>NW_028238461.1:47038730-52038730 GCF_041429995.1 Eschscholzia californica | reverse complement strand
TCCAATTACGAGTGTTGTCTAACTATGAGTGTACCCTCTTTTAGTTTAATCCCACATTGAAAGTTTGTTAGAGATAGGAGGGATTTAGAGCATATTATAAGCATCATATGGAAACTAGTAGCAGAGCAAGAATAAGTCTTTGCACTCGGGTATCTTCGAGAAATTGATTTCGCCTTGACACCATACGTTCCAGCCCAAAAGGGGAGCAAGAAGAAGAAAAGGGGAGCAAGAAGAAGAAAAATAAAAATTTAAGGTCGCTGGCCACCGACGACCTAATGGCAATTGACTCCATTAGGTCAAACATTGAATGCGATATTGCCTCCAAATACACATTGGTTTTAACCAAATTTGAAATTGCCTTTATCAAGATTGCCACTAGCAACTTTGGACATTGCCTATAAAATCCCCTATTGCCTTTGACTAACAAAAAAGGGTTTGTAAAAAAAGTGGTGCCTATATGCTGGCCAATTTAACTCCTGGTGCAACAATTGTGGCGCCTATATGCTGGCAAATTTAACTTCTGCTGCTAACATTGTGGCGCCTTTAGAACTTCTGAATGTTCGGAACTTCTGAAAGAATTGTCGGTGATCTGTGAAGTCATACGAAATTGATCGCGGGAAAATGAAATCGACGGCGAGAAGGCGGGTAACAATGGCGGGAAAGCATCAGGGGGAGAGAGAGAGCCCTAATCAGAGTCTTCCGTGGTATCATAGGTTACCTCTGCCATTTTTGAATTTCAGCCATGATTTTTATCATGTGAAGTTCTTTTTCAAGATCTTGCGAAGGTATGTTCACTTTCTGCCCTAATGTTTGTGTTCTAGGTTAAATTATTTTATCTTGATTTACGTAATAGATCCTTTGTGATTCTAACCTTGCGATCTTGAAGGATCATTAGAAGATAGAAACTGGCCCAGCCATTTTAGGGTTTTCTGTTTCTTTTGGTTCTTTTCTTCTTTAGAAGAGTTAGGGTTTCCGAACTCTAAAGCGCTATGGGTATGGCTCTTGAAAAACTCTTTTTGTAAGTAATTTATATATCTTACTAAGCTAAAGTCATGCACTGATACGAGGATAAAAATTTGCCCTAATTTAATTCGAAACAATGTTCTGTGATATTTGCCCTAATTTTATGAGGACTGAGAAAGTTGCTGAGGAGAAATCCCAACTAATCCTATCATATGCTTTTTCCAAGTATTTGGATTAGGGTTTTTCATCGGATGACATACATTGCAATTCTGCAGACACGAGAGACAATAAGCTTATTTTTATAGAAATATGGTTTTTCCATCATTTGGTATTCCATGCAATTCAGCAGGGTTAGTTCCGTTTTGGCTCCTAATTTGTGATTGATTCAGCGTTTTGGGCTTTTGGACCCGTAAGTGACCGTTCGTTTTGGATCCCAAGGGCCAATTTTTTTTAACTCTTTCATGAAATCCGTCGAATATGAATTAATTCCTAAAAAATCTTGAAAACAAATTAAGTTCACCTCTCTCCTCCATTTCATCACCTCTTTCCTCCTCTTCATCTCTCTCGCCACCTCATCGTCTTCTCCGACGAAGGTTGCAAATCGGCCAAATTTTCCAGCGAACGTGAACTAATTTTTTTTTTCTCCTTTCTTCCTTTTTCTTCCTTCTTATTCTCTTCTTTTTTGCCTCTCTTTACCCTCTACTGTTTCTTCTCCGGCGAAGGAGCTCATCCCCTTGGCCGGAGAAAAGAGAGTACAGAAAGAAGAGAATGGGAAAAAGAAGAAGAAAAGAGAAGAAGAAGAGGAAGAGAGATATATACAATTTTTTTTTTTAGTTTGAAGGTCGCCGGAAATTGAGACGAACTTATCCCAACCCAAACAATGTCGCCGGAAATTGAGATAAACTTATCCCAACCCAAACAACAATTACACACATCGCATTATTTCAATGCTCTCACGTGAAAAAAACTGTTAAAAATCTGAGATTAAATAAAGTTTACATTCAGGTTCCTATCAAGTTGAATCTTTCCTAAAGGTCCACCGCATGAAAGGTCTTAACTGCAAACATTGGACCCAAACTAGAAAACACCACTTCCTCGAATTTGTGCATGAGAACAAGAAAACCTAATGATTTCTAAGGCATACTAACTCATCTCGTCACTCTAACCCATCTGATAGCCTTCATGTTGAGCTACGCTCTAGATATATGAGAAATAAATAAATTAAACTTTGCAGTTGAAGATCCTTCTTCTGAGGTGGCCTGATGAATGGCGAGGCCTAGTTCCTTCGCTCGCTTTCTTACCTCATTCCCTTCTTCCGAATCCATCAACTTTCTCACTACACCTTCGACCTCTGTCGATGAAGTTAATTTGTCCATGTTTTTCCAATCTCTTGCAACCAAACCAACCTTTAGGATTTGGGTCAGCAATAATGTTTGTACAGATTGGTCCCCGTACATTGGATAAGCTGCTATAGGCACCCCTGAGGTCAGACTTTCCAAGGAAGAGGCCCATCCGCAATGGCTTAAGAATCCCCCAGTAGATTTGTGGGCTAGGATCTGAAGTTGTGGAGCCCAGTCCCGTACTATAATCCCCCTTTCCTTCACCCTTTCTTCGTAACCTTCTGGTAGTTCTATTCTCCTACCTTGATATGCATAAATATCTCCACGGTCTGCTTCCCTTAACGACCATATAAATTTTTGCCCTGAATGTTCGAGTCCAAGTGCGAGCTCTCTGATTTGTTCTTCCGATAACGTTGCCGTAGAACCAAATGCAACGTAAAGGACTGAGTTCGGAGGTTGTTTGTCTAACCACTCCAAGCATCTATGGCGAAAAATAGAGAGTGTCGTTTCTTGGACAGAAGCAGGCTTGGAATCAAATGCTACAGGGTTGAATGGGCCAAAAGCCCATGGTCTCTTGTTTTCACCAGCAAAGGGCTTTTGAGCTAACATATCAATGAACTTACCTTCTATAGGACAACAAGTGTTCAATATATCAGCAGTGTCAAACTCAACCAATTCGCATTGCTCATAAATGAGTTTAAGGAAGTCACTACTCACAACATCATCAAATGAAAGATTAACCAAATCCTTACTTATATTTTCAAAACCAGGAATTGTAGGTCTCCCAAGACCCATCCACTTCATAACTATGCAAACAAAGGCTGAAGTAACTAGGAAACTATAGGATTCTCCATTTGGAATTAAAGTTGCTTCTTTACCAGCAAAACGTAAACAACAGTCATGAACAACCACAACTCGTCGAGCCGTGCCAGAGAGAGAAAGTAGAAGTTCAGCTAAAGGTTTACGAAGGCTCATGACAGCTTCATACAAAGGTAGAAAGTGAGTTGGAAACTTACTCGATGGATCAGGAGGAGGTGATTGGAATGGTGAGATAGGAAAATCATGGAAATGAATATTAGAGAGGGACGAAGGTTCCCAACCCTCAAGTCGTTCCTTCCCTTGACGATTATGTGTGCTCGAGCCGACGACATGAATCGGTATCTGATGTTTTGATACAAGTAGAGAGAAATTAAGAAGTTGGTTGAGATGACTTTGAACTGGTATAGGAACCACCACCATTACCACTGGTAGCAACTCCTCTTTCTTCACATTCAAATCTTTTTGATCCATCTATAAAATCTTGACTTCTATAGATTAAATGTCTTCTTCAACTTGAGGAAGGCAATTGCTCAAGCCAATATTTATACATAGATATAACTATTTACAGATAAAGGACATGAAAAATACAATAAGGAAGGAGGCTAATACAATATAGAATTAAACATAAATCAGGTAAAAAAATGAATAAATCTAATGAAATGATGGATTCTCATTTTCTCTCTTGGATTACAATCAACCTTAATAGTTAATATAGTAATCTTTTGAACAATTACCTTACGTGGAAGTAATTCATATCAATTTTAATTCAATTTGATTACGGCTTAATATTCTTCCTTATTAGAAAGAATATCTTTAAATTATTGACAACTTGGATGAAACTCTAAACTTGAGATTCTGCTGGGCCTCTTTGGCCATTTTTTTTGGCCCACTCATACTCTCATAGGAACCACCATCATATTTCTCTGTTGAGGCGAAACTCGTCCAAGGCGAGCATTAAAGTTGTTTGTCTTTAATGCCTGGGAAATCACTCTTAGAGAAACCTAAATGACTGGGAAATCCCAATTTATTCTCACTTGCTGGCAGTTTGGCAGGAATTCCATCCAAAGGAGGATGAGAAAGACACTGAAGTTTGGCTCATAAAGGAGAAGGATCCTTTATCAGTAAGAGCCAGGTAACCCAGAACTTCGATTTTGAAGTGCTGTGGTCCTCTAAAATCCCCTCCTAGAGTCAACTTCATCATTTGGGCAGCTAGGTAACCCAGAACTTCGGTTCGGCCTAAAAGTCATTTGGTTCGGTTCGGCCTAAAAGTCATTTGGTTCGGTTCGGCCGGGTTCAGTTTGGTCGGTTCGACCGACCGTTGCCCACCCCTAAAATTATTAATACCTACACATACAAAATAAATTATGCTCCTATATTTATATCATCCGACTAGTCTTGTGTAAATACGATCAAGCTTAGTCCCGGATCTGCCTACAGACCCTGTTGCCAATTTTTCCAACGTAGGTTGTGGTAGTGGTTGAGAGGGGTGAAAGGTGAGAAAGAAAGGAGTATCAAAATTACTATCTAGTTCGTTTGTTTTTATGTCCAACCTAACTAGTTGTTTTGTCGAATTTGTCGTTGAGACGTTGATTTCTCCCATGATGCATCAGATGCTCATCTTTCCCATAAACATCTGAAGGAGATGGTATGACATAGGAATGTATTTGAGTGGATGCGGTCCATGCAACTTCATTGTCCTGTTCACTTGCTCATCTTTTCTGTGAGCATCTCGAAGAGATAGTCACTCTACAACACAAGAGTCCGGGTAGGACTCGTGCAACTGTACTGGGCCTTTCAAACAGCCTGACTAGACATGAAAATTTAAAATTCATTACTTTTTCAATAATATGTAGTTTAGATGGTAAACATCATACACAACAAGCACGAGATGTGAGTTTGACACTCCTTTATTCCGACTTTTTCTTTGTTTCTTCCAATCCATTATCATCCCAAACTATTAGTCTTATTCTAACTAAAATAGGAGTTAGGGATGAGAAAGTTGGTCGAGCAGTATCTAGTTAAGTGGATCTCAGCTGCCTTAAGTTGTGCAGAAGAATTTATCTGCATTTACTTTTGATGAGCCACCCGACTAACTTGTCGTGTCTGTCAATTTTCTTGACGTTATGTCCTCTGACTTACAAGCTAAATCTGATTTTATAGTTCCAAATGAATGTTAATGAGCTCGATCTTGTGCACGTTTCAGGTTGAACCCATAAGTTCTGATCAAATACTGACTGGTTTGACTCAAACGAATCTGGTAAGCATTACATGAAGTTTCTAATAATTTCTCAAAAGTTTTGGATTAGCGTTTTTCATCAGGTTGCACTCATTGCAATTCTGTATAAATATGAAAGTAGTTAATGTTCGAATAAGAACACGATATAGAAACAATAACTTTTATGGTATGCTAGATTCTAGAAATATGAGAGAGAAATGAATTAAACTCTGCAGTTGAGGGCCCATCGTCTGAGACAGCGTGACGAATGGCGATACCTAGTACCTTTGCTCGCTTCCTTGCCTCGTGCCCATCCTCGGAGGCCATCAACTTCCTGACTGCACTTTCAATCACTGTCGAAGAGGTAACACTGTCTCTGTTTTCCCAGTCTCTTGCAACAAAACCCACCTTCAGTATTTGGGTCACTAACAATGTATTCATAGGTTGGTCCGAGTGCATTGGCCATGCTGCTATAGGCACCCCTAAGCTAAGACTCTCCATACAAGAGTTCCATCCACAATGGCTTAAGAACCCCCCTATAGATCTATGGGCCAGGATTTCAAGTTGTGGAGCCCAGTCCCGAACTACCAACCCAACTTCTTTCACCTTCTCTTCGTAACCTTCAGGTAGTTCTATTCTTCTAGCATCATCTTCATCTGCATAAACATCTCCACGGTCCGCTTCCCTTAGCGACCATATAAACCTCTGCCCTGAATGTTGGAGTCCAAGTGCGATCTCTCTAATTTGTTCATCTGGCAACGATGTCATAGTCCCAAATGAAACATAAATAACTGAATTTGGAGGCTTATTGTCTAACCACTCCAAACATCTATGACGGGAAATAGAGAGTGCCGCTTCTTGGATGGAAGCGGAGTTGGAAGCAAATGCTAAAGGAATCAATGGGCCAAAAGCCTATTGTCTCTTGTTTCCATCGAATGGTTTCTGAGCTAACATATCAATGAACTTACCTTCAAGAGGACGACAAGTGTTTAAGAGATGTCCAACATCAAACTCAGAAAAATGACTTTGCTGAGACATGAACTTGAGAAATTCATTAGTCAGACAATCATCAACAGAAAGATTAATTGAATCCTCACTTAGATTTTCAAAACCAGGAATTGAAGGTTTCCCAAGACTCATCCACTTGAAAGGCAACACGCCTAAGGCTGAGCAACTTTGGAAACTATAGGCTTCTCCATTTGGAATTGAAGTTGCTTCTTTAGCAGCAAAACACATAACAGAGTCATGAACAACCACAACTCGTCTAGTCGTGCTAGAAAGTGAATGTAGAAGTTCTGCCAAAGGTTCACGAAAGCTCAAGACAGCTTCGAAAGTAGGTAGAAGGTGAGTCGGCCATTTATTTAATGCATTTGGATCAGGAGGAGGTGTTTGAAATGTTGGGAGAGGAAAATCATGGAAATGAATATTAGAGACGGTCGAAGGGTCCCACCCATGAACTCTTTCTTTTACTTGACGGTTATGTGTGGCTGATGCCACAAAATGGACCTCTATCTGATGTTCAGATACAAGTCTAGAGAAATGGAGCAATTGGCTGAGATGGCTTTGAGCCGGTAGAGGAACCACCACCACTACCACTGGTGACACCTTTTTCTCCATGTTCACATCCCTTTGACCCATTAACTCTAATCAAGGTAGAGAAAAGAACAATTTGTGTTTTTAGGTTTGAAAGGCTTAGTTTGAATTTATAGGCTCTTCAATGTTTGTGTCGTTCTAAGTAATGGTGGGATTTTAGCAAGGAATCAAAAAGCGCAAAAATTTCGGCCCAAATTGTCGAAAATTTTCAGTTTTGAATTAAGGTGCGTGAAATAAAAGCTACAGAAACTAAATGTAGAAATGTCGGTGGAATGCTCTTAATTTGGGTAGAAATTACCCAAATTTTGGTATTTCCATTACATTTGGATAAAAAAAATCTGAATCTGATAGAAAAATTTCAATACAGAGTATGGAAAAGGAAACAAATCTATTTTTCGAAATTATAGAAAGATGAAACAAATTTATTCTGAGAAAAATATTTCCAAGTTAAAAAATTTGGTTATCTCCTAAAGGAAAATGCTAAAATCTTAATGAAACTAGATAAATAGGAGGAAAAATGCTTTATTTGTTTTGTGAAAATATATGTTTATAACTAATATATCTTAATTAGGTATCTAGTAAAATTTATAGTGCATATTTTTATACATCTTAACTCACTAAATAGGTCATAAATAATGGAATATACATATATGCATTTACATTTTTTTTTTGAAAAGAATATGCATTTACATTTACATACTATAATAACCTCCAAAATTTAAACAAGCGTTGAATAAAATGTTTCTAGTTTCGTTTCTAATCTTCATCAATTATTGTTAAGGTAAGATAACTAGATTTTATGCTTCTCTGTTCTTTAATAAGCTTAACTCAAATAATCTCATCACAATTCCATCATTTGCACATTATCTCATTGTTTCAGTAGATTTTCATAATTTTCACACCGACCAAAATATTCCCATTCTTGGACCTACCATTTGATACCTTATGAAGTAAAAAGATATTTTGACTGCACAAGCGTCCTTAGAACGCATGTTAGGAGGGCCCTAAATGAAAAGTGATAGTGGAATACCCTTACTTATATAGTGTCGCAAGAGGGATGGAAAGTTTCATGAATTAAAATTGTTATCTATATGGTAAAAAGCATAACGTTTTGATGCAGTAGAATGTACCATTCCATCTTACGCCCAACTAAAATTGAACATAGTTTGGTGAAATTTACCGTTCCAAAAATTTATTTGTTTGGTTTCGTTTGAGGGGATAGGTAACGGAACCAAACAACAATTCTATTGTGCCAAGAGGATCCGAATATTATGTTATAGTAATCAAGCAGTTCAGTTGTTCATCTTTTCTGCAAACATCTCAAAGAGATAGTAACTCTACTACATCTGGGCGGGGGCAGCAACTAGTGTTACTGTACTGACTGGTTCAAACAGCGTGGCTAGAAATAAAAGTGTAAAATTCATTACTATTGCAAGTTACTGAAACAACGGGTCAGCTTCACTTTGTGGGCTGTTTGTTTAGGGAAAGTTCCCACTATGGACATCCTGAGAAAAAGGGGCCAGTGTACTCCCAATAGATGCCCTCTCTAGGATGAAGAATCGGTGTCCCATTTGTTTGTTCATTGCGAGTCAACCGACAAAGTTCGGCAGTACTTTATTTCGAGTCTGATGTTAGCTTGGTCTACCCCAGCTCAGGTCCCAAATCTGTTGCTGGCTTGGCAAGGTATGAAACTGAAAAAGCTAATCATAAACTTAATTCCTAAAGCCATCATTTGGGCCATTTGGAAGGCCAGGAATGAGGTCATCTTCCGCGACAATATCGTTCAGCAGAGCATGTTATCTTCTCTGCGAAGTGCTTCCTGTTCCATTGGAGTAGATGCATTCCGGGAGTTAAGAGTTATTCTTTTGTGGATACGATCAAGAATTGGGATGCTTTTATCTTCTTCTTGTAATGTTTTTTCGCTTTCTTAACCCCTAGGGGTTTGTAAATTCGTGTTCCTTTTCTTAATTCAATCAAACTATTCCAAAAAAAAATTTGCAAGTTACTGAAATAGCAATTCATCGTCATCTCTCCGTGGGTTTGATTTATCATAGGCTGATGGTCCTCAAAAATTATCTTCCACAGATGACTGTCAATGTGCGCACTGTTCTAGTAGGATTCAAGAAGGCCATTATGAATTTTTTGATACTTCCATTAGAATTTGGTTCCAGTTGCATTAAGTTGTGCAGCAGGACTTGTCTACCCTTGTTGCAGCAGGAAATGTCTGGTTCTTAATCTGTTGTCATGTTTTTATTTTTCATTGACGGATAATTGTTTGACCTCATGTCCTTAGTTAGATACATGCTAAATCTGTTCTTTCTTTTCACTTTTTGCAGTTCCAAATGAATGTTAGTGAGCTCAATCCTGTGCACATTTTTGAGTTTTAACTCATAAGTTCTGAGCAGAATACTGACTTGGTTGACTCAAGCAAATCTGGTAAGCATTACATGAAGTTTTCTATCATCATTGATTTCTCAAAAGTTTCAGTTTAGGTTTTCATCAGAATGTCGTAAGAAGACGCTTAGGAAACAATTACTTTTTTGACCTAGACTCTAGAGATATGAGAGAGAAATGAACTGAACTCTGCAGTCGAGGACCCATCTTCTGAAACAGTGCCACGAATGGCGATACTTAGTTTTTCTGCTCGCTCCCTTACCTCATGCCCATCCTCAGAGGCCATCAACTTCCTGACTGCACTTTCAATCACCGGCGATGAGGTAACAATGTGTCTCTCTTCCCACTGTCTTGCAACAAAACCAACCTTTAGCACTTGGGTCACAAGTAATGTGTTCATAGGTTGGTCTGAGTGCATTGGCCAAGCTGCTATAGGTACCCCCAAGCTCAGACTCTCCATACAAGAGTTCCATCCACAGTGGCTCAAGAATCCCCCAGTAGATCCGTGGGCCAGGATTTGAAGCTGTGGTGCCCAGTCGCGGACTACCATCCCGATTTCCTCCACGTTCTCTTCATAACCTTCCGGTAGTTCTATTCTCCTAACTTCATCTTCATCTGCATAAACATCTCCACGGTCAGCATCCCTTAGCGACCAAATAAACCTTTGCTCTGAATGTTGGAGTCCAAGCGCGATCTCTTGAATTTGTTCGTCTGATATTGATGTAATAGTCCCAAAAGAAACATAAAGAACTGAATTCGCAGGTTGTTTGTCTAACCACTCCAAGCATCTATGACGGGATACAGCGAGTGTTGTTTCTCGGACAGAAGCGGAGTTGAAATCGAACGCCAAAGGGTTCAACGGGCCAAAAGCCCATTGTCTCTTGTTTTCACCAATAAAGAGATTTTGAGCTAACATATCAATGAACTGACCTTCTATGGGGTGGCAGGTATTAAACAGATCACCAACATCAAATTCAGTCAAGTGTCTTTGTTTCGAAATGAACTTGAGGAAGTCATTACTTATACACCCATCAATAGAAAGATTAATCAAATCCTCACTTAGATTTTTAAAACCAGATAATGAAGGTTTTCCAAGATGACTCCACTTGAAAAGAAGAACAGCAAAGGCTGAACAACTTTGGAAACTATAGGCTTCTCCATTTGGAATTGAAGTTGCTTCTTTAGCAGCAAAACACATGACAGAGTCATGAACAACAACAACCCGTCGTGTCGTGCAAGAGAGAGAAAGTAGAAGTTCGGCTAAAGGTTCACGAAAGCTCAAAACAGCTTCAAAAGTAGGATGAAGGTGAGTCGGCCATTTATTTGGCGCATTTGGATCTGGAGGAGGTGTTGCGAATCTTGGCAGAGGAAAATCATGGAAATGAATATTAGAGACAGACGAAAGTTCCCAACCGTGAACTCGTTCCTTCGCTTGACGATTATGTGTGGCTGACCCGACGAAATAAACCGGTATCCGATGTCTCGATACAAGTCTAGAGAAGTGAAGTAACTGGTTGAGGTGACCTTGAGCTGGCAGAGGAACCACCACCATTACCACTGGTGGCTCCTCCTCTTTCTCCAAATCATTCTGATCCATCAAAACTGAAAGAAGAGTTTGTGGTTTGAGTTTTGAGTGATGTGTTCCTGAATTTATAGGCTCTTTGAGGTTTAGGGGGTTCATATAATAGTGGGATTTAAGATTTAGAAATGCCAACAAAATGCAGACCTAAAGGTTAATTTGGGGATATAGTTTAGCAGATGAATTATGAATATAGCCCAAGACAAAAGTATTTATTCTTCTACAATTTGTCTATTTCTGCATCACTATTATGGTGAGACATATGTGCTGTTAATCTTCTTTTATTTCCTGCTGTCTGCCATTGAAATGCTCGAAATTTCTTTTTTTCGAACATTTATCCTAATTGGTATAAGAGTTATTATCAGCTGAAGAAAGTGATAGTTTCATTTATTAAACTTGTTTCTACTGGCAGAAAGGGTAAGCTTACCATGCAGTAGTATGTAATGATGTGTCTTACTCAACTAAAATAGTAATCGAAGATTAATTGCGCTCCAAAATTTAATTTGACACAATTGTGCATCGATCATATTTCAGATTCGGATCCAAACTCTATGTACTTTTGTTATCAGATGGTTCATTTTTTTTTTCATCTTTTTCGTGAACTTCTCAAAGAGATAGTAATGCGGAGCGAGTGTTTGACTCGTCGGACTTGCATTGAACTTTTCAAACATCTTGGTAAATATAAACTCTTGAACTTGATAGGAAGTTAGAGCTCTTTTCAAAAATGTAATTGGATCATGGGAGTGGCTGAGATGAAAGAACCTGAAGACAGGTACCTAAGATTTCTTGAGAACAATAAACTACCAAAAAAAATACCCTCAATATATTACTCCATATAATTACAGGTCCCTAGATATTTTGGCCCAACGTTAAAGCCTTAAAACTCTTGCTATTATGTCCTTAACATCATAACATCCGCCCTACTTGGGGGAATTCACGTGTTAATTTACGCTGGGATTGCTTATAAAATTATGATTGTGCGATATCTCAAAGAGTTCAGTTGTTCATCTTTTCTGCAAACATCTCAAAGAGATAGTAACTCTACTACATCTGGGCGGGGGCTGCAACTAGTGTTACTGTACTGACTGGTTCGAACAGCGTGGCTAGACATAAAAGTTTAAAATTAATTACTATTGCAAATTACCGAAATAGCAATTCATCGTCATCTCTCGGAGGGTTTGTCCCTTGATTTAGCATAGGCTGATGTTCCTAAAAAATTTATCTCCCAAAGATGACTGCCAATGTTGGCACTGTTCTAGTAGGATTTGAGAAGGCCATTATGAATTTTTTGATACTTCCATTAGAATGTGGTTTCAGTTGCATTAAGTTGTGCAGAAGGACTTGTCTGCCCTTGTTGCAGCAGGAAATGTCTGGTTCTTAATCTGTTGTCAGGTTTTTATTTTTCGTTGACGGATAATTTTTGACCTCATGTCCTTAGTTTGGTACGTGCTAAATCTGTTTTTTCTTTTCACTTTTTGCAGTTCCAAATGAATGTTAGTGAGCTCAATCCTGTGCACATTTTTGGGGTTGAACTCACAAGTTCTGAGCAGAATGCTGACTTTTTGCTCGAGTCAACGTTAGTTGACTCGAGCAAATCTGGTAAGCATCACATGAAGTTTTCTATCATCATTGATTTCTCAAAAGTTTGGGTTTAGGTTTTCATCAGAATGGCGTAATAAGACGGTTAGGAAACAATTACTTTTATGTTGACCTAGACTCTAGAGATATGAGAGAGAAATGAATTGAACTGTGCAGTTGAGGACCCATCTTCTAAAACAGTGGCACGAATGGAGATACCTAGTTCTTCTGCTTGCTTCCTTACCTCATGCCCATCCTCAGAGGCCATCAACTTCCTGACTGCACTTTCAATCACCGGCGATGAGGTAACAATGTGTCTCTCTTCCCACTGTCTTGCAACAAAACCAACCTTTAGCACTTGGGTCACAAGTAATGTGTTCATAGGTTGGTCTGAGTGCATTGGCCAAGCTGCTATAGGTACCCCCAAGCTCAGACTCTCCATACAAGAGTTCCATCCACAGTGGCTCAAGAATCCCCCAGTAGATCCGTGGGCCAGGATTTGAAGCTGTGGTGCCCAGTCCCAGACTACCTTCCCGATTTCCTTCACGTTCTCTTCATAACCTTCCGGTAGTTCTATTCTCCTAACTTCATCTTCATCTGCATAAACATCTCCACGGTCAGCGTCCCTTAGCAACCAAATAAACCTTTGCTCTGAATGTTGGAGTCCAAGCGCGATCTCTTGAATTTGTTCGTCTGATATTGATGTCATAGTCCCAAAAGAAACATAAAGAACTGAATTCGCAGGTTGTTTGTCTAACCACTCCAAGCATCTATGACGGGATACAGCGAGTGTTGTTTCTCGGACAGAAGCGGAGTTGAAATCGAACGCCAAAGGATTCAACGGGCCAAAAGCCCATTGTCTCTTGTTTTCACCAATAAAGAGATTTTGAGCTAACATATCAATGAACTGACCTTCTATGGGGTGGCAGGTATTAAACAGATCACCAATATCAAACTCAGACAAGTGTCTTTGTTCCGAAATGAACTTGAGAAAGTCATTACTTATACATCCATCAGTAGAAAGATTAATCAAATCCTCACTTAGATTTTCAAAACCAGGTAATGAAGGTTTTCCAAGATGACTCCACTTGAAAAGTAGGACAGCAAAGGCTGAACAACTTTGGAAACTATAGGCTTCTCCATTTGGAATTGAAGTTGCTTCTTTAGCAGCAAAACACATGACAGAGTCATGAACAACAACGACTCGTCGTGTCGTGCTAGAAAGTGAAAGTAGAAGTTTGGCTAAAGGTTCACGAAAGCTCAAGACAGCTTCGAAAGTAGGTTGAAGGTGAGTCGGCCATTTATTTGTTGCGTTTGGATCTGGAGGAGGTGTTGCGAATCTTGGCAGAGGAAAGTCATGGAAATGAATATTAGAGACGGACGAAGGTTCCCAACCGTGAACTCGTTCCTTCGCTTGACGATTATGTGTGGCTGACCCAACGAAATGAATCGGTATCCGACGTTTCGATACAAGTCTAGAGAAGTGAAGTAACTGGTTGAGGTGACCCTGAGCTGGTAGAGGAACCACCACCATTACCACTGGTGGTGCCTCATCTTGCTTCGAATCATTTTCATCCATCAACACTAAATCAAGATAAATGGACTAAGAGCTTGGGTTTTGAGTTTTGAATAATGTGTTCCTTGAATTTATAGGCTCTTTGAGGCTTAGTGGTTTATATGATAGTGGGATTTAAGATTTAGAAATGCCAACAAAATGCTGACCTCATGTTATTTAATTTGGGGGATAAGGTTTAGCAGATGAATTTTGACTACACCTCAAGACATGTGTGTGGGTTTCTTCTACAATTTGTCAATCTTTGTCTATTTCTGCATCACTATTATGGTGAGACATATGGGCTCTTAATCTTCTTATATTTCCTGATGCCAGCCATTGAATTTTCTTGTTTTCGAACATTTATTCTTATTGTTATAAGAGTTATTATCAGCTGAAGAAAGTTGTTTTCTACTGGCAGAAAGGGTAACCTTTCGACGTAGTAGTACGTATTGATGTGTCTTACTCAACTAAAATAGTGATCTTTCAACAAAAAAAAAACTAAATAGTAATATGAGATAAATTGGGGTTCGAAATTTTTTTTGACACAATTGTGCCTCTGTCATATTATCAGACGGTTCATTATTTTCATCTTTTGCGTGAACATCTCAAAGAGATAGTAATGCAGAGGGAGAGTTTGACTCGTCGGACTTGCATTGAACTTTTCAAACATCTTGGCTACTATCTTGAACTTGATAGGAAGTTGAGCTCTTTTTAAAAATGTAATTGGATCATGGGAGTGGGTGAGATGAAAAAACCTAAAGACAGATATCAAAGATTTCTTGAGAACAGTAAACTACAAAAAAAAAAAAAAAAAAAAAAAATCCCTCAGCCATATAATTACAGGTTCCTAGAATATTTTGGCCCAATGTTAAAAGCCTTAAAACTCTTGCTATTATGTCCTTAACATCATAACATTCGCCCTACTTGTTGGGGGGAATTTACATGTTAATTTACGCCCGCCTTGCTTATAAAATTATATTTGTGCAATGTCGATGTGTTTTTCTGTTTGGTGCTTGTGTTCGAAATTCAATGCATGTATTTCGATCGTTATATTTTAGAAATTGATTATGATAGTCGTTTACAATGACATTGATACATCAAATAAGATGTGATAAACACGATAACCCCTAAATTACGAATTTTGATGGTCCGATTTCATGGACCTAAGTGTCCCACAAGACAGTAGACTGTCGTTTTTGAAAAATAAGAATATTTTTACGGGGTGTAAAATTGCAAAAAGAAGATGTAAAATTTTGGAGATTTTCGGGGAAATAAAACATTTCTTCTTCTTCAATTCCGGCAACCACCAACACTTATTTGTTCTTCCTCTTCTCACCCTCTCTTTGCTTTCTTCCTCCCTCTCTCATTGTCTTCTCACTCTCTCTGGCTTTCTCGCCTTCTTACAATCCATCCCTCTATCACGTTCTTTCTCTAACTATCTTTCTCACTATCCATTTCCCTCTCTCACTGTCTATCCCTCTTCTCTCTCACAAGCTATATCTCTATCTCTCTTTCTCCCAATCTATATATCTATCTCTCTCACAGTGTTTATCTATATCTCTCTCGCAGTCTCTCTCTCTCTCTTGCATTACGTAGTTCCGGCGAATGAAAACATTTCCTTCACCGAAAGCAGACCTTGGGTAGGGTTTCGCCAAACCATACTCCACGGTTTCGCGGTTGGACGACCACGAAACATTTCGCGGTTGGACGACCACGAAACATTTCGTGGTCGTCCACTAAGAGTTTCGTGGTCGGTCAGCCACGAAGTCTACGAGAGACTTAGTGAGACAAAAAGAGAGGGAGAACACAGTGAGCAGGAGGGAGAGAGACACGGTGATAGTCAGAGAGACGCGGTGGGAGAGAGAAATAACGATAGAGAAGGGAATACGGTGAGATAAATAGAGAGACAAAAAGCGAGAGAGAGGTAAATGATGACGTTGGTGGCCGGATTTGGTGGTCGAAAAAGTAGAGATGAGAGAAAAAAATTGAAAAAAAAGAAGTAGAGTCGCTGGCAACAACAGTTTACCGCCGATCTTCGCCGGAATGGAGAAGAAATGGTGAACAAATTCTTTTTCCCATAACAGTTGGAAAATATACTGGTCAATTTAAGTTGACTAGTTTTTGATAAAGTTTTGCACCCCAAATTTTTTTCTTATTTTCCCGAAGCTTCGATCCTACTTACTACACCAAATAGTGATTCACTTGACAAGTAGTTTTATGTTATAGGATGACGCGGTTCATCCTTCTATGCTGCTAATGATATTATCCGCTTTGCCACGCTTGGACCTCACAGTTTTAAAATGCTTCACCACGGAAGGGTGGAAGGGTGTTTAACCTCTTAAGAGGAACACCACACTCCGTCTCGCCACCGATATGGATTGTTTTACAACACACTTTCACAAGACTACATTATAGTAGAGCGTATCGCGCTGATAGCATGTTACAGGATGATTCAGACCAACCTTCTAGACTGCTAGTCATATTGTCCGCTTTGGCAAATTTGACCTTCACGATTTTAGAAGACTTCACTGAAAAATAGAGTTTAACCTCTTAAAAAATCATCACACTTCGTCTTACGAGTGATGTAGGATTGCTTTATAACAATTTCTACTATCATTCCATGACATCTTTTTTTCATAAAATTTAATGAGATATATATACCCATAAAATTTAGATTTTTTACTTGAATAATGTTGGCATGATGTGCATCATGTGGCTTCTTGGGATTGGTGCCCCCCATTCACCATCTCACTCCATGAGGACCAAAGTTTACCTTCCAAGTCCCTAGTAAAAGGAGTCTTTCCTTTCTTCTTCTTTCTCCTCCTCCTCCTCTATTCTCTCTCTCCTCCTTCGTGCTCCCAATTCCCCTCTCTCTCTCTCTCATCAATTGTGTGAGCAGAGGGAGACCACTATCTTCCTCGACGCGTCTTGGAGTTCGAGACTTGGGAGGCAAAGTTTTTACTAGAAACCTCCCCCTACCCCCCTCTCTCTCTCTCTCATATTCTTCTTCTTCATCTTCAAACACAAAATTCAGATCGGGTTGTTCTTACTGAGGTTAGTGTTCAATTTTGTTTACATTTTTCATTTTGGGTTTGTTTTCTTCTTTCACTTGTTAGTTGATTAGAAATAGGGTGGGTTATAACCTAATATGATCCCCTAAACAAAAGAAAAAAGATGAACAGATCAGTAAAATGAGCACTACCCTTTTTAGATGACACAGTTTTACCTTATGAAAACACACTCAGAGCTCTGATTCTGGGTAAATGAAACCCTAGCTTTCACTTTTATCCCTTCATTTGTTACTTGACTTTACCTAGTTTACTGGCTTGTACTCTTTTTTTCTTTTAGTGATCAGCTCATCGAGCTTGCTCGTTCACCCCTTTCTGTAGTTGACTAATTTTCATGCTTAATTGCTTCACATTGATGATGAATTCCATGCTTTTATAATTTTCATTTTGTTGTGATCATGGGTTCTCTTGCTCATATGATGTTTGTTTACTTATACTTGTTTAGCAAATCTGTAATTTGAAACTTCTTGGGTTATTTTGCACAATGAGAAGCGTTTTCTTATTCGGAAATCTCTATAATAGGAAGAGAGAGTGTGAAGTCTTCTTGCCTTATATACTCTTTTCGACGTGATATGAAGTTGTGTTAAACAATTGAAATCAAGATGACCCTTCGTTAGGTGGTTTTCACTATGTCCAAAAATTTATACTAGTTTAATACTATTTGCAGTCTTCGACGAACTAAAGAAACTGATATTTGATAACTTTATGCTATGTATCCTCGAGAGTATGGATATAATAGCTGACCTACAGCTGAGTTGACCTTTAAAAGTTTTACTGTGCTAGGTTGAAGTGTAACGATTTAATTACGTTTTACAAACATAATTATGTGGTGTTGTAGAGAATCCCAATCAAATAATGGATGAAATTGATGTGCCTTTACCAGTCTCTCCTTTATTGGTGGTCTTCTTCTATCGCCGAAAATAGAGCATGTCATAATGATTTCACATACAATAGCCCCGTAGGTGATCTGTGATCTTTAAACTCTAAGACTTGATCCCTTAGACAAGTTATATGACTATAGACATCTGACTTTAAGATAATGATACTTTACAACTTACACATTTCCCTCCCGTGTGTATTTAAGATGAATTTTCGTGTCAGTGTATTATGCAATTTTGGTCCAGACAGAAATGGGAGCACATTTCAATTTTTTGAAAGTCTGCAGTTTTAGCTTCTAAATGTGGTTATCCTTAGGCATGATGATCTGCAACTCAATCTTCAAAAATTGCATGGTTATGTGATCCGGACCATTAATAGAAAATTTTGATCACTTTCATGGACAGTCAGATGATATATATATAATTGTTGATTTTGGACTTTAGTTTCTAGAAAATAAACTAAGTAAGTAGCATGGTGATTTGAGTCAGGTGATTTGAGACAGATGATTTTGGACTTTAGTTTCTAGAAAATAAACTAAGTAAGTAGCATGGTGATTTTGATCACTTTCATGGACAGTCAGATGATATGTATATGTAGTAAAGATTGACCCAGATTGCTCGATTGACAGGTAAGGCAATCTGGTAAGCTTTTTTCTTTATACTGATACAGCCATATCCATATGCAGTCCTTTGTGCCTTTACAAGCAAAAGTAGCTTTGTACTGATACAACCATATGCAGTCCTTTGTTGCTTTACAGGCAAAAGTATACACGCTTGAAAATTGAAGTGTTTCTTGTTATCATTTTACTTTTATGCTGAACTTTATCATGCTAATTATCTGCATGCGTCTTTCTAATGAGATTGTTCTTTTCTATAAAGTTGTATTGCCTCTTCTTTCGTACCTGATATAGCTATCTTGGGCAGGCTTGAGGAACTACTGTAAACATGGGGCGTCTCAAGCTGCAATCAGGAATCAACTCGATTGAAGAAGAGCCTGAAGACTGTGAATATGTACCAAATATTGGTGCTTTTGCGTGTATGTTGAATTCAGAAGTGGGGGCTGTTCTGGCTGTCATGAGGAGAAACGTGCGATGGGGAGGGCGGTATATGGCTGGTGATGACCAGCTGGAACATTCTTTGATTCAGTCTCTAAAAGCATTAAGAAGGCAAATTTTTTCATGGAAAAATCAATGGAATACCATCAATCCATCTCTATATCTTCAACCATTCTTGGATGTGGTTAGATCTGATGAAACTGGTGCACCCATCACTGGTGTTGCCTTATCATCTGTGTACAAAATCATGACAATGGATGTCATCGATCTAAATACTGTTAATGTTGAAGATGCGATGCATTCGGTTGTTGATGCTGTGACAAGTTGTCGATTTGAGGTGACTGATCCTGCTTCTGAGGAAGTTGTATTGATGAAAATACTTCAGGTTCTTTTAGCTTGTATGAAAAGCAAGGCAGCGATTGTATTGAGCAACCAACATGTCTGCACAATAGTAAACACATGTTTCCGAGTAGTACATCAAGCAGGAACTAAAGGTGAGTTACTGCAACGTATAGCACGACATACGATGCATGAACTTGTTAGGTGTATCTTTTCTCACTTGCCGGATATTGAGAGTAGGGACCAGTCATTGGCTAATGGAGACACGCCTTATAGCAACCAAGAGGTGCGGCTCCAATATACCCTTTCCTATTTGTCTATTTTTCCTACTGATATGATGATGGCTCACAACTCACTCCAAGCTGCACCTAATCACCAGCTTCTGTCGTGCTGGCTCTGAGTTTTCTTTTTGATTCTCTTCTCCTTTCTAATACAAACTATTTTCTCTCGATGCAGATGGGTATTGACAAGGACTATTCTTTTGGGTCTAGACAATTAGATAACGGCAATGGTGGTTCTGAGTATGATGGTCCGCCCTCTTCTGTTGGCTTGGGTTCAACTGCTTCCACAGGATCCATGCCAAGCATGATGGGTGGGAACACATTTGGGCATAACAGCAAAGAGGGTGGTCCGAATGATATTCATCTCATGACAGAGCCATATGGAGTCCCCTGCATGGTGGAAATATTTAATTTCTTGTGTTCCCTATTAAATATCATTGAGCACGGTGGGATGGGTGCGAGAGCAAATACTCTAGCATTTGATGAAGATGTTCCCCTTTTCGCTTTGGGTTTGATTAATTCAGCTATTGAACTGGGCGGATCCTCTCTCCGTCAACACCCTAAGTTGTTGGGATTGATACAAGATGAACTTTTCCGTAATCTCATGCAGTTTGGTTTGTCAATGAGTCCATTAATTCTTTCAATGGTATGTAGTATTGTTCTTAATCTCTATCACCATTTGCGCATGGAACTAAAACTACAACTTGAGGCTTTCTTCTCCTGTGTCATTCTGAGGCTTGCTCAAAGTAGACATGGTGCTACATATCAACAGCAGGAAGTTGCAATGGAAGCTCTTGTTGACTTCTGTAGACAAAAAAGTTTCATGGTGGAGATGTATGCCAACTTGGATTGTGATATTACATGCACTAATGTGTTCGAAGATCTCGCTAACTTGCTGTCAAAAAGTGCATTCCCAGTGAACTGTCCTTTATCGGGAATGCATATTCTTGCTCTAGATGGTCTGATAGCTGTGATTCAGGGAATGGCTGAGAGAATTGGCAATGGATCTCCAATCTCTGAGCAATCTCCTATAGACTTTGATGAATATACTCCATTTTGGACTGTGAAATGCGAGAACTATGCTGATCCTAGTCACTGGGTTCCATTTGTCCGTAGGAGGAAGTACATCAAGAGAAGGTTGATGATTGGTGCTGACCACTTTAACCGCGATCCAAAGAAAGGTCTCGAGTTTCTACAAGGAACTCATTTGTTGCCTGACAAACTCGACCCACAGAGCGTGGCTTGCTTTTTCAGGTACACTGCTGGTTTGGATAAAAATCTTGTTGGGGATTTTCTGGGGAATCATGATGAGTTTTGTGTTCAGGTGCTCCATGAATTTGCTTGGACATTTGATTTTCAAGATATGAATTTGGACACTGCATTGAGACTTTTTCTGGAAACCTTTAGACTGCCTGGAGAATCTCAGAAGATTCAGAGGGTACTTGAGGCATTCTCTGATCGATACTATGAGCAGTCACCACAAATCCTTGCAAACAAGGACGCAGCACTAGTATTGTCCTATTCATTGATAATGCTCAATACGGATCAGCATAATGTACAGGTTAAGAAGAAGATGACAGAAGATGATTTCATCCGAAACAACCGACATATCAATGGGGGTAATGATCTTCCCAGAGACTTCCTGGTTGAGTTGTATCACTCGATCTGCAAGAACGAACTTAGGACAACTCCAGAGCAAGGTGTTGGTTTTCCAGAGATGACACCAAGTCGTTGGGTGGATCTAATGCGTAAATCCAAGAAGACTTCTCCATTCATCATGAGTGACTCACGTGCCTTTCTTGATCATGATATGTTTGCTATCATGTCGGGTCCCACAATTGCTGCCATCTCAGTGGTATTTGATCATGCAGAGCAAGAAGATGTGTTCCAAACGTGTGTTGATGGATTCTTGGCTGTTGCAAAGATTTCTGCTTGTCATCATCTTGAAGATGTTTTAGATGACTTAGTTGTATCTCTCTGTAAGTTCACAACCCTTTTGAACCCATCTTCTGTTGAAGAACCTGTTCTAGTCTTCGGCGATGACACAAAAGCTAGAATGGCGACCATATCCGTTTTCACCATTGCGAACAAGTATGGTAATTATATTCGAACTGGTTGGAGAAATATTCTTGACTGCATTTTAAGATTGCACAAGCTCGGTCTACTCCCTGCTCGTGTTGCAAGTGATGTGGCTGAGGATTCAGACCTTTCAGCAGAATCTGGGCACGGCAAACCTGTTACTAGTTCTCTCTCTTCGTCTCAGATGCCTTCCATGGGTACTCCTCGTAGATCCTCTGGGTTAATGGGAAGGTTCAGCCAGCTCTTATCTTTAGATACCGAAGAGCCAAGATCACAACCCACAGAGCAACAACTAGCAGCTCATCAGCGGACTCTCCAAACAATTCAGAAGTGCCATATCGATAGCATATTCACGGAAAGTAAGTTCTTACAGGCAGATTCACTTTTACAGCTTGCACGAGCTCTAATTTGGGCAGCAGGACGGCCACAGAAGGGTAACACTTCCCCTGAGGATGAAGATACTGCCGTCTTCTGCTTGGAGTTGTTGATTGCTATAACCCTCAACAATCGGGATAGAATTGTTCTTCTCTGGCAGGGAGTATACGAGCACATATCCAACATTGTTCAATCAACCGTCATGCCTTGTGCCTTGGTGGAGAAGGCTGTTTTTGGACTGCTAAGGATATGTCAAAGGTTGCTTCCTTACAAAGAGAATCTGGCTGATGAGTTGTTGAGATCACTCCAACTGGTCTTGAAGCTCGATGCTCGGGTAGCTGATGCTTACTGTGAACATATTACGCAGGAAGTGATGCGCCTAGTCAAAGCAAACACAACTCACATCAAATCCCAAATGGGATGGCGGACAATCACTTCCCTGCTTTCGATTACTGCTCGACATCCAGAAGCTTCTGAATCAGGGTTCGAGGCACTAATGTTCATCATGTCCGATGGTGGGATCCATCTTTCACCCGCTAACTACGCTCTATGTGTGGATGCATCGAGACAGTTTGCCGAGTCTCGTGTTGGACACGCTGACCGGTCCATGCGTGCAGTAGATCTGATGGCAGGGTCCATCACATGTCTGGCCCGTTGGTCTAATGAGATAAAAGATGCTCCCGGGGACGATTCTGCCACAAAAGTATATCAGGATATAGGAGAGATGTGGCTGAGGCTAGTTCAGGGTTTGAGAAAAGTTTGTTTGGATCAAAGAGAAGAGGTTAGAAATCATGCTCTCTTGTCATTGCAAAAGTGCTTGACAGGAGTGGAAGAAGTTCGTATTCCTCATTCTTCTTGGTTGCAGTGTTTCGATCTGGTTATATTCACGGTTCTTGAAGCGTTGCTTGAGATTGCTCAGAGTCATCCTACCAAAGAGTTCAGGAACATGGAAGGAACTCTGTTACTAGCCATGAAGCTATTGACTAAGGTATTCTTACAGATGCTAAACGATTTGTCACAGTTAACCACATTTTGCAAACTGTGGCTTGGGGTTCTTAGCTGTATGGAAAAATATACTAAGGCGAAGATCAGAGGAAAGAAGAGTGAGAAACTCCAAGAATTAGTGCCCGAGCTTCTCAAGAACACATTGGTTGTTATGAAGACGAAAGGAATTTTGCAACAAAGAAGTGCCTTAGGTGGGGATAGCTTGTGGGAATTAACATGGCTACACGTAAATAACATTGCTCCATCTTTGCAATCCGAAGTTTTCCCAGACCAAGGACCGGAGCAGAAGGATGGTGGAACAGATGTTCAGACATAGATGGTAGAAACAGATTAATGATAGACAGACCATTCGAAAGTCCGAGACAAAAACCATTGTAAGTCCAAGAATGAGAAGAAAACACGATAATCCTGGTTAGAGCTTGTTTCCCTGATTGACTGGGTGATGATCTTCGAACGAGAACTAAAAGAAAATCGATAAAAAGGAAGAACAACAGCAAGTTTGAACAGGAAGCGGTTACTGGTTGGTTAGTAGGCAGTCACTCAACCACAGCTAAAACACCACATATATTCTTCATCTCTATGCCACTTGAATTTGTATCTTCTATCTTCTTTCTAAGATTGTTGTTTCTTTTTCTGGGTTGTTATGGGGTTCTTTTGATTTTCTTTATAGTGTTATGATGTTCTTGTAGAAAGAGAAAGTGTGTTCAGAGGTTTCAAATATTAGATCAGACTGAATGAGAACCTGGCTTTGTTTATCTGAATTGAGAAGAAACCCCATGATCAAATATTAGATCAGTCAAGATTTGGAGAAATAACCATTGAGCTAGCTAGCTACAAGAAGAAATTATTTCTTTCTTCAATCAGGTGATGGAAGCCATAGTGAGATAGACCAATGTCCAAAGGAATCAACTTATTGATCTTGTTGGTTGTGTTTATGTGGAAATGGGTAAGTATGGATTATTTTATTTTGGGTTTTGCGAGCTTACCCCCCTCATCACTAATTAGTAGTTGAGTTTTATAGTAATTGGTAATTGAGCTAAAAAGAAAAAAGAGTTTGTAATTTTTGGCAAAAGCCTGTTTGCCATGGGATAAAAAATTATCAATTAAATAATATATAAACAAAATCAATCTTTGCTAATCATATTACCGACCAAATCAACAATACAGTAAGGTGGAATAACTATCATATTGAAGGATAATTATTCTTGGTAGTCACATTTATTTCACGTACGACAAACACAACCTTCTTGTCTTTATCAAAAATAGTAAATCAAAAGGGTAAGATCAATTACCTATTGTAATGTCTGAGCCTCACCTTCACCTCCTCTTACCTCTGTGATCTCTCTTTCTCCGACCAGAATCCTTTTGCCTAAGAAGGGGAATCAATTTGTTCCCCTTGAGCAAACTTTGTGTTCACGAACAAAACATTGTTTTTTTTCAGAAATAGATCAATCCATGTCGTCTGAGAAGGGGATCAACTCTCATTTTTCGACGAACAAATTCTGTCAGAGAAAACTATTTCCATCGTGGAAACAGAAAAAAGAAAACAAAGAGATAGAAAAGAAAGACAATGTAGTGATGCCCCGAGGTAATGGTTAAGATAAAAATTAGGATTGAGACTCAAAATTAGGTTTACCCCCCCCCCCCCCCCCCCCCCCATATCAAATTAGATTGACCCAGAGTCTTCATGTCCCAAAGAGAAAAGGATTCCCCTAAAAACCACCTACTTCAAAAAAAAAAACCTTGTTTTTTCCTCTTGAAATTGCTATACAACCCCAACCGTACATGAACATAAACTCAATTAGGGTGCTGTTTGTTTTTTATTTATGTCTGAATCTGAATTGACTGAATCTGAATTGGCTTAACTGAATTGGCTGAATCTGAATTGAATGAATTTAGATGTTTGTTTTGTACATCTGAATTATAAAGTCTGAAAAAACTAAAATTACATGTATACCCTTGATTAATATAAAAAATTCATTTATTTTTGTCTTTTAACCTGTCGGGCCAATAGAAATAAAAGAACTAAAACCCTAAGAACTCTAAAAACCTAGGGTTATATTCTCTTTCAACATCAAAACCAGAAAACTCAGATTTCTTTGCCGCAAGCGTCGCCGGATCTCTTTGTCGCAAGCGTCGCCGGATTTCTCTCTCTCTCTCTCTCTATCTCTCTAACTGAAGTTGCACAAAATGGGTGTTGACCCTCGTTATTTCTCTCTCTCGATCTATCTCTTTGTCTCTTGATTCACTTTTTTGTACTAAAGAGACATATATCTGTTAGATTTGGGTGTGAAATTGATGATGATAAAGTAAAAGGGATCTGAAATTAGAGATGATGATTCACATTGGTGATTCGGACAAGAGAATGAGATCACGAATAAAGAGTAAGGAATAATAATCTGCCATGGATCTTATGAAAGAGATTAAACAAAGATATTCATCCTGACTCTTCTAGGGTTTCTAGATGAAGAAAACAAAGAAGAAGACGACGACGAAGAGAGAGAGCTCGAATCTGTATCAGGAGGAGAGAGAAAATGAGAAAGAAACGGTGGTGAATCTGTATCAGGTGGTTCTGCCTGTGGTAGTGGTGGTGGTGGTTCTGCCTGTGGTGGTGGTGATTCTGCCTGTGGTGGTGATGGTGGTTTACTGGTTTTGGTGATGGGGAGACATTTTTCTAAAAGTACAGGGGCATAAATGTCATTTGTTAGATTTCAGAAATTGGCCCCATATTTCAGACTTGTTTTGAAGTCTGAAATATTTGGGCTCTTTTTCAGCCAATTCAGACTTTGGCCCAATTCAGATAAATTTTCAGAAATTCTTAAATTAAAAAACAAACATCTGAAATCTGAATTGGAACAATTGGGTTCCAATTCAGATTTCAGATCTGAAAATATTAAAAAACAAACAGCACCTAGATCTAACGCCCAATAATACTCGCGGGTTATGAGTTTCTTTTTGTTGACGGTACACATTGAACGGATCTTGTTTACTAGAGTGAGACGGATTTAACAAAGAAGCGTCTCAATTGTGGAGTGTCTTTTCGTATATAAAGAAAGAAAAAAGACAACTTTCCCTTCACTTTCTTCTTCTTCTTCATACTCTCTCGCAGTTGCAGAATTATATATCTCTTACCTACCAAGCCACCAAAGATCACAGAGACTAGAGAGAGAAAGTTGCAGAAGTAGTAGTTCGATTCTCAAATCAATGGCAGCGTGTTCAAGTATGTTGAAGCTGAACGCATCCTCGTCTCAGTGGATCGGCAAACAATCTTTCAATCAACCAAAATCCCACCTTCATGGGAATGGATCTTCTTCTCTTGGTGGTTTCCGTCGTGTTTCTTTCTCTATTCGCGCTGGTTCTTACACCGATGAGCTCGTTCAAACCGCTGTATGTTCTTCTTTTTCTTTCTTTCCATCCTCGTTGAGATCCGTCTTCTCTTCATGCAAATCTAATATAAGGATCTCTCTTGATTGAATATTATTGTTTTGATGATCTGATCTGATTTATCTGTTCTGATTTTGTCCGGTGATCGAGTTTTTTCCGCTTTATATGTCGTATAAATAAATAAAGTTATCAACTTTGAAGCTTATTGGCTCTACTTGTGCTCTGATTTGTTCAGATTTGACCTAGAGTAGTCTCTTCTTGATTAACTGGATAGCGTTTTTTGTTCCCATGCTTGAAAGTTTGATTCGTCGTTATCCGAAACTTAATTTATTATTTGAATCCTTAGTTGCAGCAACTAGTAATTGATTAAGTTAGAGCTCAACTCCCTGATTTCTTGTTGATTTTGATCATATTTCTTAGGGTTATACACTTCCCCATTGATGATGAAATTGATATGGTGACTTCTTTAGATATACAGAGCAAACTAGACGATGAAAGAGAATTTATGGTTGTATCTGTCATCTAGTTGGTTTGCCCATGGATCTAATAGACAATCTCTTCCTCTTTTGTTTAGAAAACTGTGGCTTCTCCTGGACGCGGTATTCTTGCTATTGACGAGTCGGGTGCCACTTGCGGGAAGAGACTTGCATCGATCGGTTTGGACAATACAGAAACCAACCGACAAGCTTATAGACAGCTTTTACTGACCACACCTGGTCTAGGTGAGTATATTTCTGGTGCCATTCTCTTTGAAGAAACCCTTTACCAGTCAACCGTTGATGGGAAGAAGTTTGTCGATGTCTTGCGTGAAGCCAAAATCATGCCTGGTATCAAAGTTGATAAGGTAACTAACATAGCCTAAATGTATTGTTTGCGTTTGGTGGTACTTGTTAATGGTGAACTGATTTTCCTTTTGCTTCCCTCCGAAGGGTTTGGTTCCTCTACCAGGATCAAACAACGAATCCTGGTGCCAAGGATTAGATGGATTGGATTCACGATGTGCTGAATACTACAAGCAAGGAGCTCGTTTTGCAAAATGGTTAGTCTCACCGTTGAGTTTGTGCTTCTAATGCTTAAACGTTTTCTACATGTTAATGGTCTCTTAGAAACTATAACTTGAACGTATCTGTATATTACTACTCTATTTCACATGTGTCAGACTTTTGCCAAGCCAATAAAAAATAGATACTTTGGGATTTCTATTTATAATTATTTTGTTTCGACTGCTATTTTCACATATCTAAATTTTGAACTTTGCCTAAATGATTTATCTTGTTCACTTTCAAGCAAGTCGCATTTATATATGTTTTTGGTCGGCTATTAATCTTCTTGCAGGAGGACAGTAGTCAGCATTCCATGTGGTCCTTCCGCTCTGGCTGTTAAAGAAGCTGCATGGGGGCTTGCACGTTACGCTGCCATTGCTCAGGTATGCTACATTCAAATGCTTGCCTTTGATTAAGTTGTTTTTCTACTTGATTGTAGAAACACTTTAAATTTTATACAGAAGTTCACATATGAATTACCATTTTGATGGTTTAGGTATGATTGAATCAAGATTGTAGTGAATAATTTGAGTTCTTTTTAATGATGCAGGATAATGGTCTTGTGCCAATAGTTGAACCTGAGATTCTTCTCGATGGGGATCACCCAATAGAGAGGACCCTTGAGGTAGCCGAGCAAGTGTGGGCAGAGGTATTCTTCTACTTGGCACAAAACAATGTTGTATTTGAAGGCATACTACTTAAGCCCAGTATGGTAACCCCAGGAGCTGAGCACAAGAACAAAGCCAGCCCAGAAACCATAGCCAAGAACACTCTGACAATGCTCAAGAGAAGAGTGCCTCCTTCAGTTCCTGGAATCATGTTCCTCTCTGGAGGACAGTCCGAAGCCGAAGCAACTCTAAACCTGAACGCAATGAACCAGAGCCCAAACCCATGGCACGTATCCTTCTCATATGCACGAGCCCTACAAAACTCAGTGCTTAAGACATGGCAGGGAAAGCCAGAGAATGTTGAAGCAGCCCAGACGTCTCTCCTAATTCGGGCCAAAGCCAATTCCCTTGCTCAGCTTGGTAGGTACTCCGCTGAGGGCGAAAACGAAGAGGCTAAGAAAGGAATGTTTGTCAAGGGTTACACTTATTAAGCTCGTAAAGGTGTTCCTTCTCGTACCAAAAAACATCAATCTATTACAATGGCTTTCTATTTATATGTACTACATTTTGGTTTTTGGGTGTCACCCCAGTTGGGATTTTCGGCTTTTTGAAAATAATAACAATAACCAGCTGCAACCAAGTGCAGCTTAGGGAAGAGCCTGGTTTACTGCCATGAGGAAGATCAAAACTAGGGTTTATTTTCTTGTTCCTTTTTCATTTTCTGAGAATTTATCCTTTTGTTTATTATGCCATTATGAATGTCTTTTGAACCAAGATTATTTTGCATTTGATATTTGTAGCTTCAATATAAGTTCTGCATCTGGTATAGAGCTGGTATAAGTCTTTATGTGTTCTTTTTTTGCGGATCTGAAACTAACCCAAAATCTCAATTGACTTATTTTTTGACTTGTGATTGAATGTGAATGATTGGTGGCCTGATTTTAGATCTATTTGAATTAGATGATTTGGATTTAGATACTGATTTTTATTTGAATTCTCTTTGAAGTTCAAGACCAAAACTTGTAACCCAAAGTCTCCCAAGAAAAGAACTGCAGCCCCATCGCAGGTCAGGATTTAGTGAGAAAATGTACAACCCTATCTATCTAAATCTTGTCCCGACACATAACATATACTATCTCTCTAAATCTTGTCCCGACACATCACATATACTATCTCTCTAAATTATATCGGCTTAGAGAGTGGCCTAGCAAAAGACATTTCCCCTTGTTAAGAGGGTAGTAAGAAAAACTTGGCCTTGTTAAAACTAGCTATTGCTAAAAAATACGCCAACTAGCTCTACTGATTGAACGTGCCAAGAAACAACAATTTCATTTCTGAAACAAAAAGAGGACACTAGAAATGACTGAGTCAGAGATCAATCAGACTTGCCATAATCTGGATCTATGAACCATGATACAGATATAGGCAGAACCAAATAGTATTATAGAGTTAAAAATGTTGGTGGTTCATGTCCTAATCAAGCTCAAGTATAGAGGTTTGTTACAGGTTACTTCAAGATGCACCAATTCAACATTGAGGAATTAGCCATTAAAGGGTAAGTTAGGCAGAATAAGACATTCATATAATATTAATCATTTACTTAGTCAAGAAAATGATAGTGACTTTGTAACAACTACTATTGTTCTCATGTTAATGACATATTCCCACAATAACTTGTAGTTAATGATGATTGCTCAAATTAGCTGTCTTGATTTGGTAATGCAACAAAACGACTTTTTCGAGGAGACATATCAGTTGGTTTTATTCTAAGGAATTAGCTTGAGAGAATATAATTTAAACATAAAGAACTAAAATCGTTATAGAAACGATTAACAAGTTAGTGAAATATTGTGTTTTAGAGTTGTAGGTGCTCAACCTAACCTTCTCGGTAGCTAGCGATATTATCTACTTCGGCACTTCTTCTAGACCTGACAACTTTCAAAGGTGTTTCTAGGATAAAATGCTTAATCCTTAAAAAGTGTACAAAACCGAGATTCATGAAGCTAAGATCACAATATATAGCTATTGGAATTAAAATGATACAACGACAATTTACTCGAATTTCTATTCATTATCAATTGATATATGACATTTCAATTCCCCTCAATCGTCAAGCTTCCACATTATAGATCCAAACATAAAATTCATAAATTTATTATATTACCAAAACTCGTACCTCCAGATCCGAGAAATCCACCTCCGCTTGCTGCATATACATCGGAAGGGTCGATAATTGGAGAAGAAGATGAAGCCCAATTTCTCCCACCACCACCACCACCACCACCACCACCACCACCACCACCACCTCCACCACTAGTACTACACCCACCATTCAAATGCAACTCAGCTATATTAGGAAGTCCTTCAATTCCATTTAGTCCTTTATTATAAAGAAACCCTTTGAAGACATGCCCACCGATCTTTACGATCGCTTGGTAAGCAATCTCATCTTCCCCATCACCAATCGGAGTAACACGAACACACTTAAACGATGCAGGAGCTCGAACTTGCTTCGGCAATGTCTCCCGGAAACTCAAATCTAAACATGAATGGTCATTCAATTAGTTCACATTTAATCCAAATTCTATCTAACAATATATAGATCAAAACAGTTGAACTCATAACTTCATTCTTTAACTAATTTAAGATAAATAAGTAAATGCATTCAGAGAGAGACAGTTAGAGAGCTAGAAAACTGCACCTTTAACTCAATGTATTTAATTCTAATTCTATCAGAGATATGAATGAATTCAGTTAGAGTTAGAGAGAGAGAGAGAGACCTTGATGATGACTAGAGCTGGTATCAAAGCTTCTAGGTGGAGTAGAAGTAGAAGTATGAGAAGCTGTGGTATTAGTCTGAGATGTGACAAGTCTAGGCTTTTTCACAGCAGAAGTGGACCCAGAAGAAGCACCACCACCACCACCACCACCAACAACAACAACACCACCATCACCTTGATCAGCACCCATTGTACCAGGAAACCGATCACGTCGACGAGCGGCGGAAACCCAAGTACTCTTAACATGAGTAGAACAATCATATCCACGGCTCTTACAACAAGTTCTACAACGACTATGAGTACAATCTTTCTTTGCTTGATTACCACAATCATGACAAGTTCTAGTACTAGATGAAATCCCTCCTCCTCCTACTCCTCCTGAAGAAATCCCAGTACTAAACCCACCTCCATTATTGATCTGATTTTGAGAATTTTCATGAGTAATCAAGAAGGGTTTTTTATTTGGGTAATTTATGGTTTGGGTATGTTGGTTTTGCCATAAATGAGAAGATCCACCTCCACCTCCACCACCACCACCACCACCACAAGGAGTTGCTGTTAGAAGAGGTATAACACCAATTCCCAAAGCTGTAGCAGAAGAATTGTTATTGCCGGAATTGTTGATGGACTGGTGGTGGTGATGGTGGTGGTGATCGGAGATAAACGGATCGTGGTTAGAATGGTGAAATGATGAAGCAGGAGCTACAAAAAGAACGTCGCTTCTAACACCCACCATACCCATTTCATGAGGAACTGGTAGATTATAATTAATGGATCGAATCGAAGATGACCAAACACCACCACCACCACCGCCATTATTAGATCCTCCACCAGCTCCTCCACCTGCTACTGCTGTTTGTGTACTCGAGGGAGCACCACCGCTTCCAGGAGGTCCGGCATTGAACCCAAGGGAGAGATCATCAGCAAGACCGCCGATTGAAGAAGAAGAAGCAACCCAATCTGCAAAAGCACCGGAATCTGACGATAACCACCTAGTAGTAGCCACAACTACTTTTTATGTTCAAAAATTGCTGCTTTTATCAAGAACAAGAAGAAGAAATACAAATTCTTGTATAAAAATCTTTCTTTCTCTATGTTTTCTATGTGTTTGTTATCCGAAGTATTGTGGGGACTCTGTAATCTAGAGAGAGAGAGAGAGAAAGATGAAATCTAAAGACTTTTGCTGTTAAAGCTTTTAATTGTGACTGGGGGTTGCTGCTAGCTGTTATTTTCTCTGCTACTCTTCTTCTACTTGTTTCAATTCCTCAATATCTGAGAACTGTTACTCCAGTCCTGGGCTGGGGTTGATTGTTAACCCTTTCTGCTATAAAAAAAATAAGTGTTGTTTATCAATACACAAGGACAGAATGACTAGGACTTATCTTCATACATACAGCCAACAACATTAACAACAAGCAAAATCTCTCTCTCTCTCTTTCTCTTTCTCTCTAGTATAACTTTAACTTGTTGTTTCTCTCTCTAGATTTGAGCTTTTTCTCTCCAGTCTTTAATGTCTCCACTTTATATGTCTCTGATCACTACTAGTTGTTTATGGTCTGAAATAATAAGACTATGCCCACTACTTATTAATCACTCTTTTTCATACTTTTGCTTCTTTTTTTTTCTTTTATTAATGTTTGTTTTCATTTACTACCCATCCATCCATCAAAACTCAGAAGTCAGATTTAATCACTTTCTTGATCTAAATCACTCTCTTTGTTGCTAATAAAGAAACCATAAGGCAAGAATCCTCCAATCTTTCTTTAAATTTAAGAATTAAAGTGAGAATTTAATGTAATAATAGAGACATTATTTTAATCTAAGAGCATCTCCAATGCAAAACTCAAAAAAATCTCTATTCATCCTATGTGTCAAGTTCCAATTGAGATTTTCACTCTTAGGTGGAGTCAATAGAGATCCTCAAATTTTGTGTGTCTCCAATGCAAAACTCTAAACTTATCTTATTTACTTATGTGTCATGGTTATTTTTGTAAATAAATAATTAGTTATTTTAGAAAATATAGAAGACACGATTTCTATTGGTTGAAAATCAAATATTGATGAGTTGGACAATTAGAGATATCTCAAGAGGACACTCTAGAAATAGAGTACCCTCTTGAGATATCTCTATTCCACCCTCGACACGTCATCTTAGAGATCCAAATAGAGTGTTGCATTGGAGATGGTTTTTAAGAAAAAACTTTAAAAATCCTAAGTGGCACTCGGAGTTTCTAAGATTGAGTGTTGCATTGGAGATGCTCTAAGGGTATGGTCTTATTAGTAGTATTACTTTTTTCCCCTTTTTTTATGGTTCACTTGATTTATTTATATTCAAAGTACCCATACAATTGTTGTCACTCATGATTAAACATGTCAATTTCAAAAATAAAGAAAAAGGAGACCAACCCAATCTAACGTTCCTAAATTTTGGAACGTTTTGTGATTAAGATATTGTCTCAATGGATTATTAGTAGTCTTGTGACTAATAAAAAATTTATGTTATACAAGAAAAGTGTAGTTTTTCTTCTTTTGAGGTAAACCGAAAGCATAAATGATTGTTAACTTTGTTAATATTAAAAGTTCACCGTATTAAGATATCTGAATGGATTTGCAGTTTTTTTTTTTTTATACGAACAAGTGTTTTATAAGTATGTAACCTTATTGCAGTCAAAATTTATGAGCTAAGTCAAAGTAATATTCAAAATTACAAAGAGTTATTTCTCAAATGGCCCCAACTTTGTGACCAGTTTCTTTCCTAACCTTCTAGATTAACAAAAATACCCATATGACCCCTTTTTTCAGTTATCTTTAATTTTCCGTTACTCTCTCTCCTCCATCTCCTTTTCTCTCTCTGCCACATCATCTATTATGCCACCTCATCATCTGTTATGCCACATCATCCGTTACTCTCTCTCCTCTAATTTTCCGGCCGGCGACCTTCAAACATAAAAAAAAAAAATTTCTCTCCTCTCTCTCTCTCTCTCTAAATCTTTTTTTTTTAGTCTGCCATCTCTCTCTAAAAACTCTGGCGAAGGGAAAGCCCTTTGCTGGAGGTGGGTCTGTTCGTTGAGCAGACCTTCTGTTCGTGAAGACCTGTTCAACGAACAGACCACCTCCAGCGAAGGGCATTCCCTTCGCCGGAGTTTTTAGAGAGAGAGGACAGATTTTAACAAAAAAAAAATTTAGATAAAGAGAAAAAAAAAAAAAAAATTTAATGTTTGAAGGTCGTCGACCGGAAAATTGGCCGGTCGGCGACCTTCACCGGAGAAGATGATGAGGTGGCCGTAACAGATGATGTGGCAAAGAGAAAAAAAGAGATGGAGGAAAGAGAATACGGAAACTTAAAGATAACTGAAAAGGGAGGCCATATGGGTATTTTTGCTAATCTAGGGGGCCAGGAAAGAAGCTGGTCACAAAGTTGGGGGCCATTCGAGAAATAACCCAATTACAAAAAAGTTAGGTTTTTTTTTTTTTTTTTTTTGTGATTTGCCTTGTTTGACACTTCTTCTATTTAAGTTTATGTTTGTTTCGTCTTGAAAGCTTATATGTTAATATTATGTACACAAAAATTATATAAATTGTGAGAAATCAATGGTATCCAACACCACCAATCAATGTGAGTAAGCCTCTTTCTTCTTCTTTTTTTTCTTTTTTTTTGAAATTGAAACTTCATTTATAGCCTCTTTCAACAAAAAAAAAAATGTGAGTAAGCCTTATTTGACACAACTATCTTGTGTAGGAGTTTTCATTATCAAATGCAATTTTGATAAAACCTTAGACAAAAAAAAATGTTATTACGTGACACATGTCTCCATGGACGGAGTACGTGAACATTGAGAATTTAGTGTGAGAATAGTCTGACATGGAAGAAGAGCTATCTAGCAACTAAGAATATAATGTATAGGTCATCTCCATTGTTGTCAATTGGTTATGAGTTGGACGACTACAAAACTTAACATAGTATCAGAGCGAAGCTCACATGCGACATGTGTTTAAAGCCACCAGTGAATAAGCATTTAGCATTGTTAAAACTCTAAGGCACACTCGCGTTATTTTTTTTTTGATGAAATAAGGCACACTCGAGTTGGAGAGTGGAAATGGAGTCAATCCTACTGCTTTCGAAAAGAAAATAGTGCCTAAATTATGGATGATGTAAGAGGAAGGCATGGCAAAATAATGTGTTAGTAAAATGTAAATGAAAAAAGAGAGAAAGTTAAACCAAAAGATAAGAAAGTATGTACTACTGTATGATCCAGGCAGAAGATAGAGTTGAGAGAGAGAGAGAGAGAGAGAGAGAGAGAGAGAGAGAGAGAGAGAGAGAGAGAGAGAGAGAGAGAGGTGATATATTGTGTTTTGGGGAGCAGAGAGAGAGAGAGAGAGAGGAGCAAAAAGAGTGAAGAAAAAGAAAGCGGCGCTCTCAGAGTCAGGGTCAGTCCGTGATCCATCTCACGCTTTACTCTGTCTCTCTTCTACTCAATTGAAAAAATTCATTTTCTTTTTTTAACAAAAGGAAAAGACAATAATTATTCACACAAATAAACCAATAAATATTCCTCCAACTAGGGCACCCACTTCTCCTTATTTCTTTATGGGGATGTTTTGGGGACATTTTAAAGTGATTTCCAAGAATTTCATCAAAAAAAAAAAGAGTGGTTTCCAAGACAAATGATTTCCACAAAAATTATTTGACCTAGTTCGGCTCAATTTGTTTCAACAAAAAAAAAATAGTTCACCTCAATTTAACATTATAATTTGAAGTTTTATTAACAAAACTTTGTTTCTTCTATCTTTCTATTGTATCTCAACATATTTTTCTTCGCTTCAACACTATCCCAATCCTTACCAGGCTACCACCAGCACCATTGACTGCACCACACCGCCCTCACCTTCTCCATGTCTATTTTTTTGAGTTTAGCTTGAAACCCAAGAGAGATGAAGGGAGAGACAAAAACCACTAGTAGTACTAAAGTGAAAAGGCGAACGAGAGGGGTATTTTGCAAAGAAAGAAAGATACAAGAGTTTCGTATAATTTCATGTCTTAATAAATGTCATTACAAAAAGACCGATACGATGTTATGAGCACGATGGATTTGCACTTCCATGAAATCGAATCTGAGAACTCTGCATTGCAGAATATATGCACTGACCAACTGGTGTATTAGTCGTTGGCGTCTCTAGGACAATATGGGGCCTCTTTTACCACTAATTTTTTTTCTCTCATTTTATACTAATAGATTAAACCCTATCCCTCTCTTTTTGCTTGAAGTTAAAAAAACAAAACAAACAAAAACAACTCTGAGAGAGAGAGAGAGAAAAGAAAGAGAGAGATCCCTCGAGCCGTGTGAAGCATGAAAATGGGACCCATTTTCCAACCCTACTATCTTGAGACTTTAAAAGTAAAAACTTATTATCTTTCATTAAAGACACCCTCCACCCCATGAGATCTTATATCTCTTGTTTACTCTTTCCTCAGAAGAATCTCTGCCCAACTTTATTACTAGCTAGTACTCTGCTTTCCCCCCCTCCTCCTTCCCTCCCTGATGACTACAAACATACACATTCTCACAATTATTGGACTCTCTCCTTATAAACTTATAGTATTATTCTTGTCTCCTTATATGTATGTATGGATCATTGTCTATTCTTGATTTATCTTCCATTTTCTACCACACTATTAACCATAATTTTTCGTTCGATCTTCACCTAGAAAAATATTGAAATCAATATAATCAGTCCGACTAATAGTTCAACATACGATTCTGAAGGTCATTGAAAAATAAATTACATCCCATCAGAAATAAAGCATATGATCCCGAAGGTCACTGTAACTAAATAGACATATACAATTATACAACCACCGGACTACTTTAAAGGGTCTGTTACGATTAATTGAACAAACCCGAGTAGGTTGAACCAATTTATCCTAATTATCTCAAACTGGCCGAACGATTTCATCCAATTATAGGAACCTATATAAACTTTTAGGAGTTTTACAGACACCTACGACTAGCTTAGGAGTTGGGGGCGATCTAATCCATCAATGAAGGATTGGGCTTAAGAAAACATAACTGCTCATAAAGCGGGTGGCCCATTATAAGGGTTGGCAAAGGTCTAGTCACTTTATTTTGGTATGTGCAGAAAAGCAATTCCTAATGAGAGTCTCCCCTGTTTTTCATCGGAGGAAACAGTTCGGGCGTGCACTTGGTTGCATGCCCTGCCCTTAAGAATAAGTTTTTTGTATAGTGCGGAATGGCCGATATGAAAATCTCAGATTTCTCAAAATCTGCACATTTGTAGTACAAGTGTATAACCACCAAAAACTAATCTTTAAGTACGAATGTAGGGAAAAACATTCTCGAGACTATCATTCAGTAGAAGAAATGGGAACATAAGAGACAATCTGCATAAAAGAAAGGCAGGAATCCCCAAAAGTAGACAACAGAATGAATGGATAATTTATATATACCTCCACCAAGACGGACCAAGATGTCATTTTATATGGTAGATCAGATTTGTAGCTCTTTCGCTTGTTGAGACCTTTAGGAAGATTATCAAGATTCAAGATCACAAGGGCAGTAAATCTCGGCATCAAAATACAGGAGAGTTCATAGAGGTAGTAGTAGCATAAGTGACACTTCTGAGTAAATAAGTGTATGCATGCCTGCACAACGGATTTCTTGAAGACCTAATTAAACGGTCACAAGGTAAAGCTCTGGAGACATGCTCACATGCTTACATTTATTTACTCAGACTAGCGGAAAGAAAGTGTTGCGCTTCATTAAACGAAGTAAAAGTCTGGAGACGGAGCCCTTTGCTCGGCCTCCAAAATCCCAGTAGAAACGAGGGGATGTAAGGTAGAACTGGTGCAATGCATGAAGGGATAACTTATCAAGATATTCAACTCACCCGTAAGTTTTAGTACCAAATTCAAGTGGTGGATTGAAAATGAATTAGTATTAAATGTTTCGGTTGAAGGTACCGCCGTTACATCATCTAACAAATGAAATCCATACAAGAAACTGGGACTTGGTAATAATTTTGTAAGTCTCAAGTTCCTAACTAATCAACATAGGGTGAAACAGGACAGGAAAAAAAGTTGACACCCCCTTGAGAATTATATATGCTTTAACGAAGCAGAATTCAAAAACCTCGTATTGACATTAGCTAAAGGTACAGAAAGGCATTTATTGTGAGAATAGTCTCACATTGGAAATGGGTACTCTAGTAACCAAATACACAATGTCTAGGTCCTCTCCAGTCTCCACACATATAAGGTACAAACATACATTCTCACAATCAACGTGATAGGTTTAAAACTGCACGTGATCCAAGGGTGCGGCTAAAGGCCCCCGTCCGAAATGCAATACCATAAAGGAGAAAGACATGAAAAGTCAGAACAAGTAGAACAATCCAAATGCATACCTAATGAAGGTATACAAAACCCTTGAATTAGAGCAAATTTATGATATCCGCTATCCGAAAACCCAGTAAAAACTGGGGCATATAAGTTGTATGGAATTCAAGGAGCTAAATCAAAAGACAAGTCTTAATTGTTTCGCTTGAAGATATAATGATAGCGTAGACAAGATCATTGAATGGTTAATTTTGGGTCTAATTGATTCATATAAGAGAACATATAAATAGATTTAAAGTAATGATCTTTCAAAAGAGAACACATTAGGTTTTGTTGTTGATATAGGAGGTCAAAAAATTGCATTAATCGGCAGAAGAAGAAATTGCATCAGTGAACCAAAAAACTCAGGATCTTGATTAAAATTACCTACTATATAGCCGCCGTTCTTGATTAGGTCGAAACAAGTAAAGGAGCTTCACGTTGTGACGGTTTAATTAGGTCATCAAGAAAGGAAAACCCTTATTGATTAGATCATCAAGATGCTGGAATGGATGAAACAAATCAATTGAGAAAGGATCACATGAATGAGAAATCAGTCTGTTTCTCGATTTCCTCTTTAGGCGATAACCCTAAAAAAATCGCACCCTCGCTACCTGCATAAAAATTCCCAACTAAATCACGGGAACAATGAACTCCCGGGCCGCGACATGTTCGCGCCAAAAATTAACTCCCGGTATTTTATGCAGTGAGGGATGGAGGTCACTGTAACCCCCTTTAGAGACCATGAAGATTATTGGGTCAATTTCCTTTGACCCAGTTGACCTCATGCTAACTTCATTAGTTTAGGAGAGGACAAACAAATTTCAGTGTTTGTTTTTATCTTGTAATCTTATTTTTCATCTTTACTACTATAACTTCTACTATCACAAATTTCGTGTTAGTCAGAGTGCGTTTTATTTTTCTCACAAGAAGTTGGGGGCACGTCAACATAATGGCTCTTTTAATGGTAAAAAATTGAAAGTTCTTACTTGTGACTCATAGTTGTTTTTATTTATCTAAAACTTAAAAGTAACAGATGAATTGTTTGTGTATCTCTCCAAACGTCAGAGGAAATTCATTAACACTGGCATAGACAACAAAGACAGGGTATGGTTGTTTTTAGAAGAAAAATATTAGGAAGTTCAGAAAAATGACCATCAACATTTCTGTCCAAATAAAGTTTGAGAAATCGCTTGACATCCTCTTAAAATCACTGCATTCATACTAAAATTCTCCAGGCCTGTAAATGACCAATCTTGACCTTAATACACAACTTCCAGTGTCCATTAAAAAGTTAGGTCTCATGCATCATGCCAAGATTAGTTTGACAAATCTATGAAATTGTTATAACATGGTCCGTTTAATGGTAGTTGTATGTCACTTTAAGCTATTGTGCTAAGCCTACTGCATGTGCAAATGACTAATGTGTACATTTCTCCCTTGAAAGCCAATGGTAAGTAATTAGTCATAAATTAGTGTCCCAAGAGTGGCTACTCAAACATGTCTGAATTAGTGTTAATTAAGTTTGTAGTTAGCCAATTCAAAACTTTTACATTTTGAGGAGTTAATTAAGTGTTTCTCAACACTCAAAAATTTTGGCATTCAAGACAAACAATTATGATTGGAAGTTCAAACCATTTATATGAGTCAACTCTCTAGCACTTAATCAATAGGAGTAGCCACTATAATATGACCAAGTCACTACCACATGTTATTTTGGTATTGGACCAAAATCTATCTGAAAGTTTTCAAAAAACACCATCATTACACCCATTGACAAACATAATCATCATGAACTCCATTAATGGAAATATTCATGATTTCATGAACTCAAATTTGACTTTGTTCCTTCCTCATCAACCACATACTAATCATAGAAGATCACATAAAATATATGTTCTTTTATATATATATTTTTGTACAATTTTTCATGAATATGAGAATAATTCAATTTCCTCACAAAAAGAGAGAGAAAGAAATTTCATTATATATTAGTAAAAGAAATTTAATTAATTTAAACTACAATTAACTAATTTCCCTTGATTATAAATCTATTATCACTAATTAATGATGATCTTCTTTCTAAGCTTGCTAAAATTCTGCATGGTGAAAACCTTGATGTCTTGTTAGATTCTGTAATTGTTTCTAATTTTGGTGACCAAACTCTCTCTTTTGAAGACCCAACTAATATATCATAATGTTTTCTCAATTCTGGTGTACTACAAAGAAAGCTGTCACCACCACCACCACCACTACTATCACAACCACCATCTCCACCACCACTACTAGTTGATTTTGTGATGATCAATTTCAATATGAATTCAGGCAAAACCTTAATCAACATTCTTCCATCTTCACCTTTGACATATTGAAATGGACATTTACCATAGTTGACTTTAGGTAAACTTTTCGAATTACTAGTTGATGATGATGATGGAGAAGAAGCAAAGGAGGAAAGAGAAGTGATAGAAAGGACTTTATAAGCGAAACGATCAACGGGTAGAACGATATAGGTTTGTCCGGATACTAATTCGTCGCTTATCGATAAAGATTGTATAGTTTGACCTATATAGAATGAGTTTGAATTGCATATCATTTTGTCTGGGTATTGAAACATGATTTCACCAGCTATTCTTTTACCTTTTAGTGTTGTTGTGTTACCTTCCCAAAATACTAACTTCACTACTGATGAAGATGATGATGGTTTCATGTTTTCATGGAGGAAACATAGAGTCATTGCATTTCCCATTTTTGTTTCTTCTTTGTGTTGTCTGTATGTCTCTTGCAGAGATAAAGGGAGAGAGAAATTAAGGGAGTTTTTGGATTTAGGAGAGAAGACTTGGTTAGGGTTTTGGGGATATTGTGGTGGGAGGAGAAGACTTGGTTATATAGTATTAGAAATGGTGGTTTAAACTATTAAAAGGTCAAATAGTGTGTAAATATGGGGATAGTAGTCATGTATGCCGGCTGTGAAATTGAATTGATGCAGTTGTACTTTGAGGGATAATATCCAAACTCAACTCTCATCCCATTATTATACTCTACTAAAGCTTGATTGTCAACAAGCTAGTTGATGGGGGTATGTTTCTTATTTATTAGGCAAAAATAAGTTATCAATAAGTTGAAGGGTCTAAACCATTGTTCTGAAATATTAGATATTAATTATAACATAACAAAAACATAAGTCATCACTAATGATCGACAAAAGTTGGTGTTATTTTGGTTCATTTTGACAAAAAGTGAGAACATTTTTCGGCATCTATCTATTAAAACATGACACTATTATTTTTTCGGTTATATTCATATTTTATCAAGGGAGTTTCTTTTTAAGGTAATATATGTATTTATGTTTCGATCTCGACCAAAAAAGTGATAACTAGTCCAACTTAAATTTGTTGATTGGTAAGTATTTTATATTTCAATAACAAAAGAAGGCTTGTTCTTTTAACAAGTAACAACCACATTCATGTATGGTTGTTTTGTTTATGTAAAATTTTTACTCTATCATCTTCTTCATTCCTACATTTCCACCATAAAACATCATTTTTTGAACAGTGTGGTCTTAATTTGTGGTTAATTTTTAAGAGTGTTAATATTAGATGGAAAAAAAACATTGTACTTGGTAACTAAGAAGAAGAATGGTATCCACTTGCCTGAATTGGACAACACCGCTCTGCTCTCCAAGCTTGCGTGGAGGCTTAAAACTGAGCCAGAAGCTGTATGGGCTAAATTTCTTAAAGCGAAATATTTCCCCCATTCGGATAAACCTGACCCAGCTAAACCCCATCACTCTTGGAGTTGGAAGACGATCAGGAAACACTACAATCTCATCGATGATCTAACCACTTGGGAGGTGCACTCTGGTGAAGATATCAACATCTGGGACGATAACTGGATCCCCGAGGTTAACGAACCAGTGCAAAACAACAATCAATCCAGTTTGAACAAAGTGGCCCAACTCATTACTAACAACAACTGGAACAATGAGCTTCTCAATGCCAACTTTGATATCACGACGCAAAATTTGATCAAAGCTATCCCGGTGAACAGCGAAGGTAAAGATCAACTCAAATGGAAGCTCACAAAATCAGGTAACTTTTCAGTCAAATCGATGTACCATCACATTAGCACTAATAATATCACCCCCTCAGCTAACTCGCAGAACTGGAATTTCATCTGGAACCTTCCTACTATTCCTAGAATAAAGATTTTCATCTGGAAAATTTGTACAAAAGCTCTCCCGGTGAGAGACAGAATAGGAAAATACATTGACAATAACTTCACTTGCCCAAATTGTATGCATACTGAAACAATTGAACATGCACTATTACACTGTGCTATAGCTAGAAACGTTTGGTTTAATTTTAATATTATATCTGAAAATATTATTTCGATTTCGGAATGGATCTTCTCGTGGCAAGATAATAACCAAACTTATTATACTAATGAAGATATTCATTTTGCTAGCATCCTTTGGATATTATGGAAAGTTAGATGTGACCACTGCTTCCAGCACGAAATAAATAATCTTGATAACATCATTAGAATGATTAAGGCATTTCAAAAAACCAACAAAAAACCGGCGAAAATCAATCAAAAATCTCCTGAGAAATGGCAACCGCCAACAATACCTTTCAATACCATCTAATATTATGTCAATTAATCAAAAATCCCCTTTTTTTCGTTCGATCTTCACCTAGAAAAATATTGAAATCAATATAATCAGTCCGACTAATAGTTCAACATACGATTCTGAAGGTCATTGAAAAATAAATTACATCCCATCAGAAATAAAGCATATGATCCCGAAGGTCACTGTAACTAAATAGACATATACAATTATACAACCACCGGACTACTTTAAAGGGTCTGTTACGATTAATTGAACAAACCCGAGTAGGTTGAACCAATTTATCCTAATTATCTCAAACTGGCCGAACGATTTCATCCAATTATAGGAACCTATATAAACTTTTAGGAGTTTTACAGACACCTACGACTAGCTTAGGAGTTGGGGGCGATCTAATCCATCAATGAAGGATTGGGCTTAAGAAAACATAACTGCTCATAAAGCGGGTGGCCCATTATAAGGGTTGGCAAAGGTCTAGTCACTTTATTTTGGTATGTGCAGAAAAGCAATTCCTAATGAGAGTCTCCCCTGTTTTTCATCGGAGGAAACAGTTCGGGCGTGCACTTGGTTGCATGCCCTGCCCTTAAGAATAAGTTTTTTGTATAGTGCGGAATGGCCGATATGAAAATCTCAGATTTCTCAAAATCTGCACATTTGTAGTACAAGTGTATAACCACCAAAAACTAATCTTTAAGTACGAATGTAGGGAAAAACATTCTCGAGACTATCATTCAGTAGAAGAAATGGGAACATAAGAGACAATCTGCATAAAAGAAAGGCAGGAATCCCCAAAAGTAGACAACAGAATGAATGGATAATTTATATATACCTCCACCAAGACGGACCAAGATGTCATTTTATATGGTAGATCAGATTTGTAGCTCTTTCGCTTGTTGAGACCTTTAGGAAGATTATCAAGATTCAAGATCACAAGGGCAGTAAATCTCGGCATCAAAATACAGGAGAGTTCATAGAGGTAGTAGTAGCATAAGTGACACTTCTGAGTAAATAAGTGTATGCATGCCTGCACAACGGATTTCTTGAAGACCTAATTAAACGGTCACAAGGTAAAGCTCTGGAGACATGCTCACATGCTTACATTTATTTACTCAGACTAGCGGAAAGAAAGTGTTGCGCTTCATTAAACGAAGTAAAAGTCTGGAGACGGAGCCCTTTGCTCGGCCTCCAAAATCCCAGTAGAAACGAGGGGATGTAAGGTAGAACTGGTGCAATGCATGAAGGGATAACTTATCAAGATATTCAACTCACCCGTAAGTTTTAGTACCAAATTCAAGTGGTGGATTGAAAATGAATTAGTATTAAATGTTTCGGTTGAAGGTACCGCCGTTACATCATCTAACAAATGAAATCCATACAAGAAACTGGGACTTGGTAATAATTTTGTAAGTCTCAAGTTCCTAACTAATCAACATAGGGTGAAACAGGACAGGAAAAAAAGTTGACACCCCCTTGAGAATTATATATGCTTTAACGAAGCAGAATTCAAAAACCTCGTATTGACATTAGCTAAAGGTACAGAAAGGCATTTATTGTGAGAATAGTCTCACATTGGAAATGGGTACTCTAGTAACCAAATACACAATGTCTAGGTCCTCTCCAGTCTCCACACATATAAGGTACAAACATACATTCTCACAATCAACGTGATAGGTTTAAAACTGCACGTGATCCAAGGGTGCGGCTAAAGGCCCCCGTCCGAAATGCAATACCATAAAGGAGAAAGACATGAAAAGTCAGAACAAGTAGAACAATCCAAATGCATACCTAATGAAGGTATACAAAACCCTTGAATTAGAGCAAATTTATGATATCCGCTATCCGAAAACCCAGTAAAAACTGGGGCATATAAGTTGTATGGAATTCAAGGAGCTAAATCAAAAGACAAGTCTTAATTGTTTCGCTTGAAGATATAATGATAGCGTAGACAAGATCATTGAATGGTTAATTTTGGGTCTAATTGATTCATATAAGAGAACATATAAATAGATTTAAAGTAATGATCTTTCAAAAGAGAACACATTAGGTTTTGTTGTTGATATAGGAGGTCAAAAAATTGCATTAATCGGCAGAAGAAGAAATTGCATCAGTGAACCAAAAAACTCAGGATCTTGATTAAAATTACCTACTATATAGCCGCCGTTCTTGATTAGGTCGAAACAAGTAAAGGAGCTTCACGTTGTGACGGTTTAATTAGGTCATCAAGAAAGGAAAACCCTTATTGATTAGATCATCAAGATGCTGGAATGGATGAAACAAATCAATTGAGAAAGGATCACATGAATGAGAAATCAGTCTGTTTCTCGATTTCCTCTTTAGGCGATAACCCTAAAAAAATCGCACCCTCGCTACCTGCATAAAAATTCCCAACTAAATCACGGGAACAATGAACTCCCGGGCCGCGACATGTTCGCGCCAAAAATTAACTCCCGGTATTTTATGCAGTGAGGGATGGAGGTCACTGTAACCCCCTTTAGAGACCATGAAGATTATTGGGTCAATTTCCTTTGACCCAGTTGACCTCATGCTAACTTCATTAGTTTAGGAGAGGACAAACAAATTTCAGTGTTTGTTTTTATCTTGTAATCTTATTTTTCATCTTTACTACTATAACTTCTACTATCACAAATTTCGTGTTAGTCAGAGTGCGTTTTATTTTTCTCACAAGAAGTTGGGGGCACGTCAACATAATGGCTCTTTTAATGGTAAAAAATTGAAAGTTCTTACTTGTGACTCATAGTTGTTTTTATTTATCTAAAACTTAAAAGTAACAGATGAATTGTTTGTGTATCTCTCCAAACGTCAGAGGAAATTCATTAACACTGGCATAGACAACAAAGACAGGGTATGGTTGTTTTTAGAAGAAAAATATTAGGAAGTTCAGAAAAATGACCATCAACATTTCTGTCCAAATAAAGTTTGAGAAATCGCTTGACATCCTCTTAAAATCACTGCATTCATACTAAAATTCTCCAGGCCTGTAAATGACCAATCTTGACCTTAATACACAACTTCCAGTGTCCATTAAAAAGTTAGGTCTCATGCATCATGCCAAGATTAGTTTGACAAATCTATGAAATTGTTATAACATGGTCCGTTTAATGGTAGTTGTATGTCACTTTAAGCTATTGTGCTAAGCCTACTGCATGTGCAAATGACTAATGTGTACATTTCTCCCTTGAAAGCCAATGGTAAGTAATTAGTCATAAATTAGTGTCCCAAGAGTGGCTACTCAAACATGTCTGAATTAGTGTTAATTAAGTTTGTAGTTAGCCAATTCAAAACTTTTACATTTTGAGGAGTTAATTAAGTGTTTCTCAACACTCAAAAATTTTGGCATTCAAGACAAACAATTATGATTGGAAGTTCAAACCATTTATATGAGTCAACTCTCTAGCACTTAATCAATAGGAGTAGCCACTATAATATGACCAAGTCACTACCACATGTTATTTTGGTATTGGACCAAAATCTATCTGAAAGTTTTCAAAAAACACCATCATTACACCCATTGACAAACATAATCATCATGAACTCCATTAATGGAAATATTCATGATTTCATGAACTCAAATTTGACTTTGTTCCTTCCTCATCAACCACATACTAATCATAGAAGATCACATAAAATATATGTTCTTTTATATATATATATTTTTGTACAATTTTTCATGAATATGAGAATAATTCAATTTACTCACAAAAAGAGAGAGAAAGAAATTTCATTATATATTAGTAAAAGAAATTTAATTAATTTAAACTACAATTAACTAATTTCCCTTGATTATAAATCTATTATCACTAATTAATGATGATCTTCTTTCTAAGCTTGCTAAAATTCTGCATGGTGAAAACCTTGATGTCTTGTTAGATTCTGTAATTGTTTCTAATTTTGGTGACCAAACTCTCTCTTTTGAAGACCCAACTAATATATCATAATGTTTTCTCAATTCTGGTGTACTACAAAGAAAGCTGTCACCACCACCACCACCACTACTATCACAACCACCATCTCCACCACCACTACTAGTTGATTTTGTGATGATCAATTTCAATATGAATTCAGGCAAAACCTTAATCAACATTCTTCCATCTTCACCTTTGACATATTGAAATGGACATTTACCATAGTTGACTTTAGGTAAACTTTTCGAATTACTAGTTGATGATGATGATGGAGAAGAAGCAAAGGAGGAAAGAGAAGTGATAGAAAGGACTTTATAAGCGAAACGATCAACGGGTAGAACGATATAGGTTTGTCCGGATACTAATTCGTCGCTTATCGATAAAGATTGTATAGTTTGACCTATATAGAATGAGTTTGAATTGCATATCATTTTGTCTGGGTATTGAAACATGATTTCACCAGCTATTCTTTTACCTTTTAGTGTTGTTGTGTTACCTTCCCAAAATACTAACTTCACTACTGATGAAGATGATGATGGTTTCATGTTTTCATGGAGGAAACATAGAGTCATTGCATTTCCCATTTTTGTTTCTTCTTTGTGTTGTCTGTATGTCTCTTGCAGAGATAAAGGGAGAGAGAAATTAAGGGAGTTTTTGGATTTAGGAGAGAAGACTTGGTTAGGGTTTTGGGGATATTGTGGTGGGAGGAGAAGACTTGGTTATATAGTATTAGAAATGGTGGTTTAAACTATTAAAAGGTCAAATAGTGTGTAAATATGGGGATAGTAGTCATGTATGCCGGCTGTGAAATTGAATTGATGCAGTTGTACTTTGAGGGATAATATCCAAACTCAACTCTCATCCCATTATTATACTCTACTAAAGCTTGATTGTCAACAAGCTAGTTGATGGGGGTATGTTTCTTATTTATTAGGCAAAAATAAGTTATCAATAAGTTGAAGGGTCTAAACCATTGTTCTGAAATATTAGATATTAATTATAACATAACAAAAACATAAGTCATCACTAATGATCGACAAAAGTTGGTGTTATTTTGGTTCATTTTGACAAAAAGTGAGAACATTTTTCGGCATCTATCTATTAAAACATGACACTATTATTTTTTCGGTTATATTCATATTTTATCAAGGGAGTTTCTTTTTAAGGTAATATATGTATTTATGTTTCGATCTCGACCAAAAAAGTGATAACTAGTCCAACTTAAATTTGTTGATTGGTAAGTATTTTATATTTCAATAACAAAAGAAGGCTTGTTCTTTTAACAAGTAACAACCACATTCATGTATGGTTGTTTTGTTTATGTAAAATTTTTACTCTATCATCTTCTTCATTCCTACATTTCCACCATAAAACATCATTTTTTGAACAGTGTGGTCTTAATTTGTGGTTAATTTTTAAGAGTGTTAATATTAGATGGAAAAAAAACATTGTACTTGGTAACTAAGAAGAAGAATGGTATCCACTTGCCTGAATTGGACAACACCGCTCTGCTCTCCAAGCTTGCGTGGAGGCTTAAAACTGAGCCAGAAGCTGTATGGGCTAAATTTCTTAAAGCGAAATATTTCCCCCATTCGGATAAACCTGACCCAGCTAAACCCCATCACTCTTGGAGTTGGAAGACGATCAGGAAACACTACAATCTCATCGATGACCTAACCACTTGGGAGGTGCACTCTGGTGAAGATATCAACATCTGGGACGATAACTGGATCCCCGAGGTTAACGAACCAGTGCAAAACAACAATCAATCCAGTTTGAACAAAGTGGCCCAACTCATTACTAACAACAACTGGAACAATGAGCTTCTCAATGCCAACTTTGATATCACGACGCAAAATTTGATCAAAGCTATCCCGGTGAACAGCGAAGGTAAAGATCAACTCAAATGGAAGCTCACAAAATCAGGTAACTTTTCAGTCAAATCGATGTACCATCACATTAGCACTAATAATATCACCCCCTCAGCTAACTCGCAGAACTGGAATTTCATCTGGAACCTTCCTACTATTCCTAGAATAAAGATTTTCATCTGGAAAATTTGTACAAAAGCTCTCCCGGTGAGAGACAGAATAGGAAAATACATTGACAATAACTTCACTTGCCCAAATTGTATGCATACTGAAACAATTGAACATGCACTATTACACTGTGCTATAGCTAGAAACGTTTGGTTTAATTTTAATATTATATCTGAAAATATTATTTCGATTTCGGAATGGATCTTCTCGTGGCAAGATAATAACCAAACTTATTATACTAATGAAGATATTCATTTTGCTAGCATCCTTTGGATATTATGGAAAGTTAGATGTGACCACTGCTTCCAGCACGAAATAAATAATCTTGATAACATCATTAGAATGATTAAGGCATTTCAAAAAACCAACAAAAAACCGGCGAAAATCAATCAAAAATCTCCTGAGAAATGGCAACCGCCAACAATACCTTTCATTAAAATTAATGTTGATGCATCTTTCACTAATGTATTATCAAATTCGGGAATTAGCTTGATTGCACATGATACAGATGCAAAATTCATAGCAGCTCAAGTGAAAACATTGAGGGCAAGAAATAGTGAAGAATGTGAAGCAATAGCAATCTTAGAAGGTCTATGTTGGGCGAAAGAACAAAATCATAAGTCAATAATCATAGAAAGTGACAACTTAAATCTCATCAAGAACATCCATGATAAAAGACACTCTGTCAACTGGCAATCGTTGATTCATATCCGAAGAATTCGAGAAAGTAGAAGAGAATTTGATATAGTGCAATTCAAATACACTAGAAGAGATCTCAACTTAAATGCAGACAAGCTAGCAAAATGGGGGAGAAAGAAAAATAGAAGCAAAATGTGGCATAATATTCCTTGTATTTTAGTTGATAAATATTGTAATAACGTTTATTCCTATTAATGAAAGAATAGTTCAACAAAAAAAAAAAAAAAAAAAAATAGCCACATCGATCCAGAATAAAGTAAGCAATACAGATAACCTTTTTTTTTTTTGTTAAGTAGCAATACAGATAACCTGGTCACCACATAAATATAAACATATGATAGTAAAATTTCGCTTATAAAATCATCCACTTGACTACTTGATTACTTCTATGTTCGTATAGACCGTGGCGTTCTCGTGTATTTTGATGACCCAACTTCTTTCTTTAAAAATCTAATCCTCAATTTTTTGAGAATGTGACATCACCTTAGCATGTGGCAGACATGTCAACTCACACAATAAATCATGAGATAACAAATATCAATTGCAATAACTATTACGTAATTGGAAGGTTATTTAGCGGTAGAAAAAAGGGTCTGCTATGTCACCCAAGTCTCATGTGGCCGGTATCTATTACCAAACCATTTCTCTCTCTACATTGTTTATATCAATATTTAACCTGTCGTCGACCTTATTTTTCAAGCTAAGTAGTAGTACTTCCTTGTAACAACGAAAATAAAAAAATCTAGTTAAAGATATAGGATGGGAACAGTTTAATTGGTGTGTGATGAATTGAACCTAAATAAATAAATATTTACTTTTCAAGTTGGATGACGATTTTGTTGCTGGTTCAATTGGTGTATGATGAATTGAACCAAAATTGATATATGTATTCACTTTTCAAGTTGGATGACCATTTCGTTGCGTCCCAACAAAAGTTTTGAACTTAATACTATAAAACATTAACACAAAACAAAAAGGAAAGTTATTATATTAGAATTTGGTGTGTTGATAATTGAGTAATTGGAATTTGGTACGTTGATAGTTGCAATAGGTAAAGAACAACATGTCAACATTGATTTTCATATGTAAACATTCTAAAAACTAGGTTACAAACTTGTTGATTTATATAAGTTTGATGTTCTAAGTACACGCAACTACTTAATCGACAAACAAAAAAGAATTATCTTTATCAATAATGATATCAGTTGAATCTAGTCAAAATATTTACAGATACATATTATTGGCCGCCATTGCTACGTAAAGTTATAATTGTGTGTTTTTAATCAAAAAAGCAAGTTGAAAGAGCTAGTGGATTTACTTGGATTATTAAAATATTATAGTTGGTAATTTAAACTATTTTTATATGAAAATTCTTAATCTAATCTTATTTGTTATTGCATAATAAAATTGAAATTATCTTAGCAATAAATATTATTTTTATTTTCAATAATATTCTCTTTTATTATTGTTATTATGAGTGTAAATTGAGAGAATCATATTCATGAGAAATTGAGAATGGAAACTAAAAATTGATAAAGAAAACAAAAGCTAAAATGATAAATATGTTTCACATGTCAATAAATATGAATTTTATATTATTATATACTTCATTTATTTTTTTAAGTCACTTGTTGACACTGAGTATTGTTTTAATAGATCCAACTATAATTATTATTTAAGATGAAAAAAAGGAAAATAACATGTGAGACAAAACAAAAACCCTAAAAGTCATATACCTTTATCTATCAATCTCATATTAAAATTGTTTAAATGCATCAACAAGACAAGGAATTCAGTTCAAATGTATTATCTTACTTGTTATTTATTATTCAATAAGGCCTCAAACTCATTATTCACTTTCATACGCCTAAACTAATACGCGTTTAATTATTTATATGATTCATTTTTCCGTGTTAGATGTTAATGATTTTACACCGTGAAAAGTCGTCCATTAATTTTTAGTCGTATGGTTGATCAAAAATGTAAACCCCAAACAAGTAAGCTATTCAAACAGGTGTTTTAAAAACTGTATTCATGGATCGAAAGAAATTACATAAAAATTTAAGTAGTTCATCATCCAGTTAGGCCTTGTGTATATTCTGCCATTCCAGCAAGATTCTTCTCTTTCTAGACAATTTTGCAAGCTGGTCTACCAGATTGTATGCATCTATATTTACATGAGAAAACAACAAGAAATTGAAAGAAGCTCGAAGAGATTCAGTCGTTTAGCTTCGAGTTGTAGTACATGCAGAGATGCTTACGCACGATCTTTGTGCCCCCCAGGTTTCTTTAAGGCAAGCTTCTAGCATCAATGAGTCTTACTCAATCCAAACCATTTTAGGCATTCGGTGTCTAACTTTTGAGTTTCTTCTTCCAAATCGTTCTGCGAACTGCAGAAATGAAGAGCAAAATGGAATGATTAAAAGTACAGAAAAACCTGATTAAACAGAAATTAAAAGAATTGCAGTTGGCTCATCCTCACGCTTACCTTGCCTAATGGATTGGAAGCCGTGAGTTTGCCGGCGGAGAAATCAGAATAGACAACTAGATTTTGGACTCAGTTCAGCTGGCATTAGTAGTGCAAAATTAAAATAAGCTTTGCAATAAGAAAACTAGGCGTCATACTAAGTATCATGCTTCAAGAAGTAACCACGGTGGTCGTACTTCCTAATCAGAACATTTAACTCAGAGTATTATAAAATAGAGACACCAAGTCACGAAAGAACGATACCACATAAAGTTCCAGCCTCAGGTGTCATCAGAGATGTCTCGGCGACTCACATGGAGTCTGAAATCCAGCAAAGTCTTCTGTGTAAACCGAACCGGTTTGAACCTGTCATTATACTATACAGTGACATCCATCAATATTCTAATCACAACCGAAACTAAACAACTAACAAATACCTATAGAAAACATAGACATAGAGACTTATTCAGAGGAGTACGAAAATAGCTGCAAGAATTACCTTCTCCAGATCAATTTGGCTTGGTCAATTCCAGACCAACATCTTAGAACATATCGTCTGGCACAAAACCTTTTTGTAACATTTCATCGTGCAGACGGAATGCTTCTTTTAAATTGTCCTTGGCGACATATCCATTTATTAATGACGTATATGTAGATTGATCAGGGTTTACACCTCTTTGGATCATCTTCCTGAAGATCAGGTTGGCTTCTTGCATTCTACCCTGTACACAATAACCATGGGCTAGTACGTTATATGTAATAACATCAGGTAATAGCCCTTCACTCTCCATTTTATTAACAAAACTGAAAGCATCATCCATATTTTCCTCTCTCACGAGCCCATGTATAAGAGTGTTATATGTTCTTGTATCGGCAACAATTCCTTCGGCAATCATCTTGTTCAAGAACTCGTCTGCCTTTGAAGCAAGACCAGATCGACAATACCCTTTAATGATAGAATTACATGTAACAATATTGGGTTGAATACCCTTTTTAACCATTTCATCCCACAACCTTAGTGCATCAGTAACGTGACCTTTACTACATAGTCCATTTATTAAAATGCTATAAGAAACGTGGGTAGGGAATATTCCTTGACAAATCATTTCATCCCATAACTCGTTAGCCTTCTCCATGTCACCTTCCTTGCAGAACCCATCAATCAAAGTATTGTATGTAATGATATCCGGCTTGAGATTCCTCTCACCCATCATCTCAAACAAGTTCAGTGCTTTTTCCATATTCTCATCTTGACAGTAGCCATGGATAAGAGTCGTATAAGTGTAATAATCAGGAGATATCCCCCTCTCTACCATCTCTCCTAAAAGCTCGCCGGCTTCAGGCAACCTCTTTTCCTTGCACATCCCGTTTAAAAGTGTATTGTAAGTAACCACATCAGGAAGGAAACCTTGCTCTATCATTTCATCTCGCATCTTAAGGGCCTCCGATATATTCCCATTTTTACAAAATCCACCAATAAGCATAGTATAAATCACACTGTCAGGAGCCAAGCCCGCATTATTCATATCCCTAAAGTACCTCAAAGCTTGATGGACATCCCCTCTCCTAGAAAACAATCCTATAAGCAAGCTAAAGCTAACCAAGTCAGGAACAACGCCATGATGCACCATTTCCTCAAAAGTCTTTTCGGCATCTGCAGCTTTACCCTTTCTGCAGCACTCGCCAAGCAATATATTATAGGTAGACGTATCAGGACTCAATCCAATACTAATCATCTCACTTAAAGTCTCTTTTGCCGCCACATATTTCCCATCCTTACATAGACCATTTATAATCGCATTGTACGCAACAGTACCCGGCCTTAAACCTTTAGCTGTCATTGAGTTCATCAACTCAAAAGCTTCATCTAAGTTCCCTTCCTTACAATATGCATTGATAAGAGTATTATAAGTCACAATATCCGGGAAAACACCCTTCTTTTCCATGTCCAATAGAAACAAATTGGTATCCTCAATTTTCCCGTCCTTACACAATGCATTAATCATAATATTTAGAGTGTAAACGTTTACTTGGGTACCCACTCGGGTTACTTCTCCGTATATATCCCACGCCATATCAACCCAATCAACCTTAACTAATCCACCTAGAAGGCTATTACAAGCATTTATAGAAGGCGAAAATCCCCTACTAATCAAAATTCGAAAAGCTTCAGATGCTTCTCTTAGTTTTCTAGCTTGTACATAAGTCCTTATCAAAAGATCAAAAACCAAAGGATTTGAACCACAATAATGATAAGTAGATACCAATGAATCAACAATTTGAGACCTTGAAACACCACTTTTTCGTACCATTCGGAGTATCAAAACTTGAGCATCAGAAATTCTCCTACCCCTAACTAATATATGAATCATGGCACTCAAAGAATTTGAATTCTGTTTGAAAGTAGGAAACTTTGCTAAAAAATCAATAAAATTTAAACCTAATTGTACATTTCCGCAACATTTGTACAAGATATCAACAACTATTGAGGGATTTAAACGACATGTTAAATGGTTTAAAGATTCAAACTTTCTGTTTTTTAAATGTGAAAAAATATTTTCTACAACAAAAGAGTCTGAGATTGATGTTGTAAAATCTGTTTCCTCTGATTGAGGATTACCCTTTGAAGGGTGTTCAAGGGTCTGGGTGGTTTCAGGTTTAGGGTTAGAGAAAAGAGAAGTAGAGAAGGAACGGTGAGAATACCTTGGGTGGGTTGAAAGAGCCGGGAGGAAGAAACTTTTACATTTCGCCATACTTGAAAAATAGTAGCCGTTGTTTATATCTTTCAGGCGACCTCTTTAGGTCATGCCGGAGTTGCTTACAGCAAAAGAAAAAGAGAGGGAACTTGGACCACCACTTAAGGTCACGTTTGGTTTCTTCAAAGTCAGATCTGAAATGATTTGAGACCTGAATGGACTTAGAGTCGAATTTTAAGATGTTTGTTTTGTAACATATTCGTCTAATGGACTTAGAGTCGAATTTTAAAATTTAAATAGATCCAATTAGAAAAAAACTGAAATGAAAATTGTTCTCCTGACGAAAATGATTTAGATTCTTATTTCGAGTCAGATTTTTTGTCGTTATCTGATTCTTGAAGTGTGATATGTCTGAATGACTGATTTAGATTAATTTTTGATTGACGAAAGATCCAGGTTAAATTATTCAAGACTTGGACAATCAAAATTTGTACTAGACAATTGAAACTCAAGACAAGTCAGGCTCAGGCAAGTGATTTTTTTTTTTTTTTGAGAAATCATCGACGATCTACGTTAGTCGTAACAAGAATTGATAGATCATGAAGATGTGATAAGCACGATAATTGCTTAAATTAAACCAATAATTAAAGAGGCCTAAAACCCGACAACAAAAAGCCTAACGTCCGACAACATCTACTTTATTTAGTGTCTAAATTACATGTGATAAATCTTGGTGATAAACTGTTTCTATCGAGACTCAATCCCAAGAAGTCGTGGGCTTAAGAATTATGTCCTACCATTACACAAAAAAAAAAAAAAAAAAAAAACCCTTACTCAAGCCATCATGATTTAGAGTCCAATTTATCTTACACCAAGTATACACTCATTAGAGTTTTATACTTCAAAACTTAACCCTTCCTTCTTTTTTTTTTTTGAAAAAACTACCCTTGTTCTCTTGTTTGGGGGGAAGAGTGTTGAATGGAAGATGGTGAAGAACTACTTACCCACTTCGAATTTGAAGAAGAAGAATCAAGAAATGGGGAAGAAGAAGAACTCAATGGAAAAGGAAGAGAAATATGCATTCATGGATGTTCAAGACCTGTTAAAGTCTGTCTCTGTAACCTAATTCCACCCAAACCTCTATTAACCTCTACTCAAATCTTAATCTTACATCACCCTCACGAAGTTCGTCACAAACTAGCCACTGTTCCAATCTTAACTAAATGCCTTCAAAATTGTGAAACCCTAATTGGTAGACGCATTAATCTTGGTTCTTCCCCACTTCTTGATTCTCTCTACAACTCCACCACTACTTCGATTTCCAACTCCCAAGCGATATTTCTATTTCCAGGTACTGATTCTTCACCAGCTATTGAATTGAATGAATGGGTTTCTTCTGTTTCTTCAAGATTGGGTGAGAATCAAAATAGGGTTTTGATTGTGTTTGATGGGACATGGAAGCATGCAAAAGAGATGGTTAATGCTAGTTTACCATTTTTGTCTAAATTTGCAACTAGGGTTTGTTTGAAATATGATGTTGAGGTTGATGGGGAGAGTATATTTGATTCAGAATTGATACTTAGGAAAGAACCATTTGGTGGGTGTATGAGTACAATTGAAGCAGTAGCAAGATCTCTTAGGGTTCTTGAGCCTCCTAATCATGGACTTGAAATTGAAGAGAAATTGATTTCAGTTTTGAGAGCTATGGTTAAGTTTCAGACTTCTTATTTGATTCAAAAAACTGTAAAACCCAGAGCAAAGTTATTGAAGAAGATAAAGAATAACAATGGAGAATGAAATGCAATCTAAATTTAGAGATTTTTTTCATGTCAATTTATAGTGAATGAATGAATTAATATTGATTTCAAAATGTGTAACTTTAGAATATATAAATTCAAAATCATGATTGATCTTGATTCTTGATTCTCGATTGAAGTACTGATAGTACAATCTATACATTTGAATTTAAACAGACAGACAGATAAAGTTCGCAACTGATATGATGTGACAACAACTTCTCGCATCGAGTACAATTTGAGCACATAACACATGCTAAATACATTGATAGGTTGGTTTCGAAATAGAAACCAATTTTCGTATGGTATAAAAATATATGGGATTTCTCTTGTGACTACTATAACTAACAAAAGAAACCCTTTTTGACATACATATAATGATACAACAATGATGTTCCGATCTACATGGCTTGCATCTTCTTTTCAGCTTCTAATTTCTTGTAGTGAAGGAGTTCAATCCCTTTCGCTGCTAACTGTTTCTTTAGATTAGTTGATGCTTCCTCATATTGCTTGTTCATAAACACTATTTCGTCCATTGCTTCTCTGTGTCTGCCTCGGTGAGCATCAAGCTTTGCTTGTGTACTTCGAAGCCTCATCCTTAGCTTAGCTTTCTCGTTAATATTACATATTGTATCCTGTAGAAGTGATAATTTGACGAATCGAACAAGACAAAGAAAACATTCCCGATTTGGTGAATGCACAAAAACTTAAACTAAGAAACAGCTGTAGAAGAAGGAAAACACTCACTTGATGAATCTTCATCTCTAAATCAGATAGTTTTCTACGAAGTTCATCCATATCAACTCTAGCTTTTGTTAACTGTTAAAATATTTCATATGGGTTAGATTCACGAGAATTACAACATAAATTTATTAAATATTGCGAGATTAGAATACCATTACCATCAGGATATTCTTTAAGTTTTTTCAATATTAACTTTTTGCCACTACTACTTGAGGAAGTAATGTTTTAGTAACTGAAGTCTTACCTCCTGACAGTTTTCTGTCTCAATTTCGGAAATCTTGAGTTTTAGCCGATCAATCTCTGCAGTCTTCTCCATACTGCTGACAAAATGAAAGTCAGAATAGTGAAAGCAAACAGAGTCATTTCAGACTTCTATTACTATCAACTCCCAAGGTTATTAATGTTCTAATATTCTGTAACTGAAAAACGTACTGCATCAGACCTAAAAAATCAACCAATCTACATGAACCCAAGCTAAAGAAATCCGCAACATTTTGGACAGAAGTCTTGTAGGTGAGTGTTCTTTATGTCAACCATGAGAATTTAATTGCCTTCTCAGGGTACCGAATACCACTGAAACTTGGTGTAACAACATCATGTACCGATACCTCTATACTAAACACGTCATTTGAAAACTTATAGTCCATGACCAGTCGAGGACTCAGAATGGAAGAGAAACGGATGAAGGTGTGTACCCCAAGAACAAGGGGTTTTGGGTATCGAACAACCTGAAAGACATGAATAATTATTAGCTAGCCAAGTGGTTGTAGAGGTTTGGAGTGGATAAGGAAGCCCTTTGTCGGAGACTTATAGTGGACAAGTGTGAGGAGAGTTGGGGAGGCTGGAAATCTTTGAAACCCAAAAGGGTCATGTTTGGTGCAGGGAAGACCGCTTAAAGATACTCCCTACTCCTTCGTAAATCTCGCTCAAGCAAAAAGGCTCGGTGTTTGAGTTCTACAGCGATATGGAGAATGGTGTGAGTTGGGATCTTCGCTTTCTTAGGGGCGAGCAGCGACTAGGAGGTAGATCAGATTGGAACTTTGCTGGAGATTTTGAATCAAGCAAAAATCACGCCAGAGGAGGATGTGTGATGATGGAAGGACCTTGAAGGAGTGAAGTTCTCAATGAAATTCTCCTATCAAATCTTGAACAGTCGTGAGCAACAGTATAACTTTTTGGCAAAGAGCTTAAAGACAATGGGAACTTCGAAGTTTGAATCAGAAAGAGAGCACAAGTACAAAAACGAAAAAAGATACCTGCATTTTTTCTCCCATTTGGTATTTTCTTCTGACAGGTTTAACCTTTCCTTTAGCACATTGTATTCATTTCTGAAAGACTCAAGTTCATGTTTTACCTTCAATTTAAAATACTTGACGTCAGTTTATGTCTCAAAATGACCACAAAGCATAAGAGCAGGCAGTAAGCAATATGAAAACTCATCCGAAACAATTGATAGTTGTAGTGACATCAAAGAGAGTGGCAATAGAACAATAACTAGTTTTAGTGCTAACCGTAACAAGACGATATTATTAGTGCAAACAACACAGCTAACAGTGTCATCAGGATTTTAGTCTTACCTCTCGACTAGTTTCATTCTCCATGTTGGAAATCTCGAGTCTTAGCTGATCAATCTCAACTGTTTTATCCATACTACAGAAGAAAATGAAATTTCAAATAAAGAAGGAATCAAATTAAAATTTCTGAAAGATAATGATCAACTCCTGTACCAACCACTCTAATACCCATTTAAGGAGCAGTAAAAACAGATAGGCACTTCTTTTTTGGGGCAAGTGAATAGAATAGTAATTACTTCAAGAAGCAAAAGTAAAACAAACCTGCATTTTCTCTCCCAGTCAGCATTTTCCTCGCAAAGTTTTAACTTTTCCTTTAGGACCTCGCATTCATTTCTGAAGGACTCAAGTTCATGCTTCACCTTCAATATACGAAATTGAATGTTAAATCGCATACATAAAGCACCAGGTTGAAAGAAGACTCTGCAGACAAAATATACCTCTTCTATCTCCTTCGACAACGATGCAAGTTCAGCATTTGATAACTTTGCCTTATCCGCAAGTGCTTCAATAGAAGCTTTCTCCTTAGACGACCATATTACTTTTTCCTCTTCCATTTCCAAAAGGGAATTAGCGAGTTGCTGTAGATTCAAATAATAAACTGATAAAACAAAATATTACATCACATTGAGAGAGAGAGAGAGAATGAAATCTAAAATAGTGGGTTAGTACCATTGCCAGCTCTTCTTTTTCCTCCAACAAAAGGCTGATAGATGCTTCCATTTCATTACAGGATGACTCGGACTCAGCCAGCCTACTTTTCTTTAACCAAAAAATTGTAAAATATTCAAATTCTTTTGATTCTACAAATGACTCCAAAAAACAGAAAGTTAGAGAACAAAGCTGAAAAGCTTACCATGCCTGAAACCTCTTCTCGCAACACTTCCATATCGGAATTTGTTTTACTCAAATTGATAGACACAAGTTCCAATTCTGAAGCCAGCATTTCATTCTTAATTAAGGTTTCCTCCTTTTCTACATGTACAGCTGCCAACTCTTCTTCCAGAGAAGCAATAGTTGTTTCCATCTCAAATGCAAGGACTTCTAGCTTTTTGTATTCTCCCTTATAATGATGGTAAGATGAATATATTCAGACACAGAAGAAAAAAAACACGCGTGTTGGTGAAGCCATGACCAAACACATGAGTTTGCAAAGGCACGGCCGCACGGGTATAGTTATTGAAGTAAGAGCGTCGAAGTTACGTAATAAGATAACTAAAATTACAGCAATCACAGAAATTTACGTAATAAGTAACAAATTCGTTATGTTCCTCCCCTGATGTAATTTTTCTTCTTATATTAATTCAAATTTTTCAAAAAAAAAGATAACTAAAATTACAGCAATCACAGAAATTTAAGATGTTTCAATTTAGCATATATCTAGATATATCTTATGTACCCATACTTCCAGCTACTAGTGACAGCTGCTAATGGCATGCTTCTGACGGGGTTAATTGTTTGGGGACAAAAAACTGATTCGCTTACTGCTGCTGCAGCTTACAACTAGAAACCAGCTGCTTAAAAAAACAATGCGCCTTTCGGCCACAGAGCCTAAGTATCGACATGTTTCAATACAAGTATCAATATGACAATAACTTGTGTACTCAGTGCATCAAGACTTGAACAACGATATTAGGTTATTCATGATTCTCCGTGATCTTAAACATAAATTGCTATAGAAGTTTTTGCAAATCATATTTATTATAAATATATTTGTAAAATACCATATCTATTTTCATATTATTTATTGAAACTTATAGACAAATGCAAGGGATGTTAACGCATGCAGATGATGATGGAAACCGAGGCAACTTTGTTGGATCAGGAAATTTAACTTCGGCATTCATGACTAAGAATGAAACCACAAAGGCACAAACTATGATTTCCTTATTCCAGTAGTATTAAGAATTTCTAACTTGAGTCCTTCTAAACCACATCCTTTTACCTGTGTCGTCTGTTTAAAAGGACTAGCAATCCCCTTGGATTTCTTGAAATCAAATGTCCTGGAGTCACGCCTTCTGTCAACAAGTGAGTCACGCCTTCTGTCAGCTACTGATTCACGTCTGGAGATATCCCGCTCAAGAAGATTTTTCTTACTATGCAATTGCTTTATCTCTCGTTCAGCTTGTGCTTTTTCTCCCTATACGGAATGTTAATGAGGGCGATCAATGTGAAAATATTTTACAGCGAACAAAAACTAGCGAAGAGAGACAGGAAAAGGAATAAACGAAAACCTCAAGTTTGGTTTTGTCTTGGATAGCATTCTTCAGCTTGGCCTCAGTCTCTTTCAACTTCAATTTCGTTTTCTCAAGCTCCTTTCTCAAGTTTTCCTTTTCTCTTGCCAAAGAACAAGATGATAAGCATAATATTTCCTTTTCAAGATTTTGAATCTGAGTAAGGAAGTCTTTCTTCTCCAACTCATTCAATTCACAACGATCCTGTAAGGGCAAGTCAGATTAGAAGACTACCTTAAACCTCCTAATCAAATGAGATTCGAGTACAGTGACATACCACCAGAACCTTCTCTGATTGTTGGAGGTTCAGTCTAAGTTCGTCTAATTGACTACAGAGGTCGACGGACTGGTGCTGCAAAATAGACTGCGAAAACAATTTCCAGAAGAATACTTACCTAGATGAGTTCAAAGACATTATAAAACAAAGACTACCAAGTAGCAACTCTATTATGTTCTCACCTTATCACTCTCAAGCTCAGAAATCTTATTCCGCATGCAAATGTTAATCCTCTTGTGGTCACTGAGGATCGACTTCAACTGTTCAGAATCCAAGCACATGGAGGACTTGAGGTCCTGCATCCATAAATTAGGAAATGAATTGAATAGTGACAGAACATGGAGCCACAGTATAGTAACAGCAAGACCGTAAAACTATAAAAAACAATACCTTTAGCTTTCCTCTGCCCACTGCCCAACATTTTTGTATGTTGAGTGCGACATTGTTAATTGTGACTATGGTAGAAAATTATAGTTCGCTAGTTTGATGTGCAAGTCATATTTTATTAGTATTTTAATTCACTTAGATATTTCTGCATTTATGATGTAATCTCCGATATAGTTAATATCGCCCCTTGTCCAATATACATGCGGCTATAAATTTGTAATTGTATGATGAAGTGTCTAACATGGGTCGAAGCAGAGTGTCCCCTTTGAAGTGTTCAGTAACAGAGCCATGAACTTGTGAGTAGAAGGTAGTGAACTAACCATGAACATATGTGATACAACTGACAAGCTTTGAAATAGCTCGTCCACAACAGAGCAAATACTCTCACTAACATCTCTTGAACTCTGAAGTTCCACCACTAACGCTTCGACCTCCGCTGAGATGTTCATCATAGCTTTACCATTTTCAGCCTAAAAAGATGTTGAGCGTGAAATCAATATGCTGCAACAGTAACATAACATATTGCAACTAAAAGTTACAGGAAAAGTAAGACTAGCAAAAAAGAGGTAAAATGAAGAAATGTGTTAAAAAATCCACCTCAAGCTTCTCTTGTTGAACTGATTCATCTGACTTCTCTTTATAAAGCTAGAAACTAAAGGAATTACTAGTTTATAAATGAAAGAGCAAAAGGCAGAACAAAAACTCAGTTAAGAGATTGAGTTGTTCTTTTTTTTTTTAGAAATGACAAAATTCATTACTAAGTGCCAAGAAGGCAAAAAAGGAACAAGCCAAAGGAAACAAATATAGAAACAAACCAAAAGGACTCAATCACACAAAAGCGACCAATAAAGATTACATAGGCAACCTCATTCTCCCAATCCAGAAGAACTGGAAACTGTGGTGGGCGTGAAAACTCCCAAATTTTTACTAGGCACAGCCCAATAAAATATCAGGCTTTTAACATTCGAAGGGATGTAGGACCAGAAAAAGTTACATAAAAGCCTCTTGATATTTCAGAAGTGAAAGATGACGCAAAACTGATCCAAAATAACAATTACCAAGTACCAGGTCAACACAATTGACAATTCTGGATCAAGATTGTTCATACTGACTTGAGAAATCGCCACAGAATAGTAAGGAATGGGATTTATACCCTATAGGGAGATTTGCGCAATCCGCAATTTCTACAGCAAAGACACTCCTATTGCATTTAGAACTTATTGCTTGACTTAGGTAGTTCATTATATATGTTTATTTGTTCCTTGGCTTGATTTGGAACTTTTAAACAGCAAATTGGAGGATTTGTTCGGAGCTGGCATACCTATTCACTAGAGTTGCAGGAAGATTATCCAGTATTATGTGTAGTTCCTCAAGGTTCAAGCTACATCCAGAACTCCACCACTAATATTTGCGTATTTTGAATCAAAATTAATCCTTTCTCTAAACATTACACATTTTGCAATTTACATTCCTTCAGAAGCCATAATGAGGCAAAGAAAGTGTCTAGGTGACCTCCTACTTCTGTGTATCGTCAGTTGACATTTTTAGTGCAATGCAAAGCAAAACCATGAAAATGTAGATTAGATATCAAGCTGGAAAATCACAGGGTCCTGTTAGCTAACAAAGTACTGTAATTTAGATCACGATTACCTCATCATCTTTGGCCACACTATGCATCTTTTGCTCCATTGCTGTCTTAACGAAATTATCGAAGTCTTGTTGGATAGAAGATTTTTCCATTTGCAATGTCTTAATCTACATTAACCAGAATTAAGCATACCCTGCCAGTCAATGCCCAAGATTGAAAAGAACAAATATAAGAGAAAAAAACAAATAAAACTTAGAAGAACAGCTTTTGCGAGACCTGTTCCTGGAGTTGCTCAATCAAAAGAACCGCCTCCGAGTCCCTCAAAGCTGAGCCTCTAACTCCATCAGATGTACTTCCACATGGTGTAAAAGGAAAAAAGCTTTTTGCATCCAAATGATAACCCTCGTCGGATAACTTTGTGGCTAAGCATTCGATATGAATGTCCTTTGTCGTTCTCTGTCGATAAAAGGTTAAAACTATAGAAGGCTTCAACAAAAAGAAAAGCCCAAAGGAAGGACAAAACGACAAAAACCTGAGTTTCAAATTCTAACAGCAAATCTTCATAAGCTGTCTGAGTTTCAGCTGACGCCTTGTTCTCCTGCAAAAATAATATGTCCAGTTAAGATTTTGAAGTTTTTCTAAAACAAATTATCTAAGAAAATGATACATACTACAATTGTTGTCTTCTTCTTAAGTGGTGGTTTTCTCCTATTAGTTACACACAGCAATGCATTAGCGTTTGGAAGAATGCAATCCTCCAACAAGTTACTCCTGTCATCTTCTGGCATGCAGATATCTTGAGTGATATCAACACCGACCACCTCATTTTCTTTCTCTAGTTCTTCGAAAGGAACAGGTAGTCCCATATCTCGGTCAGGCCTTATAGGGTCCTCAAACGGGGCATTTGAGTATGGTCTGGTGAGAGGCAACTGAAATGACAATAGAGTAAGTTAATTCAACATTCCACTATCTGGAATAAATGAGAAATCTGACTAATACTAATTATCGCAACACTGTGCATCAAGTTCAATAAAATTGAAGTAAAACATAATCCTACAAGTGAAGAGAGAGTAAGGTACTCAATAACTAATCATAATTAATTGTGCAATGCGCGAAGATAAGTTCTTCAGCTCAGAGAGAGAGAGAGAGAGAGAGATGATGCACTTGTTCTTGACATTGTGCTTGTGCTCTAGATTAATATAATTTTGTTCATAAAACTTTTCTTTTAATTGAAGTATGTGTTCCTCAAATTTAGAGGAAAACGAAGCATACAACGGAAGCTACTTCCTTGGCATTCAGAGAAAATTCAAGATCAAAAGCATAAACTTATTGCACCCTAATATTCAGTTAGAAGATGAGACAAGAAGAATATTATTGCAAGAAATACATTAGAAACTTGGAAGTATCAGTTTGGCAAATTTTATCACGTCAAACTAATTTCCTATATAAATGAAAATAATTCTTCATGCTTCTGTCCTTTCTCTCAGCCTGCATGACTACTACCTAACTTTGAGAAAGTTATACAGATGATGCCATTACTGCGTAGAAAAACGAATGTGAAAATTATTTTTTGTGAAGCGTGAGTTCAGCATCGCCTTTGAGATGACTTCATTTACCACAAAGATGTGTTCTGAATGACATATATGAATTATTCCAGCATCCAAGAGAAGCGACACTCACCTGCTTGGTGACAGTCTCTCGTAAAAGGGGACCTGGGCACCATGTATCTCGCCTCTTCTCCTGCACCAAATAAGAAAAAAAGGGAATCAACGTAGATTTTTGAAGAGAGAGAGAGAGAGAGAGAGAGAGAGAAGGGTTAAGGAAGACAAAAAAAAATAAGTACAACTGCACAAAGCTGAGATACACATAAATGAAATGTCCTAATCAAATTAGAGATAAAACTGACCTTTTTATTCGTGGGACGATTTTCGTCCACGTTTGAGTTCAAAACCATCGAACTTAAATTCTCTATTTTCTTAGCTTGTTCTTGGAGCCTCCTCTCTCGTAGTGCTTGAGCTTTCTTTTCTTCTTGCAACTCCAAAGCTATTCGTTCTCTCTCCAATTCACTCTATATAAAAGAAAGTTTGCTAGCTTTAGTAAATTCGTATGCCTTCTTCGAACATATGTGTAACACAGACACTACAAATGTGATTGTCTTCCATACTATTTTGCTTTTTACCTCATGTAAACACGTAAGTTCACGGTAGAAAGCAAAAAAAAAAAAAAAAAAAAAAAAAAAACTAAATTTGCTCCATATATCAGAAATTCAGAATAGATAACAAAAACTCCAAATCGGGGAATGCATTGACCTTTAACAATGTATTTCTCAGTTGCAGGATCTCGCCTTCAAAAATCTCAGAGTGAGAACCCTACAAGAACAGAATATAAGAAACTAAAGAAGCGATATTCTAAATTCTAATGATGTTTTCTGGAGTTAAAGATAAGATATAGGACATAAAAGACCTGTAATTTTGCTTTAAGCTCCTCAATCTCTTTCTTTTGACGCTTTAACAGAGCTGCATCTGTTAAAATCTGCTCACAAGAAATATATGGTTTCGTAGTTTGAATAAAATCGAAAAACAGTCTAAACGTGAAGTAGTAAAAGTGCTTCAATTTGAAGCAGAAATGCATGTTAAATGTAAAATTGGAGTCACAATGAAACCTCGTTCACGTGTGCACAATTTGTAATGCGTAAAGCTCTACTTGCAAATTGAAGACTACTTTTTGTCTCATCTGAGTGGATCTGCCATAAAAGTGAAAGTAGAGATGGGGTCACAAAGTAGTGTAAAAAAATTTTGAGGATTGAACAAATATGAGCACAGCCGCACAGGCAACAACAAACACAGTAAGAAACACAATGCCGCGTCAAAAGAAGTAATATAACCCGGAAAAAAAAAGGAAACAACGCAACGCTTATTCAGAAACTAGTGAGTCTTGAAGAGTGACTGAAGCTAGTTGAACACACATGAAAGATTAACAACAACTCGAATATTGTATTATAACGAGGATGCTTGAATATTCGCTATAGCTACACAAGGCAGTCCATGTTGTATGACTGTTTTTTCCTCCTTTCCATAACTATCAAATTTTATCCTTACCTTGACCTGATAACTGAACCATGGAACTTTCATTCTAAGGTTGAAAATCTCATCCGAAGGGTTTCTACCTAGGGAATTATATCGACAATTCTGTCTCCATTTGACCTCCAGTTAAATGCTACACGGCTTCCCCACATTAAGATACTAGTGAAATCACATTTTGGAAAGAAAAAAAAACTTTAATGTTTTTCATGGAAAAAATCCTATAGTTATATCTAAGAAAAGGCATATAAAATTATCACTAGCTAGATATTGTCGCAATATTGGAGAAACAATAAACATTTTAAAACTGAAAATAAACATTTCAAAAGAAAAGCAACCAATAAATAAATCGAGGAAACATAATACATCGAGGAAACCCAAACTGAAAAGATCCAACCATGTACTCAATGAATAAGAAAGATTAAGATCCTGCTTAACAAAGTTAGTATGACTACCATGTTTTCACTTGGAGAGATCAAAGTTGATAGAGTAATTGTGTAGGTACCTGTGCAAGGGTAATATTACATATGATAGCAGTATTAGCATTCCCACCCAATGACGGTTGCAAAATGCGTGTGAGTTTGCTATCTCTGTAGGGCACATGACCCCTGCAATAGAAGCAAGTAACATGAGGAAATGGTAAAAAATACAAACACTGACCAATGAACTGAACTTACCCCTGACTTTCAGCACCTTCACTCAGCTTCTTAATCACAGTACCAAGTGTCATCAGGCTTTTGTTTATGTGGGAACCCTCTTTCAGGCGCATTCCTTCTGCACCAGTTTTTGCTGCACGTTCTGAACCAGCTAAGTCCACTAAGCTCTAGTAGCAGATCATCATCAGTATTGCACGGAAATATCATGTGATGTCATTAAATAATAAAAAAAGAAACAGTTTATAACAAGAAAAAAGGAGATGGATAAAGTTAGAGCAATAACCACATACAAGAACAGAAACACGAACAGCATCACACGAAACACCCACTTCACCATCTTCAGTCCTATCTCTACTCTCAATTATCTGAATTTCGGATAAGAAAAGTATGAATACTTATTTGGTATTTAGTATTTGCTAACCAGGCCAGCGACTAAATAACTAGTAGCAATAGCCTACCATGCGAAATATTGTATGAGATCTGCTACTGTAGACATTCATATTTGTCTCCCCAAAGTGACGGTGAGCTGCGTGTTAGGAAAATAAATAAGCAACCATCAATTTCCTAACAATGTTTGACCATATGAAGACACAGATTTAAAAATATGAAAATAGAAAGACGTCAGTGGAGAGAATGAGAAAGATAGATAGACTCACACTCGCCGAACTCCATCAACTCAAGAACTTGTTCAGGAGTTGCGACAATTTCTTCTCTCAGACCAGCGACGAATATCCCTCTCTTCAACAACAGGAAAAAACGCAGTACAAACTCAAAGGGATTGTTTACTAGTCAAACATTGAAAATCAGATTTTGACAAATAAAAATGCGTACGTCAAGACTTTCATGAATCTGTAACTTTCTGTGCTCTGGAGCTAACAAGTCATTGATCTCCTCGTTATAGATTTCCATATAAGACATCCGCAGAAGAAACTCTCGATCCCCATCCTAAAAATAGACAAATATCAAAAAAAAAAAAAAAGTCTCTCGTAAGTAACAACACAATAACCATAAATGTGCTACAGTGAAACACCCATGGGATGGTAAAAGATACAATACTCCCGAAGTCTATGACTTCAAAGGGATTTAGTTTTTCTGTTGAGCTCGACTAACATTGGTAATAATTGTTTGCACTATGATGTGGGAAGCCTTATGCCTAATCTTGTCTTTACTACTTCACTAGTCAATGAATTCAATTACTATACAACATTTGCCTACAAAACAACTGGAGCACTTTTGCAACCTCATTTTGTATCAGGAAAGTGATACCTCTTGTATTATTCGAAACAAATCACGGACGGCAAGAGGGATAACCCCTGGTTCAGTAGCTGACCCTCGCATGGTATGGGTTTTGCCACTATTGGTTTGTCCATAAGCAAACACAGTACCTATAAAGAAAACAATTAGAAAAAGAAGAAAAATAGTAACAATAAAGAAAGATGAACGGAAAAACAATAAAGAATTTGCACCAAGGAATAAATAATGCCTTGGCAGATTCATTTCAATAACAACCTAATCATTTCATAGAAGGTAAAAAGAAAAACTATCTACTTGCATAAACAGGGGCTACCAGTAGCTACATCACAGAGCAATTAAAGTATATGGTGACTGAACCATAAAGGATATGAGTGATTTCGTAAAGCTATCAAAAGAATCAATAAGACCCTAATATAGTTTCCTTGCATCATAGAGCTATTATTGCGAAAACACGAATTCAATGTCAGGTTGCCTTCATATATCCAGTGAGATGTTCTCTTTCGATAAAAAATTTTAAAAAAAAGAAAGAAAGAATATGCATAAAAACTAAATAAAACTCGCACATGAATTGATCAATTTAGAAAAATGTGTGAAGGGAAAAAAATCAAACATTGCAAGAAACAAGGGTAATCATTTGCAAGCACATAATTTTAGGGTTTTAGAGAGAAGGGGGTCTCACCATTGAATCCCCTAACTGCAGCATGAACCAGATCCTTTGTACGGGCTTCATAAACTTCAGACGTCCGACAATCTTCTTTGAAAATCCGATCTAAGAAATGAAACAGTATATACAGTAAGACTTAATTTCTAAAACCCTAGAAGAAAAGGGTATTAATTGAACAAGAAAATGAAAGAGAAATAGTAGAAATAGTTACCAAATTCGAATTTGCTGGATTGATTAGAGATGAAGATGGAATTGCCTGAAATTTTCCAAGGGCTAGTCTTTTCATCTTCTAGAGAAAGAGGCTTTGGCCGAAGGGTAACGTAGATTCTCTCCATAATCGGAGAGAGTAGAGAGAGAAAGCTTAAATCTCTTTTAGGGGTTTTATGAATCTTGCAGAGGATTTTTCTTCCCCCTTTCTCGTGTTGTTGAATTTCTTGAACTGATTACGAAGGGGATTTTCCCGCCTATTATAAATTCTCCTGATTCAATTTACGCACCCCGCGCGATAAATGAACGCTAGTCAACTGGTCAACGTTATTTGGCCTTGTTTTGTCAAGCAGTCAACGCTAGTCAACCGGTCAAGTAGTAAACGCTAGTGAACTTGTAATTTTACATATTTTAGAAGAATCTTAATCTTGCATTCTGTTTATCTATTGATTACTTTTGTTAAGAATACTTTACTATTTTGTAATTTTACATAAAAGATAGTTATAGCATGGATTTTTTTTTGATGAGAAAGTTATAGCATGGTTGGAGGCAGATAATTGGTGGTTAGAATTTGACTATAGTCCAAAGTTTTCAATTTAGAAAATGGAGTTAGGTTATAATTCTTGCGAAAATAGAATTAGATCATCGAACAGTTAGAATTGTTCATGTTCATTTTTTTTTTTGAAAGTAATAGTTCGTGTTCCTTAACATGGATATTGTCTTATCTTTATGTTTTAGATGTAATCAAGTTTTTATGTTATTATAAGAGGGAAAGGCTCTTACTAAGTTGGTGTGTCATCTAATCAAGGTGTGATGGATATTAGTTGAAAAGAAATGCCACACCAAAATAAAACTAGATGTTATCTTTATTTCAAGATTCCTCCTTCAATGTGAAATTCCACATTCCATCTCCAAACTATAGCCCCATCAAATGAATGGATGAAGTTTCAATACTTTGTCGAGGTTTGTAGAGAGAAGATGTTGGAACACAAAACTTTCATTCATAACTTAATATTAGAATTTTCACATACATGTCACGCTCTTAAGTATACTAGAGGGCCTTCTTTGTTAATAGTCAGCTTTATTTATGAGCTGATAGTCTATGTTTATTTTCACAAAAATATGGTATCTGTGTGATTTATAAACGTTTAAAATCATAACGTGATTTAGTTGAACGTGGCAGAATATAGATAGAAAACGAGATCAATTTTTCTATTGAAATTGTGTTTGAGTTCACTTCTCTCTTAAAATCATATATGTCGAATAGAAACCCCTTTAGAATTTTGTAATTCACAAATAGGAAATGATATCAACATTTATTATACATCTACCAAAATCATTTGCCTAAGAAAAGATCTATCCCACTTAGATTTGATACTTTGTAGGAGTGAAGATTAGTAGAGAGAGTAAAGGAGAGAGAGAGGCAAAATGCAAAAGTGGGGGCCTCCATTTACCTCAGTGGAGCAGACCATTCCATTGAAGCTGAAATGTCAAGCAAAGCACCAAACAGGAAAAATTGGAAAGAAGAAAAATCTCAAAATCCATCTCCACCCACCCCAACAAAAAAGAAGAATGAGAATAGAAAAGTAGAATCAACTCTAAACTAATGAGTTTCCAAAGCATCATCATCAATTTCATCACTATCACCATCACTACTTGACTTCACTCTTCCTTCAATCTCACCTACCAACTCCCCTTTAAGCAGAATTTTCCTCAATTCACTAAAGAAGAAACCTTCCATTTTTCATCTCTAGTAAGCTTCTCATCTCTCTCTCTCTTATTGTTAGCAAGTTTTATCATCTTTTTTTTTTTATTAAGAATCTAAAAAATAGAAGTGGGGAAGAAAGAAAAAAAGTAAAACTAGAATTGCTTCTTAATCAAACTAGTTGGTGACCTCTGTTTCTTTGAATTCCAAGGAAACCCACAAGAAGAATTACTTTGGGTTTGAATGGATTCTTTTAATGAAAGAAGTAGATTCTGTTATGATCCTAATTCAGATACAGATGGTGAAGATGGATTCTCTGGTCTTCTTGATATATTTGTTCATCATGCTAGAAATATACATAATATTTGTATCTATAATAATCAAGATGTTTATGCCAAATTCTCACTTACTTATAGTCCAGATGAAACTCTTTCAACTAGAATCATCATTGGTGGTGGTAAAAACCCTGAATTCAATGAAAACCTAAGAATGAAAATTACCCAACTTGATTCAGTCCTTAAATGTGAGATTTGGATGTTTAGTAGAGTTAGAATTCACATGGAAGATCAACTTTTAGGGTTTGCTTTAGTACCCATGTCTTCTGTTGCAGGAAAAGGTAAAGTTACTCAAGATTTCACCCTTTCATCTACTGATCTTTTTCATTCACCGGCCGGAACGGTTCAATTGACTTTGTTTCTTCATACCACTCTACCCATTCATCTTTCTCCAAAATCATCTGAATCTGTTTCGAATTCATCCATAAGTTCTGAGGTTGTATTGCTCGATCGTCAAGTTTCTAAGGACATTTCGAACCACATTGAATATGAGAGAATCGAGTTTCCTGATATTAATATGGTGAAACAGAATCAACAGATGGTTACCGAGTTTTTCGAGCGAAATTCTAGTCTAAAACCATTTCTACTTGGACCTGGTTCATTTTTGCACCTTGGTGCTTTCTCACAACCTGTGGATGATTATGAAATGACTTTAAATTCATCTGAGGAGAATAATGGTGAATATGTTTCTCCAAACGGAAGCATTCAGAATTCTGAGTTCTTTGGTTCGACTACTACCAGCTTAAGTGATGATAGGAACTCGGGTGACTCTATCGACAAAAAAGGACGGGCGAACGGTGAGTCGTCTAATTCTCATGTTGCTTCTCTATGTACTGATGCACATCAAAGTCCCGGGGCCTCTCCGGAAACACCAACTTCGAAGAAAGAGAACGAAATCAGGAACGAGAAGGACTCGGATTTCCCTAACAAAGATGATGAGAATTCAAAAGAAAGCAATATGAATTCTGCTGCATATGGTCCAGTTTTTCCGGCTCCACTTTCGAATATCAACCTTGAAGCTGAACAATCAGCAATGCAGAAACAGATTGTCGATATGTACATGAGAAGTATGCAGCAATTTACAGAGTCCTTAGCGAAAATGAAGCTTCCAATGGATCTTGACAAACCAGAATCCAACGACAACGGTGATATAATACAGCAAAATGGTAATAACAACAAGACAGACATGGATGAGAAGAAGACAGATGGAAAGAAGAAGGATGGGTCGAGGGTTTTCTATGGTAGTCGAGCATTCTTCTAACCAATAATATTTATAATCTCGATACCAGTTCTAACTACTTCCTGGTAGATGAGAATGGAGCAATATAACTGCATTTCCATCCGCGTGATTTGTGATGTTCTGTGAGTAATGTCTCGTCTCTTTGTCCATGAAATATTTATATTGTTTTCTAGTATTCATTCTATAGCTTTTCGATAGTTCGGTGATTGTTTTTCTGTTGGAATTGAGTTTACCGAGTAATAGTCTTCTTCATTGTAAAATCAGAATGCATGTCAGTCCGAATATCTTCTATCTGTAACATTTCCGACTACGTCTATAGGGTTGAAATGTTGAATGAATATTACTTTTTCTGATGTTGCTACGCTCCATGATAACATGATTGATTTCTAAACTGTTCAAATGTCTGAACTTGACATTCCTATTTTTCTCTTTTTATCTTCAATCTAACTATCGAATACTCCATTTTCAGTGATTTCCCATGTTTATCCTCAACAGTTGATAAAAAAGAAACAAGTAGTATAGTGTGAGAAAAAAAGCCTGTGGAACCGTTATGAAACCCTTTCTTGTCATTGTGACAATGAATTTTGTAAAACAAGTTCTCCGCCATGAATTTTGAGATATTCTATCTCAAGATCATGAAACCACTTCTATACCTTGCTTATAAACCATGGGAATATGCATAATAGCAGCATTCAGACAATGTACCACCAGGCACCAGCTACAAAAGTGACATTCAAATGTGGTCAATTTTGAGCTTCAGTATCTTGAGAAAGCCCAGGGAAGGAAGATAATATAACAGTCACCCCAATACCAGTGACTCGTGGGTCGAGTGTTGTAACGCCCCAAATCTAGATTTCCACGTCGGCGGCCATGAAAACCTAAACTCAAAGCATTTCTCCGCAGAACAGTAAACATAGTCGATATATCCATCAAAAGAGACAAATAATATCAAATGTGAAGCTCATAAGAATCAATAAATCATCTAAAAGAAATCCATTAAAACTTTCTTAACTCAAACAATGTTACTAAATCATCGACACGTAGGTCGGACAATATCGAATGAAATAAATAACTGTCTAGGAGGCGAAAATCCAAATAACTACCTAATCTCGAAAGCGAACACTAAGAAAGAAACTCCGAGCTGACGAACTGAGATCAAACTGGTGGCGCTCCCCGATCTCTATCACCTGAAAAATAGTAGGCTGGGTCAGAACCCAGCTAGTAGATTTCTAATTACCTAAGGTCTAAATAGACCAATTCAACACAAAACCAAGTATCGAACAACAGATCAATAATAACGGTCCATTGTGTTACACCTTTCATACCAACACAATTGAAGTCAACCTATTACACGGTTGAAGAGATTCATACAATACAACTTTCCTTTTGGAGGGGCATAACCAATTTTGAGGTCCACGAGATAGCGTCACTTACCATTCGTGTTTGCATCGTCTTAAACCTCTCAATAGACAAAGGATACCACCCAAAAAAGGGATCCGTGCAACACGAGCACAGTGCAACACGAGCACTTTACATATGAGCAGGAGGCGAACCAACCTCTAGTTGGTAATTACTTCTCAAACTAGAAGTATGTGGTCCACAAGAATGATCTTGTGTTTGCATCGACTTAGACCTCTTCATAAACTATGGATACATCCCAAAAAGGGGATCCGTGCAACACGAGAACATATGAGCAGGAAGCGAGCCAACCACCGATTACTTATGGATTACAATCGTCAATCCATATCACTGGGTTGTCCAATATCACATTGACAAACCCGTGTTTGCAATCGATCCACATGTCGAGCCAACCAGTCTTAGTTCATTCCATTAACGGAACTCAAGATCATGGTCCACCAAGTTATCTAATATCACATAAATAACTAGTGTTTGCAATCGACTCACATGTCGAGCCAACCAATCTTGGTTCCGACTAGCTTATGCTTTCTAGGTTAACAACCTAAAGCAATTTATCACACACAACTATTGGTAGCACTCATGCTCCAATATCACACAAATAATCTCATACAATCAATTATCAACAACAATAACATAAACACGAATAATCATTAGCGTCTAGGCTGCTGCCCGGATGTATTTTCTACTATGTTTATATTATCCTAATAGTCTAGGTTGTTGTCCGGGTATACATACCCCATTAATATAACTATAATCGTCTAGGGTTACTATATTGTTGTTGTAAATAGTCTCTAATCATAATGGATATCTATTGTAGTACTAATTGGTTCTAAGTTGATGATAACCTAGTAAACAACAATGGTTCAAAGCTATTATAGTCCTACTATCCAAAACTAGGTTAAAAATTAAAGATGGCTATGTAAACCCTAGGGAAGAAGAAACTTACCTGATAATGAAGCACAAAGATGAAGAAACCAAACCCTAACAAAGCTTTTTGATCTTCTTTATCCTTCTTCTTCACTTTTTCTCTCTAAACCCTACTCTCTCTCTAAACCTTTTCCCACTCAATCACCTCCCCACTTCACACTCTCGGGTAAAGGAACAAGGAAAAAGAAAATAAAAGGGTGGGAAGGGTTAAAGTGGTTTAAGGGTTTATAAGGGTGCTGCTATTTGCACCCTCGTTTTTGCTAGCAGCACCCTTATAAAGTAAGGGTGCTACAAGTGTCCTCTCTCAGTTATTGTCTACCTTCATAGAATCACTATCTGGCTACACTTGATATCCCTAATTAGTGATTCACCGAGGTAAGGGCTCTCTTCTTTTAAAGACACATCAAAGAGAGAGGTGATGAAATGAAGAAGAGATGAAGTATCTTTGATTTCTCTAAATATTTTTAGAGTTATTTACTTTTTGGCCCCTTAGTTTGTTCTAAAAGATTTTTTGGGGGCATCAACCATATTTAAAAAGGGCCTAATTTTGAATTTAGTAAATCACTTTTATAACAAGGACAATTATGAAAACAAAAAAATTAACCACTAAAATTAATTGACGGTGATAACAAAAGGGGGTCAAATTTGAATTTTAGAAAAACAGGAGGCCGAAAAGAAGTTGGTAAGAAAGTAGGGGGACAAAAAGGAAATAATTTATTTTTTAAAATAAATTCCATTTTGACCCTAAATTTGTTTTAAAAATATGAATTTTTTTTTGGAATTAACTCATATTTAATAGTGGCCTAATTTTGAATTTACAAAAATACTTTTACAAGATGTTCAATTATGGATACAAAAAAATTAGTCATTAAAGTTAACTGACTGTGTTAACAGAAGGAGGCCAAAAAAAGAAGACTGTAACAAAGTAGGTGGTCAAGAAAGAAATAACTCAAAATCTTTTAGTTGATAAAGTTTTTCTTAAATAATCTCATTTTATATTACTTTTTTTATATTTTTGTATTCATGTAACTAAATGCTCTTAAGGTAGTAGGCTAGTAGCCACCTTTTATTTTTTTACTTTGACTGTGCAGTTCCAAGCAACCTATGCTAAATGTTTGCTTGCTGCGAAGCATCCTAAGTGTTCTGTTGCAGAAGCAGGAAAGCTTGAAATGGAAGCCTTACATAAAAAGGTAGAACCTTTTATTTTTTTACGTACCCCTCTGATCATCTTATGTCTTGTGGATTTTTTTATCTAATAAAATCTTATTTTATAATATTTTAAATAGTCTTTATTTTATAATATACTTTTTTTGTAAACTTTTTTAATATAATTTTTGTCTTATAAAATCTTATTTTATAGTTTTCTTTAAATAGACATCATTTAATAAAATAAACTATTTTATAAAATTTTTTAATATAATTTTTATCTTATGAAATCTTATTTTAGATTTTTTCTTTTTAAATAGTCTTCATTTATATAAAAAAAAGTAGAGGGCCAAGAAGAAAATAACTTAAAACCTTTTAGTGGATTAAGGTTTCTTTTTAAATAATCTTCATTTTCTATAACTTTTAACTTATAAGTCTTATTTTATAAAATTTTTTTTTTTTTAAATAATTTTCATTTTATAAAAATTTATTTAATAAGATATTTTTTTTATAGTACTACTCAAATGAGTTATAAAAGGAACATTTTTTTTAGTTTTGCAGAAAATTAACTAAAAAATTTTTAGAATTTATTTAGTTGTAGTAACCATACTTTTTTTTTGTATTAATAGTAACCATACTTACTATTCAACAAAGAAAAGAAAAAGAAAAAAATAAGATTTTATCTTAAGAGCTAAAATATAGAGATTAGGTGATGAAGCGAGTGGTATCTCCTTTAATTTACAAACTAATTAGTTTGTTTATAAAAAAAAAAATTATTTTATAAAATCTTTTATCTAATAATAATTTTTTAAATAATCTTCATTATAAAAGTTTTATTTTATATAATCATCTTATTAAAATCTTATTTTATTATTTTTCAAATACTTTTCATTGTATAAAATACTCTTCTATAAACTAATTTTATTTTATAAAATCTTATTTATAAAACTTTTGTTATATAAACTTTTGTTTTATATAATCTTGCCTTCTTCTTCTTGATGATAAAAGAAAAAAAAATTAAATGATTTTGTTTTATAAAACTTTGATTTTACGAAGCAATTACTTTTTTTATAAACTCTTCATGTATTTATTTTATATAATCTTTATTTTGTTTTGGGTATTTTCCCTAATGGCCCCCTACTTTGTGACCAGCTTCCCGCCTGGCCCCCTACTTTACGAAAAATACCCATATGGCCCCCTACTTTACGAAAAATACCCATATGGCCCCCTTCCGTTATAACACCGTTACTCTCTCTATTCCATTTCTTTTCTCTCTCCTCCAACATGTTTTCTCTCTCTGCCACCTCGTTAAAACCAGCCAACTCATCATCTTCTCCGGGAAGGTCGCCGACCGACCAATTTTCCGGCCGGCAACCTTCAAACCTAAAAAAAAAAATTATTTTTTTATTTCATCTCTCCTCTCTCTCTCTCAAAAACAAATTTTTTTTTTTTTTTTTTTGACTTCCTCTCTCTCTCTCTAAACTCCGGCGAAGGGGGTTTCCCTTCGCCGGAGTTCGGGAGACCTTAAAGGTCTGCTCGAACAGACCATGAAGGTCTGTTCCGGCAGATCTGGAAGGTCTGCCGGAACAGACCTTCAAGGTCTGCTGCTCGGGCAGACCTCAAAGGTCTGCTCGAGCAGACCTTCCAGATCTGCTCGGGCAGATCTCGAAGGTCTGTTCCGGCAGACCTCGAAGGTCTGTTCCGGCAGACCTCGAAGGTCTGTTCCGGCAGACCTCGAAGGTCTGTTCCGGCAGACCTCGAAGGTCTGTTCCGGCAGACCTCGAAGGTCTGTTCCGGCAGACCTTCCAGATCTGCCGGAACAGACCTTCATGGTCTGTTCGAGCAGACCATGAAGGTCTGCTCGGGCAGACCTTTAAGGTCTCCCGAACTCCGGCGAAGGGTAACCCCCTTCGCTGGAGTTTAGAGAGAGAGAGAGGAAGTCAAAAAAAAAAAAATTTTTTTTTTTTGAGAGAGAGAGAGGAGAGATGAAATAAAAAAATAATTTTTTTTTAGGTTTGAAGGTCGCCGGCCGGAAAATTGGTCGGTCGGCGACCTTCCCGGAGAAGATGATGAGTTGGCTGGTTTTAACGAGGTGGCAGAGAGAGAAAACATGTTGGAGGAAAGAGAAAAGAAATGGAAGAGAGAGAGTAACGGTGTTATAACGGAAGGGGGCCATATGGGTATTTTTCGTAAAGTAGGGGGCCAGGCGGGAAGCTGGTCACAAAGTAGGGGGCCATTAGGGAAATAACCCTTTTGTTTTATATAAACTTTTCGTTTAAGGAGATATTCAAGCGTTCTGTTTCGATCGAGAAAAGGGGTGATGTAGAGGAGTCATAAGTAGTAACGAAGAAGATGCTGCATCGAAGACTGATTGGGAAACGAAGAAGATGCTGAATCGAAGACTGATTGGGAAACGAAGAAGATGCTGCATCGAAGACTGATTGAGAAACGAAGAAGATGCTGCATCGAAGACTGATTGGGAAACGAGTGATGAAGAGATTTACTAGGCAAAAGAGTTTAGCAGTGATGACAACGAGAGTAGTAGAACGACGGTGTTTCGTAAAAGCATCTTTTAGGTGATAAAGTTTTTTTAAAATAATCTTCATTTTATAAAACTATTATTTTATAGGGTTATTTCCCTAATGGCCCCCTATTTTGTGACCAGCTTCCCGCCTGGCCCCCTACTTTACAAGAAATACCCATATGGCCCCCTTCCGTTATAACACCGTCACTCACTCTCCTCCATCATGTTTTCTCTCTCTGCCAACTCACGCCACATCATCTGTTACGCCACCTCATCACCTTCTCCGGCAGAGGTCGCCGGCCGGCCAAATTTCCGGCCGGCGACCTTCAATTTTTTTTTCTCTCTCTAAAAAAATTTTTTTGTTTTTATTTCTTCTCACATCTCTCTCTCTCTCTAAACTCCGGCGAAGGGGAACCCCGTTCGCCGGAGTTTAGAGAGAGAGAGATGTGAGAAGAAATTAAAAAAAAAAAAAAAAAAAATTATTTTTGGAGAGAGAAAAAAAAATTGAAGGTCGCCGGCCGGAAATTTGGCCGGCCGGCGACCTCTGCCGGAGAAGGTGATGAGGTGGCGTAACAGATGATGTGGCGTGAGTTGGCAGAGAGAGAAAACATGATGGAGGAGAGAGAGTGACGGTGTTATAACGGAAAGGGGCCATATGGGTATTTCTTGTAAAGTAGGGGGCCAGGCGGGAAGCTGGTCACAAAGTAGGGGGCCATTAGGGAAATAATATAATCTTTTTATCTTATAAAAACTTATTTTATAATTTTTTAAATAGTCTTTATTATATAAAATATTTTTTTAAAAAACTTTTATTTTATCTAATTTTTATCTTGAACTACGAGATTATTTTGTAAAAATATTTTTTGGGTTTTGGACGAGGTTTGGTCTTTTTATTAGTGTATATATGTATACTTATATATACTTATTTATATATACTTATTTCCTTATGGTTGTGGGAGCATGTGGGTGTAACTTCAATTTTTTTTTTTTTTTGTTGAAGGGGGTGTAGCTTCAATTAAAAATAACAAAGTTACAGCATTTACACTTTTTTTTTTTTGTTGAAATGGCCTTTACACTTTAGTTCCTATAGTTTCTAAATTTGATTTTGACCTTTTTTTCTAGTAGGAATTACATCAAAATTTTACTTAAACTATTTTTATCCATATTATTCTTATTTTTTATTTAATTTTATTCTTATTGTTTTTCAAAAATTACTATTCTCTCTCTTTCCTTAAGTTCGTTAAGAACGTAAATGTAGTAACTTTTTTCAAGACCCACATAGCTCCCAGATTTTGAAAAAAGAAGTGACTAATGCTATAGGCACCCCAAAAGTCCAAGACCCCATAAGCGCAATGCATATTACTTTTTAAAGGCACCCAAAACTTTCCTACAGTTATATCAAACGCTTAAATGCTCAATTTTACGTGTGAAAATTGACTTTTTCTCATCAAGAAAATTCGATTTTCACATTTTGCAATTTCTCACGTAAAAACTAAACTCTAAATGTGACCCACAAAGAAATTTTTCATGGTCTGCCATTATAGCTTGACTAATTTTCATTCGAATATTTGTTAGATGTCGAGTTAATTTGACCAAAAGTCGAACTTGCAGTTATATATGCAATAGCGAATATTTGCAACTCATAATTTACTTTACAAACATGACTATAGAACTCTGTTCTTTTTGGCACTTTTGAACTTCAACTTAGTGCAGACGAACTTAAAAAAAAAAGAACTTAGTTTGGACAAAATGGAATTTTAGACACGTGCTCGTGTGGTTGGGGGGACAAAATAAAACTGTAGACACATGTCCGCGTGGTAGGGGTGCGGGAAATGGACTCAGGGACGGATCCAGAAATTTCACTTGGGGGGTGCAGATTTATATACCTAAATAAATATTTTTTACAAACGCAATAATTAATAGAATACTTATATTCATTAAGTATATTAATACATTGACGATTACAAACGCAATTGACCTATACGAGAATTCATATTTTGAAATGCTCACATTATCATCTCATTGTTAGTTTCACTAAAAACTTCATATTTGAAATGTCTATCTAACGTCGTTGTAACATGTTGTTGTTGTTGATTCATCAAATTTATACAACTAATCCGAGCATTATAATGTTGACTTTTCATTTTGCCGACATGTTTCATTAACCAGTCTGGTTTTCTCCAACTATTTCAACCCCCATTAACGATGGGTTTCCCTACCGACTTTATCGTTTTCAGAAACATAACAAAACAAACAAAATGCAACATCTTTTTCAATACTATATTCTAACCACTCTTGATGATCATTAAACCAAGACGGAACGAAACGCTTTCCATTATTGTCTTTAGAAAAATTATAGTACCCTTTGGTTGAAATGGATCACGTTGTAAATAGTGTCTACGAATTTCATCTCTATATTTGGCTTCATAACTTGAAATTGATAGGCTAATCCCCGGATCAGATGGGATATATATATATATATGTAGAGGTAGAGAATTGATTTGATTTATGGTAGATGAATTGAAGTTTGAAGGATTTACGGTAGATGAATTGAAGTTTATAGGAATTTAGGATAGTTGAAATATTAAAAGTTTATAATAAAAGAAATTGATAATCGGGGGACTCGAACTCAGTACCTCATGCTCCCATGAGCCCAAAACTTACCGTCTAATTGTAGTAAAAACAGTGAAAGTGCTTGAGGGCAGATTCCAACCCCTACTTTAACCACTAGGCTGAAACTTCTTTGTGTCATAGTGTTAGATCAGAACATATATATTTAGATGTACCTATATATAAATATTTAAATTTTTTTTATTACTATATCTTTTTTCTCGGGAGGATCCAGGGGGTGCGATCGCACTGACCCCCCACCACAAGGGGTTAAGTTCTTTTAAGTTTTGTCTAACAAATATATATAGGCCGATCATTATTCTCAACATCACCGCATCTAATCTACTTGTGAATTTTAATCGTCATGACGATCGTCATCATCTACTCTTGAAAAAATTTGTCACAGCATGATGTTGAGTCATTTTCTTTCTCTCGTTGTATCCTACATAACAAAGGGCAATGACAAGTGATTAAAGAAATTGAATCGGGATAAAAGTGAGGGTTAAGATTTGTCCAAGTAGAAACCCTAATATAAAATCGACAAAAAGATGGAAACCTAATTTGAAAGTGGCAACTAGTAGTTGTTGGTCGACTGAATCAAACACCAACGGTGTTGGTAGATTGAATCAAACACTAAAGGTGTTGATCGATTGAATCAAACATTAAAGGTGTTGGTCAATTTGATTGCTGAATGAAGCAAAAAAATAATCTAGTTTGTTACCTAAAGTGCAAGACCGACGATGATGAGTCATTTTCTTTCTCTCGTTGTATCCTACATAACAAAGGATAATGACAAGTGATTAAAGAAATTGAATCGGGATAAGAGTGAGGGTTAAGATTCGTCCAAGTATAAACCCTAATATAAAATCGACAAAAAGATGGAAACCTAATTTGAAAGTGACAACTAGTAGTTGTTGGTCGACTGAATCAAACACTACCGGTGTTGGTTGATTGAATCAAACAGTAAGGGTGTTGATGGATTGAATCAAACATTAAAGGTGCTGGTCAATTTGATCGTTAAATGAAGCAAAAAAATAATCTAGTTTGTTACCTAAAGTGCAAGACCGACAATGAAGAATTGGAGGTTGCAGACAGGCCTGTAAATGGTAGCTTATCGGATCAAATATAGACATATTCGTGTCTGATAAGCTACCCGATATCCGATCTGACGGATATTATATATCAATATCCGAATCCGATAATATTGACGGATATCGGATAATACCCGATATCTGAAACAAAAACAAAATTTTATATTTCAACTGCACATTTTTAACCATTAGATCTAAATAATAAATCTCAACCATACATTTATATATTATTATAATAAATTTTAATTTTTATTATTTTTTTATATTACTTATTGGATATAATTATTTATCAGATCGAATATTAGTGTATCCATATCTGAAATTTTGGATTTTATAAAATTCGAATACGGATACAGATCGAATATCGAATATTCGGATATTGATTGACATCTTAATCGTAGGTCGATTGGGATGCATGTATATTTGAGAATTGCTAAGGGCGCCTAATCTTATTGCTTTAAGCGCCATTTTTATGAATAAAAAGATCCCAAAAAATATTACTGTACCTGCCTTTTCTCATTAGGGAAATGATAGAGTGACTTAGAAATTGGTACTTAGAGGGTGATATATTTCCCCATTTAGAAATAAAAGCGGTCCCCACCGTAGTCAAACTTTGAAAAAAAACCTTGTCTTTTAGTGTTTCCACATCAGCTGGATTTGGGCTCTCTAGCATCTCCCTTCTCATTATATTTTCTCAGCCATAGTCCATACCAAACACAATTGGAATTACGTAAGGAAAAAATTGTTTTCTTTCCCATAAAAAAACAACCGTGATGGTATGCTCGGCAGAGCCCTGTCCAAATCCTGACGGATTGACGTGTCAGGCCAGGATCTAGAGAGAAAAAGAAATTCACTTTCTCTCTCTAGATCATGGCCCGAAGTCAGCCTGCCTAGATTCGGTCGGGACTCGTTGCCAGCATAGTCTCATTTTCCGAATAAAAAAGTGGCTCTCGCGTCAAATATTTTCACACGTAAAAAAGTGGAGCTTGCAAAACATTACCCTTAACAACTCTGTAACAACTAACGTAGATCGTGCTTCTCACATCTCAATGATGCATCAATGCCTTCTAACGACTAACGTACATGACAGTTCGATTCTGAAAAAGAAAAACAACCTTACCAACAAAAGACATTAGAATTAGGGGTGTACCCGAGCCGAGCTCTTAACGAGCTGCTCGAGCTCGGCTCGACTATTGCTCGTGCTCGACTCGAATATTAACGAGCACGAGCTTAACACGAGCCAAAAGTCATGCTCGTTTATGTAAACGAGCCGAGCTTGATCATTCTTTAGTGTATCACGAGCGACTCGTGAACAGCTCGTTTAACATATTCTTATAATATTATAGTACATAATTACGTATTAGTATTGAAACTTGTACATGAAATATCAACCATTAAAAACTTATCAGAATATTAATCATTAATCATTATTATTGTATGTGACAAATGATCATTGAAGTATTTTGATAATTTAAAAAAATTTAATTTGAAGTATTTTGATAAACGAGTTTAAAAGAATGCGGGTTCGAGCTCTTTTTAACTTATATGAACCGAACTTGAACAAGTGGACAATTACTCGAATGAGCTCGAGCTCGACAGTCAAATACGCGAACCGAGCTTGAACATCTTACTACTCGGCTCGGTTCGGCTCGAGTACACCCCTCGTTAGAATGTAGTCCATTTCAAAAAACAAAAAGACAAAAGACATTGACTAAGAAATCTCTCAAGAAAAGAATTAACAAAAGGGGGAGATCTGATTAGAAATATGGGTCCACTTAGAAGGGTTGGTGGGCATTTATACTAATCCAATGGTGACCAAACCCCCCTGACCAGTCTTATGGAATCCAGCAGCGCCTCAGGCTGAGGGTGATAAACAAAGTAAAACTGACTCCTCTTGTATAAAAAGCCAAAAACAAACCTCTGTTCATAAACCACCATTTTTATCAGAGTTATTAGAGAGAGATAAGAAGAGAAAAAACAATGAAGGATTATGGAGCTACTATGATATCCTTGAATCAAACAAATGAATGCCCTAATCCTCAAGATGGTAATCAAATAACAGATGAACAACAAAGCTCAAGAAGTGATCAAGATATTAATGTTGTTCCTTCAATGGTTGTTTCTGGTAATGGTGGTGGTGGTAGTACTGATACTAGTAGTGGAATGATCAACAACCACCATGAGAGTGGTGGTGGTGGAAATAGAGGTGGTGGTGGTGGTGGGTCATTGTCATTTTCAGAAATCGATCATCATCAAATGATAATTCCAACACCAACCCAAACACAAGCTGCAACTTCAACATCAAGTAATTCAGGAAGAAAACCTAGAGGAAGACCAATTGGATCAAAAAATAAACCTAAACCACCAATTATCATAACAAGAGAGAGTGAATCATCCATGCAACCACTGATCCTTGAAATCTCATCTGGTTCTGATATAATAGAAATGGTTACTAAATTCTCTATTAACCATCATCTTGGTTTATCAATTCTTGGTGGGTCTGGTTCTGTTTCTAATGTAACACTTGGTTACCCTAATTCTCCTCATAATGCCACCATGACTATACCTGGTGTTTTTGAAATACTTTCAATTTCTGGGTCATTTCTATCTCCTCCTTCACAACCTCCATCATCTTCATCATCATCAGCTGGTTATAATCAGATATGTCCTTCATTTACTGTTACCCTTGGAGGATGCCAAGGTCAAGTTCTTGGTGGAATTGTTGCTGGTCCACTAATAGCTACTGATTCAGTTTTTTTGATGATAGCGTCCTTTACTAAACCTGTTTTTTATAAACTTCCTGAATGTTTTGATGATCAAAATGACCTAAATCTTCAAAATCATCACCAAACAGTAGTTGTTCATCCTAATCACCAAAATGGTAATGGTAAATCAGTTGTGATTGAGGGGAATGAGTCTTGTCCAACTAGTATGTCTGTTTCAGTTTATAATGTTGATAATCCAAGTACTAGTAATGGTGGTAGGGATGTTGCTAATGGTAGCCCTAATCCTTTAGATGGTCATCATCATCAGGTTTCATCTGATCCAGCAATCTTGCCTTGGCCCCCCATTTCTCGTCCTTATTGATAATATATATATATATCAAACACACCCCACCTTTTGATTACTTTATAAATATCCAGAAAGTTGTTAAAATCATATATATAGTTTGGTTTTAATTTGGTTACCAATTAGTCCTTGTGGAGGCCACCAAAATAGATATATAAGATCATGCATGCATGCAGTATTACTTCATTGATCATGATAAATTTCAGCGGGTTTGAGGAATTGGTGGTGCTTTTGGGTGGTGGTGGTTTTTATTTTGGATGGTGGTGGTGGTGGTATTGCCTTGGGGTGGTGGTGGTGTGGGTGGGGCTGATATAGCAAGTTGTACTAGTGATGATGAAGCTAGAGCTAGCTAGCTAGTTAGGGTTTCAGCATTGGATGACAGTTTGGAAATTCCTGGTCAGTCATGGAGTGGTCAAGTTTATTGGGAAGAGACTCTTTTTCTATTCCCCAAGCAGCAAGCAGCAAGCAAGCAAGCTAGCTAGCACTATATCATCTGTAGCCAGCCAGCTGCTTTATTGATCTCTCCCTCTCTCAAGATCTCTAGCTCTTTCAGTCTTTTGTAGTAAATAGATATAGATTGGTTTGTTTTAAGCATTTTGGATATTCAATTTTCTTTATAAACAAACATTAATCTCAACTTGCTTAGATTGAATCATTCTATTCATCTTGAAGTATATATATATATGGTATGTTGGTATGTCTATAATTTTCTCTTGAGGGTTGGTTGATCTTTCATTTTCATACTTTTAATGTTTGCTTAGTGGCTATATTCCCCCTTAGATAGAACAAACTCATCAGAGCAAGCAGTCAAAATCCTCTCAGATAAGCTGACCTCCTGAAATTTCTGCCATGATTAATTACCTTACCCCCCTAATTGAATTGACCCAGCTAGAGATGCAGTAGTGTGATATAGAGAGAAATAAAGATAAGATATAGAGAGAGAATTTATTATGGGTAAGTTGAAATCCTGAGGAAAAGTACATAAATGGTCATGATGTGAATCTACTACTACAATGAATGTAGTTGGTGGATGTTAACAAGTCTGTATAAAAAAAATCTAGAGAGAGAAAAAAGCTGCAAAGTTTTAAAGTTGTCTCTCTCTCTCTCTTTCTACACACTTGTGTTGGTATTGTATAGAGTATAGACTATATAGAGAGAGAGAGAGAGAGAGTCTTTGCTTTCTTTGTCAAATAACATGATAAAAAAGACGAATTTGAAACTTGGAATGTACAAATTACAGAGGGTTGGTTCTGCTTTTGCTCTGTTTTTCGGCTATTTCAAAATCCAAAGAACATAACTAGCTATAGAGAGAGAGAGAGAGAGGGACTGAATAAATAAGGGGGGGCATCAAATCAAACCGCGCGTGATGGTGTGGATTGTCAGGTTGCTTTGACGTTGATGGGCTTCGTATCTCTATTCTAAGTAGAACTTTTCACTCTCCACCTTCACAGGCCCTGAGTACTTCAAAGTGTTCTAGTCGGTAGCTAAGCTAAGACTCTCACTCACGAGTCTTTGTAATAGTCTCACGCCGCTCGCGAGAGTATCTAGTGATACTTGACTATAGGTGTATACTCAAATTTAATATCGAAATTTTTTGAGTGGATTCGTAGTGACTTCGCCTATGGAACGAAACTAATAGTATGTTTACCTGTAGACTTAGGCCTAGAGTGGTCAAAGTGTCATTTGGACTTGATAATCTAATAGTATGTTTGCTATCTCAAACAATACAGTTCGAAACTATGAAGGTATATTTACCTCTCGAATCAGGCAGTCCAATGGAACGAGGCATACAGAAGTAGTTCGAAACTATGAAGGTATATTTACCTCTCGAATTAGGCAGTCCAATGGAACGAGGCATACAGAAGTTTGCAGTCAATTTGAATATACTGTAAACTTCCTCGTAGCAATTGAAAATTTCTACGTTTAGTTTGTCTACTTAAGCCAGTTGAACTTTGCAGACAGGAATTGAATAGAAAATTATGTTGTTTCATCGTAGCAAAGGGTAAAGACGTATTTGATTCACAATACTAGCTTAACTAGAGTTTACACTTTGCACTAATGCTGCTAATTCCTCGTGCACTTATAACACAAGATATGTAGCTAGACATAGAAGGGTACGGTTGGTCAAGGTCTAAGTCGATAATAGGGTTGATATCCGTTAATATATCTATAACTTAGTGTTTATTGTTAATGATCTCGCTCATTTTTAAGACAATGTATTCCTATCCACGTAACCACATAGGAGTTAGGACTATAGACAACGGGGGTTTCGTGATCCATCTAATGGAGTTGCCCTCTCAGAGCAATTTGCACTTCAACATAGATTGTTGGTACTTTTTAAGGGCGCCTCTCAGAAGTGTCATTGGCACCTGACTCAAAGCAAAACTTCGAGGAAGATTGTGACGAAAGGAGTCGTCCATAACACTTCCGGGAGACGCTTTTAAAACTTAGAAGATATCCATGAAAATCTCTAAGATAGCCAATTGGCCTTGATGAACACAACATATAAGATATCCATCCCCTCCACGACCTAACGAGATTGTTTTGCTACGAAAACCTTCACCAGTAATATCCACCTGACATCAGGAACTAACAAGGCATACAAAACTTCTAAATGTTGAGGGTGGTACATTTATGCGAATATTTACGTGTCACCATAGAAGCCATTAGGTGATTTAGTTTATGTTTGGCAAACCAACTAGATCCAACAATCCACTAGATGGCGTAAATGTGCAAACAATGCGGAGTTTATAGGTGTAAACCTATTGATACACTTGTGTCCCCTCTATGAACATTATACTATTACCGGTACAAGGCGTGCTCCTAGGACACAGATAATTCTATCGAGCACTTTACACGAGCATGTGCCATATAACAACTAATGAGAAAGGTAATGTAGAATAACAGCCTTCTTTTCCTATTGAAGTGGTATAAAAAAATTAGAGAGAAAGATGATTTTTTTTCTTTTATGTTTGAAGGTCGTCGACAAGAAAATTGGTCGGCCGGCGACCTTGGCCGGTGAAGACGATGAGGTGGCGAGAAGATGAGGTGGCAGAGAGAGGTGATGACTAGTTAACGGTGTTACAATGGTCAAAGGCGGAGCTATGTAGAGACTATCCCTGGCTGCAGCCAGGGATAGATTTGGAACATGTAAAGGAAATGCTCCGTTGCCGACAGGATAGGTTGTGGATATGTAAAGCAAACGCTCAAATCTTACATCTAGATTTGGGTAGCTTAACTGGTCTTGTACTCTAGCCTAAGTATTTCCTTGTGAAAGGTTAGGAGTTCGACTGTTCGAGTCTTCTCCTCTGCGGCCTTCATTTTTTGAGTAATTTTTTACTCATGCTTACATCTAATTTCAACCGTAGATTTTTTTTTTGTTGAAAGGTTTAAACCATAGATTCTAAGTTAAGTCATTTGACCTTGTCCATAATTTCTGGGCTAGCCAAGTCTAGGTTTGATTCTTGGCTCCGCCCTTGATAACGGTAACTAAAAAAATGAGTCATCTGAATATTTTTTATAAAGTAGGGAGTTAGGCAGGAAAGTGGTCACAAAGTTGCGGGTTATTTGGATTAATCGATTTTATGGGCCCAAGAAACAATTAGGTGGAAAACAGTTCCCCCAATAAAACACTTCCACAGAAGAAAGTGGATCCGGTTATATGAGGTCTGTGAGGGTATTGGGCACTGGATTAATACAACTATAAACAAAAGGAAAATGCATAAAACTGTGCAATTAATTTTCTGGCTCATTGTTACCCTCCATTAAGCTGAAATGCATACAAACAAGCCAAAAGGGGAGGAGAGAGAAGATGGTTTTTTAAACCACACACCCCAAAATCAAACTTGACAAACATTTCACCACATAAAACCTCCTAACCTAACAAGCTCACACACCCACATAACATGAAACAGGACTACTATTCAAAGGTATATATAATATGAAGGGAAACTAGTACTACTAACATATCTTCAAATTTTAGTTGAAGCATTAACCCCTTCAGATTTGGGCTTGGATATTAACACTATTTCAACAGCATTACCCGTCTCCCGACTTTCTGGAGGCGGCGGCGGCTTGCAAACAACATGACCAGAACCAAAACCAGAACCAACATTACTAGTACCACTATCTTCTGATACCTTAAATGTTTCTTCTACTTCACCTTCAAACATCATCGGTAGCGCTTGGGATGGTTGTCGTCTATGACGAGACATTTTTAACCCACCAGTAGTAATGAATGACTTAAGTTCAGTGAGAGAGAAACAGAGATTATTTAGAGAGGAGAAGAGGGAAAATTGAACTACACTAGTACTCAATGAGAAATGTATGTTGTTTGGGTTCTGTGGGTGTTGATTTATATAAGGTTTGGACAAAAAGATATTCATTTTTTTTAAACTTTTCAGAAGATCCTGTGTTTTAGCATGTGTTTGGTAAAGATCCCGATTCCATTTGAGCTTATCCACAAAAATAAGATATTTTTTTCTTCAATTTTTAATTTTTATTAGAGAAATACATGTTAGTGTTTGATACTCTGGTACCTATAAATGAAACTATTGTTTTGTCCCTAACCCTTTGGATTCATATAGAGAAATGCAAGTTTTAACAGTGTTCTTGTAAGTGCAGGGCCGGCCCAAACGCCCTAATATAGCGCATATTCGATAAAATAAAAAAAATCTAATAATGCTTTGAAAACGAATTAAACCTTTGACCTCTTACATCAAATCCATACACTTATCCACTAAGCTACAACTTAACTCGTGTCTTGAATTTATTTGAAATATAACTTTTATTTTGAAAGTGCTATAAAAAGAAAATCGAAATTTTAGGCGCTTAACTACGTTGTGGCCCAAAGTGATCGTTTTGGTTGCTTTGGGCACGAGTCGCCTCTGTGTAAGTGTTATCAGAGCCTTTCAGTTGTCGTGTCTCCCACGTTTCAGAAAATGGTATAAAGTGTCCTTTCTCAAAATACACTCTTACGTTTTTTTTCAACCTAAAATTGAGGGATTCGAGTCGATTTGATTACAAAGTTGACTCAAGTCTAGCGGCCCCGAAGGATACGAGAACTATTCAAAACAATTCAAATCAGTGGACTCTGGTCGAATTCTGTTACAAATTTTGGCTCAAACCCACCAAAGTTAATTTTTATTCTAAAACATTAGTGTTGAATTCGGTAGACTTTGAATGTCGAATTTTGTAACAAAATTCTATCTTAAACCCCTAATCATGAAACGTCAATAATAAAATACAGGTCGAATTTAGATTTATCATCTTTTAACAAAGGAAAAAAAAAAAGTCTTTGAAACTTCAAAGTTCCCCATGTATCATTGTGTCTAGTACCTTTTTTTTGTTGAAGCTAGTGTGTAGTACTTATAAACGAAATTTAGATTGACCAAGTGTCAATTGGATAACCTCTTTTTTTGTGGCCAGGCCAATTTAGATTGAAATAGTGAATTTTACTTTTAACAGTTTCACCTACTTTGGCCCCCCTCTTGTTGGAAGTTTCCCATAATATATGCTCTTGCAGTATATTGGTCTGAATCATTGACCACTATTTTGACATATTGGTGTGAGGATGGAGTTTGTTCAATCTACTAACAAATATCTTAACTATAATCACTACAGATTGAATTCATTCAGACCCATTTTCACTCAAAGTTGGGGGTTTCATCCATTGTCACTCAAAATTAGAGGTTTCATCGATTTTCACTCAAAATTAGAGGTGTAGTAAGTGGACGGAATACTCCGGCACGATTTGTTTATTTGATCCATAACTTAACTTAATTTTTTTTGTAAGTACATTTAATTCTAATTTAATCCATTATCAATGTGGTTCATGTATCTAGCTAGGTGTGTTCATGTATAGTCATGAAATTCATGTACTTAGATGGAGAAATCCACAACTTAGATCAATAGGACAAGGAAACTTAATTTATGTTTGTGAAAATATAAGGATTGGCTACTAAAATAAAAGAATATGTGACAATTAAACTGTGATTTGGATTGTGTTTTTCTTATTATATTTAATTAAAATCAAATAAATTCAAAATCAATTTGAATTAATCATTGAGACGAATCAATTAAATGAATATATTAAAGTCTGACTCAAGTAAATTTAGACTCAGATCTCGGATCCGATTTAAGAAAAATACACACATGCAAATACTCAAATTATATAAGTAATTACACATCATTTATTCCTTCATGAAGATTAATGAGTGAACTACTCCACATGGGTTATTAGGTTGTTACTTCAGTTTCTACTCACTACCGAAGTCAAGTCAATCTACAACATCCGTCTCGTCGTACCATATAGGTGTAGTTTTTTTTTTTTTTTTTTTTTTTTGCGTCGTACCCTATAGTTAAGACTAAAGAGTGTAAATAAAAGTCTGATTTACCACAATTGAAATTATTATTTTTTGAAATCATATTTCATTCATAAGTGATTCAGTTAGATTTTAATTCTTATTTCTTTGAGAACTAAATGAGAGTTACATATCTTCAAATGTAAAGTGTATCGTGAAGGGAAAGAAATTATAAGAACTGACCAACTTCACCGACTAATCAAAAGCTATAACGCGCCATAAAGCAGTTCTTTGCTCACTGAAAATCAGTAAACTCCCTTCACCAGCCCTCGATTAAACTTTCAAAACTGAAGATGCAATTGCTGCAGAAACATTCTATGATTCTTTGACATTAAGATCACTATTGGGGGTTTCAGACATATTAGAAAAAAAACCCAACACAATACCTTCACTTATCATTTCATTTGTTGATCATTTTTTATGAAAGAAATTTTAAAGGCCCACAATAGTGTTATTGACGCTTTTTAGATATTGGCGCCTCCCATGAATTGGAAAATAATTAAAGACAGCCTCCTTTCAAAACAAACTGTCAATTTTTCTTTGACTTAAAATCGGTAGACTCGAGCTGATTTGATTACAAAATCGGCTCAAGTCCAATGGTTCCAGATTCAGTGGGTTCCAACGGATTTTGAACCCCACCACTGCTATTGGATACAACACAAATTGGTGGACTTATGCCAAAGTTCGTTATAAGTTTCAGTCGAAGTTCACTGATTTCAACTCCAAAAGCCAGGAGTTGAATTCAATGTACATTTAGCTGAACTTCGTAACCAAGTGAGTTAGTGAGTTACACTTCTACGAAATGTAGTCAAATAAGATTTACCATGTCAAAGAGAGGCGGGAGCGGGAGGGCGCCAATAACATTGTCGTCTTTGCTGGGAGTAGCTTATTGCAATCAGCTGGAAATGCATCTCCAAGTTCATCCAAGGGATGGTTCATCATTAATATGTACATTTTTCATCAATGAAGTAATTAGACTATGCCAAAGTGGAAGAACTAGAGTTTACTATTTGGATCAAAAACAAGAAATGCCAGCCTCTTCTTAATTGGAGGAAAAAGTGTTCATAACACACTAACTAAAAAAACCCTTAAACCCTCTCAATAAAAATTGATTGGGCATAGATGAAATATCCACATCTTTTGAACTTCCACTAAGAGATATTCATGATCCAATACAAGAATTCTTGCTTTAGAAGATAGTATTTTTTTTAAGGTGAACAAGAAATTATCATGTGCATCTTTACATGTCAATTTCCAAAAGAATGCATGCTTTATTAGCTTTTGGACCACTAATCCATACCTTAATTTGTCATCCTTAAAAAGCATTATGTGGTTAGATTTATTAGTTCCACATAGTTGGGTATAATCCAAATTAAAATAGTCTCAGTTTCTTAAAATTGTAGATCTTTGTTATATAGTATAGCTTAATGTTTATTGACAAAACAAAACCATCACAAAAATCAAGTTTATTTAGTTGGAAATTGCATATTCACAAGTCGCGAATCATTGACTAACAAGACACTTAATAAGATTGGATGATATCGTTTTCTATTACTTATTCCATAATGGATCATTCTTCTTCACGATTTGGTTGATTTTATTGACATTGCTATAATCAATCTTTGTTATAGAATTGGAAGGTTGATTGTTTTTTCCTTTTCTGATTCTATTCATGTATATACTCTCTATTCACGTATATACTCAATACATACATCCGTTGTATTTTCTATCTTGACATTTAATAGTTGTTTCAATTTGATCCGCTATTATGCGTTCATAAAAAAAAAATTGTTGTTCGTTTGAGTGATCAAACTAGTATTGATCGTCTGAGTGATCAAACTAGTATACTTGAACACTTTACTTCTGAAAAATCAGTGTACAAAAAAATCAAAGCGTACATGCACTTCAACAAAATTTATATAGAAACTGTTTATTATGTGTTTACATGATAACATTGCAATACAACTTCTCTTCTATTTTAACTGAATTTTTTTGAAAAAGACACAATAAGCGAGAAAACTATTATAAGGTAGTGCGGATCAACCTTCTGAACTGTTAGTGATATTGTCCGCTTTGACACACCTTGCCTCACGATTTTAAAAAGACCCCACCAATTACGTGAGATTGTTGCCACAATAAAAACCAAAATTTATTTGTTTTTAAGATAAAGGTAATGAAAATCTAGTCCAGTAACATATGGCAATTAAATGGAGAAATAATGACTAAAATATCCGAGGATGACATAGGATTAAGTACTAATGACGGTAATTAAATATAAATAATTAATTACATTATATATCCCAAATCTCTCGGGATTCTCTTTAATTCTCCTTGACTAGTATAGAGCTTTGTGCAAATCAATACGATCAACGGTGAGATGAACTTAAAACTTCAAGAATGAAATCAAAATTTATAGAGAGATTTGTAGTTTTGTACCTTACTTAAACTACACGAGAAACATGGAATAATTGAGACCCTACTTTATAAAAAAAAATTCCCCTTCGGTTTCATTCTTTTCAAAACTCCCGTTTAGGATCCAACAATACAAAAACGCACAACCCTTCTTTCAACCCTTCTTCAACTCTCTCTCTATTTCTCTCTACCCTCTTCCTCTCTCTCTCTCTCTAGAATTCTGAATTGGTTCAGGTGATTTGCTTCCCTTCTTCTTTTGATTTAATTACTCTTTTCTCCACTCTTTCTTGATCTCCATTTACATTTTAACTATGATAAGAACTCCTCTCTCTCTATATCTCTCTAGAATTCCTCATTTCCTTTTCAGGACTCGTAGTGCTATATTGATTTTGATTTGATTATTTTGTCCTTGCATGTTATTATCTTTAGATTCTTCAATGGGTAATAATTTTAGATCTGGGTTTCTTTTATTTCTTGCAAATATCTTTATTATGGGATTCATGCATGATGTTTGTGTTATTTTATTGATTGAATTTGAAAACTGTATAAATTCTATTAGAGAATCAAGTAGGGTTTTCATATTTGTTGTTCATGTTATAACCAAAGATTGTTATTTATGACTCTGTAATTTCAGGTTGTTTAATTTTATGTGGGAAATTGTTTATTGTTAGTCAAATGAATGGGAGAAGTTTCTAGGGGAGAATGGTGTTTTTAAGTGAAGTTTGATAAATTAAAGTTGTAAGTAGTTGAAATTTGAAGAGTTGGGGATTCAATTTGGATTGATTTTACATAGATAAACCATGATAATAGGAAGGAAAAATATAGGACGAGGATCGCCTCTTTTCCTCGTTCTTTTGGCTGTTGGGTTCTTCTTTGGGACTTATAACTTGTTAACAACTGTGATTCACAACAATGGTTTGGTGAAATTGTCGTCCGATAGTTTAGAAAGGGGTTCTGTGCAAACTACAATTGATCCTGTTGTTCAGAAGCCTAGGAAAGTGAAAATGGGGGAGAATCCTAAGTTGCCGTATCATGTTGCCTTAACTGCTACCGATGCTCCGTATAGCAAATGGCAATGTCGAATAATGTACTATTGGTATAAGAAAGTGAAGGACTTACCAGGATCAGAAATGGGAGGATTTACTAGGATTTTGCATTCCGGAAGGCCTGATAATCTCATGGATGAGATGCCAACTTTTGTCGTTGATCCTCTCCCCGCAGGTCTGGATCGGGTAAGGATTCTTTTTGATAAATGCTTTCTAGGTTACGTTAGGATGTGCTAGAGAAAATTTATTATATAATTTTCTATCATCTCCTTCTCTGGTTCATAGTACATGTTTCATATTTGCAGGGTTACATTGTTTTAAATAGGCCTTGGGCTTTCGTTCAATGGTTGGAAAAAGCTACAATTGAGGAAGAGTGAGTTTACAAGTTGTGCTTTGTGTCTTTGAATATATTTGCTCGCTTTTTCGATGGTTCTGAACACTTGCTAGTTTTAAACTACTTGCAGATACATTTTAATGGCAGAACCTGATCACATCTTTGTTAATCCTCTACCTAACTTAGCACGAGGAGGATATCCAGCTGCATACTCGTTTTTCTACATTAAGCCTGCTGAAAATGAGAAAATCATAAGGAAGTTCTATCCGGAGGAGAAGGGTCCTGTGACAAATATTGATCCGATCGGCAATTCTCCCGTAATTATTAACAAGGCACGACTCTATCTCTACTAATGTAGCGAGGATAGTTCAAACCTATGAAGTTTCAATCTCTTCAGATCGCTATTACCAGAAATCTTTTCGACATTTTGATGATTTTGTCTGGTACTTGATTGACCCTTTGATTTACTTGATAATGGTATCTATTTCGCTGTTCGTTTCAGACTTTGCTGGCGGAAATAGCACCTACTTGGATGAACGTCTCGCTGAAAATGAAAGATGATTCAGAGACTGATAATGCATTTGGTTGGGTACTAGAAATGTAATAAGAGGTTTCAGAAATTTTGTAACTATTTCTCTTTTATTTCTACGACTAGGATATTAAGATTCACTAATAATATTTCTCTTTGAATTAAGGTACGCATATGCTGTTGCATCTGCATTGCACGGAGTGCAACATATCCTTCGGAAAGATTTTATGCTACAGGTTGATTTCCCGTTTCAAGCTTACCTGCGAGTTTTGTTACAAATTTTCCTTTTGAGAAGTCGAAAATATTCATTAAATCTAGTCTTGAGATTCTTTCCTAAGAGAAGTTGAAATGCTTCGGTTTCAGCCCCCTTGGGATGCAGATGTCGGCAAGAAGTTTATCATTCACTACACATATGGATGTGACTACTCTTTAAAGGTAACACTAATCTTTTTGTTATCCACTATTCAAATTAACGACGATACTTTGTTCACATTTATACAAGTTCATGTACAAACTCATGTTACTAGAAGTATCTGAATCTAAAATCATAGTCCGTGTTTTGTATTATTTAACATGATCTTTTTCAGGGTGAGCTTACGTATGGGAAAATTGGAGAATGGCGCTTTGACAAGAGATCATATCTACACGGTCCACCACCAAAGAACATTCCCGAACCTCCTCAAGGAGTTCCCGAAAGTGTGGTACGCATATTTTGTTTCTGTTTCAAATTCATCACTCATAGCCTTAAAGCCTTCTGCACAAAATATTTGTGCCCAATATAGACAACCTTCTACTAGTGTCCGAGGACGTGTGACATGACCAGCCCAAAAATGAGACGAAAACAATAGGATAAAATTGGTCTTTGTTAAACAGCCACAAGAGGAGATCATGAAGCTTTTAGAGGGGAGATTAGCACAAGTAAGGGCACATTTGATATCCTTCGATGTTTATAATGTTTCAGATAGACATACTAGTATAACTAAGTTAAAATGAACATTCGAAAAAGACAAACGATTATCTTGTGAAAAGCTATTTCGGCTTAGGTAATATCTTCATTTATAGGACGAGTTCATGAAAAAGAGCTACAACAAAAACAACAACTCAAATGCATAAACTGTATTCATCGTTCCCGTACTTCAGCATCTTTTTAATATTATTTTCTTGTTTCCTTGTGATTGTTGTAGGTAACTCTGGTAAAAAAGGTGAACGAAGCGACCGCTAACATTCCTGGATGGGACACAGAATAAAATGGGGTCAAGATGGGAGATGAAGAAAATCATCCCTCAAATTTTGGTATACTTTTATCAGTTTCAACCTACTTGACTTGATATAGATGTAAATTTTACTTACACAATCACATGTTTTTTTGAAGTTTAGAATGAGAAACACAATATGGTGGAACAAGAGTGAGAATGTATACATCTCTTTCCCCTAAAATACATATGAAATTGGTGATTTTGAATAATACATGTATTTTCTCTTCCACTTTTTTACTCTTATTATCACCTTTAGAAATTAGTGATCTATAAGATCTTGTTCTGTCTATACAATTTAGTCGGCCTTCGACATATCTAACTTGAAATTTCGACTTTAGCTCACAAGTATTGTAATAAGAAGGGCTTGATCGGACGTTCTTTAAGAATTACGTTCTTTTGCTGCATGATTGTGGTACTCTGATGTTGTTCAAAATAACAAAAAGATGGGATTGTTGTAATGGTTGTTTTGTTCTTCTGCTCATTATTTTCGTTGGTCGTTTTTAATCAGTATTCTGTTTCAACAAAGAAAATACATTGACCACATACTCAAAATTAACGATCTTGGGACAGTCACAAGTTCTTTTTGCCCAACTATGGTTGTTTTGTTCTTCTGCCCCTACTTGCATCTGATTGCATCAGCCTAACTACGAGATTTTTGAGTTGCAACGATATCTCACGCCAACGACATTTAAGACCCTTCACAAAATGGAGTATAACGCTTAGCAGCAACGAATAAGTTCGGTGTTTCAGAAAAATCAGTAAATAACTGTTGGCGAGCACGACATCATCAAATGGAGTATATCGCTTAGCAGTAACGAATAAGTTCGGTGTTTCAGAAAAATCAGTAAATAACTGTTGGCGAGCACGACATCATCAAATGGAGTATAACGCGTAGCAGTAACGTATAAGTTCGGTGTTTCAGAAAAATCAAAAGTCTCTTCGACCTCATCATTTGCGAATTCAACTGAAGAACTCATGTTTCTAAAAACCTATCATTATCATTAAAATGGGTGTCTGGCTAACCGGATGAAGAAGAAAATGGGGCTAGGACCCTGGCTGGGCTCCCCGGTTGGAGCCCCCAGGCTAGGGCTGGGGCTCCCAACGATGGGGTTGCTCTTAGTCACTCCGCCGAACACAGACCTATCTTTTAGAACCTTAAACCCTCCTCCATTCCTTCTCCTTCTTCCAGCTAAGATTTTTTTTAGGGTTTATCAAGCTTTCTTCTGCATCTCAAGTTAAATCTCTAAATCAGCCCCTCTTATTAATCCTACTCGATCAGTTCTTAGATCTTCATCAAATTTACCACCACCTTCGATCGAATCATGTCCAAATCAACAACAATTAACACTGAAATCCTCAAGGTGAAAGAGATTGAAGGAAGAGGAAGATCTCTGATCATTTCTCAGAGCTTAAAAGCAGGTGAAATCATCCTCCGAGATTCTCCAATCCTTATTTACCCAGCTTTTCCATTGATTCATGGTCAATCCCCCAATTTCTGCTTTCATTGTTTCCGAAAGCTTCATCATCATCAGCAAGGTCATAATTCTACCAGTACCAGCAATGGCGGAAATTTCAACAACACGGTCCTTCCATGTCCGTCGTGTTCGTATCACGCTCTATTCTGTAGCCCTAATTGTCAATCCATGGCTCTCGCTTCATCCCACTCACCTTGGGTATGCCAAGCCCTAAACTCCATCCGCTACTCTTCTTCATCATCTCATCTCCCCCAAGATCCTGATTTTAAAATTCAACTCAATTTCCTTGTTATCGCCTATAATCTTGCTTTAATCTCGCCTCCCCATTTTCAGATCTTACTTTCAGTACAAGGCGATTCTCCTACTACCCTTTCTTCAGAAACCCTAGCTCTTCATTCCTTCATCTCCTCCATCATTCCTCCTCAAATCTCAACTGGATTCACATTCTCCCCTGAGCTTACTGCTGCTTTGTTAGCTAAAGACAAGCAAAATGCCTTTGGATTAATGGAACCTTTGCAAGACAATATAAACAACAATGGCAGCAGTGAGAGGACAGTTAGGGCTTATGCTATCTACCCTAAAGCTTCATTTTTTAACCATGATTGTCTTCCAAATGCTTGCAGATTTGATTATGTTGATGCTGGAAACCCTGGGGATTTAAACAATACAGATATTATAATCAGAGCTATTCATGATATCCCTGAGGGTAGGGAGATTTGCCTGAGTTATTTCCCTGTGAATTGGAATTACCAAGATAGACAGAAGAGATTAATGGATGATTATGGTTTCACTTGTGATTGTGATCGATGCAAAGTTGAAGCTAATTGGAAAGACGAAGACGGAGAGGATGGTGATGATGATAATATGGAACCTGGTGATGATAGAGATGATGCAGCCATGGGTGGGTCTGATGAAGAATTTGGAGAAGAGAATGACTTCCCTCATGCTTATTTCTTTGTGAAATACGTTTGCGATAGGGAAAACTGTGGTGGCACATTGGCTCCATTGCTGCCTTCACCAGAAGGTTTAGTATCTGGTGTATTGGAATGCAATGTTTGTGGGCAGTTAAGGAAGGAGGAAGAAGACATGGATGGAGATGATGAAGATGGTGTGATGCTTGATGAATGAGCCTGACTTAGTTGCTTCTTCTAAGGTGATTGACTAGTGCTTCATTTTTGCATCTTTTCTTCAATTTTGTTTGAGTAGAGAACTTTAAGTTAATAACTTGAGTTGCCATTGCCATTGTTAAGAGAGTTGTTTTCTTCCAAGTGTGTAACAGGAATAGATTCATAATAGTGAAGATGTAATTGTTCGAAAAGTTAATTATATATCACTATTGTGAAAGACGCATTATCAATCCGATATTCTGATTCGTATACAAAGTTAAGTTTTTCTTATTGTACCAAAAGTTGATTGATTTGCTTCCATTGGAAGATGAGCCGAGAGTCCAATTTAAAACTAGTGGCCGATGAGCAGCGAGCCCCTTTGCCCGTGGCCATCTGAGACTTCTCACTGTCTCCAACCCATGAAAGCATTACTTGCTGAGAACTCCAAGATTTCACATTTTAGGTTTCAGAGATCAAGAATCCAAGACAAAAGAGACTTACGTTTATATAATAATATTTCAATCCAATTAGACATATGAATTACTCAGTCTGAACAGTACAATAAGTCGAGTGGAAAAGATATACTATTTACATTATGTTAACCGACTCGTAATATATAACTAAACCGCCAATAGAGTAACCAAAACATATACAAACATTGACACACTGAACTCATCTGAACTGTAACCCCTTACTAAATTATGATAACCACATACTATGACTCGTATACGAATTCAAGCTTCACTATAGGTGGTATTACTTCTCTTACTCAACCTGCTAAGCCAGTCGATAAATGATCGCCCTTCCTGCAACTTTACGAGGTTCCTTCTGTAAGGAATAAGTATGTTCTTTAAACCTGTCATCCAAAGTGAAGTTTGATCAACTACTACAAAATTAAACTCAATCAAACAGACTGAACAAAAATTTGATTTCCAAACTAAGCTTGTTCGCAATACCTGTTATGCACATTGTCTTATAAAGACGGGCGATATTGATATCGCCTTTTGAATTCATTCCACGTTTCTCCAAGCACTCGAGAAATGCAAGGTCTGCCTTTAAGAGCTTAGCTTGATCATGAGTATCATAACCAATATCGTGGCAATAGCAACAAAAATCTAACCAATCGATCGGGCGTTGATCCCACAGAAGAGAACCATTATCTTTCCCACTGGAAAAATTCGGCCCACAATAGTGACCGTATCGAGGGAAAAGTTGAGAGAGAAAAGCTCTAGCACCTTTGTGATATGGGGTTTTTGCTACATAAGGTCTAAACAGAGGAACTGAACGACGACCACCACCACCACCAGGCTCTCTAATTTCATGGGTAGTAGTTCTATTCTGTTTCAATCTTTTGTTCACAGTAGTTGGGAATTGATATTTGTCTGTGGAACTTAATACCCAAGGAACAAATGAAAGAAGAGACCATCCCCAAATCTTGATATCACCAAAAACCCTTTCTTTAGAAGATTGTGTAATTGCAGTAATGGATTTAGTTCTTGACACCAAATCCAATTTAGAGAAGAACCCAGTTCCTGGTAAGTTGTTAATGAATCCAAAATCCATGATGGGTAGAGAGAGAAACTAGGTTTTTATGGGTAGAGAGAGAGAGATTTAACAAGTAAAACAGAGCTTAAAGTAGAGAGAAGCCACAAATAACAGCATGAACATGATTCCTAGAAAACCCAAACAAAGTAAAAGTTATAATCCCAAATAACAAAAACATAATTGAAAGAAAATAAAACATACCCAGATCTCTAAATCGAATTTTGCTAGTTCTACTGAGCTTACAGAACGAAAAAAAGAGCGGGTAGGGTGGAAGAGTAAAGTAAAAGAAAGAAACCCTAATTAACAGAAACTTTCAGTTCGATTTGTTACCTTATAATCTGTCCAAACAAAAAACCAACCAGAGCACCAGAAGAAGAACCAGAACCCAGTAAGAAGACAAAGAAAAGGGAAAAAGAATGAGGGAATAAGAGAGAGAGAGAGAGAGAGAGAGAGAGAGAGAGAGAGAGAGGATATTCTGGAAAGAAACCGACTGTAATTTTCTGAACCAGTTTTGGAAGTTTAGAAGTGTATGTGAGGGAATGAGATGAGAGGTCAGAAGATAAGAAAAATAGAGAGAGAGGCACACGTCTTGGTTTATGATTGGTTTTGAACCCACCATTTCCATAAGTTTTACCAATAAGAAAAGTTTTATTGGGGCACTCTCATTTGACACCATAGTCTAAATGGACCCGCGGGCCTTTTTGTAATATGTTCATCACGTCGTAACAACATATGATTCTCAAAATTGCATTTTGTGATGGTTTTTGAGACACGAAAAAATGTGTTGGTAATTGCATTCTCAGAGGAATAAGGTCTCTGTTCAGAGGGATCGTTCTAGATTAGGAGGAGTTGGATGGGTATCTATTTATTTTCTCTTTGGAATCGTCAATAAATAATCCACATACATTTACTCTCTCTCTTAACTTCACACCACTTAATAATCTTTTCCCGACTCTTAAATTCTCTAATGCTTCTAAACTAGTGCCCAAAAGTCCATATTAACTAGTATTTTTTGGTTGTTTTGATCATTGTTGGCGACCAGAGTATTTTCATGGTTGTCATGAGAGAGGGTCTCGTAAATACGAATTCATAAGTCTCTTTATTTTCAAACATCTCATTTCTATTGCTTTTCATCGGAGAGATGAATTCAAGAGTCTGTGTATGAAGAGGGAAATAAGAGAAAGTAAATAGATTGGAAGTAAAAAGGGTAAGAAAGGATAAGAAAATTCACAAGTTAACTTTACTGAGAGAATCATAGTTATAGTGGGGGCTATTTGGAAGCTAGTCAGCTCAAGTTGGGCAGTTTGGTGAGTTGATCATCTTTAGTGAAGCAAAATGGAATTAACCCTAAAAATTAAACAGCTGCTGGAAGTTCCGGATTAGTCCTAATTCCGTATTGTACTTTCTCTCTCTAAAAAAATGGAACAAAAAAGACGAGCAATTCGATCTCTGATGAACAAATTGAGTTCCGTTTCAGAAAATACCCAAATTGAAGCAATTTGTGAACTTCGTTTGATCTCTAAAAACGATCCAGAAAGTCGTCCATTAATTGCTGAATCAGGTGCTCTTCCAATTCTAACTGAATCTTTATTTTCTTCTTCACCAATTGCTCAAGAAAACTCCATTGCCACTATTCTCAATATCTCAATCTCTAATCGTGATCTTATTATGTCGACGCGCGGCCTCCTCGACGCTCTTTCTCACCTCCTCCGCCTCCCTTCCGCCACCCCTTCTTCTCTTCAAACTGCTTCCGCTACTCTTTACAGTCTCCTCGTCGTTGAACAATTTCGCCCTATTATTGGTGCTAAACGTGATATTGTTTTTGCCCTGATTGACATTATTAAAAACCCTAATTCATCTCCTAGGTCTATTAAAGATGCCCTAAAAGCCCTTTTTGGTATATCTCTTTACCCACTTAATCGTTCTACCATGATTGATCTTGGTGTTGTTCCTGCTCTTTTTTCACTTGTTTTAAGAGATGGTAGAATTGGGATTGTTGAAGATACAACAGCTGTGATTGCTCAAGTTGCTGGTTGTTATGAAAGTGGGGATTCATTTAAAAGGGTTTCAGGAATTGGGGTTTTGGTAGATTTGTTGGATCAATCTACTGGGTCTACTGTTAGGACTAGGGAAAATTCGGTGTCTGCTTTGTTAAATTTGATTCAAAGTGGAGATGAAATGGTTATTGAGGATGTTAAGAAGATTTGTTCATTAGAAGCTTTAGATGGAATTGTGGATATTGAAGAAAATGGAAGTTCAAAGGCGAAGCTAAAGGCGACAACTTTGTTAACTATCTTGGATGGACAATTATATCAAGCATCTATATCATGATATATACTGGTTTGTTTTTCGAATTCATTCTTATATAAATAATTTTGTATATTTCTAGTAATTTAAATTACGTGTGAGTGTGTTATCGTCTTCGTTATCGTACATAACTTCATTTATGTGCTTTTGATCTCCGATTTGTGTCGGAGTATTGTGTGCTTTGTAGAATGTTAGGTTTTTTGGTAATGATGTTTGGTCCGATGGTAACTCCGAATATGGAACTTGTGGTTAAGTTGTATCGATATTGATATCATAGTTATACACATTGATTAATAAAACTTCATATTGTCTTTGTTCTTCAATTATTGAATCTTATTACTACCATTTATGGAAGTTTGGTACTTTGATCTACAGCATTAGATCCATGATAAAATTTTCAGTACATTGTGCATGGTTATTTCACTTTGTTCAAATAAGTAAAGATCTGTGTTCGACCTTCAAGTGGTCTGCTGTAGTGTGAATCCCTGGTTCAAGTGTGATTTGACGACCTTCATCGACAGAAAAGAGTAAGATCCACATTTTTTTCCCTGTTCTTTCTTCCTAATACTCGCCAAAATCATATTTATGCATTAACATTGTTGTTTCTTGTAACTGATTAGTATTTGGTAATGGTATGCTTGAACTGTCCGGTTATAGTTCAGGATCTTACTATCTTAGCCATATTCATCACCTTGGTACAAATATCAGGATGTGGAGCTAATTCCTGCCGCAAGATTCATCAATCTTTAGTTATTCTCGACGTTCTTTGTTATTCCAAATTTTCATCTCCACCTTTATCATCTTATATCATTTTAGTGGTTTAGTTTAGTATAACCTAATTCAACATAAAACAGTTTTAGCCCTTGAGCTGGGTTTTGAATCTCATCATGAATTATGGCTGTCGTATGACGCTGTTTCCTGCCACTACCACCACCTTCACATATCACAATGCTACTTAGATTGCAGTCACTTCCTCCTCCTCCTCGAGAGCCACTCATGACACTAACTTGTCCCTTTTCTTTAATACTGGTAAACCCACTGTTCTCGCAAAATTCACTGCCACAAGAACAACAAGCAGAATGTTGTTCCGGGAAGTCCATGGTCGCCAGCACGTCAGAGAAGACTGTCCTGTATTAAACCGACATTTGTAACTGTAATGTGCAGGTATTCTCTCTCTCTCTCTCTGCTTTCTCAGAATAGATAAATTTACTTACGGTGCGGCAAAATGGGGAATTATACTTGAGTGGAAAAGAGCTCTTAATCACCACTTTTGCCTCTGCCTTGATGATCACCACACTGGCACACTAGTATGAACGCTGGCTGCTACATAAATTACTATATTCTTTTGATGGTAGCAAGTTATATGATTGATGGAAGCCATGTACTCTACACTTATCAAGGAAACCAAACTTCCATGAACACAAAACTGTTCGATTACCCACTCATCCATGATCAATTTCACATAGAAGCTATGTTTCTGAAATGATATTCAATGATTTTGTGCTCGTATCGGTTGTTGTGGGGTTTGCAGTCAAATATATTCACTTATTGAATCATGTTTCACTACGACAATATTACTTGAATTGACATATTCCTTCATGCCTTAGACATCTTTGATTCCGATCCTTTATAATTTGTAACTGTACATTTGTAACTGTATTTGCAGCTATATAATCTCTCTCTCTCTGCTTTCCCAAGTAGATAAATCTAGTAATGATGCCGCAAAATGGGGAAGTATATTCTACTTTACTGCAAAAGAGCTCTTTGTCACCACTTTTGCCTCGACCATGATAATCACCACATTGGTATGAATGCTGCTGCTACAGAAATTACTATACTCTTTTGATGATAGTAAGTTATAGTAATATGGAAGCAATGTAGTCTACGCTTATAAAGGAACTAAACTTCCATTAACACAAAAATGTTCGATTACCCACTCATCCAGCATCAATTTCACATAGAAGCTATGCTTCTGAAATGATATTGTGTTTGTCTTGGTAGTTGCATATATTCATTCACCTATTCAAATCATGTTTCATTATTCACATGAATGACGTATTTGCTTGATGGCTTCTAGACCTTTGATCTCCCATCCTTTATAATTTTGATATAGTTCTCCCTACACTTGCACATTTTGATGGTTTCATTCTGGAAATGAAATGTACACGATAATTGATTCCAGTACTCTTAGACGTGATGATATCTTCACTTTGCTTTACATACATCTCCACTAGGTTAGCACCTTATGGAACATCTTTGATTCCAGTCCTATATGATTTTGATTATTGTATATGACTGTTATTTATTTTCAGGAATTATGGTCCAAAAATCCATTTATACGCAATTTGTTCAGGGAAGGAAGACAAAATTGGTGGATTAATTGGAGTTTTAGTAATTAGTATGTCAAAAAAGAAAAACCCAAAAGAATGTTATTATTTCTGAGAATTTTGATTCAATCAAAAACGTTTTGAAGTTTTCTCCTCTCTAGAAATCGTTTATAATGAGCTATCATTTTTAAATTTTCCCTGGGCCATTTTTCTCTAAACCTCATCCCCTTGCATGGTGATGGACCTCCACAAACTAAATCAGGGTGTGGGTCATTGGGCTATTTGTGGAACAAGATGGATTTAAGGCCCATATCCCCTTATTCTTGTCAATATCATGTGAAATATTTAGAAAATTCTAGGTTTGTTCTGAAAATCCAATGACGAACAAACAAAATTACCCTTCAGCAAAACTTTCACCAACTTCTTCGTCACGGCTGAAAATCAATATTGATCTTGTATAAAAATACAAGGTACAACGGGGCCACATTTTTGTATGTCGGGCCACGGGCAGGGATCCAGTGGATATTTTTTTGACAAATAAAAAAAAAATAACATTGAGAAAGACTAAAGGTGTACTTGAATTCCATGAGTGTAGCCACAGTTGATACAGAACTAAACCAATAAATTGGTGATGCCTCTTCCATGGGGTAGTTACCGATCAATGTTTTGTGCGAATCTATTCGGTTTTATCAGTTTTCAATAGTTATCTTCCATATTATTTAGTTTAATCTGTATTTCAGCGTCTCTGTAGGAGAATTTCATCTTGAGATATAGTCTCTTCTCATCTTTTCATTCGTTTCCCTTAGTTTTATCTCTTAATCTACCGTCAAAGCTCTCATGGATTCTCCAAACAGTCTGTTCATCCAACACTTTGCAGCCTTAACTGCAGAAGATCTACCAACATCCATGGCAGCTGTGGGTCTATAGTTTTAGTACAATATCTTATTCTCTTTCTATTTCAATGGTGGTGGTGGTGGTTGTGGTGTGGAGCAGTGGCAAAAAAAATGAAGGTTTTGATGGTGGTGGTGGTGGGTTCGGTGGTAGTTGTGTGGTCTATGGTGTTTTAGTGGAGAGTTCTATGGTGGTGGTGATGGAGCGGCGCAAGGCGGTTTTCCGGTGATGGAGGCGGTGGGTTTTTTTTTATTTTTTTTCTCTTTATTGAGTCTGTGTCTAGTCCATTTCTTTCGCTCTGCTGTTCTATATCTCCATGAATCTAGGAACTTTTGCTTGCATTGTATCATTTGGTCTACGTACCGGAACTGATAACATTCGAGATTATGCAGAATTATACACGAAAGATCCTTTTTTGGCCCTCTCTTTAGTCCTATGTCTCTTATCCCTAGGAGGTCTTCCTCCTAGGGATAAGAGAACAACGAATCTCTTTATGATAAACAGATCCATTTTGCAAGTTCGTTATTAAGGGTAGTTCCTACAAAGGATCGGACTAATGACGTATACAATACTTGAATTCTCGATGTAGATGCTACATAGTTGGTTCTCATCCTTTAGAGACTACGAGTGTAATAGGAGCATCCGTCGACAAAAGGATCACCCTAATTTTATGAGGCACTTTACATTTAAATGTATGTAACTCTTATGAAGTTTTCAGAGGAGAGAAATAAGAATGATCATCCATGTAACATTGTGATTTAATCACTTATGAATGAAAACGGTTTCGCTTGGTTTCAAAAAAAAAAAATATTTTGGTGATGCCTCCAGCAGGCTAGGCCCCCCTGTAATCTTGTATGGATAGTTTTGGCAAGTGTGCTTTCTTTTGACAAAAACAGAGCAACTTCCCTTTTCTATAGGTATATGATTTATTATGAAGGTTAAAAGAACCTTCATCAAAAAAAAAATGAAGGTTAAAAGAAAATAATGATAGACAAATAAAATAACACTTAACTGTAAGGAATGCAGACTCATGAACTACGAAGGCCATCATGCTTATGAGGAACAAGTCGCTCAACAACGTTGTCAACGATTAGAAGCAACAAGTGCCCTTGAATAATTGTCAACGACAATATGACTTATCGTTTCTTTGCATAGTGTTCTCAATTTTAGTATAGGGCTACCGAGGTTCATTTCTTATCATGGTTACGAAAAATTATTGACCAGTACAATGAGATATGATAAATACTAAACAGGCAGGACTAACGACAACAAATGTAGAAAAAAGCAGACTGGTTCCGTAAACACCATTCGAACAAGACTATTGTTTTTGCTGTCAACAGATGCGAGTTTCCAAAGAAAGGAATTATGCAAGCATCACAATATTGGTTCCTCGGGCAAGATATTACTCACAATCTGCTTCAATTTACTGCTTTAATAATACTCCCATACGAGCACTCTTAGAGTCCCGCCGTATTTGTTTTCATACAAGATGTCTGCTGTGACTGAGACTGGAGAGCTTCTTGATCTTGTTTCGCACTTTTGGTAATAAAATCAAAGGTCAGACTTTTCTACAAACTATACCATCGTCTCTTGGTCACATTGAGCAGTTCTCTTAGTATGTTCATGTACAGGGTTCAGAGAATTCCACAGTACAAGAAAAGTATGTTCCTTGTTTTAATTCTAATACCAATAATAAAACACGGTATAGCACTAAAGCTTAGTATCATGACTACCTGGAGGAGTATGAAATTAAGTCAATAACCAATGAAGAAGTTATTTAGTAATATTGTGGTAAAGCAATTCCAGGAGTAAGAAAACAGATCCCATCTATTCAAATTCATTTCTCACAACTACCAAGTTATGTGAAACAAAACGCAAACATAAGTTAAAAAAGAAGGCAGATAAAGTACCAAGTTACATGAAACGAAACGTAAAACATGAGTTAGAAAGGAAGGCAAATGAAGTTTCTAGATAGAGTGAAGTTGATTCCTCTTGCTAGGGTGGCTCAAGGAGCATTTTGATTGGTAAGGGAAAAAAAGACTTTCGGAGAAAGTGGTACAAAAGCTACGACAGGATAGTTGTGGAACTGAGGATGGGATTCCACTTACATCAACCTCTGTCCAAGTATGCTTCTTCCAATTGTAACAATAAATAGACAGGCATTTCTTATTCTCTCGACTTTCAAGACCGTAAATAAGTGATGTTACGAGAATCTTGTCGCTTGATCCTATGAAAGTATGAAACTTGACAATAACACTATTCCTCATATAGAAAGGCAAGGTGATACAACTTACTTCACTCCATCTTCCGTTCATAAGAGAAGAACTAGTAGACGTTCCACTGATCTTCTCATCCTTGTCCTTGTAATCATCTTCTTCGTATATATACATGTTGAACATGAAATTGTTCAATTTAACTACCATAGCTAAATTTCCATCCACTTCAAATAACTGAGCAATTTCTTTGAAACTTAAAAAATGTGTGTCGTGACAGTGAACCCGAGGGTGATCAAGAATGAAATCAGGAATTGTGATTGTCCTAAACTTCTCACTTCCGACATCAAATGCCGCTAAGTATACAGGGCGATAACCACTTCTTGATGCCCAACAATTAAGAGAAACATTAGACAAGTAAATAACACCATTCACATAAACAGAAACATCATCTAGTAAATCTGGCGGGACCTCTTTAATCCTTCTCCATCTATTACTACATTGGGGACCAATGGTTAAAACCCCACAGATAGGAAAACCGTCAGAAGCAGATGAATGTGGTATTGTGGTCCAGACACAGACCAATTTGTGCTCATTCGTGGCAGGATCAAAACCAAATGCGTAAACGTTCGGGAAAGAAACATTTTTTTTTCTCACGACTGTCGAGGATGATTGAAACCAAGGCGATACTTGTCCAGTACTGATATTGCGTATATGAGCAACATGTTCTATGTGTGACTCAGTGAGGCAGATTAAACCATTTATAGGTTTTGAAATGTGATCATAAGAAGATGAGTCAATCTCCCTTACTGTGTCAACAACTAGTTTCAGTTTTGTATTGTCTTCTTCAAACAAGAGGTCAGCTGTAATGTGGAACTCCTTATATGGCCAAGTGTCAATATATAAGGTATCCTCAAGTTTCACTAGGTCTTGTTCTTGTTTCTGTGTGCGTGGTAGAGGAACAACTATAAATAGACGAGTGGGGAGGCGTGTTTTAGAACGGGTGAGATGTAAATCAATGAATTTTTGATCTTTTTCGATCAAGTAACACCATCTCTTACAAACAGTCTTGAAACGGGTAAGGGACTTCACTGGAAGTCTATTTAGTACCTCAAATACTAACCAATCATCATCATCATTACTACTACTACTGATAGAAATCATCCCCACCATTACCAACACTACCAGATTCAATTATGTATATATACAGAAAGTAAGTATTAGGGGAAAAATTAGTAGTAGAACTATAAAACCCTTGATTTAATTAATTAGGAGAATATCATAACCACCATCATCAGTCACTCACCTTCTATGAACCAGCCAACCACCGGATTTGCCCACCGAGGTCGACAAACTTTAGAGAGTAGTTCTAGATAGAGAGAGAGAGAGAGAGAGAGAGAATTTCGAGCTTAATAAAAAAGTGATTCTGGCTGCTAGGTCTGGTAATTTGAGGATTTAGGGTTTTATTTATGCCAAGGATTTTTAAATCTAGACCGTCTCCATTTTTTCCTAGTCATTACTAAGTAACCACTTTTGCCCCTGCCTTAATGATTTTTGTTTAGCTGTAACTATATATTATTTATGAAACGTAAAACGTTACAACACTGAATGAGGGATACAGACATGAAGAAACAAATATTACACTTATAATTTTACTAGTTTTCTTCATTCTGTGTTTTTGACAGTTGACATCCTTCTCCACAATAGTAAGTGGAAAAGTGAGGTACTCAAAAACGATCATAAGAAACCACAACCAACGACGTTGAACCATATCCCGACAAATTGGCCAGATTGGGACCCACTCGAAAGAACATGACTCCCGTTCGTGCAAGTAACTACTAACGAACAGTCTGAAACATGGTTGTCATGAAGCTGTTTCCCTGCCACTACAACCACCTTGACAAATCACAATCCTTCTTAGATTGGCGGTCACTTCCTCCTCCTCAAGAGCCACTCATGACACATTGACACTAACTTGTCCCTTTCACTAATATTGGTAAACCTACTGTCGCAAAATTCACTGCCACAAGAACAACAAGATTAATGTTGTTCTGGCGATTCCATGGTCGCCAGCACGTGTATTAAGACCGACATATATAACTGTAATGTGTAGGTATACTCTCTCTGCTTTCTCACAATAGATAACTTTAGTTACGATGTCGCAAAATGGGGACTTATACACGTACTGCAAAAGAGCTCTTAGTCACCACTTTGCCTCGACCTTGATGATCACCACATTGGCACACTAGTATGATTGTATGAACGCTGGCTGCTACAGAAATTACTACTATATTCTTTTGATGGTAGTAAAGTTATACTTCTGATACTTTGTGTGATACTCTGGTCAATATGTAGCTTAGTGAATAAGTATGTCAGAGATCAAGGGTTCTATTTCTCTTTAAACCATTGTTAGGATTGTTTTTTCAAATATGCACTATATTAGGGCCCCAAATTTCAACTTGGGGCCTCCCAAATGTTTGGGCTAGCCCTGAAAAAGAGAGACTGAGAGAATAAGAACAGGGCGACAGAGAAGAGAGAAATAGTAAAGAGAGAGATATCGCCGACCATCCCAGGCGGCGACTTCGAGGAGCGTTTGGTAACTTAATTTTTAGTTTCCCGCTTTTTCTCACGGAACTTTTTTAGTTTCTCCGAAACACCGACCATTTATGTGTATCTAGATTCTTAAGTAAGCTTTCATGAAGAACTATTGATAGGTGTGGAAGTTATTTGAAACAATTACAACTTCATGAACATAACATGTATAAATATTGGAAGTTTGTTCTAAGATCTAGTCAAAGTTATATAGTAAGATATAGTGAAGTACACTTTGCAGGTCTATCTCATATACACTGATGAAATTCTTTTGAATATGGATTGATTTCAACCCGTTTTGCAATTGAAAAAACCTTTGTGTCTTAATGATTTTATATTGTTGCCTCTACTCCTGAAGTGTTGTTATCCATATAAAAAGAGTTAAAAATGGCCATTGTTTGATTAAATAAACATTGTTTAATTGGAAATGCATGGTATTAGTGGGATCCATCTCCACGTGTAATGGTGGGAGAAGATGTATCTCCGTGAATTGTTAGCCGAAAAGCTCTATTACGGCTTTTGAAAAGCCACAGTTTCTTTTTCCCAAACGTGACAATATTTATAAGTACTTTAAAATGAGTCAAAAGCTGCTTTTTTTTGCCTCTTTTAAGCTAAGCCAAATGGGGCCTTAGTGACAAATATTAAAACATACGAGAAATCCTAATAATTTCCTATTTTGCTAGATTAAAAATCATCGCGTTATTGTTCTCCATGAAAATATGGAATATGTCACACCGTCCGGTTTGTTCGGTTCATGTTAGTCGGACCATGTAGCATGTAGGCATTGTGGCTCTGATCTGATATACTTGGGTGAAATCAGGACGATACACCCTCACATCCTTCATTATCTTCACCAAACTTTGCAATTTCACTCTATTCCTATAAACTATAAATCGTATCTCTTCTTCTCACATGAATGTTACCTCCAAAATTTCAAATGGAACCCTTCATCTTCTTCACCAAACTCACAACGTATCTCTATGATAAAGTAGTTCGATTTGATGCCTCTGTTTCGTTTTGTTTTATCCATTTTTAGCTTTGGTTTGTAAGAACTAAATATCTTAAAGCTTTTAGAATTCAGTATCTGGTGAGATCCACAAAGCCGGACTAATGTTTGTTGAAGGGTAGGTCGTAGGTTATGGATAGCATAACATTAGAGTTTGCGCCACCCCCACCCAACCATCGGACTAAGAGTGGGAGCCCGAATGTCCCATTCCCAACCCTAATTATACCATTGTTAATTATTTGATCATTTTATCGCTATTTTGAAAAAAATTGAATATCATCTCCGTTCCAAAAATTATATTCATTCTTCAGGTTGGTACCTCCTAACCCTCCACCTGATATGGAGACGTCTTACGGGAGCATATGCTCTCACCGTTATCTCTCCACACTCAAGTGATATATTGTCATATCAAGTGACGATACGGGGAAGGGACCAAATGGAGCTATTTGTTCTCCATTTCCTCCCCTAAAGATTATAGTAAGAAAAAGAAAATTAAAATACAAAACTAAAATGAATCGCAAACAAAATTAGAATAATGCGGAAATTTAACCAATAATAAAACACGGTATAGACCTAAAGCTTAGTATCATGACTACCTGGAGGAGTAAGAAATTAAGTCAACAAACAGATGATCATATCGGACTATTGACGGTTTTGACTTGCGGCTCCCTCATCATTTTCATTAAACAATGAAGAAGTTATTTACTATTAGTGTGGTAAAGCAATTCCAGGAGTAGGAAAACAGATCCCATCTATTCAAATTCATTTCTTACAACTACTAAGTTACGTGAAACAAAACGCAAACATAAGATAAAAAAGGAAGCCAAATAAAGTACCGAGTTACATGAAACGAAACGTAAACATAAGTTAGAGAGGAAGGCAAATAAGGTACCAAGTTACGTCAAACAAAACACGAACATAAGATAAAAAGGAAGGCAAATAAGGTACCAAGTTCCTCTTGCTAGGGTGGCTTCAAGGAGCATTTTGATTGGTAAGGGAAAAAAAGACTTTCGGAGAAAGTGGTACAAAAGCTACGACAGGATAGTTGTGGAACTGAGGATGGGATTCCACTTACATCAACCTCTGTCCAAGTATGCTTCTTCCAATTGTAACAATAAATAGACAGGCATTTCTTATTCTCTCGACTTTCAAGACCGTAAATAAGTGATGTTACGAGAATCTTGTCGCTTGATCCTATGAAAGTATGAAACTTGACAATTTCACTGTTCCTCATATAGAAAGGCAAGGTGATACAACTTACTTCACTCCATCTTCCGTTCATAAGAGAAGAACTAGTAGACGTTCCACTGATCTTCTCATCCTTGTCCTTGTAATCATCTTCTTCGTATATATACATGTTGAACATGAAATTGTTCAATTTAACTACCATAGCTAAATTTCCATCCATTTCAAATAACTGAGCAATGTCTTTGAAACTTACAAAATGTGTGTCGTGACCGTGAACCCGAGGGTGATCAAGAATGAAATCAGGAATTGTGATTGTCCTAAACTTCTCACTTCCGACATCAAATGCCGTTAAGTATACCGGGCGATAACCACCTCTTGATGCCCAACAATTAAGAGAACAATTGGACAAGTAAATAACACCATTCACATAAACACCAACATCATTTAGTAAATCTGTTGGGACCTCTTTAATCCTTCTCCACCTATTACTACATTGGGGCCCAATGGTTAAAACCCCACAGATAGGAAAACCGTCAGAAGCAGATGAATCTGGTAATGTTGTCCAGACACAGACCAATTTGTGCTCATTCGTGGCAGGATCAAAACCAAATGCGTAAACGTCTAAAGAGACATTTTTTTTTCTCACGACTGTCGAGGTTGATTGAAACCAAGGCGATACTTGTCCAGTACTGATATTGCGTATATGAGCAACATTTTTTATGTGTGACTCAGTGAGGCAGATTAAACCATTTATAGGTTTTGAAATGTGATTATAAGAAGATGAGTCAATCTCCCTTACTGTGTCAACAACTAGTTTCAGTTTTGTATCGTCTTCTTCAAACAAGAGGTCACCTGTAATGTGGAACTCTTTATATGGCCAAAAATCAATTACTAAGGTATCCTGATATGTCGCTCGGGCTTGTTCGTGTTTCTGTGTGCGTGGTAGAGGAACAACTATAAATAGACGAGCGGGGAGGCGTGTTTTAGAACGGGTGAAATGTAAATCAATGAATTTTTGATCTTTTTCGATCAAGTAACACCATCTCTTACAAACAGTCTTGAAACGGGTAAGGGACTTCACTGGAAGTCTATTTAGTGTCTCAAATACTAACCAATTATCATCATCATTACTACTACTGATAGAAATCATCCCCACCATTACCACCACTACCTGACTCAATTATGTCTATATATACAGAAAGTAAGTATTAGGGGAAAAATTAGTAGTAGAACTATAAAACCCTTGATTTAATTAATTAGGAGAATATCATAACCACCATCATCAGTCACTCACCTTCTATGAACCAACCAACCACCGGAGTTGCCCACCGAGGTCGACAAACTTTAGAGAGTAGTTCTAGATAGAGAGAGAGAGAGAGAATTTCGAGCTTAATAAGAAAAGTGATTCTGGCTGCTAGGTCTGGTAATTTGAGGATTTAGGGTCTTATTTATGCCAAGGATTTTTAAATCTAGACCGTCTCCATTTTTTCCTAACGGCTGGGATTATAAAAATCATTGCCGACTCATGCATGACGTCATTACTAAGTAACCACTTTTGCCCCTGCCTTGATGATTTCTTTTAGCGGTAATTTTTTTTTTTTTTGATGAGTGGACGGTAACTGTAGTACTACTATTATTTATAAAACGTGAAACGTTACAACATTGAATGAGGGATACAGACATGAAAAAACAAATATTACACCTATAGTTTAACTAGTTTTTTTTTCATTTTGTGTCTTTGACAGTTGACATCTTTCTCCACAATAGTAAGTGGAAAAGAGAGGTACTCCAAAGACGATCATAAGGAACCACAACCAACTCTATTTGGCTTATGTGTTGAGTCTCAATTGAGATTCTCTTTCATATGTGGCTAATTTGAGTGTCTCTAATTTAAGTCTTTCTCCAATGCAACACTCTAAAAAACTCTAATAGATACACATGTCACACATACATTTAATAGGAAAAAAGGTTGAGAAAGAAAGGCTTTCTATTGGTCCAAAAATTAAATTTGATGACTAAGACGCTTAAGACTCTCAAAAGAAATCTCAAAAATAAGTATCTAGTTGAGACATCTTAAAACTTAATGATTCCACATCATCTTAAGATCTCAATTGAGTTTTGCATTGGAGAGGTTTTTTTTCTCAAAAAAAAACTCTAAAATCCTAGGTGGCACTTAAGATTTTAAGATTGAGTCTTGGATTGGAGATGCTCTTACAGTTGAAAATACGAATGGGCCAAAAGAAGGAACATGCCTCTAGACGATAAGTGACCACCTGGGTATAAAAGAGGGTCAGCAGAAACCAGAGAAGTGTCAAACCAATGGGCACCTATTTCGTCATCCTAATTCCACTGGCGTTCAGCACCGGCGGCGGAGGGCAAGAGATTGAGCTTCATGATGCCATGGCAGGAACTTAAAATCTAAAGAGGTTAAAGAAGAGTAAATAGTACCACAAAGATAATTTCTGAGATCCGAGGATAAATCCCTGAGTCTTACCAACAAAGATGAAGGTGTACCCACTTAAAATACTGATAAATATAAAGTTAAAGAAGAAGAAATCTCAAGACTTTTACCGTAGAGATGGAGTAAGCAGCAGGATACTTACATCATCACGTATGCAAAAGACTAAGAAAGAAACCGAAACACAGAGAGATCTAAGTCATTTGAAGGCATGGCTTGCCATTGCTTCCATACTGGCACACTAGTATGGAAACGATGTACTCTACACTTATCAAGGAAACCTGACTTCCATGAACACAAAACTGTTCCATTACCCACTCATTAGTCTCGTCCATGATTCATCATCAATTTCACATAGAAGCTATGTTTCTGAAATGATATCCAATGATTTTGTGCTCATATTTGTTGTTGTGGGTTTTACATTCAAATATATTCACTTGTTGAATTGACATATTAGTTGGTGTGGGTTTCATTATTCACATGAATTGACATATTTGCTTGATGGCTTATAGACCTTTGATCTCCCACCTTTATAAATTTTTTTTTATCGTTCTCCTAACACTTGCATATTTTAGTATACTTCCTTCCTTCTAAGTATAATTGGTTTCATTCTGGAAATGAAATGTACACGATAATTGATTCCAGTACTCTTAGATGTAATATCTTCACTTTGCTTTACATACGTCCGACTAGGGTTAGCACCTTAATCTGGAACTATCATTTTCTGTACAAGCCAGTCCAGAATCTGGAACTATCATTTTCTGTACCAGACTTTGTAAGATTCGTTGTTCAGGCAGCGCGTGTAGTTTTTTGTGTCCATGGACCGACTCTGACCATTCCACATACGACCAGGGCGCACCTCTGGTCCTGTCTGATTCCTCGTTCAAGCACCCTTTGACACTCTTTTTAGATTCTTATTCATCTTTCTCGACGATATTTGGCCTTCCACAAAATTCAAATAGAAAATAAAAAAAGAGTTTTCTCCTTTTCCAGTAAGTCAGATGGAATTGGGAAACATAGAGAGAGAGAGAGGGTGACACTGAAAAAATCTAAATTTACTATAGCAGGTTATTGAATGTTAATCAAAAGATATTCTGCTTTATTAGGAGATTTGAACCAAGACATCCTTATCAGAAAACCAATTGATGACTCAACCACTTGAAAATGTTGTCCTTGGATTTAGATACAAAGTATCAACCCAAGTCTATAAGTTATTCCAAACTTAACCTCTCATAAAGGAGGCAACCCACAAAAATGATTCACTGCAAACAGGGGGTCAAAGGTCTGAATGGCCTGAACAAAGCAAAATGTTAAGGTCATGTGCAATTTTTGTCTTGTCGGGTTTGTTCGGTTCATGTTAGTCGGGCCATGTAGCCATTGTTGCTCTGATATACTTGGGTGAAATCAGGTTGTGGATTTTGAATTTAGTCTAAATTTGCCCTCCTTTCCGTATAGAGGGTCAAAGTTAAGCTAAGGGAAATTTGGAACTTGTGATTACATTTAGGCGTGGGAAAATGGTCCATGTGAAAGGGGTTTATGGGCGCTCGCGTGCTCAACTCGGGCAGACTCAACACATGAGATTGGGCATATTAACAATCGGGAGATGGCAGGGTTTTCACATCCTTCACCAAACTTTGCAATTTCACTCTATTCTTACTATCTCTATAAACTAATAAATCCTAGCCCTTCTCCTCACATATTACCTCCAAAATTTCAGATTGAACCCTTTATTTTCTTCAACAAAAAAAAAAAAATCACAACGTATCTCTTTCACTATTTTTTTTTTGAGTTAATTCCTATATGGCCCCCTACTTTGTGACCAGCTTCCTTTATGGCCCCCAAATTTCTGTAAATTCAAATATAGCCCCCTATTTTCATGGAAATGTCATAACTACCCTTCCCATTAATATATTTTGAAAATAAAATTAAAAACAAAAACCTAAAATCCACGTCACTTCCCTCTCCACCACTCATCTCTCTCCACGTCACCTCTCTCCAACTCACCTCTCTCTCTCTCTCCAAGTCAGCACTCTCATGAAGGTCGCCGGCCGGAAAATTTTCCGGCCGGCGACCTTCAAACTAAAAAAAAAAAAAAAAAAGTTTTTTTTTTTTTTTTCACTCACCTCTCTCTCTCTCTCTCCAATCAGCACTCTCATGAAGGTCACCGGCCGGAAAATTTTCCGGCCGGCGACCTTCATACTTAAAAAAAAAAAAAAAAAAATATTTTTGAACTCATCTCTCTCTCTCTAAAAATTCCGGCGAAGGGGGTTTCCCTTCGCCGGAATCTGGTCTGTTGAAGAACAGACCAGATCTGGTCTGTTCTTCAACAGACCAGAATAGGTCTGTTCTGTTGAAGAACAGACCGATCTGTTCTTCAACAGAACAGACCTCTGTTCTGTTGAAGAACAGATGGTCTGTTCTTCAACAGAACAGACCAGATTCCGGCGAAGGGAAACCCCCTTCGCCGGAATTTTTAGAGAGAGAGAGAGATGAGTGAAATTTTTTTTTTTTTTTTTTTAGTATGAAGGTCGCCGGCCGGAAAATTTTCCGGCCGGCGACCTTCATGAGAGTGCTGATTGGAGAGAGAGAGAGAGAGAGAGGTGAGTGAAAAAAAAAAAAAACTTTTTTTTTTTTTTTTTTTAGTTTGAAGGTCGCCGGCCGGAAAATTTTCCGGCCGGCGACCTTCATGAGAGTGCTGACTTGGAGAGAGAGAGAGAGAGGTGAGTTGGAGAGAGGTGACGTGGAGAGAGATGAGTGGTGGAGAGGGAAGTGAGGTGGAATTTAGGTTTTTGTTTTTAATTTTATTTTCAAAATATATTAATGGGAAGGGTACTTATGACATTTCCATAAAAATAGGGGGCCATATTTGAATTTACAGAAATTTGAGGGCCATAAAGGAAGCTGGTCACAAAGTAGGGGGCCATATAGGAATTAACTCTTTTTTTTTACTCAATCTCTACCTCTAAACTAATACTAAACCTTAGTGATTCTTATCTCCCTTTGATATCTCTCCGAGCGGACTAATGTTTGTTGGTGGGTAGGTAATGGATAGCATACCATTAGAGTTTGCGCCGCCCAATCCCCCGCCCCTCCTCGCCCCACCCCACCACCCGGCTAAGAGTGGGAACCCGAATGTCCCATTCCCGACCCTAGTTACACCACTATAACCGTTATTTGCCATTATAAGAGAATTGTTATGGGAGATGCTAGAGAGCCCAAATTTTTTAGGCATTTTAATGCCCAGCTGATGTGGAATCACTAAAAGACAAGGTTTTTTCAAAGTTTGACTACGGTGGGGACCGCTTTTATTTCTAAATGAGGAAATATGTCACCCTCTAAGTACCAATTTCTAAGTCACTCTATCATTTTCCAATTGTTATTTGATCATTTTATCGCTATTTTGATAAAAAAAAAAAATGGAAGATCATTTTCCTTCTCCATTTCCTCCACTAAAGATTATATTAAGAAAAATTAAAATACCAATCTAAACTCAATCAGAAACAAAATTAGAATAATAGGGATATTAATCATTTCAAAATCCTTTATTTACATATACTACTAATTGTCAATACTCCCTCATCTCTTAGACTAAATCTACTACTAAAATTACCAACTCAAAACCAAACAAAACAATGATCATAATCACCTTGAAGTAATGAAATTAGGGTTTTCAATAAGACCTGATCAAGTGAAGTAGTTGGTAGAAGAAGAAGAAGAGACAACAATGTTAGTAACATAAGAAGGAAACAGAGCAAGAAACATAAGACCAACCATAATTCCAACAGGTATAAGAAGTAACATCAATGGTGGTGGAGGTAAAGGAGGAAGAACTAATGGTAGTAATAACAACAAAGCTGTCAAAATCAACAACAATAAAATCGAACGAAAACTGAAATACTTAACCATCAAATTCTCAGTAGAATTCCTTCTCTGTTTCTTCATATTCTGATTTTGAAATCTCTCTAATTTCTTTGATAATCTCAAATGCTGATGATGATGATTTATCATATTCTCTTCTCTCATTTCAACTTCTACATTAGTAATTGGAATCTGGGTTGTTGATTGATTCTTCTATTTTTATACTCTGGTTTCTGATTTCTACCTTTTTAGAGAGAGAAAGTAGAGAAAGAGTGGAAATGGGGGAAGGATCTGGGTGGTGGTGAATTCAATTGGTTGGTATTCAGTTTCAATCTCGTCTCCTATTTAGGTTTCAGTTTTCTGATTTTGTTTTGTCGGGGCCTAGTCTAGTCTAGTATAAATGGGGAAGAAGGAACAAACCAAAAAAGGGAAAATAATAATTGTCGTCCTAAAATCCGGGTTTAGGTTCTCGAACCGAATCAGGGGGGTCCGAAATCTCGATTTCAAATCTTTTTAATTCAGATTCTTGGATGATTCACGATTCTCTTTCGATTCATATTCCAATGTCAAGATACGTTTTTTCACATCTATTATATAAAACAGAAGGAAAAATGATGACTGGGACAAACATCCTTATTTAATAAGAGATATTGTCTAGAAGTCCTTCCAAAATTTAAGATATAGTCCTTCCTAGAAATAAAATAACCTATTTAAAAGATCTTTCTTAGAAATAAAATATCTAATTTGAGAAAAAAAGGAAACAAAAGATATTGCAAGGGCTAAAAAAAAATTGATATCTCTCTCATGAAATAAATAATAATTAGAATGCCAAAAAATTATGGTATCTACTATATAACAATAATAATAATTATTGAAAGTCGTCAAATTTAATTGATACGACTGTTCGTGCCCTAGGGCACGGGGTATACCCTAGTATAATTAAAATCCGTATTATTTTTTTTTTGGCTAGAGTTAAATCTGTCCTTTTTTACTATAGATTCTTCTACCAAGTGTCTTCCCATAGGTGAAAGCTAGGGGAGCCAATGGGACATCCAAGTCAAACGATAGCCGATAGGTATTAGGCCTTGTGGGTGTACCGATCCGTACAATGGTGTAACTAACACGTTATGTATCTTGTCTGGGGAGTGCGTTTGGAAGGGGGCCGCACAAGGAGTCGAACATGTGGTAAGGGGGGGGGGGGGGGTAGTGGAGCAAGACTTTCGCGGACTCTTGAGAGTCCGCGAAAGTCTGAGGCATTCAAATCCAGACATTTGAGAGTCCACGAAAGTCTGAGGCATTCAAATCCAGACATTTGAGAGTCTATGAAAGTCCGAGGCATTCGATTGTAGACAAAATATGTCCCAGACTTTGGTGGACTTCATAGTTTGATGAATTTGTGAAGGATTTGGGACAAATTTGGAAGCCAAAATGTCTTTCAAAAAACAAGAGACATTTGAAGTCCATCATGTGATCAAACAACAATAATAATATTAAAATAATAAATGTCTACCAAATGTCCATCAATGTCCACAAATATTCACAGATGTTTACGAAAGTCGAAAAATATATTTTTGAAATGTTAGTATAAACATATTATTTCATGTGATTAAACAATAATAATAATATTAAAATAATAAATGTCTACCAAATGTCCATCAATGTCCACAAATATTCACAGATGTGTACGAAAGTCGAAAAATATATTTTTGAAATGTTAGTATAAACATATTATTTCATGTGATTAAACAATAATAATAATATTAAAATAGTAAATGTCTACCAAATGTCCATCAATGTCCACAATATTTACAGATGTCTGCGAAAGTCGAAAAATATATTTTTGAAATTTTAGTATAAATATATTATTTCATGTAATTAAAAAATAATAATAATATTAAAATAATAAATATCTACCAAATGTCCATCAATGTTCACAAATTTTCACAGATGTTTACGAAAGTCGAAAAATATATTTTTGAAATGTTAGTATTAATATATTATTTCATGTGATTAAATAATAATAATAATATTAAAATAATAAATGTCTACCAAATGTCCATCAATGTCCACAAATATTCACAGATGTCTACAAAAGTCGAAAAATATATTTTTGATTAGCACAAATATAATATGCATTACACATTTTGTCAATGGACTCAAGATCTTAAAATGTCCCCAGGACATTTTGTCTATGGATCAAATGTCTTGAAATGTCTATAAAGACATTTTGTCTACAAACTCTCAATGTCTTGAAAATGTCTATGAACACATGTTGTCTATAATAACTCATCCGAAATGTCTTGAAATGTCTACGGGACATTTTGTCTATGAAAGTCTGTGAAAGTCCCGCTCCACTACCCCCCCCCCCCCCTCCCTTAATATCACACAAAGTGAAGAACCTTACCAAAGTTTGTCATGTCAGGACTCCTTTCGAAAGAGAAGGGTCCCTTGTGAAATGCTGATATAGGTATGGTAAAAGGAATGAATATATTTTTTTTCTCCCCTAATGATTATAGTAAAAAAATTATCATACCAAAATCAAAATTAGAATAATGCGGATACAGGTTGTGCATGGTTGTTGTTAGCTCGTGTCTTATGGTTTTAGGTTAAATCTTGCAGTGAGTGCAACCCTCCTGCCTAGTCGCCACTTCCCACCGTTGAGTTTGGATCGCTACATAGACCGTCGTTGTAAGGACAATGCAAGTTATTAATTCATTTAACTAGTAAAAATTTAATATTTCCACAAAAAAAAAAAAAAATAGTAAATGTTTAATATCATTTGTACTGACTGTACATAGACTTATACTATACTGGTCCAATTAGCTGCACATCTAGAGAGATTGTGGTTTGGATTCGTAGGAAGCTGAACTTCCTCCATATTTTTCCTACCTTATTTATATGTAGGTGTCAAATAATGTATCCACTAATTTGTTAGTATATTGTTCACTTAGAGTTTTTTCGTAATATGTTACGTTTTTTTCTATATGAAATAACATGGTTCATTCTATAAAATGTGGTTGTTTGACAACTTTCACCACAGTCAATGTATCTATGACTATAAGCAAAATCCACCTTATTGGAAAACCAAAACGAAAATTAGAATTAATTCATTTCATTTTCGAGAAAAAAAATATGATTTTTCTCCCCATTAAAGGTGTATTGACATATTTTGCTAATTCTTTACGGAGTCAACATTTGGAAAGGAGATTGTATGATTATGTCATTGGTAGAGATAAAGAGAAAATGAAAAGTAGTAAACATGTTGCTTTTTGTATTTGATAGAAAACTAGATTATAATCTCTATGGTTCTTTTGTAATTTTAAGGTGTGTCAAAGTTCTAAGAATTTGGGTGCCATATTGTACCAAGAGGGGATGGGATGGGAGTGTCAAATGTGAACCATTACTTTTTGCTATTGTAGACAGGCGTGGCTGCTTATTGCAGTCTTGGTCGCCTTTTATTCTCCTTAATTATCTCGTTCCTAAAGTCTATTGAATGGACTACTCTTTTTCCACTTCTTCTACAAATTACACGCCTAATAGCATTTTGGGCATACAATTTGGATCTATTGAATTGACTACTTGTTTTGGGTCTTAAAATCAAGTTGCACTATGATCTAATTGGTCGATTTTAGGTCAAATGAGATTGGTCCAAACTCTTCTCGCCCTAACTAAAAGTATATGCCTCAAAACACTAGCCTTCATTTAATCCACTGTTTATTTAACTTACTACAATTTATATAGAAGAATAATGGAGTACTAATTTATAAAGAAAGGAATCAAATTCACATGAATGGGAATACATTGGATTAGATTGGAAAACTATATCAACCCTTCTAGATAGATAGTAGTAACTTTTAAGACCTTCATCTTTTTCTTTTTTTAAGTTTGAAATGGGGAGGATGAACTGACAAATTAAAACAAAAACAACCCTTCCATGTCAATTATTCATCTCCCCTCTCCAATTATCTCACTCATTCTTTACATCTTTGCAATGTACTAGGACAACTCATTCCATTTCTTCAACCTAATGGTATTCTTTGACCAATCCAACTTTCCTTGGACAAACAAACATTCATAATTTGAAGTAACAATTCTTTTCTATCCATTGAATTCCCACTCATCTACCTATAGGAAAAAAAAGTGTCATTTCCCATTTCTATTTTTACGTATTTGACCTTCAACTACAGTTCCTAACCGAAAATAGTTAAAAAAAAAAGATGGGTGTGAAATGTTCAAATGACTTCATTTGATAAGCTAATCAGTATTTGAGTCGGAATATTCGAGTTTATAATCAAGCATTGCAAATAGTAAAAGAGTTTATTTTAACTTGATTTGTGACTACTGTTTATTTTCGAATATATTTTTAGATTTTATATTGTATAATTTCATATTTTCAAATGTTAGGGTTTTTATGATAGTCAAGGTGCAATGCATCTAAATTTTTTTATGCCCATGATTTATGTTTCTCTCTCTACTCTAGTAGACTAATCAATGATAGTTGTTTTTCTCTCCCTCGTATCCTTTTAGATAGAAGAGAATGGTAGGTTCACTTCCCCTCTCCTGAAATGCAACTCCTTTATGTACAACAAGTTGAAATATTTTAAAACTTAAAATGACAAGTGATCAAGAAGATCTAAAGTATTATTTAAATAAAAGAATGTTTATTTATTTAAATATTAAGATATTGTCACCATTAAGCTTGGGAAGTTGATGGTCTTTATCCACTTGAATCTATATGTCTATGAGAATTTGTTTACCAAATACAATGAAATCTCATTCTGATTTCCTAATCATCAATGGTTTTTGATTTTTATAGTATTTCTTGACATTCATTCTACTACGGGTCTAACTTGTTTGGGAACTCGAGGTAATGTATAAAGCCTTAAAATATTAACGATCAATTATTAAATTGTATATTCGCAAAATACTTCGAATGAATAACAAATAAAAATGAATTAGTTATGACACCAGCTAGGTTGTGTACTTGCATTCGTAGTCAAAGTAGAATTATCCGATTCTTGTTAGTTGAAATTATGCTTGGCATGAGGATTGACACATACCTTAGGTCTCATCATACCAAAACTTTTGTGATATTTAGCGAATATATAAGAGAAACCACTTCAACAAGTCCCGAATAGCCTCCTTCACTTTGTCAACTATCTTGGACCAAGTCTTTTGTTAAACACAACGCCAACAGAGGCTATGGTTAGTCGCTTTATTGGATTGCGCTCACATGAAAATCGATAGTTGATATCCCATTCTCTAGCTCTCTCTCTCCATCCACGTTTTTTCCCTCTCTTCGTTTCTCTACCTTTCGCTTTCGATCTCTCTGTTTCAGACAAACACGAACACGCGCACACTCTTTGCGCCACCGCGTATATGTTTTCCTCGAGCCCATGTAATTAACATCTAGAGCCAAGTACACCTACTCAGATTCATTTCCAAAAAAAGGCCAATTGGCCGCAGGCACGTATAGCAAAATTAAATAAGGGGCGCCTTTAGAACTTTCAAACTGTTGGACGGTAGGCTCAGTAAGAAGTGAGTGTCAGTATAAAATATGGACCAGATAAAATGCCTGATCGAGTGAAAAACTGGCGCCAAATTAGAACTTCAAGACAGAATTAGCGCCAAAGTAGAATCCCGAGGCAGCGTTCTGTTTCCCGCTTTACAGATATAGGGTTTTTCTTTATCCTCAAAACCCTAAAAAAGAGTAGGAGACAAGGACAAAGAAGAGGAGTTTTCTCTCCCTATTTCATTTTCTCGATCTTGAAGGTTTTAGATCTGCTTATTAATCAATGCATTTAGATTTATCAATACTACTTTGTTGATCTAATATGTTGTTCTGTTATGGTGGTGATATGATTCTGAGAAATATTTTTCTGTGGAGCGTATGTTTTAATGTGTTTGCAATTCAAATGATAATCATCTAGGGTTTCATAAACTGATCACACTGTACTCTGACTGAACTAACTAATGTTTTTTTTTGTATTAGTTACGGATTTGTTCATACTTTGATTACCCTAATACCCTCAATGGAGTACTATAGTTAACTTCATTGTTAAGACTTAAGAACATCCATAAAAATGGGTTAAACCCTTCAAACTATTCCGCTAATTTTATGACCATAATAAGCTTATATAGTGTTAGGATTCATGCTGGCACCACGAACTCGGATCTTAGCCATTTGGGTGAGGTGTTATCCAAGTAAATGAGGAAAGCGTCTGGATGTTTGAGTTATAAAGGTCTCAGCGGTTATAGTGGTGCTATGAGTGCATTCCATGTGGGAGGAAACCAAAGATTTAACTAAGCCACACCTTCAATACCAGGTCCGGCTAGTCCGAGCAAACAATTATTTTATCCTGCCCTTGCTTGCATAATGACACACCCACTTCATTTTCTAATTTATGCAAGAAGGATAAACACATCTATTTTAAGAAACTTAAGCAATTCGGTAATTGAAACCTTATGATAATAATAAAGGAATGGTAATTGACTACATCATTGAAGTATTTTCACGTGTATAGTTTAACTATTTATAATTGTAGTAGACATTCAGTGCTCCTAAACGGAATCTCTTTCCTGCACCTGTCATCCATCTTAATCAACATGATAACAAAGTTAGGGCTATTATGATCTTTTTGCTACTAAACCATTAAGTAATCACTTGGGGGGCTCCAAGGATATTTATCATAGTTGTTGCGGTTTTTTGCTTGAATGTTCAGTTCGCAAGCTGTGCTCTATATAGAAGCTTTTAATTGATGGATGCATTATTGAAATATCCCTCCCTGCCCCTCTTAACCACAAAGAACCGCATACAGTCAATTAGTCATGTCGTATCGCTGCATTCATGGTACTCAAATAATCTAAGACATTTCGTTGGAGGCCTTCATGCATTAGTTATCCCTTTAAGCTGCTTAGTTATTTCAAGTTAATAAGTAATGCAACTTGGTATAGTCTAAATTTAGAGAGGTGCTTTTTCAGGTTTATGGATGATAATATGCAGTCTCCTTCACCAGGTGATGCTGATAGTCAATCATCACAAGGTAAGTCGTCAAATGATGCTAGAAAAAGAAATTGTAACACCACTCTCTTGTTGAATCACTTCTATCTTTATCTGGGTGTTAGTTGTACAACTCTTCTAGGGTGTTGTTGGTTGGTCTCTGAATTGTGGCGAACTTTCTATTGAGGGATCACCAAAGGGAAAATCATTTATAAGCTTTTATTGTTTTTCTTGATTGCTATGCCTTAGTTGAGTAGTGAATTTGACCAGGAATGATGTACTTCGGAATCTAGTTAAGTTTAAGAAACTTTAGTTAGGATTGAAGTATCCATTGCTCTAATTCATAATCACCTATTTACTTATAAAGCCCGAGTGATCGAAATTTTTGGATTATTGTGTGCTAGTGCAACAATGGGCATAGCCATTTATGAGTGGATGAGGGGGAAACCGTCATTCCTGATTCCTGAATTTGTATTTGAACTTGAAAGCCTAATTTAGAATTTCATCTCAATTGTATGATATGTTTTGCTTATGTCATAGTTTTGATTAAGTTATAGTAGTGGGATTACTTTTAAATTTATGTTTGGATAGCGTTTTAATTTTAAATATGCTTAATGTTTATTAGAATCAAGAGCTCAAAATCATGATATTCGAACTGACGATACTGTAATGTAATCTTTGCTATCTCCTGTGAGTTTGTGACGTATGGCCTTGCTCTACCTGTCTCTCCACTTATTTTATTTTCTGTACTATATGCTGTCTTCTGACTGTGTTATGATTTAGAAGCGAGTTATGCCGGAGTTTCAAATAGCCCTGCTGTCTACTCAATAAAGAGGAATTCTGGTGATATAGGGTGGGAGTGGGGAGAGTGTAGAGATCCCTCGAATTTGGACCGTGTATGGTGTAAATTATGCGGTAAGATGGTTTCTGGAGGGATTCATCGTCTAAAACTACATCTTGTCCATCAAAAGGGGAACGTCTCAGGCTGTCCCAACGTATCTATAGAGGTACAGAGAAAAGTTAACAAGTCACTGGTTGAAGTTAGAAAAAAAAGGGCCCACAAAGCTAGAATAAATAGCATTCTTGAGAAGCATAATACCTTTGCCAGTAGGGATGATAAGGTTGACGTTGAGGAGGAGAAAGAAATAGTTAGTATTGGTGGGAGCTGGAATCAGAGCCAAGATAATAAAATGCAGCCTCCTAATGATATATTACCTGGTAATTTTGGTGTTAACAGAAAGAGAAAGGACGTCAGCAATGTTATAGGCCCACTGGATACGTTTTTCAAGAAACAAACTTCAATAGACAAAGACAGTCCTTATGAGGAGAAGTCAGAGAAAGATGTTTGGAAGAAAATATTCGATTGGGTAATTGAGTGCAACATACCTCTTTCTGCTGTACTTAGTCCCAGCTTTGAGGATATGATCAATGCATTTGCGGAGTATGGAAGAGGTAAAGTGATAAACTACCTTATAATTAAAATTCTTCAATGGAAGTAAAGAATAGATTAATGATGATTTTATTTATTTGTTATTTACTACCTTTTTTTCTTTAGCGGGTTTCACATGGACAGACGAGGACATAGCTTACATGCACCCAACAAAGCAATATGAGAGAGCAAAGGAGTTTTTCAATTCATTTAGGAAGCACTGGGAGACATATGGATGTTCTTTAATGGTGGATGTTTGGACAGATGAAAATGGTAACACTTTGATTAACTTTTTGGTCAATTGCTTAGAAGGGACTGTTTTTTATAAGTCTATCAACGCTTCCAAGCATGTCAACGATGCCAAGTCCATTAGACAGATTGTAAGTAAGGTGATTTGGGACTTAGGAGAGGAAAATATAATTCAGGTAACTCTTTTCTATTTCGATATAACTTGTTCAAGAAAAAGAAATGGATTTGTTTATTCAATGAACTAATTATATATATATATATATATATATATATATATATATATATATATATATATATATATGTTTAATTTCTATAGGTTATTACCAATAATGACTCAAACTTCAAGGCGGCTGGAAGCATTTTGCAAGAAAAACATCCACAGATATTTTGGACACCTTGTGCAACTCACTCCCTGAACTTGATGCTTCAAGATATTGGTCACATGGTACCACATGTAAAGCATGTTTTAGCTGAAGCCAGAGCGATAGTAATATATATTTATAACATCGAAGAAGTTTTAGACATGCTTCTTAAGTTAACAAATGGGTTAGATTTGCATAAATCTTCTGTTGTCAAGTATGCAACATCTTATTACACACTGAAGAGCATTTTAGAGAACAAGAAACACTTGCAAGCTTTGTTTACTTCAGAGCAATGGATGAAGAGTAAAACTTCAAAAAGCCCTAGTGGGGAAAATGTTGCTAAGATTGTAGCAAAAAAAGGTTTCTGGGATGATGTGGAATTGGCTTGTCTTGTACTGGGCCCATTAGTCGATGTATTAAGGTTGGTAAATACAGAAGAGAAGCCTAGCATGGGTTTTATCTATGAAGCCATAGACGATGCTAAGGAACAAATAGAGAAGAACCTTGGTTCGAGAATGCGGGTATGCACAATGGTATGGAATATTATTGACAATAGGTGGACCGATCAGCTTTCTCACCCTTTATATGCAGGTATTGATGAATGTTATGTTTTTCTCGTTTCTGAAGTTAAAAAAACTATATATTATTAAATCGTAAATAATATAATAGTCTGTATGCAGCTGGCTTTTATCTAAATCCTGCCATATATCATAAGAACTCAACAGAGATCGAGAAAAATGTTAAAATCAAGTCTGGACTTTACAAAGCTATTGATAGGCTTGTATTTGATGATGAAGAGCACAATGAAATCAGGCTCGAGTTAATCAAGTATAGAAATGCAGAGGACTTATTTGAATATGGAATGGATATAAGTTTAAGGGAAAGAATGACGCCTCGTAAGCTTCTTTCATTGATATTTCATTGATTTATTGTTTGTAATTTATTTTAATTGATTCGTCGAATACAGGTCAATGGTGGAGTATGTACGGGGGCAGCACACCTAAACTTCAAAAGTTTGCAATGAGAGTTTTGACCCAAACATGTAGGGCTTCACCAGCTGTCCGTAGACGCAGAGTATTCGAGATTGTAAGTCAAGCTTTTGCTTTATTCTCTTAAATTTACATTAGGATGTAATAAGTTATACCCTATCCGATATGTGTGTGATGCAATTTCAGTTGCATTCGAAGAGGCGGCATCTTGAACGGCAGTTAGAGTTGAGAAAGCATGCCTATATCCAGTACAATACGGTGTTCCAGATTCATTACAATGAAAGAAAGAATGGTAACGGACAAGCTAACAAGGAACGGAAGGTGAATGATCCAATTGTTTCAAGGCATATTGATGAAGATGACGAATGGATCATTCCTATTGATGAAGAGCTTCAAGGTTTACATGTTACCGAGGAAGAAGAAAATAAACCTCGTGTCTAGGAGATGGGAGTGAGCATGTTTTGGAGATTGGAGACGACTTCCTAATTTCGTCGCTTATTTCAGTAGATTGTGTCACGACTTCCTAATTTCGTCGCTTATTTCAGTAGATTGGACACAATCCAGTGTTACGATGGATTTTGAAGTGTTAAAAACAATAGAATTTGAAGTGTCAAACAATGGGAGATTATGGATATTTTAAGCATTGTTTCCTCTTCATTGATTTACTAAACCTTGTAGCACTGTCTTTGCATTGAGCCGAAGCACTCTCTCCATATACATTTCATTGCTCAACTCTATTCGTTCTTTAATTTAATTCAATCTTGACATTTTGTGATCATTTTAGAAATGTATCACATTGGGAACTAGGAAAACTATAAGCACAAAACATATAGATGGATGAGAATCATGAGATAGATATATCAAAATTTAAATCAAAATCCTGATATCATAAAAATGAAAATTTTAAGGTCTTACTACAAGCTAATAATTCTCAAAGAAGTCTGCAAAAACATAGATGATACCATCAAATAAGAAAGGAACTCCATTAATGTGTATTCACCATTGAAATCTATTAAAGAGGAAGCTTCTAATATCCACCCTTAAGATCATTAACCACATCGTATGGAATGGGGGTAACAGTTTCGAGGGTTGCTCCTTCCACCATAAAACCAGGCTTTGGACCAGCAGGCTGCCTCTTGGTGCTGATTTTCTCTCCTCTTGCTTTCGCCTCCGTCTTCAACTTGTCGTTCTGAATCTTCCTCAGTTTAAACTCCTCTGTGCATCTTGATGGCTGCACATGCTCGATCCTCACATGGATCCTCTTCTTCAGAATGTTGCCCCTAACCTAAAACCCACACCATCATCCAACGTTAAAATTTGTTAATATTACTCACTCCAAACACTATAACAGTATATCTTGATAAAAACTCACACAAGTAAAAAATGAAACAATAATTCAGATGGTTTTATAAAAGCAAAATTAAAAAAATTCTTTCAATTCTCAAAGTCCTTGATCGGGGGTACCTTCCAATCCATTGTAAATCTTACAAAATCCTTTTCGGATGATTCTTCAAGAAACCAACGAAGTTCTTGGATTAGCACACAATAGTCAGCCTCACCAATCCTCTTAAGAAGTACTAGTAATCACGGTACTATTAAAATTCATGGCTCAACATTATCTTTGTAACATGTTTGGGCAATTTCTCATTTTTCAAAAGGTAGGAGTTACTAGTTAATTACCCAGTTCTATAGAATTAAGGGGTTGAAAGGAATTTCTTGCATATCAATTGTTCAAATATGACACAGAATTTTGCACTAAGAACAGAAGGATTATAAATTACATAAGAGGAATCGGAAAATAAACCAATTACGAAAAATCGATACCGTTTTGGATAAGCACTGTTATTGGATTAGTTCTAACTTCTAACATTAAATTAGGTCTATCAAGTAAGACTAAGCAAGGTATAAACTTGAAACATAATCAACCAATTCAAACCCTATCTCAGTGTCTTGGCCGAGTCTCACCCCAAGCCGAGACCCTAGATTCTCGTCCAAACCCTAACTCAGTGTCTCGACCAACTACATAGGTTCTAACAGTAACAAATCAACGATATAAAGCAAGAAAACCCTAACATACAAAACCCTAACCTAGAAAACAAAGATTTCGCTTCTATGAAGCTAAATCGAAATATATACTGATTAGATCCATTAAATATGATACAGTTAGCTAATAAAAAACTAAATCAACAAAATAATCAAAAAATGATTATAGAAAAAGAGAGAAAATGAGGAGTTATACCTGCTTGTTGATTTCAACACCAATAGCACGCTTAGTGACGTTCCAGACCTTTCCAGTTCGGCCATGGTAGAATTTGTGGGGCATTCCTTTGTGAATGGCACCATTAACTTTAACATCGACATAGTCACCGATTTTGAAAGTTCTAAGATACGTCGTCAAGGCGATGTAACCCTTCTTTCTAAATGGACGAGAGAACAAGTCTCTAGTTCTAGATCGGAGTCCATGACCGGCCGGCATCGCTACTCTATCGCCTGCTTCTTCCTCTCTCTCTCTCAAAACTTCTGAACGAGAACAAGAAACCCTAGACTACTTCATCCGCTCTTATAAAGCAAATGAAAACCCTAAAGCACTTTTGGGCTTGGACAAAGAGAAATGGTCCGGTCCAGATAATTTTTATTCGGAAGTTCTATAGGCACCCCACTTATTAAAAAAGGTGCACAATGATTAACAAAATTTGCTTTTCCGACTCCAAAAGCGTTAAAACTTGTTCCTTAAGGAACATCAATAGAAACAGACCTACATTGGTTCGACGCTAAGATTTAGTTTCATTTACGAAGTAAAACGCCTAAAAAATAGAAGCAATATTGCATGTCTAAAATGAAACGCCAAAAACAACACTACTATAGGCAAGATACAAAGTGATTTTCCTTTTATATTCAAATGGTAGTTTGGGTCAATAAATTATTCATAATAGCTAGAAGAGTAAATAACTTTTTCTATTGACTACAAATTGCCAAAATATTATGGATATCGATACATGAAATTTAAAATAATATGAGAAATTATCAATCAGGTCATTTTTTAATGTTTTGGTTCATAAACTACCCTTATACATTAAAAGTCACTTTCTCTTGCAAAACCCAGAAAGTTGTAGGGTTTCTTCTTCATTTTCTTCTCCATGTTTCTTCTTCCTTTTCTCTGAGTTTGTGTTCGACATCATTATCTTCGCCAAATCTTCTTTGTCATCATGCTTCAAGAAAGTCAATTCGTGAAGAAGCTCTAAATCTGGGGATATTTTGTTAAAGACGAACTCCCACTTATCGCGCATGACGAGAAGCCGCCCTAAAATACTTGCTATATTTGTTAATTCTTGGTTTTATCTTTGCGAGATCCGAAGACGAATCATTGATGATGAGCAGTTACCCTACACGAACAACCACTCTTCATGAATCACTCTCTTCAGCAATCCCGAAATACCAAAACCCTAACCAAATATTATTAATTTAGCTAGATATTGATCTTCTTCTTCGTCTTTGATCTTCTACCTTTCTTCTTAGTCTTCTTTGAAGTTTCTTATCCGAATTTTCATTTTCTCTTAAACCCTAAAACCAGATTCAAATCTTTCAAGTTTGCAAACCGAGTTTGCAGCCATGAACTTCTGCAAACTCAGTTTGCAAAAAGAAGTTTTACAGAAACAAAAAATTGCAAAAAATGTCAGATTTTTCACTTTTCATCCCTCCACCTCACCTTCTCCTTCTTCAATTTGAGGTCATTGATTGACATTGGTTTTCTCTCCACCGTCCCTCCCTCCCTCCCTCCCACTTTTTTTCTGTTTTGGCGAATGGTAGTGTAGGTGGACGAGAGACAGAAGAGCTAAAAGAATATTTCAACATCACCGAACTGCTTGACAGCCAACGAACAAAGGTGAGGTGCAGAGGACGAGAGTGAAATGGAGAAGTGTTAAAGAAGTGAAATGGAGAAGTCAAGTGGAGGTACGAGACACAATTAGAACCAAACCAATTGGGACCAAATCGAATGCCAGCAAGATCAGGCAAAAAGGGCTAGTTGATCACAACTTGAGGACGAAAACAAAATCGACTCATATACTTGACCTATATCTTATTTCTACTCAGTCCTGGCTCTTGCTCTTTCATTTACGTGTTTTTTCCCTAAAATACATAAAATAAACGTAATATCATCTGTTAATAGAAAAAGACTTTACTGTGAAGACATGAAGGAGGTTTTGAGGGGCTAATTTTAAGCAAAATTTGTTGGTACAACTCTCAGCCACTATACCATAACTAACAGGGGTAGACAAGAAGATTTCCTACTAAATAAATGACACCATTTCAACAACAATAAATAAATAAATGACACCATTTCAACAGAAATAAATAAATAAATGACACCATATAATGATCAAGTTCCAGAAGAAAGACCCAAGAACCTCCTGCCATGACTTTCTTGCTAAGGATTCTTTTCAGCAACTGAGGCCCTGTTGTATTTTCGCAGCTTTTGCTGATAAAATACTGCCATTGTCCAAATGAAGAAAATAAATATGGACGATAGACACCATCAGCTATGAGGCCTCGGTCAGTTTCAACCGAGGAACGATATTCATCGATTGCAGCTCCTGCATTTTCATATTATTAGCCATCGTAACCACACCAATACCATAATAAATATACGAAACCGTTACAACCCAAACTACTTGTGAATGATAGAATCTGAGAATAGTCCCACTCGGACAAAGGGAACTCTCGATTCGATATTCGATATGCTTCTTAAAGAAAGCTAAATTCATATACATTTGAAAGTGCATCTAGTGTCTCACAGAAGGGCTATTACGCACATTGATCGAAGTGGTTAAGCAATGAAATCTTTACACTCACCTGGAATAAGAGCTTGCAAGCATATGGGAGTTTCATTGTAGAAATATTATCCCCATTTTTGCAAGTGGAACAAACACCACTTTTGATCTTATAGTTGTAATAACCTAGCAAACCACACACCCGACAAACCTGCACAAATGCAACGGTACTTTTAGTAAACTATCACTACTGTGTCCTGAGTGTGGTACTAGACAAGATATGTGACACAGATAAAAACACTCTTAGTCTTATATTATTCCAATAGGATCTTGGGATCAACCAACATGCAGTTAAAGAGTTTAATACAATTTTCAATTGCAGATACTGTCGTTGCTACAACGTAAAATTGGAACTACCTCAACACAATACTGGAAAGGCAATTATCCATACCTGAACTTCGAACGGATCACTAGAAAGCATTAAGCGTTCAAATATCAGCATACTAGCACCATAAGCAATCAAACAATCACGTTCCATTTCTCCTAGTCGTAATCCTGCAAGTCTCAAATAGTTAACTCGAGCTTTTCAGAAAGTGTAACTCTAAAAAATATTTAATCATATTCAAGTTTTGGAACCTCCATTCCGGCTTCTGCCTTCAGTAGGCTGTCTGGTTAGATGAACACGGGGTCCTCTAGCACGAGCATGCATCTTATCTAGAACCTAAATCACGACATGAATTACAATGCAATAAAGAGTAAGAAACTGGTGGAGTAACAATACACAATGCAACCTTTACTATTGTCAGTGTAGAAAACATGTTTATAATTGATATTAACTAAGTTTATGGACTGATTTTGCTATCTAACTTCTACAATTAGTTGATTTTATTTATAATTTTGTATTTCTAATGTATAAACCATGTTTATAATTGTAATAATTTATATATAATATAATTATATATGTAATTATATACATATATATACATATATATGTATTTTTATTTTAAGTTTAACCGATGAAATCCGACTGGTCCCGTTGTCATCCCGCCTGGTAGCTAGGCCCAAGTCGACCGACTAGTCCCGATTTCCGACTTTTCGAGCATAGTGTAGAATTTCCATTATTGAAAAGATATCCATTGCATTAGGAAATTAGCACTGAATTCCAATAAACGATTCCAATGGGAGCTGAATTCATGAGGACACTATGCTGGAGGTCAATAGTGATCGAAGTGAATTTTACACCATGTAGTGAATATGAGGATCAAGAAGATCAACATGCATGTAAAAATTCATTTCAGACTATTAACCTCCTCAAAGAGGACAACAAAAATATTTGTTCGGAATAACAGATGCCAAGAAGAACAAAAGGCCTTGGACATTTTAACAATAGTTAGGAGACAATTCGAGATTGAGAGTTTGTGAAAGGATTTGAAATTGGCCTTCATCTTTTGTTAAAAGGAAGACAAGTGTGGTTGATCACCGAAGAATAAAATGCAACAAGACCAAAGTATAAGAATCAGCTATAGGATTTTATAAAACAAACTGAAAAAAAAAATCTGACCATGTGTTTTAGCTTCTGGTAGTAGATTGGCCCCATGAAAATATATGCCTGCAGCGGGCAACCAGTGATACCTGGAATGTAGGACAGGGTTACAACAGGAAAACAAGCATTTCATGATTCAAACATCAATAGATTATCATAACCATTTCAAATCCTTGCAGATGTGCAAGTGAATCATCAAATTGTGGATACCAATTGAAACCAAGAAACAATACCATCCAAACGAAACCTAATGAATTAGAAATTAAAGCATTTAGGAGGTAAGCATACTGAATGATATTTCTCCTTGCAAGTAGGAATCAACCTAGAACTCTTTGAGCATGCTCAAAATTTCAACTAGATAACTCCCTGACTTTCTCAAGGTGCAAAAATTAGATGCAAGTAACACGAGAAATCCACTACGTCAAAGTCTAATACATCAAACAAGTAGCATTGCGCTACCACAAATTTTGCATTTACATAGCACAGTGAAGGAAAGATATTCAGTCAATCATGATTATTAAATGGTATAGACCGTATACTCGATCCATTGAAAACATACAGGAATCTTTACGAATCAGGGTATTTTTTTTGGGGACTATGTTCCAGTGCAGTACTGCAGTGCACATCTGTATTAGGTTACTGAACGGGACAAGACTATGCACACATTGTTTGTCTGTCTATTGCTACAAAAGAGAAAAGATAGATTTACATAGTGCATTCTCTTTATAGTTTCATACTTTCATCTAGCATTTTATCACATAAAAATTCCGAAAAAGTCTTGGACCAATTTCTCTTACTCACAGTTATCCTAGTCTTATCATCATGAGTGCTACCCACACACCCCCACCCCAAAAAAGTATGTTGTACGCCAATCAATTATTTATAGTTGTCTCCATCGCCAATTAATGATATGACATTTCATTTTGAACTGAAAAACCTTTCAAGTGAAACAGTTTCTAGCGTTCTATAAACACATCTTTACAGTGTTTACACCCTTCCCATGGCTCACAAACTATTGTTCATGACTTCATTCTATACACTTAATCTTTTTTCCTTTCTTCCAGTATTACCAGGCTTATGAAATTTCAGCTCTACCGGCCTAATCGTTGTTGTGACATGAAATGCACCCATCACTGAATCAACCAATTCTACAGTAAAACTTTTGAAGGAACATAAGAACCTGAATAGATGAAATCTTTGCCGCCGTAGCTAAAGCCATGCTTCACAAGAGTGTTACTGCCACAAACCAAAGTATATATTAAAATGCTGCGAGCTTGATAAGTAGTGTATAGCTCCTCTAAAAGGTAAAAGCGAGAAAGTTAAAGAGAATATACCTAATTACTTCAACTTTGTCTGCATGGCCACTTGGTTCCCCAAATGCACTACCATAATGGAATCTACCACAAGAAACCCCAGCTTTGCCACCAAGAAGCTCTATCATCTTCCCTATTGTCATTCGACTGATGGTCACAAGAAAAATCAAACAAAGATATGTCAAATTACTCAATTAGTAAGACCAGGCTATTTCAGCGTTAAACTTATGAGCCAAATCTTTTTAACGGGCTTCAATACAACAAATGCAAACAGAATGTCTTTTAGTAATAAGGATATATCAAGAAAATGAAAGATTAAAATTAACTGGCTCGCGAAATTAACACACAGATAGAAGAAGTTGCAAAAGAAGTAGTTAGTACAACATGTGAAACCTTAAGTTAAGATATCATTATAAACTTGCTTAGCGCCTACATTAGATCTTTTAAACGCTATCAGCGGGTATAGCTGGTTCATGTTACTATAGTCAATTGTTCAAAAAACATATGGTATAGCTGTATAGCACCATATGCGAATGTAAAATTTAGAAACTGAATCCAATATTACAGCGGAAATGACCCAAACTTCTCCTCCAAACAGATTAAAAATTCGCACTCAGGATCCGTCCGGTGCTACATATTATCAATGAGGGAAATATCACGTGAATACACCCTTGCATGTCTCATTCATTAGAATAAATCATTACCATCGTCAGATATCAGAATTTCAAATGCCAATGCACATTTGCTTAGGAAGAACCAATTACCCGACCATTCCTTCTTTATGAATCTTACTTTTTCTTTCCTTCGTTTTTTCTATCCCTACTCAAAAAGGCCTTATTACAAAATGTCCCCATGTGTGGAAGGAAATATTCGTAAATAGCAGCTTTCACATAGTAAGAGATGTTTCATAAGGCCTAAAGGCCAAAACATGCTATTTGCATAAGAAGAGATTTCAGAAGCAAGATGCAATTAAAAACTGAAGGTCAAGAAAAGTACAAATATACAGGAAGAACTTACCTTGGAAACCCATGAGGATTCATAATTAAGTCAGGGCATATACCACGCTCTGAAAATGGAAAATCCTCCTGCTGAAGGATGGTACCACAAACACCTTTCTGCCCATGTCTACTGCTAAACTTGTCACCAACCTGTGTGGAAAAAGAGACATAGTTAGATAAACTGAAAACAGCAGGATGTATTATGATATTAATCAACCATGAGAGGAAATTTCAGGTCTAACAACTTAACTGAAGTATTTCATGTATAGACTTACCTCCGGTCTACGAGTTTCACGGATTAGGAACTTGATGCGTTCATTCCCGTCTTGGTCTGTGAAAAGTGCTACTCTGTCAATCACTGATGTCTCTCCCTTGGGCCCTTTGTACTTCTGTGCAGCAGGATTGTAATTCCTAGATAACCAATAAAAGGTAAGACAAATGGTTCTTACAGCAAGTACAAATACGCTAAATATTTCCACCCTAAACTTACACAACAGGACTGTCGGTACTTGATGGCACATATTTATTGAGAAGAACCTCATCAAAACTAATTTTTTCCCCAGGAGATGCTATTCCATCATAGTCCAGTTTCTGCACAGAATACAAATAATTGAGACTTATAAGTTATAACCAACCAAATACTAAATTAAAATCTTATGTACATATAAAAAACCAAAAAGGCAAGGAACAATTAGGAGTTTGAAGCGAGGTCCATATCACAACTAAATGAAAACACGTGGATTTGATTTAAGAAAAAGATTTGTATAGTCAACAGCGTTCCTCAAATGACATTCGCAAGAAAAGGAAAGTAAGATGGTCACAATTTTCTTTGCAGAAACATACAGGTACATGATATTAAAAAAAAAAACTATCTATATATGTAGACTTCACCGTACTGTAATTTCTAGCCTGCAAGTTACAAAATTTTAAAAGAGTGGTAGAATCAGTGTATTAGGGGGGAGAGAAGGTGAAGCGAAAATAATATGTATGTAATATCCATGGACCAAATCGACATTATTGTTCTAACAATATGAACATTTAAACTAGTAACAAGTACACAAAAGCCTACAATAGGATTCATAACGAAATTGATACTACACAGGTGAGTGAAGCAGGGCAGGGGCATCGTTAACCCACAACTTCCCTAGAAGAATGAGATACCAGCACGGAAGTCCATTGCTACATATCATGTTTATAACAAAGAAAATATAAAACCTGCTGGTCTTGTTTTTCTTTTTCTCGTGATGCAACTTTATCTCGTTCACCATTTTGATACTTCTGAAGGATGCAAGATGTCCTGTCCATGGAGAATATTCAAAGAAATATCTTTAGTACAACCTAACGAGGCGTAACTTATATGTAACATTATGCATTTAAATAAGAACTAGAATTCTGAAAGCAAATTGAAATTAACAGGTTGATACTTCTTTATTACGATACAACGACCAAATCCACGATCAAGTGATGCTTTATTCATAACTATTGCATCCTCAATATCATAACCACTGTAACTCATAACAGCAACTGTTGCATTCTGGCCTGCTCCAAGCTTATCGTACCCAACCTGAGAACAAAATATTTTGCTTATATGCTATGTCGCAATGATTGCATAGTATGAAAAGGCATAAGAGTTCTAACCAGTTCAATTGTTCTTGTAGTCAGTAATGGCCTCTGAGGATATACCAAAAGATAAATTAACGAATCCATCCGGAAAAGCTGCAAAAATTGATGAAAAATACAAACTTCAGTTAGATAGAGATAAGGGATCATAACTAAAAGATATAAGAAGTAGAACTATATAATCATCAAATAATACAACAAAGAGATTCGACGTTGAAATCACATGAAATAAATATGAAAATGGAAAAGGAACTAGCTGGAAAATCAATTATAAGTTGAATAAGATGTAGTAGTGTAAATAAAAGCCTAAATATTAGTATCGGAACTAAAAAAACAGCTCGTAGATGATACTCCCTCCGTCCCAAATTGAATGCCGGACTATATCCAAGTTCAAATCACCTCTTAGATAATACTCCCTCCGTCCCAAATTGATCGACCTAATTTCCTTTTTGTGTTGTCCCATTTCTAAAAATAAAAAGTAGAGTTTTTTGCTCTTCCACTAATACCCATTAATATAAATTTAATGACAACTTTATTTAAAAGTAAGTTGAACTTTTTCATGGTATGGTAAAAAAGTTAAAGAGGGTACAATTGGAAAAATCATGTTATTTTTGAAAGTCAAACTCTAATTAATGATGTTGCCTTAAAAAGTTGGCTTTTCAAAATAGGTCATTCATTTTGGGACGGAGGGAATAGTTTTAAAACCCCGTAATGTTCTTTTCTATGACATCTACAGTAATCGGGACTTGGGAACCATCATTACAAAACTAATTGCTCATGCTTGATTCCAACATACGAATATGCACTCCTGAATGAAGATCCCATCCCCGTCGATGTTTGAGTGTATCGACCAAAGAGCAACAAGAGCAGTATCTAATGAACATCCCAACACTTACTGCATTATTAACACTCAGGAACAGTAGAATTTCCAACACAGCAGTCAAACAAGTCGTTCATAATTTTTATGAACCTGATGTTATCACTCGAAGTCTGTAGAATATGTTGCCTTTTACAGTTTGTTTGACAAATAAAAGATGAAGGTAGAATACTTGATCACTAAAACAATTGGACTCCATATGTTTTAATAGGGAAATATTGATAAAAGGTTTTAATACTGGTACGAAGGTGATAAGAGAGACAAGAAGAGAATCTTACCTGGTTATAAGCAATATTTCCCATTGCTTGTTTTCCCATTGCACACTACAAGAAATGGTACAGAGTTTACGATCATTTAAGAAATTCCAGAATGCAAAGAGTTATTTCTGCCTCTAAAACAAATATGGACAGACCTGATATGTATTTCTTGGTGACTGATTATGATGAGGATAGGGAATCAACCCAGCAATAACACCTAAAATAGTGAAAGGCTCAATTTCAATATGAGTTGTTTCAGGTCCAGCTTCTCCTTCATAAAGCGCAATCTAGGGACATATAAACAACAATTATGAGTCGTACAGTAATTATCATTATTAATAATCAAATGACTTCATGCAAAAGAAAGCTCCATATACTATATTAATGCACAAACCAAAGAATTATTTTGTTCGTTGACATCAAGATACTCGATCAATCCTTCACGTAAGAAATCATTGAATTTGCGAGCACCATCCTTGAAAAGAAAAAAAGAGAAGCTTAGGGTAATGTTAGTTATAACAAGATTTTTCAGGAAAAATAAATACGCTACACATACCCTCAACTCCTTCATGTGGATTTCTTTTATCCTTGATCTACCCTTGTCAGCAATGACAAGTGGGCGACATACACGACCTCCATCCGAAGCAATGTAAACACAACGCTACAAGACATTTCATCGACAGTGTCAGACATAAAATAATACTAAAGACAACTATCTTGTTAATACACCAAATACAACGATAAGAATTTTGTCTTTCATTTTCTGTTCTCTGCCTATCAATTAATTGTCGATCCAGATATTACTAGCTTTGGCTTCTCCATGCATAAAAAAAATTAAGAACCACTTTCTGCGCATTCCAACTAAAGAAATTAACCTCTTGAGGAGACAGTAAGAACTATCGTCCTTCGTCACAATTAATTAAGTTTATACTAGTATAAAGCAAGTAAGCAACAACTACTAAGACAATAGCACCAGGGTCAAGTTCATTAAATAAACAACTCCATGTGGATACGACGTTTTGCCAAGGAGAAGGATGCCTTATGGCGCAAGATCATTTGCCATAAGTATGGAGAAGATAAAGTGGGCTGGTCTTCAACATTCCGTATGGCTGCAAGGTGTGGAGAGGTATTGAAAACAGAATGGATCAGTTCATCAAATTAACCAAATGCAAGCTAGGTAACAGCAGGAACATAAAAATTTTGGCACGATATATAGTTCTCTACCATTTGCTTAAGAGAAATATTCCCAGCAATCTTCCATGTCACCACTAGGAAAGAAGCCTCGGTTGATCAGTTATATGATCCTATCCATAGGAGCTAGAATATTATTCTGCGAGGAAGACTGAATGATTGGGAAGTTCCTATACTTGCTAACCTGTTGGGCATCCTCGACATCATACACCCCAATGAAGACTGAAGAGGATATACTTAATATTAGCTAGATAATAGTCTTATATTAACTGTCTGATTGTTTCCTAGTTATATATAGATTCCTAAGATTGTCTAGTGGCGGCCAACGGGCCGTGCCATGGCGGCACACCCCGTTTGACAGCCGTGGCGTGTTAGACATGCCACAGCCACGCCAGGCACGGCTTTGAGCCGTGCCGTGCCTAGACTACAAGGTGTTGGCACAGAAACGATCCAGTCGTTGCCGTGCCGGGTCGTGGCTAATGGGTCAGCTATTGCCAAACGTAACAAAAGAAAGCACTAAATAATTTTCGTCAAACGTTGTGATCTTAGTTTAAACTTTAGAATCTATGTTTATTTTATTACTTAATAATTTTATCAATTAACAACTACTTTCAACAAAATAACAGTAATGTTTTGTAAATTAAGTACCCGTTTCTAACGGGTTAGCGTGTCGTGGCGGGTTAGGAACGCCACGGGCCGTGGCGTGTCGTTTTTCCGTTTCTGACGTGCCGTGGTTCACGGGTCCGGGAGCTTAAAATCCCAGACCCGCCACGGCCCGCTTGACCCGTGTCGGGTCGGCACGACATGGCACGCGACGTTCCGTGTCGTGTTGCCTTATAAACGGGTTGTGCTGGTCCGTTTCCGTACCGACACGACCCATTGGCCACCACTAAGATTGTCTTTCCTGATTGTATAGTTTCCTAATATATATTCTTAGATGTGTTTCCTAAAAGAGATAATCTAGCTGTATATATATGTGTATATTGCTCCATTAAAAGCTCGTCTTGTAGCAAAGGGTTATGCCCAAACCTATGGAGTGGACTACTCAGAAACCTTTTCTCCTGTTGTGAAATTGACATCTGTTCGTTTGTTTATTTCGATGACGGCTACGTATAATTGGGCTTTGCATCATTTGGATATCAAGAATGCATTCCTTTATAGCGATCTTCAACGGGAAGGGTATATGGAGCAACCTCCTGGTTTTGTAGCTCAGGGGGAGTATGGACGAGTTTGTCGTCTTCGAAAATCTCTTTACAGTTTGAAACAGAGTCCTCGTCCTCGGTTTGGAAAATATAGTTCTGTTGTTGAGACTTTTGGTCAAAAGAAATGCATGTCTGATCACTCGGTATTCTATAAACAATCTAAAGTTGGTATCATTTTGTTAGTTATATGTGGATGGCATTGTTATGACCGGAAGTGATATAATAGGAATCTTAACTCTCAAGTCTTTTCTTCATACACAGTTTCACACAAAGGACTTGGGGATGCTGAAATATTTCTCGGGTGTTGAAGTTACAAAAATAAAAAGGGTATACTTCTATCTCAAAGAAAATATGTCCTTGACTTATTAACCGAGACAGGACAATTAGGAGCAAAACCTAGTTGCACTCCAATGACTCTGACTGTGCACCTTACGAGAAAAGGAGAACCGTTCAAAGATCCTGAGAGATATCCAAGGTTGGTTGGAAAGCTGAATTATCTTACGGTAACAAGTCCAGATATTGCATATTCAGTCAGCATTGTTAGTCAGTTTATGTCATCTCCAACAATTCATCATAGGCAACACTAGAACGGACTATGGGTGTTCTTGTCATGCATATTGTCATGTAAAAAAAATGAGAGAGAAAGGAGAGAGGAGAGAGAAAAATGCAAACGTCGGTGTATCCTCAGATTCCCATCCTCATCATAACTCTAAACTTGATTCTGAGTCTTAGATCAAGGTCGAAGGGAAGAAAAATGGTTGAATAAGCATATCGGAGCTGGGTTTTTACCGTGAACGGATTATCAACTTACCTCTTGTAGGCATTAACCAGCTTGATTACTTTCATGGAACTCTTAATAGAACAAAGAAAGCAAGGTGATGGAGTCAAGAAAATTAGTAGATTCCGAGATGGAAATACTTTATGGCTATGGGAAAGCATGTACAACAGTCGAGGGGAATACGTGTGGGCTCACAAGGTACGAGATGGGGAGAATCGAGGAAAATCTATTTGTATTCCGACCGCAAATTTTTTTTCTAACCATTTACCACCTTGTTCTTAAAGAGACATCAGTGCATCACTTCTATATCAGAGAGTTTTTTTTTTTGAAACCTTCTATATTAGAGAGTTGAAAGTCTGGGATATCACTTTAAGAAGGAACTTGAACGATTGGGAAATTCCAATTTACATTCATCTGATGGACTTGCTCCAAGGATATCGGCTTTTAAAGGATGTGGATGATCGGAAGATTTGGCGCAGTAATGAGAAGGACCCTCTTTCGGTGAATCAGTGCTACACAAGAATCAAGGGCCAGAATATTTCGACATATTCCTTCAAGTTCATCTCGTTGTGGTCTCCAAAAGTGCCCCCTAGAGTTAGTTTCATGGTTTGGGCTGCTGTTCTAGGAAAGCTTCCTATGATCGATCAACTTCAGAAGAGAGGAATGCCTTGGCCTAATAGATGCATTCTCTGCAAAGAGGATGGTGAATCATTTTTTTTTTGAAAAATTTGATTAAATTAAAAGAGAAAAAACTATACAAGGGAGGGGGAGGGAGGAAAATGTGACAAACAGACTTCTCACATCGTCCAGGCTCCTAATTAACCACTACATCATGAAAAGAAGCCAACTTAAGGCTATCAATGTTTTTAATCCAAAAGAAGATTGTGCATTTCACATCTTCCACGTCCACCTTAGTCGTTAAATTTTCCTCTTTAAAAATCTTATTGTTCCTATCCTTCCAGATATTCCAAAGGATAGCTGCCAGCACCATACTCCATACTATTTTCCTATTCTTTTTCTGCCACAGCCCGTCCCATTGATAGAGCATCATATGAATACTACTGGGTTTGCACCATTGTATCTTCATGGATGAGGTGAAATAGTCCCATAGAGTGGCCGACACTGTGCACCGAAGAAAAATGTGATATGTTGACTCCTCTTCTTTCAAACAGAGAATGCATCTACTAGGGAGCACAACCTCTGTTCTTCAAGTGTTCAGTGGTGAGGATTTTCTGTAACACCAATAGCTGCACCTCACTATTTAGGCGAGCATAGCAATGATTCACCGATAGCGTATCTGTCCTTTCCTACTTCCATACCCTGATATCTTGGCCCTCAGACAAACTAACTGAATGTAGTTCTTCAAGAAGCATCATATAACTCTGAATCTCCCAGTCATTCAAGTTTCTTCTGGACCTAATGACCAAAACTTTGTTGATTTGATCATAGTAAGCTGGCACTGGCTTCCTTATCCACCGCCACAACATATATCTTAGGAAATCTGTCCTTAAGCGGTGCCACCCCTAGCCAGAGCTCCGTCCAGAAACATATGATCTCTCGCGACATCCACGCCTCCCAATATCTAACTATATCTATGAAAGATGATTGATTATACTTGGGTAGGCATCTAGCCCACCCATAGATAACAACTTTTTACATCGTCCACATCTAAACTAGTGTTTTTTTTACATCGTCCACATCTAAACTAGTGTTAGCGTTAGCATCTTTGAAAATTTTGTTGTTGCGGTCCTTCCAGATGCTCCATACTATCATTGCTGGGATTAAGTCTCAAATATCTTTCGTTTTCTTTGGCTTTGAGATGCCTTCCCACTGCTCAAACAACTGAGACGCCGATCCAGGCATACACAATTTAATTTTGAGAGAGGCTAAGAAGTAAGACCAGGTATTACCCGCGACCTTGCAATGAATAAAGATGTGATCACAAGACTCTTCCTCAACTTTACAAAGGACGCACCGATTTATGATCTGAAATCCTCTACACCGCAAGGAATCTACTAACTTGGGAAATATCTTCCTCAATAAAGAATTAAGTGTCATCAGCGAATCGGTGAGTCATTTGCTCCTTCACTGCCCAAGAGTGACTCCCATCTGGTCTTTCTTCATTTCTTTTGGAGGTAGCTCCTGGTGCAGCCCAAGGTCTATTTCTCAGGCCTTGGAGCAATGGAATGGGTTATTTGTGAATAGAATCAAGAGGGACCTTTGGTCTCTGATCCCCTTCGCTATAGTGTGGGCTGTTTGGGTTACCAGGAATGATCAAACATTCAGACTTTCAAAGAGTATAGTGGCCGGTCTAGTTTAGAACAAGGTTACCAGATTCGCTCCTTCTAGTGGCGTACCGCGATCTGGTTCGTGCGTACCCTTTTAGGGTGCGTTCGCGTACCAGATCGCCACTAGGAGCGAACCCTAATCAAGGTTCAAGAAGAAGATGAAAAAAATACGAAGAAACTAGATTTCATAGGAAAAAAGTAGAGAAAACCTGTATTTTCTTTTGAACCTTCATCTATTAGAGTCTCACCATGATTCTCTTCATCGATCTAACATATTTACAGTTTGTTTAAGGTTTCTTTGTTTGATGGAAAGATGAATAGAGAGAGAAAGTTGAGGGAGGAAGAAGACAGTAAACCCTGCTCTGTTAGATTAGGGTTTCTTTTTGAGTTTCTTTATGCCACCGCAGGATAACAATAGCCCTAAGAATAGGTTCCAACCGTTAGATCAAAAGGGCTATCGAAATAGAATTCTTTTTAGGGTTTTCTTCCAACCCTTGGATCTCTAGAAAGATTTTTAGGGCTATCGAAATAGAATCCTTGTTATTCTCTTCCATCGGAGTTCTCTCCTTTTTCGTTTTCTTGTAGTTCTCTCCTTTTTCGTTTTCTTGTAGTTCCCTCCTTTTTTGTTTATTATTAATTCAAATTATTCAAAAAAAAATATTGGATGTTTTACAGATGCTGATTGGGCAGGTTCTAAAATAGACAGGAGATTAACTTCAGGTTATTGTATTTTTGTTGGAGGAAACTTGGTCGCATGGAAGAGCAAGAAGCAAAATGTTTTGTCACGATCTACTGCAGAATCAGAGTATAGGGCTATGACACAATCAGTTTGTAGAATAATGTGGATATATCAGCTTTTGACTGAAGTAGGTCTAAAAATTACTGTACCAACAAAATTATGGTGTGATAATCAAGCTGCTCCTCATATTTCCTCTAATCCGGTGTTTCATGAGCGAACTAAACACTGGAGAACAACTAGGCGATATCTTTAGGAAAACCTTAAACGGAGTTCGAGTTGATTATCTTTGTAACAAGTTGAGAATGATTAATATATATGCTCCAACTTGAGGGGGAGTGTTAGTTATATACTTAATATTGGCTAGATAACAGTCATATATTAGCTGTCTGATTGTTTCCTAGTTATATAGATTCCTAATATTGTCTTTCCTGATTGTAGAGTTTCCTAAGATATATTCCTAGATGTGTTTCGTAAGAGAGATAATCCTAGTTGATATATATGGGTATATTGCTTGATAATAATAATAAGATGAAATACAGAAATATGTTTAACAATATGGTTTTGTTGGGCGAGGGAGATAAAGACCATATTGTTGGACAAGGATGATTTGGGCTTGCTTGTCTTCATAAACTCCCGACAGTCAACTATCTTAATAAGAGGGGTTGCTCCAGCTTGTGAAAAAATGCATTCTTTGTAAGGAGCAGGAAACAGACAACATGCTACCTTTTGTTCAATTGCAAAGTGCCTACGGGTTTACGGATTTACTTCAGTAACGCCATCTACACTAGTTGGAGCCTCCCAAGTTTGATGGATAGGAACGTCTAAATCGTAACAGAGGTGGAAGATGTAAAAGGGTAATTTTCATTGGAGTGGAAACTCGAAATGGGTAAGTCTAAATCGCATTACAACTTTGTTCACAAGTGGGTAGCTATGACAATATAACATAGCTGCCCAAGGTCCCTTGATATTTTTTTTTTCTATATAAATTCATTTCAAGTACAAAATAAAATATTCTCTCACTTGCAAGCGACAAGTGAACAACCTGAACTGCACATATACAAGCCATATGCAACTGCAATGCTCTGATAGTAACGGTATCAATTTGAACCGTCACAAAGCCAGAATCAGATTACCAGAATACACTTGTACACAAAGAACAACAACCCAATACAACTGAAATGCTCTGGAAGGAAGTTACCTGTTTTTCATTTACAAATACGCTGACAAACTCCCCAATTCTTCCTAGTCTCCGCAACTTTCTCATGGCATTGGCAAAATGCTAAAACAAAGAAGAATCAGGTAAGGCCTTCAAGAAATATTTGAAGAAATAAAATGAGAATCATATATACTAATAGACACGTACTTGTGGCTGCATGTGCTTGCCAAGAATAAGTCCATTCAAAATGATCAAAAATGACTTTGGCGTATGAAGTTCTTCTGCTGATAACAACTCCAGATCTTCCACGCCCAAACTGTAACACTGGTGCATAAACATTTGTGTATAATCATGTCATTAACAAACCCAGGCATATATCGAATACAACAATGAAATAGTATATAACAGATTAAACATTGGGTCAAGTAGTAGTAAATATGTTTCTTGCAGAGTATGTACAAATTACTTGGAACACTCTTTCCCTAAACGTGTCATGGATGGAAGATGATAACCTACTAGTCATGTACTCATGTCAGCCTATGTCAACTGTCATGAGAGAATTGCTTATAGAGACTAGGTTTTCCTTCTAAGGGAATTCTTTAGAAATATTTATCTTCATTCTCACAACAACTATTTCTAATCTTGTTTAAAGTCGAGAGAAAAATGAAAGTACAAATTTCCGGATGAATTTATAACATTATTCTAAACAAATGTTGTAGCTATCTCAAATTCACCATAACCAAATTGGTGAACAGTCACGTAGTTGGGCTAACATGGTCCACCTACCCACCAGGACACTACTCCAATACAATAACCAGTTTGGGTTTCACACATTACTCGGAGTATAGGATGAACAGATTCTTTCATATACTATCCTCACTTGACAAACCCATGATTTTTCTTACTAAATATCACAAAATAACCACAACGTTCTAAAGAGTGTTTCTATGTCTGTAGTATACTAATTATTGATGGAGTCATGGAAACAATCTCAAGGATCTAGGATTCTAGATATATATTGACAACCATAACTGTGGCCACTATAAAAGCTGGTTGATCCCAATAGGAGGAACTCTCCATGTATATTCTTGTCTTCATTAGTCACCTTTTGCCGTGTCTCCCATGACATTCACACAATCGTAGGAGGCATCAAATCCGAAACTGTTTGCAACCCCTTGGAATGTGCAGAACCCCCCATAGAAAAGGGTCATTATCATTAGCAATTCCAAGTATCTCTCTATTGCTTTCTATTTATTTGTTTGCTTGTGTAATAACTAATAATGGTCCCAGTTCTAGTTATGCTAATTTACAAGCCTACGTTAGTTGGTAACCAAAGCTACGGAATTCTTGGGATACACACTGCTCATAAAAATTGCTGAAAATCTGCCAGAGAGGAAGTGACCGAACAGAATTAGGTTCTCCAAGTTATGAATAGTCAAAAGTAATCACATAATTATCCTTGAGGACTTCGCCATACAACTATAAAAGAAAATTCTTGTTTCTGATACATAAATGGTGATCTTTAGCTCGTTGTAAGTACATACCAGAGAAATTAAGGGCCCTTCCTCTTCATCAGTCGTAACGTGAGTCATCAAGGCCAAATTTTTTACAAGACCACAAGATTCCCCTTCAGGAGTATCACATGGGCAAAGCATACCCCACTGTTCCAAGAAGAAGACAATATCCATATGCAAATGATTAGAGAAAATCCTGAGTCACATTTGTAGAAACAAAGTAAGCTGAAAAATCAGAACAGAAAGGAGAATCTAACCTGACTAGGTTGCAGTGCTCTTGGTCCACTCACTTTTCTGGACTTCTCAAACTGTGGCTGGATTCTTGTCATGTGTCCGACAGTTGAAATGAATGAAAGACGGGCCAGCACCTGTGAAGGCAGAAATATAACATCTCAAGTTATAAGTAAGACACTGAATATATTGGAAAGAAAAAACCAGGGACTAAGATAACCTGTGTCATTCCCTTCTTGTGCATCTTAAACCTTTTTAGATCCCAATTACCAGTAGACATGGCCCTCTCCAAGCCTTGGGTGATAACACCATTTTGCGTCACAAACTACAAACCATTGCAACAAAATACAAATTAATTAGATTACTCCTAAAGTAAAATCCGTGAAGACAGCCCGAACTAAAGGGGGCCTGGGTATCAAAAATCTCAAGACTATGAACCAGGCTCTCCTAACTAAGTGGCTTTGGAGGTTTGAACAGGAGGATGGCAAATTATGGAAGGAAGTAATTGGGGATAAATATGGAGCTGTACCGAGTGATTGGGCTAAGAAGGTTAAGAATCTATCCTATGGGTGTGGGGTTTGGAAAGGAATCCAAAATAACTTGGATGGCTTCAAAAGAATTACCAAATGGAAAGTGGGTAGTGGGCAGAAGATCATGTTTTGGGAGGATAAATGGCTAGATAATGTGACGCTAAAAGATCGGTTCCCTAACATCTTCTCTATTGTGATGGAGAAGAAGGCGAAAGTGTGCGAGTTGGTGGACTTAGAGTCTGGGGTATGGAACATCAAAACCAGGAGGAGCTTGAATGATTGGGAAGTTACGGAATACGTGGAGCTCCTAAGAACCCTTCAGGAGGTACGACTAAATAGTAACCAGGATTCTAGGGTATGGATAAGGGAGGAGAAAGAGAAGTTGACGGTTAAGCTTTGCTACTCTTTGATGGAAACAGGAGACCAAATCATGCATCCAACTCTAGTAAAGATTCTTACGAGGAAGGGTATCCCTCCGAGAGTTGGATTTATGCTTTGGGCGACATTCATTAATAGAGTCCCGACGGTGGATGTACTCAGACGAAGGGGTATTATGATCATTAACCGTTGTATCATGTGTAAGGAGAGCGAGGAGACTAGTGCTCACTTGTTCATTCACTGTAAGGTTGCGCAAGGCTTGTGGTCATACTTCCTCAACTCGGTAGGTATCAAATGGTGCTTCCCATCATCGGCTGCAAACCTCTTCGATCAATGGGAGAGCACCCCTAAGCCGCGAGGAAAGAAAGAGATTTGGAACTTAATTCCGGCAGCTATAGTGTGGAGCATATGGAAAGACCGAAATAACAAGACGTTCAAGGAAGGAAATGCAAACTCGAACCTAGATGTGGAGGACATTAAGTCAGTTATTTTTGGTTGGGCTAAGAATCTAAATTGTATTGGTTCTGCACACTTTAATGATGTTGTATTCAATTGGGAGGCGTGGATCGGTCAACATATCCACTAACCTACCCCCCCTTGTATAGTTTTCCTTTTAATATTAATTCAAAGTTTCAAAAAAAAAACAACGCGCCATTTTGAATTTCAAGAGGTATCTGCTTCCCGCACAAATTCATAAACATTTAATGGTTATGCACACATAGAGAATAACTAAATAAACAGACAAATACGGAAATACAGGAATTATTAATTGCAGATTGCAATCAATGCTCAACAATGTAAATAGCCCTAACGGAAGCTATAGCATGTGTAGAACTGTGGAGGCTCCAAGCACAAATTTGTAATTATCCATTGATCAAAGCCGTTATGTTTGCTTATGTTTGAAAACTTAGCTCTTTCTTGATTATTCGAGTTGACTCGAGTTCAATATTTTGTTTGAAACTTCAAATGAATATATTAATAGAATTTTTTTTACAAACAATGAAAGGGATATGGAATTGTGCTAACATGTTACATTATCCATGCCATGACTCCCAATTTACTACTATGTCAGTATAAGATAACAGCTTATAGTCTTTCAGTTTCCCAGCCCAGAGGAAAATAGTTCCTTCCACATCTTCTATATCTATATTGCCAGTTAAATTCACCTCCTTGAAAATTTGTGTTCCTATCCTTCCATATGTTCCACACTATTGCTTTTGGCACCAGGTTCCATATGTCTCGTACTATTCCTATCCTTCCATATGTTCCACACTATTCCTATCCTTGCAGACTTTTTTGTTCCTATTCTTCCATATGTTCCACTCGTGTTCAATATTCAATCTCATAGTTTATCAAGCTTCTAGTTATAAAACATTATTCATACACAATGTTTGAAAAAAAGGTTAAGGTGTACGCCTCAAGGCGCACCCCGAGGCGAGGCGGTCTTGAGGCGCTCCGAGGCGTATGTATTTTAGATCGAATTTTGTGTTTTTAAATCCAATAACTCTTTAGAATTTTTGGTTTTGTTTTCACTCTTATTCTTATTTTTGAGTTGTTTAACAACACTTCGGATTTATACTATAGTAGTAAAGTAGAAAACTTGTTATGCTACGTTTTTTACACAATTGATGTCATTTTCTTTAGCAAATTTTTTTCCCGTATTTTACGCATCGACCCGCCTTGTGATAGCAAACCGCCTTGAGGCGTAAAAACGTGTTTTAAAACCTTGTTTTTACATAAAAAGGGAGATGCTAGACTAGTTTAATCTCTAAGGCACTAAAACAGAAAAAATATTAATGAAAAGCCTAATAAGTCTCACAAAGTGTACCTCAATTTCGGACCCACCATAGCACCGCTAATTTCCGCAACAAAAGCACTCACCCAACGAACTTGCAACTACGAGTAGGGGTTTATCTCAAAAGACCTCACAACTATGTGGGAGAGAGTCATATATTATTAGCTCTGCAACTAGATTTTCTTATCTATGTGCAACAAGTGTCTCGATCGAGCATACTATCTGATGTTTGCTCCTTTTGTTATCGGGGGAGGTATTTGGTTCTCGATATACCTCCCAAGGCCTTCTTATTGCTATCCGTCGCAATTCTTTTGTAACTCTTACTTTTAGTTAATATTAATTCAAACTTTTCAAAAAAAAAAGTGTCTCGATCGAGCTACAACATTTAAGGAACCTTCAAAAGCTAATCCCCAGTGAAGGTATTGGGACCACTAAAAATACAGTCTACACTTGTAGTACAAGATTTAGGCTTAAGAGAAATGAGGAACAATTCCTTTCTATATTCAAATCTGAACAAATATATCAGGCACAAAAGATTGAAACAAGATTAACTACTTACAGAAGAAATGTCAAGACTAGAAGAGCGATTACTTCTTGTGAGGGCAGCATCTATTCTCCTCTGGACTTCAGTGATCATTGTCTTGAACAAATCCTACAGAAAAGAAACTAATGAGAAGCTGTGGACATAATAGAATATCAGAAAACGAGAAACTCCAATTGCATATCAGCATATGGCATACCTCAAATAGCAGAGATATCATCTGCCCAGACAACTCCAGCCGCTTGTTTCCCACATAATCCTGTGAAAGCCAAAACGACAAATCTTGAACATGAGTTAACATTCTCTATCACGGTTACAGTTGCAAGTGTGCAACAACTTTCAATTCAGTTCTCATGGAACTTGCATCCTTTGGCAATACTACTCACAGGTTTTACGGATTTACTAAACTGACCCTATAGATCACCAAATTGAGAGCAATTGAATAATTAAATGACTCATTTGAAAGAAAAAGTGAGATTGTGAGATGCACATTATACCACCTGTTCGAGCTATACACTTGTTACTTTTTTATGAAGACAAAAGACGATAAAACAGCAGAAGTGTTTCAGTAACAATTCTAGGGGACACCCAAGTACAGTGGATCTATATTAACAGACATTACTGATTCCTCCAAGAAGAATAAAAAACTAACATTATATATTACATTATATATTTTTTTGAAACTAGATATATACATATATCTAGTTTAGGACAGGCAAAACAATATGTACGAAGTCTAAGGATCTAATCTGGTGAGTTAAATATAACAGTGTAATGTAAAGTTTGACCTGAGCAGCAGAATGGAATGTTGGTTTAACTCCTTTACATTAAAAGTAAAATTCTTTAGTATACAACAAACGATAGCGCAAATCTGTCACCAGTAGTATTTAATCATTGTTACACCCTTAACCACACAGGAAGTACTTTGACATTATCACCTCCATGGTATTGACATACAACATTATCATAATATGCAAATAGCAATATGACATGTACCAAGAGACGTTATTGCTTGTGATCAGTTACTGCGAATAAGAAACAACTTCGATTTGGAATCCTAACTCTAAAAGTGTGTGAATTTAGCAATATAAGTCATCAATACCACCAAGAAACATAACTAACATGACAAAAGGATAAAAGAGCAATGCTCTAGAAATAATTACAGATTCTGTGTAATTTACCTTGTCATCCATCGCGTCCTTATTTAAAATTGCTTCCATCATACGTCTCAACATCACAGCAACATATATACATTTTGGACGGAAATTAAGTTGACGAACCTTTAGAAAAATAATATATATAGATCCAATACAAAACTGGAATTAGTACCTGAACTGAACTCAAATTTTTAAACATCAATAACGTGAGCAATCTCAGACAGAAAAGAAACTCTAACTTAAACGTCATATAGCTCTTTATATGACTCCATCAAAAGAACTCCAACAATATCCAGAAAAATTCGACTTGCTTCCAAAAATACCCAATACCTTAAGGCACGTTTTAGATACAAAATAAACCCAAGGTAACAACTTATGACCCCTAAAAGCTCTTCTAACAAGAACTACAAAAATTGAAACTGTATAGTAATTATAAACCGACAAATAAAAGTACCAACAGTAATTAAAAGATCTTTAAATAAAATAGGAACTCTACTTACAGCTGGAGCTCAGTCTAGAGCGAGCTAATAATCGGGAGATTGATTGACATAAAAGAAAATCTAAAAAAGACACATATAGAGTTTTTCTTCTGAATCCAGCAAAATAGTAGGTTGTATGTTAAGCGACCAAATAACACTGAACTAATGAGGTCAATGGGCTTCATATTTCAGAATAAATAGATGAAGAAAGTATACAGACCTCACTAAGTACAGCTCATGTCATTTTCTAGATGATTTGAAGTATTAGGAACACAACCATCTGTGTAGGCAAGGGCGCTTTCCTATAACTCGGCCATGTCTAAGCCAAACGAGTTTTGGTCATTTGGGTACAGAACAAGATTAGATGCAGGACATTACTTTCCGAGAGCTTGTTCTTTAATTAACGCAGTTTTATTTCTTTTTCTTTATCTAAATTCGAATTAATTGTATAAAGGGTAAAGGAATTTATAAGGGGCATAGATAAGAGAATGGTCAACCTAGGAAGAAAAGAAGAAGATTAGTTACGTAATGTCCAAAATAGCTTTTATAGGACCTTAAGATGTAAATTACTATGTTGCTTGGGGTTGGTCACAGATCTCTTTGGATCTTTTGCACGACGTTTTTGCTTCTGAAAATCAAGTTAATAGTTATTTAAATGGTGAAAAGAGGACTTACAGGAACATTAGCAATAAAAACATCACGAAGGATTTTTAGAGCTCGAGGTTCCTGTATAACAATAATGAATAGTATATGATTTAGGATATATGAATAATACAACAGAAACATTAGCAATAAAAACATCACGAAGGATTTTTAGAGCTCGAGGTTCCTGTATAACAATAATGAATAGTATATGATTTAGGATATATGAATAATACAACAGAAACTGTTTCGAAAAAGGAAAGAAATGAGAAGATGGACAAAGAAGACCTGTTCTTGAGAAGCATTCGAAAATGAGAACCTCTTCACCTGCAAGCAAAATTTATGAAAATAAATACAGAATATACGAAATGAAAAAGCATATGGTAATACAGTATTATATGGAACATGATTCAGCTATGTCGAAAGACTTCATTTAGGTTCCAGGAAATGCTATGCAGGTGGCGCATTCGTTGGAAATTGAATTATGAGTCCCTTTGTTCTTTCTATAGGACATCATTTCCTAAATGTTAGGTTCTTTTGGCAAAAGAGTATATAATAAGGATGTGTAACTGAACAACCCACCTAAGCTGGCCACTGCTCACATACACAACCTACCTAAGCTGCCCGCTACACACATATACAACCCACCTAAGCTGCCTCCCTGCCCCAAAGGTAATAAAAAAGGATACATGGCATAGTGAACATTCACGTAACTGACAACCATCCGAGCAAAACCAGACCACCCTTGTTATATAAATCACTATGGTGCAACTTCAAGCTAACCTTAACAATACAAAACCTAACCATGGACGAGACTGAATACCAGGACCACCATATCAACTCGTGAAGATGACATCCTCATTCGCCAAACCATCATTTGCTATTCCCTTTGAGGGAAGACAACAGAAAGGAAGCTATCATTTAAGAATATGGCCTCCGAATATGAAAGATTATAATGAAAGAGCCAGGGCCAAACATTCTTCACAATGGAGATGTAATATGTTGTTCTTAAGCTTAAAATTGTCTTATAGACGATAATGTTTAGTCATGGCCTAATTGGCATTAGTTTTCACAACTGGATTAATTAAGGTATTTACCGCATATAGAGGTGAGACATCCTATTTATTTTTTTATGCAAATGATTATAGATATGGTAGAAATTCTCTAGTGTCTGGAACAGTCTAGTATGTCAAAAAAATATTAAATTCAAAATATTAATGAAGTGTCTATGTAAAGTAGAGAGTCGTCTAGAGAAGTGGAAGGGATGTAGCTGGAATGCTATAAGTAGGGAAGCTCTCTAGTTTGTAAGGCAGGCTACGTCATTCTGAAATCAAGTAATAGTGAAGTTATTTTCTAGCAAAAGGGTTTCTCAAAGTGTTTCTCTTGGTTTCAACTCAAGAAATCAGGGCTCCGATGATGTCTGGAGTAATATCCTTTCGATTCTAAGGAAGCAAGTACTGATCTGTTTGCTTTAATTTTTCTCTTTCTAAAAGACAGAAAAGGGATCTCGCGACATGCTTTTACAACATATCGATTCCTTGATGACATTAGCTTGACACTTGTCTCTGAATCTGATGATTTATCAGAATAAGCTAATAAGTTTTGAGATAATTTACCTGCTTCTCGAGGAATTCCAGAGCCTCATGTTGAGTATATATATTCTTCTCCGCGCAATCCTAGTTTTGGACAAATAAAACCCATTAAATATGGAACCATATTTCCTTAGATATAAATATATGTGGTGCAGCCTGGAGGCAATGTATCACAAATTACGATCAACTGAGCTAAGAAACAGATCAGTGTACAACAATAACAAAGACTTGAAAAAGGACCAGTTTTTTTTTTAAAGTCGAAAGAAAATATTGAGAAAAAAGAAGGGCTACACTGAACAGAGAAACAAAAGGTTACACCTCACAAAATGATACTCCTCCAACTAGACACAAAAAGAAGGACCAGTTACGCACAATAAGGATAGAGCAATGATGTCCGACATAAGCAAGGTTCGAAGCTTCACCCTAACTTGAAAGTTAGCAGTAATAAGTTGTATAATATTAGACGTAACATCAACATGCCTACAGCACGGCGGTGTATCATTATCCAGTTTTATTCACCGCTAATTGGTTAGTGACAACATTGACATGAATTGTTTGGTCACCCAATTATGCCGCATATGTTATATTTTCTTCATAAAAATTGGTTCAAATATATTTATTTTGCATTTCTAAGAAACAATACAACAAACAAATATACATTTTTGTTTCTAGTTGACAGTAAAATTACAATAATTTTCTTCCAGTTCACAATTCCATTGTGTTACAGTTACAGGTGGGAATCGGGTTGGATCAGGTGACCGCGGGTTTAATCCCTCATTAGGTTGAGTCGGCAGGGCTCTGGAATTTAATGTCCATTAAGATTATCAGGCGGACCCGGGCAGGTAATTTATTAAAAATTGGTGTCCAAACCCATCCAAGGCCGCATACCTTTTTGGGTTTTTGGGCGGTACAAGTCTTTGGTAAAACTCAAGAAGCACCAAGTGATGCACCCTTTTGTCATGATTGTCATCCAAATAGAGCGCTCCCGAGTCTAATAAGACAATAAGACTGTGACCATGTTTGTTTGCAGGCTAATTTATTAGGTACCATCGGGTCAATTTGACGGGTCGAGATCACGCAGAATGCCACCTCTCACTCCAAAACCCGAGCCCGACCCGTTTATTTCATCGTCCCGGTCTAAGTTGAATCCATCTCCGGGTTTTGGTGTCCATTACGGGTTTTGGGTTTTTCCGATCTTTCCCAACCCTAATTATGACGTATTACCATAGACTAACATGCTTTTCAAATAACCGTGCGTAATGCACAGCTTATATTACAAGTTTTACCTGAATTGAAGGCAGAAGCAGGTCCCCATATCGAGGGTCTCTTCCTATCATTTGCACTACCTCCTGGTCACTCTCCATTCCCATAGCCTTCAGAACTACCATGATTGGAATCTACAGGAGTACATGAAACCACAATGAGTTGTACTTCCCCAATCCCACCCCTCACCCCCCACCCCCACCCAAAAAAAATGGAAGTTACAACTATGATAAGATTAATAAACTATGATAACTATGTGAGAGACCGGTTTATTAAATGTATTTAGTTGCAAAAACAGCTTGTCTTTGTCCATGCAAATAACGGTCTTGCTCTTTGTCTCCTCTGTGCTGCTAGTTACGGACGCCAATACACTATCACAAGACAGATACAATTACGAAAGAAGATTAGAGTCACAAATCGAATAGTTAAGTTGTACCAGATTTAATAAACAGTTCCACATGATGCTAAACAAAATGAAAGAGTAACAAATGAGGAAATCTACCAGAAAAATTGGAACCATATACCCTGCAATCAAGACCTTACACTCAGAACATGCCATGTAACGATGAAATGAGATAATCAAACAAGTTAACTATATTTTTGAAAAAGCATGATTCTATTAATAGGTCTAGGGGCAATAAATGATTACAAGAATAGATGAAAAAACACTCAATTGTCCAACATAGCTTAGCTCAATGACCCACTCCTCACATAAGAAAGGTGTCCCACTTAGACAAGACATGAAAATCTTGAGCTCTCTATATATATGTGAGACCACACAAACATATTAAACTTAACCTCTAAAATGATTACGTCTAAGTCGTCCATCTCCTAAACAATTTTCATGTTCATTTGCTTCCATACAAACAAGTTAAAATCCAAAAAAAAAAACTCCCATATGGCCTTTTTTGCTAAAGATCCTTGTACACATTTTAAAAAAAAATCCTTGTACACATTTTCAAGAGAAGAAGTTTCCGCCATCGCCTCTGAAGGTTCTCAGTTATAATATAGCAAGTTGGTTCGTTTTAACATTCTATTACCTTACAAGTGTATTATGTGAAGCATGCCGAATTTAGTCGAGCAAGTGTCGAATTCAGCCGAGCAAGTGCCGAATTCAGTCGAGCAAGTGTAATTCCAATGGGAGTACCTAAAAGTTAGGAAGGATAGGAAAGAGGTTTGGAGTATTATTCCTCTGGCCATCATGCGACTGGTTTGGAAAGACAGGAACGACAAGTTATTCAAGGAGTCAAACCCTTTCAGTTCTTTGGTTGCGGAAGACATCCTAGCTATGCTTTTCCACTGGTGTCGTTATACCCTGTGGGAATAAGTCTTGAGACTTTTTTTTAATTGGGAGGCCATCATGATATTACAATTTATCTTAGTTCCTCTTGACTTTGACTTTTCTTTACTTTTCTCTCTTTGTTCCTACAATGTACATTTTTTTCTCTCAGCAATATTAATTCAAATTATTCAAACAAAAAAGTGTACTGTGTGTGCACATCTGCATTAAGATTTATTTGGCACATAGTTTTGTAATTGTAAGTTAGTTGCAACTATTTTAATTTTGTAGTAAAATGATGTTATTGTATTCCTTTCCAAGTACTTTTTTTTGTTTGAAACTTTGAATGAATATGTTAAGAAAACAAAAAAATTACAAGAGGGGAGGATCAAGGCATAGAATTTCTCACGATATCCAGACTCCTTTCCAAGTACTAACTGTAATGTAGTTTTTCTACGCACATCAGTTGGCTCAAGTCTCAACATATGAATCTAGGCTTGATTTGGTACAAATAATACCCTCAAATTAGGATCTCCATCAGAAAGGATCATCTCAACCTAACTAGGAATTTTTTTTTTTTTTTTTTGATAACTAGGAATTTCTTGCTAAGGAAATGTTTAAAGCAATAAGCGTGTGACAACTGTCAGACTTAGTTGGCAAGAGGAGTGAGTGCACAAAGCTAAGATCAGATGACATTGGACTTTTTTCCTCAGCAAAAGGTTTTTTTAAGGGTTAGCTATGAAAATTATTCCTCTAGAGGCCTCTTGAGTGGAAGAGATTTGCCAAATATTGCTTCAAATTATGAGATCTAATTAACAAGATTGAAAGTTTTGAACTTTATGTCATAATTTTCCTGATGAAAATTAAAAGAAAACATCATAATCACTGTTTGACTTCTCCAGTAAGGAAATGGCAGCTATGTTAATGTCTAAGCATGGTAGGTGAGCATTTAAACATGACTTGTACACGTCAACACCATCGCTACAATGTAAAAATACATGCACTATATAATGAACATCAATTCAGCTGTACCATTATTCAGAAAAGGAGGCAGAACGAAACAGAAAATAGTATGATCCTTTACTTGCTCAGCAGACTTTAACAATACGGTGTTAAGATATAAAGAAACTTGAGGTTTGGAAAGCAAACATTTTCTTGCCAAAGAATTCATTTATTGACCAACACAACTAACGAAATCTGCACTAGAATTGAGAAACATAGAAAGAAAAACGACACTACTAAGAAACACTTACCGTGACTTCTTGTCCTTCTCAATAATTATTCTGTTCTTCGAAAGTTGTTCTTGTATTAAGATTACCTATAAAGAATTAAATTAGAGATTTTCTTACTAAGGAACGTCAAAGTTAACAGCAATTTGAATTTTGAACGAGATTAAGGTATTCCAAATGAGGGGACCTGTGGAACCTAGTTCCTTCTGCAATCTGTTGGTCTATATGGAAAGCAAGAAATGAGGGGATTTTCAGAGACTCCACAGTGAGCTTTGCTGTGGAGAGGGAGGATGTTCTAGGGGTACTGTTTGCGTGGAGTAGACAGTTAGGCTGTGCAAAAATGTACTCTTATGTTGATTTTGTGTCGAATTGGGGGAGTATCTTTGGGTGAGCTGGTCCCAAGTACCCCCCCCCCCCCCCCCCCCCCCCCCCCTCTTTCTTCCTTTCTGCTTGTAAATTCTTTTCCCCCTTCTTAATTCAATCAACTTTTCAAAAAAAATAAGGAATTCCAATATCCAAACCAAAATCATAAATAAACTAGTGTGGCCATCTATGACAATGAGCTATTATTATCAAAGTTAACAGTCACCAATATCTTTACCTGCATAGGACAAAGTTAACAGTCACCAACATTGCCATTTATGATATACATATACTAATATTCGACTTTGGAAAAGGATAATATACTAATACATATTTTATTTAGGTTTAATTGACTATTTTGCTATGAATAATGTGCATCGAACAGGTATTTCCTATATATGACTATGATATGTCATACAACCATACGTTTCAATATAATTAGTTTTTTTTTAAGTTAATATAATTAGGGGGTTCATCCCTCTTCCCTACCATCCAGCTTCTGCACGCGACAACATTGCCTCCGTCAGGCATTGTGTTTTCCTCCCGTTCTTGTTTGCTTTCTACGATCTTCCTATTTAGGCATTTCTTTTCTCTTTACCGAACAACCCTTAACTCCTAATAATAATCTAGCAAGTAGTATACAATTACTAGGTCTACCATGTAACCCAAGACCAGTTATCCTTTGTTTTAGCAACTTTATACTCAACTAACAGTCTAACACAAACCAGTACCTAATACAACCAAACTAACACATCTTAAAAGATAACTAGAAGAAGTACATAATTATGTTGCGAATATATATATATATAATATTTAAGTAGTCGCACGCACATCGGATGTTTCAGGTGTCTAATACCAATACTCATCCAATGCCTACGATTTTAGTGATTGCTCTGTAACAGTATCAGGACAATTAGTTCTTTTTTCTCAATATTAATTCGAAGTTTAAAAAAAAACAGTATCAGCACAATTTGCTTCCAAGACAGGTACATGTGTTCTCCATGGTCTCTATTAGATAATTAAAATGAAGTTGCACTCTAAGGCAATACCGCGATGATCATGTCATTCAAAGAAGAGCCCCTACAGCTAGATGAGGGTAACAAATTTTCCATGTTGGACATATTCTCACTAAATACCAAATAGATTAAATAGTACAGATTTTAGCCACACAAGGGGATATGGAGAAGATTAGCATGAGAACAATCATAGTTTTACCTTCTCATTTCCTTTAATTACAAAATATCCACCGGGATCAAGGGGGCACTCACCTACCATACAAAAAAAATAATTCAATATAACATGTCAACAAGCAGCAGAGTTAAAAGGTTTTTGCATCACTAACCCAGCTTAGCAAGTTCTTCTTCATCCTTTCCATTCAAAACACAGCGACAGCTACGTAGCATTATTGGCATGTGTCCAATTATTAAATCTTTCTGCAATAGCATTGCTGTTAAACAATTTAAAAAAGCACACACGTATCTATACATTAACAAAAAGGTCAAGTAGGACAATTGTACCCTATCATCCAAATGTTTTTTGTCGTGGCTTCCCTTGGTGTACTTTACGTTCACCTTTATAGGAGCAACATACCTACAAAAAATTGCAAGTATAAATCACATGAAGTAGTTGAAGCTACAAACACATTCATTGTCGTCAATCTTCAAAATAATTCTTTCTTCTTGTTTGACGAGTAATAATAGATCACGCGGTAACTACTCCGAAGCTAGCAATAGTATTGCTAGCTTGTGAAGTAATAACAAATATAAATGCAAAAAAGAAGTTATAGGCTTGAAGGATCAACATTACGTACGTTCTGTCTGAGAGTCGGCATCCTTGGGGTGTGAGTCCTACATTAATTTGATCTTCCTCCATAGAGGGCTCTCCTATACGGACATCGGTGAACCTAAAACCAGAAAAGAAAAGATGGATCTCTCACGTTTACATTCGTGTAAGGGGAGAATACAACTCATACATATACTTGGAAGAACGTGGAAACGATCCTAATTTGAGAAGTAACTTTTTCAACAAAAAAAAAAAAACGGAGGAAGAATATAATTACTTTATGTACATCTCAGGATCGACACCCGATCTAATGGTATCATTGGCACGAACAATTTTCTTGATTCCGGTATTCACAAAGTAATTAAACGAATCCAAATGTTGTTTCACCAAACCTCTCACCTATAATGAAGTCCAATAATAAACCCAGACTATTAGCAGATACTCTTAATACCCAAAATCCAGAAATATGAAACAAATATATACCTTCAAGAACTCAGGAAGAAGTTGAAACTTATCAACCGCAGTTTTCACCGGAGCAGCGAGATATTGTTTGTCAATTGAAGACAGACTGTACATGAGTTCAATAGTTTATAAGAACAAAACATATTTGAATAAAGGAATCGAAATGATCGACCTTTGAACAAAAACTAAAAAAGTAAAACCCTAGGGTTTATGAGCGTGGTAAATGATAGAGATACAGAAATGAACGTACTCTTCGTCGACTCCCATGGTTTATGAGCGAGGTTCTTGCTTGCTACTTCTCTCTAACTTTCTCTCACTACTTCGTCGATGAAGATTTTACAGCGGTGGCGCGAAAATCCCCGTTGAGTGAAGAAAACGGAGAACTCTTTCTCGAACAGTTTAAATTTTAGAACATTAAAGCATCTCCAGTGGACCAGTGCTACGACTTATAGAAGGCGCCTTTAAAATTACTCCGGATCCCACAACCTATTGGACATAGACTCCGACCGAAACAGGTAAGTTCAGTACCAGAAGAGGTGTTTCAATTCGGTGACCAATATACAGACAATCAGTAATCTTATGTAGACAACAATTTTATATAGACAAATGAAAAAATTATAAATCGGAAAATATTGTGAAAAATAAAGGAGGTAGGGAAGAAGAATGATAATGGAAATATAGACCAAGAGATAGAGACAAGAAAAACTTGATTTGTATTCATATGTTTGTAGATGATTTCTCTACTTTGATATATTGGTATATTAGGTACATTGGTTCACTAGTTTGGTACATCTTATTCACTAACAAGAAAGCTCTTTATATAGGCCTCTTGATGAGTTACAAAACTAATGGAGAGTAATGGTGCTTGAATACAAATAATGGTGGAGAACTTATGGTGGTGGGAGTTACCAAAGTGTGGTGGTCGTCCACCATAAATCAAAGATTTATAACACTCCCCCTGGATGTCCACCACATCAGATATTGCCTCATTAAAACCTTACTAGGAAAACCCAATGGGACAAAACCATAGTGAAGGAAAAAGAGTACAAATTCTTTGTTTATGTACATCTTTGATGAACACATAATCAGCCTCATTAAAACCTTGTTAAGAAAAAATCCTAAGGGAAAAATTCTTAACGAAGGAAAAAGAGTACTTTGGGAAAATATAGTACATAGTGTCTTCATAAACTTGTTCCCCCTCATGAAGGTTGAGGGCATTGTTCAACTTTTTATCGTCAGCTTCTTTTTGGTATATATACACAATATACAATTTGTAGCATTTGACATTTCAAGTTGCATTAGTATAATGTCTTAAAGTTCATGCATACTTTAACTTGAAGCTTGTTAATCCTTTAGGGATATCGATTGAAGTCACTATTTAGTGATCCGTATTTGTGTATCATGTACATCAGTAAGATAACTATAACATCTTGTGAAAGTGATGTACTTATCACATTTCGTTGTATAATCCACTTGACACACATAAGAGGTGTTAAATTCATCATTTGATGACTATTGTCTTAAAATAGAGTTGTCTCGCCAAAACCTTGTCAGGAAAATCCAACAGGACAAAACCTGAACGAAGGAAAAAAGACTACAACTTTTAAACAAATTATAACAATTTTCAATACGCATAGTTGCCTCGTTAAAACATTGATAAGGAAAACCCAATGGGACAAAACCTTAACGAAGGAAAAAGAGTACAACGTGATTGACATTTTATATATGAATGATGGTTGTTTTCTAAAACCACATTACAACACACATAATGTATTGTCTGTACTATATTATGTACTTCGGGACCTGAATTTTCATGATATATTAAGACAATATGAGTTGTTTTGAACTATAGCCTTTTAGTAATTCAAAATATGTTCATTTTCAAGATTTTCGTTACTCGAATAATCTTTTTCAATACTCCACTGTTAAACTTTGATAAACTCTTCAAGAGTCACAATAGGATTTATAAATACTTCATAATATAATTCGGAGATTTGTAATTCATATTGAAATTTTATAAGTGGACGTCAAATCCTTTATAGACTAAAGGACATTTCTTACACATGTCTACTTTATTACCTTCGGGGTAATTCTTAATTGGTGTTTCGATTTCATGTCTAAAGACTTAATTATTTTGTAAGAAAATCCACAAGTAATGAAGTATCTTGTCTAAAGTTGACCAATATTACTTAGAGTAATTCCGAGTCAATATGCTCCCACTAGCTACTATATTCAGAAATACATCGTCTGAAATAATTTATTTGATTTTTCAAATTTTCACAGCATACATAGTTCAATGATCTCATATATGTGCCTTTGTAAAAGGTTCGTGTCTCTTTTTACACATATCCTCTTCAGGGGATTTTATTGGAAATATGAATCACATTCATTTCTAATTTGATAGCCTCTTTAGGAGGAAAAATTATTCCTTCAGTGTCAAGGAGTATATGTCACTTTGATAAACTCTTGTAATTTTTCCATTACCTTTATCTGGATATAAGCATATTAAGCTCTGAAAAATATTAATATCTCGAGGTAGCAAGTTTTCTGTATAATGATTCCAAATGAGAAATACTCGATCATTTTCAAGTATTTTACGACATTGAATATAGGACTTCCTCCCCCTAATGTCGGTAGATTTTCGTCTTATTTATGAGCACATACTTCAAGGATGTGACAAAGACGAAGGAAAAATCAATTGCTTTAGGCAAATTTGATTTTTTTTTTCATATCATATTTTTCGTTGGACAAAAGTTTCTATCTGATCACAGCTTCAAGTGTGAGCAATTTGTTATAATATCACAACTTTAGGTGTGATTAATTACATGTGAGATATATCATCTTCATGTGATTTTATTTTATTTTATTTATTAAATCCATCATCACTTTCTTTTAGGGTATACAACTTCAGGTGTAATTTGAAAGTGAATATCATCACCGTCAAAAAATGCGAAAAAATATCATCACCACTTGCAATGCAAGTGCAACCAAAACTTTGATATCACATTCTCCTTAAAAAAATTTCGTAAAATTTGGTTGTCTTCCACCATGAAGAACTTTGTCAAATTTAATCAAACTATATGTTCGCATAGTAAAATGAGATTTTCAATTTTGTCACTCAATTTTCAATATGAACTCGATGTAAGATTTACTTATCACCGTTTAATTATAATCCTTTAATAACCAACGGAAAATAATTTTTGTACTGAAAAATTAGCATTTGTCATTCTTCAGGAATGCGCAAATAAATTTCTTTTCCCCAAGGGTTTACCCTTTTGGGTGACAATTTACCAACTCATGACGGATATATGTTTTCATCCTTTGAGATTTTTTTACTCTAGTAATTATTTTAGAATTTTCTAGGTTTGAAGAAGTATATACGCCAAACTTCAGGTTTGGCAATCTCATATACAAATAGACGTTCCAATTTGATCTTAGCCAAAATTTAATGGTTAAATTTATTCTTTGGAAAAATCTTCATTCACAGATCAAAATATACTCTTATGATACATTCATACAAAATGAAACATTAGCTATGAGAGTAATACCAATTTATTTTGGATGCATTATTTACCTTGACCTTACCATTGAATAGATTGCATTGATATTCATATTAGTTTGCAATACCAACATTTTCACCATTATCATCTACTTAATTCTAATGTTCTTTAGATATGATTCACTATGCCTCAACAATCACAAAATCAATGGTTAGAGATAAGTAAAAATAATAAGTTTGAAACTTTAACAAAGAGAACCCACATACCTTTAACTTACCAATTACAATTGACCAAACTTACCCATATTTTATTTGTTTGTACCTTGATCAAGTATTTGATAATTTCTTCTTCCCTTTGGCATAGAGCAAATCGTGCTGATAACGTGTTGTGAAAAATAAAGGAGGTAGGGAAGAAGAATGATAATGGAAATATAGACCAAGAGATAGAGACAAGAAAAACTTGATTTGTATTCATATGTTTGTAGATGATTTCTCTACTTTGATATATTGGTATATTAGGTACATTGGTTCACTAGTTTGGTACATCTTATTCACTAACAAGAAAGCTCTTTATATAGGCCTCTTGATGAGTTACAAAACTAATGGAGAGTAATGGTGCTTGAATACAAATAATGGTGGAGAACTTATGGTGGTGGGAGTTACCAAAGTGTGGTGGTCGTCCACCATAAATCAAAGATTTATAATAGAAAACAATTTTTAGAGGGACATTACACAAATACCTTTCGCTCATGTCCTTTAAATATTAGAGGTTTTACTCTAAATCCTCCTCCTTTTCTCCTTCCATAAACCTTGACCTCTTCTTCTTCGTCTCCAACAACTAAATTTGTACGTACAGAAATTATAGAGAATTTGATGATTATGACAAACCCAAAAACATCAAAGTAAAAGTCGCCATTATAGACCAATGGGATTCTTATATGGACAATAATTGTTGGTGTAAGAATATTAAGAATTTAATAAGGTGACCCAATGGTTTCTTCTTCTCCATCACGACATAAGGTGACCCAATGGTTTCTTCTTCTCCATCACGACATAATTTCCTCCTTCAATAGGAAAATGCTAAAATCACAAAAGCTTTTGACAAAAGTACTTACCCAGCTGATGTGGCGGTTGTGGTTTGAAAGTTTGACTAAATCTAGGCCGTTGAGAGATGAATATCACAACCGCCAAATCAGGTGGGTAACTTTTTTTGTCAAAATCTTTTGTGATTATAGCACTTCCGTTTTCAATATCATCAACAACCAAAAGATGTAGTATATCAGATAAAACGATAAACCACCGATAAAGGTAATGAAATGTTCGGTAGCTTTTAACAGGGTAAGGTCTGAATCTAATTAAATCACACTAATGATACAAAGATGATTATATAGTAATCTTTTGTGTATTTAATGAATTTCAAGACCTTGACAAATTGAAGATGAAATCATATTGTTAGGTCATCTCTCAACACATAAACCTTAACTGAAACTAAGAGAAGGGTAGTAGATCAAACTAATTAATTGAGCTAGAGACATTAATTTGGATGAGTAACTAACTAACTATGCAACAATGACATTAACACTCCTATTATCCATGTTTATCTTAACAAATTAATTCGTTCATCATCTTCCTTCTTTCTCAAGTTTTTGTTGTCATAGAGAGAGAAAGAGAAGAATTATATTTAAATCTGTAGTTAAAGATTGAGAATGGTTGTTTGTTTGTGGTGGTCGGTAGGAGTACGTGGTGGTCCGAGTCTCGGAGAAGGTGAACGCGGTGGTGGTGATTGGTGGAGGAAGTGGTGTCTCGATGAAGATGAAGAAACAACTAGGGTTGTCAAACCCTAATGGTTAGATTTTACTTATTGTACTTACTTAATAATGGTCCTCAGATTAATTAGAGTTAATATTCAGGTATATATATAAAGAGTTTTTCCCTTATTAAATCAAAGTCAGTTAAATATAGTTGACTTACATCGGGTCCAAAAATAGTTGTCCACATAAAAAAAATTAGTTGTCCACGTATTGGCCACCTTCATTCGTGGAAAAATTTTTGGAAACGAGAGGAAACGTGTCCAAGGGTTCAAATATTCATATGAAAATGAATTCACAATGGACTACCGGTGCTAAGTAATATTGGAATTAGAGTGTCGAATATACTTCGGGCTTGTGGGTTATGTCGATCAGAAGAGCTGGAAACCTCCTTTCACCTTTTTGGATCATGTTCGAAATGGAAAGAACTCCTGTAAGTATTTAACAGTCCAGATCTACAACAACTATCAATGGGCCTCATCAAGGAGAAAACAGTAAACAAACATGGATGAGATATACCTTGCTTTTATGGGAATAGTGGAAACAACGTAATGAACTTATCTTCGACAACAAAGAAATGGATCCACGTCGATGTTGGTGGAGGTAGAAGCAAGAACTAAAGTATGGTTCTCCCTCTGTTACTAACCAAATAACTTTGAGCAACTTGTAGGATGAGGAATGGTTGGCACCACTAGAAGGAAAGCTGAAAGTAAATGTCGATGGTGCCTTCAAAGAGAGTCGTGCAGCAGCGACGCCAGTGGCTAGAGACTCGAACGATTTAATAGCCCACTGGAAGATACAAACCTTCCCACCATAGTCGTCGTTACATAGCGAAGTGATCGCCTTCAAACTAGGGTTCTAAATAGCCGAAGCGATGGGTTTGCTTGAATTTATACTTGAAGAATATTCAAGGGTTATCACCCGATTTATATCCAACAACGATCAAGAAGTCTTGTGGCGTCTACTAACGATCTGGATGCACTACGTGTTCGGTCTACGTGGCTCCACGTCACAATCAAACATTGCAATCGATATTCGAATCAAGTAGCCCATTTACTGGTTGATAACGCGTTAACCCCCTAGGTTAACTAAAGTTTGTTAATTAGTTTACAATCTAGTCTTCGACTTAACTTTTATGTATGTATGTTGCTATACTTTGAGTGACTTGTTGTAATCCTTTGTTGTTTAATATATGATTCGCTCTACAAAAAATTACTCTTTTTTATTATCATCCTTACTGAACAAGTGTCTTCCATATTTTTATAAACATTTTCTCTCCAAAAGCTTTCCAAATTTTAACTAAAATGTCCCTAAACATCCATGAGATAAATTTGTCTTTAAATGTCCATAATCTCGTGTCTCAAACGAATAACAGAGAGATTGGGAGACATTTTAAATGTCTCAAATGAATAACACAGACATTTGGGGACATTTGAAGTATCACAAACCAATAACACGGACATTGAAGAACATTTATAGACAAAATGTCTCGTAAATATTTACAAATATTTTAAGACATTTCGAGACATTTATCCGTAGACAAATTGCCTTTACAGGCATTTGAAGACATTGAGTTAGTAGACAAAATAATTTGGAGACATTTCAAGACGTTTGGTTCATGGACAAAATGTCTCGTAGACATTTCAAGACATTTGGTCCATAGACAAAATGTCTCGTAGACATTTCAAGACATTTAGTCCATATACAAAAAGTTCTAGAGACATTTCAAGATATTGAATCCATAGACAAAATGTGTATTGGATACTATTATTATTATTATTATTATTATTATTATTATTATTATTATTATTATTATTGTTATTATTATTATTGTTAATATTATTATTACCATTACTGAGGGACACTTGGGGGACATTTATTATTTTAATATTTTTATTATTGTTTAATCATACGAACTATATTTGTACTAATATTTCAAAAATACATTTTTTGACTTTTGTAGATCTGTGGATATACGTGGGTATTGATGGACAACCGGTGGACATCTATTATTTTAATATTATCAACATTATTTCAAAAATACATTTTTTGACTTTTGTAGATCTGTGGATATACGTGGGTATTGATGGACAACCGGTGGGCATCTATTATTTTAATATTATCAGCATTATCTAATAATATGAAATAATATATTTGTTCTAATATTTCAAAAATATATTTTTTCGACTTTTGTGGATATCTATGGACAATTGGTGGGCACTTCCTATTTTAATATTATCATTATTGTCTAATCATATGAAATAATATATTTGTATTAATATTTAAAAATTATATTTTTCAATGTTTGTAGACATCCGTCGATATCTTTGGGCATTAACGAACAATTGGTGGACATTTATCATTTTAATATTATCATTATTGTCTAATCATATGAAATAATGTATTTGTACTGACATCTCAAACATATATTATAGGACTTTTGTAGACATTCGTGAATATTTGTGAACATTGGTGGATATTTGGTTGATATTTATTGTATTCTCATATGAAATAAATTATATTTATTAATATTTAAAATATATTTTTCGACTTTCGTAGACATCTGTAGATATTTTTTTGTTAAAGAACATTTGTAGATATATGTGGGCGTTGATGGACATTTGATAAATATTTATCATTGAATATTATTATTGTCTTCTGATACGAAAGAACAAATTTCTACTAATATTTTAAAATTATATATATATATATATATATATATATATATATTTATACTTTCGTATACAATTGTGGAAACTGATGGAAAATTTGTGGATATTTATTATTTAATATAATATAATAATATAATAGTATAATACAATAATATAGTAAGATAATAATAGGGTTATTTTCCAAATAGCCCCCAACTTTGTGATCAACTTCCTGTCTAGCCCCCTACTTTAACAAAAATACCCAAATGACCCCATTTTTAAGATTTTGTTATAACACCGTTAGCTAGTCATCATCTCTCTCTCTCCTCCATCTCATCTCCTCTCTCTGCCACCTCATCATCTTCACCGGCGAAGGTCGCCGGCCGGCGACCTTCAAACATAAAAAAAATCCTCTTTCCTCTCTCTCTAGATCTGGTATACATGAAGGTCTGTTCGCAGGAAAAGGAGAGACTTTTAGAAGAAAAAATATTTCTTTTTTTAGAGAGAGAGAGAAACTTTTTTAATGTGTGAAGGTCGCCACCCGAAAAATTGGTCCGCCCGCGACCTTCGACTGTGAAGATGATGAGGTGGCATAGAAGAAATGAGATGGAGGAGAGAGAGATGATGACTAGTTAACGGTGTTATAACGAAAACTGAAAAAAGGGGGCATCTGGGTATTTTTGATAAAGTAGGGGGCTAGGTAGGAAGTTGGTCACAAAGTTAGGGGCTATTTGGAAAATAACCCATAATAATAGTATAATATAGTAATATTATAATATAATATTACAATAATAAAAAACAATTAATATTGTTATATATTATATTTTGTATTATTAATGTAACTTGATAATAATAATTATTTTTATTATCTTCCGACTGAAATGTTCCGAAGTCTCTTCCATATTTTCAGAAACGTTCTCTCTCCAAAAGTTCTCTAAACTTACACTAAAATGTCATCAAATATCCTTGAAACTAATTTGTATTGGAATATCCATAATTTCATGTCTGGAACGAATTACGGAGACATTGGGAGACATTTAAAATGTCTCAAACAAATAACATAGACATTGAAAGACATTAGAAATGCCTCAAACGAATAATACTGACATTTTGAGACATTTGAAATGTCTTAACTCTCAAACGAATAACAAAGACATTTCCGATATTTGAAATTTGTTAATGCAGACATTTAAGGATATTGAAATTTTCTCAACCAATAACACCGACATTCGGAGATATTTCAACATGATTTTTGGTAGTCCAACAGACATGTAGATTCTTGATTCCTACCAAATTCATTTTTGATAGAAATCAACAAAACGCGCCACTAATTTGTTGATTTTCTTTCATTTTTTTTTTCTAAACACTTCCAAGTTCTACATTTCATTTTTTTCACTAGCAGAAAAAGATAACTCCACTGTCATCAAGAAGTCACTTTCTCTATCCCCTCTCCCTTTCCCTCCCTTTTTTTATACTCACGGAATGGAATAAAGCAAAAAAGAAATAGTGCAAAGAGGACAATAAGAATGACTCGATATATATATTAATAGATCAATAGATTGTTTTCCTTCAGTATCATGTGATAGACCTAGGCAATTGCAAACTCCTGCTATGCACGCAATGAAAAGACTGTATATACAAACCTGGACTCGTTTGACCTGAATAAATGAGACAATAACTAAAGAGATTAAAAGAATATTTAAAATGAGTAGAAAAACACAAAATATTTCTTAATTATTATTCAGGTCAAAAAGCATACAAAGTCTAATGTACCCTTTTGTTATTTTGTAAAATTAATTCTTTTATTTTTTTGAAAAAATATAGATCTTGATAACTTTTCGTGAGATGACGAATTTGTATGAAATTTATAATTTAGAAAGGGTTTTCATTACCTTTCTAACATGACCTACTTTCAATACTTTTTTTCAAAAAAAAAATCTCAGAAAAACGTAGATTTTTTTTTTGGAAACTGGGTTTACAATTATTGCAAACAGAAGTATGAATAATGTAAATTGCAAATAAGGATTTCCATAACATAAAATGCAAACTGGGGGTTACAAAATGCAAGTTGCAAACTAGGGTTTGCAAAATGTAAACTGCAAACTGGATTTGAAAGTTTTACAGACTGTAATATCGGGTTCAGATTTTGCAAACTCAATTTGTAACACGATAAACAAAAAAAACCGAAGTTTCTTCTTCAAATCTGAAAAATTTTATCTTCATCTTGATCATATAAATTGAGGTTACAGATCTGGGCGCACATAATCATCAACATCTAATTCATCCTCAACATCAGACTCATAATCATCAAAATTTGAGTTTCGGTTTTAAGAAAGAGAGAGAGAGAAAAAAAAAAGAACAAAATTTTGTCCATATTCATTAACCGAAGCCTTATGACTCTCTCTCTCTCTCTAGTGCAAAGATCCGATTCATTAGCTATCAAATGATTTGGAACGTATGGCTAAGCTGGAAGCCGATCTTGCTGCCATGAAAGAACAAAAGGATCAACTTGAGCACACGAGTTCCAACAACAAGATCAGTAGACAAGTTTGGATTTGTAAACCAAAAAATCTTCCCTATCCATTTTTCTTTCTTGAATATCTCGTTGCTATCTTTTCGTTAAAAAAGGTTTGATGAACCAAATCGGAGATTCCAATAGAAGAAGAAACGAAAATGAAGAAGAAGAAGATTCGTAAAAGAAGAAAAATATTCGCAGAAGAAGTAGTAGAAGAAGAAACCCGAAGATGAAAAACAAACCTTAACCAAAAAAGTTTATGTATTTTTTTAGAGAGATTGTGAGTTTTAGTGGGTATAGTTATTTTCAAAATGAACAAAAAAAAATGACCTGAATAACAATTATCAATATTATTTTAAACATTACGCATTATTACACACAATATTTAGGTAACTTCTACCTAATAGATTAAGATTTGTTTTTTTAGTTATTATGAATGTCATTTAAACCCAAAAACTCATATTGCCTTAATAAATAGTCACGGGATTAATGATCAGATTTTAGGACCGATATAATTAGGTACATCCCATTGTCATAAAATCTGTGATTAGCGGGTCGTTTTAGTTTCGAGTCGTGTTCGGATTTTCAATTTAGCTCCCAATAGCACTTCTATTGTGACCCTTAACCTTCTTTTGTCAAACTTTCTATTAAGACCCGTATTTTATTTTGTAATTATAATTTTATTAGTTTATACTCTCCTTATCTTTTTGGAATAATGTATGAAAAACTCAAAATCAGAGTCAAATAGAGAAAAAAATTCAGCCGAAAAAATTAATGCAAAAGAATCTAATTTTAAACCCCTTTTTAACTTTTAACAAGACAGTCCTATTTTTTGTATAATCTTCTTTTTACTCGTCCATGTTGACAACATATATAAATATGTTGCTATAAACAATGGACAACGTATATAATTGTTTTGTTATAAACTTTTAACATGTACAATAATATCCTGACTTGTTATAACGTGTTGACAATATATTTAATAATGTCCTGACACGACCGAACCCTACCATCTACGAAGGCTAAAGCCATTTATCAACTTGGGCCTTAATAGCTCCTCGTAAGGCTTTATGAAAAATTACAAAGAAAAGTGCAGTTGCGGGGACTCGGGAAGTAAGAAAATAAGACATAAAAATTCAATCCGGACGCTCCTTAAATTGGAGGCCTAAAGTCACCGCTTTGGTGGCATTGGCTCAGGGTCGACCTTGTGTCCGGACTTCTTATAAAATATTGACAATATATTTATAATTGCTCTGACATGTTATAAATGTTGTTGAAGACATACATAATTATGTGGGTGTGCTATTAACAACATATATAATGCATTAGCCAAAACATTATGTTTCCGTCAGTGTCAAATACACAAAGGATAATATGTATAATACTTTTATGTTTGCAAAAGACAAATTGAACAATGCATTAGTCTAAATGTTTCTGTTGGAAGCAAATCAAAAAATGTGGAAATCATTTTTTTTCCCAAGACATATCGTTCAAAAAAATGTACATTAGTCTAAATGTGTTTGTCAATGCAAAAGACAAATGGCAAACATTTTTTTTAAACAATTTTTTAGCAAAAACGAACCTGCTCCGAAATTTACTAAATTGTTGGGAGCACATTGAGATTTGTTCAGAAATTTACAACATTATTGAAAACAAACTGAAATTTGTTCAGAAATTTTCAGAAAATATTTTTTTTAGCGAAATAACATCCATAAATAACACTACAAAAAATATAGCTATTAGGGACGGCTAAAAACTGTCCCAATAATGCAAAAACTGTCCCCAATATAGTATTGGGGACGGTTTTTATCCGTCCTAGAAACTGGCGTCCCAAATGTTATTTGGGACAGTTATAGCGACAGATAGCTTCTATCCCCAATATTCTGTTGGGGACGGTTTTTACTGTCCCAATATAAACGGTAGTTAGGGACAGTCATGAACTGTCCCTAAAAGTTTGATAGAATTTTCTCTCATTATTTGGATTTGGGACAATCAACATCTGTCCCTAGAAGTTTCGAGAGTTTCCTCTTGCGTTATTGGGAGCATTAATATTTGTCGGTATGAAATTGACGAACGTTATTCCTAATCAAATAAATTTGAAGCTTCCATTTAAAATGAGTTCAAACATAGATAATCAAAATATTCTTACTCGTACCAAAATATAATGTATTTCATTTGATGCTATTATCAACATATACAACAGCAGTATTTCACAAATATTGACCCAACAAAACATTCAACATGTATAGAACTGATGGGACAAACAAAATCGCATTTGTTACCACAAGAAGCTTGTACAGACTATCATTTGTATGGGAAATCTCATTGAACCTTTGTTTGACATTGTTGAAACTCACCATCTCAGTGGCATCGTGGACAAATAAATCAAAAGAACTATTGCAAACTTGCAGCTGGAAACAACCCCATTAGCTGACTGAATGTTTTGAATGGTGAGCCTAATTCGAAGCTAATATTCAACTGATCAAGATCCTTGAGATCGAAGGCAACTGGCGCATAATGATAGGGATAAAAACCTGTAGTAAAGAATATCCAAGCATCAGTCAGACAAATATCAAAAATAGTAGTGTCTATACTTTCTAAGAGTAAAAAAACAAAAAGATGGGAGATCTAATAGGAAAAAAGTTGTGATCGTGTTCACTGCATATGTGTGGTAGATTGGTGTTCTTTCTTGTTCTTTGTCTTTCAGCTTCTCCCATAGAACTAAAACAAAAATGAGGCTTCAAGCTTGTGCATCATGTCAAACGGTTGTATTTAACACAATATCAAATGCAACATGGAAGTCCTTCACATAAGGAAACATGGTGTACAAAGAAAGTTAATATTGAGATTATTTCCAAAGGAATGACGACATCAGAAGTAGTTAATCGAAATATTAGTTCTTTTATTTGAAGCACACTTACCATCGCCAGGAGCAAACCTCTTCATAGTAATAGAGCATGTCCCAGCACAGAACTTTTAGAACCTTAAAGAGCAAAAAAGCAGTCAACATTCAGTTAACCTTCATTAGATAATGGTTACCAAATTGGAAAATCAAACTTCGTGAAAACGCTTCCAAAAAACAGCTATAGATCTTTGCCTACATACTAAAGTTTTGCACTTCACTACACGATTCAACCAAGTGACTTAAATTGAACAAGAAACTGCATTTTAACTAACCAATAAAAGATGATAACCAAAATGAGACTAGTTAGATGAATTTAAATGTTAATTACCACAATATATCTAACTAATATTTATGCTGGATGTGACATAATCAGATAAAAAATGGCGAGGGTGATTGATTCAAAGAATTAGTGGGAGTAAAGATTCAGGAGAAGAAGCTCCTATTGATCTGCATTACCAACAGACTAGAAAGAGCTTTCCAAAAAAAAAAGACTAGAAAGAGGATTGGTTAGACTGAACTTGTTTGTCCAAGCTTCAGCAGAAGAGGGGCAAAGGTGTTTTGGAAGTGTTTTGCAAGTGCCCGTGAGAGTGCATAGTTTACGATGGATAGAGGACAACGACTTTCACCTACAAAAGGATCATACCAACACATATCAAATGTATATTCGCATGAAGCAGAAAATAAAACGTAAATGCTGATATAAACGAATGAGTACAAAAACCTAAATATAGAAGAAACAAGTAGTGCAAGTATCGAACACTATTAAAATCATTAAGGTGAGGAACATACATTTCACGAACCACTAAAGGTAAGCCCGGCATTACGGTTTGCTATTCCAAACTGCAGTATATGTCCAGTATAAGCTCTCCAAGTTTAAATGTAAGTTCCGGCTTCAGAATGCTCTTTTTGGTCCAACATATATAAATGAGAACATGAAAGAATTAGTGCAACAATGAATCAAAAGCACAACACAAATGTCTTTTTAATACATAATTAGCAAAAAGAATTACTTAACTGGAGTTGATTAAACAGAAGAAGATATCCTAATGAGCTCTCGAAAATTTACTAACTGTTAAAACCAAATTAGTAACAAGGCTCAAATCTTAAGCAGCTGGATCCTTTAGTATCAACTGTTAAATGTAAATTTAAGACAAAAAACTAAAATGATAAACTATTCAGTAAAACCTAGCAGCTTAATTCAAGCTGATAAACCATTATTAAATATAACCGCACAAAGCTCAAATAAGATAAAAATGAAAAGGAGATCAAACATCAAATGAGAAGACCTGAAACATGATCAATACCACAATTCAACCACTTCTTGAAAATCAATCAATTTCTTCTCAAAATGAATTTGAAGTTTGGGAAAAGATAAGTTTGGTAAAAAAAATTGTTACTAGCGTATAAAAATAAGATGAAGAAAGAAATTTAATCAAAGTATTACCTATATGAGCAACTGATTTCTCTGAGATCTTCTAGCCGATTTCTCCGAGATCTCCTCGCCGGTTTCTCTGAGATCTCCTAGCCGATTTCAGTAAAATCAAATCTTTGGATATCAAAACTAAGCAAAGGATGTTAAACCAAATGAAAAGTCATTTAGATCATTGAATTTTCCACATCTTGTCAGTTGACCTATTCGATTGATTTAACAAGTCTTTTGATTAAAGTAATCAAGTCACAGAGACGAATTCAATTGAAGATAGAATCTTGCTCATTGCTATTAAACATAAAATCTTAAGAATTTGAACTTGTTGAGTTTAATAAAGATGGGTTTTCTGCAACAGAAGAAAGAAAACAACTCGGATAATGAACTACTACTACTTCTAACTGTTACCATCTTCAATTTCTCCACTGTTTAATCTTCCTCTTTTCTTCCACCATAATTAGTAATACAAGTATGCAATGAAAGCCAATATTAAAGCCAATAATTGGACAACTAAAAAGCAAACTTAACCCAATTCCTGAACTCTTAAGAGATATCATCTTTATGTCCCTCTCCCTATCTGATCGATAAGATACATTAAACCTAAGAACTAAAGAAGATCTCTACTTAAATATGAAAAAAAATCACATATAATAATCACTGTAAAAACCCTAAATAAATTTCACTATCTTGTATTAGAAATTAAGTTTATGGTTTGAAAACCCTAAATAGTTTTAATGCATAAAACAATAAATAGTTTTAATGGATTTTTCTCATAATAACTATGGTTAGGAACAAAAAAAGAAGATGAAGAAGAAATTTAATCATAGTAACAACTACAAGAAGCAGTCGATTTCTCTGATTTGTTCAACTCGATTTGTTGTAGCCGATTTCACTGGAATCACTAATCAAGAATCTCCAAAATATTTTGTTGTAGTAGTAAAAGAAGATGATGATAAGAAGAAGAAATATAGAAAACTGACCAACTGGGTGAAGATTCACAGATCCCTCACCTTGAGAAAACTGATGAAACTTGGGAGAGACCGAGAAAGGGAAGACGAGAAAAGAGAAAAAGAGAAACGAAATAATGATTAAATCTGATTATGTTAGGGATAAATTTGGGCCAAAATTAGGTCTAAGCGGGAACATTTGCGCCAAAATTGGCCGCCATTTTTTTGTATCCCACTACTCTAAAAATCTGTCCCTAAAATACATTAATCGTCCCTACTGTCATTTTTCCCTACTGTCATTTTGTTAGGGACAAATACTATAAAAGTGTCCCTATTTTGAATATATTAGGGACAGACATAAAAACCTATGTCCCTATTGGACCTTTTTTTTGTAGTGTAAAACCTGGGTTACAAAGTTCACCACTCTCCACACATAACGTTGAAAGAGGGACTAAACTAAATGACGATTTACCAACAAAGGATTAAAAAGTAAATTACACAGATTGAAGGGTCAACACGGATGCTGCCAAATTGTGGGCGGACTGATTTGAGAATCTGGGGCAGTACATGCACGTGACTTCCATCTATCGCGACCTTTCGTTTAGGTCGTTGATCTCGTACCAATATCTCCACGGGATTTCTGGATCAACGGCTGAGATTAGGTCTAGTATAACCCTAGCATCTCCTTCTACTATATAACCACACAGCCGTATCTCTTGCCCTAAATCTAAACTGAGTCTAAACCCTAGCAGCTCACTGTGGAACGGAGATACTGGTTCAAACCTTAAAGTCTTGCTCCCAATGATGTTTCCTTCATGGTCCTTTGCTATTGCTGCTGTTGAAGCTTCATTCTCTCGAAAAGAACCGTCAAAGTTAATTTTAATTTGGTTAGGTGGAGGAGGACACCATCGTTCATCAAGGTTTTCCTGCATCACATTAGTAGCAGATGAAGTTTGGATAAGATTAGGGACATACCTAAGGGATTCTCTGACTCTCCACCAACATCTCACCAAGTCGGGTTGCTGATTTCTGAAAATCAATCCATTACGTTCTTTTCACCATTCCCATATGATGTAGGTAAATGTAAACCATCGATTGTGTCCATTTGATATATCTAGGACCAGATTTGTTAGTAGACTAATGAGATCTGTGTTTTGTATATGCATGTCTTGTCTATTTGTGTGCTGGATTAGGAGAATGAATTTTGGACATGAACCGAATAGGTGGTCAATCGTTTCCACTTCGTTGATGTCGCACATCTTGCAAATCTGAGGTACATATGAAACTTTAGTACCTATATTGTGTAACGTAGGTATCCCATTATTGATTAGTTTCCATATGAACTGTTGTACTTGAGGGTTCATATTCTTTATGCTCCAAAATTGTTTCCATAGGAACAACTGAGGTTGTTGTGTCAGTTGTGGTGTCTCCTTGATCTGTTTATAATATGATTTTGCCGAGAATTTTTCTGATGGAGTCGGACACCATATCACTCTATTTTGATGTTGATTGTCTCGAGGGATTGTTATTGCGTTGGTTGCCTGTATTGTCTCATCATTAAAATATAAGTTAATCAACTCATTATTCCAAATTTTAGTGTTAGGCTTAAGTAGATCAGAAACCCAAATGATAGTAGGGACGAATTCAACCGCAAATTTCGTCTCGGAAGTAAAATTTTACTTTTACGAAATCAGTCTTATTTCAAATAATATTCCAAGATTAGGCCTAGTTTGCTATTATAATATCATCCCAAATTTTAGGATTTTAATCCTTTTCTTTTTGTCTCCTCAACTTTAGTTGTGGAATGACAAGTAAACTCATAGCCTCCACACCAACATCTGCCTTATCCCCAAAACGTCGACTCCACAAATTCCTGCAGATTATCGTCCTATTAGTCTTCTCAATACCACCTATAAGGTTATCACTAAATTGTTAGCTGAGAGACTTAAAGCCACTTTAAACCCCATCATTTCCCCTTTTCAAGCGGCTTACGTGCCAGGGAAGCAGATTGCAGATAACATCATAATGGGCCAGGAGATTATCCACTCGTTCAAGATGCTGAAAGGAGCGCAGGGTTACTTTGGTCTTAAGCTAGATATGTCAAAAGCTTTTGACAGGGTTGAATGGAAATTCCTGATAGATATAATGAGAAGTTTAGGGTATGACGATCATTGGATTAAGCTTATTCATACGTGTATCTCCACCTCCTCTATGTCTGTCCTCATTAATGGGAGGCAGGGGCAGATCTTCTACCCCACTAGGGGTATCAGACAAGGCGATCCGTTATCTCCATTCCTTTTTACGATTGCCATGGAGGGACTTAGTCAGAGATTAATGTCTCAGAATGGTCAGAATAGTTTCAAGGGGTTTCCTACGTCTCACTTGGACCTCGAGATATCCCACCTTCTCTTCGCAGACGACTGTATCATTTTTGGTAAGAACTCTATTGACAACATTCACAATCTTAAGGACATTCTACAAGATTTCTGTGACACTTCAGGTCAGATGATTAACTATGCCAAATCTAATATCTTCTACTCGAAGAATTCCCACCCTAAGTTTAAGCGTCTCATTATGCGGGCACTAAAAGTTAGACAGGCGTCTACTTCAGAGAAATATCTTGGGGCCCAACTATTTATAGGGGCACAGAAAACTAAAGTGTTCAAGGATATTCTTGACCAGATTAAGAACAAGCTGAGCAAGTGGAGTAATTCTTTTCTTTCCCAAGTTGGTCGCACTGTGGTCATATCGGCCATAGCTGCAGCCGTACCCCGATATCAGATGCAATGCTTTGCTATTCCAAAAGGAATTACTAAAAGCATCAAGTCCGTCCAACGGAACTTCTGGTGGGGTAAGTCTAAAGGCATATGCACCAAAGCATGGTCATATATTTGCCTTCCGAAAAGTCAGGGAGGCCTAGGTATTCATTCACCTGCCTGAGTTGGATAATGCAGCTTTAATTTCTAAGATGGCGTGGCGTCTCAAGACTGAACCGGAAGCCGTTTGGGCCAAACTAATTAAAGCGAAATACTTCCCCAAAACTGATATTCCGGGACCGGCTAAAAACCACCACTCGTGGAACTGGAAAACTATAAGAAAGCAATATAATATCATTAGTGAACTCACCAAGTGGGAGGTAAATTCAGGTAAAGAAGTGAATATTTGGTCGGACAACTGGATTCCAGAACTTGACGGAACAGTACATAATGTCAGCAACTCCCCTCTCACCAAAGTTGCTCAATTAATCACCAATAACAACTGGAATGAAGAAATGCTCAGGGAAAACTTTGAACCTCATACGCAAGAACTAATTAAAGCTATCCCAGTCAATAGTGAAGAAAGAGACCAGCTTAAATGGAAGCTCACCAAGACAGACAAATTCTCAGTAGCTTCCATGTACCATCACTTAATGAGTAGCTCCATCAATGTAAACCCTAGCACACACAACTGGAAATTCATTTGGAATCTACCGACGATCCCTAGAATCAAGAACTTTATCTGGAAGATCTGCAACAAAGCTTTACCGGTGAGAGGAAGAATCGGCAAATACATTGATAACAATACTAACTGCCCTAACTGCAACATAACAGAATCTATCGAGCATGCGCTATTACATTGTGCCCTAGCTAAAAATATCTGGTTCAATTTTAACATAATATCGGAGAATATTTTGTCCATCACAGACTGGATCTTCTCTTGGGAGGTTAACGAACATCTCTGATACACCAAAGATAACGTACATTTCACTACAGTTTCATGGGTGTTATGGAAAGTTAGGTGTGATCACTGTTTCCAGCATGAAATCAATGATCTTCATAAGATTATCAAAATGATTGAAAACTATCCGAAATCCAGTAAAAAACCAGGAAACAACCATAAAAATAAGAATATTCCTTCAACTGATGATAAATGAAAACCACCGCAAAACAATGCTATTAAGATCAATGTTGATGCATCTTTTACTAATATAATATCCAATATAGGAATTAGTATTATCGCTCATAATGATAAATCTAAATTCATCGGAGCACAGGTTAAATCTTACAGAGCGAGAAATAGTGAAGAAAGTGAAGCTATGGCCATCTTACTTGGTATCGAATGGGCTAAAGAATTGAATTACACTTCCATCATTATAGAAAGCGACAACATCAATCTTATCCAACATCTGAATAACAACAAACATGCAGTTCAATGGCAATCAATCACCCACATAAAGAAAATCAAGAAATACAAGAACGAATTCCAGATGATCAAATTCAATTATACCAGGAGAGAACTGAATTCAAATGCAGACAAGCTGGCAAGATGGGCGAGGAAAAACAATAGAAATAAAGTGTGGTTGAACGTTCCATGTATTTTAGCTAATAGATATTGTAATAACTGTTTGATTTAATTAATGCAATATAGCTCAACAAAAAAAAAAAAAGTAAACTCGTAGCCAATGACCTTGTAAAAAAGAGAATTTGACTCTCTTCTCCACCCTTCTTTTTTCATTTCTTTTTTCTTTTTTCTTTTTTCTTTTTCTTTTTTTTCTGTTGAACCTCTCTTCTCTCCTCTTCTTCTTCACACTTTTTTCTCTTTCACTATCTCTCCCTCCCACCCGCTTTTTGTTACGACAAATGGGCCTTCGACAAAAGGGAAATATACTTGCGACAAAACCCCAACATAGGGGAGGGACGTGTAAAAGGGAAAGGGCGGGAGAGGGGTGGGAAGCGGACCGGACGGGTAGTCCACTGTCACTTACTCTTCCGGTCCGAGCATAACGGATAAATTCTCAATTTGTTCGTTCAGACATATCGGGCGGGCACTTGACAAAGTTTGGTTGTCAGCTGCCCGTTTGTGCTCGCCTTAATTGTCGGGAAATCCGAGTACCGGAGCGGTCAGACTCAAGCGCAATTTTTATTTTCTTTTGCTTGAATGCCCATAAAAGATACTTATTAGAATTTCGCCCAAGCAGAACCCATTGAACGTAGTTTCACATTGTAAACTCTTTGAGATGAAAGAGACACAAAATTTTATAAATAAGAAACGTAGCATTTCCATACATTTACGTGTAAGTGTGGAGTCTAAATACTAACTATATTTATTGATTGTAACTATCTGTATGCAAATAAAATGTCTAAGTAAGTCAAAAATATCATTCGGTCAGGCTTATCGATCGGGTTTGGGCGGATAGTGTCCGTCTAAATTTGGCGGTCCGGACGGACAGTGTCCGTCTCCGACACCGGGCGCCCATGGTCACATCGGGCTCGTGTTGTTCCTGAGTGGATCCGGACTCCGAGGTCTTTTTCCCAACCCTAAAGAGGGAGAGGGGAAGATACGTTAATGGTGGTAGTGTAGGTGGTGGCGGATGAGACGTACAGAAGAGTTACAAAAAGTATTTCAACATCAAGCAAAATTACGGCCGCCGAACCGAGGAAAGTGATGTGGAGAGGAAGGGTGAAATGAGGTAGGGGAAGGGAGGTGAGATGGAGAGCTAAACAGTGAAGTGTAGGCACGGGGCATAATTGGAACCAAATCAATTAAGAACAAATCAAACCCAGGCACGGGTCAGGCCAAAACAACTAGTTGATCATTGAGGACGAAAACAAAATTAACTCGTATACTTATGGCTAATTTAAGCAAAATTTGTTGGTACAGCTCTCAGCAACTATACCATAACTTACAAAATACCGATAAGAAGATCTCCTAATAAATAAATGGCACCATTTCGACAAAATAAATAAATAAATGACACAATTTCAACAAAAAATAAATAAATAAATGACACCATATAATGATCAAGGTCGAGAAGCAAGACCACAGAACCTCCTGCCATGACTTTCTTGCGAAGGATTCTTTTCAGGAACTGAAGTCCTCTTGTATTTTCGCAACTTTTGCTGATAATATACCCGCCATTGTCCAAATGAAGAACATAAATAAGGATGAGAGACATCATCAGCTATGAGGCCTCAGTCAGTTTCAACCGAGGAACGATATTCATTGATTGCAGCTCCTGCATTTTCAAATTGAGTTTGAATGAGCATATTATTAGCAATCGTAACCACACCACCAATACCATAATAAATATACAAAACCATTACAACCCATACTACTTGTGAATGATAGAATCTGAGAATAGTCCCACTAGGACAAAGGGGAACTCTCATAACTAATAATATAAAGTCTACGTCCTCTCTACCCATGCCAATTGGTTGGGGTTTGTCCACGAACTTCAGAATATAATGTCTTTCGATTCGGTATGCTTTTCAAAGAAAGCTCAATTCATATACATTTGAAAGTGCATCTAGTGTCTCACAGAAGGGCGATTATGCACCTTGATCGAAGTGCTTAAGCAATGAAATCTTTACACTCACCTGGAATAAGAGCTTGCAAGCATATGGGAGTTTCATTGTAGAAATATTATCCCCATTTTCGCAAGTGGAACAAACACCACTTTTTATCTTATAGTTGTAATAACCTAGCATACCACACACCCGACAAACCTGCACAAATGCAACGGTTCGTTTAGTAAACTATCACTACTGTGTCCTGAGTGTGATAATAGACAAGATATGTGAAACCGATAAAACACACTCTTAGTATTACAATCAGATCTTGGAATCAACCAATATGCAGTTAAAGAGATTTCAACATTGTATCATTTTCAATTGCAGATACTGTCGTTGCTAGGACGTAAAATTAGAACTACCTCAACACAATACTGGAAAGGCAATTATCCATACCTGAACTTCGAAAGGATCACTAGAAAGCATTAAGCGTTCAAATATCAGCATACTAGCACCATAAGCAATCAAACAATCACGTTCCATTTCTCCTAGTCGCAATCCTGCAAGTCTCAAACAATTAACTCAAGCTTTTCAGGAAGTGTAACTCTAAACAATATGTAATAAAATTCAAGTTTTAGAACCTCCATTTCGGCTTCTCCCTTCTGTAGGCTGTCTGGTTAGATTAACACGGGGTCCTCTAGCACGAGCATGCATCTTATCGAGGACCTAAATCAAGACACGAATTACAATGCAAGAAAGAGTAAGAATCTGGTGGAGTAACAATACACATGTAAGAAAAAAGAAAAAGAACTTGGGGACTGCCCAAACGAGCAAGTTATCTGGGCAACATAATAAGAAAATTGTGAAGTCACCTTGTATATAAAAAGAGTAATTAGAGGTCATAATTTGCCGTTTTTTAAGTTACCTTTTAAAAGGAGTCCTAAGAGTGTTAGGTACTCGGGTGCCGGGTAGCAAGTTTTGGGAATCTGAGTGTATTTTAGAGTCCTTGACAGAGTTATCTACAGTGTTCTACACAAAGAGCTATAACTACGAATTTAACATGCAACTGGAGAGGAACAAGTAATTTATTAAATTTTATTTTACAATTTCTTTTCTTAATATAATCATTCGCAGTCTCAAAGAAAAAGTATGCCTTTATGAAATATCTAATTAATCTACATATGGTATAAGTTTATTTGAAGAATTATGAATTTAGAGAAATATACTCTTGTTTATCTTAAAGGGAGAAACCTAAGACAAGCTTGACAATAGTACCTTAAATTTTAAGGAGAATCAAAAGTTTTACGTGCCCAAAACCCCAGTCATTTGAAAGGAACAAATATCTTTCTATAAAAACTTGTGGCGGGTAAGGTTCGTTGTTGCACAATATTTATTCAGATCACGCTACCTCTACTGACTACGTCACTACAGTATGATCAGCCAAGAATAAAATGCGACAAGACCAAAACATTAGAATCTATCGGATTTCATAAAACAAACTGAAAAAAAAAATCTGACCATGTGTTTTAGCTTCTGGTAGTAGATTGGCCCCATGAAAACATATGCCTGCAGCGGGCAACCAGTGATACCTGGAATATAGGACAGGGTTACAATTGGAAAACAAGTAATTCATGATTCAAACATCAAAAGATCATCATAACATAAGTCATAACCATTTCAAATCCATGCAGATGTGCAAGTGAATCATCAAATTGTGGATACCAATTGAAACCAAGAAACAACGTCATTAAAACAAAACCTAATGAATTAGAAATTAAAGCATTTAGGAGGAAAGCATAAAATTACTGGATGATACTTCTCCTTGCGAGTAGGAATCAACCTAGAACTCTTGGAGCATTCTCAACATTTCAACTAGATAACTCCCTAACTATCTCAAGGTGCAAAAATTAGATGCAAGTAACACAAGAGAAATCCACTATATCGAAGTCTAATACATCAAACAAGTGGCATTTGCGCTACCACAAATTTCATTTACATAGCACAGTGAAAGAAAGATATTCAGTCAATCATCATTATTAAGAGCATCTCCAACGTGGGCCGGGCGCAGGCTATAAATTCAAATTTATGGCCTGCGCCCGGCCCTCCAGTGAGAGTCAGCTGGGGCGGAAGCCCCAGCCGATGCTTCAGTCGCCCCTAACATTAGGGGCGACTGAAGCAGTCCCCAACATGACCGTTGGGGGACCCCTCCCAGCCGTTGGATTTGCTCCAACGGCTGGAAATGGGTTCAACCCCTATAAATAGGGGTTGAACCCATTCTTTCATCTCCCACTCTCTTCATCTCTAATTTCTTTCTCTCTTTCTTTCAAATTTCTTTCTCCCCATTTCATTTCTATCTCTCTTTTAATTTCTTTCTCTCTTTCTTTCAAATTTTTTCTATCTTTTCATTTGTTCTCCCATGGATCCATTAGACATCAAAGAGTTTGACAACCAAAGTTATATGGAAATGTTGTCGTCCCCTAATTCTATTTACCCGTCGGCTCAATTAGGAGTTGATGATTATGAAGTATGTGAGGATTCTTGCGTGCAAGAGGGGACGACTTCAACAAAGATAACTAGACAGTAACCGTATAAGCCGGATGAAGATATTTTACTTACTAATTGTTATTTGAAAATCACATTTGATGCGGTTGTGAAATAGTCAAAAATATAAAGTATTTTGGCAAAAAATATCGGATGAATATAACGAGAGTTTAAAGTTTCAACGCACACTTAGAAGTTGTAAATCTCGTTTCAGTGAGATAAGCTCGGAATGTCAAAGTTTTATACCTACTTTGAGGATAATAAATAAAGTTTCAAAAAGCGGGGAAAACGATTATAACCGGGTAATTATTTCAAACTTTTTAATTTTTTTTTTTTAATCTTTTCACTTCATAGTATATACTTAATATATATTTTGTTTATTTCAGTACAAAGAGCACTTGAAATGTATAAAAAAAATCACCAAGGAAAAGGGTTTAGGTTCCAACATGTTTACAAAATTTTGATGGCACACAACAAGTGGATGGCAGACGTGCCAGGAGAGTCAACATCCGGCAAAAGAGATTCTAATACCAATCCATCGGAGGAAAGACCAATTGGCCGTAAACAACCAAGCAAATGCAAGAGTTGACGAACCATCCACACATTCTACTGCTTCAAAAACTCAAAATGAGGGATATTGGGAAAAAAGATATGAAGAATCCCAACAGAGATCAACAACTTTGACGGAAGCTGTACGGGTTCAATAAGAGACCCTACGGATGCAACAAGATTTTCTACAAGCAGATAAGAAACACAAGAACCGACAATATGGGATTGACTTAATGAAGATTGATGTTAGGTCTCTCGACGAACATGCTGCACGAATGCTTATAGCACCGCGAGAAGCTTGGTTCAATGGTCAACCACGAGACCCAAGAAACCCCTTTTAGTTATTTTTAATTAATTTTTCTATTGTTGTTTGGTCGTATTTAAGTAGTTTAAATTTTTTTAATCAATTATTAGTTGTAATCAATGTTTTCTAAATTGAATTTTATTAAGTAAATTGGGAAATTTCATTTTCAAATTTTCGGCCTCAAGACAGGCTGAGGCTGGAGCTGAATTTTAGAAGCTGAGCTGAAGCCAAAAATTTTGGGTGAAAAAGTGTTTTTTTCGGCCTAAGACAGACTGCCATTGGACTTGCTCTAAATGGTATAGACCGTATACTCAATCCATTGAAAACATACAGGAATCTTTACGAACCAGGGTACTTTTTTTGGGACTATATTTAACATGAATTGAAGCCCAGATATGTTCCACCGAAGTGCACGACATCTGTATTAGGTTACTGAAAGGGACAAGACTATGTACACATTGTTTGTCTGTCTATTGCTACAAAAGAGAGAATATAGATTTACATTGTGCATTCTCTTTATAGTTTCATCTAGCATTTTATCACATAAAAATTCCGTGGTTTACACCCTTCAAGTGATGATATGGTGTTTCATTTTGAACTGAAAAACCTTTCAAGTGAAACATTTACTAGCATTCTATAAACACATCTTTACGTGGTTTATACCCTTCTATGGCTCATAAACTATTGTTCATTCTATACACGTAATTTTTTCCTTTCTTCCAGTATTACAGTATTACTAGGCTTATGAAATTTGAGCTCTACCAGGCCTAATCGTTGTTGTGACATGAAATGCACGCGTCACGGAATCAACCAATTCTACAGTAAATTTTTTGAAGGAATATAAAAACCTGAATAGATGAAATCTTTGCCGTTGTAGCTAAAGCCATGCTTCACAAGGGTGTTACTGCCACAAACCGAAATATATATTAAAATGCTGTAAGCTTGATAAATAATGTATAGGTCCAAGGTAAAAGCAAGAAAGTCAAAGAGAATAATACCTAATTACTTCAACTCTGTCAGCATGGCCACTTGGTTCCCCAAATGCACTACCATAATGGAATCTACCACAAGAAACCCCAGCTTTGCTACCAAGAAGCTCTATCATCTTCCCTATTGTCATTCGACTGATGGTCACAAGAAAAATGGAAGAACGATATGTGAAATTAGTAAGATCAGGCTATTTTAGGGCTACAATTATGAGCCAAATCTTTTTAACGGCCTCCAAGATAACAAATGAAAACAGAATGTCTTAGTAATAAGGATACATCAAGAAAATGAAAGATTGAAATTAACTGGCTCGTGCTACAAAATTAACACCCAGATAGAAGAAGTTGCACAAGTACTTAGTACAATAATCAAAACCTAAAATATCATTATACCCTTGCTTAGTGCCAACAATAGATCTTTTAAACACTATCAGCGGGTATAGCTGGCTCATGTTACTATAGTTAATTGTTCAAAAATATCGGGTATAGCTGTTTAGCACCATATGCGAATGTAAAAATTTAGAAACTGAACCCATAATTACAGCGAAATTACTTGGGTGATGACCCAAGCTTCCCCCTCCAAACAGATTAAAATTCACACTCAAGATCCGTCCGTGCTGCATATTATTAACGAGGGAAATATCACGCGAATACACCCTTGCATGTCTCATTTATTAGAATAAATCATTACCATCGTCAGATATCAGGGTTTGAAATGCCAATACATTTTTGCTTAGGAAGAATCAATTACCTGACCACTCCTTTATGAATCTTACTTTTTCTTTCCTTCGTTTTTTCTATCCCTACTCAAAATGGCCTTATTACAGTATGTCCCCATGTGTGAAAGGAAATGTTCGAATATAGCAGTGTTTACATAGTAAGAGATGTTTCATAAGTCCTAAAGGCCAAAACATGCTATTTGAATAAGAGATTTCAGAAGCAACATGCAATTACAAACTGAAGGTCAAGAAAAGTAAAAATATACAGGAGGAGCTTACCTTGGAAACCCATGAGGATTCATAATTAAGTCAGGGCATATACCACGCTCTGAAAATGGAAAATCCTCCTGCGGAAGAATGGTACCACAAACACCTTTCTGCCCATGTCTACTGCTAAATTTGTCACCAACCTGTGTGAAAAAAGAGACACAGTTAGATAAACTGAAAACAGCAGGATGTATTATGATATGAATCTACCATGAGAGGAAATTTCAGGTCTAACAATTTAACAGAAGTATTTCATGTATAGACTTACCTCCGGTCTACGAGTTTCACGGATTAGGAACTTGATGCGTTCATTCCCGTCTTGGTCTGTGAAAAGGGCTACTCTGTCAATCACTGATGTCTCTCCCTTGGGCCCTTTGTACTTCTGTGCAGCAGGATTGTAATTCCTAGATAACCAATAAAAGGTAAGACAAATGGTTCTTACAGCAAGTACAACTACGCTAAATATTTCCACCTAAACTTACACAACAGCACTGTCGGTACTTGATGGCACATATTTATTGAGAAGAACCTCATCAAAACTAATTTTTTCCCCAGGAGATGCTATTCCATCATAGTCCAGTTTCTGCACAGAATACAAATAATTGAGACTTATAAGCAACAAAATACTAAATTAAAATCTTATGTACATATAAAAAATCAAAAAGGCAAGGAACAATTAGGAGTTTGAAGTGAGGTCCATATCACAGCTAAATGACAACATGTGGATTTGATTTAAGAAAAAGATTTGTACAGTCAACAGCGTTCCTCAAATGACCTTTGCAAAAAAAAGATAGGAAAGATGGTCACAATTTTCTTTGCAGAAACAAGATACTCCAAAAAAAAAAAAAAAAAACTATCTATATATAGACTTCATCGTACTGTAAATTCTAGCTTGCAAGTTACAAGATTTTAAAAGAGTGGTAGAATCTGTGCATATAGTGGGAGAGAAGGCGAAACGAAAATAATACGTATGTAATATCCATGGACCAAATCGACATTTTTGTTCTAATAATATAAACAATTAAACTAGTAACAAGTACACAAAAGCCTACAATAGGATATATGAAGAAAGTTGTTACAACACAGGTGATTGAAACAGTAACAAGAAACAGGGAAGGGGCATCGTTACCCCCACAAGTTTCCTAGAAGAATAGATAACAGCACAGAAGTTCATTGCTACATATCATGTTCATAACAAAGAAAATATAAAACCTGCTGGTCTTGTTTTTCTTTTTCTCGTGGTGCAACTGTATCTTGTTTACCATTTTTATACTTCTGAAGGATGCATGATGTCCTGTCCATAGAGAATAGTCAATGAAATATCTTTAGTACAACCTAAAGAGGCATAACTTATATGTAACATTATGCATTTAAATAAGAACTAGAATTCAAAAAGCAATTTGAAATTAACAGGTTGATACTTCTTTATTACGACACAGCGACCAAATCCACGATCAAGTGATGCTTTATTCATAACTATTGCATCCTCAATATCGTAACCACTATAACTCATAACAGCAACTGTTGCATTCTGGCCTGCTCCAAGCTTATCGTACCCAACCTGAGAACAAAATATTTTGCTTATATGCTATGTCGCAATGATTGCATAAATGCATAGTATGAAAAGCCATAAGAGTTCTAACCAGTTCAATTGTTCTTGTAGTCAGTAATGGCCTCTGAGGATATACCAAAAGGTAAATTAACGAATCCATCCGGGAAAGCTGCAAAAATTGATGAAAACATGAACTTCAGTTAGATAGAGATAAGGGATCATAACTATAAGAAATGAGAAGTAGAACTATATAATTATCAAATAATACAACAAAGAGATTCAATGTTGAAATCACATGAAATAAATATTAAAATGGAAAAGGAACTAGCTGGAAAAATCAATTATAAGTTCGATAAGATGTAGTAGTATTAATAAAAACCTAAATATCTGTTGTAGAACTTAAAAAACAGCTCCACATAACTAAGTACGAAAACAACCAGTGCCGGATTATATCCAAGTTCAATCCACCTCGTACATGATAGTTTTTAAACCTTGTAATGTTCTTTTCTGCGACATACACAGTAATGGGGACTTAGGAACCCTCATTACGAAACTACTTGCTCATGCTTCATTCCACATACGAAACTACTAGCTCATGCAGTCCTGAATAAGGATCCCATCCCCGTCGCTGTTTGAGTATATTGACCAAAGAGCAACAAGAGCAGTCTCTATTGAACATCCCAACACTTCTATATTATTAACACTCAGAAACAGTAGAATTTCCAAGCAACAGCAGTCACAACAGTCGTTCATAAGTTTTTTGAACCTGCAGTTATCACTTGAAGTCTGTAGAATATGTTGTATTTTACAGTTTGTTTGATAAATAATATAGGGGCGTAGAATACTTGATCACTAAAACACATCGACTCCATACATTTTAATAGGGAACTATGGATAAAAGGTATTAATACCTGGTTATAAGCAATATTTCCCATTGCTTGTTTTCCCATTGCACACTACAAGAAATGGTACAGAGTTTACGATCATTTAAGAAATTCCAGAATGCTAAATGTTACTTCTGCCTCTAAAACAAATATGTACAGACCTGATATGTATTTCTTGGTGACTGATTATGGTGAGGATAGGGAATTAACCCAGCAATAACACCTAAAATGGTGAAAGGCTCAATTTCAATATGAGTTGTTTGAGGTCCAGCTTCTCCTTCATAAAGCGCAATCTAGGGACATATCAACAACAATTACGCGTTGTACAGTAATGTCATTATTAATAATCAAATGACTTCATACAAAAGTAAGCTCCATATACTATAGTAATGCACAAACCAAAGAATTATTTTGTTCGTTGACATCAAGATACTCGACCAATCCTTCACGCAAAAAATCACTGAATTTGCAAGCACCATCCTTGAAAAGAAAAAAGGGGAAGCTTAGGGTATTGTTAGATTAAAACAAGATTTTTCAGGAAAAATAAATACACTAGACATACCCTCAACTCCTTCATATGGATTTCTTTTATCCTTGATCTACCCTTGTCAGCAATGACCACTGGGCGACATACACGACCTCCATCCGAAGCAATGTAAACACAACGCTACCAGACATTTCATCGAAAGTATCAGACATGCAATCAATACTAAAGACGACTAGACTGTTAATAGTACACCAATTACAACGATAAGAATTTGGTCTTTCATTTCCTTTTCTCTGCCAATTAATTGGCAATCCTGATATTATTAGCTCTGGCGTCTCCATGCATAAAAAAATTAATAACCACTTTTGGTGCATTCCAACTAAAGAAATTAACCTCTCGAGGAGACCGTAAGAACTATCGTCCTTCGTCATAATCAATTAAATTCATATTAGTATAAAGCAAGTATGCAACAACTAAGACTATAGCACCTGGGTCAAGTTCATTAAATAAGCAATTCCAAGTGGATCCGACGTTTTGCCAAGGAGAAGGATGCCTTGTGGCGCAAGATCATTTGCCGTAAGTATGGAGAAGATAAAGGAGGTTGGTCTTCAACAATCCGTATGGCTACGGGGTGTGGAGAGGTATTGAAAACAGAATGGATCAGTTCAACAAATTAACCAAATGGAAGCTAGGGAACTGCAGGAGCATAAAATGTTGGCACGATAAATGGTGCTCCACCATTTGCTTAAGAAAAAGATTCCCAGCAATCTTCCATGTCACAACTACGAAAGAAGCCTCGGTTGATCAGTTATATAATCCTAGCCGTAGGAGCTGGAACATTATTCTGCAACGAAAACCGAATGATTGGGAAGTTCCTATACTCGCTAACCTGCTGGGCATCCTCGACATCGTACACCCCAATGAAGAGGATGGCATAAGGTTTTGTTGGGCGAGGAAGATAAAGACCATATCGTTGGACCAGGATGATTTGGGCTGCTTGTCTTCATAAACTCCCGACAGTTGACCACCCGAAAAAGAGGGGTTGCTCCAGCTAGTGAATAGATGCATTCTTTGTAAGGAGCCGGAAACAGACAACATGCCACGTTTTGTTCAATTGCAAAGGAGGTTTGAAATCTGATTCCCCCTTGCAACCAGTTGGTGCCTTTGGAAGGATAGGAACGTTAAGATCTTCACAGAATCCAGTCCTCATAATGTAACAGAGGTGGAAGACGTAAAAGGGTAATTCTCCATTGGAATGGAAACTCGAAATGGGTAAATCTAAATCATATTACGACTTTGTTCACAAGCGGGTAGCTATGATGATATAACATAGCTGCCCAAGGTCCCTTGATTTTTTTCTTTATAAATTCATTTGAAGTTTCATTAGAAAAAAATCAGTCACATGCAAGCAACAAGTAAACAACCTGAACTGCACAGATACAAGCCTTACGTAACTGAAATGCTTTGCTAGTAACGGTATCAATTTGAGCCGTCAAAAAGCCAGAACCAGAATACACTTGTACATAAAAATCAACAACCCAGTACATGTGGTAGGAAATTACCTGTTTTTCATTTACAAATACACTGACAAACTCCCCAATTCTTCCCAGTCTCCGCAACTTTCTCATGGCATTAGCAAAATGCTAAAACAAAGAAGTATCAGATAAGGCCTTCAAGAAAAATTTGAAGAAATAAATGAGAATCATATATACTAATAGACACATACTTGTGGCTTCATGTGCTTGCCAAGAATAAGTCCATTCAAAATGATCAAAAATGACTTTGGCGTGTGAAGTTCTTCTGCAGATAACAACTCCAGATCTTCAACGCCCAAACTGTAACACTGGTGCATACACATTTGCATATAATCATGTCATTAACAAACCCAAGCATGTATGGCATACAACAATGAAATAGTAAATAACAGATTAAACATTGGGTCAAGCAGTAGTAAATATATTTCTTGCAGACTATGTACAAATTACTTGGAACACTCTTGCCCTCAACGTGGCATCGAGGTCTATTAAACAAGGGAGATGGAAGATGATAACCTACTAGTCGTGTCAGCATATGTCAACTGTCAAGAGACAATTGCTTATAGCAACTAGCACTTCCTTCTAAGGGTATACTTCTCTCTCTATTGCTTTCTATTTATTTGTTTGCTTGTGTAATAACTAATAATGGTCCCAGTTCTAGTTATGCTAATTTACAAGCCTACGTTAGTTGGTAACCAAAGCTACGGAATTCTTGCGATACACACTGCTCATAAAAATTGCTGAAAAACTGCCAGAGAGGAAGTGACCGAACAGATTTAGTTTCTCCAAGCTATGAATGATAAAAAATAATCACATAGTTATCCTTAAGGACTTCGCCATACAACTATAAAAGAAAATTATGGTTTCTGATGGATAAATGGTAATATTTAGCTCGTTGTAAGTACACACCAGAGAAATTAAGGGGCCTTCCTCTTCATCAGTCGTAACATGAGTCATCAAGGCCAAATTTTTTACAAGACCGCAAGATTCCCCTTCAGGAGTATCACATGGGCAAAGCATACCCCACTGTTCCAAGAAGAAGACAATATCCATGTGTAAATGATTAGAAAAAGCCTGAGTCACATTTTTGTAGAAACAAAGTAAGCTTAAAAATCAGAAAAGAAAGGAGAATCTAACCTGACTAGGTTGCAGTGCTCTTGGTCCACTCACTTTTCTGGACTTCTCAAACTGTGGCTGGATTCTTGTCATGTGTCCGACAGTTGAAATGAATGAAAGACGGGCCAGCACCTGTGAAGGCAGAGATATAACATCTTAAGTTATAAGTAAGACACTGAATGTATTGGAAAGAAAAAACCAGGGACAAAGATAACCTGTGTCATTCCCTTCTTATGCATCTTAAACCTTTTTAGATCCCAATTACCAGTAGACATGGCCCTCTCCAAGCCGTGGGTGATAACATCACTTTTAAGTTGCTACAAACAATTGCAACAAAATACAAATTGAATACATCATTCCAAAAGTATAATCCATGGGCCACAGTCTAGTCATATTTGTGCAACGCACAATTTCAAGCGATGTCTGCTTCCCGCGTAGATTCATAAGCATTTAATGGTTATACACACATAGAGAAAAACTAAATAAACAGACGAATCGTGAAATACTAGAATTAGATATTGCAGACTGCAGTCAATACTCAATAATGTAAATAACCCTAGAGGAAGCTATAGCATGTACAGAATTGAGGAGGCTCCAAGCACAAATATGCAAATATCCCGTTGATCAAAACCGTTATGTTTGTTTATGTTTGAAAACTTAGCTTTTTTCTTGATTATTCTAGTTAACTCGAGTTCAGTATTTTTGTAAAAAAAATTTGAATGAATATATTAATAGAAAAAGAAAATTTACAAACAATGAAATGCCTATTGAATCATGCTAGCATGTTACATTATCCATATCTTATAGTCTTTAAAATTCCTTGCGCAGAGGAAAAAAGTTCCTCTCACTTTTTCTCTATATATATATATATATATAGAAAGTTAAATTCATCTCCTTCAAAATTTTATTGTTCCTATCCTTTCATATGTTCCACACTATTGGTATGGGCACCAGGTTCTATATGTCTCACACTATTCCTATCCTTCCATATGCTCCACACTAATTCCGATCCTTCCTTAAAAAATTTAGTGTTCCTATCCTTCCATATGTTCCTCGAGTTCAATATTAAATCTCATAGTTTATCATTATTCATACACATAAAATTTTTACTTGCTTGTTTGTACCTACACTTTTACATAAAACGTGAGATGCTAAGACTGGTATAGTCTCTGAGGCACCAAGACAAAAAATATTAACGAAATTTCTAATATGTCTCACAACTTGAAACCCCAATTTCGGGCCCACCATAGCACTGATAATTTCCACAACAAAAACACTCACCCAGCGAACTCGCAACTACGAGTAGGGGTTTATCTCAAAAGACCTCACAACTATGTGGGAGAGAGTCTTGATCGAGCTACAACATTTAAGGAACCTTCAAAAGCTAATCCTTAGTGAAGGTAAACTATTGGGACCACTAAAAATACAGTCTACACTTGTAATACAAGATTTGAGCTTAAGAGAAATGAGGAATTCCTTTCTATTTTTCAAATCTGAACAAATATATTGGGCACAAAAGAATGGGAACAAGATTAACTACTTACAGAAGAAACGTTAACATTACAAGAGCGACTAGACCTTTGGAGGAGTTTATCTATTTTACTCTTGACTTCACTGATCATGGTCTTGAACAAATCCTACAGAAAAGAAATTAATGAGAAGCTGTGGACATAATAGAAAATCAGAAAACATGGAACTTCAATTGCATATGGCATACCTCAAATAGCAGGGATATCATCTGCCCAGACAGCTCCAGCCGCTTGTTTCCCACATAATCCTGTGAAAGCCGAAACAAAGAAGTGTCAATCATGAACTTGAGTTAATATTCACAATCACGGTTACAGTTGCAAGTGTGCAAAACATTTAATTCAGTTCCCATTGAACTTGCATCCTTTGACAATACTTCTCACAGGTTTTACGAACTTACCAAACTGAGACCCTATAGACCAAATTGAGAGCGACTGATTAAACGATTCAATTGAAAGAAAAAGTGAGATTGTAAGAAGCACGTTACATCATTTGTTCGAGCTATACACGTGTTACTTTTTTATGAAGACAATAAAACAGCATAAGAGTGTTTCCAAAAACGATTCTAGGGAACAACCAAGTACAGTAGATCTATATTAACAGGCAATACTGATTCCTCCAAGAAGAAATAAAAACTATATATATATATACATATATCTCTAGTTTAGGACAGGCAAAACTATATGTACAAAATCTAAGGATCTAATCTGGTGAGTTAAATATAACGATGTAATGTAAAGTTTGACCTAAGCAGCAAAACAGTATGTTAGTTTAACTCCTTCCTGTTAAAAGTTACGCAAAGTAAAATTCTTCAGTATACAGCAAATGATAGCGTAAGTCTATCATATCGATACACCAATACACCCCTAACCACACAGCAAGTACTTTGATATTATCACCTCCATGGTATTGTCATACGAGTATACAACATTAACATAATTTGAAATAGCAATATGACATGCACCAAGAGGTGTTATTTCTTGCGATCAGTTACTACGACTGAAAAACAACTTCCATTTGGTATCCTAACTCTAAGAGGATGTGAATTAAGCATTATAAGTCATCAATAACACCAAGAAACATAACTAATATGACAAAAAGATGAAAGAGCAATGCGCCAGAAATAATTAATGATTCTGTGTAATTTACCTTGTCATCCATCGCGTCCTTATTTAAAATTGCTTCCATCATACGTCTCAACATCACAGCAACATATATACATTTTGGACGGAAATTAAGTTGACGAACCTTTAGAAAATCAATATATATACATATGTATGAGTTAGCATAGAAAGGGTCAATAAAAATGAGGTAAACGAATAATTGAAAAATCAAATAAACAACTACAATAAAAATAAGCCAACAACCAAATATTTAGATCCAATACGAAACTTGAATTAGTACCTGAACTGAACTCAAATTTTTAAACATCAATAACCTGACCAATCTCAGACAGAAAAGAAACTCTAACTTAAACGTCATATAGCTCTTTATATGACTCCATCAAAAGAACTCCAACAATATCCAGAAAAACTCACTTGCTTCCAAAGATACCCAATACCTTAAGGCGCGTTTTAGATACAAAATGAACCCAAGATAATAACTTATGACCCCTAAAAGCTCTTCTAACAAAAACTACAAAAATTACATAAAAATTGAAACTGTATACTAATTATAAACGACAAATAAAAGTACCAACAGTAATTAAAAGATCTTTAAACAAAATAGGAACTCTACTTACAGCTGGGGCTCAGTCTAGAACGAGCTAATAATCGGGAAATTGATTTACATAAAAAAAAAATCTAAAAAAGACACTATAGAGTTTTTCTTCTGATTCCAGCAAGATAGAATCTTGTATGTTAAGCGACCAAACAACACTGAACTAATCAGGTCAATGGGCTTCATATTTCACAATAAAAAAGATGAAAAAAGTATACAGATCTCACTAACTACAGCTCATGTCATTTTCTAGATGCTTTGAAGTATTAGGAACACAACCATCTTTGTAGGCAAGGACGCTTTCCTATAACTCGGACTGTCTGACATGTCTAAGCCAAACGAGTTTTGTTCATTTGGTACACAACAAGATTAGATGCAGGCCATTACTTTCCTAGAGCTTGTTCTTTAATTAACGCAGTTTGATTTCTTTTTCTTTATCTAAATTTGACTTAATTGTCTAAAGGATAAAGGAATCTATAAGGGGCCTAGATGAAAAATGGTCAACCTAGGAAGAACAGAAGAAGATTAGTTACGCAATGTCCAAAATAGCTTTTATAGGACCTTAAGATATAATTTACTCATATTGCTTGGGGTTGGTCACAGATCTCTTTGGATCTTTTGCACGACTTTTTGCTTCTGAAAATCAAGTTAATAATTATTTAAATGGTGAAAAGAGGACTTACAGGAACATTAGCAATAAAAACATCACGAAGGATTTTTAGAGCTCGTGGTTCCTGTATAACAATAGTGAATAGTATATGATTTAGGATATTATGAATTATACAACAGAAACTGTTTCAACAAATGAAAGAAATGAGAAGATGGACAAAGAAGACCTGTTCTTGAGAAGCATTCCAATATGAGGGCCTATTCACCTGCAAGCAAACTTTATGAATATAAATACAGAATATACGAAATGAAAAAGCATATAGTAATACAGTATTAAATGAAACATGATTCAGCTATGTCGAAAGACTAGATATAGGTTCGACGAAATGCTATGCAGGTGGCGTTCGTTGGAAATTGAATTATGAGTCCCTTTGTTCTTTCTATAGGACATCATTTCCTATGTTAGTTTCTTTTGGCAAAAGAGTATATAATAAGGATGTGTCACTGAACAACCCACCTAAGCTGCCCACTGCTCACATACACAACCCACCTAAGCTGCCTGCTACTTAGATATACAACCCACCTAAGCTGCCTCCCTGCCCCAAATGTAATAAAAAAGGATACATGGCATAGTGAGCGGGAATGCGAGAGATGAAGTTATTTTCTAGCAAAATGTTTCTCAGAGTGTTTCCCTTGGTTTCAACTCAAGAAATCAGAGCTCCAATGGTGTCTGGAGTAATATCCTTTCGACTCTAAGGAAGCAAGTACTAACCTGTTTGTTTAATTTTTCTCTTTCTAAAAGACAGAAAAAGGAGCTCGCGACATGCTTTTACAACATATCGATTCCTTGATGACATTAACATGACACTTATCTCTGAATCTGATGATTTATCAGAATAAGCTAATAAGTTTTGAGAAAATTTACCTGCTTCTCGAGGAATTCCAGAGCCTCATGTTGAGTATATATATTCTTCTCCGCGCAATCCTAGTTTTGGACAAATAAAACCCATTAAATAGAGAACCATATTTCCTTAGATATAAATATATGTGGTGCAGCCTGGAGGCAATGTATCACAAATTACGATCAACTGAGCTAAGAAACTGATCAGTATACACCAATAACCAAGGCTTGAAAAAGAAGGACCAGTTACGCACAATACAAGGATAGAAGCAATGATGTCCGACATAAGCAAGGTTTGAAGCTTCACCCTAACTTGAAAGTTAGCAGTAATAAGTTGTGTAATATTAGGCGTAACATGCCTACAGCACAGCGGTGTATCATTACCCCGTTTTATTCACCGCTAATTGGTTAGTAACAACATTGACATGAATTGTTTGGTCACCCAATTATGCCGCATATATTCTTCATAAAAATTGGTTCAAATATTTATTCTGTATTTCTAAGAAACAATACAACAAACAAATATACATTTTTGTTTCTAGTTGACAGTAAAATTACAATAATTTTCTTCCAGTTCACAATTCCATTGTGTTACAATTACAGGTGGGAGTCGGGTCGGATCAGGTGACCGCGGGTTTAATCCCTCATTAGGTTGAGTCGGTAGGGCTCTGGAATTAATGTCCATTAAGATTATCAGGCGGACTCGGGCAGGTAATTTATTAAAAATTGGTGTCCAATCCAAGCCCTCATACCTTTTTGGGTTTTTGGGCGGTCCAAATCTTGGGTAAAACACAAGAAGTATCTTTTTGTCATGATTGTCGTCCAAATAGAGCGCTCCCGAGCCTAATAAGGCAATAAGACCGTGACCATGTTTGTTTGCAGGCTATTTATTAGGTACCATCGGGTAAATTTGATGGGTTGAGATCACGCGGAATGCCACCTCTCACTTCAAACCCCGAGTCCGGCCCGTTTATTTCATCGTCCCGGTCTAAGTTGAATCCATCTCCGCGCGTTGGTGTCCATTACGGGTTTCGGGATTCTCGGATTTTTCTCAACCTTAATTATGACGTATTACCATAGACTAACATGCTTTTCAAATAATCGTGTGTAACGCACAGCTTATATTACAAGTTTTACCTGAATTGAAGGCAGAAGCAGGTCCCCATATCGAGGATCTCTTCCTATCATTTGCACTACCTCCTGGTCGCTCTCCATTCCCATAGCCTTCAAAACTACCATGATTGGAATCTACAGGAGGACATGAAACCACAATGAGTTGTACTCCCCACACCCCCCACCCCCAAAAAATGGAAGTTACAACTATGATAAGATTAATAAACTATGATAACTATGTGACAGACCGGTTTCTTAAATGTACTTAGTTCCAAAAACAGCTTGTCTTTGTCCATGCAAATAACTGTCTTGCTCTTTGTCTCCTCTGTGCTGCTAGTTACGGACGCTGATACACTATCACAAGACAGATACAATTACGAAAGAAGATTAGAGTCACAAATCGAATGGTTAAGTGCCACCAGATTTAATAAACAGTTCCACATGATGCTAAACAAAATGAAAGAGTAATAAATGAGGAAATCTACCAGAAAAATTGGAACCATATACCTCGCAATCAAGTCCTTACACTAAGAACATGCCATGTAACGATGAAATGAAATAATCAAACAAGTTAACAATATTTTTAAAAAAGCATGGTTCTGTTAATAGGTCCAAAGGCAACGAATGATTACAAGAATAGATGAAAAAACACTCAATTGCCCAACATAGCTTAGCTCAATGACACACTCCTCACATAAGAAAGGTGTTCCACTTAGACAAGACATGAAAAATCTCGAGCTCTTTATATATGTGAGACCACACAAACATATTAAACTTAAACTCTAAAATGATAACGTCTAAGTCGTCCATCAAGTCCTAAACAATTATCATTGTTTTGACTTCTCCAGTAAGGACATGGCAGCTATGTTCATGGCTGAGCATTTAAACATGACTTGTACACGTCAACGCCATATGCTACAATGTAGAAATACGTACACAATGTAATGAACATCACTTCAGTTGTACCAATAGCCAAAAAAGGAGGCAGAGCGAAACAGAAAATAGTATGATCCTATACTTGCTCAGCAGACTTTAACAATACGGCGTAAAGATATAAAACAACTTCAGGTTTGGTAAACAAAAAAATTTCTTGCCAAGGAATTCATTTACTGTTACTGACCAACACAACTAACAAAAATCAGCACTGAATTGAGAAAGAAAAACAACACTACTGCGAAACAACTTACCGTGACTTCTTGTCCTTCTCAATAATTATTCTGTTCTTCGATAGTTGTTCTTGTATTAAGATCACCTATAAAGAATTTTATTAGAGATTTTCTTACTAAGGAATGTCAAAGTTAACAGCAATTTGAATTTTGTACGAGGTTAAGGTATTTCAATATCCAAAATCATAAATAAGCTAATGTGGCCATCTAATGACGGTGAGCTATTATTATCATTAATCTGAATGCAACCAATGCAGACAATGAAGATCTTTTAATTTTCTCTTTTGGTTTTTGGAACTGTTAGAATCTGATGACTTCAATCACAGAGATGTTTAGGACAAACAGTTAGCACACAATCACCAATACCTTAGTATCTTACCTGCATAGAAGGACAAAGGTGCTATTTGATGATGTTTGGTAATTTGAGTAACTAAATTTTGTGATATACTAATATTTTTTTTTTTTGAAAGGAATAATATACTAATATATATTTTATTTAGGTTTAACTGACAATTTTCTTATGAATAATGTACATCAAACAGGCATTTTCTATTATATAACTATGATATGTCATACAACCATATGTTTCAATATAATATCGGGGCTCATCTCTCCTCCCTAGAGCTAGACGAGGGTAACAAATTTTCCATGGTGGACATATTCTCACTAAATACCAAATAGATTAAACAATACAAATTTTAGCCGCACATGGGAATATGGAGAAGATTAACATGAGAAAATCATAGTTTTACCTTCTCATTTCCTTTAATTACAAAATATCCACCGGGATCAAGGGGGCACTCACCTACCATATAAAAAATAATAATTCAATATAACATGTCAACAAGCAGCAGAGTTAAAAGGTTTTTGCATCACTAACCCAGTTTGGCAAGTTCTTCTTCATCCTTTCCATTCAAAACACAACGACAGCTGCGTAGCATTATTGGCATGTATCCAATTACTATCTCATTCTGCAAAAAGCATTGCTGTTAAACAGTTTAAAACGCCCACACATATCTAAACATTAACAAAAAGGTCAAGTAGGACAGTTGTACCGAATCTCTCACTATTTTATCCCCGCTTCCATCGGTGTACAATACTTTCACCTTTATAGGAGCAACATACCTACAAGAAATTGCAATTATAAATCACGTGTAGCATAAAAAAAAAATCATGAAGTAGTTGAAACTACAAGCGTGTTAATCTTCAAAATAATTCATTCTTCTTGTTTGTCGAGTAATAATAGATCATGCGGTAACTTCGCCAAAGCTAGCAACAGTGTTGCTAGCTTGTCAAGTAATAACAAATATAAATGCAAAAAAAGAAAGTTATAGGCTTGAAGGATCAAACATTACGTACGTCCTGTCCGAGAGTCGACATCCTTGGGGTGTGAGATCTTGATTACTTTGATCTTCCTGCATAGAGGGCTTTCCTATACAGACATCAGTGAACCTAAAACCAAAAAAGAAAAGATGGATCTCTCACGTTTACATTCGTGTAAGTGGAGAATACAACTCATACATATATATATGTAACGTGGAAAAGATCCTAAACTGTGAAGTAATTGTTTCAAAAGAAAACGAGGAAGAATATTATTACTTTATGTAAACCTTAGGATTGTACCCCGATCTGATGGTATCATTGGCACGAACAATTTTCTTGATTCCAATATTAACGAAGTAATTAAACGAATCCAAATGTTGTTTCACCAAACCTCTCACCTATAATGAAATCCAATAATAAACTCAAACTATTAGCAGAAACTAATAATACCCGAATTCCAGAAATATGAAACAAATATATACCTTCAAGAACTCAGGGAGAAGTTGAAACTTATCAACCGCCGTTTTCACCGGAGCAGCTAGATATCGTTTGTTAATTGAAGAGAAACTGTACATGAGTTCAATAGTTTATAAGAACAAAACATAATTGAATGAAGGAATCAATATGAACAACCTTTGGAGAAAAAAGTAAAACCCTAGGATTTAGTGAGCGTGGTGAATGATAGAGATACAAAAAGGAACGTACTCTTCGTCGACTGCCATGGTTCCGCAGGTTCTTGCTTGCTGCTTCTCTCTAACTTTCTCTCACTACTTCTCGATGAAGATTTAACAGCGGTGGCGCGTAATCCCGGTTTAGTGACCGGGAAAGAAAACGGAGAACTCTTCTTGAACTGTTTAAGTCTCAAAAGTTGTGGTTTTTTTTAGTACGGAATTCAAAGTTGTAGCTTCTTATAGTGAGGTTATTCCTGCCGCCTTTCGCTCCAAGACAGTTGATCCAAGACGATGGCCAGATTGACATTTAATAAACCGATGGGGCAGGCACCCGGTAAGTTAGGAGGCCCTAGGGTCTGGTCCGTGCCGCATTTTCTGTAATTATATTACGAAGGAGTAATAAAAATACAGTAAAAATGGTAATGAGTATTGAGTAGACTTGAGTGTTGCCGAAAATTAATTGTTTTTTTTTTGTTGCCGAAAATTAATTGTTTGTTTTGTTCTAGTTTATTTTCCATTTTTTCTTTGTGAACGATTTTTATTTGTTTCTTGTAGCAAAATTTCAAACAAACTCTTTGTGAATTTTTGTCATTTAATTTGTAGGTTTACATATTAGTCGTATGTGTTTCATATTATTTTCCAGAATTTTAAATCAATTATGTAAGAGTGTTACAAAAAAAATGGTGGCTTTGGTCGAAAACATATGTGAAAAGTAAAATTATTAGCCGACTTCAAACTCTTCCAATAATGAAGTTTATCTAATACAAACCTCTGTTAGTAGTGTTTGAATTAGATATGAATTCTATTTTCAATTTAGTCCGTGAAAACTTTCATTTTAGCTCTTATTTTGATACTATTAAATACCAAAAATATATTTGAAGATTAATAGAAAAAGATAAACTTTTGAGCTCTCTAAGAAGTTTTTCATGAATACCAACCCCCATACATTTGTGTTAGTCGCATTTTAAGATTTGGCTCTAAAGTATTTTACTACTCCATGTAATTATAGAAAAGTTAAAAGGGTTATTTTTCAAATAGCCCCCAACGGTATGACCGTCTTCCTGTCTAACCCCTACTTTATCGAAAATACTCGGATGAGCCCATTTTTCAGGTACCGTTATAAGTCCTTTAACTAGTCATCGCCTCTCTGTCTTCCATCTCATCACCTCTCTCTGCCACCTTATCTTCTCGCCACCTCATTGTCTTCACCGACGAAGGTCACCGGGCGAGAGACTTTTGAGGGAGTTTTCCCAATCTATGTCAGACACATTGATTTCCATTCAGGATTAATCTCTCTTCTTATTTTTTTGAGTAATTTTTTTTTATATTTATATTTAGGCCAGCACTTTGGGGAAAGCAAAATAGTTTCCGGGGTGTGAAATTTTAAAGGGAATATGTGAAATTTTAGAAATTTTCCGGGGAAACAAATTTTAAGGGGAATCAAACATTGCTTCTTCCTTTTCTTCTTCTTCATCATCTTCAACTCAAGCCACCATTTCCGACCACCATCTCCGACCACAACCATCACCATTTTCTTCCTCCTTATTTTATTTTCCATTTGAGGACGAGAATGAAAGGTGTAGTTTCTAAGTCAACAAAAAAATTCGAGACCAGCAAAAGTAGTCACAAGAACTAACTGTTTAAATAATTTTGCATATAACCTGTTTGATGAAATGCCCGAAAGAAGATTACAAGTGATCTCTGGAAATCTTGGTTGTCTTAAAGTTTTTGTACTATCTTGGTAGAGTGTATTTGGAGAGGGCAAGTGAAGATGAAGTAGTGAAGAACTCACAGGTGGTGAAAGCTAGGGCTAGAAATATAAGTCATAATGTCCGGTGCCTTGTGCTGAGTTCTTGATCCCGTGACCAAGAGATAAATCTGCTACTGCCCGTGACCAAGAGAATAATAGGTCTTTCATCTTTAACATTCACAGACCCATTAATATAATATGAATTCTTCTCACTGTGATTTCATGTGATGAGTCGATTTGGGTATCATCAAAACACCAAATCTTCTTTACCTCACCATGGAGATCTTGACAAACAATCATCTCTGACCTATTGTCCTGTTACTATCTCTCTCTTTTTTGAAATTAAAACCCATAAAGCAAAAACAAAAGATGAGAAACCTCTATCTCTCTCTGGTTTTAATGGATTGGATTTTGATCCTTTTTTTCACTAAGCTAATCTGGTAACGTTTTCTGTTTGGAAATAGATAGCTTGAGATATTATATACTCATGAAACTCTACTCTTGCTGCTAATGTTGGAAGAATATGACAGCTTGAGATAATATAACCCCCATTAACAGACTAAAACTTTCTCTCTCTACAACTCTCTTCCTTTCTCTTTCTATGATTTTGGTAAAAATGGTGGTGGTCAGATTTTGGTGATGATGGTGGTGGCCAGATTTTGGTGATGATGGTGGTGGTCGGATTTTGGTGATGATGGTGGTGACCAGATTTTGGTGATGATGGTGGTGGTGGGATTTTGGTGATGATGGCGGTGGCATTTTGGTGAAGATGGTGGTGGCCGGATTCCAACAACCCTTGCCGGAATGGAGAAGAAACTGTCAAAGAATTTGTTTTCCCCCTAACATTTAGAAAATATACTGGTCAACTAAAATTGACCAATTTTCGACAAAGTCTTCACACCCCGGAAACTATTTTGCTTTCCCCAAAGCGCTGGCCTTATATTTATTGAAGTTGTCACCAAACCTTGTGGTTGGTTGGTAAGGCCACAAGACCTCAAGGATTAGAGTTTGGCGCCTTGGTGGGTTTCTACCGTCTCAACTCTCAACTAGTTGCCCTTATTTTTCACGCCAAAATTTTGGCGGTTTTAATAAAACCGAAGCGGGTCACAGCGAGGTTCGAAATTGGTGTGAGAGAGAGGAAATGTTGAAGATCGAAGAGAGAAAAAGTACGGAGATCGGAAAAAGAGTGAAGAAGGTATATCCCCCACTACTTCATTGAGATTTGTTACGGTTATGATTGTTTCTGTTAATTGACCAGTATTCTTAGATTTTAGGGTTTTGAGAGTTAGGTTTATCAATTTTCAATCTTCCCATACTGTTTCTCCGAGATCTTTTGATCATTATATAATATCAAGATTCAACAATATATGTATACCAGTATTCTCAAGAACTTTTAAAGCAAAAGGAAGCTGGTCTAAAATTACAAGACCCTTAGTATGAATCCTAGGGCAATCACACTCTATAGTACAATTAGTGTAATGTTTGTATGTTTATGTGCTCTTCGTATTTCCTTTTGGTATATTTCAAAGCTAGCAGACCTTTTTAATGCAGCACTCATAGGCATTTCTTGAAAAGCACGAAAGTATCGTTCAATATGTAATACCCTTCCTCCTTAGTTTGAACATGCTCATTCAGCTACGTGATCTCGAAAAAGCTATTTCTTTTTCATCTTTCGGTTACATGCTTATTAGTAATGCATAGCAAATCTTCCACATGAAATTGGAGAGAGAAGTCTTGATGTAATGGTTATTTGGCATTGGCAATAGAGGTATTGCGGCCGAACCTTCAATGACACAAGCCATTAACCTCTCTATACATTATTCAACTTTGTAGACCCGTGTTTAAGGGAAATATTGTTGATACTTCGATAAATACCCTCTAGTGGCTCAGTCACTCAGTATCCCCTGCGCTTAAGAGTTATCTTATTCGGTCAGATTTGGGGCCAAATGGCCGTATTGGTAAGGGAACTGACCCTTTTCTAAATTAATCTTGTTACTTGATTGATTGTCAGTTTCATACTTTGTACATTGATCAATCTACTACAGGACAATAAAAACAGCTAATATGAGGTAAGAAGAATAAAGGGAAGCAGTAGTGGAATAAAAAGAACAGAATAGATTCCAAGACTTCCTCCTTGTACCTAACTAACCTAGCTTTTACCCAGATATGGGTTGCTGAGAGCCTTGTAGAAAGAAAGATTGGTAATATTTTGATTTGTTAGAGGAGATTGGAAACTCAAGTTTCGATTGGCACTCTGGTGATTTCGGATCCTTACCCTAGACCATTTTTGGATAGACAAATCTAATATCTGATCATTTTGTATAATACCATGAATAAGAGTAGTATAACTGAAGAATTACTCTCATGTCTTCCTAAAGGCCATGGCTGGGGTGCAACTAATGATCTTTATCAGTATGAAGGTTTTTGGTGTGGTGCTCTAAGATTAGAAGGTATAATCTCGTTCCAACAAAACTTCGAAGCACTCGACTCGGATCTAATAATAGCCACACTACCCAGATCAGGCACCCTTTGGTTGAAATCCTTGGTTTTCTCTATCATCAATCGATCTTGTTATCGTCCTTCTTCCAAACAACACCCATTGCTTATGAAATCAGCTCATGATCTAGTCCCATACTTGGATTACAAATCTTATTACGACAATTCTACTGGCAACACTGACTTAATTTTGGCCTCGTTGTCGAATCCGATTTGTCGGGTCGGATCAACCCATGTCCCTTATGAGTCTCTACCTGAATCTATTAAGACCAAAAACTGCAAGATTGTTTATATGTGCAGGAACCCAAAAGACAATTTTGTTTCAGCTTGGCAGTTCTTCAACAAATGGGGATCCACCAAAGGAAAAGATTCATTACCACTTGAAGAAGCTTTTGATCTGTTCTGTAATGGAGTCTCACCATTTGGTCCATACTGGGATCATGTTCTCGGATACTGGAAACAAAGCTTGGAAACTCCTGAAAATCTGTTGTTTTTGAAGTATGAAGATATGAAGAAGGATTCAAAATCTCAGTTGAAAAGATTGGCTGAATTTTTGGGATATCCATTCAGTATAGAAGAAGAAAGTGAAGGTGTGATGGAAGAAATACTTAGTTTGTGTAGTTTTGAACATTTGAAGAATTTAGATGTGAATAAGTATGGAGTGGCATCAGTAGCTCACAAATATGAAAACAAGATATTGTTTAGGAAAGGTGAAGTTGGAGACTGGAGGAATCACTTAACCTCTCCTATGGCGGATCGACTTGATCGCCTTATCAATGAAAAGTTTCATGGTTGTGGATTAGTGCTTGAAGATTGTATTCATTCATCTTGATAATGTCGTCAAGTTTGATATGTGTTGTGTAATAAGCTCAATGTACTCGCTTTGTATGTATTTTGTTATGTTCCTTTCCGATCTTAGTACATCTTTGAACCCTTTGTTCATCAATGGAAAATCAATGTATTTACGTTCTAAATGGAAATTCTCAGATTAAGTAATGAAAGTTGTATCATGTGAAATTTTAAGCTCCAAAGTTTTGTTCACTCTAAGAAATGTTCCATATCTCTCCTATCTTATTCTCTCTTTTTAATTCGTTTTTCTTATATCAAATTCGTCTGTACATATGTCCAAACTTGTTCCTTCTTGTACCACGCGCCCTCGGGTAGTGACTTTTTTTTGAAGTCGGATTTCCTGGTTTGAGTTGACTCGAGTCAGATTTCAACATTTATTTTTATTCCACTGGTCTAAATCATAGTTTTGGGTTGATTTTTGGGCTCATTCAGCTTTAGATAATGAGAATGAGCTTGGAAGTTAAAGATGCTTGGGAGTGCCAATAGCCAAATGGAAGCGCCTATAGAGTTATTAGCCTAGTTCCCTTCTATCTTCATCCAGTTCCAGTCTCAATTCTGACGATGAAGAAAAGAAGTTAATCCCACCATTTGAGGAGGAAAAGAAGCGAATCAGCTAGAGATTGCAAAACTCCATAAACCCAGTAACTTATAAAACCCTAAAAAGTCAAATAATCATGTGGAGATCTGTTGCTGCTTCTGCTTGTCATACACATCAACTCCCATCATCAGCTTTGAAGTTTTCATCTTCAGAAACAAAACCCCCCACATTTTTATACTCTCTTAATATAACTAATAGATTCAATTTCTTTTCTTCACCGTCACTACCACCATCATCATCTTCTCTGAAATTGAAACAATCAAGTACTACTTGCAATATTTCATCTTCCTTGGGTTTTGTCTCTCCAATCAACTTCAGACGTTCTACTTTTCCAAAGAGAATAATGCCCATATCAACTCCCACTGGAAGAGGTCAGTATAAATTTGCAGAAATTGGGTTTCTTTGATTGATTTTTTTTTTTTCTCTTTTTCTTTACAAGAAAGAGATGACTTAATTTTGCTGATTATTGCAATTTTTGTATCCAGTATAATTGGAGTTGAAATTGTTTGGTTAATAGAAATTGAGGGTATTGGGTTTATTAGGACAATTTGAGTTTTGCACCATTAAAGAGATATATCTTTGGTAGGAGTAGGACTTGGATATGAGTACTTGTTCCATTATATGGTAACCATAACGGCAGCAAGGTCCGAAAATCTTACTTAGAGCATCTACAAAATAACACTCAAACTCTAAAACTTACAGTACCACATATGATTTTTCAAAAGTATTTCTAGAAACCATCTCCGATGCAAAACTCAACTTGAATCTCTAAAACGATATGACAACATTTATTACAGAGATCCCCAAGAGGGCACACGGAGAGTGTCATCTTGAGGATCTTGAAATGCCACCTAAGCAATTCAATTAATTTTACAGTCAAAATATAAGTTTTATAGAGTTTTTTTCTTGAATTCCCTGCTGGAGAAGCCTTTTTAAGAGAGTATCTCTAAATGACCAAGTAGGAAAAAGACAATTTAAAGACCCACTTTTCACACTTGACACCTGGGATATTTAGAGTTTTTCTTGAGTGTTGCATTAGAGATGCTCTTAACTGATTGATCTATACTCAATCTGGGAATTAATGACAAATCATTTCCAATTACTTCTCTCATCCAGTAGTTAATGTGGAGTTAGTGGAGTGGTTTTGTCACTAAGCGAAGAGAAACCAAGGTGTTGGTATAGGGGCATGTGTTTCTTTAAGATATTTCTTGCAATCTAATCACCTAATTTGTTGGACCGGATGTTCATGTATTTTTCCTGCCATAAGCTCAATCTTTGTTTCATGTGTCTCCAGCTTCTTGTAGTACTGAAAGCAACAGTGGTGGAGGAGGAGAAGGTCGAGAAATACTGGTCCAACACTTACTCGTCAAAGGAGACAATCTTAAGCTTCTGCTGGAGCTTCAAGAAAGGACTATAAAAGGTAAGAAACAAGTGAAGTCAATAATCTCTGGATTCTATAGACTCTTGGTTCCTTCTGTAGATCGGAATAACTGGTGTTTAACTTTAGACTCCTTCATAATCCGAGTAATGCCGCTGTGTCTCCATCATCAATCTTTCTTCTTGCTGTTTTTTTCTCTTCGCTTTGTTCTGGTTGTATTTCCAAATTCCAAGTAGCAGAGTTTTCTTTCATTTCGTCTCTCTTGTCATGTAACACGTTTCTTTCGAGTTGTTTTATCTAACATTTCTTGAATGGTACAGGAGCGGTGTTACCCGTCTACAATCTTTGAACTTTTTTCATATTTTAGATAAGGTTAAGAATTTTTTTATTTCTTTCTAAGAATTCAATTTTCACTAGTTCTATTTCATCAATCTAGGAGAGGATCTAAGCGACTTGGCCGTTGAATACTCAACTTGTCCATCAAAAGAGAAGGGCGGTATGCTTGGGTGGGTGCGGAAAGGGCAGATGGTATGCTTATAGACAATACTTGCTTTCCAGTGATATTATTTCTTTTTGAAAAATGTTGTAGGATTAGAAGCTACAGAATTGGGTTAACTTTTGTAAGGATATCGTCTAAAAAATAAACCCTTGAGTTACTTTAAGATGGGCCTATAATCTATTGGCCACATATCTTCTCGTGGACTCTCTGGTCTCTGCAACAGTTCGAGCTTTAATAGTAAGCGGATATTGATATATTCTATAATTAACGAGAGTGATCAAATGTTATCTATCTTTTAACGCTATTGTTTTTCATCTAGTGAAAATATCATAGACTATCCTGCTTTTGTAACTTAAGTTTTCAGTCTTCCAATTCTTGCTTAGATTAATTAATGTTATTTGGTGTAATGTGTTACACAAGGTGCCAGAGTTTGAGGAAGCAGCTTTTAATGCTCCTTTAAACAGAATCGTTCGATGTCAAACTAAATTTGGGTGGCATTTGTTGCAAGTTTTGTCTGAGAGGTATTCTTTCGCAAACATTACTGATAATCGTTGCCCTCTTCTTCAGTTGATAATTATCATCTTCTTGTATGCATGCAATTTGTGATTGTAGGGAAGAAGCTTTGCTTAAAGACATTCAACCGGAAGATTTTCATATAAAAATGCAAGACCCGACCTTCCTCGAGGAAGCACAACTCGTGGACGTCCGAGAACCTGAAGAAGTGTACGCATCCTTTCTGTATTCCAAAACCATACATTCTATTTACCTTGTTCTTCTTTAGTGTACTTTTTAAGATAAGAAAAATGCAGTTTATGTGACTTTGATGGCTAGCCATGGTTCCCGACGAAATAAGCTATTAAATAACTAGTGATGTGTTTGTTCTTCACATGTATAAGTTTAGATTGATAACTTATCCGTACAAAGTCTCGTTCCTATCTTTTCTGAATAAGTTGGCTTTCAAGAAACAAATTGTTTTATCATCTAAAACTTGTATAGGGCTTTGATCAAAATCGAGATGCGTGAAATTTTGAGTTTGTCATTTTGTCGTGTAAGTAAGATTTGAACTACGACATGTAAATGCAGTGAACATATGATGCATGATTGCATGTATACACCAATACAACATAACTTTTAACTAACAATAGTTAATTTCTGCATGTATACGATATTTATTGTTGCTATGGAAACTTTGAGATATACCCAGGTTTTCCTACTCCCATCGTAAAAAAAAAATATTAGGATCATATGCTAAAATGCCTAAACTTAAACTTATTATTTTGCTATGAACTAAAATTTGTTTACTGAAATGAAATAATTTTGCGTTCCGGTAATAAAATGTTAGCGTCAGTAAGCACTATTTGTCATTTCCTATAATACGTTATTTTACAAACCTCTTGTAGAATAGTGGTGGCAACTTCTCTAAGTGAGGGAAGGGGTTATGTTAAATTTGAAGTTCAATATGACTACCTCGCTTGCGCCAAATTCTCATTACTAACTTGTGTGATTATTTTGTGAAAGCAGCAGCCAAGCTTCGTTGCCAGGTTTTCAAGTTTTTCCTCTTCGTCAATTTGGAAGTTGGGGATCAGAAATAACAACTAAGCTCGATAGTGAAAAAGATACTTATGTTTTGGTAAGTTCTGTTAGGCATTATTTTGTAAGGAAATTCAAAGCAAGATTATCGGACAAATATAAGGGTAGTTAAAAACTTAACATTCAAGTTTCAACTGTGCATTGTGAGTATGGAAGTTTGAGATTTCCATGTAAGTACTTGGTCAAGATGCCAAGTGAATACAAGAGAGATATATATTTTAAGTTATTGCTACGATACATTAGAAAACAAATGTCCTTGTCTCGAAATATTTTGTCTAATTCCTTAAATCTTGAATAAATATCGTAATTTCAATGTGTGAAGCGAATACATTCTCGTCTCGTTGCTTTAGTTCATGAAACATTATTCTCATTTCTCACAGGTATGTTAATAGCGAAAAACTCTTCATGCTTTGTCCTATTTGTTTGCACACTTCGGGCATTTATGTCATTTTCGAACATGACAACTAGAAAATATTTGAAGTTGGAGAACCAGAATCACAATGATTGAAATCGAAACCTAACATAGATTAGTAAAATTCTGATATAGTGTTTTTATATAAACTACATTTCTAGTTTATGAAGTGCATTTAATTCTCTCGTAATATTTGTTTTTGACTGCAGTGCCATCACGGAATGCGATCACTACAGGTTGCTAAATGGTTGCAGGCACAGGTTAGAGCCGTCATCATTTATTCGGCTCATGTTATTTCCAAACAAAATTTATCCTTGTTGATTTTATCTTTGTTCCCTGTAAGAAATGGTGTCCCCCCCCCCCCCCCCCCTCCCCTCAATAGTCTGAATCTGACTTGTCTGAATCTGTGAACCCACACTCAATCCAAATCAGCCATTTAGAGTCGTTTCAGTCTGAGTAAGACAAAAACAAACCATCTGAATTCTTACTCGAGTCAATTAGGACTTTGTGCAAATCCTGAAACCATCTATGATTAGATTCATCTTATCACTCTTCTTGTTTTTCAGTTATCGAGGAAGTTGAATTTGGGTATTCATAATGGATGAAGTGGATTATTTGGAATGAATTCGTAAACTTTTTTTTTGTATGCAGGGATTTAAGAGAGTATTCAATATTGGTGGTGGAATTCATGCTTATGCAACCAAAGTTGATCCTTCCATCCCAACTTACTAGCTCTCTTCAGTTCACCTGTAATCCCAACGACATTCCGTTTTTGTTTATTATACTGAAAAATCCGTTAAAATTTCTGTGTTTAGGTTTCCCTCATGTAATCTTGACAAATCCAAATGTTATTTAACTTGTAATTGTTAAATTCAGATTAAATTGCTAAATTAACATATGAGCCGTCTATATAGAGTTCTTGTAACCGTTAAATTAAGAAATTATCATGAAGAACCAATCAGTTCGAACAGACATGTCTACTTAGTGAAATCAATTTTAGTAAAAATCAAATAATAATCTATAGATACTGAGCTCGCCACTGAACCAACCGAAGGATTATATAATTTATGTTTACTTAGTTCTTGATTGTCTGTCACTTTCGATTCACACCTGATGATTATTATAATCAAATATTGATACCTCGTTCGAGACAACTTAAAGTGAGGTACGATTGCCAAAGATTAATTAAACTTTAAGTAAAACATAAGCAAAATTAAAAAATTAATACTCTGGCTAGTTGGATAAGTGAATTGGTGACCCACATGTTTTGAGAGTATTCATTTCTTTTCTAAAGCACTAGCAGTACTACAAGTTGGACCTAATATATGTTGTTTTTGTTTTATCTTTTTCGAGAAAATATAGTACTCCTAGATCGTGATCATAAGCATTACATTAATAGCTTTAAGTAAATACCTTCCATATAATTAACCGCGAAAAATCTATTGCCTAATATGTGGGGATAGATTTCAAATTTATGAAATATCTTCTACGTGCTAACAAATAATTACAAACGTTTATATAATTTATGCGTGAAGTGCAATATGAACATATATTGGTCTTATTGAGAAAACCTAAACCTAAATGTTCAAAAAAAATGAAAAAACCTAGATGTTCGAAAAAAATGAAAAAACAAACTAAGAACATAATTTTTTTTTGAAAAATCGACTACGATTTACGTTAGTAATTACAAGGCATTGGTACATCATGAAGATGTGATAAGCTCGATAACCGCCTAATTTAAACCATGAATAAAAGAGGCCTAATGTCCAACAACATGAAAGGGGTCTAAAAGGCTTACAAATTTATTACATTAATTACTTTATTTATAACTTAAATTACTATCATGAGATAGTTTTAATGACAAACTACTTCCACCCGAGACTCGATCCCACCACCTCATGGACTTAAGAGAGGTGTCTGATCAGTGCACCTAAGACGAGGGGAAAGAGAGAGAACATTTTAGTAAGTGGTGGTAGTTCACAAAAAAAAAAGGTCATGCTCTTTTTTTTTTAGGGTACTCCGAGTAGTAGGGCATAAAGTGGTGAGGGGGGGCCGAGAGAGGTTAGGTTTTCTGGAAGTGGAGATTCGGTTCGCAGGGGATTCATTCTCTTCTCATTTTAACCTTATTATTATTGTCCTTACTCCTTACTACTCTCTCTCTCTAAATATTGTCTACTAGATTCGATTCCCTCAGCTACAAAATGGGGCTTATTGAGATTCACTTCTTCTTACTGCAACAGGTTAGTTGGTCTCTTTTAGATTTTCTCTCTCTATTCCTCACTTTCAGAGAAAAAAGTTGGGAAATTTTTATTGTGAGATTTTTACGGACATGTTAGAAAGGAGAGGTTTTTCTTAGGATTTTGATTTCAAAATATTTCTGGGTTCAATCTTAAAATGATGGGCGGTGATTTACTTTTTTTGCAGGATAAATTTCAAACTTTTGTTTTCTTCTAATGAATTAAGGTGAATTTTCTTTCTCATGTTTATATGGTCTTTTAACGATCTGGGTAGCTGTAAAAATTTGATTTTGGTTGATATCCTTCTTCCTTTCATTTTTAGGGCATTTCTGATATTCAGTGTTCAAAATCTTGTATGCTACTTGCGTTAGGGTTGATCGTTGAGTGAGTTTTTTTTCAAAATGATTGAGGATTTCTGATTCATCACACTACAAGAATTACTGTGGATTTATGATAGCGATTTTTCTTTCTTGCTTGGTTTGTTGGTAATTTGGCCACTTGGGTGTTTTTTTTGTTAACATGATATACCCAACTGAGGATCACTTCTTAATAACTTCTCTTTTTGTCTCTAGGGTTTCTAGGGTTTTTGAATTGGGAATTATCTTGCCTTGAGCTTTTGGGTGATATATATATTAAGCCAAGGTATAAAGTTGTGGTGAATGGGGATTCAGACAATGGGGTCTGAAGGGGGTAAGAATCAGCTGTCTCAGTTCTCGCCATTGGCACGGCAAGGCTCCTTTTATAATCTTACACTGGACGAGGTTCAAAACCAGTTAGGAGACTTAGGGAAACCATTAAGTAGCATGAACTTGGATGAGCTTCTCAAGAATGTTTGGACAGCTGAAGCTAATCAGGGTATTGGGATGGATGTAGAGAATTCTGCTCAGGCAGATCAAATTGTACATGCATCTACTTTACAGCGTCAGGCAAGCCTTACTTTGACTAGAGCTCTGAGCAAGAAAACCGTAGATGAGGTGTGGAGAGATATTCAACTCGGTGGGAAAAAGAGTAGGGAACAGGTGAAATCCGCTCAGGATAGACAACCGACTCTGGGTGAGATGACACTAGAAGATTTCTTGGTGAAAGCAGGAGTTGTCGCAGAAGGTTCGTCGGAAAACAAAAATGAGGGTGGTTCTGTTAGAGGAGTTGATTTGATGGCAGCACCTCCACCGAATTTTCAATCACAAGCTCCATGGATGCAGCAGTATCAGCTCCCTTCAGTACATCAGCCACAAAACCATCAGCAACAGCAAAATATGATGGGGGTTTTCATTCCGGGTCACCCAGTTCCACCGTCTCTAGGTCGAGTCGCAAGTCCAGTTTTGGACGTGGCGTATCCCGACAACCAAATGGGTATGTCATCGCCCGTGGTTGGGACCTCGTCTGATACACAGACACCTGGGCGGAAAAGGGTTGCCCCGGGAGGAGAAATGGTTGAGAAAACTGTAGAGAGGCGACAAAAAAGAATGATCAAGAATAGGGAGTCAGCTGCCAGGTCACGAGCCAGAAAGCAGGTTATATCTTGAATTTGGTGTTTCACTAATGCTTGTTTAACGTTATCTTTGTATAGTTTATTGTCTATATATATGTATATCAGATACCTTATTTATGTTGTGTACAGGCTTATACAAATGAGCTGGAGAACAAGGTTTCACGTCTCGAAGAAGAGAATGAAATGCTCAAGAAAGAGAAGGTAGGTCCTAGCATTTTTCATTATATATTTTTATGTTTGTTTCCTTTTTCTGTCCTACAGTTCTTTGCAGTAGTATCCTGGTAGATTTAGTAGTAGGCATGCAATATCATCGTTGTAATGGGAGAACTCAGAATATTTTGTTATAGATTTAGTTATGATCTAATCTTAGTTGATTGTGGAGTAGATAGTCTTATGATCATGTTTATGTTGAGTCCTTGTTTATCTAGAATTACTTATTGTGGTAGCTATTCGCGGGCTTAGAAATATGGCTTTAGTTTGTTTCATTTCATAATCAATGGACGTACAACTTCGTAACGTAAACATTCATGCTTTTATAATGATCTCTTTATTGCTTTCCCTTAGTTAATCATAGCTAAGTTGCTTTACAGCTTCCGCACGTGCTGCATTAGTAGTTTTCTTTTTATTTCTTTCTAGTAGTTACTCTTTATTGCTTTCCATCTTATTATGGTAAGGAATCTGCCGAAATGACTCAAGAACGTGATTGTCTGACATGCACGCTTCTTGGCATAACTCTTCAAATAAATAATGCCTCAATTTTTTTTCTACAACATGTAACCTGCCACAGTGGCAAACCTGTATTCGGTAACTCATGGTTGCATTGGATAATTTACTCTAAATATACATCTAGGACGATATGGGGATAGGGACAAGGATATTTTTTGATTTTTTACATACCAGACTGGCAGACTCTATAGAAATTGTTCTTTACACCATCTCTTCAAGTTAGGTATCTTAACCAATAGATGCCTCATATTCCATAGTATGTAAGCCACCAGACTCCACCAGAATCTCTTTTTGCGGAGTTCCTTTGATCATTACCTATACCCCATGATTGTTGGGAACTTGAGTGTTGGATTAATAATACAAAAGTATTTAAGTGTAGACGGATTCACTCATCTTCCTCAAACATGGGGCAAGCCAGATAATGTGTTCGGGATATCCATGTTTGTAGTATGCCACTAAAAGTAGTCTATTTTACGAGTTAAACTTCTCAATAAGTATAAATTCTAAAAATAGCTGGATGCCGGTAGCCGTTTGTTCGTTACAGAAGATTTAAGTCTGACATATTCAAGTAAGAATAAATGACTTGACTTCTTGTTTCTTATTTAAGTAATTTATTTATCAACTTATGGCGGATGCACATCTAACATTTAAAATCTTTTTGGGAGGTTATGACATCTCTCTGTAAAGCATGGTTTTTTGTGAGACAGACGGATATAAATCTGGAATTCCGATCTGTTACTAATTTGTAATTTATGCTTTGAGGTATCTTTTGATATCTAAGGCCGGTTTCGTGACCGACTTGCCATCCCTGTCTGTATTCTAACATTAGTTGTTTCTAGAATAGTATCAGTTGCTTTTGTAGTACTCCCGTGATCATAGTTTTTCTTGTATTGTTTATCTATGTGATAGTAGAGGTTATTCTGCTTGGGGTTCTTTTCTGCTTCGCCCGGGAAATAGAATGCATAATGTTTTCTATTTTTCTTGCAGGAGCTGGATAATCTAATACCATCTGCACCGCAACCAGAAAAGAAGTACCAGCTTAGAAGAACAAGCTCCGCTCCATTCTGACTTTGTGCGTGTTCATACAGATGTTCTATTAGGTGTTCTTTCTTGAGCTTGCTATTTGGTGACGGAAAAAGTTCTTTGAGGCTTCTCTGTTTCTCAACTTCTATATCAGAAATTATCCTTGTCAAGTTCATAGTAGCACCTGAAATAGTCCGTCTGGGAGCCGGTCCGTTGTAGTTACTTTGTTGCTGTTGAATATGTTAGGATATTGAGGGTTTGGGTTGTTGTTTATGTACATTTTCATTGTTGACTTATTTAAGAACTCATAGAGCAGTACAATCAATACATTTGACATTTTGTAGGTTAATTCTGTGTCATGGTTTTAAGGGTTACCTTTTTTAAAGTGGGTCCATTTGTAGCCCTAGGCCTAGAATAACCTGTTGATGCTGGAGTCTGCCATTTATGACTCTAAGCTCTGCCTAACCCCACTTTCAGTGCCTTTTTTTTCTGACCATAGTACATCTCTGTTTGAGTGTTAGAGGGCAAACTGGTTTCAGATGTGAAGTCTTTAGTTATCTCAGAGACTCAGACATGTCAATTCTGTTTTTTTTTTTCTGCAAATGAAGAACCAAACCCTAGTATACTGGTTGTTGGATGCTGATAGATCATGGGTATAATGCATGTAATTAATTAGGTAAGAATGCTTTTGGTCCTAGAACAAAAATACAACTGAAAGATTCTTGGTGAAATCCACACTGCAAAGGAAAATCTAGTTGTTATCCCAACTCATTAGTACCTGTTAAATACAAAAGGATGAAGAAGCAATAACTAACAAATAATGTGGAATACTTTCTTCAACCATGGTAAGGTTGCAGGCAGAATCATTGGCTAAGATTGAGAGGTTGCAAGGCTAAGGAATGACTAGTAAACATGTAGAAAGTAAATGCCGCTTTTTGAGCTCCAGAGCTAGGAAAAAGAAAACTTGGCCGAAAACACTTCGCTGTTAATCGTATGAAGTTTCGTCATCTCCTGGAAAGATTAATTTGAGATCTTCATTGTCTCTATACACTTGAACCAGAGCAGCTGCCTTGTACGCAAATAACCCTAGCATTGCTGGAACAAGCTGTGCAGAACAAGGAAATCGAAAAAAGAACTGGATTACTGCATATTGTTTGACCCAGTCGATAACTCACTGCGCAGAAACTTGAGAAAAAATTAAGCATAAATCTGAGAAAGCAATTTATCAGAAAATTTCAGGGTCCAAGTCAAATTTTACAGTGGTGATCCACATTTAATGGTACAAATAGACTCCTTATGTGATGGGTGGAGATCTGAGTGGTCAGGTTAGGATCATCACTAGGATAGTCTGAGTTCACCCAAATATAACATTGTAAGAAGACTATTAATAAGCCCTTGTATGTCTAGGATAGTCACTAAGATATCAAGTGATTACCGACCAACCGGCAAAATTTAACGAACAATGATAATGGGTAAGTAGGTACCTGGAAACTAAATAGATCAGTGGAGAAATGAGTAGAGAGTCCCCATAATCCATAAATTGCAGCAGGGGTCAAAATCCTCGGGGATGAAAGAGCAATTCCGCTACCATTCAACGTTCTTTCTATTAGGTTTTCCAAGTCCTCACTTCTTATTCCAATTCTGTTAATTAGAGAACACGTTTAGTTTGTCTGGAGAAACTTAGACGAGACTGCCACAATAGAGCATGAAAGAGATAAAGCATAGAAAAAAATAAACCGAACAAAGTACTTGAGTCCTACTTTTTCAATTTCTTCTGCCTGAAAATCTTAGGAACTGCTTCTCTGGACAGGTTGTCCACATGGTAATACAATAGCTGAAGATACAGAAAACTGCTCTACAGAAAAGCAAAAAGATTCGAAGTTATATGATAGAAGCCTCAATATACACTACTATAGAACAATAAGCATAATGAGGGACGTGATTCGATATAGGCTAATGAGAAGGAAGTGCTTACCTGAAAAGAACTCCTATTGCATAACTGATAGCAGCCTGTTCAATTCATAAGAATATTTTATAAGCTTCGGTGCTACACTAAATATTACGAATCCCGTAATAGCCGTATAACTGTACAAAAGTTCTCATTGACATGGAAAATGTGTGAAGCTAAGAATGAAGAAACAAGCCTTCTGACTTACATCGTCAACCAAAAATAGTTGATAAGGTGTATATGATGAAGATCTACCTTACTTTCGTTATTCATAAAAAAGTTTTGTTAGCAAAATGATGGCATTGAGATGCTCAGACGACAAAATTTACCTGGACAGAGAAGACTACTAAACAATAACCACTGCATAAAGTTCCAATTCCAGCAGTTAAAAATATCATCTCCTTCTTGATCTGAAAATGACATCGAAAAGGTCAGTGTTATCATCATTACTTGAATGCTCCTAATTCTACTTCTTATCTCTTGAAACATGATTTTAGAAACAAAAAGTGTAAATGTGAAAATTGCATTCATAGCAGTAGGGAAATGAATTCATACTGAAAGAAACATTTAAGAAGCAAACAAGAGATCAATCAGCTTCAGAATGATTGATCAATCACCAATAGAACAAATGAAGCAAGACAAGTATAACAACGAAAAGAACTCGATTAGAATCATACAGCATCATATTGAAGAAGGTTAAGTCTCTTCCTCCTTTCACTGTCATCTTGCATCTCCTGTTATTATGTAAGTCAACCAGTTACTCGATCGATCTCTTTCACTGGAACATCAAGTTCTTTTACTAAGATAGAGAAATGAATAAAGCCGACGAGAAATTAATTGAAGTATCAAGACTGAAAAACTAGACCTTTAAAGTAGGTTTTTTATTGATTGGTGCACTTCTGTCACCAGAGATCCACTCTTGGGTTTCGGTTAACTTCAAAAACCCACCATCACTCTCATCTTCCATTTCCTGTAAAGTTCAAGTGTCAAATCATGACATACTAGAGATAGCATCTTCACAAAATGGTGTAGTTTCTAAACTGAATCTTTGACATGGTATTAGACATAGTACCAAAATTGATGGGGAAGATGTAATTTGAATCATGATATAGTAATATCTAACTGAATCAAACCAAACTAATTTTTCAAATACCCATATACCATTTTGTAAGGACATTCAAAAATTCAAATTGAATCCCCCAATATGGTTCATGATTACAAGAAAGTTTACTAATTTTGTCTATTAAAAGGGAATTGATAAATGGGTATCTGATTTAATAACTTAAATTTCATCATACCTCATCTAAGTAGTGTAATTGTTGAGAATTTTCATCACCAATTGTAGTAGAAGTAACTTGAGAATCAACAAATTTGACTAAGTCATTTCTTCTCCAGAGTATATCAGAAGCTTTACTTACAAAATCACCATTTAATTGTCTATCCTTTAGAAATATTTGTAAAGTATCCTCCCCTACAAGTTAGAGATATAGAAAAAAAAAAAACTCAATTTTCTTCTTAACAATATAGAGTAGAGAGAGAAAGAGAGTACCAGAAAAGGAGCTTCTGAAGACTGAGACTATTAGGTTTCTTCTGTGTGAACGATGAAATGGGGTTCTGAGGAAGAGTGTCTCTTGGGAATTAAGATTGGTAAAACACCTTAGTTCAAGAAGAGCAACCATGGTATCTTTTCTGTTTCTCTCTCTCTCTCTCTCTCTCTAGAAGGAACCAACTATCTTTCTCTCTCTAGTTTGGAGAGAGATGATAGAAATCTGAGAGAAGCAGCATTTGGGTGGGGGTGGATGGGTTATTTACATTATCCATTGATGAAATATTTGTATGATTGAAAATCCTTGTATGTTTTCTTGGGAAGTCATTATAGATAGCCCTATTTCTTCCAATGGGTTGGCAAGTCACAACCCTTCTAACCTATTTCAATATACATACTCACTTTTGCCTTGACCTGGTTCATGGAGCCATAAAGTAGGATATGAGTCGATCCAGTTAGGTTTACTTTGGTTCATGGACCCATATTGAATTTTCGGGTGTTGAATATATCAATTAAGTTCGAAAGGCCAATCTCCTCCAACTCTTTGAAGAATATAATACATCCTTCACAAGTTAGAGTAATTGATGACGGGCGGCTTTCAGCTTAACAATACTGGAGAGAGGTGGACCGAATAAAATCCAACTGCCCTCGATAATGTAAATTGGTTTAAGTCTGGTACAGTTTGTAGCTCCAAACAATCAATGAAACCAATTTCCCTTAAGAGTGGCATATCACCTGGTAATACCACATTCCACTCCGTCCACAAATTCCAAGAAGTATATGTCAAAGACTGCAACGATGGGAACACGACTCTACTTTCATCATGCCCAAAGAACACCTCAGGGTCGAGAATCTCCACTCTGTTATTACCATTGATTGTAAGTCGCCTTACGATCCTTAAAAATGCTGACAGAAGTGAAATTTTTACAGTCATTTAGTTCGATAACTTCAAGAGCAGAAGTTGCTTCTAACACCAATCTAACCCAACCGTCAAGTTCCCATCTTTGAAAAACTAATTGCTCTAAGTTTTAGTGAGCACGAAGGACTTAAGAATATCATATATTTGACCCCTTGGAACATGATTTCTGAAATCCCACTCAAGTGTCAATTTCTTCAGGAATCGTTTTTCTATCAAGTAAGCACAACTAAGTCTACCATCTACTACCTTTTCAAGTCCTGAAATCGACAGAGCATCATGAGGCTCATTTAGTTTTTCTAATTGTCACAATGTTGAATAATCAACTACGACAAGTCTATTCAGATTTTGAAGCTTTCTAAAAAACCCAAATGAGTATGGCCTTGCCAACTTATCGTCTAGGTATAAATGACGAAAGCTATCATGAACACATCCATTGGCGCGGACCCAGAAAATTTACTTTGTGGGGGCACATTTACATTAAACTGCAAAAAAGAATACTAGCATCAATGATGAATCGCGGAGCTTCGTTACGAACCTCTACCATAGTTAATTATAAATGTGAATTGCTAAAAAGATATTATGTGTCGTTCAAACTGATGACTTTTATATGTTAAGCAACCCTCTGAATTAGTAAGTACAAATTATATGTCAGAAAAAATAAGATGATCTTTATCTTGCAAAAAAATGCGGATAATCCATATTCTGTAAAGAAGTTAAGGAAGTGGCAAAAGAGAGATAAAAATGAGTTTAAAAAGAACGTTGTTGAAAAATATACATAAAAATGAAAGACGAAGAAGGCATAAATGAAATATGGGGATGCAAATAACTCAACCGGAGGTTGGACGAATTTTAGCAGAAAAAAAATGTCAAACTCGAATTTACAAAAGAATATGAGCTAATGAAATATTGATCGGAAAATAGGAGTTAAAACGAAAATTTGAAGCGCAAAATTGATAGCGATGAAAAAAAGAAAGGTAAAAACAAATGGAGAACTTTAAAGCTCCCCTTGTAAGTGTTAGTGGCGCCTCCCCTTGGGAGGAAGTAGAAGGAGGCACTTTTAACACTAAATAGAAGTGCCTTACAACTTCCCAAAACAAATTAGTCAAAATAACCTACAAAAATATCAAGTATTATGAAACCGGACTTGTTTTTAATGGTGAACTCTTCAGCTGTGTTTTTTAATGGTGAACTGACTCCAAAACAAGCCTTCCTCCCTTCTTAATTCAAAGATATAAAGTATCATGAAACCGGACTTGTTTTTAGATCTTATTTGATTAGATATAGAACACATACAACTACATTCTCTTTTCGTGTTTGGTTCATTTTCTTCTTACTTCTTCGAAGAATATTTCTGTGAACAAATGGTGAAAACTGGTTTCAGCATCTGCCTACTAAGAGAGACAATTGGGAATGAAAATCAAACTCTTGGATCTCTGTTGTCATAGATGGGAAACCCTGTGATTAATCACTCAAGCAGATAAAAGTAACTGCAAGAGGAGAGCTCAGATGCCATTTCAGAAAAAGAAATTCATGGGTGCATAAGCAAGAGTTCTAGAATCATAAATACAACTGATCTATAATTTAATATCTGAAGTTATATCAAGTATAGACAATTTTCGGTCTGCTAACCCAATAATACTGTACTTATATTTCTCAAATCCACTTGGACTTCCGTTCTGCTTCTACCATTAACCTCCTCCTGGGTTTTTTTAACCCGTAACGAACAACAAAAAAGGTTACCTATTAATTTACACAACTAAGAACGAAAATCCAGATGAAGACCTTCAGAGCGAATCACGGTCGAGGTACAGGTGGTGTTGCTGGTTGCTGATGGCTTTGTCCATAAAATACAGTCCCGCGCGGTTGGTAACACCCTCCTGACGCTGGAAGTTGCTGCATATGCTGTTGCTGCTGCTGTTGCTGCGGAAATTGTGGAGTACCTGGAGGACCGACTGGGCCTGTGAAAGTGTGTGTTGGCATAGGAGGTGAAACGGGTAGACCACTTTTAGCACCATATATGGATGGCATTGGTCCTGCTCCCATGTTTGTGGATTGGGCATATGGTGAAGGAGGTTGAGGATGTCCAGGTAGAGGTGGTGGAGTTGTTGAAAATGGAGAGTGTATCTGGGAATTGGTGTGGTGGTTATGAAGAAGATTGGAAAATGGTTGCTGATGCACATTCCCTGACCCCACATCAGAAACTGGCATAGGTTTCTCAAGTTTGGGTCTTTTCTCCGGAGGGAAGATGGGCAAACTCATAGAGCTATTAGACTTTAGGCCATTACTCTTAGCAGCTTCTTCTGCAACAAGAGATGAGAAAACTGCACTGAGCATCTGTGCTGACGATGCTGAGGCTGCTAGCTTGGCAGCAATAGCTGCTGCTGCTGCTTTATTGTTTTCTTCTTCTGTAGTATTTGGAGTTGCTAAAGATGTAAAGGGTTGTGATACAGGAGGTGGTTGATTTAAGTTGCTGATTGGTAGGATTGGAGATGGATTGGTCTCTTTTGTAATTGTTACCCCCGGTAAGGTTGAGGCTTGGGGGCTACGGCTGGGAGTTGGTGCTGAACCAAGTTTCTGCTTTAAATAACATGCTTGATCAATTTGACCTTGAGCAAACTGCAACAAATCAGAGATTAGCAGGAATGTTAGAAAATCAAGCTAATTGCAGTAACCGTAAACATGCCAGACCAGAAGTACATGAACTATATTTCGTACATGGCAACAACTACACTGGCCAATATTTCTGAACGACACCTCAGCTTTCTAGACATGTATAGCAACAATAAGAAAATAACAACACCTCGTCTTTCTAACAAGTCACGAGTTGTATAAAAAACTAGCCGTGACTTATTAGGACCATAAAAGATTAGAAGCTGCAGATGGGGATGATTGTTTTTGACCAACTTCATTTTTAATTATGTAAAGATGCCAAGGAAACTATCCTACATCGTTATATTGATTTTGAGCTCCAATCCATCTAATCTCCTACAGGGATATTGGATAAGTAATAATCATCGAAAAAACTAGTATACAAATCCCACTAGTAAACAAATTGCTCAAATCCATTTAATTGTCATAACTTGGCAGACCTTCTCAAGTGTTTCAGAGCTCTAGAGGTATCAGACAGGGGAATCCTCTATCCCCACCGCTTTTCCTTCTAGTGGCAGAGGTCCTGAGCCATTGCCTCCAGCTGGCAGAGAAGAAGGATTGGATCAAGGGTTTCAAAGTCTCTCCTGGTGGGGATAGCATCAACAGTTTACAGTTTGCTGATGATACCTTGTTCTTTATAGATGAGTGTGCAGCTCAACTCAGGAAGTTGAGAGACATCTTGATTTGGTATGAAATAGCCTCGGGCCTTAAGGTGAACATGAAGAAATCCTACATCCATAGTGCAACCAAAGTGGGTCAGAAAAACATAAATTATGAGATGATCAAGGACTTTGGTTGCCAAGTGGGAGTTTTCCCTACCACTTACCTTGGCCTTCCTCTTGGTGAAAGGTATAAGTCTAAGAAGCTTTGGGATCCGGTCTTGGAACGCATTAACAAGAAGTTGGCAGCTTGGAAGGGCCATTTGCTCTCAAAAGGTGGCAAAATTACTCTCATAAAACCAGTCATTCAAGCTCTGCCTACATACTACCTCTCTCTTTTCACCATCCCCATGGGTATCCTGAAGGAAGTTGATAGGAAGAGCTCTTTCTTGTGGAACACTCAGGAAGGATCAGAAGGGTCTTCATTGGGTGGAACGGAAGGCAATCGCACTAGCAAAAGCAAGAGTGGACTGGGTGTTAAGAATTTAGAAGTTATGAACCAAGCTCTGCTTACGAAGTGGCTATGGAGAATGGGCCAAGATAGCGAATCACTGTGGAAAAGGGTGATTTATAGCAAATATGGAACAAATAGTGGGGACTGGGTAAAGAAGTGCTACAGAGATACTTTTGGTTGTGAGGTGTGGAAAGGAATTATGGCCAATCTGAGGAAGTACCAAAATATTACGAAATGTAAGTTAGGAAATGGTGCCAAAATAAATCTGTGGTGGGATGTCTGGATTGGTTCAGAGCCCCTCAAAGTGTGCTTCCCTGAGATTTACAACGTTGTAGCCCAGCAGCATATTAAAGTGCCTAATGGTTTCAATGCAGAGCACCAAGTGTGGGAGATTAACATTAGAAGAAATCTAAATGACTAGGAATTGCAGCAGTATGCCCATCTCCTAGAAATCCTTCAAGATGTTGTAATCTCATATAATCTCAGAACACCAATGTGTGGGTTTCAGAGGAGAAGGATCCCATGACAGCCTCCAATTGCTATAAAAGGTTAGATCAGGATAGTCAAATTCTCGAGCCTTGTGTCTCCAGAATTGGGTGGCTAAAGGCTCTCCCTCCTAGACTTAGTTTCTTCTTATGGTCTATGTTACTAAGGAAAGTTCCAACCATGGATGCTTTAGAGAGAAGAGACTTCCACATCCCTACCAGATGTATTTTATGCAAGGAAGAGGAGACACCTGAACATTTGTTCCGTCATTGTAGAGTGCCTTCAAGTATTTGGAATTTCTTCTCCAAATCCATTTCAACCCAGTGGTGCTACCCCAACTCAGCCAGTCAGATGCTTATTCAGTGGGATGGTCTCTACAAAAGGAAGAATAGAAAAGAGGTGTGGCAGCTTGTACCAGCAGCCATCTTTTGGAACATATTGGGAGACAGCGACAACAAAGTCTTCAAGGAAAAGAACCTCGCTAGCGATGTTGATATTGAAGATGTTAAAGGAACTTTATTTTCTTGGATTAGGAAGCTAGATAAATACAAAGATGTAACTTTCCTAGATGTAGTAGTAAATTGGGAGGCGTGGATATCATGAGAGATTCCATCGCTTCCCCCTAACTCTTGTAAATAGTTTTTTTCCAATATATTCATTCAAAGTTTCAAAATAAAAATAAAAGATAACATGGGAAATAAATAAAAATTAGCCGTTTCTTATGTGATTCCCAGGACGACGTGAAGACAAGTGTGTTTCCGAGCCTAATGCTCAGTTAAACCATGATATCTTAACTCTTTCGCCCTAACTGGTATTACGTCCTAATGCAGTAGAGAGAAAGAGGTTATCCTTACTTGCAATTGAGTGTGAAGAAACTCCAACTTTGATTCCTGAGAAACAATATTTCAGTCAGTAATAATCAGTTAAAATTTGATGGATGTAACTGTAGATCAAACACAGACCTGATCTTTAACAGCATCCTTAAGTTGAGCTAGTAAAGATTGTCTAGTTGCTTCGACACTTTTAAGTTGCTCAACGCATTTTCGGAGGACGTTTTCCTGCTCCTGAACATCCCCCAAAGTAGAAGGCGGCTGATTTCCTGTTAAAACATCAAACTTGACAATTACAAAAGTCCCGTTTTGATTAAAAGTTATCGTCACTCGAGCTCTGATCATGTGTTGTTGGCTTGTTGCACAGCTAAGCACAAAAATCTTTTACTGAAACTAAAATAAAGATACTGAGCAAGTAGCTTACATGTATGGTCATAGCTCAGAAGGGTTACTTATAGGTTTAGAAAAGAAACCCAAAAGCTGGATAGAGAGTTCAACAGACAAGTAAGACGTGATAATATGTACTTGGTAACTAGCTGGAGTAGACAAGAATCACAAGATCACCTAGTCGCTTAAAATGCAGCTGAAAGTCACAACTTTATTAGCCTGCAGTCAAAAGTCTAGATAGCCAGTGTAACATTTTTATGAACTCCTACAGGATGTCAGACATAACAGAGGTTCACTACCGTTCAAAATCAAGTAGGAGAGTCAAAGTCAGTAATCACTTCCGGATATTCTTTTAAGCAACTTTTCTGAGGAAGGATCAAAGGAATACCTCAAAAATATTTACTAAAAATCCAATTGCATCTACGAGTATCAACCTACTTCCAGAACACCTACTAGAACTCCTAACTATAAAATGATGCTCGAAGACTTAACACTACATAAAGTTAGAAACTAAAAGAATTTAGCTCTCATGATTTCCATCCTTAACAAATGCACCTCTTTAAACTTAAATTCCTACTATGGCGAATCAAAAGCTTGTCAGTATTTTGATCATGAATGACTGGATAATTCAGTCTTGGGCTCGCTCTCCTGAAATCAATGTAATCAAAAGCAACATAACAAGTCTGTAATTTTTACACTAAAACATACATATTGATTTACCTTGAGCGCTGGCAAAACTGATATCTTTTTCCATTTTTTCTACACGATGCATAGCAGCTTTGCATTTGTTCAAAGCAGATTCTTCATTGGATTCTTCATCATTTACTGATTGAAACGCAGAGACAATCTTTTCTGGCGCACTCCCAACAGCCAATTTCTGAACCCAAATGATCATCAATGAGTAACACTTGGCATCCTGATTTAGAAGAGTGCTAGATGCCGGTGCAAACTTCTTACGAAAAAAATGAAATAAGGTTTCTTACTATTCTAATCGACTCAGCATCCTTCTTCACTATTCTGATTGAGTCCAGACTCTTTACATTGTTTCCTACTACAGGAAGTGCATCTTTAACCAACCTTTCATCTTCGAGAATCCGACCACGCGAACCAAAGACTTTTCTCTCTTCCCATATGTCAACCTGAAGATTTCATAAGGTTCAATAACATAAGTTGGTTGTAGAAAAGATTATACAAGTATCCCCCTATGAATGTTCATAAAAATGTGAAACGCTTATGCTTAAGTATCCCTATCTAGACAATTATAGCTAACAATTTGAAATTACCACCTTACATATTATTTGCTAGAAGAAGTGAGAACAGTGAATAATTCTGCAGTGTACGTAGAAGAAAGAACGGAAAGTGGGCATCAAGGTTTGGGTGGCGGGCACTTATTTTGCACCAATAGGTACTTCAGAAAAGAATGATGGACTGACAATCGATAGTTTAGATTTATCGAAATCACAAAGGCAGAAGCTTTTAAACAACATGAACTTCTATGGTTTCTGCTTCGGGTCTTGAAGAGATGTGCAATGAAAACTGAGTTCATAACTACCTACTACGTTCTATTTAGAAATTGCACAATCATCTTGTGAAGGATGTAAGTTACTTACCAACCTGGAGACTGCTTTCTTTCCATGGTCATCACCCCCGTCTAAAACTTGCTTGAGGGCTGCAGGTAGAACTCCCCAGAACTCATTCACAAACTCGCTTCCTTTCTTTTTACTATTTTGTAAGATGTCATTCGCCAAGTACAAAAAAGATATCCGCCGCCCTCTTTGAGAACTTTTAAACATCTCATCCCATGTCTCAACAACTTGCTTGGCTTTCTCGCGATAGGAAATACACCAATTTGACAATGCTGATTGGCACTTAAGGAAAATATAAAGAATACAGCTTTCACAGTACAAGATTTGTGCAAGTGGAAACGAGCAAACTGTCACAGCTGAAGAAAATAAATACCACTCAGCGATCCCCTAAAACATGAATAGCTTGAACTCTGAATATATTTCCCAAATAAAACAGCAGCTAACCCATTGAATCAATAAATAGATTCAACTAACATCATCATACAGTCAATCACAATCCAACTCTCTGTCACTTTGTTCTCCGTAGTGCAGGCGGAGAAAAGTTCCGTGAACAATGCATGCGAGGAAGATTTCCTGTTTTTCCTTTACAGGGATGGGTTAGTAAATGAGAAAGCAAGAATGCTACAAAATTATTTCTTAATGAATGGACAAAACATCAGGAAAGTGCTTATATCAAGAAAGAGTAATTCAAATGTATTGAGAAATTCAAGCGTGAAGGCATTCACACTCTCTCTTCCTCAAGGACCCCACAATTTCTTTTTCTTAGATGGAGTAGGTCGTTAGGGCAAGGGAGCTTTTTCCAAAAAAAAATTTTAGAAATTCAATGAAGAAGTTATATTAACTCATTGCTCTGCCATGTCTTGTTTTGCCTGTTCACCCACTCCTATAACTTTGTAAAAGCTTAAAATTAGGAGATTCTTTTCAAATGGGATTTGAGTGTCCCGTCGTTACAGTCTTCACCTTTTATTTCATTCTCTAAATTCATTTATGCTTATCAAAAGAAGAAACAAAAACATTTTAGAAGATTTTTTGCTCGTCGGGAAATGAACAGGAAACTTAGAAAAACGCGGGGCACTTCCCTCATTAGTGTTGTTTCAAACAATTTGGGAGCAATGTGCCAGTACAATGTTTGTTCAATCTCCATACTGATCAATTAAGTGACCACCAAATTAAAAGATTGGTCAAATTAAAACATAAACAAAAGACTTTATCTTTTATTTATTTTTTGAAGCTTTGAATGAATATATTGAAGGAAGACTTTATCTTCTATTCAATTAACATTTGACCTCTTTTTCGTTTCCAACTCCCATATCTTCTCAAGCAGCCACACAAAACCTACCAACCGAACTCTACGGCCATACGCTTTGAATTGTTAAGCTACGAATACAAGCCAGTAGTTGGATTCTATTTGGCGTGGACTACATCACTACAGGTACTGAGAGTCATGCTGAGTTCGCAAGTATACTGGAAGCTAATCAACAAAACTATAAGTCCCTATTCAACAGAGTTGTCAAAAATATGACCACCCAAATATATCCACTTTCAACAAGAATCTTCTAAATTATCACTTTACTTGATAAAGGCAAATAAGACCAAAGTCACCAACATAAGGATTATTGGAATAAAAAATTATACCCGAAAACCATTCACATCAAATATGAATATGAGGGAAAGGATACATTCGATGCTTTGTTGAGAGTTGTTCAGCTTAGACAGCTTCTCAGCTAATATTTGCCCACTAAAAGTGACACTCATCTTGCCCTTTTATACTACTTGAGCTCTGCAACACTATACACCAGCCAACATCTTTAGGATTAATACAAATATCGAATCATATCATCAAATTACAGGTAGCATAATATGAGGTTCTCTTAAACAACTTTTAACAATCTCTATTATATCTTTGAAATCAATAATTGGATCAAGTAACGAAATTGCCCACTTCTTGAGTATTTCTAGGTTTCTAAGCTCGTGTTTAGTACTGCTACTACCGATTCAAGATATGTTCGATCGCCACCAAGTGGAATTAGTGTTAGAAAGCTAGTTACCATAGACATTTAGATTATACTAAACCAGAATTCTGCACGTATATATTGCAAGTTATGAATAGAAAGAGAAAGAGAGAGAGAGAGAGAGAGAGAGAGAGAGAGAGAGAGTTGAAACCTGATTTCCAGCTGAAAATCAATCGACTAAGGTTCAAGATGGAGATTTTCAGAAGAGTTAAATCTTCTGTGACTAGGGATTTGCAGGAAATTAGAGAGATAAATAGATGAAAGAGAACCCCTAGATTTATTTTTAGGGAGGCAAATCTTCAAGAAGAAATGATAAAAGCGATAAAGAAACTAGGGTTTATAACTTCATCCATCATCGTCACTCTCTTTTCCACAGCTGAGACCGGGAACTGCTTCGCTCTGACATCCTGGTGGGAGATTTCTTAATGGTAGGATTTGGGGAATACAGTTTTGGCGGGGGCTTACAGACTTTAGTCTGTCCCACTATTTCTTTTGTATAGGTGATTGGGGGGAAATAAGAAAAGTTTCCCCATGCAAAATCTTAAAGGGTGAAAAACGAAAAAAAAAAGTTTAGCCAAACACAACGTCCCATATCGCCGACAGAGAGTCGTCGGGCGACTATTGGCCAACGACCACTCTCTTTCTATCTCCTATTTCTTTCCCTCTCTCTCACCATCCCTCTCCCTGTCACTGCTTCTCTCTTCAAGTTCCGACAAAGGGGAGAGTTCTCTTGTCGGACCTTCGTTTTTCTATATCCAAACGAAACAACCTCTTCTGATTTTCCACACGAATTTTTGGCAAAAGGGTCCTCCCTTTTCGTCGGAACTTTGAGAGCAAGAATAAGAGAGGGAGACATGGAAGAGAAAAGGAAGAGGGAATAAAACAAAGGAAGAGAAGAGATAGAGAGAGGGGATGGGACGAGGACGCGACCAAACTTGGTGGTGGAGATCGGCGACGTGGATGATGGAGGTCGTCGGAGTATGGTGGAGGTCACCGAAATTGTAGTAGAAGCGGGAAGGAAATAGGGAGGAATGAGAAATTGAAAAGACTTTAGAGGTGATGTTTGGAGGAAACAAAAAAATTCATAAATATTTTTGTTTTCACCCAACATTTTGTGCCAAAAAGAATGTTTTTATTTTCTCAAATCATAAACTTTTGACATTGTAAAGATTACTTTCTAGGAAGATTACAAGAACAAAAGGAGAAATTGAGAGAAAAATGGCAATGATGGTCACAGTCGTATATGGTCGTGGGTCGTCGGGGATGGTGCCGGTGAATATAAAGAAGGGTGATGGGACTTATGTTGATTTTTGAACTTAAAATTAGGTTGACTATATGTAAATCAAGATTACATATATTTTGGAACTAAAAGAGGTCACATATTAATGTTCAAAAAGACTACCTTAAACTTCGTGTGATGTTTTAAAAGGCGCATCTCTTTAGTGTTAAAGACACCTCTATCCCTCACAAACTTCTTGCCAAATTTGTCTCGAGAGAGGCGTCATTAACACTTAATCCTCCTTTCTCTCTCTCTCTCCTCCAACTCTCTTTCATCTTCCCTCTCTCTAGTTGTTCTGCAAAAAGGACTTCGCAAAGGGACTCTCCCTTTTACCAAAACACATATAGAAAGGAGGAGGAGGAAAGAGAGAAATGACAACGGTCGAATGTAATGGTGGCGGTGGGTGATAGGAATAAATGAGGAGAAGAACAAAAAATGTTGTTCACAAAATTCAGTAAAACCCACAATTTTACTTTAAATATTTATATAAGAATTTTTATTTTATTTATCCAAAAAGACCAAAAAAAGAAACACCTCTATTGGAGTCCAACTAAGCAGACTTGGTGTGCCCTACCAAAATTGTGTCCTCCAAAGCCATTACCTTTCACCCATTAATTTCATGTATTTGCCTTAAATTGATGATTGTGACTTACAGTAAAATAAACGGCCAAGATTGCTCTATGAGAATTCTTCCAGCCTTCGATTTTCTATTTAGATCACATTGGACAAGATCGGAACCGTAGATATCCACCCAACGTTGACAAATAAGTAAAGACATTATCTGTGTGCCGTCGATGCGTCAACGATAGTCTCTCTTGCTCTTTCTTCCCTCTACCTGCTCCATCACCCTGCAATTTCTCTCTTTCCCTCGCTTAACGCCTTAACCTCTCTCACGAAAATAAACCGGTAACCTAGAAATTTATCCCGGAGACTTCTTTCCGATCCCTAATTCCGGCCAATTTTCCAAAGCTCTGAAGAAGGAAACCCTAATTGGCTTCACTTCTGCTTCTGATTGTCATAGCAGCTTCAAGATTGAATTCGAGAGGGGGGCTTAAATGAAATTGTTAGGGGTTTAGCCTGCTGCTTCTATCGTGATCACAGGTCAGTTTCCTCCTCGCTAATGATTATTTGTACTTCTCCCCACATCATTCCGACTACAATACTACTTGTTGGACTTCATGGGTATATAAAGCTCTCATTTTTCTAAGATAAACTTTTGCAATTTGACATTCAAAAAAAAGGTATTTTTTGAGACTTAACCTATCTTAATTCTATCTTGTTTATCATCTCTATTTGGTAGATTGTGTATCTGTTCTAGTGAGACTTAACCTCAAACAATATAGTTAGTGATGATGTCTTCATGAAAAAATGCTTATTGTTAGTTGTTCAGTTCTCCTCATTATACCGATCGACTTTATGTGCAGATCGCTTACTGATTATGCTTTAATATGTGCATGAGAATGAACTGGAAGTCTGTGAATCCGAAAAAGATAATAGTGGGGCTGAAAAACTCTATAATATGCCATTAGTTGAGACGTACAAACTGGTTACTGCATTTTGCTGAAATGGATGCTGAAGCGATAGATGCTGATATTAGGAAAAAGGAATCTGGACATGGCGATGGTGCGGGGGAAGGAATGACTGATATTTCGACAGAGAAGGAGTTACAGGCACAAGATGAAGATGGGGGTGAAGAACCTCAATTGGATATGGAGTTCGATTCTGAAGATGCGGCAAAGACATTCTATGACTCGTATGCAAGACGTGTGGGTTTTAGTACTCGTGTTGGTCAGCACAACCGCTCGAAGACTGAGGGGACAATTACTTGTCGGGAGTATGTATGTTCTAAAGAAGGTTTGAAAAGAAAAAATGCTTCAAGTTGTAATGCAATGCTTAAGATAGAGAGAAAGAATAGTAATGGCAAATGGTTTGTCAGAGAATTTGTGAAGGATCATAATCATTCTATTGTTAGTCCCAGTAAGGTTCATTACCTGAGACCTCGGAGGCATTTTGCTGGTGCTGCAAAGAATGTGGCAGAGGCTGGTCTTTCTGCAAGTGGCACAATTCATATTCCTTCGGATGGAAATCGTGTACCTATAGACACAAATCGAACTAGTAAAAGTTCTTTCGTTGAAGCAGGTCACCAAAGTAGGACTGGTGTTTATAGTAGCAAACCTTCTATAAGAAAGAGGACTCTCGGGAGAGATGCTCAAAATCTGCTCGACTATTTCAAGAGGATGCAGGCTGAGAACCCTGGCTTCTTTTATGCGATACAACTTGATGACGAAAACCGCATGACCAATGTTTTTTGGGCAGATGCGAGGTCAAGATGTGCTTACACTCATTTCGGGGATGCGGTTACCTTTGACACTATGTATAGGCCTAACCAGTATCAGGTGCCATTTGCTCCATTCACCGGAGTGAACCATCATGGACAGATAGTGCTATTTGGATGTGCTCTAATCTTAGATGAGTCTGAATCCTCCTTTATATGGCTCTTTAGGACATGGCTTGAAGCGATGTCAGGTCGCTCTCCTGTCTCTTTAGTCACTGACCAAGACAGGGCCATACAGGCTGCAGTTGCTCAAGTGTTCCCAGAAATCCGCCACCGTATTTGCAAGTGGCACATCTTAAGAGAAGGACAGGAAAGATTGGCACATGTATGTATTCTTCATCCTACATTTCAAGGTGAACTCTATAAATGCATCAACTTAACTGAGACCATTAAAGAGTTTGAATCAGCTTGGAGCTCTCTTCTAGAAAAGTATGACCTCAGGGGAAATGAGTGGCTTCAAGCAGTTTATAATGCCCGGCAACATTGGGCCCCAGTATACTTTCGAGATACTTTCTTTGCTGCAATTTCTTCAAATCAAAAGCCGGAAATTATTATCTCGTTTTTCGATGGGTATGTAAACAATCAGACTACTTTACCTTTGTTCTTTAGGCAGTATGAAAGAGCTCTAGAAGATTGGTTTAAAAGGGAAATAGACGCAGATTTTGAGACAATTTGCACAATGCCGGATCTCAAGACACCGTCTCCAATGGAGAAACAGGCAGCAAACCTTTATACAAGGAAAGTTTTCGCAAAATTCCAGGAGGAATTAGTCGAGACATTTGTCTATACTGCAAACAGAATTGAGGGGGACAGTGCAGTCAGTACGTACCGGGTCGCAAAGTACGAGGATGATCACAAATCATACACAGTAACAATGAACATTCTCGAGATGAGAGCAAATTGCAGCTGCCAGATGTTTGAGTTCTCAGGAATTCTCTGCAGACATGTATTGACAGTTTTCACAGTAACAAATGTTCTTACCCTACCATCTCATTACATCTTGAAACGGTGGACAAGAAATGCGAAGTGTTCTATAGGGTCAGATGAGCGAGGAAGTGAACTGCAAGGTCAAGAATCTCTGACCATTAGATATAACAATCTATGTCGTGAAGCATTCAGATACGCGGAGGAAGGTGCAGTCGCCTCAGAGACGTATAATGTGGCCATTGGCACTCTAAGAGACAGCGGAAAGAAGATTGCTGTTGTGAAGAAAAATGTCGCTAGAGCTGCCCCCCCTAGGTTTCACATTGGTGGAAGCGATCTAGAAGACAGTAACAGAAAGAAAGCTGTATCTGTTTCAGACATGACACCATTGTTATGGCCTCGCCAAGATGAAGCAACTCATAGCTTTAATCTCAATGATGCTGGTGTGCCACTATATATACCTACACCTACGTTGTTGCACGCACCTGCAGCGCCTACTGCTGATCTTAATGTTCCACACATGACCTCTCTTCTCCGGGATGATGGCCCTTTCGATAACATGGTACGGGTTAACTTGAATTAATTGAATTTAACTTGAATTGATTGAATTTAACTTGAATACATTTGTGCATTACTTGAATTTAACTTGGAGGCTTTCTTTCTACTCTTTCTTGATACAGGTAGTTTTGCCTTGCCTTAAAACAATGACTTGGGCCATGGGGAATACAACTTCATCCTCAGCTAATCGGGTAGCCGTGATCAGTCTGAAGGTATGTTCCTTCATCATTATTAACTTCTTGAGAACTTCTAATTATGTTGCTGACGTAAGACCATCCTGGTTCTTTGAGTCATGGTTTGGTAATTGTACCTACAATTAGTTTTTCTAGTATTAAAAAATAAGCAAGGACTTTTTTGCCGTGTTCACAAGTAACTGATATAACCAAAAGCTGCTGATTGGTTTATCCTTGCATTCTTGAAAGAGAATATAATGATATTCTTGTAGTTTTGGGCTTTGTTTGGTATTAAAAAAATAGGGGGGCTTGACATATTATTAAGATCATTTTGGCCATTTGCGTCATTTTGAGATTTGCCAATGGTCATAAAAAAGGTAAGTAAGCAAGGAGATTTGTTACATAAAGTCATAAATAGAAAGCGGTGAAAAGTTGAATCTCTGAAAAAGAAGATGTTTCAATATCCAAATATTGATGTACCATTTTGTGCATTTTCTTTCGAAGAGTTAAGTCATTTCGTGATTTGAGGCTTTGTCAACTCTGAAATGTCTTTATTAGGTTTGGCAAAATTTGTGACTTGATAAACTAATGTGATTCTTTAACCTCGTAAGTTGATAACAATCTTCGCTTACAACTAATAAATTTTCCTTCTTCAGCTGCACGATTATGGAAAAACTCCCTCTGGAGAGACGGAAGTGAAATTTCAGTTGTCCAGGGTCACATTGGAGCCCATGTTGAGATCTATGGCGTACATTGGAGAACAACTTGCTTCACCTGCAAATAAGGTTGCTGTTATCAATATGAAGGTATGGAGACTCAGATTAGGACTTCAATTTATATTTCACCCAATTTTGGACAAACTTCTTGTGATTCCTAATATGGTACTAGTGTATCGTGAATTTACATATGGTATTGTACTAGTATTAGTTAGTTCTACGTTTCACGTTATCACACTCGTAGGAGGTTTATTTCACGCCAATACAAAAATGTACTTGAGAGATGCTACAAAAGAACACACAAATTGAAAAAAAACATGGAGTAATTTGGGCTCCTGTTATTACCTCTATAAATTTGATTGTATTTGCTAGTTTATGATAAACTCTTCTTTGGGAACTAATGTCATGGTGTCCATGTTTTCCGCACCCCTGATCATTATATCCTCAGGAGTAGTTCTAGAACGTGTACACTGCCCTAGGACCAACACAATCGTATCCACAAAATCAACTCCGCGAACATCTTTATATGTTCCCCGACAATGTCGGAGGAATAGCATTTTGCAATGGAGAAAGGATCCTTTGTCATGTTAAAGGATGGATCTATCGCTTCACATGTTTTAAATGGAAATGGTAAAAGGACATATTACGTGAGAAAAATTAGAATAATGTTGAGTAAGTATATAGACCTCCAGATATCGATATATGGGCTAGCTACTTTCTATCATTTGCAATTGAGTTTCATTTTATTAACAACATTTTCTATTTTACTTTTGTAGCTTCAAGATACTGAAACAATATCAGGAGAATTAGAAATAAAGTTTCAGGTATCTAGAGACACACTCGGCGCTATGTTGAGATCAATGGCTTATATTCGTGAGCAACTAACAATGTAGCATGTAAATATTCTCTGCTCTATACTCTATTATATCTTATACTCGGTAAATATACTTGATTCTGTTACAAACTCTTTATATTTGTCAAGTGAAAATCATTATCAAGAAATGACTAACTTGATCATCTTATGGTGCATTAGTTACTTTATTCTGAAACATTAAAAGAATAATGTTTATACTGCACAAGATTGTTTAGATGGAAGATGTTATTTTGGATTCATCCCCGTTAGAAAACTAGTAGGAACACAACATTTTTTTTTGTGAAGTGCACATGTAGTAAACGAAGAAGAATGACGATTTATGATCAAGTAGGTGGAGCTCTTACGACAATTTGGAACTCTTTAGAAGGTGATAAGAATACCATACCGGTGACAAAAATTGTATATTTCGTTGAAGTTAAACGAAGATCTTTACGACTTTTACGAACCATTGTTGACTGAAGTATGTAATTATAGATAAAAACCTACTTTTACCTTGACTAGCAATTATTTTTATGATGATCCAATGAAGCAATCACCCAAATGTCTAATATTGCACCACCCTTAATACCTTAGCAAGTGAGTTAGAAGTCCACTAAATCGCTTGTCCTAGCAAAATCACAAATTTAATTCAAAATTCATCTTGGTCTTCATAGTGGCGTTGAGTTGTTCTTTCGAAGCTTTCATTTGTTTTTGTCTAACTGGTAAAAGGAATTCTGTGTGCAGGATGAGCCCTACCCACAATGGGGAACCTGCAGTCTTCGAAGAATAAAATTAAGCATGATGGTGTTTAAGGTTGTCTGTTGTCATCGTATGGACTTTAGGTACAACCATGTCGGAACAGTTGGGTAAATTAATTGGAATGTCAAGCCGACTCTCCATCTGTTGTAGGCTTACTAGCACTTAATGTAACCTTCGTCGAGCTATGTCACTATAGTAATTGTACATTATTTCAGACTACTAGTTACTAAATATAATTATAGTTTGATTAAACATTGGGTGGATAATCTATGTAGACTGTAATGGGGTGAAACCATTTCAAGACTTCTCTTGTGTAGGTATTAGAGCACTTTCTTCTTTTTTCAATACTTCTCTTATCCATGTTTTTAGGGCACCTTCTCTTTTTCCAACTTCTGTTTTCTGCACTTTTTTTTAGCCGTGAGAAAGAGACAAAGAGGGCAGTTTAGAGGTAAACTGTTCCAGCCAAGCTGACAATTCAAAAAAAAGAAAAAAAAAGAAAAAAAAGAAAGAGAGGACAGTTTAGAGGTAAGTGTTCGAACCAAAACAAAAGAAGTTCTAGAAAGTGGAGGAAGAAGGAGCATTGAAGAAAAAGGAGCATCGAAGGCGTTGCATGGGGTCTTATTTCCTGTTCCTCCAAACCTCTACTGAAGACTCATTTGATGCAGATGACAAAGAAGATGCTCGTTTCAGCCAATCCACCTTATCCACGCTTTGGTAGGTGAAAATTTTAATGTTAGGAGCCTGTTTCAAAACATGTCAAAACCTCAAGCAATGTTATATCTTCAGTAAAATGATTTGAGAGCTAGCCGGGCAAAAGATTCAGAGGATGCGATATGAATGGGCTCTTAACGCTTTCACTGTCCATCAGCATTTATTACCAAATATCGAAAAGAAGACAAGCAGAAAAGCTTTGTTGGCATTATGGAAATTACCTTGTTCTGTCAACAGCAGGTGCGCCAGCCTGACAAGCAAGTTGACGCTTCCACGCATATTGGAATTTTAGACCATGTAATAAATGTTAGAACATGCGGGTCAAAATGAGTCTAAAAATTCATTTCTCAAAGATTATCATCCCAGAATAACCGATGCCAAAAAGAAGAAAAGGCCTTGGACATTCTATCGGTGTTCAATCGTCTGGGGGAGCACTCCTTGTTGATGTGTAGGGGTGGAGCCACCTTAGAATAATGAGGGTGAGGTTAGCAAGAAGGTGCAAGCCTAAGTTCGGAGGCTGATCGTATATAAACAAAAATATTGGAGACCTCCACTGAAAATTCGAATAAGCATTGTCTGAGAAAAATGTTCATATAATCTTAGAAATACCATTTAATGTCTATATAATAGAAATTAAGGTTCATATTGTGCTGCCGAAATCTAGAAATACCATTCATGCTCTAAGCATTACAGTGGACCGTAATAACTTTAGGGAACCTAATGACAAACCTGTCTGCGACCACATTTAGTGAGAAGAACAGACAACAGCTCTATGAAAATTTTCACATATTTACCAACAGCTTCACATAACACATAATTCTTCAACCCTATGGGAAGGGATTCAATCATCTTAATCCCTCAAGTGCTAAAGCATATGGGTAATACCTGTATAATAACTCACATAATCAAAGACATGGAGTAGTTCCTAAATCATGCTTAAACAGTTAAAAGCTAAGTCTGATTAGTCGCATAAAGTAGTTCAACTAAAAGAAAAAAGAACCAGTCGCATTAATAAGATGAGACAGTATATAACAATAGCGCAGAATCATCGACTTTTTGAAAAATAATTACTATTGCCACCTTCATGGTTCTGGAAGAAACAATACATAGAAACTAACAATTGTAGAAGAGAAGGAGGCCGCATCTCATTCCTCCTCATAGTTTTTAGTCCGGGATTGTCTTTTTCAATATCTTCCGCCAAACTTCATCTTTTTTGCATGCTTTTGATATTGAGGGGCTCTTATAAACATAAATAACTTTGAGTGAAGTGGGTGGCAATTTATCTGGCAACCCGTTGAGTGAAGTGCAGCAAATAATATCCAAGCGTCGGAGTGAGTGAAGGAATTTAAAGGATGGGAGTGATATCAGTGTTTCACAATCGTCAAAGAGAAGTTGTTCAAGAAGAGGCATGTCACCTTCCTTCAGACCAGTAAATGTCTCTAAGCAAGGTAATGCAGCAAATCGTAATGTCTTTAGTGACGGAAATCTACCCATACCAATACTGCTACTGCTTGAAAAAAATCGATCGTCAATACACTTCAAACATTCCATGGATCTGATTTCTAGATATTTGAGATATGGTAGCTGCCCAAGAGGAGGGAGGACCTCACAGTACCAACAGTATTTCAAATTTATAATCTCTAGATTGGAGAAGGAAGGATTGCCAACCCAATCTGAAAATTCTACACCAACGTAACCCCGCACTATCAGATGCCTTAAATTTGTATGAGGCCGAAGACTTTCAAGCACGTCTTCTGCAGTTTCGGATTCCTGACGATACTCCCAGTGAAGTTCTAACTTGTGAAGGTTCTCCTTATCAGCCAAGCAATAACCCCCACACTCTTTTATCTCTTCTTGGTCGTGCAATAGATTCTCAAGCTCAAAAAGAATAAGTGATCCTCGAAGGTTTTTCAATTCCCTCAATACTTTGATTCTTCCATTTTCATCATGTCTTTCACCAATTGTGAAAGGAAGAAGCGTCTGAAGGTTGGTCAATTTTTCAATTCCAGGTGGTACGAGAGACGTATAATAACCAGATCCTATTTCCAGATGGCGGAGGTTTAGTAGTTTTCCCATGTCTGTAGGGAACGTTTTTACTCTGGTACGGCTCCCGATTCTAAATGTCTCCAGGTTCTGTAGTAGGCCAATTGTCTCCGGCAAATGCTTAATATTATTGTAAGAAAGATCAAGATACTTCAAATGTATCATGTTGAAGATTGAATCTGGCAATTTCGAAAGACCAGCGTAACTTAAGTCCAAAACACGTAGACATGTCAAGTAATTTAAAGGAATGTACGTACCAAGACCACGACAACACACTAAAAGCGACCGCAAACCCTTGGACTTGCTGAAGGATGCTTCGAGAGTCTTCAACTCGGTAGCTTCACAAAACAACGAGGAATGGCGTGCATATTCACATATATCCCTCACCATCCGTGATGGCTCCCTTTTGTCATGGAGACGCAATTTATGATACTCACTGCCACAAGAAGAAATAAATTCGGCCAAATCGTGGACACAGTCCGGCATCAAGTATATGGTCATTTCATCGTCGTGGTATTGAGGGTCGGAGTCACTATTGTAGAACGACCGCAAGAAAGATATCTCTAGAAGCTCATTGAAGTAAGAAATTCCCAAATCCTCCATATTTGTCCCTGGTTTTACAGGTTGAAGGAAACCCTCTGCCATCCATATCATTAGGATATCCCGCCTCTTGAAATTGTAGCCTTTAGGGAATAGTGAGCAATAAACAAAACACTGCTTCAGATGAGGAGATGACAAACCATGATACTTTCTCAAAAGAGTAGGAGGGCTCCATTCAATTTTAACTTCCGAAAACCATCTCTCTGACGAATAATCAAAGGCATACTTAAGCTTTTTTGATAAACAAGAGTTGTATAAAGATCCAACGGCTGCTATAAGAGACGGATGACCTTCAAAGGACTTCATCACTTCCTCACTAGGTTGAGGCAATTTGGGATCAGGACGGGGAGGAACAAAATGTCGAAATAAAGACCAGCAATCGTTATTGCTTAGAGGTTGCAACTGGTATGGAGGAACTGTCCCTAGTTTGGATGACACGAGACGACTTCTAGTGGTAATCAAAATTCTGCTACCCTTTCCCACCCCAGCCCCAAAGAAGGGTACTCTTATTACATCCCACTTGCAGCAGATGTTGTTGGACACCCCATCTAGAACAAGCAAAAACTTCTTTCCAAGAAGCGAATCCCCAATTTTTGTCTGGAGAAGATGTAAATTATTATTAGTATCAATAATGGTAGTGAGAGAAGGATACTGATTTGATTCGTCCCCAACAAACGAAGAAGAGTAATCTTTTGGGGAGAGATGAAAACAATCAGAGAGTGAGATCCACATTTTCTTATCAAAGTGAGAATCAACCCTTTCATCATTATAAACGAGCTTGGCTAGTGTTGTTTTACCAATTCCTACATCACCCATGATTGGAATAACATGAACATCATCATCATCTTGAGAAGAACCCAAGAGTAATTCAATAATTGAGTTCTGGTCTTTGGGACGGGGAATGACAAAACTACTACTACTACTACTAGGGGAGGTGGTGGGGATGTCTGGAATAGGGTCGGGTGGTCTATGAACAACAATATCTTGTAATTTATCAACCAAAACAGAGACACCATGATCAATCATAAACTGTTGGAGATGATAATCTAGGGTGGAGTCAGATGTAGTAGTAATACCTCCTCCTGGTTCCTTTCGCAGAATTAAACTAATATTGTTAAAGATGTCATCAAAAGCATGACTAGTCTCATCCAGCAAAACCCTAAGTGATTGAAACCAAGTCCTCATAGCTGGAATATAATCAACTCTTATAAGTAGGTCTTTGGGAGCCTCGGAATAATACTTATCATCATGAGTCATGTGAAGAAGATTTATAAATCTCTTCTCAGTAGACATCTGAATATCAACAATATCAAGAACATATAATAGATTAAGTTGTAGCCTCTTTAAGATTGAACAGTCTGAGGAGGAGGGGATGAGTGAAGGTGAATCCTCCAACTTTCTGAGAAGATCGTGTATGATAACGTAGATTAGAAGAAACTTACTCTCCATATCCAAATTCCCCCTTCGGTAGTACATCTTTCTTCTCTCAACTTACCTACCCAAATTGAAGAAATAATACTATGTAGTAATAAATAAGAACAACTTCAGATCTATGGTTTTTTCCCCAGTTCCAAAGTAACTTACTTGATGCAAACAGATCGATTAAGTTCCACAGAGAGAGGGAGAGAGAGAGAGAGGGCACCGGTTCCACCGTACTATATAGATTAGAAGTAACTTACTTGATTCCAGTTCCACCGTACTATATGTAGATCTTACTTCTCTGTCCCACGTGCATTCTGATTACTGGCATGTCGAATTACCGTATGCCCCTCCTAACTCTCAAGATTGAATCGGTCAAATTACGTGACAATCCTGTTTTGACACTAAACTAGGTTTCCTCCGTTTCCAATTTACCCTTGTATATCAATATTGCCCTTTTCACCACTTAATTTATTTAGGTCAGCGCTTTGGGGAAAGCAAAATAGTTTTCGGGGTGTGAAGACTTGGTCAAAAGTTGGTCAATTTTGTTTGACAATTTTATTTTGTAAATTGTTAGATGGAAAAATAAAAAACCCCCACCTCACCTCTCTCTCTCCCTCCACCTCACCTCTCTCTCTCTCCACCTCATCTTCTCTCTTCCTACCATTCTCTCTCTCTCTTTTCCGATTAGGTCGCAGGCCGGAAAATTTTCCGGGCGGCGACCATGAAAAATAATAATAATAATAATCACTCACTCTCTCTCTCTCTCTAGAAACTCCGGCGAAGGGGTTTCCCTTCGCCGGAGTTCCGGTCTCTTGAAGAACAGACCGGAACTGGTATATTCTTCAACAAACCGATCTGGCCTGAGTTTCTAGAGAGAGAGAGAGTGACTGAATTTTTTTTTTTTTCATGGTCGCCGGCTGAAAAATTTTCCGGGCGGCGACCTAATCGGAGAAGAGAGAGAGAGAGAAGATGAGGTGGAGAGAGAGAGGTGAGGTGGAGGGAGGTGAGGTGAGGTGGAGGGAGGTGAGGTGAGGTGGAGGGAGGTGAGGTGAGGTGGAGGGAGGTGAGGTGGAGAGTTTTTTTTATTTTTGAACCATATTCCCCATAAAATATGTTTCGCCGGAAACTTTTCAAAATTTTGCATATTCCCTTTAAAATTTCATACCCCGGAAATTATTTCGCTTTACCCAAAGCGTTGTCCTTTATTTAACTCATTTTTCTTGAATTTCACTTCTAATAAAAAAAAGAGTTAATTCCTATATGGCCCCCTACTTTGTGACAAGCTTCCTTTATGGCCCCCTTTTTTTCTCTTCACAGAAGATTATTGATCAATTTCGTACATATTATTATAAGAACTTCAATTCTTATCTTGTAATAGTGAAATTCTAGTACAAATCGATTTCTAAGTGTAATTCGTTATTATCAACTTTCTAAGAGAATCTTGAAATCATAGTCCAAACATCCCTCCAACTAAAAAATTTCAAACCCCATTTCTTAATTTACTTCATCTTCAATGGGTTTATCTCCCCTTTTGATTTTGTCATCAAAATTTGAAATCCACCCTCATCAACTACTAGTTACCATCTATTATATAAAACACAATGTTTTGTGCTGACTGGGACAAACCAAAAGATAAATCCAGCCGTTTATCGCGTTTTCGGTTTCATCCTCACCTTTTGATGTATTACCTACCCTAAAAATAAAAAATTAGTTAACCCACTTGATCCAAGAGAGTAAATAAAACTCAACTATGAATCTAATGGCCCCAAAATTATCCCCGTTATATTATCTCGATCCCGAGTTCACCCAATTTAATCCTACGGTTAATAAATAAGGTTGCAAGGAAAAACCAAACTCCCCACCCCTACCTATCATTTATTCTCATCTTTGTTACCTGAAAATAATTTATTACACAAAGAAAATAGGTATGTGTATTTACTCCAATCATAACCACTATCCATTATTGAATTTTTCTTTTAAATACCCAACCTCTCAAGTCTCATCTTCTTGTCCGTTACTGAAATTTTGTATAATATATTTATTACCCAATCTCTCATCTGTTTTGTATAAATAGGTTTATTACCCAATTTCTGGAGAGAGAAAATGTCTTCAACAACTTCAATGGTATACTAATGGATTCAAGGTAAAGTTTTTCATCTTCCTTTCCTTTTCTGATGAATTCTTAAAAGTTGCTTGTTTGATACTATTTTGTGTGAAATTTCTAACTTTTCATCATCTTCTTTGTAACCTTGTAGTTTCTATTCTTTGTTTTCTAGATCTTCAGTTGAAACGGAAAAACGTGTAGGATTTCTAGCACATGGATAAATTTCTAGACATTATATGGGAAGGTATATATATATATATTTTTTTTTATTTTAGTTTCTTCTTTATTTGAGTTTCTTGTAATTTCACTTTTTTTAGTTTGTGAATCGTATGTTTTTATTTAGGTATCATTTTTTTGTGTGAAAGTTCTAATTTCTCATCATCATGTTTGTAACCTTATAATTTCTATTATTTGTTTTCTAGATCTTCAACTGAAACGAAAAAAGGTGTAGGATTTCAAGCAAATAGGAAAATTTCCAAACATTATATGGGAAGGTATAATTTTTTTAATTTTAGTTTCTTCATTATTTAATTCCCTTGTAGTTTCACTTTTTTTGTTTGTTAATTACTAATCTTCTTTTTCATATTTTGCTTCGTAGGCAATTGTGTTAAAAAATTCAGAGTTGATATCAATCAGTCTCTATCGGTGGTTTTCAGATCTAAATTTGAGTGTCTTTATACTCTCCATCTATCTTCAACACTTAGTTTTGAATTTGATTTGCTAAGTTGCAATTCTTTTTTCAATATTTGTTATTTTTGTTTTTTACCATTCTTTGTAGTTTAATCTCCTTTGTTCCAAGATTTTCTCTTTAGCGTCTCTTTAATAACTCAAATTCCAATCATTGTCTTTCCCATTTTCTTTCAATAACTTATTTAAGTCTGTTAGATGATCTAAGTTATACAGTTCGAATCTCATGTATGTCTCTTACCTCACATCTACGTTTTAGTTTCAAAGTCACATAATAATGGAAGCAAAATAGTAAAAAAGAAAATAAAATGTGTTCTTATTGTTCTTTTTATTTGCAGGAAGTTTTTAAGAATATGTCGTTTTCTCACGTATTGGTACAGTTTTTTTGCTTCATGTAGTTAACTTTAAAAGCACTAAACATACTTTTTTTCTCTATACATTATTTATTCATAGCCTTCTCTAACGTGCGTTAAATAATTGCCCGAGCACGTTCAACAAAAAAAAAAGATAAGAAATTACCCGAGCACAGTTTATGTATAGTTTTGGTATTAAAGACTTGGGATCTCACGACAAATTTACTTCTCCGGTCATAGAGACCCGTCGAGAAAGAGATGAACCCAAATGGAGTCCATCATTGCCAACAATACCAGAATAGAAGAGTTATTCGCCAAAGAAGTAAAATCTCTCAAACATTTTGTATATAGGAGAGTTAGCTATGGAAACTCGTTTTTTTGGTTTCATTTTCTTCTGATTTTTGGTTTTTCTTTTTTGGTATTCTAGGCCATAACCAAGAGTTCACTACTGGCAAGAGTCCAGTTTTTGTAACTTGTATTTGCAGTTCAATTAGGTAATCAAAATCTAAAGAGTTAACTCTATTTACATAGAATCCAAGCAATAACATGATACAATTCGGCACATTGAAGATCAATCGTCGATTCTAACACTACCCTTTTCTCTACACATTCACATCCACCCTTTTCTCCCTAACAAAATATTTATGCACAACCAAAAACTCAAACATTTTCTACATATTCACATAGCAAGTTCATAGGTTTAGACCTTCTCGAAAGAAAACGATTACCTTTTAGAGAAGTTTGTGTTTTTTACAGATTGTTTGGTATCATCTAAGTTAACCGAAAGCAGTTCTTTTCTCTAGCAGCTACTTCTCTCTTCAATTTCTTAGATTCTATCTCCATCCTTTTCGTCAATGCATCAACTATCCTCATAAGCACCTACAAGTAACTCGAAAATTAACAAGTTAAGAATATGAATGATGTGAGAATAGACCCACTTGAGAGCTAAAGGCGATCTAGCAACCAAGAATATAATGTCTAGGTCCTCTCCCATCATTGCCCGTTGGTTTTGAGTTGGATGACGACAAACTTAATAGATGATAGCCAAGATAGGCATAAGAGACAGACAAATGATTCGATTACCTTGATTTCTTCATCTTTAGCATTCAAAGTTCCGTCTTTGCTCTCACAGCGTTTTCGTAAATCGATGACCTCCCTCTGTAGTCTATCATAGAGAAACCCTGAAACCACATCTTCACTACCCACATCTGTATTATCTTGCTTTTCGGCACAAGAACAATGTTCCACTTCTTTTTCTCCATGAACTTCTGCTTCCATATCAGTATACTTATCTCGATTCAAATTAGAGTTTTCTTTCGCTTCTGCATTTTCCTTTTCAGCACTATCCGCAACTTTACTTCTAGATATCCGTGTATTTCCTCCGACTCCATTTTTGGTTTTCAAGCTATTCGCTTTAGCACTCTTATTGGTACCAACCGAAGCCTTCACCTGTGATGTTGATCTCTTTACAAGTCCATCTTTGTTTAGGAAGCTTAAGACTTGATTAGACTTTTCAGTTTCTTCAGACCCACAAGATGGATTTGAAGTGCTCGAGATACTCGATACTCGCTTTAATCCTTCTTCCAATGTCTTTAGCCTTGCTCTCAATTTATCCTGAGAAACAAAAGGTGGGTTTTCTATATGAATCGTCGGACTAGTGGTTTTTGAGAAGATTATCGGCTAAAAAGATGAATGGGCATACTTTACCTTGAGTTGAGCTTCGGCCTTAGCTGTTCTCTCTGATATGGATAGTTTATCTCTTAGTCGTTGCATTTCCGCCTATAAATGAGATTTGAATAAAAAATAACTTGATCAGTTTCTAATCTAAATACTCATATTTGTATTTCCTGTTGGGTTATGGTTCTTGGTTTGACTTGACAAGAATATGACAGAGTAAACGCGTGTGCAAGAATTACCTGCAAGAATCGTCGTTCTTCCAACCACTGCTTAACTGGCATGACTTTATCATTCTCGTCCTTCCACTCATTAGCTACCACAGATGCAACAAGATCCGCCGCAACTTTAGCTCTAGCTAGTTCTCTTTCTAGAATTCGTTTCTCTTCCTGTAAATCGAAGAATATCGTGCAGTAGTTACCATTAATCTATATAACAAAATATATTGGTTGTGACTAGGACAAGCTGACTAGGATTAAAAAAGAGAAAAATTGTCAACTGGATTTAGACTTTATATTTAATTTTCATTACTTTGGTGGATGTTAATCATTCAATTTTTACTCTTAATTACTCTAATGTACTCTTAACTACTGCACGCAAAAGCAATATAGGGAAAATACACTTATGCCAAAACTCTTCGTCTTCTTTCTCTTCAATTTATTTTTTTACAATTTTTTTGTTTCAATGGTAAAAAAATTTATGATCAAAAAGGGGAATTTAGTTTGGATATTTAATTTCCGAAATTGGTGAGAATTGGAAGTTCAAAAGTTAATTCGATTTCATAGATTTCACAGTAGATCTTATTTAAATTCCAATACACATTTTTGTTAACGTGAAAGTAAAAAATTGCTTCAAAAAGAGTATCATTGGTGCTCTTGCCTATTTTGTCATTGTTCTTGAATACCTTAGTGCAAAATTAAATTTCTTTTTAGTGATTTGAATTTTTTTCCACTTTGATTCTTAGAATTCTTATTTTCTCTTTAGCGGATTTATTTTTTCTGTTAATTTTGTTTTCCCGGATAGGTTGTTCTAATTTCATATGTTGCCTTCTATCTGTTTGATAAAATCTCTAACTCAAAATATTTACGGTTGCAGGCTTTCTATGGGTATACAGTCGTGGATTTCTGTACCATCTTCGAGTTTAAGGGGATTATATCTTTCAAAATCTTCGTTAAGATCTTCCAAACATTCTTTTAGTAAGGTTTATATACGATTTCTTGTTTTTAGGAATCAATATACCAACGAACACTCATAAAAGGATTGATTATTCAATTTATGGTATCAGTTCTTCATTTGTTTTCCTTTGTTAAACTTGAAATTGCAACCCAGACTCTCTTTCTCTCTCTCTCTCACTCTCTTTCTCTCCCTCTATATATCTATATTGTTTACCCAATGATATTTTTTATTTTATGGTTCATGATTATGGTTGTGGTCATGCGAACTCTAAAGTAATACCAATGCACCCTTACCCATCTTTAGTTAAGGGTGAGCAGTTTGATTATCTGTCCAAACTGTTTTTTTGCCTATATATCTTACCTAAGTTGTCGGCGTGCACTCATTGTTAAGGTTGCCTCCAATTTTTTTTTGTTGAAAGGCATGTGTCTAAGTGGATGTACAGACATGTCAAGTGTAATTTGTTGTAGTTTTCTATCTCAAGTCTTATAAATACTAAGTATAAACTTATGTGTCATAAAGTTTCTAGCAAATTGTCTTTGATTATATATAATTCAAAGCACCTAAATGATAGCATGAATTCCAAATTAACTTGAATATAAGATCAAATTTATCGTAACTATATAGTATTTTATTGTCCTCTTACCTTTAGAAACTGTTTCGGTTTAGATTTGGGTATATTTCATTAGTTTGCAATTAATAGTTTGTTTTCGAAATTAGATTATCAAATGTGTAGTTGGTCTGTTTCTATTAAAAAAGAAACCAAATAATGATAAAAGGAGATCTACTAATCGAGTACTTTTGCAAATCGAGGTCATTCACTGTGAAAAAATACAAGAGAACAAGAAAACCAACAGAAACCTTAATAAATGACTTGTTTTGATGTGTCCCAATGTTCTTAGAGTCGCTAAACCGGGAGTCGGGACAAGCCACAAAAGATAACAAGTTTTGTGAGTGTCTAACAATTTGCACATGTCACATTCTGGCGAACTCAATTTCACATTAGGTACTGAGTTTTTACTCACTTCTTCTATTCTCAGCGTGGGTGTTTTTTGGGTTGCTTTATTAACTTGTGTGTTTTTATGTTTGTTTGGATATGGATGAACAGAGAAGGCTTTGTTTGGTACAAAAGAATGGTATTTCTGTAGTCCTAGAGATAAGAAGTATCCTATAATGGTTCAAGGCCAAACAGGGCAGCAAGAAGTGGATACTGGAAAGCGACAGGAGCTGATAAACCGATTAGACACATAGGAAGCGAAAAGCATCAAGGAATAAGGAAAGCACTAGTTTTTTTACCCCGGACAAGCACCCAAAAGAGTTAAAAAGTAATTAGATTATGCATGAATATCGTCTATCTGAACCAGAGAGAACGTGCAACAAAAGCAGCAGTTTAAGGGTAAAGCCTTGATTATATTAGACAAACCATTTTTAGTACCTTTTCTCATGCTTATAGCTAATAAAGTAGTTTGTGAAATAGATAATTAGAAACTATGTTAAATGTTTTTAATCCTACATATCTAGAGTGCTAAAGTCTATCAGGGTTCTCAGGTTGGGCACATTCTAAAAATTGATGCCCAAAATCCGTCGGAACCTGTTAAATCAATGTGGAGTCACAAATCTTGAACTCCATTTGGCTTTGGCCAGGGCAAGTTTTGATTACTAACAACATTTATATGTTTTCAGGAGCTACCACTCATGTTAATGGACTTGACGAGGCAGACACATCATTTAGCATGGCATCAATGCACGGAGGAGCGAAGCTTGAGAGCTTGACATAGATTCAACCCATGTACGTCTGTGTCCAAACAAGTTCTATTTCAGAAAATAGTTTTAGTAAAGGATTGTAACCAAAGTATATGAAAATTAAGATGGAGAACTTCGATGCACAGTGCGGGTGCAGTAATGCTGTGAGAATCCAAACTCTCTGCTCTCTATTGATAACAACATAAAACACAAGATGTCTTTAAGTAGAACATAACTGTTAATGCTTATGTGAATCTTGTAATAGTTTTCGAGTTCATATTCTGCTCCATGAATTGATAATTGTTTGTTGGTCGTTGCAACTCATATTGTCGTTGGATCCGAATCGCTTATTAGGAGGCTTACCTGCATGGCCGCATTTCAAATACCGTCTCACATAACTTGTTCTTCTTAATATGTTCTTTTCGGTGTTAGCTTTGTGTGTATAAATTCTCTTATGTTACAGTTCTCTTGAAAGTGTTAGGATAAGTGAAGTATGGTGGAATTAAAATGAACCATAGTAAGAGTGTTAGAGCTTGTGATTTCTTTGAAGTCTGCATCCCTAATATGAATCATCTAACGGTGTGTTTGGTTGCGGGATTCCTAAGTAGGATTCCTATCAAAAGTGGGATTTGGTAGGAATCATGAATCCTTGGTCTGTTTGGCTATCAAGAATTCTATGACTCTTAAATCCTAAGGATTCCTAATTGCAAAATTTGTATAGGACCAAAATTCCATACTATCCCCAGGATTTGCTAAGATTTTGGATTAATAAATCTAAGTTTCAAACTTAAAATCAACGAAAAATATATTTCCTTGTACAAAAATCATTTTTTTCTTCAAAAAATCGTTTTTTTCTCCAAATCTGATTTTTTCGACAACAATTTATTCCCCCGAAAATCGATTCTTCCCCAAATAAGTTTTTTTTCGAATATCTATTTTTTTTTTCCAGGAAACAGATTTTCGCTTAAAAACAGTTTTTCTTCCAAATCTGTTTTTTTCTCGAAAAATATTTTTCCGAAAACTGAAATTTTATAAAAAAAACTTTTGCTTGATAGAGACAGTGTTTTTCCCAAAAGAAAAAATGGTACTCGCAAAAGAAGGTGGAAAAAAAAAAAAAGATTAAAAAATATTACTGGTATAGTAGGCGCCCTATCCAAGGGAAATTTAATTTTGTGCAGGATTCTATGTGTAGATGGCGCGCCTGCAGGAGGCGCCTTTAGATCTTTTTTCTTTTCAAAAAGGAGGTCATGGGTGTAAGCTTCCTTAATTAACCTAAAATTTCATTCTTTCTCTATCTGCGATATTCTCTCTCTATCTGCGATATTCTCTCTCCGGCGATATTCTCTCTCCGGCGATATTCTCTCTCGTTTCACGTTTCTCTCGTTTCTCCGGCGATATTTCCATCATCTCTCTCTATTTCCATCATCTCTCTCTATTTCCATCATCAGTATCATCTTTCTCTTCATCTCGTTGCTCGTGGTTCCGTTGATTATCTGGTTCGTTAAATTTATATCTTCTATACTGCGAAAAATCAAGATAGGGTGATTGTAGTTCTTCATACGGTTTATGATATCCTTTCAAGATCAAGATGTCATATGGAGATTAATGGTCCTGATTAGGGTTTGCGCGATGGAGCAGATTAGGGTTACGCGATGGAGCAGATTAGGGTTACGCGATGGAGCAGATTAGGGTTACGCGATGAAGCAGATTAGGGTTACGCGATGGAGCAGATTAGGGTTACGCTATGGACGAGATTAGGGTTACGCTATGGACGAGATTAGAGTTACGCGATGAAGCAGATTAGGGTTACGCCATGGACGGGATTAGGGTTACTCCATGGACGGGATTAGGGTTAATCCATGGACGAGATTAGGGTTACTCCATGGACGAGATTAGGGTTACGCTATGGACGAGATTAGGGTTACGCTATGGACGAGATTAGGGTTACGCTATGGACGAGATTAGGGTTACGCTATGGACGAGATTAGGGTTACTGAGCCATGAGTCCCCCGGGCATGAACCCGGGTGAGGACCAGGCATTAACCGGACGAAGGTCCGGATTTGGATTGTCCCGGACAGGCCACTTAAAGTCGGGTCGGTCAACCCGACCCGACTGAGCCCTCTATAGCCCGGACAGGTCAACTAAAATCGGCTCGTGTAACCCGACCCGATATGATATCTACTACCGTTCACCTTTAAGGGAAGCGCCTTTAAAATTTATTAGAAAATGATTAGGCCAATATTATATACCCTCACCAGTTCTGTTATATAGATTCCAGCCTCCTTTGAGTTTAAAGCTATCTTTAATGCGAGTGTATATAACAAAAATGGGGATCATCCTAACTTTTGTTCAAAAAATTTAATGGTTTTGGGTTTGCTCCTAATTTTTATCTTCACCACTACAATTTTCCACAACTATCTCAAGTTCCAATAACCACCATTTTATTTCTTTTTATTTTACTTATGTGAATTAGTCAAATTACTAAAGCATTAAGTGTTCTATAAATTTCTTTTATTCCCAAAACCTTCTCAATGAATCGATGATTTGATCTTTGCAACCAAATAGAGTTTCCAATCAATCGAGTTTGTGTGTATTATAAATTTGAAAGAATGGCGAGACGACTAGTAGAATAATTTCAAAATACAAAGCCACAAGTTCACTCAAAATTACTATTTATGGAGAGAGAGACAGGAGATAGAATAAGATATATGGAAACAGTGAATTAGTGATATAACTTATGTGAATTAGTGATATAACTTTTGTTCAAAAATTTAATGGTTTTGGGTTTGCTCCTAATTTTTAATCTTCACCACTACAATTTTCCACAACTATCTCAAGTTCCAATAACCACCATTTTACTTCTTTTTATTTTTCTCCGTATCTTCTTCTATTGGGAAGTAAACTTACATTCATTGGTGATCGAAAATGACGGTGGTAGAAGTGAAATAAGTACAAAGACGAAAATTAAAGGCAAAACCCAACCAATTAAATTATTTCACTAAAACTATGGATATACCATCAGTCGATCTTAATTGATAAGTCTTAGAGCATCTCCAATGGGACACTCAATCTCTAACACTTAGAGTGCCACATATGACTCTTTGGAGTTTTTGTTAAAAAATCATCTCCAATGGAACACTTTGTTACACACTCTATTATGAGTTGGACACATTTATTATAGAGTGTCTAGAGAGAGAATCTCTGAGATGAGAGTGTCTACTTGAGACTCTCTAAGTGTTACTTTATTATTTCAACCAATAGAAAACTTTGCTTTTCAACTACTTTTTATCTATTGAATTGAAGAGGGACATGTGTATTAAGTAAGAGATTTTAGAGATCTCCATTAGAGACCAAACAAATGTAGAGTGTCTCTATATTGACACTAGGAAAGAGAATCTTTATTTGACACTTGACAACTAGATTTTTAGAGTGTTTATTAGAGTATCCCAATAGACTATATCTAATGCCACAAAACCAATCTTTAGGTGGACCATGCATAAAGTTATAAATGGATAAAAGGAAAGTACAAAAGACACAAATATATGACATTCAAGATTAATCCCGCATCCTTTCATTAAACCCTCGATATATTCTGATGGTATGTATTTTACCATGTCAATTGCAGGGGCTACATAAAAGAATATGTGGAATATATTCACTGTTGGTGTTGCCCTCTCGGGATGGGGTACAACGATACTGGACTTATGTCTTTTAAAGGTGTTGGCGATATTAGATTCGAACTTGGAGACCCAGGAATCAAAGGTTATGAAAGAACAACTAGTTAAGCTACAACTGGTCTTACTTAAAATCAAATCAATACTATCAAACGAGGAAATATGCAGTACAAATGATCAAATGGCAAAATTTATTTTTAGACGGCTTCAAGATGCATCTTATCGTGCAGAAGATCTAGTAGATGACATAAGCTTGGATTTGAAAAAAATAGGGCATGGGAAAAGATACTTTAGAATGGTAACAGATCAAATATCTAATTTTCTCGAAAATACAAAACTTATCTTGGATCAGTGCGACAACCTTAGCTCAGATCTAGTCAAGGACATCAGAGTAGAGTTGATTGAAGAAACTAATTGGGGTCTACGCAAGTCCTCTACTTTTGGAAGGGATGACGACGTGAATGTCATTAGGGGTTTAGTGAATTCGCGGTCTAATAATAATCGAGTAAGTATTGTTTCTATTGTTGGTTTTACTGGGATCGGGAAGACAGTGGTGGCTCAGCTCATGTACAACGATTTAATGATTGTGCAAGATTATCATAGGATTTGGGTGTCTATAAATAAAAAATTCGACTTAAGATTCGTCATTCAATCGATCCTCCAGACTGCAAAACGAACATGCGTCAACATCACATCAATTGAGCATGCTATAGTTGAACTTCGCGAGTATATAAGCAAGAAAAAGATCTTCTTAGTGTTAGATGGTGCATGGCACGAAGACAAGAACGATTGGAATTCGTTACTTGAGTTGTTCGACGTTGCATCTTATGGAAGCGTGATATTAGTGACTACCCAGTGCGCGATAACATCCTCGGTTATTGGTGCAAGTTATACTCTCGATTTACAACCCTTGTCTTATGATCATTGTTTGTCCATCTTTCGACAACAAGCGTTTGGCGATGAGAACCACAAGACTGAAGGATTTTTGTCCATTATTGAAGAAGAAATCGTTAAAAAGTGTCGTGGAATTCCGTTGTTTGCTGCGACGCTTGGCAACCTTCTTTTTAACAAAAAACAAATTAGCGATTGGGATCTAATTTTAGCAAGTGATATATTCCGACTTGGAGATGAAGGGAGTCTCATTTCCTATAGAGTGAGATCAAGCTACTATCATTTACCAGTGGAACTAAGAGCATGTCTTTTCTATTGTGCACTTTTCCCAAGGGGCTACACTATTACGAAGGAAAAATTAATCTTGTTGTGGATGGCGGAGAATGTTATTAAGCCTAAAGGGGAAGTTCGAATGGAAGATGTTGGAGAGATATGCTTTAAGGAATTGGTCAAAAGACGTTTCCTAAATGTTCTTGGTGAGAGAGGAAATGTTGTTGATGACGGAGGATCGAGGTATTTGATAACCGATTTCACTTACGATATGATAAAGTTGATAGTTGGTGATGATTCACTTATAATTGAATCGTGTGATCCACTTAGCTTGGTAGGAAATGAGGAATTTGTGCGTCACATATCAATAACATTAGATGGACCACATGTTAAAAGATTTAAGAACTTAAGGACGTACTTATTTCTTGATACTCCATCGAATGCGCGCAGGGATATATCAGTTTCCTTTTTTGGCGAGCTGAAATGGGTGCGGGTTTTAGATTTAAGCTCTTCCAAAATGGTCAATGTGGCATCTCATGTATCAAAGTTGAGATTCTTAACTTACTTAGACCTCTCAAATACTCCAATTGTCGAAATAGAAAAAAATATATGGGATATTCATTTCCTACAGACATTAGATGTGAGGGGATGTCATCAACTTAAAAGTTTACCGAACCCGAGACGTGTTCATGATAACTTTCGACATTTATACGTGGACGATACATTGCCCATGCCGCTTTCAATTGGGATGTTTAGAAAGCTTCAAAATTTGAATAGATTTTTCCTACTCCAGTATTCAACATTGGGAGAATTAGAAAAACTAAATGAGCTTCATGACGCTCTGTGGATTTCAAGACTAGAATTTCTAGATGGTGAACATCATGGTGCCTTGATAAAAAAACGACACTTGAAGAAATTGACACTTCAGTGGAATTTCAGGAGATATGTTCCAAGTTGGTCAGATAATATCCTTAAGTGGCTTCATCCTCACCGAAACTTAGAGCAATTAGTTTTTAAAGGATACCACTTTGACGGTTGGGGTAATTGGGCGTTAGAAGCAACTTCTGCTCTTGAAGTTATCGAACTAAATGATTGTCGGAATCTCACTTCTGTCAGCATTTTTAAGGATCTTAAATTCCTAAGGCGGCTTACAATCAATGGTAATAACAAAGTGGAGATTCTCGACCCAATGGTGTTCTTTGGACATGATGAGAGTGGAGTCGTGTTTCCATCGTTGCAGTCTTTGACATTTACTTCTTGGAAATTATTGACGGAGTGGAGTGCGGTATTACCAGGTGATATGCCCCTCTTGAGGGAAATTGGTTTCATTGATTGTTCAAAACTACGAATTGTCCCAGACTTCAACCAATTTACGTTATTGACGCAGTTGGATTTTATTGGGTGCACCTCTCTCCAGTATTGTAAAGCTGAAAGTCGGCCGTCATCAATTACTCTAACTTGTGAAGGATCTACTATTCTTCAAAATGTTGGAGGAGATTGGCCTTTCGAACTTAATTGATATATTCAACACCTGATTACAAGTATTACTTTTTTCTTATTTGCTCCAGACTCTTGTTTCGTTTTAATATTTGAAGGGATTGTAGCTTCATTCGAGAAAAATTAATTGAACAGTCACTTGAAGGTATTGATGAACTGTAGTTGTTTGTTTTAATATTTGAGTGTACTGCTAGTTGTAACTGTTCCTCACTTTAATTTCTCCAATGTTGTTGAATTCACTTGTCAAATATGCTCGAAGTTTATTATACCATGTCGTAAACAAACACAAGACACTTCCTTAAATTTGAAGTTTTATAACATGACAGACACAACCCCGTTTTGCGTCACCTGTTTTTGTATATAGTTACCGTAAAAAATCAAACTCAAAGGTTAAGTTATCGGCACATGGGCACATTTATAATGTATCAAAAAGAAATAGTTGTATGGAGTTTAACACATTTGTAATGTATGAAAAAGAAATAGTTGTATGGAGTTTAACTTTATATGCTCAAACACTAGTTAGTGAAATCATGAAATATGTGGAAATGATGATCAATATAGGAGGTTGGTCATCTTGTAGTGAGATGTCCACTTCTCTCTTTCTTACTACTACTTCTACCACTTTAAAATTGTAGATGGTGAGTTTAGTAATGTTGGAGTTGCAAACAAAAGTTCTAGCCTTGTAGGTGGAATCTGGAGACAACTTAAGCTACATATAAGAGTTCAGTTTCAACACCAAAATCTATTATCTCTATACAGTTCGGTCGGTTACTCAAGGTATAAGTCTGACCGTCTATTTCCTATCGGGAGTTTAGATCCAACGGTAGATACAATATCTTCTCATGTAAATCTACACTAAACAGAAGGGTCTGAGAGTCAGTTTTAAAAATAACACCTATTAAACTTAATTTCCTGCAATACAGAGGATATAGATGCCGGGGAACCAGAAGCTTGTCAGTATTCTAATCATGAATCACTTGACCTTACTGGATAATTCAGTCTTGGGCTTGTTCTCCCGAAATCAATATATTCAAGCACATTTGACTCGATAACATGTTCACAACTTAGCTCCAACGGAGACATTACGATCCATTTCGCGCAAGTCCATGATCTGTGGAAGGTTCACCAAATTTAGCACTCCAATGACCAAAAGAAATTGCTGGTCCGTTCTGTCTATTTGCTCATTTCATTTCATGGTGAATAAGCACAAAAACCATGAATTTCAGATTTCCTTTTTGTCACACAACCGACCGAGTTGGAACATAATCAAAACGTGATTAAACCTGATTCTAGATGGAGACACACAATCGAAAGCTGCAACGGATTTCTGAGGATAGGAAATAGGCAAAATAGGGACAATTTAAGGGCAGCTAAGATAGTCAACGGTGGCCATACATGAGACATATAATCAGTGTCATAGACACATAGGGAAGTACTCTTAACACTGATACTGTGAAAGTCCTGAGACCAGGTCTAACCTTATAAAAGAATGAGACAGTCAACATTAATAATAAAATATCTTGAGGCCACCAATATAGCTGTGTGAGAATTAGACCACACTCTCTTTGGACATTTCATATCTCAAAACATACTTTATAATTGTAGCCCTCTTTAACACAATTTTTTTTTTCAAAACTAAACTTTTTAGACAAAAGCAACATAACGACACTGTTAATTTTTACAATAAACATACATATTAATTTACCTTGAGCACTAGCAAAACCAATATCTTTTTCCAGTTTTTCTACACGATGCATAGCAGCCTTGCATTGGTTTAAAGCAGATTCTTCATCATTTACCGATTGAAACGCAAGACGATCTTTTCTGGTGCACTCCCAACAGCCAATTTCTGAATCAAATGATCATCAATGAGATACATCTAGCATCTTGATTTAGAAGACTGCTAGATGCCAGTGCAAACTTCTTACGAGAAGAAAATGAAATTAGGTTTCTTACTGTTCTTATCGACTCAGCATCCTTCTTTACTATTCTGATCGAGTCCAAACTCTTTACGTTGTTTCCTAATACAGGAGGTGCATCTTTAACCAACCTTTCATCCTCGAGTATCCGGCCACGCGAACCAAAGACTTTTCTCTCTTCCCATATGTCAACCTGAAAAAGTAATAAGGTTAAATAACACAAGTTGTCTATTATACCTAACAATGTGAGCCCCCCTAAGAATGTTCATAAAAATGAGAAATGCTTATGCGGTAAGTATCCTTATCTAAACATTTATACCTAACAATGTGGAAGTACCACCTTAGGTGTTATTTTCCACAAGAAGTGAGAACAGTGACTAATTTCTCCATGTGTATGAAGAAAAAAGAACGAAGAGCGCGCAGCAAGGCTTGTGTCCTGGAGGGGTCGGGCACTTATTTTGCACCAATAGGTGCTTCAAAAAAGAATGGACTAACAGTTCATAGTTTAAATTTTATTGAACAAGCAATGAAGCAAAGATGAACTTCAAGTTAAATCACAAAGGAAGAAGTTATTAAACAACATAAATTTTCAGGTTTCTGCTTTGGTCTTGAAGAGGTGTGCAATGAAAACTGCGTTCATAACTACGTACTAGGTTCTATATAGAAATTACACAATCATCTTGTCAAGGATATAAGTTACTTACCAACCTGGAGACTGCTTTTTTTCCATGGTCATCACCCCCATCTAAAACTTCTTGAGGGCTGCAGCCTGCTGGTAGAACTCCCCAGAACTCATTCACAAACTCGCTTCCTTTCTTTTTACTATTTTGTAAGATGTCGTTCGCCAAGTACAAAAGAGATATCTGTCGCCCTCTTTAAGAACTTTTTAACATCTTGTCCCATGTCTCAACAACTTGCTTGGCTTTATCGCGATAGGAAATGCACAAGTTTGACAATGCTGATTGGTACTTAAGGAAAATATAAAGCGTACAGCTTTCACAGAACAAGATTTGTGCAAGTGGAAACAAGGAAAAGGTTACAGTTGAAGAAAATAACCACCACTTAGTGATCCCTTAAAACATGAATAGCTTGAACTCTGAATATATTTTCCAAATAAAACAGCAGCTAACACATTAAATGAATAAGGTCGTCGAAGTTATAGTAGAGGCGGGAACGGAAGAGGGAGGAATGAGAAATTGAAAAGACTTAAAAGGTGATGTTTGCAGGGGAAAAAATTATAAATATTTTTGTTTTCACCCAAAAATTTGTATCTCGAAAAATATCTTTATTTCCTCAAATCATCAACCTTTTTTTCAACTTTTGTCGTGGAACAGAAAGTACTTTCTTTCTAAGAGCATCTCCAATGCAAAACTAAAAAAAAATCTCTATTTATCCTATTTGTCAGTTTTTAATTGAGATTCTCATTCTTAGGTGGCGAAAATAGTGGACTTCAATTTTTTTTGTCACCAATGCAAACTCTAAACTTGTCTTATTTACTTATGCCGCATAGTTATTTTTGTAAATAAATAACTAGTTATTTAGAAAATACAGAAGATCCGATTTCTATTGGTTGTAAATCATCTCAAGAGGACACTCTAGAAATAAAGTGTCTTCTTGAGATATCTTTATTCCACCCTCGACACGTCATCTTAGAGATCCAAGTAGAGTGTTGCATTGGAGAGAGTTTTTAAGAAAAAAAAATTGGAGATCAAATGCGGCACTCAGAGTTTCTAAGATTGCATTGGAGATGCTCTAAGAATATTAAGAGAACAAGCAAAGAAAGTGAGAGAAAATGGCGGTCACAGTTATACGTGATTTTGGGTGGTTGGGAACAACGGTGGTGTGATGGTGAATATAAAGAAATTGACGCGACATATGTTGATTTTTGAACATAAAATTATGTTGGCTTTATGTCGATTAAGATCACATATTAGATTTTATAATAAAAAGGTCACATATTAAATATTTGAGATAAATAAGTTCCATTATCCAAAAAGAGTAGCTTAAACTTCATGGGACGTTTAAAAGAGGGCATCTCTATCTTAGGGGTGTTGGTAGGTTCGGTATCCAGTATTTTGGTGTCATCTTTTACCAAACCGCTCATGGTTTGGTTTGGTTACCAACCAAACCGTCAATGAGCGGTATAGATACTACTGGATACCAAACCATCCCTAGAAATAGTTTGTTCTCCATGAAAATAGGCGAATCGAGTTACTTTCTTCATACATTGGCGTATAAAATCAAGACACCACTCCTTAAAATCCTGAAGAAACAATCAAACTAAAATAATACGTCGAAAAACATTTTAAACATTTAAGACACGTGCAGGCCACCGACCTAAATATTATATAGTATCTAGTAACATTACTGGTACATGGATCATTTTAATCTAATACTAGCTAGTACATTATATTGTAGTGATGTTGTTGTTTTGTATGGGTAGTAGTTAAGTTATTCTTGTTTCTTGCAAGAACTTGATGAAAGATATGTATTTGTATGATATTAAAGAGATATAATAGATATATTTTAGAAAAAGTTATGTATATGTATAATTATATATATTAATTGAACTTGACTGGTTCGGTTTGGTTTTAATGGTTCCTAAAAATTGCATCCACTTACTGAACCAAACCAGTTGGTTTTTGGAAATCTACAACCGTACCAAACTACTCGTTGTCGTACCAAACTACTCGTTGTTTGGTTCGGTTTGAAAACCGACTGGACCGGTTTGGTTTGGTCTATTTTTGCACACCCCTACTCTATCACTCACCGACTTCTTCCCAAATTTAGTTTGAGGGAGGCATCATTAACATTTACATGGGCCGCCAAGACTACATCACAGTAGAGCAAATCGTGGTGATAACGTGTTATAAGATGACGCATACCATCTTTTAGGTTGTTATTGATACGGTCCGCTTTGACACACGTGGGCCTGACGATTTTAAAAAACTTCACTAAGAAAAGGTGTTTAACCTCTTAAGAGAAACATCACACTCCGCCTCACCACTTATGTTGGATTGCTTTACAATATATAAGAATTTTTATTTTTCCAAACGACTGAAAAGAAAAACCTCTACCCTCTATCAGAATACCAACTTAGCAAAGTTGGTGTGCCCTACCAAAATTGTGTTCTCCAAAGCCATCACCTTTCTCAATTAGTACATTTTAGTTTACCCATTCATTTCGTGTATTTGCCTCAAATTGATGATTGTGATCTACAGTAAAATAAACGGCCAAGATTGCTCTATGAGAACTCTTCCAGCCTTCGATTTTTTTATTTAGATCACATTGGACAAGATCTGGACCGTAGATATTCACCCAACGTTGACATTTAAAGTATAGACATTATCTGTGTGCCGTCGATAGTCTCTCTTGCTCTTTCTTCCCTCTACCTGCTCCATCAGTACCCTGCAATTTTTCTCTTTCCCTCGCTTAACCTCTCTCACGAAAATAAACCGGTAACCTAGAAATTTATCCCGGAGTCTCTTCTTTCCGATCCCTAATTTCGGCCAATTTTCCAAAGCTCTGAAGAAGAAAACCCTAATTGGCTTCACTTCTGCTTCTGATAGTCATAGCAGTTTCAAGATTGAATTCGAGAGGGGGGCTTATATGAAATTGTTAGGGGTTTAGCCTGCTGCTTCTATCGTGATCACAGGTTAGTTTCCTCATCGTTAATGATTATTTGTACTTCTCCCCACATCATTTCAACTACAATACTACTTGTTGGACTTCATGGGTATATAAAGCTCTCATTTTTCTAAGATAAACTTTTGCAATTTGACATTCAAAAAAAGGTATTTTTTGAGACTTAACCTATCTTAATTCTATCTTGTTTATCATTTTCATCTCTATTTGGTAGATTGTGTATCTGTTCCAGTGAGACTTAACCTCAAACAATATAGTTAGTGATGATGTCTTCATGAAAAAATGCTTATTGTTAGTTGTTCAGTTCTCCTCATTATACCGATCGACTTTATGTGCAGATCGCTTACTGATTATGCTTTAATATGTGCATGAGAATGAACTGGAAGTCTGTGAATCCGAAAAAGATAATAGTGGGGCTGAAAAACTCTATAACATGCCATTAGTTGAGACGTACAAACTGGTTACTGCATTTTGCTGAAATGGATGCTGAAGCGATAGATGCCGACATAAGGAAAAAGGAATCTGGACATGGCGGTGGTGTGGGGGAAGGAATGACTGATATTTCGACAGAGAAGGAGTTACAGTCACAAGATGAAGATGGGGGTGAAGAACCTCAATTGGATATGGAGTTCGATTCTGAAGATGCGGCAAAGACATTCTATGACTCGTATGCAAGACGTGTGAACTAGAAGTCTGTGAATCGGGAAGAGATAATAGCGGGCTGAAAAACTCTATAATACGGTATCAGTGGAGACGCACAAACTAGCTACTGCATTTTGCTAAAATGGATGTCGAAGCGATAGATGCCAATAGTAGGAAAAAGGAATCTGGACATGGTGATGGTGCGGGGAAGGAATGACTAAAATTTCTACAGAGAAGGAGTTACAGTCACAAGGTGAATATGGCAAAGTACGAGGATGTTCACAAATCATACACAGTAACAATGAACATTCTCGAGATGAGAGCAAATTGCAGCTGCCAGATGTTTGAGTTCTCAGGAATTCTCTGCAGACATGTATTGACAGTTTTCACAGTAACAAATGTTCTTACCCTCCCATCTCATTACATCTTGAAACGATGGACAAGAAATGCAAAGTGTTCTATAGGGTCAGATGAGCGAGGAAGTGAACTGCAAGGTCAAGAATCTCTGACCATTAGATACAACAATCTTTGTCGTGAAGCATTCAGATACGCGGAGGAAGGCGCAGTCGCCTCAGAGACGTATAATGTGGCCATTGGCACTCTAAGAGACAGCGGAAAGAAGATTGCTGTTGTGAAGAAAAATGTCGCTAGAGCTGCCCCCCTAGGTTTCACATTGGTGGAAGCGATCTAGAAGACAGTAACAGAAAGAAAGCTGTATCTGTTTCAGACATGACACCATTGTTATGGCCTCGCCAAGATGAAGCAACTCATAGCTTTAATCTCAATGATGCTGGTGTGCCACTATATATACCTACACCTACGTTGTTGCACGCACCTGCAGCGCCTACTGCTGATCTTAATGTTCCACACATGACCTCTCTTCTCCGGGATGATGGCCCTTTCGATAACATGGTACGGGTTAACTTGAATTAATTGAATTTAACTTGAATACATTTGTGCATTAATTGAATTTAACTTGGAGGCTTTCTTTCTACTCTTTCTTGATACAGGTAGTTTTGCCTTGCCTTAAAACAATGACTTGGGCCATGGGGAATACAACTTCATCCTCAGCTAATCGGGTAGCCGTGATCAGTCTGAAGGTATGTTCCTTCATCATTATTAACTTCTTGAGAACTTCTAATTATGTTGCTGATGTAAGACCATCCTGGTTCTGAGTCATGGTTTGGTAATTGTACCTACAATTAGTTTTTCTAGTATTAAAAAATAAGCAAGGACTTTTTTGCCGTGTTCACAACTGATATAACCAAAAGCTGCTGATTGTTTTATCCTTGCATTCTTGAAAGAGAATATAATGATATTCTTGTAGTTTTGGGCTTTGTTTGGTATTAAAAAAATAGGGGGGCTTGACATATTATTAAGATCATTTTGGCCATTTGCATCATTTTGAGATCTGCCAATGGTCATAAAAAAGGTAAGTAAGCAAGGAGATTTGTTACATAATGTCATAAATAGAAAGCGGTGAAAAGTTGAATCTCTGAAAAAGAAGATGTTTCAGTATCCAAATATTGATGTACGATTCTTTAACCTCGTAAGTTGATAACAATCTTCGCTTACAACTATTAAATTTTCCTTCTTCAGCTGCACGATTATGGAAAAACTCCCTCCGGAGAGACGGAAGTGAAATTTCAGTTGTCCAGGGTCACATTGGAGCCCATGTTGAGATCTATGGCGTACATTGGAGAACAACTTGCTTCACCTGCAAATAAGGTTGCTGTTATCAATATGAAGGTATGGAGACTCAGATTAGGACTTCAATTTATATTTCACCCAATTTTGGACAAACTTCTTGTGATTCCTACTATGGTACTAGTGTATCGTGAATTTACATATGGTATTGTACTAGTACTAGTTAGTTCTACATTTCACGTTATCACACTCGTAGGAGGCTTATTTCACGCCAATACGAAAATGTACTTGAGAGATGCTACAAAAGAACACACAAATTGAAAAAAAAACATGGAGTAATTTGGGCTCCTGTTATTACCTCTATAAATTTGATTGTATTTGCTAGTTTATGATAAACTCTTTGAGTCTTTGGGAACTAATGTCATGGTGTCCATGTTTTCCGCACCCCTGATCATTGTATCCTCAGGAGTAGTTCTAGAACGTGCATACTTCCCTCTAGGACCAACACAATCGTATCCACAAAATCAACTCCGCAAACATCTTTATATGTTCCCCGACAATGTCGGGGGAATGGCATTTTGCAATGGAGAAAGGATCCTCTGTCATGTTAAAGGATGGATCTATCGCTTCACATGTTTTAAATGAAAATGGTAAAAGGACATATTACGTGAGAAAAATTAGAATAATGTTGAGTAAGTATATAGACCTCTAGATATCGATATATGGGCTAGCTACTTTCTATCATTTGCAATTGTGTTTTATTTTATTAACAACATTTTCTATTTTACTTTTGTAGCTTCAAGATACTGAAACAATATCAGGAGAACTAGAAATAAAGTTTCAGGTATCTAGAGACACACTCGGCGCTATGTTGAGATCAATGGCTTATAATCAGCTCCTCGGACGTCTTTATATGTTCCCCGACAATGTCAGGGGAAATTCATTTTGCAATGGAGAAGGGATCCCTTCTCATGTTTACGGATGGACGCATCGTTTTTCATTTTTATAATGAAGATGGTAAAGGACATATTACGTGAGAAAAATTAGAATATTGTTGAGGAAGTAGGCCTCAAGATATCATTGACAAGTAATTGAGTGTCGATTAACGGGGGTAGCTGAGTTTTGTTTTATCTTCGTTATAGTTGTCTATTTATTTATATAAATGTCGATCAGTTGATCAATTGACACTTAATTAACAGCATTTTCTATTTTACTTTTGTAGCTTCAAGATACTGAAACAATATCAGGAGAATCAGAAATAAAGTTTCAGGTATCTAGAGACACACTCGGCGCTATGTTGAGATCAATGGCTTTTATTCGCGAGCAGCTAACTATTTAGCATGTAAATGTTCTCTGTTCTATACTCTACTTAGCAAAATTCACAACTTTAATTTGAATAATCCTGGTCTTCACAGTGGTGCTGGGTTTTCTTTTCGAACATTCATTTCCTTTTGTCTAACTGGTTAAAGGAATTTTGTTTGAAGAATAAATTAAGCACGATGGTGAGTATGGACTTTTGGTAGAACCTTGTCGGTACAGTTGGGCAGAGTAGTAGGAAGGTGAATGTCCTCTTCCGAACTGCTCACCGACTCTTTATCTGTCGTTGTAGCCTTGTAGGCTTACTAGCTCTGAATGTAACCTTTGTCGAGCTATCTCATTATACGTAGGTGTACATGGTCTTATAGGTTAATAGTTACTATACATAATTATAGTTCGATTAAACAGTGGGTGAGTAATCTATATATAATTGTAGTAATTTAGTAGTTACTATATATAATTTATTTATCTAAGCAAAGTTTACATGAAGAAACAATGGTTACATCAGTTGAGCATTCAAAACTAAAACATAAAATCCAGAAACAACTCTTAGCTGTGACTCCTTCAAGTGCAGGGGAACTTCACTACGAAGTATAGAACCACACATAAACAAGATGTGAACCCTCTGGCCTCTGCCCGTCTTTATGTTATCAAAATGATATTTTCACTTTTTTATTACGAGAATGAGCATTTCACATTCGTATTATCAGAATTATATTGTTACCTTCTAAATTTAGGAAATGACTTTTTGACCTTTATGTTGTCAAAGTGACATTTTACAAGTCTATACCAAAACAACAGCTTTTATCTTTATGTTTATAATATTGTTGTCATTAAATATTATCAAAATGACCATTTTACTTCTATATTATTAAATTATATCCTTACCCTTTTATAATCCCAAAAATAACTATTTACCATTATGTTACGCGATAACATTTTTATTTGGGTGACATCCGTTTTGGCTTTCATAAGTGCCTGACAGTTTGATTTGGCCCCAAACTTTCTATTTAGTTTCCAAATTTTCTCCAACCTCCCAATTATACCCGTTCCGAAATTTATTTTTTCCTTTCTCTTTGTCCTCGTCAGTTAACAATTTCCACATCACCTTTGTCAACATAAGAGATCATTAGAGAAAGTCGTCGGCCGACAACTTTTTCCGCGACCTCCATTTTCTTTTATGTTTCATCTCTTCCACCTCTTTTTCCTCTCTCTTCTCTTCCATGTCTCTATCTCATCTTCTCTTTCTCACTCTCTCCCTCCTCTTCTCTCTCTCTCCTCTTTTCTCTCTCTAATCTTCTTTGTTCCGACGAAGGGGTTTGCCTTTGCCGGAAATCAACTGGAACTGGGGTTTTCTTCAGATCTAGACGATTTCTGGCGAAAGAAAACCCCCTCGCCGAAACAGAGAAGATTGAGAGAGAAAGAGATAAGATGAGAGAGATACATGGAAGAGAAGAGGAGAGAGAGAGAGAGAGAGATTGGAGAAGAAGAAGATTCAAAAAAATGGAAGTCGCCGGAAAAAGTTGTCGGCCGACGACAATCTCTTTTGTGGACAGATTTTTTGTTCGAAATTGTCACTCCACAAAAAAATGTGGTTTTGCCTACTATGCTTTACTACAATTTTCATGAAACCAAAGATGGTGATTGATATTACTGTCAGTTTCACGAAATATCGGTATTAGTTGATAATAGTTGCGGTCTTCGAGAAACATAGTTGGTTTTGGCCAATCTCGTTTCCTATTACAATTGTCAATTGCTTAACTGTGTGTGGAGTTTCATTTAGCTACAACATTGGAAAATATTTTTCGTAGGAATCATGAAAGTATTCTCTGATTCCGTAGAAAATGATTGGAACAAGTCTTCATTTCCCTAACGACCTTTGTCGAGCTATCTCACTTACAGGTACATTGTTTGACACATACAGGGGCGCGCCACTCTCCAACTTATGGCCCCAATTTAGTAATGTTAAAGTGTACTTGTATAATATAATTAGGGTTAGATTTTATATAAAAAAAACTCTGTAGCTTTGTTGATGAGGAAGTTACGTCTGTCCATAGCAAGTCTCAGGTTCGAACCCCTCAACTCAAAATTTTGTTTTTCAAATGCTTTATTGGATAATACCTAAGGGCACCCAGTCCAAGCCCACATTATAGCTATTCTAAAGGCATCTCGATCTCTTTATCTATTTGTTTTCTTTTATATTCTTACTAACTTTGTTTCAATGTTTTCATTTCTCTTCTCTCTCTATTACAGTGGTGTGGCTGAGATTTTGGGAGCTCGGTGCGAACTTTTAACCGGGGCCCTTCATATGATGTAAGAATCAAATTTTTTTTACATACGATATATTAGTAAAATATCTAAACAATTTAACTGAAGAAAATATTATCATGACAAAAATACGTTAAGTAAAAACATTAATGCATGAATGATTAAATAGTATTTGTCGGAATATTAAACAATAGTTAATGTAAGTAAATAAATCTATGAACACAGTTTAACTAAACATTTGAAAGATGCAATTATATGAATTAAAAGAATATTATATAACAAATGAGTATGACTTGGAAAACACAATGCTACACGAAAATCCTATACCTTTTGCATATGAATATTAGGTGACGAAGAAAAATATGCACACTTACATAAGAAGGCATAGGAGGCTATTGTATTTTAGTAGTTAAGAGAGAAGAAAAAGAGAGAAATAAAGACAATAGTAGAGCAGGGGCGTGGCGAGAGGGTGCATCCGGTGCCGCCACACCGCCCCCCCCCCCCCCCCCCCCCCCTGCTTAGGGGCCCCTATCTAGTAAAATGAGTTAAAGTTTATATCTAAAACGCCATGCACAATTTGCATACAAGTGATAATAGTTCAGTTGGAGCGTGGATTAACTAACGCTTGGACGATCCTGGTTTCAAATCTCCCTATAAATGCCTATTTTTTTGAAGTCTATGTATGATGAATTGACCAAACTTTATAAGCACCTTCTTGCTTAAGGCCATGAGTTTTTAAGGCCCACTTTTACCTATATTCCTCTTCCTCCTTTATCATCCTCTCTTTCTTACTATATATAATCTATACTTTTCTTATTCTTCATCAAAAAAAAAAGTTAGATCATTTAATAAGCATTTCATTACTCATTTCCTTGATCTATTTATCTATGTTATTATAAGAGAAAAATAATTATTTCTATTTTTATTTAAATTTTCTAACCAAATATTATTGTTATATTAACATTTCTAATCAAATATTTATATGTAATCACATAATTTAAATATTCAATAAAATTATATTCTTCATCTTTTTCTATAATCAACGATAGTGGTATGCCCGACCAGTCTCCTGGCTGAATCTCGGGCGGGCGACGTGGTCGGTCCAAATTTAGAGAGAGAGTTCTTACTTTTTCTCTCTAAATCTAGCACGACCACGTCACTAATTCGGTCGGGAGACTGACCGAGCATACCATCATTTTTGTTCTATAATTATGTCAAATAAAATTCGAACACTTTTTTTGTATTAAAATAATTATGGAAATGATATAGAGACATCTTTTTTTTTTTTGATGAAGGATACATACATTTGCATCATGTGTGATATTTATCAAAATTACACAAAAAATTGGTTCAAATTTTGATTTATTCTTTTACGCGTAATTTTTTTTTTGCCTTAACGATATTATATTAAGGGCTCCGAATAAATTCTCGCGCCGGACCTCCAAAACTCCAGCCACGCCACTGAGTACGGTTCTGATTTCTAAAGTAAGAGTTTCCACATTACACTTATTGGGTTTATGTCTTTTAGGTTTTTGACGTTTGAGGAATGTAAAGTGATAAAGTAGAAGGAAGAGTCTACTATGTTGGGGTTGCCCTTAAACAGAAGAGTAATTGAGCTTTCAAGATTTAGATAAAAGTTGAGGATTCATCTATTTCCAAAAATTTCCATTCACAAATGGATAGTTTGGTTGGTATATATCCTCATACGTCTATTATGTATGAACTTTCAAACAAATAAGTACTCCTTCAACAAAAAAAAGACAAAAAAAGAAAAACAAATAAGTTACTTACTATTTGTAATGATGATCTAATTACTAGTACTTGACTTTGAGAAATAACCCTTTTTTTCAACTTTGTTTTGTAATGATGATCTAATTACTAGTACTTGACTTTGACTGATCCTTAATCAACCCAACCTACCCGTCAGCACAAAATGCATCAGATGGTCAAACCGAGCCAATAATCCTTTCCAACAGATTATGCAAAACAAAACCGTAACTTTACTCGGGGAAATCATTTTTCTTAGCAACTTCCACTTTTTAGGCAAAAAGAAAATTTCTCTCTTAATAGAAGATGAGGGAGATTTCGTTGATCCTCTTTAAAGGAAAATAATTTTTTCAACATCAGTGAGAAAAATGTATGTCATAGTATATTTTATTTTGTTTGCATGGAGGAAGCCATTTTTGTCTTATAGTTTTAGGCCTAGTTTTATTGAGTCAAAAAAAAAGGAGGAACCCATTTTTGTCTTATTGAGTAAAAACAGGGTGCTGTATAGCAGCACCCCAAAGAGATTGTCTTTTGCCTAGATTGGACTTCTGTATCTCTATGAGTTCGTAACCGTCCATCTAAGCTACAAAGATTCCCATCTCTTTGAAACCTAAACATAATTGGCATCTAGGGTTTGCAGTTGGAGTCTCGTCCATTTTTTTTTTATCTTAATTCAGCAGCTGCAATGGTGGTATCTTTCTATGATCTTAACACCAGATCTGGTCTTCATCCCTCAAAGAGTATCTCTCCTCCAAAACTTATAATCATGAGTATTAGTTCTCCCTCTCTCCCTCTCTCTCTATTATTTATATTAATCTCTCTAGATGTAGAATCATCTGTCTCTTTAACTTCTTAATCTTTTTTGATTTTTCAGAGATCGGGTCAGTAAAGATGAAAGTAAGGCTTTTGTCGCAGTTCTGCAGAAGATCGCTGGATCTTTTTCTGGTGTTTCTTCAATTCTTACGTCAAGGTTTGTACTTCCATCATTATTTACATCATTAGTCATAAAATTATAATATTGTACATAAGAAGCTCCCAATTCTTGTTAGACGTAGATCAGATTTGGCCCCCGAACATATCATCGGACTCCTCAATGTCTCTCTCCCTAGGGGATCCTAAATCTAGGTATCGGTTTGTGCTATTAGCTCTCATTTAGAATTGTGAGCAAATCTTCTAGACCTGCCTCTTCTAGGCGAGGTGGTCCAATTGTGGCTACTTGATTATCATCTTCTTTCACATATTCCATCATTCAAGAATTTCTAGAGAGAGAGAGTTGTTAGGAAACTAGAGAGAGATGAGATTTTTTTAGAGTGAGAAACAAAGGGGAAGATAAAAAACTAAGAGGACGGCTTTTTTTTAATGGCCGCGGCTTTAGGGAATGAAGAAAATTCTCCGGGGAAATTTTTTTGAAAATTCTCCGGGAAATATATTTTTATGGGGAAGACAGCATACATTTTTTTGAAAGTTCTCCTCCATCTCATCTGTTCTCTCTGCCACTTCATCTTCTCGCCACCTCATCATCTTCTCCGGCAAAGGTCGTCGGCCGGCCAATTTTCCGGCCGGCGACCTTCAAACATAAAAAAGATTTTTTTTTCTTCTCTCTTCCTCTCTCTCTCTAACACTCCGGCGAAGGGAGACCTTCGCCGGAGGTCTGGTCTGTCCATGAACAAACCAGATCTGGTCTGTCCATGAACAGACGGATCTGGTCTGTTGATGGACAGACCAGACCTCCGACGAAGGTCTCCCTTCGCCGGAGTGTTAGAGAGAGAGAATTTTTTTTTTATGTTTGAAGGTCGCCGGCCGGAAAATTGGCCGCCCGATGACCTTCGCCGGAGAAGAAGATGAGGTGGCGAGAAGATGAGGTGGTAGAGAGGTGATAAGATGAAGGAACCTTTTTTATAGCATCTTCTAAAATTAGAAGCCCCTTAGCAATAAAACAGAAACATAAAAGTCAATCTTATTTGACTAGTTTTAAGAAATGTCTTTATTCTCCGGACAATTTTCTTTATTCCCCAAAGCCGCGGCCTTTTTGAAATTCTTAAAAACAGTTAACAATGGAACGCAATAATGGAAAAGGGGGTCATTTGGATAAATGTATTGATAAACTAGGCGGCTAGCAGAAAACTAGTCATAAACTAGAGGTAAATTTAGAAAATAACTTACCGAAGAACATGTTTATTCTTCTAATATTACAAAAATGACCAAATTACCCCTTATACTGCCAACATGATTTTTTTACTTTTTTTAATTAGAAAAAAGATTTTAACTCTTCTAATATTATTAATTTGACCATCTTACACTTTCACTACAAAATTTATATCATTATGTTTCGACGTTTTGAAAATAAATTTTTTACTTCACTTTATATTATCAAAATTACATTTTTTCCCATTTCTTATGAAATGATTTTTTTATCCGTGAGTTATCTAAATGACAATCTTACACTTTTATATTACAATATTACCATTTTACCCCTATATTATCAAAAGTATATTGTTATCTTTTTCAACATTTAGAAAATTTATTTTCATCCTTTTGTTATAAAAATGACATTTTTATTCTTTTTTACCAAAATAATTTTTTACACTTATGTTGTCAAAATGACGTTGTTGCCCTTCTATATTACAAGAATGATCAATTTACCCTCATATTATCAAAATTTTACTGTTACCCTTTTGTAACTGAAAATAATTTCTTATCTTTATGTTGTAAAATGACAATATTTACTTTTCCATACTCAGATGATATATTTATTGTTATGTTGTCAAAATCAAAGAATGAAATGTCGAAATATTTCGACCGAAACGGTCGAAATATTTTGGTTTTTCAAATTAGGTAGACGAAACTCTACTTACAGATGTTTCGAGCAAGATATCGTCCGACATCTACAAAATTTCGATTGAAACTTCAAAATCTTCGAAATCAAACCGAAAAATACCAAATCGATTGAACAATAGTAACATTTTTGGTCGATTTGTTCTTCATTTGATTTACAGTAACAGTACTTGTCACCTCCTTGATTGGAACTCCAAAAGAATTGAAGAGATTCGTCTTCTTCATGACTGTTGAATCTTAGAGAGAGAAAGAGCGGCAGAGAAGAAGGAAGACGAATCTCTTCCAAACCCTAATGTTTTGTTTTGTAAAGATATTTTAAAAGCGCCCATTTTAAGTGTTAAAGGCGCCTTTCAAGGCAAATTCGTCAGTGTAGGAAAGAGGCGCTTTTAATACTTGCGAGAGCACCTATAAAACTTCCCTTTTGTGTATTCTGGGCCACTTTTTAACTTTTAAGTCAACATAATTGTTTAGTTTGTAACTTAACCCCTAAAATAACTATGAAACTTAAAATTATTCAACTTAACACCCTGATCTAAGTGTAAGGTTGCAGATTACCTCTCCAACTAACGAAGAATTGTGTTACAGATCCGCAAATCTTTTTTATTTTTGACCCATGTGTGCTTAATAATGGTTAAAGAGTCGTGTTATAAACAACTAAATCATACTTCTACCATTTCTGAAGATTTGTAAAATTTCCACACTGACCGAAACGTTTCCACTTTTGGACCGACCGAAATTTCCACCGAAACCGAAGTTTCATTCCTTGGTCAAAATAACGTTTTTACGTTTATATAGTCCGTATAACGTCTTTATCCCTTGCGTTGTCGACATGATATTTTCATGTTCATATTGTTAAAGGTGGCCTTTTTGCCCTTGTACGATACAGAATGACCTTTTTGCTACTTATGCTGGCAAAAAGAAAATCACCCTTATACTTAAATATGATATGATACGTTTACATTTATATCTTCAAAATAACAATTTTGCCTCTTATATTTCAGAATGAATTCTTTTACTCTTTATGCCAGAGATATGATTTCTTTTGTAATTGCAGCCAGTGTTATGGATTTATACAGTTTTTTAGAGAAAAGTCAAATTTTTACCCTTAAACTAATTTCTAAAATATGAGGGGTGCCTTAGTCATTTCTGATTTGAATCCCCAATTCCTTGGCCAAATATCTTTTTCTCACCAGAACTCCAGAATCAAGAACAAACCGAGTAGGGAACCAAAAACCTATCGATTTAGTCAGTTCTATAGATTGAAGATGTAAGTTTCTAGGTAAGAAATGTTTCTTCCAGTCTTCTATGTTATTCTTATTAAATCTCTACTAGTTCATATTGTTAAGGTGTCTTTTCTGCCACTTTTATTGGCATTTTATGCAAGAATATATCTATCAATGACGGCAAACATGATATTGTTACATTTATATTGTTAAGGTCACTTTTCTGCCACTTTTATTGGCAAAAAGAAATTACTCATTGATTGTTTGTTTAGATTGACAATGATTTTGAATCATCAACTCATTGATTGCGTGAATTGACAATTGTTTTGAATCGTCATTTGATTGTGGTTAGGGGCCAAAGATGGTTAAGCGGCTGAAGAAAGTTGGGGGGAGCAATGTTGAGGAAGAGTATAATTTTCGTTTTGAAGATGGAGAGAGTGCAATAGATGAAGAAGACGAGTCAGATGAAATGGCTGATTTCATCGTCGAAGATGAAAATGGAGATTGTAGCCATGAGATTTTTCACCAAATATTTGGTGATACCGATGAGCTTTTGAAGCTTCGAGAAGCGAAGAGGGTTGGAGAAGATCAACCTCTTACACTCACAGACAAGTATATAATCGAGAGGGATAATAGGATATGTGATACCGATGTACCTGAAAGAATTCAGGTATACCTGATTTTTTTTTGACACTTTGAATAAGTATATTGAAGAGAAAAAAAAAACTATACAAGGGATCTATGTAGTTGGTCTCGGTGCGGCCAAAGGCTAGTATTAGCGTTAGAATCTTTGAAGATCTTGTTATTTTTGTGGGTTTTCTCTAAAGTTACTATTCCGAGACGTAAACTCTTTGAGAATATTAGCCATTGATAACCAACCTTCTGCTTTGTTACCCATGGGTATACAAATGGATCTTTTCCTATTAGCTCCATCTCCTATACATTGTGCCCATATGTAGTCTCCCCTACTATTTATCATGGATTCCCACAACCACAGACTACTACCATCCCTATTGGTTTATGGACAAATTTGGTATACCTGATTTTCTCTATGGCTTTATAACTCCATTTAAGTTTAAGTATATCATCTTTTATTTATTTTTTGTAGATATCTGAAGAAAGCACCGGGCCTCCTCCAACCGATGCAGTTAATATAAAAAATGAGAGCGAATGGATCTATAAGCATCTTTGTATCGAGAAGCTGGTTATTTTTCCTTTAGAAATGAAGGAAGAAATAAAAAAGATCTTGCAATTAATGAACACTGACAAATTCGAAGTACCCTTTATTGCAATGCACCAAAAGGATATTTGTGGTACTCTATATAAACATTTCGAAGATGAAGCTAGTGGCGAAGATAAACACACACAAGGTGTAAAGTGGCACAAGGTAATAATTCCTAGTTTTTATGGTAGCTCAAGTGCTTAGTTCTCTCGTTTCTATAGGGGAGGACAAAGGCTGGATTGAGGGCTTTAAAGTGAAAGAAGCGGGAACCATGGTATCCCACCTTCAATTCGCGGATGATACGTTGTTCTTTCTGAAAGCAGACCATAATCAGATCTCAAAACTCAAGGACATTTTAATCTGGCATGTGGCAGCTTCGGGGTTGAAGATAAATTTCTACAAAAGTCAGGTGATCGAAGTCTGTGTAGTTGAGAACTTGGATGATCTTAGCCGGGTTGTTTGGATGCACAAAAGGTTCTCTTCCTATTTCCTACCTAGGGTTGCCGCTAGGTCAGGGATATAGATCGAAATTATTTAAAATCAAAGCTAGGGTGTCTGTCCACCTCTTGCAAGTTTAATATACTATAACATTGTCTGATTATTTGAATTAATACAATGAAGTGTTAATGGCTCTTTTCTCTTGCAGGCACTTTGGGCCATCAAGGACTTGAACAAAACGTGGTTGTTATTAAAAAAGCGGAAGGATGCTCTTCAGCTATACTACAAAAAGTGTTCTGAAGAAGAGCAAAAAAGGACTTCTGATGAAACGAAACTGAGATTGAACCAGCAAATCCTCAAGGCATTGAGTAATGCTGACTCCGAGAAAGAATTAAACTTCGTGCATGCGAAGTTTAATTTGCATTCTCGGAGTCAAGTTCGTGCAAACTTACCTACAAGGTTATCCTTTTATAGTATATGCCGTAAGGCTGGTTTATGGGAGGTAGCAAGAAAGATCGGTTGCAACTCGGAGAAATTCGGTTTGTATATCTGTGGGGAAGAAATGGTTAGTTTTGCTTCAGTTTAGCATACCATTTCATTTTTTTTGCGTTTAAGGATAAGATTTGTAACTTACTTTATTGTAGAGAGTCGAACACTTTGACCATGACAAAGATTCTCCGGAGAAGATAGCTTCAAAGTGTAAATCTTCAACATTTGACAGTCCCCAGGAGGTCCTGAAGGGGGCTAGACACATGGTATGCATTTTTTTCCCTCGCTATTGTAAAACTAAGATTGTTGTATTTTTTTGAAAATCTGAATTAATACTTTATCATATCAATAGTTAAAACTTAAAAGGGAATCTGTACAAAAGTTTTGTAATATAAAAATATCTATTTTACGCCATTAAGGCCTCTCCCAATTGTAAATGAAATCAAAGAAAGTGATGCGGATAACTTTTTTTTTTTTCTTGTTAACCTTTATTCGCTGCAGGCAACAATGGAGATCATCAGTGAACCGCGTGTTCGAATCTATGTTCTCGGTATCTTTATGGAAAATGCTGTAATCTCGACTAGACCTACACGGATGGGAACTGTGGTTATTGATACCTCTCATCAATTTGCGGATATAAAGTGGTTAAGGGAAAAGCCAGTGAAATTATTTTTAGATGCACAGTGGCTTCAGATCCAAAAGGCTGAAGCAAACAAACTGATCCAAGTTACTGTGAAACTGTCTCAACGAGTTCTGGACAAGTTAGTTGGAGACTGCGGCAAAAACTATCTCAGTAATGGTGATTGTGGAATTGCTAATCTTTGGAATGAGCAGCGAAAGCTGATTTTGCAAGACGCGCTTTTTAACTTTCTTATTCCTAACGGGGAGGATGAAATTCGTTGTGTCCTAACGAGGAGGGCGAAGAAATGGCTTCTTATGCAGTATGGCATGCGTCTTTGGGAGAAGGTATCTGTGGCACCTTATCAACGTGAAGGAGCTGATGACTCTGCACCAAAAGTCCTTGCCTGCTGTTTGGGTTCTGGTAAGCCAACAACCACATTTGTGATGCTGGATTCATCTGGTGAGGTGCTGGACGTGTTCAATCAAAAAGATCTTCCAGAGTTTGTGACTAGGCACCAGCCACATGTTGTGGTTATTGGTGCTTCAAATCTTCAATGCGTGAAGTTGAAGGATGACGTTAACAAGGTCATATCTAAGGGAGGTACAAGGGTTGTTTATGGGGATGAAACCCTGCCTCGCATCTACGAGAACTCGCGTATCTCTTCAGACCACTTACCTGGGCAGCCAGGTCAGTGTATTATCTTTCATTGGTCGTGCTTACTTAGTTGGTTTTCTTACCATTTTACTTTTTCATTCTCAGGGATTGTTAGGCGTGCTGTTGCACTCGGTCGTTATCTTCAGAATCCATTAGCAATGGTCTCAACTCTCTGTGGACCAGGAAGGGAGATACTCTCTTGGAACCTATGCCCGTTGCAGCATTATTTGATTCATGACAGCGATGAGAAATATGACATGGTTGAACAAGTCATGGTTGATATAATCAACCAAGTTGGGGTTGACATTAACTTAGCTACCAGTCATGAATGGCTATTTTCAACTCTGCAATTTGTTTCTGGCCTTGGACCACGAAAAGCAGCTTCCTTGCATACGGCATTAAGAAATGTGAATGTTGCCAGTTGTGCGGAATTAAAATGTTGGCTTAAAGAGAAAGTGTTCACCAACGCTGTTGGTTTCCTTCGTGTACGTCCAATTGGTCTGCAAACTAAAAGCAGTCAAATGATGGTAAACTTGGATCAGACTAGAATGAATCCAGGTTTTCCAGATCCTCGTTATCCATATAAAATACCAGATCCAGACGAGGAATTCTATATGATTTTAGGTGAGACTAAGGATACCATTGCAAAAGGAAAAGTTGTGCAGGTAACGGTTCAGTCGGTGCAGCATACACAAGTGACTTGCAGCCTGGAATGCGGGTTGAGAGGGTTTATCACGAGGGAAGAATATAGTGATTTCCAGGTTGACTTGAGGAATGAATTAAAAAGAGGTGATATTCTTATGTGCAAAATTATATCCATTGCGAAAACTAGATTTCAGGTGTATCTAAGTTCCAAAGAAAGTGTGATGAAAATAGACCGTTCCCAACGTTCTCGAAACCGTGATCCCTACTACAAGCCAGATGACAGCAGTCTGCTAAAAGATGCAAGCAAAGAAAAGGACCGTCCGAAGAAACATTTCAGTCCCAGAATGATTGAGCATCCGCGTTTCAAAAATATCACATCTGATGAAGCAATTGAGGTATGACCTCTTACTGATTAAGGTTTTTCTGGTTTTTTTTGTTCTTCTCCTTCCTGATTTCTTTCCAAGAATGAAATGTCGGTATATATCGACCGAAATGGTGGAAATATTTCGGTTGTTCAAATTAGGTAGATGAAACTCTACTTACAGATGTTTCCACCGAAGCCGAAATTTTATTCCTTGTTTCTTTCTTATTCTATTTCCATGTTTTCTAATATAACGAAGGCTTTTTGTCATGATTTCTTGTTGATCTCTTCTTGGCAAGATTCAGCTGCTGCTGAACTTATCTTTTCAAAAAAAAAATCGTCCTCTTCTCTCTCTTTTTTTTCTCTTACAAAAGGTAAAACCTTTAAAGTAGCCAACTAGCCTTTAAAGTAGCCAAATACAGTGTAGTAGTGTACTAATTCTTACATTTATTTTTCCATAGCGCTTTTAATTCAATTTTTTAAAAAAAAGATGTTCATGCTTTGACTGACCGTCCCCTTGTATATTCAGTTCCTTTCAGACAAGGACGTTGGTGAAAGTATTATCCGTCCCAGTTCAAGAGGGCCTCTGTCATTGATGGTTAAATTTTATGAAGGAGTTTATTCCGAAGAGGACATATTTGAATGTGGCACTAACAACATTCCCAGGTCCCATTGTCTTGGAAGACCTCTACAAATACGGGAAAAAACATTTGAGGATTTAGATGAGGTAATGTTTTTTTTTTTTTTTTTTTTTTTTTTTTTTTTTTTTTTTTTATGAATTGGTATGTTCTCTTTAGTATAATATATGGGGAGAATTTAGATATTCCATGTGATTTAGGATTATTAAGCATCTTCAAGGGACGATATATCGAACCGAAATCCCTGGTGCTCCTTGTTTGCGGAAAGTTTAACCGTCCTAGGACCTGATAGAAAGGGACAGAAACACAATGTATTTGCGAGCGCTTCGGAAACATTACATGGAAATTAAACAACACGTAAATGATAGCTAGGTTTAGGATCTCTTTCTAATTGAATGTTTTGAGTGCAATGAGTGGGGATGGCAGGAGGCCAATGGTTTAACTCTCCCAACGAAAAAAATTGACCAGAAAAGCTTCATATCAATATGATGGTTCTCCTCTAGCTTACAACCAAACCCAAAATGAAACAAAGGAAATCAAAATGATATGAAAAAAAAAGTGGACTGCCCATCATCCCATTAAACCATTAACCACCGAAATCCTCTTCAATGATCAGAAGAATCCAGCTATGAAAAGTACAAACGGGAGAGACATTCTAACTACTTAAACTATGATTTTTTTTTTGAATAATACTTCAACTATGATTAGGAAGAGCAAGATTAAAGAAATCTCGATTCTACTGACGAGTTTATCATAAGTGCATAGGTTGGGGTTCTAGATTAAACTCCAATCTAGGAGCAATGATTTTTATACTTCTAGATTACTTAAACTTTAACTGATGCCCTAATTTTATGTTTCAAGTTTCAACAAGTAGAGACTACTTACCTGTTTGGGAGCAATAACAACAGAATGACTAATGTTTTGATTAAGACATTCAACTCCATACCAATCTACAAATTTATGACTCGATTTACGTTATTTGATCCAAAAGGGAAATCTCTGTCATATATGTAATGAAGACTGTTTGCAGCTCCTAATTAATTAATTGATGTTCTTTCATACTATCTGATCTGAATGCCTACTTAAGCATTATGGATCTGCATGTTTGATCCTGGATTGACAATCCTCCTAACTGCTTTGTCTTCACAATTGTAGGTTATGGATCGGTATGTGGATCCGTTAGTAACTCACTTAAAAGCTCTGTTGAGCTATCGCAAATTTAGAAGGGGCTTAGAAGACGAAGTGGATGAGCTACTACGGTTGGAGAAATCCGAATGGCCCAATAGGATAGTATATTGCTTTGGTATTTGTTTCAAATATCCAGGAAACTTTGTTTTAACTCACATCTCTAGTAGGAGCCTACATCACGAGTATGTCGGCTTGAGGCCTGATGGCTTCAAGTACCGAGGTCGGATGTTCCAAGACATCAACATGCTTGTGTTGGATTTCCAGAAGGAAATCCTTAATGCACAACCTCGGCCATCAATGAGTGTTTCTAATGATGGTGGTTATAGAGTTTTGGACAGAGGGCAGTCTTCCCACAGATCAAAAAGATGTAAGATGCTTTTTCTTTATCCAAAATTGAATTAGTAAGCACTTTCTGTACACTGATGTGGGTTCTGTTGTTTTGCTTTTCGCAGCACGTAGCAATAGGCGCAGACCTCCACACCGGCGGGGCGCTCGGGAAAAGAGAAACCCATAGAGTAGAGAGAGAGAGAGAGAGACAGAGAGAGAGAGAGACTGCCCTTGTAGTAAATGTTTCTTTCAAAATTTTCTGTTAATTGGTCATGGTTTTCTCTGGAAGTTTGATTAGTAGGTACTCTCCCAAAATTTGAATCAGATAAATCAACTTCTCTGTTTCCACTACTAAATTCTTCAGATCAAAATTTGAGGGCCATCTTTATTTGAAACTGCATTAAGATTATTACCCAGTATAATCTTTCGAAATCTTATTTCAGATATAGATTGCCCAATATCAAAGTGGGAAACGAATTCCATAGATGAACATCTCAATTAGACCCTAAACTCAATGGAGAATTCCATTACTTCTTCCGTTAATAACCTTTCCCAATTTCCAAAGAAAAAAAAACCTTTTTCAAACTCTCGTGCCTTCTCCCATGCCTCTACTCTTACCCAATCCTCTAGCTTCTTCACAAAATTTCGTGTGGAAAAGACTTAAACCAATAAAGCAATGGATTCATCAAGCTTTGAAGGTTAAAAAGAGTATGCTATTGGGTGTATATGTCCTTGTCAAATCTAGTTTTCATGGACATGTCAAAAACGAGTTATGATTTTTTTTTTGTCCGAGCTGCTTAATCGCACAACTTGTGAGAGCTATCGTTCAGATAATTCGAGTATTAGTCGAATGATAGAAAGATATTTCAGAATAGTAAAGAAGAGATAGTTGGAGATTAATACTTCTCTTGTATATTAATAACAATGTGGGTTACAGGTATTTATAGACTAATGAAATACAATTAGGGTAAATCTAGGATAAAGATTACAAGTATATGATGTTTATCTAAATACAATATGGAAACTTCTGGAACATTGAGACCGGCGGGACCGGTCTCTCTTGGTCGACCGGGTTGGTTGATCCGGGTTATATGGATCGGGTGGCCGATCCATATCCATAACCCTAATACAACTAAATAGTGCTAGGGAAAAAACGAGCAAGAAACAGAGTAATCAGATTAGAGGAGGTGATCAATTAAAACAACACCGGTATTGATGAAAAAGTTAGTGAAGAACAAGAGAAGTAGATTTGTTGAAAGGAAAGTCGGAGTGAAGGAAGATGATTAGAGGAGGTGACCAATGGTGGTCATACATAATAGGTATAGAATCAGTGTCGTAGACATATAGGGCAGTGTACCCTTAATACTGATACTGTGGAAGTCCTGAGACCAGGTCTGAGCTTATAAGAGAATAAGACAGTCAACATTAGTATAATCAGAGATCTCACGGAAAGCAACAAAGCTGCACACGCTTACTTTGGACATTTCATATCTCAAAACATGCCCTAATTCCTCGTTAACACGTTGACTTGTCTGAATTATGCAATAGTACAGATGAGAAAACTCTAACCCCACCGCCTCGCCACCTCTCTTTCTAATTCCGAAAATACATGGATAGCCCCCTTACATTAATGTTAACCTCCCTAATAAGACTAGAGCTAACATAAGCAAAATGGTTGAGTTGGATATCGACCCATATTCAGGTCACTCTCAACAATGCATGCAGGAGGACTATCGGAGTGACTCTAGGTCTGGCCTTGGGGAAAGGTATTAGCATTATCCCACATTCGTTTTATATATAACAGATGAGAAATGATTTTTACATCTTTTTCTTCTAACTAAAATTTTGAAGTTCAGAATTAATCAAGAAAAGGGGAGCTTACAGGTGAAGGGGAATCAGTAGCTTTGAACTTGCCCAATCTTCTTTTTTCATCGACTGGATTAAGTGCAGCAGCAAGCCAGCAACAACCTTAGAAGAACTTGATCTTCATTAATCTGGGGAACAGAAACATTTGGGTCAAATTTAAGAACATCAATACCACCATATTCCTCATAATTCCAAGCTTTCATATTATAAGGAATAGAAACATTTGGGTCAAATTTAAGGGGAGCCTAAGCATAGGCGGTGGGATTAGAGTTTTGACACGAATCTGAAAAGCGGAATTCAGTTAGCAGTTACTTACATGACACGGAATTCGGTTTCAACACTGTACATTTTAGCATTACAGATGTCATATTCAAAAGCAACATAACAATTCTGTTATTTCTACACTAAAACATACACATAGATTTACCAACCTTTACATTGTTTCCTAATACAGGAAGTGCATCTTTAACCAACCTTTCATCTTCGAGAATCCGACCACTCGAACCGAAGACTTTTCTCTCTTCCCATATGTCAACCTGAAGATGTCATAAGGTAGAATAACACAAGTTGGCTGTGGAAAAGATTATACAAGTATCTCCCTACGAATGTTCATAAAAATGTGAAACGCTTATGCATAAGCATCCCTATCTAGACAATTATAGTTAACAATTTGAAATTACCACCTTACATATTATTTGCTACAAGAAGTGAGAACAATGAATAAATTCTGCTGTGTAAGTAGAAAGAAGAATGGAAAGTGGGAATCAAGGCTTGGGTGTCCGGCACTGATTTTGCACCAATAAGTACTTCAGAAACGAATGACGGACTGACAATTGATAGTTTAGATTTATCGAAAGAGCAAAGATGAACTTCAAATAAAATCACAAAGGCAGAAGCTCTTAAACAACATGAACTTCTACGGTTTCTGCTCAAGGACCCCCCACACTTTTATTTCATTCTCTAAATTCATTTATTTTTTTGATGAGAGCTCTAAATTCATTTATGCTTATCGAAAGAAACTTTTTTGCTCGTCAGTAAATGAACAGTAAACTTAGAAACACGTGGGCCACTTCCCTCATTAGTGTTGTTTTAAACAATTTGGGAGGAATGTGCCACTATAATGTTTGTTTAGTCTCCCTATTGATCAATTAAGTGACCACCAAATTACAAGATTGGTCAAATTAAAACATAAACAAATGACTTTATCTTGTACTCAAATAACACTGTATTTGAATAGGGAGTTACGAGGTCCACTGTATTTGTTTAAAACATAAACTGAACAATTTCTTAAACCGAACAATTCACAACAAAGCATTCAGTGAATCCTTTGCCTCATATTTCATGCGAATGGTTCTCCGGTATAATTTTTTATTCCAATAATGTGTATGTTGCTGTTATTTGCCTTTATCAAGTAAAGTGATAGTTTAGAAGATTCTTGTTGAAAGTGAAAATATTCAATTAGTCATTTTTTTTTTGACAACTCTGGTTGAATAGGGAGTTACAGTTTTGTTGATAATTTGAATATAAGATAAAGTCATTTGTTTATGTTTTAAACAAATACAGTGTTATTTGAATATTTCGACAAATATATATTTCCTTAATTCTATCAATATCAAGTGCATTACTAGAAAATATGATGCATGTACTAATTTTGTCCAATAAAATTCATTGGATTGAATAACAATAAATGTTAGCGTTCTTTTTTAATAAAGACAATATGGGAACATACAAAACGAAAATAAATCTGGTGAGTTTCCATAATGGACTATGAATATGAGATGGACATGTTATGGGTATCCGATTTACCTCATATTGTGAAAACCAGATCAAGAGAAAGTTCAAACATCGATCTCAGCCGTTGATCTGTGTAGGTGGCAGATAAAAGAATGCAGTTGAGATATGGCAACTTTTGGGGCGCATGCAATACAAAAATTACTTTTTAAGGCATATGAACAGCTCTTCACCTCATACATACCCTGTTTCTCATTCGTTCATTTGTTTCCTTTCAAATGAACAAATACATACACATATCCCGAAGAGTCTATAGTCATAGCATAAGGTGCATAACAGATGTGGACAATTTTATACTCACCAGTAGAAGGAATGTAACCGAAACCACATGTTCCCCGACAAAAAGAGTATCGGCGGCTGAAGATGCTTCTTGGGACATTAATGAATTCCTTGGTAATTGTATTACAGATATAAGTAGGTCTCTTGTCCTGATACCCAGAGAAGCAAACTAAACCATTGCATGAACCAACTAGGTTTTGATTCCGGTAAAGAGGAGGGTGGTTGATGAGTTTTTGGAGTTTGAGGTTACAAGATGATCCTGGAATGTTAAGAGGAGTGTGGTTGATGAGTTTACGGAGTTTGAGGTTAGAAGATGATTCTATAATGTTCTGTTTATTGACAAACTCTAAATGGTAGAGTTGGGATATACTTTGTTTGTCTGCTGATGACTTAATCAAACAAAGAAAACTAGAAGAAGTTTTCGATAAGCTTTGGGTAATAATGTGGTTTTCATTAGTATTATGATTAAGTTGGCGTTGTATATGATTGTAAACGAAGTAATGTTCCGTGAGGAGGGTTCTCCATAATTTGCATACTCGTCTGAACTTTAAAATAGTCTGAGCTTGTAAACAACAACAACAACCCAAGCAAGGAGATCATTGATGGAGTGGAAGAAAATGAAGATTTGAAACTTGATGGTGGTTTTGTTGTCCCTGATATCAATGCTTTTGGTAATTCTTGCAGAGTTCATAATAAGGAAAGTGAAATAAAAGATATTGTGGAACAATTCTATAGGAAAAATCATATCTACCAAAAATTCAAGACAGTTATCCATTAACTTCAATTTCATCATCAGCATCAGATATGGGTTGCAAGAACAAGAAATCGCATTCATCAGTAACAAAGAAGAAGGAATTGACTCGTTGTGACTTGCTGAGTTAATTATGTCTTCTGATGATGACGGCGGTTTTCTATGGTGGTGGCGGTTTCCGGTGACAACATTGGTTTTCCGGCGACGGTTTCCGGCGACAATGACGGTTTTCCGGCGAAATCGACAGGGTTTAAATTAGTATTTTCTTTATTTTAGTATTGTTAATATTTTGTCGGATCTTTAGGATCCTTTTGTCAGATCTTTAGGGTCTCTTTTCTCGGATCTTTAGGATCCCAATAGTGTCTGTGTCTAGTCCAATTTCTCCCCCTTTAGGAGGCATTTGCATTTACAGGTATGTAAATAGCATGACGCATCCGACAGAGAGAAATAAGTATTATTATCCTTGTATCATTGTGATTTTATCACTATTAATGGATATGTTTCCCTTGGATTAAAATAATAAAAAAAAAAAAAAAAAACCTCAAGCAATGTTATATCTTCAGTAAAATGATTTGAGAGCTAGCCGGGCAAAGATTCAGAGGATGTGATATGAATGGGCTCTTAACGCTTTCACTGTCCATCAGCATTTATTACCAAATATCGAAAAGAAGACAAGCAGAAAAGCTTTGTTGGCATTATGGAAATTACCTTTTTCTGTCAACAGCAGGTGCGCCAGCCTGACCAGCAAGTTGACGCTTCCACGCATATTGGAATTTTAGACCATGTAATAAATGTTAGATTCATGCGGGTCAAAATGAGTCTTAAAATTCATTTCTCAAAGATTATCATCCCAGAATAACCGATGCCAAAAAGAAGAAAAGGCCTTGGACATTCTATCGGTGTTCAATCGTCTGGGGGAGCACTCCTTGTTGATGTGTAGGGGTGGAGCCACCTTAGAATAATGAGGGTGAGGTTAGCAAGAAGGTGCAAGCCTAAGTTCGGAGGCTGATCGTATATAAACAAAAATATTGGAGACCTCCACTGAAAATTCGAATAAGCATTGTCTGAGAAAAATGTTCATATAATCTTAGAAATACCATTTAATGTCTATATAATAGAAATTAAGGTTCATATTGTGCTGCCGAAATCAAGAAATACCATTCATGCTCTAAGCATTACAGTGGACCGTAATAACTTTAGGGAACCTTATGACAATCCTGTCTGCGACCACATTTAGTGAGAAGAACAGACAACAGCTCTATGAAAATTTTCACATATTTACCAACAGCTTCACATAACACATAATTCTTCAACCCTATGGGAAGGGATTCAATCATCTTAATCCCTCAAGTGCTAAAGCATATGGGTAATACCTGTATAATAACTCACATAATCAAAGACATGGAGTAGTTCCTAAATAATGCTTGAACAGTTAAAAGCTAAGTCTGATTAGTCGCATAAAGTAGTTCAACTAAAAGAAAAAAAGAACCAGTCGCATTAATAAGATGAGACAGTATATAACAATAGCGCAGAATCATAGACTTTTTGAAAAATAATTACTATTGCCACCTTCATGGTTCTGGAAGAAACAATACATAGAAACCAACAATTGTAGAAGAGGAGGCCGCATCTCATTCCTCCTCATAGTTTTTAGTCCGGGATTGTCTTTTTCAATATCTTCCGCCAAACTTCATCTTTTTTGCATGCTTTTGATATTGAGGGGCTCTTATAAACATAAATAACTTTGAGTGAAGTGGGTGGCAATTTATCTGGCAACCCGTTGAGTGAAGTGCAGCAAATAATATCCAAGCGTCGGAGTGAGTGAAGGAATTTAAAGGATGGGAGTGATATCAGTGTTTCACAATCGTCAAAGAGAAGTTGTTCAAGAAGAGGCATGTCACCTTCCTTCAGACCAGTAAATGTCTCTAAGCAAGGTAATGCAGCAAATCGTAATGTCTTTAGTGACGGAAATCTACCCATACCAATACTGCTACTGCTTGAAAAAAATCGATCGTCAATACACTTCAAACATTCCATGGATCTGATTTCTAGATATTTGAGATATGGTAGCTGCCCAAGAGGAGGGAGGACCTCACAGTACCAACAGTATTTCAAATTTATAATCTCTAGATTGGAGAAGGAAGGATTGCCAACCCAATCTGAAAATTCTACACCAACGTAACCCCGCACTATCAGATGCCTTAAATTTGTATGAGGCCGAAGACTTTCAAGCACGTCTTCTGCAGTTTCGGATTCCTGACGATACTCCCAGTGAAGTTCTAACTTGTGAAGGTTCTCCTTATCAGCCAAGCAATAACCCCCACACTCTTTTATCTCTTCTTGGTCGTGCAATAGATTCTCAAGCTCAAAAAGAATAAGTGATCCTCGAAGGTTTTTCAATTCCCTCAATACTTTGATTCTTCCATTTTCATCATGTCTTTCACCAATTGTGAAAGGAAGAAGCGTCTGAAGGTTGGTCAATTTTTCAATTCCAGGTGGTACGAGAGACGTATAATAACCAGATCCTATTTCCAGATGGCGGAGGTTTAGTAGTTTTCCCATGTCTGTAGGGAACGTTTTTACACGGGTACAGCTCCCGATTCTAAATGTCTCCAGGTTCTGTAGTAGGCCAATTGTCTCCGGCAAATGCTTAATTTTATTGTTAGAAAGATCAAGATACTTCAAATGTATCATGTTGAAGATTGAATCTGGCAATTTCGAAAGACCAGCGTAACTTAAGTCCAAAACACGTAGACATGTCAAGTAATTTAAAGGAACGTACGTACCAAGACCACGACAACACACTAAAAGCGACCGCAAACCCTTGGACTTGCTGAAGGATGCTTTGAGAGTCTTCAACTCGGTAGCTTCACAAAACAACGAGGAATGGCGTGCATATTCACATATATCCCTCACCATCCGTGATGGCTCCCTTTTGTCATGGAGACGCAATTTATGATACTCACCGCCACAAGAAGAAATAAATTCGGCCAAATCGTGGACACAGTCCGGCATCAAGTATATGGTCATTTCATCGTCGTGGTATTGAGGGTCGGAGTCACTATTGTACAACGACCGCAAGAAAGATATCTCTAGAAGCTCATTGAAGTAAGAAATTCCCAAATCCTCCATATTTGTCCCTGGTTTTGCAGGTTGAAGGAAACCCTCTGCCATCCATATCAATAGGAGATTCCGCCTGTTGAAACTGTAGCCTTTAGGGAATAATGAACAATAAACAAAACACTGCTTCAGATGAGGAGATGACAAACCATGATACTTCCTCAATAGAGTACGAGGGCTCCGTTCAATTTTAACTTCCGAGAACCATCTCTCTGACGAATAGTCAAAGGCATCCTTAAGATTTTTTGATAAACAAGAGTTGTATACAGATCCAATGGCTGCTATAATAGACGGATGACCTTCAAAGGACTTCATCACTTCCTCACTAGGTTGACGCAATTCGGGATCAGGACGGGGAGGAACAAAATGTCGGAATAAAGACCAGCAATCATTATTGCTTAGAGGTTGCAACTGGTATGGAGGAACTGTCCCTAGTTTGGATGACACGAGACGACTTCTAGTGGTAATCAAAATTCTGCTACCCTTTCCCACCCCAACCCCAAAGAAGGGTACTCTTATTACATCCCACTTGCAGCAGATGTTGTTGGACACCCCATCTAGAACAAGCAAAAACTTCTTTCCAAGAAGCGAATCCCCAATTTTTGTCTGGAGAAGATGTAAATTATTATTAGTATCAATAATGGTAGTGAGAGAAGGATACTGATTTGATTCGTCCCCAACAAACGAAGAAGAGTAATCTTTTGGGGAGAGATGAAAACAATCAGAGAGTGAGATCCACATTTTCTTATCGAAGTGAGAATCAACCCTTTCATCATTATAAACGAGCTTGGCTAGTGTTGTTTTACCAATTCCTACATCACCCATGATTGGAATAACATGAACATCATCATCATCTTGAGAAGAACCCAAGAGTAATTCAATAATTGAGTTCTGGTCTTTGGGACGGGGAATGACAAAACTACTACTACTACTAGGGGAGGTGGTGGGGATGTCTGGACTACTACTACTACTAGGGGAGGTGGTGGGGATGTCTGGAATAGGGTCGGGTGGTCTATGAGCAACAATATCTTGTAATTTATCAACCAAAACAGAGACACCATGATCAATCATAAACTGTTGGATAAGATAATCTAGGGTGGAGTCAGATGTAGTAGTAATACCTCCTCCTCCTGGTTCCTTTCGCAGAATTAAACTAATATTGTTAAAGATGTCATCAAAAGCATGACTAGTCTCATCCAGCAAAACCCTAAGTGATTGAAACCAAGTGGTCATAGCTGGAATATAATCAACTCTTATAATTAGCTCTTTGGGAGCCTCAGAAACAGAATAATACTTATCATGAGTCATGTGAAGAAGATTTATAAATCTCTTCTCAGTAGACATCTGAATATCAAGAATATCAAGAACATATAATAGATTAAGTTGTAGCCTCTTTAAAATTGAACAGTCTGAGGAGTAGATGAGTAAAGGTGAATCCTCCAACTTTGTGAGAAGATCGTGTACAATAACGTAGATTAGAAGAAACTTACTCTCCATATCCAAATTCCCCCTTCGGTAGTACATCTTTCTTCTCTCAACTAAGGTACCCAAATTGAAGAAGAAGAAGAAGAATGCTAGAAGATGGTAACGGATCGATTAGGTATTATTTAGGTTACAGATATCTGATCAAGCTCAATAGCACTAGGTTATTCCATTGAAGAAATTTAAATATCCTAGTTCTGAACGAAATTAGGTTACTTTTTCATAAGTATCTTCTTTTGCTATCAGATAAGGATTGGGGATTCGCTTACTTCACCCGTATCTCTGAAATCAAAATTTGTTATCTCCATTCTCCAGCACTTTCAAAACTACGAGAAACCTCTACCGTTAAAAGGTCCCCGCCAAAATGCTATTAGCACCCGAGAAGAGACTGACCTTTTAGTCAATTCCCTTTGACCCCGAAAGCTTATTGGTTGTGGAATCTTAAGATTTCTAGAAGAGAAGGAGGGTGGTTCAGAAGAATCAATGCTATCTCTCTAACTCCTCGTTGTGGATCAAGATTGGTTTGTGATCAAAATTCTTCCGATGGTGGTTTTATTCTCTTTCTCTCTCTAACTCTTTGTTGTGGATCGTTGATGATGAGTTTGAAATCAAAGTTGTTCCATGTTGGCGTGATGATAACGATAAGAAAGATGAGAAGCATACACGAAAAAGAAAAAAAAAACTAGGGGAGTCAAAGAGGGGTCAGTCGTCTGGGTGTCTAACCGACTAACCCATGCCGTACTCGACGCGAATAGACACCTGATACGAATAGCAATTCAGTCGGGTGACTTAAGCCCCTTTCTTTTTTTTACTTACTCCATCGTAAAAAGTCAAACAACTTTCTTTTTGAGAAATGAGGTAATCTATTGATTATTGTGTCTAGACATTACTCAAAATGTCGAAACTTACACATAACATCGAGTCACAAGAAAACAACAAGACTGAGAAAGCTACCTCTCTCGAAATTCTAGTTAGCAAAGCCCATAAATAAATTAGAGTTTGATATTATGATTCTTCAAAGAAAACAACCAGGGGCCCTCAAGACGCAAGGTCAACGATAGGTGACTGTGAAATCTAAAATTATGATATTACACCATGTTCCGATACCAATTAGACGCCCCTGACCTTCAAATTCTACCATCGGAAGTACTATAGGCGCCTCTCGCAAGTGTTATGGACGCCTCTTTTTTCCCAAAGCCCCTCTCAGATTTGTCTCGAGAGAGACAGACAGACGCCTTTAACACTACTTACCGGGGGCGCTTTTAAAACTCCACTTCTACCAAATATACTCCCTACGTCTCAAAATGAAAGTCCATTATTCCTTTTTGGGTTGTCTCAAAATGATAATCTCATACCATACATAGCCTATAATATCTAATATTTTGACAAATATATCTCTCCTTAATTCTATCAATATCAAGTGAATTACTAGGAAAGATGAGTACTACTTCTGTCCAATAAAATTTATTGGATTGAATAACAATAAATGTTAACGTTCTTTTTTAATAAAGACAATATGAGAACACACAAAACGAAAATAAATCTGGTGAGTTTCCATAATGGACTAAGAATATGAGGTGGACATGTCATAGGTATCCGATTACCTCATATTGTGAAAACCAGATCAAGAGAAAGTTCAAACATCAATCTCAGCCGTTGATTTGGGATTCACACCCAAATCTGTGTAGGTGGCAGATAAAAGAATGCGGTTGTGATATGGCAACTTTTGCGGCGCATGCAATACAAAAATTACTTTTTAAGGCATATGAACAGCTCTTCACCTCATACATACCCTGTTTCTTATTCGTTCATTTGTTTCCTTTCAAATCTTCCATTTCCTTTATTTTTCTCTCCAACCCTCTTCATAAAAACATAATCGATTTAAGAACACAAACTTCTCATTATCTAGGGTAAATTAAGTTCCTTTAATCTTTATTCAATCATAAACCATTGAATAGTATATTCATTTGGGATGGGTCTAGATTGTGATTTTATGTTGTTTTTTTTGCAGGATAAAGTTACATGGATTGAGCCCTAGTTCTTGTTCATATAATCTTTGCTTTTATTTGTTGGTTTTTGAAATCTAGGTTTTTCTTTTAGGGTATTGAGATGGGGTTATTTGAAGGATCATTGCCTACTTGTCCTATAGACCAACATTGTTCAAGATGGGCAATGGAAAATATGAAGTTTTGTCTATGCGGAACCAAAGATGCAATTTCATTGTCACTGGGTATATTGAGTGTTCTTAGTTGGGGTGTTGCTGAAATACCTCAAATCATTACTAATTACAAGGAGAAATCCACTGAGGGTCTTTCTTTAGCTTTCCTAATGACTTGGATAGCAGGGTAATGTTGCTAATAACCCTTCTTAATATTTGATTATTATAAGAAATAAGTTCCATCTTTTTGTCTAATCTTATGCTTATTGTTCATTTCTATCATGTTTTCTTCTTATATACTAATAAGAGGGCAAAAAGAAGTGGGAATTTGGTGCTTATTGATTGAAGAGAATCTATTTTCTTTTTCTATTATGTATGTTTTATGTACTAGTATTAGAGTATCGGGGTTTATTAATAGAATTCTTGTTTTCTATTGTTTGGTATCTTAAATGGGATTGATTGGTTGATAGTTGATACTACTAGGATTAGACAATTGGGGTTTCTTAATGACACGCTGATTTCATATTGTTTGTAATCTCAAATGGGATTGGTACTGGCCCCTCTTATACAAAATCTGATAAAGAAATTTAATCCCCATTCCATGGTTTAATAATATAGTAGTTCTTTTTAATTTGACACACAAAACACGGAGCGGAAAATGATATTCTTTTCCTTTTCTTAGTGGGGAGGCGGACCGCGGCCGACCTTGTTTCATTTCACTTGTTAATGCATGTAATAGTTTCACCCCATATTTGTGTCTGTTGAGCTTCATGTTATCAATGTGTACTTGTGTAGTTATTGATGCATTTAAATATGAGTATGATGGTTATGTAGTTGTCTTCTTCCGCATTTTTATAATGTCGCTCACTCGCTGAACATTCTCTCCTTTATTGTTTTAATGGGGACAAGCTTTTCTTTGTTGCATCCATTGGCCCATTGCTTAAACTTTTTTCGAGTTTTTAGACTACACATCTAAGAGTCAAAGGCCACCTGTAAATGAGTTTATAGTGTCAATTATTTTTGCTTTCATTGTTTTTAAAAAAAAATGCACCGTAAAGTGGACGAAAGGGATGAATGGTGCTAATGAAAAATGTAAATTATGGGATTATATTGTCATGAAATGGATTTTTCTTCTCCCTGGAATTGCGCAACTTGATATACGTGTTTTTTGTGTCATTGCAGGGATCTTTTCAATCTTTTTGGCTGTAAGCTAGAGCCTGCCACTGTAAGTCCACTATTCCTCAAAAATGAGGAGAGCTCTATATCTTTTTCTAAGTACTCAACATATACCCGTTTCCTAAATCATTTTTGGTGTTGTTTTTTCCGATCAAAAAGTTTTTATGGGAATGCCTTTTTTTACTTTTTAAAAGCCCAATCTTCTCCTTTCTTTTCATTTTTTGAGAAAGTAGCATTATATCTATAAGTGAAATTACTATAATCATGTATGATAAACATCTTTTGCATTATTTTGCAGCTTCCAACACAATACTATATGGCAATGGTAAGATCCCTAGTCATCAGGTCCCTGGTGTATGTTGTTATTTGGTTTTCTAAATGATGATCTCTACCAAAGGAATAATATAATAATATATCATGTATGTTTTGATATGCAGCTGTACACGATAACGACCACTCTGCTTACTACGCAAACTATATACTACGGTCACATATATCCTCGACTCAAGGCTAACAAAAGGGACCCTCCAAACAAGGTCAGAGTGAAAAATGATATAATGCATTTTTACTACTGAATTATATATAGATTTTGACATCTAACGAGGATTTGTGTATATCTAAGTGTGATGAAGTGAATATTTTCACGTTAGTCTAACCTTTTTTAATTTGTAAGTAAGCAACTAATGTCACACTTTTCCTGGAACTCGAATGGGTAATGAGGAGTAAAAGGAGGCTGATAGATGCTAATCTTTGTAGGATGGTGTACTTTGTTATTCTGTTTGATTTGCTTAGAACTAACTACCCAAATCATTAAATCACTAATTTATGTGTGTGAATTGATGTTTTGGTATTTGCATTCAGGTCCCAAATCAATCGAGCATAGTGGATAATGTTAAAATTGAAAACCCTATTCTTGGACTCATCCATTCAAAGTCCGACTATACAGATGCTGGACGAATGCCAAGTTCACCTATACCTGTTGGTTCACTAGTTCTTCCTCGCTATGGCTCCCACGGGCTAGATTTGTACTACATGTAAGTGAACTTTTTTCCTTTACATTTCAGGCATTGTTGTCTTATAACAAACACTGATGTTATAAATTGTGATTTACAAGGCTATGGGAAGTAAACGGAGATGTTTATAATTGTCCTCAAGAAGTGCCTTTAGTTTACTTTCTTGCAATAATCTAAATTTGATCGATCTATATTTTTTTACTTTGAATGTTTACTTATAAAGTGGTGCTGATTGAATATCCAGGTCAGCTAGGTCTCTAACAAAGGCTCATACACCCACAGTAGGATCTTATTTAGCTCGTAGTCCTGAGAGGGCAACTATAAGCTCCATGCATGATTTAGAGACTACTATTGAAGAACCCCTGCTTGCTAGTCCTGGTTCCGCAAAATCTTCATCACCCTTGAGCACAAAAAGCATGCTGTGTGTGGTAATCCTTCAACATCCATAAACAAGGTCACTTTCAATGTTACTTATCAATTGCTAAATCTAATTTTTGTCTACTTGCAGGTCTCAGGAGTGACGTTCCTTGTCTGCAGATTTAATCTCAATTCTTCTGCAAATAGTGGAAGTAACATGCTACTAGAAGAAACAGGGAGAGGAGTTGTGATCCAAATCGGAAGAAAACTCTTGCAGGTAAGGCGACTTACGGAAGTAACGCGATATATCATTGTGGACTCTCTTAATGAACTACACCATGTAATATCATAATTCACTGGTTATTTATTTCGTAAGCAACCCCAGCGCACAATTTTTTCAATAGACAAATGAAGTACTATTTGAGATTACTAACGCTTTGCGTGTTGTATTCCTCTAGTTTCGCCGATCTCCTTAGTCTTACCTTTGCAGGTATATTTTTGAAAGTTATATATCATTCAATTTACCGAGTTTTCATTGCTCTGGGTTTCTTTAGGACAACATTGGTAAAAGGAATATTGAGATAGGAAGCATCCTTGGTTGGGCAATGGCAGCTATCTACATGGGTGGAAGGCTTCCACAAATTTGGTTAAACGTGAGTATTTGTATACCAGGCAGAGACATAGTTCTTATTTTCTGTCTAGCTGTCATTAAATTTCGCACTCACAAGTATAACTGAGTCTAACCCGTACTTCGATTTGAATGCAGATAAGAAGGGGTCATGTTGAGGTAAGCCCTTACTACTGATCGTGTCAGGAAGGATGTACATTTAATACAAATTCAATCATGTTTAATACAAATTCAATCCTGTTTATGCTTATCGAGTTATCAGTAATATATTTGTCTAAAGGAAATATCCTATTCCCCAAAAATAATTTTTGTAGAAGTGCATTTCAAATATTGCCTATGTGTGCTTTAAACATGCAGGGGCTTAATCCATTGATGTTCATCTTTGCATTATTTGGAAACATCACCTATGTGGGAAGGTAATAACTATTTCTCTTATCGTTCTTTTGGAAGAGATTCTTTAATTATTATTTTGATGAATACAAAATGGTGCTTAAGTTATTCTTTTATTGTGTATAGTATACTTATCAACAGCACGGCTTGGTCCAAAATTAGACCGAATCTACCATGGCTAGTTGATGCAGGAGGATGTGTTCTTCTAGACACTTTCGTATCCTTTTTGGTCAAATTTTTCTTAAATTAATGTTTCTTTCACTTGAATTTTTTCTTTCGAAGTTACAATGAAAAGATAAACTGAAAACGGAACAAACGATTTGGTCGATTATTGTGTGTATAGTGATAAATAAAGCCTTAACCAATGTTACAGATACTTGCTCAGTTCATCTATTTCTATTGGTTTCGGAAACACAAAGACTCACTGAAAGATCATGGTGACGACATAACAGTTTAGCCGGTTCCATTCTTTTATTCTTACAATATTGCTACTCAGGTAATCTTTCTTTACCCAATACAAATTGGAGTAAAATGTTTTCTTTCTTCTGTTAAAGAATATAGAGGTTTTAGGTGTTTTTACCTTCCCAAGACGTAGGAGCTACTCCACCGCCACCCCTATGCCGTTCACAGTATGGGAACAAAAAGTAGTCCTTGCACCGTGAGACCGTTTCCAGCATTACACCATATAGTTCATGATTTTAGTTTCTTACTACTGCTATTATTGTTTGTAACATTTCGCTATTATTATTTACTGGTCTTATAAGAAATGCAAACAGAGTGCAACAATATTGAAGAAAATATAGTATCAGTACGACAGGAATGTGAACGAAGTGTGACGAAAATACTATTTATTATTACACTTTGTTTACATTCTTTAAGATTTAGAATTATGAATCTATTCATTGGATAGCTACGAATTACCACTAGTGCTGATATGTGTTTATGTTTTTCAGGGCGTTCTTCAAGCTAGCCGACACTTCAGCTCTACGACTAACATCGTTGTTCAAAGTTGATGAAATCTTTCATAGTTGTGATGTGCCATTTAAGTTCAATGGTTGTGAAATACTGAGTGAACAATATTACTTCATGTAATCACATTATTACTGGTCAGAGAGAAAGAGAGAGAGAGATTTTGCTCCCAATGTTGGACACCAAGCTTGTGATCCAACTTCAACTAACAAATGGTTGCTTATCTTACATTCTTTCTTTTATACTATTATATTGAATGGAAATGCTCTTTTCAAGTTATAAAATAATTAAATATTTATGGGTTATTTGTACTTAAGAAACTCTAGGTTAATTACTCAATTTTATTTTACCCTCAAGTTGTGATGAACTTGAAAATTTGTCCCTATTTCGTTTTTAATCGCTGTCTTCAAGCTCTTTCCTTTCTATCCTCTTCACTTTTTAATGGATAGAAAGCGAGTAGAAACAAACTGAAAACAGAACTTTTAGGAGTCAATATTTGGAAATAATATAATCGAAAAAAAGATTAATAATAATAAAATTAAGTAGATAAATTATACAACTTGGCAAATGTGTATATGTGCTTATACAAGTTGGCAACAGCATACAAGTTGGAATATGTATATAGAACAATAACTCTGAAAGAGACACCCACATTGAATTTTCATGCATGAAATTAGCAAATTTGATGGATGACTCAAAACCATCATGCCTTAATATAGATAATAGGTTAAAAGCATCCTAACCTTAGTTAGTTAGCTAGATGTTTATTAATTGCTTGTTTCCACTCAATTTTCTGTCCTATCTAAATCAAACAATGATTAACCATTATGTTGAGTGGTAAATAATCAAAATTACATTAAATATAAACAATTTTTCTCAAAAATGTTGGGTAGAGTGGTAACAAGAGTCTGGTAGTAGCTATTATTATTATTATACGGTTACGAAAATTTTTATTTTATCTGAAATATTCTTTTATCCAAATTAAAAAAGTACTGGTTAACGGATCTGATGAATCGTAAACAGTTAAAATTAAATATTTAAACAACTTTTTCTCGAAAATATTGATTGGTGTGAGAAGAGTTCGATTTTTAACTTGGGGACTCAAATCAGAAGTCTTTTTGCAAGCATAGTATACGATGACAAATACATGCATAGGCATGTCTAATCATTTATATAAGAACCATCCATCCAAAATCCATATAAAAAAAATGAATCTTTTCTTTATTTCCTTATATCTTTACACAAGAAACATGTATAGACACGGTTGCTTCATTAGAAAGATATATGTAGCTAAAACTTATAAAAACTCACTAACTCATAATTTCATTCTCATTACTCTTCTTCTCTCTTTCTCCACCTCCTACATTTTTCGCTACAATAAATATTGTTCTTGTTACTATTTCGTTCTACCGTTATGTTTTGGTTTTTCAAGACATCACGGCCATCTAACGCCATGTCGGTAAGTAATATAATAATATATAATTTTTTCGTTTTTTAAATCATTTGTATTACTTCTTAATTACATTTACATTTTTTTTTGTTGTTTAGATTGTGGAGCTTCTAGTTCATATGGATTGTGAAGGGTGTGAAAGAAGGGTTAGAAAAGCTATATCTAAGATAGAAGGTATATTTATTTATGCATATTCAATTTATTTCATTTAATTTGTAAACTAATAAAAATGCACAAGGTAATCAAAACATTATTATGAAGACATGCCAAGTCATAATTCATGATTATCTCTGGTCATTTGACTTAATAAAATTATTGATTAAATTATTAATAATATATAGTATTAATAGTTTTGTAATTAATTAACAGGGGTTGACAGCGTAGATATAGATATGGATATTCAGAAAGTAACAGTGAAGGGATACGTTGATCAGAGACGGGTACTTAAGATGGTAAGGCGTTACACGGGAAGAAAGGTGGAGTTTTGGCCGTATCCATACGACTCGGAGTACCATCCATATGCATCTGAGTATTATGAACTATCTACACATTCTTCGTCATACAACTATTATCGACATGGTTATAATGAGAGTGTCTATGGTTATTATCCTACCCTTCCTTATTCAACTATCATCGATGATCGTACTGCTAACTTTTTCAATGATGAGAATGTCCATGCATGCAATATTATGTAGTTTTTCATTCATTATCATTATTATGTTAATGTCATGGTGATGAGATGATATGTGGTATGTAAATATACGTATACTACAAAATTGAATTTCTAATATTGAAGTTTGTCGCTTAATTCATACTATATGTATGTTTTGAGGATTGTTAATTATGTACTAATAGCTTTAAGAATGGGTAGGGTAAAGGTTTGCTTGAAGTTGGGAGGAGATATATGGTTGGGAGCTAATTAACTTATAACATTGCTTTAGCTTTTGAGGGAAATCATTTTTCTTTCAAATTAGTATAAGATTTTGTTAAACTTTCACAATTCTTAGCGGTGAAATCCAGACCCACTTTATCGTGTAAAAGAGTTTAAAGTAAAAACATGTCATGACAAGATAAAGTATGGAATTTTTGCTATTCACATGTCAAATTACATATACGTATAGCCAGGGTTGGGCCAAATATATCGGACGTCCCAAACGAAATTAGAAGTTGAGGTCCTATATAATGGATGTTAGAAAAATTAAATAAAATTTGAATAATGTAAAGGGGAGGAATTGAACCCCTTGACTTCGTATCGATGATCTAAACTCTTTACCACTAAGCTACACCTTAAATTGTGTTGTAAGTTAGTTTAAAGTATAATTATTTCTTCGAAAGTTGTATACAAATAGAAAACATGAGGCCTTTGATTATTGGGGGTCCAAAACGACAGCTTTGGTGGCTTTGGGTTTGGTAGCTTTGAGCCCGGGCCGCTCTTGCGTACCGTAATGGTTGACAATATAAATTGTTTTGTTCAACGTCAACTTACAAAAATGAAAACTCTCTCTCTCTCTCTAACTTTGGACCGGCTGCGTCACCCGATCGGAATTCAACCAAGAAATTGGGCTGGCATACCATCACCGTTGATTGCGGTTTATAAATGCCCGTCATGTAAATAATAATTTTACAAAGAAACTTGTAAAGGAGATTTTGACAGTCGAATTGCAGAAGAATCAAAATGTGGTAACTAAAAGCATCAAATGTAAGGATATGTTGAATGTTTCAGGTTGAGGGCTATCAAGAAGTATAAGTGGTGCTACTTACGAAGAGAAATAAAAAAAGAGAACCTTATTCGATATAATACTACTAATTTCAAATATATAAGATAAAAGGAATATTGATCAAAATGAGAAAAGCATCTAAATATTTAGTCCTCTCAAGTTCTTTGCAACTACTTTAAAAACAAAAAAATGAAAATGGGAAAATAAAATAAAAGGAAGAATCTAATGCTTAGATGCTCTGTGCTATATCATCAATCAACTGGATGATAAAGATAGGGTGAAAAATGATATGCACTAAATGGCAGGACCGCAGGATTCTTTGGTCCATAACAACATACATGAAACATCATAATTTAGGGAATGAAAATCAATGTGACATGCCCCATTTGACATGGTGTGGACGGATGGTTTACAATCTCCCTATGTTGAGATGATCCAGGCTAGGGATGGGTTTTTGGTCCGGAAATCCGGAACCTGCCCATGACCGTCCGAGTCCGAAGGGTCTGTGACCGTCCGATGCTCGAATCGACCGTATCCGCCCAACAACTTAAGCGGACAAACGCGGGCATAGATCCTTCTGGTGATCTGACCGTGTCCGCCCACTTATATAGTCCGACTGAACCCGTCAGTTTATCCTACCCGTTTCCCTAGGGAGGGAGGCACTAGCTTGACTCTCTAGGATTTGAAGTTAAAAGGGATGGGAATTTTATGAGCACCATAAGAGTGACTAAACCTAGTCTTGCTTAGAGAAACTTTATATGCACCGTGTGTTTGTGTTATACACACCTCAATAACACTTTTTTTTTTGTTGAACTCACCTCAATAACACTTGACTTGGATAATGATAAAATCAAGTGATATACACACTTTATATTCTTCCCCAATTTGGACTGGAATTCAATCTCCAGTATCGCAACACTTTCTCTCCCCTCCATCCACCACCACCATCACCACCGTCCCCAAGTGTTATACAAATTTACCCTATCCAAATTATTTATCCTTAATTATGTGTATCTTGGAATCTGCTGGAAAGAGGAAGAAGAGAGAACAAGTGGCCAACTGAGTAGATTTTGGTCCGCATCCATCTCTATAAAAAAAAAAAATTGAGTCCACTGCTGATTATAAGGGCCTATGACAAAGAATGGTGGCCTCTTTAGGTCTCCCTTTGCTGAAGGGCTTGTTCCAATGACTAGTAGAGGATGCTTAACAATCTCTTTGTTGGAATAACCACCAATTCATTACTTGGAATTACAACAAAGAAAAATACTCTGGGTAAGAAATACAAGATAAATCACCTCCTATAGATGTCCCTACAAAATTAAAATCTACCCCTTTTTTTTAGTTTTTTTGATGAAAATCTACCCCTTTAATATGAGGTTGCAAGTTTTAACTCTCCTTCCACAAACCCTCACTATACAATAGGAGACACAAATAATTTAATTCAAAGAGGAAAAGAATGATGTGACGAGAGAGATACAAAAATAAATAGGAGAGATAAATGACAAAAACAGGAAAAACATCAATGATCACGAGAGAGATACAGACCTAGACAAGTGGGAGAATCTTCCTATTTCATTTGTGATCAGTATACGTCTTAACGGACTAGTCCGGACTAGTCCGATTTTAATCGTCACCATTGGATAAGTTTCTCCTGTTTGAGATCATTTTTTTTTTAGAGAGTTTGTGATTATTTAAAAAATTTTCCGGTCGGCCACCTAATTGGAGAAAAGAGAGAGAATGGTAGGGAGAGAGAAGATGAGGTGGAGAGAGAGAGATGTGAGGGGGAGGGAGGTGAGGTGAGGTGAGGTGGAGGGAGGTGAGGTGGAGAGTTTTTTATTGGCCGCGGCTTTGGGGAATAAAGAAAATTCTCCGGGGAATAAATTCTCGAGGGAATCCAGATTTTTTTGAAAATTCTCCGGGGAATAAATTTTTATGGGGAATACAGAATACATTTTTTTGAAAGTTCTCCTCCATCTCATCTGTTCTCTCTGCCACTTCATCTTTTCGACACCTCATCATCTTCTCCGGCGAAAGTCGCCGGCCGACCAATTTTCCGGCCGGCGACCTTCAAACATAATTTGAAAAAAAAAAAAATTTATCTTCTCTCTCTCTCATTTTTTTTCTTTTCTCTCTCTCTCTCTAGAACAGATCTAGAGAGAGAGAGAAGGTCTGTTCTCACGAGGGAATCCATATTCATGGTTGGATCTGTTCTAGAGATCGATAATAATGTTTGCCGAAACCTAGCTCTGGTGCTCCCTTGATCTCCATATTCATGGCTGGATCTTTTGACGACGAATCACTATTATTGCACATTTTTCTCATTATGTATAAGAAACTGGTTTCTATAGATGGGTCTGGTTTGCCACTCCCAGAAAAGTTGAAGAGTCGATCTTTGAAGAATTCGCAGTGTATTACTCCGATACTATGCCCACCTTTTTACTGGAAAAAACGAAAACCCATTCCCAATTAGTACCATAAAACTGAGGTCACAGAAAATTTAGACCCAACTCTTTCGAAAACATAACAGGGAGAGGAATCAGAACAAAAGATTGTAATTTAAAGCTCTCCATGTCACTAAAAGATGAACCAAAAACTAATATAAAACACATATTAGAATCAACACAGAATAATCACACTTTGGGAAGAGACTCAAAACCTAAAGTACCCAAGTTTTATTACCTAAAGTAAAACCTAATCAACACCCATAGAATTTCGAGAGAGGAGATACAATCAAAAACCCATATAAGACTTTCAGAACTATAAACATTCGACAAAAAACTATAAACAAGAATAGGAAGAGATCATGCCCATTGAAGGTCTCTCTCTCTCTCTCTAGAACAGTTCTAGAGAGAGAAGAGTGAAAAGAAAAAAAAACTTAGAGAGAGAGAGAGAAAATAAAAAATAAAAAATTATGTTTGAAGGTCTCCGACCGGAAAATTGGTCGGTCGGCGACTTTCGCCGGAGAAGATGATGAGGTGTCGAGAAGATGAAGTGGCAGAGAGAGGTGATGAGATGGGGGAGCCTTTTTTATAACATCTCCTCAAATTAGAAGCCCCTTAGCAATAAAAAGAAACATAAAAAGTTAATCTTATTTGACTAGGTTTAAGAAAAGTCTTTATTCCCCGGAGAATTTTCTTTATTCCCCAAAGCCGCGGCCTTTTTATTTTGAACCATATTCCCCATAAAATATGTTGCCTCGGAATTTTTTCAAAATTTTGTATACTCCCTTTAGAATTTCAAACCCCATAAACTTTTTAGTTTTTCCGGAAGAGCTGGCATTTTCCAAATTAGTAATGGGTTTAATAGGTGATTTGTGCAGGGTTTAACGGTTTTATGCAGGGTTCCAACTCTGACCAGCCAAACGTGAGTCACTCCAATGCCTACCACGTTGAAAAAGAATTATCTACCACTCAAAAATATAAAAAGTATAAAATCAATGGAAAAGTGGGTAAAAATATTGAATCAATCAGAAATGGTGGAATATTCATGATTCTCACATTGACCAAAATCCAATCTAGCCAGCTTTTCTAAGATTTGATGGTCACGTATATGGCCCTCTTTAACTTGGGTTCGTGTAAGATACAATCATTTAAATTGTGTGTCCTCGGCTCCTCGCCAACGTCGAGACCTTTTGAGAGAGCTGGGAGTGCTCTCGCCACGAACAAAACCTCCTACCATCCGTGCGAAGGTGGTGGCGAAAGGGAGGACAATATCAGTAACTGCTGGACTTAGGGCGTCACATTGATGACAAGACTTCAACTTCTATGGATCCATAAAACTTTTAAGTTAGGAGGATAAGGCCAATAACAAATCAATATTTGTGTAAAGAAAGCACCCCAAAGGTAATTACAACTTTATAAGACTCCAATGCACCACTGCCACCCTCTTTAGCTTTTGCTTTTAGAAAGGATAAATGAAGCTAATGTTGATCTATATCTGTCTTGAATCTGGGTTTGCATATTCTTTTTCTTTATTCTTTATTCTTTTTTCTAACTCTTTCTAATCTAAGAACTTCTAACTTATAATTTCAACAATGTGGTGGAGTATCAAAGTCATCTGAACATTGATCTCAAACTCTTATTCATAGTATATAATAACGTTACAAAATCAAGTCATGAGGGTTGATCTCACGATTTTCTTGTTACTATGTTTTCAAGACCAGAAAAACTAGATTCGTCTAACGCCGATAGAAACCAAGATCAAGTCATACTGAAAAAATAATTCTAACATATAAATAGCATCTCTTTTTTAGGTATAAAAATAGGCATGGCTCATCTACACATACCATGTAAAAAATGTCAACTTCTCATCTCATAAAAAAAAATTTCTTGTAAAAAGAAGTGAGGTAACAAAGAGGAAAAAAAATTCTATATTTGGTCTTGACTTTAATCCTTTTGTCTACTTCTTACCAACTTTATCCCCATTATAGTCCAATGGGCTTTCTCTAAACAGTATTTTAAGTAAATAATACAAAAAAAGAGGGCCCCTAAAAATTCCTCCTTTTTCTTCATGGAGTCTCTACTAGTCTTTATCTCCACTCTTTCTCTCTCCAAAACTGTACTTTTACACTTTTTGCATGAAAGCCAGCCATGGCTGATTTTTCCATATGAGAAAAAAGAGGGCTAATCTTAGTAAAACTTCTTACAACCGACTCTTCCATTTAACATTAGAATCTCTCTCTCTCTCTCTAACCTGGGTTCACTCTGAAAATCCCAAGTTCTCTACAATTTCTTCTTCATTTTCCCCTCATCAGGTACCTTCATCTAAATACCCTTAATTGTATACGTTTCTGATGTTTTTAATGCTATGTGTACTCTCTATTTCTTCATTTATGGTTTTGTTTTTGTTTGGGTTTTAAGTTATTTTCACTCTTACTATTTCCTAAATCTAAATCTCTCTACTATTCATGTTTGTGTTATCTCAACTGTTTTTTAGGTTTACTGGTTAGGCACGTTTGAAATTCATAGGCTTTTAATGATTTATTAGATTTTTGTTGATTTGAACTTTCTTTAAGAGGTGGGTTTTTTTTCTTCTTAGGTTTTCTTTGAATCTGAATATGGAGTGAGTTCCTCTTTTTGCATTTTGAAATTTCTTCTAAGGGTTGAGCATTTAGATGTAAACATGTTAGTAGTTTATATTGATATTGTAGCTCTTTGATTTTCAATTTTATGGCTTGTTTGGATTGTCATTTTGGTTTATGCTCAAAAAAAGATTTTTCTATTAAGTTTTGAGTGGTCCATATGATAATAGTTATCTTCTAGTTCTGGATTTCAAATGACAGCTAGATCTCAAAAGTACTCATAGTTTCAATTTCATTTTTTTCCTTTGAATCTCATGTTTCAGTAATTTTTGTTTCACTTAGGTTATTGAATATGAATTTCAGTCTTTACTTGATGTTTGATGGGTTCTCTATTTCTTGGTCATCAGTTGCTTTTGGAGACTAGCTAGTAGCTATGGAGGTTGATGTTTCTTGAGTATGCACTAAACTCATCTTTTCGTGCTCAAAGGGGTCCATAAATGACTCAAAAAGGTAACAAATTATAGTTTGAGATAAAAAAAATTCAACATTTTTCTTTTATATCCATGTGCTGTATCAATAGTAAATGATTTAGGGATTCAACCTTGTGTTATATGAGCTAGAGTTAAAGAAAAAGAAAATTCGGATAAAAGTTCATAACTTCCAAGAGTAAGTTTCATTCATTCCGAACTAATTGCTTCTCAATAAGCCGATTATGAAATTGCTTGAGCCTTTGCCTTCAAAGACGAGGGTGTATTTTTGTTTCTTCGGTGATTCTATTTATTGATTTTGTTATGAATTTCTTAAATGTGTTAATGGCGTTCATCTTGAACCTTCGTCTCGGGGTTTCTTTTGTTTTCTTAACATACCTGAATCTTCGAAATTTTCAGGTAGAAGCCTCATGTGTTAACTAATCAAACAGAAGGAATCTTCAATTGTCCGATTGAAGATATGGGCGTGGCAAGCTCTAGAATAGAAGAAGATAAGGCCTTGCAATTATGTCAGCAAAGGAAAAAGTTTGTTAGACAAGCACTCGATGGAAGGTGCTCACTGGCATCAGCTCATGTTAATTACATTCAGTCTTTGCGAAGTACAGGCATTGCTCTAAGGAAGTTCATCGAACCTGAAAATGTGGGCGAGTCTTCTTTATATACTTCCACGATTGCAACCTCGGAGCCACATGCTTTGACTGAAAAGTCTATTTCTCAGTACTCTCTCTCTTCTCCTGTTTCACAACATGTCAGTGCAGTGGAAACCTTTTCTCCAAATATTTCTCCATCCAAAAATGATCAGTTTCAGATAAATCATATGAAATCTGGTGGGAGTTTCTCTATGACAGTCGAAGAGAGACCTCCTTTTGAAGTAACTGGGACTCTAAAACCCTCAGGGAATGTAGCCGAAGATCAATTTTTCACACCTCCATCTGTTAAAACGCATAAAACTTCAACTTATGAAGAAGATCATCTTTCACCTGAAACTCCACCATGGGATTATTTTGGTCTTCCTGCTGATAACCGTTCATCTTTCGGAGATGAAATGGGGTCGAACCATGGGTTAGAGGATACTGATTATATAGGAGAATCTAAAGTAGCAAGAACTCCTGAGTTGGAGATGGAGGAAAAGGAAATCTCTTTCTCCAAAAGGCCGACTTCAAATGAGTCAGAGGATGAATTTGATGAACTTGTTATGGATAATCTTGTTCGAAGTTTTGAAAATCTTAATAGGCAGGGTACTTCATCTAGTACTATTTCCCCTAGTGTGCAATCTAGAAGAGAAATCAGGACATTGAGTGGAGGAAAAACCAATTCTCCTCATATAACTCCTTCAAAAGGTACTTCTCAAGTTGTTAGACCTACTATTGATGAAAAGAAAACACCAGAGAAAGAGCATGTTTCTGCTAGTAACCTTGCATGTAAGGACTTCTTATTGACCATAAAAGAAATTGAATCTCTGTTTCTCAAGGCTTCTGAATGTGGCGAAGAGGTTCCAAGGATGCTCGAAGCAAATAAATTTCATTTTCGTCCAATGTTCCTAGGCAAAGAAGGTGAGACACCTTAACCATTTGTAGTTGCTAGACTATTTTTTTCTTCTAAATTTCTAAAATCTCTATAAAGGTTCTGATTTGATGTGTCGATAGAATATTACGAGGGATAGTACTTCAAAATCGACAAACTATGTTTCCTATACAAACTTTTGTCGATAAACTTGTGTGTGTTAGATTAAATTTCTAACAAAAGTAACATGGTTGTAACAGCCGGGTCAAAGGCATCGATGTTTCTCAAATCTTGCTTTTCTTGTGGTGAAGGCCCGCCCCATGCTTCTGAAGGTAATTCTTCATCTCTTCGTAAGATGAAGACATTTTAGTGTCAAATTTGTTTCTTGCTGACAGATATTCCTTCTCATCGAGAAGCTAATAGCATCTATTTTTTATAATGAATTTGAGGTCTTCCTGTTTTCTGCACAGAGCCAGTCCCAGTGGAAACAAAGTACTTAACCTGGCCAAAGACAGCATCGTCTTGTTCGTCATCATCCAGAAATCTTCTAGGTTCCACTCCAAAAGGTGATATTGAGGATCGAAAACTTTTCAGTAGTTCCTATATGAACTCAGGCAGCCATGCATCAACCTTAGATAGGCTATATGCTTGGGAGAGAAAACTATATGACGAAGTCAAGGTATTTAGCAGTGTAACTATTTGTTTCTGGAATTTCTGTGACTTTTATATTTGAAGTTCATCCCTTCATTAAAGTTGCTTAAAATATATGCTATAATTACCATGTGTTCCTTTCCTTCAATTCTCCAAAGGAACTGTTCGGTTCCCCCGGCAATCGGATTAAATCATTAAAGTTGCTTAGACCCCATTGCTGAGCAAGTTGGACGTTTAGAGTCGTACAAAAATATGACTGAAATGCCATGTAAGAGGTAAAAAAACAAGTTGGGCGCTGCACACTTAGAGTTTAGATAACTAGGGTTAACATAGCGTAAATAGGTTAAAGTACAAAAGTGCCCTTAAGGCAACTTCTCTTACAGTAATTGTACCTCTTGTGGTGCAAAGCATGAGCAGATTCCTAGAAGAACAGGAAACCAGAGAAGAGAAGAGACATGATAAATCACGATATGGTATTTTTAAGGTTTTAGTGAACTTCTTGCCTTTTGGGGATCCCTACTATGTAATAAAATATGGAACGTTATCGTGATATTGTGGCTTGTGGGGCATTTGCAAAGCTATGAAGGCACCATTTCAGAGGGGAGAGAATCAATTTCGATAATATCTACGTGTCAAGTTTCACACTTACATACTTTTGGGAAAAGAGAAAGAATTAGACCCTCACTTTGTGCTTGGAGATTTTACACTTGGTTGGGAGGCTATCCTTGCCACTATCAAATCGGAATATTGTAGCTTGTAGAGATACTTCTCCTTCGTAAACCCTTTTACTTTATGCACAAAACATATATTGTTCTACTTGTTTAAAAAAAGATATACTTAGTGAGGTTAAAAGATAATCCGTCCAACTACTTCATTTCAACCTGTGACAGCATTTGATCTCCTCTTACTTTCAGGCCAGTGGGATCATCAGAAGGGAGTATGATATGAAATGTAAACTACTACGGCAGCTAGACTCGAAGGGGAAATATACTCCAAGGATTGATAGGACACGTACAATTGTGAAGGATCTTCACTCGAGAATTAGAGTTGCCATTCACAGGATTGACTCAATATCAAAGAGAATTGAAGAACTAAGGGACAAAGAGCTTCAACCTCAACTCGAAGAGTTGATTGAGGGGTATGTTTTCTCTATAGTTTATAGCGATCTCAATAGCTACGTGACTTTACGAATTTAGTCTCAGATTTATGTATGAAATATTGAAATGCAACTTTGTCGTTGATTATCTACTAAAGAAACCTCTAAACGTCTTACTGATTTCACCATCATGACTTAATTTTCTTGTGATAGGTTAAGTCGAATGTGGGAAATGATGTTTGAATGCCACAAGATGCAGCACAATATCATCTCTACAGCTTATCACAATGAAACGAAAGTTTCCACGCATACTGAATCACATCGACAGGCTACCATCAATCTCGAGAATGAACTGCATTCTCTCTCGTCAAGCTTTGCCAAATGGACCAGTGCGCAGAGGTCTTACGTGAAAGCGATAGACGGGTGGCTCCAAAAATGTGTGTCTCTTCAACAGAAATCTTCAAGGTGGAGAAAAAGAGTTCCAGATACACCTTTGAGATATCGAGGGCCACCTATATTTGTAACTTGTGGTGTCTGGTTAGATAAACTCGACGTCTTACCCGCAAAGGAAGTCGAAAATTCGATAAAGGCATTAATGGCCAATACCACGTCTTTATTACCTCAGCATGAAAAGAGTTCAAAAAAACTAGGCGAAGATAACGAAGCAGTGAAAGCAGAAGCAGCAGAAGACTGGAATTCAGGTTTCGACAGTTTCAAGACGAGTTTGGTTGGGTTTCTGGACTTGTTAAGTTTCTTTGCTGAATCCTCAGTGAAGATGTATGGTGAGCTGAAAAAAGCCATTGAAAAAGCTAAAATTGCTTATGATCAGAGCACAGTTAAGTCTCCATAGTTCACTCTTATTCATTGAAAAGGAAAAAAAACAGGTACGAGAATTCGCACATGGGTATGGAGTACCTGTTGCAAAATTCAATCTTATGTTACATTTATTGCTTATGGAGAAAGAATAAGATGGGACTAGATCGAAGAAAGCGCAAATAAATGCATCAGAGTTATGGCTGGATGGATCTGGTAGGAGATATATTAAGATATGAGGGAGAGTTTTGATTGAAGAAAAAGGATGAGAGTATGACTAAAGTCAAAGCAGTGAGGAGAGAGTTGTGTTCAGAAGTGATGGGATACTACAACTTGTAAACATGAATCAGGTCAGAGTTTCCCCATCTTCTATTTGAATATTAACTACTTTGAATACATATATCTTGACCTATTTTGCATTGCTAATCTATGGGAAAATATCAAACACTTGAAATGTATTTGTTTCATTTACAACTTCGTTCTTCCATTAATTCGTGGGTGCATCTATAGGCGCCCCTTCTTTTTTTTTTTACTCTTGGTCTCCTTCTCTCTTCACGCCCCACGGACTGAGACAGTCGGAAGGCAGTCGGTCTACGCCTAATCCGTGTTGGGATTGAACAACACGGATGAGCAGTCGGAGGCCCACATGGGGTGTCAATTTGAATCCCACATGAAAGTGGCAAAAAACTTTATCAAGTATAATTGAACATGAAAAGAAAAAAGTAAATTTAATAAGGCAACACGAGATAAACTATCCACATTAAATTTGGGTGGACAAAAGAGGAGCATTTACATATTAATGAAGACATGATTATGAATGGGTAGATAGAGAGAAGAATGGTTGGGTAGCCATAGTTATGAGTTTAAAAGAAGGTAGGTTTGTTGGATAAGTCAAAAGGACAGCAAATTTAGGCGGTGGTAAGGGGGAGGTGGGGTGGGTGGGTGGGTTCTGTTGGGACCATAGGGTTTAGGGTTTTCCTTTGCCATTGTGGGAATGTGAAGGTGTGATCTCTATTGTTGAAAATGTCAAATGATCAACCACCTTTTGCATGAACAAACGGTAATGACATATCATGCTTTTCATGTACCAAAAAGAACCAAATCAGTAAATGATATACATCTTATCTTTGTTGTGTTTATATGGAAATAAGGTATTAACTTTCTACTAAAACAAAAGGTAGTAACTGTTTTTCGATTAGTATTTTGTTGTCGGCTTTAAATTCAACAAAAAAATGGAGTTGAGACAATGCTCACCCTCAAATTATACATAGGATTATCAACTTTTTTTTTTTTTTGTTGAAAGCATAGGATTATCAACTTGGTATTATATATATATAAAGGCTAAAGAAAAAACAGCATAATAAAAAGACACTTTTTAGTTTTTTATTTTTTTTTTGTTGCAAATTTTTGTTTTTATCCTAGGATGCCAAAAGTTGGCTAGCTCCTATTGTGAAAAGGAGAATGTATTTTTTCGAAAGATACGTGTCCGAGCAAAATGTCGAATTTTATTTCTCAACCGTGAGATTCAATTAACCATTTCACCTTCTCTTAAATCTTAAGGGTGAGATTTCATGTTTGGCTATGGTGGGCACTTTAATCAGCTATTATATCGAAACATCTAGCCGTTCTCTCTTCTGAATGCATCAATTATATAAAACGGGAAGATCTAGAATTGCAACAATGATTTACAATGATAAAAAATAAGTACTGTATATAACTAGTAACCTTTGTAAGGATCATCCTCACACACACTATAATTGCGTGAGAGGTGGGAACAAAAATGCATATCACATGAGAAAAACGATCTTGGTAGCTAGTACTTATATTGGTCTAGGCGTACTAACAGCTTGACACCTTATAATGTAACATAATTGATTGTTATAAAATATTGTCTTGGTCACCCATTTGTTATGAACCAATGATCATGCTATGCTAAAAGGTTTTCTGTCACATTGTTTGTACAAATACATTTTATAACATAAATATAATAAAAAGATAGTTGTATTTGTGGCCCTTTAATTGATTATGGATGAGTGTGGACTTATAACTAAACCTCATACATTTTTTAAGTTTTTAACCATTCAAAATTTGTATAATTTTTGTGAAAAAAAAGGCAAAACTCTAACTTACCTTGTAACTTTAGGCCTCAATTTTAGGGCTTCCAATATAATCTTTAGTGCATTAAAAAAGATTTGGTGAATACATATGGGATGTCTCCCAATCCCTTCTTCTCTTTATATAGACAGACGATGATGAGTCGCTGATAATAGTACTCTATCGACGTGAATGTCATTGTTCACCTTTGACGTGAGACTAATCAACTATTATTCAATAACTGCATAATCTATACATACTCATATTTGTAAAATCTACTATGTCTGATTATAACAAATAAGCTACACTCTTACCATATATAGTCAAAATCTACCATAAATCAATACAACCTCAATTGGTAACATTTGGAGCCAACCCAAATCATATCACATTTGGGAAAATTCTCATACACGGTAGAATCTTGAAAATCTTGAAATTGTTCCCTTGGTATCTATGAATCTCAACCATCAAATCTTAGAGTATTCTTTTATCTTCAAACACCTCCAATCGTATACCCCATGAACACACCAAAGTCATGAAAACAGAGAAAGAAACTATCCCATAATTTGTCTCAAATGCATTAATTTATTGACTTCTCTCTCTAATCTCCAAACTCTCACTACTTTTTACTTTTTCTCAACTTTCATCCATATTTATAAATACCCATCCCTTTTCTCTTCCTTTTTCCAACAAATCTTAACAAACTATCAAGTTCTTCTTTCCTTCTCCTTTTTTTTTACATTCTTGGTTTTGATTAGATGGTCTTGATCTGATTCAAGAATCAATTAAAATGGAAGATGGGGAAGAAGGGTCATGGAGGAATCGAAAATCTGTAAGCAAAAATATGTTTCAAAGAAACGAAAGTATTTTCAGAGGATCATCAGGAGGAAGAAGCATGAATAGAAATAACAATGAAGATGAAGAAGATCTTCAATGGGCAGCTATTGAAAAACTTCCAACTTATAATAGACTTACTGTATCTTTAATGAAATTGAATCATCATCATCATCAAAATAATGAATTTCATCAAGTTAATGTTAAGAAAATAGGGTTTGAAACTCGTCAAGAATTAGTAGATCGATTAGTACAAGTTATGGATATTGATAATGAAGTTTTTGTTAGAAAATTACGCGAAAGAATTGATAGAGTTGGAATTACTTTACCACAAGTTGAAGTTCGTTACCATAATCTTAATGTTGATGCTAATGTTTATGTTGGTGGAAGAGCAATGCCTACATTATTTAATTCTAGTCTAAATATGATTGAGGTAAAACAACAAATTAAGATACTACAATTCTACTTTTTTTTTTAATTTAATGAAAGAATTTGATGAGTTTAATCTTGGGTTTTGTTTCGATTTTGAAATTACAGAGTATATTGAGCTCTCTTTTGTTGTTTAAGAGCAAGAAGAAGCCATTGAGAATTCTCAAGGATGTCAATGGTATAATCAGACCTGGAAGGTAAAAACTACATTCACCCAGAGTTCTGTTTTTGTTATGTTTTTAATCTTTAGTCTTTTCCTAGCTCCAATTTTGTTCGGTTTTCGTTCTTATTGTTTTAGTCGCCATGAATTTTGTTCTGTTTAGGCTGACTCTTCTACTCGGACCTCCGGGATCTGGGAAGACAACCTTCTTGACAGCTCTTTCCGGGAAGCTTGATAAAGATCTTAAGGTGAAACATCTTACATCTACTTCTCCAAATTTTGCACTTCTTCTTAGCTAAGTTGTTTACGTTTTCTCCCTTGAGTAGGTTAGTGGAAGTGTTACATATAACGGGCATACCATGGATGAGTTTGTTCCGCAAAGAACAGCGGCTTATATCAGTCAGTTTGATCTACACAACGGCGACATGACTGTAAGAGAAACCTTAGATTTCTCAGCTCGGTGTCAAGGGGTCGGACATAGACAAGGTAACTACTAACTAGCTTAAGTTTTCTCCAACGTCTCATATATACTTAAGCGTTTTGTAAGTTTTACCAATAAACATTTGATTACCTCTGAAAAAATTTCTTTCAGATGTTCTTTCTGAACTTGCAAGGAGGGAGAAACAACAATTTATTAAACCAGACCCAGATATCGATTTATTCATGAAGGTAGGAAACACTACTAACATTGATCGACCGAAGAGAAAAAGAAGAAACATAAAGAACTCCATGTAATTATATAATATCATCTTATGAGCTTAACTTTTTTTGGGTTCCTGCAGGCATCAGCAATTCAAGGACAGAAATCCAGCATCGTCACGAGTTACACATTGAAGGTGAGAGAAATGGTTATTTTGAAGTAGTTTGATTGCTTAGATAACTTGATTTGTAGCATATAGTGAAGATGATCAACTGAGTACAAAATGGATGAATTTGGCAGTTGCTAGGGTTGGAAGTATGTGCTGATACAATGGTTGGTAATAACATGATAAGAGGAATTTCGGGCGGGCAAAAGAAACGAGTAACGACAGGTGAAATGATAGTTGGTCCTTCAACAGCCATCTTCATGGACGAGATTTCGACAGGTCTAGATAGCTCAACAACATACCAGATTGTCAAGTGCCTCAAACATTTCATCCAACTCTTCCAAGGGACAGCAGTCATCTCCCTACTACAACCCGCCCCAGAAACATTCGATCTCTTTGATGATGTCATCCTTATTTCTGAAGGCCAGACAGTTTATCACGGGCCACGGGACTCCATTGTTGAATTCTTCGAGATGATGGGATTCAAATGTCCTCAAAGAAAAGGGGTAGCGGACTTTCTCCAAGAGGTTTGGAAAGTTCACATAGTTTTCATTAGATTTCTTTATTGTGTCTTTCTAGATTTGCAATCTAAAGTAGAAAATTGCACAGGTAATTTCGAGGAAAGATCAAGAACAATATTGGTATGATAAGAATCAAGAGTATCGGTACATACCAGTTGAGGAATTCTCCCAAGCATTTTGGTCATTCCGCGTCGGAAAAGATTTAAAATCAGCTCTGAATGTTCCATATGACAAGTCTCGAAGTCATCCAGCGGCTCTTGTAAAGCAAAAGTATGGACTGTCAAAGAAAGAGCTCTTTAAAGCTTGTTTCGACCGAGATATTCTACTAATGAAAAGAAGCGCATTCATCTTCGTCTTCAAAGTCATACAAGTAAGAAAAACACCTACAAATTTAGCAACTTCAAATATTTAACTATCTAAACCCAAGAACTAGTAAATTTAACCCAAGTTTTCCCGTATTGTTTGGGATGCAGATTTCCATAGTTGCAGTGATAACCATGACAGTTTTCCTGAGGACAGAAATGGATCATAGTTCTTCTCTTGGTGCACAGAAATATATGGGCCTGCTTTTCTTCGGACTAGTGAACAACATGTTTAATGGCCTAGCTGAAATGCAAATGACACTCGTGAGGTTGCCGGTATTCTTTAAACAGAGGGATGCGCTATTTTATCCTTCATGGGCATTCACGCTTCCGACATTTATCACAAGGATCCCCGTGTCATTAGTCGAGTCTTCTGCTTGGGTTATCCTTACATACTATCCCACTGGACTATCACCTAATCCCGAGAGGTTCGTTTCAGTTAAAACCAATTTAGGAGCTTAGAATATGGTGAAACTCTCTGTTTCCGCATCTTTCTAACGAGTATCATTCATGATGTGTTTCAGATTCTTTCGGCAATTGTTTATAATGTTCAACCTACACCAAATGTCCCTATCTCTTTTCCGGTTCATTGCAGCTCTGGGACGCAGTGTCGTTGTTGCAAGCACGTTTGGTGCATTTGCTCTACTCGTCATTTTTGTTTTAGGTGGTTTTATCGTCTCAAGAGGTATGTAGCTACTTCTCCTTCGATCAATTGGAAAGGAAAAAAAATTGTTTGCTTGCTTTGTACTAAAAGTTTTTTATCTGATGGAACGAAATAACAGAGGATATATATAGCTGGTGGAAGTGGGGATATTGGGTTTCTCCTCTAATGTATGCCCAAAATGCGATTGCCGTGAATGAATTTTTAGCAAGTAGATGGCACGTGGTACGTATAGAATGCAAGTGTTACTCATAAAAAATGTTATAAGACTATCGGTTTGGTTGACTAAATCTTGCATTACTTGCAGGGAGGTCCCTTGATTCTCAAAGTAAGGGGAATATTCACCGACGAGTATTGGTTTTGGATAGGAAATGGAGCACTTATAGGATATAACATTCTATTCAACATCTTATATACTTTAGCATTAGCATATCTAAATCGTGAGTATAAAAAACTTATCGGGATTAAGAGTTTCCATGTTGTGTTAATTTCTTCTGACTTTTACTTACTATTTTTGGTTTTACAGCTCTGGGTAAGCCTCAAGCATCTATTTCTGATGCTAGTAAAGCTGGTAATGAGGAGTTAAGTTCAAAGAGGAGACGAGCAAACAACGAAGCCCAAGACTCTGGTAATGCATCACTCAAATTTCCAATAGATAAATATAAACCCCGAAAATGTCATTTAAATCCATATTTCTGCACTTTTCAGGTAATATAGTTGAAAAGAAAGGAATGGTGCTCCCTTTTAAGCCCCTACACATGACATTTGACGATGTAAATTACTATGTTGATATGCCCGCAGTAAGTGTTTTTACATACTCTCAAACAATTCAGAATAGGTATATCAAATGGATGAAAGAAGCTTTTTTGTTAATATATTTTATGTGTTTTGGATTAGGAAATGAAAGAGCGAGGATTCCCTGAGGATCGTCTCCGACTTCTCAACGGTGTAACGGGCTCGTTTAGGCCAGGCGTTTTAACATGTTTGATGGGTGTAAGTGGTGCTGGAAAGACTACTCTTATGGATGTCTTAGCAGGAAGAAAAACAGGTGGATATATTGAGGGTTCTATCACCATTTCTGGTTATCCGAAGAAGCAAGATACTTTTGCCCGTATCAGTGGTTATTGTGAACAAAACGATATTCACTCCCCTAATCTCACAGTTTATGAATCCGTTCTCTATTCAGCTTGGCTCCGACTTCCTTCAAGTGTCAATTTACAAACGAGAGAGGTAAACTTTCGGAAATCACAATTCTATATGCAATTTTTTCAACTTTTTTCTACATTCACTAAAGCTAACCAAATAAACTTATACAGATGTTTGTGAAAGAGGTGATGGATTTGGTTGAGTTGAGCAATCTCAAGGATGCACTTGTGGGTGTTCCAGGAGTTGATGGACTCTCGACAGAACAAAGGAAACGACTAACAATTGCAGTCGAACTAGTTGCTAACCCTTCTATTATATTTATGGATGAACCAACCTCGGGCTTGGATGCCCGAGCTGCAGCCATAGTAATGAGAACAGTCAGAAACACGGTTGATACTGGTAGAACAGTCGTTTGTACCATTCACCAGCCAAGCATCGATATTTTTGAGTCATTTGACGAGGTAAGATTCTCAAGATAAACAAATGAAAACAATACCATTTTTTCAATCCATGAATCTTTTTTTCCTAACGACTTTCTCTTCAACCAGTTATTACTCCTAAAACGAGGAGGGCAAGTTACTTATGCTGGTCCGCTCGGGAGAAACTCACAGGATCTCATTGACTACTTCGAAGCCATTAATGGGGTTCCTAAGATAAGTCCTGAATACAACCCAGCAACATGGATGTTGGAAGTTAGTTCAGTAGCTACAGAAAATGGACTAGGTGTAGATTTTGCAGAAATCTATTCTAACTCGTCTCTTTATCAAAGAAACAAAGTAGTAGTAGAGAACTTGAAGAAACCAGTTCCAGGATCACAAGATCTTCATTTCGATACCAAGTTTTCTCAGTCATTCTGGGTTCAAACTAAGGCTTGTCTATGGAAACAAAACTGGTCTTACTGGAGGAACCCTCCATACAATGCCGTCCGCTTTTTCTTCACTTTTGTCTGTGCTCTCCTGTTCGGAAGTATATTTTGGCAAATGGGTGGTAAAATGTAAGCAACAATCCTTCATGAACACATCCGGAAAACAATTTCCGTTTTACTACAAACTTAACTTTATTCATGCTAAATCGTTTTGTGTTCTCAATGTACCAGTAAGAAGCAACAAGATTTTCTGAATGCCATGGGTTCCATGTTTTCTGCAATTATATTCCTCGGTGTCAGTAACGCCTCATCGGTTCAGCCAGTGGTTGACATAGAAAGAACTGTTTTCTACAGAGAGCGAGCTGCGGGTTTGTATTCAGCTCTTCCATATGCCTTGGCTCAGGTAAATATCATTCATGTTCTTCAAAAAATTCAACATGTACAATAAACTACGTAATAGGAATTCAAATCCACCCACGTCGGTATTTGAATAATGGAAGCCGTAATCTTGGTGCAGGTGTTAGTAGAGTTGCCGTATATCTTTGTGCAGTCAGCAATATATGGTCTTATAGTCTATGCGGCATTAGGTTTCGAATGGACTGCAGCAAAGTTCTTGTGGTTCTTCTTCTTCATGTTCTTCACGTTCCTCTACTACACATACTATGGGATGATGTCAGTCGCTTTGACTCCGAACGTGACCGTAGCATCAGTCTTAGCCGGAGCATTTTATGGAGTTTGGATGCTATTTGCCGGTTTTCTTATTCCTAAAAATGTAAGTAACGAAGATTCTAATCTAACTTTCTTATTTCGTTAACTATATCTAAGTACGAGCTAAACAATTCCTAATATGCAGAGTATTCCGGTATGGTGGAGATGGTACTATTGGGCTTGCCCGGTTTCATGGACACTTAATGGATTAGTGACTTCTCAGTTCGGAGATATAACGGCAACCATGACAACTTATGATGGCTTAGAAGTCCCTTTGAAGGAATACTTGAAAAGTTATTTTGGGTTTGAGCAAGAAATGTTACCTTTGGTTGCATGTCTTAGTGTCGGTTTCGCGCTTCTGTTTGCCCTAGTCTTCGCCTTCTCTATTCGCTATCTTAATTTCCAAACTAGATGAAGTTACATAATACTATAACCTTAATTATAATAGAGTAGTAAATAGTAAATACCAGCTAGTGGTTCTTTTTTATCGTTTTTCTTTTGGATATAAAGTACGTCGAAGTTTTGTATGAATACCTACCCTGTAAGTAATTCACGATAACGTCATATTTAGCTGAATATATCAACAACTTCCTCTTATAGGCAAACTGGGATTGCTTATAGAATTTTGGAGCGGTGATCCTGTCCATATGTTTATGTTGTATATTTTATCTCGTTGAGGTTCTTTCTTTTCACGAAAAGAGTAAGATCTGAATCGTAGTCTCTCTAGTGGAGAGATTCACACAGTAAGATCGAGATTGTTCTCTTTGTCCGTTAAACTCATTGTTGGTCATTCTCAAAATCAACATACCAAATATTTGTCCAAATACTTGTGATTGTTTTTGTCCAAATATTTAGCAAATATGAAACAAGGGTAGGTAAGACTGAGGAACCAAAGGCTGAACTAGAGAAGATATCTATATTCTTATGCTTACACTAGCATGTGAATATGCCGCATAAAATTATTATATAATTTAGGTGGTCATGCTTTTGCTTAGCACCTCGATCTCATTTATATTTATTTTATTTTGTTTTGCTTTCTGCACCAAACATGGCAGACAAAGATTCTTATTAACTTTGATGATGAATCGTGCAAATAAATGAGACACATGAATTCTAATTCTTTCATCATAAAATTGTATTATAGGCATGTGTAAATGATGTCATTATAGTCTTATAGATACGCCACTTTCATGTCTGTTGTATGTTATATTAGAGAAAACATTATAGAGAGGGAAATTATATATGGAGTAGAACTGCAATTCTTTCGGGTTTCTAAAGATTTGAGAATTTTCTTTCACATGCAGATTCATTATGGATAAACCTAGTGTCACCAAGAATACGTACGGTCACTCATGAAAGAGGCATACACTATATTAGTATTTTTTTTGTTGAAAGGCATACACTAAATTAGTCATGTTAGTATAGTTCAAGCTTGAAGCAAACAAGTAGCTAGTATATTTTTCCAATTACACCCACAAGGGAAAAAATTAAACATAAAACCGCACTGAAAAAATTAAACATAAGATGGGTTTTGCGAATGTTTGAAGCTTTCCGAGAATTTCATGGAGGCCATCCAACTCGCCAAGAGATTTCAACAAAAAAAAAAAAAAAAAGTTTGCCAAGATTGTGGAAAAAGAAATGCAAGTCAAGGTGGTTGTTAATTTGTTAGGGAATTGTCACTTACCCGGTTGGAAAATCTCAACAAAACTGTTGATGCGCCAAGAATAAGACCCTCTATATACATCATCACCTTTGACTATCACAAAAGTAGAAGGTGTTTCTAGAGGAATAAGAAGTAGGGAGCTCTTTCAACAAAAAATTGTAAGTAGGGGAGTTAGCATTGTCACATGACGTTGAGTTAGACAGGTCAATTTTCCAATTAGAACTTACTCAACTGCTTGTAAAAATACGAAAATAGTTATATTTTGTTTCTTCTTCTTTTTTTTAATTTCTCTGTCTCATATAACACACTGATCGCTCGTGAAATTTAAGAAATTAGAACTAACAATTTTTATGATCAAGTAATTGTGGTTTATTTATTTAATTTAAAGGTTAGATAAATGATGTTGGCGAGATATAAAAAGAAGGTGGATATTCGAGAGGAAGAAGACAGGTATGAGAAATAAAATTTCATCAGAGAATAAGAGATATGAGTGAACGGAGAAAGAGAAATAAAAACAATATAAGACTAGTTTATTTTATTCTATAATTTTCTATTAAAATATGAGATGTCCCTAATTGGAGGATGGAGAGAGAAAGTATTGCTTAATTTCCATCAGGAAAATCAGGGTATCTTCTATTAATTTTATAAGGATTTAAATTGGCTTTTCTTCTAGTGTTTGGTTTCATGTCACCATCTCTCTTGCTTGCATTAACTTTTGGTTTTTCATGTATGTTTTCTCATAGGCATCTTTTATTTCTATTAGTGTTGGAGGTAAAAATTTCTTTGCAGTGATAGAGACATCACATATCTAAATACTTAAAGCACTATTGTCAATAAGATTGGGTTAGAGTGTTAGACTAGAGAAGCATCCATTGTTTGTTTCTCCTTGTCTCTATATATTGAAGAAAAGTAGTAGTTCCAATTGAACCTTTTCCATTGAATGTGGTCAATATTATCCGATTTATACTTCTATCAAACTAGATTTATGTAGACCTAGTTTTACAAGTATCCTTCTCATGCTCTAAATTGTTATAGTGTAAGTCTAGAAATACATTTTGATATTTTCGGGACAATAGATTATGAAGCTATGATCATTAGAAAGTTAAAGGTCAAACTAATGCATAAATGTAGTCCCTAAAAATTGAGAATATAGAAGCCGCATTGGGTATTAACTAGTATTTGCTAATTTCATCAAAATAAAAAAAAACTAGTATTTGCTTTTTTTTTTTTTTTTTGATGAGAGAGTATTTGCTTTGTTAAACAACAATGCTTTTTGGCCTTAGAAAAAGTGGTATAAATGGTTCCACAACACTAAATTTGCACATAATGTTAGCAATTTGACACTGTCAGACCATTCGGGGCATTTTGTTTAGCCATGAACAAAGAAAAAGAAAAAAGGAAAAAACTAGAGAGAGTGAGAGAGAGTAACGTTTGAGCAAGAGAGAGAATTGCTATGGTGGTGGCTAAAATTCTAATTTCTTATTTATTTTTTTAGTTGTGGTATTATCTGAAGGCCAGCGCTTTGGGGAAAGCTAAATAGTTTCCGGGGTGTGAAATTTTAAAGGGAATATGCAAAATTTCGAAAAGTTTCCGGGGAAACATATTTTATAGGGAATATGGCTCAAAATAAAAAATTTTCCCCCTCACCTCCCTCCACCTCACCTCACCTCCCTCCACCTCATCTCACCTCCCTCCACCTCATCTTCTCTCTCTCTTCTCCGATAGGTCGCCGGTCGGAATTTTCCGGCCGGCGACCATGAAAAAAAAAAAAAAAAAAAATTTCTCTCACACCTCTCTCTCTCTAAACTCCGGCGAAGGGGGTTTCCCTTCGCCGGAGTTCCGGTCTGTTGAAGAACAGACCAGTTCCGGTCTGTTCTTCAACAGACCGGAACTCCGGCGAAGGGAAACCCCCTTCGCCGGAGTTTAGAGAGAGAGAGAGAGATGTGAGAAATTTTTTTTTTTTTTTTTTCATGGTCGCCGGCCGGAAAATTTTCCGGCCGGCGACCTATCGGAGAAGAGAGAGAGAAGATGAGGTGGAGGGAGAGAAGTGAGGTGGAGGGAAAGAGCTGAGGTGGAGAAGCTATTTTGCTTTCCCCCTACATAAAATTGTCAAACAAAATTGACCAATTTTTGACCAAATCTTCACACCCCGGAAACTATTTAGCTTTCCCCAAAGCGCTGGCCTATCTGAATGACGAATGCTCCGTATAATATTAGGCATTTTAGTGTTTTATTAAGAATAATTTTATCCATAAATATTACTCCCCTTTCTCTAGGTTTTCTATTACCCCATTTAGGGTGAATTCTATTCTCGGGGAATAGAATTCCCCTTGCATTTCTGCGAGCTAAAATCAAGATTATGATTAAGAGGAATCACATTTCATTCCCACGTGGTGATTCTTGCGCAAGAAGCATGGCGTTAGGGTAGATGCAGAGGTGAGTATGGGTTTGCACGAGAATACAATAAACAACTATCCATCTGGTCCAAGCGGAATAGACGCAACTCAGATTTGTCCGCTCGAACAATTGGACATGCATTTCGAGTTTTTCTGTGAAAATGCGTCGTAATTTGACAAAATAGAGGAAGAAAAACACTAATTTCATTAACTTAGTGAACAATAACAACAAAAATTAAAAAAACCAAGATAAAAGACCAACAATCAGAAAATGCTTTGATGATGACAAAAATAAACGGTGTCGATTTTAGAGTTAGGGACTTAATATTTCTAAAAGTAGAGAGTCGGAGACTGACGGTTCAACACTTCCAAAGAGATAAACTTCTTGGAGAAAAAATAGAAAAGAGATAAACATCAATTCTGATTAAGGATTAGCGCCATCAGAAATTCATAAGAGACATAAGTAGAAAAGAGTAGAGGAAAAGAAAGAAGAAAATGGTTGGACATCTTCTCATTACGAGGATGAGGTATTAGCATAATCTAATCTAACACTACTGTCTTACCATAGATCTAATTGTTAATATTCATTCGAACTTACGGGCAAGTATTACATTCGGCCATTCAGGTGACAAACTTTGACGGGCTCTCGTTCATTAGGCCCTCACAGACTCTTCAAACCTAGGTAAACACGTTAAAGGACCACAATCCAAAATCCCGCCCCTATGTGAATGTGTCTAAATCATTTCTTCTAACGCACATAAACTTATATGGAGTTGTGTAGAAAGTGGGAAATTTTCTACGAAATCATACTATCATCAAATTAAAACTACTCCTATCCTAACAGAAGAAGCATATTATTTTCCATGGAAAGTATTTTGGAAACAAAACAATATGGACCCTAACATTCGTCTGTTCATATGGAAGTTGGTTCACAATGGTTTGCCGAATTTAACGAACATTAGCTGTAAGGTTGAAAACGTACCAAATATTTGCCTTCTTTGTGATAGACAGGAGTTAGAGACTAGGGATCATCTGTTTGGTGCATGCGTAAAATTCAAGGAGCTAATCAGACATACAAATATTCAAGATCTGGAAACTCTTACTGTTGATTTGCTTGGCGCTCTCAAAGATATGCTTTTAAAAGCTAATGAAAATAATATGTGGTTACAGGCTACTTATCTTCTCTGGTCATGGTGGAAGACAAGAAATGACTTGATCTTCAATAACAATCCGATGGACATAGCTACTTGTTGGAAGCGTACCCAAGAATCACTAAGGTATGTAATCTTTAACTCTATTTCCGATAACCCTAATCAAGATTTGCAGGTATCACCATGGATCCCGCCTCCAGACGACAAAATCAAGATAAATTGTGATGGATCTTTCCGATCAAATGGTGGTTCATGTGCTGCAGTAGCAAGAAATAGATTTGGATCTATCCTAAAACAAAAGACAAGACTCATCTCTCCATTAACGGCCTTACAGTGTGAAATGGAAGCCATCTTTTTAGGGCTAGAGCTTGTGGCTGAAATGGGAATAGGAGTTTATATAATAGAAACAGATTCTAGGGTTTTAGTGGAGCTAATCTCCACCGACGATTCAACTATACCCTGGCGCATATGGACGGCCATCAACCAGTTACGTGACATCTTCTCGGAAGACCACGTTGAAATCACGCACTGCCCACGTCTCCAAAATCAGTTGGCCCACGAATTGGCTGCCTCTTGCTTTAATCCTCCATGATCTCTAGGATTGGGCTATGGTACCTGATGTTAACTTGATTTACAGTTTGATCCTTCATTTGTATTCCATCCTTCCACAAGGATTAACTCTGTAATATTGTTGATTTTAATGTATTTCCTTTTAGTCAAAAAAAAAAAAAAAATAATATCTCGGGTTGAAAAATCTGGAGAGAAAACGCGTTAAAAACATCACAGACGCGGAACAACGGACGAAAACAACAATATAACCCAAAACTCATTCTTTAAGACTTTTCTTTATTAGTATATTATATTATATTCTAGAGAGAGAGAGAAAATAAATAGAGATAAGATATCACTTGTTGTTGTTGTTCCTTCTTGAAGAAGAATTAACTATAAAACTCCACTTTCATCCCTCCCCAGTTTCCACCCATTCATGAACTGTATTCCTCTTCTTCATTCTCTCTCACTCACCTCTCTTCAAACAACTTCACTTCAAACCTCTCTCTCTCTCTCTCTCTAAAATATTATATATATAGAGAGAGATTTCATTCTTCTATCAGAGTCAGGTCAAAACAACAACAACAAACCAAAGATATTTACTCAATTTACTACCTAATAAACCCTAAACAAGAACTAACCATCATCAGTCCAATAGAAATTTGATTTTGTAGCTAATGGCAGAACGAGTTCACCCAAGAGAATCATCTTCTGATCGATTAAACACCACCGAACCATCCGACAGAATGGAAGTTAATGAGAAACGATCTTCTCCTCCTCCTCCAACTGGAACATACGTTGTTCAAATCCCTAAAGATCAGATCTACCGTGTTCCACCACCTGAAAACGCTCAACGTTACCAAAAATACGCTCACCGGAAATCTCGCCGAAACCCTTGCTGTTGTTGTATCTGTTGGATTCTCAGTATCATTTTCCTCTTGATTATCCTCGTTGCAATAGCCGCCGGCATCTTCTACTTCATCGTCCGCCCTAAAATACCTAACTACACCGTCGTAGATCTATCTATCAAAGGCATTAACCTAACTTCATCATCATCATCAGATTTGACATTCTCGCCCGAATTTGACGTCACCGTTAGGGCAGAAAACCCTAATAAAAAAATTGGTATTTACTATGAGAAAGGAAGCTCAGTTGTAGTTTCTCATTCTAACGTCAATCTCTGTTCTGGGGTTTTGCCTGATTTCTATCAACCAAAGAACAATGTAACGGTTTTTCAAACGGCGTTAAAGGGTTCCGGCGTAAAGTTAACGACTTCAGTTTATGATGATTTATTACAGCAACAGAAGAAAGGGAAGATTCCGATTGAGATTGATTTAAAGGTTCCTGTGAAGATCAAAGTTGGATCATTGAAGAAGACATGGAAGATAATTGTTAAAGTTAACTGTGAGATAACGGTGAATAAATTAGCTTCAGATTCAAAGATTGTTTCTAAGGATTGTGGGGTTAAAGTTAAGCCTTGGTAGGAATTAGGATTCTTCATCTTTAATTATACAGAGATTTAGGGTTTCGTTTTGATTGTGATGAAATAAATTTTAAAGTTTTTATACATATACTATACAGAAAAATGTTGGAATTTTATTTTTATGTTTTATACCCCCTTGATTAAATTCTCATTCTTTTTGTAGGAATTAGAATCATCTTGATATTTTCAGTAGAGTGGAATTTTTTTTTTTTTTTTTTGGAAGTCGACTACGATCTACGTATGTCGTTACATTTGGCACTTGATACATCATAGATGTGATAAGCTCGATAACCGCCCACTCAAACACTAACAGAACCGGGCCTATAGCCCAACTAGAACATGCCCTAAAGGCCAACAACATTATTTACACCCTAATAATCCCAATTCAAATAACCAAAGATTCCACCTTCTCTGGGATTCGAACCTGGGACCTCCAGGGCTTTCTGGAGTTTATGTCAACACCTTGGAACCACTTGGGCTACCAACTGTTGACAGTAGAGTGGAATTTTTGACTCCCCTAGTTTTGATGTTCAAACAGTTGTTGGTTATTTTCTAGGTTAGGATTATGAAGATCTTTAGGATTCTTCTTCTAATAATCTTGTCCGAGGTTAAGTGGAGTATTATTTTGTTTCTCATTTCTTAGAATCTGAATCAAAATTTGTTAGAATCTGAATCAAATGAGTCTGAATTAGTCAGCAACCATTGATCAACTTGTGTGAGTCGCTAGACCTTTTTTTTGGGTTGCCAGATGACTCACAAATGGTTGGAAATACACTTGTGCTCACTTGTGGACCTTGAAAACAAGAAAACAACCTGATTCATACTGTGGGTTCGATAGGTGAAAAGAATCCTCCCAATCATGAATTTTGGTCGATGTCGATCCCAAAACGGTGTTGTTGGTGGTAGAGACTTATCTTAAGTAATAGGGACCAATGTTCATCAAAAAAAGTAATAGGGACCAAACCAGAGATTTTGTAGTCCATCTTATTGCAGACAGAAGGAAGATGAGGTTCTGGATGGACAATTATAGGGGTGGGAATCGGTCCGGACCGGTCGGTACCGGACTCTAACTTCATCGAACCGGTCGACTCGGACATAAACAGTTGGTGACCACCTATTTACTCGGACGGTCACTCTCAAGAATTCTTTGTCCATTGACCGTCCAAGACCGTTTATTTTACCGGGCCAATCGGACACCGTACGGTCTCGGTCTGGACTTTCTAATAAAATTTACTTAAATTCAGAACTTAATTTTTATTACCACAATCAAAATTACTTACAAATGAAGATGTTTAACCAAGAAATCGAAAGTAAATATAAAAAAGAAGAAAACACAGTTGACCATCACTTGACAAGATATAATTCAACGGTCAACTTCTAAAAATGAGGAAAGTTTAGTCGGTCAACCTATTTGGTCACTCGTACCGGTCGGTTATTTGGACGGTCTATATTGGTCGGTCGGTTAGCGGTCGCTCCTTCGACATAGAATTTTGACCGTGACCGTCCGCCAATTCTTTCGGGTCGGTGGGACACTGACCGTTATGACCATCGGGTGTCCATGGACACTTTTTATCTCGGTCGAAAGAGTCGGATAGTGGTCTTCCGGATCTTTTTCCCACCCCTAGACAATTAGCACCTCTTGGGTCCCTTCATGAGCACATAAGTAAAACAAAAACAAAAATGCTATTTGGAGCGACGGATGACTAGCGTCTCAATAGCGAAAAAATATAAATGTGACACGTGGCGCTCGAAAAAGAATCACGTGGTTTGAGGGAAACCGTTCTGATCTTCACACTTTAGTCCTTAGTTATAGCGTGCTTACAATCAAGTCCTTCCGCCATAATATGATGTGGACCGTTGATCTTTTCAACGGTCCAGATCATAACAACAAAGCATTCAAAACCCTTCGATGTTTTCTAATAATTTATTGGGTGCAACGAATATTGATTTTGTTAAGTGACGTTTTACCCATTTCTTAAAATTCCATCCGATATTTTCTAATAATTTCTTTGTCCCAAAATTACTAATGATGACATGCATTATAACACATACATTATAACACATACATTATATCACATACATTATAAACTCTTAATTTTTGGTCGACCATCAAGTCTTCCTTGTTGTTGTCGTCTCATTTGTTATCTTCTCAAAAGCTTCTTCAAATTCCTCATTCCCGGTATCATTTTCGCAATTATTGGTCTTGTTATCTGGTTAATTTTTGGTCCATCGGAACCGATGGTTAATGTTACTGATTTTACCCTTAATCACTTCAATCTCACGGATGATAGTGTGCTCTCGTATAACTTTAGACATGAATATAAAAAATCCGAACACGAGAGCTGTAATTTATTATGATAAAATTGAAGTCGGAGTGTATTACAATTATCAAGATTTACTTCAACGGTTTTACCAACGTTTTACCAGTATCCTCAGAATGCGAATACCCTTCGTGCTCAATTCCATAGGATAAATACTATATCTTCTTCACTTATGGATTTCTATAATAAAAAAAAGAGATGGGAGATATAATATCTCTATTAGATTGTACCTTACGGTTAGGTTAAAAGTTGGTCCTATTAAGGTTAATAAACACAAGAGTAACATTAACTGTGATTTGGATGTTCCTTCTAGGACTGATCCTACCAGGCGGTTTGAATTTAATGGGTGCAATGAAGATTGATTTCGCTAAGTGACGTTTTATCCATTTCTTAAAATTCCATCAAATGTTTTCTAATATTTTCTTTATCCCAAAATTACTAATGGACACATACATTATAACACATACATTACAACACATACATTATAACACATACATTATAACACTCTTAATTTTTGGTCGACCATCAAGTTTTTCTTGTTGTTGTCGTCTCATCTGTTATCTTCTCAAAAGCTTCTTCAAATTCCTCCTTCCCGGTATCGTTTTTGCAATTATTGGTCTTGTTATCTGGTTAATTTTTGGTCCATCGGAACCGATGGTCAATGTTACTGACTTTACCCTTAATCACTTCAATCTCACGGATGGTAGTGTGCTCTCGTATAACTTTAGATATGAATATAAGAAATCCAAACACGAGAGCTGGAATTTATTATGATAAAATTGAAGTCGGAGTGTATTATAATTATCAAAGATTTGCTTCAACGGTTTTAACACAATTTTATCAACATCCTAAGAATACGAATACCCTTCGTGCTCGATTTCATGGGATAAATACTATATCTTCTTCACTTATGGATTTCTAACCTGAGAGTAATGAATAATTCTTCCATTTCATTCTCTTTTTATAATGATAATATCGAGGTGTTCCACTAGAAATAGGATTCATTTTTAGGCTTGAAATAGAAACTTCTATTTCTCTCAAATAAAGAATAAGGGAAAATTCGATTTCAACTAAGAATCTTTTTTATTTTAAGGAGGGACCCAACATTATCAACATCCTAAGAATACGAATACCATTTGTGCTCAATTTCAAGGGATAAATACTATATCTTCTTCACTTATAGATTTCTATAATAAAAAATGAGACGGGAGCTACAACATATTTATTAAATTGTACCTTACGGTTAGGTTGAAAGTTGGTCCTACTAAGGGTAATAAACACAAGAGTAACATTAACTGTGATTTGGATGTTCCTTCTGGGACTGATCCTGCCAGGGGGTTCGAATTTACTGGGTGCAACGAAGACTGGTTTTGTGGGTTTAGTTATTTCCTCGTTTTACATATCAATGTACGTGTAATTTTATGTATTTAAGAGATTTATATAATGGTACATTAGGTTGAAACCCTTGCTGTTGTGAAATATAAAACATGAGCCATATAACAAAAAGGAGAGAGAAACTCTCAAGTGACGTCACAAAAAACTTCAGTATTGGGATCTTGATCGCCGGCAGTCAGAGCCGGTAATCGGAGATAAGGGCCCTCTGGCCCAATCGCAGGGAATCTCATCCACCTATCTTTGCAACTTGAAGTTCAACCATCTCCATCTCCTTCTTCAACAACATCCATCATTAACTTTTTCAACTTTCTAGAGAAATAGAGAGTAGATCTAGGGTTGGACAATCAATTTTGAGGGTTAAGACAATGGAAGCAAGCATCTGGAGAGTTTGTGTAAAAACTTCTTCATGGAAAAACAGATTTTCTCTCTTTAATTTCTAGAGAGAGATCTAAGGTTGGAAATACCATCTTTTTTCAGGCAAAGAGACAGTGAAAAGTGTTTTACTCATAAATCTTTCTTAAGAATCCTTTTGTAGCTTATTAAACTTCAAGTTTTGTGTCTGTACCAGCATATTAGTAACTCTGTTTATTTCTAGAATCCTTCTTGATATGTTCTTTAGGAAGGTTATTTCATTTCTCTCTTAATACGATGGTAGTAGATCAGTGTGTAATTTTAAGTTTGTTTGAATTTTACCTTCATGGATTTCTCGGCGCCGAGCTTGAAGATTTTGATAACAATACAAATCTCCGGCCAACTGCGAGAGACAGGACACGTGCCACTTGTGGAGAGCTTGTTCCTTCTGATTGTCACACGTATCCTCACACTTGCCTCCCACAATCTCCTTGGCCAACTACCAAGTCTTAGTGGACTCGGATTGCACTGGGCCCAAGTTACTTTCCTTCTAATGGGCTTGTAATTGCTACTGGCTAGGGCACCCCTTTGATTCTGGAGTTTCCACTCGAGCTTGGGCCTTATTCCTTTTAGGCCAAACGTTTGACCCTGGCAAATCGACTAACTTAATTGCACAAACCTCTACTGGAGCTGCTTATATCGACTTCGCTTTTCGAAAGGGATTTTTCGTTGCTTGTCTTGGAGTACAATTCTATTAACACTCTCTTCGCCTTGGGTAGCCTTGCTACCATGTTGTGCTGATTCAGGGGGGTCTTTCGACCTAGACTGGTTCATCGTCCCTAATTACCAGGTATTCAATTATTCTTCCTTCGGTAGACGGTTGGATATTATTTCTCTCTTGAGAGAAGTCTGGAGGGTAACCTTGGAGTCTCACGACTCCGATTATTGGAACTTATTTTTCTTCTTTGAAGATGGTAAGTTCCTGTTTCACCCTACCCGAGAGTTGTTATTCATCTTTGTAGTTTTGGGACAAGTATGGATTGATCTGCTAGAAAGCCTTATGGAGCTGTGTGGGTTATCATGCTCGAGTCACGATGGGTTGAAGTGGACTTCAAAACATGTTTTCAATGAACTCAAGAAGCAAGCTCCATCTTTTACTAATATTTCTGTTCTGCATGTATATATGAAGTTTAACAGTAAAACTTATAATCTTGCTGTAAACTCTAGGAAGAACAACACAACTATCACTATTAGTTTTCCTAACTGCACTATATCTCATTGTAACATCAATGTATCTCGCTTAATTATCAATCAATAGATGTTATTTTGTCTCAAAAAAAAAACCCTTGCTGTTGTTGTATCTGTTGGATTCTCAGTAACATTATAAACCTAATGTTGAGTTAGATTCATATATTCAGTCAGATTTCAGATCTACCAAATGTTGAGTTGATTCATATCTCGAGTCAGATTTTAGACCTGAAACAGAGAAAAAACACATTCCGTTCTTCGGGTCGCATCGTGTCGATGTAAGGAGGGGTCCATACAGAGTCTACTATAAGCAGGTTGGTATTCTCTGAAAGAAAAAATTAGCAGGTTGGGAAGTTATAAGGACACCACCAAAATTACATATTCTCCTATAGGGAACCCAACCAAACTGCAAAACAAAAAAAAACCCAACCAAACCAAAATTAACAATGATGTGGAAAATCTTGATGACCCAATGGAACTTGATATATTACATACTGTTTTAAACAATCCTAATGCGAAACAGTCAGCAACCATTGTCTGGGGAGCTTGAAAACAACCACAAGACAGGACATTTCAAGTGCTTCAAGTTTGGACAAGGTCTGAGTTAGAAAGTTTCCAACTCCGGAACATATCTAGCAGAAGCAGAAGGATTACCAGTCAGTACCTGGAAGAGGGTTCAAATTACAAATCAAGGGTCCAAGAGCAACCACATTCTACGAAATTCTATGTACCAGCAGCTTTGACACCACATCATGAGGATGGCAGTGGTGGAATGGAAAGAGGGGAAATGAGTTGTCGACGGGAAAACCCATTAAAGCAAACAACCCAAACAAAAAGAACAACAGACGGGAGAGAATTCAGTTACTCTTTAGATGAGAAAATATGAGACGTACGATTGAAATTGGAAATGTACAATCAGTCGTTCGAAATTATAGCCCCATGATACATACATAAATACTAATCTAACTCGACCCACACTCATTTTGGTGTCTGGCTAATTTGTACTACATCAGCTTCATGATTTTCGCTTACTTCCTTTGCACCTTCTTTACCCTCAAGTGGATCTTGCATCTTCTCGTCATTGTCGTCTATCTTTGGAGAACGACTAGGAGATGAAGAACAAGGAGATGAAACCAGAGGGGAAGAAGAATAAGAAGCTGCATCAGATGTCTCCTCTGAAACTATATCTGAGATTGATGATTGATCTGGGATGGTTGAACATCCTGAGTTTATGAAATCAGACATCTTCTTGTCATCTTCTATCATCCTTTCACCATACTCTTTATAGTCAAACCCTTTTGGGTTTTTCCCACCAAATGTAGATTCGAGCTCGTCCATATCAAAAAGACCTTCGATAAATTTCTTGCTTTCAGGATCATCTGAATATGCAAACCTGACTTTTCTTGACGTCTTGGAGTCCAGAAAAGGTTTAACTATCTGCCGAGTAAAATCAACCATTGAAAATTTGACAAACGAGGAGTAGATAAAGGACTAAACTATAAGTAACTTCATCGTTTTTCTTTTCGTAACTAAATTCAACAAAATGCATGACCACGACAATGGAATTCTAAAGTTAGAAGGGCAGCCAATTTAGTATTTACGTAAGATAAACGACTTACCGACCAGAAAGACTCGAAAATCTTAGGAGGATTATAAAAGATGGCTTGCCCCAGCCTCTCAGGGTAATGGTCTTGCAATATGTGAGCTGTTTCACGAGTTACTTTCACGGATATGCTTGATTTGTTCCATCCTTGAAAATCAATTAGCCAAACCATTTGTTCCTGACCTGGTGGCAAATTCATTATCGCATTCTCCATGCAGTAAGCCAAGTACTTGATTTGCCCTCTTGTCGAGTTCGAATTCTAGTAATAATAACATATGCATACACAAATTAGTACCCCGGACAAAGGTAAAGTTCCAAATTTTCAATCTCTAAAGATTAAAGTTGGAAGTATAGTTGGTAGTTGTACCTGCAAGCCAGGTCTCATGACAAGAACAGTCCTTCCATACTTGTCAAGATAGTTGACCCTGTAAACTTTTCCAGTCTCAGCTTCACGGGCAATGTCGCCCTAATAATAAGATAACCGAATTCAATATTTTTCCTCTCTCAAGGTAATATAGATGCAAACTCACATGTTAAATCGTACTAGTAATTATCTAGAAAGAAAGATACAAATCGATCGATAAAAATGAAAACATGCATACCCAACTAATCTTTTCTGGCTTATACTCCAATCTCCATTTCAATGTTTCTTTGAGCATCTTAGATGCCTTTTTCGTATTCCAATTCCTTGCTCTTAGATACCTAGATATTGAAGCATCCGAGAATAATGTTGGTTGCTTCTCAGCGGAAGGACCTATCAACTTTCTAACTTCATTGATCTGAGAGAAATTCAAAGTATGATTATTCTTCTAGGCTTCCAACCATATAGATTAAAAGTTATATTTACATATATTTTTCGGGATCAAGATCACATACCTTTGCTTGTTGTTCTCCAAGTGACAAAGTCGTCTCTACCACGCTTGGGCGTACCTGCTTGGATGTCATCTTTCCGGCAGCTCTCTTTACGATGATTCTGGACATGAAAGCAATCAACGAATCATTCTTTATTCATTTAACCATCTATTCATACTAAAACAAACATAATTTCATGCATTTTCGCCCATAGGAACACCTTATTCAACAAGTTCTAATAGTCCTTATGGATCAATTTGAGTCGTGTTTAACTGAAACTCAAGTGGGTTGAGGGAGAAATGAAAAATTCTTCACAATGATCACCACCCTCATCAGCCTAGATTGGAGTTTGATATTTCAAACAAATTTGGACACATATGTAAATTTAGAAACAAACCCATCAAAGAGGAATTGCTACAAAGAGTTAATATTCAGAAAAATAAAGAGGAAGAAATCAAGAAATTAATCCAACAAAAAAAAGAGATTACCTCAAATGCAATTTAACAGAGATGTTTGAAATAGACTCATTAATTATAAGAATGAAAAAGATACTAATAAATTGAAAATTGGGGTTTTTTATGTTCTTCTAGAAATTAAATTGGATTGGATAATAACAACAAGAAGAGTATAAGAACAGCTACCAAAAACTGAAACAGAAAATGAGAGATGAAGAAGAAGAACCTGACATCCAAAAACAAAGAGATAGGAGGAAATAATGATGGAATATAAGTGGGCATATTCAAAGGGATTAAATTGTGACCAAAATTATGTCCTGTTGACCAGCAGGTGAATTTTGACTGTCAGGAATATTAGGAACGAAACAAGATCATTCTCTATAGAAATCCGTCGTCCGCACCCTTTTGTTTATTTATTTTAGAGGTAAAATAAACGGTTCTTCACAAGAAATTCTATGGCATGATAGGCAGCTGATCCTACCTTCCATTCTGTAACGGTTCTCTGAACGGGACTCTCTCAAGCCCTAAAGTGTCCAAAATTCTTTAGATGTAGAATATATTTATTGGAAATGTTATGCGCACACCTGTTTTATTATTTGTTAATGCCCTTGACTTGGTAAATTTAGTACGACGAAGTCAAGTTTTATTTGCACGTACCAACCGACCATCACCTCCCTAGTTTTCGTTGGCGACCCCATCGACCTGTACTACCGTCCCATCTCTCTCAATCCAACGGAAAGGGTTAGTGGGTCTCTCTCTCGCATGCGGCTAAATCTTTTAATCTTTTTCTCCCTCTCCATCAGTAATGGAAGAGTAAGGGGGAACATGGTTCGGTAGGTTGTATATCGGAACCCAAACATCCATTGTCGATAGGTGATAACCAGGGGTGGGTGGATTAGGGTTTCGGTTTGTTACCTACTGAAACCCAAACTTACATAGTCGGTAATATGCTATTGTTTAGGGTTTAGGTTTGCTACCTTTAAAAACCCAATAAACGTCGTTAATAAGATCCAGCGGGTTAGGTCAATTATTATCTCATCAAAACAAAAAATAGGTCAATTATTCTGTAGAAGACCCCGTGGTTAGGGTGTTGTTTTGTTATACCTTTTCCTTCTATAGAATCCCTGATAGCAGTGAAAGTTGAATTTCCACAATAACTGTAAATCACTCGGATATCAATACTTCGGTGTAGATCCAGAATAATCCTTTGTTCCATAGGCCTGGGGCTATTTACAACTAGTCAATTAAGAATTCTCAGATGTACTAGTATTAGCAGTGCATCAAAGATGCAGTCACTCTTCCAGTTTGAACCGGAATTTGAAACTAAACTTCTCCTCGGGAGGATAGATGGGGCGATACGGGTGAGATTCAATGTAGATCCAACTTTCTATTCACTTGTGGGATCCGAGCGGTTCGAGGGGCACCATGGCTCCTCTCTTCTCGAGAATCTATACATCCCTTATCAGTGTATAGTCTCGAGCACAGGCTTAGGTTCAACCGCATTTATCTATCCAGCCATAAGGTAGATTAGCAGCTACCCCTCCGATGCGGAAATAATGATGCATCATTCGCATATAAATGGCAACTTCGTGTAGATCATATATCAACTCTCTTTATCTCTGAAAATATAGAAAAAAAGGAGTCTGCGCACCGTTCTCTGCCATGACTTTGCCACCTGCTACTACTAAATCACCACCTCTCCAAGTTAAGTTGGTCTTCGTTGTTGCACCACGAATTGTTGCGTCACGTGCTAAAGCATGGGTTTTCGTACCCATTGAACAAAGACGGGTCGAAATTGTATAGCGGTATCTGCCAAAAACTTGTATTGCTTAGAAGTAAGATTCCATCGATATGATGGGTCCCTTTTCTTTCTTTTTGTGATGATAAATGACTTACTTAACCCAATGATTAGAGTATTGCTCTCATACTGTCGTTAGTTCAAATCTAATAGTAGGTAGGACTTATTAGATACTGGAATCACTAATATATCTATATTTTTTAAGTAATTATTTTACAAAATATTTATTTCTGACTGAAAAAAATAATTTAAATTTTGTAATACATTTTTGGGGAAACTGTTTCAAAACTACCCATTTGTTAAAGCCAATCTTAGAAAGACCTCTCCGCTATTTCAATTATCTCTCATGATTCCAATATTTTCTCTCTTACGCTTCTAATATTCTCTCTCATGTTTTGAATATTCTCCTTGCGTGCTTCAGATATTATCTTATCTCGCTTCGGATATTCGTTTTCTATCACTTCAGATATTCCTCTCTCTCGCACTGCCTACACGATTTTAAAGATGAAGAGATTAAAATGTAGTTGGCTGTTAAATCAAAAGTTACTAATTTATAAAACCCTTATCAAATTTTGGGAAGAAGCTAGAAGTCACCCCGTATGTACCCATGCTATTTTAAAGAAAAAAAAATTATAAGCAGTTTGTATATCTAAAAAACACATGTTGACCTTACATGTTACATATTACGCATTCAAACACCAAATAATGAATTAGTAATATTTATGCAACATATTAGAGATTTTTCAGTGCGTGAAAATCAGTTGGAAAGAATTTTTATTGATTTTTTCTGAACTTTAACAAATAAAAGTCTAGAAAAGAACACTTCAAATCTTGGAGTTTATAAAATGTTCAGGGGTGCTTTTAGCAGCACCCTCTTGGTAGAGGGACCCATATAAGAGAGAGTCATTGGTATCCCTCAAAATGGAGGAAATGGGTGCTGTGTCAATAACGTGGCCGGCGACATTCTAGTTGGTACAAATACTTGCAGATGATAAATTAGAGAGATCCACGAAACACAATCCTTAAAAAAGGTGAAGAATGTATATTACATAAGATAATTACCCCTCAACATGAAATCTATCACTGTACTTTCAAAAAAATAAATAAATTATTCAACAAAAAAAAAAAAGTAATCTATCAATAATGTCAAATAAGAGATAAAAGCTAGCTTTTAAAAGGTAGAGAGATAACTGATGTCTTTAACAAAAAAAAAAAAAAGAGATATAACTGATAAGTATCATGGGATCATCCCACTACCAGTAAAAGTTTTTTTTCTTTTTTAGTTGCAAAGTAAAAGCTATTAGTTATACACAACCACTTGATTTATGTCCCCTCTCTATTACTACTTGCTTTAGATGTGGCCAGAATTGTTGTTTTTTCTTCTCTTTTCACGTAATTGTGAATTTTTTCTATTATATTTTCGTTGTCGATTGAAAAATGTTTGCGCAACAACTGGTAGCCCAGTTAGTAAGTGCATCTACTTCGTAATGTGGATGTCTCAGTTCGATATCATGAAGTGCATATCCAGGAATATTGAACTTGGATATAAATAAAGTTGTTTATGTGGGCTTTAGGTCATTTAATTCGTCGGACTTTAGCCCATTTAATTATGTTGGGTTTTAGGCCAGTAGTAATTCTGCAGTTATCGTGCTTATCACATCGTATCGATGTTCAATGCCTTTGTAGTAACCATTGTTATCAATATTGAAAAAAACTAAGGAACGTTTGAAAAGGTGTGTATATAGGCGTTCTTTCATGATATTCTTAGACTTCTTTTTCTCTTTGCGTCCCATAGATTGAGACAGCCCGAGGGTACTCAGACTAGAGATAATCCGTGTTGGACTTGAACTCTTAAACATCACATATTAGACCAATTCGAGACCTATCAGTACTGGTCCTAACTATTCGAGGTCCCTAGGCGAACGTATCGACGGGGCCCCTACACTTTAAGTCGAAAAAATATAAAAGTTGACAATTTTGATAAAATTTATAGTTGTTAAAATTATACATGAAACGAATACTACTTAAACACCGTTCTTCTTGTCTTTTTTGATGCAAAATCACTAATCACATTTTTTTAGTATCTTTTTTTAAAAAGAAAAAATTATATAAAATATAATGTAGGTCATAGGAGTCAAACCTTTGACCATATGATCACTAATCAACTAGTCTACCAACTCTACTACCCCAAACCAACTTGTTATATATGTTCATAAAACACACATAATGATACTATCTATATATATATATATATAATGTTATATAAAATTGGGGGCTTCCGAAATTTGGGGACCCTAGGCAACCGCCTGGATCGCCAAGGTCTAGGGCCGGCCTGAGACATATGGAGAATGCCAAGAGAGAGATAAACTAAGAGCACAGGGGTGGAGTGTCTTTAGAGGCACCCTTCTTGCCTCTTGGAAAAGGCCATGTTCAAATTATAATAGTTTCGATCTATTATTTTTAATAATGTAATGTAATTGTTTTCTGTAGCCAATAAAGTTTTCTTTCTCTTGATTTCTTTTAATTAGTAAATTTGGATAAAAACTGCAATCATAATTTACTCAAGAAATCATTGTTTTCCAACCGATGGATCTAATTTGGACATTCAAAAAGTTTGCTACATTTTCGCAACTCAATTTAGTTAAACCCTCATAACCAAAAAAGAGAACTTAATTAATGATCGCATCGTGTAATCTATTATAATAATAGAGGAGAACATCTTTTTTAATATACCTTTCAATGATTAAAATTATACCTCCTAATTTATCTTTAAAAATTGAGATTATTTCTGTCAAACTTATACTTAAACTTTCTCCAATAACTAAGATTATATCTTTAGAACTTATCTCAAAAGATTGAGATTGTATTTCTCAAATTTTCGAACACTCTTCAATATCTAAGATTATACTTCTTTCTCGAGATAGAGGTTATGCATTCAATAGAATTCTCTCTACAGTGAAATTTATTTAAGCACGTGGTGAAAAAGGACTAAACAAATTATTCAAAGCTGGCGGCTCACAGGAACTTTCAATGTGATTATGATGCGTGAAAAGACATTGCAAGTGGAAGATGGTCAAGTAGAAATTGATATGGAAATTAGTAATTGGAAGGTAGGTCATTTTCACAACCCCCCACACTTAATTTTTCAACTTTTTTTTCTCCCTTTTGTTGTTTGGTGATGATAAAGATCCCACCACATATGCTATGTGGATAACTACAAAAATCACACCTTCCTTCCCCTTTCACTCAACACACTATTTGCTTAGCTTTCAAGGTAGAGTAGTAGACTAGTAGTCACTCGTGGTGGTGGTAATGGTGGTGGCCCTTCACTTCAATCTCAAATATCTATCTCCTTATCTACTATTTCTTTCTCTCTATCAAAATATCTAGACTCATGGATCGTCCGATCTATCTGAACAACTAGCGTGACTGTCGTGAAAGCATAAAACTCAAAAGAACAAGGAAAACACAATCGAATAGCAACAAAAAAAAAAAAGTAAGCTTGAAGCATGAAACACTAAAAGTCTGATACATAAATTTTTCAAACTTGTATTGGATTTCATTTTTCCATTTGTTCTACACAATTTAGAACCTGCAATTTAAAAAAGAAAAACTACAGACTACTAAAGGTTCAAATTCTCTATCAGATTTCAAAGACTCATCTTTTTCATTAAAAAGCTGATTGAAGCCAAATGAAGTTTGTTTTCACCTGATAGAAACCAACAATGTCAAATGGCGAAAATCCCTTCCCCCCTATACAGTAGTGCCAGAGAAAAAAGGTCCTCAACTTCAACTGAAGGAGAAATCAACAGAATCATGGAGGAAGGAAATGCAGGTACTTGGATTCGGGGTACTTGTTCACTGGTACCAGATCGAAGAATTATCCTGCTTTGGATACAACTCCATTCCTCGTCCGTTTATGTTCGCTGAATATGCGCCATTTTGCTTTCGGAATGAATCCAGTCTTCCTCCAGTCATAACCTCTGGATAATTGACAGATGCCAAGTTTAGAGGAGGATCAAATCTGAAGTCACTAGTAATGTTGCTCTGAGTGGACTCTATTGGTTGATCAAATAATTTGAACTGATCAAACTGAATTTCCTCTCTTGGGAAGATTGTTTGATTCAATGAAGTACTTGCTTCTCCATAAATGTTAGCCCTCATATCAGTAACCCCGCCGTGAAAATTCTCATCAAGTTGAATATTTGGATGCATATGAGTTTGATCTTTTATAGACTGGCCAATGTTTCCGATATTTGAGTTATTGTTTTGCTGAAGATTGGAATCGTAGAACGACATAAGATCGCTGATCATCTTCTGCCCCTCTTCAGGAAGCCCAAAGCCAGATACATTATTTTGAGGTGGAGTAGGAGTTGGATTCTGTTGAACTGCTGCCAGGTTTGGCTGGGCAAAGGGAAAGGAGAAAACAGAAGGCTTCTCCTCATTAACCTGAAACATTCCAAATCCCTGTGAAGAAACACCTCGATATTGGCAACTAGCCTGGTGATTGTTTCTCGAAGTTCTATCAAGAAATCCAAGTCGATAATCACTGTATGGGCACTGAGCAAACTCACAAGTATAGATCTGGTTGTCCATTACTGTTTGCAGATCATTAGGGGGATTCCTCTTCTTAATAAAGTCAGAATTTAAAATTTCTCCCTTGGTTTGAGTAAGTGGGGGTTGAACCATAGATCTTTCATTTAATCCCCAACTTCCGCCTGTTCTCATATTGGATAGATTAAGATCCGTAGGTTTGCATTCTTCAATGTTCTTCTGTTCATCTTCTACTTCAACATCATACTCACTACTATCCATGATAAAGGATCCACTCCCACCGACTGAGGACAGAGGCCGGAAGCTACCTGGATGGAGCTTCATTGATAAGACCTCTTCCTGGTTAATTATGGCAAGCCAAGTTGCACTCTCTTTTGCAGTCATCTTGTCCTGCAAGCACTTGGACTGCCTCACAAGCTTTCGGATCTTCGCAATATCAGGAGACATGTGTTTGATCACAGCTGTTAATACACTAACCTTCCATGCCTTCTTCAGATCATGAGGCTTTTTGTAAGGTGGAGGGCCTTGATCTTTCGGTAGGCCTAATTCAGACCACCATTCCTCGTTACTAGTAGGCCACCATGGTGGTGCTACTCCCTTCTCCAATGGGAACCGCCTCTGGGGTGGATCACAGTGCTGCATAAGAGCGGACAGGAGAGAACCAAGGGTGGTGTCTTGAAGCTCTTGCAGAGTATGAGGGGTGGAGGCTATAGTATTACAGTCATGATTCATACCAGGAATTCCATTGTCAGCCTGGTATTTGGATATAGCAGCAGGACCATTTCGATCAAATCTTACTTTCTCTTTCCACCATGCTCGAAGGTTATCAGATGCCCCAGTCACCGGCTTCCCCTTCTCAGGGATGATTCCATAGACGAACCCTTGAGCCTTACAAACTTCCATCATCTTCAACATGTATTTCAAGATCCCATCTTGAGCTCTCGACATCTTCTTCCTTCGAGCTTGTTCCTGAGACTGTTTCTGCTTCACAGTATCGACTCCTTCCTTCCCTTTGCTCTGTTCTTTAAGCCGCCTTAAGAGCATCCGGTCCCTCCACATCCTTCTTTCAAGCTCATCAACATCCATTTCTTCATCCGTATAATCCTCTTCAACAGTTGCCTCTGCTTCAGTTTCAGGGGCATGATCTACTATTTCCACTGCTGGATTTGACACAAAATCAAAATTTCCATGAAAACCCATTTCTTCAAATATTCCCATCATTCTGAAATATTCAGCTCTCTCGTGATCTTCAATTTGCATACACTGGGTCAGTCAATCGGAAAGAAGTCCAATTGAAGAAGGTAGCTAAACAAACTCGATCAGAACAACAAATTTTATTTATAAACCTGCACATAGAGACATGATCAGATAAGCAGGCAAAAAATCAACCTAGTTTTACTCAATCATCACATATATCATATTTCTATTGAAATTAAGAAAACCTAATTCCAAGTTTATAGATCTTAAAGGGGAAAAACACAAAAAAAAAAAAAAAAAAACAGAAAAGGAAAATTTGTTAATTGAATCAAGAAAACCAGACGTTAGCAGAGAAAGGAAACAGAAGTTTCTTAATTGTTAATCAATTCAACTCCATATCAAACCAGATCGAGAAAAAGAACAAATGAATTATCAAAAACGTAAGCGGACAGATGAGTCCTATCCTGAGGCCGGATTCTGCCGCTGATCACTGAATTCTGACCTAGTTTTTCCACAATTATGAAATGATCTTATAAACAAGACGATCTACAGAAAACGTACTTAGACGGAGATAAAGACCAGGTTATGACGCCGATTCTAGACTTATCAGTAAGAAAAAAACTTGATCAGAAAAACAAAAACTGATTCACCGGAAATTAGAAAAAAAAAAAAAAAGATACAAAGAGAAACGCGTAAAAATGAAAACAAAAATTGAGATGATCAGTTAAAGATCTATACGTTTAAACGACTGATAATTGAACTTTACTTTCTATTCCGCCATTAACGAGTCTTGTAAATCTCATCCTCGGAAAGAATTTCTCATTTGGCTTCTCGAATTAAAGATCAGAAAAGATAAGAAATAGAAGTAAAAAAAGGCATCAAGAGACATATACTGAAATGAAGAAAAAAGAAAAAGTAAGATTCCTAAATTAAAAGGTACTAATGAAAAGTTAAAAAAGAAGAGATCGTCATTATACCAGAGAGTTTCTAGGTTTTCGTTTCCGCCATTGAAAGAACCTCGTCAAACTTTGCAACTCCAGATAAATAGAGAGAGAGAAAGAAAGAACTTTTGCAACTCCAAATAAATAGAGGGAGAAAGAAGAGAGAGAGTTATCGAGTATTCATTGACTAGAGTGACTCTTGTTTCTTTCGCTGAATTTGTAGTTATGTGAAATTTAGAGTTAGCAATATTTAACCATGGTTAGGTTAAAACCATTTCAATTTTCGGGCATCGGGCCTCAGCGTGGGGATCGCGTCTCATTACCGCCCTGCCTAAACTAACTGCGAACCGCCCCCATTCAATCTTTATCCTTCACCTTTTTCTCCTTTACAAACTAAAATAAGGTAGGCTTCCCCTTTGGAGTCTAAAAGAGAAAAATTTCCGAGGAATAAAATTGTATGTTAGTTTAAGCATTCTGAATTGTACTGGTTCTTATTTACGTCCTAATTTTTAATTAGATCAAGTGATTTATAATTGCAACACACGTAAAAGACACGTACTTTAGCATTATTCTGTTGACATGAGATTGAGGTTTGTACGGAAATGAAGTCGTATCGCAGAGTGATTCCAATTGTGATAGTGGTAAACCTGTTTGTTGCCTAAAGAAAACCGATCAAAACTATCCAAAAATGTCTTATTGAATTTTGTTAGGAGATATATCTTTACTTGTATGTCCGCTCATTAAACAGAGAATTAAGACTTCTTTCTAGTTTGAATAAATTCTTCGAATTTTCTACTTAGAAAAATATTGAAAATTCAAAGATACAAAGTGTGATAATGACCACGTCAATAGTGTATGAATATTAGGTGAGTTATATTCTTATATCTTTTCAACAAAAAAAATATTCTTACATCTCCGTCACCAAAAACAGTTATTAGAAGAAAAAAATTCATACAAAATAAGATCAAGTAGAATCATAGGATTAGAATAGTTCTTTACCGGATTAAGTGTTGAATGTGTGTTTTTTTAACAATCAGTCTTGCAAATTCATTTTTATATCAAAATTGGGAGTAAGACAATCATCTCTAACAAACTAAAAGTTCATCCCTTCAACAAAAAAAAAAAAAAAAACTAAAAGTTCATCAACTCTACAATCTAACATGGCACACTCAAATGGTTGGCACAAAAGCATAAAGTCAAGTTGCTTTGGAGAAAAAGGAGTTGGGGATATTATTGTCATTCCTCTAATTGGAACTTGGCGTTTTGCAATTTACGGTCACCAAGAAAAGGGGTATTATTGTCCTTTAATATGTACAGTACTCCATTGTGATTCTTTCGGCTATACGTTATGACTAGAGTTAAACTGAGGCGGCCTTTCACTCCTTAGCAGCTGCCTTAGCCATGTTTTATTAAAGTATTTCTTATTGTTTTCAACAGAGAAAAAAAAAATAATTTATTTCTCATTGGGGTTTGTTATATGCCCACGCAGGATACGATAGGTCCCACGTAGGATATGATAGGTCCCACATTCTCTTTGTCTTAAACGGTTTGTCATCTAAATGCATTTTACTTAAAACTAAATCGGTTTATCTTCACTCATCCAAACAAAACAAAATCCAAGGTTTTCTGAACAGAGATCTATGACATTGGAGATCCTACTGACAAATCGACCATAGTTACCACTACCAAACAACACTCTTCAGCTCAACTTTTTTGGGGCTTACACTGGGGTTTGGCCATAACAGTCACGGTGAGACATAAGAAGAAATAGCGGATCAACAGGTGGGATAAGCAAGTTCAAGTTTGGGGATGTGAGGTTAGGGCTTGACAGTTAATTCGCGTTAGAAATGTATTGGAGTTTAGGTTTTTTTTCACTTATATACGATTGTGAATGTTTGGATTTAATCGATTGTATTACGTTAACATTTAATTGTTCAAGTGGTCGATAGTATTGACATAAACTCTAAAATTCTGGAGATTTTAGATTTGATCCACTAGAGGAAATGGAGTCTATAGTACTTGGGTTACTAAATGTGTAAATAAATTAGTTTAGTTGAGCTTTCGACTCGTAGTTTAGGTCGTTGTTTAGTTGGCCTTTAGGCCCGTTTATGTAAGAGTCTAAATCCGATTGTTATCGTGCTTCTCACATCTCATTGATGTATCAATGACATTGTAACGACTATCGTAGTCACTAAAAAAATGGATTTTTTGAGCTAACCCCCTTAATACTAATTGGTAATTGAATTTAAACCCCTCAATAATTGATAATTGAGTTTACCTCCTTGGACTTACTACTTTTGTTTAAAACCACCAAGACAATGTTTGGCGTGTGGAAAAGAATATGACTATAAAAAATAATGACCGCATAATATGATTTTGGTAATTGTAACATCCAGGGGCGGAACCAAGATTTTTAATCTAACCTGGCAAAACCTATCTTCAACTTCAGCTGCATTTACTACTTACAAAACCATATCTAAATCTACATAGAACTCAAAGATTCTAGCAATCAGTTAATACTGTTCAATTGGGCATTTTATCAAACATTATCAACTCAACTAGTTTCAGTAGCTTTACTTCATAAAAAAAAAAACTAGTTTCAGTAGCAAGTACGCCACTCAAAACCCCCAATGTAGTTGTTTCTAAAATGGATATATCGTTAAATAAATGGATGATCAATCTATACAGATAAACCAAATAAACTTACAAGAAAACCCATTGCGATTGAAGTAAATTCTAATGTTGTAATTAGACCAATAGTTGATTGAATATGGAAAATACACTAGGAACAAAAGGGTTGGTTTAGAGAGAGACGAGGAACTGGAATTTCCAATTCCATAAGAGGGAGTTTTAAAGGACCAAATTGAAGTTCAGACCATCTGAGAGTACAAACATTGACACTGAATTCAACTTTTACGAATAGAACTTAGTTGCTTTTGGGACGCCCTTGTGTAGTTGAAGAATCACTTGATTGTCGACATGAAAACTCTTTCCCTCTCTCTCTCTTCAATTGGTTCTTGAACACTTCCATGGATTTTTTCCTCACGAATCCTAACCTCCTTCACCTTTGTGCTCTTTGTCGCCCAAAACATGGTTAGGTTAAACAACAACAAAGATTAAACTCTAAAGAGATTATAACACGAAAAGTACTAAATTGCCCCTAGTTGCATTAGAAATTTACAAATTTCAGGGCGGGCAGCTACCTGGCCTGGTCTTTTAATGGGTCCGCCCGTGGTAACATCTTACTTTAGTTTTGGTTTAGTCAAGTATATGATTCGTAAAGACTTATATTGTTCATGATGATTTAACTTATGATTTCAATTCTTTTACGTCAAACATGACCCTAATATTTTGCCAAAAATAACAAGTTTAAGGAGATAAACTCCACTACCATTTAGTGTTGAGAGGGTAAGGTAGGAAAAGACCAAAAAAAAGTTGATGGCATTAGGAACCGTCAAGATGAAGTCCTTTGGCAAATCCGACCCTTGGTTATCAAAGCAAGGGTTGAGCTGGCAGCATCATTTTAACTCCACTTCTGCCTGCGGGAGTATATCGGGGACCATAATCAGGCCAACTCGATTTTAGGGCAAGCTAGTTAATACAATATTTACATTTAGTCTTCTCAAAGTTCTATTAATCTGTATAGTCCTCTTTTAACGTCACTTTGGCTTATCAAAGTTAAGTTTCGGAGAAAAAACTAACGTTTTAATTTACCACATGTGACGGTTTATGATCTTATTTTATCCTATATATTGTTTAATGTTATATTTAGAAAAATGACTATTTTGGCGATAATTTGAAATATGAAGTTCTTCGTCAATAAATTTTTGTTTGGACAAAATAATATCTTTCTATTTTTATCATTAATATTTCCGAAAATGTTGAACGACCTAAAAGATGGGGCTATTACAGGTTGAAAGCTGACGTGGACAACTCTCGCCGGACAGGTCGTGGGGAGAGCAAAATAACCCATCAGGAGCCAACGATGTCAACTTTCGCCCTACAGTTGGCTCATTTTCTCGGGCCGTTAGAATCATTGTGATATTTCTAACAGACATTTAAGTCTTAAACCACCTACAGAAATGGGGAAGTTTAGAATGACAAACTAATTAGTATTTCAACTGAGATACAATAATTATTCATAATTCAAATGACAAATAAATTCGAGTCATACGTACAAGCACGGTATTTTAGAAGACATATTTTTGGCATAAAATTTGTTTTACTTCTAACAAATTGAAATTTGGGTAACGAAATTAAATTTGCAGTTTTATTTTATTGTTCTTTTTACAATTTCTTTTCGAATATTTATGGTCTTGAATAAAGAAAACAACCAACTAATTAAATTGCCATTTACTTTTGTTAAGTGATTAACTGAGAAAAATGGAAGGACAAAATAATTCCTTAATTCAGTTTGACCCAATAACCAAAGCTACTAATTATGATCGAATTCTTCCTTATTGTGAAGTAGATTACACAAAAGCAATTACTTCTCGCATGATAAAATTTATCTCCGGTTGGATTTTAGATGTATGTTCGGTTTGAGAAAAGAACAATCTACTTAGAAACAGTAAGAAAACAACTTACATATAAAGGTCAATTTATGTAATTTATATCACCAAATTAATAAGAGGTAAACTGATGTTGTTAATTTTGATTAAAATAGTCTTAAGATAATTTTGCTGTACCAAGCCTTACATGATGAAAAACTGTAATTACCTATATTTTAACATTTATGATGATGTGAAATACAAATACTCCTTTCATTATCTTTTAATTAAGTAATTAACACTAATCCATGATAGTACTCCCTCCGTCTCAAATTAAGAGACCCAGTTTCCCTTTTGGTTTGCCTCAAAATAAGAGACTCATTTCTCTTTTTATCATATAAAATTCATTAAATTTCCAACATTACCCTTTATCTCTATATTGCACGTTTGTGCTCAAATATATATTGGCCAACAACCAAAAAGGTAACTAAACCAAAATTACTTAACTAAGAATACTTACTTAATTTCTAGTTTGGTAAACAAAAAATTACTCTAGCTGAAGAGTACACTGTGTATGAAGATGAAAGTCATGACATATATAGAGCTCAAATTTTTGTATTTTTTGTCTATATCAAGTTTTGGCGGCATACTTTTTGATTGATTAAATCTAATTTACTCTCAAAAACAAAAATTTAAGTTTCAACCAAATTTTACCTCCAAAAAGTTTAAATTTAAGTTGGATCTAAATTTACCTCCAAAAAAGTTTCAAGTTTCAACAATTTTTTTGTGAAAATATTTGTGTCAATGGAGGAATTCTATAGAAGTCTATTTGTATTTGCTTGATTATTGGTAACAATCTAACTTGGAAGAAAAAATACCATCCAATTTAAAAGAGAAATACCATCTAATATTAGGAACAATTTATATTGTTACCCAAAATAATTTGACCATTAAATTGAAATTCAATTTTCCTCCACCTATTTTCGGTAAAGAAATTCATTTTAGATTTAGTCTAAAAAAAAGAATCACACAAATCTGAAAATTAAATGAGGGTATAAGTGGAAGAAAAAATATGTGAAAATTTTGAAGGATTTTAGGTCTGGGTCTCTTAATTTGAGACGGAGGGAGTATTAATTAATTATTCATGTGTTTGGCCTTTCTTAGCAAAATTATGGGGATTATTCTAAGCTAAGCACAATTAGTAGTTCGTTTTAAAAATTCAAGAGAGCACATGGCTTCATATAAGATTAAACTGAGAAAGATTAAGTAGTAATTTGCATGTTAACAGTTCATTTTTTAATCTAACAAACCTTAATCTTTTCTATATTATATGTAATCTATTTGCATTCTTTAATCACTAAACGAGACAACAACTGGTAGCCCAGTTGTTAAGAGCATCTAATCCGTAAAGCGGAGGTCCTAGACTCGATACGTGAAAGTGCAAATCCAGAAATATTGAACTTGGGTATAAATATAATAATTTATGTGGGCTTTAGGTCATTTAATTTCGTCGAGCTTTCGCGCAGTAGTAATTCAATAGTTATTGGGCTTATCACATCGTATCGGTGTATACGCCTTTGTAATGATCATTGTAGACAATATTAAAAAAAAATCACTAAACCAGGTAACAAGGCTTTGCAAGATGGTACGAAATCAACTACTAGGTATGGGCCTTGGTAGACTATCTCTAAATTAAAAAGTAATCCGACTACATCCTTCTATCTTTTCTAATCTACTAAAATTAAATCATTGCCTTCTTTCTGCTATAAAAATATTAAAAACTCCCCGTAATTAATTACTTTAAAGAAATTAGACGGTTTGACCTCTTGATCGGCTATTTTTTAGACAGAATGATATTGAATGAGCTGAAACTGAGATATATAAAACCTTAGGGTTTATTAAATCATTTTCTCAAGGGATTCGTCATCTAATTATTTTATCTAAGTAGAAGTACAAATTATAACATTGTCAATTGACATGTTAGGTCAGATTTAATAATTATAATAAGAATAGTATATATTCTCAAATGACATAGGTAGTTAGATATATAATCGTTATTTCAATATTGCTTCTTTTGTGTTTATAATGTATATAGGTTGATTCAGACTAACTAGTGTGATTTAGACTCGCCACAGAAACAAGATAAATTATGTCAACTGTTTTATCAATTAAATAAGTTTAATAAGATATTTTATAACTAAAATTTGACTTTTGATTCATTTCTTATTTTGATTTTATTATCAAGCCAGCTAAATTTGAGCTTGCATTGAATTGTTTTCGTTCTCGGTTGACTATACGTTTTCGAGTGGAATAATTAAACGCTTAATGGAATTAACTAATCAAATGAAATTTCAATATCTTGCATCACAAAAATAGTAGGTATTGCACGTTCCTAAAGAAGAAGTTCCACGTATTAGACGTCACAAACAATAGTACGTAGGTACAATGTATATATATATATATATATAATAGAAGGTGAGACGGGTTTATATTCAATTTCATTAGTTTTATCCATCATTTTGGTACAAGTTGAAGTTGATGCGACGATAAATTTGACATACTGGGACCTTTTCTCTATTTCTACTTAGGTGTTACAATAGTTAGTTGAACAAGCGGTTAATTTTGAGCTAGTAACAATTAACTAATGTGTGGTGTTCTTTAATAAAAGCATATATGTTACAAGGGTAAAAACCATATTATGAAATATAAAATTGCTTAGATGTAAGTAATTAATAGTTAGGACTTAGGAGAAGGAAGTGGGGAACATAAAGAAGAATATGTAAGTACAATTAAAAGATGATTAAGTAAAATAATAGAATTAAGGGGATAAGGGGACACAGAGGAGGCATCAAAATGTTCAAGATCTAAAGAGAGAATATTTAGGGTGGGAGAAAAGATATGGTTCATTGTATCTATCATAATCCAAAACTATTGCTTACATGTTGAAGAATAAAAGGAGAAGAAGGAAAAGGGGGAAAAAAGAAGAACATGGAGGATGAAAGTAAGAGAGTTAATTTCTAATTTTTGAATTTTAAGGAGCAATTCCACCTAGTATTTAGCTAGAAGCCTAGAAGTGATTGCAACAAAAGAAAAGAAACCTAGAAGTGTATATATTCGAATAGACATTGCTCTAGACTAGAGAAAATAGGATCGACCGAACCTTTTTTACTCGAACGAAGAAAAAATTACCACTAATAGATTAATTTGCTATTAATTAAATAATGAGAATTTGTTAATAAAATTTTATGGTTTGAACTTGTCTAAGTTCAAAGTTTTTATAAACGTTGATAGTTGTGATAATGGTCTCAATGTTTCCCCTAATTCTCTCTCTCTATCTTATGGAGTAGTATTATATAATGTTGATTGACAACTCGATCTTTGTACTTTTTGAAGCTTCCAAGAGTCAGCACACCAACGGATCCGCAGACAAAGCAAAGTTAGTTATTAACCGTTCTTTATAGTTTACTCAATTAAACCTAAAATTAGAGCTCCTTTCCCCTCATTCCTCAACCTTTAACTTCCTCATAATCCTCATTGCATTTTTATATTATATTTCATTACTAATGCTTATAATTTGGCTAAAGCCAACAATGTGGAGCTAACTCATCAATTATAGGGTCACATCAACTTCTTTTTAGTCATGTTTCTGTCTTAACAATTTTATTTATGTCGCCCTATGTTTGTCGAACATTTTATAGTGAATAACAAAAACTTTTCGTAATTAAAGAATTTTTTTTAAAGAAAAATAGACATAAAATATCTCTATAAAGTTAAGAATGAAGATTCTATACGTTTTCCTTCTTTAACAAACTGGAGCGTTTTTTTTCCTGGTCTTTTTACTCTCTTAAATGACCCTTCCGTTGATTCTAATAGTTTAGTTCGACAAAAGTTATTATAAGATCATAAAGACGACTAATAATGATAGAGTTTCAAGACGGACCGTTGACTCGCTATAGCTTGTAACACAATAGTCATTCCATGGAGCGCACGACACTTTGAGGTTATGTCATACCCAAGTTTTCTTAACAAATAAGCCCGATTTTGTACCATTATAGTCTACACCATTACAAGACCACTAATATATATTCATCTCTATTTTATACCTTGTAATGAAGGTAACTCTTGTATTTAGATGTAAAAACACATATGGGCTAAAAGAGATAGAGTTGGTTATTGATTAATTATTCAATTTATATTTGGGCTAAAAACTTAGAAATCTAATTCCTAGGTCTAACCCATTTATTAGACTAATCCGGTTTCAACAGGATGAAGGTAACTAGATCCTATTTTAATCCGGGTTGTCGGGATGAAAACCAACACCCTTCACGTAAATTAATGTCTTGTTTTTAACGTCGACAAGAATTTACTATCTTTATGTTTATGTGTCGTTTGGTTTGAAAGAAAGTGAACAATTTTACCCCCCACCATTTCCCATTAATGCCCTATATTCCATTTTACAAGTAAGTCGGTCCATTCAATCTTTAGTTTCATGGGGTTTTACTTTCCTATGTGATAATTTGACAGCGCAATTCGAAGAATTTTTTTTATAAAAAAGAATAGATCATTCAAAATTCAGTTATTTTCAACTAACCGTTACTATTCTTTCTCCACTCTTCCCTCTTAATCTCTATTCTTCCCTTACAAGCCGTTCCTTCTTCATTATTTCCATCTCTCTCTCTTCTCTTTACAAGCTAACCAACACAAATATGTCAATTCATCATCATACCAGAGACAGCTCCATTATTGAATTGGTAGCAAAATCAGATTCAGATGAAAAAGCAAGATCAGTCATTGAATCACTCTCTCACATTCTTGATCCTATCCCTCCTACTCTCACTTCTTCTGAAACCCCTGCTTTCACTCTCCTCCATGACCCTCACCTTGCCAAGACTATCTCATACCATCTCAAACAACCTGATTCAGGTGCAGGCGATAACAACCTATGTCGATGGCTCTATGATACCTTTCAATCTTCCGACCCAAACCTTCAAATTGTTGTCTTACGATTTCTACCTATCATCGCAGGGATATACCTCTCTAGAGCCGTTTTACGTAAACCATTAGCCGGTTTCGAGGCCATTTTGTTAGCTCTATATGCTCATGAAACTACATTTCGAGGCGGGCAACCGATAACCGTCAATGTGCCTGATTTATCACATTCTAGCATCTATCATGAGACTAGAATGTTGGGTAAGAGTTCGACCGAACTAAATTTAGCCATATTATCGCCGAGTTTGGAACCCCATGGGACTGTAAGATCAACCAAGAGGGCTAGGATTGTTGGGGTGGCATTGGAATTGTACTATAGTAGGATATCTTTGATGCCTGTAACTTCAAAAATTGAATTTTGTGAGTTTTGTATTGTTTGGGCTGGTTTAGATGGTGATATGTTTAAGGAGGAAGAGGTGGTCAAAGAAGGTCAAAATTCCAACTCTGAAGTCAATAATAAAAACGAAGATGTTTTTGAAGATGCTAGAGAAAATGCAGATGAAAAGGATGGTAGTGGAGATGGTGGTGGTGGTGGTACTTCTTCTAGTGAAGAAAATGTCAAGGTAGAAGAGAAGGGTGAGAAAAAAGAAGGTAGGATTCCACTTCCATGGGAACTTCTTCAGCCAACATTAAGGGTATTGGGCCATTGTCTTATGAGCCCAGTTGAGTCCAAGGAGCTAAAAGAAGCAGCCCATTCGGCATGTAGGAGTTTATACGCGAGAGCATTACACGATGTTAATCCACAAGCGATTCTCGCCTTGGGAAGTCTTCTTAGGATCGGTAATATGGCGATGAAATCGAATCTTGAACCAGATCCAACTGAAATTTCTGACTTCGACAACCCTATTATCACCCTTTAGTGCTTTCTTTTATTTTCTTGCATTTTGTATGGGTTTTCTCCATTTCCATAAAATGTTAAGCAAATATTCATTACTTCATGAGAGATTGACATGCTATTTTTAGGCCCATTCGGAAATTGGTTCATGGGGTAGAAAGAGTTGTTGGGCTTTGGGCCAACTAAGAAGCCCAACCCCTTGGAATGATTATCTATAGGCTAAGCCCAACTTTATTTTCATTGACATTGAATGGACTACCAAAATATGGTTGGAACTATACAACACCAACCCAAATATAGCTTGAAAGAATTCAATGTGATGTTGGCATATATTTAATGGGGTTTTAAATTTGGGCCAGTCTGGGTCACACATAAGGTGTGAATGAGAAATTAAATTTTACCTTCCCCAACCGATTTCAGCTACTGTCACACTTAAATGCCCTCCTCAATGTCTCAAACTAGTAATGGTGACCTTTACTTTCAGAGGTGGAAAATCTCCATTTCCCACATTTACTTTCTTGGAAAAGAGAAAGAAAAAAAAAAAGACATCTTTGTCTTTAACCAAACTTAGTGATTAGGGTTTCATGATAGAATGATTTATATTATGTGCTTTTTTTTTTGTTTGAGGATAGTAGTTTGTTTTTCCATACTCAATTTTTGTAAAATGTAAAATAAAAATGAATAACAATCTCTTTTATTTTACTATGTAAAGTTAAATACAACAAACAACACGAGTAATAATCGGGAAATATAACTCGTTATTTAGATACGATAAATGACCAGAAAAACAATTTAGACATGTTAAACTAACAAGTCTTGTAAATAAATTAAGTTTGTGTAAGCCAATGTAATAATTCAACTACCCCAATTATTATCAGAAGAAAAATGAGATCATACTGATTACTCCAACAAGGAAAATATTAGTAGAAATCTGAATACTCGAAGAACCATCCTTTCCATCTGTTGAAGAAGGCGCCATTGGTCCCATCGGTGCCATCGGAGCCATCGGTCCCATCGCTCCCATCGACGAAATAGGTTGGGCTCCTGACAGACACATAAGGATATTAAGCCACCAATTTAGTTAGAAAAAAAAGAATGTGATAAATATGTATCTAAATTTTTAAAGAAATGTACCTTGTGAAGTTGGTCCTTGGCTTGCTGGTGAAATATTAACCGGAAGTCCAATTTCTAAATTGAGATTATAATTATAGTTAGTATAGTGAATTTTCTGTAATTACTTCTAACCTTCAGTATTTCTACCTAAAAAACTAAAATACTGCAGCAAAAGAACTGTGACACAGTGACAGGATACCCAAAACTTGGCCAAAATCTGAGGTAGCCGGCTGAATTTCCCTCGACCGATCAAGAGAGAAAAGTGTGGCACGAAATCTAGTTTTTTCTCTATTATATTAATGCTAAATTTTAATCTATCGAAATTTAAATGTAAACAAAGAGTAAGAATAGTTTTTTACCTGCGCAGAGGCTAACAGGAGGGGTATCAACCTTACAAACAGTGGGAAGCTTAATAGCTTTTTTGACATCAAGTTGGATACCAATAGTGCTAGAGTTGCCGAGAAGCTGACATAAACATATCGGATTGCTTTCGACGAGACCAGCAAGTTCAGGACAACACGCTTTCGCCGGTGTCTTCAGTTTACTTCCGGCTTCCACAAAAGTCAGACAATCGGACATGTTAAAAATTGCTGTCATACAATCAGGTGCTGATGGAGTGGCCGGTGACGGTGCACCAACAGGACCAGAAATTGGTGCCTGTGCCGACACACCAGAAGATGAAACTAGGTTGAGAAAAATGACTAATACTATACTCCAACAAAGAGTTCTTTTTGTCATGTTCATGATCTCCATTTTTCTTCTTATGTCTTTTTGGGTGTTTTGGTTTCTTCTTTTAGAGTTGTTCTGAAAGTTAACTCAAAAGCACTCAAGAAACTGTAAATGTTGAAAAGTAATCTAGGAGAAATCTTGTCTTTTATAAGCAACTTAAAGTTTGGAATTGGTTGGTTCGTGTAGTTTACACGTGTCTTCTCACTTGTTGAATAACCTTTTTGGTATCTCGAACCTGAGACCTCAAGGACATAAATTGAATTTGGGACCAGTCCGACCAAAGGTAGTTGGCTCTCTATATATATAAAAGTCTTCTCATATATCTCATATAGAGAATGTTATAGGAGTAGACGCGTTGCACAACACTTCAACTTGAAGTTTGAGTTTGTTATAGCCAAGATATGTGCGAGTCGCAGAGGCCTGCTTATGGCTATGTGATGGTCAATGCAGATGGATCCTTTTCTAGGACTTCTGCAGGGTATGGGTGTGTTCTGAGAGATCATAGGAGCTCTGTAATGGTTGGAGCTAGAGGTGCTGCAGCGCCTATCTCTCTCTTGATGAAATCAGCGTGAATCCAACCAGTTGGATGGCGATTCACGCCACTTTCACACCAAAAGCATCGGTCCCCTTATCACTGCTGGAAATAAATCGAAGGTTTTTCTGTCCAAATCATAAAAATGAGGTGTGCATAAAATTCTTCCAAAAAACAACTTATCTTTGAGCTACTAGCTCGTATACCATGAAAAACCCATTGGGCTTAACTCTTCACAAAAATCAGATTACAGGAAAGAAAGATGACAAGAGAAATATTAATACACTCACCATTTTGGTTACATGCACTCACATCTCCTTTGGTTTTAAACAAAAATACCTTTAGTGTGAGTGTATATAACAAAAATGGTGAGCGCATTTAAAATTTCCCGGTTTTTATTTATTATTTTGCAAATTTCAGTATCAAAATATCTGACCCGGATCAAGTGTTTGGTCCGAGGGCTCCTTCGAAAACTATTAGTAATTCCTTAAAGATATCAACATGAATAGTGTGCAGTGGATAGTGGCACAATATTTAAGAAATCAGTTCTTGGGTTTCTTATCAAGAACAAGCCCAACTAGAGCCCTTCAAACCCAATGGGTAGCTATTTTGGGTTGGGTTTACTTTAGGGGGTGGGTTTAGTAGTGGAGTTTAGTCATGGTTGGCTCATGGTCATTGAAGCTTTAACTTGTTAACAAAATCTTCAATATCTTATTATAAAGTAAAACATTTAGATGGTTTGATAGTGAATAAAGATTTGCATTCGTAACTGAAAACGACTCCTGATACTTAACTCTTAATATTACTTGTTACTATAAAACAAAATTTTACATTAAGAACATCACATAAATTAGGTCGCAAGTACAAAAATAGTATTACGGTTGTTGTTGTCGGATGTAAACTAAAAAAAAATATCTCAATCACTTATCAAATGGAAAGCCAATGGAAAAAAATTGGGGCACAAGGAATGTATTATTTTGTAAGTAGACCCACCAAAAAACACAATTACTAAAGGTTGAGTATGTGGGTCGGCCCACCATATCCAAGTACAAGATCCTCTGTTATTATATCTTTATAATGACAGATATAATTGGGCCCCTATTGACAAATGATTAATACTAATAATTCTGACAAAATATGTATATTTATACAATTTATTTTAGATCTGGGCCGTTGGGCCTCTGTTAACTTTTCTTTAAAATACTTACTTGTATTTAATTAAATCATACTCAGAAATTTAAAAAGACTCAAAATTAAGGACACATGGGGTTGTCAGAGAAACCATGTGATCTTCTTCTATATGATATTTCTCTCACAAAGAGCTTTTCAAATAAAAAAAAAAAAAAATGAAGGCATATAAAATAGTACCACTACTTGTACATTTTTTTTTTTGTTGAAACAACCACTACTTGTACATATAGTAGTAAATTTGTATATATGTTTACAAAGTCTTCATAGAGTATGGTAAGATTTCAAGTTAGGTTAAAGTTCAAAAAAACTTCTTTTTTTGTTATTGAAAAAAAGTTCATAATCACTTGTCTTTGTTACATTGTTAACACTCTAAAGCGTGTAGATAAACTTCCGACGTAGTGCTAGTAACATAGTATTCTTCGTTTTTATAGTTTACGTACTTGTACTTACAAATCCCTGAAACGAATAGACCCCATTTTTATCTTTTGATATTTGACTCTAAACTCAAAGCTTTTCCTTTTTGCTGCTTTATACAAGTAATTTCATTTTTGTCTTTTGATTTTTTTGCATTTGTGATGATGGAGAAAGTGAAAAGGAGATCATATAAATATATGATACTGTTTTCTACCAATAAGAGTGAAATAAACAACAATTATAAAATGAGAAAAAGAAGATGAAAAGAAAAAGTAAAAGTAATGGTGAGAAATAAGTTCATACATATTCTTCACTTTTTTTTTAGTTTCTTTTCTTTGCTTTTGATTCTACACTTCTAACATGAACAAAGGTTGAGCTTTTAACTTTTGCTTTTTCTCCCCTTTGCATGAATTGAATACTTCTTCTTTGTGGTTGTTTCAAAGTAATGACTTTAGTTTTAGCTTTCTCCTTCTTTCTTCCTTTTTTTATTTACTTCATGCCAGTCATTAAATGGCTAGGGTGAAAAATGGGAAGCTCAGAAAGTTACAATTACAGGACTCTACTACTTCTATTACAACCACCACTACTACTACTACTACTACCCATCTATATGTGGGATAAACTCCCCACTTTAGCCTACATACATGTCACACAATAGAGAGAGAAAGAGAGAGAGGGGAGAGATTGAGTTCACTCTGAAACCTTGTTTCAAGCTGTCTGTATGTATTGCATTTGTATTTTGGTAAGTAGTATTGTATTTGAATCTCCACAACAATGGCTCGCCAGGCCGATGATGGATGAACTCTTCTTCTCTACATATTCTACTTTTTGTTATTTGGGTAAAACTAAAAGGCATCTTCTTCTTGTTGTGTTCTAACGATTCTCCATCAATTTGGTTCTGTAAAAACCAAAAAAGATAACAAAAGGTGAACACGGCTACGGCCTACCAACAAAGAGACGACTGGTCCACAATATGAAAGCATATAATTCTCATGTAAAACTACAAGCAGTGAAGGGCATGTTCAGGACATTACCTATGTCAAACAGATCCCACCTTTCTTCGATGGCGTAGCCATCGCTGTCCTGAAATTACATTTCTATAGCTCCTTGCCCAGAAGAGAACCTGAAATATGAATTGAATGATCTTGAGATATATCCTCACTTCGGCTTAAGCAGTACTAAAATCAATCTAAAATGTAGTAATTTTGAGGATGTGATGTTATCTCGAAACAGATAACTTGGGTTCGAGAACGTAATTTTCCTACTAATGGCAGTATAGATAGTAGTTTCAAAAAGTAGTAGTACCTGGGCATTTGGAAGAAACAGGACTTAAAAGAAGCCATATCCAAAGTAGAACTGGCTGGTAGCAACGACGATGCAATTGTGTTACTATGGGTACTAGAAGATGACGACGATGATGACGAGGAATAAGCAGAGGAAGCAGCAATGCTCCTCTCAGCTTCTGCTGTTGTGGTGGAGAAGAAGGAAGAATCGTCCCCACCAGAAGCAAATGGACTGTCGGGAAGATTGTGCTCAAAGCTTCACTCATTAAAAAAATTTAATTTAGAAGGTGGAAAAGATAAAACGGGAAATGCATCAAAGATACTAATCGTATTGTCATATCTTATAACACCCACATTTCACTTTCTCCTGATTCTTACCTATCATGGAATTCCCAATCACCGTTGGGTTTCTCCTCCTTGCCATTGTCACCGGCAATGAGTTCATCTTTCTTGGTATTAACGTTTACTGCCAGCTGCTGAGATTGCTGATCAGAAGGAGAAATGGTCGCAGCAGGACTTGAGCAATTCTCTATACAACAAATTCATATTCAGCAAAAATTATAATCAAGCTATATCTGATAATCATATGATGCTAATTTAACATAAATTAGCAAGTAGTTTGAGCAAACTAAAGACACACCTTCACGGGATTCAAAACTCCTCGGAGAAGCCATTGAATTCATCAGAGCTTGATTGTACAAGGCATGAGAGTGAGTAGGAGAAGGAATTGGAATAGATCCCATTGATAAATTTCGGTGATGTTGGTGCTTCTTGATGTCTAGAAGCTGCAGACTCATTAATCTGCGACTTTGAAGATCAATCGCTTGCTGAAGCTCAGCTTGTTCTTCCATTTTCCTTCTCAGGAGTAAATCCTGGTTGCTATACAACATCCTGGATCCTCCTGTTAAATTGATAAATGAAAACAATTATGTTCCTTGCCTTCGAAATTTTTAAATGTAAACCCCCTATTTGAGTTGCTCTAATTCGCATAACTACTAGTCAGAAACAAAATATAAAATGTTGACATCCTTACCGAGTTGCAGGTCGTAATGGTCTCTCGAATCTAGACCAGTAGGTGTGGTACAAGGAGAAAATTCTCCTCTTTCTCCTTGTTGCTGCTTCCTGTAATGGAGATGGAAAATTAATAAATGTCAATTGAGCCGAGATTTTCAAGCTAAGATGAAGATCAAGAGAGCGAGGGAGAATGACTTTACTTTTCTGGGACTTTTCCCTTTTCCTTGTAGGGCTTGACAAGCACTCGAGCATCACAAACGAAATGCGGGTTTCCTTTGGCCAAGATCAACTTCACAGTTTCTGGGTATACAAATGTAACAAACCCAAACATTCTCTTCTGTTGGTATGGGATTCTAACATCTTGTACCGGTCCGTAAATGCTTCATCGACAAATAAAAACTAGATTAGTATAACATAATCATCTATACTACGGAAAATGTAACAATTTACCAAGTAAGTTTCAAAACTAAATTGTTGAATAAAATTACATCAAATTAAACAAACACATTTTCCATGAATGATCTACCCTAGGTTAGCTAGTACTAATACAATCAATTAAAACACATAAAAGTACATAATACTTGTTCCCTAAAGTTTGAATTTCAATTTATTTTGTTTTAGAGAACAAACCTGAAGTAATTGGAGACATCTTCTTCTCTAAATGTGCTATCAGCAGGAAATGTCAAGTAGATCTGTCTGGATCCTGGGTTAATCATACATCCACCCGAACTCGAAAAATCGTTCCTTTCCATTCGAGATCGACGAACATCCTCGCCTAAAAGCAAAGCAGCAGCTGCAGCTCTGTAACAAAAACCATCATCAAACTAATGAACTCCATATGAATCCTCATGAGAAAAAACCATGAAAGTTAGCAACTTTATTATACCTTTGATTGTCAGTTTGTTGTTGTTGTTGCTGCAACAAGAAACTCATGCATTTCCCAGCAACAGAATTGTAAGGTAAAGATCCAGAAGCCAAGAGCTGAGAAGCTGTGTTCAATCTTAATTGTTGTTGGGTTTTGGATCTGAGTAGTTCTTGACAATGTTCCATGACATCAATTGTTCCAGGAGAACCCACCATTGATGAAGAATCAGGAGAATCAGGAAGACCATGGAGGAACTTGCAAGTTGTTCCATTTTTACAGTACCCTCTTGCATAATACAAACATGGCTTCCATCCAAACCCATTACTCAAAGGATCAGAACCCAAACAGATATCAGTAACAGAGCAACTTCTTCTATGGCTACTACCATTACTCAAAGAAGAATTACTACTTCCTCCCCAGTTAGCATAAGAAGGGAAAAGAATCCCATCAGAATTACTACTTGGACTACTAACTTGTTCAAGAGAAGGATAAAACAAGTCATTATTCTTCTCATTGAGAAAAGATAACTGATCTTGAAGTTGAAATTCATCAATTAGGTCAGATGAAGTAGAACCCAAAGTCATACTGTTGAAACTGTTGTTGTTGTTGTTGTTAAACCCATTAATTGGGTAAGAAAGAGAAGTTGATGAATTAGGGCTTATTAAATCATCTGGGTTATGAAGATCAGTGAAAGTTGAAGGATTTGACCAAGAAGTTGAAGAAGAAGAACTAGGGTTTGGTAAGCTTAGGTTACTAAGTACTCTTGAAGTAGTAGTAGTAGTAGAATTAGTAGTTGAAGTATGTGAGCTAGTTAAATTGTTAAGAGTAGATGAAGAAGAATTTTGCCTAGAAATTGATGGGTTGTGAGAGGAGAAAAAAGGGGAAGAAGAAGGTGTAGTAGTAGTAAGAGTGTTCGACGAAATGCCTAACTCAGTTCTAGCTTTGATAACTAAAGAGTGAAGAAGAGATTCTGGACCAAAAGCAAGTCGAATCATTTCTTTATCACCATGATCTTGGATAAGAAGAAGACCCATGATTTTAGATGAATTTTCAGGATCTAAACTTTGGATCCTTGAGAAAACAATCTTTGTTGCTTCATAAGCATCCATGATTTCTCTACTACTCACACGAGTGTGATTGAACTAAAAAACCAGAGTTTGGGTTTTCTCTATTTGTAATAATAAGTGTGTGAGTAAAAACTCTTTTGGGGTTTCTTTCTAATTATATAAATCCCATCTCTTTCTTTCTCTTCTTTCTCTCTCTAACTTTGAGATGAGAGATACTAGTCTAGTCTAGTAGGAGTAGTATATAATAGTAGTAAAGATAATGTCTTTTTCTTAGCTTGAACAGAGACCACCTAACACAACATTTGTCCTCTCTTTTAGTACTTGAGCTGCTGCTCTTCCCTCTGTTACTAGTATTGTTGAATTCACAAAGAAAATTTAACAGGGTTAATAATGGAAAAGAGCACTTGTTTAAGTAATAGGAAATTAATTTCCTTTTAAGAAAAACAGAAAGTGAGAGTCAAAAATATGTGGTGTTTTTAAAAGCTAATGAAGTTTTCCATAAATACCCAAGTTTCTTTTTTAATCTCTCTCTATCTATCTATATTGGATGAGGAAAGAGAGAGAGAGAGACCCAAGAAAAGAATCAAGATGAAGAAGGAAGGAAAGGGGAAGTTCTTAATAGTGTTAATTAGTACTGTTAATTAAGGAGTTTATTATTCATGATGAGGATTTCTTCTATTGTTGTGTTAGTCATCTTTTGAGTGAGTACCTGTACTTTTGTGGTTGTTTTAAAATTGATTTGTTAAGAACAAAACAAACATCAAGGGAAGGAGGTAGAGAGAGAAAATGTTTTTTTTGGGGTATGTGATTGTATGTCTGTTGTGCTTGAGAAGAGGATCCAGATCTGATGCTCTTCTCTTCTTCAAACACTTGCACGTTCTCTCTGACCTCCCCACTTTCTTCCTCTTCTCTCCTTTCCTCTTCTTCTTTTCTTTCACCTTTTCTTAATTTCTTTATTTTACTTTCTTTTGTAAATTTTTGTTCTGTCAATTCATTTCGTTTAAGAAAAAGAAAAATTGTCAATATTTAGTTGTCCAAGTACTTGATATTACTGACATAAACTCCAAAACTGTAGAGGCCCTAAATTCGATTCTCAAATGAAGTGAAATCTATGGCTATTTCTTTTTCAAGAAATTGACTACGCTCTATGTTAGTCGTCACAGTACATTGATACATCATGAAGATGTGATAAGCACGATAATCGTACCTTCAATGCTTTCATCGTGCATCGTCACCGTTACCTTCTCCTTCACCAACTACTACCACCGCCAACATGGTGTTGGTGGTTCGCGAGATTGGTGGTGGGTGAAGGTGCTGATTGACGGAGAAGAAAGATATGTTTAGATTTAAATTGTTTATTTAAAAGGAAAATCTCATCACAGTTTGCATATTTTGTTGACACACACCAGTTAACTTTTATTTAAAGGCGTGTTTCGGGGCAATAAGTTTTGGGTGGGAAATTTTTTTTTTGCAACAGTGATGGGGAGACCGACACTTCTGGGTGTGAATCGAATCCAACGGGTTGGATTCACGCTGATTTCATCGAGAGAGAGAAAGTGGAGCGAATCCAAGGGTTGGTGGAAATTCACGCCACTTCCACCATTAATGCCGGCGACCTCCACCGGATTGCGACGACCTCAACTAGTTTTCTCTTCTTTCTTTTTTTTCTTTCTTCTTTCTTCTCTCTCTCTCTTCTTCTTCTCTCTCTTTCCTTCTCTCTTATCCTCTCTCCCTCTTATCCCATCTCCCTCTCACGAAAGTTCTGGAGAAGAGAATCTCCCTTTGTCGGAAACTCGTATGGATTTGGTTCTTCCACATCCAGACGCCTTCGTCTGGAAATCGTCTGGTTTCCAAACGAAGGAACCCCACCTTTGTTTGGAAACCAGACGAAGGTTTTCGGCGAAGAAAACCCCTTCGCCGGAACAACAAATAAAAAAGAGATAAAGAGAAGAAAATAAGGGAGAAGGAAATGAGAGAAAAAGAGAAAGAAAGAGAGAAAGAGAGAGAGAGGCTGATAGAGGAGAAGAGATAAATTCCGGCCGGCTAACTTTTTTCCGACGATTTGAGGAGGGGGGGGGAGTGTTTGGTTTGAGTTTTTTTAGGTTTGCACCGTCTTCTCCGGAAACATTTCCGCTTTCCCAAAAACAGTAGCCTTTATTTATGGGAAAACACAACTAAGGTGTAAATTGTGATAATTTGAAAATGGGGGTGAACACCAAATAATACTAAATAGTTGGGAGTTTATGTCAAATTGTAGAAAAAAAGAAACTGTCTTGTGCGTATACCAGAAGTTGGGTAAGTGGGGTTTAAATCAAATGTCAGAAATTGAATTAGGTCTTTGTCTGTTTGATAAACACACGGGACTTTTGATTTCACAGGGGAGAAAAAGACGTGGGCCTTTTCAATGGTCTGAAATCATCGTCAAAATCTGACAATTTTAGTCCTCTAGGGTTTTGTTTGGATTCTACACATACATCATCTCTAGATTCCATTGCAATACAATTGGGAGTTGGGTAAAACATTGGGAGTTGGGTAGCAGAGTAAGAACATTTTAGAGAACATCATACATATCCTTGTGAGGTTCTTTTTTTTTGTTGAAAATCTTTGTGGGGTCTTAGTTCAAAATAAAAAATAAAGTTTCAAATATAATATGAAGTAGATAAAAAATCTAATCTTTTTTTCATTGTTCGTTTCTGACTCGTACATGTATACAAATGTGTCATTAGTGTGTAGATTGTTTTTCAAATGTGTAAATATGTGCAAGAATAAGTTTATTTTGTACACAACAGAAATCAAATTGTTTGAACTTCAAAAGTAAAGTGTATAGGGTTGTTTTTTAGGTTTCATTTAATGCAATAAGATAATGCTATCATGCAAAAATAATTTTTTCTGATTAATCTCCAAAAAAAGTTTGTACAAAAATGATTTGTTTGATACATTTTAATGTTTGTAATTTTTAGGCTTATGTCCTATTTTGTGTTAACAGTAGGCTTATTGTGGTATTAAGATACACAACTTAAGCCTTTCACCAATGCTTCCTATTTTACATGATGGTAATCTTGTCGTTGTTATTATTACTAGGGTATATCCCGTGCCCTAGTGTCACGTCCATATTGTTGAGCATGCTATGACGTGACGAGTGCTAGGAGAGCACGTACGAGCATATAGGCCGGAGGGCCGAATACGAGGTCGAAGTAGGGCATGAGTGCCAGCAAGCTTCCTTAGGCCATGCACGGGGACATCCGTGGCATTCAAGACTTTGTCAAGGATACGAAGGGTCATTTGGACGAGAGTATGCCTGGTTAAAAGGATTTATGTTTCCTTGTGGAAATAGGCAAAACAAGAAGTTTGCACCTTAGGAGGGGGTGGTCTCCCTTCCTCATATGCATCCAGCATATGCCAAGACCTCGTGGATGGGAGCTCGCCCATCTTAGCATGGTATGCACGAAAGTGAGCATCCTCGTGGCGCAACTCATGAGGCCGGCCTAGCGTATGCGAGAGAAGCATATTGCACGGGTTCCCTTGTCATAGAAAATGGCTCGGGACAGTACCTGGAGATAGGTTACTGCGGGTTCCTTTGGAAGACGTGTTACATGTTCTCATGCCATGGCGAGGCGTGCGTCGTGCTAGCATATTCCATAAGGATGATTGAGATATTCAAGGGGCCAAGCCTTGATGTGCTATGTTGGGCATGAGGTAGCTTATTAGAGATGGATGCTCCTATGCCCAATGTCCGGATGGTAGCCGAGATGTAAGGTGTCGGATGCTTGAGACTAGATGGCAAGATCTGCATATGCGGCTTGGTGTGCTCCGCACATATGTTGGTATCCTTTATAGTGGGCGAGAGAGTCTATGACTCAAGGAAGCGTTATACGGGACGGCTCGAGCTATGCTCGTAGGTTGGGACACGTTGTTGTCATGCCGCATTATTGGTTGGGAACCAAGATGACTTGATAGTCGAGATGCTCCGAATATGTTCGGGAAGGCTGGTTATGTACTTGGAGGGAGTACATGACGCCGCACGACACGTTAGGATTTGATATTCCGCACTATCGACCCGTGTCTTTGAGCATAATATGCCGGGTCGACCTAACGGGACAAAAAGGCCGTGACACCAGGGCACGGACACTTAATATCAATTAAATGTTACGAATTTTTTTTTTTATATTTTATTAAGAAAGAGATTTTAAGTGTGCAAAGGATACTAAGATCGATGAGAGTGGAGGATATCTTTTTTATGAAACATAGGATGAAAATAAATATTTAAGTTGGAGATGGTTTTGTAAAAATAGTTTGGCATACCTTTGAGAAGGATACCCAGTAACTAACATTATAATGTCTATGTCTTCTTTACCATTACCAATTGCTTTTCACTTAAAAGACTACAAATCTAAGTTGACATGAGAACTTGTGAAAATAGTCTCAGACTAAAAGATTGTCTAGTAATCAATAATGTACTCCCTCCGTCCCATATTGAATGACCTAATTTCTATTTTAAGTTGTCCCATTTTAGTGTCTTGTTTCTAAAAATAAAGAAAAGAACTTTTCGCTCTTTCCAACAATACCCATTACTATAAATTTAATGACAACTTTATTTAAAAGTAAATTCAACTTTTTCATTGTAAATTACAAAAGTTAATGAGGTTACAATTGGAAAAACCATGTTATTTTTTAAAGTCAAACTCCAATCAATGATGTTCCCTTAGAAAGTTGGGTTTTCAAAATAGGTCATTCTTTTTGGGACTGAGGGAGTAACATTTAGTCCACTCATTGCTTTTTAACTTTGAGGACTTGATGTTTTGGGGAAATAAGAAAAATTTACGAGAAAGAAAATTTTGGGTGAACTTTTTTTTTTGTTTCTTCCAAACACTACCCAAATTTTTATTTTCTTCATCCTTCCAACCAACATCAATTCCTGCTACTTCTACAATACTCCAGCGACCTCCACCATTAATACTGACGAACTCCACCTTCAAATCGACCATCTCCTCTCTCTCTCTCTCTTTATCTCTCTCTCTCTCTCTCTTTCTCTCTCTCTCTCTCCCCCTCCCTCTTTCTTCTTCTCTCTTTCCTCTTTCTCTCTGCCTCCTCTCTTTCTCTCTTAAGTCCGACGAAGGGGAGAGCCCCTTTGCCGGAATCTCGTCTGGTTTTTCAGACGAGGAGTCGTTTGGTTTTCGAGACGAGGAGTCGTCTGGAAAACCAAACGAGATGTCTTCGTCTGAATTTGGTTTTTCCAGATCCAGACGGAGATAGGGTACATTCATCTGGATCTGGAAAAACTAGATCCAGAAGAGATTCAGGCGAAGGGCTCCCCCCTTCGCCGGACTTAGAGGGAAAAAAGAGAGAACAAGCAAAAAGCGTCGTCGGCCGGTCGTTAGCTTAACTCCGGCTGGCAACTTTCTTCCGGCGAATTCAAAGTTGTGTTTGGAGGATAGCTTTTAAGTTTTCCGCCTTTTTCCTGAAAATTATCTTCTTTCCCCAAAATACCCACCTATATTAACTTTGATGGACTATGACATTAAATAGAATTATAAATTTTTTGTAGAGTGAAAGGTTGACGGTCCAATTTTTTGTCAAATGAGAATATTGTACTGTTACTTGTACTCAGCAAAGAAAATAAATCAATTTATACCCGAGTTGGAGATGTATAAACCTAAAATATCCTTACACCTTTATAACACACCTTAATTGTTATAGACTGGTCTATTTAGATGGTAGCCATGGATTTTGATGCTCTAAACAAATAGACCTGAAAATACTACTTTAGAGACTGTAGTAGTCACGGCACAAAGATGGTTTGGATGAAGATTCAAAGACGGTTTTGATGAGATCTTCTCACTCTAAAAACGGATTTAGAGACGATTCTGAAGGTTTCATAGTTGATCTTCACATGGTTGTGATTCGTGGAGAGGAAAGGATGGACTTCGGATGTGGTTCGTACATGAACATCACCGAAGATCTGGGTTAAAAGAATATAATCAATCGAAGAGAATTGACTAAGTAATCTCTTCATCGGAATGGTCTTGATACTTGTATCATCTTTCTACTTCTAATTTTCAATTTTATTTGTATAATATTATTCTATCTTGTTGACTTTTAGGGTCTTCAATTCTCGATCTTTAGGATCTCTTTTGTCGATTTTTAGGACTTTTTGAGTGTGTCAGGTCAATCTCTCTCACTTCATGAGGCACTTTACATTCAAAAGTTCTACGAACTTATCTTATGTAACTCTCATGTAGATCTCAGAAGAATAACAATTAACATCCATGTAATTTTGTGATTGTATCATTTATGAATGAAATATGATTTCCGTTGGTTTCAAAAAACAAATAAGAGACTACTATCTTTTTGTTGTTGGATTCTCATAGTCTAATTGGAGTTTTGACTTAAGTTTGCCATTCTGTTAGTACATTGATAGATTTGACCCATGTAGACTTTTAGAAATTATGGGTAAAAGGTGGAGTAAAGAATCAATTACAAACCTAAAATTTGTAGGATTTGAATTTAGATCTCCCTACCTAGACACCCACTCTCTTAATCTTTCTAATTTATGCATGATTGAGGTTTTCCTTTTTAAAGTATCAACACCCACTTAAACTAATACTATATTTCAACTAAACATTAAATTAAAAAATAAAAATAAAGTGGTAAATGAAAAAGTTAACTCATGAAAATTTTGAAAACCAAGCATGAAGTTATGATTTATCCTACTTTTGATGAGCTGGAAACATAAAATTTCTTTTTAGGTTTAAAGCACTTTTACTTTACACTATAATGTGTGACATGTGATTTAAAGAGAACATTATAAAACAAAAAAAAATGGCCATTGAATTGGGATAGTTTGGGCTTTAGGAGGTAAGCAAGGCCCACAGGCCCGATCATCCATGGAGATCCATCTTCTATGTTTCTTTTTTTTTATTTCCTATTTCTTCTCTTATATTTTTTTTTGTTGAAATTCTATTAGGTCATCTTCAAATCCACACTCTTTAAGTAGTTTACTACATAATAAGATTTACAATCGTAACATCAAGTGAAAGTTAAATATATCAAATAAGCTAGTTAAATATTACTCGTAACCATTACACTGTGTATAACTAGTTCACGTTAATTCATATTTTTTCGCCAAAAAAAAAAAAGTTCATGCTCCTAAACTAATAATCTTTTTTGTGATGCTTTCGTACAAAATTTTACTCTTAAATTAAAAACTTCCCCCAGGAATCATTACAGGGTATATAACATAGATACATCATAAATACTTAAACGGAGTCCATTCGCGAATTGACTTCAGAGTATGTATTGTCTAGTATTGGCTTCCTATCACTACGCTGTAATAAATAGTGTCCTAACATGTAGTATCTCTTTGAGAGATTTTATAGGTGTAAGAAAAGAAAATTGTATTCTTTGATACATTCTATCGAGCACTTGATGTGCATCATTTAGCAAATCAAATCTTGAAAAACTATAAACCTAGTTTCAAGATAAATATGGGGTATACAACTATTTCTATAAAAAGCCCATGAATTCTTTGCCCCCATCTCTAATAGGTTTCCAATTCCTCTTGGTCTGAACATCTCAATAAAATTTCATTTGAATGATCATTGATGCACATCTCATAGGATTCATATTGTGGAGAACTTGAGGCATTTGAAATGGTTGAGATCATTTAAGAACTTATTTTTTTATTTCTTCAATAAATTACTCTTGTTTTGATTTTCTTCTTCTTGTTAATCTACATCATTATCAAATACTATTGAGAAAATTATTGAATAATGATTAGATTTAAATAATAGAAGAGCCCTAGAAGAGAACTACTCTTATTGAAGAAAGAAAAAACTACACTTGAAACATAGGCTAAAATCCGGCGAAAGTCTGGCGGACGGTAGCCATTAATGGGACTACCGCCGTCGGCTAAGCGGAAGACTAAGATTGACTAACTACTCCCAAGAAAGAAAACCTAAACTCTTATACCATGTAAGAAAAGGGAATTGTATTGAATTGATATTTCCAGCTATTACATAAGATCTTTATAAAGAATTTTACAAGAGAGAAGTTTATTGTACTATGTCTGATTATATAACTATATTAACAATAGGCAATGTTTTTTCTTGTTAAAGGCAAACTCACTAAAGGCAATGTCACAAATGGTTAGAGGCAATGTGGTCAGTAGGAGGCAATGCCCATCTTTCTTCTTCTTCTGCAAAGTGTCGCCGACCGACAACGGAAAAATAATATTTCTTCTTCTTTCTATCTTTCTTCTTCCATCTCAATCTTGCTTAATATGGTTCCATCTTCATTTTCTCCATCTACTTCAATCACTACAGTACAATTTCTATAATTTATTGCATTTGGTTTCTCCAAATCCCCGTCTTATTCTCAAACCCTAACTCTCACTAGAAAAACACCCTTATTCAATTGAAATCATCTAGTGCATAACCATTTAAAGTGGAGGAAGAATGAATTAAGAAGCTTCCAAACAAGAAAAACCCCTTGTATTCTCGTAGTTTCCTTTGTATTGAAGTTTGGTTGAAGAAATTAGGGGTTTAATCCATTAGTCGTGAAGCTCTTTGAAGGGCACTTGGAATACATAATAAGGGTAGACCAATGGATCACAAAAGCTTTGAAATCGTCCTAGCTTAAACTTTATATACGTCGTGCTATATAGCAGTAAAAATTCCGTTTGTGTTTTGACATTAGTCTATGATTTACTTAGAACATAGCCGTGGCTAGAAATTTGAGGGCTCTGGGCGAAGTTTGATTATGGACCTTCGGTATAATAAAAAAAATTACAAACAAAGAACTGAACCACGTGCCGATTAAAGACTTCTAATGAGCACGACTAAAATGATAAAACAAAATCTTTGTACAACGTATAGTTTAGAGTCTAAGCGATTTTTTTAATATAATATCTTTTGTATCATGATTTTCTCATAGTTATTTATGTATTGTTAGAATAAAAAAACATTTAGATCTCGTTTTCTTAAAAACGCGTCAAAAGATGAAAGAGATGCACCCAAACAACAAAATAGTTTAAAGAAAAAGTGTGACCGAGCATAAATAAGAATTGAATTAGCAATAATCCTCTCAACCTCACAATTAAAGAAAAGGGAAAAAAAGTGGGTGATGGGTTTCAAACCCATGTCTCATGATTTGGAAATCCACAAACTTGGCCATTAGAGCTGATGACATTTCACGCTTAAGCATTTAGGCTTATTTATGTATAATCTTAATGTGACCTCCATAAGAGGTGGGCTCCGTGTGGTGGGGCCCCAGGGCGGACGCCCTGCTCGCCCGCCCCCAAACACGGCTCTAACTTATAAGGAGAAGAAGGAAGAAGAAGAAAGAGAATAGAAAGTAAAAAAAATGAGTTAAGGTAGCCGGAAGGAGGTTGCAGGTCAACCCATTTTTGCGGGAGAAGGAAGAAAGGGCATTGCTTCCAACCATACTTCGTCAACTTGTTTTGAGTGAGTCTTTGGTGAAAAACACATTGTCTTTAAAAAGAAAAAGCATTGCTTATAAAACTTCCCAACCTCTTTCGGTTTAAAAGGGTAAATTTGATTAGTATTAACTTTTTAAGAGATAAATTCAATAGTTACTTCTTTTTTTAGCCCCCTACTTTGTGACCAGTTTTTTTTTTGTCCTTTATTTTGCCACCCTCTTTCAACATACCTTACTGGGGGGCTCTTGTAGACCATTCCACACCAGGGCCTAGTCTCTGACCGCTACTGCTTACTTAACCATGCACAAAACAAAAAACAGGAGGCCAAAAAGAAAACTGGTCACAAAGTAGGGGGTAAAAAAAAAAAATAACTCTAAATTCAATTACTAATTCAGGTTAAGTGGAAAGATTTAAGAACTCAAATCTATGATACATTTGATCCAATGACCGATATGGTGCCACGTATTGACCTTTTGATACGCCAAGAGTACAAGAAGTACGACTTTCTTTTATAGGGCTGAGTGCAATTGAATGGGGGGGGAACAGAAAAACAGACACATGATGCTCATCGATACACCCACCAATCATCCTCGTGATCTGCACGGATCAGAACACTTCCATTACTGCGTGCTTACCGTTGACCAAAATGCTTTGACCACCCTTTGATCCCGTACGCTTGACGAATTTTAAAAAGTGTTATTGGCGCCTCCGGCAAATGTGGGTGGAATTTTGCGAGGGAAGGAGACCGTTTTGACATTAAAGAAAGGCGCTTTTAAAACTTTCCATTTTCCAATTACAATTTTTAATTGTCTTTTAGAAACAACAACAACATTCTATTGACTGCAACAAAGGGCTGGTTATGTGTGTTTTACCACCTAATCAAAGTAAAATTCACATTTTCAGAAAAAAGTCCGCATATATTGTTCATGTCGTGTTAAATGAGTTGATCCATTTGCAATTATAATCCTAACCATTCTGAGCTACCAGACGTTAAGATCATTGTCTCCAAAGACCGATTAGAATGTGTAGAAGAAATTCGTGATGCCTTAAACATTTTCGACTACTAAAGAGTGGCGAATTTACAAGGAGAAATACTCCTGATTCCCTTATAAAAAAATAAGAAGAAATACCTTAGATTTCTTATGCGTCCTTAAGGTTGTCTCAGTTTTGGAGGATTGATTTTGTTTTTTTAAAACAATCCCAATTGAGAATGTGGCCTACTAACTCTAGGTCGTGTGATTCTCATGTCAACAAGATTCCATTTTGCATACTATGAAAATAGTCCTAAATGTGGAAATATATATTTAGCAACAAAAAATATAATGTCTAAGACCTCTCTGTTTATTGTTAATTAGTTTTGAGTTGAATGACCACAAACTTAACATATATATTTATCTTTGATTCAGATTATTCAAAAATCATCTCCCCAATCCGCTTTTATGTTTTTTTCAGCTCAAGACGTATGTTTAAACTTAATAAATTTCATTCATTCGTGTACGAAACAAGTAACATTAAATAGATATAAGATTCCAATCTGTAAAAAAAGAAGAACAAAAAAGATTTGTGGATAATAAGCGCAAGATTCCGAGTGACTCTAATTAGTAGTCCCTACTCCACCCGACCATTACCAGCGGCATATTATAATATAAACCTAGGCTACTGGTTTTGTTGTATTTTAACTTTCTCTGATCTGGCCGGCCGGCCCTCTTCATGTGATCCATGTCAGTTCTTTCTCACACACACACTTTCTTTCTTTCTAAAACAGTTTATAAGTTTAGTAGAACGTGAAGAGTATCTTCAGTATGAGATATCAAATTAGATTACCATGTGCTAACCTCTCTCTGTTTTATTAATGTGCTAATTATATTGCTACCTCTCTAAGCTCATCATCACTCGATACTCTACTAACACTACTATAATTTAGTTAATCAATAAACACCAAGACATTAGAATTTTACTTCACTTTTTTAGACTTCTGTTTATGTTTATACAAGTAGTGCGAGTGGTCGAAGAAGAGATCTCTTCGTTATTTCCTCTTGTTGTGGGTAGGCCCCTAAAATTTTTTGTCATTAGAGTGAATAACTCAACGTATTAAGTTAGAAATATTTCGGGCCGGACCAGAGTTATTCCCACTTGGAAATGGTTCTGCACAAAAAGCTTTTAATCAATTGGTTGATGAAGAGTCACTTTCATCTTAATGGTGCAAAACCAGGTCCCTGCTTCTTTAAAGCAGCTCATAATTTATAACAATAAACAGACCTTGCTTTAATATGTCACCGTTATGTGTAGCCCTACTTGTTTTTCTTTTCGAGACAAACATATAGTCTCATAGCTTCCCCTTAATTTATGACTACTTCGATTGTTTGTCGATTATGTAAACATGAATATCTGTCTACTAGTTCAAACAGTCCGGTGCGAACCTCAGAGGCAAGCTATTCAGGACTAGGCACTGTATTATTTTAGGTGCCCATAAGATGTTCGTGTGGAGTTCAATTAGGCCTCATAGAAGGCCCAAACCGTCAAGCTAGGTAAACCCCATCCTCAATGAGCTCACTGACACATGGGCTCTAGTCTTACTTGGGCCCATGGGTCCAAGTCAAAGGTCGTGGTGGGGTGCCTTATTCCTACGTCTAAGGAGCTAAGGGGTTCAAACACTTGCTCTCTTTGCCATCAGCCTCTTCCTAGGCTCCTACAGCCAAATTTCGAGGGGTTGCAAGTGAAAAGGAGGTGCCTTAACAAAAATGGGGCCGCCTATAGAACACCGGAGTACGTCTTCAATTCTAATAGCATTTGCTTAAAAAAACTCATAAGATGATTGGTTCCTGTATATTACTAGTATTTTATCAAATTTACATGAAATATTTTGATACAAGTTCTGTATTTACCTTTTCTTTTCATATATTGGAAGGAGATAAAGAATAGAAAGAGAAACATACTTTGGTTGGCGTAAATATACAAACATTTCACTACAGTTCTTTGAAGCTGTCAAAGAATCTTTTTCCTTTCGAAGAAGGCCTTCAAATGCCATAGCTGTAAACCTGCAACTCCCAAGCAAATAAATAAGGATAGCAGACTCATCATGGCCATTTTTGAGTTGGTTGTTTGGTTTAGCATCAGCATTTCCTCCTCCCTAATCCACAGAATAGAAAAAAAAAAAAAAAAAAAGTTAAGAATCAAGTTTCAAGTTCCCAAGTTTGATATGAGATAAGATAATTTTACCTTTCTCTTAGGTGCACAATGTCTTCATGGATCAACTGAACTGATTCTTCCAGCTTCTTCAACTCTAGCTCCATTGTCTGAAGGGGCATTATGGTGTAAGATATCAGGATGATACCGGAAGAGAGTAGTCTACAACCAACTATTAATGATTTCAGGAATGAAAGCATTTACTTTTAGAATATATATCATCAAAGAATACCCAAAACAGATCTTAATCTGCAGGGCGGGAAACAAGAAAAACGGAAGAAAACTTACCTTCACCATTATCTTCTCTCCACTACTTTTGAACACCATATCTACTATTTTATGTACGTAACTATATATATAGAACAGGTCAATAATCATCTTAGGTCCTAGTCTCACTTGTTCAAAAATCAAAACGAAGACCAAAAGAACAAAAACTTTTACTCTGAATTTGAGAACCCTTGGGTGTTTGGCCGTCCGTCTTGGGGTAAGCAGCAAATGATGTATAATTGCGGTAGTAAATGATCTCTTTAACCATTTCTACGCTAGAACCAACCAAGCACGGTGTTTGGAGGTAAAATGGAAAGTATCTAACTAGTAGACTACTAGTATACTAAAGGAGCTCAGTAACCTTATATATGAACTGGGATAGCCGAGAGTGTTGTGAACTTGTAATTCAATTTCAAAATCCACATTTAACTAGTACAGTTTCAATATAGGACCAACTATTCATGTCCTGACGTATACTAGTTTCACTTCATTTTACTAACCAATCAGGCTGAATTAAATATACTTGTGAAAGACAGATCAAACTGATCTAAAATAACAGAGCAAAGGTGATCACCATTTCAAACGCTCATTAGATATAGTCATATAGAAACTCCAAATACAGTTTCCTGCAAAACCCTTAGCTTATGGCAGAGGAAGCCAATTATGAACTATGAGATAGCAATACGTAATGTCTTCCTTAGGTTTAGTACTTAAACAAATGCAGATGGATTTTGTTTTTGTAACAAGAAATCAATAGATGGCAATAATTGGATTAGGAAACAATAATTATCTTTTCATTCTCCATTTGACAATTGATGTAAGGATTCTTGCCTATTGAGTTTTGTCCCATTCTAATAATCAGAGGATCATAAAAATCCATCCTTCACGTTTGTTCTTTTTATGCACATTCTCTTGCAAATAGTTTTATAACAAATTTACAACTATAGGGCAAAAAGAATGTGTTTCAAAAACATGGTATTCCAAAAAGAAAACTTGGAGCATTTCCAATGAGGAGGCACCAAAACTCCCACCAAAAGAGAATCTCCACCATATTTATTAATTAAACTAAGACATAAATTTCAAACTTTGGTTAAAATGTTTTCTTAATCTTTACTAGGTTATACTTACATGGACTTTCTCTTTCTTCAGCACAGCATTGTTGGTAGTGAATTGCTTGATAGAGATGCCTGATTTCCATTCAAAATCGATAGAAATCGATTCAGAAGGATTGAAATTCGGAGACCAAAAACAGATCATATGAACTCCATTTTGAGTAGCAGTAAATGCAAACTCCCCTGATTCAACACCCTCCGAGTAATTTAGAGTTTCCCCATTTGGGGCACTGACCTGCAAAACAAACCCTAGATCAATCATCAATCAAACAAGAACAAAACAGTTAAGAAATTTAATTAAGAATCTCACTCACTCTAGCGGAGATCTTGTAGTGGTGAGAGGGGTCGGAAGAAGTGATACGGTAGTGAGTGTGGGATACGGCATTGATGTTGAGATCTTCTGAAATGCACTTAGTTCGACCTGATTGAAGGTCGAAAATTAGGGCTTCAAGTTGGATTGGTAGAGAAAGGAACAAAAGCAGAACGATTAGATACAACATTTGGCTCCTTTTCTCTCTCTCTCTCTCTCTAGGATTTCCAAATACTGGAGCGGCAAGTAGACTGAATTAATTACTCTGATCCTGTACTACCGGCGGGAGCTGTCAACTACTCAATGGGTCACGTATTTATATGTCACGTACACGTTACTTAAAAAGCAGATGACGTGGAAATCATTAGACACGTCGGACTAGTTGAGATAAAAGGGTAGGCTCTTGCGATTCAAATTTAATCCGACCAGTACTTCTTAACGACTCAATATTGGGCCTGTAGATGTAAAATCCAAGAGGAGTCTTAAGGTGGGAAATCCTTTTCAATGCTTTGCTTATACTTTACGGAATATGAAATTCAATACTCTAACTCTAGTGTCCATATCGTGACAACACAGAAACGATCACTCATGTATTACTTCAATGCTGTTATGCGAGATCATCTGGTTTCATTTCATATTATGATAGATAATATCACCAATGTTAGAGACTGGATTCTACAATGGAACGATCTTGAAACGATCACAGTTAACTTATATGCTAGAATAATGTGGTTTATTTGGAAAGCTAGATGTGAAAAATGTTTTTCATTGCAGGAACAATCTCCAATGCACGTGATCACTAAAATCAAAGGCATGACACCCATGAGTTCTACCAAAACAACCACACCAAGCGAGACAAAACAAATGACTTGGACGCCGCCAGCAACACCATACCTCAAAATCAATGTAGATGCATCATTCACCTCCCTCATTGAACCTGCAGGTATTGGATGTATAATGTTCGATTAACAAGCCAGTTTTGTAGCAGACACCACTAGAGGACAAAATCCAGAAGAATGCGAATGTCGAGCAATCATGTATGCAATGCAATGGGCATGTGACTTATGCATCCAATATATTAGATCGAAAGTGATAATCAAAACGTTATTAGATACCTCCACAACTCTAATGCATCCATTCAATGGCAATCCGGGAAACATATGGACAAAATCCTCGCTCTCAAAGACAAGTTTGAAAGTATCATCTTTACGCATACGACCAGACAGAACAATAGTCAGACATCTTAGCGAAATGGGGCAGGCAAAACCAGTGTCGATGTTGTTGGCGCTCTTTCCAGGATTTCGCTAATTATTTCAGTTCGAGTGGTCCCTGATTGTACTTTTCTTTCAACAAAAAAAAAAGCTCTAGTGTAAAGGTTTTCTCCTAGAATACGTGGTTCTGAGATTCTATTAACGAAACAAAAATTAAAAGTATAAAAAGATGTTATGTCATTGTCGAATATTGCAAACTAGTGTTAGTATGCATTTTTTATGTCAAAATTTTTAGGCCCTCCTTTTTTTTGTTGAACGTTTTTTTAGGCCCTCTAATATGCTGAAAATAAGACTAATTACTAAACGAAAGTTGATGCAATTAAATATCGGTAGACTACGAGCAAATAGTTTCTCTCTACCTAGCGTGTTCGATAGGTGTCTGCCATGTCTAGGGGTGGGATTTTTACCCGGATGCCCGCTACCCACTACGGGCACCCGAGTCCGAAACAACCCATGGACGCCCATGCCCGAAACGGGCATAACCCGCCCGACCCGATGAAAAATAGTGGGCGGGCACGGGTGGAAGGCCTTACCCGCACCCCCGCCCACACCCGAGCCCGAGTCATATTGCCCATTAGGCGCCCACAAAAGTTAGTGTTAATTATGTCTTATTTGATATGAGCACTAATGAAACTGGGATCCAAGAGTTGGGGTTGGCTTTATAAGTCTATCTCCATGTAAGATTTGCTTCTGTTCCCAATTTGGAACTATCTTCAAATCTCCACAGAAGATTTCCAACTCAAGGTAACTTGATTTCACATAGTCCCACATTGTCCCTTTACATGTGAGAGTTTGGTTCAAAGCTTTATAACGGGGTAGGAGGTTTTTTCTTTAATCAAACTACGTTGCTCGGATCCAATATTGAGAGTGAAGTGTGTATCACTTCTATAACACAGGTTTGGACTGAGAATATGGAGTTGTATCACGGCATCAGGTAGGAAACTTTAATCAAGCTAGCTTTTAACCCGACACCCGATTCGCCCGAACCCGGATGGCCCGACGATATTAGCGGGTGTGGGCGGGCTGTGGGTAAGAGAATTTTGAAAAGTACCCACCCGATTCGTCCAGCTACCCTAATAGCCAAACACCTAATCTACCCGACCCGCCTGAGCCCGAAGCTAGTATATCCGTGGGCGTCCATACCCGCCCGATTCCCACCCCTAGCCATGTCAAAGTTTTTTTTTTTTTTTTTTTGGGTACAACGTACAAATAGCATTTTTCATACTACACATCTAAGCCATTTTTGAGGGGTGGGATATAGATGGAGTCAACTTTAAGTTGAAGTATGAAATAGGGATGAAGTGGGTAGATTTGGATTTGACTAACCAAGCAAAACTTCCGATTCCCACTAAACCACGAAAACAGTTAGGCTCTTGAGTTGAGTCGGAAAAGTAGGGGAAAGGCACACAAAACACACACTCTCTCTCTCTCTCCTTTCATGGTCTCTCATCAAAAGAGAATAGAAATTTAGAGAGGGAGAAAGATATGGAGAGTAGTAGTAGTAAGAAAGAGAGAAGTGGGATTAATGGTGGTGGTGGTGTATATGGTTATCAGATTCGAGTGTGGTTATTTAGATTAAGTACAAGTATTCTAGTATGGACTGGGATCATTCAACTTACTTCAATGGTGGAACCACATTTGACTAAACAATGGCCAACTTCTTGCCTTGATCATCATTCCCACCCCACTCATCATTTCACTAACTTCTCCATTCTTACTACTAATAATAAAGATCTCACTTCTCCTCCTTTTCTACCCAAACGTAAGTTCCATCTCTTTATTGATAAACTAAGCTTTTAAGGTATTTGGTTGTCTGCAATATTTCCTATTCTAGGGTTTTGTGTATTGCAGCATTATGAGAAAAGCCTCAGTAGATCTTATAATAATTGAAATGACACACAGTTTGTACAATTATACCATTTAATTTCTACACTACTAATTTTGGATCTGTTAGTGAAGATGTCACCCAACCAAACTAGGTATAAATAGCAAAATTAGCATCCCTATTATATACTCAAGAATTGATTAATCTAGCTTTCTTTAACTGAATAGTCAAGTATAGAAATCGTAATTTCGTGAGTCTAGACGAGAGAAGATTACCAAAATGACAAAGGAAATGTTGAATTATGTAAACTAGTATAGTACCACTAACATTTTGGTGCTACCCATGATCTATTGAGATGCTTTTGTGGGAAGTTCACTGCTTTCTGTTAATAGCGGTAAAGCTACTAATCTGTTTATTTACTTTTATCGATATTTCTTTTTACATACATTATAAATGTGTTCTTATGTTAATAACCCTCTTTGTGTTTGTGCAGATATTTACAAAAGCAATGGGTATTTAAGAGTGTCTTGCAACGGTGGATTGAACCAAATGCGAGCTGCGGTTTGTTAATCTTACCTACTTTCTTTAGTTCATTAGGCTCAGTATGATTTCAGGGGTTTAACTTTGTGAACCCGAATTACTTTGATGCATAGTTTGGTGTTTATTGTTGAAATATTCTCAATTCATGAAATTGGTTCTTTGCAGATATGTGATATGGTGACCGTCGCCCGTTACCTTAACTTAACACTGTTGATACCACAGCTCGACAAAACATCGTTTTGGGCTGATCCAAGGTACAAAATTTATCAAATACTTTTTTCACATTTGACTTGAAATTTATATATACGGAAAAAAAGGGAATGCCCTGTTACAACAATAGGAGGGGTTTCCACTTCTCATTGCCAAGAGGATGCCAAGTCCTCAAAAAATTTGTCTTTCCATTTAAGAGTAGAAACTTACCGAAGGTCGGTTTCCAAGGCTGCATATGGTTTGAGATGTGACTGACCCATGGAAAAGAAAAACGAAAGTTTAGTATATAATTGATGATTGATTGTTCCCGCTCTTTTCCTGATTCGTGTGACCTTAAGTTTTCTTGTCCTTGAATCTGACAGGAATAATTCTCCAAAATAGTTTCCACTTTAGCTGTTCTATAACATCCAGAATGCAATCTTAATACATATCCCATTCTTTTTCTCAGTGATTTCAAGGATATATTTAATGTCAAGCACTTCATTAACTCATTAAGAGATGAAGTTCATATTGTGAAGTCTCTCCCGAAGAAGGTAAACAAGAAGAGTCGGAAGTCCCTTTTGATCTCAATGCCTCCTGTAAGCTGGTCAAATGAAAGATATTACATGAAACAGGTACATTAAAAATAATAGTCATTCATTTCAATAAAAAAGATGCTCAATGTTGATTTATAAATCTTTCTTATCCAATTGGTCTTCTAAAGAAACACCTATAAGCAGTTTTTCATATGCAGATCTTACCATTATTTCGCAAACATAAACTCATTCATTTCAATAAAACGGACGCTCGCTTGGCTAACAATGGTCTCCCGCTTCAACTTCAAAGATTACGATGTCGTGTTAATTATCAAGCATTGAGGTTCACTCCTCAGATTGAGGCCGTTGGAACCATGCTCATCTCAATTCTGCGGAAGAGTGGGTTTTTTGTTGTTCTCCATTTAAGATATGAAATGGATATGCTGGCGTTTTCTGGCTGTACACATGGATGCTCTTCGAAGGAGACTGAGGAGCTGACAAAGATGAGGTCAGTGCTAACTTGCGCTATATCGAACCAGTACTTCATAATGCGGTGCAAAATGAAAACTCTCATTTTCCTCTCATAGCATCTGTTCGGATACGATTCTTGACCATTCTAATTGTTTTTTTTAAATGACTAACCATAAGATACTTTGATATTTACGGAGTAAAATATCCAATTTAATCCGATAAAAAGATCCTAGTTTCACTAAAATATCTGCGAACTTATAGGTATGCATATCCTTGGTGGAAGGAGAAAGAAATAGTATCAGAGAAGAAGAGACTTGAGGGCCTTTGTCCTCTTACACCAGAAGAAACTGCATTGGTCTTGCAAGCATTAGATTTCGCACGGGACACTCGAATATATGTTGCTTCTGGTGAAATCTACGGCAGTCAAAGAAGATTAGCTGCGTTACGAGCTGCATATCCTAATATAGTAAGTGTTGTCTCTTATGCAGTAATGACTAATGAGGGCTTAAAAACGCTTAACTATAATAATTTTTGATATCATAACTTCTGAAAAAAGAAGATTTTGATCATGGTGAAAACAACATCAAGCCCTGAGACGGTTTCCTACTTTGCTCTGGTAAGGCAAAACATGGCTCAAGCCCTATGAGTCAGGACGATAGCCCTGATAGCCATTATGAATTCTAGTTATCTCTTTGTTTCAGGTGAGGAAGGAAATGCTCCTTGACCCCGATGACCTGAGACCATTCCAGAACCATTCAACTCAGATGGCTGCACTCGACTACATGGTCTCTGTTGCAAGTGATGTTTTCGTTCCCAGTTATGATGGAAACATGGCAAAAGTTGTCGAGGGACACAGGAGGTTGTTTATCTTCTACTGTTATAATTTTCGTCAAATTCTTAGTGTTTCCTATCTTGATTTTGTTTTAGTACTGAAATCAAGAGTTAGTTTGTCTAAACCGTTCTTTTCATCAGAGTACGATAACTACATAATTGCTGTTCTATACTTGGGCTAAAAGCCTAAAATAAGCCGATAGTGAACCTCATTAAATATGGTAGTTGAAAACAAAAGTCGGTTCATATCTAGTCGACATTTATTTGTCCTCCCATATCCTTGTTGTTCATTTTATTTATCTCTTCTTATAGGTATCTGGGCTTCCGAAAGACCATCCAATTGGATAGAAGAGAACTAGTGGAGCTGCTCGATTTGTACAGGAACAAAACACTGTCATGGGATGAATTCTCAAATGCAGTGAGACATGTTCACGAACACCGAATTGGTCAACCCATGACAAGAAAGGTCATACCTGACCGACCAAAGGAAGAGGATTACTTTTATTCAAATCCTCAGGAATGCCTTGGGCCCTTCCATCCTGAATCTAGAACCAGCATCATCTAAAACACCGGGTGCCGATAGCTTGCTAGCTTGTTCAGTCACTAGCCCTTCAATTTCTGATACCATATCTGCTTCAATGTACAGAACGACGAGGTTTTCCAGCTAGACATACGGGTAGAAGAAAATGTTGGATCACGGTGAAAACAGACTGAAGCTCTGAATCTGGTCCTTCCTACAACAATCGTGTAATACGTAGATAAATTATCGGGAGCGGGAAAAACTTTGAGTTGGTCGGAGCCTTTTGTGATCTCCAAGAACCCCATCATCTTCAACTCCCCGTTTTTTTTTTCCTTCGATTTGGTGTATAAACAATTTCTTGTTGTTCCATCACCACAGTTATTACACAGACTTGCTGAGTTTTGTTTAAGAAAACATTTGTCCTTGGGAGAGGAATAAATTCAGAATAAATATACAACTTGTTCATAATTTGTTGATGTATCTTGAATTATTTTTTGTTGAAAGCTTGATGTATCTTGAATTGGTTCAATGTCCAAATCTTCTTGAATTAGCTCAACATTCATCAGGAAATGTCCAACACAAACATCATAATTTTCACCTGGTTGGATGATGATGGATGCTGACCTGTAAAATGGGTCTATAATATCTGCACTTTTAGCCACGTCATCCTCCACATGGCAATGATATTAGAACTGTATGCGCAGGGAAGAGTCATTGGGCGATACTCCAGGAAAACATCTATACCTTGATATTATTTCCTCTCTTCTTTTCCGGCAAACAACACGAGCAAATGCGAATCGGTAAAGGTACTTCCCCTGAAACCTAGTTTTTTCACAATCCCCTTTTTCTATTATTAAGGTGGTTTATATCTTCAGTTTCTATTTCTTGATGTGCGTTTCTGCTCTTGCCCTAAATGAATCGTCATGTTTTAAGCCTACCCAGATTGTTAATGCCATTGAAATTTGTGAATTTATGCCTTCTTGGACTACAATTTTTCATTGTTTGATCGAAAATTAGTATACCTTCTCAGTTTTTCTTTTGTCATTTTAGTTATTCTACTTCTGAACTTTGGGTAGGTTTAATTTGATTCAGCAAAGAGATGGTGATCAAAATAATACTGTTGATGATGATATAGAAGAAGTGAGATTAACTGTTAAAGAAGAGAATTTAACCCCCGGGGTGGAGGTGAATGGGGGTATTTGATGAAATTTTGGTAGTACTGATCCATAAGCAAACAAAAGGTTGAGCAATGTGGTGTTAGGTTCTTTCTACTTTCTAGTGCTCTGATTGACTGGGATGTGGCTTTCACATATTTCTTTTCGGCTAGGTGTAAAATTCGATAAATTGAAATAGTCGACACGATAATTTAACATGTGATGGTTTTGGTTCTTTCACTATCTATGATGACTTATCATGCCTTTCTCACCATCCTTAGGACTGGTGAAGAGGTGGTAGAGGAGCTATTGGGTGAGATGAAAAGGATTGGTGAAGAGGTGTTGATAGAAAATCAATGGAGCTTCCAAGCTGTGGAGTGAGATGTGTGCGTATAGAGTGACCCATAATCGAAGCTCACATGTCTTGGTACAGGGTCTCTTTGTTATCGGTAAGTCGGAGTATGGCTCAAATGGGTATATGCATCAAAAACGTCCTTTTTGACGGAGCTAAAACTCGGTGAAAAGCTTCAACCTTGGGAGTCTAGTAACCAGATTGCAGGCCCCCTTATAGATAAGTTAAAGGCAAGCTAGTTTATCATGTTTCCATGATAAAGAACTTCATCACTTTCTGAAACGAAACTCTCAGATAATTTTTTTTTTTCGCAAGCAGCGAGAAGGTAACATAGGGGAGAGATTTTACTTCTAGGGGATTTTAGAATATCTATTATATTATAGTTCGCAAGCTGAGTGGTGTCTGATTCTTGGTGCAAATAGATTTCTCGTTTAAATTATGCCCATGGGGAGGATTTCTGTAGCAGGTGCGTGACATTCCTTTATCCACATTAAATGTTTGTGTAGATGTTTTCTCAAGAATACAACCCCCCAAATGGTTTCAATTAGTGGGTTTAAATGAGCATAGTTTTCAATATAGATTAAGTTTGTCGTGTTGGTACATAGGTTGCAGGATTTGGAAGATGGATCCCTACCGGTTATAAACCTCTCTACTCATACAACATATCTTTGTCCGACAAACTTAACATAATCAAATATATTTGTCGGATCTCCCTGTTGTATGAGACCATGATTTATTATGTTTGCTAACATAAATTATAGAGTGTTGCAGGTAGATAGGTAAAACAAACTTATATGATTTAATGGTTGAACTTATGCCTATTAAGCCTCAATTTCAACTATGGAGTTAGTCTGGAGACTGAAGTCTCAGTCCTCAAATGGAGTTTTTGTTGGAAGTTTGAAAATAAGTCAGTCGAGTTTCTTAGGTCCTTCAAAGCATTGCTGATTTTTTGTCTAACTATTACTTTTACCTTGATCTCTGTTTTATCGAGCTCTATTCCTTGATTATACCGATCAATAGTGAATAATGTGATTGCATTGAAATAATTATTGCATATGTACACAATTTTTCTCCTCAAATGTATAAATAGACTAGTTCTTCAATCGTCGATTCTACCTACCCCTTCCTACTCTATGGGATGGGGTTACTTTGTAATATAATTCTACATAAACTAATGGAGTCCTAACTCCTATTTTCCTATGCAATTTTCCTACTCTGTCAACAAATAAGAAACTTCTAGAATAGTTCAAAATGGTTGTAGATTGGTAGCATTCATATACGGAGAAGTGAAGCCTGGAAATAAGTAATCCTGGAACGTAGAATCTAGTATAGTTGTGGCATCAGACATAGTGAAAGAATTTTTCAAATCATCGAGGTTTAAATCTGTAAACCATTCATTGTCTTCCTCTTTCATCCTTCTTTCTTGCTTAACTCCTACAGTTTGAGATGGATTGCCTTGGGAAACACTCTGATAATTGAGTTCAGTTTGTGAATTATTTTCTACATCTGATGAACTTGTTTCTTCAACAGCCATGAACGAGTCAATAGTTTCTTCATGAGATATCTCTTCCCTTAAGTTCTGAGTCTTTTCCCAATTGTTCTTCTTGTTGTAAAGTCGACACAGAACCCACCCTTCGAGCTGCAAAATCCAGAGGTTTTAGATGAGTTTCTTTTTATATACAACGTTTTCATTCAAATATTCTTGGCTCATTTACCCGAAAATAGTTTTTAATTTTTATTTTCTTACAGGTACTACAAACTGTTAGAGGGAAGAGAGAACAAGAGATTTTCATGCAGAAGAGAAGGTAATCCATCCATCTCTTATGTCGTTTTTAGCTTTGAAAGTTTTCTTAGAAGTTCGAAACTAGAATGGTTTGGATAGCTACAAGCATGCGAAAAGATAAGAAAAATGTATGTCTAATATAATGAAAGCTTACCCTTAAACTGCTGCTTTTATTGCAAGTTCGCTTTGGTTCAGATAGACGATATTCATGCATAATCCAATTAGTTTTAACTCCTTTGGGTGCTTTTCCTGAGTAAAAAACAAGTGCTTTCTTTATACCTAGATGCTTTTCGCTTCCTACTGGTCTAATCGGTTTATCAGCTCCTGTCGCTTTCCAGTACCCACTTCTTGCTGCCCTGTTTGGCCTTGAACCATTCGGATACTTCCTATCTCTAGGACTAAAGAAATACCATTCTTTGGTACCAAACAAAGCCTTCTCTGTTCATCCATTTCCAAACAAACACAAAAAAACACAAGTTAATAAAGCAATGAAAGAACACCCAAACTGTGAGAATAGAAGAAGTGACTACAAACTCAATACTGATGAATTGTGAAATTTGTTTCCAAGTACCTGGGAGTTGCCATGGATCGAATTTATAAAGATCGATTTCTGCAATAATGGGAACTGGCAAACGTTGATAAGCGACTTTTCGACAAAGGTAATGAACAATGAGTTCTTCGTCTGTCGGATGGAATCGGAAACCAGGTGGTAGATTCAACTCAGCCTCCAAATCTATTTCTCTTCTCATGATTCTTGATTTTTTGTTCTTCTTTCTTCTCCTTGTTCTTGTGTTTGCTAGATTCCTCCTCTGTGATGTTTTATTTTGTGCTGTTTGAGAAATGATATTTAGTATACATGCATATATATAAAGAGACTGATATTTTATTGGGACCCACAGTTTGGTTAGGAGGAAAGAGGAACGTGGGTGCGTTTTGATTTTAATAAGTAATTGTTTTTTTTTGTACTAGTGGTTGGTGGCTAGTGGCTAGTGGCTTAGTAGAAGGATTCTATGAACCGTTGGTTCAGCCAGTTGCACAACTGGCTGGGACCCATGGTCTTTTCTTATGGCGGCCATGGGTCAAGTGGTTTGAAAAAAGATGGCCGACCTAAAATTCAGTCAAAAGTTACTAACTTAAAGATATACACCTTTCAGTTAGCTGGAAGAAAAGTCATATTTATTTACCATTAAAAGTGTCACCATCAAATGGTATTAGGTTAAAATTTCAAGCTTATCTCTCTTAACTACCTTATTAATATACTATTTTGTCCTTATATTAGAAATTTACATATGATCCTCTGTAAAAAGAAAAAAAAATCTAATAAATTTACAACTTTAGATAAATCGGCCAAATTCTTTCTTTGTCACACTCTGATTGTTAGGTCGATGACTATTTAAGTCGTGATGCTTTTATAATTTTATCGGACTTTCATGGGACCACAATTGTGAACTAAGGTTACGATGAAGATATATAACTAGCTTTTTCACACGTGAGCGTGCTTTAGTGTGAGAATCATCCAATGCGTACCGAAAATAATACTTTAATGCACGTGTTGGGTATTTTTGGAAGTACATTTGATACATAAAAAAATTTGATATTACCTAATCGAATTTAATCTAAATGCTCCATGAGTAGAGGTTAAGACTTAGGTTATTTTAGTTTGCTAGAAATGAATTGTATTTTTTGTTAAAAATAGTTTATGACTTGATCTGTGAAATAACAAGGCTACACAACCTGCCTCTTGGGACTCCCACTTGAACCGCATGTGAGAGAAACAAGAGTTTCTCTCTCTACGTGACTGGACATGCGAGAGGAGAGAGAAACAAGGGTTTCCACATGCGACTCAAGTGGGAGTTCTTGAAGGTTTGAGTATACTTTTTGCATTTTATTTTGAGAATTCGACTATGATCTATGTTAGTCGTTACAAGACATTGATACATCATGTAGATGTAATAAGCACGATAACCGCCTAATTTAAACCAAGAATGAAAGGGGCCTAAACCCAACACAAAGAGGCCTAAAGTTCGACAAATTATTATATTATTTATAGCCTAAATTACATAGGACAAATCTTGATGGCACTGCTTCCACCGAGACTCGATCTCACAACTTCATGGAGTTAAGAGGGGTGTGAAACCACTGCACCAAAGGATGGCGGACGATCTGTGAAATTTTATACTAGTACAATTGTTCAAATAACAGTGGTAACTTTTGGGATCAAATTCATTAGATCATGTTTCATACCATTTTTTTTTTCGGAAATGAAGATCATTCCTGAGTCTCGAGACTATACTTTTGTGCGGACGTGATGTTGGGTGGAAACATACAAACCCGTATTTGAGTACTTAATTAATTAGTGATAAGAGTGAGGTATTAACAGAGTATTACCATAGTAGTATGATAAATGAACAGCTTTTGATATTTTTTTTGTTGAACTTTCAAAAGTTAGAGTTGGAGGCATCTAAGTTTTTATTTTTTATCTTATCTTTTTCTTAACTTATTTAAAATGGGCATGTGGTTCATTGAACCTGAAAAATAGAACATTTTCTTAGTCGTTGGTCAAATACTTAGCCCCCAACTGTACGTCGGCTCATTTTAACTGATAATATCCAGCAGACTCTCTCCCAATCCACTAGTCATCAAGTATAGGTTTATGTTACTCGATCTAAAGCCTGTCCAATCCAATATAAAAACGAATATGCTATCTATAAGACAAAGTTCTATCTTTGAGGCTGCAAGGTCCCATGTCACTCGGGGTCCCAGTGGTCCTAGATCAAAGGTTTGGCTTGAAGAGTAAAATAAACGCTTTAGCGTGGTGTTTAGATTATGAATGTTGTATTAAGTTTTGATGTAGGCCGATCAGTCATTCGGACGAATCAGATATATAGAAAACATCATCGTAGTATGACTTGTTTTAAGGGAGTGATTTGCTCCTAGTAGATTTCATAGACATGACTTCATTTTGAATGGTTTAATCAATAGTTTTAATTTGTTTATTAACCATTTCCATATGCCAGTTGTTCTACCATATACTTTGTTGTAAACCAGATACTAAATTGATGCAATCACTTGGTTCCTTAGTTGAAAATGACCCATTTTAACTCATAGTGTGTATAAACTTTATTATACAGAAAAAAGATAAACTTGAGGTTTAGAATATATCTAACATTATCAGCCTTCTGTCATCTACCTATCTATGAGCTTTTCGGATATACTATATTATTGGTCAAACTCAGTCTGACCTTTTTATAACTTAATGTCTTTATCTTCCTTCTCATTATTATTTTGCGAACCAAGTTGAGCGACGGTCGGTAAATGGGCCAAGGTACCAACCAGCCCCGGCTATGTTCCAGGGTCCTGGAGGCTGTGGATGAGGCCCAATAAATAGGCTATAGACTATTTACTAAGGCCTGGATACATAGCCTGTATGGCCAACCATACGCACACCCTCCCTGTAAACTAAGCTCCGCCGGTTGGGAGTGAGCAATTCATATTCATAAAGACTCATAAGAAACGAACCTCTCCTAAATGCATACTTTATTATCTTTTTATTTAGAAAGATCCGAACCATGGTCTCATCCATTATATTTATTTATTACTTAGAAAGATCCGAACCTCTCTCTCGCTCTCGCTCTCTCTCTCTCGCTCTCTCTCTCGCTCTCTCTCTCTCTCTCTCTCTCTCTCTCTCTCGCTCTCGCTCTCTCTCTCTCTCTCTCTCTCTCTCGCTCTCTCTCTCGCTCTCGCTATATATAGATTAATCATGAGATCTCTTGAAACCCAATAAATGAAGAAGTATACCAAGATAGTCAAAGCTATAAGCCAGTCTAAGAAGCTGCAACTTATTAGCATTCCATGGAGGAAACCTAAACCAAAATTCACTTATGTAGCTTCTTCTCATTACCGCCTTTTCATGGCTAAATGTATCGAACGTGAATTTCCCGTGATACCTCCCAAACCCACTCTGTCCAACTCCTCCAAAAGGAACCGTATCGCAAGTATACTGCAAAACAAAACAAAAAGCAGTTGATTACTATTCTAGGATCTCAAAACTACCTCGGACCCAAGCCCAGCAGGCCCTTCTAGAGTCTTTTGTACATGAGCCCAGCCCACAAAAATTATCGGGCCGGATGGGCACTCTTTGGATGTTCATGGGCTATGACGGGCTCAACCGAATGTGTCAGTGTATTGAGCTCTTTTCCCACCCCCTAGATAGTTGTTACTTCATAGAAATGTACTTGAATAATAGCGTCGTTAAATGTCAAGCTTCCCGATGATGTTTCATTTTTCATCCTTGTTTTGAATGTCTCATTCTTGGTGAAGACATATACTGCTAGAGCTTTAGGCCTTGAGTTTATGAATTCAATACTGTCTTCTATACTCTTCAACTGCAAAATCAGAAAAGAGAATCAATTATTTAGATAATGAAATAGAACTGAAAAATCATAATCGCTTTTACGGGTGATCTGATTAAGGAAACTCGTACAGTTATTAACGGAAGTAATGGACCAAATATTTCTTCTGTCATGATCTCAGAATCCAGTGGGGGATTTAGCAAGATCGTCGGCTGGATGAACCTATCTCCAAAATGGCAAGAGAAGTTTCCTCATTAGAAGTAGAATCTCGAAAAATTTGTATCCAAATGCTAAAGGAGTACAAATGTATTGTCGGAAGTTGTATGTCATCTACAAACTAGCAAAGAAAGTCTTTTAGATAATGACCAAGACAAAGATTATAGGCTTTGAAATTTTACAGGTTGTTTTCGTCGAAAGAACCACCATGGATTATGGAAGCTTTTACTGCAGGTTCGTTGAGAATCTTCTTCAATCTTAAGAAATTCTGTTTGTTGACAATCCTTGAGATGCTATTTGTTGTGCTTGGGTCATCTCCAAACATTCTATTGATCACGGACTTCATCAATTCAATCTGAATAATATAATGAAGTATATTTAATATAACCTGATCGATGAACTTGGGAAAAAAAGAACTGAGAGATACTACATAAATATATACCCATTGAGGAGCAGAATTTTCTTCAACAAGTACATAATCGATTCCTAGACACGCTTGACCACCACATGCTCCAAACTTCCCAGCGATGATCCTTTTTAGAGCAACCTTGTGATTCAACATAGCCGAAAAAAGAAGAGCTTTAATGATCAGACAAAACATGATATTACTTACTCAAGATTGTATTGGGTAAACAGCACGGGTGACGGAGTATATAAAAGGCAGGAAATTAGCAACATCACAAGGAACAAGTATATACATTCCTATCCCACGAACTCGAGAGGGAATCCACGACGGCAGGGCATTTTCCTCCCAACTCTAGAGTAACAGGTGTTAAATGCTTAGCTGCTGCAGACATGATGATACGTCCGACTCTTGCACTCCCTGCACGGATCAGGTATCAAACTATTACACTTTGTTTAAAGGGGAACTACTAGTAAGCTAGCTACCCTGGCTACCATTAGACCTAATATCTTCAAAATATCAAACTTTAACGGAACCACAAAACTATTGGAATGAAAGAAAAAATACTCACCAGACCAAAGTTTAGATCGAGATTTTCAATGTCTACATCATGCTAAAGATTGAGTATGAATTGAAAAGGATGATCAACCTTAGAATATGATGAAACATTGTTGTTAAGTAGTACCTGTGAAGAAGATCTTATCCCATTTCATCTCTAACAGCTGTTCTGCAACTGATGCACCACCTTCTACAACTTTTACAGCTTTTGTGTCCAAGTACATAGGGATGATCCTTGCAAGAAGTGAAGAACAAGCAGGAGCTAGTTCTGAAGGTTTAAGAACAATGGTGTTTCCTGCAGCTATTGCTCCTATCATCGGTTCTAAGGCTAGACCTATCATCGTTAAAGCCGATAGGATTTAAGACATTTTCGACGTGGTTGCTGGATGATGAGCAAGTTCAAAGAATCCAGACCAAAGCCATTTAGTTTGCTCTATGGTGACCCAACCCCCATCGACATGTGTAATGTGGTCTAAATTAGGTTCTGCTATGTGGGTCGGGACTTTGTTCCTGGTAGTGAGCCCAACCCACTCTAGAAGGCCTCACATGGCCCAGAACCAAGGTACTGAGCCACTAGGCACTAGCATCGCACCTACATCGACTTGTGTGATGTTGTCTAAATTAAGCGCTACCACGTGCGCCAAGGGATTTGTTCTTGACAGTGAGCAAAAGCACACTTGAAAAGGCCTTGCATGGTCCAAGGTATGGGGCTATTAGCATCCTCCCCTACAACGAGTTGTGTGTTGTCTAAATCAGGCACTACCATGTGGGCCGGGTTTTTGTTCCCAACAGTGTGCCCGAGTCCACTCTAAAAGGCCTGGCATGCCCAATGCACTGTGCAAGTGGCATCCGCACCTACAATCCACGTTGTCGGTGCTTCTCCAAGCGATTAGGACTATATATGAGAATAGTCCCACATGGGAGAATGGGTAACTAGCAACCAAGAATATAAAGTATAGGTCCTCTCCACTCAATTGTCAATTGGTTTTGAGTTGGATGGCCACAAACTTAACATGGTATCAGAGCTAGGCCCACACGTGATAGGCTTAAAAACCACTCGTTTTCCACGTCACCCGTAAAAAAAAACACTCGTGTTAGGCTCAAAGAACGCCACGTGTGTTAGGCTCAAAGAACGCCACACGTGAGGGGGCGTATAAGAATAGTCCTACATGGGAGAATGGGTAACTAGCAACTAAGAATATAAAGTATAGGTCCTCTCCACTCATTGCCAATTGGTTTTGAGTTGGATGACCACAAACTTAACACTATACTAACATATACTTTATATGTACTGATATTCACCAAATTTTTGAGGCCTTACTTCAACTACTTTAACAATACAAATTCTGAAAGTATATATATGTACTAACCAAAGGGAAAATTCCAAGAAGAGAAAATGAGAACAAGACCAAGTGGTTCGGGCACTATTTCAGCTGTTGTTGGAAATGCAGCCCATGGCACTTCCACCTGCCCAAAATACAAAACTAACATAAATTTACCATTTGAATAATACACAATAATTCATTTTCACTTTGAATTTTTCCATAATAAAAATTTGTAGATCAAACCTAAAATGAAAAAAAAAAGGGAATTTTGGTGAAAACTCACAAAAATTTTGGATTTTGGTTAAAAATGACTAGTTAATTTTTTTAGTCTTCAGCTATCTGAGTAATTTTTTTAATTTCTAAAACCTTGCGGTAACTTTACAACGCTTTGCAACAACTTTACAACTGCATTCCAACAGTTGTGGGGGGTCTTGCAAGTTGCAACCCCTTTGTAAAAAATATCGGGGTTTTAACCCAACAACGTACAAATATTTGAGTTTTTAATAAAACAAAAATATAGCTTGTCCTTTTAACCAAAAGAAAATTTAAAATTGGATCTTCGGCTTAATTTCCTGAAAAAAAAAAAAAAAAAAAAAAACCTTAGTTTCACCTTTTTACTGCTCATCCATTGCTTCAAACACCCCAAGGCAAAATTCACAGATTTAACTAACAGACCCACCTACACAAGCACATGCAAAAAACAATGAAGCAAGTTAGAGATGAAGAGTGAAGACTGTCAACAAAAAAAAAAGATAGAGATGAAGGGTTTTAATGATTTTATTTAGTTTTGTTGTAATAACCTATTTTAGTGAGGAATAAATTTAGGGTTTTCTCAAAGATGACAAACCTCATCTCTATAAGCTTCAACATGGTGTTTACCCAAGTCTTGATTAAGAGCAAGAAAGATTTGTGTTTCTTGATCTTTGAGTAAAGTTAGTATCCCTTTCAATTGAGACCTCCTCCATTCACTACTCTTTGTCTTCCCACTTTTAAACCTCTCACTTAACTCTTCCACCTCTTTTTGAATGTTATCACCTCCTCCTTCTCCAACACCTCCCATGGGGATAAATTCAGAGCTCTAATTCTAACTTTCTCTCCCTAAAACCAGACTCAATTTGGAAAAACTTATTACAATCAGAAATAGTTGTTCATTAAATCAGTCCAACAAACTATTCGATCATGGGTCACGTTTTATTCACTCATACTGCATTTATATCTCAACTACTACATTGTCGTCCAATTTTGTGCATTATTATGTCACATAAATAGAGTACCGCCAAATTAGGCTGGTAAAATAGATTTGATGAATATACATGGAAAAAAACTAACTTAATTTGTTTGAATGTGAACCACTTCCTCGTACCTAGACATGTGCAACCAACAAAACTTTGTCTTGTAATTAGGACAAATGTGTTACGGTATACATTAGCCTCTTTTATTTAGGTTTATATTTATTTTTGTTTTTTTGAATATTGACTACAATGATGTAATATATTGATACATCGATTATCGATACTATATGATAAGCACGATAACTGTCAAATTACTAGTGGTCTAAAGTCCGACAGATTAAATAGTCTCAAGTCATAAGAATTAAATGACCTAAAACCTAATTAAACTATTTTATTTGTACTCAAATTTAATATTTTAGGATTTGCACTTCCATGAAATTGAACCTGAAACACACACATTGCAGAGTATATGTACTTTTTTTTTTTTTTTTTGATGAAATAGGCTTTAGCCTTATTTATTCATTTGAAATTTCAAGTACATTTGTGTTACTCTCCAATTCTAACAAATTCATAATGCAATCAGGAGGTTCTAGTTCCTCCCATTGCTTACATAGTTTAAGAGTTAATGTTTCCTTTGCTAAAGTATGAGCAATCTCATTGAGATCTCTAGAAATATGATGAAACTCCACCTTTTCGAATTGTTGTGTTTCACTTTGAATATCCTTGAGTATGTTTCTAATTTGCCAAGGAGCCTTACCATTATTCGTTTGACAAACTTGTATAATCGTGCTTGAATCTCCTTCTATCACCACTCTTCTATGTAAGAGCTTCCTAGCCAATTTTAATCCCATTAAAACAGATTTTGCTTCAGTCTCAAGTGCATTACCTGCATTATAAAATTCGGATTCTGCTGTTACGAATGTATTGTTATAACTCCTTATCACCACAGCTGAAGCTCCATCTCCATTTTTGAATGAGCCATCAACATTAATCCTCACTTCATCCAACATCAAAGTGACCCTTCTTGCTCTTTGTACCTGGAATCTCTCCGGTTTCAAAAATTCCTTGTATCTGGTTAGTTACGTCATCCCCCACTATCCGCCAACACTTCTTGTAGAATAAACTTGGATATCCGTCTGGTCCTGGAGCTTTATAAGACTTCATGTTCTTGATTACATCCCATATCTCTTCTTTGGTAGGTGGTTTACTTAATAGATCGCTTTCTTCATTCTGTACTGGAGATTCAGTCAACACTAGTGAATTTGGAATATCTGTTACTCCTTCCTCCCTTGTGAACCTGTAAAAATAATCAACAAATCTTTTAGCAATTTCAACTGGATTTGAAGTCCATGTTTGATTCCCCAATCTGATGGCAAATATATTGTTCTTTCTCCTTCGATTCAAGACGGACAGATGAAAGAATTTTGTGTTCTTATCATTGTCTTGCATCCACTGTTTCTTTGCTATTTGGCTCCAAAATTTCTCCTCCATTTGATACAGTTCTGCAAGTTTAGTTTGTATTTTTTCCTCTTCTTCTATTGTTTCCGTTGATGGTATTTCCATTTGTATCTCTAATAATTTTCTCTTGTAGTCTTCAATTTGATGAAATAAATTGCCCACATTATTCCTACTCCATTCTTTTAATCGATTTGCAAGTATCGGCAATTTGTCGATAACCCTTCCATTTATCGCCGCCCATTCATTTTCCATCACTTCCTCAAAATCACTGTGTTGTAACCAATGGGATTCAAATCTAAAAGGAGGTTTTCCTTTAGGTTTGTTTCTGTTTAATTTTAATATGATAGGTGCATGGTCACTTTCAATCCTTGGCAGATGTTTTGTTGGCGTGAATCATGGAAACGTGAATCACCCAATATATTATCATATAGGAAAGAATATTATTACATAGGAAATAATATTATTATATAGGAAATAGTATTATCTGTAAATATATAGTTACCAGTATTCGGAAATTGTTAACATATACCTAATCGTTATTTCTATTCCTGTCTATCATGTAACATTATATATACTCCTCATATGAGATGAATAAAGTATCATTCAAAATCAATCTTGCTCTATTAAACATGGCATCAGAGCAGGTTATTTAAAAATTTTACGCTTCCGCTACGTCGACTATCGGAGAATACATCACCGACGGTCACTTTTACTATCATAACATCAAGGTTTGGTTGTGTCCAGATCTAGAGTATTTCTGGATCTAGGTTGTATTAATCTTGATTAGGTACGAAGTTTTTTTTGGCATCTTCAATTTCTTTTGGTGTCGTTGACAGTGCTTGTCATCCATTATCTCTACTATTAAGGTTAGTTGTGTTATATATTGATTATAAATCATCTTTTATTATTATCAATATATATTATATACTTCCTACATTATAAGATGTCTGGTTCATCAGATATGTCAATGACAGTTCCGTCTGGTTCTCAGACTATGACCACCGGACAATCCTCTATCTATACTAGTGAGCCTATGTCTATTCCTTATGGTGTAAAATTGAATGGTATCAATTATTCACTTTGGTCACAAGTGGTTGAGACGTTTATCGCTGGACGAGGTAAACTAGGTTATATTAATGGAAGAAATGTTGAACCTCAAATACAAGATCCTATTTATGATAAATGGTGTATGGAAAATGCAATTGTTAAAGGATGGCTTATTGGTGCTATGGAACCAGATGTGATGAATTTATTTATTCGTTTACCAACAGCTAAGGCCATTTGGGAAGCTGTTTCTCGGACTTATTTTGAAGGAGCAGACCGGTCAGTAATTTACAATTTAACACGTAAATCTATGCAGATGAGACAGACTGGTAAACTTGTATCAACATATTTTGCTGATTTACGTGCTATCTGGGATGAATTGGATTACCGTAAACCAATTCAATTTACACAACCTGATGTTGTTCTTGCTCGACAGAAGGAAATTGGGGAAGATAGAGTTTATGTATTTCTTGCAGGCCTAGATGATGTCTATGATCGTGTTCGAAGTGATATTCTTCGTACAGATCCATTTCCGAATTTAGATTCGGCTTTTGCAATTGTTAGGGGTGAAGAGCAACGCCGAAACACGATGCTAAATGTTGATACTAATATGGCTATGGTTGCTAAACTTTCAGGGCCATCTTTACCTAATGGTCCGTCAGGAGGATGCAAACATTATGGTAGTTCTAAGCATGTAATTGAAAATTGTTTTAAGAAGAACGGATATCCAGACTGGTGGGACAGTTACAATGAACGGAAACGAGAAGGGAAAAATAAGAAGGGTGGAGGAAAAGCAGCTATTGCAACAACACCACATCAATTATATCCAGAAGTGAATTCTGTTTCTGATACACAACCATCGGTTTCTGGTGTCTCTCTTCTTGATCCAAAATTGATACAACAATCAGGTAGTTTCGCTCTTCTCTCCTCTGATGCTTCAAAGGATCCTGGCTGGGTCATTGATTCTGGAGCTACGGATCACATGACCTATGATGCTAATATATTATTTAATCCTGGTGCACCTCACTGTTCTCATATTGATAATGCTAATGGTGTATCTGTACCCGTTACTAAATCCGGAACTGTTAATTTAACACCCTCGTTGTCACTTGAGCACACATTACTGGTTCCTTCATTATCTAATAATCTTTTGTCTGTGGCACAAGTGACTGAGCAATTAAATTGTTTAGTATTAATGTATCCTCGTTTTTGTCTACTTCATGATCTCAACAGCAAGGAGATATTTGGGCGTGGTACTAAGAGAAAGGGGTTGTATTATGTGGATGATGTCTGCATCAGAAAAGGGTTAGCAGTAACAGGGTCATCTCATGTTAAGGAAGATCAGATTTGGTTATGGCACAAGCGGTTAGGTCATGCTTCATTTGGTTACTTACAATATTTATTTCCTCGTCTATTTTCGGGTTGTGATATTTCAAATTTTAATTGTGAGACTTGCATTTTAGCAAAAAGCCATCGTGCTTCTTATTACTCTAGTAAAAATAAAACTTTGTTACCCTTTGAGTTAGTTCATTCTGATGTTTGGGGGCCTGCTCCGGTATCTACAGTATCTGGTTATCGTTGGTTTCTAATATTCGTTGATGATTGTACCCGTATGACATGGTTATATCTTATGAAACACAAAAATGACGTACAAGAATGCTTTCAAATTTTTCATAAGATGATACAAACACAATTTTCTACTACGGTTAAGATTCTTCGTTCGGATAACGGCGGTGAATTTGTTAATCATGAGTTAAGAAAATATTTTCAAGAACATGGTATTATTCATGAAACCACGTGTCCACATACCCCTCAACAGAATGGTGTAGCAGAACGGAAAAATCGTCAATTACTTGAAGTGACACGTGCAAGTCTCATTGGTGCTAGTATGCAACCAACTTACTGGGAGAACGCTATAACATCTGCAGTTTATTTAATTAATCGTGTCCCAAGTAAAGTGTTGGATTTCAAAACACCACTAGAGAAACTTTCTCAATATGTGTCTATACCTTCTCAGTTGACTTTGGTACCTAGAGTGTTTGGATGTGTAGTATTTGTTCACATTCCTAAACATCAACGTACAAAGCTAGATCCGTGTGCTTTGAAGTGTGTGTTTGTCGGTTATTTTCCTCATCAGAAAGGGTACAAGTGTTATCACCCACCTACTCGTAAATCGTTTGTCACTATGGATGTAACATTCTCTGAACATGAGATGTATTTTTCCTCATCGATATCCAATTCTTCTCTTCCGGGGGAGACTACTGTTGTCCAAGAGATGAATTGGAAGAAGCTACTTCCAGATTTCATTGAAGAATCAGAACAGTCAAATAAAGATACTAATATTGCGGTACCAGATTTATTAGCATCGAATCTTGCAGAAGAAGTTATGATTGTTCATTCAGAACCAAGTACTCATATATCCACTACTAATACTACTCCCTTCTCTGCGGTACCATCCAATGAGTCTCCTTCTGTTCCTGAAACTGAGGTATGTACTGAACCGAGTCTTAATACTAACAGTTTAACTAACAATGACATATCAGTTGCTCTAAATAATGACAGGTATAGTTTGCCACCTAGAAGCACTAGAGGTAAGCCTCCAGATAGATATTCACCTGACAACTCAAAGAGTATGAGGTATCCCATAGCTAATTATGTGTCAACAGATCATCTACCTACTTCAGTCAAGGCCTTCGTAAATCAAATGAGTGATATTATTATTCCAACTAAAGTTCAGGATGCTTTGGCAAATCCAACTTGGAGAAAGGCAATGAGTGAAGAAATGTGTGCCCTTGACAAGAATGAAACTTGGGATTTAGTACCACTTCCAGAAGGAAAGAAGCCAGTTGACTACAAATGGATTTTTACTATCAAGCATAAACCTGATGGAACCATAGATAGATATAAAGCTAGACTAGTTGCTCGGGGTTTCACTCAAACATATGGTGTTGATTATCAGGAAACTTTTGCTCCAGTAGCAAAGATTAATACAGTTCGAGTATTGTTGTCACTTGCTGCGAATTTTAACTGGCCTTTACAACAATATGATGTGAAGAATGCTTTCTTACATGGAGACTTACATGAAGAAGTGTATATGAGTCTCCCACCCGGTTACAGTTCTACTGAAGATGTTAATTTAGTGTGTAAGCTCAAGAAAGCATTGTATGGTTTGAAACAGTCACCCAGAGCGTGGTTTGGCCGATTTCGGCTAGCTATGAAAAAGTATGGATATGTTCAGAGCAATGCTGATCACACTTTGTTTCTAAAAAGACAAGATGGTAGACTAACTGCGTTGATTATTTATGTTGATGATATGATTGTGACAGGTGACGACTATGAAGAAATAGGGAAGCTAAAAAACTACTTGTCTTCTGAGTTTGATATGAAAGACCTTGGAGGTTTAAAATATTTTCTCGGTATTGAAGTTACTCGGTCAAAACGGGGAATATTTTTGTCTCAACGAAAATATGTCCTTGATTTGTTGAAAGAAACTGGCATGCTTGATTGTCAGCCGATAAGTACACCCATGGAACAAAATCATGGGATGGAAGAGCTTCCTGATCAAGTACCAGCTGACAAAGGGAAATATCAAAGGCTAGTTGGCCGTTTGATCTATTTATCTCACACTAGGCCTGATATTGCATATGCAGTTAGTGTTGTTAGCCGGTTCATGCACAATCCTAGTGAAGTTCATATGGAGGCAGTTGTAAGAATCTTAAAATATTTAAAATCAGCTCCAGGAAAGGGTCTTATGTTTTCTAACCATGGACACGCGAATATTATAGGATATACAGACTCGGATTGGGGTGGCAAAGGTGAAAAAAGGCGTTCTACTTCTGGTTATTTCACATTTGTTGGTGGTAACTTAGTCACTTGGAAGAGTAAGAAACAAAAGGTCGTATCTATGTCAAGTGCAGAAGCTGAGTACAGGGCAATGACTAAAGGTATATGTGAGATGTTATGGTTGAAAATACTTATGGGGGAGCTTGGGTTTCCTCCTGACAAAGCTATGAAATTATATTGTGATAACCAGGCTGCTGCTAATATTGCAGAAAATCCAGTGCAACATGATCGAACTAAACATGTTGAAATCGATCGGAATTTCATATATGAGAAGATAGAGGAAAAAATTATTGAAATTCCTTATGTTAAGTCAACAGAACAACTAGCTGATATTCTAACAAAGGCGTTACCCAGTAAAAGTTTCACTGATTCACTTGTCAAGTTGGGCATTGGTGATATCTATGCACCACCTTGAGGGGGAGTGTTGGCGTGAATCATGGAAACGTGAATCACCCAATATTATCATATAGGAAAGAATATTATTACATAGGAAATAATATTATTATATAGGAAATAGTATTATCTGTAAATATATAGTTACCAGTATTCGGAAATTGTTAACATATACCTAATCCTTATTTCTATTCCTGTCTATCATGTAACATTATATATACTCCTCATATGAGATGAATAAAGTATCATTCAAAATCAATCTTGCTCTATTAAACATGTTTCACATGTGCTTCTGGAAATCTAATTCTCCAATCTGACGAAGCTAAAACTATGTCGAGTCGTTCTCTGATGTGAGCCGTTTCTCTCCTACCATTCACCCATGTGTAGGCTGGGCCAGAATATCCCAAGTCCATAAGTTCACAATCCGATATCATATCTTTGAATTGGTTAACTGCCTTTACATTTATGCCATTGCCTCCCCACTTCTCCCTGCTTGATTGAATGGCATTAAAGTCTCCGATTGCACACCACGGTTCAGACATGTTTGCATGAAATGTTCGCAAAAAATTCCAAAATTTCTCTCTTTCATGAACCATAGGTGGTCCGTATACTCCCATTAAGCTCCATGACTGATTATTCCCTAATGCATTGATTCTGCCATGTATGTGATTTTGAGATGAGCTAACAACATCTATTTGTATATTGTCTTCCCATATGAGCCATAATCCACCACTCAATCCAACTGAAGGCACAAAATGATGATTCTTATACAATAATTTCTTCATCCATTTTTCGGACGAAGTTTGTGACAACTTTGTTTCGGACAAAAAAGCAATGGACGGCTTGGTTGCCCGGAGGAATGAATTCAGCGTCTGAATAGTCGAGATATTCCCCAAACCTCGACTATTCCAACTGAGGACTAACATTGAGATTGCGGCCTTATTGGGCTAGCCGCCATTGCCCTGTTTTCATTAACTGTTGATAATGTTCGAGCTTTCTTCTTTGAGAAATTATCTTCTCCTGCACTTATTGATTTCCTTTCTCTTTTTCCATTTCCCTTCTTCTCAATCATTGTCTTGTTGGTAGTGGTACTAGAAGTTTTACTTCTAGCTAATCTTTTCCATTTCAGATTAAGGTTTTCAATTTCCAGTTGTTTTCCTGTTACTCCTAATTCATTTTCTTGCTCAGTTATGTATTCTATTTCAGTAAAGTCTCTACTTTCTTCCAAGTGCTCTTTATAATTTGTTGTTGCTTCTATTTGGGCTTTATTTGTACCAGGCCCATTCTCTATTTCCAGCCACTTTGAACTTTTATTTTTCATCCTTTTAGTAGTTTGAGTATTTGTTACCATTTGGGGTTCCACTTCACAATCCATCAGATCTTCTTCTTCTCTAATTTTCCTCGATTTGTTAACTAGGTTTTCTCCAATTTCCTCATTTGATTTATTGCTCTCTTTATGCCCTTCTTCCATTAACTTTTGGAAAGTAGATTCTCCCTCACAATTCTTTCCTGAGTTATTTTTATCTATCAATTGAAATTTGGAAATATTCCTTGAGCCACTCGATTTGGTTTGATCTGCCCGTATCTCCTCAAGATTCTCCCTCATCGGTGCTTGGTTTCTCCGGTATGTTTCACCGCCGGTTGAGCTTTTCTCAGATTTTGCTGAACTTCTGTATTCTGCCTTTATAGAGTCATCTAATCTTGGTAGTAACAATTTTTTTGCTCTATTTTGTGTTTCTATCGACCAATCTTCAGAGATAGAATTCCTAATATCTGACCTAGTTTTGCAGTTCTTTAGTTTATGCCCTAGCTTCCCACAATAATGACAGAATTTGTTCAATTTCTCATATTTGAACTCAACTTGGCATTTCCTTTCATCTGTTAATGTTACTGTAAGATTTGTTAATAAAGCTTCATTGATGTTTATCATGACTTTTACTCTAGCATATCTCCCCCATTTGACTATATCTTCTTCCTTGATTGATTTAATAATTCTCAATTTATTCCCAATTTTACCAACTAGTCCACTAGTGGTTGTCTTTTCTCTTAGATTTATGATTGTTGTGCACATTAATGGTTACATCATCCTTATTTCATGTGATTGGACAAAATCTCATTATTGAGTAGTAAATAAAGGAGAGGTGATTCATAAAGACATAAAGATAAGAATGACAGTTAACCACCACCATAATATGCATTTGTGTCTCATCAAAAAAATAAAAATAAATAATATGCATTTGTGAGAGTTATAGTTGAGTATGCTCCACTTGTCAATCCCTTACCACGAGAGTACTTGTCTAGTTCACATTAAAAATGTTTATTTCACTTAATAAGTAGGATTTGTTTATCTCATCGAAAAAAAAAAGTAAGAGTTGTTTATTGTGTAAGCAAGTGTTACTGTGTTGGTTAGGGGCAACAAATTTGACAAATGACACACTGTCGACTTTGATTCCGTCCAAAGTGTTCTTAGAACAATAAATAGTTGCCGAAGGGGAACTATTTTTCCAGCAATTGCTCTTCAATGAGAGTGAGAGAGAGAGAGACGAAGAGCGGATTCAATGAACTTCATCCCCTCTAGATATGTAAACTTTGTCCTCTCTTCAGACCTTCCAGCTAAAGAGGAAAATATAATTGGATTCATCCGGTTTGAACACTTAAACCGCCATGTGCCTAAAGGCTAGGGATGGAAATCGACCCGAATTCGGGTGCCAATAGGTACCTCTGCCCCGGGTAAGTTATTTCAAAAGTCAGTAGACTTGACGGACGAACTCAAACCGGACAAAGTAAAAAATAATTTGTCCAAAGCCCCGCCAAGGGCAGCAGCCCGCACGGATAGAACGACCTTCCGACTTGGTGAAGTTCCCACTATTCATTACAAAACATATAAAGAGGGAGAGACTTGATAATACATCGCTTTTGCGAGTTGGGTTGCTTCTGGGGGCGCCTGTAGACTTCTTTTTTCCTTCAGAGTGGACTCCTAAGAACAACCCGACGGAAATTTCCAAAAAATGGAGAATCGGGAGGTCCCAAAAGTTTGCCTCAAAGAGGCGCCTCTAAAATCATCCATACGTGGAAGGCAGGGAGTGGGGATTGAATTAGAGAGAGGGTAAATTTAACCCAACTCTCGGAAGTGGTGACGTTTTCTCACAACCCTCCTCATATCTTATCTTCTGATGAAAGAAGCGAACAATCTGGTAAAAACTCAACCAGACAACAAAAATTAATTAAACAAACAAATAATCAAGCCCAACAACACACACACAGATTATTTCTTTCTTCTTCTTCTTCTCAGCTCATAAGGTACGTCGGAACAAACTAACTAATTCTAGGGTTTCTCTTTCACGACCTATTTCGAGTTTTAGGGTTTTTATTTTCTTGACCTATGAATTCTCCCTTAATTTACATAGGTTTTACATTGATACACAAATTACTATTGAAATTCGATTCAAATTATTTATTCGGTTTTATAGATTTCTAGGGTTTGATTTCATTTATTTGTATGCCTATATTATTCTTCTTATTTTCTGATGAATTTATTCTAGTGTTTTATTAGTATCTGCCGTTAATCAGATTGTAATGCTCTGAGATTTGATTCAAATACTCAAATTAATCTACAAATGGATATGATATTTGAATAAACGTTGGTTACTCATGAGCTATCATAAATTCTATATTTTATTTCCGTTAAGCTTGATATAAAAGCATATTGCAATAAATCAATGAGCCCATTTTAGAGTACACCGTGTTATTCGATATGGTATTGTCGCTTTATCACCTTTACGAATATTAGTTCTGGATATGAGGGCAAGAACATTTTCTTTACTTTGTTACCTTAGTTATAGTGAATCAAAGAAGTAAACTTTATTGATGTTATATTATGTTGTTTCTTGGAAGTTGTCTGATTAGTAATTTTCAAGGTGTTTTGGGAAAGAATGGAAGATGATGAGTTTGGTTAGTCAAAGTGGGTTTTTATCATTCAACTTTAAACGTGTTGTCTAGGAAGATTTGATGATACTTGTAAAGTCGATGTGCTTATGAGTTACGAATGAAATATGAGAAATTGGTATTCTTTAGGTGTTGATATTCGAAGTTATCTACAAGTATACTACATAAAGCTAAGTTTGTCAACAGTTTCTGATTGAGAAGTAAGAAAGGTTTAGTATCTTCATTATGAGAGAACCTTAAAGTTTTATTTAGTACTTGACTGGATACAAATATGTGATGTTGATTATTGCTGGTATCAAGTATCAAGTTCTCAGAACTCTCCTAGAAGTATCTTCATTATGAGAGAACCTTAAAGTTTTATTTAGTACTTAACGATTCTGAGGGGAAGATGTTTAGTCCTCCTATATTTGTAGGGTTAAGTTTTTTCGGTTCTCAGATGTCATATTGTAGGTCTCTAAGTGAGATAACCTGGAGGTAGCATGGATATTTTTAGGTAGGCTTCTTGACTTCTGAGCTTTGTCATAAAGCAAACCAGTAAAAGATGATATTCTTGCTGATTTTATTGGAAGAAGATCAAATAAGTGGAATAATCAAAGCTGACAACAGATAGTGGAATATTTTCAAAAGAAATTCATTACCTTTAGATAGCATTAGCTGATATTGGGTAGAAAGGACCTTCCGAATCTTTGTCTTGATTAATCGGGAGAACCAGCACTTTCACTAAGGTCATTGTTAGAGTCTGGACCTCTGGTGTGATGGGTTAAGGGTATTTATTCATTTCTTTGGGATTAGATATTCATCTTTACATTTTTCATGCATTACATTTTCTGTTGTGTACTATTTTGTTTGTATTGCCACTGGATATAAAATCCATCCTGTTTAAGATAGTCAGGAGCTTTTTAGGTCTTGAATGTGCACAAGTCTCTGTCTTCTAAAGTAGCTGTCAGTGATTCCTTATTAGGAGTTTTATGTACAGATGGTTTAGTGTTCTCTTTATGAGGTAAAAAGTTCAGTTCTCAAATTAGCTAGAGGCCAATAGCTAAAGTTACTTATACATTTTTGTGCTCCATATTTATTGCATTATAATGTATCATCTGCAATGTTTGTTATTGTTCTCTATATGTGCAAGAGATGATAGATTCCTACAAAGCATTTCGGGTAAAACATGAAGCCGGTGATATTATTCAATTTGTGGAATATGATTGTGATTATCACTAGTCATTGACTTTAATCTCACTGTGCCGATAAAACAACTTTCTTTTCTAATTTTGAAACAGGGTAGTTTCTATTATGACTTCTGTTTGCCCATTCGCCAAAGCGGCAAACCCTGATAATACATGTCCAAGAAAGTCAAAGAAAGACAATAACAAGAATGAGGCAGAGCAGGAAGCTACGGTTAAAAATGAATCTGATAATTCGGCCAGCATATCTCCTAAATGCCCATTTGGGTATGATTCGCAAACATTTAAGTTGGGTCCTTTCAGCTGTGTAATTTGCCAAGCTCTTCTCTTTGAGAGCAGCAAGTGTGTGCCTTGTTCCCATAAATTTTGCAAGTAAGCTTTCTTTCCTCTCTCGCTTTTCCCCCTGTATTTGGCGTGTTGCGGTTGTTGCTTATAACTGCTAGTCACTTTTTTGTTCGCCAGAGCATGTATATCACGCTTCAACGATTGCCCATTATGTGGAGCCGACATAGAGTCAATTGAGCCCGACAAGGATCTTCAAGATGTTGTTGATCGTTTCATTGAAGGTCATGCCAGAATCAAAAGACCCCAAGTTAATGTAGATACAAAGGAAGTAGGTGTTGATAATAAAACGGTGACCTACGCAGATGTCTCTCTGGAGAGGGGTGCGTTTTTGGTGCAACAAGCTATGCGGGTGAGTTCGCTAGATAGAGATGGATGGATTTCTAAGGTTCAACTAACATCCGATGGAAATATTTTCCTACCTAAATCGATTCTTGTAGTTTCTTACCAAGAAGAAAATAAATTATTGTTAAGACTTAAGATTTGGTCTTATTTTGTTTCCACCAGCTCTCCTGTTGTATATTATTTACTTCTTCTGATACATCAAGTTTACTGTCCGCTACTTGTTCAGGCATTTCGTGCCCAAAACATATTGAGTGCAAAATCACGACTTAGTCTCTGTGCGGAGGATATACGCGAGCAGTTAGAGAGACTGGGAGATACCCCAGAGTTGTGTTCTCAACTTGGTGCTGTCCTGGGAATGCTTGGTGACTGCTGGTTTGACTTCTTTTCCTCTCTTACTTTACTTTTATATATCATGGTCATCTAAGTAACATAAAACTCTGCATTGAAACACCACTTTGTGGAGCTGCATGATATGAGACTAAAACTGAGTTGGTCTCATCATTTCTAATGTATAATGTCTGAATTTTAGTCCCACTATCTGCATCTTTTAGCATACTTAGAGATCGGATGTGGAACTCATTTATAGCGGAGGACGAAGTTGCCTGAACTTTTATGCTAAGTTGACCTCAAAATCTGAAAATTAGTGATGGTGATACTTAGTGTTGCCATTGAATTTGGTGGTTATAGTAAGCCTTAATAATCAGTTTGAATGGGTAGAAGGGGTTGGCTCACTTCAAAGATAAAAGAACAATCCGACATCTAATAATCACTTTTCAGGTTGATTTGTGATCCTGACTTCACTCGAGAGTTTTTTTTTCATTTTCTGAAATTGGGTTCACCAGGATTAGGTTTATAATCAATTCTGAGTTCTGGTGCCGTGCATAATGCTTGTTTGTCGTTTAAAACTTGAAGCAAAGTTTTTTTTGTTTCAGTCGCGCAATGGGAGATGCTAGTTCTGCAGTTGCTTACTTTGAGGAGAGCGTTGAGTTCCTCTCAAAATTGCAGACAGACGATATGGAGGTTATTAGATCTGATCTTTCAACTTCATATTGTTTCCCGAAAATGTATTTATTATCTGATATTTGTTGAAGTACTTCATTTGTAATGTGGTTGTTTGCTGATTCTTATCGCCCTATATTACAGGTGACACACACACGTTCGGTGTCCCTTAATAAAATTGGAGATCTTAAGTACTACGAAGGCGACCTGCAAGCGGCAAGAACTTACTATTCTCGATCTTTGGATGTCCGTCGAGATGCAATTAAGAAGTGTTCAGATTTCTCATCCCAGGTAAGCATCTCTCTCTCTCTCTCTCTCTTTCTGATTATTTTTAACCTGTTTCTGAATTCACTTGCCGTTCCTGTGTGTTCAGACCGTAGATGTGGCTGTATCTCTTGCCAAAGTCGCCGACGTTGACAGGAATCTCGGCCAAGAAGATGTGGCTATTGCTGGATTTCAAGAAGCAATCAAATGCTTGGAGTCGCTGAAACTGAACTCTAATGAAACTGGTCTAGAGCGACGGGTAAGATGCCTACCCTATCATCTGCTCTCTCACAACAATTTTGTGAACTCGCATTTTAACTTGCAAACAAAGGTCTTCCTAGCTTATGGAAATCGAGACAGTCACTAAATGAAGTTGAAAAATGTATGACGTATTATGTGACTTTTTTTTTTCTTCAGCGTGCGTCAGTGCTGGAGTACCTCCGGACCCAACTTGCATCAGAACAACCTGCTTCACCTAGTTAACGGGTCGTGTTCAGGCTACCCCTCTCTTCTGGCTCTCTCTTTTTCTCTTTCTGAGTATGCTATTGAGTATATGCATGTACCATAAGCCTCTGTAACCGCCAGGGTTACTATGAAGCACGTGAAAGCAGCCATTATTGAGTATTTTTGTTGACTGCCTTCAACCAGAAACCTAAAGTACTCTGTACCGGTTTACCTATTAACTTACCATTATGACTGTGTCACGTTATCTTTTATTTTGTAAAATAAATAAAATTGCATGATCAACTTGTATTTTGCTGGTGGGTCACGACGATAAGCTGGTTTTGGCCCAACCTATTATTTCATCTTAGAGTTTTATGTGTATGTATAGGCCCGACTCTAGAAGTTAACCACTTTGAAAGTAAACTCCTGCAAGAAATCAAAAGTTTCAGTATGAATTTATATACATGTTCATACATGGGTTGATGACTTTTGAGATTTGGATCTTATCTCTAGAATATGTGATAATAAGGATATACCAATAATAGTATAAAATTCTAAAAATACCTCTTTTATACACCATTTGAAGATGCTACTAGAAAAAAGATCTTCAATGGAAAAGTATACGCAAGTTATAATTTCAAGCTTGCCTCCAAACGAGTTCTTTTTTTTTAGGGAAATGTCGCGTACTTCAAAGAGTATGATTCCGTATCTTTCGCTAAGGTGCGTGATTTTGTGGCTCGAACTAAGGATATGACTCCGCGTCTCGGACCAAGTGATATGACCGTGTCTTGAACCTTTGACCTATAAGGTAGAAACTAACTTGACAAGGACTCAAACCAAAGGTTTTATTTGATAATTAAGTCGGTTATAATGACTAACATACCCCTAAAAACAATATCAATTTACAGTAAGTAGAACAGAAAACGTGCATATTACTGGATATACACCTCTCTTACGTACAAGCAATATATGTACAGTTGCATGTCCATTTATACAAACATAAACCAACTCAACCCTCTCTTTAAAAAAAAAACCAACTCAACCCTCTTGAATTATATCTCAACTTCTCTCTCTCTCTCTCTAGAAATCTCTCTCCCCATTCTCTCTCTCTAACTATACATGTCAACCCTTGAGAACTGCTCCAAGCTAGATTTGATGATGAAAGAACAGAGTCAAACATGGACAAGTGGTCTCCATAGAATATTATGTATGCAAGGAGGAGATGATGATGGTAGTTATGCAAGGAATTCAGATGCCCCAGCCTCAGCTATCACTTTATCAAAACCTTTACTTTTATCTGGAATTCAATCCATGAAACATTTTCATGGAGATTTAAGAATTGCAGACTTGGGTTGTGCTACTGGTTACAACACTTTAGCTACTATTGACCTAGTTGTTGATACCTTAAAGAAACGTTATATCAAAACTGAACCCGAATTCGAAGTCTTCTTCTCTGATCTCCCATCGAACGATTTCAATTCTCTTTTTCGGTCTATTCATCAACAATCGAACGATACTAATAAGCAAATGAAGTATTATGCAGCTGGTGTTCCTGGTTCCTTTTATCGTCGACTCTTCCCTAGAAATAAGCTTCATGTTGCTGTTTGTTTAAGTGCCTTACATTGGCTATCTCAGGTACTACTTCAAAACCCTAAATCATATTTGATATTGCGCTTACGTTATACGAAGTATATGATTTCATTATGTAATATTTCATGGGTTTGTCTAGTGTTTATTGATTATGGGTTTGAATGAAAATATATATATATATACTTATTAGATACCAGATATAGTATTAGATAAGAAATCAACAGCATGGAACAAGGGAAGAGCTTGGATAGACGGAGCGAAAACTGAAGTAATTGAAGCCTATTCAAAACAATCTCAAGAAGATTTAGAGGCGTTTTTACTTTGTCGAAAAGAAGAGATAGTTGAAGGAGGACTATTGTTTATATTAATGGCTGGAAGACCGAGTTCTCAATGTCCCGAAAACCAACTAGGTGATCCTGATTCAAGAGCCAAACACCCTTTTACTAGCTCCATGGATCAAGCTTGGCAAGATCTATTAAATGAGGTATGTCACATACAAATACATATATATATTGAGAGAGAGGGGGAATGATAAAAAAAAAAATGTATGTGTTTGTTGGAATTGTGTAGGGATTGATTGATGAAGAGATTAGAGACACATTCAATATACCAGCATATATGAGAAGCACAGAGGAAGTGGAGAAGGCATTTAATGAATGTGGAGGGTTTGAGGTGAAACAATTAGAGTACCGAAGAATCGTCGAACATTCTAAAGAGAAGCAAGAAGAATGGATCAAAGATCCAATGTCATATGGTAAAGCCAAAGCTAACCTTGTTAGAGCTACTCTTAAACCCATTGTTGAGTCTCATCTTGGTCTTCATCTCACAGAACAACTCTTCAATAGGTTTGAGATGAGAGCTTCAAATGATACTGCCATGCTTCATAAGACTTGTTTCTATGGTGTAATTATTGTTTCTGCTATTAGAATCTCATCAAATTAATCAATCAATTGCTTAGTTTATTAATTAATTAGACACTTCGTCTCACTCTTTTCAATCTCCACCTAGTTTCCACTCTTTCCCTTTATTATCTAATTAATTTTGTTGTCTTTTAACTCAAAATTTATTCTGCATTATCTTTTAATTACTTGGAATTAGACTTTTTCTTTTGGTATATGGGAGTACTATTCTCTCAACCAATTTAATGTTCAAACCCGAATACTCAGTCACTTCAAGTCTTAGTCAGAGTCTCCGTCAATACATTGATGCAGAAACTAAACCATTGATTACAAATAATTGAGATTTTACGAGAAAACAATGATTCAAAATATGATTAGAGTGACGTCAATTAGCTTTCAGCTAAGATTAATTGTACGAACAAGAAAACATTCCATACCTGTAAACCAGTAATACTATTTATACGTACTTTCGAATCACTTCTACATGGTCCACTAAAAATAAATCCATATTTTCATTTATGAACCTCTAAGCACACCTTACAAATAAATAAAAGATTTCAATGTGAATATGAAGTAACCAACTTTGAAAGACCACAATGGTAATGTGGTCCATAAATAAGGTCCCTACTACATTAATACTATATGAAAACCCTATATATTTGTCAATGGTAAATCAATAATTATAGGGGGGGGGGGGGGGGGGGGGGGGGGTCTAAATCAATAACTGTGAGGGGTGACAATAGGTCACATCAAAATAACTTAAACATAGCATAAGTGTGATGGGAGTTAGTTTTCAAACAGCTTTGCATGCATTGATATTTCTATTTTCATGCATTAATTGTCTATATAGTGACCTAACGAAAATAACATGCATGCATGTGTTTATCAATATTTAGTATATGGTCCATTTATTTCCGCACCCGTACGTGTGTTATATGACCCATTCACTATAACTTAGCTGGATCAATTATTTATGGAAACCCCACTACTTAATAACTAGTACTGAACATGTAGCTGTGATTCCTCCTCTGTTGATGTTGTCATAGTCTTCATTATTTTCGCCATTTATTTAGTTATTATCTAAGTTTTAGCAAAATCATTGGAGTCTGATCGATTAGAGAGTCTCATTTATACATCTAAAATAACTAAGAATCTACTGATAGGAACTACGTAAATAAGAAGAACTTTTCTTTTTTTGAAAATTAATTACGATGTGCGATAGTCATTACAATGCGTTGATACATCTAAAATGTGATAAATACAATACTGTCAAATTTAACAAAAACAGGTCTAAAGCAAATTAAATTATGACCTAAAACCAGCTAACTGTGGGCTAAAACCCAACTACATTATTTAATACTCTAGTGACTTTATTTGTAATTGAGATGTTTTATCAAGGCTTTAAGCCTTTCAATGTATAAGCTTGTAATCTAGTGGACACTCTCGGCTACCACTAATTCGTTTTTTATGGATTATATTACTTATTTAAAAAAAAATTGTTCACGTCGAGTTACACACGTATTTGTAAGGTTTTATCTAAATATCTCACTGTAGTTGATTCCTTCATTGTAGTTATTAGGTTTTGCCAATCACTATTTTATCAGTTTCAAACATGTAATTCCAATACTCAGCTATTAATTTAATGAACGATTAAAACATATAATATACCACGAAAGTGATACTATATATTTGTATAAATCTTTACTATACTTTAAATGGATAATCTACACTAATTATTAATAGGGCCGGTAATTATAAGGCCCAAAATGGGGAAGTTAAAGAGAATCAGGCCCAATACTAAATAATAATGAGGAAAAAACCCAGTAGGTAAAAATACAATTTTACCCTCCAAAATGAAATTTTCCGTCCAAATCAACGTCAAAAACATTTTGAACATTTCTGAACAATCTTTGGTTTGCTCTCGACAATTTTGTAAATTTCTGAACAAATCTTAGTTTGTCTTAACAATTTGTAAATTTTTGAACAAATTCGTTCTTGCTTAGACATTGTTTTGCCAAAATATTTCGCATTTTTTTCTTTTGCATTTTACATAGACAAACTAACACAAACATTTTGGCTACAACATTTTTCGATTTGTCTTGTGAAAAAATAAATGGTTTCGGCATTTTTTGTTTTGCCTTCGACATAAATATAAAGACTAAAGCATTTATTTATTTGTCCTTTACAAAAATTAAAATGTTATGCATATTATCCTTTGTATTTAACAAATCCGTTAACGAACAAATAATATTTTGACTAATACATTATATATGTTGTTAAGAACATTATATATGACGCCAACATTTTATAATTAATAAGTCGGGACATTATTATAGATATTGTCAACATTTTATAACAACACAATGATATATGTTGTCAACATATAAGGGTAAAAATGGAATTATGAAAAAAATATGTTGTCTTGTTAACAACATAATTACATATATTGTGAACATTTTGAAAAATGTTCAAAATGTTCAAAAAATAGGTTTTTTTGACATTATTATTTTTTAGTGGGTTTTTTTCTTATTAGGGTCTAGATTTTTGGGTTTTTCACTCATTTTTCCTTATTAATATTGTACAATTCTTATAGTCTTTATCTAAGGTCGAATTTATAATCTTTGGGTAAAAAACAACATAGAATTGTTTTTTTTTTCTTTGAATTGTGGCATAGAATTGTTAGCGTTCCTCTTGTTATTTCGATACTGTCAGGGTATACAAAAACGACCGAAGAAACTTTACTAAAGAGTTGAATAGAAATCGGTCATTTATTAAAAAACCTATAAGACATAAAGTCAGAAAATAAACACTATTGAAATTTATAAATTGGAGTATTTGGGTTGGATCTCATATGAACTAGTGAATAAGTTGCACGTGAAAGGATTAGGGCACTCGTAGGAGTGGGACTGTGGGGGTGCAGAAGCTAGCTTTAGAGAGAGAGAGAGAGAAGCATCTTGTTGGTTGCACGTGGAAGTCAAATAAGAGTAGGGGACGATAAGAAAGAAGGGGATAGGTTTGTTGACCAGTCAATTATAGTGTTCATCTCTATCTGAGGGGTGGCCCACTCTATCACCCATCACATCAAATTTGTTATTCTGTAACCCATCACCCCCTATCTCTCCCCACCAATGGCTATCAAGAAATTTACACATTTGGGGCAGCTAAATACAAGAGATATATATTTATTAGAGAATCTATATACAATATTTCAAGCTTTTCTCCTCAACAAATTGAAATCCTAGAGGTGGTATTTTATACTAGTATTTTACAATTGTAAGAGAAGTATTCATGCGTTAACACGACCCTCTACTTCAAATATGTAGCATTTAGTTGGTTTTGTAGTATCAAGAAATTGGACGAACTTATGTGAGGAATTATCATTTACAAGACAATTAGTGCAGGGTTTTACGAGTGATTTAACGAATTCAAATATCAAACCTAACCATAGCAAAAGATTCGTTCTTCAACAAAAGTACATCAAAAAACACTATACGCCAGCCTTCATTGTCATCTGTCTTTCTCATTTCTTTCTTTGTTGTTAGTAATTAACATTATTGTCACTATATAAAACATAATTGTACCTCAATAATTAATGTAAAATAAATGAAATATTCACCAATATAGTTTAAATGTAGAGGATGAAGGTGTGGGTAACTAAAGAAACTTTTGTGAGAAAAGGAAAGGAATGGAAGGATGTGGTTATGGTTGGTGCATAGTTAAGTGGTCCTAAAACAAAAAAACTTTGGAAGGGAAGGGAGAGTGAGTTGTCATAGACTAACACATTATTGGTGAATAGAAATTCACACATCATTGTTTGATACAAAAGGGTGTAAGTGGCCCTCCCTTTCTATCTATTACCACTTGTACCTACCTCCTTTGTTATCAAAATGGTTCTTCTACCTTTTTCATTTATTTTTGGTCTTTATTAGCTCGCTTGTCTTTCTCATTCAATAATATTTTTACTACTTCTGACTCTTCTTACTTTTGAGGGTGGCATTTGCATCAATCTGGCCCCTACTTATCTCCATGTCTTTGTGAGTGAGGTTTATTAATTTATTGAGGTACATACATGTAAAAGGGGTAGATGAAGAGAGTCAAAAAGTGTGAATGATTTAGAAGAATACAAAGAAAATAATAATTATAATAATTGTTTCGGAATGGTATTGCCGTTCTTGGTTCCGACGTTATATGGGTAGCAATCTGACAATTCGTTTCATCTTTTTGTACATATCTCAAGCATGTAGTAACTCAACACAAGAATTCTTCAGTTAATGATCGGGTCTAAGTGACAGTCGTGATGGTATTTTCCTCTAGTTGCGACAAAAAGTGGTCTGAATGGCTCGACAAAACCAAATTGCTGACATAATGTACAAATTTGGCCCCATCGTTGAGTAGCACGGTTGTTTTCCAAATAAGAAAGAAGATTATTTCATTCACCTTTTATCCCTTTCTGTTTAGAAGTTCATCAACCCTATATTCAATGGATTCGTTAAGAAAATTTCTATCGGCCTAACTCTGTGGGGGTTCATGTTGCAAAGGGGCGCCTTTAGCAGTGATCGGGCATCTATAAAACTTCCTTTGACTTTATACGTCTAGAACAACCAGAATTTTTTATATCCAGTTAGCACTTTTACTTGCCACACTCACATCTTCTTTTAACTTTTTTTTTTAAGTTAATTCTTATTTGGCCCCCTACTTCGTGACCAGCTTCCTTTGTGGGCTCCTATTTTTCTTAAATTCAAATATGACCTCTTTTTTATTGTAAATGTCATAATTACCCTTCTATATATATTTTTTCAAAATAAAATTAATTATAACACATGAAATTCCACCTCACATCTCTCTCTCTCTCCACCTCACCTCACCTCTCTCTTCAACTCACCTCTCTCCCTCTCCCTCCCCAACTCACCTTTGTCTTCTCTGGCGAATGTCGCGGCTGGAAAATTTTATTGGTCAGCGACCTAAACATTTAAAAAAAAAACTCTCATCTCTCTCTCTCTCTAAACAACCCCTTCGTCGGAGTCGGTCTGTTAAGACAGACCTCGTGAACAGACCGACTCTGGCGAAGGGAAACCCCTTCGCAGGAGTGTTTAGAGAGAGAGAGATTAGAGTTTTTTTATGTTTAGGTCGGCGGTCGGAAAATTTTCTGGCCGGCGACCTTCGCCGGAGAAGACAAGAGTGAGTTGGGAGAGAGAGAAAGAGAGGTGAGTTGAAGAGAGAGGTGAGTTGGAGAGAGGTGAGTTGAAGATAGAGGTGAGGTGGAGAGAGATGTGAGGTGGAATTTCATGTGTTATAATTAACTTTATTTTGAAAAAATATATATAGGAAGGTACTTACGACATTTACACTAAACAATGGATCATATTTGAATTTATGAAAAATATGGGGTCATAAAAGAAGTTGGTCACTAAGTAGGGGGCAAACAGAAATTAACTCATTTTTTTTTTCTCGAAGGTTTAACTTGTTTTTGTTGAAAACACTTCTTTAACTTTAACCAACAATACTTATCTTTTTCTTTGTTTGAAAATTGACTACGAATTGTCATACAGTGGCGTAGATACATCAAAGATGTGATAAACACGCTACTGTCAAATTTAACAAGAACATGCTTAAAGTCCAAATAAACTGTGTGGCCTAAATCCCAAATAATCTATTGCCTAAAGCCCAACTAACTGTGGCCTAAAGTCCAACTAAATTATTTATACCCTAGTAATCCCAAATTCAACAACTCAAGGATTCCACCTCCTCTAGGGATCGAACAAGGGACCTCCAGAGACTTTTTGGAGTATATGTCAACACTTTTAACCACATGGAAACCAATAATTATCTTAGATATCAGTGTATATAATAAAAAATGATTAGTGTGTATAAAATTTTCTTAAAACTACCACTTTGGAAATTATATAGGCACCCAAAAGATTGGTTAAAGTTACTTATTAGTGTGAATAATTTTTGTTCAAGTATTTTGAGAAAAATGTCTATCTGTCCAAAATATTTTGGCCGAACCGCCGAAGTATGTGTTTGGACAGGATCTAGAAAGACATAGTAAACCCAAGTTGTAATTCGGTCTTCAACAACAAAAAAAAAGAAGTTGTAATTCGATCTAGATATGTTTCAGAACAACATCACCGCTGTTATTTCCAGTAGCTTTGTGTTTGTTTTATATCCCAATTCGTTTTTTTCGTACAAAATTTCTTTTAAAAGAATCTTTTCTAATATTTTATCTCCGACGAAATTTCTCCTTTAAATATTTAAATTATCTTCTCTCCAAGGTTATCTTAGAGACCTAAATATTTTTGTATCAAGCTTCTATCTACTTCATTCGCCATTCTTCTTTTTTCATTCCTCTCCAACCATCAAATGGAGAAAAAAAAAAACGTCAAAATACACAGGTGCCTAGAGACATGAAAGTCCAACACCACTAACTGAAACCAGTAGTTTGTCTGTCCACAGATAAATTTGGGTCGAATTTAGGTCTCACTGGCTTGGGCGCTGGGGCAATGCGACCATCCAACTCTAACTATGCGTGCAACATAATTTTATGGCCTGATATTTTGGTGCTGCGAAGCAAGATGTAAATATTTATCCCTTAAAAGAATTTCATGATATTTGTGTTAGGACTAAAACGTGGTCACGAATTTTGGCCTTAAGAGTTGATAAAGTGTTGATTCTGAATGATGACTATCTAATTATCATTTTGGAAGTCTCGTCATAATAAATCTTTAACTAACTAATTTACCAATGATCATTTTATGTTCCTTAACTTAAAAGTTGTTCTACACAATAATTGTTTTGATAAATTTGAAAAGAATTGCGCGGCCCTTCCTAGACCCTAGTATCACATGTACCAAAGTTGTTTTTCAAAACTTCGACAAAAGAACAAAAAAAGTTGTTTTTCAAAAGATATTTTACAAAAGGACTTTTTTTTTTGTGAAGGATACAAAAGGACATGAAATTATCACTCTGTGGCGTTCAGCTGGTGGCATTAAAGGTCGATATTTCGGGAAAATAAAGATATTTTTTGGGGAAGACAGTTTTGGATGGAAACAATTTTTTTTTTTTGTTTCCTTCAAACACTACCCACTTCTTATGTTTTGATTTTGTTCTTCCAACATCTTCCTTCTCACCAACATTAACTCCGGTGGCCATTATTTTCGGCGACAAAAACTTCGGTCATATTTCTCCCTCTCTCTCTCTTCATCCCTCTCTTTTATCTTCTCTCTCTTTCCTCTCCATTTCCTCTTTTTTTTTCATAGTTCCTGCGAAGGGGAGTCCCCTTCGCCGGAACCCTCTTCTGGGACTCCTTCGTCTGGTTTTCCAGACGAAGGGACCATTCCCTTCGCCACAACTTACAGAGAGAGAGAGAGAGAGAGAGAGAGAGAGAGAGAGAGGGAGAGAGAGAAGAGAGAGAGAGAGTGAGATACAAAGAAGAGAGAGTGAGAAGAGAGAGATACAGAGAAGAGAGAGATACAGATAAGAGAGAGAGTGAGAAGAGAGAGATACAGAGAAGAGAGAGATACAGAGAAGAAAGAGAGACTGAGAAGAGAGAGAAAAAGGGAGAGAGACTGAGAAGAGAAAGCCGACCGGCGGTGGCTGAAGAGAAGAGAGATAGAGAGAGGAGACAGAGAGAGCCGGCCGGCGGTGGCTGGAGAGAGAGGGTCGGCCGGAGAAGAGAGAGAGAAGAGAGATAAGGTGCGTTTGGTTTGGTTTTTTTTTTGTTTTCTACCGTCTCCCTCGAAAACTTTTCTGCTTTCTCCAAAACGATGGCAGCATTAAAACATGGATAGTTGAATTAAATATCACTAAAGTGCATCTCAACTAGGGTGCCATTAACTATTATTTACACAAGAACATATTTATAAAAAAACGCAATGTTTGTATGTCTCAGTTTATAAACAATATACTACAATAACCTTACATCAAATAAATAAATAAAACTTTATATTTCCATATGATCCTTTTTAAAAACAACATGATTATGCGTAATATAGACAATAACATATCGTACAACAATTAGGTTAGATACATTGTTGTAAATGGGTGAAAACTCTCTATTAAACTGATGAAATAAAATAGATGAAAAAAGTATATTCTGATAGTTTAAGTGCATGAAATTTCCAAGTCCAAATACATGATGTGATGTGAAAACTTCACATTTAGGTCACTTAACTTAGATGAATTAGTCCATTTTATGCTTCAATTCTAATAAGATATGTTTATATACATGACAAGGTACCATAAAAGAACTATGCAAGGAAATGAGCTAAGGAGACCCTAGAAGAGTCAAAAGCACTTAAAAGAATCTAAGAAAAGATCCTTAAAATCTAAGAGCAAAAGGGAGCAAGTAAGGAGATAAAGACTCACCAAGGGTATTATGGTCATTTGCATCTAAGAGGGTCAAAATATAATTTGAGAAAGTCTATGAAGTCTTTGGAACATGATTATCACTTTGGTGAAGACTAGAGATGAAAAGCATAAGAAATGAGCAAGTTAGGAGACAAGGGCAAAATTGTCATTTGCACCCTTTGGTCAAGTTAGAGAGCCCATTATTCAAGTTAAAATGAAATGGAGTCATTGAATGAGTCAAAATAACTTGAAGAAGTCAAGCTAGACAAAGGAGTGACTATAACTACTAAGGAAGGGCAAAGTGGTCTTTTGGGGTAGGAAATAGAAATTAATGCCCTAACTTGGTCTCTACACTTCATCTTCTTCCTTATGTGCTGATTTTTAGAGAGAGAAAATGTAATGGAGGCTAGGGTTTTGGGTTTCATGAAGATCTAGAGAGAGAAACTTAGATCTAGAGAGAAATAGCAAGGAAAACACCAAAAAGGGAGCAAAAGGGGCACTTGGACAACAATTATAGCACCGGGGCAGCAGCTAAAACGGCCGGAGAGCAACCCTTTTGGCTCCTTTGCTTGGTTTGCTTAGATTTTTCACTCCATTTGTTCTCCAAGGGTTTTTCTTACTCATTTTCCTCTTGTTCTTGTTTGGGGTGATTTAATTGATTATCTAGCTTAGTCTTGTTTGATTTTAGGGTTGCTAGCTACTTGTATGTAATGAATTCTAGAGAGAAATTAATTTATATGAGGGATTCATGTTATTAAACTTAAATTTGAGTATGCTTGTGAATGATTCCTTTTATATATGATTGAATTTGTTTATTAATCTTTTCAGAGTTTGATTGCTACTTGTTCTTGCTTAATAAACCTAGGTAGAGAGAAATTAGAAATAGAGATAGTGTAATTACTTGTCTCACGATGTCTACACCATTGATTACACTCTCATTTGGGGTTGAATGCAATAATCTCTCTATGTGTAGCTAAGCCTCTTGTTGAGGATTATGATGAAATCTTGATATGCTTATGTATGTGGTTGTATTGGTTAGATGAGTATGTTTGATGTCTCTCTCACGAGGTTAATCGTTTAAGCTTGTTTCATGTCTTATGTCAAGCATATGTCATAGTTACTTCTTAAGTGATCTTTTCGATTTTAGACTCGATGTTTAATGGAATATGATGACCCTTTGACTAGTTATGACCATTAGGTATATCTAGCACTTAGAGCATCTAATGTAAAGTCGAGATGACTCAAACTCAATAACTGACCCAAGCATGAACTTAAATAGGTATATCTCGATGGATTCCCGAATCCTTGACCTCTCTCATATGTAGAATAAGACCCTAGCCTCCCAATAAGCTTTAGTTAATAGTTTAAGTTTAGTTATTTTCCTTTTGTTTATTTTCGATTCATGCCTAACTATCAAAACCCCCATTTATCTTTGTTCTTTCTATTTTTGTCTAAGTTAGCTAGTAACACTTAAACCCGTGAACGAGACCCTCCGATAAACAAGTTATTTTCCTATCCTTGGATCGATCCTGGCTTTGCCGGATTACTACTTGATACCTCCGCTTGGGTGTGCAACCTTTTCGGGTGCATCAATACACCTAAATTTCTAAAATCTTTAATGTTACACATAAAATGATAAAAGTGTTCATATTGGAGATTTGTCTTTGGTCAGAAAACTATAGCTAGTACGGTTTAAGTGAATTAAGAAACGGTACGTTGAAACTAGTGTATCATCAATGACGATAAAAAAGCATCTACTCGAATCTCAACGATGAGGCCCAATAAGAGTATCAGTAGTATCAACATTGATAGCATCACAACAAATGAATATCAATATTATCAACAGTATCAACATCACAACAAATAGTCAGTAGTTGAGTATCAACAGGATAACCATCATTATCAAGGGCAGACGCATGAGCACACTTTCATAATATTTCTAAATATCAAATTAACACTAAAGTGAAATTTTATTAGTTATTTAACTTTTACTTATCATTGAAGATTCTTATTATCAAGGGCAGAGGCATGAGCACACACCAACCATATCCATTGATTGAGCTATTAAGTTAGTTATTTTGAAATGTAAAAGAACTTAAACACTTTAGAAAAACTTTGATTTATTTATTATTGTTCTTTCAAACTTATTTACAAATGAGAGGAAATCTCTTATTTATATTATTTATACAATGAACAAACCTAGAGAGAGAGAGAGTGAGAGAGAAGACGACCCTTAGTTAGTTTTAGAGAGAAAGAATAACTGATTCAAAAGTTTGTTAGAATCTGATATTCTTAACTACCATAACAACCTTCTCTTTGTCTAAAGGCACCTCCTCTCCTTACCAATTCAGCTCTTCACTAATTTAAGTATTAGACCTGACATCTAATCTTTTATAAAATGTAAGTTACAAACTCAAAGTTTGAGATATATTACCTTGATCCGCCAAAAACACTCAATTCTTCAAAAGGTATTTGTGCAAAATCTTCCATTCTAATTTCCACTTAATGCCTAACTTCTTGATACTAGTGTTACCAATGTGTGAATCTAATGTTACCAATGTGTGATGCAGAGTGTCCTCATTTTCCACTAGTATCAATTGTAAATGAAATCATTTACCAAACCCTCTAATCCTCCAGTACCGACAACGTTTAAGAATTTTTTTACCAATTCTTTAAAGGTTCATTTTAATTTTGCTTAATAACTTTATTCAAATACACATAGTAGTTCACTAGTATCAATTAACATGAGAAAAAACGTCTGAAAAAAATCAAGAAGTAACTTCTAATGATTTCGATTTTCATGTCATGCGTCATATAATAGTAAGAATTTTTTTTTTATGAAAAGTAAGAAATTTCTATGCTCTATAGATAGATATTGACGCATTTTTTGGAGACTAGAGCATAGTTTGAATAATCACTCTTACGTGTCAAACCTTTGAGTCGTAGATAATCAAAATCAAATCAGACTTCTGCTTGATAAGATGCACCTTGAAGTTGTCTCAAAATACATGTTACACACATGTCGTATATAATATATATTTCCTTGTATGAAAGAACTGATTTAATTTTCAACAGGCTACTACTAGCTTAACTAGTTGATCTTCGTAATATTTGATTCCTTAGTCAAACTGAAGGTTATTTTCAAATTTATTATACCAAGCTATACATAACTTATGATTTTCCAAATTTATATATTATAATATTTAAATTAAACTTATTTTTTAGTTAAAAATAAAAAAATTGTAAAAATTTTTTATTAAAAATATAGATTATAAAATTGACTTACAAATTTTAAAATATCTGATACAAAATCTTATATAAATATATATTTTTTTATTATCTTTATTTGTACATATTTGTAAAATAGACTGATACCAAACACGTGTTGAAAAGTGAGAAACCCAAAATATAAAGATTTGAAAGTAGAAAGAATTTTTTCGAGAATAGTTTACACACGTGCTCCACACATGCACAAGATCACACTCGTTTTTCGCACACTCACAAAATACCACGCACGTATTTGACACATGCATAATTTTCAAGTCTAAATCCTTTCAAGGTTGAAGTTGATTTTTGAGTTAGAGTCCTCCCGTTTTATTATATCAAAGAAAATGATTTTTAGACCTCCGTCCCTCCAAAATTAGAGTCGGTCTTAGTGGTCCTAGAACAAAGGGAAGGCCTAAGGGTGTGTGTTGTCATAGACTAATATATTTTTGGTGAATAAAAAATTCACACATCATTGTTTGAAAAACTCTAATAATCCAATGTGACACTCAGAGTTTCTAAGATTGAGTGTTGCATTGGAGATGCTCTAATACATATCAAACTACAGTCGTATGTTGTCGACCATTTAAGATCAGGCTGAAACCAAACAAATCAATAGTCGTTTTTTTGAATTATCCTTCGAAGTCGAGCTGATCAAATCGTCAATTGACTTTGTTCAAACCTTTCGGTTTGATTCGACTGAGTTCTGGTTGCCAGACCAACCGAAATCAATTAACGAAATCAATCATGAGAAGAAAAGTGAAATTAATGAAGAAGAATAAAAATTAAAAGTCAATCTTTAAACTATTATATATTCAAATTGTTAAAAGAAATTATCTTTTTAGTTCCCAATCCCTGTTAAGTTATTTATTTGAAAATATTAATTTAAGATATTAAAAATTTATATTACATATTTATATACTAGGATATACCCCGTGTCCTAGGGCACGAGGGACGAACAGTTATTAATTAAATGTGACAAAATTATAATTCAGTGTTTCGAGAGTCACCACATAATGTTGTTCTAAGCATTAATACTATATTTTGGATACCTTTATTTTTTGGTATTTCACTCATTGTTTATTTATTTTTTACTTTGAATATTTTGAAGGGTTTTTAGGCAATGTCCTTTATTTTTTTCCCTCTGATGTTTTCGCTTTGGCCAAGTTGGGTATGATCAATCCGGCCCACCAATTGCTCACTCCTACCTGCCAAGTCTCGGGAAATTTTATAGGCATCACGAAGATCTTCTATAGACACCGTTGCCTAATTGTCATTGGTGCATTCAGAACACGGTGCCTATAGCAAACTGGGTCGCCTCTTGGTAATGTGCAGTTACTAATGGCCTTAGCCTAAGTGTTATTTCTCTCATATTATTTTCAGCAGGTTGTTTGTACTACTGGCCTAAAAGTCCGACGAATTAAAAGATCTAAAGCTAAATGGCCTAAAGCCTACAGAAACTACTTATTTATACCCAAATTTAATATTTCTGGATCTGCACTTCCATGGAATCGAACTTGGGACCTCCGCATTACAGATAATATGCTTTTACCAATTGGACTACTAGTTTTTTTTTTATATGCACTCGCCAGCTTTTTTTATATGTAGTCACACCTCCTTTAATTTGAACAAAAAATACCTCTGATGTGAGTCTATAAAACCAAAAAGGTGAGTGCATTTTGAAATTTCCCTTCGTGCTCCTGTGCTATTACTCATGTTGTTTTCTTCATCCAAAACTTCTTGAAGAAATCTTCTCTTATTTTCTCTCGCTTTGCTGAAACTTTCAAAATTTCAATTATCTTCTCTCCCACATATTTTAGAGACCTAAATATTTTTGTATCTTAGTTTGTCTACTTCATTCGTCATTCTTCTTTTTGGTTTCTTCTTTAACTATCGGGTGGAGAAAGAAATTTCGAAATAGTTAGGTGCCTAAAGATCTGAAAGTTAAACACCACTGACTGAAATCAATAGTTTGTTCAATATAATATAATTCAAGATCCCATCTATATAAATTGACTTAGATCGAACAGGAGAAGAGAATTAGAGAAGGGGTAATTTCTAGAAAGGTCAAAATAATATTGAAAATGAGTTGAAAAGCACAAAACATTTGAAAATTATTATTCAGGTCAAAAAGTGTGCAAATACTAAAATACCCCTTTTTGTCATTTTGTGTAACTAAATTCTTTTATTTCTCTTTAAATTTTAAATCGATATAACTTTTATTTGAGATGTCGGATTTCTATAAAAATTATATATTTAGAAATGGCTTTTCATTAGCTTTCTAACAAGATCCACTTTCAATACTTTTTTTCAAAAAAAAAAACCCAGAAAAAAATGACATTTTTTTCCTTTACGTTTTTCTGCAAACGTGTTTGCAACAATCTGTTATGCAAACGTGTTTGCAACAATCTGTTATGGAAACGTGTTTGCAACAATCTGTTATGCAAACGTGTTTGCAACAATCTGTTATGGAAACGTGTTTGCAATAATCTGTTCTGCAAACGTGTTTGCAACAATCTGATCTGCAAACATGCGTTTGCATAATGTAAACTGCAAACTGTGTTTGCAGAATATAGATTGCAAACATGATTTGCAAGTTTTGCAGAATATCATCTTGCGTTGCATATCTTGCAAACTCGATTTGCAAATCGAGAATATAGACTACAATATGTGTCTACGAAATCTTGAGTTTTGAATTGATTTCATAATTCATCATATAAAACTCATGAAGAAATTTTGTGGTCGTGTTTAAGATCAAACCTTCAAAATTCTTATTACTTAAGAGTTCTATCAAGAGATAGGTCTTCCTGACTGAACAACTGTTTTAATAGAACCCGGAAACACTTCCCAACTATTTGATTGAATTTCTTAGTTGCATAGCAATTTGGTAAGATGTTTATTCGAACATGACCAGTCCTCATCTCTGAACCTTAAGTAGTAAATCTAATTAAACTTGCAAGTGATAGAGAATATATACTTTCTCTGCCTTTGGATTTTGACAATTTTTTTAAAACAGTAAGACTCCAATTATGGCATCATCTGGAAAGATATACCAAGTACCACCCAAATAAAATGGGCTTCAAACGATCTCCAACAGAGTTTAAATACTTTATTCACCCATTATAACATTATTCGGCAACTGTACAACACATTAATAAACCTCATATATCATAAGAATATCAGCTCTACATAGGGATTTTTGGTCGTTTAGTGGTGCATTCGTCAAGAATCAATTTTGCAGAGAAGATCATGTTCCTATTTACTGCAACTTACATTTACAACACGAATCCTTCTACTCATTTGTTCTATTTCTTCTCGTGTTAGGCGTGGAAAAGCAACTTCAAGAAAAAAACTAAACAGAGAAGTAAATGAACTAGTTCCTAAAGTAAGCAATTTTCACCAACTAAACACATAGCTAAATCAAATAAAACAATCCTAACATTTTCAAAACCCTAAATTTCAACTTGGGCAGGTGAAAGAACCCTAAGTGAGCATCACTTTCAAGAGAAAATTGGGGAAAAAATTGGTGCTCCAAGTACACCATCAACCAACTTCACCATCAACCAACTTCACCATCAACTATCTGCTCATTGCTGTAGGGTTTTATACCCTTCTACTAGTGTTTATAGCGGAAATATGACATCTAATGTCTACACTAGTATTCCCAGGATCACATGCAAAACTAGTAATTAATCTAATGGAGATAGTGGATTACCTTAATCGCTTTTCCCTCAAACTAGTTGAATTGATTGAAGAAGACCAAGAGCTTCAAGTGTAGCTCCTCTACTTGGGACACGAGCAATCAATTTGATCTCCCATCTTGTTGTATAGCTAGCACACCAATGGTGGTTGGATAATAAGAAGACCTTCTTCTTGCTTGACTAGATAGATAGTTAATGGGAATTAGCTCACTTTCTCCTCTCTACTTGATGTGGTAGAGTAAGAAAGCTTAGAGAGAAATTCCACACCTTATTCTCTGCCCTAAGAGTGTTTATATAGAACCCTAATAAGAATCCACCTCCTTTTAGGTTTCCCAAAACACCCTTTAGAATAAGATTTAGGGAAATAGTCGAAAATAGCAACTATTGGTATTTTCTCAATTCCCTAAGGAGATGACGTCCAAACCCAGCCAAAATTGGCAGATTTAATGTTCATAACATAAGGAAACGTCCCTCCAAAAATCAGCCCAATCCGAGCCCTAGAAGTGCCCGAATCGGCCTAGGCCCAAAAACCCTGCTTTTGGCCTTTTTGTACTATCTTTGCCTAATTCCTTTTTAGGCCTATGAGATATGTTTATGGGACACTCCCATGATTATATCTCACTCCCACTAGTCATATCCTAGATCAATTTGTCACTCTTATGTGTAACCCGTTGTAGGATCCGATCGAAGTTAGCCGCGAATTACTTCGTAATTCGACGATCGTAGTTGGTCTCTAGCTACAACTCTACGATCCCTAAATCAATCGGACTTGATGATCTTCCACATCAATTGTCCTATCCGACAAATTGTTCGCATTGTCACCTTGGTCGAAGGACATCTCCTTCAACTCCTTCAGACTCCCACTTGGACTTAGAACAAGTGCAATGCCTCGATTCCCGTGTCAATTTAGTATCCCATCTGATACGTCACGTCATTCAGACTTTCTTGATATCCGAGTACAACTGTAAAAGACAAACGATTAACTTTTAATCCGTTTGAGCGCGGCCACGCATTTTCAGTTGCTACTCATCAAGTGGCCTTGAGACACTTTGTACCTAATGTGATTAGGGTGACACAATCCATTCTTGCGCTCCCACTTAACTTCATGTCTATCCTGTCCTTCCCAGTGTCCGCCTTTATAACCTCCTTTTACGGCGCGGCGTTTAACGGAACCAAAGTCGGGCATTCCTTACATAAGATGAGTGGAGCACTCATGTTTTGAGGAATCTCTCCAATTGTCTTTATGAGAAGTATTGACGTTCATCACGAGTGATGTACTTCTCATTTGAGGGTTATCCAGTGTATAAACCTTTTACACACCCACGTAGTCGAATAGAATATACTATTCCTATAGCCCATGAAACTGCGCTATCCCATCGACTCCCGTGCTAGTCTTCGTGAGTCATCGTTGTCCATGCAATGACCTGGACCAGGGATTCGATAATAAATATTCCAAGTTCACTTAATAGGGTTTCATTCATCAGATCACGTATCTGACAAACCTATTCGGAATGTTTTATCATCAATGGACTGTCGTTTAAATACTAAACCAAATTTAGACGACTTGTGAAATAACTCTATTATTTCTGATAACGAGAGTTGTAAATCTGAGCCTCTTCCGTAAAACTCTTTTTACCCACTCAGTTTTACTCGTCGAGGTTTAAAATTATACCTCATGCCTTAGACTGTGTATGAATCTCATACTATGTCTTAGGTGACAGTTCAGTTTGACTACCGTGGTAGTCGGTTTTAAACTTTGCTAATTATCAATTAATTTGAAGACGGTTATCTTCAACCTTGATAATTTCTAATAACTTTTACTAGAGTTAAGGCTTTTAATTCTTTATGTAGTATTTGCAACAGTTCCCGGCTTAAACACTTTTAGCCTACTTTCCTTCCATGTCTGAAAGTTTGCTACGATGACATGTTCAATTTTGTACTACTTCATCCTTTAGCCTTCTAGGATGTACTAAGTAGTGTTTCGGTTTTCCAATCCGAATTCGGATGTTTAAATGCTAATCATGTCCAACATGATTGACTTTATGTTTTCGAACATAAATGTCTCTCTCATGCGTGCTAGCTCATCGGTGTCTTTTCAGACTCCGATTTTTGCAACGCCCTCTGTCATGAGTTTTTGGGTCGAAATTCTTTTAGACTTTCCGAGTCTTAGATTTTCTGTTTCGGATCTCAAGCATCTCAGCGTACTGAGTCTCTCTAATCCTATCATCCTTTTGATCTATGCTTATAGATCTTCAGATGCCCAAAATGGCATTTTATCCTTTTGTGTGTGGTCCTTTATTGAGTCAGTTCGTTACTGTTATACAACACCTTATGTCGTACTCAATCTTTTGTATGTACTCTGCATACGGACCCGGAAGGTTTGTTTACTCCCACTTACCTTCTTGAAATTTCGTGATTCAAGATTTTCTTCATTCCTCAGGAATCAAACTTCTTTGATTGCCTTTTGAATCGAAGATTCTAACTCTTGCGTGCTTTTAATCCGTCGATAGATTTCTTAAGCATGCTTGTGGACATAACTTGATTGGAAGAATCTTTATTCTTCTTGTCTCGTTTCGGGAAACATGAATGTTTCCATCCTTCTCAGTTTTCTATTTTGGAAAACCAATTTAGGTCTTCTGTTGACTTAAATTATCAAGCTTCATGTCTTGACGAGATATGGATTCCACGATGATTTTGGCTTCTAGCCAAAATCTAGAGTCAGTTTCCGTTTCTGCGCAGGTCTTTTATCTCTTCAGAAATAACCTTTATTTTCTGAGTCTTTAAGATTTTATTTTGACCTTTCAGGGCTTTTGAACAACAATTTGGAGTTATCTCAACTACTTTGAGATATTCCTTTAGAGACACTTTCACTCGCTTTGAGAGTTCTCCTGCGAATGACATTCGCTTTTGTGCGGTGGGTTTACAAGATCATATCTTTAACCTTTCCTTTTCCAAGGAGTCGCAGTTTGTTGCTCTTGGTCGAATTTAATCGTCTTGTACAAGTTTCATGATTGTTCTTCATGAAACTCCATGATTTTTCTCATGATCGAATTAAATCGACTTGTACTTTTCTCCCACTTATTCTTGTAATAATTAGTGTTTTTCTCCCAGATTACTAGGTGCGCTAATTATTAGAAGAATACTATCATGAGCAACAAACACTTTGTTCTCTTGATTGCTTGTGGAAAAAGCCCAAATTTCTTCTAAAGAAATTGCGTCAGACTTTAGCTAATTTTGTAATGCCTTTACAAGCTTAGACGGACTTTGGTAGTTTTGTGAGAAGCTATGTCTAGACTAATGGATTTTGGAGGATAGAGTTTGATTCGTGTTCTTCATCTTAATCCTTTTGGACACTCCAAATATGGATAGGTTAGAAGTACGTTTGAAGATCAATTTCTGTTTCTGACTCAAGACTTTCTTTCTTGTCAGTTTGATTCATGTTTTGGTTATAGTGGACCTGTTGTCCTCATCCCTTTCCGATGAACCTATCTTATAGGTTTTTGACCAAGTTTAGAATCTTTTGGTATAGTTTGTTAAATCTAGCACTTATTAACATCCCAATTTAGAAATAAAGTTCTTTATTGATTCTCCGTAATACTTAGTACAGAGATGATGTTAAAAAACTAGAAAAACTATTAATCTAGAATAGTGCCTAAAGTAGACTTCGATCCCTTTCAGCATCCTTAGCAGTCGAGGCTTCTGCTCCCTCTTGGATCTTGTCTTCTTTAGCCAAATACTCAGTTCCCAGCTGCGCCTGTACATTCACAATGATAGGGCAATTTTAGGTATCATATACCTAGGTTTGGGAATTTTACAGTATTTGATAAGTTAACTGTTTATACCTGAATTGGAAGCCACTGTTCCATTCCTTTTGTCCTCCAAGAACTTAGGGCAGTTTCTTTTCCAGTGGCCTTTGCCATCACAGTAGAAACATTTGGTGTCAGGAGGAGGACCTTTGTCTTTAGGTTTGGCAACTCGTTTGCCTTTTCCTTTTGACGCGGTTTTCTTCTTCTGTTTTCCACCTTTCTTGAACCCTTTGTCCTTTTGTACCATAAGAACGTCCTTCTTAGTCTCCACTATAGCGACGTCCTTTTCGGCTGTTAGAAGCATAGAATGAAGTTCCTCCAACGTTTTATCCCATCCATTCATGTTGTAGTTCATCTTAAACTGATTAAAACCACTATGGAGGGAGTGAAGGATAGTGTCGGTAGCCGTCTGTTGGCTATAAGGGAAACCTAGTTTAGCCAGCTTGCCCATGAGCCTGATCATTTGACGAACATGAGGCCCAACTGGTTTTCCCTTTTCAAGGCGCATGTCCATAATTGCTTTAGAGGTTTCAAACCTCTCCAATCTCGACTGTTTCTGGAACATTTCCCGAAGTTGTCGCATCATGGAGTAAGCATCCATGTCTATGAACTGCTCTTGCAGAGTCGGTTCCATGGTTGCTAGCATTAAGCAAGTTACAGGCTCTGCCTTTTTCCGCACACTCCTTTCTTCATCTATCTCTTCTTTAGTCGAATTATCATCCAATACAGGAATTGGAGTTTCTAGTACATGTTGCTTTCCTTCCATCCTGAGAACTATTCCCAGGTTCCTCTCCCAGTCAAGGAAGTTGTGCTCATTTAGCTTCTCCTTGTCGAGAAGTGAGCGGAAGTTGAAAATATCTTTTGTCATCTACATAAAAGAAATGGCAAAGTTTTAAACTCGTTATCATTTTGAAAAACTTAGTTTTCCCACATTATTCAATAAAAATCGTCCCCGATTGAATAAGTGATTCCAAGACCCCAGTTCTTCGGAGTAAAGCGGACGAAGGCCCTACCCTTTGACTCCGTCGTTCCGGGTGAGTGAACTACTTCACTGATCATACCTTATGACTCTTGGTTGATAGATTTCATTAATGAATGACTAATCTATCCTTTTGCCTCGAGTATCCAAGACTCTCTTGCTGATCTCGTTGAGTAGAACCATTTAGACGTGTAGGCCTCTTCTATAGACCTACCCGCATTGTCCCAAGGTAGAGGAGGTACTCTGCGAAGGCCGACCCACCTTCCTCGAACAAGGGCGCAACGAGTGTCTTAATCTGGATAGGCGATTACTCAAGATTACTTTTGGGGACTTTTACGCTAGTCTGGCGTTTGTTATAGTGAACTATTTAGCCTAACTAACATCCACGACATAAAGCGTAAATAAGTAAGTAAATGCGCGCGAGAAAGTAAATCAAGCAGACATGGATCCTAGTATGGCCCCTAACCTAGAAGATCTAATCTCCTTTGGTTTTCTTCTTGTTTCGCCTTTTGGTTCGTCTAGATCTCCATCCTTGAACCTCCATTGATTTCTCCCACTCGCCTTTGGATTCCATCCTTGAGTTTTCTTCAATGGACTCATTGACCCTAAACTCTAATTACAAGACTCTAACGATTCGCAGATCGTATAAACTTGAAATTAAAATTAATTACAAAGCATGCACCCATCCGTGCTTAAAACAAGAATAAAGATATAAATCTATGGCCATACTAGTTTCCCGCATTCACATCACATGCAATCATATAATATATCAAGGCTAAGAATTATATATGCATGATTATCTTGGGAGATACTTTTGTTGACATCACATGTCACATTACGGACCTTAAGTCTAAATTCGAAGAATTCAACTAGTGGTGCGTTCCGGTTTTATCTTTTATGATTTCTAAAATCATCTTTAAGAAAAACTCCGTTTCGGGTTTTGAAAGCCCGGGTCAATTTCGGAAAAACATTGGTTCGATTCTTAATGATTTCATAAATCAATTTAAAGAGAAATCCGTTTTGGCCTTCTGGATGGCCCGGATTGATTTTGGAATTATTTGGTTGGAATCGGAAGAAATTTTGGCAAAAACTCCCACTCGAATGATGGTTCCTTTTTGTGGTCCGAAAAGCCTCGAAAAAGCCCGGGACAAGTCCTAGACAAGTCCCGGCCCAAGCCCAGAAAAGGGCTCGGACAAGGTCCGGACATAGCACGGCCCATAGGCCGGCATGTCCTGGCCGAAGCCTATCAAGGCCTGGTCTCGTCCTGGCCGGAGCCAGGACGCTAGTCCATGTACCAGACGCGTCCTAGACGTGTCTGGTGCTGGACCGGACCAGCACTAGGTGTCTCGGACTAGTCCGAGACACCCAGAACCTCCCAGACGCGTCTCCAAGACGCGTCTGGTCGAGTGCTCTGGACGCGTCCTAGACGCGTCCAGGAAGCTCCCTCCGCAGCTGCTGGTCGCGTCTCCAAGACGCGTCCCAACAGCTGCTCTGGACGCGTCTTCAAGACGCGTCCAGAAGCTTCTGTCGCAGCTGCTGGTCGCGTCCTAGACGCGTCTCAGCAGCTGCTCTGGATGCGTCCAGAGGACGCATCCAGGAGCTCCCGGTCCGGCCAGGAAGCTTCCTGGCCGGACACTAGGGTTTTTCAAAACCCTAGTTTCCAAAAAATTTTTTTTTTTTTTTTTCTTTTGCAACTCTAAGTTGCTATTTTCCAAATTTAAAACTTTTCTTAAAATTTTGAAATCTTTTAGAACACTTCTAAAATTTTTACAAAACTTGTAGAAACTTTTAAAATTTCCAAATTTTGTTTTGAGAGTTTCCCAAAACTCAAAACACTTCTTTTTAGAACACTTCTAAAATTCCAAAAATCTTTGTTTTTCAAAAGTTTCCAAAACTTGAAAACAACTCTTAATCAAACCAATTTTGGATCAAAGTCTAGGTTTTTGAAAACTTTTTCAAAGAACAATTTTGAAATCTATTTGAAAAATTCTTGAATCCCATTCAAAATCAATCAATTTCTTATGTTTAAAACTCTTTTAAACATAACTATCAACTTAATCAAGCATGGATTAGTCCGAAATTCAATCTAATTGAGTTTTAAAACACTTTTAATCATCAATTTGATTCTTAATTTGAAATTCATTGAATCCCATTCAATATTATCAAATTGTGAGTTTAAATAGTTTTAAAACACTTTTAAAATATTTTTATAAACTCAATTTATCAAACTATCAATTATATCTAATATGAACTAGTTCGATTCTTAGCAAAAACTAGTTAATAGCAAGAGGCTCTGATACCACTGTAGGGTTTTATACCCTTCTACTAGTGTTTATAGCGGAAATATGACATCTAATGTCTACACTAGTATTCCCAGGATCACATGCAAAACTAGTAATTAATCTAATGGAGATAGTGGATTACCTTAATCGCTTTTCCCTCAAACTAGTTGAATTGATTGAAGAAGACCAAGAGCTTCAAGTGTAGCTCCTCTACTTGGGACACGAGCAATCAATTTGATCTCCCATCTTGTTGTATAGCTAGCACACCAATGGTGGTTGGATAATAAGAAGACCTTCTTCTTGCTTGACTAGATAGATAGTTAATGGGAATTAGCTCACTTTCTCCTCTCTACTTGATGTGGTAGAGTAAGAAAGCTTAGAGAGAAATTCCACACCTTATTCTCTGCCCTAAGAGTGTTTATATAGAACCCTAATAAGAATCCACCTCCTTTTAGGTTTCCCAAAACACCCTTTAGAATAAGATTTAGGGAAATAGTCGAAAATAGCAACTATTGGTATTTTCTCAATTCCCTAAGGAGATGACGTCCAAACCCAGCCAAAATTGGCAGATTTAATGTTCATAACATAAGGAAACGTCCCTCCAAAAATCAGCCCAATCCGAGCCCTAGAAGTGCCCGAATCGGCCTAGGCCCAAAAACCCTGCTTTTGGCCTTTTTGTACTATCTTTGCCTAATTCCTTTTTAGGCCTATGAGATATGTTTATGGGACACTCCCATGATTATATCTCACTCCCACTAGTCATATCCTAGATCAATTTGTCACTCTTATGTGTAACCCGTTGTAGGATCCGATCGAAGTTAGCCGCGAATTACTTCGTAATTCGACGATCGTAGTTGGTCTCTAGCTACAACTCTACGATCCCTAAATCAATCGGACTTGATGATCTTCCACATCAATTGTCCTATCCGACAAATTGTTCGCATTGTCACCTTGGTCGAAGGACATCTCCTTCAACTCCTTCAATTGCTTCCTGGTTCTTGCGCCCCAAACTAGTTGCAAGGAAATACTATCATCTCTAGTCCTTTATACAAGTACTATAATTATCTAAAAATTTGTAACCATCACTACTCTCTTGAGCATTTCACCATACACATTATGTGCAACATTAGTTCTACAACACTTAATTAGCAAGGAACAATTCATTACAAGCAAAATAACCAGAAAAAGAAAAATATTCAGTTCTATTTTGAAGCTAAATCCCATTGAAATCAATCAATTACATGTAAAGGAAGTTTATTACCCTAGTTAACATGAGAAGTTTCAATAATCCATCAGCAATATCATTTCTATGAGTTAGGGTACTATAAATCAATTGTTCTTCATCATCAAGATAAACAATTTCAAGAGTTAATCAAACATAAAGACAAACAGGAGATTCAGTAGAAGGAACAAATTCTTGAAAAATAAATGGATAATCTCTAATAAATTCAATATTTATATTTTGTGTACTGAAGCAACTGAAACGGAAGGGACTTAGATCAGGTTCAGATTTGATTCGATTTTTTAGGGCAAGCATTGGAGAAGATGGTTTTCTTTCTCGACTGCATAATCAAGGCTTCTGTATCGAACCCATTGAACTCTTTCTTCGACGAATGTTCGATACATTCTGATAATGATTTTGTTTAGACCCGAAGAAGAAAAGGAAGAAAGATTCGAAGAAACAGAAGGAGAAGATCAGGGACGATGAGGAAGAAGAATCGAGGAGAAGAAGATACCAAAAAAACCCAAAACTTTTTTTTGGCTTTTTTTGAGGGAGAAATTGGTTCCTAATAAACAAGGGTAGTTTGGGAACTAAATAATTAGAAATTGACCTAAATAGTAATTATCAATATTTTTTTAAACCTGAACTATTATTACCCATAATATTTTGTTACCTTCTACTTAATCAGAAAAACTCTTGGTTTTTTTAGTTATTATGTTAATTTTGTGAACCTAAACAATCATTTATCCATTAGAGAATAGCACCCCCCAAATTGGAATACCAAATTCCAAGCAAGGGAAGTAGATTTAGTGCACATCGAAAACTTATATATTGCAAATGATCGTTACTCAGACGTTATAGTTCATCATTAATCAATTATTAATTATGACGTAAGATGGACCACTCTTTACCATCCCAAGATTTTGTAGATATGCCATATAACTTTGAAGTATAATTTAAACTTGAAGTAATGAAAAACTCCATCCATTCCCCACTACTTCCTCTCTCATATTTTACATTTCTCTTAGTTGTTTTTTTATTTGAAAGTCATGCTTTTAGTCTAGACTTTAAAGTTTAAACCAATCATGTAATCAACTTTGATTAATAAATATTAATTAAGTTTATCTTAAATTCATCATGTGGCCTCTCTCATTCACTCACTTTCTCTCTCTCCTCTCTGTCTCAATTTAGCAAACTGTCTCAACCTAAGAAACAGTACATTGCTAATTAGCAACCTTTTCAAATTGTCTAAATCAAATAAAATATCTTTCCCTAAAGATTCATTTTGATTTGATGTATAAAAAGTCATTGCATTCACATTGTAATAATAGTATATCCTGTATAACCACGCTCAATACAAATTGTTATTCTGTAGAGTTGATAAGTCATAACAATGCAAACGACGTTCTATACTTCTTCGTAAAATAGAAGTTAATTTGGTGTTCCGATAAAAGTAAAAAAGTTCTAAAAGGATCTGGTAATGGCATATTAGTCTCCATAATACAATAAAGTTAAATTTCCACTTTAACCTCTAGGCGCAAAATTTCCGAAAATTAAATACTATAGCTGATAGAATAGCTCCAATAATAACTTTTAGATCAATATCAATCTTGGTCATCAAATCTTAGAATCAGATATATTTTTGTATATATTAAAATAAACAGTATACTATTTTGCAATAGGAAAATATGATGATATTTCAATATTTAAGTAAGGAAGATCTGATTCGAAAATAACTTGTCATTGAATAATAGCTACTGAGATTATCTTGATGACTTTCAGTAATAATAGAGATGTACTGGTCAAGACTTAAGTGTACATAAGCTATTTCTTTCCTAACGTTCACACCAACCTTCGGATGTAAATACAAAACTCAATGCGACAAACACACCTTGTAGAAGCATTGTCATGAGTACTCTACGGTCAAACAATCTGATAAGGTACATAGGCAGTGTCATGAACACGACTCTCTAGGTTACGAACTATATTAATACTACCATTTTATTTGTTAATTCAAGAAATGAAGAAAACTAAAGCTTTCCTTCCTTGTTAAGACTAATGGTGAGATATGATGTGCAATGTTTTAGAAAATATGTTTTAGTAGGTCTACCATCTTTTTCTTTCCTCAAAATTCTTATAAATTATTTAGGGTTGTGACCGGAATGTTGGAGATCATTTTGAGGCGTGAACGATAACTCTAATGTAGCACAGGATAGTAGTTGAGCGATAACTCCAGTGTAGTTGAAGAAACATAATATACTTGTTGCTATATAGAGATTTTAATTTCACCTATTTTAATTCTAGAGGACTTGGTACTAAAGCGAAACTACTCCAAAACCTCCACAAAGAAGAAGAAACCTTCACCCTTGGTCAACTAGAAGCTTAGTTGCTTTGGTACCAATGCTTATGTCATGAAAACTGTTTATATGATGTCACTCATCTAGTCCTTATAATGAATTGGGTCAAGCAACTTTTTTGGGCATAATGTAATCACTTATTAATAGTGATTTTCTATTATCTCTATCTTTCCACAATGAGTAGTTACAAATTATTAGGGCACCCGCTAGTTTACTAGTGTATGGTCGAAATTCAAGGATACTTTAATGAAACTATGCAAGAAAAGCCCAAAATTTAAGTTCAAATACGAAAAAAAACCACTCGAGAATAATAATGTAAAAACAACCCAATTTTTAAACTGTTGGCAACAATTTTGAAATTGTTGGATAACACTTTTGAAACTGTTGACAAGAAATTGTGACAACAGATATAATTATGTTTGAACAAGAACAAACTTGTTCATACATTTACAAAATTGTTGAAAGCAAATAAAAATTGTTGAGAACAAACTGTATTTTGTTCAAAAAATTTCAAAAATGTTTTGTAATTTCAATTTTTAGATTTTTTTTGCATTATTATTTCGAGTTGGGCTTCATTTGATATTTTGATCTGAATTTTGGGCCTTATAATATTCCTCTCATTTGTTTTTAACTTCCAACAACTACAAAAAGTTCATTTATAACATCCAAGGAATACAAAATTAGAGGGCATTATTGCCCTAGTTCTAGACTCCTTTTAATAGTTAAACTACCGTAGAGTTAACATACCAAGCTATATAATGTAGGCATTATAAGTTTCTTTACATACCGGTTTAGTTAAGTAAAATATTACTTCGTAAGACTGTTAAGACACTCTTAGGTGGGAAGGCTATATGATTCACAGGGATGGGAAGCCTATGATTTACAGAGAAAAAAGAATATCAAATTATGTCACGCTGTCAAACAGTAAGTGCATATATTGTTAGTTTTGAGTATAAAACAAATGGCAAACCAATCTGAATAAGTAGTCACGCATAGCCCAATGATGAATTACGAATTTTTAGTTTCACAAAATCAAATTTTGAACCTTCAAATAGCATTACAGGTGTTCCACTACACCAAAGACTAATAGACTATTTTTTTTTTACATCCCATGGCAGTTTAAAATGGTATTATCTGGTTGTACCACTGCCACCATTGACGTCCACTCCAGCAATATGGCCGTTACAAATCCCTATGAATTAGTCACCCCACTTAACAAATAACGGCCGAAATTAACAAAATACAGTTTAATGCCCCACCGCCGCTTTTTACAAAAATGATTACAAACTGACGTCAGCATTCACCATCCATTATGATTTTGGGTAGTAAGTCGGTCGACAAGTCAAAACTTGAAAAATAAGATGATTTTAGTGTTGGACCCACGCGTTTTCTCATTTTTCTTAATATTTATTTAATTTATAGTTTAATATTTATTTATTAATATTTAATTTTATTTATTTACTTGATTAGATTTCTTGATGCGAAATTCAACCCGTGTTTTGCGAGATTTGAGATATTAATTATCCATCTTAAAAGAATGTTAGCCGCGTATGAAAACGCCGTTTAATCAAGAGATTTTTTTTTTTGAAACAAGATAGCATTGATTAAGAGTTAGTTACAAAAGTGCTATGATGGAGAGAAAGACAGTTAGGAAGGCAAGTTTTCACAGAAATGCCCGAGTTCCTACAGTTAATAGCAGCATCATGGGCTTTGCTATTTAACTTTCTATATACATGAACAAAAGTTAAAGATTCAAAATGTAAAGCTTGAGATTTAATGTCTTTAGCAAGATAAGTGGCTGTCCAATGAAGGTGATCCTTGTTTCCTGTCAAGTAATTGTTGAGACTAAGAGAATCGCCTTCCAGAATTAGCTTTCGAACTCCATGATTTCTTGTCCAAAAGATCCCCATCAAAGCAGCTCCACTCTCACTCTCATCTACTGATCTGCTGCAGGAGATTTTTGATTCTCCTGCGATTTGGGTACCTGCAGAATCGTGAACCACAAAAGCCAGGGCAGATGCGTGAGTCTTAGAGTTATAGGCAGCATCATAATTGATTTTAATTGTTCCTGGAGGGGGAGATTGCCAGCAGGGAGGAATGTTAAGAGTTAGAGGGTAATCATTGAGATTAATTTGTTGAATGTGAATGAAGATTTGAGTTTCTTGGACAAGAGAAGGTAAGTTCACTACATGTCCTTTGAAAATGATGTCACATCTTCTCTTCCATAAATGCCAGAGAGCAGTGGAAATTGTTTCTAAAGGTGTGAGAGTACTTGAAGTGTTTGTGCCTGTGGGAAGAGAAAGAAGATAGTTGAACCATGAGATAAAATTTTGGTGGTTACTGCATGGTGGTGAAAGGGGTAGAACTTGATGTAGAAAGCATTTAGTGACAGTACAATCTTGAAAGAAGTGTATTGTAGTTTCTTCAGCTATACCACAAAGAGGGCAGATTGGTGAGATGTTCATCATTTTAGATAGTTTGAGATTGACAGGAAGGATGTCCTGGGCTAATTTCCAGATAAAAAGTTTAACTCTGGGATGAGCTCTAGTTCTCCAAATTGGTTTCCAACAGTCTGAAGAAGATGAGGGCTGGCTGTTCCTTTGATTATGTATGAGATGTTTGTAATAGGAGGAAACACTAAACTTGCCTGAGACAGATAATTCCCACTTTTGAGTATCTTCAGAAGCTCTGAGAGGAAGAGATAAAATTCTCTGTTGGATGTGATCTGGGAAGAGGGCATCTAAAGAGTTTTGATCCCAATCCCCATTGCCATTAATTAGCTGAGAGACCTGATTATAGTTAGAACAGTTTGAAGGAATGTTTAGTGAAGTAATTCCTGGTATCCAGTGATCAGACCAGATATTGACATTTGTTCCATCTCCAATGTCCCAGATAATGTGCTCATCAATCAGAGGTTGATTTTTTTGAATGGTTCTCTTAATCCAGGATTGATTGCTGGAATTTCTATGAGAAGGATATTTGGTATTCATGAAATTGACCCAGGGGGATTGAGGGTTGGTTCTGGCAGTCCAATTAAGTTTGCTTCTCAGAGCTATATTATCCAGTGTAATATTTCTAAAACCTAATCCTCCCAAGGATTTTGGTTTGCAAATTGCATTCCAGTTTTTAAAATATATCTTGTTCTGCATAGGAGATTTTCCCCACCAGAAGTCTCTCTGAAGAGATGTCATGACCTTCTTAACATTTTGAGGGATGTCAAAAATGGCCATCTGGTATCTGGGGACAGCAGCAAGGGATGATTTGATTAGTTCACCTTTACCTGCCTGAGAGAGAAGATTTCTCTTCCATTTACTAAGCTTCTGTTGTAGTTTGTCAATGATAGGAAGGAAAGCTTTGGATTTGTTTCTGCCAATGAAGATATTAGTCCCTAAGTAAGGATCATTTTTGTTTATTGTTCTTACTCTTAGAGTCCTAGCAACAAGTTTGCAATGCTTGTGATGGGCATTTGAACTAAAGAAGATTCCACTTTTTTGAAAATTTATCATCTGACCTGATGCAGACCCAAATTGGTTTAGGAGTTTTAAAAGATTATGGACAGAAGGAATGTCCATTTTGAGAAAAAGGAGACAATCATCTGCAAAGAAGAGGTGTGTAATGATGGGAGAAGAGTTTGAAGCTTTGAAACCTTGTATATGATGTTGAGATTGACTAGAATTTAACATTCTACTGAGTGCTTCCATGCAGATAGATATTTGTTGTTTATTTGCTTTACCTTATCAACCAGTTTGTGCCAAAAACAACTTCTTTTCAAACAAAAATTTAGGACTAGTATTACAATTTTTCTTCGTGTTTGTTTGTGGGTGGTTGGTAAATGGTTATAAACAATATTTGCAAAAAAAAGATTTAGATAGTTCTAAAAACTTCAACATTATTACAAATGTTGTGGCAACAATTTCACATCGGTGATGAGACGGAGTATGGTGTTCTTCTTAAGAGGATAAGCACCTTTTCCTATTGAGGCCTTTTAAATCGTGAGGGCTAGGTGTGAAGCGAACAATATCACTAGCATCCCAGATGGTTGGTCCGCACCATCCAATAACATGTCAGCAGCACGATTCACTCTACTATGATATGGTCTTGGGAGGGTATGTTGTGGCAACAATCTCGCATAGGTGGTGAGATGGAGGGTGATGCTCTTCTTAAGAGGTTAAGCATCCTCCCCTAGTGAGGCCTTTTAAAATCGTGAGACTCAAATATGCCAAAGCAGACAATATCACTAGCAGTCCAGAAGGCTGGTCCCCACCATCCTATAACACGTTATCAGTACGATTCGCTCTACCGTGATGTGGGCTTGGAAGGTGTGTTAGTGACAACAATCTAACATCGGTGGTGATATGGAGTGTGGTGCTCCTCTAAAGAGTTAAGCACCCTTCCCTAGTGACTAGTGAGACTTTTTAAAACTATGAAGTTCAGGTGTGCCAAAATGGACAATATCATTAGCAGCCCAGAAGACTGATCCGCACCATCCTATAATACTTTACATAATTTTGTATATTGCTACCGCACAGAAGTTTGTTGGATTAGCTGAAAGACATAGTTTTGTACGTCGCGAATGAATAATTTTCTACGTCACAAATAAGTTATTAGGGGCATATTTTTAGACCAGATATATCTTTTTCACAAATAACTTGTAGTCACTAATGGCCTTTGTACTTCAAACACATTCCTAATTAGTTATACATCAGCGAACGAAATTAATTCAAGAAAAACATACGGTCCGAAAGTTCCGACCAACCACAACCAGATGTTTGATGCGGTTTGACAAAAATTATAGAAAAATATTAAATAGGAAATATACTTGAAAATCTAGGCCGATTAAATCAGTTGCCACGCATCACCTTTACAATAAGCTCATCCTTTAAATAAAATATAATTTCGTCTTTGATTTTGGCGCTAGTATAGCTAGAAAGATAGTGTGATATATGTGCATTTGGAAAATGCACATGCCGCATCAGCTTCCACAATCGAACAAATAATAGACTTTAAGTAACACATATCAAGTCAAATAGATACATGGAGCGTTTATAGGTGCCATGTCTTTTTACTCTGTCACATTTGCGTTGATCGCACTCCCACATGGTCTCGGACTGAGCCTAGTCCGTACTAAACTTGAAAAATGCAGATTTAAGCCGGCCCGATTGTTCGGACTGCTCAGTCTCAAACCCAAAAGAAGTACCAAGTGTGAAAGAGAGTCGGACCTAAAAATGCGGGCCAGCTCGGAAGAAGCTCTAAATGTGTCTTAGTCGAGTTGTCATCTTCTTTATTTTTAATGTGAAAACGCACCACAAGCCACATTTTACAACTGTTATTTGCCGGCACACATCTTGGAGGCACCTGAAAAGCTGAAACTACACCACATTAGTACTTAATTCAGGTCCAGGCGTCCAGCTAACCAGAAAGATTTGGAGTATTTATTTTTCCCACCTCACCGAGGAGGAAGAAAAGCGGATATACCTTCCTGGATATACCTTGACCATTTGACTTTTATGACAAAGTCTTGTAACTAATCTAATTTGACTAGAATTAACCAATTAAATATTTTTCTTACATGTTCTTTGTACTAATTAATTAAAACAAAGAAGAAGACTAATCTAACCTTCTTCTTAACAACAAGATTAAGGCTTCCATATGAAGTTGCTTCTAATGCAAGAAAACAGTCTCTATTTAAACATCTTTATTTCCCATTTTTCTTCTTCTTCTTTTTCAACTGACCCACTCTTCAATTCTTCTTTACCTAGCTATCTACAAATTAACAACACCCATTTCTCTCTCTAGATTCTTATTTCATTTTCATCATCTGGGTATCTACAATTGTTCTTCAATTTTAAGTTTGGATTCATAATTTTTATCAATAGATTTTTGGGTTTAGCTATAAGTTTATATAATTAATGATGGATAACAAAACAGAAGAATGTATAGATTTGCCTCCTGGTTTTAGATTTCATCCTACTGATGAAGAAATAATATCTCACTATCTTTGCAAAAAAGTATTCAATCCAAGTTTCACAGCTACAGCGATTGGAGAAGTTGATTTGAATAAGATTGAGCCTTGGGATCTACCAAGTACATCTCTCTCTCTCTCTCTCTCTCTCTCACTAAATTTAATTACTTTCTCTCTCTCTAGCTAACTTTGAAAAAGTCTTGAATTTGATTAATTGGGGGATGGATGGGGTTTTGCAGGTAAGGCAAAGATGGGAGAAAAAGAATGGTATTTTTTCTGTCAAAGAGATAGAAAATATCCAACAGGGATGAGAACAAATAGAGCAACAGAAGCTGGTTATTGGAAAGCAACAGGAAAAGATAAAGAAATTTACAATAAAATGAAAGTTGGATGTCTTGTTGGTATGAAGAAAACCCTAGTTTTCTATAAAGGAAGAGCTCCTAAAGGAGAGAAGACTAATTGGGTCATGCATGAATTTAGATTAGATGGTAAATTCTCTTACAACAATCTCCCCAAATCTGCCAAGGTACCCTTCCCTTTTCATTGATTCTCTTTCTTTCTTTCTTCATCCTCTCTCTCTCTCACTCTAATTTGATCATGTTTTCTACTTTGTGCAGGTTGAATGGGTTGTTTGTAGGGTAGTTCACAAAAATGGTGGGATCAAGAAAATTCCATACTTAGGCCCACTAAGGATGAATTCTTTTGGTTTGGATGATTTCTTGATCAATTCTCCTTCTTTGCCTCCTCTTCTAGATCATCATTCCAATTTCAACAATACTAATAATCCAAATAGGGCTAGTTCAAGTTATACAAACAACAACAACTTCGAAGTACCCGAATACAAATCGACAAAAGTACCCATTACTAGATTCACAGATGGAAATCAACTTCAACCTTATATCTCATCTACCATGAATTATCATCATCATGAAGAACAAGATAACAAGAACTTTCTTCCATCCAACCCATTAGCTTCAAACTCCATTTTCTACCTCCAAACTCCAATCTCAAATATGGGTTACTTGAACCAAGATCAAAGAATCAATAATAATAATAACATGAATGAAATTCCAAGCTTTCCAAGTACCTACTTCAATAATGATCCTCAAGATCAAGCAATCTTAAGAGACTCATCGGATCAACAACCTACAAATGAAAAATATGATCTAAGGAAGCAATTCAAGGTGGAACAATTCACATCCAATAATAACCATTCCATGATTAGTCACTCGCAAGATACCGGACTTAGCACGGCCGGCGATATGAACACTACCGAGATATCATCCGTGCACGAAGTGGGTAACGATTATCAAGATGATCTTGAAGGACCTTCATCAAATTATGTAGTAGATTTGGATTGTTTATGGAACTATTGATTATAATCAATATGATATATTTAATTAGTTAGAAACAGTCTTAGGATTTGGTTTTCAAAGTTGAAGGTTTTAGTCATACATAATCTTCACATATTAACATAGAAGAAAGAAGATTAGAAGAAGAAGACCTTGGGCATCAGATTGACCTTAACTCCTTACTTGTATAGATTTCATATACAATTTAGACTGTATACAGCTTAATTTACAGTTATTAATATTTGTTATAGAGAAGTGAAAACAATACTTATATAACCCTATCTATATATGTTAATTTACATCTATATATTCTTTTGTTGAATGTTAATTAGTGTGTTATTTTTTTGCTTAATATTTACACTTTTATGTTCTTTTAATTCTTGTTTGTAGTTAGGGTTGATGGAGTTTATTGTATAATGTTGTTTTATCATGAAACCTTATATTGATTCAAACTTCTTTGTGATTCTCACCCCTAATAAAAAAGTACTACAAATATCTATTTTTTTCTAGGCAAAAGCTAAATATCTTCAACTTTCTAAGTTAGAAATCTCACAATTTTGATTTTTTTTCTAAAGGATAAAGACTTTTTATACCAATACCTTTTATCCAATAAAAAAACATGACCCATCTAGCTCTCCTTTCATAATTTTCCCATATCTTAAAAGAAAATTTTTATTCATCCCTCAATTTCGTCCCTCATGCGTCCCTCTCTCTGATGTGACGACATATCACTTGATCGTGGAACAAATGCAGAGAGAAAGGTGAAAATATATGCTCAGGTGATTTTGCCACATAAGGCACAAGGCGGGAGAATGGACCAAATGGAAGAATGAATAAAAAAAAAATTATCTTAAAATCATCCCCTATTTATTCTTTTATTATGATACACATAAAAAGAATTTGTAACACTAAGTTTTGTTGAGTGCCATATTATGTATGTCGCTCTACTAAAAGATGAGATTCAGATCCTATTTTTCGAAAAAAAAAAAAAAGAAATAGTAATTAGGTACAAGTTATATTAGCTTCCGGAACGTCAAGATGTACCTAATTACTGATTTGTTACAAATAAAAATAACTTCTCAGAAAATTATGTACTAATTAGAATGGATTAATGACTTACTCTTGATTAGACTCTACATTAATCTAGATTCACCGTTTAGGAGTAATTAACAACAACAACTGCAATAATACATAAAAGAGATTCAACTATGGAGAAAATTAACTTTCATGCATGTTCATTCACTCAACCTAATACCATCGATTCAGTGACCACATGAATTGTTGTTGCAACTCTCTCTCTCTCTCTCTCTTTAAAACATCTCACACACATTTGTTTCATTGTTTTTAGATAACTAACAGGGATATGGACAATTCAGTTTCTTTTTGTTGTGGGACTAAAGTTGTTAATGAATGAATCATCCACAGTTATCACTTCTTTTTTCTCTCTTTTGGATCCATCCCAATTAACAAGATATACTATATAGATATAATATAAGAAATTACGAATAGATCTAAATGGCTAAAGAGGAGAAAAAGGGAAAAAATATCAGTTAAAGTTAACGGAAATGAGGTAAATATCGGTTATACATATTATAAGAGGGAAAATAAGGTAAAATTCATGTGATTCATTTGCTTACCGCCTCCATCCCATTAATAGAATAGAAAAAATAAAAACGTTTCTTTCTTTTGAAAACTAAGCTTCCCTAAAACCCTCTCTCTCTTTCTGACTTCCTGGAATAGCTATCTATAATAAACTACCCTCTTTCCCTACTTCACTACTACTACTACTACTTCTTATATATAAAGTTAGACTTGGGATTATCCAAGTATGCTAAAAAAAAAGTTCACATAAAGATACTGTTTTGGCTCCCAATTGGTTACTAACTGAGACCTTACTAATTTTTAAGTCAAGAGTTCTAGACACAGAATCATACTCCTTAAAATAAGCTAATTTTTCAAAAAAAAAAATGAGGTTTATTTCAATAGAAAATATAAAATATTTAGAGAAATGTCAAAAACACTTATTAGATGGAAAACGGTCAGTTGCTCTCAAATTAAAACCCGAAATATAACTAACCAGAAAATTATATGGTCTTGTAGATTTAGCATCATCCCATGCTGTTTGGATATGCTCAAACTTAATGGTCAATATGTACTGGCAGTGTTATGAGCCTTTTTAAGATTTAACTCATACCGTCTCTTAACAATTTGTTGATAAATTATCATGGAAATATATCCAATGGTTATAGATCAATATTTAATTTTCAAATTACACTTTTAATATTTTTAGTGACATGGCACATATCAAGTGTGGGTACTGTGATTTGTGTGTGGCTAGACGAATAAATCCTACTGACTCGTGTGTTGCTAGACATTAGACAATGGGTACTTACTCACATCTTCTAGACATTGCACTTTACCGCCTAGTTAATCAAGACGATATGCTCAAACATTTGTGCAAACATCTTGTCACATACAAACACAGTATTATTGTGTCTGCCATACGAGATTCCACAATACCACGTGTATGAAGTTTTGGCATGCCACGTTATACTATTAGTTAACGAATAACCCATGGCCATTTGATACAACTTGTTATGAACTTCTAGCTGGCTTAGCCACGTATGATGGTTGTGGAGTGCGAACGAAAACATCTTCACTAGACCGCCACATATATGGGTTTAGGGTTTCTTTATAAGGCAAATTCTTTCATACACGTCAGTGCACTAAACGTAAGGTAGACAATGGAGACAAGTCGGTAATCTATCTGCTAACGTTGCAAATCCCTTCCTTGTTAATTTGCCAACTCATCATCCTATAAGGACAAAGTGTGGGTCTATGAGGTTTATGTCTTACTTGCGTCAGCAAACGTCACATTAATGTATCATTCGCTTTCAACTAATCTATGGTCGACACGTCAAGGCAAAACTTTCTCGTTCTAGATGACATGGCGGGTCCCAAATGACCGTTGCAAAAGCGTTGTCGCCGTTTTATCTGTTACTTATATTCTTTCTCTCTATAATAAGTATCAGGATGAAAATGTTTTGGCCAATGACACGGTTTGAGCTGAGGTGTAAAATTATGGGCTCTCATTAGTATGAATCTATGATGCTATATATGGCCCATTTAATATCATCTAAAATATTATAGGTTCTTAAATAATAAAATTAGATTTTTTTTGGTTGAAAGTAATAATAAATAATAAAATTAGATCTGATGAATCATACATACAATGTTTGTTACTAAGATCAAGTTTTATTTTGATGAATCTTTTAGCTCTTTGGAACATGGCTAATTTTATTTTATAAATTTAGGAAGTGTTTTTATGTAGGTCAAACGATTTGGTTCGTCGTTCCATTTTTTTAAAATAAATTCTTTGTCAATTAGGAGTTAGGACTCCAAATGCAAATAACTTTTGTAATATACGAATTTTTCAGTGTATTTAATTTTTTTTAGTACAATCAAATTTTAAAATAAATCTGAAATAAAGTCTATTGGAGGCGAAGACTTGTTTTAAGTCTAATTTCATTGAATTGTATAGACACATAAAAAACAACTAAAACTATGCATAAACATATTTTGTCTTTGAGTTATTCGAAAAAACAAATACAACCTTAGATTATTATTTTTGGCGAAAAATACTAACTTAATTATTCAAAATGAGTCTTATCTTCAAACCTTCATAGTTAAAAAAGGCAATTCTTTGAAGACAAGGGATTGATTTCCTTATATATGATATAGACCTTGCTTAGAGAATTTTGTTAAACCAATCTTCTCTATCGTTCGAAAGGAACCGCAAACAGATATAGATAATTGATGTGACAATTGAGTGTTGCTTTCATTCGGCGTGCAATGTTCGTGTTCAATTATAGAAATCTAAAGAAACTCAGCGGTTATTAATCTTAATCATGGTTGTTTGTTTTAATTTAATTTTCTAATTGAAATCCAGTTTTTATTTGTAGCACTAGATACATAAATTCCTATATTTAGTATTAGAAATAAATTATTGTCATAATTTGTTATTAATAGAAAAAAAAGAATTACACAAAATCAAAATTGATATTACAATTTGTTTCTGTAATGGTGATGAATAATGTCCTCCTGAGTTTCTTCCAGAGGGCCTTCAGATACAAATGGACCTCCATTATTTGAAGTGGATAATTTTATAAGCACTCCCGGTGCAGTTTGAAGATTCGAGAGAGGCCAAATTAGGGTATTTCGATTTTGGGGAATTTTCAATTTCTTGAAAGTGAAAGAACAGGAGAGAGCGGGAAGATATCGAACAGTGGGAGATTAGAGAGGGGCCGAATTAGGGTTTCGTTCCTTGATTTACACGAAGAGAGTACTTTTCAGTTTCATGTAAGTAATTTGATTTGAAATTTCATTTTCTTGATATCATCTTCATCACTTCCAATTCTTAATCATCGTTTTTTGCATAGGTAGCTGCATTTTGACTTGATTAGTGATATAATCTGTATTTTTAGTCTTCAGGAGTTTTGTGATGAGAAGTTCAAATCGTTTTTGTTTCTTTGAATCACTTTTATTGCTCCATTATTGCTCCATCATTTAGAAAGACAATAGAAGAATTTGGTATCTTTAGATAGTGTATGTGATCTTACTTACGAGCACTATTATATGTTCTAGTCTAATTGTCTTTTGTTTCAGTTCTATGAATTGATGATGAGATATATTTTGTTCTTATGTGAATTCATTGATGGTGCAACAGGACAACTGCTTGAACAAAACACAGACATATTCAATCAAATTCCGTTTCGTATAATATATGGCAATGGACAACAATCGTTTTACGTTCTCATCTGGTATGACCTAATTTTGATTAATTTTCATCAGCTCTTTAGTATTATTGATTCCTCTCCTGGATGCAGGTCTTCCATTGCAGCAGCAGCAGCAGATGAATTATGTTCATCATCAGATGCAGACAACACCAAAACCGTTAGGGCAAGAAGAAGAATCACTTGGAGGAGGCACACTTTTAGTTCGCCATCTCCCGGAGGCAGTACCTCATGAGACACTCTCTCGGCTCTTTTCTCACTATGGTGCTTCCTCTGTCCGTCCTTGCTCCGGTGGAAGGTACTGCTCTCTTCCGAGTAACAACCTCATGATTCTTATTGGCCTATTGATGTTTCAATAAGTTTTTTGTTCAATAATAATGACTTCAATTTCGATTTGGATTATCGTTGCCTATTCTCTTTCCTTGTATGTGAAAGACTAAGATTTTTCTTTTAAGCCGTTCTTTGAGTAAATCTTGTTTGAATATATCAAATGTTCACATTGGTGTGTTCGGTTTTGCTTCTAACGGATTTTAGTGGTGTCACTTTGAATACTCATGTAGTCATGTCCTAATTATGGTAGTAAACTGCCAGCAATTTAATGTATGGGTGAAAGTACGAAAAAGAAGAAATTTTTTATCCTACTTCTGTTTCTTTAGGTTCATGAACGAAAAATTGGTAATGTTTCATTCGTTCCTGCAATTTATTTATTTAGTGGTTGGCTTATATAGGTCGGAACTTGTATTCAATATTCATCAGCTTGACCAGTCTTTCTTGCTATGTGTAGGCTAAGGAACTGTGCATTTGTGGATTTCAAAGACGAAAATTTGGCTTCTCAAGCACAAAGGCAACTAAACAAGTACATATCTGTTTTGCTGCTATTACCTTTATCTTGTGTTTGATTGACCTCTATTTTCCAGGAAAAAGAGGAACTTTCTCTTATATTTAAATTTCCATGCGTTTGATAACTTAGCAGGGAAAGGATTCTTCACCCCTAAATTACTAACTTGAAACCAAGCTAAATAACCAAATTTGTTCCTTGCATTTTATATTTAGAGTTTGTATTTCAATTTTCATATAGAGATTCTTAAAACATACAATGTGTCATGTTTAGCAAATTAAATTTGGTTGACTTTTCTCAGGGTGAGATTTCTTGGGAAAGTCTTATCAGTTGAAAGAGCAACTAAGCCAACATCAACAGATAATAGAGATCAACAAAATGAAGCACAAGTTGGGAAGGACTCTAGTTGTCTACCTGCATCATTAACCAAAGATGCCACCTTTACTGCAAACCAGAGTAGAGTAGTCAATGTGGGATCTCTTCCTGTTGGCGAACCTATAGCTGCTAGACTTGGTGTTGAATACCCATTTCCTCCTCATCTTGAGTATGTTACTCTTTTTTGTTCCCTTTCCTCTGCGTTCTTTGTTATTTTGTTTCTATTGTAAAATTGTAATAGGCAGCCTCATTTTTTGATTCAATCAGCTAATAGTCAAATACATTATTTGGGTTGTCATTCAAATTGGTTTCATGTTCTCCCCACTAACATTCCTTGTTTTAGATATGCATATCCACCTCCTGATGGGAACATACTAACGAACATCGTGAATGCTCTTATTGCAGTTCCTCGATTTTATACACAGGTCGGATTACTGATCTACTGCATGACGCACTAACATCACTTCTCCGTTTTATTATTTTTTACCTCTTTAGTTCTTTTCATTTAGAAACCTTTAGGTTATCATGGTGCCTTAGAATCAAGTTGAAACATTTGCTGCAGGTATTACATTTGATGAACAAAATGAACATTCCCGCCCCATTTCGCATGGCATTGCCTACCCCGCCTCTACCATCTTCAGTCCTTGCACCACCACCACCTCCCCCTCCTGTAGCTATGAAACCTCATTTGGCTGATCTATCTAGTGATGAGTCAGAGATGGAGTCTTCGGAAGAGGTAATCTTGGTCCTCAACTCCCAGCATTGCATCAGATGTTCAGTTTCTGATAGTATTGGTTGCACATCATTGATGGTTAAAGCGTTTACTTATTTGACGAGTTAATGACTATACTGGATGGCATAAATATTAAATAATGGATTATATTCAATTCGAATTGTGTGGACGAACAGTTGCATCCTTGCATTTCTTAAGTTTTGAAATACAGGGTGACGGCGAGGATGATAATAAGAGGAAACCTGGGGATCCAAAATCATCGAACCCCAGTCGAAAGCGTCCCAGAAGAGAATCTATTGTTGGTCCAGGAGTTGATAAAGATGTCGTTCATGAGTCTGTTGGACTTAAAACTGCCAATTTGGTTCCGAAAGAGATTCCCATGATTAAGAAGAAGAATCCAGTGCTACAGGTTATAACCCTCGCTATTGACAAGATAAACGTGTAGCATCGTGCATTCTTAAGTTTTTCTAAAAATTTATGCCTTCTGTTGTGTTGCTTGCAGATCAAAATTGCACCCAAACCTGTTGTAAATGCAGCAACGGATGAGGACAGCATTATAGAAGAAGCTGAGCCAAGGAATGAGGCGTTAGAGCAAAAAGAATTCGCCACACAAGAAGACATAAAAAGTGGAAAGCTTCCTCCAGAGGAAATTCTATCACTTCCTATGTTCAAGGTACCGAATTGGGAAATCTGTATGATGCTAATTTTTCTTGCCTAAATGTTAATCTTACGTGTCAACGCAGACCCATGGATAAAGATTGATGTGTGTTTTTGCATACAATAATATAAATTAAATTAAAAATTCAAGCTTTTACTTGTTATGTTTAGTTTAGGTCTGTGGCGACGTGTTAACAAGTGACAATTTGTTCCTATATAGTATTTATTGTTTAAGTCTGTAAAGGCTTCTCTTGTTAAGGGTTTCTCAATTGTGATTATCTTAATCTTTGTTGTGAACTTGCAATTGTATTGATAACTTTTTCTGTTGCTGAGATTGCACGAGTTTTATGAGCTTACTTGTTTGAAATATTATCTATTCAACTAGGAGATGCTAACAATTCCATAGAAAAGTTAATAGCAGAAAACCTTGTACCATTTGTATTTTTCTTTTTGACTAAAGACATGAATATTTTATTGATAATAAATGTAGTTATTAATTAGGTGATGTGAAACTAACATGTATATCTGGTCAACAACCATGCAGCATTATTCAGCTGGAAATCCTGCTACCGTCTTATACATTAAGAATTTGGCTAAAGACGTTGTTGTCGATGACTTCTATTTCATATTCGGTATGCCCCCTCCCTCCTCTCTCTAAATGTCCAGATTACTCTTCTGCTATTCTGCCTATTCAGATGGTTCCTTTTTATAAATTCTTAAATTTTTACGCTTGCTATGAATTCTGAAACAAAGGCATCGTTGCTATATTTACAAACTTCTTTCATCGGTAAAGAAAAGCCAAGTTTCTTAGTTTTTAATATCAGATTCCTAAGCAAATTTATGTTTAAGTTGCTCTATGAAAAGTTTTTGGAAGTCATGTTCTCGTCCCTGCAGGTTCATTCTTTGGTAGTGCTGATGCAGCAAAGTCTGATCTGAATATTAAGCTAATGCAGGTTAGATCACTCGAGTCATGTTCTCCACTCCTAACGGATTAACCTTTTTTGCCTTTCGGGTTGTATTTTTCGATTTTCTGGAAATCCGCTGTTTAATGTGCTTGGCTAGTTTTTCTTTTGTTGATTAAAGTATCCTCTTCAAGCTGCTTTTAGTTTTCTTGCCAAAGTTCCTAAAGGTACATGCAACTTTTGGTATTTCAGGAGGGAAGAATGAGAGGTCAAGCCTTTGTTACATTTCCATCAGTTGATCTTGCTCTTCATGCTTTGGTAAGCTACTTCAAACTTTCTATGCTGAAATCTCTTTCACACTAAACTTGGTACACGAGGTTGTAGAATACATTGAAAAAAAAACCAAAGACACCCACTTGAATCATGATATAGGTTGATCGCTTGAATTTGCAACTTAACTAAGTGTCGAGGCCTCGAGGGTAGTCTTAGACCATCTTAAGAATTTGTTTTCTCAATTATATTTTCATCTCTATATTTTTTAATGGTAAAGTGTGCCCAAAACTGATTTGGTATCATTGGTGGCAGAATCTAGTGAATGGATATGTGTTCAAAGGGAAGCCAATGATCATTCAGTTTGGCCGTAATCCTGGTGCTGGCAAAGCGAGTTAAGTAGCTGCGCTCCCAACATGAGAAAACTGTACATGCTAAATCACTGTGGTTAGTCTTTCGTAGTTGAATTATGATATCTATGATTTGGTTGCATCAATGATATATCAGAGCTAGCTGAATCAGAGTTTGATCTCAAGTTCACACAATTATCCTTGGCGCTTAACTCCTGTTCTTGACAATCAAACCAAAATGTTTGTTCAGATAATCCCTGTCCTTGCAAATGAAGTGAGAGGGGAAGAATGAAGATATGCCCATCGGACGGTCTTCTTGAAACTACTGCTTCAGTGACATACTGTGAGAATTGGTGCCCGGAGTCTGTGCTATTAGTGCAGAAACAGAAAACCTCACCTTCACCTTCACTGACTCATCCAGGTTAGGATATGTGTAGCTTGACCGAGCACACAGATAGCAGAAGGATCGAGAGTCTACACCTGTAAGGCTCAATTGAAGTCATCGATTTGTGTTAGTTTCAATTTACCTTTACCGGATTATTTTACTCAGGCTATCTACTAAACAAGGTTTTGTGAGTCAATTCTAATGAATTAGTATTGTCATTCTGTTTGTTTTTTTTTTTTCGGTTACTTCTTTATAAGATCCCTGTTGATTAACCTCCTCTGTTCAAAATCCCTGGACTAGTGTCGTTAAAGAGGTGAAACAAATAGCTTCTAGACTGGACAGAGCCCACCATAACTTCTTCTCACTTTCTCATTGGTCCTCCCTCTAATCTCTTTACAGCTCTTCGACCTTTTCTCTTCCAAATATAAAATCAACCCGATTCAGCGCTTGTGATGAAGTAGATTTTATACTTCTCAGTTCCGTTGTGAAGAAGTAGTATTTCTTGGCAACATATAATATATAGCCGTCTTAGCTCAGCTGGTAGAGCGCGTGGCTTTTAACCACGTGGTCGTGGGTTCGATTCCCACAGACGGCGAATTTTCTCTTCATTTTTCCTCCACTCTTTTTTATGAAACTCCTAACAGTCATTACCTCCCAGAATTCAAAGTTTTCGACAGAAAATTTTGAAAGCATATAGGGCATTCATCTCTGGATGTCACAGCCTGATTGAGTATTTATTATGCTTTGGTTCACCAACTCATCACATCTTATATCAAAGTTGATCACTTCTTCTACACTCAAAAACTCATCTATTCCTAAATGTTTTCTTTCTCTAAAACAATCCCACTCACTTCCCCACCACAATCAAGAATACTTTCTCTCTCTATTACTCAACCACCCAACCAGACACCAATTCATACAAATCCATTCTCAACTCATCACAACTGGTTTTCACCATTACCATCCAATAAACAACACTTGTATGATGATATGGAACACATTACTTAGAGAATACTCACAAGGTACCTTCCCTCAAGAAGCTCTTTCTCTCTACAAACAAGTTCATCAATTCACCCATTACTCTGTTCCATCAGATACTTTCACTTTCTCTTTCCTTCTTAAAGCTTGTGCTAATTTGAACCAACCCATTAAAGGAATACAAGTTCATGCTCATATAATCAAATTTGGGTGTGAAATTAATGTTTATGTTCAAACTGCTTTGGTTAATATGTACTTAATTTGTGATTGTTTAACTGAAGGTGTAAAAGTGTTTGAAGAAATGCCTGAAAGAAATTTGGTTACTTGGAATGTTATGATTACTGGTTTAACAAAAATGGGTGAGCTAAATCTTGCTCGATCATTCTTCAATGAGATGCCTTATCGTAGTGTAATTTCTTGGACTGGTATTATTGATGGGTATGCTCGTTTGAATCGACATAGAGAAGCTCTTACTCTATTTCATCAAATGACGACGAAAGAAGGTATAAAACCAACTGAAATAACAATCTTGGCAATTCTTCCTGCAGTTTGGAATGTGGGTTGTCTTGATTCATGTCAATCACTTCATGGGTATAGTGAGAAAATTGGGTTAATTTCGTCTGATATTCGTGTAACCAATTCATTTCTAGACAGTTATGCAAAATGTGGAACCATAGAATGTTCAATGAAGATGTTTGAAGACATTTCTAGAGATAGAAAGAATTTGATTACATGGACTTCAATAATTTCAAGTTTAGCAATGCATGGGATGTCAAAAGAAGCTTTAAAACATTTTGAAGAAATGGAGAAGGATAATTTGAAGCCAAATAGGATAACTTTCTTGAGTGTTTTAAATGCTTGTAGTCATGGAGGATTGATAGAGGAAGGTCTTAGTTTTTTTGAGAAAATGGTAAATGAGTATCAAATAATGGCTGATATTAAACATTATGGGTGTATGATAGATATGTTAGGAAGAGTGGGGAAGTTGGAAGAAGCTGAAAAAATGGCAATGGAGATGCCAATAGAGATGGTTAATGTGGTGATTTGGAGGACACTTTTGGGTGCTTGTAGTTTTCATGGAAATGTGGAGATGAGTGAGAGAGTGATGAAGAAGATTTTAGAGATAGAGAGAGGTTATGGTGGTGATTATGTCTTATTTTCAAATATCTTATCTGGGGTGGGAAGATTTGAGGAGGCTGAGAAGGTTAGAAGGTTGATGGATGAAAGGAATGTTTTAAAGATTCCTGGGCTAAGTTTTAATTTGATAGACAAGAGAAATAAGTAAATTTTTGTCTCATTTATCCTCTTATATGAAGATATTGTGCACATTTTTTTTTCTTTTTCGCAGTGTGGCATTTTACCGACTTCAAGAGGTTTACCCGATATAGCAGGGTGGGCCTAGGCTCAAAGCAACCAAAATGGCTCTTTATCGAATTCAAATCCTCAACGAAACACCATTAAGTGATATATCGGGGGGAGTAGAATATGATTACTACGAGTCACGTTCTAAATTGGTGTTTAATAAACATGAATGTTTCAAGAGCCATATTCTCCACAAAATAAAATTTGGGTCCAAATATCAATCCACTATTGAGAGGGATGGGTACTCTTTTGGCCTTATAAATCTATACCAACCATTTGTATTTGTAACAAACTAAACATTAAAGGTGTTTTTTTTTTATGAGAAACAAACATTAAAGGTGTTACCATTATGAGAAATAATGTTACCCCACCAAATAGGGCTTACAAGAAGAACTTCCAAGTTTGTAAATGTTTTACAACCACCTGGCACATCCACAACCACTAAGACTAAATAGTTTATAGAATCCAATATTTTGCTTCATAATTTTGAAATCCAAAACTTCAGGAGATCCGACGGTTGAATATTCTGCCATGTCAGAGTGTTTACATGTACATTTTTTGTCGGTCTTCAAACAAATTTGAAATTTCCCTTTCAAGATTATATTTTCACGCGGAATTCTAAAGGTGCACGACAAAATTACTTTTGGCGCCCCAAGTACACATAACAGGTCATTGGAATTTGCTTTGAAGTAGCGCCAAAAGCAACAAGGAGGGACACCTATAGAACCACCCATTTTCAACCGACCTGTCTCAATTGAAGATCATTTGACATATAAAGAAACAAAACCGTTAAAGTAGGTAAAAACTAGAAACTAACCTAACTTCACCGTTAGATTCATGGAATCAATAATGGAGCAAAGATAATAAACGGCAAAGATGAAGTCCTCTTTTATTATTTAAACGTAATTCTCCAAGTCTATCTCTTGAGTTGCTTCAAAGAGAAGGGAATTTCTTCCTTCTTGATTTCAGAGTCCCAAATTTGCTACAAGAATTACAAGCAAAAAAAAAGTTCAATTCTTGTAGCAAAATGGGATTCTCTTCTAATTCTCTCTCTTGTTTATGATTCTATCTGAATTTCAAATTCTGATTAGAATAAAAGAGAAGGAAGTTTCTTTTTTTATACCCATTTCTTAATTTATCTTTTGTTTTTTCTGTGAATTGTTCTTGAATTCATCAATGGCTGATGTTTTGAGCAAAATTAATCTTTATTCTCCTTCATACTCTTCACCCAGATCATCTTCACCTTCTTCTTCTCCTATTACTGGGTCTCCTTTTCTCAGGCTCAAATCTGCCTCCTTCAATGGTGATGATGTTCATACTCATAAATTAATCCAGGAAAATATAGTTGGAAGAGAATCAAGAAGAGGAAACCTTCAAATTTCACCTGCCCAGGTTTGAATTCAATCTTTTTCAGGTTCAAGATCAGTTTATATCGTGTTTCTGGTAGAAAAACAATCTGTTTTCCTTCTTTCACTATTATAATTTCATCCATTAGAACCAAAAAAAAGCAAAAAAACCCAATTTTGATTTCAGTTTTTTATGGGCTAATTTTCAGAATAGATTACAGATTGGTAAAGCGAAAAAATGGTGGGAGAAGAATATCGAACCGAACATGAAAGAGATTAGTTCTGCTGAAGATCTAGCGGATTCATTACTAAAAGCAGGAGATAAACTAGTCATAGTAGATTTCTTTTCTCCTGGTTGTGGTGGTTGTAGAGCTCTTCATCCAAAAGTAATGATCTCTCATTGCAACTTCTTGTTTCATCTCTAACATGAAATCTCGAGTTTTCTTTTAATTGGATTCCATCGTTTTATGCTCGCAGATGTGTCAAATTGCAGAGATGAACAAAGATATACAGTTCCTTCAGGTTAACTACGAAGATCAGAAATCAATGTGTTATACCTTGAATGTTCACGTTCTTCCGTTCTTTCGATTTTACAGAGGAGCTCACGGTCGTCTTTGCAGTTTCAGCTGCACCAATGCCACTGTAAGTTCTTTAAACAAATAGAAAGAATGATAAAAGTTTGAAGAACTCTAAGAAAGTATTCGTTCAAAGATTCATTTTGTCTTTCGGGTTTTTATTTCGTAGATCAAGAAATTCAAAGATGCAATAGCAAAACACACAACAGAGAGGTGTAGTCTTGGTCCAACAAAAGGATTAGAGGAATCAGAACTTTTAGCTTTGTCTGCAAATAAAGATCTTCCTTTCAATTATACACCAAACAATCAACAAGAAGAAAAGAAGATGACGACGACAACAACAAATGATCATGAAAACTTGAACCTTCTTCTTCCTTCCAGCTCCATTGTCATTACAGACGCTGAAGAGAACATTCTAAGAACTGATAGATGACCGTGTATATGTAAATTTTCAAATCGGATCTTGTCTTCTCTCATATGATTCATGATTAGAGATTAGAAAGCTTGTTCCGACTAATTTGATATCTCAAAACCTCATTTTGAGTTAAGACTACCTTAGGAGGATTGTCGTCCCTGGATCGACAAACAAGCCCCAATACACAAATAATCAGGGACAAGCAGGTATAACAATGGGTATTCATCCATTACTAGTATTGTGAAAGAATTACAAGGATTTCAAGTCTATATTCTTCTTTATTACTTAAGAGCTGTAAGCAAACTTTAGCAAATCAACTCCTACTTGTCTCCCATTCAAATAGGAAAGTTGATTACTTCCTGACATACAAACGACTCGAGGACGCTATAAATTAGAGAATTGAACACAAACAACACAACATATAATTCTAGCTTACGTGATAGATTTCGAGCTTCTACCAAACCCAAATTCTTTAGCATCATCGTCGTTTGAATTGTGGTTCAACTATCCAAGTACTCGCTCCAGTCATTCCTTCCGGTTGATTATCGGTGATCTCCACGGAAGGACCTACCATTTCACAAATTTGCTTCAGCCTAGACAATGACAAAATAATATACGAACCACCAGAGCCAGCAACCTGCTGATCATTTTCTTAGAATGATTAAAACTAGACATATTTGATTAGATTAGCCTAGGACTCTAGGAGGTTACCTAACTATATATAAACATAAAGACCCACATACATAACCTCAGATACAACTTCTCAAGCAAAAAACCAAGTATTGTTATAATTGATGAAACAACAAAAACTGAAACAGATAAAGTGAAATACCTTAAAAAAAAAACACCCTCTTTATTCTCCCCAATGCCTACCTAACCTAAGGCCTAAGCCCTAAGAGGTAAAAGACCTAAAAAATAACAAACATGCACCATTAGTACTTGACACAAACCCTAGACTAGTCATCCTTCTTTTAACACTTTTGTCCCCCATAATAAATCTCCATTCTTTGGGATTGTTGTGGTAGTTTTTTATAAGAGAAATCAAACTCTTTGTTAGTGTTCGACGATATGCCTCAAAGAGAATGTGATTATGATCTTATTAAATATCAGGGATGGGATACTTGGTGATGTCAAAAGTGGAACACGGAGCTGAAGGTAACATTCTAGACCATGCTAAAGAATAACTAGTAAATATTATGATGAGATTAATCAACTTTGTTTAGTAGTTATTCGATTGGATGAAGTTGTGATGTTTGTATTCAAGAGTTCCCCATATTAAGAAATTAATGTGAAATAGTATATGAAACACTAAGGTGATGTTCTTGTTGTCAAACTGATAATTTCATATTTTATACACATATTTACATGTAGAAAGCATATTAGGTTATTAGGCTTGAGCCTTATTCCAACTATGATACAAGAATTATATAAGGAAATATACTTCATGTTGTTTCACGTAGAAGATCCTCTAAAGCGTCAAACCGTGGAAGAAGTCATGTCCAAATCCCAAGTGTTGAACCCCCAATCCTAGAAGGGCGCTGGCGTATAAGATTTGAATTTTTCGTCCAAGGAGACAAAGTATTCCTGGAGAAACATGGATAAAAGGGGAGAGGTTAATATATGACACAAAAGAAAAATAACCTGAATGCATGAGTAAGTCATACGAATCTCACCTGTATAGCTAAAGTTTTCTTGAGATTCAACTACATGCATAATGGAATCTTCTTGGTCTACATCTTTTACGTCCATTGGCAAAGTTCTTTGAGATCTTGTACTGTGCAAGGAAGATCCAGTTGTAGGGTCCTCGTACTGTGGAAAGCCAAACAAATACGTCGTCTCACTATCTTCTCCAATCACCTCAATTTGGACATTTTGATCAATGGTTAACTTTCTTTCAGAACCAATCTCACCCTCATTTAGAGTTTTGGTATCAAAACTTAGATTTTCTATGTCCAGCTCACATTTTGAGACAGGTTTATAGAACTCTTCGTCGACTATATTGTTCTTGCCAATTTCAGATGAAGATACAGAGTTGTAGGAACTGCTGTCGACTCTGAAGCTGTCTACTGAACTTGTTTCATCTGATAGTGCTTGTTCAATGAGTTTTTCATCCACATCAGAATCAGTTCTGTTCTGAATGAATAGATCTGAACTCATATATGGTGGATATACGGGTATGCATCTATCTTCGTTGATCACAAAATTATCCAATGAACATGGGGTCTCATCTATTATCTTCATATCTGCCGGGGTAGTGGGCTTTGACCCAGCACACCCAATCATAAAGGTGTCACCTGTTACCATATCCTTAGTGAACCTTTCATCCCTTACTGTGTCATCCGATCTATCAATTTTATTCGTATAGTTGTCGTACAACGTTGTTTTTGTAGTATCATATTTATATTTAGCTCCTTGCTGTATTTTGTCTGCCTTATCCTGCCCACTGAACCTGTTTTTGTTCTCCGGTAATGGAATAGCAAGCACTCTCTTACTCCCACGAGCATACGTGCAAGTCGTTTGTTCCTTCTTCGGTAGCTGAAGCCAATTTTTAACGGTCATGCATTCCGGAAAACCAATTCTATTTCCATTTCCATTTTTCTCGGTGCTTCTACCACCAACTCGAGCCTTTGGACGAGCAAAACCCATCTGTAATTTTTCTTCCGGAAAAACGACCATTTTAACATCACATTCTGATGCATTCTGACTGTATTCTGTTTCATAATCTGCCAAACAAGTAGTCCTAGCAATACTGCATTCTGAGCCATACTCAGATGTATCCTTTACGGGGAAGGTTAGTGACTCGGCACGGACTGATAGAGTTCTTCTCCTTCGTGTGGGGAGTGAGTTTTTCTTATGAGAAGAATTTATGTTTGACACATCCATGCCAGATTTCCTCCTACTGCTAATGGTCGGACACATAAATTTTGGTACCCCTGATTGGGGGGTCACTAAAACATTTTTCACGTTTTGCTCCTCCATCTTCAAGTTACACTCTGGAACTATGGGTACAGCCTCCAAATGCTCATCAAAAGATGACTTGGTCTTGAACAGATGGTCCAATCCCTCATTCAACTTTTTGATGTCTTTTCTGACTTCTTGTCGATTGCATTCAAGCTGCTTAACCTTCTCTAGTAGCTCGGCCATTGCTAGTTCCTTCTTCAATTGAATATCCTAGTAATCCAAGAGTCCATTAACGATATTTAGGGTTTATACACAAGCTTGAGGTACACAAATGTTTTATGATACTAAAGCCTTCCATCACTCTATTGTGAGACGCAATGCTCTATTGGTTGTACAGACAGGGAGAAGTATTAAAACTTACAGTTGATTCCTCATTCCCTAGGTGAATGCTTCTCACACGTGTTGCAAAACTCAAAGAACATAGAGTCTCACACAGGTCATCCTCTTTGGGACTAACATGAACAAGCATTAATGTTTTCGAATCCTCTCCTGCATTGACGAAAGGTATAGATTACAGTTAAAAATGTTCCTTGCATCTGGATAGGAAAAACAGCATTTTCATATTTAAGTTTAAATTCCTATACTCTAGATATTCGAAAATGAGGTAGTACTTCCTCCTCCCTTCCCATCTTAATGCCAGTATCTAGTTAAGTACTTAAGTTAGAATTAGTAGATAGCTATTTGACAAAGAATTTTTCTTTCTTTGTTAGTATTTCTTGCTTTGTCAGGTTCAGATGGTCCAACACCTTTCAGATACTTCAAAGTCATTTTAATACATACTCAGTACTTATGCATATATGGTTGTGTAACTTGTGTTCTCCGCGTTGAAGAGATTTTTAGGTTGCCGTATGCAACGCCTATTATGGGTGTCGGATACTGATATATGTAAAGATGGCGAATTTAGGTAGGTAGATGGCATGTAATTAATATTTGAAATATTCTGTGATAGATGAAAAAAAATGGAGTTCGAGTGAAGGCGTAAATACCAAGGGAGTCCTTGAGAACTTGTGTCAGCTTGCTATTCCTGTTCAAACGTGAAAAACTTGTTACTTAAGTATCGATGAGATTAAGTTGACATGAAATTCACGGTTTTCTCAATGAAGTGATGTTTGAAATATGTATGTGGTAAGATGTAATTGATTTAACATGGGCAACTAAGATTAATGTTTCTTACTCTCAAGTGTACCTGAAAGGAACATGAGGTCTTTTTCTTTGAAGAGCATACATGACATCTCCAAGAGCTGAGAGTGATAAATTAATGGCTTTTCCTTCTTCAAACCTTCTCCCACATGCCTTTGTCTTTAATACACGCTCACTCCCGCCGAGATCAACCATCCATATTTTATTTGTTTCTCTCCGCCTTATAGTAGCATCAGAAGAAGTCATAGATATCCGGATCAAGCTGTCCGACATCGAGAAAGTTTTTGAATTAGAAAAATAGCTCTTTAAGTTCCGATAGTTCATTCTGCTCTCATTTTTCCAAGAATTAAGTTGGTGTATTCTAATTTCAAGTCCATAGTCTCTCATGAATTATAGAAATTTTGCTTAAGTAACATCATTCAGGAAGCAATACCAGTGAGATCTGCTTGAAGTTATGTTGGAACTAGTAGAAGCTGTTGATCTGAGCCTGCTGCCTAATCCATACAACTTATTAGCCTGGTTGAAGTCACTTACTCTGATCTCCACTAGATTTTCAATCTCAATTCCACCCCCAGAGTCTGTTTGGATCGCAAGACTGCAGTATAGTTCGACATAGTCAGCCATTAATTCACCTGTACTACTTACGAACAACTCGCCGTTGTGAAGAATGGACATTTTTCTTATCTAGATTCAATTACATGCATACCATTGTGTCAGTGGATCTGTCGGCCTTGTCATCTGAGGGATGAGTAAGTCTCGAAGATGGCCCAGATAAATTTCTAGCATACTAAAAGTGATAACAAATGTATGATTGCTATCTGCTGCTTGTTTGAATAGCTCCTCAATGGCACGAGGCACCACACCAGGACAACCATCTGTACCTTCCTAAAATGTTCAGACCCGTAAATTTGCAATTAGAAGACCAAATTGTATGAAACTAGACTTTACTATTACTGATTGTGAAAGGAAAAAAGAATCTCAAGTTTTTTTATCACTCAGAAGCAATGACTTAGCTCAGTCTTTTCTTATTCAACTTAGTCTCCTTGCATACCAATACAATACTAGTTTTAATTAAGGTTTTCGTATTTCCTTCTTTACTTGGTGAATTATGAGTTATATTGCTTTATTTTCAACTTTGGTGGTATGAACAAGACAAAGATGAATTTTATCTAACAAGAAGCTATATTTGTTCTTCCTTTTCACTTTCTCTCCAGGAGATGGTAATAAGATGATCCTTACCATGGTGAAAGTTTTCCCTGTACCCGTCTGTCCATATGCAAATATGCAGGCATTGTATCCGTCAACGGCAGATTTGATCACCGGTTCAACTTCCCTAAAGACTTCATCTGTAAGTTTACAATAGTTATGACAATATTGAGTCTACAATTTCATTCTCGCATGATTAGACATCACTCCTAGGACTGGGTTTATCGAATTGTGCGTTTTAAAAACGAACCAAAAAAAATTAAAAATGCATTTTGTATCAATTGTTATACCTTGTGATGAACCAGGGTCGAATACTTTGTCGAAACTATACCTCTTACTCTTATTCTCTGCAAGTTTTAGAAGCACATTGCTCGAATCTAAAGCTACAGCTGATCTGAGCTGGTCGAACTTTTCCCCATCAATCAGGGGTCTTATACGACAAAATACACGAATATTTCCTGCAATTTATAAAAACAATAGCATTGTATTACTAAAATCTCATCTACTATCCATTAAAAGTTTAAAACAGTTTTAGATTTGGTATCACAGAGTTGATTGCTCCTTTATCTGTTTTCCTTCAAATTAGAAGTTTCTTTCTTCATCAATGAGTTCAAGTTTCAAATTCTCACTCAGTCACTCAAGAACTAACCTTTCAAGTCTAGAAAATCATTCAATGCCTGCCTCCTCTCTACATTTAACTGGTTTAACTGATCATTCAGGGTAGCAAGATCACCTGTAAAATAAAAAAAATCAGACATTAACAGAGCTTCAAATATGGACATAGTAGTACAGTTTGTATTTCATGGAAACAGTAGGATTTTACCCTGGATTTTCGAAATAGTTGAATCAACATCACAATCTTGATTTCTAGAGTTGCTGAAGTTCATACATTTATTCTGAGAAGACTTCAATGGCTCTTCATCAGGGGGTAAATCTTTGATTATACTACAAACTGAATTTACCCAGGTAGAAGTTAGATCTCTCTTTAATCCTAGAAGAGAATGGATTGTCTCAGAAAGGTTCCGAACAGATTTTCTCGACTCCATTGTCTTCGAAAGCAGAAAACTGAAGTGAGAATCTAGGTACTAACTTAAGATGAAGAAAAAGAACATCAATGAGTGATCTTTTCTTTTGCTTATTTACTGAAATCACATTGTTCAAGTTGAGATGACATTATCATGGACACTTCATGATTTCAGGTAGAATTAAAGAGAATGTGGATGGGAAGAAGAAGAAGATGAAGGTAACCCATTAGTATAAATGTATATTTGGTATGATTTAGGTTACCTACTATGAAAAAGTTTGATTTAGAGGAATCTAATCTCCATCAAAAACAGGTCCAATGATTTGAGAAGAAAGATTAGACTCTTACTCCAAGAAATCAAAGCTTTGAATGCAAATCAACTAGTACTACAGAGAGAGAGAGAGAGAGAGAGTGAGAGTGAGTGATGTTGAGATATCATCAAATAGATTTTTTACAATGAAGAAAGAAAAATTTCAGGTGTGTGTTCCAATCACTAACTGTCACTATGACACATAGGATAAAAAGCTTTTTAGTACTAAAACCCTTTTATTATAAGAATTTAATTAGAAGAAACCCCTCCATGTGGAAGGATTCAAGAGAAAAATAATTTCATTTGGATTCTATATGGTTTTTGAGGTTTGTTTTATAAAACATTCTGACTTTATTATATAACAAAAGCATGTTCTTTTGAGAAGGTTCATTTTTTAATAATTTGCCTTTTCTTATTGTTGGCATTGCAATTGGTTAGATCTCTTACTCGTGAATATTTTAATTATTGGTCGGGTTTGTTATTACTTTCTTTCTATATATTATCACTGAAGATGATACGAGTATTTACGTCTGAAGTTTAAACTAATGTGTTAGTATTTATTCTCCTTTTTTCGGGGTTTCTCCATTTTTTTTTTGGTAGGAGTTAATGTGAGTTCTATTTTTTTTTTTCTTTTTTTCTAGAGTGTGTGGGGTATTGTACTGTTGGTGGGTGAGAGAACCATAAAGAGAAAGATGTAGTGATAGAATTCATGAGAGTGAATTGAGTACAATCTTGTGAGGTGAGGATTTGCTTATTAGTAGTAATGACTTCTTAAAACATCACCAACAAATATTCTTCTAAATTATTTATACTCTCCTTATCTATCTTTGTATAATAGAGTTAGAGTTACACCCTTGTGGCTTTTAAGTGTGCCCTAATAAGGGGACCTCATTACATGGGAGAATTATTTCAGTCCTTTAGAAGAGAATCCAAAGTTCTTAAACCCATACCTCATAGGTTTGGAATATCTTGATCATGTCCTACACAACTTCAAATACCCATTATACCCCCTTTAGGGCTAAATCTTAATTATTCTAGTGATTCAGAGCAATATACATTGTACTGCATTCTAGGAATTTTGTGGATGTATATGATTTAAGTTATATTTTGATGAATTCTATTAATATTTTTTTTTGTTGCAAAATTATTTCTATCAATAAGTTCACGTATAAATAATTAGGGGGAAATTTTATAGCCAATGCCCTTTATCGTTAAAGGCAATATATTCGCAAAATTGACTTAGTCAATTCATCATGACCAATTTTGGTTAAAGGCAACGCTATTTTTAGGACTGATTTTTTTCAACAAAGGACCAACATGGGGAGAGAGACGTATAAATAATTAGGGGGAAATTTTATGGGCAATGCCCTTTATCGTTAAAGGCAATGTATTCGCAAAATTGACTTAGTCAATTCATCATGACCAATTTTGGTTAAAGGCAACGCTATTTTTAGGACTGATTTTTTTCAACAAAGGACCAACATGGGGAGAGAGAGAGAGAGAGAGAGAGAGAGAGAGAGAGAGAGAGAGAGAGTGTATTTGAGGTATACACCATATTCGTATCTGCTGTAAATACAAACTAGATTAATGAAAGAAAAGTTTAACAAAGCATATTAGAAAACTAATGAGTACAACAAAGCATATTTGGATATGGAAAGAGAACTTTCTGAACTTTTAATTGTTGAACTTATTTATTAGCTTATCATCATGAACAACGATATCATTGATATGTGGGTGAAGTGTGGCTTGAGGTTGGAGTATCCAATTTAACAATACCTTGTCGTCCGATTAGAGAAAGATGTGAAAAAAAGACGGAGATGAAGAAAGAATAAAAAACAATCAAGATCGTCGGACGATGAGGTTGTTAGGTCAAACATTTGTTGAGGTATTGCCTTTTAAACACACATTGTCTTTAACCAAACTCGATATTGCCTTTAGCGAGATTACCTTTAACAGCTTTGGGTATTGCCAATAAAATCTCCCATAATTAGGGGAGTTTTAAAAACACCTCCCTCAAGGCGAATTAGAGGGAGAGTTTGTGGGTGATGGAGGCGCTTTTAACCCTCATAGTATACGCCTTTAAACCTATCCAATAAGTTATTATATGTTTCTTTTTTTTGGTTGTGAGAAATAAATTATTGAAAAATAAAATTAGCTTACATGGTTATGAAATGCATAGGAAGCTAAATCATATTGTTTTGATGTATACCCTAAATTAAAATGTAAATTATGATGAATGGTTAAGGTTGGGTCATGGTTGGTATAAATGTAAAGTATACTAATTAAGTGTAGGAAGCAGGGGGTCCCACTGTCCCAGTATATAATTAATGCTTTTGGAGTACTCCCAAAGTTAATTTCTAAGGGGGTAGTGGATAGGGATTTAGGAGGACATTCGTGGACAAAATGTCTCATAGACATTTCGAGACATTTTAAGACATTTCGAGACATTTATCTGTAGACATTAGACATTTTAAGACATTTGATTCATAGACAAAAAGTCTTTATGGACATTTCAAGACATTTGGTTTATAGACAAAATGTTTTGGAGACATTTCAACATATTGAATCCATGGACAAAATGTGTAGTGGATATTATTATTATTATTATTATTATTATTATTATTATTATTATTATTATTATTATTACCTCATCATGGATGACAATTGGTAGGCATTTATTATTTTAGTATTATCATTATTGTCTAACCATACAAAATAATATATTTGTACTCATATTTTAAAAATATATTTTTCGAGTTTTGTGGACGTCTGTGGATATCTGAGGACATTTATGGACAATTGGTGGACATTTATTTATTTAATTTTATCATTATCGTTTAATCATATGAAATAAAAATAATTGTACCATTATTTCGAAAATATATTTTTCGACTTTGGTAACCATCCGTAGATATCTGTGAACATTGATGGACAATTGGTAAATATGTATTATTTTATATAGTATACTAATATATATATATATATATATATATATATAATATAATAATAATATAATATAGTAATATGATAATAATATCATTATTACTATAATATAATATAATAATATAATAATATAATAATACAATAATATAGTAACATATAATAAAATAATAATATAACATAGTAATATAATAAGATAATATTATAAAATATAATAATAATAATACAATAATATAATAATAATAATACAATAATATAGTAATATAAGAAAATAATGTAATAATAATAGGATAATAATAATAGGATATAGTAATATGATAATAATATCATTATTACTATAATATAATAATAATAATAATATAATATAGTAATAATATAATATAATAATAATACAATAATATAGTAACATATAATAAGATAATAATAATATAGTATAATAATATAATAAAAATATAATAATAAGATAATATTATAATAATATAATAATAGTATAATATAGTAATGGCAATAATATCATTATTACTATAATAAAGTATTATAATAATTAATATTTTATATATTATTTATTATAAATTATTTAATCTAATTTGATAATAATAATTATTTTTATATTTCTTAATGAAATGTCCACAAGTGTCTTCCATATTTTGAGAGACATTTTCTCTCCAAAAGCTCTCCAAATTTACACTAAAATGTCCTCACATGTCTCCAAAACCAATTTGTCTTGAAATGTCCTTAATTTCGTGTCTCTAACGAATACCACAGACATTTCAGGACATTTGAAATGTCTCAAACGAATAACACGGACATTTAGAGACATTTTGAGACATTTTAAATGTCCCCAACCAATAACACAGACATTTGGGGACATTTAAAATGTCCCCAACCAATAGCATAGGATTTGGAGGGACATGGCAATGTCCCTCCAAATCCCCAACCACTACCCCCCTTTAAATTGACTGACAATTATGTCCCCAATTTTGTTTTCATTGCTTTTACCCACATGGGTGTTAGCTGTTGTTGAGTTACTATTATTACCTATCAAATTACACCTCCAAGTACAGATTTTGTCATTAGCCCATTAAACACCCATAGGCCCATCACTCCACTATCTTTAGAGTGCCATTTGACTAATCAATAAGAAAAAAGGTATTGTAAGGTAGCCTATAATAAGAACTAGGGGCGCTTATAGAAGCTTGACCCCTCCAATAAGGCTTTTCTAATGGTTGCTCAAGCCCGTAAATGAAAATGTAACGGGGCCAGGGCAGATAGTGCATGTCTTGGGCTAGTTCATTAGCTGCCTATGGCACACGAGCGTCCCCAGGTCCGTTCCGGGTTTCGGGGTTAAATCCATAGCCATATTTCCACATAATCCCTCACAAAGGTTAGTTGAGTGTGTCTTTAGTAAACACGGGGGTGTCTTTATCCAAATTATGTGGTCCACCTCAAACCTATTATTTCCAAGTTAGTGAACTTTTATAGGCACCATTAAAATTGGTAAGCCAACATTCTCCCTGCTTTAAAGCAAGTCATTAAACTGTATGGATGATGGAGACATGGAGTTCAAAAAACCTTAGGTTAAGATGGACGTTGAAGATGAGAGACCGATGAACAAAAAGGGGGGACACGTTCGTGGGTTTGAAGTTTAGCATTTGGTGTTCACATAATAATAACATACACAGTAGCATTGCATTGGATTGGATATGGCAAAGGGAAAGTTTGTTCTAGAGACAAATATAATTGATGCTTGCAAGAACTAGAGTGTGATTTTTTTTTTGATGCGAAGAGTGTGATTGCCGTTGCGAGTAACTCTAAACCCTAAACTTTAAACCCAATGATAGTTTATCATCCAATTTGAACCAATGTCTTTAAAAGGTATGAAAAAGCTTAACAAATTAGAAATAAAATACATGTTAATTCAGTCCGACACCACATCAAGAGGTGACAGTTAATCAATGTTAAATTGATTACATAAAGTAAAATGTATCTTATATTTTTGCAGATACATATGGACTAAAATAACTGTAAGCAAATCAATACGGACTACATTAGTTTCATGACGAATACCATTTTAAACAACTTTTTTTATTTTACTTTATTGAGGATGAGTTTTGTTAATTTACACTTCCTCAAGATTAGTTCAATTTTGTCAAATACCAAGGCTACAAAAAAAAATTCAACAAAAGAAAAAAGGCTACAAAATTCTATAAGAAAAGGGGGGGAAAAGAATCCCAAAAATTGATGATATTGTTGGGGATATGGATAGTTTGAAGTAGATGTAATTTGAGCAACCCAATAAAATGGTAAAGGAGATTCTTTTGATAATCCAGCATTCCAGCTCACACATTCAACCAAAACACACATATATAGCTCTTTTGTATTCATGCATAACCGACTCTTGCATTTTCTAAATAGATAAGAGCTACCTAGCTAGCTAGTGGTCATGAAATTTACATACATATATGCTTTAGCTAGAGCTTGATAGAGATGCCCTTTTTCTCACCTTTCTCTCTCTAGATCTCAGAATGAGATCAGATTGGGACCCATTGATGGATTTGATGAATCACTTTGAGTGATGCATTCAGTATTATAATACATAGAAATGAATGAAGCAATCTCAGTCACTAAATTGAGTTAATAAGAACCACACTATTTGATGATTCATGCTCACTTTTATAATATACCATACTAGAAAAATACTAGTAATATGATAAATCTCCAATATTTAGAGATAAATTAATCAACTTTTACTTCACTTGACCAAAAAGAAAGAAATTCCTCATTTTCCATATTTTTGTTTGCATGCACAACTGACTCTTGCATCTGCAAACAACACTAGTGATGAAATATGCTAGCATGATAGGGACCTCTCTCTCTCAATGGGTCCATTGATATGAGAGAACCCATTTATGCAATTGACAAATGACCTACATATTATACTACAAACTAAGATAATACCTAGGCTAATTGGAAAAAAAAATTCAAGAGTTTTAAAGATTTGGGATAATATTGCAGGCATTTGAAAAGTGTAGATTGATTTCCAAGATTGAGATTTAGGGTAATGAAATCTGCACAAAAGAAATGGAACTTATCCTTCCTAAAGCATCTCTTCCTATATCCATCTATATGCTTTATATCATTTCTAATAATGAAAACTTATATTCATTATTGTACTACCTAGCTAGCAATGATAAAGAAATGAAAAGAGAGAATCCAAAAGTAGAGAAAATTATTAATCCCATTCTTTCTTGTCAAGAAATTAAGATATATAAAGGGGGAAATTAAAGAAACTTAGAGATTTGTTATGGTTAATTTGCAATCAAATTTTGATATACTAATAGAACTTACCCATGATGAGAAAACCAATCATCCTATTGAAGATACTTATATGTTTATCACCAAAGGCCTGGCATGAGGAGTAGAAAGAACAATGTAGCCAAAGACAACTTGCCAACTTCTTTTGCAAATCCTAACTTTTGAAAATATGATTACTATCAAGTATATTGAACATAAATCAAGGAGGAAGAACATAAATTGAAAATGGTGATATATTTATAGCAAAAATGTGTCGGCAAGTCATCCTTGGCTGCACCATACTTTATAAGCCTACATGCCAGGGCATAAATGAAGTACCAATCTTCTTGAATCTTCAAATATTGATGCTTAATTTATAGATAGTAATGGAAGGAGAAGTTTAAGAGTACATAAATATATGGAAAAGACCCAAGAAGAAGAAGAAGAAGAAGAAGAGGGTTGGAGGAGAAACACTAGAGTAGTACTCTACTTAGAGGAAGATGAAGGAGAGAAAGGACAGGGAGAGTAGTCTTTTTGGAGAGCTACCCTTATATAGAGTTCATAATGTAAGTGATGATTAAAGGGGTTTAAAATTAACATTATATTACTTGGTTGAAAATAACATACAATTTCAACACCTCTCTTTAGATTACACTTTTATGATAAATTATCCTCAATCGAGGTGGAGAATATGACAACTCCTAGAAGGATCTAGTTTTGGCCCAATAGAATCAAGAGATGGTGATAAGGGTAACTTAGTATTATCAATATTATTTTTAACCACTCTCTCTCTCTCTCTCTCTAGCTCAAATTACATGTAATCAACTAAGAATCTAGCTATATAGGCAAACCATTTAAAGAGAACTTGAGAATAGCTTGGAATAGAAAATATAAATACATATATGTTTAACTAGGTAAAGATTTATTTATATTTGTAGATCATATCTTGATTATTATATAACTCTAGCAAGCTAGCTTCCTAATGGATTCCTTAATGATCTTATTCATAAAAAAAAATGCATTGACTTTAATTAAACATGTTTAGCTTCTCAGTGTGTTTAGAGGTATAAACACACGAATCAAGATACCCATGTTCATCAATTAACAAGGTTTCATCCTTTCCAAGGTCCTAAACTAAAAAAGTGATAGCCATTGACCCTTTAAGAATGATTAGACTACATATAAATATAATTAAGGTTTAAATCATGCATCCAAATCTCAAATCTAAGAATGTGTGTGTGTGTGTGTGTGAGAGAGAGAGAGAGAGAGAGAGAGAGAGAGAGAGAGAGAGAGAGAGAGAGAGAGAGAGAGAGAGAGAGAGAGAGAGAGAGAGAGAGAGAGAGAGAGAGAGAGAGAGAGAGAGAGAGAGAGAGAGTAATTGTAAGGTTTAAGGGAAGGTGATGGAGTACTATGAATTAGTATAGATGATTAGGATGCATAGTGGGTGTTGGCAGTGCAGGAATAATTATGTGCACCATAATTTTGTAATAGTATCCCTACAACTACTCCAAAGGCCATCCAATTTTCCCAAAAGAGACACATAAAAGAGTAGAGGGAATAATATATTCTTTGATTCGAGAGAGAAATGAGGAAATTTGTGTACTTTTATATGTGCATATGTGTAGTTTTTGGGCCGATACAATTTTCCTGCGCGAGAATATATCTTTCGTGATAAACTCAAAAGCTTTTAAGCTCGCAAAACTAAACTAGTACCACTTCATTAACATTTTCATTGTCATCAAGATTAAAAAAAAAAACAAATTCTTATGGGACAATATTAATGTGCTATATACATGAGTGCGTATGAACAGTAATGTTGGAGATAGATATGATATTAATGTGAAGTCCCGATGCTAATCTTAGTGAATCAAAAAAGTAAGGCAGGAAAATATGATGGTTGTTTCTTAACTAGAAAATGTATAATATAGAGCAAGTAGGAGATGAGATAAGTTGATAAAAGATATAGAGGAGAGTGGAGACTCAAAGATCAAGAAGCTAGGGTCTGGCCTTCTGTACATGTTTGTTGAGTATTGTTGGCTCTTGCTTTAATACTCCATCACTACTACAAGAAACTATCTATCTATATACATTTGGATTCCTTTTCTACCACCACATCAATGGAACAATATTACCCCCCATGTTCCTTGGTTTGCAAAAAAGAGCAAAACTCTCTCTCTTTATCTCTCTCTCTTCTCTCAACACACACATCAAGATCATAAGGCCATCTTAAACCTAGCTAGTTTATGGGTTTAACCCTTACATGATATATTACATATTCAATTTAAGTTGAAATGGTTGAATCAAGATGTAAAAAGTAGATCTTATCCTTTAAATTGGATGTTGGGTGCATGGGTAGCTATCTCATCAGTCTGATATATCTGAGAACTTTAAGATGAGCTAGCAGGTGAAAGAGATATCTAGCATGCATGGAAACAACAGACCACGCGCCCTTGATTAATTAATGCAGCAGAGAATACTATGTTGCAAGTGTAGTTATTACATCTAAAAATGCCTCTTTTAACTTCACCACAATGGGAAACTTAAGTGGGTGCAGTAATCCATTTACACAAATTTTCACTTAAATATAATCTATATGTATATAGTTTGATATAACCTAAATTTACTCTCTTGGCTAGCTTAGGTTATCCATGTTTTGTCGTTTTTAAACGGTTCACATGGTTTTAGTAGAGGACTAAGAACTTCCGTCATTTCCAAGGATCGATCCCATCTAAAGTGTTCACAAGTTGGAGCCCATTGTGCTAAACTTTCCTTAAAAACAGGATTTGAAAAAAAACTATGCACCGATTATCTACTATACAAATTCTAATGCTCAAGCAAAATTAGACGACTAACCCTGATATCTCTGCTTTATGCTAAGGCTCGAAACACTTTGTACTCCCCCTTCCGGCCCACTAAGGTTGCAAAATCTAACCCATACCCAAAACACTAGCTTTGAATACATTTATTATGTATTAGGTCTAACTCTGTTTACCAAGTGAAAATACTTTACTAATTCAAGTGTGTGTGTGGGATTAATTAACATCTAAATTCTAGATAAAGATCTCTAGGTAGTCTCACTCTTAAAAATTTGTGGGTAAAACTTTCAAAATTAAAAGCATTGAAGTTGATGTTTTCCCCTTCTGGAAAAGAAATATAAAGTAGGTAAATTTAATTTTTCTAATTTTGGGTAACCCAACTCTGAGTCACACCTGGGAACTACCAAATTGAGCAAAGATATGTGCTATTTTTGGGTATTTTTATGTGCATGTCAGTGGTAAAGAGATATGATCATTAATATAATAATTAAAAAGAGAAAACAAAAAATGGAAAACTTTATGAAAAGAGAAGAGAGGTGGTGGGTCCTTTTCAACAAAAAAAAAAAAAAAACAGAGAGGTGGGTCAGATTGATTTTTTTCAGTAATGTAATGTCACAGATCCTGTGGTAAACCATAAAACCCCAAGAGAGTTAAGCCAAGAAATGTGTTTTCTTTAGCCTCTAAATTTGTATTTCTATTCTTGTTTTTAAAGGAAAATCAAAAGAGGAGATAGGGAGAGAGAGATGTGGGTCATAAGATTACACACCATGTGTGATGTGGTTGATTCCACACTCAATTAAAGGCATACTTTTAAGTTAAGAATGGTGTCTCGTGTGGGAAATCTCCATTACAATAATATACAAGTGGGCAATAGGTTTTTGCAGTTTTCATTAATATACATATATAGAGAGAAAGCCTAAGTCACCTTGGGACAACCGAAATCCTAGATAGAAATCTAGTACGTACTATTTTTTTGGGTTTTTGTGGGCTAGATTCCTCGCTTTATTAGAGTCTCATAAATATGTTTTTCGAGGTAAAGGGAAGACCTTCTACCCTCCTTGTAACTCTCATTGTCTACCATAAATGAGTTTTCTCATTGTCAATATAGAGTAGACAAAATTTATAAAGAATATGAAAGATATACATATAGGAGGCTTAAAGCTAGGTGCATGTGTATGTCATTTCCACTACAAAAATTGGATTCTCCATTTGTTGCACTGACAATTTTAAGTTTGGTTTTGTAGGTGTTTTTTAGGTCAGAATCCTGTAATATTTTCATGTGTATGCAAAAAAAAAAAAAAAAGTTTGAATTAATATGTTGTCATATTAGACGAATGTGCCGAAAAAGTAAAGCTTCAGCTGATGAACCATCTGACACGCATAAATGGTGCCTGAATTATTAGAGAGAAGTTCGATATAGATACAAGTATATAACATTATTACAATTTTTTGTTCCAAATCCTTCTCAGAAGAATAATTAAATCCAAGTTCTACTCAAAAGTATGACATAACAAGCTAACCAGGAAAAAATAGATGAAGAAAACAGCCAAGAATAATGGAAAGAATATGGTAATACGGATACCTCAGCAGCCGCGATGAGCTCTATTTTTGCGAGGAATAATCTTTTCTTCAACACATATCAAGATTCTTGAGGAGTCTCGAACCTTGTTGGAGTGTCGATTCCCATCATACAGCAAAGGCCTGATATTAAGATTATAAGCAGCACGATGGCCTGAACCCAATGGGGAAAGTGAAAAAAGAAACAAGTTAGTGGTTGAAAGGAAGCCGACAAAATGGATCAGATTGAATGATAGAAGTAGCGAAACAAGATCAGAGGTCAATAAACTCTTCTAAGGAACATCCGCTGTTCAATATACTACTAACTACTATATGCTAATTTCACGTCAAATAATTGTATGGCTCTACGATTGATCCACAGAATTTGGTATGAAATAACATTGACTGATAAGGTGAAGATTTGTAGCAAGGTATGGATTTCCGGAATTAATAGGATCAATTGACCAAAGGTATGAAGTTTCAAAACTTCGTACATAGCTACGGCTAATTCTATTTTAAACTTCTTGTTGGGGGCACCATATTAGAAATTTAGACAGTGTTAGGTTTTGCTATTTTGTTTTCTCAAAATTTAGTATTTATAACTGTGAAGTTTTTTTCATTTGAGAAGGATAATAGAGGAGGAGCAGTAACTTACCACTAAAAACCCTTCCAAAAGTGACGACTTTATCTTGCAAACTCCATCACAGTATGTTGCATTGAGGGAACCATTTCCAGCGCCCTCAGCCAAGAACCTATCAAGTTCTCTATAAGAAGGATACGGCGCTAACCTGTACGGATCCGAAGCATATAGAACTGAGTATGATGCACCCGACCCCTCCATATAAGTGATAAGGTTAACGAAATTAAGAGCTGCATTTCATTCTAACCATATTAGTACTCCGTGAAAGATAGTAAAATCCATGTAATGACTTCTGGACTAACTAGAAGTAAATATATTCTTGTTGATGTACCTTCTGACTGGGTCTGGTCAAGTTTCTCTGAGGAATAGGAACCTCCGTTACAAAGAACAATCAAATCTGTTTGCCCGTTTTGCCTGCTTCCTACTCTTTCATTTACATAGTCCTATAAAAGAAAAACACTATAAGTAAATAAGTAATGTATCTCCTCATTTTTCTTTTTTGATGACACAATTGTGATAAATCTTTCATAACTTTAATGATGGTATTCACATACATGGACTGATTCCATATCAGCAAGTTTTGTAAAATCTCCACCTTCGAGAGAACATGACCCCAAAATAGCAATATTATTTTTTCTTAAGCCATTTGTACACGTTTCAGTGAATCCTGATAGCAAAGAACTTTCCATCGTCTCTTTCTCCTCTGATCCAGCTACATATGGAAATGCTCTTGAAAAATTCGACCTCAAGATCGAAACCTGCTCAAATACAAACTGAGTAGGGTTGGAGACTAGAACTTGCAAATATGTGTCTACAACTTTTCGGTTACTGAGGCAAAAAACTAACAATCTTATCCAAGATAGAAGATTGGAAACCGACCTCAAGTGCGTTCGGAAGGAGTCTGTCTGCATCTTCATCTCTGGAAATATCCGAAGATCGCAACTACAAATAGAGAAAGTAATCACATTATTATCCCAAACCACTAACAAATAGTAAAATAAGGGCTTTCATGTAATCATAAATCCACAATTCGCATACAGTTACTTGTGCGACAAAAAAACACGAGAATTGTAGTGAATATTTCATATATTTTACTATGTAATATTACAGTCTGAACCTCTAAGAATCCGTACCTTGCTACCAAGAAAAACAATCGCAATATCCACAGCCTGTTGGAGATTCTCCCCAGAGCACTACAAAGAAGATAACTCGGAATGAGGCCAACATTCAACAGTTTGAAACATACAATAATTTGTAAAATTATGAATATTGAAAGTATTTGAAAGAATTATAAAAAGTACCATAAATTTTGACCAGCCCCCTTCTGAAAGAACAGACTTAGCTAGATCCTTCTGTGATATTGTGCGATAATCAACAGCTTTGTCCATACCGTTAGACAAGGATCTACAACAAAATCATAGTGATGTAACTTAGTTAGGAGGTACTAAGCGTTACCAGTAATATATGTTACCAGTAATATATTAAATAGAGAGAAGGGCGTCCGAGATCAATGAGTATTCCTAAACCCTAACTTTATTTTTTAGATACGGTAAGATTGAATCCCTGGTCTCCACGATGAAATGACTTTACCACCCAAACCCTAAACTTGTTAACATCTTTACTAAAACGTCTACAGGTGGTTTGCATGAGTATGTCAAATTATGAAGAAACTACTCAATGCAAAAGAAAAAAAAAAATAATTTTGCAAATAAAGAACACCATTAAGAGTACAAATCGGAAACTAATTACAGTAAATACAACTTCATTTAACAACTAAATCCAAAATTAATTTACCAAATGTGATAGATTAAGTCGACGTTAAGTAAAGAGAACATACTCATGGCGTTGAGAAGACCACAGGAATGCCGGAACTGTGGAAGGAAAGCTTAATCCTGATTGGATTTGTCCCACAACGAGTAAGACCAACACGAATCCAACAATAATTCCCTTCATCTCTTCCTAATTAGATGATAACTCGTGTTAAACACAATAGAAGTAACCCTAATTCAAATTCAATCCAAATTGAAGTATGGTAAACTATAGATTTCAAACGAAGTTGAAAGAACTGATACTAAAAAAAAAAAAAAAATCCTAGACTGATAGGTAAGTAGAGAAATAGATTAGGGTTGGACCGATGATTTACCTGGCGAAGAGGTGAGATTTTTTTTTTTTTTTTTGGTGCTGATGATTTGGTACTCTTTTCCGATGATCGTGTTAGTTGACGGAAGATCTTTATTTGTGCCGAAACACACACAACGTGTTCCCGATTTGATGGATGCTTTTATTGGTGGTACCCATAAAGACGCCACGGCCTGCCTTCACTCTTGGCACACTCTCCGTGAGCTCGAAAGGAGCGGTCTGAGGCCCATGAATCAGGTAGTCTGAGGGCATTTGGACTCGCTTGAGTCTGTGTTGTTTAATCCCAGTTCGAATTAGGCCCAGCCCGAGAGTCCCTCGAAATGGCCCATTTTATGGGAGCGAAGTGGAAAGCAGGCCAAGAGTAATTTTGGGGCGCCTACAGGCACTCCTATTGTTTATTTTTAGAAAGTGACTACGTTTTCTTCCTTCCTCTCCATAATTTCCGTTTTTAGTAGTGACGATTTCTTCTTGTTACCCGTTTATCAGTAGATCTGTCAAGTGAAACCCTCGCCAGATCCGACGAGGGTTTCGTCGTTCTCCTTCCGTCTCTTTCACCATTGATTAGATTAGGGTGGTGTGATTTGTTTTCGGATCTGGTATGTTTGTTTTCAGATCTGGTGTATATAGTGGTGTTGGTGGTGTTTCGATCTAGTGGGATTCAGTGGTGCTATGTTGGTACTCGGATCTAGTGGTGCTCGGTGGTGGTGGTGTTTGTTTTTTGTGGTTTTCAATGGTGGTGGTGGTGGAGGGGTGTTTGGATTCGGTGGTGTGGTTAATGGTGTTGGTGGTGTCAGTGTCTGGTATTGTGGACAGTGGTGGAGGTATGTTTTACGGCTTCTTGCAGTGTTGGCGGTTTTCTATGGTGGCGGCGGTTTTTCAGTGACGACGACGGTTTTCCGGCGACAACGGCGGTGGTTCTTTTAGTTTTTTTCCTGTTATTTTGTTGACCTATAGGGTCTTTTAATCTGTGATCTTTAGGATCCTTTCATCTTTCTTATTTTCGTCAGTGTCTAGTCAATTCCTCTCAATACATGAGGCATTTTACATTCGAAGTTTTGCGAACTTACTTATGTAACTCTCAAGTATCTGGCAGAGAGGAATAACATTTTACCCCTGTAAATTTGTGTTTGTATCACTTTTGAATGAAATATGGTTTTGGGGTTTCAAAAAAAAAAACGACATTAATACATCAATGAGATGTGATAAGCATGATAACCGCCAAATTTAAACTCTTACAGAACGGCCTAAAGCCAACTGAACTACGGATCTAACGCCCAATTAACTTTATTTATACCTTTAACAACCCAAGTTCAATAAACCATGAATTCGACCTCTTCTGAGAATCAAACTTGAGACCCCTAAAATTTTAGATTTATATCATCACTATCGACCACTTGGACAATTAAATGTTGACTTATTGGTATTACTCCTAAGGTCATATTTGACACTTAGAAACGGTTACATCAGTGACACTGCTTGAATTGATACTCGAAATGCAATTTTATTTATGAGTTTTTCTTCATGGAAAAAATTGATTTTTTTTTTAATCGTCAATAAAATAATTTACTGATAAAATCTAGTAATAATATCAAAGAACAAACTTGTCATTTTTGACAATATTTATTGTTAATAATCGAACTTGTATCGTATGTTTATCTAGGTAAGGATTTATTTTGTCGAGAACAAACAATGTATTATGACAAGAAGTACGAGGTATCCATAGTACGGGAAAACAACGATGCTACATGCGTTGATACAAAATGGGCAAAACACCCGTGAGGCAGAGTTTGGACATGCACCAGCATAACGTCGTCAAGTTGCTTTGTTCAGGTTCTGTTTTGTCGGGTCAAATAATATTTTAAAATGATAGTAGAAGATATTACAAAAATAAAGTTACCCAGAATCAAGTAGGTGTTGGGTTATATGGTCTTCTAGTGTTGATAGCGGAATCTCAGACATCTAGTATGTGTAACACTAGTATCCCCAGGATCTCATGCATAAGCTAATAGTGAACTAAGAGTTAGAGATTACATTAATCGCTAAATTTTCCCTCGAACCTCTCCAATCGAATGCAAAGACCATGAGCTCCAATTGTTGCTCCTTTACTCAAGACACCCGAATGATCAACTTGATCTCCCACCTTGTTGCTAGCTAGAACACCAATGGTGGTTTGATGAAGAACATTTCTTTTTTTGACTAGATAGATAGTTTGGGAATTATGTCTCTTTCTTTCTCTACTTGATGTTGTAAAGTAAGAAAGCTCCTTGAGAATTTTCCACACCTCATTCAAGTCTTAAGAGACATTATATAGAACCTCAAGTTAGAATCCAACCCTAATTATGTTTCCTAAAAAGTCCTTTTGAATAAGATTTAAGAAAATAGTCGAAAATATAAACTAGTTTATATTTTCCAATTTTCTCTCTCTTGGCCGGCCGAAACAAGCCCATCTTTGGCAGATTTGGGCGGCCCCTATAAGGCTACACGGGCAAGCTTGACCGCCCCCTTTTGGCCCCCAAAATACCCCTTTTGGTGCCCGACCCAAATCCCCTCTCTTTAGGCCTTTTTATGTTTGCCTAAACTTCTTTTAGGTCATTTGGACATATTTATGAGTCTTACCCATACATATATGTCTCATCCTCTAGTCATATCATCGATCAAATCTTCATTCTTTGGTGTAATCCGATGTAGGATCCGGTCGAAGTTAGCCGCAAATTACTTAGTAATTCGACGAACGTAGTTGGTGTATAGCTAAACACTACGACTCCTAAATCATCCTGAATTGATGATCTTCTTCATCAATTGTCCTATCCGACAAGTTGGTCGCATTGCATCTTTGATCGAAAAACATCTCCTTTAGTAGGAACCAACCGTCTAGTAAGTGAACAAAAATATCCATTAAGGGATAAACAAAGGTTACCAACAAATGAGATTGTTGACTTCATTTAAGCTGGGAGTCGGCCCTGGAGTAGGATTCAACTTGTAGTATTTTCTAGCATAGCTCTACTTGTGGAACGAATCTAGATTGCCTTTTATTACTTGGCACTTTCTTCTTGTCTATCTTTTTTTTTGAGAAATCGACTATGATCTACGTTAGTCGTTACAATGCATTGATACATTATTAAGGTGTGATAATCACGATAACTGCCTAAGTTAAATCAATAATTAAAGAGGTCTAAAGTCTAAAAACAAAAAGCCCAAAGTTCGACAAAAAAAAGCCTAAAATCCGACAACATCTAATTTGTTTAGTGCCTGATTTACATGAGATAAATTTGGGTGATAAATTGTTTCTATCCAGATTCAATCCTAATATCTCTTGGGCTTAAGAGGGATTTCCCACCAGTACACCCGAAGGGTGGTGGACTATCTATCTTAACCAACTTTGCCTTGTAACAAAAAAAAACCCAACTTTGGTGCGCCTCTCTTTTTCTTGACGAGCGCTTGCCCGCGTTTCCCTAGCAGTATTTTAGTTGGATAAACAATTTTCCCGCGCCTTCTTTTGTTCATTTTCCTCCCACAGACATACATAGAAACCGTCAAAACCCTAGGTCGAAATCGTTCCGAAATCGAGGTTTTATAGGTATTTATTCTCGTTTCATTGTTTAAAGTATGTTCTTGATCAGGGGCGGCCTAGGCCCAAAGCCACCAAAGCGGTGGCTTTGGGCCCCCAACTTTTGATGGAAACTTAAGGGCCCCAAAATAATCAGATATTTTACTAAAAACAGTGCAATATAACATGTTTGCAATTAGCTCAGTTGGTAAACCTTCCTTTCAAAACCTAAAAGGTGATGAGTTCAATCCCCATTGCCTTCATAATTTTGCTCTTTTTCCATATCAACTCATTTATTTCATAAATGCCCTAATGTTTTAGTTTAATAAATTCTCTTGATCATGTTTTTTTAGTTGAGATGTCTTGATCATCAATATCAATTAAATTGACTTTTACTTTTAGGAAGTAGTTTTGTTATTCATATGTTATTCTTTTTTACATGTTATATGTATATCACCGTTGCCCAGTCATATTTTTAGTTTTTGCGGCGTGCATCATTACTTGAGATATTATATGATACAAATATTTATGTATCGTGACTCGCTACATTATCGCAAATAAAAATTTACAAAATTCAATCGTTATTTTATAAGAGACTTTTTTGTGACAATTACATGTTACCAAACAATCTTTTGTCTAATAAAAATATAAATTTGGCGTCAATTTTAATATGAAATGCATATTAATTTCAAATACGTGTAACAATTACAAATCTTACTTACAACTTTGTTTCTAATAAAAAAATGAGAGATCATTACAACAACACATATTTTAGTTAGGTTGGTATAACAATTTTTTTAATATGTTCAAAAGAGCAAACTTTCTTGGTAGATAATTAATTTTGTTTTATCATGTATATGGTAACATACTCTTAACAAAAAAAATGTATATTTTTTACAAAAAAAATTTCGTACACCCGGGCAATGTAACCTACAAATAAGTACACCTTGATAATAGGAACAAGGTAACAAAATAATATAAAATTCTTTAAAGGACCTCAATTTCAGAGTTCGCTTTAGGCCCACTGCGACTTAGGGCCGGCCCTGTTCTTGATTACTGTTCTTCCCATTATTTTCATGGTCGTGTTCTTCGATTTATGATATCCCAATTCCCATGCCATTACTGGATACACTTTTTAGGGAAAAAAGAAAACAATTTTGGATGAATAGTTTGGTTAGCAATTCCGCTAATACAGATTGTAATGGTTTCTCGTATGAACAAGTTTGTCAATTCATACTTGAATATTTCTGTTTTTGTTGGTTTCACTTTCATATAGAGAAGATGATGATACTCTTCTATGGGATTTCTTCTTTATTGAATTTATTCCTTCAAGTTATATTCTGTATCTAATTATTGGTCGCTTAAGTCTTGAATGGATTTTATTGGATACTTATCAATGTATGTGAATAGAGGCTTTTTATGCATTCTTGACCTAGTTTATGGAAAGGGTTTCGATTTTTTCCATGTAAAGTTTAGGTATTTGATATGATCTAAAATTTAGCCCGTTTTTAAGATACTCCGATGCCATTTTTTTTCTGTGTTCTTTATTCAATTCCTTTTGATTTTATCAATGTTGAACATTTTCCATCAATCTAGGTCGGTTTTTGTGAATATGGTGTGTTTTGTGAAGAAATGGATCCATCACCAAAGAATGTCAAAACACGATAGTATGACACTGAGTGTCAAGTCTTAAGTCGACGGTTTACTTAAATATTCACAGAAAGGTATGGACTTGGGTTGATGGCTAACTGGTTTAACATCAAAAGTTATTGCCATGATTTCTTTGAAGTACTTGTAATAAAGTTCATAAAGGATACTTTTTGTTGAATACTCAAAGCAAACACATGATTGTACCCAAAAGCTTTGACGCACTTAGTTGCCCATGGAGATCTATGCGCCGTCTGGTAATCATAGCCTAATACGACCTAGCTAGTTGAAGGCGAAGCACTTCCCGAGCTCCAAGTTTACTTCTTCCTCCAATTAAGTTCAGAATTTCATTGTGCTCAATCTTATATTATTTCAGATGTAAAAAATCAGATAAAGGGACACATGGAGACTTTAATGTCCAAGAGATGGGCATACAACAGACACAAGAAAGAAATATTACATCGATTCCACTGCCCTATCCTACCTAACCCAAAATATAAGTCTTGTGTATTGCTTATCGCTATGCCCATGTCTAGATGTTATCTTTTCTAATTTATCAATTTATCTACGCATAAGTGATGCTCTTGAAGTCCTGCTAGGCGTTAGTATATTAATTCAATAAAAATTTTATTTTACAACACATAGGTTGCCACCTTCCTGATATCCAAGTTCATGTTAAATCGCAGAAATGCCAGTAATGAATGTTAGAACACTCAGAGACTAAAGAGTACTCACGGTAATAAATTTGCAATCCAAGTATATGTATTGGATGAGATTTTTCCTATTTAGATCTTATTGTGAGTTGTGAGGTTACTGTAGCCTTCCTCTGATTTGCTATAAATAGGAATTCAATTGCAGTAAGTTTTCCTATTCCTGCGAGGTATTTAGGTTTGTTCATTCTATTTGCCATAACCATTAGTTTATATGCTTGAACTGATAGTGTTAATTAAAAGACGTGTTTTCATATTCTAGTTATTTTTCACTCACCATCTGATGGGCAAAAAATGAATGGAGATTACATGCAGGTGTAGATTATCTTGCATATGATAGAGGATGGTTCTCTTGATAATCGCTTTATCTCCAGAAGAGACGGTTTTAGGTGGAGTGTCCCAAGCAGTTGTTTATGGTTTGAGAGGGAAAGCTCTGATGTAACAAATCATGTTGATTTAGGGAATCCAAGATGACTTAATTTTAAGAAAGAAGATCACAAGTGTGTTTTGTGTAGAAGCATTCTATCTAAAAGGTGAATTCCTACAAGATGGCTTGTCAAAGGCGAAATGCCCGTAGCTGGGGTAGTATCTTGTGACTCACGTCTTACCCGAGGAATTCCTGGAGCAAACAACACCAAAGGCTGAGGTTTATGACCTCCCTTCCCACATTTACCTGAAAATTGTTGGTGTTGTGGAAGAGTTTACATCAGTTTCTCCGCAGCTCCAGATAACCTTGAGAATTTAGAAGTTTAAGAACAATTTGAAGGAATCAGACAGAGTATAAGAATAGATAACTCAAGAAGCAATGAGCCTTTTTCTAAGTCGGCTTAAGAAAAAACCTTTCTCTGTGTATCAGAACAGAATGGAAATGATCACTTAATAAAGAGTCTTCTTACGAGGCATCTTCCTCTTACAGGGAATGCTTCGGAAGAATTTTTTTTGTCGAAGGCATTTTTGAGGATTGGGTCATTATAATCAAGAATCAGGATCCAGTAGTTGCTCTACATCCATCAACTCTTTAAGAATATCCCTGTTAGCCTTGTCTATTGTACAGCAAAAGTTATTTTGTTTCTTTTTTTCTCCCCGGTTCTTACTCTTGTATTTTGGAGCCAATAGTTACGAGTTGATGTAAAATCTATTCAAGAATCTATAGATCATCCTGATTCAGATTAATGAGAATATTTCGTTAGCAGCAGAGTAGTTCTGTTATTTGCTTAAGCGTCACTGAAACTACAGGTTCTTTGCGAGCCCCTATGCTGCTTGGATCTTAGTTGTGTGCACTCATTAGGTCCTTTGGAATATATTAGGCCATTTGGAGCATGTGATGAGACTCTGTGTGCTCCTGAGACATTTTGAGTCTTGATGCCATTTCCCGTATTGATTTACACAGTTAGGTAGTGGTGTTCATTGGTTTCAGAATCGGCATAAACGATCTAATCCGAGCTTACTTGGATCAGAAACAATTTGCTAGAGCTAATTGTAATTCAGTGTTAGTTCTGAAATTTGATTTACTGCAGATGAATAACGGATTATAATTCAAGAGGAGCTCAATATCATGCTTCGTCCTGTTCATGTGGGTTCCACAGGTACGCAAGTGGCTCTATAACTTTAATTCTTGTTTTCTTTGTGGCATACATATAGATTGATTGTCTTCTCACAATATGATGATAAGATAAATGTTATTATTTTGGATAAAATGAAGAAACATAGAATGCAAATTTTGGTCTCTTCACTTGTGCAAAATTGGCTCCTTTTCAAGTGCCCATGTGATCCCATGTGCAATATGTTCTTTAACTTTCATAGGTCTACTTCCTTAGCTGCATATTTTGATGGATTGCAATTTGATGCATAAAAAAGAGATCTGCAAAATTAAGCTTCAATTATAAAAGCAATCTTGGTGAAAATTAATGTTGTTTATACCAAAATCTTAAAAAAAAACAAAAAATAGAAATACGAAAGAGAATCTTATTACTTCGGATTAAGAGCTTCACATATTTTACAACTATTGATCTGTTATCTTTATACTAGAAGCTATCTTTTTGGATCTAGAGAAGGTGATCATTAACTCATATATAAATGGTATTAGGTATCATTTTGAATCCGTATAACTGTACAAATTAGTACTAAACTACTAATCAAACAAAAAAGAAAGACGATATAAAATATACATAATTGAGGTACCGACTTGAAGCTGCTTATAGTTATGCTCGATAAATACTGTTTTTAGTTTTTTTTTCTGCAAGGTAAATGCAGCATTACGTGCATATTTTTATTGTATATATATATGTATGTTCCAAATTATCTTACCTCTTCCTTTTCCTTTTTTTTTTCTGGTTAGGATATATAGTAAAACATATCATCTAGTGTAATCTTGCTTCATTTTCTACTTGGTGTGAAACAATAAGTAGACAGTCACAGATCTACCTAGCAAGCTTATCACCATACATTATTCATTATCATCACATGAGAAATTTTAAAAATAAAGTACTATATTGATCATGTGGGGGGTCCCTTTTCTATACTTCTTAATTGGATTTCAATGATTTTGTTTGAAATAAATAAATAGCTTTCATACGGCCATTAATTTTGGTGCTTCGAACCTTATGTACGGATTCCTTGCCATTAAAATGAAAAAAATTAATGGTTATATTTGACTTAGATGACTATAAAAACATGATTTATATTTATATCAACTTATATATATATTTTCTCGGCTACTCTTATTGATGAACATGTTAATATGTTGCTTAAAATGAGGAGTTTAAGATAAATGTCACTGGAAACTTTAGCCTACAGTAACACCCCAACCCCAAGATTCTTAAAGGGTCCACATAGATAGATATAGTTGCTAGAATTGAAAGAATAGGGCCATAGAAAAGATGTGTATGTTTCATTCTTTGATTCTTTATCAGTGTTGATCAGCTGTAAAGACTAAAACTTGATTTATACTCTTAATGGAGTTGTTTTGCAGAAGGAAACCATTGTAGATAATCAAATTAGATACAGCTAACATTGTTTTAGAAAGAGAATAATGGAAAGCAAAAAATGAGAGAGAGTAGGGTGTCATATATCCTTTCAAGCTGGACTGTTCGGCCACATGATAGAGCACTTTGATCAAATCTTTTAGATCCAAAAGTTAAGGTATAGGACTTTGCTTACCTAATTATGATTATAGTGATTCTTTAGTGAGAAATGATTTGAAAGAAAGTCAGAGACTGATGATTCTTGTAGGACTTAAGCCAAATTATAAACTAGATCAACCCATGTGCTAGTTGGTCCACTAATAATATTAAATTCATATTAAATATATAGTAATACCCATTAAATAATCCTAATACAAAAAATAAAAATAAAGCAATAAGAAGAGAATGGTCTCTATTACTTGAACTGTTGACACATTAGCATAAACCAAATTGCTAAGAACTGTTAATCTTCTGACATAAGATTCTTTTTAGTTAGACTATGGAAATAATTTGAAAGGTTTATGGTTAGGTACTTTTTTCAAGTAAAACCAAAAGTAGCATAGAATATAGACTAATTAGTTACTATCTCTCACTTCTAAAACAAATGATTTGAAATGCTAGTTGATAAAAAGTTTCATGCTTTTATCTTTCTATATACTATCTATCTCTCTCCTCTTGTTATTGAGGTCTAGTGTGTAAACCTCTTACAAGTGGAGCCCATTATTTTTTCTTCTTCTTTGGCTCTATTTAGATGGGATAAGAATCTTAGCATTTAGTAAAGAAAATAGAAAATGCACCAGTGAGAAGCATTTTGTGGTGAAGCTTTCTTTGCTTTTATTTGATACATGTGCTCGTATTATCGGTGCATTGATCTGCACATTTTTATGGTGGACTTAGTTCATTGAGTCATCGCTTTGACCCCATAGAAATGTTGTAAAATATCAATATGGGGTTTACCCTCGACAATATGACAAGTAATGAACTCATTTATCAACCGAGATTCTGGTTATTCATCCGAACAAGTAAAAAATAATAAAGGGATTGTTAATTAGAAATGTTTCAATTTACTCAGATTGGTGAATCAACTACTTGGTAGGAGAGAGGTGTTAGGGGCATTATGAAATGTTTGTATGTATTCTCCATTTGATTTTATGTTAAAAAATTTACTGTGACTATTCTTTGAGTGTTCCCAAGACTTTCTAGGGTTTGGAAACTGGTCAAAGTCTTCTCTTACACTAATACTGTAGACACAGTTAAAGAACAATATGGGGTAGAGGAAAAGATTAGAAAAGTTCTTGAATTGTTATCTTTTCTTAACAGTTGGTTGTTAAGGATGGTGGTTTTTCTTTTCCATGTTGCCAGCTGCCTTCTATTCAATTATATAACTCTGTTTTTCTCCCACACTCTCTCTCTCTCTTATACATCAACATCTATAAATGCACCATTGACACTCTTACATTTTTCTCATCTCTCTGTTTACTCTTTGGCAACTTGGGTTTTGCTTATTTGAGGGCACACTTGTTGTAAGCCCCCTTAACCATTTTCAATTCATAGAAAATCACTATCATTCTTAAGTTATAAAACTGTTTTTTGTGTATGTATACCAAGAACACTCATTAGTTCTCTTCTTCTTTTCTTTTCAAATTTGCAGATAATGGGTTATTATGGATTTTCCCTGTTTGCTATTATCACAATTTTGAGAATGGTTCATGTCTATGGAACTGTTTATTGGTCTAGTGCTCATGCTACTTTCTATGGAGGTGCTGATGCTTCTGACACAATGGGTAAGAACTAAGAAGAAGAAAACTGAAAGGCAGAAATGATCAAAACTCTTCTTCTATCTCTCTACCATAAGCTGATCTTGTTATTGAACTTCTATTTTCTGTTTGGGTTGCAGGAGGAGCTTGTGGATATGGAAATTTGTACAGTCAGGGATATGGGACAGATACAACAGCACTGAGCACTGCTCTGTTTAACAGGGGAGCAGCATGTGGAGCTTGTTATCAGATCAAATGTGTAAATAGCCCAGGGTGTCTCCGAGGAACAATCACAGTCACTGCAACAAATTTTTGCCCACCAAATAGTTTAGGAGGCTGGTGTAATCCTCCTAACCAACACTTTGATCTCTCTCAACCTGTTTACCAACACATTGCCACCTATAGGTCAGGAATTGTCCCTGTCCAATACAGAAGGTAAGACAGATTCTCACTCTTTCAAGTCCATTTTTTGTTTCTTTCGGGTTGCATTGAGAAAACCTAGTTTCTGTCCTTTAATTTTGATATATCTTTACATTTTCTGCCAGGGTTGCTTGCAAGAAGAGTGGTGGGATGAGATTCACCATTAATGGTCACTCATATTTCAACCTAGTGCTTGTAACAAATGTTGGTGGTGCTGGAGATGTTGTAGCTCTGGCTGTAAAAGGGTCTAAATCTGGATGGCATCCAATGTCAAGAAATTGGGGTCAAAATTGGCAAAGCAACTCTTTCTTAGATGGTCAAGCACTTTCTTTCAGAGTCACAACTAGTGATGGTCAAAGAATTGTTTCCAAAAATGTGGCTCCTCCAAATTGGTCTTTTGGACAGACCTACACTGGTAGACAATTTAAAGGATACAGAGGGGCTCATGCGCGTAAATCCGATTTGCCCATGATGAAATAAGTCCGGTTGGCCAGGTTTTTTAATACAACAACTTAGATGAATCTACCCCTATTATTTCAACGCATGCAAGCCCTTTGTTCACTTCAGTAGTAGAAAAGAAAGATGTTAAGTTCAGAGCATTCAACTTCTTTGTTGAACCCTAACCAAACTCAAAGACTCCAACCCGAAGACCTCTCGCACATGTATTTAACTTAGCCTTATCAGAACTGATATAGAGAGAAACTTTAATTTGATTTTTATTAATATATCATTTTAATGTTGGTGTGAAGAAGACCCTGCAATATTTATAGAGGGCTTTTCCCCTTAGTTTATGTAGGCAATGTTTGTTACGTGGTGAAGAATGAGAAGTAACAACGTTATGGTGTGTTTGGATGACGGAATCATGAATCCGTGGATTCATGAGTCTTTCGGATCCATGATTCCACGGATTCATAAATCCAAGTAATATTTTTTGGTTTGTCTGGCAACTCTTTAGAATCTTATGATTTATTATTATTTGAGTATTTTTAAACATTTCTTTAGAAAAAACGGTTGTTGGAAAAATCGGGTTTTGAGAAAAAAAAAATTTGAGGAATATTTTTTCTTTCTACGATTAGATAGTTCAGCTCTGCCCCGCTTAACACTTTACTGACGAAGTATACCGGATGTATTACTCCTTCCACTGTCTTGATCACCACCGCAGATACTACCTCCTTAGAAGTTGCCAAGTAGATGGTAAACCCGTCCCCTGGGTTGGGACTGACCAGCAGGGGTAGCCCCATCAGGTGCGTTTTTAGGTTTTGGGAGGCTTGTTTAGCTTCAGTCGTCCATGCGAAGTCTGGTACTTTACGGAAGACCTTGAAGAAGGGGAGGGCCTTGTCTCCCATCTTGCTTAGGAATCTAGATAAGGAGGCCAACCTTCCCGTCAGCCGTTGGACGTCTTTCATGTTCTTCGGTTGGGCATGTCTTTTAGCGTGGTGATTTTAGCCGGGTTGGCTTATATTCCTCTGTGGCTTACCATGAACCCGAGGAACTTTCCTGAGGTTACCCCGAGCGCGCACTTTCTAGGGTTTAACTTCATTTTGTAGGCTTGGAGCCTGTCGAAGGCGACCTTGAGGTTTGGTATCAGATCTCTGTGGATCTTACTCTTTACGATCATATCATCTACGTAGCACTCGACCGTTTTTCCGAGCTGATTTCCAAAATCCCGTTAACTAAACGTTGATAAGTAGCTCCAGCGTTCTTGAGACCGAAGGGCATCGACTGGTAACAATATAATCCTCAGTCTGTCAGGAAGGCGGTGTGTTCTTGATCGACCCAGTGCATAGCTATTTTATGAGAGGTGAGATTCCTCTGATTAGTTCTTCTTCCAGCTTCGGTTATCTGCTACGTTGATCCTACTTCTTGCTTCTCGTTCCTTGCTTCTTGCTCCTCGTTCCTTGCTCCTCGTTCCTTGCTCCAATTCATGTTTCCTGTCTTTCGGCTCCTGTTCCAGTTCCTTTAGCTATCTCCAAGCTCCTGTTCGTCGATTCCCGAGGGGGGAAAACCTGCAAATGGTTCGAAAACCGCTCTGACGCTCAAGACAGACAGGGTGCTCTTTGCAGTAAAAGAATGAATATTGATCGATCTTTTTGGGGGCGAGTTATGGGAACTCTGAGTATTTCTTCTAGGGTTTTCTAGGGTAGAAGACGATGTTCTAAGATGTTTTCTTAGATTCGGGAAGTCTCCTCCAGATCCTAAATGTGTTGTGGAAGACGATGTGGGGGGTCTTTTATAGGCTTAAGAGGCGGTGGTCTCTACCTTTTGACGGAAAGTTTCCCTTTGTGTTTATCTCGAATTCGAGATATGTGAAAGTTCCTAAGTTCAAGGATCTTTCATAGATATCTAGCCGATGTGATAGATCTTCTGGGAGAAGTTTCCTCCCTTAGACGCGTGGAGTCCAAACTTGCTTAAATACTTCAAGATCTGTAACCGACTAGGATTTTTAAGGTATTTCGGGATTGAGTCGGTAAGTTTCTAGTGCGCTTCTGCCTCCCAGTTCTGGGTGTAAGGCATCGACTGAACCTACGTGGAGCCCCCTCATTCCTTTAAAGACCCCAGGGCTGATCTATTCATGTCGGGGGTGTAGCAGGGCTGGTTTCCTCTAGCCGACCTCCCAGTTAGGGGAGTATGTAGCGAATCGTCAAGAGTTCAGTGGTCCTGCTATCTTAAGCCGCGTTGACCCGTCGGACTTCAGGTCTGAGCTTGACTCTTCAGACGTTAGTCAACGTTTGAACATTTTATGCATCATCACTAGCCTCCCTCTCTAACTTGTTGTAGAAGATGAAGACAAAAGATCTAGGCCAGCGCTTTGGGGAAAGCTAAATAGTTTCCGGGGTGTGAAATTTTAAAGGGAATATGTAGAATTTTAGAAATTTTCTGGGAAAATAAATTTTAAGGGGAAATAAATAAAAAAACACTCCACCTCACCTCACTCTCTCTCCACCTCACCTCTTTGTCTTCTCCGATTAGGTCGCCAGCCGGAAAATTTTCCGGCCGGCGACCATGAAAAAAAAAATTCACTCTATCTCTTTCTCTCTAGAAACTCCGGCGAAGGGGTTTCCCTTCGCCGAAGTTCCGGTCTGTTCTTCAACATACCGGATCTGGCCTGTTGAAGAACAGACCGGATCTGGCCTGTTGAAGAACATACCAGATCGGTCTGTTCTTCAACATACCGGAACTGGTCTTTTCTTCAACAGGCTAGATCGGTCTGTTGAAGAACAAACCAGAACTCCGGCGAAGGGAAACCCCTTTGCCGGAGTTTCTAAAGAGAGAGAGAGTGAGTGAATTTTTTTTTTTCATGGTCGCCGGCCGGAAAATTTTCCGGCCGGGCGACCTAATCGGAGAAGAGAGAGAGAGAGAATGGTAGGAAGATAGAAGATGAGGTGGAGAGAGAGAGAGCTGAGGTGGAGAAGCTATTTTGCTTTCCCCTAAAAAAAATTGTCAAACAAAATTGACCAATTTTTGACCAAGTCTTCACACCCCGGAAACTATTTAGCTTTCCCCAAAGCGCTGGCCAAGATCTTCTCTAACTTGTGTATTCTTTCTTTTAATCAAAACTCTTTTGACCAATTCGTCAAAGCATACCTCCCCAAAATCTTCAATTCTTACTTCTCCTCTGGGTTTAATGACATTCTCCGCCACCCACAACAAGATTAATTTTTCCTTAGTAACAGAGTAACCCCTTGGAAATATAGCTAAATAAAAAAGGCATGCTCTTAATTCCAATGGTAAGTGATAGTAGCTAGATCTCACTCTAGAAGAAATGGGACTCCCTTCCCCAAGGCGGAAATATCACTTCTTAAAATTAGATCCCAATCTTTAATTTGTTTTTTGTTATAAAGAAGGTTGCCTAGCGTTACAGCAAACAATGGAATTCCACAACACTTTTTAACAATTTCTTCTTCGATAATGGACAAAGATCTTTCAGTCTTATGGTTTTCATCCCCAAACGCTTGTTGCCGAAAGATAGACAAATAGTAATCATAAGACAAGGGTTGCAAATCGAAAGTATAACTTGCACCAATCGAGGATGTTATCACACACTGGGTAGTCACTAATATCACACTCCCATGACATGCAACCTGAAATAAATCGTATAGTGATTTCAAATCTTCCTTATTTTCAAGCCAATCACCGTCTAATACTAAAAAAAACTTTTTTCTTGCTTATATACTCGTGAAGTTCAACCATATATAGCATGCTCAATTGATGTGATGTTGACGCGTTCGTTTTGCAGTCTGGAGCAGGGGCGGACCTATGTGTAGACCAGCCTAGGCAGTGGCCCAGGCTGGTCTACACTAGTTTTGCAAGAAGTTATAGGCTGGTCTACACGAGTTTTCTAAGAAGTTATAGAGAATGTAACAGTAGAAGAGGCTTGGCGTAGTGGTTAAGTCTTTGCCTCCGGCATGTTAGGTTGAGTTCGAATCCGCTGCTAGGCAATTACGCCTTACTTTTGTTGGTTTCCTTTCTTTTAGTTTTAGTTACAAACTTACAATCAAGTCACAGAATAACCCCCAAATTTTGCCATCTTCTAAAATAGTCCATTTGAATTACTGTACTTTTTTTATTCTTTTTGTTTTCAAAGTAATTACACATTATTTTAATACCAATTTTACCTTTATCTTTTAGTTCTATGAAAGATAAAGGGTTATTATGAGGGAAAATAAGAGATGGGTTCGCTTGTACGTTGAGACTAGTTTTTGGATGGCGAATTTAGTTTTACCTTTTTCTCCCTCCCTATTCTTTTAAAAAACTATCTAATTTATTTCAAGTAAAAAAAAACTAAATTTATATATATATATATATATATATATATATATATATATATTATCGTTTATAAAATTTGTACACACATACATAAGATCTAGATTTTTTATAGTATTTTACACTTGCCCCGGCTAGTACAAAATCCTGGTTCCGCCCCTGGTCTGGAAGATCGATCGAAGGACGAATCTTAAGTCGAACTTTTTATTTATAGACACCCATATCCTATGATAATCTTGCACAATCATTAAATCATTGTATAAAAGCTGAGCCACCACTGTTTTTCCGATCCCAGTACATCCAATAACAGAAACAATACTCACACGATTATTATTAGACCCCGGATTCACTAAACCCCTAAGGACATTCACGTCATCATCCCTTCCAAAAGTAGAGGACTTGCGTAGAACCGAATTAGTTTCTTCAATCAACTCTATTTTGATGTCCTTAATTAAAGCATCACATGAACATAAGAAACATCAAAACTACTATCCTCAATATTTTTTAAGAGGAAACATATAAAAGAAATGGATCATGGAATCTAACAGGCAACCAAGGTATACTCTACAAAAGGTGCTACATAATTCAGCTAATGTTGTACCCCATCCATTAAAGCACTCACACTTAAAGTAATTAAATTTTACATTTTTTTCTAAATATAGTGTCTAGTTATAAAACTTATTTAAATTTATTATAAAATAAGTTTTAGCTTCTACCCACACGAAGCTATATGAAATATGAAATTTTCAAATGTTATTATAAATATTTATTTAACTTTTTCTTTTAGTTAAAAATAAAGATTTTCTAATTATTTAAACATATAGATTACAGATTTGACTTAAAAGTTTTAAAATATCTGATACAAAATCTAATGATAGATTTAAATTTTTTAATTATCTTCATTAAAACAAATACTTTGTACTTATAAAATAAAGATTTTGTTAAATAAAAGTTTATAAAAAAGGATAATTTATAAACAAGTTTTTATAAAGTGAAATCATTTATCAAATACCTTTGTCCTTCGGTTCTAACACCATTTAAGAATGTGTTTACAAATTTAAATTTTTCATTATAATTTTCTCTTTAGGTAACTTTCTCTACAATTCACAAAAAATTAATGTATTATAATTTATTAGAAAATTACTGTATAATAGTTCAATAGAAAATTATATGTAGATGTAATAATCTCGGTTAATTCAGATTCATAAAATCTTACAACAAATATAGATTTTTTGGATTATCTCATATAAATTTTTTGTTAATAAGACATTATAAAATAAAAATAATTATGAATAAGGATTTTGTAAGATAAAAGTTTGACAAATTAAATTTTTTATAAAATAAAGAATATCGAAGAATGTAATAAAATCTTTGTTAATAAAAACTCTTTAATGGGGTGTCTTTAACACTTAAAATAGTGTCAATTAAAGAGGCTTACCAATTGCCTCTGATAAATTAATTTGAGAATGGGAGAAGCTAAAGCACCCGCAAAATTGTTTTAGTACTTGAGGACAATCTCCTTTGACCCTAACATATATGGGCATAGGGGGGGATTTTGGCCCGAAAACCCGGAACCCGCCCACGACCGTCCGAGACCGAAGGGTCCGTGACCGTCCGATGCCCGAATCGGTCCGTACCCGCCCGCCCGAAAGATCTTAAGCGGACGGACGTGGGCATAGGTCCTTTACCCGGTGGTCCGACCAAGTCCGCCCGCTTATATCGTCCGCTCGACCGAACCCGTCCACACCCGTCCGTTTATCCTACCCGTTATACCCGTCCGCCTATATGATTGATTTTAAGCCTTCATATTTGTAGAGTTAGCTACAACCATTAGATTTCAAGAGTAAAAATAAATAACCATAGAAATCACTTTTCTTAATTTTGTCTTCGTCGTTCTACTTCTTTAGTCTGTATCTCCTCCAAAATCTCAGTATCTCATCAATAACCCGAGAATCCACAATAAACCGGTCGTAATCTATGAGAAGAAGCATAGAAACCGATCATAATCCATGAGAAATCTCAATGCTTATCTTGCGATTTTGAATTCATTTACTTTTTAGAATTGTAAAGTGGGAGTTTTAGAAAGTTGTATTTAACGACTAAACATTTTAAGTTTCGAATAAAAGTTTCTTTATTTGTTCATTAGTGACCGGTGTCCGCCCGACCGATACCCGGTTTGCCCGACTATCAAAATGGTCACGGACGGGCACTTTGTTGGAGAAAAATCCAAAATGTCCGCCCGTTTTGTCCGGATGTCCGAGTGGACACTTAGGACTCGTGTCCGTTCCGCCCGGACCGGTTGAGTTAGTGTCCGTTTCCCGCCCGTCCGGACCGATTCCCACCCCTAATGGGCACCAGGGCACAGATCAACCCGTCCGAAATCCAAAGCAAGGCTTTAGACGCAAATCAGTCCGAGAGCTTTCGGGCTGGTTCAGTTCGGCCCCCTTGCTTTGAGTTTTAGACTAGCACTTTGCTTAAGCTATCCAACTGCCATGTCCGAAACTAATCAGACTGGTCTCATTCCGAAACCAGTCCATGAGTAGGTTGAGGGTATTTTTAATGGTGGATTTTTATTAAGGTATTTTCTCTCTCTAACTCCTCACCATAGATCAAGGTTGGTTTGGAATCAAAGTTCTTCCTGTCATGATTTTACTCTCTTTCTTTCTCTAAAACAAGATTTTTTTTTATCTCTCTAGCTCATCACTATTGATCGATGATGATGGGTTTGGAAACAAGATTGTTTCTATGATAAGGTGTTGATGATGATTGTAGGGGCGGGGGTAAGTGTGAACTAGGGCTCCAACCTGGGGGGGTACTATATTCATATTCTCCAACGAAGAAGTAGCGAAGTCGGTCTTGGCCCGGTGGTAAGAGGGATGGTTTTATGTGTTGATGATCTGAGTGTGACTCTTCCTTCAAGGGTTCAATATAATATGCCCCCGACTTTTGACTTATATTAAGAGTTTAGACCCTTGTATTTACCTAATGTTTTAAAATAATTTCTGAATCATATTTCTTCATGAGTCAACATTTTACTCTCTTTTTTTCTCTCAAAAGTATATTTTTTCCGTGTCTTTTCCTTCAATTTTCTGCTCACGTTAACTTAATCTTCTCTTTTGTAGGGTTCATTATAAGAGGGATGGTTTTATGTGTTGATGATCTGAGTGTGACTCTTCCTTCAAGGGTTCATTATAACAGACCCCCAACTTTTGACTTATATTAAGAGTTTAGACCCTTGTATTTACCTAATGTTTTAAAATAATTTCTGAAATCATATTTCTTCATGAGTCAACATTTTACTCTTTTTTTTCTCTCAAAAGTATATTTTTCCGTATCTTTTCCTTCAATTTTCTGGTCACGTTAACTTAATCTTCTCTTTTGTAGGGTTCATTATAAATGATCCCCAATTTTTACTTATATTATAGTTTAGTATTTTGCTCTGAAATCATATTTCCTCATGAGTCAGTATTTGTTTAATGTTTTAAAATGATCTCTGAAATCATATTTTCTCATGAGTCAGTATTTTGCTCTCCCTGAAAAATACTTTTTCCTATCTTTTCCTTCTTCCTATCGCAACAGATATTGAATATTGAAGATCTTCTTAAACTTTTTTGTTTCGATAATCTCTTTCTGTCTCTAACCAAATTTGAAATATAATTCAATAGTGAAATTTTTTAATCTTTGATGAACTGTATTCCTTATATTTAATTATTTTTTGTACTCATTCATTGTGAAACTTAAAAAATATCGATATCGTGAGATGTATAATACCAAAAAAAAAATTGTATCAAAAACTGCTTCTAAATTTTAGGTAGCAAGTACTAAATATTTTGACTTATTGTAGTCTTAAGTTGGCTTTTTTTGAGTTCAAATTATGGCTTTGCCCCGGCTAGATTGGATAATCTTACATAAACATTGATCCAACCTTTAAGCTAAGTAGAATACAAAAATTATAAGATGACTGGCTACGACATATAATATAATTTGACAACTCTCATAGTCTAAATAAGTTGAGAGAATCTCATTAAGATGTGACGTGAGCTGAGAGAAACCTTTTAACAAGAGCAATGAATAAAAATCATCAACAAGATAATTCCATCTAAGATTCACCTCATAAACAAGGCCAAATAACATGAAAAAAAAAAGGTTACAAAAGTCCATTCCCATAATTCTTTGAAACATTTAACCATGTATGTTCTAAATCCCTAGTAAAACTCAGCTCTCTTCCAAATAATACAGTATTATGATTTGCATTAGCGATGATCTTAACATCTGCCAAAGGCACCTTCATTTTCACATTGTCAATACACTCTAATGGAACCACTTGATCCTTGTCACCTTGAATAACAATTAGTTTAATTTCCGACGAATTCACAGCTTCCAGATAGTCATCCATTAGCTTTGCTCCTCCACATATCACATTGTGCATCGTGTGCCATGCTGAATGATGGGTGTGCCTTGTCAAGTCCATTAACATGAATGGGAGCTCCCTGAAAACATATAAACGTTGTTAGGTCAGAGCTTGCCCTGGCCAAAACCAAAGGGAGTTCAAGATTTGAGACTTCACATTGTTTTGACAGCCTTGGACGGATTTTGGGCATAAATTTTTGGAATGTGGCCGACCCGAGAACCCTAATAGATTTTAAAATTTAGTATGCACACGACCTGCCAGTCGCCTAAGTATCCAAGGGTGCAGGACCCATTTGCCATCCCTAACTCTGCCTGGTGAGGAAAGCATTTCAACAAGTAGGATTTGACATGTAAATTCTAAAATGAGCAAATCAAGACAATATAGGCACACTTGGCACTCTAGATATATAGGACTAAAGACATTGAAACATTGGAGATCATGTGTAGAAGATAAATTGAAGTTATGAAATTGATGTTGGAACTTGCCTTTTTCGAGTTAGTAGCTTGAGAAGCCATTCCCATGTCCTATGGTTTCTGCAGATGAAGAAGCAAATGCTTCTTCCCAAGTGTTCATACCATGACATAACTGAAGAACCAAATAGTAATGGTGGCCACAGTCTTCTCTCAGCAACTCTGTTGAGAGTTGTTAAACTTGCTTTCTCTTTTGATGAAGAAAAGTAAGGCTGAAAATAAAACAAAGAATCACCATGAGATTACAAGGATAAATAAGCCTAATCTGTGAAACATGCTTGCTTACCTTAAGCATCCTATATCTACGAAAGGAAATCGAAAGAAAAAAAAAAATCATTTCGTAACAAGGAATGCGGAAATTGTGAACTTTTTGTTTGATGACCTAGTTTTCATGACTTCTCGGATTCGAGGCTTTACTCGCTTCGTATTCCCTTAAACGTATGTTGACCTATACAAGAACAAAGCTGACTAACTACCCCACCATTTGGTCATTTAAGTTGTTAATGCTTATAATGTAAGGGAGTATTAATCAAACAGTACTTAGTATTAATTAGTGAACTTACAGGGGCAATCAAGGTGATTGTTTTGACAGATTTCTTGTACTTTGAAGCTAAAGCCAATGCAATTATACAACCCATTGAATGAGCAACTATATGAAAAGAATCACCTAATTGAAACTTATTGATAACAGATCTTTCCACCATTTCCAAATGATCTTTCATTGTGTATAAACAATCCCATGGTTTTGGGCTTTTACCAAACCCTAATAGATCCACTGCAAACAACCTGAAATTCTGTTTTCCATTCTCAGAGAGATTAGGAAACACTGATTCTGTCCAAAAGGATGAAGAAGAAAGAAACCCATGTAAGAATATCACATTTTCATTTTCTAGACATTCTTCAGAGGGTTCTTTAACAACTACATGAAGCTTCATATCTTCAAGTTTCTGCCATGAAAGACAAGATTCACAATCACAATCAGACCATCTATTTTTCAAAATCAATCCATCTTTCTTGTCAAAACCCTCTTTCTCTTTTTTCAAATCAAGAAAACCCATAACCTTGAAAATGTTTTTCCTCTTATATAGAGTCTCAGAAAGTTCAATTTCTCCATTCTGTTCATCACCATTAACAGAGCTTCCATGATTTCCTCTGTTTTCATTACAATAACATGATGAGAAACCATTTTCTTCCTTGATACCATCAATAAATCTATAAAAGTAACAAAGAAGAATGTCTAATAAATCCAAGAACACAAAAACAATGAAACTAATTCCTGAGATAAGATTGTTGATAGCTTTTTCCACCCATTTAGTAGTTGTAAATGACAAAATTTGGGGCATTTTTAGGCAAAAGAGATGACATTTTTTTTCTAGATTGGGAATTTATACAAGTTTTGTACCAAATGAAATTGTGATAGAAGAAACTCCACGTATTACACATTTTTCTAGAAGATCGCAGCGTATGGGGAATCTGGCTATAGTGATTTTATTCCAATAGAAAAGTGCCACTTGTAGTCATTTGGTTACGTTGACAATGTTATAAATGACAATAAGGAGACCATTCCTTCAACAAAAAAAAAAAAAGAACAGTTGACTATTTCAATATGATTGGTATTAAGAAATTACTAATACCAATTATGAATATCATCAACCATTTACTATATTTGCCTTTTTTTTTTCCTCTTGCTATAATTGTATACGAGAAGATTGACGGAACAACGGACTATTTCAATATGACTAGTATTAAGAAATAATACCAATTATGAATATGCTTGACCATTTACTATATTTGCCTCTTGCAACAATTTCTTTTTACTTTTTTTTTTTACTATACTTGTGTACGAGAAGATTGACATAACAATTGACCAGTATTTTAAAATGATAGTGTTTTATAGTTTAGGAATTACAAAATATAATCGATAGTTTGATTGTTGAAAAACTAATTTAATGTTTAACACTAATAAACACTTAACCATCAAAGTGCCAATAGTAAAGAGTGTGTTCTGTATTAGGACAGTAACTCGACATAAGAGAAAGGATGATATCCAAAATTGGTATGTTTAGCGACAAACCTTATTTATAGTTTGTCTGACATTGCGTATGTTAGCCATGTTGAATTGGAGATCCGCTGGTAAAAAAGAGAAATACTAGTAAATGATTAATGAGTGCATTCTAATTATGAAGTAAACAAAAATGTAATTTAATTAGGTTGTCTCAAATAAAATGTTGGTTCAAACAAGGGGTAGGAATTGGGTCGGGTTCGGCTGCCTATGTGTACCTGCGGTCTAGATTCAGACGATTCCCCGCAGCTAATATTAGAGAACAAGGGGGGGCGCTTTTTATAACAATGGGAGTGGTTTTTAGAACTTCTCTTTTGCTTCTTCTCCCACTCCCGCAATTTCTCCCCGGGTAGAAAGATGCAGCAGCAGATTCAGCAGCAGCAGCAGCAGCAGCCAATGGCAATCAACCAGCAACCGGAGACGATGGATCAGGTTGAATCCACCGCGGAGGCGCCACCCAAACAGGTAGCACTGGCAATGGAGAGACTATCAAGTGCCGCTCGTCTGATTGCAGATATCAGGTTGGGTGCGGATCGAATTCTCGAAGCACTCTTTGTTGTTGCTCAACCTTATCAAACCAACATACCCTTTCATCTAATCTTGAAAGAAGGGACTTCCATGACTCAACATCTTCAAGATCTTCGGAAAGTCGGTAATTTCCCTACCCTTCAAACAAAAAACCCTTTTTTTCTACTCATTAAATAATGTATGAAAACCCTAGGCGAAGTAACAGGTTCTGTTTGTTTAGTGTAAAAACCTTCAGTTTTTCTTGAAATTAATATAAGTTTTACTCAAAGGCAATTGTATAGGGCTGACGGGGAAGGCCTGAAAATGTAATTTTTGACGGCTCCTATTGTCACTCACAATCTTCTCCAAATTTTCATGATTGATTAACATTCCCCCAATTTCCCTCCATTTTCCAATGTGCTAGGTTATTCTCATGTTTTAGCAATCATTAGTCAAATTCATTAGTATTAGCCTTTTAGGGTTAAACTCACTACTTATAAACCCTAAATCTGGAAAAAGGGATTATTTGGTTCTTTCAGAAAACTAATATACACTTCAAGTAATTTATGTTTTGCTATCGTAACTGTTTTAGGACCCTTTAAGTTATATCATATAAGATCCATTATAAGGGAAATAGAGTTGTGTATGTATTTTATGTGAATATGTGATACAATATTTTGACTTGTTAAGTGGATATTTGTTATGAAGACGTGTTCTGGATCACAGGGCGAACAGACCCTAAGCCTCTTAAATCGAATACGGAAATAGTAAAATTTTCCAACCATGTCGTTTTCTATGAACCAGGTAGATATGAAGGGGCCCTGGTGGTTCGCCAAGTCTGTTTTCATTAAAAATAATTGTGTAAGGAAATTTGCAGAGTCTGTTTCAACCTTTAGTGGATTGTCGTTGACTGATCTCCATCTTATCCCGTTTGATGATTGATAATTTAACTATATCCAGTCTTTTTTTTTTTGTGTAAGGAAAGTTTTTTTTTGAAAACTATATCCAGTCTTAAGTAACTCTTAGATGTCTTCATTTGAATTAAAATCGTCTTGTAATACTAATAACTCTAGTGAACTAATGTTTCATAGTAAAATTGTACCTATATCAAGATTGCATTTCTAATCAAGAACGGTGAAGTATTTTCTGGGAGTACTTGGCTGTTCTATTACACGTAGTTTGATTTGGTAAAATATTAGTGCACTCTACCTAGAAGGGCTACTGAGTATTGGGAAGTTGATTTTTCTAGGGTCACTGGATGTTAATAATATTTGCAAATAGAGAGTTCAGGTTAAAATTTTGGATTGTCAATTGGGTGTGGCTAAAGAGATTTTGAGATTCCACTATAGGCTGTAGCTGATACATAAGTGAGTATTAGCGAATTAGGGTACTATATGCATCATCTAATGTGTAGTGACTTTTTATTTAGGAAAGCAACTGGAAGATTCTGGAGTTCTAAATGGATCTCTTAAATCACGAAGCAATTCTTGGGGCTTACACATGCCTCTTGTTTGCCCTGATGGCGCTGTTGTTGCATATGCATGGAAACGTCAACTTGCCGGGCAAGCTGGTGCATCTGCTGTTGACAGGACAAGGTAACTTTGACATATCAGCAAAGCTTTTCTGTTTGTTTTCTTTTCTACATTTGTTAATAAATGCTGTAAATGATCGGCAATAAAAGAGTTTAAAACCCATTCCTATCACTTTCTCTGAATCGTTTGCAGGCTAGCTCTGAAATCATTTACTGATCAGAAGAGACGATTCTTTCCCCACCTAGAAGATGAGTCATCTGGCCAGACTTCTTCTGCAGACTCTGGTTCTTCTAAAAAACAGTGTGGTCCTCAAGGATCAGTCTTGGGTCAAGGAGAAGAGCTAAGTGAAGATAGAACGTTGTCTGAGGTTTTGACACGTTTTGAAAAACAGGCTCCTAATATTAGAATTTTCACCTACCAACGCTTGGATTGGCTGAATAGAGCATCTTCTTTGTCATCTACATCAAGTGAGTCTTCAGTGGAGGGTTCCAAGGAACATAATTTTCAGAGAGAAAATAGACTAAGAACGGGATCATTGGGTGCTGTGGCTGCTGAACGGATTTCCGTGATTGAGTTACTTGTTCCTTCTGTTTTCAGAGCTGTCGTTTCATTACATCCTGCTGGTTCCATGGACCCTGATTCAGTGGCATTCTTTTCTCCGGACGAGGTAATACTTTAACAGATGCTATCTTTTTTTAGCTGACAAGTATATATGTAGAAAAGTTTCCAAATCTTCATATCATCAGTTGAGATGTATCAGCTTACGTTTGTGAGTTAAGTATGACTCTACCAGCAATCTGTGAAAAATATTTTTCTGTAACTCAAAAAAGTATGGTCTTGCGAGATTTTAAGAAAGTAAAAATATGCAATGGTAAGCTTTAGTGTTAATTGAGCTAGATTAACTTAAGTTCATCAAGTAGACCTTACTGGTTTTTTGCCGCCTTACTGGTTGTTGTCTTGGGCCTTGGGACACTTTTATTTTGAATTGATGATGAACTGAAGATCTCCTATCAGTATTGAGCTGTTGTATTGTGGTTGACTACTTCATTGGTTGTCTTGTTTTTTCTTCATATCAATCTAGACTTGTTCAAGTTATAACTGACATGAGACCTTAGACCTCTATTCTAAGAATTAAAACATTGTTTTGAGCAACAGAGGAAAGTTGCAATTGAAGAGCTTTGAAGGGTTATATGAAATAAAACACTCACTTGATTAAATTGATACATATCTCAAGGAAAAACAGTTCGAATGTAATCCATGAGTCTGTTAGTATTATGTGAGCATCCCAGTAGCCCTCTCTATAGATAAAATGTTGAGTCATCTTAGATATCTTTGAAATAGTTGCATCCTGCATGATATTCGCTTACCACTTTATTCACTACAATGAGATCTTTACTATATGTGACTGTTTGAATGGTTTATTCGAGGATGAAGGTAAGAAACTTGCTTAAACACTTGTAGAAAACAACCACTTGGCTTTTCTTTGACAATATATTAAATACACATGTTCTTGCATATATTAGTAATGTATTGTTTTGTATCCGTGAAAATCTATTTAAGTTCGCTAAGTTGCTAGGTATCACACTTCTTCATCTTTGGTATTGATTCTATTAATAGTTTGTCTTTAATAGGGAGGCAGCTATTTACATGCAAGAGGCTATTCTGTCTACAATGTTTTCAGACATTTGGCGGTCATCACTCTTTCCTTGTCCTTTACTTTTACTGTGTTTTGCCAGCCAGAGACTTAGATATCATTTATTTCGTTAATTTAGATTGTGTTTCGTTGCATTATTGCAGGGGCACGCTGTGAAGGCATTGCAGTATTTTGTGGGCACTAAACCTGACTCTGCATTGTATCTTCTTTTGGTACTCTCTCTCCTCCCACCTTTACTTCTTAAAATACTGTAAATTGCATAAGTTCCAAATTAAGTAATGTCGTCTAACTCTTTACTTCTCTGTTTTGTTTTCTACTTTTAGCACTGGATCTGCAATTATCAAACTTTATTCACTAAACCTTGCAGGTAAGAATGGGATCTGAAACTTTGAACTTTTCCTTCTTCTTATTAATTTGTTCTTGGTCTTATTGGTTTAACTTGTTTCATGGTGCAGCAAGTGCAAACGTCTTCTAGCAATGGACAGGCAATCAGCTTTAATATTGCCTCCCATTCAACGGTCATATCGTCATAATTTTGGGTCCATTCAATCATCAGTGTCAATAGATGACCATTATCCCAATCTTTTCAAAGCGTATCATATTGGTTGTTCTTCAGATGAAGGCCTGCCACACCATGGAGTTTAGGTGCGAAGGTTTGTTAGCTAAACCTTCTGGATTTCGAAATATAAAAAATCAATTGATTCAATTGACATGTTCTACTTTTTGTAAATATATACAAGGCAGACTAACTTGAACGAGAACGGTCATAAACTAATCTTGCAAGCGATTGGCAGTTGCCTAGTTGGGACCTAAAGTAACTCGAACTCTCCAGTGTAGGGCGGCCCGAATTGATATCGTGAACGCCTCCCAAGCCCATCCCCCTTTTGTTATTAGAATACTTTATCTTTCTTCCCCTATCTTAGGCCTTTAAGAGGGAAAAGAGGTGAAAGGAAGTAGGAATGTAAGAAGAAGCGTATGTTTGTAAAAGAGTACGGAATTTAAACACGATTGCGTAGTCCCTCTTTGGTGTCGCCTGTGGGATGAGACCTGCCCTCAGTGAGTCGGATCAAGTAGTGACGGCAGATACTTAGCTAAATGCTTTCTTTAAGATCTGAACCTACTTCTAGTATTCTACTTAGAGGCAAAAGCATTTGAAAAGGTCAGGATGAGTGGGAATTTATCAGCATTATGGTGTTAAAACTGTTCATATCATGCTTAGGGTGTCACCAAACTCCACCTGAACACATGAGATGTTTCAAAACCCAGTGTTGCGAAACTCACTAGCTACAACTATGTCAGCAAAAAAATTACACTTCTGTTAATTAGTAGAAGACCTTTGAGAGGTCACCTTGAACACTTCTGTTAATTAGTACACACCTATATTTTGCCTCGAGGCGTACGCCTCAATGCGCATCTTATGCGCCTTTTTGAACATTGGTTGTGCGAAGCTTTTTATTTATTTATTTTACCGAGGAACGTCAATATCTGATAATGAATCAATCCTTACTGACTTCGATTTGTTCTCTACTTTTCTTATGCAGTCGATAGTGATATCATCCTAGCCTGTAGTCTGTATCGTTGTAGTTCTATTCCACTATTCTTTTCTAAATACAGTTGCTTATAAACTCGCATGTCATTTTCTTTTCTCTGCAGAATTAGGTGCTTAGATGCAGTAATTTTATCCATGATAACAGTTTGAATTTGCTCGGTTCATCTCGAAAAGCACATATCGGGATTGGAGAAACAAAGACTGAGCACGGTTTGATGGTGCACTTTCTTTTGGTTGATTTTCTGTATGAAGTGTGGCAAAGACGAGGGAATACCTAACATTGTGTACAAATAGGCTCACAACCTTTGAGTTGATTGCCCGTCCAACTCTAAAGATATAAAAAATCATGTAATGCCAAATGGGGTATTTTCATAATTTACTAGAGTTATTAATATGGATGGTGATTTTCTATTGTAGAAACTGTGAGGGTCCCATTATAAAACCTTCAAATTTAGGGAAGTCTTGTTCTCTGTGGAATAACTTATCAAGTAGAAGTAATTGAATGCTCTTTAATTATTTTTTTCCCCATCAGGATTAAGGTCACCTTGTAATATATTTTGCATTGAAATTGTGTAATTTTCCTGGAGCTTATCCTTATTTCTTAGTGCCGTCAACTCGTTATCATCGTTTACTTTCTTATTACTTATTTCATTTTATCATCGGTTACTTTCTTATTACTTATTTCATTCTAACTGCTTTATTCTCCATCTTCCTATAACTCATTATAGTTAACATATACTTACTATTATAGATTTGTTTCATGATAAAAACAATCTCATGCTGACGATCTAGATAGCGAAGGAGATGAAGACTATCCTTGTTTTCAAGTATTATCTACCTTTAACAAACCCCCATCATGTCATCTTCGGCATTCTTATTCTTATTTTTTATTTATTTTTACTGTTTTATTCGATTGTTTTCTCCATTTGTTGTCTTTCTGAACTTTTTAAGCATCAATTATACTTAAAAAGTAGGGTTATTCTCTAATGGCCCCCAACTTTGTGACCAGCTTCCCGCCTGGTCCCCTACTTTACGAGAAATACCCATATGGCCCCCTTTTTCCGTTAACTTTAACTTTCCGTCACTCTCTCTCCTCAATCTCTTTTTCTCTCTCTGTCATGTCACGCCACATCATCTGCTACGCCACCTCATCACCTTCTCCGGCAGAGGTCGTCGGCCGGCCAAATTTTCGACCGGCGACCTTCAAACTAAAAAAAAAATTCTCTCTCTCTAAAATTACTCCGGCGAAGGTCTCCCTTCGCCGGAGTGGTCTGTTCTTCACTGAACAGACCAAGGTATGTCTTGAAGAACAGATCTCGGGTTTGTTCTTCAAGAACAGACCACTCCGGCGAAGGGAGACCTTCGCCAGAGTAATCTTAGAGAGAGAGAGAGGAAGAGAGAAATTTTTTTTTTTTTTTTTTTTTAGTTTGAAGGTCGCCGGTCGGAAATTTGGTCGGCCGTCGACCTCTGTCGGAGAAGGTGATGAGGTGGCGTAACAGATGATGTGGCGTGACATGGCAGAGAGAGAAAAAGAGATGGAGGAAAGAGAGTGACGGAAAGTTAAAGTTAACGGCAAAAGGGAGCCATATGGATATATCTCGTAAAGTAGGGGGCCAGGCAGGAAGCTGGTCACAAAGTTGGGGGCCATTAGGGAAATAACCCTAAAAAGTATATGAAATTGATGTTTTTTTCTAGTTTAAAGGAGACTTTTTTTATGAAGATTTTAACCTACTATACTAGTTTAAAGGAGACTTAACCTACTATACTAGCATTTTAGAAAACAATACAAAACCTCTAAGCTTTGGTTGGTTTGTTTTTCAATTTTCAGATTATATACCTTGAAAACCATATCTCTCTTTCTCTGTCTAGCAAGGAATAAGTAGTACACCAAAACAAAAGGAACAAAGAGCATAAAAAGGAAGTGACATAACAAACCAAAAGTCATGTCTCTTCAATAAGGCTACTGCAAATAAACTTGCTAAAAATGGAGTTTTTGATATGAAAGGTAATTGAAAACCTCTGCTTCTTTCATGTTCCACTTCAACAAGTAATAATCATGGCTACCTAATCTCCCTTTATTTCTATAGGAAAAGAAAGAACACACTTCCTATCCTTGTCAATATTTTGTTCCTTCTCAAAACCCCACATTGAATGTGAAATCTTTTTTGAGCTTCCTCTTAGTGATATCTATTAAATGTTGCAGTGGGATATCATAATTGAGATTTGGAGACATGAAGTCATGAAGACCTTGTCTATACTAGTCTATTGCATGTTAACAAGTTACCCTAACTTCATAAACACTCAAAAATTGGACACATAGATCTTGATATGGTTAATGGATTAAACTAAAAATTGTCATTGGATCGACGAAAAAAAAAAAAATCAGAAAACGAGTGCTCTAACACATAAATTGAAGACATGTCTTCCATAACTGCGTTTGATCCTCACATATTTAATATAAGTTTGTTAATTGCGTTCTTCTTCTGTGGTTGTTTTTACCTTCACGCTTTTATTTTGCTCTTATAATATCCTATATTCAGTCTTCTGTCTATTGGTATAAGGTCATTATCAGCATTAGTAAAATGATTGTTCCAACAACTTCCCCAAACCCATTTAATTTCATAAGAAAAACATGTCTTGGCTAGAACAGTAGTCTCTGTGACCTCATGAGAAAATCAGTTACCACTCCACTAATTTTCTAATACTATTAGTTAAACATTAGAAAAAACATTCAAACCATGTGAACTCTAATTCAAACATAAAATATTGTCACGATTACACGGAAATAACAACTATATATTTCAATGTGCACGTAAGTTATCATACCAAATGAATGACGGATTTTAGATCCATCTAATGTAATTAGATCTTAAAGCAAAACTCTATTAAAAACCTTCGACTTTCGACTGTATTCTATATGTATATTCCACTAATTGCTTACTTTAATATCTAATTTGTTTGTTGAGAGATAATTAGGATCCCTACCTTAAGGAATTAGAGTTAGACATACATATTCTCTTACCACATTAGAGTTAGAATATCCTTTTTAAAAAAATATTGAGGATGTACTTTTTCACCTGCTGTGTGCCTGTGTCACTCTTTTCCTCTCTGCTTTTCATCTGTTTTTGTTTGGTTATTTAATTACTTGCAGATTTGATCAAAATTCTTTAAATTATTTTAGCAGTAAAAATAAGAAACTAATCCTCATATTTCTTAAACAAATTGTGATTAAAGTACACAACAAATTGAACTAATCCAGATTTTGTGTGAGGACAGGACAACCTGAGATTGTGCAAATAACATTAGTAGAACAATGAATACCCATAAAATTAAGGGCTTTGGATTCCTTAGATAAGAAACACTGGATCACAAAGTGTGAAGAGGTATCAACCTCTGACAATGATGATCTCGGTTGAGGCCGAGAGATAGAGAGATCGAGTGAGAGAGAGAGCTCGTCTCGGTTGAGGCCGAGAGATAGAGTGATCGAGTGAGGGAGAGAGCTTGACTCGGTTGGAAGCCGAGAGTGAGAGAGATAGAGAAATCGTGAAGGAGAGATAGAGATGGAAGAGATCAAGTACAAAGAGTTGGTTAGTTACAGTTAACAATTGTATTCTCTTTGTATTGATAATTAATGAAGTTTACACAAGTAGTATATATAGGGTTTACAATGAATATAGGGTTTCCTATTCTAAATATATTGTTTCTATGACTAAAGATACTAAGAATATATATTATGGAAGTTTCCATTATGTACACAAGATAGCCCACTCGGTTGGCCGAGTGGACTTGGGGCGGTATCCCCTAATACTCCCCCTCAAGTTGGAGCAGTAATCGAAGTAATGCCCAACTTGCCAATAATAGTCTTGAATGAGTCAGCTCCTAAAGGTTTTGTGAATATGTCGGCAAGCTGATTGTCTGAAGATGTGAAGCGTGTGGCAATTATATTATCTTTGATCTTCTCGCGAACAATGTGGCAGTCGATTTCGATGTGCTTGGTGCGTTCATGGAAGACCGGATTGTCTGCAATGTGGAGGGCCGCCCGATTGTCACAGTAAACTGTCATCGGGCTAGAATGGTCGATGCCAAAATCGAGTAAGAGATATTTGAGCCATTGGAGCTCACAAGTGAGAAAGGCGAGAGCACGATATTCTGCTTCAGCAGAAGATTTAGCAACCGTATGTTGCTTCTTGGATTTCCATGATAATGGACTTGAACCAAGCATGGTAAAGTAGCCGGTGGTAGAGCGGCGAGTAGTTGGGCAACCAGCCCAATCAGAATCACAGTAGCCTGTGATGTGAAGAGAGCTGTCAGCGGATAAAAAAATTCCATTATTGAGGGAACCTTTGAGATAACGGACCACACGATGAGCAGCATCTAAGTGGACTTGACTTGGAGTCTGCATAAATTGACTCAAATTATTTACCGCATAGGAGATATCGGGCCGTGTAACGGTGAGATAGATGAGTCGACCGATTAGTCGACGGTAGACTGAAGGATCCTTTAAAGGAACTCCATCAGTGGGACTTAGACGCAATTTTTGTTCCATAGGAAAATCCGAGGGACGAGAAGCGGTGAGTCCGGAATCTTTGATAATGTCAAGGGCATATTTGCGTTGACCAAGAAATATGCCTTTGGAAGAACGGGAAACTTCGATACCGAGGAAGTATTGTAATCGTCCCAAATCCTTGAGGGAGAATGTATGGTCAAGGAAGGACTTGAGTTTGGAAATGGCGACTTCGTTATTTCCTGTAATGATGATGTCGTCGACGTAGACGAGAACGAATATTTGCGTGGATTTCGAAGAATATGTGAATAGGGAGTAATCACTTTTGGATTGAGAAAAGCCTCTATCTAAGAGGACTGAGGAAAATTTGGAAAACCATTGTCTAGATGCCTGTTTAAGGCCATAGAGCGATTTTTGTAGACGACAGACTTTGGACTCCCCCTGAGTGGAGAATCCGGGAGGAAGTTTCATATAGACCTCTTCATTCAAGTCACCCTGAAGGAAGGCATTATTGACATCAAGTTGGTGGAGTGACCACCCTTTGATGGCTGCAATGGAAAGAAAGACCCGAACAGTTGCTAGCTTAGCTACCGGGGCAAATGTATCGGTATAGTCTAAGCCTTCAACTTGAGTGTAGCCTTTGGCGACAAGGCGAGCCTTAAAGCGCTCGATAGAGCCATCAGACTTGAATTTTACTTTATATACCCATTTGCAACCAATTGGGCGTTTTCCTGGGGGTAAGGGGACGATGGACCATGTATTGTTAGCTTCCAAAGCGGAGATTTCTTTGGACATAGCTTCTCGCCAATGAGGAGATTTCATGGCTTGAGTGAAAGAAGTAGGTTCAACCGTGGATAAGACGGAAGAGAGAAAAATTTGATGAGACGTTGAGAAAGAATTGATAGAAAAATAGTTCTCGATTGGATACTTGATGTTGACGGATGGAGTGGAACAAACATAGTCCTTTAAATGTCTTGGCGGACGATGTTGACGGGTAGGTCGTTCCACGATGATGGGAGATGGTTCGGCGACCTCTACTGGTGCGTCCGGTGTAGCCGATGGAGTCTCGCGTTGAATCGAGACTCCCGGTGTAGCCGATGAAGTCTCGGTTTGAGCCGAGGGAGATGAATCGGGTGGTGCTATAGGCACCACCGTAGGATTTGACGACGGAGGTGATGAAGTCACCTCTGTCGGTTGGCCGATCGGGGAATTGGAATCGGTAGTCACCGATGGGACCGAAGGCGGGATAGCCGGAAATGTGAACGAACCATCGTCCGGAATGGAGATGAAGTGACGAAGTGAATCGGTGGACGGTGAGAGGGAGGTTAATGGCCGAGACATCGGAAATCTTGTTTCATGAAATACGACATCCCGAGATGTATAAATTCGACGAGAATGAAGGTCATATATACGGTATCCCTTTTGACCATTAGGGTAACCAAGAAATATACCGGCGGAAGCACGGGGATCCATTTTTGTTTTGACTAACGGGATACGGGCATAACAGAGACACCCAAACACACGTAAGTGTGAAAGATCGGGTGGAGAACCCATTAAGACTTCATGTGGGGAAAGGCCACGAAGAATTGGAGTAGGCAGTTTATTGATTAAATAGACTGCAGTTAAGACACACTCTCCCCAAAAAGAGAGAGGGAGATGAGCCTGTAAACGGATCGAACGAGCCACTTCAAGAATGTGGCGGTGTTTTCTTTCCACCACCCCATTTTGTTGAGGTGTATGGGTACAACTTCTTTGGTGAATAACTCCTTTGGAAAGGAACCAAGATTGTAAGTGATTATTCATGAATTCAGTACCGTTATCTGAACGGAAAACTTTGATTTTAGTGTTAAATTGAGTGGAGACGTAATTGAAAAAATTTGATATTATTTTGAATGTGTCGGATTTTGAACACATGAGAAAAATCCACGTGCAACGAGAGAAATCGTCTACGAGGGTAAGAAAATATCGACAACCGTTAGTGGAGGGAACCGGAAAAGGTCCCCAAACATCGGCATGAATTAAATCAAAAGAATTAGCGGAAGTTGAATTATGAGATGGAAACGGTAAACGGGTTTGTTTAGAACGGGGACAAACATCGCACGGCACTTTATTATTAATATTAATAGAATTCATACATGGAATGCGAGAAATAAAATATTGAAGACGAGACATAGATGGGTGGCCAAGACGCCAATGCCATAAATTAGATGAAATACTACTAGGACTACTATCCAAACTAGTAATTGAAAAAACTGGACGCTCCGTGCGAAGAAAATAGAGATCGTCGTGAAGACTACCATGCCCAATCGTTTTCCTCGTCCTTTTGTCCTGAAAGATACATAAGTCGGAGTCAAATAAGATGGTGCATTGGAGAGATTTAGATAGTTGAGAAATTGAGATAAGATTGACTTGAAAAGATGGGATATGTAATACATCTTGTAAATATAAATCATTAGAGAAAAAAATTGATCCTATATGGAGAACACGGACTCGAGAACCATCCGGTAATCTAACAAAAAGGTTAGGAGGAGCGCTTGAATACGTAGAAAAACGAGTAAGTGTCGAACATATGTGTTTTGCGGCACCGGAGTCTATAACCCAAGGAGGAGAAAAGGAAGAAGAAAACGTACCCGTGAGATTAATTCGAGGAGAGTCGAATGGATTAGCCGATTGCTTTTGTTGATCCAAGAGAGCAATGAGCGATTTGAATTGATCGGCGGTGAGAGAGGAGACGTTTGGAGTCGAGTTGCCGGATTGGTCTTGAACGGCGGCGGCTAGAGGACCCGTTCGGTTTCGGGTACGAGGACGATCACCGGATTGAGGTGGATAACCATGGAGTTGATAACATGTTGATATAGTATGTCCATGGATTTTGCAATGATCACAAAACGGGCGAGGACGTTTTGGGCGTTGTTTATCCGATCGATCAAAAGAGGAACGTCCATTGTCATGGGAGCCGACGGCAAGAGTAGCAGCTTCATTGTTGTTAATGGTGTTCAATAAACTTTGCTGAATTTCTTCTTGCTTAACAAGGGAATGAATACGAAGGATGGATGGAAAGGGGTCCATTAATAAGATTTGGCTTCGAATAGCCGAAAACCGGTCGTCAAGACCTTGAAGGAATTCCATAGCTCTATCTTGATTTGTACGATCAAGAAGAGATCTTGCATGTCCGCAAATACATGATTCAGTAGTCATGAGAGAATTTAATTCATCTTGGAGAGATTTTAGATTAGTGAAATAAGTGGAGACATCGGAACCACTTTGCTTGAGTGAGGAAATAGCCCGTTTGAGTTGAAAAACCTTCGGAGCATTGGTTTGATAGAACCGGTCATGGAGATCTTTCCAAACATCATAAGCATTGTCATCATAAAGAATTGATGAACGAAGAGAAGGGTCAACGGAGTTGACGAGCCAACTTGAAACTAAGTCGTTGCAACGACTCCAAACATGTAAATCAATAGGATCGGTAGGTTTGGGGATAGTTCCATCAACAAAACCTAACTTGTCCTTTGCCCGAAGAGCCTTGATCATTCCTCGAGACCATGAAGAATAGTTATCACCCGTAAGAAGTGGTGTGATAAGGACAGTAGTAGGAGAATCCGAATGGTGAACATCGAATGGACCACCAGGAATTGGTTGAGAATTAACAACGGTTTCAGAGTCGTTGGTAGACATGATTAAAAAAAATAACTAGCTCTTATACCATGTGAAGAGGTATCAACCTCTGACAATGATGATCTCGGTTGAGGCCGAGAGATAGAGAGATCGAGTGAGAGAGAGAGCTCGTCTCGGTTGAGGCCGAGAGATAGAGTGATCGAGTGAGGGAGAGAGCTTGACTCGGTTGGAAGCCGAGAGTGAGAGAGATAGAGAAATCGTGAAGGAGAGATAGAGATGGAAGAGATCAAGTACAAAGAGTTGGTTAGTTACAGTTAACAATTGTATTCTCTTTGTATTGATAATTAATGAAGTTTACACAAGTAGTATATATAGGGTTTACAATGAATATAGGGTTTCCTATTCTAAATATATTGTTTCTATGACTAAAGATACTAAGAATATATATTATGGAAGTTTCCATTATGTACACAAGATAGCCCACTCGGTTGGCCGAGTGGACTTGGGGCGGTATCCCCTAATACAAAGAGAGAGAGAGAGAGAAGAAACATAAGTCTAGAAAACAAAAATGTTTGTAGAATTATTGAAACACAATTAGTGGTACTTGCTTTTTTTTTTCTATTCATCATAAATTCTCTCTCTCTACCTTTTCTTCAATTTGTTCTGTTTTTTGTTCTTTCCTTCTTGAATGTTGTCTATACATTAAGCTCTAAAATTACCTCCTCTCACAAACCCTTACTCTTCTTTTATGGTCAGATTAAGTAGCTCCAACTCCTAGAAAATCAATGAAAGGAATGCATATCTTTTCACCCTCATTATCAATCTTCCTATCTTTACTGAGATTGTTCTTCTTGTTAATAAATTCAGCTACTGATACATCAAAATTTGATTCTGAATATCCGGTTTGATCCCCACCAATAACCATCATCATGGGTCCAGATTGATAGAAAGCAGAACCATCAAATTTCTTGAAAGACACCATTTTTCCTTCAGATAAACCTATAACAAAAATTAAGTTTAAGAAAATAAGACAAAACCCATATTGAATTAGATCATAAGAAACAAGATAACAAATGAATTAGAAACATACCCATTTGGAATTGATGATCATAGAGATGTGGGTAATGTTGTTGAGTACTAAATCTAGTGATTAAACCAGGATGAACTCTGCTTGAAGAAGAATTAAGAGAAAGATCAGTACAAGTTGAAGCAGCAGATTCATCAATAGTGCTTGATTCACTACATGCATTGTTTTCATGGGTGATTTCCATATTCTTAGGGATCTGAGAAGGACTAGAAGAAGAAGAAGAAGATGAAGTGGGTTTTCTTCTTCTATAAACACTTGATTGTTCTCTGTGTTTTCTAGCCATTATAACATGCCAATGATTCTTAACAGCATTATCAGTTCTTCCAGGGAATAAAGTAGATATCATGGCCCATTTATTCCCATATAATCTATGAGCTGCCAACAATCTATCTTCTTCTTCTTCACTAAAAGCTCTCCTGTTAATCCTTGGATCTAACTGATTAAACCATCTTAATCTGCAACTTTTTCCTGCACAATAACAGTAAACATCAAAACTAATGAATACTAATCAAACCCAAGACAGTTGTTTTTCATGAAGAACTCAACATTCAAAGTCTATTTTTTTTTATTACCTGATCTTCCTTCAAGCTTTTCAGCAATGAGATTCCAGTTTTGAGGACCATATTGAGAAACAAGTTCTTTGAGTTTATCATCTTCAGCTGGTCTCCAATGTCCTCTTGAACACAATTTATTAGATTGAACAATTTCATGATCCTTATTTGATGTAAAGATTTCACCTTTTTCATCTTTACCATCTTTCTTCATCACATTCATTCCTCTGTTTTCTTTTGAGATCTGATAGCTCAAATCCTGATTTTTTTGCTCTAATGGTTGAAAACCCATCTCAGATTTGATGCATAATCTTTTATTATGATAATGTTCCATACCCCCAAAGCTAGGTGGTGGTGGTGGAGGAGGAAGAAAGGTTTCACCTTTAAACCCTCTGAAACAACAACCTTCATTATCAAGTTTTTGAGAAACAGAGGAAGATTGAAGATGTTTTATCAAACTCATTTTCATCATCTAGAAAATGGGTTAAATTAGAAGTTTTAAAATAAATAGAAGAACCCAAACTTGAATCAGTGAACAGAGGTATATAAGGTAGATGAAGGACTCTAATGGTTTTTGAATTGGAAAAAGAGTGAGAAAAGATTAGAAAAACTCAAATTGGGTTATTTTTTGTTTTCCCCTTTCTTAGTTTCTCTCTCTAAATAAATCTGTTTGAAGGATGTTTGTTAATCAGAAAGAAATCAGAAAGCTTTTATATTTGAAATAAGTTACTACTTTTTTTTCAATGTGGTGTTCTTCTTTTATAAGCTAGAAAATGGAGAAAGGATGGGGGGGGGGGGGGGTTTGGTTTTCTATTTGGGTTTTCTGTTATTTGGGATTAACTTTAGGGACGTCAAAAGCATTTTTAGAAAAACAGAGTAGTGTGTAAGAGTTTACTAAGAGAGAGAGAGAGAGAGAGAGATCAAAACCCAAAAAGAAGGACAAACTTCTCTCTTTCTCTCTCTATAGTCAGGGTTCCTTACTTTGAGAGTGATCTCTCTCTCTTTCTCTCTCTAGTTTGTTGGGATGCATGCAACTCAAGAACCACTCGTGTGGCTTCTCTTTTCTCTCTCTCTCTCTTCATGTTTCTCTTGTCCTTGACAAAAGAAAACCAGGACTTGTTTGTCTCTTTTTGATATTTTATTTTATTTTATTTTCAAATGGAAGGAAGAAATAACAAGGAAAGGGGATAATAAACCCTATAAATTTTTATACTTAGGGGTAGTGGATAGGGATTTAGAAGGACATTCGTGGACAAAATGTCTCGTAGACATTTCGAGATATTTTAAGACATTTGTCTGTAGACAAAATGTCTTTATAGACATTTCAAGACATTAGATTCATAGACAAAATGTCTTTATAGACATTTCAAGACATTTGGTTTATAGACAAAATGTTTTGGAGACATTTCAACGTATTGAATCCATAGACAAAATGTGTAGTGGATATTATTATTGTTACTTTTTTTATTATTATTAGTATTATTAATATTATTATTATTATCTCATCATGGATGACAATTGGTAGGCATTTATTATTTTAGTATTATCATTATTCTCTAACCACACAAAATAATATATTTGTACTCATATTTTAAAAATATATTTTTCGAGTTTTGTGGACATCTGTGGATATCTGAGGAATTTATGGACAATTGGTGGACATTTATTTATTTAATTTTATTATTATCGTCTAATCATATGAAATAAAAATAATTTTACCATTATTTCGAAAATATATTTTTCGACTTTGGTAGCCATCTGTAGATATCTGTGAACATTGATGGACAATTGGTAAATATGTATTATTTTATATAGTATACTAATATATTAATATAATAATATAATAATATAATATAGTAATATGATAATAATATCATTATTACTATAATATAATATAATATAATATAATATAATATAATATGATATAATAATATAATAATACAATAATATAGTAACATATAATAAGATAATAATAATATAACATAGTAATATAATAATAAGATAATATTATAAAATATAATAATAATAATAATACAATAATATAATAATAATAATACAATAATATAGTAATATAAGAAAATAATGTAATAATAATAGGATAATAATAATATAATATAATATAGTAATATGATAATAATATCATTATTGCTATAATATAATATAATAATAATACAATAATATAGTAACATATAATAAGATAATAATAATATAGTATAATAATATAATAATAAGATAATATTATAATAATACAATAATAAGATAATATTATAATAATATAATAATAGTATAATATAGTAATGGCAATAATATCATTATAACTATAATAAAGTATTATAATAATTAATATTTTTATATATTATTTATTATAAATTATTTAATCTAATTTGATAATAATAATTATTTTTATCTTTCTTAATGAAATGTCCACAAGTGTCTTCCATATTTTGAGAGACATTTTCTCTCCAAAAGCTCTCCAAATTTACACTAAAATGTCCTCACATGTCTCCAAAACCAATTTGTCTTGAAATGTCCTTAATTTCGTGTCTCTAACGAATACCACAGACATTTCAGGACATTTGAAATGTCTCAAACGAATAACACGGACATTTACAGACATTTTGAGACATTTAAAATGTCCCCAACCAATAACACAGACATTTTGATGTCCCCAACCACTACCCCCCCCCCCCCCCTAGATTCCTAAATTGTTTTCATTTCAACAAAAAAAACTCCTAAACTGTTTTTTTAAGAATTGATGTAACCTAGCTTCATAATTTGCAGGCTAATGTATTATTTGACAAGCACTGTGTTTCGAACTCATGACTCATAAGGTGGAAGACTAACAAAGAACAGTTGGTCGTTCAGAACTTATATTATACCAATTATTTGAGCAATTTTAAAATGTATGGTTGATGAAGATACCCATAAATCGATTGAACTAGTCTAGATTACCAAGTATTGACCAATCTTTACATTTCTCATATAATATGGACAATTTTAGATGACTCAAAATGACTGAATCATCACTATTTTGTTCAGATAGCGACAAATTATTTAAGTATAGGTGGTAAATCTAAAGCTAAACAAAAAATTATTCCCTGAATTTAAGGGACTCTAATTATGACGGTTATATCATTCTCACTTGCTTATATTACTCCATATATATTTTAGGTAAAAGACTAATATTGTTTTCTTTTTTTTTTTTTTTTTTTTTTTTTGGAAGAAAAACTTCATTACAACTAAAAGTTCAGTACAAAGCAATGAAGTAAACAGAAGGACTAGAAGCCCAAGTCAGACAAGACGAGGGACTAAAGCAAACTAGACTCAAAGATAGAGGGCAGCTTGTGCCACGTTATGCGCTAACGTGTTAGCAGCCCGTGGAATGAAAAAGAAGTGCACAGATTGAAGACCCAATATGATGTTTCGTGCTTCCAGAACCCTAGATCTAATGCGCCAAGGTATGGAATCTGGACCGTCCGTTACAGCCGTGATGATGAGTTGGGCGTCCCCCTCTATATAAGCCTTGGAAAACCCTAAATCTGCCGCTCTTCTACAAGCTAAGAGAAGTGCTTCCGCTTCACTTTCCATGGCAGATCTAGGGTTTATTCTTACACCTTCTTCATGTATCTTTTCTCCACTAGCATTTCTTATAACCACTCCCACAGAAGCACCATGATCGTTATAAGCACCGTCGAAGTTGATTTTGACCGTGTCTGTTGGAATTGGAACCCAACTCAAATCTGAATTGATGGTTACGATTTCTGGAGCACCAAAAGAAGCATGCGTCATCCGCCAAGCTTTGAGGATGATTCGTTGAGGATGTATATCCATGTTGTTAAAATGTTTGTTGTTTCTCTCCAACCAGAAACTCCAAATCAGGTATAGATAAAAAGAAGCCTTCAATTGATTTTCTTTAGATAAGATAATAAGGTTCTTGATAGTAATAACTGGTTCATCTTCTTTCACACAAGGTTCGAACTCCTGGGCTGCTGTCCAAATTTCTGTAAAAATAGGACACTCCCCAAACAGATGGCGAGTTGATTCTTCTTCTTGGTTGCATAACAAACAGATGGTGGAGATGTGGATGTTACCCTTTCTTATATTGGTAAGGACAGGTAGTCCCTTGTTTATTAGCTTCCATATGAATTGTAGGACCTTAGGTTGAATATGTTTAAGTTTCCATAGATTCGACCAAGGAAAATTATCTCCTGCTCTAGGGTTTTGATGTGTCTGTGAAATTTCTTTAAAGAATGACTTGGTTGTGAAATTTCCATGAATAGTTGGAGTCCAAACCAATCTGTCCAGTGAGTTGAATTCAGAAAGTGGAATTTGTAGAATAGCTGTAACCGAACTCGGATCAAAGTATTCATTCAATAATTCACTATTCCATGTGAAATCCATATGATTTATCAAGTCTGAAACCCAACAAATATTTTCAGGTAGTTGTGTTCTACATTGAGGTCTGAAGTCTGACAAATCTGGAATCCATGGGTCTTCAATTATATTCACCCTAGAGCCATCTCCGATGATCCAACAACACTTTCTCCGGAGCACTTCTTTGACTTCCATCAACGAATTCCAAAGAGGAGTAGCAGTACTAATTTTATTTTCATTCCAAAAGTTATTTGACTTGTAATATTTAGATATCAGTATTTTAGCCCATGTAGCATTAGGGTTAGTCAGGAGTCTCCAGGCTAGTTTAGCCACTTTCAAGTAATATCTATATTATAATTGACCATTGTTTTCATGATTAAAGATTCAAAATTGAGTTTAAACTTTAAGTAGTACTTGATTACTTAGAGAGAATAAAATCGAACCCATATAGTATAAACTATATACATGTTGTACTTATTGAAGTTTACGTGAACTAACATTTTTTAGTACATGAATCATTTCGTATCTTTGAACCACAATAATTAAAAGATTTTGCTACAAAAATAATATACTTTTACCTACCGATAAACGAATATGCCCACTTGACAATGACTTTGAAAACTAATCCAAAAATATATTTCATAACTTATGAGATTACTTAAATCTAAAAGTAAAACACAACATGCACAAATCAATTAGTTCTAATCATTTTGTCTCGAGATAGATCTGCATTGGCGATTAAATATTTCACCAATAATTATTCTCAGAGAACATAATTTCAAAAGATGGGTGATTACTTAATGGTTGGAATCGTCTAATTATACAAGGTCATAGTAATGATTTTGGTGCTCTTTAATTTAAGTTTGAAGTCCATATCACTATTTGTAATGTGATATCTTAACAAAATTTACATGAATAATCTAAAAATTTAATTATCTTTATAACTAAAAAGAAATTAATCTTATTATCAAGTCGGTGTTTTATCTATCGAGTATTAAATTATTTTTAATTTACAACCAAATAAATGTAAACAAAATTTTATGAGTGTTGTGATATAATGACTTACGAAACAAAACTTACTCCATGGTGAAAACATGGAGTAAAAATACTTCATGGTGAAAGATTAGAAGTAAAAAAGCAAGAGAGGCAAAGAGGGCTCATCACAAGTTGAACACTTAAGAGTTTCTATAAATAGCTAACCCTAATTTTTTTCAGCTGGAATCCAATGACGTTCTTGTTTCCACTTTTCCACCTCTGCAATAATGTTCTTCTTTTGCCCACTTGAAATACTCATTCTTTTTTCTGCTCTTCTATTTTTGTGTAATGCTTGAGGAGGACTTTGATATTTTTTACTTGATATTTACTCCACCAAGTCCGAAAATAAACATTTTCTTTTGTCTAATTTCTTTTACTTAATATGAGTGTCTCAATCTCCACTATAAATAATGATATCCAACCTCAAGTTGTTAAAAAACCAGTGTGTAACTAAGAAATAGTATACATTTTTTGATGTAGTGAAAAACAAAAATATGGTCTTCTTAGAAAATACACACATGCATTGCTACTTTTTTTCTCATATCAAATTCGAAAAGTTATTACATTCGATACATCATGAACAAATATATAAATTGGATAAACTTAACAACTACCGATCATTAAAGATATTTTTTCAACAACAAAAAGAGAGATCACTAAAGACATTTTAGGTCCCAAAGACCATATAAGGACCGTTAAGATGATCCTAGGAGCATGACAGTCAATTCCTACACATACTTTTAGTATACCCTTAACACAACCAATAAATGAGCTCTACAAGATGATGTACTTATGGGATGTTATCGGCTTAAAGAATATAGGTAATTCATACATATTTTATACACATTTGTACTTCTACGTTAACAAAAAAAAATACACAATATTTGGTCCCTTATCATGTGTATTTTTTTAATTACACTAGGTTTCCTCCCCGTCCTACGGACGGAGAATATCTCTCTTGGCTAACGCCGTTAGATCGAATATTTCTTAATTTCTTCAACCTTACAAAAAGAATCTAAATTAAATTAATAGTGAAAAGTTTTTTTGGAATAGTAGTTTCTTTGTGAACAATTTTTTAGTATAATCTTTCGAATAAATTTGGATGCTACTATATGCAACTTCAGTTTTGCTAAAGACAACTATTAGACAAAAATAACTAAATAAAACTAACAAAAATATTGTCCTAAATTGCTAAACAACACCAACACCAAAATTCAAGTATAACCGAATTTCTCCTCCATTCTATACACAACTCTACAAAAATTATTAAACAAAATAACTAAATAAAATTAATTGAATTTCGTCTTAAATTGGTAAACCCAACACTAAAAGAAAAAAAAATCAACTATAATCGAATTTTTTCTCAAAATTCAAATTTCTATTACCATAATTAATTATTCATAAATAAAATATATTCGAACATTAAACTAAGAAGTTAACCAAATATTAACAAATAACAAAAAAAAACAAATATATATTTTCAAAAAAAAATCCAACGGATATTGTTCAACAAAAAAAAAATCCAACGGTTATATTTTCAACAAAAAAAATCCCACGGGATATTCATAAAATCATACTACATAAAATCACTATGTATATTTTTAAGCTTAGTTTAAACCTTAATAATGTATATTTCATAAAATCATGCTACATAAAAATAATGTATATTTTTTGAAACCTATAACACTACTTCTTTTTTTAGATAATACTAATACAACTAATTTTATTTTTGTTTAATTATTTTAATAGAGGAAAAAATTGTGGCTATTAAATAATTTTGGGAAGTTAACATTGTTGTATTTAGCAATCTAAGATTCAAAAATTATTTGCTAGATAAAACCAATAAACCGATCTCTGGTGTTGTTTAGCAATTTAATAAAAAAAATATATGGTTGAGTCTAGCAAATAGCTTTATGAAGCAATTATGCAGCTTCATTTAGCATTTGTCATAAATTTTGACATAAATACAGGGAGTTTCAAAATCGATTTTCAAAACTAATTTACCTCTCTTGAAGAGTAACCGTGAGGATTAGTGGAGAGATTTGAGGGCACGACCTCCCCTTTTTTCTCTATATTCTAAAGGTGGGGTACTTTTACTTAATTACCCCAAAAATATTTATGTAATTACAAAAATGTGTTTAAACCGTTTTTATTCATGAATTATCGTCCGTTGGATAAGGCTCAAACCAAATCTCTGGACGGCCGTACTTATCCTCTGAATAATTGACCGACCTGTTTTAATATAATAGATGGGTACACTGGACAATTACAATTACACATTATGGGATAAATTAGATTGGGTACGTCAAAAAAAGATGAAATATGCTCATAATTGTCACGAATTATCATAAAAACACCCATATACCTTAAAAGCTATCCCTTAATAATAACACAGAATCAATAATGGACGGATTTATAACCATACAAACTCACTTTAGTTTTCGTTTAGTTAGTACCTAATAAAAAATGAAAATTGATTATTCTTATTGTCTCTCTAAAAAAGAAGACATGAAAGGAGAGATAATAATCCCAACAAACTCTTTTGATGTCCCCTTTTCTCCCATCTTGTTTTTGCTTTTTTCCTCCCTCTCATTTTGTGTTTACCTTTTTTTCTGATGAAAATAAAACCGTTTCGGTTTCAAGAATGACGAAATATATCCGTTACACGTACATGTAACATAATCACCAAACACGTGTAACGGCCAAAGACACGTCAAAAATGGGGGGAACCGATGAAACATCGTAACGGTTTTTTTTTTCTCAATTAAAGCCAAAGGGTGTATGTAACTGGTGGGGGGTGTAATGAGGAAAAAGACAGACATGATATCCTTCAGGATACGGTTGGTACAAGATGGGTCCCTCTCACTCTTACATATTAACAGTATATGTCCCTTTTTTGATAATTTTAAATGTGAGGTCCACCCCTCTTTTTTTTTTGAGTAAGGTCCACCCTCTTTGGTGCAGTTGTTAGACATCTTAAGTCCATGAGATCGTGAGATCGAGTCTCGGTGAAAGTAGTTTGCCACCAAAATTTATCTCATGTAATTTAGACAATAAATAAAGTAAATAATGTAATAAATTTGTCGAGTTTTAGGCCTCTTTCATGTTGTTGGACTTTAGGCCTCTTTCATTAATGGTAAATTAGGCGATTATCGTGTTCATCACATCTTCACGATCGTAGTTGATTTCTCAAAAAAATTAAAATAAAAATGTGACAAAATATTTTGGTAATTTCAAATATTACAGTATCTCATATGTTTTTAAAAAAAAATTCATTATCCTAATTTGTTATACTGTCCAGTAACTTCTCCTTTATTTTTACAGTTGATTATCCCTTTCTAATAAGAGGATATGTGACATAATTGTAATTTGTAAAGGTCGGGATTTTAAAGGAAAAAAAAATCGGAGTGCAAATACTTTGTCAAAATGTGGTCAATTTTGTTTGACTAATTCTTTTCCAATTGTTAGAGGGAAGCAACTTGAAGTGGAACATTTTCACTTCGTCTTTTTGTTCTCATAACTCCACGACCATTTTTTTTATCTAACTCTGGTAATAGTCGCCGAGAAACGACCCAGTTCCGGCAATCTTCCATTTTTTGAGAACATTTATTCTCTTCCGTCCACTATCACAATTATTTTTCTCTCTCTCTTCTCCTCCCTCTCTATTTCTTCGATTCTTCTCTCTCTAGCCATTTTCCGACGATGAAAACATCGTTGAAAAATGACATTGGTTTGGGGATCTCCTAAACCAGTCAGTGGTTTGGGATTCTCCCAAAACAGATTGGTTTTGATACCCTTCGCTGAATTAGGTAAAGGTAGAGAAGAGAGGAATGAGGAATAAAGAGAAGGATACACCGAGGTGGTGGTGGACATAGAGACAGAAAAAACTTGGGGAAAATAGTGGTGGTGGTGGCCGGATTTTAAGTAAATCACTTTGTCTCCTACTTCTCTAGTAGATATAGCACATGTGTGTTAGGAAAGATTTTAGTAGTCAAAGAACTAGTAATACAATTATGAACCAGATTGCACAATTAACTAAAACCCAAATTGTCTAGAAAGGGATTTTAGGAAGCTCCATTAAACTCTCTATAGAATATAAGAGAAATCCAGACATATCCCATTTGATAACCAAATTCTTTTTTTCTAGGAAAAACTATATAATGTATAACTATGACATGTAAGTGCTTGATTAAGAGAATGTCTTCATAATATTCTGTCACATGTTATGCAAATCTCCCATATATTCTTTAAGCTCAAAACTCATTGTATCTTAGCTTAAATGTTAGTAGTATTTTATTCTATTTTAAATTAACATCATGTCGAAACTTTAGGATATAATCCACGTCATCCTTCATTAAAATTATTATTAAATACGTGTTATTATCATACGGGTGGGTCGGTACCTATTAATTATGAAGGGCAATGGACTTGTCCACGTCATAGTGTCGGTCATAGAACACATTCTTCAATCTCCCCTAGTATAATCAAATAATGGATCAAGGAGTTAACAAGGAGACAAATCCAAAACCCTAACCTTATTAGAGGAGGTGTACTCTCCATCTCTCTCTCTCTAATCTAATCTCCAACCATTTGTATGGATGGTCTGTCTGGGTGGGGTTAGTTGGGATTGTCCCTCTTTTAAGGCTAAAAGGCAAAGAATGCAGTCTTTGTTGAATAAGAGGAGGAAGAGGGACAAAACTTTGTGGACATCACCACCATGGAATTGAACAAGTAGGTTAGAACTCACTCTCACTTTGTTTTAGTTTTTTGTTTGACCCTAAACACAAAACTTTCAACAAACTTTTCACTTTAATTTCTTCCACTCTCTCTCTTTGCTCAAACCACCCCAAATTCCATATACTCCTTGACTGAGGGAGTTTAAATTGAACTTGACATGACAATAATTGAGTGGTGGTGGCAAACACTACTCAAATCTTTATAAGAAACTTTTCTTTGTCATACGAATCTTTAAGGTGATCTAGCTAGGATAGTCAAATTTAATCAACTCTAACTTTTCTTTTCTTTTTTTAAATAATGCACGTGTTGTTCTAAATCCTCGAGAAAGTATCTTTGGTCGACAAGTTTTTTTTTTTTTTAAGGCAAACATAACATCTATTGATTTGCAAAGTTAGTTACAATGATGTCATGATGAGATAAGGAGCAGTTAGGAATACAAGTAGACAACTCTACACAAGTTTAAGATCTTCAATGTGTCCCTAGAATAATACACCTTTCCACCTACTCATTAATTCACTCTCATCCATCAACTATTCTACTCACATCCAAATAGTAATAATAATTAACCCATATCTAATATGGGTTTTATTAGCATTGTCTCGCATCTTGAAAATAATTCAAAACTAAGTAACTTTAGTCCTACGTAGACGTAGAGGACAAGGGCTAAGTGACTTCGGTGTTGACCCTGAAGGAAGAATTGTTTCACATTGGCTGACACTAAAATTTTGTAGAAGCTACCTCTATTTGAAGGTATCGATTGAGAACTGGTTATGGGTGTTATGTTTTAGTTTTAGATGCTTAGCTTATGTAACCGTTGCTTCATTTTATAAACTGTTGTTAGATAAATAAGGTTTATATAGAATTAAGAACATTATCCTTTTCTTACAAGCTAATTTGTAAATGGTGTTAGGTCCAACTAGCTCTTAACATGGTTTTCGTTGATATAGTGTTGTCAATTAAAAAACAAGTGCTCGGAACTTGACATTAGTTCCAAAATATATTTGATAAATACAACAATTCTTTTTACCCAAGTTAAAACGAATCGCTTCCAACAAGAAAAAAAAGTTAAAAGAAACACTAACTAATCTGCAGAATTTTGAGTTCCATTGTATATCCAATTAGGTACGTGCGTTTTAGGAATTTGATATTTTATGTTTTCGATTTCCTCAAATGTGATAATTTCTAGGGTTTTTTAATTCCTTCTTTGTTCCTTTTAGGAACTTAGATTAGTATTTTAATTCTCTATTTTAATTTTGCAGAGTGGAGTGTTCACTACTATAACAAATAAAGCATAGAAGATAATAATTAACAAGGTGTGGGTAACTCTAATCTAAACCCTTTCTGATCTCTCTCTTAACAACATAATAATATTTCAATTAGAAACTAAAATTATTTTAAAAAAGGAAAACTAAATAGCATCCTATGTGTATTCACCATTTTTGGCCATGTTGGAAAAGACACTAAAATAGTAATAGGACAGAACATGTATAACAACACCAACTAAATTATTCCAATATCGAGATTTAGATGTGTATTATATATCGATAAATATGCACCGAACTCTTGTTTCGTTTAAATATTGGCGTAATTGGTATCAATAACATTATCCCAATTATAAAATTTCTTTCTTGAAGTTTCCCCTAATTTGGATCTCTATCTTGAAGGGTGTGTAAAGTATAACCAAGCCCAATATGGCAATATCTACATAATCAAACGGTATTTTTTTTATGAAATAATCAAATGGTATTTATTAAGACAAATGCTAAATGAAGCTGCATAATTGCTTCATAAAGCTATTTGCTAGACACAACTATATATTTTTTATTAAATTGCTAAACAACACCAGAGATCGATTTATTGATTTTATCTAGCAAATAATTTTTTGAATCTTAGATTGCTAAATACAACTATGTTAACTTCCCAAAATTATTTAATAGACACAATTTTTTCCTTTATTAAATTATTAAACAAAAATAAAATTGGTTGTATTAGTATTATCTAAAAAAAATAGTATTATAGGTTTTAAAAAAATATACATTATTTTTATATAGCATGATTTTATGAAATATACATTATTAAGGTTTAAACTAAGCTTAAAAATATACATAGTGATTTTATGTAGTATGATTTTATGAATATCCCATGGGATTTTTTTTGTTGAAAATATAACCGTTGGATTTTTTTTTTAATATATATTTGTTTTTTTTTATTTGTTAATATTTTGTTAACTTCTTAGTTTAATGTTCGAATATATTTTATTTATGAATAATTAATTATGGTAATTTGAATTTTGAGAAAAAATTCGATTATATTTGATTTTTTTTCTTTTAGTGTTGGGTTTACCAATTTAAGACGAAATTCAATTAATTTTATTTAGTTATTTTGTTTAATAATTTTTGTAGAGTTGTGTATAGAATGGAGGAGAAATTCGGTTATACTTGATTTTTGGTGTTGGTGTTGTTTAGCAATTTAGGACAATATTTTTGTTAGTTTTATGTAGTTATTTTTGTCTAATAGTTGTCTTTAGCAAAACTGAAGTTGCATATAGTAACATCCTTTATTAATATATTTTTTCTACTAGAAAAAGGGAAGATCCGTTTGCATAAAATAACAGAATAATTTGCCCTTATTAATAAGTTTTAAATAAATAAAAATGTTTTTCAAGAAATTAGAGTCTATAGTGTTCCTACTCAATCAACTCGAGGACGAAATATTTGTTTCAAGTGATTTTGGAAAATTCTATAAGCACCCGTAGAGCCTTTGACTTGGGCCAATGTGGGCAAGCAAGTTTCAAAAGCTCTGTGACGTGCCTATAGACTAATTGGTGTTACATTTAAGTTAAGCACACAAGTTTTCTAGGCAGGCCAAAAAGAACAAGAGAAATTATCCAAATTTTCCTTTTTGGAAATTATCTAAAATTACTCACGCCAAATTTATAAAAAAGGACTCGTCAACTTTTTTATCCAAAATTATTTCTGCACGAGTAGAGTTTGCACTGATTTCATTAGATTTGGCGCAGTTTGCACAGGTTTGCATTCGGATATCATGTCCGTAATAATATGTTGCAACGAAAAAAAATTGTAATAATATTCATGTCTTTTTAACGAAAATATGATAAATTATATTTATCCCTTCATTTTGGTTCCTCCCCCAACCCTCCACCGATGTGGCGACATATCACTTGAGTATATTTTCTCACAATCCTCTCTTCAATTGCTCCACACAAGTGATATATTGCCACATTCGCGGAGGGCTAGGGGAGGGACCCAAAATGGAGGGATGAATATAATTTCTCTAGACAGATATCCTCCCCCCATGAGCTTTGTCCAATGCTCAACAAAATGTTGGTAAGGAGTTGCTATCCAAAGTAGTTTACTTGTTTTATCCTAGTAAAGATCCACTTATCCAGAATCCTTTTCAAAGCATTTAATGGCTGCCATTCTTTATGCAAAATGCCCAAGATATGATATCCTCATTTCCCCAATTCTCCCCCAAACACTCACACACAATCTCCTCATACCATTTTCTAAACTCAAAATATGTTTTCTCCAACAACAACCATGGAAGCAACATTAGCATCTCTTTCTTACTATAAATATCAGAGAAACCCTCTTCTCTATCCTCCTTCTTCTTCTCAATCTTCAACCTTGGTCTCTTCCAATTCTGTGTGTTTTAAGAACTCAACAAGGAGTTCACTTCAAAGTGGGAAGTTGAAGAGGAGTAATCTGAGACCTTTAAATGCTTCTTCTAATGCTGATAGTATTTCTTCAGACCAAATTGAAGAAAAATGGCTTCTTGAACCTGTAGGTTTGTGATTTTTGCCTTTTATTAACACCTTGATTGTTTCTTACATGAATTGTTAGCTCAATTCAATCAATGGGTTGACATATATTTGAAGTATAAACAAATTCAATGAATTGTTAGCTCAATTGGATCAATGGGTTGTGAGTTATGGCTAAAAATGTTGGAAATTTACTCAATTTTGTGGTTTCAAGCATTTCATTTTCATAATCTTTGGGTCCATTCTTAGAATTGTTAGGTTCTATTAAAACCATAACAAAACTAGATGATTATGTTTCTATGGGTTGAACTTGTTAATATATAATGATCTCAATTTAATTAATGAAATACCTCAGAGACATTGAGTAAAACGAAAAGATACCGTCAGGTCCATTAGGCGAAGGTTGCCCGTTTCTCTACCCATTTACGAGATCCGATAATTATGTGAGATACATTCTTCGAGATTTTCTAGCAAATGGCAATTACCATAGTTCACCTTAGATAGTTTAGATAATACATTGATTTTCTTCCTAATCAAGCCTATTGTGTTCTTCTCGCGTCGTTCTTTTCCAATCCTTAGCAACCTAGATATATGACATATCGCATATTATATAAGAAGCCTTAATACTCATTATGTGGATCAATGTGTAAAGGTGATGGAGATTCAAGACATATCGGTTTCAAAGTTTCACTACCAGATGCATATGAAATAAACTCAGTAAGTGCTTTCTCGACTTCAAACAATCTTATTTACAACCAAAAAGTGGTATTATGTTAAATGAATGACTTCTTGTGGATTTCTCCAGAGTGTAGTAACTGTCGGACGTGTTCCTGAGAAAGCAGACATGGTAATTCCTGTGGCCACAGGTAATTCCGTACTTCAAAATCACACTATTACTGTAATATGCGATATGATCTCACCTATATATATATATATATATATACTTAATGTTTTTGTTTACTATAAACAGTATCGGGTGTTCATGCTCGGATTAAGAAGAAAGATGGAAGTCTTCTTGTTACAGATCTCAATAGCACAAACGGAACCTTCGTCAATGAGAAAAGATTGAGAGCCGGTGAGGTTGCCGAAGCATTGCCAGGAAATTATATTACTTTCGGTATGTCTCTCTAACTTACCCTTGATTCAAAATATATACTGATTTCCACTCTCTTTAAGTACTCTGATTTTCTTGACTAAGAATTAGTGTCCTTGTTAAAAAGAATAGGAAAAGGATAGATGAAGGAATATGCTTGAAAAGTGAAATAATAGGATTATGGAAGTAGACGATTTCTCTAAGAATTCGCTCAAGAAGTATTCCAAAAAATGTTGATCGTAAATGAAAAGATTGTTTACGTAGAAAAACAAATATGGATTCGCATTCATATACATGAGAGTTACATAGGAACAATAAGAATCTTTGATTCTCTTTTGAAAAAAGAGAAATAGCTTTCTTTTGAGTAATAAGACTATTCCAATTGAGAGATGCTAGAATCACAAAAGATTTTGACAAAAAAAAGTTCCCAGCTGATGTGGCAGTTGTGATTTTCATCTCTCAACGGCCTAGATTTGGTCAAAGTTTGAAACCACACCCGCCACATCAGCTGGGAACCTTTTTTTGTCAAAACCTTTTGTAACTTTATCATTTCCCATTCCAATTAGGATACTCATGGAGAAAGAATCGCAATAAATGCAAAGAGGGGGCATCTTGTATCCAAGAGCGAAGGGTTTGAACTAAAATTTCCAGATGGACGGGGTGGGGTATTAGTATATCTGACACATGATTTAAATATGATAATTTATCATCTAAAAAAGGAAATATTGAATGAATTGATCGTAAATTATGAGATTTTGTTATACCTTTTCCTTCTATAGAAGATCCCAATCGCAGTGAAAGTGGAATTTCCACAATAACTGCAAATCCCTCGGATATCATTTGATAATAAACATTTTTATTGTGTCCAACAAATTGATTTTGTTTAAAAACATTAGCCGAAATAATCAAATACGTCTGTTGATACATTCGAGTATTTTTAACTGTTTGTTTTTCGATATTGTTGTCTTTAGGTGATTCCAATCTAGCAATTTTTCGCGTTTCAAAGCTTAAGAAAGTTGATCTTCCGGAGGAACCGGAAAAATCTGAAGTTAAATTTGATGCTGATGTTCAAACAGATAATGCAGAAATAACAAGCTAAGAGCATGACTTGTTCCTTGAGAATTCTAGCCTTCTAGGTACAATAAACAAACTTATATTAAGGGCCGGATAGTATCCGAATTGTGTCTATTATGTACTTTATCGCCCTTTTGACATTGAAATATAATGAAATGAGGAAGAATTTTCGAGGAAGTTTTACTTTAGTAGGATCATAAAACAGGTTTCATTCTTTAGCTGCACTCTCTGTAAAGAGATCACATATTTCACCAGAAACGAAAAATGAGAAAAACAGGTATATCTAGTTATGCTGCGCATTCTAACAATCTCCTGAACTCGAATATATCGATCTTCCCATCGCCATTTTCATCGAAAGCATTTATCATTTCCTCACAGTCTTTTAGCTCTATCCCTTCTTTCATTCCCAATTTATTCAAGACTATCTTCAACTTTCTCCCATCAATATACCCTTCTCCATCATTATCAAACACTGCAAAAGCTTCTTCCAATTCTTCAATGGTGGCTACTTTCTCATCGAGAAAGACACTGATGTCGTTGGAAAGTCGACAACCTCTACACTTATTATTATCATTGCATTCTTCCTCGTTATTGTAAGGAGTATTATTGCTTGTGATTTTTAGCTTTTCCAACACTACATCGATATCTCTTTTCATTAGCAATCCTTCATTTTGCTTGCAACACTTAGAATAATAATTGATAGTACAAAATTTATCATCTCTTATGCTTTGTACTTCATCCTCCTTGGTGTGATTAAACCATAAATTCATGTGACCATAGAAATGTTGAAATTCAACAAGTAGACAAACTAAACTGCGAAAAAATGATGACATAACAACGGTTTGGATCAAAACGGAGAACGGGTTTCTGAGTTCTACCATGGGGTATTGTTTATCTTGAAGAGGGTTTTAGTGAGAGTATAGTTGCTTATAGTGAAGTTTAATTGGTTCTTAAGGAACTTATTTTGTTCAATAATGGCTCTATCTCATTCTGTATAAATATGGATTATGGTGTTGGGAAAAGCACTGAGGTTATAAAATAAAAAATGCTTTAGGAAGATGGCAAGAAAGTGCATTGTGAATTGATGAAAAAACTCTGAACTAAACTAATGAGTTTGCTTTCATTTTGGGGAATAAAGAAGGAGGTCAAGGAAGAAGTGTGAAGTCCTTTTAGGCAAAGTCATTTTGAAATTACTTAACTATTTACTTGCCCAGTCTTCCTTGTTGACTCCACTAAATTGGGTAAGAATATTCTTTTCCCACTTTCTCCAACCTCTTTCTCTACTGTTCAACAAATATGATTGCTAGTTCACTATGCTCATCGTAATTTCGAGGAGTCGGTCGTGCAATTTCTCAGATTCTATAAAGACAGGAATGTTTACAACCAGACCTCCCAATTTCTACTCTCACATATGAAAGGGGTGTGAGAGTAGACTTACATGGACATAGTGCACTCTAATAAGTAAAAAAAAGCCAAGAATTAATGTAATATCGAAGTGTTTTTTGTTTATGGTCAATTGGTTTTGAGTTGAACGACCACATACTTAAAATCGTATCTGAAGGCCTCTACAAGTAATTGGTCTAACGGCTACAACTGCACCACATAACCCAAAAACGACACGTATTTAGATTCAAAGAATGCCACGCAGAATAAAACATGTGAGAGTAGTATCACGCGTGAAATTGATATTTTCGATATAATACCCAAGTCATCTAAGGATGATTCCCAATCGAGAATTTCTCAATTGGATGAACATAAACTTAACAAAAACTCAACACTTTGTCTTCTTTCTTCACCAAAACCCTATCCATGCTCAGAGCAGAGGAATCCCTTAATTTGACATAATCAGCTTTAAAGTTATATTTTGTTTGATAGCAAATAAAAAAAACAGCTAGCTAGCTAGTGTTGTTGTAATATATGAGAGAATTCAACATGAATGAATTGATGATGCCTCAGTGTGTGCGTCACAGAACCTGATGCAGATGAACTTCAACCCTAAAATCCATTCAATCAAGACACAATCAATCAATTACCTCTCTTTTAAGTATGTGAATCCTGTGAGTATATGTATAGAAATGACAAAAACCATTAGAAAGATAAAGAATCCATCTGTTTCCCTCACTACCCATCTCTCTTTCTCTCACTAAAATTAGTAGTTTAAATTCTCACTCACTATTTCTCTCTGATCAATCATGCATACAACATTAAAAAGAAGAAAGAAAAAAGGCCGGCCTGGGGAGGCCAGTAAGCTGCCAGCATGTGAGATTGGTACCCCCTTTCACTTAAAAGCAAAGTTTCCATCTTTGGCTAAAATCCAAATAAACTCCTCAATCCTTATCAAATAACACCACACATCTATGAACTGAAACTCTGAACTCAAGTCAAAATTAACAACAGACAGACAGTAGCAGTAGTAGTAATACCATAACTGATACTCATTTCCTATGTTACTTCTACTTTTTACTGGTATAAACTCAGACATTAACCGACATTTTGTTGTCATTTTAGGTAACATCCATTGAACCCCACATACTTCTCTCTATTTTACACCCAACTCATTGGACCTTTTCCTATCTTGTTTTTTTTTGCCAACCATGGCATAAAAATATCTAAGTGATACCAACATAGAACTTTAGCCTTCCAAGTTTGTTGTTATCCAACTCAAAATTAATCAATAATCAGTCTGTTTTCGAGAAGTATATTTTTGATTACTACATCACCTTTCTATAGTACGACACTATTCTCAAAATATCTACTCAAAATGTCAAAATAGAAGACCATTACACATTGTTGTTATTATCTTTTAGATCTATAATAAGAAAATCTGAAGTGAACAAACAAGAAGATGAAGACTCCATTAACAACAATTCCATCATCGGGTGGTTTCGTCACGGCATAAAGACGGTTTGAAGAAGATTCAAAGACGGATTTGATGAGAGTTCCTCACTCTAAGAACGGATTCAAGGACGGTTTTTGAAGTTTTCATAGGCGATTTATACATGGTTGTGATTCGTGGAGAAGAGAAAATGGATTTCGGATATGGTTCGTACATGAACATCAACGAAGATCTGGATTGCAAGAATTAAATCAAACGACGAGAATTGACTAAGTTATCTCTTCATCGGATTGTTATTAATACTAGTATCATCATAGTACTACTTCTAATTTTCAATTTTATTTGTATTACGAATTCTATTTTGTCGACCTTTAGGGTTTTAAGTCTCAGATCTTCAAGATCTCCTTTTGTCGGCCTTTAGGGTCTTTTCTTTGGGTCAATGTCGTGTCAATTTCTTTCCCTTCATGAGGCACTTTGCATTCGAAAGTCCTATGAATTTATCTTGTGTAACTCTCATGAAGTTTTCAGATGAGATGAATAACAATTATCTACCATGTAACCTTGTGATTGTTATCACTAATGAATGAAAGTATGGTTTTACTAAAGAAAAAAAAAAAAACACATTGTTCTTATTATATAAAATAAACCGTAATTAACTGATACCAGTTTAACCAAGTGGGGAGCTAATATATTAAGTACGAAGAGACTATCCCCAAATTTGCCTTAAGATTACAAAATGAACTTATATATGAGGCGTAGTACTAGCTTAATATGATGTAGAGGTAATTTTTTAAGTTTTTGGTATAGGAAGAGCAATGTTTAGTTAAGGCAGTGCATTAGGTAGAGAGAGCGTCCTTCTAGAATAAGGAGAGATAAACACTATTTTCTAAAATATTCCAAAATTAACTTGCAGAGTCGGTTTTAGAGCAATTATTTTAGAGTAATTGTAAAAAACTTTGAAGTTTGAAAAAAGAAACAACTGTGATTTTTCGACAACTGTGATTTTTCGGGACGACGGGATCTTCATTGTGTTTAATACCGGACCGAAAGACCGATTTCTAAACGGGTGTCTATTTTATTCTCTACAGACTTTTGGTCGGATTTTTATATGAAAACTCTGACCATCATAATAGATACCCGTTCGGATATGTCAAAAACCGGTCCATCCGGACCGATTTCATCCCGAATTATACAGATAAAATGTGTTTATTATTGCGATAGAATGGTTGATAAATTTTCACTTCGACTAATAATAAATTATAAAGTGGATATTTTAACCGCTAGTAAAAAATAATGAAAGGTAATTTTTTTAATCTTTAAAATAAGATTATCCTCAAAACTAAATGAAATCAATTAAAATTGTGAGTTTGTTACAAAAATTCTCATCCATATTTCTAAGAATTTTGATATAAACAAGGAAGATTTTGATTTGTCACGTATAGGGTGACATTAGCTTAACAGATGAGGTGACCAAGAAACATTAGTTCAACAAAAAAAAAAGAAACATTTGGGGGTATAATACTTAGTGATGAAGGATGAACCGTACTGGAGGGAGTACAGAGAGAAAGTGGACTAGGGCACAAAAAGGCAAGCAAAACGCGTACTGTACATGGTCGGTTGGGTTTTTTCTCAACAGTAATAAAACTGTTCGATCTTTAAGCCACCCTTTGTGACGCATCTCTGTCCTATCCTTTATTATTTTATATTAATATGCAAATGGAAACTAGAGAGAGATTGAGGCAAGTTAGAACGATTAGGGGCTGCTTGTCGGTGTCCACACTCCACAGTGAACACAATGCCCCAACAATCTAACTTCTCCTTCAGCCCCCAACTCGCATAACATTTTTTTTTTCTCAAGTGGTAAGATCCCAACCATAATATAATTCTGAGATTCTATTTAGTCCCACATTGGTGGTAAGACAAGAAATAGTTATTTTTAAGTGGGGAGGAATTTTTTGTCTTCTTCACTAGTTTTTGCAATGAGATAGATTTTTTGGAGCAGGTAAGACCCATGGGCTACATCCACAAATGACTTAAATGTCTAAGTTTACCACAATCTTTTAGTCTGCGGTTGAGAGGAAGATAGTCTTTGACGTCCGATGCGTGAAAAGAAAGATTGTTGGAGTTAATTCTACCAGATGTGGGAGAGAGTGGTGCTCATTTTAGACGTCCGAGAAAAAGACACATCTCTTGAACTAGCTTTTGGAGTGAGATATGTTAAAGAATATTTTAGACAAGGCAAACGGACTACCCCTACAATAACATCTTGTGGAATAACAATGGTCGTAGACCACTAAAATGAGTGTTTTAAGGCGCATTCAATTGAAATGCAATTTTATCCTATAAATTGTTTTAATTTTGTTGTACTATTAGTTTTTCTCAAAACAATTCTTTTCCTTTAGTAAAGATGTTTTTTTGTTGGAAGTTCTTTAGAAAAGATTGGGAGGTAGAAAGATTTAGTACTCTTGCACTCGTGATATTTTTATTTTTATGTTTATTTTTTTTCATAAAATTAGTTGAAAAATTGATCGATATTTTCTAAATATTTTTGGGGAGTACGGTCATGTTGCTCTATAAAAAGTCAAAAATGTTATTCTGCCCATCAGTAAGCAAGCAAAATTCAAACGGTCTGATAGATAGGCACGATTTAGAAAAATATGTGAGATTCATTTATCTCTTTAGATTTTGTATGTCTATCTACTTCGGTCGGCTTTCATAAAAAAAAAATCTACTTCGGTCGAGATTCTGACCACTTAAAAATATTGAATATCTCTTTTGAATAAACTAATTAGATAAAAAACAACAGCTATGAGGAGTTTTGGTTGCCAAAATTTTCAAAAGATTGCAATAGAGTCCCAACCTCCATCACATGCAGTTAAACAATCCAGCCGAAAACCAAGCTTCTCTTGTTCCTCTCTTATCTCTCCATGTCCATTTAAAATGACCTAGTTTTTCCAACTTCTTGCCTCTTAAGGAACTATCTTATATCTTAAGAAACACATGTTCTTATAGATTTATGTGTTGTATTTGTGTCTGTCTAACATCATAGCAACTGTACTCCTCTTCTTTTTGACAGTGACTTGTGAGGTTCCCATCATATATGTTTCTATCAACGATTAGAGTCAACTAGAGTCAAACAACTCTCGGCTACACCACACTTACACTCGGTGGAACTAGTCAATTAACTAATTGGCCATAATATCTTGATGTATCTTTTACTTAATCTTATGTAAATCTTATGTAACCAAACCTATATATACTTTTGTAACAACATTGATTTGATAATAGAGAATTGAGTTTGAATCTCAACTTTCCCTCTCTTCTCATCTTCCCATACTCGGTTCTCTCTCTCACTTTCTATCTCACAGAGACTCAACCGAGTCTCCCTCTCTCATCTCTTCTTATTACTTCTTATGGTATTAGAGCAAATCACGATTTTTTTTTAAGCTATGAGTTCATCCGACGTCTCGGGCACCACTGTCAACCCTCACCAAACCACCACCACCACGTTTGATGTTCATCATTCCGACTCCCCAACAACCATTTTGATCACTCCTTTGCTTTCCGGCGACAATTATCCTTCATGGTCTCGTGCCATGAAGATGGCTCTTCGCGCCAAAAGCAAGTTCGTCTTTGTTGATGGAACTATTCCTCGTCCATCTTCTCCCACCGAATTGGAATCATGGGAAAGATGCAATGACTTAGTCACTAGTTGGCTTCTGAACTCCGTTGAACCGGACATTCGTCAATCAATCTTGTATGATGAAAGCGCTGCAGAAATATGGAGAAATCTTCATGAACGTTTCCATCATACAAACGCTCCCAAAATCTTCCAACTCAAGCGTGCCATCTCTTGTTTAAAACAAGAAGGTTCTGACGTATCGGCTTACTTCACGCGTTTGAAATCTATTCAAGACGAACTTAACTCGCTTATTGCTATCGAACCATGTATGTGTGGACATGGTAAGTCAATTTTCGAACGATACAATCAAGATCGTTCAATGGAATTCTTACAAGGTTTACATGATCGTTTCTCTGCGATTAGAAGTCAGATTCTTATTATGGATCCATTCCCTTCCCTTCTTCGTATTCACAGCTTGGTTAAGCAAGAGGAAGTGCAACAAAACTTAAGTAACGATTCCTCCATGAATCCCGAAGCTGCTGTCCTTGCTGTCAACAATGCAAACCGTGGTTCTTTTCATCATTCGGATCGTCCCGAACGATTCGAGAAACAACGAACCAAGAGGCAACGTCCATTCTGTGATCACTGCCGTGTCCATGGTCATTTCATCTCCACTTGTTACAAGCTTCATGGCTTTCCTGATCGTCACCGTAATCAAGCAACTGCTGCCTCGGTTCAGCCTATCGGTAACCCTAATGCGGCGCCTTTAGCGACTTCCTTTACACCCGAACAGTACAACCATATTTGCAACCTTCTGGCCCAGCCGAAACAGTCTGCAGGCACCTCTTCTACACCACCTCCTTCGACTCCAACAGCAACAGTCAAGCTCGGCCAGGATGCTAGTGTAAACCTCACGGGTATGTTTACTACCTCTTCGTCTTGGGTCATTGACTCGGGCGCTTCTAAACACATTTGTTCCGATTTATCTTTATTTTCTACTTATAACCGAGCTCCTCCGGATTACTTTGTTCGACTTCCGGATGATACACGGATACAAGTCCTTCATATTGGTAGTATTTACTTCACTAATAATTTTTATCTTCACAATGTTCTCCACATTCCTTCGTTTAAATTTCATTTAATTTCCGTATCGGAAATCTCTCGTTCACTCGCTTGTGACGTTATATTCAATTCTTTTTCATGTACCTTTCAGGACCCAGTGACGGGCAAGAGGATTGGACATGGTGATCCCAAGGATGGTCTCTATTTTCTTCACACGGAACCCAAAATTTTATTTTCTGCTTTTCGTACTTGTAATTCCGTTTCGGATTTATGGCATTGTCGTTTAGGTCATCCTAGCTTATCTCGTTTAAAATTCTTGTCTAGTAAGTTACCTTATGTTTCTTTGAATTTAAATAATAAGATTCCGTGTGATATTTGTCCGTTATCTAAACAGACTCGTTTGCCATTTCCTATTAGTACTAGTAGCTCTTCAAAACCTTTTGAATTGGTTCATGCAGACTTATGGGGACCGTTCTCTGTTCCCTCCTTTTCCGGCAATCGTTATTTTCTTACGCTTGTCGATGATTTCTCGAGATGTACGTGGGTTTTTCTTTTACCTCACAAATCAAATACTAAGCAATATCTTTCCAATTTTCTTAATTATGTCCGTACACAATTTAGTACTGACATTTCTTCCCTCCATTCGGGAAATGGTAGCGTAATATTTCCGAAAATCCAAACACTTCGTTCCGATAATGGAACCGAATTTTTAAATAAAGATGTTCAAAATTGGCTAAACTCTAATGGTATTCTACACCAAAGATCATGTCCCTACACACCCCAACAGAATGGGGTGGTAGAACGTAAACACAGACACATATTAGAAGTGGCTAGATCTCTTAGGTTACAGGCACATCTACCCCTCGAATTTTGGGCTGAATGTGTTCTGACTGCAGTATACATAATAAATAAATTACCTTCACCTTTGCTTCATGGGTTATCACCACATGAAAAATTACTCGGTTCCCCCCCATCTCTAACTCATTTAAGAGTATTTGGTTGTCTCTGCTATGCTCGTCATCCGTCCCCGAAAACAAAAATGGATCCACGTTCCATTCCCGGCATATTCATTGGATACCCACACGGCCAGAAAGGCTATAAGATTTTTTGTTTTTCCTCCAAGAAAATCATCGTCTCTCGCGATGTTATCTTTCGAGAAGATCGTTTTCCCATGAGTACCCTTCTTCCGCCTTCTCCAAATTCCTCTCGTCCCTTCATCAATATTCATGATGACGGCTCTTTTCATCCCCCTTTCGGTTCGACGTCAACTCCAATTTCGGATCCTTCTTCTCCCATCGTCCCTGGTTCCTCTACAGGCACACCGGTCACTGATCCTATTTCCTCTACAGGCACACCGGTCAACGTCCCTGTTTCTTCTACAGGCACACCGGTTATTGATCCATCAGTATCACTTGCCAAACCTCCTGCTTCTTCAGGCACCACTCCTTCTACAGGCACCTCAGCTCCACTAGTCTCTGCCGACCACTCAACTTCTCCTTCTGCTTCTACAGGCACCTCCCCCGCCTCCAACAGTGAGGTAACCGTCCCATTACATCCCTCTCGTCCAGCCCGATTACGTCGTGTTCCAACACGCCTTCATGACTATCATTGTAATGCTTTACCAACGCCGGATTCTTCCTCTTCTATCACTTATCCATTGATCAATCACATTTCTTATGACAATTTTTCACATGATCACAAAATATTTCTCACTTCCGTTCTATCTCAAACGGAACCTCGCTCATTTTCCCAAGCAATGACCTCTTCTCATTGGCGAGAGGCAATGTCTAAGGAAATAGTTGCCTTAGAATCTAATCATACTTGGTCTCTTGTCGATCTCCCTCCTGGAAAAAGACCCATTGGCTGTAAATGGGTCTATAAAATCAAACATCGCTCCGATGGTTCCATCGAAAGGTATAAGGCACGTCTTGTGGCCAAAGGTTACACCCAGATTGAGGGATTAGATTACACGGATACCTTCGCGCCAGTTGCAAAATTGGTTACAGTCCGTGTACTACTGTCCATTGCTGCCGTCAAGGGTTGGTCCCTCCACCAACTTGACGTCAATAATGCCTTCCTCCAAGGTGATCTCGACGAAGAGGTCTTCATGAAACCCCCACCCGGTTTTTCTAGTAAGGGGGAGCAACGTGTTTGTAAACTTAACAAGTCCCTTTATGGTTTAAAGCAGGCATCGCGCCAATGGTTTGCGAAATTCTCCTCTGCTTTGCTATCTCATGGTTTTTCTCAATCTTTTGCAGATTACTCTCTATTCACCTATTCCAAGGGTTCAACTGTAGTTTATGTTCTAGTTTATGTTGATGATATAATCATCACAGGTAACGATACTACAGCAATTTCAAAGCTGAAATCTTTCCTCGATACCACCTTTTCTCTCAAAGATCTCGGCCGACTACAATACTTCCTTGGTATCGAGGTTTCCCGTTCTACTCATGGCATATTTTTATGTCAACGTCGTTATTCACTTGATATTCTCGAAGATTCTGGTCTCACTGCTTCCCGTCCTTCCGCTTTTCCTATGGACCAGAAACTTCGGCTCAATTCAACTGATGGTGATTTACTTCCTGATCCCACTATATATAGACGTCTCATTGGTCGTCTGATTTATCTCACGGTCACCCGACCCGATATTACTTATGCAGTCAACACTCTCAGTCAATTTATGCAATCTCCACGTAGTACACATCTCGACGCCGCTCACAAGGTATTACGGTATCTCAAAGGTTCTTTTGGTAAAGGAATTTTTTTATCTTCTACGAGTTCCCTACATGTTTCGGGTTTCAGTGATTCCGACTGGGCTGGTTGCCCCACTACCCGACGCTCCACCACTGGTTACATCACTTTTCTTGGCGATAGTCCCCTCTCTTGGAAATCCAAGAAACAATCTACGGTCGCTAGATCATCTGCAGAGGCCGAATATCGTGCCTTGGCATCTCTGACTTGCGAATTACAATGGATAAAATTTCTCCTTCAAGACCTCGGTATTTCTCATCCTGCTCCAATGACTGTATATTGCGACAACAAGGCTGCTCTACATATTGCAGACAACCCGGTTTTTCACGAGAGAACGAAACACATCGAAATTGATTGTCATCTGGTTCGTGAGAAGATCAAAAGCAAACTAATTACGACAAGATATACACCAACAACGGAGCAACTGGCGGATGTCTTTACAAAACCGTTGGGTTCTGACGTTTTTCAACGATTAATTGGCAAGTTGGGCTTATCTTCGATCTCCGCTCCAACTTGAGGGGGAGTATCAACGATTAGAGTCAACTAGAGTCAAACAACTCTCGGCTACACCACACTTACACTCGGTGGAACTAGTCAATTAACTAATTGGCCATAATATCTTGATGTATCTTTTACTTAATCTTATGTAAATCTTATGTAACCAAACCTATATATACTTTTGTAACAACATTGATTTGATAATAGAGAATTGAGTTTGAATCTCAACTTTCCCTCTCTTCTCATCTTCCCATACTCGGTTCTCTCTCTCACTTTCTATCTCACAGAGACTCAACCGAGTCTCCCTCTCTCATCTCTTCTTATTACTTCTTAGTTTCTACCAAAATCCAATCATTTTTTTTAACACAAAATGAAAATAGTGGAATTTAACATTAGTTCTGTTTTCAGTTTTTACTGTAGTTGTATTTTATATGATCAAATATCGAATTTTGTATGTGATTTAGATATATGTGTTTGTTGTCCACTTTGTGAGAATAGTCTCACATGGGAGAATGGGTAACTAGCAACCAAGAATATAAAGAATAGGTCCTCTACACTCATTGTCGATTGGTTTTGAATTGGATGACCACAAACTTAACACACTTGTCCTTCTGATGTATCGAACAAATCTCCACTTAAATTGTGAAGTTACATAATTTTTGTTATTCGCATATAATTTTTGTTATTCGCATTTCTTTCATACAAGTCTCACAAACATCAAGACAGAGGTTGTGGATACAAGTGTCAGTGGCGACCGTTATCGGTGATACTGTACTATTGACTACTCATTAATTTTGAAGTCATATGTCTTTTTGTAACGAAATATCTAGTACCAACGAGTTGATTTTGACTCGTGCATCAATATGGACCATGGGTATGACGACTTTGTGTGTCATGTGTTCCACTAAAAGGTAATCATCAATCACTTTTTTGTCAAAGAAAAAAATCACTAGTATCCATTATAATTATAGGAAGATTCAAAAGAAAAAAAGAACATTTAGTGTTAGTGTCATAGAAAAACACTGATATTAGCATTGGAGTCAAGAGTTTGTCTGTTATAAAGTTTGGGTCAAAGACTAATCATTGACCCAGTTGACTAGAGACGGTCGTTAACAAACGTTAGTTTGTGACCCGAATGCTAATGCCGGTATTTTTTCATTAACCCTAACGCTAACATTACCTTTTAATCATTGGAACATGTGCGCCATAAGGAAAATTGATGAAAGATGTGTCGATTTCAGGGGTGTACGCATTTTGATGGAGAACTTGTGAAACGTAGAGCGGAGCCTAGTCCTAAGCTAGCTCTCCACCATCGTTAGCACTGCGAAGGGCATGAACCCTCACCACAAAACCCGCCAATAGAGAGTCATGGACACCAACGACCTACCATTGGTAGAAAGACAAGTTGTATTACTAAAGGTCACTCCAATTGATCTACTGCTTAGCACGTGTCCCTTCAGTATATCAAGGAAATAGTCGTAAGAACTCGTTCGATGAGCTTCCCAGATGGTAACTGTATCAAATATTTAGGAAGAAACTGAAATCCATGTGATATTTGTGAAAATATTTTAGAAAGTATAGAGAGTAAGAAAGGTGAGCACCATGAGAACAAAGAAAAAATGATCTAGAAAATTTGTAAGGAAAAGAATCTCATATTTCGAGACACGGGTACAACAATTTCCACATCGAAAAGACGCAACAATTTTAGGACGCGCATTAGGTGCAGAATAAAACATGTTCCCTCTACGATCGACATATTGAATTCGATGAACATTTATGTTTTTGAATTACATTGTACTTTTGCTAGATTGATCAATATGCCTTAATTTGGTATTACAATTTACTTCTGAGATATTTACTGTTAAGGTCAACGTAAAGTACCGACATTAGCATTTGAGGGACAGTAACGATTGTTAACGACCGTCTATAGTTAGTTTGTAACTCAGACTATAACAGACAAACTCTTGACCGAAATGCTAATGTCAATTTTGGTTTGAGCCTCGCACCAAAAAAAAGAAAAGTTGGATGGGATGTATTTTTTTTTTTTGTTGAAATGGATGGGATGTAGGTTTTAGTGAAATTAGAGAATTAAAGTCACTTATGTTTTTTGTCAGTGTGTGGAGCTTGTACCTAGTATTTGGATATTTCACCTTAAACCTCCATTAGAAGGGCAATATAGTCATTTCAAAATGTAAAACTAGCTGCCAACCGTCTTACTCTATATCATCAACATTCCCTTCTCCCCTGTATTTAAATACCACCATATTCATCTCTTTCAATTCTGTTTCTGTCTGTGTTAATCTCTCTCTCTTCTTTTCTTATTCATTTTTGGGTAATTTTTGAATTTGGGTTTCAATTTGTTGATTTCATTGATTTCTGAGAGAGAAGAGGAATAAGAAAATGGAAGATCATCAGGCAGTTCCAGACTCAAATAGTAGTCCTAACAACAACAACAACAACAACAATAATAGTAGTAATAACAGCAATGGGTCTTCTAATAAAACAGGAGAACCAGTTAGATCAAGATGGACACCAAAACCAGAACAAATATTGATTCTTGAATCAATCTTCAATAGTGGAATGGTTAATCCACCTAAAGATGAAACTGTAAGAATCAGAAAATTACTTGAGAAATATGGAGCTGTTGGTGATGCTAATGTTTTCTATTGGTTTCAAAATCGTCGGTCAAGATCAAGACGTCGTCAAAGACAGATTCAAGCTGGTTTACTTAATGATTCCACCGCCGTCGCCGCCGCCATTAGAGCTCCTCTTTCAGCAGCAGCTGCTGGTTCAAATAATACTGGTGGTGTAATTCAATACAATCATCATCATCATATTCATCATCATGAACCCTTACCCATTTCTTCACCACCTTCAATTTCAAATTCAAATTCTTCATCTTCTTCATGTTTTGTTCCTACCCATTCTTCATTTCTTGTTGGTTCTTCTTCTTCTTCATCATCATCTTTTGGTGGTGGAGGAGGAGGAATTTGTGGTGGTGGTGGTGGTGGTGGTGGTGGTGGTGGTGATAATGGTGGTGTTGATGATTTCTTCTCAATTTCTCAACAAATGGGTCTTTCAGAAATTGATCAAAATTCAATTTTGAGCATTTCTGATACTTCATCAAATTTGCATCACTATCAAACTCCAGGTAAAGAGTTGCATGGATTTACTGTGTTCTTATTTTTCATGCAAACAGAGGAGGATCTTCTTTTTTGTACTATTAGGTTTAAGAGAACCTTATAATTTCTTTCTTTTTTGATCTTCTCTATATTTTCGGGACCACTAATTTTTTTTTTTGATTTGAATTTGTACTTTGTTTTTTGATCAATTTTTTTGGGGACCACTTTGATTTTTTGGACTTTTAAGCTTCAGGTAGTATTTGATCACAGGATTTGGTCATTTGGGTCTTTGTTTTTTTTTTTTTGCTTTTCTAGGGTTTCATTTCCCCTCTTTTGTTTGTTTTCTTCAGCTACTTTCTGAAAATGGGTTTTTTAGTAACAAAAGAAGAAGAAGAAGAAGAAGAAACCCCTTTTTGATTTGAGAGGTTATTTTGATGAGTCTGATGATTTTTCCCAAAACCCATCTCTCAATTCTTCTTTGTTTCTGAATTTCTACTAATAAAGAATCTGATTAGGTTTGAGTTGTGTCTCAATCACCCATCGTGTAGAATCTAGTAGAAGCTTTTACTAAGGTTCCTTCTCAAACACCCATCTTTTTAGGGCAATTTGATTTTATTTATGTTTAAGTCCTTTTCAGAAAACTGTGGCATTTGAAATAAGGGTTTGTATTTGAGAATGAATTAAAATTGTTCTTATCATTATTATTGAATTTTATAATTGCAGAGTTCATAACAGTGTTTATCAATGGAGTTCCAACTGAAGTTCCTAATGGACCATTTGACATGAAAGCTATGTTTGGTCAAGATGCAATGTTGGTGCATTCTTCTGGAATGACTGTTCCTTTCAATGAATATGGATTCTCATTGCAAAGCTTGCAAATGGGTGAAAGCTATTTCTTAGTAAGTTTTATGTTTCATTGTCTTTTTCGCTTCTTCGGCACATCTTGTTTTAATACTATATACTAGAATTTAGTTTCGAACTTACTTCGCTTGGTGAACAATTTTCTTGTGAAGGTAATCTTCCGGAAAAAGTTTTTAGGAGATAAACTAAACCAAATCAAATTGTAAAGTGTATTTGATCATTTAAACCCAATCTCCATGGATTGATTGTGAAGACCTTAGTGTTATCGACTCAAGTCTAGGATCTTCGTGTTAGATAGACCACATTGTCTGACCATTTGACATGTCAAGTGATGTGTAGATGCCTCTAATTCAACAACAAAAAAAAAATGTTAGATGCCACTAGCATATGTGATCGGTCGTGTGGTGGGAGTTACAATTTGTCAATTTAGATGAAATCCTTGATAGGCAGCCCCACCATGAAAAATTTAAGAGCTAAACCAAATCAAATTATGAAGTGTATTTGATCATTTAAACCCAATTTCCATGGATTGATTGCGAAGACGTTAGTGCTATCGACTCAAGTCTAGGATCTTCGTGTTAGATAGACACACCGTTTCAGGTAACACATCAATCGGGCGGTGGGACATTGTCTAGTGGAATGTAACACGGTATATTTAGTCGGATAAAATGGTTGATGTGTCTCTGTTGAATATTATAGCAAGGGAATTTGTACATCGATTTCTTAGTAATGATTGACAGACAATTTTTAACATGTTTTTATTTGTTGGAATTCAAAATATTTTTCAGATATGTACAACTAATGATATTTATAATTTTAAAAATTGCAGATTTCGAGATCTCTTTAATAGTAAAGGAGTGCCAAGTTGTTGACAACCTACAAATAAAGTATCTACGGATTACGATACTCGGACGGAGTCCTCGGATAAAAAGTTCCTACTTCCTACTGCAAATGCTGAAGAGAGTAGCTTGCTTGTTGATTTTATTTTTCTTTCATCTTTCTTTTCCGTGTAAGCTTCTTTATTTTTCTTTTTGGTTTCATCTTTTGCTAGTTAGCTTAGTTAATCAATGCTCTTGTTCTTCAATTGCCCAATTAACCAAATTAACTGTGTTATGCTTGAAAATTTTCAAACAAACTAAATATGATCACATAAAAAAAAAAAGAGAAAACCACATTTGGAACTTTTGATCTCAACTTGCAAGTAAATTACCAAGCCGAGAACAAAACCCTAGTTCTTGGAGTTCTCTCTGTCTGATTGTTCACTTCTGACATACGCTTAATAAACTACAATTAGGAATTTGACGAAACCCCAAAATCCATACTAAATTAGATTCCTATAACAAGTAAAAGGTCGCTCTGAACCGCGTCACGACTCAGTCCATCACACACCTATAGACAGTTTTGCACATCAATTGAGAAGGGTCATGTGAAAGAAAATAATTTTCTAATTTATTTGTCTAATAAACAAATGCAACATGTATATCGCACTGAAATTATTAATTTTTATACTTCTATAAATACCTTTCACTCTTCTCAATTCCACTATTATTTCCGTTATATTGTACTATTTTCTTTAGTTTAAGAGATTACCATATCGAATGTTATGATATAACCCATATAGTAGTTTTTTTTTTTTTATGAGAGAACCCATATAGTAGTTTGATACTAGCCTTTTTTAATAAGCACATAAAGTGTCATAGAATATAGATCTCGAAGGACATAAATTGTTTAACCTCAAAGGTGGCGACAGTAATTTTTTACTTTATTTATACATTTGAATAGTTCAGAATAACCACGAATACGTGACATCGACCCCAAATAGCTACTTGATTTTGGAGGATCCCATGAGCTAGAGTGTCATCAAGCCAATTCAAGTAGTTTTATGTTAATACTAGGGTATATCCCGTGCCCTAGGGCACGGACACTTGTATAAATTACACTTGAAATTTATTTTGTTTCTTTTTTTCTTAAATTAGAATTTTTATTTCAAGGGTATATCCCGTGTCCTAGGGCACGGACGCTTGTATCAATCAAATGTTACGAAATTTATTGTTATATTATATTGAGATAGAGAGATTTTTATCAGTATTTTTTTTGTTTCTTTTCTCTTAAATTAGTTATTATTTTATAGAGAGAGAGATTTTTATTAGTTATTATTTTTTTGTATTATGTTTTTGTTTCTTTTCTCTTAAATCAGTTATTATTTTATTGAGAGAGAGAGATTTTAATTTCTTTTTTTTAACCCTTGAAATTTATTTTGTTTATTTTTTTTCTTAAATTAGTTATTTTATTTCTAAGAAGGAAAAATTATTGTTTTCTAAATAGGTAACTTTATCTCTACGAAGGACTATATTTTAAATTTTGAGAAGGGCTTCTAGACAATATCCTTTATTAAAAAATGATGTTTGTCCCAGTCATCGTTTTCCCTTCTGTTTTATATAATAGATATGTATCATCAGAGTATCCAAATTAATTAAATTATCCAAACTACGTCTCTTAATTCTCAAATTAATTAAAATTTTCAATATTTTGTGAGAAAATTTTAGTGTAAAGATTTCCCAAGGATAAATCCTAGAATTTCTTTGGTTTTTTGGATTTGGAAAAATGCGGACTTTCAAGAACGAGAATCTTATGATATCTCGAATGCAACATTTGTTCTTACAAATTTTATTCAAAAAACTTGCAAATAAAGGTGACATATTATGACATATAGATAATATGCTGCAAACGACTAACTTCGTTTTGAAAGATTGACAGGAAAAGGTGGATGTCATAAATGTCAATGAAATCTATCACCTCTTTAACCCTTGTTAAGTATCGAAAGGGAAAATTCTAATTAAATGATGTTGCAGATGCAGTATACTAATATTTACGAGTCTACGACCTTTTTTTTTTCATTTTTTACAGGGAAGACTCATTTTCAATCCGAACATTACCCAAAAGTGTGTAGGAAAAGAGTTAGGTAAGCCTATCAAAGAAATAATTTGTTGAATGATGCCTTTATTTTTCCAACAGTTTGGTGGGAATTATCAATAAGTAGAATCAAGTTTTTAAATTCAACAAGTTAGGTACTTAGTGTGAATAGGTTATTGACCAAGTTAGGTACTAGTTCTTGGACTTCTATCATTAAGGTTAAGCTTCTTGGGAAAGGCCAATCAAAAGGGAAAAAGATTAGCTTGTCTGAAATTAGAACGAAAATATGGCCACTAATAGTTTTCTAAGTGTCTCCCAGTATAAATTCAAGACTGAAACACAGTAAACAGGAATAGACGGATTCGGAAATAGAAATTTCAACATATAGTAGCAATTAGAATTTGTAGGTTTAAATTAGTACAGATAGATATTAATCGACAACCAAACACAAACAGGTACTAGAAGAGTTCCGTAAGCAGTTTTACTTCACCTCTAGCGAATTGTAGTAGCAAGTATCTGCTGCAGTTTGAGCCTGATAGGAATACATGAGTCCGCAAATTTGTAGACTGTAGTCAATAGTTTAGAGAGACAAACATATGCATTATGAACAACGTCGCGCTTCCTACCTATGTCTACTATTTACAGCAAGAAAAAAAGGACATTGTTCACAAGCCGATGACTCCCTTTACGATTTTGAGAAATCTTGCACTGAAGATCGAGTAAAATAACAGTCTTAACAAATTCAGTAACTAAATTTTTTTTCATGTATGCATGAATATCTTGAGGCGTATAAGTTTGTTACGTGGGAAGCAGTGAGGAATAACCTTTTACGTGGTTTCCTGGAAGGATTTAGAGCGGGATAGAGCGGCCGGGTTTGCTTGTAAGACTTCGTCAGCATCTGATGCCTGATCTTTGGGTTCTGCTTTCGGGCTAAAAGCTTTGAAAATGCCACCTTTTGTTATGGGTTCCTTCTGATCAGGCTTAATGCCCAAAGTTGCCCAGATAGAACTCTTCATAGCGTCATCTGGATCATCAATTCTCAGTGTCTTGGGAACCCAAAGACACTTCTCTGCTTTCTCTTCACCTTGTAACCCTACATCTCTAGAATGCTTACCTAAAGTTGGAGAACCATTGCTTGAACATCCACTGTTGCTAGGGGAGGAAGATGGAGAAATACTGCCATTAGTTCCGATCCAAGGCATGTTCCATGCACGAGCAGCCCAGCCAGGCATGCAACCCCAGTAAGAAGCAGGTATAAATGGGATGGGAATGCTTGGGGTGCCCGCGGGAGGAGCCGCCAACATGGACATCGAAGCCCACTGAACTGGCCTAGGGTTTCCATTTTCCGTACCACAAGCATTATCAGAAGAACATCGTGGGGCGGACATAGCAGCTACATTATTCCAACCAGGAGCCCATGGGTACGCCCATGGAGGTCCAGGGTAACATGGCATTTGAGGTGGAGGACTAATCACGCCAATACAGTTAGGAATACTGCCTTGTCCCATATGATTACCATTTCTTAGCATCTCTTCTTCACCAACAGAAGTAGCAGAGCCACAAGAGGAGGGTTCCTCTCCATTTTCAACACAAACCACTGGACTCATCTCGACATCTTTATTCTGGTCACCGAGATTAAGTACAGTCGACATTGATTCACAGAGAGGAGCATCCGAACCAAACTTTAGCACAGTACCATTTCCCTTTAGAGGCATCGAAGGTGCACAAACTTCTCCTGGTTGGAGTTGCTGATCTGCTGACTCCGATGAGTAGACCTGGCTAGCTGGTATTCCTTCAGAAGACATCATTAAGTGGCGATACTGCGACACTATGTGCTTATTCTTCCGGCGCCCCGCCCCAACAGGCACATTTCTCATAGTTCCTCCAGCAGTCCAATATCTCTGGCAGTTCTTGCAGAAATGCCTAGGTTGATTGACGTTGTAATTATTGTAGTAGCAAAATTTTGTATCTAAACTGTTGCATCGAGGACAGGGCAAAATTTTGTCTGGTTTCTTAAGAAGCTTATCTTGACCGGCTGAACAGTCTTCACTTTGGTCTTCCTCAATCTTAGGTAACTCCACTACCTTGTTTTCCTTACTATGATTTTCCTTGCCCATATCCTGAATAGGTTTCTCAACCTTGTTGTGGGTATCTTGCAGATGAGAAACATCGTTTTCTGCTTTCGCTGTTTCTCTACATCTATCCTGTTATTCAAAATGACAGAACATTTAGTCTCACTCTAACAAACAAATCACTCACAAGCAGAAAATCGCCTATTAAGCCATCTTAATCGAAGTTAATATCAGGCGTGCCATAACGAAATTCACAAATGCACTCAAAACCATAATATAGCAGTAATCGCTATTATGTTGACACTAAGCTAAGAAATACCTTTCGCCTTCACCTGTCTAGAACACACTCTGTATATAAAACATCCGGATTTAAAATACCGAAATGAAAACCCCAAATTGATCAACGACAGCCGACATATAACTAAATCTTAGAAGAAAAACTCAAAGTGATCAGCAAAAACAATCCCAAGTTAAGCAAAAAATTCAACAAGATTTGGGGTTTTTAGTCATGTGAAGTCAACCCACAGTGAAATTAACATCAATAACCAAAATCTTATACTGGGTTTTGTACAGAGGTACCAAAAATCATAGCTTTATTTGGTTGAGTATCTTTGCATCCTGAGAAAGATACTTGATGCATAATTGAGACCTTAAATTCTCACTATTTAAAGAAGAAAAACTCAAATTAAGTAAAATTGAGTCCTTAAATTCTCCATAAATAAAGAAAAAAAAATATGTTTATTGATATTAGCTGATCAAACTCAAAAAGATAAGCAACAAAATTTTTCAAAACTGAAAAGGGACAAACAAAGACTGCAAACCTACAATAATTACAAAGATAAGAACAGTAAAAGTTACTGAAAACAAAAAAAAAAACCCATTTAAGGGTTTCTTTTGAAACCAATTTCTACCCTAAATATGCACATATTTTTTACACCACCCACAATAACAACAAAAAAATGAAGTCCAAATGAATAGCTCAAAAGAAAAGAAATAGAGAGAGAGAGATTAGGAGTACCTCCTTATCTTGTTGAGAGTTCACCGGATTCAGACGACTTTGAATAGTATCAGATTTGTCTACTAAATCAAGGTGGGTAATCTGAGTTTCTTGTAAAGGAATCGTCCTACCAAAGAGTTTAATAGCTGGATCTTTAAACTCAGACATTTTCTTCTCTAATCTTCGATTTTATAAGTCGAAGAGATCGAAGAACATAACTTTTCAAGTTTCAACACCAAACAAACACACAGACAGACAGACAGACAGACGAGAAGAGTATCGAGAGAGATATAGAAAGTTAGAGAGAGAAAATGAGAGGAGAGTCTTTAAAAGAAACTGAGATGGATTAGAGAGAGTTGAGAAAACCAGTAAAGAAAAAACACGAAGAACGTGATAGAGAAGTGGGATTTATTTTTAAGATTTTTCTTCCCCATTTTAGTTTTATTATTATATTATTATTATATAGTCTCGTTAACTGCAATTTGGGTTTTCTCTTTTCTTTCTTTCATTAACTTTACCGGATATATCGGTCACCCTTTATGTCGATTGGCGTCCTAGTCATCATAAAGGATAGCTTCTTAGCCATGAATTTCGTGCACACGTGGTATCAAAAGGCTGACGTCATCTCTATGTACTCATTGTGTCTGACGTTACTCCCTAGGCCCCCTACCATTGTTCATCAACAGCACCCTCCCAAAGTGCTGTTAGCACCCGGATTGTACATGGGATAGCTCCCAGTTTGTGCTTCGCCCGGGTGCCAATGACAGCTTAGACGGTTGCTTTTAGCCGCACCTAAAACAAATGCCAAGGTTTTCTTCCCCTCGACAGTGCATGACTAGGATAATCAACATTAGGTTGTATAAGTGGTTGATAATGTTGTCATAAACTCTAAGACGTAGAGGTGCCAAAGTCAATTCTCATTGTCATTGTAACTGCTACCCTTCCTTGGGACTAAAAGATGAGAATAGAGAGGGAAGAAACAAGAAAGAAAAGGAGAGAAAAAAAAAAAAAAAAATAGTAGAAATAGTGTGTGTGTGTGAAGGGAGAGATGCAAAAGAAGAGAGCGAGAGAGCTAGAAGAAGAGAGGGAAGCAGAGGAGAGAGAGGAAACAGTCCATACTCTAGGATGACTTGATTAGGTCAATTAGGTAGAGCTAAGACCACCTCAAATGTAAGAATTTTTAATGTAAAATTCATCTTCAGTCTTAAGATGATGCGCCAACAATCAACTCTAAAATGTCTTAAGAAGAATCTTAGTGTTGTATTTGAGATTCATCTTGAAGACAATTTTTCACTCAATATTAAAAATAAAATTACATATTTAGGAGTCTTAATCACTTGTCTAATACAAACTTCATTTCCCTTCATCAAAAAAAAAAAACTTCATTTTAGATATTTGCAAAAATACATTATTTCGGTTGTTCAAATTGGTCAACATTCCTATTTTTCCGCTTTACTATCATTTATCAATTTCTACTACAACCTTCGTTTCAGTATGTTTGTTTGACTCCAAATTACAAATATAACTAATGATAAAATTAGAATGATGTGAAATTAAATTGTCTAACAAAATTGTTAGATAAAATAGCCCAAATAGACAGTCCCAAAACCGAATAAGCCCCGTCATACAAATTTTAAGCTAAATGACCGACCTGTTTCTCATAAAGCAACCAAGAAAAGAAGATACTGCTATAAAGTGACCTTTATGCCGAACCGGCTATAGTCGGTCACTCCACCCCAGCGACTAGGGAGCTAACTCCCCACCCCATACAAAAATATTAAAGCAAAAGAGAGTGGTGGGACCCACTCAAAAAGATAAAACGATGCGAGAGACGAAAACTAGCTCGTGTCATTCAAGACTTCTCTCATCAACTTTTTTATCCGTACAATTTCTCACCCCTTCACACGTGTCAGTTGTTTTACGTGTCATAGAACTTGAGGAATCGGATATTTAATCCTACGTGGCAAAGTGTAAGCCTGTAATACCCAAATCATCAAGACACGTGGAGGTTAAAAGCGACAAGAACTTATTAAAAAGCTAGTACTACTTTTTCAGAAAAAGCGTTTTCTTTCTTTGTTTGCTTTTAGTATTTGCTTTGCCTCGTTTAGGGTTTCCTTTTTTTTGCTTTTCGCCTTTCCTTATCGTATAGAAAAGGAATACTCTCCTTATTAATTAATCTGAGAAGACTTTTTGCCATCTCATTTCTTATTGTCCTCCTTAGAGAGTCGATTAACATCTTTTATCCTCCCTAGATAGTTTAAATCTCAATGAAATCCAACGGGTTAGAACACCTGGGAATATATGAGTTTGAGTTTTTGCAAGGAAGATGGCATCATTTGGTTGTGGATTCTCTTCCTCTTCTACCACACGCTTTAATGAGCACCGTATTTTGCTCCACAATTTAAAACGGGATACTGCTAAGTCACTGTCAGGAAAAAGTGGGTATCATTTTTCTAAATTGACATTAAGGGGGTAGTGGAACGGGACTTTCACAGACTTTCATAGACAAAATGTCCCGTAGACATTTCAAGACATTTCGGATGAGTTATTATAGACAACATGTGTTCATAGACATTTTCAAGACATTGAGAGTTTGTAGACAAAATGTCTTTATAGACATTTCAAGACATTTGATCCATAGACAAAATGTCCTGGGGACATTTTAAGATCTTGAGTCCATTGACAAAATGTGTAATGCATATTATATTTGTGCTAATCAAAAATATATTTTTCGACTTTTATAGACATCTGTGAATATTTGTAGACATTGATGGACATTTGGTAGACATTTATTATTTTAATATTATTATTATTATTTAATCACATGAAATAATATATTAATACTAACATTGCAAAAATATATTTTTCGACTTTCGTAAACATCTGTGAATATTTGTGGACATTGACGGACATTTGGTAGATATTTATTATTTTAATATTATTATTATTTTTTAATTACATGAAATAATATATTTATACTAACATTTCAAAAATATATTTTTCGACTTTCGTAGACATCTGTAAATATTGTGGACATTGATGGACATTTGGTAGACATTTATTATTTTAATATTATTATTATTGTTTAATCACATGAAATAATATATTTATACTAACATTTCAAAAATATATTTTTCGACTTTCGTAGACATCTGTGAATATTTGTGGACATTGATGGACATTTGGTAGACATTTATTATTTTAATATTATTATTATTGTTTAATCACATGAAATAATATATTTATACTAACATTTCAAAAATATATTTTTCGACTTTCGTAGACATCTGTGAATATTTGTGGACATTGATGGACATTTGGTAGACATTTATTATTTTAATATTATTATTATTGTTAAATCACATGAAATAATATATTTAATACTAACATTTCAAAAATATATTTTTCGACTTTCGTAAACATCTGTGAATATTTGTGGACATTGATGGACATTTGGTAGACATTTATTATTTTAATATTATTATTGTTTTTTGATCACATGATGGACTTCAAATGTCTCTTGTTTTTTGAAAGACATTTTGGCTTCCAAATTTGTCCCAAATCCTTCACAAATTCATCAAACTATGAAGTCCACCAAAGTCTGGGACATATTTTGTCTACAATCGAATGCCTCAGACTTTCATAGACTCTCAAATGTCTGGATTTGAATGCCTCAGACTTTCGTGGACTCTCAAATGTCTGGATTTGAATGCCTCAGACTTTCGTGGACTCTCAAATGTCTGGATTTGAATGCCTCAGACTTTCGCGGACTCTCAAGAGTCCGCGAAAGTCTTGCTCCACTACCCCCCTAATTATCTTTAAGAATATAAAATCCAAAACAATTAGAAATAAAAACATTTCTAAATTAAAAAACTGTTAAGCAAGAACTTGAATTAGTTAATTAGAGGCAAGACTTCAATTTTATAGGAGACTGGATCTCCATGGATGGGATTAATAAAGATAACTAATAAATATCTGTCCTCCTGTCTTTGGTGAAGTGGTTTGGACACCCCTCTTAAATCCATGAGATCGTGGAATCAAGTCTCTATGAAAACAATTTGTAGTCAACATTTGTTTTAAATTTCATGTAATTTAGGCTAAAGATAGAATAATTAATGTAATAAATTTGTCAGCTTTAGACCTCTTTCATGTGACCTTTAGACCTCTTTCATACATGGTTTAAATTAGACTGTTATCGTGCGTATCACATCTTCATGATGTATCAATGTCTTGTAACGACTAACATAGATGATAGTCGAATACTCAAAAAAAAAAAACTAATTAATATTTGAGCTATTAAGACACATAAGAGTTAAGAGTATGGTAGACTAGCATGGAGATTGTATTACTATGCTGGTTTCTTTTTTGAATTGAAATTTAGAGAAAGAATATTCTTTTATCGTCTTCAATTTGTTCATTTTATTTAAATAGGTTTTTTTATTTATGTTTATGAATTCAACAAAAATAAAATAAATTGAAAGCAAAATAATTGTTAACAAAGTTTAAGAAAAAGATAGTGATAACAATGACTAAAGATAAAGAAAAGGTAATTGAAAAAGTACCTTTGATTTCATATTTTATTATTTAAGAGATGGAAAAAGTTTGTTCAGAGAGAATTTAGGTTTTTTTGAACTTACCCCTTCATCACTAATTGATAATTGAGTTTGTCTCCCTGTAATTGAGCTTACCCCATAAGATTTACTATTTTTGACAAAGACACAAAAGTTGTGTTTGGCGTACGTGAAATAAACGTAACTACCAACGACAATTATCCTTCAACATGATTCTCGTAGTTATTACACCTTACTTTATTGTTTGATTTGGCCGGTAATATGATTAGCAAAGATTGAATTTAGTTCTAATTTATGATTTTATTATCCCATTCCAAACACGTCCTTAGTATTTTTACCAAAAATTTTGAACTCAAGGGGGTAAGCTCAATTACTGATTACTAAAAGGGGTAAACTCAATTACTAATTAGTTTCGAGGAGGTAAGCTAAAAAAACCCTAGAATTTATATAGAATTTTGTAAATGTATGATTTTATGGTGCTTATTATTCCCATGGTTATTTTTCTAAATTTTTTACTTTACAAAAATTTAAGTTAATGTGAGATCCGATTTTATTTTTTTGCATAATAAGAGTTGATTTTTGGAATACATCTACAAAATTTCTTTCGGGTTGTAGGAATTAGGATACACTCTAATTGCAATTCTTAGTAAAAAAAATTCAATATATCACTATCAGTATCTCCAGTAGAAAAATACGTCGTATATTCAGAATTATTGTTCACACCAAGAAAAAAATTAGATAACTTCCCATATTATTGGTCCATAAAATATAAGAAAATGTGAAGTTATAATTTGAATGGTGGTAAGAAGAAATTGTGGTTTAAATTATACCATATTGAACATTTCAAATGGATAGGAGTATTTTAAAATTATAGCATTGTCCATCTCAGAATTGTCTATTAACCCATCCTCCATCGACACATGTCAAGCATTTATACCAACAAGCCACAATAGTGTCCACTTAGCAATAAACAAGATCTTGAATAAAAAATTAGCCACCATTCAATTGACTAGAATCTCTTTAAGAATCATTTCAATAAAGGACCACAACCAAGAGGGTGAAAAAATAAGAAGCCTTACTAAATTGGACCACATTACCGTTTAGAGAAGAAACCAGATAAACTTGTAGGTTTTGATAAAATTGTACATATCTTCATAGTCCCCGCTGTATTGCTCTCGTGGTTCGAGATTAGGAATAACTCAACAAGAGTATTGGTTGTTAAAGATTGAAGATGTTGAGGTTGGATACGCTGTTTATAGTCCAAGTGAGATTATTCTCTGACAATCTCCGGTTCAAGTTTTCTTTTTCTTACAGTCGAAAACCTAACTCTAATAAATTTTAAGGTAAATAGGCTTCAAGTAGAAGACCAATCGACACAGAGTAGTAAGTGCGTAAATCTTGATTTTCTTATTCTTCGAAAATGATATTGATTTTTCATCCATGTTGTCAAAAAAATTTGTTTGGAGTTAGTAAGAGTAGCTTGAATTTTAGTAGGCAAAGGATTTATGGTATGGATATGTTGAAAGTTAGAAACCACAAGTTTGCAATTGCCTTAGATTTGACTTTCTCACTCAAGTTCAAATTCAATATCTATCTCACAAGCAAAAGACTTTATGTTTTGTTGGATAGGGCATAAGGAAAGAAAATGAGAGCTAAAATTACCTTTATTTTTATGGTTCTCCTTTCTCTTAAAAGAGATTAAAAGCAAAAGTTCTCAACTTCTAAGTTGGAAAAAAAGAAGAAAAAGAAAGAAAGCACCACTTTATCCCTTCTTTAGGTTAAATGTGTTTTTCAAAAGTTGTTTGAGTAGGTTCAAATGCACACAGGTCATCATCCATTTTATGGAAATACAAAACTATGGCTTTTATGCCTTTTCTTTTTTTGTTATCTTTTATTTCCCTTTTTCCTCCTTTTCTAATTGTTCTGTTTTTTCGGTTATGGGTTAAATTTCATGGGCATCCTCCAAGTTTAGAACAAGGTCTAAAGGGGTTTCGCAGCGATTGGAGTGAAAGGTTTGATACATGTGAAATTTTAGCAGACCAACCCAATTATGAAGAAACCGCTTAGAGTTAGTAGTAGTTTATATACGAGATAAGTGTCATCGACTTTTAAACCTAGGAAAGAAAGGACTCAAATTCTAATAATAAAGGAGGGTTCGCATCATAAGTTATAGGCCCATTGGGTTTTTACCATGTCTGCACACCATCACACTTGACTTGGTCCGAAGAATTGGATCATCTCCGGTTTCTTCACCACCATCACCAACTTCCACCACCACTATCACCTTCAGTTCTTACATCGTTGTCCCCTCGTCTTCCGCCCTTGCAAACGCTTGACCGAGGGTTCTGAAATTCTCAAGACGAGGGTTCAGTCTTAGAGAAGGAGATAGAGAAGATGGTTGCGGGTGATGGTGGTCGGAGATGGTGTTAGTCAAAGGTAGCGATGAAGATAAAAATCTTGTATATTTTGTAAGTCGATTGAGGTCACATGAGTGTAGAAGGGTAAACGGGGTCTAAGCGGTAAACAAGAATATCAATTGGGAAATTTATAGACACCCCCTCTAAGTGTTAAAAGACGCCTCCTTCCTTCACAAACTTCCTCTCAAATTTGCCTCGAGGTAGAAGCGTTTAACACAATTAAGGAGCCTCTTTAAATTCCAGTATCAATCAGAAAGTGTAGAATAAGTTTTCCATTACCCATAGTACTTCCTAAATCCAATGCCACAGCTGAACCAGTTAAAGTACATGAATCACTCACAAAGTTTGTCTGTGGAAGGGCGTTAATAGCACTAAGTCCGGGCGCTGATAGAACTTTAATGGTGCCAATAAAATCCGGGTGGCAAACGGTAGCGAGAGGGAAGCGCGGGAGAAAGCAGCGCGGGTAATTTCTGATTTTTATCCTCCCGATCTCCGTTTAGGGTTTAGAATTCAAAAGACATGCATTTTTTTTTTGTCTACTTCCATGTAATTCTCCAATTACGGTTTAATCCACATTTTAGGGTTTAAGTATATCCAGACAATTTCTTATATCTAAGGATGCTATGGCTCTAATGGCTTCCTATACGCGTTTAATATGCATCATCTTAGGGTTTTTTTTTTTAACATTTACAGGCTAAGAGGACATCTCCTTTTCAGGCTTTATGTTCAATTTTGGTTTAGGTATAGCATTTTAGGGTTTATTGATCCAACATTAGCAGATCAAAATGCCACCTTTTTTGTGATAGTGTTTCTTGGGCTTTCATTTCCGTGTCTTTCGTGATAGTCTGAATCTTGTTTTCTCAACCTTCTTCTTCTTCATATTGGTTTTCTTGTTTGTTTCCTAAATTGCATGATATTAAGAATATAACGCATTCTTGCTGATTGAGGTGATCATAGACATAAACATCAAAATTTACAAATTGTAGCATTTAATTACTCATAGGTTACAGACTCTCACAGGAATTTGAAACAGTAGGATTTCATCGCAAGCAATACTTCTTACTCACTCCTACAGGTAAACCTAAGGCATATTTGCAACTTTTGCCCTCTCATTGAATTTTATTCTTATCTTTATTGATATTTTCTCCTGCTTGAGTTAACTACTAATGCTCGTTGATCTGTTTTACCTGGTTTCAATACTATAACTAAGACACCATCAAGAAGATGATGACGGTGAGGCATATGCTGTTTGTTAACTTAAGCTGAAACCATTCAAGTCAAACGGTCTGCAATTTGTCACTTCATTTTCTTCATTGGCATTCAGATCAAGGTCTGAATTTGGGTAAGGAAGTTCAAACTCTTTTGGGATCTCCTCATTTTCCAGTTCAACAACAGAGCTAGTACTGTTGGTATCGTCAAGAAAATTTATGTTCTTGCATACCCCATTTTCTCCTTGAGCTCTAATGCTTAAAGTCATATCAGTGGAGCTTCTTTGGACTGGGAAAATCATCATCTCTGTGTCTCTTCCTGTTGGCGAACAAAATATTTTGTTTTCATTTGGTTCAGTTCCATCGAGCCTAAGTTCTACTTTATCCTTTAAACCCAATTGTGTATTATCATTATAACATCTCAACCCCATAGAAATATGTTGCATCTCTTGATCCTTTTGAAGCCCCTCACACGAGGTCAAGCAGCTGTCAATTGAACAATCTGCAAGTTGGGTTGTTTGTTTTTGTTGCTTGCACAAACCTGATAGATCTTTCAACTCACCAAAAGCAGAACTTATGCATTCTGGAGATACTTTAGAGACCAGTTCAGATAGCTGCAGTTTAGTAGCCTCTAGTCCAATGGCACCAGTGTTCTGCCGTCCAAGTGTTTCCTGGGCTTTCTCCAGCACAGACTGTAAGTATTTTCCCTGGGCCTCTATCCTTAGCTGCAAGTGTCGCTGCACCTGGTTTAATTCAGAAGATATTCAATTGAGGATAAGGTATAAATGTTTATACCAGAAATAACAAAAATATCTGCTGTTATGTACGTTCAGCCATTAAAGAAATTCTTGTGGACCATCTTCGGTCGAAGAAAGGAAGCCTCCTGTACAACAATTTAAAGGTTCATAAACATGGAGTTGAAACGAAATCATGACATCCATAATCAATTATGTAGGTAATAGAGAGTTATATCTAACTAATTTCTTGTCTTATAACGTTTCATTTTCCTTTTACTCTTAACCCATGCCATTAGTTCTGGTTCTTGTGGCATAGTTTATGTAATTCATTTGTATTGTAATACATTCATGTTAGGTTCTAGAGCTTTTCTTTTTGAAACTTTGAATGAATATATATTACCACATACATTTTCTCATTTAGTCATATAATTTGAAAGAGCCCCTTTTGTAGTGTTTACACAGTTTTGTAGGACCCACATGATTATAAATCCAACGACTGATTTCTTTTAAGGATGTTTCCTAACCATGAACATCATCCTCAAAGTTAATCGACCCTTTTCTACAGTTTTGCTCTCCATTAACAGTTTATTGGAAAGAACAACTTAATATAATGACTAGCAGTTGGATTCAAGTGAGCAAGATCTACTCATCGTGTATACAATATCAATTTAAACTTCTCTACCCCTCTTAAGACCTCAAAATTACCGCTTTCAGCAGTGGACGGGGTAAAGTTGTAGAATGAGTCATTTCTAGATATTATTGTTTAACGGTGTGAAGCATCCTCACCCAAATTCAACCCCTTGGATGGAGGCACTCACTGCTGTTTATTTGTTGTCTAAAAAGATCTGCTCTCATAGTGTAACAACTATCTGGCATTATATTGATAGCCTTGACTTTAATAATCATATAAAATTATAGAGGGCTATTTCCTTAATTCATTATTTTCTAACATTTAAGTGTTATATTCAGTTTCCGTTTCATGGGAGATTATTTTTTTCAAATCAAGGTACAAAAGAACATGTTTCCAAAATAAATTTCTCTCTGAGGGCTTTGCTTTGTCCTAGTGAGTTTTTGTAGTAATTCATCGGAATTTTTATGCTTTGGTGTCATAGTTAGCTCACATGAGTTTTGGTAAGATTGAGTGCGGAATTTGTTTTTCTAAACATGGCTACAGCCTACAGTCATTGGCACCAATTTGTCAAACTCATTTGGAGTAACTATAAATTAGCCTTTATGCTTGCACTGAAAGAGAACATCAAAGCATAGCTTGGACTTGATAATTGCAAAAGCTCACTAACACCAAAGGGAGCCAAAAATGTAGTGATTGTTACAAATAATACCTCAAGCTGTTCATGCAGCCTTCTTTGCACTTCAATTTGCATCTGTAGTGTCTCACTTATCTGGAAGCTTCTGAAATTTAGAACTGACTGTTAGTTTAAACTTTTTTAAGGAGAAAAGTCGTATCTAAAGAAATATAAACAAATTTAGTTCTTTTACTTGTTTGTATGAGGCCCAAGGGAATTTTTGCTCATCATTGTTGCTGTAACAGCACACATCCTATCTCCTGTCATTACATCTTTGAAAGATGTACAATAAATCAGTCTCTTAGATGATTAGTATTTGATGAAGCTTGCAAGCTAGATTTATCACAACATTACTTGCATAAGTTATGTGAAAATGATGGGAATGTCTTCTTACCGTTCTTGTTGAGCCCAAAACCAGCTTGAGCATGGATGTTCTTACCAAGTCTGTACTTCTGCAAGAGCAAAGCCACTTTATTTTTTGTTTCGAGAACTTTTCTAGTCTATTACTTACATGTGATGGTCATGCACTAGTATTTATATTTGCATATAATCATTACGGGTTGTCTATTTGTGGCTACCTAGTGCAGATTTCTGACGCCATATATTAGCTAGTTTGTTATATTGGGACTTAGTAACCAAATTCATAGGTGATACATGTCATAATGTTTTTTTTGTTGGGACTTAGAAAGCGTAATAAAAATGGTCTAGCCGTCTAGGTAATAATTTCTTGAAACTACTTTTTTAGAAATGTTCAGTATCATTATGTACCTGAAGATGGCTCTTTAGGTGGTACAAGGTTAGTCCTGGAATCCCCATTAACTTCATAACTGTCTTTGGTGTAGCTTCTGTAACATAGGAAAATCTCTGAGTTAGGTGCATCCCTTCATACACATTTTCTCATGTAACAATGAGCTGCAGTTTTTCCTTCATGTCAAAGGTGTTCAACAGGACCAACACACATGGTCATATAACTGGTTAGTTGCCAATTCTCTTACTGCTGTATTACTATTGTATTTATTTTAATTTGGAGCTATGTCTTAATTTGATTTACATCCAGTTCTTCATGCAATCATGCGTTGGTTCTTTACTTCTCAACAAGTTGCTGCTAACCTTTGAAGTCTAGCTTCTCTAACATAACCATTTCATTTTCTCTATGTTAACATGGATATATGACACCTTTTAGTATTTCTTATTGGATACATGGGGTACTCATATCGGACCATAAAATACCTCTTTAAGTTAGTAACTAGCCGATGCTCGATTAAAGAAAAGATGGTTTATAGTTATTTTGTGGAAACATGTACATGGATGTATCGCCGTAAGGGAATGTAATGTTACTACATGTGTGTTTTCATGTTTTAGTCATTACATCTCATTACTTTCTTGTGTGTGTAAACAATAATCATGCTGTTCTAGATTGGTATAGTTTGTAACAAAATGCCAACTGTAACCGAAAAATAATCCATTGGTTTTTGTTTTGAGTCAGTTATTCTTACTATCTGCCCCTCCAAGCTGATTGACTGCTTCTATGAATCGTTCATGAAGCTCAGGTGTCCATTTCAACCGGGGCTTAGCATCAGTTGAGAGAACCAATCCTGTACCTACATGACCATTCCCACGCCCGGGGTGCATCTTGGGTGAAGGTAAATTGTTCTTTACTTAATTTCCTGTTATTAAGATCATGATCAGTTAGATCGACCCAAACAAATATTCATAATTGGGAACTGAGATAAGTGAACTCTTCTTACCTTAATTTCCTTTTCTTATGATCCTTTTGTTTGCTAGTTAACTCGCCGGAGAAATTTGTAAGAACTTAACAGGAAGCTATCTTATGAACTCTACGCTCTGTTGGTTCTCATTCTTGACCACTTCTTATCAAACAAACAGGTTACGAGACTGTCATTTAAAGATGAAATTTAGAAGGAAAGCATAGAATCTTCGAAGAGAAAAAGACACCACGGGAACTTGAATCCATCCAATCTTCATATCAACTCAAAAATAAATTTATTACTCCTGCTTTGGGTATCTGCGGGCCCTTATCCAGAAATTCCACTTTCCATTCTCAGGAAGCCATTCATACATTTCATCTCCTGCACTACAACTATTTGGGATACCCCAGACTTCGCAATATGTTCAAGAATATATCCGTCGAAACTTTTATTTTTATTCTCATTCATCATCCCTTTTGAAAACGCAAGAACCTTATGCGAAGAAAGAGAGAAATTTTTTGACACCGTTTTGGATTCTGTTTTTTTCTCTCTCAACTTTGTTATAAGTCTGCTGCGGATTCTTAAATCTTTTTCAAGGACAGACCCCACATTCGTTGTTTAGTTAATTATGCTTTTGGGATCTGCTACATCGATAAAGTTTAATCAGATTTGCAAATATTTAGGTGCTTAAATTACAGATGGAACAACAAACTAATCATAGCTCCTCTATTATGTAATTGGTGGAAGGCTAAGGATTCTGTTGACTTGAGCATCTAAGAACAAGGGCATTAGATGCATTTAAGAGAGAGAGATTGAAATGAATATTTTAGTAAGATGCTTTTCTCCTTGGAAACGGTTGGAAGACAGGAATGGAATATTTAATACAATTCTTTATTGACTCCTAATGTAAGTTTGGTACTTATTCAACTTATTCTTGATCAAAGGGGATCAAAATGTATTTCTGGTTGGCCCCTTGTTGAATGCCCCAAACTCATGAATTTGAAGGAAAATACTTGTACACTGTGTACACCCTTCCCCGGGCCGAGTTACAGGACGCCCTTGGCTTTATCTTGACTTTTTTATATGTATTCTGTTTGGTTCATTGCGAAAATTGTAACGGATCAAGTTAAAATAATTTATTTGCTCACTACTTGTTTCTTATCGCAATTAATCTACGGAACTTTGTCTGACAGAAGAGGTGTCACGTACTCACGTACAGTGAGTGGAGAAAGGACATTGCAGAGATACAGCCGTTCACATATTTCTTGTCTCGGATTTCAACAACAAAAAAAAATATTTCTTGTCTCGGTAATTCGGTCCTCTATTTTAGGTACACCGTTTACTTTTCTATCAATATTTTAGGTGGTACTTTTTGTTCCCAAATTATTATTTTAAAGTACACACAAAATATACATACAAAATCTCATTCTATACTGTCTGAAGTAGCTTCCGGTACACTAATGTCTGACGGGACAAAAGTAAAACCAAAGAAGTATCCGTGTTAAGTTGCAATCAACCCTCTAGTTGATAAAGTCGTGTGCATTGGGCAGTAGTTGATATGATAAAGCCTTAAAATAGGACTAATTAAATTTATAATATCATATATTTATATTTATATTTATATTCTATACATGTTGTAAAGTTTTTATGCTCATAAGGTCATGCACAATAAGCATAGAGACAGTAGACCAGCATGCTATTAATTCATTAATACCTACCTGCATACATTTTACATGCATGCTGTCTTAGTCAATTAGGTTTAGGTTTCCAGCTTTGAGTTTTAATCTTGATATGCGAAAAGCTCTAGTTTGCGACTTAGAAATGGCTTGTAAACTGTTGGATCAGCTTGGCACAACACAATTATTTTCCCACCGAGAATCGTGAAATAGAAGGATAGAGCATTCATCAAGTTATTATTACAAACAGAAACATATCACCCACACTTTAGTAGTTTGTTTCATGAGACAATATTATAAAATTGAATGGAATCTCATCATATTATAGAAACCTCATCTTCTGAAGAATCATTTTAGTTAGTGTAGTATAAAGCGAATGAATTTGTATTTTATATATCAACAGATAGCAGAGAATATAATTTATGTAGATGAGTTTGTAACCTAACTAGAGCCTCGTGTTATAATGCTATCACTATATGATTCTTTTCTTTTTCTTTTGTAGATTGCGATTTGCGAATAAGACCCACAACTTCTACTCGCGAGAAGTGCGAGGTAAATATAACCAGCTCGAACAATGAAAAGAGATGTTTATGTGTAAGTCTTTGGTTGGTCATTGTGACTTGACCAGGTACCTGAATAGTAATTGGTGAGCGAAAAGTAGATAATGGTCACGGAATATTGTTTGTGCAAAAGAAAATAAAAAGTTCTAAGATTCCATTTGAAAGAATGGAATTTGAGAATCTCTCTTATTCTAGAATACATATCACAACCTCTCGTATGGGTGATATTCATCACCAGTCAAAAGATGTGCTTATTCTTTTGCCTCTCAAAACCACAAAAAATGGGTACCTGTTCTATCTCTGCTTTATCTATTTTTGCGTAAACACCTTCCTCTTTCAACTAAAGAAGCTAACCAATATATTATTCAAAGTACCCTTAAGCACAAAAACATGGTTTTTGAGTTGTAAGGACATTTTAAGACCGTCTCATCAAAGCAAAAACAGGCCCAGTTCAAAGATTGTTTGCCTGAAATTTTCTGATGAAACCCGGCCTCTCCCTTTTTTTTATCAGTTTAGGTGGCAAACCATTTAGGTATTGTCAAACGAATCTAGTTGGAATCCATCAACTTGGTTTACAGGCTCATTGCTCTCCTTATTTTTTTTAATTGCTTCATTCCAAGTTTATTTATTTATTCACTTTTCTTCTTCAGAAGATTATTTACCATAATTTTTTTTCCTTCTTTGCAGCTTCTATGCTTCTGTCAGCCAAAGAAGGTAAACAGCTTAACCCGCAATTTTTACCCTAGACAAATTACAAATTTTATTATAGGACTTAAAAAAACACTACACTACAAAGGCAAAACACTGAAATTTACAATATACCCTTCTTAAGTTGCGCCAGGGACCCTTTAGCCTGCTTCATTTGACCATGTCAACCTTGTGGAAGGGTGAGGTGTGTGTGGCTTAGAAATTTTCAGCTCAACACTGATCCAGGGTTTGATAGTTTACTTTCCCAAGTAACTCTGACAGTTTAACCCTATATATGCAAAAGAATGAGAAGGTTAGCTCACCTTGATAGAGTTGATCTGTCAACTTTATTACGCCATGAACTTAGGGGTTTAGATAAAAAAGGTTAGGTGTTATAATCATTGTTTGTGGAACTTCTTTATGCTTAAGGGTTAGTGACCCTTTCACTAGTTCAAACAAAGAAATAGACAGGTAAAGTACAACATAATGGGCACTTTTGCTTAAACAAATTCTTCTGTTCATGAATTTGATGTTCCGGGGATTTTAGGTGTCAATTTCATGCGCATATTGTTATACCCACTTCTGTGAGTGCATGAATGTTCTTCCTATAAGTTCTTAGGAGATAGAAAGAAAGATATGTTGGGTCAAGTTGATGGTATGGGGCCCAACTAAGCGTGAGAATTTGACTGGGCGTACTTAAGATTTTCTAAGTCACACCTGATCGGTAAAATAAGAACATTGTAGAATCTGGTCCAATTTTTTACACTTATCACCCAAATATCATTTTGTAGTGTAATGCTAATCAACTCTCAATAAATATTCACAGTGAGGACCTATTTGACAGGACACAGAATCTTAAATGGTTTAACAAAACCAGGACTTGAGAAATATCATAGGTGTGCCTTCCCTTCTCATTCACTTTCTTCTTAGTATTCTATTCATTAGAAGGAACTAAAGCGTTTTTAGAAAAGGAACTTATAAATCAAACTGGGCAGTAGTATCGAATCCATAACCCAAATCTGACCCCTTTAATGTCCTGGCTGGGTCGGCTGTGCCCAGATTGAGTCATTGACTATCAGGCTGTCATTGGCCACCCCAGAGCGTCTACCGTCCAATTACTCATCTACTTGTAAGGGTGTCAATCTCTATCATTTAACTAAACAAAAGCTGGAATAATGAACATTGGAAAGATGCTTATGAAAAGTTGGTCAGTATTCCCAAATGATAAGATCCTTACTTTTCGAAGAACAGATTGTGATTCGAGAAGTAGTTCGTTTGAAAATACTAACATATATAGGTAAGTGAAGATAGTGGAATATTTACTTAAAAAACTATATTCTCCCTTATGATAAGGACAGATATGAAGTACGTAGTAGTTGCAGTAGAGGTGGAACCCTACATTTCAGTCCCATCACAAAAATATAGAATCCAACTTAATTTAGATATCTTTCTATGCCACTAGGAGAAAGTGGCATGCTATGTTATCTCTATTATTAAAAGGTTCTAAAATTGAATTATATGGGTGAAGACCCAAGTACACGTGCAAAACGAATCTAGGGTGTCACCGGAGTCCAAAACTTTTCCTCTACCGTATTTCTGTGTGTATCCATTTACTCGAGAACTGAAAAGAATAGTTTGTACCTGTCCTAATTTTATAATTTCATACGTTTTAAGAATTTAATATCTGTGTATCCAATGGGTACTATTTGATTGGAACCTGTTAAGATTTTAAATACAGATTGTGTGGCATCCGATAAGTTCACTATTGGTACTCTGTTTCCTGTAGGTTATCAATTGAACTTTTAGAAGTTTCAAGGTCTCGACTATTTCATTTACTTTTAATACATTATAAGTTTCTCATCTGGTGCAATATTCCTAGTTAATTGTTGGAAAATTAATAAGTAACAAATCTTATAATATGTTATGATGTATATCAAAATTTATTTCAAATTTTAATGGCTCAATCATCTGTTTTTTTTCCACAAATGGCTCAATATCCATCTTCTATTAGTTAACATCTAATTGTTGAAATTTTGCATTAAGTGTAGTCTTCCTAATTAATGGTAAATTTTTATTAGTTATTAAGTTTTAAAGATACACATAATGGTGCATCTAGTCTTTTTGTTTAAGCATTTAGATTAATAATCTAGAAAATACTCAAATATGTTGTTTAATAACTTCTACACCTAATTAGAAAGATTGCACTCAATGAAAATGCAATGATGTATTAGAACTTTATTAATATAGGATAGTTAATCGAGCCATTAGAAGTACAAAGCAAATTTTGTTACATATTGTAACTGGTTATAAGATTTGTTATTTAATATGTTTGACATTTAATTAGGAATATTGTACTAGATGAAAAAAATCAATAGCGTAATTGAAGTACTGGATATAATTGAGACACAAAAATTTAGCTACTTACTGGAATAAGGTAAAGGGGTTGCTATTGAATACTCATCAGGTAACTAACTTGTACTAATCTTAGTGGTTTCTCAATTACGTAATATCCGATGGACTCGGAATTCTTATATGGGGATTTGGAAGTACAACCAGTTCTGGTGCACATGAATAAACGGGTACATGTTGTCACCACTTGTTTCTCAAACGAGAGTTGATTGGAGCTCATGGAGGATATTTGGCACCGCTTTGCGATTTTGTCTTAAAGTAGACCCGGTTTTAGATGAAGCAGTTAATGGCTATTTCAGCCTCTTCTTTTAGCGAATTCTATATTTTTGCTCTTAAAACTTCAATCACATTATCGATATTAGATTTTCTCGTAAACCTTCTCTATGTTTGCTTTCTGTTGTTATTTAAAACATCTTCGATTTCACGGGTTATTTTCTTTTAATGGTTGACGTATAGCTTCAATGATCTGATATACCTTCTTCTTTGTTGCTCATTAGCTGGAATCCACAGTTTGCTTTTTCTTTTCTCAGGTTGGTTCTCTTTTGGTGATTCGCTGAGTGCATTGTGGGGAATTAATCAGGGTATGCTGATGTTTTTGTGTTCTTGGTTCCTCTGTCTAGTCTTTAATTATGCTAGTTTAGGTCCTTGATTCTATGATCAATAGGTATTTATAGTCTGAAACTTTCGGTAGAGGTGGTTTCCTTACTAATTCAAATATCAGATTAATGCATCATGAAACCGAAAAGATTATTATATCCCTATGTCGGTTATTGTCATTATGCCTAACCTGAACCTTAAGTTTATAGTTAACACCAAATATCAGATCATGTTCTCTTTAGAATCAGAGCCCTCTAATGGCTTTTGCTTGTGAAAACCACTTTCGGTTAAACTTTGGTGCAATTGTGTCATTTGTTCTGCTTAAATATGGCATTCACATCTATCGAACTATAAATATATGTATATAGATATCAAAGAAATATTGTTGAAGTGTACAGCACAAACTTGATATTGGTAAGTAGATAATTCGAGGATATCAAATTTCTCTGAGATCTTATTGCGTACTTCTGCAGTAATGCCCGGCGTTCATGCAGTTTATTTAATTGTGCCGTTACACTGAGCCCTTCCACCTAGCTTGGAATGTTATCTTTAGACCATTTTTATTCTTCGAAAATGTGAATGCAGGTTAAATCTGTAATGGTCGTCTACTCTTCAGCTTGGCTCAGGGTTGGCAGGCCATGCATATATAGACAGAGAATATATCGGCCACGCCAATACATTTCTCTATGTAGCAGCAGGAAAGAGTGTGGTTGTCTTTGTACATAGATTCAATCATTCAAGTATCTTCTTTTTATTTTTGTGTAGTTTGGAATTTGAAATAAAGCTATTAGATTTATTATTAGAGCCTGCCATTTTCGAAATACGAGTGAATCATGCTGAATTTCTTAGATGTTGATTTGAATTACCAAAATTTTTATAAGACACCTTGCTCAATTTAGCTGAATTTCTTTGCAATGTGTGTTCCCTGAAGTGAGATACCACTTGTCCGACTGCCTATTGGATATTTGATGCTCAAAAATGACTAATAGTATGGTAAACCATGATTCTATTTGTATAATGATCAGTGTTTTTAGGTACTTAAAGTTAAGTCAAGTTCGGACCACAGAAAATTGAGTCGATTTAAATTTACTAGTTTCTCAACTCAGGTTTTGCGCGACAAGAGTTATTTTGCGAAAGGACACTTCACCTCAAGTTGAACCGGCTCAAAAAGAGTATCTTTGAGGGTGTTAGTTAATGAATAGAGTGGGGCGTCTTAAGATCGCCCGCTAAAAGTGCTAAAGACGCTTCCTCAGAGATAATTTTGAAAGAAAGTTATGCAGAGTGAAGGAGACACACTTCTTATAGGGGTGCCTTTAGAACTTACCGAGTGTTAAGTATAAGTGACGCTTTCCTCAAGTGTTAATTAACAATCTTATGGCTGCGATTCTCGAGTGCCTATGGGTTATAACATTCATCGGGTCGAGCTGGTCGGACTTTTAAATTCTCTGTCCATTCAGGCTCTCGGACTTAATTGGACGAGTTATTTTAAAAAATTTAGTTGCCAAAACCGTACAATCCTGTCAAACTTTTTGGGTTTATGGTGTATCGGGTGGTCAGACTCTCGGCTTTTCAATATCATAGTACATTTTGTCTAAAAATTTATTATCTATTTTACTCATCTTTTTATCGGTTCACAACAACATTTTGATAACGAAAGTATGTTGTTGTGAACCACAGTATCAAAATGTTGTTGTGAACCGATAAAAAGACGAGTATAATATATACTTGTTATACAAACATACACATAATTGCATAGGAATATTAAGTAAATAGATGACATTTTTCGAGCAAATACTAACGCTCGGGCTCGGGCGGGATTAGGGATGGGAAACGGTCCGGACGAACAGTCCACGGATACCTATCCATACGGTTCGGGCAGAACGAACGCTACTCAAACTTATCCTTCAGACAACCAGACAAAACGAACGAACATTTCGATTTTTCTCTGTAACAATGTTCGTCTATGTTTGTTTTTTAGTCAGGCATGCCGGACGCCGGTCGTGTGGGCACAGGATCATCATACACCGAGATAAAGGATCGTCAATTAGAAAGAAGCTTCTCATAGAACAATCAAAAGGGACGGAAACATCGATTATGATTTCGAGGGTTATATCTTATATGTCATAGCCTAATCTAATCAAACACTACCATCTTACTTTAAACATTTAACAAGTTCATATTTATTATGGGTGGATATCACTAACGAGTAAACAGACAACCTAACTGTACACCGGTTAGGCTCCCTTGCCCGCGCCCGTCCATTAAACATTCATCGGTCGGGCAGGTTTTGACCGGCTCGGTCACTGGACGTCCACGAACCCTTCGGGCGCAGGCGAGTATCGAGCCACGGGCCAAAATCCCACCCCTAAGTGGGATTCTTCAAAACCCAAGTCCAACCCGTTTATTTCATCTGGTCGGTCAGACTGAAACCGTTTTCGGATTTTGGGACCCGTGGACTCTAACGGACTCGGATGTCAGACGGGTTGTCGGATTTTTTTTTCCAGCCCTTGTTGATTCTAGTGAGGATCTGACCGATCCGTATGGAGTCGACTCGCTTAATGAACCCAGTCTGTCACTGTTCGTGAGTATTTAAGATTTCTAAAAAGGAACGAAACTGGTAAAAATGAGATTTCATCAGAAAATGATGAAAACCCATCGATCACCTCTCTTCCTCCTATTGGGTTTCTTCTGTTTACTCTCAATTTCTAGATCAGCTTCTTCTTCTCTTTCTTCTGTCTCAAGAGAATCACTTGGAATCTCTCCTGAAGGTACAATTTTCTAATCACCCAACCCCATTGTTTTTTTTCTCTTCAAAGATCGATTCAAATTGATTAACATGTTACTTCTTCTTTTCTTACTTGTTTTTTGATTGTTACCCCAGATTTGAAGTACTTCAAATCAGATATCATTAAATGTAAAGATGGATCCAAGAAATTTACAAAAGCTCAGCTAAATGATGATTTTTGCGATTGCCAAGATGGAACTGATGAACCGGGTACTCATTAACCTCTTAGGGTTTTGTTTTAAAATTCATGAGAAGAAAATGCTTCTGCTTTTCCTTTCTATACCTATGTATTTTATGTTGCAGCGTTTCATTTTGATGGGAATTGCATAAACTTATTTGTGATTAATGAAAAAAAATGGTAATTAAGTTGTTTCTCCCTCTCGTTATGGGAAATTTGATAGTTGGTTAGATTAGTTTGCCCAATACCCAAGTGATGGTGGAAACTAAGATTGGTTTGGTTTGTGGGAATGTGAGGGTTATTTAGTTTGGGACATTGTTTAAGGTAATAAATTCTGTTTGATTAGTTCAAATGCTTCATTTTCTCACCCGAATTAGAAGTTCGGAGAATCGTTCTAGGCATGTAGTAGGTATTATTTTTTAATGGACGTGCAACAAGATTATCAGTAGGCAACCATTTTGGTTTAAGACAATGGGTATATCGGTATTGGTTTGGGATAGGTACAAGGGCGGAGCCAGGAATCAGACCTAGGCCTGGCTAGCGTAGAAAAATATGGACTAGGTCAATAGTCGTTAATCGGTCTACCAATCGAAACGATATAAGCATTTAAGTTTTTATGAGCCAAAATATAAAAACACCAAGGGAATTAGATAAATTTTAACATTCATTGAATTAATTATCTTTAGGAGATTAAATTTTTTATCCATATATTTATAGATGTTCGTTCGAAATCTACACTGATCAAGTGAGCTATGAAGATATTTACACTGACATGTGCGTGTTCTCTTTAAAAATAAATGGCGGAAGACAAATTAACATCTAAAAATAGAAGAAGGAAATAAAATAAAAACACTAGTCCAACCATCTCGAGTAACACGGAGAGAGGGAAAGGGAATGAAACTGATCCGAAATAATCATTTCTCATCCTGGCTTGTTTACTCTCTTTAGTCTCTGCCTCCCTCTCTCTCTCCAAAACCAGCAGAAAAAAACATAAAAACGTTCTAATAATCGAACCGTTTCAATATTAGCCCTAGAACTATTTAGATTGGATATAAGCAAGAGGATAAAATTACTCAAAAAACAGAAGCATTGGAAGAGTCGAACTCCCAACCTTTCACAAGTGCACAACATAGACAAGATAACAAACCAGTTGAGCTATTCATTCCCGGATGAAAGTTCTAAGCATTTTTGTTACATATTCATCCCTGGCTGCTATGAAAGTTTTAAGCATCTATTCTTACAAATTCAAAAATCCATCCCTGGCTGCAGCCAGGGATGGTCTCTGCATAGCTCCGCCCTTGGATAGGTAGTTTCTTCATTTACCTTGTATAACAATGCGAAAGTAGAAACTTCATTGTGCTCCGTTGTTTTTTGTGCTAAATTAATGTCTTGGTATTTTTTGCTTGTTGCAGGAACATCAGCTTGCGCTAGAGGAAAATTCTATTGTAAGAATAGTGGACATGCTCCTCTCTCTATATTCTCTTCAAGAGTGAACGATGGTATCTGCGGTAAGTAACACAACTGTATAATTTAATGGTGGTAATTGTTTCTCTTATATCTACGACTGAAGTCTCTTGAAGATCTATAATACAAGTTTGAGGTTACATCCATATCAAACACAGTACAGAAGTGATGAAGTCCTTGTGCGTTTGTTTGCATAGTCTGTAACATAAATAGGAAGATTCGTTTCTGATTTCTACGATGGATGCCCTTATTTATTGTAATGGCAGAAATAACAAATTCTCTTACAATATAAAGTTATAAACCACATGCCCAGTCGATGTATTTGGGTGTAACTTGGCGATGCTTCATTTCGGTTTCAGTTGTGGCTCATATAATAGTTTAGTCATTTGAGTACACTATGCTCATGCTAAATACAAAATTTATTCTTGTTTGGAACGTTTTAGCATGTACAGCATAAGTGTTCATTTACTAGCTGATTATGATTTGCTTCGCATGGTTAACTCCTAACTTCTTGTTACTTGTATTTATGAATAGTCACTATGTTCATTTTACATTTTTCCTTACCGATTTTCCTTTTCTGTGTGAAATGGATAGACTGTTGCGATGGTAGCGATGAATATGATGGTAAAGTGAAATGTCAAAATACATGTTGGGAGGCTGGCAAAGCTGCCAGAGACAAATTAGTGAAAAAAATCGCGACATACAAGAAGGGAGTCATTATACGGAAGAAAGAAATAGAACAAGCAAAAGAAAGCATACCCAAGGATCAATCAGAATTGTCAAAGCTAAAAAGTGATGAAAAGATACTCAAAGGCCTTGTTCAGCAACTGAAAGGTACTCTCTTGCCGTGATATTGATGCTTATTAAAAATTCCATAGGTGGGACTATTTATGAATTATGCATATGTGACTGCGGGAGTCTGGGAGGATAATCATACTCTCTAGGGATTCACTCATTGGCAATCAGTTCGAGTTTGATTGATGCCCACAAACTTAATATGTATTAGAGTGAGGCTGGGCATGGTAGGTTTAGCTGTCACATATACTCCACGGTACTCACAAAGAGGCACATGTTAGGCTCAAAGAGTGCCACACGTAAGGGGGCACATGAGAATATCTAAACATCTCCACTCATTTCCAATTAGTTTTGACTTTTGAGTTGGATGCGCACAAACTTAGGTTAAAACCAAGACACAGTTGAGTGTTTCCACCGTGGAGTAATTGGGTTACACTTGGCTTAGGGAGCTTCACATTGCAGTGTTTGTATTGGTGATTGGTGGGACCGAGATTTATAAAACATTTAGCAAATCTTTTTCTTCTCATAGATCGACAATATACCAATATCATTTCATGGATTAACAAAATTCATAATGAAGGGGTAATATGAGGTTTATGTTTATGTTTATGTCTATACCTTGACTATGCATATAGACCGCAAGGAGCAAATTGAGAAGGCAGAAGAGAGAGAACGCTTAGAAAAAGAAAAGGAAGAGAAGAAGAAAAAAGAATCTGAGGAGAAATTGAACGGACAAGAAAAGGAGTCTACAGAAAGCCAACATGATGAACATCACGACACAGTCGAATCTTCGGAGGAACCGTCTCTGGAACAGGTTAGCCAGTGTTTTGACTTTCCATATGCTTTTTCTAGATGGTTAACTAGTTCCGTATTACTCGTACTTGCATGTAATTAAACATGCATTCTCTTTGTGATCACTTTTTTCATGTCATCACTCCGATTGTTTACTACCTTTATAAATGAGTATAACACACCGTTGCTGGTTAGCATGGATTTACTGCACAGTGGTCACTTTGCACATTAGCTCTATTAAGGTTATGTTATTCATCTAATGATCTAATTATTGGTTATGTTTGAAATTATATGTATTTAAGTTAATATTTAATATAAGGTGTCGGGGCAAATCACGTGAAAACCCAGAATGTTGAATGTGCGTATATCTACCGAAGAAAACAACACCAAGAACGGTGCAAGTAGTTTAAATGCGAGAGCAGCACCATGTGAAACCAACCTAATATGGGAGGAGCGTATTTTTTCCCCTTCCTCCCAAAGGTTCAGATTAGCTCTCCCAAATTAATATTTAATGGCTGCAGTTTCAATTTTTGGGCTCCATAGGTGACGCCAGAACAATCCCATCTCTCTCTCTCTCTCTCCCCGTTATTATCAACTTCAGTTGTCAGTACACTACTTCCTCTTTCTCTCTCATTCTCTACAACTTCACTCTGACTGAAAGTTGTCCTCTGTGTTTACTAGTAATTTTGAAAAAGGAAGGACAAACAAAGTTTTGTCTCGAAAATTTCAAGGTTTTCCTCCTTAAATTCAGTAATTCGGAGTTCAGGCTGCCGAGGCACTATTATTGACTACATATAATAATTTAACGACTTGTACAACCGACTATCTAATATTAAGCGATTGAAAGACGTTCTGTTTTTCCTGTAGAAAAGATTATCGCAACTTGATGGATGTTAATTCCTTGACACCCATTTACATGTAATTGAATCAAGTTGGTCTATTATGCTTTGAAGTATTTTTTATTTTTCTCACAATGTTCTAGTCTTGTTACAGGATGAATCGGAATTTAATGACCACGATGCAGTTGAAGCTGCAAATGATGATGATTCTGATCATGAAACATCTCACAGTCATGGAGCAGAGAAGGTGAACAGAAAGTCTCTCGCTCTCAGGAGTTACCATTCGATCAAAAAATAATTAGAGTGCTCCTTTTGGGCTGTTCCTTTACCTTATCTACATCATATTGAGCGTTTATTTTTCTAAATATCATAATCTACGTTGCGACAGCATGCAGCAAACGACCAGAAGACCATGGTTGAAACTGAAAGTATTGAAGGTGTTGATGAAAGTAACAAATTTGCAGATGAAGTAGTTGATGAAAGTAATACATCTCCCGATGTAGCAAAACAGGTAAAGTTTCTTGTCCAAGTAGTCAATGCAAATTACATGTTTTCCGCTACCTAAGCCTTATCCCTTTCAATCCCAAGTTTCTATCTTTAGTATATAACATTACTTGATAATGGAGCATTGGAGCCCTCTTCATTGTGTAGAAGAGTTAGAGTTTAGAAGTACATTTACATTCATGAAGGCCAGGGAACAATACAAAGAAAGAGGGATTAGTCAATTAAAAAAAAAGGTGGGTTACTGAATTAGATTTTCTGTTGTTTTGCAGGCGATAGATGAATCAGAAAATACAGAAGGATTATCTAAAGAGGAGTTAGGTCGACTTGTTGCTTCACGCTGGACAGGAGAACGTTCAGGAGATGAAACCAAGGACGTCAATGATGCCAAAAAGGAGGAACAGACAGAGGCACAAGAGACAGAAGAGAATGAACCCGATGAGGACTATGATGGTTACAATTCATCAGAAGATAATGAGAAATATAATGAAGATGTGCCAGAAGAGGAAGACGTGGATGACGACTTTGATCACTCCAACTCTGATGACTCGTATAAATCTGATGTGGAAGACCAGGCTGATTTTTCAGGTTCGTGAACTTATGTTGATCAAGATTTTTATATATGTTTTGTTTTTAAAAGTGGGTCTCTATCAAGTATCAAGTATAAGAGACTTATTATATGGTATTTTGCTACACCCGTCAGATATAACGACCACAGGAAGCTCATCATGGTTGAATAAGATCCAACAGACTGTACGTAACATTTTACAGGCAGTTAACTTGTTTCAGACTCCAGTGGATAAATCAGGTGAGGATGAAAGATTTAATAGCTTATACTTGAATGTTGTTTCCACGATGATGACCTTACATTTTGGATTTTATTATCTGCAGAGGCTGCTCATGTTCGGAAGGAATATGATGATGCCAGTGCAAAGTTGTCTAAAATACAATCAAGAATATCAAGTCTAAACCAAAAGCTTGAACGTGATTATGGTACGTGTTAGGGGAAGGTGTTGTTTTATATTTATATAACATGGATGCAGTGCGGGAATTAGATGTGACAGTAGTAGTAGTAGTAGATGTCGGAAATGCTGAGTCAATGTGACGGTTTGCAAAAGAAATGTGACTGAGAGTGATATTTCATAGTCCTAACACAATTTTGTGCAAGTTCACTCAAGTGACTGGAACATTTGAGAAGGGTATCCAAGTCTGACACTGAAAATATACTAAAAGGAGCACCATGTTACGTACTTTTATATGAAATATGGACCGTCCTTTAGTTTTCATGGTCATGAAGTATCCAATTACCCGATCACTGGTATCAAATTATTGTCTTGACATTTATTTTCCCTTGATTTTAGGGCCAGAGAAGGAGTTCTATTCCTTTTATGATCGTTGCTTTGAAAACAAGCAAAACAAGTATGTACACTAATGCTCTGTTGTGCTTATTGCTTGATGTTGTTCATCTCCCGTTCTAGCTAAGTTAGGCTAACTGTTTCTCTTTTTCCCTTTTGATTTCAGGTACGTGTACAAAGTTTGCCCATTTAAAAAAGCTTCCCAGGTGGAAGGCCACAGTACAACTCAATTGGGGTAAGTTTCAATCCAACAATTTTTATATACGTGATAGTATCGCAAAAGCCACCGAGAGCTTATTCCTAGTGCCTGGAAACAAGTTCATGGAATGTACTTCTTTTATTTAGGTGGTTTTCATATCAACAATTATATATATGATTTCCACATGTTACTAATGATTCACTACGACACTAAAGTATAATGTGACAACGTCATCTTTGTTTGTCAATAATTCATTCAAACAAATAACAGAGGAGTCTTTTGCTACACCAGTATATGTAGTCCATAGTGGTTTAATCTACTATATAACTCAAGCAGGGTTAACAAGTCAAGCTTTTGAAGCCTTACATCAAGCTCGTTACTAATTAGTTTTTTTTCATTTTTGGGTATAGGCACTGGGACAAATTCGAGGACTCTTACAGAACCATGTTATTTTCAAATGGTGATAAATGCTGGAATGGCCCTGATAGAAGTTTAAAGGTAATGGAATCTTTTCTTGGAAGCTAAGAGGCTCAAACGTGAGATCGGTTTTCATATTTATTTTTTATTACTTCAGTGCATCGCCATATCCCTTAAAGAGTAACATGTTGGTGGGTAGTTAGTTTGCTTTCCTTAGTTGGATCAAGACCCATCCTAGTTCAGGGAAGATTGGCCTAGGACCGAGTTTAGGTCATGTAACTCTTCTTTTAATTGGCCTCCCGGATATGGATAAGTTGTAAGAGTGCCCAATTTATTTAATGTTGCAGAGAACTTAATGTGTTATTCAACTAAACTACAAACAAAATATACCCAACTAGATTACACTAGGAAAAGCCATTAAAGAGAGCATAAATAGATATAGGCGATAGATTTTTCAAAGACAGATACAGACTAATTGTGCTATATTTGCACTAGGCTAAGGCCATAGGGCCAGGCGATTAGATAAACTACTAAAGTGCCCCAGTTTACATTCTTTGAATCTTTAGGCTCCTTATTGAACTCTAATTTTCTTTACAAGCTTATTCCACTGAATACATCCAGCAAGAGAGCAAATATAAGCTCCTAACAAGTTGCGGATTCTTACAAATAGAGAACTTGGAGACGTAGAAATACCCAAAATATGCCCGACTCAGACTGTCTGGACAAGTATGTGGCGTGGGCCTTTGACTGCTCTTGCATAACTCAGCAGCCTGAGCGGACCTGGCAAACCTCACCCATACCCCAGTGTTAGGGATGAAAATATATATTTTAGCTGTAGGCCAACTGGACAAATTCCATGCTACATTAAAAACCGACTCCTGACTAAAGCCTGATATATTGTCAGTATGCATAGACTTCTCTTGGAAAAGCTCATATTCCGTGGTACTTTGCAGGTGAAGCTTAGGTGTGGATTAAATAACGAGCTCACTGACGTTGACGAGCCAAGTCGTTGCGAGTAAGTATCCCTCTCATTCCGTTTCCCTCTTTCACGTTCTTCTCTCTGTCTTCACTTTCTGTTTGTCCTTGCAGATACGTAGCGATATTGTCCACCCCAGCTCTATGTCAAGAAGAAAAGCTAAAGGTACTTGTTGCTACCCAAGTTATCCTTTCTGTTTTTCTTTTCCCTTTGCATCAAGAAGGATCTGCTGATGTTCTGTAATTTCTCAATGTTGCAGGAACTACAAAATAAACTAGATTTAATGAACAAAGAACAACCTAATAGCCACGACGAGCTTTAAATCTTTTAGGTCTTCCTCAAATTATATTCGAGTACAATTGATTTGGTGATAAATACTTCATGAGATTCAATTAGCTTGCGTGGCGGATTTGCTGAAGTCTTCAAGTAAAAACTGTCTACTGCCTAATTGCTCCCTCTGGAATTTTTGCTATTTGTAGCCTTTCACTAAATGTGACACTTAGTAAGTTAGAGAAGGTGATGGGATCAGGTTAATGTGAACTGGTTGGGCTAGATCTTGAGCATTGCTCATCTTGTTCTACTTGTTTGGACTGAGCAAAGTAGATTAATATACTAACATTTGATCCATCTTCTACATTATATTTTACTTTTCTTTCTATAAGATTGTCGGAAAATCGTAACAATGATCTATAAAACGGTAGCGATGCCAACCTTAGACAGCCCAATCCAGCGAACCCTTTGAAAAGAAAACTCAAGTTGTGTGTGATAGCAAGAAAACGAATTTTGTGAAAGTATTCATTTCAACAAGTTTCAGGAAATTGTAGTATAGGTAATCATATTCGAAACTCCTTATAATTGATATCGTCTTCGAACCCTACGGCATATAACGTGTCATATAGCATATGCTTCATTTTCATGTGTTAGGTTTGAATGTTAGATTATAAAACAGGAAACTGGGCCGATGACCAAATTTCCTGAAAATTTTAGTTAAAAAGAAAAATTAAGTTTACGTGTTTTATTTTTTGGGCATCACATAATTTTTCATATACTCTTCAAGCTCAAGCTTTTATCTGGAAATTGGGCCGAATGCGCTGTCAAACACAACTTCAAACCGAAATGAAGGCACTATCAAAGTATCAAACACTACTTCAAAGTTTCAACCAATTGGGCCGAATGCGCTGTCAAACACAACTTCAAACCGAAATGAAGGCACTATCAAAGTATCAAACACTACTTCAAAGTTTCAACCAATTGGGCCGAATGCGCTGTCAAACACAACTTCAAACCGAAATGAAGGCGCTATCAAACACTACCTCAAAGTTTCAACCGGGCCATATTGTTCGCAAAAAGAACCTAACAATGAAAATAGTCTAAATTCCAAGCAACAAGCTCTCTTCCTCCGCTTGATCTCTTTCCTCTTCTCTCATCACCTATTGTAGCTGACTAGCTGTTAGATTTGCATGCTCAATTGATTCATCTCCATGTTTTAAGCAAGGAATACAAACAGGAGCGGAAACAGATAACAGAAAACTGATTACTAAATAGATCAGATATATATACCCACCAAAACCATCCAGACAAAAATACAAGTAAAATGAGAATGAAGCAATCAACTAAAGTGTAAAAAAAAAAGAGACGATTCTTCAATGATGAAGTTTTCCACAAAGGGAAAGATATTTTCTTCCCAAAATTCAGTAAAATGAATGGTTATATACAATCCAACCATGATAATGAATTAGATGATTATAAGTAACCAAAAAAGCCTCTTCAATTCCCATTTGTACTAGTATCGCCTTCCGAAGAACCTGTTGGTTGAGAGACAGAATTGGCGTCACCATTCTGATTAGTGTTACTAGTAATAGTTCCTGACAAAGAAAACAACCCAGTAAAAGGCCATGAAATTGGAAGCCATGATCTTATACCATTACCATCTTCACTGTTATCTCTCTCTTCACCATTGTTTTCGACCCTGTCACTACCATTCCCAGACTCATTAGTATCGACCTTTGGTCCGTCTTCTGAAGCAGCAATCTGGAACCTGCAAACTGGGCAAGAACTATGAAGCTCAAGCCATGGCAGAATACACCCACTGTGGAACTTATGCTTACATGGCATCTCCTTAGCTTCGGAACCAATTTCAAAATCCTCTAAGCAGACCGAACACTGCAAATTCTCCTCAATTTTTACTGTTGGCATTGCTTCTACTGCCTCTTTCTTCGCTGGTGGAGTCCCGTATCTGTTTGGGTCATTTTCTGCTAAATGATGAAGTAGTAAATCTAAACCTGGCCCGATTAGATAATCACCGAAAGAACCAGGAACATTCTGGTGTAAGTTTTGGTTATGTCCGAATGACCCTTGAAGAATTATGGCCTGGCTGAATGGATTGATCAGAATAACACGATCACTGTTATTCACTCTTTCTCTTACATTTTCAGAGTTTTCTTGCTCAGACACGATTCCTGAACGAAGGGTATGAAGCAAACGAAGAAATGCAGCTGAACTTCTCCTCCTACCTGGAAGAGCCAATGCAAGACCACTCTCTTGTTCTGATTCTCCTCTTTGTGATTCTTCACCCTCTTCTACAGACTCCAATTCTGTTCTTGATAATCGACGATGATTACTACCTCCTCCCATCATGCTAAGCAAGATTGGAGCCCAAAGAGAACGTGCTCTGTCCGATCCTGGACCAGTTTCACGGTCCACCCGATTATCCATTTCTTCGACAAACCCACTTTCACAAAATGGGCATTTTATCTCCATTTCCATTACTGGGTTCACCATTTGTGAACACATATGGCACCAGTATCTAGCAACCAAAGCTTCATCCATCTCTCCTCCCACTACTAATCCTTTTCCCTCTCTGCCTCTGCAAGTTGAAATAAAAATACGCTTCAGAAATGAGAAAACATGGACAAATATCTAAAACCCATAGAAGCACTATATTCTGCTATCCAATCACTAAATATCGAGCACATTTTTCCAAATTCCACAAAGCCATAAGCATGAATCATATTAAATTGCACGTGGGTTTTAGCCGAGTTGGTTGTGTATGTATGCCCTCCAAAATCCCGGAGGTCGTGGGGGCGTTGTTTCTCTTGTATTACTCCATACAATTTATAGGTATAAATAAAGTTGTAAGTAGTTATCATGGCGATTTGTGGTTCTTCGGTAGATGTTTCATGTATCTCATGACGATGTGATGTGTTAATTCCATCTCAATGATGTCTTTATGCCATATGACGTAAGGCGTGCTCGTGCAATATGACATATTGATCAATTAAGAAAAAGAAAATAAACAACTTCCACAATAGGAAAAACCTAGAGAAATTGCTTCACTTTCAAAATCAGAACATCCAAATACATGAATCAACCCATGGAATCCTCGTGTGAAGCCCGCTTTGGTTGGGTAGCAACACGTGTTTTTCTGTACTACAATGAGCATGACCTGTAATACCGGTCGTGGAGATTCGTGGTCATTCGTGCAACCGCTTTGCCATATAGGAAAATATCCTAAAACTAATATATGAACACATAGAAACACAATTTTAGCCATTTTTCTCTAACTCTACTAACATATTTTCCACAAACCAGAAACCCATTTCGAAATAAAAAGAACCACCCATATACCATATGAGAAATAAGATTTATCAACACATTTTGCAACCCAACAAGCAGAAATGAATCAATTCATAAATATATAAAAAACCCATAAAGATTAAATCCCATCTTCTCACATTTCAAGTAAATAATCATACCTGATGGAAGATAATCAATCAGAGGCCTCCCTGAAGAAATTTCCCAACCAAAAAAAAAAAAGAAAACGAAAATCAAATCAATACTGTATTAAGAAGAAGAAATTGTATTATCACATACAAATGGGTTCTATCAGAACAATGCATAAATACCCTAGACAAGTTAGGTAAATGGAATTAAATTTGATTAGGTAATAATACCTTTGAAAAGAGAAGAAGAAGAATCTAGAAGAAAGAATAGAAAGAGATTGAGACGCCAACAATTACTACAAAGGTTAATTGGAAGGATCGTGAAAGCTGTGGAAATTTTATGTTTTTGTTTTTACCTTTGAAAAAAAGACAGAGTCTGGAAACAAATTTGATTCTGAGAGGGTTTTTGTGTTGGTGGATGAAAATGGAAGTTGAAAAGAAACAACCACAACCAACTCTCATTTTCCTCTGTTTTTATGTCCTTTGGTTTTTCCAAGGGCCTGTTTGGGTGATACATACACAACAAAAACATTTCAAAATACCAATAAGTGATCAGAGAGTAGATACTCTACCCGCACGTCAACACTTGGTTGTCCAAGTGGTTCAAGGTGTTGACGTAAACTCCATAAACTTGGAAGTCCTAGGTTTGGTTCTCACGAGAAGTGGAATCTATGATTATTGAACTTTGAGTTATTAAATAATGTAAAAAGTATGTCGATTTCTCAAAAAAAAAAAATACTATTATACCGGGACACAATGTTGGCCGGCTAGCAGGAGATAGTTTCTCTCTAAACTTCGTCCGCCCGCCATACTACCGTGTGATTCAACAAAGGTTGTGATTGGACAAACAGTACGAGTGATGATAATTTACTTATATTCCTCTTATGAAAATATTAGTTCATAACCGTTATTAGTTTTCAGTTATAATTTTAATCTTATCTTGAACTGAATGTTTGCTTTTAATTTTTATCGGACATTTTTCAAGTTAGATTTCGTTTTACTCTTTTGCTTTCATATACTGCTCTGAGTTGCGTCTAGCCTAATTGCAAAGTAAACTTTGTTCTTTTGCGAGTTTTGTTAGTTGCGTCTCGTTAAATTTTTTTCTTTTTTGTTGCAAGGCGTCGGGGCATTCGTATTGTGGTGGAAAAGGTTTAGGGACTAGGGTGTGGAATCATACAACAAAAGTGGGCTAAATTAGACATAAGCTAGATCCCTCAAAATTTAGAAAAGGGGCGCCTTTAGCAATAACAGGGTGCATCTCTACCACACGTATGAATTATGAGCACGTGCTAGTTAAGGAGGGAAAAACCCTCGTATCTATAAATAACAGAAGATAGGTAACCCTAAAAACTCAACTACTTGATCTTATCCGAGCAGGAGCCGCCGTTCACTCAATCGTCACTCATCAAGGTCTCAGCTTGAATCGGTTGCGCCGCTGCCTGAGACGCTCCTTTCTCCGGTTTGGAATCGTTTCACTCGGCATAAACCCTAAGTTTCAAGCTGCCCGAGAGTGTGTATGGTTGGGGTAAGAACGGCAGTTGTTTCTGCGATGACGACTGCCCGCGGTCAGAGTCTCATTGTTCTCCTTTCAAAGTTAAAGAGAGTAACAGAGACAGTGATGGCATCAGCGGGCTCACCACCACTACCATCCCCCAATCCAAAACAAAACCCTAAAATTGATTTATTAGTTTTTCATCCCTTCCAATTTCTTATTTGCTTACATGGTAAACTAGGGTTTTTTTTTTGGGTCTGTTGCAAACGTACTTAGGCATTGATGATTTTACATTTTTGGCTAATAATAAAAATTTAAATGTGCAAAAAGTGAATTTAGGGGATCCGCTTTGCTGCTTTGACTATTAGATGTTTCTGCTGCCTGTAATGCCCCAACATCTTTCAACTCAGTGGTAGAGATAATTTGTCTAGATTTCTTTGTTTTTTCAATGTCAGATCTGAAATCTGACTCATGGTACTATTTAATTCTAGGTGTAGTATAGTTGGAACGTCACTAGATCTAAGTTTTGCAATTGTATTGGGCAACTCCAAAGGTTTCCCATTTCATTAACATCACTAGGTGTAGTATACTTGGAACGTCTCTTATTTTTTTATGGGGTAATTTCTATATAGGTCAAAATAATATAGAAAATAAGTGAAAAAGCATAAAACATTTGAAAATTATTATTCAGGTCAAAAAGTGTGCAAATACTAAAATATCCTTTTTTGTCATTTTGTGTAACTAAATTCTTTTATTTTTCTTTAAACTTTAAATCGATATAACTTTTGTTTGAGATGTCGGATTTCTATAAAAATTATATATTTAGAAATGATTTTTCATTAGCTTTCTAACAAGATCCACTTTCAATACTTTTTTTTCAAAAAAAAAACTCCGAAAAAAAACGGCGTTTTTTTCCTTTACGGTTTTATGCAAACGTGTTTGCAAAAATCTGTTATGCAAACGTGTTTGCAAAAATCTGTTATGCAAACGTGTTTGCAAAAATCTGTTATACAAACGTGTTTGCAAAAATCTGTTATGCAAACTTGTTTGCAACAATCTGTTATGCAAACGTGTTTGCAACAATCTGTTATGCAAACGTGTTTGCAAACAATCTGTTCTGCAAACGTGTTTGCAAACATTGCATATGTGATTTCGGGTTGGAGATCTTACAAAATTTCGTGAAGAAAATTCAAACTCCAATTTATAATCAACAATTTATTACATTCGGTCTATTGGGTCCATCATCAATACACAATTGTAGTCCTTGTCCACATCATCTTTAAGTAACAGTCAGACATAAAAGATGTCTTTTACGGTAAAATTGACACCTTCTGGTAAATGGGAAGCAATGAGGAGAATCTCGGAGCAATGATTATGCTTTTTTTATCAACCACAATTATTACTAAATGCTTTAATAACTTCTTTGTGACATCTCCAAATAGAAAGCTCTAAATAAACACATCAAATATCGAATTAGGGGATGTCGCTGCTTCATTTAATATTGTGAAGATAATGATATTATCTCTCGAAAAACGATGAAACTACAAGGACCTCGAACATAGATGTCGAAGCCCCAACCTTGGAATCAAATCTCTTATGGAGACAATGTTGGCATCTTACGTGCACAACGAACGGAACAAGAAAGCTATCGACTTATTTACCGACCTGCATAAGAAAGGGTCTCTATGATTAGACGTCTTCACGGTTTCAAGTATCTTACCAGCTTAACTTGAATTAGCTTCTTTAAGAGAGGGGAAGCAAATTCATTCTTTCATAACTACATTTGGTTATAACTTAAATACTTTCATATCAAATTCAATAATTGACATGTATGCTAAGTGTGGGGATCACCAAACAACTCGAAAGGTTTTCGGAACAACACAATAAAAACTAGATATACTACTACGAAATGTTTTCGGAACCTTAAAAATAAGTAATCGAGATAGGAAACAAATGAAAATATACAGAGATACCAAACCTTAAGAATATCAGCAATTGTAAAATATACATTCTCAGCAGAGCTATTATATAAGTTAGAATCTTGGAGTAATTGCGATCACAGTAATACACATAATCCGACAAATACTTAAATCTCAACTTCTAAGAAACTTTTAGTGAAAATGAGCTAGCTCGAAATGTGCAATGTAAAAATATACAGGGATACCAAACCTTAAGAATATCAGCAACACTTGTTTAACAGAATTTTCATATTATTCAGGTACACATTAGTGAGCAGAGAAATCAATGATTTATATATACTTGGAGGAGCTAATACATTCAGATCTTGTTACATTTAGAGGTTGCAATTTGTTCTAATGCCTAAACACAACCCACAGTAGACCTCTAACTAAGTAGACCTCCACATCATGGTAGAAGCTGCAATTACATCCTTCTAAACAAAGTTTTGAAAGACAATCGACGATTATTGAACACTGCCTTTGCCAATTGCAACACACGGAAAGGCTAACAAGTAAAAATTTCCCCTCTGAAAGACAATAAACAATAAACACAAGGGAAGAAACTTGAGTTCGTGCATTCCCAAAGTAACAACATTGGCTTCAAGTCTCTCCACAACTCTGTACATTTTACTAACCTCAGGAATAAGCATCTCAAATTCATTCCTACAAGACTGCAACAATCAGAAATCTAATTTAACTAGTTGTACCTAGAAGTAATACATGTGTTAGAACAAACCATTATCTGTTAATGGTAGGACAAACCATTATCTATAAAAAATATGCGCAAAGAAAAAAGTAACCAGGGAACCTGGTGACAAGCTAAGCAACAAATCCGCTTCATATTGAGTCGAAGGCCGCCTTCCTGATTTGCAACACTCGCGACATCATCTAAACAGATGGAAATATGGAGAATTTCTGCAATATACTCATTGAAGCTTCAAAATATGCTTCAGTATTCAGAGGCATTTTCACGAACAGGTGGTGTGCATAATTTTGCTTGATGTCCAAATGCATCACATTGAGTACACTTTGGAAGCTCCCATAAATATTGACGAAGAAGATGATGGCGACCAAAATCCCACGAAGATGATGGTGATCACAAAATCAGACGAAGAAGGAAAAAGAAGCATTGAAGAAGAAGAAGCATGGAGAAGAATCATGATTTATAACTTCTATCAATGACTTCGAAGATGTTGATTTAATCTATATTAGGTTTAGAATGTTTTTGTTGATTGAAATTGAAGAAGAACATAGAAGAAGAAGGATCACGGTGAAGAAAATGGCAAAAACCCTAAAAGCTTTTGAGTTTTTTGAGAGAGAGAGGTATGTCCTAAGGGTAATTTAGGAAGAAAAATAAAATAAAATGACCTGATTATTAATTACTCATATTATTTTCAACTATTTGCATCTTTACCAATAATATTTTGACAACTATTAGTTAATAGTAAAAGATTAAGGTTTTTATAGTTATTAAGATAAATTTTTGCACCTAAATAGTCATTTTCCCTTTTTTTATTTTAGGGGTGGATATTTTTTCTTTATTTTCTTTGAACTTTGTGACAATTAAAGCTAAGTTTTTGCGACTTAAATTGTTTACATAATTTTTATGTAACTGTATCACGACTCGTTTTTTGTTTTTAATTTACAAAATAGAAACAAGAAATGAGACGTAGATTTAGTTAGATAACAATAATCTAAATAATTTAGTTTCAAAATTTTGATTTATTTGTCTAAATTTAGTTTGGGACTAGTGACAATTGTATAAGTAATTCAACATTTGAAATTTTTTGATGAAAGTTTTAAGTTTTTTTTTTTTTTTTGTTGAAATATGAAAGTTTTAAGTTGTTCACTGAATATGAGTTGGGAACCTCTTTAGCTTGAAAATAAACAAAACACTCCATCTTGGAAATGATGTTCTAGTAATGTTTAAATTTTGCATTCTATATCTTTTTTTAATTGAGGTTCTCTATAATGTCGTTACATTTGGCATTGATACATCAAAGATGTGATAAGCTTGATAATCGTCCACTCCACTCACTCAAAGTCTAACAGAACAGGGCATATAACCCAATTAAACAATGGCTTAAACCCAACTACATTATTTATACCCTATTAATCTCAATTCAAATAGATCAAAGATTTCACCTTCTCTGGGATTTGAACTTGGGACCTCCTGGGCTTTTTAGAGTTTATGTAACACTTTGGAACCACTTGGACTACCAACTGTTGACTTCTATTTTCATTATTAGTTTCGATTTGTTTATTTTTTTTTCTCTTTCAGTCTCTTTTTTTCAATCCTTTTGATGTTCTTTTTGTGTGTTTGGACTTGTAAATTTTTAACTACTCAATGACATTATGTTAAAGTTTTTTTTTTCTTTTTTTCCTGAGAGAAGCATTCCATTGAAACTAGAAGTTACATAGTTTAGATTGACAACAAGATTACAACATAAAATGGACTAATTTGTGGCAAGGTTCACAATAAAAGGGGTAAATAACAAGACACTTCTGTCAAAAGGTTAGAATCCCCTTAATTAAATTGTGGGCGGTTTGATTGGAAATTTTGGGGCAATGCCTGCTTATTTGATGTCCTTTTACTAAGGTATTGATTTTGTTAAGCATTTCACTAAAATATTCATAAAATATTATCCTTGATCATTTTATCTATATTTTTAATACTCCCTCCGTCTCAAATTAAGAGTCTCATTTTGAAAATACAACTTTTTTTCACAAGTTTTGCTTTTCCGTTTTTACACATATTAATTAAGCGTATCTTTTTTGAAATTCAAGGAATTATGGTATGGTATTATTTCTCTCACTTCACTTACCATAATAACTATTGAAAATAAAATGAAGCACTAAACTAGAAACACAATAAAATGTCATAATCTTAAAATTTGAAATTGGTTAATTTTCAGTATTTTGAAATGGTGGGGGTTTTGGGGAATAAAGAAAAATCTGAGGGGAATAAAGACTTTGTCAAGCAAAAATGACTTATAATACATAATTACTCTTTTTCATTGATAGAACTTTGCCCTCAAATCTTCACTTTCTCCGTCATAAAGAAAAGTCTCTCCTCTATCTCACTGTCTATTTCTCTTTTTCACTGTTTATCTCTTTCTCCAAAAATTAACATTTTTTCTCAACTTTGAAGAATCAAACTCACCCTACCTAATTTTGCAACTCACCTTCTTAAGTATGAAGAAGAGCAATAAAGCATGAACTTCACATCTTCTTATTTAGACATCTTCAGATAATGTACTGCTTCAGATAAAAATTTTGATGCTTTCAAATGATCTTCAGTACTTTGACATTGTTTATCTAACTTCATCTTGGTGATGAATCACGACCTAATCCAAAAACTAAGAAATTACAGGGAGATAAAGATTTAAGAACATCAAATGAAACCCTAATTTCATCAATTGAATCCCAGGATTTATTGTTGACAAAAATTATAGGGAGATAAAGAATTAAGAACAACAACGAAACCCTCTCTTTCCTCTATCTTCTCTCATTCTTCTCTTTCCGGTAAAAGATGCCCACATTAATGAATCACGGCCTAATCCAAAGACTAAGAAATTACAAGGAGATAAAGATTTAAGAACATCAAATCAAACCCTGATTTCATCAATTGTTTGTTGTGGGATTACCTTTGATGTTGCATAATGAAGGATTGAGAGGAGTTGAATTGATGTTGGGTTTGAATCGGTGGTGGTCAGTTTAGAAAGGAGGAAAGAAGATGGGTTTGAATAAAACCAGTAATAAGAAATTGAGCCGATTACAAAACTAGCGGTTCCGATTACTATGAATCGGAAATTTTGTGGGGAGATTTGGGTTTTCTTCATTTTATTTTTGGAGAGGAGAGAGAAGAGAAGAGATAGTGAGAGGAGAGAGAGAGCCGAACGACAGTGGCCGGAGATAGAGAGTTGGCCGGAGAAGAGAGAGAAGAGAGATAAGGTGCGTTTGGATTGAGTTTTTTTTGGTTTTTTAACCGTCTTCCCAAGAAACTTTTTAGCTTTTCCAAAGCGGTGACCAATTCTTAATCAGCTCTTGAAAGCAAGTGATAATGGAAAATTAGTAAGAAGTACAATTGGTCGTATAGCCGAATTATTTTTTGTGAGTAGAAAAACATTGCATCGAGTTTGGAAATGTTCTCAAGAATGTCTTGCTAGTATAGAATTGTTAATGTATCCAACAAATTTGTCGGTCAAGTTGGTCGTAAAAGTTCTCATCAAAAAAAAAAGTTGGTCGTAAAAGAATTCAAATTGATCATAGCAAAATTTTGAAAACTCCTCTTCATCGTTGAACAAATATTCGATCCATGACCAACGCTTTAAACGTTTCAAAAAACACACTTCATAGAAGAATTAAAGAAGGTATGCTTATACCACATTCAAATGCTTTGAAGTTATCTTTGAACAACGAAAGTAGAAAAGCAAGACTTTGATTTTGTTTATCAATGTTTGATCAAAATAGTCTCAATGACAATCCTATTTTTCAGAACGTGTACAACTATGTACATATTGATGAAAAATGGTTTTATATGACCAAAGAATCGCAGAAGTATTATCTTCTCCTAGAAGAAGAAGACGCATATCGTACTTGTAAAAGCAAAAGATTCATCTCAAAAGTTATGTTCCTTGCAGTTGTTGCTAGACCAAGATTTGATTATGCAAGTAATGAATTTTCTGAAAAAATTGGAATTTTTCCTTTCACAAGTAAAGTGGCAGCTAAGATAAACAGTAAGAATCGAATTGCGTGTACTTTAGAAACAAAAGCAATGGTGTCCGTAAATAAAGACACAATTCGATCTTACTTGATCGAAAATGTATGCCACTAATCAAAGAAAGTGGTCACTTGATGCAGTGACGGATACAATTTTTATCCAACGAAACAACGTTAAACCGAAAAATTCTATAAACTTGATATTTGGATTAATTGTGGGACAAAGATAGAGGATAAAATTGTGGCTCTAAAAACTCCTCCAAGAGCTCCACAACCGAAAAATAAAGCAAAAGAAATAAATGTGTTGCTTCCATATCCATTAGCAACAAGGGTCTCGGTCATACTTTGAAACCATGTTCACCTAAATACAGAAAGAAAAACCTTTAATTTTTTTCTTCATCCAACATTTTAACATTCTCTTTCATTAAAATAAAAAAACCATTTTAACTCTCTCTCTCTGAGGGTTTAATGTTGGTAGAGGGAATAATCTTGATGTCAACAACCCTTGGTTGGAGTGGTAAGAGGTATAGTCTTCCATCCTAGAGGTCAAGGGTTCGAGACACGCTGAACAATTCAAAAAAAAAATCTTGGTACATTTGAAAAATTTGTATAGTACTCTTACAGACAAAAAATCCTTTAGCATAAAAACAAATTTGAGACATAGACCTCAACTATGACAGAAGTTTCAAATTCTCTCTTAGTAAATGTTTTTTTTTGAAGAAATCGATTAGAAGGCTTTGATACATCATCAAGACGTAATAAGCACGATACTGCCTAAGTTAACCAAGAATTAAAGAGGCTTAAAGCCTGACAATATAGAGGCTAGAGTCCGGTCTGAAAATTGAAAAAGGGACCTCCAGAGTTTTGAAGTTTATGCCAACATAATCAACTACTTGGGCACCAAGTGTTGACCTTTCATAGTAAAGGTAAGGTTAGAAAATATCAACAAAATCAAATCATTTGTTTACTCTTGACATAACAATCTAATCATACAAACAAGGTTCAGCTTCTACAAACAAGAAGTATAAGAATCAAGAATTTTGATTCAACTCAATTACTAAAAGTAAATTACATTTAAATTGCTCAAAATTGCAATGAAGAAAAAACCTATCTCACCTTTCATAAACAAGCAAAAATTTACACCGACGATCATGAAATAAAGACTAACATCTGCAGAAGGTTAAAAAAGAAGAAAAAAATGAACGAAACAAAATTTTGAATTTTCTGTGGAGGCAATTGTTCTTTTAATTCAACTCTCGCCATGAATGCTTTGATCGTGACCATGGGACTATCCTAGACGGTCTCTTATTCCCGTCCTTGTTCCGAGAAAATCTCCATGACCTATGTAACTTCAACTTTATATCAGGCACTTTTCGTGCAATTGCTTGCCAAATCATTTGAACAGCATCGTTTTCCTTCGATGGGTATTGAAATTCAAAAAACCCTTCGATTTCTTTTAGCTTATTCCACATTCCAGTCCACTCCTCTTTGGTGATTTTCCTAATCAAATTTATGAGGAACTTTTCTTTAATTGCATCTGAAGTACGAACAAATATGCAAAACTTGGAGTAGTCAAGAACGTCTTCATAGGGGAGTTCTATTTCGTCGCTGATAATGACAGGTACACAATGGCTAGCAATGGCATCAAATAGACGGTTCGAAGATGGAGTATCACCTGCGATGTTGAGGCAGAACTTCGAAGCGTGCATGCCCCTTGTAGCTTTGTGAATTCCATCCTTTTGCACACTACCGAAAGAGAAATGAACGTCTTTTTCCTCTTTTAGAAGATAAAATAGCTCTTGTCTAACAAACCCACCCTGAGGAAGAGAGCGAAGATAAGTTTAAACAGAAAATATTTACTCCGAAAAAGATGAATTTACTAAATTACGATGAATTCAACGATATATGAATATATCTTTTAATGAATGTATCTGTTAATGAATGATTGCCTATAATGATAGTCATAAAACTCACTAAGTCCAATTATAAGAACCAAGAGAAACTTAAAGCAACAGGGAACAAAGTGGAAAGAACATTAAAAATCGTAGAAGGTTGATCAAGTTCGATGAAAGAGCCAAGAGAAGATTTAAACTTGAGATAGATAAAAATGATTCTAGCCGCTACAAATACTACAAAGACATCTATCCGTTACAGAAGGTTCGGTTTTCAACAGATATAAAACACACACACAGACGCGCGCGCGCGCGCACACATATATGTTGCTTTTTGTAATCCATGGGACAAACTTCCGCGATCAAATATAAACATTCACAAGAATAATCGACCAAAATTATAAGTGAAGAAGCCATGGTTAACAATTTAACAAACATCGTGGAATTGATTAAACAATAAGGAAACAAAACATAAGCAAGAAAAGCAGTTCAACAATTTAAATGTAAGTTAATAAGAGTATAGGAAATCTTACATCTTTCCTGTAAATAGCTCCTTGAAAATACAGCAAAGTCGGGCGATCATCAAATCCAGACGAATCATTGACAAAAGTTTTAATCACATGCTTATAAGGAGCAATCACATCTTTCTCAACATTAGCTATATTCGGAGGATACCGTCCAAAATCCGAAAGTATAAACATGGATGGCCATAGTTTCATTCTTGCATCTAACATACTATTAGGATGATGAGCCATAACTATATGATCTCGTCCTCCCGACCTTTTCCATTCCTCTTGTTGACTCAAAAACCTCACTAACTTCTCTTGTAACTCATAATTTATACTCTTCTTATGGGGTGGTTTCACCTTCGAATTTCGATTATAACTCAATGAGGAAAAAAACGGCACGAAAATCACATCAGACTCACTAGAATTGAATACTCTTATAGCACTAGCATACCCATTTCGATTCGGAAGTGTTGACGAAAGAAGATCTAATGTAAGCCAATATTCTATACTATGTTGCAAGTTTAATCCACCAGGATAATAAGGAATCTTAGTTTTAATATCAGGCCAAACACTATTTCCTTCAGGTTTCCAATCTAAAAGACCAAAATGAAATTCAGGATTCAAATCATACATAAATACTTTCAAGGGTACCTTATTTGATTGACAAATCACATCCTTTTTCACTGGTTCTTCCACATTCTGATCTGAAGAATCAATGGGTATTGAATCTGATGAAATGGGTATTGGGGAATCAACAACATTTTCATTTTCATTTTCATTTAGGGTTTGGGTATTCTGAGAATCAATTGTTGAAAAAAGTCTTGAATTTGGTAAGAAACTATAATCAATTAATTGAGTATGGCCAGTGGAACGAAGAACAAAGAACCAAGAAAAAATGAAAATCAAAGTTGTAATTGTGAAGAGAAATAACAGAGATTTTCTAGATATAAGTATAGATGAATGGGTATTCTTTTCACCCATATTGATTTACTAATAATCCAAACTGAAATTTCTTATTATCTATCCTGAAACAAGAATGAAGATTGAATACAAAAACATCTAGGAAAGAATCAAAGTTTTATTGGGTAGGAATTAATTCACAACTTTATTTCATTTAATTCAAATACTGTACAAAAAAAGAACCCATGAGGAAAAATTTACATCAGGGTAGCGGATTTCTGAGAAAATTACTGATACCCATAATCTGAAATCCCTTCTAAATCTCAATTTCAATCAGAGAAGATTCAAACTATGAATCTTGAATATTTCCAAGGAAGAACAGTTTCATTTTTTGGTACTATAATTTTTAATAAAGTAACCGAAGAAGAAACTCTCAAATGAAAAGTAAACAAAATTTCAATGACCCACCAAAGTAATTACAAAAGATAATCTGTAAGAACTGAGAGAAAAGGTAAAAAGATAGAAAAAACTGGTGAAATTTGACTGAATAAAAAGATGGGTAGATCAGAAAAGGAGGAGAAGAAGAAACATTGTCACTTGAGGGACAAAGGGATTCTCTTTCTCTCTCTCTAGGTTTTGGTTGATGGATTCAACAAGCAAGATTTTCGGGTATTTGTTGAAACCGGCACGTTTCTCTCTCTCTCCTGTTTATATGCCTTTTCCGGGTTGAAAGTTAAGTATGAGAATCACTCAATCTTGACCGTCCAATTTGTTTCAAAAATATGCAGGGAGCAAGTTTATTGATCGAGGTCCACGTGCGTTTCACGTGATTGATTGAGAAAACTAACAAAAATGAAAACACAAACTTAAAAGATGCGATTTGAAATTTTTGTCTTGTGTTTTAAGGTTTGGGTTATTAAATTTATAAGATGTCAGGCTAATTTAATTTACTGTATAAATAGTTTCGAAGTGAGAATAATCTATACCGTAAAAAATACAATTGGGAGAAAAAAATTTATTGTACGACTATTTTAAACAACTGAAATTTACAGTATGTTACTGAATCAAATTTTTTGATTTTTTTACATATTATATGTTTATAATTCAGATAAAAACTTGAGCCCTATCGTTGTCGGACAAAATTGTGATTTAACAATCTAAGGTGTTAATGCTTTTTTCAATTCAATGATCTAGATCATAAGATTAGTGTTTAAATCTACTTAATTAGTTACCTACTCCACTGCCATAATTTTGTTTTTTCTCCTCCTAAGCGTGGCCACAAATGTATATAACAGGGGAAGGCTTGTTTGTTTCAGCATCTTAGGACTAAACTAATACTATATGTGTTTAAGTGTATTTGGTGTCCTTTTCCTTTCGTTTATTTTCTTTCCCTATGCTTTTAAATAGAATCTTGAATATCCAACCAAACAAGCTAAGACTTTGATGCTATTTTTTCACAAAGATTTCCTATTGATAGAGTCCATAAGTTTCTTTACATGATATTCACAAAACTAGTGGAGGTGTCGATCCAAGTCATCTAGAAACTAGAACACTAATTATATTAATTAATTAAGATGGTCCCCAAATTGCTAGGAATCCCCATTTATTATAATTTAATTAAGATGATCTTCTTGGCTCAAATGCAAGGAATCCCCATTAATTATGTTCGGGGGCGGCCCTGACTTTTCGGTGGCCCGAAGCGAGGTCTGAAAATGTGGCCCTTTCGATCAAATTGTAAAACGTATAAATGTATTTACATGAAAATCGTAACTACCCTAAAATATTTTCATCATATTTATATAACAAAATAATTTTTTGATAATTACAATCACTGAAATTTTGTTCTTCTTAAATTTTTCGCTTCAAAGTCACTAATAATCGTCGAATAATCAAGACTGTCAGCCATATCTTTCTCAACAGATAATATAGCTAATCCGTTTAAGCTTTCTTGTGACATAGTAGATCGAATATAAGACTTAATCAACTTCAACTTAGAAAAACTTCTTTCTGGAAAGGCAACAATAACTGGTATCGTTAACATAATTCTATAAGAAACCCATGTGTTCGGTTAACAACCTTTCATATATTTCAAAAAATCTAGCACTTCAGTTGGTCTTTTGATCTCATTTGGTAAAAGACGCTTCAACACTTTCAGTTCAGAAAATAAATCTATTCCGTCTATGTCATATGACTCATTATGCTTGAAAAAGGTTTCAAGACGAACACATGAATCTCTCAAATCACCATCTGTTAAGAATAAATAACAGAACACTAGAGAACTCTGCTGAAAACTCACATGGTTTATTATTGAGCAATTAGCTTATTTATAGCCATATAATCTTAGGCTAGAATAAAGGAATAACAACTAGGAGAAAATAAAGGAAGACTAACCCACTACCCTAAAGACTAGAACTAACTATGACTTATTCAAAACAGAAAAATAAGACTTCTCTTTCAATCCCTCCCTTAAACTAGTTTCTAGCTCCAACTAGTTTAATGGAACTTGACAGACTCCCATTTGACTTCGAAACTTCTGAAATTCATCCACTGTAAGTGGTTTGGTCATCACATCTGCCAGTTGATCGTGTGTTCCACAATATACCAACTCCACTACTCCTTCTCGCGTGAGGTCTCGAAGGAAGTGAAACCGAACATCAATGTGCTTGCTTCGTCCATGTAGTACAGGATTTTTTGATAGTTTAATAGTTGAACTATTATCACAGAAAATAGTAGTACACTTAGCTTCCTGGAGACTTAGTTTTTCAAGTATCCTTTTCATCCAAATTGCTTGACTAGCACAGAAGGCTGCTGCTACGAACTCCGCTTCAGTGGTTGAGAGTGTCACTATAGGTTGTTTTCTTGAGGACCAGGCAACAGCTCCCGATCCCAACTTGAAGACATAACCTGATGTGCTTTTCCTATCGTCGATATCTCCTGCGTAGTTGCTGTCTGCATACCCAACTAGTCCTTCACACCCTCCCTTCTTGTACAACACTCCAAGTTCAATGGTTCCTTTCAAGTATCTCAAAATCCTTTTGGCTGCCATAAAGTGCAATTCAGTTGGCTTAGCCATGAACCTGCTGATCGAACTTACAGCATACATTAAATCCGGTCTTGTATTTGTTAGGTACATGAGACAACCCACCATCTGTTTGAATAAGGATTCATCAACTTGAGTCCCATTTTCATCTTTATGAAGCTTACAACCTGGAACAATTGGGTTACTAACTGAGTTGCTATTTTCCATCCCAAACCTCTTCAACAATTCGAGAGCATACTTTCTTTGGCAAAGATAGATTCCATCCAACCGTTGCAATACTTCTATACCAAGAAAGAAACTCATTTTCCCCAAATCAGTCATGTCAAACTCTCTCAACATTGAGTTCTTGAATTCAGCAAACATAAATTCATCATTGCCAGTAAATATTAAGTCATCAACATATAAACTAACAATAAGAATCTTACCTTCCTTGTTTGTCTTTATGAACAACGTATGCTCACTATAACATTTTTCAAACCCTTCCGTTATAAAATGAGCTTTTATACGACTAAACCAAGCCCGTGGAGCTTGTTTCAGTCCGTAGAGAGCCTTTTTCAATCTATAAACTTTATTAGGATTGTTCTTTTCCTCGTAACCCTTAGGCTGTTCGACATACACTTCTTCACTGATTTCTCCATGTAGAAAGGCAGACTTGACGTCGAGTTGAAAAAGAGTCCAACCTTTATGGGCTGCTAAAGCCACAATCATTCTCACCGTATCCATTCTTGTAACTGGTGCAAACACTTCTGTGTAGTCAATCCCTTGTTGTTGCACATACCCCTTTGCCACCAAACGAGCTTTGAATTTGTCCACTTCTCCATTTTCTTTCAACTTAGTCTTATAGACCCACTTCACTCCAATTTTCTTTGCACCTTTAGGTAGGTCAGTGAGTTCCCATGTGTGGTTTTTCTCTATAGATTTTATCTCCATGTCCATAGCCATTCTCCATTTTTCATGCTTTACTGCCTCTTCATAGTGTGTTGGGTCAGCTGAAGCAAATAAGACCAAATTTGCATTTTCTTCTTCTGAAAACTCTTCTCCACTTACATAATCGTTCATCCACACAGGAGGGTTTCTATTCCTTCTTCCGGAATTAGAAGGTTCGTCGGCATCTTCGATGGCTGGTTCTCCAATATCTCCTTCTTCTCTTCTTTCTACTTCTTCATCTTCGCTGGTTGGAACTCTGTTATTTTCTTCATCTTCCCATTCCAGATCAGCTATTATATGTTCTTCATAACTTTTATCCCAGTCCCACGATTTATCCTCCTCAAACACTACATCTCTACTAATTATAACTTTCTTCGCAACTGGATCATATAGTCTATATGCTTTAGACTCTTCACTCACTCCTAGTAAAACACATGTGAAACTTTTTGCATCCAACTTAGTTCTTTTCACATCTGGAATATGCACATGAGCAACACATCCAAAGACTCTAAAGTGCTCAACTGATGGTTTGATGCCACTCCAAGCTTCTTCGGGTGTTTGGTTCTTTACAACAAGTGTGGGACTTCGATTTAGAACATATACTGTCCAATTTACTGCTTCTGGCCAGAAAGTCTTGGGGATTCTCTTTTCAGAAAACATGCATCGAACCATATTCATCACAGTCCGATTTTTCCTTTCTGCTACTCCGTTCTGTTGTGGGGTGTATGCTGCAGTTAATTGTCTCTTAATGCCGTGTTCTGAGCAAAACTCATGAAATTCAACTGATGTGAACTCCCCACCTCGATCTGTTCTCAAACACTTAATATATTTTCCTGCTTCTTTCTCAACAGAATTCTTAAAACATTTAAATGTACTTAACGAATCAGATTTTTCTACCAAGAAATAAATCCAAGATTTCCTCGTAAAGTCATCAATAAAGCATAGAATGTACCTCTTCTTGCTATTGGAGATTGGGGAGATTGGTCCACAAAGATCGGCATGAATAAGCTGAAGCTTTTCTGTTGCCCTCCAACTGCTCATCTTAGGGATTGGATCTCTATGTTGCTTCCCAACCATACATTTAGTACACACGGTCGATGGAGCCTTGAATTGTGGTATGCCATGCACCATCTTCTTAAATTGAAGGGTTCTTAATCCTTTGTAGCTCAAATGCCCATAACGACAATGCCATAAGTATGCCAAATCTTGTGCGGATGTGTAAAGACACTCTGATTTTCTTGGCAAGGAATTTGCCAACAGCACAAACATTCGATTCGTTGTCATCTCAGTTTGTATAATAAGCCCTTTCTCTTGATGATAAATCTTCAACTGCCCATTTTGAATAAGAATCGCTAATCCTTTCTCTTGTAGTTGACCAATGCTAAGGAGATTGTTCTTCAAATCAGGAACCAAATAGACTTCACTGATAATATGTGTAAATCCACTTACTTTTAATCTCACATTGCCTTTCCCAAGCACATTCATCCTTGTATTGTTTCCCAGCTTTACCGTATGTCTGAATTTTTCATCGAGATCGCAGAATAAACTCTTGTCACCACACATGTGATTGCTACAACCAGAATCCAGGAACCAAACATCCTCCCTTCGAGCGTCGTTCATCTCCACATATGCCATGAGTAACATCTCTTCTTCCTCTCCTATCTCAGCGTAATTAGCTTCTTTATCCCACTTGGACATTCTGATTGGAAGTGTCCAAGCTTGTGGCACTTGTAACACTCTATGATTGCTCTATTGTAGGAATAACGACCTCTTCCTCTTCCTCTGCCTCTATATCCACCTCGACCACGTTCTCTTGCACCAAACTTGTCGTCAGAGGTTATCTTTAATGCTTGTTCATCTCTTGTATGTCGCTGGAATTTTTGCTCATGAACAATAAGAGAGCTCTGCAACTCATCGATGGAGAGATGATCAATGTCTTTGGACTCCTCGATTGAGCAAACAATATAGTTGAACTTTTCACTCAATGATCTGAGGATCTTCTCCACCACTGTGACATCTTGCATTGCTTCTCCATATGTTCTCATCTTATTGGCCACAGACAATACTCTTGAAAAATATTCGGAGACTCCTTCTCCAACCTTCATCTCTAAGGTTTCAAACTCTCTGCGGAGAGCTTGTAGATGCGATCTCTTGACCCTAGCACTTCCTTCAAACTTCTTTTTCATCGAATCCCAGATCTGTTTGGAAGTATCCTTCACAAGGATTGTTTCCAAGACAGTCCGGTCTATAGCTTGAAAGAGATAGTTTTTAACTTTCAGATCTTTCAACTTCCACTCCTCTAACTTCTTAACTTGTGCTTGTGTCTGCACCACTCCACTCTCTGGCTCGACATACCCATCTTGTACCAGTTCCCAGTATTCTTTAGATCGAAGGAAGTTCTCCATTAACATACTCCAATGGTCATAATGACCATCAAAGCGAGGAATAGCCGGCTGCACAAAATTTCCTTCAGTTGTCATCTTCCTTGCTGCAAAGACTTCAAACTTGGCTCGGATACCAGAATGTTAAGAATAAATAACAGAACACTAGAGAACTCTGCTGAAAACTCACATGGTTTATTATTGAGCAATTAGCTTATTTATAGCCATATAATCTTAGGCTAGAATAAAGGAATAACAACTAGGAGAAAATAAAGGAAGACTAACCCACTACCCTAAAGACTAGAACTAACTATGACTTATTCAAAACAGAAAAATAAGACTTCTCTTTCACCATCATCTTGTGAGTTTAACTTTTTTTAACTCAAATAGAAAACGAAATATTTCTTTGTATTTCTAGTTTGCTCGAATCTACTCTTAAACGAAGAAAGAGTCTGATCTGATATGTATATGTAATAATTAACTCTAAATGCTTCTTCAGGTGACATTGATGGATCTTCACACACATTCTCGTCAAACTGTTTTTTTCTTCGAATAATACGTTTTTCTCGAAATGTTGTTTCAGATCCCATTTTAATGGCAATCTCTTTAGCTTCAACCATGCCTTCTTCAAATCTCACTTCTCATAATCTTCAAGATAACGAATGAGTTCATTCAATTTCCACCTTTCTTTAATGCAACATCAATATCTATATCTTCAGTTTGAAGTGTTTTGCTAACAGAGTTTACCACAAATAGTATATTATGCCAAATAAACATGCTCAAAAGGAATTCAAAATTTTCAAAGTCTTGTTTTAATATATTTTTGGCATCATAAATTGTTTTTGAATCATCACTTGTCTCCACCAATTCTTCTAAAGCTTCTCGTAATTGTGGAGCTTGAAACCTAATGTCTTGATGACCCTTTTTTACTTAACATTTTTTAAATGGGTTAAGCTTCTCGTAATCATCACTTGTCTCCACCAGTTTTTGAATCAACGCTTTCTACTCTGCTTTCCCATAAATCAAACAAACTTTGAGCCCACCTCTTATTTAAAGATCAACAAATTTGGTGGCTCTTTTTACTTAACATTTTTTAAATGGGGCCCTTATAATATTTTTTAGAGAGTTGGACTTCTTATATATTTCTTACAAAAATTAATGTCTTGGTGGCCCCTAAAAACCGGTGGCCCGAAGCGACGCTTTGTTCGCTTTGGCCCAGGGCCACCCCTGATTATGTTTTTATGGTGTAGTTGGACGATAGAATTATGATTCCGTGGATTCATGAATCCAAGTAATATTTTTAGGTTGTTTGACAACTCATAAGAATCTTATAATTTATTATTATTTGAGTATTTTTAAACACTTCTTTAGAAAAAGCGGTTGTCGAAAAAATCGGATTTTTGAGAAAAATCGGTTTTTGATGAAAAAAATGATTTTCGAGAAAAAAATGATTTTTGTGAAAAAAAATATTTTTAAAATAATTATTTTGTAGAAAGAAATATTTTTTTTTGTTGATTTTAAGTTTGAAATTTAGGTTTATTAATTTGAAATCCTAGCAAATCTTAGGGGGTAGGGTGGGATTTTGGTCCAATACAAATTTTGGAATTAGGAATCCTTAGGATTTTTGGTAGCCAAATAAACCAAAGATTCATGATTTCTACCAAATCTCACTTTTAATAGTAATCCTGCGACCAAACGCACCATTGATGTTTTTTTTACAGAGTTATCTTTTAATGTTGTATTAAGATTTAGGGGTTTTAATTGGTAGAAGTCCATGTTGATTGTATCCTAGATTGATCTGATATACGATGTTATTCAAATACTTGTCAGTTGATAATCTTATAATGGTTATTTTATTAAAAAAAATCGCAAAATAAATTTATTATTTATTATTTATTTTGCGAAAATGACATGCAATAATATTGTCTATGATTTAATAGGAGATAAATTTAAACTAACAAAGATTAGGTTAACTTAAAAATCTAAGGTGCAGGAGATGATTTCAAGGGGAGTTTTAAAGACAACCTTATTAATGTTTTATTTTTTGAGAAATCGACTACGATCTACATTAGTCGTTACAAGGCATTGATACATTATGAAGATGTGATAAACACGATAACCGCCTAATTTAAACCATTAATGGAAGATGCCTAAAGCCCAACAACATAAAAGAGACCTAAAACCCTTTATTTATTGTTTAAACTACATGGGATAAATCTTGATGACAAACTGCTTCCATCGGGACTCGATCACACGACCTCATGGGTTAAGAGGGGTTGTCCAACCACTGCAACAAACGGTGGTGGACACGCCCTATTAATGTAAAAAGGCGTCTCCCTGAAGGCAAATCTGAGAGTTTTTGTGAGGCGCCTTTAACTCTTACGAAGGGCCCTTTTAAAACTTCCTTTGAACATAACACAAATGGTGCCCTTAGATTCTGCTCTCCCCGATTTTTTTTTTTTTTTTGGAAGTCGACTACGATCAACGCATGTCGTTACATATGGCATTGATACATCAAAGATGTGATACGCTCAATAACTGGCCACTCAAACTGAAACAAGAACCGGGCCTATAGCCCAACATGACAATGGCCTAAAGCCCAACTACATTATTTACACCCTAATAATCTCAAATCAAATAACCAAAGATTCCACCTTCTCTGGGATTCGAACCTGAGACCTCCAGGGATTTCTGGAGTTTATGTCAACACCTTGGAACCACTTGGGCTACCAACTATTGACCTTTTTTTTTTTTTGAATGCTCTCTCCAACTTAAGTATGTCAAAAGCGTGGTGCCTTCTAGAGTTTATAGTGCTAATAAAGAGGAGAGTGAAGATGTTTTTTTTTTTGTTGAGGAGGAGAGTGAAGATGTTAGCAACAAGAAAAAAAACTAGAAAATTAAAAAACTATGTAAAGATAGAAGAGAAGGAGCCTGTTAACTTATGGGATAATTACAAGGAAGAAACCCACTGAACCCAAAGAAAAGAACTCACAAGAACCAATAACTTGCTTTCTCAAATTTTATTCTAAATTCCCATCCTTTTTGTTGTCCGTCTCTTTGTGCTTTCGTATTTTCGTTCTCCCATACTTCTCTTCTATTCCGTACAAAGAGCATATCAAGATTCTTTGTCGCAGAAGGTTTTAGTTTTTTACAAACTTATTGTGTCGTTTTGAAGAACTATACCTATATGTTTTTTTTTACAAATCCATTTCACCTCGTGCATCATGTCACACTATAAAAACTATAATTTTGAACTAGTCATACGACAAGGATGGGATTTCCACACTCCTATAACCGAATTGAGTTGAAATTTTTGTGAAAATTAAGAGAAAAGGTATTGGTTGAGCTCCATAGCCATTTAGTCAATTCTAATTATTGCCCCACTACAGATCAATTCATAAACACATTGTCTTCTCTACAACTTACCCAAACAAAAGACAAAAGATAATAAAAACAGGCAAAACGTGCCGGACCTACCCTTTTCGTTGGGCGGCTAGGCGCTATATATATATATATCTTCTCGATCACAAAATTAAATAGCTCGATTTGGTGCATTAAATTGGAATCTAGTTTGACTTGTAACTGTTTACTCGACCGACAATTTGAGGCATTGCTTTAAGAGGAGGTCGAGAATCAAACCTAGATAGGCCCTTTTCTTTAATCGATTACATTCTAGATACTTTTGCCCTTAAGGTTCACTATATGGAACTGTAAAATCCGTTATCTTGTCTAAACTCCTCTCAGCGTTGTGAGTCTTCAAATAATGGTATCATCTAATTCTTTCTATGAATAACAATATTAATCTATGATGGTTGAAATATATATATATATATTTTTTTGCCAATCTTACAATTATATAAACTTAGTACGCACGTCACCATTTGGAGAGACGAAACTTGACTAATTGTCGAGCAATTGGAATCAATTTTTTGAATACACAATTAAGAAATGAAATTTACATTTTTATTGAAACCTTTACCTAAATGCAAACAGCACAAATCTACTAAACACAAAATATGCCATAGCTGCCATAAATAATAAGAAGTACTGAGGAAAAAACCAGTAGTTGTTGTAAAGCAATCCCACATTGGTGGAAGACAGGAGTGTGGTGCTCCTCTTAAGAGGTTAAGCACCCTTCCTTAGTGAGGCCTTTTAAAACCGTGAGGCCCAAGTGTGCCAAAGCGGACAGTATCACTAGCAGCCCGGAAGGCTGGTCCGCACCATCCTATAACACGTTATCAGCACGATTCGCTCTACTATGATGTGGTATTGGGAGGGTGTGTTGTAAAGCAATCTCACATTGGTGGGAGACAGGAGTGTGGTGCTCCTCTTAAGAAGTTAAACACCCTTCCGTAGTGAGGCCTTTTAAAACCGTGAAGCCCAAGTGTGCCAAAGCGGACAGTATCACTAGCACTCCGGAAGGCTGATCTGAACCATCCTATAACAGTAGTTATAACTAACCTAACTATCTTCAAAAAAAATAAAAAACCCTAACTGCTAGTAAATATCACCTAAAAAGAAAAAGAATTGATACTGGCAATTAAGTGGACCATTCTTTAACAAAAAAAAAAAAAAATTAAGTGGACCATTTTTTTTATCACAGCTCACATGGACAAAAATGTAAGCAAAAGGCAACATACCAACCACCATTATAAAATGTTATCTTCAAATGCTAACCACCAATTTCCAATCTCTTTTCCTATTGGGTATTTATATATTTTGTTTATTTGATGTTTGATATTAAATCTTTTATTTTATTTGAGAATAGAAGATTGAAAACTTAGAACACCCACTTCATTCTTGGAAAAAAAAAACAGGATAAACTATATAGCTCACATTTTGTCTTCCTTATCCATTTTGTTTATGAGAAACTCATTGATTATTCATGCATCATGCTGATCAAAATGGTTTCGATCATTTCTAAGTTTTATTTTGTAAAATTAATATGGTAAGAGTAAAGTAATTCTTAATTATATACCTAGTCAGACTTTTACGGACGCAAGACAATTCTCACTAGTTGTAAATTAAATGAACGTTTAGTTATATGTCTATCAAAGTTAGAAGAGTAAAAGAGGAAAATACACAAACACAATCCAATTAATCAAAATCAATGATCATTGATTAGAATATGAAATTTGAGCTCACACTCTCGGTGACCAGAATGTCTGAAATAGACATTAACTTATGAACGAGGCAACTATTAGGAACCACTAGTCAAATAGGTGTTTGTTCACGAACCACACTCTTAATTTATTGTGAGTTTGCATTATTTTGTCTGCAAATGCGAACAAAATAATTAAGGTTGATTGCCTATCTTGTCACTTAAGCTTTACATATATTTTAAAGAGAAATGTGGTCCGTCGACAATGGAGGGAAACTCAACTCCGACAAACAGGATAACACTTTGCCTAATGCTCTACCACCGTCACCTTTCCTTCTTCTCTTCTTTCCTATCTTTTCTTCCAACAACTATTCACTTTTATACTCCTTCACCTCAAGATTATCAGTTACTCTAAAATATGAATTTAGCTTTGTTCATTAGGAGACTGAAATTCTATATTTAACTACGAAATTCTTTGTAAGTTTGACATTCCTTTGACAATGGCAGCCATTACCACTCTCCTAACTCAAAACCAAGGCACAGTTTTGACAAACTATATACTAGTTTGGTCATGAAGTTTTACTCGACTAGTTATACTTTGTAATTCTATATTTAGTTAAACCGTATGACTTACTACATTTTCTGCAATAATTTTGTTTACTACAAAATGTCATTGTAATTTTTTGTTTACATTTATGCGATGTTTTTGGCATAGAATCTTATTTTATCTGAGTGGTACTGATTTACACGAAGTATAACGTTCTGACGTACCAATACTCCAAGTATATAAAAACAAACCTCAAGTATAAACATCTTGTGGCTTATATTTGTTCTCAGTCTTAGTTGGGTATTTCCTTGTTATAAAAGGAAGGAGAAATGATATTTGGGTAGATTTAGGAGGGGGGCCTTTGTTTAGGGCTCTTTCATGAATGATGGATTAAATGATTAGGCCCCAGTGAAGCACACATCAAACTCCTAGAATCAGTAGTTTGTAGTTAGGGCCAACCTTCTTTAATTATACTGATAATCAATGTAATTAGATTTGGTGAAAATGATATTTGATTAGTACTTAGTACCTACTTTCTATCTAAAATGCTTATATATATTTGATAATAATTACCATAATGTGTATGGTTTAAAGTTACAAACTATGTTAATGCTACCTCTAAACTCCATATTTTGGGTTCCGTCTCGTAGTTGTGTAGCCTCTTGCAAACTATTACGAATAGAAAGAGAACGTTCTAACTATTACAAACTATGACATCGACTGTAGAACCTCCAAGAGTGCTAGTGGTCAGCAATAAGGCCGATAAAAATTAAAATTCTCTCTAAGTCAAAATATTATAACTTTCTTATCTATGGAAAATATAAAATGGTTAAAAGAACCATTCTTTATTAGTCTTAAAAACATTTTATTTTAGTTTATAAAACGAGACCGCCATTTCACGACCACTTTTGCCCATTTTATATAACCTTCTTTGACTTGTCTCCGTTAGAATAAAACTATAATATCTATTTTACATTAGGACTTAGAGCATCTCCAATGGGAGCTCTATCCCTCCAAAAAGTACAACTTTTGGAGGGATGGAGCTCCAAACCTTCTCCAATGGTTCTCCAAATCTCCAAAGATTTGAAGAACCATGAATAGTACTTCTTCATACATGAAGGGGCACTATTCAACTTCTCCATATGAGATGAGACTTTTTATTTGGTCCTTTTACTTTTATGTGTTTAGTTTAAGTCCTTTAAATTATTTTTTTAGTCCTAATTTATTGTATAAGTTCTTACTTATTCATTTTAAGTCTCTACTTTAATTCTTTTTTGTATTAATTAAGTTTCATTTCAACATATATTTTGATTAATAAAAATAAAATATATTGTAATTTGTTTTATAAAAATTAACATAACTAAATTTTCATTAATAAAAATACATAGTACAACTCGGAAACGAAGACAAATTAAACTGAAAACTACGATAATTCTTCCAAACATCTTTAACAATTTAAAGATTAATCAGTTATGTGAAGCCTCACCTTTTCTTGCCCACAAATGGTCAATCAAAGCATATCGTAACGCATAATGAGCCTGATTATCTCTAATCTTCCTGTGTCGAGATAAAAATTGTTGAAAACGTTGAGTCTCATTCTCAAGGATATTCACATTGTGAGGAGATGTTCCATATAAATTCTTACCTCCATATTAATGAAGAAATTTAAGTTTAAGTAGTGCAATGTATTTTTTTTTATCTATTTTTAGTTTAATTTTCTTTTCATGCAATCTTTTTTTTTTTCTAATATATTAGTGATTTTCAATATAATTATTATGTCTTTTTTAATTTACTATATATGTAGTAAATGAGTTTTTGTTTAAATATTAGATTAAAATAATGTAATAAATGTTTTGGAGGAGTGGATAGAGATGGAACCATTGGAGAGCCCCTCCAAAAGTGGGCCCCAAATTTGGAGAAGATGTTCATTTGGAGGGGCATTTGGAGAACAACCATTGGAGATGCTCTTAACTCTTTTTTTCTTCATAAAATATAATGAACCAAACAAGTATCAAATTAAATACTGTATCATCATAAAAAAAAGTAGTATTGTATATATATAGAATAGAATAAGACATCCCATCACTCCAAAAGTTAGAAGGCCCTTCTTGATATGTATAAATGTAACCTATAAGGCATTGTTGAATAAATGAAAGGTACATTTGTTAGGTTCTAATACTTTGCCTATTCAACCCTATTTATACCAATTTCTTCTACCCATCTCTCTTTCCAATTGAATAAAAAGAAAACCCAACTCCAATTTCTCCTCTTATTCTTCTCTTTCTTCTTTTACTTCTATTTTTTCCTAATCTTGTAGTTGAAGAAGAACAACAAGAACCAAAATTTCTCATGAGACCTAACCAAGAACCCAAAAAAACTTCAAATGGTTTTATGAGTATCAAAAGTAATGGTACTCATGAGGAGAATGGAGTAAGATATAGAGAGTGTAGGAAGAATCACGCTGCGAACATCGGTGGGTATGCGGTAGATGGTTGCAGAGAATTCATGGCTGCAGGAGAAGAAGGAACTAGTTCTTCCCTCAAGTGTGCTGCTTGTAATTGTCATAGGAATTTTCACAGAAAGGAGGTTCAAAATGATGGAATTTTAGATTGTTCTTCAAATTCATCATCTAGGAAATGATTCAGATGGATCTGAATTCCATCTATATAAAATGGGTATTTGTTATTTCTTGTCTTTGCTTCCAAATTTATAATTATATGTGGTTTTATATAATTGATATTTGTATATACTATGTGTCTGGGTGTGCTAATTTATCCCTATTGATTTGTTTGAAATGGGAAGTAATGATTGAATATTAGTTTTCTTGTATCTATATTGTCTCTTGAATGGGATTTTTTTATCAAGAAAATATTAATTAAACATGTTAAGATATTTTACTCATTAATTTTGGTGGGTGTATGAAAGGTCTAGTTTACATCAACTTGATCAATAGAAGTCCCGAGTTGTCTCAATCCTCGGTTATTGTAGTGAAAATTGAAGTTAACCTTCAACATCGTTTTTTTTTTGTCTTAAAAAGTTCTAAGATGACAAAAATAAACTCTCAGTGCCGAATGTTACTTTCATATTAAGCTCATTACTAATCAAACCTACAAATTAATATATATATATATATGTATAGTATCTAGGGTTGAAGGTTTTTTCCCAATCAAAACCCTAGTGATTTTTATAGGTTGTAAAGACTAAGCTTAGAGTTCTAGAAGTAGGAGTTATGCCAAAATGTGAGGCAATTGAAGGATAGGTATGAATGAAAGAGAGACTTTAGGTATTGCATATATGTCAAAATGTCATGATTCATAAGTAGCTTTTTTCAATTTTAATTGATGTATGCATGCATTTCAAGCTAAAGGAGTTAAAAGTAGGTTAAAGAAAAGGACCTGAAACGAACTTTAAAGGAGTTGATATATATAAATATCAACCAACTTTTGTGACTTTTCAATGCCTATGTACTTCTTACCTAATTGTTTTGTAGATTGGAAATCTAACATACATTTTGCCCTAATTAATTGATGGTGACTACAACAAAATTTAATTCAATGTACTATGATTTGGTGGTGATTGTCTTTTGTGAAAGTTGTATTTGGAATCTGGTTTAAATTCGAATGGTATAGATTCAGATTTTAGAATATTTGATTATGGATTTATGTCTCGTATAAAAGACCAACTCAGATTCATTCAAGTCGGACTTGATATAAGTCTGCATTAGATAATATATTTCGGTTATATGCACATGAGTACCTTTCACAGTCGGGCTCTATAATTTGTTAATTTGGCCGGTGGCTGAACCACGTGCGGTGCAGTCGGCGCCCATCTCCCTCAGGTGCCCTATGGGCTCGTCAAAGATGTCCGCTGGTGCCTTTTCCCAGAGAAACCTGAGGTGCCTATATAATTTATTTGTAATGGCTGCAGTGCCTTCAAATTTCCAACTTCCATTGCTCACAACCCCAAACTAAGTGAAATGGGATTATTCTACACGATATTACGATAACTCAAGCCCAATATGAGTTAGGATTTGAGGTTTAGCCCATAAGATTGCACACTGCTAATTTGGTTGGGAATTTTTAAAAGGAACCCTCGATTTGTTCTTTCGGTCTTCCCCTCGCCCTCGGTCTCCATTTTTCCTTCAAAAAGTCTATTCATCCCTCCATTTTGGTCCCTCCCCCACCCCTCCGCTGATGTGGTGACACATCACAGGAGTGTGGAGCAATTGGAGAGAGAATTGCGAGAAAATATACTTTACTGATATGTCGCCACATCAGCGGAAGGCTGGGGGAGGGACCAAAAAGGAGGGATGAATAGAATTTCTCTTTTTCCTTTCTTGTCTTGACAATAGAGGGATTACTTTGATCTTTATCTCGCTCTTCCTCTCTCGCACAATCTTTTGCTCCTGGTTGTACACCTGCCCATCTCACTTTTCTTCCCCGTTTTTTTTACAAAAAATGAGGTGTTTTGCAAGTGGTTGTCCTTAAACTTTGGTGGAGCACCCCTATACGTGATTAAATTTTTCAAGACTTGTGGTGCCTGTATAGTACTTCCCCGTCACGGATTTCTCGAGAGATGCATGATAAATTTCGAAATCCACGTGCTAGAATCTGTTGGCTTACGCCTTACCATGGTTGTGGATTTGTAAGTGTAAGATTACTTATTTATCCTTACTCCCCCCAACCTAAGTTATTTAAGGCAAGTTCCACCACAAAACTATGTAAATTGACAAAAACCCCAATCATAAGACCCTTTTTTTTCAAAGAAGTGAAGACATTTTCAACATAAAAAAAACAATTGGATGTTGTGAGATGATGCCCAACGACTTTCAAGACTGGTAGTAATATGGTTTGCTTTTTATTTTAGAACACACGCTCCCGATATCACATCAAAGTATATCGATTCCTCTTAATAGCATGTTACGGGATGATGCAGGCTGGTGGACTACTGATATTGTCTGTTTTGCACACGTGACCCTTACGGTTTTAAAATGTGTCGCTAGGGAAGGGGGCTTAACCCTTAAGAAGAACACTATACTCCGTCTCACAACAAATGTGAGATTACTTTACAATATTGGAGACATTATGCCGTGTGAAATCGCTTTTTTTTTTTTTTCAAAGTGTGACCTTAATTACTTAGTTGAAATTCTATTTCCTTTGGTCCTAAAAAAATTTAAGCCTCAATATTATGATTAAAGCTTAAAACTATGATCTTTAAGAAAAATCAAATTCACGCACAATATTTGATATAAGGGTACTATAGTAATAATCAGCTTTTTAGGCGAAATGAAGATTGGAACTGAGGACGCGATTTTTACCCACTCTAACGTGGGTGATATTATGCAATTTGCTAGCTACATGGTGTTCCGTTACAAGTCCAACTATGAACAAATTATCCAATAGAAAAGTGTAAGTCCGTCACGCACTTCCGTTTTGCGTGAACAAACACACCCTTTTTTTGCATCAGAGATTCAGAGGGGGAAATGGGACCCACAAAGTGGTAGGTGAACAATTGTAGCCACTAGCGAGACCAAATTTCCCTTTCTTCAACCTTCCAATCACTGCAAGAGTAAGAAGAACACAAAACCCTAGAAAATAATCTCCAACTTGTGTGTTGTTGGTTTGAAGTTACCATTTTTCTAGGGTTTCTAAGAAATCTTCTTCTAGGGTTTACTAATTGATTGGTGGTTGTAGTTCAGATGGATTTGTTGGAGAAACCTGGAATCGAGATTGTAAGTGTCGCCGTAGCACTCGTCGCCATTGGTGCTGGCGCTGTTTATTTGTATCTCAGCAAGAAATCCAAAGGTTTTAACTGCATTTAACTCTCTCTCTCTCTCTCTCTCTCTCTACAGTTTCTCTCTCTAGATTTTGCTCAGATGTTAAATGTAATTGATGTGATATTTTTGTTCATCCAAGCAGATTTATTCTTATTAGGTCAATATTCTTTGATTGCTCCTACTGAATCTCATGAACTTATCTAATAGACACCTTAGTAATGTGATCCAAGAAAGTAATGGATCTGGATCTAATAAAGATCCTGCATTTTTGCATGGTGAAGTATAAGAACCCTAAAATAAAGGGAATTATTTTCATCTAAACCAATACAAGATCCTCAAAACTTAATTATTAATAGGTATTGCTTCCTTTTTTTTCAGCTTGCTTAGATCCTCAAAACTTTAGGGAATTCAAACTTGTTAAGCGCGATCAGTTGAGTCATAATGTTGCCAAGTTCAAATTTGCTCTTCCTACACCAACTTCAGTTTTGGGTCTTCCTATTGGACAACATATTAGTTGCAGGTAAAACGTTCATCGTCTATTAGTATCGTCCAAGACCCGCAATTATAAAATACTAGTTGGAACTAAAAGAAACTTTTTTTTTTGTTCTAAACAGGGGAAGAGATAGCCTCGGCGAAGAGGTTATCAAACCTTATACACCAACTACATTAGACACAGATGTTGGATACTTTGAACTAGTTATAAAGGTAATCACTATAAGAAATCTTCTGTTGGCTGGTCTAGCCAGTTATTGTATTTTTCTTAATTCGACTTGTTTTTGTCTTATGTATTGGTTGCTGGCACTAAGTAGATGTACCCACAAGGAAGAATGTCTCACCATTTCAGGGAGATGCGAGTTGGTGATTTAATGGCCGTTAAGGGGCCCAAGGTATGTTTTCTCATCCTGATGATTTATTTTATATATCATAAAGTTTGGTTTCTTTGATATGCTTAACGGTCATACTTACAGGGTCGTTTCAAATATCAACCTGGCCAAGTTAGAGCATTTGGCATGCTTGCTGGAGGCTCCGGTATTACCCCTATGTTCCAGGTAAAGGGAAATTCCGAGAGGGTTATATATCATCTTGATAATCTTATAACAGTTTTAGTTCTTATAGGGTTTCATATGGTTAATACATGCATTAACTTCGTCCGTGACTGCAATTTAGGTTGCTAGAGCCATACTGGAAAATCCGAATGACAAAACAAATGTACATCTTATTTATGCCAATGTAACAGTTGATGACATCCTTTTGAAGGTAAAGTTCTTTTCTCTATGTTCTTTGTATTGTCTACACTTTACAGTCAACGGATTCAACTCAAGTAAAGCATTACTAGACTACTGATAGATTTACATTATCTAATAATCCGAAAGGAGGAACGGAAATTGTTTTCTTCTTTCTTTCGGCTTGAAATGGCTTGAAATGCTTATTTATCTTATTTATGCAGGAGGAGTTGGAAAGCCTTTCTAGCAAATACCCAGGCCGCTTCAACGTTTACTATGTCTTGAATCAGGTAAAGTGCTCTCTCTTAAAATGAATCCAGCTTTCTGATCTTAGATATATTTATTTGGAAAGAAGTCGAAGAACATCTCATTATATTTGTTCACATTTTATGGCGAAATGACTGTACTATGAATATAAATCACATCGACCAGAACCAAGGAACTACCTAAAGTTTCATGTTTCGGCTAAGTGAGTATTAAAGTGTGGCCTCTTATTCATTGGTATAGGATTCTCTATCGTTTGTGGTAGTAAACTATCTGCCAGAGACCTCATTTAGCACATATCATATTACTACCACCTCGAGGCTATGCCTCGGCAAGAAAACCTCGTTGATGCTGAGAAAAATGAATTTTCTTTTAGCTTTGGGTCTGACACAACTCTCTCTGTATGTATCCAGCCTCCTGAAGAATGGAATGGTGGAGTAGGGTTTGTCTCTAAGGAAATGATTGAAGCCAACTGCCCAGCACCTGCATCTGATATCCAGGTTTGACATTGTTTTTCTTCATTTGCACAAAAGAAGGAACCTGTAGCCGTCTACAAGGCTTTGAGACTTCAAGTTTGCAATTAACAACTGTTAATTTGATTTATTCGATTATTGTGAGTTGTAGATCCTGAGATGTGGTCCACCACCGATGAACAAAGCCATGGCTGCTCACCTTGAAAGTCTCGGATACACACCGGAAATGCAGTTCCAGTTCTGATGAATTAAATGGGTCACCAACCCTCCTGTTATTTCTATCCCCTAAATGGGTTGAGCTAGAAGAAGATACATTTATGTTTGTAGTTGAGTTATCTGCTTCTCTGAAATGAGCTTTTATTAAGGGAGCAGGTGCAAATAATACTTACTATCTTGTCATGAACTTTAGAAATCAAAATAAGGGGTTCTTTTCTGTTGCCCTTTCAATCTTTTGTATGATGTGTTAATTACTTTTAATTATAAAGATTAGAAGTCCTAATAAAAGGGATGAAAAAAATATCAGATTCACCATAAACTTGATTACATTGTCATCCCTCCATACCCAATATGATGTGGTTATGCACAATAAATAAGTTTAGATTACAGTTCAAATTAGAACCTTTAGTTATTGACTTGTGATGCGCAAGGACTTTTCATTGACCTAGGTGCTGTTTGTTTTTCAAAATTTTCAGATCTGAAATCTGAATTGAGATCAATTCAGATTTCAGATGTTTGTTTTTTTAATTTTAAAAAATCTGAAATTTTGGCTGAATTTAGTCTATGTCTGAATTGGCTGAAAAATACTCCATAATTTTCAGACTTCAAAACAAGTCTGAAACAATGGCTCAATATCTGAATTGTGTCAAATGACACTTGTACCCATGATTTTGAAAATATTTCTTTGTTTCAAAGTTTTCCCACCATCCCACCACCACCACCACCACAACCACAACGGAAACCACCACCGTCACCCACACCAGAACCACCACTGTTTCCAACCACCAGCACCACATATCACCAACAGAAACCACCACCATCTCCACCACCAGAAACCACCACCGTTTCCAACCACCACCACCACATATCACCAATAGAAACCAACACCGTCACCAACGACCACCGCCGTCACCAACAATCACCACAGAAAGCACCACCGTCACCAACCGCCACCAACATAAACTACCACCGTTTTCAACCACCCCTACCACACATCACCACCAACGGAAACCACCACCATTATCAACCACCACCACAGATCACCAACAACAGAAACCAACACCGTCACCAACTACCACCACAGATCACCACCAACACGACCACACAACCAACTAGCACCACCAAAAACCTAGCCGCCACCAACACAACGAACTAGCACCACCAAAAACCTAGCCGCCACCAACACAACGAACCAACACCACAAACTAAACCGCCATTACCACAAACTTATGTCTAGAGAGAGAGGGAGAGAGAGAGGGAGAGGGAGAGAGAGAGAGGGAGAGAGAGAGAGAGGGAGAGAGAGAGAGGGAGAGAGAGAGAGACTCCTACCAGGCAAGGAGAGAGAGCGAGCAGTAAAGAGGGGGAAAGGTTTAAAAGCTAGGGTTTCCTTTGGGCATGAAATGGAAGGAAAAAGGATAAATTTATAAATTAGGGTTTTTTAGTGTTAAAAGATGAGTGAGGGTAGAAATGTCAATATTTTAATTCAGACTCAATAATTCAGATTTCAAAAACAAACATCTAACTCTAAATAATTCAGCCCAATTCAGATTCAGCTAATTTAGTTCAGCCAATTCAGATTCAGCCAATTCAGATTCAGTCACAAAATAAAAAACAAACACAACCCTAGACTATCTGTTTCTCGATTAAACTGTCTATTTACGCGAACTAAGAAAGAGACGTGCATAATTATACTAATTTTTTCCTTCAAATGATAGAGAGGTCAAGTGTGTTTGGGTAAATCTCTAACTTATTAGATGTTTTGTCCATGTAGTTTAGAACTCCCTCCATTTTGTGAATAGGCAAGTGGACGTGTTTAGACTTGGATTATGGACTTACCGTCCAGACAAGAAAAGACTCATTTTGTACAGTGAAAACAGAAAATTGGATAAACCCTTTCAAAACCTCCATCATACTCGAGCTAGTCAGTCATGGCTATCATATCATCATTATCTCTTCTTCCTTCTTCCTCCTTCTTTCCTTCTCCTTCTAGACGTCTTCCATCCTTCAACTTTTCTTACAATTTTTTCCATCCTTCAAATCCTCAAGTTTCCGCAATTAGAAGAAGACCTAGAAGAAGAACAATAACCGTCATCTCTGCTGTTGTTTCTTCACATCCCCTTTCTCTACATGCCAATCAAGAACTCGATACTGTCAACATCGCTGACGACGTTACTCAGGTTCTCCCCCTCTCTCTCTCTCTCTCATCTTTCATACCCATCTCCAGTATAGCAGTAAACATCTAAATGCATAACCTTTTATGAGTAGTATTTGAAGATACAGCTAGGGTTTTTCCATTATAATTCAAAACTTGTATTTCTCAATTATCTTATTTTTCCGCTCAATCTGTTCAGGGTTATATAATATGTGGTGGGTACACTTACCTTCTGTTTAGGGTTTTCCTCTTACAGTTACATGAATTAAATTAGTGATAAAAAAAACTAAGAATTATCTCCCACATTATTCGAAAGAACAGAAAAAGGAAAAAGTGGGTTTTGCCCTGCTGTTAATAATTTACACTTAAATGGTCGAGGGTACCTACTAACATTTCAAAAGCTTGATTGGTAGTTGATTGGGAACACACCAATGGTGTACTTGAACAGAGTTGTTGAAGGATGTGTGGCTAATGTAGCTGCAAAGCTCGAGTCTATGGAACCGTGCCGAAGTGTTAAAGATAGGTAAATTATCTATAGAAAACCCTTTTCCATATTTCGTTGTTTATTATGTGAGTATGCTAGTGCTGGATGGGTTCGTAGCATCTTGAATAACAACATTTTTAGCAATTTACATGATTGAGCTACCACACATAATTTGGCAATTGGACACAGGGATTTCGTACTTGAAATGGGACTTAGTAGAATTTTGAATTCCTTTTATGTAGTGTTAAAAAAATTATTAAGATCTCCTAGTTGGGTTAGATTTATTTAACATGTGTAGTGCTGAGTGCCGTCATTCCAGATTGTCAACTCCTAGTAAGTCCTGGTGACCCGTCTATGCCTCACAGTTTGCGCTATATGGATCATCCCAATAATGACTAGGGATATCTTTTTGTGCCACCCTGACAAATGGATATTCACTACTTGGGCAATTTTAATTTTGAACAAGTTATGTGTACATTGAAGCTGATTCTACTGTTTAAGATTTGTGGGGGAGTATGGAACTCTAGTTTAGTAGTTGTCATTCAATATTTCAGTCAGAAATACAAGTATAACCTTGAAATATGACTACAAAGAGAGCATCTTAAACATCAATGCGTTGATACTGTTCTCGGTCCTGGGGCCTTCGAGATCCTATCCCAACATTGTTGTTGTTATGTTTTTTTTAGTTAATAAGATGTGATAGTGAGAAGAAACATCAAGTTTTGGAGCACATTATCTATCCCTTTTTCCCCTCAAGTTCCATGGTATCGAGGTTAACAGTAAGACAGTCCCAGTGTTGTGGTTGCTTGCATGTTCTCTCAAGTTAGTAGTATAGATGAAGACTTAATATGTCATAATTTCTTATGAGTTATGTGTTGCTTTGTGGCCTACACAACAGAATTGGATATAGCATGATATCTGATGCTGAAGATAGTGGAGCCATTTCTCCTGGGAAGGTTGGTCATGTTCTGAACTGCATCTGCTTGAAGTTTATTTTGATCACTAAATATGATATCTGATTTCTTTTCCATGTTCTGTGTATTCTCAGAGTATTTTAGTCGAACCAACTAGTGGAAATACAGGGGTTGGAATTGCTTTTGTTGCTGCAACTAAGGGATACAAACTTATAGTTACAATGCCCGCATCCATAAATATTGAGAGGCGGATTCTTCTTCGAGCATTGGGAGCAGAAATTATACTGACGGATCCGACGAAAGGCTTAAAAGGGGCTGTTGATAAAGCTGATGAAATAGTTCAGAAGACACCAAACGCGTACATGTTTCAACAATTTGATAACCCAGCGAATACAAAGGTTCTTTCTCTTTTCGTACCAAGCTTTTATTAATGCCTAATAATTTGTTTATTGCTTATTTATTAAGATTGTCTAGTATACAGATCCATTTTGAAACAACGGGACCAGAAATATGGGAGGACACCATGGGAAGTGTTGACATATTTGTTGCAGCTATTGGAACTGGTGGTACTGTCACGGGTACAGGGCATTATCTGAAAATGATGAACAAAGATATTAAGGTGAGAATCCCTCATAGCTTTAGGACTTATGTAATGTTAAGCTTTCATATCATGATAAGCTGGTTAAGAAAACAAAAATATTATTGTCCTGGATAACTTTATAATTCATCCCTCCATAAATGAATGGGAGAAGGCGAAGCGTTGAACTAAAAGTTAACTTGATTACAACTAGTACTTCTGCACTTAGTAACGTTTCTAATGTGGAAACTGGAAACCCATGCAAAAGCCTTTTCTTGGAGAAGTCGACGCCCCAAAATCTTCGTAACATTATACAAGAGAAATTTTGTAGTTCTATTTGGCATTAGGCTAAGGATTCTTTGGCCAGAAGGAATTTGATCAAAATACATCACGTTTCTTTCGAAGGTAGCAACATATTCTTCTCGTAACTCTAGAAATGAAAAGAGTTATATGGTACTCTTGCATTCCAACAAAATTAGGATAAGTTGCGGAGGCCATGATCTTATAAAATTACGTTAAGGTCTGTCTTCATGTTTCTCTTTTGTCAATCATTTTAGTTTCTTAAGTTTGCGTATATCTTAAGACACTCTTTTTGACCGTAAATTGTGCATGGTGATGTATTTCATTCCTTCTAATTTCTGTCCTCTCACGATGAGGCTGGTATGTGTGTGAAATGCTTTAATACCAGCACGGGAAATTGTGACTTAAAAAAAATCCTTGAATGTGGGTTTTGGTTTAGTTTCTTTGCCTTCCCATCTTCATAGGTTTCATTTTTCCCCTTCCATTACTTAACGGTCTAAACCTTTTTTTTCTTCTTTTTCTTGGATTTTAGTAGCCTGTTAGTTTTATATCTTCACATGTTTCCTTTTGCCTAGGTAGTTGGAGTAGAACCTGCTGAAACTAGCATAATCTCTGGAGATAAGCCAGGTTAGAGAATTAATCAACCTTTTGTACAGTATGAATACGATTTCTTATTACTCTTACATTCTTAGAACTTCTTGACTACGCTTGAACGCTAAATAAACACATAACCTATTGGGTCAGGTTACTTACCAAGCATTTTGGATGTCAAATTGCTCGACGAGGTATTTAAGGTAATAGCCATTATCTTTATCTTGCATTTTAAACAACTTGTTTCCTGATTTGTTCTTTCATATCAGGGACAATCCAGTTTTCTACGTCTAGAAAAGATTGAAAACCAACTGATTTAGTTAATTTATAACTGGCAGTAACATTTTTATATCGTAAATTTGTAGGTTACCACTGATGAAGCAGTTGAAATGGCCAGAAGACTTGCACTGGAGGAAGGTTTGCTCGTAAGTAAAACACGTTTATGTTTTTTTTTCTTCCGAAGTTGTCTATTGAAAGTAGAGAAGTGCATATGTACATATATCGAGTTATAACATACATGGTAAAAGGAGACTTGATTTTTATCACATGAAAGCTAAAATTCTGGAAGCTGTCAATTGAACACATGATATCAAACAGTGGGCAGTAAAAGAAGCATGAATGGATGGTAATGTTAAGATTAGTACAGGGAGTTATATTTGAAAAAAATTCTTCTAGTTCAGTTTTAAGAATCAGAAATGGTTCTTATTGGGTTAGGCTAAACTTTTCTTTCATCCAGTCTAGTTTTACTACTGCTGTACATTCTATTCGCCTATGTGACATGACCACATCTAGGTATTGGTATATGACATGGTACAAGGTGTAAGAACAGCCTAAAAAATTCCAAAAACAGGGACAGATACGTGCTCATATGTCTTACTCTCTTCGGCTATAGTGGCATCTCATGTACCGAAAATGATTTTGTGCAAATACAGTAAGGACATATATAGAAGATCTAAGGTTTTATCCCTTGAAATGATAGTTGAAATTTGACAAGTTTCCCGTTCTCAGATACACCATTATCCATATCTGAGACTGAAGAAAAAGAATACTAAAAAGGAGTATCTATGACTATGTTAGATACCTATTTGGTATGAACCCGAAACAGTCTTGATTTATACCTGTTTTGACACGTTCTAATCGTTTCTTGATATTCCTTAGGTTGGTATTTCTTCCGGAGCTGCAGCTGTAGCTGCCATCAATATAGCAAAAAGACCCGAAAATGCTGGAAAACTTATAACAGTAAGTTCATTTGTTTTTCTTTTACATTTTCGTTCAATAACAGATTCAACAAAAGGAAAATTTTGAAGACAATCCCAATTTATGGACGTCGATGAAGTTTAAAATCGTGATTGGAGGACTAGCAAAACTAATGGGTTAATTTTTACTTATTTTCCCTCCGTTTAAGATATCTTTTGCTTTCTATCTAACAAATGATCATATGGTTTTGGTTTTTGAAGGTTATATTCCCAAGCTTCGGCGAGAGATATATTCCTACTGTCTTATTCCAGTCTATCCAGGAAGAAGTCCAGAAAATGCGAGAGAAATAATGCTCCAACTTCCTCCCCTCATGGATTCTCTGTCTTGCTGGTGCACTAGTTTCGAATTTGGACCAGAAGCATAAACACAAACATCAAGCTCATGGTGTGTATTCTCGAAGAATGGTATAAATTCCTAAACATTTTTTTTTTCTTAATTGAATTATTGTTGTTCGATGTTTGTAGAGGTCGAGTTTTTTTAAATTCCAATTTAGAAATATACCTTTCTGATAGAGTGTTAGAGAAAAAACTAGAACTGCGAGATAGGGAAAACCATGAATGCTATAATGTCGATATTAGAAAATGTATTTCATATTTGAGTTATTTTTCTAATGAATATATACAAGTTTAATAGAAGTTTCAGATTGAGATTCACCCATTTTGGGGGTTATCTGTTTCTTTTATATTTGTTGAATAAGTGCTGTTGTTTATTTCATTTTTCTAATAAAATTACTAAGCAGTATTTTGTCTCCTAATCTTCATCTACGCCTCTCTTTCCACAACTTTCGACCACAACCGACCACCACTGCCATGTATTCTCTCTCTCTCTCTTTCTTTCTCTCTTTTAAGTCAAATCTAATTAACCAAAGACTTTTTTTTGAATGTCCCAAAACTGCCTCCAAATATAATAAAAAGTTACCAACTATTCTGATTAGTAAGTCCGTGCTGGGACTGAGATCAGTCATGCTTAACTCCGGGCTAGGTCTGGGCATTGGTCTAGGCTAGTCTATCAGTAAATTTAAAACAAAAATTAGAACCTCCAATTTTTTCTTTAAAACTTTGAACTTTTTCTTTAAGGTTTCACAGAAGAGAAGTAATTAGAAGTTTGTTTCTGGAAATCAGGTAGGAAAAACAAATATTAACACTTGCAAGTGCATAAATGATCATATTGGTTATGAATGGTCATGAGTGTCTCGGAAAAAAATCGAGACGAGCTGCGCTGAGTTGACGGACTTTGCCCCAATTAGCGCTCGCTGTCGAGGCGGGTCAAACTGCCCTCGGGGCTCGAATTCAAGCCCATTCCAGAACCGGGAGATAACTCGGGCTGGCTTGGCCCATCTGACGTCCAAGCTAGACAGGCCGCCGTAAAATGGGTTTGGGCCCAAATTGGTCCCCGCATATCCCAATCCCATAAGCACCCCTACCTTATACATACATGTTTGGTTTGATAATGATGTGAATTTATGTCCTTCATCAAAAAAAAATGATGTGAATTTATTGTTTCTCACTTATGGTGTGTTTGGATGGCGGAATCATGAATCCGCGGATTCATGACTCCTTGGGATTCATGATTCCACGGATTCATGAATCTAAGTAATATCTTTTGGCTTGTTTGGCAACTAAGAATCCTATGATTTATTATTATTTGAGTATTTTTAAACGTCTTTAGAAAAAATATGATTTTTGAAAAGAATAATGATTTTGAAAAAAAATAATGATTTTGTAGAAGGAAATATTTTTTTTGTTGATTTTAAGTTTGAAATTTAGGTTCATTAATCCAAAATCCTAGCAAATCCTAGAGGGTAGGGTGGGATTTTGGTCCAATATAAATTTTGGAATTAGGAATCCTTAGGATTCAAGAGTCCTAGGATTCTTGGTAGCCAAACAGACCAAGGATTCATGATTCCTACCAAATTCCACTTTTGATAGGAATCCTACTTAGGAATCCTGCAACCAAACACACCATCAGTTTTTTCTACGAAATAACAGTGAAATCAAGCAGCTTCTAAAATCATCTCGTGGCACTGATTATCGAATTTCATTTTTTTAACCAAATCACTTTCGAAAAGCATTTCCAAAATTGCAAACTCAAACCAGAGATATGTGAACAGTAAATTATGTGCTAAGAATGTAAAAACATATGTTTTGACATAATTCATTAGTTGTGGTCCACATTTGTACTTCCTGTGATATAAATGGGAGGAAGCATTGAAGAACCTGATTTGCCTTTGTCGTGAGGAAACAACAACGTTAAGCGTGCCTTTGGCCGAAGGATGTTCACTGTACACTTCTAGGGTTCGTGACACAGTTACGTGACGCTTTATGAGCCTATTCTGTAATATACATGTCAACGATGTAATGGTATTTGATGACAGTTAGTTAAATATTCAATTTTTGTGATGTATATACCCTATATAAAGTAATGATGTAACGTATCCTTATAAAAAGGCAATATTCAAGGATGAATTCTTGTTCGGACGATAACAATATTTTGTGGTAAAAATAGAGAACCCGTCGACATTTTATTTGTGAAAGAGACAAAAGTTTGTTGAAAATTGTCATAACGGTTGGTTGAAATTTTGGCCAACGCTTTGTTAGAAATTTTCATAACAGTTTGTTTTTGTTACAAAAATAAGTTGTTTAGTTAAACGTATACGTAGGGACAAACCTCAATGAAAAGTTATGAAATCTTATGTGAATTAGGTAGAAATGGTAGCATAATTTCGAAAAGGATAAGAACCCACTACCAACTAATCTCTTTAATATAGAAGATAAGTAGAAATTTTGATAGAGTATTGGTGTAGGTGTAACAACAAACCATGAGCTATCAACTCTAATTGTGTTGAGACAATATTCATCAAAGAATTTATTCATAGACCATATCTTTCCTTATGAAAAACATTGAAATGACATTAATTTTTTTTTTTTTTTGTTGAAAGACATATTTGAACTTTGAAGGTGGGTTATGGGATGGGATATCATGTTTTCTAACTACAACCTTTTCTTCTCTCTTCCTGGCCATCTAGCCTTGTTCAAGCCCCAAACAATTCCAAACCCCACTCCTTTTACTTTTGTGCAACCAAATTACTAGAAATGCTAAACTTACAACATTTTTACACTATTTCTTTAAGGAACATGTACGAATTTGCCTTATCAAAGTGATCTGAATGGTCCGATAACACTATTCTGATGTCACGATGACATTATTTTCTCGATAGTTATTCTCCAAAGTATATTTCTCCCAAACTATGACAGTCTAACTCCCTAATCTTCTAAGGTCGGTGGGATATAGGAAATGATTTTGTTTTTTTCCTATATAAATGGTGAAGAACGGACAATCTCTTTCTCTTCGTATATGTAGAGAGTTACTAATTTATCTTTTCATCACATCAATAGGATAGAGACATATGTCTCCCTATCTAAAATTATCATTTAACTTTAGGGGGGGGGGTAGTGGAGCAAGACTTTCGCGGACTCTCAAGAGTCCGCGAAAGTCTGAGGCATTCGAATCCAGACATTTGAGAGTTCACGAAAGTCTGAGGCATTCAAATCCAGACATTTGAGAGTCCACGAAAGTCTGAGGCATTCAAATCCAGACATTTGAGAGTCTATGAAAGTCTGAGGCATTCGATTGTAGACAAAATATGTCCCAGACTTTGGTGGACTTCATAGTTTGATGAATTTGTGAAGGATTTGGGACAAATTTGGAAGCCAAAATGTCTTTCAAAAAACAAGAGACATTTGAAGTCCATCATGTGATCAAACAACAATAATAATATTAAAATAATAAATGTCTACCAAATGTCCATTAATGTCTACAAATATTCACAGATGTTTACGAAAGTCGAAGAATATATTTTTGAAATAAATATATTATTTCATGTGATTAAACAATAATAATAATATTAAAATAATAAATGTCTACCAAATGTCCATCAATGTCCACAAATATTCACAGATGTCTACGAAAGTCGAAAAATATATTTTTGAAATGTTAGTATAAACATATTATTTCATGTGATTAAACAATAATAATAATATTAAAATAGTAAATGTCTACCAAATGTCCATCAATGTCCACAATATTTACAGATGTCTACGAAAGTCGAAAAATATATTTTTGAAATGTTAGTATAAATATATTATTTCATGTAATTAAAAAATAATAATAATATTAAAATAATAAATATCTACCAAATGTCCATCAATGTCCACAAATATTCACAGATGTTTACGAAAGTCGAAAAATATATTTTTGAAATGTTAGTATTAATATATTATTTCATGTGATTAAATAATAATAATAATATTAAAATAATAAATGTCTACCAAATGTCCATCAATGTCTACAAATATTCACAGATGTCTACAAAAGTCGAAAAATATATTTTTGATTAGCACAAATATAATATGCATTACACATTTTGTCAATGGACTCAAGATCTTAAAATGTCCCCAGGACATTTTGTCTATGGATCAAATGTCTTGAAATGTCTATAAAGACATTTTGTCTACAAACTCTCAATGTCTTGAAAATGTCTATGAACACATGTTGTCTATAATAACTCATCCGAAATGTCTTAAAATGTCTACGGGACATTTTGTCTATGAAAGTCTGTGAAAGTCCCGCTCCACTACCCCTTTAGATAATAAAAAAAACATTAGCTATACAAAAAGTACAAAACTATAGCAAACAAAACAATTTTTAGGGGGTTTATTATGTGGGTCCAAATACAAGTCCATTAATGAGTTACTCGTTTAAAGTAGAGAAGTTGTATGGTTAGGCCGCAAGGGTAAGCAGTAGACCCAAAATCCTAATAAAGTAGCTTACCTAGGTCCATAGTCCATAATGTATATAAAGCCAACCAATCAATGACACATGACTTAATAGTTAATTACTCAGTGATTTTGACATGTTTGATAGAGAAATTGATTATGGTTTTAAAAGTTGGTGATGGTGATGGGCTGATGATGATGGTGATGGTTTATGTGGTCATGGTAATCTTCTTCCCTTCTCAAGTTTCCCTACCATAACTAGTTTTGCCCAATTTCAACATGAATTTGTTTTACACCTACATTTTTTTTTTGAGTGTGTACTCTCTTGGCCACGTTATATATGACAAATTAAATTTCTTTTACATAGATAACCAACCTAAGTACCCAAATTATCTAGATTAAGTTAATAATCATAATTACTTTGAACCAACACCTGCGCAAAACATTATTGGATAATTTGTTTTGAGATCAGAAGATGGGCTTGTATCTCTATGAAATGATGATATTTTAATAATCATATGACATTCTAGTAGATGTGCTGTGTGATGAAACTGTACGAACTTAGCATTATTATACTAATAAGTTTTAAATCTCTATGGCCATGAAAAATTATTCAAGCAATTCATCTTATTACCCAAAACAACTAATTACATTTTTATTTAACTAACATAAAAAGGAACCCATCATACTGAAATGGGTAGGTTAGTAGTACCCTTGCCCATTACATGGGAGATCTTTTATTAATTTGACACACACCCATGAAGAAGCCCTAGATTTCTAGCATTCACTTTGTGAATAGATCCCATGTTTTAAAGTACTTCTTTAAGATAGAAAGAGAGAAATAGAGATGAGGAGTTTACAAGAAGAAGTGAGATTCCTCAAAACAATGGTTCTCCTGTTATTTCATCAAAGAGCCATTTCTCAAGAAAAGAAAAGGTTGTTGGCTGCTGGATTAATTCCATTAATTCTTGTTGATCATGATCAAGCCCATCCAAGATCGAATCGTTCTTTTTGTTGATTATTGAGGTAGTAGTAGTAGTAGTAGTACTAGATTGATTAATTTCAGACCCATTTGAATCTGAGGAAGTCTTCTCCCAAACTATGTTGCTTGTGTTCTCCAATGTTAAGAGTGATTCAAGCTCTTCTTGTGACATGAAATGATCACAAATCTCTTCTATATCTTCAACTTTGTTAAGAATTTGATGATTTCTCTTGCTTGGAGTTGTGTTTAAGAAGAAATCATCACCTTTTTTCTCATCAAAGCTAATGTTACTACTAGTACTATTGCTACAACTATTCTCAGTGTGGTTCATTTTCTCATCATCACCGTCACCGCCGTCATCTTCACCGTCATGCGCCTTTTGCTCTGACCTAATCTCATGATTAGTACTGCTAGCTTTTGGAGAAGATTTAATCCAACCTTGTAAGAGTCTTGAAATGTTCTCAGTGCTTGAAGCATATGTACTAGTACTTGAAAAGCTTTTATTTAACTTAGGTAAAATACTCATACTTGAAGCAGTACTAGTCTTATATTGGATCATATCAAAATTCTTTCTTCTACTTTTGTTTAGAAACTGAAAAACAGCTGATGATGCATTGTATGATGTCAAATTAGGGTTATGAAACCCTAATTGGAGTTTCTTGAGTTTTTTCTTCAGATGAGTGTTCCAGTAGTTCTTTATATCGTTATCTGTTCTCTGAGGCAAGTAAGCAGCTATCGCTGCCCATCTGTAGTCAAAATCATCAGAATTTACTTTCATTTAGAAAATGAATAAAATTAGGTCAAAAAATAAAGTAGCTAGCTAGCTAGGGTTTTTGTTAGTAATTGGGATGTCATGATCAGGCTCTAAGCCATTTCATATGTAATGTTCTGTTTTTCTTTTTGTTGTTACATGGATGGTTAACCTCCTTAGCGACCACCCTGATTTTCTTTTGTTAAAATCTTTTGTGATTTTAGCATTTCTCGCTTTTCTTTGATCAATGAAACTATTTTGCCTTTTCTGAAAAAAAAAAAAAAAAGAAGAAGAAAAAGCTAGCTAGGGTTTTTGAGATTATGATCATACTTGTTACCCAGGAAACTTTGTAGACTGATTATCATCTTTTCTTCATGTTCAGTGAAGTTCCCACGCTTGATTCCTGGTCTTAAGTAATTAGTCCATCTTAATCTGCAACTTTTACTGCATCTAAGTAACCCTAAATAAAGAATAACTAAATAATTAGTACTTAGTAGGCAGATTTAACAGAAAAATTAAGAAAGAAAATGAGGTTAATTTGGTGATAAGTTGGAAATTGCTAATTAATTAATATACCAGTATTTTTAGGGACTGATCTCCAATTTCCTGGTCCATGATCTTGAACATAAGAAGCTAACATGATATCTTCTTCAGGAGTCCAGGGTCCTTTCTTGATTCCATCTTTATCACAACAAGGAGGTCTTCCCATGCCTTTCTTTTTTTATTTCTTCCTCTCTCTCTCTCTCTTACTTATTCTTACTCTTTTTAGTGTTTCTCTCAACCTGCAGACAACTATGCATACACATGTGATCACTCATATATACAATATGACTTTGGAGAGAGAAAGAGAGAGAGAGTTTTAGTGAGAGAGACTACTAAAAGCTTAGGGCTTGTCTCCTCTTGATGAAATGATCTACCCACTCTGACACACATAACTATTCCCCTTTGGCTTTACTCTTGAAATAAATTTAAGACAGTTAAAATAACAAACAAGGACAAAAAGATGTCTGATGAAAAGTAGTATTGTAATTGTTAAGTGTTTAAAGCAGATGTCATATTTTCTTAATGGGTTAACATGGATCACCAATATTTTTTTCAATAAGTTGATATGTTGAATATAAGTGATAGTATATGATATTTTAAGTACTAAATTTACTTCAACATGAGGTGATACAAGTATTCCTGGGGAACTCTTTCTTGATAAGACAAGTGACATTTTAGTCTTCTATAATGGGGAAATAACAAAATGCCACTTTTTATTCACCACATAAATGAGTAATTCATCTAGAGAGTCATCAAAGAAATACTTTTATCAATTTTGTACTTTCACAATAGCGTCAACTGTCCTATTCGCACAACTATTGAGATACAGTACATGTATCTATCTACATTTATATTTGTATACAATACATATATACTTTAACAATGTTGTTGGTACTCAAATCACGTTATGACCTTATTATTGATGTGGAATTTGATACTTTATTTTTGTGGTTGTCGGGGGCATCAAACTCATGATCCATTTTCATATAATTACTTACATTCTAAAGTTTAACTCTTAAATGAGTTTCTAAAGGTGGGTTTCTAATTTATAATTGTGTTAAATTGAAATGATAATAACCGGAGGTTTAATTGGGTATTAGATCTTCATAAAAAAAAAAATTGGGTATTAGATAGTTATTAATTGATGAAAATCATACATGATATATATGTATAATATATATAATAAAAGATATTGTCTAGAAGTCCTTTCCAAAATTTAATGTAATCATTTTAAAAAATAAAATAACCTATTTAAAAATAATTATTATGTCCTTAAAAATAAAATAACTAATTTGAGAGAAAAGGAAACAAAAAAATTGCAAGGGTTAAAAAAGGAAATTAAAATCTCTCGATATCTCAATAAAATAACTAATTTAAGAAAAAAGAAACAAAAGAAAATAAACAATAACTAGAGCACCAAAAAGTTGGGTTATCCAGAACATAACAATAATGAATATGAAAAGGCGGGTAGCATGTCTAGGGAGAGCGTCTAAACTGGGACGCCTCCGTCAAATTTGATTGATACAATAGTAATACAACTGTTTCTGCCCTATGACACGGGATATACCTACTCTATGTAATAAAACATAAAGGATTTGTGACTACGAGAACAAACCCCTTATTCAATTATGGTTATTATCTAGAGCCCTTGGAAGTCTCCTCCCTCCATTTTTTATCATAATAATCTTAACCACTAAATATCAACACTTTCCTTAAAACCTCTTTAAGTCTTAAAACTCATTTTTTTCACTCTCCATAAATACGCAATAATTTTTTGGTTTCATTTCCGAAAAAACATTCCGGTTCATTTTACCATGGTACTTTTATACTTGTATTAGAAATTACGAGATTGGTAACTTCTAACAAATTGACTACAAAGTCATTATCGAGATTTACTTAATACCTTGCAGTTGTGGGAGAATATTGTTATTAGTGGGGAAGAAAATGAAAACTACCTCTTGTATGCTTTTTTAATCTTACCTTATGTTGTACGTTAATGGTTTAGTTGAATAGGTTTCCATGGTTCTTGAGTTATATTCTTCACTACTAATGACATGGGATCTCAAAATAATTATTAATTATCATCTTGGGATTGATGAATTTTAACTTCATCTTTTTATTTGTGTTGGACAGTCAAAGAAGGTAGGATATGCACTCAAAATGGATCTATCGTCTTGACTTCTTCTCCAATTTATTTTCTGTTTCATCAAAATCTTTTTATTTGTGTTGGACAATCAAAGAAGGTAGAATATTGTATTTAACCAATTCTTTCTAACCTCCTTCTCTTTATTCAGAATGATCGAAAACTTCCCAAAAATCAATATGAAACAGGTGAAAATCAAACATACTTCTAGTGAGAAATGGCAACCCCCGCCCCAGAATTTTATTAAGGTGAATGTTGATGCATCTTTTACTAATATAACATCCAATGTGGGAATTAGCTTGATTGTTCACAATGCAGAATCGAAATTCATAGAAGCGAAAGTAAAATCCACTAGAGCCAGAAACAGTGAAGAAGGAGAGGCGATGGCAATCTTACTCGGCCTCGAATGGGCGAAAGCTAATCAACTCAAGAATATAATTGTAGAAAGCGACAATATCAATCTCATCAAACATCTTCACAATAAACATCACATGATACACTGGCAATCTTTAATCCACATCCGGAGAATTCGAGAAAGCAGAAAAGAATTCGAAGTGGTGAAATTCAAGTATATTAAAAGAGAACTCAATTCCAGCGCAAACAAATTAGCTAAATGGGCAAGGAAGAAAAACGCGAGCAAAGAGTGGAAGAATGTACCTTGTATTTTAGTTAATAAGTATTGTAATAACGCTGTTATTTAATCTATGTAAGCTAGTTCAACAAAAAAAAAACCTCCTTCTCTTTATTGCATGTGGTTTCTTCACCCGATTATTTGATAAAGTTTGATTTTAATTTATCTTTCTAACCTCTTCCTCTTAGTTGTAGGGATCAAGTACACTTCTTCCTCTTAGTTGTAAGGATCAAGTAACCCTTAATGGCTTAACTTCTTGATATTAATAAGGCATCCATATAGTAATGATCAGATGGGTTTACGAGTACTTACTTTTAGATTTCATATAATGAACTTAATTTGAACAAGTTTGAAGTTTTCGGATCTTCCATGTAAGTTTTCTGAATTTGACCATGAACTTTCTGAATTTGGTGAAATTGTTCATTTTCTTTCTGTTCTTGATTGCAATTGCTTCTTTTAAAGTTTTTTTTTTTTTTTCGAAATTCAACCATGGATTTTCTTAGCAAATCTTCACCCGTTTGAAACCCAAATTCAAGAAGATTGCATTTACTTACACATAAGTTTCTTTTCGAATTTTACCATTCGTTTTAACTTCATTTCTGGAATATAATTTTGAAACTCAAAGTTTTATTGTTGTTTTAATCTTATATCAAATAATTATGTTATTTTTTTTGTAATAAAAAAATGGTAAGATATTGTTTTGTTCCTCATTAATGTTATACATTTCAACCCTTTCTCTTGCACCCGAAATAAAATTAATAAAGTACGGTTTACTTCACAAACCCACATATGTAATTATGTGAGTTCCCTCAATTTGTTCTACGAGTTGGTGAAGACGAATGTATTGCAACATGAGTGTGTGCTACGATTAGATGTTGGTTATGTCAGTTTGTCTGTTTTAGATCCTCAAAATAAAATTGCATCACTCCTAAGGTAGATAATATACTCTGCATTATGTCACTTAGTCTTTGTTCAAAGTTTTGTGTCATTTACTTGGTGTTTTATACATATCTCAGAACTTTCTGTTGGGTATTTTGCTATTGGTTGTTGTTAAGAAAGAAATCAGTTTACTGTAGATGTGTTTTCCAGACACTCAATCATAAAATTTAAGCAATTTCTTCCAAAATTTATAACTAAATAATTTATATTGATTCCAAAATTTACAATTTTTTTTTTATCAAATAATGGTGATGAGAAATTGTTTATGTGTGTTCATGTAAGCGTTTGTAACTTTTATGACTAGAGCATTTTTCTGTTGTTTTATTATTTTTTTACTTTTTTGTTGTTTTACTTATTTGAGTAATATTTTTGGTAGAAATTTACTTTTGAATTTTTTATTTTTACCATGCCCCATGCCCCCATCATTTTTCTTACTTTAGGTAAATGTCTAATATTTTTTTGTTTTTTTTTTTTTTTTTTTGTTGAACTCTAATATTTTTTTGTTGATTTACTTTCAATCAAATATTGACTTAATGAGGTGTGGAAGTTTATAACTTTTTTTGGACACACTGCTATCGCATTCACCTTTTTTTTAGTGCCTGATTAGTGTCTGGATAGAAAGACCTTATCAGCCCCTGATCGAGTTGTGAAACCACCACAGTTGCCCTTATGCGGACGATAGGGATGTGTGTTCAACACCTGCTTTTAGTCATCAAATAGCTACTTCCTCTCGGCTGTCGAGATAGGTCCTGCCTGTTCGAGTCGTAAGAGAAAAGGAGCTCCTTTTTAGCTTGGCTCTTTGGGTTTCTAGGAAGCCGGTGTTAGGGCCATTACCATTAGTTTCCAGTTTCTGGCCTAGCCCTAGCCGACTCAAGCTCATAGGCTCAAGCTCAAGTGACATAGATGACGGCCAGTTGTGCTTCAGCTGATATCGCAAGCAACTGGAATCAGTGACTTGACTTCCAGAACCAGACCTTCTAACATTTTTTTTTTTATTGTTTTCATTCTCTCGTCACGCTTTCAGATTCACGATTTTCTTTCATCTTCTTTCTTCCTTTTCGATTCTTCCCTTCGTTCCGCCCATCCAATGCATTCTTTTCGAGATCTTGTACTCTTCAGGCTTTCTAGCCGACCAGGGATCTGACCGCGTGCCTGTTGAAGAATGAGCCGGCGACTCATAGGCAGTGGCTTGGTTAAGGATCACAATCTAACTGTCCATGCCTTATGGGCACGGATTATAACTAGTATATGTACATATGATAAATAGAGAAATAAATGTTATCAAAATGATTTGATGTTGTGCAAAGGATTTCATAAAAATTTAGTACCGGACACTTAAATCCCAATCTACAAAGTACTGTTACAATAGTCTCATCTTGGTAAGGTCAACTATGGATATACTAGAGAATGAAAGCCATTCACCATCAAAATTAAATGGGATTTGTACATTATAATAAAACAAGGTCGATAGCTTTGATGGGGAAATATTTAAACTACCAAGTGACTTTAGATATGTGTGTATCATCATTGTACTTATTTAGTTGAATTGTTGGTGCTTCATTAATACAAAAATTGGTATAATACTACAATTTATAGAGAGCAAAAATCTAAGGCCTAAAATAGCAAATCAAGCCCAACCCGGAATTATACTGGAAATAAAATTTCAAAAGACGAAAATACCATGTTACCCTCCTTACACAAATGACATCCACTTATATTGCTCAAATAAATTAATGTGACTTTTCTCTTTCCCTCTTTTCACAAAAAACGAGAAAAGCCAACGACCCACCCAACAAATCATAAAAAAATGATCTGGTTATTAAGGTAAAAATCAGACTTTCTCTCTCTTAATGTTCACAAAAAACTGACCCGGTTATTAAGGAAAGAGTTATAGAAAACCAGACTTTTTTCTGCGTTGATAAAAATTTGTTTTTATGAGTTGCTCTAAATTAGGTTTTATATGTTGTGAACATTTTTCAAAATGTTTAGGCTAATCTGGTTGGATGCATTTTTGTGAATGATATTAGTTCTTGTACAGATGTTGTCAACATATTTAAAAATATTTTAGTATTTCATGGTTGCTCTTAATGTTGATAATTTTTCATGGATGCATTTAGTGTTCTCCTTTCCCATTAATATCCCAAAGCACTTTCCCGACCACTTTCAATTCTCTCTTTTTGCAGGAAAAAAGATAAACTCACATACAATCAATCATTAACCAGTTGACATTTAAAACTAGGTTTTTGATTTTCTCTCTCTTCATTTGTCTGAAAAGAAATGTTCGAACATAAAGTTATGTGCTCTTCTTCATTGTCAACTTGGGTTCTGTTTTTTGCTCTGAATCTTAGTTAGTTGTTGAAGGACAATCTAAAAACCGATTTAACATGGATGAATTTCTTCCTCGATTTATTTTTCTTTGATTGCTTCTCCTTCTTCTTCAATTTCTTCTACTTCTATTCTAGATTTCAATTCTTCTCTCGCAAGATCTTCTAAGATTTCATCTTTTCTTCGAAACTCATGTCTAAGAAATGGATACCAACTCCTTAAAACATGACTAAAAGATAATCAGATTTTTGTTAGAAACAATTATAAAATAAAGACTTTTGAAACCAATTACACCGTTTTTTGGTACAACTACTACTAGTTGTTCTTCCATTCTTTTTTGGGTTCTGTTTGGTGGATATTATAACTTGAGCTTGACCCATAGAAGTAATTTTTGGGTACAACAACCTCTGACTGGTAAAGACACGATCCACCCTATCATCAGCGAGTGACACCTCGGCCAGAGTCACTCGCTGATTGGCTTTAGCTCGGGGAGAGTATGACCCAATCTATAGCCGAACCTCAGACTTATGAGAGCGAGAACGTAACAAGGGTGAACCAACCGGAGTCACTCGTGGAGTGTATATAGCTCGAGCCTCTAGCTAGGGGTGACCCAGTCTATAGGCGAACCTTGGAGTTAGTGGTTCAACATGTAACTAGGGTGATTCAACCGATCGTGAGATGGGAAGGTATTGGCTCGGGATAAACTATTCGAACGGACAAAGTATTTTGATTGGGGGTGTAATTCTCATATAGCTAAATAAATGGGAGTCATATACTAAAAATTAGGACGAGGGTATTTTGGTCAGAGATCGAGAATGTGATTCGCACGACCACTACTTCACGGCTATTTGAACGGAAAATGAGCTTTGGGGGTTAACGCCTTAACGAAAATGTTTTTAGGGGTGTCCCCCTAATATAGCTAAATAAATGGGGGTCATTCTCTAAAAAACCCTTTTTAGTGGTTATAAGTCCGGGATGGAACACGAACAGACCTCTCTCTAGATCTGTTCTAGGGAGAGAGAGGTAGAAAAATAAATTAGAGAGAGAGAAAATAAAATAAAATAAAAATTTCTTTTTTTTTTATTGTTTGAAGGTCACCGGCCGGAAAATTGGCTGGACGACGACCTTCGCCGGAGAAGATGATGAGTTGGCGATAACGTGAGGTGGTAGAGAGAGGTAATGAGATGGAAGAGAGAGAAATGATGATCGGTTAACGGAAAGTTAACGGTAACTGACAAAGGGGACTATATGGGTATTTTTCCTAAAGTAGGGGGTCAAGCAGGAAGCTGGTAACAAAGTTGGGGGCCATTTGAGAAATAACCCATTTTAAATCTAATTTTATTGCACGGGGAAACCAATGTTTATACCTTACCTTATCAAAAAGGCCACTGCTTTGGGGAAAGCATTAAAGTTTCCGGGGAAGACGGTGGAAAACAAAAAAAATTAAACCAAACACCCCTTTAATGGCGTCGGAAAAAGTCGTCGGCTGGATGTTGCCGACGACTTCACCATCTTTTCTTCTCTTTCTCTCTCTCTTCTCCCTCTCTTCTCTTTCTCTCTCTTCTCCCTTTCTTCTCTCTTTCTTCTCTCTTTCTCTCTCTTTCTTCTCAATGTTTCCGGCGAAGGGGAGAAGCCCCTTCGCCGGAGCTCATCTGGTTTGAACAACCAGACGAGATCTGGTTTGAACAACAAACCAGACCTCCGGCGAAGGGGCTCCTCCCCTTCGCCGGAGACGGAGAGGAGAATAAAAAAAAAAAATCGCCGGAGATGATGGAGTCGTCGGAGATGGTGGAGTCGCCGGAGAAAAGAAGAAGAAGCTGAAAAGGATTTGGTTGTTTGGAGGAAATGAAATTTTTTTTGTTTCCACCCAAAATTTCGCACCCCGAAAACTATATAACTTTCCCCATAGCGCTGGCCATCAAAAAAGGAGAGAACAATTATACATTCTTCCTGCACTTTAGGTGGTGGTCGGCCAAGGATATTGGATCAGTAAATCAGTTAGAGCCGGACATTTGGCTTCCACTAGTTGGTCAAGCAATTTTAAAGAGAGGAGTGGGACAGGGTGGACATGGGTAGTAAGTAGCGGGGACATCCCATTGATCACTTGTCAATGAACATAATAAATATGTAGAAGCCAAACTGATAGTTTTTTTTTTCGTAATAATTCATCATGTAATACAGATACATTTGTACATGTTACAATGGAGATGTATATATCCATCATACTTCTCAATCAATATTATTGAGAAACAAAGGCACAACTCTCTCTAATTTTAACCACAAAAACCCTAATACAATCTAATCTAACTTGAGAAGAACGTGACCTGCAATTGGTGAAGCAAACAAGGAAGAGAATAATACCACTAATTACCCATCGTGGTTGAACCCCCTAGTTTGTTAAATTTGTGGTCATCCAACTCAAAATAATTAGTAATGAGTGAAAATAAGATTGAATTTTTTATTTCGGTGACGTGTAGCACATGTGACTTTTAAAGCTATCACGTGTAGACCTACTTTCGTCCGACTCAAAACCAATTAACAACGAGCGTAGAGAATCTAAACATTATATTCTTGGTTGTTGGAATGTCTGTTCTCAATGTATGACTATTTTCCCACAGTCTTATACTAGATTTAACACCTTCATGATAAACGCGTAGACAACACTAATAGACCACAACTATATTTATTATTAGCTCAAACTTTAGGTCTTTAGCCTCCCAGACGATTAAGTGGTTTTTGAAGTTACCCATTTGAGTGGGTCGTATCTCTTATATATGGATTCGTGTTATTAAGAATAAAAATAAAGTAGATAAGTCTAGAATGACTTTCGATAATTTATATGTAGGGCTGTCAATGGACGGGTCACTCTGTTTCCGATTCCGTCTAGTTTGTAAACTCATTTTAGAATGAACAGTTAATGACCATATTCGCTCTGATTAAAGCCAAAATCCATCGACCAGCAGATTAAAATGCACCCCTATTATATGTCCTTAAAAGTTTATGAGAATTTTTATGGGTATATTCTATTTTTGTGAAGTATACATACAAATTATTTGATGCATGATATATTGTTCTCCAACAAAAAATTGAGGCTCTCAACAAAAATAAAAAAGAAAAAACCGAGGACATCCAGCTTCTGGTGGATATTTAGTTTTCCATGTGTTAAGCATTGTCTTAAATATGAGGTCTTTTCCCAGTTGGACATATATTATTATTATTAATATCCCTTAATGTCTAAAGGACAGAACAGTACCCACAAACAGAGCATGAAATGCACTTGGTTGGAAGCAATGGTCACCACCCACATGTCTATTGTTTCGTGGCTTCTTTTTGGTCCATTTATCAACCACATAGGAGTATTAGTTTGAAGAGAAAACCCTGCTTATTTGTTTACAGCATCTCCCAAAACTCTAATTCAAAAGCTTCTAATAACAGCATTTTCAACACAAATTTTTTCAAAAAAAAAAAATAAAAAAAAAATTAAAACTTTGTTATATGTCAAATGTCACTTGAGATCTTTTTGTTAGATGATACAATTAATATCTTCAACTCAAAAGACATCTCTAGTGTAACACTATAAAAACTTAAAAATTACTTAGTCTTCACACAGTCTTATTTATTTGCTACAGTATAGGAAGCGGAGTTTTAAAGGTGCCCACTATTAGTGTTAAAGGCTGTAAGAACTAGGGCTTGAGAGAACCAGATGAAATGAGAATAGGGCAAGACATTATCTTTTATACAGTCAACTCTAGTCAAATGGTCAATGAAGACTAGGGTTACGGTCCAAGTCCAAGTCAAGTAGTCCAAGTCAAAACAGTCCATGAAGTCTGGTGAGATGGTCAAGCACAACAAGAAACTTCTATAGGTACCTGTAACAAATAAAGAATTAGTTAGGGAAACTAACTAAACAGAATTTCTGTTATCTGTAACTAACTTTAGCTTTCTTCTAAACTCTACCTATAAATGGAGTTAGAATTGTACTTAAAACTCATTGAAATAAAATAGAATTCTTACCAAGGAAATCTAACATGGTATCAGTCTCAGATTAGATCCAAAATTAGGGTTTCCTTCTCTTGAATTCAATAGCAATCAAATTAACACCTCGTAAAATCAAACACAAAGCAAAAGATGATCAAAACTCAATAAAATTCATCATCAGTTCTTAGTTCTATAGATAAATTTGAAGAAAGAAGAAGAAATCTAATCAAGTTTTCAAGGAAAACTTACTGTTTCTTCAGACTTGTCTTCAAGCACGCTTCCACATTCAATCATGGCTTCCGCAAATCTTGGTAACCTTCCTCCTATCTCTTCTGTTACTAGTTTTATCACAGAGAAACTTGATGACTCTAACTACTTGATGTGGAAGGATCAAGTGGAAACATTGTTAGTAACATATGATCTTCTAGGGTTTGTTAATGGTACCATTGAACCACCACCACAACTAAAAATAATACATGGGGTTGAGCAAGTTAACCCTGATTATCAAATTTGGAGAAGTAAAGAGAGTTTTGTCAAATCATACCTTAAGAGTACTTTATCCAAATCAGTCTATTATGATACATATGGACTGAATTCAGCTCAAGAAATTTGGGATTGTCTTAATCTTACCCATAATGAACGTCTTGAGTCTAAGAAAGACCAACTTAGGAAGAAATTACAGTCCATCAAGAAGGGAAATGTTTCAATCTCTGAATCTCTCAGAGAGATCAAACAATTAGCAGATTCTCTTATATGTGTTAATGATAGAATTAGTGATTCAGACTTGGTCAGGATTGCTATTCAGGGACTTAGTTCAGATTATGATTAATTTATCATTGCCTTAAGAGCTAACAATGCACTATTGTCCTTCATACAACTTAAGTCTAGACTTACTCAACATGAACAGTGGCTTATTTCCAAACAAGAAGACCAATAAGCCTATTATGTTAAGAGAACAATAAATAAACAAGTTAACAAGCCATCTCCTTCATATTATAGAAACCAAAATTCTGCAAAAAGGGATATGTCTTCATCCCAACAGCAGCATATTCATTCAGATAATATCAAGCATAAGAATCAAAAAGCAGAGGATTTTGACTTTTCTGCTGTCCCTTGTGGTATTTGCAAGAGATGGGGTCACTCTGCTGGGGTTTGTTACTTCAGATTTATCAAAAACAAGTCTCACAGTGGTTATCATACTGAATCTAAAAGTGAGCAGGAAATTCAAGGCTCAGGAACATCCAAGGAACCTATTGAGTCTCAATCTTTTCTATATGAAGATGAATCTCTTCTAGAATGCAATAATGCTATTATATATGACTATGTGTATGAGGATGATGATTCTACTGATGTTTTTCATGAGTGTCATACAGCAATTTGTGTTGATAGTGATGATATATTTCTAGAATGTGAGTCAGAAAGCGTAAGTGATACAAATCAGACAAAGGATGATATTCTTATGCATGAAGAATGTCATGTTCTCACCTCATCACATAAGTCAGACATAAAGGATCAAGCTTGGCTAGCTGACACTGGTGCCAGCAGCCATATGACACATTCAACTGCAAATCTCAAGTCTATTCAGCCATATAATGGAACAGAGGCTGTCATGGTGGGTAGTGGTAATATTCTCTCCATCTCTAGTATTGGTAATTCTCAATTATCAACATCAAGTCATGATTTTACTCTAAATAAAGTACTTTGTGTTCCTACCCTAAAAAGAAACTTGCTGTCCATATTCAAGTTTACAAAAGAGAATTCATGTTCTGTTGAATTCTCACCATGGGGTTACAATATTAAAGATATTTGGTCACAAAAAGTTCTAGCAGAAGGTCTTGTTAAGAACAATCTTTACCCTATAGAGGTTCATTCACATAATCTACATTCTGATCAGGCTCATGTGGCACATATTGTTACTAGTTTTGACATTTGGCATGCCAGACTAGGACATTCTCATAATGGGGTCATTAAGCAACTACATAAGGAGAATAAGATTGTTGTTTCTAACACCACAAGTAAGGTTTTCTGCAAATCTTGTGAATTGGGTAAAAGCAAGTGTCAACCTTTTGAGACTTCTTCATCCACAACTAATACACCTTTATATTTAGTTCATTGTGATATTTGGGGACCAGCCCCTGTGTGCACTCCTAATGGAGCAAGATACTATATACTTTTCTTAGATGACTTTAGCAAATATAGTTGGATATACCCAATGAAACTCAGGTCAGACAGTATAAAGTGCTTTACTCACTTCAAGGCAACAAGTGAAAATTTACTCAAGACAAAAATTGTGTACTTCCAATCTGATGGAGCACCTGAGCTAAAGAAAGGTGACTTTAGGGACTTTTTGGATTCAAATGGTATTCTCTTTAGATGCTCATGTCCTTACACTCCACAACAAAATGGTAAGGCAGAATGAAAACACAGACACATCACTGAATTAGGTAATACCTTGTCCTTTCATTGTTCCTTACCTAAAAATTTATGATTTGATGCCTTTAATACTGCTATCTACATTATAAATAGAGTCCCCACACCTACATTAAAGGGTTTCTCTCCCTTTGAGACTCTATTTCATTTATCTCCTGATTACACACAACTTAAAATTTTTGGGTGTGTTTGCTACCCTCATCTTGGAGAGCTTAGAAAGGATAAGCTCAGCCCTAAAAGTGTTCAATGTGTATTTTTGGGCTATAGTGCTGAACACAAGGGTTATAGATGTTATGATCCTGTTTCTAAAAGGATTTACATGTCTAGGCATGTTACTTTTGATGAGAACAACTTTCCCTATGCTCACATCAATAACTCTATGCCTAGTGGTGATCAGAATACTAGTTCTCAGATACTATTACCTCTCCCTACTTTGGATACAAATCAGCATGTCTCAACTGATTTGGGCACATCTAGTATTAACACTAGTCCACCAGCAAATACAGTATCTAGTTGTTTATATTCTCCTGAGTTGGGCATTCTTAGTAACTCTACTAGTACACCAGCAAACTCAACACAACAAGTCCAACAACAACAGACTGATTGTGTTATCACTAGAGGCAGAAATGGTATTGTGAAGCAAAAGCAACTTCCATCTGATTTTGTTGCCCACTATTCATCATCTCACCTATTAGATGTTGCTTTCTTATCCATTTTGGAGCTTCCTACTGAACCCACTAGTTATAAAGAAGCCTCAAAACATCATGAATGGGTGAAAGCTATGCATGAAGAGTTTTCAGCATTACAAGACAATGAGACATGGTCTTTAGTACCCTCAAATGATAAAATGAATATTCTTGGCTGCAAATGGGTGTTTAAATTGAAACAGAAAAGTGATGGGACTATAGAAAGATATAAGGCCAGATTGGTAGCAAAGGGTTTTCACCAACAAGAGGGTGTGGACTATGAAGAAACATTTAGTCTAGTTGTTAAATCCAACACTATCAGATTAGTTCTTTCTATTGCTGTCTCAAGGTCTTGGCAAATCAAACAACTGGATGTATCAAATGCCTTCCTACATGGAACTTTAGATGAGGCAGTATATACGAAACAACCCCCTGGATTTGTTCAACAAGGGAAAGAAACTCATGTCTGCCACTTACACAAAGCTTTGTATGGACTCAAACAGGCACCAAGGGCCTGGTTCAATAAGTTTGCAACATTCTTGTATGCATATGGTTTTCAGAAGAGCAGATCAGACCAATCTATGTTTGTGATGCATAGTAACTCAGATATTATGGTTCTTCTACTCTATGTAGATGACATAATACTTACAGGAAGTTCAAATACTCAAATTAATACTCTCATTACTGATCTCAGCAGACAATTCAAGATGAAAGATTTGGGTTTATTATCATACTTTCTGGGCATAGAGGTCACTTATGATAAACCTTCAAGTTCTATGATGCTAACCCAGAATAAATACACACTACAACTTCTCAAGAAAGCTGGGTTATTGAATTCTAAGCCTTCAAAGCTTCCTGTGTCTAGTGGACAAAGGGTATCTATTCACAATGGTGATATTCTTTCCAATCCAACTGAATACAGAAGTCTAGTTGGGGCTCTTCAATATTTGACCTTAACCAGACCAGACATTTCTTTTGCTGTGAACTACACGGCTCAGTTCATGCATAGCCCTACTTCAACTCATCTAATTTTGGTCAAGAAGATTCTCAGGTATTTAAAGGGCTCAGTTGGTTCTAGAGTTCGATTATCTCCTAGTGATCTAACAACAATTACAGCTTTCTCAGATTCAGACTGGGCAGGATGTCCTGACTCCAGAAAGTCTACTGCTGGGTACTGTGTATTCTTAGGGTCGTACATCATATCTTGGAGTTCAAAGAAACAGGCGACAGTAGCAAAGTCCTCTACAGAGGCAGAATATAAAGCTTTATCAACAATGGCAACTGAGGCAACTGAGGTTGTATGGCTTTCTTACCTGATGGCCGAGCTACGATTCCCTCTACAAAAACCTTTCAAGCTTTACTGTGACAACATAAGTGCGAAATATCTTGCCTCCAATCCAGTATTCCACGCAAGAACGAAGCATATTGAAGTCGATTTTCATTATGTGAGGGATCTGGTTTCGGATGGTTTGGTTGTTGTTCATCATATTCCCACTCAAGATCAAGTAGCGGACATCTTCACAAAGGGTTTAGCTTTTGATTTGTTTCAGAAGTTAAGATCCAAACTAATGGTTCATCGTCTCTCTCTTCCCCATTCGTTTGAGGGGGGCTGTAAGAACTAGGGCTTGAGAGAACCAGATGAAATGAGAATAGGGCAAGACATTATCTTTTATACAGTCAACTCTAGTCAAATGGTCAATGAAGACTAGGGTTACGGTCCAAGTCCAAGTCAAGTAGTCCAAGTCAAAACAGTCCATGAAGTCTGGTGAGATGGTCAAGCACAACAAGAAACTTCTATAGGCACCTGTAACAAATAAAGAATTAGTTAGGGAAACTAACTAAACAGAATTTCTGTTATCTGTAACTAACTTTAGCTTTCTTCTAAACTCTACCTATAAATGGAGTTAGAATTGTACTTAAAACTCATTGAAATAAAATAGAATTCTTACCAATGAAATCTAACAAAGGCGCCTCCCTCAAGGCAAACCTGAGAAGGAATTCAGAGTTTGTGAGGAAATAAGACGCCTTTACCAGTAATTTGGTATAAAACACAAAATTATATTTGTTGAACTATTCACTAATTATATTTAGTTGTGCAAAGGATTTTCATCAAAACTTAGTACCACCCACTTAAATTCCGAAACTACAAAGTACTGTTACGACCGTCTCAACTTGATTAGGCCAACTATGGACTTACTAGAAATTGAAAGGCATTCACCATCAAAATTAAATCGGGTCTGTACATTATAATAAAATAAAATCGACAACTTCCATGTGATAAACAACAAAACTAGAGAATGACTTCGTACAAGCGTGTATCCCATCGTACTTATTTATGAATTGTGCTGCATAAGGAGACCAATGTTTATATCTTACTGTTTCAAAAAAGGAGAGAAAAATTATACAATCTTCCAACACTTTAGGTGGCGGTCCATCAAGGTTATTGGATCAGTAAGAGCCGAACATTTGGCTTCCACTAATTGGTCAAGCAAGTTTAAAGAGAGGAGTACGACAAGGTGGCATGAGTAGTTAGTAGCGTGGACATCCGATTGATCACTAGTCAATGAATGTAATAAATATGAAGATAGCTATATTTCAATATTATTATAAGCTAATATATGATTCTGAGATGTCCACGCCAAAATTTAGTTTCTCTTTCAAGAAGGCAACAAAAGAGACAAAAAGTGTCTTTGGTGCGGTGGTAGGACACCCCTCTTAAGCCGAGTTCGTGGGATTAAGTCTCGTTAGAAGCAGTTTGCCATCAAGAGTATATAATATCATAAACAAAAATTCTATTCATCCCTCCATTTTGGTCCCTCCCCCATCCCTCTGCAGATGTGGCAACATATCACTGGAGTATATTTTCTCACCATTCTCTTTCAATTACTCTACACTCAAGTTATATGTCGCCACATCAACGGAAGGCTGGAGGAGGGACCAAAATGGAGGGATGAATAAAAATAAAAGTAGATAAGTCTAGAATGACTTTCGATAATTTATATATAGGGCTGTCAATGGACGGGTCACTCTGTTTCCGATTTCGTCTAGTTTGTAAACTCATTTTAGAATGAACAGTTAATGACCATATTCGCTCTGATTAAAGCCAAAATCCATCGACCAGCAGATTAAAATGCACCCCTATTATATGTCCTTAAAAGTTTATGAGAATTTTTATGGGTATATTCTATTTTTGTGAAGTATACATACAAATTATTTGATGCATGATATATTTTTTTTTTTTTTTTTTTGTTGAAAGATGATGCATGATATATTGTTCTCCAACAAAAAATTGAGGCTCTCAACAAAAATAAAAAAGAAAAAACCGAGGACATCCAGCTTCTGGTGGATATTTAGTTTTCCATGTGTTAAGCATTGTCTTAAATATGAGGTCTTTTCCCAGTTGGACATATATTATTATTATTAATATCCCTTAATGTCTAAAGGACAGAACAGTACCCACAAACAGAGCATGAAATGCACTTGGTTGGAAGCAATGGTCACCACCCACATGTCTATTGTTTCGTGGCTTCTTTTTGGTCCATTTATCAACCACATAGGAGTATTAGTTTGAAGAGAAAACCCTGCTTATTTGTTTACGGCATCTCCCAAAACTCTAATTCAAAAGCTTCTAATAACAGCATTTTCAACACAAATTTTTTCAAAAAAAAATTTAAAACTGTGTTATATGTCAAATATCACTTGTGATCTTTTTTTTTTTTTTTTTTTGTTGAAATATTGAGATATTTTTGTTAGATGATACAATTAATATCTTCAACTCAAAAGACATCTCTAGTGTAACACTATAAAAGCTTAAAAATTACTTAGTCTTCACACAGTTTTATTTATTTGCTACAGTATAGGAAGCGGAGTTTTAAAGGTGCCCACCATTAGTGTTAAAGGCGCCTCCCTCAAGGCAAACCTGAGGAGGAATTCAGAGTTTGTGAGGAGAGTTTGTGAGGAAATAAGACGCCTTTACCAGTTACGAGAGGCGTTGTTAAAGAAATAATGCATCAAAAGTCCAAAATCTGGACCCAAATGGGAAAAAAAACCCACCTGAAAAAGTTAATATAAAAAATCCATTTTTTAACGGTTTCGAGACTGTTACATGTATAGTTACGTTGTTAGACAATCATATTTTTTCATAATTCCCTTTTTACCCTTCTATGTTAACAAATATAAATATGTTAACTGTGGACAACATATATGATTGTAGTCTTCCACCTTAGAGGTCAAAGGTTCGAGGCATGCTGAACAAGTAAAAAAAAAGACATATATAATTGTAGTGTTATAAACTGATGACAACATATACAACAATGTCTTACTTGTTGTAAGATGTTGACAACATATATAATTGCATGGACTTGTTATAAAATGTTGACAACATATATAGTTATGCTCTTAACAACATATATAATGTATTAACCAAAATATTGTTTTTCTGTTAATGGATTTATCAGTTACAAAGGATAATGTGAATAATTTTTGCAACAGACAAATAAAAAATGCACTAGTCTAAATGTTTATATTAAAAACATAACTGAAAATGCAAAACCTTTTTGCAAAACAAATTTTGAGCAACAATAAATTTGTTCAGAAATTTATAAAATTGTTGCGAGCAAGTTGAGATTTGTTTAGAATTTGAAGATGAACAAATGTGACAGTGGGTGACTCACAACCACAAATAAGTAGGTTGGGAAAATGAAAGAGCAAATGTACCATCAGTCCGTACCAGTTCTTCCCTTTACTTTCAATCTTTCATTCTAGATTTTTCCACAGAGACATTTATTGATTATTTTAAGTGTCTATAATTATGTGTATTTTATTAAGAAAATGACATGTATTACTTACGGCACCTCAAATACACATTCAACTCAATTTCTGAGAAAAGGTATTTTATAGACTTCGGAACATTATTTGACTGCCCCACCGACATTGAAAAAAATGATTTTCAAAGAACTGCTTAGGAGCGACAAAACGTGAGGCTTCAATATCACTTCCGAACTTATACACCCTAAATTGTTTTATAAACACGTCCTCAATATGGCTATGGCACCACTAAGTGTCCTAGGTTAGGCCTATCCTAGTGCTTTTAGCTAGGTCTCATGTCGGACTATGTCTAATTCATTAAACAATGCCAAGAATTACTCGAGCCTGGTTCGAAGTCAAAGGCGCCTGGATTGCTTATAGAGTCTTCCTTATACAAAGTAGAAAAACCTAGTAACTCTCATCGGCAGCAGTATCAACACGATTAGGGGCTTGGACAAGTTCTTAGGAAGTTCTATAGGCGCCCCCCACATGATTGTTGTTTTTGAATTCTCTTGTTAATATCAGGATTCCTTCCTTCCAAGGGGAGGAGTTTCTCTCCCTCTCTTCTTCTACGTGACTTCACTCTGAAGACATTCTCTCTCTCTCTCTCACTAAAATTGTGTACGAATTCGTCAAACAGTTGAATTTCAATTCTGGGGTTTCTCCACAAAATTCAATTCTGTACTGATTTCAGGTAAGAGAATCCCCTCTCTGTTAGCCTTTTGATACCCAAACCCAATTGATTGAGGTTTAATAAATTTGAAGTTTTTTTTAATTCTAAATTTTCGAAACAGAAAGATAATAAGTTTTGGGTAGCAGTGGTGGTGAAATTTTGAAGTTTTGCTGGTCGGAAAATTTAGAGGTATTTTTCATTTCAGAACATTTTACTTGATATATAATAGATGATAAGATAGGACTTAAGAGCATCATTGTTTCTAATAGTGATGATTAAATTTATATTATTAGGGTTATAATAGTGAATCTTTGAGCCGCCCCTTTCGAATTTCGGTAATATGAATTTGTACTTCTGCATGTTTGTGAATTTTCTTTTGATGTTATGAAAAGAACCAATGGTACAGTTTTAATTGGCATCAAACAGGTATAACTAGTCAACGTCGTAGACTATCTATGACATCGAGTAACTTAAGGCGAAGACTTCACCATGGAGATATAGACGGAAAACGTCGTGAGCATATGAATGCATCGGGATTGGATAGCTTGAATGAGCCTTTACTAGGAAATGGTCGCGATTACGATGATGATACTTGCTCAAAAGTCAGTCTTTTGATAATATAACTTATATATTCCAAAATTTTAAATTAGTTGGATGGAAATTGTTTTCTAGAAGATTTCTTACTCCGTGCGTAAACAAATGTTACTTACTTCAGGAATACAGTCTAGAAGACATCTTGGCTGATGAGAAAATAAAGGAGCAGCTCCATTGGACGTTTCTTTTCTCCCAGTTGATTGCTCAATGGGCTCACTGGTTGAGTAAGCAGTTTCTTTCTCGACTAAATTTACAATCAACTTAAATTTAATTTTCTGTCTCCACAAGATTTCAACAAAGCCGAAGATCACTTCAATACTTGTTTACTGCTCTGAATTGTCAAGAGGCAAAATCTTTCATGATTTCCTCCTATCTATGTAAACATGGCCTAGATATAGACGGTTGGGGGGAGCCGCCTTTATCCCACATAAATCTAGATTGGTGATCGAAGAAGTGACCTTTATTTTGAACTGTTTTTGGGATGGTATTGCTAAAAATCACCTATTGTAAGTGTATGTAGTAATAACCCCCATGTCTGTCGGAGAGTCTTGGAAGTAAACTGTCCGATCATAGTGCTCTTGAGATCTTGAGATGAATTCAGGCATGTACATATGTGTCCAACAAGTGCTATTTCGAAAAACTAGTATAGTAAGAAAGGATTCTAGTCGGAGATTTGAAAATAGAAATTGAGAACTTCAGTACACAGTATGGGAGCAGTGATGGTGTAAGGACGAGAAGCCGTGGAAAGAATACTTTGGTCTCTATTAATAATGTTAATATTGTGACTGTATAATCCAATAAAAACAAATTGTCATGATCACAAAACAGCGGCTGGCGCTTATGTAAATCTTGTAGTAGTTTTCATAGTTCATATTCCGCTCCATAGATTGATTGATTGTTTATTGGTCGTTGTAGCTCATATTGTCCTAGGATCCGGATCGCTGATTGGGAGGTTTACATCTTTCGATTTTCTTAATGGACAAAGCAGTAGGAAGACTGTGGTTGATCTAAGTCCTTTACAGGTAATATCCTCATATTTTCCCGGCTATTATGAGATAATAAGGTGTACCTAATTTGCTTTTTTGCCATCTAAAAGATACTGAATTTATCGCATTAGAACTTTCAAACTTCCTAGATGTATAAGTAACACTTCTCCTAAGTCAGAAGTAAGCATCTTAATATGGTTTTCAAATAGTCATGGTGTACCATAACTGTGGTTTACTATTTTCAAGCTCGCATAGAAACTGAAGGTGCTTGTGACCATGCAAGGATAACCAACTATATCGAAACAATTTGGTTGATTCTATCTGTCATGCTCTTTCACCTTCCTTTCTTACTCTTATGTTTTAAATAAAGTGTCATTGTTATATCTGAGAAAGTACACTTAATTCTTCTTTTCTGGCTTTGTAACCCTATCCACAATCAAGAGATGAAGAGAGATTTTGCTTTTCCTATTATTTATCCTCGCCATTTTTTTTGCATTCTGTGTAGTTCTTATACTAAGTATGACATTGTTGATGAAGCAATGCTGAATGCACTAACTATTCTTTAACTTTTATATGGTAATTTGTAGGAAGAAAGACTGAAATTCTTGCAGCAAAGGTTAAAAGTTCCTTTTGACGGTACTCAAGTCGAACATCAAGTGAGCCTTGTTTTCACCTATATTGTTCTTTGAATGGCCAACGAAATTTATATTCTTTGTTTCTCTCAAAATCATGCAACTGAAAGGAAAATTTTGCATATATAGACAGCAATTGCTTTCGAAACGGAATGTCAAAAATAATACGAACATACTATTTCTGGAAACACAAAAACATCGAAAATTCCATACTAGTACTAAGTAGAATGGTGTTTTAGTTACCCATCAGTGTCCCCTATCTTATGACATAACCCTAACCTGATTATTATTGTAATCTTATCGGCGAAATCACCTCAAAAATGTAATATGAAATTAATAGTACTTGGAACGACATTTGGTTCAGGATGCACTGAAGCAACTTTGGAGGCTGGGTTATCCCAAGAGAGAACTTCCTCCTCTTAAATCGGAGGTTTGGAAGGAGATGGGTTGGCAAGGTTGTGACCCTTCGACAGATTTTAGGTAAGCGGAGGCTTTAACTCTTTGTTTCTGCTGTTTCACTGACCTTGTTCAAGTGAATTTGGATATGAATCAATTACGTTCTATATTTTCAGGGGTGGGGGATATATATCGTTGGAGAATCTCATATTTTTCGCAAAGAAGTATCCGGTTTGTTCTTGTACCTTTAACATAGTTCAATTTAAAGCCAAAGTTCACAAAATACAATTCAGAAATGAACTCATAATTTCGAGTTAAAGCAAGATAATTTTCTTTTTTTTTTTATTGAAGTTCCATTTTTTTCAGGAATCATTCCAGAAACTATTGCATAAGAAAGAAGGGAAACGGGCAGAATGGGAATACCCATTTGCAGTAGCTGGCATCAATATATCCTTCATGTTGGCGCAAATGTTGGACCTCCAATCAGGTAAAAGCAACTACACAACTAGTTCGTTAGATTACTTTCTTGACTTTAGTCCTTTCTGATAAGTACGAGGAAAGCGTGGGTAAATGGAATAGGTGAGTGATTGTTAATTATTGTTCGTTTTTTTAATACTCTTATTCTTGGAGTTAAGCTTTGGGAAAAGTCTACCTGCAGGCCCACATTTCAAAATATCCTCAATTCCTCGCACACCCTGTTTTTCTTAATATGTTTTTTCGTTATTAGCTTTGTGTATAACTTCTTTTCCTTTATAGTTCTCTTGAAAGTTTTAGGGTAAGTCAAGTATGGTAGAATGAAAATGAACCGTAGTAAGAGTGATAGAGCTTATGATTTCTTTGCAGATAAACCGACGTCTGTAGCTGGGACACGATTCATGAAGCTGCTTGGAGAAGACGAAATGGCATTCCACAATTTATACTGTGTAGCATTCCGGATAATGGATGCTCAGTGGCTTGCGAAACGTGCTTCTTATATGGAATTCAATGTGAAATTGCTAACCAACTTCGATTAGATTACTTGCTTATTAATTGATTCAACTATTGGGTTCTAATTTAGCTTGTTTTCTTTTTCTGCAGGAAGTATTGAAGTCTACTAGAACACAATTAGAGAGGGAACTTTCTTTGGAAGATGTTACCAGTGTGAAAGACTTACCATCATACAACTTGTTGGATAGAGATTGCCTTGTCTGATAACTACACATTGGTCTTGTTTGATTTACCAAATTCAAATCTGTAACTTATAACTTCAAATGTTATATATCGCAAACAAAGTTCAGTTGCAGAAAGACACCATCCAGGGAAAGTTATTTTCCCCTAATATGTAAGTTGTTTAGTGACGTGTTGTTCTTCTAAACCACAGGCCAATTCTCATATCGAATCTCAGTATTTTTTGTTTATGTTCACAAGATGTTACTTTAATAAGTTCTCATTTGGGTAATGTTTGTTATTTCCGGTTGTCTGAATCTGAACTTCAATTTGAATAAAAAATGAACTTAAAAACCGCCCTAATTTGACCTTTCAGACAAGTTCGACATCACGAAACAGACAAAAACAAATATTTTGAAATCTAACTTGGCTTAAAAGTCAGGCAGATTCAATATGGTCATGGGAAACTGATAATATATCCGTATCCGAAAATTATCCAATACGAATGCAGATAGGATAAGGTTATTGGGACATCCATTTACTAGTCTAATATCAAGTATAACTATGGGATGTCTTGCCCTAATAAGGAGTGTCAGTGGAGTGTAAAGAATACATTGTGGGTGTGAGTTTTATAAGGAAGTTTTGGGTCTTTATCTATCTTTGAAAGTATTTTTAGGGTTTGCGTTTAACAGGAATCATTTACTTCTTCAACAATGTATGTATCCAACTGCTGCAAAAAGCTTCTTCTCCAACTGAGAACAAAAACCCTAATTCCAAATCACCATCATCGTCATCCTCTCTACATTCTTCAAATCACATCATTCTCTCAAACCCTAGAATCTAAAAAGCTTCCAGATGCAAACTTCACTCAAACTTTTCTCACTAATTCATGTGGGTTAACACCAGATAAAGCTCTTACTGCAGCTAAGAAACTCCACCCTTATCTCCTATCTACTGAAGATGAAAACCCTAAATCAGTTATCACCTACCTTGAATCCACTGGTTTTTCCAAAACCCACATCTTAAAACTAATTTCCAGTGAACCCAGGTTGCTGCTTTCAGATGTTAACAAAACCCTAAAACCTAAGATTGAATGTTTCCAACTATTTGGGTTGTCTGGTTCTAAACTTGGAAAAATAATTTCTTCAGTCCCAGGAGTTCTGCTTAGAAGTCTCAAGACCCAAATCATTCCAACCCTTGATCTTGTTAAAAGCATTGTCAAAACTGATGAAAATGTGATGAAAACTATAAAACGTTCGAAATTTGTTCTTTCCAGCAACCCTAAAGCTCGAATCTTACCCAACATTGATCTGTTAAGAAAGCTAAATGTACCTGAATCAAGAATCTCTTATATCTTGGTAACCCACCCAGGAATTCTAGTGATGAAGACTGATAATTTGACAACAGTTGTTGAGACTGTTCAGAAATTAGGGTTCAAACCAGAGTCAAGAATGTTTTCTGTTGCAGTTCATGGGTTATCATCAATGACCAAATCAACTTTAGATTCAAAGCTTATGTTATTGAAAAGTTTGGGTTGGTCAGAAGAACAGATTTTTGATTCATTTAAGAAATTCCCATTGTTCTTAAATTGTTCAGAAGAAAAGATGAAGAAAGGGATGGATTTGTATGTCAATAAATTGAAATGGGATATTGCTCTGTTATCTAAAAACCCCAAGTTCTTTATGTTCAGTTTTGAGGAAAGGATCATCCCAAGATTAATGGTTTTTGAGGTTTTAGTGAGTAAGAAAATTATGGAAAAGGAAGAGTTGATTCCTAATATGTTGAATATGAGTGAAGAAAAGTTTTTGATTAGATATGTAAAAATGTATGAACTTGAAATTCCTGATTTGATGAATACATACTTGAACTCCAAAAGGAGAGGTTAGTAATCAAATAGAAGAATAAAAATTCCAAGTATTTCTTGTTCTATAATTGATTTTGTTCTAATCAATATGCAACCATTACTAGGCTAGACATTGTCTTTTCACTTAATAAAGTTTGTCAATTTCTTCCAAGACTTCTCAAAATCATCCGAACTATGTTTGATATTTAAGCTCTCATTGGACAATATGTTTCAAATTATTGATCCAAAATTGATTTCCATGTACATTTAGCGAAACACAAAATTGCAAACCTCACTCGGAAGATTTCTTTGATGCAGATTGGGTTGGTTGCCCTTAGCCCTTAGGATTGAAAATCTACAAGTGGTTTATCAATTTTCGTAAGTTCCAACCTTATGTCATGGTGTTCTAAGAAACAGAGCACATTGGCTCATTCTAGTACTGAGGCTGAAGGAGATGATTTCGCAGAGCTTGTTCGCGTACAATCTTGCTTGGAGAACTTCAAATTTTGGGGATTGATCCTTCCGCTCTTATGTGTGATGATGGCAGTGTGACCTATCTCACAACGAATTTGATCTTTCACTTTCGAATGAAGCTTGTTCGCGTACAATCTTGCTTGGAGAACTTCAAATTTTAGGGATTGATCCTTCCGCTCTTACGTGTGATAATGGCAGTGTGACCTATCTCACAACGAATTTGATCTTTCACTTTCAAATGAAGCTTGTTCGCGTACAATCTTGCTTGGAGAACTTCAAATTTTAGGGATTGATCCTTCCGCTCTTACGTGTGATAATGGCAGTGTGACCTATCTCACAAAGAATTTGATCTTTCACTTTCGAATGAAGCTTATCGAGATTTATCACTTTGTAACAATGTTGTTGTTTTTTCACACTAATAACATTAATGCAAATATTGGAAGTCTCCATTGAAGATTGGTATCAATCATTTACTTGGAGAAATTAAAGACAAAGAACTTCATGAATTTCACTATTTCATTTCAATTCTTCTCAGGTAAAAAATACCCACAAAAACTAAATCCCATTAAAACTTTCAAGAAATATATGAAGCTTTATCAAATTCAATTGGTTTAAAATAGAAACACAAAATCTTCTAATCTTATACTTCTCTTTTTGCAATTCATGTATGTCTTCATCAAATCTGGAATATCAAGTTCATACATTTTGATGTATCTACTCAAAAACGTTTCTTCAGTCATCTTCAACATATTAGGAATCGACTCTTTATCTTCCTTCCCCATAATTTCCTTAGACATCAAAATCTCAAAAACCATTAATCTTGGGATAATCCTTTCCTCAAAACTGTACATAAAATATTTGGGGGTTTTAGTCAACACATAAATATCCCATTTCAACTTTTTGATATATATATCCATAGCTTGCTTCATCTTACCCTCTGAACAAGTTAAGAACAATGGAAAAACCCTAAATGAAGCAAAAATTTGTTCTTCTGACCAACCCAAACTTTTTAATAACATAATCTTTGAATCTAAAGTTGATTTGGTCATTGAAGATAACCCATGAACTGCAACAGAAAACATTCTTGATTCTGGTTTAAACCCAAAATTCTGAACAGCTTCAACAACTCTTGTTAAAGTTTCAGTCTTCATTAGTAGAACTCCTGGTTGGGTTGTCAAGATATAAGAAATTCTTGATTCAGGTACATTTAGATTTCTTAACAGATTGATATTGGGTAAGATTCGAGCTTGTGAATTGTAAAAAATAAATTTTGATCGTTTAATAGCTTTGATCACATTTTCATCAGTTTTCACAAAGCTTCTAAAAAGATCTATGGTTGGAATAATTTGACTCTTGAGACTTCTAAACAGAACTCCTGGGAATGATGCAATTAAATCGGCAAGTTGAGAATCAGATAATCCAAATAGCTGGAAATATTCAATTTTGGGTTTTAGGGTTTTGTTAACATCTGAAAGTAGCAATCTGGGTTCACTGGAAATTAGTTTTGAGATCTGGGTTTTTGAAAAACCAGTGGATTCAAAGTAGGTGATAACTGATTTGGGGTTTTTGTCTCCAGTAGATTGAAAACTAGGGTGGATTTTTTTAGCTGCAGTAAGAGCTTTATTTGGTGATACCCCACACGAATTAATGAGAAAATTAAGAGTGAAGTTAACATCTGGAAGCTTTTCAGATTGTAGGGTTTGAGAGAATGAAGTGATTTGAAGAATGTAGAGAGGATGGAGATGATTGTGATTTGGAATTAGGGTTTTTGTTCTCAGTTGGAGAAGAAGCTTTTTGCATGAGTTGGCTACATACATCGTTGGAGAAGGAAATGATTCCGACCTACGCAACGCAAACCCTAAAAATGTTGTCAAGGATAAAGACCCATAACTTCCATATCAAACTTACACTACAACGTATCTTTACACTCTACTTACACTCCACTAAAGATCCATTTCACTTTCACTCATTAAAGATCCAATATTAGTAATGGTGGCTCCGGCGTATCATAGGTTGCACAGATCGTTTTAAAGGTCGTGAGGGCATGATATTGTAACCAATCCCAATCCGCTATGATGAACAGGACGTCAAGGTACTACCTGTCTATGTGCCTTGGGTACCACGGGCTCATTCCATCTCGGATGCTCACGGCAGGTATTAGACTTCTAAGGTTTTGTCCCCGACCAGCCATCCCTAGTCAAAGTTATGGCAGACACTGCTCAAATACATATTCTGTTTATAAGTACTCAGTAATGGATGGATGTTTCAGGAAATATCTCCAGCACAACGAAAAGAAATCTAAGATTCAACAACCAGTACTGTCACACGTGTTTACATTCAACCGTTTATTTCACAGATTTTTTTTTTAATAAATCAACTTCAATCTGAGAAATCTTGTACCAAATTTTGATGGAGATGACTTCGCGATGCTTTAAGAGAAGTACTAAAACATTTCCCACGACCCAACTCCCAACACAAACTCCCAACACTTCGAGCTCACCTATGGTTGAGTTAACACTCTCCAACAATCTATCGAATGCCACGTGACCCAACTTCATAAATCACCTCCACCATTTTTTCGGTGCAGTGCTTAGACACCTACTCCGCAATTTGAATGTCTCAGGTTCGACCCTATAAAAATAAAAATCTAGAATTTATTGAACTCAGACATAAATAAAATAAAAACAAATTAGAAAGGCTTTAGACTCGTCAAGATTACCTTTAAGAATTAATATGGCTTTTAAAGACTCAAGATGTCTTAAATCAAGGTGTTCTATTGTTTATTCAATTCATGAATTTGTATTATCTCTTCGACTCTAGTAGTCTATGTCAAAAAAAAACTTTTAACTCACATTAAGAAGATGTGGAAAGATTAAGGACTTAACCAAGTGGGTTAGCTCAAAGCTCACACAGGAGAGAAAGCATCCAACAACAAGCAGTCACCCACATGCAAGGAGAGTACATCCATCCCTTCAATTTTGTGCGCATTAACAATATTTATCATTAGTATCTATCTAATTTAATCAATTATCTTTATCGCTGGTTTAATTTAAATTGATAATATTACTGAGTTTATCATACTTTGTTGCATGCCCTCTTGATCATGATAAGTGTTCATCTTGATTTCATCTTGATATGCTGTCTAATGGTAGGCATCAACCATAAGGAAAACCTCTTATCTGATTTCACTGTACCTTTCCATAGAAATTCCGTAGATAGTTTCCATACTTTAGGTTCAAATTTCTCTTCCATTTTAGCTGAATATTACTCTAACCTTAGACCGTCATATATCATCACACATTTCAGCACCAAGGAAGGTTTTAACTCCTCGGATAAAATTAGGCTTACTTGGATCCATCGATCAACAACAAAAAGCATTCATCCAAATTTTCCTTTCGACCCCGGTCGTCACTCTATTTCGAATATTATTCTCCATCTAAGTCATGCAGTTTATGTCGCTTATCTTCCAGCTCACTTTTTGTTAATAGCATTTGTTGTTGATTTTCATAAAGATTTAACTCTTAAACCAAGTTCCGTAACATGTTCACTTCCACCCTTATTCGCAATTTTATTGCGTGCATTTGTCGGAGTAGCGGGGTATTTATACTCGGGTTATGACGGCGATCCCAATTTCCAGGTGTCTGACAGGTTTCTACTTTGTAGAATTCGAACAGATATGGTCTCTTCATATGGAGAATACTGGCGGGATACCCAGGAATCATCGTTTGATTCCATCTTGCAAACATCCCTATTTCTTCTAGAAATTTTGGATGTATGCTTAATCCATCTCAAGTTTTACAGGAAGCTAGGAAAAAGTTTCATCTTTAAATCAATTAGACGGATTCTCAAGAGCAATTATCATATCATACTAAAGAGTTGCCAGCTTAGCAAGCTACAGAATGAAGACTGTTCGACAATTCGAAGATATTTTGTGCACTTCTTTAATTCTGTTATTATGTTTTACTACTTTATGTACTGTAATTTTAATTTTCTTCGTAGTTTGTTGTAACACTCTCTTTATATTAATGTATCACCTTTCAACAAAAAAAAAGTGGGTTAGCTCAAAAAAAAAAAAAAAGTAACGAGTCAGGTTACGTGTGAGTCTGTGACACAAAGTTAGAGTCAGCATAAGAAAATGCATCTCTTAAAGTTCGACTCTCCATTTGCTACATGTCCCTAAAAAATCAAATCCATGAAACTGGTCATGCTCGCCTTGTGTTCCAACTCTCATTTGTGCATGTCTTTGGTACTACAAAGATTTTCCAAAAAAATCAAATCAAATTCAAGGATAGGAAAAGACCGGAAGAATGAGTTTATGACTTTGGTAATTACAAAAATTTTCCAAGTAAGATGTTCTAAGCTAGAATCTCTGATGGGGGTTAGTAGATTGTTCTCTTGATGCTTGGTACAACTCTTTTAGTATGAATTTTGGAAGTTTGATAACCACAGTACTAAACATAATTTCTCTACAACTTTTTCACCCCTACTTTCGCTCAGATGCTTCTTTAAGTACTTTCTGGACACACAGAAGCTGAATAACATAGCTTTCAAGCATTACAGTATAAGATTCATCCTTCCCTGCAATCCCACCATGATCCTCGGATTTTGTACTGTCTCTTTTTTCTGCAATCACTGCTCACAATTCACAAACTACTTAAACAGTTTTCTTTTCTTTTAATACGAAAATTTCAGCATTCTGATGGATCAGATTACTTTCTAACAAGTCAATATCTTTATCTTTTTTTCTTTGTTTAAATCGTTATAACAAAACCAAACTTATGAGATAAAATGGATAACCGAAGTACCTGTATTCCCACCTTGAGGTGGAAACGGAAACCCATCATCAAACTGATATCTGGAAGATAGTGAAAATACAAAGAAAGAGTAAGCATTTCATGAAAGGTTGTTAGAAAGAAATAAGAAAAACCATTGATAAACACATAAACTATGCATATATATACAAACACGCGCGCGCGCATGTGTGTGTGTGTGATATAATTACTTTTTATCGTTGATCTCAAGCTTGCCAGGAAGCTCCACTGTAGCCGACGATGTCTCTTCTACATGCTCAAAAGATTGTCTTCTTTCTTGCTCCTTAATAAGCTCTTGAGTTTCATCTTTTGTTCCCTTGCTTTCACAGTGCGTGTCCTTATAACTTTCACCATCTGCAGTTTTTCCATTGCCCAGCAACAATCCATTGTTTCCGATTGAAATTTCTTTCTGCTCCTCTTGGATATATCCACAATCAGTTTGTCGGAATGTTGATTTCCCTTCAGATTCTCTGCTGTTGTTTTCCTGCCTGGAAGGAAATGCTATGTCTCGCTGAGAATCAACAAGGGGATATGAATGTAGAGACTTTTGTTCGGTCAAAGAACCTTGAGATAGATCAGGTTGAATAGTTGAGAATATATGGGAACAGCACACTTTGCTGGATGATTGCTCGAATACAGGATTTTCAAAGTCAAAGGGAGGTACATGCTTGAGGGGAGCATCAGTTTTGGTTTTCTTGCCAAGTGGTTGTGTATTAATTCGTAATTTGGTATCTGGATATGCATTTAATATATCGTCTGACCCATACTTCCATTGGCAAGATGTTTGATCTGACTCCAAAGAAGTCCTGCGAAAAGAATCAAGACCTGACTCCCTTTCAGTTGAAGTGTATTCTTCCTCATATAAACTGGACTTTCTTCCTAAATCCTTCTTCACCTTCCAGAACTCTTTTGCTTGATTGACTAGTTTTTTCCTCGAGACCTTCATCACCCCTGTATGCTTTCCAGACTCATCCAGACCCTTTACCCTGTGAATATCTATGTACCCTCTTTGTTCGCCATATAGGTCCTCTGTTCCACAAATGTTTCCTTGGCTCTGGCAAACCTCTGTCTTATGTTTTCCTTTGCTATATCCTAGTTCCATTGAGGTTGATGCTGAATGGTTAGCTCTTTGACCCCAAACTATCAAGAGCCAAAGAAGGAATCAGTAACTCTTTGATAAAATAACCCTATAACAATAAAACTTGTTCCACAAATCATCTCTTCATTGTTATAAGGATAACCTGCAGTATAGGAGGACGACTCTTCGCTGTACAAAATAGGAAACAGTAAAATAAATACCCAAGAATGAATCGGTGAGAGAGAAAGAGACAAACTTATGATATGTGATTGCCTTACTGCAATCAGGGTTTGAAAACGACATTTACCTCAGCATGCTAATGTTATCCTTCACGTCTTCTGTGGCAAAATACGACCAAGTGGGTAAATCAAAATCCGAGCAGCCATCTACTGTAGGATACCTGCCCAATGAAAAAGAAGGATTCAGTCCTCAACGCATGTGTTTGCTATTCAAGTGCTACTACGAGAAAATGTTAGATACCTTTTTCCATATAAAGTGAAGTCATTATCCTTTTCTGAAGGCAGGTGCTTGAAATGTGGAGGACTCGACTCTAATTCACAGTCAAAAAAGCTAATCATTGCCTGTGCTAGCAATTTCAATGTATGTCCTCTTAATTTTCTTAGAAGCTGTCATTGCAAGTTCTAGCAATTCCAATGTATGTCCTCTCTTCTTTTTCTAAAGTGAAGCATTCTATCTACTTAGCTTCAAGTAATCTTCTCATGCATAATCTGCCATTGTCCTAAGTAGCAAAACCATAGCAGCTTTTATAGAAGTCACCTTGTCACTTCTTATTTGGATTTTGTCTCCAAATATGGTTTTGGCATCCCTTTTCCAAGACCACTTGCAAGAAAAAGTTGGTCCCCTTGGATTTCTAAGCCTCTACGGGATCTACCACTTTCTTACAGTGGTAGAGCTTGATCCTGATAGGCCATACAAGTACACAATTGGTTGGGTTCAACCCTGTATCCAACCCAATCTGTTTTTATCGCATTAGAACACTAAAATGATAGGATAAGATGTTAATGGTCAAGGGGCTTTCAAACCATATTAGCTCCCAGTCTGACAGAGAACCCACTTAATGGCTCTGTATAATGTGAAAGTATCTGGAGAGAGCAAAATTACGAAACATAATTCAATTTTATTTCTTTCAAATATTGAACAATTACCTAAAATGTTGAAATCTTCATGTGCTCTCTTTGCATTCCTACAATGATGCAGAAGTATGGTCATGGAACTGATCTCACAAAAGCACAAGAACTTATAACACACACCTTGTATTCCATATAGAGGCATCCTCGAAAGCAAAGTCAGACGTTCTCTTTCTAAAAGAATCAGTAGAAGTATAATCCACTTCAAACGGTTGAATTTTGATAGATGCATCCAAGGTCCTCATTTCAGGTAGAAAGATAGAACTAGCTGGTGAACATAAGAAAAATTCCTTTGTGAATAAACAAATAAGTCAAACGGCAAAATTAACATTATAATGACGGCAGACCAAGAGAACAACAATAAAATTACTACGACAATCATATTAGATCACTTGTCATACAGAATTTAGTTGCTAAAAATTCCAACCCTAGATCTAAAACAGATTAAAACCTATAAAATAAGACTGTTTTTAAATGTTTCAAGGTGTATCATATGATATATTGTCTACTTCGAGATGAGTGCTTTCATTGCATTGAAGTAAGAATAGTTCTACCATTCCATGGGTCTTCACTAGAATCTTCCAAATTGTCGTAGAGACACCCTTTATTATTGAAAAAGTTGCCTGTGTAACAATCACTACCATCCTGAGATATGCAACCATTTCCCATGGGACCACTGCTACTCATATTGCGAGGGGTATCCCCCACGCCCCTAGTGTTGAATGGTAACTCTGAATAACTGCAACCAAATGGCATCTGGATACCATGTAATATTGCATCCTGCGTTTTATACATCATTTGAGTTTCTTCTATCAGTTACAGTTGAAGTAGCTAATATTAGACAATGTATTACTTATTATTCCTAACTATATTAGAAAAGTACGAAATGATAACGACCTGGAAGAAAATATATATTTTTACAACGCGAAGAAGGAAATATATTGATCGGTATTATTTCAATACAGGAACATGTGACCTATGACAGAAAATGTGGCATAAGCTTCTAACATGATGATTACATATGAAGGCATATATATCATGAAGCCTCCTCTATGTGTGCTATTTGACATGGATACAGGAATTGATGAATCATCGTACTGTAAAGTATCCAATCCTGTGGACCACCACTAAGGCACTGTCAGAAAAGGAACTGCATAGCTACATGAAAGTTGAAATGATAGTTATAACTTATAACTGATTTCTAAAAGTTTAATAACTGAAAAGGGAGAGTTTAAGACAACAATAGCATGGAAAATATAGAAGTTAATCCATAGCCTAGTTCGTAGATCAAATCTTTTCCAGACCTAAGAAGTCAATGTTACTATTTCCACGGGAAAAGGAGGAAACTGGCATAGAGAAACTCGTTCTAAGTGAAGAGACACAAGCAACTATGTACCAATTTAAAATGCGACAGAAGGGCTCTAAATAAAAGTCTTACCAGTTCGAGGTCAAAGTTGTCCATCGGGTATTTATTGGACAAGTGGCGTCGCTTCACTGCCTTCGGTGATGGGCAACCATTCAAGGAAACTCTAATATAAGATATGCATAAATAATCAAAATTTGAGATGAAACTTTCCGCAGACAACAAATAAAATGGCTTTTTAGATTAATTTAAGGTAATCCAGGCATGGCAGGATTCCGTGGGATCTTTAAGATTATTGTGTTAGGGGTAGTGTGCTGTCATTCAAGACATAGCTTTTGCACAGGATAAAGAGTTGTGGAACATCTGGTTATAATGTAACTCTATCTACTTCATCAAGGCTTTACAGGGTTTTAACGTTGTACTATAGTTACCTGCTTTGTTGCTTGGGCGAACTAACTGGAGTTTGCATCCTCATTTTACCTAAACCTGACAAGCACGAAGGCATAAGGAAACAAAGAGGTTAAGATATTGACAATCACCCTGAAGTGGCAAATACGCTGATTTGCCTGGGCCTGCAAACTATAGTCATTTTGATCTGTGATACTATGTTCATAAAAGCTTTTAAGCTTGCTAGCTTGTGGTTTTCCCGTTCTCCACTGTTTGTATTTGTGTCTTAGCTTCTCTTTTAACATTTACAAACATGAGAACCTGAAATTTTGCAAAGATCTCTTGGAAATGAATTGAGGGAGAAGAAATATTCCACTTTTTGCACGAAAGTATTCGTAGAAGTTGGTGCTTCTATGCAATATTAATAAAATGCAACAAGTGTATGGCTTTTGGATGGACTAAAAGACCAACCTTCAACAGAAAAAGCAACATGAGATTCATGTACTTGACTTTCTTCTGGATTTCCATGTGACTCCTCGTCGCCGAGTAAATCAAGAAAAGAAAACTCTGAAATGGAAGAACGGAGAAAGATAAACTAGAGCAACCACCAAATAAAACCAGAAAGTCAGACTTGTATATTCAATGGAAAATCATCAGAGTATCAAGTTAAAAATAAGATCTTATGATTTTCATTGCTGTCTTCCAGCAATCTAACTTATTACCATTGTTCTGGGGAGAGTACTTTTGAGAATGTTGAGAAGTTGTTGCTTTATCAGGATCACAGGATAAAATCCTGTTAGGCAAGCATCATGTAAGTATTCCATATGAAGAAAACATATGCAACTGCAAGACAAAAAACACGCGACATAATTGACGAGAGATATGCTCAACGAGAGAAGGTTCTGTCAAATTCAAGGTCGACTATAGTCAACCGGTAGTGTGCGTGTACCTAGTCTTTTCAGACACATCTCTCACTTGCTTCTTAGGGGATACATTATCATCTGCTTCACCTGATGATTTAGTCCCTGTCCAAGATACAAGAGAAATTAGTCACATCACACTCATACAATTGAAATTACTCACAGGTCAGACTCACACAAATGAAAGACAAATATGAAACAAGTTGAAAGGCTAAAACATAGCATGCAAGGTGGCACACAGTCATTCATAGATATGGTTTTAAATGAAAAATAGAAAACATACTATTCTGCTTTGAGAATTGATAGCTTGCAGGTGAAACTCTGAGGACTGGATCTTCCATTGCTTATATCAATATAAACCAGGCAAAGAAAAGAAAAATAATATAAGCACATCATGAAACAGTCGAATACCAAAGCCCAAAACTGAGATAGTATAAACTTAACCTGAACTCTTAAACGAACTCATACAAATTTTGAAATAAAAGAAAAGAAAACTGACTTTTCTCCTTAGATAGGTGATAGTTAGCTGGCGAAACTTTGAGCGTGGAACCTTCTTCCGCTTTTTCAGCATATACACAGAAAAGGGAAATTAGAACATTGTAAAGAATAGAGAAAGAGTGACACCGAATAATTACGAGAGTTTAAAAAGAATGAGCTATTCCTCGACAATATTTATTACTAGGATATATAATATTAACGACACCGCTTGTGAAAACCAATTTACAGAGGTTTCCTGATTAAATTACATATTCCTTCGCAGTGAACTAGTGGGTGCATACTCACTCTTCCCCATTCAAGTATGTCAAACAATTCAAAGAAAGTGCGTTACTGAACAAACAAAAAGAACAGTGGGTATTAAAATTAATAGATGGTATTACCATTGATGCAATCAAAACTAATCTCACCAGCGTTTGTCACCAAGTTCAATAAACTTAGGATATCCAGTGATTTAGGCTTTTCAAGGTAGTGGGCAGATGAGTTTATGCCATCAGCATCGATATCGAACCCAGATGTATGCTTTTGCCTTTTCTTTTGCTCAAAGTACTGCTTTTGCCTAACACATTCATGTGCATTTATTATACTAAAAATGAAATCTGACTAGAAATTAGAATCCTTTTCAAGATAAGTAAGATCAGTAGCCATAGGCCCATAGCCAAGCTGTTGAGCATACACATTGCGAGGATATACATATATATATGTGCGCATAATACAAGAGAAAGGAACTAGCGATACCTTTTTTGTGTTGATTTCCTTGACTGAGTATCATCGGCACAGTTAGAATCAAGGGACCATGAATAGAAAAACATATTAAATTTAATCAGACACCATTGATGTTTGGAATGGAATAAGACGTACTCGAAACAAAAGTAAAATGGACGTGAGAATGACATCAAGAACTTGCAAAATAAAACATCTAATATTACAAGTTATACACCATACTGAAAAATGGCTATTGTTTAATGCAAATTTGTCTGTAAGGAGGAACAAATAGATATTATATAAGGTGTTCTTCATGACATAAAAGAGTATGCGTAAGATCCATCCGAAATGAATGCCTAAGCTCCCGACCGGTTCTACACTGAATTTTTGTTAGTTCAGACTCCTTTCTTCATTTTGTTCCCAGATTGTAAGTAACTCAACCAATCTAACTTTTCTTCACTGTTTATAATGCAAATGTTTATAATGCACTAGATAATTATAAATTCTAGTTGAAAAACCAGTGATCTTACAGTTGTGACTTTCCGCCTTGACCCGCCCATCCACTGCAACATTGCGTCAAGCCTGAAGCAAAAGAAGAGTTTCCATGACAAAGCATAAATACCTAACTGGAGTTACTGGATCTGACTTGTTTAGAAATCATAATAGTTGAGTTTAACTTGCAAAATCAAGAAAATTCTTGGCTACTAAGAAGACATCCAAACTAGGTTCTTCGAAATTAAATGCTTCGATCACATGAAACTGAAAATTATTCAGAAAGAATATGAATTTTTTCACATACAGGACACAAGTAATACAATTAAATGTAAATGTTTGATCAGAACTCCAGAAGAACATAAACAAACTCTAAATACCTCAAAATAGAACCCTAATTCTTCTTCAGCCAGAGAGAGAGAGAATTCGCAAATCTTTGTAACTAGTAGATCGGAAACAAAAAAAAAGGTTTCCGCGATCGTCTTCAACAAATCATAACACGAATTTCGTTTTTCATCCGTCAAAATTGGAAATCGTAACTGATAAAAGGAAAGGGAGATTGATAACTAGGTTAGAACAGTGGAGTGGTACTGAATCTCGAAATGAAGCTAGTGATGAAGAATGTGATTGAATTAGGAGAGAAATTCATTCATTCATTTGAAAACAAAAAATGTTACGAGTTCTTCAATCCTTTCCTGGAGGGAAATATCAATCGTTAATAGCAAGTGGCGGGAGACTGCTAGAAAAAAAAAAAGATTGATGGCTTTATGTAGTTACGCGGTTCGCGTGTTAACGGGTGACTTATCATTTCCTTTTCTACCCCTTTCTTCAAATCTATTTCCTCTCTATCATTTGTCACTTTTTTTTGTTGTCGGTCATCAGAAGTCGGTCCGTTATCGGGCGACGACCATTATTTTGATATAAAAAAAACTTTTTCTCTTCTTCTCTTATCTCCCCTCCTCCAACCACCACCACTACTCTGTTCGACCACCACACTTCCGCCATCACCTCTCTAAAATGCTAGCAGATTACATGTTAATGCTATTATCCCACCACTACTCTGTTCGACCACCCCACTTCCACCATCACCTCTCTAAAATGCTAGCAGATTACATGTTAATGCTATTATTTTTAGATAGAGATATCGTTGAAAATACTTCTTAAGAAGATGATCATAAATTATTACATAAATTATTGAAGTTTTTTGTCTGAAGTCATTTATCTACAACTTTGTCTTTACTGCGTTAAAGTTCTTGTGTTTTTTTTTTTTTGTTTGCTCTGTTACGATTCCTTTTGATTTCGATTTGGATCTGAAAAAGATCCAAAACATATTTGAAGTGGTTTTCTTACTTTAACTATGTTCACAATGTTTGGTAGGATGATCAAAAGAAATCATTTTAATACAGTATAGGTAATTGAGGTTTTGCCTCATTGTTTATGTTATCTACTAGCATTTTTCTATAAGGTGATGGTGAAGGAGGCGTGGTGGCCGCCCAGAAGAAGTTGTGGTGGTGGCAGGAGGATGGAAGAGGGGAAGAAGAAGAAAGTACCAGAGAGTAGATAGATACCGTTGAAAACTAATATCTAACGACGGAATCCAAACTGATTACACTTTACATTCTGTGATATTATGGTATTTATGGAAGAATAGATGTACTAACTGGTTTCAGGGAGATCTCATACTACCCTCACAGACCATCATTCAGATTCATCAAACGACTCAACTCATACATCGGTACAGAACCTATACAGTGAAACCAAACAATTGTTACTCAAGCCCTTATTCACCTTATTGATATTGATGGAGTCCACCACCTGACAATGTTTCAAAATAAATGTGGATGTCTCATATGTTGCCTCAAACCAACCTGCAGTAATTGGAATGGTAATACATGATTGCAATTTTAGCTTCGTTTTTGTCAAAACATTGTCCACTTTCTGCAGATCCAGTGAAGAAGGAGAACGCCGAGCACTCTTGCATGTCCTAGAATGGACGATACAACTCCACTTTTTGTCGATCATCATCGAGTCAGATGCTTCTATGGTTGTCTTGGCAGTAATTGAAAAGAAGCACATTTGTAGTTGGATTTCCAGATCATCTCTCAAGAAAATTCAAGAGTTCAAAAAACAGTTTATTTCCCTTTCAGTTGTATGGATAGCTAGGAATAGTAATAGGGTGGCTGATGTTTTAGCTCGAACAACGCGAGCACAAAACTTGTTTTAATGTTGGGACTACGTTCCGTTTTGTTTGTGTTCTTACTATGAGAACCTAATTCTTGTCAACCTTATAACCAGTTAAATGATATCGAAAGCTATCTTATAAAAAAAAAAGAGTAAAGAGATACTATTTGTCTAATGGTGTGCTTGAGATGGGGGTGTCACATTTATAAAGAGATGATTTAGGTAATTTTTGTCTTTTCTTTTATTGTCTTAATCTAAATGGTACTAATCTGTATTGTCTCCCTTGAATGGGACTTAATGTTAATTTAAATGAACTATTCAGACGAATATAAACCCCAAATGAAACGCAAACAAATAGTCAAATATGTTACAAAATATAAACCCCAAATCAAACACAAACAAACATGTTACAATTTGACCCAAATCAATTTAGACGTGGATTCGGAATTTCATGTCTCACTTTCAATAAACAAGCTCTACATGAGGTTAGGTGGGTTATCTTTTTAACCTAAAACTACCAACACTTGGTATATGAGGTACCCATCACAATTTCAAGTTTTTTCAGTGTCATTTCCTTTGGAATCTTTTTAGCTCTTTCTCTCTCTGCTAATCTAGACCTTTCTCTATCTAAATTCAGTTCAGAACCATTTTTGTCAGTAAATTGGTGTTTTCTCTGCTGTAATTAGAGACGTTTATACGCGCTCTGTAATCTAAGCCGTTGGAGTACTTAATGACGTCATTAATCCTTATCTGTTATCTCTAATGGTTTTTTGAATTTTGTGACGTTTTGTGATTAATGACTCCAGTAACATGAGATACGTGGGTGGTAATACGGGAAGAACGAGACGATGAACTCGAATTGCATTATCGTTAAATTTTTTCTTTCGACTTAGTGTTACACTTCCAACTCACAATAATAACGAAGGAACTTACAAGTTACATCACGAGTCTAAATGTTGAAAGAACTTACGGGCACAGTTAGTGATGGCGGCCATCCACCTAGTCGGCCTCTCGGCCAGACTAATAGTGGGCCTAACGGCCAGGTTACTACATTAGCGTAGTTTCCAGAATTTAGTATTTAGGGTTTCCATGTTTAGAGTCCTAGCAATCAAGGAAAGTATCTTTAATAGTTATCTTATGTCCTTATTTGTGTCTATCTAGGAAAGTCTAATCTCTATAAAAGAGAAGTCCGGTCTGTCTTGTTAGGTATCGAATTGAATTATCAAATACAAAATCTCCTTGATTGCATCTTCTTCTTTAATTATTTCAGTTGTTCTTCGTTTATTCATCGTTTAATCGTTATTTTATCATCTTTATTTCAGTAGTTTAGTTTATAACAATGGTGGATTCCATTACTTTTACGCTTCCGCAACAATCTACATCAGCTGGTATCAGAGCTTTAAGAATCTGGGAACAAATAATTTTTTCTTAAATACTTCTCATCTTGAATGTTGGAATAATCTTCCGCGTTTAGGTTGGGATCCTTTTAGAGATGCACAACAACTCTATGTTGATCGAAAAGATCAAAACAAAATTAATGTCGTTTCCAAAATTCCTATGTTTGATTATCAATATCATATAGATTTTTGGATTCAACAGATGGAAGATTGGTTTATAAACCAAGAAGTCCATGACGAAGATAAGGTTTTTGTCATCGAACAACACTTGTCTAAAAGAGTCTATGAAAAATTTAACGAGATGCAATGGAGACTCATTGATCAAGGCACATCGTTCATAGATGATTGGAATCAAGTGAAAAGTATTTTTCGATATGTTTTTCTCCCTTTAGATGAATACTTCTCTTATGAAGAATCTCGAATCGAATCGAGAAAATTTTCTGAAACTCCTTCGCCTACCGTGTCCATTACGGTTAAAGGAAAGATTCTTGATAAAAAAGATATTAGTTTTTCAATGACTGGGGAAGAAAAATTGACAAAAGAAGAAGGAATTCAATTGAATAACACAAGTCCGAATTATTTATTTGATCCACGTATAATCCCGGAAGAAAAAATCGTGGTTTCGAATCATAAAATATTCCCTAGTCCATCTTTATCTCCACCTCTAGAAGAGGTCAATGAAACTATGAGTTTTGTTACGTTATCTTTTGAAAACCAGATTAGTGCATCCACCAAGATCAGTTATTTTGATATATTGGCTTGGGAAGTAACTAGGTTACCAGTTATTGGTAGATCTTTGGTTAATAAACTCCACGAAGATGAACGTGGGATGATATTTATAGCTATTTTTGAAAAAGTGACGAATTGGATGCAGAAATTCAAGGTTGATTTTTCCATAGAGAATTATGTGGTATTTGTGGTCTTCTTCGTCAAATTAAAAGATGATGGAAGATGTCGCAATTTATTAGACTTTTATGCACTACTACTGCTTTTACGAGTATCTTGGCATCATACGATTCCGATTATATGTGGTCCTTTGGTCAATATTTGTCTTCTTCAACTTTTCGGCAAATCACGAGCAAAGTGGGAACTAAGGATTGCCTTCAATGTCGCCGATATCTACCCGTTTTGTCTGGCAGAGCCAATTTACGAAGACATCAACTTGGGGACAAGTTGTTCCACAGTGGGGGAGTATGATGGCGGCCATCCACCTAGTCGGCCTCTCGGCCAGACTAATAGTGGGCCTAACGGCCAGGTTACTACATTAGCGTAGTTTCCAGAATTTAGTATTTAGGGTTTCCACGTTTAGAGTCCTAGCAATCAAGGAAAGTATCTTTAATAGTTATCTTATGTCCTTATTTGTGTCTATCTAGGAAAGTCTAATCTCTATAAAAGAGAAGTCCGGTCTGTCTTGTTAGGTATCGAATTGAATTATCAAATACAAAATCTCCTTGATTGCATCTTCTTCTTTAATTATTTCAGTTGTTCTTCGTTTATTCATCGTTTAATCGTTATTTTATCATCTTTATTTCAGTAGTTTAGTTTATAACAATGGTGGATTCCATTACTTTTACGCTTCCGCAACAATCTACATCAGTTAGAAAATTTGTGTTATTTGTGCCTCCTGCTTAAAAGACACTCTCTCAAAAAAAGGCACTCCAACTTTTTTGTTTGACTCAAAATCGGTAGACTTGAGCTGAATTTTTGGTCACTAGACGAATAGGCTCGAGTCCACCAATTTCTACAGGCACTCAATTACTTTTTCATTTTCTTCTTCTCGGAATCTCTATCGCCCAAACCTTAAATTCACAAATTCTGTTATCTCTCTAAGTTCAATTATGTTTGAAATTGAGATAATCTCTTGAGTTTTTTTTTCTCACTCTAAACTCGTCATTAGACGAACCTCAATTGGGTAATCTTGATATCTCTTATTACGGTTGTTAGTTGAAATCAGTTGAGGATGATTATTGGGTTGAAAGAGGATGTTATTCTATGGTTTTTATTTGGGTTTTTAGTTGAAATCAGTTAATTAAATATGGTTAACTTTAGTAATTTACTAATTGGTTTTGAGGAAGTGTGTGAAGAATGATCAATTAGGGCTAAATGGTAGGTTCAGACTATTATTTGATAAAAAAACGGAGCAGTTTGAACGGATCTTAGTTTCCAAAATCTGTTAAACTCTAATGCCACTACTGAAGACAATTAAAGTAATCAAATTTGAGAGTCGCCAACAAATAATATAGTCAAAACAAATTTACCGCGTTTAAAGGAGCAGGAGAAACGCACATAACACAAAATGGAAGCCACATTTAAATTTCCCATGAGAAACCGTAAAGAGATAAGCACCATAGAAAGTAGAAAAATGTCTTATCTACTTTAGGGGTATTTTTTTATGAGATTAGACTACAAGAGTCATCCCAGGGTGCTTAAAAGGCTATCTACTCCTACCACTAGTTTATTTATTGCTTAAATTACATGTGATAAATCTCGATGATAAACTACTTCCACATAGACTCGATCCCACGACTTCATGGGCTTAAGGAGTGTCCAACCACTTCACTAGAGAGTGGTGGACTACTTTAGGGGTATTTGAATAATCAAAATAGTCTTTAACCGATTTTGGACAAATATGTTGACAAAGGGGTCAAATCTTAATTTACCGAAAAACAAGAGGGTTAAAAAGATACTAGTCACTGTATAGGTGGTTAAAAAGGAATTCACCATTCAGGATTACCTAACTTGCAAAAGATACAATTCTGTGGACTGAAACCATCAAACGTCCACTGCCGTAGGATCTTCCAAACGGTGATGGGAGTTGAATGAGAGATTCCCCAGGGCCAACACCTTCGTAGATCTCTCTCTCTCCCTCCCTCCCTCTCCCTCTCCTCGAATTGAGAGTGACTGGAATTCCTCTTTGAGGGAAAATTAGGGTTCGTGATTGAATCAAAGCTTGAGCTATCTCCACAAGAGGTTAGGGTTTTGATTTATATGCCATATCTGTTAATTTATAACTTCCCCTTTTTAATGCTCTTAATTTGAATTAGGGCTTCGTAGTTAAATTTGGGAACTTTCTTCAATTTCCATCTACTTGAGGGATTAGGTTTTGTGGTACTTTTACTTGTTTATTATTTATTTGACCATATCACCTAATTGCCGTCTCGATTGGAACTTCGCTGACCTTTTAGCTAGGTTTTCGAAAGAATTAACATACTCTAGGTTATCAGTGCTTATAGTTGATCCAGGTTTCCTTAGATTCTGAAAGGGTTATTGGGGATTTTTTATTCAATTAATTTGCAGGAAGAATAGCTTGTTAATTAGGGGGTTTTGGTATTGTTTTATGGCGTTTGAATGCCACAACAAAACAAAGAATTTGTTGTCTGATAAGTCGCTGGTAGATCGTGTAGACCCTTGGGAAGAAGAAGATGATTCTACTCCATTAAGATCCTGTAACAATCTGAAAGGTAATTCACAGTCTAATTGCCAATCTATAATTCCAATACTCAGTTCTGAGATTCTAAATACTGAACTCCCTATACCTGATAATTCAGCTACTGATTCCTGTCAAAACATAATTGATCTTCCCCCTGCATTAGTTTATGAAATTTTCCATTTCTTAGACGCCAAAGAACTCGGTATTGTGTCATGTGTGTCTACCCTTCTTCATAGGATTGCATCCAGTCACCATGGGTGGAAGGATTTATATTGTCAAAGATGGCGCCAACCGTCAATCTCTTTGGGTTTTAGAGAGGAGAAATCGTGGAAGGACCTATTTGTTGAGAGAGAGTTTAGGAGTAAGGCTTTCATGGGACGGTATAGGGTAGATGTTCTATATGGACATACTGATGCAGTTCGCTCGGTTTTCCTTCTTCCGGCTGCCAAGCTCATATTTACTGGTGGGTATGACTCCATTGTTCGAGTGTGGGATATGGAAGACTGCCTATCAGTTGCTTCATCTAGACCTCTTGGGTGTACTATTCGAACAGTAACAGCAGATACGGGACTCCTAGTGGTTGGGGGAAGTGATGGGTTTCTGCAATGTTGGAAGGCAATTGAAGGGCATCCTCATTTGTTTGATCTTACTGGTTCTCAGAGTCAGAAATCTGATTTCCGACTTTGGGAACATGAAGGACCTGTAACTTGCATCGCACTGGATCAAGCTAGAATTTGTAGTGGTTCATGGGACATGACTATACGAATCTGGGACCGAACGCTCTTCAAATGTTTGAAGGTTTTGCGTCACAGAGACTGGGTATACAGCCTTGTGGCTCGTGGTTCTACTATAGCAAGTACGGCCGGAGATGATGTTTATGTCTGGGACCTTGATAAGGGGAATTTGGATATGGTTATTCAAAATCCTCATGTAGGTACTACTTACTCTGTGGCATGTAATCAGACAGGTAATTTAATCTTCACAGGGGGTGCAGACGGGGTTATAAAAATGTTTAAGATCACGGATAATGGCATCGAAAAAGACATTACTAGAGTTGCAACTTGGAGTCCTCACACAGATAGGGTTCACTCTCTTGCATTTGAGTTCCCTTGGCTTGTTTCTGCTTCTAGTGATGGGAAACTTGCATTGATCGATATAAGGAAGCTGTTGACATCAAGTAGCCCAAACACTCTCAGTAAGGTAAAACACTCAGTATCCGGAAATACCGAGGTTGCGCAGAGAATGCTACATGGGTTTGGACGAAATCTATTCTCAGTTGGTATTAGTTCTGATCGAATTGTATGTGGAGGGGAGGAAGGTGTTGTTAGGGTTTGGAACTTCTCGCAAGCTCTGGAGATAGAACGGAGGGTTCAAACACTAAGAGGCATGCGGTTAGAGAATCGGATGAGGCGTCGTAATGTTCAGATAGAGATGAATAATAGGAACAGTCGAAATGCTCAGTGTTCATTTCAGAACCAGATGAACAGCAATCGAAATAACGAGATCGGGCACAGTAGGCGCAGAGTGAGTGGAAAGCTGAAGGCATAGATTTGGGTTTCTATAATTAATTAATGTTCAGTCAAATTTGAGATGAAGTTATTACAATTTTTCATTGATAAATGTAGCATAAACTGAAATTCTCATAGTTTAATTAGGTCCAGAACTTTTTTACTCTCTGTGTTGAACAACATTGTTTGGGTTTCATTGGAATTGCCTCTTGACAGAAGTCATCTCTCATTTTCTGCTGATTGTTCTATGTTGTTTTCATTGAACACCCGCCGTTTACTATGATATCACTTGTGCTTTGTAATGCCCATTGTCAACATTTTAAGCGTAAAAGTACAGCAGATCCCCGCCATGGCTGTTTGGTGTGAGGGGTGATTGTTTGCTCTAAGTACTGATTTCAACCTCACAGATAATTGGTCTTGGTAACAATAATGCCTTCGATTTTTTTTTTTGGTGATATAACCATAAATCAATGCCTCGAACTCTTGACCTAGAGAGTGGAAACTAACTTGGTAATCACTCTAACCAGAGGTCCTTTGACAATGCCTTTGGTACTTGGGTTTGGTTTGCAATAACATTAGTAGAGGTTAATTTTGACCATAGATTTTTTTGGTTTAGGATCCATGGGGAAATGGTATTGCAAACTATACAGACATTCAATATGCAAATTTTGAATGCTTTGCTAGCTTCATTTTCTACATAAGAAAAACTTTTCAAATACTGAAATGAAGGTACAATGTTTTATTTCGCCCATTAAACACCTAAAATCTGCATATTTTGATTAACACTTTGATTTGGTACAATTTTCCACGAAGTCGTAGAAGTTGGACGTGTTGTGACTAAGAACAAGAGGACTAAAAAATAACTATTGAAGAAAATAGTCACATAAACACAAGAGATTTATGTAGTTTGGATGGTGGCATCTACTCCGCAACAAAAACTGACGCGATAATTTTCACGAAGAAAAAACAAAATTACAGAAATTTCTCAAGAGTTCAGGTATTTGTAGATTTCTCAAGAGTTTAGGTATTTGTAGATTTATCAAGAGTTTAGGTATTTGTAGCTGACTAAAACTCTAAACCTTCTCCCCAAAACTGACTTTAAGATACTATTTACATTGATGATAGCCCTCATAAGATTAGGGCAAGCATAGGTAAATGAGTTGGGCCAAAGTTTTGAGTTAAAACGGGTTTTCAGATCGCGAACCAGGATAGACATCGACCCATAGTCAAGGGCCTTTCAATAGGAAGATTGCTTACAGGAAAGGACTATGGTTCCCTAATGTTAACTATCTAATTAAAAACCTAAAAAACTTCTGTTGCTGGTTGGAAGGCTACTATAGGACAATAAGTGAACAGGCATATCTTACATATTATAAAGATGCCCCAAAATTTCTACCAAAAATCGTTCTTTCCAATAAACATAATATTCTCATTAATGAGACAAACTTAAAGTGCTAGTTTCTACACGGGAACTTCTTGTAGAGTATAAACAGATACCCGAGACTAAAATTAGATCAGTTTTCAGCTTCGAGAGCCTGGATCTCATCTCTGACTTCTTCCAAGTGATCGTTTATGCTCATTACTGCATCTTGAACCCCTCTGATTGCTTCCTTCATTGCATTGTCATACTCAGCATCAGCCTCTGCCTCTTCAGTTCCTGCGGCTTCTGTTATCTCATTAACATGCATACACTCATGCCCAGCTGATGTCCTGGATCTACAGTTCTCATGGCTCACTAAACGTTCCGAGGGTCTCCCCGCTTTCTTTAAGACTTGAATAGTAGCCGTCTTTTGAAGGATGGACAGAAACCAATCAGTGATATGCAAAAGACCCAGGAAAAGAAAGAACAGGCATTACTCTATTGCCAAACCAAGGAACAGCGTTTTTTTTTTCCTTTAAAAATCCTCATAAACTAATGGTGGAGAATAAATATGTCTACAGGTGGTAACATTAGTCTACGTGGATGGGAGCTGGCAATATTAGCCGTTGTGGATGCACACATCAGCTGCCATGTCACGTGTCAGTTTTAGTTCATATAGCATTATCCTTTACTACATCAACTTCATGTCCCTTTTCTCGAAAGTGTCTACATAATGTGCTAATGGTAATCCCTTTACAACAAAGAAAGAGTAAATGGAACAGAGCGAACAAATACCAGGTGCAGTTTCTCCTTCTCTTGTGCTTGAATGGACTTTAGCAAGCCAGCCAAATCATCTCGAGACAATTCAGGGTTCAAAAATAGAGATTCCATTTCAAGCACCTGTGTAATTGTGGGAGTACTTAAGTATGACAGAATGTATGTGAATAATAGTAATATTCACACATAAATACCTACTTGTTTTGAGCAATCATTGAACTCTTCAGTGATCTCGCGGCAAATTTGCTGGTAAGCTGCGTCCCCTCCACCGACCATATAATCATTAAAACCACTGCCAGAAAAGTCCTGCTCTTCATTTATGCTCGAGATTTCGGAAATAATACAATATACACATGAAAATATCAACTGAAAACAATAGAATTCACAAAGAAATGGGATGACTTCAACTCTTCATTAATGACTTCCGATTTTTATTTGGATTTTTTTTTACCTTCAAACCATACTTACACCATGCAAGGACAACATATAAACTTCATTAATTACCAGAAGAACGCCACATCAGTACTCGAGTTACAGTTAGGTTTCAGAGTATAACCAATTGTAGACCTTCAAATTGATAAACGCGGTGCTTCTTAGGAAAGAATATGGGTGTAAAACTAGAATTACTTTGATTGTAAAACTAACACCATCAGTAGTCTAAGCCATTTCATAGAAGTTCCGGTTTGTACTTCCATTGACAGTTAAGGTTCGATGATTTGATAATGTGGTAGATAACTTGATCGGGGGTTTTTATGATGTTAAAGTAGATCAACCATAGGACCAAACTTTATTCCAGCATTCTCCAATCCGATTGATTGTTAAAGTTGGTTTGAGTTACAGAAGCTGCTTAATGTTTGTTATCCATATTCACTATTCTACAACTATCTGGTACATATTTAAATATTTTCACTTCGTATTTCTAATATCTAGGTCAGCAGCCTATGACCGATTCAACGTCCACAACAGTGGAGTTCTTCTCTAAATTCACCCATTCCAATATCATTCTAACACAATATATCAAAATCATCAAAGATAGAGCATCAGTCATTAGAAATCTCCGCCTATCACTCCACTACACTTAAATACTTGACCTAGACACCTAGTGAGAGAAATATATGCTAATTTATGTGCAGATCAGGAATTGTGATGCCTGCCCGTTTTCGATTGGCTTAAAAAAACCCTAGTATTCATATTCAAATCACTAATTTGATACAAAATTAACGACCCACTTTGATACTTCATTACAAACTGCCGAAATTCGGCCTTTAATCTTATGAAATCTTATTTCCCAAACAAATGATCTAAACACAAAAAAAAAATTAAAATAATTTATGTGAGGACTGTAGCCAGGGAGAATTGATATTGTTATCAAACATGGATGGGCAGTGACAAAATTGCTTAGTAATTGCAGGAACAGTGAAGAGAGAGAGAGAGAGAGAGAGAGAAGGTAGGGTTTTTTGGGTACCTGCGGAGCTTTGCATAAGCTTCAGCTCTTCGGTTTTGAACATGGAGGAATTTTCGGAGCAAATCGATGATTTTGTTGGATTTAGAAGAAGACTCTTCTTTTTTGTCGACTTCCATCGCCTCCTCTGCTATTATTATTATTACTACCTTCTCAAAACCTTCCGCCTTTCGTCTCTTTCTCTCTCTCATATGATCATCATACGAGTTACAGGATTATGGAGTTCTGAGAAAAAGAAGTTCTATAGGCGCTCCCCGTAGGTGTTAAGAGCAACTCCAAGCATAGTCGGGCTCGCCCCAACCGACTGCTTCAGTCGCCCCTAACATTAGGGGGGACCCCTCCCCAGCCTTTGGAAATCCAACGACTAGATCTAGCCGTTGGAGCAAATCCAACGGTTGAAAATGGGTTCAACCCTAACCCATTCTCACTTGTTTCTCTCCATTTCTATCTCTCTACTCTATTTCTATCTTTCAATTTCATTCTCTCCTTAATCTCTTTCAAATTCGTTGGATCCACTAGATACCAACGAATTCTGATGGCCAAAGTTATATGGAAATGTTGTCCCCTAATTCTACGGGTTCAACAAGAGACCCTACGAGTTCACAAGAGTATCTACAAGAAGATAAGGAACACAAGAACCGACAGTATGAGATAGACTTATTGAGGATTGGTGTTAGGTCTCTCGACTAACATGGTGCACGAATGTTTATAGCAGCGCGAGAATCTTGGTTCAACGGTCAACAACGAGACCCAAGAAACCCCTTCTAGTTATCTTTAATTTTGCTAATTGTTGTTTAGTCGTGTTTAAGTAGTTTTAAATTTTTAATCAGTTATTAGTTGTAATCAATGTTTTTTTAATTAAACTTTATTAAGTAAATTGGGAATTTTCATTTTCAAATTTTCGGCTTCAATAGAGGCTGAGGCTGGAGCTGAATTTTTGAGGTTGAGCTGAAGTTGAAAATTTTGGGTGAAAAAGTGATTTTTTCGGCCTAAGACAGACTGGGACTGGAGTTGCTCTCATAACACTCCTTTTCCCTCTCACCGTCTCACACTTTTGTTGGGGGAAGCATCTTTAACACTTATAGGGGTGCATTTAAAACTTGGCAGTTTGGAAATTACAGACACAACTCATATTACAAACCCCAATCCCCAAACTCATCTTGAGTAGGTTTTATTCGTTTGAACCAAATCCTTGCTAAACCGGGTCTCTAAAAAAGGAAAGAGTTAATTCCTATATGGCCCCCTACTTTGTGACCAGCTTCTTTTATGACCCCCTATTTTCTGTAAATTCAAATTTAGCCCCCTATTTTCATGTAAATGCCATAACTACCCCTCCCATTAATATAATTTTAAAATAAATTTAGTTAGGAAATTTTAAAATAAATTTACCCTCATCTCTCTCTCTCTCTAGAAACTCCGGCGAAGGGGTTTCCCCTTCGCCGGAGTTCTAGAGAGAGAGAGATAGAAGAGGTAAATTTTTTTTTTTTTTTTTTTAAGGTTGCCGGCCGGAAAATTTCCGACTGGTGACCTTCGTCGGAGAAGGAGTGACTTGGAGAGAGAGGGAGAGGTGAGTTAGACAGAGATGAGTTGGAGAGGGAGAAAGAGGTGAGTTGGAGAGAGAGGTGAGATGGAGAGAGAGAGAGATGATGTGGAGAGATATGTGTGGGGGAGTAGGAAGTGAGGTGGAATTCAAGTTTTTTTTTTTAATGTTGAAAAAATATTAATAAGAAGGGTAATCAGAACATTTACCTCAAAAAAGGGGGCCATATTTGAATTTACGAAAAAAGTGGGTCATAAAGGAAGCTGGTCACAAAGTAGGGGGACATATAGGAATTAACTCAATAAAAAACTCACTTCTCTCTCTCTCTCTAAATATTCCGGCGAAGGGGGTTCCCCTTCGTAGGAAAAACCAGACCTTGAAGGTCTGGTTGTTTAAACCAGATCCCGGTTTGGTTTGACACCAGATCCCGGTCTGGTTTTTCCGGCGAAGGGGAACCCCCCTTCGCCGGAATATTTAGAGAGAGAGAGAAGGGAGTTTTTTTTTAGAGAGAGAGAGAGAAAGAGGAGAGTTTAAAATTTTTTTTTTTTAATTTTTTATGTTGAAGGTCGCCGACCGGAAAATTTTCCGGCCGGCAACCTTCGTCGGAGAAGAAAGAGGTGAGGTGGAGAGACATGTGTGATAGAGGTGGAAGTGAGGTGGAGAGAAATATTTCCTAACTAAATTTATTTTAAAATTATATTAATGGGAGGGGTAGTTATGACATTTACATGAAAATAGGGGGCCAAATTTGAATTTACAGAAAATAGGGGGCCATAAAGGAAGTTGGTCACAAAGTAGGGGCCATATAGGAATTAACTCAAAAGGAAAAGAAAGAAATATGAAAATAGAGAAACGACCATCCTCCTTCCACTTTATGGACAACACTGAAGATAGGGAAAGAGAGATAGAGTGAGAGATGAAGATGAAGATGGAGATGGGGTCATGGAGAGTGAGAGGGAAATATAAAGAACAACCTAATCCTAGATTATTATCTTAAGTCTAGTTGAACGTTGTTGGTTACCCGCCAACCCGCTTACAGGACAGTCTAAGAACGAAATTTTAGACCCGTTAACATAGCTGACTCTGAAACGGGGTTGATATGCTAGGCAGGGTTTATGTTAAGACAGTTACTAATGTTAGCGGTATCCATCTATCTTTAGGGAATTGGAAAGAAAGAGTCGGTGAGATTAGAGTTTAACTAGTTTACTCAAACTTGAAGGATATCCTAATGTCGAATTCTTACAAATCCCTCGTATAATTTGTTTCTTATCATAAAGGAAATCATCGCGCCGTTGTTCGCTATGTAATAGGTCTCACCAACCGAACCACGTAAATCTCTTTGTCTTATGTGTGATTGCTTATTTTTTCTATTGTTTTTCTTGGATTACTTGATTTCGTCATAGCAACATGTTTTCAAAACAGATACATAAATGTTGCTTTTTGGAACTAATAACGACGACCAAGTCTTTGCCAAAGAGGGTCGGTCTCTATTGTTGCGTTAATTCAAGATTGGGTAAAAGTAAGGCTTGGGTGCCACCATCATCTTTCTTCTTTCACGGCGGTAAGGATCATTGGCCAACTGTCATTGTCGACAACTCTTTAAAACAAAATTCTCTTTTTTTTCTTCTGTTTTTCCTTCCACCACCACTTTCACCACTGCATCTCTCTCTCACTTTCTCCCTCCCTCTCATTGTTTCACGAAGGAAAAGAATTTCAGACGAAACCTTCAATTAAGGTTTCGTAATCGGTCGGTTACGAAATTGGCCATGAACATCTCGTGGTTGGCCGATTTCAGACGAGACCGTCGAGGAAAATTTTGTGATCAGCCACGAAATTGACCATGGACATCTCGTGATAGGGCAACCACGAAATGTTTTGTTGTCGACCGACAACGAGATGTAGGATAAACATCCGTGGTCTGTCAACCAGGGAACATCCAACAAGATGCAAGATAAACATCTTGTTGTCTGTCAACCACAGAACATCTCGTAATCTATCGACCAAATGATGTTCGTGGCTGGTCTCGTGGATGACCGACCACGAAACCTAGAGGCTAGAGGAGGGAGAAGGAGAGAGAGAACAAGGGAAAAAGATAGAGAGAATGAAAAAGATCGGTGGTGCGTGGAAGTGGTGGTGGTGGGGAGAAAAATAATTTGCAAAAAGAAAAAAAAGTCTTAAGGGTCGTTGAGGAATGAGGATGGTAGTCTGCCTAGGCCCTAGGACCCTTGCAGGTCTGAAAGAAGATGGAGTGAAATCTTGGAGGCACTCACAAATTTTGGATGCCCCTCAGATTTTTTTTTTAAATAGGCCCCAAAAACAGATCAAAGGTTGTTTTTACATACCCCTCCTTACTTCAATGTTGATCTTCTGAAAAATGTTCATCAAAAGAAAAGAAAAAAAGTACTTCACAAGATCTGAATCTCTTCCAAAATTTGGAATAGTAGAAGTCACCAATGGGGAAAAAATTCTTATTGTAGTATTCCAAATGAACTTCAAATGCCTATGGTGTTGTCGTTCGATTCTTCGGGTTTAGGCACAACCCATTTGTTCACGCGCTGCCGAGCTAAAATAACCTGCTTTTACAATTTTCTTAAAAGATGAGAATATTGTTAGCATTCCAAAGGAATAAAGAAGAAGTGGATTAATTTTAGAATAATTTGATTACCTGATTATCCCAATCAGTTCTCCAACTAATAATAACAAGTATAAATGTTTGTATAGCAGTACCGGTTAACATTCCAATCCAAATTCCCTGCAAACGAAAAATAGTTTAAAAGATACATTAGTTTGGACAACCCATTTGTTCACGCGCTTGGCGAGCTAAAATGTACAATGATATCCAAGAAGGAGAAAATAAGCAACTCACTGTGATTTCTATATTTATGATGTAACCAAGGAATACGCCGAGGGGAATTCCAACCAAGTAATAACAAGCTATGTTCACATAAGCTACTATACTTTGCCATCCAGCACCAATGGCAACTCCTGTAAAGTAAATAAGCAAAACACGAAAACCCGCTTGATATCAAATATTACTTGTATCGATTATAACATATATTTGTGAATATATTCAAGACCGAAGTTACGATGGAATTTAGGAATTAGAGATGATGACCTGAGAGGACAGGTTGAACACTATTGAGAAGTATCGAACACGCAAGTAAAGGCGATAGTTTTCCAACTGTTTTTGCAACTGCTTCATCTTCTGTGAAAACATACGCTAATCTTTTTCTTAGAATCATAAACACCACAAAGAAAACAACCCCAATTCCCAATGATGTTACCACTACCACCATTATTGCAAATTTCGCTGATTTTGAACTTCCTCTTCCTAGCTCGTTCGCTACTCTTACACTGTAAAGAATTTGGATTTCAAACATCGCATAAAGGCGCGTAAAAAAAGTTGTTCAACAAGTTTGAGTTGAAATTAGAAAGTTTAAATTGGACACAATTTGATTGTACAAATAGATTTCGTATACCTTGCCGCTCCCAAGAAACCAAAAGATATCATTGTCTCCCACCCATTGATGTTGATGCTATATATTAGACAAGTTAAATGTTTAGATACATCAAGTTATTGAGATAACCCCGAAAAAAAATGGAGAGAAAGGGAATAAAATAGTACCATATGGCTAGTGAAGCAATAAGAACTTCGGCACTTTTCATGTTTCCTGTTAAAAGAATCAATATGGAATTGTACCATAGTTCCACACTGTTCATAAAAACACTTCACATCATCAAAAGAATAACTCAAAAGTACTCTACCACTCAAAACTATGGATGTCAGATTAGCCCGAAAGGCTGATACTCGTCAGTTTCTACCAAGTCCGAACGAGACTGTGCAGGTCAAGAGCTCGAAGTGGGTAATATCCACCGAACTCGCTAGATCTAGTGAGTCGGCCACGGTAAAAAAGAAGAAGCAAGACATTGGAATACAATTTTAACAATTGCAACCCTTAGAAGCTTACCAAACCATGGCACCAGATGATAAGGAAAGCTTGATAACAGGCCAAAGATCCTTAAAAGCAAGGATAGAGAAACCATTCCAAGTTAGAGGACAACCACCACAGGTAATAAACAAAAGCTGACCCACATTTGGAATCCAATAGGAAATGACAGCAGAAGTCATTGCACCACTAAGACCCCAATTGCATTTAACAATCAAGAACCATGAGAGAAATATATGAACAGAAAGTGAAGCTGCAGCTAAGTAAGCAATAATGGAGTTCTTGCTTTGAGATTGAAGAAACATTTGGCAAGTATAAGATGCTATGAAAGAGAACAAAATAGGAATAACCCATTTAGATATAACTCCGGCAACCTCGGCGATTTCGTCTTTTTGGCCTAGAATTTTAAGTAATGGTGTATTGAAGAGGAAGAGTGGAAGAAGGAAGAGTGAAGTTATCAATAACACAACCCATGATCTTTGGAGATATATTCCTAACATATGGTATTGTTTTGCTCCATAGGCTTGTCCACATAGGGTTTCTAATCCACTTGCCATTCCCAACTGCATTTACACAATAGCAATCCTGCTGTTAAAATTTGTTAAGTTGACATTGGTAGAGTGGTAACGTACTAAAAGCGACAAGGAAATGAATTGAAGATAGTTACCGAGATGCCATTAGCAAATCTCAAGAGAACGGTGAAGGTGATAGAGTAGGCAGCTAGTTCTGTAGGACCAATATGTCCAATAAAAGCTTGACTAATAATTAAGATCCCAAACGTCGAAAATCTTGTGAATATAGAGGGTCCTGCTACTACCCAAAGTTTCTTCGACTCCTCTAACACCTTATCACTCAATTTCTCTTTATTTTCTCCTCCTTTCTTCACCAAAAGCTTCGTCTTTGTATCGTTGTTGATCTCCATTTTCTCTTCAACCGCGCAAGTTTAATAAGTATGCTTGAAATACAAATACGAAAAAGAACTAATATAGCCAAAGTTTACGAAATCATCCAACTGAGTCAGGACACTATCATAATTACTATTACTTGAGTGAGATTTGAAACATTGAAGTAGGCTTGGTAATTCTATACTTCATATATTTATATATCCATTTTATCAAGAGGAACCTTTAAACAAAAAAAATCCTATCAAGAGAAACAAAAAAGTATTTTCGATTACAAAAAAAAAAGTAATTATGGAATCTCTTTTAATTTTATTATTAAAATGTGGTAGCTTTATTGATTCTTATTCCAGATTGAGTTAGTGGAAGCTTTATATTATCATTTTTTTCTTTCTTTTCGTTATAAAAATGTCAAACTTTCTCACCATTGCCCACTACAAATCCACTCTAACCCATCGATCGCACTAGAAAATAGATAGTGGTAGAGATAAATAAAGATTAAACGTGGGGAGCCCAGAGATTCAGCATATGATAAATTCGAATGGCATGAAAAGCCCTAGTAATCAGATTAAAATTCCGTCATTTGAAGAACCAAAACTAATCACACTTCAATGGTTTATTCCCAAATTTCGTCGTAGTACCAAAGTAACTAGACAAGCAAGAGGAAAAAGGTGCTATAAAAAGCAAAATGTGCTAGAGAATTGGAACAATTGAATGAGTTCAAATAATCCCATTACTTTGTACAAGTTATCACATAAACAACAACAACAAAAATCTTATTTTATATTAAATGAACTTCAGACACATATGACGTTGTCATTTGATTCTTCTTCGTGTTTAGGCACAACCCAATTGTTTACGCGTTGCCGAGCTAGAATAACCTGCATAGACAATTTTCATAAAAGATCACACCATTATTATCGATGCAAACGAATAAGTAAGAAGGGGATTAATATAATTTTAGAATAATTTGATTACCTGATTATCCCAATCAGTTCTCCAACTAATAATAACAAGTACAAAAGTTTGTACAGCTGTACCCATTAACATTCCAATCCAAATTCCCTACAAATCAAAAATAGTGAAAAAGATGATTAAAATTTGATATTTGAGAAAAAAAAAAACCCTTTTTAGTATAAATAAGGTCTAAAAATGAGAAGCAACTCACTGTGATTTGGAAATTTATGATGTAACCAAGGAATATGCCAAGAGGAATCCCAACCAAGTAATAACAAGCTATGTTCACATAAGCTACTATACTTTGCCATCCAGCACCAATAGCAACTCCTATATGGAGTATCAAATAAGCAACATTCATATCAATTTTATGTAGATTAGTTAAAAACGATTCATAATTTACGCGGTATAATAAGGTTTAGGGAAATAAATTTTTGTGGAAGTGGCCGGATTAGGTACTAGGTTTAGTAGAATCGTAGCGTAGTAAGTTCAAATGAAAATTAGGAAGTAAAGATGATGGACCTGAGAGGACTGGTTGAACACTATTGAGAAGTATAGAACAAGCAAGTAAAGGTGATAATTTTCCAACTGTTTTTGCAACTGCTTCATCTTCTGTGAAAATATAGGCTAATCTTCCTCTAAGAAACATAAAGACCACAAAGAACACAACCCCGATTGTCAATGATGTTAGCACTACCACCATTATTGCAAATTTCGCTGCTTTTGAGCTGCCTCTTCCTAGTTCGTTCGCAACCCTTACACTGTAAAGGTGTCGATCTCAAACATCAAATAAAACGAAACGAAAGTTGTACAACAAGTTTAAGATGAGAGTAGAAAGTTAGCAAATAAGATATCGAAAGCATGGTTGGTTGGACATAATTTAATTGTACAAATACATATTTTTCGTATACCTTGCCGCTCCCAAGAAACCAAAAGATATCATTGTCTCCCACCCATTGATGTTGAGGCTATCAGACAAATAAAATGTTTGAATACATCAAATTATTGAGATAACCCCAAAATAACTAACAAAATGGAGAAAACGGAAATAATATAGTAGTACCATATGGCGAGGGCAGCAATAAAAACTTCAGCATTTTTCATGTTTCCTGTTAAAAGGATCAATATGGAATTGTACCATAGTTCCAGACTGCTCATAAAAACATCAAAAAATAACTCAATAGTATTCTCAAAACTATGGGCGCGAGATTAGCCTGAAAGTCTGATACTTGCCAGTTTCACCAAGGTTCGAGCGAGCCTGTGGAGGCCAAGAGCTCTCGAAGGTGGGTAATATACGCCCGGCCCGCTAGATTTAATGGGCCGTGCTCGGTAAAGAGAAGCAAGACATTGGAGTACAATTTTAACTATTGGAACACTTGGAAGCTTACCAAACCATGACACCAGATGATAAAGAAAGCTTAATAACAGGCCAAAGATCCTTAAAAGCAAGGGTAGAGAAACCATTCCAAGTTAGAGGACAACCACCACAGGTAATAAACAAAAGCTGACCCACATTTGGAATCCAATAGGAGATGACAGCAGAAGTCAATGCACCACTAAGACCCCAATCACATTTAACAATCAAGAACCATGAGAGAAATAGATGAACAGAAAGTGAAGTTGCAGCTAAGTAAGCAATAATGGAATTCTTGCTTTGAGATTGAAGAAACATTTGGCAAGTGAATGATGCTACGAAAGCGAACAAACTAGGAATACCCCATTTAGATATAACTCCGGCAACTTCGGCGATTTCGTCTGTTTGGCCTAAAATTTTAAGTAAAGGTGTAGTAAAGAGGAAGAGTGGAAGAAGGAAGAGTGAAGTAATCAATAAAACAACCCATGATCTTTGGAGATATATTCCTAACATATGGTATTGTTTAGCTCCATAGGCTTGTCCACATAGAGTTTCTAATCCACTTGCCATTCCCAACTGCATTTATACAATAATAGTGGTGGTGTTAAGAATTGTTAAGCTCACATTGGTTGAATGGTAACATGTATATCTTTCTTCTGGTGAAACCAGAGGTGGCATTTTGTCATTTTCGAAAAAAAAAATGAAGGAAGACTAAAACATTCTGAATTCTAACTTGGATCAATTTAAACATATGTAACTTGGAGAAAAATAAACATCATAGAAGATGAAAAACGGAACGCTTATATCTATTTTAAAAATGACAAGGAAGTGGAGATATTTACCACGATGCCGTTAGAAAATTTCATGAGAACGATGAAGACGATGGAGTAGGCAGCTAGTTCTGTGGAGCCAATATGTCCAATAAAAGCTTGACTAATAATTAAAATTCCAAACGTCGAGAATCTTGTGAATATAGAGGGTCCTGCAACTACCCAAAGTTTCTTCGACTCTTCTAACACCTTATCACTCAATTTCTCTTTATTTTCTCCTCCTTTTTTCACCAAAAGCTCCGTCTTTGTATCGTTGGTGCTCTCCATTTTCTCTTCAATGGTTCGAAATTAATACATATGCCTGAAATACAAAAACAAAAGAACTAGTATAGCCCAAGTTTACGAGAACATCAAGCTCAGTCGAGACAGTATCTGAATTGTTGTTACCTGAGTGAGGTTTGAAATATTGAAATAGGTTTCGTGACTCTATACATCATATAATTATATTTCTTTCCCTATCAAGACGAATAAAAAAGTAAAATTTGGTAGCTTTATTAATTTTTATTTCAAATCGAGTTAGTGGAAGCTTTATATTATCATTGTTTTATTTTTTTCATTCTTTTGGTTATAATCGCGTCAACTTTCTTACCATTGTCCACTACAAATCCATCCTAACCCATCGATCGCACTAGAGTACATAGTGTAGTGGGTCGAGATAAATAAAAATAAATGTGTGGAGCCCAACGATTAGGCATATTATAAGCATGGTATAAACACGTAATAATATTTCATTTTATCAAATTACCTCAGGTGACATAGCTAAAGTGACATAGATATAGTGTCATAGATAAAATATGTGAGTATAATCCCCACATAGGAGAAGAGTTATCTACCAACCAGAAATATAAAATGTTTACAATTGTTATGAGTGCAAAATAAAATCCATTAATATTCATGTAAAACAACGGGAAGTGTTGCCGAGGCTCGTTGTACTGAAAACAAATTATGAGGTAATTCTGTACAAAAATAATGATATCTTCATCATGAAAAAAATTGCATAAATAGAGTTGCAGAAGAACAAGTAGCTAGAACAGGATCATATAATTGGAGAGAGAGAGAGAGAGAGATAAAGAAAGGGATCATCATCTAGTACTTCTCCTCAAACTTTTTTTTTGTTGATGTATCTCATTCTTTGTGTCTGTCGGCCATTTAAATAATTTTATTAAAAAAAGGGAAAAAGAAAGTGAAGATTTTATAAGAAGACGCGACATTCCTGGTCATGAAGACGGAGGGATGATAGGGAAGATGGTGGTACTCTTTGGCGTTGGTGGTACCGAGTGAAGGAAGAGACGAAGAAGAAAAAAAATAGGTATTAGTTTTGGTGTCACACAAGAGTTCGGCTCGTCGGACAATGATTAAAAACTTTATCAATTAATAAGAATTAAAAACAACCATACATAGTACTAATTGGAAAAAAAAAATTGCCCTAGAAACTGCAAAAATGGAGGGATTAGGAAACAGAGGTTCACAACTACAGACATGACATTATGAGATCAGCTGGATAAAAATGAAAACAAATCTACAAATCAATGTGTTCTTTGAAATTCAAAGAAAAGTATTTATCAAATCCCCAAAAAAAATCTGGCCAATTACTGCTACAATTACCACTTCCTCAGAATAAACAGTTCATCCTTTACCTATCACCTCTCTCTTAACTGACTTAATCTTAAGAAAATTTGAAATGATTTAAGCAGATTGTTCTTCAGCAGTGATCTCCTCTTCCTCGCTAGTTCCATTGCTTGCATCTTCAGATGGTACGGATGTTTCGTTTGGCTTTGCTGGGCCTGGACCGGCTGAGACTTTCACCATTGACGGCCGCAAAAGTCTCTCGCCCAATTGGAACCCTTTCCGGAATTCTTGAAGTATAATTCCTTCCTCAAACTCCTCCGAGTCCTCACGCATTATCGCTTCATGCAACTGTTTTTATACCAAAACAAATTATTGTCACATCACACAAGCAGAACAAAAGAACGTGGCTAGTAGATCAAGTAAATTTTCATCTTCAAGTAAAATTTGGAGAATCTCCTTTCCAATGTCCTTTCGGAAGGTTTACAATCTTAGAAATAAGCAAAATAAACAACAAAGAGTTCAGATAAATCTTCGAGAGAGTGAATAGAAGTATAGAACTTCAATGAACTAAAAGAAACCCCTTCCAAATAAACTCCATTCTTGCTGAAAAGTAGTGAACGATCACCATAATTCATTATTATGAGATTCGAACAGCCCTTATTTATAGGAAAGGACTTCCGTCATTCATACCTATCTCTGCTATAGGTAGGTAGGAAAAATATATGAGATGGTAGAAGATGGTCTAAGTCTCTAAGACTGCAAGCCATTATGCTGCTTCCTAAGAGAGAGAGATAAGTTGCAGATCAAGAAGTACTGTGATGTAGTATTAGATATATATGATCATCTAATACAACTACTTATTGTTGGCCTAAGATATCTCTTAACAATTAAATCTTATAGGCATTCATAATATAAGTGTTTAAATTTAAAAAAACATATACGCTCGATGAAATAAAGAAACTCACCAAGGGATCAAACGGGCTCCCGACCGTCTCCACAGGAACAACGCCGAGTGACCCCAGAACCTCCATGAACTGCTTATAAATGCTCTGGTAGCTATTATTGATCTTCTCCTCTCCTTCAGTCTCTGCCTTAATTTGTGACTTAGCCCTCTCAAAATTATCCAAGACACTCAACAGACTCTCGATAACCTCCCCTTGCACATTTGTCACTAGTGATTGTCGTTCTCTCTCTGTTCTCTTTCGGAAATTATCAAAATCGGCACTGATCCTAAGAGTCCGGTCCCTCGCCAAGGCAAGTTCCTCTGTCAAATTTTCCACTTGCTCTGCAAGAGATGTTTTCTCTTCTTCAATTGATTGGATCAAAGCTTCTATTTCAGCCACCTTGGACTCATCATTATTTGCCAAAGCTTCTTTATATATCTCAAGTGATGCCGCGATGACTGAAGCTGATTTTGCTTCAGCATCGACAGAACCATCTTCAAGAGGAATCTCATCCTCAGAAATTTCCTGTGCAAAGTACATTTTGAAACACCATAAACACAAAGTAAACAAAATTTTGCTTGAAGAGAAAGTTCGACAATATATACAGTTTCACAACAATTCGTACAAGATGAATACTTGGAACCATAGAACCCACTAGCCCAAAGTAAAGGATGTCATAATAGGGTCAAGCATACACTAAGTTTTAACTATAAAAAACATCTCGGTACCATTACTTATACAAACATCTATGCATCGTTCTGTGTAGATGTAGTACGCCACTAAGCCCACATAAAAAAAAAAAGAATGTATGGTTCATTAACTGCTAACCAATGAAGGATCAGACCCCTTAACATCAGACACTAAATTATCTGGTGGGAGTGCTTAAACATTCTTACGAGGTTATCAGTTCAGGATGGGAGCTGCATTTTAAGAGAACTATCTGAAATGTGTGGATCTCATCCTCTTAGCAAAACTTAGTACCAAACTCGTATCTATCGGCTGTACAGCCGATACAGAATACCCAAGATAGTAGAATAACCTAATTCATAAAAAGTTTATTTGCAAATTTGAGTGAACAAATTGTAGGACCAGTTGACAGATAAAAGTTTGAGGTTATAAATAAAAATCGAGCCAAATGAATGGACATTGCAAGCTTCAAATACGCCTATAGTCGAAATAAAGATGCCTTTAATTGCTACTACTTTAGTACAAGTGTACAGCTAGTACCTTCTCATCTCCGAGAAAAATAGTGAGGCAAAGTGAAGATAAATCATACCAGGATACGATCATCCAGACAGCGCTTCTAACAGCCACTGTCATAGATTGTGTTCAGTATCCACATAATTCAATACTAACTTAGAGCTGAAAGTTTGTCCGATGCATAAAATGGTGTGATAATTACCATATAAAAAACATTTTCCGGACGTATTTGGTATTCGCAATAACAAATCCATTGAATTGCTCAAGTTGGCACTTTTAAGTGATGTATTGCAGCAGTAACCTTCACTGAAGTCCAAACACGACATATATGTATTTCTCGTTTAGCAACGACATAAGCTTCAACTACACGTCGGATATACATATTCTAACAAGAAGTGGGCATTTCGTGCCAATACTACTTCATGTGCATAATCAGTTCAGGTGAACCAAAACGGTAAGAACAGAATTATGCCAACAAAACCAAAAGGAAGTTCTAACTTGAAAGCGAAGGAAGTGTTTCATTTAACACTTGTAATTATATCAGTCACAAAAAGTGTATATAGAATGACTTTAGGTTAAAATTGGAGTACTCAATTTCACTGTGTTGGTATAAATATAAAGGACTTGTAAGAATTAAGAATAGCAATTAGCATAAAAACCCAAACTTTGAACTAAACTTAGCATCAATTAACCATATAAACCCTCAATCATTTCCAGCCAAACAAATCTAGAGGAAAAAAAAGAGGCATTTGATAAGTTAAGGACTTCATACCACACAAACAACTACCCATATTCACAAAACTAGTTTCAACAAAGATAACCATGAAATCCAATTAAAACTTGAAACTTTATACTCACAACTCACCAACCAAAGAAACCCATAGTCCCTGATAACAAGGGGAGTAAATGGTAGAAAAAGAAAACTTCAATAAGATAAGAAAAGTACCTCTATTTGAGCTTCTTCCTCTTCAACCTCAGCAGTCTCTGTAGTTTCTTCATGGGCATGAAGTGGGGTGAGCTTCTGAACCCAAACTGGATTAGAGTTGAAGAGATTGTTAAGTTTTAATTGAGACCAATTTCTTGAAGTGGGTCTACTACTTCTGAAAGATAAGCATAGAAAAGGTCTTGGGGTATCCAAGGATGTGGTGGTTAGACCTGTTGTAGCTTGGAGAAAAGATGAAGTTCTTGAGATTGTAGCCATCGAAATTTAGAGAGAGAAAGATAAGAGACCGCGGCAAGGGAGATTATTACTTGGGATTTAGAGGGTTCTTGAAAATGCGATTTTTCCCTGCCCTGAACCAGGAATAGGATTTTAGGGTCTGTTTGGCCGCTGAGGAAGAGAAAATGATTTTCTGCTTGGATATATGGAGTTTTATTTCACCGTTTTGGCATCTCTCTATCAATTTGGTTTAGAGGGACAAGGAGTGAAGGAAGGAAAGTTTGATACACACGAATGTCCCCGACATCTCACGGGTTCAAAGCTTATTGCAAACTAAAGAAAAAGACATAGAAGTAATAAATGCACAAAATTATTGGGCAAACTCTGACCTAGACAACTAGGTCTCGTCCAACAATGTTAATGAGAAATAAGAGCCAAGGGTAAGAGGGTATAATCTTCCACCTAGAGATCAAAGGGTTCGAGGCACACGCTAAACAATTCAAAAAAAAAAAATGAGAGCCAAGATCTGAACAAAAGTTTAATAGACTCGAATGTCCCCAGCATTTACATTTAACGGGGCAAACTCTAACGTAGAAAACAAAGGTGTCGTCCAACAATGTTAGAGATTAGGGACCAAGATCTTATAGTCCATGTTGGATTCCAACTGGACTTCAGGTCTCGCCCAACGATGTTCTAACTAGATTAACATCTTATTTCGAGTATCCATTCATCTTTGAAGAGAAAACTTGATTTTCTCCCAATTATATTTTAGACAAGTAGGTTCTCGAAAAGAACCAAATTATGGCATAGATACTTTGACTTGAGTTACAACATTCAAAAGAGGGCAAGACCTGAATTTCCTTGATGAGAAACCCTGGTACCCCACAGTTAGAGAAGCCAGAAGGTATGATTTAAAAAAACTTGTCCCATTGATAAAGCCAGAAATATCCAAAACTTAACATCGATTCATTTCATATAATAGAGAGACTAAAGCAGACAAATAGAGACAGAGAGATAAGAAAAATATAAACAAAAATTCAGATCCTGACAAACTTGATAACCTTCATCTGATGAGCTTCCTGTCAACCCAAGGAAGAGGTTCCATCATTCATACTTCCACTCTGCTTCAGTAGCTACTACTACTACTACCTCTGCTACTGCTGCATCATCATAATTCCTACTAGTTACTATCGAATTAAACATAGAATCGGCTCAGTCTTCTACCTGCACCTTGTCTTTTTACCTCATCTTGGCTCTCTTGGGAGGGCCACCACTCCTCGGGTCTCTCCTATCAGGAACCCTAGTCTTCCCGAACGCCTTCATTTTCCGCCTTCTTCTTTCGTCTTCGCTGTCTGACTCGCCACCCCTCTCCCTGTCTGCATTGCTAGCCTCCCTCTCCAACTCCTCCCATGTCTTCCCCTCGTCCTCTGACACATCTTCCTCTGAATTTTCCTCTTCGTCGTCATCTGACTCTACCACTGACTCACTATCATCATCTTCTTCTTCTGACTCCGATTCAGATTGCACATCTGATGGTACATACCCTTGATCTGAGTCTTCAGACATTTCTGAATCTGAGTCGCTCGCCTCCAGGTTGAGGAATTCCCATCCTCCATCCTCAATGAACTTCTCTGGGTCATCTGTAATCGTCTTCAAAATGGACTTCCAGTTCAGGTTCAGCCTACTCTCATAGTATTTGAGATCTGTGGTGTCTAGCCACTCCTTTATGCCATCAAGAGAGGAAGTAGGAATTGAATCAATTCGAAGCACATCACGTTTGAAGTCCTTAAACACAATCGTCATGTCAAAGTTCTTCTGTCCAAGTCCAACTCGTTCCAGATTTACAATTTCAATTTCGCTTAGCGTAACCACAAGGAATGGTGTTTCTACAAGCTCCACAAGACAACTAGAAGTTGGGACGATAAAGGCTGATGCCTTATGGGGCACTCCATGGAATCCAAGCTCCCTCAATGGCTGGTCAAATTCAAGGTCAAGCCCTCTGAACTGAGGCTGATCCCAGAGGTCATTAACTTTGTTAACAAAATTCTGGAAGTCCATGTTGATCCTGTTTTTCCTATCCCTCTCTCGTTGTTCTTCCTCGATCTCATCTGGGTCATTGGCAGATCTCTTGCTCCCCCCCAAGGTCTGGACTGAATCCATCACTTCAACGTAAAACTGGACGTCTTTAGTCTTTTTGTTCCCCACCATAATGTGGTTGTGCAGATGGAAGTGCAGGAGAGTGATCATCTCTTTCTCGGCAGGCTGGAAGAACGCGTGTTTAACGTTCCCATACATTACGTCCACCCTCTCATCAGGCCTTGATGTAGAATATCGGAACCCATTTACATGGGCTTCAAGAGTACCAGTCAGCTTTCTTCCTCTACCTCCAAAAGGGGGACGGATCCACAGATCAGACAACCTGACGGGCTTAAACTTGGTGCCTGCTAACTGCAGCCTCTCCTGGGTAACCAAGGTTGCCCTCTCAGCTCTTTCAGACTCCCTAGAAGCAACCTGCCGGCGGAGAGTTTTGATCAACTGCACCACTTCACTAATATGCCTGGCGTCCCTAGAGCGAAATGAGACCTCCTTCAAATATATAGAACCTTGGAACTTCAAGGAGTTCACATCATGAGGATTGAATGCAGTCCCTGGAACGTTGAAAATAATTCTGATATAACTTGTTCGGTTGTCTTGCTGACTGCTGACACTCTTGATGGTGGCGACATGAAAGGGGACCATACTCCCATAAATAGGTAACAGAATGGCTTCGTTCTTCTGGTCAATCTGAATCATCAATTCCTTAGAAGGAGGGACATCGTTTACACTTTTATATGCAATCAGGTCGCTTGAAGCCTTCGCTGAACCACGACCATCTCCTGCACCAGACCCACCACCAGCCAACCTCCTCGCTGTCTCTTCATTTTTCTGGCGAGCAAGGGCTGCCTGGTGTTGCCTCCGCTGCTCCTCCTTCGATATCTCTTGGTTGTCTGATCTGAGAGTCGCCTTGGACAATAAGGCATCGATACCATTAGGCTCCGCTTTGCCTTTCGGCTTTTCTTCTTCCTCCTCATCTTCATTGAAAGAGTATGCGACATCCTTTACAGCCTTAGAACTGATTGTGGTTAGAACTTCTGGAAGCTTTTCAGTGATAAGAACCGTATCTGCAAGCAACAGAGAGAACTTCTCCGTCTTTGGATTTTTAGTCTGTGCTTCCAAATTATGAAACCCAAGTGAGACATTAAATACCATTCCTGCTTTCACTACCCTGTCATTCTTGGAATTAAGGCTAAGACCAGATTCACGAAATTCCAGACCTATTCCCGTCCCTGCAGATTTTGTGAGATTAGCAGCAAATTCAGGTCCATCTCTCTCAACCACAGCAAGTGCTGCTTCGTAGGCAGCACTAACCTTGCTCCCTGGCTTTAATGCGCTAATTGCCGCCTCTTGAGCCTTCAGGAGAACCTCATATGCTTTGCTTTGCAATTCATTGGCATCAATCAGAAATGTTCTGGCAACATTTGAGCAGTAGCTGCTATAACGAGCCCCAATGGCACAAATAATCACACTCGTCGAATCATAATACAAGTTCTCATCATTGCTTGAAGCACTCGGTTTGAGATCAAACTTTCCCCCACTTTGGAAAATAGGTGGATAACAAATATCAACATTATCTGCTTTCAGCTTTACCTTAACTTTTGCTGGTTGCATAATGGCTTTCTCTGTGTCATCCATCAATGATGAATGAGAAACCTTGTTTTCCTCGTCAATAATCTGCTCAAGTTTAGGCACCACAAAGTTCCTCATCACCGAAGAAGTGAGAAATGCAGCCTTCTTCACATTAGTGAGCTCTGTTGCATCTTTAACAGCAAACATCTCTGAGAACCCGTTTGTAACATCTATAAGCTGAAAATCAGAGGCTTTTAGTTTTTCAGTCCATGTCTCCAACAGATTCCCTTCAGGAGCTTCTTTTGCAATGTGCCCAACAACTGGAGTTCCCTTAACGGCAGATTTCGAGATTGCCTGAAATATGGCATCCATCAATGCAGTTCCATCATTGTTCTTAGCCTTTACATGCATCACAGTTTCAGCACCGATACTATCCTTCGTGGGTTGTCTCAACACTTCAAGCAGAGATGCTTTCTTTTGACTACACAAGTAGTGAATCTGCTTCTCCATAAACACAATAATAGTCTCTGGAAATTCCAACCCGAGCAACCACAAATTCAGAGCAGAAGACTTCAAGTACCTCAAATCATCAGAAGCAGGAGGTGCTGCAATGACAAGTACATCCGATGAACCCCAGAAATCTGCTCTGTGTTCTGTCCAATGAGAATAAAATGCCTTCAAACGCTTGCTGAAGCTTTCAAGATTGATTTCATAATCGCTGCTTCCTCCCGGGACATTTCCATTTGCCGCCATTGAATAACTACACGAACTCAAAATCAGCTACTAGCCCAACAATGGACGCCCAAAAAACATAGAGGACCTGTTCCAGAAAAAAAAAATAAGGATAAGAACAAACATTCATAACTTTCAGCACAACAAAAACGACACATGCTGGTTATATATCTAATCAGATAAAGATAAATTGAAGTATAAATTTACAAAGAACCTCCAACGAGGGCAAGTTTCGGACCTTTGTTGATTGGGTATACAAATAAAAATATGAATGTTATGTATACATCACAGTGCAAACTAAAAAAATGTTCTGCTTCAGTTTCATTATATGTTAATGCTGATTAATCCACTAGATCCAGAAGTAACAATTAGCATAAGAGGGAAATAATTTTAACAGTTCAGAAACATAAATAGTAAATTATATTTAAATCTAGAAAATCAATCACGGGAATTTCTGAATCTAGGTAAGTAATGGATTCCCGACCCCCGAACCATACTTGATGAAAGAAGAAAGGCATAAATTTTCACCCTTTATCCCCCTTTCTTTCTAGAACAGAAACCCCATTCTAAATCTAGGGTTAGGGTTCCAACATTTATTCACAGAAATAATAGACCCACAAAATCAAGCAAAACAATTGAAAATAAAAGCACTCAATTTCTACTTCTACCAAAGATTAGCCCAAGAGAAACTATCTTCTTCCTCCGAAGGTAAAATTTCAAGTTACCCTTAAATCTGTGAGCTTTGGGTCTCTTCGAAAGGGGAAAGTATATTAGGGTTAGGGTTTCCACTTTACAGTACAAAATGACGAAACAGAAAAAAAAAATCGACCCAAACATAGAAATTTCAGAAGAAGAGATAAAAGAAAGATCAAACAATGAAAAAATTAAGAAAAATCAAGATGTAGAAAAACTTACACGATTCGAGAGGAAGAGATTCAAACTGCGTCGGAACGAGAGAGAGAGAGAGAGGCCGATTACTTTAAGAATGATTTAGGCGGTTAACGATTTATATAGGCAATAATCATCTGTTAAATGACGAAGTTACCCTTGGCCGCTGTTGTTATTTTCTAGATGATATAATCCCCGTTTACTTAATTGCGCGCCAAAATTAAGTTTACCGTCTTACTTACCCTTGTTAATTAGTGATTTACCCTTGAATTATTGCCCCACCATCATTTCCTATGTTTTTTTCCGAAGTGACAAGATAGAAAAATCCCAAAAATAGTATCTTCAAGATCTCTAAAATAATTCTATTCCATATGTATCAATGCCTTGTAAACTCTCTCTCTAAATAACCGCTTTTTAGAGAGAGCCAACCGTTTTTGTTCATTGTTATCCTCCGGCGAAGAGGTGTCCCTTCGCCGGAATATCTTCTCCTTTCTTTCTTAGAGCGAGTTGTTTTCATTACTTACCCTAGTCCTTCCTTCATCAACATAAAGAAATGTTAAAGAAATTTCACTTTGATATTTATCAAGAATTACATTTTTTCTGAATTGGTAACTAACTCCTTCCCCCTTCTTCATCCAAATAGAAACAAAAATAATTTACTAGAACTCTTTCTTTTTCCCTCTCTCTCTCTACGGAATGGGACGTTCTACATAGAACTTGAAACTCATTACCTATGAAAGGCATAGGATCTCTACTTTTCTTAAAAGAAGAAAACGGTTTGAAGAAGAAAATTGATGTATTCTTTATACTCTATATCATTGATGTATGCATGATTATCTACGAATCATCTGGTGATCGTCTTGATGTGTATCCCCATAACTTGGATAATCTCCATCGTATTATCGAACGTTATCAAAGTATAGGTATAGATGATCGTGAGAAAAGAAGATTAACTGTTGCCGATTTCTACGATGAACATATCAAGAAGATTGAAGATGAATTTACTAAAGAGTAAAGAACGATCAAGATTTCAATATTAATAGTATAACATAGTTGACGGCTCTTCAGTGGTGGCGGTGACTTCCCGGTAATGGCGGCGGTAGTTCTCTCGGCTGGTGCACTTTTAGTCTTAGTTCAATAATCTTGTCGACCTTTAGGGTCTTTTCATTATCGATCTTAAGGATCGTTTTATTTTTCGACCTTTAGGATATTTTCTTTGAGTCTGTGTTGTCAATTCCTTTCCCTTCATGAGACACTTTACGTTCGAAAGTTTCGTGTAGAACTTTACTTATGTAAGTTTCGTGTAGTTCTTAGAGGAATAAGAATTATCTTATTATGTAATATTGTGATCGATTTCACTTATGAATTAATTGTGGTTTTACTAAAAAAATGCCTTGTAACGACTAACGCAAATCCTAGTCGATTTCTAAAAAAAATATCTATCTGATACACATGACAATTTAAATTTAAATGGAAATAAATAGTTAAAATGAAAGTTTTCAATTTGTTTAAATTTTAGTGTGTGATGAGCTGGCACAGATAAAAGTCAAGAAGAGTGTTCCATTTAAGAGTCTCTATAGTAAATGATTTCACATTCTAATGGAGTGTTTGATAGAGTGTAGCATTGGAGATTTGAACTATAATCTTTACAGCCAAGATTAGAAGTGGAAGGGTAGATATGCTTGTTAAAACTACATTCTATTTATACATCTAATTAACTGCCAATTCTAGCCTTTCATTAATGTTCGTGACAGTCGGGTCATCGTTGTCTCTATAAAGTATTTCAATAGCATGTTTCAGTCATCTTCCGCACTTCTTAGGAATAATGAGCCACTGGTTCAGGTACAAGATATTTTTGCCTGATTTTTATACGAAGTATGTATCTTAGAACAAAAGTTCTATGCGCCTCAGTTGGATATATGCTCAACCCACACATGTCCACACCATCTTGAATTTGATCCTCTATCAACACTTGTGCTTTTGTACAGAACATTGTTTAGGCTTTTAAGATCTTACTGTGCAACATAATATATGTATATATGTATATATTTTACTTGATTGTACTATCAAACAAAATTAATTGAGAAAACAAAAACTTTGACTTAAATAGCACTAAGGTTGTGTTTTGTATTCCAACTAGGTATAGCCCGTGTCTTCAGCACGATACTTCTTAGTGATCTACAAAGAAACCTGGTGTAGTTGACAGGGTTTAAATTGTTTCGACGGTGGAGAAATGTAATAGATGTTTACGTCTAATCTAGTTATATTCTCATTTATGTAAAGGTAAATCAAGATCACAAAGAAGCCTCATTGGCTTGAAATCTTAGGTAAAGGTAAGGATACAACAGTTTACATGGTTAACACATAAAATTACCATCTGCCTATCCAGTCAAACTTTGAATACCCAAGTCGCTATTCGGATCCTTTCCCCTTACCTTTCAACAAATAAAAATGAGTTCAAGGGAATACTGAGAAAACCCATCATTCGCTCTGCCTACTCGTCTATGTCCATCACCACCTTCTACTTACCTGCATACCACACATCATCTATATAACATCAAGCAGTCGAAACAATCAACCTAGTGATAGAAAGTAGAAAGGAGAAAGACTATACTTGCTTTGGATCATAATTGACATAATCTTTTTTTTTTTTTGTTGAAAGTACATACTCATTATACTCTAGAAGACCGTCTTTGTGCTTAGTGACGAAAATCATTGGACTGATTAAATTAGCAGATATGAAGGTACAATGTTTTGCTTGGTTTTCATATACTACATTTGTCATTTCTAAACTATTCCAATTCTTGTGAATGAAATAATAAACCACATTATGCATGGCATTAAAACATCACTTACCTTCACTAAAATAAAACCAAATTTCTTAATTCTTAACAATTGCACATAAAATTATTTGGGGAAAAATTTCATTCTACATTTAAATTGGAGTTTATATATTTCGTTTTGAAATTCCAAAACTGTATCGTTACTTTCAAAACTAAGTTTAGATCTCAAGCATTCGACATTTTGGATCACATCGAGTGAGTAGGGTGTCGTCTCGCCTCTCTTCGAGTACATCAAATAGAGCATCTATGAACACAATATTGGAGATAAAAATGTAATACAACAAGGTATATAGCATAGGAATTCGAACTTCACAATTCCTTTCTGTTGTCCACATTTGATTAGATTTTGTATAAGACTCCATGTATCACATGGAGCAGTTAACAACAACTCAATCTTCAATCTTCATGGATTCAACATGTCTCACGACTACCTACAACTTCCATTTAAAACATAGTTATCAAGCCACTAAGAGAACAGTGATGCAGTCCAACATAACTAACTGTAGTAAATTACAAACCAACCTTGTTCAGTGATTAGGTTCCTCATTCAGCTTCCAATTCATGGAATGGAAACGGTTTAGCTGCAATATAGTCAGGACTTGTATCCTTCCATCCTTCCTCAAGCTCTCAGTCGATCCATCCTTGGATAAATTTGCGAGGATTACCTTCACTTTATATGATAAAAGGAAAAAAAGAATAACCACACATTGACTGTAACCATAAAACAAAGAAATGTGGTTTAACCATACACCATGATTAACAAGAAAATTTAAAATTACTGATTATTATTGATACAAATGGATAACTACAAATAACACAAATCACCTGTGAATGTCCATCACCACTAACTACAAATGTCCATCTCTTAAAAACAAATTACATAAAGTAACAGACGAAGTGAATGTCCAAAGGATTAGCTTGGATTTTTTCAATCATTTTACACAAGTAGATGGGTGTCAAGTGGCACATATAATATTTCCATCACCTCTAACTCATCTTTCTATTGCACAATTGGACAACCATGTTGATTCACATAAATCAAAATACTTTAAAGAATTGAGGACTATATTAGTCGGAAAACCTAAACTAAGATATAATTAGGGTTAAAAAACCGTGTGGTATGAACACATGAAGACGTCTCACAGAATCCTGCATTTCATTCTTTATCGGGAAATTATGACATCTGGAAATGAAACTACTTAAGCACAGGTTTATTTGTTAAAAGATCTATACCTGATTCATGTGAATTTAAACCCTGAATCATGTACAGATTTCAGCCTAAGGATTTTCACACAAGAACTAATTTGGTGTCTATCAAGTAAAATAGGTACACATTGGGTTAACATTTAGCAATGACAGAAAAGGCCTTAAATATTATATTCTTGATAATGAGACTTTACTTTGTCCATGTCACAAAAACAACTCATCCTGACCATTTTAATGTCAATCTTATACTAACAAAATAAGGGTTGACCCTCACTTGTGCATACCTCAATTAGGAGCATATGTTCTTTGGTTGAGGCTGCAATTGGAAAACACAAAGAAAACAATTCTGTTACGAAGGCTCACAAACCATTTGGCTAATCCAGTACAAACACAAGCTTTTCAACGAAAAAGAATGTAGCTAGTATTAGTCCGACGTAGATAATAAACCTGGCCTATCAACATTTCCAACATCATTTCCGTGTATTGTGAAGCTAGGGTTTTGCATTCCTCGCTAGTGGCCTCGGCAACGCCAATTGCCATATTGATTTCCATAATGATGTCCTGCAAATATAGTTATACACACAAGTAAGAAATTGAAGGATATTAATCGATAATAGACTTTCAGACCAAAATATTATGGACGAATAAAATTAGAACCATAATATGAACGATAAAAAAAACCATGTTATGTGTCAAATACACTTGACTGAGTTTAGTTTACGCCGAAAACAGCCACAATGGGGTGTTAGATCAACAACCATGAAATTGACCATTTTTAACAAAAATATTTGTATGTAACTAAAAAATAAATGTTACACCAACATTGCGATCACGTCCCAATTTTGAATCTTTCTTATTAGATTCCTGAGATAACAATAAAATAATACTAACGTTGCATAATTTTTTCGAAAAAATTTAAGACGCCAAGACATACCATTGGAACCATCAAAAGAGAAGTTTCTGAAGTTGCAATTGATGCACACTGATTAGCACTGAACCCTGAATCCACCGATATGCTTATCTTAGAACACAATAAGGAGTGCTCCAAACTTGTCCACACGAACAAAATAAGCAGCAAGTTGCAGGTTCACATAACTTACCAGTTGTCTCCCACCAACACTTACATCTCCCATATTGAATTGGCGAAGGAAAAATTATGAGTAGGATTAGAAAATGATGATAAACATAAAATTTGTGAGCGTTCCCAACATAAGACGGAGTACAATATTTCACGACAACCACCAGCCAAAAGCCTTTCTAAGTAAATGAACATATCTGTGTTGACCTTAACAATGTTTGGTCCATTCCAACAAAATTAATTTCACCCAACATTTCTTTCTTCTTCTTTCTGGTTGAACCCAAATTAAAGAAACCGAGGTTCTTATTTCTTAACAAGTCACTTCCTTACCATGTTATATTTGCAATCCGTATTATTTGAGTTTGCACCAACACTTTTGTTCTTGGTTGATTAACCAATAATTAAAGATGAAATAACTTACCAAACATGAACAACATTAACAACATTACAAGGAAGATCTGTTGAAAACCAATTCCAAGCTTGCCCTCGTCCGAATTGCTCCAGTTTCATATTGAGTAATACTTCTTGATTTAAGGATTATAATCAAGAAGTTTACGTAAGCAGGTAATAACAATGTGTGTTCATATACTTTGTGTCAATTTATATAATTAATCGGTCATGCATACGTATAAAATACATGAATCCAACAAATTCTACGTTTCTAACATCATGGACGACTCGCATACTGCCCAAGGAAGTCACCAAAAAGTAAAGTACAATATTTGACATAAAGTCGGGTTATTTACCTATATGCTGAGTAACATTTAGAGAGTCAAATTAAATGGTTGTAAATAACAGGAAACACGAAAAACAACCATCTGAAACATTATTTATCAATTCAGACACATCTAACATGAATTAGACTTTGCTTTGTTTAAGTTTACATAAATCTTGACATTTTCGTCGGATGGGTTGTTTTCGCTAATATTGACTCCTCTGTATAAGCACAACCCAATCAAACGAAAGTGAAAACCATAAGTTACTCAAATTAATCTGTCACAAACACAGCAAGTACAGTTGTTTATACAAATGAAACCCCAAATATTAAGAAAGAAAATCAAGTAAAAGCTTCAAATCAAAAAAACTATTATCATGAACACTGAACAACATAATATTAAGTGTGCTTCTGATCTTAAAACAATTAGGTATTTCCCTGATCTAGCCTACTGCATTTGACAAGTAATTGGACATACCAGCAAATGTATTTGAATTAGTATATTAGTGTTCTGAAATTCTGGTTGGTTGCCTGTACGTAACATTTGGTATCCTAAACCCTAACATAAATCTATCAGTTTCGGATCATGTAAAGAACAACCATGTTTTGGTGGTGCAAACCCCTAATAGAAAGTTATAGAACTTACCTTTGCAGAATAAGATAATGCTAGACTTATGGTTGGAAGCGCCTGAAACCCAATCTTCAATTCCATTGAGCAGACAACAAACTGAGAAGGAATTGAAGGTGTGAGTTTCGAAGAATGAAGTATAATAGCTTTACGGAGGAATATTAAGGGACATTTTTGTCTCGCACTGATAGAGGGAGAGAGACGGGGAGGAAGACTAAGGGGTTTGGGTCAATTTTTCATTGGATGGAAACGCTTTTGTCGTTTTAGGTGACAGGTGAGATTAATTTGAAGGGGCCAGAGTTGTCAATGTGGTTGTCCAAGTCATCTTCCAATTCACCGTCTACAAGCATTTATTTTGTCCTAGTCAGCCAAAACAAGTTCTGTTTTGTTATATAGATAAAAAAAAAAGTTGTGTGTTACATCCGAAAAATAATTACATGAAAGTAAAAGAGTTTACATAGAAAATATTTTGTATAAATATTAGTTTTTTAATTTAGCTGTCATTTGTTATTTTGTAAAATTATGTAATTTTGTTATTTTGTTGACAATTAACTTCATTAATATGATAATCATATGTTTTGGAATTCTAATGTTGGGCAGAGTTAAGAGATCGTACTTATCTCTTATGTCGTCAAAATAACATTTTTATCTTTATGTTGCTGAAATGATATGAGACCCTCATGATGTTAAGTGACATTTTTGGTCTTATGTTCTCAAATGAAATTAAATATAAAAAGAAGTTTAGACATAATTCATTTTATTTTCGACTTTCCATAAGAGCTAATTTTCAAGGAGACCAACCAATCAAGAATTGAGTATTTCATGAAAATTCTAGAGAATTAAAATAATGGAAGTGTATTTCGTATTAAACAGGTAGACTTTCCTATTTCCATAGAAATTATTTGTCTCCATGGAAATAGGTTTTTTTTTTTTGCAAACACAACGTAAAAATAAAATAATAAAGAAATAAATGACCAGACAAAAAGTAAATCAAAGGAGATATAATATATAAAACAAAAAGAAAATAAAAGATCGAATGTAAAATTGTAGAATTTTTATCTTGCAATATTCTTAAATAAGAATTGCATTTGTGGAACATCCGAAGATATAGGAAATTTTGTTTCACGTGGAATAAAATACATGTACAAAAACTAATAATGTGGGTGGAATCAAGAGAAATTACCATACATAAAAAGAATTGACTAGGGGGTCTTCTAAATGGTAGGGGAAAACATTTTTTTGGAACGGGGAATTCGAGTGATTAGATTTTTTTTTAATGAAATAATTAGATTTTGACTTAAGGCGAATAACTTTGTTTGAATCTAAACATAGGTTTGTTTTTTATTCCTAATCTTCATCTCTCACTTCCGACCACCATCATCATTTTTTCTCTCTTTCGACCTCCCTCTATCTTTTCTTATTTTTTTCTCTCCTTCTTTCTTCTTCTCTCTTGTTATCTCTCTCTATCATGTGCTTTATTTTATTTTATTTTTCTCTCTCTCTCTCACTTTTTAAGCAAAGGAAAGGGTTTCATTCCCCAAAACTCTTTATCGTCTGAAACGAATGAGACTTCAAGAAAACCTTCATACGAAGATGGGTCGGTCATGCGATGTTCCATGGACGACTAGCCATGAAACTCTCGATCGAGGGTCTGAAGCAGAAGATGAATGAGACTTTCTCCTTCTTAGTAGCACAACAATACGGTTGTCTTGCCGCCACGATCTCAAATACGCCCAACAGATCTCAAATATGCACTTAAAATAAGTTAAAAGCTGACTTCTAGTTTATTTTGAACTGAACCTTCTTTTGAATATAAAAATATTTTAATTTCATTTTTTCTTGTTATCTATCTTAAGCGATCGATTAAAGGCATCTAAAAAAATGCTAGTAAGGCCGATTATATTAGAGTCCCATATTTTTGGGCAAGGTGATTCTAGTGATCATAGTTTCAAAAGTGTTGTCAACAATTTCAAAAGAGTGTTGCCAACAGTTTAAAAATTGGGTTTTTTTTATATTATTATTCCTGAGTGGGTTTTTTTTCGTATTTGGTCCCAAATTAGACTTTTCTTATATAGTTCTAGTGAAAATAGGCACCTATTGTGTATCTCTCTCTTTTCATCATTTCAGTCAAAGACCAAAGTTCTCATAACCGGAACAAAAAGGAAAAAGAAAAAGAGGAGTTAAAAGTTAAAAGAGATTCACCCAAGGGCATTCCATAACCTAGGTGGCGTATAGCATTTTTGGGTACCTTGGGGTAGTTTTGTAGGTGCCCTTGTAAGTGTCAAAGTCATCTCCTCTCCTCAAAAAAAATAATTTTGGGTTCACCTTTAGAATTTCCCTCCCATTATTGTCTTTTGATCTTCATCTTCTCCAATTTAGACAACAATTTCTTTCTTTTTGTTAAGGCTCAATATGGATGTTTGTGTTGCCATGTTCGCGGTTCTAAGAGCTCTCCCTAATTCTGACATACTTGGCATCCACCTTTTTTTTACATTTTGTTAAGGCTGGATATTGATGTTCTTTTGCCTCATATGACGAATATCCAACATTAATACTATAGAACTTTGGTTTCTATAAAATATACTTTGAGTTGTCAAGCACTTCGCTACTCCTATGTTAGCGTGCAGATGTATATCCAATATATTATACTATTGGGCTGATTTTTGTTTCTAATCATACATACATATTTATCAACATCTGTTTTTGTACTTTCAACAAAAAAAACATACTCCCTCCGTCCCAAATTAAGAGTCCCATATTGGTAATCCAACTTATTTTCATATTTTTTCTTCTTCCAAGTTTACCCTTATTTATTTAACAACTTTTCTTGAAGTAATTCAAGGATTATAATTTTCATTCTAGAAATACATGTTACTTTTCTTAAAGTAATTGAATTTTCTTGAAGTAATTGAAAGATTACAAAGACAAACCAACTTTTGTATTGGAAAATGTCAAATATCTTAATTAGCTCAACTAATGCACCACATATTGAAAATATCAAAGAAAGGGTATTCATGGAAAAGTAAGGGATTTTATATGATATATTAGGAATGGGACTCTTAATTTGGGACATCCAAAAAAGGAATAGTGGACTCTTAATTTGGGACGGAGGGAGTATGTTTTTGTATTATCTTTTTCACATATATAGAGGTTAGTCTTGCTATTGATGTAGCTAAAGGTGGTCATTTAGATCAGCTGAACGGGAGCGGATATTGCATCCACACATATGCACTCGTCACATCTTTCTTGACGCTATGGCAAAAGAGTCTCGTTGAGGCTCACATATTTTGTTTTTCGTTGTTGATCCAAATTGTGACACTGATGACACATGATCTAAAAATACGTACAAAAGAGAAATACTCCATTTTAACCCTGTAAAAATGACCATAATGAAGATGAAGGTCGTAGTAAAAATTGTGCATCTACCATAAAAATTTTGAGGTCACAATTTCGATTCACAATGAAACTGAAAATTCATGACAATGGCTTTAAGCATCACATGATGATCTTTTTTTTTTTGGTAAGTATCACGTGATGATCTTAAGGATCTTTATATAACCTTTATGGTCCAAACACAAAGTAAGAAATCAATCGATGAGAGAGAAATTAAAAATTCTAATATATAAAAACAGTGAGTCGGTTATTTTGGATAAGTATGGTCGTCTATTTTTGTTGGGAGCTTGATAGAGATCACATCTGACGTCTGGTATAAATCCATCTTTCTGTAAATAAATTCAAAAGGGAAGGGTAATAGTGTCATTAACTAAATTTTTTAAGATACGGTTAGGATATCCCTAAAATAACTATTGTCGTACTTTCTTCTCATTCTACTTTTCTCTCTCACGATCTCTCCCACAAATCTTCCTACTAAATTAGTCTGTTGCTAGGATTATGTTTCCCTCTCTATTCTCTACAATTATATTTCTCTTTATTCTCTGCAATTCTCCCTTCTATAAAATTATTGAGGTTTTTAATTTGTAAGAAGAATTTGAGAATGTTATGACATTAGCCAAGAGGGATCTGTCGCGTCCGTAAGATGCGAAGAAAACCTAGTAATAAAAAAAAAAACACAAAATCTGTCATCTTTAAGGGTTACTTGAAAAGTTGATTATTTTTAAGAGGGTTGAAAAAGAAAACCTTAAAAACCAAAGCATTTTCTTATAAATGACGATGTGACATTATTAAACACGTCCAAGTTGGATTCTCACTTTTTTTTTTTTTGTTGAACTAGTTGGATTCTCACTTAAACTGGGAAACCGATTCACACTCAAATAGAGACACCGCCCCCAACTCACCTATATATATTACTCCAATCACCAAGATGGCGTTTGATTTCTACACTTTATTGAGTGATTTTCATTTATTAAGCGTGAACCGACTATTTTAGGTTGTTTGTTTTTCCACTTAAAAAGTAAATATCACTTTTAAGTGGTGGCAAAGTAAATGCAAAAAAATAAGCCCGAATTTGGAGCTTATTTTTCTGAACTTACTTTATAAGTACTAAAAAATGCATTTTGATCTTTCTCCAAATATAATAATGATCAATATAATTATAATTAAAAAGAAAACCTTAAACAACTGATAATTACAAAAAATTATGATTTTAACGATGACTTTCTCCTTTTTCACTCAATCACTCATCCATCACCTAAGCTTTTTTTCTAGATGTTTTTCACCTTTCTTTCCTCATAATCACAGAACCACCAAATTCCGTGATGCAATGTTATCTCTTTCTCCTTCATGATTCTTAGTTGTTTTTGGTTAATATCTTAGACACAAAATATTCATAAACTTTAGTTCTTTTGTACCTAAACTCATGAGCTTAATGAATTAATATGAAATATTAATATTTAAATACTTAAAATTAAAATAGACAATTACTCATTTATATCACATTTAGAAATAATATAAAAACAAAAAGCAACCACTTAGAAGTCATGGAAAACAAAGGACACACCACTTACAATTAATATTACTTGCTAAGAGCATCTCCAATGGGACACTCAAACTCTAAAACTTAGAGTGCCACTTAGTATTTATAGAGATTTTGTTAAAAATTCTAACCAATAGAAACCCCTTGCTTTTTAACTACTTCTTATCTATTAAATTAAAGAGTGACATGTGCATTAAGTGGAGATATTCTAAAGATCTCCATTTAGTGTGTCCATCTCCAATGTGACACTCAAACTCTTCATTGACACTTGACAACTAGACTTTTTATCTACTTTTTTAAAGTATCTCTACATTAACATGTAGGAAAGAGAATCTTCATTGACACTTGACAACTAGACTCTTAGAGTGTCCATCTGCAATGTGACACTCAAACTCTAAAATTTAGAGCGCCGCTCAGAATTTATAGAGATTTTGTTAAAAAACTCTCTAACAAGATACTCCACTAGACACTCTATGATGATGTGGAACACTTATTAATAGATACTCACTCTCAAGAGTGACACTCTAAAATTAGAGTGTTTCCTAGAGACTCCATAAGTGTCGCTCTAAAATGCTAAAATTAGAGGGACACGTGTATTAAGTAGAGTATTTCAGAGATCTCCATTGGAGACCAAAAAATTTTTGAATGTCTCTGTATTGACAATTAAGAAAGAAAATCTCCATTTTTTTTTGAGAAATCGACTACGATCTACGTTAGTCGTTACAAGACATTGATACATCATGAAGATGTGATGAGCACGATAGCCGTCTATTTTAAACCATAATGAAAGAGGCCTAAACCTGACAATATGAAAGAGAGGGATTGGGCAAAAGGCCCAAAACCAGCCCAACAATATGTATCAGGCCCACTGCAGATAAAGAACGAGGGGCAGGTCCAACAAGTCAGGCTGGGGGTGGAATTTCCGAAACACCCTTCTTCTTTTCGAAATTTATGAAACGGTCATCGAAAAATTCCCGGGAAACTCAAAATTTCTGAAAAATAATCTGACACGCCTCCCATCAAACTATGTACTTTACATAAATTTACAAAATTGCCATCGAAAATTCCCGGGAAATGCGAAATTTTTTGAAAAATAGTCTGACGCACCTAACATCAAACCTTGTACTTTTCACGAATTTACAGAATTGCCATTACAAAATTTACCAACTTGCCATTTTCGTTCTTTTTTCCAGATTTATTTCTTTTTTATTTTCTCCCACACATATTTCTCTCTCCAATCTTTTTAAATTTCTCTCTCCAATCTCAACAAATTTCGTTCTTTTTTCCAGATTTATTTCTTATCTCTTTCCAATCTCAACAAATATCTTCATTTTTGGTAGTTTTTCACTGATTTGTACAAGAAAATTTTCTTGTGTACCGGGAATTATTAAGTGTACTGGCCATTTTTTGGGTATGTACTACACATTTTTGTACTGGGAATTTTCTTGTGTACCGGGAATTGTTCTGTGTGCTGGCCATTTGGTTATGTACTAGACATTTTTGTTCTGGGAATTTTTTTGTGTACAGGGAATTGTTCTGTTTACAAGCCATTTGGTCATGTACTAGACATTTTTGTACTGGAAGTTTTCTTATGCACCGGGAATTGTTCTGTGTACAGGCCATTTGGTTCAGTATTGGACACTTTTGAACTGGGAATTTTTTTCTGTACCGGAAATGGTTATGTGCACTGGCCATTTGGTTATGCACTTCGATGCTTTTAGAGATGAAGAAGATAAAATGTGAAACAAATAAGAACGAAGAAGAAGAAAAATAAGAACATAAAACTTTTAGAGAAAGAAAGATAGAAAACTTTGATGTTTCTAGAGATTGAAAGAGATGAAAAAGAAAAAATGTGAAACAAAATAAGAATGATGAACATCCAAAAATAAGAACATAAAACTTTTAGAGAGAGAAAGAATTGAAAATTTATGTTTTTAGAGATTGAAAGATATGAAGAAGATAAAATATGAAACAAAATAAGAATGAAGAAGATTTTTGGATGTATAAATAAGAAGAAAGGAGTTGAAACAAAATATAATGAGCGGGATCCAAAAAAATTGGCTGAAATTTCGTCAAAAAATGGCGCCATTTTTTAATTTTCAAAAAATCTTGAATGTTTCTCTGACATTACGTCATATACGGAGAATTAATTGCTTCACTGTCGTCCGTCAGATTGTCAGAAAACGCGAAAATTTTCGTGGAGGGGTAAAAGAGGGATAAATAAAATAAAAACCAGAAAAGTGTGAGCTGTCCAGCCAATTTGGACTGGGTTCCTTTTTTCTTGGGCTGGGGGTAATGCTTATTTACTTTATATATTGCCTATATTACATGAGACAAATCTTGACGATAACCTGCTTTCACTGAGACTCGATCCCACAACTTCATGGGTTTAAGAAGGGTGCCCAACCGTACTCCTAGTGAACAAAGAGAATCTTCAGTGACACTTAACCTAAGACTTCTAGGGTATTTGTTAGACTCTGTTACGTCATAAGTACACACCCTCCAAGTCAAAAGTCAGAGTTGGATTTAGGAGATCGGCCAGGCTTACCATCCTAAACCCTAGATTCTGTTTTTATTTAACAAAACCTATATGTTGGTCTCTTTTTCTCTCTCTCCCTAAACAGAGAAACCCTAGAACTATAGCAGAATGATAATCATCAAAGGAAGTTTATATTCCTAATTCTGTGATCAAATCTTTTGTTTTCTATTTATAATTTCCCCCCCTTTCTTTTCAATCAATCGGAGTTTTTTCTTTTTCACATTGAGATGTCTGAGGTAGTAGCCCAAGAATTATCAGGTTTCTCTTCCACAGAGAAGAAGCTGAATGGCGGCGCCGGCGGCGGAGCTTTGGTGGCACAAAAACCTACTTCTGATGGGAAATTAGGTGGTGATGATATTGATAATCAGAAGGAAGTTAAATCACCATGGAAAAAACCTGTTTTTGATGAGAATGGAGTCGAAGCTCCTTTAATGGGAGCTGTATCTTGGCCTGCTCTTGGACCTAAGAATTCAGATGCTACTGTTGCTTCTTCCAAACCCACTGCTGTTGCTTCTCCGAAACCTGCTGTTATTGCTTCTTCGAAACCCGCTGTTGTTGCTTCTTCGAAACCCGCTGTTGTTGCTTCTGCCCCTCAAACTACTCCTTTGCAGGTCAATTTCTAATTCCCTATATATCTCTGTATTCAAATAGATTTTATGGACACCAATGCTGAGAGTAGTTAAGATTGAAAACCCAGTAATTAATTTGTAGTCTTTATACAATTGGATTAAAATCTTAATATGCCGATAAGTATTGGTTCTTATATGACAATGCTGATATAATTGAAGCCCTAAAAATTTCAACTTGGATGATGGGTAGGAACCAATATTGCAAACAAGTTATCTCTTTTTATCTGATTATTTTGTTAGAGAACAATGGGGAGGTTTGGAGAGGGAGATATGAGTCTGGCAGTTATAAATTAAGATGCAAATTTTCTATAATCCCTTTCAAACTTACAGATGATTTGTATTTTTACAATGAAAGTTAAGGACATTTTCCAATCACTATTAGAACTAGAGCTATACATTACCTATATACATGTACAATTCTTTCTTTTTATACGAGTGTCTAACTACTGATTAGATCCATCTTTGTTTTATCGATATCTAATGCATAGTTTGTTTGTTTTTTTCAGGCTTCGACTGGGTCAGAAAAAAATATTAGGTCGGAAAATAATACCTTCTCTCGGAAGCACCCAATGCCTCATCATCATCATCAAAAACCAGGCTATAGGCGTAATAATCATCCAAATACTGGACCACCGTATCCTGGACGTTTACCTTACCATCAACAACCAATGCCACCTGCTTTTCCAGCACCATTTGCTCCCGAGTATCCTTACCAGCATCATCCACGACCTATACGACATATAGTGCCACCTCTAGTTAATAATGGGATTGAACCTCCAATGGTCCCTTTCGTTGATCCTCGTCATGTTGGTGGAATAGATCCAAGCAGAGTTTTCCAGCCTCCACCACAAGGAGGTCCCAATGCATATGCTGGCAATTCTGCTAATATGCCACCTAATCAACCAGAAAGTGGTGGTCACTTTGGTCACCCATCGCGTCATCGACCTCCATTTAACTCCAGAAACAATATCAATATGCAACGGGGGATTCGGCCAATACCTTTTCCTGGGCAGCCATTTTTTGTTCCAGCTCCAGGGTTCATTAATGGACCAGGCGTTCCTGGTAAAATCTCAAATATAATATGTCATTTCTTATTGTTTCTTCTATCTTTTCCTTTTGTGTTCCTGTGTTATCTAAGGTGGATATTAATGTTCCATCTCTTTTACAAGTAGATTTATCTACAGTGTTATGAGGCCACAACTATGTGCTTCTTTCCTATCGTCTGACATTGTTTGCTTGTTCATTTAATGAAATTGTTTCCATGTATAGGTACTCCTCTGTTCCGTGTTCATCATCCTCATCCAGATCCCACCATGGTTCCACACCCTCATCTTGTTCATATTCCTCCACCTGGTGGGCTTCCCACTCCTTCCCCTGAATCAGATCCACAAGTTTTAGGAGCTTGGATAATATATCAAATTGGCTATTACTTCAGGTGACTCATCCTACAATATGTGTTTATTTGTTTACCCTGTCAAACAAGGACTTTTGCTAACATAAGTCCAGATACCTACATCACATGGACCCTTACGGGGTATCAATGTCTAACATTGGTAGGACCGTAGGAGGTCAGACACAACAACATAAAAACAAAACCCGATAAGGAGTTTGACAGTGTAAACATGTATTATTGTCTTAGTTATCAGGTCTTCTAACTTTTGCTTAAAGTTTTTTTCTAGTAAATAAAACTAATTTTAAATTAGTGTAGTACTTTCTGGACCTACCGCAATTTTATGCAAGTAAGCACAAGATGGATGTGCGTAATCTCACATTATACCCGTTCAAGAGACTACAAGTATCCAGAGTCCAACAACAAAAAAAAGGAGTGTCGAAGATTCACTTTTTTATCTATTACTTGAAGCACTAATTTTCCTTTTTGGCGCTAGTGATCAAAATTTGCAGGGGGACTCTTTCTTGATTTCGTTAATGGATGACCAAGGATGGGTACCAATTTCAAGAATTGCTGATTTTAGAAAGGTGAGTTCGGTAAAATGATTTGTAATTATGTGGATATTATACACTAATTGATAGATGTATATTTTGCGTTTAAAGATCCATACATATGCCTGATATTTAGCTTGGCTGATGTAAGCCTGACTGGGGTTGATGTTCTATATAAATGAGCTGCAGATTAAGAGCGTGACTACAGATATACCCTTCATTCTGGAGGTACTGTGTAACTCGTGTATTGTAGAAGTGGAGGTATGACAAATTTACTTGGTGGACCTTCTTTTTTAGTTACGAAATATGTATAATTGCATTATATTATATTTATATGATTTTTTTTGTTTCTTTATGTCTTTCAACTGGTGCTATTTATTTTCTCCGAAGGGTGACAAAGTACGAAAATATGGTGACTGGTCTAAATGGCTTCCAGCCTCTACACGAGCATCTGTATCTGACAGTCCAAAAGCTCAAATCGACGAGAAGAAGAGTGCTGTAGCTTCTGAGAATAATGAACACAATCTATGTAATACAAACGACATCTCTGGAGGACCCACAGGATTTCAATTGAACAGTCAAAGCCTGAGTGAGCAATTTCCCTCAGAAAAAGATTCTTTAGGAGCTTGCGAAAACAATTATAAGAATCTGCGTGATGGCGAATCAGTATTATGCTCAGAGGGGACTGTAGAACCTGCAAGTTGTTTGAGCAATGAGTTTGAGAGCCTGGAAATATCAGATTTGGTACTCCAACCCAATTATTGTACACGCGGGTCGACTGATGATCATAATACTTTCATGCTTGACGAAGAACTGGAGTCGGAGCAAGCACCATATGGGAAGAATCATACAACATCTAATTTAAGGTAGAGATGATCTTCTCTTCTTACTGGTCACTTCTCCTTAATTTCTGATGTTTTGCTGCACAAGTCCACAACTCCCTTGCAATATAAAAGCATCTAGTATGTAGTTTATAACTTGATTGTGTCTTCTCTTTTTGTGGATCAAGTCATTGTATTTGCAGGTATATAATTGCTTGTATGGCGCAACTTCGCAAGGTTTAGATTCTCATGTGGTAACAACTACATGTGTAAAGCCACTGGCTTATCATAGTTTCGTTGCTTAATAAACTATATTTGACTCCGTAACAAGAAATCTTTCTTCTTCTTTAGTGCAAACTCTTAAACGTATAATTGGAAGATAATTTTCTAATATAGCATCTGGAGTTCTGGACTTGAGCATATTATGTTATAAGTGTAAGAACCATGAATATGAGTCGATGACGACGGAAAATGTAGTACAGCTACGTAGAATAACTATTAATGTTTCTAGACACTACTGAAACCCTAGATGCATTTTTGTTATAACCACATAATATTTTAATCTGAAATTATTCCTAATCTTACTTGCTTAGATAGAATATTAAAATGAGAGAAGGAATATTGACCAAGATAAATCGCGTGTAATTAAGGGATTCTTACTTCCATGTCAATCTATGAATGACATTCATCCTTGCGCACATCCAGCCGTGGATGCTAATCTGTCTTCACTATTTTACAGACTATGAGTGGCACATATCCTTGCGTTAATACGCACACGCACACATACATATATATATTTATATATATACACGTGTACAATATATAATCAGTTAGCTATTGAAAAAAATCTCCATTCCATGTCTCTCACTGATTGGAGTTTCCTCATAAATATTACACGGCATGTACAAATAAGATCTTGTGTCTCAGAAGTCGAGAAGAACAAAAGAAGAGCAAGAGCATAATTTCTTTAAATGGGCTCGGCTTGACTACATGTGCCGGTTGAAACCTGGGTAAACAACGGGAACTCAAACCTGTGTGAGTCGACCCCCACGTCACCTACTATCTGGGTTGACAAGGCCTGTGTAGTTGACACATTTTGCTACTTAGAATCCCTACCTTTTCTTGGGTACTTCAGTGATCCAATACCATAGATTATGTGTACCGCATATCTCGACAGAAATTGTCAAAAATAGTTTTTGTCAAAATCTATAAGATTAACTAGTTGAGTTGTCTATTGCGAGATCTTCTAGTTAACTAGTTAAAACGAAATGATTTTATATTTATGGAGATAAGATTGTTTCCGATACGTATATTGACCCAAAATGGCGAAGTAAAAGGTATGCTGCTTTGGTAGTGCATAATAAACATGGTAAAACATTGCATATTGGTACACATACATCAATTGTAGCCCTAATATTGGTTCCATCATTCACTTTTTATTTGGTAAAAGTTATGCCTTGAAAAGTGATACACATTGAGTACATGATGTGCTGCATTGTCTATGCAATGTTGTTCCAGTCGTGCTTGTGTTCTAGCTGTTGTAGTATTGTGTTGTTTCATAACACCATATTTTCAGATGACCACCTAAGGAAGTGGACTGTGATTAAGGTTGGGTGTCAAAAGATTTTCCAGACGCTGAATTAGCTGGTAAATTTGGAGACTAATATTGGCCTCATTCTGAGCTTAAATTGGCAGTGCACCAGTAAGAGATTTGAAGTAGTAAATATGCATATAGAGGTTATGATAGAGACGTGTACCACGTTAAAGGAGAACGACTCATGCTACGATTACGTAATCTGATACGTTGAGGCTGATATGTGAAGATTGAAGAGATAATTGTTCGAGGCATTGACACGGTCACCAGTGAGCAGTCACAGCAGATTGGACCTAATTTGGGATTAGGAATTTGCACTTTAGGTTGCTGAGACATTTTCAACGCAGCGCGGCCGGCAGTTTTCTAATGGATGATTAAATCCAGTAATCATATTATTCTAATTCTTTCAAGTGTTTAAAAAAGGATAGCACTTAGTGGTCTCTAGAGCTGCGTTCTTTAGGGACAGGAAGTTGAACTTTCTAATATTATAGGTTACTAAGTTATATCTCTATTTAATAAGCTGATCATATGTATTGCAGGAAAGAGTTACTATATTAAAACTATTAGCACACTTATCACTTATGTCATGCAGCATGCAGAGACTTAAGCTTCATCAATGTGAATCATGTGATTTGTAAGTTAACTGCATAGACATGCTGTATACGATCTCTGATTGCTTCATTGTTTTATGGTAAGAAAGAGAGTGATGAGGAAAAAAGCTGATTAGTAGAGGCAAAGGTGGCTAACACGTGAGCGACTAGGAATAGTTTTGGTGGAAGGAAAGAAGAGAAATAGTGAAAGCACATCTAAGGAGTGTTAGGAGACAAATACAAGTTCATGTCAGCATTATGTGTGGTTGTTTCACTACCTTCAACTTTTTCGATAATTATTTATCATATACTATTTTTTGTAAACTTTTACCATTTAGTGAAGATGAGACATGGTATGGTCTATCTTTGTTTCGGTTCTGGTATCCAGTCGAGTCACCTGTTTAGTATGATCTTGGTGTTAGAGACACTGTTTTCGTATTGTAACCAAGAGGTATCATGTATGCCTACGGCTGGCAATGCTTTAAGGTATGGGATGCAGTTAACCGAGTGGAATGATTACTTCAGCTAGTTATAGAGATTACTGAACACTTTATTTATTAAACTAGGTTCTGAATGAGAATGTCGAAGTATCTATGGGTTCTGATAGATTCTCTCGATCTTTTTTGAAGCATTAGTTAAATCCAAATTTATACCTGTTAGCCAATTGGGATGCTATTATCGGATGATATCACATAGCATATAAATTGGGTTTAGGGCTAGCCCGTCACATTTGTGATGGCACGCTGATTGGGTTTTGGGAAAAATATCACAAGGTTTCACAATGTCACAAAAGAAATAACTATTTTAAAAAAGAAAGAAAAGATGGAGGCGAAGATTTCCACAAATTATTAGCTTTCTGAAACTTATTCAATGGGCTCTGGAGCCCATTACTATGCTTGTTATCTCGATCCTGGCTCAGAACATAATTTTTCAATTCCTGACATAAATGCTGTCCTTAAATCTGTCCTATGGTACCAGATTATATTTCTCTTCATGGAAAATATAAGTCTACCTGTTTTGTACAGAAAAAGATAGCTTTTATATAACTTACTGAACCCTTTCGTTGTTTAAGCCTTGTGGACCTTGTTATGCTAACTCTGCTTGTTCATTTTATTTTTGGTATGAAGGATTGACGATGAAGACGAGGACGCGGATCTCAATGACCAAGATGTGCAGAGATTAAGAATTGTGATCCAGGTAAGGCTTTCGAAAATATTAAACACAGTTTTATTTTTATACGTAGTGGTATGGTTGCTTTTTCCTTTTAACCGAATTTGAAATGTTAACGGGGTAAACCCAGGAATGTGAGAGAAGATAAGAGTTGATAATTCAGCATCTCGTCCTTGTTGTAAAAGTTTAAAACACAGAAATATAGGGTCCGCCCTGGTTAGTTAGTTTGCTATTCTTATGTATAACGGGCATTTCAGATGCTCTTCGATGCATGAGTTGTCTTTTCCTTTATTGTGCAGAACACTAAGAGGGACATTTCGGACGAGGCTTGTTCTGCGATGGATAACGGTCTTTACGTTTATGAGCAGGTTGGTTGCCTATTTATCATATCTTATTCTGATCATCATCTTATAGCTGTTCTGCATTTCTCGTTACTAACACTCGAAGTGTTTCCTTGAATGATTTCTAATTGCTGCACCATTAATAGCAATTGAAAGCCAAGCGGTTTGATAATGGGTCGAATAACTATGGTTCAGAGGCTAGAGTTGGAGATTTTAGATCTCCTAGCACTGCACCTGGATTAACTAAAGCAGAGATTAGTGAGAGCTCTGCTGAAAAAATTGCCCCAGAAGATCCCCGACATATGAATTACAGGAGGCAAAAAGGTGGGAACAAGCAACAAGCATCCCATAAGCAGCGTTTGTTCCCTAGCAATTCTAGGAATCAAGGTAATGGTCGTAATCGTCATGCCTTTGTATCTGAAAGTCCACCCGGCAGTTCGGTTGGCTTCTTTTTTGGTTCAACGCCACCAGAAAGTCATGGGTGAGTTCTGCTACTTGTACATATTTTTTATTGCTTAAGTTTTCTCTCTCTCTCTCTCTCTCTATATATATATATATATATATATATGTATGTATACATGCTTTTTACGCTATCTAATTTGTCAAAAACTCCAATGTCGCAGCTCTTCTTCTTCCAAACTGAGTGCTTCTCCTCATGGGATCCCTTCTGGGAGTAGTCCGCCAATAGGTTCAAAGCCGAAGGCTTTTCCACCATTTCAACATCCGAGTCATCGGCTTTTGGAAGAAAATGGGTTTAAGCAGCAGACGTAATGGGACACTAATTCAGTCTTTGTTCTTGCTATTTCATATTATCTTTATATTGTCATCTTTTCTTCACGTCAAACTAACACCTTTCTGGAACTGCTAACACCATTCAGGTGGCTCTTAATTAATCAACTCTAGAATAGCTTGAGAATGGCTAAATTCATTCTCAATGATAAACGTCACTAGAACACACTTCTGTTTGAGCATGAGAACCATGTCTGAAGACATCGAGCTGTTCCCAAGTTGTATTAACCAGTAATATTCATGATTTGGTTCACCGGTCAGTAGGGTCCAAATGGAGTCAATTTAATGACAGACTAGTTGGTGAGGGTAAACCTATCATGTCCACCACAATGTAGCGAAAAACAAAGAATTTTGGCATGGGGAGCCCTGTGAAATGTTGTTGATAGGCAGTTGAAACATTACTGGGGCCTCCTCCTATTGCTTAATTTCTTTTGATGTTACACTGGCAACCTGTTTCCAAATTGTGTATAGATTAGAAGAAGACAGACTGACAGAGTTAATGCATCTATTATGTTTTAATGTTACCACGAACGTTGATTTGTTCTTTTGTTCCTTTAGGTATTTGAAGTACCACAAAGCTTGCCTAAATGAGCGCAAGAAATTCGGAATTGGTTGTAGTGAGGTGTGTGGCTTCATTTCTGTATTTTGTTATTTGAATTGCATGTTTCTTTCACTACTTGGCTAGAAAACTGAAGTTTCTACCAAGCAGATTTGTTGCGAGGTATATGCAGTTACAGACACATTGGTCATGTTCGTACACCAAAATAACTTAATTTATTTTCCATGCATCACAATGGCAGTCAAGAATATGAATAATGATGCACTTTCAAGAGTGCTTTATGTCGAACTTCTTGCCAATTGCTTTGTTGTTTAACATCTAATCTTATTTTAGTATGTTATGGGCCAGGTTTGTCTACTTTGCTTCCTCAAATAATCTGGTGCTATGTCTATAATGTTTTATTTTCTGGGTTGCTTGGACCTCTGAGCGGTGTTAAACCGTCTCCCTGTGTGGGCATATATTTGGATACTAGACCTTGTGGTTAAATATGTATATATATATATATACGTGTGTGCTGTAAAGCTATTGATGTTGCTTATTGATTGTAAATATTATTATACTTATTTAGTATATACTCTGACAAATCGTATTCGTGTTCAAAACACTCAGTCTTCCATTTTTCTTTCCGAAGTTTTTGGCTGAACATAAAATCGCGTATAAAGTTTGCGCATTCTTTCTTCACATGGAATTACATACAAAGTTCACTTAAGTTTCTTAACTGACTTTTTTGTTTTTAAATGCAGGAAATGAATAAGTTGTACCGCTTTTGGTCACTTTTTCTGAGAGACAGATTCAAGCCTTCTATGTACGACGAGTTTCAGAAGTTAGCATTGGAAGATGCAGCTGCTAATTATTATTATGGATTACAATGTCTTTTCAGGTTTTACAGGTAAATTTCTCTTATTCGAAAGCACCTTAAATTTTGATAGGTAAATGAATGATGATTGTTTGTTTTGAATTTTGTCGTATTACTGATTCTCCAGTCATTAAGCTTGTTCTCCTTGTTTCTGTGGGTTTATGTTTTTTTCCTTTCTTAGCTATGGCCTGGAGAAGCGATTCAAAGAACAAGTTTATGAGGATTTTGAACGGCTCGCCCTTGAATTTTATAATAAGGGAAACCTTTATGGCCTCGAAAAATACTGGTAGCTCTCTCCTTAATTCCCATTTTCCTTTTCTCATATTAAGTTAATGTCTACCTCTTTTTCTTTTCCTTTTTAGTTTTTGTAGTTGATACCCAAGTAAGCCAATGAGTTTGTTCGCCAGCAAAATTTTTTTTAATGATGTCCTAGCATGCTAGTAAGCGTAAGTCCATGAGATGAATTAACATATTTTGTTCGAACCGCTGGAATTTATCTAAAAAACATGTTTATTATTTTCTTGCATTGTGAAGTGTCAGGATAGCCGAAGACCACTGGGGTCAGTGGTTGACTGCAGCTTTCCCCTCCGTTGAGATGGTTGGTCCACTCCGTCGCCTGAGTCCAAACAATAGCCCTGCTCAGGATTGAGCTTTGTTCAGCTGATAAGCTTGGCCTGAGCCTTGACTTCAGACACCGCCTCGAAGGCGAGGCTTGCCTATCGGCTTGACTTGGCCCTTCGGTCACTCACAGTTTGCCATCTCCCCTACTGCCAAGTGCCCAATGACCCATTAGTTGCATAAGCAATAATTGTTTCTACCGAGAAAAACCTTCCACTGTATATACAAGCTCGATGTGGGTCTATAATTGCAGTCATTTTCTCTCAGCTTCGGTCTAACATAGATCCCCAACTTACTTTTTGTTTATACCAGGGTTGTTACTTTCCGATTCTATTTCTGTTTCCCTAGTCATGAATGAATCTGTTGCATTGAGGAGTGATAAAATATTTAGGTTCTTTAAATTGTAGGTGAAAGTTAGAGAGAATTTCATTCCATCTTATATAATCATTTTAATTGTGTGATAGGGCTCTTCACCATTATCGGGGTAAAAATGGCCTAAAGCCTTTGAAGAAACACCCAGAATTAGAGAGATTGTTGAAAGAAGAATTTCGTTCTATTGATGACTTCCGGGCGAAAGAGAAGGCAGCGGTTGTGGCTCCGGCAGCAAGAGAAGGTAGTTGCAATGGCAGCATTGGTGGTCCATCTGATAACAATAACAAAGCTGTTACGGGACAGCAGATAAGAAAGAAATCGAACTTGTCAAGGGAGCTAGAAGCATAACTTTTCAATAAGTTAAGGCCGGCGAAAGGGGAGATGCGATTAACTATAAATATTGGCGATATCTTGGTGTGAGCGGGAACTTGGCACTGTTGAAGTTTCCCTCCTTTGGTATAATTTTTAGCCCTGGGGAAATTTTATGCAGATTTTGGAGTTCTCTGCCCTAAGGAGGTTGCTTATGTTTTTACCCCTTTTTCCAGAATTTGTACATAATAAAAACCCAAAATAAAAAAAAATGGAAAAGGAAAAAACCCAAAAAAAAAGAAAGAACAAAAAAAGAAAAAGCAACAGATATCATGAATTTATTAACATTGACCAATAAGATATTAAAAATTGTCCTACCATTCCCAAGTGTTTTTGTTGATTGTGGTATTCAATTTTTGTTTCTTTTGAAATTGGAATCGGCTAGAAACTTAGTATTTTTGTGCCCTCATCATCAGGCACCTCACCTACCCATGTAATTCAAATGTCTAAAAACATCTTATTTGGGGATGGTTTGTCATGGAGTATTCATTTGAATGAATCTGTCTTTGGTTCGAAATAGAAGCCAAGGAAACAAAACATTTAAACAAGGTAACTGAAAGGTCAAAACGTAAAATTTTTATTTCCTTTAATTGTTTACAGGATGTCTCGGTCTCCCCTGTTGCAGCGAACTCATTCGCACTTGCACATACTATTCATGGCTGACTGCATACATAGATGACTCTCCACTACTCATGCTTGATTTGGGTCTGGACTAAAAACTTAACCAACCTTAGCAATCATTATACCGACGCTTGTATCTTTTCATTCACGAGGAAACTCCTCTTTTTAACATAAGTTGGTAAATGATTTCAACCGGTTATTTTACATCTATGATAGTACTTGTTATGTTGAAGAAAATAGGAAATTCAGTGTAGAGAAAAGCAATGAAATCTGTCATCTCTAGTCAATGCAACCAGGTGGTTGCACAATTAACTCAAATTGTTGCCTAGGGAGACTTGCTGTTTGCAAAAACCATTCATTATGTTGTGTCAATGGTTCTTTTTAATGATAGACTCGGAACCCCGTGATTTGATGTTTTTGTTCACTCCTGAGGTTGCTTTATTTAGCTTCAACAGACAAAACTAATAGTTTGATGCAATAACATCTCCAGTGAAACACCATTATTTGATCGATCCAAAATAGTATTAAGGCTCTTTGTTATAAGTAAATTTAAGACTAATGAAGTTTAAAAGAACCATATTTCTTTCATCTTATGGAAACAAAGACACACTAAAGGAAAATAATCTAGCAATAACAGGGAAAAACTACAGCCTCATAATGGAAGTATTTGATTCATGAAAAACATGACAACAAAAAACACCCTTCTCATGTAGCACCAAATGGTTAGAAAATACGGCAAGATAGCCCAAAACAGAATACATCTATTCAGAAGGGGAACTAGAGAAGACAACTGTAGCTTTTTTTCACCAAACAAAGTATGAAGTTTCAAGAGTCCAAGACTAAAATAATTCCTAGACGTGCCAAACTACTTTCTTAAGAAACTTAACAAAAGAACATTGAGCTACTCACATTCGAATGTAGTTTGGGAAGTTCGGGAATAGGGACACCAGCAGCAGATGTAACTCCACCATGGCTAGAAGAGGTTTCTGACGTTTCGTCGAACTTCAAGAATTGTAACATTTGAGAAGCTGCAAGATGTGCATAGCATATAGGAGCCACTGCATATAGAGAACCAAGAAAGAAAAAGAAAAAAAGATTCAGTACGAAACAACGAACTAGGTAGTAAACAAGGAATTTTGACATATCGAATAAATAAATGGGTTGGTAAACTTTCGCCAGCATGCCAACACAAATAATAGTTGAAACTTCGTCACTTTATTTTTCATTCCAACCACTGGATGTGTTGGCCAATTGGGATGGCTCGAATACCATGGTGGTGCAGAAAACAGCCTAAAGAACAGTGGACTGATTAAGGTTTCAGATGGTATAAGATTTTGCAAATTATTACCTACAGAAATTGCCGTAGTACTCCTCTGATACCTGCAACATTTACAGAAATTATAGTGTTATCCAGTCCAAAAAGTTCATTTATTTTATTCAATCACAATTTGGATGTGTTAGAATGGAATAACTACTTACACGTATGATAAGGAGTGGACTAGTTCTTGCAGATCGTCAGGTGAAAAACCAATTTCGTCCAACAGAATATGGTAGTGTGTTGGCCTAGTAGTTCCCTGTATAATAAACAAAAGAAAGCGAAAAAGGAATTCTGATAAGCGAATTAATGTAAAGATTGCCAATGAAATAAGACAGTTTTCATGTCAACACTCACAATCATCCCAGCATGTGAGCACATGTAAAAATCATTGTTCCGAGGGTGACAAACTTTATTGTCGATAACAGTGCCTGCAGTAAAGAGAAAGTAAAACCATATAATCATCTGTGAAATTTGACAGGCAGGTATTAGTAATCTTCTTGTGGAGGAGTTGAGGTAAGACTAACCCGGTGGAACATTATCGGGCGATCCAGGCTGAAAGAATTTTGTGTGATGGTTTTTCTGTGCAATAATCACTGTAAACTTGGGGTTCCACTTCTCATCAAGGAACTTGCAGGCCTAAAGTAACAATCGAAGTAATGATGTGAACAATAAATAGTTGATCTTTTAGAATGAGTCAAGTAAAAATAGCTTAACACAACATAAGTGAAATAGTTAAGTTCCAAGAGATAACCTCAATGATCTGGTCCAGTTCCATGTTCAGGACTTGGCTAAACTGAGATTCACTAACCCCATCCCTGAAACCAATGCATTAACAGTGCCCATTAGATGATTATGGGCGCACAGATAAGAGTAAGACCCAACAAGAATATTTGCATAAAAGAGACTAACAAGAATGATAATGCACCTGAAAATAATTATTTGTTCAGGCTTTCTTTTTCCTGAGCTCAGATAAAAGTCCAGCAAAAGCTCTCTGAAATTTTGGAAAGAGTAATGTAAACCTTCAGCCGCACATAAATGAAAAATGACACAGGTGTATCCCGCGATCTTAACCAGGAAGAACAAACGTACCGAACTATGCCCTGGTCCTCTGTATCTGAGACTTTCTTGAATAGAGAATCTATCATTTCAACTTTCGGAGACTGGGTTCTTACTGATGCTCTATAACGAGAAATCAACGGCCATTGCCTGGAGCTCACCACCTAAAGTATATTTTAGAGACCAAAAAAGTAAATCGTCATGTACGTGTAGGACAATACTATACTTGTATGGCGTATGATATTGAAAACATAACTATGAAGAAGAAAAAGACAACCGAGGCAAAAAGATAGTAATGTACCGCAGCTATAGATGGTATATCAGACTGGCCAGGAGACCCATGTGACACATCCATTCCGAGGATGATGGTGGGAGCCTTAGTAACCAGGGAAGCAGGAGAGTGCTCAACAGATAACAAGGAGTTCATTCCACCAAGCTACGAGAAATCAAGTAAATATATGAAAACAGAGTGAACACTACATATGTCTAGAGATCGAGCCTATCCCATAACATCTCACCTTGGCATTGATCTTCAACAGAACGTTAGTTACATACTGGTCATTCACTCTTGTAGGAGCAATGCATTGAGTAACAACTCCAAATTCAGTCAGATTCTTCCTCTTCCACGGACCTTCACAAATAAACAAGATCATTCCATGTTGGTCAGTTAGTATTTAAGAAGATAAAGGACAATAAATGGTGAAAAATGATCAAATTTGTTACCATATATATCAGAGTTTTTCCTCTCCGGGAGAATACAGAGAAGAAACTGTGGGGCATCGGGAAGTTTCGCCATCATTTGTTTGAACATAAGGTCGACACGGATATTAGGTGGGTTTCTTCTTGCCTGTGGGCTCTCTTCGAATACATCGAATGGAGCAGCAATCAACTATAGAAGGAATAAAAACAAGTTTAGATAAAACAACAATGCACGTGATACAATAATGTGGTCTAAAATAGTCATAAAACTTACAATTCCTTTCTGTTGTCCACATCTGATTAAATTTTGAACAAGACTCCGTATATCACATCGAGCAGAGAAGTTCACAACAGCCCAACGTTCAATCTTTGTAGGCTCCACTAGTCTCTATAAAACGCATCGTTGTAATTGTCAGGACAGAGAATACGACCAATATACACCAAATGTGAAATAAATCAGCACCTTATTATTAAAGTTCCACCTCCCATTTCGAGGAAAGAAATCCTCCCCATTGCCTACTTTCAACTGAGAGAGACAACGACAGATGAACCCAAATTAGCAAAAATTCACAACATAACTAAACCATCAAATGAAGGGGTGGTAATCACAAGACTGAACATACATTCTTCTAAACTGAAAATAATTATATTACCTTTGGGGCTGTAAGAACACGCCCTTCAACTTGTGTAAAGTTAGTGTTAATTTTAACACTACAAGTACGTAACATTGGATCAGCATCATAATTGTTGATTTTCAACGCCTGCAGTACAGACAGTACTGGAGATGAGCTTGGGCACTTGAAAGTTGAATATAAACCTATAATTAAAACAGGAGGAGAAGAACAAAGTCATGGAACTTACATCCGTCAAAACTTTCATCCTTTCTTGGGGCTTTTGCCTCGACTTTTCCACTAATGAAGACCTCTGAAGAGTAGATAATGCCTTTGTATAGCGTTGCAACGAAACTAACGAACATAGCTATAACAAAACAAGGTAAACTTTGTCTGTTATCATTATATGTACCAAAAGAATGGAAGGGGGAGATAGCTATTTATAATCACTTTCATTTCACCTCTAGTGGAATGTAAGTAGGCTTCTTAGGTTTTCCCACATTGATGCATGGCATATCAGCAGAATAACGTAATTCAATATGGCGGTGATTGACAAAATAGTCGTACACCGTAACTTCCATGGTATCACTATCTCTGTTTCCATTCTTCTGCTTTAAGGTAAACCTACAATGTAACAGAAGTTATAACCTGTACGCCATGCAGCGAATAAAAGGTGAAGTTTTTTCTATTGCTTAATGTTATCCAAGATTATAAGTCCATCAAAGGAAAATAATTTTAGTAAGAATCTGAGGGGCGTACAGTTGTTCCCTGCAAGGTAGCTCACTCAACCCAGTGATTTTATACTCCGTATTAGATGGACTTGCCTTGATCCGTAAGTTTTTCAGCATTCGCTTAGCCTGTTATTGTAAGATGCAGGGTACAGCCACCAGTGAGATGAAGTCCAATCAGAAATATGTTGGAAAAGGTAGGCAAATTCACCTTGTCCCATTTGATCTCACGAGGATCCTTCGCATTTAGGTTGGCAAGTAGAAAGTCAATAACAGGTCCAGGCTGAACTATCATTGTAGTTGATACATCTGCATTTGGTAAAAGTAGAGTCTGTAATAAATGGTGAAGATGAGAAGATATAACTGTGAGTGTCGGGATAGAAACACAACTTACCAATGTTCAGTGATAATCCTCCCTGGGTGGCTCTAAAACTCGAATGAAACCCTCTACATCCCAAAACTCCACCTCCCACATCTGCGAAGTTTCGTGGTTCGTTGTGAAAGAATGACTGACGGACAAGTAGACATCCCCTACAAAGGAAGGCAACTTAAGATTGATAATTCTCCTGCAATCAAGCTCTAAAAGGAGCATGTAATAAATGATTTAGCTCACTGTTTCGCTGCATGCTGTCTTAAAATGATATCTAGAACTCTCAAAGCTTCTTGTGAGTTTTCTGATTCTTGACCGCATAATGCTTTGGTGATGGCCTGCATTGGTATCTTGGCAGCAAAACTTATCTCCACTTTAATGGTTTTTGACTGGTAAGCGCGCCTGGACCTCTTTCGTTCTGTCTCATTTGGACTATCGTTACCACCCGGACTCCCATTCCCAGTAGTTCTACAAACAAAATCACACTTCAACTTACCATCTAATGCCAAAAATAACAAAGAAATTACGATCTGAGATAATTTCAGAATTACATAGATGCTTACCTATTGGACGTGACATCCTCCAACACGATAGTGAATTCGAGTTTGTTATGTGGGAGAGGACCAACCGTAAATAAGCTCTTTTCCCCATCATAAGCGAAATCCTTCCTAGCTAGCTCGGTATCGTAAGTGGCCTGAACTCGATCGATGACCCTCCTACCAATACCTTTTCCGTCCACTAGTGGTCCATCAACATATGACATGGAAACCTGATCAAGCAGAACAAGATAAGCAATGTCACTTACTTCATCATTCATTACGGAGGATATCCAAATCAGAGCCTAGAGAAATGCGTATACATACACTATAGTGATAAAAGTATCCGTCAACATTAGTAACACCAACTTTAAAATGATTTGTAAGCAACTGTATAGCTTGCCCCTTGCGTCCAGATCCAGTCCTGGCCATCGGGACCCGTTTGAGCTTTGAAACCTTCTTAGCTGGTTCAAAATTTGCACCATCAGCACCATTAGCGCCATTGACACCATTTCCATCCTCCACTATCACTGGTACTACATTCCCAGAGATTGGTGGAGAAGGTGATCGAATTAACTCCTCGGAATTTGTTTCCTCTGGTTCAGTAAACCCCATCTCCTAAATCTTAAGCCACAGTTACAATAATATAGTAAGAGAACAATCAAAAGCGCATCACAAACAGATTAATCAATATAATATGCAAACTCACTCGCTAAACATGAAATAAGCACAGTACCAAAGTATATATACTTCAATTTTCTTTGCCTTCATGTGCAAAATGGATATAAAACTTCAATGACTGTAAAATCATTTGTATCAAAATGAAAAATAGTATAATGAGATGAATCAAGCCAGTAAAAAACTCTAACAATCATAGATTTAACAAATCAAATAATTGTGTGCTATGAAACTTCAGATTTCACATACAAACTACCAGAAACAGAGGAAATAGACGGAGAAACTGCTCAAATGACTGCAGAAATCAAACAGAACTCCAGTTTCGCTCAACTCGTAGAGATTATAATCCGATTTTGTTGATCCTAAACCTTAAGCAAGTGGATGCGTAGAAGGATTCAAACTCAAAACTAATAATAGAAAAAAAACAGATTATACGTGAGAACTTCAAGATCTTCATGAATATGGAAGTAACTTGATGATCAACAAAAAAGAGAGAGTGATAAAGAAGTTGTTCAAAATCAACCAAACCGCCTGGCGGCAAGCAAATCCATACGAAAATACCACAATTATAGCATAATTTACTTACATTTAAACAATTCAATCTCTAAAACTAAGAAATGGAAAGAGATCAAACAACTAACCAGATAGATCTACAAAAAAAAAAACAACTACAGACTAAAATCTACTCAAATAATCAAGCAATTATGAAGCAAACAAACAAGAAACTCACTACTAAAGAAGAACTTCAAAACTTTCATTTCTTACCAAAAATAGAAAGAAGAACCTAAAATCGAGATTCACGAGAACGAAAACCTTGCGAATTCTTCTTCTACCTCACTCTCACTCTCTCACTTCTTTCTCTCACTATCTCTTCTCACTCCGAATTTTTCTTCCCAAACTATTCCTTTCCAACTGGATTTCTTTCACCTATATACTCTCGTGGTCTCCCTCCATGGAGACCGAAATTGATATACCAAAACTACCCTCTATGAATATTAATAATATCTTCTGTGCCATAATTAACCGAATCTTTGAATTTCACGAGCACGTCGTTGTTTGTTAGTGATATAGTACGCAAGATAGTACGTTATTTAATCTAGAACCGCCTTCTTCTGATGGGTTATTCTTCAAATCCGACGGGTGAGATTGGGTTTATTAATTTTGACTTTTGATTTAGCGTCAATCGAAGTCAACGTGGCAGGTGTTGTATTTTGGGATCATGGGTTGCGGTACAAATTACACTTACTGGTTTGTTGCTGACTGAACGAAACAAACAGTCGATTGAGAAGTTGTTGAAGGTACAGCTACGAAATTACTGGAATACCCTGGATTTCAAAGGATATTAAAATACTACGATTTTGGTGCCCCCTTTTCAGTTATCTGTTTTAGAGAGACAAGAGTGAGAGAGGAGGGATGTGACAAAGAGGACCCATAACTATCTATTGTCACCGAAGATGGATCCCATCTGTCAACAATCTTTGTTTCGACTGCTAGGAAGTTTAGTCTACCATTTTAGAGATCAAAAGTTCGAGACACACTTACCATTCTAAAAAAAATAAAAATTTGTCCATTCTACATGCTATTTAGAGGTGATCTCACTTTGGAGTCAAAATGTCTTAAACGCCGTAGAGGTTTTTTTTTGTTGAAAGGAACGCAGTAGAGGTTAGTTGTAGTGATTTCCACATTGAGTTGTTTCAACAACTACAATATTACCCATGTGCAAAAGAATCTTTCTCATTTGAATGTGCATATGCTCTCTCAAAGTTTTCAGACGTAAGGTGACTATGTAATTTAGGCTATAAATAAAGTAAATGTAGAAGTAGATGGACTTTAGACCCCCTAAGATGATCTTAGGGATCTTTATATGACTTTTAGGGTCTCCAAAGTGTCTTAGTTGACAGTGTCGGTTAAAATATGATGAATCTTGGAATCCAATTTCAAAAACACAATTTGTATTATTAGTATAAATAAAATATAAAGTAGTATAGATTGACATTAAAAATCCAAATATTCCGTGTACAATTATATTTTATCTTTATACCAATGTGATATACTGGTATCATATGTAATGATGGGAGCTTTTTTTTTTTTTTGTTGAAAATATATGTAATGATGGGAGCTAGTTTCTACTTTGTGTATGTTCTTTGAAGCAAATATTGCAATTACAACAACAATAGTTAAAGGATCTCTGAAAAATCATATTTGTATATTATGGATCTTATAGTGTAATTATAGTAATTTCAAACACAAAAAAACTTTAGATCTATGGTTGTTTATTTCCCATTGAATATCATACATATTTTATTAATCATTTTTTAAAATCTTAATGACTCAAAATGTAAAACACAATTTTCATTAATATATTGAATCCTTTATATATTTTATAGAATTCATTAGTTTTAAAATTCAAACTACCAATTTATTTTACAGATCCGTATAAAATATCTTTAGGCCCCGTACTTATCTTCTTAAATTATCTCACCAGTAGTTTTTTTTTTGAAATATGTAATTTTATAAATCTATATAACAAATGACATAAGTTTTAGTGTCATGTCATAACTTTGGTTTATAAATCTCGGTCGTCCAATTTTCTTTTTGTAAATCATTGCCCTTCTTTTTGAAAGAGTCTTTAAAAAATAAAGGTGTAAAAGTGAAAATAACTACCCACTCCCTCTCTATAAACTCTCTAACTATTTTTGTCTTTCCTCTTTTCTTTTTCTCCCTTCAAACAACTCAATATAATCTCGAGTATTAATTTTAATATATTTTTATTACTTCAATATTCGTATAAGACCAAAATATTCGAGAATTTTGTATAACATAAATATAGAAATTTCCGTGCCCTACGGGCACGGGCTATACCCTAGTCAAACATAAGTCCCATTAAAACAAACGTTAAAAAAGACCAAAAGAGAATACGCACAAAAAATAACCAACTCATCCGTCAACTCGAAGGGGCTAAAACTTTAGCAGCCAGATTATGGGGGGGGGGGGGGGGGGGGGGGGGGGCTGTATTGGAATCACTCGAACAACGGCAGAGAGACATGTTCCTCTCCCGCACTAAGCCAGGAAGATATGTAATCTCCACGGGGAACAATAGAGCCGATCTCACCGTCGTTTAAAGTGTAAGTAGAGTAAAATTAATTTCTAAAGATCATCGCTCTGGAGATCTAAAAGAAAAAATTCGGAGTACAAAATTTTGAAGACAAAATGTAAATTTTGGCAAATTTTCTGGGCGCAAAAATTTAAAGGGAAACAAGATATCTTCCTCATTTCTTACGACCGATCACCACCACCATTTTCTCCTCTTTTTTTCTTCTTCTCTCCTTCAAACACCACCAGCTCATTTATCTTTGATCTCTCTTCTACTCCTTCCTCTCACGTGCTATCTCTTTCTATCTAATCCAACAAACCGATCTGGTTTGGGAAATCCCCCAAACCAACCTGGTTTTGGAGGGATTCCAGAATCAAATAACATTGGAGATCCCCCAGACCAACCCAGTTTCAGAATCCCCAAACCAACGTAAAGGGAATTTCCTCCAACTAGTTCAGTATCGTTTTCGGGCGAAAGGTATCTTTCCTTTCGCAGGAACAACTAGAGACAAGAAGAGGGGAGAGAAAGAGGGAGAAGAAGAAGAAAGAGAGACAGAGGGACAGAAAGAGGGAGGAGAAGAGATGGAGAGAAAGGAAAATAGGGAGAAGAAGGAAGATAGAAAAATAGTGGTAGCCGAAGGTGGTTGCAGAGAAGAAGAAAGATTCGAGAAAAAGAATAAAGGTTGCCGATAGTGGTTGTTTCCCGAGACCATTATCAGAGTGAAGAAAAATTAGTGGAGTTAGGGGGGACTAAAAGAAAAGGCCAAAAAATTTCACTCAAAATTATTTTTCCATAACAATTAGAAAATAAATAGGTCAAATTAATTATTTTTCCATAACAATTAGAAAATAGATAGAATTGACCGGTTTTCCGCAAAGTCTCCGCACTCCAAAAAATATTCTTATTTCTCTAACGCGCTGACCATTTTAAATGGTCTTTCTATAGCTTGTATTATATGTTACGATAATGTATGTGCTTGTTCAAATTCATGATGCATTTACAAGATGTATCAGTGTCATGTAAAATATAAAATGCAATGACTTCTAGACTCAGTTGCCAAAAAATGACCACTCACATTCCTTGCCATTCTATATAGTAATAAACATTTCATAGGCCTGTTTGGCTTCATCAATTGAACAGAATTAACCTTACGAAACTCCAGTATCTATAAGAGAACAATTCGTTCCAAAACAAAAAGGACGACTGCACGATATAGGATTTTCTTACGTGCTTCGATCCAAAAACAAACACAGAAATTCCAGTATGGAATATATCCTCCAGAAATGGGGAAAAAGAAGCAGATGATCATTAAGAGAAAATAAAGTCTTATATTAATAACACTGAACTTTGTACTTGGCAATACTTACAATGGAGGTATTTAGAGTTGCAGTATATTATGAATTATACATGCATGTTAAATATGTAACACTTAAGTAGAGTAAAGAGTTAAGGGTCACTCACATGGATTCGACATTACCCACGAGAATACGAACCAAGTGGTCCGTACTAATTGGACCATTATCATCCATCCTTACCATGAGTCACGATTCTCTCTGTTCTGATCCAGCTTTTTCACCTTCCTTCGCCTCAGTTTCCATCCTTAAGCCAAACCCAATTATGTTACTTCCATATGGGTTAGGTTCCCACTGATTAAGGAAATCGAGTTTCTTGTCAGACTTAGGTGGGGTTGGAGAAGGGATAGGATCGTTTGATTCATCATTCAATCTCTGTTTCTTGTGAGGGGATTGAGGATGTACAGTATCAGAACCTGACTGAGATGGATTTTCTTTTTCTTCCGCCTGCGAAGGTTCGGAGCCTTTCAATACACTGCCTAGTTTTTGTTGCTCTTCAATGATTTTCTGCAAATACTTCCCTTGAGCTTCAATTCTGAGTTGTAATTGTCTTTGCACCTGAATTGGGAAATACAAGGGATCAGATTGGACCCTTCGTGAGTTGGTACATTTCTAATGCACAATTATTTGTTGATTCTTTCAATATGTATGAAACAACTCGTTTCTAATACAAGAATTAAGATAAAGTCGCAAAGTTCGTAAAGTTATTGCAGTGGCTTGTTTTACGAAGTAAATCCCGCACAAAGAACCCGAAACAAACTAATAAACCAGGAAGTAAATGACAAGGATAAAAATACTAATTGACCAATTGAAGAATAAAACAAATGAAATTTGGAGCAAACCTCAAGCTGTTCATGAAGGCGCTTTTGGACCTCCATTTGCATTCTAAGTGCCTCATTGATTTGTACGCCCCTGGAGATGGAACAGTTGTGGGAATTTTACCAGAGTCAGATTTCTTAAATAAAGTTTCAGAGTCGACCTTCAAATTGTTTATCACCACAGATGGGATGGAAGAACGTCGTAGAAAATGAAGCAAAGGGTAATCAGAAAAGAGAACAAAATAAGAATACCCACGATGCAGAATCCATGCTAGATAAACTATCGCCAGAGTCTTTCTTCTCATCTTTAGAACCTAAAACCACACCGCAGTTTTGATTTTTAGAGGTATAAACCCAACAAAAAAACACAGGCGTAATTGGAGGAGACCTTTACCATCGCCTGGAGATTCAGGTATGCACTTTGCGAGGCGATATTTCTACATTAAGATAGAATATAGATAATGAAAGACAGATCTTTAGAGATGAATAGACATTACTAACCAGTAAGCTTCAAGAGAGATAGCTATAGAGAGAACTGTACCTGCAAATGGCTTTTCACGTGATAAATAGTTAGACCAGACACTCCCATCACCCTAAGAACACCTTTTGGTGTTGCTCCTGAAACCAGAAAAACCGTAAACCTTATGTGAGACAAATATAATGGCTCCACTGTAGAAGCATGTAGTATAGGTAATAGCCATTACGCTCGGCTTGATAGGTAGCTAACCAAGAAAATGGTTTGTGCACTGGCAATATGTAATACTAGATTCTAATTGCAGTCATATACAAAACTTATTTCTTCTATACACACTTGTGATGTGCTTTTCAGCCATTTAATTACTTAAAGAAAGCACTCACTATCTGGTCCACCAAGCTGAGCAATTGCATCAACAAAACGATCATGAAGATCTGAAGTCCATCTCAAACGTTGTTTACCACTCCCACCAGCAGGAGCTGAATTGCTAGATGCGGGACCTCCAACTGCTCCAATATCTGAAAGTTGTTCACCACCTTGACTCTTGTGGGGTACTAAGGACATCGTTGAAAATTTCTTTGCATGATACATCTTCGAAACACTGTGAGATAATAGAAACAAGATGAAAGTGAAGATTTAATTCTATTTTACGAAGGCATTGTACACAAACATGGATGGATGAAAGTAAATCATGAATATTCATGAAGAAAATATAGTGAAATACATGAATATGGGTAACTGGCCCACGATCTGAGGCCTTCGACTTTGGCATGCCAAGGCAAGGAGAGAGGCCCATGCCCTTGCCTAGCGCCCCAGACTACATAGCATCTTACTGTAATTTGTAGAACGACAAAGAGATAATTGAAACACCACCAAAAATCGCAATGAATATTTGCCTCTTTCGGCATTAAATGAAAAATATACGACGAAGTTGTGAGAACGCAAACAGGTAATTGCATACAGTATCTACAACCCACCCATTCACCCAAAATACTGAAGAGATAATAAATACAAAAGAATGTCTATACAACTAATGTAACATGTAACAGTTAATTGTTAAATATCTAAATACTAATCAATGGAAAACCTGACAAAGAAGATTTTCACAGGACGCTCTGATTTCAACGATATGCTATAGTGGTGTCATATGTCTATAGATTCTAACATCTTTCAAATAGCCCATTCTTTATCTAGTTATTGCTCAACTTAACTACTCCCATATATGAATTGAATTGTATATCGGCTGATTCGGATAAAATTTAATTCATGGTGTAAGCCTAGTAAGAATTCACACAACCGACAAATAAAGTTACACCCTAGTCGTGTGCCAACTTTCACGTCCACATAAACACATCCACTAGAGGTAGTAAATCCCAAATGGATCTGTCAAATTTCTTAAAGATTTCAAAAAAGAAGACACCCTATTTGTTTTCATGTTTATCTGCAAGCATGTCTAAAATCTAATGTATGCATATTTCTTCCTCAAAAAGGTCGAATTCACAAGCATCTTTTTCAACCAAAACTTCTACATTCCCTAAAACATTGTCTTCACATAAATTCATTGAACATCTATGGAAAAAATAGATTTATAACTCATTAGCTTCTTCAAGTTATTAAACTTAATCGATTTCAGTGTTCGAACTTCAAACTTCAATGGGCATGTCCATACAACAGCCTTACATCACAACTCCAATACTACTCAACCAAGTTAAACTTTAATTTATTCTGCAGGAGGTAAATCTCTCAAACTAACTGCATAAATTGCAAATATGAGAACTCTTATTAAGAAAACAAACTAATCTTATCAAGGATTGAAGAATTTTCATCAGATACAACGCCGAAACACAGATTCGTAACAATGTTTAGCCTCATATGCCCAAGAAAATATACTAAACTTCTCAGGTCGAAAACCCAAATTACCATAATCTGCTGACTGCTATGGTTTTCCCAAAAACCCTAGCAACACTAAAAGTATTATAAACTATCATTCACCATGAGAACGAAAATTCATTTTCGCTTTTCTTGTGATTCATGAGAGTAAAAAAAACATAAGCACCCAACAACTAAATTAAGAACAAAACTTTAGCATTCAAGAATGATTATCTATACCTCTAGAAACTTAGCTGCTCTCAGTCAAAAATCTCACTTTCAACTTCAATTAGCTCCTCAGAACTCTTGAAGCTGTTCATTCTCCACAAATAAGCAGAGCAACTTAAAAGATCTGATCTGAATCTCACAATTATCTAAACCTATTACAGTCCAAAAAAGAAAAGTTAAAAGACAAAATCAAAACTTTTACAGACAACAAAACAACCAAATTTGGGGAAAAAACGTGAAATTTAGTGCCTTTAAGAGATGATTTATTACCTCATGAAATGAAAGTTAAGTTATTCACAGTCAAAAATCTTAATTTCAATCTGAATCAGAAGCTCAGAAGAACTCCATCAGTTTCATCTGTCTCAACATTTATTAAAGATCTGATCTTATCTGAAACTAACACGAATTTCAACCATCTGACAGTCAAAAGAGTTAGAAAAATGAGTGAAGAAATGGAATAAAAACCTTTCAAATGTTGAATGATGAAACCCTAGGTACTAAAAGAGAAAGCTTTTTCTGAATTCTGCTACTGAGAGAAGTGAGGATTTAGAAAAATGAATTAAATTAGGGTTTTGAAATCAAAGATTTTGTAGTTGAGAGATAGAATTTATGATTGAAATTTTCTCCTCTTGGGGAAAATTTTAGAGAGAGATAGCGTGTAAAGGACGGCCACATTTATAAGGGCATTTTTGTTCTGAGTGTGGGCCATACAGATTCACATTGGTGGACTTCGATGAATATTGACGGTTAAGATTGATCGATAGTGGTCCAATGAAATTTGACTTCATATTAGCTTTGGAGCTTTTAAAGTGGACCAGATTGAAGTTTGTGTTAGGATCCGACCTTGATGGAACAGTATCAACTTTATTATTTAGAATCTCGATGAAGATCTAATGGTTTACAATTCACCATGGCATTTCATCCTGGATTATTTAAAGGGAATGCGCAAAGACACTTTAACACCTATTTTTTTTTTTTTTTTTTTTCTCGACAGGGCCTAATCAATCTAGACGACAAACAAGGTGGTGGCAAAATGTGCTTTCGCGCTTTTTTTGACATATCAAGCTTACAACACTAGCTAGCAACATCAAAGGAGATATAGTGGTAAAAGAAGCATATCAAGACCGAGGAGCAGGATCACCACTAGCTTACCCCCATGAGCATAAGCACCATATGCGGAGCCTATTCCGTGTTGAGTAGAAGATCAAAATCCATCTCCTATGCCAGTAGATCCATAGCCTATTTCTTTTCCAGGTGTATATAAAAATGTATAGGTATCCTCTCAACATGTGGATCCATCGGCAAAAACATATTAACCCCTCGCCTCATCCAATTCCAATGTTAGATAAAGAAAGAGAGCGAGGTCAGTTCCGACGCTTCTTGTATTAAAGCTTTAATTATAAAACCGAAGCAGCAGAATAGGAATTTGCATGAATAAAAAGAAGTTTCCAAGAAATAAGATTGAATGAGTTTTGGACCAGGTTGCAGGGGATAAGTAAGGTTGGGGACCCATGCCCTAATCTGAATGAAACAAGACTACATAAACTCAATAAACCTGGGGTTCCAAATTCAGCACTAAGGAAGAAACATTACCTTCATATCTGCTGGTAAAAATGAAGGTCAAAAGATAGTCATGCATGCTTCATCTTGACAAGCATTGTGTATGTTGTGTAGTGAGCACCAGAGCACCACAGTTTCGCATAATCGCATCAAGAGTTGCAGCCCTCACATATCAGTCACTACAGCTCCTATATCAATTATAAAATTGACACTCTTTCTAATCCCGTGTACTATATATTATCGAGTATCGACAATTTCTTTTTCCCTTTTTGAGTTCGAGGAAAATAACCTTCGCCTAAGAGACTAAAATCGATCACCTTAAGAACTTCGATTTCTGATAACTATCTCCGGAGGCGGAGATGTCCTGCAAGCTAGCAAAAAGTTGCCCATGTTTTCCAAACTGTATTACAACCATCTAGTTCTTCAGCAAATATACATTTGCAGAGGTAGGAGACTCACTTCTTCAAAATTGCTGCAACCACAATATGGCTGCTAGCAAGTACACCATCCATAACTAATCCACGGAAAAATTAACGAACCACGATATAAGATATCATAGACGTGAGAGAAAAGCAAGAAAATGATGCATAATGTTACTACATATTTTACATAAGTACAAAACCCAAGCAGGAAATTTGTGCCTAGTCTGACGTGCTAGTATTTAAGTATAGCCCATTCTGAGCTAAAGTTAGTCACACGTGAAGAAGAAATCCTTCCTTTCATTAAGTAACTCACCTAGAGTAAACGCGATGACTAAGAGAATGATAGAATTCGCACAAGCATTGTTGTTTTAATGGTGCACGTATGGCGAAGACGATTAGAGCACTTCTTTTCTGACCGGGTTCCAATTCAGCAGTGGATAGGCGGAGGCTAGGCCGCTAGGGCAGAAATCCATTTGTAGATGGTTGGATATTACACCCCACAGTGGCTATAAATAGGGATTCAGTGTAAACAAATGAACAGAAATTTATCCAAGTATTTTAGATTTTAACATTATAAAACACACACATACACAAGCCTAGTAGTCTCACTAGTATCATCTCTGGGGCAAAACATATTCATTAACAAAGGTAAGAACAAGAATATGACATGAAGTAGATTCATAGTTCCTTAAAGAAAGTCTACATAATTGAAGGTACAACTCAATCTTCAATCTACTTCATCTTCAAATATAATTCAGAAATCGCTCCGGTATATAATTTATGAATCGAAAAAACAAAAACTTTATAAGCTAGTTAGTTTCATTCTTATCCGCCACGATTATGCACTAACCTCTTCCCTGACAACCCACAATTAACAGCTTCATTGGGTACTTTACCGATCCGCTTAATTCCTTCAGCAAATACTACACCCATACCCATATGTAAATGAGGTTCAATATGACAGTGAAAAGCCCAAACACCCGGATTATCAGCGACGAATCTTATCGCTGTCCATCCAAATGGGAAAATCACCACAGTATTTCTCAATGGTGGGTTCTTCAAGTTAAGTTTATTTCCATCATTTTCTTCTGAAAACTTTCCTTCTCCATAGCCCAATACCCAAAAATCATGTCCATGTAAATGCCATGGATGTATTTCACTAACATTTGCTGCCAATGCATTTGCATTTTGAAGAATAACATCGACGGTGCTCTTAAAATCGAAAACATAAACACCGTTTCCATGTGTTGAGTTAATATTTACTGGTGGTTGCGATATATCGTAAGTGCTATTGAAATTATCGGGCGGATTTGTACGATTGAAAGTACCTTTTAGCCCATACTTGAGTGAAGCAATATAAGGAGTAGATGGTAAAACTAAGGAAATGTTGTTAATAGACCATTTTATGACACCATTGATCTTGTTTTGTGTGTTGAGAAGAAGGACTCGTCGATCATGACGAGTCGGTGGTTTCGGTGAACCTTGTAAGGCAAGGATTTTGTTAGAGAATGATTTACTAGCAACATAGTCGTTCCAAACAGGAGAGATAGGAAGAGGAGAGGTTGGAAGAGATGGAGAGTTGGGTAAGTAGTTTAAGATGGTAAGGCCTGGTGGAGTTTGGGGGCGCCTCCCTCTAACATTCATTGAAACCCAATAGTTCATTTTAGGGTTTTGATCAGTTGTAATGAGGACAGAGTAGCTTTCACCTGAGTATATATCGATGTTGTCGACGACCACCGGAGTAATATAGTTTCCGTCGGCTTCTACCAAGACCATCTTGTGACCCTGCGAGTAATCAAAATTAGAAAGAATAAGTAAGGCAACATTGGTTCTTCGAAGTCCGCTAAGACGTGATTCACATGTAAAATTGTACACGTTCACCATCAAATTAACGGAAAAATTGTATATCATGTTTAGAGTAGGAGAAAAATATGCAATTATCAGAAATAACAAATATTACAAACTAAATTAGCATCTTTTCCGTAGTTAGTTAACTAGTGAGCTCAATTGGTTGGGTTGTCTACTTTGTCTAGCAATTACCCTAAAATTTCTCATACAACCAAAAAAAGGTGATTGCTGCTAGTGAGACTAATCAACAAAAGTGAAAAGATGGAAGGACCAAATTATAGGGAGTTGTCATTTCTCATTATCAAAAGGAGAAAAGTTACAGATTGGGAGCTCTTTTTTTTCTCCTATTTTATAAAACATATCAATTGAAGTGTAATAATTGTGAATGAATATATAATTTTCCTTATTAAGTTTTTTTTTGTTGCAATAATTAAGTTTTTTTATTGAAACAATTTTCCTTATTAAGTTGACTAATGAAAAGGTCTAGTATGCTTAAAATGCTAGACAAATTAGATGCACCTTTCTCTTTTGACATAAAGACACCTAAAATGTATTCTCAATGTCCCGCCTCTAGCACCTTTCGGTCCCTCGTGACTAAAAGTTATATTTTTTTTTTGTTGAAAGGACAAAAAGTTACATGACGCATGGAAGGAGAAATTAATATGATATGAAAGTATCAAATTTTGTCGTCAAGAGAAAGATTATAATAAGGTATAGAAAAAACTGCACCACGAAAAACTTAAGAGGGTTGTTTTCATATTTAATTATGTAATTATAACCAATTCTATAACTTTAATTGGTAAGGGAAAACTTCTTCCAAATTTCTTAACGAATAAGTTTGACATAGTCTCCTACCTGACCACATTCCAAGTAATTCAATAGAATTATTTTTCGAAGTTTATTATGTAATTAAACTTTCTTGATAAAAATTATTATTAGGAGACTCTTAACAGGAAATTTATGTGATTTACTGTGATTCACAATTGCATAAATAAAAATTACTAGAACTACAAATCACGAATCACGACAAACCACATAAAAGATCTGCCTAAAGTGGCGTCTGCCTTGTTTTTCTCCTCTCCTCAATTTTTCCTAGTAACATGATAAAAAGAAGAAATAAATATAATTTTGTAGTAAGATATTTACCCCAATGGCCAAATTGAGAGAAGCAAGAGCCGTAATGCTAGCAATCCTCAATCTATAAGTCTTGTTTGGTTCCACGCTAAGAATCTGGGGTGCGCATTGCGCATCTGCCCTCAAATTACATGAACTTAACGAGCTGTTAAATTGGGCAGCTAATGAACAATTATATTGTCCTCTCCCATTTATCAAAAGAGACTGTAAAAATAAAAGAAAAATATAATTAGCATATAGTATATAAAGAAAAAGAGAGAATTAATTATAAAGTATAATTTCAATATTGATGTGTTATACCTGAGGTTCACCGATCCAACGAAAGGGATTCATCGAGAGACCCACAGATTGTTTGTGTACGTCTTCGTGATACCAATCACTTAATAATAAGTTGAGTTCTCCGTCGTAATGGAAGGGCTCTTTCTCAGCATCTGCAACATCAACGATAAGTGATCCGTATAAACCCGCCGATCTCTGCATTCCGTAATGTCCATGGTAGAAATATGTACCCGCCTTTTACATCATAACAAAACCACAAAAATATTATTTTAGAAACTCTTTTCGTTATTCTTCACAATATAAAAAGAGATAGCACAAAATGAAATATTTGAATTGGCCTGTCCATTATTTTATGAAAGATGCTAGATCTGTGGTGTCTGTGGTGAAACTTGAAAGACATCCCAATTAGATTAATCATTTTTTATGTCTTGGAAAGGTTAAAAACAAAATTTCGAATCTAACTGTTTTTCCATCTCCACTTTGCACTAATAAAACTTAGAAAAGTAAAAGTAAGTACTTGGAACTCATACCTAAAGAATAACAATTAATTTGATAACCATTACAACTAATAATTGTGGACAAACCAAATAACTTCAAATTTGCACTAAAATAAAATAATATTGCCCATATTTACAAGTTTGTGGGAATCACTCAATGGGCTTAGTTATATATGGGAAAGCAGAGAGGTTTTGTATGCTATTTACTAATTATTTAAATGTCAGGATAGGAATATGTGTAGCCATCCATCTTGGGAAAAATCAGAGTAAAGCCACATTTGACCACTGGAGGATGTGTTAGGTTAGCCAACCACCAACTTTCTTACTCAAGCAAAAGGTAAGAAGTCTAGAAGAAGCCCTTTTCAGGCAGTACCTAGTTTCTAGCCTCCATTCACCAAAAGAAGATTCTTAGGGCACACTCTATACCTAAACCTCATTCACTTTCTTTCTTTTAAAACAATAAGATTTAGGGCTTTTGATTATGTACACTAAGAACTCAATACTTTCTCTTTTTTTTTTTTGTAGAACTACTCAATACTTTCTCTCAACAAAAAAAAAAAAAGAAAGAACTCAATACTTAGTAATTTATAGGGATGATTTCATTTTGCCCCCCTAAAGATGACTAACTCATCAAAATGACTCCCTAATGATAACTAACTTCTATTTTAGCCCCCTTTTGTTTTGTTCTGTCACTCAACTTTAACTGCGGATGTATCTCTTCTTTTTCTACCCTCACTTTAAAAACTTGTTTCCTCTATCCTTCATCACTTTCTTCCCGCGTAAGCCTTAGTATCTTTTTTTTTGCCCTAAAAAGTTCTAGATATTGTCATCCTTGTTTTCCTAAAAAATTCCTTCATTTCATAAAGCCATCAAGAGGGTCAATCGCTTCGTCATCACCGCCACTGCATGATGATGGAGGAACACATAGTCTTTGAAGAAAATGAGACCTCTCAAGTTTGTAAGTAGTCCGTTGTATTACCAAAACTTTTGAATCTAAGTTTCTGTTTTTTTCGACATCTTCCGAAATCCAAATTAAAGATAAGTGATACGATTGACTTTCAGTACTTCCAGTCTGAAGACGAATCTATAGTTACAATGAATCTAGAATTAGAAACTTTTGGACCTCAAATGATCTTTCTTAGACTCTTCGCAACAAATCTTTTCCCGGAGGAGTTACATCTACTGTATTGAAAAATAAAAATGACAGTAGGGGGTCATTTTTGTAAGTTCATCTCTAGGGAGCCAAAATTGAATTATCCCTAATTTGTATTTTATACTTTATGTATCTCCCGTAAAGACACGTTTTACTCTTCCATCAAAGACTCAAAGTAGTCTTCACAAGTGAACTTTGGTATCTCTAGTGGAGTCCATTACTTTTTGTTGAATAATTAAGGAAGTGAAATTTGGAATAGAAATAAAGATGAGACTGAGACTGAAATTTTTGTTAAAATAGACGAAGAAAGTGAGATAGAAAAGGCAAATATATCACAAATAGTAATAGTCTAATTGGATAAAGAAACAACCCATTGGTCAGATCTACAAACTAGTGGGATGTTCTTCCTCTTCCCCAAGTAACTAAATAGAGTAATAAAAAGAGCATGTGGGTTCTAAACTAGGTTTTTCCTTTGTGGGGTAGTCAAATATGGAGAGTAATTTGACTAATCCAACGGACTCCCTGTGTTTTAGTAAAAGCAATAAGTATAGGGAGCCCGCCATTTGGGGACTCCCTACAACCCGTCAACCATATTAGACAAAAGGACAACGAAAATCTCACTTTCTGTGTAGAATTTTCCTTATCCTTTTGTTTAGTTTGGTTAGACGGGTTCTAGGGAGTCCCCAAATGGCGGACTCCCTAGACTTATAAGGAAGAACATAGGGAAACTAATTATCTTATAAAAAGATAGGGAGAATAATTTAATTTTTAAGACAATTATTAGCCCTTTCGTTAGTGGGGAGGTGGATTAGTCAAATATGTAATATTCCTCGACTTGGTGGTGGTGGTGGTGATTTATTTGAAAAAAAAGTGTCCCGGGCCGGACTCAACCCGGGTTGGCTATACAAGGGCCCAGCCCGGATTTTCTATGATATATATTTATATATTTTTTTTAATTTGAAAAACCAAAATTTAAATTAAAAAAATACAAATCTATTGTTTATTTTGAATATAAAAAATTAAAACTTTAGAAAGGATTTTCTATAAATAATGACATGATTTAGAAATGACTTTTGGAAAGATTTTAGGAATAGTTATTAGTCAGTAGGATATAATTTTCATAAATAAGTATAGAAAAGATTTTTAGAAAGAGTTTTTTGAATTGATTTTAGACATTACTTTGTGGAAATAATTAATAGAGGGTGACTTACATAAATAAATTAATAAGTTTAGGAAAGATTCTATGAAAAGATTTTTGGGAAATGATTTTAGAAATTATATTTTGAAACTAATTAGTAGAGGATGATTTATATAAATAGAAGATGATTTACATAAATAGGTTAACAAGTTTAAGAAAGATTTTTGAAAAGATTTCGTGAAAGTGATTTTAGAAATTACGTTTTGGAAATAATATAGAGGATGATTTAAATAGATAAATTAACAAGTTAGGAAAGATTTTTCGAAAATATTTTATGGAAATGAATCTTTTAGGAAGGATTTTATTGGATAGATCTTTTCGAAAAGGAATGTTTTCAAATTCTCTATGCAATTTTTAAAATAAGGCATGAAAAAAAAAATGCTTGTCTGTGTACATTCATCCCTACTAAATACGGGTCCAAACACTTATCCTGACCGATCATGTGTCCGGACAAGATTTAAAAAATACTTTCTCTGTTTATCTCGACTGAGTTCGTTCGGGTCGGGATGCAGTCATTCTTATTAGAAAAAAAAAATTCAAAAAAACACAACTTGGGTTATAATTTACCTTATCAACTTTGAACCTATAAACAAAGGTCTCTTCTGGATCAATAGCACACTGTGATATTGATGCAGTTCCATCTGCCCATGGTGATCCAATCTGTAGTTCCATAACAAGATCAAGACCCACTAATTAATCATTGTTAGAGTTAGAGAGAGAAAACTTAGAGAGAGAGAGAGAGAGAGAGAGAGAATGAATAGATTTACTTGTCTGATTCCATGCCAATGAATGACAACACCTTCAGTATGAAGTTTGTTAGTTAGTTCAACAACAATGGTATCACCAGCTTTAGCTTTGATTGTTGGACCAGGAAACTGACCATTGATTCCTATTACCATGTTTTCTACACAATCTGGTGACCAAAACATATACCCAACTTCCCATTTAAAGTGTCTCACTTTAGCTGATGCTAATGAAATCTCAATAAACAATCCTAACAATATCACTAACCAACCAAACCTAAATGAAGATAGATCCATTACTAATCTAATATGATCTCAATCTTGAACCAAAAATTATTAAAAAGTAAGATGTGGGTAATAATATGTCATATCAAAGCCAAGGGTACTACAACCTAGAGAGAGAGAGAGAGATGGGTGAATGAGGAGGGAAGGGTATCTGTCTAAACTTGTTTATATAGAATAAGAAGTGGTGAGGAGTGTCAATCAAATCACATAATTCTCTATCTCAATCAAAGGGAAATATTTTTCACATATTCACTCCCAATCACAAATATATTTACACCCTTTATTCTCTGTAGATCAATCACAATATATTCGTAATATTCCTTTGATTACTAGAATTATTCTTTTAGATTTGATTTTTGAATTTTAAATCCATGTAATCTGTCCATATATAGATGTATTGTATTACTATATAATGAGAACCTCACACACTGATTTAGTGTGCAAGAGCAAATTCAAATATTTATTTCTCTACATGGTATCAGAGCTTGAAACCCATTTCAGCTGTTCAGAACTTTCCCCCCTCTTCCTACTAAGAGCATCTCCAATGCAAAACTCAAAAAAAACTCAAATTGTCCTATGAGTCAAGGCTCAATTGAGTTTCTCTTTCCTAGATGTTAATGTTGAGATCCTCAATTCAACACTCTAAAAACCTAAAAATAACTTAGGTGTCATTTCCTAGATGGTTAGATTTGCTTTTAATGTTGAGTGGCCAATTGAGATCCTCAAAAGAAATCTCAAATATTGAGTTTCTTCTTGAGATATCTCAATATTAAATGATGTCACATCATTTTGAGATTCAAATTGAGTGTTGTATTGGAGAGAGTTATTTACAAAAAACTCAAAAAATCTTAGGCGGCACTCTAAATTTTTCCATTTGAGTGTTGCATTGGAGATGCTCTAAGAGAAAAGCAGAAATGGGCATATGTTTCTCAAAATATTAGACCAATGGGTATATTTTATTCTACTTAAAAAAAAAGAAACTTTTATGATATTTACACATCTCGTCAAAAATTTAGTTATCGTAGCACTCCACGAAATCAAGGGCGCCCCAGACCCAAAGCAACCAAAGCGGTTGCTTTGGACCCCAACCTACCTGAGGACCTCTTTCATGGAGTTTATGATGGGATAGTTTATTTGTAATAAGTAAAATTACAACTAAATTTTTTTTACAATAGATGAGCAATGACCCAGTGGTTAAAAGTTTGGATATAAGGTGGAGGTCAAGTGTTCGATCCCTCCCACATACATAATAAAGTATTTTTGTTGTCCATTTTTTTTGCTTTAGTAGATGGGCCCCAATCCTTAATTTGACTTTAGGCTCAATAACTCTTGGGCCGGCCGTGCACGAAATTTTATGATCTTTACAAGCTTGGATCTAATATTAATTTATTTATACTAATTTTGTATGGTGCCAGCCTGCTAGGTTGGATCATTTGTGGTTAAGAATCTACATGCACTTCCTCTTTTAATTTTTAATTTTTAATTTTACGAGACGTGATTGCATGTTTTTCGAAGATGCAATTTACAGTTTGAAGCTAACACCACGATAAATGACTAATTCATTATAAGGACATTCCCTTTGTTATATAGATTTAAGATCACTGTTTTTGCAAAAAAGAAATTATATAATACTTCAAATACGAAAAAAAAGAACTTTTCTTTTCCTTCGGTTGAGTTATTCAAAAATGGCAACGAGAAGTGCTTGTATTCAGAAACTCATTCATTCAATGGTTACCAAAGGTCATATATTTCTGTTGTTATTAAATGTAATGAAATTTAAAAAGTTAGAGGAACGTGGTTAGATTTGAGCACCCAAAAATTATCTGAAATAAAAAAGAAACAAACTAAGACACTCCAACATTAAGAGTATGAAGTTTTAGGTAATTCTTAGGGTGACTGACTATTTCACTCTTATATTTTAGAAAAGTGAAAGAGAAATTCTTGTCCTTGCCCAATTTTCTTTAAATACTTTAATATTTTACTTTTTCATAATAAAAGTTGCAACGCGGTTTGTCGACATCTACTTTTAATATTTTGTAGTATTATTTTTACCATAATTTTATGGTCAATATATTCGTTTTAAGAGACGTTTGGTAGTATTATATTGACAACTTGTTTAATTAAACCTAATGCTCTTAAGATTCCAAAGTTCTAGATTAAATCAAGATCTGTGTTCTCATTATGTTAAGGTCAGCCCTTTGGGGAAAGCTAAATAGTTTTCGGGGTGTGAAATTTTAAAGAGAATATGTAGAATTTTAGAGATTTTCCGGAGAAATAAATTTTAAGGGGAAATAAAAAAAAAAAACACTCCACCTCACCTCAATCTATCTCCACCTCACCTAACTCTATCTCCACCTCACCTCACTCTCTCTCCATCTCACCTCTTTGTCTTCTCCGATTTGGTCGCCGGCCGGAAAATTTCCGGCCGGCGACCATGAAGAAAAAAAAATATTCACTCTCTCTCTCTAGAAACTCCGGCGAAGGGACCCCTTCGCCGGAGTTCCGGTCTGTTGAAGAACATACCAGATCTGGCCTGTTGAAGAACAGACTGGAACTCCGGCGAAGGGAAACCCCTTCGCCGGAGTTTCTAGAGAGAGAGTGAGTGAAAATTTTTTTTTTAATGGTCGCCGGCCGGAAAATTTTCCGGCCGGCGACCTAATCGGAGAAGATAGAGGTGAGGTGGAGAGAGAGTGAGGTGAGGTGGAGAAGTATTTTGCTTTCCCCCTAAATAAAATTGTCAAACAAAATTGACCAAGTCTTCACACCCCGGAAACTATTTAGCTTTCCCCAAAGCACTGGCCTATGTTAAAGGTTTTTAATCTATTTCTGTTACTTTTTTGAGAAATCGACTACAATCTACGTTAGTCGTTAGAAGGCATTGCTACATTATGAAGATGTGATAATCACGATAACCGTCAAAGTTAAACCATTAATGAAAGAGACCTAAAGCCCAACAAATTTATAAGTTCATTATTTATACCTTTAAAATCCCAAATTCAATAAACCATGAACCTTCAGGGTTTTAAAATTTATGTCAACACTTTCAACCACTTGGGCAAAGCAAGTGTCGACTGATCTACTTCTTTTATGATATTCACAAATTCAGGTCTTCTTTAATCAGGTTCTCAAACCAATCAGGGACAATTATGGATATAGCTTATTAACCATTTATGTACATATACATTGATGGGTACATTATTACATACATTGAGTAATTCGGAGAGTTTTTAGGGACGTCGATCATCAGTGGAGGCAAAAATCCATGGCTCGTACTATATAGCTTATAAAAAAATAAATACTTCCCCAATCCGATCAAAGCTTTGAATTGAAAACCAACTAGGAGCAACATATTTTGGCATAAGTAGCATTCTGATACAATTACGAATGTGTAAATAACTGTTAACCCAGAGCTGCTAGCTTAATGATGGTGGTGATGGATAAGGTGTGGTGGCGGTAGTGATTGTGGTGCGGTTATGGTGGTGGCGGTGTTGGAAGTATGGAGATGGTGGCGGTGGTGGTTGAGATGTGATAGACAAAGAAAAAATTGGTAAATAAAATTCACAAGTATGTCTTACACAAGTTACTTAACTTTTAAGTCAAAATTAAAAAATCTAAACATTAAAAGAAAGTAAAATATTAACATATCTGATATTTTAGAGTTCTCAAATAACTTTTTACTTTTCTACTTAAATAAGTAAGTTCTTTTAGTGTTGTCAAAGGAAACTTGATGTCATTTTTTTTTTCTTTTTCTGTAAGCTCAAGCTCTCTAGCAGCATAAATGTGAGGGATAGAAGGTGACGTGTTAATGTTTGAATCTGTAACATACACACAAAAACAATTGTTAGTAAAAGGCAGAATTTGTATGAATATCTTGTGTTGTATTAAATTACCAGATATAATAAAAGCAAATGAAAGTGAAAGATGAGAAATTGATTGGCTTCTTTAATTCTCTTTCTATTACTCTCTGTAATTGTCTATATCAAAACTAAGAAAACAACTTCTATTTATAGCCTACTAAAAGATCCCACCAACCAACACCTCATACTATTGCATGCAAGAGGTGTGTGTCTCTAAAGCAAACATATAAGCACTCATACTATTGCATGCAAGAGGTGTGTGTCTCTAAAGCAAACATATAAGCACTCATATTATTGCATGCAAGAGGTGTGTGTCTCTAAAGCAAACATATAAGCACCTCATGCTTATTTGTGTTATCCACAAGCTTCACCATAAGTAATTGAGTTATCTTATTAGTACCCACTACTTAAGCTATAGGCAATCAAGGCACCCTCAACTTGTTCTCTGGGCATCCAAAATATATGTAACACTCCCCCTTGGATGACCACAATATGATACGCAAAATACTGCCTCGTTAAAACCCTGCCAGAAAAACCCATTGGGATAAAAACTGGACGAAGGAAAAAGAGTACAGAGCGTAAATATCACGTACTAGTGCTGCGAAAATCTTCACATGATGATATTCTCCCCCTGATGAATATCATATCTTGGACCGACGTAATCTTATACCATAAGATTATTCAAACTCCGCATTCCAATGCTTTGCACTAGTTTTCTGAATGTTGTTGTAGGCAAAGACTTGGTAAACAAGTCAGCATAATTCTCACATAATGGTATCTTCTGAATATCGATTTCTCCATTCTTCTGTAGATGATGTGAGAAAAATAACTTAGGCGAAATGTGTTTCATTCTGTCACCTTTAATATATCCTTCCTTGATTTGGGCAATGCAAGCCGCATTGTCTTCATAGATAATGGTGGGTGATTTTGTAATCCCAGGAAGATCACATGAGAATCTAATATGACTAATAATAGACCTTAGCCATACACATTCTCTGGTAGCTTCATGAAGAGCAATAATCTCCGAGTGGTTAGAAGATGTAGCAGGCATACTTTGCTTACTTGATCGCCAAGAGAAAGTTGTGCCACCACTAGTAAAAACATAACCTGTTTGTGAAACTCCCTTATGGATCAGATATATATCCTGCCACTTGTGAACCATCAGAGGAATTCTTCGAATAGAATAACCCCATATCAGTAGTTCCTCGAAGGTATCGGAGAATATGCTTTACTCCCATCCAATGTCGTTTTGTTGGTGCCGAACTGAATCTGGCCAATAAATTTACTGCAAAAGAAATGTCAGGTCTAGTACATTGAGCCAAATATAATAAAGCACCGATTGCACTTAAATAAGGTACTTCAGGACCAAGTAGGGATTCATTATCTTCTTTAGGACGATAAGGATCTTTTATTGTATCTAGAGATCTGACAATCATTGGAGTACTAAGAGGATATGAAGTGTCCATGTGAAATCTTTTCAAGACTTTTTCAGTATATAAATTCTGATGAACAAGTATGCCACTTGTGCTCCTCTCAATTTGTAAACCAATGCAGAATTTTGTTTTTCCAAGATCTTTCATCTCAAATTCTTTCTTCAAATATTCTGCAGCTTTTGAGACATCTTCAACTGTCCCAATTAGATTTATATCATCAACATATATTGCAATGATAACAAATCCAATATCTGATTTCTTGATGAACACACATGGACAAATCGGATCATTTACATAACCTTCCTTGGTCAAGTATTCACTGAGACGATTGTACCACATTCGCCCTGATTGCTTTAAACCATATAAAGCTCTATTTAAGTTTAAGTGAATACACGACACGTGGTTTTCCTTCAGGTAACTTGAATCCTTCAGGGACCTTCATATAAATATCAGTATCTAGATTGCCATATAGATATGCAGTAACCACATCTAGTAGATGCATATCGAGTCCTTCTTGAGCGGTTAGACTGATTAAATATCTAAATGTAATGGAATCCATAACAGGAGAATATGTTTCCTCATAATCTATCCCAGGTTTTTGTAGAAAACCCTGTGCCACAAGTCGTGCTTTGTAACGAACGATTTCATTATTTTCATTTTGTTTTCTTAGAAAAACCCATTTGAACCCAACTGGATTTACATCCTTGGGTGTAAGGACCACTGGTCCAAAAACACTACGCTTATTGAGTGAATCTAGTTCTGCCTGAATTGCATCTTTCCATTTCGACCAATCAGGTCTTTGTCGACATTCCTCAATAGAGCGTGGTTCATAATCATCATTCTCTTTCAGAATTGAGGTTGCCACTGCAAAAGAGAATACCTCATCGATAATAGTTTCATTTCGGTCCCATACTTCCTTTGACCATTCATAATTTATAGAGACTTCCTCATTGTTTTGTAACACTGCCTCATCAAGGGCTTTACCCTCTTCAAGGGGTATTTGTTCAGAAAGTGTTGGTGTATCATTTATAGTCTCTTCTAGAGAACTATTATTTTGTGATTGGTTCTTCCTCTTTCTAGGAATAGTATCTTTAGAACCAATTGGTCGTCCACGTTTCTGACGTGGCTTAGACGACTCATTTGCTATAGCAGTTTTTCCTGGTCCTTCAGGAATATTAATTCGTGCACGAGCATTAGCAGCAGGGATTAGGGGTGGGAATCGGGCGGGTATGGGCGCCCACGGGTAACAATGAGTCGGGCTCGGGCGGGTCGGGTAAGTTTCTTCTTTGGCTATTAGGGTAGTTGGGCGGGCGCGGGCGGGTATTTGGCAAAGTTATGTTGATCAAAGCCCGCCCAAGCCCGTTAAAATAGTCGGACCAGTCGGGCAACGGGCTTTCGGGTTTCGGGCTTTGAGAAATAAAAATAAAATAATTATTCAGCTCAGAAAATTATTTTCCCTAAATCCATATAATAACTTAATAAATGTTCTAAACTCTAAACAAATTACCATACTTGTTGAAGTCTTTTACATGTTATAGCCAAGATCTTTCAAAGAGATCATTAGATTAGTTTAGAATCTAAAGAAACCCGTCAAATATACGAAGATCTATGACTAGAGGAATGTTGCTGTACATACAGATAGAGACCAAGAACAGGAAATGTCTAAAACACAACAAGAGAAAATATAAGTGAAAGAAATAGACAGAGGTAACTAGTTTGATCTCTTCTTCTTCTTCACTGCTTCTTTGTTCCATATTATATACCAGGAACATATTACCACATACTATCTCATTAAAATCTCTTTGGAATCTACTTTATCTTTCTACATAATACTATTTCTCTCTCTCTCAAACCTAAAAAACCAAAAGGGCAATGGAGATTCTTGCTGCAAACAGATTTATATATGCCTTTTAGGTTCTAACCCTACATCTGAGGGGTGAGGGGTACTAATAAGTTCCTTAATCCCACGACTCTAACGAAAGGGCATTTATGTGTAATCAGAGTTGTGCATAGCAAATAAACGGGCTATGCTTCCGGGCAACCATCGGGCTCGGGCTTGGGCGGCACCTCGGGCAAGCTTTTATACCCGAGCCCGCCCATATAAATTGATCGGGCTGGGCGGGTAGTACCCACTAACGGGTACGGGCGTCCACGGGCCTCATCGGACTCGGGTGAACATGTCGGGTATCGGACTCTCGGGCTTTTCTCCCACCCCTAGCAGGGATATATGATTCTGTTACCCTTGCAGCATCATTAAATGCATCTGGTAGTTTATTTGCAATGCTTTGCAAATGTATTATCCTTTCTACTTCTAGTTCTGACTGATTAGTTCGAGGGTCCAGATAAGACAAACTTTCTGTATGCCAACATAAATCATTTCGTTTATTATCCGATGTAGACGGATTTTCTCCCCCTAATGGTGGGAAAATTGTCTCATCAAAATGACAATCCGCAAACCGTGCGGTAAAAGTATCACCTGTCATAGGTTCGAGATATCTTATAATAGATGGTGAGTCAAAACCAACATATATACCAAGCCGCCGCTGAGGTCCAAATTTAGTACGTTTTGGAGGTGAAATAGGGATATGCACCGCATACCCAAACACACGTAAATGTGTAATATTTGGTTGATGACCCAAAACATGTTGTAACGGAGAATAACCATTTGCTCTGGGCCGAAGACGGATCAAAGCTGCAGCATGTAATATTGCAGATCCCCATGCCGAAATAGGCAATTTAGTTTTCATCAACATTGGTCTTGCAATTAGTTGTAGATGTTTTATGAATGATTCTGCTAGACCATTTTGGGTATGAACATATGCTACAGGATGTTCAACATCAATACCAGCTGCCTGACAATAAGCATCAAAAGCCTTTGATGTAAATTCTCCTGCCCCATCAAGACGTATCTTTTTGATAGGAAAATCTGGAAAATGAGCACGTAGTCTAATAATCTGAGCTAGTAATCGTGCAAAAGCATGATTACGAGTTGATAAAAGATTAACGTAAGACCATTTTGTAGATGCATCAATTAATACCATAAAATATCTAAATGGTCCACATGATGGGTGAATAGGACCACAAATATCTCCTTGAATCCTTTCCAAAAATTTAGGAGATTCTATATGAACTTTTGTAAAAGATGGTTTTACAATTAATTTACCAAGAGAGCAGGATTTACAATTAAAATCCTTAGTTGTCAGAAACTTCTGGTTCTGTAATGGGTGTCCTTGAGAATTTTGGATTATTCTACTCATCATGGTAGATCCAGGATGTCCCAAACGATCATGCCAAAGTGTCACCACACTAGGGTCGTAAAGCTTCTGGTTTACGACAACATATGATTCAATCGTTCTTATCCTTACAAGATACAATCCAGAAGAAAGAGTCGACAGTTTCTCTAAATCATGTTTCTTGCCAGAAGTATTTGAAGTAATATATAAATATTCTTCATTATTTTCATCTCTAGTCTCGATGTGGTAACCATTTCGACGAATGTCTTTAAAGCTTAATAAATTTTTCAAAGACTTGGTTGAAAATAATGCGTCATCAATGATTATTTTCGTACCATGCGGTAATATTATAGTTGCTCTACCAGAGCCTTCAATGAGACTAGATGAACCAGCGATTGTTATCGCATTAGCCTTGTATAACTTCAAGGTCTCAAAATATTTATTGTTTCGAAAGATAGAGTTTGTAGTTCCGCTATCAACTACACATATATCCTCATCATCCTTTGATATTGTCTTTCTGTAATCCATACCTTCTGTACACAAAAGTAAGACATAAGATTATAACATATTTGTATTATATGAACATGATAATATTACATTAATTATTTAAGAAACAAAAAATATATACAAATATAACACTATTCTGGGAAAATTTTGTCAAACTCTTCATCAAGTAGTTTATCAAATTCAGCGGGAGGTAGATGATCAAAGCTAACATCGTATATATCTCTTTCGGCTGTTGGGACACAATCTTTTGGAATCTCCAGATTACCGCCGTAATCAATAGGAAATAACTCGGTTTGTGATTCAGCATGATGAATTTCCACTTCATCAACTAGAAAATCAGACACATCTAATCCAGTGTTATAGGAGGAACCACCTATCTCCATCTGGTTCATTTCTGTATTCGTCGTTGATTTCTTTAACGACGCTTGATAAAGATCTACCAGATGTTTTGAAGTTTTACAGGTCCTTTGCCAATGACCTGTCATGCCACATCTATAACATGATTTAGTTTGCATTTCAGATGGTTCATTTAATTCTCTTTTTCCTTTGTCTTGTCGACTAAATGGATGATGTCTAGTACTCGAGTTATTATAACGTCCTCGACGACCACGGCCGTAACCACGACCACGCCCACCAGAGTGGTAGCCACCATCTCCGTTATTCCAATTTTGACCATTCCCACGTCTGCGTCCTCCAGAGTGGTAGTCACCATCTCTGGTATCTATTTGGTGATCGTTGCCACGACCACGTCCTCTAGAGTGGTAGCCACCACCTCTATTATTTTTGTTGTGATCGTTGCCACGACCACCTCGTCCATAAGATGCCACATAGGTTTCAGATACTTCTGAATAACCTGTTGGACGAGCTTCTTGATTTTTCATAATAACTTCTCTATTTTGTTCCGCAACAAGTAGACAAGAAATTAAATCAGAATGACATTTAGAATTCATATTTCTGTATTGTTCTTGCAGGTTCATGTTAGATACATGAAAAGTAGAAAATGTTTTCTCCAGCATTTGTTCTTCACTAACAGGAAAACCACAATGTGCCAATTTTGTCGTTATTTTAAACAAAACAGAACTATACTCAGAAACAGTTTTATAATCCTGCAGTCTCAGATACAACCAGTCATTTAAAGCCTTAGGAAGGATTACTCTTTTTAAATGGTCAAAACGTTTCTTTAAACCGGTCCATAACAATAAAGGGTCTCTCATATTTAAATATTCCGACTTTAGATCTTCACATAGATGATGTCGGATAAAATTTAGTGCAGCCGCACGATTCTGAGAAGTTTCATTATTTCCCTCTGCTATGGTTTTCTTTAGATTCCTTTCCTCTAAATGAGATTCAACATCAGGAGCCCAATTAAGATAGTTCCTTCCTGTTAAGTCAAGAACTGCAAAATTTATATTAGTTAGATTCGACATTTGAAAAGTAATAACACAACTTACTTTGATTTTCAAACGGTCTTCAAGACAACCCTTCGTCTATAACTAGAATTATTTCCCCACTTGGTTAGAGCCTCGTGCTGATAACGTTGTATGAATATCTTGTGTTGTATTAAATTACCAGATATAATAAAAGCAAATGAAAGTGAAAGATGAGAAATTGATTGGCTTCTTTAATTCTCTTTCTATTACTCTCTGTAATTGTCTATACCAAAACTAAGAAAACAACTTCTATTTATAGCCTACTAAAAGATCCCACCAACCAACACCTCATACTATTGCATGCAAGAGGTGTGTGTCTCTAAAGCAAACATATAAGCACTCATACTATTGCATGCAAGAGGTGTGTGTCTCTAAAGCAAACATATAAGCACTCATACTATTGCATGCAAGAGGTGTGTGTCTCTAAAGCAAACATATAAGCACCTCATGCTTATTTGTGTTATCCACAAGCTTCACCCATAAGTAATTGAGTTATCTTATTAGTACCCACTACTTAAGCTATAGGCAATCAATGCACCCTCAACTTGTTCTCTGGGCATCCAAAATATATGTAACAAGAATTAGATTTTAACTCCTAAACAAATTAAGCTTTCAATCTAACGTAGGAAAGCCATTCCCCATGAACAAGAAGAAGAAGAAGTCTGTGATGATGGAGTCGTCCCTTTTCTTTTTTTTGGGTTATTTTCGGAGTAGTATTATATCGGAAACTTGCAATATTTTGTAATATCACTTGGACCATAATTTTATTATGATCAATATATTTTATTCGTTTTTAAGAGACGTTTATAATTGGTAGTTATATTGACAACTTTTAGTTTAACTAAACCTAATGCTCTTGAAATTCCAAAGTTGTAGATTCCATGGACAATGGGAACCCAAATCAATCGTTTGTCTTCTTAGAGCATCTCCAATGCTAGACTCAAGAAAAACTCTAAAATTCCTATGTGTCAAGTGTGAACAATGGATCTCTAAACGGTCTCTTTCCTATTTGGCCATTTAAAGACACTCTATTGTGAAAACTTCTCCAATACAACACTCAAGAGAAACTCTAAAAACCTATATTTTGGTTGAAAATTAATTGATTTGTTTATGTGGCACTTAGAGATCCTCAAGAGGACACTCTAAATTCAGAGTGTCCTCTAAAGGATCTCTAAAATAAATCTTGACACATCACTTTAGAGATTTATGTTGAGTTTTGCATTGGAGATGATTTTTAAAGAAAACTCTAAAATATCCTATATGACGTTCTAAGATTTAGAATTTGAGTGTTGCATTGGAGATGTTCTTATTAACCATCAGTCGAGGCAAAAATCCATGACTCAAAAAATAAATACTTCTCAAATCTCATGGAAAATTTGAGTAGAACTCCAACTAGGAGCTATATATATTTGGGCATAAGTAGCATTACGATACAATTACAAATACGTAAAGGGAGATTTTTAGGGCCTCCATAACTGTTAAAAGGGAGATTTTTTAGGGTCTCCATAATTGTTAAAAGGGTCCCTCTTTTAAATGTGCCTCAAAATTAAGGGTGGCTGTAAAAGTACCTAGCCAAACAACTGTTAGTGGACGACTCTATTAGCACTGCCCAACAATTTTTTTTGTCTATTAACACCGTCCAAATCTGTAAGCCCAAATGAGTTAAACGTAACACCCCCATCTGTTTCTCACAAAACCAGACGCAATTCCCAAACCGAGATTTCTCTCTCAAAGCCTTCGGAAGAACCGAACCTGTCCTCGCCAAATTGCTCATAATCTCACGAATCTCTCTCAAAATTTGGTCTCAACCATTTGGTGAAGAGGAATAGTGATGAAACATGAAAATTTTAGTTTGGTGGCGGTAGGTGGCGGATAAGGTGTGGTGGTGGTAGTGAATGTGGTGCGTTTATGGTGGTGGCGGTGTTGGAGGTATAGAGATGGTGGGGGTGGTGGTTGAGATGCGATAGACAAAGAAAAAGAATAGTAAATAAAATTCACATGTCTTACACGAGTTAATTAACTTTAAATTCAAAAGTTAAAAATCTAAACTTCGAAAGAAAGTAAAATATTAACATATCTGAAATTTTAACATTCCCAAACTACTTTCTACTTTTCTACTTAAATAAGTTATTTTAGTGTTGCCAAAGGACGACACCTAACTTGATGCCATTTTTTTTCTTTTTGTAAGCTCAAGCTCTCTAGCAGCATAACTACATGTGAAGGCTAGAATTTCACGCATTAATGTTGTAACCTGTAACATACACACATAAACAACTGTTAGTAAAAGGCAGAATTAGATTTGAACTCGTAAACAAATTCATCTTTCAGTCTACAATTAATTCGCCAAGTTCAGCTAAATAAGCATAGGATTTGACTGGGATGGAGGGTAGCTTAAGATTATCCCATGGCATATAGTTGCGTAAGAAATTTTAATTGTTGGAGTTAATTTGAGTACACTAGGGTCTGTGGCATAAGAGTTGCAAGTTCAGATGCATGATTTAATCGGCTACGTTGGGCTTGGCTCAAAACTCAAATTGGTGGGGAAGGGGATCATCTGCCTGATCCCAACTTTAAATGCTATCAGGTGTTAAAGGTCACTAAAAAAAAAATGAAATTTTCAGGACAAACTTGCTGGGATTTCATAAGAAACAAAACAAGAACATCAACGAGGAAAAACAAACTCAAGGTTTGATAGTAAATCAAATCAAGTTAGCTTAATGTGACATATAACATAAAACCTAATCAAGGGGCACGCATAATATATACTTACAGGCATTGGATCAATGCTACATATAATTGCACCTGGTTTCTTCAAGTCCCAAAGGCCATAATCAGCCATTGGAGCATGGATGAGTATATCTGCTTCTTTAATAATATCCTTGCAGTTAATTACTTCGGAAACTCTTAAATAGATGACGCTAGCATGTTCTCTCTATAAACAAAAGTCAATAAAATGACTAAACAGATAAACAAAACCATCATCTTCGAATATGACAAGTTTCAATCTAGATAAAATTACTATATACTTCTATACCTCAAGAAATTGCCAATCGGTGTTTGCAAAGATGTTTCTAAGTCCAATTACAACTACTCTCTTTCCTCTTATGTCGAATTCAGCACGGATTTCTTTCAATGATTCTATGAATCTTTTCATAAAATCTCGAGATGAAGGGTCTTCAACTTGCATATTAAAATCTAGAATTGGTTGAGGAAACCCATCTGGGGAAAAGGGAACGCGTAACGCTTCCAATATCTTCTCTTCATCCATATGCTGGTAAGAAAAGATGATCTCTAGGTAATAAAGTGATCACTTGCTACGTACCCATTTAGAACATTAATGGAAAATATTAAAGAAAGTTTTACATACATGAGGAAGAGGGAACGGAATGATGGTGTAATGAACATAAGGGTCGTGACGGAATCGATTGACGCAGTCGACTACTTGTTCTGCTGTGGAATCATCTGGTAAAGGAGGATTTTCATGAAGTCTGATACCAACAATTTTACAAGTTTCCTTCAATGTCAGGTAAGTTTGAGACTCTTTTATAGAATTCCCAACAGGAATAGTAGCTAATACTGGAACTACACCAGATTTATCTCTCATATTTGAAACTTGTAACCTAAAGTTTTCTCTTACTTTGTCAAGAACACCTTCTCCGTAAGTATTCTCCCACAACAATTCTGCATCTAAAAAGAAAAGATCAATCAATCAATCCTCCTCACAATTTCAAACTACTTCCAACTAGTAATATATTCATGTAGCTAGGTAGGTAGACGTTCAGTTTTCACTACTACTAATAGCTTGCTGATTTCTCAGCAGGAAATTCATTCGACTAAACTTTCCCCCAACAAAATAAGACTCATCAGAAAACAAAAAGAAAAGGGTGTTTTTTTTTAGCAAAGTTTTGATTAGTACCGTCAGGTGAAGAAGAAGAAGAAGTCCCTGGTGATGATGATAACTCCATTTTCAAACTAAACCAGATGATGATGATGATGATGAGCAAACAAGAGAATCAAAGCTGATGAATAAATAAGATTAGGGTTTTTGGTAGTATTATATTGGCAACTTCTAGTTTAACTAAACCTAATGCTTTTGAAATTCCAAAGTTCCCATGGACAATGGGAATCGAAATCAATCGTTTGTCTTCTTATTATTATGTTAGAAAATTTTTAATCTATTTTATTTCTTTTATAAATTACGGATATAACTTATTAACCATCACTCGAGGCAAAAATCCATGACTCAAAAAATAAATACTAACTACTTCCCAATCTGATAGAAGATTTGAGTAAAAAACCAACTAGAAGCAATATATTTGGGCATAAGTAGCCAGCATTCTGATACTACAATTACAAATATGCAAATAACAGTCAGACTTTTAGAGCTGCTAGCTTAATGATTTACAACATATATAATACTAGTGCTTTTACTACTAGTACATTATACCGCCCACACCCAAATACAATATATAAAGTTATATACCCCATGTCGATTCTTAGTAAAAACAAAACAATTTAACGTCAAGTATGGTTGTGATAATAGCTGAATCACCATGCGAAAGCTTTAATCATGTGCAATTCGTATCATACATTGCAAGTCCCTGCAACTCTGGACCTTCCAGTCGAGGATTGTTCTCGAAGCTACACCATCATTGCAAAAGATTTAGGTCAAAAAGTGAGTGTCTGCGTAAGAAATTAAGTTTGCCAAAAGCGACGCGTATGCACAATGCATTTAAGATGTGGAAACTCAAGTAACGATAGCCAAAAGGAAAGCAAGCTTGCCATTGACAAAGGTCAAATGTTAAGAGACAATCATTAGATCAGCAAACTATGAGAGGGTTTGGGCTTCTCAGATTGGTAATTTGATGTGGTTCATTCATACATACAATCTGATCAACCACCAACTAGATTTTATTTCGATTAAAATTCTACCTTACAAGAACTATACACAATACAAAACCTATCAACATGCTACCGGTTGTTTCACTGAAGTTATTAAAATTTCTCATCAATTCTCCTTAGGTTGACATACAAACCAAGTTGTGCCCAGTCTGAACAGTACTCAGAGTTCCACTAAAACTGGAGTAGCTAACCACTTGGATAAATAAAACTACTCGCAACAGTACATGGAATTCTTTTTCTATTCATATGGAAGATTAAGTTAACATGCTAAATAAATTGGATGAGCTTCTAGAGTTTCACTTGCACATACAATAAACAGGGCCTCAGACTCAAAGTTGACCTCAATATTTCTCGAGGTGACTCTGATAAACAAGATGAGACAAGGGCCTCTGAGTAAGCCACGACCTCGATTGACTAGGTGAGTCAGCTTACTGAAATGAGACTTAAGCAGAGATATAACCTAGTTTTTGTTTCTCTAAGTTAGTGATTCAATAACTGGTAAATACACCGAAAAAGGAGGAAAGTGAGGATTACAGGATGTGAGACCAAACGATGCAGAACTTATGTTTATATCATGATATGACATCATTGAAGAGCTTCGTCAAAAAGTGGTATCAGACTAATTGCAAGTTCGATGAAATAACAAACTATAAAACCAATAGCATAAGCTAGAAACATGACATGCTGACAAAAATATCAAAAACAATGTGGACTGTAGATTTACGTAGATATTAAGTACGAGCTGAAGTTTTGAAGCAGTCCTCTTAAGAAGTGCCCAAGATCAATGAGAAAATGCGGAAATAAATAACAACTTACTTGTTCAAGGGGATGTGCTCAAAAGATCCAGTAGTCGGGATTGTTCCACACAAGTTGTTGTTTGAGACATCTCTGAAAGCATAAAGTGTTTTTTAGTGAGGTCGGTACATGTAGAAGTAAGAACTACTGTTAGGAGAAAGCAAATGAGGAAGTACTTACACAACTTTAAGGCTTGAAACACCAACAAGTTCCCTTGGAATTTTTCCAGTCAATCGATTATCATTAAGACGTCTGCAAAGAAATCAACACAATAAACTCAGAAATATATGATACCACATAGTAAGTCCTACGATTATTTCACTTTAGAATTCACATCCCTGTCCCATCCCGGCATTTGAATCAGGAGATGCAACCGTTCCAAAATCTGAATTTTAAGTTTTTGACCCATAAATACAGTTTTGGTCTCTATAATTGACATCCAGTTCAGTTTCACTTACAAGAATACTAGTGACTTCAACTTCCCTAATGCAGGTGGAATGACCCCAGAAATGTTGTTGTTGTATAAATCCAAGCTGATTAGGCTCTTCAAGTTTCCAAGTTCAACTGGTATCTTCCCTTGAATGTTATTTTTGTATAACTCTCTGCATTAATCAGAAATGAGAAACTGAAGTTAATGTTTCGTCTCGTACTGAACTTGATTACGAATTGTAGTTAGCTTCCGGTATTTTTTCCAAATGAACACTCATTGCTAATATAACAAAACACAAACATAGACTTAAAACTGGTAGACCAAGTAAAGTTACATGGAAATGTGTAATGGCAAATATTGGAAAAGAGATAAAACAATGGGAAAAAAATAGCGCATGATGTCCGTAGAAGCATTCATGCCAAAGCATAAAAGATAGGTGAAGACGTACAAATACTGTAGATGTTCGAGTTTCCCGAGTTCAGGTACGAGATGGCCAGATAAGTTTGAGTTTCCTAGGTCCCTGCAGAGAGTACCATGGTAAGATCAGTAAAGACATAAGAAATACATAAGAAGATTTGGGTTTTATTTGTAAGTTAAGAGAAGAACCGTGGTCTTTCAAGTGGAGAGATATATGTGTGACCAGTCAACTAAAGTAAGGTTCACAAATATTTGGTTTTTCAATCATTACACAAAACACGTAAACAATGAGATAGGAAAAGAAAGCCCTATGATATGAGAACATCCGACAAATCTCTCAACGATAGCACCTTAACAGTCATATCCAATAACAAGTAAACTCGCCCAAACACCTAATTTTAAAAAATAGAAAGGGGACAATATGATTGCAGTCTCTAGAATGTTGTTAGATATATAGAAAGGTTTTGTGCTATTTTAGTGGTTAATGACTACCCATAGTGAAAGAATGAGTCCTTTTTCCCAACTTCAGACTATATAACTCAATCAAAAAATGTGTTACTTCGGGACAGATCAGACCGTCTTGCTAAAGCAAACAAGATGCATGGTAAGTCAGTCTATATTCCTATACCTTATAACCATATGAAAATGATACAATGATTTGGCAGTTTTTACGAATAAGGGTATATCAAGTATGATGAGCTATTATAGTTGAACCCTAAAAGAACAAGAAGATGTATCATATGTTAAAATTGATACTGATTCCTTTGAAATCTATCACAAACCCATGAATTGCACAAAAATTTAGGCTGAAATTTAAGAGATACGCCAAACAATCATGCTTGAAAAAAAAAAAAATCCAGATGATACCACGAATACTACCGGTTAGTATGAAATTATTGTGGTTTGTTATTAGGTTTTGAACTAAATAGTATAAGATGATAAATGATTAAAGGAGAAGAAGGATTTCAGCTCACACTCTGGTGACGCGATTGTCCTGATTGCAAGTGATATGAAACCAGGTGCAAGGGTTTACAAGATTGGGATCCCAGCTCTGTAGAACCTTATCAGGATCAGATAAACTCTGTCGGAAGGCAGAGAGGGCGTCTCCATCGGAGTTGGCAGAAATCAACGGAAGTAGTAAAATTAGGGTAATTAGGGCAAAGAACTTCAACCCTAAGACCATATTAGAGATAGAAAGGAAGTCCTTCAAAGTTCAGAGAGCGAAAGAAAGAGAGAGAGAGAGAGAGAGAGAGAGAGAGAGAGAGGGAAATGAGAAGGTAAAAAGCGAGGAAGTTTGTTTTAAATGGGGTTTTTATTTCATGCGCGTAAATGATTTGGTGTTAATCATCAAGTCCAATCTCGCGTGTTCGTTAAGCTATATCTTTTGATTCATACCTTTGGGCTTTGGCTCCCCTAAGGTCATGTTCATGTGTTAGTCTGTGGTAGAGATATATTTTCGATTAACGATTTTTTGGCAAATATAATTTTTTTTTTCTAACGTGTCCAAAATAAAATCTAAAAATCGAGGTGAACGATTACAAGATCTAAACAGACAACCATACTTGGTGGAGTTTTTTGTCTTCCATAATTTTGACCAAAGACGGCCGCCAAATTTGACTTTCGATCCGAGACCGCTAGTCCTTAGTCAAAATAAATGATGAGAAGGGGTCCATATAATATGCTTATGAATCTACCCCCACAATGGGGCAAGAAGTGGGTATGCATTTATTTGGGAATTTTGACCAATTTATTTTTTTTCTTTTTGTTGAACTATTGACCAATCTATCTTGTTGAAATAAAATGATATTGGGCCCAAAGATTTGATTTGTCTGCCTATTGATCCACAAACCTCATTGTTGAATTAATACTTCCGTAAAATACGCAAGGAGTCTATAGTAAAATGGATCGTCAGATAGCTAGTTAGTTCAAATAAGAATTCGATACAAAATTCACTAGTAACTTTAAGTTTGAACTTTAAATACAGACGTACATTTAAAGATGGAGAGTCTTGTAGTTGTTTATCTTTATAAATATATATAAAGATAACATTGTGATTTGCCAAAAAATAAATATATATCAATCTGACCTTGTCAACACCACAAGAGAGTTTTCAACAAAAAAAAAAACGCATACACTTTTCAGCAAAAAAAAAACACACAGGAGAGTGAAAATTAAAAGTTAACATTGTGATTTGCCAAAAAATAATAACATGAAAAGCAAACACTAAATTATCTTTATAATTATATATATATATATCTAATTTTATAATCTCTTATGAAACCCCAAAAGAAATTTTCAAACACCTTATACCAAATCGGCCAACCAAATCACTCAATTGTGCTGGTGTATAATGGTGTTGGTAGGGACAATAAACATTTTTGTTTTCTTAAAGAGGAATCCGACCAGCTCCACTAACTTCCCACGAGTAGTAGTTACACGTTAAGACATTCGTATTGAGTTTCAACCTGATGTGTCGGACAATATGGAGAACCTAATATCATAAAAAATAAAATACTCCAGCATTTTTTAAAGGATTTCTTAAACAGTGATATAAACATAGTAGAATTTAAAAGTTTTTTTTTTTTTGTTAAAGGTAATAGAATTTAAAAGTTACATATCTCAGTATGATTTCAGTCCAAGAGATTTGACTTGATTTTATCATATAGTAATCTATGGAATTTACGAAATTCTACCGACACCTCATATCCGAACTATAGGAAGGTGGGCTTTTTATAACCTCATAAATATATTAACTATAGGCTAACCCATACCAGAAGCACCTCTACTACAAATATCTCCTCAATTCACCTTAATTTTTGTTTTTTGAATCATCTTCAGTTCTTCACCCCATCCCAACAAAACAAAGGAGAAGAAATGAATAAAAATGACTTAACAAAAAAAGAAAAAGTATAGAAGGAGAACAACAACAATAAAGAATGATAAATTTGGTTTGGGAAGGGGCCTATAGAACTTTCATAACACAACTCAACAAAATTTGAAAATTATGGACCTGTCACCTGTCTATAGGCAGATCAATGTCAGCCTTTGAAATTCTAACCCAATTTTTTTTTTTTTGAATTGCAAGGGTGCGTCAAAAAACAATTCCAACGGATTATATATCTTCTCCTGCTAACTCGTATATGAATCACGATGCTCCTATCTCAAACTGACGGAAAACTACAACCTTTCTAACTTTTGAGGATAATGATTGACATTATAAAGGAGCACATTTTTTTTTTTGAAGATTGATTACAATAGTCATTATAAAGACATTGATACATCGATGTGATAAGCACAATAACTGTCGAAATACTACTGGCCCTCGAAAAAAAATAAATGATCTAAAGCTGATATAAACTACTTTATCTATACTCAAGTTCTATATTCTTCGATTTGCACAATCATAGAATCGAACCAAAGACCTCGGCATTGTGGAGTATATACACTTACCAACTAAGCTGCCCGTTGTTGGCATAGAGGTGCTCATCTCAATCTTAGGAATAACCATCATTTCTCATATTTGTTTGGAAAAACCATCCCATCTACCAACTATTGGTAGTGTATTAAAAGATTCATAAGAGGAAAAAGCGAGACGGAAGTTTGCCAAATTTGCTACGATTTCCCATCCCTACCCCCATCGCTCTCTCTTGATGGACTTTCTCTATAATAGTGTAATAAAAATCATTGACGATTTTTTGTGGAAATTTCGGTCGGCCTTTTTCGGATTCCCTATCACTAATGTTTCACTCAGGGGTTGGGGAACTAACAATTGTATATCTCTAGCTAGTGATTATTATGTGCTGTCTACAGGTTTTCAACTGGCCATGCATCTGGATTGCGTTCCAGCCAAAGTACATGAGGGTTTGTCTTTTTTGTCAAAAGTAGTTCACAACTAGTGAAACTTTCTCACTGGCCACACTACTACATATATGTATCACACATGTGTAGTGTACCCGTACCCTAATCTTACCTATAAGTCTTTCTGAATCTCTTTCAAGTTTACTATTATTTGACATACTGTTGATGGACTTAATGACATGACTGACTACTATATATATTCTCTTCAACAAAAAAAAAAAAGACTACTATATATATATATATAATATATATGTGCATATGTGAGAATCAAAGTAGGCAGGATCAGTGTAGCTGAGAATTTAGATGTTTGAAAGTCACTACTGATATAGATTTGATTCGAAATTCGCAAGAACGCCAATATATAATATATATATATGTGCATATGTGGTAAATCCAGGTTGCTAACGCCGATAGATCATATTTTTTATTTACTCCAAAAGAAGAAGATAAAGAAAGTAAAGGGATGAGAGGGTGGGAAGTTGTGGAGAGAAATTAGGGAATGAATATTCAGTATAAATAGTGAGAGAAAAAAATAGAGAAAACGTGGGAGGAGTTATTGTAGGGAGATTATAAACGATTTTGACACTAATACCCTTCTTCTTTTAGTCTATTTCATAAATAAGATTTTATATTATCCGTCGGATGTGATTCCTATCAAACCCTCAGAAAAAATGGACGGTTAGACTTATCCAAAATAATCGACTGATCTGTTTTTATATATTAGATTAGGATTCGTTCCTCTTTGTCTGTCGTCCTTTGGTGTAACGGTTGGACACCCCTCTTAAACTCATGAGGTCATGAGATCGAATTTCGGTGGATGCATTTTGTCATCAAGAGTTATCACATGTAATTTAGGCAATATATAAAGTAAATGTTGCAATGAATTTGTTGGGTTTAGGCCTATCTCATTATAGTTTAAGTTAGGCGTCTTCATTATAAGCTTTAGGCCTCTTTCATCACTTAGATCGTAGTCTCAAGAAAAAAATATTAATTAAACTTCAATAACTTTTATGATGAAGAGAGCGGTTGTCACCTTTTATTAATCAATAGGATTGTCGATTACAATATTAGTTCTATCGAATCTTAATGGACTAACAATGCAAGATGGGACTTCTGTCTCCCTCCATTGTTCACAAATGTTGAACTCTAAAGCATTCTTAACTAGAGCATGAGCAACTTTATTTGCGGTTCTCGGAATATGTCGGAATGTGAGTGCTTCAATTTTTGTAGCTTCTCTTTTTATCTCAGTAATCAGGTTCTTTATTTTTCAAGAGATCAAGGCCCCCATGTCGTACAAGCTTGGATCACATTGATCCCATCACTTTCCAACTCTATTTCCTTTTTGTTCAGCAGAATCACTAGCTTTATCCCCACTAGAACTGCTTGAGCTTCTGTTTCTATAGGATAATTAGTATAAACCACATTGCTTTTGCTGCTATAAACTCACAATTTTCATCTCTAATAACAGCTGCTGCAGCCCCTTTAAACTTTTTGTGTGCCCCATCGACGTTGATCTTTAATTTATCAGATTGTGGTTGTTTCCAAGTCTTGCTCGACTCATCAATGATTTCGTTCTCTATATTAGGAGGGATTTCTGTTTTTCCTCTCTTTTGAAAATCTGACCACATGTTAACGGTGTCTTTAATCACTTTGATGCTCTCTGGAACTTTGTGTTCAAACACTTTCTTGTTCCTTGTTTTTCAAATGTACCACAATAGGTAGAAACGCAACTGAACACCTTCATCTTCTATTTTATGATTGATCCAATGTTGGAGAGTTGGAGTATTTCAACAATTGTGATTAATATTTTATATATTAAATTTGATCAATAGTAGTTATTCCATATTTTTATAAGCCACTATTTTGGGGAAAGCGGAAATGTTTCCAGGGAAGACGGTACAAACCTAAAAAACTCAAACCAAACTCTCCCTCCTCCTCAAGTCGTCGGAAAAAAGTTAGCCGACCGGAATTTCTCTTTTCTCTCTTCTCTTCTCTTCTCTTCTCTTCTCTCTTCTCTCTCTCTCTCTCTCTCTCTCTCTCTCTCTCTCTCTCTCTCTCTCTCTCTCTCTCTCTCTCTCTCTCTCCCTTGCCTTCTCCCTTCTTTTCTTCTCTTTGTCTCTTTTTTTTGTTGTTCCGGCGAAGGGAGATCACCTTCGCCGGAAAGGGAGATCACCTTCGCCGGAACTTTCGTGAGAGGAAGATAGGATAAGAGGGAGAGAGGATGAGAGAGAGAAGAAAGAGAAAAAAAACCTAGTTGAGGTCGCCGGCATTAATGGTGGAAGTCGCCGAAATTTGGTTGAGGTGAAAGGAGTAGAAGAAAGAATAAAAAATTAAAAATGTGATGTTTGTTTGTTTCCACCCAAAACTTATAACCCCGGAAACCTCGCTTATTCCCCCGAAACACTAGCCATTTTTATATCTCACCCCAAATCAATGTTTAAATATATCTTCCTAATTTTAGACTTGTTATGTCACAAACATTTTTTAACTTCAAATATACATTAGTTACCTTGGGAAGACACCCCGAATTAATGAAGATACCAATAAAATACATTTCGCTTTTTTTCTTTTGAAAATGCAAAATTAAAATAAATGATCATTGCATGTCATATATTCACAAATTTATCTAAAATAAACATGTTAAACCTTATTTTTGTTTGTACAACTAGAACACTAGATTTCTAAATTTAATAAGAAAAACAGAATCCATGTAACCATTTTGTGGTGGATTTGAAGAGGGTGTAAGAATCCTCCGAACACTTGGCCAAGGCTAATAAACTATCAATCCAGTCATCATTGTCACGTCATCATCAACTTTACACATAATCACTAGCCCTGGGTAGCAGGGACGGATCCAGGATTTTCACTTAGGGGGTGCGGATTTATATACCTAAATAAATTTTTTTTTTTGCAAACACAATAATTAATAAAATACTTATATTCATTAATTATATTGATACATCAACGATTACAAACGCAATTGACCTCTACGAGAGTTCATATTTTGAAATGTTCGCATAATCGACTCATTGTCAATTTCACTAAAAATTTCTTTTTCAATAAAGACTACTAAACTATCATTTAGCCACACATCACTCATCCTGTTTCTTAAGCGTGTTTTAACTAGCTTCATAGCTGAAAAAGCTATTTCAACAGAGGCAGTTGCAACCGGCAAAGTCAGTGCTAAAGTGATAAGCAAATAAACTAGATGATATGCTTTATCCATCTTAGTTTCCACCAATGTTCTGGCAAGAGCTCCAATTCCATCTAAATTTGAGAAACCATCATTGTGCCTCATATCGTAAATGTAATTATCAAGCTGAGAACTTGGTAGCATAGTGTCAAGACTACTGAAATCTGACGGATAAAATTCAGCAAGACGCATCAACTTACTTTTGTCGAAAAGAGCAAAATCTCTAGATGGACTCAAACATGCCATGCAACGGAGCAACTCCGTATTCTTCTCAGTGAAACGAGCATTTAATTCTTGAAGTTGCATATCAATAACGGTATTGAAAATCTCCACTTGATAGTGATACAAGTTTGTAATTTGTTGTGCATTCCTTCTGCTTTTCCCTTGAACTATGTACGAACCATTAAGATCAACAACTTCAATATTATGTTTTTCACAAAAGTTACAAACATTCCAGACCAACGATGACCACTCATGGTCTCGTACATATTGGATTCTAGATTTTGATGACTCAACGAAATCCATTGCAGTCACAATATCTTGGTCTTTTCTTTGTAGTACTTGTGACAATTCATTTGTTATTCCCAACAAAAGCTTCATCAAATGTAAACAAAATACGAAGTCAAAAGTTTGCATCTTGGATAACAAATCTATTGCTTCCCTTTTTTGATCCGCTCCAACAGAATGTGTAGCAATAACTTCAAGGACGTCCATCACAGAACTGAACATGAAAGGTTCTAACAAAGATGCCAAACTGTTATAGTGGGAACCCCAACGAGTAAAATACGAAGTCAAAAGTTTGCATCTTGGATAACAAATCTATTGCTTCCCTTTTTTGATCCGCTCCAACAGAATGTGTAGCAATAACTTCAAGGACGTCCATCACAGAACTGAACATGAAAGGTTCTAACAAAGATGCCAAACTGTTATTGTGGGAACCCCAACGAGTAGCTCCAGATCGCCTAAGACTTGTTTCTTGATTTAAACTTTGTCCAGTTATAAGGTCTCCGAGTTCATTTGCTTCTATTTTTTTTGTTTTTTGTATAATGTTAAGCATACTTTGTCGCTTGCACGATCCTCCAATAACATTAATCATTTGCCCGACTAAATGGAAAAGTAAGTTCATACTCACATGATTATTCGCTAGTGATACCAAACAAAGTTGCAGCTGATGAGCAAAGCAGTGGACATAATAAGCACGTGGATTTTGCTCTAAAATGAGGGCTTTTAGACCATTATACTCTCCTTGCATGTTACTAGCTCCGTCATATCCTTGGCCTCGCAAGCGAGAAATACATAAATCATATCTGCACAAAAATGAATCTAATGCCAATTTTAAACTTTTAGCGCAAGTATCTGTCACATGCTCAACCCCTAAAAACCTCTCAATAACACGCCCTTCGATGTTCACATAACGAATCACAATAGCCATTTGCTCCTTTATAGAAATATCTCGTGCTTCATCAATCAAAATAGAGAAGGGAGCATCACCAAGATCACTAATAATCCACTTAATAGTTTCATATGCACATGAATAAGCAATATCTTTTTGAATATTAGGAGCAACCAATTTCAAATTTCCAGCAGCATTATCAAATGTAACTGCATCAATTTCTGGACAATTTCGAGCAAGAAGCTTTAGTAGTTTAATGAAATTACCTGGATTTTGTGAAGTTTCAGATTCATCATTTTCGCGAAACGCCAATCCTTGTTCCAATAGATACCGAGCAACCTCTATGGTAGCGTTTAAATGGGTGCGGTATGCCACTTGAGTTTGCTCGGAATGTCTATCTAATGTCGTTGTGATATGTTGTTGTTGATTCATCAAATTTATACAACTAATCCGAGCATTATAATGTTGACTATTCATTTTTCCAACATGTTTCATTAACCGGTCAGGTTTTCTCTAACTATTCCAACCTCCATTAACAAAAGTATCCCGACCAACTTTACCTTTTTCAGAAACATAACAAAATAAACAAAATGCAGCATCTTTTTCAACACTATATTCTAACCACTCTTGATGATCATTAAACCATGACGGAATAAAACGTCTTCCATTATTGTCTTTTGGAAAATTATGGTCCTTTGGTTGAAATGGACCACGTTGTAAATAGTGTCTACGAATTTCATCTCTATATTTGGATTCATAATTTGAAATTGGTAATCTAAGCCCCGGATCAATTGGTAAAGATGATAAATTAAATTCGAGATGACTTACCAATGTCGGAGATGGTTCCGGTGTTGGAGTCGGCCCTGGTGTTGGAATAGAAAATAACGTTGGAGTCGAGTCAGGAACTTCCGGTGTTGAACTTGATGAACCCGGAGAAAAGTTTCTTTTAAAATACCTTTCCATAGTTACTAGTTGAACTTGAATACTTGATTAGATGAATAATAAGAAGAAGTAGTAGTAGAGGAGAAGTGATTTTGGTGTGGTTTGAGATGAAGAAATGAGAGATATATATAGAGGTAGAAAATTGTGTAGTTGGATAGTTGGATAGATGAATTGAAGTTTATAGAGGTTTAGGGTAGATGAATTGAATTTTATAGGATTTATGATAGATGATTTGAAGTTTATAGGATTTAAGTTTTAGGATAGATGAGTTGAAGTTTGTAGGATTTATGGTTAGAGTTAAAGTTTGTAGGGATTTAGGGTAGATGAATTGAAGTTTATAGAGTTTAAGGGTAGATAAATTGAAGTTTGTAGGAGTTTAGGGTAGATGAATTGAAGTTTGTAGGGGTTTATGGTAGATGAATTGAAGTTTTAGAGTTTAGGGTAGATAAATTGAAGTTTGTAGAGTGTAGGGTAGATGATTTGAAGTTTGTAGGGGTTTAAGATATTTGAATTGATTTTATATAGGTTAGTAGTTAAATTGATTATATTTTAAAAAAATAAAACTAAATTGGGGGGGGGGGGCAGCTAGGTTCGAACCCGTGTCACAGTAGTTCCCAACGCTAAGGGGCTTGCCATCTCTACCATCAGGCCATTCTCCAACTCTGTTTTTACAATGCACGGTCATTTACATATACTTAAAAGCACAGGCACTTCAGAAATAAAACTTAAAATGTAGGTACTGGGTTTTGAACTCATGACCTTCACGTCAAAGGCACTTGAATCCTGTACTTCAACCATTACGCCAGAGTCTTCTTCATGTCATCTAAACACATCGTTATATACATATGCACATATACCTACATCTATATAAAAAAAAAATTACTACTACTACTACTATTTTTTTTCGGGAGGATCCAGGGGGTGCGGCCGCACCCCCTGGCACCCCCATGGATCCGCCCCTGCTGGGTAGTATCACTACTAGTGCCATGAACCTCATAACTAATGACCACATATTTTTCCACTCCACCACTACTGGCACTTCCCGTGGACACTAGCCGTGACGTCTACCATGGTCCACGGTATCAACACCCTTGCCACATCATTATCATAGCACAATCATAACATACCAACATAGTATGACTACTTTTGCCATTCACCCATTCAATAATGATAGTATGTCACGTCACTATCTCGTTGTGTAGTCGGCCTAGATTTAGATACAAAAAAATGATCTTTAAATCTTGATCGAGATTCGGCAGGAATATTGGTTGGAGAAAAACTCATTTTCTTTCATCCTTTTCCACTACACACATTATCACCAAATATGTCATTTTTTTTTTTGTTGAAAGAGTCAAATATATCATTGTGTTATATAATCACCACATCAGCATGGTTATGAAATATTGCGATACTTCCTTTACCATTTGATAATTAAAACAAGAGAGATTCTACAATTACATAAAAGTTTACTTAATTTTTGATATGCTGGTTCACTTTTACTAAAGGATCAAGTCTTTTTAAAATTTGACTACGTCTGTACTGTTCGTTTACACGAATGAACCAATACGACAAAGATAGAGTTAAAAATCTTATATAAATATTAATTATACTTCAATAACTTTTTCGATGAAGAGCGGTTGTCACCTTTTATTAATCAATAGGATTGTCGATTACAATATTAGTTCTATCGACTTAATGGACTAACAATGCAATATCGACTTAGGGGTTGTAGCGGCATGCCCACATGTGCCCCCACATATCTCAATGTGAGTCCATTTTGATTACGAGTGGGTCTAACTCTGATATCAAGTTGATTTGTAGTATTAAATTTCGACTCAATATTAATTGAGAATGAGTCCAGAGAACTTCAACATTATATATGGTAGTGGATCACCATTTTTTACACTAGTCTATTATCACGATTTAAACATTTTTTCTAGAAATTTCAAAACTTATGATAATGTTAGCTATATAGAAACTTCTTTGTCCAACACTAATCTAGTTTCTTCTTTTAGAGAAAGAGAACCCAATAAAATGAAGCAGAGTGAGAAAGAGAGGGATAGGAAGTCAAAAAATATCAAAACCATAACAAAAGAAGAAGAAAAGGAAGGGACATCCGGTTCCAACAACCCTATAATTTGTGGTGCATGGTTAAACAGCGTGTAAGAGAAAAAACAAAATGTTTCTAGGAAAGATAGAAAAATGAACCGATGAGGTAATTGGTGTTTGTTAATCGTGGAGAAATGAAAGATGATGACAGTGTGTGTAAGATAAAGTAAATAACTTTTTTTTAAATAAAGTATAATTGTTATTTTCTTTCTTTCTTTTTAAAAGAAAAAAAAAATTGTTTTTCCCTACTATACATATTTCTACACTTTATAGATATTAAGCACAAGATCCAATCTTTTGTCTTCTTTGGTTACATATACATGCAAATATTTAAAACTTTGCTTTAAAAAAAGTGATGTAAGAGAGTGCGAAGGTAGACTTACTCTGTAGAAAAAAAACGTCCATTAAGAGAAGGAAAAAATCTATCAAAAGACATCTGTTCAAGAAATGAAGACCGGCCAAAATTGTAGAAAATTTCAATCAAGTGAATAAGTGATATCCAGCCAAAACCTATGAGAAACCGACGACTGTTATCTTTGTCTAGGTGCGTCTAGCCGATTTGATGTCTGACTGAGTGACCCAAACCTTAGTTCCATTTCGCAGGATTCTTCTCTCTCCCGAAGAAATTCTCTTATAAACCCAAACCATAGTAATATTTTGTTGTTCTTTCCTTTTCTCTCCCAAAGGAAACTAAGATGAAAAATTAAAATTAAAATGTAGGTTATGGTGGAGAGTGGAGACTGGAGATTGGAGAAGATGATATAGGGTATTAATTTTTACAAGTGCCACACACAGTTTTGACTAAAGAAAATTTGGTTAAGTTTTTTTTTACCAAAGATAAATTTAGGGAGGAAGAATTTTATACTTTTAAAATAACATCCATACTTAAATAAAAATAATAATAAGTTAAAACGAAGAACATTATAACACGATTTTTTTAATTAGGAATTATCTAAATAATAGGTGAGAACAATTAAAATTTTGAGCTACCATATTAATTTTGATCATAATAAAAAATGATGAAATTTGAAATAAAAAACAAGTCAACTTTTGCTGCAACCACTTTTTGAAGGAAAAAAAATAAAGTGTACTGCATCATTTTCTTTTATCTTGCTTGGAAAGTGATGTAGGGCGGAACCAAGATTTTCAGCTAGCATGGGCAAGCTTAAAGTATTATAAATCGAACATGTAAATATTATGTATATGTTTACGAATTTCACAAATTATTATGCAGATATGTACAAATCTTGATATTTTGTTATTTGAAACTAAGTAGATAGTAGTTTGAAGAATGAGATAGAGAGAAAAGAGCGAGAACGAGGCTCGTTAAAGGAGGACTAGTCCCTCTCTACAAAAGAATTTCGTCTTTTCCGAGAGGAAGATGAAAGAAGAGACATTGACCTTAAATATGAGGCGAAAATGAGAGTGGTAAAAAGTACCAAATCTTCTATTCTCCCTTATAATTACCTTTATCTTCCATAATATTAAAAACTTTAAAGTAAAAGGTATTAAGATAATAATCACTATCAAAAGAGAAAAGATAACAAAAAAAGTTATTTTTAAGGGCTATTTTTGAAGTTGGTAAAAATGTATGAATCATTTTTGAAAGTGGAGATAAAACAAGTTTTTTTTTTTATGAGAGGAGATAAAACAGGTTTTTTTTTTTTTGTTGAACTGAAAATACATTAAAGACTTAAAACGTTATTACAATATCTGTCAATTAAAATACAAGGAATATTATCCCAAACTTTGCTTCTATTCCTTTTTCTAGCCCACTTCGCTAGTTTGTCAGCGACCGAATTCGCTGTTCTTTGAATATAGTGGAACTGAACTTCGTTGAATTCCTTCACCCTTTCACGGATCTTCTTGATGTGGAGCAGCGATTGCCATTGGATTGAGTGGCGGCTGTTGCAAAGATGTTTGATGAGATTACTATTATCACTTTCAATGATAATAGATTTTTGCTTTTGCGTTTTGGCCCATTCTATACCCAAGAGGATTGCTTTTGCTTCACACTCTTCGCTGTTTCTGCCTCTAGTGTTTTCCACCTTGGCTTGGATGAAATTTGCGTTCTCATCATGTGCAATCATACTAATGCCGACTGTGGATGACAGGTCAGTGAAAGAAGCATCCACATTAATCTTAATATATTCTTTGGTGGGGGGTTTCCATGCGTCTTTGGGTTTGTGCTTTTTCTCTGATCGATTCTTATTCAACTTGGGGAAATTGTCTATCATCTTTATAATTCTATGGATATCGTTGATCTCATGTTGAAAACAGTGGTCACATCTTACTTTCCATATGATCCAGAGGATGGTAGCAAAGTGAATGTTCTCCTCTGTTTGACATCTATCAGGGTGAGTTTCCCAGGAAAAGATCCAGTCCGTAACGGAAATGATGTTCTCCGATATGATGTTATAGTGGAACCAGATATTTTTCGCTAGAGCGCAGTGTAAAAGTGCATGTTCTATAGACTCCATGGAATTGCAATTAGGGAATTCCGTATTGATGTTTATATATTTCCCTATTTTTTCTCTCACCGGCAGGGCCGAGTTACAGATTTTCCAGAGAAATAGATTGATGCGAGGGATTGCTGAGATTGACCAAAGGAACTTCCAGTTACGTGTGACGTTTTGATGGCTATTCATATTGGCGTTTAAGTGTTTGTAAAGCGAGGATACCGTGAATTTTCCGGATTTCGATAATTTCCATATAAGTTGATCTTTCCCCTCCGGGTTCACAGGGATAGATTTAATGATATTTTGGGTGACGTTGTCGAAATTTTCATTCAGGAGAGCGTCGTCCCATTTGTTATTCGTAATTAACTGAGAAACTGTGGTTAGATTGGAGTTATAAATATTACTTACCTTTCCGTCTTGTTCGGGAATCCAGTTATCTTCCCAAATGTTGATGTCCGTTCCCGCTTGTACCTCCCATTGTGCTAGCTCCTCAATGTAAGAGTAGTGCTTTCTGATATTCTTCCATATCCATGAGTGATGGGGTTTCGCTGGGCCCGGGGTGATTGAGTGAGGGAAGTATTTATCTTTAAGGAGTTTGGCCCATATACCTTCAGGGTTGGTTTTGAGTCTCCAGGCGATTTTGGAGAGCAGAGCTTTGTTGTCGATTTCAGGGAGGTGAATTCCCAGGCCCCCTTGGTCGATCGGGAGACAGATCTGAGACCAGGCTTTGAGGCATAAACCTTTAGACTTACCCCACCAGAAGTTCCGTTGAGCGGACTTGATGCTTTTGCAAATTCCTTTGGGAATCGCGAAGCACTGCATCTGGTATCGGGGTACGGCTGCAGCTATGGCCGAAAACTCATGGACACCACCAAGCCGGATCGGTTCCTTGGCTACCCCACGAATCATACTGACATAGAGATATCCCACCTCCTCTTCGCTGATGACTGTATAATCTTCGGTAGAAACTCGTTAGATAATGTGCATAATCTTAAAAGAATCCTTCAGGAATTTAGCGACGCTTCAGGGCAAATGATAAATTATACTAAATCTAACATCTTCTACTCCAAAAACTCTCACCCTAAGTTCAAACGGATGATTATGAGAACACTTAAAGTGAAATACGCCTCGACCTCGGAGAAATATCTGGGCTCTCAGCTCTTCATAGGAGCACAGAAAACTAAGGTCTTCAAAGACTTACTCGATCAAATCCAAAACAAGCTCAATAAATGGAATCATAGTTTTCTGTCTCAAGAGGAGATAAAACAGGTTAGGTGAAAGAAGAAAATTGACAGGGGTTTGATACCATGACCTTCAATGCGTTAGGTAGGGAACCAACTACTCCTTCATTTATGTTTATTTCTTACATCAAATTATAGAATTTAGACTGGGCCACTGCCTAGTCTGGACTACACATGGGTCCGCCTGTGGATGTATTGATGTGGAAAGTGGGAATTCATTCTTCAAGATTCCCACGATTTATTATTGGCCAGCGGTTTGTGGAAAGCAAAATAGTTTCCGGAGTGTGAAGACTTGGTCAAAAATTGGTCAATTTTGTTTGACAGTTTTATTTTATGGGGAATATTTTTTACCTCTCTCCCCGCCTCACCTCTCTCTCTCCCCACCACTCTCTCTGTCTTCTCGGACCAGGTCGCCGACCGAAAAATTTTCCGGCCGGCGACCTGGTCGGAGAAGACAGAGAGAGTGGTGGGGAGAGAGAGAGAGAGGTAAAAAAATATTCCTCGAAAAATTTTCAAAATTTTGCATGTTCTCTTTAAAATTTCACACTCGGAAACTATTTAGCTCTCCCCAAAGCGCTGGCCGTTATTATTATACTCTCTTAAGGGCTGACCAACTCATTGTGAAAACTCATGTATTTTTTTTTTATTTACTGAAATTTTTCTTTAATCAATTGTTAGTAGTTCAACAATTTCTCCTATTAGAGTTTATGTCAACTTTTTTTTTTGAAATTTGTTTATGTCAACTTAGGTCTAATGTAAATATGCAATTTGATGAAAGGTACTCAAACCTATGTGTTGTATAAACTTAGTATCTTTTCTGTTTTTAGGTCTTTTTTTTTTTGTTAAGATTCTGTTTTTAGGTCTTATTCGTAGTATATTTTCAACTTGTGCTCCAATACAAGAAAACAACTTTATCTTGAAAAAGTGGATAATTGAGATTGACATTGAGGTGGATGTCTTTAAATAGTTTCATGTTTTCTTTTTCTCTTTGTAATGGACCAGTAAAGATATCTCACTTTGAAATATTGAAAACAAAATATTAAACTTTAGTGGACTTAAATTGCGTTTAGACAACTGATCCAATGACATTCTTACATTATTTTCTGCATTTATCTTTGTCGGAAAAGAAACGTTGCAAACTATGTCATTTTTTTTTGAAAAGTGACTATAATGGTCATTACAAAGGCATCGATACACCGACACGATGTGATAAGCACGATAACTGTCAAAATATTACCAGTTTAAAGCCCGACGAAATGAAATGACCTAAAGCCCAAACAAACTACTTTATTTATACCCAGGTTCAATATTCCTGGATTTGCATCTTCATGGGACCGAACCTGAAACTTCCGCATTGCGGAATATATAGTATATACACTTACCAATTGGGCTACCAGTTGTTTTTTTTTTTTGAAATGGGGTACCAATTGGGCTACCTATTGTTGGTATTAACTAATTACTTTTACCACTTCCAATCTAATGATCTTATAATTTTTCAAATATAAAGTTTTTGAGAAGAATCATTTTTCTTGTATTTTAACTATTTATTGGTTATCTCAACAAAAAAAAACTATTTATTGGTTACTTGTGGGGATAAATAAAAATTACAACATCAAATGAAAGCTAGTCATGGACCAAATAAATGGGTTCAACATGAGAGGAAGTAGGACTACTAATAGCAATTGTTCAATTTTAAATAATCCCACGTGAATTCTAATCAATCTCATAAAAAAAAATGTAGTTTGTGATTCAACTGATATTCTAACTTTCTAATTTTCAACTAACTTTAAATACTACTACTATTAGGTGGGGTTTTTTAGACTTTCCCACCAAAATTCAACCCTTGATTAGTTGGAGATCTCCTGGTGGACCATAATCGAGAAGAAGAGAAAAGCTACTATATGAATTTTAATTAAAGCAATGTGTTATATGACATATTTTAAGGGGATTGGAAATCGTTCTTCTTATCGATTATCACCAATTTGATTACAAAGTTTGAAAAATTGTTTAAGATTTTGTTTTTGATTGGTTGTTAGAGATTGATCTTTTCCAAGAACTTTTAAGTAGTAATTCATTGGGGGGTTTGAATTAACATAAGAAGCTTGACTAGATACATCCACAATCCTTGTAAATCAAATTACCTTTTTCCTCTTCTAGAGTTTTTAAGAATGTATGTAGAGAAAGTGCCCCAATCCAGCAAGAAAAAGATCAACTCTGCCCACATAACTCACTCATTTTCTTATAAACCAACTAGGAAGTAGGCCATTCCTACACTAAAATAATACTCCGTAGTATTAGCAAGATGATTAATGTTAGGGTAATCTACTTTAATAAATAATAATAATGAATTAATGATAATAATAATGTAGAAAGTCACAATAATGAACTCTCCCACTGTGAGCTTGAAAGTCATCTAGAAGTAGAACCTGTGGTTGTGCTTTCAAATGAGTCAGATCGAGACATTTGGTCACTTTGATTGGGAAAAAGTTCTCGAGAGATATTTGCATTGGTTGTATTGTATTTGGATATTTAACGAAAAAAAAATACAAATATTTGAGCTTTTAAGTAAACCGTATATAACTTGTCTTTTGGCTTCATAAAAGCCTTAAAATGACCCAATTTGTTAGTGTGGTTATTAAAGACGTTCAAACTTTATTAACTTAACTTAGATCAGCTCAGTATTGCGATTAAATTTGCATTAGTGCAACAACTTCCTATGAGTAAAATCTTCAAGATATTAGGGGTGAAAGCGGTTCGGGTGGATCCTTTTTTGACATATTTGAACGGGTACCTATTATAATGGTCCTGTTTTTATATGGAAAAAATCCGACTGGAAAACCCACACAGAATAAAATAGACCACCTATTTAGTCTGTCGGTCTAGTTGTTCGATTTAACACATATTAACAATCAAAAGATTATTTCAAGACTAATATTGTTCGCAAGAGATCAAATCAATATGATCTAATAATGGCGACAATCTGTGTTAATATTTCATTCACTCAATAATGTATCGAAACAAGAAAGAGGTCAAGAGCAATACATTTCAATAAAAAAATATCTAACTTGATTGATTATTCAAAAATATAAAACTTCAATCGTAATGACTTAATTACCCGTAATATTTTACTATTAATCGTATAGATAATGTATCTAGCATTTAATCTGTTCCGGTTCGGGGCCCATGGACTTGTCCATGTAAAGACCAAACCAGACCTAAGACAAATTCAATCGAAAAAAGACCGACCTTTCTAAACTGAGATTTTTTGGTCCAGTTTTTTTCTAGTTCGTTTTGTTCAGTTTTCACTGATCTCTTGGTCTTCGCGGGTCTCTCGTTTCCCCCCATCAAAATATCGATATAGTTATATATCTTAATTTCTTTTTCATCATCTTTTCTTTTTTCATCATCTTCTCTTGTTACAAATAACACTCTCTCCACCCAAACAAAAGCATACACGTCGGCCAGTTAATTTGCTCCACAAAAAAATTCTTGCTAATAATTGTTTTCCATCTTTTTTTTAATGAGATTCTTTCCCTTTTTTCTGTTGCAAAGTCTTTTATCATGTTCATTATGCCAAATGTTAACTTGTAACTTCACTATAATTTTAATTTTTAAAGAACTACTCCATAGTTTCTCTTCTTACTGTTTTTTTGTCTATCCACCAAATAGACAAAAAAAAAATGAAAAGCAAAATAGCAAATAAACATTATTTTTTTTTCTAGTCAGAACTCAAGCACACACCACAGCCACCAAAAAGCGAACGTTCTGGTAAATGGTAGCCATTCTTTTATACAACAATTGGTTAGGGTGGATGCTTCGGGATCAAATATAAATTTATAGAGATGTCTTTGAGTTTTTTAAATTCTATGACACAAATATCTTAAGAGACCACTAATTTTGAAACTCATCCCCAATCTTCTTTTTATTTGCATAAATACTCTACTTTATCTCCATCGGCCAACCTTTTGAAGAAACGTAGAATACAAAATTTTAAAGAAAAATTGTGAATTTTTTTAAATTTTCGGATCAACAAAATTTTTCTTCTTCACTTCCTCCGAAATCCAACTACGTCCCCCAAACTCTGGCCACCACCACCACTATCATTTTTCTCTGCCCTCCTTCATCTCTCTCTCTTTTTCTCTCTCCACCCCGCACTCTAAATAATGATGGTTGTGGTGGGAAGGATACGAAGAAGTAATGACAGTAGTAGAAATGAGAGGAGAAAGAAATGGTGGTGGTGGGTTTAGGAGAACAAAAAAAAAAAATCAAAGATTTTAATTACCGGCGACCTTTACCGATATAGAGAGGAGATGATGGTGGAGGTCTTGGAGAACAAAAGTATTTTTTACTCGAAATCTTATACTTCGGATAATATTTTTATTTCCTGAAAGTTATTCCATCTCCAGGCTTTGTATCTATTTTCGACTTCCCTTCAGTTAAAAAAGAACAAAATTGTCCTGCCAACAAATTTCTTAACTACAAAATTGTATCTTTTGTCCGTCCAAAACAGTTCTGCCTTGCTTAATTAATCGGCAACTCCACTACAAAAAACAATTAATCGGCAATCAAAGTCACATGTTAAATGAGATTAATAAAGTCCGAGTCAACGCGGTCTCTACTTTTTTTGATGAGTAATCGCGTTTTCAGTTTCTTGCATGGGTTTTTTCTTTTCCTTTAAATACCCTTCTCCCTCTTCTTTCAATAATCATAAACAATTCTCTGGTTTACTACTGAAACCAACAACTTTCAGATTAAGGGTTGTTACTAAAACAAATTTCAGATTTAGGGTTGTTATTGAAACTTGATTTTATCTATCAAGGAATTCTTAATGGCGGATTATAGTGATAATAAAGAAGCATTATTGAAGAAGGTGTATTATGAGAATTGTCCTGGTTGTAAGATTGATCTTCAAAAAGATACACAACCAGGGATTCCTTATAAATTACTGTTCTATATATGGATTGTTGTACTAAGCAATGGTAAGTAATTTCTATAATGGGTATTCCTTCATTTAAGAAAAAAGATCACTTTGGATTGAATTTAGCCCCTATTAGGGTTTTAAACTTTTGAAGAATGGGTTGAAATGGGTATTTGTATTTTAAACTTAGAATGTGGTCTTACTTTTTGAAGAATGGTTGATTTGTTTAGGAAATTTTGATGATTGGGTATCTGTATTTTAGGGAATGGGTATGAGGGTTATTAGTTTTTTACTGAAATCTTATGCTGTTGTTAATTTTTCAAAGTAGTCTTCGATGGTGCAAGATTTCTAGGTTTGTTAATCTTTGTGGTGAGCTAAGTCTTTTAGATCCACAAATTTTATATGCTTTTCCTCCTGACTAGAAAGAATTCTTCCTCTTCCACAAACCATCAACTGTGAATAGGGCCTGCTTACTAGCTTGTTGTCGTCCTGTTTGTCTCTAAATTAGGGCATTTTATGAATTGGTAGCTCTCATTTGAGCAAAATCAATCAAGAAATGTTGTAGGTTTAAGGGAGCTTAGTTGTTTTTGTTAGGACAGACAATTACTTGATATATAAATGGATTTTATATGTTTTTTGAATACATACTAATAGAACTCTTTCTCTCTGTGGTTTTCCTTTTCAGCATTGCCTATATCGTCGCTCTTTCCCTTTCTATACTTCATGGTATGTGTTTACTTTTGAGATCCATTGACATTTTTCGCTTAGATGTTTTTCATTCAGCAGATTCTTTCTTCAATTCGATTAGAAAGTTGATTTTCTCATTGGACAAATCCTAGGAAGGTTTCCTAATGGAAAATCATAAAATTTGTTGCAAATAGCATTTGTTTGGTTTCCATTAAAAATATTGCTTTTTTATTCTATCATAAGATTTTCAGCTTCGTTTTCGTTTCATGTAGATAAGAGACCTTCATATCGCAAAAAGGGAGGAAGATATTGGTTACTACGCAGGATGTATAGGTAAGCATCTTTATCTATGCAGCTTCACATCGACGGGATAAATCATAAGAATCAAACTCATCAAAGTAACTTTAAAATCTAGCTAAGCTAATTTAATTGTGCTTTCCTTTATCCTTGAAGGTGCTGCATTTATGTTGGGAAGAGCTTTGACTTCCGTCTCGTGGGGCATCATAGCAGATCGATATGGTCGAAAGCCTGTAATATTGTTCGGGACTATATCAGTGTTAGTATTAACTCCTGGATCTTACTTCATTTCTTCTTAATGGTTTGGAAATGAAATCTGCTATCCGAAATTTCTCATATCAATCTTTCTTAATGGCTTTGTTAATATCTATTTCAGGGTTGTGCTCAATACTCTATTTGGTCTGAGTACAAACTTTTGGATGGCAGTTGCTACAAGGTTTCTTCTTGGAAGTATGAATGGTCTTCTTGGCCCAATAAAGGTAATTGTCTGGTTCAATTGAGATGCCATCTCCCTCTCCCCAAGTTTGTTTTTTATATGCATATTGAGTTGTTCTAATTTTACTGTTTTATAGGCTTATGCTAGTGAAGTTTGCCGAGAAGAATATCAAGCTTTAGGACTATCACTGGTAAGAATTTTATTCATACATTGTTTTTGTTTGTCACAAACGTAGTAGTTAACTCTATAAGCGATCTATCATATATTCGGCATTGATACTTAATCACAAAAAGATTTGTCTTTCAGGTTAGTACAGCATGGGGAGTAGGATTGGTGATTGGTCCAGCACTCGGAGGTTTCCTTGCTCAGGTATTAATACTTCCTTTGGCTTCTTCATATTGCTTACGTTATATTCTAAGGGGGGAAAAGTTACATATGTAAGACGGATTTCATAGAAGCAAACATGTCAAGATATGCATCCATCCAGTAAAATTTTAGCTTCTACGCCAAAAAAAAAAATTCATATCTGATGACACATTATATTACTCTTCAAACCCAACTTTACAATACTATAATCTCATATCTCTGAATATATTTCCAGCCTGCAGAGAAATACCCGCATCTATTTCCACAGGGATCTCTCTTTGCAAGGTATGCCCTTTTCTTTTCAAAATCTTGGTTTATTCCTTTTTGTTGTGTCTTTCCATATAATATATATGCTGATATCTGGAACATGAATCACAGGTTTCCATACTTCCTACCCTGCCTCTGTATTTCCATATGTGCATCAGCTGTAGTCGTAATCTGTTGTTGGCTTCCGGTATGTTTCTTAACCGTTATATATGTGAAAACTTCTCTTTTATCTATGACATAAGAACATGTAGTATTAACTTAAGTCTAAATTGGTCGTTCTTTTCACTTGTAGGAAACATTGCACAACCACCACGGATCAGATGAAGAAGAGTGCGGGACGGATGCCAAAGAAATTACAGAAGAGAATGATGAGCCAGAGTCTAAGAATGGCCTTCTGAAAAATTGGCCACTAATGTCAGCCATCATTGTCTACTGCGTTTTCTCGCTTCATGATATGTCTTACTCGGAGGTAATTTCTCTTCTTCTTTCATGGTATCTGAACTACGATCCTTCAGTCCGACACCAGCTCAAGAGTATCACGCTCAGCCCTCAGGCTAGGACCAGGCGATGAGCCTTGGACCGATTAGATTTTCTGTTTTAGGATGATTTCTTTGTTAAAGTGATTATCTCTGATTACTATAATTCTTTATAACAGATTTTCTCATTATGGACTGTAAGTCCTAAAAAATTTGGAGGATTGGGCTTTAACACTGCAGATGTGGGTGAAGTACTTTCGGTCTCAGGTATACAAATTTAGACGTTTGTTATGTTACGAGGATCGGTTGGAATATACTTAATAGTTTACTAACATTATGAGTTCTAATTTTCTGATTAGGTATTGGTTTATTAGCCGTTCAACTTCTGATATATCCAATGGCCGAGAGGATTTTTGGGCACATGAAGATCTCTCGCATTTCTGCAGTAAGTTTCCATTACCATCCTTCTTCACTTAAATGTTCAAAATCAGTCCATATATTTTTATTTCCGGTAATTGATTTTTACCCGTTTCTATTTGAAGGTGTTATCTGTATTGTTACTATCATGCTACCCTTTAATAGCTAAGCTGTCTGGATTCGAACTCACATTAGTAATCAATTTTGCATCCCTCCTGAAGAATGTTTTCTCTGTAAGTATTAACAATCCTTGTTCATTCGAATTTCAATAGTCGTAAGGGGAAAAGACGGGCAATTCAAGATATTGATTTGGCATGTCCTTCTCGAAACAAATTCTATGCATTAGTTTGTGTAACTTAGTAGTCTTCTTACTAATGATCATTCTATTTTGGACAGCTTTCGATTATTACTGGGTTACTAATCCTACAAAACAACGCAGTGGTAATTTTTCGATATCTTCTTTCTTATTTCTTTCTCGATTCTTTCGAGATATACTTTTAGTATAAATATATTGGTTTTCTTTTTCTTGTATTTGACGTCGATACTATGAAAACAGCCTCAACACCAAAGAGGAGCCGCAAATGGAATTTCTATGACAGCAATGTCTCTTTCTAGAGCAATTGGTCCAGCTGCAGCAGGAGCTCTGTAAGTACCCGTTGAAATTTCGCTCCAAATTAGAAAAGCAGATGAAAATTTACATATAGGAGTACCTTTTTTGCATCAATGAAAAACATTTTTTCTTCTGCTAATATTGCCATCTGGAATTTGTTCATTTGCAGATTTTCTTGGTCAGAAACACGGAAGAATGCTTCGTTTCTCCCAGGTATGAATTTCTACTTGATACTATCTTAAGAAACAATTTGGCTTTTGGCAGTATAACTGAGCTATGGGTCGTGCGGAGTTAGCAATGAAACACGATCCTAGCAGCATTTGCTCTCACATATTGAAGAGAATATTGCTCACTGAAACGCAGGTGCTCATATGATTTTCTTCATCTTAAATGTGATCGAAGTGGTTGGATTAGTAATGACCTTCAAACCGTTTCTCGCTCTCCCTCGAAAACGATAAATATAAACATATGTATCTCAAAGTTTAACCTCCTGTCAGAAGACTGAAAACGAGAAGATAACTTGAGTTAACAGATCATGGACTATGTCTGCATCAATGGAGGTTCTGGTGAATAGTCGACAGGTTATTTATGTGGAAGAAACAGGATCATCTGTCGGCAAAAATAGGAGTTTTGTGGAAAAGGAAGCGAATTTCGACAAGTTAATACGGATATTAAGCTTTGGGTTTGGATTGGAGTGCAATTTGGAATATGAAGGGGATCTCATGGTTATAGGATTACAGCTAGAGCTTTTATTTATTCTGTTTGATCACCCATTCTTTTGTTGTTCTTATTTTTACGGTTGTTTTTACAGTTTGATGTTGTTGTTGATTTTGGTACAATTTGTGCCTAAATCGGGATTTTGGATGTAACAATTATGTATAGTTCGATATAGTGAACAATACGAATTGAGATTTCGTTCGATACAGTGAACAATGATAGTATTTGATCTAGAAATTGACACATTATTATATAATTGACATATGAGAAGAATGCAATATCCGTCCACTAACGAGTTTGATTGACGAACATCATTTATGCCGGTTGAAGTAACTTTGGTGAGAAATTATTGGAAGAGATCTTACTCGACTCAAGATCTCTTAACCCCTAATCGACTTACAAGTCCATGTATACGGTGCCATCAAAAGTTTATTCTTGGATAAAAGAATGAATGTAGTTAAAAATCTTATTAATGAAAATGAAATTGTACAATTCATTCAACAAAAATAGAAAAAAAAATTTAACCTTTACAATTTTGGCCTTTAGGCCTAGGCCTCTTTGAGTACAAGCAATATCCAAAAGCAAAAGAATAGACATCCCCAACCGCGCCAACCTAGATCTTTCACATCCATCCTTTCTCATTGTGAGTGTACTTCCCCTTTCCTGAAATTAAGCCAAATATGAGTAGGTGATAAGAATATATTAATTTTAGATTATATATCTTCATATTTAATAATTATTATTATTAATGTATTTGATGAAAATATAATAAAAATTAAAAGAAATATTTATACCATGATCTTTGCAATTGCTTTTCAACAACAAAAAAAATGATCTTTGCATTTGACATTTCCTTTTTTTTCTTGAGAAGTTGGGGTGACACCGATACATCCGATATTGCGGGTGAAAATCTTCTCAAACAATTTAAGTTTTCTCGAAAAAGATTTTTTGTTATTTCTTTTTTAATAGGTATCTCTTGGAGTATCAATTTAGAATGTATGAAAAGAATCAGTATTGATATAGGCACCGCAATGTCCGGAATGGAAGTGGTAGCCAGTTTGGAACTATAGCCCTCATCATGTGATTCATACACTAACTCTAATTAAATATAGGTCTCTTTGATAGAAAATATGACTTCATTAAAAAAAAAAAATCATATTCCTACTAGCACAGTTTTAGAGTTAGGTTCATAAAAAAAATCATCTCACAAGAGACACATGTTAGACTTAAAAATACGTTCATACATAAGATGGTGTGTGAGAGTAGTCTCATAAAAATAAATTTGGGACTAGATTTTAACTCATAATTAATTCTTAATGTTACAATTATTTAGAAGATTATTTAGAGGACGGCATGATGACTCATTCTTACTAAAGTACAAAGTTTTTTCAAAGTTTAACTACAATCTAAATCGTTCTTTTATCCGGATGAGTCAGCATATCATCCTCTACGTAAAAAATTCTGAGTAACTCTACCATTTTCTTTTGGTGACTATTTATTATATGTTACTTGGATCTTAACCCATTCTATTTGGTCAATAGCATTAGGACTAAAAGTATGAGTTCCCTAGTCTTCTCATCATGTGCTTCATGTCCTCAATAAAATAAAATGTGATAATGTGGGCCTTGTGGTCACTAATCCTAGTTAAAAAAAATGTATTAGCTTGTTACAAATCTCATTCATGATTTGAATCATAAAGTTTGAATCATAAAGAAATGGATCTATAGCTAGTTATGTAGTTTTCGAAAAGCATGTGTTTTGTACTCATTCATAGTTAAATTTTCAACAATATAACTATTTTACAGAAGACTTTTTTGCAGACATTTTTATGACATTATGTCAATTATCATTTTATGTTTGTCCAATCATTGATCCTAGATTAGGATACACAAAACAAAAAAGTAATAATAAGTTAGATCTTAATAAACTTGGGTTAATATTAATATACTTGATCAAGAAGAATATAAAACTTAACTGGATCTCCAATTATTAAAAGAGCAAAAAACTTATGGTGTGTTTGGATGGCGGAATCATGAATCCGCGGATTCATGAGTCCTTGGGATTCATGATTCCGCGGATTCATGAATCCAAGTAATATTTTTTGGCTTGTTTGGCAACTAAGAATCCTATGATCTATTATTATTTGAGTATTTCTAAACGTCTTTAGAAAAATTATGATTTTTGAAAAAAATAATGATTTTGAAAAAAAATAATGATTTTGTAGAAAGAAATATTTTTTTGTTGATTTTAAGTTTGAAATTTAGGTTCATTAATCCAAAATCCTAACAAATCCTAGGGGATAGGGTGGGATTTTGGTCCAATACAAATTTTAGAATTAGGAATCCTTAGGATTCAAGAGTCCTAGGATTCTTTGTAGCCAAACAGACCAAGGATTCATGAATCCTACCAAATTCCACTTTTTATAAGAATCCTACTTAGGAATCCTGCAACCAAACACACCATTAGTTTTATAGGAGAGTATTAAACTATCATAATTTTGTCTATTCCACACAATTGTTAATATTATAAACTATCACAATTAATCTCTCACTTCAGCCATATTTATAGTTTAAAATATAGAGTTTCTTAAACCAACTCAATAATTATTCGTCTCCTTTAAAAGTCCAAAAGGAAAATAATTTGTAAGAACAACAAAAAAAAGGTAGTTCATTTTACATGGACTAACATAAGCTCTTAAAGCTAGCTATATAATTAAAAATCTTTAAGGATATTTTAACAAGGATCATGATAGTCCAATATTTCTACCTTGTATCTTTTAAAAACACAAATCAATAAATATTAAATAGTGTATTTCACGTCACTCATGAAACGGAAATGTGAATACAGAGGTTCGTTTTAGATGCAGGACCAACTCCCAAGCAATTGTTGGCGAAAAGAATAGTCGAATACAAATAAAAGTCCATTTCTTTTCTTGGGTATGATTTTGACCTATTAATAAAAGCTTGATAGTCAAGTTGTCTCAATTAGACATTTTCATGATCTCATTGTATGAAGAAGATAAAAAGGGAAGTTTATGGGTCCCTGTGTATCAAAGAGTTCTATTTGTTGAGAGTCAAAATAGTTGGCTGTAAAGATTAATGACATTAAGGAGTTCTTTCATTTCATTTGTAATCGACAATAGACATTAGTCAGAAAGACATTATCTTTAAACATAGTCAGAAAGACGGTATCTTTAAACCTCATTTTTTCGGGGATTTTTGTTTATGATGTTACAAAATGTATGAATCAAACATATTGTTGAAGAATCAATAAAATAGTCATGAGTGGAAAAAGATTAATCTACCTACCTTTTTCGTGAAAATGATGGATGTTCACATTGCTATCTTTAAACTAAATTTTGGATCTCGTGTGATAAATGCTTATCTAACAATTAATTGCTTGAAGTTTCAATTTTTTCTAGTTTTTTCTTTTTCCATTGGACCTCACTCCCATTGAGAATTAAGAGTGTCTTCTAGAGTTCTACACAATCCTTATCTTCTCCTATTTATACGGGATGTTGCTTAGAGAAAAGTTTAAGATGGATATTGTGGTTATGGTCCGACTCAAGAATGACATGGTTGCTTGAAAAGTGATTGTGTTACGTTACCGGTCGAGCCATGCTCTGTCAATACGGTTGAAATAATATAGACACCTGAATAGGTCCGAAATTAAATTTTGGATAGTCAATTTGAAAACGATCATATTCAGGTTTTTCCAGTAGAAAGGAAATCCAAATGTCTTTTTAACCCTTCCAAAAAATTAAAGTCACCAAAAATAACAATAATCCCAAAAACCAGAGTTCCCCCAAGAGACGGTTGTTTTATTCTTTTAACACAATGATTTCACATTCTTGTTTCTACACATTAGAGGAACATATAATATACTATTTAATATTAATATTTATGCTATTTTACAGTAGACATTTTTTTTTTTTTTTGTTGAACTGACATTTTTTCTTACCATAGGATTGTAGAAGTCACATGAGATGATGGAGAAAGGACCCATGTGCCTATGATCTCAATCCCTACGAACTCTTTTTTTTTTTTTTTTGTTGAACTAATCCCTACGAACTCTCACATTTAAAGGTGGCTAGTAGTTAGTAGGTAGAGATAGGAATTTAATAAGGGCAGATAGGATTGCAGGTGTGTAAGAAGGGTTATTTCCCTAATGGCCCCCAACTTTGTGACCAGCTTCCCGCCTGGCCCCCTACTTTACGAGAAATACCCATATGGCCCCCTTCCGTTATAACACCGTCACTCTCTCTCCTCCATCATGTTTTCTCTCTCTGCCAACTCACGCCACATCACCAGTTACGCCACCTCATCACCTTCTCCGGCAGAGGTCGCCGGCCGGAATTTTTTTTTTTCTCTCTCTCTAAAATTACTCCGGCGAAGGGAGACCATCGCCGGAGTGGTATGTTCTTCAAGGAACAGACCAAGGTCTGTTCTTCAAGAACAGACTCGGGCTGTTCAGTGAAGAACATACCGAGATCTGTTCTTCACTGAACAGACCGAGATCTGTTCTTCACGAACAGATCTCGGCCTGTTCTTCAAGAACAGACAACTCCGGCGAAGGTCTCCCTTCGCCGGAGTAATTTTAGAGAGAGAGAGAGGAAGAGAGAAAAAAAAGATTTTTTTTTTTTTAGTTTGAAGGTCGCCGGCCGGAAATTTGGCCGGCCGGCGACCTCTGCCGGAGAAGGTGATGAGGTGGCGTAACAAGTGATGTGGCGTGAGTTGGCAGAGAGAGAAAACATGATGGAGGAGAGAGAGTGACGGTGTTATAACGGAAGGGGACCATATGGGTATTTCTCGTAAAGTAGGGGGCCAGGCGGGAAAGCTGGTCACAAAGTTGGGGGCCGTTAGGGAAATAACCCGTGTAAGAAATAGAGGAGTTGGGCAAAACGCCCAAAATTGACCCAAGTATAAGAGCCCAGCCCACGTCAGACAAACAATGCGCTGCAGGTCCACGGGTCAGGCTTCCTAATCAAAAATCGAGAACGACCTTGGTTCTTCCAGTAATTACAGAAATGCCATTGAAATATACCAAGACCGAAGCAACCGTCCCATCTCCATTAATTACTACCCACGCTTAGTTCTGGAAAACCATTTTCCTTCTTCCCACATCTCTTCACCATTTGGTTTTTTCTCTCTCCAAAAACCTTTCTTCTTCCCACAACTTTCTTGACTTCCATTACTGCAACAGTAGAAGCTTCAGAAAAAACTTCAAAGAAGTTAATCTCCTTCAATGCTACTTGGATTTGGAGGAGAAACATCCAAAACTGTAAGTATCCACTTAGATCTTAAACATCTTCTTCTTGTTTTTCTTCATAACCAAAAAAGAAAATCTTTTGCTGATTTGGGGAAGAAACTTCCAGATGGGGTTTTGAGTTTGTTAAAAAAGGATTTCTCCTTCTCTCTCATCAACATAACTAAAATCATATTAACTTTCTCGTTTGATTTAAGAATCTTTCCCGGTTGATTTTTATTTCAAAACCCTAAATCGAAGAAACTTTGTGCTTGATTTTTATTTAAGAACCCTAAAACTTAGAAAATTTCCAGTTTGGTTCTTTTAAGAACCCTAAATATGAAAAAAAAAATTTCTTCTTTCATTTTATTTAAGAACCATAAATCTGACAAAAATTTCTGTTTCATTTTTACTGGAGAAACCTAAATCCGACAAAACTTTTGGGTATGATCTTTCCGGTACATAATTTCCTGACTTGTAAAATGTTTACTTCCCGGTTAATAGTTTCCTGTACACATACCCATTGACTAAGATTATATTTCGATTATAGTACATAATATCGTTTACCTCTAATAAATAAATTTAGAGTACATAAATGGAGTCCATTACCTCTATTGTGACTAAGCCAAAGAGCAAGACAACAATATGACTAACATGATATGAATGAGTCTCAAGAGGGATGGAGAAAGAGAATTGAAGATGAACTGTCTCAAATATTCTGAGTTTGCTATTGTGTTCTAGGCAATTTATGCTTAACTATTATATTCCAGGCAGTTTCCAGTACATATTTTTGTTCCCTTTCCATAGTTTGTTCTCTGAACATGGTTTTACAAGGTTTAGGGAATCCCTATACACATGTTTGTTCCTGACCATCAATTTAGTTCTCTGTACACTTGTTTGTTCCTGACCACCAATTTGTTCCTTCTACACATATTTGTCCCGGGTATAATTCTGAGTATGTTATTGTGTACTAGGAAATTTCTCCTAACTATTGTGTTTTAGGCAGTTTTCTGTACATATTTTTGTTTCTCGTACATAATTTGTTCATTGAACAAGCTTATACAAGGTTCAGTTCCCTGTACACATGTTTGTTCCTGGGAAATATATATTTCTGTGTATGCTATATTTCAAATGTAAAGAAATGTGTGTTAGTCTTTGTTGTATTATAATTCGTTGGATGGTGCTATTAGAGATGTACTTACCGCTAAATGTTTCTCTGTTACAGTATCACATGAGGAGTCCACTACCGCTATCGTGACTAAGCCAAATAACACGACAACAGTATGACTAACATGATATGAATGAGTCTCAAGAGGGATGGAGAAAGAGAATTGAAGATGAAGTGTCTTAAATGGTGTTGTTGTACTAAGTTTATATATTCGCTTAGTACCACTTTTTATTTAATGTACTTTTGCTCATGCACTAACACACCTATAATGTACTGTACACGAATGTATGTTTTGGAACAATATATTTTAGTGAAACTTAAATAGTAAGTTATTGTGCAAAACTTGAAATATGATATATATCTTGACTTAGTTTATAAAGCGTTAACAGTGTACATTTGTAAATGTACATTGCATTCCCAAATGTGCAGTACATTCGCAAATGTACAGTACATTCGCAAATGTGCAGAACATTCGCAAATGTGTGTGCAGAACATTCGCAAATGTGCAATGCATTCACAAATGTGTAGTGCATTCGTAGATGTAAATTATGTTCGCAAATGTACAATGCATTATTTTCTGGTTTGGTAAAAATTATGTTTTGGTCAGGGACGGAACCAGGACAAGAAGTCAAGAGGGGCCAATATTAAACCATATTTCTTAATATTCATACATTTATATCATAAAATTGACGATTTAAATTTTAAAACACAATTTAATTAACAACATGTTGGTCCTAGGAAGTGCAGTCGCTCTAATGAACGAAATTAATAACTTTTTGTTATATTTCATTTGTCCTTTTAAAAAAAATTAAAATTGAAATTTTGCGTCTAAATATTTCACTTGAATCAGAAAAACATAATCGAAATATGAAAAATTTGTGTCTTTATATGAATTTTCATTTATCTTAGAATTGACTCATTAGATAAAATTGATTAGTTAATTGGTGTCTAATAAAGTACTACATTAAGAAGAAAAATTATAAGAAAAAAAATGTAACAGCAAAAATTGCTTTTGTCGGGTTTGAACCAAAAACATTTAAAAGATTATTTCATTTGTCCTTTTAAAAAAAATAAAAAATGAAATTTTGCGTCTAAATGTTTTACTTCAAAAAAACATAACCAAAATATGAAAAATTTGTGTCTTTATATGAATTTTCATTTATCTTAGAATTGATTCATTAGATAAAACTGACTAATTAATTGATGCCTAATAAAGTACTAAATTAAGAAAAAAAAATTACAACAAAAAAAAACATAACAACAAGAATTGCTTTAGTTGGGTTTGAACCAAAACATTTAAAAGATAAGAGAAAATTGAGCCACCAACCCGGATCCCTCGCGCTCCCACCTCACCTCATTACCATCTCGCCCATACCACATAGTTGTATATTTGGTAACTTGCAAGTTATTTATTACAAATGAGACATCTTAAATGGATTTGCAGCCAGCCAAGGGGGGCCATGACCCCTCTTGGCCTGGCTGTAGATCCGTCCCTGGTTTTGGTAACAAACTATACAAAGAGAAATTTTCCTTATTTTTGGTAGTTTTTCATTAATTTATTTCCATATAGTTTTTGGTAGTTTCCCATTGATTTGATTCTCTCTATATTTTTTCTTCTTTTTAAACATATTTTCTCTCTCCAATCTTAACTTTTTTCATTTTCTCCTTATATGATGGACAATTACAGGACATTCCTTCCAAAATGTAAATTACTTTCAAGGAAAATTCATGGGACATTTTTCTTTAAATTGTACATTTTTTTATTTACTGGACTCTTTTGTACTAGGAATTGTCTTCTGTACCGGGAATTGTTTTATTTGTTAGCAATTTGGTTATGTATTAGACACTTTTGTATTGGGAATTTTCTTGTTTACCGGGAACTGTTTTATGTACTGACCATTTGGTTATGTACTAGACACTTTTGTACTGAGATGTTTCTTGTGTACCAGGAATTGTTCTATGTACTAGGCATTTGGTAATGTACGAGACACTTTTGTACTGGGAATTTTCTTGTGTGCCGGGTATTGTGTTATGTACCAGTCATTTAGTTATGTATTAGACACTTTTTGTACTGAGAATTTTCTTGTGTACCGGGAATTGTTTTATGTACTGGCCATTTGGTTTATGTAATAGACACTAGTAAAATATTTGATGGAAACTTTAAGATGTTAGGTGTGACATTCTATGCACCCTACATTTCAATATTCTAAGACAAAAGATGTGTAGTAATGTTACAGAGAATTTTAAATTTCAATTATCCCTCGAGAAAAAATCAGTTTGCGACCTACAAAAAGAGACAAAGTTTAGTAAAAGGGAACTAATTAATGTACAGTAAAGGTAAACTTCAACACAAAACGTAAGATGTGCTGGAAAGTATGAATTGTACAATACATTTGAACACGAGAAGGGATACCTATGAGACAAAACAATATTGGTGTAGTATCCCAGAAAACATAAAGAAATTATGTACAAAACTGTATGGGAAGAATATTGACATATTCCTAGAACAAAGTTGAGAAGGAAAAACAATCGGAAACTTAAAAATGTACAGTAAATCTAGTAATGCACCACACTTTTTTTAATTCCCACTCTAAGATGCGGAATACAACAATTAGTATGCCGATTCAGTTCTTGTGGAATCATTGTCGCTGATGATCTTGCAACAGTTGAAGATAAAGGACTTAAGATATCACGTTGCAACCTTCACAAATAAGGAAAAAATATAGAAATGTAAGGCGAAGGAAACTAAAAAAGGTACAGTAAACTTCCACATAACAAGGAAACGTAGAAACTGATTGAGAACGATAAAATGTAGCGGGAACTGAGGAATGTACACTACATTTCAACACGTAAACGTATATCTATGTCGTTAAATATAACAAAAATTAGTACAATCTCTAAAAGAATTGGGAGATGTTCAGTGCAATTTGAACCTTAAATCCAGATTTGTTTCTTTAGATCTCGCCAAATCCGGATTTAGTTTTTCCATTTAGATTAAGATTATGTAAAGACAAGAGAGAGATAGACACACAAATCAAACTAAACTTCTTCATTATTAAATATAAATCCAGATTTGTTGCTTCTAGATCCCAATGATCTGGTTTTAAGATCCATGAATCTAGAAAAATCACAGAATTTATTTAGGGTTTTAAGATTGTTATTATTCGCTTAAGTTTTTAGAAACCCTAGATTTCGATTTTAGGGTTTTAAGATCCATGAATCTAGAAAAATCACAAAATATATTTAGAAATCTTTTTTTTTTTTTTTATCCAACGAATCTGATTTTTTTTCAGAAAACCAAACTTTACTGCTTACACATCCAACGAATCTTGCTTTTCCATAAACCAAAACATCACTAATCTAACTCTTCACCATTAAACCGAAAAATACTTCATCTGAATCTTCACCAAAAACAGATCTGGAATAGGATTACTTGATGTAGATTTTTTTTAGATTATGTAAGAGAAAGAGAGAAAAATGAGAGTTTGTAAAAATTTCTAAGAGAGAGGACATTAAGAAAGAGATGTTGTAGCCTGTAGAAATCTCTTAGAGAGAGAAAGATGAAGATGTTGAAAATTTTCTGAGAGAGAGAGAGAGATACAGATAGGTAATGTAAAGGGAATGGGGGTATTAAGGGTATTAATAAAGCATGACAGACAAATAGTGGTACTTTTTGTCTTTGGGCCCACCCATTAATAACTAGTTGGACCTGCAACTAGTTTTCAAATGGTTGTGGATCTTACCCACATTAGGGTAGTACTTTTTGGACCATTTACCCATTTTGACTAAGAAATACCCCATCTTTGTTTTTTGTTTTTTTTTTTGTTGAGAAAATGTGGTGGAGAGGGATGTGAGGTGGAGAGAGATATTTCCTAACTAAATTTATTTTAAAATTATATAAATGGGAGGGGTAGTTATGGTATTTCCATGAATATAGAGGGTCATATTTAAATTTACAGAAATTTGGGGGTCATAAAGGAAGTTGATCACAAAGTAGGGGGCCATATAGGAATTAACTCAAAAAATAAACATATTTCAATACAATTAATCTTCTCAAATCTAGAAAATGGAAGAGTTCTCATTCCTAAATCAGTAGAGATAGTCATCCAATCTGAAACAAAACAATTTAATGAAAAAATGACATAGTGAATCAGTAATAAATTAAGATGACGCCAAAGTAAAAAGATGGGAATGAGATTTGATAAAAAAGAAATAAAGATATTAAGGGAGGAGAAGCATGGTGTTTAGTTGTCCTAGTTAAAATTGAATTACTTGAAAAGAAATAAGGAAAATGATATCCCTATACGAAAATGAATTGGGGACTCCTTAGGGATACTCGTAAGTGTACTCCCCTCACAGGACAAGGCCACTTTGGTCTTTGCACTCTGACAAAAACGGTGAAAAGACCAAAATGACCTTGTCACTGTGAGGGGGAGTACACTCGGGAGTATTCTTATGGAGTCCCCCTATCATCACTGATCCCTAAAACGGTAAGATAATAGTGGAGAGAGAATGAGACGGATGTAAATCGTGAGAGAAAAGTAGGGAGAGAAAATACGTGGGGTAATAGTAAATTTCAGGAATATCTAACCGATTACAAAATAATAATTATTGACACTAGTATCCTTCTATTTTGAGTCGATTTACATGAAGAAGATTTTATATGAGACGTAAAATTGATCTTTATCAAACTCCCGAAATAGAAGGTTAGACTTATTCTTTAAATAACCGACTGAACTGTTTTATTACATTAGATATGGTAACTTATGAAGACGCCGAAAATAATTGTTGTAGGCACATTTTTACACCCAAAACTTAGGAGGCATTGGGTGTAAATTGGGCGTCTAAAACATATATACGGGGGACCTTTAGCCCCTCCCAAATAATATAAGTTGCTTCTATATGGCCTTTGAAAATTAGTTTATGTGTGGCTAAAAGCAAATAATACAACTGTTGTTAGCAACCAAGAGAAGAGATTGACTAGAGTCAAACTCCTTTGACACCAAACACCTATTAGCATCCGGTGTAAAGGACACGTGTCGATTTTGTTCGAGAGCCGAAGGCAAAAGCTCAGACTGGACAGTCCGAGTCCTTGCTGAGGACATTTTCAAGAAACTTCGAGTTGCTATCGATCTAACCTTAACTTTGCTCCAAGACAACTACTTTGAATTTGTTGCTAAACAGGAATTACTAATTTTAACCTAATTTGATTGTTTAATATTAAATTTAAATATGATTTGTATTTTAAAGATCGATAAATAGAAATGACTTGTTTTAGAGGTTTCTATTTCATATCTTCATCAATGTTACATGGTGATTCTTTGGCGTGATAATGACAATGATAATACTAACAAGAAAAAAGTCAAAGGGGAGGAAGAGCACTCAAGATGTTTGACTAGGTGTTTTCTATTCCATATTGGGTGCTAACAGCCACCGGGCGCTAAAAACTTTTTTATTGGGTGCTTATACCCGAATCCAATTAGTTTCCACGACCTTTTCAGTTGTTCCAGTTGATTTCAAGGTTAGTTTTCATTCGAGTTTTATGTGCTTCTTCATCTTATCATTATTATTTTTTTTTGAACAATTTATTTTATTCGGAGTCGGGTAATTCATGAAACGCGATACAATGATCTTTAAACACTGTCATAAATTCATGTTTGAACATCCAGTTCAAGGTCGGTGTCATTAAAATGTTTTCGGATTCATAATGTTATGGGTGAGGGTCATCCAATATTGATATAACAAACCTCCCTACACGAAAATTTACTATAGTTATGGACATGGAAAAATGAAATAAATGAAGATCCATTTCACATTTGTGGGTGTCAAATTAAGAAGGGAAAGAGCCCCCCTCACGTATGGGGATGCATAAATGATCCCCTCCCTACTATCATGGGCGTGACAAGCTATTACCATTGACTAAAAAACCTAATAATTTTTTAACCACAAGACAAGGATTTACATCTCCTAGAAAACTATGAGATTACGTGATCAAATTCTGGAGAATGTAACTTATTTACCCGATTTGTCTATATAATATATGTGGGTACGTTAATCACGATAATTATAGTATTTCCTATTAGTTTTCTATCTTTGTAGCTTCCAATATAGATGCACGGTCATTGTATTTGTCAAATCTCACCACAATTGTAGTATTTTTGTTATTTTTTCTATTTTTGTAGCTCCCCATATAGATACATGATTATTGTATTTGGCGCATTTTATTGATACATCTATAATGTTCACAAATTAAAAAACCCATGATTATTTTAAATGGTGAAAATCATAAATTAGTATCAGACAAAATCTCAAGGTAATCTGTGCCTAATCTTGATAAGTATGAAAATTAAATGTTAATGCAAATGAAGGTGGCAGAGTGTGAACTGTTGGTGATAAAGAGACAGATATCAATTTTTTAAATTAAGTGGTAAAAACGGGTCAAACTTTGGAGTCGTTTGTTTTTGACAATTTTTTTTTTTTGTTTTGAAAGGGTTTTTGTATTTGGACTTATGAGTTGGAAACCTCTAGGACAATGTTCAAGTGGTACACATGATAAACGCGATAGAGACATGGAACTTTGGAAGGAAAGAGTCTCAAACTTTTTCTATTTTTACTACACCCCACTTTGAGTTTGTGGGGTCCTACAATGTTATAGTCTAGCAAGAGTGATACTATGTCCTGTCACTATCCGACCCATTTTCCTTCCTAACGTAATGTTTTTTATTAGAACTCGAACATTTAGATGTTCACAGAGGGATGCATATCACCCAACTATATGTCTGTTTGCAGAATTTGAATTAGAACACTACAATATGCGCTTTCAAGTGAAATGACCATAGACTTTAATCGTGACAAGTATTTTTATGTTCAGTTATACCTCGTGAATATTTACGTGTAAAATACTTTCAAAATTAAATTAATTAAATTATGCCATTTCCATTATTATTTACTTCACAAAGCAATAAAAACCTAAATTTTCATCAATACCCGGTACTCCCATTTCATAATTAAACAATTCTTTTCAGCTATTTCATCTTTACGGAAAACATAATATTCTCAAAACCAATGTTGATTTGTTAGCTATACTCCATCAACGCGTGATTTAAAATGTCAACAATGCCATAAATTGTCAATAAACTAAAATGGTATTAATTTTTCGGGCCGGTAATTATAAGGCCCAAAATGGGGAAGTTAAAGAGAATCAGGCCCAATACTAAATAATAATGAGGAAAAAACCCAGTAGGTAAAAATACAATTTTACCTTCCAAAATGAAATTTTCCGCTCAAATCAACGTCAAAAACAATTTTGAACATTTCTGAACAATTCTTGGTTTGCTCTCGACAATTTTGTAAATTTCTGAACAAATCTTAGTTTGTCTCAACAATTTGTAAATTTTTGAACAAATTCGTTCTTGCTTAGACATTGTTTTGCCAAAATATTTCGCATTTTTTTCTTTTGCATTTTACATAGACAAACTAACACAAACATTTTGGCTACAACATTTTTCGATTTGTCTTGTGAAAAAATAAATGGTTTTGGCATTTTTTGTTTTGCTTTCGACATAAATATAAAGACTAAAGCATTTTTTTTGTTTGTCCTTTACAAAAATTAAAATGTTATGCGTATTATCCTTTGTATTTAACAAATCCGTTAACGAACAAATAATATTTTGACTAATACATTATATATGTTGTTAAGAACACAATTATATATGACACCAACATTTTATAATAAGTCGGGACATTATTATAGATATTGTCAACATTTTATAACAACACAATGATATATGTTGTCAACATATAAGGGTAAAAATGGAATTATGAAAACAATATGTTGTCTTGTTAACAACATAATTACATATGTTGTGAACATTTTGAAAAATGTTCAAAAAATGGGTTTTTTTGACATTATTATTTTTGAGTGGGTTTTTTTCTTATTAGAGTCTAGATTTTTGGGTTTTTCACTCATTTTTTCTATTTCCCTTCAATGATTTGATTAAAGAAACAAAATTCAATGCATTTTGAATATTTGGGTTCACAATCATAAAATATATAATGATTATAATGATTTGAAATTGAAAAAATAAATAAACTTCCATTGAATCATTTTGAATTGTCCCACAAAATAGGATAATTCTGCCAGCCAGACCAGAGAGACGTGATAGAGTCTGCCATATACTTGACTAGTTGCCTAAATTATTTGTCTTATTGATTGGAAAAGAAAAAACAAAAATGTACTCCACGTTTTTAAGCAATTAATGATCTGATCAAACCTAACTCACATACCTAATTAACTGTGGGAATTGTCGGTGGAATTTGGGTTTCCAAATTGGTTACCAAAATTGAATAGGCAGTTTTCAATTGGATTGAGGGCGGTTTCAAGCCAAAGCCAATAGGCGGTTTCATGGCATCAATTGGCAGTCGGTGGTTACCAATTAGAATGGTTGGTTTCTAAATTCCTAAAGCTATGGTCGGCTTATAATATATTTAAATAGGGGCCTTGAGTGCTTTGTTAATCACATCAACACAAGCAACAACAACTCTTCTTTAGAGAGAGCTAAAGAGAGCGAGCAAGTGAGAGAGAAATTTTTTGTTCATAGTTTTGAGCGGTGTTAAATTTCTCGGTCGTCGAAGATTTAGTATAGAAGGTTAAATTCTATACGGTACCATCTTGGGACGAACTTGCGGGTTGTGTGAGTCGTCTTCATCTATCCTTCAATAAAGATTTCTTGTTCGCCCGAGGACGTAGGCTTTAAAGCCGAACCTCGTTAATTCTGTTCGCATATTTGATTTTGGCTTAGCTTTTCGATTAATCTTCATAATCGGATCAATTTCTAGGATAGGTTCGATAGCTTCCGCGACTTTTAGTTTTAACAATTGGTACCAGAGCCTTGTTGAGATTGAACGAAGAGAAGATGGGATCGAGAAGTGGTACGGTCAAAGCAGGGAAATATGAGATAGAGAAGTTCAATGGGAAAAACGATTTTTCTTATTGGCGGTTGCAGATGAAGAATCTGTTAATCTCGCAGAAATTACATAAGACGTTGACGGGAAAGAAACCAGGAGATATGTCAGATGAGGATTGGGAGGAGTTAGATCTCGAAGCACGGGCTACCATTATGTTGTGTCTTGAGAGGGACGTGGCGTTCCTAGTAGACGGAGAAACAACGGCGGCGGGTGTGTGGTTAAAGCTAGAAAGCAGTTTCATGACGAAAACTTTAACGAATCGGGTCTACTTAAAATCCAAATTATTCACATGTAGGATGGAAGAGGGTTCTTCTATTCAGGAATATGTGAATAGGTTTGACAGGATTATCTCAGATTTGAAGGATATTGATGTTAAGGTTGAGGATGAGGACCAAACCCTCATATTGTTACTTTCATTGCCTAAATCCTATGAGAACCTTGTTCAAACTTTGATGCTTGTTGGTGATAGTCTAAGCATGGAAGAGACGAGAAATTCGCTATTAGCGGATGACCTTCGTAAGGTTGCTACTAGCAGTATGGCGTCGGGTGGAGTAGACAAAGAACAAGCACAAGGGTTGTTTGTAACGAGGGGGAGGAGTAATGAAAGGGGAAAGGGAAAGGGCGGGAAATCTAGATCCAAATCTAGAGGCTCTTTCAAGAAAACATGCTTTAGTTGTGGTGAGCTTGACCACTTTAAAGCGGCTTGTCCAAAGAGAAAGTTGAAGCAAAAGAACGAAGGCTACAAGGAGAAACAAGAGATGCAAGAGGCGGGATATGTGTCAGAAGAGGCGGACGAATGTTTCTCGGTGACAGAGGTGTCTGAGAAAATCTTCGATAAGTGGATGCTTGATTCAGGGGCGTCACACCATATGTGTCCAAATAGGGAGTTGTTTACTACCTATAGGAGTATAGATGGTGGTACAGTTATACTGGGTGATGATAGTATATGTAAAACTGTGGGACTCGGAACAATATGTATCAAGATGCACGATGGAGTGGTGAGAACATTGACGGACGTAAGACACATACCCGATTTGCGGAAAAATCTAATTTCCCTTGGTGTGTTGGAGCGGAACGGCTGTAAGATAATTATAGAGAATGGCTCCATAAAAGTCGTTAAGGGTTCTTTGGTGGTAATGAGAGGTACTCGTTACGGTAATTTATACAAACTTTTGGGGACAACAATTACTGGAGATGTAGCAGTAGGAATCAGTGGAAGGGATCCAACGGCTAGTACGAGGCTTTGGCATATGCGCCTTGGGCATATGTCAGAAAAGGGTCTATCTCTGATGTGCGGTAAAGGCTTGTTGAAGGACATGAAGAAGCCTTGCATGGAGTTTTGTGAGCATTGTGTGTTCGGGAAGGCACACAGGGTGACGTTCTCTTCAAGCAAACACAGGAGCAAAGAGGTATTAGACTACGTACATACCGATGTCTGGGGACCGGCAAAGTTACCTTCCAAGGGTGGTTCCAGGTATTTTGTTACATTCGTTGATGATCATTCGAGATTTGTCTGGCTTTATTTTCTGAAGCATAAGAATGAGGTATTCAACACGTTTCTGGTGTGGAAAGCAATGGTTGAGAACAAAACTGGTCGAAAGCTGAAGACGTTAAGGTCGGATAATGGGACCGAGTACACGGATGGGGCATTCAAGGAGTTTTGTAATCAGGAAGGCATTGTGAGGCACTGGACAGTAGTAAACACACCTCAGCAGAATGGAGTCGCAGAGAGATTGAACCGTACACTACTTGAGAAGGCTAGATGTATGCGCTCCAATTCGGGATTAGGCGTAGAATGGTGGGCAGAATCTGTTGCTACAGCTTGTTATATTGTGAACAGGTCTCCACATTCTTCTTTAGATGGCGGCATACCTTACGAGGTGTGGTCAGGTGAACATGCAGATTACGGGAGACTTAGGGTTTTCGGTTGTACGGCCTATTACCATGTTAAAGGTAACAAACTTGACAATAGAGCAAAGAAGGCAATTTTCTTAGGATATGCTACAGGAGTTAAGGGTTATCGGCTATGGTGTACGGAAGACAAGAAGTTTTTAATCAGCAGAGATGTGGTATTTGATGAGTCATCTATTGTAGCTATGGCGAAAGCTACGGTGCCTAGTTGTGGTGATGTTGGGTCTACTAAAGCTCAAGTAGTGGAAGTAGAAGCCGAAGACCAACGGGTTTCTAGGAATCATGATCAGGTGGAGCATCAGGATAAAACTCAGGATGACGAAATTGATGAACCCGATCATGAGGAGGTTCAAAGGGAAGGTACACAAGTTTTACAACAACAACAGCAGGATGTTTCGGTACACACTAGGCTGAAACGGTTATATAAGCCGGTACAGAGGTTAGGGTCAGACAAACCTCTTAGGCATTACGGGCAGGCAAATGTGGTTGAATATGCACTCTCGGTGGAAGACGACGAGCCGGTCACCTTCAAACAAGCTATTACAGCGGAGGAAAGAGAGAGTTGGTTGGTTGCTATGCAAGAAGAGATGGAGTCTCTTCACAAGAACCAGACATGGGAGGTTGTCCCATTGCCCGAAGGTAAGTCTGTTATTGGTTGTAAATGGGTGTACAAGAAGAAAGAGGATTCTTCCGAGATCAAAGGTACAAGGTATAAGACAAGACTAGTGGCCAAGGGTTATGCACAGAAAGAAGGGGTCGACTACAATGAGATTTTCTCACCGGTCGTGAAACATACTTCTATTCGGGTGCTATTGAGTATTGTTGCTCACAGGGATCTTGAGCTGGAACAACTCGATGTTAAAACCGCCTTCTTGCACGGTGATTTGGAAGAAGAAATTTATATGGCTCAACCTGAGGGATACAAGGTTGAGGGCAAAGAAAATCAAGTATGTCGTTTGAGGAAATCTCTTTACGGATTGAAACAATCCCCTCGCCAATGGTACAAACGATTTGATTTTTTCATGCTAAAGCATGGTTTTCGCATAAGTGACTATGATTGTTGTGTATACATCAAGAAGCTTCGCGAAGGTGACTTTATTTATCTCCTTTTGTATGTGGATGACATGCTTATTGCTTCTCGAAGCATGGTGGAGATAGATAAGTTGAAATCTCAACTCAGTCAAGAGTTTGAGATGAAAGACATGGGCGCTGCAAAGAAGATACTGGGAATGGAGATTAAGAGAGAGCGGTCAAGTAAGAAACTGTACTTGAATCAGAAAGGTTACATCGAACGAGTAGTTTCTCGATTTGGAATGCAGAATGCAAAGGCGGTGTCAACACCTTTGGCACCACACTTCAGGCTCTCGGGAAAACAATCTCCCACTACTACGGTGGAGAAGGATCATATGGATCGTGTACCGTATGCTAGTGTAGTTGGCAGTTTGATGTACGCTATGGTGTGTACTCGTCCGGATATTTCACAAGCGGTCAGTGTAGTTAGTAGGTTTATGGCAAACCCAGGGAAGACACATTGGGAAGCTGTGAAATGGGTCTTGAGGTACTTGAAGGGTACCGTTGATACGGGTTTGTGCTTTGGTGGAGACACATGTCAGGTAAGCGGTTATGTTGACTCGGATTATGCTGGCGATCTAGATAGAAGACGATCTACTACTGGTTATGTATTTAAGGTACATGGTGCTCCAGTTAGTTGGCGATCGATGTTACAATCTACAGTTGCGTTATCTACTACGGAGGCCGAGTATATGGCTATGGCCGAGGGTGTGAAGGAAGCATTGTGGTTGTGGGGTCTTCTGGATGATCTAGGGATTAAGCAGGAGTGCGTGGATGTATGGTGTGATAGTCAAAGTGCAATCCACTTGGCGAAGAATCAGGTTCATCATGCTCGTACTAAGCATATCGATGTCTGGTATCACTTTGTACGAGATGTCATAGAGGAAGGTGATGTTTCTCTCATGAAGGTACACACAGATGAGAATCCCGCGGACATGTTGACTAAAGTGGTGACATGTAGCAAGTTTCAGCATTGCCTGGAATTGCTACAAATCGGCTCGTGTTAAGTTGCCCGAAAGGGCGTAATGGCGACAAGGTAAACTTTATGTGAAGGATTGGTAGAACTACGGTTGGCTTGATCCTATAAAAGGGTACGTAGGCAGCCATGGTCATATGGTGCAGTCGGATGAAGCAGATATATCTTACAAGAAGTATCCTGTTGTTCGTCCAAAATTTGAAGTCTATCAAATTGTGTACGAGGTGGAGAATTGTGGGAATTGTCGGTGGAATTTGGGTTTCCAAATTGGTTACCAAAATTGAATAGGCAGTTTTCAATTGGATTGAGGGCGGTTTCAAGCCAAAGCCAATAGGCGGTTTCATGGCATCAATTGGCAGTCGGTGGTTACCAATTAGAATGGTTGGTTTCTAAATTCCTAAAGCTATGGTCGGCTTATAATATATTTAAATAGGGGCCTTGAGTGCTTTGTTAATCACATCAACACAAGCAACAACAACTCTTCTTTAGAGAGAGCTAAAGAGAGCGAGCAAGTGAGAGAGAAATTTTTTGTTCATAGTTTTGAGCGGTGTTAAATTTCTCGGTCGTCGAAGATTTAGTATAGAAGGTTAAATTCTATACGGTACCATCTTGGGACGAACTTGCGGGTTGTGTGAGTCGTCTTCATCTATCCTTCAATAAAGATTTCTTGTTCGCCCGAGGACGTAGGCTTTAAAGCCGAACCTCGTTAATTCTGTTCGCATATTTGATTTTGGCTTAGCTTTTCGATTAATCTTCATAATCGGATCAATTTCTAGGATAGGTTCGATAGCTTCCGCGACTTTTAGTTTTAACATTAACAATAATCAGAAATAACATGATTCATCAATTTGATTCCCTTTAAGCTGTACAAAAAATAATAATATTTTGAGGGTTTGAAAGGAAATTTCTTTGGTTATAATCTCTATAAATGATTCACATTGTTATTGTTTGTGTGATATTGAAAGGGTAAAAGATTTCTGGGTTTTTGAGAGAACCCAATTTCCAAGTTTGGGTTGATTGTATTTTTGGTTTTTAGGGTTCTCAATGGCTGATCAGAATGATCATAAAGAACCATTGTTGAAGAAGAACAATGTAGTTTATCATGAGGGTTGTCCTGGTTGTAAAGCTGATCAACTTAAAGATTCACAAACAGGAATACCTTATAAACTGTTGTTTTATATATGGATTGTTGTAGTAAGTTCTGGTAAGTGATCTTTATAATGGGTATAACCCTAATTCTGTTTTTCATTTCTGTTGACTTGAAATTTTGATTAGATGAATCAGAGTTAGATACTTGTAAGACCTATTTGTTTTGGGTATGTCTATTTTGATTCTTTTGATGAAAAGTGTTTTTAGTTAAAGATTACTAATGTTGATGGAGATAGAATTGAAAGTATAAAAGTTGGAATTCTGAATCTGGAATGAATTGATTGAATACTATTAGAAGTTCAAATCGAAATTGAAAAACTATAAGCAAAGAAAAGAGAAAAAAACATTTTCTTAGATCAAACAATTAGGATTTGGAGACATTTACTCATTACTTCAATGATTGTTATTTTGTGATTGAAATCTCTGTTTTTATGTGGTTATTCTTTTCAGCTTTACCTCCGACATCGCTCTTTCCATTTCTATACTTTATGGTACGTGTTTCAATTTCGTATTACGTTTCCGCTAGCAATTTTCGTTTATCACTTCTTTAAAACATTGAAATGCATCCAAATTATAGTTTTCGGGCAACTTTCTAGATGGGTTCTTAACTGCATTTTGATCGTTCACTCAAATTATGTAAGGTTCTTGCTTTGTAGTCTAATTTAGATCTGTCGTTTCTTTTAGGTAAGAGACTTCAATATTGCAAAAAGGGAGGAAGATATCGGATATTATGCAGGATATGTAGGTAAGCACCGATCTTTACATATGCAATATGTTAACACGGTTCAGGAATACACGATACATATATAGATTAAGACCAAACTTGTTCAAATATGTTTTTAACCTATGCTAATGATGCCTGTATTTTTTCCTTAGGAGCTTCATTTATGTTTGGAAGAGCTTTGACTTCCGTCTTCTGGGGTATAATAGCAGATCGATATGGTCGAAAACCTGTTATAATGTTTGGCACTGTATCAGTGTTAGTATTCCTTGATCTCATTATCCTATCAATTTCATCTTGCTTTTATCGCTATCAAAATTCTACAGGTCTACTTGTAAAGTTTCTCATGTTGAAGAGTTCGTTTATTTTATACCAGGGTTGTATTGAACACTCTCTTTGGTCTAAGTACAAACTTTTGGATGGCAATTTCTCTGAGATTTCTTCTTGGAAGTTTGAATGGACTTCTCGGCCCAATAAAGGTAATTGATGCGCCACTCTAGATCCACACACGAAATCTCCGATTTGTATTTTGCGTGCAATTTGGGCTTATCAGTTTGGCTGATTTTCAGGCATATGCTAGCGAAGTTTGTCGAGAAGAACATCAAGCATTGGGACTATCACTTGTAAGATTTTTTTTCTCCGTGTTATCTTCTTCATGGTATAACAATCATTCACCAAGAATGGCTTTTCAGGTTAGTACAGCATGGGGAGTTGGGTTGGTGCTTGGGCCAGCTCTTGGAGGTTTCCTTGCACAGGTAATCTCCCTCCACCATCTTCTTCAATTCCTTATTCAATTCGAATGACATAAACTAGTTGGAGGACCCAAAAAACCACATAATCAATATTATCGATTTAGTCGAATCTTGATCATAATTCAAACATTTGAAGTTTTCTGAAATTCAGCTTTCTAATGTCATTTCCCTGAATGAATATATTTTCAGCCTGCAGAAAAATACCCGTATTTGTTTCCTAGTGGATCTATCTTCGCAAGGTAAGCAATCTTATAACTTTTTTCTCATCTGTCCGCTTTTCCGAGTCACTTTTGCTTTTCTTTTACCATTTTTCACTAAATATTGATGCTCCTAAACAAATTTTCTTTCGCAGATTTCCATATTTCCTACCCTGCCTTTGTATATCCCTATTTGCAGTGGCTGCATTCGTAGTTTCTTGGTGGCTTCCGGTATGTTTGTTAATCCTTTATATATCTCAACAACTTTGTAAAATGTATACTCCTTTTTCATAATCTTGGTCATTTCGGGTACTGGGATATTCGTGCATTACTATATTATATAGTCCTAACTGTTTTTATTCTACAATATTTCGCTTTCGTAGGAAACATTGCACAACCATATTGTATGTAATGAGGATGGAGATGGAAGTGAGGCTACAGAAAAAATCGAAGAAGCTACTAAGACAGGGACAGATTCCAAGCAAAGCCTTCTCACAAATTGGTCATTAATATCATCCGTAATCGTTTATTGTGTTTTCTCACTTCATGATATGGCATATGCAGAGGTAATTTATCTTCTTTTTTCTTTTCAAGTTAACCCATGCCTTCTTTATTATATCTATATTTGAACAAGAGATTGTGTTTGATTAGTGGAATTTCTTTCTTCGATAGATTTTCTCATTATGGGCTGTGAGTCCTAGAAAATTAGGAGGATTGAGCTTCACGACTGAGGATGTCGGTGAAGTACTTTCATTCTCAGGTATATAAATTACGTTTTTACATGAATATTACGTTCTATTCAAGATTATACTTAACTTCTAATTTGATGATTAGGTTGTGGTATGTTACTCTTTCAACTTCTTCTCTACCCAATGGTTGAGAGAATTTTCGGGCACATGAAAATAACTCGAACTGCATCGGTATGCTTTCATGACTATACTTTAAGATTTGAGTTCACCCATATGTTATTTTGTACTTATCGAAATTGATTCTGTTTATGCTTTACTTGTTCTACTTGAAGGTGATATCTGTACTATTACTGTCAAGTTATCCATTAATCGCTAAACTATCCGGACTCAGACTTACATTGTTAATCAATTTCGCATCCTTATTGAAGAACGTTTTATCTGTAAGTACTAACTCAACTTGTTCTTTCCTCAATATCGAAGACAAAAAATTCCTTGAAACTGTACTAACTATTTTGATTGATCTCGAGTTCTCTGACATTTTATTTATACTGTTATCGAACAGCTTTCAATTATCACTGGGACATTAATCCTACAAAATAATGCTGTGGTAAGTTCCTTCTATTCTGTTTTTGTTTAGTTTTTTCGGAAGTATACTTTTTCGTTTCGGCTTGAGCGAAAACGAGGGTAGATTTTTAAGCGGAATATTGTGAAAACAGCCTCAACATCAAAGAGGAGCTGCTAATGGGATTTCTATGACCGCAATGTCTCTATTTAAAGCAGTTGGTCCTGCTGGAGGAGGTGCCGTGTAAGTATTCCTTCACATTTTGTTACTCTTTTTATGGTCTTATCATGGCTATAAGTGGGTAGTCTTCTCCCGAATCGAACAAATCAAAACCCAGTTTCTAGGTTCCATATCGTACTTCGAAAACAAGAATCAGATTTCTAGTATAGAATGGAAACATAAAACAGTAATGTTGTGTCTGGTAACAGAGAAATAACTCCATGAAATAAAATTTATTTCCACATAAGTTGTCCATCGAACATATTATCAATAGGTGTGAACTAGGCCACGCTACCTGAGTCCCACCTGAGGTTGACCTATTGTTTAGACAGGCAAGGCTTGCCGGTTGCGTGGACCAAGTCCAGGCGGCGATGCTTTGGTCTTGGAGTGCCCAGACTGGGCTGTCGGAATTGACACCTCTATTGTTATGCTTGTTGTTTTGAAATATTGGAGAACTGATTTTCACCCAATTATTGTTTTTCTCCAATGCAGATTTTCGTGGGGACAAAAACGTATGAGCGCTTCAATTCTGCCAGGTACAAATTTATACCGAATCCCAATTCTTAAAGACATTTTATTTGGTAACTGGTAAAACATGACATAATTTTTGCCTATTGAGATAGTTTTTAGATATTAACTAGTACACTTTTTTGCTTGTTAAAATGCAGGTGTTCAAATCGTTTTCTTCGTGCTAAATGTGATTGAAGTGCTTGGATTTGCAATGACCTTCAAACCGTTTCTTTCTCTCCCTCAACGACATTGATAGTATATACGTCAAGTAAATTAAACTTTACGGTAAAAAAAAAGATGAGATGATTACTTTAGGGTAACCATATGTTCATTTTTTTTTTCTTTTGGAGAGGAGAAGTATAGTGTTGTTAATTTGGGAAATTTTGTATTCAAGAGGATAATGGAATTAAGAAAATAACTTATACTAGGCATTCTTTAAAACGTTCTGAAACTAGGTTGTCGGTTCCATAGATCCGACAGTACATTGGGCTGGCAGACAGATGAGAAGCTATTTAGCTTTGAGAAAAATGGGGCTTAAGGCTAAGAATTTTCCTTAATGTGTTGAAAGTTTAAACCACATAATCTTCCTAACAATGATGTTAGACTGACAGGGTTCCGACCTAGGAATGGACATTGAGTATCATAATTTGCTATAATATTTTTGAAATTTCAAAATACATATCAAAGTATTTAGAATGATCTAGATCTTTTCTCAGATGCGTCAAAAATTTGTGTAGAGACTAGACCTATGATTATCCTTCTAATATATATATTTATTTCATTCTTAAATCGAAATAATTGAGCAAAAAGTTACCTAATCATACTAATACAAACTTCATATGAAGAGACCTGAAGACAGAGAATGAATTCAGGAAAAGAAATCATAACACATAAAAACATAATTCACATGACCTAAAGACGGCTACTCACAACATGTTAACTTCTCAATTACAAGAAACAATAAAAACCAAAACTCTTAAATTCTTTGAACCAAAATAGAGTCATCTTTCTAGAGTAGTTGATAAAGTGTAAGTTGGTGTATTTATAATTGATTATGGATTAGATTAAGAAAATAATAAAAAAGTAGTTGATGATTTTTCTTTGGTTGAAAAAGTAGTTTTAAATCAAAAAAAAAAAAAAAAAAGTAGTTGATTATAGATGGCCACCTTAGATGCAGTCCCTATGGGCTATGGCTTATAGCATATAAGCTAGATTTGCTTTTTTGATGAGAGAATATAGATTAATTTGCCTCCCTTTAAAAAGAACAAGATGGAGCACCAAATAGACAAAACAAAACCAACTGAGTAGCTATCTATAGTTTTCTAATCCAAACAAACCAACAAATATTTCCACCTCATCCTAAGACACTGTTACATTTTTTTTCCTTTGGAGTTATAGACACAAACCAAAGGAATAAATCCCTCATGCTTCTATCCTTTTTGTTTGAAAGTCATGCTTCTATCTATACCTCTATACTTTATACTTCTTACGTATTATTTTGTCTTCATTTATTTTCTTGTTTGCTATTTTTTTTTTCCTACAAATATTAATGGTTGTCGTCACATGGATTATTATAGTTTTTGTGGTTCTTCTCACATGTGCGATGATTCCCAATTTTTCTGATCTCCAGTTATACAGTCTTTTGATTTTACAAACAACGTTAAGCTCTTACCTAGTACATTTTGGAAGGAGATGTTAAAGTGCACTTCACCAAATACCTTGTACTATTTTGACTTGGTTGTTTAGTCTCCTCCAAGGGTTTTTGACTTGGGGTCATTATGGGTGCCCAAGCAAGGTGGGCTATAGGCGCCCATTTTATTGAACCTAGCCCGAACTCTAGCCGAGCTTATGGACCCCAAGTTTCGAAACAAAGAGCATCCGCAGTACCTAGAACTAAATTAGGGTGTTTATAGAACCTTAGAGTTGCATCGAATAAACTAGAAAATTGGAATACGTAAAAGAACCAAATATGTTAAAGAGTTTTAACAAGAAAAAGGTATGCAGTTTGGTTTTCATTTTTCTATATATATGCATGCGAATTAGTGTCGTCAAGGAAAGCACATTGTGAGGCGTAGAAATATAGACGAAGACACGTTAAAAAGAAGAGTGAAATTGTTGTCCACTTGTTTGAGCCATTCGTGTTAAGTGTTTGATAAATTTGCCTAATAGAAAGGAATCATTGTATTTAAGATGAACTGCCAAAATCATTAATACTATTTCTCTTTAAACCAATGGTCAAAGCGAATTAGATGTATTTAAAGAATTCCAATAATTTTACTACTCTTTTGATTCTTACCCTAAATCAAGAATGTCTGTCAGTGGACTTATACCTTTTCTTTTCTTCTTCTTTCTATCATTACCCATTTAAATAGCTCAGTTCTCGTCGAAAAATTTGAAGGAAAATCAAAGGAATTTTAATGGCGGATGAGGGTAATAATGATAAGGATAATAGTAGTAGTAATAGTAGAGAAAGGTTAGGGAAGATTTATTATGAGAATTGTCCTGGGTGCAAGATTGATATTCTTAAAGAAACAGAGAAAGGAGTACCTTATAAACTATTGTTTTTTACATGGATTATAGTACTTGGTGCTGGTAAGTGATATTCTAAAAGAAGGACAGTCTTAGGGCCTACCAGTGTGGGGTTGTAGTTGGTGAACATGCAACCTGATCCATAGAGTCGCTTGTTTTAGTTTCCCAAACCTTACTTTCTTCAGAGGAAGGTTGTACGAGTTCACTTAAAAGGTCTCGATACTTTATAAGCTCGAGCATTCACCTGTATGACTGTATCTCAGACTCTGTACACTTCCCCGTCGGATCAGAAGACTACTCGTCTACTCTTACTTCTCATAATATGTGAAATCTTTAGGGTGTAAAATTAATTTAAGTAGCTTGTATATGCAACTCTTTGTGGCTTTGTCAACATCCCTATCATTTTTGTTGCATGATTTTATATCATCTTCTCACTATGTGACTTTCTCTATGTGGCATATCTTTTCAGTTCTTCCTATCTCATCTCTCTTTCCATTCCTCTACTTCATGGTAAGCATGTTAACTCTGAGTTCTTGTAAATTTTTTGATTTACAGGCATCATCGGGTGTTGTCGGAAATTTTAGTAAAATTAGAACTTTAATTTATTTTGTGTCAAAATACACTCGTATATTGATGCAATAAATGTAAGTTTATATCACTTATCTACTTTTCTGGTAACTGCATTGATCTTGACATGAGAAATGAGAACCAAGATGAATGGGTAGTAGTAGAATTAAATCAATTGGCCTCGTTTTGTAAACGATTCTATATTATATTTCAGATTACTTCTTTCTTTTTCATTTAAAGTAAGTGCTCGATTTTAATTTTTGTAGATAAGAGATTTCCATATCGCAAAAAAGGATGAAGATATTGGATATTATGCAGGATATGTAGGTAAACATCTTTAAATTGTCCAAAATAATCATTAAGAATCAAACTCAACGAAACAGCTTATACAAGCGCGCTAATTCATTTCATTTTTTTTTTGAAAGGTTCTGCATATATGTTTGGAAGGGCACTAACTTCTCTATTATGGGGAATGATAGCAGATAGATATGGTCGGAAACCTGTCATAATTATCGGCACTATTTCCATGTTAGTATTATTGAACTTTACTTTCCCTACCCTTCCGGCTTGAAATTCTCACAAATGAATTAACTTCTTACATAGCGAAAGATTCTAACTTTAGTGTTTGTCAATGACTTTTGTCTGTCACTCATCTCAGGGTCGTATTCAACGCTTTATTTGGTCTAAGTACAAGTTTTTGGATGGCAATCTCTATGAGGTTTCTTCTTGGAAGTTTGAGTGGTGTACTTGTCCCCATAAAGGTATTTTGTACTAGATGCTTCATGTCCAAGATACATAAATATCCAAACTCGAAACTTGGTTGCAAATCAAATAAAAGGTTTTTTGATGTCATAACTTATTTTTGTGTGTTCCTTATTGCTGTTCAGGCATTTGCTTGTGAAGTTTGCCGAATAGAATATCAAGCTTTGGCGCTCTCTGTTGTAAGAGCAAACTATTTGTGCTTCTTTATGCTCGATACACCTTTCTAAACTAAATTGTGTCGCATATATTCCATTACTATTATTCAATCAACAATTTCTTCTCAGATTAGTACAGCATGGGGAGTAGGATTGATTGTGGGTCCAGCACTCGGAGGTTTCCTTGCACTGGTAACGTCTCTCTTCTCCTGGCCCTCTGTAAATTGGTCTGCTGGATATCCGAGAAGAGCATGCACGTTAAGAAATAATTTTTGTGGTCTTTGTGTTTGTGTGCTACAGCCTGCAGAGAAACATCCAAATATATTTCATAAGGGGTCTCTCTTCGATAAGTAAGTAACACTTTATGTACTCTTTATTTATTTCAAGTCGGACAACCATCGAGATCCAGTATATTCTGATGGTCTGAAGAATATATATTGCAGATTTCCATACTTTCTGCCCTGCCTCAGTATTTCAGTATTTGCATCAATTGTGACAGTATCTTGTCTCTGGCTCCCGGTATGTCTCCAAATCCATATATCTCCATTTACACCTATCTTGGAAATTTGTTTGTCGATAATCGGAGTAGTTCGGAATCAGAAATATTAGAATTGCTAATGCATTATCTCAAGTTTCTGTTTTTAATTTTGTTGCTTGTTTCACTTATTCTAAACTAGTGTACTTCTAGATTTGAAGTCTTTTACTATTGTAGGAAACACTGCACAAACATAATGGGAAAAATGAAGCTAATCGGAATGATGTCAAAGAAAATGCTATGGAGTCTGGACCGATAGTATTGGATTCTAAGAAAAGCCTTTTGAAGAATTGGCCACTAATGTCATCCATAATTGTATATTGTGTTTTCTCTCTTCACGATATGGCCTACACAGAGGTAATTTAACTTCTTTGACATGAACTGTACATTCCATTAAACTAAGGGTTCCCCCCATTCATAATGGCATTGCCATGGATACAATCAATTTGTAGTTGTAGATGTGGTTATGATTGACTATCGGTATCTCCTCTCCAGATATTCTCATTGTGGGCTGTCAGTCCAAGAAAGCTTGGGGGATTGAGCTTTACGACTGTGAAAGTTGGTGAAACTCTTTCAATCACAGGTACACACAGTATATTATAGAAAACTTAGATCTACTTCAACCTCTGAACTTCTTAGTTGTGAACTTGTAATTGTTCGAGTATTAGTTCAACATTAGAATTCAATAATTGTTTAGTATTTTACTTTTTAACTCATGATGCTTACACTGATTACTAATTCGACTATTAGGTGCTGGTCTTTTACTTTCTCAAGTTCTTATATATCCAAGAATGGAGAGGATTCTTGGGTACCTCCGCGTATCTCGCATTTCAGCAGTATGCTTTTCAAACCCTCGTTTGTGATTTAAAAGTTAGTCTATATAGATCCTGTGTACTAATCACATTCTTGTTCGAAGAAAAAAGACTTCACTTTCTTCAGTGTTTTCTGAATTCAGGCTTTAACGGTACCCTTGCTGTCAAGTTACCCATTAATAGCTAAACTATCCGGACTCCGCCTCTTATTGATATTAAGTAGTGCGTGCATTTTGAAGAGTGCTTTCTCTGTAAGTATAAACTCAACCCAATAATTTTTTTTTCGGTTTGTTTGGTCAACTATGTTTAGTGATATAGCCGTTTTCTTATAGTTGGTTATTCTAATCTTTCAGAGTTCAATTGTCACTGGGTTATTCATACTACAAAATAATGCAGTGGTAATTTTCACCTCGGTTTTTTCTATTTCATTTATGTTTTTCCGAGTGAATTTTAGCTCATTTGTAGAAAAAGGTGTAGTTTTGATGATTTTACTTAAATATCGAAACGACAGCCTCAACACCAAAGAGGAGCTGCTAATGGCGTTTCTATGACTGCAATGTCTCTTTTTAAAGCATTTGGACCAGCTGGAGGAGGCGCTCTGTGAGTATATCTCGATTTCTCAGATACCCTAAATGGGATACTGAATATCTCTATACAAAAGTAAACAATGTTAAATGGACTAAATACCCTTCAGTAACGAATATAACAAAGCATAAAAGTAAAATACGTTTATAGAATAAAACTTGGTTTTTGAGGCTACGAGCTCATGCATACCATATAGTTTAATTTACATTTTCTATGCCATATTTTGAGGTTGGGAGATCATTTCATATCGGAGCATTTGTCCTTGACGTAATCAACCAGGCCATGTAATGACTAATGACAAAAAAAAAAAACGATAAGTTGGCACAACACCTCCCCGGTCAATAAACTTTATGTTTTAGACAGTGTTTTCATGAGAATTCTTAAATCTTCGTAGTAAATCTCGATATACACTTCCAAAAACGAATTTTTGTTAGCTCTCGAAGAAAACGAAAAAATGTGCAGACCTTTGACATTGTCAATCACAAAATTCCACTCGTTTGCTACTAAAAACATTTAACATGTGGCAGACCTAAATTTTCTTGTACTCTAATGAAGAGCTTATCAAGTTGGTCTTGACCAATTCGACACACTTTTTGTTTGTTGAGTAAGTTGGTTCTTTTCGGAGTCTTTTCCTATGTGTAGTTCTTATTGTCGCTCTTTGCATTTTTGCAGCTTTTCTTGGGCACAAAAGCGAACAGGTGCTTCCTTTCTCCCAGGTCTGAAGCTCTTCCTATTTCAACTCTTACTACAACATTCGTGGTTTCTCTATGTAGACCCTAGTGTGGTGATTCTCCTCATTATTTGAATCTGACTTGTCTGACTCAAATGGATCCAAAATTAACCCAAATTAGCCATTCGGTCATAAAAAAATGTTCTGAAATAACTTGACTCGAGACAATTAAGACATAGAATCAGATTTCAGATATAACTTAAAATAAATAACAAACACTAACGAACAGAAATATCATGTTGATGTATGACCCACCCATCCTGAATAATAATTACGCTTAAAAGAACGGACAGCTTAATTCCCTGTTTGTTGAGATTTGTAACGAAGAGAGTGACTTCTGTTTTGCTTGTCAAAATGCAGGTACTCAGATGGTTTTCTTCAGCCTAAATGTGATTGAAGTAATTGGATTCCTAATGACCTTCAAACCATTTATGGCATTGCCTCCCCCACCTGGGTCCTGAAAATTGCATTTTTGAGCAATGATGTTAAACATTTGCCCTAACAGATTAATGGTAGTAAAATGAAAAATCTTGTACCTAAGGAATATTGACAAATTCCTTTTGAACTGTTTATGTATAATCTTAGGTCCATATAAATGAGTTTTTGTTCTTTGTGCCTTTGTGAGAAATAGAATAAGAAAGATGGGTAGCTAATAATGCTCTTTATGGTGGACTAGATTACTCCTATGATTATAAAGAAACAATACAGAGGATAAGGCAATCTAATTTATCATTTATCCTCCTCAATTATCTTTTGTGCTTATCCTAATTACTATTTTAATTTCAATTAAGCCACTTAAACTATAATTTATTTTATTTACAAAAATGATTGAAGTGTCTACATGAAAACAATCCTTGTCTATGGAATTTTCTTCTTCTATTCTCTAATCACCGTCTTTATTTTCCTTTTTTGCCTTCTTAGATCATCCTGAATATTTTTTGTGTTTTTCGTTATAACTTTCAATATGTAAACTTACACCTTTATTGTTATTATTAACAGTATTCTGATGGTCGTAGATTATTTGTAAAGAGAGCACAATCAAATTTTCTTTTAAAGATTTAGAAGACAATATTTAAACGACAAAGAATCTTTTAACTTATGAAAATAATATTAAAGGGAAAAGATAAGTAGAAAATAGTAATTTCCAGAACGACTCTCCTAGAAGTAGATGTACAGCGCGGTTGAGCTAAAGTCTATTAAGGATTCATGTATAACAATAAAAAGGTATTTTTCTTTTCGAACAATGCTACACCCTACATGCCCTAAAAATCGTGGGAATGTGGTAAGGTGACATTATAATTTTCTACTCCCCAACATAGCATGTCATCACCTCAAGCCATATTCGAGCAAAATTTCGAGCGAAGTACTAAGAGTGAACACTGATCTATTGTCGACTATTTTGAGTCCGACTGAAACCAAACCGGTCAAATAGAAGTTCCGCTAACTCTCGTGGCTTGGTGAGTTTGTCAACGGCTGCTCGCCTTTAGGAAGTACTACCATTTTTCTTTGTGACACCAATTTTGGGACGCAAAAAAAAAACACTTTTGGCAGAAGAGTGTAAGTTTGAGTAATTAAGTAGAATATTGAGGGCATATTAACAACAAATAATAAATTTTCTTCGTGGAGATAACCACTACCCACGTCTTATCTCTTCAACCAAAATATACTACTCTTTTCTTTCCTTGTTGAAAAAAAAACTGGATTAGATCAAAAGTGTCAATCTTCGTAAATAAATACTTGATCGGTGTCATTTTTCAAACTCCATTTCTTCTCTCTGTCTTTATTTTCCCCCTTCTTCTAGCTCTGAATTTTTTTTTGTAGATCTGGTGAAGAAGAAGATTAATAATGGGAAATGCAAATGGAAGAGAAGAAGGAGATAATGAAAATGACGATCCTAGTTTACGATCTGACGGTGGTGAATCTGGTTATCCTCCCAATCTTGACCGTCCAATTCGTGTCACTTCTTATGAATCAATGGGAAATTCGCCTCCTGAAAGTCCTGGACGATCCATTTCTCCTCTCATGTTCGCTCCTCAGGTTATTATTATTCTCTTTCTCTCTCTCTAATCTCTATCTTTCTTTCTTTCTTCATTTGCTCGATATTTTGATCTCTCCTCAGTATTATTATATCAGTCAGTTTGATATGTTTTTTATTAGTTCATGCTCAAAATTTGAAATGAAAAATCTGAAACCCTAAGATTAATTAGTGTTTGCGTTAAGTTCTATTTTCTATTTCGATTTGTAGGTTAGATTCTTGATCTGGTGAGAATGACTGCGTAACTAATTAGTGATGATTTTGCTTAATTGAGTTATTTTACCTCTGGAATAATTAATATTCAAAAGTGTCGAGATATAATTAATGTTAAGGATTATGTTGCTTTATTTGATTTCCTCTTCAATGAGATCTGTTTGTTTGACAATCTTATGACATTTGTGATTATTGTTCTTGTCACCATCTTCCTTTTTTTTCATACTTATACTGCAACTATACTAATCGACAAATTTAAATTTACAATCATCGAAAAGGTTTACAATTATTAATATTTTTTACATTGTTTTGGAAATTGACTATGAAAGTCATAACAATTGCATTTGATACATCAAAGATGTAATACGCACGATAATTGTAGACTTAAACCTTGAAAGAAGCAGACCTAAAGTCCAACTAAATTATTGGCCTAAAGGCCAACGAAATAAACAGCCTAAAGCCCATCTAACTACATTATTTATACCTTTAATAACCCAAGTTCAATAAACCATGGATTAATCGACACTTGTTTGCCCAAGTGTTGACATAAACTCCAAAATACTGGAGGTCCGAGGATTCCAAGAGGAGGTGGAATTCATGGTTTATTGAACTTGAGTTATTAAAGGTATAAATAATGTAATAAGTTTGTCGAGTTTTAGGCCTCTTTCATGTTTTTTGGCTTTAGGTCTCTTTCATTAATGGTTTAACTTAGGCGGTTATCGTGCTTATCACATCTTCATGATGTATCAATGTCTTGTAACGACTAAGGTAGTCGTATTCGATTTCTCAAAAAAATAAACTATGGATTCCATATTAAAAATAAACCATGGATTTCACCTCCTCTGGGTATCGAACCTGAGACCTCCAGTGTTATGGAGTTAATGTCAACATTTTCAACCACTTGGACATCGTACTAGTCCCTATAAGAATCTATTACAAATTAGTAAGCTAATTGATTTGTTACAAATTTCGCACGTAACATACCATTAAAAAAGTAAGAATAAAAGTAACTAAATTGTTACTCGTATTATGTGAATTTATTCAATGCTGACGGTTTTTGTTTTGCCCCTCAAATTGCTCATCTTCCTGCCATATATTTTCTACATAGTTCATGGGTTTCAAACTGAGCACTTGTGATGCCCCCGTGCCCCATAAATAGACACAAACACGCCCCAACAATTCACAAACTAGACGAAATTTCACCAGTTTCATCTGTAAATCGGTTCGATCGTACCTGAAAAATTTGTCATGCGAACCATACATTTGCATAAACAAACACAACGGAAGCTAAGAAGAAACATAAATCAACCAACAAACTCTGGTTCCAAGCGGAACCACCAGAACTCGGTTAACCCATCCACCACAAATCCATACATCCCTATACAACTTATGTCATTATATGGCTCCTAGTGTATAAAACTATAACTTTGAAGTTTGAAGCTAAAGAAAAACCAAAGAGAATAAAAGAAATAACACCCCAAAGTGCCACCCATTCACAACCTCTGCTATTTGTCGGTTTATTTGCGTTTAGATCCTTTTTTACAGATGGATTTGTTTGTGTAGCATTTATTTGTTCATTGTTTGAATAAATCATTCGTTCATTCAGCATTTGGCAAAAAATATTCTGCATAAGAAAAGTCTCAAAGCTTAACTGTTTGTTGAATTTTTTTATATGAAGATGACTTTAGACAAAAGGAAGCTTTGCTATATGGCATATGTATGTCTCTAGTTCATGGCATTCGTACAGATAACCTCAAAGTGCTGGATGAAGCACTACAACTTAACATATGTGTTATACTGGAAATTTTCATTTTTGATGATGATTTAAAGTTTTGAACAAACAGGACAGAGTCGTAGCTTTGAATTTTTTCTGAGAAGAGAAAAATGTATCCTTATTAAAAATGGAATTATTCAGCTTGTTTATTTTCAGGTTCAGATGTGTATCACTTTATCACCTTGACTCCTTTCTTCTTAAAGCTGCTACTTCAGTCTTAAGATATTTGAGTTGGACATTGACATTTCTTCCACCATAGACATCACTCACATACAATTTTAATACTAATGATTTTGTGTTTGGAGTTCTTTCATCTATGTTGTATCATATTTTGTGGCATACCTTTATTCACCTGTGCAATAACATCCAAATGTGTTTGTTGTTATGTATGAGAGATTGAATTTAGTATTTGCCTTCCTGTGCCACTTTTTGCTCGTTCTAGTAAATGAGGAATTGGCACTTACTGATTTTCTTGTACACAAAATCTCATGTTATATCTTGGACTACGCACAAATTAAATTGGTCGAGCAATACACTCAGTCACTTTAGTGACATGATAGGTAAGATTTACTTTGTCTTTGTTATATTTAGACGAGAGGGTGAAAAAAATGTGATCCTTGCACATTCAAATACTTCATTGTCAATATGCTAGTCTGCTAGCTTTTTGTGGTTACTCATCTGAAGATAATCATTGTTTATGCACCAGGTTCCTATAGCTCCTTTACAAAGAGGTGACACTCCGGTTTTAAATCAAATGTGGCTTAATGAATCTCATGGTTCTATAGATCTACCACCAGAAAAAGGAATTCCCATCTTGATTACGTGGAGCTATGGTGGTCAAGATGTCTCGGTCGAAGGATCTTGGGATAACTGGACCTCACGGTACAGTACAGTCTCTCCTATTATAAAGTTGAAATAATCTCAACAGATGAGGCATAATTTAATCTGTTCGACTTTTCTATATATATGCAGAAAGAGACTCCAGAGATCAGGGAAGGATCATTCCATTTTGTTGGTCCTGCCATCTGGTATATACCATTACAAGTTCATCGTGGATGGTGAATGGAAATACATTCCTGATCTTCCTTGTATATCTGATGAGATGGGACGAGTTCATAATCTTCTTGACGTGCAGGTAAGTCAATTCCACAATTCCTTAATGCATTATTATATTATGGTATCACAATAATCACAAAAAGGTTTATTGCGAATCCTGTACTGTGGCTTGAGGTGTCAACTGGTGGGTGTGGGTTCGACCAGCAGAGATTGGCATGGGCTGGTTCCACTTAACAGTGGGCACTGTGATCTGCTATTTTAGTTATCAATTAATTTTTAATATGGTTTTAAACTAGTGGTCTATGAAAAAACTATAATTTGTTAATAATAATCTTTAATATGATTATGTAGTTATCTTAGAGGGTTTTACGAGCACCCCAGCCAGCCTGATTAAGCCTGGCCCGCTTAGGTAGCCAGGCTGAAGCATCTGAGCTTATTGCCTGCCCAAGCCAAGCCTACTTGGTTAAGGCCAGTGAGACCTGGCTTGAATGATACCTTAAACTGTTGCTTATTCCAAATTGGTGGCCTACCAATAGACGAGGCACGTGTAATGTTGGAATGTTTGAACTGAACTTTTCGTTTGTTTTAGTTTAGCCAAATAGCATGCCGAGGAGCAAGTATTTATAGAGTTCTCCGAAAAATAATTGTTTCTTCTAATTAATCTAGATCTCCAGTGATAAAGTTCATAATTGGTTCTCTGTTACCAGGAGAATGTGCCCGAAAACCTTGAAAGTGTAGCCGAGTTTGAAGCACCACCATCACCAGATTCTAGTTACAGTCAATCATTTCCAGTGGATGAAGACTTTGCAAAGGAACCTGTAGCTGTTCCATCTCAGTTGCACCTCACAGTCTTAGGTATGGAAAACACTGCGGAAACATCAACGAGGCCTCAACACGTCGTTCTCAATCACTTATTCATAGAGAAAGGATGGGCTTCTCAATCCCTGGTTGCTCTTGGATTAACACACAGATTTCAGTCTAAGTACGTGACTGTAGTCCTCTACAAGCCTCTAAGAAGGTAAAGTATGTTTCTTTCTCTCTCTAACTCCCACGCCTGCGCCTCCTCCCTTACATTTAATATATAAAGTGGAGTAATCATAAGTACTGGTTCGACGGATTTCTGTTAATAGATCAACTTTGTTCTGTTTTTTCTCTTTTTATTGTTCTTGGGTTAGTATTGTTGTAGTTCATATTAACTGTTCTTCAAGCATCTAGCATGGCGGTTTTCGGTGCTTTATATATAAACTCGTGACTTCTCTTCCAATTTAGATCTCTCTTTCCTTTTTATTTTTACAAGACGGACCAAGTCGATTTGATGTAGTGTATTTTCGCTGTATATGGTTGATGCGGTTCTTTTCTTCTTTTTATGTTTGTTGTGAGAGGTAGTTTTCGAGGCGCTCGTCTAAGTGTTGAGAGACAGAGACTTGTCGACTAAAGCTAGCAAGCTATTATTCTTTTCATCTTTCTTAGCAAAATAACCCTTGCAAAAGTTCACAATTCAGTCAAAAGGAACTAACTAGCATGTCTCATAAAAGCTTGGACAAGGCCCCCCCATCAGTATATGTTTCTAAAGCTTGGTCAAACCCAAGGTGCAATTATTGTAGATATCTTATATTCCAACAAAATTTTGGCTGTTATTTTAGGGTGTTCAATAATTTTTTTGTATATATGGATACAAAGACACGAGTGATGATATAAAGTGATGTGATTTAGTGTGTGATGCTTTCTTTGTAGGGCAAAGTGGCCTTCAAAGTTTGAAAGAGAATGTACCTTTAAAAGCTGAGGCATGTTTTTCACAACTTTTCCCCACCACTAACTAAAGGGGAATTCCCAAAGGCGTTCTTGGTAATTGGTTTTGGCGCCCCAATCAGACCTAAAGACCTCCTCAATTTTGCAAGTGAAGGGGTGCCAACAACAATAATCAGAGGGCGCACATAGAACCACCTCTAACTAACAAGTTTATTATGTTTAGGGGTTGGGGACCTGGGGTCCAGCTTTGCTTGAGGATGACGCCTCATTAGTTTGCAGCCTTTTCAGATCCTCCATTAACCCCCCCCCCCCCCCCCCCCCCTTCCCCCACTACTGAAACCCTTCTTCCATCCATGCAGCTGCACCATAGTACATGGTCATGAGAGAGAAAGAAACATGTCTCTCCACCCATGTACCATGATCACGAGGGACAGAAAGAGAGAGATTCCATATATATGTAGAAGCGGAAAAAGAATGCGACTACCGAGAACAATGATCGCGTAACCAAGTGTTGGTTATTGTAATATCTTATTTTAGTATTTAGTTTAGTCGAATACATGATTCGTCAAGACTTATATTGTCCGTAGATTATTTGATTTATGATTTCAATTCTTTTACGCTAAAAATAATTTTAGTATTGTCGAAAATAGTAAAAGTCGGAGGAGGTAAACTCAATTATTGAGGGGATAAAGTCAATTACCATTTAGCGTTGAGAGGGTAAAGTCTAAAAACCCAAGAAAGAAAGATGGGACTCCTTCATTCCCCAAACTTTATATAGTTGAGAAAAATAGTAGCTAAAAAGGAAATAAAATAGTAGTAAACATTCTTCATGAACATTGACATTGCATAATGAAAATCTTCTTTTTTGGACCAGAGTACTTCATACATATGTCCAATGAACATCAGAACCCACGGGTCACCCCAAAACTACCCAGACTTAGGTTGTGTTTGTTTTTTTATTTGTGTCTGAATCTGAATTGTCTGAATCTGAATTGGCTGAACTGAATTAGTTGAATCTGAATTCGCTGAATTATTTGAAAAGTAAGATGTTTGTTTTTTAAATCTGAATCACTACATCTGAATTAACAAATTTACATTTATACCCCCATTTATATTAATAAGAAGAAAAAAATCTATCCTTCCCTTTTTCTTTTTTAGTTTCTCTATCTCCTGCCTTCTTTCCCAAAGGAATGTATACTATTTCACCCATAAAACCCTACTTCGTCCCCAAACCCTAACATTTGTGCCTTCTTTTCCAAACGGCTATACATCTCAAAACTCTACTACTTCACCATAACCCTACTTCAACCCCAAGTCCTAACATTTCACAGATCCGATTTGTGATGTGGTGAGAGCCGAGATGTTCTTGCTGTGGTGAAAGCGACGGTGTATGGTGGTGTTCTAATTTTCTGGTGTGTGGTGGTGGCGGTTTGATTCTTGTTTTTGTTGGTGGTGTGGTCTAAGATGGTGGAGCTTTGAGGGTTCGGTGGTTGTGGTGGTTGTTTGGTGGTGCTTTTGTGTTTGGTAGTTTTCTAGTGGTGATTTTTAATGGTAGTCGTCTGTTTTGTAGTTTTTAAGATTGGTGGTTTTTAGACTTAGGGGCGATTTTGCAATGGTGGTTTGTTGGTGATTTTGTGGTTTAATAGTTTTCTCGTTGAGGTCCTTTAATGGTGGTGGACTATTTTGTGGTTTTAGGTTTGGTGGTTTTTGTGTTTGGTGGTTTTTAAGTTTGGTGGTTTTTGGGTTTGGTGGTTTTTAGGTTTGGTGGTGGTGGTGGTGGTGGAGGCAGCGGCGGTGGTGGTGGTTCGGTGGTGTTTTGTGCTCTGGTGGTGGCGCCCTTTGAGGGTGGTGGTGAACAATTTTAATATTAGAAAAGATGTTTTCAAATTACAGGGGTATAAGCGTCATTTGACACTTTTCAGCAGTTGACCCCCTAATTCAGACTTGTTTTGAAGTCTGAAATGTCTGGCTATTTTTCAGCCAATTCAGATTGCTTTTCAGATTTCCTTATATTAAAAAACAAACATCTGAAATCTCAATTCAGATTTCAGATCTGAAACAAATAAAAAACAAACACCACCTTAATATATACTTGATGTCTCCAAAATATTCCCCAACCACTTTTGTTGGCACCCACCATTCTCTCGGTTTCTTATCCTAATTTTACTTAAGGGTAAGTTGGATAATGAGCTTATGAGATCCTTAAAAAATGCAGTTTGCTAGAGTAAAAAAGCTCATTAACTAGAGGCGAGCCGATATGGGCGTCTTGTGGGTGAGGGAGATTTGCTGTTTGAACCCCCTTTCCTATAATTGACTTGCTGTTTGGATTCCCTTTTTCCAGAGTTGCATTTTGGACTCCCTTTTGACGGAATCACTCGAGAACATTCCGTCTCTACAGTTACAATTTGAACAATTCCCAGTTTACCCTTATATAATCAATATTGCACTTTGGACCCCTACTTTATTTAACTCATCTTCTTCTTGTCTCTGTTTCAACAAAAAAAAATCTTCTTCTTGTCTTCTTTAACTCATCTTCCTCATTTTTATATATAAATGAGTTCAAAATCAATCTCATTAAACAAGAAAAAACAATCTTCTACCATTAAACAAACTAGATCTTGTTAACATTACAAAAGAAACATACACAAATTAGTTCAAAATAATCTCAACAATTACTGAAGCGAATCAAAATCAAGAATTCAAAGATGAACAATTCAATCTTGCAAAATTCTAGCAATAACATAATCAATTGACACAAAATGAATTGGAATTTAGAAACACCTGAAATTCCGTAGGATGATCTCGTGACCGTAGTCCAGGTGCTAACATCCATGACTATAAAAGAATAGTAGTAGAGACTACGACAACGGCGGTTAGTGACCGGATTTAGGAAGAAATTATGCTGGTTAGGGTTTACAGAACTTAAAGGAAAATTAAAATGAGAAGACAACTTGGAAGAAGGCCCGATGAGAATAATTTTCTCACCCATGATGATGATGATAAGATCTTTGACAATAGCAACATGGGCACTTAATTCTTCTTTTACCTATTCTACAAATTAAGTATAAAAAAGAATGAAACCATAAGGTGAATCTTTTCCATGGATTGAATAAGGGGAGGATTGATTGAGCCATGACAAATGATCCAAAGGGAAACAAGAGCAAGAAGACAGTCAGAACATTCCTTCTCTGGTATTTGCAAGCAGCGCAAGCATGGCTAGTGTCACCATTAACAGTCATCTCCATTACTCCATAAACCCCTCTGTATCTGTTTTGTTTTTTTAAGAAGAGACCAAATTGAGATGGTAATGGCATCAGAGGAGGAGAGGGGAGTAAAGTAAGAAAAGAAGGCTAGAGAGAGAAAAAAGACATGTGTGATTGAATTTGGGTGAGGGATAAAAATGGAGAATTTTTAACCTGGTTGTGTTTTTTTTTTTCTTTTCTCTAACTTGTTAAAAATGTCAATAATAAAAAGAAGAAGGGTAAAGTAGTATTTCCTCTGTCTCGTGGGTTTGGAACTGTTATAATTAACATTTTTTTTAGAAAAAGGGAGTCCAAAATGCAACTTTGGAAAAAGGGAGTCCAAACAGCAAGTCAATTATAAGAAAGGGGTCCAAACAGCAAATCTCCCTGTGGGTGACGCGAATCTTTGTTCTTCATCATTGTTGGAGCTTTCTCTATGGATTCATAGAGACGGCAAGAAACAAAACTATATACATGTTGATCTTGAACATGCTTGTCAAATGCGAAAAAAAATAATATCAATTTGAAATCCTCAATATTTTTCTTTTATCGTAATTACCCACCCAATTTAGAGCTACCAAATTTGTTTTTTTTTTTTTTTTTTTTTTTGAAGAAATTAAGACTACCAAACTACTCCTTATCGGATCACAAAAGTGCTTGCTATATGACCCAAACATTTTGTCCCATTATGGTTCAAAAGCAGACGTGGCATTCTCATTGTCAAATTCGGATATGCCACGTCATTATTCCGGCCAAGTCGCAGGCAAGAATCTCACGCCAAATTTACATATGGATGTTCATTCTAGCGCATGGAACCGTTGGATCCTCCAGCTCACTATCAGATGGTGATTCGCCGATCTTAACGGTCTTTAAAAGTACTTTTTGAGCAGGTAATTTCGTAATTTAATAAATAAATAAGGTTATATTCTGTCTTTTGCTTTATCGTTTTGCTTTTTCCCTCCAAACTCAAAAGGAAGTCTTAAAACCCACCTTTCCGTTCTCTTCCCTCTTTCTAGTGTTTTATTCATTCATCTCTCTCTCTCTGGTTCTAGTGAGAGAAACTAGAGAGAGAAAGAAATGAAGAGACGAGAAAATATGCTTTCTTCTTCTTCTTCCTCAACTGGCCGTGAAACTATCTCGGTAAACCATCAAACCACTAAAAATGTTGGTTGTATGTCTGGTATTTTTCATCTCGTTTCCAAGCATCAAAACCGCCGGAAACTCCTTACTTCAGGTACAATCTCTCTCTCTCTATCTCTGTCCTTCCGATCTATATCTTTACTTTCTCTCTCTACTTTCATGTTCTTCTGTTAGATCAAAATTAACTTCAAATCTCATATCTCACTATTTCAGCGAAGCATCAAGAGAAAACCACAATTACTAACACAATTTCGTTTTCATCAAGTCCAAATACAAAACCTAGATCATCGGAATCATCAGAAAGTAAATCACTAGTTATGCCTAAATCAGATTCCGATTTCAAGAGATTTTCTTGTGAAATATCACGGAGTCCGACTATTCCATCAGAGATTCGTTTATCTAGAACTTCAATTGGAGAAACAGAGGAAGAAACTCCACAGCAACGTTCTCCAGCTTTAATAGCTAAATTAATGGGATTAAATGACTTACCTCCGGTATCTCCATCTCCGTCACTGATATCATCGTCATCTGAGAAACGACGGAAGTTAATGGTAGCGTTAGAGAAATGCGATGAAGATCTTAAATCTCTAAAAAACATCATTGAATCAATACAATCAACAAAGATCGATCATCATCATAATGAGCATCGCCACCGTAAATCTCTGCCTTTACCGCCGGCGAAGATGAAAACCGGTAGTCGAAGGATTATTGTTAGGAGTAGAGCTAGTAGTTACGAAGAAGATCCGATTCGGAAAGAGAAGAGTTATTCCGATGATGGAAATAGCAGTGAAGTGACGGAGCAGCCGAGTCCGGTTTCAGTTCTGGATCAAATCTCTAGTATTTATTCGCCTCCGACTCCTCCTCCGAACAACCACCGCCGCTCATCTCTTCCTATACACCACCACAACCACCACCAGTACCAAACCGGTAATTCCTTTCTGTTCCTTTTTTAGTCCATTAGTTTCTCTAATCTTGATCCGTTTTTTAAGAAAAAAACAGAAAACGTTTTGTCCTGTTATTAGTGACTTTTTCCAACCATACCCTATAACCCTAATATCAATTAAAATACCATTTTTGTAAAATGATAGTAACGGTCATTTTAAACAGTCATACATTTATAGGCAATAAAACCCGACCAACACAAGTAGAGTTTGGACCAATTTTATCTATATAGTCTTAGGGTTATAGGCACGGATTTTAATATCATTCCAGTTCTATACTAGACAAATTACATGTTTCTTTTCTTTCTTTTTTAAGCTTTTTCATCTTTTAACAATTTTAGCTTTTAGGTATTGAATCATTGATATTGTAGCTGCTCATGTTTTTTGTAATTGTTGAGAATTACGATCTCCTAATCAAATTTGGGGTTTCCTCAGTATTTTAAGAGTAACAAATTTTTTTTCCTTCTCCAACTTTCCCATTATTTACTATTAAGATCACACACACAAAAAAAATATTTGGTTCTTTATGGACTAAAGCTCACTGAAATGGTTGGGGGTCGCTCAGCTGACTTACATGACCGTTCCTTCTATAATTTCCTACACCAGCTGACACAAACAGATCAGCGTGAAACCAACTCAACCGTAAGAGAGTTTCAGCCGAGACTAGCCCTGCATCTATAATAGGGAGATGTTAGAGTTACTTAGAGGATGACATAATGACGTAGAGTTCACTGAAAGACATATTTTTTTGAAAGTTTGACTGCCGTGGGAACCGCTTTTGTATAGTAACGTATTCTAAGTAACTCTATCATTTCCCTCTATAATATGCTCTACATCAACCCTTGACCCGACCTAATTACCTCTGGAAACATATTAAAGCCTTATAATGTTAAAAAAAACATTCTTTTCTTCCTTGGGCTTCACACATAAATTTTTTTTTTGATGCAAGTTAGTATATTCATATTTGGATTAGGGTTGTAATGTGTGTGACTTTCTAAAGCGGAAATTAGAATTCCTTTCTTGTTGTCTACAAAAATGTATATCTAGATGGAGCCATTCGCCCATTCTATATCTTGTATAGAACCTTTCAGTATGCTGTCATTAATAAGAGACGCCCATAATTCTGTATTAACTCGTACATGATTCTTCTTTTTATATCATTGCATATACATTGATTTCAAACCTATAATACTCTCTGTTTTTCTTTCTTTTTGGTGCAGGAGAAAAGTATAAGAAGTTAAGAGAAGAAGGGAATAGTTTCTCTCTTTTCCAAAGAATCACATTTGAAGCATTACCAAAACTCTCTAGTCGTAGAGGCGTGCAAGATCATGGTCGAATCCCACGGCTTTTGAGCTCCCCATTAACAATGACCAACAATTCAGGAGGAGTACTAGAACCAGTAAAATTTCAGAGAAATAACAAAGCAAAGGTTGTAAATGAAGCATGTTTAGATGCAGTTTGTGCAGAAAGATGGGAATTAGGAAGAATAGGTGTAGTTCTTGAAGATTATATATTTGAAGAGCTGATTGAAGAGGTTGTTAGGGATTTAGGGTTTTCTAGGTATAGTTATTTGGGTTCATCCCTACTTCCCCTTGAAGCATGTAGGAAAAGACTTCGTTTCTAGCTATCTAAAAAAATATTGAGGAACCTATCTTATAATTTGTGGATCGTAAGTGAAATAGAAAAGTTTTGGGGGGGTTCACATATACATTCTCCTCCCTGACAGTAATTTTTGTAAGAACCCTCCTCCCTGATAGTAATTTTTTTAAGAACCCTCCCATTTACATCCATCCTCTTTCAATCCGTTCGTACTCGAATTCCTGGGTCTGCCCCTGGTTAAGGGTAGGAACCACTTTGCATCGGCCATTAGACGAACCTAAATAATAAATACACCTACTGGTTGTAGACTGGAAGATCGGTCATCTTTGTATAAACTTGAAAAGTATGAGCAACCATGAAGCTAAGAATCATACTTTTATTTGAATTGAAGAAAAATATTGATCTTTGCTCTTCTCTTAATAGAAGAAAGAAACAGGTGTTAGAACGTTAGCAGAAACGACTTGAAGCAACATAATATTTATACAATGTAAGATACAAAATATCCCTCAACAAAAAAAAAAAGATACAAAATAATCTAAAATGGAGTCTTTGACTAAGGGTGTGCATTTTTATCGTCATTTGAAACTAGTAGACCAGAAATTAATTCAAAACAAACATTCTAACAAACCAAACGAAATAAACGTTCTGAAGTCCGATTTGAGACAATTCAGACCTCGAGTCATATCTGAAATCTAAATTAGAAAAACAAAACGTACACTACCAAATTGGTGTGTACAGATCGATATGCATGTTGGGCACCGCCAAGTTGTCATGTATATGTCAACATAATGGCTGCACGGTCTTCCACTTCTTCGTGCAGTGGTTAGAGACCCCCTCTTAAGTTCATGGTAACCTAAGAGCGGTTCTAAGTGGAAACCAAGATTATCTCATACAATTTAGACGTTAAAATAAAATAAAGATAGATTAGAGGGCATTCAATCCCCTTAAGATAGTTTGCAAGAGCTGTTATATACTGTTTAAGAACTCAAAAGACTTATTCAATTATGATATATTTTTGTTTTTTTGTTTCTTTATAATGAGCATCCACACTTTGAAATAATTGTAATCAATCTTGGAGTCCTGTGTTACAAAAAAAAACGAAACATAAGAGAAAAGATAATAATTTTGGGGAGTGTGACAACCACTAACAGAAACACCAAGCGAACAAAAACGTTTCCATCACATCTATTATATTAAAACAACTCAGTCGGCTATCCTAGGGGATAAGTCTGACCGTTCATTTTTATTGGGATTTTCATAAAGATCACATCCGACGGATGATATAAAATTCTGTTTGTGTAAATCGATTCAAAATGGAAGGGTAGTAGTGTCAAAACTTATTATTTTTCAATACCAAAACAATTATAATAACCCTAATAACCACTACACACCGCTTCTCTCTACTTTTCTCTCTCACGTTAAATCTCCTACGATTATATTATCTCATCTGGCAGTCCGTTTTTGTTTGGATTTTTTTTTTTTTTGAAACCAAGGGAACAAATTTCATTAATAAGTGATTGAATCACAATGATTACATGGATGAATTCTTATTTCTCTCCTCTGAATACTTCATGAGAGTTACATGCCTTTAAATGTAAAGTGCCTCATGAAGAGAAAGAAATTGGACTAGACACACTATTGGGATCCTAAAGATCCGAGAAAAAAGACCCTAAAGGTCTGACAAAAAGGATCCTAAAGATCCGTGAAAGGAGACCCTAAAGGTCTGACTAAAAGCAAATTACAACAATAATAATAGAAAATACTAAATTTATATCCCCTTCATTTTCGCCGGAAAAATCGCCATCGTCGCCGGAAAACCACCGTCATCACTGGAAGGAATAATCAACTCAGCAAGTCTCAACGAGTCAATTCCTTCTTATTTGTTATTGATGAAAGTGATTCCTTGTTCTTTCAACCCAGATCTACCATTGTTCATCATATACAAATCGCCGTCATCACCGGATGGTAATTTACTGTCTAGCATTAAGATTAGGTGCATTTTTTAAAACAATTTCAACCCATTTTGAATCTTCTTCAAGAAATAATGTAAACCCATTTGGATTAAATGATGCCCACATTAATGAAGGAATCGTGACCTAATCCGAAAACTAAGAAATTACAGAGTGATTTTAATTTAAGAACATCAAATGAGATTTGAATCACAGAAAGAGATTGTTGTGGAAACAATGGTTGATGTTGCATAATGAAGAATTACTTGTAATTGAGTTGGTGTTGGATTTGAAACTACGAATCTTGTAAAGATGGGGATTGATTAAATCTTGTCATGAGAATACAACCTGCGATTATATCTGCGAAACTGACGATGGTGAATCAGAGTTTGGATTTTTTATTCGATTAGATTCAACACATATTGAAGACTTACTTGTGTAAATAGACTTAAGATGGAAGGGTACTTAAGTCTCCCTTTTTGAAAATAGAGGAAAAGGCCGAAGTGGTTTGGGCATTCAGTTTCCATGTAACTAATAAAATCCCAACATTCTCTTCATTTCCTTCTCTTCTAAAACCAAATGTACAATTTTATTCTTGATTGTTTCTGTAAATTTAATGCAATTTTGGATTATTATTGGGGCCTAATACACAGTTCTTCCTATCAATCCATTGTTGAAGTAATCTCTCTCTAGACCCTCTTCTCTCTTTGGTATGAGATTGATAGTTTCGATTTTTGCAGGTAAGTTTGGAGGGAGAGGAAACTCAGAAAGTTTGATGTTTGCTCAGTTTTATTTTTTTAAAATTTTAAAATTAATTTTAAGTGCATGTTTCTTTTAAGACCATTATAGGGAATAAAATGTTGGATTGTATAGCTTCTTGCTTCATTAATATACGGGCAGTTTGTGTCAAGTTAGAATATCCATGTGATATTTAGAATTAACAGAGAGGTTCACGTGATTCTTAAATCTATCTCCCTATTTTTCTTATCTCACGGATTATATCCTACGGTACAATTTAGGGGGGTAGTGGAGCGGGACTTTCACAGACTTTCATAGACAAAATGTCCCGTAGACATTTCAAGACATTTCAAGACATTTCGGATGAGTTATTATAGACAACATGTGTTCATAGACATTTTCAAGACATTGAGAGTTTGTAGACAAAATGTCTTTATAGACATTTTAAGACATTTGATCCATAGACAAAATGTTCTAGGAACATTTTAAGATCTTGAGTCCATTGACAAAATGTGTAATGCATATTATATATGTGCTAATCAAAAATATATTTTTCGACTTTCGTAGACATCTGTGAATATTTGTGGACATTGATGGACATTTGGTAGACATTTATTATTTTAATATTATTATTATTATTTAATCACATGAAATAATATATTAATACTAACATTTCAAAAATATATTTTTCGACTTTCGTAGACATCTGTGAATATTTGTGGACATTGATGGACATTTGGTAGACATTTACTATTTTAATATTATTATTATTGTTTAATCACATGAAATAATATGTTTATACTAACATTTCAAAAATATATTTTTCGACTTTCGTAGACATCTGTGAATATTTGTGGACATTGATGGACATTTGGTAGACATTTACTATTTTAATATTATTATTATTGTTTAATCACATGAAATAATATGTTTATACTAACATTTCAAAAATATATTTTTCGACTTTCGTAGACATCTGTGAATATTTGTGGACATTGTTGGACATTTGGTAGACATTTATTATTTTAATATTATTATTATTGTTTAATCACATTTGGTAGACATTTATTATTTTAATATTATTATTGTTTTTTGATCACATGATGGACTTCAAATGTCTCTTGTTTTTTGAAAGACATTTTGGCTTCCAAATTTGTCCCAAATCCTTCACAAATTCATCAAACTATGAAATCCACCAAAGTCTGGGACATATTTTGTCTGCAATCGAATGCCTCGGACTTTCATAGACTCTCAAATGTCTGGATTTGAATGCCTCAGACTTTCGTGGACTCTCAAATGTCTGGATTTGAATGCCTCAGACTTTCGTGGACTCTCAAATGTCTGGATTCGAATGCCTCAGACTTTCGCGGACTCCACTACCCCCCCTTAGTGTCCGTTCCATTATAATCTTAGATTTTGGAATTTAACTATTGATATACATCGCAAATTTTTAAAAACTATCCATTTCTCAATTCAGTTTTTACTCACTTTTTTCACATCCAAAAATTTGAAAACTACCCCTAAAAGTTCACCCATGTAAAAGTCAGTTACATTTTCTAACTACTTTCCCTAATAAAAACAAAAATCCACTAATTTTCTCTCCCAAAAATTTATCTCATTTTTGGAGGCACACTATTTGGCGGCTTCTGCTCTACTACCGAACTAAAACCAAGTTGCTGTTTTAGCCCTTTAGAAGTTAAATTTGTTACATTTTAGTCCTTGTATGTTTTACTTTATTGTAATCCGAGGCCGAACAATGTAACTTTATGTTTATATGAACTTTTGCTCAAAAAAAAAAAAATTTATCTCATTTATACTTTTCCAGTCTTTCTCTCCCTACATTTATTTGTTCATCTTCTTAAACGACGCTAGAATCTTATTTTTAGTGGATAGTACTCTGTCCACTCTCTCCAATTGCTGCTACTTTTTCCTCCACTTATTTTTTATTGACAATCCTACATGATTTTAAGACGGGTCTGACAATTCATTATTTTTTCAGTTGTTTAATGGTTTCCAGGAATTAAAAGAAAATGGAGTAATTAACTTTACATGTCAAGTGTCACACAGAACGACGATTTTCCAGGAGTTAAAAGAAGATGAATTAATTTTTAAGATCCAACAGTAGATGTTAATTGAAGAGAAAATTAGAAATAAAGAAGTGGATGTTTAGTTTACTAATTCGTGACCGTCGGATTATCATTTCAAATTCGTGACCGTCGGATTATCATTTCAAATTTCATTATTCTATGAAAATTTGCTATTTGGTAATTTAATTGATTGTGTAAATTTTATGATAATTAATTTCTTTTTCTTTTATAATTTCATACATTTTTATTTCATCTTTATGTATGTAAATTTTATAAGAATGTATTCAAATTTTGTAAGAATGGATGGATGTTGGGGTGTACATCAATTTTTACTTAGGACTTGAATTGCAGAGACTAAAGAAATGGATGTTTAGTTTAAGATTAAAACTTTAAACTTTAAAACTTTTAAGATTAAAAATTTAAATTTTAAAACTTTTAATATTAAAACTTTTAAGATTAAAAATTTAAATATTAAAACTTTTAATATTAAAAATTTTAAGATTAAAACTTTAAATTTTAAAAACACATGATTAACCCTAAACTATTTCCACCTTGTTAGCATCCTAAAAACCATGACTGTTACAAGATGACTAAAGGTTTCAAGCACCTCTATCTCGTACTTAGTATAGTTAGTAAACAAAACTTTATTTTGATTCTAAGGATACATCAAGCTAACACTTTGCTTTCAAGCACCTCTAATGGTAAAAACCATATGGTCGGCTATTAAACTCTTCAGTTGTCAACAAATAAGATTCTTTCGTCACCAACTAATTTTTTGAAGACAGAGAAAATAACACTCACCATAGCAGGATCGGTAACTTGAGGTTCTTCAACAACATCAGGAACTTGTGGTTGAGGATGAACAACATTAGGACCTTGTGGTTAAAGATGAACGACATCAGGACCTTGTTGTGGAAGATCTACAACATTAGGACCTTGAGGTGAGGAAATGAGTTTCTTGGGTTCATAGTAACCACCGTGTTTCTCTTAAGGTTCATAGTAACCACTGTGATATAATAGATTAAAACTTTTTAAGATTAAAACTTTAAACATTAAAACTTTTAAGATTAAAAACTTAAACATTAAAACTTTTAAGATTAAAAATTTAAACATTAAAACTTTTAAGATTAAAAATATTAAAACTTTTAAGAATAAAACTTTAAATTTTAAAACTTTTAAGATTAAAACTTTAAATTTTAAGATTAAAATTTTTAAGATTAAAAATTTAAATACTAAAAATTTAAAGATTGGTAACCACCGTGTTTCTCCTAAGGTTCATAGTAACCACTGTGATATAGCCAATTAATAAAACTCCATTTGATTGAATTAAATTGAATGTTTGTCTTAATTACGAAGTTTAGGTGATGTGGTCGAAATATAATAATGGAGAAAGTAATTTACTTTAAATGCATAATATTGTTTTAGATTTATATATTATTACAAAGGTAGTTGCATGACAAGAAAGAAGAATTCTCTTGAGATAGTTGACGTCTTGGTCGGGCAATAATTGTCTTCTAGTTCTCTTATGTAATATCTTAGTAAGTGTTAAATCTTCTTTATTAAAGCGATTGACTTGTGTATTATCGTTAAAAAATTTCTAACAACTCGTTAACTCTTTCTACTTAACATTAAACTTTCAACTCACAAAAATAATTGAGGAACTTGCACTTTGCACTTTAAAGGAAAGCGCCCGCACTTTGCACTCTACACGTCGCACGTCGCGCGTAGCACGTACGCATCGTCTCGAGGATTAGAGCTTCTGATTTTACGGTCATAGATTGGATCCGATGGTCAGGATGATTGACGCCCTTAAGATAGATCCGTTGATGATCTAACGATCGGCATTCAAGGTGTGAGTTCTTGATCGATCGTTGAGATCTAACGGTCAAGATGCACCCGAAAAGCAACAGTCAAATATGACTATTGGGAAGCATCCAATTGTCTATAGGCACTTGTCTGAAGTGTCACCAATACTTTTACAAATACTTTTTAACTTTAACAGGCAAGTAAAGATAGCACAATAAAATATAATGCTTTTAAGAAAATGGGACAACCGCATACAGTGAAATATTGTCAAAATATTACAGTATTTTTTTAAGTTTGGGGGTTTTAGACAACAGAGACATATCCCATTTAAAATTAAAGAACAATGGGAAACCCCTAAATGAAGCAAAACAATTGTTCTTCTGACGTCTGAAACTCTTAGGGGGGGGGGGGGGGGTAGTGGTTCAGGACATTGGAGGACACTCAGAGACAAAATGTTCCAGAGACATTTGAAGACATTTCGGGACATTTGTCCGTAGACAAAATGTCTTTATGGACATTTCAAGACATTTGGTTCATAAACAAAATGTCTCAGAGACATTTCAAGACATTTGGTTCATGGACAAAATGTCCTGCGGACATTTCAACATATTGAATCCATGGATTTTGCGAGTAAAGTGTTTTCGAGCATTCTTCGAGTCCGCGTATACTGTGGGAGCTATGATCACGCCGTTGACATCACGTTGGGTCGAGCTTACCCAAGAAGTGCATGTACAATGATGCGCATTTTTAAACAATGTGGTGTCATGTGTTTACTTGTCATCCGAAATTGAATAACCAAAATACCAACTCTTTTACTACTGTACATCTTTATTGAATTGAATGAAAGATTACACTATGAGCAAACTATTAATTGGTCTAACTCTAACGAACAGACAGTCTCCACCAAGGAATAAAGATATCAGTGAATAATATCAAAATAAATGATTATAATAATAGATCCACTATTATAATACTGGATAATAATTTGACAAACTACTTCATCTAAAATGAATAGCAAGTGGAAGGAGATTAATGGTAAACACGTCTATCATGTTATGTTATATTACTAGGTTCCCACCGCGCCCTACGGGCGCGGTAGTTCCCTCTTGGCTAACGCCGTTGTGGTTCATTACATCCCGATTTTACGAGTAAAGTATTTTCGAGCGTTCTCCGAGTCTGCTTATACTGTGGGATCTATGATCACGCCGTTGACATCATGTTGGGTCGAGCTTACCCAAGAAGTGCATGTACAATGATGCCCATTTTCACACCTTTTGGTGTCATGAGTTTACTTGTCATTCGAAATCAGTACGTGATTTCATTCGAAATCAGTACATCATTTCGGATGACAGGTATTCGCGTGACCCCACATTGTGTGAAAATGGACATCATTGTACATATACTTCTTGGGTAAGCTCGACCCAACGTGATGTCAACGGCGTGATCATAGATCCCACAGTATAAGCAGACTCGGAGAACGCTCGAAAACACTTTACTCGTAAAATCGGGACGTAATGAACCACAACGGCGTTAGCCAAGAGGGAAGTGGGAACCTAGTAATATAACATAGCATGATAGACGTGTTTACCATTAATCTCCTTCCACTTGCTATTCATTTTAGATGAAGTAGTTTGTCAAATTATTATCCAATATTATAATAGTGGATCTATTATTATAATCATTTATTTTGATATTATTCACTGATATCTTTATTCCTTGGTGGAGACTGTCTGTTCGTTAGAGTTAGACCAATTAGATAAAATATTTCATATTTGTATTTGATTAGTGATAGCTAATATTTGATACATAATCGAACTGATTCATTTGGCTTAAAATTTTTAGCATCTATATAATTTTTTATATATCTTTTCACTTTTCTTAAAGGACGGTGTCAGAGGCGGAACTAGGATTTGAATTAGGGACGGGCTGAAAGTTGGTGACCAAAAAAATCACCTAAATGATTTGAATTTGCCAAACATAACAATAATAAGAGAACTTTCTAAATTTGCCATAAGAAAAATTAAAAATAATGATTTTTCTTCGAAAACCTCAATTTAGTGTAAATACACTTTATATAAAACTAGGGTATATCCCGTGCCCTAGGGCACGGACACTTATATCAATCAAATGTTACAAAATTTATTTTATATTTTACTGAGAGAGAGAGAGATTTTTGTTAGTTATTATTTTTTTGTTTATTTTCTCTTAAATTAGTTATTATTTTATTGAGAGAGGGAGAGATTTTAATTTCTTTTTCTAACCCTTGAAATTTATTTTTTTTCTTTTTTCTTAAATTAGAATTTTTATTTCTAAGAAGGAAAAGATTGTTATTTTTTAAATAGGTAACTTTATTTCTACGAAGGACTATATTTTAAATTTTGAGAAGGGCTTCTAGACAATATACATAATTAAATAAGGATGTTTGTCCCAGTCATCGTTTTCCCTTCTGTTTTATATAATAGATGTGTTCCATAAGTGTGAAAAGATTTTTTTTTTCAAAAACCTCATTTTTGGTGTAAGTAAACTTTATATAAACTGTGTTTGATACGTGCAAAATAAAGAATTAGCTTAGAAAAAATTTGTGTTAACTCAAAAATTAATTTTGTATTATAAGAGAAAAGAATATATTGTATATATAAATCATTAAACAAACACCTCCTTACATTAAGTTCCTTATTCAAAATGAAGACGGGGAATCAAACTCGTGTCCACTGGTTGGACTGATGGTAACTTCACCATTCGACCAAATCCACTCTCAATGTAAAGCTGTTTTCTCTATAGCTATTAGTCGCTTCACCCGGGTTGTAGCCCGGGGCAGTCCACTAATAGCCCCGCCCCTGGCCGGTGTTTCGGTGAAATAAAGAAATTTTTCGGAGTGTTAAGTTTTGGGTGGAAACAAAAAAAAATTAGACTTTTTTGTTTCCTCCAAACAACCAAATCCTTTTCATCTTCTTCTTCCTTTCACCTACCATCTCCGGGGATTTCCATCATCTCCGGCGACTTCCATCATCTCCGGCGACTTCCACCATCTCCGCGCGACAATTTTTTTTTCTTCTCCTCTCCATCTCCGGCGAAGGGGAGGAGCCCCTTCGTCGAAACTATGGTTTCCAGACGAAACCAGATCTGGTTTCGTCTGGAAACCAAACCAGACGAGCTCCGGCGAAGGGGCTCCTCCCCTTCGCCGGGGGTTGAGAAAAGAAAGAGAGAGAAAAAGAAGAGGGAGAGAAGAAAGAGAAATAGAAGAGAGAGAAAGAGAATAGAGTGAGAGAAAAAAAAATAAGGAGATAGAGAAGACGATGAAGGTGCGTTTGGTTTGATTTTTTTTGTTTTTTACCGTCTTCCCCGAAAATATTTCTGCTTTCCCTAAAACGATGGCCTTCTTAAAAACAATAGGGCTCGTACACTATTTTTTTGTTGAAAGTGCCCCCATACACTATAAGGTCTGAATTTGATGATAACAATTGACAACAAAATTTCATCTATTTTTAACACCAAAAAAAGAAACAGAATTTCATCTATTAATCGAGCATGACATTCGATGGACTGTGAATTTTGTCTTGAAGAGTGACTGTCGAGCGAATAATATGTCGCCAACATTGAAGGGTAGTTGACATATACTACAAAGGTCCCTGGAAATCCCTAGTTCGATCATCAGAGGAGGTGGAATTTTTGAATTATTGAATTTGAAATTATTAGGGCATAAATAATGTAGATGGGCTTCAAACCATAGTTAGTTGGACTGCATGCCATAGTTTAGTTAGACTTTAGGTATGTTCTTGTTTAATACAATCTCCGTGATTATCACATCTTTGATGTATCTCGCCATTGTAATGACTATCATAAATTGAAGTCGAATCCAAAAAGAAAATATTGAAGGGTAGTTTCGTAAATTCGATCACACACACACACACGATGGAAAAAGTGATTTGGTCCAATGGGGGTGGGTGGGGCTGGCTGAATAGTAATAATAAATAATATGCTTTGTCATGCCCCTGTTGTTGGTATCGTATAAAACCCTAATTGTCCGGCGAAGGCAAAGCAGAAGAGGGATTTTGAAAGTTTCTTGTCTTCAACGACCACCACCTTCAGATCTCTTCTTCTTCTTCTTTTTATTTTTCCTCTTTCTCTCTCTAAGATCTGTCTTAGGAACAATGGCGGATCAACTCACTGACGATCAGATCTCTGAATTCAAAGAAGCTTTCAGCTTATTCGACAAGGATGGAGATGGTAATGATCATCCATCATTTTCGATTCATCTGTTTCTTACCTACATTTTTTCAATTATTTATTTATCATTTTATAATAATCAGATCTATTTGTTGTTTTGATTCGATTTGTTTTTGTTTCTTTAATTGATGATTGATTTAAAGCTTTCTTTATATAGATTATATTAGATCAGACCAGTCTGACCAGATAGATACTGCTTCATTTGTGATGATATTTAGATTGAAATTATCCAATTGTTCTGATTATCTATGCATCGATCATCTTAGAACGAAACAAATATGATTGTTGAATGCCTTGCAAATCCTTAATATTAGGGTGTTTTATTGTTAATGAGTACCACAACTATTAAAAGTTTGCTCAGTTTATCCACCTTTTAACTTATAAAAGTATCCTTCATGAATTTCAAACCACACATGTAAGAAAAGATCACGAAACGTGTGAGTTGGTTTGTTTTGCCATTTTGGTCGCAAGGGTAGGTGGAATATGATCTTCGAAGACTAAGAAGAGGAGCTTATCTCGAATTGGGAAGTGTTCTTCTTTATACTATGGTAGTAAAATAGAAAAACTTGTTATGTTATGTCATTTTCTGTAAAAAAAATATTTCGTACTTATACGCATAGAGGTGCGCCTCGAGGCACCACCTCACCTTGTGAGAGCAAACCGCCTTGAGGCGTAAAAACGTATTATAAAACCTTGGATGAATAAAATGCTCTATAGATAATGAATCTCCCACAAAATTGTTGTTGGAAACAAACTGCCTCCACTTGCGTTTATCTTTTACATATAACATATGCTTTCATGTCTTGCTAATCAAACTTTATAGTGCAAATGGTGTAGATATGGTGAATTTCTTAACTGAAGATATTGTTTTTTGCAGGTTGCATTACAACCAAGGAGCTCGGGACAGTCATGCGTTCTCTTGGGCAGAACCCAACTGAGGCAGAACTTCAGGACATGATCAACGAAGTGGATGCTGATGGAAACGGTACCATTGATTTCCCAGAGTTCTTGAACCTGATGGCCAGGAAGATGAAGGACACCGACTCTGAGGAAGAACTCAAGGAAGCTTTCCGAGTTTTTGACAAGGACCAGAATGGTTTCATTTCTGCAGCTGAGTTACGCCATGTTATGACCAATCTCGGGGAGAAGCTCACTGACGAGGAAGTTGATGAGATGATCCGAGAAGCTGATGTTGATGGAGATGGACAAATCAACTACGAGGAGTTCGTCAAAGTCATGATGGCCAAGTGATTCATTTGCTCTTTTTATTAAAAAAAAGGAAAAAACAGTAAAAAAAAACAAACTGCGAGGGAAAAGGAAAGATAAGTATTTATTTCAAGAAAACTTCACATTTTCCTCCAGGAACTTATCTTTATCGGAGAAGATCTTAAAGGAAAAGTGAAAGTGTATCTTCTAACTTATCTCACTGTTCATCCTCATTTGCTTTGTGTAATTTCTATTTGTTCTGTCTTCATTTTCGTCTCCCTGTAGTTTCAATATGTAATCTCTTTTTTACTCCACAACTGAAATGCTGACTACTAGACGGTGGCATTGTCGAATGTGTTCCTCCATCCACCTTAATTTTATTGAAATCGTTATTTATAACTACTGTTAATTCTTCAATGAACAATTCCATTTAGCTAATGTATTTTCTTGAATTCTTTGGAGAAATTTATATAACATAAATGATTACACAACAAAGGGAAAGATTACAGTTTTGAAACCTAAATTAGGGTTACGTTTCGACAAGCTTTCTACATCGTGGATCTTAGAAAGCTCACGACCCTTCTCGCACTTGATAATGGAAACTCCTAAAACAAACTATATATGTATATATATATACCCTAACCTGGTTACCAGATTATAAAGCAAACAGGTTCAGGAAGCTCTCGCTCTTTTCACCTCACTAAAAGATTACGATGAGTTCAGTATTCTCTGTGAACAAAGATACACCAACACTGATTCAAGATGAGTGAGTAGGTTATTGTTTCAGACATTCAGAGAAAACAAAGATATACCACATTTTGGCTAATGACTGCCTGTAATAATTATTAAATCAAACAAATGGAAGATCAGATAGTGAAAATTACTTCTCTCTTTTCTGAAATCTATTCAATTCCCACTGGAAAGAAAACATTCACTTTAACATACAAAGAGTATCTCTCCACCCCTTTCCCTTCCCCATCCACACTCATTATTTCCTTCAACATAATTCTTTTGTGGACTTTGTCTATAAATGCTCACAGTGTTCCATCCCTCTTTCTCTCTCTCTCTCTTTCATAATCTTTTCAAGCTTTTCTTTCTGGCATCCATTTTCCTCTTTTCTGCATGGACTTTTGAAGCTCCACCAGCTAAACTCTTCTGTGCAAGTGTAGTTGGCCCGCCAACTACCGTCGTCTCGTTACCCGCTGCAGAAGCTCCTGCTGGAGGCTGATTTTCTTGGCTGATGGTTTCCCCTTTGCTTGCCGCAGCAGCAAGGGCGGCACTAACAGGCGCCACTGATACAAGGGCTACTTTGTTTTTCGGGTCAACATCTACACTAGTGGACTTCGTTTGATCGACATTGAGGGCCGTTGTCGACTCTGAGATAGCTCCTGATTTCGACTTAGGCTTGGGCTTAAGTGCATGAATTCCAGTATAAAGCCTGAAGCAAGAAAAAGAAAACATTATTCATCTCTATCAAATCTTAGCTGTTTTTCATTGTCAGGATCCATTATTCCATACTACTAATCAAACAGCTGCTATACTATGATATATTATCCGGCAAGATGGTAATCCAATTATTATGTCACAATGTCCAGACAAACTAATTCAGAACACCACATGGGTATGATGTAAAATCAAAATATAGATGAGAGCTTACCTGGCAAGTTTGGCATATTCCTCATAATTTTCGAGCAACATCTTACCAGCCTGTTCATTCAGAGCTGATTCTGGAAACGGTTCGATCAATAAACACCTGACCACCTGTTGTGGGTCGATAGCAAATGTACAATTTCAAAGTCAATTATAATCAAATTAGAACGCGCAAGTTTAATTTCGTAGAGAATAAGGGTACTCGAGAAATGTGATACACGCAAGTGATAACAGATAGATATGCAACTTACAAGTAGAACATGACGCAATCCAAGACTCGGATTCCAATCCTTTTTCAAAGTGTTGACACAAATCTCGCCATTGGTGGAAATGTTGGGATGGAAGATTTTCGTCAGGAAATAACCTATAGATTAAAAATACAGAAGAATGATTTAATACTTAAAGAAGCAAAGATCTAACGTAAGCTCTCAATGCCATGTAAATTTAAATGTTCAAACAATGCTCCGATACTCAATGCCATATAACTACAGTAATTAAATATATGCAACATCTTACATCTGAAATCAGTAACCCAAAAAAACACACCTTTAGGAGGAGAATGTGGAAAATCGTGAGACAATAACAGCTTCATGCGGAAGATACCATTCTCATATGGAGTCCCAGCTGCAATTTCAGTTTCCGTTCTCAGTAAAAGTAGCCGAAATGAAAAAAAAAACTCGTTGGGGATCACAGAGAATAAATACCACACATACCTGGACCTTCGATATCAGCAAATATGGTTGAAAAATCATCCTCATTGATAACTACTTTAATCCCCTCGGGTGGGATTTCATCAAGATTTTTCAATTCTTTCGCGAGTTGCTTTATGACATTTGGTGGGAGATTTTCATTAGCCTGTCACGATAGATAGAATAGCAACAAATTATACCAGACGCTTCTTCAACACATGTTTAGACTTTAGACTGACAAAGCCTACATCCAAGCCTCTCTTGAGGAAAAGGATTACACATTCAATTGAATGGATTTTGCACTTGACACATCTTTTATATATATCACCGACACAAATAAGATTTCTATGTTGAACCCTTCTTTTATGTACTACCGAGAAAAAATAAAGATGTATAGGCGAGGTCATGGATGAAAGTTCAGAGTCTTCTGAATGAACTCATAGCTATTAAAACTTTTAATAAATAACTAAAGTCGTTAATGCTGGATGAGAAGCCATTTTTTCGTTTGCATCAAGTTGATTTTCGTAGTTTAAATGTGAAAATGTACACAAATAAAGATCTGCATAAGCGAAAGCAAAAAAAGAAATTATTGAGAAACTTACCATAGTCGCTGCAGGGATTTTAGCAGTTCCTTTGTCGCTTATGGTTAATTCTTCAATATGGTAAGGTGTTTATCTACTGTCGGTCCAAGGCCCCGGGGAGGAGATAGAAGAAGATTAATGCGGCTAGCTTCCAAAAAAGAACTGACTACAAGACGTGAACATATTTAAATTGATGGAGATTCGAAGGCAACAAATTTTAGGCTAAGACAAGATTTAACCCCATTGAAACAACAACAGCATTCATAAGTACAGTATAAACAATTAATAACCGACATTCAACGCAATTCTATATTATTTCCTATATTTGGGAAAACCGATAGATAAATTAGCAGGCACACTTCCTAACTCAAAAAAGAAAAGTGAAGTTTGTGATGCAGTTGTGAAAACAGTGAAACCATGAGCACTGTTAAAATGGCTCATGTTGGGCCTTCGGTGGATACGGGTAGAAAGGGTTGAATAACCAAAATATCCAGCCACTTGCTTCTCAAACTTGCTACATCCCAGCAATGGCTGAAGTGTTGAACCAGATTCAATGATCCTATCAACTTATGGTTGTCAGATAGATGGGGCTGGAAGATGTAGTTTATTACCCAAAATTTGGAACCTTCAAAGCATTGTTCTATTCAAATAAATCAGTAGAGGGATCCTGATTGTATTATCAGAGTGTTTCAAACAATATGATTTGATTATCTCAATGCCATCGACAAACTCTTTACAAAATTCTACTCAAAATTGGATTTCCTCTGTAGGAAGATAGAATCTGGGCCAGTGTCAGCCACCTGAATCTCTTTGGAGTTTCTGAAGATTCAAAGCCATTGATCCATGACAAACCTCAAGCTTTATCGTCAAGCCTAAGAAACAATGTCTTAGCAGTGTGAATGGCGTTTTTTTCTACCGTATGCCCAAACTCAACTAGTTGTCCATCTTTCCTTGGTTGACGCTGAACAAAAAGATCCGAACTCCATCAAGTTGATCGGTATCCGACAGTATCCAACTGTAGTCTAAGTGTCTAACATGTACTGGATACAAAAAAGAACTCTTTTAACTTGATATATTGAGCAATTAAATGATTACATTATAGGTAACTCCTCTGATCTCTGGTTCAATGAGGAGTGGTTACAGCTTGAACCAGGAGCTGTAACCTGTAACAACTCCTCCTTGATTCTTGTAAACTAATTCTCCTTACACACGGTATTTTTTTGGGGTGGACTTCCTGTACGACGATCAATTTTCAACTTTCTGGAGTCATGCATCTTCTGGTCAATCACAACTTTAAGAATGCACCTTAATTTCTTCGAAAATTCCTATTAGTACTCGTTCCGAATAGAAAATGCAAATGGGGAAATCGAATCATTGAGTAATTTCTACCAATTTGCAGTTTCACACTCTCATTACTTTAACATATATCACAGTTCAATTATAAAAGGAGATCCTAAACAATTTAGAAAGACCCAAAAGCACAAGTAGATAGACAAACAGAAACTGATGACACCAATAACTATATCATATTTTGAGTCTAATCTCATTTATAGAATTCTGAATTAGTGATCATCAATTGAACAAACAACAAAAAGAAAAACTTGAACTTTGACACATACAACAACAATATAAAGTAAAATAACAAAAAACCCTAACCACAAATCACACTCCCAATATCTATCTGTCACAGCTTTCACAAATGCATAGAAAAAAACAGACTTTTTGATGCATCATTTATCAATTTTCAGTCAATTTGAAGCAGATCCATAGATTAAAACATGGAAATTTAAGAATATGGAACTTGAAAAGCAGCAGATTGAACACAATCCAGTCAAAAAAATCATTTTTTTTTCAAACAACTAAGAATTTAGTGATCATACTAGTACTACCCACCCATCCAATGAAATCAGAAAACAACAAAGAAATATCTAATCAACTAATAACCAGTGAGGCAATTAGAGAGAGAAAGAGAGGGATCAATAATGACAAGAAGTCGAACCTGAAGAACCCAAATTCTAGAGAGAGAGAAAGAGGGTTTTTTTTTGTGTTGGGTTATGAGATCTTCTTCTTCTTCTTGGTCTGGGTTGTGATCCGGATTCTCTCTTTTGGATTTTAAATGTGAATGAAAAATCAGAAAGGAAAGAGAAAAAAATAAAAATGGTTTCTTTATATAAAGCAAAGGGTTTTTGGAGTGACGTGCTTCCTAATTTCCTCCTTGTTGACCTTCTCAATTAAATGTCCATTTCTTTCTCATTATTCATTACTTAACCCTTCCATTTTGCTTTTTTATATAAGAAAACACCTTCCCCCTCAACTTCCATTTCTCAAACTCCCCTACATTATTTTTTTGAGTATTGAGATGGTTAGTTCATTGTCCAAGAGATACCAAAAAAAAAGTTGGTAAGAGTTAAATTCATGGTAGAAATTTTACTTCCGCGTTAACATGTACCAGTGCGGTGTAGTATCTATAACTAATCTGGCATAACGACTGAAGACAAATGATAAAAAAAAAACTTACTTTATCCTAATTCGTATGTATAAACGTTCCATTTTAGGTCTTCTTTCTGTTCATTACAACTAACTATACTCTCGTATTCACCTGAAAATTTTAACTAGTTTATATTTTAGATTTGTAATCCCTATTAAGGAGTCAAAATAGGAAAAGACTACATTTCTTTCTAAATATACCTTGTACTGCAAATTCATTTTTACAAATAATATACTCAAAATCAACAACCATCTCATTTACGAATTCTTGTACTCAAATTAGTACATACGTTAAATCAGTTACGGTCTAACATCGTCATTTGAATTTATTTATTGATTATTATGTCCTTCTTGTAATATTTACAATTTTTTGATGAAAAGGTTATGAGCCAAACAGTTTTTTTTAATCAAATCATCCACTCATACATAAAGTGAATTGCATCAATAAAATGCAAAATACCATGAAGAGGAGGTGTAAAATAAAAACTCCAACACTTTAGGGGTGTAATAATAAGTAAAATGGAAATAGTAGGATAAGGGCATTTAGGTCAATTTTGAACTAGTAAGAACCAAAATGCTGATGAAGAAAAAAAATAAATTAATTTTGGTAGGTACAACTTCAGGGTCTGGAATTTGTCGGGTCATGGGGTCCAGTTAAGGAATGGGAGCTTTTCTTTTAGAGCCTCCTTTTAACTCAACCATGGTTAAATGTTGGGTTAAGTTTGCCGACGCTTAACTATGATGACCGTTGTTCGTGAGAAAATGTTAAATGAGTTCCCAAGGCAAGGTAGCCGTTAGGGTGACAAACATCCCACTGGAATTCACTTTCATCTGTTCACAGTTTGATAATGCCAGGCCTGTTAGCATTTGAGGTTTCAAATATAAATCTCCAATTAGGGTTGAAGTGGGTTACAAGATGTACCAAAAAGAAAAACAAGTTACATACCTTCTTAATGTGAGGGACAACTTAAGAGAGGATCTACATAAGTTTTTACCACATCAACGAAAATGTCTCAACATATAGTATTACTACGTACATACTCATCGATAAATCTGTCATAAGATTTAACTAACACAATATGATGTCGAACTCATTTAGCTAATCACATCATTTTTCTAAAATAAAATTACATGTTATCCCTCAAAATAAAATATATTGTTCAAATTTAATTCTATATTTTATCAGTAGGATCTTTTTCACACCAACTAGAAGTTTATCTAGAATAAAAGTTTGAATTTAGTAATCACAAGTGAGCTAGTCAATGTATCTATCGAGATGAATCGGCGTAGAGCCAATTAAGTTGATTAAGACAAGCCATTAGTCATGAATAAAATTTCATTTTATTTGATACTATCTTGGAATTTCAATGTGACAATTAGTGCCATATATATATATATATATATTCCAATCAAGATACTTAATGTAATGTGTATATAAACTAATTTAAATTGGATTTGGTAGATAGATAAAAAGATATTGGCAATGACAACATATAGAATACCAAGAGGATAAGGTTATAACCCTAACTAAAGAGGGTCTATTATTCAAGAATAAAGAGAACAAAAAGGAGAAGGAAGCTTATCTTATATGATTTTCCACATCAATCATTCAACTAATTGCTCATTTTTTAATAAAAGATGTATTAAGCCCCCGCTTTAGTGGGGGCGGCTAATGCGTCTAGCATCTTAATCTCTAATTTGTTTTCCTATTATAAAAATCAAAATCCATCCACATATAATCAAAATTAGAATTCATACTTAGGTTTCCATAAAATCATATAGTTTTTTTTTTTTTTTTTTTCTTATAACCAATATTTTTCTTAGGCTAGCGCTTTGGGGAAAGCTAAATAGTTTCCGGGGTGTAAAATTTTAAAGGGAATATGTAAAGTTTTGAAAATTTTTCGGGGAAATATATTTTATTGGGAATATTTTCTAACACCTCGTGTATTCGCCACCTCATCGTCTTCACCGGTGAAGGTCGCCGGCCGGCGACCTTCAACCATAAGAAATTTTTTATTTTTTTCCCTTCTCTCTCTCTAGATCTGATCTAGAGAGAGAGGAGACCTCCATTGGAGGTCCGAACAGACCTTCAATGGGTATGTTCGGACCTCCAATGGAGGTCTGTTCGGACCTCCAAATGGAGGTCTGTTCGGACCTCCAAATGGAGGTCTGGAACAGACCTTCAATGGGTCTGTTCCATACCTCCATTGGAGGTCTCCTCTCTCTCTAGATCAGATCTAGAGAGAGAGGAGAAGGAAAAAAAAAATTTATGGTTGAAGGTCGCCGGCCGGAAATTGGCCGGCCGGCGACCTTCACCGGTGAAGACGATGAGGTGGCAGAGAGAGAGAAGTGAGGTGGAGAGAGAGAGAGCTGAGGTGGAGAAGTTATTTTGCTTTCCCCCTAAATAAAATTGTCAAACAAAATTGACCAATTTTTTACCAAGTCGTCACACCCCGGAAACTATTTTGCTTTCCCCAAAGCGCTGGCCTTTTCTTATTATACAACTAAATAAATTTTGATAGAATACATTTTTGTTGTGTTGTTTTTCAAATCTGAAATCTGAATTGAGATTCTATTCAGATTTTAGAATACGCTAATGTAACCAAAATACTAGCTGTCAGGAGAAATGGAGAATATGCCTGGTGTTCCTTGAAAACCAGCCGAAAAAAATTGTAGAAACCCAACGGAAAAAATGAAATATTGCAGAAAGAACTTCTCTTCTTTATTTATCTTCAAATGTGCAAAGTTCATCGTAAACAACAACAAGATCAACCATTAATATAAACAAATCACTTCTTCTTGGGTAGGGAAGAAGACTCAACTACAACATAATGCCTGCCAAGAACCATAATATATAACTTTGGAGAAGCAATGGTGGAGAAGACCCATGCATTTCCCAACTCTCTATCTTTACCACTACTAGCTACAAAGAGATTTATAAGCACTCCGGAAATGAACAAACAAAAAAAAGATCGAACACTACCCAAAATTCAAGAAGCTAACGATGCAGTAACAAATCCCTATCGAAATACCACAAGGAAAAAAAATGGTACTATTGTACTGTATTCACATCTTGTTTGTCCTCTTCAGATTTCCATACTACATCCTTCAGAGAGTGCGAAAGCTTTTTGAAAAACTGCAAACAAATGAGTCATAATTCGGGTCAAGAAATTTTAATGAGGATCTAAAACTTAGCAACAAGTAACGTCAACTATCAATATATAAGGCGAGGATACAGGAAGTGTAGTTTTTAATGTTTCCATCTTAGTAATATGAAATGTTATAAGAAAGACATTCCGAATTTTAGTGAAATCTTTGAAGTCGAGAAAAGTTACACAGGATATACCTTATGGAACTCCAATGTATCTCCTTTTGCTTTCCGAACTTCAACCATGTGAAGAGAAGGCGCCACTTGAAACACCTGAAAACATTGATCGGAGAGGAGAACGTATGAGACATAGAATAAATAATGGGATTTAGCAAAAGAAATAACCCGAAAATCGTTTCAAGTCAAGACCTCTGTTGCTACATTAAGGTTCCCCTTTCTTCCTGCTTTCAAATTTTCCAACCTCATCTGGGAGAACAAATACAAAAGTTTATTATTTTAAGCCGACTTTCATAGTTTGTAACATTTAATGTAGTATAAAAATCTGTATCTTTTACCTTGTAGTTTTTCTTGTGAACATCGAAACCTAGAGGTTTGGCTGCTTCTTCAATTTTAGTTATGATCTCGTTCGCTGGACATGTTGATGTAAACCTAGTTTCCCTCTTAAACTCCTGTAGGCCACAAATTCGACAAGACACCAATAAAATGACGACCAAAGTATCTCTGTTTTCTTGTTTTTTCACATATCGGTAAGACGGGATCTCAAACCAGGGTAAGAAATAAAATTAACAAAACTGGCGAAGAAGACCAACCTGCTCGGTGTCAAACAAATTTCCAAGATTCAAACCCTTAGACATGGAAATCAATTCGAATGCATTCATAGGTGCTGGTTGAACTTCTTTCTTCTCAGTAACATGATATTCCTAGTTAAATGCCAAAACCATATATGTTGTCAGATCATTTCTTGATTTTAATAAAACTCAAATAGTAATGTAGTTAAGCTCAACATTGACTCACTTCTGAATCTTTAAAAACAGCTTCTACATCGTCCAAGCTTGTGTATTCATTCTCCTCAAACACGGGTGGCTTATAGTCTTTCTTAAACCATGGGTCTTCCAAAATTTCAGGAATAGTAATACGCTGTCATCGATCACGATTATTAGGTTAATACAATCAAAAGATATCTTGAACAAACATCTAAATGACAAGAAAAAAAATCTTGTTTTCTCATGAAGATCTAACAAGGGCCATATAAATACAATTTAGATTCTAGACATATTATGTAGATCAAACAAGTATTTGCCCAAAAAATAGATGAAGAAATTTACCTTCATCGGATTGGGATCCAAAATCCGAGTAATCAATTTCATTGCACCAAAAGAAAGCCAAGAAGGACAAGTGAACTCAGCTACTGAAATCTGCATGTACAGTGGATAATTTAATAAAAAGTTGATAGAGCCAAAAAACGGAACAGTACTTAAAAATCGGTAAAAATGCTCACTTTTTTATATAGGTTCATAAGATTGGCATCATCGAAAGGCAAGTACCCAGCAAGCAATACAAATAGGATAACCCCACAAGACCACAAATCTGCAGGTGCTCCATCATAGCCTCTATCATTGAGGACCTAACAATGAACAGCGAATTATTTCATACATTTTTTTTAAGTGGAGGAATACCTTTTATATAATATAATAAATTTTATGGGATTCAAGATGATTGACTCTAATATGATTGAACTGTGATAACTACCTCAGGAGCAACGTAGTTTGGGGTTCCACATGTTGTGTGAAGCAACCCATCGTCCTGCCACAAACATCCTTAGCAGTTAGAACTATTGAATATAAGCATATTTGTATAAAGTTAAAGTGATAAACGGAAAAGGGTGTGTTTGAAAGGGAAATTTGGTCAAAACTCCCTATAAATTATTTGTTTTTGGTTCACAAAAATAACTCAATTTTGTCTAGTCTTCAGCTCTCTAGGTGTTTACGTGATTTGCGACAACTTGCAAGAGGTTTGCAACAGCTTGCGAAAGAGTTGCAAAAAATATTGGATTTTTAACCAACCAAAATGTAACTTGTCTTTTTAACTTGAAAAACTTAAAATCCTGTTTTAAAAAATAGTTTAAGTAAGTTTTAAGTTGAGAAGTAACTGAATTGGCAGTTCCTTGAAAATATATGTAATAGCACTAGTTATCTCTGAGGTGCTCAAAAACTCATAAAACTTCAAACCCATATGAATAAGAAAGTGGTTTTTGACTTATGTACATACTTTCGTAATAAATACGGTTAAGGTGTAGATTTGGGTACTTGGGGATATGGTTCAAGATTTAATCATCTAATGTCACAGTCAATAAACTGAGATCATCGTTTCACAATATAATCAAAATGCAATATTAGAAAAAAAAAAATCTCACAGATAGAAGAGTTGAAGATTAATTACCCTAACTTGTTGAGAAAGTGCGCTCAATCCAAAATCAGAAACTTTGAGGTTTCCATACACATCTAGTAGTAAATTTTCTGGCTGGACAGGCAAAATGGGAAGATAAGGCTTTCAATTTTCACCATATCAATTGGAACAGCTAAATAGACAATTTGAGGCATGCAACAAGTTGAGAAAATTACCTTCAAATCTCGGTGGTAGACGCCCCTGCTATGACAATAATCAACAGCATTAATTAGTTGTTGGAAATACCTCCGAGCTTCATCCTCCATCATCCGTCCATGGTTAACCTTCAAAACCAAAACTCCAAACACTTCAAGACCGTAATAAATGCGAGAGACTATCCGAGATAGCTCAAATCTTATACTTCAAAACATCTATATGCAAAAACAAGGTTTTTCCTTTGAGAAACGCCAAAAGTTCATTAAATGGACCAAGCGCAAAGAATGAAACAAAATGATAATTCCACCAACCACTGTGCATGCTTGGGGTCGGATATGATCCGTGAGGGTTGTGTAGTGACAGGGGTTGTAGTAATGGCCTATGAGCTTGTCACTATAGATTCTTGGTGCTAACTCCAGTCCAAACCATGAGAGTTGCCCTCGTATGATTTTCTCGTGTTGCTTCTAATTCTAACACAGACACCATGAAACCAAATACGATTATAAAGCATTGATAACTTACAATTTTGTCAAAGAGCTCTCCGCCAGTAATAAACTCTATAACTATAAAAATCTTTGTTTTGCTCCCCATTACCTGAAAAAACAAATGATATTTCAAGTAAAGATAAACAACTACAATAGCAAGTTTTTATATCCAATCTTCTCTTTTGTAACCAAATTACAGGCAAAGAAGGCCATGGGATCATCCCATGGCTTTTCAAACCTACCAAAAGAAGAAAAGAAAAATCTACCTCATACAGGCGAACAACATGTGGATGTTTGATTAACTTCATTGTGGCTATCTCCCGCCTAATCTGTAATGTATATCAAAACCATCTGAGAAACATGATGTTCAAGAAAGCAGTTGGTTCGAGGGTAGTCAATCAAAACAAAAGAAACTGTGACAAAGAGAAGCCCTAGTAAAGCTATAATAAAATATTCAACACTTAAACCTTCACTTTTCTAACTAACAATCAAGGGAGCTGTTCTTTAGAGAGTTGTTCTTCAGAGTGGTGTCAGATGTCGTTAATTAACTCATGGGGAAGTAAGGATGTTACAGGTTGAAACTGAAATATACCGAAACCATATCAACAGATAACGAGATTACCTCAACCTCTGCATATTTCTACATTTTCCTAACCAGGTTGACGGTTTGTGTTGCTCACCCACTTGTATTAAAAGAATCTTACATTTAAAACATGCACCATAAGCAAGTACCAAGTAGATTAGATGAATACGCCCATTTCTTGTTAAAATAATATAGTATGCATTTAGATTAAAGATGAAAGTATATCACATATCTTCTGTTCATAACCAAGTGGTCTAAAGAAGAAAGACCAGTCTCTAAACTTCAAAACCACAAATAGCCAACCTACCAACATAATCAGGTAAAGTTCAACGCGATTAAACATTGGATTAAGATTTAGTTGTGGTTATAAGGATCAAATTTTAATTTTTTTAAACAAGTTCAAACACTGAACTTTCTTTTCACTTGTCACCCTTTTTACTCTTCTAAATCCAAAATCATAAACAGAAGATCTCTGCAAACTTTATATTAAAGCAATTCAGAAATAACTGAAGAAGTAAAGGAGAAATATATTTAATATCGATATGACCAACCTGTTCAGCCATTTTGTGCTTGAGAACCTTCTCTTTGTCAAGGATCTTCAAAGCTACAGGCTCTCCAGTCTCAGTATTCTTTGCAAACTTCACCTTTGCAAATGTACCCTCTCCAATAGTCCTACCAATCTCATATTTACCCACTTTACGCTTTATCTTAGGTTGATTCATTCTTCTAATGTAGGACTTTCAAGAATTTACGAGTACTGACTAGCAATACTGCCACTGTCTACAAGTTTTTTCCTGCAATTAACCAAAACATCAAAACATAAACTCCTGAACTCAAATTAAGGCTATAATTCCTCAACTACATATTGAAAACGCATAGGGGAAAGGGACAGAATCCAACTCATTAGTGGCATACCCATGGGAATGAAAGTAGAACAAGATATATAACTTAAAATTACTTCCTTTTGGATAATTTACTGAAAACAAACATTTGTGGGTTTAAATTCAGCAGAACTATGAGACAAAATTTTACCCACAACTAATTCAAGTTGCTAAACAACATAAGCAAGTTATAGTGTCAGATTAAACTCAATACTTCACATAGACAAGGAAAACTTGCCAAAAAAAAATGAATTGTTCAAAACTTCCTTCACTAGCTCAAAACTCTCAATATTGTCACACCTACCCATAAATTTTCAAGCATTCAATGTTAGAATGGGGAGGCAACCAATCTCAAAAGCACATTGTGAAAAAAAAACACATTTTCAAACAAAAGTATTGAACGAATAACCCCCACTTAAGGCCTACCGACCCTTATAACATTTTTCAAAAATGAAAGAATATAATTATTAAAGTTTATATTGTGGAATGCTCTCAGAAGCCCCTTCCTAGTGGAACCAAAATTAAGATCAACATAAAAACTCGGAATTCCCCTACGAAATTAAAAAAAACCTATAATTCTTAACCAAAACTGACCTACTACCTAAGTTAAAGCGAGAAAAACCAACATTAGTCGTCAAACAAGACCTTCAATCGTTTAAAAAGCGAAGCTTCTTCCAAAAAAATAATGATAAGGAATGACAAAATTCAAAAGATAAATGCAAAAGGCTACAGTGTGGAGTAAAACTAACCAAAACAAGCCAAACATACAAGACATGTATACATATATGTAAGAGGGTAGTTTCCAAAAGTGGAGAGGCGGTTTAAGAGGCAGCAATAGGCAGTTTCCAAAAATTGGGATGGTTTCCAATTTTTTGGCTCAATAGGCAGTTTCCAATTTTTTGGCTTATAATATATATAAATAGGGGTTGAGTGCTTTGTAATCAACACACCAACACAAGCAACAACAACTCTTCTTTAGAGAGAGCTAAAGAGAGAGAACAAGTGAGAGAGAAATTTTTTGTTCATAGTTTTGAGCGGTGTTAAATTTCTCGGTCGTCGAAGATCTAGTATAGAAGGTTAAATTCTATACGGTACCATCTTGGGACGAACTTGCGGGTTGTGTTAGTCGTCTTCATCTATCCTTCAATAAAGATTTCTTGTTCGCCCGAGGACGTAGGCTTTAAAGCCGAACCTCGTTAAATTCTGTTCGCATATTTGATTTTGGCTTAGCTTTTCGATTAATCTTCATAATCGGATCAATTTCTAGGATAGGTTCGATAGCTTCTGCGACTTTCAGTTATAACAATTGGTACCAGAGCCTTGTTTGAGATTGAACGAAGAGAAGATGGGATCGAGAAGTGGTACGGTCAAATCAGGGAAATATGAGATAGAGAAGTTCAATGGGAAAAACGATTTTTCTTATTGGCGGATGCAGATGAAAAATCTGTTAATCTCGCAGAAATTACACAAGACGTTGACGGGAAAGAAACCAGGAGATATGTCAGATGAGGATTGGGAAGAGTTAGATCTCGAAGCACGGGCTACCATTATGTTGTGTCTTGAGAGGGACGTGGCGTTTCTAGTAGACGAAGAAACAACGGCGGCGGGTGTGTGGTTAAAACTAGAAAGCAGTTTCATGACGAAAACTTTAACGAATCGGGTCTACTTAAAATCCAAATTATTCACATGTAGAATGGAAGAGGGTTCTTCTATTCAGGAATATGTGAATAGGTTTGACAGGATTATCTCAGATTTGAAGGATATTGATGTTAAGGTTGAGGATGAGGACCAAGCCCTCATATTGTTACTTTCATTACCTAAATCCTATGAGAACCTTGTTCAAACTTTGATGCTTGTTGGTGATAGTCTAAGCATGGAAGAGACGAAAAATTCGCTATTAGCGGATGACCTTCGTAAGGTTGCTACTAGCAGTATGGCGTCGGGTGGAGTAGACAAAGAACAAGCACAAGGGTTGTTTGTAACGAGGGGGAGGAGTAATGAAAGGGGAAAGGGAAAGGGCGGGAAATCTAGATCCAAATCTAGAGGCTCTTTCAAGAAAACGTGCTTTAGTTGTGGTGAGCTTGGCCACTTTAAAGCGGCTTGTCCAAAGAGAAAGTTGAAGCAAAAGAACGAAGGCTACAAGGAGAAACAAGAGATGCAAGAGGCGGGATATGTGTCAGAAGAGGCGGACGAATGTTTCTCGGTGACGGAGGTGTCTGAGAAGATCTTCGATAAGTGGATGCTTGATTCAGGGGCGTCACACCATATGTGCCCAAATAGGGAGTTGTTTACTACCTATAGGAGTATAAATGGTGGTACAGTTATACTGGGTGATGATAGTATATGTAAAACTGTGGGACTCGGAACAATACGGATCAAGATGCACGATGGAGTGGTGAGAACATTGACCGACGTAAGACACATACCCGATTTGCGGAAAAATCTAATTTCCCTTGGTGTGTTGGAGCGGAACGGCTGTAAGATAATTATAGAGAATGGCTCCATAAGAGTTGTTAAGGGTTCTTTGGTGGTAATGAGAGGTACTCGTTACGGTAATTTATACAAACTTTTGGGGACAACAATTACGGGAGATGTAGCAGTAGGAATCAGTGGAAGGGATCCAACGGCTAGTACGAGGCTTTGGCATATGCGCCTTGGGCATATGTCAGAAAAGGGTCTATCTTTGATGTGCGGGAAAGGCTTGTTGAAGGACATGAAGAAGCCTTGCATGGAGTTTTGTAAGCATTGTGTGTTCGGGAAGGCACACAGGGTGACGTTCTCTACAAGCAAGCACAGGAGCAAAGAGGTATTAGACTACGTACACACCGATGTCTGGGGACCGGCAAAGTTACCTTCCAAGGGTGGTTCCAGGTATTTTGTTACATTCGTTGATGATCATTCAAGATTTGTCTGGCTTTATTTTCTGAAGCATAAGAATGAGGTATTCAACACATTCCTGGTGTGGAAAGCAATGGTTGAGAACAAAACTGGTCGAAAGCTGAAGACGTTAAGGTCGGATAATGGGACCGAGTACACGGATGGGGCATTCAAGGAGTTTTGTAATCAGGAAGGCATTGTGAGGCACTGGACAGTAGTAAACACACCTCAGCAGAATGGAGTCGCAGAGAGATTGAACCGTACACTACTTGAGAAGGCTAGATGTATGCGCTCCAATTCGGGATTAGGTGTAGAATGGTGGGCAGAATCTGTTGCTACAGCTTGTTATATTGTGAACAGGTCTCCACATTCTTCTTTAGATGGCGGCATACCTTACGAGGTGTGGTCAGGTGAACATGCAGATTACGGGAGACTTAGGGTTTTCGGTTGTACGGCCTATTACCATGTTAAAGGTAACAAACTTGACAATAGAGCAAAGAAGGCAATTTTCTTAGGATATGCTACAGGAGTCAAGGGTTATCGGCTATGGTGTACGGAAGACAAGAAGTTTGTAATCAGCAGAGATGTGGTGTTTGATGAGTCATCTATTGTAGCTATGGCGAAAGCTACGGTGCCTAGTTGTGGTGATGTTGGGTCTACTAAAGCTCAAGTAGTGGAAGTAGAAGCCGAAGACCAACGGGTTTCTAGGAATCATGATCAGGTGGAGCATCAGGATAATACTCAGGATGAGAAAATTGATGAACCCGATCATGAGGAGGTTCAAGGGGAAGGTACACAAGTTTTACAACAACAACAGCAGGATGTTTCGGTACACACTAGGCAGAAACGGTTATATAAACCGGTACAGAGGTTAGGGTCAGACAAACCTCTTAGGCATTATGGGCAGGCAAATCTTGTTGAATATGCACTCTCGGTGGAAGACGACGAGCCGGTCACCTTCAAACAAGCTATTACCGCGGAGGATAGAGAGAGTTGGTTGGTTGCTATGCAAGAAGAGATGGAGTCTCTTCACAAGAACAAGACATGGGAGGTTGTCCCATTGCCCGAAGGTAAGTCTGTTATTGGTTGTAAATGGGTGTACAAGAAGAAAGAGGATTCTTCTGAAATGAAGGGTACAAGGTATAAGGCAAGACTAGTGGCCAAGGGTTATGCACAGAAAGAAGGGGTCGACTACAATGAGATTTTCTCACCGGTCGTGAAACATACTTCTATTCGGGTGCTATTGAGTATTGTTGCTCACAGTGATCTTGAGCTGGAACAACTCGATGTTAAAACCGCCTTCTTGCACGGTGATTTGGAAGAAGAAATTTATATGGCTCAACCTGAGGGATACAAGGTTGAGGGCAAAGAAAATCAAGTATGTCGTTTGAGGAAATCTCTTTACGGATTAAAACAATCCCCTCGCCAATGGTACAAACGATTTGATTTTTTCATGCTAAAGCATGGTTTTCGCAGAAGTGACTATGATTGTTGTGTATACATCAAGAAGCTTCGCGAAGGTGACTTTATTTATCTCCTTTTGTATGTGGATGACATGCTTATTGCTTCTCGAAGCATGGTGGAGATAGATAAGTTAAAATCTCAACTCAGTCAAGAGTTTGAGATGAAAGACATGGGCGCTGCAAAGAAGATACTGGGAATGGAGATTAAGAGAGAGCGGTCAAGTAAGAAACTGTACTTGAATCAGAAAGGTTACATCGAACGAGTAGTTTCTCGATTTGGGATGCAGAATGCAAAGGCGGTGTCAACACCTTTGGCACCACACTTCAGGCTCTCGGGAAAACAATCTCCCACTACTACGGTGGAGAAGGATCACATGGATCGTGTACCGTATGCTAGTGCAGTTGGCAGTTTAATGTACGCTATGGTGTGTACTCGTCCAGATATTTCACAGGCGGTCAGTGTAGTTAGCAGGTTTATGGCAAACCCGGGGAAGACACATTGGGAAGCTGTGAAGTGGGTCTTGAGGTACTTGAAGGGTACTGTTGATACGGGTTTGTGCTTTGGTGGAGACACATGTCAGGTAAGCGGTTATGTTGACTCGGATTATGCTGGCGATCTAGATAGAAGACGATCTACTACTGGTTATGTATTTAGGGTACATGGTGCTCCAGTTAGTTGGCGATCAATGTTACAATCTACAGTTGCGTTATCTACTACGGAGGCCGAGTATATGGCTATGGCCGAGGGTGTGAAGGAAGCATTGTGGTTGTGGGGTCTTCTGGATGATCTAGGGATTAAGCAGGAGTGCGTAGATTTATGGTGTGATAGTCAAAGTGCGATCCACTTGGCGAAGAATCAGGTTCATCATGCTCGCACTAAGCATATCGATGTCAGGTATCACTTTGTACGAGATGTCATAGAGGAAGGTGATGTTTCTCTCATGAAGGTACACACAGATGAGAATCCCGCAGACATGTTGACTAAAGTGGTGACGTGTAGCAAGTTTCAACATTGTCTGGAATTGCTACAAATCGGCTCGTGTTAAGTTGCCCGAAAGGGCGTAATGGCGACAAGGTAATCTTTATGTGAAGGGTTGGTAGAACTACGGTAGGCTTGATCCTATAAAAGGGTACGTAGGCAACCATGGTCATATGGTGCAGTCGGATGAAAGTTACAAGAAGTCGATATCTTACAAGGAGTATCCTGGTGTTCGTCCAAAATTTGAATGTATCAAATTGTGTACGAGGTGGAGAATTGTAAGAGGGTAGTTTCCAAAAGTGGAGAGGCGGTTTAAGAGGCAGCAATAGGCAGTTTCCAAAAATTGGGATGGTTTCCAATTTTTTGGCTCAATAGGCAGTTTCCAATTTTTTGGCTTATAATATATATAAATAGGGGTTGAGTGCTTTGTAATCAACACACCAACACAAGCAACAACAACTCTTCTTTAGAGAGAGCTAAAGAGAGAGAGCAAGTGAGAGAGAAATTTTTTGTTCATAGTTTTGAGCGGTGTTAAATTTCTCGGTCGTCGAAGATCTAGTATAGAAGGTTAAATTCTATACGGTACCATCTTGGGACGAACTTGCGGGTTGTGTTAGTCGTCTTCATCTATCCTTCAATAAAGATTTCTTGTTCGCCCGAGGACGTAGGCTTTAAAGCCGAACCTCGTTAAATTCTGTTCGCATATTTGATTTTGGCTTAGTTTTTCGATTAATCTTCATAATCGGATCAATTTCTAGGATAGGTTCGATAGCTTCCGCGACTTTAAGTTATAACAATATACATCAAATTCACCTCCATATCCAAGAAGAAGCAACTCAATTTACAGGTATAGAATAAAAAAGCGAAATCCTAGAATATAAAATGAAATTTGGGAAGACTAGATTTGAAAGAACCAAAACCCACCTTCAAAATGAACTTCCAAGCAATACCCAGATCTCAGAATCAGCTTTAAACCTGTAATTAAACCTAAGAATTAAGGAACACACAAATTGAAACATAGCTGGATCATAGCAATTCAGACTAACCACCACAATTCAAAATTTCAATCATGCCCAAGAAGAAGCAACACAAAATTGGAGCCAGAAAAGGGGTGAAAAAAAAAACAAATAATTTCAGTGATTCAGAACTAAAGCAAAGCTCCTAGTTTAAAACAAATCAAATCTCCTTGACAAATTCGCCCCGCCACAAACCCCAGATTTTATAAACAAAAAATGAAAAAACCTTATCTTTCAGTGGCCCCTTTGATTTGAAAAACAATAATTAAAAAACAACCCAACAACATAAATTGCATAATAATACATACCCAAGTGTTAGATTATAAGATTAGATCGATGAATAGAGAAGATAGTGAGAGAGAAAAGACGATAAGAATAGCAAGGCTGGATAGATATATTGATATTATCTGGCTTTTCAGTGATAGAATGGGTCAAGATTAATTTCCCACTCCAATGCCTCTCCTTATTACTCCCTAGAGATTGAGAAACAGAGAGAAGAAACTGAAATTATTGAAGAAAACTTTACCTTTTTTCTTACTGAAGAAAGACTGAAGAAGCAGAGAAGAAACTGAAATTGTCTAGTGAGAGAATCTCGTCCATGTGTTTTATTCTTCTCTCTCTCTCTTGTTTTGATGTTGATAGGGACAATACGACAGAATGCCATCTACCTTTATACAGATACGGTTATATAGTGTAATTGACTCACATTGGAGTTAAGATTTTTCTACCCCAATTCTTTTATTGAATGTTATTAAAAGTTAGAATCTAGATCTACAATATTAAGATTCACTAATTTCATTAACCAAACTAATTAGCACAAGTATTAAAGGATATCTAATTAGCCAAGTCATTTTTGTTTGTCAAGAGATCTTTGGGTTGACTCTGACTCAAGAGTCATTACATCGGTAGATACGGTAAATATATTCTCAATATATGACATCTTATGATTGACAAAGTCTATATTTATTATCTGAAATATGTCTTAGATACTAAAGACTACGTTAGAACTTTACATACGATAAATATCTTATTTATACCTAAGTTTAATAAATTATAAATTTTTATCTTACAGGAATCAAATCCAATTATATCTTGCAAAATAAGATTGAAAATTCAAACCAAGTTCAAAATAATTTATGAGTTCAAGCTACAAAACCATTCCCAATTAGTTTTGTACTTAAAATAATATTAGAAATTCATAGAAGGTCCAAAGTATACTCATACTCTATGTTTCGTTTCTTAAATTTTCCAGTGATACTTTTTAGTTTGTTATGTACGAGGGTATAAATGTGTCCTATGTGAATAAACAATTCTGTACTGTCAACTTTTAGAGATAAATTTGGGAAGTGTAATCTAAGCTATTAAAAGTAAGTTTGGAGGTATAAAATCTTTAGAAATAAATTTAAGAGATATAATCTCAACTTTTGGAGATAAGTTTGAGAAGTATACTTTCAATCATTGAATAAAGTTTAAAAGGTGTAATCATAATCAGTCAACAAAAAAAATAATCAGCTACAAGAAGAGTATATTCTAGAAAAGATATTCTTCTCCTTTATTATACAGGAAGGCCCAATTTTTTGTATTTTTTTTTGTTAAAAAGACAACCCATCTTTTTAACTAGCTAGACCCCAAGTAAGTTATAAAAATAGGCTTGAAGGGCATTTTTAAAGGCACCAATTTTTTAAGAGTAAAAAGTACCCTTCATTCAATTAGAAATACCTAGTAATAATCTAACTAATAAATCAGGAACTTGAGTTTTTCTCATGAACGAACCGAGTTGGATTGTCGACGCCGATTAAAATTTATGGGGTTTGAATCGATTTTGGCTATAAGATAGGTTGATGTTTTTAGGTTTTGGTGTTTTAATCTATTTGCTTGTTGTTTGAAGAGCCTTTTAAGGGGTTTGATTTAGTTTTTGGTTCTAAATTCTAGAGCGAGAAAGTTTTATATACTTTAAATGGAAGGAGAATTTGATAGTGTTTCAAGGTATAATCCAACTTCTTCATTGCTTTATTTTCATTGAGTTATGAATGATGGATGACAATTTGTTAGTTTTGATGTTTATGTTCAAACTTATTTGTTGGATTTATATGGAAGTTGTAAAGTATAGTTGATGCAAGCAATGTGTTTGATAAAATGCTTGAAAGAGATGTTGTTGCTTCGAATGCAACGTTAGTTGGTTATACAAGACGTAGGTTGGTTGAAATAGCTATAAAGTTGTTAGATGAAATGCCTGTGAGAAATATTTTTTTCTTGGACAATCATGATTGGTATTTATGTTCAAATTGAGAATTTCATGAAACCTTTGGAAGTTTTTCGAAGAAAAGTAAAATGATGGTGCTAGAGCTTATAAAATGACTATTATGAATTTGTAGGGGTTTTAGCTAGTTTTTCGATACAACATTCTATTAGACAAAATATAATAATTTGTAACAAATTTCATGTTAAATCAATTTAAAAACTAATTTGCAAACCATTTGCACGGCATGGCAAGGTGTTTGCAAGGCTCTGCAACGTGTTTGCAAGGCTCTGCAAGATGTTCGCAAGGTTGTGCAAGGTATTTGCAAAAGTCATGCAAGTTGTTCGCAAGGCTCTGCAAAGTTTTTGCAAGGCTCTGCAAGGTGTTCGCAAGGCTCTGCAATTTGTTTGCAAGGCTATCAAAGGGGTCTGCAAAAACCATGCAAGGTGTTTGCAAGGCTCTGCAAGGTGTTTGCAAGGCTTTGCAAGGCAGTGCAAAGTGTTTGCAAAGTAGTGCAAGGTGATTGCAAGGTATTTTCTTAGACTAGAGTTAGGTTGGTCTTTTACTGAAATTGAAAATTACATAATTGCTATCAGGGAGGTGAAGCCTAAAAAACTTTGATGAGTCCTTTTTAACCAAAATCATAATTTCTTAGGGAGTTTTGGTCAAATTCCCCCTTCTCAAATGGCCCCCAACTTTGTGACCAGCTTCCTGCCTAGCCTCCTACTTTAGCAATAATTCCCCTATGACTCCCTTTTCCGTTATCTTTTACTTTCTGTTACTCTCTCACCTCCATCTCATTTTCTCTCTCTGCCACATCATTGTCTTCACCGGCAGGGGTCGCCGACCGGCCAAATTTCCGGTCGGCGACCTTCAAACTTTTTTTTTTTCTCAGTTGTACCAACATTGGCCGGTCGGCGACCTTCAAACTTTTTTTTTTTCTCAGTTGTACCAACATTAGCCTCTTTCATTTTATTCTGTTAGTCTTCAAAAGAGTCCATTTTTCGATTGAAATATATATAAAGAAAAGCCACAAATGTTGATCTTATTTCGGTTGGTTGAAAAGGATGATAGTTTGAGCAGTATTTATATATTTGGTACCATATATACTAAGCACGTGTAATATTGAGAAGCTTATTGTATCATTTCAAAAAAAAAAGAGAAGCTTATTGTATCTTTGTTTATGTCTATTATTTATTTTGAGAAAAACAATCACATATTTTTTTTGTTGAACAAGAAAAACAATCACATAGTTACGAATAGTATAAGATATGGCCCATGTTTTATTAATGAGTCAGAAAAAAGAAAAACGTGTAAGAGAGAAGTTAATATTTTAGATGGGGTTTGTTATTATTAGGCCCAACATGGTAACATTGACGTAGCATATCATAACTTGTTCACATCAAAGTCATTGCATTATCAATGAAAATCTAACTCATATCTATATGATGCCCGTCTCAAATATAATGCATGACCCAACTGAGTAGAACAATAGAATAGAATACCTTTCGCAAAAAAGAGAGTAGAATACCTACGCAACCACATGACCAGATATTCTGATAGAAATGGTGGAACAAGGATGTTGTACTTGTCATTAGATGTGGTCTTGGAAGAAAACAATGTAGGATGATCGAGCTAGCATGACAAAACTTTATAAAACAATTAATAAACAATCTTGTCGTAGTCAAGCAATAACATTCTCTATCAGTAGAATTCCACACGAATTCGATATACACGTACTTGAGATCTTTGAGAACTTGATTTCTATAATCATGCATTCTTTAAGCGGTGACATGATTATAATAATAGATATCCTCCTACAAATAAGTAATAACACAACAATGGTAAACATGTTTTTAGTTTGAAAGCTCTCGATGGTATTTCCTCTTAAAAACATGGTCCTACCCCTCCTCAATAATAGTGAAAAGTTGTAACTTTAGAGAAAGAAAGAAAGCTCGAACGAACTTTCAAGAAGCATTGAAGTTCAATTGGTACGAATTGTAGATATTGGAATATGACAATGAAATAATATATGCACGATGTAGAGAGAACATGTTCCCTATAAAAGTCCTTTATGAATTTGCCCAACACAATTCTATTTGCTAACATCTCATCATCTTTCTCTCTACAAAAAGAAACATCTCATCATCTTCTTTCTAGAGATTTTCCTTAATTGGAGGCAAAACAAACGTGTCTATTACAACCTAATTAGTACATAGGACTATCCCTCCACCAGACCCATTCCCCTCTATTTATTATTGACGGTGTTGCTAAAAGCTACATTTTTGTGCAGATTGATTTTGTTTTTTAGAATTGTTTTAGCGTGTGCCTCAAACCCTTGAACAGGTGAAAGATTATATCTCTTACACCTCCAATCAAAAGTTGTTGGCCAGATTGGGTTCCTTTACTTCGAGTTTCTCACTGATCTCAGCGTCCGACGGCCCTAAACCTTAGGTGTGACAGCGTGACTGTATATGTGTACCAACGCACTAGTGCAAAATAAAATATGTGTGCCTAATTTGTTACAAAAAGTCGGAATACTTCTCTTCTACAAACTCATTACTAGTTAGATCAATCTTATGATGTAGTTCAGTACTTCAATCTCTACTACAAGAAAGTATAATATGCAAATGAATAAACGTTTACCCATTAGGATAGCCAATGAACTCATGTTTGATCATAATTGTAAATTCCTCTGAAAAAAGGTAAAGTTGGTAGTTGGGCTCATGTTCGGCTAGATTTACTTTAATTGTACCCTAAAATGTCGACATTATTTCACACTCCTATCCAAACTATCATATTGGAACCTAAAAAGTATCATGCACAATCTCTATTCAAGAAAAAGTTGTCACATCTACTGATATTGACCCAAAAACAACATTTTTTTATTTTCTCTTGTGGGTTGAATGCAGATAAGCCTAGATAATTGATATACATTTAATTTAATCATTAAAAAACTACAACAATAATTAGATTAGGGGAGTGTTACTTGTTCATTATTATTAATACTACTATCATATTGAATTTAATTTATTTTTCCAGTGCCACTTACGTCCTCTTCATGAAACTTGATCTTGTCATGCATTATATATTTTCAGAATAATAGTCCATGTCGAACTTAAAACCCTTATAGTGGTCGTTTTTTTCAGTAACAATCACAGTAACTATTTCATTTTTTTTTTACCGTTATCCAAACATTGCGTGTCACACAAAGATCACATTTTTCTATTATAATCATCTATTCAACCAGGAAATCAACCTCACAAAAGAGTCATAGTTATATAATTAACAACATATGGAACTCTTTGTGAATCTATATTTTGAATGAAATCAGAGAAATTTGAAAACATACTTTAAGTTGAAAATAATACCAAGATCGAAAAAGAAAACAGTAATATAGAATTAAAACGAGAATATGTTTCTTTGTTCCCACTCCATTTTCCGGTAAGCCGTCAGTTGGATCAATAACAGATCAATCAGAAGATATACTTCTTGCATAAAACTCAAGTTAAGATAAAGCAAAATCACTCGGTTCCCATTCAGAAGTGCTCTAACTATACATGGGAGTGAACAAGATATTGAAGTAATGTTCCAAAACTCAGGGACTTAACTCAAAAGATGATGTACCTGATTTACCTGTCTTCTAGACAACAACAACAATCTTTAGCCTATTCTATTGCTAACTGTTTGATAAAGGGACTTGAGTTGAGTGTTCCATTTCTCAATGGCAGCATATTTCTTCATCCCCTTGGACCTGCAGATTAGTTCCAAATATATGAATTAACAGTTATGACTATTGATGCATATTTATATTAAAAGAAATAATAGAGTTGATGAGGATTGACTGAGAAATTTTTTGAATGACTTTACCTGTCGCTACGTTCTAAAAGCCGGTTCACTTGATCAATGTGTCCCTGGATACGGTTATCAAGAATTAAAGAAACAAGTAACTGCTCCACATCTTTTTCTGGCACGTTTAGCTCCTGAATATAAAGTACATGTTAGCTGGTTTGGGTCTTTGAGATTTATAATTTCTCACAACATATTAAGAAGTGAGTTAGATAAACAGAAAAGCTGTTTTTTGTTCAATACAAACAGAAGATGGAGTACGAACTTGCTCTGCTGATTTACATTTGGGTATACAAGCCAGTAGATTTTTGTGGGTTTTAAAAAGGGTGAGTCTTATGGGATGAATTGGGGATGGGGTGAAGTGGCTATGAGGTATAGGTTAGAAGGAGAAAGTTCTACAGAAGGTAAGAAGTCCAATAATATTCATGCTCATTGCTCCTACATTTGACTGCAAATTCAAATCGCAAAAAGAAACAAGTTTGGAAATATGGACAGGTTTTCGAAGATCGGCTAGTTTGATTGATGACTGATGACTGATCAAAGTGTGGGTTTGTGTAATTTCTATCCCAATACACGTACTTTTTCAACCTTCAGTTATTTGTGCTTTAGATTATGAATAGGTTAGCAAAGAGACAGAATTCACAGTGATCACCTTTGATATGAAGGGAATCCTTATCCTTGTATAAGGTTTGATGAGCTTGAGCAATACTTGTGTTCGGATATTCTTCAATAGATCCTCGATATAGTTCCGAATAAATGGATCATCCATAATTGTCCTTCTGTTGCTCTGTACAGTAAGTTTTGCAGAAGCAACGAATCTGAGAACAGAGATACACAAAAGAACAACGAGCAAAACCTGGCACCGAAGTGTGCAAATAACCCTTACCTTGAGAATTTTCTCGAACTCCAGGATTTCATTTCGTTGGTAAGCTGCTATCAAATTTGTCATCGCGAGAATCTCAGGGTCATTTTTGTATCTACACATTAAGAAAATTTTAGTAACGTGAGAAATCAACATGAGACTGGTGAAACAGTAATTCAGTTTTGAGAACTCACGGCTTGGCTTCCTGCCCGTCAAACGGGTTCACTTCAGACTCCATTAGCATGTTAGCCAGAACCAGGTATCTGTTGAGTGAAAAGTTACATATCGGGGTAACATTAAGAGAAGATTTACCAATCATTAAGATACGATATAGATCTAAAGTTATGAATCGTCTACTGCTCATTCTATAGTGACCACTTAACACTTACCCCTTGTTAATACAATAATAAGTAACTTGAGAACATAATTTTTGTTTACCCTTGTTGTGAACTTTTTTTAAGGAGAAAACACGTCATTTGAGGAGATAGCGCTTGAACTTAATTCATCTAAGTATTAGGAGTCATTGTGCCTCAAAAAAAAGTGTAGGAAAAGTTTGAGATAACAGGAAAAGGGTGGTTTAGGTGTTACTTAAGGCATTGGATACGCCGTTGATTCCCAGCTTCATCATAGTTTTTAAAAGCTTCAAAGAAATCTGTAGCTGCCTCGGCCCATTGTCGCTCTGCCATATGCATCTTCCCACCACACTCGTGAATTATACCCATGATCCTTGGATGTGGTATTGCTGATTTAATGGATAGCGCCTTCTGATATAATTGCTGTATTCATACATAAATTTCTATGAGCGAATCACACATAGAAAAGCAGGAAATGCAAATAAATATTTGATTAGATTAAAATTCAGTGATCTGATAAAACATGAAACCCGACTTCAAAAATAATGAAAATGATAATAATATTAGTACAACTAAAAGATATTCCCACAATGTATCTCTTAAATACAAGTACATAAAACTGTTCAACTGTCAATTTCTAAATGCCATGATCCCTCTCTCAAACTGTGAATCTGTGAGAATGACAGACGTCTCAATGTGAAGAATGCACATTCTCATGACTCATAGAAAGAAAGCGGAAGCTGATAGTGCATTGAAGCTCCACATCATCCATTAGAAGTTCACAGGGTTGCGTCCCCCTATTAAAATCATTAGGCATTATTCACACATTTAAGTTGCATCCTTTTCTTCCTACAAAATTATGCCACATCATCAACGGCCCTTAGATCTTTGCCACTCTAGCAAATTTATTCCTATTTATTTCTAGCCTTTCCCGACTCCAACAGTGAGTAAAGCTTTCTCATCGACTAACGATTCTGCTGGCCTTAGAACGCTTTAGGAACATATAAAGCTACTACCAAGTACCAATTTTATGTTCCTGTAAACTGTCAAGTATCGAAAGTATATACAGTGGTTGGCTTTTTTCACAAGTTAATTCATATTTGTCTTTATTATATACAAGATATGCATTTTTTTAATTAGGTAATCACATGACTTATAATCCATCCTATGTAATTTAATTTAGATAATCTTTAACTAATTTAACATTCTATCTGCTTAGCACAAGGCTCCACAGCAGCACTACTTGTTTTTCAAGTAAATTTTGTAATCGTATGTCATATATGCTTAACGGTAAGCAGTAACCTAGCCCACAACCACTATAAAAAATTAAGTTCCTTGCTGAAAATCCACTCATCACTAGAATCTGCAATGTCAACTCTCAACATGGTCGCAGTAAAGACATAGGTCCTATATATGGATGAACACTTAAAAGTTACTTGCCTTAAGTTTTTTGTTGTTCTTGGTCTCAGTATACATTTGGATCTCAATGGCATAGACTTCCAAAAGTTGTGTCCCTTTCTTTTGATCATCAGTGCCATCTTCTTTTCGACAAGATTTGTGGAGCTCCTTCAAGATCTAAACTTGTCCCGACAAAAGACCAGGATGAGTATATCAATATGAATTAAACAAAATACAATGATTTGACCAGATAATGTACCTTATTCATTCTTCCATATTCACCCATATCAAACCAAATCTTGCATAGTTTTAGGTTAGTCTTGAACCACAATCTCTGCAATAGGAGAGTACAAAACATCAAACATCTTTGTTATAAAACATAAAAGGTGGTATTTTCATAATCAATCTATCCTTCTCACCTCATTCTTTGCCTCTTCAAGGGCCTTCAAAGTAGTTTGATAGAATTCCTGTAGAAGATCAAAATTCTGGCTAGCTGACCCAGAAACGAAATCCATTATGTTATTGATACATTTTTCACTATAATTACGCGTCACAGCTGATTTAATGTACGTCAACATCTCCCTATAAGATTCCATCATCTCTTTATACTTGCCCAACCGATAATAGAGCTTCACAGTTTGCTTTAGAGCTTTGAAACCCCTGATAAAGTAGAGAAATAATGGTGGTCAACAAATACTGCATGCATTCTGAAATAGGTCACTCAATCAGTGTGCTTATTATACAGCATTATGAAAACTGTGTGTATACCATTTTGAAATTCCAATAACACTATCTTGCTGCAATAGTTTTACTGAAACATGGTAAAATGGCTTCTTTAGAAAAATGTTAAGAGGTCGTGAGCGTGTTTCACATGGTATTTCATTGACTCCTAAAGATACCATAAGGGTGGTACATTCTAAAGATCTATCTAGTTAACTAAGATACCGTTAAAATTGTGATTGTTAAATTTCAGTCACTATAAGAACTAACAATTTGTAGCCTCATGACCTCATCTACCATAATTATAGTTTGTACTCTGGGATTCAAAAGCTAGGGCATTCAATAACTCATTTTAGCAACATATTTGTACGTAAGAGATGAAGAGAGATCAACAGAACATGGAACTTCGTCTACCATGTCTGTAGAAGTCGTGTTCATAGATTTGAGGGAATTTTGGTTATTCAGACCATGGAGTAGTTCAATGAATTAAGCATTTAGTAATTTTGGAAAGGGAATTCAGTTTTCCAGTAATTGTCTAGTCTAAAGAAGGAGCAAAACACGGAAAAAGAACATAAGAAATTATTGAACCCTAAATCCGATGGAAAATTTTAGATTTAAAGTTATTTCTAGGCGAGTCAGATAGAGCTAAAATAGCGTGTAGCCTCTTTATAATATAAAAACTGTGTATAAAAAGCAAAAGATGATTAGGAATCTAGGATAGTTATCAATAGCATTTCAGAATTCATCCAAAAATGCATTTTGTGTTCAATATGTAAACTTCCGTATGTACATTACTACACGAACTCTCAAACGAATATCAACAACGAGTACTGTTTCTAAGCCCTACATGGTACAAGCATCTAGTAAGTACCACGCCAATAAGTACAAAAATCTGATACCAGAAGGGGAAAAAAGCAGATTGATGGAAATATTATAAATAAAGGGGACATCTGCCCAAAATTCAGAAATAGTACATAAGTACGTATTAGTTGCAAGAAGTAATTTATAAATGATAACAAAAATTTGGTCAAGGCAAAGCTTAAAGAATAACTCACCACTCTGCCTTATCTGGTTCCATGCCCACAACTTCAGCAAATCCAGAAAGTGCTCCTTCTGGATCAGTTTCAACCAAACCTGTAACAAATAACGGGGATGCCAATAAATGGAAATAAAAGTCTAAAATACAAAGAGTCAACGGGAATACCAAAGATATAGTTTCTTTTTGGGATTAGAACACCAACAATATAGTGAATGAATTAATACTATATTCAAGAGATAGCTAGCATTTCCACATCTCAATCAACTTTGCCCAAGGAAAACCTTGTACTAGTAGTAAGTACCTTAAAAGCCAGAAATGGGAGAAAAGGTGGGGATGGGCAAGTGTAAACGTTCAAGCGCACGAAACACAACCTTACCCAATATTTGCCACCCTTTTAGGAGGTTCCAGCTTCTAAGGTAAGTAATATGGGAAAGGAAGAAGGTGGTAGTAACATTAACCTATAACTCCAAGCTATGTAGTTGGTCTCCGTCTCGGTCTTGGTCCGGTCAAAGGCCGAGACCAAACGAGCCAAGAAACTCAGCCGAGACAACATGTATAGCTAATTAGTACTGAGTAATAAGCTTAATTACCTGATTCTTCATTACCACAGTTCTCTAGACTTTGAACATAAAATTACTTCAATCATTCATAATAAACAAAGTCTTATTATACTTTTTCTTTGAAAACAAAGTCTTATTATACTAAAAATATTGTATTCCTAATCTACTAGAATTTTCAAAGTTTCTAAAGAATTTTCGAAGTTTGTATAAGGCAAAAGACCTAAAATATCTATATAATATTATTGCTACTTATCTTAGAGCATCTCCAATGCAGAACTCAAAAGAAACTCTAAAAATCCTATTTGTCGAGCTTCAAATGTCAATCTGTAATTTTTCTCTTTCCTACTTGTCAAGATTGAGATCAACTACTCGAAGGACTTCTCCAATGCAACACTCTAAAACTCCAAAAATTGCTTGTGTGGCATTTTTTTCCATTAAAATATATGAAAATGTTGAGTTGGCATTTAGAGGTATCTCAAGAGGACACTCTAGAAATGGAGTGTCCTCTTGAGATATCTCCATTCCACCCTCGACACGTCATCTTGGAGATTTGAATTGAGTTTTGCATTGGAGATGAATTTTAAGATAAAAACTCTAAAAGTCCTACATGGCACTCCGAGTTTCTAAGATTGAGATTTGCATTGGAGATGCTCTTTAGATTGATTGGGAATATAACAAATACTTAGAAAGGTAATAAATAATAGTATACAATTAGGATTTAAGTTTCCAAAAAAATCAAAAAATTAAAAGATCTTGTCTTGGTTTCGGTCTATCTCGGCCGAGATTCTCGGCCAAAACCTAACTTGGTGTCTCGGCCGAGACCAACTACATAGTCTCCAAGTCTCCAACTAATAAATGTAACAGGAAGTACCTTTTGAGTTGTAATACTGGTTCTCAATATCAACATCCTGCTCCTCGGGTTCCTCCTCGGAGTATTCGAATCCATAATCCTCCATATCAGCATCTAACAGTTTCAAAAGAAGAAAAAAATTGTGTAGTTTTTATTACTCTTTTGCTACTGAAATATCAATGTCAAATCTCAAAAGGGATATATTTTATAAAACATCCTAATCTACCTTAATGACCATATATTATATAACTAGAAAGAGGGACTGAGGGAGAGTTCCTTGGGGCACAAGGGTTTACCAAGTAGCTCGAGAAAATATATTTCTATAACAATCAAGGAATAGCAGACAAGAGATGATACTAAATGTTCATAAGCAATAGATACTACCAAAGAAACCCTAAATAGCGAAAAACCAAAGTTCTCGTTAGTACAAATCGCATCAGGTCATTCAATATAAAGGATCAGATTGAGCATAACCATTCTACTAAACCAGTATGAAATAATAGGATCAAGAAAAAAACCAAAATAATTGAACGAGTCCTTAAACAACAAAGAAGATACGTATCCGAAATAACATCTGCGGCGTTTTGATTATATAAGTCGGTAAGAGAATAAATACTGAATTGCGTCGGAAAAACCCTAAACTCACCGGAACCCATTACTGAGTTTGCTTGGAACAACGGTGTACGATCAGCGGATTGCGGAGCTTTTGTTTGTGGTTTGATCGCTTTACTCACAGTATCGCGAAGCGAGAGAGGAGAGAGAGGGTTTTGTTTGATAGATGGATTATGGATATGGACATATTAACCAGAATTGTTATTTGCGAAATATTTATGGGCGGGCACCCGAGGGTTTTTTTTTTTTTTGTTGAAGGAGCACGCGAGAGTTTTTTTTTTTTTTGTTGAAGGAGCACGCGAGAGTTTGGCATTCATTCAAGTGAAGGACCCTTTTTTTTTGGTTAAAAAAGTGAAGGCAGGGGCGGCCCAGGCCCAAAGCGGCTACTTTGGGCCTCACTTGAGGAAGGTCCCCAAAATTCGAATTGCTTAAAGGCACTTCCAACAAAAAAAAGAAAAGCCCAGTTCAATTTAAACCCATTGCACCGTGTGCCAACCCTCTTTATACTTCACCGTACTTATGCAGATAGAAATTTAGTAACAATTATCTTTGGGGCCCACATTAAGAAATTGAACTTTCAACCTGTCTAAGTTTTTCCAGATGAGGACTGAACTCATAACTACACTTAGGTGCTGTTTGTTTTTTAAAATTTTCAGATGTTTGTTTTTTTGTTTGACAAAATCTGAAACATTGGCTGACTAAACTAGACATCTGAATTGGCTGAATTAAGACCCAGTTTTTTCAGACTTTAAAACAAGTCTGAAAAATCAACTCAGCTGCTGAAAAGTAACAAATGACAAATATACCCCCGCAAAAAACTAAAATTACTCTAGTTTCATCTTCTTCATTTCACCACCACCACCGCCGCCGTCACTGCCACCACTAACACCACCACCACAGAACACAACAAAAAAACAAGAGCACACAGTGCCAATCTCAAACACGCCCTAACCACCACCTCAACACCATCACAACAAGATGATGGGCTTTCTGACCGCTCTTCGTTCACCACCACCACCACCACACGAAGGGCTTGTTAACCCTTGTCGGATCTGGTGAGAGCTATCTATGGAGGATAGAGAAGGGAGAGAGAGAGAGAGAGAGAGAGAGAGAGAGAGAAAGAGAGAGAAAGAGCAAATACAACAGTCACCACTCCATCAAGTTACAACTTTTGGTCTTCGATCTAAAGTAAAATGGGAAGGTACTCGTTTCTGCAACTATGGAGGATAGAGAAGGTAACAAGATCTTTTTATTATTATGTGATTTAGGGTTTAGATGATCTAGGAAGTAGCAGCCGGCAATTTGAGAAAGAGGACAGGAGAGAGAGAAGGGGAAAGTGAAAAAGAAAAATTAAAGATAGGGTTTTTTTGTTTCCTTAATAGTATAGATGGGGTTATAAATGTAATTTTTCTTGATTCAGATTTGGAAAACAAACATCTTACTCAACCAATTCAGATTCATCTAATTCAGTTCAATCAATTCAGATTCAGCTAATTCAGATTCAGACCTTCACAAACAAACAAACACAACCTAAGTCTTGGGACCTATTACTATCTAACTTTCCGTTCTAGTCCTTGTTTAAGTCCTAGTTGTTTGTTAAGTCCTCATCTTAACTTCGAATTGTACTCCCCTTGGCTTCAACATTTAATGAAGTTATGAGTTCCACGAAAAAACTTTTTACCCAGTTTACTACTTTCTATTTCTACACCCCTAAAAAATTTTCTAACCTTAATATTTTCTCTTCATTTCTTCCTAAATTTTTTGCTTCTCTCTTTCAATAAATTATCGATGTTCTCTTTTTGGTGAATTATGTCCAATCCAAATGTCTAACAATTATCTATGTCAACTCTACAAGATATAATGGTTCTATTTTTTTCTCTCCCTTGTTGTTTATTTTATTCTCTTCTACTTTTTAAGTTGGTTATAGAATCAATTTTTATCCTATCGTTGAACAAGATATGATGGAAGAATTGGACTACGAATGCATAATTAGTAATTTTGCGTCTCAAAAGACAAGAAGAATGTTTTCAAAACATATTTAGCTCATCCATATACGTAACTTGGATCTTTTTATATAGTATATAATACGGGGTTATATTTTTTATACTAATTTGCCTATTACGGCAGAAAATTAGTTTTCTTTTATAGCTAAACTACTTGGGTCGCCCCTGAGTGAAGGACCCTTGGATCGACTTGTTACCAAGTTGGATGATTTCCACTCTCTAGACTTGGCGCTCGAGACACGGAATCATGCCCCTAAAAGTATCTGATCTTATAGAAAAAAGTACGAATTATATTATTTTATAAGTTGTGTGTGTGGGTATTCGGAATAGCTGTGATGTTTAATGTTATTTCGACGTATGTTTATTTGTTGTTATTGCATCATATATTGTGTGTATTGACACATTAAGTAAAGTTGTTCACAAGTTAGAATGTATTGATAAAAGAAAATAAAATTCAACACGAAAAAATCAATCGAATATCAGATCCAAAAGCTCGCACTAACTAGTATATTCAAGCATGGACATAAAATAGTCAAGAATATTCAAGTCGATTGCACGTGTATTCTACAAATTTAGTTAAGAGGGAGGGATGTTCATAATTTAAAGGGTTATTTTGCAAAAGGGGCGTAGATAAGTACCGGGTTTTGCAAAGGGACATGACTATTTATTATTTTACGAAGGGGTCGTGGACTAACATTGACCGTTAAATAAATGTTAAATTTAACATCACATTACATGAATAGTTAACATTATTCATCTTCTTCTATTTTTTTCTTTCTTCCACCTTCGATTTTCATCGGAAATTGAAAGAGGTGTTGTCGCTTGTGTTTTACAAAGAGATTGTGCCGACAAAGCGACAAGAGAAGAGCTTAGGGTTTTTTTTGTCAGTTTTTTGGTCTTTTTTTGTTTTTTTTATTTTTTTTTACGAATCCTCATCTCACTTCTTAAATTCCTTTTACTTTCTAACTCTTTAAATTGAGTAGACAGAATAAAGTTTAGATTTATATTCATGTGCTTTTAGATTGTTTTTTCTCTCTTGTTTATGCCGGAGTTGAAATTTTCTTTTTTTATATTTCACATAAATATATTTTGATTATATCATTTATTCATCATGTATTAGATTATGAAATTCATTATTTAAATGTGTAATGCTAGAAAAACTAGAAAATAATGTTTTTCAAGGTGGATGTCTTATTTTTCACCTTTGCGAATTTAGTGTCAAAATCGCATAAATTTCTTAAATGTAACAATATATTATTTAAGTAATGGAATTAGATTAACGGTGTTAGAACTTAACTGGTCAACACTAGTCCACGACCCTTTTGCAAAAAAATAAAAGGTCATGCCCCTTTCGCAAAACCCGGTACTTATGTTAATGTATGACCCTTTCGCAAAATAACCCTAATTTAAATTTGAGGTCCCGAGTTGGATTCCCAAGTGCAATCCATGGTTTATCGAACTTGGGTTACTAAGGGTATAAATAATGTAATTAAATGGGTTGTACACCGTTTATTTCGTTGAGCTTTAGGCCACTAGGTTAGTTCGGCTACATGCCTGTTTGTTTCAAAGTTTAATTCAACAGTTATCGTGCTTATCACATCTTTGAAGTATCAAATGTCATTGTAATGACTTTCCTAGTCACTTTCAAAAAAAAAAAAAGGAGAGAGAGAGTGGTAGCTTGTAGGCAACATTTAAACCAAACAACAATGTCTTGAAATGGACATCCATTGACAATATGTACCTACACATTTCAAAACATTGAGTCCCTAAGACAACATTAAACTTGTTGACAATTAGAGAGATCTCCATAGAAGAAACCCTAAAAGTCTAAAATATGGCTAGTATAAGATAATAACTCAAGATCATAAATAAGCAGGGAAGCATTCATTGACAAAATATGGAACATAACATTGTTATGAAAATTCTCACTGCATTTAAGAAGAAAGGGTCTCAGAGTTACACATTTGCTTAAGTCTCTGCCATTTAAGATAAAATGACATTACTGAATCGACGAGGGAGGACTCCATCACATTTTGATACTAGACTGAATTATCCACCCCAAATAAAAAGATTTCGAGAAATAAATTATAAGAAAACAAGGTTCTCCTATTTTATCAGATTCAGTCAGCGTCCATTTCTTCCAAAGCCAGTTTTGCCGCAGTTTTAGCTTCTTCTAGCAGCTCATCTGGAACCTGAAATGGAAGTGGAAGACATCACATAAATATACATAACAAAATTCTTAGATAAAATAAAAGACGTAGATTGAACCAAAAGTAAAATGCATTCATTTTTGTGGCATTAGAAGCAGCTATGGAATATAAACTTTTTGAAGTGAACTGGTAGTTTCAAGCAGATTAACATCTGATGGGTTTCTCGTTCTATTGCTATGTCAATTTTTTTTTTTTTTGAATAAATTGCTATGTCAATCTCATACATGGATTTATTTGGAGAATTCGCTGATAATGTTTCGTGGTAGAAGTCGCTATCAACCTCATCCATCTCTAAACATGGGTTTGGAGACAAATAATGGTTTTCTACCCCTTGGCTCTATATCGCCTATAGGAAGCTTCTGCTGACAAGTGTACTCAGAAAATTAGGAAACCGACACATTAAACCAGTTGCAAATCTAATTAATATGTTTCTTGCCATAGATAGATTTCTACGTTTTTATGATTACCTAGTAATCCTTAATCAAAGTAATAATTAACAAGCCAATGTACTAGCTCAAGTTTAAAATAGCTATGTTCCTAGAAAAAAAAAGGTTTAAAATAGCTATGTCAGAATGATGTATAGAAACTATCAGCATTCCACATTGAAAGGTGCATTCACTCGGACTGTAGCAAGGATAGTAGGACAAAACAATACCTTCTGATGCTGTCGGTTTGACTCGTCACATACCCAACTCATTTCCAATTCAAAAGCCTTGTCCTTTGCCTCATCATGTACTCCATAAATGCTAGATAATAGAAGAAACAAGGATGTCAAAGGGAGGGATGACAGCAGCAAAGAAGTACAGACAGGCAAATACTCACATCTTAGCAACTTCAATAACCCCTTGCCTACAGGTCATTTCAGAAAGCTTCAACTTTTCGATCTCCCTGTCCAAAATCCATCAAACATCTCAGAAATTGGGGGTACGTAATATTTCTACTCTGGAAAACGAAGAATTGGGAGGTTCACATAGGTTATCTAATTCAAATTTCAAAGGAGGAATTAAAAACAAATGACATGACGGTAAAGCATTTAACCAATGACTACCAAGGTACGTGGCGGGCAAAGCAAAACCGGTGTTGTTACCTTGTACCAGGAATCTCAAACAGTAATAGCTTCACTAGGTCTTTCATTCTCAAAACTATACACCTCTTAGACATCCTATCTCGAAAAGTAATTGTAAATTATTACGAGAAAAGATCAAAAGATCTCCACAGCTTAACCATTCAACTATTCAAGTAGAAATTTGTTCTTATATGAGAACATATACCGATGGCATAAGTAAAAGGCTCTACGAATTTTTAACTCATAACCTTCAAAAAAATTGTACTACTTACGTCTTAGCAGCCTGTCTCCCCTTTCCAATTGCAGCACCATAATACCTCTAAAGCAAATAAAAAGAGTGGATATTAGAACAGTTAACGAAGTACGAGTTAGTCTGATACGTAGGAAGACGATGAAAGCAGAACAAATACTAGTTTAGTCTTGGTTTTGACAGCTTTACTCACATAGGAAATGCCAGAAGGTTCTACCATGTACAATTGTGGTCCATCTCTATCATAACCTCCAAGAATTACTCCACATCCAAAAGGTCTGCAATAAAATTTAGATCTCGTTATTGTGATAAAAATTAAAATAAGGAGTACATAGTACAAAATTACAAATGCATGAGCTAAGTGGTACTAATGTTTGATTATACAGCCACAGACCTGAGCCACCAATAGAGCGTGCATAGATGCACGTAACTAGCAACACGTTCAGCAAGCTCCTTTACAGGTATAGGTTCTCCATATGTCCTGCACAACAAAGATCATCAGAAATGTAGATAACACCACCGTAATATGAATGCAGAATTTTGTAAAGGCTACGGAGTGAGTCTATTTCAAGTTGCAGGACTACTTCCACTACCTAATCTTCCGAATCTCCAAATATTTGATACACAAAAGAATGCATTGTTTCCTTTTTTGCTTTTATATGGATGATCAATTAAATAAAAATGCTATTTCAAAATATCATGAGGTAGAGCAAAATCTAATAGCTCTTTATGGGCTACCACGGTTGTTTTAGCATTGTCAGTCTGATCACAATATGAGTGGTAAGAAACTGCTTGTGAGAGGGCACCTGTTGACGTTTCAATTTTTTGAAGGGGACAGTCTGACACGAAGATGTTGATATAGATACAAGAAAAAAATGGAAAAGTAGTACCCACAACAAGCCAAAAGATCCTTCCAGCAACTACCAAAATAAAAACGAAACTATTGAGCTTCCAGATAGCTTTGCATAGTGCATTATCTTTCTCATGTATATTCTCTAGATAACATCTAATGCATCAGAAGTTCACGGTTCACCTTGATGTTTTTCATTTTCTTTTTACGGAACTAGTAGAATCTCTAGAGCTACCTAGGACAAAAGTAATGGACCCACTCACCCACAGTCCTTTTTCCCCTAGACAAGTTATATGGTGCTCCGTTTGAGTCTACCATTTACCTTACAAAGTTTAAAATTAATATTAATGTTGAAGATGAGAAATAAATAGCATGGTTCAGAATACAAACTTCTCATAATTAATGGCTTCGGATTTTGTCCGTGCGACAATTTGCCTCCCATCAGCAGCTAATCCAGCCACAGCCTGTAATCAACAATGTCAGATTAACTTGGACTAATTTTAACTGAAAAAATATAGTACATTGTGTAGCAAACAAAAATGAGATAACCCGATCTGAATTTCTCAGCAATGACCGAACTTGCCGTGGAACCACTCAAAATTGGCTTATTTTCTAGTTTCTAGTGAATTATGTCAAATTCAGTGAACTTAAACTATGTAAAATCTGTCTTACATTCTTACTAAAGACAATGACTACATTGACGGGGCAGTGATTTAAGCAGTAAATTGATGTTAATTGACTAATCAATCGTTTAATACAACAAATATACAGCTTAATTTACTCAAGTGATAGCTGAAATCCAAGTAGAGATGGGGAACAAATATACAGCTTAATTTACTTAAGTGATAGCTGAAATCCAACTAGAGAGGGGGTTGAGATAGTACCATGCCAGAGTGACGATGGACGGAATGAATTCTCCGATTAGAACCAGGTAACATCATCTTTGATTGTATCAACTTCTCAACACCCTAAAACAACCCACAACCAAATCAACCACCAGAAAAAAAAAAACCCCCCGAAAACCCTAAAAGAACAAAAACCAAATATTCTGAGATAACAGTCCAATACCAAAACAATCCCATCCTTGCATTTGATCCCAATAACAGTTCTGTTGAAATTATAAGATCATGAGCTAAAATTATAATCTAACGAACTTATGAATCAAAGAAGAAGGAGAAGAAATTGTCGAGGTGAGAGAGAGATGAAACCTAACCCGCTGTTATCGACGGCTTTGGCGGCGTACTCGATCTGAAAGACACGACCGTCCGGTGAGAAAGTTGTGACTGATAAGTCGTAACCTGTTCCAATGCTGCTCATCTTTCTCTCTTCTCTTTAGTTCTCTTCTTCGTCTTCTGTTTTGTAGAGAAAGACCAGAAAAAAGTTTCTTTGATCTCAAGAAACCCCGCTCTGAGAGTCTCTGATACAGTAAAGTCGATTCGGGTTACGGGTCGTTACTAGTAGTTTTAGCCTTATAGCGAAGGAAATAACCCGGATAGTTTGGTCTAGACAACCAGCTCGTGTTCTGAGTGGTCGTCTACTCGTCTCTAATTAAGGGCTAATCTATATGACGAGAGTCTTCGTAATACAATGCGGAGGTTTACTGGGGTGAGCAAAAGTCGGCCAAATAGACTAGACATAACTTGAGCGAACCGAGTTGAATGATATTTGGACCGGACCAGACCGAACAATGTTTGGTAGGGCTTGGCAGAAAAAGTCGATAAACCAATCGCAATTTGGTGTTCAACAAAAAAAAAAAAAATAGCAATTTGGTGTTGGCCTCGCCTTGAGTTTTTGAAAACTACATACACACCTTATTATAAATTAATATTTAATAGGAAACGTGAACTAAGAAATATAATTTTTTTTAGAATTTATGGGCTTATGGTATAAAAACTACTCCTACACACATTTAGTCCACCATAATCCTAATATAGGGTATTAAACCAAATTAATGATATAAATGAAAATCTAGTCCAATTGGGTTCATCTCTATACAAAATACATATCTCTAGGTTTCCTTTTAAACTATAATACCAATAATGCCCTTGTATATATTACAAATCCGTTTTTTGAATATCAATTTCCAAAAGTTTGGTTTCCTATTTTATCTCTCACTTTCTCTCTCCAATCTCTTCCATAACAGAAATTATATATTCTCTCTATCTAAAATCGAAACCCAAATCTATTATCTCTCTCTCTAAAACCGTAACCCTAATGTGATTCAGAAAAGGTTTTTCATCCTCCATTTTTAAAGATCGAACTCTTCTCGCAATCTATTTCACCAGCTCAATCCACAATCGTTTATTAATTGTTCCTTCATCAAATTACCAGTTTCGTATTCATCTTTCCGTTTAATATTTGATTAATCTTTCGAATTCCATCATTATTGAATCATGTCCGTATTCACGAGAAGCTCGACATATCCAGTAATGGTTAAAGTATCAAGATTCATCTTTCTTTTTTATGTTTTTCATCATCATCTTTAAAGTTATCCATGATTTTCAGTATAATCTGATTCATCTACTTCGTTTGATCTTTTAATCTGTATCATCTTTAAGTTATCTTCATCATTATAAATTTTCTCTCACTAAGATCTATATTCGATTTTGTGATGTTAATGTTTAATCTGTGTTTACAATCCGTGTCTTTATGTGTTATGTTACTTTCCAGTAGTTTTGGGTTACAGAATTTGATTTTTAGAACATCTGTAATAATCAAATCAAGGTATTCGTACCATTTTTGAACTAGGGAAGATTTTGTACGATTTTGTTGTAACAGAATGTAAACGATGTGTAATTTACAAGAAATTATATGTAATATACAAGAAATTATGTGTAATTTACTGAACATAACACATATCATTTCACATCAAAGTAACCTTCTTATTCAAACTAAAGTTCTGTTCGTATCAAACACAAGATGAATTTTAATAATAAATTATACATAATTTACTATGTTATACATGTCGTTCGTAGTAAATTATACATTTTTTTGTTACAGGTTTTAAATTATAATACCTTTACCAAACATTATGTGTAATTTATTACACATAACACATTTTATTTCACATAACAGTAACCGTCTTATTCAATCTAAAGTTATGTTTTTATCGAACAAACGATAAAATTTATTAAACATTACATATACTTTATAGCATTTTACGTGTATATTTTCATAAATGATACATATTGTTGACAATTATTTACATTTTTGTTTTGTAGTTTAGCTGTTACAGATGGAAATTCCTACAGAATCATCCAACGTAGGGAAAAAGATAAAACTAAAATCTGATGGTTCGAATAATTTTTTTTACTGAAGTTGGTCAGTTGTTTCCTGGTGGTGCTAAAACATTTCGATTCGCCCTTCAACAGTACAATGTCAACACAGGACATGATTTCAAGTTTGTCAAGAATGATTTAAAGCGTGTAACTGATGTCTGTTGAATGACTCAAATAGTTGAGAAGATAGAACAGTGTACCTGTTTAAAAAACATTAAATTTTGGTATAAATAATGTGAACCATTGGATAAATTACGTTGTAAACATGACAAATGATGGTTTCCTCGTCATAAATAACACATAATTTACGAACTTGTTTCATAATTTGTATTTGATGTGTGGTTATGTATGAGTAAAAAACGAAAACAAATGTTGCTGTAATGTTCGTAAATAGTACATAGTTTATGAACATGTTTCATGTAAATAAACTTGCAAATATATGTTGAGTAAGAACAATGTATAATTCAGTACAATCAAATAATAGTGATACAACCAAAATTGTACATAATTTATAACACAAAATCATATATTTGTACATAACATAAGCAAGTGTGTGAAAAATTACAGGCATTATGGCGCTTCGATTTCTAGGGTTTCGATGGTTTTTTGTTAGGATCATTTTGATGAGAAAGAAATATACTCTTTCCAAATCTGAAAGTTAAGTGAGAGAAAGTGATATATACGTTATGTATATTAACCCCCAAATCACGCTAAATTGATCCCAGAAAAATTCGAATCGATCTGAAAAGATGGAGTTTTGATTTGGTTTCCAAGAAACGATGAGAGAGAAAATTGATTTAGAAAATATCCGTTATTCTTATTTAATGACCGAAATCACGCTAGAAATATTTCGGAAGAGTGAGATTTGATTTGCTTTCCAAAACTGAAACGATGAGAGAGAAAGTTGATTTGGAAAATATATGTTTTTCCTATTTAAATCCCGAAATTGTGCTACAAATAACCTGTACGAATCTCGGTCCGACATCCATTAAAAAAGCAGCGGGAAATCAGCATGTGATATGGACGGAAATCTTTTGTATTTAGTAAGGGTTTTTAGGTCCGAAGTGCTAAAAGACTAAAAACCTATTTTATGAGAAGATCGGACCCTAAACCTTTTTTGAACATTATTTTAGGCCTTATATCCATGGACCTTTTTTTTAAGGATCCAATTATAATTGTAACTTAAAGATCGACTTTAAATTTCAATTCTGCTTGCTTTGATATTAAGTTCGACCAGACTGATAATTCAAACTCACTTGAGTCAAATCGTACCAGACGGAACAAAATCAGTTAACAATTTGATCGACTCGGGTTCAACTGATTAATTTACCATTAATAATAAACCTATAAAAAGTTCGACGAAAATGGCAAAACTTCACGTCGTTTGATTGATCAGAAATAAAATTTGTACACATGAGCTTTTTTCATATAAGGCAGAATAAACCCATCCGTCTCTTAGGTTTGATTTCCCCTTTGAGAAGAGATAACATCTGTTATTGGAATATTATTTTTGGCCCATTTACTTGCACCTAATATCATCATGTGTAAATTTATAGTCACATTGGCCCACACGATACGATAGGTAGAAGTTGGAAGTAAAACTCGAGCACCTTATCAGTATTGGGCCCATACAAATACGTCATCCTTAATGCAAGCGCAACAAATTGATTCCACTTGGTTAAGACAAGCAGAACCTGTCTACAGGTACCCGTGACCCACCCTCTGTATTGGGGGCGTTGCCCGACAATGGACAATACCCCGTACCAATTGGGAAAAATGGGTGGGCTGGGTGACAACCTTACGCTAGATATTCGTCTGAGCCCTTACCACATTATGTACCTAATGAGACCCGTTTTTTACCCTCTATACTTTATACCCGACTCTATGCACCCGAGACCGCCCGTCCCCTCCGTCTGTCCTGGTGGTCGTTGTTGTCAGTTGCCAGTACCAGCCCGACCCGAGTCTTTTCTGCCCACGGGTTGTCCTTCCGGTCCACTTCCCACCTCTACACAGGGTAACCCGATCCACTTCAATACATTACAAAACTGGCGTATAAACTACGCGTATAAAATTGTCCCGCAGCCGAAATGTCTACCCATCATCATCTAGGGCTGCTTGAGAGATCTTTTGTTTTTGTTGAAAGGGCTGCTTCAGAGTTCAGTCACTCGTTTATTTTCCCTCTCTCTTTTTTCCCGCCCAAATTTCTCCCCTCACAAATTCTGATCAAGAAGATAAAAAAACGAACATCTCTTAATTTCTAAATTTTTCTAGGATACAGGGTTTTAATCCATCAGTTAATTTTAAACTACTTCAATGGCGGCATCCAATGAAGAAAAGAACGTTACGATTGAGTTGGACGAAGAAGAGGAAGGTAGCTGTATAGATTCTGATGATATAGTATTCGAGAAGATTGGTAAGTCCGTTCCTCTTAAGCAAGAAGGCTCCAATTTTGATCCTGAAAGTCACCCGGTACAGCCACTAGCTGTTTCTGATCGATTTCAAGTTTTGTTTATCGCCCATTCAGAAGGTTTGTGATTAGGGTTTATAATTGTATATACTGATGAACAAATGTTTTACCATGCGTTTGGTTTAGTTTAAGATTTTCGATTGATTGTTGTTTTAGGGTTTTACGTTGTGAGGACCAAGGATGTTATTAATTCAGCTAAAGAGATTAAGGATAAAGGAAGTGGCCCTTGTATTCAAGAGTCGTGTATTGTTAATGTTTCAATTGGTAAAGTTCACATTTTGGCATTGTCAACGGATTCTTCGTTTATTGCTGGTTCTGTTGGCAAACAAATTCATCTATTTGATGTCGAATCCCTTTTGAAGAAGGTACTATCATCTATATATATATATATTCATTTTCGTAATTCTTGATAATTGTTATGTTCTGTGTAGAGTAATCTCTTTTTGGTGTTTCAACAGGATACCCAACCGTCGTTCTCGCACTCAATTGATGATTCAAGTGATGTTAAGGATTTTCGCTGGAGAAAGAAAGCGGTGAACTCATTTGTTGTTCTTTCAAAAAGTGGCTTTCTATACCGCGGAGATGTGGATGGCTCCTTCAAAGAAGTAATGAGTGATGTTGATGCCGGTACAACTTTACTCGTTTCTCTCTTCTTGTTAAGATTTTGAAATGTGATATAATAGTCCACTATAGACTAACTTATTCTTATCCTATTGCCTGTTTTGATTTTATTTTGAAACTTGACTGTTTTCGAGGACTACGTGTGCATTTTATTCGAACATTTTTTAAGTGGTCATCTGGTTCGTTTCTAGATTATTTAAGGGCATCCTAGATGCTAGAGAATGAGTTCACTGCTGCCTGATTCTCATAACAAGTATCTGAACTCTGAAGATATCTCTGGGATTAGAACTTAGAAGCAGGTGTCTGGTATGAATATGATCCAGAAAAGAACCAATTTAGCAATAATTATATAGTCCCCTTATTGGTGGCCAACAATGCAAAGACTGGTTTTAGCATTTACTCTACATTCACTAATCTATCTGGCTAAAAAGTAACATAGACAACAAAGTACACTCTTAAAATCCATTACTGTATGCTGAGAAGAGATGGCTTCTAATTTTAAAGTCCGTTAGAGAGATTTAGAATTATATATAAGAATTTTCATTTATTCTGATCTGTGACGTATAGAAGATTGGGCAAGCACTAATAACCTTTTTATTCGGTAAAGAAATTAGGGGAAGATATGTATATCATTTATCAGTTAACATTGAATTGTGTCGTTGGATTGCCCCCTCTAAGGTTGTAGCATTGTTATATTAATATAGTAAAGCAACCTAGATTAGCCAATGCTAACAAAACGGGTTCGCAATGGTCCCCATATGACTGCTTCCAGAAGTGGCACATTGGCAATATACTCCCTAAATTCATGTAAGGTACCTACTTTATTTCAATTCCCAAGGATCCTTTTTGAAGACTATCAGATGTGGCATGTGCCGATTGTGTCTTTTGTAGTATCTTTAGGTTACTGTTTTATGAATCTTGATCTTTATCATAATGACTTATTTTCCTGTAGTTATTTACTCATTTTAGACAGCACAATTTTTTTCTAATTTCTGTAATCTCATAATGGTTCTTTGAGTTATTCGGTTTTTACTCGAATGCCTCACTCCTTCCTTTTTCTGTAATAAGCCTTCCTCTAAAAAGATAATATAATTTTTGCTAATATGTTCAACTCGTTTCGTTTGTAGTTGACTGGAGTGCAAATGGAAATCATATTGCTGTTGCCAGAAAGAGTACAATAACCGTGCTTTCATCCAAATTCAGGGAGCGATTTCAAATGGATCTGTTGTTCAAGAATGCTGATCCAGATAGCAATTATATAGGTAAATTTCTTGTTGAGATGACCAAATGACTATTATGATTTTAATTAGATGAGCGAATGTCCATTTGCATTGAGTTCAGACACACGGGTTTAGCTATGCTTAGGCTGTTCGGTTTTTCAACAGACGAGTACCTGTTTTTGAGCCATTGGTTGTATCTTTTCAGAACTTCGTTTTGCTAAGTGTGCACAATGATTCGGTTAGGTCCATAGTTCATAGGTCATATTTTTTTCACTTATGATGAAATAACAAGTCCTTATCTGTAATTGCTCGTCATATAGCCTTGTTAAAGTATGAAAGATTTGGCTTATATACACATGTCCTCAAAGTTTTTGCTTAGTTATGCTATCTCCTGAATCCAAATACCCAGCTTATATTGGCTTTCATGTGAGTTCAAACACTAATCAGATTCTCCTTTACATCAGTGGATCGTATCCAGTGGGTTCGTCGCGACTCTATGATTGTTGGATGTACTCAATTAACTGAAGACAGCAAAGAAGTTGGTTATATCGTCCAAGTAATCACCAGTAGACATGGGAAAATTACTGAGGTTAGTGAATGTGCTTCCAGTTTGCTATATGTTTCCGCAGAGGAAAAAAATTATTTACATAGTTGCTTATGTTTCTTTATTTTCCCTTCTCAACATACTTCTCAATGCTAAACAGTTGTGACTTCGTTTGTTTAGGAAAATTCCAAGCCAGTCGTGTTATCCTTCAATGAAATGTTTGCGGGCATTGATGATGATATTTTGCCATTTGGAGGTGGACCACATATGTTCCTGAGCTATTTGGAAAATTGGTAGGGCAAGAATGTGAACCCCCAAAACGATTTCATTCAACAAACTTCATTTGAATACTATGTTCTTATTAGCGTGAATAATCTTCATTTTGTTTTTGGGCTTCTGTGGTACAATGTCTTCTTATATACCCTCTGGAGACTGGAGAGTCTAATTGGTTCCTTCAGTTCCTCTTTTATTTTAAAGGAATGGTTTTGTTTTTTCATCCTATACCTTCCATTGTAACTTTACTGTGAAGTGGTCAACATATGTGGAGATGTCAATTGTTCCAGTACGTGTGACTGCTATATGTTTGGTTTGGTGACTCCATATCGTGTGATTCGTGTATATGTGGAGATGCCGAATGGGATTTTTTTTCTCAAGTGAGACGTTTACTAGCTATGTAGTGATATGCTATAATTATATCGAGTTAACTTAATTGCTATATTCTGAACATCTAACTCTGATTTATTTCTCTACCTGGAAATTGGAAAATCTTCACCTCTGTCTCTCTATAATTATTTACAGTGATTGGTTTAGTTGAATCAGTTCTTTTGTCAGAGTATCTGGTATTCCTAAAAAGAATGCTTTACAAACTTAGTTCACGGCTTCTACTTTATAAACTACAGGGACACTTCTTTTCCTTGATATTTGCAAGTTTATACATATGTATATGCGATCTGACATTCTGACCCAATTATTGATACCGATTAGTAGTTCGTAGATGGTAATTAACTGGGTTTCATACAGGCAGCTTGCACTTGCAGCCAATAGAAAGAGCGCAGATCAGCATGTAGTTTTACTTGGGTGGTGTCAAGATGACGAGCAAAAAGAAGCTGCTCTTATTTATCTGAATCAAGATGACCGTTGGCTTCCGACAGTTGAGCTTCAAGGTCGACCTTTTCATCCTAAAATTTGTTCTTAATATGTATCAGAATTCGTTGATAATATCATATGCTTACACAGTTAGCTAAATATGTATGTTGTGCTTTTATGCATATAAACAATTCCAGTTCGGGGCACCAAATGTGTTCATAATATCGCTTAGCTTTGTTTATAGAGTTACTTAAATGGTTTCTTGCTTCCTTTTACATTAGGGGTAGTTGGTAATACCGTAATAGCATGTTGCAAGAAATGAATTAGTTTGTGTGCTGTGCCCACCTTCCATATCATAGTATTATGGATATGTTAGGAGCATGTGTACTAGTTGGCTTATTCGCAATTGTGTACTTATGGCTATGCAGTAAAAATCGGCGACTAGTCGGGACTAGTCGCTATTAAATCGCTAGGCGGAGCTGCGCCGATGCGCCTACATGCAGCAACTATAGTCGGATCTGAAAACGAGTTAGCCGGCGCCTAGAGAGCCGACTAGACCGAGTCAAGTTAGGCGCTAGGCGCCGACTAACTCGGTTCAGCAGAACTGACCTTTCCCAACGCTTCAGCAACCCGTGTTTTTTAGAGTATTGTGTTTTTTAGGGTTTTGTCCCCTTATTCTCCCATCAAATTCCAAGAAGAGCTGAAGAAGGAAGGAGTCTTGCCACCATTGAAGCTCCACTTAGTTTTCTCTCTCTAGATCTTCTCACCCGTCTTCCTGTCTTTCAAGATTTTTAGAGAGAGATTTTTTTTCTTATTTAATCTCTCTCTCTCTAAAACTTTTCTTAACAACTCACATAAAACTTTCTCTCTCTCTATAACTTTTCTTCACCACTCACGGTCAGATAAAAAAACTCTCTCTCTAAGACTTTCTTTAAAACCTTATTAATACAGTTCACATTTTTTGAAAATTGAGTGGAAATAATTGTTATTTTGAAATGGCTTTTCATTTGAGCTATTATGTTTAAGCCCAAAGTAAAAAAAGAATGATATATTGGGTGGAAATATTTGTAATCTATCTCATAAATCTTAATTACTTAAAAATTCATAAATTTTAATTAATTAAATATGTTACACATTGATTTTAAGTTCAGTAATGTTTATGATTGAATTCTAAGTATCATCTCCAATCTATTATTTACACTAAAAATGAATGTTATACATGTATATATATATATATATATATTATATTGAATATAATATATAATTGTATTATCCGATGAAATCCGACTGGTCGCTAGGCCCCGGTTGGTCGCCTAGTCCCGATTTCCGATTTTTCCAGCATAGACTTATGGTGTAAGTCCCTGTTCATAATAATTTTCTTTTTCTGAAGTCGTAACATTTTTAGCTTAAAGTGCCTAATGTGTTTCAGAAAATGGCGATGATAACTTAATTATGGGGTTTGGAGTTGACAAAGTTTCCTTATATGAGAAAATTAAGTTCAAGCAAGGAGTTGAGGAACGAGATCTTTCACCGTGTTGCGTCCTGTTCTGCCTCACACTCGAAGGAAAGCTTATCATGTTCTACGCTGCTAGGTACTTACTTTTAGTGTTATTTATTTGTTTCTACTGAGAAAATCTGATAGAAATATCCCTTTTTTTATTTGTTATTGACAAAAGTAATGCGAGTTCCTTTTTCATTTTGCTGCAGTTTTATATATTGATTTGTTATGAACCTCATGAAGCTCTTTTTCTCTGTAGAGTTACGGAAAATCCAGTTGTACCTCTGACTATTGAGGCCACTTCTGATGAGGAGGTAGATTCTTCACCAGATGAACTCCTCGGAGAGCTGGAAGAACCTGCAGCGAATGGGAAAGATTTAGGTGCTCAAATACATGATATGAACCAAACAGTTTTCGATCCTAAAGGTGGGTTAACATTCTAAAACGAATTTCTGGTTGTCTTAGATAATCTTTCCTCACCATTTTGTTGATTATATCTATAAAAGTGGAACAGGTAATGTTAATTCATCATCCGACATGGCTGGTAAAATCCAAGCCTTACTACAGGCAGCTGATGCAGGAAAAAGTATCGAGCAACTGCAATCATCGGCAGGAGATACGAAACTTAACACCCATATTAAGAGTGCACCATTAGAGTTCAGTAAAACTCAAGGTTCACCGCAGTCAGTTGGTGCAAAAAATGGTGGCGAACAATTACAAAAATCATCGTTTTTCGGGAGGCCAAGTTTAAATTTGGAAAAAAAATCTTTCGATCCATACCGTGTAGAAGGAAGCACCAACAGTGAGACACAAGTTGTTACTCCACCAAATGGTGGTGTTGACATTGATTCTTTGTCAGGAAAAGACAGAGGTTCAACTGCCAATTTCCAGTCCAATTACAAAAACTCAATTGGTGCTGACATAACCAAGGGGTTTCCTGGCAATGTTGGATCAGTTGGCTTTCCTAGTTTTGTAGATAAACCACAGTCTAGTGTAAAGCCTGTGTTTACTGATAACATCAATACAAAAACTTCATCTTTTTCTTTGAGCTCTGGAGGCAATATACAGGAAAGTTCTAGTTCGAAAATGGGGAACACTGTTCAAAAATCAGGAAATCAAAGTTCCCTTGAACTTCCTAATAATACCTCCCAGTTCGGTAAAACTACTCAGAGTGGAGGGCAGAGAACTTTCTTGGGGGCAGATAAGGTTGGATCTGTTTCTGCTATTCATGGCTCACAATTTTCGTTACGAGGAAATTCTGGGCCAGGGAATTCCCTTAACTTCAAGCTTCAGCAAACACAGGAAACTTCTAAAACTCCCCAACCCTCCGGGTTGTCGGGTTTAGAATCAGAATTGTCGAAGAATTTTGGCAGGGTAAATATCTCCTCTTTCAATTCTGACGTATTATATAAAAAACTGCATTTTGATGTTCTCCTGCTGCAACTCTCGTTGCTTTTGATGCTTTCTCATAGTAAATTAACTCATACCTTGCTTTTCTCACTTCTTGTAAATTTCACATCCCATCAAATGTTGATGCAACGTTTCTGAGCAGAGCCCATAAAAACGCCAGTCTTTTAAGGTGTTTCCATGTCCTAGTTATTTGACTTGTGGCGTCGTTGTATTTCACTTTATATTGGTTTCTTCTGGATTTACTTTAAGAGGGGTCAGGAATGGAAGTCTCGTGGCATTATATGCTGCACAAGTTGGGTCATGTTATACTGTTTTGCTGCCTTGAGCTCAACTGATTGCCTTTTGCTGCTTCAACCTCTTTCAAGCTAATCCATTGGAGCATCCACAGATTTAATTACTCATTTCAGAACTGACATGCACTGATTCTAGTAGAAGGTTACTCATAGAGGAATCCGAAGCAAAACTCGGGTAAAAGAAGATGCGGACATGACTGTTTTTACGTTAGATCTTAGTACAATTAATGTTAATAGTAGGAAAAATCGGCACAGCATTTTCCAAAGTGTGATGTAGGTTTGAAACCGGAGTTACAAGAATTGTTCTCCAAACCACGATTAGCACTATACCTGTGGAAGTTATCTTCTAACCTTTTCATCGGAAAACATAATATCTACTTAGGAAATGTGGAAGTTCACTACAATTTTTAAAGTTTGTGTATTTCGTTTCTCAATAAAAAAGACAACGTGAAGTCAAAGGAGGCCTTGAGACCTTGCTCGTACTGTGACTTAACTAGTTTCAAGAAGTAAATAAATGCCTTCAAGTGTAGGCGATAATAATTTTAGGAATGTTAGCCGTCAAAGCACGGGGAAATAACTTAATTTTAAGATTTCCATCAAATAATTTATCAATGGTACCTTTATGTCTAATCTCCTAGGAGTTTTGGGGCGATGGAATTTATGTGTACCTGTAGAATATGTCATTTGAGCTTTATTTGCATGGCTGATATAATTCTGACGGGTAAGGTCTTGAGTTTTCCTTCGATATGTGTGGCATGTGATTTTAAACCTTCTTTTGTAGCAAACCTGTCCGCATTACATTTTTCTTTCTTTTTGGGTAGCAAAAGACATGAATTCTGACATTAGATGTACAACAGTTTGATCCAGCATGAAATATGCCCACTTACAAATTGACTAAATATTTGGAAGCAACTGAAAGTCTGCTGTCATGTAATCTTCACACTCGAAGGAGAAAGTTTATGCTATTTCAAGCTTTGCTGTATTACAAACTCAACTAATAATATGTTTGTGCCCGCTCCTTGACCAGAGGAGCAATATGTCACTGGAAAGTTCTAGAATAAGACACAACACACAATAGCCTAGTGTGATTTGAGTAGTCTTTCCTATATTATTTACATGTTTTCTTTACCTTTGACCTTCTAGTTTATGTGCAGGTCAATGAGATGGCAAGGGAGCTGGATAATCTTCTATCATCTATAGAACAACAAGGAGGCTTTAGGGATGCCTGCACTGTTTTCCAGAAAAGTTCAGTTCTCGCATTAGAGCAAGGTCTAGAGAAACTCTTGGGGAGATCCAAATTGTGGAGGGTAATAATTTTCTCTTTACATCATTGGATCGTCACTAATCATTTATACAATGTAATGCAAATTACTGTGCTGGTTTGTAATGGTTAACTCCCACAAATTATGTCTTTTTAACTTCAGCTGACTATTATACTGGAAAACTGACTACCTCAGAGTCACATGTTTTTGTGTCTCGGGGTTCATATTCAAGTTGACCTCGATCATGAGAGTAGTTAAGTTTCTTATTTCTCTTCTAGAAATTTTTCTGAGTTTGTTTGCCAATGATCAACTTATTTGCAAGGTAACACTTGGGCTATGATATGACGTGACTTATTTGTGTTTTGTTTGTTAAAAAGATTTTAAAGAAATTGATATGATTATAGAAGTTGGGAGATGAATTTTGTTGTCACTACTAAGTGTTGTGAAGGCTTATCTCACTCTTCTTGGAATTTGTAGAACACAATGGAGGAACGTCATGAAGAGATTCAACATCTTCTGGATAAAACTGTCCAAGGTATGAAATCACATGTAGTTTAGCTCGAAGATTCCTTCTCTAATTTTGGGTTGTGATCATTAAACAATTGTCATAAACAAATTTTCTTTCATCTGCTGATTTGTCATATAATTCGTTCGTTGCTTCATGTTTTAGTTTTTGCTAGGAAAATTTATATGGAAGGCATTGTCAAGCAGGCGTGCGATAGCCAATATTGGGACCTTTGGAATCGTCAGAAGCTGAGTCCTGAACTTGAACAGAAGCGGCGACAAATGTTGAAAGTAAATCAGGTAATTGACATGTAATTTCTATTACTGTTTAGATGAATGCTTTTTGTTTAAACTCTAATTCATGTGCACTGCTCTGCTCTCTTTCTGATCAAATATTTCCTTCCAGGAGCTGACAAATCAGCTGATACAATTGGAAAGGCATTTTAACACTCTGGAGCTCAATAAATTTGAAAAAGGGGGAACAACTTTGGGTCATAGTATATCTCGCGGTAGTATAGAGTCTTCAAGGTATGAACAATTTTTACTTCCTTGCCAGAGACTCTTTATCATTTTTCTTACCCATTCTGCTCTTTCCTCTTCGTCTTCTCTCTATGGTGTGTCAAGGAACCAACCACCTTGGCCTCGATTATTACAGATAAACCGATTTGTGCAAGATTTCATTTCCACCTGTTGTTTTGTTAGTTTAACGGTGGCATGACTTGTATATATAGAAATAAGAGTATTCCTTGTTTTCATTTATTTATGTACTTCAATTTTCGAAGTTTTTATATCTAACAATTATTTCTAAGAACAACGAAAGGAACTTCTTCAACTCATGGAATTAGTAAATGAGAAGGAACAAAGTATTTGATCCAGATGAAGTGTTTGAATACTGGGCACAAAAGATGCGTTTGATTTCTTTTGCGTTGAATAGGAGTCACTTTTTTTTTACTTTACAATGCGTTTAATCATTTTCCTTCTTTCTGGGAAGACATTAGAAAACAAAGGGAAGATTTCTGTTTTGTATAATTATGTTGGAGTTTATACTTGCAGAAGAAAAGATATGACATGTTTATATAAACATACAATCAAATGTTAGTGAAAATTAATGAATATCATTTTACAACTAATAAACCTGATTGTTAATTATAAATTATAAGTATGAAATTTGGTTATAATTAATTATCAGTTATTAGTATATAATATTATAAAACTTAATACAACAATGAGTCACTAGCCTTATTAGCTGGTACATGCATTTAGAAGCTACTTAGAAATATTTGAGACATGAATGTGGGGGATGAGCTAAAGTTTTGTTTGAGGAGAGAGATGATGGAATAACAAATTGTTATGTTTTACCCTTCTTTATGTGGTGGCTTAGAAACTTCTTAGGAGGGATTGGGAGTATTATGTTTTCAAACTCAACCTCCTTTAATTGGTGTTTATATTTGAGTTTCTTTTTCGACCAAGATTCGTAGTGGAGTCATATTTTATGAGCAAAAGAAAAAGGATTGTGGAGATGAAAGGGAAACAGTGAGAAAAATATTAAGGAACAGAACCTCAATGCATAAGGTATATTAAATGCTTTAAAATATTATGAAAACGAAACCTCAATTTGGAGGTGCAAAACTTTTTCCAGGAAATATAGTAACATAAATACAACAAAATGCCTGTATGGAAGGCCAAATTTAGAGATGCAGTTCTTTCTACCTAGCCAAAGTCTGCTGATTTGTTCGCTCGTGAAATCACAAATTAGTTTTCCCTGTAATATGATTGTTGTTAAGGTAGATCTGGGTTTTGGAGCAGCTTTGAATTAATGTAGTCTAAAGCTAGTAGTTAAATGTAATTTTAATATATTTTTTCTTTAGAGTTTAATCCTTGATTACTTTTATTTTATTTTGTAGTTGTATTGATTTCAATTTTTCTCTCTGCAGACACAGTCAATCCCTATATACCTTATATAACACAATGAATTCACAACTAGCGGCTGCAGAACAACTTTCTGAGTGCCTCTCAAACCAGATGGCTGTGCTGAAGATAGAAACACCCTCTGTGAAACGACAGAGCGTTGCTAAGGAATTATTTGAATCGATTGGGCTTCCTTATGATCCTGACTCTTTCCACTCTCCAGACGTGAAAAAAGGTGGCCATACGCCAGACTCTATGAAGAAACTTACTTTTCCATCTTCTGTTGCTACAGCCAAAGAGCAGTCTAGGAGAAATTCAATGAAGAATGTTGAACCAGAAACTGCGAGGCGGAGGAGGGACTCATTAGACCGGGTTGGTTTCCTTAAGCTTTATGTAAATTGATTTTGTGTTCGAGACACATGTTGTACTCTTTCTGATCTTAATTATCAATACCATACTTGAGGCTTTATTCTTAGGTCCAGTCGTGCCAATGCAACTTTTCATGTAAATATTGAGATATAGACGTATCACTAGGAAGTCAGCAACTCGACGGTCTTTTACTAGTATTTCCTATAGGTTTTGATGCCCTTACAAATTTTGCATTCTATAGTATTGGGTGGGTATTTTTTTTCTTGGGGTCCATATGGGATGACAAAACAGATGATGATTGGTGGTGATGTTCTCAATATTGATATGCCAGCCCTAAATAATATGGATTAGTGATGTGTTAAGGAGTCAACGGAAACTTCAAAGAAGGTATATGATCTTTAAAATAGAGATAGAAGTATAAAATACAACTAAAATTATCTAATTTATAGTCGAGAACTCACGATTCTGCAGCTATACCTGGACCAGTATATGTTTATTGAATCTCAGTTGAGCTGTATAATATATGTATATATATTTACTCATGTTTATACATAACTCCCATCGGAAAAACTCCAAAACATACTAAAATTAGTAAAATTTGTAACTAAGGTATGTGTATATATACTTTAGGACTCTTTTTGGTATAAGACAACAAAAAAGATGATAGCGAAATCTGGTCTTTTAAATACTTTAATTAATCATACATCAACTTCGAAAATTAATAATGACAAAAACCTTTCCTAGTGGATTAGAGTAAAAAATAATACGCAGGTAGAAGTAATGCAATACAGATCAAGAAAATTGAAATTCTTCAATATTATATAATCCCATGGGAATGCTAATGAGGCATTTTCTATTCGGATACAACTACTTATATTCAGTGACTAAATGCCTGGTTACCTAATGTGGTAACCACCAGGATAGTGGCTTTCAATTTTATCTTTGGTAACTTGTTTAGCCTGCATTTATATGTAGCTCGGTTGACTTTGTGCAGAGTTGGGCTAGTTTTGAGCCTCCTAAAACAACTGTAAAGAGGATGCTGTTGCAAGAAGAACGCACAAACAAATCAGCCTTAATAAGAAGTAAAGTGGATTTAAGTACACAAATGAAGCAAGAATATGTCAATGCTCACCCAAGGGTTGAGCAGCCTTCATCTTCCTCGTATTTTCACACAAACAAAAATGATCCAAACAGATTTCATGTGAACCAAGGTATTTCTGGTTGCTTTAGCAGCAGTATATTTGATGAATCTACTTTCTGACATACCTTGTATTCAAATATGTTCTACAGAGATACAGGATAAACCCTCAAAGCAGGCCTCTGGAAGTTCAGGTCCTTTCAGTGGCTATTCATTATCCGCTCAATCTACACAGAAATATCCTGTTTTACGAACAACAGATAAAAGCAGTTTTCCCTCATCAGAAGTGTCTTTCCCATCATCTACTACAGCTCCTACTAATACCAGGGAGACTTTGGGCTCCGTATTTGATAGATCAAGCAGTGGATTGATTCGTAATGTAGCGTCTAATTCTTCAGGAGTTCAACCAGTTCCTATGTCAATGACACTGTTCAATTTACAGTCTGAAACTCCAAAAAAACAAACACCATCAACCAGCAATATACCAGCACAGACTGCGGTACCAGAGAAGAAATCCTTGCAATTCACGTCAGAGAATGAGCTATCAAATTTGAGCCGCCCGACAAATGTTACAGTGGGTTCTGCAAACCATGGAACGTCAGTACTAGAAAAGTCAACTGCAGCACCTATGAGAACTAATAACTCATCATTCCATCCTGTACCTTCCACGGCATCCCATGGAAAAGTTCCTGGAGCTGAAATTTTAACAAGCAAAACCCTGTTCGGTGGTACGCTTGCAACTTCAGCAGTTCCATCCAGTTCAATCTCTCTGTCAGTTTCATCATTGTCACTTCCTTCAACACCCAATTCATCTTCATCAGCTACAACAGTTTCAACTCAACCTTTTTCATCATCTGCTATGTCATTTGGGGGACTGGCTGGTGTGAAACCGTTCACGGACAACAACCAACCAGTCTCATCACAATCTTCTTCTCTCTCGACTTCATTATTCTCCATGCCCTCTCTTTCCTCTGGTTTCTCTTCTCCGCCCCCCAAAGAACAGTCCTCTTCTCAATCTTCTATCTCGACGCCAGTATCTTCTAAGCCATCCCTTTCTTCTACTCCTTTTTCTTTTCCAAAAGAACAGTCCTCTTCTCATTCTTCTCTGTCGACGTCATCGTCTTCTACACCATCCATATCTTCCAGCCCTTTCTATTTTCTGGCACCAAAAGAACCAATCTCTTCTCAATCTTCTTCTTCCTTGACGACATCATCTTCTGCTCAGTCCCCTTTCAGTTCTTTTTCTATTGAGGCCCCAAAAGAAAAGTTTCAACTATCTGGTTCAGATGCTTCATCAGATTCAAAACTACCAGAACCAAAGTCTTCTAGCGAAGAAAGTAGTTTGAAGTCGGAAACCAGTGCTTCTCCAGAAGCTCCCCCTCAACAGCTTGAGCCTCCTCACAGTGGTTTTGATTTGAATTCAGAAAAATCTGCAGAACCAGAACCTACAAGTGCCGCGGCAGAGCAGTTAACATCTGGAAACCAGTCTAGCAGTCCTGTGGCTAGTGATGTATCTAATATTTTGTTGAAATCTCAACCTGAACCCTCATCCACCGCGGAGGTTCAGTTACCAGCAACTCCTGCATTTCCTAGTAGCGCAGTTGGTGTTAAGAATGAAAATTTGAATATTTCTGTTACTCAAGAGGATGAGATGGAAGAGGAAGCTCCTGAAACCATGTCTGATCTGAGCATAGGAAACCTTGGTGCCTTTGGACTAGGATCAGCTCCGACATCTGTTGCATCAAAACCAAACCCATTTGGAGGTCCATTTACTAGTACTGCAAATCCAGTGAGCTCTCCCTTTACTTCGACAACACCTACTAGTGGTCAGCTGTTTCGACCGGCATCCTTTAGTCTCCAGAGTGCTCAGATTACCCAGCCGGCCCAACCAACAAATCCACCTTTCTCTGGTGGTTTCACTGCTGGGGTCTCTGCTCAGCCAACTGTGAGCGCGTTTGGGCAGCCAGCAAATGTTGGACACGGGCAGCCAGCAAATGCTGGACCTGGTCAGCAGGCACTGGGATCGGTACTTGGTGCTTTTGGACAATCGAGACAGTTAGGCACAGGTCTACCAGGGTCTGGTTTTGCTTCTGCCGGTGGATTTGGTGGTGGTGGGGCACAGAGTGGAGGCGCTGTTGGATTTGGTGCTGGGTTCGCTGCTCCTTCAACCGGTGGTTTCGCTAGTGCTGCCACTGGTGGTGGATTCGCTGCAGCTGCTGCCAGCGGCGGTGGATTTGCTGGTGCTGCCAGTGGCGGTGGATTTGGTGGTGCTGCTTCAGGTGGTGGATTTGGTGGTGCTGCTTCAGGTGGCGGGTTTGGTGGTGCTTCCGGCGGAGGATTTGGTGGTGCTTCAGGAGGCGGATTCGGTGGTGCTTCCGGCGGAGGATTCGGTGGTGCTTCGGGAGGCGGGTTCGGCGGTGCTTCAGGTGGCGGATTTGGTGGTGCTTCAGGTGGAGGTGGTGGATTTGGTGGTGCTGCAGCAGGTAATAATATTGGATCCATTTGATGACCCAAATGTTAGTTGTCGTCTTGTCGATCACATTCACTATCTTAACCCTGTAGTTATTACCCCATAGCCTTTTCAGGATCCTTGTCCTGTGGAAACTACTTTGATTCTAGATTCCTTATTTCAAATCCATCATCTTTCCAATGAGTCAATTGCATGTTTGGTTGGGTTCATTAAACCATGGACTGGAAATAGGATAATCTGAAAAATAGTGAAGTAGTTTTCAGAACCTGAAGTCTTGACCTTTAGCTGGTAATTGCCAGACCAAGACAGTAAAATGTGATTCTCACTTATAGGTCCACAATTAAATGAGTCGGAGTTTTTATTATTTGTCTTTGTTTCATCTAGTTGGTTGGTACTTCGGTGATGCCACTATCGGTAGTCACCCTGTGTCTTGACCTTTCGAGGAAAACTCCTAAATCTAACGCTAAACTCATACCATTTGAATTTGCCCAGGTGGAGGAGGATTCGGTGCTTTTGGCAACAACCAAGGTGGTGGTAGTGGTGGATTCTCATCCTTTGGCAGTAACACAACGGGGACCGCAAAACCATCTCAGCTTTTTACACAGATGAGGAGATAGTTGAAGTTGACCTCAGAGGAAAGAGGCGGCAATGTGATTTTCAGGTGGTAACATATTTATTCTGTAACAGAGCTAAAACCTTTAGAAGAACCAATGCCTGCGGAAAACATTAGATCAGTTGGTTCTGAAAGAAACGTTTAGATACTTTATTCGGGAATCAGTCTTGTATTATTCACAAGTCATTTTTGTTTATCTAGTTTTGTAACAAGTTGAAAATGAGAAGAGTTCCCCCGAGGTTTTGATTTGTTAGAAACAGAAGTTCAGTGCCAAACATGGATAACAGTATGTCTGAAATATTGTATTAATGTATTGGTTCCTAAATTCAATCGCTTTGTCACAACCATGCTTTCACCAATTTGTGTCACCATAATGGGGTTATGGGGGCAATATTTAGATGTAATTTGGGAGAATCTAAATACATTGAGCAGTATGACAAATTTTATGAATACATAATGATTGAATGAAGTCCAAAATTACAGTTTCATACAACAGCAGTTACTGTTACATGGTGGCGACTCTGTCACATTTTCGTGCAGAATATTAATAAACAACTTGTGGCTCGAACTCTGCAAAATCAACAGATCCAGATTCGATAGGAGGCATGAGATAGGCAGCCAGGATTTCTGATGCCAACGCTGCAATAAGAGGAACCCTCTTCAAGTTCTTCACAAAGGGTATATCTTCACTTTCGCTGATGGCAAGAATTTTGGTGTTGATCTCCACCATTCGGTCCAATTTCTTCTTGAACTCTGGGTTCTCCACGTCTAGGACTGCGGGGAAAATCCTCGCTGTTGTTCGGTTAGTCTGCAATTATCAATAGTTAAAAACCCAACATCACCACCATGTACTTATCTGCTAAAAGATGAAAAACAAATAGCACCAGCCGTGGTAGCATTTAGGCCTACCTCAATTATAACATGCATGTCGAACTCTTTGGTGTTAAGTCCAATTCCTTCGTAGAAGGCTGTTCGTTGACAGTCGTTCAAATACATCGTCACGTAAACCTGTGGGAAAAAGTCGATGTTCGTGAACCTTCTCATGTAAATATAGAAACAGTATAGGAAGATAATTTCGTACAAAATGAATTGGAATAGTTAGATACCGATAAACAGAAGAATCGAGCCCATAATTTCGCCTTCCAATCATTAAGAAACTGAGCTTGAGCTTTCATGAGTGCAGAGAAGAAATCACCATGTCTGTTCTCATCTTGGCACCAGTTCTTAAAATACTTGAAAATTGGATAAACTTGGTATTCTGGGTTTGCCTTGAGATGCCTGTAAATGGTTATGTACCTCCAATACCCAATCTTTTCTGATAAATACGTAGCATAGAAGATGAACTTGGGCTTGAAAAATGTATATTTTCTAGCCTTTGTAAGGAACCCCAAATCCAATGCCAAATTGAAATCAGAGAGACCCTTGTTCAAGAATCTGCAAAAAAATCAATCGACCAAAGTCCAAAGTTTAATGAAAGATAGGAAGCAATATATATAATCTTTCTACAAAAACTCTTGAGCGTACTTTTCCCTACTTGGAAAAAATGGCTTCACCACGAGATTCAAGTATTTGTACGATAACAAGATAGAAGAGAGTAATATTAAGTAGACCATCATATCTGACATGACATGACAGTTGATGTGTAGGTCAACTAATGGAATCAACTACCGTCCATGGTTTCTTGCGAGTACAAAACCACATATATTTACAGTAGCAGGCAAAGAATGTACACTTAGTTGCCACCACACATTGGTAGATAATGTGGTTGATACAGAATACTCATCTATTCTTCTAAAATGCCGAAACTATGGAACCATACTAGGAGGAGATCTTTTGGCAGATCCTTTGAGAAGATTCAGACGTGCCAACAAGTTAGATTACTTACAATTAGGAGTATCTCATTTCTTACGACAAACCAATTGGTGATTAACTTGTTGCCACGTCAGAATCTCTTCATAGAAATCTCTTTCAAAAGATCTCCTCCCATTTCTCAGACGAATGTCTCCCACACGACTTCTTGTTCCTAATTCATGCATCGAATCCTTTGAGAAGATTCAGACGAATCTCTTCATAGAAATCTCTTTTGGCAGATCCTTTGAGAAGATTCAGACGTGCCAACAAGTTAGATTACTTACAATTAGGAGTATCTCATTTCTTACGACAAACCAATTGGTGATTAACTTGTTGCCACGTCAGAATCTCTTCATAGAAATCTCTTTCAAAAGATCTCCTCCCATTTCTCAGACGAATGTCTCCCACACGACTTCTTGTTCCTAATTCATGCATCGAATGATGTAGTAACATCTTAAATATTCACATTCAAAGATCAACTCTTAAATGAACCTTCAAGATGTTGCGCCATCATTTGGCATATGAATTTAGAACAAGAACTTTGGTTTGAAATCACAATTTGGTGATTTATACCCTCCCAACTTTATCTCATACGTTAAATCATTTCCTACGTGGACAATAGGACAAGAGGGGGAAATGAAGAGAATGCCCTCAGGCCTCGACCCATCTTTCTCCGTCTTGTCCTATTGTCCACATACAAAGTGGGATAAGATAGGATGTAAGGTGGGAGGGTACTCTATCATCACTCTAATAATCCAAGATTGAGAAACTCCAAGTGGCTAAAGTCCATCAATGATGTCGGAGTAGACAATCAGACATGTATGGAGTACTTTGTTACAATATCAAGTCTCATTTTCAACTAACCCATCATTCAAGAACGCATTTAGACACAAAATTTGAAGCTCCAAGCATTTCCATACAAAAACCATTATCATGACTAAGTCAAAGAATTCTAGGCATGATTTAGTAAACGATGTCGAAAACAAAAGTTTCAGTTTGATCCAGGAACTATTTTGCTATAGATTTTCGCCAAGCGTGGTATGTTTGCTTCAGCATCTTGCTCTATCACATAATGATCTACAACCTTTCCCTTCTAGTTTAATTCAAAATTTAAGCGTAAAATAAGGTGAATAATGCAGAATGAATGACATACCCAGCATGCCTAGCTTCATCCCTAGACATAAGTGAGAAAATCTCAGCCACCACTGGATTAGTTTTCTGTCACAAAAACAAAAGAGTTTAATTAACATGGTAATTAGTTTAAGTTCAGTAACTTCAAATATGAACATAATTGTAGAAGTTTTGCTAATTAGCTGTATAAAACGGCATTTTTAATCCAAAAAACAGTTATAACAGTTTAGTCAATGCTGATCAAAAGAACAAGCTGAAAAGAAAAAAAAATCACAACCCATTACAGGATTTGAGCTCTAAAATCATATTTCTAAGTACCCATTTTGAGAAATCAAGATTTGTAGTGAGTACTTAATTTATGAAATTACCTTAAGTCTTCTACCAAGTTCTTTGTAGAGAAGGAAACCAGAGAACTCAGCAGTACAAGATCTTTCTAAGAACTCAACAAAGATTTGTCTAAGAGGACCTTGCATTTTATCAGCAGCTTCTTTGAATTCTTTGTTTCTAACAAAATGGGTTTGATTATAATCAGTTTTGAATTCCTGTAAAAGTGCTTCAAATTCAGCTTGGTTTAGGTTTTTGTTAATTTCAGTGTTGAAAAGGGTTTCCATTTCATCAAAGTCAGTTGTGTAAAATCTTGGAGCAAGTAGGGTTTCTTTGATTGCTTTCTTTGGTTTTGCTGATTTTGTTGTTGTTGTTGAAGTGGGTTGTGATGACATTTTGATTGTGAAGGAAGAGTTTCTTGTGGTTGGGTTGAAGAATTTAGGGCTAATTCTAGTAAATTTAGAGATGGGTTTTACCAATGCCATTTCTGCAGCCATTTTTGCAGAAAGTTTGGATTTTGAGAGAGGAAATGAAGGATAAGAAATGGGTCTTTATGTTTTATATATTGATTCAAGGAGTGAGTGAATCTCATCTCATTCTCATCTATGGAAATCTATGGATTTGAATGAGAACTTGACATGTGTTAGGTGATCAAATTGCTAGTGATCTTTTGAGGTCTATGAGTGGGTATAAGAGTGACAAGTTGACTGGTTTCTTATGGTTGTCTTCAAACATTGAAAATGTTCATTTTTTTGGGTCTGACCAAATGACGATATGACACTTTTTTTTGTCCCAACAAATGACAATGTGACTTGAATGTGTGAAATCATTAAAAACCATTATTAATATGTTTTAAAAACACTCTTTATGGCACTTTGATTGTATTTGTGGTAGTTTTTTCATGTCCATATAATTAACCAATATCTTAATTCCTACATTATACTATTGAGAGCAGAATATCATGAATACTTGAATCTTGTAAGTCTTTGATCTAGTTTTTAGGTTTTTTATCACTTATTTTTCAACTTCTTCTAGTCAGATCCCTAAATAGATTCTTGGAGTTTCTTTCTTGTTGGTGCTTCAAGGTTTATCACTCACCTTTATATCTGGAGACATCAGTAGCCTTTGATACAGTATCTTTTGTTTTGAGTTTCCTACTTCTACTTAGTCATTTCCTTCCATGAAGATGGTGCATATTGTTGCTTTCACCTGCACCTCTAGTCTTGGGGTTAATCTTTCACTAGTCTGGCCATGGTCTATGCAACCTATTTCTTGGCCTGTTGATCCAGTAGGAAGTTTTGCAACTATCACAAACCACTTTGGAATCCTCCTCCGGCATCCCTTTTGGTCGGAATTCTCTGTCGGAAACCTCCCTAAGTCCACCGACCATCCTATGAGTCACTTGTGCTTAGTCAACTAACCAGCCGGGAGAAGAACACTTGTCTTCCATGCCTCTCTATTATTTACAAGTGTTGATTCCAATTTCACCCTCTCATGAGATGGCTTGCTATTTGGGCCGATTTAATGGGTCTCTATTCCACTGGACCCAACTTCTTGTTTCAGGGATCAAATTCATCTTACTTTGTTGGGCTCAGTCTTCTTTTCTTATGGGCACTCCCTTTAAACCTGGAGATTACGGGGCCCACCGCTGCTATTTCTCTTGGGTCGACCTTTTGATCCCGGTCAGATTTTTTCGACCTCAACCGTGATCGTACTTTTAACCGTTAATGGTTCTCTACCTAACATTCCAGCCTCCGCAGTTTATCTGCATCTTCTAACTGGCTTTGCCGAGCTGTTTCGCTTGGATTTCGTCAGCAACCCTTGTTCCCAGGTGTCCTATTACCTTCTCTTTAGATTGTGGTGGGACATACTTTCTCATTTTAGAGAATTCTGGTTGAGTACTCTGGAATCATCGGGTTTCGACTTTAAAATCTCATGACTTCTATGAAGCTATGTATTTCTTTTTCCATCTACTTCTGGTGTGGTTTGAACATTTTCAGGTCATAAAGTGGTTATCTTGGTTAAGGTTGTGTTATGGCAGTTGTTCGCCTTTTGACAAGTCTTTTTCTTTCGAGCGATGGTGGAAATGGTCTCGGTTTGTCCGGGAGACCTAGTTCCGAGAAGATTGATGTAGCGGTTTTTGTTACAGCCGTGAAAGTTACAAGTTGGAGTGTGTGCTTAGAGTTTTATTTTCTTCTCTTGAACTCTGATGTTGTAGCCCTTTTTCTCATTCTGTAAACTTTGATTTATAAGTAATACGATGTTTATAGACTTTAAAAAAAAAAAAACAGGAAGGTGTCTTAGGGAGTGCACTAGGGTCCTTTTACCATTGTTTCACCGGGACAAAAAAAAAAGAGTTATTTCCCTAATAGCTCCCAACTTTGTGACTGGTTTCCTCTCTAGCCCCCTACTTTATCAAAAATATTCAGATGACCTACTTTTTCAGTTTTCGTTATAACACCGTTAACTAGTCATCACATCTCTCTCTAGATCACAGATCTAGAGAAAGGATAAGAAAAGTTTTTTTTTTGTGAGAGAGAAGAATTTCTTTTTAATGTTTGAAGGTTGCCGAGCGGAAAATGGGTCAGCCGGCGACCTTTGCCGGCGAAGACGATGAGGTGGCGAGAAGATGAGGTGACAGAGAGAGGCGATGAGTTGGATGAGAGAGAGGTGATGACTAGTTAACGGTGTTATAACAAAATCTGAAAAAATAAGGGGGTCATCTGGATATTATCGATAAAGTAGGAGCTAGACAGGAAACGGGTCACAAAATTGGGGGCTATTAGGAAAATAACCCAAAAAGGGTGTCCCTTGCCATTTTCCTAACCCAACATTCTTGACAAAATTACCCTTGTTAGTTATGTTTTGGTTGTTCTAGAAGATTCAAGCTCCTTCTCTGACTCTCCCTAATCATGCTTCTCATAAACACCCCTCTCTCCTTCTTCTTCTTATATCTTTCCCCAACATTTTGTTTTTCACTTCATACTTAATAATTTCCATTACTTTCTCTCTCTCTACAATTCTATCTGTATCTGTTTCTTCACAAAATGAGGTGAGCATCAAGTTATTCTCTCTACTCTCTCTACTCTCTAGGAATCTTTAGATTAGAGTAATTTTAATTTCAATTTGATGGTTTCTCCTCTTATAACCAAAATTACACACACTTATTGTAACAGTCGACATCCAACTGTGAAGTGGGCCCAGAGGTCTGACAAGGTTTTTCTAACTGTTGATCTCCCTGATGCCAAGGATGTTAATCTCAAACTTGACCCAGATGGGAGATTCATCTTCTCTGCCACCAAAGACGGTTTATCATATCAAGTTGATTTTGAGCTCTATGATCAAATCAATGTCCAGGTATAAGTTATAACCTCTATATATTGGTGTTTAGTCCCACATTAGTTGGGGAAGGGATGGTAGTGTGACACCTCCTGAATTAGCTTAAGATAGCCCAACTTGAGGGCAAGTACTCGTATAAAATTGGGCCGGAAACTCACTTTTTCCGGTTTGGTTCTTTTTTTTTTTTGCAAATTTATGAAGAGATAATAATCTCAGTTGTCAGTGGCATGAGTGAGTTTATAAGTACTTCTACAAGAGAGGCTTCATACCATCCAACAATGGTATTAGAGTCCCGGAATTAGAAGTCTCGGCCTAATAACTATTGAAGTTAAGAACCAGTCTGTCAGGGAGATTATTGGGATTATCCCACATTAGTTGGGGAAGGGAAGGGAGTAATAACTATTGAACTTACGAAGGGGTTAAAGGCCCTCGGCAAAAATTTTGTAGGCCCCCGTATTACACATGGGACCTCTCACAATATGTGCTTAATCCGGGGCTTGCAAAATTTCCATCATGGGCCTTTAGCCGCATCCTTGAAGTTAAGAACCAATCTACCAGGGGGAGATTGTTGGGATAATCCCACATTGGTTGCGAGAGGGGAGGGACTGAGTTTATAATTGTGGGAGAAATCTTACATCTTAAGCTAGCTTTGGGGCGTGAGAGGCACAAGACCACCCAACAATTTGTGCGGAGTGTTGAAGTCGAAAAAGAATAGATGGATCATTCTCAACAGAATAATTGGCCCAGGGAGTTTTGGCCAATTTTGTACTTGCCATTTTTTTTAAAGTAGCTCCTTTGTGTAGATTTATGAATTCTGTACTTGCCAATTTTTAAAGTAGTTCCATTGTGTAGATTTATGTTTAAGAGATCGAATTTGCAGGAAAGCAAGGTTAGTGTTGGTGTAAGGAGCATTGTGTATGTAATAAGTAAAGCTGAAAATAAATGGTGGAAGAGGTTACTTAAGCAGGAGGGGAAACCTCCTGTGTTTCTCAAAGTAGATTGGGATAAATGGGTTGATGAAGAAGATGAGAATGGTAAGTGAGCCGAAGTTAAAAATGTTAGTATTTTCATTCGTTTATTTTATAGTTTTGCTAATAGTTCTTTGTAATTCTCTTGTGGCAGAGTCTGGTGTGGACTTGGATGACATGAACTTTCCGGTAAGTATCCCTACCAATAATCATACACGACTTCTATAGATTTATCAATATGATATGCTGGACATTCCTTTGTATGAAATGAAACTTGCAGTTTGCGATCTTACTAGTCTAATTGCTTGTTGACTTATCCCAAGTATATCTTGATTGCCATATATGTTAGAAAGGTTGTGAGTCTTAGACACTCAATTGCAACTAAAGTCGAATATCGAATAACATGAAGATGAACATGATGCCACCTAAAGCTTCAAACAAAGTAGCTTTACATTCCTAACAATATATGCAACGAACGGTCTTTAATTGGTTATAAAAACTCAAGTGGTGTCGAAAGAACCGCCATTGTGTCGGAATATTATGTATATCTCTAGATATGTTTAGTTGAAAATGCGAAAAATAGAATATGAACACCCGATTTGTTGGCTGACGATATCCTGCAGAATTTGAATTTGGGTGGAGATGATTTTGGTATGGATGAACCGAATGGAGAAGATGATGAAGAAGAGGAAGAAGGTAGGAGGACTATTTGCAACTTACCGTATTCTTCATTTCTCCCGTCGTGTTTCTCGTCACATGCATATTTCAATCTCTCAAACCTTAAGAAAGAATTCACTTTTTCTTGCTCAAGTCATGGTGCAAAAGCTTTATCATGTGAAATCTATTGTTATAATGTGGTATTCTCGTGAATGAATGAATGAGCGTTTTTGTGATGTGAATTAATAAATGTTTGTGAAAATGCAGGAGAGATTGAAGAAACAGAAGAAGAGGAAAAAACCAAGAAGGAAAGGGAAGAACATGCTGCAGCTAATTCTGAGCAAGTTAAAACTTGACTGCCTTTCCAAAGGAGGATGAAATTAGCAGAGCATTAGGAGGAAGAAGAGGATGTGTTCTAGACTGAAAATTATCAACTCTTGTTAGCTGAAGGGCAGAGAAGTAATATCTTGAGTGTGTGTTATGTTTTAATCTGTTTGAATGTTTTAGTATATGATTATCTATCTGCAAGACTTTTTTTTTTGTTGAAACCTATCTGCAAGAGTTGGTACATAAATTTGGATTATTTTGTTTTGATGTTCACTTGCATCTTCAATATAAACTTCTGTTCTCTTTATATACCGTCAGGAATTAAGTTTCGAAATATTTTGGTTATAATGATGGAATTTATTTTTATTTTACTCCATTTGCTACCTACCAAAAATTTCAAACCGAAATTTAATTCTTTGCATACCGCAACATAGCAGGAAAAAACAACCCTAGATTTTCAAATGAGATAGGTGAATGTTTTCAAATGAGATAGGTAAATAGATATTTGATCTGGAGTGAAGCCTACTCTTGTATGCCTCTCAAGTTTCAAATCATGAGTTCTCGTTTGTGTTATTTACGAAGTATCAAGACTTTTGGGTGGTTCATCAGTCTTCGCCACTAATAAAACCATGTACACATTGGGTTCATCAATGGTTGTAACCTCAACATTTTTAAAGACTTGGAACATTACATCTGAGCGAAGATTGTTTTTGCCTGAGTGTAGAGGGATGTATAATCTTACATCGCTTGAGAGACCATATCAAATTTGGCCCAAGTGAGTGCCCAAACGTACTGGGTGTCAGAACTTTTCGTGTGAACTTGTGGAGCTTCTCAAAGACTCGCCTGTACTTATTTGTGGTCTTAGGTCTGGTGTCAAAAGCAGGATAACATCGTCAAGGCTGGGGCGCTAGCGCTACAGATAACTAGTCCGTCTGTACATACAATCCAGAAAGGAAGGAAATGACCCCCACATTCTTATTAGTTTGAAACTGGCTGGTAATTCTGACATTCATCAATGGCGACTAGAAGTCCGAGGGATAGATCTTATTCTCTCTCATTATCTCCTTCATCAGCATTCTTCGCATTCGTCTCTCTCATCGCCGTTGCCTTCATCTTCTTCTTCTTCTTCTTCGTCACTTCTTCTGAAACAAGAAATACTTCTCACTCTTCTTCTCTTCCTCTCTTTCAAACCCCTAATATTAAGCCTGAATACTCATTCGTTACTTCTCTCGAGAATTTCCTCACTTCTAGATCTCAAATTACAAAACATAAGAATCTCCCTGATGACTCCATTGTTGCTGACGAAGAATCTGTAAGAAACTTGGATGATTTGATCTGGAAGAAAGAAATGGACAGAATTCACGAGCTGGATCGGTTCGATCCAGCATCATCAATTTCGAAAGTTCTTAGGGTTTATGTTTACGAAATGCCTGCAAAATTTACGTATGATCTGCTTTGGCTTTTTAGAAATACTTATAAGGAGACCTCTAATCTGACTTCTAATGGAAGTCCTGTTCATCGATTGATTGAACAAGTACGTAACTTTTTCAATTTAGTTCTTCAATCTTAGGTTTTACTTGAAGTTTATTCGTTTTTAGAGAGAGAGATAGAGTGAGAGAATTTACTGACTTGTGTTGGATATATATATTATGCAGCATTCTATAGATTATTGGTTATGGGCAGATTTGATTGCTCCAGAATCAGAGAGGATGCTGAAGAATGTTGTTCGAGTTCATCGACAGGAAGAAGCGGATCTATTCTATATCCCATTCTTCACAACCATTAGCTACTTCTTGCTGGAGAAACAACAATGCAAAGCTCTTTATAGGGTGTGGGCGCATTTTCAAGGTTTTTGTTTCAGCTGTGATTTGATTGAAATGACATGCCTTAGATGGTTTCCTCTTAGTCATTTGCGTAATCCTATGTCATTGATATCAGATATCATACCTTATGGGTAAAATTGCTTCATCGATATGTCCGAAATAATATCGGAATATAGTGATACGTATAAACACATGATCAATTATATATAGTTGTACAAGGTCTACATACAAAAAGTGTAGGCAACGGCTAGAGAACGAGAGAAAATTGGTGCTTTTAGGAAACAAGTCGAGTTTTAACAACTTTTCACTCTAAGAAGTAAGAACGAAAATAAAAAACAATATGTTCCTCCCCATATGGTTTAAAGTAAGAGTTGATGTTGGACATTAGCCAATATATATCAATGATATAGTAGGATATGTCAGTATCATGTATTTCATGGCATCTATCATATCACACTGCTACCCATTAAACTCTATGCTTATCAGGGATATACTGTCATATCTATTTATCGACTATGTAGTTGTAATTCCAAATTTGTTTCAAAAGTTTGTTCTGTAGCTTTTTGGAATTTATTGCTTTTCTGCAAACATGATATTTCTTTCGGATCTTATTTGAAACTGATGAATATCACCTGAGTAGCATTTGTTCATACCGACAAAAAATATGACACAATTCACAGTTGTGATTTGAACAAACCCAGACTTGAATATAGCTTAGTTCCTGGGAGATGAATATTCTGATTGTGTGGAAAATTCCTTACTTCTGTACCTATTAGAATCTATAATTTTTTTTTTGAAATAATTAGAATCATCATTAGGTGAAACTGGACTCCAGTATTTTACTATATCTAATCAAAGATGAGCAAGTGATCCTGTTTATTTTTCTCAAGCTTAACTCCTTGTATATTCTGTTCTTTTGATGATGGTGCTTGATAATCATATGCTTGTTTGTTTCCTTTGACAATTGTATCCTTACTTAAAAGACCTCATGTCACTTATGTGTTGATGTAGGATGCCTTGAAGTGGGTGACGGATCAGCCTGCCTGGAAGAGATCTGAAGGAAGAGACCATATACTTCCGGTTCATCATCCCTGGTCTTTCAAATCTGTCCGCAAATTTATGAAGAAGGCAATCTGGATCCTCCCAGACATGGACTCAACAGGGAATTGGTAGACAGTCTTATTTCAATATTACTCATAAATTAATTTATGATCTTCAAAGAGGAAAAGTGGATAAGCTCCAACTCTGCCATTGCTGATTTATCATTTTGTAGGTACAAGCCCGGACAGGTTTGGCTGGAAAAGGACCTCATTCTTCCTTATGTCCCTAATGTTGACGTATGTGATGCCAAGTGTTTGTCAGAAACTGAAAGTAAGAGAGAGATATTGCTATTTTTCCGCGGGAGGCTCAAAAGAAATGCAGTAAGAACACCTTCTTGGAAGTACTTCATTATAGTACCACTCAGGAAAACGAATTGTTGATAGTTCTCTCTTCATATATTTCTAGTCCTTGAGTAACATTTCTTTGCATATCCCTTCTCCACTTTATCCATCTACCTGTTGTCCAAATTAATAACTAAGTTTCTCTAGTAATAAGATGTTTAATGCTAGGGAGGAAAAATTCGAGCCAAACTAGTGGCAGAATTGAGTGGCACTGAAGGCGTCGTCATAACGGAAGGAACGTCTGGAGAGTCAGGGAAAATAGCAGCTCAGGATGGCATGCGTAGGTATAAAAGAGTTACTTAGCATCTTAATTCTCTTTCTGAACTTCCGCTTGGAGTGAAAAGATGAAATTTTTGTTGGATTCCAGATCTATATTTTGCCTGAGCCCAGCTGGAGACACTCCATCTTCCGCAAGATTGTTTGATGCTATTGTCAGCGGGTGTATCCCCCTTGTGGTTAGTGATGAGCTGGAGCTTCCTTTCGAAGGAATACTTGATTACAGAAAGGTAGATATTGATAAATCCTATATCTCTTTGTATCATGCAACCCCTTAAAGGGATAGCCAAATACAGCAAACTGCAGTTACAGTCGTTTCCTATTTAATGAAGAGTGAAAACTCCTATATTTTCAACCTAATGTTCGCGTAGAGTGCTCATATAATATGCTTCTAGGAGCTCATATAATATGCTTCTAGTCACCGAAACTTTTCTGTTTATACAACTGTTTTCTTCTATTCGAAATTAAAACAGTATATTCTTTCCTGTTTCTGTATTATTAGGCAAAGAAATTTAGATTAATTCTTCTGTAACAGTGTCCAAGCCTTTTGATTTCTTCTAGTTCTTAGAACAAGTTGTAGTCTTTCTTTTAAGTTATAACTGTGAACAAGAAATATGATCATGAAGTTTGTCTTTCTTAATCTTTGTCAATATCTGTTTGCAGATTCTGAGCATCATTTTCTGTTGTTGCAGATAGCTTTATTTGTTTCCTCGAGCGACGCTATTCAACCAGGTTGGCTCGTAAAATACCTCAAAAGTATTAGTTCTAGCAAAATCAGGGAAATGCGTACTAATCTTGCCAAGGTTTGTTGTTTTTGTGAAGTTCTTTCAATTGCTCCTGTTCCATCACACTATTCGAACCAGTATGAATAGGTTAAAACAATTCAGAGTTCGGAAAGCCTAATAAAAAATGGGGATAAAGATATCGCTTTTCAAATTATACTTTCTTAGAATCACGATCTCTTTAGAGATAATTTTTATCTCCATACTGACAAGTTGCACGCACATATAAATTTACAGCACATGAAGCATTTCCTATATTCTCATCCAGCTCAACCGTTGGGTCCAGAGGATTTAACATGGAGAATGGTTTGTGATTTTCTTCTTTTCATTGGATTCCAATAATAATTCCATTTTCCATGAACTTCTTTACATTGTCAGTTCTTCCTTGGATGACGCCACAGGTTATGTACTGCCTGCCTCTACGTTCTCCTGTGGTCAGTGACCATTCCTATAACCCTAGATTCTAGGACCAAAGAGTGAAAACTTGTGGCGATCGATCACCATAAGAAGTTTTTGACTTTGGACTTTTGTTTCTTTATATATCTAATTGCTGCTTAAACTGGCATCTTGGTTTGCCGCAGATTGCTGGTAAAGTATCAAACATCAAGATGCACATACGGCGGGCACAACGCGTAGTGAAAGAATCAAGAAGTCTCTGCACATGTGAATGTAGGCGAGCTACAAATACTTCAACTCCTTTATTCTGATTGTTAAACATTTGATTTGTCAACAGGTCAATACTTTTTGATGTATTACTTCAGTTCACTTTGCCATGCTTATTTATGGTGGATTTTGTTGAAATATCATTAAGATCTGAAAATATCATTAAGATATGTGTGGCATTGATGTTTTTCCAAATGAATTGCCATATTTCTAGTAGATCTTCCATTGTCGTAACTCATAAGCCACGTTGCCTGGTAGGCGAATTGCTACGGTACGTGATACAGACACCGGTACGCGGTTCACTACGATACGAATATCGGAGCATTTCGGTATCATGCGAGTATTGGGTACGCTAGGAGTATACTTCTTTGGTGTGTCATTTCTGCTTGCAGTAGACAAATAGTTAGACATCCAATCTCCATAAAACTTATAAAAAAAAATTATGTTGTTAAACTACACAACTAGCCGAGTTTATAAACTTTCATGAAAATCTAGAGTTAATAAAAAAAAAGAAAGAAAAGTATACACTGATTTAGAGGTGCCGGACCATGAACCAAGAGTAAACAGAACACAAGTGGAACGGGAGTATCCGGTCATGCTGGTCATAAGTTCAGATTAAGATTAATATTGTGTAGCCAGAGCCCAGAGGAGACCATAACTCTTCCTCTATTCTGTGTTCAAATGTTTCATGAATTACAACCAGAGCCAATGGATTCCTGGTCCCAAGGGCAATGTTCCTTCTCTTAGTAATCATACTTAGTCTCTTTCAGGGCTAATGTGATTTCTTATTTCACCATCAACTTGCTTCTTGCCTTTTCTCAATGATTTAGAGCATGTCCAACCCCAGCCGGGCTGAGGCCATAAATTCAAATTTATGGCCTCAGCCCCCCGCTCCAAGCCCAGCCGCTTGGAGCGGAGGCTGGGGTCTTTCATTCAGTCGCCCCTAACATTAGGGGCGACTGAATGGAGGCCCCAAGTGACCGTTGGGGCCCCAACGGTCACTTGGGGATGCCCCCCTAGCCGTTGGATTTGCTCCAACGGCTAGAAATGGATCCAACCCCTATAAATAGGGGTTGGATCCATTTTCATCTCTCACCCTCTTCATCACTTTCTTTCTCTCCATCTCTTGCAACTTCCTCTCCATTTCCATCTCTCTTTCTATCAATTTTTTTTTTGATCTTTTCATTTGTTCACCCATGGATCCATTAGACATCAACGAATTCGATAACCAAAGTTATATGGAAATGTTGTCCCCTAATTCTACTTACCCGTCGGCTCAATTAGGAGTCGATGATTATGAAGTATGTGAGGATTCTTGTGTGCAAGGAGGGACGTCTTCGACAAAGATAACTAAATGGGAACCGTATAAGCCGGATGAAGATATTTTACTTACTAATTGTTATTTGAAAATAACATTTGATGCGGTTGTCGGAAATAGCCAAAAATATAAAGTATTTTGGCAAAAAATATCGGATGAATATAATGCGAGTGCAAAGTTTCAACGCACACTTAGAAGTTGTAAATCTCGTTTCAGTGAGATAAGCTCGGAATGTCAAAGTTTTATATCGACTTTGAGGATAATAAATAAAGTTCCAAAAAGCGGAGAAAACGATTATGACCGGGTAATTGTTTCTAACTTTTTAATTTCTTTTTTCTATCTTTTCACTTCATTCATAATATATACTTATATATATATTTTGTTTATTTTAGTTACAAAGAGCTATCGAAACGTATAAAAAAAATCATCAAGGTAAAGGGTTTAGGTTCCTACATGTTTACAAAATTTTGATGACACACAACAAGTGGATGGCAGACATGCCAGGAGAGTCAACATCCGGTAAAAGAGATTCTAATACCAATCCATCGGAAGAAAGACCAATTGGCCGTAAACAAGCCAAAGCAAATGCAAGAGTTGGCGAACCATCCACACATTCTACCGCTTCAAAAACTCTCAGTGAGGGATATTGGGAAAAAAGAGACGAAGATTCCCAACAAAGATCAGTAACTTTGAGTGAAGCAGTACGGGTTCAACAAGAGACCCTAAAGGTGCAACAAGATTTTTTACGGGTGCAAACGGAGGTGGCGAACCGACAATATGCGATGGACTTAATGAAGATTGATATTAGGTCTCTCGACGAACATGCTCAACAAATGCTTTTAGCGGCGCGAGAGGCTTGGTTCAACGGTGCACCACGAGACCCAAGAAACCCCTTCTAGTTATTTTTAATTAATTTTTCTAGTGTTGTTTAGTCGTATTTAAGTAGTTTTAAATTTTTAATCAATTATTAGTTGTAATCGATGTTTTTTTAATTGAATTTTATTAGTGAATTGGGAAATTCCAAATTCAAATTTTCGGCCTCAAGAGAGACTGGGGTTGGAGCTGAATTTTAGAGGCTGAGCTGAGGCCAATAATTTTAGGTGAAAAAGTGGCTTTTTCGGCCTAAGACAGACTGGGATTGGACTTGCTCTTACAAGATATGCTTTGAGTAAGGGTCTAGGAAGAGGATTGATACATTAAAAAAGATTAATGTGCAAGTAAAACAACACTTCCTCTATTAGTTACCATTTGTACAAATTCATCATCACTTGGCCAACACGCTAAAAGTTTCGATGTATTTCCAAGACAAAATTTTGGACTACATAAAATTTCCCTTCAGTTGATAGGCATAAAAGTTGGAGAAATTTGTTAGGGATGGATAAATTATTACTTAGAGAGTGAAACACCTTAATTTTTCGACTGAACTGAAAAGAAACAGAGAGCGATACAACAGATTTTCATTGAATGCAACAGAGAGACAAACATCATAAATAAGAACTGAAGTCGTTAGCTGCTGCATCCTTTATAACAACATTATAACATTAAGCTGCTCTTCCTAGTTCCTAGCTAGGCAAGTCGGACTACCAACTCTATTCCATCCGCCACCATAAAACACCTGAAGAAATAACAAAAATGGAAAAACACAATGAATATTCATATAAAATGTTGTCTTTATTAGTTTACAGTTTAACTGAACTAACTAACAAGGTAATTCCACAATGTTAAATAAATGAGGCTTGTGGAAGTGTTAAGTGATCCACTATCTGTAACAGTTTGGTTTCGTATAGTTTGTACTATCGATACAACATGGGCAAAAATGACAGCACTGAGAACTAGGACTGTCTGTAGGACAGTAGGAGTAAGTAAGCATATGCTCGGTCGAAGGTTATGGATGTTGAAAACTCGAGAGTGCGATGGATCGAAATGATTAACACACAAAAGTATCTTAAATGAGATGGAAAATATATGCTGTCAATATGCCAATGTACTAGAGATATTTTGTCTACTCTCAGGGTTTATATTTTTCATATAATTATATTGAGAACAAGACGTTTACGTTACAAGAAAAGGAATAGACAATAGACATTATTCGGGAGCAACACATACCACATATTAAGAATGCTGATACAAGTTTAATATACAACACCCTAAACCTTTTTTATCGATATTGTTCCCACATTTGATGGGCGGGGTTTTGTTCCTAATAGAAGTTCCACGAGCCCTACAGCCCATGATCTACAGGCTCTCCCAAGTGATGTGGGACTATCACAATAGTGCTGAACTGCTGATGGATATGGCTAGGATGAGGACTCTAGGCAAATATAACTTACATCTAAATAAAATAATCCTGAATCCCAAGTTCCCGTCCATAAGTTAGTTACTAAACTTTGTCCAACACAAGTTCAATATACAGTTAAAATGTGTCTCTTGTAAGTGATAAGTGAGGGAATAACTGAATTGAGGAACAGTAAACAGCGCAACTATTCTAATGCTTGATTATTCAATTGATGCCTAAGTAACAACGACAGCGGACAATCTTGCAGACACAGGTTAGGGCATAAGTGAACAATCGAGAATAGTTTCAAGCACCCAAACAGCTTTCCTAATTGTCCTAAACCACACATTTACAAGATGTAAATGAAACACTGCAGCTAGCTAAAGCAAGGAAATCAAGATTATGAAGTTCACATACTCACAGCATGGTGCAGACGCTAGAAGTCCCACCATTGTCAAACTTTCTCTTTCTAAACTACTAAACGAAAAATCCTCTGCACTTCGATGATTTACATAAGCACTTCTTTCGCGTTCCACGCGTACCACTGCTTCCACTCTGGCTAGGCCCATAATCAAATGTCAATTCTGTCAAAGGGGGAATGTGTTTGATTGCATAAAACACAATATGAGCGGAGGATTCATCGTTATGATCATACAAAACAGGTTGCCAAAATACATTTGGGGAGCAACTATGGTTCATGAATCGAGCTACATTACCAAAGTTCTTTGCACTTATAACCAAAGACAGCGGGGATTCAGATACCTCATCCGGATCACTAAGTCTATCTTCTCCTAGTAACTCGGGAATGTAATTCCATTTAAACGATTTGTTAAAGGAGCGGGCAGCATTGAAGGTATACTCGTCTTCACCTTCAATCTCTCCTAACGTATTCTTTTCTATAACTTGACCTGCATATTCACAGATAAACATACCAGCTCGAATTGGATCCCAAGATCGCAAACCCCAACCTTTATCCTTTGTTTTGAACACTTCCAACCGAACTTTCAGACCATTTTGGGAAACTTGGTTCTTGCAATTAGGATAACACATGCAAGAAGGACCACATTCATGAATGAAAGGTCTCCTGATCACAAGAACTCCATTGGAAATGTATGGAAGATCACCATTATTTTTTCGAACACAAGAACAATTAGGATCACCAGGGGCACACGAACTACGACAACTACAACCAATGGAAGGAGTCATCGAGTTTACTGGTTTTGAGTACTTAATACCAGGGCAATACGTAAAATGAGCAGGACCCTTATCGTTATCGACGTCATTAACTAGACAAACTGGTAGCTTTTCTACCCCTGAACTTAAGTCCTGCAAAATTATCCCCGGCCGAGGGATAGTATTATCCTTCCAGAGCTGTATCGATTTCCAAGTAACAAATGCCTCAGGCTGCCCTGATATTCTCATCAATTTATACTTGAAAACATTACAACCCGCCTTTCCTTTCTCCATCCAAGATTCATGAATTCTATAAAGACCATCATAGAAATAAACCCTACTAGAAGCATTTCCAGCATCTTTTACACCTCGAATAACTCTTACTTCGTTACCTCTACGCAAGCTATTCTCAAGAGCTAAATTACCTCGTTCGAGCTTTTGATCAGAAGCTTTCTTCCCTTCTTTCTTGTTGGGAGCACCACCTTGACCACTGTAAATCAATACATCCCCATGTTCATCATTATCTTCATATCCTCCAGATGAAACAATGCTTACAGCTACAGATTCTTCTACTTGACCAAATTTCAAAGTCATATAATCAATCCCAGCCATAACAGGGGCATGTAATCCAACCAAACACATTTCAATTCTGAAAAAGAAGACATCACCAATCTCAACACCAGGAACAATTCCTATCCTTTTCTTTGTATTTATCCTAAGCTCATTATTAAACATCAAAGTTCCTGCCTTTAAATCAGCTCTCTTTATCCCTACTGATACTTCTTTAGTATCTTCAAGTTGAGCAAATCTTCTTCGAAGTGCGTCGAATTTAATCCGTAAATCAGTAACAGACTCTTGATCACCCTCATCTGGTACTAAAAACTTGAAATCTGAATTGGGTTTTACCTTCTTTCGAGATTTTGATGATTTGGGAGTCTCCCAATCTTCTTCTATATCTATAGTATCAGTGTAATCAGCTCTTGTCTTCTTATTATTGATCCACCCATCTCCATTTTCTCCATCAAACTGAACTGGTGGTGGTGGTGTAGTTTGAGATGAAGGTAGTGTTGTTGTTGTTGTTCCATTATTAGGGTTTTGTGGGTAATCAGTTTGAATTGGTTTTTGAGGTTCAGATGGATTGAAGAAAGGGTAAAATGAAGAGTAGCCAGGAGGAAAAGGACCAAAAGGAGGTGCTTGAACAAAAGGAGGAGGAGTTTGATTACCTAATGGTGGAGCTGGAAACCAAGGAACTAAACATCTTAAAGCTTTAACATCATGAACTTTAGACTTATCATAAGAACCTGAAGAAGAAGAAGAAGACCCAATTTCTGTTCGCTCCATCTTTGTTCAGAAACGCCCCAAAAGAAGGTTCAGATACAGAGAGAGAAGCTCAAGAAAGCAGAATTAAACCCTAAAACGAGAAACAAAACGAGACTCAGAACATGCAGAATCAGCTCAAACCATGGTAGATCATGGAAGATCGGGTGAGAGCAAAAGGGTCAGAGAGAGAGACTGGGTAGATGTATAATTGAGGATAGATCGAAGAAAAGGGAGAGAAAGAAGAAAGGGTTAAAGGTTTAAATGAGATCTGAAGATCTAGGGTTCGTAATTGGATCAGTTCCTCTCTCTCAGACGTCTGACCCTAAAACAGTAAAACTGAGTTGAGAGAGAGAGAAAGAAGTGATGCTCTTTTGATTGAAGAGAGAGAGAGAGAGAGAGAGAGAGAGAGAGAGTAGCGTTGAATTATTATTTTTTGTTCAGACAGTGCATGAGATTGGGTTAGTGCCGTTGGATTTTGTTTCGAGATATTGAAAAAGAGAAATAATGCGGAATGCTTTTGTCTGTCTATGAAGGGAAAGGAAAGAGAAAGAGGAAGAGAGAGGAAAAAGTTGGATTGATGAGGTGCACGTGGTCATATGTGATAATTGATATGATCATATACTCCTCCAGTGCTTTGACAACCACGTCATAACAACTAAGATTTCGCAGACCATCAACACCTCGACTTTGTTTCTCCCTTGTGTTACTTTTTTTTTTTTTGATGAGATCTCCCTTGTGTTACTTACCATTATTAAGAGTTGAGATTCATTTAAAAAACGCTTCACTATGAAAAACTACTCAAGTCTTATACGACCAGACCAACTGATGAAGTAAATGAGTCAGACTCCAATTTTAAAATACTCGTCCGAGCCTAATTCACGATACTATTTGCTTATTAATGTCCTCGCATTGGTCGCGTTTCTCTAAATTTCATCAAGTTCAACTGTCTCACTAGGATTCGGCTTTAATGTGTTCATGTCGACAATATATACAAAAAAAGCCTCTCCTGAGTTGCACATATAGGTATCCTTCTTAATCGGCAAGCACACGATAAAAACCCCGCTCTAATACACCCAATATCCTTAATGGAGGTAAAATTCCAAAAGCTCGGCCACCCCAACTAGACAGACACTCAACCACTGGTCACCCGGCCCTCCCCTGATTCCAGCCCCTGCATTCCAGATGACTCTATAGTTAACAAGTGATGATGACCTCTTCCAGGCTGCTACTAATCTTGTCCCATTTGACACTTAAAACGATGCCACTCTAAAAGCTGCAACTAGAAAAGATTGTTTAACTCCTTATAAGAGGCACGTCTCATCTCATGCGACTAGAAGAGTCTTTTTTAGTCCATAAAAACTATAGACCAAAACATGCTCATCCACCATCTTCAGATTTGAGCAGTTAACTTGGCGTTGCACAAGAAGAGTTATCAGATTTGAGCACTAGGGGTCGGGGAGCTTACTGCTGGAAGATCATAAGAAGTGCTTAATTCTGCAGAGAGGTGATTATAAGCTCATATATACTAGCTAGGGCGCTGCTAAACGCACCGGGCCAAACTGCTGTTAGCAGGCGGCCCACCGGTGCTTTTAGCAGCACCCTACTAGCTATTATCAGCACCACCTCTAAAGCAAATACCCACAGCCAACATTTTATCACACCATAAACTGTAGAGGAAAGGCCTGGTAGGAAATAAAAATGAGCTCATAAACTATTCCTGACATAGAATTTCACATCTGAGAGTTTGCATTTAACATTGACGAATCTCTCGGCTCCAGAGAGACCCACTCAAAATCGAACAGAGAAACAAAAGAAAACTAAACTTTCTGCTAATAAGAACAAAGCAAGGGAAAAGCAACCTCAAACAAAGGAACAAGAGTAGAACAGTAAAAGGAACTGAAAAATTTAGCAAACAAATCATTCAAATACTAGGGTTAACCTAATTAAGTTCCCGAGAGATCGAACAGAAATGTAGACTACTACCCCATAGTCCTATATTATTAGAGTTGAGACTATCATCTGTGCAGAACTCATGGCAGCACAGAAGAATCAAAGATGATTTACTCTATACAGGAGATGAGTCTACATGCACTGATGGCAACCTCTTCCCTCCTCTCGTCTAAAAAGGACTGGATTGCATCCTTGGGCTCGATGCCGATAATAAAATATTGGGGTTACGGGAAAGCTGGGATTCGATAATTCGTGCGCTCTACATGCATATATTGATTTTAAATGTTCAGATGAAAATCCAGGCCAGGATCACTTGGGTTGGTTCAAGGAGTTGAGGCGAATTACACCAAAGTTCCAACCAAACATATATGCTGTAAAAAGAATTGAAACAAACAAACTATAAAGGATGCAGTGTTGTTAGCCTAGTATCCCGTCTACAGCTGAAATCTAAATACGAAACAAGTTTTGCCCAATTTTCTTCGCTCCAGAAGATGATACCAGAAACCCACTTTTGTTCACTTAAAGTGTCTCTCCAAAAGTTGGAATGCTATTCCCTCAGATAAGCCCCCATGCTAATATAAGTTTACTGACATTCAATTTGAAAATACAGGTTTTTACCTTGAAGTGAAATTTCGATAAAATCTTTCATAGAGAACATTTTTGACACTTGACAGATCTATTGAAGCAAAGGGATGATGGTTGAACAGCATCAAAATGGCTCAATGAAAAACGAAACTGTCAAACTATAATCGAAGTGAACACTTGTCGACAGAATCAGACCAAGCTATGATTACTCAACCACTTCGCTAATCCTTATTCAATGAAAACAATCAGTTGAGTAAGCTCCATTAACTAGCTAAGCTACCTTTTAAATCTAAGTTGTATCTGTTTGAGTACTTTTTCTCATGCTAAGAAATAGTTCTCAATTTTCTTAATCCCTAGAGTTACTTCACCAATAATGATAATATAATAATCAAGTCACACAAACCCTAATAATAGATTTCCGGAATTCATTACGCATTCTATACTCGCGAAAGTCCACAACCCACATGAACCATAATTAGAGTTAACAGAATAATGGGAATATGTTCATTCAAGCAGAAACACTTCAAAAATTAAAACAAAATAGAATTTATGATCCAAAATCAAAATTTTAACTTCAAATACATAATTGGATTCTGCCCACAAGTAACAAAATCATAACTTAATGTTCTAATCTCTAACTTGATTCATATACCCCCAAACAATACAAAACCCTCACCTAAAATCTCACGCACAAAAAGAAAACAGAAACTTTTAAGTTATTATAAGGCACCGTTGATTCAAAACCCTAAATTAAAATAATACTCCTAAATTATCAAGAATCACAAGATACAAGAACTTCAAGAAATCCAATAACCCTAACCTGACTTTTTCAAGCGACTGAAACTGAACGTTGTTTTGATGGCTCGATATTATTCTTCTTATTTGAATCTCCGATGAAATCTTCCATATTATAAATGACTGTAATATAAAGAGAACAACTAGGGCATCGAGCGATTTCTTCACCAATTTTAAGTTCTTCTTTAGTGATTTGAAACAGATCTCCACAAGGGCATGGATATGTGAAGGCTTGTATTTCTTCGTTCCACTCCATGTCTTCGATTTCTACATCGTCGTACGACATTCTGATCGATTCCTTCTTTCTCTCTCTCTCTCTTGATTATTCGTTCGGAATAGATTTTGTATTGAACGAATTTGGGAGGGTTTGGGGAAGAGAAGAGGGAAATTTGAGTATACGCGCGATTAGGGTTCGCGTAATTATAAAGCCGAAAGAATATAGGTGGGTCTGTAAGCGCACGGCCTTTGTTTTTTTTTTTTGCTCTAGGCGCCAAATTCGACACATCTTGAGTGTCTTGCAGGGCCGTGCCTGAAAATATGGAGGCCCCGGGGCCCTAGAAAATTTGAATCGGAGATCTCTCGTACAAAGAAAAAGTTACAAACAAAAGTTGAACAATATGCAATGTAATTTATTATTGGATATAGATGAAAAGTGTGGATGAATCCAAATGTTTTCTAAAGAAAGTAATCGTTGAGAAGTTTTCTCAATTTAAAATTTTATAAAAACACTTCAAACAAAAGTTGAACAATATACAATGTAATTTATTATTGGATATAGATGAAAAGAAAAAGTTACAAACAAAAGTAGAACAATATGCAATGTAATTTATTATTGGATATAGAAGAAAAGTGTGGATGAATCCAAATGTATTCTAAAGAAAGTAATCATTAAGAAGTTTTCTCAATTTAAAATTTTATAAAAACACTTCAACATATGAAGGATATGCACCCAAAATAACAAAATTGTTAAGAAAAAAATGTCCAAGAACAATGAGAAATGCACCATGTGATTTTTTCGACGGTTCAATTAGTGGCTAAGTTTTGCCTCTACAAAGGCGCCAAATGCAGTTGTTCAAGGCGCCTACAGACCCCCCATAAAAATCTAACCCCCATAAAAATCTAAAATAAACTTGAAGCCAATGAGATTCCAACCTGCGTCAAACGCATGTATCTTCGTGTTACTTACCAATGAATCCAACAAACCTATCATGCTTAACTTAACATCCTTACTTATATATAAGAGAAACATCTCTTTACAAGAAGTGGGCCCTTTGTGGTGGGGGGCCCAGTGCGAGCGCCCTGCCCGCACCCCCCACCACACGGGCCTGGTGTCTTGTAACGACTAACGTAGATTGTAGTTAATTTTTTCAGAAAACAACAAAAAAATTATCTAGAAAAATAGTTGAAATGAAAATGAAGAGAGAATAAGAAGAAGTCAGGAGTACTCGAGACGCATACAAACGAAATGGCTAAAAAGTGAGACGCTTACAGAATGACAGACCTAGACCGAATAAGGGCGCCTAAAGAAACACCCGAAAAATATATTTAAGAATTAACATTCTTGTGCACACAACAAGGGAGTTGATAATTACAATTCTTTTTTGAGAAAACATCATATTTGAACTAGAGAGAATTATTCTAGTTCTCAAATGATAAAGAGTTTAATGTAAAAGTGTAAATAATCAATTACATATTGTAAGTAAATAAATGCTTTCTCTTCATCAAAAAAAAAAAAAGTACATAAATGCTTTTAGATGGAAAGAGCTTATTACACTTCATTTAGTTCAAACTTATTGTAGTCCACTCATGTGAGAATTGAGATAACAACCAAAATAGAATAGAAAAAGTAAAAATTGAAGAAAATGTAAGGTCTTTGTCTTCACGTTAAATACATTTCTAATTTTGGAGTAAACGTGAACCAAATCTTAATCAAAATGAACACTCCACGCCATATTAGTTTAGAAGCTTTGATCTTCTCTCTTGTTTAAGTCATTACACTTGCATGTGGGGTTCTTTTATGGATATTTATGAAATGTCAACATTTTAAAGCATCAAGAGTGCCATAATCTGCGAATGTTGGTCGGGTTATCATTTTCTCTCTAAATTTCGCGCAACCTTACATGTCGACAGGAATTTAGCTCAGACGGTCATTGCCCCGGTTTATGGAAAGCATTATATTTTATTGTGTTATCTACTTTTGTCGGCTTAAGCTCAAAAAAATACGTAACATTTTGACAATAATTCGACTAGTAGTGTTGCTGTCCCATTTTCTTGAAAGCATTATATTTCATCGTGCTAGTGGAAGAATAAGTCTTCCAGAATAGATAAGATTGCTAAAATAACATATTGACGTGGAATCTTGTTTAAGAGATTTTGGAAAACACTTTTATATATGTTAATTTTATTATATTCCAATCAATATATTGAAGAGATGGATACGGACATCCAACTAACAAACCCACTTAACTTAAAATCAATAATTTTAGGATTTCATGAGTTTGTCTCCTCGTCACTAATTGATAATTGAGCTTATCCCCTCTCTATGATAAATAATTAACTGAAGGAGTAAACTCAATTACTAATTAGTGTTGAGGGAGTAAACTCAAAAGAAGATTTATCAGTGTAGGCAGGGGTGGAGTTGCGAGGAAACTACACAGGGCTCCGGTATATATAAATTTTCTCCAATAAACAAGTATTAAAGTGATCTTTAGCCTGGCGGAAAGTGGGATGGTGTAATGAGTTGATGACCCTGGTTCCAATCTTCCTTCTGGCCACAATATTTTTCCTCACTAATCTTTTCTTTTAGGGTTTATTATAATTGGCCCTTAATGTTTGACTTATTCAGAGTTCAGCCCACATATTTGTCTAATGTTTAAAATAATCCCGGAAATAGTGAAATCATATTCCTTTCATGGGTCAATATTTTACTTTCCCTTCTCTCTAAAAAGTATTTTTTTTCCTATCATTTCCTTCTTCCTATCTCAACGAATAGTGGACATAGGTTAATAATCTTCGTACACTTTTATGTTACACTATTCTCTTTCTGTCTCTAACCAAATTTGAAATATAATTCAACACTGACATTTTCTATTATCTGATGAGCCGTATTCCTCGCATTTTATTATTTTTCTCATTCATTGTGAAATTGAAAGAGAAAACACTGACATCGTAAGAGGTATAATACAAAAAAATTTGTATAAAAAAGTGCTTCTAGATTTTAAGTAGCGAGTATTACATATTTTGATTTATCGTAATTTTAACTTAGGTTTGTCTGAGTTCGAATCCTGGCTCCGCCCCTGAGTGTACGGGAAGATGAAGGTCTTCAACTTCACATTACTGAACACTATTGAACCCACTTAAATTCTCATATAAAGCCACAACTATTTAGATATTAAGTTCACCAATACATTGTAGTGGTAGTTGACATGGTCAAGAGAGAGTCAGGAGGTTTGACTAGAAGGAGCCACTTTTGAAAGAGTGTGTGATAATTTACTGATCAAGCATTGTTGCCTTAAAGATGAACAAAGTTAAGCGATCTGTCAAAGCAGAGCCGTGGTTAAGAATTTGAAGGTTCCATGCGAAATTTAAATCTGAGTCCTTCGTACAATAAAAACAAAGAACAAAATATGAAGAACGTGTCACTACTATGATATAATCATCCTTACTAACTGAACTACTCTACATAACTTATTTGTTAGTTACCTTTAATTATATATTAGAAAACCACATCTTATAAAAATAGATATATAATTATATTAAACAAAAAAATGAAAATCCCCACAAACACGGGTTTGTGTCAAAGCTGTTGACTATACAAATACATCAGTAGAAGAGTGTTCCGTCTTCGAAAGAAGACCCACGCGAGCAAAAGACACAAAAGAATGTGACCCGATCCGATTCAAATCATGTTACTTAAATTGACCATCACACAAATTAGGGTTAAACACAATCAACACATACCTAATTAGACAAAAAAATAAATAAATATCTTGAATTATAAGAGTCAGTTTTTTATCACTAAAAAAGCTAAGAAATTTATACTCAAACATATGAACATCACCAGCACATCACTGGATAAACTTGGGGAAACAACAATTTTCCAAATTTCTTGCTTACCGCTTGCGGGAAAGCAAAAGGAAATGAAAGCAACAAATACTCAATAGTTGGTAGACATTTCTTAAACAATAATATCTCAATTCCCAAGTCTTCATCTCTATTTATTTCCTCCACTTCCTCTCACTACTAAATTATTCATTTTCATTATCTCCCTCTCTCTCTAACAACTTATAATACCATAGAAGACAACTGGCTTTCTACTTAATTTGAGGTAAAATCTTTTTGTTTTTCTTGCACTCTGTTGTTGAATTCGTTCTTCGTTTTCAGTTTGACAATCTTTTTCTTGCTAATTAGATTTCTATTTATTAACCCCTGTTGATAAACTAATTAGATTCTGAAATTAGTAACCAGAAAAAAAATGGAGAAGAATTAAAAGAAGATATTTGATCTCTCTGTTTGATTCTATACTGCCAAATTAATTTTGTCTGGAGTAGCGCCCTAAGTCTCTTGCTGGAATTGCCTAGTTATGTTGCCACTTGGACTATGACATGGATATTGGTCATTATGCTTTTATTATACCACGTGGAGTATGACACGGAGTTACTGACATGGCCATTGATCATTGCTGAAGTGGCAGAGTTGACATCTGGCATGCTGAGTCAGATACTAAATGTGGTGTTTTATCTAGTCCGACTCGGAAAGGAAGCAAAAATTATCCTCTTCAAGAAAAACAAACATTCTGAAATTAGAACTGCTAAATGGTCTGAAAATTGCGGTCGACAACAAGGCGAGCGGTCATGTGGCTGACTCCATTTGGTCAGCCCATTCCACTCTCCCTGTTGTCTGACAAATTGGGGCTGGCCACATCACCATTCGACTCGTGGTGGCCCCAAATGTCCGGCTATCTAACATTTTTGTTTTGAATTTTAATTTGAGTCGATTCAGACCTCGAGTCAGATTTCAGAATAACTTAGGAATAAGAAAATAACTGCTTCATTCCGAGAAATAGAGATTCACAATATCCCTCCTATATTCTGTTACATGTTTACTTAAAAAGAAAAGTTGGAACTTCTGTTTGGTGGCAAATAGTCCACTTGATTCTTTTGAACCAAACTTGTTGAAAAGCTATAAACATGGGTCCAAATTTATCAATAACTGTTTCCATTTGATGGGTTATTACTCACTTTAGTTTCTTTTTCAGATGGAATCTGAGGGTCAGTCCATGAAGTTTCAGTTTTCTCATTCAGTTATTAGCATCATATATTAGATATCTATATTTATATGTAACAAACTAAGAATTATCTTATTTGGAAAAGTTGTTTACTTTCAGTTTTTCGATTATTGAACTGAATACAAGCTATATATATATATATATATATGTTGATTCAGGGTTGAAGAAGAATATATGTGGTGAAAGAGCAATGGGTTCTCTTTCATTTTGTCTCATCAATGTGTTGTTTTATGCATTCTTTGGGTTATTTGCATCATACCCAAGTTTTGTCACGGCAGATACTCAAACTGCTAGCCTAATTGTTAATGCATCAGAAGGATCCGGCCGAAAGATTCCCGAAACACTGTTTGGAATATTCTTTGAGGTGAACCAATGATATTTATTTATTACTTAAGTGCAATTTTGGTTATCGACTTATCGTTTTTTAGTTTCTGCTCTTGTCACGATTCGTGTTTATTTCAAAGTATTTAGCTTCTTATTATACTTTGTTCTGGTTCTATATAGGAGATCAACCATGCTGGGGCTGGTGGTCTATGGGCTGAGCTTGTTAGCAACAGAGGTTAATTCTTATTTCTCTTGACATTTTGCCGTGTAAAAAATATGAAGGTTTGATCGAAATACCCCCAAACAACCATAAACCGTCTAGTACGGGGGTACTTTGGTAAAATTCCCCCAACTAGTCGTTGGAGGCGCAACAGGCATGTGTGCGAAGAGCTCACTCAGGCAAGCCTAAGAACAAGTCGTTCCCGTGTCAGGCTTGTGGTGAGCATAGGACGTGGCAGTTGATGACCCGGAGCGGGTAACACTTGTTTTTTAATGGGGCTTACCGTGCAAAAGGGTCCACTAAATGAGCCTTTTTGGGGCCAATACGACCCGTTGTGAACCACTAGGAATATTGGGTGCTACAATTTACGCAGTTAAAAAGATAAAGTTGATTTTCGTATGACAGAGAATTTGTACCTCGTATTGCAAGAGATCTTCGAAATCATGATACACTATATTATCCGTATCCTCACACAAAATGGAAAAATTTCATATCTGCCTATATTAAATTTAACTTTCATTTGAGGTGATAGTGAAGCTTTCTTCTTTCAGGATTTGAGGCAGGGGGTCAAAACACTCCCTCAAACATTGATCCTTGGTCTGTTATCGGTGATGGTACATCTATACTCGTATCAACTGATCGTTCTTCGTGTTTCGAACGAAATAAAGTTGCACTTCATATGAAAGTTCTTTGTGATACCAAAAGTTGTCCTGCTGGAGGAGTTGGAATTTATAACCCTGGATTCTGGGGCATGGTAAGGAATAAACAGTTCATAGTTCTTTCCATCAGTAATTTGGTTAAATCGTCAATTCTTGTTACTCATATCTTCTTTTCGATACTCATTTTTTGTGGCAGAATATTGAACAAGGAAAGACGTATAGAGTGGTTTTGCATATTAAGTCACTGGATTCGGTTAATATTGCAGTTTCATTTGCTAGTTCATCCGGGACACAAATTCTTGCTACTTCTAACATAATGTGAGCATAAAGTTTTCAGTGCTTTAAACGAATTTTAATCTTCGTGTCACTTAACCAAGATGATTCATGTTGATCCTTTTTTATTTTAGAGCTACTGCTTCCGACGTGTCAAATTGGAGCAAGGTAGAGGTTTTGTTGGAAGCGAAAGGAACAGACCATATGGCAAGGCTTCAATTGACAACGGCGAAGAGAGGAGAAATTTGGTTTGACCAAGTTTCAGCTATGCCCTTGGATACTTATAAGGTACATGTTCAATTTCACTCGTCAAGTCTCAAACTTTACATATAACTAACAACATTTCCTCGCCACAGGGTCATGGTTTCAGGAAAGAGCTCGTTGAGATGCTTACAGATCTAAAACCTCGATTTATCAGATTTCCAGGTATGCCACGAAGTCATTTTCGATATAATCAGTCGTGAACTTTCTATAATACGAAGGTTGCGAGCCATATTAAGATTTAACATAATTTGTTTCTGCGTTATATTGTACTAGGTGGTTGTTTCGTTGAAGGTGAATGGTTAAGAAACGCTTTCCGTTGGAAAGAAAGTGTTGGGCCATGGGAAGAAAGACCTGGACACTTTGGAGATGTTTGGATGTACTGGACAGACGATGGGCTAGGGTATCTCGAGTTTCTTCAAGTACGCATTAATCGAAATTCCTTTAGTTTTTCATAAAAGAATAAATCTTCGCTAATAATTCATAACCAAGTAGTTTCGTTTTCTGACTACAGCTAGCAGAGGATATTGGTGCAGCACCCGTATGGGTAATCAATAATGGTATTCTCATTTGGTCCGACTTCTGGTATATTTAAACGAGTAGACATCCGTCTTTCTTTTAAAATATTTTTCTTCCTAATATTATTGTCCAGGAATTAGCCATCAAGACCAAGTCGCTACTTCTGCCGTCTTACCTTTTGTTCAGGTATGTCCTTAACCTTCTTGTTCATGTTTGATATCAAGCATTTTATCATACGATATATGCATTTTGTTACTATTCTTATAACGAGTAATGCATTTCGTGTTCATTTTTAATGCAGGAAATGCTTGATAGCATAGAGTTTGCTAGAGGTGGTCCAACTTCAACTTGGGGTTCTGTTCGGGCGGCAATGGGACGGCCAGAACCATTTGACTTGAAATATATAGCAATCGGGAACGAGGACTGTGGTAAAACAAATTACCTAGGTACTAGTTTTCGTTCATTTCTTTTTTAACCGTTTCTTTATCATTTTATTCGACGTTTAGAGTATACAAGTAAGATTCGGTTCTACCTTGTGAGAGTTTACAAGTGCAAAAATCATGAATTAATGTGAGACTTCTCCTGACTTTATATTCATCAGGAAATTACCTCATGTTCTATAATGCTCTTAAACATGCCTATCCTGATATCGAAGTAATCTCAAACTGTGACGCATCTTCTCATCCGTTAAATCATCCAGCAGATATGTACGATTTTCATGTAAGTAGTAGTATTGTTATCGATACAATTTATAGACGTTTTCTTTATGTTGGTATATAAATATATGTATGTTAATATAATTGTTTTCTCTAAGTTATAACTCAAGTGTGCCCTTATGTAGATATACACATCTGCTTCAGACTTGTTTTCTAATAGCCGTAAATTTGATCAAACATCACGAAATGGACCAAAGGTAAGGTTTTTGTTCGGCTTCGTTTCTTGTTATAGGAATCTGTCCGGCTTTTAGTAATTTTAGTTCAATTATGCCTGATCTTGTACCCGGACACAACTCTAGGCTTTTGTAAGTGAGTATGCTGTGACTGGAAATGATGCTGGGAAGGGTAGTTTTCTAGCAAGTTTGGCAGAAGCCGGGTTCCTTATTGGGCTTGAAAAGAATAGGTACGCTCGTAATTTCCTCCATTATATCGCACTTTGCTCCATAGCTTATGGTTAATTGAACATTGCTACTTCTATTCAATACAGTGACATTATCGAGATGGCAAGTTATGCTCCACTGTTCGTGAATGTTAACGACCGAAGGTACCATTATTTACCTTTCCCTTCAAACCTTTATAATTGAGGTACCTCTATGCAAATACGGAATTTATGATATTTTCTTTGTTAACTTCGAATTGTTAAGGTGGAATCCGGATGCAATTGTTTTCGACTCATCAAAACAATATGGGACTCCTAGCTATTGGATGCAAACCTTTTTCGCAGAATCAAGTGGGGCGACTCTTCTCAATGCTAACCTTCAAGCGAATCCCTCTAATTCTTTGATTGCTTCTGCAATTAAATGGCGTAGCTCCACGGACAACAAAGATCGCGTAAGAATAAAGGTAATAAACACCCGTCTCAATACCTGATGTTTCGTCTTTGAGCCTACCTATCTATTATACTAGCCTTTTCTTTGATTTAGATACTTATTCGTTGTGGGACTTAGTGCCTTGGACATGAAACTTATGTTTCACGTCGAAAGTTCTTCAAAATTACTCGAACCAAGCTTCAAACTTTTTTTTTTCATTCATCCTCGTTATACTTGTGGCACCCTCCCTCTAAGTTGATTATCCCCACCACCACCACCACCACCTCCGAATTACCATATTGCGTTTTGAGATGTTCGTGTATTTGTTTTTGTGATTATAGAAAAAAAAAATATTGTCTAACTTTTGGTGTTTTCTTGTTTCAGATCGTCAATTTTGGGAGCAATGCAGTGAATCTTAAGATCTCTGTAAATGGATTAACACCGAATTCCATCGATCTTAATGGATCGACAAAAACTATACTAACATCGAATAATCTTATGGACGAAAATTCATTCCAAGAGCCTAATAAGGTGGTGCCTGTAAAAACTCTACTCGAAAATGCAGGAGAAAATATGGTAGTAATGCTCAGTCCACATTCATTTACTTCTTTTGATTTGTTAAGCAAACCCTCAAATGGTCTTCTGATTTCAAATGTAGCTGATCATGTTTCTAAATCTTCTACTCATATTAAACACAATCATTGAAGTAGATGAAGATTCATATAAATTATCAATAACATAAAGGGGGGAACCCTTGCTTACAAAAAAAAAGTGGATGGTCTATGTATTCTTTTCTTGATCAATATATTTCAAATTTCAGTGATAATAATGGTTTTGATTTTTGAACATAAAAGGTCAAAATGAAATTATTTGTATTAGAAACTTGTGTTGGTTGGACCAAATTATGTACTTTAGAAACATATATAAAAAGAATATAAACACAAACTTTTTTGCTGACTAGGACAAACTGAAAGGCAAATCTAGTCGTCCGTTGATATTTTGATAAGATACTCGCCTTTAGATCTATTACCCACCTTGATTTATTGACCCACTAAATCAAATAAAGTAAAGAAAACCTTCAATGTGGGCCGTCAGATATAGTGTCCTAGCGACAGTCGACCTTCCTCACCTGCCATCGCGCGTTATTTCCCTTCCCCTCCTACTCTCTTCGCGCCAGTTACAGTCCCTTCTTCAATATCTTGAGACGTTACGAAAGTTACGGTCACTCTTCCTTATCTCTTCGTCAAAACCGAACAAATCTCCACCCCTCTCCAAATCTTCATGAGAGAAGAAATCAAGGTTCATGGCCCAAATTTTCAGCAAAAAATCAAGAAAAACTCTTCATCCCTCCCCAAATATTGAAGAAATTGTGAGAGGCCAGATTAAAACACACAAGAAATGAATAATTGATATGCATAATGTATCAATTTTAAGGCTCAGAAGCTCACATAGATTTTATAAGTCTTGATCGTACCAACATGTTTAATTCTCATTTAACACATCATGTCAACAAAGGCTATGTGCATATAGATTTCTAGAGTGATTTCCACAGAAAATGATAAATAAATATTATGTCCAGATCTAAAGATCAAATATTAGAGTACAGAGATGTGTCAAAATTATGTCACATCAAATACCCCCACTCTTGATCCTTGCTTGCCCTCAAGCAAGACACACAAATTACAAACTACTCATTCACTTTATTTCTATATGGAGATGGAGGCGGTGGTGGTTGAGATGCGATAGACAAAGAAAATAGTTGGCAAAATAATTTTAATAAGTATATTTTACACTACTTAACTTTAAAGTCAAAAGTTAAACATATAAACTTTAAAAGAAAATTAAATATCAACTTAATTGAAGTCTGAATTTTTGGCGTTTTTAAACTACTTTTTACTTCTGTACTTAAATAAGTTATTTTGGTGTTGCCAAGGACGACACCTAACTTGATGTTATTTTTTTTTTGTCTATTTGTACGCTCAAGCTCTGTAGGGGCATAACCAGATGTGGTGTCTAAAAGGAGACGTACTAATGTTTGACCCTGTAACATACACACAAACAAGTATTAGTAAAAGGCAGAATTAGATTTGAACTCCTAAACAAATTCATCTTTTGAACTACAAAAATAAAATCATTTTTCCGCCTACAATTAATCCCATGGCATATAGTTGCGTAAGAAAATTTCAATTGTTGGAGTTAATTTGAGACACTAGAGTCTGGCATATGTATAAACAAAGGCCGCGGCTTTGGGAAATAAAAAAAATCCCTGGGGAATAAATATTCTCTACAAAATTGGTCAACCGAGATTGACTTTTTTTATATCTATTTGTTGTTATAGGGCTCCCAATTTTAGAGTTAAACAAAACTAAATTTGTAGAAGATCCTATAAACGAATTTAGAAAGAACTTTTATAAATTTAAGCAAAATCTTTCTAGGGTTCTAAACCCTAAACTCTTTCCAAGTTTCTTCTTTTCTACATCTTATTTTTCAAAGCTTTGTTTTCTTCTAATCACTAAACCCTAAAAACATAGGAGAACAACCTAATATGTTTAGAAGTGAATATGTTTTAGGGTTTCAAAATTAATTGATTTTTAGAGTTTATAATGTGTTTATCTTGGGGAGGATTAATGAAAGAAGAAACTTGCTTTGGACATCCCGGGAAGATGTATTAAGAACTTCAAAATATTTTGTTTGATGATTTCTAGAGTTTAGAATGTTTTTTTCTTCTTTATCTCTCTAACTTTATTGTTGATTTTAGAGAAATAAGGTTAGTATGTATTTGAGATTTGGGGAAGATGAGTAAGAGAAGTTATAGAGAATGAAAAAAGATGAGATGAATAAGTTTTTTTTCCGGAGAAGAAGAAAGAAGAGGGGAAGAAGAAAGAGGTGTAAGTTATAAAAAAAAATTGTGTTCCCCACAAAAAAATATTCACTAGAGATTTCATAAAAAAAACATGGATTCTCCGGAGAATTTATTCTCCGGAGATTTTTATTTATTCTCCAAAGCCGCGGCCTAAACAAACTACCATCTGCCCCATAAGAGTTGTAAGTTTAGATGATTTACTTGGCTACGTTGGGCTTGACTCAGATTGGTGGGGAAGGGGATCATCTGCCCGATACCATCTTTAAATGCTTAGGCGTATGGAATCAAATGCTTAGGCGTATTGAATCAAATGCTTAACCGAAATTAGATAGAACAAGAGTTCTTCAGAGTTCAGAGAGCAGTAAAGAAGATTTTAGAGAGAAAAAATACTGGTAAAGTAAATTTCACAAGTATGTCTTACACAAGTTACTTAATTTTAAAGTCAAAAGTTACAAATCTAAAATATAAAAAAAAGTAAAATATTAACTTAATTGAAGTCTTAAATTCTAGCGTTCCCAAACTACTTTGTACTTTTCTACTTAAATAAGTTATTTTAGTGTTACCAAACTACTATACTTAACTTGACGTCATTTTTTGCTTTTTGAATGCAGCTCTCTAGTAGCATAAGCAATTGTGCAGGATAGAAGGTGATGTACTTTTGTTTGACCCTGTAACATACACACGAAAACAAGTATTAGTAAAAGGCAGAATTAGATTTTAACTCGTAAACAAATTCATCTTTCAATCTACAAAAACAAATTCATCTTTCAATCTACAATTAATCCGCCAAGTTCAGCTAAATAACTATAGGGTTTGACTGGGATGGATGGTAGCTTAAGATTATCCCATGGCATATAGTTGCATAACAAAAATTTAATTGTTGGGGTTAATTTGAGACACTAGGGTCTATGGCATATGTATAAACAAACTATCAGCTGCCCCATAAGAGTTGTAAGTTGAGATGATTTACTCCCTCGGCTACGTTAAGCTTGGCTCAAAACTCAAATTGGTGGGGAAGGGGATCATCTGCCCGATCACAACTTTAAATGCTTAGGGGTATTGAATCTAGTGTGACCATTTATCCGAACTTGGAATAATTGCACTCCTAAAAATTCTATCAGGTGTTCACTGTTAAAGGTCACTGTGCCGTTTCTTTTAAAAAAAAATGAAATTTTTAGGATAAACTTACTGGGATATCATAAGGAACAAAACAAGAACATCCACAAGGAAAAACAAACTCAAGGTTTGATAGTAAATTAAATCAAGTTAGCTAATGTGACATATAATAACAGAAAACCTAACTAAGGGGCAAGCATAATATACTTACAGGCATTGGATCAATGTCATATACAACTGCTTTGGGTTTCTTGACGCTAAGCAACCTATGTTCTTTCGTAAGTTGCCTTAAAGCAACCATGAATATATCTGCTTCTTTAATAATATCCTTGCAGTTATTTATTTCGGAAACTCTTATATTGATGATGCTAGCACCTTCTCTCTATAAACAAAAGTCAATAATCAATAAAATGACTAAAAAGATAAACAAAACCATCATCTTCGAATATGACAAGTTTCAATCTAGATAAATTATATACCTCAAGAAATTGCCAATCCGTGTTCGCAAAGATGTTTCTAAGTCCAATTACAACCACTCTTTTTCCTCTCATGTCGACTTTATCATATTTTTTCAATGATTCTATGATTCTTTTCATGGAATCTGCAGATGTAGGGTCTTTAACTTGCATATTCCAACGTTGAATTGGTTGAGGAAACCCACTTGGGTCTAGGGGAAGGGATAAAGCATCCAATATCTTCTCTTCATCCATATGCTGGTAAGAAAAGATAATCACTACCCATTTAGAAGAACAATAACAAAGTCCACTATGATGGGAATATCTTACTTAAATGCAGCCTATGAGAGGCATGAGCTCTCTCTAGGGTTGGGGTCTGGGACAATATTTGGTGCTTGGTCAAAATAAGATAATAAGTAAAAAAACATTAATGGAAAATATTAAACAAAGTTTACATTACATGAGGAAAGGGGTATGGAATGAAGGTGCAATGAACACGAGGGTCGTGACGGAATCGATTGGCGCAGTCGAGTATTTGTTCTGCTGTGGAATCATCAGGTAAAGGATTTTCATAAAATTTGATCCCAACAATTTTACAAGTTTTCTTCAATGTCAGGTAAGTTTGAGACTCTTTTATAGTATTCCCAACAGGAATAGTAGCCAATCCTGGAACTACACCAAATTCATCCCTCATCTTTGAAACTTCTAACCTAAGGTTGTCTCTTGCTTTCTCAACAACAGCTTCATGGCAACTTTTCTCCCACAACAATTCTTCATCTGAAAGAAAAGATCAATCAATCCTCCTCACACTTCTAAAACTTCAACGTATTAAGAAAAGTTTTGATTAGTACCTGACGGTAAAGAGTAGTAGGAACTTTGAGTAGGAGGATGAGTATTGATGGAGGCGATTCTTCGGGTGGTGCTAAAACTTTTAGTTTTGGATTGAACCCAAGAAGAAAGTGATAGTTGTAGCTGAAGAAATCCAGTTCTGATGATGTTCAAGTACCGCAGAAACGAAGAAGAAGAACTCTGTGATTGTGATGATGACTCCATTCTCAAACTAAACTGAGATGATGATGCAGGGGCACCCGGCGTGGAGGCTTTTTCCATGACCAAACCGGGCCATAGGCCATCCGGTCATGAAGAGTAATTTTTAGGAAGTCCCAATTTTAGTATGATTATTAGAGAATTTAGGTTTAGGAATTTATGCTATTTTAGTATTTCCAATAATTGGAAAGGTCCAGATTTGAGTTTAGCTATTTAGGAAGTTGCAGTCTTTTAATTATTTATTAGGAAAGTCTAATTCAAGTCTATCTAGGAAAGTCCAAAATCCTATAAAAGGATATCTAGTTTGTCCATTATTCTCATGTTGAAGAGAAAATCCCCTTGAGTTTAATAAAGTTTATCAAGTTTTAGAGTTATTTTAATCTTGCTTTTTAATTGTTCTTCGTTTATTTATTGTTTTCTTTATTTCCGCTGCGTTCTACATCAGATGATGATGAGCAAACAAGAGAATCAAAGCTACTGATTAATAAATAAGATTATCAGGGTTTTTGGGTTGGGAGCGGCTGCCTCCAACCCCCTTTTTCCTTTTTTGGGTTATTTCCTAGTAGTATTATATTGGAAACTTGCAATATTTTGTAGTATTAGTTCTAATCTATTTCTTTTATGGATTATGGATATTATGGAAGCTTTGAATAGAAAATCAAGCAATATATGTTGTAAACCATTCTGATACAATTTCAAAAATGCAAATAACAGTTGACTTAAAGCTGCTAGCTTAACGATATACAAGATAATAGTGTTTTTACTACTGCATTATACTGCTCATACCCAAATATAATATATTAAATCTATATAACAAAACACATTTGTTGTGACTACGACAAGCTGAGTAGGACAAAAAAAAAAGAGAAAAATTGCCAACTGGATTGTAAGATGATACAAAGGATTTTGCTGACTGGACAAATTTCATAGTAAATCATCATCGTTCGTTTACGATCAATGGTTTCATTTATGGTCTCTCTCGGTCCCAATGGGTCTCATTTGTGGTCTATATTCAATGGAGGGTTATAGTAAATGCTCTTAATCTGGCTCCAGATTCAACAACGTAGATTGATGAAGAACTCTCCTTCCACCAAATCGACAACACCTCACTGACTAAACTGGCTTTGTCTGTTACAATCTTCCATCTGCTTCATCAGAATCTCTTTCTTCTTTTTAATCTCATATTCAACAGAGGAACAAAACTTAAATCCCTTTAAGTAATAATCCCCTTAAGTAATAGGAAGTGGAAACTGATATCTCTTCCAATTCTCCAAACTTTACTCGTTATTTAGAATTTTAATGGTTTCTTAAACCTCTTCTTCTCCTTAACTTCTATCTCTTTTTGTATCCTCCAACAATATATTTGTCTCACTTTTAATTCAGAACCAATTCATTCAATAATTTTATTCATTTACGTGATGCCTCTTCCTCATCCTTTTGATATTCAACATTCAGTTCGTATTCATTCTTAACCACAAAACACCACTTCTCCTATAATTAATCCAAGTAAGTTTTACTCTTATATCTTTCAGCTGTTGTAAAATCTCTTGGTTGTCGTCTTAGTTTTCTAAGCTTAAAATCTATTGGGTAGTCTCTTAGTTTTCTATGTTAGGGTTTTTTGCAGCAACCCCATCAAAATAGGTAACGCATTCAAAGTGCTCGATAAATTGCAAGCAAGAATTTTTGGATAATATGCAAGTGGATCAGTTTTTTGGTAACAATCTTACTCTAAATAGGTAAGGAGAGAATTTCCTACAAGGTGTCATTCTTCTCTGGTTTTGCTTCATATTACTCATCTATTTTGTTTGCAGATAGGGAAGCAACATTTTTTTAACACCTTTATGACTTTTGTTGTAAATCAGTTTATCTTGACGAAAAACTATAGTTGTGGTTGGGTTGGAAGGTGTTTACTGAAGGTACCCACTCTTCTCTTGCATTTCTGTAACCGAAAGTTTTTGCATATACTATTTTAGACTGATAATAATTCAATAAAATTGTTGTAATTTGTTATAACTAAAAGTCGCGGAAGCTATCGAACCTATCCTAGAAATTGATCCGATTATGAAGATTAATCGAAAAGCTAAGTCAAAATCAAATATGCGAACAGAAATTAACGAGGTTCGGCTTTAAAGCCTACGTCCTCGGGCGAACAAGAAATCTTTATTGAAGGATATATGAAGACGACTCACACAACCCGCAAGTTCGTCCCAAGATGGTACCGTATAGTAATAACCTTCTATACTAAATCTTCGACGACCGAGAAATTTAACACCGCTCAAAAAACTATGAAAAATTTCTCTCACTCGTGCTCTCTCTCTAGCTCTCTAAAGAAGAGTTGTTGTTGCTTGTGTTGGTATGGTTACAAAAGCACTCAACCCACCTATTTATATTAAATATAAGCCGGTGGGATTGGGTTGTGCCGACTCCAAATTGAGTATAAAATTGGAAACCAATTTGGCTCCACCAACCGACTTCAATTTGGTTTCCAAAACTGCCTCCAATTGATTTCATCAAACCGCCTCTCTTCCATGCCATGAAACCGCCTCAATCCAAGTCATGAAACCGCCACTTACATAATTGATAGAAGTGCATCTGGTTCATTACTTGATATGGTACCACATGCTAACGTCGTACGAAAGTCAACCAATCAATAGGAACTACGTGGTAAACGAGCTTTATTGAATTTCAGAAAGATAAGAAACTGAATTGATACACTAGTTTTATGTTTGTCAACCGGGTACAAAGCTTTAAAGGTGATGTGAGATAATCGAATCTTCTAATAAAGGTAATCTCTTTTATCCAGTTGTCTATTATTAGAATTTTCTACTTGGGTTTCGATCTGATTTTGTTCTTTTTAGAAAGCCAACTGGAATAATTTGGGACGATAATTCGAGCCGTCCAGTTTTCACTTCTGGTACAATTGGAGAATATGTTGATAGCAAGTGTATCACTAGAACTTAAAAAATGATTTTGTGAAGTGATGCAGCTGACGAAATAGCATTAGAATTTTATGCTAAGTGGGGTCGTGACAAGTCAGGGATTGGATGACCTAGAGAAAGATTTTCTATTTTTAGTAGTTTGCTAATTCTATATTTTCTTGGTTTTCGTAGTTTCAGAATATTAGTTGCGTTAGAGAAGATTTCTTAGTTTTTAGCAGTTTCTCAGTTTTGATTATTTTCTTAGGTTGTGTTTGATAGGGGAATTTTCGGAGAAAATAGAAAAAATTTCTCAAAATTTTATATTTTTCTTGTGTTTGGTAGACAAGTTAGAGAAAAAAAGTTTATGTCACGTGACACAATTTTCTCACTTTTCTCAAAAATACCAGGAATTAATTAGGCCAGCGCTTTGGGGAAAGCTAAATAGTTTCCGGGGTGTGAAGACTTGGTCAAAATGGTCAATTTTGTTTGACAATTTTATTTTGTAAATTGTTAGGGGGAAAAATAAAAAATCTCCACCTCACCTCTCTCTCTCCACCTCACCTTATCATCTTCACCGGCGAATTTTCCGGCCGGCGACCTTCAAACATAAAAAAAAAAAAAAAATTCTCTCTCCTCTCTCTCTCTCTAAAAAAAATAATTTTTTTTTTTTACTTTAAGACCTAGATCTGGTCTGAACAGACCAGATCTAGGTCCGTTCTGTTCTTGAAGAACAGACCTAGATCTGGTCGTTCTTCACGAACAGACCAGTTCTGTTCGTGAAGAACAGACCAGATCTAGGTCTTAAAATTTTTTTTTTTTAGAGAGAGAGAGGAGAGAGAATTTTTTTTTTTTTTTTTTTTAATGTTTGAAGGTAACCGGCCGGCGACCTTCGTCGGTGAAGATGGTGAGGTGGCAGAGATAGAAGATGAGATGGAGGAGAGAGGTGAGGTGGAGAGTTTTTTATTTTGAATCATATTCCCCATAAAATATGTTTCCCCGGAAACTTTTCAAAATTTTGCATATTCCCTTTAAAATTTCACATCCCGGAAACTATTTAGCTTTCCCCAAAGCGCTGGCCATTAATTACCCTCCCCGTACCCGAGACCCGAGTAAAACTTTTCTGTCAAAAGGAAAGTCGTACCTTTTTGCTCTTTCTCTCTCTACCTTTATTGTTCCTCCCACTCTCTCTCACAACCCTCTTTTTTTTTTTGCTCTCTCAGCCCAATGCACGGAGAGAAAGTAATAAAGATGTGAAAAGTTTCATCTCTAAAACTCACCCTTCAAGCTTCATTCATCACACACCCTCTCTATTTTGTATCTAAAAAGCAAAAATATATGAGATCTATGACTCAAAACAAATCCAAGAACATCTCAATTGGGTGTAAGATCAAAACAAAACTAAACAAACTCATTCTTCAAGCTTCATTCACACTTCAGGCTTCATCTCCAAAACTCACCTCATCATCACTTCACCAGCATAACCCTAGTTAAGAATGGTGCCCAAAATGATGGAATTATCACCAAGCATAAAGTATAAGTAACTAGAATAGTTCATGATCATCTATATGTATCAGTTTAATTGTAAGATCACAAAGCTATTGAGTGTTTGAGTATTTGAGTGTTCTAATCAAGATCCAAGATTTTAGAGTGGAGGCATCAATTGTAAGATCACAAGGATATTTGAGTGTTTGAGTATATTTTATTATATTTTTACAAAAAAGTTGAACAGAACTTGAAGGAAATTTCAAATTATTCCCGTGATTTTCGTTTTCTTTGAAATACCAAATAGAAGAAATTAAAAAATTTGGAAAATTAATTCTTTCACCCGTAGTGAAACAAACAGTGGAAAAAAAATAAAATGATGATACCAATATTTAACAAGGATCGTTTAACATAAAAGATAAAGAGAAAACTTACAAAGATGAGTTGGGAGAGCAGAAACCAGACTTAATCAACTGATAAAGAAAAAACTTACAAAGATGGGAGAGCAATACTTCGGCTTTATTAATCTTCAAGCTTTAATTACAAACTACTATTACAGAGCTTGACAGAGAAGAAAAGGAAAAACTTAGAAGAAAATAACTTGCAAAATAACTTGGGTTCAGAATGAACCAACATTCGGAATTTATAGAAATTTTTAGATGACCGGAACAGTTCCGGTTTCCAGGTCTACTTCGTCGTCTTCTGATGAATAGTGAATAGTAAAATTGACTTTTTACTATTTGCCTTTTACTATTTGTCACAGTAAGCCGCCATCTACTGTTGAGAATAGTTCTTGACTCTTCCTGTCGAAATAGTTCTTGACTCTTCCTGTCAAAATAGTTCTTGACTCTTCCTGTCGAAACAGTCTTGACCTTTACTATTTAAGCTGACAATCAATATTTTGAATAGTGTCTTCTAGATGCTGATACTGTCGAATAATACTGAAATACGGATTTACTGTACAATTGTACAGTAACTGTAGCAAACTACTGATCTTTTTGTTTGCCTTTTGCAGATTTTAGTAACTTCTGAGAATGCACTTCGATGATAGCATCCCAGTAATCTGCCATTGAGGTATCCGATTTTGCTGATTTTGAGTCATCGAAATCTTCATTTGGATCTTGGCTTTCTCCAGCCAATACAGCATACTGATTTTCTTGAGATGACGAGTCATCTTGAATTTCAGTCTCTATATCTTGCTTCTGATGATGATGAGCTAGGAATTGATTTTTAATTATTTCCATAACTTTAATCTGTTGATCTACCGATGAAAGGTTCGGATATTTTTTCTGAATATCATCCAATAAAAATTGGAAAATATTATCAGAAGGTGAAATAGATACGGATTTTTGAGTAGCCTTATAGGCATTTTCATACTCAATTACAGTTTGGCAAATGAGTTTATGGGTATCTGTAATAGGAAACCCATCCCACCATTTGTAATGAAAAGTTCTGCTAATACATGGAATTAATAGATCATCAAAGTGAAATTCTAGATCCCATCTCCATATCCATGGTATTTTGAACTCTGCCATATAACAGAGTGCTGATAACCCTTTTGGGGTTTTTTCTGCAGTTTTTCCCTTGAGCTTTGGATGATACTCATACCATTTTAGCCAAGGGTCTTTCAGTGTATCTGGTAAGAAACTCAGTTCTGGACCGAATTTCTCCCACCAATGCAGAAACCAGAGAGGGAAACCTTTTCCTTTAACAATTTCAGGGTTAATACTGATAAACCAGGAGTGTTTCTTGATCGGATTCTGATAATAGAACATGAATGACCATGCCAAAACATAATCCCAATAATTATAGTTTTGACCATTCAATTTCAGGCTTCTGGGTCTTGAGGGGTCAAGAGCCCATTCTGTTATATGTAAGACTCTTACTATATAACACTTAGAATGTGTTATAGGAGACTTACTGTCTTTCAGATTCAAATGGTGGTGTACCATTTGTACAGATTCTGTTTCATTCAAAATGGCTTCATAGATATATCTATGCTTGCCATCTTGGATAGGATAGTTTTGTACTCCTAAGTACCGTTCTTTGATGTGCCATGGATCATGTTTCCACTGGACATCTTCTAAGGATACAGATAGAATTTTTTCAGTTATTAACTTTTTAGCATAAATGATTTCCTTTTTTAGGATATCTTTAGCAGTTAGTTTCGGATTGGGTTTATCCTGAGAGGATGATCCTACTACAGGGAATTCTGATAGAGAAGAAAACTTCCCTTTTTTCTGATTTACTTTCTTCGGATATCTAGATCCTCCTGCTCCTTTATCAGGTGGTTCCATCTTTATCCTGCAAAAATTCACGGGTTAAAAAATCAGGAAGAGAGTTCTGATTTCCTTTAATATATTCAATTTTAAAATCGAATGCAGATAATTCAGATTGCCATCTTGCAAAAATTTGTTTAGAAACTAAATTTTTAACATCTTTTTGCAAAATATCTTTTGCAGCACTACAGTCAATACGGAGTAGAAAAGATTGATTTAATAAATCATCTTGAAATTTAGAAATGCATTTGACTATTGATAACATTTCTTTTTTGATGGTGGAATAGTTTTTCTGAGCATTCTTCCACATTCCAGATGCAAATCTAAGTAATTCTTCTTTATTAGTAGAAGGGTTTTTCTGTTTTAGAATACCTCCATAACCAATATCAGAGGCATCCGTTTCAACAATTTTGAACCATTGAGGGTTTGCTAACCCTAGACATGGTAATTGTTTTACTCTAAGTTTGATTTTTCGGACTGCTTGGGTATGCTGATCATCCCAAGGTAATGGATTCTTTTTAAGCCTATCATATAAAATAGCACTATCCATTGCTATATTCTGGTAGTAGTCTGCTATATAATTAAGACTACCTAAAAATCTTTGCAATTGATTTTTGTCTCTAATTTCATCAGGAAATTTAGAGGCAAATTCAATGCTTCTGTCAATAGGGATTATTGTCCCTTGACTAATATTCTGTCCTAGAAATCTAACTTCAGTTTGAAAGAGTTTCATTTTAGGTGCAGATATGACTAAACCATTTTTTCTGATAACATCTTTTGTAATTCTAAGATGTCTAAAATGTTGATCTATATTAGATGAAAATACTAATATATCATCTATATAGACAATAGTAAAATTTGAATACGGAATAAAAATATCGTTCATAATATTTTGAAATTCTGAAGGGGCATTTTTTAAACCGAATGGCATAACATTCCATTCATAATGCCCAAAGGGTACAGTAAATGCAGTTTTATATCTATCTTCTTCAGTTAGTTGAATCTGATAGTATCCAGATTTAAGATCAAATTTAGAAAATATTTTTGCAGAATGCAATCTATCTAAAAGATCTTTTTTGTTTGGAATAGGATATCTAATCCATTTTAGAGCATCATTCAAAGGTTTGTAATTTACTACAAGCCTTGGAACACCTCTTTCCTTTTCAGCTGCTTTATTCACATAGAAAGCGGTACAACTCCATGGTGAATAACTTTTTCTGATAAGCTTCTTATCTAATAAATCTTGAATTTCTCTCTTACAAAGTTCAAGATATTCAGCATTCATTTGACTAGGACGAGCCTTAGTCGGAATCTGAGTTTTTTCATCAAATTCAGGTTTATAAGGTAAAGATACAATATATTTTTTCCTTTCCCAAAAAGCATTGGGAATATTGCTACAAACTTCGGTTAGAAATTGATTTTCAATTTCTTTGATTTTTAGTTTTATTTCTGGGGAGTTCAATTTCTCGGAAATATTCAAATTATGTATTTCTTCTTGTAAGAAGTTTAAATGAGCAGTTTTAGAATTAATTAAATATTCTAACTCATTTAAAGTCCTGGTTTCAGGGCTAGTAATAAATTCAAAATGTATTTTATGATTCTGAAAACTAGCATATAATCCGGTTTCATCTATCTTGTCATAAGGGAAAAATAAATTAATAAATGGAGTTCCCAGAATAACTTCTTGAGATAAATTTCGGATTAAAATAAAGGTTTGTGGAATACAGATTCCTTTATTACAAATATAAGCTTCAGGTAGCTTATAATTAATTGGCATTCTATCTCCACTTGCAGAATGTAGAGATTGTACGGTTTTTTCGAAGTATTTAGTCGGAACTAAACCTTCTCTAATACAGTTCATGTCAGCTCCGCTATCCACCAATGCTACTGCATTAGTAATGGTATATTCTTTGTTGATAACAATATTAATACTTATATACCATTTCTGATAGGTAATTTTCTGCATAGTATTTAAAAAGATAAGATTATTATCTAAAATACTAGATGGTTCTGTGTTTAGAATAGCAATCGATTTATCTTTTGATTGATGTTTTTCAGCTAGACTTTCTAATTGAATAAGTCTGATATTCTGGTTATGTAACTCTTCTCTGATGAGTTTTATTTCAGATTTAACTATATTTAAGAGCTTCTAGTTAAGCTTAGTTTACTGATTTTATTAGGGGCAAATGTTATTTCAACATCTCCCTCAGGTGTTTGGGTTATTCAAAAGATAAATCGATTGCTATTCTAAACACAGAACCATCTAGTATTTTAGATATAACCCAAACACCTGAGGGAGATGTTGAAATAACATTTGCCCCTAATAAAATCAGTAAACTAAGCTTAACTAGAAGCTCTTCCGCCAAAAGGATAGAAGACTATAAAGTCTCATATCCTAGTAGTTTATCCAGATACTCTGTATCAAATGATGAACTTAAAGAGCAGATCATCCGAGGATTAAAGATTTCTGATCAACAAATTCCACATGGAGTCTATGTTGAACAGACAACTGAACAGGAGAAAGAACAAAGGACTTCTCCGACTCAATCTGAAATGAGTTTCCATTTATAAAATTTTATGGATTATAGTCCAGGATCAATACCTAGACAGTGGCTTAATCAGGAGCTCATGATGACAAAACATGAAGCTTTCCGAAATTGGTTTTTTGCAGCCTTTAATAGTAGGACTCTTGAAAATATTAAAAATATTTATTATCAAGAGTTAGAAAGGGATCAAAAAATGACAACCTTTACTATTTGGTTTCATAATTGGTACCCTAATCAGAAAACTATCCATGTGATAGAAGATTATACAAAAATGTGGACTAAGAGTGATGGAACTAAGATTAATTCTATTCATCCTCCACCTGAAGCCTTGACTCTTAAAAATGACAATGAAAGTAAAGCACTAGAAGCAGTTCCATATGCTATACCTAGTGAATCAGTAACTACCGTCATAAAACAGCACAATCATACCAATCTAAGTCTTCAGACTATTGGTAGTCAATTAATCAGAATTGAAAATACTATTCATAATCAATTGAGTAGTATTGAAGAAAAACTTAAGGATACACCTAAAGTTTTATCTACCAAGGTTGAATCCACTTCAAAAAATAAAGACAAAGAAATTGTTGAAGTAGATGTTAAACCTAGTCCAGAAATCAAAGACTTTAAACTGTCTGATAAACAGGATATAGACTTTGCTAATTTAATCATTGAAAGAATGAAAAATTTAAAGATTAATATTATTAGCCAAGATTCTAGTACTGAAAACTCTGATCTTGAGTCTGGACCAGATATCAGTAAAGTTCAACCCATGTTATATAAACTTGGTAATGAACCTAATACAGGTTTTAAGACCTATTATAAAAGACCTACTCCTCAAGATCTCCTCTTTGAGGAAGACTTTTATCAAAATCAGAATTCTTATAATGGTCGTTCCATTTATGAATGGAATATTGATGGTCTTTCAGAATATCAAATTTATGAAGTTGTTCATAAAATGTTAATGTATGCCAGCATTTGCAAAGCTAGTGGTAATGATGATTCGGCTGTGGCTAAATTCATTGTTACTGGTTTTGTTGGTGCCTTAAAAGGATGGTGGGATAATGTTCTCACTGTTGCCCAGCAGACTGAAATTTTCACAGCTACAAAACCTGAACCAAATACTGCACAAGTTAAACCTGATGCAGTTTATACTTTACTTCAGACTATTCTTTTGCATTTTGTGGGGAGTCATCCTCAAAGACAAGAGAAAAGTCGAGAACTTTTACAAAACCTTAGATGTCCATCTTTAACCCATTTTAGATGGTATAAAGATGTCTTTATCTGTAAAGTTATGCAACGCAATGATGCTAATTCTGAATATTGGAAGGCTAAGTTCATTGATGGACTTCCTCCTCTTTTTGCTGAAAAAGTTAGACAAAGACTAAGAGATCAAAATAATGAAAACATCATCTCTTATAGTTATCTAACTTATGGACATATAATTACTACTTGTGTTCAAACTGGATTAGAAATTTGTAATGATATGAAATTACAATACCAATTGAAAAAACAGAATTTGCATGGGAAAAATAGGGCATTATGCTAATAAATGTTCTACCAAAAGAAAACTGAATGAATTAAAAATTGATGACAATCTAAAAGCTGAATTAAGCAAAGTTTTCCTGACCTCTAATACTGAAGAAGAATCTTCATCTTCTAGTGACTCTGAGGATGTCAATGAAATTGACTTTCTATCTTCTAGCCAATCAGAAGATATATCTGAAAAGGAACCTTGTTCAGGACAATGTTCTAAAAACCAAGACTATTGGAAAGCCATTGTAGAAATGAATGGCTTGAGTATTAATGTTTTAACGGATACTCAATCAGAAATAATATCTATGATAGATAAAGTAACAGACCCTCTGCTAAAAAGTAAAATATTACAATTTTGCTTAGAACAGACAAAAAACTCTCCTAGTTCCTTTGAGAAACCGAATATTACTAAACATTACAGTATGAAAGAAGTACTTCAAAGACTTGAAGGAAAACCAGAAACTTCTTTAAAACCTTCTACTTCTCAAGATTTAAGAAGTGAGGTAAATATAGTTAAATCTGAAATAAAACTCATCAGAGAAGAGTTAGATAACCAGAATATCAGACTTATTCAATTAGAAAGTCTAGCTGAAAAACATCAATCAAAAGATAAATCGATTACTATTCTAAACACAGAACCATCTAGTATTTTAGATAATAATCTTATCTTTTTAAATACTATGCAGAAAATTACCTATCAGAAATGGTATATAAGTATTAATATTGTTATCAACAAAGAATATACCATTACTAATGCAGTAGCATTGGTGGATAGCGGAGCTGACATGAACTGTATTAGAGAAGGTTTAGTTCCGACTAAATACTTCGAAAAAACCGTACAATCTCTACATTCTGCAAGTGGAGATTATTTTTCCGCATTTAAAACAAGTTTTATTACTTGTTTTCTGTCCTGATTTTGTTTCAAATTTATTAGGAATATAATTTCCTTTAAATCTTTTCTTATGTCGAGGCTTCTGATAATAAATTTCCGAAGTTGCTATCAAACACAACCTTAGTTTTTAGAAGTTTCACAATTTTGGTTGTTTTCCTAGTTTTTAGTAGTTTCTAGATTCTAGATATTTTAGAGTTTTAGTAATTTTATACTTCTATTATTTTATGGGTTGAAGCTTATAAGTAGACTTTTAATGTTCATTGTTAAGGGAGCTTAGTTTATTAAATACAATTTTGTTTGATTTAATCAATCATTGAGGAACAATCTCTATATTTTTAATCTCTTGCCTATTACGCGCTGTAACAGTTGGTATCAGAGCTTTCGTCGATCTTTAACAATGTCACCGAGAAGACAACCTGGTAGAGGTACGGAGGATCCCATGAATATTGTTAATGAAAGAGCCGAAGCTATAAATCAACGATACACCACCACCCTACCTCAACTACCACCACCACACCTTAACCACCACCACCACCATACACCACCACACCTCGACAACAACCACCTCGTAGCTCCACCACGGTACCTTCACCACCACCGCCCCCGCCACCACCACCGCCACCACCACCGCCCCCACCACCACCATGGCACCTTCACCACCACCATCACCACACCTCGACAAAAACCAACTCATAGCTCCACCACCGCCACACCTCGACAACAACCAACTCGTAGCTCCACCGCCACCACCACCGCCGCCACCACCACCACCACCATACACCACCACACCTCGACAACAACCACCTCGTAGCTCCACCACCACCACCACCAAGGTACCTTCACCACCAAGGTACCTTAACCACCACCACCGCCGCCACCACCACCACCATCACGGTACCGTCACCACCACCACCACCACCGCCACCACCACCACCACACCTCGACATCAACCACCTCGTAGCTCCACCACCACTGTACCTTCACCACACCACCACCACCAAGGTACCGTCACCACCACCACCACCACCACCGCCACCACCACCACCACACCTCGACAACAACCACCTCGTAGCTCCACCACCACCACCATCACGGTACCATCACCATCACCACCACCACCGCCACCACCACTACCACCACCATACTATTATGCGTGAACAAACTCAAGGTTTCTTCACGCATAATATTGCTTAGCGTGAAGAAACCCAAAGCAATTATATGTGACATTGATCCAATGCCTGTAAGTATATTATGCGTGCCCCTTAATTAGTTTTTCTATTATTATACTATGTCACATTAGCTAAGTTGATTTGATTTACTATTAAACCTTGAGTTTGTTTTTCCCTGTCGATGTTCTTGTTTTGTTCCTTATGAAATCCCAACAAGTTTGTCCTGAAAAATTTCATTTAAAAAAAAAGAAACGGCACAGTTAACACCTGATAGAATTTATATGAGAGCAATATTCCAAGTTCAGAATGATAAATGGTCACACTAGATTCAATACGTCTAAGCATTTAAAGTTGGGATCATGCAGATGATCCCCTTCCCCCACCAATTTGAGTTTTGAGCCAAGCCCAACGTAGCCCATTAAATCATGCATCTGAACTTGCAACTCTTATGGGGCAGATGATAGTTTGTTTATACATATGCCACAGACCCTAGTATCTCAAATTAACCCCCAACAATTAAAATTTTCTTATGCAACTGTATGCCATTCTTATGCAACTGTATGCCATGGGATCATCTTAAGCTACCCTCCATCCCAGTCAAACCCTATAATTATTTGGGAAACGATAAAGTTACAAAAGATTTTGACAAAAAAAGGTTCTCAGCTGATGTCATATCCTAGTTTTTTTAGTAATCTTGGTGATAAGCTTTTTAAAAATCTGTTTGAGTCGTTTGGTCACACACATATCTCTTAAAGAGCTTTAAACATCTACTTGAAAGACCACGATTATATGGAATAAATCTTGGGTTTTATCTGTTCGAGTCTCGGTGGAAGCAGCTTATCACCAAGATTCATTAAGTTGTGATAGCACGAATTGTCCTAATGATTGAAAACCCAAATATTTGTGAAACTTACATTAGTTGACTGGTCACACATATATCTCTCCACTTGAAAGACCACGATTCGACTCTTACAAATAAAACCCAAATGTTCTTATGTATTTCTTATGTCTTTACTGATCTTACCATGGTACTCTCTGCAGGGACCTAGGAAACTCAAACTTATCTGGCCATCTCGTACCTGAACTTGGGAAACTCGAACATCCACTATATTTGTATGTCTTCACAACACACAAACATTTTTTTATTTTATTTTTCAAGAAAATGTTTGCTATGGATATCATGCGTTAAATTCTTTCCCGTTGTTTTATCTCGTTGCCAGTAATTGCCATTACACATTTCCATGGAACTGTACTTGGTCTACCAATTTTAAGTATATGTTTGTGTTGTATTATTTTAGCAATGGGTGTAATTTGGAAAAAAAAAATACCGGATGCTAACTACAGTTTCTAATTAATCAAGTTTAGTACGAGATAAAACATTAACTTCAGTTTCTCGTTCCTGATTGATGCAGAGAGTTATACAAACATAACATTCAAGGGAAGATACCAGTTGAACTTGGAAACTTGAAGAGCCTTATCAGCTGGGATTTATACAACAACAACATTTCTGGGGTCATTCCACCTGCATTAGGGAAGTTGAAGTCACTGCATTAGGGAACTTGAAGTTAAATTCAGATTTTGGAACAATTGCACCTCCGGAATCCTGATTCAAGTGCCAGGATGGGACAGGGATGTGAATTCTAACGTAAAATCACCTAGGACTAACTATGTGGTGACCATATATTTCTGAGTTTATTGTGTTGATTTATTTGAAGACGTCTTAATGATAACCGTATTGACTGGAAAAATTCCAAGGGAACTTGTTGGTGTTTCAAGCCTTAAAGTTGTGTAAGTACTTCCTCATTTGCTTTCTTCTAACTGTAGTTCTTACTAGTTACTTCTACTCGTACTGACCTCACTAAAACCACGATGCTTTCAGAGATGTCTCAGACAGCAACTTGTGTGGAACAATCCCGACTAGTGGGTCTTTTGAGCACATGCCCTTGAACAAGTAAGTTATTTATTTCCACATTTTCTAATTGATCATGTGCACTTCTTAAGAGGACTGCTTCTAAACTTCAGCTCGTACTTATTACTTAATATCCACGTAAATCTACAGTCCAAATTGTTTATGATATTTTTGTCAGCATGTCATACTTCTTGCTTATACTATTGGTTTTCTAGTTTTTTTTATTTCATCGAACTTGCAAGTAGTCTGATGCAACTTCTTGACAAAGCTCTTCACTGATGTCATGTGCATGATATAAACATAAGTTTCGCATCCTTTGGTCTTGTATCTTGTAATCCTCACTTTCCTTTATTTGGGTGTGTTTACCAGTTATTAAATCACTAGCTGAGAGAAACAAAACTAGGTTTTATCTTCTGCTCAAGTCTCATTTCAGTAAGCTGACCCACCTCATCAATCGAGGTAGTGGTTTATTAAGTGGCTCTTAGTCTCATCTGGTGTATCAGAGTTACCTCAGAAATATTTAGGTCAACTTTAAAACTGAGGCCCCCTTTATTGTATGTGCAAGTGAAACTCTAGTAGGGTACCCAATTTATTTAACAAGTCAATATAACCTTTCATATCAATAGAAAATGAATTTCATGTACGAGTGAGTAATTTAATCCAAGTGCAACTCCAGTTTTAGTGGAACACTGAATTCTGTTCAACCCAAGGAAAATTGACAAGAAATTTTAATAAGTTTAGTGAAACAACCGGTAGCATGGTGATACGTTGTTATTGTGTATAGGTTTTGTAAGGTAGAATTCTAATAGCAAAGCTTGCTTTCCTTTTGGCTATCGTTACTCGAGTTTCCACATCTTAAATGCAGTGTGCATACTTATTCGTTTTGGCAAACTGAATTTCTTAGACAGACACTCACTTTTTGACCTATTTCTTTTGCAATGAAGGTGTAGCTTCGAGAACAATCCTCGACTGGAAGGTCCAGAGTTGCAGGGACTTGCAATGTACGATACGAATTGCACATGATTAAAGCTTTCGCATGGTGATTCAGCTATTATCACAACCATACTTGACGTTAAATTGTTTTGTTTTTAGTAAGAATCGACATGGGGTATAACTTTATAGTAGTATATTGTATTTGGGTATGGGCGGTATAATGTAGTAGTAAAAGCACTACTATTATGTTGTAAATCTATAAGCTAGCAGCTCTGGGTCAACTATTATTTTGCATATTTGTAATTGTAGTATCAGAATGCTACTTGTGCCAAATATATTGCTCCTAGTTGGTTTTCTATTCAAAGCTTTGGTTTTCTCCTACTTATGCCAAAATATATTGCTCCTAATTGGGTTTCTATATTCAAAACGTCTCTTAAAAACGAATATAATATATTGACCATAATAAAACCCCCTCTAAAACCCTATATCCGGGGTCGAATCAAGTAAAGGAGAGTGAACTCCTATGGTTAATAAGCAAAAGAATTGGTTCAATTAATGCAAATGGTACATTTTCAGTTGGATTTTACTAGCCATTTATTGAATAAATTACTGTGAAGATAATACACGAGTGACATACTATCCATGTGTCATCAATAATAACCAACTAGCCATCCCATATGGTGTAAATTTGATATAACAAAAAATAGCTTGGGTTCATACCGGAGTAGGGGTGGGAATGGGCTCGGACAGGTAAGTCCATGGACAACCTACCATCCCGTTCGGGTGGAACGGACCCAACTCATACTTGTCCACTTGGACGACCAGACAAACCAGGCGGCATTTCGGTTGTTCTTTGTAGAAAAGCCCGTCCATGTCTGTTTTTCTACCTAGACGTGTGGGACATGTGCAGATGTGCTGATCGGGCACCACGTATGGCCGACAAATGAAATTAAAACAGAATCACCTATTTCATTAGTTTAGTGAACAATAACAATAAAATTAAGAATTTTTTATTGAAAAGCCCAAAAAATGAGGTCAAATACTAAATTAGGCCCACCATAGATTAATAATACCTACAAAACCCATTTTTTAAAAAATAAACCAATATCAAACCCAATTTCGGATCCCTAGGTACATTTTCCCATCTCTAGGAACCCATTACTTTAGGTAATCCCTATTCTACCCTTTATATATAACTCCCAGATTAGAGATTTTCTTCCCCTCATTATTTCCCTTATAAACTCAGTTTTTCTTTCCTTCTCCAAAACTTTCCTTCCTCTGCTCTCTCCTCTTTAACAACAACAAAACTTTCCTTTCATTATTCCCTCTCTTCTCTCTCTGCTCTCTCTCTCTCCTTAACAGCAACGAAATATTAGCCGAAAATGTTGTTTGATTTGGGAAAGATTTTGGTCATCTTCAAGCTTCATCTTCTTCAACAAAATCGTTATCTTCTTCAACAAAATCGTCATCATCTTCAACAACCTTGTTTTCATCTTCATCACATTTTGATTATTTTCTTCTTCCTTGGTCTTCAACTCATTTGCAATTACAGTCAAGGTATGTTCATCTTCATTTTTTAATCTTTTATTGCAACTTAATGAATGATTACTTGTTGTTTCATCTTCCTCATTTCTTCAAACTAAAACATATTTTCTCTATTTCATCTTCACTTCTTGTTTTCTTTAAACTTTCTCTCTAGGTTCATCTTCATTGCATCTTCATTTCATATTAACAATCTCCCTCTCTCTCTGTTTATCTTCACTTAATGAGGTCTTGATGTTTTAGAAAAAAATTCAAATCTAAAGATTTTAAACACCATTAATGAGGTTTTTCTTGATGTTTCTAGAAATTTCATATATGAGTATTACTTCCTCATTAATTAATTTCTTAACATGGTGAACAACTTTTACAGAATTTTTTGTTTAAGAATTGAAAAAGTACAAATTTAGATATATTTTTCAGTTTCTCTCTCTAGAAATTACGTTTTAGTAGATATTGATGTTTAACAGACAAATTGATAAGTATTGTAAGCATTTTAGAATATGTTGTTAGCAAGATGTTAATACAATGAGCAAACAGAAAAATGTTTTCTGTATTTTTATAGTTGTTACCATCAAAATCCAAATTTTGTGTCTTACAAAAATTGATTGGTGTTTTAAGCATTTTAAATTTGTTATAGAAACAATGTTGATTAAGCGACCAAACTCGAAAATGCTTGCTCCAAAAAAACTCGTTCCATTTTGATCTTCCATACATGTTTCTCTCTCCTATAGTGATTGTGTTTTTTCACTTGTATAAATATTTTCGGCAATGATGATTTTTTGGTTGCAGTTCCTTGGTTGATGTTTGCAATTCCTAACTTGGTATCAACATCTTCTTAGATGTTTATGTTTTTGCAATTATGCTTTGAGCATGAAACTATTATTAGCAATAAAGATTTAATTACTTCATTTGTCATCCTTCTCTCTGCAAGTGCAACAATTTCAAATATGTTTTAGTTATACCAAGGATTTGGTTTTTTTTATCAAGTTGCTCTCTAATAGTTTTTATTTGTTTGGGACATATTTTAAAATGTTACTGTGCGTTTTCAGAATAATAATCAAATTGTGAAATGTTGACAACGTTTATGCTTGTGTCCAAGTTTGCATGTTATATGTTTTTGGAAAATTTCTGAAGCTGATAACAATGTTATAATTGTCCTATGCAAGGAACCATTTGCTGCCATAAAGCGGAAAGAAAAGGGAAAAATGAGAGGGAAATATAGGTGGTTGAAGGAGAGAGGAAAAACATCCTTGGGATAAAAAAGTTTTCCAGATTAAATGTACCTTAAAGTCGGGCTAGAAGAAACTTGCACAAAGAAAACGGGCAGAATTGACAACTTCAACGAAGATTGGAAAATTAATGAAAATAATTGTTTTTGTGTCAACAAAACTCAAAATGTTTTGGATTCTTAGAGTGGGATTTCTGCTGTAACTACATGTTTATAGAGGTTGGATTTTGTTGTAAGGAAATTTGCAGATGCTTTTGCAATAAGCTTCTTTTGTTTATTGCAAAACTGAAAAAAACAAGAGCAAATTTGTTTTCGCTTTGAACAAACTGAGATGTGTCAGAAGTATTTTGATGTGTTGTATTTATCAATATGATTTGTCCGATAATAGTGTTCTGTTTTGTTTTCTTTTTTTTTTGTTTACAAAAAAATGGATGTTATCTTCGAACAAAATCGGAAATGTCGATAAAAATGACTAAATAAATAAAACATTTTCGATTTTGCTCGTTGCATGCACATTGTTTCTAAAACAAATTTAAAATGTTTAAAACATCAATCAATTTTTTTAAGGCACAAAATCTGGATTTTGGTGGTAACATCTATAAATATAAACAAAATATTTTTAAGTTTGCTCGTTGTATAAATCGTACTAACGACATATTTTAAAATATTTTAGTATTTCTTGGTGGCTTTTAATGTTTATAATTTTTCACAACATTGATGGATATTCGAGTGCATATTTTGCATTGTTGCAAGTAAATTATGTTTTGTTGTGAACATTTTAAGAAATGTCATAGTCTAGTTTTGCATGGTGAGTTGTTTGTTGAAAAATATTTATCAGCATTTATCATTATTTGTTTACATATTTGTGATTGCTCTAAGTTGATTCATAGTTGTTGTTAACATTTTTTTAGATGTTGTGAACATAATTAAACATGTTCAGTATTTCATGGTGGTTCTTAATGTTGTTAACTTTTGACAACATTGAGGCTTATTCGGTTGCATATTTTGAGTTGTTTTCATCACTGGTTATTATTTGTTTGCATATTTGTGATTGTTCTAAGTTATTTGGTATTTGTTGTGAACATTTAGTTAAAAATACTAGTAGTATGCTCAATGTAATAAGAGATTTGATTATGCTTAAGCAAATACAAAATTGTTCTAAGATAGGATTTTTCTGTTACTAACAAACTAGAAAACAAAAGAGCAATTTATATGTTGCTTAGAGCAATGTGATACTTGTCGGAATTAATCCGGTATGTATTGTATATAATCATTATTTACAACTTTTGGAAGAAATTGAATATATGAATGCAAAAACGATGTTTCTCATAGCATTTTATTTAATGTTTTGTGGAACTTCGATAATGTTGAAACCAATATGAGATGAGTAAACAACAAAATTTCAAGTATTAATAACAAAAAATTTGTAACAAAAATGTTTACAAAGTTCTCCAATCTCCTTTAAATCCTATTATCTTCAAGGATCAAGAATGTCATTTCTGTCCTTTTTTTCTGAGTCACTTCTTTCTTTTATGATTTCAACTCCCCACCTTCTTTCTTTTATAATTTCTTTCTCAGACTTCAATCTCCTTATCATCTGACTTTCCTTTTCCACTGTTCATAGTAGACACACCTTTGCATAGGACATTTAAAATTATGTTAGCATCGCAATCAGAAAGGACATCGACATTCTAATATTTATTCTAAACATATATTAATTTGTGAAAGCAATGAAATCATTTTCAACCAATTTTTGACACGCAAACACAATTATATTAAAAGTCTAAACATTTACTAAAATGTTCACATCATATATAGAATGACACAGAGCACTCATAAATATGCAAACAAATTTATGATATTTGTTGGAAAATAATTTATCCACCAAACAACTGATTATGGAAAAATAGAACATTGTCTAAAATAAATTTATTGAAATAGACCTTAAACATTCAAACAGTTAAACATTAGTGTAGTGAAAAATTATCCACCTTAAGTTCCACAACTAAATGCTAAAACATTTTAAAAAATGTTCGTAACAACATAAGTTTGTCTAAGATCTCGAAAAAATGTGTCCCACAGTGTTTTCCAAAAGACATCTCAAAATATGTTAACAACAAATATTTTACTCACTGACAACCATAAAAATTATGCAAACATATTTTCATTATTGCTGAAAAATGTTTTCCACCATAAACTCAACAAGCAAAACTAGGATGTAACATTCTAGAATATGTTCAAAACAAGTCATAGTTTAGTGAATGCAACGAAAAATATGCAACGAAAAAAACATAATATCTGTAAAAAGTTATGAACCTTAAGACAAATATGAACAACCTAAAACCAACCCAAAATATGCAAACATACCGTGCTGAAAAATGTTTTCCACCATATCACATGCAAAATTAGACTGTAACATTATATAAAATGCCCAAAACAAAACATAATTCAGTGAAGAGCCAAGAAAAGTCGAAAAGTTTAGAGCGAGAAGTCGAGAAGAGTTAAGAAGAGTGGAGATTACCCACTTGAACCACTGCCTTCTCTTTAATCTCAACCTTTTTTTCTCTCGTACAACAACAGTTGTGTCCTTGCACCAGACAAAAACCCAATTGTCATTACATTCAGAAACATTAAACAAACATAAACATACAAGAAATGAACATTTAACTATATGTGGTAGACATAAAGATTTATAAATATTGCAACTGAATATATGCAAACACCTCATTTTGATGTTTCTACATATAAGAAACTTATAGGTTCACACATATATAGATGTTTACATGTAAAAAACTTAAAGGTTCACACATTTTAAAAAATATTCTAAACTTATGAATGAAATGTTAGATCTTAAAAAATATTTCATCCCAAAAACCCTAGATTTTTTCCCAAAGAAAACCCTAATAATCTTCAACAGATTGCACCTTTTGACAAAAACCCTAAATTCCTCAAAAAAAAATCCTAAAAAAACACCCTAATAGTTTTTCTCTTTCTAAAAACCTGACATAATCCACTTCTTACCTAACTAATGCTACAGATCTTGCAAAAAACCTGACATAATCCACTTCTCTTTCTAGAAATCGATGCTTGTTTGAAGTCGTTTCAATTCTAGATTTTGTTTGAGGGATCCAAACTGATGCTAACAAATCTTGCAAAATGGAGAGTATGAGCCGAGAAATTTAGAGAGAGAAGTAGAATATTTAAGTCGGTTCAGAGAAAGTAGAGATGCTCTGTGTTTCGCTTGAAATTTTGAGAGGGAAGAAGGAGTTTTAAGCTTCTTCAACGATTTCTAGAGGGTGAACGATTTTTTTTTGTTTCTGGTTTTTGTAGAGAGATAATGAGAATATCAAAAGGTTTTTGAGAGAAAAGATGGAGATTTGATCTTAAAATCGATTTGCAGAGAGAGAGAAGATGGGTTTTTTAGAGAGAGAGAGAGTGAGAATATGAAAGATTTCTTTTGGGCTAAGAGTAAAGGGTTTGAGTCTTGGGTTAATAACCCAATCTGACTTGATGGGATTGCTCAAAATTTTGGGCGGGAAATTTGGGAGGAAAAAAAGAGGCAGGATAGTATTGTCTCTTATTTATGAAAATGAGGGTAATGTGGTACTTTTACAAATTGGGTTTTTTTTCGATGAGAGAGAGAGAGAGAGAGAGAGAGAGAGAGAGAGAGAGAGAGAGAGAGGAGAGAGAGAGAGAGAGAGAGAGAGAGAGAGAGAGAGAGAGAGAGAGAGAGAGAGAGAGAGAGAGAGAGAGAGAGAGAGAGAGAGAGAGAGAGAGAGAGAGAGAGAGAGAGAGAGAGAGAGAGAGAGAGAGAGAGAGAGAGAGAGAGAGAGAGAGAGAGAGAGAGAGAGAGAGAGAGAGAGAGAGAGAGAGAGAGAGAAGAGAGAGAGAGAGAGATGAGAGAGAGAGAGAGAGAGAGAGAGAGAGAGAGAGAGAGATGAAATGGAAAGAAAGAGAATTAGAGATGTTATGGACAGTAGATGGGAGCTCTCGGCTGGAACAATCTTTCTTCTCCAACATTTTTCTTAGAGAGAGAAATAGAAATTATTTCTATTCTCTGGTTATTTTTAGAGAGAGAGAGAGAGAATCAGAAAGATATGACAGTTTTTTGCTTCCAGTAACAGAAAGGGATTTTAGAGAAAACTTTATGAAGAGATTTGATTGATCTCTGTTACTATATTCAGAGGACTGATTTAGGTGACTCATCTTCTTCTTATAAATACAAGAGAGGCTAATCTCACCATAAAGTTAAGAGGAAAGCAAATAAAATTTGTGAATCTAAAGTTAACAAACCTAGAAATCTTGCACCATCAAATACTACTTTGAAGAATTAACAACAGCATAAGATTTCACTAAAGAACTAACAAACCTCATATCCATTTCCTAAAATATCAATTGCCAATCATCAAAATTTCCTAAACAAATCAACAATTCTTCATAAACTAAGACCACCACGTTCTAGATTTCAAGAAGTGAAGAAACTGAAAACGGCATTACTAGTTGTAACCCATTTCTCACTCTTCTTTCAAACATACATTTCCAAGAATGTTGTTAGTAAAAACAAAGCCTAATTCATCAGAAAACTACTACTACTACTATCTCTTAACTAGCTAAAACAAGTAACTAATAATCTTTCAGTTTGATTTAAAACCCAAAACTACTTACCTACTCAATGTTGGAATCGGAGCCTATTTTGGCTCGAGCCGACTCGTCAAACTCAGAAACGGAACGCGCCATTGCGTTCGTCTCGTCGAGCTCTACAATTTAGAGCCAAGAATCACTCAAATCCGATTCCGGATGAATGAGAAATTCGAGTTTGAAGTTTGGGTGAAAAAACGGTTAAGTCAGGGTCTGAAACGTCAAACGGGACAAGTTAGATCAGGGGTCGTTTGAGCGAATACCACGCGCATCCAAATCTGTGGGCACATTTCGGGACAGATCAAATCCCATCCAACGGTGGGCGTTTTGACCGAGATTTCAAGCAAATCTAACGTATTCAGTTAGAGTCCCTGGTTCCGAACAGTTGTGCCTTTTAACCCCAAAAGTCACTAATAACCATTCAATTCCTATAAATACCACCCAAACTCACTTCATTTTCAATAAATTTCATTCTCTTCTCTTCTTCTCTTCCCTTCTAACAATTAGAGGTTCTGGTTAGCCTAGAATATCTAATTAAAGAAGTATTTTCTAGAGGTTCTGGATAGACTAGAATATCTAGAAAAGGAAGAAAGAAGTTCTTCATAGGTCGTCTAGAACATCAATTCAATTCATTCTCTTCTTCTCTTCCCTTCTAACAATTAGAGGTTCTGGTTAGCCTAGAATATCTAATTAAAGAAGTATTTTCTAGAGGTTCTGGATAGACTAGAATATCTAGAAAAGGAAGAAAGAAGTCTCGAGTGAAATTTGAATTTCAGAAGCATCTAGAAGTTCATCCGCATTAGTCCAAGAGCTCATAATACTGACAAAGGTTCGTCCGCTTTCAGAATATAGAAGTACCATCTTAAAATTCTGAAAGGTTAGTCGTTGTATCCCGAAGGCATTCACCCTAACGTTTGGTACTGTTACGGGGGTGTAAAATGTCTTAAGGAAAGAGAATCTATTCTCGCCTCGACTACATATTTAGAAAGAAGGAATATTGATATATCATTATTCTGTAATTATTTATTTCTCTATAAGTTAGAGAAAGGAAACTCTGTCTAAATCAAGCCAAGACAGAAATCGACTTATCGAATTAATAACCAGAGAACAACAATCTTAAGACATTTTATATAACGATTATTTCTCTGGTTATAAGATATTAATTTGGCTTACTTTCTGTGTGTTTCAGAAAAAGAAATGGCACGAACAAGAACCACCCTACGGGTTCTTCAGCCTAACACCACATACGTGGAAAACCCAGAGATGTTCAAGGGAACTGACTTCGCTCTGAAGCAGAAGCGAGGCAAGTCGAGGAAAAGGCAAAGGCCTGTCGAATGCTACAAATGTAGAAAGCGAGGCCACCTAGCCAAAGATTGTCACTCCACATATGACAGTCAAAGGGAAAAAGCCGATAACCAAGCTTTATTAGCAAAAGACACCGAAAATCGGAATCACCGTCTAATGATTACTGAATTCGAAAAGGCGTTTGATATACTTCATAAGATGAACCTCTGTGCAGAGGCACATGAAGATAACCTGGTTAACAACCAGAGATGGTGGGTCGATTCTAAGACAAATCATCACGTTTGTAGTGACAAAAGCCTATTCTCTTCCTATACAGAGGTAGCCGAAGGAGAGACCTTATTCAAGGAAAACGGCTCGATCACCCAAGTCAAAGGAAGGGGAAAGATCGTCTTAAAATTCACTTCCGAAATAGAGGTGACTTTGGCCGACGTACTCCATGCTCCAGACAATCAAAAGAACTTGATTTCTGGTTCCCTTTTAAGTGAGAACGGGTTCAGACTAATCTTTCTGTCAGATATCGTTATCATATTTAAGAAAACGATGTATATTGGAAAGGGCCACTTATGTGGGGGGTTATTTCAATTAAATGTTACCCATGTAATGCCGAAGGCACCTATTATTAATAAAATTAATAATTATGCGTATATTGTTGAGTCTTCCAATATTTGTCACGAAAGATTAGGACATGTAAATAATAAGTCATTAAAGAAATTAATGAGCTTGGAGTTAAATTCCGAAACTCGAAATTTACTCAAAGACGTACATGTCAAACATGTATATAGTCAAAAATGACTAAAACGTTGTTCAAGTCTTTAGACTGAATTCACAATGAACTCTGTAACCTAAAAACGGTTCAAACATGAGGTGGAAAAAGGTAATTCATTACCTTTATCGATGACTCCACTTGTTTCTGTTATATTACTTACTAAAGTGTAAGAAATCGAAAAGTTCGAGCTTTATAAAATCAAAGTAGAAACTCAACTTTATAAAAAGATTGAGGATTTGAGAAACGACTGAGATGGAGAGTATGAATCTCCGTTCGCCAAGATATACGCCAAGAATGGCATAGTTCATCAAACGGCGACTCTTTTGGTATAATGAAAGCACAGAACATTAGAAGGGATAAAACTCGATCAGTGGAGATTAAAATCGATGATCAATCTAATCTCGATGAACTTTGTGAAGTATTTCACTAAAATTCTACTACTAGCCAAGAACAGAAATAAGGTTCAACCCATGGTGACCAGGAATGTTGATTTAGTTGATGACTCTTAAAATATCTTCTCGATAACAGAGACATCGAAAAACTAAACGACACCTTGACCACCAATTATCGACATAAATACTGGGTGTGAAACCGTATATCGAGAATACAGAGAACGATCAATGATGAATACATGATCCTAAAAGTTCAACTCGATAACGAATCGAAGATGACAACCGCATAAGTTAGCGGAGAAGTATGTCAAGACAAAGATCAAAACCTAAACGGTTAGACAAGGTCAACGACAGAATATTACAAATAGTTACGAAACGATGAACTGTTCGAAAGAAATCATCGGTCTGAGATAATGAAAATTCCGTGAAACATTCTCGAATACAAAGTTGACGAAGAATGCAAATTCTGAAATCAAACTTGTCTTCGAGAAAGTAAGTTATTTCGAATAACATATTCAGGCGGTAAATACTTCTCTAGAAGGTCCTGAGGCCTGTCTAAGAATTACAAGGAATCCTCAGATGTGTTAAACGGAAGGACCTTGGCTGAAAGATCTCGAAATCAGGAGTTATTATAAATAAATCCTTAAGTCTTTGTAAGGAGGTCCCTAGTTCTGTATCATTACAGAATAGTCCTTATAAATCCTCATGGCAACCTAATCTTCTTGGATAGACAAGAGAATTAATGTTGATAAGACGTAAAGTTGAATATTACATCATTCGGTCTAGACGTGACTCGAATAATAAATTCAAGGGTCTTGGTAAGATTTTCGATTCAAGAGTATGAACGAAATCTAGAGACGATAAAGGACAAAATAGGGAATGATAACTTTGTTGATCATGTGATAGTTTAAATCTATCAAGGGAATATATATGATTAAGACATATAACTTAAGAAAGAGTTAAAAGAGAAACTCACCTTGTATTATATCTCAAGGTTCTAATGATCATAAATCATCATGTTATAGAACAAAACTAAACACACTACACTAAAGAAATTGTGTACGAAAATAGTTTTGTCAAAAAGGAGAATCCAATGGTTACCCTAGAACTGTGGGGGCAGATGTTATTACATATCTGAACGGTACCCTATATGGAATAGTATTAGATTCCACCCAAGTTGACGAATAAGAGAAAATACTCTTGAAATGTGGGGGGACCCGAGAAGGAACCGAAAAGCCAAGTATAAAGAAATAAAATGGCATATAGAACTCCAAATTCTCCTGAAGATATAACGTCATAATGACGTAAAAAGAGGGAAATTATAGAGTACCTCGGAAACCAGATTTAACCAATAAGAGTGTTTGGTCAATAAGGTTTCATTGAGTTAAGAACTATGGTTATATTCACTAAGTTGTGACAAGAGTCGGAAATCAAGTGTGTGAATATAAGTAATGACGTGAATTTCCAATTCACTCAACAAATCTGGAAAAACACAAATGGAAAGAACTTCTCCTCCTAATCCTAAACTAAGTAACGAGATTCAACCGTGAATCATCTGTTCAAAAGAACAGACAATACTAGTTAGGAATAAGAAAGTGTTTAAAGAAGATATGATTCGATGCTTTTCCAGATTGAATCGTTACTCATGATTGATAATCTAAAGTGCATGGTTAGACAGAGAATGGTAGAATAACCACTCAAAAACCACGATAAGCATAAATACTTGAATTTGAACAAATTCAAGAAAGAGTTATCATAGTAACAAATAGTTCTTAGGTATCTGAGCAGACTCGTATTAATTGATTGTACATATCATAAAAGAAAACGAAGATATGTGGACAACACTCGAATCCCAGATACAAAACAGTGGATATGACAAACCACTAAGGGCTACGATATCACAAAATCCTCAGAGGCAGACGTGCATAGCTGGATCAACAATGTAATCCTAAAGGCCTTGATGGATACATTGTTTTGGAGAAAGCAAAGGAAGTAGGTGAACTTCCTGGAGGATATTTGTTTGTGATTGAAGCCAGTGCACGCAATAAACATAAGTAGTTGTTGCGTAGGCACTAATACGGTAAGTCTAGAGAATTCAAAATAAAATAGACTAGCACCGTAAAGCAATTGCTCTCAAGGAATGCATAAATTAAAATTATGCTCAATCCTACGTTACCTGGCGGATCCGTAAAGAACAAGGGTGAACAAGAGAGTTGAAATTGCATCATCAAGGGGAATGTGGAAAAAACGCCTAAAGTAAATGAGTAAAGGCATGGTGAAACCCTACCTAGATGACTGGAGATCCCACGATCTAGGTTCAAAGGGCAACTGAAGCTATATCCTGACTCGACAGTAACACTGTAAGAGATTTCTATCTCTTACCCATTCCTAGGATGATAACAGTGTTGCCTGCATTGAGAGGCTAAGCATTAAGCTTTTAATGAATCCGAAAACTTAGAACTTGATTCTAACGTGAGGTATAGCAGGATACCTTATTACGGATAACCTATATGTGTGTGAATTGATGCCGGTTCCGTGGGAAGGTCGTCTAGGCCGACTTCTCTAAAGCACACATGAATTCGGGATTGTTCAGGGCCGAAATGAACACAACCGAGAACCTAAGTCGGTAAGGGATTAGCTGTGTGATAGCTATTCAGGTTTACAATTTCCAGGACTCAGTTCAAGACGATAAGTTCACTGCCGTCCTTGTAGACCTTGTAGTTATTCACTAGGAAAGGTTCAAAGTCGAAAGACTACCTTCTTCCGATGCAGCGAAGTTCCGCTTATGAGCTCTGTCAGTGTCAGTCTGTCAGTATAGTATGTCTGCATATATCATAGCATAAAACCTCAAATTTTCATTCATGTGGGGGATTGTTGGAATCGGAGCCTATTTTGGCTCGAGCCGACTCGTCAAACTCAGAAACGGAACGCGCCATTGCGTTCGTCTCGTCGAGCTCTACAATTTAGAGCCAAGAATCACTCAAATCCGATTCCGGATGAATGAGAAATTCGAGTTTGAAGTTTGGGTGAAAAAACGGTTAAGTCAGGGTCTGAAACGTCAAACGGGACAAGTTAGATCAGGGGTCGTTTGAGCGAATACCACGCGCATCCAAATCTGTGGGCACATTTCGGGACAGATCAAATCCCATCCAACGGTGGGCGTTTTGACCGAGATTTCAAGCAAATCTAACGTATTCAGTTAGAGTCCCTGGTTCCGAACAGTTGTGCCTTTTAACCCCAAAAGTCACTAATAACCATTCAATTCCTATAAATACCACCCAAACTCACTTCATTTTCAATAAATTTCATTCTCTTCTCTTCTTCTCTTCCCTTCTAACAATTAGAGGTTCTGGTTAGCCTAGAATATCTAATTAAAGAAGTATTTTCTAGAGGTTCTGGATAGACTAGAATATCTAGAAAAGGAAGAAAGAAGTTCTTCATAGGTCGTCTAGAACATCAATTCAATTCATTCTCTTCTTCTCTTCCCTTCTAACAATTAGAGGTTCTGGTTAGCCTAGAATATCTAATTAAAGAAGTATTTTCTAGAGGTTCTGGATAGACTAGAATATCTAGAAAAGGAAGAAAGAAGTCTCGAGTGAAATTTGAATTTCAGAAGCATCTAGAAGTTCATCCGCATTAGTCCAAGAGCTCATAATACTGACAAAGGTTCGTCCGCTTTCAGAATATAGAAGTACCATCTTAAAATTCTGAAAGGTTAGTCGTTGTATCCCGAAGGCATTCACCCTAACGTTTGGTACTGTTACGGGGGTGTAAAATGTCTTAAGGAAAGAGAATCTATTCTCGCCTCGACTACATATTTAGAAAGAAGGAATATTGATATATCATTATTCTGTAATTATTTATTTCTCTATAAGTTAGAGAAAGGAAACTCTGTCTAAATCAAGCCAAGACAGAAATCGACTTATCGAATTAATAACCAGAGAACAACACTCAATCCGTACAATCCCATCATCAAAGAAGATGTTTGCGATTAATACGCCACCTGATTCATCAGTTAGGGAGATGATGAACTGGACGAACTCAGAAACAAGACTGCCATCTTCAGCCGTGATGTAGCACACTACCACCGTATCACCAAGAGGAAGTGAGATGGGTGGAGATGTCCACACATCTCCACCCAAACTCTTCATTTCAACAGCTGCTAACGGGTCGGATTTTAGGAAGTAGTTCATCCTTCGGTTACCTACTAAATCCTTCATAACAACTACATACACCAATCTCATTTCAGTAGCTTCTTCTTCCTCTATCTCTTCAACTTTCTTCTTGTACACTACTTTGGGTCTTTTGTCAGTGTTTTTGATTTGAAGAGAGGGGTAAGACGATGCATCACGTCTGGGGAAACTAACTCGGTTAGGTTTCCGATTGAAAATCCTGGTTTTACAAAAGTCAAAACAAGAGATCAGGGAAGGATGCATTTTGAAGGAAAGGGTGCTCTGGGTTACTGTTCTCTCTCTCTCTCTCTCTCTCTCTCTCTCTCTTCCACTTTCTTCTTGTAAACTACTTTGGGTCTCTTGTCGAACTTGCTTATCTGAAGAGAGGGGTAAGAAGATGCATCACGTCTGGGGAAACTAACTCGGTTAGGTTTCCGATTGAAAATCCTGGTTTTACAAAAGTCAAAAAATGAGATCAGGGAAGGATGCATTTTGAAGGAAAGGGTGCTCTGGGTTACTGTTCTCTCTCTCTCTCTCTCTCTCTCTCTCTCTCTCTTATATAGAAGAAGCAAGAAGAAGTGATAGAAGCAGACAACAACTGTTTCATTGATTTGGTGCGTTTATGCAATCATGATCTTTCTCCTCTCTCTCTCACTCTCTCTCTCTCTCTCTCTCTCTCTCTCTCTCTGACATCCATTACTCTCTCTCACTGACAATTTCAAACCCTACTATGAGAATAAAGCAGTAGGGTTTTTTTCCTTTTTATCTCAGTTTAGTTGTTTTTGCCCCTTAAAACAATTTTTAAAATTCATTATACAGACTCATATAAATTTTTTTTTTGTTGAAACACTTTTCTAATATAACTTGCCATGGAAAAAAAAGTAAAAAAATATCGCCCAGGGTAGTAATTGGGTGAGTTCCTACTTTGTGGCATATCAAGGAAGTCAACATTTGAGATGTATGGAAAAGGAATCGAAAGTGGAGACAGGGAAAGTAGATGGATGGGATAATACACATGTAATTCTCTGTTGGCCCATCTCACACAAAAACAAAAGAGACAAAAGTTTTCTCCCTATTTCCTTGCCATGTGGCGCAAATAGGTGGGTAAAACAAAACAGCTAGGGTTTTATCAGTTATATAGTATACTACTTACTAGTTCTTTGCCTGCAGGTTTACACCTCTTTCTGTCTATCTCTTGAGATTTTGGAATTCTAATTTAGGGTTTTGTAAATGTTCTACAACTATCTAGGGTTTTTTATCTATAAAAAAAAAAAATTTTTTTTTATGAGATTTTAGCCAAATCTCTCTAGACTTTGGTTAAAAAAGATCTATCAATTTTTTTTTGTAGGCTTCAGCTCCATATAACGTTTTTGTAAATTACCTAATATAGAGAATAGACTAAACTAACCTCATTGAGAAAATTAGAAACTCTCTCTTTCCTACCGTTTTTCTCTCTCTAACCAGAAAAATTATAAAAACTCCCTCTAACTTAGAACTAGGGTTTTGATAATATCCCTCTTTCTCTACTCTAATGATACTAACCCTAATAATTGTTAGGCGTTCTCTAGTTTCTTCATTTCGCTAGGGTTTTTCTGAGGCATTCTCTCTTCTCTCCAAGGTGAAATCTTCTTAAGGGTTTTGTTCCCTTTTTATCTCAATTTCTCTCATAATGCGAACCCTAATCTCCGAACTCAATTTTGTTTTCTCTTTATCTCTGGTCTGTGACTCTTTAGGGTTTCGGGTTTAATTGATTAGTATTTCTTTGGTAGAAGAATGTGTTTGGTAGTGATTGTAGTACTTAAATTTATCCAAAATGACATAACGAATGGAGTTTCAGCAGGAGAAATTAGGGCTACTATGATGTATATACAGAACCTAAAGGGTTTTATTATTGAAATTGCTAGTGTTTAACCTGGGGATCATACAATTATGCATCAGCAATAATCGATACACAAAGAATATGGCAGAATTGAGAGATCAATTGTGATATTTAAAATCGGTGGGCTAAAAATCTAATTAAGAACAAAACAATAACATTTTATGATATTAAAAATTGTGCCAAACAGACATAATTATGCTAGTTTAATACTCTCGTGTAAAACTAATTTTTTATGCTCTTTTAATTATTGGAGATCCAATTAAGTTTTGTATTCTTTTTTATCAAGTTTATTAATACTAACCCAAGTTCTAAGATCTAACTTATTATTACTTTTTTTTTGTGTATCCTAATCTAGTATCAATGATTGGACAAACATAAAATCATAATTCACATAATGTAATAAAATATACGCCAAAATGTCTTTTATCACATAGATACATTGTTGAAAATTTAACTATGAATGAGTAAAATAACCAATAACAAACAAAATAACATATGGCGTAAAGTAATACAATAAAAAAGTACATGAAATAGACTGAAAAATGCATGCTTTTCGACAACTACATAATTGTGAGTTAAATCTTTTTTAATGTGTTTTAGTGAAAAATGGGTCAGCATGTCGTTCTATAAGTAGTTGTACCATCTCCCCTCAACAGATTTCTCAGCCTAAATAGAATTTCAAACACGTTAGGCATTAATTATGAGTTAGAATCGGGTCCCAACTTTGTTTTTTCAACACTACTCTCGCAAACCATCTATAACTTATTTTTAAGTCTATGTATCTCTTGTTAGATGATATTTGGAATACGAGTAGCATAGCCTATCAACCTAACTCTAAAACCATGTTAGCGCGAATACTTTTTTTTCTACAACAATGATGTTATGCTCGGCAAGTATTTCGGCCAAATTCTGATTGGGGTACTTGGAGGGTTCAGATCTAGTGAGAGAAAGTGATTGACTCTCTCACTAGATTATGTCCGTCTAAGTACCCCAACCGGGATTGGGCGGAATACTTGCGGAACATAGCATCATTTTATTTTTTCTAATGAAGTCATATTATCTGATTGAAGAGACCTAATTTAATTAGAGTATATGAATCACATTTACATGAGGTTTTTTTTTTGAACCACATGGCGAGTGCTATACTTCCAAACTGGATACCACGTTTGAATCCCCTCACCCCACTTCTGTCCTTTGAAATGCATCTGCTGATCGACTAGCAAATAAAGGTTGCTCATTGGCAAATGCTAGTTGGTGGAGTGTTGCGCCAAATTTTATTTCTTCGTATAGGTTTAGATGACTTTGATTCTTAGGTACGTTATGAGATCTTTGGTTATCAGAGTCAGGCTTTAAGTCCCCCCTTCTATTTGTAATTCTTTTTCATTTATTAATAATATCAGGTAATGATATCTAATGATAGATGCTCCATGATATCTAATGATAGATGTTCCGTGAGGTGTCAACCTAGTTGGGATGTCATGTAAAACATAGTAAAGATATCACTCCTTTTTTATTTAATAAAAGAAAAAGATACCATTTTCATTTCGAACATTGCGGTGCCTATATCACTCATGATTCTTTTTATACATTCCTATTATTAAAATAATACAAAAAAATCTTTTTCGAATAAACTTAAATTGTTCGGGAAGATTTTCACCCCGCAATATCGGACGTAGAGGTGTCAACCCAACTTCTCAACAAAAGAAAAAGGAAAAGTCAAGCAAAAGATCATGGTATCTTTTTCTTTTGGATATTGCTTTTACTCGAAGAGGCCTAGGTCAAAGGCCAAAATTGTAAAGGTTATGTTTTTGTTTCTATCTTTGTTGAATGAATTGTACAATTTCATTTCCGTCTATAAGATTTTTAACTAACTTTATCCAAGAAAAAACTTTTGATGGCCCCGTGTACATGGACTTGTAAGTCGATTAGGGGTTAAGAGATCTTGAGTCGAGTAACATCTCTTCCAATAATTTCTCATCTTAAGTTACTTCAATCAGGCGTAAATGATGTCCGTCAATCAAACTCGTTAGTGGAAGGATACATTCTTCTCATATGTCAATTACATAATAATGTGTCAAGTTCTAGATCAAATATCATTGTTCACTATATTGAACTAAATCTCAATTCGTATTGTTCACTATATTGAACTATACATACTCATTACATCCAAAATCGATTTAAGCACAAATTGTGCGAAACTGAACAACAACAACAAACAAAAACAACGGTAAAAATAAGAACAACAAAAGAATGTGTGATCAAACAGAATAAAGAAAAGCTCTAGTTGTGACCATGAGACCCCCTTCATATTCCAAATTGCACTCCAATCCAAACCCAAAGCTTAATATCTGTATTAACTGGTCAAAATTCGCTTCATTTTCCATGAAACTCCTCCTATTTTTCCTACAGATGATCCGGTTTCTTCCACATAAATAACCTGTCGAACCATTCACCAGAACCTCCATTGATGTCGACATAGTCCATGATCTGTTACCTCAAGTCATCTTCTCGTTTTCAGTCTTCCGAGAGGAGGTTAAACTTTGAGATACATATGTATATATTCATCGTTTTCGAGGGAGAGCGAGAAACGGTTTGAAGGTCATTACTAATCCAACCACTTCGATCACATTTAAGATGAAGAAAATCATGTGAGCACCTGCATTGCGAGGAGCAAAATTCTATTCATTATTTGAGAACAAAAAATGATGCCAGGATCATGTTTAAATAATAGTGAACCAACCCAGTGATGACACGTGGCGAAGTTTCACGTTTCACATCAGTTAGAATCCCGTGTTTGTTATGTTACCAGTTAAGTCGACGAAACAGAGGTGTTTTGTATTAGGTTCCCCCGTGCGTTCCACTTTAAGTCCCTCCTCGCTTTCTAATCTGGACCGTCAATTGGGGCGACGGTCCAAATTAGAAATCCGTGAATCCCTTCCCCCAAACAGCATTGTTGCTTACGCAACCCTAAACCTCCCTTCTCTCTTAACCTATCTGCCTAAAAACCTAATCAAAGAAGTATGTACAATGTCCCACTAAGACTCTCTCTCTCTGCAGCGGTGATATTAGTTATTGGTGGCCCATTTGGTTTATAAACTGTTTCTAGGCGGTTACTAAGTAGTTCCTGGCCGGAAAACACCGGACCAGGCGGTTTTAATTCAAATTGTTATAGATCTAATCTGAGTTTGTTCCTCCGGCGAAGGGTCATCCCTTCGCCGAAACCGTTTACCTTCCTTTGTATTTTGTTTTCCCTCCATTAATAGTTTTTCTAGGGTTATCTATTTTGTAAATCGCTTCCTCTAAAATGTATTTCGGGTTGTTTTCTCCAGAGATTGGTTTAATGGTGGTGTGGTGGTGACGTGATGGTGGTGGTGTTTACTGATGGTAGTGGGTGGGGGTATGGGAATAGGGTTGTGGGTTATTTCGGTGGTGGTGATTTAAAGATGGTGGTGGGTGGTGGTGGAGAAGAGGGTTGTGGGTAAGTTCTGTGGTGGTGTTTTCACGATGGTGGTGGGTAGTGGTGGTGGAGCGATGGGTTTTATGGCAAAATTTGGTGGTGTTTCGTGATGGTGTTGTGGTGGTGACGTGATTTCTGTGGTGGTGTGATGGCGGAGGTTTTCTGAAGACATATTTCCGGCGACAACTACGGTTTTTCGGCGACGGGGGTGGTTTCCGGCGAAATTGACGGTTTTCTGGCGATAACAACAGGGGTTCTTTCTGTTTCTCTTTTTTTGTCAGAACTTTAGGCCCTCCTTTCTCGGATCGTTAGGATCCTTTTGTCAGATCTTTAGGGTCTTTTTTCACTGATCTTTAGGATTCTTTGTGTCTGTGTCTAGTCTAATTTCTTTCTTTTCATGAGGCACTTTGTATTTAAAGTATGTAACTCTCATGAAGTTTTCAGAAGAGAGAAATAAGAATCATCCATGTAACATTGTGATTTAATCACTTATTAATGGAAATTGTTCCCTTGGTTTCAAAAAAAAAAAACCTAATCAAAGATCCAAACTCAAGTTTGAATATTTATCTTCACCAATTTTTGTAAGGTTTCAAAAGGTTTCAATATTCACATTGTTGGTAAAGTTTTGTTTTTGAAGATCCATCCACTCTCAATCCAACTCAACTCCAATTTCTGAAAAATTTTGAGGTAAGTTTTTACAATACCAATAAAACCTAGATTATGTTTCATTGCTCATATTTTCTTCAACTAGTTAAGTCAATATTAATTTTAGTATAATAATATCTAGTTTTAGTTTGATAATGGGTTTTTACAATACCAATAAAACCTAGATTATGTTTGATTGCTCGTATTTTATTCAAATTATTAAGTCAATATTTAATTTTAGTTTGATAATAACTAGTTTCAGTTTGGTAATATTTTTGACTTAGGGGTTTTACAATACCAATAAAACCTAAATTATCTTTGATTGCTCGTATTTTATTCAACTAATTAAGTCATTTAATTTTAGTTTGGTAATATCTAGTTTTAGTTTTATTGAGCCAACCTTTATTTGTCGTATAATCGTTATCTATTTAAATTGCACTCACTTGCATTTGTCGTCAGCTATTACTTGGACGTACCTCTTTATAATATATACTGTATTTTTTTACTTTTTAGTGACTACTTCTGTGGAGAAATCTTCAGAAAGTGGATATCTAGAGCACAATGTTGAACTAGAAATGGAAGTAGAAATACCTAGGTTTGGGGTGAAGTTTAATAGTCTTGAAGAGTGGTACAACTATTGTCTTTGTTACGCCAAGAAAGTGGGACATCCAGTGGAAAAGACGTCACAGAGAAGAATAAAAGGAATTTTAAGATATGTTAAAATAGCATGTGCTAAGGGTGGAAACTATACATCGACATCAAATAATCCTCAACCAAGTAGCAAAAGTGGTTGCAAAGCAGGAATTAATGCTAAGCTGCAAGACAACGGAAAATGGGAAACTACTATTGTGAATCTTGAGCATAACCATACCTTAGTCCAGGAAAAGTTCGTCGTTATAAATGCAATAGGAAGATTAACCCATATGTAGCTAGATAACTCGACATATGTGATTTGGCTGGGAATAAGACAAGTCGTAACTTTAAGCAACGAGTGGTGACAACCGGTGTACATGAGAATGTCCCATTTACCGAAAGAGATGCAAGAAATTATATTGAAAAGAAGAGTAGGATACGTCTTGAGGAAGGAGACGTTGTTGCTATTCAACAATAATTTTTTGGCTATGCAAAGAAAGAACAATGGTTTCACATTTTTTATGAAAGTAGATCATAAGTCTCGTTTACGTAATATTTTTTGAGCAGATAGTAGGAGTAGAGAGACATATAAAGAATTCGGGGATGTTGTGACATTTGACACGACTTATCTAGCGAATAAGTATCATCTTCCTTTTGCCCCATTTGTTGGAGCGAACCATCATGGCCAGTCTATTTTATTGGGTTGTGGGTTGTTGTCTAATGAAGATGCAGAATCTTTTTCATGGTTATTTAGGACATGACTTACTTGTATGGACGAAAGAGCTTCAGGCGGGATTATAACGGACCAAGATGCAGCCATGCAGATTGCTATTCAAGATGTATTTCCCAATACAAGACATCGATGGTGCCTGTGGCATGTAATGAAGAAAATACCTGAGAAACTCAAAAGTTACAAAAAGTTCAATGAAATAAGTTATGCTCTTACTCATCTTGTCCACGAAACGCTTAACACAGAAGAGTTTGAGTATGAGCGGATGCTCACTATACAAAAGTATGACTTGCAAGAAAATACATGGTTAGCCCGCATGTACCAAGAGAAAAGTCGATGAATAACAATTTTTATGAAAAGTCATTTTTGGACGGAAATGTCTAGTACTCAACGTAGTGAAGGCGTAAATGCCTTTTTTCGATAGATACGTTGGTCCGAAAACTACATTGAAACTTTTTGTTGAACAATACAATATAGCTTTTTAAGGGATAAAGTTGAAAAAGAGGCAAAAGAAGATTTTAGGTGCTACAATTTAGAAATGTCATGTGTGAGCCCATTTCAAATAGAAAAGCAAACGAGGGAGAAATACACACTAAAAAATTTTGGAGATTTTCAAGAAGAACTAAAAGGAAAAATGGCTTGTGACACGACAAAATGTAGAGAGTAAGACAATGTGTACGAATATACTATTTCAGAGGAGAAAGAATTTGGTAAAGACTCGAAAACTTATTCGTATAAAGTCATGTTAGATGTTCAAGAATGTGACATTCATTGCAATTGTTTGTTGTTTGAATTTAGAGGAATTTTGTGTCGACATGCAATAACAGTATAATGTAAGAACAAAATTAATGTCATTCCAAATAAGTACATTCTGAGAAGATGGAGGAAAGATGTAATGAGATCATAGACAAAGATTAATGTGAACCACGGTCGATGGGATACAACACCTGAAGAAAAAAGATACGAAAAATTATACCATCCTTCATCGAAGTAGCTTCTGTTGAAACTGAAAATTAAAGAATTACCGAGCAGTTGAACAATTATATCCTAAAGTTTAAGCCAACAACAGAGTTCCAAGATAAAGTGATCAGTGGTTCTGGTTATACCGTTGACTGTGAAGAAAATGCAAGACAAGGTATTCTTGATCAGGTATCATGCAAGGCAAAGGAACGTCCTCGAGAGAACAGATTCAAGAGAAAAAACTACAAATCGAAGAAACGTGTAAGTTAACTTCTTCGTTGTTTTCTTACCTCTCTTATTTGTTTATATGTTAACTAAATTCGTTGTTTTCTTTGTTAGTGCACTAATTCTAAACTGTCTTTAGTCCGATTTGTAATGTGACTCGTGATCCGATTCTTGATCTAGATTATGATTTAACAACTATCCAATAGAGTCAACCGGGTGGGATTGTTACAAAAGAAAATATGATCCCGACACCTCTACAAGAAATGGTAATTCATATCTCCTTATACTTGTTTGATTCATTTGGAAAGTATAGTATAGTATATGTATTGATCTTTATCTTATTGTATGCAGTCACATATGGACTTATTAATGGGGTGTACATCGTCTCCGAATGTACAACCCTCCAGGAATATAAAGTGGAGACTATTTTTTTTATTCATTTTGAGTTGTTTTTGTTCTATGTGAATTAATAGGTTGTGTGAGTCCTTAATCAGTGGTGGTTTATGAGTGGATTTATTCAATTGTATGTCTACTAAACCGTGATTTCTTGTTTGTTTTGGTGGATAAGAAAACGAACCGGTCGACACAAGTTATAGAAGTGCTTCTTGAAGCTTTAAGAGACTGGTAGTGCTTGAAGCAAAAGTTCATTAGTTTATCAAGTTTTTCTATTTTCTTTACTACCTGCAAGAACATCCGATTTGGCAGACTTATTTAGATTATTAAATCATATGTTTGCTTCAGTGATTGGATTAAATAAATCAATTTAATATGTTATTGATTTTCATGAGCACTGTTTTTGAAATGTTATTGATCTCTATACTCCGAGAGGGTCTTTTGATTCAGTGAAAGACTTAAAAATAATATCTAAAAATCTTAGAATAACACACTAACACAAGATGGAAGCAACATAAAGTACCCATGAGGACATTTATAATACTAACGATTCTGTTAAGAGCTGTTCACGCACATCAATTACACATTGGTAATCTCCATCCAGATAAATAGGTATCATAGTATTGAATTTCTTTTTTTGATGAAAATCATAGTATTGAATTTGCTACATGAATTTGCTACGTGAATGACCAATTCACAATTTAGTTGTTACTTTTCCTTTAGCTTCTTCATATGAATCCAAATCCAAGAAATATTTCAGATTTCTACTTTGGTATTTACTGATCTTTGATTAGTATTTCATATATTAATGTCTATTAATAAAAAAGATAAGGATAAAATCTCATCAAATACTATAAAAAGAAACCGACAAGGATTAATCAGTAATTAGGATTTCTTCCTCTTGAAGAAAATTAAGTAAATGAAATAAATTTCATCCTTATCTTTTCTTCCACAAAACATTTACTTTCTCAAAAATCACAGCTCAAGATCTAAACCAAACATAAGAAAATCAAAAACTTCGAGATCTCATATTCTCAAAACTAGGTTAAAACTTAAGCGCAAAAAGAAAAAGAGAGCTTATTACCAGAAACGAATCAAGAGACTTCCACAATCTAAAGAAGAAGAAGCTTTACGTCTGATTTCCTGTCGAAGTTAAGAGAGGTCAGCAAATTATTCGTGAGAACAGACCTTCTCTCTCTGTAGATCTGTTCTAGAGAGAGAGAGAAAACAAAAAAAAAAATTATAGAGAGAGAGGAGAGAGAAATTTTTTTAATTTTTTTTATGTTTCAAGGTCGGCAGCCGGAAAAATGGCCTGCCGGCGACTTTCGCCAAAGCCGCGGCCTATAGAAAATTATATTAATTTCCATTTGAATTAGGGAGATAGGTTAGAGACAGATAAGGGAGGTTCTGATCGTGATGCTTTGGGGAAGGGATTCACCAGATTTCTAATCTGGTCCGTCTCCCCAATGGACGGTCCAGATTAGAAAGCGAAGAGGGACCTAGAGTGGAATGCACGGGGGGCCTAATACAAAACACCTCTGTTTCGTGTACTTAAGTGGAAACATCACAAACACGGGATTCTAAGTTCTAACTGACGTGAAACTTCGCCACGTGTCATCACGGGTTGGTTCGCTATTAGGTATGCCTATGTATTCGCCTCAAATAACATTTCTGAAAAAATTTCTACAAACTTTGTAAACTAAAATTGACTTTTTTATTTCTATTTGTTGCCACAGGACTTCTAATTTGAAATTAAAAAATAAATAAATTATTAGAAGATTTCATAAAAGAATTTAGTAAAAACTTCTATAAACTTAGACAACATCTTTCCAGAGATCTAAATCTTGAATTCCTTTCTTCTTTTCTTCATCTTCTTCTCCAAAACTTTGTTTTCTTTTAATCAATAAACCCTAAAAAAACATGGAAAACAACCCTTGTATGTTTAGAAGTGATGAAAAATATGTTTTAAATTTTAAATTAACTTATTTGTAAGGTTTAGAATGTATTACCTCTCTTGGGAAGAATCAATGGATGAAGAAGTTTGTTTTTGAATTCTCAGGGTAGATGTATTAAGAGTTTCGAGAGATTTTGTTTGATGATTTCCAGGGTTTAGAATGTTTGTTCCCTTTTTATCTCTCTAACTTTGTTTATGATTTTAGAGAAGTACAAGTAGTGGGGATTGGAGATTTGGGGAAGATAAGTAAGAAGTAGAAAGGGAAGAACAAAAAGCTTGAATAGAACTTATGGAGGAGATGAGATTTCGAGTTGTTCTCCAAAGAAGAAGAAAGATGAGAGGAAGTAGAAAAATGAAGGAAAGGACTTGAAGTTAATTTTGCAAATTTTAATTTTTTTTTTTCTGTACTTCGCATAGAAAAGTATTCTCTGGCCATGTTTAAAAGTGATGTAGATAGTAAAATATTTCATTAGTATAAGATAGTTGTTATAAACAAATTATTTCCGTAAGACTTAGGAAAGTATTATATCGAACTTTTTTTTTTGATGAAATGTATTATATCGAACTTGAGATTGTGAAGTGAGGAATTAGCAACTAGAAAAAGTACGATGATGGCAACAAGGTTTTTTTACAACCTGTCGTTGCTACAAAAACAAGGCCTATTAGGGACACACATTTTCATGTCTGTCCCTAATACATTCAAATTAGAGACAAATTATTAATACTTGTCCCTCCTAAATTTACAATAGAGAGAAACAAATGTACTCTTAGGACAATTTTAATTTTCTTTAAGAAAAGTTTAAAGTTCCTAAGCCCTTAGGAAATTAGGGACGAACAACATAATCTACTACATAGAATAGTTTCGCGGGGAAAGGACAAACATAGGTGGCCGGTAAGTCGAAGTGTATAAACTCTAGGAAATTCTCCTTTTTTTGTTTTTTCTCTATGCACGATTTTCTCCTTGAGTTGTTGTCGTTTTTTCTTTCTTATTGTTCTACTAGTACAAACCAGAGCAATAAGAGGTGATTCGGATTGCAAGCACGAGATTCTTCTTCTATTTCTACAAACCCTAGAAAAACATATTTGTTCATGTCAGTATTCTTAGATTTTATTTTGTTCTTGTGATCATATCCCTAGTTTTATTAGAGTAATAATGACCTAGATTAGTTAGTATTTTCAAAACCTAGACCAAATCACCAAAGTAGGAAAGAAAACATTAGTTAGGATTTCTTGTTGATTGTTTCTATTTGGGATTATCATGTAAAGGTTGAAATGAGATTCTACATTATTTTCTGAGAGGATAGCAAGTCAACCTTCTTTAGTTGGAATAAGATTAAGGCAAATGTTGATGGCATCTATTACATGTTTCTAGTTCAATGTTGATTTATAAGTAGGGCAAACGGTATAATTTTTTTTTTGTCTCGTTCCCCCACCCCCACCCCCACAAGGTACTCCCCACGTGTGCCATGGTAAAGAGTAGGGGTGGGAATCGGGCGGGTATGGGTAGCCACGGGTAGTTAGGTTTCGGGCTCGGGCGGGTCGGATACTTGTACTCCTTGCCCACTCGGGCTTTCGGGTAAATCGGGCGGGCAAATTCAAATATTTGAATGATCAAGGCCCGCCCATGCCCAGTTAAGGACTCGGGTGGATCGGGCTTCGGGCAAACAGCCGTCGGGTAACCCAACATAAATTTGATTTAAGTGTACACGTACAAGTTCACGGGTCAAGTAGGTACGTGCAAAAATTTAGAGAGGTTGCCACCATTTAGCAGGTGCTTCGGACAGATTTTAGGGTCTAGAAGTTCGTTCTATATGATTCCTAATCTCCTTTTTAATCCTAGTGGGGCAGTGTGGGACTATTGAATTCCCACCCATTTCAAAGACTAAACTTTTAGTCCCATACTATTATCTTAGTGTGAGAAAAACATGAGTTGGGGTTATATAATCTCTAATGCCATTACATGGTGAGAGACCTTCCATTACATGGTGAAAGACCATCCAAATCTGACGGTGAAGAGATAAAAATGGGATGGGAAGTCTTCACCCAATGGCCTTTAATCCCACCTTTAGCACACACTAAGTAGTTGTACAAGTAGGTTTAACTGGGTATTAATCGGGTAATCCATCGGGCATCTCATTATGGGCTCGGGCTCGGGCGGACTGCCGGGCAGGCCTTCTCACCCATGCCCGCCCACTAAATTCTACGGGCGGGCAGTACCCACCTTCGGGCTTCGGGCATCCACAAGCTCATCGGACTCGGGCGTTCCGGATCGGATATCGGGCTCTCGGACTTTTTTCCCACCCCTAGTAAAGAGTCATTAATCACAGAACGGCCACAAAATTCAATTACCATCAGGGATGAAGATTAATGACATCAGCAGGTCAATATCCAGCGGCATAGAAACGTCCCTAATTACAGTAGAGAACAAAATTTTTCCCAACAATTTAGATAGTCTAAATCACTAGAGAGAGAAAGAGCTGAAAAAGATTTCCAAGGAAAAAGGCAGTCAATAGTAGGGCTGGGAATTCTGCCCGTGAGCCCGAACCCGTCCACAGGCACCCGAGCCCGTCATTGACCACGGACGTCCCAGGCCCGTCTCGAGTGCAGCCCGCCCGGTCCGAAAGAATGTAGCGGGCGGGCTCGGGTGGAAAGGTTCACCCGGGCTCCCGCCCACACCCGAGCCCGCTTGGTGGTACCCGAAGGGCACCCGCAGCAACTACCAAAGGATTTGCGTTACTGGGTATATCTACTGCCGCAGGTCAATATCCAGCGGCATAGAAACGTCCCTAATTACAATAGAGAACAAAAATTGTTCCCAACAATTTAGATAGTCTAAATCACTAGAGAGAGAAAGAGCTGAAAAAGATTCCCAAGGAAAAGGCAGTCAATAGTAGGGCTGGGAATTCTGCCCGTGAGCCCGAACCCGTCCACAGGCACCCGAGCCCGTCATTGACCACAGACGTCCCAGGCCCGTCTCGAGTGCAGTCCGCCCGGTCCGAAAGAATGTAGGGGGCGGGCTCGGGTGGAAAGGTTCACCCGGGCTCCCGCCCACACCGGAGCCCGCTTGGTGGTACCCGAAGGGCATCCGCAGCAACTACCAAAGGATTTGCGTTATTGGGTAGTATTTACTGCCCTTGAGGTCTTCAAGGTTTCAATACCAATTGACCAATGAGGATATGAGTTGAACTTTTCTATTGGATGGATTACCATTTTAACTACTTATAACCTAAGTCACCCACCTTTCTTTCATAGATTTCTCAATGTGGGACTAAAAGGTTTTGTTAGAGTTGGAAGTCTCTCCGTCATTTGATTAGTCTCACATTTGGACAAAAGGAGACTATGCTAAGCTTATAAAAGGGTTTGTGTGACAAATTCTTGCTAAGTCTCCATACAATTTAGTCCCATATTGGCCTCTTTCAATTGAAAAAAGTCTTTGGAGTTCATAAAATAGACTCCATGGCTTGGCTTAGGTTTCCATTACTTGTGTAATTTCTAATAGCTTTAAAGACACCGCTGAGAGTTGGCACATTAGTTGTTACCCGATGCCCGACTGCTCGAAGCCTGTCTCACCCGAGTACCTAAGCGGGCATGGGCGGGCTTTGAGCAAGGGATAGATCAAGATTACCCGCCCGTTTTGCCCGAGTGCCCTAATAGCCACTCAGAGGATATGCCCGACCCGCCCGAGCCCGAAGAAGAACTACCCGTGGGCGTCCATACCCGCTTGATTCTCACCCCTAGTCAATAGTCAGCCATAAAAGAAAAAAAGAAAAAGAAGTTGAAATTGTGATTGGGTAGTTTTAGGTTAAAAAGATAACCCACCTAAGAGCTTCTTTCTTTGTAAGGTAGATATGAAAAGTAAATCAACATCTAAATTGACGTAGGTCAAAATTGTAACAGGTATGTTTGTGTTTGATTCGTGCTTTATATTTTGTAACGTAGTAGGTATAATTCGTGCCACGGCGAAATTCTCCAGATGCATTATGTATGAGAAAGAAGAGTAAGTTGTCTTGAATATTTTAGTACATCTTACTTACTAAAACTCTATGGTTATTCTTTCACCATCTCTTAAACCAGCTGGAGATAAAAACCTTCTAGTGTGAGATGGCCAAAAGTGTTTTACCCTTCCTTTTTCTATGAAGAAATGTAGGGATTGATGAATATTGTCAGAGAGAGAGAGAGAGGGAGAGTTTTAGTGAGAGAGAGAGAGGGAGAGTTTTAGTGAGAGAGAGAGAGGGAGAGTTTTAGTGTGAGAGAGAGAGAGAGAGAGGGAGAGTTTTAGTGAGAGAAGGGCAAACGAAATCAAGATAGGCAGTGGTTGTCGGTTTAATTCTCTCTTTCAAAAAAAAAAAAAAAAACTGTCACATTAATTGAGATACTACTACTACTAGTACTTGTTCTTTTCTTGTGTAAAAAAAGATTTGAACTAAAGCAAAATGAACAGGGGGGAAAAGAAAACAAATAGGTCTTCCTTGGTTGTGCTTTCCCCAATTAGATAGATAGTTGCAGATTGCAGTGGGCAGGAACCCTGTTGTCTGTGTTATTTTTGATCTCTTAATTGGCTGAAACCCTCCCTCCCTCCTCTATTAAACAAGTGTCAAGTGTGTGTGTGTAAGTCATTAAATGAGCCAGGTCTCTACTTCTTAGGTGCTGTTTGTTTTTTTATTTGTGTCTGAATCTGAAATTGCTGAATTGAATTGGCTGAATCTGAATTTACTTAATGGTTTTATAAGTTAGCATGTTTGTTTTTCAATCTGAATTATTAAGTCTGAAAATTAATCTTTTACATATATACCCTCGTTTGGCACTTTAAACAAACAAAGCCTAACCTCTAATTTCTCACTCCTTTGGTTGCAATAAGAAGAAAAAAAAAACAAAACCTAACCTAACCCTAATTTCTCTCTACCGTCCCTATCTCTCTCAGCCTCCCTCTCATTCCATTGAAATGGAAACCAAAACCTAAACTAAAGTAAACCCTAATCTCTCTACCGTCTCTTCCATCCTCCCTCTTCCAGCCTCCCTCTCTCTAACAAATGGAACTCGGACGATGGAGATCCAACAATGGAAGTTCCTCTCTCTCTCTAACCGATCTTTAGTCTCTCTCTCTCTTTCTCTCTCTCTCTCTCTCTCTCTCTCTTTTTCAGATGGGTGAGTCAAACCTTCTCTATCTCTCCCTCACCGATCTTTAGTGTCTGTTAGGTTTTTGGTTGTGGTGACTATCGGATTCTGTTAGTGGTGGTGGTTTCTTCCTGTGGTGTTGGTGTTTGCTCCTTTGGTAGTGGTGGTGGTTTATTCTGGTGGTTGTATGAGCGGTGGCTTATTCCTGTGGTGGTCGTGGTTTTTCTGGTGGTCGTTTGGGTGGTGGTGGTGTTGGTGGTGGTGGTGTTGGTGGTCCCGGTGTCTATTTGTTAATGTTTGGGTGGTGGTGGTGGTGGTGGTGGTGGTGGTGGTGGTTTTTCCGATGGTGGTGGTAAAATGTTTGACCATATGAGAATATTTGTAATTTGTAGGGCTATTAGTGTCATTTGACTCATTTCAGATTTGGGCTTTTGTATTCAGACTTATTTTGAAGTCTGAAAAAAGTGGCCTACTTTTCAGCCTATTCAGATGTGGACTCCATTCAGCCAACATTTCAGATTTTCATAAATAACAAAAACAAACATCTGAAATCTGAATTGGGGTCAATTCAGATTTCAGATCTGAAATATTTTAAAAAACAAACAGCACCTAAGTTGCTCATTTATTGTTAGATATATTTTTCCATTTTAACCCTAATGTTTTAGGGAAACAAGAAAACTTTCCCGTCAACAAAATTTTGAGTGGAAGTTTCTGGTCATCTATTTGTTTCTCTGACTCCCTATCACCATTCTTTCTCCACACCGATAATGGTCGTTGACAAATTGTAATTGCTGCCGACTGAATTTTGTTTCTGTTTGAACACCTCTACCACCATTTCTCTCTTGGTTAAATCTCCCATTCTTACTTAATCGTCACTGTTCGTGGTCGATCGAGCATGTTATATAAGGAAGTGGAGGCGAGAGATGGTGGCCAGAGATGGGATATAAGCAAGAACAACTTTGTTGCTTCTGAAAATTTCACCAAATTAATAATTTTCTTTTAAAAGTTTGTATTCCAGAAATTTTTCGTGTTTCCATAGCGCTGCCTGTTGCTGTCTTCTCTCTCACGGCTTAGGTGCTGTTTTTTTTTTTTTTTAATGTCTGAATCTGAATTTGCTGAATCTGAATTTGCTGAACTGAATTGGCTGAATCTGAATTGACTGAATCTGAATTGGGAGTAAGATGTTTGTTTTCTTAATATGAATTAATAGATCTGAATTACAAGTTTGACATTTTTACCCTTATTTTATAGTTTAGACAAACAAACCCTAATTCCTCTCCTCCCAACTCTAAAATAAAAAGAAAATCAAACCCTAAACTCTTTCCTCTCTCATTTTCATATTTCATCCGTCCCTTCTCTCTCCAACAGCCCCCCTCTCTCTTCAACAACCTCTCCCTCTAACAGTACAAGATCCGGCACCGGAGGTCTGGCAATGGAGGTGCGACGATGGTTAGACCCTCTCTCAATCCCTCTCTCAATCCCTCTCTCTTCCTCTCAGTCCCTATTTCTCTCTCCAAAAGATTCCCGGAGTGAAACCCTCGCCAGATCCGGCGAGGGTTCCTCTTTCTCAGTCCCTCTGTCTAATCAATCTATGGCGGCGAAGGGTTGGTTTCTATCTATGGTGGTGGCGGTGGGTTTGCATCTGTGGTGGTGCTTTGCATTTATGGTGGTGGTGGGTTTGCTTCTATGGTGGTGGTGGGGGTTTGCATCTATGGTGGTGGTGGGGGTTTGTAGTTGCGATGATGGTGGTAGTCTCAGTGGTGTTGGTGGTGGTTTTAAACTTGTAATGGTGGTGGTGATGGTGGTTTGTAGTTGTGATGATGGTGGTGGTCTGGGTGGTGGTTGTAATGGTGGTTTGGGTGGTGATGGTGGTGGTGGTGGTGGTAGTGGTCGGGGTGTTGGTGGTGGTCTGTGTGGTGGTGGTGGTGGTGGTGGTGTGTGGGTGGTGGCGCACTGGTGCTACATAAAAAATTTAAAAAATATTTGTAATTGACAAGGGTATATATGGTATTTTACACATTTCAGCCATGGGACTCCTATTTTCTGACTTGGTTTGATGTCTGAAAAATGTGGGCCACTTTTCAGCCAATTCAGACCATGACATAATTTAGGGATAAAACTAAGGAGAGAAATTTATATTTCCTCCAACGTCCTAAAAAACATTTGGTGACATAATTTAGGGATAAAACAAAACTTTGTTGCCAAAAGATGTATCTACGACCATATCGTTCATTGCAAAAAAATATTTTCACCCACAAATCAATAATTGCTGCAAATTATATATTTTGCCACAAATTTTTCTTTCGTCGTAAAAATTACCAATTGTGACATTATTGTTTGGTTGGTGAAAATGTTTTTTGCGACCATTATTTTCGTCTTACAAACTTTTTTGACATTAAAATTTCAATGTTAAATAAAGATGAAGCAAAATCATATTTGTCGACGATGTCAGAAGCTATCTATCGTTTCCGATTGAAAAATGCTAGGTTATATGTTCTTTATTCTTGGAACTTTTGTTAGTTTACCTCCAGGAAAAAAAAATGGTCGCCCTTATCAGCAAATTTGGACAATATTAAATTTTGATTTTGAACCATCTTAAATTCTGTAATTCGGTTTTTAAATACACAAAATTCAAAAAAGACTTACTTTAGTAGGATCCTAATGGAGGGTGGAGTTATTTCTGATTCCGTCTAAACCTTCACTCATACTTTGTAAAAGGTGGTGGAGAATAAAAGTGAGGTTTCATAAGACATTCAAAATGAGGGGGCACGACATTGAATCCTACTATTTTACCTCTTGCTACTAAAGTTGGGTCTCGTGGTCCATTTTTAAGTCCCATGCCCAAATATGGCCAAATATGTGTTTATGCGTACACCAAAGAAAGAGTTATTACCAACACACATTTTTGTTACGTCTCTAATAAACTTTCTAGACGTAGATATTTTCTTTTATTGTTTATCCATATTACTATAATGTCAAAGGCAAAATTATGACTATATATAAGAACTTATACGAAAATCAAGAGCGTGAGTGGTAGACTTTTGAATTGAGTATGGCTATTTTTGTATTTGAATCAACAAATCTATTTGATATCTTAATTTTCAAAGAGTTGGTCTCGTCCTCGAGCAGGTAGGATTGAAATGAACTTGGATGCAGCTGTAAAAGATGGCAGGGTTGCAATTGCAGCTATAGCTAGAGATCGTAAGGGATTGTTCTTAGTCGCAGTAATAGAAGCTGAAGCTGTAGTTGTGTCCGATGTGCTAGTGGCTGAGACCATGGCAGCTAAATTGGCAATTAATTTAGCCAAGAATTGGAACTACACCAATGTTAGTTTGGAGGGGGATTCGGTATGCGTCATTTCGGCATGTAAAAGAAGGGAAGAGCTGCCCCATGGCGTATAGAGCTTAATATTTCAAATGTACAGTTGAAGGTTCAAAGCTTCGATTATATTGAATTTCAGACATTGTGCCCGGACGAATAATAGTATTGTCCATTTACTTGTAAAATCAGTGTTTTCTAATAATGTTAGTCATAGTTGGGTGGCTTCGAACATCCTATCTTGCATTAAACCAATTGGCGGCTGATTTTGCCAATATTTCGTTTGAATAAAGTTAGGCCTCGCCTCTTCTCATCAAAAATAAAAAAGTACAATTTCAAATCTAATACATTAATTGTAAAAATACGGTGCATAATACTCTTATTCAATTGAAAAACAAGATATCGAAAAATTCGTACACCATGAAAGTAGTTTGAATTACAACGTTTTTTTAGTGTACTAAGAATGTCACATGGATCTAATGTTATCACAAAATGTCATGAAAGAGACAGTTTTTGCAAAACTAAGGCCCGCCAAAAAGCAAATAGTGGAGGAGGATATTCAACAACAAAAAAATAGTGGAGGAAATTTTCCGGCTAAATATGTGCCTCCTATGGCCATAAATCTTGCCCACGATTTGGCTGGTATGCCTCATAAGGCCATAACGTGTGGCATGCTCCTATTTTTCCTCTTCTCTTTTCATTCTCGTTTTACTTTTTGCATATTTGATTTGATGAAAATTAACCAACGGTTTCTAATTTCTTACTCAACTGGCAGGAGAGGAGAGGCAACAATTTATGTATTTTTTTTTTGTTGAACTAAGCAACAATTTATGTTTGGTTTTGGGTAAGATTCAACTGCCTTACTCAGTTATACATTGTACATTTATTGGCTTGAACCCGAACTTCAAATGGTTTAAGGAATAAGCACTGGAGAGTTCCGATTGCATCAAACATAGAAGAGGTTCCATTTAGATATAGTTATTAATTAGCCTCTTTCTCTCTCTCTTGATTTACTCAGTTCAATTTGATTTTTGATTGCCCTTTCATTGCTTCTCTTAATATTCAGAATCTTGGAGGTTAGCATGATTGGATATAAGGATATTTTTCAGCTTCTTTGCTCCCTAGATTAATTTGAAGTCAACTTTTCCAACTCTTATAAACAAGAATGCTCAATCTTTAATTGTGAAAATACTGTTGTATATTCTACTACTACCTCCCCAAGGAAAAGTTTACCTTAAGAATCTCCTAGGGTTTTGAATGTAAAATAGAACCCCATAACTCTTGTTTGTAAGAAGAGATGTAGTCTATTTCACTTCTGAATGCTTTGTTTAGAGCCCACTTAGTTTGAGTGAGCACAGATGGTGTTTCCATTATTTTAAGATCAAGTATCCCATAGAACTATATGCACTTTGCATGATGTTTTAAGCATTTGCTTTTTACTATGTCGGAGTTGTGCATTGATACGTTTAGTTGCTACTTTTATTAATGACGCAGTGATACCCACATCTACATATCAGAATGATGTACCTCGAGAGAAAGGAATCTAGTTGTGTGTCAAGCGAAGATCAACAAGTGAATGAAAAAGTTCCGACCCGAAGAATTAATCACAAAGAGAAGACCAAAGCTCTCGTTTTGATAACAGACTGAAGAATAATTTTTGATTTATTTCTTGTTTCCGGATGTACTTTAGAAATGACTACTCTTGTTTGGATGTTTTAATTTTCTTTTCAGTGTGTCCTAATTGTAGTATAAATCAATAGGTTGTTTCCTTATATTAGTTGAAAATTATGTTTTTTTTATAGTGATTTACTCACATTTAATTTTGTCTTCGGATATGTATTTTTATTTGGTATTATGGTATAAGATAAATTGCTTAGAGATTGAAACTAATTTTGTGGCGAGAAATATAAACTATCATCAGTAAAGACCATGGTTCGACTCTTAACTTGCAAATAAAACCCAAATGTTCTTATGTATTTCTTATGTCTTTACTGATCTTACCATGGTACTCTCTGCAGGGACCTAAGAAACTCAAACTTATCTGGCCATCTCGTACCTGAACTTGGGAAACTCGAACATCCACTATATTTGTATGTCTTCACAACACACAAACATTTTTTATTTTATTTTCCAAGAAAATGTTTGCTATGGATATCATGCGTTAAATTCTTTCCCGTTGTTTTATCTCGTTGCCAGTAATTGCCATTACACATTTCCATGGAACTTTACGTGGTCTACCAATTTTAAGTATATGTTTGTGTTGTATTATTTTAGCAATGGGTGTAATTTGGAAAAAAACATACCGGATGCTAACTACAGTTTCTAATCAAGTTTAGTACGAGATAAAACATTAACTTCAGTTTCTCGTTCCTGATTGATGCAGAGAGTTATACGAACATAACATTCAAGGGAAGATACCAGTTGAACTTGGAAACTTGAAGAGCCTTATCAGCTGGGATTTATACAAAAACAACATTTCTGGGGTCATTCCACCTGCATTAGGGAAGTTGAAGTCACTAGCATTCTCGTAAGTGAAACTGAACTGAATGTCAATTGTAGAGACCAAAACTGTATTTATGGGTCAAAAACTTAAAATTCAGATTTTGGAACAATTGCACCTCCTGAATCCTGATTCAAGTGCCAGGATGGGACAGGGATGTGAATTCTAAAGTAAAATCACCTAGGACTAACTATGTGGTGACCATATATTTCTGAGTTTATTGTGTTGATTTATTTGAAGACGTCTTAATGATAACTGTATTGACTGGAAAAATTCCAAGGGAACTTGTTGGTGTTTCAAGCCTTAAAGTTGTGTAAGTACTTCCTCATTTGCTTTCTTCTAACTGTAGTTCTTACTAGTTACTTCTACACGTACTGACCTCACTAAAACCACGATGCTTTCAGAGATGTCTCAGACAGCAACTTGTGTGGAACAATCCCGACTAGAGGGTCTTTTGAGCACATGCCCTTGAACAAGTAAGTTATTTATTTCCACATTTTCTAATTGATCATGTGCACTTCTTAAGAGGACTGCTTCTAAACTTCAGCTCGTACTTATTACTTAATATCCACGTAAATCTACAGTCCAAATTGTTTCTGATATTTTTGTCAGCATGTCATACTTCTTGCTTATACTATTGGTTTTCTAGTTTTTTTTATTTCATCGAACTTGCAAGTAGTCTGATGCAACTTCTTGACAAAGCTCTTTACTGATGTCATGTGCATGATATAAACATAAGTTTCGCATCCTTTGGTCTTGTATCTTGTAATCCTCACTTTCCTCCTATTTGGGTGTGTTTACCAGTTATTAAATCACTAGCTGAGAGAAACAAAACTAGGTTTTATCTTCTACTCAAGTCTCATTTCAGTAAGCTGACCCACCTCATCAATCGAGGTAGTGGTTTATTAAGTGGCTCTTAGTCTCATCTGGTGTATCAGAGTTACCTCAGAAATATTTTGTGAAAGTTCATGTTAGTTGATAGATTAGAAGACATAAACTGAAATAAAGAACACAATAGTTTACGTGGTTCGGTCGGAGGATCACGACCTACATCCACGGAGAAAGCCAGAATGGCTACATACTTTATTATCCAGAATTGTGGTGATTCGTTACAATGATTTATTAGTAACCGAATGCTTAAACTCCTAGAACCCATCTCTTATTTATAAGGTTTAGGGTTTCCTAGTTTCTCCTAACTAAACTAGGAAACAGTATAATCTCTACTTAATATTACTATTAAATAGTTACAAGAGATATCCTTGACAGATAACAAAAAGGCTTATGTGCTTTTCGTTACAATGATTTATTAGTAACCGAAAGGCTTATGTGCTTTTCGTCGTTTTGGTGATTAAAGGTGAAAGGCCTGGTGTTATCAGATAACAAAAAGATCAGTAACCTGAACTTCTCTGTTGTTTGGCACATACATGTCTTCATGTCCTGATCCAGGTTGGCGTTTTATATCTCAAGTTTCTAGTTCCGTGTTGTTTTTGTCTATCCTACTGAAATTCTCCTTCATATTATAGATTGTAAATGCGGGCGTACATCTACAGTATTTTTATGGCTGACTTCTGTTATCAACGACGTAGTTTATGCCAATGGATCAAATATGCTTCTTGGCTCTGGATTTCTCAGAAAAGAATGAAAAAGAAAGAACGTATACATAAAGTGCAGCGAACTAACACAGGTAGGACAATACGCTTAAACTGAAAATTTAATCCGGAGAAAGCATGGAACTTGAAACCCTTTTTTTTCCTGGTCTCCTTATGTAGGTGGTTGTTCATGTACTATTCCTTTTCTTAACAAATTCTATTGATGCCATTTGACTTGAGAATTTTTATATTTTTATATCACAAACTACTGCCATCTCTCTCTATCTGCTAAGGTGAAGATTGGGAACTTTTGTTACATCTTGCATGAAGTTTAAACGTTGATATTATCACTAATCTTTTCTCCGAATTGCAATCTTCTTCCATATTAGTCGTTGAAGGTTGCATGATTGTCTATTAGCATTTGACCTTTGTCAATAGCAAAGCTTGCTTTCCTTTTGGCTATCGTTACTCGAGTTTCCACATCTTAAATGCAGTGTGCATACTTATTCGTTTTGGCAAACTGAATTTCTTAGACAGACACTCACTTTTTGACCTATTTCTTTTGCAATGACGGTGTAGCTTCGAGAACAATCCTCGACTGGAAGGTCCAGAGTTGCAGGGACTTGCAATGTACGATACAAATTGCATATGAAAGCTTCCGTGGTAATTCAGTTATTATCACAACCGTACTTACTGTTAAATTGTTTTGTTTTTAGTAAGAATCGACATGGGGTATAACTTTATAGTAGTATATTGTATTTGGGTATGGGCGGTATAATGTACTAGTAGTAAAAGCACTACTATTATGTTGTAAATCTATAAGCTAGCAGCTCTGGGTCAACTATTATTTTGCATATTTGTAATTGTAGTATCAGAATGCTACTTGTGCCAAATTTATTGCTCCTAGTTGGTTTTCTATTCAAAGCTTTGGTTTTCTCCTACTTATGCCAAAATATATTGCTCCTAATTGGGTTTCTATATTCAAAACGTCTCTTAAAAACGAATAAAATATATAATAAAATTATGGTAAAAATAATACAGTACTATAAGAAGCTTTTATCAAATCCATTTGGTTTGAAATAGAAAAATAAAATCTTCTAATCTTATTCTTCTACCTTTGTATGTACTCATCAAATCAGGACTATCATCTCCATACATTTTGAAATAGAAAGAGATTCTCGGTTGGAAGAGATGAAATCAGAGAGAGATTATTGAGAGAGAGAGAGAGAACCCCCATTTTAGAAAACCCCCTCTAAAACCCTATATCCGGGTCGAATCAAGTAAACGAAAGTGAACTCCTATGGTTAATAAGCAAAAGAATTGGTTCAATTAATGCAAATGGTACATTTTCAGTTGGATTTTACTAGCCATTTATTGAATAAATTACTGTGAAGATAATACGCGAGTGACATACTATCCATGTGTCATCAATAATAACCAACTAGCCATCCCATATGGTGTAAATTTGATATAACAAAAAATAGCTTGGGTTCATACAGGAGTAGGGGTGGGAATGGGCTCGGACAGGTAAGTCCATGGACAACCTACCATCCCGTTCGGGTGGAACGGACCCAACTCATACTTGTCCACTTGGACGACCAGACAAACCAGGCGGCATTTCGGTTGTTCTTTATAGAAAAGCCCGTCCATGTCTGTTTTTCTACCTAGACGTGTGGGACATGTGCAGATGTGCTGATCGGGCACCACGTATGGCCGACAAATGAAATTAAAACAGAATCACCTATTTCATTAGTTTAGTGAACAATAACAATAAAATTAAATAAACTGGATTAATATCTTCCTAAAGCCTACATATAGGTGAGATGAATTCACAAAATCTCATCAAATTACCTAAAATCATTAAAGATTCTACAAAACATATCTTGAAAACCCCGAGAATTTTATTCAAACAATCATTGAAAATAAGTGAGAAGGTAATTTTGATGAAAGTGTTGATCGTTGGTCCTAATTTCTAGGGTTGTTTTTTGTAAGTTAAGAGAGAGAGATTATTGAGAGAGAGAGAGAGAGAGAGAGAGATTGATGGGATAAGAATTCAGAAATGGAAAGAAAGAGAATTAGAGATGTTATGGACAGTAGATGGGAGCTCTCGGCTGGAACAATCTTTCTTCTCCAACATTTTTCTTAGAGAGAGAAATAGATATTATTTCTATTCTCTGGTTATTTTTAGAGAGAGAGAGAGAATCAGAAAGATATAACAGTTTTTTGCTTCCAGTAACAGAAAGGGATTTTAGAGAAAACTTTATGAAGAGATTTGATTGATCTCTGTTACTATATTCAGAGAAATGGAGGTCTGATTTAGGTGACTCATCTTCTTCTTATAAATACAAGAGAGGCTAATCTCACCATAAAGTTAAGAGGAAAGCAAATAAAATTTGTGAATCTAAAGTTAACAAACCTAGAAATCTTGCACCATCAAATACTACTTTGAAGAATTAACAACAGCATAAGATTTCACTAAAGAACTAATAAACCTCATATCCATTTCCTAAAATATCAATAGCCAATCATCAAAATTTCCTAAACAAATCAACAATTCTTCATAAACTAAGACCACGTTCTAGATTTCAAGAAGTGAAGAAACTGAAAACGCCATTACTAGTTGTAACCCATTTCTCACTCTTCTTTCAAACATACATTTCCAAGAATGTTGATAGTAAAAACAAAGCCTAATTCATCAGAAAACTACTACTACTACTATCTCTTAACTAGCTAAAACAATTAACTAATAATCTTTCAGTTTGATTTAAAACCCAAAACTACTTACCTACTCAATCCATACAATCCCATCATCAAAGAAGATGGTTGCGATTAATACGCCACCTGATTCATCAGTTAGGGAGATGATGAACTCGACGAACTCAGAAACAACACTGCCATTTCCGTGATGTAGCACACTAGTACTGTATCTCCAACAGGAAGTGAGATGGGTGGAGATGTCCACACATCTCCACCCAAACTCTTCATTTCAACAGCTGCTAACGGGTCGGATTTTAGGGAGTAGTTCATCCTTCGGTTACCTACTAAATCCTTCATAACAACTACATACACCAATCTCATTTCAGTAGCTTCTTCTTCCTCTATCTCTTCAACATTCTTCTTGTACACTACTTTGGGTCTTTTGTCAATATTTTTTATTTGAAGAGAGGGGTAAGATGATGCATCACGTCTTGGGAAAGTCACTCGGTTAGGTTTTGGATTGACAAAATTTTTCTTGCAGAAGTCAAAAAAAGAGATCAGGGAAGGATGCATTTTGAAGGAAAAGGTGCTCTGGGTTACTGTTCTCTCTCTCTCTTCAACTTTCTTCTTGTAAACTACTTTGGGTCTCTTGTCGAACTTTCTTATCTGAAGAGAGGGGTAAGAAGATGCATCACGTTTAGGGAAACTAACTCGGTTAGGTTTCCGATTGGTAAGCTTGCTTTTACAAAACTCAAAAAAAAAGATCAGGGAAGGATGCATTTTGAAGGAAAAGGTGCTCTGGGTTACTGTTCTCTCTCTCTCTCTCTCTCTCTCTCTCTCTCTCTCTCTCTTCAACTTTCTTCTTGTAAACTACTTTGGGTCTCTTGTCGAACTTTCTTATCTGAAGAGAGGGGTAAGAAGATGCATCACGTTTAGGGAAACTAACTCGGTTAGGTTTCCGATTGGTAAGCTTGCTTTTACAAAACTCAAAAAAAGAGATCAGGGAAGGATGCATTTTGAAGGAAAAGGTGCTCTGGGTTACTGTTCTCTCTCTCTCTCTCTCTCTCTTCAACTTTCTTCTTGTAAACTACTTTGGGTCTCTTGTCGAACTTTCTTATCTGAAGAGAGGGGTAAGAAGATGCATCACGTTTAGGGAAACTAACTCGGTTAGGTTTCCGATTGGTAAGCTTGCTTTTACAAAACTCAAAAAAAGAGATCAGGGAAGGATGCATTTTGAAGGAAAAGGTGCTCTGGGTTACTGTTCTCTCTCTCTCTCTCTCTCTCTCTCTCTCTCTCTCTGACATCCATTACTCTCTCTCACTGACAATTTCAAACCCTACTATGAGAATAAAGCAGTAGGGTTTTTTTCCTTTTTATCTCAGTTTAGTTGTTTTTGCCCCTTAAAACAATTTTTAAAATTCATTATACAGACTCATATAGTATTTTTAAATAATAAAAACGTGTCCGTCCCATTGTAACCATAACAAGGTCGCGGCGCAATTAGGGGTGTCGGAAACGGACCAGACAGGGGGTAGTCCACGGTCACTTACTCTTCCGGTCCAAGCGGAACGGACAAATTCTCGATTTGTCCGTTCGGACATCCGGACAAATCAGACAGTTACTTGACAAAATTTGGTTGTCCGTTGTTCGTTCGTGTCTCCCTAAATTGCCGGATAATCCGAATATCGGACCGGTCGGACTCGAACACAATGTTTCTTTTTTTAGTTTGAAAAATTGGCCCAAAAAATTGGTCTAGCTACAAAGCCAAGGACAATGTAGCCGGCACCCGTTGAACATATTACGTTAAACCACATAATTATCAATAATTTTTCATTGCAAATGTATAGTTGATTTGGATGGGAAGGGTTTTTTTTTGTTCACAACTTGACACCCTCATAAGCATGTTAAGTTGTTCACCACCCTTTGGTGTAACGGATGGACACCCCTCTTAAGACCATGAGGTCGTGGGATCGAGTCTCGGTGGAAGCAGTTGCCATCAAGATTTATCCTATGTAATTTAGGCTATGAATAATGTAATAATTTGTCGGGCTTTAGGCCTCTTTCATTCTCAGTTTAAATTAGGCGGTTATCGTGCTCATTACATGTCCATGATGCATCAATGCTTTGTAACGACTAACGTAGACCGTAGTCGAATTCTCCAAAAAAAAAAGCATATTAAGTTGTACTTTTTGTACTAAACCAAATAAAAAGCTAAAAGTCTGTGAAGAAACTTTGAGACCTCTTTCGCCTAATAACTCCTTCACTTTCTAATATAACTTTTTTTTTTGTTGAACTTTTCTAATATATATAACTTTTTTTTTTTTTTTGTTGAACTTTACTAATATAATTTTTTTTTTTTTTTTTTGTTGAAACACTTTTCTAATATAACTTGCCATGGAAAAAAATATCGCCCAGGGTAGTAATTGGGTGAGTTCCTACTTTGTGGCATATCAAGGAAGTCAGCATTTGAGATGTATGGAAAAGGAGTCGAAAGTGGAGACAGGGAAAGTAGATGGATGGGATAATACACATGTAATTCTCTGTTGGCCCATCTCACACAAAAACAAAAGAGACAAAAGTTTGCTCCCTATTTCCTTGCCATGTGGCGCAAATCGGTGGGTAAAACAAAACAGCTAGGGTTTTATCAGTTATATAGTATACTACTTACTAGTTCTTTGCCTGGAGGTTTACACCTCTTTCTGTCTATCTCTTGAGATTTTGGAATTCTAATTTAGGGTTTTGTAAATGTTCTACAACTATCTAGGGTTTTTTATCTATAAAAAAAAAAAAAAAAAGGTTTTTTTTATGAGATTTTAGCCAAAACTCTCTAGACTTTGGTTAAAAAAGATCTATCAATTTTTTTTTGTAGGCTTCAACTCCCTATGGCGTTTTTGTAAATTACCTAATATAGGGAATAGACTAAACTAACCTCATTGAGAAAATTAAAAACTCTCTCTTTCCTATCCCGTTTTTCTCTCTCTAACCAGAAAAATTATAAAAACTCCCTCTAACTTAGAATAGGGTTTTGATAATACCCCTCTTTCTCTACTCTGATGATACTAACCCTAATAATTGTTAGGCGTTCTCTAGTTTCTTCATTTCGCTAGGGTTTTTCTGAGGCATTCTCTCTTCTCTCCAAGGTGAAATCTTCTTAAGGGTTTTGTTCCCTTTTTATCTCAATTTCTCTCATAATGCGAACCCTAATCTCCGAACTCAATTTTGTTTTCTCTTTATCTCTAGTCTGTGACTCTTTAGAGTTTCGGGTTTAATTGATTAGTATTTCTTTGGTAGAAGAATGTGTTTGGTAGTGATTGTAGTACTTAAATTTATCCAAAATGACATAACGAATGGAATTTCAGCAGGAGAAATTAGGGCTACTGTGATGTATATACAGAACCTATTGATTAGGGTTTTATTATTGAAATTGTTAGTGTTTAACCTGGGGATCATACAATTATGCGTCAGCAATAATCAATACACAAAGAATATGGCAGAATTGAGAGATCAATTGTGATATTTAAAATCGGTGGGCTAAAAATCTAATTAAGAACAAAACAATAACATTTTATGATATTAAAAATTGTGCCAAACAGACATAATTATGCTAGTTTAATACTCTCGTGTAAAACTAATTTTTTATGCTCTTTTAATAATTGGAGATCCAATTAAGTTTTGGATTCTTTTTTATCAAGTTTATTAATACTAACCCAAGTTCTAAGATCTAACTTATTATTACTTTTTTTTTGTGTATCCTAATCTAGTATCAATGATTGGACAAACATAAAATCATAATTCACATAATGTAATAAAATATATGCCAAAATGTCTTTTGTCACATAGATACATTGTTGAAAATTTAACTATGAATGAGTAAAATAACCAATAACAAACAAAATAACATATGGCGTAAAGTAATACAATAAAAAAGTACATGAAATAGACTGAAAAATGCATGCTTTTCGACAAACATAATTGTGAGTTAAATCTTTTTTAATGTGTTTTAGTGAAAAATGGGTCAGCATGTCGTTCTCTAAGTAGTTTTTTTTGAATTGTAATTTTTTTTTTGAATTGTGTTCTCTAAGTAGTTGTACCATCTCCCGTCAACAGATTCCTCAGCCTAAATAGAATTTCAAACACGTTAGGCATTAATTATGAGTTAGAATCGGGTCCCAACTTTGTTTTTTCAACACTACTCTCGCAAACCATCTATAACTTATTTTTAAGTCTATGTATCTCTTGTTAGATGATATTTGGAATACGAGTAGCATAGCCTATCAACCTAACTCTAAAACCATGTTAGCGCGAATACTTTTTTTTCTACAGCAATGATGTTATGCTCGCCAAGTATTTCGGCCAAATTCTGATTGGGGTACTTGGAGGGTTCAGATCTAGTGAGAGAAAGTGATTGACTCTCTCACTAGATTATGTCCGTCTAAGTACCCCAATCGGGATTGGGCGGAATACTTGCGGAACATAGCATCATTTTATTTTTTCTAATGAAGTCATATTATCTGATTGAAGAGACCTAATTTAATTAGAGTATATGAATCACATTTACATGAGGTTTTTTTTTTGAACCACATGGCGAGTGCTATACTTCCAAACTGGATACCACGTTTGAATCCCCTCACCCCACTTCTGTCTTTTGAAATGCAGCTGCTGATCGGCTAGCAAATAAAGGTTGCTCATTGGAAAATGCTAGTTGGTGGAGTGTTGCGCCAAATTTTATTTCTTCGTATAGGTTTAGATGACTTTGATTCTTGGGTACGTTATGAGATCTTTGGTTATCAGAGTCAGGCTTTAAGTCCCCCCTTCTATTTGTAATTCTTTTTCATTTATTAATAATATCAGGTAATGATATCTAATGATAGATGCTCCATGATATCTAATGATAGATGTTCCATGAGGTGTCAACCTAGTTGGGATGTCATGTAAAACATAGTGAAGATATCACTCCTTTTTTATTTAATAAAAGAAAAAGATACCACTTTCATTTCGAACATTGCGGTGCCTATATCACTCATGATTCTTTTTATACATTCCTATTATTAAAATAATACAAAAATATCTTTTTCGAATAAACTTAAATTGTTCGGGAAGATTTTCACCACGCAATATCGGACGTAGAGGTGTCAACCCAACTTCTCAACAAAAGAAAAAGGAAAAGTCAAGCAAAAGATCATGGTATCTTTTTCTTTTGGATATTGCTTTTACTCGAAGAGGCCTAGGTCAAAGGCCAAAATTGTAAAGGTTATGTTTTTGTTTCTATCTTTGTTGAATGAATTGTACAATTTCATTTCCGTCTATAAGATTTTTAACTAACTTTATCCAAGAAAAAACTTTTGATGGCCCCGTGTACTTGGACTTGTAAGTCGATTAGGGGTTAAGAGATCTTGAGTCGAGTAACATCTCTTCCAATAATTTCTCATCTTAAGTTACTTCAATCAGGCGTAAATGATGTCCGTCAATCAAACTCGTTAGTGGAAGGATACATTCTTCTCATATGTCAATTACATAATAATGTGTCAAGTTCTAGATCAAATATCATTGTTCACTATATTGAACTAAATCTCAATTCGTATTGTTCACTATATTGAACTATACACACTCATTACATCCAAAATCGATTTAAGCACAAATTGTGCCAAACTGAACAACAACAACAAACAAAAACAACGGTAAAAATAAGAACAACAAAAGAATGTGTGATCAAACAGAATAAAGAAAAACTCTAGTTGTGACCATGAGACCCCCTTCATATTCCAAATTGCACTCCAATCCAAACCCAAAGCTTAATATCTGAATTAACTGGTCAAAATTCGCTTCATTTTCCATGAAACTCCTCCTATTTTTCCTACAGATGATCTGGTTTCTTCCACATAAATAACCCGTCGAACCATTCACCAGAACCTCCATTGATGTCGACATAGTCCATGATCTGTTACCTCAAGTCATCTTCTCGTTTTCAGTCTTCCGAGAGGAGGTTAAACTTTGAGATACATATGTATATATTCATCGTTTTCGAGGGAGAGCGAGAAACGGTTTGAAGGTCATTACTAATCCAACCACTTCGATCACATTTAAGATGAAGAAAATCATGTGAGCACCTGCATTGCGAGGAGCAAAATTCTATTCAATATTTGAGAACAAAAAATGATGCCAGGATCATGTTTAAATAATAGTGAACCAACCCGGTGATGACACGTGGCGAAGTTTCACGTTTCACATCAGTTAGAATCCCGTGTTTGTTATGTTACCAGTTAAGTCAACGAAACAGAGGTGTTTTGTATTAGGTTCCCCCGTGCGTTCCACTTTAAGTCCCTCCTCGCTTTCTAATCTGGACCGTCAATTGGGGCGACGGTCCAAATTAGAAATCCGTGAATCCCTTCCCCAAACAGCATTGTTGCTTAAGCAACCCTAAACCTCCCTTCTCTCTTAACCTATCTGCCTAAAAACCTAATCAAAGAAGTATGTACAATGTCCCACTAAGACTCTCTCTCTCTGCAGCGGTGATATTAGTTATTGGTGGCCCATTTGGTTTATAAACTGTTTCTAGGCGGTTACTAAGTAGTTCCTGGCCGGAAAACACCAGACCAGGCGGTTTTAATTCAAATTGTTATAGATCTGATCTGAGTTTGTTCCTCCGGCGAAGGGTCATCCCTTCGCCGAAACCGTTTACCTTCCTTTGTATTTTGTTTTCCCTCCATTAATAGTTTTTCTAGGGTTATCTATTTTGTAAATCGCTTCCTCTAAAATGTATTTCGGGTTGTTTTCTCCAGAGATTGGTTTAATGGTGGTGTGGTGGTAACGTGATGGTGGTGGTGTTTACTGATGGTAGTGGGTGGGGGTATGGGAATAGGGTTGTGGGTTATTTCGGTGGTGGTGATTTAAAGATGGTGGTGTGACGCAGCGGAAAATTCAGGAAAGAATTAGAACTTCGTCTAAAACTTATAGAACCCAGAAAAAGCCTTTAGATCTCCGTCTTAAGACTTGTAGAACCAAAACTAACTATATTAAACTAAAATACTCAATTTTATTGATCAAAACTTGAATGAATAAAACAACTCCTAGATCCCCTTTATATAGACTTAAGGTTTCCTTAACCTAATCAAACTCAAATAACAATTTCTAATAAATAAAATACTACTTTCCTAAACCTAATCAAATTCTAATAACAACTTCTAAATAAATAAAATACTAGAATCTAAAACCTAAAAGGTTTTCTAAAAATATAAAACTGCTAAAAATAATAATCCTCTACGAACAAAAATATTATACTAATAAAATAACTAGATTTTAAGATATCCAAGATACTTGGAATATCTCATGAAAATCTCCCTGCATCAGTCTCCTCCACTTCAAAGAAACTCGCCTCGAGTTTACTAATTGAGTTGAATGTTATCTTGATTGACACTCCCTTGATATATCCTTCTCGTGAACTATGCATAGGAATTACCAAACTTTCAGATTTGACTGACGATTTTACTAGGCCATAAATTATTTTCTGCCTATATTTGTAATTTGACTCAAGCTCTCTTTTCACCCCAAAAATAAACTTGTACAGATCATGAGTATAGTGATTGAAAATTATGAACTTCGATGAAAACTTTCTAATAAAACTACTTATCAATCCATGTGAAACAATTTGAGATTCGCAAAATTCTAAGAACGGATCTTCGTATGAAGGAACTTCAATTGGACTAATGTCTGACTTCCGAAGTTTTTCACCTTCCTTTGATTCAACTTCTTGAACAACGTTTGTCTCAATTTCCTGAACAACGTCCGTTGTCTCAATTTCCTGAACAACTTCCTTTGAATCAATTGGTTGAACCACTTCCTTTAACTCGATTTCCTGAATAATTTCTTCAGAAACAAATTCCTTACCGTGTAAATTAATATCAGGAGACTTATTTGTGAACACAATAATATTAGATTTTGATTTGTGAGTAATATTACTTGAACTTTCTATGCTCACAATTTGTGGAGGTTCAACATTCTCTAAGGGAGCTGTTTTTACCTTTTTAATGTTTAAGTGAGGTTGTTCTTCCCTCCGAAATCCAAACTTCCTATATTCCTGTTCCTGAGCTTCAATTTTTAGGGCTAAGTTGTACGCCTCCTGAATAGTCCATACTGTAGCTATCCCCACTTTTTCTCGCAAACTAAATTTTAATCCGCTTAAAAATCGATTTGCTACAACATCTTCGTATTCTATAATGTTCTCCATATTGTTTCTTTGAGCCAATTTTGAAAACTCGTCATAGTACTCACTCACTGAACGCAACCCTTGTCTACAGTTTTGGTATATCCTTAACAAGTGTTGTTGATAATCAGGAGGTAAGAACCACTCCTTCAAGTTCTCTTTCATAGACGGCCAACTCTGAATTGGAGCCCTTCCTTGTCTCTTCCTTAGAAGTTGTAATTGATCCCCCCAATCTGCAGCACTCCCTCTAAGTCTATAAACAATGATTTTAACTATCTGCTCATTGAGAATAGTAGCACACTTATTAGTGACATGTCGTTCGACCTTATCTAGCCAATCGAAAAACTCTTCAATAGTTGAATACCCATCGAAAATTGGTATTTCTTCGTTGATCTTATACTCATTATACTTTCTACGTGGGTACACTTGAACTGAAAAACTGTTACCATGATAGTAATTCTCCATATCGAGTGATTGATAACAAACTAGAAAATACTAATAATAATCTGATTCTTCTTCTTTTTTTTTTTTTTTTTTAAAACAACTTTAGATGCATCTTTGGCAAATCCATCGATGTGTTCTAAAGTGATCTTCGCGTAGATGATATCGAACCAGGCAAATCCTCGCTCTTGATGCAACTGACGTAGCGGAAAATTCCGGAAAGAATTAGAACTTCGTCTAAAACTTATAGAACCCAGAAAAAGCCTTTAGATCTCCGTCTTAAGACTTGTAGAACCAAAACTAACTATATTAAACTAAAATACTCAATTTTATTGATAAAAACTTGAATGAATAAAACAACTCCTAGATCCCCTTTATATAGACTTAAGGTTTCCTTAACCTAATCAAACTCAAATAACAATTTCTAATAAATAAAATACTACTTTCCTAAACCTAATCAAATTCTAATAACAACTTCTAAATAAATAAAATACTAGAATCTAAAACCTAAAAGGTTTTCTACAAATATAAAACTGCTAAAAATAATAATCCTCTACGAACAAAAATATTATACTAATAAAATAACTAGATTTTAAGATATCCAAGATACTTGGAATATCTCATGAAAATCTCCCTGCATCATGGTGGGTGGTGGTGGAGAAGAGGGTTGTGGGTAAGTTCTGTGGTGGTGTCTTCACGATGGTGGTGGGTAGTGGTGGTGGAGCGATGGGTTTTATGGCAAAATTTGGTGGTGTTTCGTGATGGTGTTGTGGTGGTGACGTGATTTCTGTGGTGGTGTGATGGCGGAGGTTTTCTGAAGACAGATTTTCGGCGACAACAACGGTTTTTCGGCGACGGGGGTGGTTTCCGGCGAAATTGACGGTTTTCTGGCGATAACAACAGGGGTTCTTTCTGTTTCTCTTTTTTTGTCAGACCTTTAGGCCCTCCTTTCTCGGATCGTTAGGATCCTTTTGTCAGATCTTTAGGGTCTTTTTTCACTGATATTTAGGATTCTTTGTGTCTGTGTCTAGTCCAATTTCTTTCTTTTCATGAGGCACTTTGTATTTAAAGTATGTAACTCTCATGAAGTTTTCAGAAGAGAGAAATAAGAATCATCCATGTAACATTGTGATTTAATCACTTATTAATGGAAATTGTTCCCTTGATTTCAAAAAAAAAAACCTAATCAAAGATCCAAACTCAAGTTTGAATATTTATCTTCACCAATTTTTGTAAGGTTTCAATATTCACATTGTTGGTAAAGTTTTGTTTTTGAAGATCCATCCACTCTCAATCCAACTCAACTCCAATTTCTGAAAAATTTTGAGGTAAGTTTTTACAATACCAATAAAACCTAGATTATGTTTCATTGCTCATATTTTATTCAACTAGTTAAGTCAATATTAATTTTAGTATAATAATATCTAGTTTTAGTTTGATAATGGGTTTTTACAATACCAATAAAACCTAGATTATGTTTGATTGCTCGTATTTTATTCAACTTATTAAGTCAATATTTAATTTTAGTTTGATAATAACTAGTTTCAGTTTGGTAATATTTTTGACTTACGGGTTTTACAATACCAATAAAACCTAAATTATCTTTGATTGCTCGTATTTTATTTAACTAATTAAGTCATTTAATTTTAGTTTGGTAATATCTAGTTTTAGTTTTATTGAGCCAACCTTTATTTGTCGTATAATCGATCTATTTAAATTGCACTCACTTGCATTTGTCGTCAGCTATTACTTGGACGTACCTCTTTGTAATATATATTGTATTTTTTTACTTTTTAGTGACTACTTCTGTGGAGAAATGACTTCAGAAAGTGGATATCTAGAGCACAATGCTGAACTAGAAATGGAAGTAGAAATACCTAGGTTTGGAGTGAAGTTTAATAGTCTTGAAGAGTGGTACAACTATTGTCTTTGTTACGCCAAGAAAGTGGGACATCCAGTGGAAAAGACGTCACAGAGAAGAGTAAAAGGAATTTTAAGATATGTTCAGCATTGTGCTCTAGAAAGGTTCACCCGGGCTCCCGCCCACACCCGAGCCCGCTTGGTGGTACCCGAAGGGCACCCGCAGCAACTACCAAAGGATTTGCGTTACTGGGTATATTTACTGCCGCAGGTCAATATCCAGCGGCATAGAAACGTCCTAATTACAATAGAGAACAAAAATTGTTCCCAACAATTTAGATAGTCTAAATCACTGGAGAGAGAAAGAGCTGAAAAAGATTCCCAAGGAAAAGGCAGTCAATAGTAGGGCTGGGAATTCTGCCCGTGAGCCCGAACCCGTCCACAGGCACCCGAACCCGTCATTGACCACGGACGTCCCAGGCTCGTCTCGAGTGCAGCCCGCCCGGTCCGAAAGAATGTAGGGGGCGGGCTCGGGTGGAAAGGTTCACCCGGGCTCCCGCCCACACCGGAGCCCGCTTGGTGGTACCGAAGGGCACCCGCAGCAACTACCAAAGGATTTGCGTTGCTGGGTATATTTACTGCCCTTGAGGTCTTCAAGGTTTCAATACCAATTAACCAATGAGGATATGAGTTGAACTTTTCTATTGCATGGATTACCATTTTAACTACTTATAACCTAAGTCACCAACCTTTCTTTCATAGATTTCTCAATGTGGGACTAAAAGGTTTTGTTAGAGTTGGAAGTCTCTCCGTCATTTGATTAGTCTCACATTTGGACAAAAGGAGACTATGCTAAGCTTATAAAAGGGTTTGTGTGACAAATTTTTGCTAAGTCTCCATACAATTTAGTCCCATATTGGCCTCTTTCAATTGAAAAAAGTCTTTGGAGTTCATAAAATAGACTCCATGGCTTGGCTTAGGTTTTCATTACTTGTGTAATTTCTAATAGCTTTACAGACACCGCTGAGAGTTGGCACATTAGTTGTTACCCGATGCCCGACTGCTCGAAGCCTGTCTCACCCGAGTACCTAAGCGGGCATGGGCGGGCTTTGAGCAAGGGATACATCAAGATTACCCGCCCGTTTTGCCCGAGTGCCCTAATAGCCACTCAGAGGATATGCCCGACCCGAGCCCGAAGAAGAACTACCCGTGGGCGTCCATACCCGCTTGATTCCCACCCTTAGTCAATAGTCAGCCATAAAAGAAAAAAAAAAGAAGTTGAAATTGTGATTGGGTAGTTTTAGGTTAAAAAGATAACCCACCTAACCTCATGTAGAGCTTCTTTCTTTGTAAGGTAGATATGAAAAAAGGTAGATATGAAAAAAAAACTGTCACATTAATTGAGATACTACTACTAGTACTTGTTCTTTTCTTGTGTAAAAAAAGATTTCAACTAAAGCAAAATGAACAGGGGGGAAAAGAAAACAAATAGGTCTTCCTTGGTTGTGCTTTCCCCAATTAGATAGATAGTTGCAGATTGCAGTGGGCAGAAACCCTGTTGTCTGTGTTATTTTTGATCTCTTAATTGGCTGAAACCCTCCCTCCCTCCTCTATTAAACAAGTGTCAAGTGTGTGTGTGTAAGTCATTAAATGAGCCAGGTCTCTACTTCTTACTCTCTTTCTTTTTTCAGACCAATCTCATTTGATGAGATTGTTAGCTGAAGTTTGATGTTGGACCAAGAATCTTGGCCAAAGATATTTGAACCAGAAGAAACCCTTATTCCTGTAACTCTAATTGTTTCTCATGAACAACAACACATCAATAGAGATAAAATTGGGAACAAGTTGATGTTGTAACCCTAATTGCTTGCTTCTTATAACCCTAATCTTGTAAACTAAATGGAGAATGGAAAGCTTGCTGATGTGTTTTTTTATTTTGGAAAGAGATAGAAATGGGAGCGAGAGAGATAGAGCTGGGAAGAGGGGGAATATAACTGCGGACGACTATAGACACCCGACTCTTTTGTAATAGCGACCAGACTACATGCAAAACTAAGGCTGCCAATAGTGATAATATTCGAGTGCCCTTAGAGTTCTTTTCAAATGATTTCCTTCCGCTTCCTCTCATTCTTGATTAAACATTGTCATCTAGTCGGTCCATTTTCAGACTGGATTATACCCGCATTATGCATACAATCCGATAATAGTGGAAGAAATAATGCCAATTATTAAATGTTTAACTAATTTCTCTAAATCATTCACTCAATGATGTTTTTCAAGTATTGGTCCTCACATATTTGAAATCCACCACTAATTAGATAGAGGACTATTTAGAATCTGATTATTGAATCTTGTATTTTAAAAGGTGTCTTCGTACCATGTGGTTTAAAGATACATGTTAAGTCATATATACATTTATTTTCGAAAATAAGTATTTCTAGCGACCATTTCAAGTTTTTGTTGCTAAAATTGTTGTTAAAACTAAGGAGAGAAATTTATATTTCCTCCAACGTCCTAAAAAACATTTGGTGACATAATTTAGGGATAAAACAAAACTTTGTTACCAAAAGATGTATCTACGACCATATCATTCATTGCAAAAAAATATTTTCACCCACAAATCAATAATTGCTGCAAATTATATATTTTGCTACAAATTTTTCTTTCGTCGTAAAAATTACCAATTGTGACATTATTGTTTGGTTGGTGAAAATGTTTTTTGCGATCATTATTTTCGTCTTACAAACTTTTTTGACATTAAAATTTCAATGTTAAATAAAGATGAAGCAAAATCATATTTGTCGACGATGTCAGAAGCTATCTATCGTTTCCGATTGAAAAATGCTAGGTTATTTGTTCTTTATTCTTGGAACTTTTGTTAGTTTACCTCCAGGAAAAAAAAAAATGGTCGCCCTTATCAGCAAATTTGGACAATATTAAATTTTGATTTTGAACCATCTTAAATTCTGTAATTCGGTTTTTAAATACACAAAATTCAAAAAAGACTTACTTTAGTAGGATCCTAATGGAGGGTGGAGTTATTTCTGATTCCGTCTAAACCTTCACTCATACTTTGTAAAAGGTGGTGGAGAATAAAAGTGAGGTTTCATAAGACATTCAAAATGAGGGGGCACGACATTGAATCCTACTATTTTACCTCTTGCTACTAAAGTTGGGTCTCGTGGTCCATTTTTAAGTCCCATGCCCAAATATGGCCAAATATGTGTTTATGCGTACACCAAAGAAAGAGTTATTACCAACACACATTTTTGTTACGTCTCTAATAAACTTTCTAGACGTAGATATTTTTTTTTTTATTGTTTATCCATATTACTATAATGTCAAAGGCAAAATTATGACTATATATAAGAACTTATACGAAAATCAAGAGCGTGAGTGGTAGACTTTTGAATTGAGTATGGCTATTTTTGTATTTGAATCAACAAATCTATTTGATATCTTAATTTTCAAAGAGTTGGTCTCGTCCTCGAGCAGGTAGGATTGAAATGAACTTGGATGCAGCTGTAAAAGATGGCAGGGTTGCAATTGCAGCTATAGCTAGAGATCGTAAGGGATTGTTCTTAGTCGCAGTAATAGAAGCTGAAGCTGTAGTTGTGTCCGATGTGCTAGTGGCTGAGACCATGGCAGCTAAATTGGCAATTAATTTAGCCAAGAATTGGAACTACCGAATGTTAGTTTGGAGGGGGATTCGGTATGCGTCATTTCGGCATGTAAAAGAAGGGAAGAGCTGCCCCATGGCGTATAGAGCTTATCATTTCAAATGTACAGTTGAAGGTTCAAAGCTTCGATTATATTGAATTCAGACATTGTGCCCGGACGAATAATAGTATTGTCCATTTACTTGTAAAATCAGTGTTTTCTAATAATGTTAGTCATAGTTGGGTGGCTTCGAACATCCTATCTTGCATTAAGCCAATTGGCGGCAGATTTTGCCAATATTTCGTTTGAATAAAGTTAGGCCTCGCCTCTTCTCATCAACAATAAAAAAGTACAATTTCAAATCTAATACATTAATTGTAAAAATACGGTGCATAATACTCTTATTCAATTGAAAAACCAGATATCGAAAAATTCGTACACCATTAAAGTAGTTTGAATTACAACGTTTTTTAGTGTACTAAGAATGTCACATGGATCTAATGTTATCACAAAATGTCATGAAAGAGACAGTTTTTGCAAAACTAAGGCCCGCCAAAAACCAAATAGTGGAGGATATTCAACAAAAAAAAAATAGTGGAGGAAATTTTCCGGCTAAATATGTGCCTCCTATGGCCATAAATCTTGCCCACGATTTGGCTGGTATGCCTCATAAGGCCATAACGTGTGGCATGCTCCTATTTTTCCTCTTCTCTTTTCATTCTCGTTTTACTTTTTGCATATTTGATTTGATGAAAATTAACCAACGGTTTCTAATTTCTTACTCAACTGGCAGGAGAGGAGAGGCAACAATTTATGTATTTTTTTTTTTGTTGAACTAAGCAACAATTTATGTTTGGTTTTGGGTAAGATTCAACTGCCTTACTCAGTAGGGGTGAGCATCGGTTGGTTTTTTTCGGTTTTGGCTCAAGCCGAAGCCGAATCAATAAGTGACGGTTTGACTAAATCGTCGGCCGAAGTCGAGCCGATCATTCGGCCGGCCGACGTGGTTCGATTCGGTTTGGTTCGGCTCGGTTGAGTTCGATTGATCGGTTAGCCGAACACAATTTAGAGAAAATTGTAAACTAATATTGTTCATTTCATTGCATATGTCGAAAATAAAAATTAAGAACCCATCATAATTTACCACCATTACATATGCCGAGAATGAAAATTAAAAATTCATCGTACTTTTCCACCATTACAAAAAAAAAAGTAGAAGTGTGAATACAAAATTTATAATTTTAAGAATGAGTTGTGGTAAATAGAAAATCAGTGAAGACTTACATTTAAAACATTTCAATCAAGTTGAATAGGTGGTTGATGAAGGCGACAACAACAACTAGGAAGGATGATGGATAATAGTATGAAAGTCTTAGATTAGGGTTTTTTAATTTTTTTTTTTCCTTTTAGTTTAAAACTTTCTAACTGTACAAAATTATTATTTCATTTTTCCTTAGAGTTCGGTCGGTTCGGTTTGGGCGGTTTCTAAAAACTCAAGTCGAGGCCAAACCAGACCGATTTTGGGTTGCTCGGTTTTTCGGCCGAACCGAGTCGAATGGTAATCGGTTCGGCTCAAAAATCGATCGGTGCGGTTCGACTTGGTTTGGTTCGGCCAATTGGTTCGGTTTTTGCTCACCCCTATTACTCAGTTTTTCTTGATAATTTCTTTTTATTATTTTTTAGGGTTTCTGTTATGAATCATAACTGAAATTCTCGACTGGTGCATTGTACATTTATTGACTTGAACCCGAACTTCAAATGGTTTAAGGAATTAGCACTGGAGAGTTCCGATTGCATCAAACATAGAAGAGGTTCCATTTAGATATAGTTATTAATTAGCCTCTTTCTCTCTCTCTTGATTTACTCAGTTCAATTTGATTTTTGATTGCCCTTTCATTGCTTCTCTTAATATTCAGAATCTTGGAGGTTAGCATGATTGGATATAAGGATATTTTTCAGCTTCTTTGCACCCTAGATTAATTTGAAGTCAACTTTTCCAACTCTTATAAACAAGAATGCTCAATCTTTAATTGTGAAAATACTGTTGTATATTCTACTACTACCTCCCCAAGGAAAAGTTTACCTTAAGAATCTCCTAGGGTTTTGAATGTAAAATAGAACCCCATAACTCTTGTTTGTAAGAAGAGATGTAGTCTATTTCACTTCTGAATGCTTTGTTTAGAGCCCACTTAGTTTGAGTGAGCACAGATGGTGTTTCCATTATTTTAAGATCAAGTATCCCATAGAACTATATGCACTTTGCATGATGTTTTAAGCATTTGCTTTTTACTATGTCGGAGTTGTGCATTGATACGTTTAGTTGCTACATTTATTAATGATGCAGTGATACCCACATCTACATATCAGAATGATGTACCTCGAGAGAAAGGAATCTAGTTGTGTGTCAAGCGAAGATCAACAAGTGAATGAAAAAGTTCCGACCCGAAGAATTAATCACAAAGAGAAGACCAAAGCTCTCGTTTTGATAACAGACTGAAGAATAATTTTTGATTTATTTCTTGTTTCCGGATGTACTTTAGAAATGACTACTCTTGTTTGGATGTTTTAATTTTCTTTTCAGTGTGTCCTAATTGTAGTATAAATCAATAGGTTGTTTCCTTATATTAGTTGAAAATTATGTTTTTTTTATAGTGATTTACTCACATTTAATTTTGTCTCCGGATATGTATTTTTATTTGGTATTATTGTATAAGATAAATTGCTTAGAGATTGAAACTAATTTTGTGGCGAGAAATATAAACTATCATCAGTAAAGACCACGGTTCGACTCTAGAAGAGAGAAAGAGGGAATAGAAGAGAGAGAGAAGATGAAGATTATGAAACAATTTTTTATCAAATTAATTTTTGGGCTAAAAAGAAAATATGTCACACAAGTCAATGTTTATTGACTAAGTCCTTGTGTCCCTGAGAGTTTTTTTAATTCCTCAAAGCCGTGGCCTAAATTATCTTGCTGAATCATTTGTTTTCTGATTTTTTTTCTTTACTCTGAGAAGTCCCTAACCCTTGCTGAATTATCTTGCAACAAAAGAAAAACACAAAAGACATTCTATTATTCATTAAGTTAATGAAATAGGTGATTCTGCTTTAATTCAATTTCTTTTATCTTAGTTTAATTCAATTGATGATCTTTTATCTTAGTTTATTCAATTTCTTTTATCTTAGTTTATTCAATTTTATTATTCATTAAGTTAGGTCCCTTCGATCAGATAATAGGTTTTTTTTTTCTTTTTTCGAAACCAAGGGAACAATTTCCATTAAATTAGGTCTCTTCGATCAGATAATATGACTTTATTAGAAAAAATAAAATGATGCTATGTTCGGCAAGTATTCCGCCCAATCCCGGCTGGGGTACTTAGACGGACATAATCTAGTGAGAGGGTCAATCACTTTCTCTCACTTGATCTGAACCCTCCAAGTACCCGAATCAGAATTTGGCCGAAATACTTGCCGAGTATAATATCATTGCTGTAGAAAAAAAGTATTCACGCTAACATGGTTTTAGAGTAAACAAAGGCTTTAAATAAGCGGACTCCAGTTTCATCAAAAAAGCAAAAAACAAACTCGAGCAGCGCATCAAATAGCCCCTTTTCCCGAGGTTTGTTAAAATCTTTTAATTTCCCGCACGTTTGTCCGTCAAAATTCTATCCGGCGGGCAGGTGGACTATGAACGGCTCGGTCACCGAACGCCCACGGACCCTCAGGACGCGGGCGGGTTCCGGGTCGCGGGCTAAAATCCCACCAATAGGGCGTACTGATTAGTGCAAAGAAATATACTTGTTCACAAATTACAAGGTGACCAATACGTGGACAACTAATTTTCTTATATGGACAACTATTTTCGGGCCAAGTGCGAGTCAACTATGTTAGAGTTATTTGACTTTGATTTAATATGGGGACACACCTCCATAAAGCCTTAAGTATTAAGAGTTAGTGATTTGTGGACCATTAACAAAAACAATGTAAAAATAGACATCTTCATCTTCTTCTTCGTTCCTTCAGGGCTGGTACTTCAGGGGTGGGCAATACCAAGATAATGGCAGAGAGAAAGTGGAAGAGAGAAAGATTCTGATTTTATTTTTCTCACAAGAACAACCCAAACCCAAACAAAGTAATGCTTTGATCATTCAGATCTTAACATTTCATGGAGACAATAGGAAGAAAAAGTAGAATACTAAAATGATTTACCCATGGCATGAAATTTGAAGAGATAGAGAGTAGTTATATTTACTCTTGCAACAACTACACTGATTTCACCATTCTCTAGGAGGCCCTAGAATGCCCTAACTTTCCCTGTTCATTCCAGTGATGCATCTTCCACAACCCTCCAGCCATCAACCCTAAAGACCGTTCCTATGCAGATCTCTTTAACTACTCTAGGTCCTTTCAAAGTGGAATTATTCAGTTAACATTTCAAAACGGATTGTTATTAGGAAATCGCACTTCTCTGATTCATAAATGCAAAGTACCATCAACCCTTGTGGAAACTAATTTCGTATCCAATAGTTGTTATAATCTGAGATGTTTTTCCAATTCAGAGGAAGAATAAAAATTGATGAAGAAAAATTTCATGGATTTTGGAAGTATTAATCAAAGTGATTGTAAATGTTATTCTCATGATTTGCCCTAAATAATATTAAATCTGATTTTAATTCTTCTTCAGTTTCTTTGCAATGTCGCTCCAAAACTTCTCACCCTGCAAATTTATTGGTGATGAAGAAGAATTAGTAGAAGAAGGTGAAGAATAAATTTTAGGGTTTTGGGAAGAGAAGAGATAAACTTAAAATAAAACTTCTAATCCTCGGAGGATATGAATGAAAAATCATAGATTGTTGGCCTCTTAAAAATTGTTGTCCATATAATTTTTTTAATTTTTCTAGTTGTCCACATAAAATGGTTGTCCACATAGAAAAATTGGTTGTCCATATATTGGTATACAAATCTATATCTTATCCGAAACAATACCCCCAAAATTTGAAAGCAGAGTGAGATGGCTCTGCAACAACTCATCTTTTCCCCTTCTCTCTCCTCCCTCTCTTCTCCTTCTTCCTCCTCCGCCTTCCCAACGGTCGCTTTCATTGCTACTAGTAAGTATTTTCCATCTCTCTAAAACTGTCTGTGTAAAGATGCATTTTGTTACTTAGGGTTTTCTGCTCATGTGTTTTGTGTAATGATTGAAAACCCAAATATTTGTGAAACTTACTTTAGTTGACTGGTCACACATATCTCTCCACTTGAAAGACCACGGTTCGACTCTTAACTTGCAAATAAAACCCAAATGTTCTTATGTATAAAAAAAAAATTGTGTTCCCCACAAAAAAATATTCACTAGAGATTTCATAAAAAAAACACGGATTCTCCGGAGATTTTTATTTATTCTCAAAAGCCGCGGCATAAACAAACAACCATCTGCCCCATAAGAGTTGTAAGTTTAGATGATTTACTTGGCTACGTTGGGCTTGACTCAGATTGGTGGGGAAGGGGATCATCTGCCCGATACCATCTTTAAATGCTTAGGCGTATGGAATCAAATGCTTAGGCGTATTGAATCAAATGCTTAACCGAAATTAGATAGAACAAGAGTTCTTCAGAGTTCAGAGAGCGGTAAAGAAGATTTTAGAGAGAAAAAATACTGGTAAAGTAAATTTCACAAGTATGTCTTACACAAGTTACTTAATTTTAAAGTCAAAAGTTAAAAATCTAGAATATAAAAGAAAGTAAAATATTAACTTAATTGAAGTCTTAAATTCTAGCGTTCCCAAACTACTTTGTACTTTTCTACTTAAATAAGTTATTTTAGTGTTGCCAAACTACTATACTTAACTTGACGTCATTTTTTGCTTTTTGAATGCAGCTCTCTAGTAGCATAAGCAATTGTGCGGGATAGAAGGTGATGTACTTTTGTTTGACCCTGTAACATATACACGAAAACAAGTATTAGTAAAAGGCAGAATTAGATTTTAACTCGTAAACAAATTCATCTTTCAATCTACAAAAACAAATTCATCTTTCAATCTACAATTAATCCGCCAAGTTCAGCTAAATAAGCATAGGATTTGACTGGGATGGAGGGTAGCTTAAGATTATCCCATGGCATATAGTTGCATAACAAAAATTTAATTGTTGGGGTTAATTTGAGACACTAGGGTCTATGGCATATGTATAAACAAACTATCAGCTGCCCCATAAGAGTTGTAAGTTGAGATGATTTACTCCCTCGGCTACGTTAAGCTTGGCTCAAAACTCAAATTGGTGGGGAAGGGGATCATCTGCCCGATCACAACTTTAAATGCTTAGGGGTATTGAATCTAGTGTGACCATTTACCATTCTGAAACTTGGAATAATTGCTCTCCTAAAAATTCTATCAGGTGTTCACTGTTAAAGGTTACTGTGCCGTTTCTTTTTAAAAAAAATGAAATTTTTAGGATAAACTTACTGGAATATCATAAGGAACAAAACAAGAACATCCACAAGGAAAAACAAACTCAAGGTTTGATAGTAACTTAAATCAAGTTAGCTAATGTGACATATATAATAACAGAAAACCTAATTAAGGGGCACGCATAATATACTTACAGGCATTGGATCAATGTTACATACAACTGCTTTGGGTTTCTTCACGCTAAGCAACCTATGTTCTTTCGTAAGTTGCGTTAAAGCAACCATGAATATATCTGCTTCTTTAATAATATCCTTGCAGTTATTTATTTCGGAAACTCTTATATTGATGATGCTAGCACCTTCTCTCTATAAACAAAAGTCAATAATCAATAAAATGACTAAAAAGATAAACAAAACCATCATCTTCGAATATGACAAGTTTCAATCTAGATAAATTATATACCTCAAGAAATTGCCAATCCATGTTCGCAAAGATGTTTCTAAGTCCAATTACAACCACTCTTTTTCCTCTCATGTCGACTTTATTATATTTTTTCAATAATTCTATCCGACGTTTCATGGAATCTGTAGGGTCTTTAACTTGCATATTCCAACGTTGAATTGGTTGAGGAAACCCACTTGGGTCTGGGGTAAGGCATAAAGCATCCAATATCTTCTCTTCATCCATATGCTGGTAAGAAAAGATAATCACTACCCATTTAGAAGAACAATAACAAAGTCCACTATGATGGGAATATCTTACTTAAATGCAGCCTATGAGAGGCATGAGCTCTCTCTCTAGGGTTGGGGTCTGGGACAATATTTGGTGCTTGGTCAAAATAAGATAATAAGTAAAAAAAACATTAATGAAAATATTAAACAAAGTTTACATTACATGAGGAAAGGGGTATGGAATGAAGGTGCAATGAACACGAGGGTCGTGACGGAATCGATTGGCGCAGTCGAGTATTTGTTCTGCTGTGGAATCATCAGGTAAAGGATTTTCATAAAATTTGATCCCAACAATTTTACAAGTTTTCTTCAATGTCAGGTAAGTTTGAGACTCTTTTATAGTATTCCCAACAGGAATAGTAGCCAATCCTGGAACTACACCAAATTCATCCCTCATCTTTGAAACTTCTAACCTAAGGTTGTCTCTTGCTTTCTCAACAACAGCTTCATGGCAACTTTTCTCCCACAATAATTCTTCATCTAAAAGAAAAGATCAAACAATTAATCCTCCTCACACTTTCAAAACTTCAAAGAAAAGTTTTGATTAGTACCTGACGGTAAAGAGTAGTAGGAACTTTGAGTAGGAGGAAGAGTATTGATGGAGGCGATTCTTCGGGTGGTGCTAAAACTTTTAGTTTTGGATTGAACCCAAGACGAAAGTGATAGTTGTAGCTGAAGAAATCCAGTTCTGATGATGTTCAAGTACCGCAGAAACGAAGAAGAAGAAGAAGAACTCTGTGATTGTGATGATGACTCCATTCTCAAACTAAACTGAGATGATGAGCAAACAAGAGAATCAAAGATACTGATTAATAAATAAGATTATCAGGGTGTTTGGGTTGGGAGCGGCTGCCTCCAACCCCCTTTTTCCTTTTTTGGGTTATTTCCTAGTAGTATTATATTGGAAACTTGCAATATTTTGTAGTATTAGTTCTAATCTATTTCTTTTATGGATTATGGATATTATGGAAGCTTTGAATAGAAAATCAAGCAATATATGTTGTAAAGCATTCTGATACAATTTCAAAAATGCAAATAACAGTTGACCTAAAGCTGCTAGCTTAACGATATACAAGATAATAGTGTTTTTACTACTGCATTATACTGCCCATACCCAAATATAATATATTAAATCTATATAACAAAACACATTTGTTGTGACTACGACAAGCTGAGTAGGACAAAAAAAAAAAGAGAAAAATTGCCAACTGGATTGTAAGATGATACAAAGGATTTTGCTGACTGGACAAATTTCATAGTAAATCATCATCGTTCGTTTACGATCAATGGTCTCATTTATGGTCTCTCTCGGTCCCAATGGGTCTCATTTGTGGTCTATATTCAATGGAGGGTTATAGTAAATGCTCTTAATCTGGCTCCAGATTCAACAACGTAGATTGATGAAGAACTCTCCTTCCACCAAATCGACAACACCTCGCTGACTAAACTGACTTTGTCTGTTACAATCTTCCATCTGCTTCATCAGAATCTCTTTCTTCTTTTTAATCTCATATTCAACAGAGGAACTAAACTTAAATCCCTTTAAGTAATAATCCCCTTAAGTAATAGGAAGTGGAAACTGATATCTCTTCCAATTCTCTAAACTTTACTCGTTATTTAGAATTTTAATGGTTTCTTAAACCTCTTCTTCTCCTTAACTTCTATCTCTTTTTGTATCCTCCAACAATATATTTGTCTCACTTTTAATTCAGAACCAATTCATTCAATAATTTTATTCATTTACGTGATGCCTCTTCCTCATCCTTTTCATATTCAACATTCAGTTCGTATTCATTCTTAACCACAAAACACCACTTCTCCTATAATTAATCCAAGTAAGTTTTACTCTTATATCTTTCAGCTGTTGTAAAATCTCTTGGTTATCGTCTTAGTTTTCTAAGTTTAAAATCTATTGGGCAGTCTCTTAGTTTTCTATGTTAGGGTTTTTTGCAGCAACCCCATCAAAATAGGTAACGCATTCAAAGTGCTCGATAAATTGCAAGCAAGAATTTTTGGATAATATGCAAGTGGATCAATTTTTTGGTAACAATCTTACTCTAAATAGGTAAGGAGAGAATTTCCTACAAGGTGTCATTCTTCTCTGGTTTTGCTTCATATTACTCATCTATTTTGTTTGCAGATAGGGAAGCAACATTTTTTTAACACCTTTATGACTTTTGTTGTAAATCAGTTTATCTTGACGAAAAACTATAGTTGTGGTTGGGTTGGAAGGTGTTTACTGAAGGTACCCACTCTTCTCTTGCATCTCTGTAACCGAAAGTTTTTGCATATACCATTTTAGACTGATAATAATTTAATAAAATTGTTGTAATTGATAGAAGTGCATCTGGTTCATTACTGATATGGTACCACATGCTAACGTTGTACGGAAGTCAACCAATCAATAGGAACTACGTAGTAAACGAGTTTTATTGAATTTCAGAAAGATAAGAAACTGAATTGATACACTAGTTTTATGTTTGTCAACCGGGTGCAAAGCTTTAAAGGTGATGTGAGATAATCGAATCTTCTAATAAAGGTAATCTCTTTTATCCAGTTGTCTATTATTAGAATTTTTTATCTTAGGTTTCGATCTGATTTTGTTCTTTTTAGAAAGCCAACTGGAATAATTTGGGACGATAATTCGAGCCGTCCAGTTTTCACTTCTGGTACAATTGGAGAATATGTTGATAGCAAGTGTATCACTAGAACTTAAAAAATGATTTTGTGAAGTGATGCAGCTGACAAAATAGCATTAGAATTTTATACTAAGTGGGGTCGTGACAAGTCAGGGATTGGATGACCTAAAGAAAGATTTTCTATTTTTAGTAGTTTGCTAATTCTATATTTTCTTGGGTTTCGTAGTTTCAGAATATTAGTTGCGTTAGAGAAGATTTCTTAGTTTTTAGCAGTTTCTCAGTTTTGGTTATTTCTTAGTTTTTAGAAGTTTCACAATTTTAGTTGTTTTCCTAGTTTTTAGTAGTTTCTAGATTCTAGATATTTTAGAGTTTTAGTAATTTTATACTTCTATTATTTTATGGGTTGAAGCTTGACTTTTTATGTTCATTGTTAAGGGAGCTTAGTTTATTGAATACAATTTTGTTTGATTTAATCAATCATTGAGGAACAATCTCTATACTTTTAATCTCTTGCCTACTACGCGCTGTAACAGTTGGTATTAGAGCTTTCGTCGATCTTTAACAATGTCACCGAGAAGACAACTTGGGGGGCCTCATGTTTCCATCAAGATTTGGGGGCAACCCTTCTCAATGCTAATCTTCACGCAAATCTTTCTTCTTTAATTGCTTCTGCAATTAAATGGTGTAGCTCCACGGAAAACAAAGATCGCATATAGCTTTTTCTTTGATCTAGACACTTATGCGATGTGGGACTTAGTGCCTTGGACATGAAACTTATGTTTCACGTTGAAAGTTCTTCAAAATTACTCGAACAGAGCTTCAATTTTTTTGTTATTCAACGTTATACTCGTCACATCCTCATTGTAAGTTGATTATCACCATCGCCACCTCTGAACTACATTACTAAGTTACTAACGATTGGGTGCCTGTTTTCGTAATTACACGATTTTTTTTCTTCTTGTAACTTTCGGTTAAATATTTTCATGTTTCAGATCGTCAACTTTGGGAGCAACGCAGTGAATCTTAAGATCACGGTAAATGGATTAACACCGAATTCCATTGATCTTAATGGATCAACTAAAACTATACTAACATCGAATTAATCTTATGGACGAGAATTCATTCCAAAAGCCCAATAAGGTGGTGCCTGTAAAATCTCTATTTGAAAATGCAGGAGAGAATATGCTAGTAATTCTCAGTCCACATTCATTTACTACTTTTGATTTGTTAAGCAAACCCTCAAATGGTCTTCTCATTTCAAATGTGCCTGATCATGTTTCTAAAGTGGTTGGTATATGTATTTTTTTCTTGATCAATATATTTTTCATTTCAGTGATAATAATGGTCTAGTTCAACAAAAAAAAAAGTGATAATAATGGTCTTGAACATAAAAGGTCAAAAATGAACTGATTTGTATTAGAAACTTGTGTTGGTTGGACCAAATTTTGTACTTTTGAATCATATACAAAAAATAGAAGTAGATAAAGTTAGAACAACTATATTGACTTCGAGTTTTCAACAAAAAAAATATTGACCTCGAGCTTTATGAATTTGATATTACCAAGACCTCAAAGGCTAATAAAAAAATTCGATAAACTTTTTTATATTATTGAAGTTTTTCTTAATGTAAGAGAGATGGGGTTTGTTGTTGTTTGGTGGGTCAACGATAATTGCAGGAAGATTCAGTTGTTGTTTTATATAATGGTTAGCTATTTCTGAATTGTGATTTGCACCCTGGTAGCAGCCTCACATTTAGTTAAAGTCAATTGAATTCATTTTGCATAATGAGCTCTTTAAATTTAATCAATTTATTGTCTATTCTAAGCAACTTTTTTTCTTTTTTTGTTGAACTACTATTCTAAGTTACTTAATCACATTCTTTATTTAATTTATGACATAAAGTGAAAATAGGTCAAAATCAGAAGCAGACAGTCTCATTTCATCCTTACCTCTCTTTTTTAACCTTGTTAGCACATAACATCGTTCTTAGAGCAAGTCCAATCTCAGCCTGTCTTAGGCCGAAAAAACCACTTTTTCACCTAAAATTATTGGCCTCAGCTCAGCCTCTAAAATTCAGCTCCAGCCCAGCCTCTCTTGAGGCCGAAAATTTGAATTTGGAATTTCCCAATTTACTAATAAAATTCAATTAAAAAAACATCGATTACAACTAATAATTGATTAAAAATTTAAAACTACTTAAATACGACTAAACAACACTAGAAAAATTAATTAAAAATAACTAGAAGGGGTTTCTTGGGTCTCGTGTGCACCGTTGAACCAAGCCTCTCGCGCCGCTAAAAGCATTTGTTGAGCATGTTCGTCGAGAGACCTAATATCAATCTTCATTAAGTCCATCGCATATTGTCGGTTCGCCACCTCCGTTTGCACCCGTAGAAAATCTTGTTGCACCTTTAGGGTCTCTTGTTGAACCCGTACTGCTTCACTCAAAGTTACTGATCTTTGTTGGGAATCTTCGTCTCTTTTTTCCCAATATCCCTCACTGGGAGTTTTTGAAGCGGTAGAATGTGTGGATGGTTCGCCAACTCTTGCATTTGCTTTGGCTTGTTTACGGCCAATTGGTCTTTCTTCCGATGGATTGGTATTAGAATCTCTTTTACCGGATGTTGACTCTCCTGGCATGTCTGCCATCCACTTGTTGTGTGTCATCAAAATTTTGTAAACATGTAGGAACCTAAACCCTTTACCTTGATGATTTTTTTTATACATTTCGATAGCTCTTTGTAACTAAAATAAACAAAATATATATATAAGTATATATTATGAATGAAGTGAAAAGATAGAAAAAAGAAATTAAAAAGTTAGAAACAATTACCCGGTCATAATCGTTTTCTCCGCTTTTTGGAACTTTATTTATTATCCTCAAAGTCGATATAAAACTTTGACATTCCGAGCTTATCTCACTGAAACGAGATTTACAACTTCTAAGAGTGCGTTGAAACTTTGCACTCGCATTATATTCATCCGATATTTTTTGCCAAAATACTTTATATTTTTGGCTATTTCCGACAACCGCATCAAATGTTATTTTCAAATAACAATTAGTAAGTAAAATATCTTCATCCGGCTTATACGGTTCCCATTTAGTTATCTTTGTCGAAGACGTCCCTCCTTGCACACAAGAATCCTCACATACTTCATAATCATCGACTCCTAATTGAGCCGACGGGTAAGTAGAATTAGGGGACAACATTTCCATATAACTTTGGTTATCGAATTCGTTGATGTCTAATGGATCCATGGGTGAACAAATGAAAAGATCAAAAAAAAAATTGAAAGAAAGAGAGATAGAAATGGAGAGGAAGTTGCAAGAGATGGAGAGAAAGAAAGTGATGAGAAGAGGGTGAGAGATGAAAATGGATCCAACCCCTATTTATAGGGATTGGATCCATTTCTAGCCGTTGGAGCAAATCCAACGGCTAGGGGATGCCCCCCAAGTGACCGTTGGGGCCCCAACGGTCACTTGGGGCCGGTGTTCAGTCGCCCCTAATGTTAGGGGCGACTGAACACCGAGCCCCAGCCTCCGCTCCAAGCGGCTGGGCTTGGAGTGGGGGGCTGAGGCCATAAATTTGAATTTATGGCCTCAGTCCGGCTGGGGTTGGACATGCTCTTAGCTCTCTTTTTAACCTTGTTAGCCCACCTGAATCAAATTTTCCCCATTTTTTTTTCGAACACCGCATGAGTATTGTCTGGAAAGATGTATGTCCTTGAGTTAAAAACCTACTATTATATAGTAATGAAAATCAAATTAAAGACCAAATATCAAATGTCGGTGTTTTAGGAGAAACGAGAAAAAATTTCGAAAAAAAAAAGTGAAAATCTCAAAATCTATTATCGAAATACAGGAATACACCCTTCAAGTCGCCGGAAGAATATTGCATGGAGAGAGAAAGAGAGAAAGAGGAGAGAAAGAGAAACTATATAATAAAACAGAAGGATTTTATGATGACTGAGACAAACATCCTTTTATAATAAAGGATATTGTCCAGAAACTCTTGAGCATTTACTACATGGTCTTGAGCATTTACTATATGGTCCTTTCCAGATTCAATTTTGGGTAAGGGAGAATTACTGAAACCCCCCACTTTACTTTCGTTAAATTTAACTTTGATATTTTCAATATTACTTTCTTGCCCTCTTACGTTTTACTCCACCTTTTGGTAATGTGTTTACTGAAACTCCTACCTTTTATTAGTAATTACTGAACCCCCACCTTTTATTAGTAATTACTGAAACTCCCACCTTTTGTTTTACTGGAACAAATTAATGATCAATTTCATATAAAAATGGAACCTAGTTGGAATAATCCCTAATTAGAAGAATCCTAATGGAGTACACCACTAATTCGAAGATTCCTAACTCGAATAACTGTAGTTCCAATCGACAATCTTTAGAGAGATAGACAATACGAAATTGCAGAAATTGTGTATTGACTTCACCACCAATTCGAAGAACCCTAATTCGATTAAAGGGTAGTTCGATCAGTATGAGAGAGAGAGAGAGAGAGAAAGATGTATTACCTGGATTCAACAATCTTTAGAGAGAGAGACAACTCAAAATTACCTCTCTCTCTCTCTCTAAAGAAAGTGGGGGTTTCAGTAATTACTAATAAAACTATAAAAGTGGGGGGTTTCAGTAATTACTAATAAAAGTGGGGGGTTCTAGTTAAGTAAATACACAAGCACTAAGGGCATTGAAGTAAATAGACAAGCACTGATCCAGATTTTCCGTTAAATCTAACGAAAGTGGATTTCAGTAATTACTAATAAAAGTGGGGGGTTTCAGTAAACGCATTATCAAAAGTGAGGGGTTTTAGTAATTCGTAACAAAATTAATTATTTTGCAATTTTGGGTAAGTCTCCATTAGCATATCTTTACCATTAATTATATCCGGTTATGTTTATCCCCCACTTCATCTTCTTAAGCAATTCAATTACAAATTTTTCTATCTCTAAAAGGACTCTTACAATTTAAGAGTATTTATCCTTCTCTTTAAAATCTTAAATCCTCGGTTATAATTGAATTTCAGTTTCAAATTTTTCTGTCTAGAAAAAAATAAATTATCTATTAGAACGATACAACGAGTCGATGATTTCTTGCGACAGAGTTCTCTAATTTTGATATTCAATGAGTCAATTATATTGGGTCAATGAGTCAATTATTTGTTTGTCTTAAAACAAAAAAATTGCATCAATCAGAGTCAATATTCTGTAAATTCTTTTTAGAAAATATCTAACTCGGTTCAATGTGTTAATTCTATGTTATTGATTAGTTATTTTATTTGCATAGTTATATCCGTTCACACTCTTTTTACGTTGATTATACAAGGAGGTCCCAACTAAAATTTGACACCGAACTCAAAATTCTCAACCACAACTTTATTGAAACTTATGAATAAAATGATGGATTGTCCTTTTTTTTATAAATTCACATTAGTTGTACTGATGTTCTAAAATCCGATACCATAACATTTAATTTGTTTATTTCAGGGTTTTTTTTAAGATTATTTCAGGGTTGATTCATGAAGAAATAAAACAACTTCATATATTTTTATTTTTTTCTAATTTTAACAAGTGCTCCTAACTTATTCTCCCATTTTCAAAATTGAAAATTAAAAAGAAAAAATGTTGTCCAATCATGTGCCTAATATATATGCCAAAATCATTGCTCTAGTTATGGTTATGAATTTATAAGCTGATTGTTACCACTTCAAATTCTCTTTTAAGCTTTGTTACTTGTTGCCAATCTTCAACAAATGTACCAACGGTCCTATAACATGTACCATTAGGGTACACCTTTTTCCCCTATAAAAACCTAGCATCTTTTTCGGTGTATATTCAAATTGCTGCTTTCTAAGACCACTGGTATACCCTTCAACAAAAAAAAAAAAACCTTCAACAAAAAAAAAAAAAAGACCACTGGTATACTGTAAGTCTCTGTCTGACTCTCTCTCTCTATATATATATATATATATATATTTCAGTAAATATATTTCATATTTGAAAAAAAAAATAATCTAAAAAATAAAAACACTGTATAGCGGAAACAGTAAGTCAGTAATTATATATTAACCAATATAAACATAGCAACCCCTTCCCAAAAAGTACCAACTAAAACAATCAAATTTGTTTTAAGGTAGAAATTAATCTTCTTCTGTAATAATTTGTTGATATATTTACCCGCAATCCATTTCTATATGGGTTTTGATAGTAACCAAGTTATTTCTCATAACTCCATTATTGACGTAAGAAAGAGTAGTTATGCAAGAAGAGTAGAACAAATTAATTGTCAACACTAACTTCGATAGAAACCCAATCAATCATCCGTAGAGAAACCCATCTTAAAATTTTCAAGTCAAATTTATGGACATTACAAAAAAAATTAATAAATAGGTTATCATTAGAAGACTTGTACTTAAAATCGTCAACAATCCTGAAAAAAATTATATAAAAACATTAGAAGGCCGCTTTGTACCATAACTCTGCATAGATATACAATGAAGAAAACAAAGAAAATTTTTAACAAACAACCTAAAATAATAAATAGTAAGAACTGTATAATAGTGCACACCAGAAGGAGCCAAATAAAATTTGTAATAAGCACAAGTTAAACACAAGCAAAGAAGGAATAACATGAAAATAAAATAAAAATTACCCAAAACATCGACTATTTGTATGAAACTCGCTAAAAATATGGCCAGCGCTTTGGGGAAAGCTAAATAGTTTCCGGGGTGAGGTGGAGAGAGAGTGAGGTGGAGATAGAGTGAGGTGAGGTGGAGATAGATTGAGGTGAGGTGGAGTGTCTTTTTTTTTATTTCCCCTTAAAATTTATTTCGCCGGACAATCTCTAAAATTCTACATATTCCCATTAAAATTTCACACCCCGAAAACTATTTAACTTTCCCCAAAGCGCTGGCCAATATAAAATGACATAAATTGTTAAAATAGTTTATTTGATTTGATTGGTTTAGGAGCTCCATACATCCTTTGATAATTTATATTCACATTATGCCGTTAGTTCAATAAATTCTAATGGAGGAAGAACAAGGGCTTGTTACATATTTAGCAGACGAACTTATTGTATATTTTTTTAATTTGTTTGATGCCGGTGACATTTTAACAAACACTATGTGGCCAATACATAACAAAGACTATTAAAACCCTAAACCAAGAGCAAGGGTCCAAAACTAATATTAGCTAAGATAGATTATCTTATAAACTAAATTTATATGGAAGTCAAATACAAAAGAATATCTTCCTTGAAACTTAACCATTAAAATTGGTGACGTATGGGGAGAGAAAACGTGGTATGATATTACAAGGAGAAATAGTGAAATAACAAACTAACCCTATTTGAATTGGTAAAGATCATACGAGGAAAGAAATCGATTGGGTACAGAAAGAAATTTAACTTAATTTTGACCGTGAACCGAAGATTAATTTTCCTACTATTTTAACTTAAAAAAAGACTATATTTTAAATTTTTGAGAAGGGCTTCTAGGGTATACCCCGTGTCACGAACAGTTGTATCAATTAAAAATTATACCATAATTTTTTGGTATAATTTTTCTTAAACGTTGCCTCATAATATTTATTAATTTTTTGGTATTCTTGTATTTATTTTATTTTATGAGAGAGATTTCAATTTCTTTTTTTAACCCTTGCAATATCTTTTGTTTCTTTTTTTTCTCATATTAGATATTTTATTTCTAAGAAAGATTTTTTAAATAGGTAACTTTATTTCTACGAAGGACTATATTTTAAATTTTGAGAGGGACTCCTAGACAATATACATAATTAAATAAGAATGTTTGTCCCAGTCATCGTTTTCCCTTCTGTTATAATAGATAATAGATGTATGCATGTAGTTTTTCGGTCTATATTCAAATTATACTTGTATAACTCTAAGAGACTGGATTAAAAAATAAAACTAAAAGTGCTCAAAACATTACTTGTGTAGTAAACTTTATTTTGATGCCTAATCCGTGTTATTTCAAAAAAAAATTGTAGTTGATTGATGGTCGTGCATTATCATGGCGACAAGGCATGATAAAACCCTTAACAAGACTTCAGGAAAAGAACATTTTAACTTGAAAAAGAGTAGAGATCTTAAGATATATATAGAGGGGGAGACGAGAAGTGGATAGCCTAATTTTTTTTTGTACCATTATATACTTCTTCTTTTTTAGTTGAAAGATTGTACCATTATATACTTAAATACAAAAAGCATTTTAGCCCTACCTGACTCTAAATCCTAGGCTCATTATCCAAAGACCCATCCTTGGCCATTTCAAATATCACCGTAACAGAGCAAAAAATTATATAATTTAGATAGTTTATGTCAACGGTTCAAGATTAGGTAATAGTTCAATTCATCACCTCACATAGCATCGTCTACTTACTTCATAAATCACCCTCATTATATTTGCTCGAGTTATGTCTTTTGGAAAACGCTACATAATTGGCCCGACCATGGTCCAAATAGAGAAAACTTCCTATTGACATCACGGTCGAATTGAAAGTTTTGTCTATTAGGAGCATTGGTCCGGCCCTGTGAGGCCAAGTCATTGTCGATATCTTACACTCTAATACCTCAGACTAATGAATTTATCCAAAACTTGAACTAGTAGAGAGATAAGAGAGAGAGACAGAGAGAGAGAGGAGACGGCCGATTTGGTGGTGGAGCTCTCTGACGTTAATGGTGGAGGCTATTAAAATATGGTAGAGGTCGTCGAGATCAGAGGCGGAACCAGGATTTCAAATCAAGGGAGGCGAGCTCTTCACTTAACAGAGTTTTTTCTTAACAAAAAAAAAAAACTAGTACATACATTACCTAGGTTAAAGGTTTGGAGAGACTAACTTTACCTAGGTTTATGGTTTGGAGAGACTAACTTAAATGAAATTCTATTTTGAGTCAAAATCAATTTTCTTTTTTATGAAACAATCTAATAATATATTATGAACTCTCTACTCTCTAGGTTTTGCATAAGTATTCTTATTCCAAGATCAAAATATAATAATTTATAATAATTTAGAAAAAGAAACAAAAATCCCAAAATAATATTGGGAGAAACAATTATGAATATAGACTTTATAAGTTTTCTTTATCAAATCTCATTGTTGAACAAATTAGAGAGAGAAAGACAAAAAATCCTAAAACAATTTAGGAGAGATCCTATAGGCTATAACAATTATGAATCTAGAATTTGCATATGTTCAAGATTCTTCAAAGCTTAAACTAATCTAAAACAATCAAAACTTAAAAAAGAGAAAAACACAAACCCTAAAACAATCTACAAAGAAGAAACTAAAACAAATTTATCAAATCCCATTGTTGAAAAATTTAGAGAGAGAAACAAAAAAAAAACCCTAAAACAACTTAGGGTGAGAAACTATAGGCTATAACAATTATGAATCTAGAATTTTGCATAGGTTCAAGATATTAAACTAATCTCAAACAATCAAAACTTTAAAAGAGAAAAACAATGAAACCCTAAAACAACCTACCATAAGAAACTAAAACAAATTTAAGATACTACTACCTAAATGGCTGAATCAAAACTAGAAATATTGAAGAATTTTGGGTGAAATAAGATAACCAAATCTCCCTACCTCTTCCTCCTCCCTCCCAATCTTTACTTTCCCTGCAAACACTCTCGATCTCTCTCCTCTCGGCTGGTGGGTTGTAAACCCTAACAGACTTTCTAATAAAAATTCAAAATGACGAAATTATCCTTTCTTTAGTTAAAAAATTTCAAAAATGACCCGAGGCAATTGTCCCTTCTTGCCCTCACATAGGTCCGCCCATGGTCGAGATTGATGGTAGTGGAAAATAAGATGGAAGAAAAAAAAATGTTAAAACTGGGTAGTGTTTTTAAGATACAAACAAATTTTATTTCTATCCAAAACTTTAAAACTGGGTAGTGTTTTAAGATACAAACAAATTTTTTTCTGTTCAAAACGTTCTCAATATTTTCATATTTCTTCAAACCAGGGCCGTGTGGTGGGGGGTGCGGGCCGTGCGCCCGCACAGGGCCCCCCACCACAAAGGGCCCACTTTTTGGTTGGTCATTAGTGCCTGCTTTCCTAATTTATATTAAACACACAGTCCTAAATCAATTGTTGTGTGTAGCTTAGTGGAAAAGTTGGTGAATGTCACTCAATTGGTCATGTGTTCGAACCCCATGGAAAGCAATTTCATACTTTTTTTTTATAAAGGCCAACTCTGCGTGCGTCCTAGGGAATGTTTTAAATGTCCGTTCCACCTAATGTTACTGGTTTAATTCAAACTTGATTTTAATAGTCAAATAATTTCTTGTAAAATAAAATACACGAAGGTCTTTTTACTCTCTCCAATTCTCATATATTTCACACAAAACTCTATCTCGCAATCTTGTTTATTTTTATTTTCCATCTTTAACTCTATATACAATCTCTCCCATTTGTCTCTCTCTCTCCCTCTCCCTTGCGTTCTTAATTTCGAATAAAAACCTATACTAATCAAGGACAACTTTATTAGAAAAAAAAATGTTAGACGAATAATATAAAGTTGTTATTCATTGAGTTTAGATTCATCATAGTTTTAATAAAACAATTTACTGGAGAAATTTGTGTCATCACTTCGCGTGTAAATTTGTTTACCTCACATCTATACAAAGGGCCCCGGTTAAATTTCGCACCGGGCTCTTAAATTGTCAGGCACGGCCTTGCTTCAAATCATGGACTAAGGGCGGAACTACGTGAAGACTAACCCACGCCCCAGTGAGGTCTGGGGTTTAAATCTCTGCTCACATGAATACTGGGGTTCTATTTAGCTGCTTTGGAACATAATAATTATTTTTTGGCCCCAAATTTATAACAGTGTTGATTTTGCCCTTAATTCGAAATTAAATGTCATTTTGACACTCAATTTTGTACAATACTTGCTTTTTAGCCCCATTTGTTTGTGCTTATTCGGTTGTATTTTCTTTTTGTTATTATTTTTGCATATTTTATTTTCTATATCTTTTGGTCACTTCACCTTCTCTCTTCTTCGTCTTTCTCCACTTCCCTTTTTTTCTCTTAGTTGTTGTGGTGAAAAGAAAGATACCCTTTGTCGGAATTTTTGTCTCTTTCACGAGTAGTTTAGTACGTTTACTATATTTTGTTTCATTGACTTGGTAAGACAAAATAGTTTATGTCCTATTTTTGTTTATCTCGAATATAAGTTCAAAAATTTTCTTCGATTCTCAAACCTTAGGTATGTCTACTAGTAGAAATTTTTTTTATCATAAAATGAATAAACGTATAAATTGATTAAACGTACGAAGGAATTGTAATTGAATAAAAAAGTATTGTTATCTTCTGCAAACACTAATGCTTTCTTAATATAAATTTAATATGCGAATCTTACTTAAGTCAACTCTGCCTAGAACTAAATCCTGGCTCCGCCCCTGCCGTGGAACATATTAAAAATGAGAAAAAAAATCACAAGAAATAACATTGAATGTAAGCGAACGAAAAACACGTGTGAAAGGTTAGTGTCATGAAGTGGAGAAGTTGTTAAAACTAGAATAAGTAGTCAGGATCTTCTACTCACTCAGACAATCGTTTTCTCATCTCATTTTCATCACCTTCAATTCTCACACCACCACCACCACCACCACTGCCGCCACCGTTTTCTCTCTCTCTACAGTTTCTCTCTCTGCAAATCCCCCTTTCGGCCTCTAATGGAGGACGAAGAAACATCACGGCGTCGGGGTTTTGATCCAACTCCTCTCCTTCACCAACTCATCAACAGAAGAACTAACCCAACCACCACCAATCCCACAACCATTACCAACAATAGAACCAGATTCTCTCTCTTACTTAGCCGCGCTACAAACCGTCGGATCCTTCCTCAATCATCATCTTCTTCAATCCTCCTTCGAGATTCCTCAGTCGTTCCAATTGATGATCGACAAAATGATTGGGGGTACTCAAAACCTGTTGTAGTTCTTGATGTAATTTGGAATTTGGCCTTTGTTTTAGTATCAACTGTTGTTCTCTCATCTACTCTTAGAGAACGTCCTTCTACTCCTCTTAGGGTTTGGATCATTGGGTATGCTCTTCAATGTTTATTTCATGTGGGTTTTGTTTATGCTGAGTATCGACGGAGGAATTCAACTTTGGGTAGTAGAGAAAATGGGGAAAATGAGCTTTCAGACAGGCGTAGTCGCAGGTATAAATGAAAACCCTTTTAGGGTTTTAGTTTATATGCCTAGTGTTATTAATCGATTAAATTTAATCTCTACTTTCAAAGAATTTGCCTATCCATCAATCATGAAAGAGTTATAGAATTTTGTAGGTTAATTTTTAAGATTCTTAGAGTCAATGTAGTTCATTTTTGGTTAAAGGTGTTACCTTTCTCATATTGCCAGAATTTGAATGGTGTTTTGGTTCAATTTTTTGGAGGTCTTCCCCTACTTTCTAGGTTAGAGAATGTAGGTTTCCATAATGTGATTGTTCCGACCCCCGGAAGAGAGTGCTTGATCATTAAGCACCAATAGTTACAGTAAATTGGTGTATAAGAAAGAAAATGAATAAAATGTTAATAATTACCCAAATCCGTTTAACTTGGAGCTGTTGATGGTCAGAATTTCTGTTTGGCTTAGTCACCTGGATGATATATACTCGGGGTAATTGAGAAGTTCAGCAGTGTTGCCTTTTATTTTCTATGTTAATCTTGGTCATATATGTCTATTCAGAAGTCAAGATTACCATCACCCTATATTATCTATGAATGAAATAACCGAACAACTCAATACGTTTTCTCAAGTTAGAGATCGAAGTCCTTAGGCATTCGCGTTTGAGAACTTGGGTTTCTTGAACTGAGTCGTACTTGTGTTGTTTTGATATTGAATGAGCTAAGTAAATGTTGCCTTCGTAAACAAATTGATCGAATTTAATATAACCCGCCCGACAACAGACAGACGATGGCTACCATGTGAGAAGTAAAACTTTCCTGGGACATAATCGTATTAGTTATTAATTCAAAATTTCAAAAGAAAATAGTATTGGTTATATGCTTATTTTTTGGAATATTATGATCTGCTCATCACTTGTTACTTTTAATAGGCTGGAGTCGATGAATACGTTGATTTCGTTCTTTTGGTGGATGATTGGGTTTTATTGGATTGTTATGGGTGGCCAAGACCTTCTACAGGATGCTCCACGTCTTTACTGGTAAGTTTTGTTTCAAAAACTTCCAAATCAACATCTGTCAATTGAATTATAGCAGAACTTCTTAACACTGCAAAACAATCAGACTCAGTGACTTGGAAGTTGCATGTCTGTAAATTGCTTTAAGTTATATATCTTGAGTATGTTAGTGATTGCACCTAAAAGTTAAACCATGTAAGTTTAAAAAAAAAAAAGTTAAAACAACATAGCAAAATGTAGGTAGACGAAGATGATAACGATGTTTGTTAAGTGGGATATACATATTTTGACATGTTAATATTAGATACTATGATTGGGCTTGATGTAGCAGTTGTGAGAAGCAACACATTAATGATTGCGTACCTGTTTATTTAGAGCCAAACCATTAGTGGCCTAGACGCTAGAATGCAGATCAATGTATTTCCATCTTGTTCCTTAATTAATAGTCATACATCTGATTGGTAAATTCTAACTCAACTCCACTTCTCTTATTAACTCATTGTCACACCCTGTTTACACTTTGGCCACCAAATGCCGATCCAAGAGTTCAATTTTGTAAGATGCTGTCCTCATAATGCAGATCATCCTCATGGAAACCCAGTATTTCTGTAATCTATCTAACTTTTTTAAGAGTGATTGGTCGAAACTTTAAAATTCAACAGTTTAGGATTACTACAGAGCTAAGATGGTGATGTTGAATTCAGAACGAGCACTCTTATTGTTTGTTGTGATCATGCCTTTGAGTTTTCTTCCAAAAAATTATCCATTTCACCAAAATCTGCTATCCGTTTGAGTCAACGTGACCCCACAAAGTTTATTGAAATAGGGTGTAAGGATAAGTATGTAGAAGTAGATTTTTTTTTTTTCAAATGGCTTGCACTATCATAAGTTTTTAGCCCATGACATTAACAGTACTGATTTCTGGTAAGTATATAAAATATCCAAGCAATCTAGGTAATTGAACGTGCAGGTTAGCAGTGGTGTTTCTAGCCTTTGACGTGTTTTTTGCTATATTCTGCATTGCATTGGCGTGCATTATTGGTGTCGCTCTATGTTGCTGCTTGCCATGTGTCATGGCAATACTATATGCTGTTGCAGTTGAAGAAGGTGCATCAGATGCTGATATCAATATTCTTCCAAAATACAAGTTCCGTCAGATAACCCAACCTCGGAACTTGGATAAGAAGCAAGAAGCAGTCCAAGTTGCAGTAATGGGGCAGAACAGTAGTGCAGTGACAAGTGAACTTGCTCTCCCACCAGAGGATTCTGTGAGCATCTCTACCTTGTTCTTGTTCTTTCTTTGCCCAGCGAAACCCATGTTAGATTGCAGCATATTAGTCTTGGATTGAATATCCATATTATTGGCCGTTTTTTCAACTACATACTAGATTCATCAACATACACCCTATGTTGTTTAGGACGTGAGGCGAGGCGACAGACCAATCGCCTCGCCTTAGCGCGCTTAGGCGTGCTTAAGCGACCGCCTCAGACGAAGTAAGAAATTAAGTATAGTGTATACTGTATTTCGCGGCCAATAATATAGGTTCTTCGATTTGTTCGGCTAGTATCTAAAATATAACATCAACCCTTTCTTCTTAAGAAGACGTCTGATTTTTTTACTATTTTAATGATATTGTTTTGTAGGAATGCTGTATTTGCCTTACTCAATATGTTGATGGCGTGGAACTCCACACACTTCCCTGCAACCACCACTTCCACTGTGGATGCATTGTGAAATGGCTTCGAATAAATGCGACATGCCCTCTCTGCAAGTACAATATCCTCCATCCTGACGAGCTGGTCTAAAACCTTCATCTTTAAGTCCGATTCCGAAACTCACATCCCTCCTAGCGGGAACCCCTCCGGAGTTAGAGGAGAGAGATCAAGACGATTGTTTTCGTAATAAGCCTGATCTATTACTTGAGTTCCTTACATGATGCCTTAGCATGTTAGGTCTGTAAATTTTCTCTTGGCTGGCTAAGAAGTTATAATTGTGATGATTAGTACTTCCCTATTGAATCAGTATCTAAATCTGATGGAGAGAACAAAGGGAAACTTGAAGTAGTTCATAGATCTTTAACCCTTCTAAAAGTAGTCTTAGATATCATCAATAGGTACTGAAAATGCAAATCTTTTGCTCAATGAGAAGCTATATGATCCAATGAGATTTTAGAAGCAAATTTCTTCTTTAGCTTTGAGTGTTAAACTTAGTTTAGTGCAGTATTTTGTTGTTGCATTAGTGATTCCTCTCTCTCTCTCTCTCTCTCTCTCTAGAATAATCAACCTTCAAGCCATGTTTGACATCCGGGAATGAAACGAATAGCATTTCAGAGTTGTGTTTGGTACACGAGAATGCATCAGGAATTGCATTTCGAACCCGTGAAATGGGGGAACTAAAACAACCACAATTAAGATCAAGATTGGGTAAAATTAACAAATAGTTTGAGGAAGAAGTTGAGTAATATTTGAACATAGAAGAATTCAAGCAACAAAATATTGTTTTCGAAATGGCAAAATCATGAATAGAATGGGATGTGAACTTTGTGACATTTCATACATTTTTATTCTTCTTCATCTTTGATGGTGGCCATCTACCTTTCTTCCTCAATTGTCTTTTCCGAACAAGTCGTTTCCTTCTCAACCTTATCTTCTTTGCTAATTTCATCCTCAATTTCTGCTCCATTTTCAATTGAAGTTTAGACTCTAATGGTAGATTCTCAACCGAGACTGATTCTTCTACCTTCGCTTCTGCTACTGCTGGTTCAGATTCAGGTAGTTGTTCACTACCACCTGAACCAACACCATCAATGTCTGAAGAAGCTCGAACAATCACAACCCTTCGCTCTCGGGTACCCAATTGAGTGGGAATTCGAACTCCATTGAAGCACTTTGGTTGCAAATCAAAGCATTTTCCTTCCAACCTGAATCCTGTAAATCACACAACCAAAGATATATGAGCAGAAAACCCTAAGTCGTAAAAAAATGCATCTTTACACAGTTTTAGAGAGAGGGAAAAATACTTACTATTAGCAGTAAAAGCGAGAGTTGGGAAGGAGGAGGAAGGAGAAGAGAGGGAGGAGAGAGAAGGAGAGAAGATGAGTTGTTGCAGAGCCGCCATCTCACTCTGCTTTCAAATTTTGGGTATTGTTTCGGATAAGATATAGATTTGTATATGCTTCCTTTGTAATTTGTGAACAATTGTATATTTCTTTGCACTAATGGGTACGTCTATTGGTGGATTTTGGCCCGTGACTCGAAACCCGTCCGCGTCCGAAGGGTCCGTAGGCGTCCGGTGACCGAGCCAATCATAATCCGCCTGCCCGCCTGATAGAATTTTGACGGACAAACGTGCAGGAAATTAAAAGACTTTAATTCCCAAATGATAAAGAAAAATTATCTGTGCGTCGCTAGAGTCCGTTTTTTGTTTTTTGATGAAACTCGGGTCCGCTTATTTTTCGTTTACTCATCCGCAAATACCCACCTATAAATTTGAGAGAGATTTATGAACGAATATAAATTATTAGATTTTTTAGGTTAGAAACAATAATGTTAGATTAGATCGCGGTGCGACGTATAACCCTCAGAAACAAAATAAGCCTGCCCTTTTCTTCCTTCTCCATTTCGACTTTCTTCAACTCTTTTCTCTTCATAATCTCAACAAAGAAATTCCAACCCTCGATCAAAAGTGATGCTTCATTCTCTTTCGTTTTTATCTAAGAAGGTTCTCTCCATAGAAGCGAGAGAGAGAGAGAAAACGACATAAGGGAGATGGAGAGAGAAGATGAAGATTAGGGGGCAATTTTTTATCAAATTAATTTTTGGGCTAAAAGAGAAAATATGTCACATAAGTCAATGTTTATTGACTATGTCGTTATGTTCTTGTAGAGTTTTCTTTATTCCCTTGTGGCCTAAATGTTACTGTTGAATCATTTGTTTTCTGGTTTTTTTTACTTTGGGAAGTCTCTAACCCTTGGTGAATTATCTATATAATAAAATAGGTGGATGGGTGCTGACTGAGACAAACCTCTGGATAGATACATCAGTCTGTCCCACCTCGGCCTTGGTACAAACCTTTGGATCAGTATTATGTATATAATTAGGTGGGTCCTCGTAGTCGGGCGCCTATAACAACCTTCCTTTTGCTCAACGGACACATCTCGATTGAGTGGACATATCTGCTCAACGGACACATCTGCTCAACTGACACATCTCCTTTCGCTCCATAAAACAACGACTTCTCCTGTTTAGAAAACTTTTGCTTCATTGGTTCGGTAATACTAAGCCTGAGGTGGAAGTGTGGAGGACTCATTTCTTCAAGTATCATTTTGGTTCTTTCGTTCGGAAAGGTTAGCATTTTCTTCTTCTCAAGTAATTCTTCTCCAATATGATTGTGTTTCTATTTTTTGGAGAACTCATTCCTTCTTTCTTTAAGTAATTTACTGAAATGATCATTTGGTATATACTGAAATATGTATGTGCTTCCTGACTTCCTGTTACATGAAATGTTTAGGGTTCTTTGTTTTTTCTTCAAGTATCATTTGGGTTCTTTCTTTGGTTGATTACCCATGCTCGAAAATTTATCGTTACCATTAATAGGGGTTCCAAAATACACAGAATAGAAAAGAAACAAATACCCAATTTGAGGTTTGGTTGATTTTAGTGGTTTTGCTCAAAGTAGAGTTCATATGCTGATAAGTGTTTGATGAAATGTCTCTGTCTGAAAATTAAGTATTTAAATGATGGAGATTCACAGAAAGTGTTTGATGAAATGTCTCTGTCTCAAATTTAAGTATTAATACTATAACTGGTATGTCAAATGAAGAAAATTTTGGCTAAACAAGTGGCTTGTATTTTCTTTAGGACTTCTTCCAATATTTTAACTCTCATTACGCGTAGGATGAAACATATAAACCATACAAATCTGACCATCGATTTGGGTCACGTTAAATCTTGGTCTTCAAATCATACCAATTATGCTATCATCCATATTTTCCTCTCTCCATCAGAAAAGGATTCTTCAATTCCTTCTGTAACTTTCTTCAATTCCCCAATTCCTTGGACGCTTAAATTTCACTCCTTCTGTTACAATCTTCATAAAAAGATAGCGTTACATTTGCCGCTCTCTCTATTTGGAACGAATTTCTTCAATGGAAGATTTCAATCAAGGCGATGAGCAAACATTTGCTATTAATTTCATGGAGATTAATTGTTTTGAGGTATTTGTTACTCTTCTTTTCCTAATTTGTTTGATTTTGTTTAACACTACTGTTGTGGTTCCATGAGTAAGGGTTGTCTGGTTCGACGTTATTGCAGACAAAGATATAATGGTCGAGACGACTCATCAAGCAGATGATGTTGCTATAAACCATCAAGTATTTGATGGTGGTTTATGGTCATCCATGGGTTTTCTACAATCAGATAAAGTGATAACATGATGATGAATGATGTGCATGTTTAATAATCTAATGGGGGGCTTCTAATGGAGGATCTACTAAAAAGTGATTTCATAGAGTTAGATGATTTGATTTTGCCTCTTTGGGGCATTGATTCTTCAGGTTATGAAGAAAAATTTACTTACAATTTCCCAATGACAAGACTGTGCAGAAGAAGGTAAATATTTACTCTACATCAATTTTTAGGAGTACTGTAACATTTCTTTAAAAGTATGCTGGAGCTGTGAAAATTTATATCGGTTTGGCTATTTAACGGAAACTAATGTAGCTGAAGTAGGTCAGTGATCAGATTCAATGGTAGATAAGATTGAAACTCGGTTTTGTTAAGACATTCCTCTGTAACTACATCATTTCAGACCTTAGTTGTATCGAAACTTCTTTGGCCCATTTTCTGTGATGAGCAAACAATTGGTTTCTCTAATTTGTTTGTTTTGACTCGAGAAGAAGAAACACTCTGTGAGAAAAGAACTTGGGTTCCATTAATGTATATTTATTAGAACAAATGGCTCCCAAGATCCTGTAGGCCACTTATGCAAATACACATCATTATTGCTCAAACAGCGCCAAGTGTACTTTCAGCAATGCTTTTGAAGCACCTCTCTTTGTCTATCTGAATATCAAAATGTCTGTCAATATTTCAGTCATGAATTTCTGTTTTTAGCTATAGAAATTAAATAAATTTCATAACTGTTGATAAGTCTGTGAGGTTTCAATTGATATCTTTGCCAGGAATAAAGTAAGTATTGCTTCAAATAGTCGGAAATTGGTGAGACAATTTGATTGAACTTCACAGATGAAAGTTCAATACTTGGACTAGAATACCAATTTTCTCATGGGGAAGGGGTTGTGGAACCTTGCTTGAGCATTTTATTCATGTTATGCAGCAAATCTGGGTCAAGATGAATCTTGGATATTGAGGTATTCTTTACCGCAGGGGCGCAGAATCAAGTACTCCTTGCTCCGCGTGTTAGAATATTAGTGTAGGGGAGTTATCAAGTTGTCCTCGAGCTTGAGAAAACTTCATCTAAAAGTATAGAAAGAAGATTTTGTGTTGCCATTAGATATGTACTAGCAATTTCAATAATAAAAACAAGAGCAATTTTCTTGTTCGTGAACATACCTACTGTTCACGAACAGAGTTGTTCGTGAACAGTTCCGGCGAAGGGAAACCCCTTCGCCGGAGTTTTTAAAGAGAGAGTGGAGAGATTTTTTTTATTTTTTAAAAAATTAGTGAGAGAGGAGAGAGATTTTTTTTTTTTTTAGGTTTGAAGGTTGCCGGCCGGAAAATTTTCCGGCCGCGACCTTGCCGGAGAAGAGAGAGGTGAATTGGAGAGAGAGAGAGAGAGGGGTGAGTTGTAGAGAGAGATGAGGTGGAGAGAGAGAGGGGTGAGGTGGAAATAACTTTTTTTAAATGTTTTAAATTTAGAATTAAGAAGGGTAGTAATGACATTTACTTGAAAATAGGGGGTCATATTTGAATTTACGAAAAAAAATGAACCACAAAGGAAGCTGGTCACAAAGTAGGGGCCATATAGGAATTAACTCTTCAATTTATACTAAACTTAGTAAATTTGATCATTAGTATGATAAAGTAGAGATTTCATTGTGTCTTATTGTCAAAGTCATGTTAAAGTAAGAACCAACCCTAAATTATGTCAATTCATTGTCCTAAATTATCGTTCATGTAATATTATTAAGTGATTTCATTGGTGAATTTAAAGTTTAAATGAAATTATGTTGCAACCTATATCATCTAATCTGAGCACGACCGATATATTATTAAGTTTAGAATAAATTGTCATACTAATTATCATATAAATTAGTGCTACGATGATTTTAACATAAGGAAAGAAACGACAACCTAAATCTTCTTGAAATTCAATAATATTATGTCAATTCAATAAATTTCTTGAGTAGTTTAACAAGTTCTGTTTTAGTTGTGTTGTTATCATTTTGTCACGGAGAATGTTAAGGTTCTTTAGTTTAGATGTTGTTTGTTATCATGAAATTCTTAAAAATTAGAAGTGATTTTAGGGTTGAGGTTTCCGGAGTAGCTTTCTATAGTCTATGTTTGAGAACTACTTAAAAAAAAAAAATTAGAAATGACTTTAATTCTTATACCCATCGTGGCTAAAAAATTATTCTACTTTCATATTTTCGGGCTTATAGACGTTTGATATCATAAATAATCATTTGAAATTGTTTCCTTTGGAGGTTATCCATGACTCATGTTTTCGTACACATTCATGTTTCATGTAGTGAACCATATGTCACAGAAGAGAAGTTGAAGTTGATGATACGAGGACGACAATTGAGTGGAGTGATAGAGGAAGAAGAACAGTAAAATGATATGTTTCTCTATGTCGGTTTACCTTTATGGTCTTTATTTTGTTACTTCTTATTTATGGACCTGTTTACTCTAATTATTTTGCGATAGTAGCAGAGAAGTTCAGATTACACCTACCTTTTTTGTTTCATATTTTTGTGTTAGCTTTGTATGTATGCAATTTGTGTTTCTTCACCAAATTATATTATATTTCTAATAGAAAGACAAATAGATTCATTTTGGTATTGTTAATCTCTTTTTATCTCTTTTTTGTTGGTCTTCCACCAGGATGACATATAAGAAAAGTTACTGTTTTGATTATTCAATGTTGATGAAGTCCTGAAGAAGTTGGGAAAAGAAAATGAGAAGTTATTCATTTTAGTACTGTGATCTCAATATGTCTTTTTATCTCCATATTTATTTGTTGTTTGTTGCTTCTACGACAAATGCAAGTGGGTTTTTTAGGAAATCAAGTTTAGAAGTGTTACAGAAAGAAACAACCACCCGTTCTTGGATATTAAAAAAGTTAAGCAAGAAAAAATAGAATGTGTTTGTTTTTCATTTTCTTAATTAACCTACACTTGAATCATGATTCATGTACCACATTTACTTTTACTAAATTTCAACTCATATGCTCTTTCTTAATGTTCAAGGAATCTGTTTATGATAATTTGATGTTCAACTTGATTTCTTCAATGATTTCGTTGAATGTGATCGATAGAACTGTATGTGCCCTAGGGCACGGGCGCCTATACCCTAGTATAGTGACAAAATGAATGTTATCAGCAGTACAACTAATTTGATCCTGGTTTTTCCACGATAGAATCCACTCAGATAAGGATGTGATATTAGTCGATATGATATTAAAGTAGAACCGTATATTTTTAGCAAGAGAACAGTGTAACAGTGCATGTTCAACAGTTTCTATTTCATTAAAGTTTGGACAATTAAATATGGCCAGCGCTTTGGGGAAAGCTAAATAGTTTCCGGGGTGTGAAGACTTGGTCAAAAATTGGTCAATTTTGTTTGACAATTTTATTGAGGGGGAAAGCAAAATAGCTTCTCCACCTCAGCTCTCTCTCTCTCCACCTCACTTCTCTCTCTCCACCTCATCTTCTCTCTCCCTACCATTCTCTCTCTCTCTTCTCCGATTAGGTCGCCTGCCGGAAAATTTTCCGGCCTGCGACCTATCGGAGAAGACAGAGAGGTGAGGTGAATTTTCCGGCCTGCGACTTATCGGAGAAGACAGAGAGGTGAGGTGGAGAGAGAGGTGAGGTGGAGAGAGAGAGGCGAGGTGGAGAGAGAGAGGTGAGGTCGAGAGATAGTGAGGTGAGGTCGAGAGATAGTGAGGTGAGGTGGAGTGTTTTTTTCTATTTCCCCTTAAAATTTATTTTCCCGAAAAATTTCTAAAATTCTACATATTCTCTTTAAAATTTCACACTCCGGAAACTATTTAGCTTTCCTCAAAGCGCTGGCCTTAAATATATTTACCTATCTGATTCCTTACCGAGAGAGCGTTAGAACAAATTTTTCCATATGAACATCTGAATACGCGAGATTGTGGGTATGGACCAAATGAACTTCCAGTTGAGATCTTGGGGAGGATTGGGTTAGCTAGAACTAAGATGCTGATACATAGACCGAACTGAGTGGTCACCCGATTGGGGGTGAGATTCCATTTCATTTTATCTGAATCGGCATTTTGAATAGGGATAGCTTTGATGAGATTACAAGTGGATTCATTGGAAGTCTGGCTGAGGACAGAAATATCCCATCTATTATTTCTAATGAGTTGAGACACCTCTGTTAGGGTGGAGTTATTCGTATTTTGCATCTGTTGAGTTATACCTGGGATCCAATTATCCTTCCAAAGGTTTATGTTTTCGCCCGAGTGAACTTCCCAAGATTCTCAATCATATCACAATGTTTTCGCCAGAGGGTTTGTTGTTTTTTGGGTCAAGAAGTAAGACTGAAAGAGGAGAGATGTATTAAATTGCTGCTGACATTAGTACTAATTAACACCAGTAGTATCTGAAAAAGATGCTATGCCCGACACATCTCCCGGCTGAATCGCGGCCAAATGATGTGCCGGCTATAGATCTTGAGAGAGAAAATTTCAAACTTTCTCTATCTAAATCTATGGCCGACACATCAGCCAGCCGGGAGATGTGTCGGGCATAGCATCACGGCGGTGTAGTAATAAAATAGTTAAAAACAAATTATTACCGTGTTAGAATATCTTATCATTAGTATTTAAAAGTGATTTAGATAGTAAAACATTTTCGTTACAACCTAGTTAGAAACAAATTATTTCCGTATCATTATTTATTGTACATGAATATTTTAGTACATGTTACTTATTAAAACTCTAAGGGTTATTCTTTCACCAACTCTTAATCCGGCTAGAGATAAAAACCTTCTACTGTGAGATCGCCAAAAATGTTTTTTTTCCTATGAAGAAAGGTAGGGATTGATGCATATTGTCAGAGAGAGAGACATGTAAGAGTTTTAGTGAGAGAGTTTTAGTGAGAGAGAGAGGGAGAGTTTTAGTGAGAGATTAAAACTTCAAATAATTAAAACGAAACGTATATTTACTTAAAAACTTTAAATATTAAAACGAATGTTACATACTTTTAAGATTAAAACTTTAAATATTAAAACTTTAAATATTAAAAATTTAAATATTAAAACTTTTAAGATAGGAGAACAGTATTAACCAAATTCTTCCTTGAAAAACAAAAGAAACATGCATCCCTGGTTCAGTTCTTTTTTAGAGATCTTTTTTGGTTACTTTCTCAAGGCGTCAAGTTTCCCATCTCTTCAAATCAAAAATACTGACAAAAGACCTATTTCATAAAGCCGGACTAGTTAGGAGCCGTCCAGATGGTCACTAGGTAGAGATATGTGGACATCTTCTCCCATCACACTTCCACTGGGAGACACAAACACTCGACCAACAAGGCAGTGTAGTAATAAGATAGTTAGAAACAAATTATTTCTGTGTTAGAATATCTTATAATTAGTATTTAAAAGTGATTTAGATAATAAACATTTTCGTTACATGATAGTTAGAAACAAATCATTTCAGTCATTATTTATTGTACATGAATTAAATTATATGTATAATAAAGAAGAGTAAGTTGTCTTAAATATTTTAGTACATGTTACATACTTTTAAGATTAAAAAATTTAATATTAAAAATTTAAATATTAAAAATTTAAGATTAAAACTTTAAATTTTAAAACTTTAAATATTAAAACTTTAAATTTTAAAACTTTAAATATTAAAACTTTAAATATTAAAACTTTTAAGATTAAAACATTAAATTTTAAAACATTAAATTTTAAAACTTTAAGTATTAAAACTTTTAAGATTAAAACTTTAAATATTAAAACTTTAAATATTAAAACTTTAAATATTAAAACTTTTAAGATTAAAACTTTAAATAATTAAAGTTGATGTTCAACCTCTTGTTCATTTTAATATTTAAAGTTTTTATGTAAATGTGTCTTTTGTTTTAATTATTTAAAGTTTTAATCTTAAAATACTGGTGGTCTTTGGTGAAGATAAAGAAGAGAAGTAAACAACTAATATTTAAAATTTAACTTTTAAAATAATATAACTTTCGTTTTACTCTCAGCTATAGGTTTTGACGGTTTAGATTTAAAACAGACCTTTTAAAGTTCTAACAAAAAGCTCAGGATCTTCAAAATAATATTTGTGTTCGTTTTATGCAGGAAATGCTTGATAGCATAAAGTTTGATAGAGGTAGTCCAACTTCAACTTGGGGTTCTGTTCGGGGGACAATGAGACGACCAGAACCATTTGACTTGAAATATATAGCAATCAGGAACGAGGACTGTGATAAAACAAATTACCTAGGTACTACTATCCGTTCATTTCTTTCTAAGCCGTTTCTTTACCATTTTACTTCGACTTGTAGAGTATACAAGTATTATTCGGTTCTATCGTGTGAGAATTTACAAGTGCAAAAATCATGTAATTAATCGGAGACTTTTCCTGACTTTTTATTCATCAGGAAATTACCTCATGTTTCTATAATGCTTTTAAACATGCCTATCCAGCTATCGAAGTAATCTTAAACTGTGACGCATCTTCCAAGGGCGGAACCAGGATGTAGCACTAGAGAGGGCAAGCCTAAATTCTATGAAGTAAACTTCTACCTAGCTGAGAGTGTACCCAAATAGAAAATAAGATTTTATGTAGCAACTAGTTAATTAACTTCTAACTTCTACCTAGCTGAGAGTCCCTTACTAGTTTGAAACTAAAAGGAAAATTTAAAAAGAGAAGTTAAGGTAGGTAGTGGGTTTTGAACCCATGTCTTTGAATTGGAAAAATGTGTAATCCACCACAAGAGCCAAAGTAGCCTTTGGTAATAATAGTAGATTGGCTTGTATATGTGGAGATCAGGCCGGGCAACTTCCCAGTCTGGTCTCCACATAGTTCCGCCCATGGCATCTTCTCACCCGTTAAACCATCCAGCAGATATGTACGATTTTCATGAAAGTAGTAGTACTATTATCGATATAATTTATAGAGGTGTATTTATGTTTGTATATAATTATATGTATGTTAATATAATTGTTTCTCTAAGTTCTAACTCAAGTGTGTCCTTACGTAGATCTACGCATCCAGGGGCAGAACTACATGAAGACCACCCCAGGCTACAGCCTGGGGTCTTCAGAGTTCTAGACATTTATCAGTTAGTGGTAGTAGCCTGACTGTTTGAAACATCGCCCTCCATCCGCCAGGTCACGAGTTCGAATCCAGGTTAATCCATGATTCTTGTCTGTTTTTTTGTGCTTGGTTTTGAGAAGTGTGAATTCGCGTTTTGGCCCTCAATTCATAGCAAAGTCCTGATTTAACCCATAATTTCCGTTTTGACACTTATTTGTGTCTAGGATTTTCGTTTGACCCGTATTGTTCTTTTTCAAATTTGTATTCACGGTGTTTGTATATTGATTTTGTTATCCCTACATTTTTTATTTTTTTCTTTCACTTTGTCTTTCTCTCACCTATACTATATTATTCTTTCCTCCTTCTTCGTCTCTCTCCACTTCCATTTTTTCCCTTAGTTGTTCTGGCGAGGGGAAGGGTCCTCCTAGGTGAAACCTTTTGACTTCATAGCCAGCTAACTAACTATGTTTATCATATTTTGAGTTAGTAAGTCCAAGAAATTTATGTCATTTTTTCTGTTTGTAGATTGTTGAATTGATGCGCGTTTGTCAATTGATTGTTATGATTTATGAATGATGATTCTTAAAATCTTAGAGTTATGAATCTTAGACAATTTTGAATTTAGTTAATTAGTTGACATCTAATATCGGTTAACATTGTTTATTGATGTATATTTAGTGTATTTGATTGTTGACTGATAGAAGTTGATGTTTTTGACTCATGGATGTTTGAAACTTTTTATTTAGAAGATTTACGTAAATGTGAAATACATCGCTACGAATGTATTGTTGTCACTAGAAATTACTTTTCAATAACACTTTAACGTGTATTACATGCATCATAGGTAGAAACTTGTAGAGACTTGTTTCTAGTGGCTTCGAGTTAATTTTTTGTTACAGTGAAGTTAAAGCGTAGCCCTGGTTAAGTTAAAATCCTGGCTCCGCCCCTGTACGCATCTGCTTGAGACTTGTTTTCTAATAGCCGTAAATTTGATCGAACATCACGATGGACCAAAGGTAAGGTTTTTGTTCGGCTAGTCTTACAACTAGGGGTGGGAATCGGTCCGGACCGGTCGGTATCGGACTCTAACTTCATCGAACCGGTCGACTCGGACATAAACTGTTGGTGACCACCTATTTACTCGGGCGGACTCGGACGGTCACTCTCAAGAATTCTTTGTCCATTGACCGTCCAAGACCGTTTATTTTACCAGTCCAGTCGGACACCGGACGGTCTCGGTCCGGACTTTCCAATAAATTTACTTAATTCAGAACTTTATTTTTATTACCACAAACAAAATTACTTACAAATGAAGATGTTTAGCCAAGAAATCAAAAGTAAATATAAAAAGGAAAAAACACAGTTGATCATCATTTGACAAGATATAATTAAGCCATTCACTAATGTTTGGTCTTCTAGAGGACTATATGACTATAGCCAACGATCATCATATATTTATATGTCTATAAAATTCAACGGTCAACTTGTAAAAATGAGGACAGTTTAGTCGGTTAACCTATTCGGTCACTCGTACCGGTCGGTCAACGGTCGGTCCTTCGACATAAAATTTTGACCGTGACCGTCCGCCAATTCTTTCGGGCCGGTCGGACACTGACCGTTATGACCATCGGGTGTTCATGGACACTTTTTATCTCGGTCGAACGGGTCGGATAGCGGTCTTCCGGATCTTTTTCCCACCCTAAGAAAAGAAAAACACAAAGATTTTCTAATTGATGATCTTTTATCTTAGTTTATTTAATTTTATTGTTATTGTTCACTGAGCTAACGAAATAGGTGATTCTGCTTTAATTTTTTTGTCAAATTACGAGGCATACGTGGTGCCCGATCAGCACATCTGCACATGTCCCACACGTCTAGGTAGAAAAACAGACATGGACGGGCTTTTCTACAAAGAACACCCGAAATGCCGCCTGGTTTGTCTGGTTGTCCAAGTGGACAAGTATGAGTTGGGTCCATTCCACCCGAACGGGATGGTAGGTTGTCCATGGACTTACCTGTCCGAGCCCATTCCCAGCCCGACTCCTGTTTGAACCCAAGCTATTTTTTGTTATATCAAATTTACACCATATCGGATGGCCAGTTGGTTATTATTGATGACACATGGATAGTATTTCACTCGTGTATTATCTTCACAGTATTTTGTTCAATAAATGGCTAGTAAAATCCAACTGAAAATGTACATTTGCATTAATTGAACCAATTCTTTTGCTTATTAACCATAGGAGTTCACTCTCCTTTACTTGATTCGACCCCGGATATAGGGTTTTAGAGGGGGTTTTCTAGGGCTAGTAGGGATCTCCTAGGAAACTTGTCAAATAGATCTTTGTTGAAGCTTTTATGTGGACCCAACCCATTCTATGTCCCAAATGGCATATCTGCAACTTCTGGACTCCCATGGATGGTGAAGAGTAACATGACTAGTTTAAGTCATCGACGAACTATTTCCTGACAGAAGCAGCAGCCTCCAAAAAGATGAGGGAGATAGGGTGGAGCACCGTGAAGAACTCCATCTGGTCCAGCATCTCTGTGGACATCACCACAGTCGTCAATAATTTTATTCAATAGGAGTGAAAAGCTTAATTATCAGAAGATCATCCATCGCCCATAGAAAGAGAGAGAGAGACATATACATCAGATAAGCTACCGAAAGACAGATCTCTACTGGTTTATAGTTCATAACCAAACTAGAGCACAACCTTCAACGACTAATATGGAAGAAGATTGCAATTCGGAGAAAAGATTAGTGATAATATCAACGTTTAAACTTCATGCAAGATGTAACAAAAGTTCCCAATCTTCACCTTAGCACATAGAGAGAGATAGCAGTAGTTTGTGATATAAAAATTCTCCAGTCAAATGGCATCAATAGAACTTGTTAAAAAAGGAATAGTATGTGAACAACCACCTATATAAGGAGACCAGGAAAAAAATGGGTTTCAAGTTCCATGCTTTCTCCGGATTAAATTTTCAGTTTAAGCGTGTTGTCCTACCTGTGTTAGTTCGCTGCACTTTACGTATGCGTTCTTTCTTTTTCATTCTTCTTCTGAGAAATCCAGAGCCAAGAAGCATATTTGATCCATTGGCATAAATTACGTCGTTGATAACAGAAGTCAGCCATAAAAATACTGTAGATTTACGCCCGCATCTACAATCTATAATATGATGGAGAATTTCAGTAGGATAGACAAAAACAACACGGAACTAGAAACTTGAGATATAAAATGCCAACCTGGATCAGGACACGAAGATATGTATGTGCCAAACAACAGAGAAGTTCATGTTACTGATCTATTCATTATCTGATAACACCAGGCCTTTCACCTTTAATCACCAAAACGACGAAAAGCCCATAAGCATTTCACAACTTTTACTTGCAAATATTAAATAATGCAGACACACAACATACACACACATATTTTTTTCCTTAAAAATTCGAATATATCCTAAAGAAGGCAAAAGTGTACAAGTAAAGATCGGCAAAAAACAGGAGTCAAGAACTCGACTCCACAAGACATATATAGATGTAACTATATGTATTTATATCCTTCGGTTTCATTTACTACTACGATTATGCACAATATAGTGTTAATTTTTTCGACTATTCTAAAATTGTACCTTTTAGGACCAGCATTACTGCCGAACACACAATTTAGGCACGCCTTAACCAAATCGATACTAGCTCACGGCTTCACAAGTCAAGGACCAAGCTAGGTGTTTACCCTCCTAATAAAATAATGCAATGCCATGTTGAGCAACACCTCTCAATCCTGACCATGCGGGTATTACATAGTCGATGAATGGCTGCAATATGCCGTTTACCAGTCTTTAACATATTTCAGCAAATCTAAGAAGTGGTAATGTGCCCATGGTTGAATTAGTCTTTTTTGTCTTTTTTGGGTACATGCCAAATCTACCTTATATGTTCTTAATTTCATTTAAATGTGGAAATGGCTATTTGAGAACATAGGTAGCTAATCACAAGATATTTCACACCATCAAGGAAGGAAGTTGAAATATGTTAAAGACTGCAGATAATTATTTTTTGTGTGAGATGGGCCAACAGAGAATTACATGTGTATTATCCCATCCATCTACTTTCCCTGTCTCCACTTTCGATTCCTTTTCCATACATCTCAAATGCTGACTTCCTTGATATGCCACAAAGTAGGAACTCACCCAATTACTACCCTGGGCGATATTTTTTTACTTTTTTTTTTCCATGGCAAGTTATATTAGAAAAGTGTTTCAACAAAAAAAAAAAAATTATATGAGTCTGTATAATGAATTTTAAAAATTGTTTTAAGGGGCAAAAACAACTAAACTGAGATAAAAAGGAAAAAAACCCTACTGCTTTATTCTCATAGTAGGGTTTGAAATTGTCAGTGAGAGAGAGTAATGGATGTCAGAGAGAGAGAGAGAGAGAGAGAGAGAGAAAGTGAGAGAGGAGAAAGATCATGATTGCATAAACGCACCAAATCAATGAAACAGTTGTTGTCTGCTTCTATCACTTCTTCGTTGCTTCTTCTATATAAGAGAGAGAGAGAACAGTAACCCAGAGCACCCTTTCCTTCAAAATGCATCCTTCCCTGATCTCTTTTTTTGACTTTTGTAAAACCAGGCTTTTCAATCGGAAACCTAACCGAGTTGGTTTCCCCAGACGTGATGCATCTTCTTACCCCTCTCTTCAGATAAGCAAGTTCGACAAGAGACCCAAAGTAGTGTACAAGAAGAAAGTGGAAGAGAGAGAGAGAGAGAGAGAACAGTAACCCAGAGCACCCTTTCCTTCAAAATGCATCCTTCCCTGATCTCTTTTTTTGACTTTTGTAAAACCAGGCTTTTCAATCGGAAACCTAACCGAGTGACTTTCCCCAGACGTGATGCATCGTCTTACCCCTCTCTTCAGATAAAAAACACTGCAAAAGACCCAAAGTAGTGTACAAGAAGAAAGTTGAAGAGATAGAGGAAGAAGAAGCTACTGAAATGAGATTGGTGTATGTAGTTGTTATGAAGGATTTAGTAGGTAACCGAAGGATGAACTACTTCCTAAAATCCGACCCGTTAGCAGCTGTTGAAATGAAGAGTTTGGGTGGAGATGTGTGGACATCTCCACCCATCTCACTTCCTGTTGGTGATACGGTGGTAGTGTGCTACATCACGGCGGAAGATGGCAGTCTTGTTTCTGAGTTCGTCGAGTTCATCATCTCCCTAACTGATGAATCAGGTGGCGTATTAATCGCAACCATCTTCGTTTTTGTTTCTCTCTCAAATACTGACTTCCTTGATATGCCACAAAGTAGGAACTCACCCAATTACTACTCTGGGCGATATTTTTTTACTTTTTTTTTTCCATGGCAAGTTATATTAAAAAAGTGTTTCAACAAAAAAAAAAAATTATATGAGTCTGTATAATGAATTTTAAAAATTGTTTTAAGGGGCAAAAACAACTAAACTGAGATAAAAAGGAAAAAACCCCTACTGCTTTATTCTCATAGTAGGGTTTGAAATTGTCAGTGAGAGAGAGTAATGGATGTCAGAGAGAGAGGGAGAGAAAGTGAGAGAGGAGAAAGATCATGATTGCATAAACGCACCAAATCAATGAAACAGTTGTTGTCTGCTTCTATCACTTCTTCGTTGCTTCTTCTATATAAGAGAGAGAGAGAGAGAGAGAGAGAACAGTAACCCAGAGCACCCTTTCCTTCAAAATGCATCCTTCCCTGATCTCTTTTTTTGACTTTTGTAAAACCAGGCTTTTCAATCGGAAACCTAACCGAGTTAGTTTCCCCAGACGTGATGCATCTTCTTACCCCTCTCTTCAGATAAGCAAGTTCGACAAGAGACCCAAAGTAGTGTACAAGAAGAAAGTGGAAGAGAGAGAGAGAGAGAGAGAGAGAGAGAGAACAGTAACCCAGAGCACCCTTTCCTTCAAAATGCATCCTTCCCTGATCTCTTTTTTTGACTTTTGTAAAACCAGGCTTTTCAATCGGAAACCTAACCGAGTGACTTTCCCCAGACGTGATGCATCGTCTTACCCCTCTCTTCAGATAAAAAACACTGACAAAAGACCCTAAGTAGTATACAAGAAGAAAGTTGAAGAGATAGAGGAAGAAGAAGCTACTGAAATGAGATTGGTGTATGTAGTTGTTATGAAGGATTTAGTAGGTAACCGAAGGATGAACTACTTCCTAAAATCCGACCCGTTAGCAGCTGTTGAAATGAAGAGTTTGGGTGGAGATGTGTGGACATCTCCACCCATCTCACTTCCTGTTGGTGATACGGTGGTAGTGTGCTACATCACGGCGGAAGATGGCAGTCTTGTTTCTGAGTTCGTCGAGTTCATCATCTCCCTAACTGATGAATCAGGTGGCGTATTAATCGCAACCATCTTCGTTTTTGTTTCTCTCTCAAATACTGACTTCCTTGATATGCCACAAAGTAGGAACTCACCCAATTACTACTCTGGGCGATATTTTTTTACTTTTTTTTTTCCATGGCAAGTTATATTAGAAAAGTGTTTCAACAAAAAAAAAAAAATTTATATGAGTCTGTATAATGAATTTTAAAAATTGTTTTAAGGGGCAAAAACAACTAACCTGAGATAAAAAGGAAAAAAACCCTACTGCTTTATTCTCATAGTAGGGTTTGAAATTGTCAGTGAGAGAGAGTAATGGATGTCAGAGAGAGAGAGAGTGAGAGAGGAGAAAGATCATGATTGCATAAACGCACCAAATCAATGAAACAGTTGTTGTCTGCTTCTATCACTTCTTTGTTGCTTCTTCTATATAAGAGAGAGAGAGAGAACAGTAACCCAGAGCACCCTTTCCTTCAAAATGCATCCATCCCTGATCTCTTTTTTTTACTTTTGTAAAACCAGGCTTTTCAATCGGAAACCTAACCGAGTTAGTTTCCCCAGACGTGATGCATCTTCTTACCCCTCTCTTCAGATAAGCAAGTTCGACAAGAGACCCAAAGTAGTGTACAAGAAGAAAGTGGAAGAGAGAGAGAGAGAGAGAACAGTAACCCAGAGCACCCTTTTCTTCAAAATGCATCCTTCCCTGATCTCTTTTTTTGACTTTTGTAAAACCAGGCTTTTCAATCGGAAACCTAACCGAGTGACTTTCGCCAGACGTGATGCATCGTCTTACCCCTCTCTTCAGATAAAAAACACTGACAAAAGACCCAAAGTAGTGTACAAGAAGAAAGTTGAAGAGATAGAGGAAGAAGAAGCTACTGAAATGAGATTGGTGTATGTAGTTGTTATGAAGGATTTAGTAGGTAACCGAAGGATGAACTACTTCCTAAAATCCAACCCGTTAGCAGCTGTTGAAATGAAGAGTTTGGGTGGAGATGTGTGGACATCTCCACCCATCTCACTTCCTGTTGGTGATACGGTGGTAGTGTGCTACATCACGGCGGAAGATGGCAGTCTTGTTTCTGAGTTCGTCGAGTTCATCATCTCCCTAACTGATGAATCAGGTGGCGTATTAATCGCAACCATCTTCGTTTTTGTTTCTCTCTCAAATACTGACTTCCTTGATATGCCACAAAGTAGGAACTCACCCAATTACTACTCTGGGCGATATTTTTTTACTTTTTTTTTTTCCATGGCAAGTTATATTAAAAAAGTGTTTCAACAAAAAAAAAAATTATATGAGTCTGTATAATGAATTTTAAAAATTGTTTTAAGGGGCAAAAACAACTAAACTGAGATAAAAAGGAAAAAACCCCTACTGCTTTATTCTCATAGTAGGGTTTGAAATTGTCAGTGAGAGAGAGTAATGGATGTCAGAGAGAGAGGGAGAGAAAGTGAGAGAGGAGAAAGATCATGATTGCATAAACGCACCAAATCAATGAAACAGTTGTTGTCTGCTTCTATCACTTCTTCGTTGCTTCTTCTATATAAGAGAGAGAGAGAGAGAGAGAGAGAGAGAGAGAACAGTAACCCAGAGCACCCTTTCCTTCAAAATGCATCCTTCCCTGATCTCTTTTTTTGACTTTTGTAAAACCAGGCTTTTCAATCGGAAACCTAACCGAGTTAGTTTCCCCAGACGTGATGCATCTTCTTACCCCTCTCTTCAGATAAGCAAGTTCGACAAGAGACCCAAAGTAGTGTACAAGAAGAAAGTGGAAGAGAGAGAGAGAGAGAGAGAACAGTAACCCAGAGCACCCTTTCCTTCAAAATGCATCCTTCCCTGATCTCTTTTTTTGACTTTTGTAAAACCAGGCTTTTCAATCGGAAACCTAACCGAGTGACTTTCCCCAGACGTGATGCATCGTCTTACCCCTCTCTTCAGATAAAAAACACTGACAAAAGACCCTAAGTAGTATACAAGAAGAAAGTTGAAGAGATAGAGGAAGAAGAAGCTACTGAAATGAGATTGGTGTATGTAGTTGTTATGAAGGATTTAGTAGGTAACCGAAGGATGAACTACTTCCTAAAATCCGACCCGTTAGCAGCTGTTGAAATGAAGAGTTTGGGTGGAGATGTGTGGACATCTCCACCCATCTCACTTCCTGTTGGTGATACGGTGGTAGTGTGCTACATCACGGCGGAAGATGGCAGTCTTGTTTCTGAGTTCGTCGAGTTCATCATCTCCCTAACTGATGAATCAGGTGGCGTATTAATCGCAACCATCTTCGTTTTTGTTTCTCTCTCAAATACTGACTTCCTTGATATGCCACAAAGTAGGAACTCACCCAATTACTACTCTGGGCGATATTTTTTTACTTTTTTTTTTCCATGGCAAGTTATATTAGAAAAGTGTTTCAACAAAAAAAAAAAAATTTATATGAGTCTGTATAATGAATTTTAAAAATTGTTTTAAGGGGCAAAAACAACTAACCTGAGATAAAAAGGAAAAAAACCCTACTGCTTTATTCTCATAGTAGGGTTTGAAATTGTCAGTGAGAGAGAGTAATGGATGTCAGAGAGAGAGAGAGTGAGAGAGGAGAAAGATCATGATTGCATAAACGCACCAAATCAATGAAACAGTTGTTGTCTGCTTCTATCACTTCTTTGTTGCTTCTTCTATATAAGAGAGAGAGAGAGAACAGTAACCCAGAGCACCCTTTCCTTCAAAATGCATCCATCCCTGATCTCTTTTTTTTACTTTTGTAAAACCAGGCTTTTCAATCGGAAACCTAACCGAGTTAGTTTCCCCAGACGTGATGCATCTTCTTACCCCTCTCTTCAGATAAGCAAGTTCGACAAGAGACCCAAAGTAGTGTACAAGAAGAAAGTGGAAGAGAGAGAGAGAGAGAGAACAGTAACCCAGAGCACCCTTTTCTTCAAAATGCATCCTTCCCTGATCTCTTTTTTTGACTTTTGTAAAACCAGGCTTTTCAATCGGAAATCTAACCGAGTGACTTTCCCCAGACGTGATGCATCGTCTTACCCCTCTCTTCAGATAAAAAACTCTGACAAAAGACCCAAAGTAGTGTCCAAGAAGAAAGTTGAAGAGATAGAGGAAGAAGAAGCTACTGAAATGAGATTGGTGTATGTAGTTGTTATGAAGGATTTAGTAGGTAACCGAAGGATGAACTACTTCCTAAAATCCGACCCGTTAGCAGCTGTTGAAATGAAGAGTTTGGGTGGAGATGTGTGGACATCTCCACCCATCTCACTTCCTGTTGGTGATACGGTGGTAGTGTGCTACATCACGGCGGAAGATGGCAGTCTTGTTTCTGAGTTCGTCGAGTTCATCATCTCCCTAACCGATGAATCAGGTGGCGTATTAATCGCAACCATCTCCATTTTTGTTTCTCTCTCAAATACTGACTTCCTTGATATGCCACAAAGTAGGAACTCACCCAATTACTACCCTGGGCGATATTTTTTTACTTTTTTTTTTCCATGGCAAGTTATATTAGAAAAGTGTTTCAACAAAAAAAAAAAAAAATTATATGAGTCTGTATAATGAATTTTAAAAATTGTTTTAAGGGGCAAAAACAACTAAACTGAGATAAAAAGGAAAAAAACCCTACTGCTTTATTCTCATAGTAGGGTTTGAAATTGTCAGTGAGAGAGAGTAATGGATGTCAGAGAGAGAGAAAGTGAGAGAGGAGAAAGATCATGATTGCATAAACGCACCAAATCAATGAAACAGTTGTTGTCTGCTTCTATCACTTCTTCGTTGCTTCTTCTATATAAGAGAGAGAGAGAGAGAGAGAGAACAGTAACCCAGAGCACCCTTTCCTTCAAGATGCATCCTTCCCTGATCTCTTTTTTTGACTTTTGTAAAACCAGGCTTTTCAATCGGAAACCTAACCGAGTTAGTTTCCCCAGACGTGATGCATCTTCTTACCCCTCTCTTCAGATAAGCAAGTTCGACAAGAGACCCAAAGTAGTGTACAAGAAGAAAGTGGAAGAGAGAGAGAGAGAACAGTAACCCAGAGCACCCTTTCCTTCAAAATGCATCCTTCCCTGATCTCTTTTTTGACTTTTGTAAAACCAGGCTTTTCAATCGGAAACCTAACCGAGTGACTTTCCCCAGACGTGATGCATCGTCTTACCCCTCTCTTCAGATAAAAAACACTGACAAAAGACCCAAAGTAGTGTACAAGAAGAAAGTTGAAGAGATAGAGGAAGAAGAAGCTACTGAAATGAGATTGGTGTATGTAGTTGTTATGAAGGATTTAGTAGGTAACCGAAGGATGAACTACTTCCTAAAATCCGACCCGTTAGCAGCTGTTGAAATGAAGAGTTTGGGTGGAGATGTGTGGACATCTCCACCCATCTCACTTCCTGTTGGTGATACGGTGGTAGTGTGCTACATCACGGCGGAAGATGGCAGTCTTGTTTCTAAGTTCGTCGAGTTCATCATCTCCCTAACTGATGAATCAGGTGGCGTATTAATCGCAACCATCTCCGTTTTTGTTTCTCTCTCAAATGCTGACTTCCTTGATATGCCACAAAGTAGGAACTCACCCAATTACTACCCTGGGCGATATTTTTTTTACTTTTTTTTTTCCATGGCAAGTTATATTAGAAAAGTGTTTCAACAAAAAAAAAATTATATGAGTCTGTATAATGAATTTTAAAAATTGTTTTAACGGGCAAAAACAACTAAACTGAGTTAAAAAAGAAAAAAACCCTACTGCTTTATTCTCATAGTAGGGTTTGAAATTGTCAGTGAGAGAGAGTAATGGATGTCAGAGAGAGAGAGAGAGAGAGAAAGTGAGAGAGGAGAAAGATCATGATTGCATAAACGCACCAAATCAATGAAACAGTTGTTGTCTGCTTCTATCACTTCTTCGTTGCTTCTTCTATATAAGAGAGAACAGTAACCCAGAGCACCCTTTCCTTCAAAATGCATCCTTCCATGATCTTTTTTTTTTACTTTTGTAAAACCAGGCTTTTCAATCGGAAACCTAACCGAGTGACTTTCCCCAGACGTGATGCATCGTCTTACCCCTCTCTTCAGATAAAAAACTCTGACAAAAGACCCAAAGTAGTGTCCAAGAAGAAAGTTGAAGAGATAGAGGAAGAAGAAGCTACTGAAATGAGATTGGTGTATGTAGTTGTTATGAAGGATTTAGTAGGTAACCGAAGGATGAACTACTTCCTAAAATCCGACCCGTTAGCAGCTGTTGAAATGAAGAGTTTGGGTGGAGATGTGTGGACATCTCCACCCATCTCACTTCCTGTTGGTGATACGGTGGTAGTGTGCTACATCACGGCGGAAGATGGCAGTCTTGTTTCTGAGTTCGTCGAGTTCATCATCTCCCTAACCGATGAATCAGGTGGCGTATTAATCGCAACCATCTCCATTTTTGTTTCTCTCTCAAATGCTGACTTCCTTGATATGCCACAAAGTAGGAACTCACCCAATTACTACCCTGGGCGATATTTTTTTACTTTTTTTTTTCCATGGCAAGTTATATTAGAAAAGTGTTTCAACAAAAAAAAAAAAATTATATGAGTCTGTATAATGAATTTTAAAAATTGTTTTAAGGGGCAAAAACAACTAAACTGAGATAAAAAGGAAAAAAACCCTACTGCTTTATTCTCATAGTAGGGTTTGAAATTGTCAGTGAGAGAGAGTAATGGATGTCAGAGAGAGAGAAAGTGAGAGAGGAGAAAGATCATGATTGCATAAACGCACCAAATCAATGAAACAGTTGTTGTCTGCTTCTATCACTTCTTCGTTGCTTCTTCTATATAAGAGAGAGAGAGAGAGAGAGAGAACAGTAACCCAGAGCACCCTTTCCTTCAAGATGCATCCTTCCCTGATCTTTTTTTTTTACTTTTGTAAAACCAGGCTTTTCAATCGGAAACCTAACCGAGTTAGTTTCCCCAGACGTGATGCATCTTCTTACCCCTCTCTTCAGATAAGCAAGTTCGACAAGAGACCCAAAGTAGTGTACAAGAAGAAAGTGGAAGAGAGAGAGAGAGAACAGTAACCCAGAGCACCCTTTCCTTCAAAATGCATCCTTCCCTGATCTCTTTTTTGACTTTTGTAAAACCAGGCTTTTCAATCGGAAACCTAACCGAGTGACTTTCCCCAGACGTGATGCATCGTCTTACCCCTCTCTTCAGATAAAAAACACTGACAAAAGACCCAAAGTAGTGTACAAGAAGAAAGTTGAAGAGATAGAGGAAGAAGAAGCTACTGAAATGAGATTGGTGTATGTAGTTGTTATGAAGGATTTAGTAGGTAACCGAAGGATGAACTACTTCCTAAAATCCGACCCGTTAGCAGCTGTTGAAATGAAGAGTTTGGGTGGAGATGTGTGGACATCTCCACCCATCTCACTTCCTGTTGGTGATACGGTGGTAGTGTGCTACATCACGGCGGAAGATGGCAGTCTTGTTTCTAAGTTCGTCGAGTTCATCATCTCCCTAACTGATGAATCAGGTGGCGTATTAATCGCAACCATCTCCGTTTTTGTTTCTCTCTCAAATGCTGACTTCCTTGATATGCCACAAAGTAGGAACTCACCCAATTACTACCCTGGGCGATATTTTTTTACTTTTTTTTTTTCCATGGCAAGTTATATTAGAAAAGTGTTTCAACAAAAAAAAAAATTTATATGAGTCTGTATAATGAATTTTAAAAATTGTTTTAAGGGGCAAAAACAACTAACCTGAGATAAAAAGGAAAAAAGCCCTACTGCTTTATTCTCATAGTAGGGTTTGAAATTGTCAGTGAGAGAGAGTAATGGATGTCAGAGAGAGAGAGAGAGAGAGAAAGTGAGAGAGGAGAAAGATCATGATTGCATAAACGCACCAAATCAATGAAACAGTTGTTGTCTGCTTCTATCACTTCTTTGTTGCTTCTTCTATATAAGAGAGAGAGAGAGAACAGTAACCCAGAGCACCCTTTCCTTCAAAATGCATCCATCCCTGATCTCTTTTTTTTACTTTTGTAAAACCAGGCTTTTCAATCGGAAACCTAACCGAGTTAGTTTCCCCAGACGTGATGCATCTTCTTACCCCTCTCTTCAGATAAGCAAGTTCGACAAGAGACCCAAAGTAGTGTACAAGAAGAAAGTGGAAGAGAGAGAGAGAGAGAGAGAACAGTAACCCAGAGCACCCTTTTCTTCAAAATGCATCCTTCCCTGATCTCTTTTTTTGACTTTTGTAAAACCAGGCTTTTCAATCGGAAATCTAACCGAGTGACTTTCCCCAGACGTGATGCATCGTCTTACCCCTCTCTTCAGATAAAAAACTCTGACAAAAGACCCAAAGTAGTGTCCAAGAAGAAAGTTGAAGAGATAGAGGAAGAAGAAGCTACTGAAATGAGATTGGTGTATGTAGTTGTTATGAAGGATTTAGTAGGTAACCGAAGGATGAACTACTTCCTAAAATCCGACCCGTTAGCAGCTGTTGAAATGAAGAGTTTGGGTGGAGATGTGTGGACATCTCCACCCATCTCACTTCCTGTTGGTGATACGGTGGTAGTGTGCTACATCACGGCGGAAGATGGCAGTCTTGTTTCTGAGTTCGTCGAGTTCATCATCTCCCTAACCGATGAATCAGGTGGCGTATTAATCGCAACCATCTCCATTTTTGTTTCTCTCTCAAATGCTGACTTCCTTGATATGCCACAAAGTAGGAACTCACCCAATTACTACCCTGGGCGATATTTTTTTACTTTTTTTTTTCCATGGCAAGTTATATTAGAAAAGTGTTTCAACAAAAAAAAAAAAAAATTATATGAGTCTGTATAATGAATTTTAAAAATTGTTTTAAGGGGCAAAAACAACTAAACTGAGATAAAAAGGAAAAAAACCCTACTGCTTTATTCTCATAGTAGGGTTTGAAATTGTCAGTGAGAGAGAGTAATGGATGTCAGAGAGAGAGAAAGTGAGAGAGGAGAAAGATCATGATTGCATAAACGCACCAAATCAATGAAACAGTTGTTGTCTGCTTCTATCACTTCTTCGTTGCTTCTTCTATATAAGAGAGAGAGAGAGAGAGAGAACAGTAACCCAGAGCACCCTTTCCTTCAAGATGCATCCTTCCCTGATCTCTTTTTTTGACTTTTGTAAAACCAGGCTTTTCAATCGGAAACCTAACCGAGTTAGTTTCCCCAGACGTGATGCATCTTCTTACCCCTCTCTTCAGATAAGCAAGTTCGACAATGTAAGAGAGTTGATGGTGATGAACCAGGGACTAGATTCGAAGACAAATAGACAGAGATACTTAGAAGGAGATGTTCGGTTATGAAAGGATTAAAGATGAATTAAGCAGTTTCTATGGGCACTTCTACACTCGTGTGACTCACTCATGTGGTTCTTATTAACAGAAGAAGATTAGTAGAAGTGTTAGTTAATTAGTTATCCTAAAACTAACTTTCTCTCTCTAGGTATTAGTTTCGTATTTTCTTGTTAACTGTTTTCTTTAATTCTATATAAGAGAATGATTGTAAACCATTTTGGTATTGATTGAAGTAATAAGATTCTAAAGCTTCTCTTTCATGGTATCACGAGCCCTAACGCGAATTTTTTTCGATCATCAAGATCCAGAAAAGTGCAATTGGGACAAAATTCAAACAAACAAGATAGTTTTTAACTCGATCAAGAAGTTTCTGCTATTCTTTGTGAAATCTTCAAGCTGAATTTTTAGCTTCGAATTGGAAAAGAGTTGGTTCTTCTGTATCAAAGAATCAGAGACTCAATCTCTTCCTGGAAATGGCTACAAATCAAAACCCTAATTCAGGTCAGTTTACTCATAATGCGAACATCACAAGTTTAATTTCTACTCGTTTAGATGATTCAAATTTTCTGGTATGGAAGGATCAAATTGAGAATGCTTTAATTGGTAATGACCTAATTTCGTATATTGATGGTACAATTGAAGAACCCTCCCAGTTAATTGTTCTAGAGGGTAGAGATTCTGTAAACCCAGCCTATCTTCAATGGCGGAAAAATGATAGTTTTGTCAAATCTTTTATTAAAGCTACCATTTCTCAGTCCATAGCATCAGACATTTTAGGTTTAAAAACATCAAGAGACATTTGGGTTTATCTTGAATTAATCTTTCTTCAAGAATTTGAAGCTAAGAAGTCCTCTTTAAGACATAGTCTTCAATCTATCAAGAAAGGTTCTTCTTCAATTTCTGTTTATCTTAGCAAAATCAAAACCATTGCTGATAGTTTGGTTGCTGTGAATGATAGAATCTCTGACTCTGAACTCACACGAATTGCTCTTCAAGGTCTAGGAAGGGAATACTCCCAATTTGTTATTACAATTCAAAATAGGGAAGGTTCTTTGACTTTTGCTGAATTGAGAAGTAGGCTTCTTCACCATGAACATTGGCTTAAAGAACAAGAACCAATTGAGGAAAATGAATCTTACTTTGTTAAAAGATATCCTTCTAGGGGTGTGTCTCGACCCTTTCCTTTTAGAGGTACCAAACCATTCTCACAGACTCAAGCTCTTGAGTCTGGTTCTAAGCTTCCACCTAGGGTTAATTCTCCCTCTGTTCGAAATAATTTCTTTGACTATACAACTATACCTTGTGGCATATGCTACAAATGGGGCCACACAGCTAGGCAATGTCGAATGAGATTTAAGGATTTCTCAGAAATCACTCCTGTTCAGAGAAACCAACCAAGAAACTTTGCTAATCTTCACTTACAAGAGATAGAGGAAGATGATGAAGAAGGAGATGAATACATAGAACAACTAGAGGAAGAAGAGGAACAGGCACATTTTGGTGCACTTATGAGTGATATCCAACCTCTAGCTTCTTCTCCTGATCAAATTTCATCCAAAAGAGATGAGAAGTGGATAGCAGACACAGGGGCTACTAGCCACATGACACACACCAAGGGTATTCTTCTACATAGCTCTCCATATAAAGGGGACAATGGAGTATTGATAGGAGATGGAAAGTGTCTTGATATTAGGAATACTGGTAAGGCTACTGTGATGGCTGGGTCTCAGGCATTTGAGCTCAAAAAGGTACTCCATGTCCCAGCCATTCATAAGAATCTTCTCTCTATTTCCAAATTCACTAAAGAGAACTTTTGTAGTGTTGAGTTCTTACCTTGGGGATTCTTAATTAGAGACCTCTGGTCTAAGGAGGTGCTAGCTGATGGTCCTATGGTGAATAACCTATATAGCATTGATTTTACTATGAGTCTCAGTGATACTCCATCACCTGTATCTTTGGAACAAGCTTATAGTGTCAATGCCTCTGCAAGGACATGGCACAACAGACTTGGCCATCCCTCCAAAGATGTTCTATCAATTTTAGAGAGAGGCAACCACATCACAGTTTCTTCTAAGGATGCCTATGATGTGTGTCCTTCTTGTCAACTTGGGAAGAGTCATAGGCTTCCTTTCTATCAATCCTCAAGCTCTTCTTCAAAACCACTAGAGCTTATTCATTGTGACATCTGGGGCCCTTCTCCAGTCTCTACAAAGTCTGGTATTAGATACTACATATTGTTCATGGATGATTATAGTTCTTTCTTTTGGATATACCCTATGAAGTTGAGGTCTGACAGCTTGGAATGCTTTCAACACTTCAAAAGGCACTATGAGAAGCTACTTTCTGCATCCATTAAGACATTCCAGAGTGATGGAGCTTTGGAATTGGCTAAGGGAGATTTTCAGGCTTATCTAAATAAGTGTGGGATACTTTTCAGAAGCTCCTGTCCCTATACTCCCCAACAGAATGGGAGAGCTGAGAGAAAGAACAGGCACATTACATCTGTGGGTAACACCATTCTATTTCAGGCTTCTATGCCTAAGTACTTTTGGTATCATGCTTATGCCACTGCAACTTTTCTCATCAATAGGACTCCAAGCAAGGTACTTTCTTACAAAACTCCTTATGAAGTCTTATTCAATAGGGTCCCTGATTATAATATGATTAAAGTCTTTGGGTCCACCTGTTATCCCTATCTTGGAGACATTAAGATTGATAAACTAAGTCCAAGATCAACAAAATGTGTGTTTATAGGTTATAGTCCTACACACAAGGGATTTAAATGCTTGGATCTCACTTCACATAAGGAGTATGTCTCTAGACATGTTATCTTTGATGAGCACTCTTTTCCTTTTAGTGAAATGACACAGTCTCCTGCTTCCTCATCTAGTGAACCCTCATCACCTTATGAGGTTATTGTCCTTCCTTCTTTACCAGCTAATTGTGACACTTCTCTCAGTGATCATCACACCAATTACCCTATTCATGATCAAGATACTCCAACCCCTCCTGTTGAAGTCACAGAGACCAATCCTTTAGCTCCTCCACCCTCAACCACACCTCTCTCTAATGCTCACTCTATGCAGACTAGGTCTAAGAGTGGAATTTCTAAACCTAAGCACATCCCTGATTATGTGGCCTTATTGACATCTCCACACACTTTTCACTCCTCTTTCATTGCTGCTCATACCCAATCTATTCCTGAACCAATTTCTTACAAGGAGGCTAGTAAAAGTGAGGAGTGGTGCAAGGCTATGTCTGCTGAATTTCAGGCTCTTACTCAAAACAAAACTTGGTCTTTGGTACCTAGGCTTCCTTCTATGAATGTGCTAGGTAGTAAGTGGGTGTTTAAGGTCAAATATAGGTCTGATGGATCACTTGAGAGATACAAGGCTAGGTTGGTAGCACAAGGCTACAACCAACAAGAGGGAATTGACTATCAAGAGACCTTTAGTCCTGTAGTTAAGATACAAACAGTGAGAATTGTGTTAACTCTAGCAGTCACAAGGTCTTGGTCTATTCTCCAATTGGATGTTTCAAATGCCTTCCTCCATGGAGACTTGTTTGAGAATGTATACATGAAGCAGCCACAGGGGTTTGTTGATCCTATTCATCCTGATTTTGTGTGTCACCTACACAAATCTCTCTATGGTCTGAAGCAGGCACCTAGGGCCTGGTTTACCAAAATAGCTACCTATTTAGTTCAATGGGGATTTACAAAGAGTTCTTCAGACTCTTCTATGTTTGTTTATAGTAAAAATGGTGAGCTCTTGGTGTTTCTCCTCTATGTTGATGACATCATTTTGACTGGTTCAAGTAATACTTTGGTTCAGACCTTGGTTTCTGATTTGGGTACTGCTTTTGCAATGAAGGAGTTGGGTATTCTTCATTATTTTCTAGGAATTGAAGTACATAGGTGTTCTTCTTCCACTTCTCTTCAACTTACACAGACAAAGTATATACTTGAACTCCTCCAGAAGGTAGACTTAGTCAATTGTAAGCCTAGTGGAGTTCCTGTGACTCATGGCAAGAGAGTATCTAGGCTAGATGGTGATTTGCTTGAGGACCCATTGACATATAGGAGCATTGTTGGGGGATTACAATATGTCACTCTCACCAGACCAGATGTTACTTATGCCATTAATTATCTCTCCCAGTTTATGCACAGCCCTACTTCAACTCATTTGGTTTTACTCAAGAAAGTTCTTAGATACTTAAAGGGCAGCATTGGAGCAGGCATCACCATTGCTTCAGGAGATCTTTCTTCTTTGTCTGGCTACTCCGATTCAGATTGGGGGAGTTGTCCAGACTCTAGGAGGTCTACAAGTGGATTTTGCATTTTCTTAGGGTCTTCTTTGATTTCTTGGTCTTCTAAGAAGCAGAATACTGTCTCTAGGTCTTCAACTGAGGCTGAATACAGGGCCCTGTCCTTGGCTACATCTGAACTTCTTTGGGTCTCTTACCTGTTACATGATCTTGAAATCCCTATCTCCTTTCCAATGCTTCTCTACTGTGATAACATGGGAGCTAAGTATTTAGCTTCTAATCCTGTGTTTCATGCTAGGACTAAGCATGTAGAGATTGATGTCCATTTTGTTCGAGACTTGGTAAATTTGAAGCATTTGGAAGTCACGTTTGTATCCTCTGAATTGAATCTTGCTGACATATTAACTAAGGGGTTGCTTCTCTCCTCTTTTGAGTTTCTCAGAAGCAAACTTATGTTCCTTCCTTCCTTGGAACATATGTTTGAGGGGGGCTGTAAGAGAGTTGATGGTGATGAACCAGGGACTAGATTCGAAGACAAATAGACAGAGATACTTAGAAGGAGATGTTCGGTTATGAAAGGATTAAAGATGAATTAAGCAGTTTCTATGGGCACTTCTACACTCGTGTGACTCACTCATGTGGTTCTTATTAACAGAAGAAGATTAGTAGAAGTGTTAGTTAATTAGTTATCCTAAAACTAACTTTCTCTCTCTAGGTATTAGTTTCGTATTTTCTTGTTAACTGTTTTCTTTAATTCTATATAAGAGAATGATTGTAAACCATTTTGGTATTGATTGAAGTAATAAGATTCTAAAGCTTCTCTTTCAGACAAGAGACCCAAAGTAGTGTACAAGAAGAAAGTGGAAGAGAGAGAGAGAGAACAGTAACCCAGAGCACCCTTTCCTTCAAAATGCATCCTTCCCTGATCTCTTTTTTGACTTTTGTAAAACCAGGCTTTTCAATCGGAAACCTAACCGAGTGACTTTCCCCAGACGTGATGCATCGTCTTACCCCTCTCTTCAGATAAAAAACACTGACAAAAGACCCAAAGTAGTGTACAAGAAGAAAGTTGAAGAGATAGAGGAAGAAGAAGCTACTGAAATGAGATTGGTGTATGTAGTTGTTATGAAGGATTTAGTAGGTAACCGAAGGATGAACTACTTCCTAAAATCCGACCCGTTAGCAGCTGTTGAAATGAAGAGTTTGGGTGGAGATGTGTGGACATCTCCACCCATCTCACTTCCTGTTGGTGATACGGTGGTAGTGTGCTACATCACGGCGGAAGATGGCAGTCTTGTTTCTAAGTTCGTCGAGTTCATCATCTCCCTAACTGATGAATCAGGTGGCGTATTAATCGCAACCATCTCCGTTTTTGTTTCTCTCTCAAATGCTGACTTCCTTGATATGCCACAAAGTAGGAACTCACCCAATTACTACCCTGGGCGATATTTTTTTTACTTTTTTTTTTCCATGGCAAGTTATATTAGAAAAGTGTTTCAACAAAAAAAAAATTATATGAGTCTGTATAATGAATTTTAAAAATTGTTTTAACGGGCAAAAACAACTAAACTGAGTTAAAAAAGAAAAAAACCCTACTGCTTTATTCTCATAGTAGGGTTTGAAATTGTCAGTGAGAGAGAGTAATGGATGTCAGAGAGAGAGAGAGAGAGAGAAAGTGAGAGAGGAGAAAGATCATGATTGCATAAACGCACCAAATCAATGAAACAGTTGTTGTCTGCTTCTATCACTTCTTCGTTGCTTCTTCTATATAAGAGAGAACAGTAACCCAGAGCACCCTTTCCTTCAAAATGCATCCTTCCATGATCTTTTTTTTTTACTTTTGTAAAACCAGGCTTTTCAATCGGAAACCTAACCGAGTGACTTTCCCCAGACGTGATGCATCGTCTTACCCCTCTCTTCAGATAAAAAACTCTGACAAAAGACCCAAAGTAGTGTCCAAGAAGAAAGTTGAAGAGATAGAGGAAGAAGAAGCTACTGAAATGAGATTGGTGTATGTAGTTGTTATGAAGGATTTAGTAGGTAACCGAAGGATGAACTACTTCCTAAAATCCGACCCGTTAGCAGCTGTTGAAATGAAGAGTTTGGGTGGAGATGTGTGGACATCTCCACCCATCTCACTTCCTGTTGGTGATACGGTGGTAGTGTGCTACATCACGGCGGAAGATGGCAGTCTTGTTTCTGAGTTCGTCGAGTTCATCATCTCCCTAACCGATGAATCAGGTGGCGTATTAATCGCAACCATCTCCATTTTTGTTTCTCTCTCAAATGCTGACTTCCTTGATATGCCACAAAGTAGGAACTCACCCAATTACTACCCTGGGCGATATTTTTTTACTTTTTTTTTTCCATGGCAAGTTATATTAGAAAAGTGTTTCAACAAAAAAAAAAAAAATTATATGAGTCTGTATAATGAATTTTAAAAATTGTTTTAAGGGGCAAAAACAACTAAACTGAGATAAAAAGGAAAAAAACCCTACTGCTTTATTCTCATAGTAGGGTTTGAAATTGTCAGTGAGAGAGAGTAATGGATGTCAGAGAGAGAGAAAGTGAGAGAGGAGAAAGATCATGATTGCATAAACGCACCAAATCAATGAAACAGTTGTTGTCTGCTTCTATCACTTCTTCGTTGCTTCTTCTATATAAGAGAGAGAGAGAGAGAGAGAGAACAGTAACCCAGAGCACCCTTTCCTTCAAGATGCATCCTTCCCTGATCTCTTTTTTTGACTTTTGTAAAACCAGGCTTTTCAATCGGAAACCTAACCGAGTTAGTTTCCCCAGACGTGATGCATCTTCTTACCCCTCTCTTCAGATAAGCAAGTTCGACAAGAGACCCAAAGTAGTGTACAAGAAGAAAGTGGAAGAGAGAGAGAGAGAACAGTAACCCAGAGCACCCTTTCCTTCAAAATGCATCCTTCCCTGATCTCTTTTTTGACTTTTGTAAAACCAGGCTTTTCAATCGGAAACCTAACCGAGTGACTTTCCCCAGACGTGATGCATCGTCTTACCCCTCTCTTCAGATAAAAAACACTGACAAAAGACCCAAAGTAGTGTACAAGAAGAAAGTTGAAGAGATAGAGGAAGAAGAAGCTACTGAAATGAGATTGGTGTATGTAGTTGTTATGAAGGATTTAGTAGGTAACCGAAGGATGAACTACTTCCTAAAATCCGACCCGTTAGCAGCTGTTGAAATGAAGAGTTTGGGTGGAGATGTGTGGACATCTCCACCCATCTCACTTCCTGTTGGTGATACGGTGGTAGTGTGCTACATCACGGCGGAAGATGGCAGTCTTGTTTCTAAGTTCGTCGAGTTCATCATCTCCCTAACTGATGAATCAGGTGGCGTATTAATCGCAACCATCTCCGTTTTTGTTTCTCTCTCAAATGCTGACTTCCTTGATATGCCACAAAGTAGGAACTCACCCAATTACTACCCTGGGCGATATTTTTTTTACTTTTTTTTTTCCATGGCAAGTTATATTAGAAAAGTGTTTCAACAAAAAAAAAATTATATGAGTCTGTATAATGAATTTTAAAAATTGTTTTAACGGGCAAAAACAACTAAACTGAGTTAAAAAAGAAAAAAACCCTACTGCTTTATTCTCATAGTAGGGTTTGAAATTGTCAGTGAGAGAGAGTAATGGATGTCAGAGAGAGAGAGAGAGAGAGAAAGTGAGAGAGGAGAAAGATCATGATTGCATAAACGCACCAAATCAATGAAACAGTTGTTGTCTGCTTCTATCACTTCTTCGTTGCTTCTTCTATATAAGAGAGAACAGTAACCCAGAGCACCCTTTCCTTCAAAATGCATCCTTCCATGATCTCTTTTTTTTACTTTTGTAAAACCAGGCTTTTCAATCGGAAACCTAACCGAGTGACTTTCCCCAGACGTGATGCATCGTCTTACCCCTCTCTTCAGATAAAAAACACTGACAAAAGACCTAAAGTAGTGTACAAGAAGAAAGTTGAAGAGATAGAGGAAGAAGAAGCTACTGAAATGAGATTGGTGTATGTAGTTGTTATGAAGGATTTAGTAGGTAACCGAAGGATGAACTACTTCCTAAAATCCGACCCGTTAGCAGCTGTTGAAATGAAGAGTTTGGGTGGAGATGTGTGGACATCTCCACCCATCTCACTTCCTGTTGGTGATACGGTGGTAGTGTGCTACATCACGGCGGAAGATGGCAGTCTTGTTTCTGAGTTCGTCGAGTTCATCATCTCCCTAACTGATGAATCAGGTGGCGTATTAATCGCAACCATCTCCGTTTTTGTTTCTCTCTCAAATGCTGACTTCCTTGATATGCCACAAAGTAGGAACTCACCCAATTACTACCCTGGGTGATATTTTTTTACTTTTTTTTTTTTCCATGGCAAGTTATATTAGAAAAGTGTTTCAACAAAAAAAAAAATTATATGAGTCTGTATAATGAATTTTAAAAATTGTTTTAAGGGGCAAAAACAACTAAACTGAGATAAAAAGGAAAAAAAACCCTACTGCTTTATTCTCATAGTAGGGTTTGAAATTGTCAGTGAGAGAGAGTAATGGATGTCAGAGAGAGAGAGAGAAAGTGAGAGAGGAGAAAGATCATGATTGCATAAACGCACCAAATCAATTAAACAATTGTTGTCTGCTTCTATCACTTCTTCGTTGCTTCTTCTATATAAGAGAAAGAGAGAGAGAACAGTACCCCAGAGCACCCTTTCCTTCAAAATGCATCCTTCCCTGATCTCTTTTTTTGACTTTTGTAAAACCAGGCTTTTCAATCGGAAACCTAACCGAGTTAGTTTCCCCAGACGTGATGCATCTTCTTACCCCTCTCTTCAGATAAGCAAGTTCGACAAGAGACCCAAAGTAGTGTACAAGAAGAAAGTGGAAGAGAGAGAGAGAGAGAGAGAACAGTAACCCAGAGCACCCTTTCCTTCAAAATGCATCCTTCCATGATCTCTTTTTTTGACTTTTGTAAAACCAGGCTTTTCAATCGGAAACCTAACCGAGTGACTTTCCCCAGACGTGATGCATCGTCTTACCCCTCTCTTCAGATAAAAAACACTGACAAAAGACCCAAAGTAGTGTACAAGAAGAAAGTTGAAGAGATAGAGGAAGAAGAAGCTACTGAAATGAGATTGGTGTATGTAGTTGTTATGAAGGATTTAGTAGGTAACCGAAGGATGAACTACTTCCTAAAATCCGACCCGTTAGCAGCTGTTGAAATGAAGAGTTTGGGTGGAGATGTGTGGACATCTCCACCCATCTCACTTCCTGTTGGTGATACGGTGGTAGTGTGCTACATCACGGCGGAAGATGGCAGTCTTGTTTCTAAGTTCGTCGAGTTCATCATCTCCCTAACTGATGAATCAGGTGGCGTATTAATCGCAACCATCTCCGTTTTTGTTTCTCTCTCAAATGCTGACTTCCTTGATATGCCACAAAGTAGGAACTCACCCAATTACTACCCTGGGCGATATTTTTTTACTTTTTTTTTTCCATGGCAAGTTATATTAGAAAAGTGTTTCAACAAAAAAAAAATTATATGAGTCTGTATAATGAATTTTAAAAATTGTTTTAAGGGGCAAAAACAACTAAACTGAGTTAAAAAAGAAAAAAACCCTACTGCTTTATTCTCATAGTAGGGTTTGAAATTGTCAGTGAGAGAGAGTAATGGATGTCAGAGAGAGAGAGAGAGAGAGAAAGTGAGAGAGGAGAAAGATCATGATTGCATAAACGCACCAAATCAATGAAACAGTTGTTGTCTGCTTCTATCACTTCTTCGTTGCTTCTTCTATATAAGAGAGAACAGTAACCCAGAGCACCCTTTCCTTCAAAATGCATCTATCCATGATCTCTTTTTTTTACTTTTGTAAAACCAGGCTTTTCAATCGGAAACCTAACCGAGTGACTTTCCCCAGACGTGATGCATCGTCTTACCCCTCTCTTCAGATAAAAAACACTGACAAAAGACCTAAAGTAGTGTACAAGAAGAAAGTTGAAGAGATAGAGGAAGAAGAAGCTACTGAAATGAGATTGGTGTATGTAATTGTTATGAAGGATTTAGTAGGTAACCGAAGGATGAACTACTTCCTAAAATCCGACCCGTTAGCAGCTGTTGAAATGAAGAGTTTGGGTGGAGATGTGTGGACATCTCCACCCATCTCACTTCCTGTTGGTGATACGGTGGTAGTGTGCTACATCACGGCGGAAGATGGCAGTCTTGTTTCTGAGTTCGTCGAGTTCATCATCTCCCTAACAGATGAATCAGGTGGCGTATTAATCGCAACCATCTCCGTTTTTGTTTCTCTCTCAAATGCTGACTTCCTTGATATGCCACAAAGTAGGAACTCACCCAATTACTACCCTGGGCGATATTTTTTTACTTTTTTTTTTTTCCATGGCAAGTTATATTAGAAAAGTGTTTCAACAAAAAAAAAAAATTATATGAGTCTGTATAATGAATTTTAAAAATTGTTTTAAGGGGCAAAAACAACTAAACTGAGATAAAAAGGAAAAAAAACCCTACTGCTTTATTCTCATAGTAGGGTTTGAAATTGTCAGTGAGAGAGAGTAATGGATGTCAGAGAGAGAGAGAGAAAGTGAGAGAGGAGAAAGATCATGATTGCATAAACGCACCAAATCAATTAAACAATTGTTGTCTGCTTCTATCACTTCTTCGTTGCTTCTTCTATATAAGAGAAAGAGAGAGAGAACAGTACCCCAGAGCACCCTTTCCTTCAAAATGCATCCTTCCCTGATCTCTTTTTTTGACTTTTGTAAAACCAGGCTTTTCAATCGGAAACCTAACCGAGTTAGTTTCCCCAGACGTGATGCATCTTCTTACCCCTCTCTTCAGATAAGCAAGTTCGACAAGAGACCCAAAGTAGTGTACAAGAAGAAAGTGGAAGAGAGAGAGAGAGAGAGAGAACAGTAACCCAGAGCACCCTTTCCTTCAAAATGCATCCTTCCATGATCTCTTTTTTTGACTTTTGTAAAACCAGGCTTTTCAATCGGAAACCTAACCGAGTGACTTTCCCCAGACGTGATGCATCGTCTTACCCCTCTCTTCAGATAAAAAACACTGACAAAAGACCCAAAGTAGTGTACAAGAAGAAAGTTGAAGAGATAGAGGAAGAAGAAGCTACTGAAATGAGATTGGTGTATGTAGTTGTTATGAAGGATTTAGTAGGTAACCGAAGGATGAACTACTTCCTAAAATCCGACCCGTTAGCAGCTGTTGAAATGAAGAGTTTGGGTGGAGATGTGTGGACATCTCCACCCATCTCACTTCCTGTTGGTGATACGGTGGTAGTGTGCTACATCACGGCGGAAGATGGCAGTCTTGTTTCTAAGTTCGTCGAGTTCATCATCTCCCTAACTGATGAATCAGGTGGCGTATTAATCGCAACCATCTCCGTTTTTGTTTCTCTCTCAAATGCTGACTTCCTTGATATGCCACAAAGTAGGAACTCACCCAATTACTACCCTGGGCGATATTTTTTTACTTTTTTTTTTCCATGGCAAGTTATATTAGAAAAGTGTTTCAACAAAAAAAAAAAAAAAATTATATGAGTCTGTATAATGAATTTTAAAAATTGTTTTAAGGGGCAAAAACAACTAAACTGAGATAAAAAGGAAAAAAACCCTACTGCTTTATTCTCATAGTAGGGTTTGAAATTGTCAGTGAGAGAGAGTAATGGATGTCAGAGAGAGAGAAAGTGAGAGAGGAGAAAGATCATGATTGCATAAACGCACCAAATCAATGAAACAGTTGTTGTCTGCTTCTATCACTTCTTCGTTGCTTCTTCTATATAAGAGAGAGAGAGAGAGAGAGAACAGTAACCCAGAGCACCCTTTCCTTCAAGATGCATCCTTCCCTGATCTCTTTTTTTGACTTTTGTAAAACCAGGCTTTTCAATCGGAAACCTAACCGAGTTAGTTTCCCCAGACGTGATGCATCTTCTTACCCCTCTCTTCAGATAAGCAAGTTCGACAAGAGACCCAAAGTAGTGTACAAGAAGAAAGTGGAAGAGAGAGAGAGAGAACAGTAACCCAGAGCACCCTTTCCTTCAAAATGCATCCTTCCCTGATCTCTTTTTTGACTTTTGTAAAACCAGGCTTTTCAATCGGAAACCTAACCGAGTGACTTTCCCCAGACGTGATGCATCGTCTTACCCCTCTCTTCAGATAAAAAACACTGACAAAAGACCCAAAGTAGTGTACAAGAAGAAAGTTGAAGAGATAGAGGAAGAAGAAGCTACTGAAATGAGATTGGTGTATGTAGTTGTTATGAAGGATTTAGTAGGTAACCGAAGGATGAACTACTTCCTAAAATCCGACCCGTTAGCAGCTGTTGAAATGAAGAGTTTGGGTGGAGATGTGTGGACATCTCCACCCATCTCACTTCCTGTTGGTGATACGGTGGTAGTGTGCTACATCACGGCGGAAGATGGCAGTCTTGTTTCTAAGTTCGTCGAGTTCATCATCTCCCTAACTGATGAATCAGGTGGCGTATTAATCGCAACCATCTCCGTTTTTGTTTCTCTCTCAAATGCTGACTTCCTTGATATGCCACAAAGTAGGAACTCACCCAATTACTACCCTGGGCGATATTTTTTTTACTTTTTTTTTTCCATGGCAAGTTATATTAGAAAAGTGTTTCAACAAAAAAAAAATTATATGAGTCTGTATAATGAATTTTAAAAATTGTTTTAACGGGCAAAAACAACTAAACTGAGTTAAAAAAGAAAAAAACCCTACTGCTTTATTCTCATAGTAGGGTTTGAAATTGTCAGTGAGAGAGAGTAATGGATGTCAGAGAGAGAGAGAGAGAGAGAAAGTGAGAGAGGAGAAAGATCATGATTGCATAAACGCACCAAATCAATGAAACAGTTGTTGTCTGCTTCTATCACTTCTTCGTTGCTTCTTCTATATAAGAGAGAACAGTAACCCAGAGCACCCTTTCCTTCAAAATGCATCCTTCCATGATCTTTTTTTTTTACTTTTGTAAAACCAGGCTTTTCAATCGGAAACCTAACCGAGTGACTTTCCCCAGACGTGATGCATCGTCTTACCCCTCTCTTCAGATAAAAAACTCTGACAAAAGACCCAAAGTAGTGTCCAAGAAGAAAGTTGAAGAGATAGAGGAAGAAGAAGCTACTGAAATGAGATTGGTGTATGTAGTTGTTATGAAGGATTTAGTAGGTAACCGAAGGATGAACTACTTCCTAAAATCCGACCCGTTAGCAGCTGTTGAAATGAAGAGTTTGGGTGGAGATGTGTGGACATCTCCACCCATCTCACTTCCTGTTGGTGATACGGTGGTAGTGTGCTACATCACGGCGGAAGATGGCAGTCTTGTTTCTGAGTTCGTCGAGTTCATCATCTCCCTAACCGATGAATCAGGTGGCGTATTAATCGCAACCATCTCCATTTTTGTTTCTCTCTCAAATGCTGACTTCCTTGATATGCCACAAAGTAGGAACTCACCCAATTACTACCCTGGGCGATATTTTTTTACTTTTTTTTTTTCCATGGCAAGTTATATTAGAAAAGTGTTTCAACAAAAAAAAAAAAATTATATGAGTCTGTATAATGAATTTTAAAAATTGTTTTAAGGGGCAAAAACAACTAAACTGAGATAAAAAGGAAAAAAACCCTACTGCTTTGTTCTCATAGTAGGGTTTGAAATTGTCAGTGAGAGAGAGTAATGGATGTCAGAGAGAGAGAAAGTGAGAGAGGAGAAAGATCATGATTGCATAAACGCACCAAATCAATGAAACAGTTGTTGTCTGCTTCTATCACTTCTTCGTTGCTTCTTCTATATAAGAGAGAGAGAGAGAGAGAGAGAACAGTAACCCAGAGCACCCTTTCCTTCAAGATGCATCCTTCCCTGATCTCTTTTTTTGACTTTTGTAAAACCAGGCTTTTCAATCGGAAACCTAACCGAGTTAGTTTCCCCAGACGTGATGCATCTTCTTACCCCTCTCTTCAGATAAGCAAGTTCGACAAGAGACCCAAAGTAGTGTACAAGAAGAAAGTGGAAGAGAGAGAGAGAGAACAGTAACCCAGAGCACCCTTTCCTTCAAAATGCATCCTTCCCTGATCTCTTTTTTGACTTTTGTAAAACCAGGCTTTTCAATCGGAAACCTAACCGAGTGACTTTCCCCAGACGTGATGCATCGTCTTACCCCTCTCTTCAGATAAAAAACACTGACAAAAGACCCAAAGTAGTGTACAAGAAGAAAGTTGAAGAGATAGAGGAAGAAGAAGCTACTGAAATGAGATTGGTGTATGTAGTTGTTATGAAGGATTTAGTAGGTAACCGAAGGATGAACTACTTCCTAAAATCCGACCCGTTAGCAGCTGTTGAAATGAAGAGTTTGGGTGGAGATGTGTGGACATCTCCACCCATCTCACTTCCTGTTGGTGATACGGTGGTAGTGTGCTACATCACGGCGGAAGATGGCAGTCTTGTTTCTAAGTTCGTCGAGTTCATCATCTCCCTAACTGATGAATCAGGTGGCGTATTAATCGCAACCATCTCCGTTTTTGTTTCTCTCTCAAATGCTGACTTCCTTGATATGCCACAAAGTAGGAACTCACCCAATTACTACCCTGGGCGATATTTTTTTTACTTTTTTTTTTCCATGGCAAGTTATATTAGAAAAGTGTTTCAACAAAAAAAAAATTATATGAGTCTGTATAATGAATTTTAAAAATTGTTTTAACGGGCAAAAACAACTAAACTGAGTTAAAAAAGAAAAAAACCCTACTGCTTTATTCTCATAGTAGGGTTTGAAATTGTCAGTGAGAGAGAGTAATGGATGTCAGAGAGAGAGAGAGAGAGAGAAAGTGAGAGAGGAGAAAGATCATGATTGCATAAACGCACCAAATCAATGAAACAGTTGTTGTCTGCTTCTATCACTTCTTCGTTGCTTCTTCTATATAAGAGAGAACAGTAACCCAGAGCACCCTTTCCTTCAAAATGCATCCTTCCATGATCTCTTTTTTTTACTTTTGTAAAACCAGGCTTTTCAATCGGAAACCTAACCGAGTGACTTTCCCCAGACGTGATGCATCGTCTTACCCCTCTCTTCAGATAAAAAACACTGACAAAAGACCTAAAGTAGTGTACAAGAAGAAAGTTGAAGAGATAGAGGAAGAAGAAGCTACTGAAATGAGATTGGTGTATGTAGTTGTTATGAAGGATTTAGTAGGTAACCGAAGGATGAACTACTTCCTAAAATCCGACCCGTTAGCAGCTGTTGAAATGAAGAGTTTGGGTGGAGATGTGTGGACATCTCCACCCATCTCACTTCCTGTTGGTGATACGGTGGTAGTGTGCTACATCACGGCGGAAGATGGCAGTCTTGTTTCTGAGTTCGTCGAGTTCATCATCTCCCTAACTGATGAATCAGGTGGCGTATTAATCGCAACCATCTCCGTTTTTGTTTCTCTCTCAAATGCTGACTTCCTTGATATGCCACAAAGTAGGAACTCACCCAATTACTACCCTGGGTGATATTTTTTTACTTTTTTTTTTTTCCATGGCAAGTTATATTAGAAAAGTGTTTCAACAAAAAAAAAAATTATATGAGTCTGTATAATGAATTTTAAAAATTGTTTTAAGGGGCAAAAACAACTAAACTGAGATAAAAAGGAAAAAAAACCCTACTGCTTTATTCTCATAGTAGGGTTTGAAATTGTCAGTGAGAGAGAGTAATGGATGTCAGAGAGAGAGAGAGAAAGTGAGAGAGGAGAAAGATCATGATTGCATAAACGCACCAAATCAATTAAACAATTGTTGTCTGCTTCTATCACTTCTTCGTTGCTTCTTCTATATAAGAGAAAGAGAGAGAGAACAGTACCCCAGAGCACCCTTTCCTTCAAAATGCATCCTTCCCTGATCTCTTTTTTTGACTTTTGTAAAACCAGGCTTTTCAATCGGAAACCTAACCGAGTTAGTTTCCCCAGACGTGATGCATCTTCTTACCCCTCTCTTCAGATAAGCAAGTTCGACAAGAGACCCAAAGTAGTGTACAAGAAGAAAGTGGAAGAGAGAGAGAGAGAGAGAGAACAGTAACCCAGAGCACCCTTTCCTTCAAAATGCATCCTTCCATGATCTCTTTTTTTGACTTTTGTAAAACCAGGCTTTTCAATCGGAAACCTAACCGAGTGACTTTCCCCAGACGTGATGCATCGTCTTACCCCTCTCTTCAGATAAAAAACACTGACAAAAGACCCAAAGTAGTGTACAAGAAGAAAGTTGAAGAGATAGAGGAAGAAGAAGCTACTGAAATGAGATTGGTGTATGTAGTTGTTATGAAGGATTTAGTAGGTAACCGAAGGATGAACTACTTCCTAAAATCCGACCCGTTAGCAGCTGTTGAAATGAAGAGTTTGGGTGGAGATGTGTGGACATCTCCACCCATCTCACTTCCTGTTGGTGATACGGTGGTAGTGTGCTACATCACGGCGGAAGATGGCAGTCTTGTTTCTAAGTTCGTCGAGTTCATCATCTCCCTAACTGATGAATCAGGTGGCGTATTAATCGCAACCATCTCCGTTTTTGTTTCTCTCTCAAATGCTGACTTCCTTGATATGCCACAAAGTAGGAACTCACCCAATTACTACCCTGGGCGATATTTTTTTACTTTTTTTTTTTCCATGGCAAGTTATATTAGAAAAGTGTTTCAACAAAAAAAAAATTATATGAGTCTGTATAATGAATTTTAAAAATTGTTTTAAGGGGCAAAAACAACTAAACTGAGTTAAAAAAGAAAAAAACCCTACTGCTTTATTCTCATAGTAGGGTTTGAAATTGTCAGTGAGAGAGAGTAATGGATGTCAGAGAGAGAGAGAGAGAGAGAAAGTGAGAGAGGAGAAAGATCATGATTGCATAAACGCACCAAATCAATGAAACAGTTGTTGTCTGCTTCTATCACTTCTTCGTTGCTTCTTCTATATAAGAGAGAACAGTAACCCAGAGCACCCTTTCCTTCAAAATGCATCCTTCCATGATCTCTTTTTTTTACTTTTGTAAAACCAGGCTTTTCAATCGGAAACCTAACCGAGTGACTTTCCCCAGACGTGATGCATCGTCTTACCCCTCTCTTCAGATAAAAAACACTGACAAAAGACCTAAAGTAGTGTACAAGAAGAAAGTTGAAGAGATAGAGGAAGAAGAAGCTACTGAAATGAGATTGGTGTATGTAATTGTTATGAAGGATTTAGTAGGTAACCGAAGGATGAACTACTTCCTAAAATCCGACCCGTTAGCAGCTGTTGAAATGAAGAGTTTGGGTGGAGATGTGTGGACATCTCCACCCATCTCACTTCCTGTTGGTGATACGGTGGTAGTGTGCTACATCACGGCGGAAGATGGCAGTCTTGTTTCTGAGTTCGTCGAGTTCATCATCTCCCTAACTGATGAATCAGGTGGCGTATTAATCGCAACCATCTCCGTTTTTGTTTCTCTCTCAAATGCTGACTTCCTTGATATGCCACAAAGTAGGAACTCACCCAATTACTACCCTGGGCGATATTTTTTTACTTTTTTTTTTTTCCATGGCAAGTTATATTAGAAAAGTGTTTCAACAAAAAAAAAAAATTATATGAGTCTGTATAATGAATTTTAAAAATTGTTTTAAGGGGCAAAAACAACTAAACTGAGATAAAAAGGAAAAAAAACCCTACTGCTTTATTCTCATAGTAGGGTTTGAAATTGTCAGTGAGAGAGAGTAATGGATGTCAGAGAGAGAGAGAGAAAGTGAGAGAGGAGAAAGATCATGATTGCATAAACGCACCAAATCAATTAAACAATTGTTTTCTGCTTCTATCACTTCTTCGTTGCTTCTTCTATATAAGAGAAAGAGAGAGAGAACAGTACCCCAGAGCACCCTTTCCTTCAAAATGCATCCTTCCCTGATCTCTTTTTTTGACTTTTGTAAAACCAGGCTTTTCAATCGGAAACCTAACCGAGTTAGTTTCCCCAGACGTGATGCATCTTCTTACCCCTCTCTTCAGATAAGCAAGTTCGACAAGAGACCCAAAGTAGTGTACAAGAAGAAAGTGGAAGAGAGAGAGAGAGAGAGAACAGTAACCCAGAGCACCCTTTCCTTCAAAATGCATCCTTCCATGATCTCTTTTTTTGACTTTTGTAAAACCAGGCTTTTCAATCGGAAACCTAACCGAGTGACTTTCCCCAGACGTGATGCATCGTCTTACCCCTCTCTTCAGATAAAAAACACTGACAAAAGACCCAAAGTAGTGTACAAGAAGAAAGTTGAAGAGATAGAGGAAGAAGAAGCTACTGAAATGAGATTGGTGTATGTAGTTGTTATGAAGGATTTAGTAGGTAACCGAAGGATGAACTACTTCCTAAAATCCGACCCGTTAGCAGCTGTTGAAATGAAGAGTTTGGGTGGAGATGTGTGGACATCTCCACCCATCTCACTTCCTGTTGGTGATACGGTGGTAGTGTGCTACATCACGGCGGAAGATGGCAGTCTTGTTTCTAAGTTCGTCGAGTTCATCATCTCCCTAACTGATGAATCAGGTGGCGTATTAATCGCAACCATCTCCGTTTTTGTTTCTCTCTCAAATGCTGACTTCCTTGATATGCCACAAAGTAGGAACTCACCCAATTACTACCCTGGGCGATATTTTTTTACTTTTTTTTTTCCATGGCAAGTTATATTAGAAAAGTGTTTCAACAAAAAAAAAATTATATGAGTCTGTATAATGAATTTTAAAAATTGTTTTAAGGGGCAAAAACAACTAAACTGAGTTAAAAAAGAAAAAAACCCTACTGCTTTATTCTCATAGTAGGGTTTGAAATTGTCAGTGAGAGAGAGTAATGGATGTCAGAGAGAGAGAGAGAGAGAGAGAAAGTGAGAGAGGAGAAAGATCATGATTGCATAAACGCACCAAATCAATGAAACAGTTGTTGTCTGCTTCTATCACTTCTTCGTTGCTTCTTCTATATAAGAGAGAACAGTAACCCAGAGCACCCTTTCCTTCAAAATGCATCCTTCCATGATCTCTTTTTTTTACTTTTGTAAAACCAGGCTTTTCAATCGGAAACCTAACCGAGTGACTTTCCCCAGACGTGATGCATCGTCTTACCCCTCTCTTCAGATAAAAAACACTGACAAAAGACCTAAAGTAGTGTACAAGAAGAAAGTTGAAGAGATAGAGGAAGAAGAAGCTACTGAAATGAGATTGGTGTATGTAATTGTTATGAAGGATTTAGTAGGTAACCGAAGGATGAACTACTTCCTAAAATCCGACCCGTTAGCAGCTGTTGAAATGAAGAGTTTGGGTGGAGATGTGTGGACATCTCCACCCATCTCACTTCCTGTTGGTGATACGGTGGTAGTGTGCTACATCACGGCGGAAGATGGCAGTCTTGTTTCTGAGTTCGTCGAGTTCATCATCTCCCTAACTGATGAATCAGGTGGCGTATTAATCGCAACCATCTCCGTTTTTGTTTCTCTCTCAAATGCTGACTTCCTTGATATGCCACAAAGTAGGAACTCACCCAATTACTACCCTGGGCGATATTTTTTTACTTTTTTTTTTCCATGGCAAGTTATATTAGAAAAGTGTTTCAACAAAAAAAAAAAAATTATATGAGTATGTATAATGAATTTTAAAAATTGTTTTAAGGGGCAAAAACAACTAAACTGAGATAAAAAGGAAAAAAAAACCTACTGCTTTATTCTCATAGTAGGGTTTGAAATTGTCAGTGGGAGAGAGTAATGGATGTCAGAGAGAGAGAGAGAGAAAGTGAGAGAGGAGAAAGATCATGATTGCATAAACGCACCAAATCAATTAAACAATTGTTGTCTGCTTCTATCACTTCTTCGTTGCTTCTTCTATATAAGAGAAAGAGAGAGAGAACAGTACCCCAGAGCACCCTTTCCTTCAAAATGCATCCTTCCCTGATCTCTTTTTTTGACTTTTGTAAAACCAGGCTTTTCAATCGGAAACCTAACCGAGTTAGTTTCCCCAGACGTGATGCATCTTCTTACCCCTCTCTTCAGATAAGCAAGTTTGACAAGAGACCCAAAGTAGTGTACAAGAAGAAAGTGGAAGAGAGAGAGAGAGAGAGAGAGAGAGAACAGTAACCTAGAGCACCCTTTCCTTCAAAATGCATCCTTCCATGATCTTTTTTTTTGACTTTTGTAAAACCAGGCTTTTCAATCGGAAACCTAACCGAGTGACTTTCCCCAGACGTGATGCATCGTCTTACCCCTCTCTTCAGATAAAAAACACTGACAAAAGACCCAAAGTAGTGTACAAGAAGAAAGTTGAAGAGATAGAGGAAGAAGAAGCTACTAAAATGAGATTGGTGTATGTAGTTGTTATGAAGGATTTAGTAGGTAACCGAAGGATGAACTACTTCCTAAAATCCGACCCGTTAGCAGCTGTTGAAATGAAGAGTTTGGGTGGAGATGTGTGGACATCTCCACCCATCTCACTTCCTGTTGGTGATACGGTGGTAGTGTGCTACATCACGGCAGAAGATGGCAGTCTTGTTTCTGAGTTCGTCGAGTTCATCATCTCCCTAACTGATGAATCAGGTGGCGTATTAATCGCAAACATCTCCGTTTTTGTTTCTCTCTCAAATGCTGACTTCCTTGATATGCCACAAAGTAGGAACTCACCCAATTACTACCCTGGGCGATATTTTTTTACTTTTTCTTTTTTCCATGGCAAGTTATATTAGAAAAGTGTTTCAACAAAAAAAAAATTTATATGAGTCTGTATAATGAATTTTAAAAGTTGTTTTAAGGGGCAAAAACAACTAAACTGAGATAAAAAGGAAAAGAACCCTACTGCTTTATTCTCATATTAGGGTTTGAAATTGTCAGTGAGAGAGAGTAATGGATGTCAGAGAGAGACATAGAGAGTGAGAGAGAAAGTGAGAGAGGAGAAAGATCATGATTGCATAAACGCACCAAATCAATGAAACAGTTGTTGTCTGCTTCTATCACTTCTTCGTTGCTTCTTCTATATAAGAGAGAGAGAGAGAACAGTAACCCAGAGCACCCTTTCCTTCAAAATGCATCCTTCCCTGATCTCTTTTTTTGACTTTTGTAAAACCAGGCTTTTCAATCGGAAACCTAACCGAGTTAGTTTCCCCAGACGTGATGCATCTTCTTACCCCTCTCTTCAGATAAGCAAGTTCGACAAGAGACCCAAAGTAGTGTACAAGAAGAAAGTGGAAGAGAGAGAGAGAGAGAGAGAGAACAGTAACCCAGAGCACCCTTTCCTTCAAAATGCATCCTTCCCTGATCTCTTTTTTGACTTTTGTAAAACCAGGTTTTTCAATCGGAAACCTAACCGAGTGACTTTCGCCAAACGTGATGCATCGTCTTACCCCTCTCTTCGGATAAAAACCACTGACAAAAGACCCAAAGTAGTGTACAAGAAGAAAGTTGAAGAGATAGAGGAAGAAAAAGCTACTGAAATGAGATTGGTGTATGTAGTTGTTATGAAGGATTTAGTAGGTAACCGAAGGATGAACTACTTCCTAAAATCCGACCCGTTAGCAGCTGTTGAAATGAAGAGTTTGGGTGGAGATGTGTGGACATCTCCACCCATCTCACTTCCTGTTGGTGATACGGTGGTAGTGTGCTACATCACGGCGGAAGATGGCAGTCTTGTTTCTAAGTTCGTCGAGTTCATCATCTCCCTAACTGATGAATCAGGTGGCGTATTAATCGCAACCATCTCCGTTTTTGTTTCTCTCTCAAATGCTGACTTCCTTGATATGCCACAAAGTAGGAACTCACCCAATTACTACCCTGGGCGATATTTTTTTACTTTTTTTTTTTCCATGGCAAGTTATATTAGAAAAGTGTTTCAACAAAAAAAAAAAATTTATATGAGTCTGTATAATGAATTTTAAAAATTGTTTTAAGGGGAAAAAACAACTAACCTGAGATAAAAAGGAAAAAAACCCTACTGCTTTATTCTCATAGTAGGGTTTGAAATTGTCAGTGAGAGAGAGTAATGGATGTCAGAGAGAGAGAGAGAGAGAGAAAGTGAGAGAGGAGAAAGATCATGATTGCATAAACGCACCAAATCAATGAAACAGTTGTTGTCTGCTTCTATCACTTCTTTGTTGCTTCTTCTATATAAGAGAGAGAGAGAGAACAGTAACCCAGAGCACCCTTTCCTTCAAAATGCATCCATCCCTGATCTCTTTTTTTTACTTTTGTAAAACCAGGCTTTTCAATCGGAAACCTAACCGAGTTAGTTTCCCCAGACGTGATGCATCTTCTTACCCCTCTCTTCAGATAAGCAAGTTCGACAAGAGACCCAAAGTAGTGTACAAGAAGAAAGTGGAAGAGAGAGAGAGAGAGAGAGAACAGTAACCCAGAGCACCCTTTTCTTCAAAATGCATCCTTCCCTGATCTCTTTTTTTGACTTTTGTAAAACCAGGCTTTTCAATCGGAAACCTAACCGAGTGACTTTCCCCAGACGTGATGCATCGTCTTACCCCTCTCTTCAGATAAAAAACTCTGACAAAAGACCCAAAGTAGTGTCCAAGAAGAAAGTTGAAGAGATAGAGGAAGAAGAAGCTACTGAAATGAGATTGGTGTATGTAGTTGTTATGAAGGATTTAGTAGGTAACCGAAGGATGAACTACTTCCTAAAATCCGACCCGTTAGCAGCTGTTGAAATGAAGAGTTTGGGTGGAGATGTGTGGACATCTCCACCCATCTCACTTCCTGTTGGTGATACGGTGGTAGTGTGCTACATCACGGCGGAAGATGGCAGTCTTGTTTCTGAGTTCGTCGAGTTCATCATCTCCCTAACTGATGAATCAGGTGGCGTATTAATCGCAAACATCTCCGTTTTTGTTTCTCTCTCAAATGCTGACTTCCTTGATATGCCACAAAGTAGGAACTCACCCAATTACTACCCTGGGCGATATTTTTTTACTTTTTTTTTTTCCATGGCAAGTTATATTAGAAATGTGTTTCAACAAAAAAAAAAAAAAATTATATGAGTCTGTATAATGAATTTTAAAAATTGTTTTAAGGGGCAAAAACAACTAAACTGAGATAAAAAGGAAAAAAACCCTACTGCTTTATTCTCATAGTAGGGTTTGAAATTGTCAGTGAGAGAGAGTAATGGATGTCAGAGAGAGAGAAAGTGAGAGAGGAGAAAGATCATGATTGCATAAACGCACCAAATCAATGAAACAGTTGTTGTCTGCTTCTATCACTTCTTCGTTGCTTCTTCTATATAAGAGAGAGAGAGAACAGTAACCCAGAGCACCCTTTCCTTCAAAATGCATCCTGCCCTGATCTCTTTTTTGGACTTTTGTAAAACCAGGCTTTTCAATCGGAAACCTAACCGAGTTAGTTTCCCCAGACGTGATGCATCTTCTTACCCCTCTCTTCAGATAAGCAAGTTCGACAAGAGACCCAAAGTAGTGTACAAGAAGAAAGTGGAAGAGAGAGAGAGAGAGAACAGTAACCCAGAGCACCCTTTCCTTCAAAATGCATCCTTCCCTGATCTCTTTTTTGACTTTTGTAAAACCAGGCTTTTCAATCGGAAACCTAACCGAGTGACTTTCCCCAGACGTGATGCATCGTCTTACCCCTCTCTTCAGATAAAAAACACTGACAAAAGACCCAAAGTAGTGTACAAGAAGAAAGTTGAAGAGATAGAGGAAGAAGAAGCTACTGAAATGAGATTGGTGTATGTAGTTGTTATGAAGGATTTAGTAGGTAACCGAAGGATGAACTACTTCCTAAAATCCGACCCGTTAGCAGCTATTGAAATGAAGAGTTTGGGTGGAGATGTGTGGACATCTCCACCCATCTCACTTCCTGTTGGTGATACGGTGGTAGTGTGCTACATCACGGCGGAAGATGGCAGTCTTGTTTCTAAGTTCGTCGAGTTCATCATCTCCCTAACTGATGAATCAGGTGGCGTATTAATCGCAACCATCTCCGTTTTTGTTTCTCTCTCAAATGCTGACTTCCTTGATATGCCACAAAGTAGGAACTCACCCAATTACTACCCTGGGCGATATTTTTTTACTATTTTTTCCATGGCAAGTTATATTAGAAAAGTGTTTCAACAAAAAAAAAATTATATGAGTCTGTATAATGAATTTTAAAAATTGTTTTAAGGGGCAAAAACAACTAAACTGAGTTAAAAAAGAAAAAAACCCTACTGCTTTATTCTCATAGTAGGGTTTGAAATTGTCAGTGAGAGAGAGTAATGGATGTCAGAGAGAGAGAGAGAGAGAGAAAGTGAGAGAGGAGAAAGATCATGATTGCATAAACGCACCAAATCAATGAAACAGTTGTTGTCTGCATCTATCACTTCTTCGTTGCTTCTTCTATATAAGAGAGAACAGTAACCCAGAGCACCCTTTCCTTCAAAATGCATCCTTCCATGATCTCTTTTCTTTACTTTTGTAAAACCAGGCTATTCAATCGGAAACCTAACCGAGTGACTTTCCCCAGACGTGATGCATCGTCTTACCCCTCTCTTCAGATAAAAAACACTGACAAAAGACCTAAAGTAGTGTACAAGAAGAAAGTTGAAGAGATAGAGGAAGAAGAAGCTACTGAAATGAGATTGGTGTATGTAGTTGTTATGAAGGATTTAGTAGGTAACCGAAGGATGAACTACTTCCTAAAATCCGACCCGTTAGCAGCTGTTTAAATGAAGAGTTTGGGTGGAGATGTGTGGACATCTCCACCCATCTCACTTCCTGTTGGTGATACGGTGGTAGTGTGCTACATCACGGCGGAAGATGGCAGTCTTGTTTCTGAGTTCGTCGACTTCATCATCTCCCTAACTGATGAATCAGGTGGCGTATTAATCGCAACCATCTCCGTTTTTGTTTCTCTCTCAAATGCTGACTTCCTTGATATGCCACAAAGTAGGAACTCACCCAATTACTACCCTGGGCGATATTTTTTTACTTTTTTTTTTTTTCCATGGCAAGTTATATTAGAAAATTGTTTCAACAAAAAAAAAAATTATATGAGTCTGTATAATGAATTTTAAAAATTGTTTTAAGGGGCAAAAACAACTAAACTGAGATAAAAAGGAAAAAAACCCTACTGCTTTATTCTCATAGTAGGGTTTGAAATTGTCAGTGGGAGAGAGTAATGGATGTCAGAGAGAGAGAGAGAAAGTGAGAGAGGAGAAAGATCATGATTGCATAAACGCACCAAATCAATTAAACAATTGTTGTCTGCTTCTATCACTTCTTCGTTGCTTCTTCTATATAAGAGAAAGAGAGAGAGAACAGTACCCCAGAGCACCCTTTCCTTCAAAATGCATCCTTCCCTGATCTCTTTTTTTGACTTTTGTAAAACCAGGCTTTTCAATCGGAAACCTAACCGAGTTAGTTTCCCCAGACGTGATGCATCTTCTTACCCCTCTCTTCAGATAAGCAAGTTCGACAAGAGACCCAAAGTAGTGTACAAGAAGAAAGTGGAAGAGAGAGAGAGAGAGAGAGAGAACAGTAACCCAGAGCACCCTTTCCTTCAAAATGCATCCTTCCATGATCTCTTTTTTTGACTTTTGTAAAACCAGGCTTTTCAATCGGAAACCTAACCGAGTGACTTTCCCCAGACGTGATGCATCGTCTTACCCCTCTCTTCAGATAAAAAACACTGACAAAAGACCCAAAGTAGTGTACAAGAAGAAAGTTGAAGAGATAGAGGAAGAAGAAGCTACTAAAATGAGATTGGTGTATGTAGTTGTTATGAAGGATTTAGTAGGTAACCGAAGGATGAACTACTTCCTAAAATCCGACCCGTTAGCAGCTGTTGAAATGAAGAGTTTGGGTGGAGATGTGTGGACATCTCCACCCATCTCACTTCCTGTTGGTGATACGGTGGTAGTGTGCTACATCACGGCGGAAGATGGCAGTCTTGTTTCTGAGTTCGTCGAGTTCATCATCTCCCTAACTGATGAATCAGGTGGCGTATTAATCGCAAACATCTCCGTTTTTGTTTCTCTCTCAAATGCTGACTTCCTTGATATGCCACAAAGTAGGAACTCACCCAATTACTACCCTGGGCGATATTTTTTTACTTTTTCTTTTTTCCATGGCAAGTTATATTAGAAAAGTGTTTCAACAAAAAAAAAATTTATATGAGTCTGTATAATGAATTTTAAAAATTGTTTTAAGGGGCAAAAACAACTAAACTGAGATAAAAAGGAAAAGAACCCTACTGCTTTATTCTCATAGTAGGGTTTGAAATTGTCAGTGAGAGAGAGTAATGGATGTCAGAGAGAGAGATAGAGAGAGAGCGAGAGAAAGTGAGAGAGGAGAAAGATCATGATTGCATAAACGCACCAAATCAATGAAACAGTTGTTGTCTGCTTCTATCACTTCTTCGTTGCTTCTTCTATATAAGAGAGAGAGAGAGAGAGAGAACAGTAACCCAGAGCACTCTTTCCTTCAAAATGCATCCTTCCCTGATCTCTTTTTTTGACTTTTGTAAAACCAGGCTTTTCAATCGGAAACCTAACCGAGTTAGTTTCCCCAGACGTGATGCATCTTCTTACCCCTCTCTTCAGATAAGCAAGTTCGACAAGAGACCCAAAGTAGTGTACAAGAAGAAAGTGGAAGAGAGAGAGAGAGAGAGAGAGAGAACAGTAACCCAGAGCACCCTTTCCTTCAAAATGCATCCTTCCCTGATCTCTTTTTTGACTTTTGTAAAACCAGGCTTTTCAATCGGAAACCTAACCGAGTGACTTTCGCCAGACGTGATGCATCGTCTTACCCCTCTCTTCAGATAAAAAACACTGACAAAAGACCCAAAGTAGTGTACAAGAAGAAAGTTGAAGAGATAGAGGAAGAAGAAGCTACTGAAATGAGATTGGTGTATGTAGTTGTTATGAAGGATTTAGTAGGTAACCGAAGGATGAACTACTTCCTAAAATCCGACCCGTTAGCAGCTGTTGAAATGAAGAGTTTGGGTGGAGATGTGTGGACATCTCCACCCATCTCACTTCCTGTTGGTGATACGGTGGTAGTGTGCTACATCACGGCGGAAGATGGCAGTCTTGTTTCTAAGTTCGTCGAGTTCATCATCTCCCTAACTGATGAATCAGTTGGCGTATTAATCGCAACCATCTCCGTTTTTGTTTCTCTCTCAAATGCTGACTTCCTTGATATGCCACAAAGTAGGAACTCACCCAATTACTACCCTGGGCGATATTTTTTTACTTTTTTTTTTCCATGGCAAGTTATATTAGAAAAGTGTTTCAACAAAAAAAAAATTTATATGAGTCTGTATAATGAATTTTAATAATTGTTTTAAGGGGCAAAAACAACTAACCTGAGATAAAAAGGAAAAAAACCCTACTGCTTTATTCTCATAGTAGGGTTTGAAATTGTCAGTGAGAGAGAGTAATGGATGTCAGAGAGAGAGAGAGAGAGAGAGAAAGTGAGAGAGGAGAAAGATCATGATTGCATAAACGCACCAAATCAATGAAACAGTTGTTGTCTGCTTCTATCACTTCTTTGTTGCTTCTTCTATATAAGAGAGAGAGAGAGAACAGTAACCCAGAGCACCCTTTCCTTCAAAATGCATCCATCCCTGATCTCTTTTTTTTACTTTTGTAAAACCAGGCTTTTCAATCGGAAACCTAACCGAGTTAGTTTCCCCAGACGTGATGCATCTTCTTACCCCTCTCTTCAGATAAGCAAGTTCGACAAGAGACCCAAAGTAGTGTACAAGAAGAAAGTGGAAGAGAGAGAGAGAGAGAGAGAACAGTAACCCAGAGCACCCTTTTCTTCAAAATGCATCCTTCCCTGATCTCTTTTTTTGACTTTTGTAAAACCAGGCTTTTCAATCGGAAACCTAACCGAGTGACTTTCCCCAGACGTGATGCATCGTCTTACCCCTCTCTTCAGATAAAAAACTCTGACAAAACACCCAAAGTAGTGTCCAAGAAGAAAGTTGAAGAGATAGAGGAAGAAGAAGCTACTGAAATGAGATTGGTGTATGTAGTTGTTATGAAGGATTTAGTAGGTAACCGAAGGATGAACTACTTCCTAAAATCCGACCCGTTAGCAGCTGTTGAAATGAAGAGTTTGGGTGGAGATGTGTGGACATCTCCACCCATCTCACTTCCTGTTGGTGATACGGTGGTAGTGTGCTACATCACGGCGGAAGATGGCAGTCTTGTTTCTGAGTTCGTCGAGTTCATCATCTCCCTAACTGATGAATCAGGTGGCGTATTAATCGCAAACATCTCCGTTTTTGTTTCTCTCAAATGCTGACTTCCTTGATATGCCACAAAGTAGGAACTCACCCAATTACTACCCTGGGCGATATTTTTTTACTTTTTTTTTTTCCATGGCAAGTTATATTAGAAATGTGTTTCAACAAAAAAAAAAAAAAAATTATATGAGTCTGTATAATGAATTTTAAAAATTGTTTTAAGGGGCAAAAACAACTAAACTGAGATAAAAAGGAAAAAAACCCTACTGCTTTATTCTCATAGTAGGGTTTGAAATTGTCAGTGAGAGAGAGTAATGGATGTCAGAGAGAGAGAAAGTGAGAGAGGAGAAAGATCATGATTGCATAAACGCACCAAATCAATGAAACAGTTGTTGTCTGCTTCTATCACTTCTTCGTTGCTTCTTCTATATAAGAGAGAGAGAGAGAGAGAGAGAACAGTAACCCAGAGCACCCTTTCCTTCAAAATGCATCCTTCCCTGATCTCTTTTTTTGACTTTTGTAAAACCAGGCTTTTCAATCGGAAACCTAACCGAGTTAGTTTCCCCAGACGTGATGCATCTTCTTACCCCTCTCTTCAGATAAGCAAGTTCGACAAGAGACCCAAAGTAGTGTACAAGAAGAAAGTGGAAGAGAGAGAGAGAGAACAGTAACCCAGAGCACCCTTTCCTTCAAAATGCATCCTTCCCTGATCTCTTTTTTGACTTTTGTAAAACCAGGCTTTTCAATCGGAAACCTAACCGAGTGACTTTCCCCAGATGTGATGCATCGTCTTACCCCTCTCTTCAGATAAAAAACACTGACAAAAGACCCAAAGTAGTGTACAAGAAGAAAGTTGAAGAGATAGAGGAAGAAGAAGCTACTGAAATGAGATTGGTGTATGTAGTTGTTATGAAGGATTTAGTAGGTAACCGAAGGATGAACTACTTCCTAAAATCCGACCCGTTAGCAGCTGTTGAAATGAAGAGTTTGGGTGGAGATGTGTGGACATCTCCACCCATCTCACTTCCTGTTGGTGATACGGTGGTAGTGTGCTACATCACGGCGGAAGATGGCAGTCTTGTTTCTAAGTTCGTCGAGTTCATCATCTCCCTAACTGATGAATCAGGTGGCGTATTAATCGCAACCATCTCCGTTTTTGTTTCTCTCTCAAATGCTGACTTCCTTGATATGCCACAAAGTAGGAACTCACCCAATTACTACCCTGGGCGATATTTTTTTACTTTTTTTTTTCCATGGCAAGTTATATTAGAAAAGTGTTTCAACAAAAAAAAAATTATATGAGTCTGTATAATGAATTTTAAAAATTGTTTTAAGGGGCAAAAACAACTAAACTGAGTTAAAAAAGAAAAAAACCCTACTGCTTTATTCTCATAGTAGGGTTTGAAATTGTCAGTGAGAGAGAGTAATGGATGTCAGAGAGAGAGAGAGAGAGAAAGTGAGAGAGGAGAAAGATCATGATTGCATAAACGCACCAAATCAATGAAACAGTTGTTGTCTGCTTCTATCACTTCTTCGTTGCTTCTTCTATATAAGAGAGAACAGTAACCCAGAGCACCCTTTCCTTCAAAATGCATCCTTCCATGATCTCTTTTTTTTACTTTTGTAAAACCAGGCTTTTCAATCGGAAACCTAACCGAGTGACTTTCCCCAGACGTGATGCATCGTCTTACCCCTCTCTTCAGATAAAAAACACTGACAAAAGACCTAAAGTAGTGTACAAGAAGAAAGTTGAAGAGATAGAGGAAGAAGAAGCTACTGAAATGAGATTGGTGTATGTAGTTGTTATGAAGGATTTAGTAGGTAACCGAAGGATGAACTACTTCCTAAAATCCGACCCGTTAGCAGCTGTTGAAATGAAGAGTTTGGGTGGAGATGTGTGGACATCTCCACCCATCTCACTTCCTGTTGGTGATACGGTGGTAGTGTGCTACATCACGGCGGAAGATGGCAGTCTTGTTTCTGAGTTCGTCGAGTTCATCATCTCCCTAACTGATGAATCAGGTGGCGTATTAATCGCAACCATCTCCGTTTTTGTTTCTCTCTCAAATGCTGACTTCCTTGATATGCCACAAAGTAGGAACTCACCCAATTACTACCCTGGGCGATATTTTTTTACTTTTTTTTTTTCCATGGCAAGTTATATTAGAAAAGTGTTTCAACAAAAAAAAAAATTATATGAGTCTGTATAATGAATTTTAAAAATTGTTTTAAGGGGCAAAAACAACTAAACTGAGATAAAAAGGAAAAAAAACCCTACTGCTTTATTCTCATAGTAGGGTTTGAAATTGTCAGTGAGAGAGAGTAATGGATGTCAGAGAGAGAGAGAGAGAAAGTGAGAGAGGAGAAAGATCATGATTGCATAAACGCACCAAATCAATTAAACAATTGTTGTCTGCTTCTATCACTTCTTCGTTGCTTCTTCTATATAAGAGAAAGAGAGAGAGAACAGTACCCCAGAGCACCCTTTCCTTCAAAATGCATCCTTCCCTGATCTCTTTTTTTGACTTTTGTAAAACCAGGCTTTTCAATCGGAAACCTAACCGAGTTAGTTTCCCCAGACGTGATGCATCTTCTTACCCCTCTCTTCAGATAAGCAAGTTCGACAAGAGACCCAAAGTAGTGTACAAGAAGAAAGTGGAAGAGAGAGAGAGAGAGAGAACAGTAACCCAGAGCACCCTTTCCTTCAAAATGCATCCTTCCATGATCTCTTTTTTTGACTTTTGTAAAACCAGGCTTTTCAATCGGAAACCTAACCGAGTGACTTTCCCCAGACGTGATGCATCGTCTTACCCCTCTCTTCAGATAAAAAACACTGACAAAAGACCCAAAGTAGTGTACAAGAAGAAAGTTGAAGAGATAGAGGAAGAAGAAGCTACTAAAATGAGATTGGTGTATGTAGTTGTTATGAAGGATTTAGTAGGTAACCGAAGGATGAACTACTTCCTAAAATCCGACCCGTTAGCAGCTGTTGAAATGAAGAGTTTGGGTGGAGATGTGTGGACATCTCCACCCATCTCACTTCCTGTTGGTGATACGGTGGTAGTGTGCTACATCACGGCGGAAGATGGCAGTCTTGTTTCTGAGTTCATCGAGTTCATCATCTCCCTAACTGATGAATCAGGTGGCGTATTAATCGCAAACATCTCCGTTTTTGTTTCTCTCTCAAATGCTGACTTCCTTGATATGCCACAAAGTAGGAACTCACCCAATTACTACCCTGGGCGATATTTTTTTACTTTTTCTTTTTTCCATGGCAAGTTATATTAGAAAAGTGTTTCAACAAAAAAAAAAATTTATATGAGTCTGTATAATGAATTTTAAAAATTGTTTTAAGGGGCAAAAACAACTAAACTGAGATAAAAAGGAAAAGAACCCTACTGCTTTATTCTCATAGTAGGGTTTGAAATTGTCAGTGAGAGAGAGTAATGGATGTCAGAGAGAGAGATAGAGAGAGAGAGAGAAAGTGAGAGAGGAGAAAGATCATGATTGCATAAACGCACCAAATCAATGAAACAGTTGTTGTCTGCTTCTATCACTTCTTCGTTGCTTCTTCTATATAAGAGAGAGAGAGAGAGAGAGAACAGTAACCCAGAGCACCCTTTCCTTCAAAATGCATCCTTCCCTGATCTCTTTTTTTGACTTTTGTAAAACCAGGCTTTTCAATCGGAAACCTAACCGAGTTAGTTTCCCCAGACATGATGCATCTTCTTACCCCTCTCTTCAGATAAGCAAGTTCGACAAGAGACCCAAAGTAGTGTACAAGAAGAAAGTGGAAGAGAGAGAGAGAGAGAGAGAGAACAGTAACCCAGAGCACCCTTTCCTTCAAAATGCATCCTTCCCTGATCTCTTTTTTGACTTTTGTAAAACCAGGCTTTTCAATCGGAAACCTAACCGAGTGACTTTCGCCAGACGTGATGCATCGTCTTACCCCTCTCTTCAGATAAAAAACACTGACAAAAGACCCAAAGTAGTGTACAAGAAGAAAGTTGAAGAGATAGAGGAAGAAGAAGCTACTGAAATGAGATTGGTGTATGTAGTTGTTATGAAGGATTTAGTAGGTAACCGAAGGATGAACTACTTCCTAAAATCCGACCCGTTAGCAGCTGTTGAAATGAAGAGTTTGGGTGGAGATGTGTGGACATCTCCACCCATCTCACTTCCTGTTGGTGATACGGTGGTAGTGTGCTACATCACGGCGGAAGATGGCAGTCTTGTTTCTAAGTTCGTCGAGTTCATCATCTCCCTAACTGATGAATCAGGTGGCGTATTAATCGCAACCATCTCCGTTTTTGTTTCTCTCTCAAATGCTGCCTTCCTTGATATGCCACAAAGTAGGAACTCACCCAATTACTACCCTGGGCGATATTTTTTTACTTTTTTTTTTCCATGGCAAGTTATATTAGAAAAGTGTTTCAACAAAAAAAAAAATTTATATGAGTCTGTATAATGAATTTTAAAAATTGTTTTAAGGGGCAAAAACAACTAAACTGAGATAAAAAGGAAAAAAAACCTACTGCTTTATTCTCATAGTAGGGTTTGAAATTGTCAGTGAGAGAGAGTAATGGATGTCAGAGAGAGAGAGAGAGAGAGAAAGTGAGAGAGGAGAAAGATCATGATTGCATAAACGCACCAAATCAATGAAACAGTTGTTGTCTGCTTCTATCACTTCTTCGTTGCTTCTTCTATATAAGAGAGAGAGAGAGAACAGTAACCCAGAGCACCCTTTCCTTCAAAATGCATCCTTCCCTGATCTCTTTTTTTGACTTTTGTAAAACCAGGCTTTTCAATCGGAAACCTAACCGAGTTAGTTTCCCCAGACGTGATGCATCTTCTTACCCCTCTCTTCAGATAAGCAAGTTCGACAAGAGACCCAAAGTAGTGTACAAGAAGAAAGTGGAAGAGAGAGAGAGAGAGAGAGAGAGAACAGTAACCCAGAGCACCCTTTCCTTCAAAATGCATCCTTCCCTGATCTCTTTTTTTGACTTTTGTAAAACCAGGCTTTTCAATCGGAAACCTTACCGAGTGACTTTCCCCAGACGTGATGCATCGTCTTACCCCTCTCTTCAGATAAAAAACACTGACAAAAGACCCAAAGTAGTTTACAAGAAGAAAGTTGAAGAGATAGAGGAAGAAGAAGCTACTGAAATGAGATTGGTGTATGTAGTTGTTATGAAGGATTTAGTAGGTAACCGAAGGATGAACTACTTCCTAAAATCCGACTCGTTAGCAGCTGTTGAAATGAAGAGTTTGGGTGGAGATGTGTGGACATCTCCACCCATCTCACTTCCTGTTGGTGATACGGTGGTAGTGTGCTACATCACGGCGGAAGATGGCAGTCTTGTTTCTAAGTTCGTCGAGTTCATCATCTCCCTAACTGATGAATCAGGTGGCGTATTAATCGCAACCATCTCCGTTTTTGTTTCTCTCTCAAATGCTGACTTCCTTGATATGCCACAAAGTAGGAACTCACCCAATTACTACCCTGGGCGATATTTTTTTACTTTTTTTTTTTCCATGGCAAGTTATATTAGAAAAGTGTTTCAACAAAAAAAAAAAAAAAAAAAAAATTTATATGAGTCTGTATAATGAATTTTAAAAATTGTTTTAAGGGGCAAAAACAACTAAACTGAGATAAAAAGGAAAAAAACCCTACTGCTTTATTCTCATAGTAGGGTTTGAAATTGTCAGTGAGAGAGAGTAATGGATGTCAGAGAGAGAGAGAGAGAGAAAGTGAGAGAGGAGAAAGATCATGATTGCATAAACGCACCAAATCAATGAAACAGTTGTTGTCTGCTTCTATCACTTCTTCGTTGCTTCTTCTATATAAGAGAGAGAGAGAGAGAACAGTAACCCAGAGCACCCTTTCCTTCAAAATGCATCCTTCCCTGATCTCTTTTTTTGACTTTTGTAAAACCAGGCTTTTCAATCGGAAACCTAACCGAGTGACTTTCCCCAGACGTGATGCATCGTCTTACCCCTCTCTTCAGATAAAAAACACTGACAAAAGACCCAAAGTAGTGTACAAGAAGAAAGTTGAAGAGATAGAGGAAGAAGAAGCTACTGAAATGAGATTGGTGTATGTAGTTGTTATGAAGGATTTAGTAGGTAACCGAAGGATGAACTACTTCCTAAAATCCGACCCGTTAGCAGCTGTTGAAATGAAGAGGTTGGGTGGAGATGTGTGGAGATATCTCCACCCATCTCACTTCCTCTTGGTGCTACAAAGGTAGTGTGCTACATCACGGCAGAAGATGGCAGTCTTGTTTCTGGGTTCGTCGAGTTCATCATCTCCCTAACTGATGAATCAGGTGGCGTATTAATCGCAACCATCTTCTTTGATGATGGGATTGTACGGATTGAGTAGGTAAGTAGTTTTGGGTTTTAAATCAAACTGAAAGATTATTAGTTACTTGTTTTAGCTAGTTAAGAGATAGTAGTAGTAGTAGTAGTAGTTTTCTGATGAATTAGGCTTTGTTTTTACTAACAACATTCTTGGAAATGTATGTTTGAAAGAAGAGTGAGAAATGGGTTACAACTAGTAATGGCGTTTTCAGCTTCTTCACTTCTTGAAATCTAGAACGTGGTCTTAGTTTATGAAGAATTGTTGATTTGTTTAGGAAATTTTGATGATTGGCTATTGATATTTTAGGAAATGGATATGAGGTTTATTAGTTCTTTCTTATGCTGTTGTTAATTCTTCAAAGTAATATTTGATGGTGCAAGATTTCTAGGTTTGTTAACTTTAGATTCACAAATTTTATTTGCTTTCCTCTTAACTTTATTGTGAGATTAGCCTCTCTTGTATTTATAAGAAGAAGATGAGTCACCTAAATCAGTCCTCTGAATATAGTAACAGAGATCAATCAAATCTCTTCATAAAGTTTTCTCTAAAATCCCTTTCTGTTACTGGAAGCAAAAAACTGTTATATCTTTCTGATTCTCTCTCTCTCTCTCTAAAAATAACCAGAGAATAGAAATAATTTCTATTTCTCTCTCTAAGAAAAATGTTATATCTTTCTGATTGTTCCAGCCGAGAGCTCCCATCTACTGTCCATAACATCTCTAATTCTCTTTCTTTCCATTTCTGAATTCTTATCCCATCAATCTCTCTCTCTCTCTCTCTCTCTCTCTCAATAATCTCTCTCTCTCTAACAACTTACAAAAAACAACCCTAGAAATTAGGACCAACGATCAACACTTTCATCGAAAATTACCTTCTCACTTATTTTCAAGATATGTTCTCTTACTGATTTTAACTTTGTAGAATCTTTAATGATTTTAGGTAATTTGATGAGATTTTGTGAATTCATCTCACTTATATGTAGGCTTTAGGAAGATATTAATCCAGTTTATTTAATTTTACACCATATGGGATGGCTAGTTGGTTATTATTGATGACACATGGATAGTATGTCACTCGTGTATTATCTTCACAGTAATTTATTCAATAAATGGCTAGTAAAATCCAACTGAAAATGGTACCATTTGCATTAATTGAACCAATTCTTTTGCTTATTAACCATAGGAGTTCACTCTCCTTTACTTGATTCGACCCCGGATATAGGGTTTTAGAGGGGGTTTTCTAGGGCTAGTAGGGATCTCCTAGGAAACTTGTCAAATAGATCTTTGTTGAAGCTTTTATTGGCCGTATGAGACGGGCTAGTTCAGCGTCGTATTACCAGTCACTTGCCCACGCTTTGACGGTTGAGTGTAGCAGTCAAGCTTCTCTCTGCCTTGGCACTAATGGGTATATCCCTGTTCAGCCAGTTATAACAAGGATGTGGACCCAACCCATTCTATGTCCCAAATGGCATATCTGCAACTTCTGGACTCCCATGGATGGTGAAGAGTAACATGACTAGTTGAAGTCATCGACAGACTATTTCCTGACAGAAGCAGCAGCCTCCAAAAAGATGAGGGAGACAGGGTGGATCACCGTGAAGAACTCCATCTGGTCCAGCATCTCTGTGGACATCACCACAGTCGTCAATAATTTTATTCAATAGGAGTGAAAAGCTTAATTATCAGAAGATCATCCATCGCCCATAGAAAGAGAGAGAGAGACATATACATCAGATAAGCTACCGAAAGACAGATCTCTACTGGTTGATAGTTCATAACCAAACAAGAGCACAACCTTCAACGACTAATATGGAAGAAGATTGAAATTCGGAGAAAAGATTAGTGATAATATCAACGTTTAAACTTCATGCAAGATGTAACAAAAGTTCCCAATCTTCACCTTAGCACATAGAGAGAGATAGCAGTAGTTTGTGATATAAAAATTCTCAAGTCAAATGGCATCAACAGAACTTGTTAAAAAAGGAATAGTATGTGAACAACCACCTATATAAGGAGACCAGGAAAAAAATGGGTTTCAAGTTCCATGCTTTCTCCGGATTAAATTTTCAGTTTAAGCGTGTTGTCCTACCTGTGTTAGTTCGCTGCACTTTACGTATGCGTTCTTTCTTTTTCATTCTTCTTCTGAGAAATCCAGAGCCAAGAAGCATATTTGATCCATTGGCATAAATTACGTCGTTGATAACAGAAGTCAGCCATAAAAATACTGTAGATTTACGCCCGCATCTACAATCTATAATATGATGGAGAATTTCAGTAGGATAGACAAAAACAACACGGAACTAGAAACTTGAGATATAAAATGCCAACCTGGATCAGGACACGAAGATATGTATGTGCCAAACAACAGAGAAGTTCATGTTACTGATCTATTCATTATCTGATAACACCAGGCCTTTCACCTTTAATCACCAAAACGACGAAAAGCCCATAAGCATTTCACAACTTTTACTTGCAAATATTAAATAATGCAGACACACAAGATACACACACATATTTTTTTCCTTAAAAATTCGAATATATCCTAAAGAAGGCAAAAGTGTACAAGTAAAGATCGGCAAAAAACAGGAGTCAAGAACTCGACTCCACAAGACATATATAGATGTAACTATATGTATTTATATCCTTCGGTTTCATTTACTACTACGATTATGCACAATATAGTGTTAATTTTTTCGACTATTCTAAAATTGTACCTTTTAGGACCAGCATTACTGCCGAACACACAATTTAGGCACGCCTTAACCAAATCGATACTAGCTCACGGCTTCACAAGTCAAGGACCAAGCTAGGTGTTTACCCTCCTAATAAAATAATGCAATGCCATGTTGAGCAACACCTCTCAATCCTGACCATGCGGGTATTACATAGTCGATGAATGGCTGCAATATGCCGTTTACCAGTCTTTAACATATTTCAGCAAATCTAAGAAGTGGTAATGTGCCCATGGTTGAATTAGTCTTTTTTGTCTTTTTTGGGTACATGCCAAATCTACCTTATATGTTCTTAATTTCATTTAAATGTGGAAATGGCTATTTGAGAACATAGGTAGCTAATCACAAGATATTTCACACCATCAAGGAAGGAAGTTGAAATATGTTAAAGACTGCAGATAATTATTTTTTGTGTGAGATGGGCCAACAGAGAATTACATGTGTATTATCCCATCCATCTACTTTCCCTGTCTCCACTTTCGATTCCTTTTCCATACATCTCAAATGCTGACTTCCTTGATATGCCACAAAGTAGGAACTCACCCAATTACTACCCTGGGCGATATTTTTTTACTTTTTTTTTTCCATGGCAAGTTATATTAGAAAAGTGTTTCAACAAAAAAAAAAAATTATATGAGTCTGTATAATGAATTTTAAAAATTGTTTTAAGGGGCAAAAACAACTAAACTGAGATAAAAAGGAAAAAAACCCTACTGCTTTATTCTCATAGTAGGGTTTCAAATTGTCAGTGAGAGAGAGTAATGGATGTCAGAGAGAGAGAGAGAGAGAGAGAGAAAGTGAGAGAAGAGAAAGATCATGATTGCATAAACGCACCAAATCAATGAAACAGTTGTTGTCTGCTTCTATCACTTCTTCGTTGCTTCTTCTATATAAGAGAGAGAGAGAACAGTAACCCAGAGCACCCTTTCCTTCAAAATGCATCCTTCCCTGATCTCTTTTTTTGACTTTTGTAAAACCAGGCTTTTCAATCGGAAACCTAACCGAGTTGGTTTCCCCAGACGTGATGCATCTTCTTACCCCTCTCTTCAGATAAGCAAGTTCGAAAAGAGACCCAAAGTAGTGTACAAGAAGAAAGTGGAAGAGAGAGAGAGAGAGAGAGAACAGTAACCCAGAGCACCCTTTCCTTCAAAATGCATCCTTCCCTGATCTCTTTTTTTGACTTTTGTAAAACCAGGCTTTTCAATCGGAAACCTAACCGAGTGACTTTCCCCAGACGTGATGCATCGTCTTACCCCTCTCTTCAGATAAAAAACACTGCAAAAGACCCAAAGTAGTGTACAAGAAGAAAGTTGAAGAGATAGAGGAAGAAGAAGCTACTGAAATGAGATTGGTGTATGTAGTTGTTATGAAGGATTTAGTAGGTAACCGAAGGATGAACTACTTCCTAAAATCCGACCCGTTAGCAGCTGTTGAAATGAAGAGTTTGGGTGGAGATGTGTGGACATCTCCACCCATCTCACTTCATGTTGGTGATACGGTGGTAGTGTGCTACATCACGGCGGAAGATGGCAGTCTTGTTTCTGAGTTCGTCGAGTTCATCATCTCCCTAACTGATGAATCAGGTGGCGTATTAATCGCAACCATCTTCGTTTTTGTTTCTCTCTCAAATACTGACTTCCTTGATATGCCACAAAGTAGGAACTCACCCAATTACTACTCTGGGCGATATTTTTTTACTTTTTTTTTTCCATGGCAAGTTATATTAAAAAAGTGTTTCAACAAAAAAAAAAAATTATATGAGTCTGTATAATGAATTTTAAAAATTGTTTTAAGGGGCAAAAACAACTAAACTGAGATAAAAAGGAAAAAACCCCTACTGCTTTATTCTCATAGTAGGGTTTGAAATTGTCAGTGAGAGAGAGTAATGGATGTCAGAGAGAGAGGGAGAGAAAGTGAGAGAGGAGAAAGATCATGATTGCATAAACGCACCAAATCAATGAAACAGTTGTTGTCTGCTTCTATCACTTCTTCGTTGCTTCTTCTATATAAGAGAGAGAGAGAGAGAGAAAGAGAGAGAGAGAGAGAGAGAGAGAACAGTAACCCAGAGCACCCTTTCCTTCAAAATGCATCCTTCCCTGATCTCTTTTTTTGACTTTTGTAAAACCAGGCTTTTCAATCGGAAACCTAACCGAGTTAGTTTCCCCAGACGTGATGCATCTTCTTACCCCTCTCTTCAGATAAGCAAGTTCGACAAGAGACCCAAAGTAGTGTACAAGAAGAAAGTGGAAGAGAGAGAGAGAGAGAGAGAGAGAACAGTAACCCAGAGCACCCTTTCCTTCAAAATGCATCCTTCCCTGATCTCTTTTTTTGACTTTTGTAAAACCAGGCTTTTCAATCGGAAACCTAACCGAGTGACTTTCCCCAGACGTGATGCATCGTCTTACCCCTCTCTTCAGATAAAAAACACTGACAAAAGACCCTAAGTAGTATACAAGAAGAAAGTTGAAGAGATAGAGGAAGAAGAAGCTACTGAAATGAGATTGGTGTATGTAGTTGTTATGAAGGATTTAGTAGGTAACCGAAGGATGAACTACTTCCTAAAATCCGACCCGTTAGCAGCTGTTGAAATGAAGAGTTTGGGTGGAGATGTGTGGACATCTCCACCCATCTCACTTCCTGTTGGTGATACGGTGGTAGTGTGCTACATCACGGCGGAATATGGCAGTCTTGTTTCTGAGTTCGTCGAGTTCATCATCTCCCTAACTGATGAATCAGGTGGCGTATTAATCGCAACCATCTCCGTTTTTGTTTCTCTCTCAAATGCTGACTTCCTTGATATGCCACAAAGTAGGAACTCACCCAATTACTACCCTGGGCGATATTTTTTTACTTTTTTTTTTTCCATGGCAAGTTATATTAGAAAAGTGTTTCAACAAAAAAAAAAATTTATATGAGTCTGTATAATGAATTTTAAAAATTGTTTTAAGGGGCAAAAACAACTAACCTGAGATAAAAAGGAAAAAAACCCTACTGCTTTATTCTCATAGTAGGGTTTGAAATTGTCAGTGAGAGAGAGTAATGGATGTCAGAGAGAGAGAGAGTGAGAGAGGAGAAAGATCATGATTGCATAAACGCACCAAATCAATGAAACAGTTGTTGTCTGCTTCTATCACTTCTTTGTTGCTTCTTCTATATAAGAGAGAGAGAGAGAACAGTAACCCAGAGCACCCTTTCCTTCAAAATGCATCCATCCCTGATCTCTTTTTTTTACTTTTGTAAAACCAGGCTTTTCAATCGGAAACCTAACCGAGTTAGTTTCCCCAGACGTGATGCATCTTCTTACCCCTCTCTTCAGATAAGCAAGTTCGACAAGAGACCCAAAGTAGTGTACAAGAAGAAAGTGGAAGAGAGAGAGAGAGAGAGAGAACAGTAACCCAGAGCACCCTTTTCTTCAAAATGCATCCTTCCCTGATCTCGTTTTTTGACTTTTGTAAAACCAGGCTTTTCAATCGGAAACCTAACCGAGTGACTTTCGCCAGACGTGATGCATCGTCTTACCCCTCTCTTCAGATAAAAAACACTGACAAAAGACCCAAAGTAGTGTACAAGAAGAAAGTTGAAGAGATAGAGGAAGAAGAAGCTACTGAAATGAGATTGGTGTATGTAGTTGTTATGAAGGATTTAGTAGGTAACCGAAGGATGAACTACTTCCTAAAATCCGACCCGTTAGCAGCTGTTGAAATGAAGAGTTTGGGTGGAGATGTGTGGACATCTCCACCCATCTCACTTCCTGTTGGTGATACGGTGGTAGTGTGCTACATCACGGCGGAAGATGGCAGTCTTGTTTCTGAGTTCGTCGAGTTCATCATCTCCCTAACTGATGAATCAGGTGGCGTATTAATCGCAACCATCTTCGTTTTTGTTTCTCTCTCAAATACTGACTTCCTTGATATGCCACAAAGTAGGAACTCACCCAATTACTACTCTGGGCGATATTTTTTTACTTTTTTTTTTCCATGGCAAGTTATATTAAAAAAGTGTTTCAACAAAAAAAAAAAATTATATGAGTCTGTATAATGAATTTTAAAAATTGTTTTAAGGGGCAAAAACAACTAAACTGAGATAAAAAGGAAAAAACCCCTACTGCTTTATTCTCATAGTAGGGTTTGAAATTGTCAGTGAGAGAGAGTAATGGATGTCAGAGAGAGAGGGAGAGAAAGTGAGAGAGGAGAAAGATCATGATTGCATAAACGCACCAAATCAATGAAACAGTTGTTGTCTGCTTCTATCACTTCTTCGTTGCTTCTTCTATATAAGAGAGAGAGAGAGAGAGAGAGAGAGAGAGAGAGAACAGTAACCCAGAGCACCCTTTCCTTCAAAATGCATCCTTCCCTGATCTCTTTTTTTGACTTTTGTAAAACCAGGCTTTTCAATCGGAAACCTAACCGAGTTAGTTTCCCCAGACGTGATGCATCTTCTTACCCCTCTCTTCAGATAAGCAAGTTCGACAAGAGACCCAAAGTAGTGTACAAGAAGAAAGTGGAAGAGAGAGAGAGAGAGAGAACAGTAACCCAGAGCACCCTTTCCTTCAAAATGCATCCTTCCCTGATCTCTTTTTTTGACTTTTGTAAAACCAGGCTTTTCAATCGGAAACCTAACCGAGTGACTTTCCCCAGACGTGATGCATCGTCTTACCCCTCTCTTCAGATAAAAAACACTGACAAAAGACCCTAAGTAGTATACAAGAAGAAAGTTGAAGAGATTGAGGAAGAAGAAGCTACTGAAATGAGATTGGTGTATGTAGTTGTTATGTAGGATTTAGTAGGTAACCGAAGGATGAACTACTTCCTAAAATCCGACCCGTTAGCAGCTGTTGAAATGAAGAGTTTGGGTGGAGATGTGTGGACATCTCCACCCATCTCACTTCCTGTTGGTGATACGGTGGTAGTGTGCTACATCACGGCGGAATATGGCAGTCTTGTTTCTGAGTTCGTCGAGTTCATCATCTCCCTAACTGATGAATCAGGTGGCGTATTAATCGCAACCATCTCCGTTTTTGTTTCTCTCTCAAATGCTGACTTCCTTGATATGCCACAAAGTAGGAACTCACCCAATTACTACCCTGGGCGATATTTTTTTACTTTTTTTTTTTCCATGGCAAGTTATATTAGAAAAGTGTTTCAACAAAAAAAAAAATTTATATGAGTCTGTATAATGAATTTTAAAAATTGTTTTAAGGGGCAAAAACAACTAACCTGAGATAAAAAGGAAAAAAGCCCTACTGCTTTATTCTCATAGTAGGGTTTGAAATTGTCAGTGAGAGAGAGTAATGGATGTCAGAGAGAGAGAGAGAGAGAGAAAGTGAGAGAGGAGAAAGATCATGATTGCATAAACGCACCAAATCAATGAAACAGTTGTTGTCTGCTTCTATCACTTCTTTGTTGCTTCTTCTATATAAGAGAGAGAGAGAGAACAGTAACCCAGAGCACCCTTTCCTTCAAAATGCATCCATCCCTGATCTCTTTTTTTTACTTTTGTAAAACCAGGCTTTTCAATCGGAAACCTAACCGAGTTAGTTTCCCCAGACGTGATGCATCTTCTTACCCCTCTCTTCAGATAAGCAAGTTCGACAAGAGACCCAAAGTAGTGTACAAGAAGAAAGTGGAAGAGAGAGAGAGAGAGAGAGAACAGTAACCCAGAGCACCCTTTTCTTCAAAATGCATCCTTCCCTGATCTCTTTTTTTGACTTTTGTAAAACCAGGCTTTTCAATCGGAAACCTAACCGAGTGACTTTCGCCAGACGTGATGCATCGTCTTACCCCTCTCTTCAGATAAAAAACACTGACAAAAGACCCAAAGTAGTGTACAAGAAGAAAGTTGAAGAGATAGAGGAAGAAGAAGCTACTGAAATGAGATTGGTGTATGTAGTTGTTATGAAGGATTTAGTAGGTAACCGAAGGATGAACTACTTCCTAAAATCCGACCCGTTAGCAGCTGTTGAAATGAAGAGTTTGGGTGGAGATGTGTGGACATCTCCACCCATCTCACTTCCTGTTGGTGATACGGTGGTAGTGTGCTACATCACGGCGGAAGATGGCAGTCTTGTTTCTGAGTTCGTCGAGTTCATCATCTCCCTAACTGATGAATCAGGTGGCGTATTAATCGCAACCATCTTCGTTTTTGTTTCTCTCTCAAATACTGACTTCCTTGATATGCCACAAAGTAGGAACTCACCCAATTACTACTCTGGGCGATATTTTTTTACTTTTTTTTTTCCATGGCAAGTTATATTAAAAAAGTGTTTCAACAAAAAAAAAAATTATATGAGTCTGTATAATGAATTTTAAAAATTGTTTTAAGGGGCAAAAACAACTAAACTGAGATAAAAAGGAAAAAACCCCTACTGCTTTATTCTCATAGTAGGGTTTGAAATTGTCAGTGAGAGAGAGTAATGGATGTCAGAGAGAGAGGGAGAGAAAGTGAGAGAGGAGAAAGATCATGATTGCATAAACGCACCAAATCAATGAAACAGTTGTTGTCTGCTTCTATCACTTCTTCGTTGCTTCTTCTATATAAGAGAGAGAGAGAGAGAGAGAGAGAGAGAGAGAGAGAGAACAGTAACCCAGAGCACCCTTTCCTTCAAAATGCATCCTTCCCTGATCTCTTTTTTTGACTTTTGTAAAACCAGGCTTTTCAATCGGAAACCTAACCGAGTTAGTTTCCCCAGACGTGATGCATCTTCTTACCCCTCTCTTCAGATAAGCAAGTTCGACAAGAGACCCAAAGTAGTGTACAAGAAGAAAGTGGAAGAGAGAGAGAGAGAGAGAGAACAGTAACCCAGAGCACCCTTTCCTTCAAAATGCATCCTTCCCTGATCTCTTTTTTTGACTTTTGTAAAACCAGGCTTTTCAATCGGAAACCTAACCGAGTGACTTTCCCCAGACGTGATGCATCGTCTTACCCCTCTCTTCAGATAAAAAACACTGACAAAAGACCCTAAGTAGTATACAAGAAGAAAGTTGAAGAGATTGAGGAAGAAGAAGCTACTGAAATGAGATTGGTGTATGTAGTTGTTATGAAGGATTTAGTAGGTAACCGAAGGATGAACTACTTCCTAAAATCCGACCCGTTAGCAGCTGTTGAAATGAAGAGTTTGGGTGGAGATGTGTGGACATCTCCACCCATCTCACTTCCTGTTGGTGATACGGTGGTAGTGTGCTACATCACGGCGGAATATGGCAGTCTTGTTTCTGAGTTCGTCGAGTTCATCATCTCCCTAACTGATGAATCAGGTGGCGTATTAATCGCAACCATCTCCGTTTTTGTTTCTCTCTCAAATGCTGACTTCCTTGATATGCCACAAAGTAGGAACTCACCCAATTACTACCCTGGGCGATATTTTTTTACTTTTTTTTTTTTCCATGGCAAGTTATATTAGAAAAGTGTTTCAACAAAAAAAAAAATTTATATGAGTCTGTATAATGAATTTTAAAAATTGTTTTAAGGGGCAAAAACAACTAACCTGAGATAAAAAGGAAAAAAGCCCTACTGCTTTATTCTCATAGTAGGGTTTGAAATTGTCAGTGAGAGAGAGTAATGGATGTCAGAGAGAGAGAGAGAGAGAGAAAGTGAGAGAGGAGAAAGATCATGATTGCATAAACGCACCAAATCAATGAAACAGTTGTTGTCTGCTTCTATCACTTCTTTGTTGCTTCTTCTATATAAGAGAGAGAGAGAGAACAGTAACCCAGAGCACCCTTTCCTTCAAAATGCATCCATCCCTGATCTCTTTTTTTTACTTTTGTAAAACCAGGCTTTTCAATCGGAAACCTAACCGAGTTAGTTTCCCCAGACGTGATGCATCTTCTTACCCCTCTCTTCAGATAAGCAAGTTCGACAAGAGACCCAAAGTAGTGTACAAGAAGAAAGTGGAAGAGAGAGAGAGAGAGAGAGAATAGTAACCCAGAGCACCCTTTTCTTAAAAATGCATCCTTCCCTGATCTCTTTTTTTGACTTTTGTAAAACCAGGCTTTTCAATCGGAAATTTAACCGAGTGACTTTCCCCAGACGTGATGCATCGTCTTACCCCTCTCTTCAGATAAAAAACTCTGACAAAAGACCCAAAGTAGTGTCCAAGAAGAAAGTTGAAGAGATAGAGGAAGAAGAAGCTACTGAAATGAGATTGGTGTATGTAGTTGTTATGAAGGATTTAGTAGGTAACCGAAGGATGAACTACTTCCTAAAATCCGACCCGTTAGCAGCTGTTGAAATGAAGAGTTTGGGTGGAGATGTGTGGACATCTCCACCCATCTCACTTCCTGTTGGTGATACGGTGGTAGTGTGCTACATCACGGCGGAAGATGGCAGTCTTGTTTCTGAGTTCGTCGAGTTCATCATCTCCCTAACCGATGAATCAGGTGGCGTATTAATCGCAACCATCTCCATTTTTATTTCTCTCTCAAATGCTGACTTCCTTGATATGCCACAAAGTAGGAACTCACCCAATTACTACCCTGGGCGATATTTTTTTACTTTTTTTTTTTCCATGGCAAGTTATATTAGAAAAGTGTTTCAACAAAAAAAAAAAAAAAATTATATGAGTCTGTATAATGAATTTTAAAAATTGTTTTAAGGGGCAAAAACAACTAAACTGAGATAAAAAGGAAAAAAACCCTACTGCTTTATTCTCATAGTAGGGTTTGAAATTGTCAGTGAGAGAGAGTAATGGATGTCAGAGAGAGAGAAAGTGAGAGAGGAGAAAGATCATGATTGCATAAACGCACCAAATCAATGAAACAGTTGTTGTCTGCTTCTATCACTTCTTCGTTGCTTCTTCTATATAAGAGAGAGAGAGAGAGAACAGTAACCCAGAGCACCCTTTCCTTCAAAATGCATCCTTCCCTGATCTCTTTTTTTGACTTTTGTAAAACCAGGCTTTTCAATCGGAAACCTAACCGAGTTAGTTTCCCCAGACGTGATGCATCTTCTTACCCCTCTCTTCAGATAAGCAAGTTCGACAAGAGACCCAAAGTAGTGTACAAGAAGAAAGTGGAAGAGAGAGAGAGAGAACAGTAACCCAGAGCACCCTTTCCTTCAAAATGCATCCTTCCCTGATCTCTTTTTTGACTTTTGTAAAACCAGGCTTTTCAATCGGAAACCTAACCGAGTGACTTTCCCCAGACGTGATGCATCGTCTTACCCCTCTCTTCAGATAAAAAACACTGACAAAAGACCCAAAGTAGTGTACAAGAAGAAAGTTGAAGAGATAGAGGAAGAAGAAGCTACTGAAATGAGATTGGTGTATGTAGTTGTTATGAAGGATTTAGTAGGTAACCGAAGGATGAACTACTTCCTAAAATCCGACCCGTTAGCAGCTGTTGAAATGAAGAGTTTGGGTGGAGATGTGTGGACATCTCCACCCATCTCACTTCCTGTTGGTGATACGGTGGTAGTGTGCTACATCACGGCGGAAGATGGCAGTCTTGTTTCTAAGTTCGTCGAGTTCATCATCTCCCTAACTGATGAATCAGGTGGCGTATTAATAGCAACCATCTCCGTTTTTGTTTCTCTCTCAAATGCTGACTTCCTTGATATGCCACAAAGTAGGAACTCACCCAATTACTACCCGGGGCGATATTTTTTTTACTTTTTTTTTTCCATGGCAAGTTATATTAGAAAAGTGTTTCAACAAAAAAAAAATTATATGAGTCTGTATAATGAATTTTACAAATTGTTTTAAGGGGCAAAAACAACTAAACTGAGTTAAAAAAGAAAAAAACCCTACTGCTTTATTCTCATAGTAGGGTTTGAAATTGTCAGTGAGAGAGAGTAATGGATGTCAGAGAGAGAGAGAGAGAGAAAGTGAGAGAGGAGAAAGATCATGATTGCATAAACGCACCAAATCAATGAAACAGTTGTTGTCTGCTTCTATCACTTCTTCGTTGCTTCTTCTATATAAGAGAGAACAGTAACCCAGAGCACCCTTTCCTTCAAAATGCATCCTTCCATGATCTCTTTTTTTTACTTTTGTAAAACCAGGCTTTTCAATCGGAAACCTAACCGAGTGACTTTCCCCAGACGTGATGCATCGTCTTACCCCTCTCTTCAGATAAAAAACACTGACAAAAGACCTAAAGTAGTGTACAAGAAGAAAGTTGAAGAGATAGAGGAAGAAGAAGCTACTGAAATGAGATTGGTGTATGTAGTTGTTATGAAGGATTTAGTAGGTAACCGAAGGATGAACTACTTCCTAAAATCCGACCCGTTAGCAGCTGTTGAAATGAAGAGTTTGGGTGGAGATGTGTGGACATCTCCACCCATCTCACTTCCTGTTGGTGATACGGTGGTAGTGTGCTACATCACGGCGGAAGACGGCAGTCTTGTTTCTGAGTTCGTCGAGTTCATCATCTCCCTAACTGATGAATCAGGTGGCGTATTAATCGCAACCATCTCCGTTTTTGTTTCTCTCTCAAATGCTGACTTCCTTGATATGCCACAAAGTAGGAACTCACCCAATTACTACCCTGGGCGATATTTTTTTTACTTTTTTTTTCCATGGCAAGTTATATTAGAAAAGTGTTTCAACAAAAAAAAAATTATATGAGTCTGTATAATGAATTTTAAAAATTGTTTTAAGGGGCAAAAACAACTAAACTGAGTTAAAAAAGAAAAAAACCCTACTGCTTTATTCTCATAGTAGGGTTTGAAATTGTCAGTGAGAGAGAGTAATGGATGTAGGAGAGAGAGAGAGAGAGAGAAAGTGAGAGAGGAGAAAGATCATGATTGCATAAACGCACCAAATCAATGAAACAGTTGTTGTCTGCTTCTATCACTTCTTCGTTGCTTCTTCTATATAAGAGAGAACAGTAACCCAGAGCACCCTTTCCTTCAAAATGCATCCTTCCATGATCTCTTTTTTTTACTTTTGTAAAACCAGGCTTTTCAATCGGAAACCTAACCGAGTGACTTTCCCCAGACGTGATGCATCGTCTTACCCCTCTCTTCAGATAAAAAACACTGACAAAAGACCTAAAGTAGTGTACAAGAAGAAAGTTGAAGAGATAGAGGAAGAAGAAGCTACTGAAATGAGATTGGTGTATGTAGTTGTTATGAAGGATTTAGTAGGTAACCGAAGGATGAACTACTTCCTAAAATCCGACCCGTTAGCAGCTGTTGAAATGAAGAGTTTGGGTGGAGATGTGTGGACATCTCCACCCATCTCACTTCCTGTTGGTGATACGGTGGTAGTGTGCTACATCACGGCGGAAGACGGCAGTCTTGTTTCTGAGTTCGTCGAGTTCATCATCTCCCTAACTGATGAATCAGGTGGCGTATTAATCGCAACCATCTCCGTTTTTGTTTCTCTCTCAAATGCTGACTTCCTTGATATGCCACAAAGTAGGAACTCACCCAATTACTACCCTGGGCGATATTTTTTTTACTTTTTTTTTCCATGGCAAGTTATATTAGAAAAGTGTTTCAACAAAAAAAAAATTATATGAGTCTGTATAATGAATTTTAAAAATTGTTTTAAGGGGCAAAAACAACTAAACTGAGTTAAAAAAGAAAAAAACCCTACTGCTTTATTCTCATAGTAGGGTTTGAAATTGTCAGTGAGAGAGAGTAATGGATGTAGGAGAGAGAGAGAGAGAGAGAGAGAAAGTGAGAGAGGAGAAAGATCATGATTGCATAAACGCACCAAATCAATGAAACAGTTGTTGTCTGCTTCTATCACTTCTTCGTTGCTTCTTCTATATAAGAGAGAACAGTAACCCAGAGCACCCTTTCCTTCAAAATGCATCCTTCCATGATCTCTTTTTTTTACTTTTGTAAAACCAGGCTTTTCAATCGGAAACCTAACCGAGTGACTTTCCCCAGACGTGATGCATCGTCTTACCCCTCTCTTCAGATAAAAAACACTGACAAAAGACCTAAAGTAGTGTACAAGAAGAAAGTTGAAGAGATAGAGGAAGAAGAAGCTACTGAAATGAGATTGGTGTATGTAGTTGTTATGAAGGATTTAGTAGGTAACCGAAGGATGAACTACTTCCTAAAATCCGACCCGTTAGCAGCTGTTGAAATGAAGAGTTTGGGTGGAGATGTGTGGATATCTCCACCCATCTCACTTCCTTTTGGTGATACGGTGGTAGTGTGCTACATCACGGCGGAAGATGGCAGTCTTGTTTCTGAGTTCGTCGAGTTCATCATCTCCCTAACTGATGAATCAGGTGGCGTATTAATCGCAACCATCTCCGTTTTTGTTTCTCTCTCAAATGCTGACTTCCTTGATATGCCACAAAGTAGGAACTCACCCAATTACTACCCTGGGCGTTATTTTTTTACTTTTTTTTTTTCCATGGCAAGTTATATTAGAAAAGTGTTTCAACAAAAAAAAAAAATTATATGAGTCTGTATAATGAATTTTAAAAATTGTTTTAAGGGGCAAAAACAACTAAACTGAGATAAAAAGGAAAAAAACCCTACTGCTTTATTCTCATAGTAGGGTTTGAAATTGTCAGTGAGAGAGAGTAATGGATGTCAGAGAGAGAGAGAGAAAGTGAGAGAGGAGAAAGATCATGATTGCATAAACGCACCAAATCAATTAAACAATTGTTGTCTGCTTCTATCACTTCTTCGTTGCTTCTTCTATATAAGAGAAAGAGAGAGAGAACAGTACCCCAGAGCACCCTTTCCTTCAAAATGCATCCTTCCCTGATCTCTTTTTTTGACTTTTGTAAAACCAGGCTTTTCAATCGGAAACATAACCGAGTTAGTTTCCCCAGACGTGATGCATCTTCTTACCCCTCTCTTCAGATAAGCAAGTTCGACAAGAGACCCAAAGTAGTGTACAAGAAGAAAGTGGAAGAGAGAGAGAGAGAGAGAGAACAGTAACCCAGAGCACCCTTTCCTTCAAAATGCATCCTTCCATGATCTCTTTTTTTGACTTTTGTAAAACCAGGCTTTTCAATCGGAAACCTAACCGAGTGACTTTCCCTAGACGTGATGCATCGTCTTACCCCTCTCTTCAGATAAAAAACACTGACAAAAGACCCAAAGTATTGTACAAGAAGAAAGTTGAAGAGATAGAGGAAGAAGAAGCTACTGAAATGAGATTGGTGTATGTAGTTGTTATGAAGGATTTAGTAGGTAACCGAAGGATGAACTACTTCCTAAAATCCGACCCGTTAGCAGCTGTTGAAATGAAGAGTTTGGGTGGAGATGTGTGGACATCTCCACCCATCTCACTTCCTGTTGGTGATACGGTGGTAGTGTGCTACATCACGGCGGAAGATGGCAGTCTTGTTTCTAAGTTCGTCGAGTTCATCATCTCCCTAACTGATGAATCAGGTGGCGTATTAATCGCAACCATCTCCGTTTTTGTTTCTCTCTCAAATGCTGACTTCCTTGATATGCCACAAAGTAGGAACTCACCCAATTACTACCCTGGGCGATATTTTTTTACTTTTTTTTTTCCATGGCAAGTTATATTAGAAAAGTGTTTCAACAAAAAAAAAATTATATGAGTCTGTATAATGAATTTTAAAAATTGTTTTAAGGGGCAAAAACAACTAAACTGAGTTAAAAAAGAAAAAAACCCTACTGCTTTATTCTCATAGTAGGGTTTGAAATTGTCAGTGAGAGAGAGTAATGGATGTCAGAGAGAGAGAGAGAGAGAGAAAGTGAGAGAGGAGAAAGATCATGATTGCATAAACGCACCAAATCAATGAAACAGTTGTTGTCTGCTTCTATCACTTCTTCGTTGCTTCTTCTATATAAGAGAGAACAGTAACCCAGAGCACCCTTTCCTTCAAAATGCATCCTTCCATGATCTCTTTTTTTTACTTTTGTAAAACCAGGCTTTTCAATCGGAAACCTAACCGAGTGACTTTCCCCAGACGTGATGCATCGTCTTACCCCTCTCTTCAGATAAAAAACACTGACAAAAGACCTAAAGTAGTGTACAAGAAGAAAGTTGAAGAGATAGAGGAAGAAGAAGCTACTGAAATGAGATTGGTGTATGTAGTTGTTATGAAGGATTTAGTAGGTAACCGAAGGATGAACTACTTCCTAAAATCCGACCCGTTAGCAGCTGTTGAAATGAAGAGTTTGGGTGGAGATGTGTGGACATCTCCACCCATCTCACTTCCTGTTGGTGATACGGTGGTAGTGTGCTACATCACGGCGGAAGATGGCAGTCTTGTTTCTGAGTTCGTCGAGTTCATCATCTCCCTAACTGATGAATCAGGTGGCGTATTAATCGCAACCATCTCCGTTTTTGTTTCTCTCTCAAATGCTGACTTCCTTGATATGCCACAAAGTAGGAACTCACCCAATTACTACCCTGGGCGATATTTTTTTACTTTTTTTTTTTCCATGGCAAGTTATATTAGAAAAGTGTTTCAACAAAAAAAAAAATTATATGAGTCTGTATAATGAATTTTAAAAATTGTTTTAAGGGGCAAAAACAACTAAACTGAGATAAAAAGGAAAAAAAACCCTACTGCTTTATTCTCATAGTAGGGTTTGAAATTGTCAGTGGGAGAGAGTAATGGATGTCAGAGAGAGAGAGAGAGAAAGTGAGAGAGGAGAAAGATCATGATTGCATAAACGCACCAAATCAATTAAACAATTGTTGTCTGCTTCTATCACTTCTTCGTTGCTTCTTCTATATAAGAGAAAGATAGAGAGAACAGTACCCCAGAGCACCCTTTCCTTCAAAATGCATCCTTCCCTGATCTCTTTTTTTGACTTTTGTAAAACCAGGCTTTTCAATCGGAAACCTAACCGAGTTAGTTTCCCCAGACGTGATGCATCTTCTTACCCCTCTCTTCAGATAAGCAAGTTCGACAAGAGACCCAAAGTAGTGTACAAGAAGAAAGTGGAAGAGAGAGAGAGAGAGAGAGAGAGAGAGAACAGTAACCCAGAGCACCCTTTCCTTCAAAATGCATCCTTCCATGATCTCTTTTTTTGACTTTTGTAAAACCAGGCTTTTCAATCGGAAACCAAACCGAGTGACTTTCCCCAGACGTGATGCATCGTCTTACCCCTCTCTTCAGATAAAAAACACTGACAAAAGACCCAAAGTAGTGTACAAGAAGAAAGTTGAAGAGATAGAGGAAGAAGAAGCTACTGAAATGAGATTGGTGTATGTAATTGTTATGAAGGATTTAGTAGGTAACCGAAGGATGAACTACTTCCTAAAATCCGACCCGTTAGCAGCTGTTGAAATGAAGAGTTTGGGTGGAGATGTGTGGACATCTCCACCCATCTCACTTCCTGTTGGTGATACGGTGGTAGTGTGCTACATCACGGCGGAAGATGGCAGTCTTGTTTCTGAGTTCGTGGAGTTCATCATCTCCCTAACTGATGAATCAGGTGGCGTATTAATCGCAACCATCTCCGTTTTTGTTTCTCTCTCAAATGCTGACTTCCTTGATATGCCACAAAGTAGGAACTCACCCAATTACTACCCTGGGCGATATTTTTTTACTTTTTTTTTTTCCATGGCAAGTTATATTAGAAAAGTGTTTCAACAAAAAAAAAATTTATATGAGTCTGTATAATGAATTTTAAAAATTGTTTTAAGGGGCAAAAACAACTAACCTGAGATAAAAAGGAAAAAAACCCTACTGCTTTATTCTCATAGTAGGGTTTGAAATTGTCAGTGAGAGAGAGTAATGGATGTCAGAGAGAGAGAGAGAGAGAGAAAGTGAGAGAGGAGAAAGATCATGATTGCATAAACGCACCAAATCAATGAAACAGTTGTTGTCTGCTTCTATCACTTCTTTGTTGCTTCTTCTATATAAGAGAGAGAGAGAGAACAGTAACCCAGAGCACCCTTTCCTTCAAAATGCATCCATCCCTGATCTCCTTTTTTTACTTTTGTAAAACCAGGCTTTTCAATCGGAAACCTAACCGAGTTAGTTTCCCCAGACGTGATGCATCTTCTTACCCCTCTCTTCAGATAAGCAAGTTCGACAAGAGACCCAAAGTAGTGTACAAGAAGAAAGTGGAAGAGAGAGAGAGAGAGAGAGAGAACAGTAACCCAGAGCACCCTTTTCTTCAAAATGCATCCTTCCCTGATCTCTTTTTTTGACTTTTGTAAAACCAGGCTTTTCAATCGGAAATCTAACCGAGTGACTTTCCCCAGACGTGATGCATCGTCTTACCCCTCTCTTCAGATAAAAAACTCTGACAAAAGACCCAAAGTAGTGTCCAAGAAGAAAGTTGAAGAGATAGAGGAAGAAGAAGCTACTGAAATGAGATTGGTGTATGTAGTTGTTATGAAGGATTTAGTAGGTAACCGAAGGATGAACTACTTCCTAAAATCCGACCCGTTAGCAGCTGTTGAAATGAAGAGTTTGGGTGGAGATGTGTGGACATCTCCACCCATCTCACTTCCTGTTGGTGATACGGTGGTAGTGTGCTACATCACGGCGGAAGATGGCAGTCTTGTTTCTGAGTTCGTCGAGTTCATCATCTCCCTAACCGATGAATCAGGTGGCGTATTAATCGCAACCATCTCCATTTTTGTTTCTCTCTCAAATGCTGACTTCCTTGATATACCACAAAGTAGGAACTCACCCAATTACTACCCTGGGCGATATTTTTTTACTTTTTTTTTTTCCATGGCAAGTTATATTAGAAAAGTGTTTCAACAAAAAAAAAAAAAAATTATATGAGTCTGTATAATGAATTTTAAAAATTGTTTTAAGGGGCAAAAACAACTAAACTGAGATAAAAAGGAAAAAAACCCTACTGCTTTATTCTCATAGTAGGGTTTGAAATTGTCAGTGAGAGAGAGTAATGGATGTCAGAGAGAGAGAAAGTGAGAGAGGAGAAAGATCATGATTGCATAAACGCACCAAATCAATGAAACAGTTGTTGTCTGCTTCTATCACTTCTTCGTTGCTTCTTCTATATAAGAGAGAGAGAGAGAGAGAGAGAGAACAGTAACCCAGAGCACCCTTTCCTTCAAAATGCATCCTTCCCTGATCTCTTTTTTTGACTTTTGTAAAACCAGGCTTTTCAATCGGAAACCTAACCGAGTTAGTTTCCCCAGACGTGATGCATCTTCTTACCCCTCTCTTCAGATAAGCAAGTTCGACAAGAGACCCAAAGTAGTGTACAAGAAGAAAGTGGAAGAGAGAGAGAGAGAACAGTAACCCAGAGCACCCTTTCCTTCAAAATGCATCCTTCCCTGATCTCTTTTTTGACTTTTGTAAAACCAGGCTTTTCAATCGGAAACCTAACCGAGTGACTTTCCCCAGACGTGATGCATCGTCTTACCCCTCTCTTCAGATAAAAAACACTGACAAAAGACCCAAAGTAGTGTACAAGAAGAAAGTTGAAGAGATAGAGGAAGAAGAAGCTACTGAAATGAGATTGGTGTATGTAGTTGTTATGAAGGATTTAGTAGGTAACCGAAGGATGAACTACTTCCTAAAATCCGACCCGTTAGCAGCTGTTGAAATGAAGAGTTTGGGTGGAGATGTGTGGACATCTCCACCCATCTCACTTCCTGTTGGTGATACGGTGGTAGTGTGCTACATCACGGCGGAAGATGGCAGTCTTGTTTCTAAGTTCGTCGAGTTCATCATCTCCCTAACTGATGAATCAGGTGGCGTATTAATCGCAACCATCTCCGTTTTTGTTTCTCTCTCAAATGCTGACTTCCTTGATATGCCACAAAGTAGGAACTCACCCAATTACTACCCTGGGCGATATTTTTTTTACTTTTTTTTTTCCATGGCAAGTTATATTAGAAAAGTGTTTCAACAAAAAAAAAATTATATGAGTCTGTATAATGAATTTTAAAAATTGTTTTAAGGGGCAAAAACAACTAAACTGAGTTAAAAAAGAAAAAAACCCTACTGCTTTATTCTCATAGTAGGGTTTGAAATTGTCAGTGAGAGAGAGTAATGGATGTCAGAGAGAGAGAGAGAGAGAGAGAAAGTGAGAGAGGAGAAAGATCATGATTGCATAAACGCACCAAATCAATGAAACAGTTGTTGTCTGCTTCTATCACTTCTTCGTTGCTTCTTCTATATAAGAGAGAACAGTAACCCAGAGCACCCTTTCCTTCAAAATGCATCCTTCCATGATCTCTTTTTTTTACTTTTGTAAAACCAGGCTTTTCAATCGGAAACCTAACCGAGTGACTTTCCCCAGACGTGATGCATCGTCTTACCCCTCTCTTCAGATAAAAAACACTGACAAAAGACCTAAAGTAGTGTACAAGAAGAAAGTTGAAGAGATAGAGGAAGAAGAAGCTACTGAAATGAGATTGGTGTATGTAGTTGTTATGAAGGATTTAGTAGGTAACCGAAGGATGAACTACTTCCTAAAATCCGACCCGTTAGCAGCTGTTGAAATGAAGAGTTTGGGTGGAGATGTGTGGACATCTCCACCCATCTCACTTCCTGTTGGTGATACGGTGGTAGTGTGCTACATCACGGCGGAAGATGGCAGTCTTGTTTCTGAGTTCGTCGAGTTCATCATCTCCCTAACTGATGAATCAGGTGGCGTATTAATCGCAACCATCTCCGTTTTTGTTTCTCTCTCAAATGCTGACTTCCTTGATATGCCACAAAGTAGGAACTCACCCAATTACTACCCTGGGCGATATTTTTTTACTTTTTTTTTTTTCCATGGCAAGTTATATTAGAAAAGTGTTTCAACAAAAAAAAAAATTATATGAGTCTGTATAATGAATTTTAAAAATTGTTTTAAGGGGCAAAAACAACTAAACTGAGATAAAAAGGAAAAAAAACCCTACTGCTTTATTCTCATAGTAGGGTTTGAAATTGTCAGTGAGAGAGAATAATGGATGTCAGAGAGAGAGAGAGAAAGTGAGAGAGGAGATAGATCATGATTGCATAAACGCACCAAATCAATTAAACAATTGTTGTCTGCTTCTATCACTTCTTCGTTGCTTCTTCTATATAAGAGAAAGAGAGAGAGAACAGTACCCCAGAGCACCCTTTCCTTCAAAATGCATCCTTCCCTGATCTCTTTTTTTGACTTTTGTAAAACCAGGCTTTTCAATCGGAAACCTAACCGAGTTAGTTTCCCCAGACGTGATGCATCTTCTTACCCCTCTCTTCAGATAAGCAAGTTCGACAAGAGACCCAAAGTAGTGTACAAGAAGAAAGTGGAAGAGAGAGAGAGAGAGAGAGAACAGTAACCCAGAGCACCCTTTCCTTCAAAATGCATCCTTCCATGATCTCTTTTTTTGACTTTTGTAAAACCAGGCTTTTCAATCGGAAACCTAACCGAGTGACTTTCCCCAGACGTGATGCATCGTCTTACCCCTCTCTTCAGATAAAAAACACTGACAAAAGACCCAAAGTAGTGTACAAGAAGAAAGTTGAAGAGATAGAGGAAGAAGAAGCTACTAAAATGAGATTGGTGTATGTAGTTGTTATGAAGGATTTAGTAGGTAACCGAAGGATGAACTACTTCCTAAAATCCGACCCGTTAGCAGCTGTTGAAATGAAGAGTTTGGGTGGAGATGTGTGGACATCTCCACCCATCTCACTTCCTGTTGGTGATACGGTGGTAGTGTGCTACATCACGGCGGAAGATGGCAGTCTTGTTTCTGAGTTCGTCGAGTTCATCATCTCCCTAACTGATGAATCAGGTGGCGTATTAATCGCAAACATCTCCGTTTTTGTTTCTCTCTCAAATGCTGACTTCCTTGATATGCCACAAAGTAGGAACTCACCCAATTACTACCCTGGGCGATATTTTTTTACTTTTTCTTTTTTCCATGGCAAGTTATATTAGAAAAGTGTTTCAACAAAAAAAAAATTTATATGAGTCTGTATAATGAATTTTAAAAATTGTTTTAAGGGGCAAAAACAACTAAACTGAGATAAAAAGGAAAAGAACCCTACTGTTTTATTCTCATAGTAGGGTTTGAAATTGTCAGTGAGAGAGAGTAATGGATGTCAGAGAGAGAGATAGAGAGAGAGAGAAAGTGAGAGAGGAGAAAGATCATGATTGCATAAACGCACCAAATCAATGAAACAGTTGTTGTCTGCTTCTATCACTTCTTCGTTGCTTCTTCTATATAAGAGAGAGAGAGAGAGAGAACAGTAACCCAGAGCACCCTTTCCTTCAAAATGCATCCTTCCCTGATCTCTTTTTTTGACTTTTGTAAAACCAGGCTTTTCAATCGGAAACCTAACCGAGTGACTTTCCCCAGACGTGATGCATCGTCTTACCCCTCTCTTCAGATAAAAAACACTGACAAAAGACCCAAAGTAGTGTACAAGAAGAAAGTTGAAGAGATAGAGGAAGAAGAAGCTACTGAAATGAGATTGGTGTATGTAGTTGTTATGAAGGATTTAGTAGGTAACCGAAGGATGAACTACTTCCTAAAATCCGACCCGTTAGCAGCTGTTGAAATGAAGAGTTTGGGTGGAGATGTGTGGACATCTCCACCCATCTCACTTCCTGTTGGTGATACGGTGGTAGTGTGCTACATCACGGCGGAAGATGGCAGTATTGTTTCTAAGTTCGTCGAGTTCATCATCTCCCTAACTGATGAATCAGGTGGCGTATTAATCGCAACCATCTCCGTTTTTGTTTCTCTCTCAAATGCTGACTTCCTTGATATGCCACAAAGTAGGAACTCACCCAATTACTACCCTGGGCGATATTTTTTTACTTTTTTTTTTTCCATGGCAAGTTATATTAGAAAAGTGTTTCAAAAAAAAAAAAAAATTATATGAGTCTGTATAATGAATTTTAAAAATTGTTTTAAGGGGCAAAAACAACTAACCTGAGATAAAAAGGAAAAAAACCCTACTGCTTTATTCTCATAGTAGGGTTTGAAATTGTCAGTGAGAGAGAGTAATGGATGTCAGAGAGAGAGAGAGAGAGAGAAAGTGAGAGAGGAGAAAGATCATGATTGCATAAACGCACCAAATCAATGAAACAGTTGTTGTCTGCTTCTATCACTTCTTTGTTGCTTCTTCTATATAAGAGAGAGAGAGAGAACAGTAACCCAGAGCACCCTTTCCTTCAAAATGCATCCATCCCTGATCTCTTTTTTTTACTTTTGTAAAACCAGGCTTTTCAATCGGAAACCTAACCGAGTTAGTTTCCCCAGACGTGATACATCTTCTTACCCCTCTCTTCAGATAAGCAAGTTCGACAAGAGACCCAAAGTAGTGTACAAGAAGAAAGTGGAAGAGAGAGAGAGAGAGAGAGAACAGTAACCCAGAGCACCCTTTTCTTCAAAATGCATCCTTCCCTGATCTCTTTTTTTGACTTTTGTAAAACCAGGCTTTTCAATCGGAAATCTAACCGAGTGACTTTCCCCAGACGTGATGCATCGTCTTACCCCTCTCTTCAGATAAAAAACTCTGACAAAAGACCCAAAGTAGTGTCCAAGAAGAAAGTTGAAGAGATAGAGGAAGAAGAAGCTACTGAAATGAGATTGGTGTATGTAGTTGTTATGAAGGATTTAGTAGGTAACCGAAGGATGAACTACTTCCTAAAATCCGACCCGTTAGCAGCTGTTGAAATGAAGAGTTTGGGTGGAGATGTGTGGCCATCTCCACCCATCTCACTTCCTGTTGGTGATACGGTGGTAGTGTGCTACATCACGGCGGAAGATGGCAGTCTTGATTCTGAGTTCGTCGAGTTCATCATCTCCCTAACCGATGAATCAGGTGGCGTATTAATCGCAACCATCTCCATTTTTGTTTCTCTCTCAAATGCTGACTTCCTTGATATGCCACAAAGTAGGAACTCACCCAATTACTACCCTGGGCGATATTTTTTTACTTTTTTTTTTTCCATGGCAAGTTATATTAGAAAAGTGTTTCAACAAAAAAAAAAAAAAAATTATATGAGTCTGTATAATGAATTTTAAAAATTGTTTTAAGGGGCAAAAACAACTAAACTGAGATAAAAAGGAAAAAAACCCTACTGCTTTATTCTCATAGTAGGGTTTGAAATTGTCAGTGAGAGAGAGTAATGGATGTCAGAGAGAGAGAAAGTGAGAGAGGAGAAAGATCATGATTGCATAAACGCACCAAATCAATGAAACAGTTGTTGTCTGCTTCTATCACTTCTTCGTTGCTTCTTCTATATAAGAGAGAGAGAGAGAGAGAGAGAGAGAACAGTAACCCAGAGCACCCTTTCCTTCAAAATGCATCCTTCCCTGATCTCTTTTTTTGACTTTTGTAAAACCAGGCTTTTCAATCGGAAACCTAACCGAGTTAGTTTCCCCAGACGTGATGCATCTTCTTACCCCTCTCTTCAGATAAGCAAGTTCGACAAGAGACCCAAAGTAGTGTACAAGAAGAAAGTGGAAGAGAGAGAGAGAGAACAGTAACCCAGAGCACCCTTTCCTTCAAAATGCATCCTTCCCTGATCTCTTTTTTGACTTTTGTAAAACCAGGCTTTTCAATCGGAAACCTAACCGAGTGACTTTCCCCAGACGTGATGCATCGTCTTACCCCTCTCTTCAGATAAAAAACACTGACAAAAGACCCAAAGTAGTGTACAAGAAGAAAGTTGAAGAGATAGAGGAAGAAGAAGCTACTGAAATGAGATTGGTGTATGTAGTTGTTATGAAGGATTTAGTAGGTAACCGAAGGATGAACTACTTCCTAAAATCCGACCCGTTAGCAGCTGTTGAAATGAAGAGTTTGGGTGGAGATGTGTGGACATCTCCACCCATCTCACTTCCTGTTGGTGATACGGTGGTAGTGTGCTACATCACGGCGGAAGATGGCAGTCTTGTTTCTAAGTTCGTCGAGTTCATCATCTCCCTAACTGATGAATCAGGTGGCGTATTAATCGCAACCATCTCCGTTTTTGTTTCTCTCTCAAATGCTGACTTCCTTGATATGCCACAAAGTAGGAACTCACCCAATTACTACCCTGGGCGATATTTTTTTTACTTTTTTTTTTCCATGGCAAGTTATATTAGAAAAGTGTTTCAACAAAAAAAAAAATTATATGAGTCTGTATAATGAATTTTAAAAATTGTTTTAAGGGGCAAAAACAACTAAACTGAGTTAAAAAAGAAAAAAACCCTACTGCTTTATTCTCATAGTAGGGTTTGAAATTGTCAGTGAGAGAGAGTAATGGATGTCAGAGAGAGAGAGAGAGAGAGAAAGTGAGAGAGGAGAAAGATCATGATTGCATAAACGCACCAAATCAATGAAACAGTTGTTGTCTGCTTCTATCACTTCTTCGTTGCTTCTTCTATATAAGAGAGAACAGTAACCCAGAGCACCCTTTCCTTCAAAATGCATCCTTCCATGATCTCTTTTTTTTACTTTTGTAAAACCAGGCTTTTCAATCGGAAACCTAACCGAGTGACTTTCCCCAGACGTGATGCATCGTCTTACCCCTCTCTTCAGATAAAAAACACTGACAAAAGACCTAAAGTAGTGTACAAGAAGAAAGTTGAAGAGATAGAGGAAGAAGAAGCTACTGAAATGAGATTGGTGTATGTAGTTGTTATGAAGGATTTAGTAGGTAACCGAAGGATGAACTACTTCCTAAAATCCGACCCGTTAGCAGCTGTTGAAATGAAGAGTTTGGGTGGAGATGTGTGGACATCTCCACCCATCTCACTTCCTGTTGGTGATACGGTGGTAGTGTGCTACATCACGGCGGAAGATGGCAGTCTTGTTTCTGAGTTCGTCGAGTTCATCATCTCCCTAACTGATGAATCAGGTGGCGTATTAATCGCAACCATCTCCGTTTTTGTTTCTCTCTCAAATGCTGACTTCCTTGATATGCCACAAAGTAGGAACTCACCCAATTACTACCCTGGGCGATATTTTTTTACTTTTTTTTTTTTCCATGGCAAGTTATATTAGAAAAGTGTTTCAACAAAAAAAAAAAAATTATATGAGTCTGTATAATGAATTTTAAAAATTGTTTTAAGGGGCAAAAACAACTAAACTGAGATAAAAAGGAAAAAAAACCCTACTGCTTTATTCTCATAGTAGGGTTTGAAATTGTCAGTGAGAGAGAATAATGGATGTCAGAGAGAGAGAGAGAAAGTGAGAGAGGAGAAAGATCATGATTGCATAAACGCACCAAATCAATTAAACAATTGTTGTCTGCTTCTATCACTTCTTCGTTGCTTCTTCTATATAAGAGAAAGAGAGAGAGAACAGTACCCCAGAGCACCCTTTCCTTCAAAATGCATCCTTCCCTGATCTCTTTTTTTGACTTTTGTAAAACCAGGCTTTTCAATCGGAAACCTAACCGAGTTAGTTTCCCCAGACGTGATGCATCTTCTTACCCCTCTCTTCAGATAAGCAAGTTCGACAAGAGACCCAAAGTAGTGTACAAGAAGAAAGTGGAAGAGAGAGAGAGAGAGAGAGAACAGTAACCCAGAGCACCCTTTCCTTCAAAATGCATCCTTCCATGATCTCTTTTTTTGACTTTTGTAAAACCAGGCTTTTCAATCGGAAACCTAACCGAGTGACTTTCCCCAGACGTGATGCATCGTCTTACCCCTCTCTTCAGATAAAAAACACTGACAAAAGACCCAAAGTAGTGTACAAGAAGAAAGTTGAAGAGATAGAGGAAGAAGAAGCTACTGAAATGAGATTGGTGTATGTAGTTGTTATGAAGGATTTAGTAGGTAACCGAAGGATGAACTACTTCCTAAAATCCGACCCGTTAGCAGCTGTTGAAATGAAGAGTTTGGGTGGAGATGTGTGGACATCTCCACCCATCTCACTTCCTGTTGGTGATACGGTGGTAGTGTGCTACATCACGGCGGAAGATGGCAGTCTTGTTTCTAAGTTCGTCGAGTTCATCATCTCCCTAACTGATGAATCAGGTGGCGTATTAATCGCAACCATCTCCGTTTTTGTTTCTTTCTCAAATGCTGACTTCCTTGATATGCCACAAAGTAGGAACTCACCCAATTACTACCCTGGGCGATATTTTTTTACTTTTTTTTTTCCATGGCAAGTTATATTAGAAAAGTGTTTCAACAAAAAAAAAATTATATGAGTCTGTATAATGAATTTTAAAAATTGTTTTAAGGGGCAAAAACAACTAAACTGAGTTAAAAAAGAAAAAAACCCTACTGCTTTATTCTCATAGTAGGGTTTGAAATTGTCAGTGGGAGAGAGTAATGGATGTCAGAGAGAGAGAGAGAGAGAGAAAGTGAGAGAGGAGAAAGATCATGATTGCATAAACGCACCAAATCAATGAAACAGTTGTTGTCTGCTTCTATCACTTCTTCATTGCTTCTTCTATATAAGAGAGAACAGTAACCCAGAGCACCCTTTCCTTCAAAATGCATCCTTCCATGATCTCTTTTTTTTACTTTTGTAAAACCAGGATTTTCAATCGGAAACCTAACCGAGTGACTTTCCCCAGACGTGATGCATCGTCTTACCCCTCTCTTCAGATAAAAAACACTGACAAAAGACCTAAAGTAGTGTACAAGAAGAAAGTTGAAGAGATAGAGGAAGAAGAAGCTACTGAAATGAGATTGGTGTATGTAGTTGTTATGAAGGATTTAGTAGGTAACCGAAGGATGAACTACTTCCTAAAATCCGACCCGTTAGCTGCTGTTGAAATGAAGAGTTTGGGTGGAGATGTGTGGACATCTCCACCCATCTCACTTCCTGTTGGTGATACGGTGGTAGTGTGCTACATCACGGCGGAAGATGGCAGTCTTGTTTCTGAGTTCGTCGAGTTCATCATCTCCCTAACTGATGAATCAGGTGGCGTATTAATCGCAACCATCTCCGTTTTTGTTTCTCTCTCAAATGCTGACTTCCTTGATATGCCACAAAGTAGGAACTCACCCAATTACTACCCTGGGCGATATTTTTTTACTTTTTTTTTTTCCATGGCAAGTTATATTAGAAAAGTGTTTCAACAAAAAAAAAAAATTATATGAGTCTGTATAATGAATTTTAAAAATTGTTTTAAGGGGCAAAAACAACTAAACTGAGATAAAAAGGAAAAAAAACCCTACTGCTTTATTCTCATAGTAGGGTTTGAAATTGTCAGTGGGAGAGAGTAATGGATGTCAGAGAGAGAGAGAGAGAAAGTGAGAGAGGAGAAAGATCATGATTGCATAAACGCACCAAATCAATTAAACAATTGTTGTCTGCTTCTATCACTTCTTCGTTGCTTCTTCTATATAAGAGAAAGAGAGAGAGAACAGTACCCCAGAGCACCCTTTCCTTCAAAATGCATCCTTCCCTGATCTCTTTTTTTGACTTTTGTAAAACCAGGCTTTTCAATCGGAAACCTAACCGAGTTAGTTTCCCCAGACGTGATGCATCTTCTTACCCCTCTCTTCAGATAAGCAAGTTCGACAAGAGACCCAAAGTAGTGTACAAGAAGAAAGTGGAAGAGAGAGAGAGAGAGAGAGAGAGAGAGAGAGAGAACAGTAACCCAGAGCACCCTTTCCTTCAAAATGCATCCTTCCATGATCTCTTTTTTTGACTTTTGTAAAACCAGGCTTTTCAATCGGAAACCTAACCGAGTGACTTTCCCCAGACGTGATGCATCATCTTACCCCTCTCTTCAGATAAAAAACACTGACAAAAGACCCAAAGTAGTGTACAAGAAGAAAGTTGAAGAGATAGAGGAAGAAGAAGCTACTGAAATGAGATTGGTGTATGTAGTTGTTATGAAGGATTTAGTAGGTAACCGAAGGATGAACTACTTCCTAAAATCCGACCCGTTAGCAGCTGTTGAAATGAAGAGTTTGGGTGGAGATGTGTGGACATCTCCACCCATCTCACTTCCTGTTGGTGATACGGTGGTAGTGTGCTACATCACGGCGGAAGATGGCAGTCTTGTTTCTGAGTTCGTCGAGTTCATCATCTCCCTAACTGATGAATCAGGTGGCGTATTAATCGCAAACATCTCCGTTTTTGTTTCTCTCTCAAATGCTGACTTCCTTGATATGCCACAAAGTAGGAACTCACCCAATTACTACCCTGGGCGATATTTTTTTACTTTTTCTTTTTTCCATGGCAAGTTATATTAGAAAAGTGTTTCAACAAAAAAAAAATTTATATGAGTCTGTATAATGAATTTTAAAAATTGTTTTAAGGGGCAAAAACAACTAAACTGAGATAAAAAGGAAAAGAACCCTACTGCTTTATTCTCATAGTAGGGTTTGAAATTGTCAGTGAGAGAGAGTAATGGATGTCAGAGAGAGAGATAGAGAGAGAGAGAAAAAGTGAGAGAGGAGAAAGATCATGATTGCATAAACGCACCAAATCAATGAAACAGTTGTTGTCTGCTTCTATCACTTCTTCGTTGCTTCTTCTATATAAGAGAGAGAGAGAGAGAGAGAACAGTAACCCAGAGCACCCTTTCCTTCAAAATGCATCCTTCCCTGATCTCTTTTTTTGACTTTTGTAAAACCAGGCTTTTCAATCGGAAACCTAACCGAGTTAGTTTCCCCAGACGTGATGCATCTTCTTACCCCTCTCTTCAGATAAGCAAGTTCGACAAGAGACCCAAAGTAGTGTACAAGAAGAAAGTGGAAGAGAGAGAGAGAGAGAGAGAGAACAGTAACCCAGAGCACCCTTTCCTTCAAAATGCATCCTTCCCTGATCTCTTTTTTGACTTTTGTAAAACCAGGCTTTTCAATCGGAAACCTAACCGAGTGACTTTCGCCAGACATGATGCATCGTCTTACCCCTCTCTTCAGATAAAAAACACTGACAAAAGACCCAAAGTAGTGTACAAGAAGAAAGTTGAAGAGATAGAGAAGAAGAAGCTACTGAAATGAGATTGGTGTATGTAGTTGTTATGAAGGATTTAGTAGGTAACCGAAGGATGAACTACTTCCTAAAATCCGACCCGTTAGCAGCTGTTGAAATGAAGAGTTTGGGTGGAGATGTGTGAACATCTCCACCCATCTCACTTCCTGTTGGTGATACGGTGGTAGTGTGCTACATCACGGCGGAAGATGGCAGTCTTGTTTCTAAGTTCGTCGAGTTCATCATCTCCCTAACTGATGAATCAGGTGGCGTATTAATCGCAACCATCTCCGTTTTTGTTTCTCTCTCAAATGCTGACTTCCTTGATATGCCACAAAGTAGGAACTCACCCAATTACTACCCTGGGCGATATTTTTTTACTTTTTTTTTTTCCATGGCAAGTTATATTAGAAAAGTGTTTCAACAAAAAAAAAAATTTATATGAGTCTGTATAATGAATTTTAAAAATTGTTTTAAGGGGCAAAAACAACTAACCTGAGATAAAAAGGAAAAAAACCCTACTGTTTTATTCTCATAGTAGGGTTTGAAATTGTCAGTGAGAGAGAGTAATGGATGTCAGAGAGAGAGAGAAAGTGAGAGAGGAGAAAGATCATGATTGCATAAACGCACCAAATCAATGAAACAGTTGTTGTCTGCTTCTATCACTTCTTTGTTGCTTCTTCTATATAAGAGAGAGAGGGAGAACAGTAACCCAGAGCACCCTTTCCTTCAATATGCATCCATCCCTGATCTCTTTTTTTTACTTTTGTAAAACCAGGCTTTTCAATCGGAAACCTAACCGAGTTAGTTTCCCCAGACGTGATGCATCTTCTTACCCCTCTCTTCAGATAAGCAAGTTCGACAAGAGACCCAAAGTAGTGTACAAGAAGAAAGTGGAAGAGAGAGAGAGAGAGAGAGAGAACAGTAACCCAGAGCACCCTTTTCTTCAAAATGCATCCTTCCCTGATCTCTTTTTTTGACTTTTGTAAAACCAGGCTTTTCAATCGGAAACCTAACCGAGTGACTTTCCCCAGACGTGATGCATCGTCTTACCCCTCTCTTCAGATAAAAAACTCTGACAAAAGACCCAAAGTAGTGTCCAAGAAGAAAGTTGAAGAGATAGAGGAAGAAGAAGCTACTGAAATGAGATTGGTGTATGTAGTTGTTATGAAGGATTTAGTAGGTAACCGAAGGATGAACTACTTCCTAAAATCCGACCCGTTAGCAGCTGTTGAAATGAAGAGTTTGGGTGGAGATGTGTGGACATCTCCACCCATCTCACTTCCTGTTGGTGATACGGTGGTAGTGTGCTACATCACGGCGGAAGATGGCAGTCTTGTTTCTGAGTTCGTCGAGTTCATCATCTCCCTAACTGATGAATCAGGTGGCGTATTAATCGCAAACATCTCCGTTTTTGTTTCTCTCTCAAATGCTGACTTCCTTGATATGCCACAAAGTAGGAACTCACCCAATTACTACCCTGGGCGATATTTTTTTACTTTTTTTTTTTCCATGGCAAGTTATATTAGAAATGTGTTTCAACAAAAAAAAAAAAAAAAATTATATGAGTCTGTATAATGAATTTTAAAAATTGTTTTAAGGGGCAAAAACAACTAAACTGAGATAAAAAGGAAAAAAACCCTACTGCTTTATTCTCATAGTAGGGTTTGAAATTGTCAGTGAGAGAGAGTAATGGATGTCAGAGAGAGAGAAAGTGAGAGAGGAGAAAGATCATGATTGCATAAACGCACCAAATCAATGAAACAGTTGTTGTCTGCTTCTATCACTTCTTCGTTGCTTCTTCTATATAAGAGAGAGAGAGAGAGAGAGAACAGTAACCCAGAGCACCCTTTCCTTCAAAATGCATCCTTCCCTGATCTCTTTTTTTGACTTTTGTAAAACCAGGCTTTTCAATCGGAAACCTAACCGAGTTAGTTTCCCCAGACGTGATGCATCTTCTTACCCCTCTCTTCAGATAAGCAAGTTCGACAAGAGACCCAAAGTAGTGTACAAGAAGAAAGTGGAAGAGAGAGAGAGAGAACAGTAACCCAGAGCACCCTTTCCTTCAAAATGCATCCTTCCCTGATCTCTTTTTTGACTTTTGTAAAACCAGGCTTTTCAATCGGAAACCTAACCGAGTGACTTTCCCCAGACGTGATGCATCGTCTTACCCCTCTCTTCAGATAAAAAACACTGACAAAAGACCCAAAGTAGTGTACAAGAAGAAAGTTGAAGAGATAGAGGAAGAAGAAGCTACTAAAATGAGATTGGTGTATGTAGTTGTTATGAAGGATTTAGTAGGTAACCGAAGGATGAACTACTTCCTAAAATCCGACCCGTTAGCAGCTGTTGAAATGAAGAGTTTGGATGGAGATGTGTGGACATCTCCACCCATCTCACTTCCTGTTGGTGATACGGTGGTAGTGTGCTACATCACGGCGGAAGATGGCAGTCTTGTTTCTAAGTTCGTCGAGTTCATCATCTCCCTAACTGATGAATCAGGTGGCGTATTAATCGCAACCATCTCCGTTTTTGTTTCTCTCTCAAATGCTGACTTCCTTGATATGCCACAAAGTAGGAACTCACCCAATTACTACCCTGGGCGATATTTTTTTACTTTTTTTTTTTCATGGCAAGTTATATTAGAAAAGTGTTTCAACAAAAAAAAAATTATATGAGTCTGTATAATGAATTTTAAAAATTGTTTTAAGGGGCAAAAACAACTAAACTGAGTTAAAAAAGAAAAAAACCCTACTGCTTTATTCTCATAGTAGGGTTTGAAATTGTCAGTGAGAGAGAGTAATGGATGTCAGAGAGAGAGAGAGAGAGAGAAAGTGAGAGAGGAGAAAGATCATGATTGCATAAACGCACCAAATCAATGAAACAGTTGTTGTCTGCATCTATCACTTCTTCGTTGCTTCTTCTATATAAGAGAGAACAGTAACCCAGAGCACCCTTTCCTTCAAAATGCATCCTTCCATGATCTCTTTTTTTTTACTTTTGTAAAACCAGGCTTTTCAATCGGAAACCTAACCGAGTGACTTTCCCCAGACGTGATGCATCGTCATACCCCTCTCTTCAGATAAAAAACACTGACAAAAGACCTAAAGTAGTGTACAAGAAGAAAGTTGAAGAGATAGAGGAAGAAGAAGCTACTGAAATGAGATTGGTGTATGTAGTTGTTATGAAGGATTTAGTAGGTAACCGAAGGATGAATTACTTCCTAAAATCCGACCCGTTAGCAGCTGTTGAAATGAAGAGTTTGGGTGGAGATGTGTGGACATCTCCACCCATCTCACTTCCTGTTGGTGATACGGTGGTAGTGTGCTACATCACGGCGGAAGATGGCAGTCTTGTTTCTAAGTTCGTCGAGTTCATCATCTCCCTAACTGATGAATCAGGTGGCGTATTAATCGCAAACATCTCCGTTTTTGTTTCTCTCTCAAATGCTGACTTCCTTGATATGCCACAAAGTAGGAACTCACCCAATTACTACCCTGGGCGATATTTTTTTACTTTTTCTTTTTTCCATGGCAAGTTATATTAGAAAAGTGTTTCAACAAAAAAAAAATTTATATGAGTCTGTATAATGAATTTTAAAAATTGTTTTAAGGGGCAAAAACAACTAAACTGAGATAAAAAGGAAAAGAACCCTACTGCTTTATTCTCATAGTAGGGTTTGAAATTGTCAGTGAGAGAGAGTAATGGATGTCAGAGAGAGAGATAGAGAGAGAGAGAAAAAGTGAGAGAGGAGAAAGATCATGATTGCATAAACGCACCAAATCAATGAAACAGTTGTTGTCTGCTTCTATCACTTCTTCGTTGCTTCTTCTATATAAGAGAGAGAGAGAGAGAGAGAACAGTAACCCAGAGCACCCTTTCCTTCAAAATGCATCCTTCCCTGATCTCTTTTTTTGACTTTTGTAAAACCAGGCTTTTCAATCGGAAACCTAACCGAGTTAGTTTCCCCAGACGTGATGCATCTTCTTACCCCTCTCTTCAGATAAGCAAGTTCGACAAGAGACCCAAAGTAGTGTACAAGAAGAAAGTGGAAGAGAGAGAGAGAGAGAGAGAGAACAGTAACCCAGAGCACCCTTTCCTTCAAAATGCATCCTTCCCTGATCTCTTTTTTGACTTTTGTAAAACCAGGCTTTTCAATCGGAAACCTAACCGAGTGACTTTCGCCAGACATGATGCATCGTCTTACCCCTCTCTTCAGATAAAAAACACTGACAAAAGACCCAAAGTAGTGTACAAGAAGAAAGTTGAAGAGATAGAGGAAGAAGAAGCTACTGAAATGAGATTGGTGTATGTAGTTGTTATGAAGGATTTAGTAGGTAACCGAAGGATGAACTACTTCCTAAAATCCGACCCGTTAGCAGCTGTTGAAATGAAGAGTTTGGGTGGAGATGTGTGGACATCTCCACCCATCTCACTTCCTGTTGGTGATACGGTGGTAGTGTGCTACATCACGGCGGAAGATGGCAGTCTTGTTTCTAAGTTCGTCGAGTTCATCATCTCCCTAACTGATGAATCAGGTGGCGTATTAATCGCAACCATCTCCGTTTTTGTTTCTCTCTCAAATGCTGACTTCCTTGATATGCCACAAAGTAGGAACTCACCCAATTACTACCCTGGGCGATATTTTTTTACTTTTTTTTTTTCCATGGCAAGTTATATTAGAAAAGTGTTTCAACAAAAAAAAAATTTATATGAGTCTGTATAATGAATTTTAAAAATTGTTTTAAGGGGCAAAAACAACTAACCTGAGATAAAAAGGAAAAAAACCCTACTGTTTTATTCTCATAGTAGGGTTTGAAATTGTCAGTGAGAGAGAGTAATGGATGTCAGAGAGAGAGAGAGAGAGAGAAAGTGAGAGAGGAGAAAGATCATGATTGCATAAACGCACCAAATCAATGAAACAGTTGTTGTCTGCTTCTATCACTTCTTTGTTGCTTCTTCTATATAAGAGAGAGAGGGAGAACAGTAACCCAGAGCACCCTTTCCTTCAAAATGCATCCATCCCTGATCTCTTTTTTTTACTTTTGTAAAACCAGGCTTTTCAATCGGAAACCTAACCGAGTTAGTTTCCCCAGACGTGATGCATCTTCTTACCCCTCTCTTCAGATAAGCAAGTTCGACAAGAGACCCAAAGTAGTGTACAAGAAGAAAGTGGAAGAGAGAGAGAGAGAGAGAGAGAACAGTAACCCAGAGCACCCTTTTCTTCAAAATGCATCCTTCCCTGATCTCTTTTTTTGACTTTTGTAAAACCAGGCTTTTCAATCGGAAACCTAACCGAGTGACTTTCCCCAGACGTGATGCATCGTCTTACCCCTCTCTTCAGATAAAAAACTCTGACAAAAGACCCAAAGTAGTGTCCAAGAAGAAAGTTGAAGAGATAGAGGAAGAAGAAGCTACTGAAATGAGATTGGTGTATGTAGTTGTTATGAAGGATTTAGTAGGTAACCGAAGGATGAACTACTTCCTAAAATCCGACCCGTTAGCAGCTGTTGAAATGAAGAGTTTGGGTGGAGATGTGTGGACATCTCCACCCATCTCACTTCCTGTTGGTGATACGGTGGTAGTGTGCTACATCACGGCGGAAGGTGGCAGTCTTGTTTCTGAGTTCGTCGAGTTCATCATCTCCCTAACTGATGAATCAGGTGGCGTATTAATCGCAAACATCTCCGTTTTTGTTTCTCTCTCAAATGCTGACTTCCTTGATATGCCACAAAGTAGGAACTCACCCAATTACTACCCTGGGCGATATTTTTTTACTTTTTTTTTTTCCATGGCAAGTTATATTAGAAATGTGTTTCAACAAAAAAAAAAAAAAAATTATATGAGTCTGTATAATGAATTTTAAAAATTGTTTTAAGGGGCAAAAACAACTAAACTGAGATAAAAAGGAAAAAAACCCTACTGCTTTATTCTCATAGTAGGGTTTGAAATTGTCAGTGAGAGAGAGTAATGGATGTCAGAGAGAGAGAAAGTGAGAGAGGAGAAAGATCATGATTGCATAAACGCACCAAATCAATGAAACAGTTGTTGTCTGCTTCTATCACTTCTTCGTTGCTTCTTCTATATAAGAGAGAGAGAGAGAGAGAGAACAGTAACCCAGAGCACCCTTTCCTTCAAAATGCATCCTTCCCTGATCTCTTTTTTTGACTTTTGTAAAACCAGGCTTTTCAATCGGAAACCTAACCGAGTTAGTTTCCCCAGACGTGATGCATCTTCTTACCCCTCTCTTCAGATAAGCAAGTTCGACAAGTGACCCAAAGTAGTGTACAAGAAGAAAGTGGAAGAGAGAGAGAGAGAACAGTAACCCAGAGCACCCTTTCCTTCAAAATGCATCCTTCCCTGATCTCTTTTTTGACTTTTGTAAAACCAGGCTTTTCAATCGGAAACCTAACCGAGTGACTTTCCCCAGACGTGATGCATCGTCTTACCCCTCTCTTCAGATAAAAAACACTGACAAAAGACCCAAAGTAGTGTACAAGAAGAAAGTTGAAGAGATAGAGGAAGAAGAAGCTACTAAAATGAGATTGGTGTATGTAGTTGTTATGAAGGATTTAGTAGGTAACCGAAGGATGAACTACTTCCTAAAATCCGACCCGTTAGCAGCTGTTGAAATGAAGAGTTTGGGTGGAGATGTGTGGACATCTCCACCCATCTCACTTCCTGTTGGTGATACGGTGGTAGTGTGCTACATCACGGCGGAAGATGGCAGTCTTGTTTCTAAGTTCGTCGAGTTCATCATCTCCCTAACTGATGAATCAGGTGGCGTATTAATCGCAACCATCTCCGTTTTTGTTTCTCTCTCAAATGCTGACTTCCTTGATATGCCACAAAGTAGGAACTCACCCAATTACTACCCTGGGCGATATTTTTTTACTTTTTTTTTTTCCATGGCAAGTTATATTAGAAAAGTGTTTCAACAAAAAAAAAATTATATGAGTCTGTATAATGAATTTTAAAAATTGTTTTAAGGGGCAAAAACAACTAAACTGAGTTAAAAAAGAAAAAAACCCTACTGCTTTATTCTCATAGTAGGGTTTGAAATTGTCAGTGAGAGAGAGTAATGGATGTCAGAGAGAGAGAGAGAGAGAGAAAGTGAGAGAGGAGAAAGATCATGATTGCATAAACGCACCAAATCAATGAAACAGTTGTTGTCTGCATCTATCACTTCTTCGTTGCTTCTTCTATATAAGAGAGAACAGTAACCCAGAGCACCCTTTCCTTCAAAATGCATCCTTCCATGATCTCTTTTTTTTACTTTTGTAAAACCAGGCTTTTCAATCGGAAACCTAACCGAGTGACTTTCCCCAGACGTGATGCATCGTCATACCCCTCTCTTCAGATAAAAAACACTGACAAAAGACCTAAAGTAGTGTACAAGAAGAAAGTTGAAGAGATAGAGGAAGAAGAAGCTACTGAAATGAGATTGGTGTATGTAGTTGTTATGAAGGATTTAGTAGGTAACCGAAGGATGAACTACTTCCTAAAATCCGACCCGTTAGCAGCTGTTGAAATGAAGAGTTTGGGTGGAGATGTGTGGACATCTCCACCCATCTCACTTCCTGTTGGTGATACGGTGGTAGTGTGCTACATCACGGCGGAAGATGGCAGTCTTGTTTCTGAGTTCGTCGAGTTCATCATCTCCCTAACTGATGAATCAGGTGGCGTATTAATCGCAACCATCTCCGTTTTTGTTTCTCTCTCAAATGCTGACTTCCTTGATATGCCACAAAGTAGGAACTCTACCAATTACTACCCTGGGCGATATTTTTTTACTTTTTTTTTTTCCATGGCAAGTTATATTAGAAAAGTGTTTCAACAAAAAAAAAAATTTATATGAGTCTGTATAATGAATTTTAAAAATTGTTTTAAGGGGCAAAAACAACTAAACTGAGATAAAAAGGAAAAAAAACCCTACTGCTTTATTCTCATAGTAGGGTTTTAAATTGTCAGTGGGAGAGAGTAATGGATGTCAGAGAGAGAGAGAGAGAAAGTGAGAGAGGAGAAAGATCATGATTGCATAAACGCACCAAATCAATTAAACAATTGTTGTCTGCTTCTATCACTTCTTCGTTGCTTCTTCTATATAAGAGAAAGAGAGAGAGAACAGTACCCCAGAGCACCCTTTCCTTCAAAATGCATCCTTCCCTGATCTCTTTTTTTGACTTTTGTAAAACCAGGCTTTTCAATCGGAAACCTAACCGAGTTAGTTTCCCCAGACGTGATGCATCTTCTTACCCCTCTCTTCAGATAAGCAAGTTCGACAAGAGACCCAAAGTAGTGTACAAGAAGAAAGTGGAAGAGAGAGAGAGAGAGAGAGAGAGAGAGAGAGAGAGAGAACAGTAACCCAGAGCACCCTTTCCTTCAAAATGCATCCTTCCATGATCTCTTTTTTTGACTTTTGTAAAACCAGGCTTTTCAATCGGAAACCTAACCGAGTGACTTTCCCCAGACGTGATGCATCGTCTTACCCCTCTCTTCAGATAAAAAACACTGACAAAAGACCCAAAGTAGTGTACAAGAAGAAAGTTGAAGAGATAGAGGAAGAAGAAGCTACTAAAATGAGATTGGTGTATGTAGTTGTTATGAAGGATTTAGTAGGTAACCGAAGGATGAACTACTTCCTAAAATCCGACCCGTTAGCAGCTGTTGAAATGAAGAGTTTGGGTGGAGATGTGTGGACATCTCCACCCATCTCACTTCCTGTTGGTGATACGGTGGTAGTGTGCTACATCACGGCGGAAGATGGCAGTCTTGTTTCTGAGTTCGTCGAGTTCATCATCTCCCTAACTGATGAATCAGGTGGCGTATTAATCGCAAACATCTCCGTTTTTGTTTCTCTCTCAAATGCTGACTTCCTTGATATGCCACAAAGTAGGAACTCACCCAATTACTACCCTGGGCGATATTTTTTTACTTTTTCTTTTTTCCATGGCAAGTTATATTAGAAAAGTGTTTCAACAAAAAAAAATTTATATGAGTCTGTATAATGAATTTTAAAAATTGTTTTAAGGGGCAAAAACAACTAAACTGAGATAAAAAGGAAAAGAACCCTACTGCTTTATTCTCATAGTAGGGTTTGAAATTGTCAGTGAGAGAGAGTAATGGATGTCAGAGAGAGAGATAGAGAGAGAGAGAGAGAGAAAGTGAGAGAGGAGAAAGATCATGATTGCATAAACGCACCAAATCAATGAAACAGTTGTTGTCTGCTTCTATCACTTCTTCGTTGCTTCTTCTATATAAGAGAGAGCGAGAGAGAGAGAGAGAACAGTAACCCAGAGCACCCTTTCCTTCAAAATGCATCCTTCCCTGATCTCTTTTTTTGACTTTTGTAAAACCAGGCTTTTCAATCGGAAACCTAACCGAGTTAGTTTCCCCAGACGTGATGCATCTTCTTACCCCTCTCTTCAGATAAGCAAGTTCGACAAGAGACCCAAAGTAGTGTACAAGAAGAAAGTGGAAGAGAGAGAGAGAGAGAGAGAACAGTAACCCAGAGCACCCTTTCCTTCAAAATGCATCCTTCCCTGATCTCTTTTTTGACTTTTGTAAAACCAGGCTTTTCAATCGGAAACCTAACCGAGTGACTTTCGCCAGACGTGATGCATCGTCTTACCCCTCTCTTCAGATAAAAAACACTGACAAAAGACCCAAAGTAGTGTACAAGAAGAAAGTTGAAGAGATAGAGGAAGAAGAAGCTACTGAAATGAGATTGGTGTATGTAGTTGTTATGAAGGATTTAGTAGGTAACCGAAGGATGAACTACTTCCTAAAATCCGACCCGTTAGCAGCTGTTGAAATGAAGAGTTTGGGTGGAGATGTGTGGACATCTCCACCCATCTCACTTCCTGTTGGTGATACGGTAGTAGTGTGCTACATCACGGCGGAAGATGGCAGTCTTGTTTCTAAGTTCGTCGAGTTCATCATCTCCCTAACTGATGAATCAGGTGGCGTATTAATCGCAACCATCTCCGTTTTTGTTTCTCTCTCAAATGCTGACTTCCTTGATATGCCACAAAGTAGGAACTCACCCAATTACTACCCTGGGCGATATTTTTTTACTTTTTTTTTTTTCCATGGCAAGTTATATTAGAAAAGTGTTTCAACAAAAAAAAAAATTTATATGAGTCTGTATAATGAATTTTAAAAATTGTTTTAAGGGGCAAAAACAACTAACCTGAGATAAAAAGGAAAAAAACCCTACTGCTTTATTCTCATAGTAGGGTTTGAAATTGTCAGTGAGAGAGAGTAATGGATGTCAGAGAGAGAGAGAGAGAGAAAGTGAGAGAGGAGAAAGATCATGATTGCATAAACGCACCAAATCAATGAAACAGTTGTTGTCTGCTTCTATCACTTCTTTGTTGCTTCTTCTATATAAGAGAGAGAGAGAGAACAGTAACCCAGAGCACCCTTTCCTTCAAAATGCATCCATCCCTGATCTCTTTTTTTTACTTTTGTAAAACCAGGCTTTTCAATCGGAAACCTAACCGAGTTAGTTTCCCCAGACGTGATGCATCTTCTTACCCCTCTCTTCAGATAAGCAAGTTCGACAAGAGACCCAAAGTAGTGTACAAGAAGAAAGTGGAAGAGAGAGAGAGAGAGAGAGAGAACAGTAACCCAGAGCACCCTTTTCTTCAAAATGCATCCTTCCCTGATCTCTTTTTTTGACTTTTGTAAAACCAGGCTTTTCAATCGGAAACCTAACCGAGTGACTTTCCCCAGACGTGATGCATCGTCTTACCCCTCTCTTCAGATAAAAAACTCTGACAAAAGACCCAAAGTAGTGTCCAAGAAGAAAGTTGAAGAGATAGAGGAAGAAGAAGCTACTGAAATGAGATTGGTGTATGTAGTTGTTATGAAGGATTTAGTAGGTAACCGAAGGATGAACTACTTCCTAAAATCCGACCTGTTAGCAGCTGTTGAAATGAAGAGTTTGGGTGGAGATGTGTGGACATCTCCACCCATCTCACTTCCTGTTGGTGATACGGTGGTAGTGTGCTACATCACGGCGGAAGATGGCAGTCTTGTTTCTGAGTTCGTCGAGTTCATCATCTCCCTAACTGATGAATCAGGTGGCGTATTAATCGCAAACATCTCCGTTTTTGTTTCTCTCTCAAATGCTGACTTCCTTGATATGCCACAAAGTAGGAACTCACCCAATTACTACCCTGGGCGATATTTTTTTACTTTTTTTTTTTTCCATGGCAAGTTATATTAGAAATGTGTTTCAACAAAAAAAAAAAAAATTATATGAGTCTGTATAATGAATTTTAAAAATTGTTTTAAGGGGCAAAAACAACTAAACTGAGATAAAAAGGAAAAGAACCCTACTGCTTTATTCTCATAGTAGGGTTTGAAATTGTCAGTGAGAGAGAGTAATGGATGTCAGAGAGAGAGATAGAGAGAGAGAGAGAAAGTGAGAGAGGAGAAAGATCATGATTGCATAAACGCACCAAATCAATGAAACAGTTGTTGTCTGCTTCTATCACTTCTTCGTTGCTTCTTCTATATAAGAGAGAGAGAGAGAGAGAACAGTAACCCAGAGCACCCTTTCCTTCAAAATGCATCCTTCCCTGATCTCTTTTTTTGACTTTTGTAAAACCAGGCTTTTCAATCGGAAACCTAACCGAGTTAGTTTCCCCAGACGTGATGCATCTTCTTACCCCTCTCTTCAGATAAGCAAGTTCGACAAGAGACCCAAAGTAGTGTACAAGAAGAAAGTGGAAGAGAGAGAGAGAGAACAGTAACCCAGAGCACCCTTTCCTTCAAAATGCATCCTTCCCTGATCTCTTTTTTGACTTTTGTAAAACCAGGCTTTTCAATCGGAAACCTAACCGAGTGACTTTCCCCAGACGTGATGCATCGTCTTACCCCTCTCTTCAGATAAAAAACACTGACAAAAGACCCAAAGTAGTGTACAAGAAGAAAGTTGAAGAGATAGAGGAAGAAGAAGCTACTGAAATGAGATTGGTGTATGTAGTTGTTATGAAGGATTTAGTAGGTAACCGAAGGATGAACTACTTCCTAAAATCCGACCCGTTAGCAGCTGTTGAAATGAAGAGTTTGGGTGGAGATGTGTGGACATCTCCACCCATCTCACTTCCTGTTGGTGATACGGTGGTAGTGTGCTACATCACGGCGGAAGATGGCAGTCTTGTTTCTAAGTTCGTCGAGTTCATCATCTCCCTAACTGATGAATCAGGTGGCGTATTAATCGCAACCATCTCCGTTTTTGTTTCTCTCTCAAATGCTGACTTCCTTGATATGCCACAAAGTAGGAACTCACCCAATTACTACCCTGGGCGATATTTTTTTACTTTTTTTTTTCCATGGCAAGTTATATTAGAAAAGTGTTTCAACAAAAAAAAAATTATATGAGTCTGTATAATGAATTTTAAAAATTGTTTTAAGGGGCAAAAACAACTAAACTGAGTTAAAAAAAAAAAAAACCCTACTGCTTTATTCTCATAGTAGGGTTTGAAATTGTCAGTGAGAGAGAGTAATGGATGTCAGAGAGAGAGAGAGAGAGAGAAAGTGAGAGAGGAGAAAGATCATGATTGCATAAACGCACCAAATCAATGAAACAGTTGTTGTCTGCTTCTATCACTTCTTCGTTGCTTCTTCTATATAAGAGAGAACAGTAACCCAGAGCACCCTTTCCTTCAAAATGCATCCTTCCATGATCTCTTTTTTTTACTTTTGTAAAACCAGGCTTTTCAATCGGAAACCTAACCGAGTGACTTTCCCCAGACGTGATGCATCGTCTTACCCCTCTCTTCAGATAAAAAACACTGACAAAAGACCTAAAGTAGTGTACAAGAAGAAAGTTGAAGAGATAGAGGAAGAAGAAGCTACTGAAATGAGATTGGTGTATGTAGTTGTTATGAAGGATTTAGTAGGTAACCGAAGGATGAACTACTTCCTAAAATCCGACCCGTTAGCAGCTGTTGAAATGAAGAGTTTGGGTGGAGATGTGTGGACATCTCCACCCATCTCACTTCCTGTTGGTGATACGGTGGTAGTGTGCTACATCACGGCGGAAGATGGCAGTCTTGTTTCTGAGTTCGTCGAGTTCATCATCTCCCTAACTGATGAATCAGGTGGCGTATTAATCGCAACCATCTCCGTTTTTGTTTCTCTCTCAAATGCTGACTTCCTTGATATGCCACAAAGTAGGAACTCACCCAATTACTACCCTGGGCGATATTTTTTTACTTTTTTTTTTTCCATGGCAAGTTATATTAGAAAAGTGTTTCAACAAAAAAAAAATTATATGAGTCTGTATAATGAATTTTAAAAATTGTTTTAAGGGGCAAAAACAACTAAACTGAGATAAAAAGGAAAAAAAACCCTACTGCTTTATTCTCATAGTAGGGTTTGAAATTGTCAGTGAGAGAGAGTAATGGATGTCAGAGAGAGAGAGAGAGAAAGTGAGAGAGGAGAAAGATCATGATTGCATAAACGCACCAAATCAATTAAACAATTGTTGTCTGCTTCTATCACTTCTTCGTTGCTTCTTCTATATAAGAGAAAGAGAGAGAGAACAGTACCCCAGAGCACCCTTTCCTTCAAAATGCATCCTTCCCTGATCTCTTTTTTTGACTTTTGTAAAACCAGGCTTTTCAATCGGAAACCTAACCGAGTTAGTTTCCCCAGACGTGATGCATCTTCTTACCCCTCTCTTCAGATAAGCAAGTTCGACAAGAGACCCAAAGTAGTGTACAAGAAGAAAGTGGAAGAGAGAGAGAGAGAGAGAGAGAACAGTAACCCAGAGCACCCTTTCCTTCAAAATGCATCCTTCCATGATCTCTTTTTTTGACTTTTGTAAAACCAGGCTTTTCAATCGGAAACCTAACCGAGTGACTTTCCCCAGACGTGATGCATCGTCTTACCCCTCTCTTTAGATAAAAAACACTGACAAAAGACCCAAAGTAGTGTACAAGAAGAAAGTTGAAGAGATAGAGGAAGAAGAAGCTACTAAAATGAGATTGGTGTATGTAGTTGTTATGAAGGATTTAGTAGGTAACCGAAGGATGAACTACTTCCTAAAATCCGACCCGTTAGCAGCTGTTGAAATGAAGAGTTTGGGTGGAGATGTGTGGACATCTCCACCCATCTCACTTCCTGTTGGTGATACGGTGGTAGTGTGCTACATCACGGCGGAAGATGGCAGTCTTGTTTCTGAGTTCATCGAGTTCATCATCTCCCTAACTGATGAATCAGGTGGCGTATTAATCGCAAACATCTCCGTTTTTGTTTCTCTCTCAAATGCTGACTTCCTTGATATGCCACAAAGTAGGAACTCACCCAATTACTACCCTGGGCGATATTTTTTTACTTTTTCTTTTTTCCATGGCAAGTTATATTAGAAAAGTGTTTCAACAAAAAAAAAAAAAAAAAAATTTATATGAGTCTGTATAATGAATTTTAAAAATTGTTTTAAGGGGCAAAAACAACTAAACTGAGATAAAAAGGAAAAGAACCCTACTGCTTTATTCTCATAGTAGGGTTTGAAATTGTCAGTGAGAGAGAGTAATGGATGTCAGAGAGAGAGATAGAGAGAGAGAGAGAAAGTGAGAGAGGAGAAAGATCATGATTGCATAAACGCACCAAATCAATGAAACAGTTGTTGTCTGCTTCTATCACTTCTTCGTTGCTTCTTCTATATAAGAGAGAGAGAGAGAGAGAGAGAGAACAGTAACCCAGAGCACCCTTTTCTTCAAAATGCATCCTTCCCTGATCTCTTTTTTTGACTTTTGTAAAACCAGGCTTTTCAATCGAAAACCTAACCGAGTTAGTTTCCCCAGACGTGATGCATCTTCTTACCCCTCTCTTCAGATAAGCAAGTTCGACAAGAGACCCAAAGTAGTGTACAAGAAGAAAGTGGAAGAGAGAGAGAGAGAACAGTAACCCAGAGCACCCTTTCCTTCAAAATGCATCCTTCCCTGATCTCTTTTTTTGACTTTTGTAAAACCAGGCTTTTCAATCGGAAACCTAACCGAGTGACTTTCGCCAGACGTGATGCATCGTCTTACCCCTCTCTTCAGATAAAAAACACTGACAAAAGACCCAAAGTAGTGTACAAGAAGAAAGTTGAAGAGATAGAGGAAGAAGAAGCTACTGAAATGAGATTGGTGTATGTAGTTGTTATGAAGGATTTAGTAGGTAACCGAAGGATGAACTACTTCCTAAAATCCGACCCGTTAGCAGCTGTTGAAATGAAGAGTTTGGGTGGAGATGTGTGGACATCTCCACCCATCTCACTTCCTGTTGGTGATACGGTGGTAGTGTGCTACATCACGGCGGAAGATGGCAGTCTTGTTTCTAAGTTCGTCGAGTTCATCATCTCCCTAACTGATGAATCAGGTGGCGTATTAATCGCAACCATCTCCGTTTTTGTTTCTCTCTCAAATGCTGCCTTCCTTGATATGCCACAAAGTAGGAACTCACCCAATTACTACCCTGGGCGATATTTTTTTACTTTTTTTTTTCCATGGCAAGTTATATTAGAAAAGTGTTTCAACAAAAAAAAAATTTATATGAGTCTGTATAATGAATTTTAAAAATTGTTTTAAGGGGCAAAAACAACTAAACTGAGATAAAAAGGAAAAAAAACCTACTGCTTTATTCTCATAGTAGGGTTTGAAATTGTCAGTGAGAGAGAGTAATGGATGTCAGAGAGAGAGAGAGAGAGAGAAAGTGAGAGAGGAGAAAGATCATGATTGCATAAACGCACCAAATCAATGAAACAGTTGTTGTCTGCTTCTATCACTTCTTCGTTGCTTCTTCTATATAAGAGAGAGAGAGAGAACAGTAACCCAGAGCACCCTTTCCTTCAAAATGCATCCTTCCCTGATCTCTTTTTTTGACTTTTGTAAAACCAGGCTTTTCAATCGGAAACCTAACCGAGTTAGTTTCCCTAGACGTGATGCATCTTCTTACCCCTCTCTTCAGATAAGCAAGTTCGACAAGAGACCCAAAGTAGTGTACAAGAAGAAAGTGGAAGAGAGAGAGAGAGAGAGAGAGAGAACAGTAACCCAGAGCACCCTTTCCTTCAAAATGCATCCTTCCCTGATCTCTTTTTTTGACTTTTGTAAAACCAGGCTTTTCAATCGGAAACCTTACCGAGTGACTTTCCCCAGACGTGATGCATCGTCTTACCCCTCTCTTCAGATAAAAAACACTGACAAAAGACCCAAAGTAGTTTACAAGAAGAAAGTTGAAGAGATAGAGGAAGAAGAAGCTACTGAAATGAGATTGGTGTATGTAGTTGTTATGAAGGATTTAGTAGGTAACCGAAGGATGAACTACTTCCTAAAATCCGACCCGTTAGCAGCTGTTGAAATGAAGAGTTTGGGTGGAGATGTGTGGACATCTCCACCCATCTCACTTCCTGTTGGTGATACGGTGGTAGTGTGCTACATCACGGCGGAAGATGGCAGTCTTGTTTCTAAGTTCGTCGAGTTCATCATCTCCCTAACTGATGAATCAGGTGGCGTATTAATCGCAACCATCTCCGTTTTTGTTTCTCTCTCAAATGCTGACTTCCTTGATATGCCACAAAGTAGGAACTCACCCAATTACTACCCTGGGCGATATTTTTTTACTTTTTTTTTTTCCATGGCAAGTTATATTAGAAAAGTGTTTCAACAAAAAAAAAAAAAAAAAAATTTATATGAGTCTGTATAATGAATTTTAAAAATTGTTTTAAGGGGCAAAAACAACTAAACTGAGATAAAAAGGAAAAAAACCCTACTGCTTTATTCTCATAGTAGGGTTTGAAATTGTCAGTGAGAGAGAGTAATGGATGTCAGAGAGAGAGAGAGAGAGAGTGAGAGAGGAGAAAGATCATGATTGCATAAACGCACCAAATCAATGAAACAGTTGTTGTCTGCTTCTATCACTTCTTCGTTGCTTCTTCTATATAAGAGAGAGAGAGAGAAAACAGTAACCCAGAGCACCCTTTCCTTCAAAATGCATCCTTCCCTGATCTCTTTTTTTGACTTTTGTAAAACCAGGCTTTTCAATCGGAAACCTAACCGAGTGACTTTCCCCAGACGTGATGCATCGTCTTACCCCTCTCTTCAGATAAAAAACACTGACAAAAGACCCAAAGTAGTGTACAAGAAGAAAGTTGAAGAGATAGAGGAAGAAGAAGCTACTGAAATGAGATTGGTGTATGTAGTTGTTATGAAGGATTTAGTAGGTAACCGAAGGATGAACTACTTCCTAAAATCCGACCCGTTAGCAGCTGTTGAAATGAAGAGGTTGGGTGGAGATGTGTGGACATCTCCACCCATCTCACTTCCTCTTGGTGCTACAAAGGTAGTGTGCTACATCACGGCAGAAGATGGCAGTCTTGTTTCTGGGTTCGTCGAGTTCATCATCTCCCTAACTGATGAATCAGGTGGCGTATTAATCGCAACCATCTTCTTTGATGATGGGATTGTACGGATTGAGTAGGTAAGTAGTTTTGGGTTTTAAATCAAACTGAAAGATTATTAGTTACTTGTTTTAGCTAGTTAAGAGATAGTAGTAGTAGTAGTAGTAGTTTTCTGATGAATTAGGCTTTGTTTTTACTAACAACATTCTTGGAAATGTATGTTTGAAAGAAGAGTGAGAAATGGGTTACAACTAGTAATGGCGTTTTCAGCTTCTTCACTTCTTGAAATCTAGAACGTGGTCTTAGTTTATGAAGAATTGTTGATTTGTTTAGGAAATTTTGATGATTGGCTATTGATATTTTAGGAAATGGATATGAGGTTTATTAGTTCTTTCTTATGCTGTTGTTAATTCTTCAAAGTAGTATTTGATGGTGCAAGATTTCTAGGTTTGTTAACTTTAGATTCACAAATTTTATTTGCTTTCCTCTTAACTTTATTGTGAGATTAGCCTCTCTTGTATTTATAAGAAGAAGATGAGTCACCTAAATCAGTCCTCTGAATATAGTAACAGAGATCAATCAAATCTCTTCATAAAGTTTTCTCTAAAATCCCTTTCTGTTACTGGAAGCAAAAAACTGTTATATCTTTCTGATTCTCTCTCTCTCTCTCTAAAAATAACCAGAGAATAGAAATAATTTCTATTTCTCTCTCTAAGAAAAATGTTATATCTTTCTGATTGTTCCAGCCGAGAGCTCCCATCTACTGTCCATAACATCTCTAATTCTCTTTCTTTCCATTTCTGAATTCTTATCCCATCAATCTCTCTCTCTCTCTCTCTCTCTCAATAATCTCTCTCTCTCTAACAACTTACAAAAAAACAACCCTAGAAATTAGGACCAACGATCAACACTTTCATCGAAAATTACCTTCTCACTTATTTTCAAGATATGTTCTCTTACTGATTTTAACTTTGTAGAATCTTTAATGATTTTAGGTAATTTGATGAGATTTTGTGAATTCATCTCACTTATATGTAGGCTTTAGGAAGATATTAATCCAGTTTATTTAATTTTACACCATATGGGATGGCTAGTTGGTTATTATTGATGACACATGGATAGTATGTCACTCGTGTATTATCTTCACAGTAATTTATTCAATAAATGGCTAGTAAAATCCAACTGAAAATGGTACCATTTGCATTAATTGAACCAATTCTTTTGCTTATTAACCATAGGAGTTCACTCTCCTTTACTTGATTCGACCCCGGATATAGGGTTTTAGAGGGGGTTTTCTAGGGCTAGTAGGGATCTCCTAGGAAACTTGTCAAATAGATCTTTGTTGAAGCTTTTATTGGCCGTATGAGACGGGCTAGTTCAGCGTCGTATTACCAGTCACTTGCCCACGCTTTGACGGTTGAGTGTAGCAGTCAAGCTTCTCTCTGCCTTGGCACTAATGGGTATATCCCTGTTCAGCCAGTTATAACAAGGATGTGGACCCAACCCATTCTATGTCCCAAATGGCATATCTGCAACTTCTGGACTCCCATGGATGGTGAAGAGTAACATGACTAGTTGAAGTCATCGACAGACTATTTCCTGACAGAAGCAGCAGCCTCCAAAAAGATGAGGGAGACAGGGTGGATCACCGTGAAGAACTCCATCTGGTCCAGCATCTCTGTGGACATCACCACAGTCGTCAATAATTTTATTCAATAGGAGTGAAAAGCTTAATTATCAGAAGATCATCCATCGCCCATAGAAAGAGAGAGAGAGACATATACATCAGATAAGCTACCGAAAGACAGATCTCTACTGGTTGATAGTTCATAACCAAACAAGAGCACAACCTTCAACGACTAATATGGAAGAAGATTGAAATTCGGAGAAAAGATTAGTGATAATATCAACGTTTAAACTTCATGCAAGATGTAACAAAAGTTCCCAATCTTCACCTTAGCACATAGAGAGAGATAGCAGTAGTTTGTGATATAAAAATTCTCAAGTCAAATGGCATCAACAGAACTTGTTAAAAAAGGAATAGTATGTGAACAACCACCTATATAAGGAGACCAGGAAAAAAATGGGTTTCAAGTTCCATGCTTTCTCCGGATTAAATTTTCAGTTTAAGCGTGTTGTCCTACCTGTGTTAGTTCGCTGCACTTTACGTATGCGTTCTTTCTTTTTCATTCTTCTTCTGAGAAATCCAGAGCCAAGAAGCATATTTGATCCATTGGCATAAATTACGTCGTTGATAACAGAAGTCAGCCATAAAAATACTGTAGATTTACGCCCGCATCTACAATCTATAATATGATGGAGAATTTCAGTAGGATAGACAAAAACAACACGGAACTAGAAACTTGAGATATAAAATGCCAACCTGGATCAGGACACGAAGATATGTATGTGCCAAACAACAGAGAAGTTCATGTTACTGATCTATTCATTATCTGATAACACCAGGCCTTTCACCTTTAATCACCAAAACGACGAAAAGCCCATAAGCATTTCACAACTTTTACTTGCAAATATTAAATAATGCAGACACACAACATACACACATATTTTTTTCCTTAAAAATTCGAATATATCCTAAAGAAGGCAAAAGTGTACAAGTAAAGATCGGCAAAAAACAGGAGTCAAGAACTCGACTCCACAAGACATATATAGATGTAACTATATGTATTTATATCCTTCGGTTTCATTTACTACTACGATTATGCACAATATAGTGTTAATTTTTTCGACTATTCTAAAATTGTACCTTTTAGGACCAGCATTACTGCCGAACACACAATTTAGGCACGCCTTAACCAAATCGATACTAGCTCACGGCTTCACAAGTCAAGGACCAAGCTAGGTGTTTACCCTCCTAATAAAATAATGCAATGCCATGTTGAGCAACACCTCTCAATCCTGACCATGCGGGTATTACATAGTCGATGAATGGCGGCAATATGCCGTTTACCAGTCTTTAACATATTTCAGCAAATCTAAGAAGTGGTAATGTGCCCATGGTTGAATTAGTCTTTTTTGTCTTTTTTGGGTACATGCCAAATCTACCTTATATGTTCTTAATTTCATTTAAATGTGGAAATGGCTATTTGAGAACATAGGTAGCTAATCACAAGATATTTCACACCATCAAGGAAGGAAGTTGAAATATGTTAAAGACTGCAGATAATTATTTTTTGTGGTGCCTTCCTTTGATGGACTACATCAAACTTGAACAAAGATGAAAACTGATCATGACAAAATTTGCATGAAAATAACAGAAAGATAGAGCAAATAGAAGTGGAGAATTAAAAGGTGATGTAAATTGAAAGTGGCGAGTTCATAAACGCACAGCTTATTATATAAGTTGAACACCATTGAAGCGAGTGATAGCTTAAGGTAGTAAATACTCACCCATTTCTCCTAGTGGAATACAAACAGGAGTAAGCAAAACATGCTGCACTAACGCCAAACTGAGACAGTCCTTCGATTTGATGAAATCTGCAACTGGCTACTGGAGAAGATACGAACCATGATTAGATAATGATAACCCAATAAATTATACCATGAATGTAGCTTTCCTTGTCAAACTTAAGAGAAGCAAGAAATGGAAAAACAAAAGCACTTGATAACACCATTTATTATTTGCTTGCTTAAAGTAATATATCTAGTAAGAGCTCCCATACAAACAAGAAAAGGAAAAGGAGAGAAAGGGTCTCCCTGGCTAATGTCTCTAAAAGATTGTAAATGTGTCTGTAGCTTTACCATTTATGAGTACAGAATAAGAAACAGTTGTTTGCTCTACAGAAGTGTTGGTTGTGAATCGCTTGAGTAGTTATACATTATATATCTATTTTATTTGATTTTTAAAGGCCATAATGCAAAGCCTGTTGGTATTGATGGAGTGAGAATGTGAGATTTATCAACTAAGTTTCTATTTTACGAAAAACGCCTATTACGGATTATAAAGGGAATTCATGCGAAGACTAGTATATGCATGCGGTTGACAGAGAACAGCCATATAAAAATAAAACTGCAACGAGTATATCTTTGACGCATTTAAACTCTAGAGCTAGCTAGTGTTTATAAAATACACATAATATGATAAATAAGTAATATTTAGATAACTTTTCTTCAAATTCTTTAGAATTTACACGTTTGATTATGCCATCAACACTTCAGTCCACAATTCCACATATGATGGATTTGGAATGCGAGAAGTCATCGGAAGGAGAACCTTAACTGCTTGAAGTTTACCATCAACAGCAGAAATTTCTACTTGCTTTAGCCCATGCTGGAGTAAGAAGTTGAATTTCCTAAGCAGGATATGAAAAACACATAGTGCATCCTCTCGTATGAGTTGTCTTTTAAATGGTGTCAACTTCAAGAGCATCAGTATTTAAAGGAAATATCATGGAAAACTTAAGAGTAAATTCAAAACCTTTCTGTCTATTTTCCCACTTGGATAATTTACATAATGAGGAGATCATAATCATCAAATGTACTACAATCGGGGCATCTCCTTGTTGGGACAGTAGAGAGGTGTAGGATAGCTCTTAAAACTATTGCAGTGTTATATGATTAAAGAGTTCTTAATAGAAACTTCACAGATTAAAAAAACAAATATGTGGTGAAAGAGTTATTGGGGATAAATTTCAATATTTCTACATTCGGATCCGCACCACCTTTGATTAAAGATCTGACGACATCTGGAAATTGTTTGACAGCAAGTATAAGAGCTGTTATCCCCAATGGTCCAGCATCTGGGTCAACACCTTCCTGAGTATATGGCAAAAGAATAAAAAATAACTTCTTACATGCTATAGAGGCAATGCAGTGAAGAGTGGGGAGAGGTATACAAAAAATTGTACATTAACCTTTATTCAGCTATACACTATCCACGGATTAAGAAGTTCTTTCAACAAAGTTGAGAAATTAAGATTAAAGACACCTTAAATATCATGTCAATTGTGAAAAACACATTAATATCCAAGGTATTTGGCCTCCATAAAGAAGTAAAGTTATTTAACTTCACCATCAAAGACATAATGGAGAAACATCATAGTTGATAACTTATCCAAGCTGTTGGCTCAATACGTCTGCAAATAGTTTACTAGCATTACATATGAAGAGAAGTACTTTCCTGGTTAGTTCATTTTGAATGGCTGTACTTGTGAAGCAATTTACTGTAAGAAAATGTGTCCTCGTAATCATGAAAGTATAAACTTAAATAAACATGAAACTAACACAGATATCCAATGACAAAGTACCGGTTTTCGCTTAGTAATGAAATAGGAAGTAGGTGTAAAGCAAAGATTTGAGTGGTTTGGGGTTCGAAAACGAGCCACAAGTTCAGTGTCAATGTCTCCAAGAACGTCAGGCAGCCCCAGACCATCGGACCTCAATGCAATTTCGATATTGTGGGTTCCAGGGAAGCCAACTTTGCTGACTTCAGATAGTGCTTCAAAACAACTTACGCTTACAAAGTAAGACTAACAAAATGCAGGTCACCAACAACAAAACAGAGGAAGTTTTGCACCTTGTAAAAGCTCTATACATAGCCTCGATGTGGAACAGATAGATGTCTGATGTGGTGCAATATGATGGACCGTTAAATTGGGCTGCAGCGGACAAAGAGGGCAGAATTTAGTGTACTCTAGTACAATTTAATGCATCTAAAGAATATCGATCATGTATTCAAAAGAATAGCAAGCTCATTATGTCGTTTTCCAAATAACTGAGCTCCCTTTTGGAACAGAAAAAACATATATAATGGCATACTAAATTCAGCTAGTACAGAGAACATGATATAAGGTCAAATTAAACAGAGCAGTACCTCACGTTTCCTCTCTGCTCCATCCATAGCAGGATTTAGATTTCCAAAGAAGGCCATCGCAGCAGCGATTCAGTAGAAAAAGCATAAAAGCAAAATCTTCAAAGTAGTATAACACCTCAGTATGATGGTTGTTGCAACATAGACATAAATTTGGAAATATGAACATGGATGTTGTGTTCCGAAAGTATTTGAAGCATCTTGATACCTGCCTTTTCTGCAGGATTCTCAACCCAATGTTTATCAAATGCATGAACCAATGCTTTACAGGTGACATGGTTTGGAATGATACCATTTTTTGCCATCATATTAACCAAGTGGCAAGCCTCGGATATATTCCCTTCCTTACTGAATCCATTTATGAGAGTGTTATATAATATCAAGTCTGGATGTAATTTTGCATCTAGCATTTGATGAAATAGTGTTTTGGCCTCTTCCATACGACGTTTCTTACAACAACCATGAAGAAGAGCACTACATGTCACAACATCATGTTTCATACCGTCTTCAGGCATATCGGACCAAACATGTTTTGCTTCTTCGAAGTTTCCCTTTTTCGATAGCCCATATATAATATTAGTATACGCTAGTACAGGTGAAAAACCCCTTCTATGAAGTTCTTCTAACATCTCTCTCGCCTCGTTTACAAAGCCTCTTGTAGCAAGCCCGTGAATGATAATGTTATATGTTAAAGAATCTGGAGAGATATTGGCAAGCTTCATCATATCTAAAAGCTCATAAGCCTTTTTAACCTGACCTTTTCTTCCATAGCCATCCATTAATGTGTTATATGCAACAACATCGAGCTCCACTCCATCTCTTTTCATCATTTTGAACAAATATTCTGCCATTTCCAAATCCTCAACCTTGCAGTACTGATCTAAAATTACTGTATATGTTACAATTGAGGGGCTGACCCCTCGCTTAAACATTTCACATAAATATTTCAGAGCTTTATCTAGGTTACCATCTTTACAATACCCTTGAATTATAGTAGTGTAAGTACAACAATCAGGATGGATGCTGTCTTTCAGCATCTCATCTAAATGCTTCGTCGCCTCTATCATATTACCCTCTGTACAAAAGAATGAAATAAAGCTGTTATATACAAAAACATTTGGGACAAAACCAGTGACCTTCAAAATATTCTTTGCTTCCGCTAATCTTCTTGCTTTACAAAAACCATCAATAACAGATGTGACTAAAACTGAATCAGGACAAGTACCCGTGTCGATCATTTTGAACAACAAGTAAGTGGCGTCTTCTAGAAGACCCATTTTGCAGAGTGCATCAATTATAATTGTATATGAAACAACATCAGGTTTACAACCATAGTTCCTCATCTTCCGAAGGAAACACCAAGCATCTTCAATGCTACCATCGACACAATGCTGATGGATAAACAAGCTAATTATGGAGGCGTTTACCATTCCCCTACTATGCATATCTTCCAAAAAATCGCACGCTAAATTCATCTGTTTTGACTCCAACAGTTTTCTGATAAGAAAATTACAGACCCCGATAGTGGGGAAGCCGTTAAGTGTCTTCATTTCATCAACTAATTTAAGAGCCATGCTTGTCATATTCTCTTTGATATAAGTGTTAACTAGCATACTGTATATAATAAGCAACACCTTTCTACTCCTACAAGTTTCCTCGAGCACATCAAACAAAGACTGATGCCACGCTTCTGTCCTGTCATTATTTCTAACGAGAGACAGGAGAAGATCCACCGCTCTGTGACTCATGTTTCCAGAAACCAGAAGATGAATCATTACGGAAATTGATGCAACTGTGTGCTTCAATTTGGTGCAGTTCTGAGACCACCTGAAGAAATAGAACGCTGGTGCAGCATTTGAACTGTCATCAAACAAATCGTTCAAAATTCTGATTACATTAATTTCATCAAGCTCAATGGTCAGGCCATTTTCATCTCCCATATCCCAACCACGATTCTGAAGAATCTTTTTTATTCCTCCAATCCTATTGCTCTCCTTTTTCAATGTTTTAGGAATGAAGGATCTACTTGCTGAAAAATCATCAAATTTCTCTGGTCCAATAAAAAATGCAGTATGTTCCACAGGTTTAGTCGACTCTGAAGTAATAGAATCTTCATAAATGAAGTCTTCGTTGTCCGAAAAGTAAGAGCAAGTTAATGCTAGATTCCTAAATGGAAGTAATACAACACTTCTGCTTTTCCTTGAAATCAGCTTCAGATGCCCAATATACCAGTTAATGACTGGAAATAGAGCCCTCATGAACAGCCAGAAATAACCAAATAAGGAAGCTGAAATAAGAACACAGTATGTTAAGTTTTTTTAAGAATCATGATTGCATGAGTATAATAGATAATCATACATCAATTGGTGCGGATACATCACAAGGATGGAATATGCTCATAACTGCTAAATTGTCCTAAATACACTCATACATCCTAAAGGCCATAGAAACTACCCTAATGACCACTATTTATGCCCTTACTATTACTAATACAAAATCAATAAATCATGGATTTCCACTTTCACGGAGTAACAATCATGTGATCTCCGGGTCTTTGGAATTGATGCACTACTGTCGGGCAAAACCCCATGCATCCTTAAGCTTCTTCATGTTCTCTATCAATGACAAGAACATCTGCAGTGTAGGAAAAAAGAAAAAGTAAACGAAGGGTTAATGGAAAGACGAAAAACTAACAAGCTAGAAACAGAGAACCCTTCAATGTGTGTAGTTTCAATTGTTGGTTCTTCCATTTTTCTGATAGGAACAGTATCCCATCTTTGTTAAACACACTATGATTCCGCATTCCCCCCAAAAATGCAACTTTTGATATAACAAGAATTAACTACATTTTCCTTTTCATTCTTAAAATGCTACAATTGCTTATGCATAACACTATTTGACAAATGCAATTTTATGGACCCTCTACTGTTAAACCTCCCTCAGACTTCCCAATGTGATTCGTTGAATTGAAACGGGCATCAATCAGTTAAGACTAATGGTAATTTCCCTCATTAGTCACCCATGGGAGGATATTCCGGTAATCTAAAATGTTAGAAGATTAAAGTTGTATCAAATAAGATAATAAAGTCAAAATTAGTCATTTGTTAGTGAGATAAACAATAGTATTTGATTGTGAATATTAAAGAACCTAAATGAGTAATCATAAACATTTAACCAATCTTACCATTACCCATTACAATGATTTTGGCAAGTTCAAGACTTGATTTTTATAAGACTCTAATATGCAAGAGAAAATTCAGCTACATGGGTTTTTACTCTTGAACATATAGAAACTCAAGGACGACATAAAAAAACAGATTTTGAATTGCCAAGCATAAGTATTTAAGAGGCATTTCTACAAACAACTAATGTGCAAAACGTTTTCTCACAAAATATAGACATTCAAATCTAGAGAGAGAGAGAAAGAACCTGAGAAGATAGTGAGGGACTTGAACTGATTTGAATGCAGTTTGAACTGATGGGGAAGGAAGGAAATCACACGAAACAGTTTATAGCTTCAACTTCGGTTTTGTCTTCTTGGAAAGAAGAAAGAAAGGAGAAGCAAAAAATTAGAGAGAGAAAACTATCTAAGCAGCTGGGTTTCTAACCCTCTTTTAATTTGTTAGATCAAATCTGTACCGTTGACAGAAATAAACGGTCCAGATTAAACATTACGGAGGGACTTTTCTTACAACCAGGGCAAATTCACGGAGCAAACCCTAATATGAATACTAATCTGACTGCCAGGCGTCTCTATCATGAATCAATGGGTGATTGTTTCTTCTTTCTCTTCTTCTCCCTGGTTGCAGATTGTCCGAAACCCTAAAATTCACTTCTCTTTCATCTCTTCCTTATTGACCCAATAATAATCTTGACTCATTAGTGAAAGTGAGGATAAAGGTACGCTTTTTCTCTCTATATGTCTTTCAGTTCTTTTGAGGGGTTTTATTGTTATCTAATTGAGTTAACCAGAGATCAAAAGCTAAAACCCTAGATTTCCAATAAGCCCTGATTTCATCCAACTAGCTATAATGAATAGGAATTTAAATTATCCATTTTGTTAACCTAAATGTTTATACATTAACAAAAGGTATACTTGACTAACCTTGAATTCTAACTCTAGATTTCCAATAAGCTAAAACCCTAGATTTCCAATAAGCTAAAACCCTAGATTTCCAATAAGTCCAGATTTTGTCTATCTAATTTCGAAATTTTGACTAACTATATTTTCTTCCACAAATGCAATAGGAAACTGCCGTATCATCGATAATGATCAAGTTTTGTGTTTCTCGAAGTACAATTTCTTTTGAATGCGTACTTTGGAGGAGGATGTATTCTAATGACTCTGTAAAAGAGGTTTCGGATCCCATGAGAAGAATATGTAAAATTATGATGTCTTGCCCTAAAGTGGGTCTTGAGACTGCCCTTAATGAGAGTGGAATTAGGATATCTGAGGAGTTGGTGGAGGACGTACTCAAGAGGTTTGAGAATGGTGGCATGCAGGCGTATCGTTTCTTTGAATGGGCTCAGAAACAAAGGAATTATGCTCATACTGTTCGAGCTTATCATACCATGATTGGATCTTTAGCCAAGATAAAGCAGTACCCTATCATGTGGGATCTTGTCAATAAGATGCGTGCTAAAGGAACACTAAATGTCGAAACTTTTTGCATAATTATGAGAAAATATGCCAGGACGAAAAAGGTAGATGAAGCAATTTACACTTTCAATGTTATGGATAAGTATGGAGTACCCCCCAATTTAGCGGCATTCAACAGCTTACTAAGTGCCTTCTGCAAGTCCAAGAATGTGAGGAAAGCTCAAGAGATCTTTGATAGTAAGAAGGATCAATTTGTTCCCGATTCAAAAACCTATAGTATATTGTTGGAAGGTTGGGGAAAGGATCCAAACCTACCCAAGGCGAGGGAAATTTTCAATGAGATGGTTGACAAGGGTTGTTATCCTGATATCGTAACTTACGGAATTATGGTTGATGTCCTTTGCAAGGCAGGCAGGGTTGATGAAGCTGTTGCAGTTGTTAGGGATATGGATTCTAGGGGGTGTAAACCGACTTCCTTTATTTACACTGTCTTGGTTCATACTTATGGGATCGAAAACCGAATAGGAGATGCGGTTGAGACATTCCTAGAAATGGAGAGAAATGGAATTAATGCTGATGTTGTGGTGTATAATGCTTTAATTGGTGCTTTCTGTAAAGTGAAGAGACTCAAGAATGTTTTTAGGGTTTTGGATGAGATGGAGCGAAAAGGGGTTTCACCGAATTCTCGAACATCAAATATCATTCTCAATAGCTTGATACACCTTGGAGAGACTGACGAGGCTTATAGGGTCTTTCGAAGGATGATTAAGGTCTGCGATCCTGATGCTGACACTTACACAATGATGATAAAGATGTTTTGTGAAAGTGATAAGTTGGAAATGGCTCTGAAAGTATGGAGGTATATGAGCTTGAAACAGTTTGTTCCAAGTATGCATACTTTTTCGGTTCTGATCAATGGGTTGTGTGAGAAGGGGGAAGTCACGAAGGCTTGTGTTTTCATGGAAGAAATGATAGAAAAGGGAATTCAGCCGTCTGGCTCAACGTTTGGGAAGTTGCGGCAGTTGCTTATAAAGGAAAATAGAGAAGATGTACTCGAATTTCTTATCGAGAAAATGAAACTTTTAATTAAGGAACCTTTATGTGACTGATTGACCACCATTTGAAGTTCAATGCCCAAGGTAGCGCTCCCTAATGTGAAGGGGAAATTTTTCGGATATCCTCCACTTTGGTCATCTGTTGTGAAGGAGAGAAATGGAAGTTCTATGGTAGGATTAGAAAACTTAGTGCAAACTTATAAATGAAGATTGAAACTCCAAAGTATTTGTGGTTTTTCATTCTATAAAGATATGGTGACATGGGGTTCGAGAAATTCATATCTGAAATGCAAAGGCTGGTAGCAGAGGCACAAATTGAGGCGGTTTTACCCTTCCTCGATTACCTTCCTAATCAATCTTTTACTGTCAGCAACATATCATAAGTAGGTATGGCCCTATGAGCATATATTATTGGGGAAAGGGAATCTGTTCAAATGTCTGATAATTCTCCAAACTTTTCTGATATTGATTAAATTTCCTTGTTAATACTGCAGCTTTAAGTTTCATTAATCAGTATCTCTCTGTGTAATGATTCTCGATGACATCTAAGTATCTATTATTATACACGCTTGATTAAAAGTATTGGATATGAGTATATGATTAAATGGAGTTATGTCTGAACTGTCTCTCTTCTTTTCTGTTACATTTTTCAGATCAATCTGGTTAAAACTGGAAGCAAAGGATTGACGGAAGTTCTTAATAGTCTTCTGTTCTAATGTTCATGTAGGTGGTATACTGGTTTGATAATCATGTAAATTTGAATATACATATATATATATATATATATATGTACACCAGCTTTGTTTTCTGTTTGACTCGTCAGAATGGTTACACGAAATGACTATTGTGCCCCTGACCAGAACAAATCCGAATCAGGCGAGTCCGAGACAAGTAAAGAAACGAAAATCACCTTAGTTCCCCTTCTTCCTCTCATATGATAGTTTACTTCTTTGAATGTTTTATATATGTGACAAGGTTCCTAATCGAGAAGTTGTGTAGGCAGTGAACTGTCTTTTCTTTAGCTTTAGAATCCATCCTATACTCCTTTTGTTAATAATGAGTACCATTCTAGGGTTCTCACTGCAACTAGCTGGTACACAAACTAACAAGCTTCTTCAGTATCCCAATTCCCTTTCTCCATTTGATTCCGCGGAGTAGTATTTTCAACTAAAGCTGATTCAGATTTTACTTGTTATATCTAATCTTTTCCGATTTACTCTTCAGGTACTTCCATGTCAAACTTCACTGACAAAACTCACATAAGGATATGTTTCCTGGCAGCGCCCTTCTGGTAAAAAACCTTGATTAACTTTCGGGGTTAGAATTTTCAGAGAAGAGTTTTGACCAATGGCAAATAATCTTTGTAACTATTAGGAAAATTGGAATGCTTTATTTTATTTTCCTGCACCAAATATTCAATATTGTCATGTGATTATCATTTATTATTTTAATTAATTATTTCAGTTATGTATAAATTTATTATTACAATTCATTACAATAACTTTTTATATTGGAGTGCTATTTATTATTTTATTTATTTAGGAATAATTATTTAGGTATTAAAAAAGAAAGATTTTGAAGAGAGAGAAATTGGTAAAGAATAAGCCACACACATTGAAACACCTGTAAAGCAAGAAATAATTTAATGTGAAGTCACAAAAATTGTCTAAGTATAGACACACCCCATATTAGAAATGTGACATTGCTTACATCATTTACTTGCAAGTTTGGGTGGTGGGTATAGACAAACAAAAGGAAAAATGGGAAGAATGAGACGTATGGGGCTTCAATCTTTCATCACCTAAAAACTCTTCTCAAAAGTATAAACTTTTTTTATTATTTATATTTTCACCTTGTCTTTCTTTGGTTAGCTATTTTTTTTTTTTCGTGTTTCAAGCGTTCCGAATCAAATATCCGATTTTAGGTTATCTAAGGACTAAACGGATATACATAATTCTTAAGTGAGATATCTACCAAATGATCATAACTCGTAGCGTGATATTTACCGAATGGTGGGTTTTGAATGTTACTTCGTCCACTTAGGAATTAAGATCATGGAGTATCATGTTTTCGAATTCCATATTATCACAAATATAATTGCTATAACAAGACACGCAAGAAATGGATAATAGTTCATGCATCTTCTTTCTTTCTCGTTCATAAGTTGTCTTTTACTTCCCTTGTCTCTTTTTTCCTTAAAACCCTCAAAAGATAAAAAGATATTATTGATGTGTTCGTATAAATATGTCAAAGTCTTATATTTGAAGTACTAATTTTCCCATTGTATGAACTTTGAACACATGTATTGGGGTATTTTAAGGGGTACTATTGTATTTGTGTATTTTTTAAAGCAATTATTATTAATATTATCAATAATATTTTTATTTTATTTTTTGGAATTTCAAAAATATTATTATTGTAGTGGAAAAGCTCAATGATATTGGAGATGAGGTGATGCCATCATGTGAACCCAAGTTGCCAAAACTAACCTAATTAATATAGAATGGATCCAAAGGAGGTAGACATAGAAGGAACAAAACATGATGTTTGGTGTTTTTACTCTGGTTTTGTGATAAAAAGAAGATTGCTGATGTATTTAATTAATGTGGGCCTCCCCTTATGGGCCCAACCCAGGATTCAAGTTGGACCCACAAGTTCTCTTATTTTACTATTTTGAGGTTGAAATTTTGACCTTTTGTTTTGACTGATAAACAATACAAGGAGTAATATATATTAATTGATTTCAAAGTCAATAAACATAGCTAACTTCTAGCTTTGACATGAAAAGAAAGAAAATACATTTGTAGGAAGTTAGAGGATCGTGTCAAAATTACATCTTTTCAACAAAGGAAAAATGTCAAAATTACATAAATCCACCCGCCAACTCTGAGATTATTATGAAAAAATTGCGTTTATACTAACTTGTGTTTTGTACAATAGAACAAGTAGCACCACCCCACTAATCTAAGCAATAAAGCAAGTTCGTAAAACTATGGTGTCCGTGATTTTTTCATTACCCTTTGATATAAAGGAGTATGTGTTGACATGAAGTTCCAACAAAATGTTGGTTTGTCTTTCTAATAGAAGCTGGGATTGAGCTGCCCCATGAGAAAGAGAAGAAAAGTTTGGCATGTTTATTTGTTAGAAATTAGAGAAATTTTAAAATTTTCCATTAGAAATGTGGATTAAAAAAAATCAGACTCTTTTTTTTTTTGCTTTATTAGTTAAAATGCTAATATTGCCAAGGCAAATTTACTTCATCACTTTTATAGTGAAAGCAAAATAATTTTTAAATTGCCTCCAAACCATTATATGTGCTAATATCAAACACAACACAAGAAGATGCCATCAAGAAACTACTTGTTATTTGGCATAACATACCTGACATCAAACTTCTATTAAAATGACATTTTTCTGCCTAAATTTTTTTAAAATTTGTTTGTAAAGCAATCACATATCAGCGAGAGATTCTCTCGGGGGGGTAAAAGTCTTTTCTAATACATGTTTTGAAGTCGTGAGTCAACATGATAGCCTTTTTCTTTATGTTTGCATTGTAAAGTAATCTCGCATCAGTAAGACGTAAAGTCGAATTACTTCTTGAAAATAAATTAGTACTGCTCTTATTAACTTGTTTTAAATCGTGAGATCCCACGATTTGAAGTCCACATTACTACTAGCAAAGTAGCACCTTGGACAGTTCGCCCTATGAAAAAGTTAAATTCTTTTTTTCAACAAACAAATTGACCAATTTAGAAATCTAATATGTAGCTTGCCTATAAATATCACATTTTAGGCACTTTCATGTAAGTATGGCAGTGTGCCAAACTTATCTCTAGTTTTATATGGTACCTTTCAAGAGAAAAGACCATTAATGCAGTTGATCCTTTTCATCTCTCACCATCAAAAGAGTTAGGAGTTTTCTAGGAGGAGGGTGGTCCTCCTTCCTAATATTGAAAGCTATGTATGTCTGCAAATAGATCTTGAGTTCAAGTTCAAATGGGACACAATGGAAACTAGTAATGAGAGTCAATATATTGTAAAAAGGTAGTGCCTACAAAATGTATTGTCATCTACATGTTAAATATTTATATATTTTTGTGTTTGAAAATAATAAAAAGTTGTTCCAAATTGACTTTTCCCACTAAAAAGTGAAAATACTTTAAAATTTAAGATTGAAGAACTTATTTATATTTTTATATTCATAACTTGTAACACAAAATGATAGGCAAGAAAAACAATTGTTGAAGGTGTGATGCGTAAATTGATTTTTCTTACTTTTAATGTCAATAATATTCTACTATTTTCTTATTTTTTCAATTAAAGTAGATTTTTCTACTCTTTTTTTTTTCGTTGAACCTCATTACTGACTATTCCCTTTAGTGTCAATAACTGGTAGTATAATGGGTGGTACATCTACTTCGCATTATGAATATTTCAGGTTCAATTTTATTGAGTTTAGTTGGATTTGAGACCCATAGTTTAGTTAGATTGTAGACCCATTTCTGTGAAGGATTTAAATTCAGCAATTATCGTGCGTATAATATTTTGTTGATGTACAATATCAAAATTTCTATTATCCTTCCACCAGCCCTCCACTTGATGTGACAACGTCTCACTGAGCCAGGGAGGGACCAAATGGAGGGATGAATAGAATTTCGAGTATAATATTTCGTAATAACAAAAACCGTTATACTATTCTTTTAGTTTGAATTCATTTTTCTTTTGTAGACTTGATCTCATGTTTTAAGCTCACTCTGAATATAGTTAACATGTACATCTCTCTACTAAAAAGATCAGAACTCAAATTTATTTTCCTTATCTAAATAAATATTGAAGATCTTGTTTAAAATAAAATAAAATAAAATAAGGAGGAATCTTGAGAGAGAGAGAGAGGGTCGGATCGGAACCTAGAAAGATAAGGTTCAAAATCGGGTTCGGCACCTGGAGGTTTCATATAGTAAAGATCCTACTTTCGGGTTCCACTTGACAATCACAATTTCTCTCTCTCTCTCTCTCTCTCTCTCTCTCAAATGCGATTCTACTTTCTCTCTCTAAAAAAAACCCCATCATCCCCTTCTTCTCACTACCCTCCTCTATATCTACATTTCTCCGTCTTCTTACCTCTGTCTCTTCACCAAACTAGTTTTTTAGGGTTTCTTTTCTGTGATTCATATAATTGAAGATGAATTCTTGTTTGGTCTAAGGATTCTGTGTTTCTAACTCACAGGTTTTACATGTTCTTTTTACTTCAGTCTTGTGGGCTAGTTTTAGGGTTTTCTTGGTTCCTTCCTTAGTTGATTTTGATTTTCAGTGTGGGCTTAAATACTACTCATTTTGCTTTACTGTTTCTTAGAGCTACTATTTCAATTGATTTGGGTAATTGAGGTTTGGTGTTCAAGTCGGTGTTTGGGTTTTCTTATTTGGATCCTTCTCCACAATTGATCTCATCTCAGGTAAATTTTTATCTATTTGATTTGTTGATTTTGTTGTGTTGTTCTGATTCGCATGAACTTGATTAAATTGTTTGATGGTTGGGTGAAATTTATGATGATTGGTGTTTAATTTATAGCATGATTTGAGCTAATCTTTAAAGATCTTTTAGATCCGAAAAAACAGGGAGTTCAATTTAATGATCTCACGAAGTTACTTTTTATTTCCATAATTGGGAATTGTTTGAATAGATTTACAGTAACTTCATTAATAACCCCAAGGATCTATTAATCAAGTATGTGTTATTTTACTGAAATGGAAACAACTTTCGAAAATTTCTCTGTTCCCTTTTTGTTTTTTCAAACTCCTTCTTTCAATTTTTGATCTTTGTTCACATAAATAATTAATTAATATCACGAGCTTAACGGTTTCGGTCACTCGTTATGTTCATCTTTGTCATTATGTATAAGAAACTGTTTTCCCTCTTTTGATTGGTTTGATGATTTTGTTTTCTTGTTAACCGAAAACCATCATTTAGTTGAGGATATTGCGTTTGATTTTCTCTTCGCTAATATGCGACTATGTTTATATCCTTTGGAATAGTAATCCCAATTACGTCTGTAGCGTGGATACTTAGGAGTGACCGAGTGATCTCTAAAACCCTATTAATTTTCGTTCTTTTAGGAACGTTTTATTGTTTGGGTACCTATAAGTTGCTTATTGCGGCGATTTAGTAGGAGAATTAAGTTCGTTGGAGTCGGCAATTTCCATTCGTTTGTTTTAGTATTCAATGATACTTTTGGGGGTTGTTACATGATTTTTTAAGTGTCTTTGTTTCAGCATATAGCTTTGTCAGGCTTTTACCTTTGTGATTTGGCGCTTCTGAGATATTTGTATGAATTGATTTTTGATTTTGTAACAGATTCAAGGAAATGAGTCATTCAACAAATGAGAGTGACGATGAAATGCTGTCTAAGGATCAGTCGGACTCACAGTCGATTGATGAAGGTAGCTACGGTGGAGGAGGAACTGTCTTGAAGAAAGGGCCGTGGACAACTGCAGAGGACGCAATCTTGGTGGATTACGTTAAGAAGCATGGAGAAGGTAATTGGAATGCTGTTCAAAAACACTCAGGGTTGTCCCGTTGCGGCAAAAGCTGTCGTCTTAGGTGGGCTAATCATCTGAGACCCAATTTGAAGAAGGGAGCTTTTACAGCAGAAGAAGAACGCAAAATAGTTGAACTCCACGCCAAAATGGGGAACAAATGGGCTCGAATGGCCGCAAATGTATGTATAGGGTATCCTGATTTTGATGACCCGAATCTTCTTCATGATTATTATCTCTTAGCTAGTTCCAGTTACAGATTACAGTATCTTCTTATTCCACTAGGGCACTGGTACACCCAATGGCACTTCATTTGTTCAATAGTATTTCATAATCTGTTGAATTAGGTTTGTCCATGTGTTGATACTATAACACAAATACACATCGGTTTGCATGCCAATTAATGTACGTTTCAGGATGACTTGAAAAACTGGTTTTTATCTCGAAAAGGACATTTTAGATCTTACATTGATGCTTAGAAGCAAGGTAACTCAAGATGCTATATGTTTAGGTGATTCGCTAGGTCACTAACTAATTCCCGAAATCAATATTTTGCTGTCCTATTTGTTTACGTTTGTAGTTGTATGAATTTAGTTAACTAAACCGTTCGCGTTGGTTAATATGATAGCAATCTGAAGTTTTGGGAAGTGAATTTATTTTGTCCTTAAAAGTGCCCATTTTTTTTATTACAGTTCAATTTGAGATTTATTACCTTGCATCTGGTGAAATGTGTCTTGATTCTACTATAGTGGGTAGGTTCTGTTGGAGATGGTCACTATATTGGGAAAACTTGCCATTACATTGGCTTGCATTTGATCTGGGAAAAATTGATAAACCAGTGGAAATAATATTTTGTGTTCATTCCGGGATATTAAAGTGCAACGTTTGAAGTTCTTAGTTTTAATCTTCTCTTGATTCTTGTATGTCCTTCGGTTTTTCCCGTCTTCTCTTTATTGCTCCTTATGGATGGTTTATCCCTTCTCTGCAGTTGCCTGGGCGTACTGATAACGAGATCAAGAACTACTGGAACACCCGAATCAAGAGAAAGCAACGTGCAGGTTTACCACTTTACCCTCCTGAGATGTGTTTGCAGAATGTGAATGGGAGTCAGCAGACTCATAACACCAATGAATTCAACAATGCAAACGCGCAGCAGCACGGTCTCTTGCCAGCAAACAACTACGAGATTCCTGATGTCCCATTTGACGGTTTAAAAGCAAATTCAGGGTTTCTACCTTATGAACACTTGCTTCCCGATGTTTCTGTTGGTAACATGCTGTCTCATGGCCTGGGTCCGTCTCTAAGTTACAGGTACTTCCCAACATCAATGCATCGCCAGAAGCGACTCCGAGAACCAGAAAACTTGTTCCCTGGTTTTGGTAGTTACAGCGGTGGAGTCACACCATTTGGCCAGCTTCAGAGTGAAACTCGTCCGAAAATCCATCAACCTTTTGATTTATCATTTCCTTATGATCCCAACAGAAAAATCAAGAAATCTTCACCTTTCGATGCAAGACCTGGCAGCCATGCCTTTTCAAATGGCAACTTCTCTACTTCCAAGCCCATTCCTGGGCCTGTAAAGTCGGAGCTCCCTTCATTCCAATATCCAGAAACTGATATAGGTAGCTGGGAAACATCTCCCCAGAGACCTTCCCTCGATCTTGTTGACAATTATACACTGTCTCCACTTTCAACTACACAGGTACACGAAGATTGTCTTTCAAGACGCAACAGTGGCCTGTTGGATGCACTTCTTCAGGAGTCGCAGACTTTGAATAGTTCGAAAAATCAGTCTTCTGAGAAGAGCTCTTGTTCTTCTGTTACTCCGAGTGATCTAATGGATAGTTCGGCCCTCAATCTGTGTGAGACAGAATGGGAAGAATATGGTGACCCGACATCTCCATTAGGCTGCTCTGCTGCATCAGTTTTTGGTGCTTGTACTCCTATCAGCGGAAGCTCATTGGATGAGCCTGCACCTTTACTTTCCAAGGCTCTACCAGGTACTCTCTCTCACCCCCTCTCTCTCTCTAGGATAGAAATGAAACTATTTTATAGTACCAACGGAATTGACAGTTGCTAGCTACTAGCTGCAGGATCAAATATTAAAAAAGACCCACCTGAACCTATTGCGACGGAAGATGATGAGAAAGAAATATTTACTCAGTTGGATCTTTTGAGGCCAGATGCTTTACTGGGTGCAGGTTGGTTTGATCGAGGTACTGGATGTTCCAAGGATCAGACCAACACCGATACCATAGCAACACTTCTAGGTGAAGATTTATGCAACGACTACACAAATATGCCCGGAGGAACTTCTTCAATAAGCCAAGGATGGGGGATTGGCTCCATTCCATGGAACAACATGCCGGCTGTCTGTCATCAAACGTCCAAACTTCCCTGAGGAAAAAAAGAATCCTGCAGCTTATTCACCTCTCTTAATGTCGACAATGAATGTTCTTGTTTTTCTTTTTCGATTAAGGTCAGTATGTGGATGACAATTTATGGTTAAAAACTCGTAAAAGTCATTGATCCTTTGTTTCCTTTTCGACCGTTAGTTGTGAAGGAGAGTTATTCTGTTCTAGCCAGTAAAAGTACATTTTATCTGTTATATTTGTAGGTTATCTTAGAGTGTCAAAGAACTTTTTTCATAGATTGTAAGAATAACAATGGTTGTGGCATTACATTTTGGATCGATTAGTTTTTATGTAGATTTTTTCCTATTTTGAGATGGTAAAATTCGTAATGGCTTCCAAGGAGTTTTTATGTAGAGTTATTCAATCACCTTAACTTTACAACCCTTGGAAGCTATCTCCACCAACATACACATCTCATGAGCATTTACAGATTGTTAGGGCTCTTACATTGGGAGATCCTCAATCCTTCCCTCTATTTGGGGATCCAAGTCTCCAACCTTAGTCCTTGGCTTACCATCTCAATGAGATTCCTAACAAAATGTTGTCTCTTGGGGCCGCAATTCTTTTGGGACCATCTGCTGGCCCTTCCCAGGACTCTATCTTATCTTGTGGGCCTCCATGGTCTTAGGGTTAAACTCTGGTCCTTTTTGACACCCCATATAAGAGATTATTCTTTAACACATCCTCAGTGCCACAATACGGAGGTTATTCCATGTTAACTTATTTTGCTAGTAGATCCTTTTTCTAGAATATCGAATAGGTTTGATTATAATTAAGCGATTATTTTTACTTGTGCTAGAATTTTTAGACATATAACATATTGAGGATCATTACTATACGAATGTTTATGAACTGATACTCCTTACTCCTGTCCCCTATAATTCTACAATTTCTTCACAAAAAGGAAAAGAAAACAGACATTAGGATTCATCCAACACTCGAAATTATCTATAATGGTTTTACTCGTGTACTATTATTGGGCTATCTCCTATTTCTATCAATCATTTGACAACTATATCCTATATATGTTTCGGGAGGCCTATAGCCACACCAAATTTTTGTGGTAGGCTCCTACTTGTCTTAGCATTTCCTATGGACCCGGGATTGAGCAATTTGAAACCCACATAGAGAGCAACCCGAAGATTCTCGGACTAACAATAATCCAGATTGTTCGACTCAGTACAGATTATGTCCAGTCCAAACGTCGTCTAACTATCGTGTTTGGGGGTACACGCCCTCTCATAACATAAAACAATTGTGACACTTGAAACATACATTTACCCTAGGAACTTAGGGTTGTGTCGAGGTGGAGAATAAGTGGAGTGACGTTATGCTGACAGTACAATATCGTCATAAACAACTGACACGTGGAAAGTCAATAAAGAATATTGTAAATGTCAACATCAAAATCAAAACACGTCAGTCAGCCATAACAACTGCCCGATGCCTGACTTTTTTTTTTTTGTTTTGTTTTGTTCTTTTCAATTCAATATTTTGAAAGTGATAGGTTTACAGTCAACAAACCCTTTCTCTCTCTCTCTCTCTCTACTTTCTTGGAGACTGGATCACAATCACTTCCTCCTTCCTACCCAAAACTTCCCCCACCCCCACCAGTTTCTATTTCTCCCCCCTTGATATTTTCTTTTTATTTGCAGATTGAAACCGTGAGTAAAACGTCTCTCCTTAATAAACTCTTCACTCTTTTATTGTTTAGGTCTCACACTTGGCTCCCTCTACAAGGAACACTTGAACTTCCTAAACCTCCCCCACTTCTACTATATGGGTCAAACTTCATTAAAATTATACCCCACTTATTTCAAACTTTCTCTTATATTATTGACACATCATTATCCTCTTTTCTTTCTCTATATTTAATGGTTTATACCCTACCATTTTTTTGACATAGGAAATTTATATACGCCACAAACACAATAATAAGTTGAGACATAAAAAGACCAGAGTGACAGTACAAGTATAGCCAACGATAGAGATATTAATAGCGATGTCGGTATGAGATGGTATTGGCTCAGTTTATTTGTTGCGTGATTTGCGTCAAAGATTGTTAATTATTGTTATGTCAAATGATTACTTTTAGAGATTATTCATGAGATGAACAAGAGAGATCAGTAGAATTCACCTACCTTATCTTACCAGTAGCAAAACTATTTTGTAATTTAATAAGCTTCGTGATTTGGTATTTTGATCGAATAAGTAGTATATCACTACTGAGACACCCACACTTTTAGCGTAAAATTGTTGTAAAAACAAATTGGACAGACAATTCCACTCGAGAAGCTTTGGTTAACCTAGTAACAGCCAATTGACATAGACAACAAAATTTATAAATTTAAGTGGATCCAAAAGTGAAAGTGTCAGTGTTCTTGACTTGTTATGGGATTGAAGGAGGACAGAGTACACTGTCAAGTACAAAGACCCGCTCTACATTTTTGACTTCTCACACCCATAAAAAACTCTTATCTTAATCTACTCTTTTTGCCCATCATTCTCAAACCTCAATAGTCTTCTATATATCTATCTACCTAAACAACATTCCACTAAAAATCAAGATAAATTAATATTTAGTTGATGGGATAAGAAAATTATAATATGATTGCAACAACCTTCCACTTTCTCTATCTCTGATTAAACTTTGTCACCGAGTCCGTCCATTTTCAGACTCGACGCTGTTCCGATTCAATTTCTCATTAAGTCGGTCCATGTTTTTGATTTGATGTTGTAATAGACCGTTTTGCATTACGCCTCGGCATCTTAATCCCATGATAGTTGAAGAAATATTGCGAAATTGTCATTCACTAAATGTTCAACTAATTTTTTTATATGACTCACTCATTAGATGTTTTCGAAGTTTTTTTTTTCTGTTGAAATGCTTCCAAACTATTTAGCTTTCACATATTTAAAATTGATCACTAATTAGAAACGAATCATTTAGAGCCTAATTTTTGAACCGTAACTAGTGTCTTTTTAGCATGAGATTTAAATATTCATGTTAAAGCATAAATTTCTTATTTTCAATAAGTCGATGTTTAATTTTTCGACTAATTGTGCAGATCCTAAAATCCAAACTTGCAATTATCTATTGTTATATGTGCTGATATCATGTGCCCTCTGAAGATATAACATTATAGGTGTATCCGATTCGATATGGTTTCTAGAAGGTTATATAAAGTCAATGCATAGGTTTGTGGTAAGTTAACATTTAATTGGGATTTTATACTTTAGGATGATTAATTAAGATCCTCATAATATATAGTAGTAGTTAATTAAATAGGTATCAAACCTACTTTTGATGTCACCTAATACATTTTGAAGATTATTAAACCCTACTAAGAACATCATTCATGTTAATGCTTTGTATAGTTCCAAAATCCAAGTTAATACTTGTATTATTTTACTATTTGTTGACTTAAGCTAACCTCTTGATCAAAGATAAACAGAGTCAAAAGTTTAAATAAACCAACTTGCTTAAATATTCTTTCATCTGTCATTTTAGGTCAAGTTGTTTTCTTGGTGAAATTTATTTTAGGGTTTCAAGGTCAAGAAAACAGATCTGTTTTTCTTGATTTGTATGAAATTTTAATAATTGATTTGGAGGAGAAATAGAGAGAATATCCCCACTTGACCATGTGCATTCTTTTGAATGTTTGTCTCTATTTTTGTTATCCACTCATCTAATAAAATGTGTGAAATGAGATGAAGATCTAATGGTTGAACTATAAGCAAATGAAATGAAAAATGTTAGGGTTTTATTCCAAAACTAAAGCTCTGGCAGTTAGTTTTGGCTGAAGGGCAAAAATATTTCAACTCTTCTCGAAAATACCTTTAAACTCCAAAAAAGACTTAATTCCTAAATGATTTAAAAATAATTAAATCCACCTCATATCTATCTATCTCATTTCTTTACCACTAAGGGCCCGTAATTATAAGGCCCAAAATGGGGAAGTTAAAGAGAATCAGGCCCAATACTAAATAATAATGAGGAAAAAACTCAGTAGGTAAAAATACAATTTTACCCTCCAAAATGAAATTTTCCGCTCAAATCAACGTCAAAAACAATTTTGAACATTTCTGAACAATTCTTGATTTGCTCTCGACAATTTTGTAAATTTCTGAACAAATCTTAGTTTGTCTCAACAATTTGTAAATTTTTGAACAAATTCGTTCTTGCTTAGACATTGTTTTGCCAAAATATTTCGCATTTTTTTCTTTTTCATTTTACATAGACAAACTAACACAAACATTTTGGCTACAACATTTTTCGATTTGTCTTGTGAAAAAATAAATGGTTTCTGCATTTTTTGTTTTGCTTTCGACATAAAAACTAAAGCATTTTTTTGTTTGTCCTTTACAAAAATATCCTTTGTATTTAACAAATCCGTTAACGAACAAAGAAATATTTTGACTAATACATTATATATGTTGTTAAGAACCCAATTATATATGACGCCAACATTTTATAATAAGCCGGGACATTATTATAGATATTGTCAACATTTTATAACAACACAATGATATATGTTGTCAACATATAAGGGTAAAAATGGAATTATGAAAAAATATGTTGTCTTGTTAACAACATAATTACTTATGTTGTGAACATTTTGAAAAATGTTTAAAAGATGGGTTTTTTTGACATTATTATTTTTGAGTGAGTTTTTGCTTTATTAGGGTCTAGATTTTTGGGTTTTTCACTCATTCTTTCTTATGAGAGGGAGGGTTCGTAACGCTCCGGAAAATTACCATACTCTCACTCTTAACGCCCTCACTTACTGTTGAGTCCGAGGGCAATTAGAATCTGTGCTGGACTCGAACACATATTTACACCCCTTCAAGTGCCCCCTAATGAAAAAATATGTTGTTTTCTTGTTCTAAGCAATTTTTTAATTTTTTTTTTGTTCCAAACCTAGTAAGTTGTGTTAGATAGCTCAAAAATATGATGTTAGAAAGAAAGAAACTCACTCTGACCGACAACCCATGACCTCGTTGTCGAGTCAAATAACATTTTCCTGAGAAAATATCACTCTGGGTCTGGGGCCCCTAGGCCATGGTATAGCACTCTTAAGTTGTGTTTGATAATAGTAATAATAATTCCTTAAAAGTACTTGATTATGAGTATATTTCTATTCCAGTCCGAAAACTTCACTTGTTCAGTCACCGAATGAAGCTCAATTAGTTTCTTGATGATATTTTTTCAAAATCGATTATCATTAAAGTTAAACTCCATGAAAACAAACAAATAGCTTGTTAAACAGAAAGCAAAAAACTTATAAACAGACTCCATCTGATCCAGTACTACTACTAGTACTACACTAAACTTACTACAAAATACAACACCCAAAAAAGAAAAGCGAGAAAGAAAAGATCGATCCTCGAGATTCTTAATTTCCATCTTTTAGATTACTCCCCAAGATTCAAGAGTTGGGAAACTCTGATAACTATCAAAATCCAAACCTACTACCCCATTTTCACCTCTCTGTGTAAATGTGAAATTACTATCAAGTCCTTGAGATGATGATCCTGTTGTCGTGGAACTCACGATCTGTGGTGGTGATTGTTGCTGTTGTTGTTGTTGGTGTAGCAAAAACTCTGATGTATCTAGTGTTGGCAAAAAGTAATTACTTACCAAGTCACCCGGTCGTTTTGCTTCTGGTTTAACAACTGAAGTAACCGGTAAATGTTCGTTACTATTATTATTGTTACCGATTCGAATACCGGTTACCTGTTGAACCATTTCACGGAAATTAGTTGGATCGGCGGTGATAAAAGTGATCGGAGATCTCTTCGTCGCTCTTGATTTTCTTTTCGTTATCTTACCGTTTGAAATTGATGAATTTCTTCGTTTAGATGTTGTTTCAGGATCTGATCCAGAACGTGTAGGTGTTTGATTTTCAGGAGTAATATTGAAATGATTCTGATTGAAAGAAGAAGTGTTTGTTGTATCAGCTAGGGTTTCAGAATCATCTCTAGAGAGAGATTGTTGAAGTGCTTTTGTTAATGTTTCAGTTTCTCGATGATGAGTAAAAACATCAGAGAATAATGAATCAGTGAATGAAGATGGACAGAATGTTGACCATTTATGAAAACTCGCTAAATTCTCTGAATACGCCATTGAAATTTGTTCCTTAAAAGCTTCAAATTCCCAAAACAAAATTGTAAGAAAAAAAACAGAGGAAATGACTAAAGAGAGAAGATCTATTCCATTTTTTATCAAATCAAAGATCAAATTGATAATTCGAATCAGAAACCCTAGATCAGAATGGATTGAATCGAGATTATGAGTTCTTTTAGGGTTTTAGAGAGAGATAATGGGGGGAATTTAGAGAGAGAAACAGAGGAGGAGGAAAAGATGAGTGAAATGATAGATGGTGAAGAAAGGAGTCCAACTCATTAAATAGAGACGGTGAGAGAAACCGCGTTTTTCGGTACACGTGGCTAACAATGTATAAAAGGTAGTTCAAATAATAAACTAGGGTTAGAGATTTTACTCGGTAGGGTTAACTGAGTGTGGTCTAGTAGAGTTTCTTTAAAAATAGAGAGAGGGGAATATTATGATTATTTGCAAGGGTTGACCGTCAAGGCTCTTGTGTCTTTGGGAAGTCATTAACGCGTAAACTGTCTCACGTCCCGCCGAAACTTTTCGATTTTGTCATCTTTTCCACTATTTTTCCATATTTACCCTTATTCTTTTATCGTATGGTCTATTCAGTTTCTTGTGACATGAGAGCATTATCTCAACTAGAGACAAATTCGGAAGAGTAACCTCGATTCCAAATTCTCAACAAAAAAAAAAAAAAAAAACCTCGATTCCAAAATGTTGGAGGTCTCAAGTTCGATTCTCGTGAAGTGGTTTCTATGGTTATTAAATTTGAGTATTGAGGTATAAATAATGTTATTGGACTTTAGGCTATAGTTTAGTTGGGTTATAGGCAGAGACAGAATCAGGATCCGAAATCGAGAGAAACCGATGGTAAATATTCTTTCAAAAATTGTACTCCAAATAAAGTTTTGGCTTTATAGTTTTACTTGAATCAAGAAAAACATTGTCGAACTATGAAAATTTTGTAACTTTAAGTGGTTCTTTTCATTTGTTTTAGAATTCATTCACGACATAAGATTAATTAATGTCATCAATAAAAAAGTGTTAACAAAAATATCAAAAAAACAAAAATCTCATAAAAAGATGGTCAAGTACGGTTTTGAACTCACGCCTCGCTTGTTGCCAAAGAGGCATAACTACCACCCGGTCATTCCTGCTATCCGTTTACCTTGGATTTTAAAAAATATTTAATTCCACAATAGTACTTCTTAATTGGGGGGCCATGGCCCTTCTTGGCATGGCTGTAGATGCGTCTCTTGTTATAGGCCCGTTCTGTGTAAGAGTTTGTATTCGACAATTTCATGTTTATCACATCTTTGATGTATTAATACCAATGTAGTGACTATCTTCTTAGTTCGTAGTCAATTTCCAAAAACAAATACTCTAAAAAAATACATCCCCACCTTATTACATAGATAGAGTTCAGAATCCTTACCTTCATTCTATGCAGAAGCGGTTCGGTCCAGAATTGTTTTAAAAGCATTGTTTGTGACAATCATTATATAGAGTCTTAACTTTTCACTCCGTTTGAATTTGTGAAAGAGAAATGCTAGAGTTAGGATGACACAATTACGTGAAATTTGAATTCATTTTGCTCGTGCATCATCCATTACAATATCACTAATCAGATATTACAATATCACTCGTTCTACCGATTTTAATATTTTAGAGTGGGAACTGAATATTGTTTGAATCATATCATATGGAGTACTTGTTAAGGGAACCCTTCCATTATTGAACAAATTCTCCTCACATGTCTTGAGGAAATTGTTAAACCATACACCCTTTATATGTTAAAGATCAACTTCTCTTTACCACTGATAAGAAATCCGATATTTTGTGGTGAGAAGAGATGGGAGGATGCAGAAATTTACATTGTGCATTTTTTTTTTTTTTGTTCAGAGTTTCATTGTGCAGTTAGTGTACCCATATTGATATAAACCCTAAATTATATTCAGGCACATCCGTATTTCATTCCGTCTCAATGTTTTTAACACATCATAACCAAGGGCGGAGCCAGGATCCAAATCTTGACCTGGCTAGCGTGGAAAATATAGACAAGTTGGTCTGGTTATTCCAGTCATACTTATAAAACGTTTCAGATTTTGTGAGCCAAAAATATAAAAACACCAAGAGAAGAAAAGAAACAAAGTGTTCTATATTGAAAAAAAGAAAATCATAGTGTTCTATACTTTTTACTGATAATTGTACTTTTCATTTGACTAGTTCTCTATTTAATTGAGCTCCATTCTTTCTCGTCTTCGATAGAAAGACAATAGAAGATGCAAAAAAAAAAAAAAAATTACCGAGGCAATACCGCGTAAGAGACCCAAGAACATGAGCTCCTCCTTAGAGAGGAATTGAAACCCATTCTTAGCCCAATCAACAAACACAAACTTCATTCCGGTGTTTCTTCCTGTTAACTGCACAAAGTCTAAATATTTGCACTTACATTAACACACACATACACTTCATTAACACACCATACAGTGAAAATGCGAAATAAGAGTAGCTTGCTTGCCTCCCCAAAAGTAAAACACACAAAAGGTAAACCAATTACAGTTCATTAACATTACACAGTCGCACGTTATGTTTCAGACAAAACAAAAGCAAATGATGAGAGAATGAAATGGATAAGGGAGAGAATGCAATTTTCCATGGTGTGAGGAGCAAAAAAATTAAAAAACATGATGAGACTCGAACTTTCCACCTCTTAGGCATGAATATGAAGTCAAGACCAACTAAGCTACCGGGCTATAGTTGAAACTTCTAGCCAACTCCCTTAGATATAGATTGAGCTATCCCTGGCTGCAGCCAGGGATAGTCTCTATGTAGCTCCGCCCTTGATCATAACAATAAAATAGGTATATAACCCATAATAGAATATATTTCTGCATAGTAAAATAATTTCATTATAAGATAGTTATAAACAAATTATTTCTGTATAAATTTACGATAAACTATCAACATTTTATGTTAGTTCTTTATGAAGTTATGGGTTTACTTCATATTCTAAACTTATTTTCGGTAAACCAGATTACCAAATTATCATTAAGAAATTAAATTATTTGAAATGAATAAAAATAGAAAAATCGAAAAAACTTATTTTGCGCGATTGGTGCTCAAATTAGTTATCGAAACTGCAACAACATGGAAGTTGAATACTATTTTATCTTCAACTAGGACTAGTACTAAAATCCGAAAGTACATGAAAAATCAGTTTGAGAATGAAATTAAATATAAGACAACAACCACCATTGAGAGTCAACCAAGTCAGGTGCCTTTTCCCCAGTCCTAGTCCCCAATTGCTATTCTTTTTTTTTGTTAAGACCCCAATTGCTATTCAGTCATCCCTCTCTCTCTTATCGTTTTTGTGGGTTGTTTGTTTGTGTGAGTGGCCCTCACTCCATCACTTGTGAGTAATTGTTTTGAAGCCCTCGTCAACCATCACAAATTTTTGTTTATTTGTTAATTCGTCAACTATCTTGATCGCCCCACAAGCTATCTGTTCTTCTAGATGTTCCATGTGACCTTGACTCTTGTTTTATTTTCATTATTTTTCTTGACGCTTCTTTTATGAGATATTTTAGAATATAACATCGAATGACAATAATTAAGAAGATTATAAATTTGAGATCTGATTATTTCACCATGTCAAGATAGTTTCTATATTATTTTTTAACATCATTTCAGATATTTCGTTTTCGACGTGAATTTTTAACCTTATAATTTTCGTAATTTAAAATTACTATTTAAAATGTAAATCAACTGTCTACACGAACAAAAGAAAATTATATAAAAGAATTAGAATTATAAAACTAGTAAAGTATGACACAAAAAATAGGTAGTATAGGAATTGAGGAGAAAGTAAGGGATTGGGGGGGCCATTTGAGATAACTTTTAAAAAGAAGAAAGTAAATAGCCATCCATCCGGATATATGACAAGCCTCCATCTTTTTCTTGCGTGGCATGACGATTTTATGACGCTTTCAGCTTTCTCTCATGTTACCTAGTCCACTCGACCCGATCCGATTTGGGATACCTAATTCAAGTAAGATACTGTGCCCAAATAGTTTTAGGCCAAATATATACTAGTATATATAATTGTTATTGTTATGCACGACCGTCGACCGTCCAACCTAAAGACGATAATACTCCCATTTTTCATTTGTCACGTTATCGTGCCATCAGGAACACTTCAAAATAAATAATAACACTACGTAATACGTACTATAATAAAATTTATATACAAAATAGTTAAATTTATGCATTTTTGTAATTTTTGTATCAGAGTTGGATGTAAAGTAAAACAATTGAACTAAGCCGAAGAGAAACGTCCATCTATTTTTTTTTATTCAGTTAACCCAACAATTCGTGGTTAGAGTTATTCCTAACCCTTGCTCGAGACGAAATCAATTTTGGAAAAAGTCAATTGACAGGATAAAATCATAACAATTGAACCAATAAACTCCTACGTAATACATCCGAAAATGGTATTACGTAGTTATACATCCGAAAATGAGATGAGGAAAAAAGAGAAAAAAAACTAATAGCAAAAGCTCAGGATAAACGGATAAAAAGTGAAAGTGAAGTTAAAATAAATTTGAAATGATAACTCAAAAAAGTTAGTAGAAACAAGATAATATTATTATTATTTTTTCTTTAAAAAAGTTAGTTAAAACAATTGAACTAAGCCGAAGAGAAACATCCATCTATTTTTTTTATTCAGTTAACCCAACAATTTGTGGTTAGAGTTATTCCTAACCCTTGCTCGAGACGAAATCAATTTTGGAAAAAGTCAATTGACACGATAAAATCAAAACAATTGAACCAATGAACTCCTATGTAATATTACAAACACAAAATCAATTTCTTACTAATTTCATTCATTATTTGTATAAATTGAAAGGACCATGTTACGTTTTGTTTTAGAATTATTGCTAAAATTAACTAGACTCTAGGAACACTTGATCCTAAGGAGCTTTTTGTAATGAAGTCTTTTTATGTGAAGGATATATCTTTCATTGGGTCCACACCATTTAAAGAAAAAGTATACCAAAAAAATTAAATGAAACCGCCCCCAAGGCACACATAGAAGAACAATTGATGGACAAGTGTATTATCCCATCCATCTACTTTGCCTGTCTCCATCTTCGATTCCTTTCCCATTAAAAATTTGGATGCCACATTGCTAATCGAATTTGGTGAGGACCCAATTTGTGAACCCCCTTTCTTGATTGAGTCTTGTAGTTTGTATGTTAGCTCGGCATTTTGTGTAATATGTTTCATCTCTATTGATGAGTTTGTGTTATTTCTAAAGGTTAGTAATGTGATGTTAAATATGGCGAAGATTTACCAAGAGTATAGCTCTGGTTCTTGTAGTTCGTAACAAAAAGACCATAGTCAAAGTCCGTCTTTGGAGTAGAGTATATAGATTATTACCGCGAGTTTGGCACACTTTTCGTAACTTTCTGATGTATGGGACAATCTGTGAAACTTGCTTTAGTTGGACAGGGCCATAGGAAATTTTCACTTACATGAGAGTACAAAATTTGTGGGAAAGAAAATAGGGGAAAAATTGTGGTTTTAGATCCATGGTGATGGTGATGATGATGAGTAATGATGGATTTGAGAGGGAGAGGCACCCGTGAGGTTCATAAAAGTGATTGTGCATGTACTTTGGACACGCTTGGAATCATAAAAAAGCTAATGGCTTTATTCTTTTTTCATGATTGAAGTTTTGAACATTTTCTCCTCTAACTAAATCCTAATAAAGAAAAATAAATATAAAAAAATAATATCTCAATTACAAGAAATATCCTCAAATACTCGAGAAATACTGTTCATTATCTAGTTAGAATGATTAGTGAAGAATCTATTCAAATTCATATATGGGTTGGTGGGGTTGTAAAAAAAAACCCCTAAATGAATAAGAGTGTTGTTACAAACTTATGGCGAAAAATTTCTTTTGTTGTAAATATATTTCTCTTAAATATTTTCTTTTTTGCCTTCCAATTTACATCAAATTTCATCTAAGTAAATTTGAACTTACCTCTAACCAAAAGAAAAAAGGGTAGTTATACATCGGAAAATGAGATAAGGAAAAAAGAGAAAAAAAAAAAAAAACTAATAGCAAAAGCTCAGGATAAACGGATAAAAAGTGAAATTAAAATAAATTTGAAATGATAACTCAAAAAAGTTAGTAGAAACAAGATAATAATATTTTTATTATTTTTTCTTTAATTTGGGTATCTCTCCCTATCTTTGCTTTTACGTAAACAAAATGGTAGCTTTGGAGGGAACACGATCAAAACAAAAGAAAAAGTAAATCCCATATCATGATTTATAATTCTTTCAATTCTATATCGAAAAAAAGTAAAATTGAAGTAGGAGGTCCAAAAGAAAAAGAAAGTAGAAATTAAGTATCCACGTGCAATAATAGTAGGGTTGGGATTGGGAAAAGGTTTCCATGGAAAACTCTTTACTGCAGTGACTGTGAGAAAAAGATTTTCAAAATTTCAACAAGATAGATGGTCTTTATGACTTGAAATGAGTAAAATTTAGGGCAAACTAAAGTAGAAGACAGTATTCAATCCTTAACTTCTAGACCATTGTTCATCACTTCTACAAAAAAAACCACTTTAATCCAAATGTCTTGAACACAAATGCTAATTGGTACATGTTAGAGAATTTTTGACCTAATTATGGAATGCCAGAATAACAGTCCAAGGTACCGATTCGATTTCTTTTAGACAAATATTGTTCCCATAGTAGAGCGACATGAGTTTGTAGAAGAATAAGCACTATGGATACCATTAAGTCTACCCGTAAGAGCTGTATTGGTCGATGATGCACAATTTCATAAAACTCGAGAACATTTTTTTGAATAACAACAATTTCAAAAAAGAGCTTCAGTTTTCGAATGGCTAATCAATTGAGTTTTCCAAAAATATCAGCCAACAGCATCTGTATATTGGGGAGGAAGATCTCTGTAATCATTTCATCTATAAATGAAAAGCTTTGTTTACATGAACCACTATACCCGAAGGCCCTTGTTTAAATACGAGAAGAAAATGAAATACATGCAGATTCATCCTCGAGATCTGATCGATATATTTGTAAAAGTATACAGGGGGAATCGAACAAACATGTGTCGACTCAGGGATCCAAATAACGGTATTACCAGTAAGTCAAGGTTCTAATAAGATCAACTACTTACTTGTCTATATAATCCTGCGATTGAATTGTCTTGAAGAGCTCCTTCAGATTAGCCAGTATGTGTCGTGGTCCCAAACTTTCCACGCCTAGAAAATTTAACAGCTGCTCTAAATCCTATAAGAAAACAAAAAGTTGTTAAAAATGTCATTGCGGAAGCATATGGAAACCTGTAGAACCAAGTAACGAGTTATTCCGTATGCATTAGAACTTAGAACTTCAAATGAACGCCGTGATCATAAGCTACCCAAGAGAATGCAAAGTGAATAAATATCTCAGTTTAGCTAAATTACGAGGTCAGAAAGATGTTGGTTAAACTAGACCGCAAACTTTTCCGACCATTATTTGTGTAGTTCCGCTTCCAGAATTCATTACTACTCGAAGTATAAGACTTACTAGTCGATATTCTGACAGGACATTGATCAGATGAAATGCAGAACTATACTGCATCCATTAGGACTGAATGATAGCATCATGTAACATATTTAATAGAACTGAACAACTGTTACCACAAGAATAAGTCGAAAAAAAAATGGATGACTTGTGATAGTGCGCCCAAAGCGAAAGAGAAACACACCTTATTAAGCAAGAAGATGGCATAAGCTGCTCTGGTTGTATCTTGTCCTTCCAAAAAAAGAGGAAACTCGGTGGGCTTCAAATCTGTCAATAGGATTGGGTTTGATGTTGAAGCAGATGCAGTAAGCTCAACAGAAGGTGCGTAGTCATGAATATATGAACGTGAACCTCCCAGGTGTAAAGGGTACCGCAAAGGAACCTCTAGATAAGAAGCAATGAGCAAGACAGCCTGGAAAGTTAACCAAGCTAATGCTTTAGTATAACAGGTGAAGTGTATTGAGACCTAAACAAGGTGAACTGAACGACTCGAAACTACATTTCTAATGTAAAACCAATATCAAAATCAAATTTCACAGGGGCTTTAAAATGCCTCGGGAATCTAAACAAAGGAACAGCAAGAAGGAGCTCACATGGGCAACATATCCTAGCGCAGTTGCAGATTTCTGAACTTCCTTCTTGTCACTGAAAAAACCCATCTTTTTTACAGGAAGTGCAGTCACTGTTAGACCCAAAATGGTCAAAGGTCCTGGTTTAAGAGGTTTAGAGACAGCAGGGTCCTCTGCAGAAAGCATTTTCCTGTTAGCGTACAGTTCCAAAATTTTAAATCAGCATAGCACTGAAAATTCAATTAATGGTGGAATATATATATAATACATATCTTCTTGCTTGTAAATTGTAATCCAGCAGTGAAAGCATTTCCTGGTTCTAAATATACCAACTTATAGGGAGGACCTGAGATTCATAAGGATTGATGTTTTCGAATAGTCCATATGGGAAACACTTGCACAAAGACAAGCTGAAATCATTTGCATTTCCGAGAAATAGAAGTTAAAGATGAAGTTATGGTGTTATTGAAGATTTGCGAATGCATCATCTTGACCACATCTTCAACCCACAAACAATTCCACTAAGTGGTCATACAAAATTCCACCAAAACAAAATACCCAAATAACCAGATCCATTTTGTACTGTCCCAGTCCAAGAATATGCCTAGATCGCAAGGTTAGATGTTGTGTCTTGGTTTACCCTGGCCAGAAAAGTCTTAATCCACATATTCTAAACATCGAAGTCGAACATAGATGAAAGAAGAGAAAGGTACGTTTCTTCACTTAATTACTTCTCGAAACAATAGTTAAGGATGGTGTACCAGATTCAAGTATAAAGCACACTGTTATTTAATCCTTTGTATCCGTAAATAGTGAAAGAAAAGGAGAGCCGAGTCATAAACATTACCAAATCTACTACTATTAGAGGAAGAGTCGAGCTTTTCCCCATTTGTCAACGCAGCTGATGCTTTTACAGGATATAGAGCTGAAACTTGTGCTACCATATACTGTAATCTAAAATGTAACATTTTCTGCAATTTCCTTAAACGGACATGACCCCTTTCTCCATCCAGTAGCCTATTTTGTTTCTGCAGTGAAATCACGATAAGAGTCAACCAAAAAAAAAATTCAGCTAATTATATACTATATGTTCAAAGTGTCCTGGCAAACCACATCCCTTTCAATGGTAAGCTAACAAATACACAGTAATCAGTAATCACCAGAGCAGTTGGGGGTTATATAACTAGAATAACTTGCCCACAAGAAATTGAAAGAGCAAGATACAAGTGCTCACTAAATTGGCTCTACCCCAGATTTTTTACTTAGCAATAACAAATTCAAACTGCACTTAATTACACTCGTCATATGTTAGGGCCTTCCCAATAAGTGTTTCCTAATAAGTAATTAACTTTTATATGGACAACAAGAGTGATCCACATCCTCATAATATGGAAAGCTTTTATCTACCGTTTACACCCCGTTTTTCGTCACTTTTTAAGCAATTAACATCTGTTACGCTCCTAACCAATTACAGGCGGTATCTGTATCCCATGGGTCTAAATGGTGGAAGATCTACTGTAGTTGCATCTGAAATATATAATTATCAGTTTCAAAGATCTACTGTATTGATATTTGAAAAGTTGTAACACTAGGTCGAAGTAGACACATATGTCATATCTAGATATGGCCTTACAATTTGACAAAAAATGTAATTTTGACCTCTACAAGTAAGATTTTACGCATAAAAGTTTGTTGGGGTTTAGGCCTCTTTATTATGTTGTTGGCCTTTAGGCCTCTTTCATTTGTAGTCTAACTTCGGCGGTTATCGTGCTTATCCCATCTTGATGACGTATCAATGCTATGTAATGACTGACGTAGAACGTAGTCCGTTTCAAAAGAAAAGTCAAGAAAATTTCAAACAATCCCGTAACTAATTACGCAAACTAAAACGTAATGAATACGAGACAAGATTCTGATATGGTATACCTAAGAAACCGAGAACCACATTCTAATCTCATACGTATCATTCAACTTCTATATTCATCATTCACAAGAAACGCCTACTAACAGTTACCCGTTCATATTTTGGACAAATCAAACTCGAAAACAGTTCAAAATGACACATTTTAACGAGAAATACCTGCAAATGCTTGCCAGATACAGAAAGAGCTTTTCCGGAAACCAAAAGTGATCTAATTGAAACAAGAAGATGCTCCTCTTGGTTCCTCTTATCCTCGGCTACTATATTTGACCTCGCTAACAAATTTCCCATCACCAACTTTCTTCCCTCCAATTTTTGTTTCATTACTTCTATCTCATTATAACGATTCAATGACTCAGTTCTTACCTGTTATTCATCAATCAAAAATTTCAACAGAACTAAAGAAATAGATACATATGATTAGTATAAACCCTAATTTGTCATGAAATTTTGAGTTCGATCAAAGTAGTGAACTAGTATTACCTCTATGAGTGATTCAAGTTTCTTATTAAGAGATTCCTTCTTTTCTTTAGCTTCTTTTAGGGCAGAAGAAAGACTCCATAAACGAGCAAGCTCTTGTTCGAAATCCTCCCATTCTATAACTTTAACTACATCTCCTTCTGATGAATATACTATTCCCTTGTTCTTCTTCTGCTCTAATTCCATTGATGAGATCTAAATGATGTTGTAAATTCAATCTAAAATGATCGATCGCAGACCTCATCTCTCTCCCCCAAATCACAATTAGGGTTTCCAGATCATCGGATCATTTGGTTTGAACTTTGAAATTCGAAAGTAATTAAGAAATTGGGTAGTTAATTTCTTCAATTAGAGAAAGAAAAAGGGTACCAGGAATTCTATAAACCCTAACGGAAAGATCAAATCTTGTTATTCTCCATTTTTGTAATATTTGTTCAGAATTAGCAGTTGTGGTGTGTATTTGGGGAAGAATATGGGAGGGGGCCTAACTTCCAGTGAAGGGGTATTTTGGTACTTCTCATAAGTTCTCCACCCAGCAGAACAGCACGAGTTCTGGAGATAACAATTAGGCGTATCAATTGTTGAAAGATTATGAATGGGTCTAGCAACAAAAGAAAAGTATCACAATCGGTCTTCAATATCAAATGGATACCGATATTAGAAAGCTTTTCAATACATATCTTTTGACCCATCACTATCTAATTGAATATGGTGCCGATGTGTGGACAAATAAAATATAGATAGAAAAGAATGTTCAATTTGTGTAAGATGTCAATTGGTAATTTATCTCTAATCACATATCTCGATCAAAATTTCGTCAGGATGGTAGTTCGATAGAATGTCTTAGACACGTAAAAATGGTGAACTTGACTTTGAATGTTAGGTGTGTCCCAACTAGAAAAGAATAGAGTTCAAGCTTACTGTACAAGAGTAAAAGATAAGCTAAGCATGTATAGCTTAAGCTAAAATAAAAGTTACAATATTGTGTAAAAAATAAATATTGACTCGCGCCTCGGAAGACAATCAAAAGTCATTTAGGAAACATAAGACTTTCGGGAAAATTTTTTTTTACTTATAAATCCAATTTGACTTAATTGACTTTATTAAGTTTAGACACATGACTTTAAAGACTCAAAAACAAATTTCACTTATTTTTCTCTCTTTTCTACCTCATGTTCATCTTCTTCGCCATCATCACAACCTACAATCCCACCAAATGGTTGTCGTGACGAGATGAAAATACGAAATAGGGATGGAAAGAGTCTTTCTGCAATCGAAAGATAGCTGGAAGAAAAATGGTTATCGTAGGAAATTTGACAACATAAGCAATAAGAAACTCAGATGAGATTATTATTTCTAATGCTATAGGCTTGAGTTGCTAATGTTTCAAAGTCGTTTTTTTTTTTATTTTTACTCTTCATAACATTTATGTAATTATAATATGTTTATCCATTGCCGTCGTATCTTTTCCTCTCTTCCGCTTCATCTCACTCTATCATCTACCTCACTTTCTTTCTTTAATCTAAGGTTCCCCGCCCCACTGCTTGCGATTTTGATTTTTGAACTCTTTTACATCATTTTTCTTCCACTACCACTGCCACTACCACTACCTTGCCCACCGACACATAGTCTTCTCTCTCTCACACACACACCCTCTCTCCCACACTCTCTATTATGCGCGAAGGAGATAACCCTTTCGGCGGAATTTTGTCTTTGTATGGGAACTTCAGATCCAGACAGAGAACTGTCGACTCTGTTTGAATTTGGGTCCCCTAAGTTCTGCAGATACATAAACTACTTGAATAGAAGCTATCATTTGAAAAATGAAGATAAAAACTAACATATTAATTCTTCTTATTTTCAACAAAAAAAACATATCAATTCTTATACATATATTCATTGTTGCACAGGGAGAATATGAAGTGCCTCTAGAGTCTCTAAAAGTTGATTTTTCGTTTTCATCATTTGCGAGTTGCGAGCTTGGATAATGGGCCTAGGGTTGGACATAAAAGTGTAGGGACTAGTTGGTCATTTAGAGGAAAGATGAATGAATGATTGTAATTTAGAGAAGTAAAACTCAGACACTTATAAGTTGCTCGTCTATAGCTTCTCTCACTCTAGGGTTTGGGTAAGGGTTTTGTGTTAGACCTCTTTTGTACTAGTAGTAGTATTTCGTTTCTCTTTCATCCTTTCGAACACCATGACTGCCGCTCAAACCCAAGAAGAACTCCTCGCCGCCCATCTTGAACAGCAAAAGATCGATGTGAGCTTTCTTCTCTCTCTCACTTTATCTGTCTCTCTCTAGGGTTTGTGGTATTTTCAACCAGAAACCATGAAAACTAAATATATATAGATTAATTAGAGTATACATGCCATGTTTAATTAATCGGGTTAAATATTCAACTACCCATTATTCTACTTTGTTTCAAGGCGTTCCCTTTTTCTTGTTATCTGAAAGAAAAAAACCCTTTTTAAGCTTGATTTGGGAATTTGAAATGTCTATTTCATTAAAACCTCATTTCCCCATTTTCCGGGTTCTATAGTTTTGAGTTTAAGGAAGAATTCATAACTAACAACTATATTCTAGACTTATGCAGCTGGTTTATATTTGATATTTGTTTGAATCTGTGTTCACATTTAGATCCTTGATTCACGCCTAGTTTGTGAGTTGATTAGTTTGATGATATGTGCATAACTAGATATCGTTTTATCGAATGCGTTGGTTTAGCATTTCTGATTTCTTATTTGGGTATGTTCGCTTTTGGCGATAACATTATTTAATCAGGAGTTAAATCTCGTGTTTGCAGCTTGACGAGCCTGTTGTTGAAGATGAAGAAGATGACGACGAGGAGGACGATGATGAAGATGAAGAAGGTAAGCTAACTATTTCATACACGATGAACATATTGATGTTGAAGTTTTGTATTATACGTATTTTTAGAAAATGCATATGTATTTTTCATTACATTTTTATGAATTGGGTATATATACTGAGTATCTATGGTTTCGAAAATCTAGCAATTTATGGATTAACTAATTTCGGGGATTTTAAAATCTAGGAACCTAACGTCACAAGTTCAATTAAATATCTCGTGCTTTTGGTTATATCGAGTCTTTTGGCATGGTTTTGTGGTATGATTCTGAAGTCTGACTAGTGCTAAAATAGGTTAAATTAGAGTATTCATGGTTAGCAGATGGAAGTTTGCAGTAAAAGTCTATATTCGAGTAATATGAGATAGAAACAGGCAAACAGCGTCTAGGAGTTTGACTCATCATGACACAATAGAACCATTAATTCAATCGAGGGAAAAAGAAACTGAAACTGAAACCACAAAAGTATTTAAAAATTTCGGACTTGGTATTTTCTATATAACCAACCCTTATTTTGGGATTTCTTGTGTCGGGTCACTTTATTTGTTTAGAATAGTGCATCTAAGCCACTGGTCTTAATGAGATAGGAACAGCTGATTAATAGTCTAAGTTAAGAGAAATTGATTAATTTCTTTCTTGCTTATACCGCCGTTTTCTATTTCTTTTTTTCCGTTCTATCGTTATGAAACCTTGTTTATGTTTTGCAGAACATCAAGGAGAGGCAAGTGGTAGGTCAAAGCAGAGTAGAAGTGAGAAGAAAAGCCGAAAGGCCATGTTGAAGCTCGGAATGAAACCAATCCTTGGTGTCAGCCGTGTAACTGTCAAGAAGAGCAAAACTGTAAGCATTATATATATAGATAAAGTATTCGTCATTGTTGTTAATATACGTATATTTAACTTTATCATGTTTACTTCGATCTTTACAGGTTTTATTTGTCATCTCAAAACCCGATGTTTTCAAGAGCCCAACATCGGACACATATGTTATATTTGGAGAAGCAAAGATCGAGGATTTGAGCTCACAATTGCAGACTCAAGCTGCGGAGCAGTTCAAGGCCCCTGATCTCAGCCATGTGATATCCAAACCTGAATCATCTGCCGTGGTTCAAGACGATGAAGATGTGGATGACAATGGGGTTGAACCTAAGGACATAGAGTTGGTGATGACTCAGGCTGGAGTCTCAAGAGGAAAGGCTGTGAATGCTCTCAAGGCAGCTAACGGAGACATTGTTTCTGCTATCATGGAGCTTACAAACTAATATGGATTTTTGCCTTCAATCTTTTACAAAAGAAATTTGAACTTAAAATGTTTCAGTTTTGAGTGACAGAAGTTATCTGTGTTTGGATTTTTCGTTCTGAGTATCAGACAGGATATATGTCTTCCAATCATTTTATCTAGCCCTTGATTGTTTCTATTGTTTGTTTGCATGGTTTGCTGTATTTGTGTACCTTGGATCCTTGAGCTGGAGGATAATGTAAACATGGAGGAAGAAGACGAACGTCTTGGTAAAATGTTCAAATTCAGTCTATGGATTTTTAGAAGCTCATATATTTTTCATGAGCCCCTCAAATTCTTCTGTTAGCAATATGACAGTTTTTGTCACCTATTTGGGCAGGTGAACAAAGCAACTAAAGCCCTATGATTGAAAGTGCTCGTATTATTTTTCATGAGCCCCTCAAATTCTTCTAGTTATATATTTGTAGTCCCTTTCTTTATTCAACTTCTTCACCACCGTTGCCATAGCAGCCATCACCATCTCTTGCTCATCTCTTGCACCTCCACCACCCACCATCTCCTCTGTGTTTGTGAGGAGTGGGAGACGGTGATGGTGATAGATGCGTGGGGGGGAGAGAGAAAAGAGTCCTTTTCTTGAGATGACTTTTTCCACTTTAAGAAAAAGCAGGTTCAGATCGAAAACGTTCCCCAGAAAAAGAGTATAACTGAACAATATCGCTGTCAAGAAGATCGAAGAATGTAAGATTTTACCATAAACCAGAATAAACAAATGCCAGAGTGGTGCTGGTGAAGGAGAAAAGAAGTCTTATTTTTCGGTCACTCAAGCTACCCGATCTGCACTCTTTCATGGACCGAGGACTTGGAAACGCTATCAAAGATGGAACTTTGTAGGAAATCATGTTTTGATGTCGCAACTTACAAGGAATCGTGAACATAAAAAAGAAACACGAACGTTAATTTAGTTCTCTGTTTGGAGGGTAAGCTGAACATTGTAAGCATCAGTAACCCTAACCCTTTTGTTTGTCAAATCTAGAAATTCAAAGCTGATGATCTAAGATTCTGCAATTCAAATTCCTGTTCACGATTCAGCTCATCCTTGCAAGAGTAATAGGTTTGAGTGGGCAAGATATGACTGTCCATAGGCAACACTCAGACCTGCTCATGAACAGGGTTCTGCCAATATAAACGAAAATGCCCATGTATTATATTTGTTTTATCCTTACGGAAAGGCTAATTTTCTAATCATTTTTGCGGATTATAGTAGTTGTACACAGCAACGGCAAGGACAACATGTTATCAATGGCCTGCCACTTCTGTGACTTCGACCTGAAAAACATATCTGCTTTCACAGAATTATAATCATATATTTACAACACCACCACAAATTAAAAGATTACCCGCTTTCGGTTATTGTGAGATCGCCCTTTTGCGTTTGTTCCCACTATATGATGCTTTCTCCTCTCTTTGGTTTCCACTTGTTTTATACTTCAAACATCCTACTACTGATCAAGAACACCTCATCCCACCTTGTCCACACAAACATAAGCGCCTAATCTTGATTCCTAATTAGAAAATCTTATCTTTTACCCATATGTTAATAAACGAGCTACAAGAAGAGGAAGAAGCACAGCTAATGACCATCGAACATAAGAAATGTGACCTCCAGTGGAAACTGCAAGAAAAACAAGTTGGATTATATCATAAGCAGAGGAAGTGGACTTTGTTTGGCAAATGGGAAGCAATCAAAATGAAGGTTGTCTCAATAAAGATGAATTGGTAAAGAAATTTACGCGCCACTAGACTGAGCAACAAAAAGAGAGATTTTTATTCGTGGACAGGAAGCTGTCAAATAGTATAATCTCACATTTGTAATTTTCCCATGGATACTGGCAGCTAATACATGATATGTATTCTACAGCTCGTAGTTAAGGAGAACAATCTTCCATACGTGAAAATTCATATTCATGGAAAACAAGGCCAGTCTAAAACTTGAAAATCTAAATAAGTATTAGTTAAAACTTCAATGGCGAGTGGTGAGACTTGAGAGAAACAATTGCACTTCATTTTTAGTCGATTTAGGGGGTCCTGAAACAGGAATGTCTTCCTTTTAGATGATTTTCTATGAAGATAAAGGGTTCCTTGTAAAGTTATAAACGTAATGGACTTATGGTCTCTATGCTCTTCTGACTTATAAAAAACGATTTGTGCTCCCATATGCAAGCTTAAATAGTTCATTTCAATAAATAGGATACGGTCACAATTTTTTTAAAATAGAACAAAGGATGACTTAACTGATATGCAAAAAGACGACATATAACTAACTAAAAAAGTAGAAGTAAAGCAAAGTGATGAGAGAACTCACTTGGAGATGGCATTGGTGAGACAGATGGTGTTACGTCGGTAGATCTTATATTCGGTTTATTCTCACTTGATTGAGGAACAGGAGCAAAAACCACAGCAGGCACAGGAGAAGATGCAGGAACAAATTGTGGAGCTGGAGCAGGTGGTTGTACATTTGGACTTGGCGAGGCACCATGGTAACGAGGCGACACTGTTGGAGAAACAGTAGGAGGTAAATTACAATGCTTGTTTTTCCCAAGGCATCCCACTTGGCAACCCGGTGGTGGTTTCGCACTAGGAGCTTGCTGCGGTGCTGGTGCAGGTGCTTCTGGGAGCTCATGGTGGTTTTCAGGGGGGTGAGAATGGTGGTTGTGGTGATGGTGGTGATGGTGATGAAGGTGATGTTGTCTGCCACTTGGAAGAGGCATAGGAGCTGGACTAGGAGAAGGGGAACTACCCCCACCGTTGAGGGGGTGCTCCACAATGGATGAGAGAGTCACCTGCTTAACTTTGCCAAATACAGTGTTATTGAGACCGAGGTTGTTCCTGTCATGAGAACCTTTGATTGTTTGAGCTAACTGCTTCAATCTCGGAAGTGGAGGAGGGTTGTTCCCCACTGTCAGCAAAACTGTAGTCTGAATAGTAGTATTATGAGCCACTGTTGATCCCTTCTCATTTGTCAAGCTAATATACAAGTTCTGCATGCCAGGAATATAATCAAATTCTAGATGTTAGATTTTTTTTAAATGTTTTCTAATAATTTTCTCTATTGAGAAAAGTTGCACGAGAGGAAAATTCAAACCAAATCTACTATATAAATGATTTTTCAAACACAAAGCAATCACCAAAACCCATGGTGAAACAATGACAGGATCCGGGAGTTACATATACTGCCAGGTGAAAGACATCTAAATGTTTCAGCAATGCTGCACGATTGAGGCTACCAAATGCATTGATTATTTTGTACGAGGATCCATAGTATTTCATGACTATGCTAATGTTGATATCTTTTTCTTTTATTTCCATATGATATCAACTGAAAAGTAATTCTGGACGGATGGTGAGAGCATTTTCTTATGCAATAACTATATTTGAATAAAATTCCCATTATACTTCTGAATATTTTCAAGATGTCTTATCCATCAGGAGCATCTTTGGTACTTCTCCATTGAGGAACCTTGGATGGATTGAGGCAGCTTGCGTCAAAAATCTACAACAAGATCCGTATGTCCTTAGCTAGGAGTGGTTCTGTCTTCGACCATTGTGCCCCCTCATAGAACAGAAATGGGGGAAGCAAAGTTAATTAGGAAAATTATGGGTTATGCTTTCTCAGATATTGGCAAATTGTTGACGAGAAACATTTGAGTGACACAAAGCAGCGCTAACAGCAGAAAAAACTTAAAAGTGTAGATCAAACAACTGGAAGCATGGGTTAGATGACTATACCTCGTGCGAGTTTAGATGCAACCCTGACTTCAGTTGGTCCTTCAACTCATCGAAGTTTTGTTGGATTTGATGAATAGAGAAGTTTAGGGTGAAATTGAAAAGGCTCTGCACTTTTTGGAGAAGAAATGCTCGCTGCAAAGGGACTACTGTAATTCCTCCTTCAAATTTTAGAACCTCAAAGGAGCTAGCATCATCAAAGAGTGACGGACTCAAATGGAGATATTGTTGTTGGGTCACCAATGATACGAAGGTGGACTTTAACAAGCTTAAGCTAGCTGAAGATATATGTGTGTAGTTCATGTTTGGGTCAACAGCAAACATCACGTTTGTGGAGTTCGATTCATCCAAAGGTTCTAGAGATAAAACATTTACCTGTTTGGTGAAAATGTAATATTAGACAAGAGAGACAGATACTATATATATATATATAGAGAGAGAGAGAGAGAGAGAGAGAGAGAGAGAGAGAGAGAGAGAGAGAGAGAGAGAGAGAGAGAGAGAGAGAGAGAGAGAGAGAGAGAGAGAGAGAGAGATTATGTACCGTAGAGCTAGAAACACCTATCACTTCAAAGATATCATACTCAAGCAGCTGAATATTTGCATTCAGCAGTGAGACTGGCTTTTGCAGTTTGAACACTGCCACTACATCGTGACCTGAAGCGTCCATCATAGTTAGCACTTAAAGTGTCAAATGATAACATTATTGACTGAATTAGATCTATAGTTACAGTAAATGGTCAAATGAAAGCCTTGCATCTATTGCTACAAGAAAATTATTAGGTAAAATGAAAAATCAAGCTGAAAGTCAAATGGTATAGAGCGCATGGGCATTCTTCCTTCTTCCTCGTATTGAGAATAGGATGTTGTCAACTCGTGGTCACAAATTAAAGTAGCTACCACGTGACTTTAATGTTTACTAATGCTAAAACATACGAAGAGCTTCAGTAAAAAATCAGAAGAGATCTTTAGTTGTTCTTAAGCATGACTTGAGAAATAAAAAATCGATCTTCCTATAATTAAACATCCCTTGAGTAGATGTTGCTAAAAAGACTTATTACTGTTATTTGATGCACGGGAAACCTAACAATAGTTAGGAAACGCAATCATGAAGAACCAGTGTGTCAATACAATTACTTATTGTTACCTTTCTCTTTGGCGTACAAACCAAATCACTTTGATCGTTATTCACTGATGTATAGGGTTAACTTTGTTGTAAGAGACAGAAAATGAAAATCTAACTTCCCACTCAACTACATTTTTTGTTAAGGTACACCGAAGCACCAAAGAAATTTTTGCACTTCTGTTAGTAATCATTCAAGTGCAAAAGCCAAGAAGGCATGCCATTTCCCAGAGAAACCGAATGATCACTCATCCGGATAGATATGTGATTGCTTGTCGTAATTGCCCAGATATTTGTGGGGAATCCTGTCTCAAACCCGAATCTATAGCAAAATAAGATATACTCTGATCTATGAATTACATGGCATCAGAGAATTCAGAGCCATGAACACCAAACGCTAATCCGTATTTGTTTTATATTAGCGATTTTTGTAAATATATACGAAATCAGAGACTAGGGTATATGTAAGTGAGCTAAGTGATTCCAGAAACATCCAAACACAAGCAATTTTCAAATAAGCATGAGAACATAAAACTATTTCAGTTTTGAAACAAAAGTTTAGACCTTAAAACAAACATCAAGACACTGAATTGCAAAACTACTGAAGTTCATAATCTCCTTTACTTTCTTACCCGAATAAAAAACCCCAAACTAGGTTTTTTTTAACCTCATGGTTCTCCAAATACCGGTCAATAGATCCTATAAATCAGCTAAAAACCCTAAATTTGGTAAATTGAGAAATGTAAAACAACCACCCACAAAAAAAACACCCCATTACTTCATTCAAATTTTACAGTATCAACTAAAAATCTTATAATTAGATAATTTCAAAATTTAAACAACACACAATAAAGAATGTCCTAACCTAATTCAATTTATAAGAAAAATTTGACAGTAATCATGAATTTCTCACCTTCAAGTAACGAGTTTGGATCCAGATGAGTTCGATCTCTGTAATGATATAACGGCGGCACCCAAAATATAACAGAAAGAAAAACAGCAGCACTGAAAAGAAGAGCAATTACACATCTAAAATGAACGAACTTGGAAATATTTCGACATGGATTATTAGTATCCGCATTTTGATCTAATACCGAAATTCTAGCTATATCTGAAGAAGAAAGTGAAGATTCTTCTTCTTCAAATTTACCCATAATGGATAATAGTCTTATAAGTAGTTAAATTTCATCTCCCCTTTTAGTTGCCCTAATTTTAGTGAAAAGGAATCGCCATTTTTGTATAATAGTGAATTGAGAGCTTTAATTTTCTCAGTTGTTTCGAGAGAGAGAGAGAGAGATAAAGTGAGAGTGCGTGAGTTACTCCTTTGTTCAAAAAAGAGTAAGGTAATTAAAATAGGCACACGGGTCACGGCGCATTTAACTAATAAGACAAACCCCACCGAAGTTTATCCAAATAGTCCCCAATTTTGTGACCGGTTTCCTGCCTAGCCCTCTACTTTGTCAAAAATACTCAGATGGTCTCCTTTTTGAGTTACCGTTATAACACCGTTAACCAGTCATCAATTCTCTCTCTTCCATCTCATCATCTCTCTCTGGCACCTCATATTCTCGCCACCTCATCGTCTTCACCGGCGAAGGTCGCCGATCAGAAAATTTTCCGGTCGGCGACCTTCAAATATTAAATTTTTTTTTATTTTCTCTCTCCTCTCTCTCTCTCTAAACTTTTTTTTAGAGAGAGAGAGGAGGGAATAATTTTAAAAAATAAATCATATTTTTTTAATGTTTGAAGGTCATCGGTGAAGACGATGAGGTAGCTAGAATATGAGGTAGCAGAGAGAGATGATGAGATGGAGGAGAGAGAATTGATGATTGGTTAACGGTGTCATAACGGTAACTCAAAAAGGGAGCCATCTGGATATTTTTGACAAAATAGGGGGTCAGGCAGGAAATCAGTTACAAAGTTGGGGGCTATTTGAAAAATAACCCTAAAATAAACTCATGCCCATCTACCTTTTATTTTATTTGTCAAATATTATTGTCTATCTTTTATTGTTGATTCAATTATGTATCTATAGTCATATGTAAAGGATGACGATTTACAGAGAAATACAATCGTGATTGTACAACTGATTATTGGTACATATCGAGCGAAGTTGTGAGAAGTGGCTACGTGGTTGGAGCTCACAGGGTGAAGTATTTAAAATCTACCTCTATCTCTTTTTAAATCCTAACAACACTTAGTATTTTGCGTTAGGTCTTTTTTTCTTTTTCTTATTTGTTAACTATGATTCTCTATTTGTTCAGATTATTTGTTTTCGGATTATATGTTGAGCTCAGTATTGACCCGTATACACAAAACGGTATCCATTACTTTTATTTCAATTTTTATCGAATTAAAGATTTCGCATTTTTACAAATTATGTGAAAAAAAGTAGTCATTGACTTCACAAATGCTAAAAATAATCATTTACTTTTATTATGCTCTCTAGTTTTGAAAATATATAGATGGCACCTCTTATTTTCCTCAAGATTTACAGTATTGCGCATTAGCTAACCACGTAACAGTAGCGTATAATGTAATATACCCACCAAGTAGAATCTCGTGTGCACTTAACTTTGGTTGATTTTGTCTCTCAAAACAACTCACTACTATGTCATATTTTCGAGTTTTAAGATACGTTTGTTCCATTGAGTTTCTATTAAACATTGTGAGACTTTTGACAAGGATATGCATGTGTGCCTCTATTATGCATGTCCTTAACAATTTTAACCAGCTATATGTTTATATTGAGTTATCTCTAGAGAACAAATTAATGAACATTGTCTTTTTTCCTTGTGTATTTTTTCCATTTGTTATGGCGAAGGCAACTCTAGTATTAAAGTTACAACTGAGTTGAGATGATTTCCACGCCGCCCCGGTTCCCCACTCAAAAGGAACATCGCCCTGTCTCTATTAATTATATATGGTATAAATTTATAGTTTGACATATTAGGATGAACCGTTTTATATTATTGATAGCTTTGTATATTATCTTCCTTTATTCCAAAATGAGAAGGTATATGAATACAATATAATGTATGATGGGGTAAGATTTGTTGTGCCGAAAATCAATCTTGATTTATGGAGTGAAAAATTGGGATCCCAGAAATCTCTCATGTTATCTTTATTACATGTCAATGTGGTCATGTACTCGTGTTAAACATAATTTCAATTTTCTACATCATCGTCTCCATGTCTTTCTTATGAACTAAATCTCTTCATATACATTTTTTTTAGTTTCTCTTTAACTAAATCACTTTTATCAAATGCGAAATATGTGAAGTTCATTTTGGTTTTGAGTCACATTTTGACACTCTCCTTCAAGAATACAGGGTTTTGATCTTTTATCACAGTTCGGTCACGAAATAACCTAGTAAAGACTTAGAATACGTCCAATGCGAGATCTTATTATTACTAATGATCTAGAAACTAGAGTATTATTAGTAATAATAAGATCTTCTATCTGGTCACAAAATAACTTAGCTCATTTTGATTTCGTCAATATACTCCACTATTCTGTTACGATATTCAATTTTATCACTATTCACGAAAATTATTCAATTGGGTTAGAAAATGACCCATTTTCTCCAAAAGACACGTGTATATATACGTATCTCCATTGCTAAATATATTTTTCTTGTTATATATGACTTGAGGATAATTCGATATAATTATAATTACACACTTTTACTGATTAATGACCTAAATTTTTAGTAAGAGTTGCAAGACTATGAATCGGTTCCGATTCTGAACCGGTTCACTGGAGCCGAACTGCATTTCAGGACAACCGGTTACTCAATTTCCTTATATAAAGGAAGAAATACTCCTGCCCGAAGGCCATTAGTCTTCGTTCCATTTACACACCCTTCTCACTCACTCCCTCCCTCTATCTCATTTTCTCATAACTATCAGATTTCTAGGGTTAGGGTTCGTATTGTCTCTCAAATTTGTTTCAGTTTTATCATTCGCCGTTTCGTCTTTGTTAGGGCAAAGTTCATTTGCACCAATTTTCTTCCATTCCAAGCATGGGGGGAAGAACAGTCGTATCTGATGAAGAAGGTAAAAGAGAGAGATTATGAAATTGTTTTCGATCTATTTCTCGTAGATTTATGATTTTCTTTGCTTGACTGTTTTTTTTTTTCGTTTCATACAGATGAGATCGACGAGGGGGTTGAGAGAGAAGCTCCGGAAGATGATGCTGTCGATGCTCGCGAGAGGGATGACGACGAAGATGAGGAAGACGATGGTACGTATTACTGTGTTTCTTGTTCAATTTTTAAGATCAATGTGTTTTATCGGCAGAATTTTAGGGTTTAGTGTTGTATTACTTGGCTAGGGTTAGGCTTTCCGGAGCTATTTTGGGATTTTATTGGTTTAACAAAGTTTGTGTGATTGTTTTTTGAGCAGAAGAGGGCCAGGATGAGTACGAGAAGGATGGTTTTATAGTAGATGATGCTGATGAGGAGGACGAGCAGGATGAAGAAGATAGAGCAAGCAGTGATGACGGGAGGCAAAAGAAGAAGAAAAGGAAAAAGAGGTACTTTTACTATATTTGAAAACCCACTTTTCGCGCAAGGTTGTTACCTTGCAAACGAATACTTATTGCTTTATCATTGCATGATTTTAGGGAGTCTGAGAAGAATTACGTCCTGGATGAAGATGATTATGAGTTACTTCAGGACAACAATGTGGGCTTTCATCGTCCCAAACCAGTGAGTCTCCTGCTCCACCTGTATAATTTTGCAGCTGAGTTCATTTGCATCTTAATCTAATAGTTGGTATTATGAATGTGATTAGGGTGCCAAAAAATTCAAGCGACTGAAGAAAGCTGGGAGGGACAATGGGGAGGAAGAGCATACTGGGTTTTCTGACGATGAGGAGGTCGATAAAAGTGGCCGGAGTGGACGAACTGCAGAGGAAAAACTCAAACGCAGTTTGTTTGGCGACGATGAAGGTAAATTTAAGTTACATATCATTAGTTATGTTGGGAACATTGTTTATGTGTTATGCCCTTTTCTCGAGGTTTAGAGATTCTTGCATACTTAGATATGCTATCTCTGCCCAGGACCACATATGGAGGATATTGCTGAAGAAGAAGAACAGCAGGAGGAAGAGGAGGATGTAGATGACGGTGAGGAGGATGAGATGGCTGATTTTATCGTGGAAGAAGATGAGAATGGAGCTCCTTTGAGGTATATATTATTCGTTGTATGTGAGAAATCTTGTTTTGTGTATGTTGATCATGTTATTTAGTAGTTTGAGTTCCTATTCTAGACGGAGGAAGCCAAACAGAAAGAAATTAAGGCAGACTCCTGGAGTTTCATCATCAGCGTTGCAAGAAGCTCATGACATATTTGGTGATGTTGATGAGCTTTTGATGCTCCGAAGGCAAGGCTTTGCAAAGGGTGGCAGATATGGTGATTCTGAGGAGTGGAAGGAAAAGAGAATCGAAGATGAATTTGAACCCTTTATTCTCTCTGAGAAGTATATGACTGAGAAGGATGACAGGATTCGAGATATTGACGTGCCCGAAAGGATTCAGGTATCAATGAATGTTTGAGTATTTCGAGTTTCCCTTGAACAACATAACTCGGTATAAATGAACTTTTATGCTTTCATTTTTTTTTATTAATTGTAGATATCCGAAGAAAGCACAGGGCCAGCTCCTACAGATTCCATGAGTATAGAAGATGAGAGTGCGTGGATTCTTAATCAGCTTAATGCTAATTTGGAATCAGTTTTTGGCAATACGAGGTTTGTTGAATTGACTGACGAGGAAAAAGTGGAGGAGTTCAAAAAAATAAAGGAGGATATTGCAAGCTTGTTGGATTTGATGCATGATCAGAAGCTTGATGTAAGTACTCTAAAGTTTAGCTTTAGGATGTGTTTTAATAGTCTTAATCTGCGGGAATCACACTCTGTTTTTTTTACCTTGTGATAGATTCCCTTTATTGCTATGTACCGGAGGGAGTTATGTTCTACACTGTTGAAAGACCCAGAAGATGAAGCTAGTGGTGAAGATATGGAAAAACGTAAACTAAGGTGGCATAAGGTAATAAATGCAATGTTTGCAATTTGAGATTTATCATTTACCTTCTTTTTTTGCTTAGTGCAAATGGTTCTTCTCTTGCAGGCGCTTTGGGCGATCAAGGATTTGGACAAAAAGTGGTTGCTACTTCAGAAGCGGAAGAATGCTCTTCAGTTGTACTATAACAAACGTTTTGAAGAAGAATCTAGAAGGGTTTATGATGAAACAAGATTGAGCTTGAATCAGCAGCTCTTTGAATCAATCACCGAGTCCCTAAAGAATGCTGAATCAGAGAGAGAAGTAGATGACGTTGATGCCAAATTTAATTTGCATTTCCCCCCTGGTGAAATAGGTGTGGAGGAAGGTCAATTTAAGAGGCCTAAGAGGAAATCACAGTATAGCATCTGCAGTAAGGCTGGCCTATGGGAGGTAGCAAGTAAGATCGGTTGTAGCTCCGAGAAATTTGGATTGTACATCTCACTAGAAGAGATGGTAAGTATTAATTCTTTTTGTCATGCTCGTTTTTGTTGTTTGCGCATCCGGATAACCATAACAACTTTACTTTATTATAGAGAGTTGGAGAGTTGGAGGATGCCAAGGAAACTCCTGAGGAAATAGCTTCAAACTTCACATGTGCCATGTTTGAGAGTCCTCATGCTGTGCTGAGAGGCGCCAGACACATGGTCTGCATTCTTGTCTCATTATTTTAAGCTTAAGATCTTTGTGTTTATGAAGCTCGATTTATTCTGTGTTAAACATTGTAATTTGCAACAGGCGGTGGTGGAGATTAGCTGTGAGCCACGTGTAAGGAAACATGTCCGCAATATTTTCTTAGACAACGCTGTAGTTTCGACAAGTCCTACTGCTAATGGAAACATGGCAATTGATTCTTTTCATCAATTTGCGGACGTAAAGTGGTTAAGTGAAAAGCCATTGAGGAAATTTGAGGACGCTCAATGGCTTTTGGTCCAAAAAGCTGAAGAAGAGAAACTAATTCAAGTTACTATAAAGTTGCCACAACAAGTTTTGGACAAGTTAGTAGGAGAGTGCAACGAAAATTATCTCAGTGATGGTGTTAGTAAACCCGCTAAACTTTGGAATGAACAGCGCAAGTTAATATTGCAGGACACTCTTTTCAATTTCCTTCTTCCTTCAATGGAAAAAGAAGCGCGATCTGTACTAACTGCTAGAGCAAAGAGTTGGCTTCTTATGGAGTACGGTAAGCACTTGTGGGACAAGGTATCTATGGCACCTTATCAACGTAAAGAAGCTGACATTGGCTCCGATGATGAAGCCGCTCCAAAAGTCCTTGCATGTTGTTGGGGCCCTGGAAAGCCGGCAACCACTTTCGTTATGCTGGATTCATCTGGTGAAGTGCTGGACGTGTTATATGCTGGTTCTCTTAGCCTTCGTTCTCAGAGTGTGAATGACCAGCAACGGAAAAAAAATGATCAGCAACGTGTTCTAAAGTTCATGACTGACCACCAGCCACACGTTGTGGTTCTAGGTGCTGTGAACTTATCTTGCACCAGTTTGAAGGAAAATATTTTTGAGGTGGGAATCCTAGTACTTCGGTTGGAAATTTATATTGTTCTCCTTTTTGTTGGTCTTGCGTATTTATATTAGTTTATTATTCTGTTATGACTTCAAAGACAATTTTGTTAATTTCTTGAAATAACTGTGTATCCTGACTGTGTTGATCATGGATCTGGTAAGAGTTTTTCCTTGTGAACTGTTTTCGAAGCATAAGAATCCAGTGAAAAGAAAATAAGGCATTGGTATCTAATTGTTGGACAAGTTAATAAGACAAGCACATGCATTCACCCGAAGTGTTGTTTTTAACTTCTGATTTATATATTTTCAAATAGATCATATTCAAGGTGATTGAGGAACATCCTAGAGACATGGGACAAGAGATGGAAGAATTAAATGTCGTTTATGCGGATGAGTCCCTTCCTCGTCTCTATGAGAACTCACGGATCTCTTCAGACCAGCTACCTGGGCAACCAGGTTAGTGAATTTTTTATTTATTGTGGTCCTTGTATGCTTGCTTTTCTTACTGTTAATGTTTTACCTCTCGTTCACAGGGATTGTTAGGCGTGCAGTTGCACTTGGTCGTTACCTTCAGAACCCATTGTCAATGGTATCAACTCTTTGTGGACCGGGAAGGGAGATACTCTCTTGGAAGCTCTGCTCCTTGGAGCATTTTCTGACTCCTGATGAGAAATATGATATGGTTGAACAAGTCATGGTAGATGTTACGAATCAAGTAGGCGTTGACATTAACTTAGCTGCCAGCCATGAATGGCTGTTTTCTCCTTTGCAATTTGTTTCTGGGCTTGGGCCACGAAAAGCAGCCTCCTTGCAGAGGACATTAGTAAGAAATGGAACTGTTACTAGTCGCAGGGAAATAGCACCTTGGCTCAAAAGGAGAGTGTTCATAAATGCTGTTGGTTTCATACGTGTACGTCGAAGCGGGCTAGCAACTAACAGCAGTCAAATTATGGATTTGTTGGATGATACAAGAATTCATCCCGAGTCGTATGAGCTTGCTACTCGGTTGGCCAAAGTGGTCTTTGATGAGGATGGTCAAGATGATTTGAATGATGCAGATGAAGAAGCACAGGAGATGGCAATCGAACATGTGAGGGAGAAGCCGCATTTTTTAAAAGCACTGGATATTGATGCGTATGCCAAAGATGCTGCTGCGGATAAGAAGGAAACTCTGTTATCGATTAAAATGGAGCTACTACATGGCTTCCGAGATTGGCGTAATCCATATAAAGAACTTGATCAAGACGAGGAATTCTATATGATCTCTGGTGAAACTAAGGATACCATTGCCGAAGGGAGAATTGTGCAGGCAACGGTGCGAAGGGTGCAACCTCAACGAGTGAACTGTGTTCTTGATTCTGGTTTGACAGGGTGGGTTATGAGTGAAGATTATGCGGATTATAATAGACAGGTTGACTTGACAGAAGAATTGCATGAAGGCGATATTCTTACCTGCAAAATTAAATCCATTCAGAAAAACAGATACCAGGTCTATTTAACTTGCAAAGAAAGTGAAATGAAACGAGACCGGTATCAACATTCTCGAAACCGTGATCCCTACTACAAGCCAGATGAGAGCAGTTTACACAGTGCACAAGAGAAGGCACGTAAAGAAAAGGAGCTTGCGAAGAAACATTTCAAACCAAGAATGATTGTGCACCCCCGTTTCCAAAATATCACTGCTGATGAAGCAATTGAGGTACACCGTCTAGAATTTTTTTCATTGTAAATTCTTGTTTTAGTTACCTTCTTCTGATCATGCCATCGCCATTTGACAGTTTCTTTCAGACAAGGAAGCAGGAGAAAGTATTGTCCGTCCTAGTTCCAGAGGACCATCTTTTTTGACTCTTACCCTGAAAGTCTACGATGGAGTTTATGCCCATAAAGACATAGTTGAAGGTGGAAAGGATCACAAGGACATTACGAGCTTGCTTCGTCTTGGAAAAACCCTAAAAATAGGGGAAGACACTTTTGAGGATTTAGATGAGGTTTGTACTCTACTAATATATCTAGACACTTGTATATAAATAGCTCATTTTCTGTTCACATGTTGAGAACTTTTGACCGTGTTGTGAACATGAAGAGTATTCAAATGTTAGTGGTCCACTTTTGAACTGTTGTTCCTGATAGTGTTTAAAGTGACGAGTTAGTTATTACAAAGTAACATTTGTTTATGGATGTTGAGATGTTTAACTCTAACTTGCTGTTGTTTTTGTGACAGTGATTGTTTATAGGTATAATTTATTGTAAGGATTTTGCTTTTGCATAATGAGTATGTGCATGCTTGCTGGTGCATTACATTCCTCCTAACTGCTTTGCCTTCTCCATTGTAGGTTATGGATCGATATGTTGACCCGTTAGTAACTCACCTAAAGGCTATGTTGGACTACCGTAAATTTAGAAGGGGCTCAAAAGCTGAAGTTGATGATCTACTAAGGGTAGAGAAATCCGAAAGCCCTAACAGGATAGTTTACTGTTTTGGGATTTCTCACGAACATCCTGGTACTTTTATTTTATCTTATATAAGGAGTACAAACCCACACCACGAGTACATTGGCTTGTATCCCAAGGGCTTCAAATTCCGCAAAAGGTCATTTGAGGACATCGATCGTCTTGTGGCATATTTTCAGAAACATATTGATGATTTGCAGCATGAGTCTGGTCCATCAATCCGGTCAGTTGCTGCAATGGTTCCTATGAAAAGTCCTGGAAATGGGGGTTCCTCTGGAGGCTGGGGTGGTTCATCCAACAACAATGATGGTGGTTGGAGAGGCCATTCAAATTCGGATAGAGACCGATCTTCTACTCCGGGTTCGAGAACAGGTTAGCTTGCACATTGTTGGTACTTTGGTAGTAAATTTATTCCATCTGTTTTCTAATTAATATTAGTGGTTGGTTGTTTGCATGATAACCGAGGTCAATGTTAGAAAAATGGTCTTCTGCCTTAGGCTTAAGCATTAATTTGGTAAAAAAGAAACACCTGATTAGTTTCGAAAGGGAGCATGATATTGTTCCACTTCTTTACAATAATCTAAGTGTGTGCAACAATAAAATAAACCAATGTTGTTAGTGACTTAGTGTTGCATTTTCTCCTAGTTTGAGAGAAAATACTACATAAATAGCTAAATCGTAATATTCCAAAGAGTGAGTGTCCTTTCTTGGTACACTTAAACAGCTTGATGTCGTGAATCGATGTATAAACCTCAATCCTCCTCCCAAACTTAGGTTTCCTTTCCACTTTTTTCCCTCAGTATGATCCCATGAACGTGTGGCTGCCTTGTACACCATGAGACATTCTGTTCAGAGGTGTATGTCTCACATACAAGTCAGAAACTTTACTTGTTCCCTTTGATGTGCAAGGGTTGTGATGGAAATCCACCGAATCCAGTTTTACACCTTAGTGATTTCTCAAACCTGAATCTGTGTCATATAAGGTCAACATTTCATTTTAACTGAACTGTTATATTGATCTCCTTGCATAGATTGAGTCTCATTCTTAATTTTGTTTCGGCATGTTCATGCCTCTTGCTTTTTAACTAATACACATTTGCTAACACTTTCATTGTTTCTTTTTGTTTTATGACCTTATTGGATAAACAGGTAGAAATGATTACAGAAATGGGGGAGGAAACAGAGATCACCCAAGTGGGTTGCCAAGGCCGTATGGTGGTGGACGTGGACGAGGCCGTGGGGGTGGTGGATCATACGATGGTGGTAGTAGAGGAAATGACCGTGACAGTGAAAGACAGGACTCAGGCTATGGTTCATCCAAGTGGGGAGGCTCAAGTTCAAAGGAAGGAGGTGATGATGGGTGGGGCAGTTTCCCTGGTGCTAAAGTTCAGAACTCACCTGGTAAAGAAGCTTTCCCTGGTGGTTGGGGTGGTGGTGGATGGGATACAGCTGGCGCGAAAGGTGATGATGATGGTGGTAGTAAGTCTGGCTGGGGTGGAGGGTCATCTAAGAAAGATGAAGGCGGAAATGGGTGGTCAGGAAGTGGCGGTGACGGGGGTGGTGGTGGTGGTGGTGGTGGTGGTGGTGGATGGTGTTAAAACTTAAGAGGGGTGATGTTTTGTTTTTTGATGAATTAGAAGGATAACTTCTCTCCCCAAGTAGTGTGGGTTTTCTATTACAACTTGCTGACTTTTGTATATATACATATGTAATGACAGACCTAGTCGGTATTATGTATGACTCTTAAAATCTTTTGTCGTTATTATGTTCGACTCTAGTCAATCCTATCTTACTCCATGGTTCAATTTAGTTCTGAATTTTGTGATGAGGAATGGGGTGAAAGCTTAGCTGGTGGTTGGTTACAGGCTATTTATGAGTATGATATTTTGGATGGTTCAGACATGTGTTCAAGTTAACCTAGTTTAGCTATATTACAAGTAAAAACAGTTATTTTCTGTTACAAATATTTAGGGCAAGCCTAAATTTACGTAAGGTTAAAGAACAAGGTTTTGGTAGGAGGATTTGGGATATAAAAGGGAGAAAGGAAGAGAATGGAATTTGTGGTTTTTTCCTCTTTTAAGGAGGAAGTAATATTAGTGTGGGGTGACATCTTTGTTTTTGGTTTCTCTCTCGCTTCCTTCGTGTGTTCTCCTGAATGCCTCGACCGTGTTTAGGGTACTCTGCTCTCTTTCGTACACTTTTTCTTTTCATCTCTAACACATTCTATCTGGCTAAATTTGATACCAAATAGTACTATTCTACAAGTAATTTCACTCCTCTAGATCACGGTTTAGATTTTTTCAGAACAATTATTTAAGAAAACAATATAATACAGAGATTGCGAATTTTTTTTAGGATCATGTTCTTTGATCTTAATTTTCTTAAACTCTTTTTCGGAAGTCTATTCCAATTATTTAAGAAAACAATTACTCATCTGTTACGTTTTTCTTGTTTTAAATTCTTACCTTTTTTTTTTTGTCAACAGCAATATGTGATGTTGAGGGGGAGGTGTGAGGGCTTTAGGTAAATTGTGCTCCATTAATCATCGTCATTCCTCGTTGTGATTAATTTTGTTCATCGAATTCATTCATTCATTCATAAATGTATTTCATTTTTGTTATCTTTTCAGGAATTTCTAACGAAGTATTTGCTCAATGAAGTAAGGCAATAAAAATAACTTCAAATATATATCTCTTCTTCGTTAGGAATGGTAAGAACTTGTGAAAATAAAATTTTGTTTTGGGCAGGTCTAGTTTGTGATGATGGGGCTATCTTCTCCATATAAAAGTAAGTATTCAAATTGAATAAAGCACCTAGAGGTTGCCCTTGCAATAATTGTACCAAGTCCTTTCAAATTAAATTCGATTCGATGGCTATAGCGGTTGATCTTCACAATGGATTCAAACCACCTTTGGTTGCCCGAATACTTCAACACCGATCCTTCGCTCAACTGAACTCATCTCTTTCCTTTTTTGAGTCGCTCGATTCAACATTTCTTGCTCACTCGTTGAAACAAGCGGTTGTGGCTGCCTCTAACATTTATCGTAGTTTCTCTACGCCTTGTTTATCAGAACGAATAGAAGAAAATAACACCGTTGCAGCAAATACCGGTCAAGGTATTGAGCTTGTTGCGGGTCGTGGGTCCCCAGCTATCCTCTCTCTCGTAATTGAAACTTCCATAGCTATGGCTTCTGGTGTTGACCCGGTTCCAGTTTTAAGTGGACTAGGTGGTGCTTATTACTTGTGTAATAAAACAGGAGATAAAATTGCAGTGGCAAAACCATTTGATCCAAAAGGTTTCCCCGGTCGGGTCAGTTCTCAACTCGGATTTAGAAACTCAGTTAGAGATGATGAAACCGGGTTTCGTGAAGTAGCCGCTTACTTGCTCGATCATAACGCGTTTGCTGGAGTGCCTCCTACTGCACTCGTAAGAATTTCACATGTCGCATTCAATGGTTTAAAGACATTGAAAACCCCTAAAATTGCTTCGGTCCAACGTTTTGTGGATCATGACTTTGATGGGGGTGACTTGGGCCCGTCCGGGTTTTCAGTATCTTCGGTTCATCGGATCGGAATCCTTGATGTAAGGCTTCTAAACCTCGATAGGCACGCAGGAAATATCTTAGTCAAGAAAAACAGGAAAGAAGAATATAGTAATTATTCGAGTGAAAGCAATTATGTGGTTGGGTCGGTCGATCTTGTCCCAATAGATCATGGGCTCTGCTTACCCGAATTGCTTGATGACCCATATTTCGAATGGCTACACTGGCCTCAAGCATCCCTACCATTTTCGGAGTCAGAAGTTGAGTATATAAGCCAACTCGACCCATTTAAGGATGCAGAGATCCTACGATCCGAATTGCCTTCATTAAGAGAATCATCAATTCGGGTACTTGTTATCTGTACTATTTTTTTGAAATTTGCTGCCTGCGTAGCCCGACTTTGTCTTGCAGATATCGGGGGAATGATGACCAGGGAATACATAGGTACGAAGCAAGAACCTAGTGTACTAGAAACCTTGTGTATTATGGCCAAGGCTAATGTGAAAAAGATAAGATGCAAGTCCCCTCAGAGAATGGCGACGTTATCAGGTAAGCCTCCAAAAATTCCCCTCATTGACTTCTCGTCTGCACATTTGGCGGGTGGATTTCCTCAAAACTTATTGTCGTTGGTTCGTGAAAAATACAATAATAAGTACTATAACATGGAACGAGAACAAGAAGAAAATGATAATGAAGATCATGAGGGAGTTTCATTTAAGGGGATGAGTGAAAAGGAGTTTAGGTTGTTTTTGGAGAATTTTGAGAAGCTTTTGCCAAAGGCTTTTGAGGAAAGGAAGAATATGGGATTAAAGAAAAGATTGGGAACTTGAAACAAGTTTGGGTCATGAGACACATCAAAAAACAAAAAGTGAGAAAGCTAAACTATATAATATGAATGAGTGAGTGAATTAAGGTGATTGGGTTAAATTTTGTATTTGCTGCAGCATGTAAAGATATACTACATATTATATAGTTTTACTTAGCCAAAGGAACCACCCTCTTTTTATGAAGGGTAGAGACACTAAAGATTGGCTTCTTTACAATATTTTATATATTCTTTTGTATATATTTTACATGTAAAGTATTTTTTTCATCTTCATTATGAGAGAATTGCTAGAGTATGTGTACATACTAGAAATTAGGGCGCAGATAAGAAGTGCTATGGATGGCGATAAGATAAGTACGAGGCAACTACAAGCTACAGTTGGAAAGGATAAAAAGAAACATTTATTTTGTAATTATTGGCGTTTCGCAACGATGGCTAAATGTATTAGTCCACATTAGATTGTATATAATCATCTATGTTCGAGTTCCTTTGCTACAGAAATGAATACAAAGTCTGAGTATTGCCACACACTTTATCATTTCAGTATGTTGATATAAAGTACATTTGGTTATTGCACATTGTATAACTGTAAATGAGTAAAAATATCACCTTTCATCTGCTTTCGATGGTTATTCCCTCGCTTTTTTGTTTGTTTAGTTGCAAAATTATTTTTATAACTTCATTTGTTTTTCAATCTAAATCTTTGTTTTGAAGTTTTATTTCCCAAAAGTAAAGTGGCTGTCGAGTGGGAAATACTTATTACTAACAAAAATAGTTTTTATAGTAGTTTTTGTGTGACGTGTGAAGCCTTAGTAGTTACTGATATTGTTCCATTTTAAACACGCAGACCAAAACCCAACATGTACAAAGTTTTGTTCTTGGGAAGGTTACACGAACTCACCCAAAAAGGCCTTGCCACTTACCAAGCTTGAGCGTACACTTATAGCTTAAGTTCCCTACTCTTCCAAGTTATGTGGGGTTATAACACCTTTAGCGACTAACCGTCTTCAACTCTGTTACCATGTGTGACGTCGCAAACCTTAGCAACTACCATTGTCCTCACTTTAGAGACCCATGCCGAAGTCCAACATGTATGAATCTTGTGCGAAGACTTCACGGGCTCACCTAAACATACACCTATAACCCAGGCTACAAGCTCTCTTCCAAGTGATGTGGGACCCTCACAATCTCAGCGTTACAAAGTACAACAAAAATGCAACTCTCCGTCATGAAAGGAAAAACAATTACTCAAAAAAGAAAGAAACAACCATCGTAATAGTCTTCTATTAAAAAAAGCCAAAAAAATAAAATAATCATTGTATACAATATTGAATTGAAACAACATTCGCTATAACACTACGACAACTGAGAAAACAATAAGATTTCATATAAAATGATAAGAAAAACTGCAAAAGTAGACCTACTGCAGACCTAAACATGAATCAAACTGTCCATAAATCTATAGAGAGAGATAGAGATTTGACTTGTACCCTCCCTCCTCTCCTAACATTTCCCTGTCCTTATTTCCAGTTGGAGTCATGGGCCTTTATCCATTGAAGCCCAAAATTTGAGTATAGTGGGCCACTAAAAGCCCCGTTCTTATCGAATTTAGTACCCCTACTCCAACTAACCCAATGAACTTGCCTCAAGACAAAAACTGCAGCAAACAAAATCCCTTTCCAAAAGAGAGGAGATTGATTCCCTTCTCTTCTATTCATTTTTATCAAATTTTACTTCACCAATCCATGCACATAATTGGTTTATAACAAGTAAAAATCTTACTAATTTCATTCATGGCTTCCTTTAATCTCCTCTGCAACTTGAACCTCAATCCTGTGTCTAAATCTAATGGGATGAATTCAAGAAATCTCTGCATAAAACCCAGTTTCTCTGCATTTTGGGGTCTGGGTAACTCTAATTTCCATCAAAAACTTCGATATCGAAATACCCATTTTGTTAAAGCCATGGGTTCTGATTCTAAAACTGGTAAAAAACAAGTAGAGGTATGGTGAACTATTAGTTATACAAATTTCTTGTTCTTTTCTACAAGTTATTCTCTGATTGTTAGGTTAATTTTTCAATAATTTTTTGTTGGTTTAAGATAGTTTATGATCCAGATGAAAGATTAAATAAGTTAGCAGATGAAGTTGATAAGAATGCTGGCCTCTCAAGGCTCAATCTCTTTTCACCTTGCAAGGTATTCCATTAAATTTTCTCTTTCCTCATGTGGGTGATTTTTTTTTTGCTTGACTCAGTTCAGTAATTTGTGCTGAATTTGGTTGTTCTTTCTTTACAGATTAATGTTTTTTTGAGAATTACTAGAAAGAGGGAAGATGGGTTTCATGATTTGGCTTCTCTTTTTCATGTAAGTTCATCACCCAACTATTTCTTCTTTTTGTTTGGTTTGATTTTTTTGCTGAAATTGAAACATGGGTTCTTGAGTTCAGATATCAATTATGTTATCCAGCACTTTACATTGAATCTCAGTCACATTTAATGTAGCAAAGATATGAAACTGAAAAAAATTGGATTGGGTTTCTTGAAGGCCAAATGACCTTATTTCATCTAGTTTAAAAACAAAACCATTTAGTTTAGAACTGATAATGTTAACCCATTTCAACTCTATCATGATCAAACACTGTTAGCCTTCTAAATCTCTGATGAAATGGGTTAAAAGATCTCGGCTAGCCACATTCTAATTCACTGCTCTATCACTATCACTACCTTGCATGGACTTTTTTCCACGACCCTTTTAACATCTCTTGGACAATGCCGAGCAATGTGGAGAACTTAGTTGCTCCACTGGACTTATGTGAAGGTGCCCTCCAAAGGAAAAGAATTATGAAGGAGCATTGCACACACTACTTTTTGGAGTAGTTGGTCCGCGAGAAATAAAGCAGCATGCAAGAAGAAGCAGATGTCGATGGAGTCAAGTATTCCTTCACTTGGTCTAAACGACCCCTTTTGCTTGGAGTAGGGCAAGGAGTGGGCAAAATTTCTTAAGATGGATGACTTTACAGTGTCTTGGGAGGCTTCGATACGCATATTGTAATTTTTTGCTTTTTTTTGTGCTCAACTTTTATTGCCCTCATTCAGCTACGGGATTTTGCTGTCCAAATGAAAACCATTCTATTGTTTCAGTGGATTATGTAAATACTTTTTCTTTCTATACAACTCACTCAAAGTTCACGATAAAAAAAAGATGGGTTGATATCATAGATTTTATTTTTGACAAAGAAATTGATATTAGTTATCAAATGTTCTTCAAAACTGTTAACTTGGGCAAAGAAGCCATAACATTTCATGTTTGCTCTGCATTTTATCATCTCCTCTTCATTTCATTAGAGATTAGCTTCATATTACTAACTTGAGCAGTTGCACTGTGTGGCAATTACTCCGAAATCGTTAGCCCGTAGAATACATTCTTGTCTTAGTTTAAACAAATTGCAATTGGTTTTTCCTTTGTATTGGTTCTTATATTCTGAAAGGAAATGAGCTTTTCATGGTTTCATTTCATAATTGTAATTCATTTCCTATTACCCTCTTCAGGTCATAAGTCTAGGAGACAAAATTAAGTTCTCATTATCACCATCAAAAACCAAAGATCGCCTTTCGACTAACGTGCCAGGAGTCCCACTTGACGACAGCAATTTGGTAAGAGTGTACTAATAATGTTTACACTGCTTGAAGATTTTTCATTGTGGTTCTTTGAAACTAATGGATTTGAATTTCCCTGCAGATTATTAAAGCCCTTAATCTTTACAGGAAAAAGACTGGTAGTGACAACTTCTTCTGGGTAAAGTTTAAGTAGAAGTAATCACTCAATTATAAGCTATTGGAAAATCATCAATTTATGTATGATTTCTCATTTGACTATTTTCCATTATAAATTTTTTTTGTCAGATTCATCTTGATAAAAAGGTGCCCACTGGTGCTGGGCTTGGTGGTGGAAGCAGTAATGCTGCAACTGCACTTTGGGCAGCTAATCAGTTCAACAATTGTGTTGCTTCAGAAAAGGAACTTCAAGAGTGGTCGAGTGAGATTGGTTCTGACATTCCTTTCTTTTTTTCTCGTGGAGCAGCTTATTGTACCGGTAGAGGTGAGGTAGGTTTATGGTTGATGTATAGTGCATCTCAATGTGAAACTTTACTTTTGGATCACATGGCCATCCAAAATTTTGTATTCAGAGTTGTAGAACCGACTTGGTTGAGTTAACTTTTTGTTGTCTAGCATTTCTCTTGCCACGTGGGAGTCGAAGTCAGGATGGCTGATAAGGCAAATATATTGGCTCCTCTTGGTTATAAACTTATAAGAAATTTATTAATCCCATATACTTCAAACATATAGTACAAATAAGTGGTCTTTTTTCTTCATCGAGGTGGATGTTGTAATTCTTTAGAACAAATCTCCTATTTACATGTTACTTAATCATCTGTGTGTTCAAGCATTGACCATGAGGAAAAAACTATCATATAGAGGAGACGATTTCCCCAAACATTGGTCAAGAGAAGTTCTTTTAGTTCATAAAAAAGTTGACCTCGGCAATTTGACTTAATATGTTTCAGGTTGTTCAAGATATTCCACCACCAATGCCCTTGGACATGTCGATGGTTCTCATAAAGCCACAAGAAGCTTGCTCGACAGCAGAAGTTTACAAGGCACATAAACTCAGTAAATTTGTTTTTTCATATTTCAGTTTTTCAGTTCCTTATGCAGTAAAGAAGTTTTATTGGGTTACTTTTCAAGATCTTCCTGAGACTAGCTTTTGTTCTTGCAGCGTCTTCGGCTGGATCAAACAAGTAAGGTAGATCCTCTAACCTTGTTGGAGAAGATCTCGGAGAACGGAATATCTCAAGATGTTTGTATTAATGATTTGGGTATGGGAGATTCGGAAAGCAACTAATTTCTTGTTCTTCTTTTGCATCAATTCCGAGTCAATAGCTTGATATATTTCCGTTGTGGTTATTGCAGAGCCTTCGGCATTTGAAGTTCTCCCCTCTTTGAAGAGGTTGAAACAACGGGTTCTTGCAGCTGGTCGAGGCCAGTATGATGCTGTTTTCATGTCGGGAAGGTATTTCATCCATTTCTTATCTTGAACCACTTCCGTTCAATGGAATTTTAAGGCTTCCATACCAATGCAAGAAACTCTTCGTCAATAATGAATTCCTTATCCCATTTTTTGCTGAGGGCCTCAACCAGGCTCGACTAAGTATTGGACTCTCACAGTAAAAAGAACCTATACTTCACTTCCATTTTTGTTCTATTCATTTTAACCTAAGTTTTATATATCATGTAGCGGAAGCACGATTGTTGGAATTGGGTCTCCGGATCCCCCACAGTTTGTTTATGACGACGACGAATACCAAAATGTGTTTTTATCAGGTGAGCTTGATATAGCTCTTAATGAACTGGTTCCGGATCGATTCCAAATCAAATAAAAATAGTTGCAAATGTGAATGAACTTAACTAGTATTTACAAGTTTGTTACAAGATATCAAATTGGACACGAGTGTATTTTGATATTTTACTGATTATCCTAACTGGCAGAGGCATGTTTTCTGACTCGGGAAGAGAACCAGTGGTATGCAGAACCCGGTACAACAATGACTTCTGAAGAATCTCCTGAAGATCTTTCTTCCAAGATGGGGTGATTAAATGAGATGTATATATATATATATATACACATATGAAATGATAGATCAGTTTGTTGCAAGGGAAAGAGTTTGTACTTCAATCTTTTATTTACCCAAGCTCTCCTTTTGGCGTGCTGAATCGCTCCATTTGGTGTCAGAGTATAGTATTTTTTTTTGGGTAGGTCGATTTGTGTTCAGGCTGTGTTTAATTTAGTATCGGATCAACCATATGAAAAATAGGGTAATCTTTGTATATCCGTGTTTGAAACTAAAATTATCACTTACCCATTTCGAAATAGTCGTTAGGATGGTAAGGGAAAACTTGCAACAAAGATCGTAATAAGTTAATAATTGGACGGATAAAAACAGAGCAAAGAAAACAGAGAGAGGGGGAGATAACTGGTTATTAAAACGCATCTGTCTTTCATTTAGAGAAGAAGGAACTACACACCATTTCAGACACAAGTTCAACCAACCATTTTTCTTTTTCTTTTTTCCTTTCCAATTTAAAGTTCTCTTCTTTACTCAAGCTGTCTTATGCAGAAGGGGAAGTAACAAATTGCCTGGGTAAAGTAAACAGATCCTGCCCGGCAAAAGGAGATGTCCACTCTTGTGATCCTGCCGCCGTTGACCCCCCTTGTTGCTGTTGAGACGACTGCTGCTGCTGCGGCTGGTGGTGGTGGTGGTGAGTCTCTGTCATTGTTCTTGGAACTCCCTCTTGATGAAACCCTGAAGCCAAAGATGCGCCACCTCCCCCATTAGAGCTCACTGAACTCATAGCTGTATGTTGTTTTGATAGGCCTCCTGGTGTATACGAGTCATACATCCTACTGTATGCTTGGTCATAGCTCCATCCTTTCGAAGATTTCGGGGATGAGGTTGCTCCCAAGGTCCAGTCGATGTTCATGTAATCACAGTGCTTCATTGATCCTCCTGAGCTCCAATCAACATGTGAATTTGATCCAGATGCTCCTGTCGTTCCCCACCTAGAAAACAAGCCTAATGAGGAAGGAGCAGCAAGTGAAGAATTCGGGGAATGAATTCCCGTCCCCATTCCTGTTGTGCTCCATGAATTTCCCCAAATGTCTCCAACAGAAGAATCCATTACTGGCTTAGACATGAGTTGTTGTTGCTGATAATGGAGATTTTGATTATAATATTTTTGAGCACTCAAGTTGTTGGGGCTGAGGCCTCTTGTGCTTGGAGAATAAGATGGAATCCCACCATTTGATTTCAACATATCAAGACCTGAGATACTGTTCAATTGTTGGTACAGTCCAGTGGTCGTTCCTGGGGGGGAGGCACTGATATTTGTTGCTGGCAGCGGACTGGTCTGCTTGGAGTTTATTGATTGCGGACGCTGCATCATGATCACTGGTTCCTTCACTGTTCTTGTCTGAAGATTCTTCAATTCACTTCCAGCACCAGCATACCTACTCTCCACCTTCACAGGGGGTGGTGCCAAACTACGCAGAGGCTGAGCAACACTATATGAAACCGAGGAACTTGATCCCCCAGCGACTGGCCAGCTCTTCTCTGCCGGTGATGCTATTTGCAGAGGCCTTGGCCACTCTGACTTTGGCTGACTCTTCTTCAATGGCTGCAAGTTTCTGTTCGTAGATTCTGGAGTTTCTGCAGCAGTAGCTGGTGGTGCTGCCTTTGTGTAGTTGAAATCTCTTTTATCTCTTCTCTGTTGTATTGTTATTGCAGGTGTCGCGGCTGTGGGCGGTTTATTTATGAACTGAGGAGGAACCTGATCGCCAACAGTTCTAGTTTCTATCTTTTGTGGAATAGGAACTGCTTCTTGCTGCTTCTGTACTCTCAAGTTTTCAGATGCCTTCTCTAAATCTCCTTCACATGCTACAACTGCTCTTTCGACGTCCTGCTTTGAGCAATTATACTTCTTCTGCAACTCTGAGATTTGAGAAAGTTCTTCACTTATATCAATTTTTAGGTTTTTATCCCCACTGTCAAGTTTAGAATTCTTCTGATGAGCTGCTTCTTCACCTCCTTCTAGTAACCAGACAACTGAATCCTCTATTCGACCGTCTTTCAAGATTAAAGCCATTGTTGCACGCTCGGAAGAGAACCCCATCGATACAAGCTGCTGAGAAAGAGATTCCAGTTTCCTGGACATGAGGTACCCGCTGCACTTGTCATGCAACTCTTGTGCCCTTTTCTCTCTCTGACGCTGGTGCTTCTTCTCATTCTTCTGCCGAATCTTTTCGCGTCTGTCATTGTCAGAACCAGGTACAGACTCTTGACGGATAGCGGAGGTGGAGATCTTGTCTTTGTGGTCTTCGGATTCGCCAGAGCAACTGTCATTGTTCGAAACAGAATCGTACTCAGCCCCAGTCCCAACAGAACTACCTGACTGACCATCTGTCTCGTCTATATTCCGGAAACGACCATTGCCATGAGGTGGAGAAGATATAGATGGAACTGTATCCAGGGTATGAAACGTCCCCAAAAGTGGATTATATCCACTTGCAGGAGCACCATTTCCTACGGTTCCAGGTACAGTAGCTTTGGAAGAAGACTTCTGTTGTTCCTTAATTGCCTTTCCAGATGACTTATCCTTTGTCTTGGATTTAGAAGCAGGAGACATATCTGCGTCAACGGATATATAATATCTTCCTGCAACAATGATAAGTTCTTGAGCAAAACACGCAAGAAAATATAACAAAATATTACACCTACTGTTTCCTATTGAAGTGGCAAGGAGAACAAACAGATTCTACATAATGATTCTAAAGTTTAAAAAACACTACACACTATTATCGATTAAATATCGAATTCAGATATCTGTGATCACAAGGACTTCAGTGTGTGTGGGAATAAAATGAAACATAACTCGCAACCATCCAGAAAAGTCCCATTCCAGTCATAAGAAATACACGTGAAAAAAATAAACCAGTTCCTGTGAACCAATATAGGAAATACGCAAGTAGCTTACTAACTGTGAATCAATCAACCAATATCAAAGGTGCAACATTATAGCGTAGGTAGCTTTGATGATTCGAACTGCAGCACAAACTCTGTTCAGCACGTATTGGTTGACCTGACCCAAAATATGACGTGAACAGAAATTTCGAAGAGAAACAATAGGGAGGTCCTGTCAAAGCTCCGAATTAAACGGGTAATAAAGAAAGGGTCCTAGGAACAGCTTTAATTGAAGCTCTATACCATTTTAAACACCTCTACAACAAATTCCTACAACTTTATACAGATGACCGCCACAATATACTTCAACCCTGATATGCCTATATCAAGCTTGGACAATTTCTCGAGAGCCATGAAGCCAAATCAAGAGATTTTGTCTATCAGACGAAGTGACGGTGGGACAAAAGAACATCAAAATTAACTGCTCTTCTATCTTCATAATGATTCAAAAAAGAAAGAAAAAAAAAAACGAAGTTACAAATCCTTTAAGGAAACCCTAGGCTGGAAGAAGAAGAAGAAGAAAGGACTTCAGCGAATCATTTTACCAACCAAATTCGAAAACAAACAATGCCGTCCTTCACCTCACCAAACGATAATCATCAACAAACGATCAGTAATTGACCTAATATCCTCGCAAGACATCTACCATACAAGATCTACGTTTCCAATCACAATCAGAATCACAAAACACATAAACACCAAAATCGGAACAGGAATCAACATGTAAATCATAAAATTCAATATATAATCCAAAGACATAAACAGATCTACAAAACAAAATCATGAATGAATGAAATGACAAATGAATAGATGAAGCTAGATTAATCAAAAGGAAGGAAAATCAGATTATAAAATTAGAGATAGAGAAGAATTAAGAAAATGAATTAGAGAAGATCAAATCAACCAGACCTTTTGCTTGAACGGAGATCGAAAGACGAGAGATGGAAATTTCTATGAGGAAAGACGGATCGAGCTAGGGTTTCGAAGAAACGAAATCGGTTCTCTTTTGTACGTACACTTTTTTTCTCTCTCTATTTATGTTTTATAACTTTCTCTCTCTTCGTGTGCGGAACTAAAATTTATGTCCGAATTAAATGGTGTTTGAGGTCCGTCGATTTACCTAAATTAGACGACTCTTCCGACGTGGAAATTACCCAATAAATTGTTACCGAGAAAAAGAAAATTACCCAATAAAAGTTACTGGGAGAAAAAATTACCCATAAAATTATGGCAAAAACATAAAATCGGCCAATAAAAAATATTAAAATATGGGAATTTTTGTATGGTTTTGTTTTGTTTTTTGGCCTCCAATTTGTGACTATTTTGTCAATTTAACTTACTGTATTGGTGTTCGATTTGCCTAGGATGGTAATGCATTTGTTTTGGAATGCGGAGGTCTCTTGTGCGAATCAATTGAAGTGCATTCCGTAATTGAAAAATGATTTCTTCCTCTCCTTCGTCACAACATAACCACCGTACATTCCATCATTGAAAAATGATTTCTTCCTTTCCTTCGTCACAACATCACCACCGCCATCTTCGTAGCCCTCGATATCTTTTTTCTTGTCTCTCTTCTTCTCTTTTTCTCTCTCTCCATCCTTTTTTTTGAAGTTTTTAATCCCTCCTTTCTTTCTTTCTCGTTCTCTTTTTTCCTCAGTTACCCTTCACTAGAAGTTTGCGGTGGTGGTGGTGGTGGTGTTGGTTGGATAAGAGGAAGTATAAAGAGAATTCTTTTTCTTGAAAGTCGTTGGAGACCTCATGACAGAACCGCAGGGAACATGAAGAAGATGACAGGTGGAAGAGAGAAAACAAGGTGACGTGAATATATTTTAAAATTAAAAAATGTAATATAATATTACAGGGATATTATTAAAAAACACAAAATTTGAATTTTGCGAATCAAAACTAAATGTTTGTCACTTAAGGGACTCAAAATGACAGATTGACTTCAAATTAGAAGCCAAAAGGAACTAACCTCTTTTCTAATTAGATCAATAAAATTATATCAAGAGCACCCACACTTCTATTTATTTAAATGTACCACAACAAAACATAAACTAAGTTGTGCTAGTTTTCTTTCAACAAAAAAAAAAAAAGTTGTGCTAGTTTTACTAATGAACTTCGTTTCTTGTAGTTTAAATCCGTCTTCATTAGAGACTAAATATTGTCTTGAGTGATGACTTTTGAAACTACGAAACTCCAAAATATCAAAACAGACAGTATCACTAATCAAAACAAACATGATCACTATTAGTCCAGAGGTATAGTGGGCAACATGTGTTGGTATTCTGAAACTTAGTTGCAAAATACAATGTGTAGCCTATGACGGGGGCTCAAAATGGAAACTAATTCACGTTTTGGTACCCGTTTGAAATGGAAGTAACATAAGATTAATAGACAACCCCACGTGAAGACGACGAGTTAACAACAAGTTTCATTCATTAACTACTACTACTATTTGTACATATAAAACGTTTCTAGAGAGAGAGAGAAAGAGAGAAGAAAGTAAACAACACAACACAAGGGAAGAGATAGATAGAGTCATAGAGAGCACTTCGATGCATAAATAAATAAAGGTGGAACCCTTTTTTTTTTTCATTTTATTACTTAAAACTTTCCCTTCTTCTTTTCAGATTCAGATATCGTTTACCAAATTCAACTTTTTAATCTCAATTCTCCCCTTTTCTATTTCTAACCACAATTAACAGAAATTGAATCTTCAATTTCACTAGCTACTTCCTCTAGATCTTCTTCTTCTTCTTCTTCTTCTTCTTCTTCTTTCTTTGATTGTTCTTCTTCTCTGTTATTTTCTGGAAACCCTAATGAGATCTCTTCGTGGTCGTCTTCTCCTATGATTGATGTAGTAGTTATTGCTCCAAATGCCCCTAAATCTTGCTCCAATAGATGGAAAGATCCGAATTTTGGTGTGGATTCAGTACTACTAGGTCCAGCACTTGTGATTTTCGTGTCGAATGAGAACGAAAGACTCCTCCGATTTGATGATTGAAAATCTCCAAATTTTTCCAAAGCCGATGGACATTTTTTTCTTCTCTTTGGCTCCCGAACTTCCTCTGATTCTTCTTCGCCTGGTTTTTCTTCCGGTTGAGGATCGGCCGGAATTTTGTTCTCCGGTAGACCTAGGGTTAGGTTATCTGAATTTTCTTCTACTCTCTTCTCCGCCATTTAGAGCTCTACAACTACAGTGAGGAACTGGTAATGTTGTAGAGAGAGAAACTGAGAGAGAGAGAGAGGATTAATCAGGTGTGTGTGGTTGGGCTGGGCATATAACTTTATATGACGTAATTACTTTGAAGTCTTTACTTTCTCCAAATTTTCCATAAAACCCTCAGCATATTACAAATAGATGATGGCATCCCTCGACAATTTTCTTTTGACATTGCCACTATAAAATATAACAAAAGATATAGCACGAGTTGAAGAAGCACGTTAACTGTCAGTTAAGACGCCGTTAAGAGATATCCACTGAGATTCGATCTCACGAATAAAAAATAATAATAATTGCCAATTAAGACGCTGCTAAAGGATAAATTTTGATGATAAATTGCTTCTGTGGAGATTTGATGTCAGGACCCCATGGACTTAAAATGAGATGTCCAGATGAGGACCCTTGGACAAGTTCTTACTTTCATTGTTAAGACGGGTTACAAAACTAATTGAGTAAACATATCGGCTAAACTTCTCTAGTGTTTCCAATTGTGATCATCTTAGACTATAGTTTCTTATTTAGTTAAGGTTCAAATACACCTTATTACGTAAAAACAATACGTAATAAAAATTAGAGTAATTTTAAAGGCGCCCCTCCAAATTGTCTTGCACTCCTTCTCCTCACAATCTTCTCTTGGTTAGGATTTGCTAGAGTTTCATCTTGGCAAAGATAACATTTTGGTTAGAGTTTTTCTGTTGATTAAGGAATTGTCCATCTTTGCTAGAGTTTTACCTTACTTCGTCTTTATCATTACTTTGTTTTATCTTATGCATCACTTGTTTGTCAATTTTATATGTTGAACCTTCATGTTATGTGTTGTTGAGTTGTCAACCCTGGCTAGGGATTTATCTTATTCTTATTTATTAGTTGATAGTGTTTTACAATGTTCACTATGTGTTTGTCAATGATCCTCAATGACTACCATTTTCTTATGTTATGTTTGTTAGTATTTTACAATGCCTAACAAGCGTTCGTAATTAATCTTCAACTTTTAAAAAATAAAATTAATCTTTAATGTATTGGTATTATATACGTAACTTCTAAATCTATGTTTTCTTTGTTGATGTTTGACGTTCTTCTTGTGTTCGTAAATAATATTCAATTATAAAATCCACCATTTGCCTATTCCTTCTAGATTAGCTTGATTTTGAGGCACATATTGAGAAGGTTGATAACACTTTTAATGCGCACAAAAATGATTCTATCTTTATTTGTAAGGTAATTCGTAATGGAATCTGTGAGCATTTGATTATTCAATGGTGGTAGATTGAAAAAATGTGAATAACGATATTAAGTATATTAGTGGTAAACAAACATGAGTAGTTTTATCAGATGAGACTACACTTAGAGAACTTTGTAAAGTTGTCAATGAAATAGTATGTGAAGGAAGATCGGATGACTTGTTTGAGAAAATTGAATTTCACGGTTTTTGAGACCATTCAAAGTGCTTCACCTATGCAAATTCTGGTTGAGCGTGACTTCAAATTTTTGGGACACTTGTGAAAGGTAATTTTCCTAAGTATATCTCATTGTACGTTACTTTGGAAGGTGGTTCACGCTCTGCAATTGTAGAAAAATGAATACTTTATCACTAAAAAATTTCCTCAAGAAAGGAACTATGCTCTTTTCCCCACACTGGTTATCTGATTACATCACCCAACAAAACAGTTAAGGAAGAACCTATTATCCGAGAAAGTGTTGAGTCAGGTTGAAAAGCATATACAGAAGAGTTCAAACATGTGCTTGTTTTGCCTATGAAGAAGATTATGTGGTAGATTTGCGTTGTTATAGTACCAAAGAAGAATAAATTATCCGCAAACGTGATGAGTTTGTTGTAAATATAGAAACAAGTGTTGATACTAGACCCTAATTCTGCAGAACAAAAAGATTTTTTTTATTTGAGGTGTTATGAGATTTGAGTTGTTATGAGATTTGAGTTGTTATGAGATTTGACAATATTTTGATGAAGTTGATTTAGACATAAGGGTAGACCATCTGATGATGATATTGAAATAATTGGTGAAAACAAATTTGGTGGAGGTGGTTGTGAATAAGATAAAGATAAAGAGCCGAAAGAAGAGTTTGTATCTCCCTCATACTTTGCGGCGCACAAAAATAGGAAAAAGGACTTTGTTAGGGAAGATGTTTGTGTGCCTACCACCACTTCAAAATCATTTTCAGTCTATGCGCCACATGAATGAAGATGATGACGAAGGATTAGGTTCAGGAAAGCAAGACTTAGGTGTCAGAATCCATGAGACATTTCAATACATGAGTGCACCAAAAGATAGGTTAAGTTTACGGGCTCTTACCAACAAATTCGAGTTTACAATAAAGAAATCTACGAAGAGTTTGTAGTCAATAGCTTTTGCAGTTGAAGGATGCAATTGAAGTTTACGGAGAATTAAAATCAATGAATCTTCTTTCTTTAGGGTGTCTAAGTGTTACGACATTTATACTTATAGCAAGTTTGGAAACCTCATTTGTGTGCATAGACACACAACTTCTCGAGTTATTGGAGGGATGATGATGCACACGTTTGAAGGAGCGAATCGTAAACACAAACCAAAAGACATTATGTAGGACACGCGAAAATATCCGCGACGGTTAAAAGAACATGCAATTGAGCTGGTAATGGGGGTCTCTTGATGAAACTTATGTTATATTGAGTAACTACTCAGATGAGTTGTATTGGAGAAATGCAGATACTATACGTCACATTAAGATGATTCATTTATTAGACCCTCAAATACAAGACATCGCTGAGGTAGACCAATGATAGCAGAAGAGAGTAACATGGGTAGTCTCTACGCAAGCAAAGGACGACGAGCAATAGATGCCATGAAGTATGACATTATCAGAAGACTTGTAGTTCGAATGAAACAGATCCCTCATTTTGCCAATCTCTTTAACGATCGAAGTGTAACATAAGTTTCTTTGTTTATTAAGTTTTTAACCACGTTACTTTCTAAGTTGTATGTTGTGCTTGTGGGTATCACAAGTTTTATGAACTTAAATTTGTAGGTTCTAACACTGAAGTTTTTTGATCAACTCTTTTGGAGTGAAATTACTACTTTTTGATATTATGTCACGATTTTCCTTACATGTTAAATTTGGTTGTATGTATGGTTTGCAATTTTAGATAACTTCAACTTATTTTACTTTGTCTATTACAATGTAGTAATATTTATCTGAATATTTAAATTTCCTGTGAATATGGTGTTACTTGAATACTTAATTATTAATGTGAAAATGTCACTCAATAAAGTCCGAGTTAGACCTGTCAATGGATATCCGAATATTCGACATCCGATCCGCATCTGTATTCGAATTTTACAAGAATATTCGAAATTTCGCATATCGGATACGGATATTCTTTATCGGATATCTGCTTATTGGATACGGATACACTAATATTCGATCCGATAAATATCCGTATCTGATAAGTAATATAAAAAATTAGATTTATTCATAATAATATATAAAATGTATGGTTGAGATTTATCATTTAGATCTAATGGTTAAAATTTAAAACAAAAATTTGATATTTTGTTAAAATTTACAGGCCTATCTGAGTAGACACTCCTCATGTCCTAGTCTAGACTCCTATAATCTGAGTGTAAACGTACATTTTTTTTGTCTTTTCTTCACCTTATACTTAATACTGTAAGAGTGTTCTAGACTAAATATTATAAAATAAACTATTGTTATATTGAAGTGACCAGTATAGATTGCTTTATAAACTTAGTTTTAGTATTGTTTAATCGAAGTATTTGAGATGTTTTGTGTAAATACAGTGTCTACACTGAGTCTAGACTTCTACAAAAGTTGTCGAGATTAATTAATTTTGGTGGCCAATACGTGGACAACCGTTTTTCTTATATGGACAACTATCTTATGTGGACAACCAAAATAATTAATTTTTTTATATGGACACCAGGGACAACTCTCTATTAGTTTCACTCAAGTCCTCTTAGAATTAGATGTGTTATTTTAACACCTCCCTCTTTTCTCATAAACCCTAAGTAAGTGTGGTCTTCTTCCACTACTTCATCTTCATCATCAACCCAAAATTCTACAGAGAGAAATTTTTTGGAAAAAATTATGACATCAAATAAAGGGAAGGGAATTGTTAAAGGATATTCCTAACCAGAAAGATCAGATCTAAAAATCCTAAAACCCGTTAAACTTTTAAAACTTAGAAATCAAAAATCTCAAAACCCTAGATTTTTTTTACAAACAAGTAGAGTTGCTCGTGCTTCGTGAAAAATCGACAAAACACGAGAGATCTTAATTTCTGAGTTTTTGTTAAAAAAAAAAAAAAAAAAATCTGACTTGCCAATTTCGTAGATTTTCTACGAAAATTTGGCAAGACAGAAGGAAACTTGCCACGAAAATCTAGCATATTTTCGTAGATTTCCCACGAAATTCTGGGAATTTCTTCTTCACTTCGATTTTTTGCCTTGAAATCGTTTTGTATTCTTTCAAACTACCAAAACGAAAATACAAAATAAAATTAAAAAAGTTAGAGTTTTACCTCATCAATGTAGGGTTTGATTAAAACCCATCTAGAGTTTGATAAAAAACAAAGGGAAGTAGTAGAAACTATAGTTCACTAAAAAACAAAGATAAGTGGTAGAAACTATAGTTTACTAAAAAATAAGGGAAGTGGAGATTGATGAGTTTTATCTTCTTCATTCATCTAGGGTTTGATAAAAAAACAAAAGGAAGTGGTAGAAACTATAGTTCACTTTTAGTAGCAGTACAAGAATAAGAATAAGACTAAGAAGAAGGAAGAAGAAGAAGACGATGAAGAAGAAGACAACTTAGGTTTTCAATTTTGAACTATTATTTTGTGAATGGTCCACAAGTTAGTAACTGTTAGTATTTAAGACTTTATGGAGTTGTCCCCTTATTAAATCAAAGTCAACTAAGTCAAGCATAATTGACTCGCATCGGGCCCGAAAATAGTTGTCCATATAAAAATAACAGTTGTCCACGTATTGGCCACCTTAATTTTAATATTTCAACATTGTCATTCATTATATGACAATAATGATATTATCAACTGAATACTGTGTAAATCAATTGATAGAATTTGATTGAGGGAAGTGTTTAAGTTGTCTTGTGACTTGCGTTCAGACTGAGTCTAGACTACTATAAAAACTATCTAGACTATATCATATGTAAAATTAGTTTCAATATTTCATCATTATCATTCATTGTATCACCATATTGAAAGTGTTTATATCCTTAACAAAAAAAAAAAAAATATTGAAAGTGTTTATTGAATAGCGTGTTATTCCCGTCTGGACACCTTATTTACAAGTCACAGATTCACACGCAATTCGTTATACAATCGCAATATTGTGATATATCGAATGACAATGATGAAATATCAAAATAGATTTTATATACAATATAGTTTAGACAATTTCTATAGTAATCTACATTCAGTCTGAACACCTTATTTGCAAGTCACGAGACAACTCAAACACTTCCACCGATCAAATATTTACTCAATAGATTCACACACAGTTTAATAAACAATACTAACATTGTGATATAATTAATGGTAATGACGAAATATTGAAATTAATTTTATATAATCTAGACAATTTCTATAGTAGTCTAGACTCAGTTTGGACACTACATTTCACAATACAACTCAAACTACATTTCACAATACAACTCAAACGCTTCTATCAATCAAATTTTCTCAATCGATTCGCCCTCTATTCAATCAACAGAGACAATACCAATATTTCCATATAGAATGATAATGATGAAACATTGAAACTAATCTTATATGGGATATATTCTAAACAACTCAAGTACTTCAATCTAACAATAGTTTATTTCATAACTAGGTGAAAAACACTCCCATAATATTACAAAATCAAGAGTGAGAAAAATGTCACTACAAAAAGAGAACGAAGAACTTCAAAAAAAAAAAACAGAGAACTAAGAAAAGAAGTTTCTGATTAAGGTGAAGTAAAGACAAAAAAGTACACCCTTACAATGATACTGCAAGAGTCTTGACTCGGACTGCAGAAGTCTAGTCTAGACTGAGACTGCAGGAGTCTAGACGCAGACTCTATTGAATGGCATTTCCATTAATTCAAGTAACATCATACTCATAAGAAATTTAAATGTTTAAACAAATACTACTGAATTGTTATACATGTTCAAATACAAGAAGTCAAAGTTTTCAAAAATTGCAAATCACACATACACATAAATTCAACATGTATCAAGAATTATGGAATAATATCAGAAAATAATACTTTCACTCCAAAAAAATTGATCAAAAGTTTCCTTTTAAGTGTTGAAACCTACAAATTTAAGTTCATGAACCTTTTTTTTTGAGAAATCACTAAGATGTAGTTCATAAAACTTCTGTCATACATGAAATCTGGACACTCAAGATGAACAATACTTCGGTCAACAGGATAACCTTAGCCAAAATAAAATCTCAACGAAGATGAAACCCTAGCAAACCCTAGGCAAAATGAAAACCTGCACACGTAAGAAACCAATACTTAAGTAGAGATTTACTAAGGTCACAAGAATGACACCAAGTCACACAACCTTCTTTTATCAATGTATCTGCCATTATTGAATTTCAGTTATGGTGAGGCGAGTATTGCTCCAATTGATTGCAAGACTAGACAACGAGGTGAGTACTGCTCCAATTGATTGCAAAACTAGACAAGTGCAAAGATCAAAGATGGACTAAGGGATTGAGAGCAAATCTTTGTATTTCTTAGTTCAAAGAGGGAACAGCTCTCGGTTCTGGAGTTGTGAGGTCAAGATTTTCTGGACTCCATTTTATAAAAGCTAATGGTGGGAGAAAAAGGAAAAATTAGATCATTCCGGCAATTTCCACAAAACTAAGGTCATTTGGCCAAAGTCAACACGGGATTGGTTCATTTGATCCAATTACCCTTCTAACATTACACTTCCAGAAAAGCCCTAAATTTGTTACTTTCACCAGATCCTGTAGAAATAATGTAACAGAAACATCTTATTTATAAGAGAAGCTCAAAACAAGATAGCTCAGTCAGTAAGTATTTAAAGACTACAATATCACTCAGTTTTTTCCAAATAGCAAATTCAAACTTCAATCTTCAATTTCAAGAAACAAAAATTGTAAACAGCTGACACCATTTAACAAAATACTACTTCAAATTGTCAAACTATGACAATGGTTCTAACTTCAAAAACACAAAACCGGAATCGAACTTATAAATATCAAGTATCATATAACATACAGAAATGTATGTAACCTCATCGAAGCCTCCTTGCTTCTCTTTCAGACTCGAGGAGTGTGAGAATGTCACCTTCTCGAACCGGCCCTTTAACATTCCTCATGATCAAACGGTTCTGATCATCCAAAAACTTCACTCTAACTTGGGTCACCTGTCCTCTTGATCCAGTACGTCCCATAATCTTCACAACAATGGCTAGCTTCACTTGTGAATCCATCTTTTCTCTGATCGAAACAATTAGAATTGTGAAAATAAGTAGATTACATACAAACATTCATGACTTAAATAATACCCATAAAGCAAGAACATTATTCACATATTATCATATGGCATTTCGAACAACCACATGCATACTACATAAAACAACGAAATTTTATTAATAGCCACAACAATTTTTACCCTAAAACTCGTCGGTAATTATAAGATCCAAGAATGAACACAATAACCAACTTTCTTCGTTGTGAATGTGTCTGCATTCCAATTTCATTAATCCGAACAAATTAAGCTCACCCGCCATGTTATTCTAACCAGACATCGATAATTTAATCAAAGTCTAGTAGATTACTAAGAAATCTTCTCCAAGATCATCAAGGTTTAATGATTGGTCAAGTAAAAAAAATCAAAATATACCAATTGTATGAAACATGAAATTAGTCCCCCATAAAATCAACATCTTTAATGAATCATCTTCTTGTTGATCACCACATGAATAATTTTTTCTAAGAAAACCCTAAGAAATTGAATTGGCATTTACCCTCTTTCCTATACCTCATCTAGAAGTAGGGCTTTAGTCAGTTCACTAAATTAATGCCATCAAAACCCACAAACTTCAAGTATTGATAGGGTTTCAATTACCATACCAAAACAACATGTAATAAAAAAAGTTCAGATCATCCAATATGACAAATAAGAATCATACACGAAATTCTTAGAAACAGATATATATAATCAGTAATTCATTGATATTTTAGTTAAAATGTAAAATCGATCGAAGAAATAACAGAAGTTCGTCAAAGATTTCATTTGGACAGATAGAAACCCTAGAAACAGATCAAAGGTAAGTGAGAAAGAAGAGAAGATGATTCACCTAGAAAGCTTCTATCTGAAATGAAGAAACAAGCTTGAGCGGCTCCTCGCTACACTTGGCTTTCTAGTTTGTGCTTTAAAACCCTAACTCTGTGAGATACGGAATTTATAAGAGCAAATAAATAAAAGGGCCGGGCCTGAGAAACGTAGTGGCCCAACGGGTTTACCTGTTTGGTTCATATACTATGGGGACACAACACTCCACTATATGGACGCCGGGACATTTTCTTTAAAATCCAGTGGAAAAAATTGATATTTGGGGTTAGTTCAATTTTAATCCCCTAAATATGGCCAACTCACCAAAATAGCCCCTTAAAGATGACCAACTTCTAATTTAGTCATTTTTTCATTTTTTTAGTCTTCGGCACACGTTAGTGACATGTCATTTTCTTACCAAATTGTCCGATGACCATTTCTTCCTTGTCAGACAATTTTTAGGTACCAAAACTCATTATTACTCGTCCAATCAATTTTCAAAATATCTTTTACTTTTTAATCTCTCCCTTAACATCAACACATTTAATTTCTACAAAACTTTTTCTCCCTCCACTCTCTGTTGAAACCCCGAGACTTCCATTAAAGACACCAAAACCTTTACAGTAGTAGTTCTTCACACCTCCATCAGGCCTCCATTAAGAACACCAAAACCTTCACGAAGTCCACCCACCGCGCACGAACTCCAAGTTATCAAGAGGCTTCCTTTTATCCACTTATTTACTTCAATATGACAAAATCACAAGAGAAATATCAAAAGTACATATAACCCTAAATCAGTGACTTGTAGCACTGAAGGATTAAGAATAAATTAGTCAGAAGGGGTAAAAAAAAACCTAAATCTCCATATATTTCAAGAAAAAGACCTAAAAATTAATATAACCATAATATCACCACAGGGGCAACTCAGTTTTGCCCTGCAACAAAAAAAAAAGAAACTCTGTTTTGCCCTAGTATCATTATCATCAATAGAGCTAGACAACCAGTCTGGATAACCCATTTTGTGGCTTTTTCGAGTTAGACATAAAGTGTATTTTCTCCTCGATAGCTTTCGTTTCTAACGAAAACTTGCTTTTAATTACATGTCTGCAGCATATTCAATACATTTAGGTATGAGGAACACTTCCCCTATGTTATGACATCTGAAAGGCTGGGCAAACTGGACAAAGTAGGTGCCGGATTTGGCACTTGGTCAATTGAGGGCCACATTGAAATTAACCCTTATTTCTGTCTTCCTGACAAGAAAAAGAAAGCACAAAATATCTAAAATTAGAACAGAAGGCTCATTTCTCTCAACCAAAGGCCTGTAAAGAACTGCAACACCGAACACCAGCCTACCATTTAGACAGAAACAAATACTATAACAGATGTTTTATGCAAGGCCCAAAATCATAACTATATAAAGCGTAATTTACGATGTTCGATTACAGTGGTGGTACAAATCTAGCAAACAATCATTCATGGAGCTAGGAAGGTAAGCAGTATTTGCATAGCTACTGTCATGGAATATATATATATAATCTTAAAGAGGAATTCATTTTCATGAAGAAGAATCTGCAAGCTATGGCAAGGCCATTATTTGATCAAGCAGCACTGACGCAACTCCCCCAAGTACCATATCTGGAGCTGAAGGTTCCCCCTCCTCTTTTCTGGACATAATCAGATATCACGGCTCGAGCACAGACATCCCAAGTCTTGACCATCTCCTCTAAAGACATAGGCTGTGTAAGGTTACGCATGGATATACTGAACCTCGACCTTGCCTTGGCTGATAAATCTTCATCGTCTTTGCTGTCATGTCATTAACAATAAATATGCCACAGTTTCCAAGTCAGGAGAATTGTTGACATGGGCAGTTATTATACTAGAAGAAAAAGTAGGGCATTAATACGAATTCTACATGCAATTTTTTCATTGATCATAGATCTGGTTCAGCCTAATAAAGCAAGCTATATGTCAATAGAGCTATCCACAGATTACACCATATCCATGAAACACTATTTAACAAGCATTGACCTGCGGCCCAAATAGACAAATTCTTGAGTCCTCATTTGTACTTCGCTGGGCTCGCAAATAACTAATAACTCGATCTCAACAAGTTTGGGGTACTTGGGTGAAAAACAACACCCCCCCTTTCCTGTCGTTACACTGTTTCTCTTCATTTTCTTGTATATTTTGCTTATATTTAGCAATTTAGTCATATCAGTGTGTGTATACAATTATACATTGTCTGTATTTAGCATATCAATGTGCGTGCGCGCGTAAACAAATATATAAATTAATGGGCGAAGTTTTTAGGGAAGTGACTCGTCACTCTTGATTCACTCGGCTAGGCCAGTGATCAGGCCTGACTGGACCAGGTCTGGCATCAAGCTGGGCTCTATAGTTTGTCATGATGCTTTCTCGCTGTTAATCATCCTTACGACTCAGACCACTCGCACTTAGTCTTGAAGTCACCACTATCAGTATCTGACCACTATCAGTATCTACAAAATTAGAACCCAACATAATCGAAGAAAGGGAGCTATAGGCTGTTGTTTGAGAATGTCCGAACAATGTCAACAACGACGCAGTTGAAAGGGTGAGATGGAAATGGAATAAGATTCTAAAGAGAGGCCTGCAGATCTTTTTCGCATGAGACGCCATCTATGTTATTCAGTCTAGATATGCAACTACAATTTTTATAAAAAGTACCAAAATGGAAGATTTTCGTTTACCTCAATTCAACAGGGAACTTGTCTAAGAGTATGGGGGAACTCTGAGGATAATTTCTGGGAACAAGCAACCTTAAGGGTTGAATTGGCGACTGCACAAAAATCAACAGAGAAATGTCAAACAAATACTTAAGAAATAATAATAACAATAATAATCAAATCTATAGATTATGCAGAAAATAAGTTACTCTCTAACATCAAAGAATTAGGAAACAATACCATTTGTGCTGAAGCATATAGTGCCTTCAAGTTCGGACTGAGAGCTACAGCATTAAAGGAGCACTTAACAATGGTTCCTTCACCACCTTCAGCTGCACCTGTAGCTCCAGTTGGTTGAACATCCTCGTCACTAATACCCACAACAGTATCTATCAGGTGCTGGTTTATATCCCTGATTTCTTCTAAAAGTGCATGATTGGCCTGTAAAGATACACGAATTACTGTGCCATACAAGTAGAAAGTTCAAGGTTAAGAGGATCATGTGAATAAGTAACATACGGAAAACTGCCAACAACCCTTGGTTCGAGGGGTAAGAAGTTTAGTCTTCCACTTTAGAGGTCAAGGGTTCGAGGCACGCTGACCATTAAAAAAAACATATGGAAAAATGTGGGCTTCTTTATCTTACACTTCGTGAAGTAAATGGTTGACCAACTCTTGAAAGGAAACTCTGAAATGGGATACTCTTTAACACATGTTAGGATTCCATTGTGTTAACGGTCTATGCCGACATAAAATGATTTTTGTTTCCCTTAATAATGTATTAAGTTCTCGAAATTTAGTCCAATTGACTTTCTTTTGTCTCTTTTGGGGATCGAAATACTCCTCTTTCCCTTGTCTAAGTAGTGCTCAATAATCTGGGAATCTGCTACTAGAAAGTCTCTTAAGCACAAATGCTACCTTGTAAATTGTAATGATGATTGATGAAAGTATAATAGATGATTTACTAATCCTATTTCCAAATGAATGAAGTAGAAATAGACACAAAACTGCACAGGAAATTGACACACCATAACTAACTTCGAGATATTTTAGCGACATCTGGTTAGAGAAAAATCACTTAGAGTTAAATATTAACAAGGTGTTAAGTCATCAGGTCACTGTAAAACTCGTCAACCACCTCAATAAAATTTAAACTGAACAACAATGTAAGACCAATGGGCAGCTGAGTACTCTATCTCCTCAAATGTCAACCCTTTTTTTTAATAATTTGAATTAATATTAAGAAAACGTATGTGTCTGAGAGCACACGTTACATTATATGTATAGATTATATGTCATGTTAAGATACTCTCCCAAGTGAACGAGAAATCATAGAAAAATAAAGATGATGTCTTCTTTAGCTTCCGGCTCCAGTGGTATAGCATTCCTTTTACGTCTTCCTCCTGCAGTGGGTTCTCAAGACTAACTTCTTTAAATACCTTATCATTTGTGTCCTTCCACACACACCATATATCAGCTGCTGGTATCATGTTCCATACTTTTCTTCCTCTTTCTGGTCATTCCCCATTGTTTCAAAAGCTTCCTGGTCAACTGTCAACCCCTCTAAATGGAATTATTTGAATGTCACTGTGCAAAAGAAAACCATCGACAGAAACTACAGGCGAGCAAGCCTAGTAACCCCTAATAAGATTGGAAGAGAAAACAAGCCTAAAACATGAACCTTTTCCACTACTTTAAACATCTTTGAGAGATAAACGCAAGCAACTGTTCTGCCGTATCACTGACACTCGTAATGTGCTCGTCTATCTGGCTCACTCTTTGTTTCTTTACAAGTTTTTCCTTATGATATATTGTTAGATTGTTAGTCCCTTTAATTTAAGACATGCACATGTAAAGATAAAATGAGAAATGGAAGAACAAAGATTGATGTTTGAAACCTTAAGCAAAATACAAGGGCATGATGCTATACATATTCACAACATGTTTCTAGGTGCGGAAGCCATTCACGAGGATGTGTAGATTCAGCATTTAGATTCTAGAATTACAACAAGAAATTATTGCCTAAACTATGCTTTCTATAAAAAATCCAGAATGAGACTACATAAAGAAATTTTAATTATACCCACATACCTCAACTCTAGGCCTCCTCATCCTAGACGTCGCAGTCGATTCCAGGTCAGATGATTCAAGACCAAGCAACTGCTTAAAACTATCATTAACACTGCCAACTGAAGACATTGTGTTTAAGGGCATTGCACTAGTGTGCCGCCGCATTTTCTTTGTTGAACTTCCTTCTTGTGTGATAAAGTTTCTTGCTTGCATACGACATTTTGTCATAGCTACCAAATCCTCACCAACAGCAGCTCTGGATCCATTACCGGGTGCCGATCCTGCTATCCTGTCAATCATACTAATAACTGAACCAATATCACTGACAGATGCAGTCAAGGCTTTAGATGATGCTGATTTCACCTGAACAAAGATATAGTGACAACAATCAGTTACCAATTCCAAGTTAACTGCAAAAAATTTAAAATGTGTGACACACCACATATTCCTTATTATGTTTCTTCCTAGCAGTTACACATTTCAGTTCTGTCACATCTGAAGCAAATTATACGTTTTTTTGTCCTCAAATCTTGTACTAAACTCTCATGTTTTCTCAAGATGGAATAAAATTCAAACGAGTAAAAATATGTATATAAGCATATATGACACACACACACATGTACATATACAGAACTCTTATTCAACATTATGTTAGATGATCTTTTTCAGTGTAAATGGGGTATTCAAGGACAAACATATGGTGACTATGATTTAGACCATTCACTGAAAACATTCTTAAACTTAGTTCCCTGGCAAAGGTTCATTTGTTTAGAGAGCCATTCATTATATTGAAGACTTCAAACAAATTTTGGTTGGAGTCGGAAGCTTTAGAACAATGGTTTATATATATATATATATATATATATATGCACACACAATTGAGAAAATTCCCAAGTACTTTTATGCCATCTCCCACAAAAATTCTTGTGAACTATGATTAATTTTATCTGGACTCCGACTCTAAACGTGTTAATTGTTACTCTTTTAAATGAGACGGTATAAATGGCTAATACCAAAACCATTTAACCCCATGTATGGTGTAAACATGATGCTTTTCTTGTCACACATCTAAAGTGCACAGACCCAACAAAACAACAAAAGTGACTGTGTCACGTACACGTATATTATTTACTACATATACTGTAGATTGTGCGTGTGCGTGTGTGCGTATGCAATCAAGGTTTCCTTGACAAGACCATCCCTTACTAACCCCATAAAGGTTATTCCAAGATCGACAAAGAAAAACACATTTTTGAACTATCGATTTTTTATGAACTATAATTACCCGAGCGGGGTTAGAGATTTTTGAATGGCATGATCATAAATGACGATGATTTTCATATTGACAAGAACACCCCAGATGGGTTTTGAGATTCAGAGAGCCTGTAAAAGAACATGAATGAGTCGGGAAAGTGGAAATGTATTCAGTTTATCTATATAATCATATAATGTTTATATTAATGTTTTGCGGTATTTAACCAACTTTTCTTGTACTGTACCATTGTTGCATGCCTAGTTGACAATAAGTTTGTGCTATCCACTAATAGTAAATAAATGACGATGGAAGAATCAACTTACTGCTTTAAGCAAGCGCTCTAGAGGCTGCTCTTCCCCACTTGACTTAACTGCTGTGGTGGCAGTGACTTGATTGCCTTCAGGACCAGTGAATTCTGCAAGCAGTGGGGACGCTGATATACCAGGTGTACCAATAGCAAGTGATTGAACTTGAGCATGTGCAGCAGTGTTATGTGGCTGTCCAATATTTCCTGCATTTGAAAGCGAGGAAACTCCAAATGTCTGCCTCTCATGATCCCCCGGTATAGGTGATGGCGCCAGCGGAGTGGAAGGAGAAGGAGCAAAGGTTGAAATTGCAGACTGCAAAGTCGTTCCGCTCTTGGTAATGGACGGTACGAGGTTTTTCTGGTCAATCTGCGAGGATGCATGCTGAGGAATCTGGGGAGATGTAACTTGAAAGAGTTGTGGAGAAGAAATAGGAAATGAGGAACCTACCTGTAGTTGATGATTATATGGTGTTCGAAGTCCTGAGGAGAGATGTGGCTGAGCCATTCCTGGCTTAAACCCCATGCCCTGTCTGTACTTCAAATCTTCACTCATGTGATGAATTTGTGGCATTTGATTGCCTTGTAACTGAGTAGAGTGCTGTGGCTTCTGCGATTGGTGAGCCAACTGTTGCTGAAATTGCTGCTGCAATTGAGGGTGCTGCTGCAACAATTGCTGCTTTTGCTGCTGCTGCTGCAACATCTGGTGCTGCATCTGACGCTGCTGGTGGAAATGTTGTTTCAGGTGCTGCTGTTGGAGCATATTTGGATTTATTGGTAGTGAATTAACATTAGGCTGTAAGCCATTCACGCCACTTTGAGACAAAGTGTTAATGTTTGCCTGCTGGGATGCATTTACAGAATTTTGCTGTAGGGATCCCACACCAACCTGCTGCAATGAACTTGACATGTTCCCTTGACCTGGCTCAGAAGTAGAACCAGCTTGCAGGGAATTCATCATGTTTGCTGGTTCTGTTGAAACGCCCAAATGGTTTGATACCAAAGGAGGCATCGCGCCATGACTCATGTTTGTTACACCAGTAGATTGCATTGATGATACCGCGTTTTGCCCAACCAGTGACTGCATCTGGGAGTTTATCTGGTTTTCATGCTGCTGCACCTGAGGAATTTGGGATTGTAACTGCTGTTGTTGCTGCTGCTTTTGCTGTTGCTGTTGCTGTTGCTGCTGCTGTTGCTGTTGTTGTTGCTGCTGCTGCTGTTGCTGCTGCTGTTGCTGAACTGTGAGTGGGTGAACTCCAGGTTGCTGGATCTGCTGCTGGTGTGAAGGAAGAAGCTTCTTCGGCTTATTTGAGTTAAGCATACCTATGATTTGCTTCTCATAGGAAGGCAACTTGTCCTTGTAACTAAGTGGTATGTTTTCTTTCGACAAATTCAAAAATGCCATTGTGCGGTCCAACATGCTCCTAAACATCTTTAGTCTTTCAATCTGTTCCGACTTTGGTGCCTGTGGAATAGCATCATGCTGGCATACAGATAACTTACAATAAGTAACGAAAGAATATCACTTAAATAAATAAAAAAAAATCCATAATGAATATATTGTTAAAAACATTTTTATACTAACTGTATGATTATTAATGAGAAGGAAAGTGGATATACATTATACAGTAACAAGAATCAACTACCTGTTGGCATTTTAGAAAGATCTTCTGGTGCAAATCACTCAGTTCTGGTAAGTACATTTCTTTCATCGACTTAATCTGCAATTATAAAGTGGTAATAGTAAGCAAGGTAGTTGGATTAACCCGATTACTTGTAGACATCAATCTATTAATAAGAAAGTCAAACGATATTGACCAATATAAGAGTCATCTAACAAGAAAATGACAAAAACCTAACGAAGCCCCCATAGACAAATCCAGAAGTCTTAACTACAGCAATTCAGACTGAATTGCAAGAAAGAAATAACAAGTAGAGGCGACAGAGATGAGTAGAATTAAACCGAGATAAAAGTGATAAGAAGTTACGAACTAAACCTTTTGATAAACTTCTTCCTGCCAATCGCTCGTACTATTTCCTGTCTGAGCTGTAGAATCTATTGATGCTAAAACAGAGATAATGTATAAGTAATTTATCGGACAATTCTGCGAACGCAAAAGCAAGAGACCATAAGAGAGAACAGTAAAACTTCCGGCGAAACTCTAAAGTATCGCAGCAGAACAAGAAGTCGTGGTACAGGGTAAGATCTGAGATCATCTGAGGAGATCTGATTCTTGGATGAGAGCAAACCTGACCCCGATCTAACAGAGATGAGAAAATGGTAGGGGCTAGGACAACCTTCATAAGATATTAAAGATGCAAGACAGCCTTTCATTTTCAGTTTATTAGTGACAGGATAGATACAGTTAATACTTGATACCTCACTATTAACTTCTTTCTTGTCTATCTATCGGTGATTGACTTTTTAGGTATTCAAGTGCGTTAGTTGATTCTCATCTCACAACAGAAAAAGCAACCTTTTTTGCTGCTTCAAGAAAACTGAATATGTTTCTTCACAAGTCTAATAAAATGACCGACTATAAAACCTCTGCAAAAATCAGATAATAGGCAATCCAGACAGGCCTTCAGGAGGAAAAAGGTCACTGGATGAGCATAAACATACTATGCTATTTGACTCATAACGATCGAGAGTTAAATAACAAAAAAGGAAAAGAAGTATAGCAAATAAGAGCTTGTTTCTGATATGACATACTTGGCGATGCTTCTGGTAATGGCCTTTGTGAGTTAAATACTGGCTTCTGGTCTACTAGATTCTGAGGGTTAAGAATCGAACTACCAGATGGCGGAATTCTTTGCTGCATATCTCTTTGCAAAGAATTTGACTGCTGTTGCAACCCAAATTGTTGTTGCATTTGTATTGGTGGAGATTGATGCTGAGACATCATTTGCTGCTGTGCTGGTTGTGACTGTGAATGTTGCCCTTGCATTTGTAACAAATTCGAAGATGTCTGTGGATTTTGTTGTTGCTGTTGCAACATATGCATTGGTTGCTGAAGCGATTGCATATTCGGAACACCAGACTGGGCTCCACTCCCAAGCAACTGCTGCTGCTGCAACCCAGACATGCTATTTTGTTGACCCAATTGTTGTTGATGCAAATTTGAGCTATTGTTTGACTGACCCAGTAACTGCTGCTGCTGCATGTTTCCGAGATTGTTCTGCTGGCTTAGCAACCTTTGCTGCAACTGCTGTTGTTGTTTTTGTTGCAGTTGTTGTTGTTGTTGTTGTTGTTGTTGTTGTTGATGCTGCTGCTGCATCTCGGGAACACTGTTTTGCTGCACAAGCATTTGATTATGTAAGTTTGTTGTGTTTGTCTGCTGTGGAACTGATGATGTCTGCAGTTGCTGCACAGACTGTTGAGATTGCTGTTGCTGTTGTCTCAGTAACGACTGAGGATGTTGTTGTTGTAGAACAGATGGTGTCGATTGTGCAGCTGTAGGTTGGTCTTGTTGAAGACCAGAGTGTGGAGCTGATTGCATTGCAGAAGGCTGATTCTGTTGAAGTGTGGGCTGACTTGACTGGAGACCGGATGGCATTTGAATAAGAGTTTGTTTAGAGGATTGCTGCTGAGTTGGCTGCATTAAGTTTTGCTGCTGCTGCTGTTGTGGCTGCTGCTGCTGTTGTGTCTGCTGCTGCTGTTGGAAATGTTGCTGTGTGAGAGAGGGCATATTTCCCTGAGCTTTTTGCTTCATATACTGTTGCTGTAATTGTTGCTGCTGATATATGAACTGCTGAGAGTTCTGAGGCTGTTGTTGTTGCTGCTGTTGGGGAACTGCCTGCTGCGGATGCTGCCTATTCATCTGTCTTGCATTGGCAAAAACATTTGATGATCCGCCTTGTCCCACTGAACCAATGACAGAATTGTGTGTCATTCCAGATTGCAAGTTGGAACTCTGGCTAACTGTATTCGGAATTTGTGACTGAGTAAGATTGGTTACAGATGGCAAACTGGAAGAAACTTGAACTCCAGGGTTTGGCATTTTATTCTGAATATTCTGGGTTAAAAGCTGCTGGCGCGATAAAGACTGATTAGGTAAAGGAATTTGTGACTGCCCTTGAAGTCGTACTTGGGACTGCATATTCTGGGATGCTATCAGAAACATGACCAAACAACACAATAAAATCAGCTGCATAATTATATGATAACAGATTCATATGTATTTGAAAATTGAAAATGTAACATAAAGAAAATGATGACTTTCTTTGGCTTCTCTTTTTTATTGTGAGATATTGGGAGAAAAAATCATATTACCAAGTAGCAACAATGGATTGCCCTTTTTCTTATCTTGGCACGAGAGGAAATAGAAGAAAAATCATGTTATTACCTGGATCTTGTGGATTTTGGCTAGTACCAGCAGAGTTTGAAGGTAAGGGGTTAGGAACACCAGGTGTCTGAGATTTTGTCTCCATTGTCAGCATTTTCAAAGATATTTTTCGTAGATAATCCGACTGGCGAGTGCAAAATATATAGTTGTTAATATATAGGTAGAGCAAGCGAAGACGAATGAAAATAAGCAATACTACCGATACAAGAATCATATAGTTGATGTCAATGAGAAGATGGAAAATTGAATTCGCAGAAAAACTAAATCAAAAGAAAGAATGCTCGCGAAGTCAATAACAAAATAACTAAACAATTAAAGATTCCCAGTCACCTTATTTAACAACAGCAGCAACTGTACGTCTGTACCTATCCATGTTTCTACAATTTACTTCCCATACTTTCCTCAGTTCAATCTTAATGATTTCTCTCAATTTCAGATTTACTAGTTACCAACATAAGTTCATCGTGGCTAGTTTAACAAATAAATAGGAACATATACAGATATACTTAAGCCAATACATCCCTCTAGCAAGGCCTTCTAAGACAATGGGTTGTTGTTATAGAGGGGCCATAATAGCACAGACCATAAATACTCTTTCCACGTTTCAAAAACTAATGCTGTCAACAAGTTTTCACCAATACGAGCATCTTCACCTCCATCATTTTCGAATGCAAAAGGTGACACCATAATGACATTTTACTTCAACTGTGCATAAGTATACCAAGAGAATTGCTAAATAACAGTCATATGGTGGATGAACCTCATAAGAGTACTACAAAATGAAACGGTATGTTTTCTCATGGAAATAATGAAAAGAGATGGCACTTGCAAGTCTTACAGAAAGCCAATAGCTTGTGACTCGATTGATCCTGGTAGAAAACCTCCAGAATGAATAATGAAAATGATAAAAGTATAAGCATAGCCATCACAGAAATATTGAATGACACCTAAGCACCTCATGTTACGTCTAAAGTAATCTAGTCTATATGTAAGGACATTGACATCTTAGGCTAAATGTTGGCATATGCATCAAGGTTCACTTCACAAAATTCTGCAGGGATATGGGTGTCATAAAGAGAAGTTATTACCAATATCATACTGATCTCTTTTCTACAAGGGTCTGACTCGATTTAGGATTCACTAACTGCCGCACTTATCAGCAAAGTGACCTACATTAAGTCTGTAAGCACATAGGCGGATGATATTGAGACATCATATCGCCCTCCATAATGTTAATCTGTTAATTCCGCTGAGAATTATTACAATTTACAACTTTTCACTTTAAAACTGAAGTCTTTTTTTTTCCTTTTTTTTAGTCTTTCACTAGGCAAAATGCATAAATGTCAATTTATCTGTCCGCGGTAAACATTATGTTTTGAGGGTATTGTTTTTTCTGCATATGCGTGAAGCACTTGCTTTTGTTGTCGCAACAGGGTGATTATGGATCTTTAAACATTGACTACCTCGCTCCCAAGCTGGTTACTACCTCTTCTTATCAGTTCAAGAGTATTAGAATCTTATCAATGATTATATACTCTGTTCATGGATATACCTGACTTGTGGCAGCAGTGAATATCTTTTCCTCAAACCTTACAGCAATTTTATTTAGTTCGACCAGTCCTTCTGGGCCAGAGATTGGAAGGTGTCTCTTTAATGTCTCCATTCTACACATATCAAACAGTTACGTGAAAACAGAGAGAAACTGTAAGTGATTTCATAATCAAGTAGTGAAATAGATGAAACTTTACATGGAATGTTGACATTAATAAAGGTCATTATCATCATCATCATCAGATAATAATACATAGCAAGGACTTTCTTGTAATCGGATTTTCTAAACAAACTCGGTACTAATTTACATACCAATTTTGCTCTTTTATCCTAAACATTTGGAGATCGCATCAAAAAAATATATGTACAAGTACAATATTCACAGTTAAAAATTAATAGTGTGCAGATTGCAGCAGATATGTAACAAAAATGTTCATAAAAGTATCCACTTTTCTCATTTCTCCATTCTATTCATCTCCTCCACTTGTTTTTTTTTTGTTCTTATTTATTCGCCTAAATTTCCTATTAAACCTAGCTCACCAACAAGAAATTGCACTTCAATATTCCTAGGCTTCAGATAAATTCTATGAAAGCTAGAAACTAGGACTAAATCAATATTTTCAAAACTTGATCTTGAACTATATATATATAAAGTGAAAATTGATGTACTGAACAATTTATTGAAGCTCAAAATTGAAAATTGTTGATTAGCTAAAGAAGTTCAGTAAAATTACACAAATGGAGAAATGAACAAACATAAATTAATCTTACATCTTAGTTACAATCCTTTGACGAGAATCGGGTTGAAGTTGAGTTCTCCAGTCAGTAGATTCCATGTTTGATTCAGATTGAGCTGGTCTCCAATTGTTATCCATCTACCAACTAAAGTTTCTTCTGATTTGGAAACAAAATCAAATTATCAGATCTGAAGACTACATGAAGAAATTGAATTGAGAAAGTGAAATGAAACCCTAAAGACCCTCAAACAGAAAACACGGAAAGAAGAAATGATCCCCAAGAAATGTTTTTAGAGAGAGAGAGAAAGAGGGATAAGACTAGACTTGAGTTTGACTCAATACATCCTCTCTTGATTATGATCTCGCGTCCCAGATTCTTTAGTTCACAGGGGGTATCAATTGGTACTCGTTTACCCGTTAACTGGAATAGGACTAGCACCGTTTATATCAATACCCGGTCAATATTTTGTACCCGATGGATCTCATCCAATTAATATCTTATTCTAATTAATATTTAATACTAGCAAATCTCTTTGTTATTTGTTTCTAATTTTTTGATTATCAAAATATTTAAAATCAAAATTTACAGCAATTATTGATAGTATATAATTAAAATAAAAATGATAGTAGATTCGTGTAATGGAATTTTTGAATTAAATCATTTGTTTCAATTAGGAGGAGATAATAAAGATTTCCTAACACAGTTGTGAATGTTAAATGTTTACCCTTGCCTGTTATTTGGTTTTAAATAGATTAACAAAATATTTAATAATAAATTTTACAATAATTATTGATATATAACAAAAAGAAATAACCGTTGATTGTAACATAGATTCTCATTTTTAATGAGATTTGAGTTAACAATTTTAAAAAAGTGTTTTTGAGTTTAAGGTCCAAAAATAGGGAGGGTAATGAGTTATATATCCACTCCTAAATCAATAAATAAAATAAAACCAAAAATGTAAAATAAGTCTAAAAATTAACTATTTAGTGGGCCCCAGACATCAATCCTTTAATTTTCTCTCATTTTTGCCCTTTCATAAATATTTTTTAACCATTGGTAAACCAAAGGTTTATACTGGTTAAGTTAATAACTCTTTCCATAAATTTCATAAAAGAATATTTATGTTGGATACCAATCTTTATTTCCATAAACTCCATAAATATTTAACCAAATCAGTGGATATTTAACAAAAACGAGTTGCCGTCTAAAAAAACGAGTTTCTATCTATCTAACTCTATATTCTTTGAATTCAAGAAAGTATATTATTTCTAAAACTGTTGTATTTGATTAAAGTAACCTACCAAATCAATGGATATTTACCTACAACGAGATGCTCAATCCCAAAAACGAATTTCTCTCTCTATAACTCTTTGTTCTTTGAACTTCAAGAAAGTATGAAGTTGTGAATTACGTTTTATCTCTACCTCGATCTAATTAGACATCTACAAATTCGTTTGTGAGGTATGTCCAACTTAAATTGATCGTTAGAATTTATAAATCTCTATTACTACAATCTTCTTAAAAAAAATTATTTATTCTAACAAAAAATTTATATGTAACATTTTTTATCACTTTTTGGTAAAAAGTGAATGTTGAAATCTCTATCAATTCAATATTTTTTCATAAAAAAATTTTATAAAGTGAAATTGTGTTTGCTACATTTTCTGTATTCTACTAGCATTTTGTACATTCTATTAGCATCCGTTACGAATTTGTTACAATAGGTTAAAAAGCAAATATTATTTGTTAGCATCTTATTGATTCTAATAACATTTTTACATTTTATTAGCATCTGTTGAATGTATTTATTACAGTAGGTTAAAATGCAAATAATATTTTCTAGCATCCTATTGATTCTACTAGCATATTCTACATTCTATCAGTATCTGTTGAATGAATTTGTTACAGTAGGTTAACAAATACTTTTTAGTAATTAAAATGTATAAGGTGAAATTGTTTTTGTTACATTTTCCGTATTCTACTAACATTTTATCGATTCTAGTGACATCTATTATGAATTTGTTACAGTAGCTTGTGTATAAGGTATGCTCATTTCCTACTCACTCGGTCAATCTCATTGATCTCACATGTAGTTGCGGTAGGTGGTCGATAGACGGTATCCCTTGTTAACATGCCATGTCGTGCATCAAGAATTATGATGGTGATACGACAAGTTTTTTTGATCCAATTTTCACCAAACAAGCGTTCGACAACACTTATCAATATTATGTCTACCCAATACCAAATTATGATGAACCAATGGAGTACATCGATGAAACAAGAACACTACCTCCGTTAATAAAGAGAAAACCGGGAAGACCAAGGACAGTAAGAAGAGAGAGCTCAGGAAACATACCCAAAAAAATGAGGGTTTGCGGTCGGTGTAAAAAACCGGCTTATCACAATAGTGCCTCATGCACGACAGCAATATAGTAACTAACTTAAATTATGCAGGTTTACTTATTCTGCTAGAAACATAAATATTCTACTTATGTCTTTTATATGTTTAAAGAATTTGATCAATGTTACCAGATTATCGTATTTAAATAAGAGGATTTTCCTATTTCCTATCAAATTTTATCAATGTTTACGATATTATCGTATTTATACTCATATGTATTTGGATCAATGTTTCAGTTGGTATTATGATTTGGCTAGAGTAAGTTACAAAATGTCGAAAAACTGAAAAAATGCTGGTAGTGTTGGAGAAATTTTGTCAACATCTTACTGGTATCTTTATACCCATTGGACCATGCTAGAAAAATTTGTTTGATGTTTCTAGCAATTTAGGAATTTTCAATACAATCAAAGCAGGTTGGTTTTAGCCTTCGTTATACTTTAATCAAAATGTTCAGATTTTTGATATATTTTTGTACAAACTATTTGTTTCCTTAGCTATAAGTTTATGTTATCAATGGATTCAGCATTAAGTGTTTCAGTTCATCATGCCTTTGCCCTACCACGTAATATAATTGTATAAATTTCAGTAGTGTCCAAGAAATTTGAGTAACATCTTTATCGTATCTATAAACCTGTTGAACGACATCTAAAATATAATATAATTGTGGTATTACAGAACATTGATAAATAATCCCATAACTTCTCAAGATGTTATTCAAACTTAAAACATAAACATGTTTGCTACGTTTTATCACATAGCCCGTTACAAAATACAAGTTAAAGTACTTACACATTTTTTCTCCATATATCATTCGATTCATTCAGCAACAACCAAGTTAGTTCACCCCTCTTCCTTTGCGCTAGTTTTGTCCAATCATCTTTTGTCATCTCGTTATACAGTTCTTCCATGTGCAAAATCATATACAACCCACAATCAGGACTGTCAAAGTTCAAACAACAAACCAATTCAACATCTTTGGGTCGTAACCGTTTATGCGTTCCTATAAGAAACTAAAAAATGCTAGTCAAACAAGACATTTTTCTTATGAAACCAGTTTTGAACAGTAACCATTTCAGGGTTCTATTAAAACTTCAAAAATGCTAGACAAAAAAATGACATTGTTTTTACAATCCGATTTATTCTCTCATTTTTCCCCCATATTACACCATATAATGTTCTATGGTTGTAAAAAAATCAGGTTTGACAGGTAACCATTGATACAGTTTTATAAGAAACTTAATAATGCTAGACAAAATATTAAGCTTTTATTGAAAGTAACTATATTCTGGATCTAACACTATGCTTTAAAGTCTAGAATGGAAAACCCTAAATTAGATAGAACCCTAAATTGTCGGTCTAAAATAAAAAATTTAAGCAGAAGATATAGTAGTAACTACAATTCATAAAGAGATCAAGCTTCATATGTTATTTCTTCAAAGAAATCACACAACAACAGAAACAAGGTAACCATACAAATTTTTTGTTGCATGCAAAAAAGAAAACATACTCTTCACTTTGAACTGATTTAGGGTTTTGAAAATAACTTCCATTAAACCACTTCGAAACAACTAAACCCTAGAAATTTCTTATTAGCAAATCAATTTCAGAAAAATAAATCATAGTTAAAGTTGTAAAAATCAAAACCTAATTCGTTTTGTGTTGTAGAAATCAATCTAAATCATAAACAAAGTTGAAGGAACAACAAAAATGATGAAAACCAAAATAACTTACTCTTTACTGTTGATGATGATGAACGGAACCAACAATGGATTCTCCCTCTCTCCTACTCGATGCTCTCTCTCTCTGTTAGGTTTATTTTGGGCGTGTTTTAAGATAAGAGTTTCCCTCTCTCTCACTCTCTCTTCGGTTTGATATTTGAGGAAAAGACAATTTTTTTTTGGGTTATTTTTTTGAAACAGAAAAGGCTACTTTTTTTGGTATGCTAAACAGAAAAGACAAATTTTTCCGGAGAAAGAAAGTTTGTTTTGTAAGAAATAATTTAATGAATCTTTATATATTATGGTATCTTTTATTTTGGGTTGTTTTTTTTAACTTAGGATAGGTTAGGCAGTAAAAGAGAATAAGAGGATAGACATGTAATTTACTTTGAGTGGATTTATTTTCTATTTCAGATTATCCTTGGTCTCTCGACTTGTTGATCATGCGATTTTGGACTTAAATCTCATCCCCTTTAAAAAAAATAATAAAAATAATAAGAAATTAAGTAATGGGACTTTTGAATTAAGTACCTTTTTTCAATTACGAGTATACAATAAAGATTTACTAAGACAGTTGTGAATGTTTAAATGTCCTGGCTTACTACTTGTTATTTAGTTATAGATTGATTAATAACTCATTCACATCAAGTGTCATTTTTTTTTTATTGAGGTTGTCATCAGGTGTCATTTTATTATCTCTTGATGGGGAGAATGCAAATGATGGCATACCCAAATAATTGAACAATGAGATATAGATAAAACTCACTACCCATTTGGTGTCAAAAACTTTTGACAATTGTAGGTTGATAATTGGTTTATGGAAAATTACATAAATTACATAATACATACACGCAAGGGTGTAATTCGTGGTAGTGGGCTATAGACAGTTTTCAAACCATTACAGATCAAGAAAACTATGTGAATAAACATAAATAAAAACTGGATGATTGTTTTTATATTTATTCGTCGTGTTGGTTCACTTTTTATCTACTTCACCAACAAATTCTAATAAGAAGCACTTACAATGTAAGTTTTAGTGTAAAAATAGTTTTAAACTAATAAGTTCAAACATCTGACATCCTAATCCGAATGTTGTAACACCTGATTGTAAATGTAACGTAACATCTAAAATGTAAAAAACATCTTTAGTTTTTTTTTTTAATGAAGAAGAACTATAATTTACAAGAGATTCTGTTGAGAAACAAAGAGAAAAAGGGGGAAGACATTGAACTTAAAAATACCTGAGCCAAAATTCAGTCAGACATTTCTTTAAATACCTTAAACACTCTTGCAATAAAAATAAACGAAGCAAAATACAGTCAGACATTTTTCAAAAATCTTAAACATAAATGACACCCAAAAGAAAAACAAAAGTGACATTGAAAGTCTACATCTAACGAGAAAGAAGACCTATTCAATTCAAAATATTTTTGAATCCTTAGATAATGACAAAGAAGACAAAGAAGACAAATTCAAACCAAATATTAGCTTATCAATGTGATTTGCATGGAGTGAGAAATTTGAAGCTTCAAACACCTATAAACAAAGTAAAATTTAACGAGCCACTTTTTAAAACACCTTCAAAACATAACCATTAACATCAAACAACTAAAAATGTTACAATCAAAACATTTTTGATCCGCATCCAATGCAAGAGAAGACGAGTTCATATCAATACGTTAACTCACCAAAACATTTTTGAATCCATATCCAATGAGAAAAAAGACAGATTCAAACCAGAACATTAAACTACCAATCTGATTTGCAGGGAGTGAAAAATTTCTATTCTAATGTATAATTTCTGCATTAAAATAAAGTAAATAATGTAATAAATTAGTCGGGCTTTAAGCTTCTTTCATGTTGTCGGACTTTAGACTTCTTTCATTCATGGTTTAAATTAGGCGGTTATCGTGCGTATCACATCTTCATGATGTATCAATGCCTTGTAACGACTAACGTAGATTGTAGTCCGATTCTCAAAAAAAAAAAGACTTACAATAAAACATCAGTGTCAACAAGCGATATGCAATGGTTAAACAAAAAAAACAAAAAAAAAACAAGCGATATGCATTGACAGATAGGCACATAAGTATTGTGAAAGACATATACAAGAGGTATTTATCTAAGATAATCCAATATATATTTCACCCTAGTCTATCATAAAAATCAACTGTTAAAATATTTCTGCATGAATTTCAAATTAAACACGATAGCAAGCTCATAAACAGACTACCATGTTTTTTGTTGTTGTTGAAGAACTACCATATATCTTCAACAAGAAAAAAAACTAACATAGGGAAATGACGTGCTGATATCTCCGGATTATAGTCCAATTCTGAAAAAAATATATCTGTAAAAATGAGTCAAGATGTCATCCTTTAAGTAGTCGTAGCATCTCTCTATATATACAAGAGAGGGGTTGGAGTTTCCTAACAAAAAGAAACGGTAATGAATTATTATCCAATATTAACTTAAATGAGAAACTACTTTATTGTGCAAATGAACCTTAATTTGTTCAAAAATGATTCAGGACTTCGCCATGTATTTTTGGTGAGGTGGTTAATAAGACAAAAATACTTTGATCTTTTAACAATCTAGTAAGAATGCGAAAAGACTAAAATACCTCTGATCCTGTTAGAGGAAGTGCACCAAGGTGTAAATAGGGAAGTCCCCTGTCAGGGTTGTAATTTGTTGACAAACTAATCACGAAAACAATGTAGAAAAAAACTAATCAAAAAAATACTTGGTCAACAGTTAGTAGTCCAAATGGTTCCAATGGTGTTGGACAAGATTATCTACCGCGAAGTTCTAAGATCTCGAGGAAATCCTTATTTCCAACCTGGCATCTTTTTGTGTATTAAAATGAAAATATCATTACTACTACTAGTAATTACTAGCTTTATACTCTATACTAACTAGTACTAATAGTATTATTATTTTTATTATTATTATTATTAGTAGTAGTAGTAGTAATATACGGAGAGAGAATTTCAACAAAAAAAAAAAAAAAAAAGGAGAGAGAGAGAGAGTGGAAAAGAAGAAGAAGAAGTGTACCTAGGCCCTAGCTAGCTAACAGACAAGAGAGGGGATTTCTTCATCTTTATATGTTTCCTTTTTTTTTTATGTAAAAGAAAGATGCATGGCATTGGCATTTAAGAAGTAAGTGGTTTCTTTCCCTTAACTAGTAGTCTCTCTCAGAGTTCTAACAGAAAAAAAAAATAGTAGTCTCTCTCAGAAAAAGAAACAAAAAGCAAAAAACAAAACAAGAGCTAGCATGTGGCTAGGGGAATTAGAGAGATAGGGGGCTTGTGGTTTTTTTTTGGGTCAAAGTAAGAATGAAATTAATTGAAATGCTGCTACTTGTTCTTTTTTTCTATGTAAAAAGATTTCAACCCAAAATGAACAAGGGAAAAGAAAACAAATAGAGGTGGTCCTTGGTTGTTCTTCCCTCCCTCCTCTATTAAACAAGTGTCAAGTGAGAGAATATAGTAGTTTTAGTGAGAGAGAGAGTTTTAGTGAGAGAAGGCACCAAAAAGTTAAAACGAAATCAGTAAGGTAGTAGTTGTTGTCAGTATGAATGTCAGACAGAGAGTATAGTAGTTTGATTACACAAAAGAGACACCAAATTGTTCATGAAATGACATAGTCGGTCTGCCCTATTGAAATGATTTTCAGGATTAATATCAGCTGGGGGGGTTTTCTTCATCATCTCTACAGAGAGATTGTTGAAGTGTTTGTGTAACAGGGACGGATCTACAGCCAGGCCAAGAGGGGCCATGGCCCCCTTGGCTGGCTGTAAATTCATTTAATTGTGTTGCTGCTCACTGGTTCAAAAGAACCTGCAAATCAAAACAAGACAACAATGTGATAATGGCGAGATGGTAGTGGTGGGGGTTGTGAGCATGGGGGACCTGAGTTCGAATCTTGTTAGGCTTAGGTTTTTCCCAAGGTTTTTGGTTCAGCACCAAATAAAGGCAATTCTTGTTAGTACTTTTTTTTGTTAATGTAGTACTTATTAATTAAAGGAATTAATTTATTTTAGAATCAATTCTAAAATAAATGAAAATTCATATAAAGACTTAAGTTTTTTATACTTCGATTATGTTTTTTTATCAAGTGAAAAATTTAGACACAAGATTTCTTTTTTTTCCAAGTTTTCTGAAAAGACAACTGAAATATAACCAAAAGTTATATATTTTAGTTCATTAGAGCGATTGCACTTTACCAACAAGTTGTGAATAAAATTGTGTTTAAAACTTAAATCATCAATGTTCTCGTATAACTCCATGATTGTTAAGAAACAAGGCTTAATATCGGCCCCCTTGATTTTTGATTCTGGTTCCGTCCATGTTTGTGTTAATGTTTCTATTTAATGAGTTGGACTCCTTTCTTCATCATCTATGAAGTTTTCTGAACTTGTGGGTAATCAGTCTTCTAGCTTTACACTCAATATTAACTAGTACTATTATTATTATTATTATTATTATTATTAGTCTAGTAGTAATAGTAGTAGTAGTACTAATAGTATTATTGTTATTATTGTTATTATTATTATTATTTATTATTAGTAGTAGTAGTAAGTCAGATTGGTGCTACTAAAATTTTGTTAGATGAATATTATGTAGTAAATCATAAAAAAGCGAGAAAGGAGAAATCGATAGTAGTTTTCTCATGGTTTTACACATGTTGCTTAATGCTTATAGTACTAGAACGAACTACTCTACGTCTCTACATAATCAGATCAAAATAGAAGTGTATCTCTAATGAAACAAAATATTAAGTTTGAACTCTTGACACTGAATAGAAGATTAGAAGGCCAACCCCCTCATAATAATACTGTAACAATAATATATTAATAATAACAACAATGTGTGCAACTAAAATAGTTAATGGGTATGAAAGATTTTGTATCTAGTTTCGAACGCATAATTTATATGTTCACATATGTATATGTATTGATTTTTATTTTTATTTTCTTTTCGACATTACCCTTAACATTTATTGCGTTCATATGGTCACGGTATAACGTGAATAAAAGAGTGAGGAATCATCTCGTGAACATGTCCTATAAGTACCACCATCAAAGACATTTTAGACTTTAAAAGACACATAAAAACCGTTAGTTGAGGCTATCTCAGAAACCTAAAACCAACTTACATTTTCACTTTATTTATAGCTTTTAACACATGTACAAACGACGAAACTTGTATCTGAATGGAAAATATGACCTCAGGATGTTTTAAATCTTCGATATACATATTATTAATATATAGAGATAGATGAAGATTAATAATGGAAGACAAATAAGATAGATTTGATTATAGGAAAATGAGACGTGTGGACGGTCCGGATCAGAGCGAAGAGAGAGAAAGAGAGAAAAAAAAAGGAGAAAGAATAAAGTCACGGAGTCATGAGCGGATCAGTTACCATTTGGCAGAGGCCCACTCTTTAACAAATACAGAAATGGGTTACCATTCGAGAGGAACCCACTCTTTAAGCAATAAAGAAATGGGACCACCATTGCGTTCTATTTCTAATTAGTGATTGCCTTTATTACTTTCTCGATTGCCTTTATTACTTTCTCTTGTGTTACTCAACTACCGGGCCTCTAGTTTCAGCTAAAACTAAACGAGCTCTACAGGCGCCTCACCAAAATGGAGGCCCTTGAATTTTGGTGGCCCAAAGCGCAGGGCCGGTTCTGCGTTTAATTAAGATTAATTTAAACTTTAAAATAAGCTAAAACCCAGCTTTGATCATATATTTAATAGTGTCATTTTGCTTCTCTCTGTGTTCAAAAGGTGAAAATGATCTAATTATTCCTATATTTATTTACAATTAACTCTCTAATCAACCCTTTTGACCTTGGAGAAAATTTGCTAACATATTATTGGCTATTTGTAGTAGTCTCAAGTTCTTATAAAGTGTCTTCTTCAACTGAATTGACCTTAAAGCCATCTTTGGCTGCATAACCAACTCAAATTGTTTAAGGGCCGGTAATTATAAGGCCCAAAATGGGGAAGTTAAAGAGAATCAGGCCTAATACTAAATAATAATGAGGAAAAAACCCAGTTGGTAAAAATACAATTTTACCCTCTAAAATGAAATTTTCCGCCCAAATCAATGTCAAAAAAATTTTTGAACATTTCTGAACAATTATTGGTTTGCTCTCGATAATTTTGTAAATTTCTGAACAAATCTTAGTTTGTCTCAACAATTTGTAAATTTGTGAACAAATTCGTTTTTGCTTAGACATTGTTTTGCCAAAATATTTCGCATTTTTTTCTTTTGCATTTTACATAGACAAACTAACACAAACATTTTGGCTACAACATTTTTCAATTTGTCTTGTGAAAAAATAAATGGTTACCGCATTTTTTGTTTTGCTTTCGACATAAATATAAAGACTAAACCATTTTTTTTATTTGACTTTTACAAAAATTAAAATGTTATGCATATTATCCTTTGTATTTAACAAAGGATGCTACTATATGCAACTTCAGTTTTGCTAAGGACAACTATTAGACAAAAATAACTAAATAAAATTAACTAAAATTGTGTCCTAAATTGCTAACCAACACCAACACCAACACCAACACCAAAAATCAAGTATAACCGAATCTCTCCTCCATTCTATAAACAACTCTAAAAAAATTATTACACAAAATAACTAAATAAAATTAATTGAATTTTGTCTAAAATTGCTAAACCCAACGGATATTCATTCATAAAATCATACATAAAATCACCAAGTATCTTCTATAACCCTAACTACTATGACTTAGTCAAGCTTAGTTTAAACCTTAATAGTGTATATTTCATTTAATCAAACCGTGTTTATAGATGAGAATTTTGGTTTATCAAGTCGAACGGGTATCTATAGATTAGAATTTTAGTTTATCAAGTCCAATGGATACTGTCCAACAAAAAAAACCAACAGATATATTTTCAACAAAAAAAAAATCCCATGGGATATTCATAAAATCATACTACATAAAATCACTTTGTATATTTTTAAGCTTAGTTTAAACCTTAATAATGTATATTTCATAAAGTCATACTACATAAAATCATACTACAGAAAAATAATGTACATGTTTTAAAACCTATAACACGTTTAAGTATTTTTTTTAAATATTAGATAACACTAATACAACCAATTTTATTTTTGTTTAAAAATTTAGTTAAAGAAAAAATTGTGTCTAGTAAATAATTTTGGGAAGTTAAAATATAGTTGTATTTAGCAATCTAAGATTCCAAAAATTATTTGCTAGATAAAACTAATAAATCGATCTTTGGTGTTGTTTAGCAATTTAATAAAAAATAAATAGTTGTGTCTAGCAAATAGCTTTATGAAGCAATTATGCAGCTTCGTTTAGCATTTCCGTTAACGAACAAATAATATTTTGACTAATACATTATATATGTTGTTAAGAACATAATTATATATGACGCCAACATTTTATAATAAGTTGGGACATTATTATAGATATTGTCAATATTTTATAACAACACAATGATATATGTTGTCAACATATAAGGGTAAAAATGGAATTATGAAAAAAATATGTTGTATTGTTAACAACATAATTACATGTCTTGTGAACATTTTGAAAAATGTTCAAAAAACGGGTTTTTTTTACATTATTATTTTTGAGTGGGTTTTTTTCTTATTAGGGTCTAGATTTTTGGGTTTTTCACTCATTTATCCATTGTTTAAATTAGTCAATGTGATCAAAACTGAATAATCTAGCAAGCATGATCAAGATTGCATTCCATCTCAAAATCTTCCCCACTTAACCATATATATGATGGTAAAGGTCGAAAAAAGCATTTAGCGAAGTAGTTTTGACTAATTATTAAGTAGAAAATGTATTAGACGGGCAGCTTATTCACAAAATTCGTCGCAAATAACCTTGAAATGAAGTTAAGGATGAGAAATGAAGTCAAGATGAGTAGAGATATGAACCCATGGTCGGTTGGTCATTTTATATTCATGTTTTTGTTTTTCCATTGGTAATTAGTCAAATCTTATCAAGCAATTGAAGTTTCTTTAACAGATCAAATACTAATTGATTAGAAACTTGTTATTTGTATATTACGTCAGCAATCTAAGATTTGTTTGTTTTCCATTGGTAATCACTTTTCTAGCTTTATACTCTATATTAACTAGTACTGTGAGAATTATCGTTCAGATAATTCGAGTAATCGAATGATAGAAATATATTTCACACTAGTAAAGAAGAGAGATAGGTAGAGATTAATATTTCTCTTGTATATTCACAACAATGAGGGTTACAAGTATTTATAGACTTAAAGAGATACAATTAGGGTAAATCTAGGATAAAGATTACAAGTATATGATGTTTATCTAAATTAAATACAGAGTCTTCTGGAATACAGAGACCGGTGGGACCGGTCTCTCTCTTGGCCGACCGGGTTGGTCGATCGGGTTATATGGATCGGGTGGCCGATCCATATGTATAACCCTAATACTCCCCCTCAAGTTGGAGCAGGAATGTCAATGATGCCCAACTTGCCAATAATGGATTTGAAAGCTTCTGCACCTAGTGGCTTCGTGAGAACGTTAGCGAGTTGTTCCGAGGAGGGAGTAAATGTTGGAGCAATCAAGTTGTTATTAATCTTCTCACGAACCAGATGGCAGTCGATCTCTATGTGTTTGGTGCGTTCGTGGAAAACTGGATTCTCGGCAATGTGAATAGCCGCACGATTGTCATAGTGGACCGGCATGGGGGATGAATGATCAATCCCCAGATCGGAGAGAAGAGATTTGAGCCATTGAAGCTCACAAGTGAGAGTGGCCATGGCCCGATATTCAGCTTCCGCGGAAGATCGAGCGATGGTGTGTTGTTTCTTGGACTTCCAAGAAAGTGGGTTGGACCCAAGCATTGTGATATAACCTGTGGTGGATCTCCTGGTTGTGGGACATCCAGCCCAGTCTGAATCACAGAAACCAGAAACCAGAAGACGGCTAGAAGAAGAGAGTAAGATTCCTTTTCCAATGGAACCTTTGAGATATCGCAAGACACGGTGTGCAGCGTCCATATGTGAGGAACGCGGATCTTGCATGAATTGACTAAGACTGTTGACCGCGAAAGTGATGTCCGGACGAGTCACAGTGAGATAAATAAGGCGGCCTATAAGGCGACGGTAAACTGAGGGATCCTCTAGGGGTTGACAATCTGTTGCTGATAGTTTTGATTTTTGATCCATAGGAAAAGGGGAAACTTTAGAAGCGGTGAGTCCCGAGTCTTTGAGAATGTCAACAATATACTTGCGTTGACATAAAAATATGCCTTTAGAAGATCTGGATACCTCAATACCTAAGAAATATTGAAGACGTCCAAGGTCTTTGAGGGAGAAGGCCGAGCTAAGGAAGGATTTGAGGGAGGATATGGCTGAATTGTTATTTCCTGTGATTATGATGTCATCAACATAAACTAAGACATATATTGATGTGGAACCTCTTCGATATGTGAAAAGAGAGTAATCGGAGAGGGATTGTACGAAACCTCGTTTTAGTAGTACAGAGGAAAACTTAGAAAACCACTGGCGAGAGGCCTGTTTGAGGCCATAAAGAGATTTTTGAAGGCGACAGACACGTGTCTCCCCCTTAGGTGAAAAGCCAGGTGGTAATTTCATAAAAACTTCTTCGTCCAAATCTCCTTGGAGAAAGGCGTTGTTAACATCCAACTGGTGGAGAAACCAGCCCTTGACTGCTGCAATGGACAGGAGAACCCTGACTGTTACTAATTTTGCGACGGGGGCAAAGGTATCAGTGTAGTCAAGACCTTCGACCTGAGTATAGCCCTTGGCAACAAGTCGTGCTTTGTAACGCTCGATTGAACCATTAGCGTTGAATTTTATTTTGTAAACCCATTTGCACCCAATGGGTTTCTTCCCAGCTGGAAGGGGGGTCAAGGTCCAAGTATTGTTTAATTCAAGGGCCTTGATTTTCGTGGACATTGACTCCCTCCAATGGGGGGAAGTCATAGCTTCCTTGAAGGAAGTGGGTTCTTCATGTGAAAGGACCGATGTAAGGAAAATCTTATGGTCTTTAGAAAAGGGTGCGACCGAGAGATAATCCGTGAGGGGATAAGGAGTATTTGACCGAGAGTTAGAGTAAGGCAGTGAGATATTGTTACAATCGTAATCTGCCAGATGAGGTGGAGGTCGTCGATCACGTGTCGTACGTTGATGAGGAGAAGGAGCGCCCGTAGAGATCGATGAGGACATTTCTGTCGAAGAAGTCGGGACGGTTTCGGGCTGCTGGTCGGTGAGATCAGCAGCCTGTGGGAGAGCACCCGATGAGGGAGGTGCCGATAGGGACTGGGCTTCTGTATGCGTGCCCGTAGGGTGAAGTGTCGGAAGTGGCCGAGAAGACCCCTGACCAAGAGAGGGTGCCTGCAGAGGATGATCCAAAGTGTGGTCAGGGGATGTGGAAGGCGAACCCGAGGACGGGGGTGCCTGTAAAGAAGGAGCAACGGGTGGACTAGAGGTTGGAGATAAGGAGTCCGACCCGGTTGCCGATTAGGAGGAACCCGGCTGAATTCGACTGCTGGGGTGCCTGTAGAGGCCCGTGTTCGGCTGAACCGTGGGTGCCTGTAGATCAGAAACGGCGGAAGGCGGAAAGGTGAATGTCCCGTTATCCAAAATTGATAAAAACGGTCGTGATGGCCGAGAGGGTTGATCGTCAAGATTCTCGAATGGGAATCGATTCTCTTGAAAAGTAACATGACGAGATGTGTATATTTTGTGAGAATTTAGGTCATAAATTCGGTAACCTTTTTTAGCGTAAGGATAACCAATGAATATGCCGGGAGTAGCGCGGGCATTCATTTTATTACGTATTTGCGTATTGTGAGCGAAACATAGACAACCAAAAACCCGAAGGTTGTCAAGAGAAGGGGGGGAGCCCATGAGTATCTCATGGGGTGATTTTCCTCGAAGGACGGGTGTTGGAATTTTATTGATCAAATATACCGCTGTTAGAACACATTCTCCCCAAAATTTGAGTGGGAGATTGGCTTGAAAGCGGAGTGCCCTAGCCACATCAAGGATGTGACGATGTTTTCGTTCTACCACCCCGTTTTGTTGAGGGGTGTATACACAACATCTTTGATGAATGATACCCTTATTATGAAATTTTTTTTGAATTTCATTGGAAAGAAATTCGGAGCCGTTATCGGATCGTAACGTTTGTAAAGATGGAAATAAGAGATTGTTATTACCGGAACGCATATTTGAAATATTAGATTGGAATTGAGTAATGGTGTAATTTACAAATTTAGAAAGAACTTTGAAAGTTTCCGATTCGGAATGCATAAGATAAATCCAAGTACACCGTGAAAAATCGTCTACTAATGTGAGAAAATAGCGACAACCGGATGTTGATGGTATATTGAATGGTCCCCATATATCGGCGTGTAATAATTCAAAGATACGAGAAGTTTTAGATGTACTAGAAGGAAAAGAAAGACGTGGTTGTTTAGAGAGAGGACATATATCACACGGAACTTTATTCAATAAACCATTCTTAATACATGGATATTTAGAAGAAATAAAAGATAAACGTTCTAAAGACGGGTGGCCAAGTCGCCAATGCCATAAATCAAAACTACTAGAACTACTAGAAAGAAAAGAAGAAAAAATCCTAGGTTCTGTGCGAAAGTGATAGAGACCGTCATGAAGATCACCAAGTCCAATCGTCCTTGTCGTTGTTTGGTCCTGAAAGACACAAGATGATTTGTTAAAATAAACACCACAATCAAGAGATTTAGTGGTTTCGGAACCCGAAATAAGATTAAACTTAAAAGTCGGTATATGTAAGACATTAAGAAGATTAAAATCTTCAGAAAGTGGAACGGAACCAATATGAATAACTTGTGAACGTGAACCATCCGGTAAACGGACGTAATAATTTGATGGTGCTTTTGTAAAAAACGAAAAAGAAGAAAGGGAGGCGCATATATTTTTCGCGGCTCCCGAATCGATTATCCATGGAAGAATATAAGAGGACTTACCCGTGAAATTGACCGTTGGATCGGTGCCTATATGGAGGGTGCTTGCAGCAGCTTGGTTATTTTCTAATAACCGAACCAAGTGATGGTATTGATCTTGGGTCATCGTGGTGGCTGAAGGCACCCTTAGCTGTGTCGGGTCAGAGACCGAACCGGTCAAGACAGAGCCGGCGTGCTGGGTCTGTCGGGTACGTGGAGGATAGCCATGCAATTTATAGCATGTATCCTTCACGTGCCCATGTTGATGGCAATGTTCGCAGTAGGGCCGAGCCCGTTTAGGTCGTTGACGGTCTTGACGGTCTTGCCGGTCGGGCCTATCACGTCCACCCGACGACTGTCCGGCGGCTAAAGCGGCGGCTTCGGTGGTGATCATATCCGAGTGGGTGAGATTTTGTTGGATCTCCTCCTGTTTAACCATAATGTGAATTTTAAGAACAGACGGGAAGGGATCCATCAGAAGTATCTGACTTCGGATAGGAGCAAACCGATCATGGAGTCCTTGAAGAAACTCCATAGCCCGATCTTGATTAGATCGATCAATTAAAGCTTTACCTTGACCACATTGACATGGTTCGATAGCAAGAAGAGATTGAAGCTCATCTTGGTGAGACTTAAGATTAGTGAAGTAAGTAGAGACGTCTAATCCGTCTTGGTTCATTGAAGATATTGTACGTTTGAGTTGAAAAATTTTTGGTGCATTCGTTTGATGGAATCTATCATAAAGATTTGTCCAAATTTCAGCAGCAGATTCATCATATAAGATGGATTGACGAAGATCAGGAGAAACTGAGTTGACTAACCAACTTGATACGAGATCATTACATCTCTCCCATGCATATAAATCAACTGGGGTTGTCGGTTTAGAGATTGAACCATCGACAAACCCGAACTTATCTTTGGCTCTTAAAGCCATCTTCATCCCTCTTGACCAGGAGGCATAGTTATCTCCGGAAAGAAGAGGTGTAATCAGTATAGTAGTAGGAGAGTCACTATGATGAATATCATAGATTGCAGAAGAGTGAGGAGGAGTGGTTGGATTATAATCCGAACCAGATTCAGTAGGTGCAGACATAATGATTAAAGAGAAAGATCGAAATCGTTAAAAAAAAACGAGTGGCTCTTATACCATGTGAGAATTATCGTTCAGATAATTCGAGTAATCGAATGATAGAAATATATTTCACACTAGTAAAGAAAAGAGAGAGGTAGAGATTAATATTTCTCTTTATAGACTTAAAGAGATACAATTAGGGTAAATCTAGGATAAAGATTACAAGTATATGATGTTTATCTAAATTAAATACAGAGTCTTCTGGAATACAGAGACCGGTGGGACCGGTCTCTCTCTTGGCCGACCGGGTTGGTCGACCGGGTTATATGGATTGGGTGGCCGATCCATATGTATAAACCTAATAAGTACTAGTAGTATAATAATAATTATTATTATTATTCGTAGTAGCAGTAATATACTAGAGAGAGAGTGAGTGAGAGAGAGAGAGAGAGTGAGAGAGAGAGAGAGAGTGAGAGAGAGCTTTTAATTGTGGCTGCTTTTTGGTTTCTTCTCACTAACTAGTAGTCTTCTCTGTGAGGAAAAAAACAAAAAAACAAACACAAGAGTTAGCATGTGGAGAATGAATTAATTGAGATCCTGCTACTACTTTGTTCTTTTTTTTCTGTAATAAAATTTCAACAATGAACAGGTCGTCCTTGTTCTTTCCCCAAGTAGATAGATAGTTGCGAATTCCAGTAGACAGGAACCCTATTGCCTGTGTTATTTTGTTGTCTCAAATCTAATTGGTTGAATCCCTCCCTCCCTCCTCTCTTTCTTTTTCAGACTAATCTTATTTTTACTTGAGCCACAAGATAGGTAAAAAACATTTTACACTATATTGGCACATAAGGTAACCTCTGCTCTAACAAACATAAAATGGTGATAGTTTAATTCATTTATAACTATCTCATAATGTAATTGTTTTACTATTTAGGTTGTGTTTGATAGCCTTATGGGGAAAAGAAAAAAAGTAGGGAATTTTTTTCTACAAGAAAGATTTTCTTGTAGAAACATTTTCTTTATAAATATTTTCTCGATTTTCTATTGTTTGTTTCCTCCTTGAACTTTGAAGTAAAATATTATAAATATATATAAGTAAAATATTATAAATAAATATAAGTAAAATATTTTCTTTATATATATATACACACACAATATATATATAAATATATATATATATATATATAGACTTAATAGAAGTTATATATATATATATATATATATATATATATATATATATATATATATATATATAGACTTAATAGAAGTTATATACATAAGACTTAACAATTTATTTGAATATCCATCCCCTCACTCGTCCATTAACCACCAAATGACCCAACACTTTGCTTATCAATGTAAGCTTGATAGGCAAAAGATGATGATGGCAAGAATGATGATGACAAAGAAGAAGCAAAAGACATAAAATTAGCAGGAAAGAGGTAGAGATATAGAGATGTAGAGAGAGATAGATAGAGAGAGAGAGAGGGAGAGAGAGTGATTTATTTGGGTTTTCTCAACTCTTCTAGATGATGATGGCAAGGATGATGATGACAAAGATGAAGCAAAAGACATAAAATTAACAGGAAAGAGGTAGAGAGAGAGAGAGAGAGAAAAAGAGAGATATGTAGAGAGAGAGATAGATAGAGAGAGAAAGAGAGGGAGAGAGAGAGAGATTTATTTGGGTTTTCTCATCTCTTCTAGATGATGATGGCAAGAATGGAGGCAAAAGAAGCATAAAACTAAAAGAGAAAGAAAACGAGATCTAGGAAAGAAGCATAAAATTAACAGGAGAAATAGAATGAGATGTAGAAATAAAGATTTCCAAACCAACCAAATAGAAATAGAGTTAGAGATGGAAAAGGTTTTTGATTATGAGTTGAACAAGAGAGGGAACTGCAACTATAAGATATGGAGATGTGCGTGGGTTCCTAGCCATTTTCTAATGGAGGAAAGAGTTTGAAGGAGAAAATATTTCTTTACTGGGAGGTGAGTCAAGACTTTCCCTCTTTTTGGGGAAATTATGGAAAATAGGGGTCACGTGACATGGTACCCCATTTTCTCTACTATGTCCGTCAAACACATGAAAAGTTCAAAATTTTGAGAAAATGTTTCTCTTTTCTCGAGAAAATTGGCTATCAAACACAGCCATAAATCACTTCTAAACTCTTGTCGGACTATTTATAAGAAATCTAATACGGGTCAAGACAATATCTTCTTTAAAAAGCACTTTGTTCATCTGTATTTTGAATTTTTGGTATCAATGTCACAAAAGGGCTTAGTTGGAATCATTTCTCATTGACACGATCAATTTTCAGCTAACCGCTTCTCGACCGTCTTCCTTCCCGAAGGAGCAGAAACTCCGCCTTGGCCCCACGGATGGTGAACTTCAATGGATCAAATCACTTCTTCAGGATCTAGCCGAAGCCCATTGTCATGGAAATCTAAGAAACAACCCACGGTTGCAAAGTCATCTGCCGAAGCCGAGTACAAAGCTCTGGCCAATCTTACCTGTGAACTTCAATGGATCAAATCACTTCTTCAAGATCCAGGTATCACTCATTCTTCTCCAACGTCTGTTTATTGCGACAATCTTGCCGCACTTCATATCGCTGACAACCCAGTTTTTCACGAACGAACAAAACACATTGAAATCGGCTGCCATTTTGTTCGCAAGAAGATTAAAGACACTACCATAGCATCCCGCTTCACACCAACAGCTGATCAACTAGAAGATATTTTTACAAAACCGCTTGGTGGTGATGCCTTCAAGAAGACGATTGGCAAGTTGGGCATCATTTCTATTTCAGCTCCAACATGAGGGGGAGTATTAAGGGGACCCACATGAGATACACTGCCCAAACTGAGAAGCCCACAAGGCTACATCAAGGAGAACCGAACAGCCCCCATCCCACTCACTCAACTCGGTCAACCCTAGGATCTCTATTTGATAAGTATTGTTATGATTTTATGTAAACCAAATGTATCTTTACTTACCCTAGTTGTAAACCTATATATATATATACTTGTAAGATATGAATACAAAAGTACAGAGAATTCAATCTCTAATCTCCCTCTTCTTGATTCATTTAATTAGTTCATTTCTAGCTCACATAAGTTTATATCGATTATTACTTAAAGGCTTATCGCCTTTCACATCATCAATGTTCTGTTTTATGCATTCTTTGGCTTATTAGCAATGGCATTACCGGCGACCCTTACAGACATATAGAAAAAGTATTCAATTCAGATTTTTTCCCCTACAACAATTAGAAATAGATTGGTTAACTAAAATTAATCAATTTTTTACAAAGTCTTTCCGCTTCGAAAAACATTCTTATTTCTCTAAAACGCTAGCCTAAAACTTCTAATGCAAGACCGGGTACTTTTTAAATTCTTATATTGTAATGCAACATTAATCATGTGAAAAATTTCTTCCTAGACTCTAATTTATTTAATTTATGACAGATTGGAGTTTAATCAAGTGTTATGGGTTTGAGTTGTATCTTATTTGGATGTTTTTACGATAACTAATCTCATACATTGGTACTTCCCACCCACGAAATTCCCCAATGAATCATAACTTGTTGAAAAAATGGACGGGTCCATGGGAAAAATCTAAAGCTCAGGCACCAAAGAGGCACGAGTGACAAGAAAGCACAAAACTCAGTTGTTTGGTCCCGACTCATGACCATGAGAAGAAATGTAGAGCACAGACCCAAGACCCTCTATAGATTCCCGTTGCTAGTGTTTGATCCAAATAAAGTTTTGAATTGGGTAGGTTGATCAAATATCAACGGGTGAGATTATAACTTAGAGCATCTCCAACCCCAGTCTCTCTTAGGCCGAAAAAACCACTTTTTCACTCAAAATTTTTGGCCTCATCCCTCTAAAATTCAGCTCTAGCCCCAGCCTCTCTTGAAGCCGAAAATTTGTTCATGTGGGAAACGCGTGTGTGCACTTTTAGTTGGTGTGCGAAAAGCGTGTGTGATTTTTTTGTATATAAAACACGTGTTTGAACTATTTTTCGAAAAAAAATTATTCGGGGACCTACATTTGGTGGGATGTATTTTAATTATTAATATTTAAGTTTTTCTAGAATTTTAAAAAAAATTTAAATTTCAAAAATATTATTTACATTTAATGTTGGTTTTGAATTTTAAGTTATTTTTAATTTAGTATTTAATATTTTAGTATTTTTTATTTTACAAAAAAAAAGAGGTAGATCTGGCCGTTGGATAAACCAAAGACCAAGATCTGTCCCCAAGTGACCGTTGGGGACCCCAACGGTCACTTGAGGCCTCCCTTCAGTCGCCCCTAATGTTAGGGGCGACTGAGAGAGGAGCTCCAGCCTCCACTCCGCCGGCTGAGTTTGGAGCGCCGGGCAGAGGCTATAAATTCAAATTTATGGCCTCCGCTCGGCCGGGACTGGAGGTGCTCTTATAGCTAGAACTTTTACCGTCAAACCCGGAACAGAGTATAAATGAATAGTTGACCTCTGAAATTACTTAAATGCCCCCAGCAAGTTCCGTCAGTTATGCAGCGTCATCTGCCATTCAACTTCCGCCCATTTACTTCCACGTCATCAAAGACGGTGAACAAGGGAGCAAGGAGGACGACTACTGTATCAGCATTGTATCCCTTAATCCTTTGGTGAAACGAAATGCAGAGATGCTACCTAACCCACTATTTTTGCCCAGCTGGTTGACAAGTCTACGTCGAGCCATCTTTCTTTGAAGGAATTAATTGATCTAGGTCTAATCTGGATCGTTAAAAAATGAACTGTCCAGATTAGACCCCCCCCACTTTGTTTACACTTTACCTAGCAACAGGAACCATCGCCCCCATCTTCTCTTTAGCCTTTTCTTCTTTTGCCTTGAGAAATCTTTTTAGCCCTTTGTTCCATTGTGTGTTTTTCACAATTCTCATACAAATGGCAACTCCAATGGAGAATGGTTCTCCTTTATCTCTAAAAGAGGCGTTTATAGATTGTAATCAAGGTAAGATTATTAAATTAAAATCTTTGAAATATTAATTGTTTGTACTCTATTTTCGAAAACTTAACGACCTGACTGACTTGACTTCAGAAAATGAAGATTATTTTCTTGAAATTTCTCGATGGGCGGACAATCAGGTAAAGATGTATACCATGTGTAAGTCAAGTGATGCAAGTGGGTTGAAGAAGACAACCGAAGAAAATGGTGCAAATGATCACATACTTGACCCGAAAGTAATTTCTCGAAAAGGACATAAAAGGGAGAATAGGTTGAAGCCGACGATAAGAAAGAGTAGGAAAAAAAGTAGCGGCTACTACTACTAGCAGAACTATTTAAATATGTTATGGTATATTTTTTGAATATTTGGTGAGATATTATCTTTAGTTTAATTGTCAAACAATTTTGTGGGCTTTATTTGCCTAACAATTTGACGGTGTTATTGATTGCAACAACAAAAGAGTGGTGATTTATATAGTTTTTGATACATATGTTTTAGAATATTATTGAATTTTTGTCTTTGTTGTAGTGGGGGCCAACGGGTTGTATCGGCACGGAAACAGACCGGCACAACCCGTTTATAAGGCAACACGACACGAACGTCGTGTGCCGTGTCGTGCTGACCCGTCACGGGTCAAGCAGGCCGTGGCGGGTCTGGGATTTTAAACTCCCAAACCCGTCAACCACGACAACGTTAGGAACAAAAACACGACACGGCACGGCCCGTGGCGTTCCTAACCCGCCATGACACGCTAACCCGTTAGAAACGGGTACTTAATTTATAAAACATTACTGTTATTTTGTTAAAAGTAGTTGTTAATTGATAAAATTAATTGTTAATAAAATTATTAAGTAATAAAATAAACATAGATTCTAAAGTTTAAACAAAGATCACAACGTTTGTCTTAAAAATTATTTAGTATTTTCATTTGTTACGTTTGGCAACAGCTGGCGCATTAGCCACGACCCGACAGAGAAACGGCTGGGACCGCCACGGAAACGGCACGACAACGGCTGGGTCGTTGCCATGACACGTTTTTGTGCCAAGACCTTGTAGTCACGGCACGACACGGCTCAAAACCGTGCCTGGCGTGGTTGTGGGGTGTCTAATACGCCACAACTGTCAAACGTGCCGTGCCGCCACGACACGGCCCGTTGGCCACCACTACTTTGTTGTCGTGATAATCAACTATCACAGAATGTAATAACAAAAGAATAAAAAAAGTTAGTCCACTTTTCACAAAAAATTGAAGTCTAATATAAAAAGAGAGTAATTAACTATTAAGAGTTCAGAAGAAGGAGAAGAAGGCTAAATAAAAGATGAGGCGATGGTTCCTGTTGCTGGATAAAGTGCAAATAAAGGGGGGGTCTAATCTGGACCGTTCAAAATGAACGATCCATATTAGACCTAGATAAATTAATTCCCCCAAAGAAAGATGGCTCCACGTAGACTTGTCAACGAGCTGGGCAAAAACACTGGGTTGGGTAGCATTCCACCACAAAATGGGGGCTTCTTTTGTTTTTCTTGTGGTTTAAAGCACCTTCCAATATGGGAGTGCCACGTGGGGTCATCCGTCTTCTATATAAGTAGGGATCACCGTCATGATATTGTCATTCTTCCCTAATCCGTCTCAACAACAAACTAAAAAAAAATGAACAAGACCTTCTTCTTCCCGTACAAACTCAAGTTTCCTCAGGAACAGAAACACGACACGCCACGGCCCGTGGCGTTCCTAACCCGCCATGACACGCTAACCCGTTAGAAACGGGTACTTAATTTACAAAACATTACTGTTATTTTGTTAAAGGTAGTTGTTAATTGATAAAATTAATAGTTAATAAAATTATTAAGTAATAAAATAAACATAGATTCTAAAGTTTAAACAAAGATCACAACGTTTGTCTTAAAAATTATTTAGTATTTTCTTTTGTTACGTTTGGCAACAGCAGGCACATTAGCCACGACCCGACACGGAAACGGCTGGGACCGCCACGGAAACGGCACGGCAACGGCTGGGTCGTTGCCATGGCGCGTTTTTGTGCCAAGACCTTGTAGTCAAGGCACGACACCGTGCCTGGCGTGGTTGTGACGTGTCTAACACGCCACAACTGTCAAACGCGCCGTTCCGCCACGACACGGCCCGTTGGCCACCACTACTTTGTTGCCGTGTTAAACTATCACAGAATGTAATAAAAAAAGTCAGTCCACTTTTCACAAAAAATTGAGATCTAATATAAAAAGAGAGTAATTAACTATTAAGAGTTCAGAAGAAGAAGAAGAAGAAGGCTAAAGAGAAGATGAGGCGATGGTTCCTGTTGCTGGATAAAGTGCAAATAATGGGGGGGGGGGTCTAATCTGGGCAAAAACACTGGGTTAGGTAGCATTCCACAACAAAATGGAGGCTTCTTTTGTTTTTCTTGTGGTTTAAAGAACCTTCCAATATGGGAGTGCCACGTGGGGTCATCCGTCTTCTATATAAGTAGGCATCACCGGCATGATATTGTCATTCTTCCCTAATCCGTCTCAACAACAAACTGAAAAAAATGAACAAGAGTATCCTCTTCCCGTACAAACTCAAGTTCCTCAGGGTCAAATGTTGGGTGGTCTTGGGCCTCTCTTACCCCAAAAGCTAGCTCCAGAGGTAAGGCTTCTCCCACGCTTATTAATACATCTGATGCCCCTTTCTACAACCAATGTGGGATTAACCTAACAATCTCCCCCTCACACATTGACTCTCTTCAATAGTTATTGGGTCGAGACTTGTTATTACATGGGCTCTGATACCAGTTGTCACGGCCTTTTTGTCCCGTTAGGTCGACCTGACATATTATTCTCAAAGACACGGGTCGATAGTGCGGAATATCAAATCCTAACGTGTCGTGCGACGCCATGTACCCCCTCCTAGTACATAACTAGTCTTCCCGAACATATTCAGAGCATCTCGACTATCGAGTCACCTTGGTTCCCAATCAATAATGCGGCATGACACCAACGTGTCCCAACCTACGAGCATAGCTCGAGCCGTCCCGTATAACGCTTCCTTGAGTCATAGACTCTCGCCTACTATAAAGGATACCAACATATATGCGGAGCACACCAAGCCGCATATGCGGATCTTGCCATCTAGTCTCAAGCATCCGGCACCTATCATCTCGACTACCATCCGGACATTAGGCATAGGAGCATCATCTCTAATAGCTACCTCATGCCCAACATAGCACATCAAGGCTTGGCCCCTTGAATAACTCAATCCTCCTTATGGAATATGCTAACACGACGCACGCCTCGCCATGACATGAGAACATGTAACACGACTTCCAAAGGAACCCGCAGTAACCTATCTCCAGCTACTGTCCCGAGCCATTTCCTATGACAAGGGAACCCGTGCAATATGCTTCTCTCGCAAACACTAGGCCGGCCTCATAGGTTGCGCCATGAGGATGCTCACTTTCGTGCATATCATGCTAAGATGGGCAAACTCCCATCCACGAGGTCTTGGCATATGCTGGATGCATATGAGGAAGGGAGACCACCCCCTCCTACATCAAGGAGAACCGAACAGCTCCCATCCCACTCACTCAACTCGGTCAACCTTAGGATCTCTATTTGATAAGTATTGTTATGATTTTATGTAAACCAAATGTATCTTTACTTACCCTAGTTGTAAACCTATATATATACTTGTAAGATATGAATACAAAAGTACAAAGAATTCAATCTCTAAGCTCCCTCTTCTTGATTCATTTACTTAGAGGGTATTTGATTTTGGCACTAATAAGTGCGGGCCGACAGTTTTAGGCGTTTATTTTTCACTTAATAAGTGAATATCACTTCTAATTGGTGTCAAAGTAAGCTTACTTTTTTGCACTTACTCTGTAAGTGCTAAAAAAGACATAACACCCCTCCAAAAAATATAAAATTACTAACTAACCAACTAAACTCTTCTCACAAAAAAAAAACCATTATAAACCTAATTAACGCCTATTCCTATAAACCAAAACCAAAAACTTGCCCTACCCATTATAAACCACACAAAGTGGTGCAACTTACCACACACCTATATATACCTATAATAATTTGTGCCCTTACCAAAATCCAAAACTTGCTTTGCAGGTTACCAACCCTAATAAATTGCTTTGTGTCCTAACCAAACCTATATTAAAATGTAAAATCACTGCCCATTACAATACTAGTCTTCCTAATTAAATTGTGGAGAAAATTTGAAGAGGCAATCTAGAGAGAAGAAGACTTCTAGAGAGAGATAACAACTTTGAAGTAATATTTTTCTATTCTTCATGGTTTAATTAATTTATTGTTTGACGGTTATTTTGGTGTTTTCATCATGATTGTATTGTTTTTTTTTGAAGGATCATGATTATATTGTTTAGTTAAATATTTATTTATTTGAGAAAGAATGAGAAGGTATACAAACTGATACAGTGATACAACATAGAAAAACGATATTGTATTGTTTACAATATTCATACTTAATAAAATCTATCCCAATTTTTTCTCCATATACATAAAATCAATTGTTCAATAAATATTATTGTATATGCTTTGTAACACAACAAATCACTCCAAAAATAAATATCATTGTTTAGAAAGACATACTCACTTCATGAACAACCTTCAATCATAAACCTTATGATTATAAAAGGAGTATTAGAATAATAATTGAGAAATTTGAATTAGTTATTAAATCTATTTGTCTGTTTACTTCTATTGTCTGAGAAGAATGTCGAAGCTAACATTGTGCGTAAAGAATTTGCCGAGAAAGAGACAAAAAAAAAATATACAAATCTGAAAATTGAACCCAACAATGGAGAAGGATTTCATCGATTTATGTTTAGGTTCAGTTGCGATTTTTGGATACGCTGGAAGTTCTCTAAAGAATTGGTCTAACATTATTAAGGAGTTGAATACCAGATACGGTCAAGATTTTGACCAGAAGACCCTTAAAAATAAGTGGAATTCTCTAAAGGGCGGGTATATGGTCTGGAGACAACTCACACATAAGACTGGTCATGGTTACAATGCTGATCAAAGAACATTCGACTGGCCTGATGAGATATGAAAAACTTTAATTGAGGCAAGTAACATATTTAATAGATACTAGTTTATTAAGTTTAATACAATATAAATATTAATTTATTTTCTTTCTTTTTGTCAATGCAGAAAGACAAGAGGGTTGCAAAGTTTAGGAATCAACCTTTAAATCATTTTAAGGAGTTGGAGAAACTCTTTGAGGGTACACTCTCAACTGGAGAGACTGCTTATAGTCCAATTCTATTTGATCAAGATGTCCAGGATGATACATCGAAGGATGACTATGATAAGTTCACTAAGAATGAAAGTGAAACTTTTGTGAATTTTGACAAAGATGACTATTTTTCAAAAAATAATGATGTTTATGTGGAAGATTATGCTATTTCACCGAGTCATACTCTTGAAAAGTCTCAAGGTTCAGGAAAAAGAAAAAGATCAAGTGCGGTGTATAGTGAATTACTTGGAATAATGCGCTCTCACGTTGAAGGATCCAAAGCTGATAGAGAAATTCTTATGAAGAAAATCGAGCAAGAACTTAAAGAAGAAGTAGAACCAAAACTTATTCTGTTGATGAATGTCTTAAGATAATAAATGCAATGAAGGTCATACCTGATGTTCAGTTAGATTAAAAAATTTATGCGGCTGCTACAATATTACTTTGTAAAAACTGAATTGCGAAAGGCTTTCAAGATGCAAGAAGACGTAGATGATAAGGTAATCTTTTTAGAAGAACTAGTGAAACAATCATAGGGTCGAATTATTGTTTATTTATTTAGGTTTTTTTTTTATTCTTTAAGTTTGTTCTTATAAGATTCTTATTAAATTTAAAATCATAAACTAGAATTTTATCTTATCAATTTAGGATGTGAAGTTTGATTAATTATGATTGATTTTTTGAATAAATTCTACTAACAAAAGTTACAAAGTTAAAAGATTTTATGCAAGGATAATCTAGACAATTTACTTTTCTTAAGCGCTTATAAGTGATGAAAAACAAACGACATTGCACTTGTAAGTGATAAAAAACAGACGGCGTTGCACTTATTAAGTGATTGCACTTTATAAGTGATATTCACTTGTAAGTGCTATCACTTACAAGTGCTAAAAAAATCAAACACCCTCTTAGTTCATTTCTAGCTCACATAAGTTTATATCGATTATTACTTAAAGGCTTATCGCCTTTCACATCATCAATGTTCTGTTTTATGCATTCTTTGGCTTATTGGAAATGGCATTACCGGCGACCCTTACCGACATATAGAAAAAATATTCAATTCAGATTTTTTCCCCTATAACAATTAGAAATAGATTGATTAACTAAAATTAATCAATTTTTACAAAGTCTTTCCACTTCGAAAAACATTCTTATTTCTCTGAAACGCTAGCCTAAAACTTCTAATGCAAGACCTAATGCTACTTTTTAAATTCTTATATTGTAATGCAACATTAATCATGTGAAAAATTTCTTCCTAGACTCTAATTTATTTAATTTGTGACAGATTGGAGTTTAATCAAGTGTTAGAGTTGTATCTTATTTGAATATTCCAAGGAGATTTAAGAACCAGGAACCGATGGAAATATATTGTGGCCATCCGTTAAAATTTAAAAGATCCAACCGTTCATGTAACTTAGCAAAACCCTAACATTCAGTTCTTTTCCCTCATTTCACTTCTCCCTCAACTAACTCAGACGACGGAAAAAATCCCAAGAACAATTGCCAAAATCCTACTAAAACTCGATAGATTTTATTTTAGGTTATTGTATCTTTTTCGACATACCTCAGGAACAATTGTCAAAACCAGGGGCGGATCCATGGGGTATGAGAATTTCGTTCATCAAAATTTTTAAAAATCAAAACATAGAAATATCAACTGAAAAATTCATATAATATAGTATTTTCAAACAGAAATAAGCTTTTCTCTGGATGGGCTGATCACATTAAATACTAATCGACTTCTCCGCCCATTTTAACAATAATGGGATGACAAATACTTTTCAACTCCTTCATTTTATCATCAAATTCATTAGCTTCAGCTAACTGATTCCTATCCAACCATTCAATAGCTTCATCAACCGCGTCTTCGAACTTCTTCTTATCTTTTTGTCCGATCTTTTTCAAGAGGCACTCATCACTAATTGTAGTCTTCAGGTTATAAACGTACTTCTCGAGAGCATTATACGATTCAACTTTCTTCTTAGTTTCTTCGTCTTCAGATTTATATTTTGCAGCATCTTCAACCATCTTCTCTATTTCTTCCTTGGACAATCTTCCGTTATCGTTGGTAATAGTGATCTTTTTCATCTGTCCTGTCGCTTTGACTTCCGCGGAAACATTCAAGATACCATTTGCATCGATATCAAAACAGACTATGACTTTGTATACCCCTATAGGAGCTGGAGGAATGCCATAAAGCACGAATTGACCCAATAAGTTGTTATCTACCGTACTCGTTCCTTCGCCTTGGTAAACTTTGATTGACACACCGGTTTGGTTGTCGAATTCAGTGACAAAGACTCTTTCTACCCCAGTGGGAATGGCAGTGTTTCTTGGGATTAATACAAACATGAGACCGCCTTTCACTTGTACCCCTAGGGACAGAGGAGTGACATCGAGGAGCACTAGATCTTGAATCTTCTCGTTACCCTCACCACTCAAGATCGCGGCTTGAACTGCAGCACCATAAGCAACAGCTTCGTCCGGATTAATATTTTTACTGAGTTCTTTCCCATTGAAGAAATCTTTCAACAAATGTTGAACTTGCGGAATTCGTGTAGATCCACCAACAAGGACGACATCATCGACACTACTCTTATCCATTTTAGCATCTCTTAAACATTTGTCAACTGGTTCTATACATTTTCTGAACAAATCCATGTTAAGTTGTTCGAATTTAGAGCGGGTAATCTTTGTGTGAAAGTCTATACCTTGGAATAAAGAATCCACTTCTATTGTTGTTAGGACAGTAGACGAGAGAGTTCTTTTCGCTCGCTCGCAACAAGTTTTTAATCTTCGTAAAGCTCTAGGATCCCCACTAATGTCTTTCTTGCTCTTCCTCTTGAATTCTTGAACAAAGTGATTAAGCATTCTGTTGTCGAAATCTTCACCACCAAGGTGAGTATCCCCGTCTGTGGCTTTAACTTCGAAATTACCTTCTTTAATTGTGAGAATGGATACATCGAAAGTACCACCACCAAGATCGAAAATCAATACATTTTGTCCACCGGCCCTAGTTGCTTTCTTGTCAAGACCATAAGCAATGGCAGCGGCAGTCGGTTCACTGATAATACGCATAACGTTTAGACCTGCAATGAGTCCTGCATCTTTAGTAGATTGACGTTGAGAATCGTTGAAGTAAGCAGGGACTGTAACGACTGCGTCCTTAATGGTTGATCCGAGGTAATCTTCAGCGATTTGACGCATCTTAATCAAAACCATTGAAGAGATTTCTTCGGGGAAGAACTTCTTCTCTTCGCCTTTGTAGTTGACAACAATCATGGGTTTATCATCATGTCCAGGAACCACCTTGAAAGGCCAGTGATTGACATCAGCCTGAACTATGGGATCACTAAATCGCCTTCCAATCAAACGCTTCGCATCTGCAATTTTTGTTCAAGGTCATCATCATAACAGGGCAAATTTTCCATATAGCACAGTTTAACAAAGTAAAATCAACTAAAGGTGATATTTTTATACTTAGTGAGATATCTTGATCAAGTACTCAAATTCTTACTCAAGTCAGATTTCAGAACTGAAGTTAGACTTCAGACTCTAAGTCTGATTTCAGACTCTAAGTCTGATTTCAGACTCTAAGTCTGATTTCAGACTCCAACTTAGTGTTTAACCAACGAATCAGATTCTGAAAATCGAGTCAGATTTTGGGGTCTGGCTCGGAGGAAGAAGTTAAAATTTTCAACAAAAAAAAAAAAGTTACCATAAACAGTGTTAATCGGGTTCATGGCAGCCTGATTCTTAGCAGCTTCTCCGATCAAACGCTCGGAATCAGTAAAAGCGACATAAGATGGAGTGGTTCTGTTTCCTTGATCATTAGCTATGATTTCAACACGATCATGTTGCCAAACTCCCACACAAGAATAAGTCGTCCCGAGATCTATTCCGATCGCCGGACCTTCACCTTTCACCGACATTCTTCTAATATGAACCAAAAGAAACAATCCAAAACCCTTTGAGTTGCAGAGAAACTAGGGTTTTTACTACTTTAGTTCACAATTGAGTAATGGAAGTAAATACTGTACTAGTTTTGTGCTTCGAGAATGTAATTCGATTTTTCGCCGTCAGATTTGGCGGTTTAGAACTCTTCGAATTTCTTCAACAAAAAAAAAAAAACTCTTCGAATTTGGTAATTTCCAACTTACCAAGAAAGGGTACTATGGACAATTCCTCTTTCGTATATTTGAAATTATGATTTTGCTCTTTGTCACGTATTATTATTACAATGACATTGATACATGAAAGATGTGGTAAACACGATAGAATTCGAATTCTTACAGAGAACGGGCCTACAGCCCAACTAAACTATGACTTAAAGCCCACCAACATTATTTATACCCTAATAACTCAACTTCAATAAACTATGGAAACCACCTCCTCTGTGAATCGAATCTGAAGCCTTCAGGATTTAGGAATTTATGTCAGCACATTGGACCACTTGGGCAATCGATCATACTTCAGTTATTGGATTGACGACTATGCCTTCATGCTCAACCACACCGCTACTTCTCATATATGCTATTCCATTTTAAGATTATAATGTTGGAACAACTAAAAATATGTATTTCCTTTTGGATGTGTTTATGATTATGATAGGGTTTGATCAATTGACCGACGTTAGGGTTTTCGATTAAGTGCAAAGATCTTTTCAACAAAATACATCATAAATGTCACAAACTTTAGTAATGGTTGATGCAAAAGTTATTTTAGGAGTTGGATCAATTGAGTTGAATGCCAAGTTCTACCTAATAAGCAGATTGACAGTTAATCTGACACAGGTTTTTATTAAATTTTTCTAATTTGACTATGCACATTAACATTATGCAAATATTCAACTTCACTTATTTCAATATATGTGTTTTGTACAATCATATCACATTTTTATCAAAGTCACTAATAGCCGGCATTTTCAATATCATTTCACATTATTAATATATTGAAGGCATTTTCGATTAAAATGTTTCGTATCTTTAGCTTTGCTTGAACATGTAATGTCGATTTTTCCTTAATATCTTTACATTTTATCCACATTAAGAGTAGGAACATGAAGACTTTAGGAACCCTAGAAAGTCGTTTTCCCTCAAGACAAGGAAGCATTTTCTAGACTACGCGTGTAAACAAGATCATGTCATTCTCTATTCTAACAAAATGACATTATTAAGCACGACCCAAGTTGTAATTATGTCGAGAAAAAAAAGGAATAGTAATACTTTTCATCTCATCCTTAGTTTTTTACTAGCCCAAAGACTCAAATTGGGGTTGGTATAATGGTATCCAAAAAATGACCAACCTTCTTTTGCTTTCCTAATTTTGTTTTGTATCTAAAACTATCTCCTGATAGAATCATAGTGTCATGCATCCATGTCTTCTTTTAGTTTTAATTGCTAAGTATGTCCGTGTATATAATATAGTAGAAAGAAATAATCATTGACTCTGTTTAGGTCTGGGTAGGTTTTGATTTGTAGTAATTTCTCATTGTTACGAAGGCATTCAATTTCAGTCGGGTTGCATTTAAGGTTTTTATTTTAAAGATGTAAGCCATTTACAAGGACATTTCCCCTTTCATGAGTTGAAAAATGAAAGAGAACTACTAATACACATTTTCATCAAAAAAAAAACTACTAATACACATTCTTTATATATCTTAAGTTAAATACCTTATACTGTAGGAGGAAACAAATCATCTAATTTTCAATCCAAATATATTGCCCACAATGTAAGTAAGCATGTTAGCAATAGGGGTGGGATTTTTACCCGGCTGCCCGCTACCCACTACGGGACACCCATGCCCGAAACGGGCATAACCCGCCCGACCCGATGAAAAATAGTGGGTGGGCATGGGTGGAAGGCCTTACCCGCACCCCCGCACCCCCGCCCACACCCGAGCCCGAGTCATATTGCCCATTAGGCGCACACAAAAGTTAGTGTTAATTATGTCTTATTTGATATGAGCACTAATGAAACTGGGATTCAAGAGTTGAAGTTGGCTTTATAAGTCTATCTCCATGTAAGATTTGCTTCTATTCCCAATTTGGGACTATCTTCAAACCTCCAGAGAAGATTTCCAACTCAAGGTAACTTGATTTCACATAGTCCCACATTGTCCCTTTGCATGTGAGAGTTTGGTTCAAAGCTTTATAAAGGGGTAGGAGGTTATTTCTTTAATCAAACTATGTTGCTCGGATCCAATATTGAGAGTGAAGTGTGTATCACTTCTATAACACAGGTTTGGGCTGAGAATATGGAGTTGTATCAAGGCAGCAGGTAGGAAGCTTTAATCAAGCTAGCTTTTAACCCGACACCCGGTTCGCCCGAACCCGGATGGCCCGACGATATTAGCGGGTGTGGGCGGGCTGTGGGTAAGAGAATTTTGATAAGTACCCACCCGATTCTCCCCGCTACCCTAATAGCCAAACACCTAATCTACCCGCCCGAACCCGAAGCTAGTATACTTGTGGGCGCCCATACCCGCCCGATTCTCACCCCTAGTTAGTAACATAACCTTCTTCAAAAAGGTCTGACCGAGTGTGGAGCCCATTAGCAAGGGGTTTTCTCCTTTTCAGGATGTTTATCTCTCTTCTCTCTCTTTGATTTGATAGAAGGTTTTAGGTCGAACAAAATTCTCTCTTCTCTTTCGAAGGTTTTTAGTCGAACAAGAGGATACTCTTTTCTCTCTTTTTTGGTCCAAAATAGTTTGATGGGAGAGACCAAAGTATAAATTTGAGATATTTTAAGAAAATGTTTATCCCTCCCTATTCTAAAAAGAGTGCTCTCCCTATCTAATGCACTGCTTTTGCTAAAAAATGCTCTTCCTATATCAAGATCCATTATATTAAATCTTTTTGAAAAATGATAAATTACCCCATCCCTACTCCGTACCCCACCGTCTTATTACCTGACATGTCCAGAAGGATTAAACAAACGGAGTGATATGGCCGTTTGGTTAGGCAAATGGTTCCAAGGAGATTTAAGAACCAGGAACCGATGGAAATATATTGTGGCTTCCGTTAAAATTTAAAAGATCCATCCGTTCATGTAACTTAGCAAAACCCTAACATTCAATTCTTTTCCCTCATTTCACTTCCCCCTCAACTAACTCAGACGACGGAAAAAATCCCAAGAACAATTGCCAAAATCCTACTAAAACTCGATTGATTTTATTTTAGGTTATTGCATCTTTGTAGGGAGTTAAAAAATTAAACTACTAATCTGATTTGTAGGGAGTGAAAAAAATTCTATTTTAATGTATAATTGATGGATCAAATATGTACTTAAATTTATTTTCTCAACAACAAAAAAAAAACTTAAATTTATATTCTATAAATTTATATTCTAATGTTTTCTGCATTCAGTGACAAATTTAACCCTTTTCACAAAGTTTTGTATTTTTTTAGGGTTTTAAGAGTTTTTTGAGTTTATCGTGGTTATATTTTTCTTTTCGCTTATAACCATCTTCAAAGATTTCTTCATCTCCGTCATTTTTCTTATTTTCTTGTATTGTTATTTTCTCTTATATATTTCTTTCCGCTATTTCTACCATTTGTTCTTTTGGTTCGAAGACCTCCATTAACGTAGGTTATTTGCCGCGAGCCCGCAACTAACAATTTGTTTTATATTTTCATTTTTATTCATCTTATTTATCTTCGTTATTTTCAAATCCTTCTTAATCCTAGTGAATAAACGAAAAAGAATAAAAATAGTTCTTGATTTTTAGTGGGATAGGTGTAGTCAACATTTGTTTGTCCAAGTGGTTAATAGTGTTGACATAAATTTCAAAATCATAAAAGTCCCGCGTTCGATTTACAAAAGAGGTGGAATCTATGTCGACTTTTAGGTCTATGTCGCGGGGTTTTAGATCCCTAACTTTTGGTTTAACTTAGCCGATTATCGTTCTTAACACATCTTGATGATGTATCAATGACTATTAATGACTAGCCGATTTTTGAAAAAAATAAGAATAAAAAGTTAAGGGTGTAAACCTGAATTAAGAACTTTTGGAAGTGTCAATTTTAAATTCTCTTCAACCTTGGCTTGTCTACCTCTTCCCTGAGAAGTGAGGATCGTCTTAAACCCTAAAAACCGAATCACAGTCTCCTCCCGCCTCTTTTGTTTCTTCCACCTCGCAAAAAAAATGAAAACCCTAAAAATAAACCATTTCTCCTCCATCGGCCATGTTCGTTTTTTCGCTACCACTGGCGCCACCACCACCGCCACCACCGCCACTAACACCAAGGCGAATTCCAAAGCCAAGGCGAACTCCAAAGCCAAGGAGAACTCCGAAGCCCCCTCCTCTCCAATCTCCATATCTGCAGCTAAATCAAGACTTCGATCAGAACACGATCCAGACAAAGCCCTTGCAATCTACTCCTCCGTCTCCAATCACTATTCTTCTCCAGTTTCATCTCGTTACGCTCAAGATATCACTGTTAAACGTTTAGCTAAATCTCGTCGTTTCCGTGACATCGAAGTTCTACTTGAATCCCACAAAAAAAGCCCTAAAATCACCCAAGAACCCTTTGTTGCCACCTTGATTCGATCATATGGCCGTGCTGGAATGTTTGATCAAGCTCTCCGGACATTCAATCAGATGGACGAGCTTGGTGCTCCACGATCAGCTATCTCCTTCAATTCTCTATTATCTGCTTGCAATCAATCCAAGAAATTCGATCAGGTACCTCAACTTTTCTCTGAAATGTCAGAAAAATTCAATATTTCCCCTGATAAGATTTCATATGGAATTTTGATAAAATCGTATTGTGAATCTGATTCCCCTGAATCAGCTTTTCCAATTCTAAAAGAAATGGAAGAGAAAAATGTTGAAATTACCACAATCACTTATACAACTCTCTTAGATTCTCTGTATAAGAAAGGGAAAATCGAAGAAGCTGAAAATATTTGGAAAGAAATGATTGAAAAAGGTTGTTTGATTGATGTTACTGCTTATAATGTTAAAATAATGCAAGCTAGTAATCAGGGTAAAGTTGAAGAAATCTTGGCATTGTTAGAGGAGATAACCTCAAACGGGTTGAAACCCGATACGATAAGTTATAATTATCTGTTAACTTGTTATTGTAAGAATGGATTAATGGAGGAAGCTAAGAAAGTTTATGAAGATCTTGAAGTAAATGGGTGTCTTCCAAATGCTGCAACTTTTAGAACTTTTATATATTATTTATGTAAAAATGGAGATTTCGATAAGGGTTTGGAGGTGTTTAAGGAGAGTTGGAAGAGAGATAAAGTTCCTGATTTTGGAACTATGAGACATTTGGTTGAAGGGTTAGTAGAGAAATCGAAATTAACGGAAGTGAAGGAATTGATTAAGATTGTGAAGAAGAAGTTTCCTCCTAATTTCTTAAATGCTTGGAAGAAACTTGAGATAGAACTTGGGTTGAATGTGGAGAAAGATTCTGCTGCAAAAGAAGCTGCTTCATCTACTTCAATTTAAAGCTTTTGGGTTAAACTCGGAGCTCAATTTTGATGGAATAATGCCTACCCAACAGAATTAATGCTACCCTGGATACGTAAATTGTAAGGTTAGTTATGCTAAAACCTTATATAATTTGTCTTGAATAAGTCAATTTTCGAACATCAAAAACAGGGGAATCAGTTTATCGTCGGGAGATGGAATTTGAAGCTGTAAGTTAAACTATATCCTGCTCCGAAAGTTTATGCTTTTCTGTTACCTTTTCTTTTAATTTGTCATCCTTGTATGGATTGAGTTATTGCCCATAATGAACTGCTAATGTTCGACGAGATTTTTTTTGACGATGTTCTTCATGTATGCTTCGTTTTTATGGATGTTGATTAAATTTTGTATTTTGTTCTGAATTCTTCAATAAGATCTTCACTGTGAACAAGATTCTTTTCATGTTGCAGATAATAAGCGGCTAGGTTTTTATTTATCGCAAATTGATCTGTGTTAACATTTTTAGTTCCTACCATTTTGTTGTTGGAAATCACAGTCCTGAAAATTCTTTTGCTATGATCAGAAGTTTGTTGAAAACTGCTTAATGAAATGAAAAATCTCTGTTTTTTTTGTTTGTGAAGTTTAATGGTGAAATAATATTGAAGTCCCTCTGCTTCATAATTAGTTTCGATTTGGATTACCAAATCTGTCAATCAACTCTTTCATGTGATGAAAATCTGAAAGTCAATTAACTCTGTGTGAACTACTGCAGTCATCGTTTGGTCGCCACCACATGATTTGGGGTTCTGTTCTTGGCTGAAAGCCAAAGTCCTTTTAAAGGGCTTGGTCACCCTAACGTATCATTCGTTATTACCGACTTCTGAAATAGTTCCAGTTAATTGAAATTATGTTTTTGATAGAGTATGTTTCTAACATTTTACTGGATGATGTGAAGATCTAAGGGGGCTATGGTTTCAGGATCAAAACTGTTATGATTTTAAAAGAGGGGCAGTATTGGGCAACTATCGGACACTGATGTGGCCGGCTCCCATTGGATGTGCCAAGTAGAGAGAGAAATAAACTGACCAGTGCGGCAGGCGACATCAGCATCTGATCTTTGGGTCTTGCTTTAATGGTAGTGTAGTCCTTCCGAAAACTCGGCAGTCACAAAATCCATACTCACGACCGTCATGTATGATTATCGTCCTCATCAAATTGAGAGAACACATGGTAAACTTAGTAAAAAGATTTCTTGAAGTCCTTGGATATAGAGAAGTACTATCAATGGCTTTCTTCAAACACAGTTGGAAAAATACAATGTTCTTTTTGCAGTTAGAATTTTCCCCAGTCCAGCCGGAAATGAGTATCAACAAGCCATATGCATGGGAGAGTTAACTATCAGCTAGTTAGGGATAACTGACAATTTTCCTTTAGGAAGGCTGATAGTTAACTCTCCCATAAATACCAATTTTCCATCAATATTAGATTGGTCAACATCAGAGGTATTTGTACACCATCCTTTGGTGCAACGGTTGGACACCCTTCTTGAGCTCGTGGGATCAAGTCTTGGTGGAAGTAGTTTGCCATCAAAATTTATCCTATCTAATTTAGACAATATATAAAATAAATAATATAATAAATTTGTCGGGTTTTAGGTTTTTAGGTCCCTTTCATTATGGTTTAAATTAGGTGGCTATTGTGCTCATCACATCTTCATGATGTATCAATGTCTTGTAACGACTAATGTAGCTCGTAGTCGATTTCTCAAAAATAAAATACAGAGCTATTTGTCTGTCATAAAAATCAACATGACAGCAAAGGACTACTTTATTGTGTGCAAATGAAACTTTGTTTACAAACTAAACAAGAAACTCAATAGTCAATATCATCTCTAGAGCAGTAAAAAAATTGAAATGATTAGTGAACTACCACATCTAATCAAAAAAATTGCTCTAAATATGTAAGTAATTAAAAATCTTAACTATAATGAAAAAAGAAATTGTGTCATTCACTGTCAACTATGATTCTTCTTTTACGTTTAATATCTATCTATGTTATACATTATTTCGATTACTGAATATACTGAGTAGAACTCTAGAAGCTTCTAGATGATTTGATTGTCAAATAAAAAGATCAAGAGAATATATGCCAATAGCAGTAAGCTTCCCGATGGATTATTTTCTTTTTATTCGGCATCCTAAAACTTTTATTTTCCTCACACGAATATGTCAAATAAAAAAGTTTCCTTCTTTAGGAAATTTTTGTATTTTTTTTAATAAATTGTTAGCGTGTCTCGAATCTTTGACCTCTAATGTAGAAAATATTTATTTTTCTACATTAGAAAATAAACCAATAGGGGCGTAGGGGAAACCTTCAAATGTCTCGTTAATCCTTAAACAGTAATATCGGATGACATTTGATAGGGTTGGAGCATGTAATATGATTGAACTTCTCTAGAAAAACAAACAAACAAGTAGATGATGTCGGGAAAACTAACATAAAGAACTAAGACACCACAAATACAAACACAAACACGAGTACCCATCCTACAACCTGAGGGTCAAATCAAGTTCCTCCGACGATTCCTTCTGATAGGTTTCCGATCCTTGACCAGTCCAACGACGGATGCCTTCAAGAGAAATCCCACTAGGTTTAGAAGGACCTCTACTCCGGCTGCTAGGACCATCGATTCCACTAGGAGGAGCTCCGGTTGGGAGATTAATAGTACCGGTACCATTAGAGGGAACTCCAATAATGGGGCGAACAGTTGAACCAATACCATTAGAGAGAGCTCCGTTTGGGTGAACATTAGTATCCGTGCCGTTGTTCAATTGAGAAGGAGCTTTGGTTGGGCGAAGAATAACATCCGTGCCATTGTTAGGTTGTGAAGGAGTTCTAGTTTCGAAAATTGAGTGACTCGTATTGTCAACAAGTCTAGCAGCATAATTTCGTACCAAGCCACTAACATTATTCCCATTACGACCCTCAATTAGAGTTAGAGAGGAATAATATGGCTTACGAATCGCTGAGGCATTCCCAATACCAAGAGCTCGTTCGACCAAAGACCTTCGGTACTTATGTATTCCAAAATCCCGCAATGACTTCAAATGAGTTAGTGGGTACCTATTTCCATTAGGTATTTTTCCTTGTTTGACCAAGAGTCTTTCATTTCTATGAGCATGTTGATGACCACCCAAAGCTTGAGAACAATGGAATTCTGCTTGACAGAACTTGCAGATAAAAACGCTAGGCGTCTTCTTCCTAGCTCCAACCGTCCAAGACACGGATGGGATTAAAGCCGCACCACTTAGGATCCAATTACCATTTTGTGTGGCTCTAACCCCCACACCAGCTGATGACCAGGATGGCCTAGAAGCAGAACCATTTCGGACCTGACCAGATGGCGTGGACTTAGACTCCACAGCAGTTGATGATTCAAAGGAAGCGCCATTTCGGATCTGATCACAGACTGGTGTAGAATTAGACGAAACAAAAGTTGATGATCTGAATGGCCCACAAGAAGCACTACCCGGGATTACCTTACTAGTTGGCCTGGATTGGAGCTCAGCAACAGCTGCTGACTTATAAGGTCTGAAAGCCGAACGCATAGACTGATTGCCCTGACCCGTTAATCTGGATTTCGACTCCATTTCTGTTCTTGACATGGGTATCTTAGGGCAAACTTTTGAAAGTGACAATGACAGTGAAAGAAATAGTTCTTGATGTTGTGTTCTTCTCAACTCCATTGTTCTTATATAAATAGGAAGAAATATATATCGACACTATTAATGCTAAATCTTTCTATGGAGTATATATAGAAATCAATAAACTGATTTTTATTTACTTATAACAAAGAGGAAAAAAAAAACCAGAATCCTTGTTAAGCTAATTATGTCACAAATGACTAGTAATAATCCCACATGAAAACTAATTCATTAAATATACATAAATAAACTATTATTTTGAAAATTTTGTTTTACTTTTTAGAAAACAAAATCAATTTTACTCTTTAAAAGCATTCTCCATAAGAATATCTCATTAGACTTGTTTGATTTTGTTTTCATGCTCCACTATATATAAGTTTGTTAGGTCAAGCCGTATCAAAGATGTGTCAATTTCTACCAACATAGAAAGTAGGATTTTTGAACTAAGGTATTTTATTAATTAGGGTTTTAGCTTTATTTCACTATTGATTTGTTTCTTCTTTAGAAATCATTAAATGACTACATCTCAAGAAGATTAATACTACTTGGCCCAATTGTAGTCTTGGCCCGACTTAACAAAATTACAACTCTGGTGCTGACGTGGTCGAGCCACATAAAAGGTCAGGCCAGAATCCAGACACTATTATCGGGCCAAGTAACATTACTGATGAGGACTCAAATATTGTCAAATGACAACTCATTTTGAGTGATTAGAGTTAGACTGATAAAGAATCAAAGTGATATGTCATTTCAAATGTCTTTTGGTAATAATATAATAACTTGATATGCACACATTTTGGTTACCCATACTAAACAATTTTCTAGATATACTCATTCATTTAAAAAAGAACAAAAATGTAACTTGGTCCGTTTTTAGTGCCCGATATCCAACTCGAGGATGACATGGCATGCCCAAGTCGAAATGGGTATGCCACATTAGCGTTTGGGCCAGATCTCAGGCTACCGACCCAGTCAAGTAGCACCACTGATAAACGAAAGTTACAAAAGGAGCAATTAACGGAGTTGCGCAAAGGAAAAAAGAAACAAAAACAGAGGAAGAAGAAAAATAAAATAAAAAGGTAAAATATTACTGCTTAATTTAAACAAGGCCACAAAGGATTTGAGCAACCAAGGGAGTTTCAAAAACAAAGAACTAAATATTATTGTTTCATTTAAGACCACAAAGGAAATGCAAGACTAAAGACACAAATCGAAAATAGTACCCTAAAACAAACCTTAAATGACTCTGCTCTAAACCTTAAGACAACACCATACAACATAGAATATGATTTGACCATGTTATTTGCTGGCCTTATTGGCAAGCAAGCTCCTATCAAAAACAATAAATGAAAACTAAGACAAAGTACTAAGACACCACAAACACGAACGCAAATATGCTCTATAACTTGAGTGTCAAATCAAGTTCTTCCTCGGCTTCCTCGCGGCGGGGTTCTGGTAGACGACCATCCCAAAGACGGATGCCACCAACCTCTGTCTCATTAGGCTTAGGAAGATCATTAATCGATATAACAGCACTGGCACCAATACCATTGTTAGGTCGAGAAGGAATTTCCATTCGGCGAATAGAACTACTAGTATCAATAAGACTAGCATTATTGCTTAACATAGGCCGGTGAGCATACCTATCAGGACGTGCAAAACCGGTGAGCACACGAGACCCAACTAGGGTTGGAGAGGAATGATACGGCTTATGAATCGCTGAACCATCCCTAACACCAAGAGGTTGAGCAGACAAGGACCTTGGACGCTGCTGGACTCCTGAACTGGTAAACTGGTCAAACGATGCCCGCGGATATCCAGACCCTTCAATTAGTTTCCTCTGTTTCGTTAAAAGTCTTTCGTGCCTGTGGGCATTTTGGTGACCACCCAAAGATTGAAAATTAGGGAATATTTTCCCACAGTAGTTGCACGGAAAAGCAGGAGACGCGTTTTCATTAGCAACAACATTTGATGCCTGAAATGGCCTTAGAGCATTACCATTTGGGTTGTGGTCGGTTGGCGCAGAGTTGAACTCCGCAAAAAACCCGGACGGTTGGTAAGAAGAACCATTTGGAAGCTGAACCATTTGGGACCTGAACTCCACACCAGATGGTCTTCCGAATGACCCACGAGGAGAATCATTTGGGACCTCATCAGCAATTGGTGTGGAATTCAAATCCAGAAAAGGCGATATCTCGGATCTCCTGAGAGGAGAATCATTTGGGATAACATGACCCGTTGGTGCGGATTCGAGTTCCACAACAATTGGGGATTCAGATGGGTTGAAAGAACTACCATCTGGGACAACTTGATCATTACTTGGTGGGGATTTGGGCTCCATAGAAAGGATGAAGGAGTTCTTAATCTAAGGCTGAAAATTACTAGGGATTGAGAGAATGAAGTTGAGTGAACTTGTTCTTGATATTGTGTTCTTCCCAACTCCATTTTTCTCGTATTTAACGAAGAAAATTAGAGAGATTCGAATGCTAAATATTTCAAGTTTTATATGGAAATATGCATCTCTTAATATCTACTAATTATCAAAAAGCAAAAAAACAATAATATGGAAATCCTAGGTAATGTTATACCAGAAAAGACTGGACCTCTTAATATTTGCTAAGAAATAAAGATCCTTGGTAATCTTATGCTACAAAATAGTGAAAACAACCCCATAAATATGAAAACTAATTAATCAAGTTAGTTAATATGAATTAATACATACTAATACACTTGGATTTGGAGATTTTTTGTTTCACTTTAGAGAACATTACTGTATTAAATTGAGACTCAAAATAAGCTCATTCAGTAAATGCTAGATAATCCAAAACCTCCTGAATTGAAAAGTATAGCTGGACCACAATTGAAAAAAAAGAAAATAACAACTTAATCAAATGTGGACTATTTATTTTGTGGCATGTCCAAACTCACAAAAATTACCTTAACAAAAATTACCTTAACAAAAAAAAGAAAACTCACAAAATTTGAAAGTTAACTATTTCTTCTTTTTTGATTATTTCATTAAAAAAAACTACTTTTTTGGTTAAAAGATAAGGGTTAGGTGGAGCCACATCACTAGGTGTGGCAATTGGATCCCTATTTACTCGGAATCGAACCAGAACTGTTCATGCCGGTTCTGGATTCTGATTTTCATACTGGATAATGATTTTATGCCCAACGGATATTATCCGATTGGAACCGATAAGATTTTAGTACTAATTGGGTATATCTGACACATTCGATGGATACCTGATACCCGACTCCATTATGTGATTAATTGATATTTTTGCAAGGGTTAAGGTTTGAATTACTTATTATATGATAATTATATAGTAATCACGTCATTCGAATGTCCCAGTCAGTACACTATTCTCTATTGATAATCAAAATATATTCCATAACAAATTGTTTAGTAACTTTCAAACATTTAATGATAAAATTTGTTGTAAATTTTTATAATTCGATTATCCATCTCTTATTAAATAAGTTTAACCATAATTAGAATCTTAAATGAAGTATATAGCAAAAATGATTAAAGTTTTAAAGAAAACCTATAAATATCCGATACCCGACGGGTACCTGCATTTTTTTATAGGTCTCAGATCCTTATATGAAGGAACCGAAACAATAATTTTTAACGAGTTTCGGTTCTAGGTGGTGAAATACCTGAACCAGACCGACCCGTTAACACCCCTACACATCACATCAATATAATAAAACAGAAGGGAAAACGATGACTCGGACAAACATCCTTTGTTAATAAAGGATATTGTCTAGAAGCCCTTCTCAAAATTTAAAATATAGTCCTTTATAGAAATAAAGTTACCTATTTAAAAAACAATAATCGTTTCCTTCTTAGAATTAAAATAACTATTTTAAGAAATAAATAAACAAAATAAATTTCAAGGGTTTAAAAGAAAATTGAAATCTCTCTCAAGTAATACGAAATAATAATAACTAATAAAAATCTCTCCCACTCAATAAAATATAACAATAAATTTCGTAACATTTGATTGATACAAGTGTCTGTGCTCTAGGGCACGGGATATACCCTAGTATTATTAATTTCTGCCCGGCCCATGAAGTAAAAAACGTAAGTTTATTTATGAGGATCATAGTTTTGTTTCCTAAATTCTAGGTCAAAGGCACAAAAAATGGGCGTTTATAACACCAAAAAATGCACAATATTAATACAAAATTCACCAAAACCTAATAATTTAAAATTTGGAAAATTCTCCGATCATATCATTTTTGCTTGATACTATATTTTGAGATTCAACAAACAAATTATTTTGTATAACATCGTTATCTTCCTACATTAAACAAAGTAATTTTTGGGTTCTTAGTCCAAAATCTACACCTAAACACACATTTAGTCCACCCCAATATTAATATAGGTTTTAAGTCAAAATAATAATTATAATAAATAAGATTATTTTCCAAATGACCCCCAACTTTGTGACCAGCTTCCTGCCTAACCTCCTACTTTAGCAAATATTCCCATATGACCATCTTTTTCCGTTATCTTTAACTGTCCGTTACTCTCTCTCTCCTCCATCTCATTTTATCTCTCTGTCAAGTCACCTATCACGCCACATCATCATCTTCTCCGGCAGGGGTCGCTGGCCGACGACCTTCCAATATTAATTTATTTTTTAAAATTTTCTCTCTCCTCTCTCTCTCTAGAAAAATTTAAGGTTTGTTCAACGAACAGACCTAGCTCCGGCGAACGGAAACCCCTTCGCCGGAGTTTTTAGAGAGAGAGGTGAGGAATAAAAACAAATTGTTTTTTTCTAGAGAGATAGAGAGGAGAGAAAACTTAAAAATTTATATTTATATTTTAATATTTGAAGGTCGCCGACCGGAAAATTTTGCCCGGCCGGCGACCCCTGTCGAGAAAGATGATGATGTGGCGTGATAGGTGACTTGGGAGAGAGAGAAAATGAGATGGAGGAGAGAGAGTAACGGCAGTTAAAGATAACAGAAAAAGGGGGTCATACGGGAATTATTGCTAAAGTAGGGGGCCAGGCAGGAAGCTGGTCACAAAGTTGGGGGGCCATTTGAGAAATAACCCTAATAAATATTTAGTCCAAATTGACCTATCTCTACAGAAAAACACAGATCGCTATCATTTCTATTTAATCATAATACCCATTATAACTTTTTATATAAGAAAAAACATACTTTTGAAAACCAATCCCCAAAATTCTATTTCTTTTTTTTTTTTCTCAGATTTTTTCGATTGATTTCAGACTTACTATCTGTTTCGTAATATACACGTTATTTAGTATCAATTACGTATGTTTCTACAACAAAACACATTTAGTATAGTTAAAGTATGTCTAGATGTCAAAGTTACCGGGTTTTTCTGTTTATTGATTCTTGTTTTGTTTCATAAATAACGTGTTATTTATTGTTAAAGTTTCATACTTTATTTCATTTTTTGTATATGTGTCATACATAACACATTATGTATCAACAATGTTTCTTCCAAAAGGGAAAATGACTAAAATCATATTTTCTAGAAAGATTGGACCTTAATCCCCTTTTGAGTTTTATTTCGGGTCTAAAATCTGTGGACCCTAAACAAAATGTAAACAATCATACATACACATTTTACTGTTTAATTGCATACAACTTAGTTTTTGTGGCGTAAAAAATAAATTTGTCTCTACACATATCTACACATTCACTAAACAACTTCGTAAATATTAGTGATATATTTGTTTATTTGCATGTGGATAAAACACAGATTAATGAAAATGAATATTTTACCAATTTTTTTTTATTAAGTTTAGGCCTTGAACCCAATATATTTTTTGTGTTAGGCTTATCGCCCATCTGGTTATATTGGTATCATTGTAAAATTTTGAAATTTTACTTCCCTTTGCTCCATATCTGTTAAGCAACTCAAAACCTTCTATCATGCTCACCACATAAACTTGGGTGTTATTATGACGGTTGAAAACAATTTTATTTAGTTCTTCAAGTTTATGCTAGGAAGATACCAAAGCCATCTCGGGAAAAGAATATCGGAAGACTGTGAAAAGAGTTATGAGATATCTACAGAGAACTAAGGACTACAAACAAACATACGGATATACCAACTTTCTAGAGTTGGTTGGATATTCGGATTCAGATTTTCAGGATGTATAGATTCAAGCAAATTTACTTCAGGGTATATCTTTCTTCTTGCTGGAGGAGTTATATCTTGGAAAGTTACCAAACAGAGCCTCCTCGCAACATCTGCAAAGTTCATTGCATGCTATGAAGCAACGACACAAGCAATATGGTTGAGAAAATTTGTTTCAGGTCTCAAAATTGTCGATTCTACAGAGATACCATTAAAGCTCTTTTGTGATAATTCTGCTGCGATTTTCTTCTCTAAAAAATAAGAGTGGAAGCAAAACTAAGCATATCGACATAAAATACCTACTTGTCAAAGATCAAGTTAAGGAACATGTGGTGGCCTTTGAGCATATCAATACTAAGTTAATGATTGCAAATCCGATGACTAAGGCGTTGCCGGCACAAGTGTTCTTAGATCATGTGGAGCGTATGGGTCTTTTGTTAACTTATGTAATGCTTCACATATACTCTCTTTGACTTATTTAAGGTATTTGGTTATTTTAAATATGATTTTATTCGTACACATAAAGAATAACCATCTTATATCCGGTGTGATATTAAAGGAGGACCTGAGTAATTTTGTTAGAAATTACTCATTCAAAAGTTAAACTCATCAGGTGCTTAGTTAGAGAGCATAATGCATTGTAATACATAGAAGAGAGCATTCACTTGTCAGAATGTGACCGCTATGATTCATGTAATATGTTCTTTAATTGAGAATGAATGGTCAATCTAAGTGTTTGTTTGGCCATACAAACCGTCATCACCCATGTACTCGTGACATTTATCATGTGGTCAAGTGGGAGAATGTTGGACACATCTCTTTATTGGAGACTAAGGTGGTCCACGTTCCTAAATCCCCTCTGATTTGGTTTTGACCATTTACTTATTTGAATTCAATAAATACATAGGCGGATTTTGGGAATAATTATTTGGGAGATAAAGTTGGTTACAATAACCAACTCACTACCCCTTCTTCGATGCAAAGAAGTAAGAGTAGTTACATTAACTGAAGGTCCCTAAACCCTCCTATTTTACTGCTTGTGTCTCTCCATCAATAACACAACAACTTATGGAGAGGATTGGGGTTAGAAGATTTTCATTCTTCCATATTCATCTTTCTGTTCCAGTTGATCACTTAATCAACAATGGCTGAATGTCTCTACTTCTGCATCTGTTTAGAATTTAATTTTCTAACAATTTATGGTTTCTTTGCTTTTTGTTTTGGTGAGCTCAAAGTGAGAATATCTGAAGAGAGTGTTGGTTCATCAAAAAGAGTTATTGTTGTCCTTATGGAATTAATGGGTTTTAGACATCCAAAGAAAAGAGCTAAAATTTTATAGATTCTTTGCTTTTGTTTTGAAACCTAGAGTCTCATCGCCGAATGGATGGGTTTTAGACACCCAACGAAAAGAGTTTCATAACCGAATGGATGGGTTTTAGACACCCAACGAAAAGAGTTCACGTTGTCCTTATGCATTTTATATGTTTCTCAAATTTCTACTTTCAGTTTGATAATTATTATTTTGTTAGATGGTTAGAGAAAATTTGTTCTGACGTAAGGTTCAACAATGTAAACACGCACCGTTGCGCCCGCCCACTCGCCCAACATTCTGCTTCCTAAGTAGCTTGTTGTTTCGCATTCATGTGAAGCAATTAATGTTTCAAAAGGAGATATGTTTGTATGAGCATGAATTTGTGTCGTTGGTGTCATAGTTTCATCTATTTTTTGCAGATTTTTCTTTCTAAGTAGTGTTAAAATCACTTCCTTCGATTTTAGACCTTTGAATGTCACACTAGCTCATGAGCCATGAGTCAATTTTCTTGGTAAAATTATTCTGTGTAGTTGCAAAACAAATCTTTTAATACAAATGGAAAACTTGAAGTTGGTTGCTATAATAATTTCTTTGCCAAATAAAGATATGAAATATCAGAGTGGCGCAGCGGAAGCGTGGTGGGCCCATAACCCACAGGTCCCAGGATCGAAACCTGGCTCTGATAATTTTGAATTAATATTTTTGGCTCTGATACGTAAACAAACCTCTGATAACCCACAGGTCCCATGATCGTTCTCAGTTCATCTTTGATGGCTGAGATGGTCGGTCGGCTGTCTGACAGACTTCGCCCTTTCTTTTTGGTGAACTTTTAATGTTTGTTTACGTATCGTTCTTTATCTATGTTCGGAGGACCAACATGTTGAGGTAAATCAGTTTCTGTATCTTAGTTGGTTTGTTTTCAAGGGTACAAAATAGCAATTACCATATGCCACTGACAATGATTTTAGTTACATATTAATCTTGATAAAAATTGTACTTCTCAGGTCTATCCTGTATCAGCTGATAGAGAAAAGGGGAAATCTTGTTTATCCATATTGGGGGAAATGAGTACCAGTTTCAAACAAGCCTTAAATGCTAGAATGGAGCAACCAGTAGCTACTAAAACTCCTCGTCCGATATTAGACAGCGTTGGAACCATTAGTTACGAGTTATCAGAGGCTGAATACGCAGAAAATGAGGTAAATGATCCATGGGTCCAGAAACTCTTACATGCTGTTGAAACAAATGCGGCATGGCTTCAATCTGTAATGACTTCCACCAACTACGACTTGTTTGTTCACCTTGTTGTCGATTTCGTCGTTAAGAGATTAGAAGTGATCATGATGCAAAAAAGGACTACCGAACTTGGGGGTGGGTCTTCAACTTGACAGAGATACTAGAGCATTAGTGAGCCATTTCTCTGGTATGACCCAAAGAACTGTAAGAGACAAGTTGGGAGATTTGCTGTTTGGACCCCCTTTCGTATAATTGACTTGCTGTTTGGACACCATTCTGAACTTGGAAAAGGTTTATAAGATTCTCGATTTCTTGGATGAAAATTCTGGGCCAATGACAACTTAATTGGAGATTAACACCAGCTGAGGTGAGGAGAGTTTTAGGTCTTCGGGTTCATCGATCGTCTGTCTTATCCTACCTGAAAGTCCCCATTGAAGCAATAATTTGCCGGAATTGTCATGCTTATTTGTTTATCGTATAAGTTATCTAAGAATGATTTACTAATACTTCTCAATGTTATATCATCACTTTGCAAAATGCTATTAAAGTTAAAGAATAAAAGAATAAAGAGTTTAAAATTCGATAAAGTTAATTTGACTTGGACAACAAAAGAATACCCCAAGGGTTGCAAAAGTGATGTTAAAGGATCTCTAAAACTGCAGCAGTACCTTTGATTCACTATACGCCACACCAACTCAAGGCTCGCCTGAATGCTTAGTCTTTCTCTGTCGCAATAAGCCAATAACCCACTCTGTCACTTGCAAGATATGGCCAATGAATTGTACCTGATGTGCTTATCCTTAATCAGTAATAAAACTAATTTGATAACAACTAATATTAAACGGGTCCATAGCTCAGTGGTAGAGCATTTGACTGCAGATCAAGAGGTCACCGGTTCGAACCCGGTTGGGCCCTATTTTTTTTTTTTTCACTTCAATAACAATCAACACCTAATTCGGGCTGCGCTTTGTGGTAATTTTTTTTTATTTATATCCTACAATATGTTTAATTTATCGATTAGAATTTTACTATTGTTTCTCACTAGTGAGTAGTGACTTAATTGTTTCGAACCTCTTTTAGAACACACTAAATTAGTACGCAAACTATGCTCAGGTGTTTTATATTAAATATAACGTAACAGTTGCAAGTAATGAGAGAACTATTTGTCTATTTAGAGGTACAATTAACTGCTCAAAAATACAATTACACAACTCTCTGTTCTGTCGAATGGGAGAATCACCTCCACTGGAAAGCTTTGTCTAGAAAACCTAAACAACTCTTTGGCATGTTTTCCACACCAAAGAAGATAAAGAAGGTGAGGTCAAAGAGAGTGGGATATGAAGTGGAGAACTGAGAGACTAAAGTGGAGAAGTGAGAGAGTGAAGTGGAGTAGTGAAAGAATGATGAAGTGGATAAATAAAGAAAATAAATAATTGCAAAAATTTCATAAGGATTGAACCAAGGAAAAACTGAAAATTTTCGAGATTTTGAGGGCCACATTGAACAATCAGACACTCGTAATCTAGTTGACCGAAACGTTCCGTCGGTTGCAATTTAGAGACCAATATATGTGTACCAAAAATTAGCCCTTGGTTAGCTGAGTAAGAGAAATTTGGTCAAAACTCCTTAAACTTTTTTTTTTGTGAAAAAAGATTACTCAATTTTTTTAGTGTTCAACTCCTTAGTTATTTATTAATTTACAACAGTTTTGTAAGATGTTTACAAAAAAATTTTTAATTTTAACCAAACAAAGTTTTGCAATAATATAAATTTTGGATTTTTAATCAAATAAAAGAATTTGTCTTTTTTAGCTTAAAAAATTTGAAAATCAAGTCTTGGGCTTAATATTCTATGGGGAATAAATGTAGCACACCACTTTCTTCCTTTACCCTTGGGCCTTGATACACTCACTATGTATCTTTAGGTTTGATGATTCTTTAATGCACATTATTTTAGTGATAAAATTAATATTTACACGCAATCATTTGGGTTTATATGGTTAGTTCTACCGTACTAAAAGTTATGTTGGGGTCCCTCCTTATAATTAAAGGACTCCTAGTTGGAATAGGATTTCCCTTATTCCTTATTTAGGGAGAAATAGAAGTTTCTATTTCTAGCCTAAAAAGGAATCCTATTTCTAGTAGAATACCTCCTTATTTATCATTATAAATAGGGAATGAAAGGGAAGAAATTATTCATACTTTCAGGTTAGAGAGTATCCTCCCAGTTGGGAGCTCCCAGTTGGGAGAGTTAGTAGAGAATCCTCTCAGACATATCTTCTCAGGTTAGAGAGAGATAAGAGAGATGACACAACAACTTCCAGAACAAAGAGAAGTCAGAGAAAGAGAGATTTCTGAAGTGGTTCTTTCAAGAGAGATTGAAAGAGCAGAATATTGGTTTGAAGAAAAGAAGATTATTAATCTTGTGAAGCAATTTAGTTTGTGGTTATCTTCTTCAACCTTTAGTAATCTAGGATTTGTTCAAATCCTAAGGAGTAAGAGATTTCTATTTCTTTGTTTCTTTGTTCAGTTTATCCACCATAGGTTTGGTGAAGAGTTGTCCAAGAGTGTTTCTACACATCTTGAAGAGTTGTGTAACCCATTATTTAATTATAGTGGAAGATTTCTGGACTAGGTCCCGTGGTTTTTTACCTTCTATCTTGGAGGGGTTTTTTGCCACGTTAAATAATCTTTGTGTCTCTACTTTTACTTTCGCATCGTTTATCTTCATATTCCTGAACAAGTTAATTAGGTTATTTTTCCTAACAAGTTATCCCTTGAATCTTCCGAGCAAATGTATTGCATGATTGTCTTGCTTTATGCTTAATATATCCTCAAGATGTTTGGCTTGATGCTGCTTTGATGAACATGTTATTTTCGGAATCAAATAAATATTTATGTCTTGAAGTTTAAGATGAGTTCATTATCGAACATGTTAATCTACAGTATCAAAAATATTGTACCAAAACTAAACCTTCGAATCGACACAGTAAATGCATCTCGTCACTCACTTTATTTCTTTCATTAACAAAATCTATCGTATCAGCCGAAAATAGTAAAGTATCCACCGTATATAAACCATCAAAAGCGTATTATTGTTGAGAACATATAATGCTAGATTAAAAGAACCTTTTGAAGACGAAAAAGGTCACAAACTTTGCAGATAATTGAAGAAACAGAAATCGATCAAAATTTTAGGGCAAATTCTTGAAGTAAGACAGGTAAACCTAAGAAATAAATAATTTATCATTCAAGAAGTAGTTAGATAGGATGAAATAGAAATTCAATACCTTACTCTGTAATTCACGAACCAAGCTTGAAGAAGAAGAAAAATAGTATCGAACTGGAGTGAAGAAAACGGAAATCGATTAATTGAAGACCGTGTTGAGAATTGAAATCTAAATCATAATATTAGGGCAAATTTAATCTATAATTCAAGAATGATGAAATGTAGTTAGTATGAAATTCAATACCTTAAAAAGAAATCTGTGATTCTCACGAACGAAGGTTGAAGAAGGAAAATGGTACTGTTGTAATTTTTTTGCAAAATTTTTTTATGGTGAAAAAAGATTACTCAATTTTTTTAGTGTTCAACTCCTTAGTTATTTATTAATTTACAACAGTTTTGCAAGATGTTTACAAAAAAAAAATTTGAATTTTAACCAAACAAAGTTTTGCAATAATATAGATTTTGGATTTTTAATCAAATAAAAGAATTTGTCCTTTTAGCTTAAAAAATTTGAAAATCAAGTCTTGGGCTTAATATTCTATGGGGAATAAATGTAGCACACCACTTTCTTCCTTTACCCTTGGGCCTTGATACACTCACTATGTATCTTTAGGTTTGATGATTCTTTAATGCACATTATTTTAGTGATAAAATTAATATTTACACGCAATCATTTGGGTTTATATGGTTAGCTCTACCATACTAAAAGTTATCCCTTGAATCTTCCGAGCAAATGTATTGCATGATTGTCTTGCTTTATGCTTAATATATCCTCAAGATGTTTGGCTTGATGCTGCTTTGATGAACATGTTATTTTCGGAATCAAATAAATATTTATGTCTTGAAGTTTAAGATGAGTTCATTATCGAACGTGTTAATCTACGGTATCAAAAATATTGTACCAAAACTAAACCTTCGAATCGACACAGTAAATGCATCTCGTCACTCACTTTATTTCTTTCATTGACAAATTCTATCGTATCAGTCGAAAATAGTAAAGTATCCACCGTATATAAACCATCAAAAGTGTATTATTTTTGAGAACATATAATGCTAGATTAAAAGAACCTTTTGAAGACGAAAAAGGTCACAAACTTTGCAGATAAAACCACACAAATAACCATCACTGCCTTTCCATTGTGAAGAACCATATAAAAGCAAACAAAATGTATCAAATAAAAAACTAGCTTCATTGGTCCTGAATGCTTCCTGAAATTGAGGGGTCAACTTCAAGGTTACAAACAAAATGTATAAAGTAAAAGAAAACATGAATAGAAAACAATAAGGGTATAATATAAACCCTAAGTGAATTAATCCTAATACCATAACAAATGAAAAACATTTCTCACACTATGCCCAAGATTTTTCCATGCTAGAACATTTTTTTGTTAAATCTTAGCCAGCCATCCAAATCCAAAGACTAAGACAATGGAACATTAGCTTTTTGCCCCAACATGAACAAAGCCTAGGCAAAGTGCAAGTACAAGATCCATTAACCCTACAATCTCAGAGTTAAATCAAGTTCTTCCCCTGCTGTCTCATTTTCATGGCTAGTTTCCGAAGATACATGATCCCTAAGACGAACCCCACCGAAGGGAATCGAACTAGGCTGAGGAATATGACCAACCAAGCGATTCGCTACTCCAGTACCATTGGTGGGTTGAGAAGGAAAAAAGACGGGGTGATTAGTAGCACTACTAGTACCATTAGATGTAGCAGCATTAACCATTTGGGCCCCAACATGACCAACTTGACCTAGTTGACCGCTTGACGGCTGCGAAGGAAACCAAGACGGCCGAGCAGTCTCAATAGTACCATTAACCTGGTCAGTCATTTGGACCCCAACATGACCAACTTGACCTAGTTGACCGCTTGAGGGCTGCGAAGGAAACCAAGACGGCCGAGCAGTCTCAACAGTACCATTAACCTGGTCAGTCATTTGGACCCCAACATGACCAACTTGACCTGGTTGACCGCTTGTGGGTTGCGAAGGAAACCAAGTCCGCCGAGCAGTCTCAATAGTACCATTAACCTGGTCAGTCATCTGGACCCCAACATTACCAGCCTGGCCCGGTTGATGAGTCATACCTGGCCGTACCCAACTATTATTAACTCCGTAACGAGTTTCAGCTAAACTTGGCAAGGAATAATATGGCTTACGAATAGCTGAATCATTCCTGATACCAAGAGGGGTTCGATTATGTAACAATCTCTGATAATGAAGAGGATATGTTGCCATACTCGGGTTCCGCTTATAACTGTGTTGCAAGTACCGAAACCCCATTTGGTCAAGTAGTTGCCTTTGTTTCATAAAGCTTCTTTCGAGTTTATGGGCGTTTTGATGACCACCCAAAGCTTGAGAACTATAAAATTCCCCGTTACAAAAGTTACACGTAAAAATTTGACGTTCGGTTTCCTTAACAGGGACCGACAATGATGCGGATGGTATTGAAGAAATACCATTTGGGAACTGACCTACTTGGGTGGTTTCCAACTCCGTTATGGCATTCTCATTGCTCATGACCACAATATCCTCGCGAGGATGGGATTCTTGACCACTTGAGGCTGAAAGGGTTGAAGTTGTTGAGGGACAAGCTTCCATGATTGAGAGTTTGTGAAACAATGAGTGAACTTGTTCTTGATGTCGAGTTATTTTCAACTTCTTTAGTTTGCTTTAAATAAGAAAAAAAAAGATATCGATTCGTTTCATGAAAATTAGTTCTAGAATCTTTTAGATATGGAAAACTATATCCTTCTCATTTTAGCTATCACTAACAAAAATCCCTCAACAATAAGGGAATGGGTTGTTTTCAATTAATTAATGCATAATCTTTAAGTTATGTATATTTCTAGCTAGTATACCTTATAATCTCATTTTTGGACAATGTATCAATGTTAATCCATGAATAACAAGAAAATTTTCTAAGAAACTTGAGATTATCTTTAACTTTTTGGAATTTTCATAGGGGTTTAGGTCAAGCCAGGTGGATTGTTAGTAAATATTTACCAATTACTTGCATTAGGAATGGTGATGATAACTTGAGATATACTAATTAAAGTTTTAGCTTTATTAAAGGTCAATGGTGATTTACTTTCAATTTTTAGGATGAAGAGATACTCCATTTATTAACTCACTATATCAATGTGAGATTTTTATTAAAATATTTTTGTTATAATCTTGCTTTTCTAAAAAAGAAAAAGTAAAAACATTAAATGTGAAAATATATTCTAGAAGGTCATACTTAAGAAAGTGATGAAGATCTAAAAGATATTGAAGCCACATCTCTTTAACTTAAGGGTGTGATGGCAATGAAAGTGATGGATGAAGATCTTAGCTACTTAAGTGTCCTTTAAAATGTATCTTGAGCTAATACTAATTACAAGATATATGTGCAATGATAAGTTGTTTTCGATATATACCCCTAATTATTGATTTGATTCTCAAAAATGATTTAAAACAATTGAATTCGAGGTCTATTCTAGATTCTCAAAAATGATTTAAAACAATTGGAATCTAGGTCTATTCTAGATTTCTCGATAAATTCATAGGGCCCTCGAAGTTTAATAGATAGGTGCAAATAAAAGTATGACATTCTCACGTCACTTGGTGGAGTGTTCGATACTTTGGCCTATATGGGCTTACTCAAATTATGTCAAGGCCTTTTCTATGAGCTAGTGCCTAGCGATTAGAGCTCATGTTCGTACTAAACCTATAAATTTATCTTAGACCTTGGAAGCAAAATTAGAGATATAAGTGTGCTAGGGAACCTTCGCTATGAACAAACTCATGCTTGGGCTTGGAGGCTTGGACCAGGCAGTAGAACTTAAGGACAATCTTGTCTCTAACTGTTGGTGCTTCAGCTTCACATTCTGTTCCAAAGGCAAAATGGATGGTTCCGACAAAAATCTCTAATTCAAATGGTTAAAACTTGATACAATTTAAACCATTTAAACAACATAAAGAGGATTCAACATAGTACAAACAGGAACCTCTAAACTGTTGCAAATGGTTTCTTGGAAAACTGGCACAAACAATTTCTCTCTAAACAGACACAAGTGTTAAAATAACGTCGCAAGTAGTTTCGAAACTGTGGCAAATGTTTTCTAAAATCGTTCAAAAATGTTTTCAACCAACACAACTTGTTTTACACCTAACGCAAGTGTCTAAATCGTCACAAACGTGAAAATTCTTTGCAAATAATTTTTAGCCGTCCCAAATGGATTTTGATAATGTCATAAAGGGTACTTGAGAAGTTGCTGCAGATCTCACATCCCAAAGAGACGATTAGAAGTCATCCTAGTGGTCACAAAATTAAGAACAACATATATTACATAGTTAAAACTACGACAACTGAACTCAATCCAGACCGTTAAATCACATATAGTTCAAAAAGTAAATGTGGTATCATAACTGATAAAATCCACTAGGTGGCATCGACGGTCGAAACAACCTTTGAGCCATATAGAACTTTCTATTTTACCCTGGAAAAATACAATCTAGTAATAGAAAGATCCCATTGTAAGGATGCATGGTGCTAAATGCCAAACCAAGAACTAGGCCAATCAAATGACAAACAGACATAACTGTCCAATGGGCCTAACTAAACATATAGAACCAAATAGATAAATAAACAAAATTCGAAAAAGGAGAAAATGTACGGTCTGCTAAACCACAATACAGTAAGAATGACTCGCGACAAGCATGAAATGTCTATTTACGAATAATAACTACACCGACAACATCAAACCCTAACAAATTGAAAAAAAATCTAAAGCATTATGAGAGACAGGTAATAAAATCTCTTGTGATTTTTTTCCTTTCACAAATGATATTTCAAAATATGTAATTACTTCAAATCTCAAATATTTTAATGGCCTATTTCACAAATAGCCCCCAACCTTGTGACCAGCTTCCTGCCTAGTCCTCTACTTTATAAAAAATATCCAGATGATCCCCCTTTTCAGTTATAATCCCGTTAACTAGTCATCATCTCCTCGCAACCTCATCGTCTTCACCGGCGACCTTCAAACATAAAAAAATATTTTTTTCCTCTCTCCCCGCTCTATCTCTAAATTTTCTTTTTATTTTCTTCTCTCCTCTCTCTCTAAACACTTCGGCGAAGGGAAACCGGAGGTAGGTCTGTTCGTGAACAGACCTTCTGGCTCAGTTCGTGAACAGACCTTCTGGCTCTGTTCCCCTTCGTCGGAGTGTTCAGAGGAGAGAAGAAAAAAAAATAAAAATTGATTTTTTAGAGGAAAAAAATGTTTTTTTCCTTTATGTTTGAAGGTCGCCGGCTGGAAAATTGGTTGGGCGACAACTTCGCCGGTGAAGACGATGTGGTGCGAGAAGAGAGAAGATGAGGTGGTAGAGAGAGGTGATGAGATGGAGGAGAGAGATGATGACTAGTTAACGGAGTTATAATGGTAACTGAGAAAGGGGGTATCTGGATAGTTTGATAAAGAAGGGGGCTAGGTAGGAAGCTAGTCACAAAGTTGGGGGTTATTTGTGCATTTTAATTGAAAAACTATAACTTATGAACAAGAGTCAAAACTAATTCACTTTTGGACATCTCTCAGTCACATAAGTGATTTTTAGATCTTATTCTTCTTAATTGACATAATATTCTAAAGAGTTAGGATGAGTTGATTTCTTCACATTTCATATTATGTAAAAGAAGAAAGTAAATATACAAATATATACACATATATCATTCAAAGGTACGATATGTTTTTGTATACTAACTTAAGAGGAGCGGCAGATAGCCCAAAAAAGGGCCTTCAACAGCACAACGAAGATGTGGTCAACTCTTATTGATCAGATCATTTCTCTCTCTAAATGGTCGGACAATGAAAGTTGCCTACATTTGCTTCTGTGGTCAGGCCCCCTTTTAAGTCATTTTGCATTTTTCCTAACTTGATCAACCATTTGTGCCCCCCAACATTCGCACATAAAAATAATGTGAGATGAAAAGTGTATTTATGGCGAATTCGATGATGATCGATTATGATAAAAAAAGTCACGGTGACCTTTACGAAAATAAAAATAAATAACCATCTATGTTGTTTTATTTATGTAATTAGTTTTTTTATTTTTTATTTTTTCCTAATGAATTACACAAGAACAACAATATATTATTGATTAATCGAACCTCTGCGTGGAAACCCTAATTTCTTCTCTTTAATCTAATAAGAACAATGGATCATGACCTTGAACCACAAAAAAAAAAACAAAGAATTACACACACAAAAACAAACACAACCTACAATTTAAGAGTTAGATCAAGTTCTTCCTCTCCTTGACCTTGTATAGTTTCGGACTGCTCAGACTTCTCAATAGGAATACTACCCCCATTCTTTGATATTTTTACGGTGTGAGGAAGAATTTTTACCGATTTAACATCGGTACTAAACCCCTCGGTAGGCTGAGTTGAACCTCCCAACTGCCAAGCTGTACTGACACTAGCAATAGCACCATCATTGACCCTCGTGGAACCGGGTAATTGAAACCCAACATTGCCAACCCGACCGACTTGTTGATTCAAACCGGGCCGTGCCCACCCACTATTATTCCCGTGTCGTGACCCGGTTAGGGTTGGCCATGAGTAGTATGGCTTATGAATTCCTGAGTGTGGACGGATGCCAAGAGATCTGTTGAATAAAGATCCATTCTGACGAAGAGGATAGCTCGACAAATTCTGGTACGGGTTGACAAAATTTTGCCCGTACCCGAAACCCATATCATCAATATTTTGCCCTCGTTTGGCTAAGTTTCTCTCTCGTTTATGAGCATTCTGATGACCACCCAAAGCTTGAGAACTATAGAATTCTCTACGACAAAAGTTGCAGTAAAAAATCTTAGACTCCTTAGCAGATGAAGTTGAAATTTTGGGTCTAAAAGAACCCATATTGTCTGAGACTTGAATCGGGTTATTAGCGGGTTGGATCTTTGGTGGTGTTGACCCGAGTTCTAAATGCTTGTTTGAAAGCTTTAGATCAAGAAAGTGATCGGGTTTGAGCTCCATTTTGGGGTTTTCTTGCTTGTTCTTGATTTGGGTATCTATAAAAGGGTTGGATTCTTGATCTGAAAGTGAAAGGGTTGAAGTTGTTGAAAGACAAGCTTCCATGAGAGAGAGAGAGAAAATGGCAAGCAAAATGAGCCAATGAGACTAGTAGTTTTCTTGAGTTGTGATTTCTTGAAGTGAAACGTTTGAGTATAAATAAGAGAGGAATGATTGTGTCATTTATAATGAAAATTTCAATATAAATCTTCAAAGTATGGAAATAATATCCCTCTTCTTTAGTTATAAGGACTATAAAAGTAGACACTAAGGGTAGGCTCATGAAACTAAACCAATAAGTACATGAGTTGTTTCTAAATGTATATAAATCTCTAATCTTTGGAGTTTTATATGGTTTTAGGAAAATGATACTTACTACTTATTTTTAAATTTTGTGGAGGGGCAAAGATTATTTTCGACATTATACGTGTAAAATCTCGAGGCATATCTCTATCGTCACGACCCATCGAAACCTATACAAAGTGCAAAAGTAAGATTAACCAATTATAATCACTTTTTTATATCCCACTTAATCTTGGGGATTTGATGGTGATTAATGTTCTTAACACGCGGTATACTAAATATAGGTTTCGTTTGATCTTACTTCGATTTTTAAAAATCTTTTTCAGAAACTGTTGGTAATGAATAACAAGGGGATATATCTTTTTTCCATATAAAAATGGTCCGATGACCATTTGCTAACGTATATGTCCATTTACAAAACACGATCGTTCGTTTCATGAGTTTCTTTTTTGGTAAAGAATCAAAACTACATATAAACTCAATCAATAATGTTTTGTTCTAGTCAATCGTCGTATTTCTTCAAATGACACTAATCTAGGAACATTTTTCTTGTACTACAAAAATTTGTGACAGAATAGTTTAAATTCAATTTCGATTTTGAATTCAATCATGAAGTCTCTAGTCCCACGTGGCCATTGGGTGATTTTTACACTTGCCTAGGGTAGATATTTGAGTTGAGATATTTTATTTATTATGGTTTATTCCATTGGTGAATTCAAGGAAACTCCATAAAAACACCAAATATGTAATTAACTTCCAAATATTGTAAAAGATACTTAAGTCAACAAGGTTACTTTAAGATAGTAAACTGACAGAGGACTAATGTTTGAAAGTATATGAATCATATATATTAATTTTCTTAACTCATACTTCTCTAATTATCTTAGGTTTAATTACCAAGTTTATAAAGTAGTCAAATATTACATATCCAATCAAATTAGGACTGTAAAAGAGATTTTCTTCCTAAAAGTTTACTTCACCATATTACTCTTTAGTTTCTAGAAGTCATTGTCGTGGGGAACTCGATTTATAAAACTTACAGTGACACATAAGGTTTTCAAAGTCTTTTTCTTTTTAAATTCATGTTATGTGGTACACTGTACTTGAAACTCAATGAGATGTTCTGATGTTTAGTGATATATTTTGCCCTTAAATAATATTTGTATGCAAATAAATCGATAGGACATTAATAAGATTTTTTTTTGTTGAAAGTAATAAGATTTTTCTTGGGTAACCGATGTAAAAGAGTCTCAATTTTAATTAATAAGAAAAAATGGGTGGGAGGTCAAAAGAACAAGGCTTTATTGGTACAAATAGTACATTCATCTCCCAAAATGAATCAACAGTCCAAAAACAAACTATAAATCCACATCTAGTCCAAAAACGTATCCCAATGCACTAAATCCCATCTCTAGGATTTTTTTTTTCTTTCTTACAATTTTACCTCTTTATACATATAATTCTGTACACATTTTTCAGAATTATGGTACATTATTTAGATAGTGTGGTACATTGTTCAGATAGTTTGTACATTTTTTAAAATGTATGTTCTAATTGTCTAATGATTTACAATATGTACATTTTTAAGAATGTTTAAGAAATGATAATACAATGTATTTTCTTCAAGCTTCTTTTATATTTTAACCATTAATGTCGCATTGTAATAGTTGTACCATACATTACATACAATGTATACTTCATTTGTATTTTATAATTCAACCATTACTCTAACATTGTCGAACTTGTACCTTACATTGCTCATTATATTTTTCAAGCATTACTTATGATTCTCCATGCATTTTCAGAATTATTGTACATTATTCACATAGTCTGTACAATTTACCAGATACAATTACACACTTAAAAATGCATTGTACAAACTACCTAATACAATATACCAACATTGAATTAGAAATGCATTACATCTAAGACTCATAAAAAGTCAAGTTCGTAACCTAATTTTTCAGATGCTAAGAACCTAAAATCATAGATTAAAATGGATTACATATTTAAAAATGCATTGTACAAACTGTCAGATGCAATATACAAACTACCAGATGCATTAAACAAGCTACCAAATGCATTGCACAAACTACCAGATGTATAAAATCTGTTGACTGAGGGTATTTTGGCATTTTAGACAAATGACTAAAAACCTATAGATCTTTAAGGGTGGATCTTGGACTGAATTTTTCCTAACTTTTGGACTTTCAACCCATGACCCTTTATAAATAAGATTTGCCAACATTAAGAATTTTTTTAATGGAGTTTTAGTTGATATGCCATGTCTTCATTGGGTCAATAAAGGATTTCCCATAACCCAAAATTTCATTTTTAGTAAAAACCTAAAATAAATAAATATTATATTTTTATTAATTCTTTTATTTATTTTCCAAAAATTGTGTTGTTTAGACATAATTATCAACAATAAATTTGGAATATTTTGTGTATCAAGACTGGTCGACGCTTAATATTAACTTGTATAGCTTGGAACTCTAGACATATTTAAGCTTATAAAATAAATATTTAAGTACTTTTCTTCAAAATGAGATATTTCAGTTCTTAGTATTGGTCAGTGACTCAGTATAGAGTTGTTATGTTCTAACAAGGGTCCACAGATTTTAAGCCTAAAATAAACTTTAAAAGGGGATTAAGGTGCAATCTTCTCAGAAAATAGGATTTTAGTCATTTTCCCTTTTAGAACAAACATCGTTGATAGATAATGTGATGTATGATAATATTAAAAAAAAATGAAATAAATTATGAAACTTTAACAATAAATAACACGTTATTTATAAAACAAAACAAAACAAAAAATCAATAAACAGAAAATACTGTAACTTTAACTTCTAGACATACTTTAACTATACTAAATGTGTTTTGTTGTAGAAATATACGTAATTGATACTAAATAACGTGTATATTGCGAAAAAGATAGTAAGTTTGAAATCAATCGAAAAAATCTCAGAAAAAAAAAGAAAGAAAATTTTGAGGATTGGTTTTTCAAAGTGAATTTTTTCTTATATAAAAGATTATAATGGGTATTATGATTAAATAGAAATGATAGAGATCTGTTTTTTTATATAGGGATAGGTCAATTTGGAGTAAATATCCATTATAATTAGGGAAGTTTTATAAGGCCTCCCCAATTTTGTTAAAAGGCCTCCCCATAAACCATTTTACTTGCTAAATTATCACTGAGAGGAGGCCTTTTAACAAAAATGAGGGGGCCTTATAAAATCTCCCTTATAATTATCATTTTGACTTAAAATCCTATATTAACATTAGGGTGGACTAAATGTGTGTTTAGGTATAGATTTTTTTACTAGGAAGCCAAAAATTATTCCAAAATAACATATCATAATATTAAGAGTTAATTCCTATATGGCCCCCTACTTTGTGACCAACTTCCTTTATGACCCCCTTTTTTTCGTAAATTCAAATATAGTCCCCTATTTTCAAGTAAATGTCATTACTGCCCTTCTTAATTCTAAATTTAAAACATTTAAAAAAAAATTATTTCCACCTCACCCCTCTCTCTCTCTCCACCTCATCTCTCTCTACAACTCACCCCTCTCTTTCTTTCCAACTCACCTCTCTCTCTCTTTCCAACTCACCTCTCTCTCTCTCTCTCTCTCTCTCTCCAACTCACCTTCATCTTCTCTGATTAAAGTCGCCGCCCGGAAGAGAGAAAGAGAGAGAGGTGAGTTGGAAAGAGAGAGAGGTGAATTGGAGAGAGAGAGAGAGAGGGGTGAGTTGTAGAGAGAGATGAGGTGGAGAGAGAGAGAGAGGGGTGAGGTGGAAATAACTTTTTTAAATGTTTTAAATTTAGAATTAAAAAGGGTAGTAATGACATTTACTTGAAAATAGGGGGTCATATTTGAATTTACGAAAAAAAAGGGGCCATAAAGGAAGCTGGTCACAAAGTAGGGGGCCATATAGGAATTAACTCTAATATTAATTACTATAACTTAAAGGGGTATTTAGCGATACCCCCTCACCCCTAATGTCCAATTAGGATACCCCTTTATTAATTGGATATTAGGGATACCCCCTTTTTTGAACTTAGAAGTACACAACTACCCTTATTCTTATTGTTTCTTTTTTTTCTTTGGTCTCTTATTACTATTCGATGTTATGCTTATCAACTTATTTTCGTTTCTCATAGTTTTTTTTTTTCTCTTAACCATTTTTTTTAATTTACATTGATAAATCACAACAATTCGAAATAAAAAACGTAATTTTTTTTAAAAAAATTAACTTTCTATTTGTTTTTTATTTTACGTTAAAATTGATGTATGTGACTGATTTGAACAAAACCTCTTGATATCTATTGTTCTTTTTATTGATTATAACTCGTATACATTTAAAAAATACAAATGGAAATTGAGATTATGAATCGAACAAAAAATAAAAAAAAGTTCAAATAAAATTACTCAATGGACAAATGAGGTTGCAAAATTCTTAGAACGAACAAAATTAGAGTGTTCTGTTAGTCGTGAATTTACAAACTAGATAGAAAAAATCATGAGAAGACCAAAGTTAAAGTGTTACGTCGGTCGTAGTGATACGAAAGACAATAAAAGAAAATACAATATGTCGGTCGTTGTGATTTATCAATTTTAAATTTTTGATAAATGTTGTTGGTAAATTAAAAAAAGATATATAAGAGAAAAAAAAAATTATAAGAAACGAAAAGAAGTTGATAAACATAACATCGAAGAGGTATAAGATATCGAAGAAAAAAAAAACAATAAGAATAAAGGTAGCTTTGTACTTTTAAGTACAAAAAAGGGGTATCCCTAATTGAACATTAGGGATGAGTGGTATCGCTAAATACCCCTAATGAAATATGGAGAGTTTTCATGCCCTAGCTAGTTTTTTTTTTTTTTTTGCCCTAGCTAGTTACGGGCACGTAAGGTTTTGCCACGGCGTAAGGGGTCCGGCCACTCATTTTAGAACTCCCTAATATTTGGGGCACCTAAGGTTTTGCAACGGCGTAAATCTAAGGGGAGGATGTGACGTTTCTTTGATTTGTAGGGGTCGGGCCACTCATTTTAGAACTCCCTCTCATTTTAGAACTCCCTAATATTTCACGTCGACTACCTCGCTGCTGATAATCGATGTGGTAGATAATGGTGTTGGCGGTGAAATAGATGAAAAAAAAAGGAGGGTTAGAAAACTAGCTCAATATCTAAAGTTTTTTTAACGAATAGATACGAGATATATAAAGGAGAGAGAGGTTCATCAAATCAAACCTAGAAGGGCATTTTATTCACTGCTGGTATCAGAATATCCAACACCTAAAGTACTGAATAATACAACAACAAATTAGGATAAGAAAATTGTACATTTTAAATATAATACATTCACACTTCACAAGGAGAAGTATATAATGTGATTTCACCACTTCTATCATTCGAAAAGAATACCATTCTTATTTTCTCTTATACCTCTTTACATGGACATGAATAAACGAGAGCGAGCTCCGAACTCAGTAAACTCTCTCAGCAGTAGAGACTGGGACAAGGAAAACAACTATGACAGTGATGTTATCTTTGCTCCCACGTTCGGCAGCTTCAGTAGCCAATCTTTTCGCGCACATTCCAGGCTCTTTAACTGTATCTTTTATGATAGAAATAACTTCTTCATTTTTAACCACATCCCAGAGTCCATCACTAGCCATCACCTGAAAACCAGCCATGTAACATATAAACCAGTTAGTCTGCTTCTCGTGAATCTGATTTAATTCATATGTTCGCTTAACGGCTTAAGGTATTTCCAGTTTGTTAACTTTCAGCGGGATGAATTATATAACTTGCAATTTTAGACCTTTTCAGAGATATGAGAAGTAAGAATATACTTACAAAGTTGTCAATGAGAACCCGTATACCCATAATACTTCAGGTACAGTAAGTTTAAACAGGCATTGCATCTAGTTATTTACGAAATATTGGATTTGAATAGGGTCATGGAGCAAAAATGTTCAAATAAACCTTTTCGATTCATATTTTTACCTATTTGGTCACTCTAACATAGTCGGCATAAAAATTTCGGAAAATAATTATAGTGATTTCATGGGTGGGTGATCACTATGTTGGTTTCAATCGAAAAGCCTTGCTGGAATTCTGAATCAATGTTCTGTCAAAAATGATAAGGCGCTTGGCGAAGCTTTTGATTCGTTGCTTGATATTCAACCATATCAGGATTTTAGCATGTCGTAACTAGAACCCATAATCTAACTACAGTAGTACAGTACGAAATACACTTTGAATTGGTAGTTAAGCATCCTTACCAGGTATTCATCCTCTGAGGTTAAAATAGTCTCCGTTATTTCAGGCTCGGCTGTGACAGCAGGCTTCAGATCATCGTCACCAATTGACCGTGTAACCTGTCAAACAAGTGATTCTGTACAAATTTAGTAGTTTAAGTTCCCAAGCTACAAGTGGATAAAGAGCCACACGGAAGGCAACTTGATAACTTGGTTCTTTCCAATCTAAACGCGGTCCAATGCACTCTCCCCTCTCTCCAACAACCTACCCACTCATTGTTCTCTTCAACCCTTCTTAGACACACTAGTGAACTCCGATAAAATGAATTCTAGCGAAAAAAAGAGGAAGTATTACCTGTAGAGCAGCAGGACCAACTCTCCACGTATCAACTTGCCATTTGACAAAACCACCTGCTCTGACAACACGTTCTCTCTCCTCAAGACAACTTGCAACATGATCCTGTTTCCAATATTCATGTAATTGATGTATTACTATAAGCACAAGTTTTAGTATATGGTAATATAAGATTTGTAAACTAATGGCTTGACCAAGTCTTTTAGTCTCACCGTACTAAGTGGGAAGGCATGACCGCCACGACATAAAATTGTTCTGCAATCACCAGCGTTAGCAACAAGAAGCTTGTTCCTGACTATTAATGCAGTACTTGCAGTGCAACCAGGATGCCAATTTTTCTGTATAACTCCTTTTGAACTACGCTGGGCAGCCAACTCATTCCTAAACGCGGCATCTGTCTTCACAAATGCTTCTGATAATGCATCTGAGGGACTGGTACAAGAAAAACTGTCATATATCACGATATGAGAAGTAAAGGGAAAAACATAAGCACACAAGAGTTGATCAAACCTTTTTGTAGAGCTTAATGTTTGCAAGAATCTTGGTAGTGCTCGAGCAGAGAACTCAGCAGCTGCTCCACCTGTACAAGCATAGCGTTAGAAAAAGGTAATATATTTTACCATGGGATAATATTATTTATTATAATATATACTTGAAACGGGTGACTTCATTGTGCACCTCGATGGCCATCAAAGATGCCAAACAGATGAATATCTTTCTTGTCATACATGTGAGGCATCAAAAAATGTGTGTCTTCCATGCTTTCTCTTCTCCCACAAGTGGCAAAGGATCCAGAAGATAAAACTGGATGGTGAGCTAAAGGCTCATCTGAAGAATCGGCAAAGATTCCGGAATTCACATTAGCTACAAGTGAAGCTTCTCTTGACAACTGTTCTCCTTGAGTGGCCCAATTTACAGCCTCAATATAACTTGGAAGACTATCTACGTCAATTGAGGACGGATCACCTAGAATCTTAATCTCCTCTTGATCTTCTGTTATATGTTTTACAATTGGATCTAGTTCCGAAACAATATCATCAAATGAAGGCCTATTAAGAGGATTTGGATCCCAACACCTCTGGATTAGTGAGGCTAGACTTGCAGGTGCACCCGATTCAGATCCAGCGAGAACTGGTCGCAGTCCTTCAGACACTACAGCTGCTGTGAGTTGGTGTTCTGTGTAGTTCATTTCCAGTACGGTGTGGGCCTGCAGGAAGTATTTTCAGGGAAAATAAGAAACATATAGCAGCTAGTCAAGATTCTGCAAGAACATGGTAATAGTCGAACAACTGACAGTCATGAAATTGCAAACAGTTACGTTGACCATAGCCAAGCTGAAACCTGTCGTACTCCCCCAGGACCTAGCAACACCTAGTTCGTCCCAAATTAGGTCCAATAAACTACACTTGGCTTTACATTTCTAGCTAATTAACAAACAAAAAGCATGAACAAGATGATGTGTCATAGATCATGCTGAGTCGAACCCATTCATTGCCCCTAGCTTAGCCACCACAAGGAAGCTTTACTTAACTCCCCTTTTCTTCATAAATAAATTTATTAAGACTTGGTTTGGAGGGAAAACATCTATTGAGAGCGTATTATTATAATTCTCTGCTGACTTTTGGTATAAACCATAGACTTTCTATTTCAATTATCATCAATGTAATGACTACATAACACAGAGATATATGTTACTGTTTGAGCTATACCAACCAGGTGGATGTGAATTAGAGATCCTCGCACACAAATAATCATGTCAAGCTATACAAATCATGAGCATTATTTAATTAAGTTGCTTTTTCGAACATTTAGTTGAAACCGAAGGTCAAATAGGTTAAGATAGCAAAACAAAGAGAGGTTACAGGTTCTAAGACCCATCGAAAAAATAAAAAACAAGGGTTTCACATATATACCTGGGCCTCTGCACGAAGATCAGTATACGGAACAACACCAGTCAGGATCTCACTGAAATATACATTGGTAGATTTGTATTCTTAGTTTATATGGGTACAAATCCAGGTTAACTAGCTAAGTATATGAAAAATCACTATTCTACCGTCTATACATAACAAATTGAGCTGCATAACCAAAATTTGAGGTGTACAATCAAGTTTTCGGACCTTGATACAGCTAAAGATTCCAATGCAAAGACTGTTGTAATACATGTAAAACACTGTTAAATCTATTCCATTCTTGTTATACGTTCCAACGATGCAAGACTTACGGTGTTATTAAAATGGATGAAAAATTAATATGGCCAAATCTCTTGATCCAAGTACTTACTTGATCGATATCCCAAAGCTGTATACATCTGATTTTTCTGTGTGTATATCTTTTGTCAATATTTCGGGTGCCATATAAATTAGTGTCCCAACCATATTCTTTTTGTGGAAACCACCGGTTGGTTTCCCGGATGATTTCCAATTTTCAACAGAAACAAGTTTGAGATCTTTCTTGTATTCCGCTAGACCGAAATCTGCTAAGTGAGGACGAAGATTCCTGTCAAGCTGCAAAATCCAAGTTATATCCACATCAAATTTGTACTGGTAGAAACGATCAACATCGATACGAATAAAACGCTCAAAGAGAGTTGTCGGTAAAATTGAAAGATCTTTACAAGAATATTTGCTGGCTTCACATCCCTATGTGCAATTCCAAGGTTATGTAGATATTGCAAAGCTTTTGCTGAAAATAAAACATGAAAGTTTCGATTTTTAAGCAACTCTATAAAGCACTTATTATCAAATTAATATATTTACTCGTGTCAAACACCGATAAGTTGTACAAAAACAAATAACCAACTTCGAAATTTTAGCATTCCCAATACTTTTCTCTTATGATTCCAAACACCTAAGTGCAATTTATGGATATTGACATCTAGGGCATAAAACTAGTGAAGGTAGTTCTTCCAACTAAACAACATACATAATGCTTCTTCCAGTTTTAGTTCTTTAGGCTAAAAGTAACATTTTTACAATACTAACATCAACTCATGATACATGAAGATTTCATTAGCCCTAATAAATTTTGAGACTTTGAATTGAGACAAGAAATCAAAAGTTTCTCATTTAGGTTTTCATCAATCATCAGTAACAAAAGTCCAATTCCAGATTCACTTAATAATCATATGTAATCTCATAAGAATTGTAATTAGTAAACAAAGAATAGAAAATTGATGAAATTTACCAAGTTGGAGACTGATAGAAAGGGAATCTTTAATAGTTGGAGTCCATTCATGAACATGTAATTTAGCAGAAAGATCCCCAGATTCAAATAATGGGTAAAAGAACATATAATTGGGTGGTCTAGCATGAGCAGCAATCAATGTAGCAATCCCTGAATGATCTAGCTCGCTTTAATTTTTCAACAAAAACCCATAATCATAATCATCATAAAAATCGAAATTGAATTGTTAATTGAAGATAAAAAAATGAAAATTTGGGGAAGAAATGAAATAAAACAAACCATAATAACTGAAGTTCTTTGTGAAATTTGTTGATATCATCAGAAGTAGATAAGATGGGTTTTTTAACAGCAACTCTTTTACCATTAAGAATTGCTTCATAAACAATACTTTCAGCACCTTTAGCAATTGGAGAGAGAAGAGAGTAAGATGAAGGTGATAGATGTAATGGGATTGTTTTACTATTGCAACAACCTCTTATGCAAGTGTTTGGCTCCATTATTTCCAACTCCATCACCATCTCTCTCTCTCTCACTAGAACTTCTTTCTCTCTCTAAGATTGTATGATTCCTGTGAAGGCTGGCTCAATAAGCATAAGGTTTATTTGTACAAAGATTATGTACATCCAGGTAATACCATTATAACCTATTCCCGAGTTCCGACCATCCAAGGTCAAATTTCTTACGGGTCCATCACTCGGCGGTAGTACATCCCTCTCAAGGCCATGAGGTCTTGAGATCGAATCTAAGTGGAAGTAGTTTATCACCAAGTTTTGTCCCATGTAACTTAGTTACTAAATAAAGCGGATATTGTCTAGTCGATTTCTCAACCGAAAAAAAAAAAAAATTCTCACGACTCATCCAATCATGACTACGGTCTAGGGATTGGGACCGTGGGAGAGTACTAAGGCTAAACCCTTTCTTGCAACAAAAAGGAAGGCACATAAGTTCAAAAGAACACTTAACATATATTTTTAAATGACCAATGTTGGTAGATGGAATCTCATATCAATATTAATAATGTAGAGTTCAACCTCCACATGTAAAAACCTATGGAGAGGAATAATTAAAGAAAACAAAACAATGACATAAAAATGGATTATATATAAAGTACTTTTGGATTTAAGTGCATTTTGTTGATTGAGAATGGCATTTTTCAGTCCATAACTACATGTATCTAATGGAACACGATGAGGTCCATGCGCTTATAGTAGTTGTAGTCTTACGTGTAATGAAATTATTTTACTCCAATTCTAGAATTCCAGCAAACTAGAGGTGTTTCAGTTGAAAGAAAGAAAAAACACGTTCAATGCCACCAAAACAAATAAAAACTTTCGAAGCATAGATAAATATGTGATCGTAATGCAATTCTCCGCGAATGGTTAGATACAGCGAGGGTGCTGGGTGTGTATACCTTTATAAAACTCTGATTTTGTACGTTGTGTTTCTGACCGTGTGTGCCTTTCTAAAATTGGTGTACCTTAAGTCTCAAAACTTCCCTTATTATTTTTGTTCTGTTCGCCCACAAGGTTATAGATATAAAAAATACAAGCCCAAACTCAAGTTGGGCTATATCAAAGAAATTTGGGCTTAACAATTGCAGTAGTGCCTTTAAAATTCCACAATTGGGTTTCCACTTTCCTTTGTAGCGAAGACATCAACTACCGGTCTTAACTATACCGACAAGCAAGAGGAACACGTGGCGAGGAATGGAGAGAACGTGGTGACAGGAATCGATGCGAAAAAGGAGGGAAAGAGCACAAAAGCGAGGGAGAATTTGGACTTTTAGAGAGAAAAAAAGAAAGAGATGAGATTTTCAACAGATAGGGTTCATAAAGATTATTCTTCTTCTTCTACTTTCTTCTTTGCTAGTAGTATTTTGGTTGTTCTGATCTGTTCACTATTCTCCGAACTAGGGTTTTGCAGCGAAATTGATTCCTCCATTAAGATGGCTACCGTCGGTGGGATTAAAGATTGTCAAGAAGGATCACATAACAGTATTGAGGTTGAAGATCTTGCCAAATTTGCTGTTGATGAACACAACAAGAAAGAGGTCTCTCTCTCTCTAAAACTATCTCTTTCTCTCTACATGTTCATCCATCTGATGAGTGACGACCTAACCCTAGAATAATAAAGATTGTGGTTTTTTTTTTTTTTTTTTAGAAATGAAAGAAACTTCTCGGTTTTCTCTTTTAGTTGTTTGGTAATTGATGATTCTTTTGATTGTTTGATTTTTTTTGTTTGGGCAGAATGCTCTTCTAGAGTTTGTGAAAGTACTGAAGGCGAAAGAGCAAGTAGTGGCTGGTACTTTGCACCATCTTACTCTGGAAGTTTTAGATGCTGGTAAGAAGAAGATATACGAGGCAAAGATCTGGTCGAAGCCATGGTTGAATTTCAAGGAATTGCAGGAATTTAACCACGCCGGAGACTCCCCTGCTTCCATTACCACTTCTGATCTTGGGGTTAAACGAGGTGACTAATTATTCTGCAACTCCAGTATCATATTTGATTACGATGGTAGAGAATGATTTGTGACCTTGAACGTCATTATATTGGTCTTTCGTTTCATTCAAATATTGTAGAAGTGTTCTGTAGTTGTCAACCTAATAATTCATCATGATTAACTATTGGTTGAATGGTACTTAGCAAGCAAGAATATACTGTCTGTGCCTTCGCCTTCTACTCGTTGCCAATTAGTTTTGAGTAGGATGGCCGCAAATTTAACATGTTATCTGAGCTAGGCCCACACGTGATAAGTCTAATGGCTACTGACCTTAAAAAGACGCGTTAGGCTCAAAAAGGCGCACTAATGAAGGAGCGTGTGAGAATAGTCTTACATGGAAAAGGGTATTGTAGTAACCAAGATCCAAGACTATACTATCTAGGTCCTCTCCACTTACTGTCAATTAGTTTCGAGTTGGACGTCCACCAACTTAACACGAATTACACATCAAGTTCTTCTTAGCCTTAGGTAGCGCAGAGCTACATTTGGCTTAAATTTTGAACTGCTTTTGTATATATTCAAAACATGTAACCATATTGCATTTACAGTGACTTCAATGAATATATCGGCGTCTAAAAGAGTATTTTAAAGAGTTAAGAAAATAATATTAAATTTTTGAGCATTGTATGGATGAGGCTGGGCTTTATGTTAAATGTTTACATTTTCGCACAAGTTTGTTTTAATGTTTTTTTGGGAGTAACAACATTCCTTTCTCCTTCACTCAATTTAAGTAATGTTGCTTCGTATAAACTTCCCTGTACCATTTAAGTGAAATGCTTCCGTCTCCTTATATTGTGTTTTGAGAACTATGATCATCTTCAACTTTCATGATTGTTGGACTCTGAAGGCCCTCTGAGTTGGGTAGGATATTGTAGAGTAATAACACTTGGCCTGATAATGTAATCAGAGGGGCATGGGCCAGGATGGAGGGAAGTACCTGCAGATGATCCTGCAGTTAAAGATGCAGCAGACCATGCTGTGAAGACTATCCAGCAGAGGTCTAACTCTCTGGCCCCATTTGAATTGCTAGATATCCTTCTTGCCAAGGCTGAGGTCATTCATTATCCATCGCTACTCATCATTAGTATATTATAATTTTTATTATGATATATTCCTCCTTGCTTGTGTTCTCTAAAGTGGATTATTACAGCCCGAAATATGGATGGTATTACTGAGTAATCTATTGTATGGGGGTGCAGGTGATTGAAGAGTCTGCCAAGTTTAATATGCTTCTAAAGGTTAAGAGGGGAAGCAAAGAAGAGAAATACAAGGTTGAAGTCCACAAGAACGAGGAGGGTACGTTTCATTTGAATCAGATGGAACATGAACACTCTGACTGATATGTCTATGTAATAGATAGACTGGATGATAATCGTTTACATATAATACTATGTTTCTTATATTACATATTCTGCCGCTTTAATAGTGTCGATACTCAATAAATAACTGCAGTTATGAACATGGTTGATGTAAATGATATCCAGTCTTATTATGGTTGTTCTGTAATGGTTTCAAATATGAAGTTTGTGTGTGTTTGGCTGTTATTTTGTGGAGTTCTTTGTTTTATCAAAATTCTGAACTGTTTGCACTTAACTCTCTCGTGAGGTGCTTGCAGCATAAAATGTACAGGTTAGTGTTTGATAATAGGCAAAGGGAAGTCCATTGCCCCCTGGAGGAACTGGCTGATTTCTGAACCCTTGTGCAAAGGCTTCAGCCACCCCAGGTTGTCATGTGTAGGCAAAGCTTGTTGATGTCAGACAGCTATTAATGTTTTATAGGAGGTTGATCCATGGCGCGCCTGTTGCCGCACCGAAAACACCTGCCATCATAGACAGCTATTAATGTTTCATAGGAGGTTGCTTTGCCGCTGTTGCCGCACCGAAAACACCTGCCACCGTAGACAGCTATCAATGTTTCATAGGAGATTGGTACATGGTGGCAAAGCTTATTGACGTTGTTGCGCACCGGAAACACCTGCCACCCTGCAGAGGCGTTCTCGTGCCACCGGAAACACCTGCTACCTTGCAGCGGACGCTGTTGCCACACCGAGAACACCTGCCACCCTGTAGCGACACACCGAAAACACCTGCCACCCTGCAGCGGCGTTCTCGTGCCAGTCGTGTGTAAGTGTCTTTTTGTGGGCTACGGTGGGTGGATTGGCCATGTGAAATTTAGGTGTAATTATGGGCTGTGGTAGGCCATGGGCTGTTAGTTAATGGGCCGTTGTACGAAAGCATACTTTTGTGGGCTATGATTGGTGGGTGGGCCATTTGAAATTTAGGTGTCTTATGGGCTGTGATGGGCTAAGGACTGTTTGTTAATGGGCTGTATCGTGCTGGTTGACAGTCCGTTGTAGAACATAATAGGTGCCAGGGAATTCTGTAGACAGCCCGGTTCAGTTATTGACAGTCCCCTTGTAACAAGTTCTGGTTCAGGTGTATTTTTGGAGCTTCCCTCTAGTTCCAGTGCAGATCATTATGAAATAATTGTTTCATTCAACAATTTTATATGTAGGGAATATTTGGTTTTCTATTGATCAAAATTTTCCTAGAAAAGAAAGTGATATCAGAGAAATTGTTCAATGAAACAGTCATAAGAAAATAACACGCTATATAACAATTGAAAACAAAAAAACTGAACTTCAAACACAAGCTAAAATCCGGTGAATCCGGCGGACGGTAGTCATTAATGGGAGTCGGGTGGGAATTGGACGGCGGGAAACGGACAGTAACTCAACCGGTGCTAATGGGAGTCGGGTGGGAATTGAACGGCGGGAAACGGACAGTAACTCAACCGGTGCGGGCGGAACGGGCACATGTCCTAAGTGTCCACTCGCACATCCGGACAAAACATGCGGACATTTTGGATTTTTATCCAACAAAGTGTTCGTCTGTTGGCGTTCTGATAGTCGGGCAGAACGGATATCGGTCGGTCGGGCATAGGTCACTAATAAGCAAATAAAGAAATTTCTATTTGAAATTAAAACTGTTTAGTAACTAAACACAACTTTCTAAACTCACGCTTTGCAATTCCAAAAACTAAATGAAAACAAATTTAAAAGATAAACATTGATATTTCTCCTGGATTACGATATGTTCTAATCTTCTTCTCATGAATTACGATCGGTGTATTGTGGTTTCTAAGGTTACTGATGAGATGTTGAGATTTTAGAGGAGAGAGAGACCAGAGGAGTAGAGATGCGAAGACAAGATCAAGAGAAGTGATTTTAGGGTTATGTATGTTTACTCTTAAAATCTAACGGTTGTAGCTAACCCTACAGATCTAAAGTATTAAAATCAATCGTATAAGCGTGCGGGTATAACGGGTAGGATAAACGGACGGGTAAGGACCTGTGCCCATTCGCCCGCTTAAGCTCTTTCGGTTGGACGGGTACGGACCGCTTCTGGCATCAGACGGTCACTGACCCTTCGAACCCGGATGGTCGTGGGTAGGTTCCGAGTTTTCGGACCAAAATCCCACCTCCTAAATGGGGCTAGCGCCGCCGGCTAAGTAGAAGAATATGATTGACTAACTCTACCAAAAAAAGAAAACCTAAGTTTTTATATCATGAAAGAAAATAAAATTGTATTGAATTGACTTAATATTCGTAGTGACTACATAAAATCTTTATAAAGAATTTTACAAGAGATAAATTTTAACAATTTTACTATGTCAGACTATCTAGCTATTTTAATAGTTGAAAAATCGGAAGTTATTGTTGCTTTACTATTTTTTAATTAATTTTTAAGTCTGATCATAATGAGGTGAGGGTTGGTGCCAGTGTGTTCTTGGTCATCTATCCATGATCTTAATGTATCAATTTATCATTGGTCTTGTCCCTTCTGGTTTCTCTTGTTTTTTTTTTTGTTCCATTCACTTTGCTAGGTTCTCTAGAGTACACACGTTCATATAATAGAGTACATACGTTCATATAATTGCTAATCCTGGGGCACTTAGAATAAAAATGTTAAAGGACACACTCTTTATGGCCTTCTCTTCGCCAACCACGTCACATAGGACGTTGTGTTGTTTTGAATTTATCTTCCAATCTGTAACAGTTAGATTCGACTTCTGTTTTTCTCACTATAGAGACATAATAACGTGTAACCATATAAGCGTACCACGTAATTAGCTTGAACTTCATGAATTTGATCATTTTCATTTTGATGGACAAACGCTTTATGCCCTTTCCTAAATCCTTCATATATAAGATAAAAGAATGACAAAACAAACTATTCTATTGCATAATGAAATGCTATACGTTTTTTTTTCTAAGCAAATTAAGCTACTTAACATCAAACGAGTACCACTTTATACGGTTCTTTCGATGGAATATTTGCTTTTGACTTGGTATTTATGCTTGAGAAGTACAAATGAGTATAAATTCACAAGTACTCATTATTCATATCCGCAAATATATATAATAAATATTTGTAGTTATTTATATAATATTTAAAGTTAGATATGGTTAAGGTGTGGTTTGGCCACCAAAAGTAGAAGTACTTTTGCTTGTAGTAGAAGTTCTTTTACTTTAAAAAAGTAAAAAAATTTCAAAAGTATATTTGGGAAAAGTGTTACTTATAAGTAAAAAAGTCAAAAAGTTAGTTTGGTAACTCAATTTACTTTCGGTAATTTTATTTTTCTTTCTCATAGAGATACTTGATTTTAATTGAATTTATTTATGATTTCCACGATTACTCTTGTATAAGTAGTGGTGATATTGGTGGTAGTGGTGGTGCCATGAAGGTATGATTATGGGGTGTGGTGGTGGTTGAGGTTTGATGGTGGTGTTATAGAGGTATGATGGTGGCAACGGTGGTGGTGGAGGTATGATGGCGGCGATGATGGTGGTGGAAGTATGTTGGTGGTGATGGTGGAAACGAGGTGGTGGTTGGGATACGATGGTGATGGTGGATAAGGTATGTGAGTGATAGTGACGGAGTTATGGTGGTGGTGGTATGGTGATTGTAGTAAAGGTGGTGGATAAGATATTTAGGTGGTAATGAGAAGTATGGTGGTGGTGGTGGTGAAGGTACCGTGGTGGTGGTGAAGGTATGGTGGTGGTGATGGTGGAAATGAGGTGGTTGTTGGGATACGATGGCGGTGGTGGATAAGGTATGTGAGTGATAGTGACAGAGTTATGGTGGTGGTGGTATGGTGATTGTTGTAACGGTGGTGGATAAGATATGTAGGTGGTAATGATGGAAGTATGGTGGTAGTGGTGAAGGTACCGTGGTGGTGGTGAATGTATGGTGGTGGTGGTGACGGTGAAAGTACGGTGGTGGTGGTGGTGGAGGTGAAGGTACGGTGGTGGTGGTGGTGGTGAAGGTACCGAGGTGGTGGTGAAGGTATGGGGATGGTGGTGGAGATGGAGCTACGAGGTGGTTGTTGTCGAGGTGTGGTTGTGTATGGTGGTGGTGGAAGTGGTACGAAGGTGGTGGTGATAGTTGAGGTAGGGTGGTGGGGGAAGTGCAATGCTTGTTGTGGTGGTGATGAGGGTAGAATGGTACGGTGAAAGTTTAGTTGTGGTAGTGGAGCGGTGATAGACAAAAAAAAATCGTCAAGTAAAATTCATGCATGTCTCAAAAAAAATTTACTTTACTTTGAAGTCAAAAGCTAAAAATTGTAACTTCAAAAGAAAGTCGAATTTTAACTTAAATGATGTCGGTAATTTTTTCGTACCAAACTAACTTTTTGACTTTTCTACTTAAATAAGCAAAAAAATAACTTATTTTAGTGTTGCCAAACGACACCTAAGTGTCTATCTCAACTTAATATGACAAGAAGAGTTCACCAAAAAGTACTTTTCAAGACTAAAACAAAAGAGAATATAACCTGAGAAATTCGTGGAGAATAGATGTTGTTTAATTCTGTGTACTCTCTTTATCTATCACATTCACCACTATCTATGTTGGTACCTGGTAATTCCATTTGTTTTCTTAATTAGTAGGATACCCATATATCATGATATATCTATTTAATGAATATGACATGCACCAATGTATGTTCTTCCCACTTGCTTCTCTTGAAAAATCCATAATTAGGGTTCTTATCTTTGTTCTTGAAATCAATTATCATATGGGTATTCTTGATTCTTACTAGTACAGTTCAATATCCGTTAGCGGCAAACAGTCACTGCACAAGATGAGGACTTCTGGCAACGGCTCATTATCAACGGCATCCCTAAATAGCGTAGGAAATAGTGGTACGTAGAGAAAGTCACCTGCACTATAAGGAAATACCAAGGCTTTACAGTTACACATGATCCGTCAGTAAAAATGTGTCAGATTATTAACGTCTTAGATCTATATATTTTCATTTAGATATCAAGTGAGGGTTAATTTTCTATCAAGTGTCTTTAGCAATCAACTCCACACATACCAAATACTGCAATGAGTTTTTATTGACATATATCGAGGACTTTATATGATCTTTTCTTTTGGCCTCCTGTACTTCTCGAATATCAATCTAGAAATTTCTACATAAAAAAATAATTTTATCCTCCGACCCTCTTTTCTAATCAATCAATATATCTATGACAATAGATGTTTGTATAATAAAAACAAAAAACCTTGAGAAAACATTTTGAATATCTTAGGGTATCTGATTCAATTGATCATATCCCTAATCAACACGAACCCAAGTTAAGATATGATACATCAAATTGGTTATTTCACTTCATTATGATCACTCTAAAAGAGTAAGTTTACGAGGAACACCCTAAGCTTGTATGACGTTTCATTTACACACAACATATGTGATTTGATATCTTGGTGTTTAAGAAAAAACAACGGCCTCTTTCGAATATAGTTTTTGGTAACATCATTCATTTGTATTTTAGTTTAGGGCACATTTAATGTTTATATCATTAGAAATTTTGTGGCTTTCGTTGTCATTATGATTTAAAATGTGTTGAAGAAAACAATATAGACTTTGGAACATTATATTCGTTGTGATGACTTAAACTTTTGTTATTGTAATCCTTTTTCAGAAACTAGATTTCCAATACTCCCGTGGCTAATGCGATTGTGGTAGATCACATTTTGGTTTTATAGATAAAATGCTCCCGAGCATTATCAAAGTCATACATTGTTGAAGACTTACACGAAGAATCAAATTTTTTTGAAATTAAACTTGACTACAAAGAGAAAATCTAATTCATTTGGATAAAAAAAAGTAGACTAGACAACTAAACAGATAATATTCCGGCGGACGGTAGCCATTGACAAAGCTACCGTCGCCGGTTAGTCGGAAAATCCTAGGATCGAACTCGTTAGAGTAACAATGCTCTTGATACCATGTGAGATTAATGATATGAGAGGGAGAAGAGTTATATTGATTGTGAGTTGATTACTTAGCTATTATACTTGAAGCCTTTATATAGGCCCTATAAGAAAAACCTAATATTAACTCATCCAATGTGGGACTATCTAAAATAACTCATATGTTCTCTATTCTCTAACATGAGTATGTTGTGGTAATGTGGTATCTATAATCACGTTGTCTGAATCACGTTAGGTCAAGCTTACAAGAAGAAGTGCATGTACTGTGGTGCACATTTTAACATTTTTTGGCGACATGTAGTTACATGTCATCCAAAATCAGAACGTGATTTCTTTCGAAAGGACATGATTGAAGTGGAGTATTAATCAAGACAAAACACAAAAACCATTGGGAACAATATAATAATTAATGTGTGAACTTTTAATTTCACTAAAAGGAACGGAACAATAAAACATAACTCATTATGGACAACAAAAATAGTACATTTTTCCTAAAGGGAGAGAGAGAGAGATTGTGAGGTCCTCAAGCTTGACCAAATCTAAGTATTGCATTCTTTGACTCAAAGAGTTCAAGAAATCCGAATAGACAATGCAAAAACAATAATAGATCAATCCTTCCAATTTGTAAAACCAACAAACATTCCTTTTCATTTAAGATTTTCAGTTTTTTTTTGAGACTATAAGATTGATTTGTGTTTTCTACGTATTAATTTTAAGAAGACTTTTACTGTGTGGTGGGACTAATTATAAGAATATTTCTAATGAAGGATGAATAGAGTACTGGAAGAAGCAGAGGATATTGGTGGTCCAACTGATGTCAAGAAATTGGAGATAGAGAAGAAAGAAAAAGAAGATCAGGAAGAGGAAGCTGGGGATGAAAATGGAGGAATTAAGAAACTCTATGACGATTTATTGATTGAAGTTTTTAAACTTGTTGATGGTAAATCCCTTTGTATATTGAAGTGTGTTGACAAGAAATGGAACAAAATGATATCTCAAAATGAACAATTAGAGGAGATGATTGTTAATGGGCACTGGCTCTCCTGCTTCTTCTTTGGTGAACCCTCCACTCCTTATTCTGATGATTCTGCCTACGATTCTGTGGACGAAGATGATATTTATGAGTGGGACGATTCTGTTGGAAAAAACGGGCGAGTCGTCAAGGAGGAAAACCCAATAGATTCTGCCTCGGAAGAGGATATTGGTAACCGGTACGAATCTGCCTATGAAGAGCTAAAGGAAATACTTAGGAAAATAGGATAGTTTTGTGTGATCTACTTCAATTGTTTAAGCTATTGTATTTTGAAATTGATCTTTGTTGCTGAACAAGGGCACAAGTTCTTTTTTTTTTGATGAAGGAAAGGGCACAAGTTCTTTGTAAGTCATTGTTCACAATGAAAATGAAATAGTATTACTTTTAGTTGCATCCTAATTAGACATTAATATGTCCACGGGCCTTTGGTGCGACGGTTGGACACCTCTCTTAATAATTTGTCGGATTTTAGGCCTCTTTCGTGTTGTTAGACTTTAAACTTCTTTCATTCATGGAGGGGTGTCTATTGTAACTGAATATGATCAAACGACTAGAAACATCAAACATGATTGCATAACTTATCAGAAAAAAAAAAAGAAAAATCGTGAAAATATCAAACAAGATTATGATCATATAAAAAATGAGACAAGAAGCATATGAAAACAAGGTCATAAATGAACTTTTGAACCATACATAAATAATATCATTGAAAAATTAAATAATCGATACAAAAAGTAAATCATTTATCATATATCTATGAGATCAATACAAAAGCAAATGCAACAATCAAATCATCGACACTAGAAGTAGATCAAAGAACAACTTTTGAAGACCCATCTATATAATATATTAGGTGGATGAGTGTTGACTGAGACAAACCTATGGGTAAATCCATCCGTCTGTGTCTTTTGATTTCAAATATTGGCCTTTTGATGTTTCACCTTCCCTCATTAACGCCCTAAATCTGAACCGTTTCCCCAATTTTGAAACGCTACATCTCAAAGATTTTCTCATTCATCGTCAACATTCAGTTTGGAGAATGAATACCTTTGTCTTCAACCTGCAAAATTTGGATTTGGAAACATCTCTTCTTATTAAGATATTCACATCTAATTGTTTGACATCATAATCCTATTTATTGAACACATAAGTGTGTTTTGAAAAAAAACAGATAAGTCCCTAGTGATCATCTTTCATTAAATCTGAGATACTGTTAGCAAATAAGTGTGTGAAATTATCATTACAATTTGTGAATAGGAAACGTGTGAAATGTTATTAAAACTGTAATGGTTCCTGAAGACATGAAACTTATCCGATAGCATTATTGTTTATGTGGTCTTTGTTCAATATATTTGCTGGTAATTCTCATCCAATGCTCACAGGAGAAAGCACATGAAGAATCTAGCAAATATTTGTTCGACGAAAGGTGTTTAATATATAGCAGAAGAAAAACGAAGTTGTTTAATATTATAGAAGGAAAGGTGTGTATAAACCGAGGTATTGACACTGACTTAACTAGTTGAACTATGAAGTTAAAGACTTGATAACTTATGTCACACAGAAAATAGTGTTTTTTTTTCTTGAAAAACGGAAAATATAGTTGGGTCGACTTAAAACACGATAGGAACTTCTTGTTGGATATTTTCAAATATTCAAATTGGTGGGATGTGTTTATTAAATGGAAAATGAAGAGATGGCATGCATCCACCGCCACATCCAGTGGGTTGAATAGGGATGACTCCTATTCATTTTAGGAACATCCAATGCACTTGTATCTCTTGGCATCCTATAAATAACTTAGGATGTTTTTTTTTTTTTTTTTAAAACACATGATATCAAAAAAAGCCAACAGAACTACATCTCTCTTGCTCTCATTTTTCATGTGTTACACAAAACAGTGAAAGAATTCTTGATTTTTTCTATACAATTTTTTGGCGAATTCGGTGTCGACTTTGATTTGGCATTATCAGTTAATTAATTCTCTGAGTGTTCTTGGTGTTGGTCAAAGTGTACATACTTTGAACCAATATAGTTGTAAAGACTTCATCGTATCCTGAAGGCATAATTCCATACCTGTTGTGTACTCGTGGTTTTACCAGAAGGGGGCGAATTACTGTCTAAAAGAATCGATATAATCGAGCTTTGAAGTTTCGTGTACAACATTATATTTTTCTGGTTTTCCATTTCAAATTATTAGCAATATATTCCAACAATTTTTAGACAGTAAATCTCGCTTAGTTTTGAAATGGAAACATCAACATCATTGACTCAATCTCTTCGCGTTATGAATCAAGACTACACACGTCTTGAAAGTTTCAATGGAGAAAATTTTACAAGGTGGCAAGAAAAACTACGGTTCTTTCTGACTTCAATCAAATTATTTTATATAATAGAAGGGGTTCTTGACAAAATTCCTGATGAGACTCCTGAAGACTCTTCTGAATTACGGGAAAAACGAAGGAAGCGAAAGGAAGACGATTTTCTTTGTCGTGGTCATATTCTGAATGCCTTGTCTACTTCTATCTACAATGCTCATCGTTCAATTGATTCTGCCAAAGCATTATGGGAAGCACTAGATAACAAATACCGCATTGAAGAGGCAAGTAATCAAAAATTTTTAATTGGTAATTTTATGGATTTTAAGATGGTTAACAATAAGTCTATTATGCTTCAAGTTAATGAATTTTTACTTATTGTTAGCAATCTTAAAAATGCTGGGATTTCTCTTATGGATGCTTTTCTGGTGGGGGTTATCATTTCTAGACTACCCCCATCTTGGAGCGACTATAAGAAAAAACTCAAGCATGACGAAGAAAATTATTCATTAGATTCTTTACAACGTCACCTTCGTATTGAAGAAGATTCTCGTATTCGAGAATTAAAAGAGACCCAAACTGATTATCAACCTAAGGCTAATGTGGTTGAAGAAGGGAAATCTGAGAAAGATTCTCTCAAGCCTAGGAAGGATAAAAAGTTTAAGAAACAAACTCCAAAGGACAAGAAGAAGGTAATTTGTTACTATTGTAACAAACCCGGCCATTATGCTCGTGATTGTCGCTCAAGAAAGAAAAATCTTAAAGGGCAAGCAAACATGGTCGAAGAAAAATTTATAGCCACAGTTTCTGAAGCCAATACAATAGATGCCGACAGTGGTTGGTGGTACGACACAGGAGCTACTATCCATGTCTGTAATGACCGTAATCTTTTCAAGACTTACGAAGTTGGCGGTGACGGAACCGATATTAAAGGAGCCAATAATATCCGTTCTAAAGTCATGGGATTAGGAACTGTGGAACTTTTCTTTACTTCTGGAAAGACTCTAACTCTTCAAAATGTTCATCATGTGCCCGATGTGACTAAAAATCTTGTATCGGGAGACCGTCTTAATAAGAAGGGGTTTAAAATGGTGTATGAGTCTGATAAATTTGTATTGTCCAAAAGGGGAACGTTTGTTGGTCAGGGGTACTCTTGTAACGGAATGGTTAAGTTGAATCTAATAAATAATAATTCTTCGGTTTATATTGTTGATTCCGTTAATTTATGGCATGGTAGATTAGGTCATGTTAATTATGGTTCTCTTAGAAATATGGAAAAATTAGGTTTAATTTCTAATTGTGATTTTAATTCTACTAGTAAATGCCATGTTTGTGTTCAAGCTAAAATATTTCGAAAATCCCATAAATCTATTGTTAGGGATTCTAATTTGCTTGACATAATTCATAGTGATGTGGGTGATTTAAAAAATCACATAACCAGAGGTGGCAACAAATATTATGTAACCTTCATTGACGATTGTTCTAGATATACTTACGTATATCTAATGAAAAGTAAAGATGAGGTCTTTGAAAAATTCATAATATTTAAAGCGGAAGTTGAAAATCAACTTGGTCTTAAGATTAAAATTTTAAGATCTGATAGAGGTGGTGAATACTATCCAAATGAATTTATTAAATTTTGCCAAACACATGGAATTGTTCACCAAGTCACTGCACCTTACACTCCTCAGCAAAATGGTATTGCAGAGAGGAAAAATAGGACTATGATTGAGATGGTCAATGCAATGTTAATTAGTTCTGACTTACCGTTATCTTTATGGGGTGAAGCATTATTATCAGCATGTTATATTTTGAATAGGATTCCCTTAAAGAATAAAAATGTGACTCCCTTTGAACTCTGGTTTAAAAGAAAACCTAATTTTAGTAGATTAAAAGTTTGGGGCTGCCTTGCATATGTTAGGAAACCAGACCCTAAGAGACCAAAATTAGGTGTTAGAGCCTACAAGTGTGCTTTTATAGGTTATTCGCATAATAGTGTGACATATCGATTCTTAAATCTAGACACTTTTGAAATTATAGAATCTATTGACGTAGAATTTTTTGAGAACTTGACGAGATCTAGTGCTAATAATCATAATTTAGTAGATCCCATAAATTTGTCTAATTCTGAGTCTACCACTGTTGACACTAATATGAATTAACATCCAAAGTCTCGTGAACCTCCTGAATTAGAACCAAGGAGAGGTAAGAGGGCTAGAACTGAACGTTCATTTGGTCCTGACTTCATCACTTATCTCATAGAAGGTGATAGAAGTGAAGTAACAGACGTTACAAAGTTTGTTTTGAATATTGATAATGATCCGATTAGCTTTTCTGAAGCTATGAATTCGAGAGATTCTAGTTTTTGGAAAGAAGCTATAAATGATGAAATGAATTCTATCTTATCAAACCAAACTTGGGTATTGTCTGATTTACCTCCTGGGGCTAAACCTATAGGATGTAGATGGATATTTAAGAAGAAGTTAAATCCTGATGGTTCCATAAATAAGTTTAAAGCAAGATTAGTTGCTAAAGGCTTTAAACAGAGGCATGGTATTGATTATTTCGATACTTATGCACCAGTGGCACGTATCTCCTCAATTCGTGTGTTGATTGCCCTTGCCTCAGTTCACCATTTAGTTATTCATCAAATGGATGTGAAAACGGCGTTTCTAAATGGTGACTTAGAGGAGGAAGTTTATATGGAACAACCTGAAGGATTTATTTCTCCAGGCCAAGAAAAGAAAGTTTGCAAGTTGGTAAAATCTCTTTATGGTCTGAAGCAAGCGCCCAAGCAGTGGCATGAAAAGTTTGATCATATTGTCCGATCAAATGGATTTGTCGTTAATGATGCAGATAAGTGTATTTACTGTAAAGTAAATAAGTCTAGTTGTGTACTTATTTGTTTGTACGTTGACGATATGCTCATTTTTGGAACTGATCTATCTTCTGTTGAAGAAACGAAAAAATTCTTATCATCAAAGTTTGATATGAAGGATCTTGGGGTGGCTGATGTTATCTTAGGAATTAAAATTCTAAGAAAGGATAATGTATTGGCTTTAAGTCAAACACATTACATCGAGAAAATTCTGAAAAGGTATGATCACTTCAATCATAAACCAGCTCCAACTCCAATGGACCCCAGTATTAAATTACTGAAGAATACTGGTCGTGCCCAAGCTCAACTTGAATATGCTAGTGTTATAGGTAGTCTGATGTATGCGATGCACTGCACTAGACCTGACATAGCCTACGCTGTCAGTGTACTGTGTCGATTTACGAGTAATCCAGGACCAGAGCATTGGAAAGCTATTTCTAGAGTGTTAAGTTACTTGAAGGAAACCATGGATTATGGTTTACATTTTAAAGGAGACCCCGCTATATTAGAAGGATATAGCGATGCCAGCTGGAATAGTATTGAGACAAAGTCAAAATCTACCACTGGATGGATTTTCACTTTAGGTGGTGCTGCTGTGTCTTGGGGATCCAAGAAGCAGACCATAATTTCTGATTCAACTATGTTGTCAGAATTAATTGCATTAGCAGATGCAAGCAAGGAAGCGGAATGGCTTAGAAATCTGCTAGAAGAAATTCCCATATGGAAGAAGCCATCTCCGTCAGTCATGATAAATTGTGACAACCAGGCAACACTTTATAACGTTGCAAATAAGACCTACAATGGCAAGTCGAGACACGTGAGTCTCAGACATCAATTTGTGAGACAATTACTCAAGACAGGAGTAATTACAGTCGACTATGTAGAAACAAAGAAAAACTTAGCGGACCCATTAACTAAAGGACTTCCTAAAGTAATGGTCTCGGTTAAGAATAAGGAAATGGGACTCAGGTCTGTGAATGAAGGTTGATCGCCTTTAACGGAAACCCAACTTATGTCTTGAAATAGATAGGCAAAGTTCAACGGGTACCAACAAGTTAAAGCTTTCGTGATTATGGAATACTAGCAATTTATATTCTCCCATTTCTGAGCTAGTATTGGTTTTCTGCAAGACAAAGGATGGATGATATATCCTTAATAAGTCCTAATTTTTTAAGTGGTGCCTCGCGGAAACACCTCAAGTGGACTTACCTAAGTGAGTGTGGAGATCAGGCCGTCTCCTAAGAAAATAAGACCGTTTTCCGAAGAAGACTCATGAAAGGGATATTGCACATGGCCATTAATGTGCGGAGTATGAACACTCTGATTCATCGAAACAAGTATGTGCGATGGCTCCGGTTTCATCACTAAAGGATTCTTGGTTCAAGATACGTTCACCATAGCATTCTGATAAAACTTTGAGTTGTCCGCACTAAGTGAAGGTTCAAATCCATAAGATACCTATCATGTATGTACAAGTTTCTACGATAATGCCAAAGTTGTTAGTTTTTTCTTTTCTTTTTATTTTTTTTTTATTTATTTCTTTTATTTGTCTCGGTTGGATATATTATTTTATACTTCCAATCTTTTAAAAATGGTGGGGGAATGTTGGATATTTTCAAATATTCAAATTGGTGGGATGTGTTTATTAAATGGAAAATGAAGAGATGGCATGCATCCACCGCCACATCCAGTGGGTTGAATAGGGATGACTCCTATTCATTTTAGGAATATCCAATGCACTTGTATCTCTTGGCATCCTATAAATAACTTAGGATGTTTTTTTTTTTTTTTTTAAAACACATGATATCAAAAAAAACCAACAGAACTACATCTCTCTTGCTCTCATTTTTCATGTGTTACACAAAACAGTGAAAGAATTCTTGATTTTTTCTATACAATTTTTTGGCGAATTCGGTGTCGACTTTGATTTGGCATTATCAGTTAATTAATTCTCTGAGTGTTCTTGGTGTTGGTCAAAGCGTACATACTTTGAACCAATATAGTTGTAAAGACTTCATCGTATCCTGAAGGCATAATTCCATACCTGTTGTGTACTCGTGGTTTTACCAGAAGGGGGCGAATTACTGTCTAAAAGAATTGATATAATCGAGCTTTGAAGTTTCGTGTACAACATTATATTTTTCTGGTTTTCCATTTCAAATTATTAGCAATATATTCCAACACTTCTTGCTTTCTTTTTTTTGTTGATTTTAGTATTTAAATATTTTGATAACTTTTGTCATGAGACAATTCTTTCAACAATATGTGAAATTTCAAGTTCTTGTAGTTTTATGCATAGGAGCTTCAAGAATGTGAAATTTATAGAAAACTCACTTGCAAATGATACTTAAAGAAAATAGTTTATGACTTCAAATTTCGTGCGACTCACAAATTTTATTTGTTCTAAACTCATTCTTCGTGACAGGTTATTATTTTGAAGAGTTTAAATACGTTCACGGTTGCGTTTGCACTCGAAAAACATGATTAGGGTCGTGCTAAAACCGAAGCACTATTTCCAATCCAATTTTAATCTCCATATTATGGAGAGAGCTAAAAAATCTTCTCCTTACTTCATAAATCTTGTGATCCGCTTTAGTCAAGTTTTTCAAGCTGAAAGACAAAAACATGGAGAATCACTACCGGTATCAATAACGACATTGTTTACAGTACATGCCTCAACACTGAAGAATAATACAAGTTGACCCATCAATAGAATATGTGTTCGCCACACACCTCCCCGTGCCCTAAGGACACAGGCTATACCCAGTACATATGTAAAATCAATATCTCTCTCTCTTGTCTTCCGCATTTTAATATGTCTTTTTCTGTCACTTCTTCTCTTTGATTCGAACTCTGTTTTTCTGGTTGTAGAGATTCGTATGTTACAACAATACCATACCACGTAACTAAATTGACTTATGAATTTGATCATTTTTCGTTTTGATGGACAAACACTTTATGCCCTTCCCTAAAACCTTCATATATAAGATAAGCGAATGACAAAACGAACTATTCTATTGGATAATGGAATGATAAACAGTTTTTTATCTAAGCAAATTAAGCCACAAAACATCACAGGCTTACCACTTTGTTCTCACACCATTGTTAGATGGAATATTTACTTTTAACTTGGTATTTATGCTTAGGAAGTACAAAAATGAGTATAAATTGACAAGTACTCATTATTCATATCGGCAAATATGTATAAATATATGTAGTTATTTATATAATATTTAAAGCTAGATATGGTTAAGTGTCTATCTCAACTTAATATGACAGGAAGAAGAGTTCACCAAAAGGTACTTTTCAAGACTAAAATAAAAGAGAATATAAGCTGAGAAATTCGTGGAGAATAGATGTTGTTTAATTTTGTGTAATCTCTTTATCTATCTCATTCACCATTATCTGTGTTGGTACCTGGTAGTTCCATTTGTTTTCTTAGTAGGATACGCATATATCATGATATATCTATTTACTGAATAGGACATGCACCAATGCATATTCTTCCACTTGCTTCTCTTGAAAAATCCATAATTAGGGTTCTTATCTTTGTTCTTGAAATCAATTATCATATGAGTATTCTTGATTCTTACTAGTACAGTTTAACATCCGTTTGTGCCCACTAGTCACTACAAAAAGTGAGGATTTGGCGACGACTCAGTATGAATGACATCCCTAAATAGCGTGGGTAATAGTGGTATTGTCGACGGCATAAGAGAAGTCAGCACTAGAGGGCAATACCAAGGGTTTACACATGATCCGTGAGTAAAAGTGTGTCGCTTATAAACGTTGGTACGGGATGTCGGAGAGGAGAGTTGGGGACAGTTCAATCAAGCTGGAAGATATTATCCAAAATACTAAAATAAGTTATATCACCACAAATAAAAATAATGTCTTAAAACTATATATGTTCATTTAGATATCAAGTGTCTTTAGCAATCAACTCCACACATGCCAAATACTGCAATGGGTTTTTATTGACATATATGGAGGACTTTATATGATCTTTATTCTTTTGCCTTCTATACTTTTGGAATATCAATCTAGAAATTTCTACATAAAAAGATTATTGTATCCCCCTCTTTTCTAATCAATCAATATATCTATGACAAAAACAAAAAACCACATGAACCCAAGTTAAGATATGATGCATCAAATTGGTCATTTTACTTCATTATGATCACTATAAAAGAGTAATTTTACAAGGAGCACCCTGAATGATGTTTCATTTACACACAACTTTTACAGTTTTATACTTTTGTGTTTAAGGAAAGACATTGAGCCCTTTTCAAATATATTTTTTGGTAACATCATTCATTTGTATATTAGTTTAGCACATTTAATGTTTATATGATAATCTAACCTGGGACTTCTAGAATTTTGGATTTTATATTAACACTGTTGACCAGTTGAACAATCAAATCATGTTGAGGTGTGTTTCTTGTTTAAGGTGTCATTTGACAACCAAAAGTATAAGTACTTTTGTTTGTAGTAGAAATTTTTTTACTTTAAAAATGTAAAAAAATGTAAAAAAAATTTCAAAAATATATTTGGCAAAAATGTTACTTCTAAGTAAATAAGTCAAAAAGTTAGTTTGGCAATCCAATTTACTTCTGATAATTTTATTTTTCTTTTACTTATAGAGATACTTGATTTTAGTGAATTTATTTATGATTTCCACGATTACTCTTGTATACGAAGTGGTGGTGATATTAGTGGTAGTGGTAGTGGTGGTGGCGGTGCCTCGAAGGTATGATTATGGAGTTTGGTCGTGGTTGAGGTATGATGGTGGTCGTAGAGGAATGATGATGGCAGTGGCGATGGTGGTAGTAGAACTATGGTGATGGTAGAGGTAGAGGTATGATGATGGTGATGGTGGTGGAAGTATGGTGGTGGTGGTGTGGTGGTTGAGATATGGTGGTGGTGGTGGTGGTGGTGGATAAGGTATGTGAGTGGTAGCGACGGAGGTATGGTGGTGGTGGTGGTGGTGGGGGTGGTGTGATGGTTGAGATACGATAGTGGTGGTGGTGGTGGACGTATGGTAGTGGTGGTGGACGTATGGTGGTGGTGGTGGATGAGGTATGTGACTGGTAGTGACGGAGGTGTGGTGGTGGATAAAATATGTAGGTGGTAATGATGGAGATTTGGAGGTAGTGGTGGGCGTATAGTAGTGGTGATGATGGATAAAATATGTGTGTGGTAGTGATGGAGGTATGGTGGTGGTGGGGAAGGTACGGTGATGGTGGAGGTACGAAGGTGGTTGTAGTTGAGGTATGGTGTGGTAGTGGTGTTAGTGATGGAGGTATGGTGGTGGTGGTGGCGGTGATGGTGGTGGTGGTGGTGGTGTGGTGGTGGAGGTGGTGGTTAAGGTGATGGTGGTGGTGGGGAAGGTACGAAGGTGGTTGTAGTTGAGGTGTGGTACTGTGGTAGTGATGGTGGAGGTATGGTGGTGGTGGGGAAGGTACGGTGATGGTGGAGGTACGAAGGGGGTTGTAGTTGAGGTGTGGTGTGGTAGTGGTGTTAGTGATGGAGGTATGGTGGTGGTGGTGGTGGTGGTGTGGTGGTGTGGTGGTGGTGGAGGTGGTGGTTAAGGTGTGGTGGTGGTGGTTGAGGTATGGTGGCGGGGGAGGTGCAATTGCTGTTGAGGTGGTGGTTGTTGAGGTATGGTGGCGGGGGAGGTGCAATTGTTGTCGAGGTGGCGGTGGATGTACAATGAAATGGTAGAAGTTTAGTTGTGGTGGTGGAGCGGAGCTAGATGAAGAAAAAAATTTGGTCTAAGTAAACTTTGTATATGTGTTGTACATAAGTTACTTTACTTTAAAGTCAAAAGCTAAAAATTTGAACTTTAAAAGAAAGTCAAATTTTAACTTAAGTGAAGTCACAAGTTTTCACGTTACTAAACTAACCTCTTTACTTTTCTACTTAAATGAGGAAAAAAGTTACTTATTTTAATGTTGTCAAACGACACCTAAACTTCCAAATTAAAATTTATAGATGGAGTGGGGGTCTCAACCTAAGTCCCTATAATTTCCCCAACATTTTATATGGTCCAAAAATAAAAACGCTCTAGAAGAAGAAAAAGGAAAAGTGAAAGTACAATTATACACAGCACCAATATATGGTTTGGAGTTAGGTATCAAATTGTGATTGGCTACATAGAAACTGGAGGGTTTCAACAAAAAAAAAAAATACATAGAAACTGGAGGGTCCGACCTAGAGTTCCCAAATGGATTTTTGAGCCAGGGGTCCAAAAAGTGGGGGGTAAACCCAAAAAAAATCCACTCTTGCCCAAAAATTAGTTGCAGGTCCAAATGTCAGATTTTTTTTTTTTTATTCCCCTCTTGCCCTTGGACGGGACATGCTGACGTTTTCCTGAAAAAAAAAAATGTCTGGTAAATAAAATAATTTACCAGTATACGAAAAATTCAAAGTTTCAAAATTTTTTGAAAATTTGAAAACGAAATTTCAAATTCCCGCCCAGCAAACCATCTCTTCCCGGTAAATAAAATAATTTCCCTTACACAAAAAATTCCAATTTTCAAATTTTTTTGAAATTTTCAGACGAAATTTTTTTTTCGAAATTTTCAAATTTTTAAACGAAATTTCAAATTCCCGGCCAAAATATCAAAATTTTTTGAAAATTTTAAATTCCCGGGCAAATTTTGAAATTTTTTTGAAAATTTTAAATTCCCGCCCAGCAAAAGTGTCTAGTACAGAAAAAAATTTCCAGTAAATAAAATAATTTCCCGGTCTCAAATTTTTTTTTCGAAGTTTTGAAATTTTCAAACGAAATTTCAAATTCCCGCCCAAAATTTCAAAATTTTTTGAAAATTTTAAATTTCCGGGCAAATTTTGAAATTTTTTTGAAAATTTTAAATTCCCGCCCAGCAAAAGTGTCTAGTACAGAAAAAAATTTCCAGTAAATAAAATAATTTCCTGGTCACAAATTTTTTTTTTCGAAGTTTTGAAATTTTCAAACGAAATTTCAAATTCCCGCCCAAATTTTCAATTTTTTTACGAAATTTCAAATTCCCGCCCAGCAAAAATGTCTAGTACAGAAAAAAATTTCCAGTAAATAAAATAATTTCCCGCCCAAATTTTCAAATTTTGTAATTTCCAGTAAATAAAATAATTTCCGAAATTTTCAAATTTCTAGTAAATAAAATAATTTTCAGAAAAAAAATCGTTTCCCGAGAATTTTCGATGGCATGAACGGTAAATACTTTATTTTCTAAGGGTCCTTTACGTAATTTTGACCCCCAAACTGACACATTGGACCTCCCTTTCATTTTTAGGCAACTTTGGGTGAAATTTTCATTTTGGCCCCCTTTTTGGACCAATGGCTCAATCCCTCTTCCCAAATAGGCTATTTTTCATTTGGTCCCCTACTTATGATTAACTTGCTACCTAGCCCACTATCTTTGCACAAATTTCCAGATAGTCTCCTTTATATTTTTTTCCCTACAAACGTAGAGTCAAGTAACATTTAAGTCATATGACGAATTTCCTAGTCTACCCTTCTTTAAATCATTTTCCAACTTCACCCAAGAGGGCATTAGAGTGAAATGTATGTGTTTTCTCTGTTCTTTTAGTGTTTTTCTCTGTAGTAATCACTTTCTATACCCTTCTTTAAATCATTTTCCAACTTCGCCCAAGAGAGCATTAGAGTGAAATGTATGTGTTTTCTCTGTTCTTTTAGTGTTTTTCTCTGTAGTAATCACTTTTTATACCCTTCTTTAAATCTTTTTCCAACTTCACCCAAGAGAGCATTAGAGTGAAATGTATGTGTTTTCTTTGTTCTTTTAGTGTTTTTCTTTGTAGTAATCACTTTCTAATCAATAATAGAATTTTGTATTCCAGTGAAGTGATCAATTGGGCCAGTGACATCCAAGACGACAATGGATATAGATTTTCTGGATTTTTTTTTTTTTACTATGCTTCCAGTTTGTTGATTCCTTACTCTATTAACATAAACGAATATGGCTATGTCGAAAGATGAAGTAAGCTCTAGAATCTCCTCTATAGTATGTCTGGTTGTTGAATGGTGCATGATTTTTTTTTTGAGTGTATTCGGTCTAGCATCACTTCCTATTCCATTGCCAATTTTTAGGGCTTATTTGCTACATCTATAAAGTATTTTTCACAAGTATCTCAACAATTTTCATGGTTAATGGCTTAATGTACTTGCCAATTAAAAAATGAGTTATTTGAGAAGAGAACCCCAAAATTCTTCATAAAAAGATAGGTTTGGGATTGAGATTCCAAAAGGAAGATGAAGCAATACTTTGAATTAAGAATCTAATCTTAACCAATCTGACGTCATATGTTCTATTACGTCAATATATTAAAGTTCAATGAATTATTCAGTGGGACGGAAGCACATTATCGAAAACAGATGATGATATTCTCCTCATTTTTCCATTTTCTAAGCATTAGCGTACATGAAAATTAGCACATAATTAGAAATTTAAAACTAAAACAAGGACCCACCAGCAACAAAGAAAGTGAAAATTACAAGGACAAAAATACCCATCCTAATCCCTCCTTATACCATCACTAATCCAAGTCCACTTCTCTATTTCCACAGTGGTTTACAACCTTAATTAGTATCTTAGAAGTAGGATTAAGCCTTGTTTGGTGTTTCATTAGATCTCACGGCCGATTCCGGTACCGGAATGTTAGCGGGAGTGTGTCTGTAAGCATCTGCGTTATGCATTTCGCCATCTTTTCCAGTTTCAATGTCTTCAATTGTGGACAATTCACCATTTTCCTCAATACCCTTAATCGGTTCTCGGACAGTTGTTTCGGTTTCTATTTCTTTGTATTCTTTGTATTTTCCCCATAACACAGAATATAAACCCGCTACAATCAAAACAGCACCAAGAATACTACAACAAAAAAAATGAAAGAAAAAAAAAAATTAATTTAAGAAAATAAAAGAAATTACGAAAATACCCGTGGATTATGAATGAAATTATAAATAAAATTTGGTTTGTTAAAATTACCCTCCAAGATAAATCTTTTCAGCAAGAATGAAAGATCCCATGATTGCAACAATAATCATCATCAAAGGACTAAAGGCAGTCACAAAGACTGGGCCTCTTTTCCTCATAACTAGTCCTTGAACATAGTAAGCTATGCTTGATGACACAATTCCCTGCACATTAAATGTTGCATATCAAATTATTAACTATATATTTTAGAGATAGAAACCGAAAGAAAGTATATATTATGTAAATAGGGAGAGAAAGCGAAAAAAGGAGAAATAAGAGAAAGAGAGGTTACAGCATAAGCAGCAGCAAGAAGGTTCATGTCCCAACCAATAGACCAAGCAGAAGGTTTGTGCTCCATCACTAAAGTGACAGCAATAGATTGTAGTGTACCCACCAAACAAATTAGAGTTGTAAGCGATAGATGAGCTGGGTATCTCTTCAGTGTTATTGCCTGCAAAATTTTCAGTCCGAATTGTTTTATTTAGCGATACAATAGTCATTTTAAGTTATTTCAGATAACAACGTTTTGGTTCAGATTTATTTTATGCTAATTAAAATTTGACAAAAATTAACCCGACCAAGATATTCACATAAGTCGGATAAGAATTTAACCTGCAAAATGAAGAGAGCAGCCCAAGCAAGAGTAGCAATAATAAGAAGAATAGATCCTTTAAGAAAGTCTTTGTCAGCTGCATTTGTACTAATGTTGTCCGAGGATGTTCCACTAGTATCATGTTTTGCCCACACCAACTCCATGATTGGTCCTTTGTACAAAGTCATCAACATCGCTCCTGCAACTGTCACTATTGTTCCGACTACCTTCGCTTGGCATCTCACTTTCTTTATGTCAATTATCTCCATCCTTCATTTCATTTCATGACCACATTATTAAGTTAACTCATAAATTAAAAAATGTTATTGACACGATAATGATGATGAAGAGGTAAATATGTACCGGCATAAGGCTGCCATGACAAATGTCATTGCGGGTAACATGTTGCTCATAGCACATGAAAAGGTTGGAGACGTGAATTTTAACCCCGCATAGTAAAAATTTTGATCAATCACCGGTCTGTAAAATTGAACAAATTTAAGTACTACGGTTAGAAAATGGAGACTTACATTTTTTTTATTTATATAGTTAACAAATATTGAAGATTAATAGAGTAATATACACTAACCCAAGTAGAGCCAACACGAATATTTGCATGAAAACTGCGAATGTCATCTTAGGTCGGATTTTCCTAAAATAGAATTATATTAGTGAATAGTTAGAACTTTTCCGTTGATGAAGATAATTAAGTAGCTTAAGTTTATCATATTGTAGTACCTTTCAAGAAATATTGCAAAGGGAGCAATAGCAACGGTAGCAAAAGCGTGACGATAAACAACAAGAACGTAATGGCTCATGCCACGGTTAAGAGAGACTTTTGTAATGATATTCATTCCGGCATAGCCGAATTGTAAAGAAATCATGGCTATGTAAGGTTTGCATCTTTGGAAAAAGCTATTATTACCTCCTTGATTCTCCATTTTAGCTTCTTATGACTCAAATTCACTTAAAAACTATGTACAATTAAGAGGAAGAAGAGAGAAAGAGAAAGAAGAGTTGTTGTTAATAGTAATTTGGTTGTGCCTCTCTTAAGGAAATAAGTATGATAACATCGCATATTTATATGAGTTTTTTTGGAGGATGAGTCTTATCAAAATCATTTGAGGCTTACGTGTGCTTGTGTTTGTTTTTTGTGTATTGATGGTATAGAGTTCTTACATGTGTTCAAAGCATCGTATTGTTCTAATCTTCTTAGTATAATATTCCTAGTACTAAAGCATACCTACAACTAAGGGCCCTAGTCTAATCTGCCAAACCATATAATGGGAATCATAAATAAGAAAAGTTATAAATATCTTAAGGAATTTAGTGGTGATTCCATTTTTATAGGTGTGTCCTTGGTGGTTATATCAAGTAGATATGATACAGATGATAATCGATCAAAGAATAATGCTACGAGAATGATATAAATTTGTGGAATTCTCATTATCAAGAATTATCTTTACTGTATAAAAGATAAACAAATACAACATATATTTCACAAATTCATAAGGTAAACTACTGAGTACAATACTCGAACTTACAATCTCTGGGTATGCAATACTACGGAGTCATTTTGTAAAACAACAAGCACCACTATATTTGCATAAATGTAATAATGTCTCGTAACACTGTCGGGATTGTCAAATAAACTTTTAGTCGACTGTGTATCTTTTGATTTGTTTATCAATTATAATTTCAATTGCATACCCATATTTTCTACGATGTAATACATACTATATATGATCGTGAATGTTCACTATCTGAGTAGTAACATATGTGTCTCCGTTTGCTCCCTAAAAATTTTTGCCCATAGCTCTCTCATTTTTATCCGCATGAAGACCCTACCTATATAGAGGATAACATATGACTATAAATGTTGGCGAGGAATGAAGTGTAAAATAAAAAAAATAGGACCCACAAATTTGGTGTAGTGGTAACCAATTGGAGAGGCACCCAAAAAAGGGTGCATGCTGATGTTATCACAAGTCTTTTTTCTCATATTTTTTTCCAAGTGGAAGTTCACACGTGTCATCCACCTATGGTTAATCATTTTGACTGGGCCAACCAATAAATCTAACGGTTCCTGATCCCATCTTTTGAGAAATGAACAAATCTCAGCCCTTGAAAGTTGAGGATTAAATGACGTCGGCCAAAGATAAAAGTGTAATGTTTTACTTGTATAAGATGACAATGATTGTAGTGATCGTATCTGTTTTCTCGTTTGTTTTACCCAATTACAACTATTACAAGAGAGATCGGTGTCAAATGTACCCATAAAGTGTCTAATAGTGAAGGTAAAAATAATGAAAATGATATGAAAGTTAGAAAAGATTAACTTGCTGCATACTGAGATTTCTATTTTATTGAATGTCTTTTAGGTTGAGAATAAGAAAACTCTCGGTTCTTTATGAACTTCTACTAAAACATAATATTTTCGGTTTCATGTATTTCACTATGACACTTTTGCAATTAGGCTTTTCATGGATTATAGTAGGATAAGAATGATCTGTCTTATAAATAGACCAAGGGGTGAACAACGAAAAATAGTAGGATATATAGATTGGAGGAAAGGAAATTAATAAAAGAAAATAGTGAAGCAGAAGGGGAGGGGTGAACAATGAAAAATAAACCGAGTTTGTTTTTAGCAGAGACATCTAGTAGAAATCTAGTTTCCTAGATTGAATAGAAGTATGAGGTAGCTAGGTAGGATGCCTAATATCACACTATAATATGAATGTCTAATTCCATATAATTATTCACTGATTTTTACTACTACTTTTTATAGTATGGTTGATTCTACTGCACAATCGTGGTCAATAATATGGTTTGTTATGTGGCGAACTACGTAAATATTCCGTTTTCGTTCTCTTAAGGTGTTTCATCCTTTAATCTATTTGGTGTTCATTCATCTTAACAAAATCTAGTTCAAAAAGAAAAATATACTGCTCAAAGTTCGAATTAAAGATCACCTTTTCCTATTGGACTGATGGGAGAATCAAATAGTTATAAAGAAGTTTTAGGTCATCAATATTCAAGAATCATTGAGGTCACCTTGTTCTAGAATCAGAATACAATGTTATACATGAAAACGTTTCTTATACCCTGCTAAAATTCTTCTTATTTTTTTCCTAATCTTATTCAAAAAGCTTTCTTTTGTGCCAATTTTTAGTTAAGTTCAGAGTATAAGATATTCAATGACTTCGACCTCCATGAATGGCTGCATTTTTCATTCAATTATCTACTTTATAACTTTCGGGGCCCAACTCGAAATCCACTTGTTATTTTGGTGAGTAAAAGAGAGAGGAAAATCAAATATTTGACAAAATTATCATCTCAGTACATATGGATCTTATAGTAATTATTCCACAAGTCAACCTTTTGGTTGCAAAAGTGGTTGATAATGTTGACATAATCTCTAAAACACTAGAGGGCCTAGGTTCAATTCCCAGATGTTGACATTATTGGACTATATTAGCTCAAGTAGATTATATATGATATAAGTATCAAATTAGTCATTTTCCGAAGATTTGCAAATCACATGAAAAATCACTTCATAAGCATATAGGTACATATATGTTCATGAATTGAGCACCAAACGTTCCAGCCGTATAATGTCAAAATGGGGATCTAATCACATTCCAATCGTATCCAACTCCGTCATGTCATCTCATGTCCTGCCACACCGGACACCGAACACCCACAAATATAGGGTCAGTGGAGTGTTCTTGATCAAAAGTGAAATGAGGCCGGGAGGAGGAGACATGATGAGTAGTAGCTTGGATATCCTTATAGAAATGGTGTCTAGTGGAGTGTTTCTTCAAATGTGAAATGATTGTTCCTCAAGCAAAGGGGTGCCATGAGTAGGCAAAAGAATCACGTGAAATTTATTTTGGGATTAGGGTTTAATCAAGACTTAGAGCATCTCCAATGCAAAACTCAAAAAAATCTCTATTTGTCCTATTTGTCAAGTTTCAATTGAGATTCTCACTCCTAGGTGTCGAAAATAGAGATCCTCAATTCTTGTATGTCTCCAATGCAACACTCTAAACTCTTTTATTTTACTTATGTGTCATGGTTATTTTTGTAAAAAAATAATTAGTTATTTTGGAAATATACGAAGACTTGAATTCTATTGGTTGAAATTTAAATATTGATGAGTTGGACAATTAGAGATATCTCAAGAGGACACTCTGAAAATGGAGTGTCCTCTTGAGATATCTCTATTCCACTCTCGACACATCATCTTTGAGATCTTAGTTCAGTTTTGCATTGGAGATGATTTTTTAAGAAAAACTCAGAAAATCCTATGTGGCACTCCGAGTTTCTAAGATTGAGTTTTGCATTGGAGATGCTCTTATATGTTTTTTTGTAAGTCCAACCAAAATAAATACGATTATTTATAAATAAATAAAAAATTAACCACAAATATATTTTTTCTTAGAGTTCGTAACATTTTAAAATTCACAAAGTTTATCATTAGTTGCCTATTCTATTTGGATTGTATAACTTAAACTTGTAGCTAACAAATAACACAAAAATGTTGTTTTATCCTTTTTAAAGTCGAAAACTAATTATAATGTTGTTGATTAGTGTAAGGGGATTTTATGTAAAGAAAAAAGAGGAAGATTTATGTCTAGTCTTTTTTTTTTCTTCAGAAAACATATCTATGTGAGGATCATCTTGTTTAAAAGCTCATGTTGTCGACGGTCACGTTCTTTCTTTCTATCAACTCGGATAGAATTTGCCACTTATTTGGAGAACGATAAAGATATGATGGCGTATTTCTTTCCTTGTCTTCTCCTCTTTTACTTTTTTCTTTCTTTTTTCACTTTATATTTTTGTTTTTGGTTTTTATCTATTTTGTTGGGAGTGACTAGGGTTTCTTAAGTTCCCATTAAGGAATGTTTGGGACTCAGAGGGTTTGATATTGTGGTGATGATATGATTTGATGATGATGTTCATGGTTTTACTAATCCACCTGAGTTTGTCCCTGAGAGTAGGGTCTCCTTAGTTTCTTGTTGTTTGTGTCACTTCTTGTTTTCTTGTCATTTGTCTTTGAGTCCAAGTGAGAGTGGTCCAAAGAGTAGAAAATGGGTATTGTAGGTTGGTGCCCCATTTTCTCTATTTATTACCATAGTGTTGAGTTAGATAATTACATAATATAAACATTATATATATCTGTCAATTTATTTCTCTACAAAATTATCATGTCTTGTTCAACATAATAATGGAGAAAAATGGTTGAACTTCAAGATTACAAATATGAGTTCAACTTCTTGACTCATACTTACGTATTTTGTGGTAGACATAATAAACGTTCATACCTAAAACAAAGTCCTATAGATAATGGACTTAGGTTACGATTGAAAACAAAAGTAGAGGTTATAATAGAGTGACGTCGAGTGAGTTTGGAGTCGTCTCACAAAAACAAAGAAGAAAAGAAAGAGAAAAATATCTTTCAAGCTAAGATAGAAAATTAGGACTTCAACTTCAAAAACTAACTTAGTAGAAGTGTTAGTTTAAGAATCTTGATATAGCATTTTGTATGTAATGATTCGTTCTAAACAATTCCTTTTGAATTACCTACACTCACTCGTGCAACAATTTTTTTAGGTTTCTTAATAAAGTTAATTCATTTAAATATTATTCGGTCAAGTGAATGAATTAAAATATAATTGTCCCAATTTTATCGCTAGTACAATCATAATCTTAATAAATTTTAAGTGTGTAGCTTTATACCAATAATCTTACCTTTTTACATTCATGGATTATAATCAACAAGTTTTTTATTTTTGGTGAAAGTTTATAATTAACAAGTTGATTACGAGAAAAATGTGGGTCATTTTCATCTTCTTATATTATGAACATATAATGCACCTCTGAAAATCCATAATCAACACTCTATTGCAAAGTAGGTCTAAATTATTAAGCATGCATGCACCTTCTAACACTTAAATTTGTTTTCTTCCAAGGGTCCAAAAAATTAAAGACACTCTTTATTTCCACCAAAATCTTGTTTTTTTGAACAATGCAATATCCCTTGGCAGGATCTTATGAAGTTGTAGAAAATGCCAATAAAATGGCTCAAATTTAATCAAATTTGTGAACCCTAACTAGCTTTAAAGGCTTTATATTAGCTTTCTAATCTCTAGTTTTATAGGTCCTAGCTATAAACCTCAATTATTTTCCTTTCCTTTTGGTAAAGTTTCCTATCATTAATTATTTGCATGATGCAAGATTCTTAGTCAAAAAAAAAAAAATTTTGGGTCAAAGATTCACTCTTTTTATAACCAAAATTTTAATCTTTATGTTCAAGCAATTGGGCACTAAAAGTTTGCTTTCACAGCTTTATGTTTCCCTAATCTAACCATAATTATCACTAATCATTTTTAATATAAAAAAGAAATTCGCATTAGTTCTTTGTTTTTTTTAATATGTACATGTTTATTCGTGACGAGAAACAATAACAAAATGATCCTCTAAAATTATGTAGAATGTTAATTAATGTAGTTTAATTGATAATTTGAAGGAGTACCTGTAGCAGATCTTCATGGACACTCATGTATGAATCAATCGAGTAAAAGAAAATCATACTTTATTATACATGAAACTATAAGCATGATTCTTCCCATTATATCTAATTTAAGAATATTTACAAAATATAAATTTTAAGTGACATCTTATATATATTTTAATAGGTTTGTGGGAAATATATTTATATATGTTAGAAAAAAGAAATACTGTTATAATATTTCATTAGCACCAAGTAGTGACAAAAATGTCCATCTTTAAGTGAGATTTGTTTGCTTTTAAAGGAGACTTTACTAAAGGATTACCTTTTCATCACCTTTGACTAGTATTTTGGTTAGAACACTTAGAAGATGAATGCTTTAATAGCTTATCCCTCTACTAAATATCTTTTCTTTATTATTGGTTTAATTAATTTTGGACTGTGATTATGAAGATCCTAAAATCAAGTTGCATGTTGAAAATATTTGATCAACAACTTGCATGTTCTAAAACCTGCATTATAGTTAATCTTGTGCCTATAAGATATCATGGCTTCATGGTTACAACAATCTAGTTAAGTTTAATATTGTGTTTTCTGAGCTGGAAGTGTGACAACTGCCAAGATTTTGGGTATAAAGATTGAATTAGTCGTGGCCCGGTGGCAGGGACGGATCCAGGATTTTCACTTAGGGGGTGCGGATTTATATACCTAAATAATTTTTTTTTTGCAAACACAATAATTAATAAAATACTTATATTCATTAATTATATTAATACATCAACGATTACAAACGCAATTGACCTCTACGAGAGTTCATATTTTGAAATGTTCGCATAATCGACTCATTGTCAATTTCACTAAAAATTTCTTTTTCAATAAAGACTACTAAACTATCATTTAGCCACGCATCACTCATCCTGTTTCTTAAGCGTGTTTTAACTAGCATCAGTGCTGAAAAAGCTCTTTCAACAGAGGCAGCTGCAACCGGCAAAGTCAGTGCTAAAGTGATAAGCAAATAAACTAGATGATATGCTTTATCCCTCTTAGTTTCCACCAATGTTCTGGCAAGAGCTCCAATTCCATCTAAATGTGAGAAACCATCATTGTGCCTCTTATCGTAAATGTAATTATCAAGCTGAGAACTTAGTAGCATAGTGTCAAGACTACTGAAATCTGACGGATAAAATTCAGCAAGACGCATCAGCTTACTTTTGTCGAAAAGAGCAAAATCTCTAGATGGACTCAAACATGCCATACAACGGAGCAACTCCGTATTCTTCTCAGTGAAACGAGCATTTAATTCTTGAAGTTGCATATCAATAACGGTATTGAAAATATCCACTTGATAGTGATACAAGTTTGTAATTTGTTGTGCATTCCTTCTGCTTCTCCCTTGAACTATGTACGAACCATTAAGATCAACAACTTCAATATTATGTTTTTCACAAAAAGTACAAACATTCCAGACCAACGATGACCACTCATGGTCTTGTACATATTGGATTCTAGATTTTGATGACTCAACAAAATCCATTGCAGTCACAATATCTTGGTCTTTTCTTTGTAGTACTTGTGACAATTCATTTGTTATTCCCAACAAAAGCCTCATCAAATGTAAACAAAATACGAACTCAAAAGTTTGCATATTGGATAACAAATCTATTGCTTCCCTTTTTTGATCCGCTCCAACAGAATGTGTAGCAATAACTTCAAGGACGTCCATCACAGTACTGAACATGAAAGGTTTTAACAAAGATGTCAAATTGTTATAGTGGGAACCCCAACGAGTAGCTCCAGATCGCCTAAGACTTGTTTCTTGATTTAAACCTTGTCCAGTTATAAGGTCTCCGAGTTCATTTGCTTCTATTTTTTTGTTTTTTGTATAATGTTAAGCATACTTTGTCGCTTGCACGATCCTCCAATAACATTAATCATTTGCCCGACTAAATGGAAAAGTAAGTTCATACTCACATGATTATCCGCTAGTGATACCAAACAAAGTTGCAGCTGATGAGCAAAGTAGTGGACATAATAAGCACATGGATTTTATATAGGTTAGTAGTTAAATTGATTATATTTTAAAAAAATAAAGCTAAATTGGGGGCAGCTAGGTTCGAACCCATGTCACACTGGTTCCCAATGCTAAGGGGCTTGCCATCTCTACCATCAGGCCATTCTCCAACTCTGTTAGAACAATGCACGGTCATTTACATATACTTACAAGCACAGGCACTTCAGAAATAAAACTTAAAATGTAGGTACTGGGTTTCGAACTCATGACCTTCATGTCAAGGGCACTTGAATCCCGTACTTTAACCATTACGCCAGAGTCTTCTTCATGTCATCTAAACACATCGTTATATACATATGCACATATACCTACATCTATATAAAAAAAAAATACTACTACTACTATTATTTTTTTTCGGGAGGATCCAGGGGGTGCGGCCGCACCCCCTCGCACCCCCATGGATCCGCCCCTGCCCGGTGGTCCTGAGTGTGAGACCTCAAGTTACGGGAGAAGATCGCAGGCTGAAGAAGGTTGTCAGCCAGAGACCATGAAGAAGAAAATGAGGTGAGGACGTGAGGTAAAAGATTTTAGGATGCGAAGGCTAGGAGAGAAAAAGGTATTCTTGGAAAAAAAATTTAAAAAAATTGGTTTTGAAGACAATAGGAACTGGGACACTCTTAAACAGCCAGTTGGTACGAAATTGAAAGCCAAAACGAAATTACTAATGAAAATCACAAATGGATTCTTTTTTTGTTGAAATGTATTTTTGGGGTTATTATCAAAAAAAAATTTAAACATGACTTTCTCTGTGAATGTTGTTAGGTTGTGTAAATACATGTGAAAAGTAGTTCCTTCATCTAAAACTTATTAGCCAAAATTATTTGTTCCAAACAGTGGCACACTTAATTTTAGAGATAGGTAAATCACACTTTTGGGAGTTTTAAAGGCGCCTCTCTCAGGCAAAATTCGAGGAGAACTTAGCAATGGAAGGAGGATGTGCCTTTAACGTCCATGGGAGGTGTCTTTAAAACTTCCCAACACTTTTTTGCCCCATCAGTCGTGCATGGGCGTGCCTTGAACATATAATTAATGGATACTCCGGCCGATTTGGCTATAGATATTTGATTGTTCAAGTAGTTGATAGTGTTGATATAAATTCTGGAAGTTTCAGATACGATTCTGAGAAGAGGTGGAATCTATATTTATTGAATTTAAGTTATTGAAGATATAAATTAGTTTAGTAATTTAATTTAAGCCGGATTAACGCACATCATAGTCTACTTCCAAAAAGAAAAAAAAAATTATCCGCCTTTGATTCACATTTTTACTTGGTGCATTGACTTGGATAGCCTGAATTGTCAAACCCACTATTTTCTTCACCACGACTTTGACTCATCTCTTTTTTTTTTTTTGGAATGGTTAACATGCTTCGAACCCTTGAGTGGATGACTAAACCTCTCTCTCTCCCACCCTCATCCTCTCTCTCATGTGATTCTGGATGATGTAAGACTATAAAATTTGTGTTCGACACGTCCCTTCCTCAAGCTAAAGAAACAAAGAGGGGAGGTGGAACGGTTCTCGTCCTTGTCTTTATTATCATTGACGTGCAATTGTATACCACCAATATTTGTAGGCACACGAAAATTTGCATTTAGGTAGTACGCCTTCATTCGTATGGGTTTGGTAAAAAGGTAATGCTATAAGAGACTAAAAGTCAAAATCTAATTCGAATCAACGGTTTTCATTTTCAAATCAAGTGTCTCTCTGGCTCGATGGACGGTCCATTCTTATTGAAGTATGGAGTACATCATTTTTTCAAACCTTTTCAATCTTTTCTCAAAAGACTAGCACTTCTCTACCCAACGCTTCCCCACACACTGTATCAAATAACCATGCAACTAAAAACCTTCATTCTTCCAAGACCAAAATCATCTCATAATTTCTTCACAAAATTCTTCTCAACTTCAAACCCAAACAATCTAATCTCTCACTACTTCTCTCTCTTAAATTCATCTCCAAACCCTAAACACCTTCGTCATCTTCACGCTCACTTACTCCGTACATCTCTCTACAACAATGTCATCCTTACTTCTAAACTCATCTTAATGTACTCAAAACTCAATCATCTCTTACCTTATTCCTACTCTGTTTTCCTTCACATGCCTAATCGTAATAACTATACTTGGAATATCATGATTGGTGAGTTTTCTCGCTCTAATTTCCCTCATAAATCGATTCAATTGTTCATTCAAATGAAGGGTTCTTCCGTTCCTCCTGATGAATTTACTCTTCCTCTTGTTCTTAGAGCTTGTGCTAGTTCTGGGTCGATCATTAATGGCATGTTTGTTCATGGGTTCTGTTTGAAATTTGGATTAGATAAACATTTATTTGTTGCTTCAGCTTTGGTGTTTGTTTATGTCACATTAGGTAGGATTTTTGAAGCTAGGAAGGTGTTTGATGAAATGTCTCAGAGGGATTATGTACTTTGGACTGCTATGTTAGCTGGCTATGCACAACATGGAGAACCCGTGTTGGCTATGGAAGTGTTTAGAGAGATGATGAATGAAAAAGATATTGAGTTAGATTGGGTTGTTATGGTTAGTTTGATTTTGGTTTGTAGTCAATTAGGATGGTTGAAAAATGGAAAAAGTATTCATGGATGGTGCATTAGAAGGTCAATGGGATCAACTTTAGGTTTAAATTTAGGGAATTCTTTGATTGATATGTATGTCAAATGCAGTTCATTACACAATGCTCATTCTGTTTTTAATCGAATGGCGATGAAAGATGTGATTTCATGGAGTTCATTGATTTTAGGGTATGGGTTGAGTGGAAATGTGGGTATTGCTTTAGGTCTCTTTGACGATATGATTTTAGAGGGGTTTAAGCCAAATGATGTTACATTTCTTGGTGTTTTATCTGCATGTGTTCATGCAGGTATGGTTGAAAAAGCGCGAAAATTTTTCGATATGATGAAAGATTTTGGTGTGGCAAAAGAATTGAAGCACTATGCTTGCTTTATTGATTGTTTAGGAAGGGCAGGATTCTTAGCCGAGGCGGAGAAGTTCATTGAGGAAATGCCGATAAAGCCTGATGGGCCTGTGTTAGGAGCATTGTTAGGAGGTTGCAGAGTTCACGGCAATATTGAAATAGCTGAAAGAATTGGAGAGAAATTGCTAAGGTTGGAACCAGAGAGAGGTGGATATTATGTGCTTTTGGCTAATATTTATGCAGATTCGGGGAGGTTTAAGGATGCTGAGAGAGTTAGGGATTCAATGAACGCAATGAATGCAAGCAAGGTGCCTGGGTGCAGCTTTATTGAATCCGATTTGTCGAAAGATGACCAAGTCTTACTTGATTTTGGAACTGCTTGAAATGAAAACTGAGAGACTATTGACAAAATGGATATCAAAATGAGGCACTGGCTCAGAGTTTGGATTGCAGTCTCTACATACTCCTTTTTCCTTGGCAATTGAAGTGCCCAAGGTACATAACTGGGTGCAGCCGCCCGTTACAAGCAGCCACTGCCCGTTCAGAGAGACGGCACAGACCCATTTATAGAAAGGTTGGGGTGTTTCCGAGGGTCGGAAAAACTGCTAGAAAGTTCGACAGTGCTCATGGCCCACCACCAGTTACCATGATCACCACTTGTTTAACCTGTGCCTGAGTCGGTCCTATTTCTACAATTACGTCGCCCACAACGCTTCATTTACTCTCATTCGCATCAGTATCTTATTTCTACATATCATGTGTAGTTGTACAATTTGTTAACTACAAGTTGTTATATTTATGTACTCTTTTGATTATTATAATACTAAGGAAGAATATTTCGGTCACTTCATTTACATACTCTTTTACAATTTAAAATTTTATAGAAATATGTTCATACAAAATTAGCAAGTATGAACACATTGGCTTGTCGGAATTGAACAATGTAACCTTCAAATTTCGAACAATTCTATTGTTACCACATCTTTTCTAATATAGAAGCAATGGTTAGATGAAGTGATTGAGGCATAGCTGAGAATAAAGTCATCCGAAAAGATTAAAATAGGAAAATCAAAAGTTGCCAATGTCTGAATTTCACAATATTCCAACACTGGTACCTTTACTAGAAGTATATTGCTTTACTTGCACAGTAAATGAGTTCGATCAGAACAACTCTCTTATATAGAGCTAGAGATAAACAGAAAGAGTTAGAGAGAGAGAGAGAGAAAATAGAAGTTAGTTAAAATTAACTACTACTTAACAAACTAATTTCTCACTTAACTAACTCAAACATACACGTGCGAATCATATGAGTGCTGATAGTGCCCATAACACTTGCTGGCACTTCTATCTTCATCCTTCAATTTAGACTATTTGCTGATATAGTCCTGTCTCTCTCACAGCCCCCCTCAAACATATGTTTTAAGGAAGGAAGAAACGTAAGTTTACTTTCAAATCAAAAATAGAGAAGAGAACTCCTTTGGTAAACACATCAGCAAGATTCTTATCAGAGGAGACAAACTTCACTTCTAGTGTCTGATGTTGGACTATATCTCTGATGAAGTGCAAATCAATTTCATCATGTTTGGTCCTTGCATGGAAAACAGGGTTAGAGCCAGATACTTAGCCCCCATGTTATCACAAAATAGAACCATAGGCATCTGGATAGAGATATAAAGCTCTTTCAGTAAGTAGGATAACCATAGTAATTCAGAAGTAGCTAGTGATAAAGCTCTATATTCAGCCTCAGCGGAGGACCTAGACACTGTATTTTGCTTCTTTAAAGACCAACAAACGAGTGTAGAGCGAAGAAAGATGCAATAACCACTTGTGGACCTTCTAGAGTCAGGACAACTCCCCCAATCTGAATATGAAAGACCAGAAAGAGCGGAGATGTCACACGAGGAAATTGTTATTCCAGCTCCTATAGTTCCCTTAAGATACCTAAGCACCTTATTTAGTAAGACAAGATGAACTGATTTAGGTTGATGCATAAACTGAGAGAGATAATTCAACCTTATTAAGTAAATCAACATGTATTTTGTCTAAGTGAGCTGGAGAGAAGAAGAAGACGAGCACTGAAGAACCTCTATACCCAAGAGGAAATGAAGATCTCCCAAATACTTCATAGCACATTCTTGACCCAGAGCAGCCACTAGGCTCTTAATCAAATTCAAACTAGAGCTCGTAAGGATGGTATCATCTGAATATAAGAGAAAAACTAGCAACTGACCATCTAAATGCCAGACAAACATTGAAGTGTTAGAGGAGCTTTTAGTAAATCCCCAATTCACCAAATAGTTGACAATTCTGGTGAACCAAATTCAAACTAGAGCTCGTAAGGATGGTATCATCTGAATATAAGAGAAAAACTAGCAACTGACCATCTAAATGCCAGACAAACATTGAAGTGTTAGAGGAGCTTTTAGTAAATCCCCAATTCACCAAATAGTTGACAATTCTGGTGAACCAAATTCAAACTAGAGCTCGTAAGGATGGTATCATCTGAATATAAGAGAAAAACTAGCAACTGACCATCTAAATGCCAGACAAACATTGAAGTGTTAGAGGAGCTTTTAGTAAATCCCCAATTCACCAAATAGTTGACAATTCTGGTGAACCGGACTCTTGGTACTTGTTTGAGCCCATATAAGGACTTGTGTAGATGACACACATAATGAGGATGTTGTGAATCTACAAATCCAGTAGGTTGCTTCATATAGACATCATCATGTAAATCGCCATGAAGGAAAGCATGTACACATCCAATTGATGTATAGGCCAGTTATCCGTAACTGCCAAAGTAGGGACAACTCTCACTGTTTGAATCTTAATCACTTGACTAAAAGTCTCTTGATAGTCAATGCACCTTCCTGTTGGTTATACCCTTGAGCTACTAGCCTAGCTTTATATCTCTCCAAGGCGCCATCAAATCTGTATTTCACCTTAAACACCCATTTACTGCCAAGGACATTCATAGAAGGTAACTTTCGCGTCAAGGTCCAAGTGTGATTTTGAATGAGGGCTTGGTATTCTGCCTTCATAGCTTGACATCAATAATCACACTTGGCGTCAACAGTTGGTAACCCAAGTGGTTCCAAGGTGTTGACATAAACTCCAGAAATCCCTGGAGGTCCCAGGTTCGAATCCCAGAGAAGGTGGAATCTTTGGTTATCAAGTGCCAAATGTAACGACATACGTAGATCCTAGTCGACTTCCAAAAAAATAAAAAATAAAAAAAAATAACACTTGGTAACCTCTTCATAGGATTTAGGCTCAATGATGGTAGGAAGTTAAACAAGAAAATATGAATCCAAAGCATGTGGAGATGTGAAAAGAGTCACATGACGAGGAATATGTTTTCATTTGGCCAGCGCTTTGGGGAAAGCTAAATAGTTTCCGGGGTGTAAAAATTTAAAGGGAATATGTAGAATTTTAGAAATTTTCCGGGGAAATAAATTTTAAGGGGAAATAAAAAAAAAACACTCCACCTCACCTCTTTGTCTTCTCCGATTAGGTCGCCGGCCGGAAAATTTTCCGGCCGGCGACCATGAAAAAAAAAAGAGATGGCATTCTTAGTAGCATCTCAGTTCAACACGAAATCATCAAGTAATTTCTCAATTTCCAGCTTTCCAAAGATCTCACAACAGTTTTACCGATTTCCTCCATCATCATCGTTCCGAAGACCAAATCATCAAGTAATTTCTCGCCGGCATAGAAGAGGAATAATGACGACGGTGGTATCTTGCTTGAAGTCAGAAGAGCAAAATGCATTTGGCAATCAGTGGGGTATTAAGGTCTTAGCTGTTCTATTGGACATGGACGGTGTTTTTTGCAACAGTGAAGAGCCCTCTAGAATGGCTGCCGTCCACTTGTTTGCTGAAATGGGCGTCCAGGTTACAACTGATGAATTTGCACCCTTCACTGGAACTGGTACATACACTTCTCTCTCTATCTATATATGTGTTTTAGGTTAAATGTTTTTAATTTGTTTTTTGATCAAATGGGTTATCAGGGGAAGCTAACTTTCTAGGAGGAGTTGCTGGTTTAAAAGGAATGAAGGGATTTAATACTGAGGCCGCAAAAAAGAGGTTTTTCGAGATATATCTAGACAAGGTAATCAAGGTTTTTCGGGACCTTCAACAGCTTCTCTCTCTCTAGATTTGTTCTAGAGAGAGAGAAGAAAAAAAAAAAAATTTTTAGAGAGAGAGAGGAGGGAGCGGATGTGATTTTTTTTTTAATGATCGCCGGCCGAAAAATTTTCCGGCCGGCAACCTTGTCGGAGAAGAGAGAGAGTGGTGGGGAGAGAGAAGATTAGGTGGAGGGAGAAAAGTGAGGTGGAGAGAGAGAGAGCTGAGGTGGAGAAACTATTTTGCTTTCCCCCTAAATAAAATTGTCAAACAAAATTGACCAATTTTTTACCAAGTCTTCACACCCCGGAAACTATTATGCTTTCCCCAAAGCGCTGTGTCACAGCCCACTCATTTTGACCCATTTTGAGCACCCAAACAGCAGCTAAAGAAGGCCCGGACAGCAGCTAAGAGGGCCGGACAGAGAGCTCAACAGCAGCCCAAACAGCACCTATACAGCAGCCCAAACAGCACCTATACACTAGGCTGCTTTGTGCATAGTTGGATAACTCATTTTGTGCACTCTTTGGCCCAGCCCAAGGAGTTTTCTAGAGATTGGCAAGGAGATATTTCCTAGAGATACTTGGAGCCCAAGTAATCTAGAGATTTCCATCACCCTTAGATGTGTTACATGTGGGTAAATCCTAGCCATCCATTGTATATAGGAACTAGTATAAATAGGGGATCACCCCTCATTTGTAAGACATCCAAGCAAGGATTCAAGAAGTGTTAGAGAGAGATTGAGTGACTTGGGAGACGTGCCCAAAAGCTTTCTTGTAATCTTTAAGTTTCATCAACAAAGATCATCTTCTCTCAAACTTGTGCATACTTTGATAGCTTCCTTTTCTTGGAGTCATAGTGCTAGATCTTGCCTAATAAGTCAAGGTTACTTAGGCATTTTAGTGAAGAAGGCTTAGACTTGTGCTAAGACAAGTGCCGCACGGTGTTAAAGCTTAGGCCGAAACTTTACTCCGTGACAGTTGGTATCAGAGCCACGCCGGAACTATGTCGAGTGAAATTGAGAATGTTCCACAGGAGGGACGTCCAAAAGCCAAGAGGGCTGCCCGGGAGAAGTCAAGAGACCGGGAAGCTTCCCTGGAGGCAAGGTTGGTTGCAGCTGAAGAAAAGCTAGACATGCTGCTGGAACGTATAGAGAAGCAAGAGGAATTTGCTAATGATGTTACTGGCATCTTAGCACGCCAGCAAGATGCTTTCGATGGAATGGAGAAGTCGGTAGAGGCGACATTGGATGTGATGAAAAGGGAGATGGCCAGCAAGCTTAGAGCATCGGAGAAGATGTTTGCCGAGTTCGAGGACTTCAAGACTCGATACTTATTGATGGAGAAAGCCGTGGCCAATAGTGGGAGTAGCTCGGCTCAAGTAGGAGCTAGGGTCAAGGTGCCAGACCCTATGAGCTTTAGTGGAGCTAGGAGTGCCAAGGAAGTTGACAACTTCCTATGGAACATGGAGAGGTACTTCAAGGCCCTCCATCTTGAAGACGAGGATGCTATGGTGGATGCAGCAGCCATGTACCTCGTGGAAGATGCAATGCTGTGGTGGCGACGCAAAACCGTGGAAGTCGAGAGAGGGCTATGTCGGATCGATACATGGGAGGACTTCAAGAGGGAGTTCAAGGCGCAGTTCTTCCCGGAGAACGTGGAGTTCCGAGCAAGAGACAAGCTCATGACCCTCAAGCATACAGGTACCATCACTGATTATGTGAAACAATTTAACACTCTTATGCTTGATATTCCAGATATGCACGAGAAGGATAGGCTGTACCACTTCCTTCATGGCCTCAAGCCATGGGCAGCAACTGAACTACGAAGAAGAGGTGTCGAAGATCTGCCCACAGCCTTGTGCACGGTGGAGAAGCTAGAAGACTACTCGTATAGCAGGCCGGAGCAATTCAAACCAAAGAGTAGTCTGAGCAAAAGTGGGGGAGAGAGGCCACCACCGAAGGAGTCAAGGAAGGATGCACCCAAGGAGACTCAGAAAGGTCCCAAAGAATGGAAGGCACGGTGGAGGAGCGGAGGAGATCGCCCAAGGAAATGCTTTATCTGCACGGGAGATCACTATGCATACGAATGCCCGAACCGGACCAAAGTCAATGCCATGTTCACAAAGGAGGCGGAACCGCATCTCGAAGAGGAAGAAGAGAATGAGCCACAGATGGGAGCACTCAGCTTGAATGCTCTAAAGGGGACAGAAGCTGCCATGCCAAAGAAGAGAAGGTCCCTCATGTACGTAAGCATAACATTAAACGGGAAGGAGGCTAAAGCCATGGTTGATTGCGGAGCCACAGACAATTTCATCAGGCCGGAAGAAGCAAAGAGGCTCGGACTTAAGTTTGAAGAGGACCAGAGTAAGATGAAGTCAGTAAATGCCCCACCTAAGGCCGTACACGGCATAGCACGGAGCGTACCCCTGAAGATTGGCACATGGGGTGGTGTAGTGGACTTCATGGTAGCCGAGATGGACGACTTCAAAATCGTGTTGGGACTAGAGTTCATGGAAGCCGCCAGAGCTGCAATCATTCCATATCTCAATGTGGTGAGCATCAACGATGAAAAAAGTCCGTGCATGGTCCAAGCTACTAGAAGTGTCTCAAAGCAAGGTACTCTTTCCGCTATTCAACTTAGTAGAGGGCTTGCAAAAGGGGAAGAGACCTTCCTAGCTACCTTGAAGGAGGAAGATGAAGGGACTGATGCCTTAGTCCCACTCGAGGTTGATATAGTCCTTGCAGAGTACAAGGACGTCATGCCCGCTGAGTTACCAAAGCAATTACCACCTAGGAGGGAGGTGGATCATGAGATTGAGCTGGAACCCGGGGCCAAACCACCTGCATTGGCACCATACAGAATGACCCCACCTGAGTTGGCAGAATTAAGGAAGCAACTCAAGGAGCTCTTAGATGCAGGGTTCATTCAGCCGTCAAAGTCACCTTATGGAGCACCAGTCCTGTTCCAGAAGAAGCATGATGGAAGCCTTCGTCTCTGCATAGACTATAGAGCTTTAAACAAGGTGACAGTAAAGAATAAATATCCCATCCCACGAGTGGAAGACTTGTTCGATCAACTAGGAGGCGCCAAGGTCTTTTCCAAACTTGACTTGAGATCGGGATACTATCAAGTCAGGATAGCCGAAGGAGATGAACCAAAGACTACATGCGTCACCAGGTACGGAGCTTATGAATTCCTTGTGATGCCTTTTGGTCTAACAAATGCTCCAGCTACGTTTTGTACTTTGATGAACAAGGTATTCCACCCATACTTAGACAAGTTCGTAGTAGTATATCTCGATGACATTGTTATATATAGCCGGACTATGGAGGAGCACATCGACCACCTACGAACTGTCTTCCAAGCCTTAAGGGAAAACTCTCTGATGGGCCTAGAAAGTTTCCTAACTAGGTCACCACCCGCAAGTATACGGGCGTCAAGTAATAGTTCCGGTAAGACCGGTTCGTTCCTCAGAGACTAAGTGAAACCTATTCTAAGACTTGGAAGTAAGACGGTTTTGAAAATGGTTTTGATTTTGGTGATAATATAATAAAGAACAAAATAATAAAACAAATAATGATACAAGAAACTCAAATGGGGGGAGATGACCTAGGGTTTTTGGGATCCACCGAATAACTCACTTTTAAACACACGAAATCAACTGGCTAACTCTCTCGTTTTATAACTCAGAACTTCGGATAATGAACTATCCTAATTCCGGGAGATGTTTTCGATAAAATTGGTTTTTAACTCATGAAATTGTAATTGTCTTATTTAAAAAATGAATTTCTAAACTACTATCTATCAATCAATAAGTATGTACCGTCAAAGGACTTAACCTAAGCACGATACATCAAACCTAAAAGCATAGATAGTGAAAAGATAATCGACTTGACAAATTAAAACAATTTAAACATTAAATCACATTCAAAGAATTAACCAAATAATTTGTGTTTCTAAAAGCTCGAATATGGTTTCATCCTCAACCCTAGATTAAGAGTCTTAGCTAATCATGATCGAAGATTAAAATCAATATGAAGTATAAGAGAAAATGGAAGGAAAACAGAACTTTTCTCACTGATTTTCCCACGGTAGCCAAACGCTCCTCTGGAGAAAATTATTTTCCAGCGTCAATGGAAAATGATTTTCCAGCAACACTTCTTGACCAAACGCGGTCTTCTTCTCCAACAAAATCTCCCTCTCTCTCTACTGTTTCTCTCTCTCTTTCTATTTCAATATGAATCAGCTAACACATGGAAATTGAAATTGAAGATTGTATTATATAAAGAATTAAATTACAATCCTCTCTCTCTATATACAAATCACTCTCACTCTCTGTTTGTGTTTCTCAATTTCTACTCTGTTAGTACTCTCTCTCACAAAAAGAACTACACAAGAAGAAGAAAAGAAGATAGATAATTCTCTGGTTTAGAAAAGAGGAATAAGAATACAATTCGGAACTCTCTCTCCCCTTCTCTCTCTAATATTTCTGTTTAATTGAGCTTCAAAGAGGATTTGATCCCCAAAGATGAGATACCTCTCTCCTCTGTTTCCCTGTTTTTTTTATAAGAGAACTGAATTCCAACCAACCCCCTAAACCTTTTCTGTTTCCAGCTATTTCTACTATCTTTCCAACCAAAAAGATCAAAGAAAATATCCATCAAATCGAATCTCTTCCCTTCTTTCCTTCTCTCTCTCTGTTCCATAACAATAAATTGAGTGGAGAAATATAATTATCAGATTTACTCTCTCTCTACTGTTTTCAATATAATCTTCTTTCCGAATCTTCTATTCTGTAACAAAATATCTCCATCAATCTTCTGATTTCTCAATCCAACCTTTCTAATGTTTTCTTTTTTCTAATTTCCAACAGTAGAGAGAGGAAAGGAAGGAAATAAAAATAAAATAATCTCATTCCACTTCTCCATTCCTCTTCTCTGTTCACAATCAGTAGAGAGAGGAAAGGAAGGAAAGGAAGGAAAGAAATCTTCATCTCTCTAGAAAATATATCCAGCCAGCCAATTTCTTTATCTCCCCTAAAGATAATCCAGAGAAGGAATGAAATCCTCTCACAATGCCTTCCATCTTTAAGTCTCTGTTTAAAAGGAACTTTTCTTCTCTTTCTATATATTAAAAGCAACCAAATAAGAGGGAAAGAGATATTCAAGGAAGGATTTAGTTGCCACTCACGTGAATGTTGTTAGGTTGATAAGTTTTGCTACATCTTAGATGCATCAACATTTGATGCGGTGAATGTCCAAACCATGGATCTGTCCGCACCTTGCCATGTGTCACGCAGATTGACGCTGGGGTGCTGATGGTTATATAAATGAGATGCACCATATATAGTTTAATGAAACCCAAAGAGCCTTCTAATATGCCCGAATTAGTACCGCCCGCTCAAATGACCGTCCATCTGTTGTGTTGAGAACCCGCCACACGTCCTATAGGTGCCAACCATTGTACCGAAACTTTCACCCTCACCGTCAGATTTCCGCCACATGTAGCTGAACTTCCTTTGCCATATTTTAGTCAAATGATTTTGACTCAATCTTTGACCTTGTCTAACTTTTTTGTACGGACTCTGATTTGACTTCCGTTTTCACCCACGGGCTCGTCTTGGACTATATTTTTCATCTGATCATCAACATTTGCCAAAATTTCCAGAATTAATAAATGACCAAAATGCCTCTCGTGTATCCATTTTTGTCGGTTTTTCGCACTGAACTCCGTAAAAGGCACCTGGGAAAGAGAAACAAACAAATTATCAGAGTAACGGCTCGAATTGGACTAACTAACCCAAGTTAAGAGATTCAAATGAGACATTTTCATGGCTCATCAAACATCCCCAAACTTAGATTTTGCTAGTCCTCGAGCAAAACAGAAAAATAAAACTAAACCCAGTTCACCACTTTCGTAGGGAACCACGATTGCACTTAGCACGTGCAACAAGCCGTTAAACCTCTAGGTTACCCTAGAGGACGAGTTTTGTCTCGTGAGGGTTTGCAGTGAATATACCCACAAAATTCAAAAATCTCAAAAATGCAGAAGGGTCTACATAAGATATGGACTAAAAATGTTTATCCGGTAAATTTTCGAAAGTTTATAGAAATGAAATTCAGGTCGACCAAACCATACAAATGCTAAAAATCCCTTCACTAGTAATCAAGACTCGAAGTGCACGTGGCCAGCCAATATGAGTATCATTTCGGTTCTGAAAAGACAAGACCTTGATTACCGTCTCAATACATTTCGCCTCGACTACTGCCTCACGGTCATACACTCAAAAATTAAAGTCACTCAAGAATGGTTCACTCTATGTGTTAGTATGAATATGATGGAAAACTCGATACATGAAAAAGACGGACTAAAATTTTGTGGACGACTGATCTCAAAGAAGGAATCAACCACTAATATGGAATGGGGAAGCTAACCAACTCTTCTCACCTGATCTACTGTCTAACAATGTTTCCTAGAGGTCGATAGACACTAATGAGGATGTGACTAGAACTCCTGAGAACTCGACGTCTTCAAATCTTCAAGAACTAATTCAAGGGATAAACACTTAAACTAAACAAACACACTTTTTTTTCTTTGATTTTTCTATTTCTTTTTTTTTTTTCTTTTTTTTTTTTTCTACTTTTTTTTTTTTCAATACGCTTCTGGTAATAAAACTCAAAATACACAACATACTTTCTTAACACTTTCCTTGGGTATAATTCTCTCCACTTTGCTTCATGCCTTATTCTCAGGGTTCTAACAAATAGATTTCTATCTTCCTCTAGTTGACACTGTTTTCAAGTTTCTCAGACTACAAGAGAAAGGTTTACTTCCTGATGACATCCCTAGTGGTTGTAAATTTTGAACTCAAGAGATCAAATGAGTTCTTCTTTCAATATTGCGAGGTTGAGTAGCTCTTCATTCTACTCAGAATTAGCTCAGAAGAGATCACTCAAAACAATAAGAAAGGCTCAGAATCTCACATAGGTTAAGTCTCCACTAATGATCGATTAAGTTCTCTCAGAAAAGTCTACTCTTCACCTATCTAACACTCACATGGCTAGTGCACAGACAACCTCAAGACTCGAAATTCGTGGAAAAACCTTTAGCAAAAGTGTAGTACAACCAACTAGACTCTATAACTATTAACAAGCAAAAATAACTAGACTCACATTTTCAATCCAAAAATTTTAAAATTTTGAACCCTTTTGAATTTTTGAAATAAGGACTTTAGCAAAAATTTCAATCCCCTATCCCCAAACTTAAACCGAACATTGTCCTCAATGTTCTGAAGACTATGCAAAAATAACAGGGTGAAGGGAAAGATATTACCTGGTTCAGCGTCCTCTGCATGGGTTGCCTCCCAGAAAGCGCTAAGTTTAACGTCTTCAGCCAGACGAAACAGATGGTTCGAAAAATAGAAAAAATTATACCTACTGGATTACAAATATGTGATTAACTGTAAACCAATAATCGATACATCTGTGGGTCCACCCAAAACACAAAGTTTTCAGTGAACGATAGTCTCACATTTTCGTAACTTGGTGATAGTGTAAGTGAGACTATCAAGAAAGAAGGGCAATCCCCAAACTTAGACGACAATAAGGTCGTTAAGTTTGGTACTGCACTAGAGAGATCAAAAACCGGATAGAAGGGGTCATTATATTGATGATAGACATCGGGAGAGAGTGTTTCAAAATCTACACATGTATCTGAAAGACAAAATGCAAAATTATCTAGAGGACTATCAATGATACCCGGACTTAAACTAGGGCTCTCTAAAACAGGTACTTCGGGTTCCTTCAATGGAGAAACCCTACTATCAGACTCAAAGTCCCTAGAAGTCGGGTCGGATAGACATTCTGTAATCTTTTTTATCACGATGTAATCGGGGTCCTCTAAAAATTCTAGATCATCGTCTAAGTCAGACGGGTCATTACTCTCATTTAGCAAATTGGTCAACCATGATTCATCATCCTCTAGCGAGTCAGACGACTTCAAATCAACAACCTCTTCATGATGGGACCACGATCTATCCATCTCTCTTTCAATTTTTTTTTTTTTTTTTTAACACGAAAACCGAGGAAGCACTACTAAGATCTTATAAAAAGTACCCACTAACAGGGGATTCGTGGGTGATTAGAAAAATTACCTCCCGTTCAAGACGGGCGACGACCTTTGTAGACGACCGGGCCACTCTTCCCTCAAGTGTTCGAACCCGAGGCTTCGTTTGATTTTCGGTTACAATTTAAAAGCCCTCCAATTTAGGGTCAAAACAAAAGAAAGTACTAAAAAGTCTAAGTCTCTCTCTCACCAAAATAAAAACAAAAAATTAAAAAAAATGTAAATTTCTTCTTTTGAGGTCCTCCTCCTTGTTGCGCCTCCTCTTTAGCTCCTTAGTGCTCTACACACCAAAAATAGAAAAGCAAGTCAAAGTATTCAAAAAGTCAAAACTTACCAAAAATAAAAACTTTCCAAGATTAGAACAAATTTAAAACATAGTCCCCGGCAGCGGCGCCAAAAACTTGATGGGCCTAGAAAGTTTCCTAACTAGGTCACCACCCGCAAGTATACGGGCGTCAAGTAATAGTTCCGGTAAGACCGGTTCGTTCCTCAGAGACTAAGTGAAACCTATTCTAAGACTTGGAAGTAAGACGGTTTTGAAAATGGTTTTGATTTTGGTGATAATATAATAAAGAACAAAATAATAAAACAAATAATGATACAAGAAACTCAAATGGGGGGAGATGACCTAGGGTTTTTGGGATCCACCGAATAACTCACTTTTAAACACACGAAATCAACTGGCTAACTCTCTCGTTTTATAACTCAGAACTTCGGATAATGAACTATCCTAATTCCGGGAGATGTTTTCGATAAAATTGGTTTTTAACTCATGAAATTGTAATTGTCTTATTTAAAAAATGAATTTCTAAACTACTATCTATCAATCAATAAGTATGTACCGTCAAAGGACTTAACCTAAGCACGATACATCAAACCTAAAAGCATAGATAGTGAAAAGATAATCGACTTGACAAATTAAAACAATTTAAACATTAAATCACATTCAAAGAATTAACCAAATAATTTGTGTTTCTAAAAGCTCGAATATGGTTTCATCCTCAACCCTAGATTAAGAGTCTTAGCTAATCATGATCGAAGATTAAAATCAATATGAAGTATAAGAGAAAATGGAAGGAAAACAGAACTTTTCTCACTGATTTTCCCACGGTAGCCAAACGCTCCTCTGGAGAAAATTATTTTCCAGCGTCAATGGAAAATGATTTTCCAGCAACACTTCTTGACCAAACGCGGTCTTCTTCTCCAACAAAATCTCCCTCTCTCTCTACTGTTTCTCTCTCTCTTTCTATTTCAATATGAATCAGCTAACACATGGAAATTGAAATTGAAGATTGTATTATATAAAGAATTAAATTACAATCCTCTCTCTCTATATACAAATCACTCTCACTCTCTGTTTGTGTTTCTCAATTTCTACTCTGTTAGTACTCTCTCTCACAAAAAGAACTACACAAGAAGAAGAAAAGAAGATAGATAATTCTCTGGTTTAGAAAAGAGGAATAAGAATACAATTCGGAACTCTCTCTCCCCTTCTCTCTCTAATATTTCTGTTTAATTGAGCTTCAAAGAGGATTTGATCCCCAAAGATGAGATACCTCTCTCCTCTGTTTCCCTGTTTTTTTTATAAGAGAACTGAATTCCAACCAACCCCCTAAACCTTTTCTGTTTCCAGCTATTTCTACTATCTTTCCAACCAAAAAGATCAAAGAAAATATCCATCAAATCGAATCTCTTCCCTTCTTTCCTTCTCTCTCTCTGTTCCATAACAATAAATTGAGTGGAGAAATATAATTATCAGATTTACTCTCTCTCTACTGTTTTCAATATAATCTTCTTTCCGAATCTTCTATTCTGTAACAAAATATCTCCATCAATCTTCTGATTTCTCAATCCAACCTTTCTAATGTTTTCTTTTTTCTAATTTCCAACAGTAGAGAGAGGAAAGGAAGGAAATAAAAATAAAATAATCTCATTCCACTTCTCCATTCCTCTTCTCTGTTCACAATCAGTAGAGAGAGGAAAGGAAGGAAAGGAAGGAAAGAAATCTTCATCTCTCTAGAAAATATATCCAGCCAGCCAATTTCTTTATCTCCCCTAAAGATAATCCAGAGAAGGAATGAAATCCTCTCACAATGCCTTCCATCTTTAAGTCTCTGTTTAAAAGGAACTTTTCTTCTCTTTCTATATATTAAAAGCAACCAAATAAGAGGGAAAGAGATATTCAAGGAAGGATTTAGTTGCCACTCACGTGAATGTTGTTAGGTTGATAAGTTTTGCTACATCTTAGATGCATCAACATTTGATGCGGTGAATGTCCAAACCATGGATCTGTCCGCACCTTGCCATGTGTCACGCAGATTGACGCTGGGGTGCTGATGGTTATATAAATGAGATGCACCATATATAGTTTAATGAAACCCAAAGAGCCTTCTAATATGCCCGAATTAGTACCGCCCGCTCAAATGACCGTCCATCTGTTGTGTTGAGAACCCGCCACACGTCCTATAGGTGCCAACCATTGTACCGAAACTTTCACCCTCACCGTCAGATTTCCGCCACATGTAGCTGAACTTCCTTTGCCATATTTTAGTCAAATGATTTTGACTCAATCTTTGACCTTGTCTAACTTTTTTGTACGGACTCTGATTTGACTTCCGTTTTCACCCACGGGCTCGTCTTGGACTATATTTTTCATCTGATCATCAACATTTGCCAAAATTTCCAGAATTAATAAATGACCAAAATGCCTCTCGTGTATCCATTTTTGTCGGTTTTTCGCACTGAACTCCGTAAAAGGCACCTGGGAAAGAGAAACAAACAAATTATCAGAGTAACGGCTCGAATTGGACTAACTAACCCAAGTTAAGAGATTCAAATGAGACATTTTCATGGCTCATCACTCTCTCTTTGTCAAAAGGGAGAAGTGCTCATTTGCTTCTAGCAAGGTGTCCTTTCTTGGACACTGGATCGGGGATGGGCAGATTTGGATGGATGGAAAGAAGGTGCAGGCCATCCAAGGTTGGGAGGAGCCAACTAAGGTAACTCAGCTTAGGTCCTTCTTGGGCCTTGTGAACTACTACAGGAGATTCATTGAAGGGTATTCAAAAAGGGCCGCCCCTTTGACGGATCTTCTAAAGAAGAACCATGCTTGGTCGTGGACGGACGAGTGCCAAGCCGCTTTTGATGATCTTAAGCATGCAATAATAAAGGAGCCTGTTCTTAAGTTACCAAACCATTTGCTGCCATACGAGGTATATACTGATGCTTCTGACTTTGCCATAGGAGGCGTTCTTATGCAGGAAGGTCATCCCATTGCCTATGAAAGCCGGAAGCTCAATGACACGGAGAGACGGTACACGGTGCAAGAGAAGGAAATGACAGCCGTAGTACATTGTCTAAGGACTTGGAGGCACTATCTACTGGGGACTTCCTTCACCGTCTATACTGATAACGTGGCAACAAGCTACTTCCAAACTCAGAAGAAGCTAAGTCCCAAGCAAGCAAGGTGGCAGGATTTCTTGGCCGAATTCGACATGAAGATGGAGTACAAGCCCGGACGCACCAACAATGTAGCTGATGCACTAAGCCGGAAAGCCGAACTTGCATCCATGGAGTTCCATGCCACAGTTAGTAAGCCGGACTCTACCATCTTGGATCGGATTAGAGAGGGTCTTCAACAAGATCCCCATGCTAAGGGACTTATACAGGCATCCTTAGAGAGAAAGACCAAGAAATTCATGATGTATAATGGTCTTCTCTTCACCCGGAGGAACCAACTTTATGTGCCAAAGGTTGGTGATCTCAGGAGAGCACTCATGAAAGAGTGCCATGATAGCAAGTGGGCTGGACACCCTGGCCAAAGGAGAACCATGGCCTTGCTCGAGCTTAAATATTATTGGCCCAGGATGAAGGACGACATAGATGCGTATGTGAGAACCTGCCTTATATGTCAACAAGATAAGGTGGAACAGAAGAAGGCGGCGGGACTGTTGGAACCACTTCCCATCGCTGAAAAACCATGGGCAAGTGTTTCTTTGGATTTCATATCTGCCTTACCAAAAGTTGATGGTTTGGGTTCCATTCTAGTGGTAGTGGACAGATTCACAAAATATGCAACTTTCATAGCTGCCCCCGTTGATTGCACAGCAGAGCAGGCAGCACGGTTGTTTGTCAAGCATGTCGTGAAGTATTGGGGTGTCCCAGCCAACATAGTAAGCGACCGAGACCCAAGGTTCACCGGGAAGTTTTGGACCGAGATCTTCAGGCTACTTGGGTCGGAGTTGAGCTTTTCTACGAGCTTCCATCCTCAAACCGATGGCCAGACGGAACGGGTCAATGCATTGTTGGAATTATACTTGAGGCATTTTGTGACCGCTAACCAAAGGAATTGGGTGGAGCTCTTAGACATCGCCCAGTTTAGCTATAACTTGCAGAGGAGTGAATCTACTGGGCATAGTCCTTTCGAGTTGGCTATAGGCCAACAGCCACTTACTCCCCATACTGTTGCAGGTGGGTATAGGGGAGCTAGCCCGGCAGCTTATCAAGTTGCCAAAGGATGGCAAGAGGAACTCGACGTTGCCAGGTCATACTTAGAGAAGGCAGCCAAGAAGATGAAGAAATGGGCCGATCAAAAGAGGCGTCCTTTGGAGTTTCAGGATGGAGACTTGGTAATGCTCAAGTTCAATCAGAATCAGTTCAAGTCCCTTAGGAAGGTACACAAGGGGCTGATCAGGAGGTATGAGGGACCATTCCCTATACTTAAGAAAGTCGGGAAGGCATCTTATAAGTTGGAGCTTCCAGCACATCTCAAAATCCATCCCGTCTTTCATGTGAGCTGCCTAAAGCCGTATCATGCAGATCCAGAAGATGCAACCAGAGGCCAAAGCAGTAGAGCACCTGTCACTATGACTACCTCATTTGACAAGGAGGTAGAAAGCATTGAGTCACATAGGCGGATTTCCAGAGCCGGGCGCATCTACAAGGAGTACTTGGTACGATGGAAGGGGCTACCAGATAGTGAAGCAAGCTGGGAGCATGAAGACACTCTGTGGCAGCACAAGGATCTTATCAGCAAGTACCACGAGGATGTCGCGACGAGGACGTCCGCGGCTTAAGTGGGGGAGAATGTCACAGCCCACTCATTTTGACCCATTTTGAGCACCCAAACAGCAGCTAAAGAAGGCCCGGACAGCAGCTAAGAGGGCCGGACAGAGAGCTCAACAGCAGCCCAAACAGCACCTATACAGCAGCCCAAACAGCACCTATACACTAGGCTGCTTTGTGCATAGTTGGATAACTCATTTTGTGCACTCTTTGGCCCAGCCCAAGGAGTTTTCTAGAGATTGGCAAGGAGATATTTCCTAGAGATACTTGGAGCCCAAGTAATCTAGAGATTTCCATCACCCTTAGATGTGTTACATGTGGGTAAATCCTAGCCATCCATTGTATATAGGAACTAGTATAAATAGGGGATCACCCCTCATTTGTAAGACATCCAAGCAAGGATTCAAGAAGTGTTAGAGAGAGATTGAGTGACTTGGGAGACGTGCCCAAAAGCTTTCTTGTAATCTTTAAGTTTCATCAACAAAGATCATCTTCTCTCAAACTTGTGCATACTTTGATAGCTTCCTTTTCTTGGAGTCATAGTGCTAGATCTTGCCTAATAAGTCAAGGTTACTTAGGCATTTTAGTGAAGAAGGCTTAGACTTGTGCTAAGACAAGTGCCGCACGGTGTTAAAGCTTAGGCCGAAACTTTACTCCGTGACAGCTGGCCTTTCATTTAGTAATGAGTAATGCTAGGCAGCCCGTCTTGGGCAACTACCACTTGAACCGTCTAGGCCACATGGCACAAGACGACAAAGTAAAAGTCCCTAGCTTTACTGCCTTGTAAAAGGTAGAAGTCTGGCTACTTTTTAAATTCATCCTAGATTAATTTGTTATTTTATTCATTCCTCCAAGTAATTAGTACCTTTTATTCATCATCAATTAATTATTATTTTATTCATTTCTGAATTCAGAGAACCAATAAGTGTGGTAAGTGGCCGTTTGATTAAATTGTCGGTTGAAACCGAACTGATCATTCGGCCGATCGACATAGTTCGTTTCGACCTAGTTCGAATCGGTTGAGTTCGATTGATCGACGTAACCGAACACAATTTAGAAAAAAATATGAAAATAATGTTATTCACTTAACTCCGTGTAGATTAAATTCCTTATTCTTAATTAGGATTTTTAAAAAAATTACTTTTTTAGTTCAACATTTTTAAACTTTATTAAATTATTATTAATTTAAAATAACAAGGCTAATAGTTCAACAAAAAAACACAAGGCTAATATTCAGATTTTGAGGAAGATATTAGTTCTGAAATTCTTTTGAAACAATGGTTCTGAGATTGTTGTTGAAGAAAATGATTGAAAGATGTTAGAGGAAGAAACTGAAGAATGTTCGAATGCAAAATTGAGTCTATTAATCGTTTATGGCGCTCATTAGGAATTTGATGAAGAGATATTTTTTATTTTTGATGTTTGATTTTTGATGCACTTGGATTATACATAGAGACACTTTCTCTAGATACTTAGATTAATCGTTTATGACGCTCATTAGGAATTAATGTGGTTGGATTTCTCTTGATTTTGGATGCACAATTTTGGTGAGAAATCAAGTGACTTCAATTTAATGAGAGATACAATTAAGGGAATTTAATTGACGCCATCTGTGGACTAGGGTGAGTAAAATAATAATTAATTTGTGAGTGAATAAAATAACAATTAATTGGAATGAATAAAAAGAAATTACTTGAGGAATGAATAAAATAATAATAATTATTTTAGAGGGTTATGAGCTAGGCACTTCCACTTTGTCGTCTTGTGCCATGTGGCCAAGACGGTTCAAGTGGAAGTTGCCCAAGACGGGCTGCCGAGCATTATTCGTAAGTAATACCACTTTTCAACCTGGTCAGCATAACATGGACATTGGTTCCGGGTTGCTGCTCCTAATAATTTTGTTCAAGCTATTCAGGCTAATCAATGGTTGCCCCCTCTGATAAACACCATCAAGATTAACGTGGACGGGGCTTATAGGCTAACAGAGGCTTCTGCCGCAGCGGTTTCTTTGAATCACAAAGGAGAGTAATAGGTGTGTTGTACCAAAAAATCCCACCTATCTCTCCATTATTCTCAGAAGTTTTAGGGTTTCAGTTGGGTATAGATTTAGCTAATGACCTAGGGTTCTGGTCTTATTTATTGGAAGGAGACTCTCAATCTATGGTGGGATTTCTATCAAAAGACAATCAAGTGATGTTGTGGCGGATATCTAACGCCATTAGTAATCTATGTGTGCGCTTGAGATCTCAACATGTGATTGTTCGATTCTGCCCCACATCAAGCAATGAGCTGGCCCACCAAATTGCAACTACGGGAGAGCTACCCAACCCCAATTGTGACGTATTGCTCTTCAGTACCAATGTTAACTTTCTTACAATCTCGTCATCCTTCACTCAATGTAACTGTGTTTATTTGTTATTTTCGGGACAACTTGTAACTTTTTATTTATGTAAGGTACTTCTAAAAAAATTATAAAACTCAAAATTTTTGGGGATTATAGGAAATTAAGCCCAAACCTCAATAATATTGTAAAAAAACGTATTCCGTAAAAGTATAATTTTATCTTCGAAATGAAATTTTCCGCCCAAATCAACGTCAAAAACATTTTTGAAAATTTCTGAACAAATCCCAGTTTGCTCTCAACAATTTTGTAAATTTCTGAACGAAATCGGTTTTGCTTAAAAGTTGTTTTGCATTTCTTCTTTTTCATTTGACAAATACATTGACTGGAAGTACCCGTTCGGCGAAAACATTTTTCATTTTTCTTGTGAAGAAAGAAATGGTTTCCGCATTTTTTGGTATGCTTTAACATAAACATTTAGACAAATGTATTTTTTAATTTGTCTTTTGCAAAAATGTTATGCATTTTATCGTTTGTATGGGTGCTGAGTTTTAGATCCAAAATCACGGGGTCAATGGGTTTAGAGTCCAAAGATAATATTAAATAGAAAATAAACCCACGAGGAGTAATTTACATGTCTAACCTATCTTTTTTTAACTATACCCAACCTATCTCAGGTTAAATAAAATTATCTAGATTAGAAAATATAAATGTCTTTTCAGTTTTGATGAAAATAATTCCTCAATAAGAAGTTTTCATCCTTACAAAAAGTTGTCTTTTCCTTTTAAATGAATGTTTCTACAGTATAATCTTTTTACTCAAAGAAAATCTATTATAACTCTCTCTTCTTTAGTTCACCAAGAGGAAATCTAGAGAAATCACAAAGAAAACTCATCAACGCTTTTTTGGTCTTCACCTAGAGAAAACCTAGAAGAACATGATGCTCAATGGATTAAATTTCTTCTACTATCATATTCTTTTTTTTTTCTCAACGATAGATTGTTGCACCGTGCATGATTTTGTTGTTCTTATTCTTAAAGTTAGGATATCAATTTTTTCTTAAAAAAATATTTCAGGTCTTGTCCCACTGTCTCTCTCTCTACAATCTTATTTTCTTCAAAAAATTCACATGAAAAGTAATTAGATATTTTACAAACATTTTCTATATTCTCATAGAATTTTCTTGATTCTAACAACATATTTACATTTTATAATTTTCCGACTTACCCAAAAAATCATTTATGCTTTATAATTTTGAATGAGCGAGTTCGTTTATGCAGTCAGCAACGCCCTCAAATTGTTGTAGCACTTCTTTGATTCTGCATGAATTGTGGAAATTTTACCAACATTTTTTAAACTGTGACAAAACATAATATATTTTGGAAACATAATAAAATTACTCTCAAAATGACTTTCTTGGTAATAGAACTATACAAATTTTCTGTAAAGTTTTACATTTCGAATCCTTTATCTTTTTTTTATTTTATCATTCCATGAATTACAAATACTTGTTTGAACACTAATATATTTCACAAATTTACTGACGAGATTGTGGTTGTACGTGGTTTTGCACGCAAATAAATTTGTAGTTAAATCTAACTATTGACATTGTTAACACGGAATGTTAGCAAAGATTTCACGGTACAAATGCAAAGGAAGAGGGTTGAATTACTTTTGTTATTGGATCAATTGAAAGATAAATGAAAACAAAATCTTAAAATTAGTTCTTGAAATGGATTATGTTGTAATATATTATGTTGTAATGAGTTTCTCTTAATTTTTAATAATGTAAGTTTTAGTACAAATATCTTGAAATACGTTAAAAATGTTGAGATTTAATGAAAAATGCTAAAATATATCACAGAAATGTTAAAAATATCACAACGATGTCAACAATTTTTTTTTTTTTATTATCTTTGTATATCCATACAATGGTTGACCGACATTGATGAATATAGGACCAATGTAAAAGAATAAGTCGATGTAAGAGGATGTAGAATTTTGTGCTAACATCTATTTCATGATCGGGTAACATAATAATAAATCAATATTGAATATCAACGAAATCATCAATGTAAAAGAATAAAAATGAATAATTTTGCGAGAAATCTAATACTTCTATTGTAGTTAAATCCAACTTATGTATGTTTAAAAATATGATGAATTCTTCAGAGTTTAGAAGATGTTGCTAGAGTTGCCAAAATATATACAAAAATCAAAGAAATGCTACAAAAAAATTTCATAAATTTTTTTAACAACGCATATTATGCTGTTAGAATCAATAAAATACTACATGAATATTGAAAATGTTAGCAACATATGTATATCAGTTTACATGCATATTTTAAATGAAAACAAGATTAAATTTTTATTTAAAGATATAATTGTGTTCAAATCAGTAAACTGTCTGAAAACAAGATTGAATTTTATAACTTTGTAGTTTTTTCCGTACTGACAAAGTAATGACGGAGAGCATCTCGGGAGACTTGAACCCCACCCTTAAACTCTTGACCGGCGTGGGTGAAAATCGGATCTCATACATTTGCCTTAGTTATTTTTCATTTAAGGTAACAACTATAAGAATTTGCATCACCGAAATCCATTCAATGATTGAATAACTGTACATAAAAATGTAAAAACATTACGTTTAATAAGAATAAATAAAATTTTAGAAAAATATTTAAAATGTTGTTCTCCTAATTTAAGTAATATTAGAGAATCAAAGAAATGCTAAAGAAACGTTAAAAATTTGGTTAACATAATGTAAGTAAGTCTGAAAATATACGATATATAATACTTTGTTGTTCTTACGTCGATTTATCACCTAAGTTGTTTTAAAATATATAATTATTTTTTAGTGTAAGTACATAACTTTGTTTTTAAAATCAATAAAATGTTAGAAAAGATTTTAAAATGTTATATCTAAGAATGTTGTTAGAATCAATAAGATGTTACATAAATAATCAAACTTTTATTCACCTACTCTAACTAATGGGAGAAAACAAATGGGTTAATTTCGTTTTGGCCCTCGATTTGTGATCAACTCGCGTTTGGCCCCATTAAGTGTTTGGCAATTCGTTTTGGCCCCAAAAATTTCCTAATTGGCCCTAAATTTTTTCCAACCTCCCAATTCTACCCCCATGGCATTTCTGTAATTTATTTTTTTCTTTTTCTTTGTCCACCTCAACTAACAATTACCACATCACCTTTGTCGACCTCACCCTTTTTCTCCGGCGAAAGGTTGCCGGTCGGAATAAAAAATTCCGGCCGGCCACCTTTAACAAAAAAATAAAAAATAAAATATTTCTCCCTTTCTCTCTCTTGCTCTTCTTCTTCTTTCTCTTTCTTCTCTTGTTCTTCTTTCCCCCTTTTCCTCTTTACTCTCTCTCCCCTCTTTATCAAGTCCGGCGAAGGGGATCCTCCCCTTCTCCGGATGATGGGCCTAGAAAGTTTCCTAACTAGGTCACCACCCGCAAGTATACGGGCGTCAAGTAATAGTTCCGGTAAGACCGGTTCGTTCCTCAGAGACTAAGTGAAACCTATTCTAAGACTTGGAAGTAAGACGGTTTTGAAAATGGTTTTGATTTTGGTGATAATATAATAAAGAACAAAATAATAAAACAAATAATGATACAAGAAACTCAAATGGGGGGAGATGACCTAGGGTTTTTGGGATCCACCGAATAACTCACTTTTAAACACACGAAATCAACTGGCTAACTCTCTCGTTTTATAACTCAGAACTTCGGATAATGAACTATCCTAATTCCGGGAGATGTTTTCGATAAAATTGGTTTTTAACTCATGAAATTGTAATTGTCTTATTTAAAAAATGAATTTCTAAACTACTATCTATCAATCAATAAGTATGTACCGTCAAAGGACTTAACCTAAGCACGATACATCAAACCTAAAAGCATAGATAGTGAAAAGATAATCGACTTGACAAATTAAAACAATTTAAACATTAAATCACATTCAAAGAATTAACCAAATAATTTGTGTTTCTAAAAGCTCGAATATGGTTTCATCCTCAACCCTAGATTAAGAGTCTTAGCTAATCATGATCGAAGATTAAAATCAATATGAAGTATAAGAGAAAATGGAAGGAAAACAGAACTTTTCTCACTGATTTTCCCACGGTAGCCAAACGCTCCTCTGGAGAAAATTATTTTCCAGCGTCAATGGAAAATGATTTTCCAGCAACACTTCTTGACCAAACGCGGTCTTCTTCTCCAACAAAATCTCCCTCTCTCTCTACTGTTTCTCTCTCTCTTTCTATTTCAATATGAATCAGCTAACACATGGAAATTGAAATTGAAGATTGTATTATATAAAGAATTAAATTACAATCCTCTCTCTCTATATACAAATCACTCTCACTCTCTGTTTGTGTTTCTCAATTTCTACTCTGTTAGTACTCTCTCTCACAAAAAGAACTACACAAGAAGAAGAAAAGAAGATAGATAATTCTCTGGTTTAGAAAAGAGGAATAAGAATACAATTCGGAACTCTCTCTCCCCTTCTCTCTCTAATATTTCTGTTTAATTGAGCTTCAAAGAGGATTTGATCCCCAAAGATGAGATACCTCTCTCCTCTGTTTCCCTGTTTTTTTTATAAGAGAACTGAATTCCAACCAACCCCCTAAACCTTTTCTGTTTCCAGCTATTTCTACTATCTTTCCAACCAAAAAGATCAAAGAAAATATCCATCAAATCGAATCTCTTCCCTTCTTTCCTTCTCTCTCTCTGTTCCATAACAATAAATTGAGTGGAGAAATATAATTATCAGATTTACTCTCTCTCTACTGTTTTCAATATAATCTTCTTTCCGAATCTTCTATTCTGTAACAAAATATCTCCATCAATCTTCTGATTTCTCAATCCAACCTTTCTAATGTTTTCTTTTTTCTAATTTCCAACAGTAGAGAGAGGAAAGGAAGGAAATAAAAATAAAATAATCTCATTCCACTTCTCCATTCCTCTTCTCTGTTCACAATCAGTAGAGAGAGGAAAGGAAGGAAAGGAAGGAAAGAAATCTTCATCTCTCTAGAAAATATATCCAGCCAGCCAATTTCTTTATCTCCCCTAAAGATAATCCAGAGAAGGAATGAAATCCTCTCACAATGCCTTCCATCTTTAAGTCTCTGTTTAAAAGGAACTTTTCTTCTCTTTCTATATATTAAAAGCAACCAAATAAGAGGGAAAGAGATATTCAAGGAAGGATTTAGTTGCCACTCACGTGAATGTTGTTAGGTTGATAAGTTTTGCTACATCTTAGATGCATCAACATTTGATGCGGTGAATGTCCAAACCATGGATCTGTCCGCACCTTGCCATGTGTCACGCAGATTGACGCTGGGGTGCTGATGGTTATATAAATGAGATGCACCATATATAGTTTAATGAAACCCAAAGAGCCTTCTAATATGCCCGAATTAGTACCGCCCGCTCAAATGACCGTCCATCTGTTGTGTTGAGAACCCGCCACACGTCCTATAGGTGCCAACCATTGTACCGAAACTTTCACCCTCACCGTCAGATTTCCGCCACATGTAGCTGAACTTCCTTTGCCATATTTTAGTCAAATGATTTTGACTCAATCTTTGACCTTGTCTAACTTTTTTGTACGGACTCTGATTTGACTTCCGTTTTCACCCACGGGCTCGTCTTGGACTATATTTTTCATCTGATCATCAACATTTGCCAAAATTTCCAGAATTAATAAATGACCAAAATGCCTCTCGTGTATCCATTTTTGTCGGTTTTTCGCACTGAACTCCGTAAAAGGCACCTGGGAAAGAGAAACAAACAAATTATCAGAGTAACGGCTCGAATTGGACTAACTAACCCAAGTTAAGAGATTCAAATGAGACATTTTCATGGCTCATCACCGGACTTCATAAAGAGGGAGAGAGAGAGTAAAGAGGAGGAGGGGGAAAGAAGAAGAAAAGAAGAGAGAGAAAGAAGAAGAAAAGAAGAAGAAGAAGAAGAAGAGTAAGACAGAGAAAGAAGAAGAGGAAGAGAGAGAAAGGGAGAAATTTTTTTTGTTAAAGGTGGTCGGCTGAAATTTTTTATTCTGGCCGGCAACCTTTCACTGGAGAAGAAGGGTGAGGTGGAGAGGAGGTGGTGTGATGGAGGAGAGACAAGGTGAAGTGGATGACAAAGAAAGGTGTGATGTGGTTTTTTTTGTTTTTAACCTTTTTTCAGAAATAATTCTATTTTGGCCCCCGAAGATAATTTCGTCAAAAATTTGGCCCTTGGGGCCAAAACGAACTGTCGGACACTTATTGGGGCCAAAACGGCGAGTTGGTCACAAATCGGGGGCCAAAACAGAATTAGCCCAAAATAAATGGCTTAAAGCATGGGGTCCACCAAAAAGTACATTTTTGGACTTATTTTTCATTTCATGTTTTATTTTGGCTTCATAGTGTTTATTGATTTAGGAGTGGATATATATAAGACTAATTAGCCCCCCTCTCCCGACACGGAAAATTCACTACCACCAGAGGATAAAGGCAAGGTTGCCCCCTCTCACTGTATTTATTCATCTTGGTGTCACAGACTCTGTCGACCTTTTTAGAAAAGTACGAAAGAGAGTCCTTATTTGACGGGTTTAGAGTAAACAAAACTGCACCACGAGTCTCACACCTACTATTTGCAGATGATCTTATCTTTATGGGCGAGGCCACTCAAAAAAATCTCCTTGCTGTGAAATCAATTATGGAGGTGTATACTGGATTATTTGGACATGCGTCAAATTTCTCCAAATCATTCCTATTTTTCAGCTCGGGTGTTGCTGTTGAGATCATGGATTTATTCGTAAATGAACTCCAAGCCCCTCTTATGAACGACTCGGAGAAATATTTGGGAGCTCTTATCCTTAAACTAAATGCTCGTATACAATCACACGACTATCTTGTGAAAAAATTCAGGAAAAAACTAGCAAGATGGAAGAGAAAATTTATATGTCATTTGGATTCACTCCTATATATAGACTCATTTGGATCCCCACAGCAAATGGTGTGTTCTCGTCTAAGTCGTATTTTAAGGAAATAACACCCAACCACCCAAATCCCAGAACAGATGCAGACTTCCCATGGCAAAAACTATGGAATCTCAAGTTTATTGAACCTAAAGTACTTCACTTCATATGGAAATTAGTAAACAAAGGGTTACATGTGTTAACTAATATAGCCAGAGGAAATAACCAGATACCAACAGAGTGTGTATTGTGCAACCAGGGATAGAATCAACCAACCACCTCTTCAGTGACTGCCCACGATTTTCAGATCTATGGGTTCTTGCACAGGTGCATGAACCACTCATTAAAGAAGATGAACCAGGAATGCTTATCAGAAATCTCATACTACTAAGCAAAGCCAATCAGAAGAGAGTAAAGTTTTATATTTACCTATTGTGGTTCTTTTGGAAGGAAAGAAGCAGCAACCACTTCAATCGCTCCATAATACATCTACCAGGATTCATCATCAAAGCATTACGAGAAGCATCAACAGTCTTGAACAAAGCACGCTCGATAATGAAGATCAACTTTGGACACCTCCAGAAGATAACATGATCAAAGCTAACTTTGATGGGGCGTATTGAAGAAATGGTACTTCAGTGGGAGTGGTTATCAGAAACAAGGATGGGTGATTCTATTTCAAGAGGGAAAACAAATAAACCCTAAGTCGCCACTCGAGAGTGAGGCTCAAGTGATGCTATTGGCGACGAAAAGTGTGGTGGATTTAGGGTTTCAAAGAGTTATATTTGAAGGTGATTCAAGGGTTGTGATTCAAGCGGTAACGGATGGTGAGGATCAATCCTCATGGCGGATCCAAAGCATTATTCTAAAGATAAAAGAACAGGTGGCACTGCTAGAGAAGAGGGTCTTCCATTCAGTACCACGAGAGGCTAACATGTTAGCCCATAATTTAGCCCAATCTGTATTTAGTACTTAAATTTGATCCTTGTGTATGTTTACTCCTTACATCTTGATAAGTCTAAACTGCTTCTGACTTCATTTGTAATCTCATTCTGCTGTTAGTGACTTTTAATGAAGTTTGTTTCCAAAAAAAAATACCCCCTCTCCCTTAATTTTCTCGAGTAGTTTCTTTTAATTTGGCCCAGATGTTGGCCTTTTCAAGCATTCTTGCTAAAATAAAAAACTAGAATAGAAATAGAAAGTTAGTTAGAGTTGGTTGCTGAGGGGATAAGTCAAGAAAAGAAAACTTGTAACAATTAAAAAGATGTTAATTATTATTCTTAGTTTGTGCTTTTCATAATCATCACAATTACGTATAGTATAAATACCTCAGCCCCATTAACCCACATTCATCTAAAATACTCTCTCCTTCTCTCACGCAAAGTGGATTGATAAGCACCACCCACATTCATTTAACTACAAAACTTTGGTAAGATTATGTGGTTTTCTTACAATTTGATTATCAAATCTTTTTCATATTCTCATCTTGCCCAAAAGTTTCTAAAACTAAACTTAAAATCTTCAATTAAAAGCTAAGTACTAGTACTACTCATTTCCTAATCCTAATGGGTTTCCTCCTGAAATTTAAACTAACTATATCTATTTTAACATGGAAAAGAACTAAACAATAGAAATTGCTAACATCAATAAAATAGAAAATAGAAACTTAGTTGCCTCCTAAAATCTAATATAACTGTATCTATTTTAATATGGAAACAAACAAAGCAATAGAAATTGCTACCATCAATAAAATAGAAAATAGAAAATAAAAAGTTGGTTAGAGTTAGGTCTGCACGCATAAAGCTCCTCTTATAATTAAAGCTAGAAGCTCGTGAAAAGTAGAAAAAGTAATCAAGTAATCATATCTTTTAGTTCTCTCCAATATCTTATTTTATGAAGACTACTTCGGATTTCATTAAAAAGATTACGCACTCATAAGAAAAAACAGTTGTGTTTATAGATAATGACCCTATATGAAATACAGCATGAAATGAATGTTCAACTACTTATTTGTGAGTCCTCTACCCACATAATATGCATGCATGAATGCAACAACGGTAGTGAAATTTCCAGATTTGTAGTTGGGAAAAAATTTACAGATGATAAAAGGTTTCTGAGAAGATAATTATCGACAAAAACAGTTTTACAGAAAAACATTTCTGGAAAAAGAAGAGAATATTTCAAAAAGACGATTTCTGGAAAAATAAGTTTTTGTATAAAAAATGATTTTCGAAAAAAAATTGTAGAAATTTTTTTTCTTTAGTTGATTTTAAGTTTGAAATTTTAGCTTAATAACCCAAAATAATCTTAGGGGGTAGGGTGAGATTTTGCTCCAATACAAATTTTGGAATTAAGAATTCTTAGAGCATCTCCGATGCAAGACTCAATCTTAACATCTTAAGTGCCACCTAGGAGTTAAGAGTTTTTCTTAAAAAAAAACTTCTCCAATGCAAAACTCTATTGAGATCTTAAAACTTCTCCAATGCAAAACTCTATTGAGATTTCTTTTGAGACATCTCTATTGTCCACCTCAGCATTTTCCAAAAGAAAACCTAATTTTCTTAGTAAATACTGAATTCTCATTTGTATAGTCATTCCGACTCTCTGTATGGAGAGAATCACTAACCATAACACTCTCATTTTGCTGGTCAAGTTGTTGACACTCCATGAGACTTGGTCTTTTGAATCTCATAGTACATGCAAACAAAATAAGAAAATAAAGTGTCACTAATTATCAAATATAGTTGAGATAACTAAACCATTACTAGTGAATCTTGCTTATTATAGATAAGAAGAGAACTTCATAACACTAAAAGGCAGCACATATGGAAATCAGACAAAACTCATGCTTCTAATAGCTTCTAATATAAAATATTTGATGCTGGTACTATAATGAGACAGAATTCCTTTTAAACATTTTATCGAACACTTTATAGGCATCAATGAAACAACCAAATACTTGTGAAAGAAAATTGTGTAAATGTATAAAGACTCGGTACATTTGATTAGAAACAAATTTGTCTAGAAACTAATGGAATATAAAAAAGATAAAATCTAAATGATATACCTGGAGTGGTTCTACCTTCAGAGTTTGATGAGAATTAGTTGGTAAGGGTGTAAAAAATTGAGAACCCTCGGCTCCTTTTGTGAGGGAAATAAATATGGAGGGAGAATTGGTTAAAGAAATAATGAAGGGAAAGTGATTTCACGGGGGAGAGAGAATCAGATTTTGGCGGGATAAGTTTTAATTTTTCTAATTTTCTAAATTTGATAATAAATTCCACCTCATCAATTAGAGTTCTTTCGTTAAGGTCAGTTCTGGACCATTCTTATTAAAAAATTTGAAGGGTCAGGGTCTTTTAGGTGGTAAACTTTTTTACGTTCTGGGACATTAAGTTCTGGACCATTCTTATTAAAAATCCTAGATCATCAAGTTCTGGACAATTCCTATTAAAAATTTGAAGTTCTAGATGTTTTTTTGATAGAAACAAGACAAGATAAAAAAAGATATTTTTTTATTCTCTCTCTCACTCCTATGTAAAAAATGAGACGACATAGAAAAAATATCAAATCTCATTTATCTCCCTCATTATTCTTACGCAAATGCGAAATGTCATAGAAAAAAAACAAATGCTTGACATAACTATACGACTCTGTCGTTCCACATCCTTTCAGCAATACTATCTCTTCATCATAATCTTCATCCGGGGTACACTCATCGGTTTCTTAACTAAAGTTGTGCAATCCTGCACATGCTAAAACTAATTGCTCTTGTGATTTAAATGGAAAGGACGAAGCAGTTTTAAAAATTTTGAATCTCGCTTTAAATATACCGAATATTCTTTCTATCGCGCTTTTTAAAGAAGAATGGCGATTATTAAATAATTCTTCTTTATTTTCTGGACGTCGAGTACTCCCAAACTCTCTTAAATGGTATCGAACTCCTCGATATGGTGTCAAAAATTAAGGACGATTAGGATATCCGGCATCTGCCAAATAATATTTACCCACAACAAAAATAGTTAAATGAAAAATATACATTCAAATATCATAAAAATATATTAAAATGAATTTCGATAAGAATAAAAATTGTCTTACCACGCGGCACTTTAAATCCACCGTTTCTCTCTAAAGCATCTTTTAGTACTCTTGCATCATTTGCTGATCCTTCCCATCCACTACGAATATATATAAATTGCAAATCAAAGGTGCACGCCGCCAAAATATTTTGTGATATAATTCCTTTTCTATTACGATATGCAATCGAACTTTTTATTGGTACCATGGCCGGAATATGTGTACCATCAATCGCTCCAACACAATCCTATGTTTCAAACATAACATGGTTGATAAAGTTAATTTAAGAGTAAAATATAGAATTAAAATAACTTTAATCCAAAATTAACTTTTTTTTTTATTACCAGAAAGTAACGATTGAAGCGATCATTTGTTAGGATCTTCATTGAGGTGGTCGTTGGAGTTTTCGCCATTAATTCCGGAGCTAATAAGGTCAACGCTTTCAACACTTTATTGAAGTTTATGCTTGTACAAAATTTAGATCTATCAAATCTTTCTCGAGTTATTGAATAACTATTATTCTGACCAACCGTTAAAAAAAACATCCCAAGCATCTCTTCCACACCAGGGCCGGCCCTGACTTTTATGAGGCCCGAAGCGAACTTAGTAAATGTGGCCCCAAATTTTGTAGTATAGATAGAAGTACAATTTTCCAATACTCCTACGCTATATTATTTCCAAAAAAGAATTTATCAATTTTCCAAAAAAAAATATCAATATGTAAGGTTGCACGGGTTTTGCACATAGTAAAGTTTGTGAAATCTCACACCTATTATGCAACATTTAAACACATGTGAAATTGCACAAGATAAAAAAAAATAGTTGCATGAGTTTGCACAATGAGTTGAAATATGAAAAGTATATACATGTACTTATAACCAAGGCCAATAAATAATTTGACCTAATTTCTTATCTAGATTGTTAATATCGTTTTATATCAAACTTTTTCGGAGGTTTGATCTTTTATATTGACTCAAACATGGAAACCTTTGTGAAGGGCATCTCATTGAGATTTTGGACGAGAGTATCTTTTCGAGTTTTCGAGAACGAGTGGGATGGAGGGAGAGAAAGAGAAGGATAGAGACATGGAGGTAAAGGTAGAGAAATGAGGGAGTGAGAGTGAGGGATGAAGGAGATAGTTATGGAGATGTGTGGAGGTGAGAGAGTGTGTTTGCGTCTGACTAATTGGGAGATGACCAAGAAGCACTTCACGTTGTTTGTGTCTGACAAAAGGCAGTTTATGCTGACAATCAACTTTTAGATACGAATATGACTAGACCAGAGAGAAACGATGAGGAAAATAGTTTGGAAAAAATGTAAATAGTTTGGGCAAATTTAATTGGAAACATAAACATGAGGGTCAAATTTTATAGTTGGTCACAATTAAGGTCAAATTCTTGAGATGGATACAACTCTAGGGCCACATTTCAATCAAAGTTAAAGTGGCCTGCACGTGAGGAACAAATGACATGGTGGGCGGGCCTATAAGAACAGTTTGAAATCTTTGGATTTAAAGTGGCTTGGACGTTATTCTCTTCTTCCTTTTTGTGACCTGGGTTACTTCATTCTTCTTATAAGCACCTCAATATACTGCCCAGGTCAAAAGAAACCAAATGTGGCCCCCAAAATTGGGTGGCCCAAAGCGAGGCTTTGCTCGCTTTGGGCCAAGGCCGGCCCTGTTCCACACTAACATAACGAGTATCCATTAAAAGAAACTTCTCTTCTAAAATTCGGCATAACTTGAGGAATGGACCCGGATACATCCTATAAATCTCACGAAACTCATCACGGGAATCACTTAATTTTTGTTGGATATAAATGAATCCTTTACTAGAGACTGTTTTTCTTTGAGCATTAAGTATACGTACATGTAGACATAAATTGAAAGTAAATGCAATTGCACGAATAATAATGTCATTGTTACTATTTATTTTTTCAACATGTTCCTCACCTTCAACATTATCTTCATAATCCATTTGAAAAATCCTAATAAATAAACAATGAAATAAAATACGTCAAAAAATATTATAACATAACCCTTCTAAGATTGATCTATATAAAAAAAACATATAGAAAACCATAAAGTAAATAATCTCTGTAAACAATATTATCGTTGCACTAACATAAATAAAGTATAAAATAGAGTATTTGAAGCATAAACAAAACAAACTAAAATAAATCTTAAACTCTAAACTCTAAAGTATCATTTGTCAAGCTCCGATAGTATCCTATTTTCCGCTCATCCAGATTTATCATGGCCAGGGGCGGCCCAGGCCCAAAGCAGCCAAAACGGCTGCTTTGGGCCTCATTTTCGGCAGGGCCCCAAAATACTTGTTGCTTAAAGGCGCCTACAAAAACAAAGAATTTAAAGCTTTGTCAAACGCCCAAGCCCACTTCAACAGTAGCCCAAACACATCCCATGCTTTTCTTTTGACTGCAACTTATTACTTGTTTGGGTGGCAGCCAATTAAACTAGTGGACCCACAAAAACAAAGGAACCTAATCTAGTTTTGACACCTAGTCTAGCTTTAGACATTTTTTTTGTTGAGATAGCTGTAGACATTAAATCTAAATAACTCACTAAATATTTGCTTCTTCCTCTCTCTGTATTTTTGTGTCTCCGTTCTCACTATATGGTAAGCAATCACTCAATTTCTTACACTCTAGGAACTACAAATTCTTTTCATGACAAATTAGAACAAAATCTCTTTATAAATTTTTTGTGAAGGTGAAAAGTAATCAGTCAATTTTCTACAATAGTTATTTACAGAATTGTATTATTAGATTAGATTATTCGTATTTGATTAAAATTTAATGTTTTTGATTTTAGGCTCAAATTTTTGTATAGTATTTCAATTATTCAATTGAAAATAGTGCGAAAATAAAGCGTACACATCAATCAGGTTTATGAATCTCAAAAGGCGAGAAGAATTTTTTCCAAACATATTTAGGCTCATGTTTGTATGTAAATTGGATCTTCTTATGTAGTAAATAGTTCAGGTTTATGCGTTTTAGTTATACTTTCATACTAATTTTTCAGTCACAACAAAAAGTTAAAATTTCCTATAAAGCACGTGAGAGGGGCCCCCAAATTTTTCTTCGCTTTAGGCCCCCAAACTACTTGGGCCGGCCCTGATCATGACAAACATCATTGTGTAGTCCAAATCAGGAATCTCATAAAGTGCTTTACACCAATCGTTTGGACTCTTTGTAGTTTGAACAAGTTCTTCAAGACTCAGAGTCATTCTTTCACTAACTTCTTCATATTGTGTCCTTGCTCATTTTCGTTGGACAGGTAATTTGCTCTTACTTAGTTGGTTTGATCTATAAGTATTATCCTCAGCGTTTGGAGGCGCATAAGCTTATTCACAATTAATCCCGTTAGGAAAAGGGTCTAAGTCGACATCGAAGTTGTCGACATCAATCCCCTGTAACCCCTCGACTGATGCTTCACAAACATTATCTCCAGAAGCTAAAGACCCTCCAAATATTGTGCACCAATCATCGTATTCTGGATATCTGTCACTCCGATAATCGTTAGCATTAGGGTGTTTCTGCAATAAACTATTTGGATCAAATATTTTACTAAGAATTTTATTACAATTACTTAAATTAAATTTTATGTTTAATTACCTTAAAATATTCTTCCCACACTTTTTGTGGAGCGGTGATCTTACCGGTGGTTGCATCCCAACCAAATCCAAAGCATGAAGCCATTAACTCTCTAATTTGTTTATACTTACCTCTCCATTTCTCAATTTTACTACTTACATGTTCTGATGTTTTATTACCGTTACACTTTTGATTTAGAGCTGGAATAATTACTTGGTCATAGTACGTCTTTGAAAGTGCACCATCTTTTTCGTATTTACCGCTATTCATGGCTTCAACAATAAGTTGAAGTAACACTTCATTTTCAGTTGGAGTCCATTTTATATACTTTTTTGTTGTCTGTGAACTCATCTAACAAAAATAAATAATGATTTAAATTAAATTATCTTACTCGACGAAATACTAGATAATACCACAATTTCAACGAAATCTCAGGATGGTCTATACTTGAAGTGTTCCATGATTAAATTGCGTAGAGAATTTCTAAACTTACTTTTTTCATGGGTTCTGAATTATTTAACTATACTAGCCTAATAGTTTTGTTTTGGCACAAAAACCTAGCCTAACAGTTCCCAACCTAAAATATTCTTTAACAAAAAAAAAAGAAAATCAATGGCATATACTAGCCTAGTAGTTTTGTACGCAATGATGACCTATAAACCCTAATAGCTATATTAGTGCATGTAGAAAGTACATGCAGTGAAAAGACAACCATCATAATTTTCTAACCCTACAAACATAATAACATTAAATCAATGTACTAGTTGTTTTTCTAACCTTACAACCGTAGTTAGAAGTCGATGACATCATCAGGTACATGAAAGTTAAGTTAAATCAATGTACTAGTTACAGTTAGTAGGTATGATTTTCTAGCAATAAATTATAGCAATAAAGTTTCAATGTACAAAAAAGTTTCTAGCAATAATCAATGTATTGCTTGGGCAATTCTTACCTTGAGATTAGCAAGAAGAGAGAAAGGGAGGAAAAAGTGGAGATACGTGGGAGAAGAAAAAGTAGAGTTTCACATGGTTTGGTCGTTATTTATATAAAATAGAGAGAAAAGTTTTTTTTTTTTGGCTATTTTAACCCGCTATTCATGTACACCCTTGGTAGAAAGAATTTCAAAGATCCACCTAAACTGGTGAAACTTTGGATTTGACAAATTTGCTATAAATTTGTCTCCAAAAGTGCTTGGGTCGGATCTTATGCTAAAAGTTCTTAATTTTTTTTTATAAAAAATGAATAACGCAAAATTTTAAAGTTCTTAAAAAAAGGTCCAAACTAATAACACTAAACCTCGAAGTCCTCAAAAAAAGATCTGAACCAATAACGCATAACTTCAAAGTTCTTAAAAAAAGACCTTAACCAATAACACGGATCTCCAAAGATCTTAAAAAAAATCTAAATCAATAACACCAAACTTCAAAGATCTTAAGATCTCACAAAAGCTCCGAACGAATAACCCTCACTTAGAGCTTTGTATTGGAGAAGACTTTTAATTAAAGACCCTCAAATAGGCCACATAAGATAGAGAATCTCAAGTGGGACTTGATACATAAGTCAAACAGACCTTGATTCCTACTAAATCCAAATTTTAGTAGGAATCCTGACCCTATACACACCATAAGTGTCTGTTTGTAATACAAGCAATTTTGGTGGAAGTTAGATTTAAACGCCTTCCTAGGTTTGGCCTAGGGGTGGCAATGGATACCCCATTTACCCGGAATCAGAACTGTTTATGTCGGTTCTGGATCCTCATTTTCATACCCGATAATAATTTTATTTCCGACGGGTATTACCCGATAGGGACCAATAAGATTTCAATGTTGACTCGATTGGTACCCGATACCCGACTCTAATATGTGATTAATTGATATTTTTGCGAGGTATAAGCTCTGAATTACTTATTATAGTATAATTATATACTAATTACGTCATTTGAATGCCCCACTCAGTACAATATTCTTAATTGATAATTAAAATATATGCAATAGCAAATTTTATAGCAACTTTCAGACATTTAATAAGCTCAATATGTTGTAAATTTTTATAATTCGATCATCTCTCTTATTAGATAAACTGTAGTAACAATAATTAGAATCTTAAATGAAGTATAACCTTCCTAACTAGTAGCAAGAGTGATAAAATATGTTCTGATTCTGGATCTTTATATCAAGGAACGATACTGCTAGGAACCGGAATCATAATTTGTAATAAGTTCTGGCTATGGGTAGTGACATACCCCAACCGATCCTTTGACATTCCTAGTTTGGCCATTCATAAAATTAACTTTTCTCCTATCATTTTCTAATTTGGGGATTTACTTGAAGTAAATCTTACGGAAGAACAAAAGACTCTTGTCCATATAGCAATGGAGCCCAAGTACCCCGGACACTTTTAGAGTTCTAATACCTAGTAGGGGTTATGGCAAGGAAGTGAACTCATTTTCTGGAATTGAAGGTGGTCTCAAAGATGACATTTTGGGGGAAAGCTCTGCTTCTCATAATTCGGTGATAAGATTCAGATTTTACTTCTCCTTCTATTAATAAGAATTTTGGTGACTTGCTAACCTCTTTGACACCTGCCAAAAAGACTAAATTTGCCACAAAGACGCTATCACGAGGCCACAATCCTCTGCCGCTCGAGCAACCATCATATCTGATTGTGATGGGAAGTGGTTCCCAATCACCGTCTTCTATACAAGTAGCGGAAAACTCAGTCAATCAGATTCAACCATCGTCTAGGGATGAACGCATTCAAAGACAACTAAAACGATCAACCAGACATAGCATGGCTGACCAATCCTCTCTACAGGTTACGACTACCTCAAAGCCGATGAAGAATGAGTATCTTAGTCTGAAATTGTCGGGGTTTGAGGAACGACCCGACAAAGACGACTCTCTATCAGTTCTATCAACCAGTAGGCTTACTATAACTTTTCTTTCAGAAACTAGACTTACCACTACGACTAATCTGCAAACTTAAATAATGTCGGTCTTAATAAGTTTTATCAAGTCCCTTCTAATGGCAAAGGAGGGGGACTTTCGTTATTTTGGTCTGATGAAATATCTATCTATTTTATTTACTCGTCTTCTCACTTGATTCATGCTTCGATTCAGGGTGTTCAATTTGACTCACCGTGGGTCCTATTTTGCGTCTATGGTCCACCAAGAGTACAAGAACGTTTAAGTTTTTGGTCAAACTTGTTAATTAGATTACATACTGTTACTAATCCCTTTTGTTGTATAGGAGACATGAATGCAGTAGGATCTCGTAATGATAAATTCGGAGGCACTACTCATATCCCTTTTATAACTCAATTTCAGACGTTTTTACAGCAAAGTGGACTTATAGATTTGGGTTTTAATGGTATGGCCTTCACTTGGACTAGCAACAGATCCAGACACCATTTAACGAGAGAGCGCGTGGATAAGGCCTTATGCAACTCGGATTGGCTTCTCTCTTTTCCGGATGCTGGTGTATTCCACTTACCTCACTATTCTAGCGGCCACTGTCCTATCCTCTTGAAAATTAAGGTTGGAAGGAAAATCTTTAATACTATTCAACAGTTTGAAGCTCACTGGAGTAAACATAACAATTACTCTGACACTTTTAAGCGCACTTGGGGATCAGCTGACGACCATCTTTACAATAAAGTATCAACAGTTAAAAGCTCCTTCGACGGTGGAGCAGGCGTGCTTTTAACTTGCTTAAAGATCGCCTTCGTTGTTTACGACACCGACTACTAGATATTCAGATTTTAACTCCTACTGATACTCTAAACATAGAAAGTAGATTGCAAGAGAAAATTTTATATTTAGAGGAACTGGATATGACTAAATTAGAACATGGGGCCAAACTTAAGTGGGTCAGAAACGAATACGGCAACACTAAACCATTTCACGTCGCCATGCCTCATATAAGACCGAAAACAGAACTCACGAACTCACTTTAAGTTCGGGTATTGTTTCTCAAAATGAAATTGAAATTGCAGCTTACTTGACTAATTATTTTCAGAATTTGTTTAAGGTTGAACAGGTGGATAACCCTCCGATTGAGATTTTAAATGCTTACATAGTTCTTTCTCTGGAGAATCTAGACGACATCTCAAGGACTCCAACTACAAAGGGGGTTAACGACGTCGTGATGAATATGGAAGCAACTTAAAACTCTGGGGCAGGATGGGTTCCTTTGATTTTTTATTTTTCTTTATCAACACAATTGGAGCGTTATTGGTTACGAGCTGATAGAGTATAAACAAGCAACCTTCAGGACAGGTTCACTCGACCCTTCTCTTAATACCACGACTTTGGCTTTAATCCCTAAGGTCTCTCGGGTCTTCTCTTAGGCCTCATTATGTCTTGTGTCACTAAGCCTAAATTTAACATTCAGGTCAAGGAAACCTTTATGGGAATTTTGAAGGGACCAGGGGTCTTAGGCAAGGGTGTCCTTTGTCACCCTACCTATTCATCCTAACATCACAATCTCTATCACTACACATTTCTTATTATGATCTCAAAGTTTGTATATAAGTTACAAAATAAATAAGAATAGCCCCTCCATTTCTCATCTCCTTTTTGCCAACGATTTAGTATTGTTTGGTCATGCTACGTCAACTAACTTCAATGTTATTTTGTACTTCATGAACGTTCACTAGATATTTAGGTCAAGTCGGGAACTACGAAAAATCATCAATTTACTTCAGTTCTGGGGTTCTACCTGAAATAAGGAACCATTTATCACATTACTAACGGCTCCCATCATGACAGAGGAGGCTAAATACTTGGGCTCTATGATTCTAAAATTAGATAACCGCATACAAAGTCATAAGTGGCTCCTAAAGAAATTTTCTAAGTCACTAGCAGGGTGGAAACAACACTTAGTATCACATGTCGGGCGAACAATACGCATTAAATCAATATTAGGTTCGCATTGTACTTACCCTTTTAGTTACCAATTGCTTCCAAAAAAGACATTATAACAACTAGAAAGGGAAGAAAGGTCGTTTTGGTGGGGACACGACACAGAAGTGCACAAAATCCATTTTATCAATTGGAACATCATAGCAAATGCAAAGAAACACGGAGGTCTAGACATTCGAACCTTAGACGAGTAGGCAACATGGGTCAAACAACTTGAGGCTAAATTCTTAAAAAAGAATGATTTTTGGTCAGTCCACAACAATAAACCTAGCTCACCATTCTGGCAATCAATTCTCAAAACTAGAGATACAAGCAAGGAGAATATCTTGTGGCAGATTGGAAATGAATGTCTTTTTTATGTAACTTTACTTTACTCTTATTCCGACAAAAAATGGTTTAGGTCTTTTTGTTTTAATGGAACATGCTATCTCAAAAAAAAAACCCTAATGGGTTTCCCTAAAGAAACTGAAATACAAAATAGAAAGTTGGTTAGAGTTTGTTATGGGGGATAAGTCAAGAAAAGGAAACTTCTAATTATCAAATCAAGACAAGGAAACTAATAGAAAGGGTTAGTTATATTTTCAGTACTTTCTATTTTCATAATCTTTTCAGAGTAGTATAAATACTAGGTCATAAGTACCCAATTCTTTCTCTACAATTGTCCCTCCTCCTTCTCTTAAAGTCGATTGATGAAGCACCACAAGACCCCCGTGGTAAGATTCTCTCTCGAACCGACTATTATTACTTGTTTCCTACAAAGTTGTTTAATTTTGGAATGCTCTTACTAATAGGAATAATCTATATTCAATTAGACAACTTATTAGTTTAGTATTATAGGGTACCTTTAAGTTCTAGTATTACTCTAAACTCATTACACCAACAATTTTATTTCTTAAAAAAGAATCCTAGTTTTTCTTCTTTTGTTGCAATAAAAAAAAAAACAAGAATTATAGTTATGTGTTAAACTTTTAGACAAAACATTAATTAAACCCCCCTCTCATCTTTCTCAAACCTATTCATGCCATAAAACTTAATCCAATCCACTTGATGGTTCCATTTCCATCTACATCTGACCTTTATTTGAACCTTAATCAATTTTTTCTTTTGTTTTGTTGTTTTGTTTAGACATTGATCGAAATTTGTCTTTGATGAATATTTATATTTCGATCGTGGTCTAAGTAAAATAATCAAACTCTCATTGATGAACACATCATGATAAGAGATTGAATAAGTTCTAGTACAAGGCCGGATGTTGATGGATTTGGAATGATCGAGTGGAATGAGTTAGGTTTTATGTTAATCATGACTCATGAGTAGGTTACGATAATGATGAAGGCCCGTTCTTTTTCCAAGTAATAAACTACTATTCATGTCACCATGGTCGGACTAATCAACAACTACTAGTCTACTATTCACGAGTAAGTTAGGATACTGTCTTTTCTAGTTATTTATTTTCGCATAGGTGATAATTGACAGACCGACACTAATATTTTCAATTTTACTTTTCCATTTCTTTAAAAAGAATTATAGTTATGTGATAAACTTGTAGAGAACAATAACTAACCTTTACATCTTTCTTTTCATATCATAAACCTAATTCAAACCATCCCATGGTTCCATCTTCATTTGCATCAAACCTTTATGAGAAGGGTCGATTCTTATTGTGAACTCATATGATAAACACAATAAGCAACTCAAGAAGGTTTCGTACAAGGTCCGATGTCAATGAAGTTGGAATGATCGAGTGGAATGAATTAGGTTTTGAATGAAGAAAGGGCGACAGTGGGCCGAGGATAAATGAATCACTCGATGGTTTGGAACGAATTAGGCTTATAGTGATCATGAGTAGATTAGGAGAATATTGTGGAGGCAGTGTCGGATAATTATATCGAGGCAACACAAAGACGAGCGCAGAGTTGTTCTCCAACCATTTACATATCTCTGGATCTCTGAATTTTATTCATCTCATAAACCTAATTAAAATCGCCCCATGGACACTATTTTATATGCTCGAAAATAATTGATGGGGAGAAAACTGGCAGGCAGTCTGTCGAGAGTGGTAAGTTTATTGATAAATGATGGATTTTAGCATGTTTCCGGGGCTAGCAATTGTTTTGGTTATTTACTATGATCAAAATCAAGACAGGTATCTAAATATTCCAAAACCATTGCTAACCTCTGAAATATGCTCAAGTTCATCAGGCAACTCTGAAGACTCACTATCATATCTGGCAACTCTGAAGACTCACTATCGAATGACTCTCTCGAGTACTCAAAACAACAATTTCTCTCTGGAGCCAACCTAGAAGCCTTCCTTTCAATTGGCATCTCTGACTTTAGCATCTTCTCCGAAACTTTTCCGAAAGCGTGGTTTGCGGGAAATGGAGGCTTTCCTTTCAGTTGCAGGTGAGTAAAAATGAAGAAAATATAATGCAAGTCACAATCCATTTTAGCATAAACTAATTATTTTAATTCCACATAATACACTTTTCCTATATCATGGACAAAGTTCAAAGATTAAACCTAGAGTTGCAGATAAAAAAAACATCATATTCAACAATCAAGATATTTTGTACGCCGGCAATTCATTTGTCATCCATGTTCAGGACAAAGGGATACATTCAGAGAAAGGTTTGACAAAATTGAAACTTTCTTTCTGCAATCTGTTCTCAGGTAGAACTACAAAAACCGGATGGGTCCCTTTCCGAGAAGGTTAGTGAGACCAAAAGGCGTAGAGAAAAAATACTCGGTCCTTTTTTATTTTCTTGCTAGAGATTCTCCCTTGTAATCGCTTCCAGCAGCAACAACAAAACTTGCTCCTACCTGAATCCACAAGACAAACAGAGGAACCGGTTGGAGGAGGATCCAGGAAATAAAATGAAAGGACCGTAGAGCAAAGGAAACACGCAAAAGGAAACAAATTCAGAAATATAGCGAAGGAAACTTGGTTCTCTAACTATGTTGGTCATATGACTAATGGCTGAACAACTTCTGACATTTTTTCCTAATAACATTCAGGAGTTTTGTGAAAATACAAATTTTGACATTTTATTCTTTTTCAGTGTTCTGAAATCCAACTTTTGAGAATGCCTTAACCCAACAACTATCTGAAATGTTGGTGTATCAAGCACCACCTAAATTACCTGGCAATCCTTTAAAACCACACGTTCCTGGAGCTGCACGTTACTGCAAACGACGGAATTTTGGATTGAACATCCATCAGCGATCGTAACATGGTTCATCACAACAGAATTAACCACCTGCAAATCGAAAATAATTTTTCACTTTTTTGTGAGGGGAAATGTATGTGGTGATATCATGTGCTACCTTATCAGTCAAACACCAATACCAATAGTAACGTTCATCATAGTACTTTTTTCCTGCAAAGTAAAACTGGCATTTCAAGTAATTCATTTTATTTATTTTTCTTCTGAGTAGTTTCAATATACCTTTACATTTGAGCCAATCCTGCAATGACGGCCAATGACAGACCGCTTGACACTACATTTGTCACCTAGTTGTGAACCCTCTCCAATAATGCATTGAGCTCCGACCTAAAACCATGAAACCACATGATGAGCAAAAGAGATTAAGTTTACCCATAATGGATATTATGCAGGATGAGAAGAGAGGAAACCACAACAATTTAGTTGTTAAAGAAACTAAGAGAACCCCCAAAATCTGTAGTACACAGTGTATATTAAGCCACATTTCAAAACGTGGCCCTCTATTTCTACCATCCCCATGTTTCAATATTTATAGCAATTATGCTAGACAAACTAGATTAAATTCACTATCGATGGCATAATAATAGTGCCATAAAGGAAGCCCAATCATTTCTAACGAGTAACGAGATCAGCTGCCTCGTCAGTTGACTCATTATTTATGGTCCAAGAGGTGGTCTCTAGCACTACTCACATATATTGGCACTACTATATCTGTAAGAGGTTAGAGAAGGAAAATTGTGCCCTTAACATATTTTTTGTCTAAGTAATTATCCAACGCTTTATTTACTTATTAAAACCAGTAAAACGCTACAATGACTGCCACCTGCACAGGAAATGCCTTGAGCAGGAGAAAATATTAAAAGAAAAACTTCAATTCCTGTAGCAGAACATCAACTAATATAGTAGGAACCAATGTTTAAAAAGGCTGTTTGCTAAAAAAATGTTTAAAAAGGCGCATAAGATGCGCATTGAGGCGTACGCCTCAAGGCAAAATATAGGTGTACCGCATCAAAACTTACGCCTCGGTGTTGTAGTAACTTTCTTTGTTTTTCTTTAATTTCTAGAGGTAGTCAGAAGGGTAGAAGTGACTGAAAGCATTCATATCCTTTCACTTTACTACAAATAAATTCAATAAAATATACTATTACTAGAAAAAAATATTGTAACTATATTAAAATATATGAGATTGAAGCTCCGCCTCTTTACCGCCTCAAGGCACCGCCTAGAGTTGTCAAAGAAACCCACATCAAGGCATAAAAACGCTTTTTGAAACATTGGTAGAAACAAATAGATAGAACTTAATGAAACAAAGAATATTAACGGAAACGAGAGGTTCACCCACAGTAGTTTTTAATCCACGCTCTACTGATGGATGGATGACATTGTTATGGTCGGAGAAGGAATATCCTGAAAGATGACAAGCCTCTCCAATTACCTAGCTCCACTCACAAAAGAGAAAAAAAATTGCAGTGTCAAATTAATAAATATTTTATAAAGTAAAAGTTTATTGGGACTTTATAAAGTTTCTCACATCTCGATTTATGTCAGAGAACGCCTGGATGGAGTTCAAGCGCGCACAGTATTTACTTTTATCAGCGATATAAGCACAACATTTATGTGTCCTTGGTGCAGGAGAAAAACCGTTACGATCTGAAGCATATAAGTCATGAAAGCTTCGTGTCGCCGAACTAGCTAGGTGCTGAGAGAAAAATGATTGGTTCTGTTGTGAAGCAAGTTTCTCGTTCCAATTTGATTCTGCTTGGGGAGCAGCATCGGATGCAACTTCTGATCTCTAAATAGAGATTGAGAAGAAAACTTGAGACACTTGAGCAGAAGAAGAGTCGACACAATGAAGACAACGGAATTTGTATAACTAACCAGCTGAGTGCGGACAAGATAAGGCACAACATCCTGCTTTAAGCTTTGAAAGTCTTCCTTCTCACTTAGAACCTCTTGCAGAATGGATCTAATACAGACAAACAGGATAAGAGGATAATAACTATATAACAACTTCGCAAATCAAAGACAAGTTGCTAACTAAATGTAGGCCTCAAACCTCTTAAATGCGTACAGATGAGCATCTACAAGATCAGCTCGAATTTCCATCTGCAAGCCACAAGAAGAAAGAGAACTGTAAGGGGAAAAAGGAAGAATGAAAAGAGCATTTAAACTAGTTTACGTTTTTTACAGAATTGATAGAGCTACTACTTGAAAGGGATTGAGTGTAATATGTCCTAGATGCCTCTCCAATGCGAAATCTCGTGGGATATCAAGACAAGTTGATATCCATGTAGCCATGAACAGTAGAGTTAGATATTCCACTTAAGGATAATGTTTTTAAAAACTTTTGAGGTGTATGCCCGAGGTTCCAGATGCCTTGACGAACACGCAATTGATCCCGAGTAAAATGAGTGCATCTGAAGACTTTATTATGGAAGTAAAGAAGAAAAAATATGTTATGTTTTTACATAATTACTGTCGTTTTCCTTACAAATAATAGTTTCCACCTTTTACACATCGAGGCATACTCCTCGAGCTGCCTCGCCTTGTGAGAGCAAACTGCCTTGAGGCGTAAAAACATAGTTTAAAACATGACTTACAGATTACCTGATCTTTCCAAAAGTTAATTTTTAAGGACCTGATCCCATCAACATAAGAGTATTTGAATGATTAAAAGCGGCATATTTCTAGGACTTGTATACAGTATGGCATTTACATTAAACAGAAATGTATCATATAACAGGAAGCGAAGAGGTTCAACCACCAACTGCACGGTAAACCCTTTATGAAATTTTCGGAGTGGAAGGGGGCGTGTGGAGTCAAATGTAAAAACATACTTCGTATTTTTTTTGTAAATACTGGAAAAAAAAAATCTTGAAATTGAAGGAAAGATAACTAGAGGAGACCTTCCCAATTGAGGAACTAATTTGCTTGCTATCTGAACAAGAGGATATAATGTTCTTTACTATACTAAGGCTTTGCTTTTTTATCAACATAATAAAAACATGCAAAAACTTCAATCCAAATGACTATGAAAATCAATACCTCTCCTGCAGCATGGAGAAGGCTCTTTCGAGCCCTTATATCTTTCTCAACCTCAGCTCCTGTCAAGAGCCATAGAAGTTATCATGAGAAAGATCAGAAAGACACACATGTGAAAGAAACATTGAAACAATAACAGATCAAACCTGCTGCTACAAATAGTAAGAATTGTTTTGTAGGGTCCAGCCCTATGATATTGTATCGTCCTGGCTTTTTTGCCTTGTCCTTCCCACCGGAAGATGCTGTCTCTGATGGAACAGGGGTAGCACATAACAATGAAGTTACAACTGCATCATGTCTTCTATGGGTAGCCGCCACAGCTCCAAGAGGAACATTACAAACAAGATCTCCACTTACCACCTATAAGAAGTCATTGAAAAGAATTACTAAATATGAACTAACTAGTCTAAACCTTAAGCCAATAAAGGGTCCTTGCCAAAATGTCATTTGCTGTAAGATGGTGTGCAACAGCACGAAGAGCACCGGCAGTTCCTATATCCTCAGGGACTGCAGCAACCTAAAAATGAAAAAAGAATCAGCTCCCACATTGTTTTCAATTCAAACAAGAGAGTGTGCGATACGAAAAATGGAAGGACAAAAGATGTCAGTATAGGAGGAAATGTCTTGAAACAACGAAACCCAAATTGAAGAACTCCCAAACATCGTGCATCGGAAAACAACCTAACTGACATAAAAATTCACTATATAAAATAACCATAAACTTTTGAAAAAGCATACAATTTGAGAATCTAACAACTGCCAAACCAGTAAGATGGAGTAAGTTTTCATTATATCTTAGGTATATTCATTTTTAGTGTTTCTTTTTTACTTCCTTTCAAAGCTTCTGGCGAGAATGTAGTTGAGTGAGCACTCTCTCACCTAGACTCAACTGAGACCTTAAGGACTTCACTTCTGCATGTGTTTCCCGAACCACCTACAAAATGGTCCACGGGCGTGTCTCTTCTTCAGTTCTTTAAGAACAGTCTGACATGTGAGCTTCTACTACTTTTCTTTTGTCTGCTAACTTTTCGTTATTTCTAGTGTTTATCCACTCATGCTCTAAATTCACATCCAATTTCAACTCATTCTTCTTAGGGCTTGATTATGCAATTCTTACTTGACACTTTATTCAACCTCATCTCACTTGTCTATATAATCCAACTAAAACAGTTAAAAGTGATATTATCATCTAGTTTGAATTCTTCTTACTAGGGCTCAACCATGAATCAATACTTCCTACCAAATTCGAATTACATAACTCAAATACATAAAATCAAAAAAAAAGGAAAGAAAAAGGGTAATTGAAAATCAAACCTCAACATGAAGACGTTCAAGATAAGCACTAGATATCCAACTGCCAACTTGAAGAGCAGCATCTTCACCTTCAACAACCTGCAAGTACAATGATTCTCAATTCAAAAACCCTAATTATGAGTTTATAGAGAGAGAAAGAGAGAAGGGAGGGGAGAGACGTACAACAATGAGATCTTTGAGATTAGTAGCTTCGAGGAGTTCAAGAGTGTAAGAGAGAAGAGGACGATTAGCGACGGGAAGAAGGGGTTTAGGGAGATCTTTGGAAACGAGAGGGATTAGGTTTTTAGAAGTACCACCAGCTAGAACAACCACCTGAAAATCCATTTTCATCTAGAGAGAGAGAGAGAGAGAAAATGAGCAAAAAATAGAAGAACTAATCAGAATTTAGGTCATTTTAATGGAGTTTCTGTGGAACGGGCGCTGAAGAACCATTTACGAATTCAAGTTTAATTATCATTTATTATAGTTTTTTTGTCAACAAGGGGATGTAGCTCAAATGGTAGAGCGCTCGCTTTGCATGCGAGAGGTACAGGGTTCGATCCCCTGCATCTCCACTTTTTCTTCCCCTCCCTTCCTTTATGAGTGAGAGTAGTATTAGTTCTCTTTTTTAATCGAACTTGTACATTTTTTCCTCCCTTTTTTTTTTTTTTTTTTTTTGATGAAAGCATTTTTTCCTCCCTTTATGAGAACTCTAAAATTAAATGTCAAGAATACTATTTGGACCGAAAAGGAATACTTTGATGTAAATTGTAAATTTCTAATTAAACGGTAATTTGAGAAGATCAAGTCCTAAAAATCCAGTACCAAAATGGTTCCAAGGTCAAAAAGTCTATTGGTGGCCAAAAAGCAGTAGCTAGATGGGAGACCAAATGTTAATGGAAATTTGAGAATTAACCTAAAAAACAAAGCAAAATTTCGAAGAATAGAACATTACATGATTAGATGTTAGATTATAAACAACTAGGGAGTACAAGAATACTTAAAACAAGTTACAACTTACAAGGTGAGTAATTGGTTTACTAGATTATTTGTGAACTAAGAAAATCAATAATTTGATCCGCTACTCAGACATCTAGCTGATCTAAATTGTGAATCCTTTGTTTGATCTCGAGCGTTTACAATTGTTGCAGAATCTTCCAGATAATACATTTGTGGGTGGATTAAAATCTAGCTTCTTGTATCCGCTTCAGTTATCTTGCATGCTACCCGAAGACCCCTTATGGTAGGTATCCCAGTTGCGAAGAAATCGAGCCCATGTACCTATCTAGATGCAAATCACTAATTTAGCTCACTTAGCAAGCAAGGCGTATCGAAAAGAATCAAGTTACAAGAGGAGATAAGAAGATATAAGAAACATAGCAAAATTGCAATTTAAGCGGATCAAACTTTCTTCAAGAGCTGGAAAATGCCGTTCTTCAAATAGGTATTGAATGGAGATATTAAGATCAACAGTAGAAAACAGAAATGGAAATAAACCAGAGAGATGAGAATAGAAGATCAAGAAAAGAAACAAAAATATGTAAAGATCCTCATACTCACTCACATGTCTTAGCACCAAGTAGCAGTTTTGATGCGCAACGGAAGTTTTATCTGCAAGGCACTTGGTCCCACATTTCTTAAGGTCTTATAGACTTGGGCTATTTAAAACGTTGAGGCTAGCCCTTTTGGTCGGTCTGGCGCCTAGATTGGTTACCTAGAGAAGCCTGGGGTGATCAAGGGTGCACCCATGCCAAGGAACTAGGCTAGTCGGTCTGGGTGGTGCCTAAATATGAGTTAAAGAGAAATTACATTATCAGACTCATAGTCATTGAAAAACCGATGTGAACAATGATTGTGTTAAAGGAAGAATGGGAATTTCAAGTCTGTCTCTAAAAACATGCACATGAAGTACTATAACTTGCAAAAAAAGACCTAAAGATTCCAAATCATGAAAATAATAGTTACCTCCACAATCAAGATAAATAGAGACTGCAAGTTGGTAACTATGCTGATAAATCTATCCATAAAAGTACCTATTGTCGGAGAATCTCGGGTTGCATCATAGAATTCCGTCACCTCCTTTAACAACATCGATTGTTTTGGTCCTGGTCAAACTTCAAATGGCGAAGGAGAATTGAAATAAAGAAGAAAAGAATAGGCATGTCCAAAGTAGAAGAAAAATGAATTTATTCAATACTAGATAGTAACAAAATGAAAGTAAAGCTACAAGAAATATAACATTACACTTCCAGCTTTCTTAGTTGAAATCTCTTAATCTTCTCTTTAAAGTATCCATAGATTTCTTTCGAGCATTCTGTTTTGGATTTCGGTTTGAGAGACTTCCAAACAACCTATCTGGGGAATCCTTAAACTTTTCGCAAATAGTAGCCACTTTTTTATAGTCCAAAGCACTATAATGTCTCTCCCTTATCACTGGATTCATGAAATTCTCAGGCTGGCTACTTAATAGAAGGTTGATCAGTTGCCGGGATTCCATCAGACAATCTCTAAGACTGCCTTCTTTGTGTAGTTCATTCAAACCAGTACTGTTGAACTTGTCATCTATAAAAGATTCCAACATCTTCAGATCATAATCAATGCCCATTATCGCGTTAATATTGAACCTTTTCACACTTTCACTGAGAAGAGCGGTCACAATCGAATTAGAGATGTGCTCAAGAGCTCCAATTCCAACCTTGAAAAGTGCATCTACAGGTAAAATTTGCTGAGCCGTGGACATCAAGGTATCAAGGTAGATCACTACTTCATGGGTATAGTCGTTTGCATTTTGTGGGGTTTCCTCTGTTATCCAATTGATATCTCCAGTTAGAGCCATAAATTCGTCCAACTTAGAGTTCACAAGGTTTAACATAGCAATATAGGCTGCATCTCTTGACGTCTTTAAAACCACCTTTGCAGTTAAACTAGCATTGGGCCTCTCGGCTATCCGTACAGGGACTCCACAATGCTGGGCCGCCTGTAGAAGAAAGAAGTCGCAAGCCCGTTCGAGAACCGCTATGTTAGCCGCGATTTGCATTGCTTGAGAAACACCTGTGGTCAAACTGTGAATCGCTTTCAATAGAGCTTCGTTCACAACGTCAATCAAGAGCTTGTCAAGATATTTCTTAACAACATCGTAGAAGTTCATTCGACCCCCATACGACAGATAACTAACAGAGTCCCCAATGAATGACCGGACAATTCGACATACGTCAGGTACGGTGGAGGAGAAAGGAGCAACGTATGGGAAGGCTGGCATTATATCCGTAGTTTGTAGATGGAACGACAAAACATTCATATTGTATTCGTATTCTTTCTTCATCACCATCTGCTCATAAGTGTCACTACCAAGGACATCAACAATCTGTTGTCGGCATTCTTCTAGAAGGAGTTCATGGTACTTGTCTCTGCTATTATCTAAAACTTCTAGAAGGGTTCCCACCTGATAGCCATATCGTCTAAGTGTTGCACCTACAAGAGTTACGTAGTCCTTTATAAGGAGTAGATGGCTCGGAGTATCCATACGTGAAAATTGTTCTTCCAACATCGATGTCATCTTCGAGATAGCTGTCTCCCAAATTGTTTCCAGCTGCTCACTAGTTAATAATCCACCGGCAGTCCTTAATACCCGGTCCTCCACTATGAAGTACCCTGCTATTTGAGCAAAAAAGGTTTGATGAGATTCGAGAAAAGGTTGTATTGATGAGATTTGCAAGTCTGAATTCAGCTGCAACAACCGGTTTTTATAATAGTAATCTCGAAATTGTTGTTGGATCCCTAGACAAGTGTGAATATGGTGAGCCCGATACACAGGAGTTAAGTCCATCTTCAGAACCGAATCTTCGTCAATTTCTTCAACATCTAAACTATACACACCATCTCCTAATCCTGAACGAATCTGTTCCTCAGCTTCCCTTTGTCGTGTACGTAAATCCTCATCCCTCTGACGAGCCGAAGCAGCCTGACCTATGGCCGTCTGCCCAATTTCCCTCGCCATACTCCTCACACGAACCAACCAATCATTGAATTCATTACATACTTTCTTCTCGATATGTGCCTTTATGGCAGGTATTCGCTTCTCGATAACCCTTTTAAGGGTCTTCACTGGAATATTTTGCAAGTAATTTTTCTCAATCAACTCAAGAGTTTTAAGTGCAGGATAAAACCGACTCTCTGATATGTTTTGGTTACATTTCACACACAAATCCATAATTTGCATACAAATTTTCGACATTTGTATAGCTCCAGTAACATTCTTCTTGATCGAATATGACTCCAGCAGTTCCTCGAGCTTTAAAAGAAGAGAACTACCAACCTCTTGGAGCCGGAAATTATCACTTGAAAGCTCACTCTTGAGCTCTTCAGCATCAACCAAGACACCACGAAGTTCGTCAACAGCGAGAATGAATTCTTCATAATGAAGTTTGCAAAGCTCCTCAATTTCGACTTCTTTCTTCTTCACAACATGTTTGAGTTGCTGCAAGAGAGCCTCAGGCCTCCCCATTTCGAATGCATGCCTGACAGCAGGACCCAAATCTTCCCCATTCCCAATTGTGGTGGCAAGGACCAAATCTTCTGGCCCATCCCCATTTTCAGTGGCAATTCGCCGCTTAGGTTTAGACATGATTCTGGTCAAATCCTACTCAATCAAAGAAACAACCCAAACAATGGAACCAGTTAAAATGACAAAACAAAAAAGAAAATGTTTCTAGTAAGATTGTTTACAACCTTGAAAGGTTTCTTCCTCAAACCAAATACCCATGAATAGATAAAAGAAACCTAACCCAAATCTTCAAAAGGTTTATCAAGTACTTAGTTTACTTCTTTTACCCTCATCCATGATTCAAAAACAACAACAAAAAAGACATGTAATAAAGAATAAACCAGAAAAGGAAGCAACTTTCATATAGATCTAAGGATGAAAAAGATGAAAACATAATGGGTCTCTCTAAAACAACCAAACTTAACAATAATACATGTTCAAAAACCTAACTATGTTCATTCCCCACAAATTATAACATTAACCCATCAATAAAAACAACTCATTTATGAAACCCTTTATCCTTAAAGAAAGAATTTTTGCATAAAATTTGATAATGGGTAGCTAAATAAGCAAATAGACTAACCAGATAGCCGATCAGAACAGAAGAACCTAGCTCGATAAGGGTTCCTTGAGAGAGGATAGAGAGAGAGAGGGTTGGCGTTGTTAGTTGTGCAACGTCAAGAAATCCAAAGAATAAAAACCATTAAATGAGGAAACCAATGACCTTGTCGATGAGCTACTTCTCAAACAATCCCCTAATGTTAATGTTTTAGAGAGAGAAAACGAGAGATTTGATTTCTAAACTTTAATTTATTATTTCTGTTGTTTTTCTCAGGGAGAGAGTATACATCATTATGTTTTCTGGAGCACTCGTACAGATTCTCTTCTCTGGGTAGACAATGTTTCCACGTGGATTATTTTTGGTATATAAAGCAACATACAATTTAATTGATTTTTGAGATATGCTACTTTGCATCCACTTACACCTCCTATTGCACCTCATTTGATCGTCTGACTGGAGCAAGCAAAAGTTCCCAGATTTACAGTGATATAGAACAACATATAAGTTATCATGTTTGCGTTCATTTGAGTCTCCAACAATTATTCCAATAATTGCATACCCGATTTGACCTATGGATGAATATACAAGCATACGCTTCGTGCTTGTTTGAATAATAGCAATGTGATTTCTCAATATCATGCTAAGAATAGCTAGGATTTTCAGAAGAATATATTATTCGTTTGATGAGAAATAAAAAGGAATATCGAAAATTCGAGTGGCTGAAACTGAAGCAGGTACTTTTGAAGTAACAGAAAGAAAAGCAACGACTAGAATGAGAGAGTCGGAGTGACCGTTCATTAACCATCTTTTATAAAGAGGTATGTGTTAATTTTGAGTATTTTCCACAAGTTTCAAAGTTAAGACACGGAGAATATAGAGGTGTAACCAGAGGTATAACTTAGAGCAAATCTAACCAGGACCCGGTTGAGCGGAGCCCCAACTGACGACTTCAGTCGACCCTAACATTAGGGTCGACTGAAGTCTCCCCAACATGACCGTTGGAGCCAATCCAACGGCTAGAAATGGGTCCAACCCATATAAATAGGGGTTAAACCCATTCATCTCATCACACTCATTTTTCTATCCCTCTCAATTTTTATCTCTCTACTCTTTCAATTTCTTTCTATCTTTAATTTTTTTCAAAAAAATTCTATATTTTCCATTTGATTTTCCTATAATTGATCCACTAGATACTAACGAATTGTATGGCGAAAGTTTTATGGAAATGTCGTCTTCTACTTCTACTTATCCGTCAACTCAATTAGGAGTTGATGATGATGAAGTATTTGATGATTCTTGTGTGCAAGAAGTGACGACTTCAACAAAGACAACTAGACGGGAACCGTATAAGCTAATTGTTATTTGAAAATCACATTTGATGCGGTTGTCAGGAATTGTTAGAAATATAAAGCATTTTGGCAAAAAATAGCTGATGAACATAATGCTCATGCAAAGTCTAAACCACACTCAGGAGTTGTAAATCTCATTTTAGTGAGATAAACTCTGAATGTCAAAGTTTTATCTGTACTTTGAGGCTAGTAAATAAAGTTCCAAAAAGCGGGGAAAACTAACATGTCAGAAGAGTCAACATCCGACGAAAGAGATTCTAGTACCTATCCATCGGAGGAAAGACCAATTGGTCGTAAACAAGCCAAAGCAAATGCAAGAGTTTGAGAAAATTCCACACATTCTACTACTTCAAAATCTCCGAATTAGGAATATTGGGAAAAGAAAGTAGAAGAATCCCAACAGAGAGCAACAACAATGGCGCAAGCTATACAGGTTCAACAAGAGACCATACGGGTTCAACAAGAGGCTCTACAAGTAGATAGAGAACACAAGAACCGAAAATATGGGATGCACTTAATGACGATTGTCGATTGATGCTAGGTCTCTCGACGAAGATGGTGCACGAATGCTTAAGGAAGCGCAAGATGCTTATTTATCCGGTCGTCCACGAGACCCAAAAAACCTTTCTAGCTTTTAATTTTTCTATTATTGTTTAGTCGCATTTAAGTAGATTTAAAATTTTAATCGATTATTACTTGTGATCAATGTTTTCTAATTGAACTTATTAAGTAAATTGAGTAATTTCAAATTCAAACTTTCAACCTCAAGAGAGGTTAGGGTTGGAGCTAAATTTTTGAGGTTGAGCTGAGGCTGAAAATTTTGGGTGAAAAAGTGACTTTTTCGACCTAAAACAGGTTGGGGTCGGAGATGTTCTTAGGACCCTAATTTTATGAAGTTCGAAATATATAAGATCAATGGTTGCCTTGGGAGTTCTTTTAGTATCTTTAATTACTATGGTATGGAGATATAATTGATTCTTAGAGTTTTTAAGATGATACTTTGTATATTTTTTTTAATATCTAAATGTAGCAAAATATCTGACCGTTCGACACACAATGATAACTGTGATAAAAACGTAGTGTTCCATATTTGATTATACTCTAATTAGTTAATTACATTAATCTTGAATCATGAACTTGCTCTATCTTCTATTCGCAGTGAATTGTCACTAGTTTCCTACGTAGTACATCAGTTGTTTTGATTGACATTTGAGATCGATAATGAGTACTTTTCTACCGGTATATTATTATCCTTTTATCAAAAAGAGAAAATGCCACCCATCTAAGCTACTTATGGATTTCATAAAAAAAAAAAAAAAAGCTACTTATGGAATATGAGTAAGATTAACTCTAAATACAAAGAGAAAAAAAAAAAACTCATAATGTTAGATTGCTCTGATGAAAAAGATCTAGCATGGCATGAAAGCAATGCCTGCAGAGGCAGTGCAGGAAAAGAACTTCACTTATAAAATAGCTTAGATTTTTTTTGTTGAAAGTATAAAATAGCTTAGATGGGTGCTAAACTTATTAGTACTATTAAATATTAAAGCATAAGGACAAAGATATCCGGTTTATTTGGCACAGGGGCGTCCACCTAAGTTTGACTACTTCACATATAAATAAGAGAGAGAATAGAAACCCCCCTTTCTCCCCTTAAATCATGCCAAAACACATAAAACATTCTTGTACAACTCTCTCCACTCCATTTCCAATGTTGCTATCACTTCATAGTCTTCCTTAACAAAAAAAAAAATCACTTCATAGTCTCATATATTTCCTTCTTTTTTTAAGTTTGATTAGTTAATTTGGTTAAGGGTAGATCTTCATCTAATTTCTTTATGTTTTAAGTCAATTAGGAGGAGTTTCGTACTTTTTTTATCCTTTAGCCCTTAGGCAAGTCAATGCATTGTTCTCAAATCTACTTAAATTAGTCGAGGAGATCGATGAAAACCATGACAAGTTGTTCTTATAAAAGATGATAGATGATCCAACGTTAAAAAACGAAAAATAAGAGATGGTAGTTCTAGCATTTTATTGAAGAACTATAATATAATATAGTGCCAATAAGGGATGATAGTTCTAGCATTTTATTGAAGAACTATAATATCCTACGAATCTCTAGTATGAAGTGCCGTAGATCCGTATGTGTTTACGAGGTTACACTCTTAAATTAGTGGATATGAAGGTTACGACCTAAACATTAACGCCTATATAACATTTTCAATAGAATTTAGGGGAGTTCGAAAACGAAAAAAAAATGAAGATCAAAGAAGATATAGCTACCCAACGCCTTACATTATTTTAATGTACAAAATTGAGATAATGAGAACAGTATATAGTTAGTTATAACAGCAACAAAAAAGAACGCAAGACAGATGTTGATGAGTATATCATTGTTAAAAAAACCCTAATAAAAGGTAAGGGAACTATTTTTTCTTCTACCTGGATTTCAAGTAGTTACAAGATGAGGTCCTGAGCCTTTCAAAGGTAAAACACATGAATAAGTGACATACTTGACACTGTCAAGAAGAACAACAACAAATACTCTTGAGAGAGATTTTGGTCTGAGAACACCATCAACACTCTCACTATCGCCACCCTCTCTAGGATCAACCAGCACAGAAACAACCATTGACGAAGCAGATTTGTTCCGTTGGAGGTTATTGTCTGGTGAAGGTCTTCTTCCACCTTGGCTTTCTGTTTTGTTAACAGTAGAACCCACGATTGGGATCGGAATATGGTTAAGAATTCTTCTGTTTTTAGTCTTTGTATGGTTAGTAGTCTTGGTTTCTTGTCCCACCGTAACATTGGCAACTGATGTTGCAGGAATAATTGCCGGATCTGAGACGTCAAACTGAAATACTTCTGTGCACATGCCAGAGCTTAGTATAGGTCCTGCACACAAAGAAGAAGTAACTCGATTAATCCATAGCCACGCACAGATAGAAACTTATGATAGTCCAACTGAATAGGACACTCTGCCCTTCAAAAACATGAACCCATTTATTTGTATATGTGAAAATGCATGGTTTTCCCCCAACCCAGTCTCACAAAATCAAACTCTTTTTATTCCAATCCAAACGCATTCCAACAGTAAGCATGAAATCAACAAAGTGATGACTACAATCTCTGAAGTCTAAGCTAAGGCAGCGAAAAAACTAGAATACTCTTAGATTCAGTCTTTCTTGTAGGAATCTAATTGACAGCTCGCTTCGTGGATCATATGTTGGATAGGAGTACAGTGATTTAGGAAGAAGAAAAAAAACTTTCAAATGGTTTAAATGAAGCATCATATTCCCATGCACTCAGATGTGCATCAAACCTAGTTTTACAATTACACAATCAAAGACGAGTCACAACATCTTAAGAGAGTAATCCAATTATTGCTAATTGGATCCATGAAAATGGATTTCATTGACCTCCTAAACCGATATTTATCAAAATAAGTAAAATAATGGTTTTCCTATTTGCCATCGAAAACACACTTAAAGGACAAAGTATTTCAAGGTTCATCTGATTTAGCAAGAGAGATTGTATAGAGTTTTATAAAACTTACCAGCAAGTCCTTCACGGAACCATTTCTGCAGAGATTTGTCAGCTGCAGGCGACCTCGGATTATCCTTATAACCTTCTGCGGAACCAGAAGCCAATGCTTTTTGTCGTTCAGCTGCGTTCAGGTAGACATTTCTGTGCCTCTCGACATTCCTTCCACCTAGCAATGCTGGGACCAACCCACCAGGGATCGCCAAACCTGTCTCGACACCCTTATCGGCTGAAGATTCACTGGCCTTAGATCTCTCACTAGCCAAAATAGAGTGAATTATCAAGTTGCCATCAATCTTCACAAGCTTGTCATTTCTTGGTACATATAGTGAAGCAACAAGAGGCTCACTAGAATTCTCAGGAAGATCGAACCCATGTCGAAACCCTTGTTCATTCAGCTTCACTCCCTTACAGTTCAAATTTCTACTATCTGATTCACCAAAACCGGGTTTCCCACTACACAATCCTACGCCTACATTATGATCAGACCCATTAACAGTTAAAACCTTTCCCCTGTGTCCACCAGTTACACTACCATTATTGATATGAAATCTACTATTACCCATTTCCCTATTATCCCTAACAGAAGGAACCAAAACTCCAAAAAGAAACATAAAAAACAACATTCCTAGAAAACTAATACTTGCAACTTTCTTAGTTTTACTTCCATTCTTCTTATTCTCGGATTTCTTCGATTTCGATGTTGATACATGTTGTGGCTTCAATCTAGGAATTGGAACTAAGGGTACTTGAGATCCTTGCGATTTTATCGGATAAGAAGGACAAGGAATCCATGGGTAAGGCATATGAGCCATATGAGGAGGTGGAAGATGATACATTCCAGGAGGTGGAGGAACCATTCCTCCTCCTCCTCCGACGCTTAATTGTTGTCGTAAACTTGCATTTTCAGTCATAAAGAAAGAAACTTTACTATTCAATTCAGCAATGGTTGAATGCATTGATCTTACCTTATCTTCAAGCTCTTCCACATAATGTTTCTTTCTCTGTCTAGAAAGTTGAGCACTTTCTCTGTTCCTCATTAACCTAGCTTTCTTTTTATCATCATCATCAAAATCAGAGTTTGTAGTAGTTTCAGAAGTAATCGATTTACGTACCTTACGGATTTTAGGGTTAGAATTAGATGTTTCATCATCAGATCCTTTCTTCCTCTTCGACAAACTCTCTTTTCTTTCTTCCTCTAATTTAATTTTCTGATCAACCACGACGGAGACAGAATTCGGCAAAATTGGTAAAGCAGATGATGCAGAATTCTCACCGGAATCCGGTGAATGTGAATTCAGAAATCCAGATACACCTGATGCACATCCACCAGAATCATGAGACGATACCGGCTCACAAAATTGACGATCACAACTACCAGTCTCTGGAGACGACGAAGAATTCAAAACCCTAGCTCCAATATCAGAATTTTGATCACCACCAGAAACAGGACTCAAAAACGCCCCGGAAGAGGACAAAACCTCAGATCCTTCACCTCCTGCTACAAACCCTAAACCCTCGTTTTCAGGTTGAACACAAATATCATCAAAATTAAAATTAAAGTCACCATCAAGCCCTAAATCGTTCATGAAACCTTCAGGTAAAATAAGATCATTACTTAAGAAATCAGTATCAATAAGAGGGAAATCAAGAGAATCAAAATCAACTAAACAGTTAGGGTTAGAAGGGTCAGTTTCAGACAATGACCCGTATGGTAAGGGGTCCGGATTAGCAGGATCCGCCATTGTTAGGGTTTTTTTTCTATAATCAGAAGAAGTCTTTGAGGAAAACAGAAACAGAAAGGGGTTTTGAAGAGAAATGAAAAGAGAGAGAGAGGGGTTTGCTAATGTGCGCAGTGGGGAAACTACCTGTTCATAGAAAGAGATTCTTAGAGGATTAATTTGTACGTTACGAGATAGCGTATTTTGCGGACTTCATTTAATAAAACAAAATCATAACGAAGATAAGAAAAGATTACTTTTAAAAGGAAAGAGATTAAGAAAAGATTAAGGGGGGTGTAATTATACTTAATTAGTGGCGTGGCTAGGAGTGCGGACAATCATGTATTGAAGTCTAGGTCAAGTCAATGGATCGCTCTCTTGATTGGGTCAACTATAATAACTCGTTTTCATGGACCCCCTTGTGACCTTTTGTGGATGCTATAAGTTTGACACTTGTTTTGTGTTTCACTTGATTTTTCATTGAATAGTCTTTGGACATTTATATGAGGTACATTTTGTGGCTTTGCATCCTAACATTTCTTGGATATGATATGGAGATTTCCCTCACTGGTACCTGGTTTGGGAGTTTGAACCTAAAACGTAAGTGTTTGTTGGTTGACTGTTAATTTTATCAAAGAATGTTTGCTCGCGGGACTCTTACTTGAACTGCATGTAAGAGAAATAAGGGACTCTCACTTGAGTCCCAAGAGGCGGGTTGTGTAGTCTTTTTGTGATTTTACCTTTACATTTTACCTCCCAAGTTCCAACTAGTGTCCACAACTTTGGACCACCTCTACCACTCCAATTTTTCCATGTTCTCTTGTGTTTTACTCTTCGAGAGGAGACCCTTCACCCAAGGGAGTGAGAGAGAGTAAGGAAAGAAAAAGTGCTTACTGATCCAAGTCAAACTAATTAGTCGTCTACTAAGAGTCATGTGACTGTGTATGGGAAGCATCGCCCATGGAAGGTCTTCTTCTCTCCTTGAATAAAAACAATAAGGCCAGTTATAATATCAGATATGGAAATAAGTTATTTCAGATTATTACTTGATGGACAACTCTAAAGGTGCCAAACATTTTGGTTGTTGAAGCACAGATGTAGTCATTGACTATCAATTTCGTTTAACCCACCCTCTTAATACAACCATGGTTTGGAGGTAGTGTTGGGGGATTTTAAAACCCTGCTTCGTAAAACTTTTTTTTTTTCCTCGAGCATCTCTGAAGACGAGGTAATTGTTCGATAAAAAATACGGGAGTGCTACATGTACAAAATCTTTGACAAGATCCTTGACATGATGAGTCATTTTCACTAAAAGACAAAAGAAATTCAAAGTTTTTCAAAGTTTCACAACATTCTGGAGAGTTTTCCAACCAAGACAAATTTGACAACGTTCTCGAGAGTTTAAGTTGGGGGTCTGCGGGGGAGCGTGCCCATTGCCCCTGGGCGCCTTTAGCTGGACCCTTTTGAAAATAGGAGTTACAGGGGTTTCAACTTTCAACAGAATTAAGGTCCATTGAAATGGGGAAGAGAGAAGGACCAAGGAAAATTAAACGATTCAAAATTCAGACTTCCCCCCTTGGTCTACAAAAAAGGGTTGCTTATTAATCAAGAAAAATGATAAAGTTCCCTCCCACCTTACTCCCTTGTACACCATCTTGCCTATGTGGCACATAAAAGTAGGGGTGTTCTTAAAAGTTGAAACACTTGCAGGGACTGAAAATGAAAAAACACTCCCTTGTCTAATTCTAATACGGTAGACAAGGGAGTGAGGTGGGGAGTTACCCCATCACGGTTGATTAATCAACTTTACTTTCCCCCATATTTCTGGAATTCCCAAAAACATCAACTTCCTCTGTTTTCTCCTCAAAACGTTTGTAATTCTAGCACTTCCGATACAATTATAAATACGTAGTTCTCTACCATATTAACCTGAAAGAAAATACAGTAGCTGTTAGAACAATGGGGAATCAACCAGTCAAGATTTTTAACCCAGATTCAAACTTTTGGAAGTATAGTGTGAAAAGGTTAAACCTTTAAGAGATGGACACACTCGAGTATGAACGAGTGGAGACGAAGGAGATCTTTATCTCGGTTGATGACCGAGTGAGAGGAAGAGAATGAGGCACTCTCGGCTATAACCGAGAGGTGTATGTCAACTCTCGGTGAGGCCGAGAGTGATGAAGCTCGGGTATAACCGAGAGAGAGAGATGAGCTGAGCTCTCGGTTATAACCGAGGGATGATGATGACAATCTCGGTTGAAGCCGAGAGATGAAGATGATGAGCTTGTTGTTGTTGTTGTGTGAGAGAGATAGAGAGATAGGTAAATACCTTGCTTTATTACACTACAACTTATCTTTTACATTATGAATGAACCTCTATATATAGGTTTACATGAAGAGTTTAAAATTACCAAAACTTATCTAAAACTAATCCTAAACTAATCTAAATTACAATCCTAATACCTAAGGAATCCTAGTTGTAGTAGGACTCCTATTCGGACCAAGTCCACTCGGTTTGGCCGAGTGGAGTGGACCTTCCAACACTCCCCCTCAAGTTAGAGCGGGAATGGAAGTAACGCCTAACTTGCCAATAATGTTCTTGAACGGTTCTGCCCCAAGTGGCTTTGTGAAGATATCCGCTAACTGATTTTCTGTACTGGTGAAGCGTGTGGCAATGACGTTGTCTTTAATCTTTTCACGAACGATGTGGCAATCTATCTCAATGTGTTTTGTACGTTCGTGGAAGACGGGATTATCAGCAATATGGAGGGCGGCCCGATTGTCACAGTAAACTGTCATCGGGTCAGAGTGATTGATTCCAAAATCAAGTAGTAAATACTTGAGCCATTGTAATTCACATGTGAGGATGGCTAAAGCTCGATATTCTGCTTCTGCCGAAGATTTTGCAACTGTAGGTTGCTTCTTTGATTTCCAGGAGAGAGGGCTGGATCCCAACATTGTGAAATACCCAGTAGTAAATCTACGGGTTGAAGGACAGCCTGCCCAATCCGAATCACAGTATCCTGTAATATGGAGAGAGCTGTCTGCGGATAAGAAGACTCCTTTATCAAGAGTACCCTTTAAGTATCGTAGAACGCGATGAGCTGCGTCTAAGTGTACTTGGCTGGGTGTTTGCATGAACTGTGAGAGGTTGTTTACGGCAAAGGTGATATCCGGCCGTGTAACCGTTAAGTAAAGTAATCTGCCTATGAGACGACGGTAAACTGACGGGTCTGGTAAAGGTGTACCGTCAGTTGGACTGAGACGTAATTTTTGTTCCATGGGAAACTCAGAAGGACGTGCAGCGGTGAGTCCAGAATCTTTTAAAATATCAAGAGCATATTTTCTTTGACATAAAAATATGCCTTGTGATGAGCGAGATACTTCGATACCAAGGAAGTATTGTAGGCGGCCTAGATCCTTTAGTGAAAAGGCTTTATTTAGAAATATTTTTAACTGGGAAATAGCATGATCATTATTTCCCGTGATAATTATGTCGTCTACATAGACGAGGACATAGATTTGAGTGGAGTGAGATCTAAAAGTAAAGAGAGAATAGTCACTTTTAGACTGAGAAAAACCACGTTCGATGAGAACGGAGGAAAATTTTGAAAACCATTGTCGAGAGGCCTGTTTGAGACCATAGAGAGATTTATGGAGACGACATACTTTAGACTCCCCCTGAGATGAAAAACCGGGGGGTAATTTCATGTAAACTTCTTCATGAAGGTCGCCTTGAAGAAAGGCGTTATTGACATCCAATTGATGGAGAGTCCACCCTTTAATGGCGGCAAGAGAGAGAAGGACACGAACAGTTACTAACTTAGCAACTGGAGCAAAAGTGTCATTATAGTCTAACCCTTCGATTTGGGTATAGCCTTTGGCTACTAGACGGGCTTTGTATCGCTCTATCGATCCATCGGATTTGAATTTAATTTTATACACCCATTTGCAACCGATGGGCTTTTTGCCGGGTGGTAAATTGGTGATTGTCCAAGTTTTATTTTCTTCCAAGGCTGAAATTTCCTTGGCCATGGCCTCCTTCCAATGGGGGGACTTCATTGCTTGAGTGAAGGAGGTTGGTTCGGTAGATGATAAAACCGAAGAAAGAAATTGTTGATGAGAGTTTGTAAACGAGTTAATGGAAAAATAGTTTTCAAGAGGATATTTAACAATGTTAGTATTTGAACACACATAGTCATCAAGGTGACTAGGCGGGCGGCGAGACCGAACCGGTCGGCCGGAATCGGCAACGACGGAGTCGGAGCTCCGGACGTCGGATGGAGGAATCGGCAATGAAGGGTCACTGCTCGGTGGTGTAGATAAATTTTCTGGAGGCACACCAGTACCCGTGTCCTCATCGGGAGTCTCTGGAGGCACCCCTGATGGGGGAGACGGTCCTGTGTGAACAGGACCAGTAGTCGGGTCATCGGGGGTGTCTGAAGGCACCCCCTGTCCCGAATCCAGACCTGCCGGAACAGCAACAGCAGGTTCATCGGTGAACCTGCTGCTGTCCGGCGGTGATGTTGATAGGGTCTTATCGGTTGCCGGAAAGTCGAACGTGTCGTCGTCGTCGATGGAGATGAAAGGTCTCGGACGCGAGCTAGAGGGTTCGTTCGTTGGCTCGGATGACATTGGGAAACGATTTTCAAAAAAGGTCACATCACGAGAAATATATATACGTCGTGTGGAGATATCATAAATTCGATAACCCTTTTGTCCATTAGGATAACCAAGGAAGATGCCGGCGGAGGAACGAGCATCCATCTTGGTTTTGACCAAAGGGATTCGGGCATAACAAAGACAACCGAATACACGTAAGTGTGAAAGATTCGGAGGAGAACCCATGAGGACTTCATGAGGTGATTTGCCATTAAGGATAGGTGTAGGTAACTTGTTTATAAGATAGACGGCGGTTAGAACGCATTCTCCCCAAAAGTAAAGAGGGAGATGAGCTTGAAGACGTAAAGAACGTGCCACTTCAAGAATGTGACGATGTTTGCGCTCAACAACTCCGTTTTGTTGAGGTGTATAGGTACAACTACGTTGGTGGGAAATTCCTTTTTCAAGAAACCAATGTTGTAAAGAATTATTCATAAATTCGGAACCGTTATCCGATCGAATTGTTTTAATTTTGCAATTGAATTGCGTATTAACGTAATTAGAAAAATTCATAATTAACGTATTTGAGTCCGATTTGGAACTCATGAGAAATATCCAAGTGCAACGTGAAAAGTCGTCAACGAGGGTTAAAAAATAACGACACCCGGAGGTGGAGGGAACCGGAAAGGGACCCCATAAATCCATATGTACTATGTCAAAAATACGTGAGGAAGTAGTAGTACTATTTGGAAAAGGTAAGCGACTTTGTTTAGAAAGGGGACATAATTCGCACGGTACTTTATTCGATAAAAAATTAAAATTCATACATGGAAGTCTAGAATTAAAATATTGAAAACGGGAAAAAGAAGGATGGCCAAGACGGCAATGCCATAAAACAAAAGACTCATGACTAGAATTATCTCTAACTAGATTTGAAACTGAAAGGATGGGACGCTCCGTGCGAAGGAAATAAAGGTCGTCATGAAGACTACCATGCCCAATCTCCGTCTTCGTTGTTCGGTCCTGAAAAAGACACAAATCACGGTCAAAAAGGACGGTACAACGAAGTGATTTAGAAATCTGAGATATAGATATGAGATTAAATTGAAAAGAAGGGATGTGAAGAACATCATTTAAATAAAATCTATTTGAAAAATAGATGGTACCAATATGATCAACCTTGACTCGGGAGTCATCCGGTAATCGGACATATAAATCCGGTGGTGCAAGGGAATAAGAAGAGAATCTTGAAAGATTAGAACAAATATGTTTAGCCGCTCCCGAATCAATAACCCAAGGAGGATGAGAAGAAGAAGAGTACTTACCGGTGAGATTGATGAAGGGATCTTTGGTGGTGCCTGTAGAATTGTCGGTTGTTTGCCTATTTTGGTCCAATAGAGCTAAAATACCTTGATATTGCTCATTGGTAAAAGATGACGCTGCAGGCACCCCCGAATTGTTCATGACCGAACCGTTTATATGGTTCATGGCCGAACCATTATTTTCCATAACCGAGGCTGTCACGGCATCTTGTCGTGGTCGGTTTCTTCCACGTTGACCATAGTTGGGTGGATACCCATGTAATTTGTAGCATGACGAAACATCATGTCCATGAATTTTGCAATTTTCGCAAAAAGGTCGAGGACGTTTAGTACGTTGTTTATCGTAACCGTTGAATCGGTTATTCGAGTAATCGTTAGAACCAACGGCAAGGGCAGCAGTGTTTGAGTCAACATTCATAGGAGTAATGAGATTTTGTTGAACCTCTTCTTGCTTGATAAGTGAATGTATTCGAAGAATTGAAGGAAAAGGTTCAATCAATAAGATTTGACTCCGAATTGATGAGAATCGGTCATTAAGACCTTGAAGAAATTCCATGGCTCTATCTTGGTTAGTTCTTTCAACCAAAGAGCGACCATGTCCACATATACAAGGCTCGGTGATTAGCAAGGAATTGAGTTCATCTTGAAGAGCCTTGAGGTGTGTAAAATACGTAGAAACGTCTAAATTTCCTTGTTTGAGACAAGAAATAGCTCTCTTTAATTGAAAGATTTTAGGAGCATTGGTTTGATGAAACCTATCAAAGAGATTCTTCCATATATCGGATGCCGTTTCATCATATAAGATAGATGATCGGAGAGGTGGGTCTACCGAATTAATAAGCCAACTAGAAACGAGATCGTTACATCGTCCCCATTGTTCTAATTCATTAGGATCGGTGGGTTTATCGATGCTTCCATCTACGAAACCTAGTTTGCCCTTAGCCCTTAAAGCCTTTGACATTCCTCGAGACCATGAGGAGTAATTATCACCGGTTAGAAGTGGTGTAATAAGAATAGTAGTAGGAGAATCCGAATGGTGAACATCAAACGGCCCACTATTTTGATTAGTGTGAATTTGAGAAGTTTCCGAAGTTTCGGGAGTAGTCATGATTCAAGAGAAAAAAAAAATTGAAGGCTCTTATACCATGTGAAAAGGTTAAACCTTTGAGAGATGGACACACTCGAGTATGAACGAGTGGAGACGAAGGAGATCTTTATCTCGGTTGATGACCGAGTGAGAGGAAGAGAATGAGGCACTCTCGGCTATAACCGAGAGGTGTATGTCAACTCTCGGTGAGGCCGAGAGTGATGAAGCTCGGGTATAACCGAGAGAGAGAGATGAGCTGAGCTCTCGGTTATAACCGAGGGATGATGATGACAATCTCGGTTGAAGCCGAGAGATGAAGATGATGAGCTTGTTGTTGTTGTTGTGTGAGAGAGATAGAGAGATAGGTAAATACCTTGCTTTATTACACTACAACTTATCTTTCACATTATGAATGAACCTCTATATATAGGTTTACATGAAGAGTTTAAAATTACCAAAACTTATCTAAAACTAATCCTAAACTAATCTAAATTACAATCCTAATACCTAAGGAATCCTAGTTGTAGTAGGACTCCTATTCGGACCAAGTCCACTCGGTTTGGCCGAGTGGAGTGGACCTTCCAACATATAGGTGGGCAGTCAAACACTTTTCTCGTTTGGACCCTAATATATTTCATCACTCTGTTGCATTCTTGGTTGGTTCTTACTCATGTCGTTTGGCAATACAACCGAGGACGATATATAATGAATTGTCGCTCTCCCTTAGTATTTCTCCTGTCTATGAGTCATTTGGCGAAGTAAAATTAGTTGTGGTTGATCAAATGGATATCACTAACACAAAGTCGAAAGAAACTGGTAGTGAATTAAATTTTCGACCATTAGGTTGGGGTGTTTCGAAATGTTTGCCGCTTAAAGAACTTCAAAACTATTCTAGTGGGGGTATATTGTGAATGACACTATTGTTGTTGAAGCTGATATTTATATCTATGGGGTTACGGAGAGACGGACAATTTATAATAATAGTTGTGTTCACTCAGACAACTCAACCGAAGCAGTCTATCCAACAGAAGAAGCGCCAGTGGTTGATGGACTAGGCCAAGTGATGGTGCCTACTCTTGAATAGAAAAGTCGTATCGAAGACGAAACTGAATTAGAGGAACAAGGAGGAGAGACCTGGACAATAGTAGAACCCGAAACATTAATTCGTGATGGAAACAAAGATTTTGTGTTCAAAGAAGGTCAACATTGTCAAATTTTTTATGATGAAAAATTCGTAGATATTGGAGGATTTGATGTGCTGAAATCACAAGCATCTTTATATAAACAAATCTTGTTAAAATATGGGCATATTGCTACAAGCATGGTTTTGACAGGTTCTTATAATGGCCAAGTTGCTCTGGTTTCCGATATATTGGTTTGTATAACAGAGATGAATCAATGCCATCCGACCGAGCTTTCTTATGAGATGATCGACTCGTGGGAGAAGAAGATAAAGATGGCTGAGAAACTTGAATTTAACATAAAGTGGCTTTGCGAACGCTTTGATAAGATAAAAAATGATTTCTTTGTCGAAGAGAAGCTAAAGGTTGCTTTAGTGGAGCAAGACGAAGCGAAAAAAAAATTGATGTTAGCTAACAAGGAAGTGATAAGGTCCCAAGAGGAACTGTCAGCCATTGAGAGTAAGATTAGTCTCTTACAGAAGGAATTGCTTACCCAAAAAGGGAAGAAGTCTCTCCTTGATCAGTTGTTTTAGGGCTTCTTGTTGAAGGTTAGGAGTTTTGGTTTAAGTCATCTTCCGATCAGGTTAAGTTAGGATGTCTAAATTCTGTTATTGTTAAGGAATGTGTTTAAATTTTAGTAGCTAGACTCCTCTGTCCCAAATCAGTGGTCTAAAATGATTAGTTTACTTCGTCAAATGTTTACTATGTCAAAGAAAAATCGTTATAATCTTGATGAACTTCAATGTGTCGCTTGGGAGAATTTCGTATCTAACTAGACGTGAAGGCCTATTTTCGCGTACATGTTAATCTTCAGTTGTTGCTTTTAGGAAGTAATTGTTGATTTTCTCTTCTTGCTGGATATATTTAGTTTTGCGAATGGAGTTGGATATTCAAAAGTTCTTGCAGAATCATAACCAACAACAGTTTGAACTCCCTCATTTCCCTACTTCATACCTTGGACTCGCTGCTCATCTTGTCGCTCAACAGTATGGGTTGCAATCTATGGTACTGGATACAAGTCTTGATGGCTTCGAAACCAAAATTGTGGTGCAAGAAACAGCTGAAAGCAGAGACCCTGTCATATGTTTGTCTGAAATCCCATTAGAGCAGGCAACAATCGATAAACCTGAAAAGGGTAAGCTAGCCATAAGGCAAAGACCAGAAGGAGGGTACCAAAATAACACAAATGAACTTGGATCTAAACGCAGTCCGGTAAGAACTGTTGACTAGCGGAAAGAACGTATATTCAGTAGCAGTAGTAGTAGTCCTATCTGGAAGGTGCAGCTTCTCATACATCACTTGATAGAAGAAGTTTATCTTTGGGCAGTAACGAGAGTGAATCTTGTAGAAATGCTGCTATTAACGAACTAGAAAAGGCGACTCTCACCGTAGTTATGAAAGGTTTGTCACTAATTCTGGTTAGAATTCCAATATATATAGAGGTTACCGAATTGATGAAACTAAGTAGTAATGCTTAAATTTGTTCAGGTACATTAGGAGTCTCCCACCTAATCAGAACTTCTCATCTTCATTTGGACACTATGAGACTGGTTTTCCTCATCTTAATCAGTGGTCAAGGAACCAAACTCCTTTTAGCTAGAGGCATTCACCGAGTCCGATAATGAGGCCTTTCTCTGCTGTTGGACTGAAACAACCTTCTGGTGATGAAGCTTTCTACGTACAATGGCCTAGTTCTTCGATGTACGGCCTATGCCCAACTAGGACATGCGAGTTTCCAGGTATGTATTGATACAACTCAAGAACAATCTTCGATCTTCTTTTACAGGCAAAGAACTTTTATATCTAATTTAAGGGCCAGTAAGGATTCTGTTATAGACTTATAGCGATGTCCTATTGTCATCTTTATGTCACATCCTGAACTAGCAAATGACAGTTTGGGTTTAGGTTGTTGTTGTTCATATCTTGATAAATTGTGGGTTGTATTTTTTTATGCAGGCTCCATTCTACCATCAACCTCTGAGCTTCCACTACTTACAAAACCATTAGAGCAATGAAGATTGTGGAAGTGGAGAAAGTATGTTGTATCAGTTTCATTTAGATGTGGAGTTCTCATGTATCTCTTTTGGGTTCCCATTCAAAGTGGCAGTAGGTACCTTTCTGTAAGATTGTTATGAATAACTTTGTTTAATAAATTTAGATCTTGCTCCTTTCTTGTGTCTTTTTCTAATAATCCAATTTTAGGTTATTTCCAAAGGTAGGTTCTTCCCACTGAGATGGACCCCTAATTAGGCCGACTTACTCGCTCGACAAGTCAATCACGAATCAGATAAAAAACAAACATTCTAAAATACCATTCGTCTCAACATAATTTTTTACCCAAATAATAGATCTAGATTTGAAAAAAAATAATAATCAAACAACACATCACGAAGAATAATGTGATTGTACTTCGGTTGGTGAAATTATTTGGGGTGAACTTTGCACGTACTACCTCAATTATTGGAGTTCACAAAGATTATGAATCTGTTGAAATTCTCATCAATCACTAGAAATTCGCTTTCATCGTCTGTGGTCGATTACTAGAAATTCGCTTTCATGGTGTGCCTAAACTATATCCTAAACAAGTAAATTAAGGAGTCTATATTTAATGACTTAAACACTAAAGCACTTTCATATTAAAAATGAATAGATTAATCTTACAACTTGTAAATTAAGTTTTCCATAGAGGGGAACTTTCCTAGAAAGTGATTAACCAAGAAGTGATATTAAAAATTGTTATAAAAGATTAAGTTCCAATCAAAACTCTCTTTTAAGTAGTGATGATATTATTTTTAATAATAAAATGGATAGGGAGACAACTATGATGATTCCCTCCTATCCACAATACACCCAACCAAATCTCTCTCCTTAACAGCTTCTTTTTTCCCTGTCTAGGATTGAAAGCATATTCCTCTTCTCCTGACTCCTGATTTTGACAATAAAAAAAACCACAAAAGACAATACCAATGCACACAAGGAAGATGATTTAGTCCAAAATCTACAACAACCATTTAAAAAGCATCTTTGTATCGAAAAGAGGTTTTCGAGAATCACATGCCGCCCCACTCGCCCACCCTCTCATTGCCCATCCATCGGTACATTCATCTATATTTATATAATGTGTCAGAAGACGGATTTAGTTGAAATTGATTTTGTTTGTAGATTATTTGATCGAAGAATTCTTGGAAAAGAGAAAAGGCAAACCTACCCATCTGCTAAGTTTGGAATTCTCCTTTAAAAGAATCACATTCCCCCTCGTATGGGAATTCTCGGTACTAGGTACTAGCCCAGTGCCGCAAACATGGCGAATTCTTTTCACTTTTGCCACCAAAGTTGATGCTCATATGTTCTATTTGAGGAACACTACGAACCACATTTTCGAAATGAAGAGATATATAGAGGTGACCAGATGAAACCCCAACTCAATTGATAGTAGATCCTAATAGTTTCAGAAAGTAATATCCATCTCAACCCCAAACTGTTAGCATGGATCATAATCAGAGACAAGTCTCAAGGGTCTCATGAGAACCACACCGAAATTGTCGAGTACTCAAGAGTAACAACTAAACACATTTATAGATATCTTTCGGCAACAGATTAACTATACTGAAGTAGTATTCAAACTTGTATCAAAATCATACTAACCTTGCCAAAAACATACAGACAGAAACAATTCAAGAAGTATATAGATATTTCTAGAGAAGTTGACAGAGACAGTATCGAAAACAGACAATTTTTAGAGCATTAAGATATTGACATACACCTAATATTCCAATAACATGCTAAAATTCCTCAGCTTCTCCTTACACATACTGAAATCGGCTCTGTTGTTCTTACTCGTACTGAAATAACACAATTTTTACAGCAAGTTGAAACAACTCCATGATTAAACTTTACATAACAACAAACTGGAAATCGAAAGCACACAAGAAACAAATCAACAATCAGGATATGGTGGCCTGGAAAGTGTCAAATTGCCTCATTTTGAAGTCTATAAAGAAGAAGAGCACCATCCAGTACCATCAACTAATTTACCATCTGCCGATTCCGCCCAGTAAAAGGACCACTTCCATTCCATCGCTACTCTTACCGGAACAAAAACGGGGAGGAAGCCCTAAAAATAGATAATCCTAGACAACCCGAATATGTGCCGTTATGAAGCTTCAGAAGTCAGAACACTATATCACCCCATGTAACATCACGCCCGATATCAGTTACTCGAAGCATAAGGCAGAAGCCAAAAATGTAAGAACACAACATGAAATCCATCGAACCCAGCAAACCCATACGACATAATCAGAAGATACCTAGAATTAGAACAACGACACGGAACACAATTCACATTTAGGGATCTAAAGAGGGAATTCTGATGTTCATGGCATCCTTATGTCTATAACTATAACAGTATTCACTGACATTAGCAATAACAAGAACTACAAACAAACCTAGATCATACTAAACCCCAATTCACTGAGAAATGCTCACAGAAGCAAAATACGACAATACCCAAATCGAGAAATCGATTAAAATGAGGGAAAAGATTAGACCTTTATACTATAATTCAATCATCCCCGGTAGGAAATAGAGTAAGAACTTTTCTTCCTCCACCAGTTGCAGATCCCAAATCTTCTATATACCCAGGAGTTTGAGCTGGAATTTGTCCTCCCATTCTGAGCACGGATTGTGGTGGTGGTTGTGGAGGTGTTGTCAGCTGCCGAGAGAGAAACCCATGTTCAAATTGCCCATTTGGTGGCGACCCAAATTGACCAACTTGCCGGTGATGGTATTGCTGTTGTTGTTGTTGTTGTTGTGCAGCTGCAACTGCGGCAGCGGCCATTTGTTGGTGGTGGTGATGTTGAATCGTTGCTGTCACCGGCACATATGGTAAACCAGGGTGTAAGAAGTGATGGGGAACCGGAGCACTAGCAAATAAATGATCAGCGGCGGCATCAGCAGCCGATAGAGGACCACCACCACCGCCGGAAGAAAGACCTTGCATCCGTTTGAGATAAAGTCGGTACTTTTGCAAGTGACTCGCTACGTTTTCCCGAGTCAACCCGTCAACACTCATCAACTGCATTATCGTTTTAGGAACAGCGTTTTTAATCCCAAGATGACCAACCGCATCAACGAATCGTTTATGGAGTTGGGGAGTCCAAACGAGTCGAGGACGTTTTAGAGTTCGAGCTGGTTCGTCACCAGGATTACCAGATCCATAATCGGCTGAGTCAAACTCGGACGATTGAGGTTGAGGAGAAGGGGAAGGGATCGGACCACCACCGCCAGCACCAGCACCACCACCACCACTAGAGAGATGAGAAGGAAGAGGTTGTTGGTGTTGAGGACTATTAGGGTTACGAATATCGAAAGCTAAAGCTAGGTCAGGAGTAATTAGGGTTTGATTAAGGGGCATTAGTTCTTCAGGTGAAGGAAGTTCTTCTTCCCATCTTGGAAACCAATTTGACTCTTCTTCTCTCATTATTAGGAATCAGTAACTCCCCACTCTCTAATCACTACCTTTTTTTCCCCTCTTGTCTGATTTCTCTTGTCTTTCCTTCTCTGTAAACAGAAATTGAAAGGAGATTGTGGGTAGTAGTAGTAGTAGTAGTGATTTTTGAGAGGGTTTAAGGAGAGAGGAAGAGATGAGTGAGAGATTTGAAGGTTTAGATTGAAGAAGATAGATGAAAGAGACAAACGAGAGAGAGAGAGAGATGCAGAATGAATATAGAGAGAGAAGGGAAGGAGGAGGAGGAGGGGGGGAGAGATGATCGAGGTGGATCTTGTAATTACGTTTGTTGAGTTTTTTTCCGGGTATTGTGGGTCTTACTTTTTTAGTTCACAACTTTCTTTTTTATTTCATATCTCATGACAGGAATTATTTTGCTGTTGTTATCCTTCTTATTTTCTACTTCTACCAATTTTGTGCTGATAAAAACAACCGATCTAGTGGGCATTTTTATTGGATAAATATACAAGTCTACGTGGCATTGTACTATCTGTTAGATTGAGTTATTTTTGGTTTCTTATTTCATAACCTATAGATCTGAAAAATTGTGCGAAGTCATGGGTGCTATAAGACTTATCTTTTGATTGGGGTATGTATCTATTATCTAATCTGTGCTTAGGGCAAAGCCAGTGTGGGGCTCGGACTCTTAATTTTGGGAGCCTCTGAATTTTGGGAGTCCCGGAATTTTGTCTCAATTTCAACGTCAGGCTCCTAATCGGGACTTCCAAATCCAAAATAATGTATGTGCGTGAAGTACGTGTACGAAATATTGATTTTAAATTTCGACTATTAATTATTAGATTTCGATTATGAATTAAAATGTGATATTATTCGAGATAGATAATTTCAAAAAGATAACTCACAAAAAAAAAAAAAAAAAAAAAAAAAGGAAAAATAAGAATTAAGTAGTTCAAAACATTGTAAGAAAATTGAAAAAAATCAATTGAAAAATAAAATAAAATATAAGTGGGGATAGGGGATCCACTCCAAATATAGCCGTTGGGACAGCCCAACGGCTATATTTGGAGGCTGGGAGACCCCCGGCCCAGACTCTCGGGTTGGGCACCTTTGTCTGGGAGCCAAGCTCCCATACACTGGCTTTGCCCTTACAAAGAAAAATACATGGACTGAAACAAGAGCAAAGCACAACAACATTAGAAAATCTCATAAAAAAAAGAAAAAAGTACATAGACTGAAACAAGAGCAAAGCACAACAACAATAGAAAATCTCTATAAATAGAGATTTTAATAGTAACAAAAATTCAAAATCATTGGAATTTATTTAGAAAAGGAAAAAGCGAAAGGACCCAACCCAGACTTTTGTCGGGTTAGATCGGATTCGTCGGGCTCGAAGCGTAGGCCACACCTGAAATAGAGAAGGAACTCAGATCAACCTAGCACGCTTTCCGTACAGGGCAGACTTGTACGGATCGAGCCAGTCCTACGTCGGCCTCACCTTTTAAACACCACTAGATTCCATCATAGCCTCTACATTATTTGACGTAGGGAGACTTCTACAAAATATTTGAAGTAACTTGAATATTTTATCATTTCGTAATATTAGTAGCAGTATCTTTTATTAGTAGAGAATTAATATTTTTAGTATTTTTATAATTTTAGGAAACTTTTCAAGTTACAGATTCTAGTATTTTACTTATATACAAGTTGTTAATTCTAATTTGGTTTTGGAAACTATTTATGATTTAGATTTTAGTATTTTATTTGTGTAGATGCATGTTTCTAGTTTAATACGGTTTTGCAAACCCCATTACTATATAAAGAAGATCCAATAGTTGTTTAACACAATCAAGTTTATCAATAAAAATTCAGTATTTTCTTTATTCTTCGTGAGTTTTGGTTCCATAAGTCTTAGGACGTAGATCTAAAGTCTTTTCTAAATTTTCTGTCGCATCAGTTGACATCAAAAGCGAGAGTTCGTCTGTGTCGATATCATCTACGCGAACATTACTTTAGAACACATCGATGGATTTGCTGAAGATGCATTTAAAATTGGTTTAAAAAAATCATCCACATTATTTTTCTATTAGCAATTTTGTAATCACTCAATATTGGGAAATATTACCTGGGAATAATAATTTGAATGATGGTTTTTGTGAACCAACTTTAGATGCATCTTTGACAAATTCATCGATTGTTCCAAAGTGATGTTCGCATAGATACTGTCAACCCAAGCGTATCCTCACTCTTGATGCCAACTAACGCGGCGAAAAACGCGGAAAAGTCTTTAGATCTCCGTCTTAAGACTTATAGAACCAAAACTCACACATAGTAAAAAAATACTGAAATTTTATTGATAAACTAGGTTGAATTAAACAGATACTAGATCGCCTTTGTATAGTAATAGGGTTTCTAAAATCTAATCAAACTAAAATTAACAATTTCTAAATAAATGAAATACCAAAATCTAAATCCTAGACATTTTCAAAATCTAATAAAACTAGAATTAACAACTTCTAAATAAATATGGTTGTTGGTATAGGAAGAGAGATATCTGGTATAGGCAGTGCGTTAGAAAGGTCAATTTATGTATTTGTTCTTCCTTTGTCAAAATAGTTTAAGGAGAGCGTTATAAGGATCATTTGATAAATAACGCTAAAATATGAGGACTTAGATAAAAATTAACAATAAATCTGATATTCTATTCACTTATTGTTTTGTCTCACGTAAACAACTCAACCCTAATATGGATCACTACTATCAACATCACCATCAGTATAAAAAAAAACTTGCAAAATACATAAGTTTATTGTCTTCGTTTACAAGCTTTTAATGATGTCTCAAGATCTCACAGATGAGGAACCATCATTAATGAAGAAGGGGGCAACCTACATCAAGAAAGAAGAGTCCTTTGACTTAAACGAAGACATCGACTTAGAGAAAGATATTGACTTGTGGGGGGGTTAGTGGATCAAGACATTGGGGGACATTTTCCGTGTTATTGGTTGGGGACATTTGAAATGTTCCCAAATGTCTGTGTTATTGGTTGGAGACATTTCAGATGTCCCCAAATGTCCGTGTTATTGGTTGGAGACATTTAAAATCTCTCCAAATGTCCAGTTATTCGTCTAGGACATTTCAAGACAAATTGGTTTTGGAGACATTTTAGTGTAAATTTGAAGAGCTTTGGGAGAGAAAATGTTTCTCAAAATATAGAAGACACTTGTGGACACTTGGGGACATTTGAATATGGAAGATTATAAAAATAATAATTATTATCAAATCATATTATTATAATATTATCTTATTATTGTATTACTGTATTATTGTATTATTATTATACTATATTATTATATTATATTATATTATTATTATATATTTGAGTAAGGAAGATAATAAAAATAATAATAATTATTAACTCATATAATTATAATATTATCTTACTATTATATTACTATATTATTGTATTATTATTATTATATTATTATTATTATTATTATATTATTATTATGTATTTGAGTAAGGAAGGTAATAAAAATAATAATTACTATCAAACCATATTATTATAACATTATCTTATTATTATATTACTATATTATTGTATTATTATTATTATATTACTATATTATTGTATTATTATTATTATTATTATTATATTATATTATTATTATATTATTATATTATTATTATATCATATTATTATATTATATTATGATATAATTATTATATAATTATTATATTATATTATTATATTATTATTATATTATTATTATTATATTATATTATTATTATTATTATTATTATTATTTGAAATATTAAATATGGTAAGACAGTAATAATATTAAAATATTAAATATCAACTAAATATCTATCAATATCCACAGATATTCACGGATGTTTACGAAAGTTGAAAATATATTCGAAGTAGTAGTGCAAATATATTATTTCATATGATTAGACAATAATGATAAAATTAAAATAATAAATATCTACCAATTGCCATAAATGTCTTTAGATATCCACAGATGTCAACAAAAATTGAAAAATATATTCTTGAAATATGAGTACAAATATATTATTTCATATGGTTTGACAATAATAATAATAATAATAATAATAATAATAATAATAATAATAATATCCACTACACGTTTTGTCCATAGATTCAATATGTTGAAATGTTCCCAAGACATTTTGTCCATGAACCAAATGTCCTGAAATGTCTCTGAGACCTTTTGTCTATGAATCAAATGTCTTGAAATGTCCATAAAGACATTTTGTCTACGGACAAATATCCCGAAATGTCTTGAAATGTCTCCGGAACATTTTGTTTCTGAGTGTCCCCTAATGTCCTGAACCACTACCACCCCCTAAACAAAGGCATATATAACGAAGCTAATATGTCTCAGGTAAAGAAAAATATTTTTCTTGTCATCTTCTATGGTTGAACAAACATTTTTAGGGTTTTAGGTCGTTTTTGTTCCAGTAAAAGATTTTCGGTTGGGTCAAATAAAAAAGACAACAAATTTCGGTTGGCTCGGCTGAAATTTGTTTGTACGGGTTAGGCACTATAAGAGCATCTCCAATGCAAGACTCAAACTCTAAATCTTAGAGCGTCACATAGAATTTTTTAGGGTATATAAGTATAAAGTATAATTTGGCAAAATAGTATTTAAGAGATTTTGAAGGTTAAGAATGGGGTCGACACTCATTGTTCTGGGTTATGGCTAGTAGCTCCCTAAATTAAGGACAGATGCATCTGAGTTTCTATTTCATTTGTGTTACAAAGTTGGCAATTCTGATTTTATTGTTACCATTCTCTTACAGATGTTCCCCAAATTAGGGCAACCTGATTCGGTCATAGTTTGTTAGTGGGAGATTATGTACTTTGGACTGCGATTTAGTTGGCTATGCACAACTAGGAGAACCCATGTTGGCTATGGAAGTACTTAGAGAGGTGATGATTGAAAAAGATATTGAGTTAGATTGGGTTGTTATGGTTAGTCTGATTTTGGTTTGTAGTCAATTAGGATGGTTGGAAAATGGAGAAGTATTCATGGATGGTGCATTAGAAGGTCAATGAGATCAACTTAAGCTTTAAATTTAGAAAATTCTTTGATTGGTATGTGTGTCATATGCAGTTCATTACAAAATGCCGCTCCTTCTGTTTTTAATTGGATGGTGATGAAAGACGTGATTTCATGGAGTTCGATGATTTTAGGGAATGGGTTGAATGGAAGTGTGGGTATTGCTTTAGATCTCTTTGACAAGATGATTTTTGGTCAGTTCACGACAATAAACTTAGCTCACCATTCTGGCAATCAATTCTCAAAACTAGAGATACAATCAAAGAGAATACCTTCTGGTATATTGGAAATGGTACTTCAAGGAAAATAGTGGGAGATTCTTGGTTACCTGAAATGATTACCCTTAAACCAATCGTAATTAGAGTTTTGCCTCCAGAAATTAATCACTCACTCGTGAAAAATGCAAGTATTACAGGAATACTTTGATTTACATTCAATAGAGGCTATAACAAATCTAATGGTGTGTTTGGATGGAGGAATCATGAATCCGCGGATTCATGAATCCAAGTAATATCTTTTGGCTTGTTTGGCAACTAAGAATCTTATAATTTATTATTATTTGAGTATTTTTAAACGTCTTTAGAAAAAATATGATTTTTGAAAATAATAATGATTTTGAAAAAAAATAATTATTTTGTAGAAGGAAATATATTTTTGTTGATCTTAAGTTTGAAATTTAGGTTCATTAATCCAAAATCCTAGCAAATCCTAGGGGGTAGGGTGAGATTTTGGTCCAATACAATTTTTGGAATTAGGAATCCTTAGGATTCAAGAGTCCTAGGATTCTTGGTAGCCAAACAGACCAAGGATTCATGATTCCTACCAAATTCCACTTTTGATAAGAATCCTACTTAAGAATCCTGCAACCAAACACACCATAACTCTACTTTCTTTTCTTTAGATATTCCAGGTAGATTAATTTGAAAATGGTGAGTTCACTACTAAGTCTTACTATACAACAATCAAACAGAGACAAACATGTGGTTTCAGATTTAATATCTCTCAACTCAACTTTCTCTCTCTTTCTCCAACAACTGTTTTCTTCTCTTGTAGAGAGTTATCCAGATCTTGTAGTTTTCCGGAGGAGGGATCCCTCCTCCGAAATTTCCTCTTTTTATTCGATTTACATTTTAGATTTACTATTTCATACCCCACTCAGAAATCATAATTTTCACTGACATCCTCTCTATAAATTCTTATTTTGTCAGAGATTAGGGTTAGTATTATTTCATTTATATATGTTGGGAAGAAGAAATTAAAACTGAAGTAGAGGAATAAAAGAACAAAGGGGATATAGGATATGTATAAAGATCGAGGAGGAGGTGTTGGATCGAAGTCTCAGATTGCTTCGCTTGATGGTAAACGGATCAATGATGCCATAGACAAAAAATTGCGAAATCATCACCATCCACTTCAAAGGGAGCAGTTACTGACGATCTCTCGTTACTTCAATATTTCGCTGCTTTATCAAGGATGATCAATTTACTACAACAGTGGAAGTCGAGAGGGATGTAAATTAGTATTTTCAATATATTAGTATAATAAAATTCTATATGGTCGACCTTTAGGGTATTTTCATTCTCGATCTTAAGAATCTCTTTTGTCGACCTTTAGGTATTTTTTTTGAGTCTGTGTCTTGTCAATCCCTTTCCCTTCATGAGGCACTTTACATTCGAAAGTTCTGTGAACTTTATTTATGTAACTCTCATGTAGTTCTCGGAGGAATAAAAATTATCTACGATGTAATTTTGTGATCGTTATCACTTATGAATGATATTATGGTTTTACTAAAAAAAATCAAACAGAGACCTAACTTGGATGCTAGGTTAATTAACTTCCCTTGGATCAAATTATGGAAGAAAGGGTCTCATGAACTACACGAGATAGTTATTCATCTGGAAGTTGGTTGACGGTAGTTTAGCAATATTGGGCCCCCTAAAAATAAGGATGGACAAGTAACAGAGCGAGTTCGAAATTTTACGTCTCTCGTCAGGAGTCGGGGCCTTGGAAAAAATGGCCCTCTCGATCCGCTGACAACATGAGCTAAAGTTTTTAGAATTCAATATGAAAGGAGAAAGGATTAAAAGAAGTTCAAAGAAAGAAACGAATACAATCACAAAATAACAGAAAAACTACCTTTTCTCCCTCTTATAATAGCATTCATATATGTGCAAACTACTAACTATATCTAACAAGAGAATATGAGATATAATTTGTACATCACAGGTAGTTGTATATCATTCTGGAATCCGATTTCTTATCGGATTCCTTATTTTTAAAGCCTAGGGAACTATTGTTGTTTCTCTGGTATTATGAAAAATTAAGAATCCGATCTTTTTGTGTTAATAAAAACATGGATACACTTCAGAGTGTCTTTCTGAAATAAATTCAAAGATAACTTTAAGTCAAAAAAAAAAAATATTACTGTTTTTTGAAACAAATTAAAAAGAAAACTAATATAATTTTAAAACAGAAATTGATTAGAAGGTTAGAGAGAGAAAGCCGTGTCGAGTTGTCTTTTTCCTTAAGACAGTGAACACCCTGATATTAGTACAAAAACCAGTCAGATGTTTGTCTCCCAGGATACAACGGCTATACCTTTCAGGATGACGACTAAGAGTACTTCATTTTTCTGAAAGCGTGTGAACTTCAAACAAGCAGTAAGAACCAGATGCAAGTAACTACTTAAACTTTAACTGCTCTTAACTTCGAATGCTAAAAATTTCGTGTTTTGTTTGTTGGATTCTGTTTGGTATTTATAGAAGTATTGGTGACACTCCAGACAGGTGCCTATAGACGAATGGATGCTTCCGAACAGTCATGTTTGACTGTTGGTTTTCGGGTGCCATCTTCACCGTCAGATCATCAACATATCTATCTTAAGGGCACCAATCATCATGACCGTCAGATCAAATCTATGACTGTAAAATCAAAGGCTCCAATCGCTCCTCGCGATGATGCGTAGTGTAAAGTCCAGGCGCCTCTAAAGCGTCCTAACCGCCCATTTAGCTCGGGCGTCCCGAGCTCGTCCACGCCGCGCATGCGCGGTTTGCGTGGTGCAAACCACGCAAAACACCTTTCAATTTCAACCAACATACCATAAATATATGGAAGATTCTATATAAGGAAATAAAACATTTCCTCCATCATAAATGTGGTACTAACTCAAAATCCCGGTTTAGAGTTAATGGTACCCATACCAAACTAATTTTATAATAACTCACTCATACGGAATCGGATTTGGACGAAGTTTAAGTCTAAATTCAAGAGCTCGACGAGATGAATCCAAAGGGACGTCTTGCTCGAGATTATGATGAATATAGCTGCATCAAACTAAAGAAAAACCGGTCTAGCTGCTTTTGAGCTAGGTACCGATCCAACAACTATTGACAAACATTTTTTGTGTACACTAAGATGAGTTAACGATAAGAAGTTCACATCTGGTTCCCTTCTGGTTCCCTTGTTTTCTATGAATTGCAATGAAGAAAGAACAACCTCCGCTACTCCGTAAGTAACATGGATATTTCCTGCACAGGTGTTGGTAACTACCAAAACCGAAAGAAAACAAAAAAGAAGATTCATCAGCTAAAAGCTTTCATGAACATTAACAATCTGCAAATGTATTAAACGACAATGTGACTCGTCTAACTCAAGCAGACCTAATATCAACACAAATCAACCATTCAAACAGAAACAAACATTCTGAAATCTGACTCAGCCCACCCAGATCTAGAGCTAGTATTGGAAAAAAACAAACATCAACTTATATGAGAGAAGAGTGGAAACACAATCGCGCAAGACCAACAAACATGCAGGAGAAAAGGAAAACTCTTTTTGACATATCCCTATTATAGTAACTGTCTAATGATACCTTTGTAATTCAAATCACAAATGCATGTTAGCATTTAAACAAAATATTCACGGTGTCTAATGAATTCATGTAAAGATCCGTACATAAATGCAATTTGTTTCTGTTTGATTAGCCAACAACCCTTGGTTGGAGTGGTAAGAGGTATAATCTTCCACCTAAGACAAATCAGTCATTCAAACAACCAGCCATTCAACCATAAACAAACATTCTGAAATCTGACTCGACCCAACCCAGATCTAGAGTTAGACTTGGAAAAAAATAAACATCAACTTATATGAGAAAAGAGTGGAAACATAATCGCACAAGACCAGCAAACATGCAGGAGAAAAGGGAAACTCTTTTTGACATATCCCTATTATAGTAACTGTCCAATGATACCTTTGTAATTCAAATCACAAATGCATGTTAGCATTTAAACAAAATATTCATGGTGTCTAATGAATTCATGTAAATATCCGTACATAAATGCAATTTGTTACTGTTTGATTACCCAACAACCCTTGGTTGGAGTGGTAAGAGGTATAATCTTCCACCTAAGAGGTCAAGGGTTCGAAGCACACGCTGAACAATTCAAAAAAAAAAACTCTCAAATGAATGTTAGTAATCCAAATAAATGAGCAGGGTAACACTCAAACTAAATGTAAGTAACCGCAGTTCTTTCTCTATGTGTCATAATATGGGGACAAGGGCCTTGGGTTCACTTCCATCAGAATTGTTAGCATTATAAACAAAAACTTATGGTGCGTTTGTTGCAGGATTCCTACTAACACTGAGATTTGGTAGGAATCAAAAATTCCGTAGTCCAAAATTTTTATTGGAGAAAACTATCATTTTTATTGGAGAAAACTATCACCCTATCCCTTAAGATTGGCTAGGATTTTGCATTATTATGCCTAAATTTCAAACTTAAAATCAATCAAAGAAAATATTTTTTCCACGAAAACTTATTTTTTTCAGAAATCGTTTTTTTGAAGAATTCTTTTTATTTTCCAAATTTTTTTTTCTCTAAAATCGTTTTTTTCGAAAATTGTTTGTTGAGAGTCATTTTTTCTAACGGCAAATCTAGAAATTTCACAATGTTGTTGCATTTATGCATGCATATTCCATGGATAGAGAACTCACAAATGAGTAGTTGGACATTTATTTTATGCTTTAGGGCCATTATCTATAAACACAAGTTTTTTTCCTTGTGGGTGCATAATCTTCTTAATGAAATCCGAAGTAGTCTTCAGAAAATAAGATATCGGAGAGAACTAAAATATATGATTACTAGATTACTTTTTCTATTTTTACGAACTTCTCGATTTGAATCCTCGGGTCTTAGTTGACAAATCAATCAACATATTAGTTATAACAGGCAATGATGTTAAAATCGTATGATTCACGATCTGAATCGCACGATTTAAATCGAATCTTTCCAAAAACGATGTGAATCGGACAAGAAATCGTTTTTGACTTAAATCTCACGATTTTCATTCTTAAATCGTGACTAAATCGTAAATCGTGGGATTCAAGATGAAAATCAAGATTGAAATGTGTAACAGAAAAAGAAGTTTCAAGTTAGAGATTTAGGGTTTGAAAAGGCTGAAAAGTATGAGATAAGGAAGAGAGTAAAGAAGGCAATAGGTAAACCCACTATGATCTTCATCATACCCAAAATGCCTTATTAGGAAACAAAAAAATAGAAAAAGAAAAATGTCCTATTTAATAACCTAATAAAATCATGGTTAAAATATTCAACTATTCTTTTGCTATATAAACATAAAAATAGAAAAAGAAAAATGTCCTATTTAATAACCTAACTATAGAACTTTTTTTTTTTTTTTGTTGAAAGACCTAACTATAGAACTTTTATACACAATTGATAGGTGTGAAAGATAATGTACACATAATATTTATTAGGTGTGAAAGATAATGTACACATAATATTTATTTGTGTACATATATATATATATATATATACTGAATATTAAATCTTACGATTTACATTTTCGATCTACGATACGATCTTTGTAAACAAAAAACGATTTACGATTTGACAACATTGATAACAGGAACTTTATCCATACAGATAGGGGTGATAAAAAATCGAACCAATTAACCGAGCCAAACCAAATCGAATGCACCAATCGATTTTTAGGCCAAATCGATCACTAATCGACTCGGTTCGTCCAGAAAACCGAACAACTTCAAACGGGTTGGTTTGACTTCGGCTTAGATTTCTAGAAATCGCTCAAGCCGAACCGACCGAACCCTAAGATATTTATGATACTAAAATATTATATATAGAAGTAGAGAGTAAGAACAACTAAATTTTAATAATAAATTTTAGATTTTCTCTATTATCTTAAATTAATAATAATTCAATAAAGAGTAAAAATGCTTAAATTAAAGTTGCTAGACTAGTGGTGAAGTTCTACGACGCGGGCAACTTCGGTATTCCTATTTTAATAGTTTTTCTTTAATTCTTGAGTGCATCAATTAAACTCATGTAATTGATCCATCCCTTAAGTGTCTAAGAAGATTTTTTTTGTTGAACTGTCTAAGAAGATATGTAAAAGAATTGTTGGATTAAAATAAATGAGTTCCAATATGTTCATGCCTATCATGCTATAGAAACATATTTTAATGGAATTGTAAATGGTAAAAGAATACATAAATGAAGAGACTGAAATTTTCTTCTTTATTATCGTAATAATAAAAAGAGTATATTATAACAAAAAAAAGAGATTGCATCACTGAAGTTAAAGGGCATGTTATCTTGTAGTTATAGAACTCTACAACTAGAGACTAGAAATGATATGTAAAAATAAGATAATTATGTGAATGAGACTAAGTAGAGCGAGATAGGCGTCAATATTTATAGAAACATAGAGGCCAAGTTTGGCATAGTAGATGAAACAAGCAGCGGCCGTGGTGGGCCACGAGCAATGTCGAACTTGTAGCTGGTTCTCCCGACCCTCAAAACACCCTAACCTGTCTAAATGGCTATAAATGGGTTTGCGAAGACTTTCAAAACGGACTGTGCTTTTAGTTTTGGGCTGCTGCAGCAGCTGCACCAGGTTATGTACCTTGGGCAGTTCAATTGGCAAGGACAATGGAATATGTAGGGGACTATAATCCAAACTCTGGGCCAGTGCCTCAATTTGATATCCATTTTGTCAATAGTCTCTCATTATCATTTTAAGCAGTTCTAAAATCAAGTAAAACTTGATCATCGATCGACAAATGGGATTCAAATAAAGCTGCACCCTGACCCGGGCACCTTACTTGCATTCATTGCTTCTTCGAACCGCTAACTCTCTCAGCATCCTTAAACCTCCCTAAATCTGCATAAATATCAGCCAAAAGAACATAATATCTCCAATTCTTTCAGCAATTTCAATATTGTCATGAACTCTGCAACCTCCTAACAATGTTCCTAACATGGGGCCATCGGGCTTTATCGTCATTTCTTCAATGAACTTCTCCGCCTCGGCTAAAAACCCTGCCCTTCCTAAACAATCAACAAAACAGGCAAACCCTGCCCTTCCTAAACAATCAACAAAACAGGCAAACCCTGCCCTTCCTAAACAATCAACAAAACAGGGATAATGCTTCAATTCCTTTGTCACACCAAAATCTTTCATCATTTTCGGACTTTTTCAACCATACCTGCATGAGCACATGCAGATAAAACGCCAATAAATGTGACTTCTTTTTCAACCATACCTGCATGAGCACATGCAGATAAAACGCCAATAAATGTGACTTCATATGATTTAAACCCTTCTAAAATCATCTTGTCAAAGAGATCCCATTCAACCCATACCTTAAAATTATGGAACTCCGTGAAATCACGTCTTTCATCGCCATCCAATTAAAAACAGAATGAGCAACTTTTTGTAATGAACTGCATATGACATACATATCAATCAAAGAATTCCATAAATTTAAAGCTTAAGGTGCTGTTTGTTTTTTTATTTTTTCAGATCTGAAATCTGAATTAGAACCCAATTCAGATTTCAGTTGTTTGATTTTTAATTTACGAAAATCTGAAAATCTATCTGAATTAAATTTTTGTCTGAATTGGCTGAATAAGAACAACCTTATTTCAGACTTTAAAACAAGTCTGAAATAAGGGTCCAAGTTCTGAAAAGTTTGAAATGACCTTTCTGCCCTCTTATTCTATTTAACACTTCTGAACTTTCATCACTACTCAGCCACCACATACCGTCGCCGCCAACACCTCTGATCACGAATAATACCACCACCACCACTTCTGGTCACAAATATGCCACCACCACCACTTCTGGTCACAAATATGCCACCGCCACCACCGCCACCACCGCCATACACCACCTCTGATCACAAATATACCACTACTTCTGGTCACAAATATGCCACCACCACCACCACCACCACCTCGGATCACAGATATACCACCACTACATAACCCTAAACTTTCATCACAAAACAAACTAACAACACAAAAAAAAAATTAAAATAGGAACCTTGCATCGCCGTGTGAAACACCATAAGATTCAAAAGTGGGTCTTGCATCATAAATGGAACCTTTATAATCCATCCCTTTAGCCTTATTGAATTTTTCTTTAATAAAACCAGCCCATCTTCTTCCTTGAAGATGCATATTTTCATACCCAACTCCTTTAAACCAACCTTCTCTCTCTTCATTATGATCGAATTCCTTCCACGTCTCTGAAAATGAAGAACCATCAGGTGGTGGTGGAAGAAGATGAATAAAAGCACCAAATGCAAGATCATGATTCCCACATAGGAAAACATGGGTTTGATTTGGGTATCTAGAGGGTAGAGAGATTAAGAAAGCAATTACTTTTCGAGTATCTGGACCTCGATCACAGTAATCGCCTAAGAAGATTATGAGAGCAGATTGGAAAGAGTGTGGGTCAATTAGGGTTTCGAGATTAGACCAGAGATTTGCACTTTCTCATTCGTCTACAGAGAGAGGGGAGACGGGAGGGAGGGAGAGACAGAAGGAGAAAGAGAGGCAGCAACAGTTGTGTAGAAAGAGAGAGCAGGAAAGAGAATAAGAAATTTAGAGATTAGGGTTTCTGTGGGTTAAATATATGACGAGGGTATAAATGTCAAAATATTGTTTCAGACTTAATTATTCAGATTTGAAAAACAAACATCTGACTTGTAAAAAATTTAGATATTTCAGATTCAGCCAATTTCAGTTCAGCTAATTCAGATTCAGCTAATTCAGATTCAGACACACTTAAAAAAACAAACACAACCTAAGTTGGTCCCATTGACTTTCTAATGCACCATCCATGAATACTTTTCCATTTTCCAACCATCCTAATTGACTACAAACCAAAATCAGACTTACCATAACAACCCAATCTAACTCAATATCTTTTTCAATCATCACCTCTTCAAGTACTTCCATAGCCAACATAGGTTCTCCTAGTTGTGCATAGCCAACTAAATCGCAGTCCAAAGTACATAATCTCCAACTAACAAATTATAACCGAATCAGGTTACGCCAAAAATAAGGATGAATAAGTAACAAAGCAGGCTAGATATTTTACGGCTCTCGTCAGGAGTCAAGGCCTTGGAAAAAATTGGCCCTCTCAATCCGCTGACAGCATGAGTTAAAGTTCTTAGAGTTCAATATGAAAGGAGAAAAGATTAAAAGAAGTTCAGAGAAAGAAACGAGAAACAAATACAATCACAAAATAACAGAAAAACTACTTTTTCTCACTCCTATAACAGCATTCACATATGTGTAAACTACTAACTATATCTAACAAGAGAATAAGAGATATAGTTTGTACATCATAGGTAGTTGTATATCATTCTGGACTCCGATTTCTTATCGAATTCCTTATTTTTAAAGCCTAGGGAACTATTGACAAACATTTTTTTGTACTCTAAGATGAGTTAACCATAAGAAGTTCACATCTGGTTCCCTTCTTCTCTATGAATTGCGATGAAGAAAGTACAGCCTCAGCTACTCTGTAAGTAACATGGATACTTCCTGCACAGGTGCTGGTAACTACCAGAACCGAAGGAAAACAAAAAAAAAGATTCATCAGCTAAAAGCTTTCATGAACATTAACAATCTGCAAATATACTAAACGACAATGTGACTCGTCTAGCTCAAGCAGACCCGATATCAACCCAAATCAGCCATTCAAGAAAAATAACATTCTGAAATCTGACTTGGCCGAGCTAATCTAGAGTCGGATTTCATATTCGACTTTGAAAAAAACGAACATCAAGTTGTATGAGAAAAGAGTTGGAATAATCACACAAGACCATTAAACATGCAGGAGAAAAGGGGAACTCTTTTTGACATGTCCCAATTATAATGACTGTCCAACGATGCCTTAGTAATTCAACTCACAAATGCATGTTAACATTTAACAAAATATCACAGTATCTAATGAATTCATGAAAAGATCAGTATATAAATGCAGGTGTATTTGTTTGATTACACGTCGAAATGAGCTCAAATGGTAACTTTACAAAACACAAGATTCAACTCTCAAATGAATGCAAGAAATCCAATAAAATGAGCAACGAAAGTCGAGAAGCATATAACAGTAGAAAAAAGCTCACTTGTATAGCGATTTTCAAAGAAGCCCCAAGGAATTGGTGCATTCTTACTAGAAAGTAACTCTAGATAATGGACTGAAGATTATTATTGAAGCACGTCTGGAAGGCTGAAGCACGGGAAAAGTCAAATTTTGACCTAAGAGAACCGAAAGAGGAAAAAAAAATTGTCCGGTCCAAAACATAATGCATGAGTTCTGGATGCTTCCGTAATGTCCTACTTCCTTTTATCAAACTCAGCCTAAGCCCTAAATCCTAATATTTCTGAGAGAGCAAGTCTGTTTTTTCTTGGTATATCCTAGTCAGTTTCCATAAGACCATAACCTCGTTGTTTCCACTAAAAGATCAAGATATCATTGCACAACTAAAAACTGCACAATAAAACTTAGTATATAGAATCGAAAACTCGAAAGAAAGAATAACCTACACTTATTGCAAATGGCAGTTCTTTCTCAATTGTGTCATAATATTGTAACTTATGGAGTATTATATAAACTCCAAAAATTGTCCCAATTTGGTTTCAAGTTTCTAGTTACAAAATCATGAAAGACAAAATTATGCAGTTATAGAGGAAAAGGCATCATAATTTCACTATCAAAAGACTGAAAACTATTGGGAAAAGATTTTTAGATTTAGAAATTGAAGAACAAGTCGAGTTCAAAAATCAAAGATGAATTTTCATTTCCATAAAGAGAATCATTCTGAATGAGAACCATCTAAACTAGTTGTAGAATGAGAATAATTAATATCTAAACATGATTTCCACAAGCCTTAATGGGGGAAAAGCAACTTTAGACCAAAAATTCTGAAACCTATATTCCATCCAATTCAAAAGCCAATAGACATTTATATAGCAATTAGACTACCCACATCAACAAAATCAATAATTTTTATAAGAAGGGTATAGGATTTACCCTAATTTAACAACCCAATCAATAAATAATTCATGTAATAAATCATCCATTAAAAAGGGAAGAAAAAAAAAATTATACCTTTAAATGATCAGACCAAAACCCTAGACAAGAAATTTGATTACTCTGGCAAGAATGAACATCCTGAAATTGTTTGACATCAAGCTTCCTATTAACCCATCCAACTTGAAAATAGATATAATTTGCAGGAGGCAAATCAACCCTAATTTCATCAACATTAAGCCAAATCAAGAATCGACGAACTTGAATTCCTTTTAAACTTGTAATTGAACCGTATTTAAGAACCCCAGTGATTTTTTTATCATAATAAACCAAATAATCGAACTCAATATAACATTGATTTTCTAATTCAACAACGAAATTACCAGTTTCATCAAGAGAGAAGTTTTTGACCGAGTTAGGTAAAAGTCCACTCGGGAGTCCAAACTCGGTGAGAAGTTGATAAACTGTTGTTCCATTATTTGAAGCGATTGAAGTTGAAGATGAGATTACGAAGAAGATAGAGAAGAAACTAAGGAAGAAGAAGAAGAAGAAGAAACCTGAAATTGAAGGAAGAGTCATTGTGTAGTATGGGTTTGGTTTCTGAATAAGAAAAGCAAACAAGCTTTCAAATACTTATAAAAAGGGAGTTTTTAGAGAGAGAGAGAGAGAGAGATTTTCTAGAGAGAGAGAGAGAGAGAGAGATTTTCCTAGAGAGAGAGAACGGGACAAAAAGAGAGAGAGTTGGATAACGCTTGAAGATGGGAATTGACAAAGATGGTGGTTTACTTACCGGGAGAAAGACAAAGACAACGGTGACAAGAGGCCGTTTTTGTGGCAGAAAGAAAGGAGTATTTGGAAAATGTTTTTTTTGTTGATACACGTCCAAATGTGCTTAAATACTCTAAAATGGAACACACCTTGCCAATTGACCTATCAATTATTAACTTTAGACATTTCATTTGATGATTGCTAATTTACTTAGCCTTTTAGAATACCATAGAAGTTTAAGGTGTGTTTTTTTCTTAGAATTTGAGATCTTAGAATGTGAATTGATTCGAGTCAAGTTTTACACCTACTACATTTTCATTCGTCTGAATGACTCATGTCAATTGGTTTTTGAGTCTATTTGAGATAGACATAAAATCAGTATAAACTAAAAATCTTACTATCTGAAAGAACTTAAACTGCTACGAGTCTTGAACTGAAAAGATTAAAACAAAACTCGTATGCACATAAATAGAGTCACTGTGATAAAAGTAAATTGAGACGATTAAAACTAAGAGGTACATCTTCATTCATTTGAATGACTGATCTCAGTTAATTTCAGAGTCTATTTGAGCTAGACATAAAATCAATATGAACCTTCCTCTCCGAAAGAACTTAAATGATTGTAGAGTGCTTGAACTGAAAAATTTATACAAGACTTATACACAGACAAGTAGACTCGGTATGATAAAAACAAAATCATATGATTAAAACTAGAGTTAGATACTATACTAGGTAGATTGGTAGAAAAGGAGGACATCAAATTATCTCACTATTCCGAGACATTCTTCTCTCCTGTTCAAACTTGAAATTGGAGTCATTTTTATTTCAAATAACAATGAGGGAGTTCTTATCAAAAAAGCAAAATCCAAAAACCCGTCTGGGGGGGTTCTTATCTAATAAGGGATCATAATTATGTAGATAGTCCAAAGACATTTATCTGAATTTTCAAATCGTAAATCATTAAACAATTGTTTTTTAACCAAACACCAAAACATTAGGAAGCTTCCTCCTCTTTTCTCTCTATTGATAGCAAGATATAGTTTAGATGTCATAATTGACCTCCTAAGAATAAACTGAAGGATATTCCATAATATCCAATTCAACCAAACCAATTTTTCTAAACTGCAAAACTTGAACTTCGCCTTCAGTGAAGAATAGCACATAATACCAGTCAGTGCTAGGCCGACAAAATCCCAACCAGCTTAGGCGGACAGGTAGAATTTAGGGTTTTTATGGCCACTAGTGGTCGGGCAGAATATCAAGTCCAGAAACGAACATAAAAGGCCCGAAGACTTAACAAGAAAGAAAAAGGTTAGGGCTCAACAATGGGTACCCAAAGCTTTCAGTCCATTGTTTCTTGAACATGAGCAACTCATGCATCAAATACTGTTTTCACTAGAAAGATTTAAAACAGATAGGAGTTTCAAAACTCAAAACAAATATTTCAAACTTTTCCATTTTCCTTTCTCATTCCCAAGTGATGACATTTGTGTACTAAAAAAGAAATTAATAAAACCATTTCTCAGGGAGAACCTAACACTTCCCTACTGGACCAACAAAAGCCCTAATTTTAAAGGAAGATGGGGGGAGTTGAAGAAGAGTAGATATAAGATGAGTGAGGAGAAACATTTTCATATTGAGATGGATTAACTGTTTATACAAGATGAACACTATACCTTCTGAACTTCCTTTTTCTTTTTTATTTTACTTCACTGTCTCTGCTATCTGCTTTTTCTCAAGTAGTCTCTTTTCCTGCAAACAAGATGAAATCGATAGAATTCATTATTGGAACCATGGATAAAAGTAAAACACTGAAGAGTCGATTTCTTACCCTATATATTTCGCCTTGTCTTTGGCTTACAACGAAATTCAGCTAACAAGGCTATATGATCCGATGACCACTCTTGAGAAGGTAGTGCTGTATCTTTCTTTAGGCTTTCCTCATCTAAGAGCTCCAGTAAAGATTCTACCGATAAGGAATCGGCTGGAAAAAAAAACCCACAAGTTTTGAGATTTTAGAGTTTCCTCCCATGAAAAATCAACCAAAATTGGCTTTGATGAGTTTGACTTCCAAACCTGTGTAGAATATGTAGTCATGGGTGCCAATGAAATCTCTAGTGCAGTTTGTGAATAAAGGTTCATTTGTTAATGGGTCCATTTTCCTTCTTTGTTGCTCTAAACCAAGACCCACGCCCGCTCTCGCAAAAGATGAGTAAGCACTAACCTGTTTAGACAAAAAAATTAATGTCAATAGTTGGATTATTAAGAAGTAACAGACCGACCTCATGGACAAGCAAAGTATTCGGAGGCAGAATTACCAAGGGAAGCTGATGAGTTAACTTGTTGGCAGGCCTTAAGATTCCAAGGGGATCTATAGCCAAATCCGGATGCATCGAGTCAACCTTACCCATTGCAATAAGTGAGTGAGAAGCACTGCAATCAAGTTCGGTATCTCTTTAGGATAAACAGTCGGGACAAATTTCCTATTACATATATATATTTAGTATAGAATAGAACACATTATAACAATGAATCATACCTCCCGGGAACTGAATTAAAATCTCCACAAACTATCATTGGGATATCTGCACTCATGGCTATTTTTTCTAATCCTTTTACGAGAGTATGCACCTGTGAAGAAGAAAATAAATTTATCGAAGGAAGTAGCTAAGTCTGTGAGAGGCTTGACAAAAGTATGGAACCAACTCAACTTCACAAGTAGATAAAAGTTTTAGATACGGACCTGCCAGAGCTTAACATCCTTCAAATCTTGGTGAATACTCATGTGCGTATTTGCCTGTTTTCCAATGCAAAACAAGAACAATTACTACATATTCCTTAGTGCGCTTATGCCCTGCCGTAGTCTTAAAGAACCAACTTTTATAGTTTGTACTATTTTAGCAGCTTATATTAATACAGTATCAAGGAAAATATTCATATAGACTACCGTCATGTATATCTGAAAGCCTTAAGTACGACCTCAGTAAAATAATTAGTTACTAATAAAGCTAAATATTTTCCCTCCTTGAGAAGTTACCCAGAACTATGTCCCACTTGAATATCCAATATTTTAAAGAGTAAACGTAGGTAATATCAATAGTTTGTAAATCATTTCCTTTTTACAACTTTATCCATCAATATGTATTAGTTCAATGTTGTATTCTCTCAAAGTCTAAATGACTTAATTCAGCATTTTTTAATGCAATCAAAACATGCATCTAGATTAGAATTTCATATAAAGATTATGAATACACCTTTAGGCTTCACAGAACTATATTATACATGCTTCTGAATAGCTCTGATTAAACAAAACCAGCAAATTTGCAATAATAACGTTAAATTGATATAAGATGATCGTATGTTACTATTTTTCAACTTTCAAGAGTTCATGCATAATGGAAGTCTATAGAATTGCAGCAACCAACTAAATTGGAGTTAATTGAATCATTTACTAAATGCATGATAAATCCAGCAAACAAGGTAGTAGTTTGTTTGCTTACAAAACAAAGCATATGTTTTTTTCCAAGAGCATCATTCCGATGGTTGCCAAATTTTGGTTCGAGAACAGCAATTAGAGCAACATTATCCTACAAACATTGAACTGTTAATTAGGAATAATAAAGTAATAGAATCTGGGCGTCGAGAACTGTTTAAAGAACAAACGCAACCAAAGAATTCACTAGAACCACCTTAACGAGCCGATTTAATGCATTTTTCTTCTGAGTTGCTGGGACAACAGCATCAGTCACTGATTGAGCAGCCTTGTTGAACTCAACCTGTATACACGAGTTGATCTTTCAATATTTGTCTGAACCAAAAAACCTGCAATTTATGTACATCATTACATGCTTATCTTAATTCTTAACCTCATATTTCTTCACATAAGAGAATCTGTCTCTACGAAAAAATGTTGCACAACCGTCAACTAAATTAGCCTCTGCACCGTAAACCTGCAATCCGCAAACAAACCCATGAGTGTATATTTTAGACATGAGATTGGTAGCCTACCCACTTACATTCAAACGAAATAAAATGAGAAAAACGAACCTCCGCAGTCTTCTTTTTGTAGAGCGCTTGGTAACCATGTTTATCCAACTCAGGGGCAAAAAATTCCTCAAAATGGCCACTTTGAACCTAAATGAAGAAGTTATAGGTTAGTCTCACAAATTGCACAAAATAGGTGGTTATCTATGTAATGATTGACTAGAATCCCGGATTAGAGAAAACATTCTTCATGAAAATAATGATCATACTTTTTGTTTAGATATACATATACGAAATATTTAAGGAATCCCACGCCAATGAGGTACCATCACTCACTTTTTTCTTCAATTAATGAGATTCCAAGAACAATTATAGAAGTAAGATTGAACTACACTACATTATTTGCACTGCGGCAGGAAAGGAAGTATTTAATTTCATAGCACGCAAACTATCATTGTCAAAAAGAGATAGCTCCAACAAAAGAATTAAATGTCATGAATACCTCTTGCAGACAAACTATATCGGCACGATAACCCAAAATCTCTCGCAACAAATTCTGTCTACGATAAGGCCAAGAAAGAGCCCAAGAGGGACAATAACTAAATGCATCAGATGTAGCATACTGATCAGAAAGAATGTTGTATGAGAGCACAGTAAAGGTTCCTGAAGAAGCAGTTCGACCATCCAACTCCAAATGGCCCACATCAATGCTATTAACTGGAATCAAGTGGCGGGGCGTAGGGGTAGGAGCTGGGATGACCCGAGAAGTTAAAAAAGAGCTAACATGTCCAGCAGGCATTTCCGTTTCGGCGTCCACTGCTACACATTCAAACTTAAGAACATGAGCAATATCGTCAGCTGTTGGTGTATAAGTTTTGGATCGCCCAACTTCATATAATGTTTCTCCACCGCTCCTTTCCGAAACAGTTGTAGGATATAAAGGAGTAGAACCATTATGTAAACTTGAACGACTACTATGGACAACTCTAGATCCTTGATTATTTGATCTACCACATAGCTCTTCCTCCTTTCCGTTATCATTTACAGCACTAGCCGCCCGATCATGTAAAAGGCGATGATGTTGCCATGCATCTGAAAAGCACTTACCGGAGCAATGATAACTTTTAGCAACAGGTAATCTAGCCTTAACACATCCCACACACTGCACTGTTGCTTGTTCAGATGGGTGCACACTACAAATTGCAACTTGGCTATCACTTTCGATGCGATACCTGCAAAGTATATCAGAAGAAAGTAGGAGGATATATAAGCCATCTGACTCTGGAAGGCCAAATACTAATCTATTTATTGTGGCATTGGAGTAATCTCTCCTAGCACGTATCACTCGAGGAATTTATCCACGTGCTGCAGTAGATTTATCAAACATAAAAGCTTTATTAGAAAATGCACGTGTAAGCAGGGTTGTAAAATTGAAATGTAAATGACCACACTTAACATGAAGTCGTGATCATACCTACCGTATTTAACACTTGGTAAACATATAACAAAGAGCAAGAATAGAAACTATGTAATACAAGTTTGATGAACGACAAATTACGAGTACGCCCACACAAGAATTACGACGTGTGCTAGAATCTATCGTTCAATTACTAGAACAAAGTTAAAGACATACTAGCCGACAAGAACTTATCCGACAACTTTAGCAATAGAAAATTCTAACATAAGTTTGGATGTTCAGTACCCATGCAACACGTGATGACGTAAACCGAGTTAAAGGAGGTTTTATGCATCCGATTTTATTCAAAAAAAAAAATATCTACTATTATAAATTCGTGATCTTTGTAGTTAGGAAACGCTTACAAACACTTGAATCTGTTAACAAATTTCCCAAATTAACGCCCTGGATTTTAAGGGCCGTGTATTAAAGGGGCTAATTTGCTGAATGCATCAAAAGTCAAAACAAGACAATTATCAGTCTACTACCACCAAAATCTTTTCACTGAAGATTTATGAAAGGAGGATTTCATAAACAAATCGTTCTAGAGGAAGAACATCAATCCAAACTGAAAAAACGGCAAAAGCAACTATATTTCACAAGAATCATAGACTTGGATGGTGCTTGAAGCATTATCATGATTAATAAACAACCATCAAACAAGATTAATATGTAAAATCAAAGTTTTTATATGATTCTAGAATCAATTAACACATGCATGGATGTCATACAATTTCAGGGAAGACTCAAGAATCAAGAAGCAAAACAAATGGGGAACATAAAAAAATCAAGAATCAAGAAATGATACTCACCACTTATACCTCAGGTAGTAACCATCAATTGGAGCAGATTCAGAACCATCTTCATTAGTGAGAGAACCATCAGGTCGCCGCAGTAGTAAGTAGGGCGTAAGCTCACAGCCAACAATCGGAATATCTGACGGAAGATATAGTCGTGCCACACTCAGCATGCTTCCAACACCAACAATTTCTCACAACAACTTCTATTTTCTTCTTCAAACTCAAACACTAACCCTAATAAAATCACCTTAACTTCAAATCTCAAATAATGGATGAAACCAGACAGATCCGCCATTACTTGACCTCTGAACACGCCAGTTTTGAATCCAACTTAAACCTACAAAAACAAAAACAAAAACAAAATGAAACATCTTTCAAGCATGCATAAGAAAACCCTAAAATCCTTGAATAAACACAACACTCAAATTTATTTATACAGTATAATTCATTATCAGTAGATTCTCTACGTACATCGATGAAGATAAAGACATAAAGTAGTTTGCTTTGAAGAATTTGAAATGAAGATTTTTTTTTCCGAACTTCTTTGAATCGATCGAACGAACAATTGAATTTGAAAGATCGAATTTGAGTTGAGAAATGATCAGGGAAAATTGAAACTAGGGTTTTACTCCACTTTCTCTCTCTAAAATCTCGTCTCTCACTACTATACCCTTTATGGCTGAGAGAAGGTTGCCTGTAAATTTTGGTTCTTACTTTCGCCCGTTCACGGTATCCTTCGTACATATACGATAAAGCGTACTTTGGGAAAGAAATATCTAGTGTTTCTGGAGCACTGAATTTAACGGGACCAACCAATTTTTAATGGTGAGATAATAGGCCACCATCTAAATATTAATCTAACGGTGTATAACAATAATAATGAGGATGTAAGATTTTATTGGGCCTTGTGGGGGGTTAAGTCATTGGGCCACACCATTTTTTTTTTTTTTTTTTTTTTTTTTATGAAATTTTTTTTTTTTTTTTTTTTTTGAAACCATTGAAATCCTTTTCATTCATAAGTGATTAAATCACTGATTTACATGGCAAATAATAATTCCTCTCTGTTCAGCGACATGAGAGTTACATAAGTAAAATCTAAGAATTTCGAATGTAAAGTACCTCATGAGGTGAGAGAACAAAATAAAAGGACCTGAAGATCACGAATAAAAGGACCCTAAAGGTCAACAAAATATAAAATAATACTAAACAAAGAAAATACTAATTTAAATCCCCGTCTCTTTCGCCAGAAAACCAACATTGTCGTCGGAAACCGTCGTCGGAAAACTGCCGTCATCACCGGAAAACCGTCACCACCATTGAAAAAAACCGCCGTCATCATCGGAAAGCATAATTAACTCAGCAAGTCTCAACGAGTCAATTCCTTCTTCTTTGTTACTGATGAAAGCGATTCCATGATTCCATGATTGTTCTTGGTTCAAATAAATCACTATTCGTTCCTTTCATTATCTTCCTCCTTTCAAACTTCACATCTGAAACAAAATCGAAACCCCCCTGAGTAGATACAAATATATAGATAGACCAGAAAAACCTTAAAACTTGTGTTGTTGTCGAAACCCCCGTGATTGTTCTTGGTTTCGGTTTCATCTTCTCCAACTTGAAATTGAAACCACACACCAAACCAAAATCCAACAATTTATTCTCTTGTGATTCGAATTGAGAGAGAGTTCAAACATAGATAGACCAGAAAACCCCACACACCTATAATCTTGGTACCTAATAATTCACCTTCTTCATTAAATGATCAAACGGTTTGTTTTTCTTTGTACATGAGTAGTATTGTCTTCTAGTAAGTGGGAATAGATTTCCTTGCTGTAATTGTTGTTGCAGAGAGAAGAATTAAGATTTGAATGTGATTGTGAGAAAGGGAAGAAATTAGATCTAAGATCAATTTTTCCAATGAAGAGAAAGGAAGAGATCAAGAGGAAGAAGAAGAAGATCAAGAGGACGAAGAAGAAGATCAAGGGAAGGGAGCGGTTTCGCCAATTTTCCGGCAGTAACCGCCACCGGAGGCGGCGCCACCAGGGAGCCCTTATTTTTATTTTTTGTTGTTGAGAGCATTGGGCCACATCATTGGTATTTGGTAAATATGATGAGTTTTTAGGTACTTTATTTTTTGTTGAGAGGGTTCTTTTTTGGTACTTGGCTTTTAGGCCATTATTCTCTGTTTCTATTTTTGATTAAACAAATGCTTCCAAATTTATCCTTAACACAAAAAAAATGCCTCAAATTTTGCCACAGCTTCAAAATAAAATCCTCGTTTACATTTCATGAGATCGAACATGAACTTCTTTATTGCGGAGTAGATGCATTACCAACTGAATTACTAGTTGTTGGCTAATCAGTAATTCTCTTGTACCACATATTACGTAACATTTTTACTATAATTGTTGGGTTCCTAGTCCAAAAATCTACACTTAAACACACATTTAGTCCACCCTAATATTAATATAGGATTTTAAACCAAAATAATAATTATAATGAAATATTTAGTCCAAATTGACCAATATCTATAGAAAAAACAGATCTCTATCATTTCTATTTAATCAAAAAATCAACTTTTGAAAACCAATCTCCACTTTTGAAAACCACCGCCTTCGACCACTAGTACCCTTGACCATCACCACCCCTGACAATCCCCATGCATCACTTCCTCCATTCTTCCACCTCTTTCTCTCTCCTCTCATTCCACTCCTCCATCTCTGTTACGCGCGAAGAGGGAGTCTCTTTTGTCGGAACCCAAACTGATTTGAGTAAAAGCCTAAAACTAAATAACATTCTAGAGAAACCCCTCAAACTATAAAGCAGTCTAGTTTAGGAGATTCTTTAACCAGAACACGAGTACTGACAAAAGAGTCCTCTTTCGAGAGAGAAAGAGAGAAAAAGAATGGCGGTAGTCAAAAGAGAAGAAGAAGAACATGAGATAAAAAGATTTATAGAAGTCCTAAAGGTTGCCCACAATAACAATTTGTCGACGAAATTTAACCAAAGGGGAAGAAAATAATGATGGTAGTGGAAAACAAAAGAGAAAAAAAAAAAAATCGACAAACCTCATTTTATATGGGCAATTGAAGTTCAAACATAAAATCCAAACAAGCAAATAGCAAAGAGGACCTGGATAAAAAAAAAAGAAGCAAAGAGTAGTTATGCCGTTAAATTGAATAAGAAAACACTCTGAAACCATAAGCCACTTCAAGAGGACCCAATAGATCTCACTTTCAACACACAAGTCTGAGAGATTTGATATCCATGTCGACTGATAATACGCCCCCAATTCAACTTTCTCTCTCTAAAATCGACAAATCTCAACTTGTTATTAAAGTTGCTATTGCTTCAAGACTTCTCCTTCTAACTCTGATCTTCATATGGAGATCTCTCCTTACTCCTTATGACACTTCCGCTACCTTAAACCCTAATTGTCTCTCTTCAAATTCTACTAACATCACTTCACCACCAGAAACTTCCCAATTCATTCTCTGGCCTAAGATTGGATCCGCCATTGAAGGTACCATTGTTTGGGATGGAGTTTATTTCATCAGAATCGCTCAATGTGGATATGAATATGAACAAACTTATGCTTTTTTGCCTCTTCTTCCAATTTTCATTAGGGCATTATCTCGAACAGGTAAACTACATCTGTAAAGTTCTTATCTTTAATTAGTGTAGTTCTTTCTGAGATAGATATGTGATTATTTGGTTTTGATTGTGGTTGAATTTTAGTTTTTGCTCCATTGATTCCGATTATTGGACACAGAGCAGTTTTGGGTTTATCAGGATATGTGATCAATAATATTGCCTTCTTGCTTGCGGCTATTTACTTTTACAGGTAAAAATGCATACTTTTTCCCCCTTTTCTTTACTAGTTTAAAGGCACGATAAGCTCTATGGGGAAACAGTAAGATTAGGGCAAACATTGTTAATTTGGAATCAGATTAACTCGAATACAAGAACCCGTTAGACATACCCTAAGGATTAAGTTCAGCTCACGAGCTAGCATGTTATTACTTCATAATTGTTGTCGGGTGTGGCTTTAATAGAATTCCCTTGTTGTATTTCTAAAGCTGTCAAATGTACTTCAGCTTAACCAATGCTTCAAAATGTGGCAAAATAACTTCAGAAGATTTTAATTACGTAAGAACCTTCTGAATTTCGATAGGCACAATTTAAGATATTTCAACATTTATCTGACGGTTGTATAAGTTTATCTTATTTTGGAATCAAATTAACTTGAACACAGAATCCCACAAGACATACCATAGGGATCAAGGATCGAAAGAAACAATACTTCAAAATTTGGCATTAAAATAGACATGTCTTGTTTAAGATGTGATTAACGTTAGTCGTTTTGCTGTCTAGGTTTAACATATTCTGAGTTTTTCTTATGTTAATTTCCCACTAATTTATGTGTATTTAATTGTTTTTATTTTTCATGTGCAGGCTTTCAGTTATTATATTGAAGGACACGAAAGCCGCACTGTGTGCTTCTGTATTGTTTTGCTTCAATCCAGCTTCCATTTTCTATTCATCAATGTAATCTCTTAAATTTTGGGGTTATAAAACTAAACTTTAAAGAATAGATGGCAGGGTAGAAATGATTTAACTGAATTTCTAACTTCGTCGTATTTGAACAGATACTCGGAGAGTTTGTATTCCTTATTTGCTTTTGGAGGTATATACCACTTATTATGTGGTGGAAATATTATAGCCGTGCTTCTGTTTGCTCTCTCTGGTCTTGCAAGATCAAATGGGGTGCTTAATGCTGGATATTTCTGTTTTCAGGCAATGCATCAGGCTTATGATGCTATCTTCTTGAAAAATAATGTTTTTGTAAGTATTTACCTTTCTATTCACGTTAAACTTGACTGCATAGTTTTCTTGATGGTTCGAAGAACAAAAGTTTGTGAAATTCTAGATGATACGTATGGACTAGGATTGAATAATCTTCTGATTAGTTTCTGTCTATTTGAAGTTGGCAGTGAGGGTTTTAATCATTGGAGCTGTACGCACTCTTTGTATTTTTGCTCCATTTGTTGGTTTTCAAGCTTACGGGTTCTACAATATTTGTCTTGGACGCCTATCAGATGAAATGAGACCTTGGTGCAAAGCAAGAATACCTTTTCTGTATGATTTTATTCAAGGTCATTATTGGTATGCCCATTATTATCACTACTACTTTATGTTTGTATTTGCAAGTTTACCGTCTTCACATAGCAATTTGTCAAATATGTAAAAGAGTTTGATTATTTGGGACTCGTCTTCTGAGTTTCTTAATAAGCTTGTGGTCTTGTGCATAATATCACAAAAGCTGAAAATAGTTTTTGATTTCACGGTGAACAATATAGATAGCATTTATCATTCATAGCCAATCGGTCATAGAATTGATGAATGATATTGTTTACTACCAATAACAGTAGAAAATGGTGTTTACCTCCTCAATCCTCAATTACAGATGCGACTTTGAATGCATTCATTACATTCTACTAAAATGTTAACATTTCTGTGATGTTCATTTGGTGGCTTCTGTTTTAATCAGGGGGGTGGGTTTCTTGAAGTATTTCCAACTGAAACAGTTACCCAACTTTCTTCTGGCAGCACCTATACTGTCCCTGGCAGTATACTCGATTTTATTTTATATGAGGTTACGGCCTGATATAGTTTTTTCGTTGGGTTTCCGAGCTTCTCGTGAAGAAAAGGACTTCGCTACTGTGCTCTATTCTTCTCGCACACAGAAAACATCGATGGATGCACATGTAGCAGGGAATGTCTCCTCTAAAATCCTTCAAGGTATCACTTTCGGACAAACTTTGCCTAAATTTCATACCATTGAACTCTATTTGTCTGTACAGATAAAAATATTTATTCTCTGCTAATTTATTCTAGCCACCAATGGTTTAAGATGTGGTTGTGCTCAAATGAGTGCTTAGTGCTTAATGAGATACCATTTTTGATGGTACATACAATAACATGTTTTCCCTCTGTTCAAAGTTCTGTATTGACATGCTCCAGAAAGATAACATTTTATGTAATTAATCAATTCCTACTTCCAAACAAGTTCTTGCTCTCTATGAAATAGGAAATTCCACCATAAGACGGAGGAGACGAGAAAGCTCCGAAGAGGCTCATGATTCTTCTCTGGGTCCTGGCCAATCAGATAGTGAAGTACCTGTTCCAGCAAAGACAACGTACTCTTCCATCTTAATTCTTCCATTCATTCTCCACCTCGGTTTCATGGCAGCCACTGCATTCTTTGTGATGCATGTTCAAGTAAGTATCCTGGCTTAGTCTTCCAATAGAATGAAATTTATTGCTAACAAACCCGCATGCTAAATCTATTTAAGTAGTTTTTATTTGAGAAATGCTCTGACTAGAGAGTGCTTCCCTGGAGTTAAGCATCTTAACTTCAGTTTATCTTCTAATTAGGCCCAAAGTATCATCACTTGTGAATTATCACCAGAACCTTATACCGCCAACATGCTATCTAATTGAGCAGAAGGGATTGTCAGGATCATGGTGTTAGAACTTCGAATATACTTATAGCCCTAAGGTTTAGGTAGTAATTATGCTAGGAAATCTTGTGTATATGATTCCATTAAAAGTACCTCCACAGTCCTTATTATAATTTCACTTGGGTTAACTTATTTCTTTTTACTTGAATATAAAACTTTATTGATTTTTTGACACATTTCGACAGGTTGCAACTCGTTTCTTGTCCGCTAGTCCTCCTCTTTACTGGTTTTCGTCGTACTTAATGATATCTCGTGGCACTAGCAGGCGATGGGGTTATTTTATTTGGGCATACTCTGCAGCTTACATTCTTCTTGGGAGTTTACTCTTCTCTAACTTCTATCCTTTTACTTGAGAGATTTCTCCTCAGTATCTCATATGATCTCAGACAATTTCTTCTCATCATCCCATTTTTCCAATTGTCATCCCAAATTATCCATGCCACTAACTGTAAAACCGGGGTTGCTTCATGTCCTTAGTAATGTCCTTTTCGTTTCATGTGTATAATTATTTCATAACAATTTTTCTTTGTACTGTAATTTTTTACAAGTAGTGTATAATCAATCACTTCTATGTCAATTGTATTTGTAAGTTTGGTAACTAAACATGAAAACATTGACTAGGATCAAAGTCAATAACCTAATTCTCCGTGAAAGATGTATTCATAACTCGACTATGAACTTGAAAGACTACCATAGTCCCCCAATCAATTGTTTTGAAGCATCTAAAAATAGTATCCTCAATTTGGAATCTTATTCTCTTCAATTTAGACGCTTGGGTTAATAACTTAAAGCGTAATTCGTTTGCGCTCAATCTTATACATCATAGACATTCTTTAACTTCTTATTATGTTTCTTAAATGTTTTTACCAAAAGAGTCTATTATTTGACATAGACTATGATGAAAAAAATTACTTGAAGGTCCATCAATGTCTATGGGAAAAAAAACAAACAAGAATAAAGAAGTGATTCAAGTTCTCATAAAGCTATGGATATGAGGATGATGGAAACATAAGGTGGTTTGAGTTAAGTTTATCAAACAAATAGTGGTTGATTACTCGAAAGAAAGAAAATTTGATCTGATAAGAAGCTCATTCGAGTTACAGTCAGCACTAAGCAGCAGAAACAACAGCAACCAGCCTTTTGTTCATGAGTGTATATACAGATGATAAAATTGCATTTGCAGAGCCAGATACAAAATGAGTCTACAAGGAATGAGTCAGATAGAAGCACCAGATCTGAGCACCTTCTCGAGCTTCTCGGCTTTGGCATAATCCTTCTCTGTTAGAGGGCCAGCAGGAAAAGGAGTGATTTCTACGACCAGGTGAGGAGTTGGGAGTTCATCAAACAGAGCTCTCACATTATTACAACATACACTTTCTCCATGAGCACTCTCCCTTCTAATCTGACACCCCTACAAAAAAAACCCGAAAACTTGATTTAGATTACCAAAAACATATATGAATAATTCGATTCTTGCTCCACTCCTTACATATATCAGATAATTGTTGAGTATCGAAGAACCTTACCTTATGGGAAGTAACATCTATGAAATGATCATCGTCGGATAGCAAAGAAGCAATGGCTTTAAGTAGTTTTCTGCCGACAGATTTCGAAGGAACTCTATAACTCCTTTTAAGAGTACCCTTTGTAGTAGGATGCCATTTGCTCACTAATTTCCTTCTGGTAACAGCTTCCTTCTCCTCTGATAGAAAAATAAACTCATATCACCATAAGATGAATAGGATAAGAACTACTTTTCTAAAGGAAAATCACTTTTAAGCTTAGGGTCCGTTTGATACGTGAGAAAACCTTGGGTAAGAAAATCAACCTTTTCTAGTGGGTAAGAAAATCAACATTTTCTTATGTAAATTGAATTTTGAAGTGTTTGATACGGTTGTAGGAAAATGGTAGGTGCTTTTAAACATCGTTGACATTTCTTGTATTCACATGTTCATTGAGGGTGCCTTCAAAATTCGTGATGATATTCATCCTTAACAGGAAGCAATCTTAACTTTTCACCATAATATCATGGGTTGGTCAGGAACTCAATTCTCACTCACCATTGTTTAATTAAATTGAACCAAATTTTTTTTATTTGGTGGGATTCCAATACTTAGATCTATGATCTATTAAAGATAGATTATTGTAGTATGCATATTTTACTTGAATGCTTCCAAAAGAAATTGCTCCAAATAATTGTTATTGACTTCTGACTATCACTTAATTATTAGTAGACTACCCCGATAATTCGTTGTTCTTGTGAGTGTATGTGGAAGACTAGAAGTTTAATGAAAGACTCTTTCAACTACCTCGATAACCCGTTGTTCCAAAAGAAATTGCTCCAAATAATTGCTACAAATAATTGCTTACAAATACTTCATCGAAAACTCGGTAAGCTTCTTCAATGACTCCGCATTTTGAGTACAATGAAATCAAAGAACTACCTACAAAGCTTGACGAATCAAAACTTGTTTTTAAGCATAACCCTTGTATTTGTTTGCCAAATTCTAGTAATGTAGAATTGCCGCAAACCCGAATAACACTCGAAAAGGTAAAATCATTAACCTCCAAATCCTCTAACAAAGCCTGTTTGAAAAGCCTTAGAGCTTCTTCATCTTCATCCATTTAAGCATACTCATATATCTTTCCACTCCAAGAAACTAACATTTTTATTAGGCATATTATCAAACATCTTGGGAGCTTTTTTTGTAACTCCACATTTAGCATACATATCAACCACTGAACTACCCACAAACACATCTGAATCAAAACCCATTTTGATGGCAAGAGAATGAATAGATTGTCCAATATCTGATCTAGACAAGATAGCACAGGATTTGGTTGCACTAGGAAATATATGATCGTCTGGTCTAATACCATATTCCAACATTTTCGAAAGAATTCAAGTGAGGATTAAGGGAGTTCATTTTGAGCAAAAGTAGAGATGATTGAACTCCAAGAAGTAGGAGATTTATATGAGATTTATATGGGGTTTCATTCGTTGTCATCTTACTGTTGTAATATTGGAACAGCAGGAAGAAGATCATCATCAAGTTGGTGATACTTCCCAATCTTCCAATTAATTCTCATTCTGACACTTTCACTAGGATTGGTTGAGAATTTGAAGCAACAGGAGATAACACTTTGATCCATTGAATCTTTTTCCTAATTGTGATTAAAAAAGGAAATGAGTAATTCGCCAACCTGATGTTCATCTTTCATTGTTGTTTGTTATGAAGATGAAGCTCCGAAAATTAGGGTTACATGAATTAGGGTATTTTCCAGTTCAAACAAGTTAGGATGAGGGTTTCTGCAGATTGGGATGAGGATTTGAACATATCGGGATTTAGGTTTTTTTTCTGGTTCAATCTGTGAGAATAGTCCCACATGGGAGAATGGGTAACTAGCAACCAAGAATATAAAGAATAGGTCCTCTCCACTCATTGCCAATTGGTTTTGAGTTGGATGGCCACAAACTTAACATGGTATCAGAGCTAGGCCCACACGTGATAGGCTTAAAAGCCACACGTGCTCCACGTCACCCGTAAAAAAAAAAAAAACACGTGTTAGGCTCAAAGAACGCCACACGTGAGGGGGCGTGTGAGAATAGTCCCACATGGGAGAATGGGTAACTAGCAACCAAGAATATAAAGAATAGGTCCTCTCCACTCATTGCCAATTGGTTTTGAGTTGGATGGCCACAAACTTAACACAATCTCATCTACAAACTAGAAAGAGAAATAAATCATCAAAAAGAGAATGAGAGCGAAAGAGGTGATTGATCTGAGCGATTTCAATTGATCGGGATTTAGGGCTCCAAGACTTGCAATTTTAGAGAAAAGATGATCTGCCATTTTTCTAGTCCAGAGAGATGTTGCAAGAGAGAGATATAATCTAGTCGCCTGAGAGAGAAATCGTAGACAGAGATAAAGAGTTAGATCTTGTTCACCGTGGCAAAATGGAGCTTGAGTGTTCTTGGAGCCATGAGAGATGGAGCTTCGACCATGGAAATAGAGAGATGAAAGTTTGAGAGAGAAAGACGGAAGACTGGAAGAGGAGAGAGAGCGCGTTTTGGCAGAGGGTGGGAATTAGGTTTTCCCACCTTTTTTGTGGGCAAATAAAACTCCCTTTTTTCCCACTTTTTTTTCCATGAGAATTCGGTTTTCTTACTCATAAAGACCAATCAAACACCAGAAAACTGATTTTCTTAAGAAAATCAGTTTTCTTACCCACTTTTCTCACGTATCAAACGGACCCTTATACAAAAAAGTAGTTTCTACTTCTTTTGTTGTTCTTGAGTTAAGGAGAAAGAAATGAAAGCTTCTGCATCAGATTACTAACTCAAAACCCTTAATGAAAAGCTTTTTTTCTTCCTTCTAAATCACAAACAAGTCTATTTGTAATCATAATCAAAGGACTAATCAACTATGATGAGAACTAAATGGAAACGTCATATAAATAAAAACATCAATTAGGGAAAAAAAAATCCACAAACCTGAGTTTCCTTGGAGGCTTTCTAACCAATCAGAAAACCCTAAATCATTAGTCTCTGGTTGAACAAATAATCATGAGAAAAACTCAATTAGAACAAACACCCATTAAATAGTTTTTCAAGAAAAGGGGAAAACAGTAAGTAAAAGATCAAAACCTGAGATGAAAGGATTGGATTTAGATCCAGCTAAACCAGCTTTGAGCAAAGCATAAAAGATGCAAACCCTACCAGCCCACAACACAGGAGCTTCAAATAAAGAAGCATGAACAGAAGGGGTAAGTTTATTTTTTCCATATCTGGTACTAGTAGTAGAAATGCAAGATGATCTCTTCAATACTTGTTCAAAACAAGGAAAGAGTTGTTTAGAAAGAAAATGGGGATTTGGGTTTGTTGTGGGATTATCCTTTACTTGAGTAGATTGATAAGGTGATCCAAAGGTTGTTTGGAAGTATGAGAGTAGCATTTCTTTGGGAGGCAAGAAAGAACAATAATGAATCTTCTTCTTCTATTTAGGGTGAAAAACACAGACTACTGGTGTAATATTAATGGGTTTTCTTTGACAAAAAAGAAAAAACACAAATGTTAGTAGATAAATTATTATTTTTGGATAAGGGCGATGAGTCTGATAGACGGATTATAGATATTGTGGGCACTGGTCTGAGTCTCACTCTGTGATAGGATCCAAGTAGGGATGGGAGTCAAGTCCAAGTGTCCAACAGCCCACCCGCTACTAGACCCATATGGTCTGGGTCCGAAGGGCTAATGTACTGGTCAGAAGCCTGAGACCTGCACTACCCGCACGGCCTGTTAGAAGATTTGGTCTCTATTTGAAAATATGTACTGGTCAGAAGCCTAAGCCGTGCACTACCCGACCGACCTGTTAGAAGATTTGGGCTCTATCTGATAAAAAGTCTACATGTGCCATTAGTCTGAACACCAAGCTCAACCTAGTAGAATGGTTTGATTGCCCGTCAATTGAGCGCGCTACATGTGCCATTAGTCTGAACACCAAGCTCAATCTTAGAAATCCGACCAACATACCAGTATTATCGTATATACACCCAACGTCTGTTTATTTTCAATAATGTTGCATTTGGCTCTAGGTTGTCCAGACTTACCTGGCCGAGTCTGGTGATTAAATCCATTGTTTTCCGAAATATGCAACCCGAAAAGCCCAAGCCCACACGAGGCCTAGCATAAAGTACCCATGGGTACTCGAGTCCGAGCCCCTGGACCCAAGTTCCTTCATACTAATTTTGAGACTGTAGGCCTGAAGTCTGAAGTATTTCGATTGCCTTTGGAAGCACTTATTTTGGTCAGACATTAAGATATTTCAATCATACAGTCACATTCATTTCATCAGATTAAAGACAAAATAGATCTTTTAATCAAAACATTTTAGAGATAGCATTAAACAAGAAACTATAAGGTTAACATACATAAAAGTTCTCTAAATTCTTTATCTTCTTCTCCCACTATCTTTCAAACAAAACAAAGCTAACTAGACCCACTCTATTCAGATTTAAACTTGGAGAGTTTCTCTGGGTTGACCTAGCTTAGTCACATTAACACCATCTGAACTTCTACTCTGAATTTGCTCATACTCAATAGATTGGTTTCTCAATCCACTTTTTCCAACTATTTTCAAACAAAGAACTCCTGCAAGTATCAGAATGGAAGCAAGAATCCAACTAAACTGCAAATTAGCAACAGCAACTGCTCTAGAACTATCTTCATCATTCAAACATGTTAAATTTCCATGGATATTGTTTCCATGTTTGATCCATTTCACTTCACATCCATTCGGAACAAATTTCGGAACCCATAACATAAATCCCATATTCATAAACCAGAAACCTTGAAACATAACCGAAATCGAAAGAACAAGAGCTAATACAAAATTTTTGGGGGAAATGGTTATTCCAACTGATGATATAAATGAAACGAGAACTATAACTTGTAATAGCCAATGGTAATGACCTTCTAAACCAACATGATCTGCTGAGTGAAAATGGAGCAAGAACAGTTCTTGACCGAAAACAGACGAAGCAAGAATTCCAATTAGTCCAGATAAGATTTCGAGCGAGCTTGTTAATTCAATTGCAAGTGTGAAACCTGAAAATATAGCTAAATGTAGGAAGATGGTCATGTGTTCTAAGTTAATGAACTCAAGAGATAAGTGCAAGTTAGGGATATCGACGACTTGCAAAAAGGCGGTGAGGATGGAGAAGGTAAACATGAAAATTAGTTCTAGGTATTTGAAATTGAAGAAGGAAGATGATGAGTTGAATGGGTACCAAAATTTCGATCGAAAATTAGTTTTTCCTTTGAGAGAATAGTCATTGATGGTATTAATGGTGTGCCATAAACCAAGAAGGACCAGAGAGAAGCCAGGAACTAAGTGTCCTATAAATGTACCCATGAATGTTCCACTCTCAAAATGCTCAAGTTTGGTTTCTTTCTAAACGTACTCCACCTTAAGTAGCTCAAATTGGAATTTGAGTAGGAGTCACATTAGTGACTCATACTACATAAAAATCAAAAAAGTATATACTAGTCTCATTTGGTGCAGTCTGAGCAGATATCCAATCAAATGAGTAGAATATACAATAAGCAAATGTAATAAGAATCTAGGGAAAGAGGGATATAAAAAAAATGCTCACTTTAGATATATAAAATGTGATAGTCTCACAACGCTTGAAGAAGCATTCAGATACTGGGCTACCAATGCGAGCTCAAGTTCAACAAGTATTGAGTTGGTTCCTGGAGCCGTCACCAAGAACAAACCCTTGTACTCGTTGAGCCTTAGTGCCAAAAGCAGGGATAATATCGGTAACTGCTGCAGCTTGGGTAGTCACATATATTGAATGATAACTTGGTTAGTGCCTAGCAAATTCATAAGGATTTAAATAATAAAGTTTGAAGTATAACTGCAAATAAATAAAATAAGTCTTCCACTGACACTGCAAAAGATTATGAAGTTCACTGTAGTGGAAAAGAAGTTGAATACACCGAAAATGAGCCATTTTAACATATTGGGTTATAGGATTTCTCCACCATAAAAGATGTGGTAAATTATGTTTCCACTTGTTCAAGAAATAATCGTTTCATGAACTTTACCTACTTAATATAAACACTTGAATGGATATAAGAAAGTAAGATACCACTTTTAAAGTATATTCCCCTTGCACGAAGATTTTTCTGTTGATCTGAACCTTCAGTTTTCTACAAGAAAGCTGAATCTATCTGTTCATAACAAATCTCAAATGATATTCAAATTACAAGCTTTAATAGAATTATTCAAAAATTAATATGTTCAAGAACTTAATCAGAAAATAAGAAGAAAAACCAGAAGAACCGTAACAAAAATTTTCCTTCTCTCTGATTCTGTAAAATATAAGTGCAAGTACACCAAAGAGGTTGATCGGAATTATAAAAAACGAATACAGTGATTGATTTCTATTATGATAGAAAAATGAAACAGCTAATAGGACGTACGTGTATCCTGATTGCCTTCAATGAGAAAAAGGTAACCACCCCAAGTTTCTCGAGATTCCGGATTGAGCCAAATCTTAAATAGCAAGGAAACGCAAATCGTTTACCTTGGCATGCCAAAGCATTTTGGAAAGTATCTCCTTCCTAGTACATTTATGGACTACAAGACGTTATTCTCATCTTTGTCTTCATCTTTCGCAAGTCCTTCAATCAACGATAGATAGGTACTATCATCAGGATTGATGCCGTTGCTAACCATTTCTTTGAGAAGCGCTTCAGCATGATATTTTTCATTGGTTTTGCATAAACCTTGAATAAGGGCATTATACGTAAGAAGAGTGGGATTAAACCCTTTACTCAACATCTCATCCCGAACTCTCAAAGCATCATTCATATCCCCTTTTCTACTATAACCACTAATAAGAGTATTGTAACTTATATGATCGGGTTGTATCCCTCTTTTCTTCATATCAATGAGAATCCCACGAGCCTCCTCCACTTTCCCTATTCTACATAGCCCTTGCATTAATGTATTGTAAGTCACTTCATCGGGAGCTATCTTCTTCTCATCCATTTCCTTCACAAGCATAAATCCACGTTCGATATTTCCATTAGCACAATGACCATCAATCAACGCATTAAACATTATCAGATCAGGAATCAACCCTTTCTTCATTATCTGTTTGAATAAATCATCAGCCTCATTCATTCTATTCCTTTTACCAAGAACATAAATAAGAGGAGTATAAGTCTTCGCTGTAGGATGAATCCCTTTACGAGACATTTCTTCATGGAGTAAAAATGCTTTCTTCGCATTTCCCTCTTTACAATACCCATTAATCAAAATATTATAAGTGATATTATCAGGAGCTATTCCTCTTTCTTTCATCTCCTTCATCAAGTTATCCACTTCAATTATCTTCCCCTCCATAAACAATGCATGAATCAATAAATTATAAGTCGAAATAGTCGGTTTAATTCCTTTACCAACCATCTCGTCTCTATACCGAAAAGCCATATCCAAGTTCCCCTTATTGCAATACCCATCAATCAAAGTATTGTAGGTTATAGCAGTAGGAACCAATTTGATTTCTACCATTTTGTTGAACAAACTCACAGCTTCATCAAGCTGCCCCACTTTGCATAATCCACTTATAAGTGACCCATATGTATAAGCATCTGGTTTAATACCTTTACCTTTCATAGACTGAAAAATCTCATTAGCTCCTTCAAGTTTTCCATTCAAACAATAACCTTGAATTATAGTGTTATAAGTTATAACAGTAGGTCTAAAACCAGCAGTCTCCATATAAGTAATAAAAGCTTTCGCCTTCTTCAATTTTCCTTCTTTACACAAGACATTGATCATAATGTTAAATGTACAAAGAGAAGATTTAATCTTTAACCTAAACATTTCAGCATACAAAACCCAAGCTGTTTCAGTTTTATTCTGCTTCAAAAGTAAATTCAAAAGCTCATTGCAACTTTCAATTTGGGGAAGAATTTCTTGATCTTTCATTAAGTAAAAACACTCCAAACCCTCATTAGATTTCTTCAATTTGCAACAAGCAGTAACCAATAAACTAAGAACAATCGAATTCAAATTCGACGAATTCAATAAATCACAAGCAAGTACTAATTCATCAAAAATCTGTTTATTTGTAGCATACCCACCACTGATTACTCTCATCAGGAGTTGAAGAGGTGGTTGTGATGATGGGAGTTGAGATATTATAACTAAAGAATAACTGAAACATTTGAGGTTAAAGTTAAAAAACCCAAATTTTTCAATAAACCCTAGAACTAGTTCAGGGGATTCACGAAGATTACCAAGGACATTAAGGATTAAAGATGGGGATAGATTTGGAATGACTTGTTCGACTGAATTCCATTGAGAATTTAATATGGATTTCTCCAAGAAATCTTCAGTGATGATGGCTTTGTTTTTTAGAGGTTTGATTTCTGGTTGAGAAGTTGAAGAAATGAACGCATAGAACTGACCTTGATTAGTGGAGGAGATATTTGTTAACTTCTTTTTCCATTTTAGGGTTTGATTAATGAGAGCTCTGTGAATTCTCATTTTATGGTTGAAATCGTGTAGGGAAGAAGAAGAAGAAGAAGCTAGAGGTTTAAGCAACGGGTTTTACTGAAGATTAGGGGTGGAAATCGGGCAGGTATGGACGCCCACGGGCCACGGGTAACTTTACTTTGGACTCGGGTGGGTCGGTCATATTCTCTAAATGGCTTATTAGGGCACTCGGATAAAACGGACGGGTAATTTTAAAGTTCCTCTTTCTCAAAGCCCGCCCATGCCCGTTTAATGACTCGGGTTAGATGGCATCGGGCACACTGTCGGGTATACAACAAATGTGCGAAACTTGATTCAGTTTTCGAATGTAGATTTTGGGGAGGAACTCAACTTGTTATCTCTCTCCTCGCTATTTCGACAAGAGGATGATCTCCTTTGTTGGAACACTTGATTCTGTTGAAGAGAAATTCAAAATCAGATGGCCTTATGTTTTTGATGTTTTTCTGAACCAGACTGGTCGTTCCAGCAAAGGGGACCGTCCCTTCGTCGGTATAGAAAGAGAGAAAAAATAGTGGTAGTGATCAGAGGTGGTGTGTGGTGTGTGTGGTTGAAGATGAGGGTGAAAATAAAGATTATGAGGGTAACAGACAAACAATTTCAATTTATGACTCAAAATTATATTATCTTAAAAGTTAATTGAAGTCTAATGTGGTTGAGAAAAGTCTACATCCTCCAAAAACAATCGCACTTGCCACTGAAAAAATTCAAAACTGAGTAGCATCCGGCGAGATTTTTTTAATCATATCTGAGTTAATTCGAGAACATTTTTAGCAAGTTTGTTTTTGGGTTATTCAGTAATTGACCCTTAATTATTTAACAATATTAGGACTATACTCCCAAAATGAAAATCTGTATGACCTTGATCCCTATTCTGGATTTTTCCGTTAAATATCAATTAAGTGGTTCGCATGACAACTACATGTGTGACGTATGACAAAAATACTCTTCATGGAATATTTAGGTTATTTAGACATTGACCCCTAGTTATTTTGCAATTTTAGGCCTAGAATCCCAAAATGAAAATATGTCTGAGATTGACTCTCATTCTCGATTTTTCCGTTAAAAAACCATTAAAGTGAGTAGCTTGCCTACCACATGCATAAGTTTTTTTTTTATATTATAAGTAACAAGTCTCTAACTAAGGACTAGACTTTGTCTCTAACAATTATATATCTGAGACTTTTTCTAATCTTTCTAATCAACCAGACTTAGTATGTGGAGTGTGGACAGCTAGATGCTGGGGTAACCATTTTTTATATGTTTTCCATCGGTAGTCTATATTATATTTACCCAGATGGGTTGAACCCGTCTCGGACTTCGGATAACATACTTTCTCACTATTTTTGCTTATTTGGATCGGGTTCTCGGACTAACTTTGAGTTCATGTACCAATCATAAAAACTATCTCTCAAAATCTATAGAAATAAGAGGAATACGAAAACCACGCGAACTATTTTATTGCTATTTGACGAAAACATCGAGAATGAGAGCTAACCCTAAGCATTTATGTTTTGGGGGTTTAGTCCTAATATCAGTAAATAGTTAGGGGTCAATGTCTAAATAACCTAAATATTTAATGAAGGGCATTTTTGTCATAAGTCACACATGTGGTTTGCACGCTAACCACTTAACTGATATTTAACGAAAAATTAAGGTCAACGCCCTAATATTGCTAAATAATTGGAAGTCAATGTATAATAATCCATCTTTATCTCCCTCGTCGTCCGCGAATGGGCTATTTTAGGTTTTTTTTTAGGTTGTGTCACTCATTTATTAAATTTGAATTAAGTTTATTATCTGACTTGAATGCCTATTATATCCATAAGTAAAACAAGTGGAACCTAGACGAGACAGATGGAAACAAGTAAGAAGAAGACGACCCTCAAATTACAAAAAAAAAAAAAGTAAGAAGAATACGAACTAGTCTAAAGTTCTAAACATACACAAAAACACAAAGTGACCCCTAAAATAGGATGAATATTAGGAGTTTTATCAGAAAAAACTTAAGAAAAGAAAAGGAAATTACCATCTCTAAAATTAACAATCATATCAAAGACCAAGACGACAAAGAAATTGCAACTTGGATGGAGGACCAGGAAACCTTATTCCACTCTATCTATACAATTTTTGCTTCGCCCCGAGATGTGATCAACTCACCCATTTGGCCCCCTACATTTTAACAGCTTACATCCTCATCCCCTTGTTAACAGCTATCTCTACTGACAATTTCTTTCTAGCAAGACAGTCACCCCCCCAAGGGGATGGCTAACTGAGACTAGGTTAAGTCAATGTTATGTCAATTTTCTTTCTCATTTCTATTCTTTAATCATTCTCTGGTTCACTTTCTTTATTAAGCAAAATAAATAGATGGGTCAATTTCTCTTAAGCAACCAAAAATGGATGACTCGTGGTTGGTCCTTCAAATTGTCCAACACGTCCAAAGAAAAGAAAATCCGGACAAATATTTCTTTAGCTAGAGAATAGACTATATCATCCGTACGCGTATCAATTTAGTACAGTACCCTCAATTTAATATACATATGGTAGCTAACCTACCAAGATCTCCGTGTTTGTTAATTTTTCTTCATTTTAAACCACAAGAAACAGAAACAAAAATGTGAGATTCATTATTTTGGTCCTTTAAATTGTCCAACACGTTTAAGAAAAAAAAGAATTGGGGGAGAATTTTTCTTATTTAAAAAAGGACCTCTATTATTACAAGTATGACAATTTACCACAATATCCTCATATTAGTATAAACATGGTAGCTAGCCTAACAAGGTTTTTTTGTACTTGTGTGTTTCTCTCTTAGGTTTAGATCATTGAAAAAAGAAGAAAAAGGAAAAGACCTTTGTGTCAATTTCTTATAAAGACAACCTTCCTTAGTTCCATTTCAATACTTCATAGTTCACACAGTCAACAAGAACATCTCCTCATCAAACACCTAAAAGGTAGGATTTTTTTTTTCCACAATGGCAAGAATTCTATTTAAATCTATCTCCATAATCACCTTCTTCTTCATTCTCTTCTCCGGCAACGACTCCGTCACCGGAAAATTAGATGCAGCACAACATGGTTTGGGGAAAGAAAAATTAAGTCACTTGCACTTCTACTTCCATGACACTGTTAGTGGGCCTAACGCTACCGTGGCTCTGGTCGCCTCGAACCCTTCACCGAATAAACCCGTAGGGATCCCATTCGGTGATGTTTTCGTGATCGATGACCCGTTAACAAATGGACCAGAAATAAATTCGAAACTAGTCGGAAGAGCCCAAGGAATATATGCTTTCGCTTCGAAAGATGAAGCTGCTCTGTTAATGAATATGAATCTTGTGTTTTCGGAAGGGGTATATAATGGGAGTAATCTATGTTTACAAGGGAGGAACTTGGTTTCGTCCGGGGTCCGGGAAATGCCGATTGTTAGTGGTAGTGGTGTTTTCAGATTTGCTCGAGGTTATGCGTTGGCTAAGACTCACTCGCTTGGTCGCGAGACGGCCGTTGTCGAGTATAATGTGTTTGTCTTTCATTTCTAGTAAACTATTTTTATTATGAACTTGTTCTTATGTAGAAACTACGGGGAAAATGAGTGATTTATTATCGGTTTAATAAAATAGTTTTAAATGTTTTACCTATCACTTTCTTGATTACTGGTTTGATTATCGTCGTTAGATTGGTTAATTTGTGTTCAAAAATGCACAAAATGAATCGGTAATAAATGTGTACGGGGAACAACATTGAGACAGAAATGAAATTATTTGCAGTTAGAGTGTTAACGAAATAATTATTCTAAATTTTAAGGGTTCTAAATGAACAAAACTAGATATGCAGTATAAGGAAATGATGAGGACCACTCATTTTATTTGTACTTTCTCTTTATAATTTTTTTGTGAATATTATAGTGTGCAAGTTAATTGCCTTTTAATTTAAATATAGTCACACCAACATTGTCATTAATCTAGGTCAAGTTTTATTCCGTCTTATAAAAATTCTAGACAAGAGATCGTGATTTTCTTCCTAAAGAAGCACGCGATAAGAAATTAGCAATATTTTATGATATTGCTTAGTTTTTGACATTAAAAATTATATTTAGTTTGGTGATTAATAGGATGAGTAGAGTTTAATTTTGTCTTTAGATTGTCTAATTAACCATTATGAAAAAGTTTGAAACCCCAAACTCGCCCTCACTGAGTTTGAGATTTCTGGTGAAAGAAAAATCATATTTCTCTCGAAATGTGACTCTTAACTCATTTTCGTATTTTTAACAGCAAAATTACTTCATCCAATCATGCATTCCTTCCTGTCACAACTCACAAACGAATCCATCTTTCAATACACTAATAATCTAATCCAAACGGCCAAACCACTCCATCCTTCAATAAACTTTCAGTTGTTAATATCAAGTATCCGCTAAAGTTTTGAGAAATAACATGATTTGTGTTGTATGGTCGAGTAATTAACTTTCTTGATTAAAAGGTTTGATCATCGTGGTTGGATAGGATATTTGGTATTTGAAATGCACATAACAAATCGATAATAAATATGCACCGGAAAACTTTGAGACCAAAACAAAATTGTAAATTTGAGGAAAATGATGAGGACCGCTCAATTTATTTGTATTTTCTCTTTATAACTTTTCGTGTGAATATTTTATTGTCCAAGTTAAATGCCTTTTGAATTAACTTTTTTTTTTTTTTGAAACCTTTTGAATTAAATATAATCACACCAACATTGCCATTAATGTGGGTTTAGTTATCCGATCTTACTTTTCATATAATAATCTAGACAAAAGATCGTGATTCTATTCCTAAAGTGGTAAGCACGCTGTGGGAGATTCACAACATTGTATTGTTTAGGTTTCTTTTGTTGAAAATTATATTGTTTGATTGGTGATTAATAAGAGATAGGATTTAATTCATTTTGTCTATATATTATTTGATTGAAGATTATATTAATAGAAATTGCAAACTAACCTTTGGTGAGTTTGGATTTTCCCCTAAAAAAAACATATCTTTTTTCAGAATGTGATCTGTCGCGACGAAATCAAATAAACCAAAAAAACAAACAAAAAGTACACAATCATATAAAATATAAACAGATTTACGTGGTTAGGTTTGTTAAACCTACTCCACGACAAACAACGGCGCGATAATTTTCACTATGTTTAGAATAACAAATTACACAAGGTATCCGTGAGAATGTATAAGATATCCTTAGACCTTAGGGGAAACTGTTTATATGGTCACAAAAATCCTAATCCCACTGCCTCACTAATTCTCTTTCTAAATCTCGAAATACATATGGGTGCCAATAACATTGATGGCAGCCTTAACTAGGGGTGACAATGACTACCTCGATTACCCGAAAGAACCAGAGCTGTTTATGCCGGTTCTAGATCTTCATTTTCATATATGATAGGAAATTAATACCCGACCGGTGTTACTTGATTGGAACCGATAAGACTGCGATACTATCGGGTATATAACACACGATTATTTGATTCTTTTGTGAATTTTAAGGTCCCTATTATTTGTTCTTTGTTAATTATGTTCTAAACATGTCATTTGAGTTTTTCGTTTATACATATCATTCTTAATTGATAATCACGATGTACTTATAATAAATTTTTGGATTAATTCCATCTTAGCCTCCTAAAAATTACCAACTCACCAAAATGGCCCCCTTAAAGATCACCAATTTCTAAATTGGCCCCCTAAACTCTATTGTCGGCAACTTTTCCATCTACATTAACGACTTTATAATATAAATCTCAGCTTTGCCCTTTTTCTTTTCCTACTTTCTCCTTCCCATTAATTTCTTTTCTCTCTCTTATTAATTTATTCGCTCTCTCTCTCTCTCTCTCTCTTCATCATTTTAATCATTTTGAACTACTTTCATTTTCATCGCCATCATTTCTAATATTTCTCTCTCTAATTAATTTCTTCTTTATTCTCCAACATTTCAAAAAATTAAAATACCTCCATCATCATCTTCAAAATTTTCTAATGGGATTTTGCTAGAAGATATTTTATTTAAAATAATCAAAATTATTTTGTAGGAAAGGAATTCTAGATTTCTCTTCTTTTATTATGTTTTATTCATTTTTCTCTCTATTAGAAAATCATCTTGAAATTTCTTCTCTCAAGATAGTAAGAATTAACTTTTCACTTTTTAGAATTCCCGACTTAAATTTCAACAAAAATGAACTCCTCTCTTAAAACATTAAATCACTAACAATTACTCAATATCTCATACATGTTCAAACCCTAAACCAATTCAAAACCCTCTATCAAGACTTAATTATTTCATTTTGGGTTACTTCAAAACCCTCTTTCAAGAGAAGAAATTTCAAGATGACTTCTTGATGAAGATAAAGATGAAGAATGAAGAGAAGACAAGACAGGAAGAGAAGATAAGAGGGAAGAAGAGAAATGTGAGCTTTTTTTCTCAAAAATAATATTGATTTTTTATAGTCCAAAAAACGGGTCCTAATAGTAGATATAATCCTCTCTAATCCTATAAAGAGTTTTAAAACCAAAAAAATAACATAAATGGATATCTAGCCCATTTGGTCTCATCTAGAGAGAAAACACAAATCTCTAGAATAAATATTATTTCATAATCCCTAATCTAACCTTTCTATATTTTATAACTAATTTATCTTCGAAATCTATGCATATCTTTTTCCATATTTATCTCACATATTTCTCTCCAATCATGTTTCTATTCAAAGTAAGGATATCTTCATTATTATCTCCCATATTTCTCTCCAATCATGTTTCTATTCAAAGTAAGGATATCTTCATTATTTTCAGTAACGGAAACTCTTTATTTGATTTCTCTAAAACCGATTTAGTTGACAAACCTCCATTAAACTCAGAAAATCTTCTTCTTCTACATTATATTGCTGTCCAAATTCATCATTTATCAGGTTTAATACTTTCGAAATCTTTATAAACACCATTGTTAATATCTAATATTTCTTCTTATAACTAAAACCTTAATTATTTCGCTCTATTATAAAACGTATCAGATTTATTATACATATCTATAAGATCTGTTTACTAATTCATTAACTTCGAATGTATGATGTTTATTTTCTCTCTCTAAAATTTTCATAACTGTTTAAGATCTTTATGTTTATTCCTTATTCAATGATTTATAACTAAAACCCTAAAATTTTCATAACTGTTTAAGATCTTTATGCTTATTCCTTATTCAATGATTCCTTCAAAGTTAGTATGTTATGTTTGCATCCAGTGATAATATCATATTTCTTTAGATCTATGTTTAATCTTCTGTTGTTTCTGATATTTCGTGAGATCAGATTATCAATCATCAATCGAATGTTTGATGTTTATTTTCTTTCTCTCTCTTAAAATTTCATTTATGTTTTTGATCTTGATGTTTAATCCTTCAACTCGAGTTTGACATTATTGCAATCAATCATCATAGCAGATATATTTAGATTTGTAGTTTAAGCTTTCTCATTTTTTTTTGTTCAGATCTGGTTTTCAATCCGTACGGATTTATGAAACATTTGTTCTTTCGTACGGTTACTCATAACAGAATTTACAGTACATGTACTGTATCGTAAATTACCACAATTTATAGTAAATTATGGGTAATTTATAGAACATTACCCGTGCTTTAACACCAAAACAGTACTCATTTCATTAGTAGAAATACTTCGCTTTACTATCAAATCTCGTGTACTTTGCAATAAAGTATATATAATTTACGTATATCTTCATGTTCTTACCATTATGTATACAATTTATGTATAAGTGCACATAAATTATGTATTATTTATTTACCATTACGTGTACTTTTCACCCAAAACAGTAGCCTTGATAAGTTTACCAAACTACTCAAAACCTTCAAATGTTGTCAAACTTTGACAAACATTATATATAATTTACGAAACTGTACATGTAGTTTATAATACAATATATGATTTTTTTTTTCTTTAATGTATGTGTATTTATGTGTGTAGATTTGATATACCAGATGAAATTTCAAAGAGAATCATCAAATCAAAGTGAGTCAAAGTGAGTCAAAGAAATTTCAGGATGGGCACCATTTTTGAACCAAAGAAGATTTTGTACTTTTTTTTTGTAACAGAATGTAAAGGATGTGTAATGTAAAAAAAAAAATTATGTGTCATGTAAAAGAAATTATGTGTAATTTATTGAACAAGACCCACATACATTTGATAAATTATGTTGTATACTTGACAAATGATGGTTTCCTCGTCATAAACAATACATAATTTACGTATTTGTTTCATAATTTTTATTCTATGTGTATTTATGTATGAGTAAAAACGAAAACATATGTTGCTTTAATGTTCCCAGAAAAATATACTATTTCCAAAACTGAAAGTTAAGTGAGAGAAAGTGATATATATGTTTTGTATATTAACCCTCAAATCACGTAAATTGATCCTAGAAAATATACTATTTCCAAATCTGAAAGTTAAGTGAGAGAAAATTGATTTGAATCGAAAAAAATTTACATAGTAAGAGAGAGAAAATTGATTTGGTTTCCAAATATGTAAAGAGAGAGAAAATTGATTTGGTTACGATTTTTGTTTTGAATTGATTTGGAAATAGATTTGCTTTCCAAAACGGTTAGAAGATAGAGAAAAATCAATTTCGGATTTATAGTTAGTTGCTTTAAATCCCCTAAATCACGCCCACATTAGAAACATTCCAAATTCACCCTACAAAATTAAAAATCCCATGATTTTTGTAGGAGGGACATGGACGGTAGTTCTCTCATAAAGAATGGGTTATTATGTCCATAATGTAAAAGGACTAAATATCCATGTTTTGGGAAGATTGGATCATAAACCTTTTTTGAATATTATTTTGGTCTATATACCCACGGACCTTTTTTTAATAAAATGTCTTCTAGCAAAATCTCAACAGAAAATTTTGAAGATGATGATGGAGGTAAAATATTTTAAAAATATTGGAGAATGAAGAAGAAATTAATTAGAGAAAGAAATATTGAAAAAGATAGTGATACAAATTGATGAAGATGATGAAGAGAAAAAATAAATTCATAAGAGAGGGAAACGAAATTAATGAATGGGATAAACTAGGAAAAGCAAAAGGACAAAGCTGAGATTTACATTTTAAAGGCTTTAATGTGGATGGAAAAGTTGACGACAATTGAGTTTAGGGGGCCAACTTGGAAGTTGGTCATCTTTAGGGGGCCATTTTAGTGAGCTGGTCATCTTTAGGAGGCTAAAATAGAATTAACCCTAAATTTTACGACAACTTAAAATATATAATATAAGATGTGTTCCAAATTTTAATAACTCGTTCATGTATCTCTTATTTTCTAGGTTATACAAAAAGTGTTTGAGTTTTTGAGTGAAGTATAACTTTCCTGATTAGTGGTAAAAAATGATTAAATAAAAAGTTTGAGAGAGAACCGATACCCGACGGGTACCCGCACCTTTTATAGTTTCCAGTTCTGGATCCTTAAATTATAGAAATGAAGCAGGTAGGATCTGAAACTGTAATTTTTAATGGGTTCCGATTTTGGGTAGTAAGATACCCGAAATAGAACCAACTTGTTGACACCCCCGATCTTAACATAAGTCATGCTTTGGAGATCGACCTTGCTGAACAAATCCAAAATTCTTCAAAATGAGTTGGTGGGTCGTAAACTAGATTAGATATCGACTCATATTCAAGACACTTTCAACATGATCCTTAACTCTTTCCTGCACCGTCCGTATCAAACACCATGTAAAATACAAGTGCTGATAATTCCTTCCAATCCTGCATTCCTTCCTGTCACAACCTACTCCACCTCTCAATAAATAAATGACCTCATTTAAACGGCTAAACCACTCCATCTTTCAAATATCAATTGTTAACATAATATCCATGCTTTCTTGTTTCATATCTTACTTCCTAAAAAAAAAAAATTTGTCCCTCATGGGGCCTCTCTGTTACTAAATTAAGACCGGTGATTTACGGATTATTCATCTTTCAACCATTGGTTTCGTCTCAACTCTCAAGTCTCCTTAAGACTGTAACGAGTCTGTTATTTTTTAATATAGTACAAATAATTGGAATAGCTTTCCAACCCTTTTCCTATTTTTTTTCCAACCTTTTATTTTTATTTTCCTTAAACAATTGTCACGCCTCACATCTAGATGGTCAAAATCATTATATTCATACCCCATCTCCTACTTCACCATTATTCCCTACTTCTGTTACCTTTTTAGTTTTTCCACACACACCAACCAATTAAAGATAACACTTTTTTTCTCTGTCTACTTCATCTACCCACCTACTTTACCCATCTTTGTCCTTATAAAACAACACACTTCAAACCCTAATTCCCATATCACTTCCATCTTTCTAGATCACCATTGTTTCTACTAGTAAGAACTTTATTTTCCTTGGTAGAGTTTTCAATGGCAGGAATTCAATCTTTGGTCGCAATCTTCTCTATCTTCATCTTCATTTCTAGCATACTAGTTGATGCCAAATCCCATTCTTTTGGAAAGGTTTTAGACCCTGTAAAAATGGGTCTTGGAAAAGAAAAATTTAGTCATTTTCGTGTTTACTGGCACGATATCGTTTCGGGCCCAAATCCAACTGCAATTCGAGTAGCGGCTGCACCATCGACCAACAAGTCACCAACGGGCTTCGGTGCTATAGTGATGATAGACGACCCCTTGACAGAGGGACCAGAGTTAAGTTCCAAACTCCTTGGACGTGCCCAAGGATTGTATGCAGCTTCGTCCATAAACGATGCGGGATTACTAATGAACATGAATTTTGTTTTCATGACCGGAAAATATAACGGAAGTACAATTAGTATTATGGGAAAGAACGCGGTGATGTCGAAAGTTAGGGAAATGTCCATAGTCGGTGGTAGTGGGCTTTTTCGATTTGCTCGTGGATATGTTCAAGCCCAAACTAACAAGTTCAATCTGAAAAATGGTGATGCTACTGTTGAGTATAACATTTATGTCTTTCATTATTGAAGGATTTTTGTTTTGGCCAACTACTTTGGCTTATTTTGTTTTAGATTTGACTTGTCAGTTTTATAAAAATGAAATAGCTAGATGGTATGATTTGTAAGACTATTTGGTTATTTCGTGAGTTATTAATATATAATATTATCGGATTCACAAAATTGAATGAAGTGGTTGAGTATAGTTGTTTCGTTATATCTCTAAGCTATCTGGTTTTTGTCGGAGTTTTGGAGGAATAAAACCGACTTAACAATATGTTTGAGCACAACTAAGTTTGTTTCCAAATCACATTTCTAAAATTTCATGTTCTCACCTAGTCACCTATATCAAACTCAACTAGGTTAAAACAACTTTCGATTTGTTAAGTTAATTGAGATTAAGAAATACAATCCCAGTTTAGGTTTTGATGGCGGTCATGAGTAGGGGTGAGAAATTCCCTCACAATTTTAGTTTTTCGGTGGTAGTGATGGCGATGGATGGTCGGTGATAGCGGTAATTATATTGTCCGTAAAACAGTTAATCGATGGAATTCGAGAGAAAATCTAAAAAAGTATTTTTCATTAATAGAAATAAATATGTAGAACAATTAACTAATGGAATGATAGGGAGACTTAAGAGATTTATTTGGTCTATGGGTTGAGGATATTTTGAGTAAAAGGACAATCTAAGTAATTAAAACTTACTTGGTAACCAAAACTACAAAAATTATTAGGGCAAAGTGTAATTTCTTCACATCACTTGGACACTTGGATATATCTTCCGCTTTGTCTTAAAAAAAAAAGAATATCTTCCACTCAAATACAAATAACTTGTTTAATTATTTACTTAATTTGAGTTAACCCATTAAGTAAGATATCTAGTAACATCAAATCATAATAAATTTTTTTTTTTTTTTTTTGGAAGTCGACTACGAACTACGTATGTCATTACATTTGGCACTTGATACATCATAGATGTGATAAGCTCGATAACCGCCCACTCAAACACTAACAGGACCGGGCCTATAGCCCAACTAGAACATGTCCTAAAGGCCAACAACAATCATAATAAATTGGAAGGGAGAGAATCATTTTATTTAAAGAAAAAACAACACAATCCATATAACTTTTAAAAGGAAAAAGAAAGATAAAGTGCCTATAAAAGCTTACTTCATATACAAGCCGACTAGAGTAACTCTAGCCAATTTGGTCTCTTTCTGACTTCCAATTGCAAGTTGGCAACAGAAACTCTACCCCATTTGATCTCCATTGCCACCTTCACTTTATTTCTCTTCTCCATTATGGCCGCCAATGGCGTTGCCGGAAAACATCAACAATTTTCTACAAGACTGGATCCAATAACAAAACATGGTTTGAAGAAGGAACAACTAAGTCATCTACACTTCTACTTACATGACACTTTTAGTGGACCTAATGCTACTGCAATTCGAGCCGCTTCATACCCATGTCTATCAAAACACAAACAAACCCGTTCGGTGATGTTTTCGTGATAGATGATCCGCTAACAGAAGGCACAGAAATAAGTTCGAAACTCGTAGGAAGGGTGTAAGTTTTCATGAACTCTAAAATTTTATTTCCAATTATCTTCTCATTGTTTACAACCTTTATTTATAGAGATAGAAAGGAAAAGAAAGTAACAGAAAAGTTTGTTACTAGAAACAGAAAACAGAATTGAAAGAAAAGTTAGTTTGTTAACTAACTTAAAACTAACTTTTCTTTAACAATTGGTGAGTGCTCTTAGCATATCTGAGATGTCACCGAGCTGGGCTGAAATGGGCTGCATTCGTTGACTCCATCCTGTTAACTCCATCTTGACTATTGATTCAAGTTGACCATATAAGATTCCTTGTAATCCCTAATTGCTTAACTCATCGAAATGTAAAACCCTAGTTCTCTCACTGGTTCTCTCACTGGTTCTCTCAAAGGGCTCAGGGGATATATGTCTTCGCTTCACAAAACGAAATTAGTTTGTTAATGAATATAAATTTCGTGTTTTCGGTAGGAAAATATAACGGGAGTACTTTGAGTTTACAAGGAAGGAACTTGGATTTTGCTAAAGTAAGAGAGTTGCCGATTGTCGGTGGTAATGGGGTTTTCCGATTTGCTCGAGGTTATGCTTTGCTTAAGACACACTCATTTGATCGTGAGACCGCTGTTATTCAGTATGATATGTTTGTCTATCATAATTGATAAAATTAATATACATGTATAAGTAATGTCCCAAATGACATATGCAATTACATTTTTTTAGTTGATAAAAGTTAGGGTTTATTTGATGCACATATGATTTTGGAAATCAATAGAAAAAATCAATTTGGGAATAATATTGGAAATAAATTGAAATGAGATATTGTTCTAGTTGGATTTGATTTTGGAAAATATGGAATCTGGGTCTTGCATTGGAAATTAAATGAAAAATATCTCTCAGTTAATTTGCCCTGATTGTAGAAACAAATTGAAATAGATTGGTGTTTGAATTGGGGTTAGGTGTCGTTTGGCAATCAAAAGTAAAAGTACTTTTGCTTGTAGTAGAAGTTCTTTTGCTTTAAAAAAGTAAAAAAGTTTCAAAAGTATATTTGACAAAAATGTTACTTATAAGTAAAAAAGTCAAAAAGTTAGTTTGGTAACTCAATTTACTTTTGATAATTTTATTTTTCTTTCTCATAGAGATAGTTGATTTTAATTGAATTTGTTTATGATTTCCACTATTACTCTCGTATACGAAGTAGTGATGATATTAATGGTAGTGGTGGTGCGATGAAGGTATGGTTATGGATCTGGTGGTGGTTGACGTTTGATAGTGGGGGTGGTAGAGGAATGATGGTGGCGATGGTGGTGGTGGAAGTACGGTGGTGGAAGTGGAAGTACGATGGTGGTGATGGTGGAAATAAGGTGGTGGTTGGGATACGGTGGTTGTGGTGGTGGGGATACGGTGGTGGTGGTGGTGGATAAGATACGTGAGAGATAGTGACGGAGTTATGGTGGTGGTTGTATGGTGGTGGTGGTATGGTGATGGTGGATAAGATATGTAGGTGGTAAAGATGGAGGTATGGTGGTGGCGGTGATGAAAGTACCGTGGTGGTGAAGGTATGGTGGCGGTGAAGGTATGGTGGTGGTGGTAGTGGTGGTGGTGAAGGTATCGTGGTGGCGGTGGTGGTGGTGGTGGTGAAGGTATCGTGGTGGTGGTGGTGGTGGAGCTAGGAGGTGTGGTGGTGTATGGTGGTGGTGGTACGAAGGTGGTGGTTAAGGTGTGGTGGTGGTAGTTGAGGTAGGGTGGTGGGGGAGGTGCAATGCTTGTTGTGGTGTTGGTGTGGGGGGGGGGGGGGGGGGGGGGTAGAATGGTATGGTAGAAGCTTAGTTGTGGTAGTGGAGTAGAGATAGACAAAAAAAATCGTCAAGTAAAATTCATGCATGTCTCAAAAAAAAGTTACTTTACTTTGAAGTCAAAAGCTAAAAATTTTAACTTTAAAAGAAAGTCAAATTTTAACTTAAATGAAGTCGGTAATTTTTGCGTACCAAACTAACTTTTTGACTTTTCTACTTAAATAAGTGAAAAAGTAACTTATTTTAGTGTTGCCAAACGACACCTTAATCTTAGAAATAAGTAAAAATGATTAGCATTATAAGGGCAATATTCTCACTTGCTTAATCCCTTAATCTGAATTAAGGGCCAAGTTTACCAAATACTTGGTCTAAATTAGTGGACCACTTCAAGAGGGTTTAAGGTTGGGGTCGGTATGAGCTAAGGTGCTTGTAACAATTTCCCATCAACTAATTGACCTTAGAGGTACGGAAACCCAATTCCTTCTACACCTATTGGGCCCAAAAATTTAAATGCACCCCTCAATGTTAAATGCACAAACATCTCTTTTGACTTGAACAGAATAGTTTGACTAAAGTCAAGCTAGAATATTCCAATTGAATGGTCACTCAGACTGAACGATTCAGATCTGAATTTGTCTAACTAGGGGTTTTTAGGTCGTGTAGGATCTCCCTTTTTTTTTTTTGAATTGTTCAACGTGCGCTTCGAACCCTTAAAGTGGAAGAACTTCTTCACCTAAGAAGAAAAATTTATGGGGGGCCCTTAATTTGTGTTAAGTGCAATTATGGCTCAATTAGTAGATAAACTATAATTGGGAAAAAAAAACTATAAAATAAATTTGTGTTAAGTGTAGTTAAACTTAAGTTTTTGAGTGAATGGACTGATGGGGGTCCCTTGATAGTGTCATTGGTTGTTGGATAATATAAACAAATAGAGGAAAAAGACTCAACCACAGCTTTGTAATATCAGTACTACAAACATCTAGAAAAAAGTTATATTCTAGGTGAAAAAAAAAAAAAAGAAATCAGAGAACATCAATTGTTTCTCAAAAGCCATTGTTCAGTTATCTCCCAATATCAGTACTACCCTTTTTATGGCTTCAAAACAAACAAAATCCAAATAGGGAAATTTTAAAAGGCCCCCCGTTTTTGTTAAAAGGCCTCCCCGCTAAAAGCGCCCCTCATTATAACCCATTTGGTTATAGGGCCCCCTCTACAAAAGAGCACCTCCTTCATCAATATTTGACCTAACGGCAAAAGTTAACGCCGTTAGGTCAAACTTAACCCAAGACCGGTGATGTTGACCACGCCACATCATCATCTTCTCCGGCAAGGTCGCCGGCCGGCCAAACTTCCGGCCGGCCGGCAACCTTCAAATTTTTTTTTTTTTTTTTTTATTTTCTCTCTTCTCTCTCTCTCTCTCTAAAAACAATATTTTTTTTTTATTTTATTTTTAAACTCTCTCTCTCTCTAGATCTAGAGAGAGAGAGAGAGAGGCAGATCCATTGAAGGTCTGCGAACAGACCTTCAATGGATCTGCCTCTCTCTCTCTAGATCTAGAGAGAGAGAGAGAGTTAAAAAAAAAAAAAAAAAATTATTTTTAGAGAGAGAGAGATAAGAGAGAAAATAAATAAAAAAAAATTTGAAGGTTGCCGGCCGGCCGGAAGTTTGGCCGGCCGGCGACCCTGCCGGAGAAGATGATGATGTGGCGTGGTCAAATGATGGAGAGAAAATGTGGGTGAAATACACCTTTAAAGGGGGTTTTTTTCACCCATTCAAAGAGGGGGGCCCTTTAACCAAGCTAAGTCAAAGGTTTTTTACTAAGTCAACGAAACTATGGGGAGGCCTTTTAACAAAAACGGGGAGGCCTTTTAAAATCTCCCATCCAAATAATACTTTCTTAACATTCTCCTTTTACACACCATATAAGTATCTATTATATAAAACAGAAGAGAAAACGATGACTGGGACAAACATCCTTATTTAATTAGGCATATTGACTAGAAGTCCTCAAAATTTAAAATATAGTCCTTCGTAGAAATAAAGTTACCTATTTACAAAACAATAATCGTTTCCTTCTTAGAAATAAAATAACTACTTTAAGAAAACAAGAAACAAAATAAATTTCAAGGGTTAAAAAAAGAAATTAAAATCTCTCTCTCAATAAAGAAATGAAAGGGTATCTCTCTCTCTCTCAATAAAATAATAATTAATTTAAGATAAAATAAACAAAAAAAATAATACAAAAAAATAATAACTAATAAAAATCTCGCTCTCAATAAAATATAACAATAAATTTCGTAACATTTGATTAATACAAGTATCTGTGCCCTAGGGCATGGGATATACCTTAGTCTATATAATAAAACAGAAGGGAAAACGATGACTGAGACAAACATCCTTTTTTAATAAAGGATATTGTCTAGAAGTCCTTCTCAAAATTTAAAATATAGTCTTTTGTAGAAATAAAGTTACATATTTAAAACACAATAATCGTTTCCTTTTTAGAAATAAAATAACTAATTTAAAAAAAATAAAATAAAATAAATTTTAAAGGTTTAAAAAAAGAAATTAAAATCTCTCTCTTTCTCTCTTTCAATAAAATAGTAACTAATTTAAGAGAGAAGAAACAAAAAATAATAATAACTAATAAAATCCCTCTCTCTCTCAATAAAATATAACAATAAATTTTGTAACATTTGATTGATACAAGTGCCCGTGCTCTAGGGCACGACATATACCCTAGAAGCCCTTCTCAAAATTTAAAATATAGTCCTTCGTATAAAAAAAGTTACCTATTTAAAAAACAATAATCCTTTTTTAATAAAGGATATTGTCTAGAAGCCCTTCTCAAAATTTAAAATATAGTCCTTCGTAGAAATAAAGTTACCTATTTAAAAAACAATAATCCTTTCCCTCTTAGAAATAAAATAATTAATTTAAGAAAAAAAGAAACAAAATAAATTTCAAGGGTTAAAAAAAGAAATTAAAATCTCCCAATCTCTCAATAAAATAATAACTAATTTAAGAGAAAAGAAACAAAAAAATAATACAGAAAAATAACAACTAATAAAAAATCTTTCTCTCTCAATAAAATATAACAATAAATTTTGTAACATTTGATTGATATAAGTGTCCGTGCCCTAGGGCACGGGATATACCCTAGTATATAATAATAGTAAATCTTTTGAAATGGGGTTTTTCTTTATTTAGTTAAAAAGCATAACTTGATACCTAAATGATGATAAGTTTAACTTAATTTGGATAAAATAGTGTTTCTTGTAGTGTTTTCTATATATTTCAAAAATTGTTAAATTTTAATTTATTTAACTTAGCAAGTATTTCTCAATTTGCAATTTGACACCCATGTGGTTGTGGAAGAAATGAATAGCGTTTTAAAAATGTTGGAATTTTATTGTATTTTAATTTAATGTAATCTTTTTAACATTCTCGAAGCCTGAATTATAAAACCTACGCTTACAACTTATTTGGATTAACTACATTGTACTCAGGGCCGTGTGGTGAGGGTGCAGGTCAGGCGTCTACTTAGGGCACCCCACCACAAGGAGCCTCTTTTTGGAAGCTAGCTCTTCAATCTCTCTACCTTAGACATACGTACCATGTACAATTGAAATCCCCACTTACGTCTACGAAAAAAATGAGTGGACACTTAAAATAGTCTTCTCACTCTTTGATAGGGCATGCATTTTAGATACAAGATATTCATTGGTACGATCTGATACTATGGTGAAAATCGACTGTACGTGTGTCTAAGTCTGTACATATACATGTTTATGTGTGTTTATTTTGTATTTTTGTTACTTGTTTAAGATAATATCAGATTATTGACACAAGCATTACAAACAAGCGTAAACTTCTCATTGTCAATAAAAGATTTACAGACATGGCTGTATGTTTGCCTATAATTTTCTTTAATTAATTCGCTTTAAGGCATTTTGTGCTTATTATTTAATTAATAATCGACAAAAATTAATTGAGATAGATGAAATGTTAATTAAATTTAACAAAGAAGCTTGACTTCCATTAATAAAAATAAAAGTTTAAAATGGTATGATTAGAATTCCCTTGTAAACATACCACCATTTTTTTCCATTATCATATATAATTTTAATATATACTTAGAAATATTATAAAAAAGAATTACAAACGAAGATCTAAACTCACGTGATCTTGTACACTTGCTTTTGATTCATACACGTGTGCATTCTGTGAACTAGAACCGTTGATTATCTGCATAGATTTCAAATCTTGATGTCGACGACGATCATCGCTAGCAAAATATGGCAAGTGATGATTAACTTGAATCTGACGGTCTCCACTAAAACTACTTTTGTTATTATTTTGATGAACGGCTGAGATTTTCCATAGAGGTAGTTGACTTCCATTAATTAGTCTTTGTTGTTGGTTATGATGAGAAAAACCGTTGGTGGTGGTGGTGGTGGTAGTGGCCGCGGCGGTGGTTGTGGTGGTGTAATTCCAAGAAGGGTAAGTAGTGAGAGTGGGTGGCGACGACGCCGTTGAGGTTCCGAAACGGCCGTAATTGAGGAGGCCATAAAGGTGATGGGGGTGGTGGCCGTCGGTGATGGTGCTATTGTGCGCCATGGTGGATTGTAGATGCGCACGTTTAGCATGTTGACGTTCACGTTTATGTGCATTTTGATGACCTCCTAATGCTTGAGAAGTTGGGAAATTCCGGCAACAATAATGACACTCGAATTTACGACTATTATCGGAGTTGTTGTTATCGTTCTCTTTCACAAGGTCACTCACGTTAGCACCATCACTACCGCGGCCGCCACCACCACCACCACTACCGGCGACAGAGGCTGATGAATTTGAAGATTCTTGTTCAGAAGTGGTGGCATTTTTGTAATTATTGTTATGAGGATCTCCGGTGGCGAATTCGATGCCGAAAAGACGAATGCCCTTCTCCACTTTGACAGGCGGTGCAGGACGAACAAAGGGTAGTTGAGAGAAAGAGTCGACGTTCATGAAATCATGGGTTTTATCAGTGATCTTGTCCATGGAGGATTTTTGGGTGTTTAATTGAGAGTTTGTTGGAAATGAAGGAGAAAGGTGGAGGATGAAGTGTGGAGTGAAAGAACAGAAAGAGAAGTGTAGAGATGGGAGAAGAGAGAAGGGGAGAAATAGTGAAGGGAGAGAGAGAGTGAGATAGGACTAACTAAAGACATCTTCTTTTTAGGGTAGAGACTAGAGAGAGAGAAAGGGAGGAGAGGAAGTGTAGTGGGACCTCATAAGAGGAAATGGATGAAGAGAGTAGTCAATTTGAGATGACCTAATGAAGGGTAAGCCTGACAGAACAACCAAGTTATAGTGAGAGATAGAGAGTGAGAGAGAGAGAGAGAGAGCTTGTGGCTTCTCAAAATACCCACATGTTTATTCATTGCTTCTTCTCTCTTTTTTCTTTCCTTTCATTTATTTCGTGTAGAATTCTACATTCCCTAACACTTTGTTTAAGATATAGTCTAATCAGGGCGGAATCAGGATTTTAAATCAGCCAGGGCAAGCCTAAAATTACTAGAACGAAAAATAACTTGAATTATACAAGTAACAAGATGACAAAATTTACAACGTTCCTATCAGAATTTCAAAGAAACTTTGATCAAATTTTAGTCGTTAAAAGATATTTGATTCCGATCTGTTCATCTTTTTAACGGTCTAGATTCAGTCAAAATTTCAGAGAAAACCTACCAACTATCTAATTCATATGGTCTATGGTTTATCAATTGCCAAACCCAACTATTAGACTTTTGGTTTGATAATCTTGTAAATATGAATACAACATTTTAAGTTTTTGACCAAAAAAATGTTATAATGATTGTCATTTTCTCTTTTACTCCCAAACAATATGGTATAAAACCAAAGTTTTTCTTTTTAATTCCTTATACACCTTTGGGGTTGCATATGATAAGATAGACATGTACTGTTCAAACTTGTTTCTCTCTTTCATCTCTGCATTTGTACCTCTTATTGTATCCATCAGTCAAAACCAAAGTTTGTAAGTTGCAGGAGAAAGAAATGAGGAACTTCTAATTGGTGTGGGTCTCTCAACTTTCTCTCTCTACATTTTCTCTCTCATCAGGATATACACAAGTAGTTGATGCTTCTTCTTTATAGCTAGTTGGGTGTTCTTTTATATCTTCTGCCACTCATCCTGCAAAAATAAATGGTCCCCAAATTAGTAAACCCTAATTTTTACAACAAACATGAAATTCACCCTACTACTAGTTCTACTATTTCAAGTACAACTCTTGTCACACTAATTGACCTAATTTACCAGTAAAAGTTCATCCAAACTATACTTTTTAACTGCTCTAACTGTAATTCTAGAATCAGCAAGTAATCTATACCCTAACTTTGTACCTGCGGCCTACCTATTCCTATTTAAATTACATGTTAGTCCCTCATTTTTTTTCTTCCAAGTTTCTAGATACTTATAATACATCCCTTTCCAAATTCAGAATTGTTTAAGTAATTGATCAGGAATTAGGTTAACTTTCATGACACATAACATATTGATCAGGATTGAGTGTTAGATGTAATAAATTTTTGCTTTGATGTCTTGTCTTTATCACTAACTAATAGGATTATTATTATTATTATTATTTTAAATGGATGTCCAAAATTTTGAAAAGCACTAAATTATTTCAAAAATTTATGAGCTTTTAAAATATCATATTTTGATGCATTAGATATTTCTGAACAGTTAAAATGTTCGTACAAGACGTTTATTAAAATGTCCAATCAAAATATCATGATATTTCTGATTGCTTCATAATTTGTATTTAGTACTGCTTTTTAGTTCATCCAATAATTGTGGTATATATAACTTGTAACACGCATTATGAAAGTACATTCTACGAAAAAGAGTACTGGCCATACAAGTTAACTAAAACAAGATATGCAATTTAAAGAGAAAATATAGCTTCATTATTTCCATTACTAGGGCAAAAGTTATACCTACTACATTGTACTCGTTTGGTTTCAAAGTTTTTTTATTTCCACCAAAGTTTTTCCTTAAGGTAGCATGTTTTGTTCTACTTTCTACTCTTGAACAAATCTTACAGCTTTAAGGTCTTGTCCAATTTAACAAAAAGTGTATTTATTTCACACCATTCAAGAGAAAGTACTATAGAACCCTAACCATGGTTTATTGGCCACTTTTTTTCTCTCTCTCTCAACCCTACTTAATCAAACCACTTCTCCCAAATAAAAGATGTTAGAAAAACAGAAATGTAGTTATGTAGGAGGCTATGATATAATTCAATTCAAGTAGGATATATAGAATCTAGTTTAATATATAAAAAGACAATTAGGTAAGTATTGATCAAATATGTTGTTAATTAGGGTCCTTAATATATTATTGAATGGGACTTCTAATTTCCTCTTGCAACAAGGAGCAAAGGACTAGTTTTAATTAAGGTTTGATGTGTAAACGTATTGAATAGACAAATGAGAAAGGACACCCTTTTTTTGCATAAATAATCTTTGTCGATGAGTACAATATGGTTACAATGGGACCAACCCAAATTGAAAGAACCTCAGTTTGGTTTATATCAAAACAGTTCTGTAATAGTTTTGGTGAAACCATAGTTCAATAATCCAACAAGCTTGGTTACTTATTACACTAAATATCATTTATTATGGTTAGGACCATCTGCCCATTTATCAAGGCTCTTGTGATCCATGAAAAAAAAAACATTATTTTGATAAAACCACTCTTTATTTGTGTGGTACTTCCACTTGCTGGGTTGATGCAATCCTCTGAAAAAAAAAAATTGTACTAGGTCTAGTTACTCTTAGGGTACAAAGTGTGATTGTTTCAAGTTCACTATTTCTTTTTTGTTATCTTGTAATTCTTAGCAATTGAAAAATACAATCTCACCTTCTTTAAAAAAAAATACACCACCAAGTTTTGGTGAGAACTGATATTTTGATAAATACCTATAATTAATTAAATATTATCTTCTCTCTCATACGGAATCAGAGTCGCTAACTGTTGTTTCTCGAGACTATTAGTACTTATTTTGCAAGTCATACATTAATATAATTTTAGCACTAATTACTATATGATTTATTTTTTTGTTGCAAGCTATGTGATTTATTAGAGATTTGTGACAAAAGATTAGAGTAGGTAATAGTATCAATGGCATTAGTGAGTAAAAAAATGGAAGGGGATCTTCACCACGTACATATTTGTTCATAATGTGCTTGCACAAGTCAAACTGGTTGATTTTGCTAGTATTCGTGCAAGCCATGGGTCTGACTCAATCTGATCCATTAACCCGACTTAAAAAAAATAATGATTCTTTGCTTCAATTTTTTTGTTTCAATGTAGAATTGGTCGTTCATCATCTTAGTAACACTCAAGTAATGCTACTTGGCCCAACAAAAAGTGACTCGAATGCTCGAACAAAACAAAATGTTCACATAACTTCAGCATTACGTTGGTAATTTGTTTCTTCAAACCATTCGAGCTGCTTTTATCTATATCAAGCATTTTCCATAACATTTATTATAGTACGTAATTTGCATTAATCAGGCCAACCAATTAATAAACCAACTTGTGAAAGGTTATCTTTACCCTTCACAAGCCGGCCAGACCTAGCTCCATATGACATTTTACACGGGATCAATGGATGCTCTTCACATCACACAGTTGCATATCATCATCACTTGTCAAAATCATCTAGAGTTGGGAGTTTGGGACCAATGATTATTCATAATAGACCATGACACCATGTGTAGGGGTGGGAATCGGACCGGACGGGCAGTCCGCGGACAACTACTCTCTCGGTCCGGGCGGAACGGACACATGCTATCATTGACCGCTCGGACATTCGGACTAAACGGTCGGACTAAACGGAAATTACTTGGTGAAAAAGCCCGTCCATGACCGTTTTTATTGCCGGACATCGGTCGGACGGGACCGGGTATAAAGCCCAAAACAGAACAAAAATATCAATATATTAAAATTCTTCTTCAGTTTAAACTATTAAGATTTAACCTACTACTTACATTTAAATACAAATAAGCAATGAACAAGAAACTAGGATGTAAAATTCATAGAATCATCACTTGGTCGATATTTGTAAAGACTTGGACATATTATGTCGATACTTTGATTCGAAGTCTTGACTCGCCATTATCTATACAACTGTCACATCTAAAACAAAAGATAACACATTAAACTGTTTCATATCCATAATTCCACACACAAAACATAAAGTATAGCATCATCAAGATTCAAGTAGCATCAAGGAGCAGCATGAAGGAACAGCATTACAACACCACATCATCAGGCAACAAGTCGACAACAACAAAAAGCAACACTCCAGTAGGCAGTTGCAAGAGCAACACATCATCATTTGGTAAGAAATCCCATATACCATGTTGCGGACTCCAAATCAACCATCATAAACAGGACGCGACTCAACTTACCAAATATTGGCAAGGAATCATATCGCGTTACGAGGCTAATTCTAGAACCCACCATCACAAGTCTAAACTAGATTTCTATTTACCATCAGAATTTAATTCAACTAATCATCACAAACATTAATTACTTATCATCATTTGGTAAGAAATCCTATAGACCATGTTGCGGATTCCGAATCGACCATCATAAACAGAAGCGACTCAATTACCATATCGCGTTATGAGGTTAATTATAAAGCCCACCTTCACAAGTCTAAGCTAGATTTCATTTCACCATCAGAAATTAACAAACATCACATAATCATGCATCATACCATAAACTCATGCATCTGATTCATCCAAAAAGAAGAATAAACATAATGTGATACTTATAGAGATGCTTGTGATGTAAAAGATGAACCCAATAAAACTATAAGTACTTAAGTAAGAATGTGACACTGTGAGTTAGGATTTAAGAACTCAAGATGTGTATGTTGTTCTGCAAAAAAAAAATAGACAATTAGAAAGTCAGTAGAAGATACAAAAACTAAAGAAAAAAATGATACAACATAGAAAACAGAGGATTAGATAAAAACTAAAACAAATCGAAGATTAAGAGAAACAAAAAAAATAAAACAGACTTACATAGTGAGTCATTTGAAGTGTTGAAGATACTCCCCTGAAGATGAAGTTGAAGAATAGATTTAGCAAATAATCGAAGATGAAAATGAAAAAACGAAACAAAAGTACTAGGGTTAGAGAAGATACTTACAAATATTTCAAGTTCAAGGGGTTCGAAACCTCGAACAGAAAAAGATAATCAATCGACTAACAGTCGAGAACAAGATCTAGGGTTTTAGGAAATAGTTATTTAGTCGAGATTCGAGAACAAGAACAAAGATTCAGTCGATTAGAATGAAAATAATAACAAAAGAAGAGTAATATACTAAGAAGAATAATAAGATACTTACAGAGATTCAAAGATGAAAGGGGTCGAAATCTCGAAGAGAACAAGTCCGTGAAGATCTTCGACTAAGAGATTCGGTCGGTCAATTAGAATGAGATGTTTAGGCTTTAGGAACTGAAGATCTTCGAATGATTAGGGTTTAGGAACTGAAGAAGAAGAAGAGCTGAGGAGGAAACAAAAAGAGGCAGCAGAGAGAGAGAGGTTCGGTCGATTAGAATGGGTTATTTAGGTTAGAAGTTTCAATACTCATTTATATATGCTGACCTATTTATTAATCTAACGGTCTATATCAAAACCCTAGTTAATCTAAGGGACGAAACACATCCGGACAGGCGGACGGTCTTTCGGTCGGGCGGACGCGGGCGGACTGCCGGGTAAGGGTTGCTGCCCGCGTCCTTCCACTTAACTCTTCCCGGTCGGTCGGGTTTTGTCCGAGCCGGTTACCGGGCGTCCACGGACCCTGGCGGACCCGGGCGTCCGTGGGCGGATCCGGGCCTCGGACTAAAATCCCACCCCTAACCATGTGCATCCTGCCTAATTAAAGGGTGATGGCAAAATCTAATGGAACCCATTGTGATCTAAGGGTACATAATCCAATATCATGATGTCATTACAAAACATGATTGTGATTGTTGATGTGAAAATATCAAAATAAACATACATAGGAAAAGGGCACTCCTGTCTCACTAAGTATACATATATAGTTCATCCCATATTAATATTGTCTGCACAATTGGGTTTGAAAGGAAGGCTTACAAATTTAATATAACTAGCGAGGCCGAGACGTTAAAGTTGCAATTTGCACACGTCCTACTGGAGTATCTTATCTACGCCATCTCCTACCGCTATCAATTGGTTTGAGAGTGAAGGTTTAGTAACTTAATTATACGGTATCAGAGCGAGGTTGAGATGTGAAAGTCTTGATTTGCGCAGGTATTGACTCTACTTCACTGGGTCACCTAACAACAAGACTTGTGTTAGATACTTAGATTCAAAGAACTGCATACGTGAAGGTTGTTTGAGAATAAAGTGATAGTCTCACATCGCTCGCAAGAGTATCAGGAACCTAAGCTATAAGTGAACGCTCGAGTTTAGGAAGTGTCGAGGCCTCTTAAGAGGCAATATCGAAAACTGCTAAGGGCTAAGGCGTTACAAGTGGTATAAGAGTCGAGGATGGCTTTTCGCTGAAGGCGAGGGATTCTGATATATAGAAAGGTACAAGAGAAGAAAGAGCATATATAAAAAGGTGGTTGCAGTATGTGCATGTGACTTTGTGAATATGTCTTTATCATAAATTAGAATATATCCTTGCAATTACTACATTAAGTATACATATAGGTAGAGTAGCCTAGTAACTTAGTGAAATTAAGGGTTTATATATGCAGAGATTTGATGCATGGGGGGGTTCATCTTTTTAGCTGAAATGGAAATTTAATGATATTGAATTGAGAGAAAGAAGTCTCTGCAACAGAATAGTTGCTTTATTTGAGCATCCTTGACCTAATTTCTCTTGCATTTATTCTTATCCTCCTCAACTGTTAACATCTTTACTTACATAATTCTACCTTTTTCAACCTTGCACCATCCAAAGACAAGTCACCCTAGTCCTCATCTATCTCTCTCAAAAAAATGTAAGCATCTAGGGTTTGTGGTCCTTATACATACCCTGCAGAAAAAAGAAGAGAGAGAGAGAGACTCCATCTATTAAGGACCGAATATTGTCTATGATCTTGATGATGATGATTTGTGAGGTAGCTACTACTAGTAGTTCTAACAGTTAAATGTTTTTGGCTTTACCCACCACCAGATACAAAACAGTTCACTATCTTAAGAAACCCTAATGACGCCTTCACTCTGCATATCTAGTCTTTCTCCATAAGTTGGCCTGAAGGGGACCTCTATCTCTAAATCTGTATGTAGGAAGAGTTTTCTCAATTTTGGGGCCACGTACCCTACAGCCAATTATGTGTGTACTATAGAGCTTAAGAAATGGAAACCTAATTATGTTCTTTTGAGTAGAATAATCATTAAAAAGGATTTTTTTTTTGTTTTTTTTGTTTTTTTTTTTTTTTTGGAATCAATTTTTTTTTTGTTTAAATAGTGAAACTATGTTAAAATATTTAGATTAAAGACATCTAAGAAAACATTTGGGGAAAGAAAATATCAATTAGTTTCATTTTACTTTCCTATGCTGCCCAAGAAAGTAGACCGAACTCGGACCGCCCAATTATCGTAGCAAGAGAGATATTGGGCCAAATCAGACCATACATCTTGGATATTGGGCCTGATTTTTGCCTAAGTTCTCGATATTTCTCTCTCCTATTTTTTTTTCGTTTTTTATTCAACCTCTCCTTTTGTTTTCAAAGTGGGAGTAAAAATGAGAAACATGAATCCAAAAAAAAATTAAAAGAGAGAAATCCATGGCAACTTGCTAAGGGTATTTATAGAACCACACTGATGGAAAAAACCTAACTTCAAAAAGATCTAAAAGAATAATTTGACAAATATAAGGTCCAAATATAAAACTAGATAAATGGAGGACCCAACAATAAATTACCCTATATAATGTCAAAATGTTATGATGGGGATGTATATAGCTAGGTTTATTAAACTACTCATAAAGGGTAGTTAGATCTTGTTGTACATAAGATCCAATATGAAAAACAATACAATAATATTATATCATGTTGTCGGAAGTAGTAAAACTTAGGACCACAACCACAAAGGCATCTGGAATGTGAGAGATCTAACAAGGTTTAAAGGTGTCTAAAAGTAGACATGTTCCTTTCAAATGTTGCAGTATCAATGTAGCCATCATTATCCCATGGCCCATACATCCCATAGTCTTTCTCTATTTTGTTATATTTTGATTTTGATTTTTTAATCTAGTTTTCATTCGATTCTCAATATGTACATTCATACCATATTTGTTTCTTTAATTAATGACCACATTGAGCCAATACGGTTTGATACCATTCAGAACTTGAGTTATAATTGTGAGACTAGTACTTTTTTTTTCTTTTGTTTGTTGAAGAAGCGAGACCAGTACTTTTTTTTTTTGTTGAAAAAGCGAGACCAGTACTTTAGGATGTTAAAGTCATTTCAAATGGATTTGTTAAAGCTCTTGCTAAGAACAAAATTCAACAATACAACTAAATAAAGACAATATTAAAAAGCCATCAAGACTTGATCGCACTATGCAGGTAATATCAGAGCCAAAAAAGACTACCCTTTGCGGGGGAGATGTGATATATAGTTCCACAATGATATGAAAGCGCCCAAACTCCAGCTATGAGTGAGAGGGTAGTGCCATGGGATTGTGTTTTTTAGGATCTTGTGAGAGCTTGTACCAAGAACAATATCACGTACCATGTCGAGGATAGTATTGGTAGGTCATTTACAATTGTGGACACAAACATTAGTTAATAAGATAACTCTAACTACATGACATGACATCAGATTTGTCACGATTATATACGAATATATAGTTGCTAGTGTACAAAGCTAACAACATTTATATATCTTCACACTTAGGTGATGAAATAGCAACAACAATTGGATTTCACAATTATTTGAATCGTGAGGGAAAAAAAACCTAAAACTTACAATTTATACAATCACATCAGATGATTTACAATGTGTCATATATAATGGTAGAAAAATGTAAATTTGTACCTCTAGAAATTTTAATAGCTATTATAGTTTACCGTGAAACTTTGACATAACCTACTAACTAGTACGAAAAGACATTGTACTTCCTATCCATGAGTTTTACATTCATCAACTAACTGATTGGCTACAAATTAAAGGGCAAGACTTTCGTGGACATTTGAGACTCCGCGAAAGTCTGAGGCATTCAAATCCAGACATTTGAGAGTCCATGAAAGTCTGAAGCATTCAAATCCAGACATTTAAGAGTCCACGAAAGTCTGAGGCATTCAAATTCAGACATTTGAGAGTCTATGAAAGTTCGAGGCATTCGATTGTAGACAAAATATGTCCCAGACTTTGGTGAACTTTATAGTATGATGGATTTGTGAAGGATTTTGGACAAATTTGGAAGCCAAAATGTCTTTCAAAAAACAAGAGACATTTGAAGTCCATCATGTGATCAAACAACAATAATAATATTAAAATAATAAATGTCTACCAAATGTCCATCAATGTCCACAAATATTAACAGATGTCTACGAAAGTCGAAAAATATATTTTTGAAATGTTAGTATAAATATATTATTTCATGTGATTAAACAATAATAATAATACTAAAATAATAAATGTCTACCAAATGTCCATCAATGTCCACAAATATTCACAGATGTCTACGAAAGTCGAAAAATATATTTTTGAAAAGTTAGTATAAACATATTATTTCATGTGATTAAACAATAATAATATTAAAATAATAAAGGTCTACCAAATGTCCATCAATGTCCACAATATTTACAGATGTCTACGAAAGTCGAAAAATATATTTTTGAAATGTTAGTATAAATATATTATTTCATGTAATTAAAAAATAATAATAATATTAAAATAATAAATATCTACCAAATGTCCATCAATGTCCACAAATATTCACAGATGTCTACGAAAGTCGAAAACTATATTGAAATGTTAGTATAAATATATTATTATTATTTTTTAATAATAATGTCCCCAGGACATTTTGTCTATAGATCAAATGTCTTGAAATGTCTATAAAGACATTTTGTCTACAAACTCTCAATGTCTTGAAAATGCCTATGAACACATGTTGTCTATAATAAGTCATCCGAAATGTCTTGAAATGTCTACGGGACATTTTTTCTATGAAAGTCTGTGAAAGTCCCGCTCCACTACCCCCTAAATACAAAACTTATTGCCCTAAAAGAAACGGAAGTTAATTGAATAATTAATCCTAAGATTTATGCCCCAACAAAAAGTAGAGCTAACCCTAAAGAAAATGAAAGTTAATTGAACAATAAAGCCTCTGACTTACGCCGAACAAAAAATAGAGCTAAAATAGTTACTGGACTATATATAGTTACTTTATATCGGAAGCAAGACTTAATTATAGGGATTTATTCCAGGTGTAGGAATGACCGAATGAGAATATGAAGTTTAATATCAGAGGGAGGGCGGAACTAATGTGGACTAACCCATGCTATATAGCCTGAGTTGAGTCTTAACCGCACCAACATATTCACAGCTAAGGAAGTTAGCCCAGCCAGTAGAGGTTGAAACCTAACGCAAATCAAGTCAGGGGTTCGAGCTAGCAGATATGTGTGCTTCTAATATGTTTGCTTATCACAAAACCGCCACAAGCCATAGCTGCCACAATTCAAATTGGAAACGGCCTGTGCTTTGGAAACTTCCTCTCACATTTTCAGTTATGTTTTTTTGACAAAGAATAATTCTTTTTAGACCCAATGTATAACGAAATTCCGATTTTACCTTTTATTCGTATCCAACTGCCACTTTGGCACTCAATTGTGTCTAGACTTTGTTTTCGTCCCCCAATATTTTTTTGCACTTATTATGTTGTACCTTAATTTTATTGCTAATCTTATATTTCTTTTATCTCTCTTTCATTATATCATTTATCTTTTACTTCATCTTGCTATATTCTTCTTCGTCTTTTGTTCGTTTCCGTTAATTTTTGCGCTCATCAGGTGTGACTTTCTGTTGATTTTGTGAACTATTTAAACTTTTCTAATCAGAAAATTTACACAAATGCGAGAGTCATCGTCAAAAATGTATTGCTATCACTAGAAATTACCTTTAAATAACACTTTACATGTATTACACGTATCATAGGTAGAAATTTATGTACAAATAATCTTTTTTAGCTACGTTAAAACTTAACTCTGTGTAAGTTGAAATCCTGACTCCACCCCTTAATTAAAATATAAATCTTAATTCTTCTATATTATAAGGATACGTAGGCGTTCATGCTCATCATTTTAAACATGTTATAAATTAGGGTTATTTCCCTAATGGCCCCCTACTTTGTGACCAGCTTCCCGCCTGACCCCCTAAATTAGCAAAAATACCCATATGGCCCCCATTTTCCGTTATCTTTAACTTTCCGTTACTCTCTCTCCTCCATCTCATTTTCTCTCTCTGCCAAGTCACCTATCACGGCCACATCATCATCTTCTCTGGCATTTGTCGCCGGCCGACCAAATTTCCGGCCAGCGACCTTCAAATATTAAAAAAAAAAGTTTTTTTTTTATTTTCTCTCTCCTCTTTCTCTCTCTAGATTTTTTTTCCTCACCCTCTCTCTCTCTAAAACTCCGGCGAAGGGGTTTCCCTTCTCCGGAGCTAGGTCTGTTCAACGAACAGACCTAGATCTGTTCACGAACAGACCTTGCAAGGTCTGTTCGTGAGCAGAACATTAAGGGTTGTTCTGCTCACGAACAGACCTTGCAAGGTCTGTTCGTGAACAGAACAGATCTGTTCACGAACACGAACAGACCTAGCTCCGGCGAAGGGAAACCCCTTCGCCGGAGTTTTAGAGAGAGAGAGGGTGAGGAAAAAAAATCTAGAGAGAGAAATAGGAGAGAGAAAATAAAAAAAAAAAAATTTAATATTTGAAGGTCGCCGGCCGGCGACCAATGCCGGAGAAGATGATGATGTGGCCGTGATAGGTGACTTGGCAGAGAGAGAAAATGAGATGGAGGAGAGAGAGTAACGGACAGTTAAAGATAACGGAAGAAGGGGGCCATATAGGTATTTTTGCTAATTTAGGGGGTCAGACGGGAAGCTGGTCACAAAGTAGGGGGCCATTAGGGAAATAACCCTATAAATTAATTGTTCAAAATTAACCTTATTTAAAAGATTTCTTCTCAGCATTTGGATCTGAAAGGGTGGAACCTGATTGATTGGTATATGGATGATGATAACTGATAAGATTGAGCAAATGAGTGACAACAAAAGATTGAACAGTCATATACCAATGGCTTCTTGAGGTTGACATCAAAACCCTACCATCACTGCATTTAGAGAGTCAAAATCATGTATATGAATTGCTAACAAGGATGTTCACATGACTAATGTCCCTACCCATGACTTCAACTCATCTCTTATGGTCCTTACATATTTTTCTTTTTCTTAATGAATAAGAGGTGAAGAGGTAAAAGGAGTAGTTAGTTAATGCTGGTTTGTACCATAATATTAGTAGTAACTCAAAAGTGTACATGCTAGATGTTACTGTTCTAAATTAGTATATAATTTCAACAGTAATACAAGTACTTCTTCGGTGACTCCATTTTAATAAGACTGAATATTTTAGTATTTCTCACTCAGGAAAAAGACTAAAATACTCCTTATTTTATTCACCATGTAGGCAATGAGGTCATCGAGTGAGTCATAAAAGACGTACTTTTATCATTTTTGATATTTTTTTTCCTACAAATGTTTTCTTATTGGATCAATTACGTTTTGAATCATATTTGTGACCTACTAGTCGGTTTGGCCTCTATAAGTGTTCAAGACATTCTTTTTTCATTTTTCCGTTACTACCCTTGTGGTGTTTCTGTAAATATTTTTTTTATCCATATTGCCTCTATCTCTTTCTTGCACTTCCCTCTATAATTCCTCCCCTTCATCTTTCCCTCTCTCATCCTCATTTCTTTTCCTTCACCAGCTAAAGTTGCTGGCATAAGGTTTTAAATTTGTCCAAACAGTCAGAAGCACATGAAGAACATGCACGCTAGGTCTTTCCTACCGAAGTTTCCATTTGCTATTCGTCAACAATCAGGCGAGCTTCATCGAGTTGCTGATACATTGAGCCGTAGACTGACTTGTGACTATGAGCCAGGGACTTGATATTACGTATTAGAAATGCCCAGAAAATATCTTATTTGTAAAGCAGAAACATAGATGCACTCCTATGAATGTGGAAAATATACTGTATTAGTCAATTCGAATCGGAATTGTGAATTTAGTGTATAGATCTCAAACGACCAATTGACTAATTTTGAATGATCGAAAACGTACCGTATATTTATAGTTCATCCCAGCAAAAAATAACAACTTAGGTTAATGGAAAATTCTAATGAAAATTATTGGTAGGCAATCTAAATCAACCTTTATCATTCAAAACTTTAATCCAATCACAGGTAGTAAAATTCATTTTGCCCATGAAAAAACTCAAATACAAAACTCAAATACAATGAACACTACATATCTAGCTAGAATCTACTTTTTTTTGCACACTTTGGAAAATGAAGGACAAAACATTAATTTGTGCAGTTGTTATTATTAGTACTTTTGTAGTCCCACATCGAGGAAGAAAGGGAAATATGAGACAGAGATTATTAAAGAGTATGAGCACTTGGTGGGTCTCCTAGTGTCCTGCACTTTAGGTCATGGTACTTGTCTTTTTAACTAATGCTCTTTGGCATTAATAAGAAATTAAAGTAAAGGGTCCTCCTAACCAAATACATATTTCCCCATACTTGTCTTTTTCTTGCACTACTTAAAACCCTAAATCTCTCAATCAAACAACCTCTTGACTTCTCATTACCAATGGAAAAGTAGGACCCTTGATAGTTACTTATTAGCAAAAGACTCTGCAAAATCCAAAAGTAAATATACATATATATTAGTTAATGGGAAAGCAAAACAAGAAAAGAAAAAAAAAATCATATATGGCAAATGTCTTGTAGAATGATTTCTTTCTTTTCTTTTCTCATTTTAGGGTTTTCTATGTTTTGAGATTATTGTCAAAAGTATTACTGTTTTCTTTTTAAAGATAAAATATTGATAATTAGTATTTTTGTTTTGTTTTGGCTACTTGTCAAGTTTTAATTCATCTATCATCATCAAACTAGCTAGTTTTCTATTAGTTAGTTTGTTGATTTTGCTGCAGTTGGGATGCACATTTAATGACTACAAAACCCTTTTAGGCTATTTATTATGGTTTGTAAGCTAACCCTAATTCAACCTTTTTGATTTGTAAGTATAGTTTGCAAACAATAATTAACATGGTAATTCGTACACATAAGAAGTGGTTCTAAAATTTAATCATCTCTAAATTTTCTTTTTTTGTTTCTATTTAGACTTATAAAAGGAATTGTTTATTATTGTTACACTTTTTATTATATTTTTATTGAAATGACGTTTTCTTTTATATTATTGATTTCGTTTTCCAGACACATTTTTATTGTGCAAAGTTCAATAGGTTTGTGATATTTTTGTTTGGGAGAAACTTGCAATGGCATTTAGTGTGGTAAGATGCACTAAATTTTGTCAACTATTTAGGCCCAGGTTGAAATTCATACACGTATATAAGAGTGATTAAAGCGACACGAAAACTGAGTGGCATTTACATCTGATGGGTCGATAAGTCATGTCTAAAGTTATTTAACACTTTATTCAAGAGGGGACAATTATGTGATGTTTACTATCATCCATTTGGTACTGCTGGCCCATATTCTTTGTTATGTTCTTTTCAGTATTTTCTTTCCGAAGTCAACATGATTTTGGAGAAGACTAAGAACTTTATAATCAGTTGAGACCGAATCGTGATCTCCACACTGAAAAGAAAGAAGAAGAATTTGAGTTTGTATATCATAGTCGTGCATATGATTTGATCGCCCGAATGTCTTTAACGTGGCCCATGAGACGAGACTTCATAATCAAATAACGGACCGGTTCATCCAAAGTGACGTGTGCTTATAGAATTTTGCATTATGGGCGTTATGAAGAGAACTCTAGAAGTGCCGTTAACACAGCTCACAATAGTTAAGACGGCAGTTTATGTGTTCATTAGGAAAAAATATTTGTAATTATGGTGTGTCTATAGAATTTCACTTTATGGGCGCTTTGAATAGAACTCTAGAAGTGCTTTTAACACAGCTCACAATAGTTATAGAAGGCAGTTCCTTCTCTCATAAAAAAAATTCTACAAATCAAATGAATCACAGGCAATGCAATATTATAAAATCATACTTCAGTGAATTCAAACATTAAACTAAGTTTTTGAATCGTCTGACAAAAAAAATTTTTTTTGAATAAAACTTAGGAAAAAAGCAAACACTACTCAAAAGTATCTATAAATTTTTTTTCCACCCTTATCTTTATGGCCCCATGGGTGCCCTAGCCAACTGACCAAACACTACAGACGTTTGCTCTTGTAGCGAATATTGGATCATTCAGAATAGGATGAACATGATAGGTATGAAAAACACGATAACCGTCTAATTCATATTCTTACAAAAACAGATTTATAGTCCAACTAAACTATGAGCTAAAGCTCAACAACATTATTTATACCTCAATAACTCAAGTTCAATAAATCATAGAATCCACTTCTTCTGGGAATCGACCTAGGGTTCTCCCGAGCTTTAGAGTTTATGTCGGCATTATCCACCACTTGGGCTACCAAATGTTGAGAAGTGGTAAGTGTCTACAAAATGTCCCTAAAGAAGACCAACCTACCAAAATAGTCCCTAAAGATAACGAAGTAAGTTAGTCCATTTTATCTCGGTGCTCCCACATATTTTTATGGCTTTGGGAGACTGTTAGGTACGAGTTGTACGACCATCAGGAAGTTAAAACCAGTTGGGGCAAGCAAAAAAAATTACTAGTTGTTTGTTAGAAAGAAGAACAAATCAAGAAGAAGAATTTTCTCTCTTTTTTCTTTTCTTGGTTTCTCGATTGAATCTAAAACGCGTTAATGGTGTTAATTCCACAGGTATGTTTATTTTCTCTCTCTCTCTCTAGATTTTTAATCAAATCTTCCTCTACGTTTTACATTTTCATTTATGTTCGAAAGACATAAACCCTAATGTTCAATTCAAATTAGGGTTTCTTCTGTTGAACGAATGTGAAGTGAAATTAAGTTTTAGCTTTTAGGTTTCGGAGGAAATTTGATTGTGTGATAATAAAATTAGGTTCTATTTGGGATTAATACAGTGTGGTTTGACGATCTATCGAATTCTTAGGGTTACGATAGATTGACTTCTTAGTTTTGTTCATTTGTTGTGCTAGAACTTTTTTTGTAGTTTAATTGTATGATATCATTGATTGATGGGTATAACATCAAATTCTTCTATGCTGCCGGGAAAGTTTATTAAATGAATCTACCATTTCAGTAATCTTGAGATGAAAGAGAGGAACTCAACTTCCACACTGAAGCGCATTTTGGTAACTTGTTCATCTCAGGTCAGTCAATGAGCTTCTCAACTACTTGAAGTTAAAACCTACATCCTGTGGTTAGGACATTATTGTACTATATTTTATCTCAGTTATGTTTGATATCCCCATTAATTGTTTTTATCAATGAAAAGAGCTGAGATTCGGTGGCAGAAATGAACAATTTAATCTAATGTCTATGTAGTGTTTCAGTTTTTAATCGTATTCTGTTTTTCCAGGCAAAAGCGTATGGTAGCTGTGTTGCGGAAAAGGTTCCAGAAGTTGAACAGAATATGTGTTCGAAGGAATTTCTCGCACTAAAAACATGCATGCAGAGTGTGGTATAATTTGATATAGACCATCCTAAGATCATTTAATCGTCTATTCTACCAGTAGGTAGTTGTTAATGTTTTCTCTACCACTTGACAGCTCAGAGGAAAGGTCTAAAGTTCAAATTTACTGTAGATTACAATTCAAGTCTGTTTATGAAGGTCATTGACAATATTATCGCAAGCACAAATTCTTTATATGTCTATTCATAAGTAGTCTGTTTTATGTATTTTGTAATTGTTCTAGTTTGTTGCAGAAAGTGAGGTTGGAGTTTTGCTACAATAAGTATTGCATTGTTAATTTGAATACACGAAGTCTATAAAATGTTCGGTAAGTCATCAAAGGTGCAGCCTAGTGTGTCTTTAAGTGGATCTGGTGCTCTGTCACATGTTTATATTCAACACCCACCATTAAGATGTCAAATTTCTGGATCCAGAGGTATATACTATGATGATGCAAATAAATTACTACTGTTGCCAACAACTAACCAGGTATTGCGTTTCACTAATATCCATGATGTTTATATTGTGATTATGTCACTTATAACTGAACAAGCTTGAGGGCCCCAATCAACAGGTATATTCATGGAAAACCAGTTCACCTACTTTAGAAAACACTCCTACCTCTGATTCAATAGATGAAGGTCCTATATTTTCTATCCGGTATTCTTTAGATGGAAAGGTTATAGCAATTCAAAGATCAAATCAAGAGATTCAGTTTAGGGATAGAGAAACGGGGGAGGCATTTGTTCAAAGATGTAAGCTGGAAACCGAGAGCATATTGGGGTTTATTTGGACTGACTGCCCAATCTGTGATGTGATAATTATAAAGACTAGGTACGTTTTCAAACTTTTGAGATCTTGACACTAGTGAATCTAGTATAAAATGAATTTATTTGAAATTGTTTATATGTGTAATATGAGACGCACATCACAGACTTGAGGTGCACTGTTGTCAGGTGTATGTGTCACATGTCAAATTCGAAAACCTTGCCTGTTCATTTTTATACATATGTGTTTGAGGACCCACCTTGTTCATCTACATTTACACCTCAATTCTTTTTTGTAAGTTCTAGTTTAATCGGCTACTCTCAAACTTGAGTTTTGGTTTTGAGATCACTAGTCAATACATTATCACTTTGAATTGTTCTAGATCGAATTTCTTTAAATTATTTATCATTCCTTGAATCATCATTAAAAAAAATCAAATTGTAGGCTCAAATCACAATCAGTAAAGATATATTGAGTAAAATATAATGTATATAGATAGTATTATGTAATCTTTATTGGAGTCAAATCTTGGGATTCTACAAGAGTCTTAGGATTCATCACACGATTTAGTCAGACATTGTAGTATTATTATTTTTTGAAATCTTTGAATTAATATTGAGGAATAAGAAAAGAGATTACACGGGAAGAAAGAGAGGAAAGGAACAAAAAAAAGGGGAGCTACATAAAATACATCTAAATTAAAACACCCCACCACTTCGATACAAAATCGAGATAAGTATACGCTCTAGCCCAACCTATGTTCCTACTCCAAGAGAAAGAACACCAATAACGTCTTCCACCTCCACCCTAACCGACGCACAAGAATCCTTGAAAATGCCATCATTCCTCGCTTTCCATATAGACCAACAGATAGCAAAAGGGACCAGGTTCCAAAGGACTTGTTTAACTTTCTTCACTGGGATCTGCCCCCACTGCTCAAGGAGATGGGAAATGGAAAAATGGAGACATCCTTGATACTCTCGAGAGAGGAGGAAGAAAGACCAAAGCATTGAAGCTTCTTCACAGTGCAAAAACACATGACTGATAGATTCCTCGCTTTTCTTGCATCTAATACATCTATTCGGAATCAGCATCCCTCGCTTTTGGAGAATGTCCACCGTTGGAAGCTTACCCAAAACTGCTGCCCAAACTATGAAACTTGCCCTAGGAGGCTAGGAGGGATGAAATTGTAGTATTATCCATACGTGGGATTAAATTTTGAATTTGTATTGAATTGTGCAAGATAAGATTTGAATCTTAAAATTCAAATTACGTATCTTAAGCTTTCGGCATCAATGGTGGATCCCAGTGCGATTAAAGTGAAAGAGGCATCTGTATTATTTTTCTGTTTCTATTTGATGAATTCAGCAGCTTGTTTATAGGTATCCAGTGCACTTTTTCTCCTCAGCATCAGGAAATTGTCATATGCCACACCACCAGTTTTGACACGATATGAACTTTCTCCTTACGCAAATAAATACATCATCATAGAGATTCTTTTTAGGACTATAATGCGACATCAATTTAGTGACATTACTAGGTAAAAGACAAAGTTAAAAAGACCTTCAGATAGCATTCTTTCAGATCCTGTTTACTTTAATATCAGCGGAGAACAACATAGTAAATTGACTAACTTCATTATTCGTAACAGTTGCCTACTTGACCTATGAAATTCTATTGCCATTGGTATTATATATGCTGAATTAAGTCAAGCTTTTATTGCATTGACATTAAGTTCAATCACAGTGGACTGGATCTATTCTCGTATGAACCTCGGTCGAAGGCATTGAATTTGGTTGAGACAAAGAAATTAAATGTCAGCTGGTATGTTTATACACATGAAAGTCGGATGCTGCTTCTCGCTTCTGGGATGCAATGCAAAACCTTTTCGGCATTTCAGGTATTGCGGTACACATTCTTTTAAGTTTCACTTTTGTAGCGTTTGATGTTCGTTGAAACTAAATCGTTATTATGCTTTTCATATATGTATACACATGTAAGTGTATGTATATATAAATGTAAATAATGTAAATGTATATGAATGTACACACACCTATTTTCCTGCCATAATTTATCTGTGGTCCAAATTTTTTGTATATGGATATTGGTTATTGCTTCTATTTTACACCCATGATTTATTCAAGTATTTCTGTCAATATGAAAAATTCATAGAACTATACGTGTCCGCATTTCACCATTGATTGTAAAAATTGTAGTATTTTCCTTGTTCCCGATGGTTGCTAGTTTTGACTTTGAAGATATCTCATCATATGCAGTTACTAGCTGTCTAGCTCTATCCATGCTGACGTTATTCTTTGAGGTTTCAAAATTATTCACACATCACAATGCTGAAATGCTAGTTATATACTTCACTTCTGTTTGATTTGTATTTGACTTGAAGCAATGATTATATTTATTCTCACTAAAGGTTTAAATTCATCGAGATTTTAAATGAAGCCTTTGATTAGAAAGTGGTTGGGATTAACGTTCTGCCGCATCAGGTTGGTCAAACTACAAGAGTACAAGTGAGACAAGTACAATAAACATTTCGAACATTTCTTGTTGTCTATGTATAGTCCTTCCTCTCTTTTTCGTTATATTAATTCAAATTCTTCAAAAAAAAAAAAAAAATAAACATTTCGAACATAATATGCAAAGATTGTTAGGGGTAAAAAAACAAAGCAAGGGGAGTCCAAAGTCGTTTGCCCACGCCAAGGCAGGGAGGTGTGGAGTGCCCACATTAGATATACATATATGCAGTTACATAATTTATTACAGCTATCGGATATAAATTAGACAAGAGAAATTAGTCCACTAAGTCAACGAATAAATGGTAGATTAGAATATAATAAAATATAGTTACTGAAATGTGAACACCAAATATCAGTATAGTCCTTCGGCAAGTCCAATATGCTGGCGGTGAGGTACTGAACATATAAATACTGAGATTTTTTGAGCCATGGTTCCCATTTGGCAACATAGGATGATAGGAATATGCCCACCTATGCTCTTTCACTGGTTTAAGTGCGTCCTATTTCTTGTTTCAGTTTTCATCCGCAGGAATCATCCGCTTGCCTCGGTTCGAGATGGTAATGGCTAAATCTGAGGCGAACCAAAAGCCTGTTCTAGCTGCAGAAGATCTGCATCTCGTTACTATGTAGGTTTTCCTTGTTGAGCTTATTTAGTGGGTATAGCTCCCAGTTTCATAAGTTTACATCCATGTGCTCTTTACTACACAATGTGTTAGAATACGTTTAAATGCCGCAAAGCGGTTTGCTCTCACAAGTCGAGGTGGTGCTCTAGGCGTACACCTTGATGTATAAAAGGTATTAACTATTTTTTTGCAAGGAAAAAATATAAATAAGCTTAAAACATAATTTCACTTTTTCTACTTTATTAACATAATGTAGAACCCCAAGTGTTTGATAAAAAAATACTAATATTTTGTGTGGCCCAACAACTCAAAGATTATAGGTGACTTCAGATACAGACGTTTTATCTCTAATTCAAATACGTACGCCTCAAGGCATCATGTGACCACCTCGCCTCGAGTTGTACGCCTTGAAAGTTTTCTAAGCATTCTTACTCTGTGGACCAAGTCTAACGTTTAAAACTAATTTTTTAATTCTCATGTTTGTCAATATCCACAGCTACGGAAGAATATATTGTCTGCAAGTTGATAAGGTCGCAATGGTGCTTCATTTTTATAGGTTTTATCGTGATGCTGTTGTGCAACAGGTACATTCTTGCCCACTTTTGAAACTGGGATATTGTCCACAATTATTAATTTTCCTCGCCTTGCCGTATTTTTGTTAGGGTTCTTTCCCGGTTTATTCAAGCAAGGTTGCTGTCAGCACGGTCGATAATGTAATTCTCGTTCATCAAGTGGATGCTAAAGTTGTTATACTATACGACATATTTGCAGAATCCCATGCACCAATATCTGCACCCCTTCCTCTTCTATTAAGGGGTTTTCCCAGGGCTAATGTTTCTTCATCCAGACTTAGTGGCACAGATGAAACTCATGTAGAGACAAATGAAATGAATGATTACGAAGGAATCATCTATGGGGATGGTTGGACTTTTCTAGTTCCTGACATTATTTGTGATGCTGTTCATGGTACTTTATGGAGGATCCATTTAGATCTGGAGGTAATATTAGTAGGTTAATCACCCAAAAGTTCCCAAAGTTTTTTTTTTTTTAATTCTGGGTGTGATTTCCTCTTCTCTGCCTTTATGAAATATAACTCATTTCTTCAGGCTATTGCTGCCAGTAGCTCAGAAGTGTCTTCAGTTCTAGAATTCTTGCAGCGTCGCAAGTTGGAATCTAGTAAGGTACCATTAAGCATTATATAGTTATACAGTTCAACTTATATGAAATCATGTAGATGCCTAGCCCAGAGGTTCTTTATCACGTAACTTGGTACTGATCAGAAGGACTTCATTTTTTACTTCAGGCTAAGCAGTTGTCAATATCAATAACGCGTACTTCAATTCTCGAAAGACAGCCTTTATCCGTGGTTTCTAGGGCAATAGACACTCTCGTGGCATCGTACTTGCACTCACTGAAAAGTGCAAACTCTGTTCCTAAAAGACCAGTGGGAGGAGAGAAATCTTCTGATCCTGGAAACGAGCATTTTGGTGACTCTAGAACTCGCGCTGATGTGCCAACCAGTAGTTCAGAAACACAAAAAGGGTCCCTTAAGCATGAATCTGGTCTAGAAAACGCATCCAAACAATCCATTATATCTGGCGTGGAGAATGAATTGGCTGATGCTACTACAGGGTCCACAGTGAATAGAACATCAATATCTTCTGATACCGAGGAGAACGTACACATGCCAGTACCCAGAACCAGTTCGGCAGAGCTTCTTGAAAAGAATCATACAAATTTCGAAATTTCAGTTGCTGAGATTGATCAGTCATTTTTACAGACACAAGGGCCTGAAACAGGTAGCAGTTCATCTCATTCAGATTTTAGGCAGCAGCCAGAGACTCAAGTTGCTTCTGCAGCCATTTCACCTGATGAAATGTACAAACACATATTTGCTCCCGTTGATGAAGAGATGCCAGGCGACCCTGCTTACTTGGTCGCTGTCATTGTTGAGTATCTACGCAGGTACTAGCTTTTTTCTCACTCTACCCATTCCCATCTTCTGTTATCCTTTCTTCCAAAAAATAACTTATGAGTTCTAATGTATAGGAAGGTCTACTTAAGGTACTTGCATGTAATATAAGTTCCATTATTTCCTGTTTAGAACTAGAATTTTTCCACTTTTGTATGAAATCTGAATTATTTGATATTTCTATTGACTGCAGTGCTGCTTCAGAAAAACTCAAAGTACATCCAAGTCTCAATGTGATGACAGTACAGTTGCTAGCCCGTAGTGAACGCTTTGCAGAGCTTTGGCTGTTCGTCCTAAACAAGGTTGGTTTACATAAACAAGCTCCCACTGTCATCATCCTTCATGCTATTTAATTGTCAATTTCTTTGGAATGATTTGTGTCTTATGTAATGATCTTAAGGATTTAGCCATTTGGTTGCAAATATGATCTTATGAATAACAAACTATGCAAGATATAAAGATAGATTATTTAAAAAAACAAGAGGTACTCTTTTTTGATCTTTTGTTGTGCCTCTCGAGACCTTCTCATCCCATCTTTAAGTTAATGGCAAATGTTGAGGGTCTTTACATTCCTTGGGAGATAAATTTGATTATCCATTGTCCAATATTAGGATTATTAGTGTCATGCCTTTAGATTCTTTCACTTGGCACTCAAGTCGTCTTTGGTAATTGGGCGCTTGGTCTTAATTGCGGAGCTTGGATCACCCTGGAAGTAGGATTAGTTGGTTCGAGGAAGTCTATGTGTTAGACATCATGGACATGGTGCTACAAAGCAAAAAATAAAAATAAGAAAGCAAACAAGAGAGCTGGTTGCAATGTTGGGCCTAATCCAATTTTAACTTTGACTTGTACCATGACCAAGCTCTTGGTCAAACCAAGATATATAATGTGATAGAAATTGCAAGTTATAATCATGTGTCTTCACTTTGACTTTCCTGGAGCTTTATAAAGAAGGCAATAGTTTAAATCTGTTTTGCTTCATGCAGATAGTTGAGCCCTCAAAGGATGTGGCGTTACAACTCATAGAGTCTGGACGTCAGAATTTCCAGACAAGGAAGTTAGGCATAGATATGCTGAGGCAGCTCTCTTTTCACCATGACTATGTTCTGCTTTTGGTTCAAGATGGCTATTATCTTGAGGCTCTTCGATATGCACGGAAGAATCAGGTAGTTCCTCGAGCAGTTATCCTTTTAGTTTGTGCATATTACATCTTGATTTGCAATCTAAAATTACAAAGGTTTTTTAGATTTATCCGATTGTCAAAACAAAACTTGTGCTGAACTAGCTCACTTTGATTGTTATATGTCCATTAAACTTGGAATTTGGAACCCACACAACAGTTAATAGGAATATTGGTGCATTTGCAGGTAAACACTATTCGACCCTCGTTATTCCTTGAAGCAGCATCAAATTCTGATAACTCACAGAATCTAGCAGCAGTACTAAGGTTCTTCTCAGATTTCATTCCCGGTTTCAAGAACACATCAGATTATAGTACCTATATCCATGTTCTGAATGGGATGAACGCAACCACAGTGGTTGCTTAATACACAGGCACATGTAGATTAGCAAGTTATGGAAAGTTATGAGCCTCAGAATCCTAAAACCCCTTCTTTTTTGTGCTTAGACTGCAAAAGGGAACGGGTTTTCAGTCATATAGACAGCTTGCTTTTTTACTCCATCGATCTATATGGCAGTGATAAATTTTCTTTTAATGTTACTTGAGTTTTGAATTATAAGAACCGGCAATGTCGGTATGATGTTTTTTATAGTGAGAATTGGGAATAGATATTACTTGTGTTCATTTTTTTATATCATGAACAATACTGATACATTAATATATCCTATGAGCTATTATAAATCTTCTCACCAGAATGGGACATGTAAACTTTATATATAGGGCTTAGGGAGTTAGGCCTGGTTTTTATCCTAAGCCAATTTTTCCTATATGTACATCTTTCTCTCTCGGCCGAGTTTGCGTTGTTTGTGGAGGTGCCTACAATGAAGATAGAATCAATCACTGCTATCAAAATGCCTAGGGTTTTTTTTTTATAGTCAAAGTCATATTGATTTTGGGTACCTCCATGCTGTCATATGATAATAAAATTCATTATCTTCAAGTTAGTCGGCTTTAGTGTTTTCATGTATTGATCGCATAGCAATCTATGTTTTCAAATCAAGTTTAAAAACCATAAAAGCTGTACTTGCTCAATTTTATATAATACAAGGTATAACCTTCCGCACGACATGGATGATTTCTTTAGGAATTAAAATTTGAATCGCTGAAATAAGAAAAGTATTTTCAATTTTTCTTATTATTCATATATTGTATGTCGTCGAGAATAAACATTTTTTTATCTTATTTATGTTAAAATGTGAACCCGTATGCCTACATTATCTAGGCCGCGGCTTTGGGGAATAAAGAAAATTCTCCGGGGAATAAAGATTTTTCTCAAAACTAGTCAAATAAGATTGACTTTTTATGTTTCTTTTTATTGCTAAGGGGCTTCTAATTTTAGAAGATGCTATAAAAAAGGCTCCTCCATCTCATCACCTCTCTCTGCCACCTAACCTTCTCGCCACCTCATCATCATCTTCTCTGGGAAGGTCGCCGGCCGGCCAATTTTCCGGCCGACGACCTTCAAACATAAAAAAAAAAAAAAATATCTCTTTCTCTCTCTATTTTTTTTTTTTTCAAAATCACTCTTCTCTCTCTCTAGATCTGGTGACCAGATCTAGATGGTCTGTGAACAGACCTTGTTGAAGGTCTGTTCACAGACCATTAAAGGTCTGCAAACAGACCTTCAACAAGGTCTGTTCGCAGACCTTTAATGGCCTGCGAACAGACCTTGTTGAAGGTCTGTTTGCAGACCTTTAATGGTCTGTGAACAGACCATCTAGATCTGGTTTGGTGAACCAGATCTGGTTCACCAGATCTAGAGAGAGAGAGAGAAGAGTGATTTTAAAAAAAAAAATTTAGAGAGAGAAAGAGGAGAGAGGAAAATAATAATTTTTTTTTTTTTTTTTATGTTTGAAGGTCGCCGGCCGGAAAATTGGCCGGTCGGCGACCTTCCCGGAGAAGATGATGATGAGGTGGCGAGAAGGTTAGGTGGCAGAGAGAGGTGATGAGATAGAGGAGAACTTTCAAAAAAATGTATTTTGTATTCCCCATAAAAATTTATTCCCCGGAGAATTTTAAAAAAAATCTGGATTCCCTCGAGAATTTATTCCCCGGAGAATTTTCTTTATTCCCCAATGCCGCGGCCATTATCTATTATATAAGTTCAAAATTATTAATGATTTTGATATCGATCAAAAGACGAGGAAAATAACTATAGATAGAATAAAGAGATCAAGAGAAAAAAAAAAGTTACATATTGAAACCAGTATCACACATAAAGTAACCATATAATTAGTATGCATCTCCGATGCAAAGGCCTTTGTGAAGAATTTTACGTTTTTTAACATCTGAAATGAGATCCCAACCCAACATCTGAAATAATTCAAATGACGTGTATACCCCTGTAAGGGGAATGGGCTAATAACACATTAGCACATGACACATAACACATTAACACATGACACATTATAATTGAGTCAATTAATTTCAAATATTAAAAATGTTTTTAGGATTGACCCAAGTTAAAAAAACGTTGGAGTGTATGTAAGAGTCTTGGAGAGAATAAAAGAGTACCTATTACATTAAAAAGAGAGAAGAAAAGTAGAAAAAGAAGAAAAGTTAGATAGAGAAAGCAATACAACAAATATAGGAGTATATATTTCCTTCTTGTTACTCAGGAGAAACTAGGGTTTTCTTATTTTTTTCTAAAAAACATGAATGAAGGCTAAAAATGTCAAATTTTAATTCGTAGCTCAGGTCTTGTAACTCAGATCTTAGAAAACAAACATCTAATTTGTTAAGTTATTTAGCCAATTCAGATTTAGAAGTAAATAAAAAAACAAACGCTACCATAATATATTAAAGGGAAATGATAGAGTGACTTAGAATTTGGTACTTAGAGGATGATATGTTTCCTCATTTGGAAAAAAAAAACGGTCCCCACAGTAGTCAAACTTTAAAAACATTTTGTCTTTTAGTATTTAATAGTGTACTCCATATAATTATGTCATCCTCTAAGTCATTGTAGCATCTCCCTTTATTAAATTCGTCATACATGTACCAAAAACTTCCTATATTGCGCGTCCATCGACGGATGTCCGCCAGTTGCAAGACACCGTTGACTTTGCATGTCATGAACTGATGAACTGTTCACTCATTGTACACCCAATGGGTGAATGCTCGCACCCGAATACTCTAATCAATAGAGGTTCGGTCGTGATGCATCAACACTACTACAAAAAGGGCGTGACAACAAATTATGTGATTTTGAAGGTGTCGGCATAACTGCCATTGACAATCCAAGTAAGATTTTATTTATCCTTTTAGATTTTTGTCAAAAAAAAATTTGTTTTAATGCATGACTAACTTTTTTCTTTTATTTTACAGGTTATGGAAGTTTTATTTACCCGTGAAATAAAGTGAGAAAAGTTTTGCAACGATGACATCTTCCTCAAAAAATTAAATAGCTTGATGTTTTTTTGTTTTAAAGTCTGAAATGAGATCCCAACCCAACATTTGAAATAATTCAAATGATCTGTATACTCCTGTAGGGGGAATGGGCTAATAACACATTAGCAAATGACACGTAGCACATTAACACATAGCACATTAACACATGACACATTACTATTGAGTCAATTAATTTCAAATATTAAAAATGTTTTGAGGATTGACCAAGTTAAAAAAACGTTGGAGTGTAAGAGTCTTGGAGAGAATAAAAGAGTACTATTGCATTAAAAAGAGAGAAGAAAAGTAGAAAGAGAAGAAAAGTTAGATAGAGAAAGCAATACAACAAATATACTATATATTCCCTTCTTGTTACTGAGGAGAAACTAGGGTTTCCTTATTTTTAGGAGAAACTAGTGTTTCCTTATTTTTTTTTTCTCTAAAAAACATGAATGAAGGCTAAAAATGTCAAATTTTAATTCGTAACTCAGATCTTAGAAAACAAACATCTAATTTGTTAAGTAATTTAGCCAATTCAGATTTAGACGAAAATAAAAAAAACAAACATTACCGTAATATACTAAAGGGAAATAATAGAGTGACTTAGAATTTAGTACTTAGAGGATGACATGTTTCCTCATTTGGAAACAAAAACGGTCCCCACGATAGTCAAACTTTGAAAAAGTTTTGTCTAATAGCACGGTAAGAAGTTGCAGAGCCATGATCTCGTGAGCAACCTGCTGATTGACAAGATGAGCAACAAATTTGGTTGATGCAAGTAATTGAGGCTTATCATTCCGCTTGTACGCTCTTTTGAGCTGCAATACGATCCTTCTTAAAAGAAGCTTTTCAGGGAATTTTGTGTTGACGACAGCTGATAATGCAGCAAACACATCCGTAAACCACGGAGACGTCATTTGTGATTTCATACAAGATCTACAAAATAGACCTCTTCCTCAGATCAGATTCTCCGTAAAGATCGCTCCCGTATTATATTCTTGATGTTAGTTGCATTAACTTTGTTAACAAGTCCATTAATGCTCTTACGAAGAACAGCCCAATTTAATCTCTCATATTCCACACTACTTTTGTCTTCCACATCTTTCATCATTCTAGCTAATTAATTTGAATGGAGGAATATAAACACCTCCACTCCTACCTCTCTTCTTCTACTCTTATCATCAAGATCTTCATCACTGCGACTATTTTTATGACTTCTATATCTATCATCATCGTATTTCCTATCTCTATATGTTTCTCTGTCTAAAAATTTCTTATTCTTATCTTCCAAATCTCGTCTTGAATATCCATCCCTATCTCTCCGATCATCCCTAATGTGATAGAATTTGCAAGTTATAATCATGTGTCTTCATTTTGACTTTCCTGAAGCTTTATAAGAACGCAATATTTTGAATCTGTTTTGCCTCGTGCAGATAGTTGAGCCCTCGAAGGATGTGGCGTTACAACTCATAGAGTCCGGACGTGAGAATTTCCATACAAGGAAGTTGTGTGTAGATATGCTGAGGCAGCTCTCTTTTCACCATGACTATGTTCTTCTTTTGGTTCAAGATGGCTATTATCTTGAGGCTCTTCCATATGCACAGAAGAATCAGGTAGTTCCTCGAGCAGTTTTCCTTTTAGTTTGTGCATATCACATCTTGATCAGTGACGAGACCAAAATTTTGTTGATGTGGAGGCACTTTAAAGTCAAAGTAACTAACAAATTCATTTTCTATAAGAAACACAAAAGTTTACTATTAAAAATAATACTCCGGATTAACAAACACAAATCATTAACCTACACAAACATAAAGTAAGTTCAAGATTACTAATAAATTAAAATTATTTTGAAGCTAGTCTATAACCATAATCATTAAAACACTTTACATTGATATATATATATATATATATATATATATATATATATATATATATATATATATATATATATATATATATATATATATACTTTAATTTTAAATGAAATAAATTGAAGATGTTATGAATTTTAATTTAATCTAAATAAGATGAGAAAAGAAAAAGAATCATATACCTATCTTCTTAAAACAATTGACTACTTCCATCCCTGTGGGTTGAAATTAGGTTTTAATTAGTATATCATGGTGATGTTGGAAATTGATTTTATCTAAAATTGAAATAACTATATACCATTAAGGGGGTGTGTGGCTTGTGACCTTGTGGACAGTTGGTTTGTTGAACAACGGTCATAAGTGGGTGAGTCTATTTGAGTTTCTTACTGTGGTAATTAATGATAGGTTTGAAGTTTTTCTTTTGAATTGGTAAGCGTGTGCATCGAACCCTTGACCTTTAAGTTGGAAGACTTACCTCTTACCACTTGAGTCAAAGGTTGTTGGCAAGGTTTGAAGTTTGTTGAGTTAACGGGTTGGCAAGAGAATTAATTTGGACATGAAAACTCTAAAGGCACTCTCTAAAGCTAATGGAGCTCACATTTGGCCCGTGGAGGCGCGCACGGGATGGCAAGAGAAATAATTTGGACATGAAAATTCTAAAGGCACTCTCTAAAGCTAATTGAGCTCACATTTGGGCTCGTGGGGGCGCGCGCCCCTGATCTGCAATCTAAAATTACAAAGGTTTTTTAGTTTTATCCGATTGTCAAAACAAAACTTGCGCTGAACTAGCTCACTTTGATTGTTATATGTCCATTTAACTTGGAATTTGGAACCCACACGACAGTTAATAGAAATATTGGTGCATTGGCAGGTAAACACTATTCGACCCCTTGTTATTCTTGTTAGGTTAATCCCACATTGGTTGTGGAAGGGGCATGGTGTGTGTTAATAAGTGTGGGAGAAGCCTTGTCTCTTGAGCTAGCTTTTGGGGTAAGAGAGGCTCAAAACCACCCAACACTGATATTAGAGTCCAGGTAATAACCAGTCTCGCCCGAATAACTATTGAAGTTAAGAGTCAATGTGGGAGGGGGAGATTGTTAGATTAATCCCACATTGGTTGTGGAAGGGACATGATGTGTGCTAATAAGTGTGGGAGAAGCCTTACCTCTTGAGCTAGCTTTTGGAGTAAGAGATGCCCAAAACCACCCAACAATTCTTTAAAGCAGCATCAAATTCCGATAACTCGCAGAATCTAGCCTCAGTACTGAGGTTCTTCTCAGATTTCATTCCTGGTTTCAAGAACACATCAGATTATAAGAACCGGCAATGTGGTTATGATGCTTTTTATAGTGAGAATTAAGAATATATATTACTTTTGTTCATTTTTCATATCATGAATGATACTAATATTAATAAATACTATGAGCTATTATAAATCTTCTCACCAGAATGGGCTATGTCAACTTTATATATCTATATAATAAAACAGAAGGGAAAACGATGACTGAGACAAACATCATTTTTTTAATAAAGCATATTGTCTGGAAGCCCTTATCAAAATTTAAAATATAGTCCTTCGTAGAAATAAAGTTATCTTTTTAAAAAATAATAATCCTTTCCTTCTTAGAAATAAAATAACTAATTTAAGAAAAAAAGAAACAAAATAAATTTCAAGGGTTAAAAAAGAAATTAAAATCTCTCTCGCAATAAAATAATAACTAATTTAAGAGAAAAGAAACAAAAAAGTAATACAAAAAATAATAACTAATAAAAAATCTTTCTCTCTCAATAAAATATAACAATAAATTTCGTAACATTTGATTGATACAAGTGTCCGTGCCATAGGGCACGAGATATACCCTAGTGTAGGGGTGGGATTTTAGTCCGAGGCCCGGATCCGCCCACGGACGCCCGGGTCCGCCAGGGTCCGTGGACGCCCGGTAACCGGCTCGGACAAAACCCGACCGACCGGGAAGAGTTAAGTGGAAGGACGCGGGCAGCAACCCTTACCCGGCAGTCCGCCCGCGTCCGCCCGACCGAAAGACCGTCCGCCTGTCCGGATGTGTTTCGTCCCTTAGATTAACTAGGGTTTTGATATAGACCGTTAGATTAATAAATAGGTCAGCATATATAAATGAGTATTGAAACTTCTAACCTAAATAACCCATTCTAATCGACCGAACCTCTCTCTCTCTGCTGCCTCTTTTTGTTTCCTCCTCAGCTCTTCTTCTTCTTCAGTTCCTAAACCCTAATCATTCGAAGATCTTCAGTTCCTAAAGCCTAAACATCTCATTCTAATTGACCGACCGAATCTCTTAGTCGAAGATCTTCACGGACTTGTTCTCTTCGAGATTTCGACCCCTTTCATCTTTGAATCTCTGTAAGTATCTTATTATTCTTCTTAGTATATTACTCTTCTTTTGTTATTATTTTCATTCTAATCGACTGAATCTTTGTTCTTGTTCTCGAATCTCGACTAAATAACTATTTCCTAAAACCCTAGATCTTGTTCTCGACTGTTAGTCGATTGATTATCTTTTTCTGTTCGAGGTTTCGAACCCCTTGAACTTGAAATATTTGTAAGTATCTTCTCTAACCCTAGTACTTTTGTTTCGTTTTTTCATTTTCATCTTCGATTATTTGCTAAATCTATTCTTCAACTTCATCTTCAGGGGAGTATCTTCAACACTTCAAATGACTCACTATGTAAGTCTGTTTTATTTTTTTTGTTTCTCTTAATCTTCGATTTGTTTTAGTTTTTATCTAATCCTCTGTTTTCTATGTTGTATCATTTTTTTCTTTAGTTTTTGTATCTTCTACTGACTTTCTAATTGTCTATTTTTTTTTTGCAGAACAACATACACATCTTGAGTTCTTAAATCCTAACTCACAGTGTCACATTCTTACTTAAGTACTTATAGTTTTATTGGGTTCATCTTTTACATCACAAGCATCTCTATAAGTATCACATTATGTTTATTCTTCTTTTTGGATGAATCAGATGCATGAGTTTATGGTATGATGCATGATTATGTGATGTTTGTTAATTTCTGATGGTGAAATGAAATCTAGCTTAGACTTGTGAAGGTGGGCTTTATAATTAACCTCATAACGCGATATGGTAATTGAGTCGCTTCTGTTTATGATGGTCGATTCGGAATCCGCAACATGGTCTATAGGATTTCTTACCAAATGATGATAAGTAATTAATGTTTGTGATGATTAGTTGAATTAAATTCTGATGGTAAATAGAAATCTAGTTTAGACTTGTGATGGTGGGTTCTAGAATTAGCCTCGTAACGCGATATGATTCCTTGCCAATATTTGGTAAGTTGAGTCGCGTCCTGTTTATGATGGTTGATTTGGAGTCCGCAACATGGTATATGGGATTTCTTACCAAATGATGATGTGTTGCTCTTGCAACTGCCTACTGGAGTGTTGCTTTTTGTTGTTGTCGACTTGTTGCCTGATGATGTGGTGTTGTAATGCTGTTCCTTCATGCTGCTCCTTGATGCTACTTGAATCTTGATGATGCTATACTTTATGTTTTGTGTGTGGAATTATGGATATGAAACAGTTTAATGTGTTATCTTTTGTTTTAGATGTGACAGTTGTATAGATAATGGCGAGTCAAGACTTCGAATCAAAGTATCGACATAATATGTCCAAGTCTTTACAAATATCGACCAAGTGATGATTCTATGAATTTTACATCCTAGTTTCTTGTTCATTGCTTATTTGTATTTAAATGTAAGTAGTAGGTTAAATCTTAATAGTTTAAACTGAAGAAGAATTTTAATATATTGATATTTTTGTTCTGTTTTGGGCTTTATACCCGGTCCCGTCCGACCGATGTCCGGCAATAAAAACGGTCATGGACGGGCTTTTTCACCAAGTAATTTCCGTTTAGTCCGACCGTTTAGTCCGAATGTCCGAGCGGTCAATGATAGCATGTGTCCGTTCCGCCCGGACCGAGAGAGTAGTTGTCCGCGGACTGCCCGTCCGGTCCGATTCCCACCCCTACCCTAGTGTATATATATAGGACTTAGGTAGTTAAGTCTGGTTCTTACTCTAAGCCATTTTTTTCCTATATTGTACATCTTTCTCTGCCGGGCGAGTTTGCGTCGTCTGTGGGGGTGCCTATAATGAGGACTGAGTCAACCACTGCTATCCCAATTTTGTTATTTATCTTAGCCATGATTGTTATTAGTTTATCTTAGCCTAGGGTTTTGTACAGTCAAAGTCGAATTGATTTTGGATAACTTCAGTCATATGATAATAAAATTCATTATCTTGAAGTTAGTCAGCTTTAGTGTTTTCATGTATTGACCACATTGCAATCTATGTTTTTTACCACAAAAGCTGTACTTGCTCAGTTTGATACAATATTCCTTCCCACTACAATACCCCAAATTTTTAATAAATCATGTATACCATATACGTGTATATAAAAATAAAACAACAAATATATTGACCTAGATTTTGTGTTATGAAACCACTACAAACCTTAATTATATGATCATGGTTTATAATATGATCATGGTCTATATACAAAGGCACTACATATTTTTAAGTGTTTTTTTTTGTTTCTTATTTCATAACCTTGGTAAGTGGTTAATGTAATACCAAAGATTTGACGTTGTTTTATGACATTACACTACAAAATAAGATTTTGATAAAGAAAGAAGAAAGAATGAAGATAACAAAGTTTAGACCACAAAAGTGTTAATTAAAGAAGCTTAGGTCGCCGTTAGGACCTACCGAAAATATGTCTTTTCTTTGATTTTGTTTTATCTATGGTTGAAGTGTCCCTATCTGACCTAACTTACAACATCATATCTTAGCTTAAATTGATTGAACAGAAACTAAGCTAGTAACTAGTATAAATCAATTCACCCCAAATAAAAAGGTTTGATGGTTGTATTCTTGTGGAGTTATAACTCTGTTGGTTTGGGTATATTTTATTATTTTGAAGTTGCTCTCAACAAAATATAGGAATTCTGGACCAGTAGGTATACCCTTTCACTAAAAATTACGTTTTTCGAATATTTCATTTGCTAAATATCTTTTTCAGTAAACAGGTTATTAAATTTCTTATTTTGCCTTTTTATTTTTATTTCTTCTTTGTAACCTTTTCTCTTTTTCATCTTTGTTTGTTTCTTTTCTCTTTTTCTTCTTTGTTTTTTCTTTCTTTCGTGTTTCTCTAATCTTTGTTCTCTTTCTTTTCTTTTCACTCTCTAATTTCTTTCTTTTCTCCTATCTATCATCTAAAGGTAGCAATATGAGTTAACCCGTGGGGTAACTGTCAAACTCCTAATAGGACAAGTTTGAGAAACCCGTTTACTAAATAAGATTAGAATGAGATGTTAAATGATAATTCTATATGTTATGGGACCAAAATAGGATTTGTTTTTCTTCCTTTCGTGTTCTTTCAATTTTTTTTCTTTTCTTTCTACTCTCTTTATTTCTTTTCTCTGGTCTATCATCTAAGGTTAGCAAGGTGAGTAGAAAGAAAAGAAAGAGATGTTTGAAAACCCGATTAATAAATCAGATGAGAATGAGATGTTTCTTTTTTTTGATGAAATGAATGAGATGTTAAATGATCTAATATGTTATGGAAGGAAATGAAATTTGATAGCAAAACCTGCCTCACCTCAATAACACATTAATTATATAATTACAGTACATTTAAATAATTAAACAAAAAATATATAATAAAAAATACAAGATGGTCATCACTAACCTTAGATTCATTTTAGTCGTCAAACGTAATCAATTACACACATTTTCTTAATAAATATTAGTAAGTTATTTATATAATTATATATAGTAATTATATATAGTAATTAAATATTTTGTTATGTTTTAAGAAATAAATATTTTAGTTAATTTAACAACAAATTGATATTTAAAAGGGTTATCCCGTGAAACTCTTTGCACTTTATCAAAAATACTCAGAAGACTCCTTTTTCCGTTAAATGTCCGTTACTCTCTCTCTTCCATCTCATCACCTTTCTCTGCCACGTCATATTTCTCGCCACCTCATCATCTCTCCACTCACCTCTCTTCTCCGGTGAATTTTTTTAAGTATGAAAGTGCCGGAATTTTTGACCGCCCGACGACCCTGTCGGAGAAGATGTTGAGGTGGCAGAGAGGTGATGAGATGGAGGAGAGAAAGTAAGGGACATTTAACGGTAACGGAAAAAAAGTTTTTTTAAGTATTTTTGATAAAGTAGGGGGCTTCGCGAGAAGCTGGTCACAAATTAGAGGGTCTTTCGGGAAATAATCCTATTTAAAATTCAACTTTGGTGGTATATTTGGACAACCCACCCTGCCCTGGTTAATAATGCGACGGGATTGAAGAGGGGCGACCTGTCCCAAACCCGCCTTATTTTCAATTTCTTTGGTATTTTCGTAATTTGCGACTGATTGCAAAATATTTGCAACTAGTTGTAACTGCTTGTGTAACGTAAAAATTTACAAATGTTGAGATTTTAATTAAGTAATATATAATTTGTCTTTTTAACTAAAAAAACTAATATTGGACCGAAAGCCTAATTTCATGAATTGAAAAACTCTAGTGTCACCTAGGATTTTTTTTAGTTTCTTACAAAACTCTCTCAAACGCAAAATCAGTTTGGATCTGAAGATGACCTAACAACATTTAACTTTAAGATTTTATATTTGAAATTTCTTTTGAGGATCTTTTTCACTCGGTATTGAAAACAAACTTCACATTTAAGAAATGACATTTATGTAACTTTAAGTTTTTAAAATTTTGTGTTCGAGACGTCTCTTGGATCGAGGAGACGTCTCTTGGATTGAGGTGTTATTGTATATAACTAGGTTTCCGCCGCGTCCTACGGACACGACAGATCCCTCTTGGCTAACGCCGTAAAATTCTCAATTTCTTCTCTATTAATTAACAACTTCAATAGAAATTACACTCAATGTAACTTCACTTAACTCCTACAAAAAATTAACCTCACATAAATAATAATTACAAACAAAGAAAGAAAATATAAGAATTACAAACAATTACAAACCTATACAAAATGAGAAAAGATAAGAATTACAAACAAAGAAAAGAAAAATGTGTTTCTTAGTAAAACTTTGAAGTGCGATGGATTGTGGAACAAAGAGAAAAAGTAACAAAAAACCGACTTAAATATGCCTAGATAGTAGTTATCAAAACTAAACATAGAAGGTTGGAGATAATCGTGGAGGAAGAGAGGGAAATAAGGAATGTGGGTGGAGACAGAGGAAATTCGTGGGCAGTTAGTCTCTTGATGTGGGTGTTACTTTCAAATTTACCCTTTTAGTATATGCCTAATTACTCACATTGTGTACCATTAGATTTGATCTGAAATAAACTTAGAACATAAATGGACGGACAGACTTATACCCTGAATAACTACTGAGCTGTTTTATTATATAGGATGTGGGTGGAGAGAGAGGAAATTCGTGGGCAGTTAGTCCCTTGATGTGGGTGTTACTTTCAAATTTATCCTTTTAGTATATGCCTACTTACTCACATTGTGTACCATTAGATTTGATCTGAAATAAACTTAGAACATAAATGGACGGCCAGACTTATACCCTGAATAACTACTGAGCTGTTTTATTATATAGGATATTGAGTATTTTATGGTTTGTAATTATGTTTACAATTAGAGATATTTGTGTAATTTGTGTTTTCCTCTTTTGATTATAAATACAGTCATACCCTATCTAGTAAAGAGTATCTCAATTAAGACTGACACATAAGACAATTTGAATTTTTTTTTTTTCAGTTTTGCATCGAAGATGCTCTCAGTTCAGTAAGTCATGGAGTGATGGAGTTCTACTACCAATAATAATCGAATTTCAGACATCCAGATTGCGCAACAGGGGTTCAACCACAATATTAAAAGTGGTGGACTATTGTCTCTAATCGTAATCAGACTCTTACTCACTTAACTGGGAATAATTAGAGGCTTAGTTACTGACTTACTGGTATATAAACATCAATGTTCTCCAACAGACACTATAATTAAAGAACAAAAGGTACCATGATTAAAGTAAAGTTGGCACCTAATCTTTATATAATATCTAGCAAAGAGGGTCAACCTTATAATTATATCTATCTTTGTTTATTTCTTAATTCATTATATTTAGAGGATCTTAAATTAACTTAATATGGTTATGAATCTCTGGCTCTCTGCTACCAAACTCTAATGTCTTACAAAAAGGCAGTATCTTAACAAAGAATTAATAGTTAAACTTTCGTACTCAAATATGTTTTCTTGCTCTCTTGTTTTACATGAAAAAAATCCAGGGTGTTCATAGAAAAAGACCGTTGTGTGACCATATAACGCTAATGGTTTTTATTTCCTTAAAGAGAATATATTTCATACCGGCCAAAAAGGTTTCGCAATGGGCATGGAAGGCCTTACAAAAATGGGGAAACAATTACCTTTTAACTGTGAAATGGCGAGTTCCATCCGATTGAGGATATAAATCAGACATCTAGAACAAAGTGGAGTCTAACCCAAATATTTGATTAATATCTGGAGTCAAATGTAAAATTTTTTCCATATAATATTGTTACACCAACTGCTCCTTCTGATCATCACCAGAAACATTTTAACTGGTCTTCATTTTGGGTTTGATGTTTACACCTAACCCACTTTAGCACCTTTAGTTGGTACACATTTTTACTCGAATAAGAAACCCCTAAAACTACAATTATAAACATATTCTCACACTCTAACACACCATAATTATCTTCAATTTTTTAGTATTTTCCGTTGAGCACGTACGACCATGGCTTTGGATGAACAAGAAGCTTCTTCCGTATACATTTTTTAGTGAAACTTTTTTCGTCTCTTCCAATTCCACCACCATTCTTTTTTTCGTAATGGTCACCAACCAATTGTCGTTGCCATCAACTTTTAATTTTATTTTCAAACCTTTCTCTTTTTTCCTCCGACTACCACCCCCGACCACCATCATCATTTCTCTCTCCTCTTCATTCATCTCTCTCTCTCTCTCTCTCTCTCTCTCTCTCTCCTTCTCCTCACAATTTTCCATAAACTAGATTGTCATTGCGACGAAGATGACTTTTCCTTCGCATGAACAGAAAGAGAGAGCAAGCGTAGGAGAGAGACATGAAAGATAAATAATGGTGGTACTGGTAGGAGGAGAGGAGAAAGAAGAAAAAGAGGAAGGAGATGAGAAAAATGTTCGTAGTGGTTGGAGGTGTGGCTGGAGGTGGTACGAGGAGATGATAGCCGAAAATCATGACCACAAATGGGAAGATACAAGGAAGAAGAAGTTTTGTTGCTTAAGAAAACCTGAAAACATAATTTTTTCTTGTTTTTCGAAAGTGCTGGCCTTGAGCATTTGTTTTTGTATGCTCTCGTTTTTCTTTCGGTTACCACTCCCTCTCTTCTTTTGGTATATAAAGTTTCTTTTATTCTATAAATTTTTTAATTGAGAATCTAAAACAAAGACATTGAAGTTCAGAAGTGAGAAATCAACATTTACTCATACATGAGGGACGCCTCTAGTTAGTTTCTCTAGGATGTACAATACTCGAATGTCAGTGAACATTATTTATCTAAGCGATTAAGCTTAAACTCACACTAGACAAGTTTGCACTGGTTATGATTCCACGTAACATAGCAATTAAAATTGGTACCTATATTGATTATTTGGGTGAAACAAATAATATCTAACTACAAGTTATATAAAACACTAATTATGATGATTGCTTGAGCTTAGTGAACGACTGAACCCAACTCTCACTGAAGCAAAAACACATTTTGTATAAATTTTGTTAATGACACAAATTCTAATACTTCGTATGGTGTGAGATATAAAGAAGACTAGTTGTACACCTCTCGTAAGTGCATATCCAAACATGTCTGTACCCGACAGACACGGACACGGTTGTGTGAGTCAAGGGAGTCATTCATAAATCATCAAAAGATAAGGGTTGATTAATGATATTATTATAATACTAGGACTAGATACTAAATTACCATCAGTGTAGTAAAGAAAAGTGAACGTTAGGAGAGAGAGAGAGAGGGGGTAGAGAGAGAGACTTAAAGTTGTGTCCGTGAACTGGATTGAAAATGTGGGTTGCTTTTCAGGAAATAAACCACTTCCAAGGCAAGCAACGAAGTTAAGAAGAAACCCTAAAAAAAGTTTCTCAACTCGAAGATGATCTCCTACTTATTAACAGGTGATCAGATCGATTTCTCTCTCTCTCTCTCTCTCTCTCTCTCTCTCTCTCTCTCTAAATTAAACTTAAATGTCGCTGTTTCTAAAACGTCATCTACTTTCATTTCCTTCCTTTCAGAACAATCTATTTCTTAATCTTACTCCTTTTAGATTCTCCGTTTATTCGGTCTTTCAATGGCGTCTGAACTAATAATTACTATTTTCTTATCATTTTTAAGAGTGATTTGAGAAGAAGCTCAATTTGATGGCGTCAAAACAAGGTCCTAAATCGAGGAAATCAAGTTCAAGTTTTGCTAAATCTGTAAATTCTCCTTCTTCTTCATCTACTTCGACTTCAAAACAGATACAGGAGACATCTGTTGATTGTTATAGCTCCCCTGCTTCTACATCAGCTCCAAGCAAAGCTCAACATATGATGTACACTGAAAGTGTTCCCCTTGATATTGAGAGATCTAAAGAAAATGTCACTGTTACAGTTCGATTTCGTCCACTTAGGTGCTGCTCTTTAATTCCTAAATTGCTTATCATTTGTAATTCTGTACCACTTTTTAGTTACTGGGTTTTAGTGATAATGAAAATTCATATTTTCTTAATAGCCCAAAGGAAATTCGACAAGGGGAGGAAGCTGCATGGTATGCGGACGGAGAAACTATTGTGCGGAATGAATACAATCCTTCAATAGCTTACGCTTATGGTATGTTACTCGTGGCATTCGCTCATTTCGCATCCTGTTTCCTGGAATGGACAAATTTTTTGTTAAAGATGAAAATTGGAGAATATATTAGCCCACATTTGAGATTCTTGTATAATTACTTTAAAATTTACGTACTTCTTCATTTCTTGCTAAGAGACGGTTTCCCATGCTTTCTAGCAAATTGGAAAATCAACGAGATAAACGGTTTCTGGGTTTACTCCACTGTACCCCTTTTTACCCATTCCGCATTTACTTATACTATATTACTATGTATAAAACTTTCTTGATAAATAGAAATTTAGAGAGGCAGATCAAATGGTTCAAAATTGGCACGCCGAGAGGGGTTCAGTTGATGGGTGGTCTAAATGTTCTGCCTCTTTAGCTGCCTGTGGCTGAGTTGTTGTGATGGGTCATGATTATTTTGCTACATAAACTAATGCTTATAACATTAAATTATGAAATACTTCGATGAAGCATTATCCGTTACCTTGTTATTTTCTTTTTTCATCTCTTTTTTCACATGAATGTTGAAGACCCTGAATCCTTGTTGATGTTTGATTTTCTGACAACTTCTAAATCAACTCACGTATAGTGGTCAATAGTCTTGTATCACGGGAGTGTTAGTTCGGGGGAAAAAAATTCTTTCTCCCTTTAAACCATGACGATTTGCAAAGAAGGAAGTGAACGGTTCAGTTTTTGTCTTTATGTTTTGCTTACTTGAGTTTTCTCTCATTCCAGATCGAGTTTTTGGCCCTACAACAACAACACACCATGTTTATGATGTGGCTGCTCAAAATGTAATTGCTGGTGCAATGAATGGCATCAACGGTAAGTAATGATAAACTCATTATTTGAGTTTGTAATTTTGCTGGCAAAAGGGCTGTGAATCAAAATTAACGCATGCTCTAGAGTCTTATGGTCCCTGGTACAAAAAATTCTCGACATTATTCCCCTCACACATCTAGAAAGAAGCACCTAGTTAAATCTTAACAGATGACCAAAAACAAACTTCTAGAGACATCCTAGAAAAGGAACTTCAAGCAAAAAAAATATAAACTATAGAAGCACTGCTTATGACCTGCGCGACATTGTGCCATATCAAATAACGTTTTGCCTTTCCTGATTTGATTTTGAGTGGACAAATTGAAAACATTATGAAGGTTATAATTACTATTTGTATTCATATAGCCTTTATCTTTATCTTCGTCCTCCTTTTTGGAATAGGTACTATTTTTGCCTATGGAGTGACAAGCAGTGGGAAGACCCATACAATGCATGTAAGAATATTTATCTGTGTTCTCTCTCTCTCTCTCTAGCACACACACATACATGTATATACTCCTTTAAGACACCTCCAGTGAGGCACCCTTACTCTTTGTGACAATGATTACCAGATCATGCAAATAATCCTGATTTAAGGAGTGTAGTGCATATTCATTTGATTCTTTAGAGTTGACCAAGTAAATAGTTTAATTCTTTTGGGGCCGCGAGTTCCTACAATTCCCTGATTTTTATGAGATGATCTCCATGCGAAGGAGGTCCTAAATGGTTATCTCCATTCATTAAGTACCAGTGTTTGATATGTTTGATATATGGCGCTTAATCTGTAGACCACGTAATCTAAGAGTGTAGGACTAACTATTTTTGGTGCACAAATTACAGGGTGATCAGAGGTCCCCTGGAATCATACCGCTGGCAGTGAAGGATACATTTAGTATAATTCAAGAGGTACTGTAAACTGGGCACTTTGTAGATCCTTATTAGTTATCCTAATTCCTAACTATATTAGCGTTGACCTCACATATTTTGTGCCCCAGACTCCTGACCGTGAATTTCTCCTTCGTGTGTCGTACTTGGAAATCTACAATGAAGTAAGGCTCTTCTAGTTTTCTTAAAATTTTCCTGGACATTCTTTATTTAATAATCTCGGAAATTTTGTGCTTTATAATTGATGTATGGTTCATGACATGTGATTTATATGCCAATGGTAGTTGTTATTGTTTCTACTTCATATTCCACAGCATGAAGCTATTCTACATGATGGAATATAAGCTTTTTTGTATGCATACCTTATCTTTGGGTAGCAACTTTTTTATTCTGCATTTGTCATTGTCAATTGGGTTTACCATGAATTCCATGAAATCTTTCGGCAATCAAGTGGGTGCTCTTGGAAGAATTCCAAAGGGTAGAAATCCAGTGATGTTGTTGTATATAGTCGTTCTTGCACTTGCTATTTTTGATAATCAACATAAAAAGGTGTAAGTAAATGATAGATGTTAACCTTTCTAAGATAATGCAACTCTTTTTTTTTCTCACAATAGTTCATCTTTCCTTATCATTTTACCATGTCTTTTGTGACAAGAACCAACAGAAAAAATTGCAAACCCAAACAACTACGCTACTTGCTTATGGTCGCGCGAACTATGTCTTTTGTAATACTCATATTATTGGTCATGACTGGGTGTAACTTTTCTTTCAATTTCAGGTTGTCAATGACTTGTTAAATCCTGCAGGCCAGAACCTGAGAGTTAGAGAGGACATCCAGGTGTTTGTCTATTTTAGTTCCTTATAAAGAAATTCAACAAGATATCAGTGCATTCAATATTCATGTCTTTGTATTTATAAATGTAGACTCCCGCTGAGTTCCTAACAATGTTTTAGACGCTGCTGTAATAGAACATATACATCTGTCTCTGCTACTAAATGTACTCGTTGAAGAATCACGAGTCACAACTACAATCAAGCAGATTGATTCTTACCTTATAATATTCGGTTCTTCATAAAATAAATATAGGATTAACACATACTGACTAGCAGAAAACAAGTATCAACTCACTTGGAATTTTAGCTTTAGGAAGTAAAGTGCTATCTTAATTCGGTGATCAAGAATGTGTATATTTCTTGATACGTCAAGCAGAGAATGTAACTAATTCAGAGAACTCTGAATTATTTCCACGGGAGTTATTATTTTAAATAACGTACATTAAACTACATGTAGGAAGTCGACAAGCTGGAACTGTAATATGGATTATGTTAGGTTCAGAGAATCTAAGGAGGGGGGATGTAAGAAATTGCCAGTCCTTTTGTGTTTATCTTATAAAATCATACAAAGTGCTAACCATTAGTATCAGTACATGTTTTATGGAGTATAGTAGTTTTGTTTAGATTACCCATTAAAGGTAATCTTACTTTATGAAGCAAAAGGAACTGAACATCTCTGGAAGCAAGCTGAAACATCTGTATCTTTGCGTATCTTCCGGAAATTAGATAACAATGTTTGAAACACCTCAAGAAAGAACTTTATCTGGATTAGTATGGACTAAATAAGATACTTTATTGGAAGTTAAAATGTACTAAATCAGTATATTTGAAATCTCTGGTTGCTTTTGCTTTCTAATCATTTTGAGGTAGCTGGGAAAACAATAAAGAGTAACTCCGACTTAAGTGATAAAAATAGAAAAGTTCAGAAGTTCACTTTTGAATGTTACGAGTTTAATAAACAGATGTACTTTGCAGCTGTGTGTTGGGAGGCAGGGCTGTATTTCACATATCTTAGTAGTACATCGTACTAACCAAGTATAGTGTTTGTATCTGGAGTTACCAACTTAGAAACCTTTGTTCGTTGTGTTTTGTTATATCTCTGTGGGCTTAGGTAAGCAATAAGCTAAATGAGAATGAACTTTTGACTTAAATGAGTCGTTTTGTTGAAAATATACTCTTTGAATCCCAGAGCCTCTTCAAGTTTGAAAGTAATTACGAGGAAAGGTTGAGCAGTAAGCTCGTATGTCGTGTTACATTTTTCCTTTTTTATTAGTGGGTTTTCCGAAAAGTAATAACTAGTTTTTTTTTCTCCTAGTTCCCGATTCCTTGAACAACCTCTTGTAGTTGATATATTTCATATTCTATAACTTTTTATGAACTATTCAGCCTATACTCCATTGGCCTACCAGGAATTAACTACTGTGATGGCTGTAGGGCACATTTGTTGAAGGTATAAAGGAAGAAGTTGTACTATCTCCTGCACATGCCCTGTCTCTAATAGCAGCAGGAGAAGGTGGAAGCTCTATCTATTTTATCTTTACTTAATTTATTCCATATTCTTTTACTACTTATGCCTAGTACCAAGCAAATGTTCTACTTTAAGTTTATTTCCCAATTGATGAAGTGTTTCTTCAGTTAGGAATTAATGGTTACTTTTGCCTTTTTAGACGCATGCTAAAAATGTGTCTTTGAGATGCTTCTTACATCTCTATGTTTTACTATAATACTATGTTTTTTAGATTGAGTTATTATACTAAGCTGGCTTACATACGTAGGTCTTTGTTCCTATGGAAAGTGTAGTGTTAACGTGTAAGTTGGTTGCGTTTTGAACTTTTGACCAGGCTTAATGATAAATATTTGTCTTGAACAACAGCACACAGGCATGTGGGATCAACCAATTTTAACTTGCTCAGCAGCAGAAGCCATACAATATTTACACTGGTATATTAGTTATACACTTCAGACATGTAATTTTGCTTCGATCAAGTTTCTTTATTTTCTCTTACATTCTTACTCTTATACTTTCCATACACAAACAAAAGATAACATATAGATCATAAAGACATTCCCAAAAGAAGTTATCATATCGCTATTACCCCGAATTTGGCAATCTCGCCCTTCGATGCTGCGGTTGATATAAGAAAATTTCACAATTATCAAATCTCCAGAGGCATGCACCATCTAGCAATTCAATTATCAAATTGCAAAATATGTTAAGGTTCCTAGACTACAGTAAGTGTAGGATCTGGGTCTAATTATGATATGGGAGTTCCCAATTGATCGAAAGAGTACGGTTACCAAGTAATAAAGCAGATATCAACCTGGTTTATCTCAGACACAACACATTTTTTACCATGTATATTTAATTACTTCCTATATCTTCTATTTTTTTTTTAAAATTATTTATTTTATATGATATTTTTCCATGTATAAGTTTGTCCGTTCTTAAATCTTTCATCCTTAACCATATTACACTTTCTTAAATTTTAGTTTTCGAAAAAAGAAGAACTTTCTTAAATTTGAAATTTACATTTTTTACTTTGTAATATCCCTTAAAAGTGTTTTTCTTCTCTTTACGTGATAATTTTTATTGTAGTCCATTAAAAAAAAAAAGTCTTTATATATGTGTTGTTATCTCGTTGACAGACAATAGAGAGTAGCCCATGCGGCGAGGACAGCGTAGGTGAAGCAGTTAACCTGTCACAACTGGTGAGTCTCACAGGCTATTTACTTTAGACGTCTGTTTGCTTATTTATCGACTAGTTTATAAAATTTTCATCCATAAGTTACTTATCTTGTTTGTGGTTAATATATTTCATACATAAATTATTCTGTATATACTCGGTTGGTATCTTACGTTGCATGTTACTTGCAGAACCTCATCGATCTGGCAGGTTCTGAGAGCTCTAGGGCTGAAACCACTGGTGTGCGACGAAAAGAAGGAGCTTACATTAATAAAAGCCTACTAACTCTTGGAACTGTAAGGATTGAATTTATCTACAGAATGATTCTTGTAGTACTTGTTTTGAAACTACACAGCTGTTAGTTTTCTGCTGATATAGAGAAAGTTTGAATGGAATGTCACTGAGATCCTTCCCCAGGGTGTGCACAGCCCTTGGGCTGGCGAGTGCCTCAACCCTTGCCGTGCAACATAGGGCATCCCAAGGGCAAAGCTCGACAATGGGGGTGAATGGGAAGCTTCCAAGAGTTGCCCAATTCATCCCTGTCGTGGGAAACTGAAGAGGCACGTGGTAGGCCCCTCGGAGCCACCTTAGGCCAAAAAATCGAAAAATCCCCAGCTTATGCCCGACACTTGGGGAAGCATCTGCGAAGGTTTGCGAGCTGCTGGGTTCACAAGTAAACACAAAATTAGATGCTCAAGGCAAAACTGTACAGAATTAACTGATTCATATGATACACAAGTATTTGTTATTAAGTGATTTTCTGGGATAGCCAACTCATAGTAGTTTTCTTACATTCCTCCACTTCCTACAAGCCATCATCAGAGTTCTTCTCACGATTTGTGGAGGCTTTTAACCGCATATAACTGCACTTCACGTTATGGGATAGGCAGTATTAGCAATTCTAGTATATCGTTTAATCAAAATTTTAATTATTTATTTTAGAAATCATCTTTAGGTAATTAAGCTGGTAAACTGATTGGTAGTTTGATGGATAGGTTTTTGAAGCGCGTAGACTGTAAAGAATGATAGACCACAGAAATTGGTGCTTTGTACATTAAACAAGTTATACTAAGACTTACCATTATATGTGTATTACAACTACACAAAAATCTGAAGATGCAGCTGAATAAGCATTAAGAAATGTAAACGAACTTCACGTCTCTACGAAATTCGAACGAATTAGATCATTAAAAAAATGAGAATCAAGTGAACTAGATTTAAAGATGTTCATCAAACATCAGTCAACCTTTAAGAAATTAGAGTAACGAACTGTTCTATTTGATAATTATTCTCTTTGATGCAGAACAATATCTCCAACATCCTGCTAATATGTGATTTTTAGAACTGCAGGTTATATCGAAATTAACAGATGGACGAGCTACACATATACCATTCCGAGATTCAAAACTTACTCGGCTCCTTCAGTCCTCTTTAAGTGGTCATGGACGTGTATCAGTAAGCTTCCGTTGATGTCCTGTTTGATCTAAGAATTGTGCTAATTGGACTAGGCTGACCAGCTCTTTTGTAAACTGCAGCTGATATGTACAGTAACCCCTTCGTCAAGTAATTCAGAAGAGACTCATAACACATTGAAGTTTGCCCACCGTGCCAAACATATAGAGATTCAAGCATCACAAAACAAGGTATACTTGTTAAGTATTAGCTACCTTTTGTTTCCTTACAGTTGTGAATGTCAGTTAATTGAAGTTTTTCTATTCTATTGTAGATAATTGATGAGAAATCTCTCATTAAGAAATACCAGAATGAGATTTTTAGCTTGAAAGAAGAGTTGGAACAATTAAAAAGGGGAATAATATCTGTTCCTGTGAAAGATGGAGATGATAATTTTGTTCTTCTAAGACAAAAGGTACACATATAATGTACTTAACTTTTATTTCTTTCTGTGAGCATGCAAATTGTGACTCTTTAGCTTGATTCTAATATCTCATAATAGTTGTATCCCTTATCGGGAATCGTTTTGATGCTATGAATTCTCTTACTATAGTTGTAAACTAGACTAGTAGCAAAAAGGATTCTCTGAATGGCTGATATTTGGGTACTTAAAAAAAGGAAGGAGATCTAGAGGATCTTTTTTCCTAAGAGTCTCAGGCCATTGCATTGGAAAGTAAAAAGGTTTTCAAGATTTTCCTACCGGGAGGGGAGAATTAGGTAAACTCTATTGATTGCATCTTTCTCCAGTCCAGACCACCTGAGAAAATCATGAAATAGGGCTTCAATTGTACAACTACAAACCTCCAGCACTCCTTTCATTTGGTGTTATTTCGTAGTTCTTGTTCCGTGAAGATGCTTTGTTAGTGCTCCATTTTCCGTGAGAGTACTGAATTTAAACCTACGCTTGTGAGATAGCTGTCCAAACACTGAAAAGGAATATATAGATTCTCGGGAAGAGAAGCCATGCTGATCTCTTACTGCCCGCATCTCACAAGTTTCCATCACATAATTTATTTGGTGCTATGGTAGATATACTTGTAAACTTCAGTTTTCTGTTTCCCAGAGTTGTGCCAACTGGACAAAAAATTGGACTCCTAACACAATTATAGCAGTGACTCGGTACTAATTAATGGTTATAATGTAGCTATATATCAACATGTTCTTGAGATATGAAGAACCCCAAATTGTCAATTTGGTTTCATGAATCTAACTAACCTATCTTATTTAAGATAAACCATCTTGGCTATTTATGTGATAGACAACAAACCATCTAAATATTTTAGATTTTACTATGTCTAGAGTTTGTCCAGAGGCTTGTGGATTTTACTATGTCTAGAATCTCTGATAAGTGACATAGAGTATCAATACATGATGCCCGTTATTTGTGTTGGAAAAGTGGATCACAGCTCGTAGTGAAATGTACATGTCGAGCTTTGTTCTCTGATGCAAGTTTGGTTAAGTAAGAAGAACTATAATTATGTTTTAATGAAACAACTATTATTATAATAGCACTCCTTCAAACAATTAAGGTGTAATTATAATAGTTCTGATACCAATGAGGAGACAAAAATTAGTCTGAATAATAGCAACGATTTATTTGAATTTCAATTTTCTGAGGCTTTCAATGTATTTATCTCTTTTTAGCTAGGGATTATGAGATTATCCTGGCAACCCAGTTGCCAATCTTATCCATATTCCGCTAATATCATAATCATTGCACTATTGCAGCATATGTTTCCGTTCATGAGAATATGTGTTTCACTTGTTTAAACTGTTTTGTTGTTATGATACGAAAAGCTAGAAGATGGCCAATTCAAGCTGCAATCGAGGTTGGAAGAAGAAGAAGAGGCTAAAGCTGCTTTGCTTGGGAGGATACAGCGGTTGACAAAACTAATTTTGGTTTCCACGAATGCCACACAATCAACAAGATTTCCTCAACGTCCTGATCTTAGAAGAAGGCATTCTTTTGGAGAAGAAGAGGTTTAGTGTTTGATCTTCTCGACTGACTTTCCTGATCATGGTCCAATAAAACAGAGTATTTTCTTAGTACATTTGGTTACATTCCACTTTGGATTAACCATTTGTTTGCTAATTTTGGACTTCCATCTTAAATTTATTTGCTCAAGTAGATTAAGAGTATCAAACTTTTGTCTTATTTTAGTGGCGATGATTGTGCAGCTTGCTCACCTTCCTTACAAGAGGAGGGACTTGATCTTGGATGAGGAAAACATTGACTTGTATGTTTCTCAAGATGGCAATGGTGAAACTGCAGATGATTCTCTCAAGGAGGAAAAGAAGACTAGGAAACATGGATTGCTCAATTGGTTCAAGTTGAAGGTATGCAAAAATCCCTCTTAAATTTGTGTCGGCAGAAATACTAATTTGAAGATAGTGCTCTGTCTTTTTTGCTTCTGCGAATCTATCTGAATCGTTTTCAAATAGCAATGTAGGCAGTAGGCACAATAAATGATCCAATTTTATGCAATGCAAATACACAATAGGTTTAGTACTTCGGAGAGAAACTGTTGTAAGATGCGGACTCTGTTTGTGTCATGTTGTGTCCGCTGCTTCAGTTGATCTGGAGATTAATTGAAGATAGTACTCATTACTTTGATAGACTAGTCTAATTCTTTTTTATGTAGTTATATAGTAAATAAATATTTGTGGCAAATGGTAAGTAATTAAGCATGGCTGAATATTGTTCTGGATTTTATTTTCCACTACCTGATAGAATTTATTGCGATAAATACCAAACGTAGAATATGAATTGAATGTTAGGATGCATAATTAGCACAGCCCAGAGTGTTTGGAATGGTGTCATTTGATGGTACATAAGCTATTTACAATTGTATTGGAACGATATCCTTCATTTTGGTCGCGGCGTCCTTATTTGTATTAGTTGATATCTTTGGATAGCTCTGGGAAAGCTAGCAAAAATAAGGCTACTGTGGGTTCTGACTGATGCTTACCTGATTTATATTTAATTGTATTGTTCAGAAACGAGATAGTAGTTCAGCGACACTGACAAGCACAGACGGTGATAGATCAAGTGTTTCAAAATCAATTACTGCACCTTCAACCCCTCAAGCAGAGAGCGTAAATTGTCCTGTGGAATCAAGGGTCTCCACTTCTTTACTTGCAGAGAGTATTCCTTCAGAAGATCTTCTATTGGAGACGAGACAAGATGGAGATGTTGCTGACGATGACTTTTGTGGACAACAAACGCCATTGGTATGTTGTTTTACCTTTAGTTACTATATTTTCTGTTCTCCCAAAAAAATGAATCCATGGTTGGTGTATTATTTGAGGTTTTAGTATCTTTTCCTTTGAGTATTAGTCTTCGTGAAGCAAATAAGTAACTAATGTACGGCAACTGGGGAAGTGAATAAGCTTCTATTAAGATACTTATAGATGGATTCAAGTGAACTCCTTTTATGGTCAGTTTGGTGAAGACAAGAATGTTTTCCTACCACTGGTTCACATTTCAAATGATGTGGATGGAGGATACACAAGAGGTTCTGATGGAATATCATACCTGAAGGAGGCAATCTGGATTCTAAAACTGTGTTATCCGTGTTCATTTTGTGAACTTGGCAAATGTGTACATATTGGTTCCTTGTCCTCAACTGCCAATCGATGCTTCTTCTTCACATACTTTTAGCTATAGAATTTGTGTTTCTTGGCACAAGGTACTAAATACTTGGTTATTTTACTGTTTCCTCTTCCTAAAAAAAATGTAAATTTGTGGTATCCGTGTGGTTGACAGTGCACTGTTGTCCATTAAGCATGGAAACCTTGAGACTACTTTCCAGTATTAACAAAAATGACTGTTGAAGTAAGTAGATACTGTAAATTTTGTTACTTTCTGTTGTCTAGTTTTTATTGCCTCTAGTTAGCCATCAGTATCTTCCTAAGGGAAAAAAATTCAGAAGCGGTCATGCCCTAGATTCACCTACAATTGCTTGTCGCTTGTAAATTTAGCAGGGATCTTGGATGTTGACATCTCAAGAGACTTGATGAGAACAATGTATGGCTTAATGGTTGTCTTAGCTACTCACCCACTCATATTTTCCTGGACTCATAATTTTCTCTAATCCCTTCAAGTTGGAGTGTATTGCCTAAAAAATTGTTGTGGATGCCACATTTATTTAGCTATGCAATTGGATGCTAAAACTTGCTGGTCAGGACGTCCTCCATTTTTTCTTTATTTTCTATCTAATGTTCATATTTTTTTTTTATCCCAGACTAGCATTAAAATGATAGACCAAATCGATCTTCTAAGAGAGCAACAAAAGATTTTGTCTGGAGAGGTAGCACTTCATTTAAGTTCTTTAAAGCGGTTGTCGGAAGAGGCTTCAAGTAACCCCAGGAAAGAACAAATTCAGGTATTTGTCGCAACTCCTTGTCCTTCAAATTGTGTCACCCTCTTTGTGCTCTAAGAGCAGTATCCTGAAATTCCTTCATACTTTAAGGTGGAGATAAGGAAACTTAATAACGAAATCAAGGTGAAAAACCAACAGATAGATTCCCTTGAAAAGCAGATTGCTTCTGGCATTCTAGCTTCTCACGACAAGATGGATACATCAGAGCTATCACAGGTAATAACTATTCTTTATATTCTTTATTTCTTATTTTACTTCTATATTCCTAAAAAGGGAGAAGGGCGAATCAAAGCCGCGGAATTTGAAGTGGGTAATCCTAATTCTGATCCTACTCTCAATTTGTGCTGCAGTCTTTTGCTGAACTGGTGGGGCAACTAAATGAGAAATCTTTTGATCTTGAGGTGAATAACAAACTCAATTTCCCCATCTCCTGAAAGGCATAGATGGCATGATGATAGAAAGCTAATTTAATTTGAATGCCTCTGTTCTTCTTTTCTTAGATACTCTTTACCGGGTTAATTCAGTTTTCAACTAGAGAGATGTGGAAAACAAAAAGAACAGAAAGAAAATCTTGTTTCTAATGATGAACTGCATTATTATGTTGTCATTTGTCCGAAGATTTAATTTTGAATGTTCATGTTATATACTGTTTTAGGTGAAAACTGCTGATAACAGAATAATTCAAGAGAGACTCAATGAAAAGGTAAAGTAACAAGTAGGGGAAGTTAATCTGAAGCTTTTCTCTTAATAGTTTTCTAAATTAATTAAGAATTCGAAGATTTAATTTTGAATGTTCATGTTATATACTGTTGTAACATCATATCTTTTTCTATCAGATCTATGAATGCGAGTCATTACAGGAGGCAGTTGCTTCCTTGAAACAGCAGTTGTCTGATGCTTTGGAAATTAGGAATTCCAGAGAATTGATAGCTGAATATGACAGTAAAGATGGAACTTCCCAGGAAATTTCCATCAAGAAGGAAAATACAGTCTCCAGAGATCCGAATGTAGAGTTGCTGCTGCAAACGCAGGTTTAGTTCTCAGAACCTTTTAGCTAACGGTGTTCTTAATAATTATGAATTCCAGGTATTCAATACCGTGATGTTATTTTTTATAAGTTCATAGATCAGCCTACACGGAAAAAGTCTCGCCGCAATGGTCAGATGTTTTGTGAATTTTGATTAGTTTCTGACGTAGGACTTATTTTCCTGTCAACAATACAGCTTTGTTCTGATAATTTTGAGATTGCTTTGTTTTACCTTGAAATAGGCAGCCGAGCTGGAACAATTGAACCAGAAAGTAACTGAACTTACAGAAGCAAAAGAACAATTAGAAACACGAAACCAGAAACTAGCAGAAGAGAGTTCATACGCAAAAGGATTAGCATCAGCAGCTGCAGTTGAACTAAAGGCATTATCCGAAGAAGTTGCCAAACTTATGAACCATAATGAGAGGCTCACTACAGAGATATCAGCGTTAAAGAGTTCACCAAGTCAACGTAGAAATAGTGGTGGTGGTGGTGGAGGCAGGAACGGAAGAAGAGACAGCTTCGGCAGTAAGCAGCAAAACCAAGTGGGAGGATCTATAGCAGAAGTGAGAAGAGAACTCACAATAAGCCGAGAGAGAGAAATGTCATATGAAGCTGCATTATCTGAAAAGGAACAAAAAGAAGCTCAGCTTCAAAAGAAAGTAGAAGAATCGAAACAGAGAGAAGCTTATCTTGAGAATGAACTAGCAAACATGTGGGTACTCGTAGCTAAGCTGAAAAAATCAAATGGAACGAATGAATTTGATGAACCTGCAGAATTGGGAAGAGAAACTGAGAGACTGGATGACTTCAAGATATGGGATGATTCCCCAGTGAAGAAGGGCATTCAATAAGATTTGAGCTGATTTATTTTTGTGTTTTTTTGTATTGGTATTTGAAGAAGGTAAAATAAACCGTAGGAAAGAAAAGAATACAAGGAAAAAAGAAGTTCAAGTTTGTTTGGGCATCATGCTGTTGTGTAAAGGTTTGAAGTAATATCATTTTTTTTGCTCTCTCTCTCTCTCTCTCACTCTCACACTATCTATCTATGTATATACTTTTTATGGAACAGTCGAGATTTTTTTGAACCGTTGGATCGTGAAACTTGAGATGTTTATCAGAATAAATCGGAGGGCCTCCCTAAGAAAGTCCATTGTGTTTTATATCAAGATGAAAAGTGTTGGAGTCTCAGCAACTAAAATCTGGAGTTGGTTGCAGTTTGTTATAGTCGAGTAGTTATCGAGTAGGTTGTCGTGTTATGGTTTTACATCCCCTAACTTTTATCCCTTTTCTTATACTAGAATGATGGAGAAGCCTTTCAACCAAAAAAGAATAATGGAGAAGCACCAAAGCCACCTCAGAAATTGTAGCTTTATATAATTTTTATCTTTTCTCTTATACTAGAATGATGTAGAAGCGCCTAAAGGAAAAAAAGAGAATGATGGAGAAGCGCCAAAGCCAACGCACAACTCGTAGTTTTATATAACATGTATGCGAGAAACATTGGTTTGTTTCTCTCCTTCACCTAACATGGACTTTTGTAATGTCATTTTCTTGATTATCGACAGTTGAAGTTGAAACGTCTCCAAGATGAGAGTAGGACGTATGAAAAATGGGTGTATTGAAGTAGTTTTTTCTTCGGTTTGGTAATGTCATTTTCTTTCTTATCAGCATTTGAAGTTGAAACGGCTCCAAGATGAGAGTAGGACGTATGAAAAATGTGTCTATTGAAGTAGTTTTTTCTTTGGTTCGGTAATGTCATTTTCATTCTTATGTGCAATTGAAGTTGAAACTTCTCCAAGACAGAGTAGGATGTATAAAAAATGGGTCTACCCTAAGAACTTTATGATGGGGCGCCCCATGGATTTGGTAATCCTGTCATGATTCTTCGATAAATGTCTGGAAGGTGGTGGTCGTCTACCACATAGAGTAGCAAGTTGGTGGATCCCAAGATCCACCATCTCATCGAAAAGGAAAAACAAAAGGATCCACCTATTCAATTATATTAAAGATAATGCTATGCTGACACAAACGGTCCGATACAGTTTTTGGAACAAGATTATCTAACCATTCATTTCATTTGTGGAGATACACATCTTTAAATCTCAAAAATAGTTGAGATTAAGAAGAGATTTATAAAAGTGAAACTAGTTGTAATTTAAATTATTTAACAGGACTGAAAAAAGTATATAGTGGGTGGCAAGTGATATGATTCTTGTCTTGCTATATCATAGTTTATCATCAAATCCTATACTATCTTATGCTCAAATGAAACCTAATAAGCCATAAATTAACCTGCACAAAGACAAAGTTAATCCTCTGCTATCTTTCAGATTTTTTTTTTTACCCATCATCACTTCTCTCTCTCACACATGACACATGGGGTGAATTTGGCTAACATTTGATAATTTAACTTTAGCACTGGATTAAACTAAACTAATTTGACTGAGCTTCTTTCACTTGCTTCAAGAATCCAAGAAGGATGTTCTCATTTTCTTTTCTGAAAGATCCTTTTAAGATAGACTTTGTAAGAATAAACAAAAGAGTACTACATTTCCTCCTTTTAGGGTTTCTTAATATGGATGAAACTCTTCTTTTTACCCTTTTGTAAGAAGAAAAACAAATTCTAAATAGTGGCCTAATCAAACTTTTTTTAAACATCAAATCTTAAGAAATAATTGTAACGGTGGAATCGATTGAATGTAGCTATATACAATCATTAGTTTTTAACAAGATTTATCTAATATATATAAGTAGGGGATTCTGACGGGTGGTGATTATGAAAGATAAATTCGAGTAGGGAACACAATGGCAATGTTTAGTAATGTTACTAAACCATGATCGATGATAAGAAGACATAGGAATTGAGACAATAAACAAGAAAAATTCATGCAACTCAGTTGAACGACTGTGAATTACTATACACAAAAACAAACGAAGATTAGACAATGTGTTCATCACATGTGGGACCAATTTGTTGCAACCAAATGTATGCAACTCATAGATAATTATTACCTTAGAATTCACTCTAATCTTGTTAGAGCAATTAATTATGTGTCTTAGTTTCACATGACTTCTACTTATATAATCACTTAAATACTTGTTAGATAATAACTTAGAAAAAATTCTTAAATATTGAAATAACTCAAGTAATCTATTAACTCATACCTATATGTAGTGAAACAAACACATCCAATATTTCATTTTAATCTGTCAAATGAAAATGAAGATAAAGCTTATTGGGAGGTGACTCTAACAAAAAAAAAAAAAGTATAGGAAGGTGTCCCCCTTTCTGAATTAAACTTTTTCTTAGGTCATTCTTCACTAGTTGGAATCCAAGGTCGGTCTTATGTGGCAGTATCTTATTTGTCAAAATTCTGTGTATACATGACCTAAAAGAACAATCACCGTCCCTCTTTAGGGGAAATTGGAAGTATTAGGGATTGGACTGTCAAAAGTTGGAATCTCTCCATTAAAATAAAGCCACACATCCCAAAATCACTCTTGACCTTTCACTTGCATAATTTTATAACTAACTTTATATCATAAAAATGTGTCCCTTGGTTTTTGGGATAACTAGAGATAGATCCTATAATTTAACTCAAGTTTTGGTATAACAGGATTGGATTTTATTACAAAGTTTTCGGTTGAAAACCGTAGTTAGTGAATTAACCTTACTGAAAGTAATACGGTAGACTGAATGTTTATCACTCCAACTATTAAATGATTGTCCCTTCATAAAGGACCTCCAAACTAAATTAGACTACTAATTAATCGAGTTCAGCATTCGAGTGATTAATAACTTAAAAAGTCAAGAGTCAAAGGGACGCATCTGTAATTTCATAAGTGGTAGGGAGACATCTCTAATAAAGCCATAATGAGGGAGGTGAGTCAAACAATAAACCCTTGATCAAATAACTCCTTCCCTATATATACAAACACTACATGACCACTTTCCTCTCAACAAGTGTCTAGCTGCATAAGTTACTTCTCTCCCTAGAATCATCAAATCAAGTACTCAATCTTCACAAAACCCTCCTCCTCTAAACCACTTCACTATTTTTCATTTTTCTCCTCACTAGACTTGCATACAATATGGCTGGTAGTGATTACTACTCTTCTAATTCATCTCCTCAATTACCAATCCACTTGTGTTTCTTCTTTATAATACTCTTCTTGTTCATGGGTTTATCTTGGTATATCAACTATGAATCCATTTTTGAAGATTTAATGGACCAATTCAAACTAGTCCTCATGATTTCACCTCTCTTGTTGTTACTTGTTGTGCACTGGCTCTCAAGTGAAGATAGAACTAAAGTTCCTTTTCTTATTCAATTACCAGAACAAAAAGAATCCCTTCATAGAGCTGGTGGAACTCCTTGGGGCGTTGGGTTTGTTCTAGTACTTCTAATGTTCATGATCTCCTATCAATCTTACTTTCACGAACGTTGGTTTCCTCTCTTAAGTCGATAACCTAAGACCCATACGTAACAACAACGATGAAGATGGATTTACTGGTGTGGTTGTAGGCGATAACCGGTGAAGCGGATACAAAGTTTGTAATTATTTCAAGAGCAAAAGAGTGGGTTTTCATACTTGTTATTTGGATATCAAGATTTAGGCTGTTTTAGGTTTTTTTTTTTAATAGTTGCCTGTTAGAGTTTTGTGTAACTTTAATCGTTCTTCCATGTTTTTATTTTTGTAGTAGACTTAGATCTAGAAGCAAGTCTATTATGTGTTTTCAGCTAATAAAAATAAGTCTGAATTAAAAATAAGACTTGTTTTAAGATTTGATTTTACTAAAAAGATAAATACATGAGCAAGAACGTCTTATGTTCAAGTAATATTGAGAAATAAAATTTAGATGCAGACTTAAGGTCTATTTAGACAAGAACGGATGTTTGCACATCTTCTATTGTGTCTTACTTTCCGTTCGCATCGCATCGTAATTAAGCACTTTTAATTAGTTTCTCTGAATCTAAAATGTTTGAATTTTATGTTAATTAATTGTCTAACATGTAAAGATATCGATGAGTTTCAAATTATATAATTGATTGGGGTTTGAGTGATCGGCAGTCGGCACAATGATTTTTTAATAGAATTGCACGGTATTAAAGTACTTTTTTGAATGAAATTACGCATAAATTAGAACTTAATGATCATCTAGGTAGGGTTAGGTAGGCGATAAAGTTTGAGTAAGCTATATCACAAAAAAAAAATTCTCCAAGAAAACCTAACTTTCATATAACGGATAGAAGTCAATACTACTTTCAACTTTCATGAATCCATGATGGTCTATGAAGTATCTTTAAGGGTGGTAATTGAGAGAGAGAGAGAGGGAGAGAAAATCAACTAGTGGGTAGTCTTGTAGAGATAGAAAAATAGGTCGGCCAGTGGATGGTTCATCCTTGTTATCATGTTCTTTCACAAAATGGCGTGAAAAAGTTTTTTCCTTTTTGATATTGTGCCCTAACAGTTATTACATTCGAATAGCATTGATACATCATGAATATAATATGCAATACATCATGAATTTGAATGAGCACTGTAACGCTGATTTATACATCTTAGGCTCTAAAAGCCATATAAAGACCGACCCTTGGTCATTTTAAGAGGTCTAAAAGCCCATTTATTCATAGAATTTAAGATACTTATAGCATATATTATAAGAGACAAATTTTAATGATAAACTGCTTCCACCGAACTAGGTCCCAAGACCTTGTGGGCGTGACAAGGGAGAATGTCCAACAACTGCACCAAAAAGTGGTAGATAGTGAAACAAAATTTGGGTAAACTATCTTCTTTTTATAGGATTCATGTGTTAAGGGGGCGCTGTTAAAAATATATCATTATAGGTTATCACATATCTTCTTATTCAAAAGTTATGGCCCAAATTATCCAGTTAAAGCCATGAGGAAATGGAATTACAAAGACGCTCCTCCAGTTGGTGGAAAAGAAAATATATGTTGTGGATTTCAAATAAGCCTGTAAGATCTTAGGGAAGCTTCATAATAACTCACAAGGAGACAAACTCTCAGGAGTCTTTTGCGAGCATGAATTTAAACATTCTACACTACTGGCCTAAAGCCCATCAAACTACTTTATTTATACTTTTAATAACTCAAGTTTAATAAACTATAGGTTTTGCCTCGGTTGAAGATTGAACCTAAGAAGTACATGGTTTATCAACTGAGCTATCAGTCTTTGATATGTTTCAACAAAAAAAAAAAGAGCTATCAGTCTTTGGCAATTGGTCTCAATTATTTGACATTGTAATTATTGTTTTTAATATCTTGTATTGTTGTCTTCTTGGAATCACAATATTCAAATACAAATTTGCCCTTTTTCAAAAGAATTGCTCTCACTATCTATATCAACTACTTAGAAAAGTATTTTTTTTTCTGTAGTATATGATCACATAAGAGAGGGGATCACCAGCACCAATGCAAGTGTTGATACAATCGAACCTACATCTGTATTTTGACTTCTGACCTTCAGCAACACATGCAGCATAACATCTCTTTATGCAACTTCTTGCTCCTCCCATGTTTGCTCGTGTAACTGGTGTTATTAGCAACGGGAGATGCTAGAGTGCCCAGCTGACGTGAAATTCATTAAAAGACAAAGTTTTTTCAAAGTTTGACTACGGTGGGGACCGTTTTTGTTTCTAAATGAAGAAATTTATGTATTTTACTGGGCATTCTAGCATGGCACTCTATCATTCCTTATTAGCAACACCATCACAACAACAACTACCATAATTTTGGTAAGAGGTATAATCTTCCGCCTAGAGGTCAGGGGTTCGAGGCACACGCTGAACAATTCAAAAACAAAAAACTACTATCATAATTTTGAGAAAATCTTACTTCTTTTGATTATCCAGCTTAAATTTTGGTTAATTTAGAACAGTATAATTTATGTTTTTGCTAGTTATTTTGAGCTGTTGTGGTATTATGGATGGTTAAATCTAGTTGTATTTATAGAGATTTCATTACTTCTAGGATTTTGTATTTAGATATGCTCATCTCATATGAGAAAATCTTTTGCTTGTCTTAATAAGATTTTCTTGATTTGAACATTGTTTCTGTTTTATTAGAAAAAGAAAACTAGAATGACTATTTTGGTGACACATGATGTATGTACCTAATGACCTAAATACAACTTAATCTCAAATTTGCCTCGAGGGACCGCTTTTAACACTTTTAGGGAGCACCTTTGAAAGTCTTTTTGAATTATCAGTGTGTCCCGAACCCTTCACTTCTAAGGTGGTAGACTAAACCTCTAACCACTCTAACTAAGGGTTGTTGGCCAGCATCTTTAAAACTTTCCCATGGGATTTAGCACAATCTCTAACTAAGGTGTGAAAAATGATATTATGGGTAGAAAAAGTTAGCAAATCCTTGGGATTTAGCAAATCCGTTTGATTTTGCAATAAATGCAAATCTATGGGATTTTGTAGTTATTGTTGATTTTAGATTTGTGCATTGTCCAAGGAAATAGAGATTGTGTAAGAAATTTGGACATTATATTTCTCGTGAACTCTATAAATTATCGTTTTCCTTAACATTTCAGATCACTCGATAGTCGATACAATAATCGTTTCTTGAATTTGTTTGGTATAGTCGCGTAATATCAATTGCCGCCGGCAGTAGCAAGTCTACTGTCCGGCGGCCCAACTCACCGTTCGAATGCTGCCTGTGAGTTCAACATCTTTTTCATAGAATTTCATCATCTAGGATGGTGGTTTTATTTTTTGAACTCACTCCCCTGTTCTTCCTAGATGTCAAAATGGCGGAGGAATAAGTGGAGAAAAAGATACTTTTATTTCATATAGAGTTTCACAAAGCCTGTGAAATTTTGTATGAGTCATAATGACTTAAAAGCTCTCTCAATATTATTAGTCCTTTTATGAGTAAAACTAAACAGTAGTATAATAATGGTGAAGGAATTGGATGAGTACTGAGGTTGTGAGTGTTGTTTTAAAGAAAATCAGAACTGAGTAGCAACACCAGAAACCTTCAAGAACCTAACATGGATAGAGTTCACACGGATCTTTCTCCTGGTGGCCATGGGATCATGGAATGTCTTATTTGTCACAGTGATGGTTGACCTAGATGTGGGTGATGAAGGTGAGAAAGAAAAATTTATATGCAAGAGAATTAATGAGAAAGCTAGTAGAGGAGATGAAGTTGATTTGAAATATGTGTTTCCTTAAAAGCCATGTTTGCCGTGCAGGGATGAATTAGGATTCCAGGGAATAACAATTCCGCAATGTAATTTCTTTATTAATTGTTATGTTATTCGGTTTGGTCGAGAACAGATTTGGTATATATATAGTTGATGATATCAAAAGATTACTTGATTCCAAGGAAATGGAAATTTCAAGGCCACTCATCCTCTGGATTTGGGATTTCTCTTAGAAGAGAATATCATTACTAGTTGCCTTGTGATTTCTGATTTCTTTTTGTGTATCCAAACTAAAAGTGATTTGTGGGAGTCGTATCTCATTCCTGCACGCCAAACGTGGGCTCATAAAACAGAACGACATTGACAACAAGTCAGCAACAAGAAAACAACAACATCAAGTCAACTGTAGCAAATCTCGAGTCAGTAAGAATATGTGAGCAACAACAACCCGTAAGCAATAGTCAGCAACAACAAAATAGCAAAACAGTCAACGACAAGCCGATTTCATCATCTTCAAACAAAGTCGCGATCCTTCCTATTAGCAAGAGTCATTCGTTTATAGGAGCATAAGAATTGATTACTCTCTTGCATACCTAATATTATCTTTAATTTCTCCGTTACTAACTCTATAGATATCACCTCATGTAATACCTCAAGTAATTCTTAATGCGATCACCATTTCTTCAATTCATGCAATTATTTCACTTCAATCAACCCAATAAGCGAGAGGGGTCTAGGGTAGGGGCGGGAATAGGTCCGGACGGTCGGGAAACGAACACTAACTCAACTAATCCGGGCGGAGTGAGCACAAGTCTGTAAGTGTCCACTCCGGCATCTGCACAGAACGGGCGGACATTTTGGAATTTTCACCAACAAATTGTTCGTTCGTGACCGTTTTAATAGTCGGGCAACCCAGGTGTTAGTAGGTCGGGCATCGATCATTAACGAATAAATAAAGAATTTTTATTCGAAATTAAAACAGTTTAGTAGCTAAATACAACTTTCTAAACTCCCACTTCACAATTCTAAAAAGTAAATGTATACAAAATTAAAAGATAATTATTGAGATTTTTCATGGATTACGATCGGCGTATTGTGGATTCTAGGGTACTGGTGATATACAGTGATTTTGGAGGGGAGAGAGACTAGAGAAGTAGAGAGACGAGAGCAAGATTACAAAAAGTGATTTTTAGGGTTATATATTTTTACTCTTGAAATCTAGCTGTTGTTGCTAACCTTATAAATCTAAAGGCTTAAAATATATCATATAGGCGGGCGGGTATAACGGATAGGATAAATGGACGAGTATAGACGGGTTCGGTCGGACAGACTATATAAGCGGACGGATTCGGTCGGATTACCGAGTAAGGACCTGTGCCCGTGTCCGTCCGCTTAAACTCTTTCGGTCGGGTGGGTATGAATCGATTCGGGCATCAGACGGTCACAAACCCTTCGAATTCGGGCGGTCGTGAGTGGCTCCAGGACAAAATCCCACCCCTTGTGTAGGGTCTATAGCCCGCTCGAGTATATATAACTATATATAGATTTCTTTTGTTGAAATAATTATATATAGATATTGAATAACAAAAGTTAGCCCCTAATCAACAATCTTACTAAATTGTTTTAGCAATCTAGGCCTCAAATTCGAGACGTAGATACTATATTACCTTGAATAAAAATTGGTCCCCTAAATGTTTCTCAGGAAGAAACAATTTTGTTTCTTTTTTGTAAATATGCATTTGGTTTTTTTTCGAGACAAAAATATGCATTTGGTTTGAGTTAGTCGATCTTTTAACAAAATATTTGCCACTTAATTATAAATTTTGTTATGATTAAAGTTAAAAATAGGACGAAGTTCTTTCGAAAAGTTATATACTGTATACAGTTTTGTTAAATTTTTCATTTTACTCTAGTCTTCTCAAAGTAAATAAGAATTGACTCCTCTTAGAATAGGGATTCATGGGAAAACTACCTGTGCTTCTTTTTTTAAACCAAAAAAAAAAACACAGGTAGTTTTCCCACTATTTCCTATTCTAAGAGTAGTCAATTCTTATTTACCTGTGCTTCTTATGTAGTGTTTGTGAGAGTTTATTTTTATAATTTTTGGAATCTTAGTCCAACAATCTACTCCACATATTTAGTCTACCCTAATATTAATGTAGAATTTTAAGCCAAAATAATAATTAGAATGGATATTTAGTCCAAATTGACACATCTTTATAGAAAAAACAGATCTCTATCATTTCAATTTAATCATAATACCCATTATAACCTTTTATATAAGAAAAAACCCACTTTTGAAAACCAATCTCCAAAATTCTCTTTCTTTTTTTTCTCAGTTTTTTTCGCTTGATTTCAAATTTATTATCTGTTTCGCGATATACATGTTATTTAGTATCAGTTACGTATATTTCTACAAGAAAACACATTTAGTATAGTTAAAGTATGTCTAAAGGTCAAAGTTACAGTGTCTTTCTGTTTATTGATTCTTGTTTTGTTTCATAAATAACGTGTTATTTATTGATAAAGTTTTACTTTATTTCATTTTTTTTATATGTGTCATACATAACACATAATGTATCAACAATGTTTCTTCCAAAAGGGAAAAAGACTAAAATCCCATTTTCTGGAAAGATTGGACTTTAATCCCTTTCTGAATTTTATTTTGGACCTAAAAATCCGTGGACACAAATTTTTATTTATCTCACCATTTATGTTTTAGCTAGTTATTTTCGGCTTTTGTGGTATTATTGATGGTTAAATCTAGTGGTATTTATAGAGATTTTATTAGTCATAGGATTTGTATTTAGATATGATCATCTCAAATGAGAAAATATTTTGTTTGTCTTCATAAGATTTTCTTAATTTGAACATTGTTTCAGTTTTGTTAGGAAGAGGAAATTTTAGGATGAATATATCGGTGACACATGTATGATGTATGCACCTCACTACAACCAATATTAAAATTTTGTTTCCGATGCTAAAATGTGAAGTATAGACTAGCTCACTCCCTTCCCTAATGTTATATGGATAAGGGAAGTTTTATAAGCGCTTTCAATAAGCGTTAAATGCGCCTCTTTCCCTCACAAACTTCGCAAAGTTGCTTTGTAAGCGCTTTTAACACTTTTAGGGAGCGCCTTTAAAACTTTCCGATAACTAGTAGGCCAGAAGGTGTGAAAATGATAGGGAAATGTTATAACACTCACCGTTTTTACCCTTTACACTCACACCTTATACCCATTTTTGTCCAAATACACCCACTTATCACTTACCCTCACATTTTGGTCAAAACCCTTGACCAACTTGTTCCGCTTCCTTTTTTTTTTTTCTCCGTTCGAATTCGGGTGAGCATTCATCGGTGAGTTTAGAGAGAAGTTAAAATCAGATCATAGGTACCTAATCTAAGAAACTCTTTTACATCAGACTCGATTTTACGATTTTTTTCCTCATCCAAGTAACTTCTTTATCTTCTCTCAATCTGAATAAGTTTTACAATCTTATTAATTTTACCATTTTAATGCTTATATCTTTTATGGGTATCTCCATTTTGTTCTAATTAGGTTCATAAAGATTTGAATTTTGTAACTTTCTTTTGATTTTCATTATTTCCCTCTCTAAATACTGATGAATCATGATTTAGGTTTTGTTCTAATTAGGTTCATAAATATTTGTTAAAGTTTTCAGATCTCATTGAATTGACTTGTATTAAATTGTTCAATTTGTTTGTTTGTTTTTCAATTTTGGTGTGCTAAATCTGAAGTACACTGTTCTTGTAGAGCTTACACATGGAATTCCAAATAAAGTCTTGACATTAACTTCATGAAGTTTTGATTAAACAGGATAATAGGAAGAAAACATGGGCTTGATTTTCTTTTCCAATTCTTCCTACTGCACTAGGAAATGTCTGTAATTTTTTGTTTTTCTTTCTTTTTAATTGTAAATATACATTTGCTATGAGTTAGACGATGTTTTAACAAAATATTTGCAACTTGGGATAGGGTTTCATGGTAAAAATGGGACGAAGTTCTCTAGAAAAGTTATATACATAGTTTTTTCAAACTTTTCTTTTTTACGTTAGTCTTCTCAAAGTAAATAAGAATCGAGTACTCTTGGGATAGGGTTTCATGGAAAAACTGCATGTGCTTTTTATGTAGTGTTTTTGAGAATTTATTTTTATAAAAAATTGTTGTTTAGGTAGAAAAAAAGGGGTTACTCTATCCCTAATAGATGTCAGTGTGCGGAAGAAGATGCAGATCATTTGCTCCTGAACTGCTCAGTTTCCAAGAAGATATGAGATTTTTTTTCTGACAAATGATTTTTGATTTCAGGAGTATACCGAATCAAATGGAAGTTTTCTTTACAAGATGAAAGAGAGATAAGTTAGACACAAGAACTGGATACTTAAGAACTGTCATTCCTTTTGCTATATGGTGGGCGTTGTGGAAGGAGCAAAACGCAAGGATATTTAAAGATAGTTTCAGGTTGGTTGAGCAAATAATTGTAGAGGCCAAGACCTTAATTTATTCATCGGCATTGCCAACTAGAATTTTCATAAGAGTTCCTTTTTCGGTCTTCTTATTTTCTTGGGAGTCAATTTTATCTAATATGTAAGTTTTGACATTTTGAGTGTTGTCTCGGCACAATAGTCAATATATTGTCTCTTTCTCAAAAAAAAGAAAAAATAATCATAATAACTAAAAAAGTTTATATCTTTTTCTATTAACCGGAACCTGCCACAATATTCTAAGTAAGGATACATAAAGTTTGAAATAATATGAGTAATTACTAATTAGGTTATTTTGAAAAAAAATATCATTCACAAAATACCCTTCTCCAGTCAAATTCATTTTTCTCTAAAAAAACGTTAGAATTTTAGGTTTTCTTCTTCTTCTCGATTCTTCTTTCTCCAATCTTCAAGTCGTGGATTCATCTACTTCTCCAAGGATTAGAAATAGAAAGAGAAAAATCTTCAGACAGTTGATCTTCGTGAGTAATCAAAAGCTTTAGATCAAGAACATCATATAGTGCAAATTATAGATAGAGAAAGTAGAGAGAGAAGAAGAAGAAGGTGATGGAGTTAATGGAATAACTAAACAAATAAAATATTCTCTTTGTTGAGAAGCAAATAATTGGAGAAATATTAAGCAGTCATTTGCGCAATGATTGACTTGGCTTTCATTAAAGACAAAATACAACATGACTAATGACTTGTTAGTTATTTATGGTCGGTTGGTTTATATAGTTAAGAAAATCAAGGAAGATGGAGGATCTACAAATGTCAAACAGACCATTGGAAAAAGGATTACAAACATGAGTAATATTAATGTCTCACTAAGTATGTGACTTGTATTAGTGTGGGTTTTAGTTTTTCTCTCTCTCAAGTTATTGTTGTATTGATGAGGGTGGTAGTTTTATGATTCTTATATGGTGCTTCTAATGTTTTTTGTTATCTTATGCTGTTATTTTGTTACATAGTTCATGTTCTTGGATTTGCTCCTGCTCCGATTTTTTCCTTCTGATGCATATGAAGGTGGATGGAACAACGATGTGGAAACACCTAATAAGAGACTGAAAGAAGGATTTCTTACAATCTAGATCAGTTTCTACTCTGCAAAGCTTGCAAATCATGTTTGCAATCTAGATCAGTTTCTATATTTTGCGGTTTACATTATATTATTGCAAACACATGTTTGCAGAACTTGTTTGCAAACTCATGTTTGTAAAACTTGTTTGCAAAACAGATTGTTGCAAATACTCGTTTGTAAAACAGATTGTCGAAAATATTCGTTTGCAGAAAAACACATATTTGCAAAATTTGTTTGGAAACACTCGTTTGCAGAAAAACAAATGTTTGCAGAACTTGTTTGCAAACACTCGTTTGCATAATAGATCGTTGCAAACACACGTTTGCAGAAAAACGTAAGGGAAAAATGTCATTTTTTCTGAGTTTTTTTGTTTGAAAAAAAAATATAAAAAGTGGATCTTGTTTGAAAGCTAATGAAAATCATTTCTAAATATATAATTTATATAGAAATCCGACATCTCAAACAAAAGTTATATAAGTTTAAAGTTTATAGAAAATAAAAGAATTTTTACACAAAATTACGAAAAAAGATACTTTAGTCTTTATATACTTTTTGACCTGAATAATAATTTTGAAGTATTTTTTGCTTTTTTTTACTTGTTTTCTATATCATTTGGCAATATAGTTGAAACCTCTAATTTAATTTGTCTCACTATTTATGTTTTAGCTAGTTATTTTTGGCTTTTGTGGTATTATGAATGGTTGGATCTAGTGTTTATTTATAGAGATTTCATTATTTATAGGATTTTGTATTCCGATATGATCATCTCATTGAGAAAATCTTTTGTTTGTCTTAATAAGATTTTCTTAATTTTAATATTGTTTCAATTTTATTAGAAAAAAGAAATAGTAGGATGAATATTTTGGTGACTCATGTATGCACCTCAACAGCTAATATTGATATTTTGTTTCCTATACTAAAATGTGAAGTATAGACTAGCTCACTCCCTTCCCTAATGCCATACCGATAAGGGGAGTTTTATAACCGCTTTCGATTAGTGTTAAATGTGCCTCTTTCCCTCACAAACTTCACCTAAAAGTTGTTTTGCGAGCGCTTTTAACACATTTAAGGACCGTCTTTAAAATATTTTGATAAGTAATAGGCCAGAAAAATGATATTATCTATAGAAAAAATTGCATGAGATTTAATTAGCAAATCCATGGGATTTAGCAAATCCGAGTGATTTTGCAATAAATGCAAATCTATGGGATTCTACAATTAATGTTGTTTTTAGATTTGGGCATTGTGAGAGGAAATATAGAATGTAAGAGAAATTTGGGGATTATATTTCTCGTAAACTCTATAAATTATCGCTTTCCGTAACATCTCAAATCACTCAGTACAATAATCATTTCTTGGATTGGTTTCGTACTATCAGAGTTGTAGTTCGATTGTGTAATATCAATTGCCGCCGGCAGTAGCAAGTCTACTGTCCGGCCGGCCAACTCATCCTTTAGATGGTATCAGTGAGTTCAACATCTTTCTTTTTAGAATTTCATCCTCTAGGATGGTGGTTTTATTTTTTGAACTCACTCCCCTGTTCTTCCCCGATGTCAAAATCGTCCGAGGAGGAATAGGTGGAGAAAAAGATATTATCTCATATAGAGTTTCACAGAGCCTGTGAAATTTTGTATGTCTTTATGACTTAAAACCACTCTCGATATAATTAGTCCTTTTATGAGTAAAATTAAACACTAGTATAATAATGGTGAAGAAATTGGATGAGTACTGAGGTTGAGTGTTGTTTTAGAGAAAGCCAGAAAAGAGTAGCAACAGCACAAACCTTCAAGAATCTAACATGGGTAGGGTTCACACAGATCTTTATCCTGGTGGCCATGGGATCATGGAATTTCTTACTTATTGTCACAGTAATGGTTGACCTGGATCTAGGTGATTAGAAAGGAAGAGCTGATGAAGGTGAGAAAGAGAAATTTATATGCAAGAGAAATAATGAGAAAGCTAGTAGAGAGATGAAGTTGCTGCCAAATATGTTTTTTTCTCAAAGCCATGTTTGACGTGCAGGGATAAAATACGTATGTCAGCGATAACAATTCGATTTTTGATTTATTCTTGTGTATCCAACACTATTTTGAATGTTATTCGTGAGAATTGTATCTCATTCTTGCGCGTCAAATTTGCGCTCGTAGTACAGCACGACATTGACAACAAGTCAGCTTTCAACTAAAGAACAATAACAAGTTAGCAAAAGCAAAGCTACAACATCAAGTTCAGTGCAGCAAATCTCGAATCAGTAAGAATTTGTAACAACAACTGATAAACAAAAGTCAGCAACAATAAAATAGCAAGGCGAGCAACAACCAGCGACAAGCCGAGCCGATTTCATCATCTTTAAAGAAAGTCGCGATCCTCCCTATTAGCAAGAGTCATTCGTTTATAGGAGCATAAGAAATGATTACTCTTTTGCATATTGAATATTATCTTTAAATTGTGTGTTATTAACTCTACAAATATCACCTCATGTAATACCTCAAGTTATCCTTAATGCAATCACCATTTCTTCAATCCATGCAATTATTTCACTTAAATCAACCGAATAAGACAAGGGGATCTAGGGTCTATAGCCCCCGAGTATATAACTATATATAGAGATTGAATATAAAAATTAGGACCCCCCTTATCAAAAATCTTACTAAGTTGTTTTCTCGTTTTAGGCCTTAATTATAATAATTTTTTGTGATTGAAGCTAAAAACAGGACGAAGTTCTGTCGAAAGTTATATACACTGTTTTGTCAAATTTTTCATTTTAGTGTAGTCTTCTCAAAGTAAATAAGAATCCGCTACTCTTAAAATAGGGGTTCATGGGAAAACTACATTTGCTTCTTAAGTAGTGTTTTTGGATCTTTCAACAAAAAAAAGTAGTGTTTTTGGAGAATTTATTTTTATAAATCTCAATATCTGTGTTTCAGCTAGTTATATATTTTAGGCTTTTGTGGGTATTATGGATGGTTGAATCTTGTGGTATTTATAGAGATTTCATTAATTATAGGATTTTGTATTTAGATATGATCATCTCAAGTAAAAAAATCTTTTAGTTGTCTTGGTAAGATTTTCTTAATTTGAACATTGTTTCTGTTTTATTAGAAAGAGAAATACTAGAATGAGAAATACTAAGATGTTATATTTTTTGGCCGCGACTTTGGGAAATAAAAAAGTCTCTGGAGAACAAAAATTCTCTACAAAATTGATCAACCGAGATTGACTTTTTTTTTATATCTATTTGTTGTTACAGGGCTCCCAATTTTAGAGTTAAACAAAACTAAGTTTCTAGAAGATCCCATAAACTAATTTAGAAAGAACTTTAATAAATTCAAGCAAAATCTTTCTAGGGTTCTAACCCCTAAGGTCATGTTTGGCGCGCGGGAATGGAATGTGATTCCCAGGAATGGCATTCCCATAACTTATTCCTGGGATTCAGATACCTTTAGCAGGGCCGGCCCAAGTAGTTGGGAGGCTTAAAGCGAAAAAAATTTTGGGGCCCTCTTTAAACTAGCTATAAAAAAGTTCATTTTTGCGGTAACAGATAAATTATGATGAAAAAGCATAAAAATCACAAACCGGAACTATGTCCTATTCCTATATAAGAAGATCCAATCTACACTAGAACTGCCATTGTAAAATTTTGTGGTGTTATAGCTTTCAGAAAGTATTTCTTTATTGAACCTTCTTGAGACTTCGTTAATTTCCTAACCTCTTGTTCTTTTCTCTTTTAGGATGTCATGATTGATGTGTAAGCTTCATTTTCGTACTATTTTCAGTTGGATAATTGAAGTATAATATAAAAATTTAAGTCTAAAATAGAGAAATTACATTTGAATCAAACAACTATATTCTAATTGAATAATACCATTTTAATACATACTTTTTAAGTAGTAAAAGAGATCAAAAGATGAGAGAATTGGAAACTGTAACTGTTGTTTGTTCAAACTTAATTTGAAAACTTAGAGCGCTCCAACAAGACACTCTAAAAAGAGTTTTTAAAAGTTCTAATTTTTTTCTTGATGAAATTAAAGTCCTAATTATCTAGTGTGAATTAATAATGTTCTCTTTCTTAAGTGGCAAAATAGAGACTCTAAATTTGTTTTGTCTCCACTTAATACACACGTGACCCTTGAATTAATAAGAAGAAACGAGTAATTAAAAAACAAATTAGAAAAAATAGAATAAATTATATCATCAAAATGGATGTTCCACTGATTTTAAAATGTGGTATATAGAATTAGATAGTGCAGGAATCTATAGGTTTATTGGGTGGAAATAGGGGTCCAGGTTTTTTTTTTGTTGAAAGGTTTAAATTGGTTTTTAGATTCTTTTGTGGACCCCATTTTCTTATTTATGTCACCATTCCCAACAAAGAACGGTAGGCTGCAACGAAATAAAACAAGGGTAGGTTACGGTAGGTGGTTGGGCTTCAGTTTTCCTTAAGTTTTTATTGGAGGTGCCTGTAACTAGTTGTTATCTTGGGGCCCTTCAAAATGTGAGGCCCAAAGCAGCCGCTTTGGCTGCTTTGGGCCTGGGCCGCCCCTGACCTTTAGTTTGATGTTTGGCTTGATCAGGAATAAGAATTCCATTCCCGATAAATTCCTACCTTGATGTTTGGTTCATATAGGAATAGGAATGTAAACTTTCATAAAAGTCTTGTTATATCCTTTTTACTTAAACTACATAATTATATGTCAATTTTGTTATACATATTTTTAAATCAGTTTTATTTATTGAAATTTGTAAATATGAAATAGTGACGTGTTACACTAATTTAAGTTGTGTTTGAATATTTATTTAAAATAAATAAAGGTATCGACTTAAAAGAAATTCTTTTTAAACGTCGTGAAAATGATTTGAATGAAGAAAAAAACGAGAGAAAAGCATAGAGATAGTGTGTGCATGTGTGTGTGTATGCGTGCGTGCGAGAGAGTTGTTATGGTGGTGGCTGAAATCCTATGTTTAAAAAAAAAATTAGTTAAATATCATGTGAAGGACGATTTTAATATTAGCCATTCTAATATTTTATTTGGAATAATTTCGTCCATAGATATTAAACTAAATCATTCCCGGGAATGGGAATCACAAACCCACCCCCCTCCTTGGGTCTGCTATTACCCCATTTAGAGGGAATTCTATTCCTCCGGGAATAGGATTCCCCCTGCATTCCCCCGAGCCAAACGGTGTCAGGATTGTGATTTTCGAGAATCACAATCCATTCCCACCTGATTCTCGCGCGCCAAACATGATCTAAACTCTTTCCAAGTTTCTTCTTTTCTTCATCTTATTTTTCAAAGCTTTGTTTTCTTCTAATCACTAAACCCTAAAAACATAGGAGAACAACCTAATATGTTTAGAAGTGAATATGTTTTAGGGTTTCAAAATTAATTGATTTTTAGGGTTTATAATGTGTTTATCTTGGGGAGGATTAATGGAGGAAGAAACTTGCTTTGGACATCTCATGGAAGATGTATTAAGAACTTTAAAATATTTTGTTTGATGTTTCTAGGGTTTAGAATGTTTTTTTCCTCTTTATCTCTCTAACTTTGTTGTTGATTTTAGAGAAATAAGGTTAATATGTATTTGAGATTTTGGGAAGATAAGTAAGAGAAGTGATAGAGAAGGAAAAAAGATGAGATGAATAAGTTTTTTTTCCGGAGAAGAAGAAAGAAGAGGGGAAGAAGAAAGATGTGTAAGTTATAAAAAAAAATTGTGTTCCCCACAAAAAAATATTCCCTAGAGATTTCATAAAGAAACATGGATTCCCCAGAGATTTTTCCTTATTCCCCAAAGCCGCGGCCTTTTTTTTTGTTGAAACTAGGATGCTATTTTGGATTTCCACAAAAAAAAAAAAGATGTTATTTTGGTGACATATGTATGCAACTAAATAAAACTAGTTTAAAAATTTTATTTCCTACACTTAAATGTGAAGTATAGACTAGCTCACTCCCTTCCCCTAATGCTATATGGATACAAGATAAGGGAATTTTTATAAGCGCTTTCAATATGCGTTAAATGCGCCTCTTTCCCTCACAAACTTCACTTCAAAATTGTTTTGTGAGCGATTTTAACACTTTGAGGGAGCGCATTTAAAATTTTAAAATAAATAGTGTAGACGGTAAAATGTCTACGGGTCGGAAAGTCTGACAGTCAACGGGTCGACGGTCAAAAGTCTTGTCGGGTCGGGTCGGATACTTCGGGGACCGGCTACGTGTCGAAAAGAATCTGCACACAAAAAGAGAGAAAAGATCGTGAAGCCTCGGGGACACCGGGATGGTGCCGGCCTAAGGGGGCTCCGACGGTCAAGTCAGACACTCGATCAAATATAAATAAAAAGAAAGTGGTCGATAAGGAGGTAACCGTCGTCGGAGTGCTTAGGTGTCTCGGCTCGTGGAGTTGTCGGAACAGATCCCCACGGTAATGATATACTTACTGTACTAAGAGGGTGATGGTAATGAAGTATTGCCGTTAACTCACTGGTCGTAAAGGATACTTGCAATGAGGTGCTGGTCGTAAAGGGGTTAGCAATAAGGTGCTGGTCGTAAGTGGATCGGACGGTGAGGATCGCTGGATGAATGCAGGTGATACGTCAAGCGTCTTATCGCTAGATGAATGATGCGGTAAGGAGGTGGCGGTATTAGGAAGGTGATACGGCCAGCTAGCTACTGCTGGATGGGTGTTACCGTCAGCTTGTTACCGTTGGTTGGGAGATATATCAGACCAGAGAGCTCTTTGAGAGGCTTATCGGAGTGAATGCTTGAGAAGATGGATAAGATTACTTTAGTATTCTTGTCGAATATTGGATGCCTTGGTCTGGTTGTAGCCTCTTGTATTTATAGTGGTAGAGGAAGGTCGTCTTGATGACGGTCAGCTCGTAACCGACGTAATTATTCTGTGACATTACTCATGGAAGTACGTTAGGAGATAGGGGATCTGACGTATCGACCGTCAGATGAGTATTCGAATCTCTTGGGGGACGGTCAGGATGTTACCGCGTGTGCGATAAGCTACTGGCCGGTAACGTCCGTCTTCAAGTGGAAGATACGGAATATTCACCATTAGTGCGGTTATGGATTGCGCGATAACCTTCTAGCCGTCAGATAGCTTAGTACTTGGAGGTGGTTATCGCGCGACACGTGTTAGATATGCTTAGTGTTAAGCGGGTATGGATCTGGTGATCATGCTAGTGTCTTGGGCCGTTACCGGGCCTCCTTATCAAGCTTCGCGGATTTTATCCTTACGAAGCGGTTGTTCATAAATTCTGCGGGCACCTCGTGGGGCGGATATTTGCCCATACAAATAGTAGGCCACAAGGTGTGAAAAATGATATTATCCGTAGAAAAGATTGCATAAGATTTAATAAGAAAATCCATAGATTTAGCAATATTAGCAAATCTTATTGATTTTGCAACAAATGCAAATCTATCGCATTTTGCAGTTATTGTTGTTTTTAGATTTGGACATTGTATAAGGAAAATGAGATTGTGTGAGAAATTGAGGATCATATTTCTTGTAAACTCTATAAATTATCGGTTTCCGTAACATCTCAAATCACTAGTACGAAACATATTTCTTGAATTTGTTTCGTACTAGTATAGTTGCAGTTCCATTGTGTAATATCAATTGCCGCCGACAGTAGCAAGTCTACTATCCGGCGGCCCAACTCACTGTTGGAATGCTGCCCATGAGTTCAACATTTTTTTTTTGATAAAATTCAACATCTTTTTCTTAGAATTTCGTCATCTAAGATGGTGGGGTTTTTTAACTCACCCCCCTGTTCTTTTTGGATGTAAAAATCGTTTGAGGAAGAATGGATGGAGAAAAAGATAGTACTTATTTCATGTAGAGTTTCACAAAGCCTGTGAAATTTTGTATGTCATTATGACTTAAAACCACTCTTGATATAATATGTCATCTTCCATGTGTTGTTATTAGGGATTATTTAGGGTTAGGGTTTGGTTGTTGTGGAATAAGGTGAAGTAATATGGGTAGCAAGGAGGAGTGTTTTATAATCTCCTGGTTGCATGTTCAATTAGGGTTTATTTTTTTTCTTAAATTGCAGAGCAGAGGAGGAGAGTGGGAGAGAGAAGGAAAAGAAAGGTGGTGATGAAGATTAGGACACAAATTTCAATCAAGTGAATTTTTGGACTAAACAATAAATATGACTTCTAAGTCAATTTTGATTGACTAAGTCTTTATTCCCCGGAGAGTTTTGTTTATTCCCCAAAGCCGCGGCCTAAAAGAAGGGGATCTAGGGTCTATAGCCCCTGAGTATATAGATTGAATTTAGTAGTGGTGGCCAACGGGCCGTGCCGTGCCGTAGTTAACATCTTACTAAGTTGTTTTCTGGTTTTAGGCCTTAATTATAAATTTTGTTATGATTGAAGCTAAAAATGGGACGAAGTTCTGTCGAAAAGTTATATACACTGTTTTTGTCAAATTTCTCATTTTAGAGTAGTCTTCCCAATTTAAATAAGAATCCACTACTCTTAGAATAGGGTTTCATGGGAAAACTACCTTTGCTTTTTATGTAGTGTTTTTCGAGAATTTATTTTTATATATCTCAATGTTTGTGTTTCAGCTAGTTATATATTTTCGGCTTTTGTGGTATTATGGATGGTTAACTCTTGTGGCATTTATAGAGATTTCATTAGTTATAGGATTTTGTATTTAGAGGAGATGAAGTTGATTGGAGATATGTTTTTCCTCAAAGCCATGTTTGACGTGCAGGGATGAAATACTATTACGAGGGGTAACAATTTTGCAATGTAATTTCTACATTAATTGTTACATTATTTGGTTTGGTCGAGAACGGATTTGATATATATAGTTGATCATGTCCTAAGATTACTTGATTGGTGATTCCAAGGAAAATGAAATCACAAGGTCACGTACTCTGGATTTGGGATTTCTCTTGCAAGAATATCACTATCCTTCGGAATGTGATTTGTGATTTATTATTGTGTATCCAACATTGTTTCGGAATGTGATTTGTGGGAATCGTATCTCATTCCTGTGCGCTCATAGAGCAACACGACATTGACAACAAGTTAGAAAGAGCAAAACAACAACATCAAGTCAACTGCAGTAAATCTCGAGTCAGTGAGAATATGTCAGCAACAACAACCTATAAGCAAAAGTGAGTAATAACAAAATAGAAACGCGAGCAACAGTCATCAACAAGCCAATTTCATCATCTTCGAAGAAAGTCGTGATACTCCCTATTAACAACAGTCATTCGTTTATAGGAGCATAAGAAATGATAACTCTCTTTCATATTATTATCTTTAACTTCTCTGTTACTATAGATATCACCTCATGATAACTCCCTATTAACAACGAGTAGTTAAAATGTAATTTCCATATATATTTTTGTGATATTAACTCGGCATATATAACTATCAATTTATAGGAACATTTTTGAGTTTAAAGGAGATGATGTAGTGTTAGTTCTCAGTGGCGACACCCTAATTATTATTTCGAGAGTCATGGTATGGGGGTTTGATTAGTTATCTTTTTCTTTCTTTTACTAAAAATTAATTACAAAGATTAGTTTATTTTCCAAACTGAGAATTGAGAGGACTTATACATATCTGTTGTTCTTAGAAGATAAATTCTGTTTTGACTCCCAATTTCTGACCAATTGGTTGTAAATTAATGTTCAAAGTCATTATCATTACGTTGAAAGAAATATAATATGATAGTGGTAGTGGTGGTGGTGGAAGAAGAGTGGAGAAGAGGAAATCTAATTCTAATTTCAGCGGAAGCCACTGGTATAGTTGGTAGTTTTGCAAAACAAAACTAGGTGCCTTGCCAACCATTCTTAGAGGTTTAGTCTTCACCCCTAGAGGTCAAGGGTTCGAGACACGTTGACCATTCAAAATAGAAAATTAGGGGCTTTGGAGATAAAAAATGAAAAGGTTTGAAGAGAAATTGAAGCCAAACAACACAAGAGTAGAAATTGAGAAAGTGAAAAAGTTTTAGGAAGTTTAGAGACCAAAATGAATTGATGTCGAATACAATTTAAGGCCAAGAAGGTCAATTAGTCACAAATATGAAACCAAACCGAAATCTACCATTCCAGTTAATGGAACCCAATAATTCTTTCTCTACTTTACAATATGAAAACAAAGTCTCAGCTTGCACCAGTGATTGAATGATCTAAAGAAACTATGACACTAAGTCGATCTTTTTCCGCCAGGCTATCGAATGTATGTGTCATAAGTCCATAATATATACTAAAAGTAGTTCTCCTTCGACGACCTTAAGTTTGTTTTGGGAACTTTAATCTAAGCATGTCAATAGATATCCGAATATTCGACATCCAATCCGCATCCGTATTCGAATTTAAAAAAAAATATCTGAAATTTCGGATACGGATTCGGATAATCCTTATCGGATATGGATACACTAATATTCGATCCGATAAATATCCGTATCCGATAAGTAATATAAAAAAATAATAAAAATTCAAATTTATTCATAATAATACATAAAATGTATGGTTGAGATTTATTATTTATATCTAATGGTTAAAAATTAAAAGAAAAAAAATGAAAATTTTGTTAAACTGACGGATATCGGATAATTATCCGATATCCGTTAATATTGTCGGATTCAGATATTAATTTTATAATATCTATCGGATAATTATCGGGTACGGATATGTCTATATCCGATCGATAAACTACCGTTTACAGGCCTACTTTAAACGTATAGATATGTGCATGTCACTGTGTTGTAAGGGTAGGAAATAGAAATGCGAAAATAGAGTCAGATGGGGTAGAAGAATGACCTAGAGAGGAGAATCTACAGAGGACTGATGTTCAGAGGTAGGAGAAAATGGAGAGAAAGATGGAAAGTTGGCTTTCATTTTGGAGGGACCCACTTGTTGAAAAAGTGGGCGTCTGTTTATTTTAGGCCAGCGCTTTGGGGAAAGCTAAATAGTTTCCGGGGTGTGAAATTTTAAAGGGAATATGTAGAATTTTAGAAATTTTCCGGGCAAATAAATTTTAAGGGGAAATAAAAAAAACACTCCACCTCACCTCACTTCGCCGGAGTTTCTAGAGAGAGAGAGTGAATTTTTTTTTTTTTTTTTTTTATGGTCGCCGGCCGGAAAATTTTTCGGCCGGCGACCTAATCGGAGAAGATAGAGGTGAGGTGGAGAGAGAGAGAGAGCTGAGGTGGAGAAGTATTTTGCTTTCCCCATAAATAAAATTGTCAAACAAAATTGACTAATTTTTGACTAAGTCTTCACACCCCGGAAACTATTTAGCTTTCCCCAAAGCGCTGGGCTTAATTTAAAGTGTAGTTCGGTGAACTAGGGGTGGGAATCGGACGGGCTCGGGCTTCAAAGTGTCGGGCTCGGACGGATCGGGCTCGGATAAGCCGAGCCCGAGGTAAGGAGTCGGGCGGATCGGGCCGGACGAAACACGCCATCTAAGTGTCCGTAGCCCGTCCGAGCCCGGCTGCCCGAGCGGGCTCCAACGGGCTCGGGCCGGACGGGCTCGGGTTATTTTATTAAAAAAATATAATTAAACCGCCAATATTTCTAATATAAAAAACGATTATTAAATATCATCATCATCATTAAATCTTATATTATTAAAATAATTAACACCATTTCTAATTTAAAAAATAAACAACTTTTTAACAAAAAAAAAAATGAACAACTAATATCACACAATTACATTTCTTCTTCATTAACTTACATATCAATCATCATCTTCAACAGTTCAACTCATCATCACCATTAAAGCTTACATCATCAAAAAAATTTACATCTCATTACTTGAAAGATTAAGAAGATACAACTAATTAATACAACTTCCAGAATACAAACTCTAACCCCCCAAAATTCTTAGAATCAAAATTTCTCTCTTCCACAAAAATCTCACTGACTTCACTGGACTCCAGATCTCACTGGTCATCATCCACCACAAAAAAAAAAAAATTACAGATCCGAGTACATCTTTGATCATCCAACGACCTCTATCCGATCTATTTGATCAGACAGATCAAAGGTTTGTCTTTGATCTGTCTGATCAAACAGATCTGACTCGTTAGAGTCTGAGATCTTCACATATAAATGATATAATCATAACAAATAATATTATAGACATTATTCATCAAATTACAACCTTAAAAAAAATAAAACATTAAAAATAAAACAAATAACATCATAGATGTGTTCGAAGGCTTAACCGCATCCTTTGATCCGAAGATCATCAGCGTATACCCATCATGAACACATCATCATAGAGATGAGAGGCTTCAACCCACTTTAGTCAACTCGAAAATCACAGAGAGGCTTCACATTAAAATGATATAATCGTTATTCGTTAAGAGTCTACTCGAAGAAGATGTACTAACCATTCTTGAAGTTGAAGCACCGAGGCGAGGACGATCGATCAAAGGGACTTCGAGTTCGAGTTTAACCCTAATTCTTTAATGGTGGTTTTTAATGGAGTAAGGGTTAAGGGTTAACAGAAAGAGAGAGAGAGAGGGGCTGAAGAGAGAGAGAGAGCGGCGGACAGAGAGAGAGAGGGGCGGAAGAGAGAGAGAGCGGCAGACAAAGAGAGAGCTAGGGTTTCGAATGAGCTAGGGTTTTGGCTGAGAAATGAGGGGTATATATAGGGTTTCGAATGAGCTAGGGTCGGGCTACACATACGGGCATCCTATCGGGCCGGGCTTCGGACGGGTTATACGGGCCGGGACTCGGAATTGAGAACCTGACCGAGCCCGGCCCTATTAGCCCGATCTATCGGGCCGGGCTAACCCGGCTCGGGGTGCTTTCGGTCAGCGGTCACTCACGGTTCGGGCCGAACGGGCCGGACCGCGGGATTTCGGACCGTTTTCCCAGCCCTACGGTGAACCATGGTCATTCGCTTGTAACGTAGTGGACTTTTTCAACTTCTTTTTATTGTTAAACTACGGACTTTTTCAACTTGATCAAGATCTCTATATGCACCTTGGAAAAATGTTGTGGGCGTGTATATGGATAAGGGAAGAGCGTTAAATGCACTTCTCTAAGTTGCTTTGTGAGTGCATTTAACACTTTTGGGAGCGCCTTTAAAACTTTTCGGTAAGTAGTAGGCAAGAAGGTGTGAAAAATGAAAAAAATGATATTATCTATAGAAAAGATTGCATGAGATTTAATTAACAAATCCATGGGATTTCTTTCATAAAAAAAAATCCATGGGATTTAGCAGATCTGAGTGATTTTGTAATAATTGCAAATCAATGGGATTTTGCACTTACTCTTGTTTTTAGATTTGGGCATTGTCAAAGGAAATATAGAATGTAAGAGAAATTTAGAGATTATATTTCATGTAAACTCTATAAATTATCGCTTTCCGTAACATCTCAAATCACTCAGTAGAATAACCATTTCTTATATTGCTTTTATACTATCAGAGTTGTAGTTCGATTGTGTAATATCAATTGCCGCCGGCTGTAGCGAGTCTACTGTCCGGCGGCCCAACTCACCGCTTAAATGTTGTCAGTGAGTTCAACATTTTCTTTTTAAAAATTCATCGTCTAGGATGGTGGTTTTATTTTTTGAACTCACTCCCTTGTTCTTCCTCATTGTCAAAATCGTCCTAGGAGGAATAGGTGGAGAAAAAGATACTATCTCATATAGAGTTTCACAAAGCCTGTGAAATTTTGTATGTCATTATGACTTAAAACCACTCTCAATATAATTAGTCCATTTATGAGTAAAATTAAACAGTAGTATAATAATGGTGAAGGAATTGGATGAGTCTGAAGTTGAGTGTTGTTTTAGAGAAAACCAGAAAAGAGTAGCAACAACATAACCCTTCAATAATCTAACATGGGTAGGGTTCCCTCAGATCTTTCTCCTGGTGGCCATGAGATCATGGAATGTCTTACTTATGTCACAGTATTGGTTTACCTAGATCTACGTGATTAGAAAGGAAGAGCTGATGAAGGTAATAAAGAGAAATTTATATGCAAGAGAAATAATGAGAAAGCTAGTAGAGAGATGAAGTTGCTGCCAAATATGTTTTTTTTTTTTTTCTCAAAGCCTTGTTTGACGTGCAGGGATAAAATACGATTGTTAGCGATAACAATTCGATTTTTGATTTATTCTTGTGTATCCAACACTATTTTGAATGTGATTTGTGGCAATCGTATCGTTCCTACGCGTCAAACATGAGCTCGTAGTACAGCACGACATTGTCAACAAGTCAGCAACAACAATAGAACAATAACAAGTTAGAAAAAGCAAAGCTACAACATCAAGTTAACTGCAGCGAATCTCGAGTCAGTAAGAATATGTCAGCAACAACAACCCATAAACAAAAGTCAGCAACAACAAAATAGCAACGCGAACAACAGTCAACGACAAACCAAGCCGATTTCATCATCTTTAGAGAAAGTTGTGATCCTCTCTATCAGCAAGAGTCATTCGTTTATAGGAGCATAAGAAATGATTACTCTTTTGCATATTGAATATTATCTTTAACTTATGTGTTGTGAACTCTAGGAATATCACCTCATGTAATTCCTCAAGTAATTCATAATGCAATCACCATTTCTTCAATCCATGCAATTATTTCACTTCAATCAACCCAATAAGAGAAGGGGGTCTAGGGTTCTATAGCCCCTGAGTATATAACTTATATATAGAGATTTTTTTTGTTGAAATAACTAATACTCTACATAGCGATCCAATAACAAAAGTTAGAGCATTTCCAATGCAAAACTAAAAAAATACTCTACTTGACTTATGTGTTGAGTCTCAATTGAAATTCTCTTTTCTATGTGGCTAACTTGAGTGTCTCTAATTCGAGTCCTTCTCCAATGCAACACTCTAAAAAACTCTAATAGATATACATTTCACACATACATTTAATAGGAAAAAATGGTTGAGAAAGAAAGGCTTTCTATTGGTTCAAAAATTAAATTTGATGACTAGGACACTTAAAGACTCTCAAAAGAGATCTCAAAAATAGAGTTTCTAGTTGAGATATCTTAAAACTTAATGCTTCCACGTCATCTTAAGGTCTCAATTGAGTTTTGCATTGGAGAGGTTTTTTCTCAAAAAAAAACTTTAAAGTCCTAGGTGGGTCTTAAGATTTTAAGATTGAGTCTTGCATTGGAGATGCTCTTAGCCTCTAGTCAACAATCTTACTAAGTTATTTTCGCAATCTAGGTCTCAAATTTGAGACAGAGATACTATATTATTTTGAATAAAAATTAGTCCCCCTAATTGTTTCTCAGTAAGAAACAATTTTGTTTCTTTTTAATTGTAAATATACATTTGGTTTTAGTTAGTCGATCTTTTAACAAAATATTTGCTAAATTATAAATTTTGTTATGATTGAATTTAAAAATGGGACGAAGTTCTCTAGAAAGGTTATATACATAGTTTTGTCAAACTTTTCATTTTACTTTAGTCTTCTCAAAGTAAACAAGAATAGACTACTCTTGGAATAGAGTTTCATGAAAAAACTACATGTGCTTTTTATGTCGTGTTTTTGAGAATTTATTTGTATAGAAAATTGTTGTTTAGGTAGAAAAATAACCATAATAACTAAAAAAACTTATATCTTTTTCTCTTTTTTTTTTGTTGAAGAGACCTGTATCTTTTTCTCTTTTTTTCGGTTGAAGGGACCTATATCTTTTTCTATTAACTATAAGTTGTCATAATATTCTAAATAATGATACATAAAGTTTGAAATAATATGAGTAATTCCTAATTAGATCATTTTCAATTTTTTCTCATTCCCGATATACCCTTCTCTAGTCAAAATAAATTTTTTTTATAAAAAACGTTAGAAATTTTAGGTTTTCTTTTTCTTCTTCTTCTCGATTCTTCTTCTTCCAATCTTCAAGTCTTGGATTCTTCCACTTCTTCAAGGATTAGAAATAGAGAGACAGAGAGAGTGAGAGAGAGAGAAATCTTCAGACAGTTGATCTTCGTGAGTAATCAAAAGCTTTGGATCAAGAACATCATAAAGTACAAATTCTAGAGAGAGAAAGTAGAGAGACAAGAAGAAGAAGAAGGTATGGAGTTAATGGAATAACAAAATAAAAAGTATTTTTTGTTGAGAAACAAATTAAAGAAATATTAAACAATCATTTGCGCAACTTGATTGACTTGGCTTTCATTAAAGACAAAACACAACATGACTAATGACTTGTTAGTTATTTATGGTCGGTTGGTTTATATAGTCAAGAAAATCAAGGAAGATGGAGGATCTACAAATGTCAAATAGACCATTGGAAAAAAGATTACAAATATGAGTAATATTAATGTGAGTAGATACGAGGTTTATGTGTTTGTATTAATGTCTCAGTGAGTGACTTGTATTAGTTTAGGTTTTAGTTTTTCTCTCTAGTCTCAAGTTATTGTTGTATTGATGAGGGTGGATTCTTATATGGTGCTTCTAATGGTTTTTGTTTTGAAGGATGATGATAAAGCATCTTATGTTATTATTTTTGTTATATAGTTCATGTTCTTGGATTTGCTCCTGCTCCGATTTTTCCTTCTGATGCATTTGATGGCGGATGGAACAACGATGTGGAAATACCTAATAAGAGATTGAAAGAGGAGGATTTCTTGTAATCTAGATCAGCTTCTACTCAAGATTATATTCTGCAAAGCTTGCAAATCATGTTTGCAATTTATATTTTGCAAACAGAGTTTGCAGTTTACATTATGCAAACACAGTTTGCAAAACAGATTATTGCAAACACTCATTTGCAAAATAGATTGTTGCAAACACACGTTTGTAGAAAAACACATGTTTACAGGACTTGTTTGCAAACACTCGTTTGCAGAACAAATCGTTGCAAATACACGTTTGCAGAAAAACGTAACGAAAAAATATTGTTTTCTTCTGAATTTTTTTTTTTGAAAAAAAAAATATAGAAAGTGGATCTTGTAAGAAAGCTAATGAAAAATCTTCTAAATATATAATTTTGTAGAAATCCGACATCTCAAACAAAAGTTACATAGATTAAAATTTAAAGTAAAATAAAAGAATTTTTACACAAAATGACAAAAAATGTACTTTAGTCTTTGTATACTTTTTTACGTAAATAATAAATTTGAAATACAATAAGTCTAGGGAATCCGTCATTCGGGGACTCCCTATGAACCGTCCAACTCAATTGGACAAAAGGACAAGGACCAAATCACTTTCTCTCTCTAGAATATTCCTTGTCCTTTTGTCCAATTAAGTCAGATGGTTCAAAGGGAGCCCCCAAATGACGGGCTCCCTAGACTATTTGGAATATTCAGTATCTTTTTACTTATTTTCTATATTATTTTGACCTTATATAGTTAAACCCTCTTATTTTTATTTATCTCACTGCTTATGTTTTAGCTAGTTATTTTCGGCTTTTGTGGTATTATGGATGGTAAAATCTAGCGGTATTTATAGAGATTTCATTAGTTATAGGATTTTGTATTTAGATATGATCATCCCAATGAGAAAAATCTTTTGTTTGTCCTAATAAGATTTTCTTAATTTGAACATTGTTTGAGTTTTATTAAAAAAAAATATAGTAGGATGACTAGTTTGGTGGCACATATGCACCTCACTACAGCTAATATTAATATTTTGTTTATGATGGGTCGAAAATGTTCCATCTGAATCGTTTAATTTAGTCGAGTTAGTTTGTTTCGAGCCTTTATTGTAATAAAATGGTTGGTTTTCTTGATTAGGTGTCTTTTGTAGAGTTATGTGTGAAAAGCAATTAAAAACGGGAGGAAGTTACTTGAAGGGCATTTTGGTCTTTTGGACACAAGGGTATTCTGGTAAATTTGACCAAGGTCAGTGCATGGGTGAAATGTAGAGTCCAAGACGAGCCCGTAGTAGAAAACGGAGGTCGGATGAGTGAAATATGCTAAGTCAAAGTTGGAGTCAAAGGAAGTGGACCAGTGGGACACTATTTGGCACCATTCTGGCTGGTGGGACACAACAAGGTGACGTGGCACGTCCTGAATGCACAAAACGGACAGTACCATGGTCCCCTATTTTCTCCTTTTAAGCCCTCCGGAAATTACTTTTATGCCCCTCCTTTTTGTCTCACGTTATGTTCAACCAATAACAAATCATTTCTTGAGTAGAAAGCAACCCTAACTTCCTATTTTAACCCTCATAAAATAGTATAACTATTTTAGGCCTATCCGTTATACTAGAATGTGAAGTATAGACTAGCTCACTCCCTTCCCTAATGTTATATGGATAACGGAAGTTTTATAAGCGCTTTCAATAAGCATTAAATGCGCCTCTTTCCCTGACAAACTTCACCTCAAAGTTGCTTTGTGAGCGCTTTTAACACTTTTAAGGAGCGTCTTTAAAACTTTCCGATGAGTAATAGGCCAGAAAGTGTGAAAAATGATATTATCCGTAGAAAAGATTACATAAGACTTAATTAGCAAATCCATAAGATTTAGCAAATCCGAGTGATTTTGCAATAAATGCAAATCTATGGGATTTTGCAGTTACTATTGTTTTTAGATTTGGGCATTGTCAGAGGATACATAATGTAAGAGAATTTTGGAGATTATATTTCTCGTAAACTCTATAAATTATGGCTTTCCGTAACATCTCAAATCACTCAGTAGAATAATCATTTCTTGGATTGCTTTTCTACTATCATAGTTGTAGTTCGATTGTGTAATATCAATTGCCGCCGGCAGTAGCAAGTCTACTGTCCGGCGGCCCAATTCACCGCTTAAATGCTGTCAGTGAGTTCAACATTTTCTTTTTAGAAATTCATCGTCTAAGATGTGTTGGGTGCTAAGGAAGATTATGGATTTATATAACTTGAGAAAGATATTTGATTGCTAGATAACTTAATTTTTTCTGATTTTTCTAACTTGTTTTTTTTGCTTGATCAACAACATTACAAAACACCTCTATTTATAGTAGAGGATTTAGCACATCTAGCAAAGCCTAGAGACTTCCACATTGGAACTTACAAGTCATAGTCTAAGCTTATCTCTAGTCTAAACTTATCTCTAGTCAAACTTCTCTAGACCCATCTATCTTGAAGACCACCACAACTCATTTACTCCCCTCTAGATTTTTCTAACACACTTAGAAATTACAAATTACATTTTTTAACACCCCTTCTTAATTTGTAATTTGCATGTAGTTCTTGAACTTGAGAAATTTTTTCGTTGTAATAGCTTTTGTGAAGATGTCGGCCCATTGCTCATTGGTGTTGACAAATTGAAGTTGAATTTCTTCTTTTTGTACCAAATTGCGAATGAAATGATGACGAAGTTCAATATGCTTTGTGCGGTTGTGAAAAACCGGATTTTTCGTCATTGCTATTGCGGACATATTATCGCAATAGATAGTTGTCGGACCTTGTTCCTTTTGAAATCAATCTTCTAGAATTCTCCTTATCCAAACGACTTCACATGATGCATCGGTAGCGGCAATATACTCAGCCTCCGCGGATTAAAAAACGATAGTCTTTTGCTTTTTTGATGCCCAAGCAATAAGTTTAGATCCCAACTTAAAAACATATCCGGACGTACTTTTCCTATCATCAAGGAACCAGCCCAATCACTGTCAGTAAAACCCACTAATTTGTTTTCATCTTCAGTCACATATTTTATTCCATGGTTTTTTGTTCCTTGAATATAGCGTAAAATACGCTTGGCAGCGGCAAAGTGAATTTTACTCGGCTCACTCATGAATCTAGAGATGTGACTGACGGGATAAACAATATCTGGCCTTGTATTTGTTAGATAAATAAGAGACCCAACCAGACTTCGATAAATTTTAGGATCGACCTTAGGTGCTCCGTCATTTAATTGCAATTTTTCATTTACACCAATAGGTGTAGCAACAGGCTTGCAATTTGACATTTGAAATCTTTTTAATAGGTCTTCAACATATTTCTCTTGGGAAATAAGGATCTCTTCTTTTGATTGACGAACTTGAATTCCGAGAAAGTATTTCATGTGACCCAAATCTGTCATCTCATATTCCTTCATCATGGATTTCTTGAATTCTTCAACCATCCTTAGATTTGTGCCTGTAAAAATTAGATCATCTACATATAAACAGACAATTAGAAAATTATTTCATTCTTTCTTCACATATAAAGATGGTTCACTTTTGCTTTTGTGAAAATTATTTTGTTGAAAATATCCGTCAATTTTACTATTCCATGCTCGGGGGGCTTGTTTTAAGCCATATAAGGCTTTCTTTAGTCTGTATACTTTATTTTCTTCTCCTTTTATTTTGTATCTTTCCGGCTGCTCAACATAAACTTCTTCTTCCAATTCTCCATTTAAAAATGCTGATTTAACATCAAGTTGAAAAACTTGTAATTTCATTTGAGCGGCTAATGCAAGAACAATTCTGATTGTCTCCATTCTTACTACCGGAGCAAATGTTTCATTAAAGTCAATACCGGGTTGTTGAGAATAACCCTTTGCAACTAGGCGAGCCTTATGTTTTTTAATTGATCCATCTTCATCAAATTTGGTCTTGTAGATCCATTTTAATCCAACGACATCTTTTTCTTTTGGAGGATCTACAAGTTCCCAAGTTTGATTTTTTTCTATAGTTGTCAATTCTTCATTCATGGCATTTCTCCATACTTCTTCTTTTTCTGCTTCTTTGAAATTTTGTGGTTCATAAGTGAAGAAAGAAAACCCACATGATTCGTAGATATCATTTAGAGAACGTGTCTTTCTTGGAGGTGATTCGGAATCCGAAGAATCCTCATCAAAATTTGGAGAATTTTCAACTCCTCCATTTTCAGAAATTTGTGACATCTCAGATAAATTTGATGAAGGGGAACTTTGATCTTCTTGACAATCATTAATTTGGAAAAAATCAGATTTATTTTCAATTTGAGAAGAACTTTCTCCCCATTCCCAAGATTTCATCTCATCAAAAATAACATCTCGAGAAATTACCAATTTATTAGAGATGGGATCAAGAAGACGATAACCTTTGGATTCATTACTATAACCAATGAAGATGAATTTCTCACCCTTCTCATCAAATTTTTCTTTTCTCAAAGGAATGTGAGAATATGCCAGACAACCAAAAATTTTGAAAAAATCTACTTGAGGTTTTTTCCCATGCCAAGCTTCATATGGAGTAATATTTTGAACTGCTTTTGTCGGAGACCGATTTAATAAGAATACCGATGTATTTACTGCCTCAGCCCATAGATTATTTGGAAGCCCTTTTCCCTTCAACATGCTTCGAGCCATTTCTGCAATTGTCTGATTCTTCCTTTCGGCCACACCATTTTGTTGTGGACTATAACGAACTGTGAGCTCTCTTTTAATTCCTTTTTCTTTGCAATAATTCATGAAGGGTTTATAAATGAATTCTCCACCTCGGTCAGTTCTGAGAGTCTTCAATTTTTGGCCACTTTGTCTTTCTACAAGAGCCAAAAATTCTAGAAAAAAACCAAATGCTTCCGATTTTTGCTCAAGAAAATAAATCCACATCTTTCTTGTATGATCATCAACAAATAAGAGAAAATATCTCTTATTACTAAGTGAAAGTGTTTTAGTCGGTCCAAAAATATCGGCATGTACCAACTCAAGTGGTGCACGGGCTCTTGAAGAGACTTTTGGAAAAGGAAGCCTATGCATTTTTCTGTAAATGCACCCTTCACAAATTTCATCATTTTTTGAGATGTAAGGAAGACCAACCACCATATCTTTTTCTTTTAATAATTTCAACCCTCTATAATTCAAATGACCATATCTCAAATGCCAAATATGAGCCATATCAACTTCACTTTTGAATGAAACATTCTCACATTTTGGCATAATAAGATAGAAAACATTATTTGAGGTCATTTGGACAGTGGCCACAATAAGATTTGTTCTTTTATCAACAATCTCACATTCTCCATTGTCAAAATGGAGAGAGTAATTTTTCCTCATGAGTTGCCCAACACTTAAGAGATTTTGTGTTATACCGGGAACATAAAGAACATCATGAATAAATTTATCACCTTTATTTGTAGCTACTGCAATCACACCTTTTTCTCCGGCAGGTTTTAATTTTCCATCACCAAGCTTTACTTTAGTAGAAACATTTTTTTCAAGTTCTACAAATAATTCTCTATTTTCAGTCATATGATGGCTGCATCCGCTGTCCAAATACCAAATATCTGATGGGGGTGTTTCAACATTCATGCAAGAAAATAACTGAGCTTCTTGTTTTTCTTCTATAAAATTAGCTTCACTTTTTCCTTTTTGAAACCAACAATCTCTTTGAGAATGATTAGGAATTTTGCATTTGGTGCATTTAAACCGACATTCCTTAGACTCATGACCAACTTTTTTGCAACATAAACAATAAGGAGCAGAATTTCCTTGAGAATTTTTTGTGTTGACGAACTTCCCTTGATTGTGTTCTTTTCCTTGAGATTGGAAAGAACCTTGTCCTTCTTGATGCTTTTCAAAATAATTTCTTTTTTGGAAAAACTTACTTCCTTTTTTTTGTTGTTTTGAAATATTAATCTTTGATTGAAATGCTTGCTCCACCGGACTACTTTGATATCTATTGATTCTACTTTCATGAGCTTCAAGAGAACTAATTAGTTCATAAAAAGAGAGAGAAGATAAATCTTTAGATTCTTCAATTGCGGCTACAACATGATCGAATTTTTGCGGTAAACTTCGAAGATTTTTTTGCACGATTTTTTTGTCTTCGATAGTATCTCCAAGACTTCTAATTTTGTTAATAAGTTCAGTAACAAAAGTTGAATATTTTCACTCTCCTTCATTCCCAAATTATCAAATTCTTTCCACAATGATTGAAGCTCAATAACAATAACTTTTTCGGAACCTTGAAATTCCTTTTTCAAAATATCCCATGCAATTTTAGCTTTAGTTGCACCCATAATTCTATGAAAGATCGATTTACTAACCCCTTGTTGGATGTATTGCAATGCTTTTGCATCTTTTTTAATTAGCTCTTTCAATTGAGCTATTGTTTTGCCTTCTTCTTCATAACCTTCATCAACTAATTCCCATAAATCTTGTGATACATAAATTGTCCTCATTTGAATGCTCCAATAATCATAGTGTTCTCCATCAAAAATTGGTATGGAATTAGGTGAAAGATTGAAGGTGGAATTTGAAGATGGTGTTGACATTTCTTTATGAGATTGAAATAGATAAAGGGGATAATTGGCTTTGATACCAAATTTGTTGGGTGCTAAGGAAGATTATGGATTTATATAACTTGAGAAAGATATTTGATTGCTAGATAACTTAATTTTTTCTGATTTTTCTAACTCGTTTTTTTTGCTTGATCAACAACATTACAAAACACCTCTATTTATAGTAGAGGATTTAGCACATCTAGCAAAGCCTAGAGACTTCCACATTGGAACTTACAAGTCATAGTGTAAGCTTATCTCTAGTCTAAACTTATCTCTAGTCAAACTTCTCTAGACCCATCTATCTTGAAGACCACCACAACTCATTTACTCCCCTCTAGATTTTTCTAACACACTTAGAAATTACAAATTACATTTTTTAACAGGATGGTGGTTTTATTTTTTGAACTCACTCCCCTGTTCTTCTTCGATGTCAAAATCGTCCGAGGAGGAATAGGTGGAGAAAAAGATACTCTCTCATATAGAGTTTCACAAAGCCTGTGAAATTTTGTATGTCGTTATGACTTAAAACCACTCTCGATATAATTAGTCCTTTTATGAATAAAATTAAATAGTAGTATTATAATGGTGAAGGAATTGGATGAGTACTGAGGTTGAGTGTTGTTTTAGAGAAAACCAGAAAAGAGTAGCAACAGCAGAAACCTTCAATAATTTAACATGGGTAGGGTTCTCTCAGATCTTTCTCCTAGTCGCCGGGGGATCATGGAATGTCTTACTTACTGACACAGTAATGGTTGACCTAGATCTAGGTGATTAAAAAGGAAGAGCTGAAGAAGGTGATAAAGAGAAATTTATATGCAAGAGAAATAATGAGAAAGCTAATAGAGAGATGAAGTTGCTGCGAAATATGTTTTTTTCCTCAAAGCCTTGTTTGACGTGCAGAGATAAAATACGATTGTCAGCCATAACAATTCGATTTTTGATTTATTCTTCTGTATCCAACACTATTTTGAATGTGATTCGTGAGAGTTGTATTTCAGTCTTGCGCGTCAAACTTGCGCTCATAGAACAGCAAGACATTGACAACAAAACAGCAACAACAAAAGAATAATAACAAGTTAGCAAAAGCAAAGCTACAACATCAAGTTAACTGCAGCAAATCTGGAGTCAGTAAACAAAAGTCAGCAACAACGACCCATAAACAAAAGCCAGCAACAACAAAATAGCAACGCGAGCAACAACGAAAGTCGTGATCCTCCTTATTAGCAAGAGTCATTCGTTTATTGGAGCATAAGAAATTATTACTCTTTTGCATATTGAATATTATCTTCAACTTGTGCGTTATTAACTCTACAAATATCACCTCATGTAATACCTGAAGGTATCATTAATGCAATCAGCATTTCTTCAATCCATGCAATTATTTCACTTAAATCAACCTAATGAGAGAAGGGGATCTAGGGTCTATAGCCCCTGAGTATATAACTATATATAGAGATTGAATATAAAAAATTAGGCCCTCCTTATCAACAGTCTTACCAAGTTGTTTTCTCATTTTAGGCCTTAATTATAAATTTTGTTATGATTGAAGTTAAAAATGGGACGAAGTTCTGTCGAAAAGTTATATACACTGTTTTGTCAAATTTTTCATTTTAGTGTAGTCTTCTCAAAGTAAATAAGAATCCGCTACTCTTAGAATAGGGTTTCATGGGAAAACTACATTTGCTTCTTATGTAGTGTTTTTCGAGAATTTATTTTATATATCTCAATATCTGTGTTTCAGCTAGTTATATATTTTCGGCTTTTGTGGTATTATGGATGGTTAACTCTTGTGGTATTTATAGAGATTTCGGCAGTTATAGAGATTTTGTATTTAGATACGATCATCTGAAATGAAAAAAAAAAAAATTTGTTTGTCTTAGTAAGATTTTCTTAATTTGAACATTGTTTCTCTTTTATTAGAAACACAAATACTAGAATAAGACATACTAGGATGTTATTTTTTATATTTTTTTGTTGAAATTAGGATTTTTTTTTTTTATGAAAGGTACTTGCATTAAACAACAAAAGTGCATACAAGGTCTCTAATGTAAAGCGGAAATAAAAGAAGGTACAACATTCCAAATTTTCTTTGACCATAACGACGACTCCATTTCGCGAAAGCATCCGCCTGAACATTGCATTCTCTAGGAACAAAAGGAAAGATGATGCTTGAGAACTTGTCTTTAAGGTCCATAACTTGTTGCATGATATTTTTGGATTGCCAATGCAGCTCTACACTGTTACCGTTGATGAACTGGATTAACGCTTGATTGTCACTTTCTACTTGCACGTGGATGATGCTCAACGGGTGACATATGTATGCACCTAAATAAAACTAATATTAAAATTTTATTTCCAACCCTAAAATGTGAAGTATAGACTAGCTCACCCCCTTCCTTAATGCTATATGGATTTAAGATAAGGGGAGTTTTATAAGCGCTTTCAATACGCGTTAAATACTTAAATGTACCTCTTTGCCTCACAAACCTCACCTCAAAGTTGTTCTCTGGGCGGTTTTAACACTTTCACGGAGCGCATTTAAATTTTTCTAATAAATAATAGGTCAGAAGGCGTGAAATATATTTTTTCGGTGGAAAAGATTGCTTAAGATTTAATCAGCAAACCCATGGATTTAGCGATACTAGCAAATCTGATTGATTTTGCAACAAATGCAAATCTATAGGATATTGCCGTTATTGTTGTTTTTAGATTTGGGAATTGTAGAATGAAATTGAGATTGTGTGAGAAATTGAGGATTATATTTCTGGTAAACTCTATAAATTATCGTTTTCCGTAACATCTCAAATCACTCAGTAAAATAATAATTTCCTGAATTTGTTTTGTACTATTAGAGTTGTAGTTCCATTGTGTAATATCAATTGCCGCCGGCAGTAGCAAGTCTACTGTCCGGCGGCCCAACTCACTGTTGGAATGCTACCCGTGAGTTCTGTTAGTGTAATAGTATGTAATGTAGGGGTTAGTTGGCTAGTGTTCCTATTAGTAAGGACCTCTCTGTAATTACTTGTCTTCTTCCTTCATTATAAATAGAATGGCTGCCCTACTTGGGGCAAGCTCAATTTCACTCACTAACATGGTATCAGAGCCGCCTCTCTGATCTTCTTCTTCTTCGTCGTTTGCTATCTTCTTCTTCTTCGTCGTTTGCTATCTTCTTCTTCTTCTTTTTCTTTCTAATGGCTGACTCTACCTTTCAAATCTCCTCTCCCGATGGTACCTCCTCCTTCCCTACCTCCTCCACCTCTGTTTCATCTCTTCCCACCCTCACTAACATTGCCAATCTTGTTTCCATTAGATTGGATAATACCAACTACTTACTCTGGAAGAGTCAGCTCTTACCTATTTTACATTCTCAAGACCTCTATAAGTTCGTTAATGGCTCCCATCCTCCACCACCTGAGTTTCTTTCAACCAGCTCATCTTCTTCCTCTGCTCCTGTTCCTAATCCTGATTATGCATACTGGTACAGGGTTGATCAAATGCTCCTCTCTTGGCTTAATGCCACTCTTACAGAGCCAATACTCACTCAAGTTCTTGGATTGACTTCCTCAAAAGCAGTCTGGGATTCATTAGAAAAGAGCTTCTTCTCCTTCAACTCTGCTAGACTCATGAATCTTAAACTTCAACTACAAACTTCCAAAAAGGGATCTCTCACCATCTCTGAGTTTCTCCTTCGTCTTAAAGGAATCACTGATTCATTAGCAGCTATTGGTCACCCTATTTCAGATGATGAATTGGTTCTCATAGTCCTGTCTGGACTTGGATCTGAATATGAGGGATTTGTCACCTCCATTACTACTCGGCTTATCCCTCCCACTTTCTCTGAACTTCACTCCCAACTTCTCACTCATGAATTTCGTCTTCAACTTCTTCATTCATCAAACCCACAACCTACTGCTCTCTACTCTCAGCATCCTACACCACCTGTATCGACCACCCCCTCTTACCCAACTCGTGGTCGTGGTCGAGGCTATGCCTCTCGAGGTCGTGGTCGTGGGTCTTTCTCTGGAAGAGGTAATTTCAGACAACAATCTTCCTCTGTTCTTGGCAAACCACCATTAACCTGCCAGTATTGTGGTCGTATTGGACACTCAGCTCGTCAATGTTTCCATCTCACTCGACAAAATGATCTCTCTACATCATTTACTGCCTTGGGTATTGATTCTCTCCCACCAGACCCAAATTGGTATGTGGATTCAGGTGCAACCTCACACATAGCATCTGATAATGCTTCTTTGAGCTCTCGATCTGATATTCATCCTCCTGATCAGGTTATAGTGGGTAATGGCTCCTCTGCTTCAGTCTCGGGTGTTGGTAACTATACCCTAACTCCCTCTTTTACTCTTCGTAATGCTCTTATTGTTCCCTCTTTTAAGAAAAATCTAATTTCCATTTCTCATCTTCTTAAAGACTTCAATTGTCAAGTTGTTTTTAATCGTGGTGGTTTCTATGTTCAGGATCTTCAATCCATGAAGATACTCCTCGAAGGCACGATTAGAGATGGGCTGTTTCGTGTCTCAACCACCACCAATCCTTCTTCAACCTTCTCTCTTTTTGCTAAATCAATGTCCACTGGTACTCGAGCAACACCAGATGTGTGGCACTGTCGTCTTGCTCATCTTCATCACAAGAATTTAAATTCCCAAATTTCGAATGATGTCTTACCATTGTTTACATCTAAAAAGAACAATTCTATTTGTATTGGATGTATCTCAGGCAAACATCATCAATTTCCTTTTAAGAATGTTCATCATACATCTGTTTATCCTAATGAGATTATACATAGTGATGTTTGGGGACCATCACCTGTTCTTTCTAAGTCTGGTTTTCGTTATTTCTTGCTTTTAATTGATGATTATACAAGATTCACATGGATCTATTTCATGAAAAACAAGTCTGAGGTTCCTTTTCATTTCAAAAATTTCAAAGTGTTTGTTGAAAAGCAATTTTCTAAACCTATAAAAATTCTTCAATCAGATGCAGGGGGAGAGTATATCAGCCATGATTTTTCAAATTTTCTAATCACAAATGGAATCCACCACAGAAAATCTTGCCCTCACACACCCCAACAGAATGGGGTTGCTGAAAGGAAGATTCGCCATATTGTAGAGACTTCTCTGTGTCTCCTTCATCACTCTTCTGTTCCGAAATTATTCTGGCCAGAGGCTTTTCAAACAGCCGTCTATACTATTAATAGACTTCCCTCTAGTGTCCTAAAGAACAAATCTCCATTTGAGGTTCTATTTAATTCAAAACCAGATTACACCTTGTTTCGAATTTTTGGCTGTCGTTGCTTCCCTCTCCTCACTCCCTATCGATCTTCAAAACTTGATGTCAAAACCACACCATGTGTATTCTTAGGCTACAGCTCCCATCATAAAGGTTATTTGTGTCTTGATGTCACCTCATCAAGGATGTACATCTCTTGCAATGTCATCTTTGATGAAACTCTGTTTCCTTTTTCGTCTCCTTCACCTGGTTCGTCTTCTTCCCCAAGCAAACCACTTTCTCCTCTTATATTACATCGGACGGTCCCCGCTCTTCCTTCGTCTTCTAATCTTGACCGTCCGTTATTGACCAATCCAGGCACTCGTCCTTCACCCACTCCGCAAATTCCACCTGGCTTTGAGCATATTCGTCTCACTCGTCGTCCTCTCTCCACTACCACTGCCCAACGGTCATCTGACCTGTCAGTGGTCCCACCACAAACGGCTGTGTCTCCTTCTGGTCTCCACGTCCACCCACCGACCACTAATGACGTGGTCCCTCATCAAGACGTGTCAACCACTGCTGCTCCTAGTCAGAGTGGTGTTCCCCACGCTAACTTTCCTCTTTCTCCTTCTTCTTCCACAGACTATCAACCTTTACTTCCTCAAAACCCTAATTCTGATTTGAATCAAATCGAGCCCAATTCTTCTCAACCCCCTAAACCGACAACCTCTTCTTCCCATCCAATGATCACGAGGAGTCGAGATGGAACCAGAAGACCCAAAATCCTACTTACTACTAACGATTCTTCTTCAAGTTTTCTGTTGCAGGAACCTCATAACTTTGCCCAAGCTTCGAAAGTTCCACAATGGATATCGGCTATGGAGGATGAAATTAATGCGTTACAAAAGAATAATACGTGGACTTTGATTCCTCGACGTCCCAATATGAACTTAGTTGATTCGAAATGGATTTATAAGATAAAACAGAGGCCAGATGGCTCTGTTCTTCGCTACAAGGCTCGGCTGGTAGCTCGTGGTTATTCGCAACAGGCTGGGATCGATTACGACGAAACTTTTAGCCCTGTGGTTCGTCCTGAGACAATACGAACAGTTCTCTCTCTAGCAGTAACTGGTAATTGGGAAATTAGGCAATTGGACGTCAAGAATGCTTTTCTCAATGGGGATCTAGAAGAAGATGTATTCATGACTCAACCAAAGGGGTTTCTCAATCCTGAATTTCCAACTCATGTCTGCAAATTGAATAAAGCTCTATATGGCTTAAAGCAAGCCCCTCGAGCTTGGCATAAGAAATTCAGTGATTGTCTTCTCAAGTTACAATTCACACAGTCGATCTCTGACTCCTCAATGTTCTATCTTCGTCGTCCAAATTCGATCATCATTCTTCTTCTCTATGTCGATGACATTTTGGTTATAGGGTCTTCATCCACTGATCTCATCAAACTTATCAAACACCTCAAATTATCATTTGATATGACAGACATGGGTGTTCTGAGTTACTTTTTGGGGATGGAGGCTTCAAGGGATAATACACATCTTAAATTGACACAGAAGAAATATATTAATGATCTTCTCAATCGGTTTGGTCTCAATTCTTCAAAACCAGTATCTACACCTGTAATTACAGGTACAAAACTATCAAAATCAGAAGGTATTCCTCTTGATGATCCTCAATCTTTTCGAAGTCTGGTTGGAGCCCTCCAATACTTGACATTAACTCGTCCGGATATAACTTACTCTGTCAATCAAGTCTCCAAGTTTATGCATAAGCCTTCTTCAATTCATCTTATTGCTGCAAAGAGAATCTTACGTTACCTAAAGGGGACAATTGACATTGGTCTCTGTTTTCGTAAAGCTTCAAGTCATCACTCACTAACAAGTTCAACATCTTTTACTTAGAATTTCGTCATCTAGGATGGTGGGTTTTTTTAACTCACTCCCCTGTTCTTTTTCGATGTAAAAATCGTTCACGAAGAATAGATGGAGAAAAAGATACTTTTATTTCATATAGAGTTTCACAAAGCCTGTGAAATTTTGTATGTCATTATGACTTAAAAACCCTCTCAATATTATTAGTCCTTTTATGAGTAAAATTACACAGTATAATAATTGTGAAGGAATTGGATGATTTGGATGAGTATTGAGGTTCAGTGTTTTTTTTAAGAAGAGGTTGAGTGTTGTTTTAGAGAAAACCAGAAAAGAGTAGCAGAAACCTTCAATAAGCTAACATGGGTAGGGTTCACACAGATCTTTCTCCTGGTGGTTGTGGCATCATGGAATGTCTTATTTATTGTCACAGTAATGATTGACCTAGATCTGGGTGATGAAGGTGAGAAAGAGAAATCTATATGCAAGAGAAATTAAGAGAAAGCTAGTAGAGGAGATGAAGTTGATTGGAAATATGTTTTCCTTCAAAGTCATGTTTGACGTGCAAGGATGAAATACTATTATCAAGGATAACAATTTTGCAATGTAATTTCTACATTAATTGTTATATTATTTGGTTTGGTCGAGAACGGATTTGATATATATAGTTGATCATGTCCTAAGGTTACTTGATTGGTGATCCAAGGAAAAGGAAATCACAAGGTCACGCACTCTCCGGGTTTGACATTTCTCTTGCAAGAATATCACTACCTTTCGGAATGTGATTTGTGATTTATTCTTGTGTATCTAACACTATTTCGGAATGTGATTCGTGGGAATCGTATCTCATTCTTGCGCGTCAAATGTGCGCTCATAGAACATCACGACATTTACAACAAGTCAGTAACAACAAGTTAGCGAGAGCAAAACAACATCAAGTCAGCTGTAGCAAATCTCGAGTCAGTAAGAATGTGCCAGCAACAACAAAATAGCAACGCGAGCAACTGTCAATGACAAGCCGAGCCGATTTCATCATTTTTAAAGAAAGCCGCGATCCTCCCTATTAGCAAGAGTCATTCGTTTATAGGAGCATAAGAAATGATTACTTTTTTTGCATATTGAATTGAATATTATCGTTAACTTATGTTTTGTTAACTCTATAAATATCACCTCATGTAATACCTCAAGTAATTCTCACCATTTCTTCAATCCATGCAATTATTTCACTTCAATCAACCCAATAAGAGAAGGGAGTCTAGGGTCTATAGCCCCTGACTACATAACTATAAATAGAGATTGAATAACAAAAATTAGCCCCCTAGTCAACAATCTCAGTAAGTTGCTTTCGCGTCCCACGTCTCAAGTTCGTAACACTAACACTATATTACTTTGAATAAAAATTAGACCCTATGAAGCGATTTTATTTCTTTTTAATTGTAAATAAGCATTTGGTTTGAGTTAGCCGATCTTTTAATAGATTAGTTGCTACTTAATTATAAACTTCCTAATCAATGAAGCTAAAAATGAGACGAAGTTCTCTCAAAAAGTTATAGACAGAGTTTTGTCAAAACTTTCATTTTACTTTAGCTTCTCAAAGTAAAAAAAGAAATCCGCTACTCCGAAATTAATGTGCCATAGTGCATCCATAAAAAAAATCGCTGGAGCATTTACCACTTCAGGGTCGGCTATTTTGGCTGCGGCAAGAAAGTCGAAGGGCGAGAAAGTGCAGAGAAAGCGGAAACAATTGATGCCAAATTAGGGTTGGAAGGAGAAACACGAGCTCTCTTGCTGGCGATAAGTTTGGGAAATGAATTAGGGCAAGATCTGACTCTAGAGGGTGATTGCAAGGCTCTTTTAGATGCTATCACGGACGGTCAAGGTTCAATAATAATTTTGTTGGACTTTAGACCTCTTTAGTATGTTGTTGGGCTTTAGTTTAAGTTAGGTGGTTCTCGTGCTTATCACATCTTGACGATTTAACAATGTCTTGTAACGACTAACGTAGATCTTACTCAGGGTTCAATAATAAGGCTTGCAAACCACCCTTTACAGGCACTCGATTTCTGCTACAGGGACGCAAATGAGGAAGCCCACGTCCTAGGGCACTCATTACTACCCAATTCTACTTAATTTTGTATTTGATCCTTGTATTTAGCTCTAATGCTATTTCGGTCCACTTATAACTTCGTTATGTATTACTTCTTTTATCAATGAAGTTATTAATTTCCGAAACATAAAAAGAGAATAGGGTTTCATGGGAAAACTACATTTACTTCTTCTCGGATGTTTTTTTTTCTTTTATCATAGGAGGGCAACATATCATTATTTGTTGGTGTGACAATTATTAAATTCTAGTAAGTAATACTATTTATAATCTCTACTGATATTATGATTCGTTGACGAGATACATAATATCATTAGGTACGTTACGAATAACACAAATATAGGTCAATTACGTTACAGATTATAAAATATAAAAAGAGACTAGTAGACTGAGAATGAAAAGAAAATAGCGAAACCATTTATTCAATTTATTATAATGAGGAGTTAACATTAGGGTAACTACATTGCTTATTAAACTGCTAAACTATGTTAGTGGCCGTTACAGACACCAAAGCAAGTATCGATGCGTCCACCAAGATTTCCATCATCTGTCATCACAAAAATATACAATTATATTCAAGAAGTGTAAACAACACAAATAAATAAACTCTAGAAAAGAAAAACACCTCAAGTATGAAATCGTTTTAATGAGTCTTATGACATTTTTTTTCTCATGCATGCATGGGCCTTTAGCTCAATGATTTTACACATACCCTAATATATAAGTTGCCTAGCTAGGGATGGAGTTCACCCTCTTGAATAAAACTTTTAAATACAATAAAAGAATTAGGGTTAGGGTTTTGAATCTTATGAAGTAATTACCAGAGTTTAGGCACAAAAATGGGATCAGAGGAGCCACCGGGGCCACCACCAATACAAGTGTTGATACAATCAAGCCTACAGTTATACTTTAACTTCTTCCCTTCAGCTACACATGCATCATAGCATTTATCAACACAACTCTTTAATCCTGCCATGGCTGGTGGTGTTGTTAGCAACACCATTACTGCAAGAAGTATAACAATTCTAGCAAGAGCTTTCTTATTTTGATGATCCATAGTGTTTGCTTCTTCTGTTTTAATAAAATAAACCCTAATTTGTTTGTCTATTAGTTGTTTTTCAACTTTTTTTTATGATGAATAGGAAGTCAAGTTTAAGTGGTATTTATAGTGGTTTATGGGGTTTTTTGGTTGGGTAATGTAAATCCATTATATTGAGGAAAATGCATGGAAATGAAGATCTTGTCAAATATAATACTTTAGTGATGGTTTGTGATATTTGAAGAATATTTCCTGTTTCATTCATCAGAAGAAAAGAAAAAGATTAATAAAATTCAATATAGGATAATAAAGTAACCAATTAAATCTACCTTCTCTTTCCAGTGAGCTCGATTTTCTTCCACTTTCCATAAGTCTATGTTTTTCTTGCTGTTTCTCTATCTACTTTCTACAAAATTAAAATTTCTTTCCATTCCTCTCTAGATATCTACCATTTTCCCTTTCTACGTGTTTGTTTCTAAAGTTATCCAATCTTTTTTTATTTTCTCTTTCTCCTTGTATTTCTCAGTTATTCTTTCTTTAAATCTTTAATTTATTTTCTTTACATAAATTTTTATTTTATTTAAAACTCTAAATCTATGACATACTCCGGCCGGAATTCAGCTGTCAGACATAAGGTCATCTCACTTAAAGTTTTGCCTTTCTAATAGAATATAAAGAGAGATTTTAAATTTTATATAGGAAAGTAATTAATATGTTGTAAAAATTGAAAAAGTACAAAAAAAAAAAAAAAAACTCCAGTTATGAATGACTAGAACTTGGGCCCATGAATTAGAATTACAGAACAGAGGTATACCGTTGTTGTGTAGTTTAAGGTTAACGCCATTGATTGTAAATAAATTGGTTTATAAGACTTATTCTTTATTTTTATTATTTCCCTAGCCAATCGTTGTGAACGCTAGCTGTCAACCTTCCAAATTTATTTCTTCCTATATCCTATCGACCGTGAGGAGCTCAAGCTCATACCTCCGGGTACGAGCTCGAGCTCAATGAATCACTGCCGATTATTAAATTTTAGTACGTAATACTATTTATAATCTCTAATGATATTATGATTCGTTGACGAGATACATAATATCATTAGGTACGTTACGAATAACACAAATATAGGTCAATTAAGTTACAGATTATAAAATATAAAAAGAGACTAGTAGACTGAGAATGAAAAGAAAATAGCGAAACCATTTATTCAATTTATTATAATGAGGAGTTAACATTAGCGTAACTACATTGCTTATTAAACTGCTAAACTATGTTAGTGGCCGTTGCAGACACCAAAGCAAGTATCCATGCATCCACCAAGATTTCCATCATCTGTCATCACAAAAATATACAGTTATATTCAAGAAGTGTAAACAACACAAATAAATAAACTCTAGAAAAGAAAAACACCTCAAGTATGAAATCTTTTTAATGAGTCTTATGACATTTTTTTTCTCATGCATGCATGGGCCTTTATCTCAGTGATTTAACACATTCCCTAATATCTTAGTTCCCTAGCTAGGGATGCAGTTTACCCTCTTGAATAAAACTTTTGAATACAATAAAAGAATTAGGGTTTTGAATCTTATGAAGTAATTACCAGAGTTGAGGCACAAAAATGGGATCAGAGGAGCCACCAGGGCCACCACCAATACAAGTGTTGATACAATCAAGCCTACAGTTATAGTTTAACTTCTTCCCTTCAGCTACACATGCATCATAGCATTTATCAACACAACTCTTTAATCCTGCCATGGCTGGTGGTGTTGTTAGCAACACCATTACTGCAAAAAGTATAACAATTCTAGCAAGAGCTTTCTTATTTTGATGATCCATGGTCTTTGCTTCTTCACCCTAATTTGTTTATCTATTAGTTGTTTTTCAACTTTTTTTTTTATGATGAATAGGAAGTCAAGTTTAAGTGGTATTTATAGTGGTTTATGGGGTTTTTTGGTAGGGTAATGTAAATCCATTATATTCAGGAAAATGCATGGAAATGAAGATCTTGTCAAATATAATATTTTAGTGATGGTTTGTGATATTTGAAGAATATTTCCTGTTTCATTCATCAGAAGAAAAAAAAAGATTAATAAAATTCAATATAGGATAATAAAGTAACCAATTAAATCTACCTTCTCTTTCCAGTGTGCCACATACTCCGGCCGGAATTCAGCTATCGGACATTAAGGTCATCTCAGTTCAGGGGCGGAGCTACAGGTGGGCTAAGCCGAGCTGCAGCCCGGGTCTTCCCACCTGTAACTTTTACTTTGCGTTGAGTTTTTTTACTGTGCTGCCCGGGACTTCCCTCCCGACTTATACTCTGTGTTGAGCTTTTTTATCAAAGACTTCAATAGCCCAATTGGTAAGACAAAAGCTTTATCGAAGACTTCAATAGCCCAATTGGTAAGACAAAAGTTTTTTTACTGTGCTGTCAGGGTTCAATAATAAGGCTTGCAAACCACCCTTTACAAGCACTCCATTTCTGCTACAGGGACGCAAATGAGGAAACCCACGTTCTTGGGCACTCATTACTACCCTCTTTTACTTAATTTTGTATTTGATCCTTGTATTTAGCTCTAATGCTATTTCGTTCCACTTATAACTTCCCTGTGTATTACATCTTTTATCAATGAAATTATTAATTTCCAAAAAGAAAATAGAGAATGGGGTTTAATGGGAAAATTACATATACTTCTTATGGGATGTTTTTGAGATTTTATTTTATTTATCTTGCTATAGTGGCGTGATGTTAAGGGATTTATTTTGTTTATTTATATCTCATACTGATGATACACAGTACCTAATAATTAGGCATTTGGTATAGGAAGAGCAATTTTTAGAAAAGGCATTGCATTAGATAGGAAGAGCATTCTTTTCAGAATAGGGAGAGATAAACGCTATTTTCTAAAATATTTCAACTTTAAACTTTGGTCCCTCCCTTCAAATTATTTTCGACCAAAAGATAGAGAAGAGAGAAAAATCATGTTCGACCAAAAACCTGTTCATCGATCAAAGAGAGAGAGATAGAGATGGAAACTTAAACCCTAAATGACTAACACAACACTCATCTCCATAGAAGGGTTTGTAATTCTTGTTATTGCTTGATTTCTCTATAAAAATTTAGGGTTTTAACATTGATTAAAGTAACTTTTGAAGATTTTAAGTATCAATATTGCAATGAAAAATAGAAAGAAGGAAATGTAAGAATTCTTCTTCATGTTCTGAACTATTGATTTGTTTTGGTGATAATTTCAGTTGGAACCTTTGTAAATCACTATAATTTTCGGTTCCAAGATTACAATTCCATTTTGTGTATTTCTTTTGGCTATAGCTGCTCATCTTCGATTAACTAAACATGATGTAGCTCGAAAAATATATAAGCGTCATTTACATAAAAAAAAATCGCTGAGCATAAATAAAAATTCATGAATGAAAATAGTGAAAATTTTCATCTAGAACAACCTGAAAATTTAAACAAATTTCATCCAGAGCGGATAAAAAAACAGAACAATTTCAGCTGGCTCGGCCGAAATTTATTGTTATTTTCAGCGAACCGGGCCGATTTGTTGTCTTTTTCAGCCAGCCCGACCGAAACTTGTTGTCCTTTTCAGTCGACCAATTGAAAATCCTTTACGAAACAAAAACGACCTAAAATCCTAAAACGTTTGTTCAACCATGGAGGAAGACAAGAAAATGATTATTCTTTACCGGAGACATATTATCTTCATTACATATGTCTTAGTTTAAGTCGATATCTTCGTTTAAGTCGATGTCCTCGTTTAAGTCGATGGTTTCGATTAAGTCGATGTCTTCGTTTAAGTCAAAGGACTCTTCTTCTTGATGTAAGTTGCCTCCTTCTTCAATAATGGTGGTTCCTCACCCACGATATATTGAGGCATCATTAAAAGCTAGAAACTAAGACTATAGTGATGGTAAATTTTGCAAGTTTTTTAGTACTAATGGTGATGTTGATAGTAGTGACGATATTAGGGTTGGGTTGTTTTTGTGAGAGAAAACTACAAGTGAATAGAATATTAAATTTATTATTAATTTTTATTAAAATCCTTATATTTTAACATTATTTATTAAATAACGTCCTTATATTTTAACATTATTTATTAATAACGCCCTCCTTAAACTAATTTGGTAAAGGAAGAGCAAATACATAAACTGACCTTTCTAACGCACTGCCTTTATTAAACATTACTCTTCCTATACCAAAAGCCAATAATAAACATCATTTTATATGGGCAGTGATTCATTGAGCTCGAACTCATACCCGAAAGTATTTTCGGGTATGAGCTCGAGCTCCTCACGGTAGAGGAAGAAATAGATTTGGCAGGTTGACAGGCTGACAGCTAGCATTCACAAGGATGGGTTAGGGATATAATAAAAATAAAGAATAAGTCTTTTAATTAATTTATTTACTATCAATGCCATTAACCTTAAACTGTTTGGCGCAATAACCGTATCCCTCTTTCCTATAATCCTAATTCATGGGCCCAACTTCTCTAGTCATTCATAACTTTTTTTTTTTTGAAGTCATTCTTTTTTTTGGCATTAATGACCAGGGTTTAAAGGACTCAGACCCGAAACAAAAGCAAGCTAACAAGCAACAACAACATCAAAGAAAGACTAAATAATTACTGAGTTCAAAAAAAAACAAAGACTAAATAATTACTGCTATCCTTTCCTTAATCTAATTCTACCATTCATATCATCTTTTTTGAAGTCATTCATTAGTATTAGTTATTTTTCTTTTCTTTTTTTCAATTTTTACACCATATTAATTACTTTTCTAAAAATTTTCTTTAGTGCAGGGAGTTTCTTTTTCTTCTCATCTATTATTTTAGACTATTTTTTAATAAAAAAAAAGTAATAACACAATAAATTGCAACACAATTTTAAATTTTAACTATACAAAAAAAATTATTTCTTCATCTTCTTCCATACAAAATTTCAAAGTAATTAACGTATTCGAAAAACATTTTTTTTTTCATCTTCGAGAACATGCTTCCACAAAAAGATATGTTTATCAATATTAAGGAGGGTGAATAATATAAATTTTGTAGCTCACAAGGCATGCGAACAACAACAAGAAGATTCCTCATGATACACATAATTTCTAGCACAAGCAACGACATTCTAATGAGTCGGGTGACAATAATTTTAAGTTACACGTAATTTAAAAGATATTTTCTAAAATTTATTAACGATCTTCATTATTTGAAGGGTCCCTACATGCTTGATGCTTATTCTAAAAGAAAATACTCCAATTCCACAATTATATAAAGTTTGGCTTCGTTATTGTCTACCTTGTGCAGTTGATTGGCCACATTGGGTTGGACCCAAAGGCGAGACATGGAATTCTTTAGTAACTAATCAATTTTCTCAAGAATTTTATTAATGCTTTGTTATATTTATGAATCTAATTTTCAATTAATTTTAATTTTGGAATTATATGATTATTTCTAACATTGTTAAATATTTTTATCACTTGTCTTTATGATTTTTTTTTCTTTTTTAATTTGTTATTTCTCTCCAAAATAATAGATGAGAAGACAGAGAAAATCTCAACACTAGGGAAGAAAAATAATAGAATATAAAGAGACATTTTAAATTTTATATAGGAAAGTAATTAATATGTTGTAAAAATTGAAAACGTACAAAAAAAAAAAAAAAAAAAAAAAAACTCCAGTTATGAATGACTAGAACTTGGGCCCATGAATTAGAATTACAGAAAAGAGGTATACCGTTATTGTGTAGTTTAAGGTTAACGCCATTGATTGTAAATAAATTGGTTTATAAGACTTATTCTTTATTTCTATTATTTCCCTAGCCAATCGTTGTGAACGCTAGCTGTCAACCTTCCAAATTTATTTCTTCCTATATCCTATCGACCGTGAGGAGCTCAAGCTCATACCTCCGGGTACGAGCTGAGCTCAATGAATCACTGGCGATTATTAAATTTTAGTACGTAATACTATTTATAATCTCTAATGATATTATGATTCGTTGACGAGATACATAATATCATTAGGTACGTTACGAATAACACAAATATAGGTCAATTAAGTTACAGATTATAAAATATAAAAAGAGACTAGTAGACTGAGAATGAAAAGAAAATAGCGAAACCATTTATTCAATTTATTATAATGAGGAGTTAACATTAGCGTAACTACATTGCTTATTAAACTGCTAAACTATGTTAGTGGCCGTTGCAGACACCAAAGCAAGTATCCATGCATCCACCAAGATTTCCATCATCTGTCATCACAAAAATATATAGTTATATTCAAGAAGTGTAAACAACACAAATAAATAAACTCTAGAAAAGAAAAACACCTCAAGTATGAAATCTTTTTAACGAGTCTTATGACATTTTTTTTCTCATGCATGCATGGGCCTTTATCTCAGTGATTTAACACATTCCCTAATATCTTAGTTCCCTAGCTAGGGATGCAGTTTACCCTCTTGAATAAAACTTTTGAATACAATAAAAGAATTAGGGTTTTGAATCTTATGAAGTAATTACCAGAGTTGAGGCACAAAAATGGGATCAGAGGAGCCACCAGGGCCACCACCAATACAAGTGTTGATACAATCAAGCCTACAGTTATACTTTAACTTCTTCCCTTCAGCTACACATGCATCATAGCATTTATCAACACAACTCTTTAATCCTGCCATGGCTGGTGGTGTTGTTAGCAACACCATTACTGCAAGAAGTATAACAATTCTAGCAAGAGCTTTCTTATTTTGATGATCCATGGTCTTTGCTTCTTCACCCTAATTTGTTTGTCTATTAGTTGTTTTTCAACTTTTTTTTATGATGAATAGGAAGTCAAGTTTAAGTGGTATTTATAGTGGTTTATGGGGTTTTTTGGTAGGGTAATGTAAATCCATTATATTGAGGAAAATGCATGGAAATGAAGATCTTGTCAAATATAATATTTTAGTGATGGTTTGTGATATTTGAAGAATATTTCCTGTTTCATTCATCAGAAGAAAAAAAAAAAAAGATAAATAAAATTCAATATAGGATAATAAAGGAACCAATTAAATCTACCTTCTCTTTCCAGTGAGCTCGATTTTCTTCCACTTTCCATAAGTCTATGTTTTTTTTGCTGTTTCTCTATCTACTTTCTACAAAATTAAAATTTCTTTCCATTCCTCTCTAGATATCTACCATTTTCCCTTTCTACGTGTTTGTTTCTAAAGTTATCCAATTTTTTTATTTTCTTTACTTAGATTTCTATTTTATTTAAAACTCTAAATCTGCCACATACTCCGGTCGGAATTCAGCTATCGGACATAAAGGTCATCTCAGTTCAGGGGCGGAGCTACAGGTGGGCTAAGCCGAGCTGCAGCCCGGGTCTTCCCACCTGTAACTTCTACTTTGCGTTGAGTTTTTTTACTGTGCTGCCCGGGGCTTCCCTTCCGACTTATACTTTGTGTTGAGTTTTTTTATCAAAGACTTCAATAGCCCAATTGGTAAGACAAAAGCTTTATCGAAGACTTCAATAGCCCAATTGGTAAGACAAAAGTTTTTTTACTGTGCTGTCAGGGTTCAATAATAAGGCTTGCAAACCACCCTTTACAGGCACTCCATTTCTGCTACAGGGACGCAAATGAGGAAGCCCACGTCCTGGGGCACTCACTACTACCCTATTCTACTTAATTTTGTATTTGATCCTTGTATTTAGCTCTAATGCTATTTCGGTCCACTTATAACTTCGTTATGTATTACTTCTTTTATCAATGAAGTTATTAATTTCCGAAACATAAACAGAGAATAGGGTTTCATGGGAAAACTACATTTACTTCTTCTCGGATGTTTTTTTTTTCTTTTATCATATGAGGGCAACATATCATTATTTGTTGGTGTGACAATTATTAAATTCTAGTACGTAATACTATTTATAATCTCTAATGATATTATGATTCGTTGACGAGATACATAATATCATTAGGTACGTTACGAATAACACAAATATAGGTCAATTAAGTTACAGATTATAAAATATAAAAAGAGACTAGTAGACTGAGAATGAAAAGAAAATAGCGAAACCATTTATTCAATTTATTATAATGAGGAGTTAACATTAGCGTAACTACATTGCTTATTAAACTGCTAAACTATGTTAGTGGCCGTTGCAGACACCAAAGCAAGTATCCATGCATCCACCAAGATTTCCATCATCTGTCATCACAAAAATATATAGTTATATTCAAGAAGTGTAAACAACACAAATAAATAAACTCTAGAAAAGAAAAACACCTCAAGTATGAAATCTTTTTAACGAGTCTTATGACATTTTTTTTCTCATGCATGCATGGGCCTTTATCTCAGTGATTTAACACATTCCCTAATATCTTAGTTCCCTAGCTAGGGATGCAGTTTACCCTCTTGAATAAAACTTTTGAATACAATAAAAGAATTAGGGTTTTGAATCTTATGAAGTAATTACCAGAGTTTAGGCACAAAAATGGGATCAGAGGAGCCACCGGGGCCACCACCAATACAAGTGTTGATACAATCAAGCCTACAGTTATACTTTAACTTCTTCCCTTCAGCTACACATGCATCATAGCATTTATCAACACAACTCTTTAATCCTGCCATGGCTGGTGGTGTTGTTAGCAACACCATTACTGCAAGAAGTATAACAATTCTAGCAAGAGCTTTCTTATTTTGATGATCCATGGTCTTTGCTTCTTCTGTTTTAATAAAATAAACCCTAATTTGTTTGTCTATTAGTTGTTTTTCAACTTTTTTTTATGATGAATAGGAAGTCAAGTTTAAGTGGTATTAATAGTGGTTTATGGGGTTTTTTGGTTGGGTAATGTAAATCCATTATATTGAGGAAAATGCATGGAAATGAAGATCTTGTCAAATATAATACTTTAGTGATGGTTTGTGATATTTGAAGAATATTTCCTGTTTCATTCATCAGAAGAAAAGAAAAAGATTAATAAAATTCAATATAGGATAATAAAATAACCAATTAAATCTACCTTCTCTTTCCAGTGAGCTCGATTTTCTTCCACTTTCCATAAGTCTATGTTTTTCTTGCTGTTTCTCTATCTACTTTCTACAAAATTAAAATTTCTTTCCATTCCTCTCTAGATATCTACCATTTTCCCTTTCTACGTGTTTGTTTCTAAAGTTATCCAATCTTTTTTTATTTTCTCTTTCTCCTTGTATTTCTCAGTTATTCTTTCTTTAAATCTTTAATTTATTTTCTTTACATAAATTTTTATTTTATTTAAAACTCTAAATCTATGACATACTCCGGCCGGAATTCAGCTGTCAGACATAAGGTCATCTCACTTAAAGTTTTGCCTTTCTAATAGAATATAAAGAGAGATTTTAAATTTTATATAGGAAAGTAATTAATATGTTGTAAAAATTGAAAACGTACAAAAAAAAAAAAAAAAAACTCCAGTTATGAATGACTAGAACTTGGGCCCATGAATTAGAATTACAGAACAGAGGTATACCGTTATTGTGTAGTTTAAGGTTAACGCCATTGATTGTAAATAAATTGGTTTATAAGACTTATTCTTTATTTTTATTATTTCCCTAGCCAATCGTTGTGAACGCTAGCTGTCAACCTTCCAAATTTATTTCTTCCTATATCCTATCGACCGTGAGGAGCTCAAGCTCATACCTCCGGGTACGAGCTCGAGCTCAATGAATCACTGCCGATTATTAAATTTTAGTACGTAATACTATTTATAATCTCTAATGATATTATGATTCGTTGACGAGATACATAATATCATTAGGTACGTTACGAATAACACAAATATAGGTCAATTAAGTTACAGATTATAAAATATAAAAAGAGACTAGTAGACTGAGAATGAAAAGAAAATAGCGAAACCATTTATTCAATTTATTATAATGAGGAGTTAACATTAGCGTAACTACATTGCTTATTAAACTGCTAAACTATGTTAGTGGCCGTTGCAGACACCAAAGCAAGTATCCATGCATCCACCAAGATTTCCATCATCTGTCATCACAAAAATATACAGTTATATTCAAGAAGTGTAAACAACACAAATAAATAAACTCTAGAAAAGAAAAACACCTCAAGTATGAAATCTTTTTAATGAGTCTTATGACATTTTTTTTCTCATGCATGCATGGGCCTTTATCTCAGTGATTTAACACATTCCCTAATATCTTAGTTCCCTAGCTAGGGATGCAGTTTACCCTCTTGAATAAAACTTTTGAATACAATAAAAGAATTAGGGTTTTGAATCTTATGAAGTAATTACCAGAGTTGAGGCACAAAAATGGGATCAGAGGAGCCACCAGGGCCACCACCAATACAAGTGTTGATACAATCAAGCCTACAGTTATACTTTAACTTCTTCCCTTCAGCTACACATGCATCATAGCATTTATCAACACAACTCTTTAATCCTGCCATGGCTGGTGGTGTTGTTAGCAACACCATTACTGCAAGAAGTATAACAATTCTAGCAAGAGCTTTCTTATTTTGATGATCCATGGTCTTTGCTTCTTCACCCTAATTTGTTTGTCTATTAGTTGTTTTTCAACTTTTTTTTTATGATGAATAGGAAGTCAAGTTTAAGTGGTATTTATAGTGGTTTATGGGGTTTTTTGGTAGGGTAATGTAAATCCATTATATTGAGGAAAATGCATGGAAATGAAGATCTTGTCAAATATAATATTTTAGTGATGGTTTGTGATATTTGAAGAATATTTCCTGTTTCATTCATCAGAAGAAAAAAAAAAGATTAATAAAATTCAATATAGGATAATAAAGTAACCAATTAAATCTACCTTCTCTTTCCAGTGTGCTCGATTTTCTTCCACTTTCCATAAGTCTATGTTTTTCTTGCTGTTTCTCTATCTACTTTCTACAAAATTAAAATTTCTTTCCATTCCTCTCTAGATATCTACCATTTTCCCTTTCTACGTGTTTGTTTCTAAAGTTATCCAATCTTTTTATTTTCTTTACTTAGATTTCTATTTTATTTAAAACTCTAAATCTGCCACATACTCCGGCCGGAATTCAGCTATCGGACATTAAGGTCATCTCAGTTCAGGGGCGGAGCTACAGGTGGGCTAAGCCGAGCTGCAGCCCGGGTCTTCCCACCTGTAACTTTTACTTTGCGTTGAGTTTTTTTACTGTGCTGCCCGGGACTTCCCTCCCGACTTATACTCTGTGTTGAGCTTTTTTATCAAAGACTTCAATAGCCCAATTGGTAAGACAAAAGCTTTATCGAAGACTTCAATAGCCCAATTGGTAAGACAAAAGTTTTTTTACTGTGCTGTCAGGGTTCAATAATAAGGCTTGCAAACCACCCTTTACAAGCACTCCATTTCTGCTACAGGGACGCAAATGAGGAAACCCACGTCCTTGGGCACTCATTACTACCCTCTTTTACTTAATTTTGTATTTGATCCTTGTATTTAGCTCTAATGCTATTTCGTTCCACTTATAACTTCCCTGTGTATTACATCTTTTATCAATGAAATTATTAATTTCCAAAAAGAAAAAAGAGAATGGGGTTTAATGGGAAAATTACATATACTTCTTATGGGATGTTTTTGAGATTTTATTTTATTTATCTTGCTATAGTGGCGTGATGTTAAGGGATTTATTTTGTTTATTTATATCTCATACTGATGATACACAGTACCTAATAATTAGGCATTTGGTATAGGAAGAGCAATTTTTAGAAAAGGCATTGCATTAGATAGGAAGAGCATTCTTTTCAGAATAGGGAGAGATAAACGCTATTTTCTAAAATATTTCAACTTTAAACTTTGGTCCCTCCCTTCAAATTATTTTCGACCAAAAGATAGAGAAGAGAGAAAAATCATGTTCGACCAAAAACCTGTTCATCGATCAAAGAGAGAGAGATAGAGATGGAAACTTAAACCCTAAATGACTAACACAACACTCATCTCCATAGAGGGGTTTGTAATTCTTGTTATTGCTTGATTTCTCTATAAAAATTTAGGGTTTTAACATTGATTAAAGTAACTTTTGAAGATTTTAAGTATCAATATTGCAATGAAAAATAGAAAGAAGGAAATGTAAGAATTCTTCTTCATGTTGTGAACTATTGATTTGTTTTGGTGATAATTTCAGTTGGAACCTTTGTAAATCACTATAATTTTCGGTTCCAAGATTACAATTCCATTTTGTGTATTTCTTTTGGCTATAGCTGCTCATCTTCGATTAACTAAACATGATGTAGCTCGAAAAATATATAAGCGTCATTTACATAAAAAAAAATCGCTGAGCATAAATAAAAATTCATGAATGAAAATAGTGAAAATTTTCATCTAGAACAACCTGAAAATTTAAACAAATTTCATCCAGAGCGGATAAAAAAACAGAACAATTTCAGCTGGCTCGGCCGAAATTTATTGTTATTTTCAGCGAACCGGGCCGATTTGTTGTCTTTTTCAGCCAGCCCGACCGAAACTTGTTGTCCTTTTCAGTCGACCAATTGAAAATCCTTTACGAAACAAAAACGACCTAAAATCCTAAAACGTTTGTTCAACCATGGAGGAAGACAAGAAAATGATTATTCTTTACCTGAGACATATTATCTTCATTACATATGTCTTAGTTTAAGTCGATATCTTCGTTTAAGTCGATGTCCTCGTTTAAGTCGATGGTTTCGATTAAGTCGATGTCTTCGTTTAAGTCAAAGGACTCTTCTTCTTGATGTAAGTTGTCTCCTTCTTCAATAATGGTGGTTCCTCACCCACGATATATTGAGGCATCATTAAAAGCTAGAAACTAAGACTATAGTGATGGTAAATTTTGCAAGTTTTTTAGTACTAATGGTGATGTTGATAGTAGTGACGATATTAGGGTTGGGTTGTTTTTGTGAGAGAAAACTACAAGTGAATAGAATATTAAATTTATTATTAATTTTTATTAAAATCCTTATATTTTAACATTATTTATTAAATAACGTCCTTATATTTTAACATTATTTATTAATAACGCCCTCCTTAAACTAATTTGGTAAAGGAAGAGCAAATACATAAACTGACCTTTCTAACGCACTGCCTTTATTAAACATTACTCTTCCTATACCAAAAGCCAATAATAAACATCATTTTATATGGGCAGTGATTCATTGAGCTCGAACTCATACCCGAAAGTATTTTCGGGTATGAGCTCAAGCTCCTCACGGTAGAGGAAGAAATAGATTTGGCAGGTTGACAGGCTGACAGCTAGCATTCACAAGGATGGGTTAGGGTTATAATAAAAATAAAGAATAAGTCTTTTAATTAATTTATTTACTATCAATGCCATTAACCTTAAACTGTTTGGCGCAATAACCGTATCCCTCTTTCCTATAATCCTAATTCATGGGCCCAACTTCTCTAGTCATTCATAACTTTTTTTTTTTTGAAGTCATTCTTTTTTTTGGCATTAATGACCAGGGTTTAAAGGACTCAGACCCGAAACAAAAGCAAGCTAACAAGCAACAACAACATCAAAGAAAGACTAAATAATTACTGAGTTCAAAAAAAAACAAAGACTAAATAATTACTGCTATCCTTTCCTTAATCTAATTCTACCATTCATATCATCTTTTTTGAAGTCATTCATTAGTATTAGTTATTTTTCTTTTCTTTTTTTCAATTTTTACACCATATTAATTACTTTTCTAAAATTTTTCTTTAGTGCAGGGAGTTTCTTTTTCTTCTCATCTATTATTTTAGACTATTTTTTAATAAAAAAAAAAGTAATAACACAATAAATTGCAACACAATTAGAATTTGGGCCCATGAATTAGAATTACAGAAAAGAGGTATACCGTTATTGTGTAGTTTAAGGTTAACGCCATTGATTGTATAAGACTTATTCTTTATTTCTATTATTTCCCTAGCCAATCGTTGTGAACGCTAGCTGTCAACCTTCTAAATTTATTTCTTCCTATATCCTATCGACCGTGAGGAGCTCAAGCTCATACCTCCGGGTACGAGCTCGAGCTCAAAGAATCACTGCCGATTATTAAATTTTAGTACGTAATACTATTTATAATCTCTAATGATATTATGATTCGTTGACGAGATACATAATATCATTAGGTACGTTACGAATAACACAAATATAGGTCAATTAAGTTACAGATTATAAAATATAAAAAGAGACTAGTTGACTGAGAATGAAAAGAAAATAGCAAAACCATTTATTCAATTTATTATAATGAGGAGTTAACATTAGCGTAACTACATTGCTTATTAAACTGCTAAACTATGTTAGTGACCGTTGCAGACACCAAAGCAAGTATCCATGCATCCACCAAGATTTCCATCATCTGTCATCACAAAAATATACAGTTATATTCAAGAAGTGTAAACAACACAAATAAATAAACTCTAGAAAAAGAAAAACACCTCAAGTATGAAATCTTTTTAATGAGTCTTATGACATTTTTTTTCTCATGCATGCATGGGCCTTTATCTCAGTGATTTAACACATTCCCTAATATCTTAGTTCCCTAGCTAGGGATGGAGTTTACCCTCTTGAATAAAACTTTTGAATACAATAAAAGAATTAGGGTTTTGAATCTTATGAAGTAATTACCAGAGTTGAGGCACAAAAATGGGATCAGAGGAGCCACCAGGGCCACCACCAATACAAGTGTTGATACAATCAAGCCTACAGTTATACTTTAACTTCTTCCCTTCAGCTACACATGCATCATAGCATTTATCAACACAACTCTTTAATCCTGCCATGGCTGGTGGTGTTGTTAGCAACACCATTACTGCAAGAAGTATAACAATTCTAGCAAGAGCTTTCTTATTTTGATGATCCATGGTCTTTGCTTCTTCACCCTAATTTGTTTGTCTATTAGTTGTTTTGCAACTTTTTTTTATGATGAATAGGAAGTCAAGTTTAAGTGGTATTTATAGTGGTTTATGGGGTTTTTTGGTAGGGTAATGTAAATCCATTATATTGAGGAAAATGCATGGAAATGAAGATCTTGTCAAATATAATATTTTAGTGATGGTTTGTGATATTTGAAGAATATTTCCTGTTTCATTCATCAGAAGAAAAAAAAAAGATTATTAAAATTCAATATAGGATAATAAAGTAACCAATTAAATCTACCTTCTCTTTCCAGTGAGCTCGATTTTCTTCCACTTTCCATAAGTCTATGTTTTTCTTGCTGTTTCTCTATCTACTTTCTACAAAATTAAAATTTCTTTCCATTCCTCTCTAGATATCTACCATTTTCCCTTTCTACGTGTTTGTTTCTAAAGTTATCCAATTTTTTTATTTTCTTTACTTAGATTTCTATTTTATTTAAAACTCTAAATCTGCCACATACTCCGGTCGGAATTCAGCTATCGGACATAAAGGTCATCTCAGTTCAGGGGCGGAGCTACAGGTGGGCTAAGCCGAGCTGCAGCCCGGGTCTTCCCACCTGTAACTTCTACTTTGCGTTGAGTTTTTTTACTGTGCTGCACGGGGCTTCCCTCCCGACTTATACTCTGTGTTGAGTTTTTTTATCAAAGACTTCAATAGCCCTATTGGTAAGACAAAAGCTTTATCGAAGACTTCAATAGCCCAATTGGTAAGACAAAAGTTTTTTTACTGTGCTGTCAGGGTTCAATAATAAGGCTTGCAAACCACCCTTTACAGGCACTCCATTTCTGCTACAGGGACGCAAATGAGGAAGCCCACGTCCTGGGGCACTCACTACTACCCTATTCTACTTAATTTTGTATTTGATCCTTGTATTTAGCTCTAATGCTATTTCGGTCCACTTATAACTTCGTTATGTATTACTTCTTTTATCAATGAAGTTATTAATTTCCGAAACATAAACAGAGAATAGGGTTTCATGGGAAAACTACATTTACTTCTTCTCGGATGTTTTTTTTTTTTTTCTTTTATCATATGAGGGCAACATATCATTATTTGTTGGTGTGACAATTATTAAATTCTAGTACGTAATACTATTTATAATCTCTAATGATATTATGATTCGTTGACGAGATACATAATATCATTAGGTACGTTACGAATAACACAAATATAGGTCAATTACGTTACAGATTATAAAATATAAAAAGAGACTAGTAGACTTAGAATGAAAAGAAAATAGCGAAACCATTTATTCAATTTATTATAATGAGGAGTTAACATTAGGGTAACTACATTGCTTATTAAACTGCTAAACTATGTTAGTGGCCGTTACAGACACCAAAGCAAGTATCGATGCGTCCACCAAGATTTCCATCATCTGTCATCACAAAAATATACAATTATATTCAAGAAGTGTAAACAACACAAATAAATAAACTCTAGAAAAGAAAAAACACCTCAAGTATGAAATCTTTTTAATGAGTCTTATGACATTTTTTTTCTCATGCATGCATGGGTCTTTAGCTCAATGATTTTACACATACCCTAATATATAAGTTGCCTAGCTAGGGATGGAGTTCACCCTCTTGAATAAAACTTTTAAATACAATAAAAGAATTAGGGTTAGGGTTTTGAATCTTATGAAGTAATTACCAGAGTTGAGGCACAAAAATGGGATCAGAGGAGCCACCGGGGCCACCACCAATACAAGTGTTGATACAATCAAGCCTACAGTTATACTTTAACTTCTTCCCTTCAGCTACACATGCATCATAGCATTTATCAACACAACTCTTTAATCCTGCCATGGCTGGTGGGGTTGTTAGCAACACCATTACTGCAAGAAGTATAACAATTCTAGCAAAAGCTTTCTTATTTTGATGATCCATGGTCTTTGCTTCTTCTGTTTTAATAAAATAAACCCTAATTTGTTTGTCTATTAGTTGTTTTTTAACTTTTTTTTATGATGAATAGGAAGTCAAGTTTAAGTGGTATTTATAGTGGTTTATGGGGTTTTTTGGTAGGGTAATGTAAATCCATTATATTGAGGAAAATGCATGGAAATGAAGATCTTGTCAAACATAATATTTTAGTGATGGTTTGTGATATTTGAAGAATATTTCAAGTTTCATTCATCAGAAGAAAAAAAAAAAAAAAGATTAATAAAATTCAATATAGGATAATAAAGTAACCAATTAAATCTACCTTCTCTTTCCAGTGAGCTCGATTTTCTTCCACTTTCCATAAGTATATGTTTTTCTTGCTGTTTCTCTATCTACTTTCTACATAATTAAAATTTCTTTCCATTCCTCTCTAGATATCTACCATTTTCCCTTTCTACGTGTTTGTTTCTAAAGTTATCCAATCTTTTTTATTTTCTCTTTCTCCTTATTCTTTCTTTAAATCTTTTTTATTTCTCACTTATTCTTTCTTTAAATCTTTAATTTATTTTCTTTACATAAATTTTTATTTTATTTAAAACTCTAAATCTATGACATACTCCGGTCGGAATTCAGCTGTCAGACATAAGGTCATCTCACTTAAAGTTTTGCCTTTCTAATAGAATATAAAGAGAGATTTTAAATTATATATAGGAAAGTAATTAATATGTTGTAAAACTTGAAAAAGTACAAAAAAAAAAAAAAAAAAAAAAAAAAAAAAAAAAAAAAAAACTCCAGTTATGAATGACTAGAACTTGGGCCCATGAATTAGAATTCCAGTGAGCTCGATTTTCTTCCACTTTCCATAAGTCTATGTTTTTCTTGCTGTTTCTCTATCTACTTTCTACAAAATTAAAATTTCTTTCCATTCCTCTCTAGATATCTACCATTTTCCCTTTCTACGTGTTTGTTTCTAAAGTTATCCAATTTTTTTATTTTCTTTACTTAGATTTCTATTTTATTTAAAACTCTAAATCTGCCACATACTCCGGTCGGAATTCAGCTATCGGACATAAAGGTCATCTCAGTTCAGGGGCGGAGCTACAGGTGGGCTAAGCCGAGCTGCAGCCCGGGTCTTCCCACCTGTAACTTCTACTTTGCGTTGAGTTTTTTTACTGTGCTGCCCGGGGCTTCCCTCCCGACTTATACTCTGTGTTGAGCTTTTTTATCAAAGACTTCAATAGCCCAATTGGTAAGACAAAAGCTTTATCGAAGACTTCAATAGCCCAATTGGTAAGACAAAAGTTTTTTTTACTGTGCTGTCAGGGTTCAATAATAAGGCTTGCAAACCACCCTTTACAGGCACTCCATTTCTGCTACAGGGACGCAAATGAGGAAGCCCACGTCCTGGGGCACTCACTACTACCCTATTCTACTTAATTTTGTATTTGATCCTTGTATTTAGCTCTAATGCTATTTCGGTCCACTTATAACTTCGTTATGTATTACTTCTTTTATCAATGAAGTTATTAATTTCCGAAACATAAAAAGAGAATAGGGTTTCATGGGAAAACTACATTTACTTCTTCTCGGATGTTTTTGAGATTTTATTTTATTTATCTTGCTATAGTGGCGTGATGTTAAGGGATTTATTTTGTTTATTTATATCTCTGCTGATTATACACAGTACCTAATAATTAGGCATTTGGTATAAGAAGAGCAATTTTTAGAAAAGGCATTGCATTAGATAGGAAGACCATTCTTTTCAGAATAGGGAGAGATAAACGTTATTTTCTAAAATATTTCAACTTTAAACTTTGGTCCCTCCCTTCAAATTATTTTCGACCAAAAGATAGAGAAGAGAGAAAAATCATGTTCGACCAAAAACCTGTTCATCGATCAAAGAGAGAGAGATAGAGATGGAAACTTAAACCCTAAATGACTAACACAACACTCATCTCCATAGAGGGGTTTGTAATTCTTGTTATTGCTTGATTTCTCTATACAGATTTAGGGTTTTAACATTGATTAAAGTAACTTCTGAAAGTTTTAAGTATCAATATTGCAATGAAAAATAGAAAGAAGGAAATGTAAGAATTCTTCTTCATGTTCTGAACTATTGATTTGTTTTGGTGATAATTTCAGTTGGAACCTTTGTAAATCACTATAATTTTCGGTTCCAAGATTACAATTCCATTTTGTGTATTTCTTTTGGCTATAGATGCTCATCTTCGATTAACTAAACATGATGTAGCTCGAAAAATATATAAGCGTCATTTACATAAAAAAAAAAATCGCTTAGCATAAATAAAAATTCATGAATAAATATAGTGAAAATTTTCATCTAGAACAACTTGAAAATTTAAACAAATTTCATCCAGAGCGGATAAAAAAACAGAACAATTTCAGCTGGCTCGGTCGAAATTTATTGTTATTTTCAGCGAACCGGGCCGATTTGTTGTCTTTTTCAGCCAGCCCGACCGAAACTTGTTGTCCTTTTCAGTCGACCAATTGAAAATCCTTTACGAAACAAAAACGACCTAAAATCCTAAAACGTTTGTTCAACCATGGAGGAAGACAAGAAAATGATTATTCTTTACCTGAGACATATTATCTTCATTACATATGTCTTAGTTTAAGTCGATATCTTCGTTTAAGTCGATGTCCTCATTTAAGTCGATGGTTTCGATTAAGTCGATGTCTTCGTTTAAGTCAAAGGACTCTTCTTCTTGATGTAAGTTGCCTCCTTCTTCAATAATGGTGGTTCCTCACCCACGATATCTTGAGGCATCATTAAAAGCTTGAAACTAAGACTATAGTGATGGTAAATTTTGCAAGTTTTTTAGTACTAATGGTGATGTTGATAGTAGTGACGATATTAGGGTTGGGTTATTTTTGTGAGAGAAAACTACAAGTGAATAGAATATTAAATTTATTATTAATTTTTATTAAAGTCCTTATATTTTAACATTATTTATTAAATAACGTCCTTATATTTTAACATTATTTATTAATAACGCCCTCCTTAAACTAATTTGGTAAAGGAAAAGCAAATACATAAACTGACCTTTCTAACGCACTGCCTTTATTAAACATTACTCTTCATATACCAAAAGCCAATAATAAACATCATTTTATATGGGCAGTGATTCATTGAGCTCGAACTCATACCCGAAAGTATTTTCGAGTATGAGCTCGAGCTCCTCACGGTAGATATGATAGAGGAAGAAATAGATTTGGCAGGTTGACAGGCTGACAGCTAGCATTCACAAGGATGGGTTAGGGATATAATAAAAATAAAGAATAAGTCTTTTAATTAATTTATTTACTATCAATGCCATTAACCTTAAACTGTTTGGCGCAATAACCGTATTCCTCTTTCCTATAATCCTAATTCATGGGCCCAACTTCTTTTGGCATTAATGACCAGGGTTTAAAGGACTCAGACCCGAAACAAAAGCAAGCTAACAAGCAACAACAACATCAAAGAAAGACTAAATAATTACTGAGTTCAAAAAAAAAACAAAGACTAAATAATTACTGCCATTCCTTCCTTAATCTAATTCTACCATTCATATCATCTTTTTTGAAGTCATTCATTAGTATTAGTTATTTTTCTTTTCTTTTTTTCAATTTTTACAACATATTGATTACTTTTCTAAAATTTTTCTTTAGTGCAGGGAGTTCCTTTTTCTTCTCATCTATTATTTTAGACTATTTTTTAATAAAAAAAAGTAATAACACAATAAATTGCAACACAATTTTAAATTTTAACCATACAAAAAAAATTATTTCTTCATCTTCTTCCATACGGAATTCCAAAGTAATTAACGTATTCGAAAAACATTTTTTTTTTCATCTTCGAGAACATGCTTCCACAAAAAGATATGTTTATCAACATTAAGGAGGGTGAATAATATAAATTTTGTAGCTCACAAGGCATGCGAACAACAACAAGAAGATTCCTCATGATACACATAATTTCTAGCACAAGCAACGACATTCTAATGAGTCGGGTGACAATAATTTTAAGTTACACGTAATTTATAAGATATTTTCTAAAATTTATTAACGATCTTCATTATTTGAAGGGTCCCTACATGCTTGATGCTTATTCTAAAAGAAAATACTCCAATTCCACAATTATATAAAGTTTGGCTTCGTTATTGTCTACCTTCTGCAGTTGATTGGCCACATTGGGTTGGACCCAAAGGTGAGACATGAAATTCTTTAGTAACTAATCAATTTTCTCAAGAAATTTATTAATGCTTTGTTATATTTATGAATCTAATTTTCAATTAATTTTAATTTTGGAATTATATGATTATTTCTAACATTGTTAAATATTTTTATCACTTGTCTTTATGATTTTTTTTCTTTTTTAATTTGTTATTTCTCTCCAAAATAATAGATGAGAAGACAGAGAAAATCTCTACACTAGGGAAGAAAAATAATAGAATACAAAGAGAGATTTTAAATTTTATATAGGAAAGTAATTAATATGTTGTAAAACTTGAAAAAGTACAAAAAAAAAAAAAAAAAAAAAAAACTCCAGTTATGAATGACTAGAACTTGGGCCCATGAATTAGAATTACAGAAAAGAGGTATACCGTTATTGTGTAGTTTAATGTTAACGCCATTGATTGTAAATAAATTGGTTTATAAGACTTATTCTTTATTTCTATTATTTCCCTAGCCAATCGTTGTGAACGCTAGCTGTCAACCTTCCAAATTTATTTCTTCCTATATCCTATCGACCGTGAGGAACTCAAGCTCATACCTCCGGGTACGAGCTCGAGCTCAATGAATCACTGGCGATTATTAAATTTTAGTACGTAATACTATTTATATCTCTAATGATATTATGATTCGTTGACGAGATGCATAATATCATTAGGTACGTTACGAATAACACAAATATAGGTCAATTAAGTTACAGATTATAAAATATAAAAAGAGACTAGTAGACTGAGAATGAAAAGAAAATAGCGAAACCATTTATTCAATTTATTATAATGAGGAGTTAACATTAGCGTAACTACAATACTTATTAAACTGCTAAACTATGTTAGTGGCCGTTGCAGACACCAAAGCAAGTATCCATGCATCCACCAAGATTTCCATCATCTGTCATCACAAAAATATACAGTTATATTCAAGAAGTGTAAACAACGCAAATAAATAAACTCTAGAAAAGAAAAACAACTCAAGTATGAATTCTTTTTAATGAGTCTTATGACATTTTTTTCTCATGCATGCATGGGCCTTTATCTCAGTGATTTAACACATTCCCTAATATCTTAGTTCCCTAGCTAGGGATGCAGTTTACCCTCTTGAATAAAACTTTTGAATACAATAAAAGAATTAGGGTTTTGAATCTTATGAAGTAATTACCAGAGTTGAGGCACAAAAATGGGATCAGAGGAGCCACCAGGGCCACCACCAATACAAGTGTTGATACAATCAAGCCTACAGTTATACTTTAACTTCTTCCCTTCAGCTACACATGCATCATAGCATTTATCAACACAACTCTTTAATCCTGCCATGGCTGGTGGTGTTGTTAGCAACACCATTACTGCAAGAAGTATAACAATTCTAGCAAGAGCTTTCTTATTTTGATGATCCATGGTCTTTGCTTCTTCACCCTAATTTGTTTGTCTATTAGTTGTTTTTCAACTTTTTTTTATGATGAATAGGAAGTCAAGTTTAAGTGGTATTTATAGTGGTTTATGGGGTTTTTTGGTAGGGTAATGTAAATCCATTATATTCAGGAAAATGCATGGAAATGAAGATCTTGTCAAATATAATATTTTAGTGATGGTTTGTGATATTTGAAGAATATTTCCTGTTTCATTCATCAGAAGAAAAAAAAAAGATTAATAAAATTCAATATAGGATAATAAAGTAACCAATTAAATCTACCTTCTCTTTCCAGTGAGCTCGATTTTCTTCCACTTTCCATAAGTCTATGTTTTTCTTGCTGTTTCTCTATCTACTTTCTACAAAATTAAAATTTCTTTCCATTCCTCTCTAGATATCTACCATTTTCCCTTTCTACGTGTTTGTTTCTAAAGTTATCCAATCTTTTTTTATTTTCTCTTTCTCCTTGTATTTCTCACTTATTCTTTCTTTAAATCTTTAATTTATTTTCTTTACATAAATTTTTATTTTTATTTAAAACTCTAAATCTATGACATACTCGGGCCGGAATTCAGCTGTCAGACATAAGGTCATCTCACTTAAAGTTTTGCCTTTCTAATTTGTTAAACAAAATTGTATCCTAAATTGTACATCGCCGTTTGAGTTAGTTTAGTCTTTTTCTTGCTGATTAGACGAAGAAGGAGAATCGACGAACAAAATGGCACAAAAAAAATAGAAAAGATAATAATAAAACAAAACAAATAACATAACAAAAGAGTATCGTTGCTTCTGCTTAAGAGAATCCGTTCAATTTGCTCTAATTACATAGTATTCAGGAATATTTGACCTTTTATATCCTAAAGAAAGATTTTGACATTCAAGCTCACTTTTATATCGATATTAGGACTACATAATCGGGTTCTTTTTTACTTTTGATTTACACCGCCACGTGGACGGGAAACGTTAACTTATAGTTAAATGTCAGTTGTGCGAATCACACATCTGAATCGTGATAAAAGTGTCCGTATGCATGATTTTGACATTGACCCCCACTTTTATATCGATGTTAGGACTACACCCCGTTTTTTAAAACTTTTAATTATACGCCCACGTAGACGGAAAAACGTTAGTCTCTAGTTTAATTTCAGTTGTGCGAATCACACGTGTGAATCAGGACAAAAATACTCTTATTTACATTTTAATTTCCTTCTCAATACCTTCTTCTTTATTATATTAATCAACTTCATCAACCACAAACAACCATTCCCTTTCATCGTCTCCCACCACCCCTACACATCCACTAGCATAATATTTATCTTCACAAGTCACCATCACAACCATCATCAACCTTATGGGTTTTTGTCAGTGATCAAAGTTGTATGCCTTCTTTGGTTGATTTGAGATAATTGAGTTAAAGGTCGGATCATAGAAGAAATCAATTTTGAGAGTTGATTCAAAAGAAGAAGATGATGGTGGTGGTGGTGGTGGTGGTGGTGGCGGCGGCAATAGTCGAAGATCGCCATGATTTCAATATAAGTTCATTCAGGCCCATGTTTTGAAAAGAGTGACTCCATTTTGGGTGTATTAGTTGTCGATACCTCTTTGCACAAAATTGCGCAAAATCATTGTTAGTGTAGTGCTGATAATGATGGACTTGGAGATGATGAAGATTATAAGATTCATTATCAAGAAAATTAGTTCAAGCAGTTTGTGAAGATTAAGATTGTGGTAATGATTGCGTAGGTCAGAGAAGATGAAGCTGATGATCACGATGGTGGTGACAGACGATGAAGAGAATAGTTGTTTGTGGTTGATTAAGTTGATTACTGGAAGAAGAAAAAAAAGAAGGTATTGAGATGAAAATTAAAATGTAAATAAGAGCATTTTTGTCCTGATTCACATGTGTGATTCCCACGGCTGACATTTACCTAAGTTAACGTTTTCCGTCCACGTGGAGATATAAATCAAAAGTTTTAAAAATGGAGGTGTAGTCATAATATCGATATAAAAGTGGAGGTCAATGCCAAAATCCTACATAAATATATTTTTGACTTAATTTACATTTATGATTCGCACAACTGACGTTTAACTAGAAGTTAACATTTTCCGTCCACGTAGAGGCGCAAAAATATAAAAAAACGAAGGTTTAATTCTAATATCCATATAAAATTGGTGTGAAGGTCAAAATCTCCCTATCCTAAAAATGAGATAGGCTCTTTCTCTTTTTAAAATGGGTTTCCAAAGTTTAAACTTTGCCATTCTTACCCCCACGCCCCACCCCATTTTAAAAGCAAGATAAATCCTAAAACAAGCATCAATTCCATCTCCTTTTTCCCTCCCTCTCTCTCTCTCTCTCTCTTTAAAATGGGTCGCTAAAATTGTTGAGTTTCCATCATATCAAATCTACATTAATTTGCGCTCTAAATTATTTTAGTGGGTAATTGTATGAAATAACCACAATTATCTACTTTTACAAGAACACACTAGTCAAGTGACTTGCTGTAATTTGATTTCATATTGTTCTTTTTTACCTTATCAACATTGAGATAATGTAATTAAAAATTCAAAGCAAAAAAATAACAATAAGTAATTTAATGACATGAAGAAGAATAACCCTGGGTAGAATCTAAACCCTAAGATCTTGACATGCTCCTACAAGCTCTTAGAGTCTCTTTTTGGCTTTATTCTTGACTTCATCTTTCATTCTTTCTCTCTGAAAGTTAAGGTTTCTCTTTCTCACATGGCTGACCTACTCACTCACTATTCTCTTTGGTACTGTATTTCTTTTAATTATTCCTTCTCTCTCTATAAAAATTAGCCTTTCACACCTTTATAATATGTAAAAGAATGCTAAATCTAAATCTTTATCCAAATCCAACAAAATATTATAATGTTGAAAGGAAAGAAAAAGATGGTAAGGTGTAGATTTCATTTTTTTTTAATATATAAATCTGAAATAGGAATTAGCTTTACGTAAAAAAAAATTTGAGTTGTTTGTATATTTTTATTTGTCTCGGATATTTATATTTTTCAACTTATAAATCAAGTTTGAATTTAATTTGTTTCGGAAACTCTAACAATTACAGAAATTCAATTTTCTAACTCAATAAAAAGAACAACTTTGAGCCCGACTTTTATACCCAGTGTAAGGGTATGTAAAATGTCTATTCTTTTATAGTGAAGATGGACGATTATGATCAGTAGTAAATCTTCGATCTCTTCATTAAAATGGAAATCGACAAGGAAAGCAGAAGCCAGCATTTCATGTGTGTGCTCGCGTGTGTGAACCTAATGTATTCCCCAACTCTACCAGCTTTCACATCCTCTCCCTCTCTCTAAATTAAACTTAGGGAATATTATGAGCTAAAATCCACAGAAAGAAAGAAAAAAAGAAGTAAAGAAGAAAAAAAAGGAATTGGAAAGAAGAGAAAGAAAAAAAAAGACAAGTGGTTTCACAACTTTCACTTTATCTATCATCTTTACCTCTTTACTCTTTCTTCCTCACTCCAACAAAAAATACTTCACAGTTCACAAGTCTTCTTCTAGAGTGACAGTGTGTAATTGATTCCTGCATGTCATGAAGTTATTCCTCCAAATATCTAGCAAATAATGCTGGTAAAGACAATTTCCATACCTAACAATATATATATATATATATATATATGGTCTTACCACTTTCACAGACGCCCGACAGTTACAAATAAAACACAATCTAGTTCAGAAAACAAAAGGATGGAGATATTATCACAGATGTGGTCATTCTTAGGTCTCTTAACAGTTCTCCAAAACATCTTACCTTCGCAGCTACTCTCTCTTCTGCATTCCTTCTATGAATCTCTCCAAGACTTCTTCAGCCCATTTTCTTACTTTGAAATTCCTGAATTTAATGGCTATTGTGGTGTTGATGTTAACGATCTTTACCGACATGTCCATCTCTACCTTAACTCTATCAACCCCTCAACTACTTGTCATCGCTTAACTCTCACTCGCTCCAAAACCTCCAATACCATCTCCTTCACCATTGCTCCTAACCACACGGTTCATGACAATTTCAAAGGTCATAAACTCTCTTGGACACACCACGTTGACACCGTCCAAGATTCCTTGGACGAAAAACGTAGTTTCTCTCTTAAACTCCCTAAACGACATCGTCAAACTCTTTTAACTTCTTACTTGTCTTTTGTCTCCTCACGGGCTGAAGAGTTTGAGCGAGTGTCACGTGAACGGAGACTATATACTAATAATGGTCACGGTTCTTATGAGTCTGGTTGGGTTTCAGTTCCATTTCGTCACCCTTCAACATTTGAAACACTAGCTCTTGAACCTGAACTGAAGGAACAAATGACAGAAGATCTAACGGCTTTTGCTAATGGAAAAGAGTTTTATCATAGAGTTGGGCGGTCATGGAAACGTGGGTATTTACTGTATGGGCCTCCTGGGTCAGGAAAATCTAGCTTGATTGCAGCAATGGCAAATTACTTGTGTTATGATGTCTATGATCTTGAACTAACTAAAGTTTCAGATAACTCTGAACTTAGAGCTCTGCTTTTACAGACTACTAACCGTTCGATCATTGTCATCGAAGATATTGACTGTTCTCTAGATCTAACCGCTGATAGAATCTCGAAAATGAAGTCCAAGAACCCAAAATCTAATGAAAACAGTAAACACAGGCGGATGAGTGGCGATGGAGAAGAGAATGGAAGGGTGACGCTTTCTGGGTTACTTAATTTCACTGATGGGTTATGGTCTTGTTGTGGGGAAGAGAGGATTATAGTTTTCACAACTAATCATAGAGACAATATCGACCCAGCACTCATTAGATCAGGGAGAATGGACATGCATGTGGGACTCGGCGCATGCGGAATCCACGCTTTAAAGACCCTAGTTATGAACTACTTGGGGTTGGATTCACACAGGATGTTTGATGTAATTGAGAGTTGTATAAGTTCAGGTGGGTCACTTACACCAGCTGAAGTAGGAGAGATCTTATTGAGGAACAGAAACGACGCGGATGTAGCAATAAAAGCAGTTTTATCCGGTTTACAAGCTAGTATATTAAGAAACAAAAGAAATGTTGATCGGAATTTAACAGAAGGGTGCCGAGAATCTAGCAACACAGCTAAGATGCAAGAGAGTAATAATATTGACCGCATGTTATTGAATTCACCGGACAATTGGGATTCCTCTACCCGAAAGAAGAGGAAAGAAGGGTCCAACTGGGAGACAAGGAAAGTTAAGTTCTTTGTGAGGCTTAAGTCATTGACCAAGTCAGATTAGGGTAGGAGAGGGGTCTAACCTAACGCCAAGTCCTGGGTGCACTCTATGCATAGCTAAGTTAGAAATGTGATTTTAAGGTTTTCTTAAGTTTTGGGTGATGAGTGATTGAATTCAAAACACCTCTTTTTAAGGATGTATTCATGTTCAGTTTAACTACTTTTAGTTACTGATCATGTAAGTTTTGTCAACATACATTTATATATATGTGTAATTGTCTATGTACACAATGTAATTGTCTATGACTTCAATGTCTAGTATTGTAATCTTGTACATGAAACCTTTCTATAAATACAAAGTGAATAGCCCTCTTTAGGGTATCTTGCCTTCAACGTTTTCATGGTATCAGAGCAGGCCATCAATCTCTAAACTTCCTCTCCCTCCCACCCTAGTTTTCAGTGTCAATCTCCTCTTCTTCTTCTTCTTCCTTTCATCAATGGCAGATCAAACTTTTCAACCTCAAACCCAAACTTCAATCCCTCTTTCTCCTATCTCTCAACCTCCTCCATCTCCTATCCCTCAACCTCCTTCTTCTTCTATCAATCACTCTGTCTCCACTCTTCCTTCTCTAACAAACATTTCCAACCTTATCTCCATTAGGTTGGATGCTTCCAACTACCTACTTTGGCGCAGCCAACTTCTTCCCATTCTTCATTCCCAGGACCTCTTTAAGTTTGTCAATGGAAGTTTTCCTCCTCCTAATGAGTTTATCCCTGCTTCAGCTGAAGGCTCCTCTGCTCTCATTCCAAACCCTGACTATGTTTACTGGTATCGAGTAGATCAAATGCTACTCTCATGGATTAATGCAACTCTCACAGAACCCATCCTTCTTCAAGTACTGGGACTTACTTCTTCTCGAGCTGTTTGGGAGTCCCTTGAGCATACCTTCTCTTCTCTAAACTCAGCTCGTCTCATGAACCTTAAGCTTCAGCTCCAAACAACCAAGAAGGGATCACTCTCTGTCTCTGAATATCTCCTTCGTCTCAAAACCCTATCTGACTCTTTAGCTGCCATTGGTCATCCAGTGGCTGATGATGAATTAGTTCTAATCACTCTCTCTGGTCTTGGCCCCTCTTATGAAGGTTTTGTAACTTCAATGACAACCAGACTTACTCCACCATCCTCATCTGAGTTACATTCTCATCTTCTCACTCATGAATGTCGTCTCCAACTTCTTCAACCTCCAACTCCTCAACCTTCTGCTCTTCTAACCCAAATGTCCTCTCCACCTCCTCGTTTTTCAAACTTCTCCTCCAGAGGAGGTCGAGGTTCCAACTCTCCCAGAAACAGAGGAAGTTACAGAGGTGGTCGAGGTTCTTATTCCAACAGAGGGGGCTCCTCTCGATCATTCTCAAACTCTCACTCTGTTCTTGGTCCTCATCCTGATCGTTCTGTCTTAATTTGTCAATATTGTGGTCGTCCAGGACACACAGCCAGGCAATGCTTCTCTCTCCAACGACAACAAGAACTCACTCAATCTTTTGCTGCCTTGGGTATTGACTCGGTTTCATCAGATCCTAATTGGTATGTAGATTCTGGTGCTACATCTCACATTGCTTCTGATAATGTCTCTATTGCTTCAAGAACTGACTCTCAAGCTCCAGATCAAGTAATGGTGGGCAATGGTCATACTGCTTCAGTCTCTGGAGTTGGTAATCTCTCTCTCTCTCCCTCTATTACACTCAAAAATGTCTTAATTGTACCCTCCTTCAAAAAGAACTTAATCTCTGTTTCAAAAATTCTTCATGACTTTAATTGTCTTGTTATTTTCCATCGACATGGCTTTGTCATTCAGGATCTTCCCACAGGGAAGATACTTCTTCAAGGAACGATTAGAGATGGTCTATTTCGTCTATCCCCAGAATCAGCTCCACCTCAAATTCTCTTTGCTCAATCACTCTCTCCTGGAGTTCGTACATCTGCAGATACATGGCATACTCGACTGGGTCATCCTCATCTGCAGATTTTAAATTTCTTAGTTAAAAATCAATTGTTACCATTAACAACTTCATCATTATCTAAAACTAAATGTGTTAGTTGTATTAATGGCAAACATCATCAATTCCCATTTGGTACTGTTAATCATTCTTCTTCTTCACCAAATGAATTAATACATGCTGATTTATGGGGACCCTCTCCTGTCCCTTCCATCTCTAACTTTCGTTATGTTTTGATTCTTGTTGATGATTACTCAAGGTATACATGGCTGTATTTTCTTAAAAACAAATCAGAGGTCGAATATCATTTTCAAAACTTCAAAGCCATGGTTGAAAAACAATTTTCAAAACCAATTAAGATTTTTCAAACAGATGGTGGAGGTGAATTCATTAGTAATTCATTTTCTTCATTTCTTCACACTAATGGCATTATCCACAGGAAATCTTGTCCTCATACACCCCAACAAAATGGGGTAGCTGAGAGAAAGATTCGCCATCTAGTTGAAACTTCTCTATGCTTGATCACTCAGGCCTCTGTTCCTCTCTCTCTCTGGCCTGATACCTTCTCTACTGCCATTTACACCATTAACCGACTACCATCTCGAATTCTTGGTAATATTTCCCCATTTCAGAAGCTAACAGGAAAACCCCCAAATTATTCCTTTCTTCGTGTATTTGGATGTCGATGCTTTCCTCTTCTAACTCCCTATCGATCTTCCAAACTCGAATCAAAGACAAAGCCTTGCATCTTCATTGGTTACAGCCCAGACCATAAAGGGTATCGATGTTTAGATGAATCATCTAATAGGGTTTATATCTCTCGAAGCGTGATCTTTGATGAATCAATTTTTCCATTTCATCTACAAAATCAAAAATCCCCAAATTTCTCATCTTCTACTCCTGTAACCCTAAATTGGTCTGTTATTTCAAATCCACAAATTCCAACGGTCTCAAGCCGAGCTGTCCCTTCTCCCACCGTTCATCGTGTCTCAAACACATCTCCTGGAACCATCCCTTCGTCCATTCCATCTTCTAATCCTAACCGTTCATCTCACGTACCACCTGTCAACCCCACAACTAATAACGTGGTCCAACGATTATCAAATCCTGACCGTTCCTCTGCTCCCTCTCATGGATATCTTCCACCTGTCTCTGTGGTCCAACGATCGTCCTCTCCTGCCTCCCACTCCTCTGAATCTTCTTCGTCTCTGAACCCTAATTCAGAGGACGACTCATCTGTCCCTCCCTCTCTCTCAACTGCAAATACTTTACCACCACCTCCTTCAACAACCGACATCTCTGTTACCACCTCTAAACATCACATGGTAACTCGCAGTCGTGATGGTACGAGAAAGGCAAAGGTCCTCTTTACAACTAGTCTGCCCCAATTACCTATTATGGAAAATTCATCATTGCTTGAGGAACCATCGACGTTCCTTCAAGCATCAAAGTCTGAACATTGGCGTGCAGCCATGAAAGAAGAAATTAATGCTCTGAATAAAAACAAAACCTGGAAATTGGTTCCTAGGGATTCTAATATGAATTTGGTCGACTGCAAATGGGTTTTTCGGGTGAAGCAAAATTCAGATGGTTCGATAGCTCGTCACAAGGCTAGGCTTGTTGCTCGTGGTTTTACTCAGCAAAAAGGGATTGATTACACCGAAACTTTCAGTCCGGTTGTTCGTCCGGCCACAATTCGTACGGTTCTATCTCTAGCTGTTAATGGTAACTGGTTAATTCGACAATTAGATGTAAAGAGTGCGTTTTTGAATGGGGATCTTAAAGAAACTGTGTTTATGACTCAGCCGAAGGGATTCGAAGATAATTGTCATCCTGATTATGTATGCAAACTCCAAAAGGCAATCTATGGTCTAAAGCAAGCACCGAGGGCTTGGCATCATCGTTTTAGTTCGTTTTTGTTCGAATTAGGGTTTTCTCAATCAATTTCAGATCCCTCCATGTTCTCAATTCGTTCATCATCAGGTATAACAATTCTATTGCTTTATGTAGACGACATTATTGTCACCGGCAGTTCATCTGAGTTTTTACAATTACTAATTTCGAAATTAAAAACCCAATTTGATATTACTGATTTGGGATCATTGAGCTACTTTTTGGGCATGGAAGCAAAACGAGATTCTTCTTCTCTTCTTCTCACTCAACAAAAATACACAATTGATTTGCTCACCAAGTTTGGTCTATTACATTCTAAGTCTGTCAATACACCATCATTAACTGGTAAGAAATTGTCTAAGAATGATGGAGAACCTCTGTCGAATCCTCAAGAATATCGAAGTCTCGTCGGAGCACTACAATATCTAACACTAACTCGACCGGACATCGCTTATTCAGTCAATCAGGTGTCTAAATTTATGCACTCTCCAACTACAACTCACTTGAAGGCTGCTAAGAGAATCCTTCGATTTCTCAAAGGAACAGTAACAACTGGAATCCATCTCCGATCATCTTCTTCATTACCTCTGTTAGGATTCTCGGATGCGGATTGGGCCGGGTCACCCGATGACAGAAGGTCCATTACCGGCTCGTGTATCTTTCTTGGACCAAACTTAATTATGTGGACTTCTAAGACTCAGCCGACTGTGGCTAGGTCGTCGACTGAGGCTGAGTATCGAGCCGTGGCTCATGCGGCTGCTGACATCATTTGGCTAAGAAATCTATTGGGTGAATTGGGTTACGTGTCTTCCACTTCACCAATCATTCATTGTGATAACTTAAGTACTACATACTTAGCCGTAAACCCAATCCATCATTCAAAGACTCGTCACTCGGCTATTGATTTTCACTTTGTACGTGAACAAGTCAATGATGGTAAATTACGTGTGCATTATCTTCCAAGTGAGTCACAAATAGCGGATATCTTCACCAAGGGTCTTCCAACATCAAGGTTTCAAGAGCTATGTATCAAGCTTTCACTCGGTCCCCGAGGTTCGGCTTGAGGGGGGGTGTCAACATACATTTATATATATGTGTAATTGTCTATGTACACAATGTAATTGTCTATGACTTCAATGTCTAGTATTGTAATCTTGTACATGAAACCTTTCTATAAATACAAAGTGAATAGCCCTCTTTAGGGTATCTTGCCTTCAACGTTTTCAAGTTTAACCTGTAAGTGTAGCAGTATATGACTTTTTGTTGAATAAAGACTCAATCAGTGCTTTCAAGTCCAGATTTTACTTTACAGACATATTTCCTAAACTGTGAACCAAAATGACATCAAACAGATTATAAAGTGATTTCAGATATATTAACATGTTCGGATATGGTTAAATGTCATAAACTGCTTGAAATGATCTGAAAGATTTTGCAGCTACATAACATGTAAAGATTCGCATGCCATTCTTATAAAATTAGTTCCAAAAGATGAAAATAAACTACTTTTAACGGGCTTACCCGGCCGGCAGTAGAAGAATGATATGAACTTTCATGGCGACCTAGAGTTTCAAAATTAGTGTAGAAATTTATGAACTCCTTGCTTCACTTAATACCATCTGTTAATCCCTGACCAGATTATATCCCAACTGAAATTTGTTCTGAAGTAGCATCTCCCACCTGCAATATGATGCAGATATTAATTAACCAAGAGAACATAACATTTGAAGAAACTATTTCTTCTAGTGGAGCTATTTATAGATATCAACGTTATGCATCACCATAACCAAGATGGGTGTTAAAGAGTAAGTTATTGTAAATAGTTGCACAAATACTTAAGTGCTTTTGAAAATCCAAACAACAATATCTTACAAAACTCTAAAGGTCTACTTAACGAGAACGAGGCACGCATCGAGGTGAGGCAATCACCTGATGCACATATTTGAACTCGAGACTATATGTTTGCATCTGAAGTCACCTGATATTTTGAGTTGTTGGGTCACAAAAAAATATTAATATTTTGTTTATTAAACACTTAGGATTTTTTTGGGGGGAAAGTGACTAAGAAAGTCATTACAATGACAATTGATACATCAAAGATGTGATAAGTACGATAACCGCGGAATAAAACCTTGAAAAAAACGGGCCTAAAGCCCAACTAATTTCTGGCCTAAAGCCCGACGAAATAAACCATTTATACCTTTAATAACCCAAGTTCAACAAACCATGGATTCCACCTCCACAGGGGAATCGAACCTGAAACCTCCAGGGTTTTGGAGTTTATGTCAACACTATCAACCACTAGGGCAACCAAGTGTTGACACTTAGGATTTTACATTACGGTAGTAAAGTATAAAACTATGCTATGCTTTTACATAACTGATATCATTTTCTTAAACAAATGGTTTACGCCTTTTCTGCAACGAGGCGTACGCCTCGAGGTGCCGCATCGCCTTGTCAGACCAAACCGCCTTGAGGCGTATAAAACGTATTTTAAAACATTGCCAAATAGATCTCTTTCGGCACTCCAACAACGATAGGGTATACCAACTTTCAGCGTGAATAAAATGATGATTAGATGATTACCTGATTGAGATATCTGCATATCAAGATCAGATTTAAAGGGACCCATTGAGATCTAACAATCTGTGTATAAGGTATCCTTTATCATATGATGGATCTGATGCTCAGCTCTTGTAAGCACCAAAACTGTCTCTGATCTATGAAGTTCAGATCTCTTCACATAGTCATTAAAAGGCAGCCCAATACCCTCCCAAGTAGACTAAACGACTTATCATTAGTATATTTCTTCCAGCTAACAAATGAGATATAGCTGCCTCAACAAAATTTCAGCCGATTCAAAGGTAGCCCAGGAGGTCAGGATTCACCTTCATCAAGGCGAATTCACTGCATGATGGATACAAATGATTTGTCACTAAATGAATTTAAAGTTCAAAAACCAAGTTCATTATCTGATATTTTGATGCCACCATTAACCTCCACCCAACTGCATCCTGGATATTTTTTCAAACCCCTCTCTTTCATAGCTACTCTCAAATTAGCCACAGTATCCCACTGACCTGCCAAAGCAGATACATTGGCTGCAAGTACGTAGTTTCCTCCGAGATCAGGTTCAACTTCAATCAGTAACTTCATCAGGTTCTCATCCACTGAAAGAACGCGGCCATGTTTTCGACAGGCTCCCATAAAACTCCTTAATATCACTGTGTTCGGTTTCACGGGCATGCTTTTAATAATCTCATATGCTTCTTCAATCATCCCAGCACGTCCAAACAGATCCACCATGCACCCATAGTGTTCCATTGTTGGCTTGATATCATACCTTGTTAGCATCTTATCAAAATACTTTTGACCTTCATTGATGAGACCCAAGTGACTGCAAGCACATAAGATGCCTGAAAATGAAACCGAATCGGGTTTCAGGCCATTTTCCTCCATTTCCGTAAACAGTGAAATTGCATCTATGCCGAATCCATGGTTGGCAAGGCCACAAATCATAATCGTCCATGTTTGCAAGTTCTTTTCGGTCATGGACCTAAATATTTTGAAAGCATTCTCTATATCCCCACACTTGGAGTACATCTCTAGTACGGCAGTTCCTAAAGCAACATCCAAATTGATATCCTGAACAATGACATAAGAGTGGATGGATTGTCCCATCTCCAAACTCCCCAGTTTGGTGCAGGCAGATAGCAAGCTCACCAGGGTGACCGAGTTTGGTTTCACATTTGCCACCACCATCTGCTGGAACACTTTTGCAGCGTCGAGTGGGTATTTGCTGAAGTAAGAAGATAACTAAGTCATTTATAGGCGCAAGATGCAGTTCAGTACACAAATTCTGCAACCCTAAATATCAATTATCAAGGGACAAACTATAAGATGAATCTAAGAAATATCAAAACAAAAATGCTGCAACATACCAAGCAACATATCCTGCAATCATAGAGCTCCAAGAAACAACATCTCTTTCAAGCATTTCATCAAACACATTTCTTGATAACCCAATTTCACCACAAGAAGCATACATACTCAAAAGGGTATTTCCTACATAATGATCCAAATTGAACCCAACCTTCACAACCATAGAATGTACTGTCTTTCCTTCTGATATCAAGGAACATCGTCCGCAAGCTTTAAGAACGAAAGGGTAGGTGAATTTATCAGGTTTAATACTTCTTCTGCGTAGCTTGAAGAACAACTTTAATGCTTCAATGGGGTTTTGGCTTTTCGAGTATTCCCTGATAATCGAGTTCCAAGTGAAAAGAGATGGGCATACTGGTAAGGGGCGATCAAGGAGGGATCGAGCATATTCAATTGAAATCGGACAACCCTTGAGTATAAATTCGGAGATGGAAAAAGGGTCGTGATCTAAAGCGGTTTTGATCATGAGAGAATGGATTTGAAGAAGTTGAGTGATGGTTTTTGACCGTTCCAGTAGGGTTTCAAAGTGGCGGGAAATCATCTCATATTCAATCTGTTAGAAGTTCCTCCACCTAGAGGAAGTTCATAACGACTAGGAGGCCATCCTTCAAATACCACGGCCCGGCCTCTAATTTGGCCCCATGACACTGGACGGCCTATGGATTTACCGGTTTCTCTCATTGATCCAATTTAAACTAATGAGTTAAGAGCATCTCCAATGCAACACTCAATCTTAGAAACTCCGAGTGCCACTTAAGATTTTTAAAGTTTTTTCTTAAAAACCATCTCCAATGCAACACTCTATTTGGATCTCTAAGATGACGTGTCGAGGGTGGAATAGAGATATCTCAAGAGGACACTCTATTTCTAGAGTGTCCTCTTGAGATATCTCTAATTGTCAACCTCATCAATATTTGATTTTCAACCAATAAAAATCGAGTCTTCTATATTTTTTACAATAATTAATTATTTATTTACAAAAATAACCATGACACATAAGTAAATAAGATAAGTTTAGATTTTTGCATTGGAGACACAAAAAATTTGAGGATCTCTATTGACTCCACCTAGGAGTGAGAATCTCAATTGAAACTTGACACATAGGATGAATAGAGATTTTTTTGAGTTTTACATTGGAGATGCTCTAAGGATGGGTATTTCGACCTAACTACTCTGCGGAGACGATATAACTAGATTGATGGCTCTATGTCTTGCCACAATTTCAGCCGGTGTAGTGGTGGAAAAAAACTTTCTCTCACTAAATCTAGACTTCGATCAAAATTCGTTCAGGATTATGATCGAACATAGTATCAACATTGATATAACTAACTATTCAAAAATTATTGCATAAGTTTTTCATCCAAACAAGACAAATATATCCTTCTCATAATGAATAGGTTTTAGTGTCCATCTTATTATCCAATTCTGAAGAGATATGTAATGGAAATGTTTCTTGTATTTGTTTTGAAACTCCATATAGCAAAATGCGATGTTCTTATACTAATTTTTTTGCCCTCTGATTATTTTGTCTTGTGCAAAACTTTTAGGCATCTCGTTTTACTCGTTTAGTCCAGCTCATTTCTGCCCTTGCTTTTATTAACTTCAAGATATTTGTTGTGTGAGTAGACAAATAATATTGTTACAGACCTCACAAATATTTGTGATGGGAACCTAGTTGGTGGCCTTCCAAAGCTCATATCATGTGCTAGTTACCCCCTACCATTTTATTACTACAAAATAACCTCCCTCCAAAAACCTAAGTGCAAAAAAGCGCCTTGAAACAATACCACCATGAAAGCTTCAGAGATTCAAATCAAACCAAGAGATTCCAAAAGGGAGACAAAGATTTCAACAGGAAAGGATCAAAAGACCAAGCCTCCATTCAGACTTGCTCAAGATGATACGAAGCCTATCCTCCGAGATCCTGTACGTCTCTCTCTCTTTCTCTCTTCTTCTATACCCTCACCGTTTAGGGTTTTTCTAAAGTTTTCAGCTTTTTTGCTCTAAATTTTATTCATTTGTTTTGATTGAGTTGAATTTAATTTAATTTTCATCTAAATTTTTGATTTTGTTTGTTGGGTTTTTGTTAGATATTGCGATCTGATCCAATTGAGACTGAAGAAGCTGTTCTTCGACTACCCCCTTTTCCATTTGCAGGAACCAAACCCTAATTAGAGTGAAGTTGAATGGTTCTTCTTTGTTATATTGTCTTTGTAGTTTTGAATAAAATTTTGTACTATTATTCAAACATCATCATTGTTTAAGTTGATATTTTCTTCAATTAGTATAGTATGATCTTACCAATTTGCTAAAATTATGTGTTGATTATATTATTTTATTTTATTTTGAGAATTCGACTACGATATAATTTAGGCTTTACAAGGCATAGATGCATCAATGCAGATGTAATAAGCACGATAATCGTCTAATTTAAATCAAGAACTAAAGAGGCCTAAAGTCCAACAACAAAGAAGTCCAAAGCCCGACAAATTATTACGTAATTTATATATTACTTTTTATTAGTTTTAGAAGTCATTATTTAAAATCTGGTAATATAGAGAGGTCAAGGTTTTGTGGATGTTGGATTCAATTTTGTATTCCAAAGTTTTAAGCTTTGGCAGTAAGTACTTAACTCAAAACCTAATATTATACAACCCTTTTTCGCCTTCTCGGCGCCTCTTACGTTCTTTTTATGTCTGGTACATTTTGAGTCCAGCACGTCTCTTTTATCGGGTGATTTGGAGCACTTATGGTCGTTGAACTTGTTGCAAGTACAACATCAAATTGATTGGCAACACAACACCATGGTTAGTTTGTAAATACAACGTCAAATTAGTTGATAATGAAGATAAAAGAACAATATTTTACACTTTTTCCATGTGAGAATTTCTCACAAGACACTAAGAAAATGGAATAAAAAAGATGAAAAACACGTGAGAATCCACGAGTTAATCAGACATCTTACGAATTCAGCTCCATACTACAAAGTCATATAAATTCAGTTGCATATTTGTAGTTTATTAGTAGTTTAACTCATTATAAGAAACAGTCTTTAGTCGAATAGGTGCGCCTATACAACTACCTCTAAGGTAATTGGAAGTCATACTTGCCAAATTGGGCTAAAAGTGGGCTTGCACAAATTGGATTCAACAATGAAGCCAGAAGCCGCAGAAAGTAAAGAGGGAAATATTAGTACCACATTGTAGAATCTGTTTATATCATAATACTTCTTATACACTTTCCCAAGCAGTACAAGTGTCCCTTCGGGGACATCCGATAAAATTGGAACGATACAGAGAAGATTAGCATGGCCCCTGCGCAAGGATGACACGCACAAATCGAGAAATGGTCCAAATTTTTTTTTGTTTTTATTTCACTCCAATTTCCTGGGTACATTCTACGATAACTTGCCTATTTGAATTACAAGTTCACAATTGCTTCTAGACCTAACTTATATATTGACTTGAAGCTTCTGATCTTGGTTCAGAACTTGTTTAACAAAAAAAAGAGAGATGTCAAGTAGAACTTCAACAAGAAAGATAGTAAAACTTGCATTTCCCATATTTTAGGTCTAAAATTACCCTTACAGCAAAGTACCAACAAAAGTTGAAAATTAACTCATGTAGAAAGGTATTATTTGTAAGATTTAAACATGACTATTATGTCTCTGAATAGACTCAAGTCTGGTTTCCTTGTTTCTGTTTTTTCTAGTCGTGATATTTCACTCGCCTGAATGGTTGATCTAGACTTGTTTCCGATACATTTGAGTCGGATGGTTTAGTTTTAGATGATCAAATTCTGGTTGAACCTTGTGATGGTGGTGGTGGTTAATATACCGTCTCAAGGTGATGAACCCTTAAAAAGGACCATTTGGTCCAAGATGAAGTTAAGAGTACAGACTAAATTGAATTCATTCCAACTTAGCTCTTGTGTTGCTTTTGACTCCTACTCCTTCCTACTCAATTATTCCGAAGTTGTGGTATGGGTGTCCGTGGATGCGCCTGCCAGTGAAGCAATCAGACATGGTTGATTCCTTCGACACATGGAGAAGGGAGTCGAAGATAATTGGATAACATTACATAGAAAACAGTAAAATGGGATCAGAGGAGCAAGGTGAGTAAGAATAAGGTATGTATCAGACCACTCGATTAGGCAACTACCTGCCCTGTAGAGAGTACGCTGAGTATTTGACACTCCGGCAGAAGGAAACATCACACCCAACGTGTACCCTATTTTAATTAAAAAGATGCAAAAAGACCTAGACACTAGTCACATGTCTCCAAAATTGGTACGGATATTGAGCCCACTTTTTAGCGAGGTAATGGCTAAATATAGGGAGACAGAGCCCATTGATCGTCTAGAGGTAGAAGATCAAAATGAAGCTCAAAGCTAGTAGTCGTTCAAAAGCGGGATAGAGAGCTAGCAACAGGGGCTTAATTTGAGAATTATTAATTGGCTAAAAAAGCTACAGAGATGTGGAACAAAGGATTCTTCCGAATCCGCCCCTTTTTCCAGTTATGGATCAATGGGATATCGGTGAATCAAATAATGGTGATCAACCACCTTAGCCACTTATCCCTCTATAGTCTAGGATTTTTTCCCTATCCAAGTGTGATTTAAAATGCAATTCAATGGTGCTGCTTTTGCTCTGAAACCAGGTTTGGTTGAAATGCTACTGGTGGTTGGTGGGGTGACTTTGGTTGGTTCAGGCTGAAATGACTTACATTGAACTTCCAAACTTAACTTGATGCTGGAAATTTTTGATAGTTCATTCGATCTTAGGTGAAGCATGGACTCGATCGGGGGAGATGGAAATCCCCTATACATGTCTGACAAGTCGCACTATACACCCCTCCTCTCCGGGATCAGGCCCACGACCAGGCAGGATATTGGTTGCTTTGGGACCTGTCCCCCCCCCCCCCCCCCCCCCCCCCCCTCTTTTCTACTCCAGGTCGAGCTAATCCCGATCATCGGAGAGAAGAGCTAACCTACGGAAGAAATCCAGAAGGCATGATTCAAAGAATGAATCAAATAAGTAGGCTGGATTGATTAACAACTGATGTTGAGGAAAGGAAATAAGCTAATCATCTAAGATTTGTGCACTTGAATGAACCGGATATAAAGGCTGGATGGACGGAACTTACTAGCCTAATTTGGAATCCCACCCACATCCTTGCTTGTTCAGAGAGAAGACCCATGCCTAGAAAGAATGACAGGTTCTACTGTACAAGCCAATGGTTGGGATGAAGCATGAATATAAGGCTATTCACTAGAACACTTAGACCACCTTACTTTAGCTTAATAGGGTGGTAGAGCTGGCTAGGGGGCTAATTCCCTTTATCAGAATTCTCTCTCTCTCTCTCTCTGTGTTTCCTATACCACCTTGCTCTCGCTATTAGCCCATTTCAATCTGTCCCGATTTATCATATATAGATACCTCCTCTAATACCTGTATACTTATCTTTGTACGTTCATGCTTTCTCTTGAACAACAGAACGGCAGCATAGCAGTAGCTTCAATAGAACAAGCTCAACCTTGAAAAACAAAGGTGGGAAGCGTTGAAACCCTTCAACTTGGCCACTGAAGAAGGCAAGAGATACTGCTTACTGCCATGTCACGGTTGAAGCTTTAGGCTTCATAGACGGAACTACGTATCAGGTATTAGGGAGAGACTGTAAAAAATCAATGTGATTTTCACTCCAGTGGTTTGAAGTTCTTCGAAGAAGTGATGAACAGCGAACCGTCATCCTGCAACTAAAAACTCAACTAATAGCAGACAATATTTCGACAAATACTTCAAATACTGTGTATACTGAAGAAAAAAACTAGCCTCTGATCACAAATTTTTCAAACTATTATTCCAGTCTCAAAATCTTTTTCTCTGTATAAAGAAACAAAACAGTCATATAAATTGGAATCATAATCAATCAAGCAAGCAAGATTCCATATAAACTCTTATAATCTCTGAGTATATTATTTCAAAGTGAATTGTAACTAACTCCTCCAACTCTCCATCTTACCTTCTTTTAAAAGAAGGGGAAAATTGGTTTGTTACTTGCGGCAAACAGGCTATATTCTTCACCAGTCATCTCTTTTCTAGTTGGTGATTTTGAACAAGTATCACCGAAAGTTCTCTCCTTCAAAGATCCTGCGTTTAGATTATTACCTGTTACAGCTGATAGCGGTCCACCAAAATGAAACAATGAAAAGTTATCATCTTCCTTCATTGTTGCGCCGGAGTTCCTGTTCTGATTCGATGGCACTTCTCTGCTACTTGGAACTTGCATTATATCTGGTACAGTAATTGGTTCTTCTGGTCCACCTAAATTAATACTACTCCTGGTTTCCTCTCCAAGGTTCATGCTATTGACTTGGTTAACCAACGGATATACCGGAAGTTGACTGCGGTCAGGACGATTTATCATGGGTTGTCTGGTACTATACTGCATGGAGAAGTGAGGAGGCTGGGGTTTGGGTAGACCATATCCAAGATGGGTAGGTATGAGGAAGACACTCTGCTGGGGAAACGACATTGGTCCATTAACTGGTGTTGATGGCCAAGAAGTGGGTCTTTGATGGTAGTATGCCATTGTTGAAGGAGCAGGAAGAACTGGGTAAGATATACCTTGGTTACGCATCGACGGAAGCAGAGGTGGTTGCTGCAAGCTTGTTTTTTCCATGACTCTATCATCAGGAATATGAAAATCTCTTGATGGTAAGACTCCTTTGAGATCTGGATTCCCGGTTTCATCCTTGCTTGGCACAGAGTTCCAACCTCTGCTGTTCTGGGTGCTTGAAATTCCAGTTCCTTGAGACCGTTGAATGCAATTTTCTGAATCTGTGATCGGTGAAGATTCTTTATTTTGATCTTTTGAATAGAAAGAACTATCTTGTTCAGTGAGAAATAATGAGCAGTTATTCGAATAAATAGTATTGGTTGTTGCAGGATCAGAATTACCTTTTGCAGAACTTGAAGGGGGCTTTACTCCCAACAACCCTGCACTTCTTCTATCTGTGTCTGGGATGGAATTTCTTGATTCCTTCTCATTATTATCCTCCTGGTATTGGTGTTCACTCAATTCACAAATACTATCTGAACTTCTCGAATGTTCAGCTAAAGGTGGAACACCCGATGAGTTAAGGTCACCAGCTTGTTGATGTTCGACTTTATCTTTCTGACTTTCACATGCATCAACCAGGGAAGTGGTTGATTGCAAGTTAATTTCAGGATAAGAATTGCTTCTAGGGCACCCTTTTCTTGAATCAACAGGTTCCCAGACTTGCTTAATACGGACAAAATCTCTACTGGCAATTCTACCGGAAACAAGCTTGTTTCTGGGATTTCTACTACTATCAGGCGAGTACAATCCATTGGTGTACTTGCTTTTGTTGTATAATGGCCTGGAGACATCCGATGAAGATACGGACTTGATTTTGGTATCTCGATATGATGTTATCGATGAAGAGTTCTGATAATCTTTTGTTCGGTAATCACTTTCCAGATTGCAACCACATGCCTTATCGTCATATTTATCACGAACTTTGTGGTTTGAACAGTGAAACTTGTCCTCGTACTTGGGTACAAATGTTCTAGATTTAAACTTCAGAGGGTTGTTTCTTGGTTGTCTATTAACGCCATTGACATACCTAGTAGTAGTCTCTGTGGAACTACCATGAGATCTTGACTCAAATTCATCACCCAGATCACCACTCTCGTCGTCAATCACAGAACTGCTTCTGCCATGCCATTTAGAAGATGAATCCAGTTGATAGTCTTTCCTAACTCTCTGTTTGTGGAAAGATTTTGGCTGTTCAACTACAAATGAATCACTCACATTCCTTGCATTGAACCTGCTATCAGAAATTTGACTGAGCTGTTGACTATCGTCACTAATCTTTTCGAAATCTGATACCATGCACCCGTTTGAAGATTGTTCATGTTGGAGATCTGGTGAGAGAGGCCTGTCTAGAATTATATCTCCTGATTCGCTAAGTGAATCCTCTGAGTTGAAAGTGTTAAACAACTCCCCCTTGGTATCCGGGGATGATTTTTTTGATGAAATATCAGGAACTTCCGAAGTTTCCTCAAATTCCTCAGATTTCAACTCAGTCTCCTGATTTTCCTTATCTTTCCCTTTTAGTCTCTCTTTCCTTCTCAGCTTTTTCTCTCTCTCTTTTGCTTTCTTCCTCTCTTTCCGTTCTTCCTCTTCACGTTTTTCCTTTTCTTCTTCTTCAACAAGCTTGATCTGTAGAGAGCATAACCCATCAGGATACCCTAGAATAATAGAGTTGCTTCCATCTCTTCTAGTTAAAAATTAAGCCATAAAACCAACACGGAATTAGTACTCAAAGGTTTATTCCTCCGTATCATAGAAAATATATTTTACCTGTTTTTCTAATGTAATGATTTCTTTGCATGCAACGTGAATACGTTCTTCCAGTAATTTTAAGGCGAGACAAACAAATACGCTATGGGCGTTCTGTCTGGCTGTTCCTTCTCTAAAAGCTCTCTCTACCTGAAATTTCACACACAAGAATTTAAGGATCGCAAAATACAAAACGAGACAAACAATCTTCAAATGCTCTTGCACAAAGACCTTAGAGTACATTGTCTCTGCATATGATATACAATCCCATTAAATCAGACAAGTATTTGAACCTAAACTCGTCGGAAACTAGCTATTGCAAATCAGACTAAATTACAGTTAAATGAGACTAAATTTTAACAGTTAGGGAATACTCATTTATGTAACTACCATGATCCGACGTAATGGTGGAGTGAGTGCTTTGTGGTCTTCCTTGGTTACATAAGAAAACCAAAGAGAAAAAATAAATAAACAAAACGAAACAACTTTTTCTTTCAAGTGTCACAAATTAGGTATACTCTCTAAGAAGATTCTGATAAAATCGGTGGATTCCTTAAAGAAGTAAGGTTTCAAATGGCAAACCGATGCATCATGTGCAAAGCAGAAGAGGAAACAGTGGACCACCTCTTCCTCAGATGTGAAAAGCATCCCACTTATACGAACTCAATGGTGTAGGCCGAACACCATCATAAAGCTCTTTGAGCAATGGGAAGATTTAAAAAAAACAGGCTCGAAGAAGGAAATTTGGAACCTTGTACCGGCAGCAATAGTATGGTGCATCTGGAAGGAGCGGAATGAGAAAATCTTCAAAGAGGCCAACCTTTTTTCGGATTTAGAAGTTGAAGACGTCAAAGGGAGAATCCATAATTGGATAGGGTCAAACCCGAAATTTAAATTTGCGTCTTTTATGGATGTAGTCAGGAATTGGGAGGCTTGGGTTATGTGAGATTCAACCACCCATAACCAAACTACCCTTTGTATAGTTTTCCCCATTTTTTATATATTAACTCAAGTTTTCAAAAAAAAAAAAAAAAAAGTTTATCTGAATGTTGAGCTTCCACATAATAAGGATGTTAGTGTTCCCATTTGAGAACAAGGTTTACCTGCTCTTTGAAGATAACAATTGCAGCATCCAGAAGAAATTCTCTAGCTAGTTCAGGACTCTTTGCATGCTTTTGTGGACGGGAGCCACCTTCTTCTGGTTCATTTCCATCTTTGCCCATGGAATCGTCATCCTGGAAGTGTTAATACATGTGTATTTAAATATAGAAATGCATATTACATGTTATTCAAGAATTATCTAGCATATTATAATGATGCCAAAAATAGAATAGGTCTGCAAATCCTGGATTTACCTCGTCGTCTTCAGCTTCCTCAGCTTGCTCAAAAAATCTTGCTATACACTCGCCTTCTGTCATAGTAACGAATCCTTCCCCAACGATAAGTCTTCGATGGACACATGGTTCACCTTTCAATGCGTGGGCTTTTACAATAAGCTCACTGCAACGACCATCCACCTTCCAAGCCCTCAATGTAATAAAACATGCAGTCAAACCACAAAGATTAAGACCAGTGACTTGAACTCTTCTCCTCATGCCAACATCTTCGAATTCTACAATGTCTGATTTTCCTTCCCCTGTTCCAACAGCCCATTCAAAGTGATGGTATGTTCCAACAGTTTCAGTGAATGAGTGATGCCAATCTGCTTGGACTGTGTTATCAGACACCTGAATACAGTAAAGATATAAGTTGACACGTGCATGGACGGATCTGTCTCACAAGTTATATGCTGGAAACAGTAAAGAAATAAATAAACATGAATGTAACTTTCAATCACCAAGTTCCTTCTATTTAACCTTAACCTACTTTCTTTCTTATCATCGCAGATGCTCCATCACTTTCACAGGTATGACATGGGAATGGGATCAAAAGAAATTGGAAAAACGAATAAATGAAGAGAAGGGAGATCAAACCTCCTACCAAGTTAATCAATGATGTTGCTTTGCATTTTATAAAAATGAAAACAAACAACTTTCCTTTTGAGACTCTTAGGTCCAATTTCCAAATTCAGCTTATACGGATGAGCTATCACGAATGACTTCCATACCAAAAATGATTCGTTATTTGAACTTTCATTTAAGCTCGCTGACATGTTGTTCTGGTTCTTCATTATACCGGTGGAGTGATGAAATTGCTAATCAGAAACAGTTGCTAAAGAAACATTGATGAGACTTCTTCAGACTAAGAATTGAAGTCTAACTGACCCAATTTTCGTAATTCTAACCAAAATTAGAAATGGAATTTTTAATGCATCTACGTAAATGGATAATACAATTAGAAAAGAGTTATTCCCTTATAGATAATGAAGAATAATCTACTACCGACAGAAGCAGAACAGGTAGGACATTCGGTTAAATATTCTTAGACAGGTAGGCAATTGAAAATATCAAGAGACTGAAGAGAGTTTCTGTAAAGAAATTTTGAAACAAAAAAGTTTCGAAAGAGTTTTTGTAAGTTAAGTGTAGCAATTACAATTGCCAATTAACTCCGAATCTGGCAGTATAAATCTCTAATTAGTATTACATCGAACAAAATTACAATAATTCAGCAGAATCAACGCACTGGAGGGCCGTATAAAGCATCATATAAATATCAGCTGTTACAAATGTATCATGTAGTTCTCATTCTATATAGAACTTCAAACACTATATACATGAATGCAGGCAACAAAGTAGGTATAAAGCTTGTGGACACACCTCATATTCAAATGCTGCATCAGCAGCGCAAAACCAAATTGTGCAGCGGGTCTCCCTCCGTATGCGTTTTAGCTCCTTCAGTTCCTTAAACTCACGAATAACGTTTCTTCTGCAATCTCTGCAGAATCTTTTGCTCTCGAATCTGTTAAACGAACATCAGTTATGAGCTCTTCTATAACCATCTGATAAAACACTGCATCTCTTTGATAGTAATGTCGGGCTATATGTACAACTCAACAACGAAATTCAGAACTCAAGTTTGAACAAACTGCATCCCCTGGACTTACAATATTAAACTCAAGTTAAACATTTTTGGCAAGCCTTAACATGGAAACAGGAAAATGAGAAAAGATGGTAATACTCAATTCTCATTTTCCTCGACTTATATGTTGAGGTGTACCCAGCTCTAAAAAACAAATCCTGCTCCATGTTAACATGCTCTATCCTACAGCAATTATGGATCAACAAATATAGAAAATAAATTTATGCTCCTTTTACTTATTCCACCGAGGTATTTGAAGATAAAGGAAAAGTATATTGCAAAAGGCCGCGGCTTTGAGGAATAAAGAATGATCTCGGAGAAATAAATTCTCTAGGGAATCCATGTTTTTTTTGTATATTCTCGGGTGCATATTTTATTTTAGTCCAAAAACTCACTTGATCAAACATTGCCCCTTAATCTTCATCATCTTTATCGCCTTCACCACCACAACTTCCCGCACCACCATTGCCACCTCTTTTCTTTCCTCTCTTCTCCTCTCTAACTCACTGTTACCCTCTCTCTCTCTCTCTTATTGCTCTCGTTCTCCCTCTCTCCCTCTCTCGTTCTCTCGCTCTCATTGACTATCCCTCTGTCGTTCTCATCTAGATCTCTCTTTCATTGTAGATCATTCTCATTAATTTCTTTCGTTGTAGAAATCTCTCTCTATCTCTGGAAATCATAGAGTTCATGGCCACGAAATGGTAATGGCCACAAAATGTTTCGTGGCCACGAAATCCTCGAGGAGGATGTCAGGTTCCGACGAAAGGAACACTTCCCTTTGCCGAAGCAGTGTTTGTGTGAGAGAACGAGAGAAAAAATGAGAGATCGATTGAGAAACAGTGAGAGATTGAGAGAGAAACAGTGAGAGATGGAGAGACATTGATAGTGAGAGCAATAGAGAGATAGTAAGAGATTGATAATGAGGAAGCGAAAAGAGAGAAAGAGAGAGAGAGAGAGAGAGAGAGAGAGAGACTAAGAAAAGAAGAGGGAAAGAATAAGAAAACAAGAGAGAGATGGTGCGAGACAGTGGGAGAGAGAGCAATAGGAGAGAGATGGGGGGGAGAGAAGATGAAGCTTAGGGGGCAATTTTTGATCAAGCCAATTTTTGGACTAAAAAATATATGCCCCTGAGTCGATATTTATTGACTAAAATCTTTATTCCCCGGAGAATTTTTTTTATTCCCCAAAGCCGCAACCAATGTAAAATCCTTTTCCCCACACAAAGTTAGAACTGGAAATTACTTTTCCAGCCTGTGAATGAACAAGATGAGGGAGGGAAGGATATGAAGATCCTAAGGAATAAGTATGCGCTGGTGGTATCCTGGGAGGAAAGGATCTTCCTCAGGGTGACTTTGATTTGCTGTTGTAGTGCAGTTATGCGTCACTTAGCGTAAAGAATGAAGGTTTTTTATTGAACTACCGACTTTTTCTTGACTTGCACTCTTCTTTTCTTATGGGTGGAAGAATTAATAAACTAGACCGTGCTTACTACTGAAATGACGTGAAAATACGAATCTTTGTTGTCAAACACTTAATCTTCCCGCATCTTTCTCCAATCATTAGGATATTCGAGAATCAATAAACATCAAAACACTAACTTAAAAGCAGCTATTATCAACAACCAAGAAGTATTTTTAGGAGAACATGAAGTTAGCTGAAAGAGTTTAGTCTTCCTCAATCTATCTAAAGATCGCTTGGCCTATCTACATTTAGAAAGAGTTCTTTTCCATAGCAGTTGCGGGAGTTACTTGCAAAAATTAGAAAGGTTCAGCCTCTTAATCCAAAATTAGACCACGAGGATAAATTATAAAACAACGTTGTAACTAGCCGACAGCTGACTAAATCTCCTTATATCTATGGATGGGAGGTATTGGGCATTCCCTTCTTTGTCTCGTTCTCTTGTTGCCGGGTCATCATTTATAATTATCTGAAGTATTTCCAGAAATTTTAAGCTGACAAGCTGACGTGAAAACTTGAATTTAACGGAAAAAGAAGTTAAGAAGCCACTAGGCAGTGAGTCATTGCCTTCCTGATACTATGACGTAAATTAATTAATTGAAGCATACAGCAACAGTTTACGACGTGGCTTCTTTCTTGCTTTAAAATGCCCATGCAGCTATTTGTTTAACATGATAATACTTATGCTGACTTAGAAAAATAGATTAAGCACGTGAATATTAAAAGGTACAGACTAACCGGTACATGAGCCTCTCAATAAAATCGTCTTCCTTCATTCTTAGAAGAGACCGTTGCATTTCATTTCCCAGTGCAGACCAGAAACCAAGCAGTGCTTCACAAGAAAGTCTAGCAGTGTGAAGAGCACATGCTTCCCTGGTTCCATGACCTCTGCCATAATTAGTCATTCCTTGGCTAATCCATCCCCGACCCCCTCCACCGCATGCATCAGGATAGAGCAACTTACGTTGCCGTTCCCTCATTCTTGCACTATCAAATGCCTGAAACATGCAATAAGAAATATATAACTAAGAGAAACAAGCAATCTAAAATAATGATCAAAATCAGGTAATAAGAGTTGTAGAACTTACATATTGGAGGGCCCTTAACTTAGCATCGAGAAAACAATCCATGAGTGTTAGTAACCCATCCTTCGTTGTAGCAAGACCTCCCCAAGGGTGAATAAATGGATCTTGGACATCATCTTGACAACTCAAATGAGTTGTATTCTCACTGTTATCATTTTTCAACCTATCCAATCTGCAAGGAGGAAGACTCATGGTTGTTCCACCCTCTTGCTGCAAAGACTTCCCGTACATGACAATGTGCGAAAAACTTTCAAGTAGCAACCCATTACATCTAGAGCAGAAAAAATTCTTACGAACATGCTCAAAAAGTGTTTGCTTATCAATTCTTAAAAGCTCCTTCCTCGCTTGAGATTTCAACTCGTTCCAAAACTACATTAGAGAGAAAATGTCAAACAAGTATTTTTACTACTAAAATACCCATTATCACATATAACACAATTAACTTGTAAAACAGTTAACTTTGAGTTCTCCTTTTAATTTCCTTACCAATTACCAAGTTGAGATAAGTCTTTAACTAAAAAACCAATCTATCTTCCCTAATATATATAAAAATATATTACAGTCATTAAGTGATAAACTACTAATCAAATATATTGAAAATTCATCAAAACCTAATCAAACCCATATCTAAGAAGATCACATATAATCAAGTAAACTACAAAATCAGATTATCCAAACTCTAATTATCACTAACTATCTTGAGAACTAAAGAAGCATTCAATAGATGCTAATAAGTGAAAAAAAAAAACCATTACTGATTACCTTCTGAAGCTGATCAAAGGAGATATCTCGATGCTTAGACCATATTCCATTTGCCGGAACAGGGGCACCTGAACAAGATGAATAGAGCACCGCCGCAACCTCATTCAATTTAGGATTTCGCTCTGGTAATCCCGGCATTTTTCAAGTTCTAAAAGATCCGTCCTTTCAATCTTTTCATACCTCCTGATGAATCTCCATAGTATTCACCATCAAGTTAGAATTCAAAATCGATTGTTCTATACTCATAAAACGAATAAGAACTAAAATCAATTGAAAGAATCAAAGAGTGATGAATCGGATGAAAATGGGTTTTGGGGGGATTGAATTCAGATTGAAGTTAATCAGATCGATGGTGGAGAAAGAAATACGAATCTGGACTCTAGTTGAGAAAAAAAAAAAGTATTTGGGGGCAGAAGAAAGAGGAGGCGATGAGGGAGGGAGAGGGATTTTGTTTTTGGTGCTTTATTTTTGCATTTGTAGTGAGAGAGAAAAAAAAAATTATGAAGGTAGGATGTTTTTACCTTTTATGTTGATTTAGGAAAGGGTAAATCTAACCAAAAGTAAATTGATTGTGTTTTTTCCTAAACAAAAAATCTAATGTGATATCACTTTGATTTGGTTTAGTTTGGTTTGATCTTAGAATAAATGACATACCATACTAAACATTTTTTTTTGTTGAAAAATATCAAACTAAATATATCTAAATAATTGATTTTTATTATGCATATGGATCACTGATTGTCTGATTCGTTTGGTTTTGCATCTCTTAGACGGTCTAGTTATTTTAGAGAAGATTTTTTGTGACCTCCGTAACTTATTTTTCTATATTTAGAATTTATTTTCATGGTCTTTTAGGGTTTGTACTATTTTTTGATATGATTGTTTATGAGTTTAGTTTATCGTCTTGATGTATCAATGTCGTACGGCTGTATTGATTATTTATGGTAGTTTGGATATTTTAGTTCATCCTGTGAGATTTTTATATAATATGATCTAATTAATTGATTATCCATATAAAAAGGTTAGGCCTATGGTAGGAAGAGCAATTTTTAGCTAAGGCAGTGCATTAAATAGGGAGAGCATTATTTTTAGAATATGGAGAGATAAACGATATTTTCTAAAATGTCCCAACTTTAACTTTGGTCCCTCCCCTCAAACTATTTTCGACCAAAAGATAGAGAAGAGAGAAAAGTCATATTCGACCAAAAACCTGTTTGTCGATCAAAGAGAGAGAAGAGATATAAACACCCTTAAAACCTGTTTAATCAAAAGAGAGAAAAAAACCCTAGATTTGTTCGTTTCGATCAAAGAGAGAGATAGAGATGGAAACCTAAACCCTAGATGACTAACACAAATTTCATCTCCATAGAGGGGTTTGTAATTCTTGTTATTGCTTGATTTCTCCATAGATTTTAGAGTTTAACGCTAATTAAAGTAACTTCTGAAGATTTCAAGTAAGTATCAATATTGCAATGAAGAATACAAAGAAGGAAAGGAAATAGTTCTTCCTCATCTTCTGAACTGATTAATTTGTTTTGGTTATAATTTCAGTTGGGACCTTTGTAAATCTCTGTAATTTTCTGTTCCAAAATCACAATTCCAGAACAACTAAAAATTTAAACAAATTTGTTCATAGCGAATGAAAAAACAGAACAATTTCAGCCGGCCCGGCCGAAATTTATTTTTTTTTTTCAGCAGACCCGACCGAAATTTGTTGTCTTTTTCAGCCGGTCCGACGGAAATTTGTTGTCTTTTTCAGTCGACCCAACCGAAAATCCTTTACGAAACAAAAACAACATAAAAGCCTAAAACGTTTGTTCAACCATGGAGGAAGACGATAAAATGATTTTTCTTTACCTGAAACATATTATCTTCATTATATATGTCTTTGTTTAAGTTGATATCTTCTTTTGTCGATGTCCTCTTTTAAGTCGATGTTTCGTTTAAGTCGATGTCTTCGTTTTGTCTTTGAATAGAATATTAGATCTATTATTAATTTTTATCAAAGTCCTTATATTTTAACATTATTTATTAAATGATCCTTATAATGCCCTCCTTAAACTAATTTCGTAAAGGAAGAGCAAATACATAAATTGACATTGTAACGCACTGCCTTTACTAAATATTGTTCTTCCTATACTAAAAGTCAAAGGTTATAGGACTAATTTCTACACTCATTGGCATCGTATATAGGTAGTAATTTAAATACTACCTTCACAAATATAATCTTTTCCAAGATGGAAACCATGTTAACGTTTGTTCCATTAAATCGTCTCATTTAGCTGATATAAAGTTAATTACAAATAAACTGGTTACAAGTTATATCTTCACGAGATTTTATGTACTGGTTATATATATCTTTAAATGTTGAACAGAATCAGTGAACCCAATTAAACTAAATCAACTAAATCTGAACACTTTATTGGTTTGATTTTGTTTGTGTGAAACTGTAAGTTGTAATCTCCAAGTGAACTGATTCGCTAAATCCTAATGAGCGATGTGATTAGTAAAGATATATTTATTTTGTTTGATTTTATTTATTAGTCTAAATAATTGATTTTTACTATACATTGGGTCACTGATTCGTTTGGTTTTGCATCTTTGCGGTCTAGTTATTTTAGAGTAGATTTTTGTTTTACCTCTGTGACTTATTTTTCTATATTTAGAATTTATTTTCATGGTCTTTTAGGGTTTGTACTATTTTTTAGTATGATTGTTTATGAGTTTAGATTATCGTGTTGATGTATCAATGTCGTACTGTGTATTGATAATTTATGGTAGTTTGGATGTTTTAATTCATTTTATGAGATTTCTATATAGTATGATCTAATTCATTTATTATCGGTATAAAAAGGTTATAGGACTAATTTCAACACTCATTGGCATCATATAAAGGTAGTAATTTAAATACTACCTTGACAAATATAATCTTTTCCAAGATGGAAACCGTGTTAACGTTTGTTCCATTAAATCGTCTCATTTAGCTGATATAGAGTTAATTACAAATAAACTGGTTACAAGTTATACCTTCACGAGATTTTATGTACTGGTGATATATATCCTTAGATGTTGAACAGAATCAGTGAACCCAATTAAACTATATCAACTAAATCTGAACACTTTTTCAACAAAAAAAAAAAAAAAATTAAATCTAAACACTTTATTGGTTTGATTTTGTTTGTGTGAAACTCTAAGAGGGTGTTTGATTTTTGCACTTATTAAGTGATTTTCACTTAATAAGTGCGGGCCGGCAATTTTAGGTTGTTTGTTTTTTCGCTTAATAAGTGAATATCACTTGTGAGTGGGGCGAAAGTAAGTGCAAAAAAGTAAGCTCAAAGTTGGAGCTTATTTTTTTACACTTACTTTCTAAGTGCTAAAAAAAAACATTTTTATCCTTCTTCGAATATAATAATTACCAACATAACTATAACAAAAATGAAAATCTTAAACAATTGATAAGTAAAAAAATCTTTTTATGACTTCATCAATGGCTCTTTTCCTTCTTCACACATCCTTCACCTAAGTCTTTCTCCTAAATTTTTTTCACATCTCTTCCTTCATTAATCATGGGACCACACGAACTCCATAATGCAATGTAAGTTCTTTCTCCTTCATTATTTTTAATTACTTGAGATTAATATTTTCGATACAAAGTATTCATGAACCGTAATTTTCTTGTATCCAAACTCGCGAGCATAATGAATAAGGGAGAAAATCTAATATATATATATATATACTTTAAGGTCAAAATAGACAATTTCTCAATTTTATGACATCTAGAATTAAAATAAGAATAAAAATCAAGCACTTAGAAATGATAGAATACAAACGCCATAGCACTTACAAGTGATATCACTTACTAAGTGCTAAAAAATCAAACACCCTCTAAGTTGTAATCTCCAATTGAACTGATTCGTTGAATCCTAATTAGCCGGCCCAACTAAAATAAATGTAGATTCTAGACACCATATGCTAAAAATGGAAGACATTGAATTCTTACCATATAATTCTATAACCAGTATAATGTTTGACAGAGGTCCATAAATTATTTTATCATTTGACAGATAAAAATACTCAATGCACTTAAATGGAATACTAATTGCCATATTTATAGGTTAAAATTGGAAATTATCAAATCTAAAAACATAGAAATTCGTCAATGTTTTCACATATATTTAGGAATGATTCACATTACTAAGTTTGTTCTCCTGACCAAAGTAATACTATAAGGGAAAAAGAGTTTTTTCTTTTTTTGTGAAAATCTTGTAATTGCAAAAGAGGTTTAGATGGAATTTTGTAAAGCACTTCGAGATGAAATATACTTGCAAGCTCACAGAGAAAACAATTTTGAAAGGAGAAGACCTTTGGAGGTATGTAGTTGATCATATCACATATATAGATTGATTATAATTTTCTTTTATTTTATTTATTTTATATCTCATTTTCTATTTTTTTGTCTCTTACTTACAAGAAATAGTGAAATTTTCCACGAGTTTATCTCCCTTATCTGAATCTGTATAAATTTATGAATAGGCAAAAACTATTATATGACCCAAAAGTAAGAGATAGTATATGCTTGAGGTAATCCATTTTGTTTGTGGGAGAGGGTAATTGTGATAGTCGCACGTCGCCTGAGTGTCTGCAACCTGGATTATAGGTGAACGTTCGAGTTTAGTAAAATGTCGAGGTCTTTTGGGTGGGTTCGTGGAGTTTTCACCTAGAACAAAATCTCGTACATGTGAGCTTGGACATGAAGTGTCTAAAACGGGAACAATATTGATAACTACTAAGACTTGGGACGTCACAAATAGTACCATAGCCGATGACAACTCTTCGCTAAGGGCGACTGATTGTGATAGTCCCGCATCACTCACAATAGTTTCCGGAGCTTGGGCTATCGGTGAATGCTCAAACTTAGTAAATGTGAGGCTTTTATAGTAAACTCCTGGAGTCTTTGCCAATAAAAAAACTTCATACATGTGAGTTTGGACTTGATGTCTAAAACAAAGACAATATTGATATTGGATCATCACAATATTAGTCAGTTGTAAGGAGAAATCTCACATTTATAACTAGAGGTTGAAGAAAATAGGGCGGCGCTTCGAAAAAATAAGAAATATTTTGCGGGGTAGAAAATTATAAAGGGAAGATGTGAATTTTGACGAATTTCTCGGAGTACAAAATCTTAAAAAGGAACAAGACATCTTCTTCTTATCTTCCCCATCTCATACCACCAACACCAAATCTGGCCACCACCACCACCAAATCCGCCCACCACTACCACTAAATCTTCCCACCAACACCATTTTTCCTCTTTTTTTTTTCTTATCTCCTTCCATCACCACTTTCATTTATCCTTCTTTTCTCTCTACTACTCTCTCTCCTCTATATTCTCTCTGTCCTCGATCTTCTGTCTCTCTCCTTCATCCTTTCTCTATTTCTCTCTTTATTTAATCTGGTTTGGAGTTCTCCCAAACCAGTGTCGTTCTTCAGTGATTCTTTTGTCGAACATCGGCTAGAGTACGAATAGAAAGAGAAAGAAAAAGAGAGAGGGAGGAGAAGAGAGAAAATGAGAGGAAGGAAAAAATAAAACAATGATGGTGGTCGAAAGTGGTGGAACGAGGAGAAGAAAGATTCTAAAAAAATAGTGAAGGTTGTCTGCAATGGTTGTTTGACAACCACCATTGTCGGAGTAGATAAAAAATGATGGTGGAGCTGTGGAGAATAAAAATGAAAGCAAAAAACATTTGACTCAAAATTGTTTCTTTCTAACAATTAGAAAAAGAATTAGTCAACTAAAGTTGACCAATATATGGCAAAGTCTTTGTACTTCGAAATTTTTGTTTATTTTTCCAAACCGACGACCAAAAATATATTATTGCAGCGTGGAAATTAAAAAATACGCCTCTAGAAAAACTTTCAAACCCAACTAAAATCACCTGCCTAGCGGGGGTACGCCACTGGGAAGTTGGATTATAAAAGTAACAAATGTTTGTATAACAACGATTTAAAATGTATAGATAAGCAGTTGTATCAATAATATCAGAAAATAATAATAAAACACAGAGTACTGTGGGTTAAGAAATTATATATAATTCTCTTCATTGTTTGATGAGTGTTATTTGTCATTCACTAGAGGAGTTGCAAATAATCAAATTGTCTTGGGATATTTGGTTGTTTGGAGATACAAAAAAAAAATCCCATGTAAAAATGTTGAAGAAAAATAATATAAACTTTCTCTCGCCCTCTATCTCATATGTGTTATATATAACACATGTGCGTGTATGTTCCGTTGTTGGAACCCCGACCACTTGTTCGGCAACACTCCATATCAGATCGTCGTTCCAGCTAAGAGAATTATCTCTTTTACCTGGACAATTAGAGAGAGGAGGAGGATTGAAGGAGATAGAGTAAGGAAGAAAAAAAAAAGAGAATCGGTGGTGGTGGTAGTCGGGTGTGGTGGGTATTTGTGGTGGTGGGAGGAGGAGGAGATCGAAAGATCTGAAGAAAAAATATTAAAAGTCGACTCTTACATGCGCGGTGAAGAAATGGCGGCGGGGGACTTTGGAGAAACAAAAAGACATAAATTTCCATCCCAACATTTGTACGCCAAATATTTTTCTTGTGTTCCCAAAGTAGTGTGGCCTATTGTCAAGTAGAGTACTTATCATATACTACAGTAAAATCTTCGTTACGAATATGAATTTCGTGCAAATTTTCCACATATTTCTTTCTACTATCGTACTGAGAAAAACTTTATGAACATAAATGTGAAATGGTTTCTTATTCTAGCAAAAATCATCAAAAAAAGAGTTGTGCATTCAAATAACTGTACAAAAGGTAACACTATATAAACATTAATAAAGACATCATCAGCGATACAAAACTCATTTTACTTGAATAATGACACACATGTTACTCCACCAAAAATACTAGAGTTTATCGAAGAAAACAAAAATATTTTTTGGGGCCCTTAATTTGTGTCCGACCTTCTATTTAGCGTTCTGTTTTTTATTTTTTTGTCTCATAATTTGAGAGCTACTCCCGGATCCGAAAACAAAATGGAGAGAGAGAGGAGGTTAGAGAGGGAGGATGGGAAGTAAAAGAAACAAAACAAAATTATTAAAGTCTCCGACGGTTGACGAAGAAGATGGAAAGAACAAATGAGAATTAATTTTAGACGAAAAGTAATAGGAAAAATGAAAAAGTAATCTGTTAAACTAAAATAGCCATTTTCGAATAAATAAAAAAATAGGGGGTTGAAAAGAAATGTCACGGGTCAAAAAATAACCTAGAGTTATTTTTTATTATTTTTTTTTGAGATTGGGCTTCAAGCGAAGTTACATTTCAATGACATTGAATCATCATGAATATAATATGCAATACATCATGATTTTGGATCTTCAAAGTTCTTAAAAAACTGTAAAGCAATAACATTAAACTTTTAAGTTCTTAAAAAGAGTTCCAAACCAATAACGCTAAACTTCAAAGGTCTTAGATAATGTTCCAATATCACGAAATTTCGAAGTTCATATAAAAAGTCCAAATCAATAACGCCAAACTTCAAAGTTCTTAAAAATTTTAAAGATCCGACAAAAATTCTAAACGAGTAACCCCACATAGGGTCATTGAAATAAATCTTGATTGCGGACTGCTTCTACCGAGACTCGATTCCACGATCTCATAGGCTTAAGTGGGTGTAATAGTCTCATGTTGCTCGCAAGAGTGTCCGCAAACTGGGCTACAAGTATACGCTCAAACTTAGTAAGTACCGAGACCTTTTGAGTAGGTTCGTGGTGCCTTCGAGTCGCGTACCTGTGTCAGGTGGTCAAAGCTAGACAATATCGAGGGAGTGTCCAACCACTGCACCAAAACGTGGTTGACAACACAGAAAATATCTTGAGTCCAAAAAAAATGTTAGAATAATATCTCAGTCAAACGAAAAAAGAAAAAGTGTCAAAACCAAGAAAATGCCAAGAATAACCTCCCCTTTTACTGTTTTACTGAATCAGCCCCACGATTCGTTCGTGTGTTAAAGTGGGAATCCAGGTGCTCTCCTTTCTCTCTCTTCCTCACACGTTTTGCAATACTAGTTTCCTTCTCTCTCTCTATCTCAAGCATATCGTCTCTTTCTCTCTCTCTCTAGATTTTAAAAAACAAAAGGAAACGAACCAAATAAATCATCGCCCTTCCCCATTTCTCTCTCTAGATTATAGGGTTTGTTGAAGAAAGAATCTTGTAAAAATGGTAGGAAATTTAGTTTCTAGTTCATAAAAGAAATGGTCGGATTTCATAAAAGAATCCCTCTTTATTCGAATGGTGATAAATTATGCCTCAACTTCGTAGTGGAGTACGTCGACGACGCCGTGTTCCGATTGTAGATCAACGGCGTAAAGAACGTACTGGTCTTCAAGAAGAAGAAGACCTAAATAATAATAAACCTAACGTCCGAACCAAAACGGCGCCAGCTGCAAAAATTGTTGGTAAGAAAACTCCTGCTTTAAGACCCAGAACTCGAAATCAAGTTAAAGCTGCTGTTATTGTGATTTCTGATAACAATACTGAAAAAGAAGAAGAAGAAGAAGAAGAAGAAGAAGGAGGAGAAGAGAAGAAAGGGGATCATTTGAAGAACAAAGAGAAAGATATTATGGGCGATGATAGTGATGGTTTGAGTGCTAATAAAGTTGTTGGCCAAGAAGAAGAAGGAACTACTGCTCCTTTTCCGGAAAGGGTATAACTTTATTTCATTTTATCGACTAAGGGTTCTGCTAAATACTATTATATGATAATAGCAGTTAAATCAAATCCTTCTATCTTTTTGGGTAGTTTTAATCTGTTTTTGTTTTGGGTTTCTGCCATTTTTATGGTTTTCTAGTCTTGATCTTTGTAGTTTTAGCCATGCATTATGATTTTCGTTCTTATTTCGATTTCGTTTTGAGGTTAGGAGTGATTTCATGATGTACTGTCATGTGATTTTTAGGTATGAACTTACTGATCTTCAAGTATCATCTCTCCATCCTTCATGCAACCTAGTAGGTTCTCAAATTGATGAAGGAAGTAGTTAGGTTGATCTGAAATGTCTTGAAAAAGAACAAATTAAGCACGTTTTTGTGGTTATATAAGCTAACACTAGGTATAAAACATAGTCAAGTAGTTGTTTAATCTCATGCATTGTGGGTTATGCATTTTGATCCTTCTATTCTTGATGTTGTTTCAATCTGTTTTCACTTCCGAGATGAATTTCATCCTATCATCTTTCATTATCTACAATATCTTCCAAATCTGAACCATGCGATTTGTTCGCGTCTCTGAGATGCATTATCTTCATTATCGGCCGTCATTGATCTAGATAAATTTCATTCAAACCCTTTGTTTAGCATCGTCATCTCCGGCAAATTTGGGCACAAATATCGGAATCTCCGAAAATCTCTTGACCAACAAATGTTCGAATTTGCACGACAATAACGGTCTTGATCCTGGGGTTTCCATGATTAGAACGATTTTGTTTGCTCGCTTATTGGGTACTGTCAAACCTAGCGAATAATAAGCCAGATTTTCAATTTGGATAAGGTGATCTCCGAAGGGGCAACACGTATAATTTTAAGCAACGGTACCTACTGATCCATTTGTTTCCACTTTCAAAGTTGATTGAGTGTAATGTTATCATGTGATTCAGATCCGGTGCTCCCGTCCTCATTCACATCATTGACTCACCATCATGGTTTTGCCACAATTCTGTTCCTGTACCCCCACCACCATCATCATCACTGTCATCACACTATCACCAGCACCACAATCACTACAATCTACCACCTTTAACATTTCACATTTCTTTGTGTTTGAAGCTGGAGCTTTTGTAGCAATTGAATAAGCCTAACCATCTACTGACCCAAATCACGATTGTTGTTGTTGATGTGTGGCATCTATTGAGGTTCGAGCTATATAGCTAAGGTTGTAAAAAGTTCATTCTTTTTCTCCACAATTGTGTAGGTAAAGACGTTGAACGGACCAACTTCGTCATGTAAGAATAACAAATTTAAATGAATTGTTAATTAAAATGTGATATAAAGAGGACTGTGCGTTCAACCGGTATGTACGGGTTAGTTATGTGGGCGTAGTTACAAATAAGCCCGACACGTACATTGTGTAGCCTGAACAGCTGACACCACCAGTTGAGATGCTTGGAAGGTAGTGCCTGAACCGGTAAGCAGGGCCTTGACGCCATGGTTGACAGGATATATGTGAAAGACGATCTATTCAAACATTTTCTTGTAGCTAGTTATGGTCATTTTTTAACATTAAATGAATCTAATAATGCATGTTGAAAATACGTCATACAAGCGATCCAATTCTTCTCCTTTTATTGGTAATAAAGGACTTGGTTGGTTACTGATAATGATACCTGGAAGGCAGAGAATGATACCTAGAATCACAATCTGTTTTCCATATATATTCCCTTAAATCAGTTGTAATCTATGTTGAATTGTTTCATATATTTTGGGTTGTTTTTCAGGTTCAGGTGGGAGGGTCACCGATATATAAAGTTGAGAGGAAGTTGGGTAAAGGTGGCTTTGGGCAAGTTTTTGTTGGTCGACGTGTTTCCGGTGGGAGTGAAAGAGCTGCAGGTCCTAATGCCTTGGAGGTACCCTTTAGTGATTTTTTTTTTCTGAAAACAACAGTTTGGTATGTTGATTGGGCGGTTTCGAGTCATGTTAGTTATTATACATTGTTTTTCTTCTTGTATATTGTTTAACAGGTGGCTTTAAAATTTGAGCATAGAAGCAGCAAAGGTTGCAACTATGGTCCTCCATATGAGTGGCAAGTTTACAAGTATGTGTGGAACTTTTTAATATATCTGTATAACAAAATTATATTTTACTGTTTACTCCTAGTTTTATATGGACATGCAATTCTTTTGGTATAGCACTCTTGGTGGCAGTCATGGAGTTCCTAGAGTACATTATAAAGGGAGGCAAGGTGACTACTATATTATGGTATGGTTCTCAATCTAAATCAGTTTGAGTTTCTTAAATATTTTTACTCTCCTGTTAACAGTTTGTTGCTCTTTTTCGATGTTCAATGATTATGATATTTCTAAGTTTGTCAAACGTTTGTGAATATTGTTCGATTGAAACTAGTATCTATTTGTTTGAAGGTTATGGACATGTTAGGGCCTAGCTTATGGGATGCATGGAATACTTCCGGACAAGCGTAAGTATCTGTATTACTATACACAGTTGAAACATTTATGTCGTCTGTTCAACTAAAAAAAAATACATATTAAGCATTGAAGTAGTTTGCTTTTGATAGGGTGAGGGGTCTTCTTATGGCGCTAAAATTCGTAAGTTCGATAAACGACACCTGCATGTGCAGAAGAAGTAAATAAAACACAAGTTTCTAAAAATAATTAATGGGTTATATACTTTGCTATCATAATATTATTGCAAATCATATGTTACTAAAATTAGTAAGTTAAGTAGCAGAGTAGCAAAGAGATCAATAGCTAACAAACAAAAGACCAAGTGGTCCAATTCTACTAGACTTCAATCATAGAAACTGAGCCTAACACTAAAAAACTAATCAAAATATTTCAACGAGTTTATATCACTGCCTCCGGGGTAAACGTTCAGGTGTAATCCTCTCCCAACAGATTTGCAAAAAAAACGTATCTTTTGGTAGCTAAAGTATGTCCGGCCCTGAAGCAGTCTTTACTGTAGACCTCCCCACAAAACTACATAATGGAGCCCATAAGATTTGCAGCCCAAATGGAAAAGGTTCCCGATTTTTAACTTCAATACTCGGTTAACATTCTTGGAAGAAGATATTTCAGTTGTAATATATGGTTCAGCAAAGACTACAGTGTTACTTTATTATGACTTGATTAAGTATAAACATAATAAAATGATGAACTGAGACAAGGTAAGTATAGTAAGCTAGTAGTTGTTGCGACTAAATCAAGTAAACCAAGAAAAGTAATCGAACAGTAAACAGTCACACATAATACAAAGCGATTTACGTGGTTCGGTTGGTGAGACCTATTCCACGGCGAACAACGGCGCAATGTATTCCACTATGATAAGAAAACAAGTTACGCAAGAGATTCATGAGAATGTATAAGATAACCCTAGGGTTTCAGTTTATATAGCCATTGAAAACTTAATCCCACCGACCCACCGATTCTCTCTTTCTAATTCCCGAATTATACATGAACACCGCTAACATTGGTAATTGCCTTAATGTGGATATTAAAGAAAGAAGTTAACTTACTTTTTCTTAAAGAATGGGAAGTCTGCACTTGTATTTGTTATTCTTGTGTAATTTAAACACGATTTTTAAGAAACTGATGCATGTACAACACATTATGTAATCTCTGCCAAAAGAAAATTATATGCTTACGGGCAACGTATGAACTTCAATACAAAATTTTCTGATGTTGAAAGTTGAATATCACCAGATTTGTTATATTTCTTGGTTTGGATAAGATCTAAATGAATTTCTCTGAAAGATCTCAGCTATGAGCTTGCGATACTTCCTCTTCTATCTTCTTCCTATCACCTTTCCACTCTCCCCCACTCTCTTTAATACCTGGACCAAAAAGGGAGTGAGTTTTTCTATACGCATACATATTTACCTTATATTTATAGTGGTTAATGGTTATTACCTTTGTTAAAATTGGGATGAATTTGGGCGAAGTCTAAGTAGTTCCTATGTCGTGCGATGGTACAAGTACACTGTTAAGAGAATGGCTTAATTTAGTGGTAACTTTATTTCATGGATTGTTTTTTTCTTTATTCGATTGTTGACTTTATTTCGCTCGCTTGAATCTGCAGGATGTCCTCAGAAATGGTGGCTTGCATCGCTGTGGAGGCTATATCCATCTTAGAGAAGATGCATGCAAGGGGGTAACTCTATTTCCTTTTAATTTCCTATAAATTGTTTTAAGTTTGCTTTTTCTTGAAAAGCGGACGAATCATCTTATATGGTGTTTATTTTGACACAATACCCTGGTCTAATGTTAGTTATGTGCATGGAGATGTGAAGCCCGAGAACTTTCTTCTTGGTCAGCCGGGCACATCACAAGAGAAGAAGTTGTTTCTTGTCGACCTTGGACTAGGTGAGGATACTTCCTCTATCACTAGTGGAGTTATTTCGATTTCCCACTGAGTTTATATCTTACTCCTTGTTGGCATCCTTTTGGTGTTCCTTTAAATGATCCTGCAGCAACAAAATGGAGGGACAGTACTACTGGTCAGCATGTTGAATACGATCAACGCCCTGATGTATTCAGGTGATTGACATATTTCCTTCTTGTGATAATTTGGAATACAATTCGTAATTCCATAATTTTTCTGATTCCCTTTCTATTCCAGGGGAACTGTTCGATATGCCGGTGTTCATGCTCATCTCGGACGAACTGCTAGCAGAAGAGATGATCTTGAGTCTCTTGCATATACACTCATTTTCCTTCATCGAGGCAGGTTACCATGGCAGGGTTATCAGGTAGTGAGACCTTACTAACTACATTTTGTTCGCCTATTCCTGTACAATTTATTTTCGGGACACAATGTCACAAGTACTCTGACACTGCCCTTACACCTCCTATATATCAGGGTGACAACAAATCGTTCATGGTCTGCAAGAAAAAGATGTCAACATCTCCTGAGATGCTGTGTTGTTTTTGTCCTCCGCCTTTTAGGCAGTTTCTTGACATAGTGGTGAATATGAAGTTTGATGAAGAGCCTAATTACTCTAGATTAGTATCATTGTTTGAGGGTTTGCTTGCGCCAAATCCTGCAATAAGGCCAATAAATACAGATGGTGCCCAAAAGGTTGGTGATCGTCATTTTAAGTTTTCATATTCATTATTTAAGCTTTGAAATTTGAATTGTATCGTTTCTCATTTAATTTTGTGGAATGTTTTCCAGATTATTCATCAAGTTGGTCAAAAACGTGGTAGGTTGACCATCGAGGAAGAAGATGATGGCCAACCTAAGAAGAAGGTCCGGTTAGGAGTTCCTGCTACACAATGGATTTCAGTTTACAATGCCAGGATGCCTATGAAACAAAGGTATAATTGGGACCTCACTTATTGAGTTTTTGTCATTATTCCATATTTACTGGATGAGTGTGTCAGTTATGTCTTACTGTGCTAATCCCTGCTAACTAAACTGTCGAGAATTTAGTTGAGAGCAAGAATTTGGGGATTCTCAATATCTTTCATTGCTGGTCATTTAAAATTTCCCTGTTTCCTCTCTAACTAATGTTTTAAATCATTATATCGATAATCTTGGCGCTTTGTTAATTGCTTTTATTCACAGTGAATATAAGTATGTCTATAGGAAAGGTAGAGCAATAGAACTGCATAGTCATGTCTTAGGAGTGAAGGTTTTATATGTGCGGGCAAGTCAAATGCATGTAATGCCACCTTAGGAAAAACATTTATAGGGAAGAGAAGCTGTAAACGAGACTGGCAGATAAAAGGTACTAGCAAGAAACAATTTTCCAATTTTCGAACAATGGTTGTTAAAGTTGTTCATTTTTCTGTTCTAGGTACCATTATAATGTGGCAGATTCACGATTAGCAGCACATGTGGAGAGAGGAAATGAAGATGGTCTTCTTATAAGTTGTGTGGCATCTTGTTCCAATCTTTGGGCACTGATAATGGATGCTGGAACAGGTTTCACATCCCAAGTTTATGAACTCTCACAAGTCTTTCTCCACAAGGTATGGTTTATTCACCAACTCTTCATTTTTTAAAGTTCACGTTCAATCTGCCGCTTTTTGACTCAATGGATAGACATCCAATTGCATCAGCGGGCCCAGAATTGATCCTCTTACTATATTTTCTTACATTTCGATGCTTCAAAAATACAGGAATGGATTATGGAGCAATGGGAGAAGAACTACTACATTAGCTCTATAGCTGGTGCTACCAATGGGAGTTCTCTAGTGGTGATGTCTAAAGGTTAGTCTCTTACACTATCATATGAACAAACTGAAGAAGCTATGCTTCTCTGGCATTTGGTGCTCGATATCTATTCAATTACTAAACTCCTTACCTTCAAATTTTCTTCAGGGACCCAGTACACTCAACAATCATACAAAGTTAGTGATGCCTTTCCTTTTAAGTGGATAAATAAGAAATGGAGAGAAGGATTTCATGTTACATCAATGGCAACTGCTGGACCCCGATGGGGTGTTGTCATGTCCCGAAATGCGGGTTTTAGTGACCAGGTTTAATGCCCAACTTTCATCTCATTCCTTTCTCGTTATTTATTCCTTATTCGAACCTACCCCCACTACTTACAGTCTTAGGGTGGCCCTTATGTTTTTCTTCTCGATCTCTAAATCAGGCTTGTCTGAATCTGAAACTTCTGACTCAAATGGACCCAAACACAGCCGTTCAGATGAGTCAGATATCACGAGTTGCATACAAACAAACATTCCGAAATGTGGCTAATTCAATTCTCACCTCGAGTTAGTTTTACCCTTGTATTATTTAGGTTGTGGAGCTTGATTTTCTCTATCCAAGTGATGGCATCCACAGGCGTTGGGATAATGGTTACCGTATAACTGCAACAGCAGCTACTTTAGATCAAACTGCTCTCATCTTGAGCGTTCCGAAGCGTAAACCTGGGGATGAAACTCAAGAAACCCTCCGAACATCAGCATTTCCAAGTACCCATGTTAAGGTAAATGACCTCGCACCTCTCCAATTTCTTTCTCCTAACAACTAACAGTTCATCCTGAATCAGTCTAATTGACCAGCAGAGCTGGCTAAGCCACTGATATAGCTACTAATTTGTCTGATGAAGAGTTTTAATGTGATATTGCAGGAGAAATGGGGTAAAAATCTTTATCTCGCTTCTGTGTGCTATGGACGTACTGTCTCTTGATCGGTGGCCGTGTAATAATTTCAAGGGATCCGATCCGATGAAATAAAGAAGCTGGTCAGAAGGTAGTTTAGAAAAGAAAGTAAAAGATAAGGAACTGGTGAAATATTGTCTGTTGCATATTGTCATACCTGTTACTCTCTCTCTCTCTCTCTCTCTCTCTCTCTCTTTCTCTCTCTCTCTCTCTCTCTCTCATCTGTTCTCTGGTCTCTGTTCTTATAAAAGTGGAGAACCTAATAGCTGAATAATAGCTTAAAGTGTAGGATCTGGTGGCTGTATGCTGTATCTTCTTAAGTTTAACTATTTAAGTAGTCGATTTCAACTGAATTTACATGAAGTTGAACCTGTATCAAATTTCTTGTGGGTCATTCTCGTTTCATGTGTTCTTTTGCTTTCAGTTTTACTCTCGTGAAGAGAAATCACTTCAAGTTAGGGCTACAAAAGTCTTTCGATTTCCTTTCTTGGGTTTGATCTTTATGTTTTGGTATATATCTTCTGTCTAACATGTCTATACAAGAGAGGTAATGCAGAGAAGAAGAATGGTTGCTTATAATCTCTTCTCAATTTCTACAACGGACAAGTCGGCTCACAAGATTTGGAAATTTTGAGTATCATATAAGATGTTCAAATGTAGACATCTCAAGAGGTCTTTTAAGATGCATTGTCATTTTTTTTTGTTGAAAGGAGATGCATTGTCATAGTTTTTTTTTTTTTGTTGTTGAAACGCATTGTCGTAGTTATTAATAATCTCATCCACATTATAAACAAAGCAAGAATTTTGTATTTGAGATACAAAAATTAGAGGATATTTTTTTTATGCCACTTCGGAATAAAATTTTCAATTGAGACTTAACCGGTATGATGAAGTTTTCCTTGAGTTTAGCATTTGAGAATTGAGATGCTCTTCTGGCAAGGAAGTTTTCTTGATGGTCTCTAAAATAACTAGATCCATGTGAATTCTAAATAAAGTGTCCTAATTAGGGGTGAGATTCTGGTGGAAATTTTTCGATTTAAGTTAAGATATTGACAATATTAACAAAAAAAATAATGAATTCAATACGTATGTTATCTATTTTATGAATATTCATATAAATGGCCGACTATTTGGACTATTTTTAATTGGTCATTTAGAATTTTATAGAATTTTTCGGTTTAAGTTAAGATATTGGCAATATTAACAAAAACAATAATGAATTTAATACGGATATTATCTATTTTATGAATATTCATATAAGAGAATAAAATGATATTGTATTAGTATATGCTTTTCATTAAGATCCAATTAGGGGATTATTGCTTCTAACCATTAAATACGAAAATAAAATGCATTTGACCTATTTGATTCTCTCCTCTTGTTCTCCACTTGATAGATTTGATTCAATATATTGAATTGCAAGGCACCATTTGCATATTATATAACAATTCATAAGTTTCTATCACCAAATTACGGGCTTTGAGCCTCTACTTGCACCTACCCAAAAAACTAAAAGGAACATAAATTATGAAATTAGAGCTCGGAGTCTTAAAAGAATCATTCTAAACCCCGATCCTTAGTAGTACTTGAAATGGGTCCGAAATGAATAAAAGATCCTTGTTAATTTAAAACGTAATTAGACCAAGCGAAAGTAAGACCAACCACAGACAAAACAACCCCTAAACATGCCATATTGATACAAATCTTCATGGTCAAAATCTCATTTGTCAAAATCATCATAAGATTCTGAAACTAAAAAGTTTACATATCCATATATATGATGAAAATAATTAACTTGCGATTCTACACTAAAAGAAAAGAAAAGAATTACGGATTACTTCAGATCAACATTATCTCTTTTCCAAGTCTGAGTGAAAGAAAAAATTACAAATTATTTAAGATAAACTAGATGAAGGGAATGGAGATAGTATGTTTCTTCTCTAGATCTACACCAGAACAATTTTTCTTTTTCTTTTTTTGCAAAAGAGGATTTGTTCTTTGATCTTCTCCTCTTAGCCTTCGATCTTCTCTTAGTATGTTGCAAGAGGATAAAAACAAGCCCGTTACCATGACTGGCCCAATGCATATTTTTGTCGACTGCTCACCATGATTTAACAATAGCACCACACACTCTAGATTTTGTCTGCTCGGTACTGACTCAGAATGTTGTCTGCTCGAAATACTGAGACTCAGATGAACGAAATAAGATTTTGTAATTAGTACATACTTTTAAAGTAGAAGTTTTGAAATACCGACTATTATATCCAATTTAACAACAATAGTTTAGTTACCTTTTCATACAAAACTTTTAAGACCACTTTAGCACATTCAACAACAAAAATAAAAACTTCCAACAAAAAAAAAAAATTAGCAACAAAAGTTTATTTATATTTTGGAAACGAACTTCTAAATTTCGTTTTATCGTTAGGATAGAACAAAAGAACGACAATCTTAAAGAAGAAGAGATGGGCCAGAGATTCGCGTAGTCGAGTAGTCCTTGTCTTTAAGACAATTTACACACTGTTAACGGATCTGGTGTTTGTCGCAAACAATCATGTGCACCAATCTGCCAACCTATCTATTGTGCTTATATACGTAAAAAAAACAGTTAAATAAGTCATAACTACTTATTGAGAGGTCCTTCAGAATTGGAGGCCCAAAGCCACCAGGGCCGCCCCTGCTTGGGGTTCACCTTCTCACCCACCTATTCACCGTCGCATTCTCCTAACCCACCCCACCAAATCCTATCTATTGAGATCTTAGTTTTGAAGAGTACTCAAATAGCTCTTCGCCGCGATGTGCATACTCAAAGTGCTAAGTCTTTAAAACGCGAGCGCCACGTGCAGACATTCTATCATTTCTCAAGTTACAACCCTAAGTTACATGGCTATTATAAGGACAAATACTCTATGTACTTTTCAATTTGGGTCTACCTAGTTCACTATTACTTTAACTATATTCAATTTTGTATAAACTTCAAGTCTAAATCCAAGAGCTCGATGAATCCACCATCCGCTTAGTTCATGATTTCGACTACGTTTGGTCCAAAAATATTGCTTAACCTAAATCCTAACCTTTTTTTTGTTGAGGAAACCAAAACATAAGATAATTAAAAGATCAAATATAGTGAGATTTGATTGATCAGACACATTAGAAGGTTTAGATCCGTTCGATCAAACATATCACAGGCATAACTGTTATCTTTCAACAAAAATTAGAAATAATATTTTGTAATAAACTTATGCTACTTTCATCCTTTTGATAAAACAGACCCAACATATGAGCTTATTTGGTTAAAGTAAAGTCAAATCCGCTTGATCGAGCACGTTAGAATGTTGAGATGTGTTCGATCAAACAAATCTATCACAGATCTTTATTATATAACAAAAAATAAAAATAAAAACATAAGATTTGTAATTAAAAGATCAAATATGGTTAGTTCTGATTGACCAGACACATTAAAAGGTTGAGATGTGATCGATCAAACAGATCAGAGACATAATCTGTTTGATCAAGCACATCTCAACCTTCTAATGTGTCCGATGAAACAGACATGGCAATATTTGATCTTTTAGTTTAAAGTTTTATGTTTTTATTTTTTTGTTTAAATAATACAGACTTGTGACTGGTCCGTTTGATCGAGCACATCTCAACCTTCTAATGTGTTTTGATCGCATAAATTTGACTCTATTTAATCTCCTACATCAAATATAATATAAGACTATCAAAGAGATAAAAATAGCATTGGTTAATACCAAACATTATGTCTGAATTTTTTTTAAGATAAAGTTATCTCTCTAATCTGTTTGATCGGGTGTATCTCAAACTTCCAATCAAACATATCTAATTATATTTTATCTTTTCATTATAAATATTATGTTTTTATTTTTTTGTATAAATAATAGTGACATATGGCTGATTTGTTTGATCGAGCACATCTAAAAATTCTAATGTCAATCAAGCAGATCTAACTATATTTGATCTATTTGATGAAATAAATTGACATTTTGAGTCTATTTGACGAAAGAGATCAAAGTAGCATATGTTTAGTCAAATTTGATGATAAATCACTTCTAGTTATACTACAGAAAGGAACATAATAGCCACAAGATGAGGGATAAGTTTGGAGATATACATACATTTTTTATTTTTCCTCGCATTTATTTAACGTCATGATTAAGAGCTCCATGCAATAAAGAACTAAAACGGATAAGAGGAGATGAACACTTGCAGAGGATCAAAGGTCTTGCTTACTTTGCAAAAGATATGAAGATTTAAATCAAAGAAAGGACAAAACGACCTAGATAGGAGAAACAAGTGCATGAAGAGAAGAGGATGAAAGAGTAGCTTTGTCAGTTCTTGGGTATATTTATAGAAGCTTCGAAGTTTTAATCCAACACATGAGATACAACATCAAAGAGGCATATAATCGGGTTATGAAACGGACAGGTCAACCGGCTCCTCTTCGTGGCACGTCCCCCACCTAAGAAGTTATGGTGCTTATCAAATTTTTAAAGTTTAATTCTGATTGAATTTTGGCCCTGTCCTTGGCCACTAATTTGCCAGTGTCCCTAAAGGTAGGGATAAAATTTTCTATAATGGCAATTTGTTAGTCACTTAATAGTCACAGTCAAGGCCATAATTATATTTTAGTCTCGACTGAATAAGGGACTTATTATACTTTGTTGAAATATAAATCAAATTTACCTAAAAAATTTAGAATAGGAGAAAAAAAATATATACGAGCATCTGAATGCCTGAACCGTATATGAAAACAGTGAAGGCCAGAATCTCAACTCATAAAATCATTATCGGCAACGTACAGCGCTATATACGCTATTAATTAAGCGCATCAGAGACTCTAATTTGTTGCCTTCAACTTCACAATATGAATACCAAAACCCTAAAAAATGACATCTATTATTACATTGGCAATTGATTCTAAAGAGAATGAATTTATGAGTATCTGAATGCTTTAGCTGCAAAAGAGAAACAGCTAACGCCAGAATCTCAACTCAAAATGATTATCGGCAACGTACAGCGCTAAAAACGCTATTGAGTAAGCGCATCAGAGACTCTAATTTGTTGCCTTTCTCTCTCTCTCTCTCTCTCTCAAATCTATATCTCCTTCAATAAGCTTCCAACTCGCTTAATTTGAACTTCACAATTTGAGTACCAAAACCCTAAAAAAATGAAACCTATTGAAATTGAATTGATTTAGAAGAGAATAAATATATTTATGAGTATCTGAATGCTTTAGCTGCAAAAAAAGAAACAGCTAACGCCAGAATCTCAACTCAAAATTACTATCGGCAACGTACAGCGCTAAAGACGCTATTGAGTAAGCGTATCAGAGACTCTAATTTGTTGCCTTTATTCCTCTCTCTCTCTCTCTCTATACCTCTAAACTACTCGATTCAAATCAAGATATAGTTAAATTGCAAAATTGAAATAAAAAGTTTTTGAGAAAACAAATCAACCTCAATAGTAGTAAGGAAAATAAGCCCTAATTTTCTTCCGATCTGGCTTTGTTGTTCCCGCCGAGGGAAGGAAGAGGACGACTAGAGCAGAGCGTTGGAAGGGAATTGTGGATGCTATGGTTTATATAGAGCCAGGTGATGGAAGAGCCGAGAAGTAACCCTAATTTCATTCGCTTCTTTACAATATTACCCCTCAGTGTGGATGAAAATGAGTTCTAGACATTTTATGGGCATCCACATTTTTCCGACCGGTCAAATTTTATCCACACTCACTGCTGAGTAAGTATTGGGCAATCTGTTAAAGAATATTGTAAAATCTTTCACCACATTCAAATCTTAGGACTTCTTCCATTAACCACATTCAAGCCTTTTTTTATTGGTGAAAACATCTTGAAATCAAGTAAAGTGGTGGTGTTATTCTTGAAAAGAGAAATGCTCCATGAAGGTGATCTATCGAAGGTATCAGTTCGACTGAATTTACCAATGTCTTACGTTATACTGATGTCTTACGTCATACCGATGTCTTATGTTATACTCAGTTTCATCTTACAAACAAAAAGTTCTATCAAAATTCTCTCAAATATTGCTCATGAGGAGAGGGAGAGATGAAAATAATAAAAAAAGAAGTTGAATTTGATAATGAGGGATAAGAAATCGAAAACGAGAGGGAAAGATTGGATAGGAGAAGTTTGAAGGGAGAAGAAAGAGAGGTGAAGAGAACGAGGGACAAAGAACCGGTTAAGGATTTTGACCAACATGTGTGTATCCAAGAAGTTAGTGTTAGAGTAAAAACTATAAGCTTGTATACTGGTTTGAAGATAAACAGATATGCGCCATCAATCAGCCATCTTATGTTTGCGGACGACTTATTGTTCTTTGACCAGACTTCAGACAACAACATTAATCAACTCAAGGATCTTCTAGAACAATATGCAGGTTTTCCTGGACAACAAATAAATTATCATAAGTCATTCATACAATTCAGCCACAATTGTCAATCAAATAGAAGAAGAGAGGTGATGAATATTTTGAGAGTGGAAGAGATGAAGCACAATGACAAATACTTGGGTAACTTTCTACTTGAATCGAAGAATAAGTGCACTTCATATGATTTTATCGTACAAATGTTGTCTTCTAAATTATCAGGTTGGAAAAGAAATTTCTTATCTTATGCATATAGAACTGTTTTGCTAAAGAATGAACTAGCCACAATCCCGATATATTTCTTGTCTACAAACTTAGTCCCAAGGAAAGTCCTTGATGAGATAAAAAAACATCAAAGGAACTTCTGGTGGGGACATATGTGGGGCGAAAAAAAAATGCACTTCATGAGTTGGCGAAAGTTACAGACAGATCAGAAACAAGGAGGTTTGGGCATTAGGAACATGGCTATAGTAAATAAAGCTTTGGTGGGAAAGTTGATGTGGAGGTTTCAGACCGAAAAACAGGCTTTATGGGTCCGGTTATTGACTGCCAAATATCTTAAACATGAGAATTTCTGGACTCGTACATATAAACACAATGCCACAAACACTTGGGAAAGTATGATCGAGATGAGAAGAAAGCCTGAGGATTTCTGGACTCGTACATATAAACACAATGCCACAAACACTTGGGAAAGTATGATCGAGATGAGAAAAAAGCTACAACCAGGAAGATGTATGAGCATAGGCAATGGAGTTAACACTCGGATATGGGAAGACCCATGGGTTCCTACGCTGGATGGGTTTAGACTAGGAACAAATGAAAAAGATGATGATATTCCAAATTTGTATACGGTAAAAGAGTTGATTAACCAAGATACGAAGAAGTGGGATCAAAGTCTAATTCATTGAGTATTTGATAGAATTTCAGCTCGAGAAATCTTAAAAATTCAACTAGGAAAGTCAGCAAGTGAAGACATACTCACTTGAATTCATGGCAGCAGAAACTGAATTTTATAATGCAGGTAATGCAATCGAAACTGAAGCAAAATCTGTTCTAATGGGTATGAAATTGGCTTGGAAGATTTCACATAGAAGAGTGGTAATAGAAGGAGACTCGAGCACGATTATACAAGTCTGTCAAACGAAGGATGGTAATGCTCCTTGGCAAGTTCAAAACATGATCATGGATATTCACAATGAAGCATAACAATTTGAAATGGTGGAATTTCATCACATCTCTGGAGAGCTCAATGAGATTGTTGATACTTTAGCAAAAGGAACCTTAACTCTTAAACTATGTAAGCAATGGGAGGAACAAGAACCTCCCGGATGCATTATGACATTGTTAGAATTGGAGAACACAAATGTACTAGAGAAGAGATTTCAAATGAATAAATAAGGCTAAAGCCTACTTCATAAAAAAAAAAAGAAAAAAAATTGTAGACACGGGTCTAAATGTGAATAACCATGAGTTTATGATATAAAAACGGCAAGTGTATATAACATTTCCATTGACAGATAGATATATTACAAGATGAAATAAACACGTAAGCTGACCTTTGAAGGGCACCCAATTGTTCTTTACAATATAAATATTTCCCCACATTGTTTGGGGCAACGAGTAATGTTAGAAGAAGCTCCAATTCGAAGTCTACTCTAGACTTACACGAAATCAACGATTTTATTATCGATCCAACTCTCATTTTATCTTGACGTACTATCTCAGTCGCGGTCAACAATTTTTAATTTAGGTGTGAGGTAGGTCTACTTTTACAGTCTCTTTCTATCATTTTTCCAAACATAATAGCTTTCCACAGAAAAATTATTCAACCATGTATATAAGCCGCAAGCACGGGTTTGCCTCAATTCTTACCTATCTCAAACTCAACCTCAAACAAGAAAATACCATTAGTTGCTCCAAAATAAACTTCAATCTTTATGAAGAAAGAAGACGCGCTTGTATGTTTGTTTACATGATTTTCTGTGTTATTATGAACCAATTTACCAATCAAGACTGGGTATTGGGCAATCTATTAAGAACAGAGTGCTCTGGCTTGTGATCACACTCGTAATCGAGATGAACGAATGCTCGTTCCACTTCAGGTAGTTCTTCAATCTTTATCTGCAATGACTCTCCAATGGCATGAGCTTCTTTCAATGGCAAATCCTCTGGTAGTTCAATATCAACCTGCATTGTTTTTATAAACATATCATTAGTGCTTAGAAGTTCTAACTACTCTACTGTATTTCAATCAACTATACTGGTTTGACCGATTAGGCTTCACAATGAAAAACACATTAAATGAGGCAAACGAAATTTTAGGGTAACATAGTTTTTTGTTTTACTTCAGACTGTTTGTTTGTCTGACTCGTTTGATTAAATGAGGGTTCGTATGATTTAGATGATTCAGTCGCAAACGAGTCAGATTCTGACAATAGGGGGTATGCTATATTGTTAAGTAACCTCAACAAAATATAGATATCTATATATATATATATATATAGATATCTATAGTTCTATACATAGGGAGCACTAGTATATGTTTATAAGGTATGCTATATTGTTACTAACCTCAACAAAATAAAGAACACCAAACGTGTAAGCTCGAACGGTATCAACACGCTTAATTTGAATGTGGTGCCTGATGACAAGATATGTCAACTTTTGCAAGACTTCAGGAGGCGCTGATTGTCCGACCAATGACACTGTATCGATAAAAAACGAATTAAACCCAGTGTTACAACTTTCCAATGGAAAAAGGATACATCCAGTCCCATCTCACTGCATCTAATAATCGACAATTATGCACAGTATATTATAGTGAAGAACGAACCTGCGTTTTCCATAACAGTTCCAGACCAATTAGAAATTGTATAAACTGCAAGGATGATTGCACCAACAGGGTCAATCCACCAGTAGAATTTATCACCAAGAATGGCAGCAACTAAGCCGACTACATTTGTCACCACATCAAAGTAATGATCCTGGACACATAAAATTTGAGACAAAGGTAGAATGTTAGGCACAAAGTGACTAAAATCTGCTATTCTGAACAAAATTCAAGTAAGAAAGGGAGTTTTGACTTCGATCAGTAGAAGGGTATTACATCTGAATAGGCACGAACAATCGTGTTTCCTGAACTTCTGCAGTAAAGCCAAAGAATAAGTTTTACAAAAGTAGCGGATAACATAATTGAATACAACCAGACCAATTGCTCCGACGACATCTTGTCAGATGGCTCATCTTTGATTAGTTGCTGCACTGCTTGAATCAGTACCTGAAAGCCTGTAAACAAGATGAGAAATGGTTTGTCGTTGGGTCATATTAAGAAAGCTAATTAGAATTAAACAGAAAAAAAAAGAGCTTCTTTCATTTTATTAAACATTCGACTGCCTATTCCGTACAATACATGTTTGAGGCTTTGAGCTTTTTAAGTTTAATGTGAACAAGGTTCCGGCACACGAGAAGGACTGGTATGCCGAAAAGTTGTAAATGCAGAAACTTGCGGATGCGAAAACTTGTAGGTCCTTGTTTGTTTATAGATGATTAACAAGAACAGAAAAATGAAATAAGGAATGGTCTTATCAAAGTTGGAAAACAAATGACGTACCAAGGGTAGCCATTATAGCAGCAAATACAACAATGCCAACTGGTTGAACCCGCAACTTCCCGATAGGATACTTGTATATGTTTATATTTTTCATTGACAAATGCGTGAACCATAGAATACCACCGGCCATTAGATCTAGTAAAGAATCTAGTGTTGAAGCAGCAATAGCTAAGGATCCACTTTTAACCGTGGCATAGATCTGCACTTGCAATTACATATTATCAGTTGAAGATATGAGTTGGAAAATTACGATATCATTTACCTATATACATATATTATATATATATATATACATGTACAAATATATCATACTAATAAGCTTAGAAACTAAACTTATCTTTAATATAACCTAAATGTTTACATGGATAAAGGAGTAGAAATGTCACCTTAAATGCCAATAACAAAACATTTGCATAATTGGAGATCATCATTGCCCTTTCATGTTGTTCTTGTTCCTTATTTTCTTGATCAACATCAACAACGCCATCAGATGTTTCCAAAGCGTCGACTTCAACGAAGGATCTTAGAGTAGCAAATTGTCGTTCATAATAGTCCTTCTCCCCTGAAAACAAAAGGAAGCATTTAGGTTTGCAAGGTAGAGTACGACTTGAGCTAAGGCGGTATATCCAATGAACGAAAGTCAATCTTTCATTCACAAATAAACCTTGATATATTTTTCAAATCTATACCCAAATGGAGCAAATGACTACCACATATACAACATCAAGGTGATATGCAGATAGATGAGATATTTGAGGTTGTAGATCTCCAAACTTAATTGTGTTGAAACGTTATGATATGACCCAAACAACTCAAGTTTCTCAATCCCCATCCTCATCTTGAACTTTACTTCACATACATCAATAAGAATAGAATTCGCCAAATATATTCTTTCTCTTTATCGTGTTCTATGCATATTAAAAATAATCATAAGTAAAAACACTGAAGTCTATCGTTCCAAAATCCGATTTCGGAATTGATTCATAAAAAGATCTAGTCTAGACTTCCTAAGTATAACTCTCCCAAGAACACAAAATCTAGAAACATAGCCAATTAAACACTGCGAAAGTAAGGCGGAACTAAGTGAATGACACCCATCTTTTCTCTTCCATGTTAATCAGATTGGTATTGAACAATCTTTGGTTCTAAAGACGACCCAATTTTAAATCACATATTCTAAAATTCATCATTACTAGAAATGTCAGTTGGCCTAACCAGAATATATAGAGAGAGGATGCAAATCATTATAAACTTCTAAGAACATAAAAACATAAGAATCATGGGAATTTAATCAGTTAATGGATGGACATATATGAAAACAAATTGACAAGTATGAAGATATAAACAGGGAATTTACCTTCAATTAGATCATGGGTTTTAGAGGTATCAAAATGAAAAGGGTTATTAGGATCAACCCCAGATTTAACTTTTCTGGGTAATTTAGATACAAAATCATTTCCAAGTGTATTCACCGACCCATGCCGACTCAATAGCTTTCCTCCTGATTCATCCACCAACAAAGGCGTTTTCACATCCCCTTCTTGCTTCTCCATCTACCTTCTCTCTCTCTACAAATACTCTCTACTATACAACTACAACAACAAGAACATCAAAGGAAGAATCCCATTAGCTATAAAATGAAGAGGGTTAGAGGTGATTCTGATAATGAAAAAATCATGCAAGGGTAGATGATTATATTACTAGTTTTAGTGAGAACCTTTTAAGTATAGATGTAAGAAGAAGGGGTGGGGTTGTTCTTCTACCTTACCTGTTTATTTTCAATTTTCTTCAAAACCCATGATTTTGATTTGAAATTTTCACATTTTTATTCTGTCGTTTTGTTTAAAAGAATCAAATATTGAATAATTTGGTTTCCTTATTTTTTTTTTTGTTGAAAGATTTGGTTTCCTTATTTGGAAGACGAATTAATTGATTAAACTGAGATACTACAATATTATTGACTTGGTCGTCTCTTTATGTGTGGTGGTGGTGGTGTCCTTTCTAATCATAAATTGGCAAACACGACTTGCCAACAAATATAAAACCACCTCCCCCAGCTAGTTTTGCCCCAAGTTCTCAACCTGCCGTGCCAGCACATTACAGCTGCATTTGGAGTGACACATTAGGGTTGTGTGTCGTAGTCCGGCGAGTTCTACACCCGTATGTTCCTAGACTAATGACTTCGGATGACAATCGCCAACCTCATCCGAAAGAACTCACTTGCAAGGATTGAGAAAGAAGACTCATACGAGACACCGATTTTGTTAAGCTCGACCTCACATAGTTACATGCACAGGAATTCTCTTTCGTTTTTATCGCTGCTAACTTCATTCTGCCATAGAATATAATTTCTTACTCCCTTGCTTGTGAGGAGATAGATTTATTAAGATGCATGGCTAATAACAGGATTCTATAACACCATGTTTTCTCCCATCTCTAGGAGCTATCAACTTTAATATCAATTGTTTTAGTAGGCATTAGTTAGCAGATACCGGTCAGGTAAAGTCTTAAAAGTACAAAGACTGATAAACACGTATGTCCGGTTCTTGCCTTTCGCCTATGAAAACATCATTTCTTCTCAAGAAGACCATCTAATGTGTTCTTTTTGATATCGTATAGGATATTGAATGGGAGAATAGTTCCACATGGGAGAAGAGTTATCTAGCAACCAATAATAGAATGTTAAGATCCTCTCTATTCATTGTCAATTGATTTTGAGTTGGATGACCACAAACATAACATGGTATCAGATCTAGGGCCACACGTGATACGTTTAAAAGTCACACGTGCTCCACGTCACCCGAAAAAAAAAACTGCATGTTAAGCTAACCACCCACAAACTTAACACTAAACAACAATCACATATTAATAATGAGAAAAAAATATATAAACAACTACATCGACGACAATTTGTTGCGGATCACAGGTCTTTAGAACTAGACGGTAATAGATGTTGACAGAAGAATGAAATTAGGAGTCAATAAGACATCGACATTTTGGTACTTTTTTTTTTTTTGTTGAAAACATTTTGGTACTTTTTTTTAGTTGTTGTTGAAAATATTTTGGTACTTGTTATTATATTCTTTAAATTCTTTTTTTGAATATATTTTTAATTTTCAAAATGCATGCTTGTCCAAAAGAATACCATGTGATTCTTCACCTAACCTCAGAAGAGTAGTCAGTCGGTTGGATAGATATAACATGGGGCATGACACCTCCTTATATTCTCTCTATATCTCTCTATTTATATATATATTATATATATATATATATATAGTGAGTCATGGCCGTTTTCTTTCATATTATTTGTCAAATTAGGACTCAATCTGTAATGCTATTTGTCAAATTTCTTAAAAAATCTATTTGCCATAATGGCATTAATATGTACTTCTATATCTCCAAAAATTTCACTTCTCCTTTAGTTTTTGAAAACTTTTTCTCTACCACCACCAAATATATACTTTTTATATCAAATGTTGGACTTTTAGATTGAATCGAATTTGATATTATGTTTTATTTTCTTTATTCTAAATGCGGCTTTTCGTATGGGGCAAAAATGCATTCGACTTAGAATTCAAAACCATGACGTATTAGCTCCATATTTGTATTAAAAAAATTCAATTTCGATAATATTATAAATTTGAAGAGAAAGTATGGTTTATTTGAGGATGATCTATGTAATAGTCCCACATTGCTCGCAAGAGTGTCCAGAGACTGGGCTATATGTGTAAGCTCAAGCTTAGTAAGTACCGAGGCCTTTTGGGTGGGCTTGTGGTGCCTTCGCCAAGAACAAAACCCCGTACCCGTGTGGGCTTGGGCCTGGGTGGTTAAAGCGGGGACAATATCGGCAACTGCTAAGGCTTGGGGCGTTACAAAGTGGTATCAGAGCCGAGGACGGCTCTTCGCTGAGGGTGGGGGATTGTAATAGTCCCACATTGCTCACAAGAGTGTCCAGAGACTGGGCTATATGTGTAAGCTCAAGCTTAGTAAGTACCGAGGCCTTTTGGGTGGGCTTGTGGTGTCTTCGCCAAGAACAAAACCCCGTACCCGTGTGGGCTTGGGCCTGGGTGGTTAAAGCGGGGACAATATCGGCAACTGCTAAGGCTTGGGGCGTTACAAAGTGGTATCAGAGCCGAGGACGGCTCTTCGCTGAGGGTGGGGGATTGTAATAGTCCCACATTGCTCACAAGAGTGTCCAGAGACTGGGCTATATGTGTAAGCTCAAGCTTAGTAAGTACCGAGGCCTCTTGGGAGGGTCGTGGTGCCTTCGCCAAGACAAAACCTCACACCACGCTATGTGGTGGCTAAGTGAGGACAAAATCGTGTATGTGGGGGGTCCACGATGTCGCTGCGTGCTCTGATAGGTCGGGCGAATCGCGTGTCTTCGCCCAATACCGAGGCCTTTTGGGTGGGCTTGTGGTGCCTTCGCCAAGAACAAAACCCTGTACCCGTGTGGGCTTGGGCTTGGGCCTGGGTGGTTAAAACGGGGACAATATCGACAACTGCTAAGACTTGGGGCGTTACAATCTAAGTGATAAAAGAAATTATTTCGACAAAAACAATAACCACACGTATTCTAACAAAGCCACAGTATTAATAGTTCTAATCAATTTCATATGACGATGCCATAGCGATGATAGACAATAGGATCGATCTTCAGGTTTGTGATAAAATTGGGGATGATAATTTTCTGAAACGGAATATAAGATGCACATTACATAGACCGAAGCGGAAAAAGATCTATATATAAGCTTTCATTTCTTAAGCACATAAGGACAACACTGTGTCTTCTCCTCGAAACTTACTCAGATAGATAGTAGTGGAGTTAAGAAAGACAAGCTTAAAAAACAGATTTAGAGAAAACATTATTTCCACATAACAGATCAAGAAAGGAAAATTTCACTAAATTGCAGAATGATTTTGTCTCAGTATTAAAGACCAGAGGAGTTTGTGATTTATTTTCACTCCTCATTCATAACAAACCTTTGATTTAAGTCATGGACATCATAAAAACTGGTAAAGATACGGTTCGGTGGTCTTCACTCACATATAATTATCGATCCAACAACTGCTATTTCTTCTCAAAAATTTGTATCAATACATTACCTAAAGTTGAGTCAGATAAAAGATCTGATAAACAAAGAATAAGGGAGCAACAACCAAAAGAGACGGTAAGTTTACATGTGGGAATCAGGGCCGGTTGGTTTTGGTGAGTTAAGAAGAGGTTGGATAGCCTTAACAACGATCGTCATGTTTGGCCTAAAATCTGATTCATATTGAACACAAAGTGCTGCAACTGCTGCCATCTGATTCATTCATTTAAACGCAACATAAAACACAAAACTGTCAGGCGAGTTTTCACATATATGTAATTGAAATTTACATTGTGTCGTGTGTCTGTGTGCGTGCATGCGTGAGCGTTGTATGTCTAGATATATATATCTATATCAAGCCAAAGATAAAGAAAAGTCGAGAGATCAAAGAGTTCTCTAGCTATAAAGGTTTTTCTAATTTCCGCTACAACATGGGTATATCTCCATTACGCTTACTAGGTTTTTGGCTCTTGGTCATGTGGAGTCGTGGTCTTTTTACAAACCCGCTAAACCAAGTTCGAATAAATAAATACATTGAAACACAACTGCATCCTCCCTCCCCAATAAGCAAATATGTTTAGGGGGTCCTTAATAAAAGAAATGCACTTAAAAATCTATATCTAGTCCAAACTCCAAGTTTTGTTTCGGATGAGATTTACCCTTCAAAGCGAGTATTCTTCATTAACGAATGATGAAATATGTTTCCGTTTCCCATCTCATGTACCTTTACATGGTAATATTTCGGACATTTGTCTATGTATTTAGATCTTAAAACCAGAATTGACATGGATTATAACAGAGCCTAGTCATTTTGGTATTTACAAAAATCAGGAAGTGATGAGTAGACTGTAAAGCAAAAGAGGAAAGGAAGAAGCACCTTTGCTACAGCCTTTGCGGGGAACTGGTCGCCTAGTTTTGGGTCAACGCACTGCTTAACCTTATCCTCACTCAATCTCGGAGTGGCCTGTATCAGCAAATTCTATTAGTACCTGCAAAACCGAAAAACTAGAATTGAAATTTAACCGATAGATTTACCCAGGTTACGAGACTTTGTTGTCCTTTAGGCATAGTGTGATCTACTGGCTTTCTCCCTGTCAGTAGTTCTAGAAGAACCACACCAAAACTATAAACATCACTCTTCAGAGTTAACTGCCCAGTCATAGCATACCTGAAAAAACGTAAGAACAATGGGTAGGACTTTTAGTAGTTTCTCAAACTTAGGTTCATAAAGTTTGAAAAAATCTTGGACTGTTATAAACAGAATACAGAGTAAGACAGCAAATTCAAACAAATCGGAATTTTTTTAGAAGCTGAATCAAACTGATAGAAAGCATACTCAGGAGCATGGTATCCGAAAGTTCCCAAGACTCGAGTTGAATGTAGACGAGCTGCTGTATCTGGTGACTGATTGGTCAGATTGAAATCGGCTATTTTTGCAATGAAATCATCGAACAGAAGAACATTACTAGATCTAATATCTCGATGGACTATAGAAGGCTGAACCCTTTCGTGAAGATACTCAAGACCTCTTGCTGCACCATAAGCGATTTTGACTCGTTGGCCCCAGGTGAGAGCTGGTCCAGGCTCAGCACCTTGTACTCCTTTCCTTCCTGCACAACAAAGTTACCCTTTTGTGTTGTAGCTTCAACACATGAAACTTACAAAAGTAGCGCCACTCAAATCGACCAAGCTAAACTAAATCTAGTAAGATTGGTAAGATTAGATATACCGTGTAAAATGTCGTGTAAAGAACCCTTAGTTGCAAACTGATAAGCCAGGATTCGATTATTTGCTTCCAAACAGTACCCCAACAACTCGACAAAATTATCATGCTTTAGTCTAGAAACAGTTGATAACTGCATCACCAAAGGATGAAAAAAAACTGCGTCAAATCGATGTAACATCTCAAAAGTACTTCCTATGGGCTATGGTGAACTATTTATTATGTTACCTGAGCTGCGAAATCAGAATCTGGTTCTTGCGAGGAACTGGCGTCTAGCTTTTTTATAGCAGCAGCCTCACCCGTATGCAACATTGCATAGAAAACCCGACCATAAGATCCTTCTCCAACTAAAGATTTTTGCCCGAAATTGTTCGTTAATTTGTTCAGCTCATCTAAAGATAATGCAGGTATTTCAATGGGTAAGACCTTTTGAGGTGGACCACTCCTAGGTGGTTGGGAATTCCTTGGTTGTCCACCATCAGTCCCTAAAATAAGCAAATCCGATGCGTTACTATAACCACGAATAATCTCAGATTACAAAATTTTGCATGAAACTATTCAACCCAACTACCATTAGTTTCAAGATTAAAACACATAGAGCATAAAACTAGAAAAATGGAAAACAAGACGAGAGACGCTCTAATTTTCTAGAGCTAGTACAATTACCAACTTTTTCAAGTCAATCAAGATAAAAACCTTTACGAAGAACTTGCTCTGATTGTGGTAAGAAAGAAAACCGATGACAAATATTTTCCTTGCTAAGTAATGAAGTTTCTACTGAAAAAACTTTCACTCGGTTTTCCTTGTTAAATCCTTTGGCACCCCACGTACTTAAAGTATGTTTCCACGTAGAGAGTTGCACTGGCTGGAATCAACGTTACTCTTCCATCTCTTTAGTTTTGCTAGACAAGGGGTTCTCAAATTAGGATGGCTATATCTTCATTTAGCTTCTTAGCTTTTAGGCAATAAGGAACTAAACCCGTAAACTAGCTAGTAGGCTAAACTACTATTTTCGAACGATATTGGTGACTCTATCCTTGTTTTGTATGTACCTTAAAATTATGAACTACTTTAAGCAATCAAGGGTAGTCTAATATGGAATTAACATGAACAATCAATAGAAATTCATGTAAAAATGTTACCGTATTGGTTTCCTCCTTTCGGTGCTCCGGTGTACTGGTTAGCAGGAGGGCCATAGTTCTCCTCCTCAGCACCTCCACAGCACATCATTGTGAAATTGAGTAGAATTCTCCAAATCCCAAACTAGGGTTAGGTCACGTCTCAATGCCAATAATGAAATGAAATTCAAGATGGAAAAAAGTATCCTTCCGAATTCTCCTAATCCGAAAGATCCAAGCCTTCTCAACAACAACAAGAATGCCACAAATTTAATAAAACAATTCCAAAAACCCTAACGAATCATAAAATCACAAATTTCATTAAAACCCATATCAAAATTCAACCGGTTATGCCAAAAATAAAATTAAAATTGCATAAAGACCTTGAGAACCAAAACAAAATGTATTGGGAAATGAAAAGATCAAAGAGAAGAGAATAGGGTTTTCCGGTACCTGAGAGATCGGGATCGGATTTAATGGAGAAGGGGGAAGAAACAGCGGAATTGGTTAGAGAGAGAGAGAAAGAGGAAGGAATGAGTTAATTTTGTTATTGAATGTTTCGCGGGGGAAAGTCGTTTTAAGTTCATAACCGTTTACTAACAAAACAAATTGACAGATAGGATTTTTCCCTCCTAATCCTACTTGCCTCCACGTCCCACGTCCCTTCTACTTTTTTCATTTCTTTGCTTTATCACATTTAATATTTAATTGAGAGATTCTCTGCCCTACCTATACTTTATTATCTTCATCAAAAAAAAAAACCTATACTTTATTGGGAAGTGATTTTCATCCCAAATAAAAATGTGAGAGTACCTAATGCAACTCGCCCATGGGTTCGTTCAATCCACACCTTGTGGGTTCAATGGACAATCAAAATGATTGAACGCATTGTTTGGTGACGCTATAACGATCGTGTGTGGGTGAGGTATGTATCGAATTTGGATGTTAACACGTAATTGTCGTGCTATCTCAAACAGTATCTTCCGTATAAAACAGTTTTTTTTAGTTTTGTCGAAGATTTTATATGAAAGATTTGTATTAGTAACAACCTCCTTTTTGTCTATTATATTATTTAAATGTAACTAGTGCCTTACCAACTCCGACTGCATGTCCCGACTGCATGTCTTTAGATATGTTGATTGTCACGTCATATGTTGATTGAAACTGGTAGTAATGCAAATATTTTGTTGATAATTGAAGTATTCTTTTTAAGTTTTTGAAATTTTTGTTTTAACATATTTATTTTCTTCTACCCATGGTATTTTCCGTGGCCATTAGTATAGTATTTTTTTAGTTTTCACAAGGAAAAGTGAGGACATAATTACTTTGGAGTAGCGTGCAACTCCAGGAGCTTGTGCTGATTCAATAGATTGTTGGGTAATTTAGGTGGACTAACCAACATTTCAAATAGTTGTTAGGTTAGCTGTTCACAAAAATTGGATTTCAAAAACTCCTAATTGTTATTTCAATGAAATGTGAAAATTTGTTGAGACATGAGTCATATGACAAACATAGTTAGAGAAAAAAAGTTTCCTTTGCTGTATTTCTGAATTTGTTTCCTTTTGGTGAATTCTGTTTCAAGTTTCCTTTCCACCATGGTCCATTCATTTTACTTCCTGATTCCCTCCAACAGGTTCCTCTGTTTGTCTTGAATTTCTGACCTATAATCTCTTGATTGTTCAATTTGATGATTTATTCACCTGCAAAACTAGGTTTTACTCTTCAGGTTTTATCCATGATATAGGAAAAGTTTATTATGTACTAGTGAAGGAATTAGTTTATGCTAATAAGGATTCTCACCTAGAATCCAAAGGAAGCCTTAATTTCTGCTAACACTATTCTGGAAAAATTTCACAGAGAAGATGCAAAAGTCAGAGATGCCAACTGAAATTGATGTTTTGAGAACTCTAAGCTACTCGTGATTTATATAAAGCCTAATTCATTCCACTCGATCATCCCAATCCCATTAACATCAGGCCTTCTACGATATTTAATTTCTTATTATGTTCATCAGATGTGTTCGCGAAAGAGTTGATTATTTTACTTAGACCATGATCGAAATATAAATAGTCATGGAAGACTAATTTCGATCAATGTCTATACCAAATAAATCAACAAAACAAGAAAAAAAAATTGATTCTAGTTCTCATAAAGGTTTGATCTTAATGGAGATGGGACCATCAGGTGGTTTGAATCAGGTTTATGACATGAATATTGTTTGGTTACCTGAAAGGCTAGAAGAGAAAAAATAGGGTTATTTCTCAAATGGCCCCCAACTTTGTGACCAGCTTCCTGCCTGACCCCCTACTTTAGTAAAAATATCCATATGGCCCCTTTTTTCAGTTACCGTTAACTTTCCGTAATATTGGCCGGTCGGCGACCTTCGCTAGAGAAGATGATGAGTTGGCGATAACGTGAGGTGGCAGAGAGAGGTAATGAGATGGAAGAGAGAGAAATGATGACTGGTTAACGGTAACTGAAAAAAAGAGCTATGGGGCCATTTGGAAAATAACCCAAAGAAATAATAAACTCATTTATCCACGGCCCACCTATGCCCCTTCATCATTCTCCTACTACTCATGATTGATCTAAAACCTAATTCATTCCACTCAATCATTTCAACTGACATCGTGGGTGGTCTTGGGCAAGAGGTAAGGCTTCTCCCACACTTATTAACACACACCATGCCCCTTCCACAACCAAACAATCTCCCTCTCACACATTGACTCTTAACTTCAATAGGTATTGGGTCGAGACTTGTTATTATCTGGGCTTTGATACCAGTGTTGGGTGGTCTTGGGCTTCTCTTACCCCAAAAGCTAGCTCAAGAGGTAAGGCTTCTCCCACACTTATTAAGACACACCATGCCCCTTCCACAACCAATGTGGGATTAACCTAACAATCTCCCCCTCACACATTGACTCTTAACTTCAATAGTTTCAACAAAAAAAGAAAACTTTATTGACATCGGACCTTGTACAAAAACTTCTTCAGTTTCTTACTGTGTTTATCATATGAGTTCATAATAAGAATCGATCTTTCTCGTATAATTCTCTTTTGAAAGAAATGGAAAATTAAAATTGAAAACATTAGTGTCGTCAATTGTTGTTTATGTGAAATTAAATAACTAGACAAAATAAACAAGTAATCCAAGTTCTCATAAAGGATGATGGAAACATCAAGTAATTTGGATTAAGTTTGTGACGTGAAAAGTTATTGATTAGTCCGACCAAAGTAAATAATAGAGTTTTTGGGTTCCTAGTCCAAAAATCTACCCCTAAACACACATTTAGTCCCCCCTAATATTAATATAGGATTTTAAGCCAAAATAATAATTATAATGGATATTTAGTCCAAATTAGTTAAAGTATGTCTAAACTTCAAAGTTACAGTATTTTTCTGTTTAAAAATTCTTGTTTTGTTTCATAAATTACCTGTTATTTATTGTTAAAGTTTCATACTTTATTTCATGTTTTCCATACTTTATTTCATGTTTTCCATACTTTATTTCATTTTTTTTATATGTGTCATACATAACACGTTATTTATCAACAATATTTCTTCCAAAACGAAAAGGACTAAAAACCTATTTTCTGGGAAGATTGGACCCTAATCTTTTTTTGAACTTTATTTTGGACTTAAAACCCATGGACCCTAAATAATAACTCACTAATTCAAGTTCTCACTTATTGTGTTATTTGAATTAAGTTTGTAAGGCGGGTTAGTTTTTTTTTTTTTTTTTTATGAGAGAGGCGGGTTAGTTGTTGTTGGCTAAAAGTTTATCACATAACTATAATTATTTTCTAAGAAATATAAATATTCACCTAAGCCCAACAAAACTATGATATGTATCCACTCTCTGTAAAATTAATAACGCTTTTAAGCCGTTCTCAGATCTACTCGCTTTGTTCTGGAGAAGGGTCCTTCCTTCGCTGGAACTCTTTTTTTTTTCTTTGTAGTTTGTTTTCCATCAATAAATAGTTTCTAGGGTTGTTTTCCATCAGAGATTGAGTTTTTAGGGTTTGTTTTCTGGACTTATCACACGTCGTTTCTTTCTATTTGTTAAAGGATTCGAAAGATTTAGTAACAGATTGATGGAGTGACAGAGGAAGAGAAGAAGAGAGATTGAAATTTCTAGGGTTCAAACAGGAATTGAAACAACAACATTTGGCAGATTGAAGCTTCTTGAGTCTTTGGATCTATCACGTAACAAGCCTAAACAGAAGGACTCCAAGACTTGTTCGACAGTGATGGTGGTAGTTGGCCTTGCGATTCACATTCATCGGCGGCGATGGTTTTCTCGGTTGGAGCAATTCTATTAATAGTTTTATATATTTTGTCGACCTTTAGGGTCTTTTCATTCTCGATCTTCAGGATCTTTTCGTTTTGTCGACCTTTAGGGTCTTTTGTTTGAGTCTGTGTCTAGTCAAATTCTTTCCCTTCATGAGGCACTTTACATTCGAAAGTTCTATGAACTTATCTTACGCAACTCTCGTGTAGTTCTCAAAGAAATAACAATTATCATCCATGTAACATGTGATTGAATCACTTATGAATGAAATATGGTTTCGATTGGTTTAAAAAAAACTATGATATAACCCGGTACCTCCATGGATTTTTGGAGTTTATGTCAACACTTTAAACCACATTGAACAACCAAGTGTTGACGGATGAGAAAATTATTATTCCGTAGTATTTACAAAGAAAGACTTTGAGTTTTAATGAAAGTTTTTTAGTTTAATTTCTCTTGAAATCTCTCTCTATCTTGTTTACTTGGTTGCTTGCCTACGAAGAAATAACTTGCTCTATTTTCTATTCTTTCTTTTTTATTATTATTTTAGCAATTTTTATTATTTAATTTATTATATCCAATTAAAATAGGTTTTGTTGGTTTAGATTTTAAGAATCCAGTTTGGATTACGAAATTAGTAGTTTCTAAACAATTTATGAGTCAAAATCCGTTATCAAGAGCACCGCTAATAATCTACGATTAATGGGTCTACGAGCTAACCAAACACATGGACCAAGTTGCAAATAGACCCACCCCACTCATCTTCGGTTACTCGAAGTAACGAGAAAATACACATAGATCTAATAAAGAGGTCGTCACGACTCTCTGTCCCGTCAATATATCCGTTGAAGGCGTTACCGTCATTCAGGATGACAATTAACCAATAATACGTTCATATATATATATATATATCTCGCTCCATGAAGTCTATCTAGTTTTTTTTTGAATTGTAAGCGTGTGAACCCTTGACCAGAGGTGGAGCCAAGAATTTGTTTAGGGTCTGCTAAAATTTCATCAATGTAAAACTAATGATTTAAAAAAATCAAAGAGTACTCAAATCACAGTATCAAGACTTCGGTAGATACTTGGATTATTGTTTTATGTTATAAACAAACACTTTTATGGGTCACGCACGGGGTTTAGGTAAAAAAAATCCAAAAAATGAAGGGGATTTCATCTTCCCAGAAAAAGAGATTTTAGTTCTTTTATATTTTGACCAAACTACCCTCAAGTACCTAAAATCACTTCCTACCATATCCTTCGTCACATCTCGCCTAAATTGAAAGGAGTCGGACGACCTCAACGAGTACGACACCATCAAAATTCGTTATTATACACAAAACCAAAAAATTCTAAAACAAAACCAAAATTTCATATCTCACTTTCTCGCTCTTCAAAAACCAACCATTTCCTTCTCATTAACCTAGAAAATCTTCACTAGGAAATCAAAACATCTCCCTCTAAACTCGAATCATCTCTGTCTCTGAAACACTCTAATCTTCCATAGCTTCAGGTGAAAACCTTTCTTTTACTCTTCAAACCGTTGTACCCGAAACTGAAACGGTTGGTTTCTACCCAAAAAGCAACCGAAAACGTTATCATGAACCATCATCAGACGTTAGCAAGTGAAACCTTAACAGAAAACGTGAGGTATTTATATTGCTTTTTGCATGTTTAGGATCTTTTAGAATGAAGTTTTGTTCAAGATGTTGGTAAGTTTTTTTCAAGATTTTTAATGGGTTTTAGCTTTTAGGGTTTATTGTGAGGAATCGATTTTGGGTATTCGTGGCTTTTTTAATAACCAAAACGTGTTCTGTATAATGAAAAAAACTTTTAGGGTTTATTGTTGTTGGTTTTCCATTCTTATTTTTCATCGATTTTTTACCTAGTTCATATATACTAAATGGAAATCTAACCGTTCATAGACAAAAATGGGATTTTTGATCATGAAAGAGTGTATATGTCTTTGCAATACAAATAATTTAGATTAAACTTTGAAGAATGTAAACAAAATAACTTTTTTTGTTTGTGCAAGAGATTAAAGAAGATGCCACCCAAAAAGATTAACAACTCATGAAGACGAAAATGAGAGATTTTAATTAAAAGAAATGTATGTTAATGTGAGAAGATTGTGAAAACCGTCTGGAAGATGATGAACATAAGATTAATAATAATGCCTTAATAAAAAAAGATTCTGAAAGCTTACCTGATGGGTTTGGAAGATGATGAAAGTCTTCGAACTCAGACAAAAATGATTAGATAAAAACGGGTATTTTATGAAGATGTGAGGGAAGAAGATGGTGAATCGTGTTCTGGGATGTGAGAGATTTCGATTTAGAGAGAGGATGTGATAAATGGAGAAATATAAAAGAGGGTTTCAGGTTCGTTTAGAAAGAGACAGTGAGAGAAGTTTTTGGGTTAAAATAGAGGATATGAGAAAGAAAATCTTTGAGATTGGTTTGAAAATAAGGTTTTATCTTAAATATAAAGTTATAGAGGGTATCATGATAAAACACAAATCATAGAGATTTGTGTTTTCTATTGAGATGAGAACAATTGGACTAGTTTTTCATTATAATTTTATTTTGCCTTAAAAACTTACATTGATATTATGGTGGACTAAATGTGAGATTAGATGTTGCTTTTTGGACTATAAGCCCAGAAATTATTTAGTCTGTATATAATGTAATTTTTATTTGATAATTATTTCATAGTACATTCTAATTTCGTTTATAAATGTAAATAAATCGTGGACCAACTTTTATGGAGTTTTTACATTAATCATGTGACCAACATGTGGTCTAGCCAACAACCTCCCGATTGAGCTATCCTTGGTATTTGATTTAAATTAATGTTACTAGTAGAGGGGCTATTAGTTTCTGGGTTGACCCAGACCGTGACTTCTAAGAATGAAAACTATAACTCTTACCACTCCAACCGAAGGTTGTCTATCCAGTTGATGTTACTACATTATAATTTATGTTCTGCTACTAGAATTGAGGTTTTCTTCTTCTACATTAAGTATATATCATAACATTTTTTTTGTTGAGAAGTATATATCATAACCTAGAAAACAAATTTTAAAAATTTCGTGCAAGGGACTATTGACCATGATCCCATTGTAACAATACCGACCTCATTAAACAGATCCATTTTATCGAAAACATTAATGTATTAGAAATCCCTATAGTAGCACGAGCTTTTAAGATACTGGTGCATAATAATATATTCCCAAGATGAATATGTTTCTATACTTTTCTTTATTTCTCTCTATTTCTTCTTTCACCATTTGTTACAAAGAGAAGAACTAGGAGATGAATTCTTACAGTTGCAGAAGTAGTGCCTATAAAATGTTGGGAAGTTTTATAAGGCCCCCCCAATTTTGTTAAAAGGCCTCCCCATGAACCGTTTTACTTGCTAAATTATCACTGAGGGGAGACCTTTTAACAAAAATGAGGGGCCCTATAAAATCTCCCTACAATGTTTTAGTTGGGCTAGACAATCAGTTGTTTTACTTGTACCCGGACGGGTCTACCGGTCTACCCGTACCATGACCCTTATAAGTTCTTTTTATTGACAAGATGATTCTAGACCGTACTTATGGTCTATAAAAAAAAATGAAAACCCTAAATTCCTCAGGCATAACTTTCCCCAAGATTTCAAGCTCCCAGAAACATCTAGAATTTCCCACTTTCCCTCAAATACTCCCTTCCCCTCTTTACCCTCCAATCTTGTTCTTAGATTCATTTTCTCTCTCTAGGGTTTTTCTTCTCTCTTAATCTACAGCTCTTTCTCTCTCTCATCCATGGCGAAATTAGGCGAAGGTGACAGTCGTTGGATCGTAAAAGACAGACCAGATGGTACCAATGTTCATAACTGGCATTGGGCTGAAACAGATTGTCTTGAATGGTCAAGAAATCTCCTCAACAAGCTTCTTTCTAACCTAACAATTCTTGATGGTGAAGGTAATCTCTTCATCAAAACTAACAAGGTTGATTCTGTCACAGGTGAAGCTTATGTTAATGTTAGAAAGGGGAAGATAATCCCTGGGTATGAACTTGATATTACTATTAGTTGGGAAGGAGAAGCTAAAGAATCTGATGATGGTAAATCTTTACTTAAAGTTGAAGGTCAAGTTCATATCCCTTATCTTGCTGATGAAAACGCTGATGAAGATCCTGAATTGAAGATCAAACTTAAAGATGAAGGACCAATTGGGAAAAGATTGAAAGATGCTTTTTTGTTGAAAGGGAAACCAATTATTCTTGAGAAAATTAGGGTTTATGTTCAAAGTATGGCAAAAGGAGGACCTTGTAAGGAAGAATTAGAGGTGAAAAAGACTTCATCAAAATCCACCACAAGTTCTGCTGTGAATCCAACTCCAAAACCAGCTACTGCGCCAGCTCCTGCTGCAGCTCCGGCCAAGAAGAAGGAAGGGAAACAAGGGTTTAAGAAGATCACATTGACAGAGAAGTATAACTGCCGGGCAACTGATTTGTATGAGATTTTGATGGATGAGAATCGATGGAAGGGTTTTACACAGAGTAATGCTAAGATCAGTAAGGAAGTTGGAGGGGAGTTTAGCCTTTTTGATGGGTCTGTGACTGGTACTCATGTTGAGCTTCAAGAAGGGAAATTGATAGTTCAAAAATGGAGATTTGGGAATTGGGCTGATGGAATTTATTCAATGGTAGTATACCCGTATCTTCAATTTCAATTTTGTTGTCAAATCTTTTGATATAAGTAATTGAAACTTCATCATTTTAATAATTTGAAATTGATGGGTGTCTTTTTGCAGGTGAAACTTACATTTGATGAACCTGAACCTGGTGTTACAGTTATCAGCCTTGTTCACACTGATGTTCCCGAAGAAGATAGGTAACACTATTTTATTCTTCTCTCTCTCTCTATGTATATATATGTATATATGTATATATATGTATATATATTTGGGTTATTCTATTTGATTATGGGTAATTACTTGTTTCTAAGATTGATATTGTTTGTGTTATAGATATGGAAATGCAACAGTGGTGGAGAACACAGAGAGAGGTTGGAGGGATCTTATCCTTGGAAGGATTCGTGCAGTTTTCGGGTTTGGAATGTGAAAGAAAGACTTCTTTGCTTTATCATCTTGCATTATGCAATACCATAGTATTTTTCATATTATCTTGCAAATTGCCGATGAACTTTATCTAATTGATTCCCAAGAGCTGAAATTTAGAATGTATGTCTTATTTTGTCGACATCGTCTTTGTTATGTTTCTGATATACTTTCGCATTTCCTGAAATATTAATGTTTCTTCAAGACAATGATAGAATGTTTGATGAAGGAAAAAACATCAATATCCATCTTATGTTCGTGCTATATCAATATTAGAATCGACACAAGCAACTCATTATAGAAAATACTTATAGTGCTGCTATAAGTTAGTGTCCTTGGTGGTTTCGGTTGTTGTTTTCCTGTTTATCTGACTTTTCGGTTCCACCGTGCACCATCCACTAGTAGATTGTAGCTAATCGGTCGTGATAGAAACAATTTGCAGTGGGTGAAAAGATGGAACGGTAGTCTGCAACTTTAATGTCTAATGCTGTAGTTATATTAACAGCAAGAGAAAGAGGAGTCCAGTAGGTGCTCTCAAGCCAAGCAGTTCTATTAGGGTGGTTTGGATATTATGAAAAGAGTGGCACTTGGAACATGGTGGCAACCCTTTTTCTTGTTTGGAATATGGAGTGAGACAGTGGATTTCCATTAGTTGTGCTAGTGCTTTGGGTGAAGCAACAAGGAATTTGAGCCTGATCCTTACTGAGTGAAACTTTAGTCTGACCCTTTCTGTTTGGGAAGTGATCTCTACTGGGACTCTTCAATGGCCATGGAAACCACTAACCAACTCTTGATCTCTACTTGGAGTGTTCAATAACAACCATAACCAACTATTTTACCCCGAGAGATGAGAAACTGGGACTGTTTCTTTGTCGAAAGTATTATCTCCGTTTCTATAGTATGTAGATGATGATAAAGGGATGGCAGGATTCTGATGGTGCTTATTTACTTTCTTGTCAAACATAATGTTGGTTTAACATCTAACTGAAGGCCTGGGAGAAGCTCTACAAGTATAGTCTCTTAGTGAGGTTGTAGTTGCATACAATAAGCTTGTCTTCCACTGAGTTGGACCAAGACTTAGAAATTGAAGAGAGCATGTACCAAGGGAATGGTCAGGTCAAGGGGCAATCGGTGAACTGGTTTGGTCCTTCCCTATGCTCCTCTCTTATGCCAGGAGTGAACCGCACCCTACAAAATATCCTGAAATAACATGCTAAGTTAATCAGGATCTGCCTTCTTCCTCAAACCTCCAGATGCCGCCTCAACCTGGTGAAGTAGTAATCCCTTAGGCGGGTACCAAGCTATCTTCCCCCACAACTCCTGATTATGCATCTACTTCTCGTCCGATCCAGGTACCGTAAATGCTCTCCAGATGGCCACCCATCTTTCGAAGTTCCGAGCTCTCATTCTCTTCATTCTGATCCTATCTAGTTAAATAGAAAGATCTTAGAAAAATGATGAAGAGGCTACAAAAGTAGGTTTACCCGACACATAAATAGGAGAGAGATTTTGCGGGGATTGTCTAAAATTGTCAAAGGCGAGCTTGCTTAAGGCAATTCTTTAAATGTTTAAAGGCAATTTATTTATTCGAGGCGATGTCCCAACTAATATTTGAACTAACGGTAAAATTGACGTAGTTAGTTCGTCAGGCCGGTTGGCGACCATAATAAAAAGGAAATTTAATAAAAAGGAAAATCTTCTTTCTTCCTTTTCCTTCTTCTTTTTCGTCATTCTTCTTTTTCTTTTTCTCTCTCTATAATCCTCCTACCAAGGGGTTCTCCTCTGTTGGAAGTCTGGAAAATCATATTTTTATTCACCAAGTGTTTGAAAGGGATTGACATTGCTTTAGTGTTTTTAACAAAAGTAGTGTTTGAAGTAAGGTCCAATACTAATTGTTCAAGGGTGTAAAGTCAAAATCCCATACTTTTATTGACTAAATGTTCAGAGGGGTTCGCACTCATGTAAGAGCATCTCAAGTGGGACACTTAATCTCTACTACTTACAGAGTCACATATAACTTTTTAGAATTTTTGTTAGAAACAATCTCTGATGGAACACTTTGTTAGACATTCTATTATGAAGTGGACACATTTATTATAAAGTGTCTAGAGAGAGTGTCTCTTTGAGACTCTTTAAGTGTCACCTTAAAATTTAAGCCAAGAGAAACTTTTTCTTTTCAACTACTTTTTTTCATATACAATTTAAGAGTGACATATGTATTAAGTAGAGAAATTTTAGAGATCTCCATTAGAGTAGTGGTGGCCAACGCGTCGTGCCGTGCCCATACCACAAAGGTCTAGGCACTGAAACGACCCATAGGAACCCCCCAGCCGTTTCCGTGGCGTTCCCGTGCCGTTTCCTGCCGTGTCTGTTTCCGTGGCGTTTCAAGGTGTCTCGGTGTTCGTTCCCGTGGCTCCGACCCCCTCATAAATATTTTTTTATTTGTTTTAACTAAGTCTAACTACCGACTCTTTGTCTCTCTTTCGGCAAAAAAAAATCTAAGTAAAAAAATACAGCAAAACTTTTTTTTGTTAAGTCCAAGTATTACTTTTTTTGTTAAGTCTTTTTTATGTTTGTTCTTTTTGTAGTATAAAGTTCTCATAAAATCTAACCGAGGTGATTCTTGTTTTTAAATTTAAATAACCAAGGTGGGTAATGAGTTTGTGGTTGGGCTTTTCGTTGATGGCGTTTCTGTGGCGGGTCGTGCGTGGGTCGTTCCCGTGACGGATCGTTCCCGTTTCACGGGCCGTTCCGTGGCATTCCTACGTTTCTAACGGGTCGTGTCTAATGAGTCTGGGACTATAGAATCTCAGCCCTGTCACGGAACGCCTGGCACATGACGGGTCGGCACGGCACGGAACAGACCGTTCCGTGTTCTTAAATAAAAGGGTCGTGCCGGTCTGTTTCTGTGTCGGCACGGCCGATTGGCCACCACTACATTGGAGACAAAAAAAATTTAGAATTTTTATTAGAGTGTCCCATTGGAGATGCTCTAACCTTGTGTCTAAATACTGGGGGTGTGATATGATTCAATGTAGAATAGCATCAATTTTGTTGTATGTTATGATCTCTTGAATATTACTTTAACATGGGTGATTTTAAAAAGCCAAATTCATTTTGGTTGATCAATTTTTATATTTGCGGTAATGGTTGATCAATTTAATTTAACGGAGCTGAATGACATTTGGTTTGCGAAAATGTGTTCCTGCCACTGAAGAAGTTGGTGTGAATTTGATGTAATTTTTTTAAAGGCCAGCGCTTTGGAGAAAGCAAAATAGTTTCCGGGGTAGTGAAGACTTGGTCAATTTTGTTTGACAATTTTATTTAGGGGGAAAGCGAAATAGCTTCTCCACCTCAGCTCTCTCTCTCTCCACCTCACTTCTCTCTCTCTGCCACCTCATGTATTCGCCATCTCATTGTCTTCACCGGTGGAGACCTCCATTAAAGGTCCTAGCAGACCTTCAATGGGTCTGTTCGGACCTCCAATAGAGGTTTGGAACAGACCCATTGAAGGACTGCTCGGACCTTTAATGGGGTCTCCACTCTCCCTCTAGATCTGTTCTAGAGAGAGAGGAGAAGAAAAAAAAAATTTATGGTTGAAGGTCACCGGCCGGAAATTGGACAACCGGCGACCTTCGCCGGTGAAGACGATGAGGTGTAGAAGTTTGAAAATATTCCCCATAAAATATGTTTCCCCAGAAAATTTTCAAAATTTTGCATATTCTCTTTAAAATTTCACACCCCGGAAACTATTTAGCTTTCCACAAAGGGTTGGTCTTTTTAAAAAGGCATGGGTTTTTTGATGAAAGAGGATGATTGTGAGTGGATGTGATATTCACACCAGCTTTTTCAGGTGCCCTATCATTACTGCTTAGTTTGACCGAAAGATTGAACGGTTTGGTTCCATAGAACTGAGCTTGATCAGTTCGATCGGGCGCAGCTCACCCCTACTGGACAACAAGTCAACAACAAACTTAGCTCCACTGATATCCCTCCTTCCTCTCTGTCCATATATCTCGTAGAGAGAGAGAGAGAGAGAAAAAGAGAAAGAGAATGTCGTCAGCGAGAGTGACATCAAACACCAACAATGGCTGGTGTCATGTATGCGAACTGAGTTTATCTCTCCCTTCTTCCTCATTACCTCTTCTCTGTCCTCACTGCAATGTTGAATTCCTTGAACAAATCGATTTTCCACCCCCTCTTCACACCACCACCACCACCACCACCACCACCCACAACAACAACCATGACAACCCTAATAATATCCCCAATCTCAATTCTACTTCCAATTCAATTCCTCCTCTTGAAACCCTAATTACCCAACTACCCTCTACCTCTGATGATGATTACTTTATCCAGAGTATGCTTAGACACTTTAACGATCCCCGAAATGAAACCCACCACCCAATTGCTGATGGTGCTTGGGTTTACCCACTTCTTTACAGTAGCTCATCTCCTGCTTCTAGATCCTTTATTGAATCAATACCCACTATTCAAATTACTAGCTCTTTCCTAAACTCTGATTCAATTCTCTGTGCTGTTTGTAAAGAAGAGTTCTTGATTAATGTAGAGGCCAAACAGTTGCCTTGTAATCATATTTACCATTTTGATTGTATTCTTCCATGGCTTCAACAACATAATTCATGTCCTGTTTGTAGGTATTGTTTACCTACTGATGAACCAGAACTTACTAGTAGTAGTACTAGTCATACTGAAAATAGGACTAGAGTTACATTTGGGAATTTGATGGACTATGATGATGTAGATGAAGAAGATTTGTTTGGGATGGGAAATAATTCTAGAGATATTTCTGGAAGACAGAGATTGGGTTTCCCTTCTAGGTCACGTTTTGCTACGATTGATTCTTCGTCTTCTTCGCCTACACAGATGGCGCAAGCTGAGACTAGTTCAGCTGGACCTGCTAATAGTGGTGAGACTGTCTCCAGCTGGCATGCGGAAGGAGAGAATGCAATTGGTGGCGGTGGTGGTGGTGGTGGCAGTGGCGGACCAGTTGTTGGAAGTGGAAGTGGGAGGTTGGATGAGGAAGGTGATACATTAATATCTGAAGTTAGAGGAGGTTTGTTGGGCTAAAGCTGTTTAAAGGTATGATTTTTATGAGCTTCTTTTATGGGTTGTTCTGATATGAAAGTTTCAATTTTTTAACTCATACAAACTTCCAAGATGGTCTTAAAGTAGTAGGCATCACAATCTCACAATATGCAAAATACTTAAATCTCGAATATGTTTGTACGACTTAAGGAAGATACTAATGTATGAACTAAACAATGATCTTTATATATGATAGCGTAACAGCATTATCAATTGTTAACACTAACTGTTACAAGGATGTCATGGTTGTTCAAATGTGTGTATAGTGAAAGATACTTAGGTCGTCCACTCAAAGAACTTCCGATGTATACACTTTTCATGGTAACCGATCTTGGTGTGTTCTGATTCCTGGTTTTGGAGGAGGAACTTGTTGACTAGAGATTTATTGGGGTTTCTACTTTCTAGTTCCCTTTGGTTTTATTGTTACCCCAAACCCTGGATTCTGGTTTGCGTGAGGAAATAAAGTTTTAGTAACTATTTATCGTGGGAAAGGGATTTATAAGAATCCCAGGATATCTTTCCGGTTGCCGGAAGCACCCAAGTTTAATAATCCTAGAAACGTCGATCTTAAGAATTCATAAAATGTTGAGATGAAGAAGCTTCGTATTCAATCAGTAGTACATTAGTGAAACACTTCCATATGTATATCTTTTGTTAACGATTCTGGATTTTATTTTGGGTTCTTGACGAGTATTATCTCTCTAGGCAATTCAAAACCTTTAGAATACTGGACTGTATTCTCTTTAACTCACTAACATGTTTGACTTCGGATAGGAGTACATATGTCACATTGAACTCGCTAGGGACAAAAAGTATTTTGATGCCCAATTCCGAGAGATGTTCTATTTAAAAGTGTCTCTGAATCGTACGAGCTACAACACATTGTAGTTTACTTATTCTAAGAGGTGTTTTTGGACGTAGGGCATCGTCTTCAAGTTTTAACTAAAACCTATTTGAACTTCACTTTGGATACAATATCAGTCAAACTTGTAGAGGTTGTGTATAGGACTAAGATCCTTGTAAATCCCCATATCTGTCTCTCCTTAGAAAACATGAACCTGGATATTAGCTGTAGGAAAATTTAGGTATCCGATGTATTTCTAGTTCAAGAATATCAGCGGTTTCGTATCTACGAAGCTTGTGATTTGGTTAGACACTCAACCTGAGTGTTCTTTAAACTTTGAAAGTATTCCATTAACTGCATTTTGATTTGAATTTCTGCTTCCCTGAGCATTTTTTTCTTGTGCAGTATACGTGTGTACATTGAAGAGAGCCCCAAAGAAGTGCAGCACCAGGACTATGTAATAACACTATATATACTTGGTGTTTTTTCTGCTAATTTCGATTTTTAGGTTTTGGGGGTTTATTTTTACAGAGATGAAGATTTGCATCTATGTGGTTGTAATAAATGTGTTCTAGCCATTTTGCATCATCCATCTATCTGCTTGAGTGAATAAAGATAAAGTTGTTTCTTTTATCGATTTCTTCACCATGTCACACCCATAAATTTTTTGCACACAAAAATTGCCGAATTATGGTGCCAAGTGACCTCCCTTGCCTTGGTAGAACTCTCTGAAGCATTCTGGGGAGAGAATTGTGTGGAGGAGAACTCTCGAGAACTCAAGGAGATCCCAGAAGCTTCAAGAATCTTGTAGAATTCTGGAGTGCACTCTGGAAGGTCCAAAATATTTCTAGAAATGTGTTCAGTAAGTGTGAAGAAATTCCAGTTACTGTTTTAGAACTGTCCACCATTGAAAGTGTGGAACCTTCCCGCTTTCTTAGGCCTGTTGAAGGGAAACGGTCTTCATTTGCAAATCACTCAGTTTGAGAGCAACCAGCGAGTGAAGCGAGTGACTTGAGAAGTGCAAGCATTGTAATGGTCCAGCGTAAGTGGCTATCTGCGCTTGTAAACTGTAACTCCGAACTCGAGAGTTCTTAATACATATCAAGTTCCGCCCAAGTGTACTGCTGTGTTCTGTTCTTATTTCTCTCGGTAATGGTTACCACAAATTTGGAGTGAAGTCTGACCTGTTTTGTGCAAGTAATGCTTTGATAAGTGGCTCACAACTTCCGAATATAGTGCCTCTTTTGTTCGTATGGCGAGATATACAAGAACCTCTCGAAGCAAACCCTATATATGATTAAGAAAATTATTGAACTTTTAAGAGTCATTACTGTTACTAGAAATGATTCATTATTAGCATTCAATAACTTCTATAAAAGTAATTATATAATCTTGAACTTTTACCAATACTCAGTATCTCTTGTAGAGAACGTAGACACGTTCCATAAAAACAATGTAAATTAACCTGATGAATTTCATGTCACTGGTACAAGATAGACCTACCAAGGTTACAAGTTACTCAGGAAAAAAAGAACATGAAAAAAGCTCTGGATGTCATCATCCTTCCCTCATCAGATCCTTTATACGAAAAATGTTGCCTCTTCTCTTTGCTGACACTACGATGATAATGCAATAAGGAAAAAATCATCAACAGCTGTTTCAGTTGGGACTCTCAACTACAAGCATGACCTCTGGGATTTCTGCTGATTGCTCTATTAACCACCGGTTTTCTTGATCATGTGCGTTTCTCAAAAACCCATGTTCGGTATGGTTGTTTACTAATGGCAGTAGAGCTTGATTACTGAATCAGAACCAGCAGTGAATAACCAGGGTTGTTTTGGATGGAAGGTGCAATCCCGTACTCCTACAACACAGTCGCAAAATAATAATACTTTCAGTACCAACTTCGTATCATTTATTATATGGTATCTGTCTCATTTCGAAGCAAAACAATCTTCCCTATGATTACTATAAGCATTTTCATGTCTCATGAACCTACACAGATCTTGATGCGAACCAGTTTAACTGACCCCTTCCACCAAGTAGATAAAGCAAAGAGAAAAGAGAAGTATTGCGAACACAAGCACTAACCTCTTCCATCGGTTCTAGTGTGCCCCCGGAGGATTTCCAATGGAACAAGAAGTGGGTTCTGGTTAAGATCTGAATATACCATCCCATGGAACACATATGCAGTGCCATCATCAGAGCATGAAGCAAACAGAGGATACGAACGATGGAAGGCAACATTTGTGATGTCCTTCGGGTGACATCTGAAAACATTCAGCAAAATGAATACCATTAAGACATCCAGTTGAAAGGTCAAATGTAGATACCAAGTCAAGGTTCTAAAAACGAAGATAAAACATATTCACAGATCATAGAATCCAGAGAAAATAAAGTTTTTGTAACTAATAAGGACATACGTGAGAGTCCTGTAAGGTTGAGATGAGAGGTCCATGTCAAACCAACAGAGTTTTCCTTCTCGACTCCCGACGATAACATTATCACCTACAGAGAAAGCAGAATACTTTAGATATATTTCTGAATAAATGTTAGAAAATTGCGCATGCTCTAATCTAACTATAAATACTATGAATATAATATTATGCCCGTTGATTAAGTGAAATACTACCAGCTGGATGAATAGCAATGGAGGAGACCTCACGAAGCCCAGTCTCGAGCTTCTTTACAAGTTTTCCCTTCACCAGATCATAAACACGGACAGTTTTCTTAGTCGAAACGAACAAGACGGGACGAGAGGGATGAAAGACCGAGGAAACCGGAAGTCCATGCAACTTGAATGGAATCTTTTGTGTGACTTTCTTTGATAGTTGGTGTATCAGCACCGCTCTCGAGTCACGTACACAAACAAGTTAAGGGATTCCAAGTAACCCAAATTATATGCATACAAGTAGACAGGTATTCCTTCAGAAAATAATTAAATTGATAGAGGAAGAACAAATATTTTACTCAAAAGTGGACTTCAACCACTATTATCTAGTTACTGCTTGGCCGCATTTGCCAGTTGCTACTATGCAAAACAAAAGGTACCCGAAGGCTTCAGAATGCTTATTTGTCCGCAAACCAATAACTGTCCTCACCAATATGATGACAAAAATATGGTTATAACTATTGAATAAGGTCTTATTTTCATAGCACTAGCATAAGATTATAAACCACACTAAGAAACTGAAAAGTTCAAGAATAATGAGAGAAGAAACTAGGTGACAACTCCTAGAAAGGTGATGTGATGCTCAATTTAGACAAGATGTAGGAGATCAGATCAAGTCTAAGAAATAGTCACTATATATATAACCAAATCATAAATAAATAATTCAAAATCTTCAAGGATATCACCCGGCATCACTATAGTGAAGTAGTCTCCTTTACGATGCCATTCTACTGAGGTTACCGTCTGCACTAGGCCATAACAATTTGATTAGTTATACTTCTTAGTAAATTATACAAGTCATGCTTAAACTTCAACATATGAAATGGACTTCCAATTAGAGAAGTAGTGAGGCACCTTTTGATGTTTCAACCGGATCCCTTCATGTTTGTCGTCCTGCAGCCAGCTCACTATGGAGGTGCTAGAATCTGAATAGAAGAAACCATAAGCATGTTTCTTTATCTAAAATTGATGTTTATTGAAGTTCTATACCAACCAGAGTTGTCTGAAGCTAAAGGTGCTTCAACATGTAAAAGTTGCTTTGTTTTCTCCTGTTCTTCGGCATTCCCTAGTCCAGTGTTCAGCAAAAGCACATCTTGCCCCCTTTAAGATATGATACCAAAAGTTAGTACAGTTACAGAAATTACAGTAAACAAAGTAAAAAAAAAAATTTGTTGTCATGAAATATGGCTTACGCGGATACTGCCAGAATAGGATGCTCCGAGACTGGATTCCAAGCAACATACTGGACAGGTTCACCGATCTCCCAAATTTTAAGACATCTACCAGTTTCAACCTCCCAAATACGAACAGTTCCATCCGTTGAACCTTCAAAGGTGGTCGGACACAGTAAGAATCTAACCGAATATCTACTTTATTTTGGAAATGAAATGAAACACAACTATAATAATAAGGTATAGAATCCTCACCAGAAGCCAGCCATTGGCCTGAAACTTGAACAGAAATTGATACAACGGAACCCTTGTGGCCTTTGTACTCGAGATAACATGTCACCGGATAAGGCTTTAGGTCTTTCCGACTTGGCAACTTGGGCTTCAGAGATTCTGGGTCAATGTTAATCTAAGAAACAAAAAGAAATGATATAAAACCAAGTAAGCTCGCCATCAGACATTCTTTAAGATACGAGAGAGGGGAATTATAACATATATGAACAGCCCTTAGATCCCGGCGGACATATTTGACCCCCCCACTTACACGTTTCTTTCGTGTTCTAGGACACAAATATAGGTCCAAACAACGATCAAATGTGTCCTTCACCGCATTTTCATATGCTGGAACCTTTCGCAGAGATTCATACCTATTATGGAAGTGTGAGCAGTATTAGATTACCACACTATCAAAGAGAAGAAAAAAATTACTTTCATAGGAGAGCATAAGTACCTTCTAGGTATAAATTTAGGGCGGTCTTCCTCAAACATTAGCTGGTACGAATTTATCTCCTCTTGTGTAGGGATATATTCTACAGAGGGATTATATGATTCCTCGTGACCTGCAACAAGAAAATGTTGTAACTCCAAAATATCACTGCATACTTGAAGAACCAGAGATAGCAAAAGAATTATTTTTAGAGAAAAATACCAGGTAATTTTGGTTTTGGTGCAGGAATGTAGCTCAAACCATGAGCAGCCTTTTCCTTCGAGCTGGAATCATCTCCCCACAGTAGATAATGCCGTGATTCCTCTTTTGGCTTCTCATTGAGCTTTATATCTCCTCTCCTAATTGCTCTTATGTATTTAAGAACCTGTAGATTCACAGGAAGCAACAAATTAGACGAGCAAGATAACCTCTAATTGCAACTTTCTCCAACTTCCACATCTATGAAATATTGAAGCCACTTTTTAGTACGAACTAGTACTTCGAAGTACTGAAACCGAGCAAAGGAAAATCAGGAATACTATCGTTGAACTTATGTTTAAATCCAATAGAGTGTCTACATCAGCTGTCTAAAGGTTGCAAGATTAGGTACTATGCCTCTCAACATGAGATAACAAAAGTTTACATCGTTAAGCGACGGCGTATCATAGTACTAGTCGAAGAGAGCTAAATTACATCTGTTAATTTTTCTTTTTCAACAACATAAACAAACACTTCTGACAATAAACTCAAAGAAGAAATAGAAGACTCTAAACTAACAAAGAAGAGCAATATCTCCTATGACCATTCCTATTATACATGCAGATTCCAGAAGCCATATAAGCTCATGGTGGTTACCATTTTGTGTTCCCATTCTGAACGAATGAATCGCCTCTTTGGTTCTGGTGCAGCTGACAATGGATGGCCGGCATCTTCCCACTTAAAAAAGTCAACAGCTGGCTGCATAGAAAGCAGGAAAAATGTTTAAGCTTGTTTGTGCATAAAATGAAGTATAGAGATTGTAGCTAACTGAAATTTGAAATAATGGACCGTGAGAAAAACTAAAATACATACAGCGTAAGGATCGACTTCACGATGCGGAGTTTTTCCTTTGAGCAAGTTACGGATAAGACCAACCTCCTCTTTTGTCAATTCAACTTCCTCATCATTGTAGTCATCATAAACTTTGCGCCTAAAGAACACCAGCAGTAAAAGACCATGTATTAGAGGTAGCGATAAATGTAAGAAGCAACAGAGAAGTCATAGGAATGAGACGTGATCTATTAGTTTTCCTGTCCAACTATTAGCAAAATCGTTGATATCTACAACAAATGATTACCACAGTAATTATTTCTTCACAAGTTTTATGCTCTCAAGAGTCATGAGGAATAGCTACAATTAAGTTGAAGTCCCAATGTCATATCACAATCTCATGACTAAAATTTCTTGAAAAGAAAACTGTGTTAAAAGACATGAAATGAATTCTTCTACTTTAGATACTCAAATGAGTGGGGACCGATGAAGAAACAAATCATAGTAACTTTAATGAAGCAGAATTGAACTCCTAAAAATTCAGCTATACCGGTCTAGGAACTAGTGGTGTAGGTGTCTACTAATACAGGTTCTTGTTCGCTCAAATAATTGTTGTAAGTGATGAAACAAGGAAGAACAACAGTTCACGGCTAAGGCTCTATAAACATAAAGAAATGGAAACTAAGATCTTGCTAGGATTTTGGATAAAGTAACCAATCTTAACCTCTTGATGAACCTATTATGAAAAAAATGATGCAATTGCCCACTTGTGTGATCCATTAGTCTCTAAACCAGTCAAGATAGGGTGGAAATGAACTAGTACACTTGGATTATGTGATATGCCTAGTTGCCGGAGCTTGACCCCATATGAATCGAGTCCCCATGTGCAAAATAGTGTTTCCTTGATAGTCGATACTTATTGCAATGCGTTTTAAGGAAGAATTAAGTTGTGAACCATGAGTCTCAGTTAAACTCCAAAAGTAGGACACATCACACGCCGAACATCTTCAGTCTCATCTACTTACAAGATCTAGCTATGTATTTGAAGGAGGAACTGAGTGACTGAGCGGAGACCAGATTTCTGACTCTCAGAGAAACTATGGAAGTAGGAAACCAGAAGCATCTTCTTACATATATCTAGCCCCACCAAAAGATTATCAATTAAAAGAAACCAGCGACATTCACCTCCCAAAATATGGAAATTGGGAAGCTTTTTTTTACCTCTCATAAATGTTTTTCTTAAAGATATCGTTAAATGACCATATTCATATGGAACTTGTGCTCGTCAAGTTTATCTGGAGACGTAAAACCCGAGTACTCGAGTTGAGAACCCGGTCCATTGTCATCCCTTTGTGTTAATAACATCAATTTACTTTCTTATCTACTCCTTATCAGCAATATTTGTTCCATTAAATAGTCAATACATGATAGCGTGGATTTAAGATATCTAAGATCAGAATAAGAACTAGCAACTTGGCAAATACATAGACTCGGGATACCGATTATACAAGACATATTTGCAAAGAATTTACAAGCTAAATAAGCAATAAAACTCACCAACTTTTTGAGTTGTCTACTTTGTCTAGAAAAGAAGCAAGCTTATCCTTTCGAGCTTGCTTTTTAATCTTCTTTCCAATGATATCATACCCAATGTGATCCTCATCCTTGTACCATTCCAATGGAACATCCCCAATAGTATTACGAGAAGGAACCTGCAATTGAAATTCAACCGACATGAATCGACAAAGTTGATTATGAAAAGATGATAACTTTCTGTATTCCCAACATTGAGAAGAGAAAATAAACCTCATCTTCAGAAGAATCACTCTCTTCAGCTGCTGGATGGGCTTCACCTTCTTCTTCTTCTAGTTCATTTTCCTGAAATACCATATTAGACTATTTAAACTCAAACTAATCGTTTTCAAATTGAACTGGTAGTATTAAACCTAAATCATCTTAGAATTTACCTGATTATTGATGTTATTTGGTTCTGAAACTAGGGTTTCTTCCTTTTGTGGTTCTTGTGGTTTTTCTTCTTCGCTCACAATCTTTATTTGGTTCTTCTTCTCTTTCTTCTTCTTTTCCTCTTTCTTTGGCTTTTGGTTATCGTCTTTAACAACATCGGCCGGAGGATTGCCCTTTGGTACCTTCATTCCGACGTGTTTACCGTTTTCGATGTCAATGAACTTCTCAGCTCCAAGGAATAAAATTTGTCTTAAACCCTAAAATTAGTAGAGAGAGAGAGAGAGGAAGATGGTGCAGCTAGGGTTTATGAGATGTGAATATTGGACGAATACTGAACTCCTTAGTTTCTGACCACCGGATTAAGGCACGTCGCTTTTGGGCGCTCCAAAGTTTACTGTTTGCCTAATTTCGTTATAGTACCCCCACTTTTTACATGTTCCACATTTGCTCCCAATATTATCCACTGTTGTAAAGCAATCCCACATCGGTGGTGAGACAGAGTGTGTTGCTCCTCTTAAGAGGTTAAGCACCCTTCCCTAGTGCGGCATTTTAAAATCGTGAGGCTCAGGTGTGTCAAAGCAGACAATATCACCGCCAGCCTAGAAGGATGGTCTGCACCATCCTTTAACACGTTATCAGCACGATTCGCTCTACTGTGATGTAGTATTGAGAGGGTGTGTTGCAAATCAATCCCACATCGGTGGTGAGAGGGAGTGTGGCGCTCCTCTTAAGAGGTTAGACACCCTTCCTTAGCGAGGTCTTTTAAAAACCGTGAGACCTGGGTGTGTCAAAGCGGACTGTATCACTTGCAGTCTAGAAGGCTGTTCCGCACCATCCTATAACATCCGCTTCAATTTTTGGTTTCCAAAATTGAATGAGATACATCAGCAGTGGTAGTTGTCCCACTTTCCACTTCTTCCTTTTTGAAGAACAAGTCTATGTGTACACACAAACTTAAGTGGTTCTTGTACAAACTTATGTTGGTTGTTTCACAATTTTTGTATGGTTCTTTTGCTTTTTGAGTTTGCATTCAAAATTGGATTAGAAACATCAGCCTCTAGTTGTTCCACTTTCTGATTACCCTCATCTTTTGTATCTTCTGTTTGTTTTTGTTGTCTTTAAAACACTACACTTTATGTTTTTCACTATAGAACTATCACTTTATAGTCAATATAATAGTTGGTTATAGGATACTAAATAAATGAATAGATAACAAAGTGTTAGTATATAAATTGAACAAGTATGTCTAGAATCAGTATTACGTTTTACACATTTAGCACGTGAAGCTCTATATTAACTTTCTCAAGGCCCTCTAATTTTCATTTTGTTGTTGAATTCTTGAATTATGGATAAAACATGTCCCACGAGATGTTATGAATTTTATTTTGGACAACTACATTAGGGCTAATTCTTATCATTTCGGTATAGTTTATGTATGAGAAAGAAAAAATTATGTTATTCAAACGAGACCAAATCAAATAAACAAACTAAAATACCCAATTCCGTACACAATATCTTATCCTACTACAACTATTCAAGTATAAACTCCATTGATTTTACCAAACTCAGACCAAATATAATAAAAATAAGTAATCAAATACAAAACCATAATACAATAAGAATAAATCAACAAATATATACTTTCAAGCAATAACTTAAGATCTATGATTGTTATCTGAAGCAGAAGTTTCAGGTTGTAAATCCTTAGATGAGGAAGGAGAAGGTTCATCAATGGGAAGATCAGAAAGAGAAGCCAAAATTCGACGAATACTAACAGACCGAACTGTTCGAATACTGCTAAGGGATCTCATATTATTCTTGGAGAAAATTTTGGAAGACTTTGTTAAGATTAAGTAAACCAAAACTTGAACAATCAAGAACATCCCAATCTTCATCAACATGTCTATTACACTGCTTTCAATCACCATCTTTGGTTATTTATCGTGTTAAAACAAAGTCGATTTTGGGTTGAAGTTTGAGAGATAAATGATCAAATATATGAACAACAATACTCTTGGAGACAGAGAGAGAGAATGGAGAAATGGTGGGGGTTAAATAAATAGATGGAGTTGTTGATGAAGATTTTATAATATGGATGATTTGAGCAATGACATTAGTGTTAATTTGGAGATGGCTATTTTGACTTAGCAAGTTAGTGGTTCGAAACACGTAAGCTAGAGAGGTATTTCTTTGAAGTTTGAATTAGGGAAGGCAGTAGGAACTTAATTAGGAGTTTTTTAGAGAGAGATAAATGGTGTTAGATAGCTTGATTTAATGAAATTAAGATAAAGATCGTATATCTCAATAGTAAACGTGTTCAAAATATAATGTTGTTTTTTCCTTGTACGACATTGTCATTACAGTCAACGTACACAATTTAACATTGAAGTAGTCCGATTGACTTTCATTTTTTTGTTGCAAGTAGTAGGATTGACTTTTTTTTGTTGCAAGTAGACGGATTGACTTATGTCCCTCTATCGCTCTACATTCAAGAAACATCGATGTCTTAGCTACATGGAAGCTACCGATAGATTGGTTAAAGGTGAGTCAATTGACTCCATTCAAAATTTTCGAAAAACAATTTGTTAATTTAGTCCCACATAAATAAAAGAAAATTTAAATTTTTGGTCGCAGGGCACGGTGAATAAATGTTAAAATTAGAGGTAAAACACAGTTTCTTTTACAAGTTTAAATTTGGAAGGTGGCTAAATAAATTACTACACGTCTAAAACTCGCAACTTATAGTATAACTTTATAACCAAGTTGTATTTACTTTGATATTTTTTTGATGAAGAAATTTACTTTGATATGAAATATAAATCATCTCTAGACTATAGGCTAAAAAACACATATAAACTAGGTCAATTTTACTTCATCAAAAAAAAAAAACTAGGTCAATTTTCATTAATTGAAGTAGATCCAAACGATTCCGTCATTTTATGTCACTTGAATCTAATTTATTTGGGTTTGACTCGTTTAAGTTGGTCGTTCAATAACCATTGTAAGACGATTTCACATAATGGTGCATTATTAACTGAACATATCGATTTGAAAATTTCAAACAGAAAGCTATTCGTCAATTAAAATAACGAGAAACAAAAACTCCGAAGTCCAAAAATTTATTTTATGAACTATGAACTGAACTAATTTAGATTATGAAATTACTAGATTTGATAGCGAAATTTAACTAAAAAGACACCATAAGAGATTACGTTGACACGTCAAGTGGAAAAGTAGCTACATTTTAACGATAATAATAATTGGTGTCCCCAAATTAAGATCGAGTATGTCACATGTTACATCTCACTTATTGTCCATACACCCAATACAAGTGAGTGATGGTCCACCATGAATGAATAGCTTTTTAATTTCATGAAGGTCATGTGATAGATATAAACTGTCTCATAGATAATATCATAATAAACGTGACTAAGTTGGATAAAATTATCAATAAACACATATTCCTCCCTCTTTCCTTCACTCTTTCTTTCTTTTTTCTCAAAAAGAAACAGAGAAAAAGAAAGAAGTATTTTAAGAAGAAGAGTTCAAGAAAGGTTTCAATCTTACGTGCAAGTCAAAGAGGCGGCTCTTATCCTCCAACAGTCCAACTATATCATTAATTTATTATTAGGTCCACAAATACCAAATCTTCCATAGAACTCATATAAAATCCCCATTCACAGCCCTCATTCTTACACAAATCCAATTCAATCTCTATTTCTCTCTCTAAAGTTCAAGAAATCGAATTCATTTCTTCGATATGTCTATGATAATGGAAAGTTACAGTGTAGGTGGGATGTTAGTGAAAATAGGAATGTTTGCTCTTGTTCAAGTTCTCGTTTACTTAATCTTATCAAATTCTTCGAATATCTTCTCCAAAAATATGAGATCTTTAAGTATTAAATCGGTTGGATCGGCTAGTATTCGTCGGATTATGGGAGTTATTTCAGACACACCTCTTGGTGATGAAGTTTTTCCTTCGCCGAGGGGTCTGTTATCGCCACAACAACAATATTCTTCTCTATTAACCAATGATAATGAATGTACATCTTATTGAGTTATGTACTAGTTGACAAGTATTTAATTGAGTTTGTGCAAATTTTAATATTCAAATATTTTGGTGTTGTTCACATTGATTAATTTGTTTGATTCTAATTAGAATATTATTACCTACATATCCAGTATTAATAAGCAATAGAGTTCAATTATTTTTTAGACGTATAGTCTGGCAGTACACTAGATTTGACGTAAAACTCATTTCACTTGATTTGTGTTCCACTACTTGTTAATTGTTATAGTTGATATGGACTGAATTTCTAAAATTGAACAAATGGTAGTGAAGATTTTTAGAAAAGTATTCGAAAAATTGATCATTTATGCTAATGGAGTATCTTGCTCAATTTAATTAATTGACCAGTCAAATGTAGAAATTAAGACCTAATTGTGTTAGGATTTACAAAAGTTTGATTAACAAATCCAATTGATTTTTTTTTAAAGTTCAATCTTAATCAACCAAACCCCCAATTAATATCAATTCAGTATATTTAATTAGTTATAATTATGTTTTATAAAATTTGGAATAGTTTAACACAATTCTTAATACGTGTTTAACAAAATTCGCAACTATCCATTCATCAAAAAAAAAAAAAAAAAAAAAAATTCGCAACTTCAAAAAATTTGTTATGACGTACATGCGATCTGACTTCTGTAGTGTTCATTTAAAGGGCCAGCCGGGCAATAGTGATCGAGGCTAAGTGAAATCTGATTGGGAAGTATAATACTGTGGGCTTTCATATAGAAACAATTGCCCTGATCTCATATATTTCGTCCCAATTTGTTCAGCAGGGACGTATTGAAAAATGAGCAATTGGTTTAAAATATTTTCAATAACATTGATATATTTATAAATTATAATGTAATGTGTGAAGCAAAAAAGACAGTTCTAAGAGCGAACCTTATGAATTGCAACATCAGGTGCTAATGCTAGTACTTGATTAAGAACAACTTGTTTTTTTCTTGAGATGATCGGTAAGGTTTCTCCAATACGTTCTTCATCAGAAGTGGAATTTATGATTCTTTCCATTGTCAACCTGTAGTTGAGAGAAACCCGACTACACAGGCATGAGTACAATATGAAATTCTACCGATTCTCAATAAAATATGGTTGACTAACATAATTGTTCTCATGCATGTGGAGTCAATCTCTCAACCACACGTTTACAGTAGAAAGAAGGATGCTTTCTGCTTCTGATGACGAACCTATTGACGAAACCTTACTGATCCCAAGTAAACTATCCTTTTGATTTTACGAACCTCCTCCAAAGACGTAGTTGTTCCACCAGAGAATAAGGAGAAAAACAAAAAATCAAACTCATCTTGCTATTGTGTTGGGTTGTGTTATGACTTGAAGTTTCTTAACCCCCAACCTATTAATTTATACTCTGAACTATACTAACATGAATTATTCTCTCTAAACTCTTTTTTGTCTATTTATTGAATAAGTTTATAATGGAATGTCACATCTTCATGACCTATCAATTTACACTGTGAACAGTGAACTATACCAATATGAATTATTCTCTTACATGCTTTTTTTTCTATTTATTGAAGAAGTTCATAATGGAATGTCACATCTTCGTATAATCCTGCATGAGGATTAAAGTTTCCTACCAATAATCTCTTTAATTTTCATATTTGTTAAATAAACTTTTTTGGTGTAGGTAGCATCATTGATGGAACTATATCATAGAAGTAAAAGAGAAACGATATCTTTACGACTTCTGGCGTGTATGTGCCACAATTTTGATCATTTATATTTTGCACATTATGTACAAGTAAATGTTCATAGTCTAAATGTCCTCGATATAATATCAATATTTGGGCAATCACTCCTAAATGCTACTATAGTCTTACTGTTTTTTGCCTTTCTTCAAAGAACGTTAACCACGTACACGGAGGGCATATTATAGGAGGTGTTTGAACGGTTTCAGCACCAATAATGCAATGAAAATCATCTTGAATACAATTATACAAGTATTAGATTGAGTTAGGCAACCGGACCACATAAGTTTTATTTGATATGTGTAAGATAGAAATAGTATAAAAGCAGATGAGAAGGTGGGAGTGGGACATTCATTCACTCTTCCTGGGTGAGAACATCCTAAATCCGTCCTCTTGAATCCAAACAGGAAAGGAGTTGCTTGACTACCACAGGAAAAAATCAACCCCCGAAAAGAAATAAAGACTAAGAATTTCAAAGTGGGAAAGAAAAGGACAACTCCTTTGGACCTAGTCTCATGGGGCAAGTTTCCTGGGGTCCAAGTGTCTGAGTACTAGAGTTTGTGTTCGTCGAAAGCTACCTTTTTTTTGTAGTCTTTCGACTTTTTCTAAGATTGTTGTCAAGTGAAAGATAAATAACTTCTTGAAACTATTTGAACACGACGTTTCTGGGGAGACGCATCTGTTTATTATCATTAGACTAACTACCTAATCAACAAATGCATGAATATCATATCTAATTTGTGATAACTATCCTCTAAAATCTACCCATAAGCCAAGCACAAGTAAGGAAGACTCAAAATAATTTTATCCTATTAAATGATCAAACATAATTCTACGAAGCAAGTTGCACTATATGCTCGATAACATATCAATATTTTTGTGTTGACAAAAAATGGCATACGAGTCACCACTTGTCTATATATGTCCATTAGAATAAAATATAGAGATTATATCCTCTCTACTTATGGCTTTAGGGTACAGCAGAAGGGTCCACAATGACTTTCCAATTCCACCTTGGGAAGTAGGAACTATTGACCTGTTGGACACCATGCCTATCTATTTGCGACCAACGTGCCTATTCAAGCACAGCATGCCCACCATGCTTACTCTAGCCCAGCACGCCATCATGCTTATTTGCCTACAACGCCAACTTGTCCACTCCCCTAACATGCAACATAACATGGTTACTCATCTAGCACTCGCCTCGCATGCCAACATGCACACTTGCTTTACATGGGAGCGCATCAGCATGTGAACTCGCCCAACATGTTTTTTTTTTTTGAAGCCAAGGGAACCATTTCCATTAATAAGTGACAAAATCACATTGTTTACATGGATTGATACATCATTTTTATTTCTCTCCTATGAAAACTTCATGAGAGTTACATACCTTTAAATGCAAAGTGCCTCATAAAGAGAAAGAAATGGTACTAGACACAGACTCAATAAAATGACCCTAAAGGTCGAGAATGAGAAGACCCTAAAGGTCGTGAATGAGAAGACCCTAAAGGTCGCGAATGAAAAGACCCTAAAGGTCGACAAAAAGTAATACTAATACAAAAACAAATACTAAAATAACCACCATAGTCTTCATCGAAAAGTCGTCGCCGTCACTGGAAAAACCGTTTTCATCATCGGAAAACCGTCTTCATCGTCGGAGAACCGGCCCCATCACCGGAGAACCACCACCACAGGGAACCGCCGTCAATGCTACCACCCACTGCCCCATATCTTGATTCTTCTCTTGCCAAAATGAAACAATATCAAGAGAATTAATAATACCCACAAATCTTTGTTGTCTCATTTCTGAATTCTCAATCAAACCCATTTGTGTTTTCTTCTTCCAAACAGGAATCCCACCTTCTGTACACTTCCCAATTGCCAAAATTGCAGATTCAACCGTTTCATTCTCTAAAACTCAATCATCTCTGGTTTACCCACGGTTAGATCTCCAATAACATGGTATAAAAACACAGATGCCATTGTTAAAAACCCTTTAGAGTTTAGAGAAAAGGATTAGAAAGTTTTGAGAAGAGGATTAGAAAGTTTTGATTGATTGTTATAAGAGAGAATGAAGAAAAATGAGTAATAAGAGAAATCCACCTATGGGTTTTGGAGGATCAATGAAATAAGTAATGGGTTTGAATTTGAAAGATAGGTTTCGAGAAGTAGCAATTAGTTTGAGAAGAGGGCTGAGAATACCACCAGCCATGGCGAAGAAGAAGAAGAAATTAGAGTAATGCCCATGAAAAGTTTCTTCTTCCCTTCTAAAAAGCTATTTATTATTAGAACAAAGAAAAAGAGGAATCCGGCGAAGGGTCTTCCCTTCGCCCAACATGTTAGTGTGACCGATTGACGCGCTTGGTTGGTCAAGCCCAACATGTCAGCGTACTGAATCTTCTAGCTAATTAGCCTTATCCGAATATAAGTTATCAAGCATCCTCAATAACAATTAACAAATACCTATCATACTTGAGTCTCAGTCACCCACGTTTAGACTATTGAGTCTCATATCACGTCAAAGACTGGATATCACTTTTACAACGACTATATTTGTTTTGATTCATCGTACATGGTAGCTACACTACTCGTCGTACTCGAGAAATCGACGACTCTAGACATGTAGAAGTAGAGATGGCATGTTTTGAAAAAAATTTATGAACCATATGTATAAATAGAAAAAACGGTTTTCCTACCTTTTTTCTAACTAAATATTAGAACGAGTACAATCAACAACCGATTTGATTTTTGTCTTGGTAAAAGGAAAATCCATAAAATGTAAATCTCATGTAAAAATTATTTCTTTATTTATATCTTTTTAGAAATACGATATTATTTCCTTTTCAACTTAGAAATCTTATACAATATGTAAAACAATAAGGAGAAAATGACTTTTTAATTGTAAAAAGTAGGAAGAAATTTAACTTGTCAAAGGGGAGATCCAATCTCATCGAATTATCGAGATCATAGATATAAACTTTTGTCAAATAAATATCCGAAATAACGGTTTTTATTCTCCAAACTGTTACAACTTAATTTTTTTTTTTTTTGTTGAGAGGTTACAACTTAATTAGGTCACCTGGTCCAGGCGGGCGGATCATTGGACTCGGAAGACTCGGAGGCGAAAAAAAATCCTTTCTTTTCTTTTCTTTTGTTTTTCCTCACTAGAGGACAGTAATCAAACCCATCTCCTCCTCGGATATCATCCCTTCTTTCTCTCTCTCTCTAAGCTCCATTAATTTAACTTGATTCAGGAGGGAATTCGATAACAGAGAAATTCCATTAGCAATCAAAATGACGAGTTCATCGAAAACACTGAGAAAATTGGAGGTAGTATCTCCAGTTCCTGCAGATATTGATATAGCTAACTCTGTTCAACCTCTTCACATCTCAGAGATTGCAAATGCGCTTAATCTCAGTTCCAATCACTACGATCTGTATGGTAAATACAAAGCCAAGGTAAACTAACAAAACCCCATTTTTCTTCGTTCTCTCTAGATTGATTCAATTTTCAAAAAAAAAAAAACAAACATTTTTGGAGGTTCATATGATTTTTTGGGTTCATCTGAGAAAAGGGGGGGATTCTGGGTAAAATTAAGAAAACCCCATTTTTTGATTCTTTATTTATAGGTTTGGGTAATTGGTAATAAAGGTTTTAGTGATTTTGGTTTTGTTCAGGTACTTTTGTCTGTGATTGATGAGCTACAAGGGGCTCAAGATGGGTATTATGTTGTTGTTGGAGGGATTACTCCAACCCCTCTAGGAGAAGGCAAATCTACTACTACTGTAGGTCTTTGTCAAGCTTTGGGAGCTTATCTTGATAAAAAGGTAAAATTTATCCTCTTTTACTTGATTAAGGATATTTGCTTTTAGTGGATTTGGTCAGGTTAATGCATATTAATAAGTCCCTTGATTTATTTACGCGTTGTTGGGAGAAAGCTTTTTTTTTAAGGGAAAGCCCTCGATAACGAACTTGTTTAATGGATCTTATTAGAAATGGATGTAACTGGGGAAACATTGGAATAGTTTCTCATATAAAACCTTTGAGCTGATGTATTTTACATCTATCTTGTCAAAAGCCTCATATTTTACGCGCCGTGATAAGAGGACATATGTATGTGTGTGTGCGCGCGCGTTTGTGTGTGTGGATTGCCGCCCCACTTTTTGGTTGAGCGCTTTTTGTGTGAGGAGAGTAAACTCAACGTATCTTTGAAATGTTCTCTGTGAATTCAGTTTCCTGTTGGTTGCTCATTTCTATGTACCAAAAGGTTAACATGGCTTGCTTTGTATTATTAGGTTATGACATGTCTTCGTCAGCCATCTCAAGGACCTACTTTTGGAATCAAAGGAGGTGCGGCTGGTGGTGGGTACAGTCAAGTGATCCCAATGGATGAGTTTAATCTACATCTTACTGGTGATATTCATGCAATTACTGCAGCGAATAATCTCTTAGCTGCTGCCATTGATACTCGAATGTTTCATGAATCGTCTCAATCAGATAAAGCTCTGTTAAATAGGTTATGCCCACCAAACAAACAAGGAAAACGTACTTTTGCTGACATCATGTTCAAACGTCTAAATAAGCTCGGGATCTCCAAAACAAATCCCGAAGATCTTACTCCTCAAGAAATCAAGAAGTTGGTGAGGCTTGATATTGATCCTGAATCCATCACTTGGAGAAGAGTCATGGATGTTAATGATAGATTTCTAAGGAAGATTACTGTTGGGCAAGGGCCTGAAGAGAAAGGAATGGTAAGAGAAACTGGTTTCGATATATCGGTTGCTAGTGAAATAATGGCAGTTTTGGCACTTACAACTTCTTTAGCAGACATGAGAGAGAGACTTGGGAATATGGTGATAGGAAATAGCAAGGCCGGTGATCCAGTTACAGCAGATGATCTTGGTCTTGGAGGTGCTTTAACTGTTTTAATGAAGGATGCAATTAACCCTACTCTGATGCAAACTCTTGAGGGAACCCCAGTTCTTGTTCACGCAGGACCTTTTGCTAATATTGCTCACGGGAATTCATCAATAGTAGCTGATAAAATCGCATTAAAACTTGTTGGTCCAGGTGGGTTTGTGGTAACAGAGGCTGGATTTGGTGCAGATATTGGTACTGAGAAGTTCATGAATATCAAATGCCGATATAGTGGACTAACTCCTCAATGTGCTGTTATCGTTGCTACAATAAGGGCTCTAAAAATGCACGGGGGAGGTCCTGATGTGGTTGCTGGGAAGCCTCTCGATCATGCTTACCTATCCGAAAATGTTCCCCTTGTTGAAGCTGGTTGTGTGAATCTAGCCAGGCATATTTCGAACACCAAGGCCTATGGGGTGAATGTTGTGGTTGCTATTAACATGTTCGCAACTGATACTGAAGCGGAGATGAATGCTGTGAGAAATGCAGCAATGGCTGCTGGTGCATTTGATGCTGTTGTTTGTACCCATCATGCACATGGTGGAAAGGGAGCTGTTAGTAACATTTTCTCTGTCTATTCTTGTTTATCTGACTAAAAGAAGCACTTAGGATCTAGTTACTTAACGTGCTTAACGACAATCTTGTCACATGGGACACATGCATACGCGTTCTTGACCATTGAGATTATGTTAGCCCACTTATGCTGGTTGTTTAGTTGTAACAACCTAAGCCCCAATATTTATCGATATTGTCCCCTCTTTTCCCACCAAACCAAGCCCTATAGGTGCATGGTTTTGTTCTTGGAGAACGCTCCACAAGCTCGCCCAATAGGCCCTAACACTTGTTAAGCTTGAGCTTGCACCTATGGTCCAATCTCGAAACATTCCGTCGAGCTTGGGTCGTTACATGAACAAAATGTACGAAATTGTGGGGATTCAAATGCCAATACAGTCAACCTGACATCATATATTGACTATATCAGCTATCTGTAGCATGGTCTGGTTTTATGTCTCACATACACTCAACGAGATCAGGTTATATGTCTCACATACACTTAACGAAATCAGACTCCTTTGGTGATAAATCCATGATTCGACTAGCTAGCCCTATCACTTAATATTTACAGGAAATAGGATGAATGGTTCCAAAAGAAAAGCAAATCTGAACAATCTATGTACAGTTTGGATGTTATTGATCATCCCCAAATATAGACTTGGGCAGTGAGATCTGCTTGTTTTTCTACTTATGAATATTTTGCTCAAATTTTCAGGTTGACCTCGGTATCGCGGTTCAGAAAGCATGTGAGAATGTGACCCAACCTTTGAAGTTCTTGTATCCTTTGGACATCAGCATCAAGGAGAAAATAGAAGCCATAGCAAAGTCTTATGGTGCTAGTGGCGTCAAGTACTCTGAACAGGTAAACTATTCAACTCTTCTACCATTTCTTTCAATGATTTCACAATCTCTGTCTTGTTAATGGAGTTCTCACCATTCTAAAAAAAAAACTGAGTTAATTCTATATTGTTTATTAGGCTGAGAAACAGATTGAGTTATACAACAAACAAGGCTTTTCTGGTCTCCCAATTTGCATGGCAAAAACACAGTATTCTTTCTCAGATGTGGCATCTCAGAAAGGAGCCCCAAGTGGATTTGTTTTACCAATCAGAGATGTTAAAGCTAGCATTGGAGCTGGTTTCATTTACCCTCTTGTGGGTACAATGAGTACAATGCCTGGACTTCCAACTCGCCCTTGCTTCTTCGATATCGACGTTGACACCACCACCGGAAAAGTTCGTGGTCTATCTTGAATGGGAATTTTGACTCTCTAGCTGCATATTTATATGCTTGTTGTAGTAGCTCAAATGGTAAGTTCACTTTCTATATATGCATTTGAATGCATATATTAAGTTCAATAAGAGCTTTATCATTTTTGTGACAATAGTCTTTCGATTTTTGTTAAACTTTCTGCACTTCTCGAACTTCGTTAAATTTCGACACTGTATTGAACCAAATAATGAAATATTACGAATGCGAAGTTTCTTCTTCCTTCATGAATGTGAGTATGTGACAGTAAATTTTGGATCAGGAGTTCTTTTATATTTGAGTAATTTCTTTCTTTCTTTGAAGACAATGAATTCTGGTATTATTTAACTGCAAATTAGATTTATATCTTAACAAAAGTATTCATTTTGATACAGAAACCACTCCTAAATAAACTACAACTTAGCTTTTAGGTTTCTTTTTCAAAGGCTATGGGCCTAGACTTTGCAGACTCACTTTATGGATTTGGGTTAGGGTTCGATACTCGACTGACCAAGAGGACAACAAACACGTCCGAGTTCTATAGCGACGTACCCTACTTTTGGAAAACACGTCCCTGACATTTGAGAATTTTGAGATGGGGAACCCTAACCAAAGAGGACCATCAGGCATTCATTGATTTCAGCAGAGACTTGAAGTTGAAAATGTTGATAGAGAAAAGCTGGTTTGATGTTTAGGATTCAGTTTTGTGTCTTTTAGGGTTGTTGTATTCATCATTTCATATCTCACTTCTTCTCTTGCCAGGTCTAAATGGTTATTGTTTATACAAGCTTTTTCATCTTATTCTTGTTCACAAATGTCAGCCCAACTACTATTCCTTCACCTTTTAGTCTCGTAATCTAGAACTCCACATTAGAGGAATGACTGCTACTCTAACTGAGTAACTGTTATTGGTACAAGTATTTTGCTCTACCCAGTTTTTTTGGTCCATCCTTTTGAGGGTACGACAATCTGCATCAATATATCAGATACGTAGAAAAGTAAGAAATTGCTGCGACCGCAAGGTATAGTAAGAAATTGCGACCGCGAGGTATAGCAACATATGTTTAGGGCTATAAACCTGCGTGCAACTGGATTGTAAGCTCTGTATTTATTTTTTTGCAGTACTTGGGGTTTGATCTTAGGACCTATAGGTGAGTACCCAATATTTGGTTTGGGCAACCAGTAGAAAAGTGTAGGGAGAATATTTCGTATATACTTACTTTCCACCTATGTGTCGGTTTGAAAATGAAGACAGTTTCTATTGAGACATCCCTTCTTGATAGCCATGTGACCCCATATTTCCTTTTCAATTTATTATATTTTTATTTAATAAATTATTTTTGATTAAACTATAATAATTTCTTTTTTATGATTATATAGACAAATAGGTATTTTATTATCTCTCTTTTAATTGTTTATCAAACAGATCAAACTTTAGTCCGAACAAATACATATATGATTATGAGCATACCACTGAATCACTTTTTTTTGTTGTTGAAAGTTACCGCTAAATCACTTGGTATCTGTTTTATTTTTTGAATATAAAGAAATGCCTTAATATTCTAAATAGCATTTAAGTGAACTAACCTTAATATTCTAGCATTTAATCTCAATGATTAAGGTGAAGGGAATGAGGTGAAAAGGGGCCTCATTCAAGTATATTATTACCCTTTATGCCCTATGTCATATTTGGGTGAATGTTGTAATTGTAGAAGATTTTAGGTGATGTTTTTTTTTTCTAAATTGAAATATTGAGTTTAATTTTATCAAAATTCTATTTATCTTACTTGTTTAGGTTAGAGAGACAATAATGAACCAAGTTTTTTTTTTTTTTTTTGAGAATTCGACTACGGTCTACGTTAGTCGTTACAAGGCATAGATGCATCATGGAGATGTAATGAGCACGATAACCGCCTAATTTAAACTGAGAATGAAAGAGGCCTAAAACCCGACTACGAAAAGGTTGAAAGCCCGACAAATTATTACATTATTCATAACCTAAATTACATAGAATAAATCTTAATGGCAACTGCTTCCACTGAAATTCGACCCCACGATCTCATGGTCTTAAGAAGGGTGTCCAACCATTATAGATTGAAATTGAATTGGATAAAAAACAAACAACACCCTAGTTTGAGTCGGTGATGGTTGGGATTGAGTTGGGATTTGAATTAATGGAGAAAGGATTGAAGTCTTCTTTTTCTTTTGTTGGAGACTCTCTAAAATGGTGGACTAGAAGAGAAGAAGACCCCATGACCCCCCACCCAACATAAATACAAAGCAAACAGATGAGTAGTACGAAACAACTAGAAGACCCCACATCCTCTAAGCTCTAACGTTAGTATCGTCTAGTACCACTCATCTCTGTCCACTCTCACCATGACTATTCTCTCCACCACAATTTCGTCGGCAGAACCATTACCCTTCTGTCATTTTTCTTTTTTCCTTCTATTCACACTGAATCTCCATGACAAGCAAATAAAAACGGAAGTAAACAATTACACATACGACATTTACGTGGTTCGGTTAATGAAGCATACTCTACGTTAAATAATGACGCAATCATTATTAAAGAAAAATAAAATTACTTGGTTTGGTATTTGTAATTAACTAAAATTGTAGCTCTCATTTTAATCGTCTTCCTGAAACTAACAGTAGGTACACTCTTTACATTAATAACAACTTCTTATAAGATCAAACACACATAAAAAAATGGATCACACTAAAATTTCGGACGGACTTAAATAATTTTTCAGGCCATCAATTAGATCAGATATCGATCCATATTTAAATTGTTTTCTAATAACTATTTAAAAAAATTTTGTCATCGGTGTTCATCTTTTCTATCATAAGCCAGACGGAGATTCTATGCCATTGTTTATATTTGATGTAAGATGATTATAAACTTGTTTTATCAACATAGAAATTCTTTTTCTTCTGAGTACCTATCTTTTTCAACAAAAAATTCAACGAAAAGAAAATCGAGTATCTATATCTTTTTGAATTCAAATAAGGCAATATTCCAAACAATCTCAACGGAGTTTAAGGCATTAAAGTCAGTGGTGATTACGTAATTTATTGCAAAAAGTAAGGGTAATTGTATAGAGACAAGTTTACCACAATCGTCACTTTTTCTTTCCTAAATCATCTCAAATTCCAAACCGTTCGTCCTCTTCTCCTTCCAAAAAGAATCAAAACCCAATATACTCTGTTTCCTTCTCTCTCTCTCTCTCTCTCTCTCTCTCTCTCTCTCTCTCTCTCTCTCTCTCTCTCTCTCTCTCTCTTCACTTCCCTCCCCATTCTCTAGAGTTTTTTTCTTCACTCTTTCTCTCTCTAAAAATCCGTCATGTTAGATGTGGCAAAAAAGCATATTTCAACAAGTGATGGGGGAACTACAACAACCCTTGTTTCTGACCTAAAAAATCTTTCCTCTGTTCTTAAACCAAGAAGAACAATGCTTTTTGCTTATGGTTTTACATTTGCTTTTGTTATTTTTACTGCTTTCATTGCTTTTAATCCTTCTTCTAAATTCTCATCTCCATGGTTTAATAATGTCTTTTCTTCTTCTTCTTCTTCAACCTCTGATTCTACTTTTAGATCTCAAGTTCCTTCTTTTCTTACTTACTTTTTCCCCAATTCTTCTCAACCCACTTTACCATTACACTCTAATTTCACTAAATCAATTAATGGGTCTTCTTCCTCAAGTAATTTAACGGATGTTAGATCATCATCAAGTAAACCCAAATTGAATTTGACTCTGATTTCACCATCTCCTTCCCCACTACCACCACCATCTGTTGTAAAACAGAGTAATGTCAGTACTAATTCTTCTTCTTCTTCTCCATTAATTGGTTCTGTTAATTCTGTTAATAATACCAGTAAGAAGGAGAATCCCAAGAAAACAGTTGAGGGTTTGTTGAATTCATTAATGAATTGTAATTTATTTAATGGGAAATGGGTAAAAGATGATTCTTATCCACTTTACCAACCTGGGTCTTGTCCACATATTGATGAATCATTTAAGTGTCTTCTTAATGGAAGACCTGATAAAGATTATCAAAAACTTAGATGGAAACCCAATGATTGTGATCTCCCAAGGTAATTTCTTCTTCTTCTTCAATTTCCACTTTCAATTTTAGTTATACTGTGAAAAAATTTAGTGAAATTGATCAATTTGGGTTTGTTTTTTTTTTTTTTTTGCTAATTCAGGTTAAATGGAAGAGATATGTTAGAATTATTAAGAGGAAAAAGATTAGTTTTTGTGGGTGATTCTCTAAATAGAAATATGTGGGAATCATTAATTTGTATTCTTAGAAATTCTCTGAAAGACAAAAGCAAAGTTTTTGAAGCATCTGGTAGAAGAGAATTCAGGACTGAGGGTTTTTACTCTTTCATTTTTAAGGTATATTTTCTCTTTTTTTTTTTGTTGAAACAAGGTATATTTTCTCTTTCTAGTAGTCTTTGGACTTCAAATTTCAATTCAAGTTTCAATTTTTGAGTATGTTTGCTTTTGTTAATGATCTTAACTCTGTGTTTTTTGTTATGGGTTTTGATGATTTATAGGATTATAATTGTTCAATTGAGTTTTTTCGATCTCCATTTCTTGTTCAAGAATGGGAAATGCCCGATACGAATGGAACGACAAAGGAAACACTTCGACTTGATTTAGTTGAGAGATCATCTTCGAAATATAAAGATGCAGATATAATTGTTTTCAACACTGGACATTGGTGGACTCATGACAAAACTTCAAAAGGGTATCATCTATTTACTAGTTTCTCTTTTCTATCATGTGATATTTCATACATATATACATATGCTTATCGGGACGAAAACTCCAATTGAATTTGTAGGAAGGATTACTATCAAGTGGGAAACAAAGTATTTGGATCACTAAACGTCGTTGAAGCATTTCACAAAGCTCTATTGACATGGGCGAAATGGGTTGATGTTAATATCAATCCTCACAAGACCCTTATTTTGTTTAGAGGATATTCAGCTTCACATTTCAGGTACTCGAATTCTCCTCTCTTCTTTATGAGTACATTTCTAAGTTTGTTATTTGATTTCAATCGAAAACCATTATGAATTCTCGATACCCTTTTACTAGTTTTTGTTTTTAGATTTTGTATCTCCAGTTCATTTCATTATATCTGAAAATCGGAAAAAGGATGAAATTTGATGTGTTATGTTATTGTTATGGTATTTTAGTGGTGGACAATGGAATTCCGGTGGAGCATGTGATAGTGAGACTGAGCCAATTAAGAATGAGACTTATCTTTCGGCTTACCCGCCGAAGATGAGAGTGTTGGAATCAGTACTAAGCGAGATGAAAACGCCTGTGACATATTTGAATATAACAAGGATGACTGATTACCGAAAGGATGGTCATCCGTCGATATATAGAAAGAAAAATTTGCCAGACGAAGAACGAAAATCTCCATTGAGGTATCAGGATTGTAGTCATTGGTGTCTCCCTGGAGTTCCTGATTTATGGAATGAGATTCTTTATGCTGAAATCTTAATCAAACACAACCTTCAACAACAACAACAACTAAGGCAAGAACAAGAGCAGAAGCAACAACAAAAACAGAAGCAACCATAGGTATATAGAGAGTAAAACAATATGATTCTTAGACCATTTTCTTAATTATTTATTGCATTAATGTGCATAACTTGGAGAAGATCCAAGAAATAGTGTTCTCCAAGAGTAGACTATAGAGGAGAGAGAAAGAGGTGAAGTGGGTGGTGTTCATTAGAGAGAGAGAGAGGGAGATGGGTGGAAGCTGTGAATAAGTATTCTATTTGTTTATGTATGGGGTATGCTAGTCTGGCTCTTAAGAGCTTTAAAGTTATTTTGAGTTTTCTCACTCTATTCCACCCACCCCATTATAAAATTAGCCTTGAGGCTCCAAGATTGTAAATCTTCTTATTTTTCTTTTCTAATAGATGAAAATGATGTTGCATATACCTTTTCTATTATGATGATTTGATGCAACTTTTATGTTTATCTAGTGTTATTTTATGCCGTGATCATTTCATTTAGTATTATATTTCAAATATATAGTTGAACTTCACCGACAGTATGAAAGCATAATCTGAAATGATCATATTGAAGGAAACAAAATTATAGAACGTGATAGACTACTTTACAAATTAAACTTCAGTAATTTACACCATTTAGTTGGAACACGTAAAATTATTAATAAAAAAAAATGACAATGAAATTTGTTAAATCATGTCTAATCGACATGATGGCACCTCTATATGAAATTCTTACTCAAATCATTAGGTTTGGATACCAACAAAAACCTAGGGGTCACAACTCACAATAAACACTCATGTGATCTCATGGGAAGATAGCAATTGGATCAGCCATTTCTTATGATATAAGCAAGTATGAATTATAGCAAATAACCATCAAATAAAGTAGCTAGTATTTGATGTTGGTATGTACTAAGCTTTGTCTTCTACTCAATTATAGAGGTTCAAGGCTTTTGATGAAAGTAGCCAACCACATAGTACTTCTTTTTTCATTTGGACCTACAGATGGCACATGGAGGATGAAAATTAAGTTATTTAGTTCACTTTCATTATTATTTTTTAAAGTAGTTGGAAATTTGACCACTTTTTGATTAAATCAAACACACACTAATCTTCATACTTAGTTATGAAGGTTAAACAATAACTACTATAGTTTAATCTCTAGAATCAATCACTACCAAGTTCTCATGCTCAGTTCATGCTTAAGTATGAAGCATGTCTCTTTACTTGGGTTTAGACTAGTATTTTGAGTGGGTTTAGTTCTTAGAGGGAGAATGAATGTGGGATATGATTTCCTCTTATCAAACTAGGTCGGAAAAATAGTATAAAAATAACATCAACAATATTCTACACGAGACATATCTCGACTGAATCCCGGCCAAAAATTTTGTATATTTGATTATCCGAAAGTTAGAGTAGGAAAGTGATGGTACTTTTTCTTACTAAATCTTGTCTGTCGACATAATGGTCGCGATTCAATCGGGGTACCTTAAAGAATTTTCAACAAAAAGTAAAAATCTTGTCTGTCGACGTAATGGTCGGGATTCAATCGGGGTACCTTAAAGAATTTTCGCAAATATTTAATGGGCACCAAAAATGTAACTATATGCATCCTTAAATTTGGGGCCACGGCCCATTATCCGCCTTTACCCTTGTATGGGCCTTGTACAAAGAACTTGTGTTGTTTCATAACACATCTCTCTATTGTGGGAATCAAAAGCAGCCCACTTTCCTAGATGTAGTGAGTCTTGAGACAATGCAAGTAGTAGTAGCTGTAATTGGGCCTTCATGGCCCAAACAAGGAATTTGGATTTTGTGGTGGGGCCACTAGTATATACAGGCACCCCCTTAATCTGGACTCTGAAATTTGTCACAGTTGAGGAAGATGAACTCTACCCAGACGAAACTCAAAACAGATTTCGAAGTTGAGCTTTCGTGCTGTTTCCTCTATATGTTTTCCTCTACTTCGCCCACGTCCAACGTAAACAAAAAAAATTCATAAAGAAAAACTACTCAATGCACTTTCACGTGAATTGTTAGGACGCATTGACATCTTTTCGGTATGTCACATCAACACCTTTCAATTCGCGGTCCGTGGAAGATTTTTCCAGACATATATATATATATATATATATATAGGGGTTCACATCTGTTTGTATTACGAGAAGGTTAAACTATTGGTTTGATTTAAAACACCAAACTCTTGAATATTTACTCACTATAATAACTTCATATTTCGTTAACATTTTTGCACTACCACAAATATCTTGTTAAACGATCTTAGTAAGTTTAAGTTCAAATCATGATGTTTGTGGTCGGTCCAATTTCATAATTTTGATGTTATAACTATTAATGCAAAAGCATTTTATTAATGTACCTCATAAAATCTTTAGGAGTTTAGTTTAGGTTTAACTCATCTACTGATAGCTCAGTTTATTGTACAACCCTCTAAAACTATTGCGGGGTCCCGGGCTCAATTCTTGGAGTTGCGACCTATACTCTTCTTGCATCTATAATGTAAGTGAAATATAGTTAGTCCTAATGGCTTTTATGGTAGGATACCCCAAATTAGTTGTGGAATTGAGAGAGGGAGAGTTTACAAGTGTGGCCTTGTGGGACACACCTTACTTTTGAAAATGTTCAGCGTGTCTCGAATTCTTGACCTCTAAGGTGTAAGATTATACCTCTTATCACTCCAACCAAGGGTTGTTGACAGACACACCTTACTTCTTCAGTTAGGTTTTGAGGTGAGAAAGGGCAAATACCACCCAATACTAGTATCAGAACCCAAGTATAATAAGTCTTAGTCTAATAACTTTTGAAGTTAAGAGTCAATCTGTAAGGAAGAAATTGTTGGGATAATCCCACATTGGTTGTGAAAGGGGCAGGGTGAGTTTATAAGTGTGGGAAAAATTTCCTTTTGAGCTATTTTCTGGGATAAGAATTTCAATAACTTTTGAAGTTAAGAGTCAATGTGTGAGGGGGAGATTGTTGGGATAATTTGTGGAACGGGTAGAGGGTGAGTTTTGAAGTGTAGGGATAACCTTCCCTATTTGTTAACAGTAGTGTATTGAAGAATACTAGGGTTTCAAAGGAAGAACAAGAAAGAACAGACGGCTAGGGTTTTATAATAAGGAAATGAATTTAGGTTTCTATTAAAATTCATTTCAACCCTAGTAAACAGTCAAGTCATCGAGACCGCAATAGCCCAAGTCAACTTAGTCAAGGTCCAGCTCCAGCTTCTTCAATATTGTCTAAAAGCAGCCTCTGTTACATGTATAATGACACGTTTAGATTAGTTATTAATAGCGGAAGTTATTACCTAATTTCTGTTACAAGTATATTAGTTGTAACTAATTCTGTTTTAGTAACAGAATTCTTTTCTTCTCTGTATAAATACATCATGTAATCACAAATCACATTTGATTGGAAATAAAAATATAGTTTGAGGAATTCTTACACTATTGAGCCAAGTTTTGGGTGAGAGAGGACCAACCACCCATCACTAATATCAGAGCGTGAGGAAGAGATTGTTAGGATAAAGCCTTTGGTATAGGAAGAGCAATTTTCAGCAAAGGCAGTGCATTAGATAGGGAGAACATTCTTTTTTAGAATAAGGAGAGATAAACACTATTTTCTAAAATATCTCAACTTTAAATTTTGGTCCCTCTCCTCTAATTATTTTCGACCAAAAGATAGAGAAGAGAGAAAAATCATGTTCGCCCAAAACTCTGTTCGTCGATCAAAGAGAGAGAAGAGAGATAAACACCATTAACACCTGTTCAACCAAAAGAGAGAAAAAACTTTAAATCTGTTCGTTTCGATCAGAGAGAGAGAGAGAGAGATAAAGATAGAAACCTAAATATTAGATGACTAACACAACATTCATCTCCATAGAGGGGTTTGTAATTCTTGTTATTGCTTGATTTCTCCATAGATTTTTCGGGTTTAAACACTGATTAAAATAACTTTTGAAGATTCATAAAAGAAATTTCGCTTACCATAAATAAAATTTCATGAATGAAAATAGTGAAATTTTTCATCCAGAACGACTGAAAATTTAACCAAATTTCGTCCAAAGCGGATGAAAAAACAGAACAATTTCAGCCGGCTCGGTCGAAATTTATTATTTTTTTCAGCAGACCTGACAGACAATTTGTTGTCTTTTTCAGCGGACTCGACGAAATTTGTTGTCTTTTTCAGTCGAGCCGGTCGAAATTTGCTGTCTTTTTCAGCCGATCCGGTCGAAATTTGTTGTCTTGTTCAGCCGACCCAACCGAAAATCCTTTACGAAACAAAAACAACTTAAAATCCTAAAACTTTTGTTCAACCACAGAGGAAGACAAGAAAATTATTTTTCTTTACCTGAGACATATTATCTTCATTATATATCTCTTTGTTTAAGTCGTTATCTTCGTTTAAGTCGATGTCCTCGTTTAAGTCGATGGTTTCGTTTAAGTCGATGGTTTCGTTTAAGTCAAAAGACTCTTCTTTCTTGATGTAGGTTGCCTCCTTCTTCATTAATGGCGGTTCCTCATCTTGAGGCATCAGTAAAAGCTTGAAACTAAGACTATAGTGATGGTAAACTTTGCAAGTTTTGTAATACTAATGGTAATGTTGATAGTGGTGACGATGTTAGGGTTGGGTTGTTTATGTGAGAGAAAACTACAAGTGAATAGAATATTAGATTTATTATTAATTTTTATCAAAGTCCTTATATTTTAGCATTATTTATTAAATGATCCTTATAACGCCATCCTTAAACTAATTTGGTAAATGAAGAGCAAATGCATAAATTGATCTTTCTAACGCACTGCCTTTACTAAACATTGCTCTTCATATACCAAAGGCCTAGGATAATCCTCGTTCATTGCGGAATGAAAAGATGATGCGTTTACCAGTGTGGCAAAAACCTTACCTCTAAAGCTAGTTTTTTGGGTGAGAAGGTCCAAGACCACTGAACACGGCAACACTTTATTGCCTTTATATAGTTGTTTGATAATCTTGCGAAAAAAATAGTAGTTCGATAAAAAAGAAAAAAGATTAACGGCTTCTAATAGTTTTTTTACTACGGTTAAATTTTGTACCCTACATATCATAATGTAATCAATCTTATTTGATGAATTGACTTTAGAACTTATGTTGAAAAAGAAAAAGAAAAAGTCAAAGAGTAATAATTTGATATCAAACTCATTAAATCATGGTTCATATTTCTCATGTTAATCTAAATTCTAAACCAAAGACAAGAGGTCAAATTGTGAATAGAAAAAAGCTCCACAAAATCAGCACCATAATATGGAGTTGGACACAAATCCAACATTTACTAGACAAAATATCAACATAATGACAATCAAAACCTCATTCATTGGCTTATTAGGGGGAGGCATGCCCTTTTGACACTAATTTCACTCTCTCCCTCAATAACTCAATCTAACAATAAGGACATAGATTTAGGAACAATTAGTGGAGATATTTATGCAATTGAATAATGTACAAAAGTTAGAGAGAGAAATAGAGATTGATAAAGCAATGGGGATGATGAATATTGATTGACACCCCAACCAACCCAAAAACATCGTGTTTCATTGATCAATACTAATCTCTCTTTCTCTCTCAAAAATCTATCTTTCTACTATTTCTTTATTAATTTTCTTTGTCAAACTATGATTGTCTATAAAAATTGATCAAACATAAGAAGAGTAATGAAAGGAGGCGTTTTCTTTTGTTACGAGAAGAAATGTTTGAATCATGTTGGTGGATTAATTAGTTGAATTCAAACAACATATCAATGAGTCGTTTCTCCACTTAATCCAAAATTTATAGATAAGAATTAGGAAAGTCTTTTCCTTTCTTTATACGATTCAACTATGATTTAATTAAACTGTTTTTTTGGCTTTATTTCTCAAATTAATAATTTCCTAAAAGTGTTATATGAAATGCACTCTTTTTTTGGTTGCGTGTTTAAGATGTAATTAACCTCTGGTATTCTCTAGAGACAAATGTATATATTTTACCTTTTATTTCAATGATATGTTCACTTTTTTGTTTCTCTTTTATATTAAAATATTAAGATTTTTAATTGTGTTACTTACATAAAAGTCTAAAAAAGTTTACAAAAATATAATTTATGATGAAAATAACAGTTGTCCGTTAAATAACAGATAACTGATTGGAGAAAATAAGCATACCAGATCAAACCCCTTTTTTGTAATTCGATTATGTTTGAGTCACAATTCTTAATGATTAAGTTCATTTAAAATTATAAATTATGTAAATTTGTAGAAGAGGAAAATGAATAAATCTTGGAAATGTAATTGGTTATACCTTATTGTTTACACACCACAAACTTCACTCTAAGGTGAAGGACTAAACTTCTTACCATTCCACTCAAGAGTTATTGACACCACAACATAAACATGAGATCTTTGAATGTTGAATAAACCCGGGTGAGTAAACCTTTTCATGGTTTGAAACTATACTCATATATACATATAATTACAGTTTTACTTTCACACCTCTCGTGTACATAGTCACTTTTGAAGGAGGACATGTCGTTTTTATCATATTTTGTAGAGAATTACATATTGATATTCGTAAAATACCTTGACCTCAAATTAAATCTTTAGTTTGACAATCACATATACGTGTTGTAACGTGTAACGTAATTTCCAAGGACAGTTTATATTTAATTCACAAAATTGTCGCACTAATTGTATCTTCTTAAATGCGAAGAAGGTTTGTATCAGATAAAAATATGTTGTTAGTAAATTTACTTATTTTACTTAATAATTTGCTATGCAGCCCCACTTAATCAAGGTCACGACTTTGGAGGATAGAGAAAATTCTTTCGGGAATATAGATTTTAGTCAATAAATATTGATTCAGGGGCATATTTTTTCTTTAGTCCAAAAATTAGCTTGATCAAACATTGCCCCTAATCTTCGTCTTCTCCCTCTCTTATTGCTTTGTATCTCTCTCTCCCACTATCTCGCACAATGTCTCTCTTTTACTCTTTCCCTCTTGTTCTCTTAGTCTCTCTCTAGATTCCTCATTGTCTATCTCTTACTATCTCTCTCTATTGCTCTCGCAATCTGTGTCTCGATCTTTCACTGTTTCTCTCTCAATCTCTCACTGTTTCTCAATCGATCTCTCATTATTTCTCTCCCTCTCTCACACAGACACCGCTCTGGCAAAGGGAAGTGTTTCCTTCATCGGAACTTGACATCGAGGTGAAACCCTCCTCGAGGATTTCGTGTCCACGAAACATTTCGCGTTTGTGACCATGACCATTTCGTGACAACGAATTATGTGATTTCCACAAAGAGATCTATACGGACCAAGAGAGAGAGTCAGACAGAGGGAAAGAAAGATTGCGAGAAAGAGAGATAAAGACTGCGAGAATGATATAAATAGTGAAAGAGAGACATGTCTATAACGACAGACATAATGAAAGTGATCTACAATGATAATGAGAGAGAGATCTAGAGTGAGAACGGCGGAGAGATAATCAGGGAGAGCTATACAGAGAGAGAGTGATAGAGAGATAGAACGAAAGCAACAAGAGAGAAAGAAAGTAACAGTGAGTTAGAGAGGAGAATAGAGGAAAAGAAGAGGTGATAATGGTGGTCGGAATGGTGGTGCCAGAATGGTGGTCGTGGGAAGTTGTGGTGGTGAAGGTGATAAAGATGGTGAAGATTAGGGGGCAATGTTTGATCAAGTGAGATTTAGACTAAAATGAAATATTTCTCCGAAAATAAACAAAAAACATAAATTCTCTAGAGAATCTATTCTCCAGATATTATTCTTTATTCTCCAAAACCATGGTCAAAATTAGTTTTAAAAAAAAAAACTAAACGACTTTAAAGTAACTATTTCCTCAGCTAAACAACTATGAAAATTGACTCCATCTATAATATAATATATGATATGAAAAGGGATAAAACCCCCAACGACAAATTTACTTATTTTACTTAATAATTTGCTATCCAGCCCCACTTAATCAAGGTCGCGGGTTTGGAGAATAGAGAAAATTTTCTCAGGAATATAGATTTTAGTCAATAAATATTGATTCAAGAGCATATTTTTTCTTTAGTCCAAAAATTAACTTGATCAAACATTGCCCCTAATCTTCGTCTTCTCTCTCTCTTATTGCTTTGTATCTCTCTCTCCCACTGTCTCGCACAATGTCTCTCTTTTATTCTTTCCCTCTTGTTCTCTTAGTCTCTTTCTAGATTCTTCATTGTCTATCTCTCTCTATTGCTCTCGCAAATCTGTGCCTCTCGATCTTTCATTGTTTCTCTCTCAATCTCTCACTGTTTCTCAATCGATGTCTCATTATTTCTCTCCCTCTCTCACACAGACACCGCTCTGGCAAAGAAAAGTGTTCCCTTCATCGAAACCTGACATCGAGGTGAAACCCTCCTCGAGGATTTCGTGTCCACGAAACATTTCGCGTTTGTGACCATGACCATTTCGTGACAACGAATTATGTGATTTCTACAAAGAGATCTATACGGGCTAAGAGAGAGACAGACAGACAGAGGGAGAGAAAGATTGCTAGAAAGAGAGATAAAGACTGCGAGAGGGATATAGATAGTGAAAGAGATACATGTCTATAACGAGAGACATAATGAAAGTGATCTACAATGACAATGAGAGAGAGATCTAGAGTGAGAATGACAGAGAGATAATCAGGGAAAGCTATACTGAGAGAGAGTGATAGAGAGATAGAACGAAAGCAACAAGATAGAAAGAAAGTAACAGTGAGTTAGAGAGGAGAACAGAGGAAAGAGAAGAGGTGACAATGGTGGTGCCCAGAATGGTGGTCGTAGGAAGTTATGGTGGTGAAGATGATAAAGATGGTGAAGATTAGGGGGCAATGTTTGATCAAGTGAGATTTTAGACTAAAATGAAATATTTCTCCGAGAATAAACAAAAAACATGAATTCTCTAGAGAATCTATTCTCCAAATATTATTCTTTATTCTCCAAAACCATGGTCAAAATTAGTTAAAAAAAAACTAAACGACTTTAAAGTAACTATTTTGTCACCTAAACAAATATGAAAATTGACTCCATCTATAATATAATATATGATATGGAAAGGGATAAAACCCCCAACGACAAATCATTTTGACTAGAACAATGATAAATAAGATAATTACAGTGATAGTAGTGGGTTAGACTTTTGATTTAGGTCATCTCTTTTTCTTTAAAATCAGTCTTGAATATCTTTAGTAGAAAATGGTCGGCCTTATTATATTCATCCCATTAATTTATCAAAACATTCCCATCATCCCAATCATCTTTAGTCTTTAATCTTAATGATTAAATTTTAATTATCTCTTTTAAAATTGGAAATTATAATAATTAAACATCTAACTGAGCTTCCACGGCATCCACGAACATTTTCCACCCTATAGTTTGTTTTTCAAAATTACACTCCAACACCAATTTCTACTGCATATTAAAATGTGACTTGTCGATCGACTCACCTTTGAGGTGATGTAAGCGGGCTTGATTAATATGTTGTGTAATTATAGATTCATATATCAACTTGTGGTTATAATTTATATTTTCGAGTGGTTTTAAATCTTTATCCGGGTAGGTTAGCGTCTTTTTTTATTCTTGGACTTCGATTTTTGAGAACTAAGTTTATTTCGAGATTTTTTTACTAATTATCAGATTCCACTTGAAACCATGATTTATGTACTTAATTTAAGGTTAATTACGTAAAATCGTTAAAAGGACAGTTGTTTCATACCCAAAGCGACTGATTATAAGTTAATCTGGATAAAGAATTTCTAGGGTTGTTTTCCATCAGAGATTGTTCTCTGGACTCACCACAGATCGATTCTTTCATTTTATTAAAGGATTCGAACGATTTAGTAACAGATTGATGGAGTGAGAGAGGAAGAAAAGAAGAGGGATTTGAGATTTCTAGAGTTCAAACAGAAATTAAAACAACAACGTTTGGCTAATTGAAGTTTCTTGAATCTTTGGATCTATCAATTAACAAGCCTAAACAGAAGGATTCAAAGACTTGTTCGGCAGTGATGGTGGTGGTTGACCTTGCGATTTACATTCATCGGCGACGGTGGTTTTCTCGGTTGGAGCAATTTTAGTATTAGTTTTATATATTTTGTCGACCTTTAGGGTCTTTTCATTCTCGATCTTCAGGATTTTTTTTGTCGACCTTTAGGGTCTTTTATTTGAGTCTGTGTCAGGTCAATTTTTTTCCCTCCGCGAGGCACTTTACATTCGAAAGTTCTATGAACTTATCGCCTGTAACTCTCATGTGGTTCTCAAATAAATAACAATTATCATCCATGTAACTTGTGATTGAATCACATATCAATGAAATATGGTTTCGTTTCGTTTAAAAAAAAAACTAGTCAAGAGGCAGAAGACAAAGAGCCATCTCTATTTGGATTCGGTTATTAATAACCAATATGAAACAGACGTATTTGTGTCGTTGTGTCAGTAGGAATATATAAAATGAACAATGTCACGTACTTACATCTCTCACCTAAATTTTTCATTTATATTTTGATGTAGTGGTCCAAACTTTATGAGTTATGAGCAGGACCACTTTGTTCAACATCGTCACTGCTAACGCTTATATTTTGCATTCTCACTAACCTATTATACACGAAACCCACATAATATATAGTAGTAAAACATAAGGTGGGACCTTTTATCCATCTAACAAATTTAGATGGATTCTTTTGTCTGTACATATTATGTACGTGTACTTTATTATGCATATTACATATTTAATTTAATAATCAATAATGTTCTATTTTTCATCAACCTTATTTGTCAAACCTAAATACTAATCTAGTTGTCCCCTAGTTCCCCTACATTTTTCAATCTCCATGATTCATCAACCCATGCTTCATCATTTATTTATTTAATAAGATATCATGACATGAAACATGAATATCTATCATTTCATTGATTGATTAAAATTAAACAAAAAAGATTTAAGAATATTGAATTTTACAAGATATATAAAGAAAAAAAAGTAAGTAAATATTTTTTCATATATTTTTCTTCTAAATTCAATACAAATCTGTCAAGATTAAAATGGAAGGATTCTTCTATATCTCTCAATCTATAGCTATAAGATCTATGATCTCTATCTATACCTCTCCTCCATCTTTTTCTCTCTCTAAAAATCATTGTAAATATTAAAAACCTTCTACAAACAAAACCTAGTAGAAGGAACCCAAAATCTGAGATCTTCTCCATAAGAAGATCTCTAAAATATAATCTAAATAAAATCTTCCCACACAAAAAAAAAACTAAAATTTTATTTACAAAACTGCCACTGATTGAAGAACCAGCCAAAAATGAAGCTTTTATGAACTCATGAAGCAGCAGAAGGGTTAGCATGAGCATGAGAGAAAGGATAAAATCTGGGTTTGGTATAGTTGAGAGAGAAAGTTGATGGGCTTTTGTTTGTGGTAGTGGTGGTGGTGGTTGGTGCGGCGGCGGCAGAGGAGGAAGGGGCGGCGGTGGTAGTGGTTGTGGCAACTCGCTCACAAGAAGGGCACATAGTAAGAGTTGTTGCCGGAAGTTGCATATGATAAGGATTTGAAGTTTTTAAAGCTCTTAATTCTTGTAATTCTTTCTGTAATCTTCTGTTTTCTTCTGTTAATGTTTCACACCACCTCTTTAAATACTCACAATCAACCTCTGTTTGCTTCAATTTCGTTCTGAAAATTTAATCAAATCAAAACCCATTTTCAAAATCAAGATCTAATCAAAACCCATAAAAGAAAAATTTGTAAAAACCTCAAAATTGAAAATTACCTGGCTCTTCTGTTCTGAAACCAGACTTCTACTTGTCTTGGTCTTAGATTGAGTTGTTTTGCTAAAGCAATCTTTTGTTTCTACAGTTTTATCAAACAAACAAGAACAGAAAAAGGGTTAGAATTAGAACATGGGATTATTAAAAGGAAATCTCTTTCTCTCTCTAGATAGAGTTTGTTTTATGAACTTACTGGGTTGAGGGTATTGTGTTCTTTGAAGCTTTCTTCTAGAAAAGCAGATTGATCTTTAGAAAGTCTAAGTTTCTTTCTAGTAAGACCATTATCTTCTTCATCACTAGCTTTAGAAGAAGTTCTTTCATTATCAACTTCGTTTAAACCTGCAATTTCTGAATCTCTTTTGCATCCATTTCTGTAAATTGAGAAATCTATCTGAAAGGAAGAAACAGTAGTACTATTTGGGGAAGAAATTGCAGCTCCATTATCAATATCTTCGTTTGATGGTAAAAGATTAACATCAAATCCTCTCGAACCCGATTCAGAATTCCCTGCAAGAATCACCCAAATCAATCAATACCAGCATAAATTAGTAAACAGAGAGTGAAATTTTGAGGAACAATATTTTGGGTTTTGATGATTTTTTAAGTACCGTTTTCAGAAATCCGAGCAAACCCAGTTTGATTAAGAGGAATAGGAGCTAAAGGAAGAAGATCAAGCTGAAGAGGTGGATCTGAAGAAACCCTTATTTCATCTCTATGATCTTCATCATTTTTCTCTGATATATCTTCATCTTTATCACACAGACCAACACTTAAACCCATGCAAAACCCTAAATTCTTATTGTTTGTCTTATTACGATTCTTATCAGTACTACCACCAAATGGATTTGTTGAAGATTCTCCTAAACTCAAACCTAACTCCATCTCAAGAAACAGAGGTACCTACAGAGGAAAGAGGCGTTTCTAGAGAGAGAAAGAGATTATGGGATTGAAAAAGGACCAGAGTCTTTATGAAGACCCTATCCGAACCTTTTATACATATTAATACACCGTGTTTGACCGAAAACTCCCGTTGTCAACACACGTGTGAAACCTTCTAAGGGTTTTAGTGTGCTTGCGATTTGGTGCTTTCGATTTATGTTATTTCTGTACATCGCTTAATTTGTGCCTTACATCAACCATATGAGAATCTTAAGTTGCCAAAGACAACTGTTTTCTACTTTACAAAACTATTTACTATTAGTTTATTAGACACAAACATTTTTTTTGTGGGTTATTTCCCATATGGCCCCCTACTTTGTGACTAGCTTCCCGCCTGGCCCCCTACTTTACGAAAAATACCCATATGGCCCCCTTCCGTTATAACACCGTCACTCTCTCTCCTCCATCTCTTTTTCTCTCTCTGCCATGTCACGCCACATCATCTGTTACGCCACCTCATCACCTTCTCCGACAAAGGTCGCCGGCCGGCCAAATTTCCGGCCGGCGACCTCCAACTAAAAAAAAAAAAAATTCTCTCACTAAAATTTTTCTTTTTTTTTTTTTCTTTCCCCAGACCTTGAACGGATCTGTTCAAGGTCGTTCAGACCTTGAACAGATTCGTTCAAGACGGATCAATCCTCGATCTAGAGAGAGAGAGGAGAAAGAAAAAAAAATAAAAAATTTAGTGAGAGAGAGAGGAGAGAGAAAAAAAACTTTTTTTTTTTTTTTTAGTTTGAAGGTCGCTGGCCGGAAATTTGGCCGGCCGGCGACCTTTGCCGGAGAAGGTGATGAGGTGGTGTAACAGATGATGTGGCGTGACATGGCAGAGAGAGAAAAAGAGATGGAGGAGAGAGAGTGACGGAAGGGGGCCATATGGGTATTTTTCGTAAAGTGGGGGGCCAGGCGGGAAGCTGGTCACAAAGTAGGGGGCCATATAGGAAATAACCCTTTTTTTGTTAAATTGCTAAACAATAGGAAAATCTATTCTATTGCTATTATCTAGCAAATATTATATTGAGAATCTTAAAAAAAATATTACTACAAATTAAAATCGAAGAAGAATGACTATAAAAATAGATATAATTTCTTCTTGAAATACTAATTCATCAGTTTTATAGGAAAAATCTGATGAGAAATGAATACATATCAATATCATCAAAAGAGAGAGAAAAAGAAAATTGACACGAGAAATTTGGAATAATAATTAGTTTTGGTAATCTCGTCTAAAAGGAAAATTGAGCCCCAAGATTTAAATCCATATTTTGATTATTTTAATTTACTTATTTTTGTCAAATAATTTTTTTGAGTAAAATAGAGTTGTATATAACAAGGAAAGGAAATACGGTTATATTTAATTTTCGATTTTGGTGTTGGTTAGCAATTTAAGACATTAATTTAATTAGTTTTATTTAATTATTTTTGTCGTATAAATGTCTTAAGTAAAAATAGAGTTTTTTTTTGTTGAACAAGTAAAAATAGAGTTGCGTATAGTAGCATAAAAAAAAGTGAAACGTTGGGCCACCTCTTTAAGTTCGTAATCACAAATTTTGGTAAATTAAGGGAAGGATTTAGTATTTCATTTGTATAGAATTGAATGTAAGAAAATTTTTCTGATATTTTAAATCACTATTATGACAGTTTTTTTTTATATGAACTCATGACTATTATGATAGTTGATTTGTTTACTCTGGCAATGTGGCATGACTATTTGAGTTCTTTCTTTTTTGGCCCTCTATTTTGTGACTGGCTTCTTTTTTTACTTCTTATTTTTCATAAATTTAAATTTGACTCTCTATTTTTAATTCTGTCAATTAACTTTGATAAAAACATTAAGCCACCTCATCCCACCTACTCGCCTCCACCTCACCTCCATCTCTCTCTACCTCAACCTCAAATCTCCCTCCACCTAACATCTCTCTCCACCTTAACTCTCTCTTCTCCGACAAAAAGGTCACTGGTCGGAAAATTTTGGATGGGCGACCTTCAACACACAAAAAACAATTCTCTCTTAAACACTCCGAGCGAAGAGATTTCCCTTCGTCGGGGGTATGGTTTAACAGACTTGCGAAGGTCTGGTTCAACAGACTTTTGAAGGTCTGGTTCAACAGACCTCCGGCGTAGGGAAACCCCTTAGCCGGAGTTTTTAAAGAAAGAAATGAGAGAAATTTTTTTTTGTATTGAAGGTCGCCGCCCTGAAATGTGAGGTGGAGAGAGATTTGAGGTTGAGGTGAACAGAGATGAAAGTGAAATGGTTGGGATGAGGTGGCTTAATGTTTTTTAATTAATCTTATTTTTAAAATATATTTATAAGAAGGGAAAAATACACACGTAGCTCAGGAGCGGAAAACGTGCAGAATATATTTAAGGGGATGATATATGTGTTGTCAGGGCCGGCCATGAGCCCAAAGCAGGCAAAGCCTCGCTTTGGGCCACAACATGATAGGGCCACATTTTATGCCAGAGTTTTAAAAGCGCTCCAAATCTTATAACTTTTATAGCTAGATTTTATGGGCCCCCAAAAATTATAAAACAAGAGAGATGGGCCACATTTTAAAACATGAGATCATATAGACCAACACCAGTTCAACCCACCTACTGTTGACCCATTTGGAAATTTAAACCCTAGTTTTAAGTTGGCCCAGCCCCCAAGTTCTAAGTCCCTCTCTTTCCATTTCTTCCCATATCCCTAGTCCTCTACCCACAACCGACCACCGTCTAAGACAGCAGGAGTGCAAGACTCCAAGTTCTACCCCCACCACCGTCCAACCCATCACTCCCCAGTCCCCACAACAATTTCAAGTCTTCAAATTCTCAATTTCAACCCCCAGTTCTATTCCCCACTTTCCATTTCTGGTCACGACTCTTGCTTATTGATCTAAGTTAATAGAACGATCTGCTGGGTTTCTTTTTGTGAAGGGTTAGAATATAAAAAAGGTAACTGATATTAAGAGTAGGATGGGAAAAATCATTGCATCATTTTCTAATCTTTTTTTTTTCCGATTCTTTTGCTATCAAACCACAACTAACACTATCACTATAACTACCAAAAATAAAGCTAAAATTTCTTCGACTTTTTTTCTCAGAAACTAATGTTTTATTTCGGTCAAGTGACTCGGCGAGTTTCAAACTCGCTGAACCACTTAACTTGAACTTCTGTGGTCTCTTTTCTAATAAAATAACTTTTTAATGTTTATTTTGGTTTAAAATAAAAAGAAGGAAACCAAACTGCATAATTATTAACACAAATTTATGTTCAAACCTCACATTATGTGTAAGGAAAATGTAGAGAGTTTAGATTTAATTTTTTTTGCTTATGAAACGTGCGTGGGCTACATTATTAAATCTCGCTTTGGGCCTCCAATATCTCAGGACCGGCCCTGTGTGTTGTAGGATAAATGGGGTTAAGTGTTAGAGGGGGGGGGGGGGGACGAATCGGTGCGACACGAGACTGAATCTCAGTGGATCGTGGCAGCAAGGCCACTCTACCACTTACAATACCCCGTCGTGTATTTAAGTCGTTTGTAAAGGATTCTATCCGCTGTCCCGTGGGAGTTATGACTTCTTTATCAAAGTTAACTGACGGAGTTAAAAATAGAAGATCAAATTTAAATTTATGATAATTAAGGGGCCAAAATAAAAGCTGGTCACAAAGTAAGGGACCAAAAGAAAAATAACTCCAACTATTTTACATGTAACTAATGTTTGTGCTATCCTTATGGTCTAAAGTCATGAAGACCATAACATTTTTAACTAATAAAATTCCTTCAACAATCAACGGGTCTAGACAGTTCAACAAAAAAAAAAGAACGGGTCTAGACTCTAGACAACTAATCATTTGGGTTTTGACAATTTAGCTTAACCTTTTAACTTTGACTTGGATCACCAACCAACTAAACTTGGTGAAACCGTGTTTTATGACGTTTAACAAGGGTTGATCAAACGGTCCAACTTCGGATTTTCGGGAGTAGAAAGTGATGAAAATTGAGTGGTATTTCGCGGTAATGAGGTGGGTCCCAGAGTTAGGGTTTCTTACGACGGTGAATGATAACCGGATACCCCGGTAATGGAAAGGTGACTAGTGAAAGAGGGGTCACAGATGTCATGCTTTGAGGATCATTGCAATTATTGAACTCATGCAGGAAAGAGTTTAGAGAGAGAAAGAGACATGGGGTGAAGGATGAAGGGTGTTTCATGTTTGTGGGAATGGTGGAGAGAGGGCCCCATTGATTGAGGCCTTTATGGCATTCAACAACATCCATCTAGGGGTGGGAATTCGAGGAGCCCGAACACGCTCACGGGCACCCGAGCCCAACGAGGACCATGGACGCTCGCGTCCGTCTCTGGTACAACTCGTCTAGCCAGCTAAATTTTAGTGCGCGGGCATGTGTTAAAACCTCTACTCGCACACCCGCCCATGCCCGCACCCACTTAACCTCACCCAATGATAATCAACCAAATTACATCAACTTTATGGGTTGATGAAGCCCCAGCTGTCTATGTTGCTAGGCTTAGTTGAGATAGTATACAATATGTTTGAGGGCAATCACACGAACCCAATACATTGCTTTGCAATGGCCTAAGAGAATTCATAGTAGAATACTGAAGTAGTCTTTGGCTTTGAGGGAACAAAGAGTGGGGTAAGTTTGTATTATATCTCATGAGAATTCTTCATTAGTTTTCAATGTGAGATTAAATTTCTAAAAGAAACAACACAAATAACGTCTAGTTTTAATCCACATTGTCTCTTTAGAATCAGGAAAGGTGTTTGCAGATTCTACAAAAAAAAAGGAAAAAATGATTTTTTCCAAGTCATTAGATTACCCACTACACGCCCGCTCATACCCGAATTACTCGAACTTCTTAATGGGCTTGGACGGGTAATGGGCAAGGCGAATTTCAAAACTGCCTGCCCACTTAACCCGTTTACCCTAATAGCCATTGAAATTTTGTGCCCGACCCGCCCAGCCCGATGCTTCAAGTGCCCATGGACGCCCATACCCGCCCAATTCCCACCCCTACATCCATCACACCTCCTTCGTCCTTACCCATCATTAAAAAAAAAAGTCCTTACTCATCACTTGTGTTTTGAGGGCGGTGAAAATAACCAACAAATAATACGTTGTTATAAGATGGTGCGGACTAGCCTTCCGGGCTGCTAGTGATACTGTCCGCTTTGGCACACTTGGGTCTCACGGTTTTAAAATGCCTCACTAGAGAAGGGTACTTAACCTCTTAAGAAGAGCACACTCCTGTCTCCCACCAATGTGAGATTGCTTTACAACACACCCTCCCAAAACCACATCACAGTAGAGCGAATCGTGTTGATAACGTGTTATAGGATGGTGCGGACCAGCCTTCCGGGCTGCTAGTTTTACTGTCCGCTTTGGCACACTTGGACCTTACGGTTTTAAAAGACCTCACTAGAGAAAGGTGCTTAACCTCTTAAGAGGAGCACCGCACTCCTGTCTCCCACCAATGTGAGATTGCTTTACAACATACACTACTATTTTTCCAATATACTATTTTTCCAATTAAATCTTAAATCTTCCATTGTCAATCCCTCCTCCCCCAAAAAAAGACATATTTTCCTATTAAAGAAAAGGAACATATTTTCTATGCGTCGTCACCGGCAAAATCTCTTTTTTACATCCACAAAATATAAACTCTCTTGGCAGGTTATCCTTCTCTTTTAAGTTCGAGTTGAGATTTGTTTCAAAGTCTGGATTGACTTATTCACATTTAAAGTTGTTTATTTCCGTTATACTTGTTTGAGTAACTGAACTATATTGATTTTATTACGTTGATGTGTGATACAATTTAAACTTTGAAGTAAAAAGATATATCTGAAGTAAAAAGATATATCTGAAGTAAACAATCAGTTGATCGCCTTCTCATGTGAGTTGTTTCATACATAAAATTTGTATATTTGAAGAAACATACTCTAAACAATAAACTTATTTTAGACTTTAATAGAAATGAACGGTCTACAAAGTCAAAAAATCCATCAATACAGACAATTTGTTGACTACAACATAGAGACTACCAATTACTCATGAGTTTCAAGTATATTTTGACTTTAGGTCTTCTAGCATTATTTGCTGGTATTTAACCGCTCCAATAGGGAATGGCAATAAGGGGTATCTAGAATAGGGGTGGGAATCAGTCCAGATCGGATCGACCAAGTTCATATCATTTCTCGGGTCGGTCCGACTTTGAAATTCTTTGTCTGTTCAGATTCTCGGGTTTAATCAGGCGAGTTATTTTAAAAATCCTAATGTCTAAAATCTGTCCAAGTCCGTCAAACTTTTTTTTGTTTCTCTGTTTATCAAGCGGTCCGTTATCGGGTTTTCACCAAAAATTCGAAATATCTCGGCCAAAGTGAACAAACTATTTCTATTACCATGATACTGCAATTCCCATCGAAACTAAAATTTAATTAAGTTTCTCTTTATAATGTCTTGTCAAAGGGCACCTCGGACAACAATATATGTATATTTATATTATCTCCTTAAAATATTTAAAAAATACTAAAGTACATTTAATCTATTTTATACATCGTTTTACCTGCATGTCACTACCATATTTTGTTACTTAGTCACCACCACCATACAACCGTCATATTCACGGTCCACCATCATACCTATGTGTAGTAATGTATAATTATATGTTGTATATATATGTGATACATACCTACAAACAAACAAGGATACATACAATGTACCTAAATATTATCGTATAAATGAATGACATTATTAAGTGGGTTACGTCGGATAAATATTGTCGGACTGACTCGACCAGAATCTCAGGTAGCACTTAAAAAATCGAACTAGACTTGTTTATTTCACTGGATCAGTCAGACTGAATCCGCCTTAGGATTTCAAAAACTTGTGGGCTCTAACGGATTCGGATGCTCACAACGGATTTCAGGTTTTCAAATTTTTCCCCGACCTTATTATAGAGAAGCAACATAAGGAATGGGGTTGGAAGTAGGGGTGAAATTTTGGCCCAGAAACTCGGAACCCGCTCACGACTGTCCGTGTTCGAAAGTCCGTGACTGTTCGATGCCCGAATCGGTACGCACCCGCCCGACCGAAAGAGCCTAAGCGGACGGACGCAGGCATAGGTCTTTACCCGGTGATCCGACCGAGTCCGCCCGCTTATATAATTCTCCCGACCGAACCCGTCCATACCCGTCTGTTTGTCCTACCCGTTATACCCGCCGGCCTCTATGTTTGATTTTAAGCCTTTAGATTTGAAGGGTTAGCTACAACTGTTAGATTTCAAGTGTAATAGTCCCACATCGCTCACGAGAGTGTCTAGAGCCTGGGCTATAGGTGTACGTTGGCGCTTAGTAAGTACTGAGGCCTTTTGGGGGGACTCCTGGAGTCCTGGCCAAGAACAAAACCTCATACCACCTGTGCGTGGTGGTGGACAAAGGGAGGACAATATCGACAACTACTAAGGCCTGGGGAGTCACATTTGGTATCAGAGTCGAGGACGGCTCTTCGCTGAGGGTGGGGGGATGTAATAGTCCCACATCGCTCACGAGAGTGTCCAGAGCCTGGGCTATAGGTGTACGTTGGCGCTTAGTAAGTGTCGAGGCCTTTTGGGGGGACTCCTGGAGTCCTGGCCAAGAACAAAACCTCATACCACCTGTGCGTGGTGGTGGACAAAGGGAGGACAATATCGGCAACTACTAAGGCCTGGGGCGTCACATCAAGAGTAAAAATATATAACCCTAGAAATCACTTTCCTTAATCTTGTCTTTGCCTCTCTACTTCTTTGGTCCCTTCTCCTCGAAAATCTCATCAGTAACCGTAGAATCACACCGACCGTGATCCGTGAGAAGAAAAATAGAACCGATCTTAATCAATGAGAAACTTCAATGATTATCTTTTAATTTTGTATTCATTTACTTTTTAGAATTGTAAATTTGAGAGTTTAGAAAGTTGTATTTAGCTACTAAACAATTTTAATTTCGAATAAGAATTTATTTATTTGTTTATTAGTGACCGGTGCCCGACCGACCAATACCTGTTTGTCCGACTATCAAAACGGTCACGGACGGACATTTTTTAGAGAAAATTCAAAATGTCCGTTCTTTTTATCTGGATGTTCGAGTGGAAACTTAAGATTTGTGCATGTTCCGTTCGGATCGGTTGAGTTAGTGTCTGTTTCCCGTCCCCTCCAACACATTCCCATCCCTAGTTGGAAGTGGGGGTTGGGCCGTTTGAGGGGGTGGGAGAGAGAAGAGGTACAAATTGTGGGGCAACAGGAGACAAACTATTCTGATCAAAATCATTAGTACGGCTCCTCCCCAACCAAATTTCCTCTCTCTCTCCTTTTTATTTTTTATTTTTTAGTTCGTAGAGATATTTTGCCCCTTCCTGGAGACAATTGTGAGTGGGGTCCAACCAACAATAGTTGTCCCGTCTATTCCATATAAAAAATATAAAATGATAATTATGGGTTGATTGAATGGGTCTGTCAGGGGCTCATCGTCCTTTTCCTAATCTACTCTCTCTCTCTCTTAACTCTCATCTCATGTCTTCTCATCTCTCATCATCATTACCTCTATGTACTCTTTCTCTCTCTAGAGTCTAGACCTGTGTCTGTGTGGTCTATATACCTATAATACAGGCTCCGTCTGTGTCTGAGCAGGCGTTATGTTGCTAATGATGTACAGCCAAATTATAAAAAGAGTACACCTTCAGATGTGTCTACTAATTCAACTCAATACCAACGTGTATGCCTTTTCACACTCTGCCCACTCTAATACTGACCAATTACTCAGTGTGTTTAGGTCTACTGTCTACCCAAAATAAAAATAAAATTAAAATTAAAAATAACACTGCAAATGTGAGGATAGTTCCACATGTGAGAATGAGTTCCTAGCAATCAAGAATATAAAGTATAGGTTGTTAAGTTTGTGGTCATCCAACTCAAAACTAATTGGCAATAAGTGGAAAGGACCTAGACATTATATTCTTGGTTGCTAGATACCCATTCTCCCATGTGAGACTATTCTCACACGCCCCCTCACGTGTAGCTTTCTTTGAGCCTAGCACGTGTGTTTTTTTTTCTTTCGGGTGACGTGGAGCACGTGTGGCTTTTAAGCCTATCACGAGTGAGCCTAGCTCTGATACCATGTTAAGTTTGTGGTCATCCAACTCAAAACCAATTGGCAATGAGTGGAGAGGACCTAGACATTATATTTTTGGTTGCTAGATACCCATTGTCCCAAGTGAGACTATTCTCACAGGTCTTCTCCACTCATTGCCAATTGATTTTGAGTTGGGTGTCTACAAACTTAACAGCAAAAGACTGTAACAGAAAAAAAAAAATATAACTAACCAGCATCAAAAAAAACTTGAGCCAAAAAAGAAAAACATCAACATTCTCATTTTCTTTCCTTTTTGTTGCCAATTTTTATTGGCCTAATGACTTTCGTCACGTTGTCCTTATACATTGATTGTTATTTTTTTTTTTTTTTTTGTTGAAAGTACATTGATTGTTACTTAAGTTTATAATGTTTTTGAATCATTTTTATTAGATGAACAATCGTACATATAACAAATTTAAGACTTCTAGTATGAATCGAATTAGCTATGCAAGAAATTGGTCATATACTAGAGTAAAAGAAATAATCTAATTTTTTTTAATAAAAATTGTGAATAAGATTGTATGTTTCTTTGGTATTTTGTGTCTAACTATATGGTAATTTATGAATTTGTTTAGTCATTTTTTATGTATGGTCCGATTAGTATGTAATAATGTTTCATGATGGAGATACATTTGCTACCCGTGGAACGATTGGATTGACACACAAAAATCATCCTATTGCATAATTATGGTCATTTTTTATACAAATTTTCTTTTGTTATTTCATCATCTCGCTAATCTATTTGTAAAATTCAACCCAATAATTTCAATGAGAAGTACTTATAAACAAAACACTATTTCATAATGGAACATAGATTCACATCTCTTTACCCACTTGCCCATCATCCATGTCATGACATACTCTGTGGGATCTAATTAGTTAGGTAGAGTGCATGAGTAAGTTGATAATAGTGGACAAATACTGGTTCCCCCATTCTTCCTAATTTCTTGAATTAAGGGCCAATTAGTAGTAGAATCAAAATATAGTGGAAGATGATCTAATCAACAAAAAGTAAAAATTAGAAAAAAAAAAAAAAAAAATAGAACAAAAAGACAAAGCATGATGGTCGTCTACTTTCTTAAGTTCCCATCCTAAAACTTAGTATTAAAATTAAAATATCATATCCTCTTTCACACCCTTTTCTTATAAAGTGTAAAATATCGAAAGCCTTTGACCGACTAGTTGTAAATAGTACTTGAGAACCGTCACAACGTCAATACATTGGAAGAGTGAGAATAGATTATCTGAAGTTCGAATTATTTTGTTCAATTTTGACTATATATCAGATATCGTATTGATCAACAAATGAAATTTTTCTTATAAATAACTAAAGCATTTTCGTTTATAAAACGCTATATATGGTCTAATTAAATCACAAAAATCTCTCTCTCTCTCTATCTTGGTTTTTGTATTACAAGTTGAGAGATAAATAATGAGGAAAGAAAGGGGAAAACAAGAGAAGAAAAGGCATTTTGGCATGCAATGTTTGGACCCAAAAAAGTATCAAAATGTTCAATTGGACATCATGATTAGGCCTTCATTTTTAATATCATGATATACAAATCAAAATGTCCGTCACGAATTTACATATTAAAATTAGATAATGTTCTAAAGTTAGTGATGGATGATGTCTAAACTAATCAATTAGGCATGAAGTTTGAGTGTTTTTCATGTCAATTAGTATTGTGCATGATAGTAATCTCATGAGGCCAGGCCAAATAGATTAAGCTGCAATATTTGATGTTCTTTTTTTGTCCCCTAATCATTGGACAAATTTGATGATATTAGTTAAACTGAAATGAGTGGTATTAACCTTTTAATTAAGAGATCATGTCTATCTAATAATTTAACTCTATCCATCACTTTTTCAAATGATTTTTATTCTAAAGCAAAAGAGATTTGTGGAAAGATTTTTGTAATTATTAGAAATGATGTCTGAGATCATACTTGATAAATTGAGGTCGATCATAAACTTTAAATCATTTATAAAAATAGAATTTGATAGAATGACTACTAAAAAACTAGTATTCAAATCGTATTAGTTAGAAAAATACAAGTTGTTCTCGTTTATAACTAGCTACTTTAGTTGGAGGCATTATATAAGAGAAATTAAAGTTCCGACTTTGTAATTTTAGAGTAAATCTTTTGTCTATGTATGAGCTTGGTGGGAGAGTGTCCAACTATAAGAATTAGGGATATTGGGGGAAGGTCCAAACATAGTAATAAAGCATGAAAAGAGAGAAGATATTAATAATGGACGCATGTACCAACTTTGGGAATAAAAAAGTTGATTAAGGGGACAGATTTGAACAAATGATTAATGGGCATATAAGAAGAAGAAAATATAGTTGATGATAGGGGCATGCCTTGAAATATAAGCATTTTTCTGTCTCTCGTCTTGTTTATGTGTGGTTCAATCATAAACTTTGCTTCCCCACATTTATATTTATTTTGGCACTTATGGGGCTTGTCATCACCATCATTACCATTTTCTTTCTTGTGCACCATCATCATCATGAGCGGCCCTGACTTTTCGGTGGCCCGAAGCGAGGTCTGAAAATGTGGCCCTTTCTACCAAATTGTAAAACGTCTAAATGTATTTACATGAAAACGATAAGTACCGCAAAATATTTTCATCATATTTATATAACAAAATAAATTTTTTGATAATTACAATCATTGAAATTTTGTTCTTCTTAAATTTTTCGATGCAAAGTCACTAATAATCGTCGAATAATCAAAACTGTCAGCTATATCCTTCTCAATAGATATGATAGCTAACCAGTTTAACCTTTCTTCTGACATAGGAGATCGAATATAAGACTTAATCAACTTCAACTTAGAAAAACTTCTTTCTGCAGAGGCAACAATAACTGGTATCGTTTACATAATTCTATAAGAAACTCATGTGTTTGGTTAACAACCTTTCATATCTTTCAAAAAATCTAGTAAATCTGTTGGTCTTTTGATCTCATTTGGTAAAAGACGCTTCAACATTTTCAGTTTAGAAACTAAGTCTAGTCCGTCTATGTTTTATGACTCATTATGTTTGAAAAAGGTTTCAAAGTGAACACACGAATATCTCAAATTACCATCATCTTGGGAGTTTAACTTTTTTAACTCAAACAGAAAACTAAATATTTCTTTGTATTTCTAGTTTGCTCGAATATGCTCTTAAATGAAGAAAAAGTCTGATCTAATATGTATATGTAATAATTAACTCTAAATGCTTCTTCAAGTGACATTGATGGATCTTCACACGCATTCTCGTCAAACTGTGTCTTTCTTTGAATAATACGTTTTTTCCAAAATGTTGTTTAACTCCCATTTTAATGGCAATCTCTTTAGCTTCAACCATGCCTTCTTCAAATCTCACTTCTCTATAATCTTCAAGAGAACGAATGAGTCCATTCAATTTCTCTAATGCAACATCAATATCTATATCTTCAGCTTGAAGTGTTTTGCTAATTGAGTTTACCGCAAACAATATATTATGCCAATTAACTATATGCTCAAAAGGAATTCAAAATTTTTAAACTCTTGTTTTAATATATTTTTGGCATCATAAACTGTTTTTGAACCATCACTTGTCTCCACCAATTCTTTTAAAGCTTCTCGTAATTGCGGAGCTTGAAACCTAATGTCTAGGCGGCCCTTTTTACTTAACATTTTTTAAATTGGATAAGCTTCTCGTAATCATAACTTGTCTCTACCAGTTTTTGAATCAACACTTTTTACTCTACTTTCACATAAATCAAACAAACGGTTGAGCCCACCATCTATTTAAAGATCATCAAATTTGGTGGCCCTTTTTTACTTGATGTTTTTTAAATGGGGCCCTTATAATTTTGTTAGAGAGTTGGACTTCTTATATATTTCTTACAAAAATTAATGTCTCGGTGGCCCCTAAAAGCCGGTGGCCCGAAGCGACGCTTTGTTCGCTTTGGCCCAGGGCCACCCCTGATCATCATCATTATCGACATAATCAACCATCATCCATCTGGAGCGATGAAGAGAGGACTACCCTCCATCTTCCTCAACGTATTTCAGATCTTGTGAGATTTTTTTGGGAAACAAAGAGATGGAAATAAAGAGAGAGTGAGAGGAAGAGAGGTTTGGTGACTTTGTGGTTTTAGTGGTCGGAGGGCGGGGTGGTGGTGGAAAGAGGAGACAAATTTTTTCAGTGCAGGTTGTTGACAGGTTCTCTACGAAAGACCTTTGAGCTTAACACGTGTGTGTGTGTTTTTTTTTCTTTCGGATGACATGTAGCACATGTGGTTTTTAAACCCATCACGTGTGGGCCTAGCTCTGATACCATGTTAAGTTTCTTGGTTGCTAGATATCCATTCTTACATGTGAGACTATTTTCACAGAGCAAAACACAACAATAGAAAGATAAAAGATGTGAATACTTCTGAAAATAAGCTTAACAAAGTAATGTAAATTGACTAATGATTGGGCGGAAGAATTTTTTCAACAAAACTAAGTTAACTTTTACGTAAAGTTTGCATTCATTGTTTGCTTGTGTAATCTCAATTTCTGGTTAATTTGATGATTAATAGCAATACAACACCAAACTTGTGAAGAGATGGCACATGAAATGTGCATCTTCAATACTCTCTTCTTTTAGCATACTCTCGAATGTCACATGAAATGTGCATCTTCAATTTAGCATACTCCTCAATGTCACATGAAATTTGCATCTTCAGTACCTCTCTTTTTTCTTTCTTTCTCTAGGTTCTTGGCCTTGGGGGCACCAATTGTTGTTCTTCTGGTATTATGAAAAAACCAAGAATAATAAATTAATATTATATCTCAAACAGATTAAAAGGAAAACAATATTATTTAAAACAGGGATTAAATAAAAGATTAGAGAGAGAAAGCCGAGTCGAGTTGTCTCTTTCCTTAAGACAGTGAACACCCTGGTATTAGTACTAAAACCAGTAAGGTGTTTGTCTCCCAGGATACAACGGCTGTACCTTTCAGTATGACGACTAAGAGTACTTCGTTTTCTGAAAGCGTGCGAACTTAGAACAAGTAGTAAGAACGACAGATGAATCGACTTCTTAAACTCTAAATGCTATGTAACTGTGAATGCTAAAATTTTCGTGTTTTGTTTGCTGGATTCTGTTTGGTATTTATAGAAGTATTGGTGACACTTCAGACAGGTGCCTTGAAAAGAATGGATGCTTCCCAACAGTCATATTTGTCTGTTGGTTTTCGGGTGTCATGTTGACCGTCAGATCTTAACGGATCTATTAAGATCTCGCGCATTGAACGCCCGCCGTTAGATCATCAACGGATCTATCTTAAAGAGCGCCAAATATCCTGACCGTCAGATCATATCTATGATCGTAAAATCCAAGGCTCCAATCGCTCCTCGCGAAGTGCAAAGTGCAAAGTGCAAAGTGCAAAGTGCGTGCGGGCGCCTCAAAAGCGCCCTAAACGCCCACGCCGCGCGTGCGCGTGCGTGGTTTGCGTGGTGCAAACCACGTGAGTCACCTTTCTATTCTAAAGAACATACCATAAATATATGGAAGGTTCTATATAAGGAAATAAAACGTTTCCTCCTTCATAAATGTGGTACTAACTCAAAATCCCGGTTTTGAGTTAATGGTACCCATACCAAACGAATTTTGTAATAACTCACTCATACGGAATCGGATTTGGACAAAATTTGAGTCTAAATTCAAGAGCTCGACGAGACGAATCCAACTAGACGTCTTGATCGAGATTCCGATGAATGTAGGTACCTCAAATTAAGGAAAAACCGGTCCAGCTCCTTTTGAGCTAAGTACCGATTCCAACACCAATTTAATTAGTAAACATCCCATCACCAGCAGAAATGAAGTTCACATAGGAGTTGAGCAGAATCTTAAGGGAGGATAAGGAAGCTGGGAAACTGTAGTTATGAATTTCATAGACTCATCTGCCAACAAATAGTGCTGCCAACAAATAGTGCAGAGATAGATCGATATCGACATTCTAAGCATAAATATACCTAGTTACCTACTCATGAGCGAGTTACTATGAGTTCCAGTCCATTACTTTTTCCTTGAAAACCAGTAGCGAAGTTCGTGAATTGGTCACGGCGTAAAACAAGGAGAAAAAGAAATCCAAAATGTATGATAGGGTTATCTGCGACATTAGCCCGCCTTTGTGAAGTTTAGGCAACCCATCACCTGTATGCACACGATATGTTTAACCGTGGGACATCAGGAGAGTTTCTCGAATAGATTGAAATTTACGATATCTTATTAATGATATTAAGAAACTCCTTACGTTACGAATATAAAGGAATGAGAAGAACTTCGTTCAGTGACAAAGTAAATTGAGCTATTATAGGGAATTTTAGGATCATGAACTCGGTGTGTTAAAAATGAGGTTCAACTTGAAATATGGAAGAAAGTGACAAACCAAACAATCACCAACTGTGAATTTTGTAGGTGCAAAATTACAGAGTGAAAGAGGAATCACTACCATTCGACACACCGCCTGAAAATGAGGATCAGATATTACCATGGCATCATAGTTTGTGCACTAACAGTAAAAATAAACTCTAAAAGCTACTAATACAAACATGTAGTAGAATAAGTTGCAGGTGATCATCTTACTCCTATATAAAGTTGCAGGTGATCCACACAAGATCCTTGAGAAAATGTGAAATTTTGATCATCTTGGGAGTGAAAATCCATAATTTATTGACTTTGGGTATAAATAAGTTCGATTTAAGAATAAATGGACTCTCATGTCTTATAGGATGGCCTTAAAGATCTCTCTATATGGCCCTTCGGACCATATAGATGTCTTTGAGATGTTCGTTATTGAGCTTATTCAATTCACGATTTAATTTATACAATGTAATGATGTAATGACTCTCAAGTCTATATAAAAAAACCATTACACCATAATACATAGATATATCAAGGAAAATAAAATAAGTTTATCAATAAGTTTACATAAATGATACACGAAATAGTTAAACGATAGCTCATTTAAAACTTTCTCTTTTACGAATCTCGGTGACAAATATGCTTCGCACAGAACATCATAGAAAGAATACATTATTTAAGCTAAGGAAACATAATGATAACATAGTTCATTAACATTTTGTTGACAGGGGATTGAGAATTCCCTATTGAAGTTAAAAAAAAGAACAATTCAACCAAATAAAATAAAAGTAGATGATACAACCAACTAGCCACATTAGCTTGCAAAATTGGCCCCAAATGAACTTCATGGTTCCCAATGTACCAGCAACATAGACACAAATTATATCATAATTTGCTTCTTATCTTAAACAACATCATTAATCAAACGTTTATGGCGATTATAATTCTTCTTCTCTATAAATACCCTTGATGCCCCTTCAATTGTTCTTCGCCATGTCTACAAAATTTCCACATTAAAAAAAAAATCACAAAAATTAATATTGATAAAAAAAAAAAAAATCAAGTTTGGGTATATAATTCACACACCTTCTCAATAGCTCCAATGAAGGACTTGTTCTTAGATCTAAACTGCTTTGATCTACCAATCCCAAGTTGTCTAAGTAATGTTGATCTCTGATTTGTCACCGGCGTTGTAGTCATAGGAGAAAGAAGAGATCTTCTTTCAACTAATTTTGAAGTACCATTTCTTGAAACAGGACTACTAATTTCAGAATTAACAGTAAGTTTGGAAATGGGTTTGCATCTTTTCTGTCGTTTGGGTTCTTGTTGTTTCTTTCTTGGGTGGTGGTTGTTGTCTGGTTGATTAAGATCTTCAAGTTCAGCAAATTTACGAAGCAATTGATCTGAAGATGCTTTGTTTACATGCTGGATTTTAGCTGTAGTAGACTCCATTACTACTCTGATTGTTACCAGGTTTAGAGAGAGAGAGAGAAAGTAGAGAGAGAAGAATGGAGGTGAGTGTTGCCGCCTTATTTGTGTAGGGAGAAGGGAGATGACCGTTAATAGATAGAGAGAGAGAGAAAGAGGGTTGGGATGATGGTGAAGAATCTTTAATTGAATAATGAAGAGAAAGGGGAATATAGCCGTTGGGAAGTCCAAGATGGGTGAATGATGGGGGGTAAGAGAAGAGCATGTGATAGTAGTCTGTGGCTGGGGCCTGCTGGATGTATAATAAGCTTGGGAAACTTCAAGGCAAATTATGGGAAAATACATTGATAGATTGGCTTGGTTAGAGGGTATTTAAGCAACCACTCTCCTCAAGCAACACATATAACAATCAAAACAAAATTTGTTTACATCGTAGGAAGCCAATAAAAATGAATCTATATAACGAAAAAGAAAAGTCCATTACCTCTTGTTGAAGTGATTAGATATCTACTGTTGTAATACTTATTTAACTCATAAATTTTGATACGTGTTAATGCAATTATAATGACTCTTGTAGTCTACGTAAAAAAAAACCATAAAGAAATGATGACAAAATTAAACTTCATAAATCTTGACTGATCAATTCGAACAATAGTTTACACATGGCACATTTTGGGTTGATCACAAACTCAGAATGAGGTAACTATTCAAGGTCTAGGTCCAGCTGTAAGCACTATAGAATTAGCTTAGGCATGTGTTAAGTTCATATGGATAGAGATTTCAACAAAAAAAAAAAAAAAAAGTTCATATGGATAGAGTAAAATGGCTTAGAGTCCGTTTGATACGTGTGAAAATGTGAGTAAGAAAATCGTTTTCCCAAGAAAATCAGTTTTCTGCTGTTTGGTTGGTCACTTTGGGTAAGAAAATCGATTTCCTAACAAAAAAAAGTGTGTAAATAGGCTAATTTTTTTTCCCACCTTTTAGATGAGGAAGTTGATTTCTCACTCTCCCTCCTCCCATAACTCTCTCCTCCCGTAACTTTCTATCTCTATTTCTTTCCTATTGTAACTCTCCTGTTCATCACTGTCCAATTAATAATTAAACTAAAATTCTAAAGGCACCCCCCATAAATTCTAAAGGCACCCTCTTAAATTCTACATTTATATATTGGTTAAAGGCTCAATTAATAAATAAAACCTAATTAATAAACATTTGTTTAAAGGCACCCCTTAAGTTCTAAAGGCACCCCTTAAATTCCAAAGGCATGTGCCTAACACTTATATATTGGTTAAAGGCCCAATTAATAAATAAAACATAACTAATAAACATTTGTCTAAAGGCATTTTTTCCTCATCTTTTCTCAATATCTTATGAAACACCTAAAATTTGACTTTGAGGTAAGAAATCCTTTTTATTTCTAATGGGAAAGAAAGTCATTTTCTTATTCATGTATTTTCTCGCGTATCAAACGGACCTAGCTATGTTAAATATGTGTTACCATGTCTCTTTCGATGCATGGATATCGACTTGTAGTTACGCAAGCGAACCTAGTTGTTATTTGAAAATCCCAACCATCCTCGGATTTTAGATGGGACTAGTTCACATGCTGCTAAAATGGTCTAGATCGAAATCTAGTTAGTTTAAGCATTAGAAAGAGAAATAAAGATGAAACGAGATATATAGGTGGATGATTAGGTTTATGCTCATGCCATTTGGACTCAAGGCAGAACACTTGTTTACTTCCTCAGTCTGCATATTAAGATATTGAAATATAGCTGTCGGACATGTGTAAATATAGCTGTCGGACATGTGTAATCTATCATCTGGCACAAGCATCCATATAACTCATCAAACTCGAATGGGCGTATAAGATATGGGATTTTTTCTCCCAAATAATGCTAGAAGAAGCTACAAGTCAAAGCTACTTATAGGAAATCAACGGTCTCTGTTTTGCTATTTTGTTAGCTCTTAATAGGTTTTTTTTTATTCTTGGTATACCATTGATTTCTATTTAGGTCTAGAGTAGATTTACTTTGTTTTTTTGTGAAATCGACTACGATTTACGTTTGTCGTTACAAGACATTGATAAATCAGAAAGACGTGATAAGCACGATAATGGCCTGACGCTATCGGTGACACCAATGTAACAATTAAGTGTGGGCCTGTGGGGTGAAATAGTGTAGATCTTCGCCATAGCAATCTGATCGTGAGACGGAGGCAATTACAGAAGAAGTTATAGAACCCCACGGTAACTACCACCCCACCGGAGGAGAGAGAAACTGAAAAATAGAATCCCAGAAAAATGTCGGGTGAAGGAAAATCAGATACCCAATTGTTTCAGGTTCTCTCCAGTCTCCTTCAACAGGTACTCTCACCCCACCCATCCAATTCAATTGTTTCAATCTAAACTTGGATTGCCAATTCTATATGAATTTGATCCAAAATTCAAGTCTTCTCTTTTTGGGGTTTCTTTTGCCTTGTTTTTAGATCTATAATTCTATGTCATGTGTTTGTGAAATCAAAGATGATTAATTAGTTATCAGTTTTTTTTTTTATCAATTGGTGGTCTGGGTTCCCAAAATTGAAGGTTCAAAAGGTGTTTTGAGAGGCAAAATTAGGGTTTCAATTATATCTGATCAGAAATTCAATTATTTGGGCAAAAGATATGATTTATTGGCAAGATAGTTACTAATAATGTTCATTGGTCTTATGTTTGTGGCCTTTGCCCTATTGGGTTTTTGGTTAAAAATTGAACTACTAGAGGAAATTATGTTTACCTATTGCTTTGTTATTTAATGGATAGTATGTGATTTTTGGTTGTGTTTGTTGTTTTTAAAATCTGAAATCTAAATCTTGTTATGAGTATCATGTACTTCTTATCATTTTGCATTCTTTTATCTTTCTGATGGAGTTAGATCTCGTATCAATCTTTCCTGTCCAATGCACGTCATTTCACGTTTCAGCCGAAAAAACAAGTCCGAATTTGAGAAGTAAACTTGTTCATGATCTAATTTACAGTTGTTTGTATCCGATGTGCGTTGTTTTTGAGGACTCTCGAACCCCTCGTTTGTGATTAAACATACATGTCGTGTTTGTTAGATGAGGTTTTACTATGAGGCTAGTTGAGTTATATGACATGAGTATAGAATTCCCATCCTCATCAACCTGTGAAGAATACAGTTTAAATCTTCTTCTGGCTTATGTATTCTAGTAAACCACACTGATATCTCGGTTATCTCCACTAGTTCCTCTCTTGGGCGATTGCTTCTCAGTATCTTCTTCTTTAACAGACTTCACAGAAACAAAATTTCATTTTTGAGCATTTGATTCCGGACAATATCGATATTGTGGCACATATCCATGGGACTAATTCAGGTTCGATGTCAACCAAATATAGCTAGATAGAGGATATATGTAACATTTACGGTTATTTGATAGTAGGAAGCATTATGACGAATTTAGGAACAATGAGCTCACCATCTAATGTTATTCCGTTCGATAGTTATATTTGTTCGTGAAGTTTACTCGGTGGATGTCTTACAAGTCTCTCTCCAAGCTCTCCTTTGCTTATTCTTGACTTGGGTAGAATAGCTTTGAGGATTTGATAAGGCTCCCTGATCACTTTTTATGGCGCAGGTAGAGGCACTAACTAACCAAGAAGAAGTAGAATTACGTGCAAAAATTGAAGCACTAGGATTGGAGGTAACCAAAGTTCCAGCAAAGCCTGCGAAAGCTATTGATGAGGTATTTCAAAGGTTCATCCTGAGCCAATTCTCCCCGGATTGTCAATATCTTAGATACCCATTTTAAGTTTTCGAGTTAGTTAAATCATTGTTTTGTTCTTTTTGTATTTTAAACATTTTAGTTAGAGATAGCAGCAGAGTTGGACAAATTATCAACCAAATTGGATAATGTAGATGAGATGATAACCTCTGCAATAGCCGAAGATCCACAGGTTCAGACTCTTCTAAGTAGTACGGCCGATTTATGGATGCCAGTAATTACAGCAAATTCTGATGAAAGGCGTAATTTTACGGCAGCAGCGATTGAAGAAAGTAACTGCAAAACCCAAGGGAAGAATTCCTAATTGATGATGTCTTATATATGTACTCTGGTAATCTTTCTTTTTGAAATGAAGTTGAAATTGTTGTAGGTGGATTTTAGAGATATAGAAAATCTAAATTTATGTTTTAATTGCTTTCTCTATTAATTTAATAAGTTGAAACAAGAGATCAGTTTGAATTTCATTGAGATTGATGGTTGATTAAGTAAGTTTCTAATAAAAATTGGTGTCATTTTGAGTAAAGCATAGAAATTCTGATTGTGATTGGGACCTATGAAAATTTACTAAAAATGTGTAATTACTGGACGTGTGATGAATGATGAAGTCAGATGAAATGATCAAATAGATAATGATGAGAAATCTGAATGACAATTCCAATGATTTTTATGTGGAGAGAGAGAGAGAGAGAGAGAGAGAGAGAGTCACGAGTGTCATGCAAGTGTACGATTATTTTGGCAAAACTTGTTGAAATTGGATTCTACATTAAGCCACATACATACATTGTGGGACATCTAATATGAACTCTGTCTTTCTTGGAAGAAGTTGGAATTTACCACAACCCCATCACTTACATTATTGCTTTTCTTGGTAGATAGATCTAAGATTTACATTTGCAGGGCGTTCAAGATGAAGCTATCGGCTTAGAAATTACCGGTAAGTTTGAGCTTGCATCTATAAATTAAGCTCGGAGAGTTATTCGAATAATGCCAGATTATCACATCCTCACTCTTAAAAACCATGTACAGTATATCTTACTCTCTAGTACCATATATCACAATCTAAAATTCACTTTGTTACCAAATTACCAACGTTATCTTTTCTTTTTTACCTACCTCATATCAAAGCATTGTCAGATGGAATTTTTGTCGACGAGGGTTCATTCAACTCGCCTAAAGATCTTACTGCTAAGTTTGAACTTCACCTAAAATGCAAGTTCTGGTGGGGGCTTCTCAGACATAGAAGTTCTACCATAGATCAAATATAGTTACTACTTTGCAATCTTATATGAAGTTTGAATTGCCTCAACTTAGATTTCAGTAGATTTGTTTTTGTGATTCATTAGATATTATATTTAGAGGAGTAAAAAAACCACAAATTTATGGCTTTATCATCACCGTCCAAAACTAAATAAGTAGAATCTAATCTCATTTCAGATAATAATATAATAATCGCGGGAGGAGAGAGAGAGAGAGAGAGAAAGAAAAGACGGCAGTTGAAACGGTTAAAGTTTGGCCTACAAAAACGTATGAAAGACAACAACAAAAGAGACACTAAAAAAAACTTTGTTTTTCTCTTCACCTCTCTCTCTCTCTCTCTAGCTCTCTCCACTTTCTCTCTCTCTAGAATTTTTGTTCTTAATGGCAACCCCTTCTTCCATTCTCTCATTTATCTACCCCTAAATTAGTCATCTCCTTCACTTCACTTTTCACTGAACTCCACCCCCAAAATCATCTCACCCCTTTCATCAAATCAAATTCTAAATCAGAAGCTTACCCACTTTCAAACCCAAACTTTCAGATAAACCCTTGAAGTTTAGTCACTAAAATCTCCCAAAGAAGCTCCAAGGTACAAGATTATCCCTTTTTTACCTAAAAATTCAAAATTTTAAACTTAATTAGGAACTTATATTTTGAAATTTGAGGAGAGAAAATGGAATTATCTTCTCTGGAGGATCTTCTTTCAGAGGAAGGATTCAAAGGTACCAAAATAAAGACAAGGTCTAGGTTTTCTTTGGAACCCAAAGCTCTAAGTATGCCATTATATTTTGATAAAGAGAAAAAATTTCCAGTTCCTTTGTCTAGTGAGGTTAAAATAAAAACAGAGAGAATTAGGTCAGACATGTCTAGGTATAAATTGAGGATCCAATCGAGCAAAGATGAGCGAAACAAGAGTAGAAACCCTAGGGATGATTTAGTTGGAAGTGAGAAAATTGTTAAAGAAGACTACATGAGAAGAAGTAATAAGGACTTTCAGATATTTGAAGAAATGGGTTCTAATGAAGTTCAAGAGTTTGAGAGATTTAATGTTAGGTTAGGCGAAGATATTTCGGGAAATGAAATAGATAGCGAACGCCTTCGTCGAGGTGACATTAGGGCAAATGATAGGGTTAAGGGTAAACATTCTAATGGGTTAGAAGGGGTGAGGGTGAGAGGGAAGGAGGGGAGTAGATATTCTAATGGTTCGGTAGAACGTCAAAAGCGTAATGAGAAATCGACCAAACACCTTGTGGCCGATACTTATATCGAATTCGAAGAAGAATTTTTGCAGCATTCTCAGAGCGTTTACAAGAATTCTAACAGAACTTCTCCAAATAATGGAAAAATTGTTGAAAATTTTAGGAATCGAAAGTTTCAAGACATCGAGCTACCTGTTTCGAGACCTGCGCTTGATGAGGTTGCAATCAATGCCGTGGTTTCGATCTTAAATGGTCACATCAAAAATTTTGTTAAAGATGAGAGTTTTCGAGAAAAACTTCATGGGAAATGTTTATCTTGCCTAAATTCGATACGACTAGAAGATAAGTATAATGTTGAGAGCAAAGTCTTAGCTAGTCTTGAACAGGCAATGGAAACAGTGAAAAGAGTTATTGAGGTGCATGAAAATGCAAAAGAACTAAAGAGAGCTTTCTTACAATTTAGTTTCATTACGAGTTTAAATTCGGAGAATTTCGAGGGTCCGTACACTTCAGGTATTCGAAATTCAACGTTGTCGGCTTGTGCTCATCTTTACCTTAGTGTGATTTATAAACTGCAGAAGAAGGACAAGGTATCAGCAAAACATCTACTTCAAGTTTTCATTAATTCACCGTCGGAAGCTCGAAAGACATTGTTACCTGAATTATGGGACTCACTTTTTCTACCTCAACTTTTACATTTAAGGGTGTGGTATGAGAAAGAAGAGAAGTCTATACCAGATACTTCAAGTGGGTATAAGAACAAGAACCTTATTCGAAAACTATATAACGAAAAGTTGGATTCGGGCACTTATCTATTCGCGGCTTATTACAAGGACTGGCTGACGGGGGGAGGTAAAGCTCCTTCTCTTCCTAGTATTCCAATCCCTTCGGTTTCTTTTCGGGGAGGGTCACTTGGGAATTCTCCACAGACAGGTAGTCCGGTTGGTTATATTTCATCACAGCCAATGATTAGCAAAAAGCTATATGATGCAGTTTTTGGGAATTCTTCAGTTTCTCGTAAAATGAATGATGCTAATGAAGTGGAAGACGGAGAACAAGAGAGCTTCAAAAGCTCTACAACAATCGTTAGTGTTGAAGAAGATGAAAGAAAAATGCGTTATTCACCTCTACAACGGAAGTTTACAGGAGAACAAATTCTTGCTCAGAGTACAGCTGCACAATCGGGTACTCGTGTAAGTATCTTATGACTACAGTAGCTGCTGTTTTATTTTGTTTCGGTTCAAATTTGGAAGTTTCACTCAGGTTCCCTAGCTTCTAGATTCCAAAAGCATATTGTAAGATTGGTGCTTCAATGTTACATATGGTTTAAATCTAAAAACCTGCCTAGAAATAGAAACACTTAATTATTTCATCATTGTATATCAACATTAACAACTTTGAATAATATGCCTATAAGAAGAACTTGATTACATATAGAACTTTGGTGACGACATTTTGTTCACAATGATCTAAAACCTGACAGATTGCTGAGAAGCTTTTATCTACAACTAATGGAGGATGGAGATCAGGTAGAACACGTGCTATTGGGGAAGAAGGGCTTAAGTCTGAAATCAAGAACATTCATATGTTGAGTCAAATTGCTCGTTCTCCACATAAAAACGCAAATGAGCTTATTCTCAAGATGCTGGCAGAATCTGTATTCCAACAGAAACAGCCGGACAATTCTGTCGATATCGACACTGCTGTCCCTGTATCACACTTGGAGGACTTGCCAGTTTCTTTCCAAAATGTATGGATATCTTCCTCTCCTTTTGTTCCCAATTATTTAATTTCCAAGTTTTAACCATTTCCTTCTACTTTTCCTGTTCAAATGCAGCTAGGAGACAGTAGTTCTTCCATAGAAGGTAAGATAAAAGGAAATATGAGATCACATAGAACCATTTATACATCATGAAAAATCATAGAAACATGTTTTCTTTGTAAATTAGCTTGGTGAGGAAGTCACACTCACAACTTGCAGCGATAAGGATGACTAATGTTTACGTTTTCTCAGTGCAGGGCAATACGCAAGTGATAACTATTTCGAGGATGAATCGTTCTTCTCTACCATGCCAAAAGATTTTATCTGTCCTCTAACAGGAGAGCTGTTTGAGGACCCAGTGACTCTAGAATCTGGCCAGACCTTTGATAGGGTAGCCATTAAAGAGTGGTTTGATCAAGGCAACAGAACGTGCCCAGTGACGGGAAAGATATTGGAATCTCTTTCTGTTCCAATTACTAACTTAGTGTTAAAACGCGTTATTGAAGGCTGGCAATCCGAACATTGCAGGAATCTTCTAGCTTTTGCTTCTCAGATTCAAGGAAACTTATCTGAACATGCGGCTAAAACCAAGAACGAGCGAGCTATTCTGATATTGGAGCAGCTTCTCTTTAGTTTTAGAGCAGAAGAAAGATTTATGAATGCCAAAAACCTTATCTCTCTTGGAGGTTTGCAGTTTCTTGTTCGAAGATTCGAACTTGGACATTTGGACGAGAAAGCTCGTATTGCTGCACTTTTATGCTGTTGTATTGAAGCACAGAGAGGTTGTCAACAGTACTTGACCGGAAACATTAAGAAGACCTGTCTTTTGGAGCTCCTTTACAATAAGCAAGCTAAGTCAAGAATAAATGCGGTACTTCTCCTGATTGAATTGATTTCCCTAAACAGGTAAATGCTTTTACGTTTCACTTTCCAATTATAACGGCTTCGTTTCTCTCTTCCAAGTTTTTGATATCGACAAACCCAATGTTGCTAAAGAAACAATTGTCTTGTCAGCCTCCCATCATTATAGTAACTCCGTCCCTCGCTCGTAGAACAATATCATGGGTTTTATTTACTCGGTGATAAAATTGATCAGTCCGCTCTTTCATGAACTAAACTGTCTTATTGTGGGTCTTACAGGATAACAGAGATAGTGTCATTCCTGAGTAGCTTGCAGAAGGAGGGGGCAATAAACGCTATGCATGTTCTACTTGTGTACCTTCAGACCTGCTCGCTCGAGCAAAAACCTCTCATTGCAGTTCTTCTACTATATTTTGATCTTCTGGTATGCATTCGACATGACAATTCCATATTTTGAACAATGATTTACCTTTATCCTATTCAGTTCACAATCTTTGACATATCTTTTTCTTTCACATTTAGTTGCTTTTACCAATTCTATTCTCTTTCGAAATACTAATAATGGACAAACTACCCAGAAGTTAAGTTTATAGATATATGATAAGTGATATCTGTTTTTTCAGGCTGAGCCCCAAAACTATAGCATATATAGGGAAGAGGCTATTGATAGCATTATAATGGCTCTAGATTGCAGTTTAACAGATGAAAAAGTTCGACAGCAATGTTGTAGAGCTCTTCTTATTTTAGGTGGGCAATTTTCTTATTCCGGTGAATTAGAAAATTGGTGTTTATGGCAAGCAGGATTTTATGATAAAGAAAGCAGTAGCAATGATCTTGAAAATGAAGATTCCTCCACGATGAATAGAACTGTTCCACCAGTACGTTCTCAACCTTTTACTATCGTATTAGTTATTCACTATCTAAGAGGTCTCGACTTATTTATAAGTTCGAATGATTTGAAGATATCATATTTCAAAGACACATTTTTTTTTTCAAATGGCCAACATAAACAGTTTAGCATCACAACTGGTTGCAGCTTCTTCCTAGTAATCCATTTGAAAGATGAATTGTTGCGTTTACACCTATGCATTATTGCTTTAGTGGTGAACACATGAAATATACTTGTAAGATAAAGTGATTTGAAAACATACCATCACATTCTAACCATTTTTCTTGTATAAATTCCTCTAAAACACTCCCTTATGAAACTGGATGAAGCTTGCTCCCCTGCTACTTATGATTACCTATTTCAGGAAGAAGAAAAGGCAAGAGAAGATTGGTGGAAGAAGTTAGCAGCATCACTGCTTGTGAATGGCAAGAAGTCATTTTTGGAGGTCCTTTCCAAATGTTTAGGGTCTGAAAGTTTGGATCTTGTGAAAACATGCCTGATCACTGTGGCATGGATGAGTCAAGCTCTTACTTCACTTCCGGACGTGGAATTCCAGCTCTCTGCAGTCTCAGTTCTAGTCCTTAGGCTGAAACAGATATCAGAGAATGGTGAACAGATTGAACACAGGGTTCTTGCCTCCATGTCTCTGCTAAGTTTCACCAAATTTTCAGGCGATTAAGTTCAGAACTAACCGTTTCATCTTGATCCATGGAAGTTAACTCTATTTGGATGAAATTTTTACTGTGATGATGTATAATATAGGGTTCTATTGATGAAAATTGGAGAAGGTTGCATTTTGGTATCCAGTAAACCCCGTCGTCTCCAAGTCACAAACTTTAAAGAAAGAAAAGTCTGGCAGAAGAAGAAAATATTCACTTTAAATTCTATGATTCAAACTATCTCTGTTTATCATTGAGAAGAAAAAAAGACGAGCATAACCTAAACCCTGGGAAAATACAAAATCAACAAAAAAAAAAACACATTCCAATTGTGAGGAAGATAACGATAAACCTCACTTTTGAACACAAACTATCGCCCTTGAACACCTTACTCCTAAAAAGCAGAAAATTTGTACTAGGCTTCTAACTTCAGTTACACCTCTCCCGAAACGCTGCAAACTGCTCCGAACTAGACTTTATATGAGAAGGAAATGAGCAGGAATTGGGCATCCTCGTCTATGTCATAGCGTTACATAATAATCTGAACTCATATGCAGCTATAAGAGAAGGTTCGATTTTGGTCCAGGACTCCGAAATACACCCCATTTCGTTGTTCGTTGTTTGGCAGGTCCTGCAACTATATTTCTTGCAATCAAATGGTGCAAGTCAACAAAAAATGCAGAGGGGAAAAAAACAAATAAAAGAGTCGAGGATGCTGAGAAACATGCAATGATATACTACATTCAACGTTCTAAGAGGATGGTGAATCGGGGTTGAGTCCGTGTCAGACAAACCCATTTTTTGGGCTCTAGATGTGGTTTTCGATGACCTAAAGTTGAAACCAGTAAACGCAAATGATTTAAATACTCAGTTTCATATTAAATTAACTTTATTAATGAAGTAGGGCCTAGAAAAATAGAATGAAGAATCTCTTTATGTTTGCAAGAATTTCCTTCTGCATTCTAGCTTCCCAATGTCCGAAAGCAAATGAGCATAAAAATCAGAATAAACTATATCTATTAAAAAAAGGGCAAGCAAATGAAATTATGGAATGACAAAATTAGAACAATAAGCTAACTCATGGGGGTCAGAAAGTGCTCCGTCAGTCAGTGGTGGCTATGCTTGATCATTGTAGTGATAAGGGTAAAGGATCCCAACTGATTGTTCACCTCCATCTTCTGGTATAACCTAATACGAAGATTGGTACCCAAAGAAACTGAGACGGCTATTGAGGTGAGATAAGAATACTGCCAAGTGGGATTTCAAATGAAAATGCACATATTACACCTACGTGTTAGATAGTAATTACAGCTGCTCGAAATAGAAGATCAGTAACACTCTTGCTGTGATAAGCTCCATATGAGTCGGAGGATTATATTAACAACGTTTTGAATTATAACTGAGAGGGCTTCTTATACACAAATCTCAAATACAAATGAACTATAAACATAGAGACAAGAAAATGATGATGGATTAAAAAATTATTACTACTTCATACCTTATATTATAAGTCCAAGTTTGTTGAGAAACTGAGAGTATGGCTTTCAAGATTCCTCAAGTTCAGCTACAAAAAGTAGATAACAAAATCAAAGGGGAAATCAAAATTGAAACCAGACTACAGAAGTTTTCATGACACCAAAACTCAAAATGTGTAAAGAGAGATTGCAAAAAGAAATAGTAGTAACGTATACAAGTGTGCTGTTGTGCATATGCACCAGATTTTTTCTGCTTTTTGAGATGAATGGATATCACTGGAAAGTATACTAAATAGAGAACCTGGACACACTATATCAAGAATCCAAACTTTCCCCAGAATACCTTTATCAACTAAATGCACAGACTGATACTTGTCAAAATGCTAGGGGGGAACAAAACATTGGTTTGCCGTGTCACCAACCCAATGGCTTGTTATTAGGGAACGAATAGTTAAAGGCCCATCATGGCAAGCCTAACACGGCACACCGTCTTAACACAGCACAAACCACCTAACGCATTTGGAGGACCCGCCTTTTCTAACGTGCTACTCTTGGTTATGGCCAACGGTATTTTTTCCAAAATGGATTAATTTTAAGCAAAGCAACTATCTGTTACTCTTTTGGCACATGTCAATCACACTAAAGCGTGTCAGAAGCAATCTCTTAGCTTTTAATAGAGCTTTGTGTTGTCCCACATAGGTTGGAAAAGAAAAAGAGGAGTGTTCTCCGATATATATAAAAAAAAAATACTTTGACGGTCTCTGAAATTTAATGGTTCACTTAAACTTAAATACTTTACTTAGAACGGCTAGCATGGTAAAGGCGGGGACAGTTATGAAACAAAAAAGCTGGTTTATTACATTAGAATAACTCAAGTGGATGAATAAAAAATAAAATTTTACCACCACAGCAACACCAGTCTCAACAAACTTAGGGATGCAAATGAGTTTTACCAACTGACCCTCTGATCCTGCACCATAGAAAAGCAGATTAAGTAAAAGAAAAGACCATTCTCGGTGAAGCACTGAAGTAAAAGGTGAAAACATACCTTTCAGTAAACGAGTGTCATATTTGTTCTGGTTACCAACAAAATAAACATGAGGGCAACTGTCAATGAGGAAAGGATCTCTATCAGAGAAAGGGTAACAGCCTGAAAGGAGCAATATATCGGGAACTTTCAGGATTAGAATTGTATAAAGAGGTTCAGCTGTCCACATGACTAATATGAAAGAAAATTGAGAAGAAATTTTGTTTCTACCTAGGGTATTAGGTGCAGTTGGTGCAAGATGCCTCCACCTTAATGTCCTCTCCATAAAATCAAGCTTATCATTTGCCTCGGAGTACTTCTCGAGGTCATCTACATTCTGACCTGATGTTCCAAGAAATCTGAAAACCACAAGTTCCAAATGTCAGTATCACTTCATAGCTTGCACTTAGGTGACATTGTTTGCCTACCTGATGTTGTCAAGCTCAAAGGAATGTGGATTTGTAGCAGACATAAAAGTGTTATAATCTGATGCACCAGGGAAAAGACATCGATGCAAAGGCTGAAAGGCAGAAATACATGTCTGAGTAAAATAAAGGTGGGGCTTTTAGTACGAGTTTCAGGATGAACCCAAGGATTCAGGGCAAACCTGCTGAGGCAATGAAAAGTTTGCAGGGTCAGAAGATCCTGGCATGATATCCACAGGTACAGCTGATGCGAGCTTTACACAGGAAAGTGAATCTATTAGAATACAATTGGCAGTGATGTACCAGGAAAAAAGAAACCAGATCAATTTAACAAACAAAATATGAAAAGTAAAAAATTAATAAGGACCCAACTACCTGAGTTAACAGGATATCGAGCTCTTTAATTGGCTCAGACAGCTTTGAGAGGTCCTTCGCAGCCAAATTCTGTAAAGAAGAATTTAGTGCTAAAGTAGGATCACATAATTGGACTCTCAGTAATCAAGTTTGTGATGGAGATTAAAGAATATGAGCAGTTATCTGTTTCCTGTGCTGTCTTCATTGTTACCTGTCCCTTAAGAAGTCCAAGTGGAATTTCAACTGAATTTCCAGCAATAACAACTCGAACTATTTGTGATGCCATGTTTTGCTCCTGTTCAGTTAACAATTTTCATTCATAACAGTGGTAAGCATGATCGGTAGCTAAAAGAGAGGATCAAGAATTAACTTATGGACCTTGTCATCTCCTAAATGCCCTGTAACATGATCAACTAGAAGCTGGAGGTTGAGAGGGTTGCACTTCATGTTTCCAACACTTAGTCCAGAAACAAAAACCACATACTTATCTTCTCCTGGGGAAGCATGAAAACAAAAATTAACTCGGAAAACTGGACAGTATCTCTAACTTCTAAATAACTTGAAATGAAACCAGCTACAGGTTTCAAATGAACACAAAGAAGTAAATGGAGAATCGCAAATCGGTACAATCTTTTACGAGATGGTATAGAATAATATCTATAGCAATTAAAAGAGGTATAGAAACACATCTAAAACTCTTGGACTTATGATAATGATTGAAACATCTCACAAACAAAGGGATGAATAACGAAAGGAGCGAACTTGATGGGACACCGCAATTAGACATGAAACTCTGACGCTCTACATTTGTAGTCCACATTCCACAAGCTGCTTTTAAAAAGCTAATGCTCCCAAACAGTAAAAGCATACAAGAACAAGAGATGAAGTAGGGCATTACTTGAATCGAGTAGCAACTCAATCTGTGGAGGCAAACCACGATCTAAGATATCTATGACCAAAAATTCACCACCTGTAGTTTCCTTTCCATGAAGAGCTGCCACAACTCCTGTAACATGCACATATTAGATAATATGAAGTTATTTCAAACGGAAGATAGATTCATGAAAAAAATTTCTTGTTTCATTAAAGTTTGGAGCCAATGACGGGCATTCCCACAAAGTATACGAGATCCCGTCATCTACGAGGAAGTATCTCTAAAGATATTGTAACTTATTGATACTAACCTGTTACATACATTGATGGTGGAAGAGCAACCCCACCAAGTTTAACCCTTCCACTTTCATCTTCCAAAACAAGATGGTCATCAGGATGCATGAAATTATGGGGTTTAACAACAGGAACTGTGGATCTCTGCGAAATACAAACATCAAAATTTAAGAACAAAACATAGTTCTATTACTGAATCAATGTTAACCTAACGATATCTCCTTGTTAATGAACTTATTACCTCCTTAGAGTATTCATCAAGAATACAAGGCTTGAGTTTCATATGTTTATACAAAGTCCCAACAATTATACATTCTTTATCTTCCTCCAACCCCAAAACAGTACATACTGTGTTACAACAAAGAAAAAACTCATTAATTCAACACATAACCTTGAAAAGTTATAACCTTTACCAATTCTAGAACCTCCAAACCTAAACCCCTAAAACCAACAAACCCTAAAACCTAGTAAACCCATAAAAATCAAAACTTTAAGCTTGATTAGTGGCCACACTAGCTACAAAAAACGGTAATAAACCCTAAAAGATCGAAACCCCAAAAAAAAGGAACACGATTACATTAACAAAATTAAATTTAGAAATTTTACCAGGCAAATGAGGCTTCCATTTCCCAACGAGTGGGTAAAGAATAGTTCTCATTTTGTGAAGTCGGGCAAAGTAAATTTGACTGTACTGTTGACCCGTATACTTTTCCATTGAAATCTCAAACCCCTCATCCTTGAAAATGAATTTGAACAGAAAAAAATAGATTAGCCTAACAAAGAAAAATCCCTCTTTTGCAGAAAAACATAAAGAAGAGAAGGATATTTGTACTTTTTTAGGGTAAGCAACAGAAACAGAGGATTGATAAAGGAAAAGGGTAGTAGTAGTAGTAGTAGTAGTAGTAGTAGTATACCAGAGATTGATAAAGAGACTGTTTTCTCTGAAGATTGTTCGGTGCGTCTTCTTCCATGGCGGGAAAATCTGTAACTTTTCTAAATTGTCCCTCTTTGTGTGGATATTTAAGAGAAACTAGTGCGTTTACCGCTTTTATAATGTGATTGGGAGAATGATATCACCGACGGGGATGTAGCTCAAATGGTAGAGCGCTCGCTTTGCATGCGAGAGGCACGGGGTTCGATCCCCCGCATCTCCATTTTTTATTTTGGATTTTCCCCCAATACTTTGTACTTTTAGTGTGTTGCCTATGATTGGGGGTGTTACATGAGTAGGCGAGCCAAGTAGATTGCTAATCTTAAGTTTCGATGGCTTTAGATGGGTCTGTCAACGGGCCAAGCATAGCCAGTCGAGCTCAAGAATCAGTCATTACGTGGGCTTTATGAGGCCGTCTGGGTTTGTACCAGACCCAGACCGAGCTCTAGGATGGCCCGACCCCTTTTACACTCTACTTTGGATTACCCTAGAAGACAACGTAAAAATTAGTCCATTCTGACTGCTCCACAAATTCAAACAACCCTTATTCCACCATCCAATTACGCATCAAATGCGCACTATTTAATTTAACCAACCACGTCGCCAACACAAAAAAGCAAGTTAATAACACAGAATCGAACGATTCCTGACTACCTACTTGATGACTCTATTTGCATGTACACCCAGTGTACAATCTCTAAATCTTTCAAAGTCATCTTTTATGAGTTAAAATGAAGTCGAACGATTCCTGACTACTTACTTGATGACTCTATTTGCATGTACACCCCGTGTACGATCTCTAAATCTCTCAAACTCGTCTTTTATGAATTAACAGAGATCTCTCTCTCTCTTTCCATCTGATTAACCATTCAAATTCGTGCCACTAATCAAGTAACAAAGAGCACTAATTACACCTTCTCACCTAATTAACACGTATGTCGCACGTGTACATCCATCCCCCTTGTGCTGACGTCGATTTATTCTTTTTGCGTTGACTTCTGTTTTGTTAGTACGTGTGACCTGTCATTTAGTAACACACGTGTGACTGCTCAAGGATTCTATTTACGCGGCTAATATTAACTGCTTCCGTGGCTTCCATGCAAAACATGGATTACCGAAGTCATACTATAACTTGATATACCTAATCACCAACTAACTATATATCAACATCCAACGGCTGCTATAACGGTGTTTGCTAGAAGATGTTAACTAGTTAGTAGACAATAGTTATAGTGTACAAGAATAACTTTACTGAGAGTGGAGATGCTCTATTTTCTGAATCGCCCAATAGTCTTTAAATTTGTTGTCTAACTCCAACTTCGACCCAAATTTTGACAAAATTAATCTAATAGAGTGATGTTTTGAAATAATGTCAAATAATGTCTGGGGATAAAATCTTAGAAATGTTGTTTGTGTTAGAAGATTCACCATTGCTTTGTTTTGTTAATTTCATAGTTCTATTAGACAATCGGTCACTGTTAAAACTTTTTATCTTTTGAGAGAAATGCGCGTAAGTTATCTCCGTAATAAAATTAGTCACCCAAATCGTCCCAAGGTGACTCAAAACTGCAGTGTCCAAATGGTATAAAATTTACTCCATTTTTGTAATGAATTTCTTAAATTTGTAATTTTTTATGTCACATGGTTAATGTCATGAAGTAAAAAAAAGGAAGAAAGAAAGGGATGCCCTAACATAGTTAAAAGAAGCCCCCCACAAAAGTTAAAAAGAACTCACAAAAGTTAACAAAGAAAACCCCTCAAACTCTGCCTACAAATACAATGACTTTGGGAGACTTCTAAGACTTACCCTGTAAGTACTCTGTCAACTTCTCTCTCCAAAATTAACTCCTCACCATTTTCCATCTATCAACCATGCCAACACACCCAAGTTCCAATTCAGCTTCCTCAAACTACCCTAAAGCATCAGCAACTAATAATGCTTATGGAAACCCTAACAATATCCAAACCCAAGTTTGGCCTAATAACCTTCACCCTTGTTCTTACTGCACCAAATCTTTTGATTCATCTCAAGCCCTAGGAGGCCACCAGAACGCTCACCGGCGAGAACGTGAAGCCGACCGTCGCGAGTTCATTGTAAACCGTCGTGCCGCAGTTGCTGCTGCAGCTGCCTCTGCTGCTCGTCCAGGACACTCCTCGGTCGTTCCTCTCTATTCGCGGTCAGCATCTCTACTTCCCAATATTCTTCCCAATGCTTCATCTCTTTACCTGTCTGGTTATGGATATGGATCATCACTAGTACCTCCTCAAGTAGGGAATCAAGAAGGTAATTATGGGTTTTTTAATGGTGGAGGAATTCGAATTCAACCACCACCTTTTCCTTATTGTTGTGCTTGTTATCAGACTCATAATCAAGGTGGAACACCAGAGAATAAGTATTTTCATCCTAATGAACAAAATCTATTAGGAGAAAGGGGTTCTCTAATTGGAGAAAGTGGAAATGAGAATTATTATCAACCTGAAATTATAATGTTGGATGCAGATAATGATGAGTATGAAGTTGAACTTAAAATTGGGAGAAAGTTGGACCTGAATTTAAAGCTCTAATGAAGCTAAAAAGGAGTAGGAAGAAGGAGAAGAAGAAGAAGAGTACTGCATGGATAAGACTAAATAAGTGTACAAGTATTTTGTGTCTGTCTGTCTGTCTATCTGTCTGTCTGTCTCGTTAGCTGTATTGAGTCCTCCTTCTCTCTCTTCCATCTTATGTCATGGTGCCTGTTCTTGAAAGCGTTGTCGTTGTTAGTCTTGCTTGCATGCAAGTAGTAGTGTATGGAATATGTCAGTGTTAAGAATCTAAATTACCATATGGTTCTAGTGTGCTACTTTGAGTCCCCGACCCATTGTTTTTTTTATTAACACCGTAAGATTCGACCTTGGTCTCTATAGTAAAGAGGCTCTTACCTTATAAGTCTCTGTAGTGGAGAGACATACACATAAACTAAAGGGGACCTCATAGTCAATTTCGCTTCTAATTAGGGGTTTTTGTTGGTTATGAAGCATCCTTCCAATTGAAATTTGAAAGGCTTTTGTTATTAATTATTCAACAATTCAACTCAACTACTAGATGAATTCAAATTGAAGCTAGCTAGTTTAATCTTGGTTGTACAAAGAAATTTCACCTAATGAGTCACTTAAGTCAAACGGCTACGGTAGTCAAAATTCTTAGTGTAAGTTGCCAAGTTAAAGGGGTTGAGAACTCTAAGGTCATTTTGCTAGAGATTGAGATGTCAGGCTTCAATCCTCTTTAATAAAGGTCTTTATCTTCTTCTGGGGTTCAAATTCGGTTTAGAAAAAGACCGTTACGTTTCGTATTTAATTTTCAGTTTCTTTTTCGGATTTAATTTTCAATTGGCAAGCTTTAATCTCTATGTAATCTTTCTGTGTATATCAGTGACCGAAAAAATAAAAGATGGAGAAATTGTACCATTCATTTGAGATTACACTGTAAAGGCTAATATCCCAATTGAAAAGGGGAAAAATTAAAGAACTGAAAAGAGAAAGAAAATTACATATGAGTTACTACATTCCAATTGAAAATCTAATCCGAGAAAATGGTAGAAGAGGACTAATAGTGCATAAGACCTTTTTCTCTCCAAAATTCCGAAAAATGATAGCATTTGCAATGAAAACATTTATGAGCCTCTTATTAAAGAGGACCAAGGCTCATTAATGAGGCTTTAATAAGGCCCATTAACAATCGGAGAAATGATAACATTTGCAGCAGATTTGTTCTTTATTTCAAAAATTCCTCTATTTTTTTCAAAAGGTTCCGAATAATGACAAAGGAGCAACAAATCTTATGTATTTTTTTTCTGGGTCCGAGACATGTGGGGGATCCACATTGTGTTGTTTTTTTTTTTTTTTTTTGTTAAACTCCACATTGTGTTGTTAGCAGTATTAATTTGTCCAATTTATTATTCCAAAATAAATGTTGTATTTCAATTCAAACTCTAATTCGGCTAGTAAATGCAAGTTGTGCTACATTGACTTAAATATATTTAGGAGATTCGTATAAATATTAAACACAAGAGTACAACTGTGTCATCATTGATGAAACTAATTTTATTTTGAAAATAATAAAAGATGCTACAAAAGTAGACCTATCCCGGACCTAAATAGTAACTTACTTTCAATGGCGAATGAAAAAATTCATTAAGAGAGAGAAAAAGTTTTTTTTTTTTTTTTTGAAGAGGGTAAAATAGATTTCATTAATTGCAAAGGTTGCAACTACAAAGAGAAAGCAAGAAAAAAAGAAAAAGATTACATGCTAATTAGAGCATCCCAGCTAAAAACTAATTCTGAGAAGGTGGTGGAGGACTTCCAATCTTGGTTTGTAGACCAGTAAAAAAGGAGAGCTTTAATCGAAATTATAAGATTTTCTACCGATTTACATTTTTCTTCAAAGATCCTTGTGTTTCTCTCTTCCCATAAGCTCCAAATTATAGCATAAGGAACTCCATATCTCAAGAATTTTTTCCTATCAAGCGACTTTGGGAGGGTATTTGAGTCGACTAAGTCCTTGAAACGATTTGACGAATTTGAGAGCTTGATAAAAGATGGGGTAAGGGAGTTCCAAATCTGATTTGAGAAGGAACACAATGGAGAGAAAAAGTTGATTAAAAGAATAAAGACCGTTGATTTCGTGTAGGTCTAAGTAAATTTTAACTTGTAGCCTCTTCTAGCATTACTCATTTCCAATGTCTAAACGTAATACTTATATCATTTAATGTACTAATTCACGAGCTATATAAGCTTTTATTTAAGAAAATATATCAAGGAAAATCCTAGATAGATTTGGGAGAGAATTCTAGCATTACTCATTTTGAACGTTTATATTTAATAGTTAAATCATTAAATGTACTAATTCACGAGCTATATAGGCTTTTATTTAAAGAAAACGAAATAGTAAGGGAAATCCTAGGTTGATCTGAGGGAGAGGTCCCAAATCAATGGCCATAGTTGATTTGTCAAGAGAAAATCCCGGCCATCGGTTTGAATTTTTCTCCTAAATCTGCTAGATTTTCCCTGGCTGTATCACTACTGTTAATTTAAACATCCATTAATTTAAAAATGGCAGGCTCATATTTAGATCTTAGCTTAAATTCATCAAAAATTTAAGACCTTTGGGATGAAAATCCATTAGTATCTTTTCCCACTTAAGTTGGTAAAATTTGGGCATAGTTTTTTTTTTCTTTTGTTTGGGAAAGGCAGGCATTACTTGTGAATAAACAAAGCAAAAAAAACATGAAGGTTTAAATTAACAAACAGACGGTTTCTGATATTTCACAATAACATATTAACACATAAACAAAACACATGAAAATTTTAGGGTTTAATCTAAAGAGAGAGCTAAAACAGTAAACCCTAATCTTGCCTCCTTCAGTATTACAATAACATCAAAGTTTCAGAGTTAAATCTAAGGATTCACCACCTGCATCAGTTACAACCATAATCTTCTCCTTGACCAGGCTTTTTTTCTGAACAAACCTATCAACATGAAGAAGAGAATCTTGGGTAGCTACCATTTTCATGAATTTTTCATTGTTAGTAGTAAGATGAATATTCTTAGCAAATGGTATTGCTAGTGGTGGTTTCATAGGTTTAGACAAAAGACTGAAACTTGTTGCGGGGAGTTTATATCCCTTACCACTGGCTTGAATGTTTGTCCTCCTGGTAAGATGAAGTGGTGGTTCCCTTGAAGGCGGTGACCTACCGAGCCTAAGTTGGACGTCGACTTCAGGTTCAGCAGCTTGTTTTGTCTGCTTTGCTGGATCCGATTCAACAGAGTAATTATTCCTTGGAGGAGGTGGTGGTGGTAGTGGTGGTGCCGGCAGTGGTAGTGGTGGTTGTCGTTTGATGGCATGACCTCTCATGTGACCTGAAAAGGCTTGAGGAACAGTATATACCTTAGGGCATTTGGGACATCGGTAAATTAGAAATTCAGCACAAGCTCTTCCAACTCGACCTACAATATCTTCCTCCGTCAATCTGACTTTGTTGTTTCTTTGGTTAGCCGCCATGATACTTGCTGCAGAGAGAAAGTACTACACAGAGAACAGGAAGTAATGTGAGAGGGGTACTTGTACTTGCTGCAGTGAGAAAAAAAAGGGTTTTCAGTGGGATCTGTGTCTTGTGATGCCAACCCTATTTATTAGGGATTTTAAGGTCATTTTTGTACTTTAAATTGAAAAAAAAAAGATTTCACTAATATTTAATTAAAAAAGGGAGTATCCCTAATTGGACATTAGTGACGAGGAGGTATCTAAATTCCCCTAAAGAATACAACATGAATTAAATATCTCAAACCTAGAAAAATTAATTAGTTTAGACGTATAACCCAAATTCTTGATGTTTCAGTGATGCATGACTGTCACATCTCCACACTTAGATATGAGCGGTCTTTGGTTCTGATCTCATCTAAGGTGACCAGATCTTAAACAACTACTGATATTGTTACTGTTTTGCCTCCTAGGTCAAAGACAAGGAGTTTTGTTACTTGCTAAGATTTTACGAGTGCATCTGTGATAGTTTCACATTGCTCTCGAGAGTGTCTTGAGCCTGGACTATAACTGAATGCTCAAGCTTAGTAAGTGTGGAGACCTTTTGGGTGGGCTCATGAAACCTTCGCAAAAAACAGAACCCCATACTTATGTGGTCTCAGGCGTGAGGTGTCTAAAGCGGAGACAATATCGATAACCGTTAAGGGTTATGATTCCCGAAACTTTAGTAGTTATCCTTATTGTCCTGCTTTAGACACTTCAGGCCCAAGACCACAGGTATAGGGTTCTGCTTTGGCAAACACTCCACGAACCCACCCAAAAAATCTCAACACTTACTATGCTTGAGCGTTCACCTACAACTCAGGCTCCAGACACTCTCGCGAGCGATGTGAGGTTACCATAATTCCTTCACCAAAAACAGAACCCCATACCTGTGGGTTTGGACATGAGATGTATAACGCGAGACATGAGGTGTATAAAGCGTAGACAATATCGACAATTGCTAAAGCTTTGGGTGTCACAACATCAAAAGACCTCTTGCATTGTTAAGCTCAAACTTTCAACTATAACTTATGCTCCAAACGATCTCTAAAGTGATGTGGTATAAGGTATACATTGTATATATGGCATTCTTGAGAATATCTTGTTGTCACATACTTCATTTTTTATTGAGTTAAAAACTTCTATTTTTCTAGTGTAGATTCGCAATCATCAGTGTATACGTGGCTTACTTTCTGACTTTTCGTCTATACGAATCTCAATCAAAATTTGATATCCTCTCTTAGTCTTTCAAACTTCCACAACTTACGCGTCACTAAAGAGAAGTATAACTGGAAACGAACTCAACGAGGATATCATTCATCGTGATCAACAAGTTACATGTTGTCACGTGTCTATTCAAATTAACAGGAGCATATCAAAGATGTCAATTTAACTAGAGCGCATTAAAGATGTCGTATCAATGAAGATTTCTACACAATTGGGAAACTAATTACGTTTTCTAATTATATATTTTCTAAAATGGTGCAAATGACCTCTTATAGTGAGGGTTTACTTATAACTTTTATGGTAAAGAACCCTTATTTGTTATCCATGATTTAAAATCTCAAAGATTTAAAATAAGAAGTACAAATCCTATCATCGATGATTTGAAATAAAAATAGATACATCATCAAATTATGAAAGACTGAGCCAAATTTGAAATGATAATAACAATCCAAGAGAAGTAGGATGGTAGTTCAACATTTGAAGAGGTTCCATCTCTATTCCATTAGTGCTTCTAATTTGTTGTTTTGCACAACATATATGACAAAAAACGTGTTTGATACTCCATGCTCCCCTGCAATTCAAATTTCAAACTGGTTGGGTGGAAATTAGTAAATTAACTGACACTTAATACCAATAATTTCTTAAGAACTAATTGAAGCATTAATGTCATTAATTACGTTTATGTATAAGAAAAAAAACTATTTCATCTCCATACACTTTTGTAGGCCCACTGGATAGCCGAAATCCGTTTCCAATCCCTATTCATATAAAAAAAAATACTTTAAAAATTTAGGATAGAATCACACAGAAAAACAAAATGTTTATTAATTCTCCAATATTGTCCGAATTAAATATTATACTGTGTTGTGAATATTTTATTGGATAACTACAAATAGTAAACACTATTTGTATATCAAATCCTTACCATATATAAAGAGGGATTGATATCATATTAAAACACGACATAAGCATGAGTTCGTTTACACCCCAAAGTAGGAAGTCAGAGAGACCTATCTTCAAGAGTTCGTTTAGTCTAATTTATGCGATACTCGTCTATATCTGAATCTCACAAAAGTAAGTGATAATAGAGCTAATTCGAGTAAATGTCTAACAATTTGTTGGTACCTAATTACAAGTCACACGGGTGCGTTTTGTTCCCGGATGGGTGAGCACAAGCCCACTCCAAAATGCCTCCCTAACACCCAAACGTGCTGACATCTCACCAAAATCGAGTAAAACATATAAATCATTGTCCTCCTGGACTAAACTTACAAACAAAAAATATTTATTCAAAAAAAAAAGTTACAAAAATAGGCCGCGGCTTTAGGAAATAAAGAAAATTCTTCGGAGAATAAAGACTTTTCTTAAAACTAGTCAAATAAGATTGACTTTTATGTTTCTTTTTTATTGCTGAGGGGCTTCTAATTTTAGAAGATGCTATAAAAAAAGGCTCCTCCATCTCATCACCTCTCTCTACCACCTCATCTTCACGCCATCTCATCATCTTCTCCCGCGAAGGTCGTCGGCCGACCAATTTTTCGGCTGGCAACCTTAAAATTTAAAAAAAATAAATTATTTTCTCCCTCCTCTCTTCTTCTCAATTTTTTCCCTTTCTTCTCTCTCCCTATAACAGATCTAGAAAAAGAGGTTTCACGAACATACCAGATTTTTTCCCTTTCTTCTCTCTCCCTAGAACAGATCTAGAGAAAGAGGTTTCACGAACAGACCTGGTCTGTTCTCCTCTCTCTAGATCTGTTCTAGAGAGAAAGAGAAGAAAGAAAAAAAATATTTGAGAGAGAGAGATTTTTATTTTAATTGTTAATTTTTTTTATGTTTTGAAGGTCGCCGGAGAAGATGATGAGGTGGCAAGAAGATGAAGTGGCAGAGAGAATAGATGAGATGGAGGAGAACTTTCAAAAAAATGTATTCAGTATTCCGCATAAAAATTTATTGCCCGAGAACTTTCAATATCTGGATTCCCTCGAGAATTTATTCCCCCAAATTTTTTTTGGGAGATGCTAGAGTGCCCAGTTTTTAGCCCATTAAATTGCCCAGCTGATGTGGAATCACTAAAAGACAAGGGTTTTTCAAAGTTTGACTACAGTGGGGACCGCTTTTATTTCTAAATAAGGAAAGTTGGGCAATTTAATGGGCAAAATTGCTGGACACTCTATCATTTCCCATTTTTTTTTATTCCCCAAAGCCACAAATATTGCTTAAAGCCTTATTTTATAAAAAAATAAAAGGGGTAAAACCCTAAACACCACAGGCTTCTATAAGTATCAGTCATCCCTTGGCATACATTCAAGACCTACCACCTCCACCTCCACCTCCATTCTCTCTCTCTCTCTCTCTCTCTCTCTCTCTCTCTCTCTCTCTCTCTCTCTCTCTCTTTCTCTAGAAACGACCACCATGGAAGCGAACACAGACCACAATCACTTGGAGGGACAAATCCTCAGCAACTGGCCTAAAAAACTTCACTTATGTCTTACTTGTTTAAAAACATTTCATTTCTCTCGATCCTTAACTGATCATCGAAGTCGTGAATATCGCCTCAGCCATCGCTCTCCCTCATCCTCCCTAAATTCTTTATCATCCTCCTGCCCGGTTGCTCCGTCCAAGCCTTCAACCTCATTATCACTACTTTCCATGCTTCCCAATAATTCATCAACTCTCTCTGGATCCGGCTATGGGTATAAATCAATACCTAAATCTGGGTACAGAGCTGCTGTTTCTGCAGCAGTTGGTTTGGATGCTATTAATGATGACAAGCTTATTCAATCTCCTCTCCTCTGCCCTTACTGTAATGGGTTGGAAGTATCACCGGCGCCAGAACCGGTAGAGTACATGTTTTTTCCACCTGCACAAGATCAAGAAAGAGATTCTCCAATGGTGGAATACAATTTCTTTCCTCTTCCTCCTAAGGAAAATGTGGATAGAGATGATAATTCAGTGGTGGAATATAACTTTTTCCCTTCTGAAAATAACCTAGAAAAGGGTTCCCCAATGGTGGAACATAGTTTTTTTCCTCCTCAAGAAATTAGTCTTGAAAGAGATGATCAAATGATAGAACATGGGTTTTTTCCTGGGCCAGATGAAGAAGAAAGTAGTATGTTAGGAGAAAGAGATGATGCCCCAATGGTGGAATATAGTTTTTTTCCACCTTATGAAGAAAAAGAAAATGAGTCAGAAGAAAGAGATTCTTCAATGGTGGAATATATGTTTTTCCCTCCTTGTGGAGGAGTTGAGGGTGAAACTAATTAACCCCAGAGGAATCAGGTTGGATTAGGGCAGCTCCAGTGAAGATGAAGATGAAGAAGTAGCATAATAATGTAGTAATCTACTTTCTCTATGTAGAACTAGTTTATTATCTCTCTAGGGTTTCTCTTTCACCCTCTTGTTGCTCTGTCTCTTTCTTTCCCCTTTTCTTTTATCAGTTTGTCTGTTCTTTAAGGTGGTGGCTGTTAGTCTTCTTGCATGTAGTTGTAGTGTATGAAAGGTGTCAGTGGTGGGAATCTTAATGTGAGTGTGGGGTTTCTTTGAGTTAATTGTCCTCCTTGTCTTCTTCTTTGACTAGTATGAATTGTTCTTCTAATTTAAAACTTCAAGAGTTGGATGTGTGAAATTCCTAAAAGATCTTAATTTATTTTGAAAAGTTAAACTTTAAGATCAAATTTATTTTGAGAAGTTAAGCCCTAAAGTACCAAAATTGATACTACTAAGACCAAAGTCGATAAGGGGTGAATAATCAAATATTTGAGAGTCCAACTCCAGCTCGGATGCTCCAAGACAACAATTTTTTGGGTTGGGCTCCTCTAGGTGTTGGGAGCCCTCTCTTCGAGCTCTCAAATGGAAGGTCCAAGTGATGTAGAGGAATTTGCCGAAAAATACATGGAAGAAATAGATGCGGCCAAATATAAAAAGGACAAACTAAAACGGGCAAAACCGAAGCTACGGGCGTCGAAATTAAACGAATTTTTGAGGGATGATGCGAAATAGCCTTCTGCTCATTTTTTGTCGCTTCGCCACAACCGGCCCACTTTGATGGTCAAATTCCATCGTTTAGGTCCTCAAAAACGGACTTTTAGTATATATTTTTTTTCCATTTCGAGTAATTGTTTCAAGTTTAGGATTTCTTTTATTCTAGTGTTTTATTTTCTTAGGAGTTGCTATTTGAATTTGGTTAGGGTTAGGAAACCCTAGGGCTATATAAAGGGAGGACTAATAGTTGTTTTATTCATTCAGATTATTCAATAAAGTTCACAAATTTTAGTGTATATCTTCCTATTTCGGTTCTATAGTCTTTAGACGAATACCTAAGGCTTCCATTAGTTTTCAACTGCATCACCAAGTGCTAGTTTGAGGTGGAAATTTTTTTCTCCCTCCTTCCACAACCACCACCACCGCCCTCCGACCACAATCATCATCACCGACGTCTTTTTCTCATCTTCTAGCTTCTCTCTCCTCCTTTCACCCTCCTTTTTTTCTTTTCACTGTGACTGACATTATCTACTCTGGTACATACACAGGGTGCTATAACATTTAGGTTGGTCCGATTTCTAATAATTTCATAGCTCTGGTTTAAATGACTTGTTATGACGAAGAACAAGCAACCAAGAAAAGTAGTAAAGAATGTAAACAATCACACAAAATACATGAGTATTACAACATAGTTCAGTTTATTAGATCTGCTCCGCAGCGAATAATGACGTGATGATTTTATGAATGACGAACACGATAGAAGGATGTCTTTAGAGTTTCAGTTTATATAGCTCATTGCAAGCCCTAATCCCACCGCCTCTCTTTCTAATTCCGAAATATACATACATACCCATTACGTTGATAATCACCCTAAACAATAGCCTTGTCTCGCAGACCATCCACGAAGATCGGCGCTGCTTTGGCAGCCCTGATTACAAACCTCCAATTATTTAGCAAGCATAAGCTAAACAAGTTGGGCCAAAATTTTGGTCCTAAAAATAAGCTTCGTGGGTCACAAACTAGATCCAACTCATATTTAAGACGCTTTCAATAATTTGAATAGTCTCTATGCTAAAAATATGGTTCTAGTACAGGTAGTTGTCTTCTACAAAAATCACATAGACCTCTAGAGATGGCTAACTGAAACGTATTTCAACTCTAACTGCACTTTAATTTTTGTAGACGATTCCCCATTTCAAATCTCAGTTTGGAATATACCCAATTTATAGTGATTCTATCACATTACTTTTTTGTAATTCTATTAAAAGTATATTGATATCAATAACGAGGTACCTTAATATTAATAGCGTTATTTCTGTCGTTTGTAAATATATATTTATCGATATTTAAAGCGTCCTAAGCAACCAAATGTAGTGAGCTTTCACAAGTACTACTACACCTTACAACCCATCAAAGACACGTTAAATGACCGAGGGATATTGTGATATTTTCATACGTGAATCCATCAAATACAAAACCAACCCAAGATCGTAATCATAATACAAATCACTCAATTAGATTGTCTATACCGTGTCATCCTAGAGCGGTAAAAGCACACGTTAGAATATTTTCCTTCTCTTTTTAAAATTTGCAGTTCTATTTTATTATCGATAACAAATCCATATTTCCTTCATAAACATATGAAGTTTCACAAAACAACAGGAAAAACAAAAAAACAAAGTAAAACAACATAACCATTTTTAACTACTAGCTAGCTAGAAGCCTAGAACCACAACAAAAACATAGAATAAAAATTAAGTTTAAAATTAATCAAAGTCTGAGAGTCAAATCTAATTCTTCTTCATTTCCCTGATCTTGAGGAGGAGGAGGAGGATGAATTGGCTGAGGAGGAGGAGGAGGAGGAGGAGGCATCATATTCTCCAAGCCCTTCTTAATAAGCGTCAAAGTAAGATGTGGAGAATCTTGTTCGGCCGTCCACTTCACCTGGTTCATGTCTTCCATGACATGACCTCTCATATGACCTGAATCTGGTTCGGGCGTCCACTTCATCTGTTTCAGTTCATCCATGGCATGACCTCTCATATGACCTGAATAAGCTTGAGGAACAGTGTATACCTTTGGGCATTTTCTACATCGGTAGAGTTGATATTCTGAATAAACTTTTCCGTCTGGACCTACAATTTCGTCCTCCTCCGTCAATCTCACTTTGTTGTTAGCCGCCGCCATGATACCTGATTACCTGCTTCTGCACTCAGAAAGTACTAGCTAGCTAAGCTAGAGCTAGCTAGAGAGAGAGAGAGAAATGAAACTGATGTAAGGGGAGGAGTTGATTGAGATTGGCTTTGTAGTAAACAAGGAGAGAAAAATAAGGGTTTTTCGGTGGGGTCTGCTGCTGCTGCTGCCAAAAGACACTCCATAACCGAGTATTTATAGGGGAATTTAGGGTATTTACTCTTTCATAATCACGGCCTTTTTTTTTTATTGGTCAACTATTATGAAAATCATTATATCATTATTTCACTTTGCTACCTAATAAAGAATAGAATATGAAGTGAATAAGTCTTATTTATGAGTGTGTCGTTAAAACTCAAACTCATGAAAAAGATCCATAATCAATTTTAGTGTTAACGATTTCGGAAGTGATCTAGGACTATCACATCTCCATTTTGGATATGAGTTGTCTTTGGTTTTGGTATCATCGAAGATGAACAGATCTTAAACAACTACAGGTGTAGTTACTGTTTTTGTCTGCCAGCGTCTCCAAGCTAAAGACGATGAGTTTTATTCATCCCTTAGATTCTGCAAGTGCATCAAAAAGACCCATAGACTTATTAATCTCAAACTTGCAACTATAACTTAGGGGTTGGGGCGATCTTCAAATGAAAAACTATAACGTGTGTATATATATAGACATTTTTTAGTATATCTTGTTGTCACAACCTTGAGTTTTTAATTTTATTTTTAGTTAGAAACTTCCATTTAGATTCACAATCATCACTCTGTACGTGGCTTACTTACTGACTTTTTATCTATACGTAGCTCAATCAAAATCTGATATCTTCTTGCCGCCTTTCAAACTTCCACAACTTCCGTATCACTAAAGAGATGTATAACTGGAAATTAATGCAACGAGGAACCGTCAATCCTGATCAACAAGTAAAATGTCATCACGTGTCTATTCAATTTAACATGAGCGTATTGAAGATGTTGTTTCTATTTCTTTTAGACCGAAAAGATTTCTACATAATTGAGAAACTAATTACTTTATCTAATGATATATTGTTTCTAAACAAACACTAGATGGTTCCCTCAAAATCAAAATCAAAATCATAGTAAAAGCAAAGGCCCTTGGAGAAAAATCTCTTCTCTCACTCATGTTATTCAAGAGCTTACCACATTAACCATCAAAGAAGGCAACCACTCTGATTTCTGGCATGATAACTGGACTAAGTCAGTTACTTTCTTCTCCAAATTTCATTCGATTTGGAAAGTTTCGAAAAAAAAGTATGCCTCTGTTCAAGAATGTATGGGAGGTGAATTCAGAGAAGATAGATGGAATCTCCACCTTTCTAGACCCATTAGAAACTCTGAAATGAAGGAGCTAAAGAGCTTCTCTCTACCGCAACTATGGCTACAAACAATCTTGCAGCCCCTCATGATTCAAGAAATTGATCTCCTTCCAATAAAGGTTTCTCTGTTAATTCACTTTACAGAATCCTCGAGGAACAATCTAGTGCAATTGGCGATCCCTTTCCGACATATTTCTGGAACAAGATAATACCATCTAAAGTATCTTTCCTCATTTGGTCAGTCCTGCACAAATCTTTGCCCACTAATGATAGACTCACCAAGCAAGGATCCTACAATCCCAATAGATGCTCTATGTGTAAAAGAGATGAAGAATCATCAAACCATTTGCTTTTGCACTGTTCTTTTGCCTCTGAAGTTTGGAAAGAATTACTACTACAAGAATGGAATGGTTTATGTCATTTGGATATCATCCAGCTAATCAAAGATTGGAAACCAAAGAAGGAATAGATAGAAAAAGTTCCTTGATGTTATGCATTCCAGCTGCAATCATATAGAATATATGGATTGAAAGAAACAAGATGATGATTTGTATGAGAAAGAAGCTACAGTCGAGGAAATTATTGTCCAAACAAAAACTTCCATTTTCTATTGGAACATCAACCAACCATGGAGAAAGCAATTGAACTTCTCGAACCTAATTACAAACTGGGATGCGTTAATTAGGCTTTGAGCCATTTGTAATCTTCTTTAGTCACGTTGTTGTTTGTGTTTTGTGAAGTTAGTCTTCTCGTCTAACTTCTGTAAGTTTTTTTAATCAATGAAACTATTCTATTTCTTCCAAAAAAAAGGTGCATATGACCACTTCTAGTGAGTGTGTACTCATAAGTCATAACTATTATGATATAGAACCCTTATTTGTGTCATCAACGATTTAAAATCTCTTCTTTTTTGAAAGAATATTTAAAATCTCACCCATTTAAATCTCAAGTATTTAAAATGTAAAAGATTTATCATCTATGATTTGAATTTAAAGATAGTGTCATCAACCTATTGAAAAAAAATCTATTGAATAAGAATGTGCCAAATTCAAAATCATAATAAAAATCCAAAAAAAAGAAATAGGATGGTAGTTCATTATCTCAAGAGATTCCATCTCTGTTCCATTAGTGTGTCCAATTTGTTGGTTTGGACAACTTAGATTGCAATAAACATGTTTGATACTCATACTCGCCTCCTATTCATAGTTCAAACTGGCTGGAAGGAAATGAACACAACATACTTACAAATTAGATAGAAAATAAAATGTTTACTTATTCTCCAATTTTGGCGAATTATATATTACACGATACCAGATTTTTGTATTGGATAACTACAACTAAACATGTTGTCTATGAGTCTATCCGATTTTTGTTAGGATGCTTGATTTTTGACCACTTAGTTAGAGCTAGTCCTTTCAACAAAAAAAATAAAATAAATAGAGGTAGTCTATGTTTTATTTACATGATACTAGCAGGGCCGGCCCAAGTATATCGGAGGCCCCAAGCGAAATATAAAATTGGGGCCCATACACTGGATATTAGAAAAAATTAAATAAAATTTAAACAATGCAAAGGGTAGGAATCGAACCCTTGACCTCTTATCCAAATTTGAACTCTTTACCACTCAGTTACGCCTTAAATTACGTTTGAAATTGGTTTAAAATATAATTAATTTTTCGAAAGTTACATACGAAATAGGAAACATGAGGCCCTTGATTATTTGGGGTCCAAAGCGGCCGCTTTGGTGGCTTTGGTCACGGGCCGCCCCTGGATACTAGTCTACATGTGAATCTCATAAAAATTGGACTAAAATGTATATATCATTGTCCTAATGGACTAAACTAACATAAGTTAGGGGTAAAACCCTAAACTCCACTAGTCTATAAGTATCCCTTGGCAGACGTTCAAGACCTACCCCTCTCTCTCTCTTTCTCTCTCTCTCTCTCTCTCTCTCTCTCTCTCTTGTCTGTAGAATCCACCACCATGGAAGTGAACACAAACCACAATCACTTGGAGGGACAAATCGTCAGCAACTGGCCTAAAAAACTTCACTTATGTCTTACTTGTTTAAAAACATTTCATTTCTCTCGATCCTTAACTGATCATCGAAGTCGTGAATATCGCTTGAACCATCGCTCTGCAGCCTCGGCTCCATCCAGCTCCCTGGTTGCTCCGTCCAAGCATTCTTCAACCTCATCATCACTACTTTCCATGCTTCCAAACAATTCATCAACTCTGTCCAGATCCGGCTATGGGTATAAATCAATACCTAAATCTGGGTACAGAGCTGCTGTTTCTGCAGCAGTTGGTTTGTGTGAAGATTTCATGTTAGAATAAAAGATATAAACTAAGATAAATGACACAATAGTTTACGTGGTTCAGTCGGATGATCACGACCTACGTCCACGGAGAAAGCCATTAATGGCTGCTTTATATTATCTCCACAATCGTGGGATTGATTGGTTACAGACTCAGACTCAATGCAACTCAATAATAAAATACATAGAGGTCACTTCTATTTATAGAGTGACTTGGGTATCTTAGTATCCTATGAATCTATCTAGGATAAATACAAATAATATCCTCTATATCTTGGGCCTTTGATTTTGATATCTTTGGATCTCGACCTTATGCTCTAATACTCCCCCTCAAGTTGGACTGCGGAACATGTGAAGTATCCAACTTGAAGATTGAACTTGGAAAAGGTGATTGTAGCTCGCATACGATTGGATTCAAAACTTGAACTTCATTTTGTTTCCTGTTTAATGTCGAACAATTATGGTGTTGAATTCTTTGTCTTCAACTTGAACTTGTAATAGCACATAAACTTGATATAATATTTATTTTTCTTTCGTAAGCTTGGATAACATTCTTTTCTTCTTTTCTTCTTTTCTTCTTTTCTTTCTTTCTGGAGCTTGAATAACATTTGGTGAGAGAGAGGACAACTTGAAATTTATCATCAAACTAAGGAGGAAACGAGACCATGTAGTGAATGATGGAAAAGAGGAATCGGTAGACATAATGGATTTATCTTGACGATCCATAAGAGGATGATGAAGACATAGCGTCACAAAAAAGAAGAGAAAGTGACAGAAAAATTGTGGCACAACTAGAAAAAGTTGGATGTAGGTGACATTAGAAGTCTGTCACAAAATAAATTTCCGACAGATGAACTGCGGCAAATAAATTACACACAAAACTGTAGCAAAAAAAACAATGTATAGTTGCGTCAGATTGTTGAAATAAGCAATTCGTCGCAAAAAAAACACTGTAACATTAGTGACAACAGCAAATAGTGTCACTTTCCTTTGGATGGAAAACAGTGACAGTGTGCAAACTGTCACTGACCTAATAATGTCGTTGTCACAAAAGAATTTGGGGAAAATTGAAAATTCTAAATTAGGGTTTACTTGAGAAATTTTTCAAAATAGGGCTTCCCAAATCAGAAGATAATTGAAAAAACCCATACCTAATCGATAGTGGGTTGCTATAATAGATTAAAATCCAACCGATTTGAACCAATGTTAAGGTTCATCAATGGTGGTATGTCTAGAGAGAGAAAGCTCTAGAACGATTTCAATAGTCGTCTGATGGTAGTGGTAGATATACACACCATAGAGGTTATCGCCGTCTGAATGTATCAACCATCCAGAGAGTTGAACAACCAAGAAGAGCATAAACTCCCCCTATCATAGACAGGGTCTATATCTGATAGTCTTCGGCGGTGGAGGTTCTCGTTGCTGGAGAAGTTAAGGTAGAGGCCAATAAACTGCTAGAGATGAACGCAAAGAACTTGCAGAACATTCACAAATTGAATGGGGAAATAAATTGAAGAACATTCACAAATAATGAATGCAAAGAACTTGTGAACTGATATGCTAGAGATGATATTCGAGAAACTCGTCAATCTGGAGATGAAGATTACCATGAGATAATTTGGAAAATCCAAAGAATTTGGCAAAATAAAAAATTGATTTACCCACCGGATGATTGTTACTGGCCACGAAACCAGTGGTTCCGGCAAGTTCAGAAATCCGACGATGGTATAAAAACTGATAAGAACACACTCAATTCTTCACCAAATGTAAAAGGAATCATTGGTCGTTGGTCCAAAGTAAAGGAAGCAACGATTGGTACGAAAATCACGCAGGAAAATTCGAGCGAAAATTATCTTGGGATATTTGAACAAATCGACAAAGCGATTTGATATAATGTAATCACAACTAAAAAATAGTTGGAATTTTGACACAACAATATAAAAATTGTTGAAAAAAGCGGAAACTAAAAACACGAACAAATAACCTTAAAGGGTCTTTGCAACTCAAACAAATTTAAGAACATTCACAAATATAAAGAGCCATATTAATATGGAGATCATCCATAAATATAAAGAGCAATATTAATTAGGATAAAGTGTTGGAAAGATCAGAGGCTAAAGACAAACATGATAGTTAACACGTTTGATGATCCAGGCAATAACTAAGATAACCTGTTGACGAAAAATCGGGTTACCTTTAGTCAAGACGGGATGAATTGGGGATGGAGTCTCTTTATTAGTATAATTAAATACTGAATGAGGATCCATTAGATGGGAAACTAGGGTTTTAAAGTGAGTTGGATCTCGACCTAGAATCGCGGAAGATAATTTTGTTTTGAAAAAACGTCCCAACCAAGAGGTTGTCGATTAGAACTTTTCTATAGATCTTAATACTTTAATAAAAGTAAGAAACCATATATAAGAAACTGCATAATCATATGGAGATCCTTAGGATTGAACTATCCAGAAACTTTGATTTTGATTGATGAAAATCTCAGAAAGAGTTTATGATGATGATGGTTCGCAAGTGGATATTAGATTGACACAAAAGCGAGAGACAAAAGCGAGAGAAAAAAACAATTGAATCGCAAGGAAAGTACCTTGGATAATACGGAAGCTTGAAGGAGATGATTGATGAAATTATTATTAGGGTTTTAACTTCAAAGTGTTGAGTTTAACCGAGTATAGTATAACCCTCTTCTGGGATTGATGGAAGTCGAGAGAGAGAAGTCGAGTGAGACAGGAAAGGTTTTAGAAAATCCCTCTTAATCTTTGATAAAAAAGGAGAGAGCGAGAGAGGTTTAACCGAGAGAGAGACTTATAATCTGATTCTCTTTTTTTTTAATCTGATTCTCTTGATTTGATTATAGTGCAACCTTCGGCTAAGAGATTGAGCCGTCGATAAATACATATGAAATGATGAGAGAGTTGATGATAGAGAGAGACTCGAGATTGAGTCATCGATTAAAAAAAATTGTGGAATGCTGAAGAGAAACCTGCTCTTGATACCATGTGAAGATTTCATGTTAGAATAAAAGATATAAACTAAGATAAATGACACAATAGTTTACGTGGTTCAGTCGGATGATCACGACCTACGTCCACGGAGAAAGCCATTAATGGCTGCTTTATATTATCTCCACAATCGTGGGATTGATTGGTTACAGACTCAGACTCAATGCAACTCAATAATAAAATACATAGAGGTCACTTCTATTTATAGAGTGACTTGGGTATCTTAGTATCCTATGAATCTATCTAGGATAAATACAAATAATATCCTCTATATCTTGGGCCTTTGATTTTGATATCTTCGGATCTCGACCTTATGCTCTAATAGTTTGGATGCTATTAATCATGACAAGTTTATTCAAACTCCTCTCCTCTGCCCTTACTGTAATGGGTTGGAAGTATCACCGGCGCCGGAACCAGTAGAGTACATGTTTTTTCCACCTGCACAAGATCAAGAAAGAGATTCTCCAATGGTGGAATACAATTTCTTTCCTCTTCCTCCTAAGGAAAATGTGGAGAGAGATGATAATTCAGTGGTGGAATATAACTTTTTCCCTTCTGAAAATAACCTAGAAAAGGGTTCCCCAATGGTGGAACATAGTTTTTTTCCTCCTCAAGAAAGTAGTCTTGAAAGAGGTGATCAAATGATAGAACATAGTTTTTTTCCTGGGCCAGATGAAGAAGAAAGTAGTCTGTTAACCCCAGGGGAATTAGGTTGGATTAGGGCAGCTCATGAAGAAGAAGTAGCATAAATAAGTAATTTTCTCTATGTAGAACTAGTTTATTATCTCTCTAGGGTTTCTCTTTCACCCTCTTGTTAGCTCTGTCTCTTTCTTTTATTTGTTCTTTTATTAGTTTGTCTGTTCTTTAAGGTGGTGGCTGTTAGTCTTCTTGCATGTAGTTGTAGTGTATGAAAGGTGTCAGTGGTGAGAATGTTAATGTGAGTGTGGGTTTTTTTTTTTTTGAATTGGTAAGCGTGTGACTCGAACCCTTGACCTCTAAGTTGGAAGACTTACCTCTTACCACTTGAGCCAAGGGTTGTTGGCGTGTGAGTGTGGGGTTTCTTTGAGTTAATTGTCCTCCTTCTCTTCTTCTTTGACTACTATGAAATATGAATTGTTCTTCCAATTTAAAACTTGAAAAGTTGAATGTATGAAATTCCTCAAACTCCTTAATTTGTTTTGAAACTTTGACCAAATCTAGGCCGTTGAGAGACGAATATCACAACCGCCACATCAGCTGGGAACTTTCTTTTGTCAAAATCCTTTGTAACTCTAGCATCTCCCATTTTAAAAAGCTAAAAAAAAAGTTTTTGTTGCAAGAGAAGTTAAACTTTAAAGTATCAAAATTGGTACCGTCACTAAGAGCAAACTCAATAGGGTACGGGCTGGGGCCCCATAGTCAAATATTTGGGAGTCCAGTTCCAACTCAGGTGCTAAAAGAGGAAGGCGTTTGGGTTGGGCTCCGCTAGGGATTGGAAGCCCTCTCTTCGGTCTCCCAGATGGAAGACCCAATGGCAAGTTTGGAGTGGATCTCCTATAAAAGGGGATCCACTCCATTTTTTTTATTTTTAGTTCTTGTCCAAATCTTGTAAGTTCGTTTTTTTTATCTCTCTTTGAAAATTGAATCAAATTTTAAATTTGGATCAAATAATACATAGTTAAAAAATATATAGAATTAAAATTCTACACATGTATGTTACAAGCGTATAAAAAGAATTTCAATTTGAATTGGTTGACCCCTTATTTGAGAGCATCTATTGAAACTGAAAAATCTAAGAGCCTCCCAAATTGAAAGAGTGCCCCGGTTCGATTTGCTGTAAAGTTCCTGTGTCGGTTTGAAGTTTTAAGGGCTTTTAGGTAGGTTGGAAACTCTATGCCTATTTTTTTATTATTGTTCAGCGTGTGCTTCGAACCCTTGACTTCTAAGGTGGAAGATTATACCTCTTACCACTCAAACCAAGGGTTGTTGGCAACTCTATGCCTATTGGGTTTGGGTTGAGTGTCAAAAGTGATGACAGGTTGTTACAATCTCTCATATATTATTATTAGTCAACTGTTAGTCTTTTTTTTTGTTGAAATAACTGTTAGTCAATCTCAACAAAGTTTTACTTTACCGACTTACCTTTATTTTCAGAAGCATTCACATCTCTATCATTCCCTTCTGTTTTTGTCACCGACAACCATACTTAATTTCTTTCTTCCCTCTCCTTCCCCTTTCCTTTCACGACCGCCCTCCAACTACATCACCACCACTGACATCTTTATCTCATCTTCTCACTCCTTCCTCTCTACTCCTTTCACTCTCTTCTTTTTCCTCTCCAAAAATTCAGCAGATCTGAGAATGAAGACGAAAGGGTGTCCTCCTCCGTCTTCATCAGAGCAGCAACTATGTTGCTCCGTACTGAAAAAAAATAAAGGGGACTTATCTCTTTGTCTTCATATTAGGACAACAAATTTGTCCGATTCGATAAATATCCATATCTTATAAGTAATACAAAAAAATAATAAAAATACATTTTTTTTAATAATATAAAAAGTGTGGTTGAAATTTATTATTTAAGATCTAATGGTTAAAAACTTAAACTTAGAATATAATTTTTTGTTTTTGTTTCGGATATTATCTGATATCCGCTAATATCATCGGAGTCGGATTCAGATATTGATATATAATATCTATCGAATAATTATCGGATAGTTATCAGATATCGGATACGAATATGCCTATATCTGATCTGCTAAGCTACCGTTTACAGGCCTAATGAAGATTGAAGGGGGACGCACCTTCGTCTCCGTCTTTCCAATAGATCTCGACTCTGTTAGATTTGTTAGAGAAGGAGAGAGGGAGAGAGAAGAGAGGAGACAGAAAGAGAGAGGGAGATGGTGGTGATAGTGGTCGGAGGATTGAAACGACGGGGAGAAGAAAGAAGAAGAAAAGAACAATTATTTTTAGTAGGTTGGTCGGTTGTAATGTCAACTATTGTCATCATCCGACAGAAGTAAAGACTAAGACAAAAATATAGAACTTTTCAACAAAAGCCAAAAATATAGAAAGGTGATTACTTCAAAAATTAAGATTAGAAAAAATTAAGTAGAAGCTAAATTTTAAAAGATAGAGAGTTGAATCCTGATTGGAGTGTGTGGTAGAACATGATTGAGAGAGAGAGGGGTGTTTTTATTTCTCTCTCCAAATCTTATCCGAGCACACACTCTGGCGGGGATTCAGCCAAGATAATGATCGGGCATAGTATCAGACCTGTTCTTTTTCATATCACAACCCATCTATGGCCTATAGGTTAAGAGTTGGATCTTGTGATATTTTCATATCTTGAGCCCATCAAACACTAAATCTAAGATCGTCATACAAATTAATTACATATTCATATTTTTTTCATAATTACATTTCAAAGCTTGCTAGAACCTTAATACAAACTAGAATAAAAAGTTTAATTATCAGAGCTTGAGAGTCAGATCTAAAGCTTCTTTAGCAGCAATTGGTGGAGGCATTATATTCTTCAAGCGCTTATTAACAAGCATCACATTAAGATGTGTAGAATCTTGTTCAGCCACCCTTTTCAGCTGTCTAGTACTGTTGTTAATGGTAGGAACAACCTTTCTAAATCCAACACGTTCACGAGTAACATCTACTTTCTTATTCATCGCTACTAGTAGAGACTGAATCGCCCGTCTAACTGGATGTTGTCGTTTGATGCGTTTACTATTATTGGTAGAAGAAGAACTCATGTTTATGCTAGAACCAGGGTTTTTACCCCAAGTGTTTGGGGCATTGGTTTTAGGATTTCGAAGCATCATGGGAACTGAAGTCGATCCCATTTGGTAATTTGAAATTATATTACTACGGGGACGGGGTTGAGTTTCAGAACGAATAAGCGACCGGTTAAAGAACTCACCTTGAGCACATTGAATTGGTTGTCTTGTTGAGACAGCTGGGTGAATTCGAAGAGGAGCGGCTGCTTTATTGTTGCTGTGAAAGTTTAAATGGAGTTCAAAGGTTTGAGGTAATCTGAATAACAAGCCACACACTGGACATTGGTATATTGGTGGTGGAGGTGACTCAACATCCCTTTGTTGTCCATTCATGACTTCAGAATTCAGATAGGGAGTGAAAGAGAAGAAGAGATAGAAAAGAAATGAGAGATGGTTGCTGGTTGATGGAGATTTTATAGTGGGTGGAAACAGGCTAGCTATGATCTAAGGATCTTAATTTGGGATAGTGTTTTGGTGAGATTGTGTACATAAATGTGAAATGTAGATCTAGATTATGTGTTCATAAGGTAACACCAACAATGTTAAAGAAGTAAACTTGGAGAAAATCATATAAAGATCGAATAAAGGTGGATATGGAGAATCAAATAGGGAGAAGTTGGATCCGGTTACCTATCTTTCAATGGCATACGAATCTCTGTAAAATGAAATCACGAATCTAATGGATACACTTTTATCTTGGATTTTGTTTTGGTAAAACTTCCGGTTTAATGTGCAAATCAAATATTACCGAGGGCTTGTCAAATAGTTTTAAGTGCTCCAAAAACAATGTGCGCGTCATAAACTTTTATAGAACCCAACAAAAAAATATGATATATTAGCAAAATAGGGAGAGAGTACTACTTGTCAAAGCTTAGAAGTGAAAATATTGAAAAAATTTATTTATAAAATCGTATATGTTAAAAACAAAAAAATTTGAATATATTAGCAAAAGACGAAGAAGAACCTCTCTTTATAATCTTTAGGAGTAGATGGAGCAGAGAAGAATGACCCCAAGCGAGAAAAGAAATAATATCAAAAGTGATCGCTGGACCTAATAGAAAAAATCTTATCAAAAGCATAAAGAGTGACCTTTTCGCCCAGATGTTTACAGAATAAGTAGAACGCCATGATCGTCATCACAGTGTTAGGGCTCAGTTGAAAAAGGTGGAGGCCATAATGATTAAACAGGTACACCAGAAAAGCAGGCAAAGGAAAGAACAAGCCTAACTTGAAGAAAACCTCATAAACACCAACACGACGGTCGGAAGTAAAGCAGACCCGTTCGTCAAGAGTGGGAAGAAGAAGTTCAATAGTAGCTAGAAATGATTGTTCCGCATGAAGATTATCAAGATCCTTCTGAGTCATAGAGCGAGGGTGACGATTCTGACCTGAATAAGAAGGATAGGAGGTAGGAGCTGTATTTGTTTCAAGAAAAAGAGAAAGAGAGAAAGAGGTTTCGAAGAACAACCAAGAGCGGCGATGAGAATAACAAAAATATGAGAAATAAAAGGAAAACATATATCTTGAGTACTGAGCTATTTATGGAGCAACTCTAAAGGCGAGAACAACTGTGGATCTGCGCCCGCATAAGTGTGCAAATGAAAACTAAACACGTGGCAACAATAGTTACGGGACGCAAGAGGCGCGTGCCCTTCAGCCGAACAAATGCAGAGAGAACAGATACACTCAAAATAAAAATTCTTTATTCCGAAACAACACCCGTTACAAAGAAAGTTACAAGTAAGTACATCCAAGCCGATCTGGATAACCAATATCTATTACAGAAGAAATTGTAAGAGAAAAGAAAAAACAGTTGAGCGCAAGAAAGGATTAAAAGAGCAAAGGAAAAGAAGAAATCAAGAAGCGGGGACGACTTGAAAACATCCCAACAACACCAACGACACGATCGAGAGGAGAATCCTCCCATTCAGAGCATCGCCTCACGAAAAGTTGGCTACCGGTCGACCTCCAGAATTATCTCCATATCGAGAAGAGAAGGAAAGACCTTGGCTGAAAAGAAGAAATCTTCGATCAGAAACCAAGTCTAGAATGACATCTAGCTCACTACCATCTTGGGGGTTAGACCCAAATTGGCATCTAGAGTGACTATCACCATTATCGGAAAAGTCATCCCTAGCTATCTCCATTGTCGGAAAAACGTCTACCAAAAAAACACCAAGTATGAACTCGAACAAAGACCTCATCTTCAAATCTCCAACAAAACGGGGGCTAAAGAAGAATAAAGAAAAATGTTTGAAGAAAAGATATTAGGGAAAAAGTGAAGTTTTGAAGAAAGGAGCCAAAAGAAACTATTTATAGCAGAAAAAGAAGAGCAAGGAATTTTCTCTCAAACTGGTAAAGAGGATCAAATCAAAGGAAAAAATAGCCTCGGTAATGCACCAAGTAATAATGATTAGGTGCCAACGTGCCGCTCAAGACTGACCAAGTCAGAAGGAATTAATAGGACCCGACAGAATTCGCTCGCCTCTCCAGTCGCGAAGCGCCACGTGGCCAGGCATGGCAGCAGAAGGTACCGAGGGCAGTTACCCAAAAGATCAACGCTTAAAACACGCTATCTGAAAATCGGATCCATTATGGCACAAAAATCACGCATGCAGCGGAAATCACTCTCCTCGGGCAGAAATTGAAAACGTGTCACGCAGAGCAGAGTACGTGTATACAAACCCAACAAACCACTACCCAATCAGTTTTGGTCAAAACAACCTTGACGAGTGACGCCCCTCCAGTGCAGTTAAGAAAAAGAACTTCATCAACAGTTCCGCTAAAATCAGCTCCGAAGACAGAGCTCAGGAAACTCAAAAAAATAATCGAGCTTCACGAGTCAACTCTGGTCCAGGTATACATACCTCTTGTGTTCAGGGCCAGTTAAAACACTTAGAGACCAGACCCCAAAGTCATTTCTACTCCTCGGTCTCCTACTTTCAACTAAGGAGTGGCGGGACTCATGATGATGCATAAATTGTCCAGACGTTGACTAACGTCAAAAGGTCAAGAACGGACCTGAAGTCCAACAACAACCACCTTGGTTGGGATGTCTCGAACAGGCTTTAGGCCTAATGTAATTTCCTTTAGGTTGTTGTTGTGTCGGTGCCTTGGTTGGTTAACCATCTTGATTTTCCACCATGGTTGTGTTTTTGCTGTTCTCTTTAGTGAAGCTATTTTACCTTTTTCTAAAAAAGAATACTTCAAGAGTTGGATATATGAAATTCCTGAGACATCTTAATTTATTTTGAGAAGTTAATTGTTTTTTTTTGTTGAAAGAGAACTTAAACGTAAAGGTGTCAAAATTGATACTGTTACTAAGAGCAAACTCAATAGGGTCGGGGTTAGGATTCCATACTCAAATATTTGGGAGTCCAGTTCCAACCCGGGTGCTTCGAGAGGAGACCCATACTCAAAGGAAGACCCAATGGCTAGTTTGGACTGGATCTCTTAAAAAAGGGGATCTATTCCCTTCTTTTTATTTTTAGTTCTTGTCCAAATTTTGTAAGTTCATTTTTTAAATTTGGAACTATGATATGAATTAAAATTTTAAACATGTACGTTACACGCGTACAAAAAGAGTTTCAATTTGAATTTGACCCCTCATTCGAGAGCATCTATTGAAATTGAAAACCTAAGAGCCTCGCAAAATGAGAGGAAGCTCCTATTCGATTTGCCATGACGTTCCTACATCACTTGCAAAAGCATCTAAAATTATGCATGTTTAAGTTGAAGAAGTTTTGAGGGTTTTTAGGTAGGTTGGAAACTCAATATCTATGGGGTTTGGGCTCATGTCAAATGCCATGACAAATTTTTACAATCTCTGACATATTGTTATTAGCCTTTTATTTTCAGAGGTATCCACCTCTCTATCCTTCCCTTTTGTTTTCCCCATTGACAACCCTACTTAATTTCTTTGTTCTTCCTTCTCTTGCCTTCCAACACCATCCTCCAGCCGCATCTTCACCACTGACATCTATCTCATCTTCTCACTCTTTCTTCTCTACTTCTTTCACTCTCTTCTTTTTCCTTTCCGAAAAATTCAACAGATCTGAGAATAAGACGAAAGGATGTTCTCTTTTATCTTGGTCAACGCAGCACTAATGATTGAAGGAAAATAAAGGGAACTTATCTCTTCGTCTTCACAGTAAGACAACAAATTTGTTGCCCTACTGCACTAATGAAGATTGAAGGGCCATGCACCTTTGTCTTCATCTTTCCAATAGATCTCGAATCTGTTAGAGACAGAGAGAGAGAGTGGTGGTGATAGTGGTCAGAGGATTGGAACGACGGGGAGAAGAAAGAAGAAGAAAAGAGCAATTATTTTTAGTAGGGTGATCGGTTGTATATCAACGACTGTTATCCGACAAAATTAAAGTATAAGACAAAAGTATAGAATGGTGAACTTCAAAAATTAAGATAGAAAAAGTTGTGTAGAAGCTAAATGTTAAAAGATAGAGAGGTGAATTCTGATAGGAGTACGTGGTAGGACAAGATTAACATAGAGAAAGTGTTTTAATTTTTTATCTAAATCTTATCCGAGCACACACTCTGGATGGGATTCAGCCATAATAATGATTGGGCATAGTATCAAGGCCTATTATTTTTTAGTAAGCGGTATTTAAAGAGTTCTAAGTGGCTAAGCAACCAAATGTGGCTAGCTCATGATATAACCCATCTATGGCCTATAGGTTGAGAGTTGGATCTTGTGATATTTTCATATCTTGAGCACATCAAACACTAAATCCAAGATCGTCATACAAATTAATCAAACGATTAGACGGTCTGTCATATTGTATCGGGGTCATGGGTTGGAAGTCCAAAAGTTAGGGAAAATTGGGTCTAAGGGCCACCCATAAAGATCTATAGGGTTTTAGTCCTTTGTCCAAAATGCCCAAACCACCCTCAGTCAAAAGATTTTATACATCTGGTAGTTTGTATAATGCATCTAGTAGTTTGTATATTGCATCTGTTAGTTTATACAATACATTTTCAAATGTGTAAATCATTTTAGTCGGTTAATTTAGGTTCTTAGCATCTGAAAAATTAGGTTACGAACTATGCATAAACGACTTTGTATGAATCTTAGATGTAATGCATTTCTAATTCAATGTTTGTATATTATATTTGGTAGTTTGTCTAATGCATTTTTAAGTGTGTAATTCATACTATTCAATGACTTTAAGTTCTAAGTGTCTGAAAAATTAGGTTGTAAACTATTAGAAATGATGAGTACAGTAATGAATTTGTATGAATCTTAGATATAATGCATTTCTAATTCAGTGTTTGTATATTGTATGTGGTATATTGTACAATGCATTTTTAAGTTTGTAAATTGCATCTTGTAGTTTGTATAATGCATATTTTGTGTATAATCTGCACTAGTTAGTCACTTTATGTTCTAAATATTTGAAAAATTGGGTTATGAACTATTAGAAATGTTGAATGCATAAATGACTTTGTATCTATAGAGTGATAAAGTTGGAAGAAGAGAAAAAAAAATTGCCTAGAGATGGGATTTGGTACATTGGGATCTTCATTTGGACTAGATGTGAGTTTATAGTTTATTTTTGAACTTTTGATACATTTTGAAGGATGTGTGGACTATTAGCACTGTTAAGGCCTTGTTTTTGGACCTTTAGTCCATTTTTTCTATGTCCGTCGCCCTAAACGTTCATAATAGAAAATTTTCCTTCATTTAAATTTGCAGTTCTATTTGATAACATATTCATATATTTTTTCATGATTACATTTAAGTTTAACATCAGAACTGGATTAAGATAAACATTTCAGCTTGCTAAAACCTTAACACAAAATAGAATAAAAAGTTTTATCAGAGCTTGAGAGTCAGATCCAAATCTTCTTTAGCAGCAATTGGTGGAGGCATTATATTCTTCAAGCGCTTATTAACAAGCATCACATTAAGATGTGTAGAATCTTGTTCAGCCACCCTTTTCAGCTGTCTACTGTTGTTAATGGCGGTAGGAACAACCTTTCTAAATCCAACACGTTCACGAGTAAGATCTACGTTCTTATTCGTTGCTACTTGTGGGGACTGAATCGCCCGTCTAACTGGATGTTGTCGTTTGATGAGTTCACTATTATTGGTAGAAGAAGAAGTCATGTTTCTGCTAGAACCAGGGGTTTTACCCCTAGTGTTTGGGGCATTGGTTTGAGGATTTTGAAGCATCATGGGAACTGAAGTTGATCCCATTTCGTAATTTGACCTTATATTACTACAGGGACGGGGTTGAGTCTCCGAACGAAGCGACCGGTTAAAGAACTCACCATGGACACCTTGAGCATATTGAATTGGTTGTCTTGGTGTTATTGTGGAGACTTGTTTGACTGGGTGAATTCGAAGAGGAGCGGCTACTTTATTGTTGCTGTGAAAGTTTAAATGGAGTTCAAAGGTTTGAGGTAGTCTGAATAACAAGGCACACACTGGACATTGGTATATTGGTGGAGGTGACTCAACATCCCTTTGTTGTCCATTCATGACTTCAGATAGAGATGGAGAGAGGGGAAGAGGAGGAGAGATAGAAAAGAAATGAGAGATGGTTGCTGGTTGGAATGAGAGATGGTTGCTGGTTGATGGAGATTTTATAGTGGGTGGAAACAGGCTAGCTATGATCAAAGGATCTTAATTTGGGATATTGTTTTGTGAGATTGTGTACATAAATGTGAAATGTAGATCTATATTATATGTGTTCATAAGGTAACACCAACCATGTTAAAGTAGTAAACTTGGAGAAAATCCATATAAAGATGGAATAAAGGTGAATATGGAGAATCAAATAGGGAGAAGTTGGATCCGATTATATATCTTTCAATGGCATACGAATCTCTGTAAAATGAAATCACGAATCTAATGGATCCACTTTTATCTGGGTTTTTGTTTTGGTAAAACTTCAGGTTTAATGTGCAAATCAAGTATTACCGAGGGCTTGTCAAATAGTTTTAAGTGCTCCAAAAACAATGTGCGCGTCATAAACTTTTATAGAATGGTACAAAATAATATGAATATATTAGCAAAAAAGAGAGGGTACAACTTGTCAAAGCTATAAGTGAAAATTTTGAAATTTATTTGTTTATAAAATTTTATATATTGGAATGAGTTAATCCCACTTATATAAGAAGACTAAAAGCTAAATAAAATTAAGTAAGAATTTGTTATAATGTATTTACTTTCTTTGTAAGAAGCAAAATAGTTCGTTAAGAAACATATTATTGAATTCAACTGTAACTGATGTTATCTACGTTCTCTTGTACCGGGTGCAATTATATTTTAGTTGTTAAGCAATAAGGTTGGGTCGACTTATAATAATTTATGATCTCTAGTTTAAAAGATTTTAATAGTCTTTATGTTAAAAATATGGTTCTGCTACGAGTAACACCTTTGAATTAAACAAGGCAGAAATCACTGGTCTTCTACACCAAGGCAAAAATTACATAGGCCTCCAAAGATGGCTGAATGAAACGTATTTCAGCTCTAACTACACTGTTATTTTTTAAGACGACTCTCCATGTCAGAGCTCGATTTGGCACGTACAATGAACTTCTCACTTACTTGTCTAATGATTTCACTAGCTTTCTCTCAGAAGAGAAGCACAAAATTCTAAGATACTAGTTGGAATATACCGAATACATAGTGATTCTATCACATTATCTTTTTTGTAATTTTAATTAAAAATATGTTGCTATCATTAACGATGTATATTGATATTAACAACGGTATTTTTGTTGTATATATTTTTCGATATTTGAAGAGTTCTATACAGTGTCATCCTAGAGCGACAAAAGTAAATGTCAGAATAGTTTCCTTGTCTTATTTAAATTTTCATTTTTATTTATTATTGATTACATATCCATATTTCCTTCATAAACATATGAAGTTTCACATAGAACATGAAAAAAAGTAAAACAACATGACCATTTTCAACTACTAGCTTGCTAACCACAACACACATAGAATAAAAAGTTTATAATCAAAGTTTCAGAGTCAAATCTATAACTTCAATTCCCTTTTCAGCAGCAATTGGTGGAGGCATCATATTCTTCAAGCGCTTATTGATAAGCGTCAAAGTAAGATGTGGAGAATCTTGTTCGGCCGCTCTCTTCAGCTGTTTATTGATGGTACTAGTAGAAACGACACTGTCGGAGCTGAAACGTCCACGAGTAAGATTGGTGGTCTTACCCGTTGCTACTGGTATAGACCTAACCTCTCGTTTTATTGGAATCGGTTTGAAGAGTTTACTATTGGTAGCAGAAGTCATTTTTGAACTAGTACCACTAAAAACAGAATTTGATCCCATTTGGAGATCAGGACTCTTCATATTACATACTATCCGATTGAACATATTAACCGAAAAATTCGAAGAAGTTTCAGTTGGAGTCTGTGGATTTAGGAGTACATTATTGGCAGAAGGAGTACTCATTGGAAGATTAAAACCAGGGGTTCTACTCAGATGATTGGCTGGGTTGAGCAATGAAGTTGATCCTATTTGGTTACTTGACGAAATGATATTACTCAGGGAGTTAGGTTGAAATGCGAAATGAAGTTGCTGGTTAAAGAACCCACCATGGACACTGAGAGCTCTCAATGTCATTGGTGAGAGTGGTTGAATTCCAAGATCTGCTTGGTTATTCTCATGATATTTCATATGGAGTATCAAGGCTAGAGGCACAATGAATAACAAGCCACAATTGTGACAGACATATACTGTTTTTGGAGCTGGTTCCCCTTGTTGTCTATCCATGACTTCAGAGAGAGAAGGAGAGAGAGAGAGAGAGAGAGAGAGACTGAGAGAGAGATGGGTGTTGGTAGGGATGGAAGGAGTTTGCTGGTTGATGGTGATTTTATAATGGGGTGAAAGAAACTATGAGCAAAGGAAACTTTATTTCATTATTTGGGATTCTGTTTTGGTGAGATTGTGTACATAAATGTGAAAAGTAGTTGTGTGTGTTCATAAGGTAACAAAAAGCCTTGAATGAGTAGAGATGGAGAAAATTCATATAGAGATGGAAAGTAAATAGGCAAAAGTTGTATGAAGTTGATCCGATTTTAGATTAGTAAATATGATCGTATCTCTCTGAAATGAAATCACGAATCTACGATGGATTCACTTTTAATAGGGATTTTTGTGATGAGATTTATGTCATAATAGGATTGTTCAAATCAAGTATTACCTGGGGCTTGTCAAATACCACTCTGTTCTCCCAAAACGTTGTGCGCAGTAGAATTTTTTTTTTTGGAAATCATATCAACATATTAGCAAAAAATAAAGAGTACACCTTTTTAAAATTGGTGACATGATAACTTTGATTATTATGTATCAATCTTATATCTTTCAATGAGTAATATCTCCAATATAGAGAGGAAGGTTTTCAAACTAGTTTTCTTTTTTTTGATAGAAAGGGATTTTGAGGATTTCAAGGATTTCAAGCTAGCTGCTTAAATCATAAAGAAATTTATTCAATTTTGAGTCGTTAGTCGTTTACATGGCATTGATACATCATCAAGATGTGATAAGCACGATAACTGCCAAAGTTAAACTAGGAACGAAAGAGGTCTAAAATCCAACAACATACTAAAGAGGCCTAAAGCCCGACAAATTATATTATTTATACCAACTCAAATTCAATAACCATGAACTCCACATCTTTTGGGAATCGAACCTGAGACCCTTAGCGTTTTTTGGATTTGTGTCAATTACTTTCCACCACTTAGAAAACAAGTGTTGACAAGCTAGATTATTTTAATAACTAAAATTTAAACTACTTGGCATCTTCATCGATGTCTGGTTTCCTGATCTGGTTTCGTCGAGGTATGTAAATCATACGAACTAGACGTCGAAAAACTATTTTCTAAAGGAAACGAGATCTGATTTTGTCAAAGTCTAGTTTCCAAGCAAATTTCAGTGACATGGCTCATCTTCTTCACTAGAGAGAGAAAAGAGTGGAAGAAGACAAAATAAAATTAAAGAAAAAAAAGGCTAGAAGGTTGTCGACTAAAGGTTAACGACCGACACCCTTCTGCTAGAAAAGAAGGGTGAGGTGGAGAGAATGACAGACCACACGGAGAGGGGGGACAGATCAGATGAAGTGGAGGAGAAAAGGGGAAATGAGTTGACCGCAAATTGGGGACCAAAACGACGCTAACCTTATTTTTTTTATGTACACCCTTGATGGTTAGAATTTCGAAGATACAAATTTACGGGCCAGATATTGAGTTAAAAGTTCTTAATTTTTCATAAAAAATGAACAATAAAGAAAATTTTCTAAAAAAATTGTAAACCAATAACACTAAACTTTCGAGTTCTTGCAAAAATTAACGATAAACTTCAAAGTTCTAAAATAATTTTTCAACTAATAACACGGAACTTCGAAGTTCTTAAAAGGTCCAATCCAATAACGCTACACTTCAAAGTTCTTAAAACTTCAAAGATGTGACAAATGTTCTGAGCGAATAACCCCCACTGAGCAACCACCAAAATATTAGTTCTAAGGGAGCGCCTGTAGCAGAAGTTGGTGGCGCCAGCCAATAGTGGAGACACAACTACTTTTTTTTTTTTTTTTTTTTTTTTTTTTGAATTAGTCAGCGTGTCTCGAACCCTTGACCTCTAGGATCGTAGACTATACCTCTTACCACTCCAACCAAGGGTTGTTGACACAACTACTTTGATCTTATTGAAAATGACTACTTTTATCTTATGCACCCTTTAAAGGCATGGATACTCCATAGTTTTCTGTCATTCCCACATATCGCCTTAGACTTGTTAAATTTACCAATTCCCACGTATCGCCTTTCACTTGCTAATTTACCACAGCCAGCGACCAACACAATCTATCTAACTCTCCTCTATCTCTCAACCACAAGTCGTTTGGATAAGGTTGACTTCAAGACGTTCATTTTGTATTAGCAGAGCTTTGTACCGGCTTATGTGAAAAATTGTTATTTTGGTTTATTTTTATCTGGTTCATATTGATGTTATTATGCTCTTGGAACACTTAAGAGACATTTCATTTTACCCTACTGGAATATTAGGCTGCTCAAGGTGCCAAAACATTTGCTCCATCTACTGAAACTTCGCTTATTTTTCTTCATAAATTATGATCGGTGGAGATTGCTTTCGTCAGTGAATTACAGAACCGTATTGCAAGAATGCAATCGTTGATGTATTGTTTCGAAATGAAGAAGATTGATTGAGAGGCCTTAACTAGATCTTCATGCTTTCTCTTGTGATTCTTTCGATGTACTGGTCCTGAACCTCATCAACTTTACAAATTGGAACTGCTCTTACGTTGTACAATTTGTTGCGGAGTTCCAAGGAGATAGCTGCCTCATAAGAAGGGGTTTTTATAGGGAAATAATTAGTGCCCCCAAAGTGTTAGCGACGCCACCTTCATCTTCTTCATCAACACCACCACTACAACCATCTAAAGCCACCTCTCTTCTACCTCTTGCCTTCCTCTACAAACGCCAAACATGGAGGAAAAAAGTGCTCCGCGCATGACTCATAGGGATGGATTTAGGGTTCAATTTATTAGCCAGTCGTGGGGTTGAAGGTCTCGCACCATGAAAAGAAAACAAAAACGAAGTTGAAAGAAAAACTTAAGGGGCATTCCGAGAATCGAACTCGGGACCTCTCGCACCCAAAGCGAGAATCATACCACTAGACCAAATGCCCGTTTCGTACCCTTAAGTGTTAATGGTCCTATAAATCAGTGGCATTTATTAGACTCGGGTTAGTTTCCAAAAATCTTTCCTTCACCCTCACAGAAAATGTCCAAAATACCCCTCTTCTTCTTAAATGCTCCTTGGCATCTCTCTCCTCTCCATCTTCTCACTTCTCTAAATCATACCAGAAAGAAGCATATGAAATCTCACTATTATCCTCTCTCTCTCTCTCTCTCTCTAACTTTAAGTCTGTTTAGAAGCATCCAAAATTAGAAACTACCAAATCCTATAAATACTCACCCAGTTTTTCTTTATTTCTTACAATACTACTTACTATTCTTGTTGGTAATAATAATTGAAAAAACAAGAATTAAGAAAGATGGGAAGAAGAAAGATTGAAATCAAGAAAATCACAAAAACAAGTTCAAAACAAGTCACTTTTTCCAAACGTAGAAAAGGGTTATTCAATAAAGCTTCTGAACTCTCTGTTCTTTGTGATGCAGAAATTGCCATTATTGTTTTCTCACCAGCTGGTAAAATTTTCTCATTCAGTAATCACTCTGTCAATTCTGTTATTAATTCTTTTCTTAATGGAAGTGAACCAATTCGAAGTAATGGGTATCTTGATATTGTTAAAAGAAGGTACCACAATTTAATTAATGAATTAGAAATTGAGAAGAAAAAAGAAGAAAAAATACGAAAATTGAAGATGATGAAAGAAGGAAGAACAGAGGATGAGTTTTGGTGGGAAAAATCAGTTAATGAGTTGGAAGAGATGAAGTTTTTGAGAGAAGGAATGAAGAAAATGGTTGACAAAAGAGTTGATGAATTAATGAGGATGAATCTTGATGTTACTAATATTATTGATTATAGTAGTAGAGGATTGTTATCATCTCCTTCGTCTTCGACTTTGGTTGAGAATTCATCATGTAAAGAATTGGTTCATGTTCCTCAAGATTTGGACCTTAAAGATTATTATGATGTTCTTGGTGATTTGAGTTTTGGTTTTGATCAACAATACAATTAATGAGGATGAATCTTGATGTTACTAATATTATTATCATCTCCTTCGTCTTCGATTTTGGTGGAGAATTCCTTCATGGTGATTTCAATTTTGGTGTTGATCAACAATACAATTAATTGATGTATCCCCGTATTGATTTGATAAATTAAGTATTTTTTTTGTTTTTGTTTTCAGGATGTTATTTCTTTTATCATTTTCTTGAATAAATGGAAAAAGAAATTATTCGATCGTTTTATGGTACAGTTGCTTATCGCGTTAGTCTAACACACTAAAATGTTTTAATTTCTTCGATATTTTCTACACTTTCGTGTAAATAGAATGTGTGGAATGGTGGGAGATAGATGATATAAAAAGAGAAGCTTAAGTATTACTTTTTTCAATTTTTTTATAGCTAGGTTTACACTTAAAGGAGCTCATTTAAGAAAATGGTTTCGTGGTGTGGTTGATTATCACGTCAGTCTAACACATTGAAGGTCTCCGGTTCGACTCAGGACGGGAGTCATTCATATTTTGATAAAATTTTATTAGTCGATAATGTTGACAGTCATTTCTTCCTAGATAATGTTATTTCAGTTGTTGTAAAGTTGATGAATTAGTTTCATTGGATCAGAGAAAGAAGGGGAGGGGATTATAGCATCAACAGTTGGCTACTAACAATGTTTATAGTTAAGGGCAAATAACAAGTTGAATACCCATTGATACCGAACCATCCCTAGTTCTTGAGCCTTACTCTCGCCGTTCAGGATCTATGCCATTGTGTGTTCAACGTGATGCAGATCCTAACCCACTTAGGACTGGTGTTATGGCTCAGTCCCTTGGTAGGGGTGGAAGGAGTTTGCTGGTTGATGGTGATTTTATAATTGGGTGAGGGTGAAAGAAACTATGAGCAAAGGAAACTTTATTTGGGATTGTGTTTTGGTGAGATTGTTTGTGTACATAAATGTGAAAAGTAAATAGGGAAAAGTTGTATGAAGTTGATCCGATTTCATATTAGTAAATATGATCGTATCTCTCTGAAATGAAATCACGAATCTACGATGGATTCACTTTTAATAGGGATTTTTGTGATGAGATTTATGTCATAATAGCATTGTTCAAATTAAGTATTACCTGGGGCTTGTCAAATACCACTTCATTCTTCCAAAACGTTGTGCGGAATAGAATTTTTTTTTTTTGGAAATCATATTAACATATTAGCAAAAAATAAAGAGTACACCTTTTTAAAATTATTGAGATGATAACTTTGATTATTATGTAGCAATCTTATATCTTTCAATCAGTTAATATCTCCAATATAGAGAGGATTTCAAGCTAGTTTCTTTTCTTTTTTTGATAGAAAGAGATTTTGAGGATTTGAAGGATATCAAGCTAGCTGCTCATAAAGAAATTTATTCAACTTCAACATTTTGTTGTAAGCCTATTAGAACAAACATTCTATTATATTGACATTGGCTGACTCTGAGCACTCACACATATAATGACACTACTTTTACACCTCTTTTCTTCTGAATGTTTGGAACAACTATTTCATGCCATAGTCTTAACTCCGAATCAGAACCATGCTTATGAAAATGCATGAGTTTATGCACAAGGAAATTTACATCGGAAGAAGTTGGAATAATAAGGCTTTGAGTCCCATTAGTTACAATATCTCGAATAAGATGAGTAGCAACTTGACTGGCAACTTCAATGCGCCTGATACGAGCGTGAAGCAAAGCTTAGTAGCAAGGTGCTTGGCGTTGAAATTACCACAGAAGAGAAAATAAGATAAGGGCAGCTTCATCGAGAGCATAAGAAATCAACAACACCTGGAACCGCAATAGGCTTGGCCTGTCCTAAGCTCCTGCATTATTTCTTTAAAAGTCCATGAGAGCAGAGTATCATCAAGAAAAACACTACTACTAGATTTTCCAGTGTCGAGCGCATGCGCAATCTAAATCCAAGTAAATAGAGCGCTTGAACACCTAAAGAACACTTGACATATTTCAATGTTATCGTATCGACTTGAATGTGGGATATTTCAGGGAATTGGCCTATGAAGTTCATCAGGCCACCTTTTTACCGGAACTTCAATGTCCCAAAACCTCCAAGTTTTCAAAACTTTTAAGAGATCTAGACAAAAATGTTCTGAAACTATAACGTTCTGAAACTTGAAAGTTTTGAAAGATGAAAGTTCTGAAACTTTAAAATTTTAAAACATGTTAACTAGAACTTCAAAGTCTTGGAACTATCATCAAAACTTTAAAGATTTAATGTTAAATCTGAGTCAACCAGAGTAAATGGCCGAAATTGAAACAAGCTTGATTATTTAAGAACTAAAATTTAAAATACTTGGCATCTTCACCGACGCCTAGTTTCTAGATCTGGTTTTGTCGAGGTTCCTAAACAAGACGTTGAAGGTCTAGTTTCTAGACGAAACGAGATGATTTCGTCAAGGACTGGTTTCTAGGAGGAATCAGACCTTTCCAGGTCCCCTTGGCTAGAGAGGGAGATGAAGAGAGAAAAGAGAAGAGAGAGGAAGAAGAAAAAACTAAATTCAAAAAATTAGGATAGAAGGTCATCGACAAAACTCCAAAGGTTAACGACGGACAACCTCTTGCTAGAGAAGAAGGGTGAGGTGGAGAGAGGGAGAGATTAGGCGTATGAAGGATGAGATGAAGTGGAGGAGAAAAGAGGAAATGAGTTGACTACAAATTGGAGGCCAAAACAACAACCTTATTTTTTTTTATGTACACCTTTGATTGTTAGAACTTCAAAGATCCATGTAAACAGGTTGACCTTTAATTTTGAGTAAATTTGTCTCAAAACATTTCCGATCCCAATTTTGAGTTTGAATAGCATAGAAAACTTCTAAAAAAGTTGTAAACCAATAATACTGAATTTTGAAGTTCTTAAAAAAAAGAGTTGCAAAGCAATAACGCTAAACTTCAAAGTTCTAAAATAATATTCAAAACCAATAATACAGAACTTCCAAGTTTTTAAAAGAAGGTCAAATCAATAACGTTAAACCCAACTACTTCCATCTTTTTACTTTGATTTTTTTGAAAATAACTACTTGATGTTATGCACCCTTCAAGCATGTATGAAGAGGTTCGTGTATATAATCTTTAAAGGCATGGATACTCTGGATAGTTTTCGTTATTCCCACATGACGCCTTTGACTTGTTCAATTTACCATTGGCTAGCAACTTCATCACCCACAACTACCTCTTTCGGTGAGTTGCCAGCAAAAAATTGGAGAAATGTGGGTACATCATGTGCATAACAGAAAGCTTGTGTATAAAACTTATCATTGGTGTATGAGATATACTTCATTGACGAAGGACAGTCCTCAACTCCAGATTAAAAACCAGAAATTTACAGAAACAAAATCTCCTGGGACTCCATCAAGCTCCTTCAATAGGAGTTCCTGGGGAGCTTACAACATACACTTCCAAGCTTTCAGATTATTAAACAATCACAAGTCTCTCTCTTCCCTGAGTTCCAATGACAATGTTGATTTTACTCAGAATATTAAACCATCCAAAATAACATTCACCCTAAAGAGAGCTAATTAGTAGTTTGCAGCTTCAGTTTATATTCATACAGCATTTTATTGTGCCATACGTGTTCAATTTTAATGGTTCTACTCAGAATATCATTATCTAGGGTCTCCAAAACACAGTAAAGAAGCCAAGACATAACTGAGAAAGATCAAGCAGCCCTTGAACGCAAAACCCTCACTGATAATTTTCTTTTCTTTTTTCAAAATAGTACTACATTTGAAGCATGGATGGTTGTATTTAACTCGCAATTTGGAAAAAATTTAAAGTAGAAACTATCTGTTTTGGGATTTACAAAAAGATGGCTTCTCCGATGCCATCCCTTTCATCAAACCCACCCATCAAACCCGTAGTGAATTATTATTATATTGCGGAAAAAAAAATTGTGTGAATTAACTAAACTTGAGCTTCAAACTGTTGAATTTCAAGCTGTTGCCTTCTTGCAGTGGTTCTCAAGCCAGTCCATTGTAACACTCTTTGGCCTTTCAAGCGGCAAACCAAGAGCACGATCCCAAATAAGCTGGAACAAGCAAAAATGTTGTTTTTAGAGATATTCAACTTTGAAAACATTTTTTAGGGAAATGAAGGAAAGGTAATAACCTGGGAGCAAATTCCGATACTTCGCGAAACACCGAAAAGAACAGTGTAGTACCTGCAAAAATCATATTTGTAAGGTTAACTTACAAACTCATCCAGTGAGAACAAGCTACTTGTTCTATTAGGTTCTAGATACACACACACACACAAATATATATATATATATATATATATATATATATATATATATATATATAGAGAGAGAGAGAGAGAGAGAGAGAGAGAGAGAGAGAGCTACCTCGCTTCAGTTAAACCGAAATAGTTCAGCAACACACCGCTGTGAGCATCAACATTTGGCCATGGATTCTTGACCTACATAACCCAAATGCCAAATCTAGTGTCATGTTCATTTCATAAAAGATTAAAAAATTATAATCTCAAGATAATTGTAGCATAACCCACTTGCTCATGCAATGGCAGAAACATACTAGCATATGAAATGAAAACTGAAACTTAGGGAGGAGACTCTGGCTGATATCCATCAAGATGTACCAGTATACTAGCCCAAATCGGAGCTTTCCACTATGCCATTTATCAAGTAATGTCAAAGAATTGACTTATTTAGCCTCACGATCTTAAATAGGACTTTCTAAAGCACTATAATGGGCCGGGACTATCCAATATTAGCCAAGACAGATCCATATGTTAGTAAATAGGATACAAAGATAACTGGATAGGAATAAGTACTTAGTTGGCTCAGTAATAGGATACAAAGATAACTGGATAGGAATAAGTATTTGAGTAGGCTCAGCAATACTCAAAAGGAATATTAGCAGTTCCTCAAATAAGTTTAGTTTACTTGCAAAAATCTTCAATAAAGCTACAAGAAAGTAACGTGAAGTACCTTGCCAAGCTCTAGAAGAATAGGAGGCACAACTTCGTAAACCTTGGAAACCTGGAAGGCAAAAGAAATAAAGTAATGCCATCAGTGGTGTGTCATAACAAATAATGGCAGTAAAATAGCAAATAGATTAATCTAGAATTCTCTTTGTGTTATAAGAAGCAAACCAGCTGAAAGAGTGGATCCTCGGGCAAGTGCTTTAAGGCGAACTCTCTTTGGCATGTGTATCTGGGATCAGTTTTTCGCAAGACTCCGTGCCCAAATCCAGGAACAACCTGTACATTAAAAGGAAAATGGTATAAAAACTAAAGAGGAACAGAATGGGATCTATTATTCAATTTTAAATTGTCTTATACTGCATTTCAGAAGAAGTGCTAGAAGCTCACTTAATCTATACTAGCACTGACACACTTCACTAAACTTGATGTCTATTATAATGAAAGCACAGCAATACTAAGTGATGACTACATACCTTGCCACTTTTTAATGTTTTCCAGACGTAGTCCTTCAACTGATCTTTGGATATATTTTCTCCACACTCGCCAACCACAGTTTTGATCCATAACAAAACTTCCTGCATTGCAGAAGAACCCGTTATCCAAATTGAAAAAAAAATATTCACATTCCTATGCCAAAAATTACATATACAATAAGGCAAACTAGGAACACCGGAAACTCATTGAAAGCGAACATGTCTTATTGTTTCCAATATGAACATGTATTTGCTGACAAAGACCCATATATATTATCATTAAGGGAAATAAACTTTAATTATGTGCAGTAGAAACGATCCATTATTTCCCATTTTCCAAGAAAAAGAAGATACACAAAAAGAAGAGAAAGGATGTTAAATTCGTGCAAACTGGGACAATTAAGACTGGTACTGAGCTAGATGTAGTAACCACTATGTAAACATAAGTGAATTTGAGGGTAGCTGCCCTATTTGCTTAGTCAAACCAATAATATTCATGCATGAACTAGTTTTAACTGCATGCATAAATATAAAAATTCAAGACCTCTTAGTAGGGGCGTGGTAAACTGCCCCCAACTTCGGGCAACCTCATATACAACTGATAAGAAAAATGGAACGATGAATCCAGACCACAGAGATATTGTCCAACTTCAACAGGAATAAGTAGATTTATAAAGTTAAGAGGGGATGATGGGAAATAGAATACCTGGTTAGCCAGGCCATGGAGAGGACCAGCTAAACCATTTAAAGCAGCTGCAAATGAAAGATAAGGATCTGAAAGGGCACTCGCAACCTGCAGATTGAGTAACATTAGAGAACTTGATAATTAGTATAACACTATAACAGTATATAATTTCAGAAGACTGGCCACATGAACTGAACTTCAGAAACTGAACATTAGATAGGGTTTTAAGAATGCAAGAAAAGGACAGATAGAACTCATCACTGAGCACAGAAATTATGGCGACTTACAAGATGAGCAGTATGAGCGCTAACATTTCCTCCTTCATGGTCACTGCAACAGAACAGTAAAATTTGATGTCAAGGAATCAGTTATAGTTACATTTCCCACTTCACAGACTATTTGGAAAGAAGGAACTACACGTAAGTTAGAAATATGAACTACAGAATTGATCTAGTAGGCTGTTACGAGTCATATGACCAGTAGTTTGATACCCACCTGTGAATGGTAACATATAGTCTCATCAGCTCTAACATTTTAGGATCATCAAATCCAAGCATGTGAGAAAAATTTGCACCATAATCCAACGAGTCGTCGGCAGGTATTGTCTTTCCATCTTTGTATATCCTAGAGAACCAGAAGAAAGAGATCGATCAGAGAATTGGTTTTATTAGAAAACTATTAAGTCATTTGTCAAGCTCCATTCAGATCAACCCATGCAACAACGAGAAAATTTGACAAACCACTTGATAAAATAAGACATTCTAACAGCATCTTACTTCGGGATGATTTTTTAACCACTTCAAGAGGTGAAAATAAGAAAATAATAAAATAATAAAGTGAAATTATGTATACTGAAAGGTATAGGTGTAGGATTATTAGAGTAAATCACATGTGTGAGCGACCACTGAACTAGAGGACGTTAAAATAATAAACCTAAGCAAAGATATATGAATTATCAAAACTTGCATACGTCAACAAAATGAACGATAATACTTTTTCCAACTAACCATGCTGTGTCACAAACACGGGAAAAAAATGTCAAAGAACCTTTTGCCGTTGTCAACTAGCCAACCATATCCTCCCATTACTGAATACTGAGGATTACTTTACTAAAGAAATCTTGTTTAGCATGCTCATGTGAAAAAAACAAAAGCCCCCACAACATTTTCGTACAAGCAATTAAATGAAGCTAAAGTGGTATATGTAGTAGTAGGGTCATTCAAGCTATCCAAATAAATCGAATCAAGTTAACTTTTTCAGGTGCTTGCGAGGGAAAAGTAGCACGGAAGAAGTAGAAGGGGAAAATAGGAGTAAAAGGATACCAATGCCATAACCTCAATTGACAGATAATACAGAACCTACATAAACTTACCTTCGGTAGACATAAGAAGCTACAACTGGAAGTTGCGCAATTAGATTTAACGAGTCCTCGTATGTGGGTTCCCAGTAGCTAAAGATCAGAAATTGAAAATGTTTTTAGTCATCAGATTGCCAAGTCAGGGAAACAGAACCATTATAAAAAAACATACTTGGCTTTTGATATTCCCTTCTCATATGCCTTCTGAAATTCACTTTGAACCTGTAAGTCAACATCAAAGAAAAAAGAGTTACTCAACTCATATCTGATTTTATCCTAAAGGAGTATTAGCTTTATCATGGCTAAAGTTAAGAGAGAGGATGACTCAAGAGTCAAGTGGACTTGCTTGAGTACTACATATAAAGCTCGAACAACATATGCAACACCTAAAAGTGAAACATTTCAGTAGAAGAAATTCTAAGAACATACAAGGCCCAAAAGTGGAAATTTTCAGAAGAAGAAATTCAGAACCCAGCCGAAAGCAGGTTAAAGTAAGTGCTTACAGCTAAGAAATTATTTTATGGCAGCCCAACATTTGTATTCTCTTACTTTTAGACTTGGACTTTCTGTAAATACAATTTATTTGTGCACCAAATTGTATGTGTCCTCTGCTCATGTATCTACACCTTACTAATTATTGAGGTTGTTAAAATCAATTTTTAACTATAACTGTATAACAATTTGACTATACTAATAAGTATCACAAAGAACTACAAATCTATCTATAAACCAGATATAGGGATCTAACAAACAAGAAACAAATGCAAATATTTCAGGCATATTCAAGAAACAGGTCAAGGATTTTATTTTTCTTAATCAATCACGAATTATCCAACATGTGAAAAATGGCATTCACTTTTGCACTTTTCAAAAGAACAAACACTTGTCCCATTTTAAATGACACTCAATTAAAAGCTAAACCTTGCGCTGTACCTGTTCTCAAAGTGATTCGACATCCTACTCGAGCACTTAACAAGTGTGAGAAGCCGAATGATCAAAGCAATAACCACACAATCAAGCAGGTAATGCAAATAAAGTGACATAAAGAGACGAACGGGTCGCTAATATCAGATTCTATAACTAAAGGAAACTGTTCCTATGAGACTTTTTCGTTGCAAATCTCAAAAGTTGATATCATCCAAACGTCTTGGTATACTCGTATCAGTTATTTAACATTCTCCTACAACTCATAGTTTTTGTTTTTCGAACATATTCTTGCCGTTTAAGGAGAAAGAGACTAATCAAAACCATTTGGAGGGAGAATGTTACAGTGAAGCTGTCACAGTTCAAAATTGAGTTTCTCAATAGTGCAATAAGTATTCAGGACTTCAGTAACATTATTATGTAAAATCTATCAACTTTTTTTTTGAAACTTCAAAATCTATCAACTTTGGGATCTCCCATAGAAAGTATTTGCAGATATACCAACCTGAAGTGCCATAACTCCTGTTGTGAATTGAGTCATTGGATGAGCTGAAACAGGAAGAGCATCAATGGCCTTGTACACATGATCTGCAACAGAATTATGATGAACATTTTGAAGCAGTTTATTATATGTAAAGGCAAAACAAAATTCCACGAGAAAAGTACATATGAATTTGTTAATCATACTGGTCCTGCGGTCTTGCCCAGACATACGGAAGACCAGAGGCTTTAAATAAATCAAAAGAGTGACTTGTAACAGAAAAAAAACCTGGAACAGTAGCACGGCTTCGCAATTCTTTTGATAGAGCACCTACTTGTTCTTTAGTGGGTACCTAAAATACAGAAAAATTGTTAAATCCTGATCATTTTGGTACAAAGCAACTCATATTTTGATCCTATCAGAAAAACATATCGGCCATTACAGCGTTCTATTACAAAACATAGCAAGTTATATCATCTTGCACTTGATTTAAACATTCAGAAACAATGACCCCAATGAGAATGATTACCTTCCCGGTAAGAAGAAGCCAAAGGAGGCCTTCAGGTAATGGCTCTCCACCAGACTGTGCAGCAGGTAATACTTGCTGACATTCAGGAATGGAGAGTCCTCTAAAACGGATTCCCTGAAAAGTGATAATCAAGAATCACTTGAAAATTTAAACTAAATATTATAAATTGATAATTAGGAGCATTCTTACAAATTACATATCTATAAAGAACATACCTCGTCTGGATCAAGTAAAGAAGTTTCCCACAACAATCCTGTCATTCCTCTCATTCCACCAATAACCTTCCATGATAAAAAATCATTAAATAATTAGGAATAAAACACAAGATATCTAAACTATAAGGCATTCTGAAAGACAGATTGTACGAAATTTGGAACCATATGAGCAGCAAGATGGGTTCAAAGACTCCAACTCAGGGTGATAATCAGTGACAAATGCAAGATATTGACTCAATACAAGTAGAACTTTACCATATCGGTCGTAATGTTTCCAAGTTGAACCTTTCCATGTTCTGTCCTCAATTTCTTTAGGCGCTCCTGAAAGAAAGCAAAATAAACTGAGATTCTACATAAGAAAGTAAAAGAAGGAAAACCAGAAATCACATATTCTGAAATGTTTGAACCAATATACATTGGTTATCAACAAATGAAGAAGAAATTCCGAAGAATTTAGATTTTGAACCCTAGTGGTGCATTGCAGTAACAAATACAAAAGAGAATCCTCTAAAAACAAAATAAACCTGTTGTTCTGGAATCATTTCCTTCAATTGAGAATGAAGATCCTACAAAACCAAACCACATATTCTATGAGAATCCTTCCACAATTATAACGAAAATCGTTTCTAATACACGAAATATTAGTTCATGATAAACAGAAGTTAAACGATCAAAGCTATATATACATATAATAAAATTTTGCGTGTCTTCACAGAAAATTCTAACAAGAATTGAGATTAAACAGATCTTACGAGCTCGGAAGAAGCTTGGATTTGCAGCCATCGAGCAGAATTGATGAGATTCGATTGCTGTGTCTGTATAAAAATAAAATTGACAAAAATGTCAAAAGATTTCTACATCTTGATACAACTAAAAACGATGAGTAAAGAAAAATTGAACAAAATTATACTTACAACACGAGAACGAAGCTTCGACAGAAGCGATACGCTACGGAAAAACACCATGATTCAAACTATTTTGTTCCCTGCTAGACGATAAGAAAAAAAAAACTTAGAACTTGAATTGAAATTGAGAATCTATAAGAAAAAAATAAATGAACTCAACCGAAATCCGTGAATCAAATCAGGTCGTAAGAAAATGAAAACCTATAATTAGGTTTTTATAAATCAACCTGACTGATTTGGATTCAGTGAAGATACAGAAACTGTTTCTTCTAACAGATCTAAATAAACTTTGAAAAGAAAAATGAAAAGAAAGAAATGAATCAAACAATTGTCGTATACTAACAAATGAAAGTAAAGATAAATGATCGATAAAAACAGGAATCAAAGATGAATCATTGAAAAGAAATTTTTTACTTGCTTGAAAAGTTAAAGAAAGAAAGATGAAGACACGGACAGAGGAGAAGAAAGAACCACGTCCGGCGGCACTGCGGAAGAATTGGAATGAAAAAGTCCGGGCAGGATTCTTTTATAAACATAAATTTCTTCATCAAAAAAAAATTAACTATTGGTTTACCCTTTATTTCCTAATTATTTACTCATACTACCATTGGGGACGTAGGGCTACGTTTCCGTCACGTGTTTACATTCAATATTCATAGAACACGTTTGTTACCTCCTTGGCTCGCTCCTTTTACTTAGGTGCGGTTCTGCGCTACAAAGAATACCTACGGCGAATTTTTGTGTCATTTTGCATTGGTCGTGACTTTGGGGAATAAAGAAAAATCTCCGGAGAATAAAGATTTATTCAATCGAGATGGATTAAATGGGTGTATTTAACTTTTAGTCCAAAAATAAATTTGATCATTTTTTTATCCTTACTCTTCATCTTTATCTTCTCCTCAAACAAAATCCGACTACCACCACCATAACTTACGGCTACCACAACCGTTGGAACCAGAAAAGAAGGCCCATACATGAATTTTTCCTCTATGGCCTTGAAGGTGACAACAATGCTATGAACCTAATTCCCCTTCTTCCCCATCACCATTCTCTATTAATTTTACTGTTAATTGAATTAGGTTATCAGGTTGCTTCTGGAGCAGTTTATTCCTTGCAAGAGACAACAACAAGAGAAGTAATTCTTTACTTCATTTCCTTCGGTACTTCAAAAAATTTTCCCCTTTGAGGCAGTTTCCTTATTTGTTCATTCTGTTACAGCCTATAAAGACCACAACATTACGAGATTTCAATGCTAAAATCGTTGAGGTTTTATGCGAGGCATGTTGATTTCGAGTACCTATGATCAAGTTAAGTCTCTGTATGTGTTTCTTTGAAACGAGATTCGAATTCCGCTCTTTGCTGTGGAGAAACAAACACGTTATGATCCAACCAAAGTAGACCTAAAAGTGTATCTTATATTCTTATAGATCGAAACTAAGAGAAACTAAGAGAGGGAAAGAAGGGGAACTACGAGAAAGAGAGAAGAATAAGAACAAGGACTGAACAAGGACTTTGAGGAGGGAAAGAGATGAGGGAGGAGAGAGGAAAAAATGGTGGTGGGAAGTTGTGTCGGTGAAGGTAACAAAGAAGATGGAGATTATGGAGCAATGTTTGATCAATTCAGTTTTGGGACTAAAATAAAATATTCCTCCGAGAATGTACAAAAAAATATGGATTCCCTAAAGAATTTATTCCCCAGAGATTTTTCTTTATTCCCCAAAGCCGCGGCCTTTGCATTTTGGGAGGCATTATTTATTTATTAAAACTATGTAAGAAAAGCCCAAGATTTGGGCCCAAATACGAAAAAAAACCCACTCGGGAATAATAATGTAAAAAAAACCCCAATTTTTGAACTGTTGGCAATACTTTTGAAACTGTTACAACACTTTTGAAACTGTGACAACATATATAATTATGTGTGAACAAAAACAAATTTGTTCATACATTTACAAAATTGTTGAGAGCAAATACAAAATTGTTGAGAGCAATCTGTGTTTTGTTCAGAAATTTTAATGAATGTTTTGTAATTTTAAAATTTGGGTTTTTTTTGCATTATTATTCCGGGTTGGGCTTCATTTGATATTTTGACCCGAATTTTGGGCCTTATAATTTTCCTCTCTTATTTATTTCAGTCCAAAAATTATCTTGATCAAACTTTGTCTACTAAACTTCATCTTTTCTATGACTTTCACCACCACAAATTTTCACCACCAACATTCTTATCACCATTAGCACCTCTTCTCTCTCATCTCTGCTCTTCTCTCAATCATTGTTGTCCTCTCTCTTGATTTATGTCTCTCTCACTCACGGTTGTCCTCTCTCCTCCCTCTTTCCCTCTTTCTCTATCTTTTTCTTGCTCCATCTTCCGCTATGTCTTATTCTTTCTCTCTCTAGGACGCTCTCTATCTCAATCGACATCTCTCTATCTCACGATTTCTCCCCCTCTCACACAGCTTTCTCGAAGGGAAGTGTTTCTTTCGTCATAATCCTCTTCGTCTGAGACAAAGGGGACCCTAGGAGGAAAAACCCTCCTCGAGGGCTTCGTGGCTGGTCAATCAAGAAACTTTTCGTGGTAATTAGGCCAAAACTTTTTTGTGGCAAACCAGCCACGTCGCGTTACATTGCAGACTAGCCACGAATTTTTGTTGTGACTGGTCAACCGCGAAATGTTTCATGGCTGACCAACCACGAGCTCGAGAGTTTCGCCAGAAGCCCTCACCGAGGTCTGATTCCGGCAAAGGAAATACTTCCTTCGCCGAAACTATGTTTTGTGTGAGAGAGGGAAAGAGATAGAGTTCAAGAGCGAAATATTGAGAGAGATAGAGTTCGAGAGAGATAGAGTTCGAGAAAGAAGCATTGAGAGATATAGAGAGAGACAATGAAAATAGAGAGAGTAAGAAAACGACAAAGAGAAAAATTGTGAGAGTGAGAGATTGAGAGAGGATAAGAGAAAGAGATAAATAGTGGGAGGGTGAGTAAGAGAATGGGAGAGAGATAGTGAGAGAGGCAATAAGTAAGAGTACGATAGAGATTGATAGTGAGAGAGAGAAAGGAGAGAGCAACATAAGAGATTAGAAGGAGAGAAAAGATGAAGTTTAGGGGGTAATGTTTGATCAAGCCAATTTTTGGGTAAAGAGAGAATATGTCCTAAGTCAATGTTTATTGACTAAGGTGTCGTTGGTGAACATCGGTTGGATAACCGACTTTTTGGGCCAATCCAAAGTCCAAACCGAAGGGTTCGGTTTTTTCAAATCTAAATCCGAACTATTCATGAACGATTTGGATCGGTTGGATAACAGAACCACCTGTGACATTTTACCATATATAAAATTTCGCACTTTCGACTTAAAAACGTGGAACTAACTTAACTATTGAATTAAGCTACAATTCTCCACGCCATTTACTTTCTGTTACACATTCATTAAGCTACAATATCAACAAACATGGAACTAACTTAACTATTAAATCTCAGACATCCATCATTCCCATCATATATATTTATATATATAATATATAAAAAATAAGAATTAATGGTTTGGTTCGGTTTGTTCGTTTATCCGTCAACCAAATACATAAACCGATCCAAAACACTCGTTTTTGCCATTTTAACATCTGAACCAATCTGGAATACTATTGGATCGGTATCCAAACCGTCCAAATTCGTTTGGATCGGATTGGATTGGTCGGTTCAGATACTAAATGAACACCCCTACTCGTTTGGCAACCAAAAGTAGAAGTTTTTTTTTGCTTGTAGTAGAAGTTCTTTTGCTTTAAAAAAGTAAACAATTATCATAAGTATGTTTGGCGTAAACATTACTTATAAGTAAAAAATTAAAAAGTTAGTTCTGTAATGTAATTTACTTTTCTATTTTTTCTCATAGAGATACATGATTTTAGTTGAACTTATTTATGATTTTCATGATTACTCTTTTGGAAGAAGTGGTGGTGATATTGGTAGTAATGATGGTGACATTGGAGATATGATGGTGGTGCTGGAGGTATGGGATGGTGGTGGTGGATGTATGAAGATGATGTTAGTGGAGGCACGACGATGGTCGAAGTATGGCAGATGTAGGTGGTGGATGTATGATGGTGGTGGTGGTTGTATGATGGTGGTGGTGGTGGTGGCGGATGTATAATGGTGGTGGTGATGGAGGTACGATGGTGGAGCAAGTACATTGGTAGTAGTGGTGGTTGGGAACAAATGGTGGTTGAGAACAAATGATGGTGGTAGTGGTTGAGATACAATGGTGATTATGGTGGCGGTGGTGGTTGAGACACAATGGTGATTGTGGTGGTTGAGGTGGAGTTGGCGGTGGTGGAGGTGTATTGATGGAGACCATCAAGATGGGCCTCACGGCCGAACTAGTTAGAGGGCCTCATGGCCGAGCCCATTAGGGTTAGAGTTTAGGAGTTTCCATGTTTTAGTATTTCCTACTAAGTCTAGGTTTAGAAGTTTTTAAGTTTGAGTATCTTTGATATTTAGGAATCCTAATTTGAGTCTATCTAGAAGTTTCTAAGTTCCTATAAAAGGAAGTCAGGTCTGTCCTTGTTATTCAGATCAGAGAATATTATGAATCAAGTTTATTATTAATCAAGTTTATCGTTTTATCGCTTTTATCTTTATTTCATCAGCTTTGTTTCATTAGTTTAGTTTAATAACAATGATGGATTCCATTACTTTTACGCTTCCGCAACAATCTACATCAGCTGGTATTCAGAGCTTTAAGAATCTGGGAACAAATAATTTTTTTTTAAATACTTCTCATCTTGAATGTTGGAATGATCTTCCGCGTTTAGGTTGGGATCCTTTAAGAGATGCACAACAACTCTATGTTGATCGAAAAGATCAAAACAAAATTAATGTCAATTCCAAAATTCCTATGTTTGATTATCAATATCATATAGATTTTTGGATTCAACAGATGGAAGATTGGTTTATAAACCAAGAAATCCATGACGAAGATAAGGTTTTTGTCATCGAACAACACTTGTCTAAAAGAGTCTATGAAAAATTCAACGAGATGCAATGGAGACTCATTGATGAAGGAAAAAAATTCGTCGACGATTGGAGTACATTGAAAAACATCTTTAGGCATGTTTTTCTTCCTTTAGATGAATATTTTTCATATGTGGAGACAAAGATTGAATCCAGTAGACAGTTCTCGAATGTTATTTCGGTCACCGTGTTCGATGGTATTGAAGAAGAAGTTCTTAACAAAAAGAATAAAATTTTCTCAATGCCGGAGGAAAAAGAAGAACAAGGTGAATTATCCTCTTTTAGCTTGAAAAGGTCAGTTCATTCTAGTTTAGATTTGATTAAGTCATATTCAAGTTTGGTTTATAAGCAACACGAAGATGAACGTGGGAAGATCGTTCAAGTGGAGAAATTCAAGGTTGATTTTTCCATAAAATATTATGTGGTGTTTGTGGTCTTCTTCATCAAATTAAAAGATGACGGGAGATGTTGCAATTTGTTGGAAGTTTCTTTCCTACATTTATTTTTGCAAGATTCTTTGCACTATGAGATTGAAGCTAGTGATTTCGTCCAAGTGGGTGTCCTTCGACCCCAATGCACCGCCCGCTCAAAGTGGGAATTAAGGATTGCATTGTTGAGTCTCACTTGAGGGCAAGTTCGTTCTCGGTCGGGGAGTATGATGGAGACCATCAAGATGGGCCTCACGGCCGAACTAGTTAGAGGGCCTCATGGCCGAGCCCATTAGGGTTAGAGTTTAGGAGTTTCCATGTTTTAGTATTTCCTACTAAGTCTAGGTTTAGAAGTTTTTAAGTTTGAGTATCTTTGATATTTAGGAATCCTAATTTGAGTCTATCTAGAAGTTTCTAAGTTCCTATAAAAGGAAGTCAGGTCTGTCCTTGTTATTCAGATCAGAGAATATTATGAATCAAGTTTATTATTAATTAAGTTTATCGTTTTATCGCTTTTATCTTTATTTCATCAGCTTTGTTTCATTAGTTTAGTTTAATAACAATGATGGATTCCATTACTTTTACGCTTCCGCAACAATCTACATCAGCTTAGTTAAAGTGGAGTTGGCGGTGGTGGAGGTGGTTGAGGTGGAGTTGGCGGTGGTGGAGGTGTATAGTTGTGGTTGGTGGTGGAAGTTTAGTTAAAGAGGTGGAGTGAAAACAAACAAAGAAAAAAATTTGTAAAATAAAATTTGGGCGTATGTTGAAGAAAAATTGTTTAACTTTAAAGTCAAAAGTTGAAAAATATAAACTTTAAAAAATATATATATTTATGCTCCTGAGATTTTTTTTTAGGGAAATGCTAGAGAGTCCAGCTTTGGTGACCATAAATCAGCCCAGCTGACGTGGAATTCACTAAAAGACAACCCCGGGACAGAACTTTGAAAAAACCTTGTCTTTTAGTGAATTCCATGTCAGCTGGGATGATTTATGGTCACCAAAGCTGGGCTCTCTGGCATTTCCGCTTTTTTATTCCTCAAAGCGCGACCGTTAGTTAACACCAGAGAATTATACAAGAGAAGGCCATTTTTGTGAACCTAACCTGTAAGGCCACTCCAAATGCTGATTTTGGTTTATTATGGACCATTTTGACAACTAAATTTGAACTTTTTAATCCTGAATTACGATTTATATTTTTTACCATCTAGACAGAAGTACTAGTTCAACAAAAAAAAAAATCTAGACAGAAGTACTTCTCTCTTATAATGTATTTCAAGAAAATAATAATATAAAACATATAACACAATTGAAAGGAAAAAGGGCTTACTTTTCATAGAATAGAAAACAAATTTTCAACCAGAAAAAAATAGAATAGAAAATAAACACCTAAGTATGTATTTTGACAATTCACTCTATTTTAAAAATATTAGTACGAATTTTTACGACCCCAAAATGCTCGCGAGAGCGGAGAAGCATCAATTATGGGGTGTCAGTTACAGGTAAGCTCAATTTTCATCATCACATAGTCACATGAAAACATAAACTTTAAATCAGAAGAAGCAGCTAGTCAGGTAGTCCAAGTGGTGGAATAATTTTATTACGCCCTCCATGATTGGGGAAATAAATAATAATGAATGTCCTCAACTGGAAGTCTAACTAACATTTTATTTTTGTTTTTTAAATAAAGGCAAGACAGGAGTAGGCAATGCAAAGAGTTTTGGTCAAAATGCCCTTCTAAACCTTTTTCGTTTGTTGTCGGGAAAAAGGTCCCTTCTAAATCTCGAGGGTCGCTGAGGCCATTAATACCATTGGGGGTATCGGGTATCTCATTCGAACTTGGTTCTTTTGATTTTTGTTGGAAATAAATATTACTTAGTTTTGGTATTCGAGTTATATTTCGTAAAGAAAAGTTGGAGTTGTATCAATTCGATCATATAGTCATCTACCTACTCTAACTTTCCATAGTATGCTTAAAATATTAGAGGAAAACTAATGTTCATCTTTTCCATGATATTTCAAATATAATATTATATTCACCATTATCAACACGAGTGCAGTTCAAATTGTTGATGTAGAGAACATTATATTTCGCCAAAAATACAAATTTTATTTGGTATACATGTAAAAAAAATAGTAGGAAACAAAAAAAAGTCGCTCAAACCAAAAATCTTATGTGGATTGTCGTGATTTGTGTTTTTGATGATTCTGATCCACTAAACAAAAAATCACGCCTAGAGCCCTAGACACATAAGTTTGCTGCCGAAAGTCTATTTAGTTTTTTTTTTGTTTCTTAACATTACTCATACATATAACACACATAGGTTTTCAACAAAAAAAACACACATAGGTTGTGCATATGGAATGGATTTTGTTTAACTATTGTGGAGAGTGCAACTAAATCTCCATCCTCCATCAATCGTCTTCTCATCAAATCAACATCATCTATATCCTCTTCTCAAATATCTCTCTCTTATCATCTTATACCCCTTCTCTAATATCAATGGCCGCCAACATCTTGTTCCACAAATTGAAAATGAAAGATTCAAAATGAAATTTAGGATTCTTGTCACAGGTTAACAAAGACGAATTGGGGTTTGGTATCTTCTATAGTTAAGTAGGTAACATTTCTTCCTTCTTTTTGATTATTAATTTTAATGGTTTAGATCAATGATTTTGAATTTTGACTATTTTTTTGTCACAACTCCACATTAATCCTAAACCATAATTTTTATAAGCAATGCAAATGTGACTGAACCTTGTTTATTCAATTTTATATAACACTATTAATTAACAACGAAGTCTAAACTTTATGGTTAGTTACTTAAGTCACACCTTACATAGATATTGTTTAGGATAATGCTAGTCGGACTCTCAAAGTGTCGATAAAGTCACGAAATGAGGCACTTTGAGATTCTAGGTGGTAAAAGTGGTTTGGGTTTACAAACTCACTCTCAAAGTGCCTCATTTCGTGACTTTGTCGGCATTTTGAGAGTCCGACTAGCATTATCCTATTGTTTTATATTTATGTTTACAGTTTAAATGCTTAATCATATTTATAAGCTAAAAATGTAACAATATTCTCATAGGGTACTTAGGCGAGGAAAAAAAAATTATATATTCGTTATTTACATTGACGAAAGAATAGCAAAATTAGAACCACCACTTTCTAAATATAACATTGAACTTTGGTCAACCTCTTTTGTATACTACTGGTCTGAAGCCCGACAAAATTGAATGACCTAAAGTTCACAGAAACTATTTTATCTATACCAACTTCAATATTCTTGGACTTGTACTCCAATGAGATCGAACTTAGAACCTCCGCATTGCTGAGTATATGCACTTACTACCAGTTGTTGGGGTAAGTACAAATCTATTTTGTGCAATTTTAAGATGGTCATGTGTAGATTCAAACCATGGCTCGGCCTTGGAATGTACTAGTAGATCTTGTAAGCTGTGTCCCCTCTCGAAATGCAGAAAGTTTAGGGTCTGTATACAATTCTATGTGCCCGTAACGGTTTGTGGTTTCCCCATAGCAGCGCCGTGTTTGATTCTCTCATTTGTTTGCTAAATCCGTCTGACTTTGAGTCTTGTACTGGTTAGTGGAGTGACTTTCTTCTCTTGGCGTGAAGTTTCTTTTCGGGCTTTCGGCGACACCAATTTTTCTCCTTGAATTTTATCAAATACTCTCATCTCCTCCATCATTCTCATTGTTTCTGGTTTTAATCTTTCAGCGATGCGACGCTATGGAATGAAACTGTTGGATTGGCAGTTGGGCTTCGGCAGATTGAATTTCTCCACGGTACCTTCTCATCTCATCTCTCTCTATATATCAATCTTATTCTTAGAGTATCGGTACAAACTTATCTAATTTCTGTATTATTGTAATCAATTAGTTGAACTTCTTAATCCAAAAGGAAAAATTAGGCATATTTTGTTTTGGGAGCAACCTCAAAATTAGGCATATTTTGAACTGTGTTTATGTACGCGGAAAATATGGAGTTTAAAAGGACAGCAACAGTTTGAACAGTTTAATTGTTTCAAATTTTATAAGAAAACTGTCTTTGTTGAATAATTAAAAAGTGGGTTTGATGGAAATCTGAGATGTATCAATCTGGTTCAACAATTATATGTGAAAATCGCCTCCCAACACAAAATTTGATCAACCAATAATCCCGAGTTCTTCAAGCTAGTATGCATGATTTGATGTCATTTCATTCTTTAATGTTCTTGGTATTGTTGAGTCCAACCCCTAGCTACTATATCCAGAGTGATTTCTATTGAAGCCTTTATCGTCACTAGTAGTATCTGTTATTTATGTCAAGTGGTTTATGATTTTAAGTTGGACGTTTAGTTGTACTTCTCAACCATCACAAGCTAATGCTATATGAAACTGCATAATCAGGTTAGCGTTCGAGGGTTGCAACCCATTCGAGAAAGTAGTTCTACTTTTCCTTCTGAAGATAATACCGATCAAACTGTAACTTCAACTTGTGAGACAGACGTGTCCCAGTCAAAGACATGTGCAAATTCTCTTGCAGAAAGTTCACCAAAAGCTACTCCAGTTTCTGATATGTTAGTTGATTCATTTGGAAGGCTACATACTTATTTGAGGATATCTTTGACAGAGCGTTGCAATCTCCGATGTCAGTATTGTATGCCAGCTGAGGGTGTCGACCTTACTTCTAACCAACAACTTCTGTCACAGAACGAGATTGTTCGCTTGGCAAATCTTTTTGTAAGTTCAGGGGTGAACAAGATTAGGCTGACAGGTGGTGAACCAACAATTAGGAAAGATATTGAAGACATATGCTTACAGTTATCCAATTTGAAAGGGTTGAATACTTTGGCTATCACTACGAATGGAATAACTCTGGCAAGGAAACTTCCCAAGCTGAAAGAATGTGGGCTGAATGCAGTGAATATTAGTTTGGACACACTGGTCCCAGCAAAATTTGAGTTCATGACAAGGCGTAAAGGGCATGCTAAAGTTATGGAGTCAATTGATGCAGCTATAGATCTTGGATACAATCCTGTAAAGGTATACTCCTTCCTCTCCCAGTTTCAACATTTCTCGCGGATCACTACAATTAGAGTGATTGTTTATTAACATTTGGTGTAAAATGCGATCAGTATCTTATGTCGATTTTTTCCGTATATTTTAGAGTATTGCGCGAGTTGATTGTTGTTTTTCAGGTGAATTGTGTCATAATGCGTGGGTTCAACGATGACGAGATCTGTGATTTTGTTGCATTAACACGGGAAAGACCAATTAATGTTCGATTCATTGAGTTTATGCCTTTCGATGGGAATGTATGGAATGTGAAGAAACTTGTACCATATGCAGAAATGTTGGATAAAGTGGTAAGGTAGAAACCCGACAAATAATCTTGTTTAGTGATTTCTGAAGTTACCTATATTATTAATAGGCATGTATTTGTGGATGAAAGTGTTATTGTAAACAAAACAGGTACAACAGTTCAAAAGCTTAAACAGGCTTCGAGATCACCCCACGGACACAGCAAAAAATTTCAGGGTAGACGGACACTGTGGTACTGTATCCTTTATCACGTCAATGACTGAGCATTTTTGTGGCGGTTGCAATAGATTGCGTCTTTTAGCTGATGGGAACTTCAAAGTATGCCTTTTTGGTCCTTCAGAGGTATATATGGATTCTCACCTATTTTACATCATTTCCTTCTTTCCTTTATGTATCTAAATTTTAATCGTCTCAGACTTTTATATTAAGTGACAGACCTTATCTTAACTAATCTGTGATTTCAGCTACTTGCCTACTTAGGTTTTCCTTGCCAATGCTTATACTTCAATAGTGTTATTTATGGATTGGGTAAATGAGTGCAGTCGTCCAATTAGTTATCTTCTACAGTTCTACTCTGAAACTGCATAAGACAACACATATACCACTTTTTGTTATTTTTCATGCCTGTATGGCGTGATAGATAACAACCTTAACTTCTCATACGTGTACAATGAAGGTATAAAACTACTAATGATCTAGATATTAGAGTGAGTACTTTTCTATTTACTCCTTCAAACATAATACATATGTTTTCTTGTATAGCTTTGGAAAGCGAAACTCATTTCGGTTAAGAACAGTTTTGAATTGAGCATGTAATTAGTTGACCTAGTGGTTTAGATTGTCAGCTCTTAGTTTCATAATAGCGAAAGGTTTATGATCTGAAGGAGAAGTTGGAATATGGAATATTTTATTGGGCCAATTTTGTAAATGCAACAAAATGATACGATTCTTTTGAGCCAGCAGATGATTTCGTGTTGATTATGGGTTAAAACTAGTCAAAACAATGTCTTCACACTGAAATTCACTTTTAGCCTTGTGATAATCTTCCTCGTTAATTAGTTTGGGTTTGTAATCTGGAGGTAAGTAATGAGGATTTGATTACTGATAATTCCTGGGGGCGAGTTTGCGTGGATATGTAGGGATCAGATGATTCCTTTATTTGCTACCGCGAACATGTACTGGTTTTCCCCTCTGAAACTATGTATTCAAGATTTGTTTGTTGTGCATTATATAGATAGTTCTGTTAGATGTCGTACTGTTTTAAGACTTTATGAAATTTATGGAGATACTGCCTTTTGTCTTTCATGAGCGGAAGTCTAAGACTTAATTAGTAATAGACTAATACCAACTCTTTCTCTAGAATTTTGACATCTACTTCTAAGGGACAGACCCACCGACACTTTTTTCGGATAACTATTTCTATAAGAAAATTACTCTATTAAATTTGTATGGCTTTTCATAAATTATTACAGTTCTCATTTTGAAGTGGTTCTGATCCCAACATTTTTATTCAATACATGAAAATGCTACTTGGGGCTTATAGTGAAGACGTGTTTAGAACATCTTATGTGGACTGTTAAGTTCAAGCAGTTAAGAACGTTTTCAGATTTAGTGGCTGAGAATAGTCGATGAAAGTGCTTAATGTCAAGTGGTTTAAAATATCCATTTAAGTTGCTTTTCCTGTGTGATCCAACAAGAGAGGCGGCAGTGGTACATTATAAGTATTATTTATCATAAAAATGTCAAAAAGTTATCTCCTTTTTGTCTAAAGAAGTTTATTTTACCATATGCATGTGCTGTTATTATAGGTTAGCTTAAGAGATCCCATCCGCAGCGGTGTTGATGATGAGGGGCTGAAGGAAATAATCGGAGCAGCGGTATGCACCATTGTAGAAATGTTAATATTCGATCATCTTTGTTGACAAGAAATTTCATATTATTATGGCTGCACCGTATAACTCAAGTATTTAACTATTTTTGTCTGTACAAAAGTTTCATATTCAATCTTGTATTTACCTATGTTACAGTTTAGTACTTTCGCCATGTCGGATATTAGATACTCGTGTTCGACATTCGGATACTCTTGTAGGTCACTCTCGATATTTTAGTGGGTAAACTGTAAGATTTGTATGTACATCTTGTGTTGAACTTGGTAATCGTGTCAGGTCCATAATACACACACACACACACAAACTAGGAGCTAGATTGACGTCGTTTTTTCTAGAATGTAATAAGTAAAAATAAGGAACCTAATAAGACAAGTGAACGTACTTGAGTACTATGTCTTAATGTGGCCTTTGCCGACTCACGTACTTGACACCTCATACTGATGCCCAAGTTACATAGATTCTAATAAGACAAGTCAACATACTGGAGTACAATGTCTTAATGTGGCCTTTGCCGACTTACGTACTTGACACCTCATATCGATGTCCAAGTTACCTAGATTCTTTTTTTGTGTAGATCACATGTCGTTGTCTGTTGCATATGAATGTGTTAAATTGTGTTCCCTAATTAAGTTATGACATATGGACAATGAGTACTATGTCTTAATGTGTACCACCTGATAGTTTTTCCTTCCAATGTTAGTTATTGTCCATGTGACTCACAAATTCTTTCTTGTTTTAGGTCAAGAGGAAGAAAGCTTCTCATTCTGGAATGTTTGACATAGCAAAGACGGCAAATAGACCCATGATTCACATCGGTGGCTAATGCTCGGTATGTTTCTTTTTCATTCAGTCCTATTTGTATTTATCATAGTCGACATGCAGCCGATTAGTTTGTCTGTCGCGTGGATTTTTTTTCTTCCGTTCATCTTCTCAAGAAAAAGAGGGGCTTATAATGGTCGTGGATGGTGGTTGTAGGTCAATTTGACGATTGAGGTAGTGGAAGAGGGTTAATAAGAACCCATCGTTGTGCTCTAAGTTAATCTCAAAAGGCGAAAAGGAGTTTTGGGACTAAAACCCTGTGGTTCTGCACTATAAATTTTTCCATACTTGTAAGAGTATGTATGGTGTAACTTTAAATAAAAGTATTGAAACCCTATTTATTCTCGGTGTTTGTAGAAACATATAATTATGTTGTATTTCTTACAATAATTTTGCTAATAAGTTTGCTTTGCTTATGGTAATGAACGAATAAATGAAAATTTTATTTTCTGTTCTTACTGTCTGCTTCCTCAGTATTAGGTTTTCTATCCTGTAATTGGTGTGCTATTAAGGTAAGCCATTGTTCTATTTTTCCTATTAGGTGTTTAAATGTGTATATGGAGGAAAACTCTCCTTGCTTTCAGACTCATTGAGCAACTAAGAGTTTGATGTTAGTGATTAATGGCAGACTGATTTTCTCCTTGTTGTGTTCCTATTGTCTAGGAAAAGGACGGTTACATGAACTGACCATCGTGTTAGTAGACGTTTGCGCCTTTGCGGACTCAATATGTGGTAACTGGGTATATCTTAATGGTACCTCTCATGAGACCTCCATAATTTTGGAGTTTAGGTTGACGCTATCAATCACTTGTCGGTTGCCACTTGGGCAACTAAACGAATGTTGATGAAAACCTAACCTTTAAAATAAGTTAATTACCCTAGACCTAGAAACAAAACAAAGTGGGAAGAGGCACTCAATCAAGCATAAAGAAGTGGAGCTCGATTTTACCGGCTGTTCGTTCCATCACGCGGGAGTTATATCACGCTCGATCGGCTATAATCAAGCTAATTATGAGGCTAAACAAATCTAAGCTTATTATTTTTATGACTAAAATACCCTTACACCTCCTCTCATTTTCCATTTACTCCAAAATGGCAAAATCCTCAATAACTTCCCCAACAACCACCACCACAGTTAACAGTTTTCATCTTCACCACTAAAACGAATTTTAGGGGTTTCAACATTTGGTATCTCGATCCGTTTCATTCTCGATTCCATCAAAATGAATTTCTTACTCTTTTGAATCTTCTCTGTTAAATCTGTTGTCTTCTTGATAGATTTCCAATGGCTTTTTGTCTCGATTTAACTCCTGTTTTTGCTGGAACTCATTCGTCTACTACCTCTTGTTCTCTTCTTTCCTCTTGTTCTCCTTCTTCTTCTTCATTTTCTTTTAATGGATGGCCGGAATATCGTCGGAATAGATCTTTCCGTCAAGTAGCTGCTCTAAAATTGTATTCTGGTGGTTGTAAAGCTATGGTTCAACAGACAGTACAGGGTGGAGCTTCTGCTAATTATGCCAAAGAGATGGAAAGGCTTTCCGCTAAGGAGTCTCTCCTTCTTGCTGTAACTCTCTCTCTCTCTCTCTAGGATTTCTGATATTGATTTGAAATTTTTTATGTTCAATCTTGCAATTACTGTAATTATAAGTAAGTTAGGGTTTCAAAAATGTTATAGAGTTGAGCTTCTTTATTATTTCTCAAGTAATTCTATTGAATTTTAAGATTTTCGGATTCCTATTTCTTTGGCGTCTCCTCAATTTTTGATTATGCTTAATGTCATTGGTTCAGTTTAAGGATTGTGGGGGTTTTGAATCTCTAGTCACTGGGAAAACTTCAGATTTCCAAAGAATTGATGTAAATGAGAGAATTACTGGTCTTGAAAGGCTTAATCCCACACCTCGCCCCACGACGTAAGATTTTGCTTTGTTTGAGATTTTGGAAAAATCTATTTCTTACATATTAGGTAATTTCATGTAGTAATTGTTTGTTGTTATGCATCTAGATCACCCTTTCTCGAAGGTCGATGGAATTTCGAGTGGCTTGGAGCTGGTAGCCCTGGATTGTTTGCTGCCAGGTTTCTTTCCGAGTGAGTTCTCTTAGGATGTCCCATTTCCGATGCCCTTCTTTACTGAACTTGGGTTGAACCATTTTTAAAAATGCTCTTAGTTAACATTTTTTGATTATTTGTTGTTGGTAATTTTGTAGGAGAGCTCCTTTAAGTTTGGCAAAGTTATTAGGGATGAATGTGGTAATCAAGGATGGTTACTCAAAGACAACGGCAAAAATGAAGCTATTTAACTCGGTATATGTTCTTTCTAGTTCTAATTTCCATGGATTAAGGCATTAGTGCACTACCTAATGATATGTATAAAGGACCTGAGATGACTTAGCAATCCGAGATTGTGAGACTAAAGCTTGAGCCGGATAACTTCTAGGCAAATATACCAAGAAGCAATGGCATTTAGTTCTTCATTACTCATCATCAGTAGCAATAGGCCTTGCTAGTTATTGGATTTTTAGTTCATATGAATAATGTATGTCATGTTAATGCGTGGTAACGGAGAGCTTACATTGTTTTCTAATCTACAAAAACGCATTGCTAACATCATTAGATATAGTAAATAAGCTAACAAACTGACGAATTAAGAATGACTGAAGCACAAAATTGCAGTATTCATGTAGGAGTTTCCTGAATTTGTGTGTATGACGACAAAAGTGGAAATGAAAGAGGATATATATATATATATCGTCTTCAAACTAATTATGAGTCTGATAATTTGTGTTACTTCAATTGTTTGCCGCCACGATAGCTTGTCATTATTGCAATTCCTCAGGTGCCTTTCAAGCATTTTCCCTTGAAATGCAGATAGAAAGCAAATTCGGCCTCACCACAAAGTTATCTGTTGAAGGACCACTTCGGATGAAAGAGGAATATGTCGAAGGGCAACTTGAAACGCCAAAAGTGAGTGAAGATTCAGTTCCAGAACAGCTGAAAGGTGCAGTTGGCCAAGCAGCTGGTACTATTCAGCAACTTCCTGCTCCCATCAAGGATGTTTTTGCCAATGGACTAAAACTTCCTCTGAGTAAGCATTTTGATGCCCTTTTAGCATCTAGAAATATTTCTACAGTTTTGATAGCTATGTTTGTGTTTTTCGATTCCCTTTTTGCTTTTTATTCCGCAAATTGTGCTCAAGATGTTTGACTCGCTTATTAGCCACCTATATTAAGCACGAGTTTTAGGAAAATGTCGAAATATACGTCTCCTTAAATACAAAAAATAGACAACTCATGGGAGGCCATTACATATAAGCTCACCAGTTTGACTCTTCGTGAAGTCTTTTGAAGTTTTAAAATCTCCAGTTCCATTTTTTTCTTATGCATGTGAATTACTCCACTCAACTGTGGAACCATGTTCCAGCTGAGAGAATCATAAACTAATCCAGTTTGATCTTTGGATTCAATTTTCCGTTTCCTAAAATGTTTGGACTTTGGAGGAAATACCCTTTCACTTCTGTTTGGGCCACGAGAAGAAATGCTACCTATGAAACAGGGTCAGATAACAAACAAATAGTTACGTAGGTGTGACACTCAGTGACATATGAACTATATTTTAAGTAATCGATTCTGCTAGACATACTTTTATATTAAATGTCTTTATACAGTCAGGTTTAATCTTTTCTATAGTTTCTAGAAACTCAATGGATTGTGTGATTGTTGTATTTCCAGATATACCCCTTCATCTAGGCTCCTACTTTCAGTTCTTCCCATGCAAAAAAGCGATTCTCATGAAGCTTAGTGGTTGATTAATGTTTCACTTTTATATGTTCTAAACATTGGCGAAGAACTACTATACTTGGTTATTTTGAAGTTTCTGCGTCTTAAGTATCCATTCTGATTCAGCATTAACTTTCTTTCTAGGTGGGATGTATCAGAGATGGTTTATGATTTCTTATCTCGACGAAGAAATACTTGTAAGTTTTACTAAGCACAAACCCTCAATCTACAACATATGCAAGAAATATTGATCATTAATTTTTTTTTTTTTTGCAATTTTGAATCTCGTTGTTAGAGTGCAACGGGCATAACTCCCTTTGAAAATCAACTTGCAAGGAAAGGGTTGCCCAAGGCTATCTACATTACAACGTTTAGTACTTAGACAATGTGGATAATGCCTTGTTAGAGCCCAGTGGACCTATTTCAATGCTAGACAATTTGAGATAATGCTAATACTAGTCAACAACAAGGCAAAACTTCGAACTATCATTTCTCTGGATAGTGTAACTCGAAAAAGTAGTTAGCTTTGAAGTTTGTTTCTGTTCTTGACTAGAAAGGGCTCAAAACTGATTGAAATCTTAATCCTGTTGTTATTGTTGTAGATAATTAGGGACACATCAGGGGTACCTGATGTTCTGACAAGATTAGATGGAGTTACTGACTCGATAAACGACGAACCCATCCCAGAATATGAAAGTTAATTACTTTACGGGGATCGAATAAATCTAATCCCATTTTCTTGTAATCAGAACATTATACATTCATCCCTTTGATGTTGAGAGTGAAGAGTTACCCCTGTATAATACTCTTCTTATATAGTGATTTGTATTTTGTCATTTATATATAAGATCTGTTTGCTTTCAACTTTTTTACTCGTTAGAGTCATGTTTTTCTTACACTCTGATTACAACAACCTGTCTGTGATGCTTGGAGATGTCTAAGGTTGTGTTTGTTTTTTTGTGGAGGTGTGAATCTTAATTGGCTGAATCTTAATTGACTGAATTGAATTGGCTGAATCTTAATTGACTGAATTGAATTGGCTGAATCTGAAATGTCTATATTATTTATGTGTAAGATGTTTGTTTTCTTTAATCTGAATAATTGGGTCTGAATTGAAAATTGACGTTTATACCCTTAAGACCCTTATTAGTCTTTTTTCACGAAAAATAAATCTGCCTAATTTCTCTTTCTTCAAAACTAAAAACCCTAATAATATCTGTTGTCCCTCTCTTTCCTAAACTCTCTCTGCCGATGGCTGCCTGGTAGGGATTCTCTCTCTCCTTCTTTGTCTCTCTCTCTCTCTCTCTCCCTCTCCCCCTCTCTATATCTAAGATCTAAGAGAGCTATGTCCATCTCTATATCTCTACACAGAGATATAACCCTCAGGAAGAATGAATAAGTTTGCCCTAGTTTTTCTGGTGTTTAACTAAAAATCCTAGAAAGGGAATGAAGGCAGAAGAAGGTGGCGATTCTGGTCGTTGGTGGTGGTTCTTGTCAGTGGTGGTTCTTGTCAGTGGTGGTGATGGTGGTTCTGGTCGGTGGTGGAGGTGGTTATGGTCGGTGGTGTAAAATCTGAATCTGGCTCGCTGGAAAGGTTACTTTTCAAACAGTGATTAGATTTGTGTTTCTTAGGTCGGTGGTGGAGATCAGATCTGCGTTTCTAAATCAGTGGTGGTGGTGGTGGTGGTGGTGGTGGTGGCGGCGGCGTTGGTAGTGGTATTGCCGGTGGTGGTGGTGGTGGTGTCGTCGGGGGCATTGCCGGTGGTGGTAGGTGAAAAAGATAAGAGGGAGAACAAAAGCATTTTCTATTTTCACAGGGGTAAAACAGTGATTCAACACATTTCAGAAGTTGGACTCTCTTTTCAGACTTGTTTTAAAGTCTGAAATGAGTGGGCTTGTTTTCAGCCCATTCAAACAAATATCCAATTCAACCCAAATTTCAGATTTTCTTGATAAAAATAACAAACATCTGAAATCTGAAATAAGTCTCAATTCAGATTTCAGATCAGATTTCAGATCAGATTTCAGATCTGAAAAAATTAAAAAACAAACACAACCTAAATTATAGGTGATGGAATAGTTCATCACTAACTAAACTTCTGAGTGCAAGTAGTTCATCACTAACTAAACTTGTGAGTGCAAGTTGGATTTTCAAATAAAACAATCATACGGATAGTTTCTGGCTATTCATTCATGTGTTTGACTATGTTAAAATTCAATGAGTAGCGTTCAAACGATAGGTTAATGAAAGAATAACTAAGTCGGTGCTTACCGTGTGATTAAGAAATTATCATCCACCACTAGACTAGGGTGACGTTTATTTAGGATTAGTTTAAACTTTAAAATAAGCTAAACCCCAGCTTTGATCATATTTTAATAATGACTATTGCTCTCTCCGTGTTCAAAAGGTGAAAATGATCTTATTATTCCTATATTTATTTCCAATTAACTCTCTAATCAACCCTTTTGACCTTAGAGGAAACTTGCTAATATATTATTGGCGATTTGTAGGAGTATCTAGTTCTTATAAAATGTCTATTTGTGTCTTCTTCAACTGAATTGACCTTAAAGCCATCTTTGGCTGCTTAACCAAGATTTTGTCATTCTAGCACTCACCTTACATGTATAATCTAGCAAGCATGATCAAGATTGCATTCCATCTCAAAATCTTCCCCACTTAACCAAGCGACGGTAAAAGTCGAAAAAAAGCATTTAGGGAAGTAGTTTCGACTAATTATATATTAAGTAGAAAATGTATTAGACGAGTCAGAAAATTCGTCGAAAATAACCTTGAAATGAAGTTAAAAGATGAGGAATGGAGGAGTCAAGATGAGTAGAGATATGAACCCATGGTCGGTTGGTCATTTTATAAAGAAACTTCAATTGCTTGATAAGTCAAATCTTATCAAGCAATTGAAGTTTATTTAACAAATCAAATAATTGATTAGAAACTTGTTATTTCTATATTATGTCAGCAATCTAAGGTTGTCCTTGTTCTTCACTGACTTTTTTTGAGGGTTTGTTTGTTTTCTATTTGACATTTAGACTCATTGGCAACTCTATCATACCAAGTTTGAACCTTGTTTGTTGGTAGGTTATATGAGCTTGTCTACTCGGTGGTTGACTTCTAATATTTGAGATAAAATATTGATGCCATGGCATCTTTCTTATCCAAGATTCAAATTCATCAATTTTTGAAATCAAATATTTTCATTGACATTATTTGGAGTGATGATGCTACTTTTTTTTGTTGTTGCAACTAGTGATGATGCTACTTGTACAAGCACAAGTAGAAGCATATCTGCATATATGGAAACATGAAGCTCAAAGTATTGACTTCCTTGATATATGCCACATAGTAGGAACACGCCCAATACTACCCTGCGCGATATTTTATCTTTTTTCCATGACCTCGAAATATTAGAAAATGAAGGAGTTATTAGGCAAAAGAGTCAGATAGAAGGAAAGGTCTAATAGGTTTCGTCACGACTCACGACATCTAGCCTTTTTTTAGTTTAGTACAAAAACTACACCTTAATATGCTTATGAGAGCGCCAACTTGCAAACAAAACCAAGGGTCACGCCGTGGCGACTAGTTTTTCACTTCTATTCCGCAAGCAAACATCAACATAAGCAAAAGGCGAAAAAAACACTTCCATGCAAATCAACTATATATTTGCAATAAAAATTATTCAAAAAACAGTTTTTTAGGCCGAAAAATGTGGTTGAACATAATCTGCTCAATGGGTGTTGGCTACAGTATCCTTCTCTTGTAGCTAGCCCCATTTTTCGGTTCAAACGACATCTTCTCTTATCGAAATGTTTCTTTCTTGGGAGTATAAATGAGTTTTGGTATATCAATGGCAACCAATACTACCAACTAAAATGTACTTCTATCTCATTCACCTACATAAAATAACAACCTTTGATGATGGCAACCACACCTATCTTCCTATTAAAAATCAACATGCATTACAATAGGAAATAGAACAAGAAATTGGGCTCTTGGATTGGAGACATGAGACATGGGAAGAAGACAATAACCCTTAATTACTTGACAGGAGAAATAGAGACTATATTACTGAGGAACGACACGAGTGTTTCCCCTTGCTTTAGTCACTCTATATGCGATTGTTAATACGAAGATCTAGCGCGAACAGTGACATACTAGGGTGAATATTGACACAAGAGATTTACGTGGTTTGATTTATTAGACATACTAGGGCGAACAATGACATGATGAATATCACTGCAATTTGAAAGAACAACTTACAAAGACATCGATTTCAATTTATAGTCTATTAGAGAACCAATTTATATTGACACAAGAGATTTACGTGGTTTGATTTATTAGACATACTAGGGCGAACAATGACATGATGAATATCACTGCGATTTGAAAGAACAACTTAGTAACTTACAAAGATATCGATTTCAATTTATAGTCTATTAGAGAACCAAGTGCTAGCATTAGAACTCAAAATCCTCAAAAAACCCTAAACAGTTGATCAAAATCCTGAGATAACATAACTAGACGATGATCAAAATCCTCAAAAACCCTAAAACAGTTGTTGAATAATTATAGAACCCTAAACTAGGATTTCATAATTGAATGAAAGTCCAAGTGCTCAAGAAAATAAGAGATCATCAATTAAGTATGTTTAAACCTCTCATTTATGTTCAGATATTTACAACAATAAGTAGAAGGAGAGATGAAAGAGAGAATTCATCATTAGTCAAGCTAGCAAAATTAACATAAACAAAATTAAGGCAACAAAAATTTAATCAAAAATCAAATTAGAAGTCCATAAACCAAATCCCAAAACCAATCTCAAACTCAACCCTTTTATCTAATCTTAAACCCTAATCAATTAAAGTAACTCTGATCACCAAATATAGACCTATGAATTTCATTATCTGAATGAATCAAAGGAAACTCATTTCCTGCTTGAAATAAATTTTCAAGATCAAATAACCCATCAAAGTAATTATCACTACTACTTGATGAATTCTCACCTCCATATGAACCTTCTATATCTTCTTCCTTTATAATTCCTTGATGATGATATTGATGATAATGATATTGATGATGCTGATGATAATACTGATCTCCATCACCAGAACTCTGAAACCCATCGCTTGATTCGATCATTTCGATCGGTTTCTGCTGCTGTTGCATCTGCTGCTGCTGCTGCTGAATACTAATATTATTACATAAAATCTGATGACCTCCTCTTCCTCCTGGTGGTGATGATGATGATGATGATACTAGTACTTGATCATTTGGATCATCAGTTTTTATAATTACTTGAGATTTCTTCTTAGAAACTAGTTTTTGATCAGATAATGATGAATCAGAAGGTTTTCCAGTAAGTCTTTGAACAAGTTCTCTAAAATTCTCAACATCAGTTTTGATGATCTTTGGTGCTACTATATAAACAATTTTGACCTTGGGTTTATTGACTTTTGATATTACATGTGAATCTTTGTTAATGGCTAGTGATGATTGATGGTGATAATCATGATGATGATGATCTTGACTAATCCTGCTATTAGACCCACTCATGTTTTGAAGTTTCATCATCTCTTTCATGGGTTAGAAATGATTTTCTTTGTTGATCAATTTAGGTTAGAAATAGATCTGAGCTATATATATATAAGGGAGAAGAGAAGTCTATATATAGAGTGAATGGTATATATCTGAGAGATAAGTGGAGATAGAGGTGGATGTTTGTTAATAACAAAAGTGATTAGAGAAAATTGGTTTATATAGAAGAGGGAGAAAGTATTTATGCAAAAAAAAAAACAAAAAAAAAAAGAAGAGGGGGAAGGAGTTGAGATCAAATGTCTTCAAGCAAAAGGATAGAGGAAATATGGATATTTAGGCACAGGACCACATAAAACTATTCTGTCAATCCAAATTTTTTTGTGATTGAATTTTGCCCCCAGGTCTTCATATTTACCTCATCTTCACCACCACAACTTCTGCCCACGACCACAACTCTTCTCTCTCTCTCTTTCCCTCTCCTTTTATTTTTTTCTTCTTTTCTTTTTTTTCTTCTTCTTCTTCCTCTTCTCTCTTCTTCCTCTTCATCGTTGCAGCAAGGTAACAATTGTTGTTACACTGGTGCTAAGACAAAGGGGCGTCTTCTACTTCAAACTCTCAATCGAGGGTCTAAAACTCTCGAAGAAGGTTTCGTTGGAAATCTTCCTCGAAGTACCTTTCGTCTCAGACAAAGAGGGTTTCGTTGAAAACCTTCCTCGAAGTACCTTTCGTCACACACGAAGAGGGTTTCGTTGGAAATTCTTCGAAGTACCTTTTGTCTCAGACGAAGAGGGTTTCGTTGGAAACCTTCCTCGAAGTACCTTTCATCTCAGATGAAGAGGGTTCTGGGGGGAGGAAGAGGAGAAGAAGGAGAAGGAGAAGGAGGAGAGAGAAATAGTGGTGGTGGTTGGAGTTGCTGGTGGGTGGTGGTCGGATATGGGAGATGAAGATTAGGGGGTAAAAAACTAACAAACTGATTTTTAAATTCAAAACAAGGTTTCTCCGTTGGTCAAATCTAATTGACCAAATTCTTTATTCCTAAAGACTATTTAAGATGCCCTAAAAACACAACCCGAGTTTGTGACTTATCATTACATTAAACGAAAATGATAGAAAATGCTAAAAAGTATACCTATCCCAAATCTAAATAGGAACCAACCGTCTATCAAGAGAATGTAAAGAATCCTCAGAAAATGAGGACAATTGATTTTATTTAAGTGTAGGGTAGTCCTTAATTTTTAGCCTTTTATAACATTGCTCTTACATTTAACTGTCTGTCACATTTAACTTCTTAAATTTTAATTTGATTTTTTGTGTTTTAGTTTGATGTTACTTTTGATTTTAATTCAACAAGGCTATACAACCCGCCTCCTGAAACTCCAACTTGAACCGCCTGTGAGAGAAACAAAGGTTTCTCTCTCCACCTGACTGAACTGTGAGAGGAGAGAGAACCCTTGTTTCTCTCGCGGGCGGTTCAAGTGGGAGTCCTAGGAGGCGGGTTGAGTATACTTTTTTATTTTAATTTCATGCCTATACTTTTTAGTTTTTCATTATTTTATTATATTTTATTTCTATTTTAAATTGGTAACCAGCGGTAACTAAATGATGATCCAAAAATGGTCATCAGTTGATTGAGGTTAATAAGTCAAGAAAAGATCAAAATACTGAAGGTCAACATGCGTCAAGTCAACAGGGATGTTGAATCTGGGGGAGGTCGATCAACCACTCAAAGCTCAGAAGGGGGGTCGGTACAATTTTCCTACGCGCCTTAACCCCTGCCTTGACTCAAATAAAACTAGGTGTGCCCTGGGATTTACGAGAAGACTAGCTGGTCCATGTCAGCATGGTAGATACCTCAATCCCGAAACGTGGGGGGTAGAAGCGTGAATCTTAAATCTAATCAAAAATCTCAGTCGGCGAGGATATTAAGTATAACTAACTCCGGCTTCAAAAGCCTTTCAAGAAGAAAACATCTCTTAAAGAATCTGTCTACTCGGAAACATATCTATCAAGGGAGTATTCAATGGTTAACTATAAAAAATACATGATAATCTCAAGGGAAAACCCTAATATCTTCTAACTACAAAATATTAGTTTCAATCCAACACGGAGGATCTCAACCCCCCCCCCCCAGTTACGTCGCCCATCAACAGTCGGCTAAAGCAACCTATAAAAGATAATCAATTCACCTCGAAGAAGGTAGAAACAAAAAAGTCCACTCAATATTCAATTCTTTTAACTGCAAGGGCAATCTGAATGTCTTGGGTGTCAGTTTCCGAGCTCCTTGCATATTTTTCTCTCAGGTTCAGAAGAGCAAGAGCGGGAGCATGATCGATCACAACGGGGTCCAACATCACGGTCTCATCATTCTGACTGATACTAGATTGACAAATTTTGACATCAACACTAAATAGTAAATAACTGAAAGTTAATTAATAAGACAATTGGCAGTTAGTTTAACGAGGTCAACCGTTAGTCTTGAACCAAAACATCATATGGATAATTTACTCATCCAAACATCAATCCCTACTTTTTCATGTGACCTAAGGCAAAATATCCCAAAAGTAAAACAACATCTGAGTTTGTTGAGGCAAAAAATTTGGAAGAGAATCCTGAGTCTGATGCAAAGTTGGCCCCATGGAGGAATGAAGTACCAATAAGCAGGAGTCGAGCTACTGTTGGGTCCCATGGCCAAATTTTGATTATTATAAATTGAGAGAACAATAGGTGCAACCTATTATAATAATTTAATGAATATATAAATACAATTTGATTACAAAAAAAAAAATCATCAATTGGCTTGGGTAGTTATTATAATGAACAGGAATTATATGTAAAAATCCTTCCACTACCGTTTTTATGAAATGTACACGGATTGTTCAGATACGCGTTATCGTGTGAGTATTCAATGGTTAACTATACACTTCTTGGATAATTTACTTTTTATATAAAACTTAATCCCGAACAAGATAACTAAAGTATCTTGTAATTAAGTACTCGTTTAGTTGAGTCATCATTGTAGATTTTACAAATGAAACTCCAAAAAAGTATGATAGTTTAATTTTTCTTTTTAATTGTTGTATTAGATTAATCAACTTGATCATTTGTCTCTTAAGTAACTCCAAAAAAATCACTTGACCACAAGAGTCAACAATTAAATATGATATTTCTAAGTTGTCTTTACTCTCTTATCCCATAGTTGTACAAAAAAAAAACTTGAACAACAAGCATTTATGAACTCCATTGACTCTAATTCCACATAATTCTTCATTACTTTAATCCTCTTAACCTTGATTTCTTTATTATCAACTTATGACTATATTAATAGTAACTTGTTTTTTAATGACACTAAACTGTTTCTTTATCCTATAGGTTATTTCCATCATTTAGTTAAGAATGAGAGTATAGATATGGTACTTATGAGGCTATGAGCCCTCTACCAATCCACAACAATATACTTACATATTCTGCCGAAGAGGATATCGCGGTTTTGTTTGCATTCACATAATTTAGGATTCCAAAAATATAATAAAAAAGTTGTTTCACTGCGTTGAAGACCACTAGAATCACATACTTCGGTATTAGAAAAATGGTAAGAACCAAGAAATTAGGCGGACTCTGAAAACAAGTTTTATATAATTTGTTGTTGTAATTCGTGTTTCTGATAATTCTAATCGATTAAATAGTGAATCGTAGCAAGTCTTATAGAATTTCTACACAGAATCTCAAGAATTCGATGGTAAGAGTTCTTGTTATTCTGTTTATTTTTTATTGATACAAAACATACCAAGACCAAGGAAATAAATACAGAATTGGGAATGCAAAATATAGAAGGTTGCTAAACATAGAGACTAAATGAAAAGTAATGATATAGAAGGTTGCTAAACATAGAGACTAAATAAAAAGGAATGATATAGAGGGAATTGTGCAGAGAATATCTCTTGTGCAGAGAATATCTTATTTCCAATATTCCCCCTCAAGGTGGAGCGTGTAAGTCTTTAATGCCCAGCTTGTCAAGTAGTGATCTGAGTTGTTGTGTCCCCAATCCTTTGGTGAGAAGATCGGCTATCTGTAGTTTTGTACTAATGGCCATCGGTTGAACTTCCTTGGACTCTACTCGTTCTCGAACAAAATAACAATCCATTTCGACGTGTTTCGTTCTTTCATGAAAGACGAGATTGTTAGCAATGTGTCTAGCCGCCTGATTGTCACAGAAAAGGGGAGTTGGTCCGTTAGATGTAATATCCAATTCACTTAGGAGCCATCTTAACCACAAGACTTCACTGACTGTAGCTGCCATAGAACGGTATTCTGCTTCTGCGGAAGAGCGTGAGACCACAGACTGTTTCTTGGTTTTCCAGGAAATTGGTGCACCTCCAAGAAGGACTAGGTATCCTGTTCGTGACTTTCTAGTGAAAGGACATCCAAGCCAGTCTGAGTCACTGTAGGCCGTGAGATTGTATCCTCCTTCACGAGGGAGAAGAATGCCTTGTCCCGGTGTCCCCTTTAAGTACCTCAAGACGCGATATGCAGCGTCCAGGTGGTTTTGTCTCGGATCAGCAACAAATTGACTTAGAACATTTACAGAGTAAGCGATGTCAGGTCTCGTAGCTTGCAAGTACAATAATCTTCCCACTATGCGACGATAACGGCTGGCATCCACTTTACGTTCGACACTATCCTTTTCCAACTTCAGATTCTGTTCCATTGGGAAGGCACTCGGTCTGCATCCTTGAAGGCCACAATCTTCCAGTATGTCTAAGGTATATTTTCGTTGACTTAGAACAATACCTTCAGATGTGCGAGCAACCTCAATGCCGAGGAAGTATTTTAGATTCCCCAAATCCTTAATACTGAACTCTTTATTGAGTTTGTCTTTGGTATCACTGATTTTTTGAGGGTCATTGCCTGCTACAATAACATCATCCACATATATCAAGGCAGCCATGAAGCTGTTCCCTTCTTTAAACGTGAAGAGTGAGTGGTCGGCCTTGGATTGTTTGAATCTGAGAGCAAGAAGAAAACTAGTGAATCTTTGGTACCAATTTCGGGAGGCTTGCTTCAACCCGTAGAGGTACTTTCTCAATCTACAGACCCTTGTTTCTCCTTCCCTTGAAAAACCCTGTGGTATCTTCATATAGACCTCTTCATGTAGATCTCCATGAAGAAAGGCGTTATTGACGTCGAGTTGGTGGATCATCCAATTTCTTTTGACTGCAACAGCAAGGAGTGTTCTAACCGTGACAATCTTGGCAACTGGGGCAAAAGTGTCATGGTAGTCTACTCCTTCCATTTGGGTAAAACCTTTGGCCACGAGACGCGCCTTGTATCGTTCAACTTCTCCACTTGGCTTATACTTAACTTTATAAACCCATTTCGAATCAATGACCCGTTTTCCTTCCGGTAAGTTTTCAAGAGTCCACGTACCATTCTTTTCAAGAGCTTGGATTTCTTTTATCATGGCTTCCTTCCATCTGTTATCCTGTACAGCTTGTCTAAAATTTTTTGGCTCATCATTGGAGTCGATGGCCGCCAAGAAAGCTTTGTGAGTATTAGAAAATTTTGAATAAGAAACAAAGTTGGACAAGGGGTGTACCGTTGAGGATTCTTGAGTTGATGCGGGGTTTGTATGGTCTACCGATGGAGGGAGATTGACATTGTAATCACTGAGACGAGCTGGCTGTGATCGGTTCCTTTTGGGCCTAGACAGTTCAGGCCTAGACTGATCAGGCGGTGGGGCTTCATGTTGGGCCTCAACACTCGGCTCAATGGAGGCCTGAGTATTTTGATCAATGACAGCAGGCTCAACCTGCAAAACTGGGTCCGGTTCATCATGTGGGCTTTCGTCTTTATTTGGCCCAATGTCTTCTTCATTTCTATTTTCTTCATATGGACCCCTTTGATTTTCTGAACAGTAAGGTTTGTATGGCCATTCAAAGACATCTACCTCATCCTTTTCCTTTTCAAACTCACTAAAAGGGAATTTGTCTTCATAAAACTTTACATCTCTAGAGACAATAATTTTTCCTGTTTTGATGTCAAGAACTTTGTATCCCTTCGTACCATGTGGATATCCTAGAAGCACGCCGGGCTTCCCCCTCAATTCGAGCTTGTCCCCTTTCGTATCGGTGTTCCAATAGTATGTGAGACAACCAAAAACTCTCATAAGATCATAGTCGGGTTTTTGATTGTATAGAAGCTCATAGGGGGTTTTGTTGTTGGTTACTCTAGAGGGAAGCCAGTTTATAATGTACGCGGCTGTCAGCACGCACTCACCCCAGAATCTTTTGGGAAGACAGGCTTCAAACCTTAATGCTCGAGCGATTTCGAGTAAGTGTCTGTGCTTCCGCTCCACCACCCCATTTTGTTGAGGGGTGTGGGGGCAAGTTGTTTCAAGTAATATCCCTTGTTCCTTGTAAAAGAAAGACATGTCATTGGATGTGAACTCACCCCCGTTGTCACTTCTAATCCGCTTGATCGTTTTCCCAAATTGTGTTTTAACCATATTACAGAAAGATTTTAAACTATCACTTGCTTGATATTTGTGTTTTAAAAGGAACACCCAAACACTTCTACTATAATCATCAACCAAAGTTAAAAAATAACGTGCTCCTGTAAAAGAAGGTGTGCGATACCTTCCCCAAATGTCGCAATGCAATAATTCAAAACATTCATTGGTCTTTGAAACACTAGTTGGAAAAGGACATCTAGTAAGTTTTGCCTTAAAACAAGAGTCACAAAATTCATTAAAGGAAATACGCTCAATAAAATCAATCCCATTGAGTTTTTCAGCAGAGGCATGACCCAACCTTTTATGCCAAACGTCTCCAGTTATCATCATAGCTCGTCTTTTATTGTCAACCATCTCCATTTGGTATAGACCCTCTATCCGCTTACCCGCACCAATCAAGTCCCTCGTGTTGAGCTTCTGCATGATACAAAAACCAGGGAAAAAGGTCACGAAGCACTGAAGATTGTCGGTTAACCGTCCAACCGAAAGAAGATTACAATTGAAATTAGGAACATAAAGAACATCTTTTATTTTATCCCCATCTTGTAAGGTGCAATCGCCCTTTCCCTTTACGGGTACGGCATCCCCATTGGGAATATAGACAGGTTGCTCTTTTCTACTAATTGTTTTGTTTTCAAGTATTTCAATTTTATGGGTAATGTGTTCGGTGGCTCCCGAGTCCACTACCCATTCGTCGTTCTGATAAAACTTACCTGCCATATTTAGGGGTGTTCATTGGTTCGGTATCCGGTATTTTGGTGTCATCCGTTACCAAATCACTCATGGTTTGGTTAGTGATTTTTCAAACCGTTACCAAACCGGTCAGAGTTTGGTTCGGTTACTAACCGAACCATCATAAGCGGTTTGGATACTACTGGATACCAAACCATCCATAAAACGTAATTTGTTTTCCATGAAAATCGGCGAATCGAGTTACTTTCTTCATACATTGACGTATAAAATCAAGACAACACTCCTGAAAAATCTGGAGAAACAATCAAACTAACATAATGCATCGAAAAAACATTTGAAACATGAAAGACATGTGCAGGTCCCCTGCTGAAATATTATATAGTAGCTAGTAACATTATATTCTCATAAAAAAAAAAAGCTAGTAACATTATATTGTAGTAGTGTTGTTGTTTTGTATGGGTAGTAGTTATTCTTATTTATAGCAACTTGATGAAAGATATGTATTTGTATGAAATTATAGAGATATGATAGATGTATTTTAGAAAAATTATGTAAATATATAATTATATATATATTAATTGAACTTGACTGGTTCGGTTTGGTTTTAATGGTTCCTAAAATGTGCATCCACTTACCGAACCAAACCAGTTGGTTTTTGGAAATCTACAACCATACCAAACCACTCGTTGTTTGGTTTGGTTTGAAAACCGACTGGACCGGTTTGGATTGGTTTGGTTTGATTGGTTCGGTCTATTTTTGCACACCCCTAGCCATATTGGCTATGTGAGGGGCGTTGTCTTTAGTGCCATCTCCATCATCAGAATAATGGTTCAAAAGAATCTGGTATTGATTGTTTGTCAGACCTGGTATGGGGCTGGAATCGGTCACGACGCATGATGCCTTCGGTTTAGCTTCTTCTCGTTTCCCTTTAATACCTGGCCACCAATCTGGGTACCCAATCTTCTTGAAGCATCCATTCTTGTTGTGCCCATCTTTATTACAGAAATCACAGTGCTCAACAACTTCTCCATGTTTCGGTTCCTTAAAGGCAGCCTTATCCTTCCGATTCGTGTCGCGCCGGTTGGGTGTGTGTATGGGCAAAAATCCGCTCCACGAGGTGCCTGTAGAATAAAGGAAACAACCGCTTCGTAAGGGTAAAATCCGCGAGGCTAAATAAGAAGGCCCGATAATGGCCCAAGTCGCTACTCGGGTCACCGAATCCATACCCGTTTGGCACTAAGCGTATCTGACACGTGTCACGCGATAGCCACCTGCCAGTACTAGGCAATCTTACGGCCAGAGGATTATTGTGCAATCCATAACCGCACTAGTGGTAAATATCCCGTATCTGCCACTTAAAGACGGGTGTTACTGGCCAGTAGCTTAACGCACACGCGATAACATCTTAGCCGTCCCTCGAGAAATTCGAATATTCATCTGACGGTCAGATCCTCTAGCCCTTAACGTATCTCTCAGGAGTAATGACACGGAATAAATACGTCGGTTACTAGCTGGTTGTCATCAAGGCAATCCCTTTCCACCACTATAAATACGAGAAGCAAAACTCAGACAAGAGGATCCAAGATTCGACTGCAATACTCGAGTAATCCATCTTCACTACCATTTCCTTCGATAAGTCTCTCAAAGAGCTCTCCATTCTTCCAAAGTCTCTGACTCATCGTCTTAGAAGTTGGGAGATAAGAGCTTGGTAGTCCCGAATTGAACAGTAATTGGCTAGTCGTATCGACACCATTACCACCACCACCTTATCGCAGAAGAAAGCTCTCAAGTCTCATATTCCTCTCATCCAGCAGTAACTAGCTGGTCGTAATACCCTTTCGCAGTAACTAGCTGGTCGTATCGCCATCCTAATACGGCTATCTCCTCACCACATCACTCCCCTAGCGATAAGACGCTAGACGTATCATCATCATCCATCCAACGATTCTCACCTTCCGATCCACTTACGACCAGCACCTTATCGCAAGTTCACTTACGACTAGCAAGTTAACGACAACATATCATCACCATCACTCTCTTAATTACAGTAAGTATATCACTACCGTGGAGATCTGTTCCGACAACTTCACGAGCCACGACACCTAAGCACTCCGACGACGGTTACCCTTCTATTGCCCACTTTGACTTTCTTATTTATATTTGATCGAGTATCTGACTTGACCGTCGGAGCCCCCTTAGGCCGGCACCATCCTGGTGTCCCAGAGGCTTCACGATCTCTTCTCTCTTTTTGTGTGCAGGTTCTTTTCGACACGTAGCCGGTCCCCGAAGCATCCGACCCGACCCGACAAGACTTTTGACCGTCAACCCGTTGACTGTCAGACTTTCCGACCCGTAGACATTTTACCGTCTACAGTGTGTAGGCCTTGAGACCAATGGTCTCAGGTGTCGCTCTATTTTCTGCGGATATGATTCTTTGTCGCTCATCCTCGGCAACAAGGTGGTAGGCACTTCCCAGATTCGGTGTGGGTTTTAGGGCAAGGATTTGGGTTTTTATGACAGAAAATTCACTGTCTAACCCCATCAGAAACTGATACAGCTTTTCCTTCTCAAAATGTTCACTTAATTTCTTCCCAACTTCACACGTACAACCGTTGCAGGTGCACCGAGGAATAGGTAACACAGATTGTATTTCATCCCATAGGCTACGGAGTCGTGTGTAGTATGAGGAGACAGAGGAACCGTCTTGTTTCACACCGGTAAGCGTTTGTTTCAATTCATATGCCCTAGGGGCACTTTCTTTTCCAAATCTCTCAAGAAGGTCATTCCAAATCTCAGCACTGGTATTAGCATACTTCACACTGCTTCTGATATCTTTTTCCATGGCTGTGGTTAACCAGCCCTTCACCATGGCGTCTGCTCGCATCCAGGCCATGTAGTTTGGGGCTGTCTTGTCGGGTTTCTTCAGGGTACCTTTAATGAGTCCTACTTTGTTTTTGGCAAAGAGGAAGTTGAGCATCTCTTGGGACCAATCAACGTAGTTGCTGTCGGTGAGGTTGTCATTGACATGAAGTTGTTTTGGGTAGTCAGACGGTTGGATGTATAGAGGCGAACTCACATCCAAACCGACTTCTGTTTTTGGGTTAGCTTCATTCTTGTCTCCTGCCATTGCGAGGAGGTGCTGGTCAGGATCGGTTTAGTACTGCTCTGATGCCATCAAGAATTCGATGGTAAGAGTTCTTGTTATTCTGTTTATTTTTTATTGATACAAAACATACCAAGACCAAGGAAATAAATACAGAATTGGGAATGCAAAATATAGAAGGTTGCTAAACATAAAGACTAAATGAAAAGGAATGATATAGAAGGTTGCTAAACATAGAGACTAAATAAAAAGGAATGATATAGAGAGAATTGTGCAGAGAATATCTCTTGTGCAGAGAATATCTTATTTCCAATAGAATCTGCATTGTTTTTTTTTTGTTTCCTTACTTTACTCGTTGTGTTAAAAAATGTAGATTATCATTGATATTTTAGATGATGCACATTGCAGAAGGACCTTTAATTGCTCTACAAACTATGTACATTTTTATATGGTAAATGACAATGTGGTTGAGACGTGATTTGCATGACAGAATCCAATGATAATGGCATCCCAATTAGTGCTTGTCTCTCTCTCTCTCTCTCTCCCACCAACTGAACATAATCAAACAAAAAGACATACTTTCTCTCTCTCTCTCTCTCTCTTCAAAAAAGAAGTCTAATTGCATATTCTAAACAATAAATACTCCCATAAGATCTAAAAGGCCACTCCGGGTTGGGTAGCTGAGATTTGTGCCGGCGGCGTTGCTTAATTTAACCACACATCTTTTTCCGGTCTCCTTTGCGGGAGCCAACAAACTATCCACACATCACTCTATCGTGATCAGATCTCCATACTCCCTTCTTCTCTCTCCTCTCTCTCTCTCTATATATAGTATATAAATATTGTACGTGTTCGGCACTCGATCTTGGTGACATCCACAGAAAAAATACGACTTGAAATGTTTAGACAGGGAATGCATAAGAATTTTGGGATCAGCTGTGAAGCTTTACCCAAAATAGTGGGCCGACTATGTGGGCAGCCTAAAGGCTCATGAATAAGTGAAGAGTAAGAACAGTCCCACATTAAAAAAAAAACAGTGCTCTCAAATATGGAGTAACTAGGTGTCCACCGCGGTATATCTTTTTTGGCTAACACCGTCGTGTTTAAAATATGAGGCATGACAACGTACCTCATAGTGATCGACTATATCTCATTGTTGTGTGTATATCGGGATCGTACGTATGCGCAGACACTTATGCATCGAGAAATTCATCTTTAAGTATTTTATTTCAAGTTTTTTCCTATTGATTTTTACTTTCATACTTGCATATAAGTAAAAATCACACCCACTTTGTGTCGATTGTTATACCCCAGGCACCGATCATGATTTTTTTTATGATTTTGCTTGTACCACTGTGAAATCAACATAAATAATCTAAATTGAACATTACAACGAAATTTTTTGTATAATAAGCCAACAAAGTATATGATACCTTTATTATATACTCAATTGTATTATATATTTACCAACTATCTAGCGTATTCAACATGACTACTCTGTTCTCCAGGCACCGGTTATATCTAATTAACTTATACATTACGGACAAGAAACTTGGTAGAAATGAGATATGCTGGTTGACTGAGTAGTTTCAACTCACTAAATTTTTTGAAGCACGCGGGTGCACGGGGAAGAAGTGACATACGAAAAACCATGATGTCACAATTTTCTCACGCTGTATAAAAAGTGAGTTTATGAGCAAGTTGTATTTGAGCTGGTTATGCGACTTTGCCTAATCCATTTATGTTTGATGGTGTTTTTTCTATATAATTGATTAACTTCATATTACATAAATACATACCAACATGTATTTGATTTGACAATAATTTGAAGAAAAAAAAAAAGGCCTTTTTCGAGCAATATTCAATAAGAATATACCCATTTCACGTCTTTATTTTCGGTTTAAGTATTTTGTTTATATTTAGAATTCAATATAAATAATAGAAAGAAAAAGAAAATTAAGACAGCTATATTTGATGGAATCTTAGAGTGATTGGCTCCCTCTAAAGTTTTCTCAACAAAGTCATTCACTGATTTAAGTACAAGCAACTTGTATGTCATTATTATACAACACCACATATAAAAGAGGGGTTGGCCATTGGTCCAAAAAGGGGGCCAAAATGAAAATCCCACCCAAAGTTGCTTAAAAATGTAAATGAGGTCCAATGTGTCAGTTTGGGGGGTCAAAATTACGTAAAGGGCCCTTAGAAAATAAAGTATTTACCGTTCATGCCATCGAAAATTACAAAATTGCCATCGAAAATTCTCGGGAAACGATTTTTTTTCTGAAAAATAAACTGACAACCCGTCCATCAGAATGTGTACTGTTCAGAAAATTACGGAACAACCACCGAAAAATTCCCGGGAAACGCAATTTTTTTTGGTAAATTATTTTATTTACTGGAAATTTTTTTCTGTACTAGACATTTTTGCTGGGCGGGAATTTGAAATTTCGTAAAAAAATTTGAAAATTTGGGCGGGAATTTGAATTTTCGTTTGAAAATTTCAAAACTTAGAAAAAAAAAAATTGTGACCGGGAAATTATTTTATTTACTGGAAATTTTTTTCTGTACTAGACACTTTTGCTGGGCGGGAATTTAAAATTTTCAAAAAAATTTCAAAATTTGCCTGGGAATTTAAAATTTTCAAAAAAATTTTAAATTTTGGCCGGGAATTTGAAATTTCGTTTGAAAATTTCGAAAAAAAGATTTCGTTTGAAAATTTCAAAAAAAATTTGAAAATTTCAAAAAAATTTGAAAATTGGAATTTTTTGTGTACAGGAAATTATTTTATTTACCGGGAAGAGATGGTTTGCTGGGCGGGAATTTGAAATTTCGTTTGAAAATTTCAAATTTTCAAAAAATTTTGAAACTTTGAATTTTTCGTGTACTGGTAAATTATTTTATTTACCAGACATTTTTTTTTTTCAGGAAAACGTCAGCATGTCCCGTTCAAGGGCAAGAGGGGAATAAAAAAAAAACTGACATTTGGACCTGCAACTAATTTTTGGGCAAGAGTGGATTTTTTTTCGGTTTACCCCCCAGATTTTGGACTGTTGACTCAAAAATCCCATATAAAATTATATACTATTCTAGTAAGGATAATATAATAACAAAATATCAATTCATAAAAGATGGATAGGAAACTTAAATTTTGAAGTTCCATTGGAGGGAAACAATACAATTATACAAAGGTAGGGTTCTACAATATTTCAACATAACGGGAAATTCAGAGAATTTATGTGAAGGAATCGATGGGTACTAAGAATTAAACAGAATAAATCAGATTTGTCGTGAAACTAAAAGAGTTTCTCAGCGGATCTAAGAAACCACCACACAAGTGAGAATCTAACAAAGTACTTTTTTTTATAACATACATACATTCTTAATCTAAATACACCATCATATTATCCAAATAGAAAAATTAGTATGTCTTGTGGTTGGTGAGGTTTGATGATGGAGAACCACAACCATCTATAACCAACTCATGAGTTCTAAGATATGATCCAAAGACTTTGACCTTCAATCTTCCATTTTTATTAGGATTCCATGTCTATCAACTAAATATTAAGAAAAGAAATATCATCTTGTAGTGAGTAATGAAAAATAAATACGAAGATAATACTAAGAATGTAGTGATGTCATGCAATGACATTGACCCTTGTGATTGAACCCAAACAAGTAGGCGCATAAAACGATTTATTTATTGTGTGGAAATTCTTACATATCTCGAAAGCTTACCAATAATAATGTACTCTTAATCCAACTTCAAAAAGAACCCAATAACACATTCGATAACGACAAAATGTGTTTTACAAGTTATGGGTGTGAAACGACTGTACGATTACTATATTGGTTTGTCCTTTCACTATTTGATCGGTAAACTTTCTACCTAAAGCAATATAATAGATGTGGAGTGTCGTCATTGTCATTGAATTTATGTTTTCTTTATTTTATTTTGTAGTTGGAAATATTTAATTCAATTGAGATTAAAATATCTTAATCAAATTAAATTAATGGTAATTGCACTGTAGTTCCACAAAGTACTTTCGCATTTTAGTTGTTTTACCAATTTAGTTTATAATATATTTATTTCTCTTCATCCAATTATGCTTATAAAAACAATTGAAGAATTATTATTATTTGTTTTCACTTAATCCAATTGGAATAAAATTTATAAGAATATAATTGATTTCCTTGGTGAAAAATATAATGATGTTTTTTTTTTCTCGTATAATATTAGTTTTCATTGAGTTTTATTTCCCTTTTCTCTTGAATGTGAATTCATAACCAACATTTCTTTTTCAGACCGACAACCATTGGTTGGAGTGGCAAGAAGTCTAGTCTTTTGCTTCAGAGGCCAAGGCAGGCCTGTTTTGATCCAGTGCGGGTTGGACACCTGCACTGGTCCCCACTACAAAGGGCCCATTTCCTATAGTGGTATGGACTTGTTATAATAAAAGATATCTAGTTCTTTGTAACACAAAACATCTAACACCTTTTTGTTATGAAGGTACGCATTTGCCTAATATTTATTAAGAATTAGAATACAACATAATGTTAGCTTTGTCTGACGCCAACTGACTTACAATGTAATTAGGGATATTGGGTAATTTCCGAGTCTCATTTAAATTTAAATCGGAAGCAAATTTTGCTAGTATATGAGCTACTTGGTTCGCCTTCCTGGGAGGAAACCTGCAAAGTGTCGAAGGAAGTACTCGCGCTTTTGATATCTGCCACAATGTTTTTTATCTTCTAAGGAGGGGTTACACTTTTATTCGATCAAGCATCAACCGCAACCTTTGCATTACCTTCAATAATACACTTTCGGCAACTCCTTTGATTAACTAGATGTAAGGCTAACCTTGCTGCCATTGTCTCCGCCTCTAATGCATTTATCGCCATCACCACTATAGATTGGTTGTTGTGAATGACCCCTCACGATTCTTCCAACTGCTACCATTGTCGCTTTACCATCTTTAAATGCGACATCAAAATTGAATTTCGTCACTTCAACCGTGGGAGGAGTCCATACTTCATCTCTCTCATTTGTTTCTCTGTCAACCACATCATCCTGTTCAGTCTCATTCATTGGGAAGTCATTCATCATGTTTATAGCTTCCTAGACGACCATTGATTTACATGGATTGATCCCTTCAAATACCATCTAATTCCTGGCTTTCCACAAAGACCATGAAGTAAATATCCTTGTCTTAAGCGAGCAGTCGGTGTCCTCTTCTGTGAACTACCCACTAACTATGTTAATGCGACCCATCAGTCCTTCCATGTTAAGTGATAATTGAGAAGAAGCCCTAACCTCCTTAGCAAATTTATAATTTCTAAGGAGGTGCTCAATATCTTCTACTTCTTCATTACAGGAAGAGCATACCTTTAAGGCTTCATCATTAAATCGAAGGGCCTTAGTTTCGTGGGCAGAGCGTTATGTAAAAATTGCCAAAGGAAGAATTTTATCCGTGGAGCCACCTTCAATTTCTTCCAAAATCTATGCCAAGTTACACCATTAGGCAAGACGGAAGTCTGTGATGATGAGGGCAAGTCCTTCTCAATGGAATTGTAAAGTGATTTTGATACGGAGGACCCATTTTCCGTATGTCCATAACAATTTATCTTCAATATTTAATCCATTCAATGGAATCTGCACAATGGCCCGAACTGAAAGTTCATTAAATGTAGTTTCAATCAACTCCTTCTCCCACCTGTAATCCTCATCAATAAGCTCATTCACCATCTTCAAATCTGAAGCCTCCTGTTTTTCATGTTTTGGCTCAGGATTGAACCCCATGCATAAGGTTTTTGGTATGGGACGTGTGGTATCTACAAAATTTCTATGTGTAACTGGGGCGCCTAAATAGCTATAAGGGGCGCTTTTTAGAATTTCTCTTGGTTTTGTCTCCTTCATGAGGTTGAGACTTGAGAGTACACTTGTTAAATCAATCTTTATTTCTATTGGATTACACTTTTATAACCATTTTGTTATTTTGGGTGTGTGTATCTCATTTTTTGAAGTGTTTTGGGGAAATAAGCAAAATTTCCGGGACAATAAGTTTTGGGTGGAAACAAACTTTTTTTTTGTTTCCTCCAAACACTACCCATTTCTTCTTCCACCATCTTCTTTCTCACCAACATCAACTCCGGTCATCCATCTCTCTCTCTTCATCCCTATATCTTTTTTCTCTCTCTCTCTCTCTCTCTCTCTCTCTTTCTTCATCCCTCTATCTTCTCTTTCTTCCATCTTCTCTCTCTTTCCTCGTTCTTTTTTTTTCGTTTTTTTTTTCAGATTCTCCCCTTCGCCGGAACCCTCGTCTGGTAGAACCAGACGAAGGGTTCCGGCGAAGGGACCATTCCCTTCGCCTGAACTTAGAGAGAAAGAGAGAAATACAAAGAAGAGAGGAGAGAGTGAGAGAGGAGAGACTGAGATCCGGTCGCCGGAGAGGGAGAGTTGGCCGGAGAAGAGAGATAAGGTGCGTTTGGATCGAGTTTTTTTTGTTTTCCACCGTCTTCCCCGGAAACTTTTTAGCTTTCCCCAAAGCGGTGGCCTTAAGAAATAGATATCTAAACTATATGTTGTACAAAGAATATTCTTTTCTTTTTATCATTTTAAGCTTGCCATGCTCGTTAAAAAAATTTATTTTGTCCTAGGTCATGTTTGATAAATGACAAACTAAATATTCAATATTATAATATTAAGATCTAGACATTTGTTATAGTTTAAAATTTCATTATGTTATTTGTAGTTATAAACTTATAATCTAAGTTCTGAGATAGAATAAATGAATCATTGTGTTCACGGGTGACTTTGGATTCTTAGATTAGATTTTTAATAAAAATGAACTTTTAAAATAGAGATTATCTTGCACTTTTGTTCTAATTTTATTTATAACTTTTATTACACAAAAGACCCATAATCAAATTTCGCATAGGGCCTCCGGATTCTCAGCCACAACCCTGGATCAAGGGTACGAGGCACGCTAACAATTCAAAAGAAAAAACATTTCTTTCTCAGGCAGCCCTTAAACACACAACCACTGGCACAACGCAGTTGTTCCATAGAGAACAAAATTCTCTAGGCGCCATCCTTAGCCAGAACTTATAGGGTGCCCTAGGAAAATGGTGGCACTTGGTAATAATGGGGGGGGGGGGTGTATAAAACTACACTATTTAACTTAAATTATATTTTGAGCCAGTAAACCCAACCTTCTTCTCCTTGTATCTGTTAGAATTTTTTGGTTGGGCACAGGCATTGTAGTCTGATATTGCCTGTAAGACATTGACCTACTAGGCCTGGACCTCATATACAGTAAGTCTGGATACAGAGCCCAAGATGGAACTAACATTTATAATGACAGATTTTGGCTTTGTGACGCCTAGTGGTATAACCTTAGTCAATTGAAGTTATATAACAGGGAAATTTTAGGAGCCCAAAGGGCTTTACCATGGGCAGACACCACCCATCTTTAACTATGTTTACAAATTACAATCCTAATGGTGGTTATACCAACCCCCACTTACAAAGCTACCAGAGGGGGTTACATGAGCTTTCATTGTTCCTTCTGTTCGACGACGTTAACTGTTTGTGGGCAAATAGGGTGTATGCTCGTGGGGATGGAAGAATAGTTCGAAAGTTACGAGAAAATAAGATGTTCAGAGATTAGATCCAGGGTTCCTGTTATAAGGGAGGATGAGGGGGAGAGTTACCCCGAGAGAGAGAGAGAGAGAGAGAGAGAGAGAGAGAGAGAGAGAGAACTATGCCGGGAGAAAGAAAGATTTACAAACATTTGCAGATGAAGGCGGTGGCAGTCGGCCGGTGAAATTTGGGGACGGCCTGCCGAGATTTGAGAAAACTATGGAGTCTGCATACAAATGTGGCTGTTTTGTTTTCTTTGCTGTGTTTCTAACCATGACTTTTCTAGTTAGCCCAGCTAAGAAAAGTGGACCTACTAATTTCTTTTTTAAAATTCTTAACAAAAAAAAAAAAAATTTCTTTTTTAAAATGAACTGCTTCATAGATCAAAAGGAAATACAAAGTAACATTCCTTCAACAAGAAAGGCCTATACAATTCATCCAATTCTTGTGAACATTTAGATATTCTAGTAGCCTTTGCAATCTCGTCGGCGAAAGGTCCAATGAGTTGTCTGAGATTCACTCGACTTAATTTTGTTAATATAATACTGGAAGGAGATTCTAGCAAAGGTAATTCAAGCAATTAGTAATAGCAAACCACAAGAAACTCATAAAAGAAAAGTGGATGAGATCCTCTTTTCATTTGCCAACACAAACTTCTTACTACAAAACATTATAAAACACACCACCCTATTAACTCTCTAAGACCTTCCCTTCTTCCATACAAAACTTATTTTAGCTTCATAACAACCTCTCTCTCTCTCCACTTAACTATTTTCTCAGATGATGATATGATCCCACTCTATTGAACTCAAAGCTTGTTGTTATACCAGAAAACACCTTTACTGTTCTTAGAACTATCTTCATCTGCTTCCACATACACACACTCTTTTGCCTCTCTCCACATTGCCTGATAAAACGATGTCCCGTCAAACTGATAGTAATCCCCAAGTACCGGTTTGATTGCCTTCGTTGCCTCCATTGCATGATAATGTGGCATCGTCGAGAACAAATGGTGTGCAACATGTGTGTCTGTTATATTATGGAACACTGTGTTCAGTACTCCGTAATCTCTGTCCATCGTTGCCAATGCTCCTCTCAACCAATCCCATTCCGACGAGTCATAGTGAGGGAGGGAAGGGTGAGTGTGCTGCAAGAATGTGATTAAAACAAGAAACCCATTCACGATCAACAATGGAACTCCATAGATACAGATTACCCAAGCGAGTCCCTTAATGGTGGCTAGTTTGAATAACCCGAAAAGCACTGCTAAGAAACCGATGTCTGATAAGTAGATTTGGAGACGTTCACGGTCGCCGTAAATTGGGCCATGGGGATCGAAATGGCAGGCGAATCGCTCATAGTGACGACCTGAAACGTTGAAAGCTAAGTATAAAGGCCAACCAAGAGTTAGAGTGACGCCAAGTTGGAGAACTCTGCCTGGTGGATTGTTGAGGTATTTAGAGAACCATGACATTTTAGATTTGTGTTTAGGTACGAATACTTCATCACGGTCGAGTGAACCAGTGTTGGAGTGGTGGCGACGATGACTGTACTTCCAAGAGAAGTATGGGACGAGGAGGAGGGAATGGAGTACAAGGCCAACAGTGTCGTCGAGCCATTGGTGGTCGCTGAAAGCATGGTGACCACATTCATGGGCAATGACCCAAACACCAGTACCAACACAACCAGCGCAAACCCAGTAGACAATCCAACCCAAGGCAGATAAAGGAGTGGGTAAGAGAGGGATATAAGTTGTAGCAACAAAATAAAAGATGGAAAGGAGGGTAAGGTCATAGAAAACATAGGAGAATGAGCGGAGGACGGAGCGATTGAAACAATGAGGAGGAATTGCTTTCCTGATTTGGCTTAGAGAGAATGGAGGTTTAGAGTGAGGGGCTCGAGCAAGTATGTTCTTCTCATTCTTCTTTGCTTCAGGAACGGACATATTCCCACCTGCGCCCATCTTTTCGTTTCAAGAGAGTCAGAGAGATCGATCGACCTGTCCAATAATGAAAACCAATCAAATAGAATCGCGTGCAAATAAAAACTCAAGTAAACCTAACCAACATGCGTTAATAATTTCATAATGGGTGATACATGGACAAGGAAGAATACACTCTAAGTTTTAGGACAAATCAGGAATCTAAAATAGTAAATGATTTAACAAGTTTTGAGAAAATCGTCTGTTATCTTTACGTAATGAGATAAGATGATCTTACCTCCAACTAGTGTTGGTGTTAGTCCCACATGGGTTGAGGGTGGTAGTCACTTTAAATGTGTGAGATAAAGTCTCACCTCTCTTTAGAGAGTTTTTGGGGTGAGATATGCTCATAACATTCAAAAATAGTATCAGAGCTCAGGATGAACAAAGTCTTACAAGTCACATTAAAAGAGGGGAAGATTGCCTAAGTGTGAGGGGAAGCCTCATCTCTTGAGCTAGCTTGATGGCAAGGAAGGCCATAGATCCAACCACAACTATATCATGTAAAGAAAGCCCAAGATCCAACCACAACTATATCATGTAAAGAAAGCCCAAGATCCAACCACAACTATATCATGTAAGGAAAAAGCCCAATACCCCAACCACAACTATACATGTAAAGAAAGCCCAAGATCCAACCACAACTATACATGTAAAGAAAGCCCAAGATCCAACTATACATGCAAAGGGTCCCCCATTGCTGGCCAAATTTTGTAACTTTATATGAAAAGGCCAAATTTATGACAGAAAGACTTAAATGCATGCCCTTCATTAGAAACAAACTGAATCAGGTATGCAAATGACAAGAAACCCAACTTATATATAATGAAAGTAACGGCTAAAATTACAAAAACAGAAAACCATAGCTAGATTAACAGTGCTAAGATCTAAAGGTCAAGTTGGTGGTAAAAGATTAAATTGAGATTCCAAAAAAGTACTTATTATTTTTTTTTAAAAAAAGAAATGCATAAATATAAAGAAAGAGACAATGTATAAATAAAAGACATCTATAGAGGAAAACAGATCCAAACACATGATGACAAAATATTCTGAAACACTTTAATTTCAAAAAACAAAGAAATGCAGAAACTAAAATAAGGAATTTTCAAGAGAAGAACCAGATCTAAGCTAAGGAAGAACAATGCATTAGAAAAACGAAGCAATCTTAGGACAAAAGAGATGCCTAGAAATTTTAGGTTCTCGGATCCAATTTGAGCAAAAAATGAACAAAATTGGTCGAAAAATGAACAATTTGATCTATGATCAGAATTTTTTCTTCATAATGAGGTGATTAAAATCCCTAGATCCTTCATATAAACCGCCATAAATTCAATTTAACAATGAATAATTATGGAACTCCTTTGAAAACCAATCGAATCAAATCAAACTCAAAATGCATGATCAGAAATCAAACGAAACTAAGAAATAAAAATCATAATAAAATGAGAAAACAAGGAAGGAAGAAGATCGATACCTTAAGAGAAGCTCGTAGCTCCTCTGATTGTCTTTCTCTCTCTAGAAATCCTCTCTCTTTCTCTCTCTAAAAACTTTTCCTCTCCTCTGAAGATGATGACGCTCTCTCCGGTTATTCTGTCCTTCTCCACGAACCCCCCCAGTATTTAACCTTTTTTTTCACTCTGCCAAGTTGCCTTGTGACCCCACGGACCATCAAATATGTCGTACGATCGTCGAGACAAGTAATTTATTACACGTGTTTCGTTTCTATTCGTTTACTCTGACAATCATCAGGTAAAGATTCGATATATAACTCTATCTCAACCGTTAATTTATTTCTACGGTCGAGATTGAATCAGTATGAAGGAAAATATCTAAGAATATTACGTACCTTTTTGAGGTATTTTTTGTATTTTAAATCTAAAATAATAATAAAATAAATAATAAAGTTTGAAAAAGAAAGCAACTGACAGAAGGCTAAAAAGGTTGGTGTGTTTGGGAGAGTGTCTAACCAAGTGGTCGGTTAGTTCATCCACATGTCATACCTCGACTTGCGTGCCTAACTACCATATACCCGTTCTTTTACCCGGAAAATATTAAATCCGGGTCATGGTTCATATAAATAAACGGGTCGGGCCAGTATGGGTTCACCCGTTTCAAGCCTTTCAGATTGTCCTGAACAAGGTTCCTTTTCAGATATATCTTCTGATTGGCTAGAAGATAGAAAGTCAATTTCATTGACATCCTCAGAGTCACTAGAAGATGAAAATTCTTCTTCAGTATTAGAGGTCAGGAAAACTTTGCTTAATTCAGCTTTTAGATTGTCATCAATTTTTAATTCATTCAGTTTTCTTTCGGTAGAACATTTATTAGCATAATGCCCTATTTTTCCGCATTTAAAACAAGTTTTATTACTTGTTTTTTGTCCTGATTTTATTTCAGATTTATTAGGAATATAATTTCCTTTAAATCTTTTCTTATGTCGAGGCTTCTGATAATAAATTTCTTTATTCTGTTTGTATTTTCTTCTTTTCTTATAATAAGATTTTCGAGAATACTCTTTCGAATCTCTAGAATTCCTTTTATGAGATTTTGGATAATCAATTTTCATATCATATGCAAATTGACTACAGAATTCACCAATTTCTTTTTTCCCATGCAAATTCTGTTTTTTCAATTGGTATTGTAATTTCATATCATTACAAATTTCTAATCCAGTTTGAACACAAGTAGTAATTATATGTCCATAAGTTAGATAACTATAAGAGATGATGTTTTCATTATTTTGATCTCTTAGTCTTTGTCTAACTTTTTCAGCAAAAAGAGGAGGAAGTCCATCAATGAACTTAGCCTTCCAATATTCAGAATTAGCATCATTGCGTTGCATAACTTTACAGATAAAGACATCTTTATACCATCTAAAATGGGTTAAAGATGGACATCTAAGGTTCTGTAAAAGTTCTCGACTTTTCTCTTGTCTTTGAGGATGACTTCCCACAAAATGCAAAAGAATAGTCTGAAGTAAAGTATAAACTGCATCAGGTTTAACTTGTGCAGTATTTGGTTCAGGTTTTGTAGCTGTGAAAATTTCAGTCTGCTGGGCAACAGTGAGAACATTATCCCACCATCCTTTTAAGGCACCAACAAAACCAGTAACAATGAATTTAGCCACAGCCGAATCATCATTACCACTAGCTTTGCAAATGCTGGCATACATTAACATTTTATGAACAACTTCATAAATTTGATATTCTGAAAGACCATCAATATTCCATTCATAAATGGAACGACCATTATAAGAATTCTGATTTTGATAAAAGTCTTCCTCAAAGAGGAGATCTTGAGGAGTAGGTCTCTTATAATAGGTCTTAAAACCTGTATTAGGTTCATTACCAAGTTTATATAACATGGTTTGAATTTTACTGATATCTGATCCAGACTCAAGATCAGAGTTTTCAGTACTAGAATCTTGGCTAATAATATTAATCTTTAAATTTTTCATTCTTTCAATGATTAAATTAGCAAAGTCTACATCCTGTTTATCAGACAGTTTAAAGTCTTTGATTTCTGGGCTAGGTTTAACATCTACTTCAACAATTTCTTTGTCTTTATTTTTTGAAGTGGATTCAACCTTGGTAGATAAAACTTTAGGTATATCCTTAAGTTTTTCTTCAATACTACTCAATTGATTATGAATAGTATCTTCAATTCTGATTAATTGACTACCAATAGTCTGAAGACTTAGATTGGTATGATTGTGCTGTTTTATGACGGTAGTTACTGATTCACTAGGTATAGCGTATGGAACTGCTTCTAGTGCTTTACTTTCATTGTCATTTTTAAGAGTCAAGGCTTCAGGTGGAGGATGAATAGAATTAATCTTAGTTCCATCACTCTTAGTCCATATTTTTGTATAATCTTCTAAAACATGGATAGTTTTCTGATTAGGGTACCAATTATGAAACCAAATAGTAAAGGTTGTCATTTTTTGATCCCTTTCTAACTCTTGATAATAAATATTTTTAATATTTTCAAGAGTCCTACTATTAAAGGCTTCAAAAAACCAATTTCTGAAAGCTTCATGTTTTGTCATCATGAGCTCCTGATTAAGCCACTGTCTAGGTATTGATCCTGGACTATAATCCATAAAATTTTATAAATGGAAACTCATTTCAGATTGAGTCGGAGAAGTCCTTTGTTCTTTCTCCTGTTCAGTTGTCTGTTCAACATAGACTCCATGTGGAATTTGTTGATCAGAAATCTTTAATCCTCGGATGATCTGCTCTTTAAGTTCATCATTTGATACAGAGTATCTAGATAAACTACTAGGATATGAGACTTTATAGTCTTCTATCCTTTTGGCGGAAGAGCTTCTAGTTAAGCTTAGTTTACTGATTTTATTAGGGGCAAATGTTATTTCAACATCTCCCTCCGGTGTTTGGGTTATTTGATTTAAATTCCTGTTCATAATATTGACAGGTGGTACAGCATCCTGTACAACCCATTCATGTGGAAAGTCAATTTCTTCCCATTTAATTAACTTCGGAATTGCAATATTAGTAGTCAAGCAATTACTATCTATTACTATAGTCTTGCCTGGTTCACTACGCAGTATTGCGTTAGGAGTCAAGGTATTCATTACCTTATAATGAATCCTATATATTACTGATATTGTCTCAGATCCAGGGAGATAATTATATCCCTGTGTTTGAATATGCAGGGACACGGCCTCAAACAGATTTCTATCTGTCAAAGATAAGGTCAAATTCGGGTAAACATTAAAATAAACTGGTCCATGGCATAAACTAGTTTGGATTATTCCCATTAAAGATGGTAAGAAATCCAAACACCTAGCATCTCGCAAATAGGATAAGATACTGGCATTTAATCCGGCCAAAGTCAAAGGTTTGAATGCTATTTGAATGCATCCAACGTGCAGGTAGTTGTATTTAGATTTTTTAGATTTTAAATACTTTTCAATATCTTTAAGACTCAAAAGTCTAAGAGTTTTGACTTCTTGGTCAAGTCCGATTGACTGTTCAAGAGTCTTGATATTATTTTGACTAATGAAATCAAAAAATCCTTTTTTATAGATTTTATTTGATTTTATTGCGGGTATGGTCCATTGATTTAATTGTTGAGTTTGGTCAAACTCTTCAATTACGGAGTTCTTTATAGAACTTTCAGTTAAGTCTCGAGAATCCAATTGATTCATTTAATTAAATTAGAGGAAATCATATAGACTTAGCATAAATAGCAGATTATGATTTTTAGTAATTTCCTTTAAAATTATATTCTTAAAAATATTTATATATAATCATTAAATTACACGTCTGTCAACGGTTTAAAGGGTATCAAACGATCCTCAACGCCTACCCGGCAACAACGGATCTAAACCCATACGCGACTTGGGTGACGTACCATAATTCAAGGATTATAATAAATTATTTTTAAGAACAAATTTCTAAAAGGAAATTTCTAACTATCATAATTCGGATTTAGTCTATATCTACATATTCTCCTCTAATTCGGATTTAAGCTATCATGGCTCTGATACCAAATTAATAATAATGATCGTCAAACATAAGAGATAAAGAGAAAACTTACAAAGATGGGAGAGCAGAAACCAGACTTAATCTTCAAAAGCTTTATTACAATCTTATTATTACAGAGCTTGACAGAGAAAGAGAGGAGAAACTAAAAACTTGAAAAGGAAAAACTTAGAAGAAAATAACTTAGGTTCAGAATGAACCAACATTCGGAATTTATAATAATTTTTAGATGACCGGAACAGTTCCGGTTTCCAGGTCTACTTCGTCGTCTTCTGATGAATAGTGAATAGTAAAATTGACTTTTTTTTTACTATTTGCCTTTTACTATTTGCCACAGTAAGCCGCCTTCTACTGTTGAGAATAGTTCTTGACTCTTCCTGTCGAAATAGTTCTTGACTCTTCCTGTCGAAATAGTCTTGACCTTTACTATTTAAGCCGACAATCACTTTTTTGAATAGTGTCTTCTAGATGCTGATACTGTTGAAAATAATACTGAAATACGGATTTACTGTACAATTGTATAGTAACTGTAGCAAACTACTGATCTTTTTGTTTGCCTTTTGCAGATTTTAGTAACTTCTGAGAATGTACTTCGATGATAGCATCCCAGTAATCTGCCATTGAGGTATCCGATTTTGCTGATTTTGAGTCATCGAAATCCTCATTCGGATCTTGGCTTTCTCCAGTCAATACAGCATACTGATTTTCTTGAGATGACGAGTCATCTAGCATTTCAGCCTCTATATCTTGCTTCTGATGATGAGCTAGGAATTGATTTTTAATTATTTCCATAGCTTTAATCTGTTGATCTACAGATGAAAGGTTCGGATATTTTTTCTGAATATCATCCAATAAAAATTGGAAAATATTATCAGCCGGTGAAATAGGTACGGATTTTTGAGTAGCCTTATAAGCATTTTCATACTCAATTACAGTTTGACAAATGAGTTTATGGGTATCTGTAATAGGAAATCCATCCCACCATTTGTAATGAAAAGTTCTGCTAATACATGGAATTAAGAGATCATCAAAGTGAAATTCTAGATCCCATCTCCATATCCATGGTATTTTGAACTCTGCCATATAACAGAGTGCTGATAACCCTTTTGGGGTTTTTTCTGCAGTTTTTCCCTTGAGCTTTGGATGATACTCATACCATTTTAGCCAAGGGTCTTTCAGTGTATCTGGTAAGAAACTCAGTTCTGGACCGAATTTCTCCCACCAATGCAGAAACCAGAGAGGGAAACCTTTTCCTTTAACAATTTCAGGGTTAATACTGATAAACCAGGAGTGTTTTCTGATCGGATTCTGATAATAGAACATGAATGACCATGCCAAAACATAATCCCAATAATTATAGTTTTGACCATTCAATTTCAGGCTTCTGGGTCTTGAGGGGTCAAGAGCCCATTCTGTTATATGTAAGACTTTTACTATATAACACTTAGAATGTGTTATAGGAGACTTACTGTCTTTCAGATTATAATGGTGGTGTACCATTTGTACAGATTCTGTTTCATTCAAAATGGCTTCATAGATATATCTATGCTTGCCATCTTGGATAGGATAGTTTTGTACTCCTAGGTACCGTTCCTTGATGTGCCATGGATCATGTTTCCACTGGACATCTTCTAAGGATACAGATAGAATTTTTTCAGTTACTAACTTTTTAGCATAAATGATTTCCTTTTTTAGGATATCTTTAGCAGTTAGTTTCGGATTAGGTTTATCCTGAGAGGATGATCCTACTACAGGGAATTCTGATAGAGAAGAAAACTTCCCTTTTTTCTGATTTACTTTCTTCTGATATCTAGATCCTCCTGCTCCTTTATCAGGTGGTTCCATCTTTATCCTGCAAAAATTCTCGGGTTAAAAAATCAGGAAGAGAGTTCTGATGTCCTTTAATATATTCAATTTTAAAATCGAATGCAGATAATTCAGATTGCCATCTTGCAAAAATTTGTTTAGAAACTAAATTTTTAACATCCTTTTGCAAAATATCTTTTGCAGCACTACAGTCAATACGGAGTAGAAAAGATTGATTTAATAAATCATCTTGAAATTTAGAAATGCATTTGACTATTGATAACATTTCTTTTTTGATGGTGGAATAGTTTTTCTGAGCATTCTTCCACAGTCCAGATGCGAATCTAAGTAATTCTTCTTTATTGGTAGAAGGGTTTTTCTGTTTTAGAATACCTCCATAACCAATATCAGAGGCATCTGTTTCAACAATTTTGAACCATTGAGGGTTTGCTAACCCTAAACATGGTAATTGTTTTACTCTAAGTTTGATTTTTCGGACTGCTTGGGTATGCTGATCATCCCAAGGTAATGGATTCTTTTTAAGCCTATCATATAAAATAGCACTATCCATTGCTATATTCTGGTAGTAGTCTGCTATATAATTAAGACTTCCTAAAAATCTTTGCAATTGATTTTTGTCTCTAATTTCATCAGGAAATTTAGAGGCAAATTCAATGCTTCTGTCAATAGGGATTATTGTCCCTTGACTAATATTCTGTCCTAGAAATCTAACTTCAGTTTGAAAGAGTTTCATTTTAGGTGCAGATATGACTAAACCATTTTTTCTGATAACATCTTTTGTAATTCTAAGATGTCTAAAATGTTGATCTATATTAGATGAAAATACTAATATATCATCTATATAGACAATAGTAAAATTTGAATACGGAATAAAAATATCGTTCATAATATTTTGAAATTCTGAAGGGGCATTTTTTAAACCAAATGGCATAACATTCCATTCATAATGCCCAAAGGGTACAGTAAATGCAGTTTTATATCTATCTTCTTCAGTTAGTTGAATCTGATAGTATCCAGATTTAAGATCAAATTTAGAAAATATTTTTGCAGAATGCAATCTATCTAAAAGATCTTTTTTGTTTGGAATAGGATATCTAATCCATTTCAGAGCATCATTCAAAGGTTTGTAATTTACTACAAGCCTTGGAACACCTCTTTCCTTTTCAGCTGCTTTATTCACATAGAAAGCGGTACAACTCCATGGTGAATAACTTTTTCTGATAAGCTTCTTTTCTAATAAATCTTGAATTTCTTTCTTACAAAGTTCAAGATATTCAGCATTCATTTGACTAGGACGAGCCTTAGTCGGAATCTGAGTTTTTTCATCAAATTCAGGTTTATAAGGTAAAGATACAATATATTTCTTCCTTTCCCAAAAAGCATTGGGAATATTGCTACAAACTTCGGTTAGAAATTGATTTTCAATTTCTTTGATTTTTAGTTTTATTTCTGGGGAGTTCAATTTCTCGGAAATATTCAAATTATGTATTTCTTCTTGTAAGAAGTTTAAATGAGCAGTTTTAGAATTAATTAAATATTCTAACTCATTTAAAGTCCTGGTTTCAGGGCTAGTAATAAATTCAAAATGTATTTTATGATTCTGAAAACTAGCATATAATCCTGTTTCATCTATCTTGTCATAAGGGAAAAATAAATTAATAAATGGAGTTCCCAGAATAACTTCTTGAGATAAATTTCGGATTAAAATAAAGGTTTGTGGAATACAGATTCCTTTATTACAAATATAAGCTTCAGGAAGCTTATAATTAATTGGCATTCTATCTCCACTTGCAGAATGTAGAGATTGTACGGTTTTTTCGAAGTATTTAGTTGGAACTAAACCTTCTCTAATACAGTTCATGTCAGCTCCGCTATCCACCAATGCTACTGCATTAGTAATGGTATATTCTTTGTTGATAACAATATTAATACTTATATACCATTTCTGATAGGTAATTTTCTGCATAGTATTTAAAAAGATAAGATTATTATCTAAAATACTAGATGGTTCTGTGTTTAGAGTAGTAATCGATTTATCTTTTGATTGATGTTTTTCAGCTAGACTTTCCAATTGAATAAGTCTGATATTCTGGTTATCTAATTCTTCTCTAATGAGTTTTATTTCAGATTTAATTATATTTACCTCACTTCTTAAATCTTGAGAAGTAGAAGGTTTTAAAGAAGTTTCTGGTTTTCCTTCAAGTCTTTGGAGTACTTCTTTCATACTGTAATGTTTAGTAATATTCGGTTTCTCAAAGGAACTAGGAGAGTTTTTTGTCTGTTCTAAGCAAAATTGTAATATTTTACTTTTTAGCAGAGGGTCTGTTATTTTATCTATCATAGATATTATTTCTGATTGAGTATCCGTTAAAACATTAATACTCAAGCCATTCATTTCTACAATGGCTTTCCAATAGTCTTGGTTTTTGGAACATTGTCCTGAACAAGGTTCCTTTTCAGATACCAAATTAATAATAATGATCGTCAAACATAAGAGATAAAGAGAAAACTTACAAAGATGGGAGAGCAGAAACCAGACTTAATCTTCAAAAGCTTTATTACAATCTTATTATTACAGAGCTTGACAGAGAAAGAGAGGAGAAACTAAAAACTTGAAAAGGAAAAACTTAGAAGAAAATAACTTAGGTTCAGAATGAACCAACATTCGGAATTTATAATAATTTTTAGATGACCGGAACAGTTCCGGTTTCCAGGTCTACTTCGTCGTCTTCTGATGAATAGTGAATAGTAAAATTGACTTTTTTTTTACTATTTGCCTTTTACTATTTGCCACAGTAAGCCGCCTTCTACTGTTGAGAATAGTTCTTGACTCTTCCTGTCGAAATAGTTCTTGACTCTTCCTGTCGAAATAGTCTTGACCTTTACTATTTAAGCCGACAATCACTTTTTTGAATAGTGTCTTCTAGATGCTGATACTGTTGAAAATAATACTGAAATACGGATTTACTGTACAATTGTATAGTAACTGTAGCAAACTACTGATCTTTTTGTTTGCCTTTTGCAGATTTTAGTAACTTCTGAGAATGTACTTCGATGATAGCATCCCAGTAATCTGCCATTGAGGTATCCGATTTTGCTGATTTTGAGTCATCGAAATCCTCATTCGGATCTTGGCTTTCTCCAGTCAATACAGCATACTGATTTTCTTGAGATGACGAGTCATCTAGCATTTCAGCCTCTATATCTTGCTTCTGATGATGAGCTAGGAATTGATTTTTAATTATTTCCATAGCTTTAATCTGTTGATCTACAGATGAAAGGTTCGGATATTTTTTCTGAATATCATCCAATAAAAATTGGAAAATATTATCAGCCGGTGAAATAGGTACGGATTTTTGAGTAGCCTTATAAGCATTTTCATACTCAATTACAGTTTGACAAATGAGTTTATGGGTATCTGTAATAGGAAATCCATCCCACCATTTGTAATGAAAAGTTCTGCTAATACATGGAATTAAGAGATCATCAAAGTGAAATTCTAGATCCCATCTCCATATCCATGGTATTTTGAACTCTGCCATATAACAGAGTGCTGATAACCCTTTTGGGGTTTTTTCTGCAGTTTTTCCCTTGAGCTTTGGATGATACTCATACCATTTTAGCCAAGGGTCTTTCAGTGTATCTGGTAAGAAACTCAGTTCTGGACCGAATTTCTCCCACCAATGCAGAAACCAGAGAGGGAAACCTTTTCCTTTAACAATTTCAGGGTTAATACTGATAAACCAGGAGTGTTTTCTGATCGGATTCTGATAATAGAACATGAATGACCATGCCAAAACATAATCCCAATAATTATAGTTTTGACCATTCAATTTCAGGCTTCTGGGTCTTGAGGGGTCAAGAGCCCATTCTGTTATATGTAAGACTTTTACTATATAACACTTAGAATGTGTTATAGGAGACTTACTGTCTTTCAGATTATAATGGTGGTGTACCATTTGTACAGATTCTGTTTCATTCAAAATGGCTTCATAGATATATCTATGCTTGCCATCTTGGATAGGATAGTTTTGTACTCCTAGGTACCGTTCCTTGATGTGCCATGGATCATGTTTCCACTGGACATCTTCTAAGGATACAGATAGAATTTTTTCAGTTACTAACTTTTTAGCATAAATGATTTCCTTTTTTAGGATATCTTTAGCAGTTAGTTTCGGATTAGGTTTATCCTGAGAGGATGATCCTACTACAGGGAATTCTGATAGAGAAGAAAACTTCCCTTTTTTCTGATTTACTTTCTTCTGATATCTAGATCCTCCTGCTCCTTTATCAGGTGGTTCCATCTTTATCCTGCAAAAATTCTCGGGTTAAAAAATCAGGAAGAGAGTTCTGATGTCCTTTAATATATTCAATTTTAAAATCGAATGCAGATAATTCAGATTGCCATCTTGCAAAAATTTGTTTAGAAACTAAATTTTTAACATCCTTTTGCAAAATATCTTTTGCAGCACTACAGTCAATACGGAGTAGAAAAGATTGATTTAATAAATCATCTTGAAATTTAGAAATGCATTTGACTATTGATAACATTTCTTTTTTGATGGTGGAATAGTTTTTCTGAGCATTCTTCCACAGTCCAGATGCGAATCTAAGTAATTCTTCTTTATTGGTAGAAGGGTTTTTCTGTTTTAGAATACCTCCATAACCAATATCAGAGGCATCTGTTTCAACAATTTTGAACCATTGAGGGTTTGCTAACCCTAAACATGGTAATTGTTTTACTCTAAGTTTGATTTTTCGGACTGCTTGGGTATGCTGATCATCCCAAGGTAATGGATTCTTTTTAAGCCTATCATATAAAATAGCACTATCCATTGCTATATTCTGGTAGTAGTCTGCTATATAATTAAGACTTCCTAAAAATCTTTGCAATTGATTTTTGTCTCTAATTTCATCAGGAAATTTAGAGGCAAATTCAATGCTTCTGTCAATAGGGATTATTGTCCCTTGACTAATATTCTGTCCTAGAAATCTAACTTCAGTTTGAAAGAGTTTCATTTTAGGTGCAGATATGACTAAACCATTTTTTCTGATAACATCTTTTGTAATTCTAAGATGTCTAAAATGTTGATCTATATTAGATGAAAATACTAATATATCATCTATATAGACAATAGTAAAATTTGAATACGGAATAAAAATATCGTTCATAATATTTTGAAATTCTGAAGGGGCATTTTTTAAACCAAATGGCATAACATTCCATTCATAATGCCCAAAGGGTACAGTAAATGCAGTTTTATATCTATCTTCTTCAGTTAGTTGAATCTGATAGTATCCAGATTTAAGATCAAATTTAGAAAATATTTTTGCAGAATGCAATCTATCTAAAAGATCTTTTTTGTTTGGAATAGGATATCTAATCCATTTCAGAGCATCATTCAAAGGTTTGTAATTTACTACAAGCCTTGGAACACCTCTTTCCTTTTCAGCTGCTTTATTCACATAGAAAGCGGTACAACTCCATGGTGAATAACTTTTTCTGATAAGCTTCTTTTCTAATAAATCTTGAATTTCTTTCTTACAAAGTTCAAGATATTCAGCATTCATTTGACTAGGACGAGCCTTAGTCGGAATCTGAGTTTTTTCATCAAATTCAGGTTTATAAGGTAAAGATACAATATATTTCTTCCTTTCCCAAAAAGCATTGGGAATATTGCTACAAACTTCGGTTAGAAATTGATTTTCAATTTCTTTGATTTTTAGTTTTATTTCTGGGGAGTTCAATTTCTCGGAAATATTCAAATTATGTATTTCTTCTTGTAAGAAGTTTAAATGAGCAGTTTTAGAATTAATTAAATATTCTAACTCATTTAAAGTCCTGGTTTCAGGGCTAGTAATAAATTCAAAATGTATTTTATGATTCTGAAAACTAGCATATAATCCTGTTTCATCTATCTTGTCATAAGGGAAAAATAAATTAATAAATGGAGTTCCCAGAATAACTTCTTGAGATAAATTTCGGATTAAAATAAAGGTTTGTGGAATACAGATTCCTTTATTACAAATATAAGCTTCAGGAAGCTTATAATTAATTGGCATTCTATCTCCACTTGCAGAATGTAGAGATTGTACGGTTTTTTCGAAGTATTTAGTTGGAACTAAACCTTCTCTAATACAGTTCATGTCAGCTCCGCTATCCACCAATGCTACTGCATTAGTAATGGTATATTCTTTGTTGATAACAATATTAATACTTATATACCATTTCTGATAGGTAATTTTCTGCATAGTATTTAAAAAGATAAGATTATTATCTAAAATACTAGATGGTTCTGTGTTTAGAGTAGTAATCGATTTATCTTTTGATTGATGTTTTTCAGCTAGACTTTCCAATTGAATAAGTCTGATATTCTGGTTATCTAATTCTTCTCTAATGAGTTTTATTTCAGATTTAATTATATTTACCTCACTTCTTAAATCTTGAGAAGTAGAAGGTTTTAAAGAAGTTTCTGGTTTTCCTTCAAGTCTTTGGAGTACTTCTTTCATACTGTAATGTTTAGTAATATTCGGTTTCTCAAAGGAACTAGGAGAGTTTTTTGTCTGTTCTAAGCAAAATTGTAATATTTTACTTTTTAGCAGAGGGTCTGTTATTTTATCTATCATAGATATTATTTCTGATTGAGTATCCGTTAAAACATTAATACTCAAGCCATTCATTTCTACAATGGCTTTCCAATAGTCTTGGTTTTTGGAACATTGTCCTGAACAAGGTTCCTTTTCAGATACCAAATTAATAATAATGATCGTCAAACATAAGAGATAAAGAGAAAACTTACAAAGATGGGAGAGCAGAAACCAGACTTAATCTTCAAAAGCTTTATTACAATCTTATTATTACAGAGCTTGACAGAGAAAGAGAGGAGAAACTAAAAACTTGAAAAGGAAAAACTTAGAAGAAAATAACTTAGGTTCAGAATGAACCAACATTCGGAATTTATAATAATTTTTAGATGACCGGAACAGTTCCGGTTTCCAGGTCTACTTCGTCGTCTTCTGATGAATAGTGAATAGTAAAATTGACTTTTTTTTTACTATTTGCCTTTTACTATTTGCCACAGTAAGCCGCCTTCTACTGTTGAGAATAGTTCTTGACTCTTCCTGTCGAAATAGTTCTTGACTCTTCCTGTCGAAATAGTCTTGACCTTTACTATTTAAGCCGACAATCACTTTTTTGAATAGTGTCTTCTAGATGCTGATACTGTTGAAAATAATACTGAAATACGGATTTACTGTACAATTGTATAGTAACTGTAGCAAACTACTGATCTTTTTGTTTGCCTTTTGCAGATTTTAGTAACTTCTGAGAATGTACTTCGATGATAGCATCCCAGTAATCTGCCATTGAGGTATCCGATTTTGCTGATTTTGAGTCATCGAAATCCTCATTCGGATCTTGGCTTTCTCCAGTCAATACAGCATACTGATTTTCTTGAGATGACGAGTCATCTAGCATTTCAGCCTCTATATCTTGCTTCTGATGATGAGCTAGGAATTGATTTTTAATTATTTCCATAGCTTTAATCTGTTGATCTACAGATGAAAGGTTCGGATATTTTTTCTGAATATCATCCAATAAAAATTGGAAAATATTATCAGCCGGTGAAATAGGTACGGATTTTTGAGTAGCCTTATAAGCATTTTCATACTCAATTACAGTTTGACAAATGAGTTTATGGGTATCTGTAATAGGAAATCCATCCCACCATTTGTAATGAAAAGTTCTGCTAATACATGGAATTAAGAGATCATCAAAGTGAAATTCTAGATCCCATCTCCATATCCATGGTATTTTGAACTCTGCCATATAACAGAGTGCTGATAACCCTTTTGGGGTTTTTTCTGCAGTTTTTCCCTTGAGCTTTGGATGATACTCATACCATTTTAGCCAAGGGTCTTTCAGTGTATCTGGTAAGAAACTCAGTTCTGGACCGAATTTCTCCCACCAATGCAGAAACCAGAGAGGGAAACCTTTTCCTTTAACAATTTCAGGGTTAATACTGATAAACCAGGAGTGTTTTCTGATCGGATTCTGATAATAGAACATGAATGACCATGCCAAAACATAATCCCAATAATTATAGTTTTGACCATTCAATTTCAGGCTTCTGGGTCTTGAGGGGTCAAGAGCCCATTCTGTTATATGTAAGACTTTTACTATATAACACTTAGAATGTGTTATAGGAGACTTACTGTCTTTCAGATTATAATGGTGGTGTACCATTTGTACAGATTCTGTTTCATTCAAAATGGCTTCATAGATATATCTATGCTTGCCATCTTGGATAGGATAGTTTTGTACTCCTAGGTACCGTTCCTTGATGTGCCATGGATCATGTTTCCACTGGACATCTTCTAAGGATACAGATAGAATTTTTTCAGTTACTAACTTTTTAGCATAAATGATTTCCTTTTTTAGGATATCTTTAGCAGTTAGTTTCGGATTAGGTTTATCCTGAGAGGATGATCCTACTACAGGGAATTCTGATAGAGAAGAAAACTTCCCTTTTTTCTGATTTACTTTCTTCTGATATCTAGATCCTCCTGCTCCTTTATCAGGTGGTTCCATCTTTATCCTGCAAAAATTCTCGGGTTAAAAAATCAGGAAGAGAGTTCTGATGTCCTTTAATATATTCAATTTTAAAATCGAATGCAGATAATTCAGATTGCCATCTTGCAAAAATTTGTTTAGAAACTAAATTTTTAACATCCTTTTGCAAAATATCTTTTGCAGCACTACAGTCAATACGGAGTAGAAAAGATTGATTTAATAAATCATCTTGAAATTTAGAAATGCATTTGACTATTGATAACATTTCTTTTTTGATGGTGGAATAGTTTTTCTGAGCATTCTTCCACAGTCCAGATGCGAATCTAAGTAATTCTTCTTTATTGGTAGAAGGGTTTTTCTGTTTTAGAATACCTCCATAACCAATATCAGAGGCATCTGTTTCAACAATTTTGAACCATTGAGGGTTTGCTAACCCTAAACATGGTAATTGTTTTACTCTAAGTTTGATTTTTCGGACTGCTTGGGTATGCTGATCATCCCAAGGTAATGGATTCTTTTTAAGCCTATCATATAAAATAGCACTATCCATTGCTATATTCTGGTAGTAGTCTGCTATATAATTAAGACTTCCTAAAAATCTTTGCAATTGATTTTTGTCTCTAATTTCATCAGGAAATTTAGAGGCAAATTCAATGCTTCTGTCAATAGGGATTATTGTCCCTTGACTAATATTCTGTCCTAGAAATCTAACTTCAGTTTGAAAGAGTTTCATTTTAGGTGCAGATATGACTAAACCATTTTTTCTGATAACATCTTTTGTAATTCTAAGATGTCTAAAATGTTGATCTATATTAGATGAAAATACTAATATATCATCTATATAGACAATAGTAAAATTTGAATACGGAATAAAAATATCGTTCATAATATTTTGAAATTCTGAAGGGGCATTTTTTAAACCAAATGGCATAACATTCCATTCATAATGCCCAAAGGGTACAGTAAATGCAGTTTTATATCTATCTTCTTCAGTTAGTTGAATCTGATAGTATCCAGATTTAAGATCAAATTTAGAAAATATTTTTGCAGAATGCAATCTATCTAAAAGATCTTTTTTGTTTGGAATAGGATATCTAATCCATTTCAGAGCATCATTCAAAGGTTTGTAATTTACTACAAGCCTTGGAACACCTCTTTCCTTTTCAGCTGCTTTATTCACATAGAAAGCGGTACAACTCCATGGTGAATAACTTTTTCTGATAAGCTTCTTTTCTAATAAATCTTGAATTTCTTTCTTACAAAGTTCAAGATATTCAGCATTCATTTGACTAGGACGAGCCTTAGTCGGAATCTGAGTTTTTTCATCAAATTCAGGTTTATAAGGTAAAGATACAATATATTTCTTCCTTTCCCAAAAAGCATTGGGAATATTGCTACAAACTTCGGTTAGAAATTGATTTTCAATTTCTTTGATTTTTAGTTTTATTTCTGGGGAGTTCAATTTCTCGGAAATATTCAAATTATGTATTTCTTCTTGTAAGAAGTTTAAATGAGCAGTTTTAGAATTAATTAAATATTCTAACTCATTTAAAGTCCTGGTTTCAGGGCTAGTAATAAATTCAAAATGTATTTTATGATTCTGAAAACTAGCATATAATCCTGTTTCATCTATCTTGTCATAAGGGAAAAATAAATTAATAAATGGAGTTCCCAGAATAACTTCTTGAGATAAATTTCGGATTAAAATAAAGGTTTGTGGAATACAGATTCCTTTATTACAAATATAAGCTTCAGGAAGCTTATAATTAATTGGCATTCTATCTCCACTTGCAGAATGTAGAGATTGTACGGTTTTTTCGAAGTATTTAGTTGGAACTAAACCTTCTCTAATACAGTTCATGTCAGCTCCGCTATCCACCAATGCTACTGCATTAGTAATGGTATATTCTTTGTTGATAACAATATTAATACTTATATACCATTTCTGATAGGTAATTTTCTGCATAGTATTTAAAAAGATAAGATTATTATCTAAAATACTAGATGGTTCTGTGTTTAGAGTAGTAATCGATTTATCTTTTGATTGATGTTTTTCAGCTAGACTTTCCAATTGAATAAGTCTGATATTCTGGTTATCTAATTCTTCTCTAATGAGTTTTATTTCAGATTTAATTATATTTACCTCACTTCTTAAATCTTGAGAAGTAGAAGGTTTTAAAGAAGTTTCTGGTTTTCCTTCAAGTCTTTGGAGTACTTCTTTCATACTGTAATGTTTAGTAATATTCGGTTTCTCAAAGGAACTAGGAGAGTTTTTTGTCTGTTCTAAGCAAAATTGTAATATTTTACTTTTTAGCAGAGGGTCTGTTATTTTATCTATCATAGATATTATTTCTGATTGAGTATCCGTTAAAACATTAATACTCAAGCCATTCATTTCTACAATGGCTTTCCAATAGTCTTGGTTTTTGGAACATTGTCCTGAACAAGGTTCCTTTTCAGATATATCTTCTGATTGGCTAGAAGATAGAAAGTCAATTTCATTGACATCCTCAGAGTCACTAGAAGATGAAAATTCTTCTTCAGTATTAGAGGTCAGGAAAACTTTGCTTAATTCAGCTTTTAGATTGTCATCAATTTTTAATTCATTCAGTTTTCTTTCGGTAGAACATTTATTAGCATAATGCCCTATTTTTCCGCATTTAAAACAAGTTTTATTACTTGTTTTTTGTCCTGATTTTATTTCAGATTTATTAGGAATATAATTTCCTTTAAATCTTTTCTTATGTCGAGGCTTCTGATAATAAATTTCTTTATTCTGTTTGTATTTTCTTCTTTTCTTATAATAAGATTTTCGAGAATACTCTTTCGAATCTCTAGAATTCCTTTTATGAGATTTTGGATAATCAATTTTCATATCATATGCAAATTGACTACAGAATTCACCAATTTCTTTTTTCCCATGCAAATTCTGTTTTTTCAATTGGTATTGTAATTTCATATCATTACAAATTTCTAATCCAGTTTGAACACAAGTAGTAATTATATGTCCATAAGTTAGATAACTATAAGAGATGATGTTTTCATTATTTTGATCTCTTAGTCTTTGTCTAACTTTTTCAGCAAAAAGAGGAGGAAGTCCATCAATGAACTTAGCCTTCCAATATTCAGAATTAGCATCATTGCGTTGCATAACTTTACAGATAAAGACATCTTTATACCATCTAAAATGGGTTAAAGATGGACATCTAAGGTTCTGTAAAAGTTCTCGACTTTTCTCTTGTCTTTGAGGATGACTTCCCACAAAATGCAAAAGAATAGTCTGAAGTAAAGTATAAACTGCATCAGGTTTAACTTGTGCAGTATTTGGTTCAGGTTTTGTAGCTGTGAAAATTTCAGTCTGCTGGGCAACAGTGAGAACATTATCCCACCATCCTTTTAAGGCACCAACAAAACCAGTAACAATGAATTTAGCCACAGCCGAATCATCATTACCACTAGCTTTGCAAATGCTGGCATACATTAACATTTTATGAACAACTTCATAAATTTGATATTCTGAAAGACCATCAATATTCCATTCATAAATGGAACGACCATTATAAGAATTCTGATTTTGATAAAAGTCTTCCTCAAAGAGGAGATCTTGAGGAGTAGGTCTCTTATAATAGGTCTTAAAACCTGTATTAGGTTCATTACCAAGTTTATATAACATGGTTTGAATTTTACTGATATCTGGTCCAGACTCAAAATCAGAGTTTTCAGTACTAGAATCTTGGCTAATAATATTAATCTTTAAATTTTTCATTCTTTCAATGATTAAATTAGCAAAGTCTACATCCTGTTTATCAGACAGTTTAAAGTCTTTGATTTCTGGGCTAGGTTTAACATCTACTTCAACAATTTCTTTGTCTTTATTTTTTGAAGTGGATTCAACCTTGGTAGATAAAACTTTAGGTATATCCTTAAGTTTTTCTTCAATACTACTCAATTGATTATGAATAGTATCTTCAATTCTGATTAATTGACTACCAATAGTCTGAAGACTTAGATTGGTATGATTGTGCTGTTTTATGACGGTAGTTACTGATTCACTAGGTATAGCGTATGGAACTGCTTCTAGTGCTTTACTTTCATTGTCATTTTTAAGAGTCAAGGCTTCAGGTGGAGGATGAATAGAATTAATCTTAGTTCCATCACTCTTAGTCCATATTTTTGTATAATCTTCTAAAACATGGATAGTTTTCTGATTAGGGTACCAATTATGAAACCAAATAGTAAAGGTTGTCATTTTTTGATCCCTTTCTAACTCTTGATAATAAATATTTTTAATATTTTCAAGAGTCCTACTATTAAAGGCTTCAAAAAACCAATTTCTGAAAGCTTCATGTTTTGTCATCATGAGCTCCTGATTAAGCCACTGTCTAGGTATTGATCCTGGACTATAATCCATAAAATTTTATAAATGGAAACTCATTTCAGATTGAGTCGGAGAAGTCCTTTGTTCTTTCTCCTGTTCAGTTGTTTGTTCAACAAAAAAAAAAAAAGTAAACAAAACAATTTAAGTCAGAGTTGATTTGGGTGCTTTTGTTTATTACTATAATCATTATTCAGCCGTCCGCACATTGAATTTAAATAAAATAATTTTTGACTGGGGTTGATCCTTCAAATCGACCTATTTATAAATAATAATAGATTAGTTATCCAATTATGATAACAAGAAAGATAAAGATTCGTAAACAGATTTGCATGTGCATCACGATTATGAACAATTAGTGCGCTCAAAATATTATTAAATAATTATTTGTTTAACAATATATTAGAGATGTGATCCATTAGCATAATGTATATTTATACAATTTTATGATAATCTTTATATGGCCACATACATGTGCTCCATGTTTCATGAGTGAAGATCTCAGCTTGTTCGGATTTAACCATTGTTATTGCCATAATCTTTATCAATTACATGAGTAATGATCTTTTTCTAAAATAAGGGTTAGAACTTGTTCCAACAAGCACCTCGTTTTGCCCGTTCAAAACTTTTCGCTCTGATTTAGCAGGCCTACACTTCACAAATTCTACAAGATCAATTCGCTATTTTTTTTTTCTCACACAGATAGGTAGAATTTCAATATTTCATTAGTAATAAAAAAAACTTCATATTGTATATTTATTTACATGTACTGTATTATATCTTAACAATATGACATGTTCAGATGTATAATCTTCCTCCTTAGAGGTCAAGGATTCGAGGCACACGGTGAACAATTCAAAAAAAAAAAAAGTTGTACTCTGGTGTAGGACATAAGAAGTGATAAGATCTAATATCTCAACTTTTTCCATTGGAAATTTTGTGAGGTAGAGACAGCCCAAATTTCTGCCCCTAGTTTTTGACTTGTTTTATTTTAACATTCTTCCACATAATCTAATCATATTAAAAGTCTATCTTAACTCAAATACAACTTCATAAGGTCAACAATTGGTAGCCCAAGTGGTTCCAAGGTGTTGACATAAACTCCAGAAAGCCCTGGAGGTCCCAGGTTCGAATCCCAGAGAAGGTGGAATCTTTGGTTATTTGAATTGGGATTATTAGGGTGTAAATAATGTTGTTGGCCTTTAGGGCATGTTCTAGTTGGGCTATAGGCCCGGTCCTGTCAATACGCAAATAGATCGTAGTCGACTTCCAAAAAAAATACAACTTCATAATGATGTGGATTTATTTCCACACATATTATATGGGTGTGTGGATTTGAGCTGCTCCACCTGATTCTTTCTTTTATTAGAAAATTAAGGCCAAAGAATATGATCTATAAACACAACTACTCTGTGAAAGTGAAAAAAAAAAACTACTCTGTGAAAGTGAAATAATTGTCATTTTCCTTCCAAGTACCACAACACCAATAGAAAATTGTCTGGTATAAAATACGAATGTACATTAAGGCCTTATAATAAATCAGATAAAGACGTCACGACAATAACTTTATCATAATTAATAGCAAATTTATATGTGAAAGTAATTTCTTATTACAAAAATAAAGAACTCCCAAAATCAAGAAGTCCCCATCTAAAGTCATATCTAATTTATCAGAATCTGTAAAATTTTTCAAAATGCAACACTCTATTTGCGTATTGACAGTAATAAAGAATCTGTTCTTTTTCTTTTTGTTGAACTCAATAAAGAATCTGTTCAACAAAAAAAAAAGTAATAAAGAATCAATTAGCAAAAAGTCCTCAAATAAACAATCATTTCTAGATCGTCTTAGTAAGAGCTCTAATTGTTCTTATCTACAGATTTTGAATTTGAACTAACACAACAATTCATCTCCTAAAATAGAAATTTGGAGCAACTAAACTTTCCACTTTTCAAAAAAAAAAAACCAAACTTTCTACTAACCTCCACACCGTCAAATTTGCACAAGTTTCCCCAGTAAAATTTAACTTTTTACAACAAAAAAAACATTAGAGGTACATACATAGTGGTTAACCATGTCTAGGGATGAAGACAACCTAAAAATATATCGATATCTTTTTAATTAAGACCGACAGAAAATTTGGTCCAACTGTATAGCCTAGTCGAGGGATGGAATTAGTTTAATGTTTGGTGCGACCAGGAATAGGAATTTCATTCCTGATGGAATCCTAACTTGGTGTTTGGTTTGTATAGGAATGGGAATGTAAACTTTTGTAAAAGTTCACTTTTACCCTTACATAAACTACATAAAATACACATTAACTTTGTTGTATATTAAAATCATTATTACTTATTCAAATTTATAAATATGAAATAATAACACGATACACCAAGGATTAGAATTTCAAGATAATAAATAAAGGTCTTAAGAAAATTTTATTCGAAATAAAGTTCTGCGTCTTAACGGGATAAAATGAAGGACTTCTCAAGATAGCCCATCTAAGCTTTAGTAACCCAAAACATCTTTCTATCACATTCCGAGCACTTGAATGTTTCATGTTAAAAAATTCTGCAGCAGTGGTAGGTGTGTGTCCTTCTCGCCAATCATTTAAATGATAACGTTGACCTCTATATGGGGCAAGAAATCCTTCACTATTTGGATATCCAGCATCAACGAGATAGTAACAACCTAATAAAAGAAACTAGAAGTTATAATTTTTATTTAAGGTGAGACAAAATACACAAGAAAATAATCACTGAAATCACATGTTTATACCATGAGGAACTTTTAATCCGTTTCTCCTAAGTAAGGCGTCCCTTAGAACTCGGGAATCCGCTGCCGATCCCTCCCAACCAGCCAAAATGTAAATGAATTGCATATCTTGAGAACACACTCCTAATACATTGGTAGCAATATCACTCTTTCTTGTCCGATATCGAGGTTTGTCATTTTCTGGCACATTAATTCTTATGTATGTTCCGTCTAGAGCTCCCAAACAATTCTACATCAAAATTAATTTCTTATTCAATTAAGATGTATTTCTTACTTAATCTAACCAAAAAACCTTATTACTCAAAACATAGATAAGATGTATACCTCGAACCATTTCCATTTTGAATCAGTTGAATTCTCAGAGACAGCTTGAGGTTTTTTCAGCAAAACTGATTGCAATCGAATTACCCCATTTAACACGTTATTGAAACATCTACTAATTGTTTCTCCGGAACGATAAAACCTTATTTTTATAGTTCTATTCTTCACATGGTGGGCAATTATATGCAAAAATATTGCGATCATCTCCTCCACACAAACCTCATTTGTGTCATACATTTTACCAAAAGTGCGCAACATTTTACACAAAATGGTAAAAGTTCTTCTATCCATCCGAAATTGTTCTCTGCATACTAAATCACTATCCCAAACCATTCTCTGCATATTCTCTCTACGTAATTTATTCGTAAAAGTCGATGATGACTTTAGTATGTAAGACCTATAATAGTGTTCGACTTTTGTGACGATCATTACTGATAATAACGTCAACATATTGAATAATAATCTCAAATTATCTAAAATAATCAAGATTTTTCGTTTTCTCGAGGTGGTTAGACGGGTCATAACTGCATACAAAGACATCTTCTATTTGTAAGAACTAGATCACTGACAATTAAAAAAATAACTACAAGCCCAATCAATGCATATATAATTAAAATAAAGTGAAAATTGTTATACATGCTTATTATGAATAAGACTATAAAGTAAAAGAGGTGGAATTTATGACACCATCCCATTGAAGCAAAAATAGAAAACTAATCAAGAAAAAAAAAACAAAAAAAGATCCATCCCCTAGGTCATATTATATTGATTATTATAAATATAATATGACATTTTTTCTCCAAAACTAGGTCATATTATATTGATCAGTAAAAGACTCTAGGTCATATTATATTTATAACTCCCAAACTACAATCATTATTTTTTTTTTAACCAAAGAAAAAGAAAGAACTGCAATCACTATAATCATTACTTTTTTCCATCAACTATATTAATTTCATTGTTTGCCATTCTTTGGATTTGGTGCCTATTCGGTTTCTGACATGATTTGTGACATGATTGATTTTTTTTTTTTGTTAAAAGAGTGACATGATTGATTTTAAAATAACAAAAAAAATGAAGCATGAACATACCTGGGAAAGCGTGATGATCTTTTGCTTTGGGTGAAAAAGTTTGACAGAGGGACTTCAGCGTATGTAACTTCAAAAAAACCCTAATTTATTATATATCACACGTATTTTGAAATGGGTAATTTCAATATATTTTAAAGGACATATTTGTCCATAAATATTAGTATATGTGATTCCGGGGGAATGGGAATCACAAACCCACCCCCCTCCCTGGGTTTGCTATTACCCCATTTTGAGGGAATTCTATTCCCCCGGGAATAGGATTCCCACTGCATTCCCGCGAGCCAAACAATATCAGGATTGTGATTCCCAGGAATCACATTCCATTCCCACGCGATTCCCGCGCGCCAAACATGGCCTAAGTAATCTGATTCACAGGAATCTCATTACGGGAATGGTATTCCCGGGAATCACATTCCATTCCCGCGCGCCAAACATGGCCTAAGGGACGCCTATCAATCATGATGAGGGATGGAACTAAGGGACGCCTATCAATCATGATGTCAATAAGTCTACAGAGTATAAACAAAAGGACGGTTAGACTAGGGCCGAACCAAGGACATCCTAATTTGCAAGTTTTCATGATAATAAATAGTATACAATAGAAAAACAAAGTTATCATTGTGATACATCTTCTATACTAGAAACCCTAGCTTTTATTACATCTCTTAAGAAGAGTTTCATTTTGGCTGTACCAAGATCTCATATTTAGATAAACCCCTAATATTCATCTCTCAAAAGGCATATGCACTCTAGGAAATGTTCAAGTTCTTCAGTTCAGCAGAATGAGAATTACAATTCATTAGAAACAAAAAGGGGAGAAAATAGTGCAAATCAAAACTTAGGCTAAAATAATCCATTTAACACTTCCCATAATTAAGCTCTCCATATTCGACATCATATTCCACAAATATGTTTGAGTGCACGATTAGCATTTCTCAATCAACATGAGCAGATTCCGGTGAAACAGCTTAGTAACACCCACCCGCAGCATAGGTTTACCCGATAGGGGAGCTAAATAATACGTTCAACGTTTCGATTTCCACGTCTTTGAGTTGGAAAATAAACAATGAAGGCCCTGCAGATTATGTTGTTAAACGATAATAAGATTAGTTCAAGCCTTCAAGATTAAACAAGCTATGGCGATCAGTTCATACATCACGTGAAATTTTCCGTCCTTTAGGGTTCTATTAATTTTTGAAAGGCATTTGAATCAAGTTTTACAAGATACTACTGGTTCTCAAGAACCGAACTCTCTAGCATGATTGATAAAAGATGTGGGGTATCAAATTTTATACTTCAATTATTTCATTAAGACCAATGTTTTTTAGAAGTCCTATTGGCACTCTCATTTTTGAAACTTGTCCTATTGGTATTCTCTCAATACCATAAGATCAATGTGACCCTATGTACTTCCGAAAGTAGGAGATTTTAGGGATGGTATGAAGTTCAAAGCTCTTACTGACCTTCAGTTACGAGTCCACAAGGGCCCAGCAGACATGGACCTTTCACTTCTTGTATGAGCAGGCTGAGCCCGTGGTGGAGGTGCATGTACAGTTATTGGAAGAACCCATTCCCCTTTGTCTCTTCCCTCTATAAGTAGAGGATGCTCATATCTGCCATTCAAGTGACAACCGTAAGTAGAAGACCCAAGGAAAGAATTAAAATACATGACAGATGGTCAGAGGATGTATGTGGTCAGATGTGTTCTACAGTTATACTAATACATTATGGGATCTGTAAACCTAAAGACTAATAAGATGAACCTAACTGTTGGTTATAAGCTAACTTCGTAAAAAAATGATGCACCGGCTTAATGAAACAATTACTAGCTAAGTAATACCTCGACCAATCAACATTCTTAGGCGTTGTAAAGAATTCGAATCGAAGAGCCCACTGTACGGAAACTAGGGGAGTGGAGAAGGACATGGGTCCATCCATTGGAATAGAAAAAAGAAAGCTAGTCTGAACTAGATCTGCCACAACCTCGTACCTATCACTCTGAACCTGCAAACAACCACGCATAAGTTAGTGATTCAAACTTAAACCAACTGTAAGCAATAACGCGAAATAAGAATCAAAGACGAGCATAATGAACTAAAACCATACACAACACTTGATAGTGAAATGGTACATCAGTGACATGTAGACACAACGCTGGTAGTGGTGATACATTGAAAGAGAGAACTAATTACAGAAGACATCATCTAGTAGTTAAAAGAAAAAAAGACGATGACATAATGTAAAATCATTTACGACAAGGAAAACAACATAGAAATACGGCACTACAAAAGAATCACATCCTATCTTTGCTTAAAATAATAGAATGATTCCACCTTTGCACTCCTAAGAATCAGCATAGTAAAAGTTAAGATTAAGCACTTTAGCTGGTCAAAAGTAAAACATATACGACATACCTGGTTAGGGACTAGGTTGCATGTACGTTATGTGCTTGTGAGGGATCAATCTTGAAGTGACATATTAGATGTATCACTTCAACAGACTACATTTCATTAGCTAAGTAATCTGTAGGTGGATATGTGTGGGAGCGTTTGGGATTATGTGTTAAAGTTGAGGGTTAATGTACAACAGAGAGCAATGGAAGAACTCTTCAATACGTTTGCCAGCAGCCTAACAGTTCAGGATAAAAGAAATATAAACAGTGGCAAGGCCCTTTCCACACTAAATAATCTCTATCCGCCATAGTCAAGTGGAGTCCACAGAGAGGGTAAGTGTACATGGTTGAGATAACCAACCAAATATCAAATGGGAATGCCAGTTTTCAACATCTACTCCAAAAAATAATTTCCAGGAAATAATCTCGCCGTTCTAAAACATAGGTAATAATCTTAAGTTAGATTTATAAAGATTTGAAGGCTGGGATGCTTCTTTGCAGTTAATGAAGTTAAAAAATTACAAAAATAAGATCTCATTATATAAATACAGGTGATTATTCATCAAAGTTTCGTAAACCACCAAGCCACCAGCCCACCACTAAACTGAGGAAGCCAAATCTATGATTCACAAGTAACGGGCCTAATGGCCAGAATGGTCACGGAAGTAAAATTTGACAACTAAGTAATTATTGAAAAGGGCGTACACGGTATAGCCCTACAAGGAACAGTGGACAATCATACTACTCAAGTAGGATTTCATAATATGAATACGGGTAATTATGCATCAAAGTATGCAGACTGAGAGTGTTTCATTACTATCACGTATCATAATCTAATTTGTGTTGACGAGTACTCAAATGGAAATAACCTTACCTTCGTAATTGTGGGAGAATTTCTACGTGAAGGATGGACAACACGCTGACCTATAGTTTCTGAAGTCTCTAGAGTTATTGAGACCTACCAAATAACAAGGTTTCACTAGTTAGCTCAGAGAAAGCAAGAACTCCGATAGTTTCAGCTTTCTTTCAGGAATTCAATGCATTATTACCTCAAGGCATCTCCTAGCCCCTTCTTCATGAAAAAAAGTCAGAGTACCACCTATCTGATGCCAAAACATCACATAAGTTAAACAGCAAGGAACATTGCAAAAGATGCGGGGAAAAGTGTAGTCTCTACTTACCATATCACTAAAGTAATAGGTTGAGTCAGAGTTCTTAGGAGAAAACCGGAGCAAAACTTGATCATCCAGTCTGATATTGTAAGATCTCCCTCGAACAAAGCTCTCTGCTGCAGAAAACGTATGATGCAAATAAATATACCAAGATTAATTTAGTAGAGTTGGTAGATGTTATGGATCATACATAATTCAACATATACTTTAAGGTGAAGTACTATAATTTACATGCTGCAGGTTCAGAAGTCCCAGCAACACAAGGCACTCCTGTATCTTCACCGGAGAACGAAAGAGGGTTGACATGCTTTCTTTGTTTACTGGGAGAGAGAACAGCAGGAGATTTCTGGGGCGAAAGCACATCTGTTGACAAGTATAAACAATTATTAAGCATATTAGCTTCATTGTGCACTTGTAAATAACCAAAAACATACAGTTCCTAATGAACGGGTATCTGCAGTCAAGGAAGCTGCAGAAAGATACCAGTGTGAAACAGAAGATACATGAACCACTGGTAAGAAAACCACTTTGAAACTGAATAAAGAACATCAATAATATAAGTGATATAACATTTCTTCCCAAGAAAGCTAGCATACCGCCAGTTGAGTCATATAAGACTTCAGCCACAGACACCTGAGGGAGTGCCATATATGAAGACAAACTTGAGCGTTCTCCTTGCAGATGTAGGAGATCCTTGTTCGAAAACCTTGATGCAGCTGATTGCAAGGACAAAGAACTTCCAAAAGCCGCTTCTATGTTTCCCTTCAAGGGATTGTAGGAAGAAACAGATAAAGTCTCATCCCTTGAGCTGTCATAACCTTCATCACCCCCATCAGCCATTTCATTTGCTCTAGCCTAACAAATTATTGTGGTTCAGTCATTGTATCAGGAAAAATTAGAAACACTCTTAATGCTTTAATATACTAGAAATCCAATTTGTGATCAAACCCCTGATATATATAAAAAGAATTCTTACCCAGTCACAATCTGCATCTCTCTCTTTCCAATATATATCCATTGGGATGAATGTAACAGGCATGATCCCTGTGAAATTGTGTAAACCTCACAGTTAATGTCCTCTTAATCTTGTACAATTTATGGAAAAAAGAAGAACAAGCATATAATAACATAACCAGGGTATATTTATGAGGAAAATAAGTTTTAATTTTGCAACGAAAATGAAATATGTATATAAATACATGAATTGATTGCAGAACATACCATCATTTTGATCTTCATTTAGCAAGCCGGTAGTTTTCTGAGTGACCCATATCTGCAATGGAATACGAGCCTCCTGCAACAATTAAATTAGACATGTAGCGAGAGATTTAGTAACACGAAAGAAAAGAAAACACAGGAAGACACGCCTACATCTCAATCCTATTTGTTGGTTCATTTATACTAATGCCTCAACATTGCATTGATGGATTATTATTCCACTATTTACTTTCTGTAATCACCTGTTACCTTTTGCTAGCTTTTCAATGTGTTAATGGTTTTAACACCTCAAAGTTAATACAAGAAATAGACTAAATGATAAGAAATTTTTAAGGTGCATAAAAATAAGTCAGTGTTTTGGCTCTAGATGAGCCTTGCGCCGTCGTGCTGCCTTGATGCTACGTTTCTCCTTATCAACGTCTAAGTAGTTGGACGGGGAGGGAGGAGCCGGGTCAGAGAGGATGGGAGAGACTTGGCCATCATGTATAAATAATTTACAGCTTTATACATTAAAGCTTTAGCCATGGGGGTTAAAAGAATAATAAGGGTGTGAGCTGAGGCCGAATTCACCAAATTTTGCTTGTGCTCCGCCTCTTCGAATTACTAAGGAGTCCAACTACTTAAATCAACGTAAAACACCTCAAGGTATAATATATGACAAATAATATATAATGCATGCAGAACATGAATGCATGACAAAAAATTTGAAGAGGAAGATAAAGCTTTGGTTGTTTTTATCATATGTAAGATGGATATTTTTGCCTTGCATACTTAGACAATCATGTCAGACACCCGGAGCCTCTGGCCCCGAATTGCCCTCCCTTAATTGAGCTTTGAGACTTGGGAACTATGTTGTCAAAGGTGACGCTTCCCCGCGCCTAAGCGCCAAAAGCGATGGGTAAACAAGGGTGTCGCCTCTTTTAGAGGCGATTTCCCCTGATTTCCCCAGGTGTCGACTTGAGACGCTTAGGCGAGCGCCTTAGTCGCCTCGGGGAAGCGAGCCCTGGCTTCCTCGGGTGTCGACTTTTGTTTTCTTCTTTCTGTATTGTATTTTTCTTCTCCTTAAATAATTCTACTTCACTTTCTCTCTCTAACCTTCACAGTTTCTTTCTCTCTCAAACAGAATCTGTTTTTGTTCTTCTTTTACTTTCTTCTTCTTCTTTTACAATATAAACTATATTTATTACTTCATTAATAGTACTTGTTTTGTTCATTATTACTTCATTAATACTTTGAGACTTTAACACTTGAAGTCTTTCATACTGATATAGTATACAGAATCAGTAGTTTACTACTTCATTAACACTTTGGGACTTCATTAATACTTTAATAGTACTTGTTTTCTTCTTTTACAGTATACACTACACTTAATTTCTTACTTCGTCTGAGGCGGTCGCTTAAGCACGCCTAAGCGCGCTAAGGCGAGGCGATTGGTTTGTCGCCTCGCCTCGCCACACGCCCTAAACAACATAGCTTGGGAATACGGTCGTGATTTCTGTATCGACCTTTTCTTACTTGTAAACTGATTATTTCGTAGGAGAAGTGTTCTCTGTAGCGGCCTTCTCATAAAGGCCTCCACAAATTTTTTCGAAGTCATAGGGAAGCAGAGCCTAGTGAGCCCTTGATGACTATAACTATAATTCCACCAACCACTAATATATGCATTGAACAAATTTCTAGATCCTACTACTAACAGAGAAACCTACCAGTTGAACTGTATCCCTCATGGAACGTTGACGAGAATGACCATTCTCCAATGCCAACCACTGCCCAGATAATGTAGTTCTAACATAGTAAAAGTAACGAATGGTTGTACCCTTGTATGATGGTGGTATAGTTTTTGGCAGCTCCGTTCTTACTATATCTGCAAACAAGATTAGATTTTCAGTATTAACAAAACAAAAAACAGAGCAAGGCAGAATCTGAATGGCATAAATTTTTTTTTTTGTACAATTTTGTATTAGTAACGTTAAAGCTGAAGAAAATGCCAATGAAGACGGAAGACATAACTGTACTTTTGCACAACATTATTACTGACATAGAAAGACAGAAAAATAATAGCATACATGTTTTAGTGACACCAGAAGCAACCATTTGATTTGAGATGATAGAAGGCGTGGAGCAGTCCAGAAAAACTCGCTCACCTGCATAGATTAATAGAAAATGATATAAGTACAGTCAATTTTAAAAAAGGCTCCACTGTCAAGGGGTTTAAGAGGTTCAAGTAAAAGGTCATCTTGATCAAGGGTACCAGATGATGCATTAAACAATTAGTGTCACTATTCTTATGTTGAAAGTTGTGAAAACTAATTGTCAGCATAACTTATCCCTCCCGTGATTTTCTAACAGATACCCCAAAAGACACCATTATGTGCTGAAGGATAATATACTCAAATATCTTTTTAGCGGATATAAGGCTATCAAAGTAAGACTACCAGATGGTATAGATCAATTGGAAGGCAAATAGGCCAAATGAAATACAATCAATAAAACAATGAATGTCGAGTCGAGTAACAACAGCAAGAAGAATCGAGTCGAGTAATAAGGATCAGAGAGTGTCTACCAAAATCACTTGAGACGAATAAAATGAAAATATAAAAAATGAACACATGATTAACGTATTTAATATATTAACAAGAGAACCAAGTCCATGACCCCAAACTTATACTAATAAATCGGATAAAGAAGGAACAAACCTCTCCTCTGCTTTGATCCTGGTAATGATTTTTGTATGGAAAACCACTGAGTATCCAATTTCTCTGTTCCTTTAATTTCAAACCCAAGTCTTTCAACAAGAAGAGAACATGGTTCATCATCTTCAGGCTGAATTTCAGAAATCTTAGTAGAGGTAGCACGGTTGTGAATCTCAATAGTTACATCAACTTGATCCCCAGGCCTATAAATATCCTTATCTGTCTGTACACTCAAAGACGGAGCAGGTGGGACTCTCTGATAACTAACTGAACCATCAAACTTCTTCTCCTCAGATGCACCCCCGTTTCCAAAGAAAGGGAACCCCCAAGAACCCTTTGGCAGCATTTCTTCAATGCAAAATATCCATCCTAGAAGACTAACAGTGTACTAGAATAGCCAACCAACCTCAGATTCTCTAAGCTCCGATTAGATGAATTGAACCATCATAGTAGATATTACCTGCACATAAATTAACATATTCACTTTCCTCAAGTAAATATGATAGATACTACCTAACCAATATGTTAGCTTTTAGACACCTTATAAACCTCTTGCTGGCTTAGTTAATTGCCATTTAATAGTTTTATGGTATTGAAATGCGACGACCACATAAAAAAACAAGCAACAATCAATGAATGAATAGACCAAATAAGCAACAAGTAATCAAGGAGATCTAGAGGCGTTAGCATTAATACAAAAAGTGACAAATAGCACCGAGGCAAGCCTTGAGCGCACGCCTTGACAACCTTTAAAACATTGCTAGTGTACACTTGCACATAACCAATTAGGAGCCTTATGATTTAGGACCAAAAATTCCCACTGAATAACATTTTTAATGTATATTGTATCAAAGATTGATCAAACAAGTAAAAATTCGAAATAAAACTGAAGAACCTAAAAACCAAAATTATAACTTGTATACGGTCATATCCGGCACCTAGTACTAGTGAATACACAGATTTACACGATTGTGGGACATAAACAAAGCTAAATTGGTAAAATTCTTATGAACACACTAAATTGTACAAGAACCCAATCAAAGAATAGTATAAATCGAATTTATGAGGTTCTTCATACGAGAAAAAAGTATACCGAGGACAATTTTCTCTGTCATTTTCAAATTATCACATGTAATAGCCTTTCACTCTAATTTAGATTATAATGTTTATATGTTAACTTAATTGACCTATTCACGGTGCATAATGTATATTATATAAACATATCCTATAACATACAGACCCTATTTATAATGCATACAATGGCACCACCACAACCCTCACTGCCTCGTTCCACTATTTTCAGACTCCTCTTTTTTCACCCTGACAACCTTACTTCTTCCTAGTTAAATTTCACTATCCAAAATTCCTAACTTGAACCCTAAACAATTCAATTTTCTAGCTCAACTATGATAGTACTCAATGGATTTGGACACACTAACGTCATCAGTGTGAGATTCTTACTGATTTTCGAAATTCAACAAATCAACGTAACGCAGAAACAGAAGCTGCTAAAACGAAGAGAAAATCATTGGTGATTTCATCGATTTACTCATCAAAGTGAGTTAACAATTTTCTAAAGGTTCAGTTCTGATCTAATCATGTGTTAATCGAAGATGGAACGATATGGAAGATAGAGAGAGAACAAAATGGATCAACGACTACTACTTCGCAATCGGATCAAAAAATTCAACCAAAAAAATGCCCTAATTCTACAAAAATATTCAAAGAGAGAGAGAGAAAAATGAAATGAAGAATCAACGACGTGAAGAAGATGATGTGAAATACCGTTGATCAGTAAAGGCAAGTCGGTATCGTCCCTTTTCCTCTTCTCTGAAAATTCCGATCTGAGAGTGAGGTTAACGTGATTTTTCCCTGATAGAAATAACATTGATATTTTACGAAAATAACCCTTACTGATATTTAACGTCGATTTAAACGTTTTTTTTTTATTATTAGGTCAAACGTTTTTTTTCTTCTTTATCAGCACGAAGCCAAATGGCCAATGCAAGTCAAGTAGTCAACCCCTAAATTACTATCATATAGTTAGTATTTTGATTGCCGCCAGTTCTCTTGTGAAGAAAAATTGTGATCAAGTTCAAATTTTTCTAATTTGTTAGTTAAATCCCCAAGTTTAATTAGAACCCTAAAAAAGAAGCATGATCTTTGTTGATGGAAACCCTTTTTCTAGTGATTCATCTTCATCTCAGGTAAAAATACTGAATTCCATCTTCTTCCTTTTTCATATTTTCTAAAAGTCAATCCCCAATTTTGATTACGACCCTCAAAAGGAAGCATGATTTTTGTTCTTGGGGTTCTATGTTTAAGTGATTCATCTTCATTTCAGATAAAATCTATGTATTTTTATGAACATTTTAGTATCAATCTTTATTTGTCTTTGTTTCTGAAGGAAAATCCAACCTACCCATTTCTTATAACATCACAATTTCATATTTAGAGATGTTTCTGAAGCTGCAATTTTATTGATTTTTAGTGTTTGCTTTTGTACTTGCTCCTAACTTTGGCAGATGAAAAGTCAACGAATTTGGTTGAACTTGCTTTTAATTTATAAGAGCTATACTTTAGTGAAATTTGTTAGGTTTGGTATAGATCATTATAAAGAATTTGATATGAATGTTTTCATAGTTTTAAAGATCATCAAAGTCATTGCACTATATGAAGTTCTTGTTCTGCTCAACATATTACCTCGTAAAGTCGCCGTTACGAATCGCTTGCTTGTAAGTCGTAGAAATGTAAATCAGCTAGTGTTAGAAGAGAAAAAAAAATTTGAATCGGTTTTCTGCTTAGTGAAACAATACGGACAACTTTTTCCAAAAATAGCAGTTTTCACACAATATGCCTCCAAAGTCCAAATGGTGCCTCAGTTGTCTAAGTTCTCGATAAGGGTCTAGCTTCCGTAGTAATCGATATCACTTTTATGTTCAAAAGACATTGAAACAAGCGATGTGTTTGTGTTGACTTGTAATGACTATACCAACTTCAATTTTAGACTTCGCAAATAGTCACAGTTGATAATAGTATTGAAAAATGTAATAATGAACAGGGAAGTGAGGATTTGATTGCTTTGTTGGAACATCCCTTTCTTGTAGCCGCTTCAAACACATTTAAGGCAATTCCAGAGATCAACTTCAGTTTGCATAGACCAACATCGACTAAACATGTTTATGTTTTCCAAAGGGAATATGCAACCGTTGATCCTGCTCTTGTCGAGGTATGTTAAATTCACCAATACTTGATAGTTTAGTGTTACTAAAATTACAGCTTAATATTCCCCTCCTGCACTTACGGTTTGGTGTAAAATTCACCAATATCAGATAGAAGCATCATTTCATTTTCAAGAAGAAGCCACTTACAGTTTTATTCATTTGCATCTTGTTGATTTGACGATCCTTACAAATACTTTTTCAAATTAATAGTTGGTTGGCACAGATGAAGCAACTACTTGTGTTGGCATTGTTATTCGCAACCAGAAAACGGGATTGTAAGAAACGATTACTCATTAGATATTTTTAGTTAAGCATTCCACTGAATAATCGTATGATGACTACAACATTCTTTTCCTCTTTCTTTTACCCTGAGTGTAGGACCTCTGTTGCCCATATGGATTCTCCAAAAGTCGTCGATCTGGGTTTGACTCAGATGTTGTCATTGCTGATTGATCACAACTCAGATACAGATTTTGATGTTAGTCTTCTCCTTATTTCTTTACGATGCTTTGCTACTTCAATTTCCTTTCAACATGGATTGAACTCTATATGGGATTGAACTGCAGGTTCATATAATGGGAGCCTTTGAAATTGCTCCATCCACAGTTTGGCCTTCAATCTTCTTTTTTGACCAAGAAATGTATTATCTCATTTTGATGGTAGAGAATCTGAGGTTCAATTAACTTCACTTCATTTGTTTGCAGCAGCCGTCCAATGGTCAGAATGGACCCGAAAGCTACTTAGAATTGGATAAACACTCTTTTCCCTTGTGTTCAAAAATAATTGAAGCTTTGCGAAACAAGCGAGGCAAATTTCACATTCAAACTCTGTTTGTTCTCGGGCATAATACGAAGAGAGATTCTGATGGAATAGCATACCCAATCTTTAATGGGCTTGTGGTCAGTTAATATTCAGACTTTTATAATTCCTTACATAAAACATATATTTCCTTTAATACACTAATCCAATGAAGTGATGGAAAAAGTTCTTATTTTTTGTTAATTGAGCATGGCATAAAGGAAGTAGGTCATAAGTACTTAGGTTTCACTAAAAAGTCACGAGTAGTTGTTTCTTTTCAATTCTACCTCTTTGAGATAAAACTAATACATCCCTGTAGAAAAGGCTGTTCTTTTAAAGCTGAGTTCTCAATTATGGGGTCTTCTTCGTTTTCGTAGGTAGAGACGTGCACTGGATCAGTCAGGCCAGCTAGCTTTGATCAAAGTTCTAGATGCCCAGATGAGGATGTTAGGAGACTTCGAGTAACTGTTTCAGGTCTTGATCCAAAATGGGAGGGCAAGTTACTAGACACGTATGATACTCTCAGTGATCAGTTTCAGATTTCCGCTTGTTCTTGGTAAAGTTGCTACTTCATATTTTCAGGTCCTTCGCCTTCTAATAATATAACAGATCCTAAGCTATATTCCATAAGGTTTCCGAAATAATAGTACAATCTGATACCCTCCTAATAAGTGGTATTTTTTCCTTAAAATGATGGTATTTGCTCTTCTTGTTATGTAGGAGTCCAGGATGGCAAGATTATGCTATTTCCTTGCTGGAACTTGATAATTCAGAATTCCTCCTCAATTGTTCTACTTCACCTTCTGCCGAGGGCCCTGATTTCGTGTACAATCAGAAAAGGTATGAAGTTCTGTGAACAAAAAATATTTTTAGAAGAAATAACCATCTCATAAGTGATCGGGTTGCTTTAATACTCCCCATTGGAATTTAGAAGTTCACTAAAATCTCAATATGGCTGATTTGAGATATCGAAACTTTGGAGCAATAGGTTTCCCTAGTTACTTGAATATCCAATATTCACAAGCCAAGTTATGTTTAGATTCTTTAGACTATGCTTTGGTGTTGTCTTATTCTTGTTACATGAGCCACATGTAGTTCCATAACTTTGGGAATAAAGCTATGAACAATCACAACTATCTCTAAACCGCCAAAGTTAATATTTTTGGCCGAACTCGTGTGAAATCACATGATGAATCTTAAAACATTTGGGTTCTGAGGAAAAAAAAACTTGACATGCACATTGTAGTTGAGGGTAGGGGCACCTTGAAAGTTGGTTATATCTTCTTGTGAAACTGTATATCTTCTAGGTCTTTGTTATCCTTTCCAAAAGAAAACCTAAACCTTTTTCGCTTTCAGATTCTCCAACGTATTCAAAGAACACTTGAGATAACTCAAGTATCAAATAGGAAGATCTAAATTTGTTTTACTTAAACCACTTGAACAATTATTCGAAATAACAACATTGCATGATATGATTCCCTTGTTCTTAAACCACTACTAAACAGTTCATTCTTCTACAGGATGTACGAGTTTCTGGTCGAACACCCTAATTGGAGAGAAATCTTCCCCATGAGGAAACCGCGTATGTTCAAGAGGACTGCGGACGGAGGCTGGATAAGAGCTGAGTAGCTATAAATTAAGCTTGTTATTTTTACACACTTCGCCAAGTACCTGCAATTTTTCTCAAAATTTAGTTTTGCCTGCAACAATTTCCTCTATCATATAATAGTGGGAAGGCCAAATTTGGTGCTTGTATTTATATCTTCATTTATCTCCATTGATGTAAAAAATATATTACAGTGAGTGAGTGGTACTCTTTTTTTCGTCATGTACTTTCTTATCGATATTTGGAAAGTTGTTCTGGAAATGGATAACAATATTTCTCCTTTCATATTTCAGTGTGAAAGACATACCTGATTTATTAATCATTTCTAACAGCGATTTTGGAGCCATGCTATAACGTTTCAACCAAATAAATGTACTACTCCAACCCTATCCGATAGTTCATTTTCTTTGCTTATATCATAGCTAGCTTGGCGTAATACTACTAGTATTTATACTAGCTTGCAAACTTTTTTTCCTTTGACTTGCATCTCGCTCTATACGACAATTATCAACAGACTTTACAAGTTTCCCAAGTTGCTAGACATATTATTGTGGTTAAGATTTACAAGTTAGGTATGGATCAACAAAAAACTTTCCCCTTTTCTTTCTTATATAGAGAAGGTTTCAGAATACAATACAAATGGACGTCCATCTACTTTGTAGGACAATTTTTTACATGTAGTCAAAAATTTGTGAAAAGAACTTTCTTTTCTAAATTTGAAGGTCGTCGGAAAATTTAGTCGGTCGACGACTTCATCGGAGAATATAATGAGGTGGTGAGAGAGATGATGGAGGAAAGAGAGAAAGAGAGAGAGTGATGAGGTGGCTTTAATGTCTTAAAATATTTTATAATTAATTTCATTCAGGCCTCCCAAGTTAGTTTTTAAAAAAAAAATATTTTGAGACTAGCCCTATTTAAAACAGAGAGAGAAGATGGGGTTAGAGAAATAATTTTTATGAAAAGGGGGATTGTGACAACGAAAAGGTTAATCACTTTGGAGTTAACAAAGAGGGCCAATGTTGAATTTACGAAAAATAGAGAGTCAAAAGAAGTTTGTCACTCTTTGTTTTCGTTATGTGCTGCTCCATTGTTCTTCAGTTCTTCTTTTAGATATTTTATACATATTTCACATTTAACTTTTCATGTTATATTTTGTTGAATAATTTCTTAGTTTACAATAAAAAAAAATATATATCATTTTTTAATGATAGCTTATTTTCTTCTAAATTTAAAAAATACAAAAATACTTGTGTGATTTTCCTTTTTTTTGCATGCGACCAAATTTAGGTTAGGATGGTTGCAACCAACAATGTGTAAGGAGCACTACAAGCAAACAAAAAAGAAACTAGGAAAATGAATTTTTTTATGAAAAACATTGAGAATTGATGGAGTTAGTATTTTTATTTCATTTGAATGTGGACAACGATTTACAGTAGTCATTACATGACATTGATACATCATCAATATGTGATAAGAACGATAACTGCCTAAGTTAAACTAAATGAAGAAAGTTTAAAGTCCGACAAATTTATTATTTATACTTTTAATAATTCAAACTCAATAACCATGGGTTCTGATTCTTTTGAGAATCGAACCTGTGACTTCCATGATTTTGGAGTTTATGTCAACACTTTTAATCACTTGGACAACCAAATGTTGACGATGGAGTTAATATTTTACAAAAGAATTCTTAACATTTTTCTTATTATTTTTCTTTTTTTTTTTGTCCTTTTCTCTTATATGTTAATTTTAAAATTTTTGTTTGAATGTTAGAAACAACATATCATTTCAGTTTATTCACTTTCATTACTGTTTATGAATTGTTAAAAAGAAAACGAGAACTAAAAATATTTTTATTTATTTTTGCTAAAAAAACAATGCAAAAAAGGAAGTAGAATATGAATTTGAATTTGATTGCTGAATTTTGATTTCTCATGTTCGCCAACCACAATTTTATGTGTTTTTGTCATAAGTAGTAAATCTAAGGAGGTAAGATCAGTTACCCATTATTGAGGGGGCAAACTTAATTACTAATTAGTGATGAGGATGTAAACTCAAAAAATCCATTTTTCTTGTTGTTGGTACTTTAAAACATATGTCCAACAATTGATCAGTGATCACAGTTCTTATTACAGTTTGTGAGAATACAATTCTATGAATAATGAGTTACAATCAGGATTATTCTGAACAAAATAGCTACTACGATTGTAAACGGTTGTTATTTGTTTATCTGAAAACAACATAGTTTTTTTGTGGATGCTACTATATGCAACTTCAGTTTTGCTAAGGACAACTATTAGACAAAAATAACTAAATAAAACTAACTAAAATCGTGTCCTAAATTGCTAACCAACACCAACTCCAAAAATCAAGTATAACCGAATCTCTCCTCCATTCTATACACAACTCTAAAAAAATTATTGCACAAAATAACTAAATAAAATTAATTGAATTTTATCTTAAATTGCTAAATCCAACACTAAAAGAAAAAAAAGTCAAATATAATCGAATTTTTTCTCAAAATTCAAATTTCTATTACCATAATTAATTATTCATAAATAAAATTTATTCGTAAATTAAATTAAAAAGTTAACCAAATATTAACAAATAACAAAAAAAATATTATATTCCAATCAGAGCATTCCATGCTGTAATTTGAGGTAAAATCAAAAGAAAAAAATCAAATATAATCGAATTTTTTCTCAAAATTCAAATTTCTATTACCATAATTAATTATTCATAAATAAAATTTATTCGAACATTAAACTAAAAAGTTAACCAAATATAAACAAATAACAAAAAAATATTATACAATCAGAGCATTCCATGTTGTAAAAATCATACTGCATAAAATCACTATGTATATTATTAAGCTTAGTTTAAACCCTAATAATGTATATTTCATAAAATCATATTACATAAAATCATACTACATAAAAAATAATGTATACTTTTTAAAAACCTATAACACGTTTAAGTATTTTTTTTTTAATATTAGATAACACTAATACAACCAATTTTATTTTTGTTTGATAAGTTAATAAAAGAAAAAATTGTGTTTAGTAAATAATTTTGGGAAGTTAAAACATAGTTGTATTTAGAATAAGATTCAAAAAATTATTTGCTAGATAAAACCAATAAATCGATCTTTGGTGTTGTTTAGCAATTTAATAAAAAATAAATGGTTGTGTCTAGCAAATAGCTTTATGAAGCAATTATGCAGCTTCGTTTAGCATTTGTCTTTTTTTTAATAGTACAAAAGTAAAATATTGGATTATCGAATCTATACTTGTCACACTTTCTAATCGTTTCTCTTATAATTGTCTAAACGGTTCTGTATGTTTTCTTGTTTAACTAAGTCCTGTTTGAGCTTCAGCCAAGAGCGGAGCCAGAATTTCAAGTTTGTCCAGACTAGCCTATTATTATTTAACTAGAGAGAAAAAATTATATTTCCAACTTATGTGTACTCACAAATAGTATTTTCAAAAAGATTTATGTAGAATATGATATTTTTTTTCAATCATTAATATATGTCAGTATTGGTAATTCGGGAACAAATAAATAACTAGAACATAATTCGGATGGAAGCGAAAAAAGACTTAAAAATTGACCTAGAGATAAAAAAAGGATCAAAAGAGTATTTGGTCTTGGAATTAGGACCAAAAGTAAAAAATAAACGTTAAAATAAAATTTAAAGGTTTGCACGGGAGGGGTTTAGGATTTTAGACGTCATGTGCGATTAACTTGAGAGCAAACTAGCTGAGCTGCCTCACAAATTGTCACATTTGATATAATTTCACCGATAATGCAGAAGTATGAAATATGACCCCCACACTTGGCTCCACCCTTGGCTTCAGGTCCAATCTATTAGAGCCAGGAATAGCGAAGAAGGTGAGGCTAAGGCGATCCTCTTAGGAATGGAATGGGCAATAGACAAGCAATACAGTTCGATTATCATAGAAAGTGATAATATTAACTTGATAAAACATCTCCGCAACAACCATCACTCTATTCAATGGCAATCGACGGTTCACATCACGAAAATCAGAGAAAGATGTAGAGCCTTTCAAGCAATCCAATTTCTTCACGTCAAGAGAGAAGCAAATTCCCAAGCCGATAAACTAGCTAAATGGTCGAGGAAGCGCATTCAAAGCAAAGTGTGGCATAATATTCCTTGTTTTTTAGTTCATATGTATTGTAAGAACTCTTTGCTTCATTAATGTTATCTTAGTTCAACAAAAAAAACAATCTCAATTTACTCTGCTCTTTAGTCAAGTTATAATTTATGGTTTTAACAAGTCTCGGAGAGATACTAAGGTTTCAACACTCTTCAAAGATAGTTCCATTTATAGACATCAGAACGAATTTTGTGCCGCCAGACTTTGTACTTATTTTCTTTTGAATTGTTACGTACCTCGAACGCTTGACTTTGTACTTGACATGTCATTGATTCAAATATCCTACCAACACAAATTTTAGAAGATATTGAAATCAATGTAAGTTGTTCCCCGGCCTTAGATGCAATTTGCATTCTAATAGTCTAACTGATAGTATAGAAAATTGTTAAGCATTATCCTAGTACATTCTGAAGTTTAGCTACTCAATATGTCATTACATTGTATTTTTCTTGTATCTGATTTGTCTTCATCCACTAAGACTTTAGTATGCAATATGCCTAAATTGTTATAGGATGGTGCGGATCAGCCTTTCGGGCTGCTAGTGATATTGTCCGCTTTAGCACACCTAGGCCTCACGGTTTTAAAAGACCTTACTAGGGAAGGGTGCTTAACATCTTAAGAGGAGCACCACACTCCGTCTCCCACCACTGTGGGATTGTCTTACAACACACCCTCGCAAGCCACATCACAGTAGAGCAAATCGTGTTGATAACGTGTTATAGGATGGTGCGGAGCAGCCTTCCAGACTGCTAGTGATATTGTCCGCTTTGGCACACCTGGGCCTCACGGTTTTAAAAGGCCTCACTAGGGAAGGGTGCTTAACCTCTTAAGAAGAGCACCACACTCCGTCTCCCACCAATGTGGGATTGACTTACAACATAAATCTATTTTTTTTATTTTTTTTTTATTTTTGTTGAAAGAGACATACAAAGGGACTAAGAGCCTAAACAGATGGAGAGGTCTTGGGAAGCGTGACAAGTGTGTCTGCGTCGATTTTGTCTTCTCCATTTTGCCAGTTTATCTGCCTTCTCGTTGTTCTGTTCTGGAGTGTATGTGAAAATGATGTTGTCGAACTTGTCTCTGAGGTTGAAGATGTTGTCCATATGTTTTTCATACTGCCATTGGATCAATGTGTAGTTGTTGTTGTGAAGGTATCTGATCAAATTTTGGTTGTCACTCTCGATGTGTGTGTTGGATTTTTAGCTCTCTTGCCCATTGCATAGCACAAATAATCGCACGACATTCACATTCTTCCGCATTTTGTCCCCTGGTGGTTTCTACTAAAGCTGCAATGAAATCTGCTTGATCGTCGTGCATAATACATCTAATGTCAGTTGGTTCTCACATAGTGTTGAAGGGTGCATCGACGTTGATTTTGATAAATGGGGTTGTTGGCAGTTTCCAAGCCATTTGAATCGTTGTAGATGTGTTGGTTATTTTGGTGTTTGAACTGGTTGTGGTATCATTGATACGAGTAATAACCTGCATTGGAGTTTGTTCCTGCGGCGAAATCATTTTTCACATCTCACTTTCCATATGAACCATAAAATCTTTGCCTAAAGGCTTACTGTTTCTGCATCAAGATCTTTCCATTGGGGAATCCAATTTCTGAGGCTAGTGATATTATCTGTCATAATATTAAATTGAAACCAGATAGGACGAGTATGACAATAGTGTAATAATATATGAGTAATCGTTTCAATATTGTCATAGTACACACAATTGTAGAGGTTACCAATATATTTACCTTTTTGTCTCTGACGGGTAAACTGTTCGTACAACATTTCCATATGAATAGTTTAATTCTCGGAGTAGTAATTATGTTCCAAATAAATTTTCATTCCATCGTCTCATATATATAGTTGTTGTTTCTCAAATTATAATACATCGAGAGATTTGGTTAAAGTCCATCCGATAGTATCTTCCTTATGTGCTTGGAGATTAATGCTAAGAATCGCATTACATATGTCACTTTTAAAGCATTGAGATATAATATTCATATTCCACTCGTTATTGATAATAAGTTGTGCCACTTTAGTTAAGGTGTTATTGTTCGTGTTGCTAAGGAGTGGTGGGTGGTTCGAGATCCAGTAGTCATGTCAGATATTAATGTCAGTACCTTTATTGACGTCCCAAAAGATGAGGCTCGACACTTTGTCAAAGTGTTTAACTATGGACTTCCACAACCAGGAGTGGTTTGGTTTAGCAGAACTAGGCTTAGACTCCTTGGGGAAATATTTAGCTTTAAGAATTTTTGCCCAAGGAGTTTCCTGATTTTTGAGGATGCACCAAACAAGTTTACTTAGGAAAGCTTGGTTATCAAGAGATGAGGAGCCTGACCCCTAAACCTCCCAATTTGCGGGGCAGGCATGATAGACCAGTTTATGGTGTGGATAGATTTGATTTTTCCCCACCAGAAAGACCGTTGAATGGCCTCAATGCGGTTACTTATGCCTTTTGGAATGGCAAAGCATTGCATTTGGTATGAGAGAACAAGCGCAACAATTGTAGAAATTACAATTGAGCGGCCAGCTTGGGAGGGGAAATTAGTATGCCATTTAAAAAGCTTATTCTGGATTTGCACAGGGAGAGAGAAGAAAGCTTGTTTTTTATTGGCTTCAATGAAAAGATGTGTGCCCAGATATTTGTCAAGGGAAGAGGATTGGTGGACCTTCAGGTTACGGATAATCATTCTTTTAAACTTGGGTGAGTGTTTTTTGGAAAAGAAGATGATGGATTTGGTATAATTGATCATTTGGCCTGAAGCAGCACTAAAGGTTTTGAGTATATGTTTAAAGTTGTTAATGTTAGAGTGTTCTGGCCGAAGATAATGCAATCATCCGCGAATAAAAGGTGTTTGATGATCATGTTAGATTTGGGGATGGGAAAACCGATGAAGTGGTTTGGATTATCACTAGCTTCGAGGAGCGTGCTGAGACCCTCTATAGCAATGGTGAAGAGAAAAGGGGATATGGGATCCCCTTGGCGAATACCCCTGGTAACATTGAAGTGGGCCCCAGGCGGCCATTGATGAGGACTGTCATAGAAGAAGTGGTGATGCAGGAATCAATCAGCTGAATCCAATGACTCGAGAAGCCTAGATGAGACATGATACCCTCTAAGAAAGTCCACTATATTCGATCAAAAGCTTTAGACAATTCTAGTTTGAGATCGAAAAAACTTTTGGGACCACGAATAGTTTTGAAGTAATGGGTTAGTTCCTGGCTTATGATAATGTTGTCAGTGATTTGTCTGTCGGGAACATAGGCTGCTTGGAAGGGAGAGATAATATCGGGGAGAGTATTTTTGAGACGATTAACAAGAATTTTGGTGATGATTTTGTATGTTGTATTCAGATTGAAGTCAACGTGGTTTGAGGGGACTTGGTTTTAGAAATCAGGCAGATGTGTGTGTGATTAGAAAGGGAGGGAAGTGAGAAGTTCTGAAAAACTCGATGGCCATATCTATAACATCAGTTTTGACAGTGTCCCAGTTTGACTAATAGAAGAATGGGGGGTATCCGTCCGGGTCAGGTGCAGCCTTCAGTTTTAAAGAGTAGACTGAACTTTTAATTTCTTCCTCGATAGGAGTAACCGTGAGAGAGAAATTCTGGACATCACAGATCTGGGGAGGGAAAAGGTTGAGCATCTCATCTGGAATGTGAGTGCCCGCAGAGGAGGAGATTTTGATGAGTGTGGAAGAGAAGATATATGCAATTTCCGTGGCCTCATTAAACCAGGGTTCATCATCTCTCTAAATGGAGATTTGGTTTTTCCTGTTTCTGTTGATAGCTTTGGAGTGAAAATATTTTTTTATGTTAAAAGTATGCCTAAATCTATGCATCTAATTTTTTTATGTTAAAGAAAGCAAGAAAAGTTAGCATGTTTAAAATGTGTTTTTGTAGTAGGTAGTGTTCTTGATTCAGTTAAAAGGTCTCAAATCTTCAATTTCAAGACGATAAATATGAGATTCAGGATACGGGGTGTTTCATTGTAAGACTATAACTTTGTTAAATTAGTCTATGCTATTTTAAGACTCACCGTTGTATTTGATACATACATCTCGACTTGAAATCCATATTTGTAGGGCAATTACCTACCGATTTTACCAGTTAAGAGATTTGCTTGCCTTAATAACCACGATTTGGTTTTATTAAAATAACTAGTTAGGTAGACCAATAAACAATAAAAATTTGTCCATTTAATGTAATTCCAAAAAAAAAACTTACTAAATTATTTTATAGCTACAAAATGCAAAATATTAAATTGTCTACTAGATTCAAAAAAAATGAAAATGTAGACAGATCATTTAATTTAAAAAAAAAAAACATCAAAACCAAAATATGTTTGCTAACATTTTAGGCTTTTTCTACAAGACATTTGTATAAAGACCTTTAAATTTCATTTATAAACTACTATAACAAAATTGAAAAAGTTCATAGTATTTGTTTATTGTTTTTCTAAAATAGTTTACAAATTTTTATATTTGATCTTTCTTTAAAAAAATTATTTGGTGAATAGAAATATAAAATAAAAGTAATTACAAAACAAATATAGGAGGAAAGTGCATTGCTCCATCCTTTGCATCAAATGTTCATAATCATATTGATTTTGTTTTGCTGAATATAATCATATAGATTTGTTTCTCCTTATATATCTTTGCTCGTAATTGATTTTCCAATTTAACTTCCAAATTTCAACGATGACATTCTGCCCGACGCCTAAGCGAGTAGAATCTCAAACAGATTGGGTAAACGGATACGATTTAGAGAGAAAAGTGGATTTCACTTCTATATCTAAATCCTTATATGTCCACGTAAACTGTCGGGATTCTGCTAGCATACGGTCGGGCAGAATGGCATTTTTGTTTAACTTTTCAGAATCATTAAAAGGGATGAGAAGGCAGTACCAAAAATTATTTTAAGCAAGGGGTTCTTTTCCCTCTGTCTCTGTAGTCTAGGTATTATGCTACTTTCTCTACAATTCTGTCTCTCTTTCTTTTAACACATTCTACCTCATATCTTTGTCCTAATATCTAATTAACATTTTCATTTTCTTCTTTTTTTGTTGAATAGTAACATTTTCATTTTCTTTTTTTGCAGGGTGTGAGCTTTTGTGGGTTCAAAGAATGGCTAACAGAGTGCCATGGTTTGACCTAAATCGATCTCCACCACCTTCTCCACCTTCCCCGCCTTCTCCGCCTCCTCCGCCACCTCCACTGCTTTCTGTGCCTCCTCCGCCACCACAACCACCAGTTTCTCTGCCTCCTCCGTCACCACCACCACTTTCTCTACCTCCTTCGGCGCTTTCTCTGGCTCCTCCACCGGCTCATCATGCCCTTCGTCCAGTTCGTCGACGTAAGGTATCTATAGATGAATACGGAATATATTATCCTTGGATCATCTTCACGTGGTCCCAATAGCTAGGTATATACTCCCTCCGTCCCAAATTGAATAACCTAATTTCTATTTTGGGTTGTCCCATTTTAGTGACCTATTTCTAAAAATAAAGAAAAGAACCCATTACTTTAAATTTAATAACAACTTTATTTAAAAGTAAGTTCAACTTTTTCATTCTAAACTAAAAAATTTTATGAGGATACAATTGGAAAAATCACGTGATTTTTGAAAGTCAACTCTAAATAATGATGTTCCTTTTAAAAGTTGGGTTTTTAAAATAGATCATTCATTTTAGGACTGAGGGAGTATATATATATATATATATATATATCCGCTTTATGTAGATCACCTAATTTGGGATTTGAGTACCGCATGACTTTCTGTTTGTTACATAAGCATTTTGCTTATGATTAACAAGTTTAATTAATTGTCGTGAGTTTTGATTTGATATCTTAACTAGTTCCGACAATGTTGCATTTGCTGCGACAGATGGATCACTCGTTCGGGGCCTGCGGTGCCTGAGGTAAAGTTTTCGGTTCAATATGGATAATTTAATCTTAAACTTATATAAGGGCATTAACTCATTTTTTGTGTCATAATTTATGATAACTTTTAATTTGTATCTTAATTATTTTTAAATGCAGTATATGTGTTTTCTGTGTCGGCATTATGTGAGGCGAAATGGTCCTGGATCGCGTTAAGTACTATCAGTTCATTGACTTTGGGAAAGTGTGGTAGTCTGAATTAAATTAAAAAAACCTTCGTAATTTATTTAAGTAGTTTTGATGTGAACCTGTGAGTTTGGCTCCCAATAAAGAACCAACAAGTTCGAGTCTGATAAATGTTTTAGTCACATGACAATAAGAGGCAATATTTAGTCATCTCCTCTCTGTGATCTTTAATTTTTTTTTTTTGAAAGTGATCTTTAGTTCTTTGTTATATTATTTGGTTCTTAGTCTCTTAAGATTTAAAAGCATCTATTATACAAAACGCAATGTTTTTTTCTGACTGGGACAAACCAAAAGATAAATCCAGTCGTTCGTTTCCTTTGTTGTTAAATTTTGTCCGTTAGATTTCTTACCTACCTAGAAATATCATAATTCGTTCACTCACTAAATAAATCCATTATACAAACCCACGATAAATTTTGACCGTCCAATTTCCATCGTTAAATCTCAACCTTTTAATTTTATCCCAATTTATAACCGTTATCATAAAGTTAGTGACAAATTAAATTTATACTAATGACCATCTATATAACCATTGAAAATTTATTATATCCATAACTTTTTAAATATTAATTGTGTTTTCGGTTATGAAATCGTAGTCCTTAAATCTTGATCCTTAATATCTCCTTAAATCATAACTCTTTATATCTCTCTCAAAACCTCTCTATCTTCATAACTTTTCAAAAAGTAATTGTCCTTCGGTTATAAAGAAGAAGATTAATGGATCATATTCAGTGGCGAGGCCAAGATATTTTTAATATGGGGGCACATTTATTTAGGAAAACAAGAAATAATTCAAATATTACAAAAGGAATAATCATATGCGTTGTTTTGTAGTATTTGACTCAAATGTATATATAGTTATCCTAAGAATTTTCATCTCTTGAGTTCATTGAATTACATTATAACGAGTATCACATACAATTTTTTCAATATAAGCAATCCAATTATCACCTATCCACTCGTCTTCTATTTGATTGTCAAAAATTTCATTAGAAAACACGCTCATTGTTATGAAAATTGTAATAAATAGAGTTTAATCTAAAGGTCAATAGTAAGTATAAAAGAGATCAATTTCCTTTCGGATGTTTCCTTCCAAGAATTCTAATAACTTTTGATTTGATATTACATTAATTGCATTTCTTTTGTATTGTCTTCACATTGATCCATAAGTGCCTCTAGCTATACATAAATAATAACACTCACTAACAGTTGCTTCATTTACATAATCGAATCAAATAATTAGTACGAACATGACATAAATTACACGAACTCTAACTTATAACACTAGAGGTTGGCATGATTTTGTGGATGTGAGATCATCCTATAATGTAATGTTGAAAATCCGAAGTATTTTAAATCTAAACTCAAATTTTGCTGACCTATCAGCAGGGGCGGAACCAGGATTTCCAGCTAGCCTGGGCAAGCTTAAAGTACTATAAATCGAACATGCAAATATTATTTATGTGTACGGATTTCACAAATTATTATACATTTATGTACAAATCTTGATATTTTGTTATCTGAAACTAAGTAGATAATAGTTTGAAGAAGGAGAGAGAGAACGAGGCTCACCAACGGAGGACTAGTCCCTCTGTACAAAAAAAATTCGTCGTCTCCGAGAGAAAGACTAAAAGAAGAGACATTGACCTTAAATATAAGGCGAAATTGAGAGTGGTAAAAAGTACCAAATCTTTTGTTCTCCCTTATAACAACCTTTATCTTCCATAATATTAAAAATTTAAGGTAAAGGGTATTAAGATAATACTTAATCTCTAACAAAAGAGAAGATAACAAAAAAGTTATCTTTAAGGGCTATTTTCGAAATTGGTAAAAGTATAGGAATCATTTTTGAGATTTGAGACAAAACAAAGTTAGGTGAAAGAAGAAAATGAGTAAAAAAAAAAGTGCAAAGTTGGGTTTCCAGGGATTCGAAACCATGACCTTCGTGGCATTAGGTAAGGAAGCAACCATTAAGCTAATCCGTCAGTTCTGTTCAGTCTTTACATCAGAATGCATGAATTCCAACGAGGTCGTCCTTCATTGCCTCCTAATCTTCATATTCAACTCACGATTTCACCTCAACCTTACAACTTCCAACCACCACAACTTACAACAACCACCACAACTTACAACTACCACCATTTTCATCTTCATCTTTCTCCTCCTTTTTCTCTCATTCTTCATCTTCTTCTTCTCATTCTTTCTCTAAAAACTAATCAAGCATAATCAGAAAATTCTAATTGTTATATATTTAATCTGATGGTGATAGACATGAAAATTTTCTGTTCCATATCATATAAAGTAAATCTCTATTCTTTGTGAAAAGAAAATTGAAATCTAATGAAAGAAAGAGAAATAACGAAATTATTTGAAAAACAAGCAAAGGGTTTTATGATCACACTTCATTTTCCAAATTCTCAGTGCCTTCGTTTCTTTCTCGTTCTGCAAACAAAAAAGAATAACAATGACCAAATTAATAAATGAAACATCTACTGAAGAAAATGTTAAAGAGGAAAAATTTTGAAGTACCTCGGGTTTTCTTGTTTCATTCTCACTTAAAAATTGCGTTAATCGGATCCTAACAAATATAGACGACAAAATAAAACAAGTAAATTAGGTTTTTACATTATCAATTGTATTGCACGGTGCCTAGGAGGAGAGGGAAGAAATTAAAGAAAAGAAAAGAACATTAGGATTTTACTAGATCAAAGGTAGTCTAATCTTCCATGAAGAATCAAGCGCGTGCGTGAGAGAACCGCTTTCGTCTCTTTTTCTGGTTATGCTTCATTAGTTTCTAGGAGGAGAAGGAAAGGAATAGAAAGGGGGGAAGAGAGATGAAGATGAAGGAAAAATAAAAGAAGGGAGATAGAGATGAAAATGACGGTGGTTAGAGCATCTCCAAACGTGCTCTATTTCTTCATAAATAGAGATTTTGGAGCTCCAAAGGCTCCTCTACTTCTCTATAATGTAGAGAATGGTGAATAGTGAGCCTTCACATGTGAAGGCTCACTATTCACTTCTTTATATTATAGAGCTGATTTGACATAATAGATTTTTGGTCCTTGGTTGCCATATAATTTATACTTGAGTCCTTAATATCTTTTATGAATTTGACACTTGTGTCCTATTACTTTTGTATTCTAGTAAACTAATAATACTATTTAATTAATTATATAATTATAAATGGTCATAATTAATACGTAACAAAATACAAAATTAGATAATAAATAAGATCATATAGAAGTGGTCGATACGGAAGTGGTGAGTATGAAGGTGGTGGACATCAGATTGGTAGAGACAGAAGTGGTGGATACGGAGGTGGGTATGGAGGTGTAGACGAAGGTGGGTATGGAGGTGTAGACGGAGGTGGGTATGGAGGTGTAGACGGAGGAATCTAGAAGTGGAGGCGAAGGTGGGGAGACTTACCGGAGTACTAAATAATTTTACGGAGTAGTTACGTAACAATATTAGGTTATATTTTCGTAATTTGTAGTAATGTACGCATTGTAATATCTCTAATATTATAAGTATTTATTTTTTAATATAATGATTTTATATATAATCTATATATTACATATATTTAATTTATCAAAATTTAGAAGTTATAAGTAATAAAAATAATAAGTTATAAATTTAAAATTAATAAAATAACAAAGATGCCAATATAGAGACTTGAATAGTGTTTTGCGTTTGGAGTGAAACTCTATTTAAGGAGTGAAAATATAGAGATTATGCCAATATAGAGGTTGGACGTTTGGAGATGCTCTTAGAAGTTATGGGATTGAGGTGAGGTGAAGAATATGAAGATTAGGGGGCAAGATACAGCTTTGTAAATTTTTGGTCTAAAAAATAAATCTCTCTGGAGTCAATTTTGATTGACTAAGTCTTTATGCCTCAGGGACTCTTCTCTACGCCCATAGGCGCGCGACCTATTGGTGTGAGAGAACATTTGGAATGTAGGTTTGTAACATAGAATGGCCTTGGCTTATGGGCCTAGGAGGGCCCAATGGATCTTGAAGGTTCTCATCACATGTGAGGCTCATATCAACGTCAGAGGGGAAAGACACGTGAATCGAAAAACCTTTTCGTTGGATTCCATTGCGTGAGCGGGATCCCCCCCGCCCCCAAATAAAAACTCGATTAAAAGAAAACCTAATTTCATGTCCTTATTTTCTCCTTCATTATCTTGTTCCTAAACACTCACTCTTTTCTAGATCTTTCTTATTTTCCAACTCCACCCATTTTTCCCTTTTTTTCACCTCAAATCCTAGGGTTTTACTTTCTTCTCTACCTAGGGTTTTTCGAGGTTTTATTTCTCATACCTCTTTTAAGTCTTTTTGTAGTAGCTTCAATTCCGTCCTGAACTCTATTCTTCCGCCATGGATTTTGGACCTGCTCGCAAGAGAGGGAGGCCTGATGGTGCTTCAAACGGTAATGGTGGATTCAAGCGGAACAAACAAGGTTTATATCTCTTCTTCATGTTCTTTCTTTCTGTGTCTTTTTCTCGTTTTAGTTCCAATACTAGGGTTTTAATTTTACCGCTAGTGTTCTCTTGTGTTAATGATCTATACTGTTCATAATATTGTACTTGAGTAGAACCCAGTATTCTATTAGGGGTTTTCTTCTACAGTTCTATCATTAGCCCTCTTACCCAGATTGTGGTTCAAAACCCTTCCCATCTCCAAGCATGATTCTCATCAGTTCTTGTGCCTTCGTTCCTGTTTCCTTAAAGTTGTTTGTAAGAACAACAAAAAGGAAGTCAGGACATCCATTATCAAGTTTAGAATGGTTGAACAAGAAACTAATCAACAAACAATGATATCTTGAACAGTTAATCTCCTAAATACCAATGATAACATGCCACTGTTCTCATACTCCGACAAATTTCAATATTGTTGTAGATAATAAGTAGCTATAACTTGAATGAAGCAGGGTAACGCTTTCATCTTTTTTTTTTTGCAAAAAAAACGCTTTCATCTTTAGCTTGTCTCGCAAATTCAAGAGAAACAATTAAACCAGAAAGTCCTTAACTTATTAATGACCCTGTGCCCATTGGAAAAAGAGAAAAAGAAGAAAAACTGTTCGAACATTTGAAAACCTAGTCTGCAGTTGATAACCATTATTCTCAACATTTTGAGAAATGGGTATTTAGTATGAGATGTTAATTAGTGAACATGTTTTAGATTGGATGAAGTCTTAATAACTAATTCAACATTAACTAAGAGTAAGTAATTAATGTTCTGAAACAGAAATGGAGTTTACAACTGGTATAGGAAGCAAATCAAAGCCTTGCACCAAGTTTTTCAGGTTCTAATCTTAACCTGTCTAAAATACAACTATTAGCAATGTCGATTTTTTTCTTTCACATGGTTGTAACTTTTGGTCAAGAATTTACATTACAATTTGCACAATCAAAAGTTAATTTGTCACGCCTAATGATTCGGGTATTTAAAGATGTGATACAGGTAAAATCCTTTGCTTGAACCAAGTTAATGAAGGTTTCTTGCTCATAAATAATGATTATTTACAAGATTGAAGTTACAACATTTAACCACTTATTAAACGACATTTATCTCAAAAGCAGTTCTATCAATCCTTTCTGTATGGCAATGTGTAGTAGGATTTAATTAAAAAATCAAAATTATTTGTTATTCAAATAGTTTTTTTTGTTGAACTGTTATTCAAATAGTTTGATGAGGTATCTAATAAAGCTTTTAGTTGGTACTGTAGTAGCATGTAATAGATGAAAAAAATGCATGGAGATTATGAGTTAATTGTGAAGAATATGCTGGTATAATTTTATTTCTTCAAAGTTCAAAGTATACTAAGTTCATGTTTCATATCACTTTTCCCTTGGAGATCATGATGTTGAGTGACTGAAATTTCAATATATTGAAACCCAAGGTAAATTGAGAAACAACGAGCAAGAGTTAAAAACTAGACAGTGGACAATTTTCCTATCTTCATGGTGTAGTTAACTGATGTTAAAGAACTATACCATGCTAGAATGACATTGATCTTTTTTCCTGTTTGCGTTTGTCTATGTTGTATCATTATTCATTGATGTTTTGAGTATGATTTGGTGATTCTAAGTCAGCAGTCTATTGTAGTATGGATGCCCTTAGAGAGAGTTTAGATTTACTCGAGTTCATATTACTAATCAAAGAAAAAGATTTGAATATGATCTCTTGCAGTTGCCTAAAACATTGGCCGGGCTTAAAGGTAGTTTTTTTAAGTTACTGTCTAGTAACTCTCCTGTTTTACTACAACATAGCATGGCTATAAACTATGGCTCTTTTGAAGTGGCTCTTTAAGGCCACAAAATTAAACATGCCTTGTTGTACAAAGACTTCACATAAAAGAATAACTAGTACCGAAGTCTATCTTGTTTCCATGTAAGGATTAGATTGCTTCTGCTATGACTGATGTTTCTTACACTACTTGGTGGACTGTGTTCTTGGTGAAATGTCTATAGACTCTATAGCCACTCAGAGTTGTGGTCTTTAGAGTAGTTCTTTAGTACTTGATAAACTTGGTTGAACTATTAGTATCTCGGCCCCAAATCAAGGTCTCTTGTTCCATATTTTCTTTTGGTTTGAAATTTCTATGATGGCGATACCTGATCTCTAGCAAAATATTTGATGTCGATAAGAAGTGTTGTATGTTAATACAGTTGCTGTTTTTAGAACATAGCTAATTTTGACTTTTCAGTAATATCTTGTTCGTTATATTGTGAATTCATATTTTTCTTGCTTGATCACTTAAAATAGATGGTAATCTTTATGTTAACCCCCTGTTCTGAGTTAGGTGCACAAGATTCGTTCTGTACCTGTTGAGATGTTTCCTTTCCTTTTTCACTAATTGACTGTAATGCAATGCTTGTCTCTTATTTGTGGTTCACATTTTGGATGCAGCACTTCTGGATGTCCATTTGGTGAGGGCTGTCACTTCCTTCACTATATCCCTGGAGGTATCAATGCAGTAGCCCAGATGACTAACTTGGGTGGGAGCCAAGCTATTCCTCCACCTTCAAGACACCCAGTTGGTCATCCAGGGATGCCTGATGTCCCATCTCCGACATCTGTTAAAACTAAAATGTGCAGCAAATTTAACACAGCCGAAGGTTGTAAATTTGGTGAGAAATGCCATTTTGCCCATGGAGAAAGGGAACTTGGTAAGCGAGTGGGCCCATCCTACGAAGACCCACGAGCTGTGGCTGTGGGTCCACCTATGATGGGCCGGATGCCTAGCAGATACGAACAGCAGCCTCCACCACCTGGTCATGCTGCAGCAGCAAGTTTTGGGGCGTCGGCAACAGCCAAGATCAGTGTAGATGCATCTCTTGCGGGAGCAATCATCGGCAAAGGTGGTATTAACTCGAAGCAAATCTGTCGCTTAACTGGAGCCAAGCTAGCTATTCGTGAACATGAATCAGATCCAAACTTGAGGAATATAGAGCTAGAAGGGACCTTTGATCAGATCAAACAAGCCAGTGCTATGGTTCGTGAACTAATTGTCAATGTTGGTGCAGCCGCGGGATCAATGAAGACCCACTCTGCGCCACCAGCTCCTGCACCATCAGCAAACAACTTTAAGACAAAGTTGTGCGAGAATTTTGCCAAGGGCTCCTGCACATTCGGAGAAAGGTGTCATTTTGCGCACGGTGCTGGTGAATTAAGAAAATCTGCTATCTAAGCTCACAAGCCATTCATTTTTCTCTTTTTCACATCGAGAATTCTATACTTTTGAGATGCTGTCTAGTTCCCTGAATCATTGATTAGGGGGTTTATTACATGGGAAAAAAAGCTCATTGCTATTTATGTTTTTGTTTTCCTTAGTTCTCATTGTTAATGTTCTGTTAAAGTTAATTACAGATTTCGGAGCTTTGGGTGCTAAACATTTTGATTAATTTCATGCGATTAGATGAAGAACTCCTAGAGATGAACATCAAAATGTTTAAATTAGAAATGATTCAAAAGTCAAAATCTGCTATAAGGGAAATAATATTTCAGTTTTTTTCTCTCTTTTCTTGCCCGACAATTGCTATTTACCTATTCTCTAGCCATTATTTTGAACCCACTGTCGACATTTCGGCAATGCTCTAGAGAAGTAAGCTGTTTCCTTCTCTTTTCTCTCTTCTAGTTGTACCAAAATTGGGCCTGTTGCTTTCTCTCCACATTTCTGGCATTCACAGTTTAATAGGCAATATCTTTTTCTAGGCCTATCTAATTCATCTGGTCTTTTCAACAAAAAAAAAAAAAAAAAAAAAAAAAAAATTCATCTGGTCTATTCAAGATAACTGCCTAGAAGCCTTCATTTCCTTGGACCACAACCTATTTCTCAGCAAAGAACTTATTTATGAACTCTTTTTTTTGTGTAGTAGAAAATCCCTCATCATAAATAGAAGTTAGCCAATACCTCCTTACTTCCTTTAAAATGGGAATTCTTGTCATGTGATTATGTGAAACCTAATATTCATGAAAGTCGATTTGGATATGAACTCCACTCTTATAATAAGACATATAATAAGACATGGATATCTCGTAAGATTTTGTCGAAGATGTCAACTTCTATTTTTTTTCCTTGATTTTAATTTAATTTAATTTAACTTAACAATATCGTTTATATCGGGTCATGTTGTATTGATTGCTTATTTTAAGCGACTTTTGTAGCCTCAATTAGTTTTCGATAAATAACCATGTAAGTTGGTGCTAATAAATTTAGTAGATAGTTAAAACATTATATTAATCTAGAAGGTAAAAGTTGAAAGGTGTGTAAAATACAAAACAACATACATAACATCTAACACATAGTACAACACTTACCTAGTCTTCAAAACTAAGAAAAATAAATATAAAAAATAAATCTCAATTAGTTCTCTAAGTGATTAGATGAATTGAGATCATTTATCATCCTGAATTTGCTAACGACACTTGCAACAAAGTGAAACCATCATGTTCATAAAGATATACTACAAACAACTTATTTTCGACTATTCCATCTCATACTTGTTTAGGCTCCGCAATGTTGTCCTCTTCATCGATTTCTTCACACGAATTGTCAAGATTTATACCTTTGTACCACTTTGCGCAGAATAAATAAACCATGAAATCTATTGCACACAAGATAGCGAGAAGAAAGTAAAATCTGTCCATATGACCGGAATTAAGAATGTCAGGAATCCAACCTGGTCTACCACTAGTAGTAGTGACATTCATCACTATGTTAATAAGTAGACAACTCATATAGTTTCCGAGAGAAATTGAAGCCATGCAAAGTGAACTTCCAAAGCTTTTGAGACCGTCTGGAGCTTGACCATTGAAGAAATCTAGTTGACCAACATACATAAACACCTCCGAAGCCCCAACTAATACATATTGGGGTATTTGCCAAAATATGCTTAATGAACTAGAATTTGTTTCATGAATAGCCCTTTTTAACCTTTCAATTTCTGTAATTCCTGCAGCCACCATAGCAATTAACCCGATAATCAATCCAATCCCCATTCTTTGAAGCTCAGTCAAACCTTTTGGATTTCCGGTAAATCTACTGGTTATCGGTACAACAAACCGACCATATATTCCAGTGAAGATAATGACACTAAGAATATCAAAAGCAGACATGCTTGCAGCTGGAAAGCGAAAATTACCGGTGCTAGTATCCATGACTTCTCCTTGCTCGACAAAAAGGGAGGACATTTGCGTGAAAACAACCGAATAGATTATGGTGCAAAGCCAAATTGGTAACATTTTTAAGACACATTTCACTTCTTCTACTTGACTTACTGTACACAGCTTCCATGGATTTATTTTGCTTTCGTCGTCGTATGAATCCTTTTCTGTTATAGTTGCAGCCTTATCAAAGAACCTGCAAAAATTGGTAAAAAAAAATAACTGAGTAACCGAACTGGTTTCAGTAGTTACACTTTAATTTTTAATCATTTTGCTTTGTTACAGGTGAACTGTTTTCATGCATATTGTCACTTCTTAATAATTTCTACTTAGATAAAGTAACACATTCAAGGAGAAAAGATAGTTCTAGTTTCATGGTAAGCATATGACAATTCATAGTTTACAATATAAAAACAAGTAGATTAAGTATTACCTGAATTCTTCACTGTGGAGAATCTTACGACTCCCTATAATAGCAGATTCCGAGCCTTCAATCTCATAAAGTTTATTACCATTTGGAGGAACAACAACATTCCATTTTCTGACGGCTGAAACAATTACTTGAGCTACACGTTTTAAAGGATTTCCACATGGCTTGAAGTACCGATACTTTGGTGTTCCTATGTAGAATAGGATAAGGCCGATGATAGAAGCACCCAATGATGCCAAGAACCCAAAAGTCCATTGTCCAGAATCCTCAAAATAAGCTAGAATAGTATTTGAGAAAAGTGATCCAACGTTCAATGCTAAATAAAAATATCCAAAAAATAATATTTTGGATTGTGATTCTTGTGGGTCTAATTCGTCAAACTGATCTGCTCCAAAAGTAGCTATATTTGGTTGGTATCCACCGTATCCGAATGCAACAAAATATATTGATAAATAAAAAAGTGCGACACCTACTAGAGAAGGAGGTGCACACAATAATTTACCATCCCCGCAACCAAATGGGTTGATTAAAAGTAACCAAGATGACAATGATAGTAATATGAGACCCTGTAAAAAATGTGAAAATGAAAAATAATGAATCATTATAATATAAGGTGAGGCTAACCAAAAATGTATAAACAAAATAAAAAAATATTTTTTTACCAATACAAGGATAATCTGGAAGATGGCGCATGTCAAATATCTACCCCAATATGAATCACTAAAGAATGCTCCAACCAATGAAAAGACGTAAACGGTTCCAAGCCATTTACTAACATTGTTTGCAGCTTCGGCACTATCTTGATCTAGAACTCTTGTTAAGAACAAAACTAAGTTGATATTTACACCAAAGAAAGCAAGTGTTGCTAGACCTTGATTAACTGCAAATAAGTAAGTCATGTAAAAAAAGTGTAAGAAAATGTCGTACAAATGTGCAGATGGACGATTAAGTTTGTGACTTACCCAATAGTAGATTAGCTATTTTCCATCCTCCCGTAGATTCTTTACTTGCAGGATTTCCTTTTCTGTCGATAGAACCATCACTTGAAACCGAAATTTTCTGGTCTTCATTTTCATAGGAATCTTTAGCTTTAACTTTTTGTTCTCTTAGACAACCAAACTGTCTTTTTGCCTATTGGATCATTAGAAATCACATTAAAAATAAAACTCATATTCCAATTTAAATGAAAATGAGAACAAAATAACTAAACAAATATGGGAGTTAGTTATTCAAATAATACTTAGTGGAAGACATGGAAGTTAATTAGCTAAGAGCAACAACGAATACAAATTTCAAAATACAGTAGATAAATGACACCTATAATATAATATTTTGCATGTAAGAAAGGATATGAATCCAATCACAAACTCTAAAAAGTAACATATAAATAGTTAGTGAAGATGAAGAAGTTTTCCTCAATAATTTTTTAATTGATATACCTTGGATGTTAGAAATCAAATTAATAATAAAGCTCGTATTTAAATTTATAATGAAAATGAGACAAACTTATGTTACTAAACAAATATGGGAGTTGGTTATTCAAGTAATACTTAGTGGAAGACATGGAAGTTAGTTAGTTAACAGCAACAACTAATGCAAATTTCAAAATTATGAAAATACAAGAGATAAATGAATAACAAAATATTTTGATCATGAAAAAAATGGAGAAATTCACATATAACACATAAGATACACCTTTTGCCCACAAAATTATGACTTCAATTGAAACTTAATTGACAATTAAGAAAAAAGAAAAAATTCACTTATAATTAGATAGAAACAAGTGGGACGAATGAAGATACCAATCCAATCAAGAGTTCAAAGACAAAAACATGGCATATAAATATTTAGTGAAGATAAAGAAGTTTTGATGATCAATAATTTCTTAATTAATATTACCTTCGATGTTAAATTGACCAATACAAACTTCATTGCCATGTTGAATCTCCCTTACTTGATTTTCTAGTTACCTGCATGATTAGATTTGATATTTATTAAATGAAGTTAAAAAAAATAATTAAAAACAAATCATACAAATATTTAAATCAAAAATCAAAAACTTTGATTCATTTTCTTCATTATATATGTGCATGGATGTTGAAAGATTTCTAGTCATTTGACTTAAACTCAAAATTAATTAGAACTAAAGTGTTTTAAAAAAAGAACTAGAAGGGATAATTATAAGAATTTGATATCTGAATTTATAGAAACTTTTACTTAAAAAATTATCTCACTTCAAACTACATAATAATAATTCTAAATGAATTTTCTCTCATTTGAATTTAAGTAGAATTGATGTAAGAATCAAAAGCAAAAAAAAATTCATAATAGTTGGAAACTTGAAGAAGATGAAGAAAAAAAAATGCATGTCTTACTATTTCAACTTCAAATGAAGAAAAGATATTAGATGGGATAGGAAAAAAGAAGAGGAATGGAAAGAAGAGGATGATGAAGTTATGAGAATTTAGAGGGAGTGAAAGGGGTGAATATATAGAGGCAAAATCAGTGTGTCGTTTTCTCCCAAAAGAAGCAAACTTAAAAATGTGAATAAAACAATTAGCAATGGATGAAATTGTTAACCAAACAAATTATGAAAACATTTAAAAAAAACTTACTAGTAAAGATTTTGATTGTTGAGGGCAAAGAGTGAAAAGAAAAAGAAGTGGATTAGTTAAACATTATTTCTTATCTCTTCCAAAAGAGGAAATCATGGGGTAAGTTAAAAATGAGAGAAAATCGTGGGTGGGTTAAAAATGTGAGTAGATTGTGGGTAGATTGTGGGTGTAACTAATTTTAGGGCAGTTAAAGAGAGTAATAACTAATTTGAGGAAAGTTTTAAAGCGCCCGTAAAGAGGGTTAGGGTCAAAGGCGCCTCCTTCCCTCACTCAAATTTGCCTTGGGGGCGCTTTTAGACTCCACTAATTTTATTCAAAAATTCTATTTATCCGTCCATTCTGGTCCCTCCCCCAGCCCTCCCGATGTGACAATTTCTCTCCAATTACTCCACACGCAAATATTATTTTTCCTCCATACAAGTCTAACTGTGTTGATCATAAACAAATACAATAAATTAAAATTAATAAAAAAAGATTAAAATGATAATTAATGTGATGATCATAAACAAAAACATAAATTAAAAATGAAAACCCTAACAAATTAAGTAAAAGGGGAACTATTGTCTCTGAGCCTGACCATGTTAAGAAGGTGTTACCTTCCTTTATTAACCCTAAACCAAATATTGGTTCAGCTTAATTGAAAAATTGGAGAAAGACTTAAATTAAACACAATAAATTTTGGGGCATCAGTCAAAATATATTTCATCTTCTTTTTTTTGGAAGAGAAACTTCATTGCACTAAATAATGTTAATACAACAACCAAATGAAGTAAACAGAAGGATTGATTGCCCAAGCCAAACCAGACGAGGGATTAAAAACAAAATATATTTCATTGGTGTCTATCAATAAATTTGTTATCTACTTTAAGATTTCTAATTTATTGATTTGTCAATATAAATTTGTCCACATGAAATATTTGTTTGTCTATATATTAACCACATTTTATTATTAATTACATTTTAACCCTAAATTTATATTTCAAAATTAAGAGTGGGCGGCCCTTAGCATTTGTATCATTTAGTGTTTGTAGTTATAGCTTATTGGACACAATAATTACGCATAATCAATAATCATATGCATTTGAAGTATGTGAGAAATGTGTCAAGTGAATAACAAAAGTATGTAAAGATTGCATGTTTTGTTTGTTACTCACATTATATTCTTTTTAGTTTTCTCAACATCTCAAAATTTATCAAATGCAAGTGATCTGAAACACAAATATTACAATAGAATATCGTATTAGACTAACAATAATCACAAAAAACATCGTATGTCTATCCAACAACAGAAAGTAATTGTAGCGGTCGAAGACTACTCTCATTATAAAATATATTACGTAATGAGGACTTAGCAAACCAAAGATTTTTTAAATACTAAAATGACAAATAATAAAAAAAAAAAAAATTGGAAATAATAAATAATAGTTGAATAAATTAGAAAATTGTGTTTATTCATGTTGAATGCAATGGTTCTTCATCATTAACATCATATTAGACTTTGAAGTATTGTGCATGGTAAATTTAGAACTATAATTTTTTTGTAGGCAATATACCTTTTGAAAGAGTCTAATTTGAGTTCACAAAAGAGCTTACCACAGAAAGTACAAATAAAAATAATAAACGCATTTTACCTCTTAACAACAAGGACAGAAAGTTATAAAATAATATAAAGAATAAATAAAATAAGAAAGTCCCACTATTTATAGATTGCTAAAAACGTATAATGTATGGTTAAACTTATTCACATTTAAATTGGAGAATGATCTAAATATTAAATAGAATTCTTTTGACTCCTCTCTAAGAATATATTAATTCAACCTCCTTGAAAGTTCTACAAGATCTTTTATTGTTATTCATGATTTTCATAAGGAGACCAACACAACCCTTTCATGATTTGTCTAAAGAGTTAGATTTAATTTACAGTAGAAATGAGATAAATTAAAAAGAGAAAGAAATTACTTATTAAATTTTTCCGAGATGTATCAAATGTATATGACGGTTAGTCCTTTACTAGGTTACATTATAATTGCACTCACAAAGACGTTACCATCTCATTACAAAGCGAGTCACGTTCTGTCGATATTTCTAAGAACTTCATGGATATTTTTGAGTAGTTGAATTATGTCGATCAAGAAAAAAAAATTGTTATATAACAACTCCAATACAGTTTCGACATTCATCTGTACTGATAACTTCCTCACCCAATCACCCATTATGGACGTTACTGTTACCTTTTAGTTTATGTAGGGAAGCATACATATATAAAGAAGTATGGATCATAAACCAATTTCATCATCCTTAGACGCGACCGAGGTTGAAAATGCATGTGAAAACATAGCACTGTGTGTGCAGATATTTCTTACATCAAGATGTACCAAAAGTTATCTTAATCAACAGTAATGTGTTGAAATTTCAAAATGTGAATTATAATGGAGTGAAGATGGTGAGAGAAACTATAATAGGGCAGAACCAGATATTTTTTTAATACTGCTGCAGGCGCCCTTCCACAAGCAGTCTTTCCGGACGGGTCGTTTGTAAAAAAGGTGTCTATAACAATAGCGTAGGGCACCTCTAGAACATTTCTTCTTGTTATTAACCTTTTACAGACATTTCTTGAGGTTGACCCAAAGAATCGGTAGAGCGAAAATGTTATTCCATGTTACTAGAGCGAATAAGTAACAAGGTTCATACCACTCTAATTAAACACTTTTGGGGCTAAAGTTAGTTGTACATATTAGATATTGCCCAAGTTCCCACTTAAAATAACTACCCAAGTGAGCTACCAGCCCACTAGTTTAAATGGTAACCACTACCAAAACCAACCCTAAATCCCAAGTGAGGTACCACTCCACTAATTTAAGATTAAATGCAGATTGGACAATGCACTATTTATTACATCATTAGTAAATATAATATCTTTAACACATGTAATAAGTACAAAATAACTGTGAACTATCCTTAACAAGAACCACAAGGAAAACCATTTCACAAAACAAGAGCCGAAACTGCAAATTCTGAACGTAATACTTCGATGTGTAATAGTAAGTCAACTTCTCAGCAAAGGAAACTATTTTAACAATCCTATCTATATACGATATACCTTGAATTATATAGGTCGGTGAGATAGCTATAATTCCAGAGCCAAGGAAATGGATTTTGAGCCGAAGACCCAAATATTTTATAAGAATGGAGAGTCAAATTCATCATATGAAGTTTATGGAAAAGAAGAAAACTTAATCTTCATACATTATTCTTGTGTAATTTCACAACTTACAAACTTTGAGATGAAATTTACAAGGAGGGACATGAAAAAGAAAGATCAAGCAACCAAGGACTAAAACCCATCAATTTATGTCAACATTATATCATCTAAAAAATAATTATTATCTTTTAATTTATTTTTTTAAGGTCAACCTTCATGGATAATCCAAATCAATTTGTTGTTTCCAATCAAAATGACATTACCCAAATCATTTGATTAAATTCCACTAAAACTTAATCGGGGGTGTTTTAGAAGTACGTGTGGCCGAGATTATAATTTATCATCGCTCCAGTCCACTTGAATTTTTTATAGATGAGGTTCTTATACATTTTAGTCACATAAGATTGGGAATTTATCATTTTAAATAAAATTTGTAACCCTTACAATTATAACAAAGAAGTTTATAATATGTATAAATTCCAAGATATAAAAATTTGGTGTTAAGAGTTTCTAAATAATCTACTTTTGTAGGATATGAGTTGGATAGTGAAAGTAACTTACATGTCAAAATTAGACAACGCTAACAAATTCTGAATTGCTAAACCAAATGGGAATTGTGTAACGTTGACATGTTCTGTTAAGCCATTTGTAACAAAAACTAATTAAAAGAACAAATAATTTGATCAACTTCGAGGTTGTAATAAAAATGTACTAACGTTAAAGAATGTCTTAGGACTGAACAATCAGATGAATTTTTTGAAAGAATTTTTCAAGGAGCAAGTGGTCCGTGAAAATATCATTTTATTTATTTTGAAAATTAGAATTTAAAAAATTTCGTGGTAGCTCAATTTATTTGTCCCAGAGACATTTGTTCCCTTCACATCATTCGTACACAAATTAAACAAGCCCTAACTACCAACATTATAAACAATTCATTTGTTTCTCTTAATACAAATATTAAAAAAATTAATTCATTTTAAGGGTTATTTCATTATTCTTTTTATAAATAACTTATTATCTACTTTATAAAAATTGGAATTCAAAAAAAATGGGTTGAATATTTATTAGGATAACACTTTCCAATTTTTTGTCCACAGTTATCATGTTTCATTGTTTGTATCTGTCAAAGTAGTGCTCCAAAGAGAATTCAAACTCTCATAAGTAGAAACATGAGAATTTTGTTGAATTTCGAAACAAGCCCTAACTTCACACTGTTCTCAAGTTATCTACTGTATAAATCAAGAAGTAGAAGTGTCCTCTTTGTCTCCCACCCACACCAAATCAGTATTAGTGGTCAACTCTCATCCAGTCCCAAGCCTCATTATCCTACTCGATATTTCGAAGAAATTAGTGGTCAACTTTGGTCAATCTCCTCTTGACTGAAAAATCAATTATTTTTGTGTAAATGGAGTTGCACCTAAGGTACATAATCAACCATTTATTTATTTTTCATGCGTAAAGAGTTAGTATAATATGTTTAAAGGTCGGTCATAAAATTCATACAATTGATGGAATTTTAATAAAGAAATGCAGACAAATTAGCTACTATTACAATTCACGTGTGTCTATCAAATTATAAGAATATATACGAGGTCTATCCTCCATACAACCTTTAAAATCAAATAGACGAATCTTTTACTATTTCAGAAATAAAATGAAAAAGGACGGATGACGATAATATCTCTATATAGTGTGACATATCACCTTATATACATTGCATTCTACTTATCAATTCAAACGTGATTAATGATTTGAAATTGATGGGCACTTTTCCTTTTAGGTTTTTTTCCCTTTTATTATTGTACACGAAGTGGTCTGCCATTCACCAGTCCAGCCTCCACCAATTCCTCCCATTCCAATAAAAAAAATTAGGTCACTATTTAAACGAAGATGATAGTTTTTTTGTCATTTAGGGCCAGGCTTCGATGATATCAACATTCATCCGCCTTTTATCGACAATTTTGATTTGTATAGATAATGTAAATTGAATGTTTTTAGGTGTTTGCTTTACTAATTATGCTCCACCTTGTAAGGCAAAATCTCTCCGGTGTTTTTCATGATTTAGGCTTAATTTTTCTTACGCTTTGACATGATATTCTGAATGTTGTTTTCTTTTTTATGCAATCGTCAGTATGTTTCAAACTCTTTTTCCCTTTTATTTTTATAAACTTTTTGGTTGAGGGCATATTTGTCCCTTCATTTTTCATGTCACTTTAACACTAGGTCAACCACTACTCCTTATTAAAGAGAAATAGAGATGAATGGATCACGTAGTTGTGGCCATTTTTTCTACGTAAAAGGAGAAAATCTTTTGTCCTTGTGGAAAAGGTGTCCGATTACTAATTTCATTTACTATTATTTGATTTTTTTTTCATATGAAATTCTATGATTTTCTCATAAAGTGGTGCAATATTAAAGAAATTATAGGGAAAGATGGTTTACTCATGCCATCTAGCTAAGATATTGATCTTCAATACAAAATCAATACTCCAACCTACTACGGCGGTTTAAAAGTACTGAATAACCACTAAAAACAAGCATTGTCATGATTTATGGTGTAAAAATAGATTTGTAATCGATGTCAAATAAGAATAGTCCTGACTCCAAGATATCAAGAACACTTGAGATTAGGTTTGTACAAATTTGCACATGTTTCATGTCACGCATGACACTGTTTAAATGAACAAGAATAGGTAAGTGGGAGTATTAAACACCTATTATATATGCTCCACCTTGCAAGGCAAAATCTCTCCCGTGTTTTTCGTGATTTAGGCTTAATTTTCCTTATGCTTTGACATGATACTCGAAATGTTGTTTTCCATCGTCAGTATATGTTTCAACTATTTTTCCTTTTTCTTTTTATGAACTCCTTTATTTTGAGGGAGTATGGTTTAACTGTCCCTTCATTTCCATGTCACTTTAACACTAGGTCAACCACTACTCCTTAGTCCTTACCAAGGACAAAAAGAAATGAATGGATCAAGGAGTTGTAGCCATTTTTTTCTACGTAAAAGGGAAAGAAAAACACTTGTCCTTATGGAAAAGGTATCCCTAGTTACTATTATTTGATTTTCTTTGATATAGCCATATAAATTCGATGAATTTATCATAAAGTGGTGCAATATTAAAGAAATTACAGGGAAAGATGGTTTACTCATGATATCTAGCGAAAAGCCGAAAATATTGTCCTTAAACACAAAATCAATACTCTAACCTACTAAGGTTGTTTAAAAGTATTGAATAACCACTAAAACCGAGCATTGTCATGATTTATGGTGAAAAAGTAGATCGGCAATCGATGTCAAATAAAAATAGTCCTGACTCCTGACTCCAAGATATCAAGAACATTGAGATCAAAAATGTGGAGTTGTATTCCCTATTTTCTTTTACATATGTATTGTAATGCCACTCTGAATGCTTAGTTCTTAATATATTTATCCTTAACAAAAAAAAAAAAAAAATATCAAGAACATTTGAAAATTAGGTTGTACAAATTTGCACATATTTCATGTCACGCATGACACTGTTTAAACGAACAAGAAGAGGTAAGTGGGAGAAAATAATCCTATTGAACACCTACAAGATAGCAAGCAAGGTTGAAGGATTAGGTTATTTCTCTTGTCTCAATCTCTTTCCTTTGTACATCTTTTTTTTTCTTTTTCTCTACTTTAATGTCAACTTCAATCCTTGAAGAAATTTTTTAAAGACTTGAAGAAATTATATATTAAAGACTACTATTTACACAACAAATTTTTAGTATTTTTTAAATATTTTCTTTCTTAAAGGCTTTAAATTAGGCGAGAATTCAGAAATCAACAAATTTTAAATGCGGGTGGGCAGGTTTTATGTCGAAAAATTGACACGTATTTAAATTATACATAGAATTTTGTATTGCCGTGTTAGAGATAGATTTTGACGTGGCAAGAAGTTACAAATTAAAAAAAAAAAAGTTACAAATAAAATAAATGCTTAATTTTAGGATTCTTTTTGCCCTGGAATTCATGAGAGCTTAAGATGAAAAGTTACATAAAAGAATGTGGATTAGCTAGTTTTAATTATTTTAATCATACTATTATTTATGGTTGGATCCAATATTTTCGTATTAATAACAATTGTAATAGTAATCTATATAAAGTTTGAGTAGAGAGGAAATAATAACCACAAATCTGTCCCCATGACAAAGATCACGTCTTAATTAAGGGGAACAACTTATGATCACAATTTATCTTATTGTGTACTCTGATAAGACCATACATATTACCTAATCAAAATCATCTTTTTGTATAGTGTAATCCACCTTCATTTTCCTGTTTATCTTTTTCTAGGGTTTCTATTGTCCTTAAACATACAATTATGAACATCTCAAGAATGGTAAGGTATAGTTATATTGATGTGAAGTTGCTTCTGAAACAAAAGTAGACAAAAGGTCTTTTCGTCTGACTTGATCGACATCTTTTATCTAAAGATTTTCGTGGATACATAGTTTCTAATTGCCAAAACATTTAAAAGTTCAAGTTATTACTTAAATGTGCTCCATCTTATACGTTGGTGATTGGATTGAAAGTCCACTCGAGCCATATAGAATTGGTGGAAGAGAAAAGGTCTTTTAGATGAAATGACCTATTTCCGAATGTCCAACTATCTTTTAAGCTACAACTAGATGTCCGTGCACTATAACGGTAGGTCCACAATTGATAAACAAATCTTGTGTTGATTTCGTCACTGTGGTGCATGTAATTGATCAATAACAATGTTTTTTTTATTAGAGTTTGGAAAATTTTGTACTTGTGAAGTTTTTTGAAGTCTAAATTAACTAACTAAGCTTTAGTAAATATGCACAAAATAGTTTGGCTATAGTCAATTAGTTTTAAGATGAATTTGTTTCTAAGTCGTAGATTTGGGTACTATATACACTTAAGACAGATTAAATTCTGACCACATGATTTAACAAATCTTGTGAATTTTGAAAATCGTAAAAACACATAAGAAATTTCTGATTACCTGAACTTACATTCTACACTATAATGGGCTAAACTCATAACTTCGTTGTGTTTTCGTATTTAACTTCATTTGAACCTACTAAAAGAGGTATCTGGTCGTGTATATAGTATTCAAAAGTATAGAACCAAATCCTAGTACTGTTATGATTTATTAGACTTGCAAGCTGGTTTTGCAAGAAGAGTTAGTCCAATGGCCTCTAACATGATGACCGCACTAGTGTTTCATGGAGGTGTATTTGTACTTCGTAAACTGAGCCCTGCATAGAAGAGTGTCGAGTGACTCCATCTCTTTCTTTCGTCGAGTAGGAAAAACCACTCTCCAGGAAGTCTTTCATGTTCAGTGAATTAGGTTTCAGTACCCCTTGCCAGAAGGTGGGCAGCGCATCGAGGTTCGCTATTCAATTTTCGAACTTAGACTCCACAATGTGTATTTAGCAAAGCAGTGGACTCTCTCTCTCCCTCTCTATTCACAAAGGTTTCTAGATGGAAACCCTAGTCAAGGGTTACCAAAGATGCAAAGACCATACTCAGAGGATGAAAGATATGGAGAGACTAGAGAGCCGAAGAGTTTGGTGGTAGCTCTTGGTCCGGGTGTCCGACCATCAGCAAAAATGAGGAAGATGGTTGGTGAATATTATGTATTGAGGAACTGTGTGTAACCTTGTTTGCTTCTTCAAGTACTACTAATAGCATCTCTGGTGCAATAACAAATCAATAGAATACAAACTTACACAAACATCAACACTACCAAATAACACACTACAGATTTAAGATCGAAAATCTCAAATACCATCAAACCCAAGCTAATTCAAATTACAAATACCCCCAACGGCCCAACCTCCGACAAAAAAAAAAATTGAACATATTAGATCCCAAAATTAGGTACAGGTACAGTAATTCAATGTAATTGGAAGAACCAATTATGCATGTCATCCACTAATTTTATCCTCCCTACTTAATATACAGGGTTAGCCAAAATGTATATAAATTATCATAGATTCACATACCGCTTCTGCACAAAAAAAACTATTGAAACATGTCCATCCCAGACACACAGTACTTGTTCAATAGTTATCGGATAATCTTTCGCTTACCCTTTCGAATGGCAGCAGCCTCCATGTTTGGATCATCATTCTCAGGAGAATCTTCTACGATCGATTTTTCTTGTATGACTAAACCTCGATTCCTGCAGAACTTTCTGATTGGTGTTGTAGGATCACCACCAGTAGCCGGAGGGCTTTGAGGTATACTTTCTGCTTGAGTTTGAGTTGATATCTCCGAAGGGTTTCGATGAGGCATAAGCTCCTCGTTAATATCAACATTATCCTTCATCAACTGCACAGAAATATTTATGATTAAGGTAAAATAATACGATATACGAAGTATAATAAGCTTTAAAATGATTGGTTTAAAAAAGTCTGTGATAACATGAGTCGTAGAATTCCTGGGAATACCTTCCAGTCTTTGAAGTCGAATCTGAATACGAAATGATGGTACATAGCATCGCCAGAAGCAACTGCATTAGCAGCAGGTGCATTTCTAGGAGCTGAGAGTAGAAAAACAACAATCCATTATAAATATGAGTAGATCTTGAAAATTTGACATGAGAAAACTGAGAATACAAAAAGAAAAATGATAAGTGTGTGGATCTCACAAACTAGATGGAAGCCATTGTCATCCACTGCTATTTCAGCCCTTCCATCTTTGACCAGAAACGACATAGCAAATAAATTCTCCACTGTCTGGGCGAAGGAGTTTCTATTTAGAACCAAGTTTTCAAGTCTAACACTCCGGTGTTTCCTCAACACATCAAACATAGTTGCCATGTTCTTGTCGGTATCTGTCTTCTCTTCTGTCTCGGCACCATCAAGCTGTATTTAATATTGAGAACTTAGTAAAAAGTTATGCACATAGGAATTATTTCATGATTTGTTTTCAGCAGTGTACATGAGATTAAGCCTTATTTTAGTAAAAAGATGGATGTTCAATCACAGATAATGGGAAGTAAAAGGTTCACCCAATGAGTTGACTCATAACTAAAGAAAATAAAATTTTGCCTTTAATCTCATGAAAAATAACACACAAGAAAGTAAGGAAATAAAAAGAGAGTACGCTTACATCTTCAGGACGTTGAGTTGAGGTTGGCTTAGTACGTTTTCTCTGAACTACAGTTTTCCGTTGCTTCATTTCAGTATTCATTGGTCCGAGCCTTCGAAATATAATAAACCAAAGTTAGAGGAAGATCTACACAAAATAAGTCACAAATTCTCTACAAGAATGGTAATTATTTACATTGTACAGCATCCTGAAACATTTCTGAATAGGTGACAGACATCAACTCCAACATCTTTCCAGGCTAATGATGAGACTTCAGAAGTCTCCGCGCCCGCTACTCCATTTTGTTGCCCAAAGTTCAGAAGCAGACATGTAACGAAATCAGTAGGTGTGATGCCTTCGCTATTCTGTGACTTCACAGATGTTACCAAGGTGTTAGTGATATCTAACAGAGCCTCGGCATCAGCAACTTGTTCCCTGGGCTTTTGAACTGGAAACATAGCAAAAATCATTAAGAGCAAACATCAGTTTCTCGACGAAGATAACAAAAACTTCTGATAAGAAAAGCAATAAAATAAATATCACTTGCTGAATGTGGGGCATTTAATTCAACGTAATCATATGTACACAAGACTTCACAAGTCATTACCAAAGGACCAATATATCGTAAAATAAATTGTTCAATATCATTTCTCGACAATCAACTGGTGATTAACCGTAAAGGCGCAAATGTATCAAATCTAAAGTAAGAGAACTAAATAAAATGTCTTTTTTCATACGACGAGTTAAAAGTTCAAAAACAATAACCAGATATTGTGAAGAATCACTCTGACCTATAACTTAAACTCCATTCTGCTAATATCACGATGAACAAATAACCCTAAATCTACCCTTTAAATTGCATTTTCTTAGCCAATTTCAAATACATTTCAATAATAACCCATTTCTTCGTTTATATAGTGTGATAATAAGTTTTGAAGTATATATTCTGACTCAAAAGCATCTAGTAATTCAGTAAAAACATAAAAAATTGGAGTTTATATCAGTACCCAGTTCATGTAAGCTTTCAACTTGGTTGATAATATTGTTGAACTTATCAGAATCCACGCTAGAAATATCATCCCTTTTATCTGCAGTATAAGAACAATAGATGATATAAGTAAATACCAAACCCTCCTAGACCCACACAGAACTCTAAAATCGAAACCCTAAAATTGGAAAAGAGAATCTATTACCATTAATCAGATTTTTCACAGCCATATACTGCGACCGAAGAACTCTCCGATCCGCTACACCATGACGACCGGATTGAGTACTCTCCCCTTCTTCTGCTTCTACACTTCTTTTTCTACTTCCAGGTTCTCCTTTTACAGGCCTCGGTTCAACCCCAACTTGACCTCCATTACTTCTTCGCTGTTCGCTCTTCCCTGGTCTCGTCATAATCCTAAAACCCTAGAAAGTTCTTGAGGGAAAAACGAAGTCCCTCAAACCTTCCAACGAGAATCGCAAGAATTGGTAAATGAAAAGGGAAGAGAGTAAATCGGGTTGACGAAAAGGGAAAGAAAGGAAATCCCCAAATCTAAAACCCTAGATTTCGGAATAGAAGAATTTCAATAGTTTAAAAGAGGTAGGTATCTATGAAAGTTGAAATTTTGGGTTCTATTTTTGAAGTAAGTTTTTCCCTCCTCCCCGCTCTATTGAAATTTGGGAAAATTTTGGCAATCTTCTGAGAATTGGAATTCCCTCTTCTTCTTTTTTTTTTCTCCCTCTATAACTTTTTTCTCTCTCTAAAACGTAAGGGCACGTCAACTAGTCCGTTACGTCAGATGATAGGGTGATACCAGTATACCACTTCCTGGATAGAAGCGATCACGAAATCCACGACTCTTTAGTGCTCTAGTTTGGTGTACAGACGTGTATCAAAACCTTGATCCACCTTCTCAAATGCTCAAAATGCACATTTAAAATGGGTTAATTCTTGTATGGACCTCAGATGTGACAGGCTTGTTTATTTGACCCTTCGAACGACTCAAGTCGTATGACAACGTCGACTCTAGGGTTCTTTTCGAGATTCCGCGTTTGCTTTGATCTAATACCTCTCTTCTTTTCTCTCACTTTCTTTCTATCTTCTTTGCGTTCCTTCTTCATCTGTATTGTCTCATTTCTCTCCTTTTCTTTTTCTATCTTTACCAATTTTAATGTACTAGCGTAAATCATAACCTTTGAGAATTTGATTTTAAAGATACTACAAAACAGACTATTTTTTATTTACATCATGGGCTCATGGCTATAATTATCTCTCCATTATTTTCAACATGTTATTGTACTTCACGAGACTTACAATAACACGTTTATAATTTTAGGCAAAATTTGTTGCAGTGACAAATTCGACCAGAATTTTCATTTTCAAAGGTAAAATGGTACTTTTAAGAAATGATATTTTTTATTAATTCACAAGATTGGGTTTGGTGTCCTGTAATGCTTGTATTTAGGACTTAAAAATTACGACCCCAAGTGTCTGTGTCATATAATATTGATTGGTAACCATTTTTACTCAAAGAAAAAGTTTGAGACTCTATTTTTGTGGAAATTGGTTACGCTCTACGAAAGTCATTACAATGACATTGATACATAAAAAAGTATACTCACCCGCCACCTGGGACTCTTACTTGAACTGCCTGTCAGAGAAACAAGGGGTTCTCTCTCCACTCACATGTTCGGTCACGTGGAGAGAAAAATTCTTGTTTCTCTCACAGATGAGTCAAGTGGGAATCTACAAGGGCGGGTCATGTAGACTTGTTATTGATAAATATGTCAACATTATCGACTACTTGGGCAACCAAATGTTAGACACGTTTAGGACTCTTAATATCTCAACTCATGCGTTATGGAATGAACTCGCGTTTTGGTCCGACTTGAATTAATGAATCGGTTGGCTTTTACTATTTAAATGCCCGATAGAACTTATTCTTCTCCCGCCACTTCTTTTTTTGTAATCTCGGTTGATCACAAATTCAAAACGCCCTCAACAGAAGGAGTTTCACTTCACAGGTAACCTTGTTTCTCTAGTCTCTCTCTCTCTCTCTCTCTCTCTCTCTCTCTCTCTCTCTCTCTCTCTCTCTCTCTCTCTCTCTCTCCTGATCTTGATTCCAATTTGAATTTGAGTTTCGAAATATCAATCTAGAAGGTTTGATCATTGTTTCCTGTAACAGATCGTAAGATCTCCATTCAATTTCCTCTGTCTTTTAGTTTCTTGTTTAATAAATTAGTTTCTTCAAACGATCGGATCGAAACACAACTTCTTATTTGTGGAATTAATCTGAAAATCAATGCATTTGTTTCGTTTCGATGTGCATTTGATCCCTCTCTCTCTCTCTAAGGTCAGAATGAAAATATGATCAATGTTTATAGGTTTTAATCCGTGAAATCCAATATATTCATGTAATTTGAGTAATATAATGGATTACTAGATGATCGAACTGGTAAAAATTAAGTTCTTAGATTAGGTTTTGAAATCTCATTTGCTGATGATAGAATTGTTGAGATGTTTTTGTTAAAATTATTCGTTTTCCTTATTGAAGAGGAACTTGTGAATTTCATAACACCTTCCTTGTCAATAGAACTCATGCTATGCTGTTAAACCTAATCCGTTCGAGAAAAGTACTGAAACTGAGATTAGTAGTGTGACAAAACCTGGAGAACCAGTAACCACATGATCAGATTTCTTAGTTGGTAATTTTCGGTCTTTTTAAACTCGTTCTACCTCAGCTTGTGTCTAATGCGGATTTCATAACCGCATAACTGTAGATACTCAACTGAACACTTGCGCTGACTGACGATCCAGGAAGAAATATTCAAATCTTTTCTTGAATGGAGTTATGCAGTCTGTGATTTTAGAAAAAAAAAAATCTGTATTTTACCCCGCTTCCACCTCACAAAATGATAGTCGGAACATGGACCGGAAGGAAACTGCTTAGCTATACATAACTACTATATGTGTTAAGAACATAACACTTTACTAACAGCTTGATGTGGAAGTGACTAAGCTAGTATTTGTTCTACTAGTTGGCATAAGGATAGACTATGGAAAAATAAGATTAGCAGAACACACGTTCTCCTAACGGGGGCTACATTGCCACGTGCCTCTACTGTTTGCGTTCTGAAATGAATTTAACCGTTTACTTCAACCCAACTTTCTAGCTATAGCTTTCAGTTTTTCGGTGATCAAATTGAGGGCATTCTTGTGAAATGATAGGTATCCTTTTCTCTGGTGACTAAGCTGCCTCCACTATGATATCAGGAGTTGGCTGTCTCAGACTTATCAAGGAACAAGCTACAAATATGGAGAAGGTAACAGAAAAACACCCAGCAATTCTTTTGCAGGAACAAGGTCCTAAACCATCCAGTATCAGAGATGAGAGTACGACGAACCACCGTAGTTTGAGGTTATACTGTCTCTCTATGAAGGACTCAATAATGGGTACTTGTCATCCTTTCTGTCATTTCAATTAACTCTTACCTAATTCAGTCAGTCAGTTATTCTTCGTTTTTGCCGCAGCGGGAGATAAAGTAACAAAGGGTGACTTGGAGAAATTAACTGACATGATTAACAAAGTAGAGATGCTATATCACGACGGTACTACAGCGCTCTTGGATTTCTACGCTAAGATTATATTGCGAAGGTACTATGTAGTATATAGTGGATAATTGGATTCGTTTTCTGTTTTTAGTTCATAAACCTCGACAACAAGTTGCAGATGCGGAGGCCCTACTCAATATCACACAGACATTATTTCTCTACCTTAAATCCTCTGAGAAACCAAAGGATGTATCGAACTTTGTTTCATGTGTGGTTCAACAATACGAGGAAAGTACTGCGTCAGAGGGTTGCAAATCTATATCATGGAAGAGGTTGGGCTTCAATACTTCTTCTATCTTCAGGGGAGCAGCAGGAGTTCGCACTATGTAAACATCCTTTTAACTTGTTGACTCGTAACATACGGTTTTCTGGTCTTTCCCACCTGAATGCAAAATAAATTCAGGTTAGGATCGATGGATACCAAACTATCCGAAGAAAGATCAATAACTCGTAGGAAACGCCCGAGGCCAGTGAAAACTCTAAATCCCCTTGAGGTGAATTAATAAAGATTGCTTCTTATTATCAGTGGAGACTCAATTTCATAATAGCAATTTGAGTATTGCTCAAAACTGCATATAAGAAAGTCCATACCTGTTCATGACTTTGCAGTTGTTTGTTCCTATCCTTGCTGTAGGTGGAAGAAGACGCCCCTTCTGCAAACAAAATTGAGACAGATAGAAATATTGTAGCGATGTTTGAAATTTTGAAAAAGTGGAAGCTTATCCAACTGGAGAAGCTAGTCCTGAACAGATTATCATTTGCTCAGACTGTCGAGAACATCTTTGCACTTTCATTTCTAGTCAAAGAAGGAAGAGCTGAAATAAAAGTCAATGAAAGCGGAATTCATCTAGTCGGTGAGAGGATATTCAATATCTATACCTTCCCCCATTATCTCTATTGACATAGGCAAAAAATTACCGAGCTCAAATCTTACCAGCCCCAAGAAATGCTCCAATGATAAAGGAAATTGCTAGTGGAGAGCATTCTTATCATCACTTTATTCTCAGATTCGACTACAAAGATTGGCAGGTAATTAACTAAAGTCATCTTCATTAGTTACTCAAGACTTGGTTTGGGATATAGAGTTCTTAGATCATTGATTTTAAAGTTCTAGCAATTCATTTTGCGTTACCACTTGCTATCTGCATATTTTAACTCCTTTTTCCCCAGTTAATGTTGGAAACTGTGGAGAAGGGTGAAGAAGTAATGCCTCATAGGATCAGAACAGATAGCGGTTCTTCATCTGTCGAGAAGCTGTAGAGGTTCGAAATAAAGTCAGAGGCCTATGAAGATTTGCAGATGTTTTGAAGCAACTCATAATGTTAGAGTAACCACTATCTGAGGATACCCCATTGATATGGAAAGTTCTATACATATACTTAAAGGTAAAATTGATTTCAATGTCCTAAATAATTGCTTAGCATATTCACCAAATGACAATAAATAGTTCGAGTTATGTCTCTACCACACATTATTGTCCATCATATGTTTTTGTTTAAATCTTTTTACGTTTCTGATTACTCGGTTCTGTCATTTCCACTGCAGCCTTCGATAAAGCAGTGAAGAGTTAGGAGTGAATATGAATAAATAGCAACGGTAACTACATATTGTGATATTGGTATCAGTTTCTCGAACTTTTTGGTATAGAAATGTCACATGTGTACTATAATTTCTATCACAATTGCAAACGTTACATTGGCTCTCTTCGTATACATTCCTAGTTCATATATAAATGCCAATGACACAGACCTGCACATTTTGTTTAGGAGTTTCTCCTCTTTGGCTATCCTAAAATACGCCTTACCTTCAACAACTGGGAATCCTTTATGAGGAACGAAGGTGGAATCTGTCGCCTACTTCAGTACTGCAAGATTCTGTATAATTCATCACAGGTTTTGAGTTTGTGTTTCTTGAAATCTGATAGAACTGGATCTGACCCTAATAAAACCTGGACTAGTTTACCTGTTCAATGTTTTTTCCCTTGGTGGTTTATAATTTCATATACCCCTAAATACACCACCACTTGACCACCACCACCAATCTATCCTTCTCCCGCTTTCCCCTCGCCTATGGTTGTTGTTTTAGACTGTTATAATTCTGTACTCAATAGAGTAAGATAATCATTATCCTACTTCTTCAAAGAAGAGAATTGATCCATAGAATTTGCATTGAAATTTTGATAAACGGCCAACCGTGCCGGTCATTATATTGCATCTTCATCTTGCTATCTTTATCTTGGAGATAGATTAGTACATTTCGGATTTGAACTCAGAATTCTTTTAAGTCTTAGAGCATCTACAATGTAAAACTAAAAAAAAACTCAAATTGTCTTATATGTCAAGGCTCAATTGTATTCTCTTAACTAGATGTCAATATTGAGATTCTCAATTCAAAATACATGCATCTCCAATACAACACTCTAAAAACTTAAAAATAACCTAGGTATCATTTCCTAGATGGTTAAATTTGTTTTTAATATTGAGTGACCAATTGAGATTCTCAAAAGAAATTTCAAATATTTAGTTTCTTCTTGTGATATCTCAACATTAAATGATGCCACGTCATTTTGAGATCCAAATTGAAAGTTGCATTAGACAAAAATTTCTAAGTGTCACTTTGAGTTTTTTAATTTGAGTGTTGCATTGGAGATGCTCTTATGTTGGATTGTGAGTTGTTTAAACCATTTATACCTTTATCAGATATTGATCGCAATTAGAATTGTCTAATCCATTTTGGATTCCCAATTGTCTATAAAATTTCAAGTGTTGTTTTTTTTTGCAAATAGTAAATGCTATGAATGAACTTCAACCATTAGATATGAGTATATGACAAATCTTTATGTTAGTTTACCAATTTAACGGATACGATTCTATTACTTTTTTTTTTTTGTTAAGGGATACGATTCTATTACTTATAGACTCAAAACAATTGGGACCCTTGACTTGGTCAATACTAGTCAACAACCTTTCCTGATATATATGTCATTTTCCCTCTTTATTTCATTCACAACCAACATTAACAACTCACAATTCCAACTCTTATACATCTGATCTGATCAAAACCTCTCTCTCTTCTCTCTCTGAAATTTCTCTATTATATGAATAATGGCGACGAACTGTGAATCATGTACGGTTGATAGCAGTGATGGTATTAATCTTCACACAAGGGTATTTAAACCTAGAGAAGGAGAAAAAGATAATATGGTAATTGTTCTTGTCCATCCTTACTCGATTATGGGTGGATGTCAAGGACTATTAAGAGGAATTGCTGTTGGATTAGCAGAGAGAGGTTATATAGCTGTTACCTTCGACATGAGAGGAGCTGGTAGATCTACTGGAAAACCTTCTCTTACTGGTTTTTCAGAAATTAATGATGTTATTTCTATTTGCAAATGGGTCTGTCAAAATTTGTCTACCCAAAGGATTTTGTTGGTGGGTTCTTCTGCAGGTATGTCTGATTATCTTTTCCTACTATTTTATTTCATTTTTAAAGGTGGATTAGTTAGTTTTTTGGTTTTAATTGATGGGTTTATGAGTTTTATGAAATGGGTATTTCTTTGTTTATTTATCTTGTCAAGAATGAGAAAGCTTGGGTATTCTGACATGAATGCTTAGAATTTTGAGTTGGTGATGAAAATGGGTATTCAGTAAAGATCTGATGAAGATGATGAATTAGGGGTTTGGGAAGTTTGGGGTTCCTTAATTTACTTGTAGGTCATGTATTTTGCTAGGTTTTTTGGATCTTTAGTCCGACTTGACTGTTAGAGGAGACCCAAAATATGAGAGAAGTTTGACAATGTGATCTATTGATTGAAGTTTGGATGGGTACCTCAGTACCTGATCAAATCAGTTTTAGCAGTTCTACAACCAGTTTTGGAAGTATAAAATACTCAATATGATTAATAGTTCATGTTTGATCTGAAATTGAGAACCATAGAGCTAAGAGATCTAATTTAGTTAATGAAAAATGTGATGCCAAGGAACTTCAAATATCAATCTGGAAAGAACCTTAGAGCTGAGAGATGTAAGGTTTATTCATTCGAAAAGTATTAATTACTCCTTTACTAAGATTACTAATATAGTATTGTCGAACCGAGTCTTCCCCACCAAGCCAGAATCAAGATTTTAGACCGTTAATGACTAGAAATTGCATAGAATTCAATGCGATAACTTTCACTAACACTAAGTATTTTTATTAACCTTGCTTTAATTGGATATCCTTGCTTTATCGGATGTCCTTGCTCTAGCCATTAATGTCCTTTGAGCGATTTCTTCCACTCAAACAACTAAGAATTGAAGCCATTTTGACTAGTCTGAAGTATTTTGTGATCAAACATAACCAACATGTGGACTTCCAGTTTGTGCGTTATTTTGCGTTACATCTAGATTCAAATGGAGAACATAGTTGTTTACTTTCACTTGCAAAATCAACGATTTGGTATACTGCACTATAACTTCTTAGAAACTCCAGATCTCCCCACTACAAGTTAGTTTTATTCGTTCAATCTTCAATACAGGTTCCGCTTTCTCTCTTCTCAAACTTGTTCCGGGCACCTTGCCCATTCCTTCTGTTCGGATAACGGATCACATTCCTCAAGGGAGTCACTATTTTTATGACTAAGTTTGTCAGTTGGCATACATTATGATTGTACTCTATCATTGCCGTAATTCCATTTTGCTTAGATGGTTTTCCTAGATTTCTTATGTTGTTTCATTGCAGTTAATCAGATTGATTTCCTAATCTACTTTGTTTCTTTTGTCCTGAAGGTGCACCAATTTCAGGTTCTGCAGTCGATCAGATAGAACAAGTGGTAGGCTATATTAGTTTGGGCTATCCATTTGGTTTGACTGCTTCAATCCTTTTTGGCCGACACCATAAAGCGATCCTAAAATCCCCAAAACCGAAACTCTTTGTTATGGGAACAAAAGATGGTTTTACGAGCGTGAAACAACTAGAAAATAAGCTTAAATCTGCAGCAGGTCGTAATGAAACCCACCTAATTGAAGGAGCAGGGCATTTCCAAATGGAAGGGCCCTCTTACGATTCTGCAATGGTAAGTTTAATACTTGAGTTCGCATCATCGTTGTAGGACCAGCTTATAAGATTCTTGTTCTTGTACTCGTCGAATGCCTCGAAAAGAAGATTTAAACACAAGAAACCATTATCAGTCATCTTCTCTCTTATCTTGTTGAAGTGAGAAACTGTCGCTCATGTGTTTTCCCCGAAGAATACTTATGTACATGGGGGGGGGGGGGGGGGAGTTCATGGGTATGAAATTGCTTTTCGGTGTATTTTTTAGTGGTGAAAGGTTAAACTATCGTTCTAGTGTTGTACATTATGAATTAATCTTTGGGAATGAAATATTGGAAATTTGTATTCCACAATTAGCTTCCATACTTTGTTGTAAAATATGCAGTCTCTTGTTAAATAAAGAGGCAAAACAGAGTAGTCTGATCTCAAATAACACTAGGAAGGCTAATTTAAGGTCTTTTCATGGCTGACTTCTTAATAATTTTACATAGCTTTACTAGTTGAATTTGCTCGATCAAAATACAGATTAACCTGTCCTAAACTGTCCACTGTTCAAGAGATCGACCGCACCTAGTGTGAGTGGACTTGAGGTTAGAACATTGGCATTTTACATGAGGGTAGAAAGATATAGGACTTCAAATTCTTGTCGAAGCTAGCCATCAGCGTCGTGGTGATCATAAGAGGCATTTCTACCTTCACCGCCCATATGACCATCTGATCTACCACCACCTCCACGCAAATTGTCATCGAGTCCCATCTTGTTCTGATTACCACCACCATATGGACGATTTCTCCAACCTCGATCATGGTCCATTGATTGCCCATGTGAGAATCTATGCTCCCCATCACCTGTTGCAAACCAAAACATATTCATTGAGAACAGAAAATGCTGTTACATTAATGAGAAACTCCAAAGACAAAAATGGTACTTGATTCCTATCAAGAAATATAATTTTATTTATTGCCTCCATAATATCTAAAACACGGAACAACTTTTGGCCTAAAGTATGGAGACATTAAAAAACTCAGACTGCATAAAATGACTCCTGATCGCGTTAGAAACTCCAAACAAGAAACAGTATGGTGACCAAATCGATTGTGTTAGAAACTCCAAATAAGTATCTAATTGATTTTACCCTCTCCGAAACAAGCACACACAAGAAGCAAAAGCGCAGGCCTTACTTTTGCCTTCTTGGAGAGTTCTGGAGAGGCGATACGAGAGTATCGCCTCAAGGAACTCATCTCGACACTAGAGTTTCGTAGTATTAGTGGATTCCTATGATGCTGTTACACCAAACCACCAATGTGCTATTTTTCTTTCACTTGTACAGTCTAATAGTAGTGGCCAAGTCCCTAAATCATATATGGTTATTTCTGATACTAGTGGCGTCTTCTTGTTGCCAAGGTCTAACTAAAGGACGTAATTTTACATAAAACACAACCAACAATTTAAAATTTTATCAACAGCTTGCACACATAAAGCAATACAAAGGGTATATTCAGTTATTACCACTCTCGCCATCAGATGCTTCTTCAAGCCTTTCAATCGCATCAACCAGGGTTTGCTCTTGGTCCTATTATTCAACCAAATAATATTACATATTGCTTGATGGATATCAATGAGTGGTAAATTGTGAAATAATAGCTCTTACTTTCAGCACTTTCTTGGCCTTTTCAACCTCAAGAGGGTCAGGATGACTTGCACCAAAAACTCTTTCAACCTGTTAAATCAACTAACATTAGAGAAGACAAAGATGGACCAATGGGAAAAAGCAAAATATAATAAATGAACACTGCCTCTATTGACATGTTGGATCAAGCTGTTCAGAAAGTACCTCCTTAATCAGAGTATCTGTGTGAAGTATTTCGATATCATCCAAAGCCTTCCTACCAATGCCATTCTGTGATGGTGGGAAATCTTTTTTTGATTGACCTTTTGGGCCTCCCCTCCCTCTCCCAGCTCCAGGAACAGCACCACCACGTCCCATGGGTTTCTTATTCCCACGACCTTGTCCTCCACGACCTCCTCGACGAGGGCCTCCCGGATCCTCACCTTCCCACCGGATGTCCTCATGAGAAATCTATTAAGCGATTAAATACTTCACAAAATCAGATACATGCTGTCTTAGTAGTTCTACATCCTACAATTTGTAAGACCATTGTTAACATCTTCCACAACATCCCCACCGTTTAGACGTGAAGGTATTGGCCAGATTTATATTTAGCTTGTGATATCTTTTTCGCTAGAAAAAAATGGAACATTGTGATACCCTTCATTTTGAAGTCATTCGGTAAGAAAAGGAAGAGACTGACATTTTCATAGCTATGAATATATATTGAGGAGAAACAGCTATTTCAGCCTAGCAGTTAAGATATTGCCATTACCTCTTTAAGGTTAACCCATTCCCATGTCTCGTCCTTCGTATTTATATCATAGACAAGAGCATGTCGACCCTAAAAACAGTACACAAAAGAGATAGTTTAGCTACAAAATCATCCTGCTTTGGACTTATCAGGCCAACAATTTAATATACCTCAGAAGCATTGTAATTAGTTATAACAGCCTCATAAAAGTTATTGTCCGCAGGCCACCTGGTTTGAACTTTCCGTCCAATGAGATCTGTTGGTTCATTTGCAACAAGAGCAGCAGAAGACCCATGGATAGGAGCTTGCCCCCTTCCAGTTTGACCACTAGAAGGGAATGGTATTGAATTCATTGCAGGCCCACTAGGCAATGACTGGCCCTGTTAAATAAAAGATATAGGAAAAGGTTGGATGTGTTAGATTCTAATTCCTTATAAAGTATCTCCATTTTTAACTAGTTAACTTACTGGTTTAGGCTTCTTTCCCCTGGATCCTGCCACAGGTGCTCGTTTTGCAGAAGATGACGTCGGTTGCATTGCTGCACCAGATGTTTGCGGACGCAGAGCAGGGGATGGTGCATTCAAGGATAGGGAAGGCACTGACTGTGATGTCTTTGGTTTTTTGCGAGATGCTGAGACAGAAGGACTTGGTAGCGGATCGTGAACAGGTTGAGCAGTATTGTGCATGCTGGATTGATGCCCACCTGCCTGTCTCCACTCCCTAGTTCAATTATGCAAGAAAAAGAGAAGTCCTATTAAAGAGAAGAACTTACTGAACATATAAATTTTATGAATTGATCTAAGGAAATGAACAAAAGCACGTTCATAACATTATTAAACCTTATCCTCCGAATGGTATCATCTGCATTAACCCTGCCAAGAAGTTCTCTGTGTTCTTCATCTGATACTCTCAACTCTTTTCTAAGCTCCGTTATTAAACTTTCCTTATCCTGACAAAGTTATAGTTTGTACAATTCATAAGTAATTGGTCAGACTTCAGACCTGAAAGATAAAGTCGAAAAACATAACTAAAGCACACCATGAAGGAAAATTATGATTCATATATACCCAAGAAATAGCATCCGATTGAGCCTTGAAGGCTCGCAAGACTGAGCAGTAGGCTTCTTGCTCAATATGGTGGATTTGAGTTTCCATGTCAGCATGCGTCCTTGAATATGGAACAGAACCCGCAACTGCAGATCTTCCGTTCCCAGTTGGATGGCCCCCTCTTGGGACTCTATTCTGATGTGAAGGAGGAAGATCATCATCTGTCCCTGCAGGAATCAAGGTACACGAATATAACCATTGATACAGGAAGTAAGTAATATATTACATCAGTATAAAAATTAACCCAGTGCGTTAGGAGGAAATAAGCAAGACTGATTACATATAAAAAAACGAAAATGCAACAGGTTAAAAATTATAAGGTCCAACCGTCCAACCCTACCAGTTCCTTCTGATAAAAACTTTAGTGAGTAACCAAATTGTAGAGAGAGATGCAGAAGCAAACCGATGTCAGAAAGGATGGGTTCTACTGAGATAGATTTCAGTGGCCGCAAATATTTTGTGATTCTCTTTTCATCTCTTTTATTCATGTGCGGGAAAAAATTGCTCTTAAGAACTTTTGATGGTCTTCTAAATCAGAAAATGACCACACCTACGAACAATAGGCAAAATACCAAGGACTGCTACACTTCTGTGGTTATTTTTTGTTACTCTTGGTTGTAGAAAGACGAGAAACTTAAATGTAGAAACTAATAAATCACTTCATATCAAATCTGTACTTTGATTACTAATTGCCAAAAGTATATGCACCCGAACTAATTTGAATCCCAATCATATTCGTCTAATTGAGAAGCATTATTAACTATCATTGTATTCAACTAACTATTTTCCAACTTCACGGTAATCCCATTCTGTAAACGTCTATTATTATCTGAAAATGTACATTATTATACTGCTAGAAAAAGAGGGAACAACCTACTAACATGATAAGATTGCAATTGACTAAAATTCTGAAAATTTTCTTTTTGAACTTGATTCTGAAAGTTTTTATTCATCCATTGTCTTTAAATGAGCAAGAATCATAACCAGGAGCAATCTCTTGTTTTGCTTCTACTCAATTAGGTATCAGAAAGCACCAAAAAGAAGGATTATGTATACTACCCAAGCTATCTCCAAACGTTTGGAGCCAATTTAAGAAGGAAACAGTTTTTCAAAAAAAAAGTGAACTTTACACTGAAAATCAATCCAACTTAAGAACCCTGAAGCAAGAGATCAACGCATTAAGCTAGAAACCCTAATTACTCAACTCAATTCACAAAGAAGTTACCATGCCTTGTTTAACATGATATCAAAGTTGAGACAAGTAATGCAACAAAATTCCCTAAATCTAAACCTTACCCATGAAAGAAGAACTTCTAAAGAGCAGAAAACGCGTTTGAAAAGATGAATCTGACTAACTTACCACTGCTATCAGAGAGTTCGTATTCCATAGCCAGGTTTTCCCCAAAAATCGATCTTCACTCGAACAGGTAAAACCCTAAAAACCCACTTCCGTAGTCGAAGAAGGATGAAAAACAACTCTCGATTCTTCAGGAAACAAAGCCGAGATGTGCTAATAATGAGAAATTAAAATCTCCATGTACATTCTTCTCTAACCATTACGACCAAATAACCAATCCGTCTGAGAATGATAGAATCAAGATAGTACTAGAACTCTAAAACAAACCTCCGTCTTCAAGTAGTGATGAAACCAGCTTAAGGTTTAGAGAGAGAAAGCGCAAGATGGAAGAGAGAGAAAGTGGAAGAGGAAGAGAAAGGGGAAAATTAGGGCTTTCGTTTTGAGATAATTCCAGTTTAGCCCCCCAAAAGTGACTAACTCGTGTTTTTGATCCTTTTTTTAACAGTTCATTCACACGTTTCTTTTTCTAGTTCTCAAGTAACCGACCGACCTTCATCAATGACCAGGACTAGATATAAATCAGAAGAGAAAAATGTGATGGTGATCTTCTCCTTCTCTCTCTCTAGAAATCTGGTGTTTCTCTCTCTCTCTCTCTAGAACTATACCACCGCCTCTGTTTGAGGCGATTTTAGACTTTCAGTCACTGTGATTTTCAGTGAATCCATTTATGATTTTGGGTTGCATGTGAAAGTTTGAAATTTGTTATTTGGTGTTTTTTGATTAGATGGATTCGCCAATTAAAGATGAAGTAAATTTGTCGGTTGATTCGATAATGGATGAAACGAATAATCAAAATTTAGGGAAAGAAGAAACGAGGGTTTTATTGAAACTTGAAGATCTGAATTGGGATCATTCATTTGTTCGTGAGTTACCTGGAGATTCAAGAACCGACACGATTCCAAGACAGGTATAAAACAATATTTCTCTTCTTCATGAAAACCTAGTTTCAGTCATTTTAAGAAGGTGGGTTTGTTAAGTTAAACTTGAATACTCATGAAACATTCATTTTCTGTATTAGAACTTAAAAGATGAAGTCATGAAGATTATACTAATTAGGTATTTGTTTACTTGTGATATTGAATCCTTTCAATCAACAGCTCCTAAGTCGTAACTGGATCACTGTTTTAATGATTATGCTTATATTCAATCTCAGCCGGTTGAAGAATTTAGTTTTAGATTCTATTATGATGATTTTAGGTACATGTAATTTGTATTTGCCTAATTATGTTTGAATGAATTGTTAAATTTGGAGAACTTTGTTATGTTTGATTTTAGTCTTTACTAATTTGTTAAGCTCATTTGCTCAATGATACGAGTTAAGTAGTGTTTGGGAAATGTGGTGACTCTTTTGTATTTTTGTAATTGTGGAACCCATGAGTGAGTTCGTTAATATTGCGCCCTTGGCGACTTAATTTCTAATATCTATTCTTTGGGGGTTAAAGCTCTTAAGGTTTTTTAGCCTCTAGTTGCTCATTTTGAACAGTTATTTCTTTGTAATAGGTGTATATTTCTTTGTTGTAAATGTATATTTTGTTGCTTAAAAGTATATTTCTTTCTCCTAATGGTTTCCAGGTTCATCATGCTTGTTATACGAAAGTATCCCCTTCTGCTGAAGTGGAGGACCCTCAGCTTCTTGCATGGTCGGAGTCAGTTGCCAACTTGCTTGATTTAGATCCTAAAGAGTGAGTTTCTAATTATATGCTTCCCATACACAGGGAAGACCTGCTCTAATTCTTTACATACTTGAACCCTCCTGCACTAATGAAGTTGAAATTGTGGATAAAAGATTTTGATATCTCACTGCATTGTTCTACAATTACCTCAGCCTATTTTTTTTTTATTAGTACAAAGTGGGGTCGCAGTGTCGTTACTTAATGTAAAAACTATTTTCAGTCTTCACGTGTTAGTTCTCTATATCTCTGATATTTTCTTCTAACTAAGCCTAAAATTTACCATCAGTCTATGGGCATTCAAGACTTCCGTCAGTTCAGCTACCTCTTAACTTTTGCTTAATGTCTTTGATACTCTTATTTATTTGGTACCTTCTAACTCATATGATGCTAGTTACTCACTGGCTAAAAATAACTTATTTCTTGCTTTCAGATTTGAGAGATCAGATTTTGCCCTCAAGTTCTCTGGAGCATCCCCTTTGGTAGGAGGGTAAGTTCCATTATTTGGAAGGCCTGTGTATACCTTTTCTTGTTTCTCCGAAAATTGATTTTAATCCCGTTGTTGACTTACTTTTACAGCCTCTCCTATGCTCAGTGCTACGGTGGACATCAGTTTGGTACGTGGGCTGGTCAGTTAGGTGATGGTCGTGCAATAACTCTTGGGGAAATCCTGAACTCTCGTGGTGAAAGGTGGGAATTGCAGCTTAAAGGCGCAGGAAAAACTCCTTACAGCCGATTCGCTGATGGTCTTGCAGTTCTTCGTAGTAGCATCCGAGAATTCCTTTGCAGTGAGGCTATGCACAGCTTGGGAATTCCAACAACCCGCGCACTTTGTCTTGTCACAACGGGAAAATTGGTTGCACGAGACATGTTTTATGAGTATGTCCTTCAACACAAGATTCATGTGGATTTGGATGCCTTCTCTTCTGGACCATGCTTATTAAATTAGGGTTCTTCATTTTGTTTATTAAAAAAACTTGATGTGTTATTTTTCTGCAGTGGCAATCCAAAGGATGAACCTGGTGCAGTAGTCTGCAGAGTTGCTCAATCTTTCCTGCGGTTTGGATCTTTCCAAATACATGCTTTTAGAGGCAAAGAAGACCTCGATATAGTTAAATCTCTTGCAGACTACACCATCCGGCATCACTTCCCTCATCTCGAGAACATGAGTAAAACCGAAAGTTTATCTTTCGATATTGGGAAGGAAGGCTCTTCCATTGTCGACTTGACGTCTAACAAATATGCAGGTGATTTTCTTGATTCTTTTAGAAATTTGGAACACTTGAACCATGTAGAACTAAATGCTGTCTCAAGGTAGATTACCTTTCAGAAGTACACTGATGCGATGCCAAATTCAGATGATCTCAGTTAACGATTTGTTGGGAGTAGCTCAGGTTGTTCCAAAACGTTCGATGGATAAATGAGCAACACAGGCCCTAGCCTTAAGTGTATCGTTTTTGTTTAAATTTTTTACTTCTACCTACTTTTATTATTTCTCCAAGTAACATAAATGGACGCTAACATTTGAAGAAGTTTATATCAAAATTCTTTAGGGACTGTTTTTGACAGTTCATTCTCTGCTTGTGGTTCATTTCAGCTTGGATAGTCGAGGTTGCTGAGCGTACTGCATCCGTGATAGCTCGTTGGCAGGGGGTCGGATTCACTCATGGAGTACTCAACACTGATAATATGAGTGTATTGGGTCTCACCATTGATTATGGACCTTTTGGATTTCTGGATGCTTTTGATCCAAGATTTACTCCAAATACCACCGACCTTCCTGGAAGAAGGTACTGTTTTGCGAACCAACCTGATATTGGCCTCTGGAATATCGCACAGTTTACTTCAACATTATCATCTGCAAATTTGATTAGCGAAGAGGAGGCGAACTATGCCATGGAAAGGTACTCTTTTGAGCAGTGGTTTACTGACTAATGGAGATACCCAAGACTTTTGATCGATGTCTAATTTCATGACTTTTACAGATATGGAACTAAATTTATGGACGAATATCAGTCAATAATGACCAGAAAACTCGGCTTGCCGAAGTACAACAAGCAGTTGATTAACAAACTTTTAAGCAACATGGCTGTTGATAAAGTTGATTATACAAATTTCTTTCGGTTGCTTTCCAATATTAAAGCAGACATTAACATTTCAGAAGATCAGCTGATTGTTCCACTTAAAGCTGTTCTTCTTGATATTGGTAAGGAACGTAAAGATGCATGGATCAGCTGGGTACAGACCTACATACATGAGGTATTACTCGTTTGACTCAACACTTCGATCCTATTTCCTGTATACTGACCTGTAGTAATTACATACAATTAGCATATGATGTACATCATAATTTCAAATTTCGTTCTTTTATTCAATTTTTTTCTCTCACACGAACTCTTTTATGTCTCAAAAGCTGGTTGCTAGCGGCATACCAGACGACCAGAGGAAAGCCGCAATGGACTCTGTAAACCCTAGATATATTCTTCGGAACTATTTGTGCCAAAGTGCTATAGATGCAGCGGAACAAGGTGATTATGGAGAGATTCACAGGCTTCTGAAAGTCATGGAACGACCTTTTGATGAGCAGCCAGGAATGGAGAAATATGCACGTCTACCACCTGCATGGGCATATCGACCAGGTGTCTGCATGTTGTCATGTTCCTCTTGAACATAGTACAAATTTTGAGAGAAACAAGTGTAGCTTTGACTGTATATAACAGCGAAATTTTTGGTTACTCCAACAATGAAATACAGAAGCTGTTTAGTGGTTTTGTGGTTTTTCTAAATGGGACTCAGTTCTAAAACAAGCAGATAAGGATCAGCATATGAATCTGTTGTTTTCTTCTAAGGTATTTTATATCAGACTGACTGGGAAACCAGAAGCGAAAAAGAATGTAGTTTTCAACTTCATGAATTCTAAGCAGTAACTTGTTATCCTTTGGTAGATTTTGATGTCATGATTATTCTGTGACTTGTTCTTTCACTCCCCAAAGAATTTGTGTAAAATATTCGGAAACTAATTCTATCCACTCGGTGTTTGAAACCTCAAATCCAACTTCCCTGATGGCCTTTCCTTTTTAAACTTCGCAATATGTCTACAAAAACATATTAACATCCTAATCATTTACGTAATCGGTCAGGTCTATTGAGAAGAAATCGGCTATGCCGTGAATAGTTGGATATAGAAATAGCAAAACAGAACCCATAGGTTGACAAGGGATAAAGGCTGGAAATTCCAAGTGACTGTTGATTGGCACAACAAGTGCAGTGAATAAAATTGTTCTAAAGTAACTCTTTCTTTTCATCAAAACAAAAAAGTAACTCTTTCTCAAAATGGTTACCATACTATAACAACCTCTCCGTACGTATGCGCGCTGTTAAAAGCTCTGCCACTGTTCAATTGATAAGAAATACTCTGCTGTTTTATCTTTGTGACTTTCTATGTTGGGAGGCTCGTGAAGGACTTTCTCCAACAAAACAAAATTGGGAAGTGTAAGCATTACAAAAATATCGTCCTATTTCGAGGCAATCTTATGCAGTCCAATTTGAAGATCAGATGATATGGAAATGAGAAGAGGATGAGAATTGTGCCATACTGCTTTAAAAACTCTTTTCTGGTGAGCTTTCACGGACTGAGATGGTACATTAGCTGTATATCTGATGTCGAAGATATGGATCATTGGATCTGCTGAGCCAGAAGATATGTATAAACCATCAGGAGACCATGCTTGATTTATCAAGGCTGATTGTGATTCACTGCTTTCTTGTTTCCACCCAAATTCATGAATCTCAGTTTGCTTCAATCTGATATCATACAATCGAAGTTGTTTTCCTGGAGTCCTGCAAACCCATTAACCAAATTGAGCTGATAGAAAGAAAAGAAGTATCTTGAATGTAAAGATCGACTTTTTAACACTTCCTCCGCTAAAGAAAGAAAAAAAAGAAGGCGACCCCGGGAATTGGATGCACAGCGAAGCTGAACTAGAAACTTAAGGGAGATAATGTATTTGATCAAAAAAGTATTTCTAACTAGCTATTTAGAAGAAGATTATTGTTTATATTATCGAACAGAAAAGAAAGAAACTTTTATTTTACCCTGTTTGCACCATGAAAAGGTTGAAGTCAGTTGGATTAGGCAAAATGCTCAAGCATTTGCTTTCTATTTGATGCCTAAAATCAGCTTGTCCTGTCACCATATCATAACCGACAATTCTTTTGTCTACTCCAGCGGACATTACTATCTGTTTTTGCTGCAATCCAGCAACACCCATTACAGCAGAAGTATGCAAGTTCCTGTGCAATGCCTTCGGTTTCCACGAGTTTTCACCTCCTTTCTGTCTCCAAATTACCACTCCATGATCACTGCCACCCGTCACAAAACACGAGTCATCCCATGGCATAAAGCTTATACTGTTGATAATGCCTTTAAGATGAGGTTTCTCTTCTAAGAAGGTCACTTGCTTTTCCTATCAAACAACAATATAAAAAACAACACCTTTAATATTGAAGAAAATTTCATTAAAGAATATAGAGAAGATGCAAGAAAATCAATTTCAATCATGGGATGTGCACGATCTCGACTTGTTCTGCTACAATCCTTATGGCTCCTACCTGTTGAGATGCACTGAGATTTAGGATTGAGACCTGAGCATCCCCACCGTCAGCAGTATAGACACAGAATAAACTATCTCCTCGTGGATGCCAGGCGATATCTTCGGGCCATCTCCTCTTTGGAGATATACAATCTGTAGTACTAAGTAAGCAGGCACCTGATCTGCAGTTTCAAAACCATTAGAACTGGTTCCCCAGCTGCACGATTACTATATATCCCACCGAAGCAGGGATTAACTGAAATACAAGAGATAGAAGACATTATTTGCAGAAAAGGAAGAGGAAATATCGACTGATTGCAAGAAAACCAAGGAGTAGCTTGGCTAAAATTAATAACATATTAGGGTACACCAGGTACACTATGGATTGATTGCAAGAAATAAGAAATAAGTACCAATAAGAAAAAAATGAAAACAAATACAATTGGAAAGATGTTCATCAGAGAAGGTTTACCTGAAAAATTAATAAAAAAGCAACCTAACAACACTACTATGTTTTCTGTGCGAAGACTTTCGTTGCACGCACTGAACTTGAAACTAAAGAAACATATCCTACTTGATATCGTTGTACAATAGGAAAAAAATAGATTCATGTTTTCATCTCCAAGTCAACTGTCGTATTCATAGTAATCATAGAACATGGTTAGATTAGTTAAATATGGGGTTAAGTTGATTTAGAAACAGCTGACAAGCTTTTTAAGCAAAACATTTCTTGTTCACAACAAGCTAACCAATCTTTAGCAAACTAGCTATTACTGTATCCTTCACTTGATCATTTTCATCAATTTCAGAGTTCAATAGATTGCCAAACGCAAGCCTTTCCTAGTTAGCTCAGAGCTAGAAACTCAATGATATGGTAGAAAATCCAAGACACATTTTAATATTTTCACCCCATCGCACTTTTTTATGTTAAAGATATATACAAAGATGACAAAAAGCTACCCTAGGCCTAGTAGTAGACATAAAAGAGTTTCAGTAAAAGTACCCCTTGCTCCGAACTTGCCAAAGGTTGACGACTCCATCCAAAGCACTGCAAAAGAATACAAAGAAATGGTAGTAATCAGAGACACAGAAAAAGTTAGATTAACCAAGTTGTACAAAATATATCAGAGAAAAAAAACTGACTGAATAGTGTACTCCTAGAAACTTTGGGGCTTTATACGGGCAGCTTGTCTTAATTATCTTCAATCGAGAAATTCTTTCTTGAATACTAGACAAACAAATAATTTGACCACTAAGTAGGAAACAACTCAGACCCATTAATATGACAGTTAGGAAGTCAAAAAGTGAATGAATGTAAAACCACTACAAGTAAAAAAACAACCAGGCGGGTCACTTTGAATGGGCAACTGAGTAAAGACAACATCAATCTTGCATATGTAAGTTATGAACTCAAGAGGTGTAAACACAGTAACACACCCGAAGAAGCACTAATATTCTTTTCTAATACAATCAGAGAGAAATTATTGTGAACAATGCATCGTATTGAAGTGGATCCCACAAGATTATGGCATACTAAACACTCTGTAATATTCCATGACACTTTTTATGTTCTTTCAAATCCAAACATCATAATGATTACAAGGGAGGTGCTACTTTTCTATATTTCCAACGTGATCTCACTTCTCCACTTTAGTTGTAGGTGAAAAGGATATAAGAAAAATTAACCCAGAAAAAAACATAAGCTACATTTTAACTCTTAGATCTTAAATTTTTAAGTTTTTTTTTCAATTACCTTGTCACAAAGAGTTCATCGTCAAATGGATTCAAGGCAAGACTTCTCAATTTTCTCTTGTGTTGGCTAGAGATATGAACATCAGATTTACAACGGATTAAACAGGGTGAATCCGAGCTCCTTATCAGGGGAATCACTTCCTTATGTTCTTTCTGCTCTGGAATAATCAAGAATGTATCAAGTCAACCACATGAATTTTGTTGCATACTGGGAAACAAGTAATTAATCCCATTGAGCGTAAGCAAAAAATTACCTAATTTCCTCTTTCGCCCTTTATCTTTCGACTCAACAATTTCCATCTTAGAAGACGATTTATTAAATGAATCTCCTTTTGGTTTTCTAACACTGTCAGGCTGAGTAGAGTCCGGTACATTATTTAGATTTCGAGGAGTTTGAACGGCAGGAATAAGAAGCTTGGGTTTTTTTGAAACTTGGGTTTCGACTGGACAATGAGCTTCATCAGTGGAGGAGGGGCTCAATGATCTGCACTCCCGTTTTACATCAGTACTACCACGGTTCTTCAGTTTTTCTGACCCCGTAGAATGATCTCGAGACCGAAGCCGAGCAAGTTCAGATTTTGAATCACGCAACTTCTTCTCTGCTTGTTCAAGCTGCATACTACTTAAAGTTAGATAAACATGTACAATTTCCATACACACATATATCGAACCAATTTTTTATCCCCACGGATAGAATTTAGCATTTGCACTGTTTATTTTTGTCGCCGATATTACTTCTATAAGCAACTCAATTGCAGAGGTAAAATCTTTATACCCGAAGTAGTAAATCACGATGACACATTAACTATCAAAAGTCACTGAAAGAAGTGGACTAATTACTATTTGATTGTTGACAAAAGTTTATATAGGTCATTTTTCGATTTACTCTAGTTCTTACATGTACCAGTGCACATGTCAAAACCTATCACCTAAAAGAGTGAAATCGATATTTTCATCGGGTCATTTTCAAATTTCATATAACCAATACTAACTGCTAACATGATTCTTTACTTAAAGTTGACCACAGTCTTTATATATATAGAGCAATGAGAGGGTAATGAGATAATGAAAAATAACAACCTGGGATTTGTAATAATTGAACCTGTTCTTGAGGTTTTCAACTTCTTTAGTTCTGTGTTCAATGAGGGCAACCAAAGCATCTTCCTGTTCATTTTCATCTTCTCCACTATTCTCCTCCATTTCCTCACCAATCTCCAACTTGGGCTTCTTCAAAATGCTCTTCATCTTCTTCTTCTTCTACAAAGTAAATATTTTTTTTTTTGCTCAATCAAACTTTCACCCTTTTGAAGTCTAAATGAAGCAGATGAACCCACAAAACTCAATTCACAAAACCCTAAAAGAATCAAGAACTCGAAAATGTACTAAGAAGTTGTGGGAAGAGGAAGTATTAAGAACTCAATGATCTCTCCACGACCTGCCCTTTTTTTGAAAGAGAAACAACTAATAAGACGATGATCTTGAAAATAGATTGTGACTGCAGATTCAAATTTGAAGCGGACACATTTACATCCAAGACAAGCGGGATAGTATGGGTTTAAGGACTCCTACTGAAGGCGGTCCTGGACTCCTGGTTTATTTTTCCGGTTCGGATCGCGCGGCGGGCCAATGACAAGTGAACCTGCGGCATTTTCCCAACCATGGTTTGGAAAACACACGGTTGTTTACTCAAGTAGTCAAGTGTGGTATTTTGGGAAACACGACTTTGAGAGATAAAACAAAATAAATATGCCGAGAATAAAGACTTTGGTAAAAATATAAATTTGACAACGTTCATTTCGGATTCCTCTAGTCATCCAATAAAGAGATTTTACCGGGAGGAAAGTCATTTTGATATTACACGAGGATAAAAAGTCATTTTGATATTATACGAGCGTGAAAGTATTATTTTGACAACATATGCGTAAAATATCAATTTCATATTATAAAAGGGTAAAAATGTAATTTTAGTTGTATAAAGTCAAAATGTCACTTTGACAATTTTATAAACATGTCATTTGGTAAAAAGGACAAAAATATCATTTGCCCTGTATAAAGAAAATTTTATTTTGTTAAATTGTATGGGTAAAAATTTCATTTTGAACGTATATGGAGATTAGGTTTTAAGTATCCGAATGTATTAAAATATTTTTATTTTGATTTTTTTACTTTCACGGAAACTAATTCACAGAGAAGAGCAAAGAATTAAAAGTGGACTATTTCATAGAAATAGATTCTTTAGGGGATTAAAGTGATGAAATTATTTTTTTGTATCAAGTGGTGGAAATACTTATTTGGATTTTTGAGCCAGGGGTCCAAAAAGTGGGGGGTAAACCCAAAAAAAATCCACTCTTGCCCAAAAATGAGTTGCAGGTCCAAATGTCAGTTTTTTTTTTTTTATTCCCCTCTTGCCCTTGGACGGGACATGCTGACGTTTTCCTGAAAAAAAAAATGTCTGGTAAATAAAATAATTTACCAGTACACGAAAAATTCAAAGTTTCAAAATTTTTTGAAAATTTGAAATTTTCAAACGAAATTTCAAATTCCCGCCCAGCAATCCATCTCTTCCCGGTAAATAAAATAATTTTCCGTACACAAAAAAATTTCAATTTTCAATTTTTTTTTAAATTTTCAAACGAAATCTTTTTTTTCGAAATTTTCGAAATTTTCAAATTTTCGAAATTTTCAAACGAAATTTCAAATTCCCGGCCAAATTTTCAAAAAATTTGAAAATTTTAAATTCCCGGGCAAATTTTAAATTTTTTTTGAAAATTTTAAATTCCCGCCCAGCAAAAAAGTCTAGTACAGAAAAAAATTTCCAGTAAATAAAATAATTTCCCGGTCACAAATTTTTTTTTTCGAAGTTTTGAAATTTTCAAACGAAATTTCAAATTCCCGCCCAAACTTTCAAATTTTTTTACGAATTTTCAAATTCCCGCCCAGCAAAAATGTCTAGTACAGAAAAAAATTTCCAGTAAATAAAATAATTTACCAAAAAAAATTGCGTTTCCCGGGAATTTTTCGGTGGCTGTTCCGTAATTTTGTGAACAGTACACATTCTGATGGACGGGTTGTCAGATTATTTTTCAGAAAAAAAATCGTTTCCCGAGAATTTTCGATGGCAATTTTGTAATTTTCGATGGCATGAACGGTAAATACTTTATTTTCTAAGGGCCCTTTACGTAATTTTGACCCCCCAAACTGACACATTGGACCTCCTTTACATTTTTAGGCAACTTTGGGTGGGATTTTCATTTTGGCCCCCTTTTTGGACCAAAGACCCAATCCCTCATACTTATTTCCATGGAAATTATTTTATTTCCATGAAAATAAGAGATATCAAACACACCTTCGTAACTTATCATAGTGGAAATAATCACACCATTGTTCGCGGTGGAGTAGGTCCAAGTGTCTAACAAACCGAACCACATAAATCTCTTATGTTCTATGTGCTTGTTTATATCTGTACTTTCAATTATACCTTTCTTGGTTGCTTGTTCTTGGCCATAACAGTTGGCACCGACAACTTGGATTCCACAAAATTGAGCCTTGTATTGTTGGACCACTAATCTGATATAGACGCTGTATATACTAGGCATAACCAGTGTAGGTAGGGCACAAAAAATTCTATCGAACACATTACATTCGGAGCAGTGCCTCCAAAAAAAAGTAATACATCACGAAGGTACTTCAACTTCACTAAAACATATTAACATCCTAATCGTTTATGTAATCGGCCATTGATGAAGAAATCCATCATCCTGTAAATAAAAGATGTTGAGGATATAGAAATAGCACCATAAAAACAGAACCCATAGGTTGAAAATTTGAATTTCAATTGAAAACAGATACAAGCGATGAAGGCCGGAAATTCAAGTGACTCTTGATTGACAGTTTGGCACAACAAGTACAATGATTAAAATTGTTCTAAAGTAACTCTTTCTGAAAATGGTCACCATATTATAACAACCTTTCTTTCGCATAGGCGCAGTTAAAAGCTCTGCCAGTGTTCAATTGGTAAGAAATACTCTGCTATCTTCTCTATGTGATTTTCTCTGTTCCGACATTGGTGAAGGACTTTCTCCAACAAAAGAAAATTGGGAAGCGAAAAGCATTACTAAAATATCGTCCTATTTCTAGGCAATCTTATGAAATCCAATTTGAAGATCAGACGATATGGAAATGAGAAGAGGATGAGTATTGTGCCATACTGCTTTAAACACACTTGACTGGTGAGCTTTCACGGACTGAGATGGTACATTAGCTGTATATCTGATGTCGAAGATATGGATCATTGGATCTGCTGAGCCAGAAGATATGTATAAACCATCAGGAGACCATGCTTGCTTTATCAAGGCTGGTAGTGATTCAGTACTTTCTTCTTCCCACCCAAATTCATGAATCTCGGTTTGCTTCAATCTGATATCATATAATCGAAGTTGTTTACGAGGAGTCCTGCAAACCCATTAAGCAAAATTAGCTGGTTAGAAAAAAAAAGTATCTTGTTTACATCGACTTTTTGACAATTCCTCGCTTCTTTAGTAGTAATACAAGGCTACCCCGAGGATTTGATGAACAAAGCAGAGCGGAAGCTGAACTAGAAACTCTAAGGGAGATAGTGGATTTGACGAACAAGTCTTTCTAATTAGCTATACTATAAGAGGATCATTGTTTATACTATTGAACAGAAAAGAAAAAAAGATTTAATATTACCCTGCTTGCACCATGAAAAGGTTGAAGTCAGATGGATTAGGCAAAACGCTGAAGCATTCGCTTTCTATTTGATGCCTAAAATCAGCTCGTCCTGTCACAATATCATAACCGACTATTCTCTTGTCTACTCCAGCGGACATTACTATCTGTTTTTGCTGCAACCCAGCAACACCCATTACATTAGAAGTATGCAAGTTCCTGTGCAATGCCTTTGCTTTCCATGAGTTTTCACCACCTTTCTGTCTCCAAATTACCACTCCATTATCACTGCCACCCGTCACAAAACACGAATCATCCCATGGCATAAAGCTTATACTGTTGATAATGCCTTCAAGATGAGGTTTCTCTTCCAAGAAGATCATTTTCTTTTCCTGTTGAACAACAATATCGAAAACAACACCTTTAATATTGAAAAAAAAAAAATTCATAAAAGATATAGAGAAGATGTAAGAAAATCAATTTCAGTCACAGGTCGCGCATGATCTTGGTTTCTTATGTTAGCAATCCTTATGACTCCTACCTGTTGAGTTGCACTGAGATTTAGGATTGAGACCTGAGCATCCTCGTCATCAGCAGTATAGACACAGAATAAACTATCTCCTTGTGGGTGCCAAGCGATATCTTCGGGCCAACTCCTCCTCGGAGATACACAATCTGTAGTACTAAGTAAGCAGGCTCCTGATCTGCAGTTTGAAAACATCAGAAATGATTCCCCAGGAGCACAATTATTATAAATCTCATGGAAGCAAGGATTTATAGAAGACAAGATAAGTCCAGAACAACTGAGAGGTCATAAAAATTCAAACCATATCTACCAATAAGAAAAAAAATGAAAAGGTTGACTGAAGGAACCCATGCGACCCTTTACTGAGGCCAATATACCAATATTTGACCAACCTATAAGACAAGAAACTGTAAACAGTGGTCACGGCTGGATAAGACAAGAAACTTTAGGTTCTTATTTGTAAAATAAGAACAACACTACTATGTTTTCTGTGCATAAACGTTCGCTGCACGCACTGAACTTGAGGCTAGAGATACGTACCGTACCTCATACCTTTATAATGATATAACATGGTTAGATTAGTTAAATATGGGGTAAGTTCATTTAGAAACAGCTTACAAGCTTTTTAAGCAAAATATTTCTTGTTCACAAGCTAAACCAGCTATTCCTACCACCAATCTTCAGCAAATCCAACACATTTTAATCTTTTCACCCCATCGCACTTTTTCATGTTAAAGATATATACAAAGATGACAAATAGCTACCCTAGTAGTAGTCATGAAAGAGTTTCAGTAAAAGTACCCCTTGCTCTGAACTTGCCAATGGTTGACGAATCCATCCAAAGCACTGCAAAGAATACAAACAAATGGTAGTAATCAGAGACACTGAGAAAGTTAGATTAACCAAGTTATACAAATATATCAGAAAAAAAGATTGACGGAATAGTGTTCTCCTAAGAACTTTGGGGCTTATACGGGCAGCGTATCTTAATTACCTTCAATCGAGAAGTCTTGCTTGAATACTAGACACAAACAAATAATTTGACCACTAAGTAGTAAACATCTCAGACCCATTAATATGACAATTAGGAAGTCAAAAAGTGAATGAATGCAAAACCACTACAAGTAAACAAATAGCCTGGGAGGTGCTACAGTTCTATATTTCCAACGTGATCTCACTTCTCCACTTCAGTTGTAGGTGAAACAGACATAAGAACTTAAATTTGTAAGTTTGTTTTCAATTACCATGTCACAAAGAGTTCATCGTCAAATGGATTCAGGACAAGACTTCTCAATTTTCTCTTGTGTTGGCCAGAGATATGAACATCAGATGTAAAACGGATTAAACATGGTGACTCCGAGCTCCTTATTAGGGGAATCACTTCCTTTTGTTGTTTCTGCCCTGGAATAATCAAGAATGTATCAAGTCAACCACATGAATTTCTGCTCTATACTGACAAACAAGTAAATAGACCCATTGAGCGTAAGCGGAAAAAATTACCTAATTTCCTCTTTCGCCCTTTGCCTTTCGACTCAGCTATTTCCGTCTTAGAAGACGATTTATTAAATGATTCTCCTTCTCGTTTTCTAACACTGACAGGCTGAGTAGAGTTCAGTACCCTATTTAGATTTTGAGGAGTTCGAACGGCAGGAATAAGAAGCTGGGGTTTCGACTGGGGCAGGACTGGAGAATGCCCTTCATCAGTTGAGGCAGGGCTCGATGGTATGCTATTAGGATTTCGAGGAGTTTGACCAATAAGAAGCTTGGGTTTCCACTTGGGCAGGACTGGAGAATGCCCTTCATCAGTTGAGGCAGGGCTCGATGGTATGCTATTAGGATTTCGAGGAGTTTGACCAATAAGAAGCTTGGGTTTCGACTTGGGCAGGACTGGAGAATGCCCTTCATCAGTTGAGGCAGGGCTCGATGGTATGCTATTAGGATTTCGAGGAGTGTGACCAATAAGAAGCTTGGGTTTCCACTTGGGCAGGACTGGAGAATGCCCTTCATCAGTTGAGGCAGGGCTCGATGGTATGCTATTAGGATTTCGAGGAGTTTGAACGCCAGTAATAAGAAGCTTGGGTTTCGACCGGGGCAGGACTGGAGAATGCCCTTCATCAGTTGAGGCAGGGCTCGATGGTATGCTATTAGGATTTCGAGGAGTGTGACCAATAAGAAGCTTGGGTTTCCACTTGGGCAGGACTGGAGAATGCCCTTCATCAGTTGAGGCAGGGCTCGATGGTATGCTATTAGGATTTCGAGGAGTTTGAACGCCAGTAATAAGAAGCTTGGGTTTCGACCGGGGCAGGACTGGAGAATGCCCTTCATCAGTTGAGGCAGGGCTCGATGGTATGCTATTAGGATTTCGAGGAGTTTGAACGCCAGTAATAAGAAGCTTGGGTTTCGACCGGGGCAGGACTGGAGAATGCCCTTCATCAGTTGAGGCAGGGTTCAATGGTATGCTCTCCGGTTTTACATCAGTACTTCCGTAATTGGTCAGCATTTGTGACCCCATAGAGCGATCTCGAGACCGAAGCTGAGCGAGTTCAGATTTTAAATCACGCAACTTCTTCTCTGCTTGTTCAATCTGCATACTACTTAAAGTCAGATAAACATGTAAAATTTCCATACACATGTATATCGAATCAATTTTTTATCCCCACCGATAGAATTTAGCATTTGCATTGTTTATTTTTGTCGCCGATATTAATTCTATATGCAACTCTATTCCAGAGGTAAAATATCTATACCCGAAGTCATAAATCATGATGACACATCAAAAGTCACTGAAGAAATGGACAAATTGTTACTTGATTGTTGACAAAAGTTGATATAGGTCATTTTCGGTTTACTCTAGTTCTTTCTTGTCCCAGTGGACATGTCAAAACCTAACAAGAAACAGAGTGGATCGATATTTTCATCGATCATTTACAAATTTCTTATAACCAATAGTAACATGATTCTTTACTTAGAGTTGATCACAGTCTTTAAATATCTAACCAATGCCTTATCAAATTCAACTTAGAATATAAAGAATTTTAGATCATTGAAAAATTCAATCAAAGAACTGCTACTCCAAGTAACAACTTATAAAATAAATAAAAACTCTGGTTCTTGATAACACAAATAGACATAGAGAGAGAGAGAGAGTAATGAAATTATGAAAAATAACAACCTGGGTTTTGTAATATTTGAACCTGTTCTTGTAGTTATCAAGTTCTTTAGTTCTGTGTTCAATGAGGGCAACCAAAGCTTCTTCCTCTTCATTTTCATCTACTCCACTACTCATCTTCTTCAGCTTCTTCCTGTTCTTGACTTTCACCCTTTTGAAGTCTAGATGAAGCAGATGAACCCACAAAACCCAATTCACAGAACAACCCAAATATTGATTCTTCCTCACTTTCTACTTGGATTAAAGAACTCTAAAGAATCAAGAACTCGAAATGTAATAAGAACACTTTTATAAGGAGGAAGTATTAAGAACTCACTAGTTTCTCTAACTACCCTTTTCTTGAAAGAGAAACAACTAATATGACGATGATCTTGAAATAGATTGTGATTCAAATTTCAAGCGGACACATTTATAGCCAAGACAAGGATAGAATGGGTTTAAGTACTACTCCTAATGAAGGCGGTCCTGGTCTAATTTTCTGGTTTGGTTTGGGTGGCTCGTGGCTGTGCCAATGAAAAGTGAACCGCAATGGTTCTGCATTTTCCCCCAACAAACCCATTTTATGGGATAGAAAAATGAGGCTCTGTCTCGACACAATCTCGACTAAATTCCGATGACCAAACAGAATTTAGAGAGAATGTACAAGACTTCTACTTTTTCTCTCTAAATATTGTACGACCACATACTCCCACAAAGATTTAGTTGTATCTAGTAGTACTATGGAGTTATTTATCACTATTGAATTTTTTTTAATGATGTATCAGTGCCTTCTAACTACCTACTTATATCGTAGTCGATTTCTCAAAAAAAAAAACCCAGGTGTGGTACTTCGGAGATTTTTTGTTTTCTAAGAAAAGTATATAATCCACTAAGTGAGCCTCATAACATGATGAGAAGCGTCCATCACTGTTTGGTGTAGCGGTAGGACATCCTCTTAAGCCTATGAAGTCTTGAGATCGAGTCTTGTTGGAAGCAGTTTATCCCCAAGAGAGGCTCTCCCCAAAACAAAATCATAAAGAGTGTACACACGGTAGATTAGTAAATCACTCACCCTCTACTCTAGAACGTTTGTATGTGGAGGAAGATGAATGAGCCAAAAAATATTCACTACATTTGCTTAGCCACAAATATTGTCAACTGAAAACACAAAAAAAAGATCGAGACAAGCTCTGTATATGCATAAGTGACACATGCTCTAACATATTACATGTCTTTTAACCAGTAATACCGTTTTTCAAATTCATTTACGAATATATTTTTTTCTGTTTTAGAAAAAATACCGTTTTAAGAATGTCTTTTCATTTTTTTAATGAATGATAATTTATGCATGTTTTTTTCACAACTGATTTACAAATCTTTAACCAAATAGTGCATACTTTCTTAAGTTTGTCTGTACTTTGGGAGTCTGAGTAGCATTATCCGATAGTTTAAGATGTATTCCCTGCAGTAAAAGGCCCATGCTAGGGAGGTAAATGTTATCTCACAAAAACTAGTTGAATAGTTGAAAACTCTTGATTACTCAGTTTATAGACCTCATTCGATCACTCAAAATAAATTAGTGGGTTCTCGATGGCTCCAGACCTAGTGGAAATTCAGACAATCTTTCTCGTTTTTTCCCATCCTGTCTTTTTTTTTCACTCAACTATAGAAGCAAATAAAAACTAAAAAACTAACAAACATGAAAAATGAATGACAAACAATAGTATCTGAAAAGAGTTGAAGATGAAGAATTAATAGTAACAGAATTCATAGGCTCGATAAAACTCCGAAAGCATTTGTTCATTCCCCACATAACCCCCAACAACGGATGATAAAAGTGCAAGAACTGTACATTATGTTGCATTCTTTATTATATATGATCCGTTCCTTTTTCATTACTGCTGGGACATAGAAAACACAAAATATACCCAACCAGAGATAAACCCTAGAAAGCATTAGACTTCATCCTCTTTGTGACTCCTCCATCTCGGTTTCTCAGATGGAGTAACCGAAAAACATGTAGCAGTTCTGATATTTCCTCATTTCACCAAGTTAATAGCTTAGCGTCACAAGGGAGTAGTAACTTACCAAAGACTTGTTTTTCCACTGGGAAAAGAGGGGATAGATTAGAAACCAGCCCATCCAGCAGGCTGAGAAACTTTCTTGCTTTCTACATTCCTTGAATCGTTAAAGCGCTGAGAGGTATTCCCTCCTTGGGTCGAAGTTTTTGATATCTGAGAACTAGTTGGGATTGCTGTGAAGTTATCAGTGCCAAAACCCCAGGATTCAGTTGATGAAGAAGCAAAGGCAGGAGAAGCTGTTTGTCGGTTATGGCGACCACTTGTAGTTCTAACAGACTTGATGCTGCTGTTTGGAGAAGGCTGAGATTTAGTCTCAATGGGGGATCCGTGCCATTGTTTGGAGTCTGGGCTCCGGTTACTATCAGCAAACATCCCTTCCTGAAGTTCCCATATTCCTTCTTTCTTTTCTATTTGCTGCAGTAAGGAGTGGAAATCTCTCTATTAGATTTCATTGAAATGAAGTTTATATTTAGTATATTTTTATAAGCAGATAAAAGAGATTGTACCCCAAAAGGAAAAATAGAAGGAAAAGTAGTACCGGTGGGGTGACTGGTTGATTGCTTCCAAAAGGGCTTTGGTGCTTTGAAGCATCTCTGTTTGGTGATGGAGTTTTAGCAGCAACAGCTTGTTTTAGCTCCTGAATCTCCTGCCTCTGAGAGCGGCAAATGGCAGATAACTTTTCGAATTTGGAGGTAATTTCAGCCTTCTCAAGGTTAGATTGTTTCAGCTGCTCCTTTAGTTTATCAACTTCAGCTTTTAAAGCTTCTTCATTTGTTGTTTTCTTATCATGACTCCCCAAATCAAGTTTAGCATTATCGAAATCAGCAACAAATGTATTGAAGGTCTCATTCTGGCTAGTTTGAGAGGTTTTTGTTTTCCCGGAACCACGGTCAGCATCATCAGAGAAAAATCGTATTTCGAAGTCCTGAGGAGAACCATTGTCTGACTTCCTAAGGTCGTTGTTCCCTTGTGGAGGAGCCCTGAGAGAACGAGAGCGGTTATGTTGCTCTTTTGGAGGGCTAGGTTCTTTATCAAAAACAGGTCCTCCTCTCTCCTCGGCAACAACTGAACTCCTTGCATGTTGAGTGGACCAGAATGCTCCCAATGGGGCTCCAGCTCCACCACTGCCAGATTGTGGTGCTACATTTCGAACCGGTTCTTTAGATGATGGTGGTGGAGGAGGACTTCTTCGAGGCATAGGAGGAGATTTTCTTGCTGGATCATAATCACCATTAAAACGATCATTAGTTTATCAAGATGTTATAAGCCATAATCATAAGATAACGTATAATCTCATCATGTTACTACTGAATTTTGGTGAATTTGGAAAACTGTCCCCACCTTCATCATGGAAGTCTGAAGTTGATGCTCGCATGTCAACTGGTCTGTCCGGCAAAGACTTCTGCAATTCTGCAGGTAGTTGATCATTGACACGAAACCAGACCTGCAGCAAAGGGAAGTTCTAGCCATCAGTAAGCAGAAAAAGAACTTTAACTATGACTACCACTGACACGGACAATCTAGAACTAACCTAGATTTATGGAGTTGAATGGCCAATCAAGCAAAACCCTTGCCTGCGTGATGTCGGGTCTGTCATCCGGAGAGGATTGAAGCAAGTCCTTGATTAGACCTGTCAGAGAAGAACTGTATTTCGGCAACTCCGGTATACGGTAATTTCCATTTAAAATTTGAAGCTTTGACTCCCCATCAAATGCAGATTTGAAGTAGCATATCCGGAATAGGAGGCATCCAAGAGCCTGCAGAGAGCAAATTTTAGCTCCATATAAATCTATAATGGACTTCGGAAGGTGACTTAACTGTCAAATTATGAAAAAGATGTTCTCGGAAAGATAGGAGTATGGAGTAAAAACAATTATATGAGGTTCTTTCGACTTACCCAGATGTCGACCTTCTCATTTATAAGTTCTCTCCGGAATAGATCCCACATCTGAGATGAAGTAAATATAAACGATTGGAGTCATCAATTCATCAATATTCCCACCAGTTTTAGCTTTTAATTTATAAACAGCAGAAGTTTTATTACCAACCTCGGGAGCTCTATAGGCAGGTGTTGTGTGCTTCCTGATATTGTCTTCTTCAATGCCCATCTCTTCAGGCCTTTCAAAGCGTTTGTGATTGGTTGATGTGCTTCCAAAATCACATAACTTCCACGATCCATCTGGCCCTAATAGAAGATTCTCAGCTTTCAAATCTCTGAAGAGCAGAACAAAGATAGATAAAAGTATCAGATTTCTTTAACATAACAGGTTAGAAGAAGAGAGATCTTTAGCTTACCAAATTATCAAGTTCTACCTTTCGGTAAAACTGGAACTACTTACTAATGATGAAGGAACCCATAAAAATGAACTGACCTATGAGCGATAGGCGGAGACTGACAGTGCATTGCGAAGACTGCATTACATACATCCCTGAAAATTAAAAGAGCGTGTTTCTCCTCGAAATACCCAGCTCCTCTACTCTCCAACACACTGACGAGAGATTTCTCACAGAATTCCATCACAAGTAGCGCTTCTTTTGTCCGCCCCATATCTAAAATAGTATGAGCTTGAAGGGTAACAACATTTGGGTGTCCTTTAAGAGATTTCATCACTGCAATTTCCTTCATTACTATTTCCAGTGATTCGTCATCATTACATATCATGTGCTTCAAAGCATATTGCTTCGAGGAATGGATGACATCACGTGCAAGGTAAACACAAGAGAACCCTCCTTCAGCAATTGCATTCTTGATATTGACTTTTAGATTGCCAATGTCAATTGTACGACCCTCGAGCCCAACTTGTTCCTTCCCCATGAAAGGTTTGAACCTCCACATGATTGAGAAAAAAATGAAAACACCACCCTGCAGTTTTTTTCGAAGACTAAAAATTTAGAGACCAAAAATGTAAAAAGCTTAAACTCATTTAGAATTCGAAGTACTCAATTTTGAATATAACGATCCATTGCTACACTGGATTTGCAGGCAGACTCTACTCTTACAGTCTTACGAAATTTTTTGAAGCATATTTTCCTCAAAATCCATCTTTATCTTTGGCATATCAATAGTGAACTCATCAAGCTCAAAATATCAAAACTAGCGAACATACTCACGGATAAAAAAATCAAGAAAAACATCACACAGGATAAAACGATGAACTTTTATCATCATCGGTATAGTAGATCTCAAAGCCTTATTAAAAGCGAAGTCTCACCATACTAGAATAAGGTTGGTGATTTCCTTATGTAAACATACACTTCCAGACTAGTTTTAGTAGTTATTTCGTGACATTCGGATCTATCTCAAAATGGAGAAAGGAAAAGATATCACTCACCAACTATAAATCTGAAAGATAATGTGAAATCAAATGTTCTTTTAAGGACTAAGATCCAATTTTTTCCCCTAATTATGTGAAATCAAATGCCATCAATTACTAATCAAATTACTAACAGATCTAGAACAAGTTCAAGTCAATGATTCATTAGAACAACTGAAAACAAAATCATCCTTTCACATCACACTAATCAAAACTGAAGCTAATCAAACTAAAATTAACTAGTTAAAGTAGATCTAAGTATCTGATTATCCTAAACCAATCTAAAAACTAAAATTGAGAAATCGAATCTGATAATAAACCATAGATTTCATTAGAAAAAAACAATGCAGAATAAGATTTTGTTATACCTGTAAAGATCTGAAAGAATGGAGAAGATCGAAGTGTAGAAATGAAACTAATAAGATTACAACATTTAAGCTTGGAGGAAGAAGATTGATTGATTGATTGATAAAGAGGCAAGATCTAGGTCTTGTCGCAATCTAATAGATGATCCTTTGTTTGGTTTAGTGGCTTTGTTATGAAGGGAAGAGGAGGAAAAGAACAAGAAAGAAATCGAAAACACGGTAAAAGGTATTTCTAGAGAGAGAGAGAGAGAGAGAGAGAGACAAATCTTGGAACAAATAGTAGTAGGATTGATTATATATATGAGGCTGGCGGAAAGTAGGAGGTCACACGTTAAAGGGGTCCATGACCTCCTCCCCTGTCATTGCTAATGTTCTCTTCCGTTTTCTATTGAGACACATTAATAGGATTTTTGAGTCAACCGTCCAAAATCTCGGGGTAAACTAAAAAAAAATCCACTCTTGTCCTTGGACGGGACATGCTGATGTTTTCCTGGAAAAAAAAATGTCTGGTAAATAAAATAATTTATCAGTACACGAAAAATTCAAAGTTTCAAAATTTTTTGAAAATTTGAAACGAAATTTCAAATTCCCGCCCAGCAAACCATCTCTTCTCGGTAAATAAAATAATTTCCCGTACACAAAAAATTTCAATTTTCAATTTTTTTTTTTAAATTTTCAAACAAAATCTTTTTTTCGAAATTTTCAAACGAAATTTCAAATTCTCGGGCAAATTTTCAAATTTTTTTGAAAATTTTAAATTCCCGCCCAGCAAAAGTGTCTAATACAGAAAAAAAAATTCCAGTAAATAAAATAATTTCCCGGTCACAAATTTTTTTTTTTTCGAAGTTTTGAAATTTTCAAACGAAATTTCAAATTCCCGCCCAAATTTGAATTTTTTTTTAAGAAATTTCAAATTCCCTCCCAAATTTTCAAATTTTTTTACGAAATTTCAAATTCCCGCCCAGCAAAAATGTCTAGTACAGAAAAAAATTTACAGTAAATAAAATAATTTCTCGAAAAAAATTTCGTTTCCCGGGAATTTTTCGGTGGCTGTTCCGTAATTTTCTGAACAGTACATATTCTGATGGACGGGTTGTAAGATTATTTTTCAGAAAAAAAATCGTTTCCCGAGAATTTTCGATGGCATGAACGGTAAATACTTTATTTTCTAAGGGCCCTTTACGTAATTTTGACCCCCCAAACTGACACATTTGACCTCCCTTTCATTTTTAGGCAACTTTGGGTGGGATTTTCATTGCCCCCTTTTTAGACCAATGGCCCAACCCCTCACATTAATATTATGTTATGGTACGCCATAATAAATTAGTATTGGTGGGAGAAAAATGCAAAAAAAAAAATATGTGAAAATTGATATCAGTCAGGTTAAACCCATGGGTAATGGATGACTAGCCGGGTATATTTTTTGTACGTTGCTATGGGAATTCAAAGTTATATGAGGAGTGAGGATTATCCTATACTCAGACACTAAAATAACTATAATATAACTTTGATCATCTACACATACAAACCAGATCTTATTTTCTCACTACATGTGGGTGCACGTACCTGCCTAATTTCCACCCTCACCATGAATCACATTTTTATGCAGGAAGTGTACTTTTTCGCTTAATTGGATTTCTCTCTATTAGGAGAACTTTTAACCTAGAAGTGAGTGGGTTTACTATTTATTTTCTAGTGAAATAAGAAAAATATTATGATTGTTAGGAATCATTTTGTCACTTACAATGATGGCTTTCTCATCAGCACCTCAACACATAGTTAGAGTATACCAATTTGAGCCCTTCTTCAAAAGTAGGGGAGTTAAAAGATAGTTTTCAGATTGAACCAATGAGATTGCTCTTACACGCATAGTATTAAAGCTTGAGGCATATGTTGTTTCATTCCCACTCAAATTGTGAAGGTGATGTGTCCAATTCAACCCAGATCTTAGAAATTTGTAGGCATATTAAAATCTTGATTTATTCCTTTGTTTCAGTTGATAATTTTGTATTCCTTCTCTAATTGAATCTCACATTAAAAAAATGAGAGTCCAAAAGTGGGCCGTCTCATGAACAATATTAGGTGAAGATGACTGTGACTCCAACAAATCCACAAGTTCATTGTGTCCAAGAGAACCTTTTATAGGTTTTAATATTTTTTGCTACAAATGTCGATAAATTTAGGGTTATTTCGCTAATAGCCCCCAACTTTGTGATCGGTTTCCTGTCTAGCCCCCTACTTTGTCAAAAATATCCCGATGACTCTCTTTTTGAGTTACCGTTATAACACCGTTAACCAGTCATCAATATTAGGTGGCAGAGAGAGATGATGAGATGGAGGAGAGAGAATTGATGACTGGTTAACGGTGTTATAACGGTGACTCAAAAAAGGGGTCATCTGGATATTTTTGACAAAGTAGGGGGCTAGGCAGGAAATCGGTCACAAAGTTGGGAGCTATTTGAGAAATAACCCATAAATTTATTATTGAAGTTTTAGGACTTTCATTGCACTAAGTAACCACGATTTGATTTCATCTCTAATTGCACTAGATGATCATAACAATTCATAGTCATCTCTGTCTGGTGATCTCAGCGGCTTTTGTCAAGTTTATATGACCTCTTCCTATTATCAATCTGGTTCGTGCTGAACCAATTACTGGTGTAGTTAGATATTCAGCCGAGCTGGATATGTCCTACGTGTGACTTCGTTGTAGTAGGTAAAAGTGATTCTAATTATTCATGGGAGAGTTTCAAGCAACCAACAGATACCAATTTACTTAGCTACCCAAATAATGGAATCGGATGGCGTGCTTTATTCTCGACGAGCAGAAAGCAGTTTCTCTAAAGGAAGGTTCAGGTTCGTCGGCTACAAGATGGGAATCTTGTGCTTAATCTTGCTGCATTCTCCAAGTCTGGATGAGACTCAATATGATGCTTATTATTCTAGTAATACTCTTAATATTAACAGAATGAATGCTGGTTATCAAGTTGTTCTCGACAATTCAGGGGACATTTATCAAGTTATAAGGAATGGAACTACAATGAATCTTCCGTTACCGAATATAGTCCTGCATAGTAAGGTCTATTTATAGGGCGACCCTTGATTTTGATGGAGTTTTTAATCAGTATTATCATCCTAGCACATCAAGTGGTAACGGGAGCTAGCCGATCGTGAGGTGAATGCCCTGATAATATTGTTACGAGATACAGTTTTGGTGCTTGTGGGTATAATAGCAATTGTTTACCAAATATTCCTTCATTGATCCAAATGATATATTTAGTGGCCGTATACCAAATTTTATAATGGATGTCAGAAAGACGAATGGAGAAGTCTTAGCAGTCTTTTGAGTTGCGAACGTTGGAATATATAGACTGGCCCACGTCTGATTATGAAAGGTTAGTCTTATAGTGAACAGGACTGTAGAAGTTCATGCTTTTATGGTTGTCTTTGTCTTGTTGCCATTGCTAAAGAAGGAAGAAGAAACTACCACTCGTGGAAAATACAGCCAGAGTATAAATGGAAAGGCTCTCATGAAGGCTAGGAAGGAATTTTTTCAGTACGACATGATACCTTCCCTTCAGTTCCGCCATCAAAGAAAAATCGATCAATCCTAATAGGTTCACTAGTTTTAGGACTCTGTTTTCTTCAATTTCACATTACTAGCTGCAGTCTTTCTAGTACTCTTCTTCAACAAGTACAAGAAAATGAGAAAGAATAAACAAGTCCCAAGTATCTTAAGATCGAATCTTTGTACTTCTGCTCACAAAGATCTTGAAGAAACTACAAATAGGTTTAAGGATGACTTAGGCAGAGGTACCTCCGGAACCGTTTATACAGATGTCATAGAAGCCTATAAATTATAAAAGGCAAACCTATCCCGTGATATTGGAAGTAATACCGTGATTATAGAAGCCTAAAAGCGAAACCATATATCTTAAGGTCTAAACTTGATCAAATTAAACTTACGTCTGCGAAACAAAAGTACATAATTACCCATAATCTTTTATATTACCTGCCTGAACGTTTATGATGGTTGATAAAGCAGGAATGCTCTCTGCTTCTCACCCGGAGAGGCTCCTTCTCCATGGAAAATCCCATTCAGTTTCTTGCGCACCTCCGGAGCACCTCTTTGATTGGCGTTCTTTTCTTCATGAAAACAGAGTACAAGGCCTAGAAAGAGTGCACAAGGGATCCTTCCAACCGTTTGTCGTCCTGGAAGATAACCCCATCCTCTCTTTTCCTGTTTTGAATTTGACAAACCAAATCAAATCTCATTCAACATTTAAAATTCCTATTGATCAGACAGCTACACCCATATAGAAACGAAGGAAATTTCATCTAAATTTAAAATCCTAGTAGTGTCTTACCATGACCAAAAACCTATGTGCAACGGGCAGATGCAACACTTCCTCACCGTAGCAACTTACATGCTAACTTGCGAACGAGTACGTAAATCCAGACTGAGCTTGCTACAACCAATCTGGTCCCCATATGAATCCATCCATGCATTTACATAAATTATGTGATAATTTACTTTCTTGCATTTATGCGTACGAGCATAGGAGAATATTTTAAAGTTACCTCGAAATTATTAGAGCGTCTTCTTTGCCTGATCATATTTAACTATCTTCTGGGTTGGGTTATTTCACTTGTCGCATACATTACCCATTGTCATTTTCATTTATTAAGATTCAGAAAGCAACAAGTTCAACCATACAAAAATCTTCCACATGGCCGAGAAGCCATTTTGAAATAGTCGGTCAATGAAATAGAAATGAAAGCTCTACCCAGCTACTTTCTTTATTCTACTTTATAATCTTACAAAGTTCATGATAACAGTACTTTAAATTGTAAATTCTTAAGTTCAAATTCAGTAAAAATTTAATCAAGAAGTGATTAAAGTGATTTAGAATCGTTTGTGGAGAATGAGCTAGAAAAGTAAGGACATGGAGGAACGGAAACTTCAAGAACGCCTTCTAACATCTGTGTGATTTTCTTCATTGATGGTCTAAGTGACGGTTCATCTTGAACACACCAAATTGCTATCATTACCAATCTCTCAAGTCGCTTCACATCATTCGTTGCTTCCTCATCGTCCGCTACTAGAATTTCTAGCTTCCGTGCTTTATAACAATCATATGCCCAATCTGTCAAAGATGTTTGTTCTTCCATGCCAATCTCCAATTCGATGCTCTTTCTGCAACAAATGATCTCTAGTAACATTACACCGAAGCTATACACATCCACTTTTACGGTTATTGGCGTGTTTCTGAACCATTCAGGAGCAACATACCCTCTGGTTCCTCTAACCCCAGTACGAGTTCGAGTTTGATCAGACATCAAAAGCTTAGCCAATCCAAAGTCTGAGATCTTTGACGTAAAACTATCATCAAGAAGTATGTTCTGAGGTTTTATATCACAGTGAATGATCTGGGTGATGCATTCTTCATGCAAATACATTAGTCCTCGTGCTATACCAAATACAATCTGGACTCTTTGGCTCCAGTTAGGCTTTGAGATGGAAAATAGGTGCTCGGATAAACTATTGTTACTCATGAACTCGTATACCAAAAGTCGGTTCTCTCCTTCCTCGCAGAAACCCAACAACCGGACAAGGTTTTTGTGATGGGTTTGGCCAATAACACTAACTTCAGTTTTGAATTCTTTTTCTCCTTCTTGAACTACCTTGTCTAACTTTTTCACAGCAACGTAATTTTTTGTACCCATATCATCTATGAGACCTTTATAAACGACGCCGAAGGCACCTCTGCCTAGCTCATGCTTAAACCCGGTTGTAGCTTCTTCGAGGTCTTCGTAAGTAAAAATACGAAGATTCGATCCAAACATACTTGGGGGTTGTTTATTTTTTTTCAATTTCTTGTACTTGTATAAGAAGAGTATTAGAAAGACTGCAACTAACAATATGAAATTGAAGAAAACTGAGCTACCTAAAAGCAACAAGCCTACTAGGCTGAATGTAGATCGATCTTCGTTTGTGGGCGGAAGTGAAGGATTGGGATCCCGTCCCACTGAGAAATTTCCCTTCCTTACCTTAATGAGAGCATTTCCATTTACACTCAGGCTATATCTTCCATTTGAAAGTGGTAGTTTCTTCTTCCAACAGGTTCCTTCTCTAATTATAGCTACCGAACATAGACAATCGTCTAGGCACGAACTTCTGCAATCCTCTTCACGGTAATTATCCAACTTTTCATAGTCAGACTTCGGCCAATCTGTATTTTCCAATGGTTGTAACTCAAATATATCACTTTGATTTCTCCATTCGTCTTTCTGACATCCGCTTATGAAATTCGGCATACAACCACTAAACATATCATTTGGATCAACAAAAGAATACTTTGGTGGGCATTCACAACGAGGCCTCTTATCTTGTGTCAGCACACAATAGCTATTATACCCACAAGCACCACTTCCAAAATTAACGACAGTATTTACACAAATATCATCAGGAGCTGACCACTCAACTGACCAGCTTCCATTCCCACCTGATGTCTTTGGGTAAGAATATTTTGTGAAAACACCGTCATAGTCGAGGGTAGCCCTGTAATAGAAACCTCCAGTCGAGTCTTTATTCTGGGGGGATAGAGTCTTGATTTGTCCACTCCTTCTCACTACATAAATGGAGCCTGACTCATTATATACTGCCAGATAACCAGCATTACTTCGGTTAGTATCAAAAGTATCACTCCAGTAATAAGCTTCATATTGATTCTCAGTTAAACTTTGAAATGAAGCAAGATTAAGCACAAGATTTCCATCTTGTAGTAAACGAAGTCTGAACCTTCCTCTCGAGTAAGTATTCTTCGTTTGGCGAGAATAAAGAACACTATCCACTTCCATTGTCTGTGTAGGTAAGAGTGTATCAGTAGGTTGCTTGAAACTCTCCCATAAATTATCAGAGTTTTGACTCACGAGAACGAAGTTGCCAGTATCAAGCATAGCACCATAACTTACTGCCCCACCTCTATCAGCCTTCCATAATTCCTTGCCTTTAGGATCGACAAGTACAAGACCGTCATCACTAGTTAGCTGAACTTTGGATCCTCTCGGAACTTGTTCATTCCCATTAGCATACCACACAATGGTTTTATCTGGTATTTTCTCGAACCAGATTGCTAGTAGGAAGAGACCATTGTCAGCAAGTGGACGGAACCCAAAAGCGAATTCCCCCGATGGGGAAACCCATGAACTGTTATCATCATTTGCAGTTATAGAAGAGTCTAAACTTACATTTTTATAGTTTTGAGCGTTGATGAAGATTGGTCGAAGAAGAAAAAGAAGAAAAAGAATGAGCGAAAAAGAAGAAGACATGTTTGCTGCAAGTTTAGAATCAGGTGAGAAAAGAAGACATATTTGCTGATATTTATTAAGTACTATCGGCAAATACTTTGTGAGTCAAGTCAAGATGGAAGGCTTGAGACTTGAATGCACTTAGGTGAGGAGTTATTGTCAGTGACCCCAAGTCATTGTTGGAATCGGTACCGAGCTCAAAAGTAGCTGGACCAGTTTTTGACTAATTTGATGTACCTATATTCGTTAGAATCTCGAGCAAGGCGTCTCGTTGGATTCGTCTCGTCGAGCTCTTGAATTTAGACTCAAATTTTGTCCAAATCCGATTCCGTATGAGTGAGTTATTACAAAATTCGTTTGGTATGGGTACCATTAACTCAAAACCGGGATTTTGAGTTAGTACCACATTTATGAAAGAGGAAATGGTTTATTTCCTTTTATAGAACCTTCCATATATTTATGGTATGTTCTTTAGAATAGAAAGGTGACTCACGTGGTTTGCACCACGCAAACCACGCACGCGCACGCGCGGCGTGGGCGTTTAGGACGCATTGGGTGCTTTTGAGGCGCCGCTTGCACTTTGCACTTTGCACTTTGCACTTTGCACTTTGCACTTTGCACTTTGCACTTTGCACTTACGCATCGTCGCGAGGAGCGATTGGAGCCTTGGATTTTACGATCATAGATATGATCTGACGGTCAGGATATTTGGCGCTCTTTAAGATAGATCCGTTGATGATCTAACGGTGGACGTTCAATGCGCGAGATCTTTATAGATCCGTTAAGATCTGACGGTCAACATGGCACCCGAAAACCAACAGTCATATTTTCTAAGGCACCTGTCTGAAGTGTCACCAATAGATATGATCTGACGGTCAGGATATTTGGCGCTCTTTAAGATAGATCCGTTGATGATCTAACGGTGGACGTTCAATGCGCGAGATCTTTATAGATCCGTTAAGATCTGACGGTCAACATGGCACCCGAAAACCAACAGTCATATTTTCTAAGGCACCTGTCTGAAGTGTCACCAATAGATATGATCTGACGGTCAGGATATTTGGCGCTCTTTAAGATAGATCCGTTGATGATCTAACGGTGGACGTTCAATGCGCGAGATCTTTATAGATCCGTTAAGATCTGACGGTCAACATGGCACCCGAAAACCAACAGACAAATATGACTGTTGGGAAGCATCCATTCTTTTCTAAGGCACCTGTCTGAAGTGTCACCAATACTTCTATAAATACCAAACAGAATCCAGCAAACAATATACGAAAATTTTAGCATTCACAGTTACATAGCATTTAGAGTTTAAGAAGTCGATTCATCTGTCGTTCTTACTACTTGTTCTAAGTTCGCACGCTTTCAGAAAACGAAGTACTCTTAGTCGTCATACTGAAAGGTACAGCCGTTGTATCCTAGGAGACAAACACCTTACTGGTTTTTGTACTAATACCAGGGTGTTCACTGTCTTAAGGAAAGAGACAACTCGACTCGGCTTTCTCTCTCTAATCTTTTATTTAATCCTTGTTTTTAAATAATATTGTTTTCCTTTTAATCTGTTTGAGATACAATATTAATTTTTTTTTAGAAATAAAATTATCTCTGAGTCTATTTCAGAAAGACACTACTAAAGTGTATCCCTGTTTTATTAAGAAAAAAAAAAACAGGAAGATCAGATTCTTGGTTTTTCATAATACCAGAAGAACAACAGTCATAACTTCAATAACTCCCAAGGTGAAAAGTTCTATATTCTATAAATATTTTTACATATGGCTCACAGAAAACTAGAGTTTTAGGTGGATTTTGTTAAGTTTCTGTCATCCAACTCAAAACCAATTGGCAATGAGTGGAGAGGAGAGGACCTAGACATTATATTCTTGGTTGCTAGTTACTCCTTCTCCCATGTGGGATTGTGCTCACACGCCCCTCACGTGTGGCGTGATTAGCCTAACACGTGTTTTTTTGTTTTGGGTGGCATGGAGCACGTGTGGCCTTAGCTCTGATACCATGTTAAGTTTGTGGTCATCCAACTAAAAACCAATTGGCAATGAGTGGAGAGGACCTAAACATTATATTCTTGGTTGCTAGTTACCCCTTCTCCCATGTGGGATTGTGCTCACAATACGAAAAGTACTTGAATACCACGATATTTGAAATGATAACTTCAATGGCACCACCATTTTGCATCTTATGTACTGTAGCGCCCCAAATCCCAAATCTTAAGCTAACCGCCTTGAAATCGAAGATTTGAGACCTTCAAACTGGATCCACGAGCGACACCTACCATGAGTGCACAATACCTGAAAAACAAAATAGTTGGGTTAAAACCCAACTGTAGTAGATTTCCTCAAATCGAAGATTTGAGACCTTCAAACTGGATCCACAAGCTCACCAAACAATTCAAGTCAACAACACATGACAAGTTAGAAGGGATGATGCTCATAGTAGATCCTCACGTGGATCGCAATCTCAAACAAACAAATAAAAATAATAATTAACAAACATAGACTCACCACTAGAAAGTATCTACCTAGGAGATACATTGCCTAAAGAACAGAAACCATGTGAATTATCTCAATAAATTCGTCCATCGGAGACGGTTCTGATACCTTGTACGAAAACAATCATAACTTCTCACTCGAAAATCGGATTAACAAACCGTTTGAACTAATAAAAAGTAGACGAACAGACCTTTCCAACCATATAAGAACCACACTTAGATTCATTATATATCTACACCAGATTCAATTTTAATATAAACCGACGTGCAGTAGACACTGTTCTGACACCTTGTACGAAAACTATCGTAACTCTTCACTCGGAACTCGTATTAACAAACCGTTTGAACTAATAGAAAGTATACGAAGAGACCTTTCCAAACATATAAAAATCACACTTAGATTCATTATAAATCTACACCAGATTCAATTTTAATATAAACTGACATGCAGTAGACACTGTTCTGACACCTTGTACGAAAACTGTCGTAACTCTTAACTCGGAACTCGGATTAACGAACCGTTTGAACTACTAGAAAGTAGACAAATAGAAATTTCCAAACATATAAGAATCACACCGAGATTCGTCATATATCTATACCAGATGTAAGTTGAATTTAGACCAAAATACTGTCCTCTCTATATGTTTTATGAAATTCTAGATAAAACTAGTCTCTAAGCCATTTAATCGTTATTTCATGTGATTAACAATACTATACCTATCATGGAATAAATTGAAAGAGCCTACAAAAAAATTAGGAGATAGGAAATCTACCTCTTTTCGCCTTAGATGACTTTAAGACCACAACCATGGCTTGTTCTCTCACTAGAGAACTCTATTTCCATCACTTTTCTTCTTTATTCCTCATCCCTTCACTAAGGAGCGACTGCACCCTCTTTCTTTTCTATAGGGTTTCCTCAAAAGTGAAGAGAAATAGGGTTTTTAAACCCACTAGTAATTCATCTAAACAAAACTGACCTAGCCTTTTATTATTTCCACCCAATTTGGTATATCAAGAAAATAGGGGTGTTACATGTACCTACTCAGGTCTGTACATACAACATTTTCCTTCGAGATGCACCTGGTTTTGGTCTTCTCAAAGCCCATCTCACAGACTGAGGTTTGTCTGTAAGCAACCCTCTTTGTCAATCTAAAGTTCAAAAAATGGATGCGATTTGTCGAGTGTAGAGTTCAAGTAAAAGAATAAGGGTTATTTCCCAAATAGCCCCAAACTTTGTGACCGGTTTCCTGCCTGACCCCTTACTTTATCAAAAATACCCAGATAACCCCCTTTTTAAGATTCCGTTATAACACCATTAACTAGTCATGACCTCTCTCTCATCCAACTCATCGCCTCTCTCTGCCACCTCATCATCTTCATCGGCGAAGGTCGCCGGCCGGCGACCTTCAAACATAATTTTTTTTTTTGTCACTCTCTCTAGATCTGGTGAATCAGATCTGGTTCACCAGATCAATGGCCTGCGAACAAACCTTGTAGGTTTGTTCGCAGGCCATTGGTGAACCAGATCTGGTCACCAGATCTAGAGAGAGAGTGACAATTTTTTTTAGAGAGAGATAGAAGAGTTTAAAAAAAAGTTTCTGTTTGAAGGTCGCCGACCGGAAAATTGGCCGACCGACGACCTTCGCCGGTGAAGATGATGAGGTGGCGAGAAGATAAGGTGGCAGAGAGAGGCAATGAGTTGGATGAGAGAAAGGTCATGACTAGTTAACGGTGTTATAACGGAATCTTAAAAAGGGGTTCATCTGGGTATTTTTGATAAAGTAGGGGGCTAGGCAGGAAATCGGTCATAAAGTTGGGGGCTATTTGGAAAATAACCCAAAGAATAAAAACACGTTCGAATATATTTATATAAAAAATTTGAGAAAAAGAAAAGAAAAAATATATTTTTTGGTGATAGGATCGCACAAAGCTGCTTGTCCGAAAAATCTAAATGATACGGGACATGGGCTTCGTTTAAATAAAATGGGCCAAAATGGGTGCGCGCACACTTCACTGTATCAGAGGAGCTAAGATGCACTTTGGACTCGATGGATCGAGCTCAAGAATTGATTTGTTTCAACAATAAAAAAACAGAATAGTGGCTTCTCACTCGCTAAGCTTCACTTTCCATAAGACATGATTATGTGCATCAATAGGATATTTAGACTTTACTCCTAATCGCTAATACGTAACTGAGTTTATTCTCCGAATTAACCAGAAAGTGAGTTTACACCCTGAACTTATACCAAACCACCCTCAACTTAACGAAAAAGTTACATTATTTCATGCGTGACAAAAACCCCTAAAATAAGGTCGGACGGACTCCGATACCCTAGGAACTTATACCAAGCCACCTTATACTCATTTTATTTACCTTTCATCAATTTCTCCCTATTGAGGAATGAAATGAAATGAATCACATTATGAAACATGAAAAGGTTAAAATTTTAAATTTCCCAGATCAACAAACTCAAAGATCTAATCAAACAAGTAGAAATACGAATACAATCAAATTCAGGAAGATTAAAAACTCAAATCATAAAACTGAAGCAAAACTTACATTCTTAGGTGTTGCCTTCCCCACCTCTTCCAGATATATAAGCAATTGTGGTACCATCTCCCCTCATACATCAACGGTAAATAACTCTGGATTCTACATTCAAATTACAGATACAGATCCTTCATTTACGAGATTAAATTCAATTAATCAAATACATCAACACTTAGGTGTCGTTTGGCAATCAAAAGTATAAATACTTTTGCTTTAAAAAAGTAAAAAAAATTTCAAAAGCATATTTGACAAAAATGTTAATTATAAACAAAAAAAAAAAATCAAAAAGTTAGTTTGGTAATCCAATTTTCTTTTGATAATTTTATTTTCTTTTACTCATAGAGATACTCAGATTTTAATTGAATTTATTTATGATTTCCACGATTACTCTTGTATACGAAAGGGAGGTGATATTAGTGGTAGTGGTGGTGGCGGTGCCTTGAAGGTATGGTTATGGAGTTTGGTGGTGGTAGAGGTATGATGGTGATGGTGGTGGTGGTGGAGGTATGGGGATGGTGGTGGTGGTGGAGGTATGATGATGGTGGTGGAAGTACGGTGGTAGTGGAAGTATGGTGGTTGTGGTGGTGGAAGTACGATGGTGGTAATGGTGGAAGCACGGTGGTGGTTTGGTGATTGATGGTTGAGATATGGTGGTGGAAGTATGGTAAAGGTGGAGGATAAAGTATGGGAGTGGTAGTGACGGAGGTATGGTATGTTGAGAAAAACGGGCACTTAGACGCAGCGGAAACAAGAGTTTTTCCCTTTGTGTTAGTTCCGAGGATAATATAAAAGAATAGTGGGAGCAATAAACAAAGAACTGAAAGTAAATAAGACAACGATGTTTAACGTGGAAAACTTCCTCAATATGAGGAGTAAAAACCACGGGACTCGTAGTCCAACCAAATCAACAATAATAAGCAAAGTAGTTACAGACTACGTCCACCCGAGACTCAGACTCCCAAAAAAGAATCAATCTCAAACACGAAGAAACCCTCACAAGCAAAAACACAACCCAAAAATTTGTAGTCCAAAACGACCCTCACTTCACTAGGAATCCTGCCACCAATCGACGATCGCACCGTACAAATACTAGATGAATTTGTCAAGAACAGTTCTGCCAGCTTAATCGGAGAAGAACTCACCGTCGGATTTTCCGAACAACAAAGACTGCGTGCTAAAAATACTCGTCCACCGCTCTTCTCGACAAACCTCTTTCTCCCTTCTTCTCTTGTGTGTTTCTAATTGTGCTCTCCTATTTGGTACTTCACACACACATCTAAATTAGGTTAAGGTAGTATTTATAGACTCCCCCTTAACTCTAATTCCACCGTCATAAGTAACCGACCCAAAGAAACTCGACTCGGGCCTGGGTTGTTTCCTAAACCAAACCCAACTAGGTTTCCCCACTAGGAGGAAAACCCAACAAACTCCCCCTCCGACTAGGTGGGAGAAACAGCCAACCCTGTTGTCCCCTTGACAACCCTGGAAACAGCCAGCTTCGCTTTTCCTAGGCAGTCCTGAACAACCAGCCCCGCTATCCCTTCCTTAGAAGAAACATTAATGACATCACTCTCACAAAGAATAAGAAACTCATCTTCAGTAACAGTCACCCTCTCTTCACTATCTTCTTGCTTCTTTCCTTGCTTACTTTCTTTCCGCAACAACCAGCAATTCTTCTTTAAGTGCCATCTCTTATGACAGTAATGGCACTCCACATTAGCAAATTTATTGGATTTGCTTCTTCTTCTGTTCTTCTTTGATTCTCTATGTGAACTTCTCCCCCGCGACTCAGTAACCAACACGTCTGAATACGAAGAAATATGATTTGACTGCCTCCTAGTTTCTTCATTCAAGACATTGTTCTTCACTAAATCCATCGAGATAACTCCTTCGGAAGTAGAGTTACAAAGAGACATCCTGAACACTTCCCAAGAATCTGGTAACGTACCAAGAAGCCATAAACCTGAATTCCCTCATAAAAGTTTATTCCCATATCAGATAGTTTATTGAGTAACCCCTGGAACGTATTCAAGTGATCCGTCATCGGAGTTCCCTCTTGATATCTCAACTCAAGCAAATTTTTCATCATATACATCTTATTATTTCCTGTCTTTCGAGCAAATAACTGCTCTAGCTTCAACCACAACGAACGAGCATTAGCCTCATTCTCAATATGATGCAACAAATTATCACCCATCCATTGCCTCATCAAACCAAAAACTTGGCGATGTAACAATTTCCACTGATCATCAGTTTTCTCATCGGGTTTCTTCTCCTCAAACACCGAAATGTGAAGTTGCTTCACAAAGAGCAAGTCTTCCATCTTACCCTTCCATAGATGATAATTAACAACATTCAAACTTATCATTCTACCCATATTTTCCATCATTAACACAAACAAACCAATAACCAAAGTTATTACAATCCAAAGAACTTTCTAACCTGAAGCTCTGATACCACTTGTTGGGAAAAACAGGTCGAGTCGACGCAACAGATGTATAAGTTTTCCCTTTGTGTTAGTTATGGGGATAATATAGAAGAATAGTGGGAACAATAAACAAAGAACTGAAAGTAAATAAGACAACGATGTTTAACGTGGAAAACCTCCTCAATATGAGAAGTAAAAACCACGGGACTCGTAGTCCAACCAAATCAACTATAATAAGAAAAGTAGTTACAGACTACACCCACCCGAGACTCAGACTCCCAAAAAGGAATCAATCTGAAACACGAAGAAATACGGAGAAACCCTCACAAGCAAGAACAAAACAACCTAGAAATTTGCAGTCCAAAATGACTCTCACTTCACTAGGATTCCTGCCACCAATCAACGATCGCACCGTACAAATACTAGATGAATATGTCAAGAACAGTTCTGCCAAATTTCAGCTTAATCGGAGAAGAACTCACCGTCGGATTTTCCGAACAACGAAGACTGTGCGTGCTGAAAATACTCGGCCACCACTCTTCTCGACAAACCTCTTTCTCCCTTCTTCTCTTGGTGCTTCACATGATGAGTATGTAAAGTACTCTATTTTTGGGGTTTTATTTTATAGTCTTTATGTATAAATTTTGGTAAATATTTAAAGTTACATGGTTCTTGCAAGAATTCTCAAAAATACAAGGAAGCTATTAATTGGACGAAGTTGACAAAAATATATATTTGGTCTTGGATTGTATGCAAGATTGAAGGAATAGTTCAAAGTTGATATAGGGGGATTTTGCAGTCAGTCAGATTATAGGGGCCAATTCTGGATTTCGAGGGACAGAAATTTGAATTAAGTAGAAATGACATTGCTGTCCACGTAAAGGAGATAATATAATAGTAATGATGACGTCACCATGACGTCACCGTGACATCAGCTACAGTTTCTTGCAAACAGCAACGCCGACTTTTATATACCGCCATGCAATTTCTAATTCTTTGTCGGTGGGGAATGTTTGGCAATTTCTAATTCTTTGACTTTTGAGAAGTTATAAAAGGAAACCAAGAGTAACAAGGAAAACACACCCCCACATACTAGTGAAAAGAGCAAGTTTAGAGGAGCAACATTAGAGATAAATTAGCTTCTTTGGGTGCAAGAATTGGGGAGATTCAAGGGCTATATCGAAGACAAGTTTTGGAGAAAGACGAGAGGAACGGGCTTCATCAATATCAATTCGGTTTTATCTTCTTCACTCTTTTTCTTTACTTGTTTATCATTAATTGAACCATGTATTTAATATTCATGGGTTTCTAACTCTTCCGCTAGGATAGAGGATGCAACCCTAACATGATTATTTGAACCCTAATATCATATTTATTTTATTATCTCTTTTTAATGTGCTTCAAGTTTCAAAATTAATCGTACTTCGGTTAGTCTAATAAACTAACAACTTAAATTTGAATTGCAATATATTTTAAGTGAAGTGGGTTATGGGTTTTGATCATTGTTAAAGTGTTTAATTGTCTTATTTTCTGAAAATTGAAGATTGATTTCTAACAATTTTTGAGTTATCAAAAGAGGGACAATAGTTTGAATTAGATATTAGATTCGAATATGATTGTAAGTGGTGAATTCCAATATCCGAGATTTACCAACTTATAGTTTTCCTCAGAACTTTATTTTGTTTTCTAGGTTTCAATTTTTAGTTTCTCAAATTATTTTATAAAATCAATTGTCCACTTTCCTAGTTTGTTAGTTAATTTTAGGGTTAGGTTTAATTCCAAACAAATCTCCGTGGGACCGACCTCGTAATACTTGCCATATTCACATACGGTTCGTGCACTTGTGAGTTTTAATTTAATCTAATTAGCCTAGTATTTAGGTTGACTAGATTTCATATCAAGTTTTTGGCGCCGCTGCCGGGGATGTGTTTTTAGGAATTGTTTCTAAATTTGGAATTGATTTTAAACTAGTAGTTTAGGAATTTAAAAAAAATTATTTTGTTTCTAGTTTTTTTTAGGAGCTTTCTAAATTCTGGTTATTTGTGATTGTTTCAGATTTAGCAAGAGGTGAAGAAAAAATAAAGCCTCGGGTTCAAACACTTGAGGAAAGAGTGGTTCGGGTCGTCGCCCGTCTGGAACGGGATGTAACTTTTCTGATCACCCACGAATCTCCTGTCAGTGGGTAATTGTGTGAATTCGTGTGCCTAATTGTTTTGCCGAACTGTTTAGTGTAAGCATTCTAGTAAGGGCACGAACCCAGTTACAAGATAGGAGTCAGATTTCATCACCGAACTCTTGCACAATTAGGAAACAACATACACGATCCTAAGCCTCGTTAAAAATTAAAATCTGATTTAGACAGTGACCCTAGGGTATCGAGCTCATAGGACCTTCATAAACAACTCTAGAACTCGATTTTTATCTGGGCATACCCAGAGGAAAACGTGTTAGGCAATTCTTGTCAAAAAGGCCGCCTCGAGAAGAGGAAACGTTGTCGAAGGAAGACGGTTATTTTCAGCTTTCATAGCTGGTTGTCTTCCTGGAGAATTGTTTACCGTCTACTTTAATCGAGTAACCCTTATAACAGTCATAGTTCAAGTGTTGTGGCGAAGTAGAAGCTGTCTAGATTACTAGGTAAATCTGACTATCCATTCACTAAATCTACGTCTAATAACTTGTTGCTAGATTCTGTTTAGGTTGCTTGGTGGAGTCAGCTTGATTGTGCTTGTTTCCTTAGGATCTTCGTAGTGAATCCTTGGTTTTCGAAAAAAATAAAATAATTCATTAATGGAAGGATTCCTTCCAGACTGCTTGAGAGAATTGGAAGAGAGATTGACATTAGTAGAGCTGCGGGAAAGACTCTCACAGTTAGAATCGTCATATGGAGAAGATATCACAAGTCAAAATAATTTTGATCGATTCTGTTATGAAAGTCATGACGTTGATAATCGTTGGAATTTTCATCAACCTCAACAAGGTTGTGTTCCCCAGTTAAGAGATGCCAATAATTATCAACGCTTTAACAATCAAAATTATTTTGAAAATCCGATGGCTAATGGCTATGGTGTAAACAATTATTGGGATCATTACCAACCTCAAGAAGGTTGCGGACCACAATTAGAATATCTCAATAATTATTCGCACATGCATTAGAGTCAAGAGTTTAGGGATCCACATATGTGTCAGTCACCTCATCGGAAATTTGAGCTAACCAATGGTAATTCATCCCATATTTCACTTTCATTACAACAAAGTCTTAAAGATTTAGCTAGGACTACAATAGAGTTAGCTAAGAGTACAGAAGAATTTACTCAGAACGCAAAAAAACTCTTAGCAGGTTGGGACCCAAGTGAGTCAAGTCCTGCACCACATTTTGAAAGTGAACTACTGGGCAATAAACCTTCACCCCATACTTTATTAGGACAAAGTCGTAGAGTTTTTTCTCCAAGCACAATAAAGTTTGATCAACACATGGAGGAACCCCGAGAGGAGTATCATGAGAATATAAAGTATGTCACACCATGTGATAATGATTATAATTATAGTGCTTCAAGTCACACTCTTTACCGAATAAAAGAGTCTTCACCCATTCCAAAAGAGGAAGAAGATTTGACAAGAGACACTATAAATACATATCATGTGACATACTGAACTTAGCATCATCTAAGTTTGGGGATTGCTCATTCACTCTGAGAGTCTCACTTAAACTGTTATATCATTACATAGACGTGAGACTAGACCTCATTGGATATTTCACATTCTGGGTTGATCCTCAGATTTTTCGGTTACTATTTTATGGGGAGTCACTAAACCAGAATCCGGTAGGTTTATAGTAATTTTTCTTTTCTTTGAGTCACCATGGTCTGGCTGAAGACACTAAACTTAGCGCTAGCTGGGAGACAACCCATACACTTTGTAGGTTTGGGGCACCGGTATCTTGTAATATCCTTCCTTTCACCCTTCTATTTGTTTTAACATTTCTCTTTGTTGAATTTTAGAACATTGAGGACAATGTTCGGTTTAAGTTTGGGGATGTGAGGACAAATATTTGTCCCTTATTTCAAAATGCAAGAGGGTTCAAAATTTAAAAATTTTGAGTTGATAGAATTATGTGAGGGTAGTTGAGGATTTTTAGCTTGTTGAGGTGGTGATGGTAGATAAGATATGTGGGTGGTGGTGGTGGTGATGATGGAGGTATAATGATGGTGGTTAAGGTGTGGTGGTGGTGGGGCGAAGATAGACGAGGAAAAAGATTTCGTCAAGTAAACATAAGTTACTTTATCAAAAACTAATAATTTTAACTTTAAAGAAAGTCAAATTTTGACTTAAGTGAAGTCGGTAATTTTTGCGTTACCAAACTAACTTTTTTACTTTTCTACTTAAATAAGCAAAAAAATAACTTATTTTAATGTTGCCAAACGACACCTTAATGTTTGGACACTTATGGTGCGTTTGGTTGCAGGATTCCTAAGAAGGATTCCTATCAACATTAGGATTTTTTTTACCAGATGTTAGACCTTGGCGTAAATTGGATCTTCAGATCTTCGAGCAAGAGGAGCAATTGAAATATATGATTTTCCTGTTTCTTTTCCATTATATTCTTCCTCCTCTTCCTTGTTCTTGAACATGAGAAGAAGTTACAGAAATATGATGTCAAAACTGTTGAAAGGTGGTTTTTAAACCAAATTTGGATTTGGACCCAATATAAAATGTGGGCTTGAGTAAATGGTTTTATCAAACTACAAGGGGTAAATAAGTAAAATTGTCTCATGAAATTAATTAAAAGGGTGTAGAGTCTTTTGTTTGACTAGTTCAAGAACAATCTAGAGAGAGAAAGTAAAAGGAGAATAGTATTGAAGAAACTTGAAGAAGAAGAAGAAGAAATAGATCTAGTATGAATATTGTATTTAAGGTAAGAACTAACTTCAAATCTAGTTAAATTTTGTGACAAAACTTTGTGTGTTGTGTTTATGAGATTGTGTAGATCTAAAGAAACTTTATTATATGAAAGTATGTTGATGTGGATCTTTTGAGTTTATTTGAATTTATTGAAGTATCTATACCTCTAATCTCCAACAAAAACCAGTTGACTAGAGTCAACCGGTCACAGGTACTCCAGGGCGCTTTAACAATAAACGATAGGCGCCACAAACTTTCATTGTGGTCCAAAACTGTCGGCAATATTATAATATTAATATTTAAACCGTTCATGCTACGCTTTGTTCGCGCCAAAAGTAATCAGGATATTACTTTCCTGCAAATAATTTGTTCAACTATCAATTTCTTCACTGTAACACATTAATGAAATAGGAAGGCTAGGGTTTTGAGCAAGTTTTTGTGCATTTCAGTACGATCTTTATCCTTTCCTATTTATAATTGCGGGGCAACTTGTCTCTAGGGTTCTTTTTTTTTGAATATGTACTACGATTTAGGTTAGTCATTAAATGACAAATTTGTTCATAGGGTTGATCATGCTAAGTTTGAAAATCGTGTTTGCTAGTTTTGTGACAGTTGGAGTTAAGGGTTTAATTTCTTTACTTCTGCTCTCTATGTTGATATATATTTGTTCTTCCCTTTCTAGAAAAGAACTTCTAGGGTTTCCATAACAAGTTATTTGAAAATTTTTTTTTGATGAAGAAGTTATTTGAAACTTATATTATTTTTTCAATAGCATATAATAATTCCATATCATAGATAATTTTTTTACATCAATAGCGAAAATATCTTAGGAATGTGAAATGAATAAAACAGATATATGAGTATCATATGGCTTGGATATGCCCGACCGATGAGTGCGCTAGACTGTATCTACAACAAACATGCCCATAACTCACTTGGTGACCGATCAGTCTTAAGACATAAAAAAGTAAAGTTTCTTACTAAGTTGTGGACTCGTAGCTGGCTTCATTATCATTGTCGAAAAATGTGGTATAAGGACAAGGACACGGTGGCTCGCAAACTTCAATGACTCCTTCTAGCATTTGTGTGACCTTCTTCATGGATGGCCTTAGTGCTGGTTCCTCTTGAATGCACCAAATTGCTATCATCACTAACCTCTCAAAACTCTTCATGTCATTGGTTGCATCCTCGTCGTTCTCAATCAACTCTTCCAGTTTCCTTTTTCTGTAACTGTCATAGGCCCAATCTGTTAGAATGGTTCTATCATTATCCTCTTCTAGTGACATGTCGACCCCTTTCCTGCAACAAATGATTTCCAATAACATAACTCCATAACTGTAAACATCTATTTTCGTCGATACCGGCACGTTCCTGAACCATTCTGGCGCAACATATCCTCTAGTCCCTCTGATCCCTGTAGAAGTTCGAGTCTGTTCAAGAAGAATGTTTTGAGGCTTTATATCACAGTGAATGATCTGGGTGCTGCATTCTCCGTGTAAGTACATGAGCCCTCTTGCTATGCCAAATCCAATGTGTACCCTTTGATTCCAATCAGGCTTTGAAATTCCAAAGAGATGTTGTGCTAAACTTCCATTACTCATGAACTCATACACCAAAAGCCGGTTCAAGCCCTCCTCACAGAACCCAAGCAACCGAACTAGATTCTTGTGATGAGATCGGCCAATTGCACTGACTTCTGCTATGAATTCCTTTTCGCCATCTCGGATCACCTTATCTAACTTCTTCACCGCAACATCTGTTTCCGTACCCATTTCCTCTATGACTCCTTTATAAACGATGCCAAAAGCACCCCTTCCTAATTCTTCCTTAAACCTGTCTGTGGCTTCTTCAAGCTCTTGGTAAGTGAAAGAACGAAGATTTGACTTCAATACACTTGACTTTTGATTCTTCTTCCTCAATTTTCTATCCATGTATAACAACACCAAAAATATTGCAGCCAGGAATATGAAAAATACAGAGCTACCTAAAAGCAACGAATTTACCAGGCTCAATTTGAATCTCTCTTTCTTGAGGCCTAAAGTTGGAGAATTAGGGTCGCCCTTTCCCAGTGAACCATTATCCTTTCTTACTTTTATCAGAGCATTTCCAGCCGCAGTAGATTCATGTCTTCCATTTTGGAGTGGTAGTTTCTTCTTCCAACATGTTGATTTTCTATGCAAAGCAACTGCACAGAGACAGTCGTTCAAACAAGAAGCTCTGCAGTCTTGTTCATTGTAAGAGTCCAATTCCTCATAGACGGAAGTTGGCCAATCTACATCTTGAAGTGTCTGTAGTTCAAACAAATCGGGGTTTTTCGGATCTTCTTCATGGCATCCTGGTAGGATAAATTCTGGTCTACAATCACCATATATATTATTTGGATCAACAAAAACATAACCAGGTGGGCATGCACAACTAGACCTTTTTTCTGCTGTGAGTGCACAATAGCTATTATATCCACAAGCACCACTCCCTAATCTTCCAGCGATGTCGTGACAAATGTTATCAGGAATGGATCTGATGATCGACCATTGTTGCCTCCCATTAGAAGTCTTTGGGTGAGAATACTGTGTGAAAATTCCATCAAAATCTAGTGTTGCCCTATAATAGACCTCCGGTACAGGGATTGTATTTTTCCACGTAAGACCTGTTGTGCTTCCATTCTTTCTCTCAATATAGATGTCTCCCAACTTGCGGAAGACAAGACGACCAATTTCAGAAAGATCATTTGTGATCGAACTTAAGTTATAATAAGCATCATAAGGATTCTCAGACCTACCCGGAAAGGCAACCGGGTAAAGTACAAAATTAATACGATCCACATGAAGTCTAAATCTTCCTCTCGTATAATTTTTTTCCGACTGGCGAGAATACAGTTTACTACTAACTTCCATATTTTGTGTGGGTAAGATGGTGTCTGTAGGATATTTGAAGCTTTCCCATAAATAATCAAAATTTACATTCCCACTATCACTAGCAAGAACGAAATTACCATTATCGAGCATAGCCACATATTTAGCTGGGTCAGTTATGGACTCAGGCTCCCATAGTTTCTTGCCTTGAGGATTGGTAAGAAGGAGCTTACCGGCAGTTGTGAGCTCAATTTTGGATTCTATTGGTATTGATTCAGTTGAATCTGCATACCAAACTACAGTTTTGTCAGGTATTTTATCATACCAGATTGATAATAGGAAGAGATTGTTCTCAACTGGACGGAATCCGAAGGCGAACTCACCAGAAGGTGATTTCCATGAAGCATTGTTGTTGGTAGCAGCAGTCAAAGATGAACCCAAGGCTAAAGTTGGCGAAATGGGATTTCCCGATAGACGCCCGCCTTTCCGTATTTTTATCAGAGCATTTCCATCCACAGCAGAATCAAATCTCCCATTTGGGAGTGGTAGTTTCTTCTTCCAACATGTCCCTTCTCTATATATAGCAACTGCACAAAGACAATCATTCAGGCATGAACTTCTGCAGTCTTGTTCATTATAAGAATTCAATTGGTCATAGTCAGCAGTCGGCCAATCTACGTTTTTTAGTGTCTGTAATTCAAACAAATCTGGTTTTAAGTCTTCTTCTTGACATCCTTGTAACATAAAATTTGGTCTACAACCACCAAATCTGTTATTTGGATCAACAAGGACATACCTAGGTGGGCATTCACAACTAGGCCTTCCTTCTGACGTGAGCACGCAATAGCTATTATACCCACAAGCACCACTCCCCAATCTACCAATAATGCTGACACAAATGTTATCAGGAATAAGTCTCACGATAGACCAGCGCTGGGTCCCATTATAAGTCCCTATTGGGTGAGAGTACTGTACAAAAACTCCATCGAAGTCCAGTGTTGCTCTATAATAGACGTTCTCTACAGGAACTATATTATTCCATGTGAGATTCATTTTGCTTCCATTCCTTTTCACAATATAAATGTCTCCCGACTTGTTGAACACAAACTGTTTAGCTTCAGGATTAACGCTGTTTGATAACCAATTTAAGTTATAATAAGCTTCATAATCATTCTCAGTCAAACTCGGAGAAGCAACTGGATTAATTACAAAGTTTCCCGTGTCAAGCACACGAAGCCTAAATCTTCCTTTGGTGTAATTTTTTTCCGACTGACGAGAATACAGAAAGTCACCAGCTTGCATAATTTGTGTAGGTAAGATAGTGTCTGTAGGATATTTGAAGCTTTCCCATGAATTTGGATTCCCATTACCACTAGAGAGAACGAAATTACCAGTATCTAGCATAGCGGCATATGTAACTGAGCCAGTTACAGACTCAGGCTCCCATAGTGTCTTGCCTTGAGGATTGGTAAGAAGGAGCTTACCAGCCGTTGTTAGCTCAGCTTTGGATCCCATTGGTATTGATTCACTTTTTGAATCTGCATACCAAACTACAGTTTTGTCAGGTATTTTGTCGTACCAGATTGATAATAGGAAGAGATTGTTCTCGAGTGGACGGAATCCGAAGGCGAAATCACCGGAAGGTGATTTCCATGAAGCATTATTGTTTGTATTAGCAGTTAAAGATGAACCTAGCCTTACATTCTGAGCAAATGTGAAGATTGGTAGAAGCAAAAGGAGAAGTTTTAAAAAGTTGAACTGATGGTGAGTAGAAGCCATGTCAAAGTAGTTTCTACTACTGACTTTGGTTTGCAAAATTTTATAAGTAATAATCTTAAGAACTGATAGGCTGCATATATAGAGAGTTCAATTGTAAGAATAGTCAACAAAGGATGGAAAAATAGAATATAAAGTTTGAGAGAGTAATTCTCGAGTCATCACTTTTCTGCCCGACTTGTAAGTTATTACTAGTCAAAATCATGACTAGTCTCACTGCTTAGAAGCATGTAAAGTATAATGCACGGCAACACCATGAACCATCTCTAACTCCTAAAAGAAAACTAGTTCAACAAAAAAAAAAAAACTCCTAAAAGAAAAAGTTAGGCTAAGAGATTGACATAATCATTTACTTAATCCCATCACATATGTCCCTAATATATGTAATTTGAACTTAAAATACAACTTACAAATTACTAATAGACATTTTACTCAAAAGCATTACTTCATTTGGTTCCGTAGATTTTGCCATTTTGTTGTACTTCAACTCCTATCTGTACGTTTTGCAACACAAAAAAAAAAAAAAATCCTATCTGTACGTACAAATTATGTTAAGAAACACATTTTTGAATTTAACTTATTACCATGTCCCTATTAAATTCAAGTTATGTTAATATTATTTGGGTTATTTCCCTAATGGCCCCCTACTTTGTGACCAGCTTTCCGCCTGGCCCCCTACTTTACGAGAAATACCCATATGGCCCCCTATTACCGTTAACTTTAACTTTCCGTCACTCTCTCTCCTCCATCTCTTTTTCTCTCTCTGCCATGTCACGCCACCTCATCTGTTAGGCCACCTCATCACCTTCTCCGGCAGAGGTCGCCGGCCGGCCAAATTTCCGGCCGGCAACCTTCAAACTAAAAAAAAAAAAAATTTTTATTTTTTTTTATCTCTCTCCTCTCTCTCTCTCTAAGAACTCCGGCGAAGGAACCCTTCGCCGGGGTTCGTCTGTTCTCACGAACAGACTGATCTGTTCGTGAGAACATACTGATCTGTTCGTGAGAACATACTGATCTGTTCGTGAGAACAGACGAACTCCGGCGAAGGGTTCCTTCGCCGGAGTTCTTAGAGAGAGAGAGGAGAGAGATAAATTTTTTTTAGTTTGAAGGTCGCCGGCCGGAAATTTGGCCGGCCGGCGACCTCTGCCAGAGAAGGTGATGAGGTGGCCTAACAGATGAGGTGGCGTGACATGGCAGAGAGAGAAAAAGAGATGGAGGAGAGAGAGTGACGGAAAGTTAAAGTTAACGGTAATAGGGGGCCATATGGGTATTTCTCGTAAAGTAGGGGGCCAGACGGGAAGCTGGTCACAAAGTAGGGGGCCATTAGGGAAATAACCCATATTATTTTATCCAATCTTTCCTTGACTCCTCTTTCTCTTCAACTAGCCTGTCGTAACAAATAAATGATATTATCAGAGAAATCTATTCTTGTTGAACCAATCGTGACAGGTTTTGATAGCATGACTTAAACTTTGTAATACACATGGCTTGATAGAATATTCAACCTTCATTGTAGCTAGACTGTCTTTTCTGCAAGTGGTTTCAAGACCTGTCTTCGGGATCTATAATTACATTTTTGTAATTTTCCATCAGCCAATTATTCAATTTTTTTTTTTTTTAACATTGCTTTTGACTACCACTAACTTGCAAAGTTTGATGAGATGAACCATTGGATACTCTCTCAGTTACTCGTGAAGCACATACTTTTGGAAAAAGAAGAGGAAAAACAAGATTGCATACAGTAGGAGGTCATTAACACTATCAAGCATATAGCCAGAATCTGAAAAATGCACAGGAGGATCGTGCTAGCTAGAGCGTGTGACCTAAACGCCCAACTTAGTTGCTGTGACCAGTCTTACTTAAACATCGTAAAAGAAAATATTATTACTTGTCGGTCGTTGGTTTCCTTAAAATTCCTAAGTAATGCGTATGGTTAAGGGCATGGTACCATTGGTGACTTCAGTCACTGCTGCAAGCATTTATATGACACTACGAAAAAGAATAGGTTTAGCGACGAGAAAAAACCATCGCTAGTATACGAAAATCGTCGCTAATGTGTAGTAGTTTTCAGCAACGGCCTGACAGCCGTCTCAGGAACCGCCGTCGGGGTGTTCTTAATGACAGTTGGTAACGACTGCTGAAATTCCGTCGTTGATGTTCATTATTTGTGACGATTTTTTAAGAAACTTGTCGTAGCAAAAAAGGAAATTTGATATTTTAATTTTTAGCCCCGACGCTTTAGAAACGTCGCTACTGTTTAGTTCATGATAACAGTACCTTAGATTGTAAATTCATAAGTTCAAATTCAGTAAAATTTAACTAAGAAATGATTAAAGTGATTTAGAATGGTTTGTGTGGAGAATCAAGAATGAGCTAGAAAAGTAAGGACGTGGAGGAACAGAAACTTCAAGGACTCCTAACATCTTTGTGATTTTCTTCATTGATGGTCTAAGTGATGGCTCATCTTGAACACACCAAATTGCTATCGTTACCAATCTCTCAAGTCGCTTCATATCATTCGTTGCTTCCTCATCGTCTGCTACTAGAAATCTCCCTTCCTTACCTTAATGATAGCATTTCTGTTTACATTCCGGCTATATCTTCCATTTGAAAGTGGTAGTTTCTTCTTCCAACAGGTTCCTTCTCTAATTATAGCTACGGAACATAGACAATCATCTAAGCATGAACTTCTGTAATCCTGTTCACGGTAACTATCTAACTTCTCATAGTCAGACTTCGGCCAATCTATATTTTCTAATGTTTCTAACTCAAATATATCACTTTGATTTCTCCATTCGTCTTTCTGACATCCGTTCGTAAAATTCGGCACACAACCACTAAATCTATCATTTGGATCAACAAAAGAATACTTAGGTGGGCATTCACAACGAGGCCTCTTCTCTTGTGTTAGCACACAATAGCTATTATACCCGCAAGCACCACTCCCAAAATTAACGACAGTATTTAGGCAAATGTCATCAGGAGCTGACCACTCAATTGACCAGCTTCCATTCCCATCTGATGTCTTTGGGTAAGAATATTTTGTGAAAACTCCGTCATAGTCGAGGGTAGCCCTGTAATAGAAATCTCCAGTCGAGTCTTTATTCTGGGGGGACAGAGTCTTGATTTGTCCATTCCTTCTCACTACATAAATGGAGCCTGACTCATTATATACTGCTAGATAACCAGCATTACTTCGGTTAGTATCAAAAGTATCACTCCAGTAGTAAGCTTCATATTGATTCTCAGTTAAACTTTGAAATGAAGCAAGATTAAGCACAAGATTTCCATCTTCCAGTAAACAAAGTCCGAATCTTCCTCTTGAGTAAGTATTCTTCGTTAGGCGAGAATAAAGAACGCTATTCACTTCCATTGTCTGTGTAGGTAAGAGTGCATCAGTAGGTTGCTTGAAACTCTCCCATAAATTATCAGAATTCTGACCCACGAGAACAAAGTTGCCAGTATCAAGCATAGCACCATAACTTACTGCCCCACCTCAGGAGTCAAGAAGTTTGCTAAGCGAAAACAAAGCTAAAGGTAAAACAACTGCAGTGGGTGGAACATCACAGACTAAAGGAAAAGAAATACAGGTATCAGGACTCCTGTGATGTTCTGACTCCTGAGACCTGTATTTCTGAAATTCGCCGCTTGGCGTGCTAAGAAGGGTATATTTTTGAACTTTGTTTGTTCTGAAGTTAATTTAGCTATTGTACCAAGTGACACATGGTGGATAGATACAGGAGCTACTACTCACATTAGTGTCACTATGCAGGATTGTCTCCACTGCCGAACGCCATCTGATGGTGAAAGATACATCTTCGTGGGAGATGGAATTATGGTTAAAGTGGAAGCTATTGGTGTTTTTAGAATTCAGTTATGTACTGGTTTTTATCTGTATTCAGAAAATACTTTTGTTGTACCGTCATTTAGACGGAACTTAATTTCTGTTTCTTGTCTGGATAAATCTGGTTTTACTTGTTCATTTGGAAATGGAGTATTTAGTATTTCTCTAAAGTCTGATATTGTTGGTACTAGTAACTTAATTGATTAATTGTATCTATTAAACACCATAAAGTCTAATTGTGATGAAAATTTACATATTAGCACTTTGGGTACAAAGCGGAGATTAGCTAATGAGAATTCCAGCATATTGTGGCACAAACGATTAGGTCACATCTCTCAGGAGAGAATCAAGAGACTTGTGTCTGAAGGAATTCTTGACTCCCTTAACGATTCTGAATATAAAATTTGCATGGAATGTGTTAAGGGCAAACAAACAAACGAGGTAAAGGCGCATATAGAGCTACTCAACCGTTGGAACTAATACATACAGATATATGTGGTCCATTTCCTAAGGCATCATGGAATGGACAACGTTATTTTATTAGTTTCATCGATGATACTCGCGCTATGGATACCTTTACCTTATCCAGGAGAAATCAGAATCACTGGACAAGTTTCTAATCTTCAAAGCTGAAGTTGAAAACCAACTCGACAAGAAGATTAAAGCTGTCAAATCTGACCGTGGAGGTGAATACTATGGCAGATACGACGGTTCAGGAGAACAACGTCCAGGACCATTCGCCCAATATTTGAGTGAGTGTGGTATAGTCCCTCAATACACCATGCCGGGAACTCCAAGTCAAAATGGTGTAGCTAAGAGACGAAACCGTACCCTCAAAGACATGGTACGAGGAATGATTAGTCATTCTTCTTTACCAGAGTCACTATGGGGCGATGCCCTAAAAACTGCAGTTTATATATTGAATAGAGTACCAAGTAAAGCAATAACTAAAACCCCTTACGAGTTATGAACAGGCAAGAAACCTAATATTAGGCACTTGCATGTTTGGGGTTGTCCAGCTGAGGCTAGGCCTTACAAGCCTAACGAAAGGAAACTGGACTCGAGGACAATTAGTTGTTATTTTGTTGGTTACTCTGAAAGATCGAGGGGTTATAAATTTTATGATCCCTCAAACAAGGCATTCTTCGAAACAGGGAACGCTAAGTTCATTGAGGATGTTGATTACAGTGGGAGTAGTCAAAATAAAGGAATTGTATTTGAGGAGGAGTATGCAAATACTTCTCCTATAGTCACTACTGACAATGATCAAGTCATAGTACCTCTCATTGTTCAGCCCGTGAATCAAGGTATTCCATCAAATACAATCATACCGACTAATCCTGTAGTAGATGAGGAACCCTTCCCTACACAAGCTGGACAAGCACCTTTGGAAACAGAGGAAGTAACTGTGGAAGTCCCAAATCAACAACCTCAAGTTGAGGAGCCACTTAGAAAATCCACTCGAGAAAGAAGAAAGGCAATTTCTGATGATTACATTGTCTATCTTAATGAGCACGAATATGACTTAGGATTGGAAAATGATCCAACTTCTCTTAATGAAGTCAAAACGAGCTCAAATTGTGAAAAGTGGATTGAGGCCATGAAGGAAGAGTTAAAGTCTATGGCTGACGATGATGTTTGGGATCTTGTCGAGTTACCTAAAGGGGCGAGGCCAATTGGTTGCAAATGAATTTTTAAAACCAAAAGGGACTCAAAAGGTAACGTAGAAAGATATAAAGCACGTCTTGTCGCTAAAGGCTTTACACAGAAGGAAGGAATAGACTTCAAAGAGACATTCTCGCCAGTCTCTACGAAGGATTCTCTAAGGATTATCATGGCTCTGGTAGCTCATTATGATTTGGAGCTTCACCAAATGGACGTAAAAACAACATTTCTTAATGGAAACATTGAAGAAACCATACATATGATACAACCTGATAATTTTGAGTCGAGTAGCTCAAAAAAACTTGTATGTAAGTTAAAGAAGTCCATTTATGGCTTAAAGCAGGCGTCCCGTCAATGGTACCGGAAATTTGATGAGGTTATTACCTCCTTTGGCTTTAAGGAAAATATCATTGATCAGTGCATATATTGTAGGGATTTAAACCCTTCTACTAGTGTTTATAGCGGAAATATGACATCTAATGTCTACACTAGTATTCCCAGGATCACATGCAAAACTAGTAATTAATCTAATGGAGATAGTAGATTACCTTAATTGCCTTTCCCTCGAACTAGTTGAATTGATTGAAGAAGACCAAGAGCTTCAATTGTAGCTCCTCTACTTGGGACACGAGCAATCAATTTGATCTCCCACCTTGTTGTATAGCTAGCACACCAATGGTGGTTGGAAGAAGAACTCCTTTCTTCTTGACTAGATAGATAGTAATGGGAATTAGCTCACTTTCTCCTCTCTACTTGATGTGGTAGAGTAAGAAAGCTTAGAGAGAAATTCCACACCTTATTCTCTGCCCTAAGAGTGTTTATATAGAACCCTAATAAGAATCCACCTCCTTTTAGGTTTCCTAAAACACCCTTTAGAATAAGATTTAGGGAAATAGTCGAAAATAGCAACTATTGGTATTTTCTCAATTCCATAAGGAGGAGGTGCCCAAACACCACGAAAATTGGCAGATATAATGTTTATTATATCAGCAACTAACCCTCCAAAATTCAGCCCAATCCGAGTCCTAGAAGTACCCGAACCGGTCGAGGCCCAAAAACCCTGTTTTTGGCCTTTTTGTACTATCTTTGCCTAATTCCCTTTTAGGCCTATGAGATATGTTTATGGGACACTCCCATGATTATATCTCACTCCCACTAGTCATATCCTAGATCAATTTGTCACTCTTATGTGTAACCCGTTGTAGGATCCGATCGAAGTTAGCCGCGAATTACTTCGTAATTCGACGATCGTAGTTGGTCTCTAGCTACAACTCTACGATCCCTAAATCAATCGGACTTGATGATCTTCCACATCAATTGTCCTATCCGACAAATTGTTCGCATTGTCACCTTGGTCGAAGGACATCTCCTTCAACTCCTTCAGACTCCCACTTGGACTTAGAACAAGTGCAATGCCTCGATTCCCGTGTCAATTTAGTATCCCATCTGATACGTCACGTCATTCAGACTTTCTTGATATCCGAGTACAACTGTAAAAGACAAACGATTAACTTTAATCCGTTTGAGCGCGGCCACGCATTTTCAGTTGCTACTCATCAAGTGGCCTTGAGACACTTTGTACCTAATGTGATTAGGGTGACACAATCCATTCTTGCGCTCCCACTTAACTTCATGTCTATCCTGTCCTTCCCAGTATCCGTCTTTATAACCTCCTTTTACGGCGCGGCGTTTAACGGAACCAAAGTCGGGCATTCCTTACATAAGATGAGTGGAGCACTCATGTTTTGAGGAATCTCTCCAATTGTCTTTATGAGAAGTATTGACGTTCATCACGAATGATGTACTTCTCATTTGAGGGTTATCCAGTGTATAAACCTTTTACACACCCACGTAGTCGAATAGAATATACTATTCATATAGCCCATGAAACTGCGCTATCCCATCGACTCCCGTGCTAGTCTTCTTGAGTCATTGATGTCCATGCAATGACCTGGACCAGGGATTTTTGATAATAAATATTCCAAGTTCACTTAATAGGGTTTCATTCATTAGATCACGTATCTGACAAACCTATTCGGAACGTTTTACTATCGATGGACTGTCGTTTAAACACTAAACCAAGTTTAGACGACTGGTGAAATAATTCTTATTATTTCTGATAACGAGAGTTGTAAATCTGAGCCTCTTCCATAAAACTCCTTTTACCCACTCAGTTTTACTTGTCGAGGTTTAAAATTATACCTCATGCCTTAGACTGTGTATGAATCTCATACTATGTCTAAGGTGACAGTTTAGTTTGACTACCGTGGTAGTCGGTTTTAAACTTTGCTTATTATCAATTAATTTGAAGATTACTATCTTCAACCTTGATAATATCTAGTAATCTTTACTAGAGTTAAGGCCTTTAATTCTTTGTGTAGTATTTGCAACAGTTCCCGGCTTAAAACACTTTTAGCCTACTTTCCTTCCATGTCTGGAAGTTTGCTACGATGACATGTTCAACTTTGTACTACTTCATCCTTTAGCCTTCTAGGATGTACTAAGTAGTGTTTCGGTTTTCCAATCCGAATTCGGATGTTTAAATGCTAATCATGTCCAACATGATTGACTTTATGTTTTCGAACATAAATGTCTCTCTCATGCGTGCTAGCTCATCGGTGTTTTTTAGACTCCGAGTTTTGCAACGCCCTCTGTCATGAGTTTTTGGGTCGAAATTCTTTTAGACTTTCCGAGTCTTAGATTTTCTGTTTCGGATCTCAAGCATCTCAGCGTACTGAGTCTCTCTAATCCTATCATCCTTTTGATCTATGCTTATAGATCTTCAGATGCCCAAAATGGCATTTTATCCTTTTGTGTGTGGTCCTTTATTGAGTCAGTTCGTTACTGTTATACAACACCTTATGTCGTACTCAATCTTTTGTATGTACTCTGCATACGGACCCGGAAGGTTTGTTTACTCCCACTTACCTTCTTGAAACTCGTGATTCAAGATTTTCTTCATTCTCCAGGAATCAAATTTCTCTGATTGCCTTTTGAATCGAAGATTCTAACTCTTGCGTGCTTTTAATCCGTCGATAGATTTCTGAAGCATGCTTGTGGACATAACTTGATTGGAAGAATCTTTATTCTTCTTGTCTCGTTTCGGGAAACACGAATGTTTCCATCCTTCTCAGTTTTCTATTTTGGAAAACCAATTTAGGTCTTTTGTTGACTTAAATTATCAAGCTTCATGTCTTGACGAGATATGGATTCCACGATGACTTTGGCTTCTAGCCAAAATCTAGAGTCAGTTTCCGTTTCTGCGCAGGTCTTTTATCTCTTCAGAAATAAACTTTATTTTCTGTGTCTTTGAGATTTGACCTTTTAGGGCTTTTGAACAACAATTTGGAATTTTCTCAACTACTTTGAGATATTCCTTTAGAGACACTTTCACTTGTTTTGAGAGTTCTCCGGCGAATAACATTCGCTTTTGTGCGGTGGGTTTATAAGATCATATCTTTAACCTTTCCTTTTCCAAGGAGTCGCAGTTTGTTGCTCTTGGTCGAATTTAATCGACTTGTACAAGTTTCATGATTGTTCTTCATGACCCTCCATGATTTTTCTCATGATCGAATTAAATCGACTTGTACTTTTCTCCCACTTATTCTTTTAATATATAATTAGTGTTTTCTCCCAGACTACTAGGTGTGCTAATTATTAGAAGAATACTATCATGAGCAACAAACACTTTGTTCTCTTGATTAGTTATGGAAGAAGCCCAAATTTCTTTTAAAAGAAATTGCGTCAGATATTAGCTAGTTTTGTAATGCTTTTACAAGCTTAGCTGTTAGACGGAATTTTGGTAGTTTTGTGAGAAGCTATGTCTAGACTAAATGGATTTTGGAGGATAGAGTTTGATTCGTGTTCTTCATCTTAATCCTTTTGGACACTCCAAATATGGATAGGTTAGAAGTACGTTTGAAGATCAATCTCTGTTTTTGACTCAAGGCTTTCTTTCTTGTCAGTTTGATTCATGTTTTGGTTATAGTGGACTTGTTGTCCTCATCCCTTTCGATTGGGATGAACCTATCTTATAGGTTTTTGACCAAGTTTAGAATCTTTTGGTATAGTTTGTTAAACTTAGCACTTATTAACATCTCAATTTAGAAATAAAATTCTTTATTGATTCTCCATAATACTTAGTACAAAGATGATGTTAAAAAACTAGAAAAACGATTAATCTAGAATAGTGCCTAAAGTAGACTTCGATCCCTTTCAGCATCCTTAGCAGTCGAGGCTTCTGCTCCCTCTTGGATCTTGTCTTCCTTAGCCAAATACTCAGTTCCCAGCTGCGCCTGTACATTCTCAATGAAAGGGCAATTTTAGGTATTACATACCATAATTTGGGAATTTTACAGTATTTGATAAGTTAACTGTTTATACCTGAATTGGAAGCTACTGTTCCATTCTTTTTGTCCTCCAAGAACTTAGGGCAGTTTCTTTTCCAGTGGCCTATGCTACTGCAGTAGAAACATCTTGACGTAGATTGAATACCTTTGTTTTGAGGTTTAGCAATACGTTTGCCTTTTCCTTTTAACGCGGGTTTCTTCTTCTGCCTCTTGTTCTCTTGAGCCACAAGAATCTTATTCTTTGGCTCCAAGTCCATTGTTAGTCGTTCTGCTGCCTGAAGCATTGCATCAAGTTCCTCTAAAGGCTTGTTCCATCCATTCATCGCATATTCCATCTTAAATAGATTGAACCCTTCATGAAGTGAATAGAGGATCATGTCATTAGCCGCCGATTGGCTAACAGGAGAACCCAACTCTTCTAGTTTAGCAAAGAGTTCTATCATTTGCCGAACATGAGGACCTACTGGTTTTCCTTTCTCGAGGCGCAGACGCAATAATTTACTGGTTGCATCAAACCTCTCCACTCTCGCTTTGCTTCGGATTGAATCCTCAGTTTTCGGAGTGATGGAGGGGACTTCCATGTTCAGAGGTTTCTCGTTAAGAGTAGCCTCCATGGCTGATAACAACCGAGAAGTCATTGATTCTGGTTCTGCCCTCTTTTGATCATCCTCTTGATGCTCTGTTTCTTTAGCAGTCAGAAAATCCAATTTTGAAAATAGATAGTCTGAGACATTTAGCTTGTTTTTAAACTCTCCATCCAATATTTGAAGTATCTCCCGATTCCTTCCTTCATGGATGTTTTCGTTTAACACCTTCCTTAGGTACGTTCCAAGGTCGAACATGTTTCCTTGTGTCATCTTTAAAACTACATAAAGTAATGGCAAAGTTTTAAAACTCGTTATCGTTTTTTGAAAAACATTAGTTTTCCCACATTATTCAATAAAAATCGTCCCCGATTGAATAAGTGATTCCAAGACCCCAGTTCTTCGAAGTAAAGCGGACGAAGGCCCTACCCTTTGACTCCGTCGTTCCGGGTGAGTGAACTACTTCACTGATCATACCTTATGACTCTTGGTTGATAGATTTCATTAATGAATGACTAATCTATCCTTTTGCCTCGAGTATCCAAGATTCTCTTGCTGATCTCGTTGAGTAGAACCATTTAGACGTGTAGGCCTCTTCTATAGGCCTACCCGCATTGTCCCAAGGTAGAGGAGGTACTCTGCGAAGGCCGACCCACCTTCCTCGAACAAGGGCGCAACGAGTGTCTTAATCTGGATAGGCGATTACTCAAGATTACTTTTGGGGACTTTTACGCTAGTCTGGCGTTTGTTATAGTGAACTATTTAGCCTAACTAACATCCACGACATAAAGCGTAAATAAGTAAGTAAATGCGCGCGAGAAAGTAAATCAAGCAGACATGGATCCTAGTATGGCCCCTAACCTAGAAGATCTAATCTCCCTTGGTTTTCTTCTTGTTTCGCTTTTTGGTTCGTCTTGGATCGCCATCTTTGAACCTCCATTGATTTCTCCCACTCGCCTTTGGATTTCATCCTCGAGTTTCTTCAATGGACTCATAGACCCTAAACTCTAATTACAAGACTCTAACGATTCGCAGATCGTATAAACTTGAAATTAAAATTAATTACAAAGCATGCACCCATCCGTGCTTAAAACAAGAATAAGGAAATAAATCTATGGCCATACTAGTTTCCCGCATTCACATCACATGCAATCATATAATATATCAAGGCTAAGAATTATATATGCATGATTATCTTGGGAGATACTTTTGTTGACATCACATGTCACATTGCGGACCTTAAGTCTAAATTCGAAGAATTCAACTAATGGTGCTTTCCAGTTTTATGTTTTATGATTAAAATCATCTTTTAGAAAAACTCCGTTTTGGGCTCGAGAAAGCCCGGGTCAATTTCGGAAAAAATATTGGTTCGATTCTTAATGATTTCATAAATCAATTTAAAGAGAAATCCGTTTTGGGCTCTTGGATGGCCCGGATTGATTTTGGAATTATTTGGTTAGAATCGGAAAATAATATTTGGCAAAAACTCCCACTCGAATGATGGTCCCTTTTCGTGGTCCGAAAAGCCTCGAAAAAGCCCGGGACAAGTCCTAGACAAGTCCCGGCCCAAGCCCAAAAAGGGCTCGGACAAGGTCCGGACATAGCACGGCCCATAGGGCCGGCATGTCCTGGCCGAGGCCTATCAAGGCCTGGTCTCGTCCTGGCCGGAGCCAGGACGCTAGTCCATGTACCAGACGCGTTCTAGACGTGTCTGGTACTGGACCGGACCAGCACTAGGTGTCTCGGACTAGTCCGAGACACCCAGAACCTCCCAGACGCGTCTCCAAGACGCGTCTGGTCGAGTGCTCTGGACGCGTCCAGGAAGCTCCTTCGCAGCTGCTGGTCGCGTCTTCAAGACGCGTCTCAGCAGCTGCTCTGGACGCGTCCAGAGGACGCATCCAGGAGCTTCTGGTCCGGCCAGGAAGCTTCCTGGCCGGACACTAGGGTTTTTCAAAACCCTAGTTTCCAAAAAGAAATTTTTTTTTTCTTATGCAACTTTAAGTTGCTATTTTCCAATTTTAAAACTTTTCTTAAATTTTTGAAATTCCTTTTAGAACACTTCTAAAATTTTTCAAAACTTTTAGAAACTTTTTAAATTTTTCCAAATTTGTTTTGAGAGTTTCCCAAACTCAAAACTACTCTTTTTAGAACACTTCTAAAATTCCAAATCTTTGTTTTTCAAAAGTTTCCAAAATTTAAAAAACAACTCTTAATCAAACCAATTTTGGATCAAAATCTAGGTTTTTGAAATTTTTCAAAGAACAATTTTGAAATCAATTTTGAAAAATCTTTGAATCCAATTCATAATTAATCAAATTTTATGTTTAAAACCTTTTTAAATATAACTATCAACATAATCAAGCATGGATTAGTTTGAAATTCAATGAAATTGAGTCTTTTAAAACACTTTTAATCATCAATTTGATTCTCAATTTGAAAATTTATTGAATCCCATCAAATTATGAGTTTAAAATACTTTTAAAAACATCTTTTAAAATACTTTTATAAACTCAATTTTCAAACTATTAAGCATATTAATTAGTTCGATTCTTAGCAAAAACTAGTTAATGGCAAGAGGCTCTGACGCCACTGTAGGGATTTAAACCCTTCTACTAGTGTTTATAGCGGAAATATGACATCTAATGTCTACACTAGTATTCCCAGGATCACATGCAAAACTAGTAATTAATCTAATGGAGATAGTAGATTACCTTAATCGCCTTTCCCTCGAACTAGTTGAATTGATTGAAGAAGACCAAGAGCTTCAATTGTAGCTCCTCTACTTGGGACACGAGAAATCAATTTGATCTCCCACCTTGTTGTATAGCTAGCACACCAATGGTGGTTGGAAGAAGAACTCCTTTCTTCTTGACTAGATAGATAGTAATGGGAATTAGCTCACTTTCTCCTCTCTACTTGATGTGGTAGAGTAAGAAAGCTTACAGAGAAATTCCACACCTTATTCTCTGCCCTAAGAGTGTTTATATAGAACCCTAATAAGAATCCACCTCCTTTTAGGTTTCCTAAAACACCCTTTAGAATAAGATTTAGGGAAATAGTCGAAAATAGCAACTATTGGTATTTTCTCAATTCCCTATGGAGGAGGTGCCCAAACACTACGAAAATTGGCAGATATAATGTTTATTATATCAGAAACTAACCCTCCAAAATTCAGCCCAATCCGAGTCCTAGAAGTACCCGAACCGGTCTAGGCCCAAAAACCCTGTTTTTGGCCTTTTTGTACTATCTTTGCCTAATTCCCTTTTAGGCCTATGAGATATGTTTATGGGACACTCCCATGATTATATCTCACTCCCACTAGTCATATCCTAGATCAATTTGTCACTCTTATGTGTAACCCGTTGTAGGATCCGATCGAAGTTAGCCGCGAATTACTTCGTAATTCGACGATCGTAGTTGGTCTCTAGCTACAACTCTACGATCCCTAAATCAATCGGACTTGATGATCTTCCACATCAATTGTCCTATCCGACAAATTGTTCGCATTGTCACCTTGGTCGAAGGACATCTCCTTCAACTCCTTCATATATCTCAAGATGAGTGGGAGCAAATTCATTATCCTGGTGTTGTATGTAGATGATATTCTACTAGCAAGCAGTGATATAGGCATGTTGCATGAAACTAAGGTATTTCTTTCAAATAATTTTGAAATGAAAGACCTTGGAAATGCTTCATTTGTTTTGGGTATTCAGATAGACCGATATCGCTCAAAAGGCATCCTCAATCTTTCTCAAAAGGCTTATATCGACAAAGTTCTCCAACACTTTGGCATGGAAAAGTGTTCACCAGGAGACACACCTGTGGCTAAAGGTGATACATTTAGTTTGCTCCAATGTCCAAAATTGAATCTTGAGAAGAAGGAAATGGAGATGATCCCATACTCGTCTGCAGTTGGGAGTCTTATGTATGCACAGGTCTGTACACGTCCAGATTTGGCCTTTATTGTAGGAATGTTGGGCAGATATCTGAGTAACCCAGGTCTAGATCATTGGAAGGCCGTAAAGCGGGTTATGAGATATTTACAGAGGACGAAGGATTACAAGCTTACCTTCAGGAGAAACGATCACCTAGAGATCGTAGGATACTCCGATTCAGATTTTGCTGGATGTATTGATAGTAGAAAATCAACATCCGGATACATTTACATGATGGCTGGAGGAGCTATTTCTTGGAAAAGCGTTAAGCAAACTCTTATAGCCTCTTCAACCATGGAAGAAGAGTTCATAGCTTGCTTTGAAGCATCTAACCATGCTATATGACTTCGAAATTTTGTCTCTAACATGAAATTGGTCGATAATATTTAATGACCAATGAAGAGTTATTGTGACAATAAGGCAGCCGAGTTGTACTCAAAGAACAACAGAAGTTCTTTGATGAGTTCGTTAGAACTCAATTATGTGTCTTCAGTTTACATTAATTAGTCTTTAATTTTCGTTAACACTAATTCAATAACTTGTTTTGCAGAACAACTAATTTGAAGGGTGTTAGGAAACTATATTCATTATTACAGGGGCTTATGTCAAAATATGTATCAAATATGGTGGAACATGAAATATGGGGACCTATGTGTAACACACCAAATGATTTCTCGGATTTGAGAAATGTGGGGGACCCGCCACTTTAAACAAAGGATTTTTGAGGGAGAGGACCAAAATTAGCCCGGTAAATTAGCTTCCGCCCCAGCCCATGTCCAAATTGCGGGAGAGGTCCAAAATGTCAGATCCAGCTGACAATTCCTGTTTCTAAGGGTAATTCCCTTCCCGTTTTGCCCCTGCCTGCTTCTCCCTTACCTCCCTTAATGGCCGATTGACATGGCATTAAATGAGCCGAAATTGTCTAATCCGGAGCATTAAATGAGGAAAAAATATCTCCAATTTTATTTCCTTCCCTCTCTAATCTGATTTCCTTCCCTTATCTCCCCGCCCAAATCTCTCCTTTATTTTCTGTTTTCTTCTTTCTCTCTCTATCCTCTGTTCTCTCTCCTGTAATGGCGCCATTTTCACCCAAATTTTCATCCAAATTTTTGGGTTGAAATTTTCGGTCCCGCTCAAAATCTATCAACTGTTTCTAGCTCTATTTATAGACAGAAGCTCATCATCTTTTGAAAGACCAACTGTTACTGTTCTTCCACATCAGGTTAGTGATTTTAATGTTCATCATCTTCCTGGCTTGAAGGGAACTCTAGTGTTTTGCCTCACTCATCTTCTGCCATGAATACTCCTTAAACCCAAACAAAAACAAAAATAAAAACAAAAACAAAAACAAAAACAAAAGCATTTAAACTCATCTTCTAGCCTTGAATGGTATCATTTAATGTTATCATTTTAATGTTCTTAAATCTCATCTTTTAGCCTTCAATGTTATCATTTAATGTTTCTTTTGGTCCACTGCTCTTTAAAGACAAACAGTTAGACACTACATTTCATTCATATTTGTTTTGCTTGACTGTCCCTTTCATGTTTATGCCCTGAATACTCCTTAAACAAAAACAAAAACATTTAAACTCATCTACTTGCATTGAATGAAATAATTTCAAGATGATGGATGTACTTCCAACAGAGGTCACCAAAATGATGAATATTAGGATCCTTTGAACAACTCCTTCGAAACTAATGATTTACTGTAACACTAGTTCATTGCCCACCAATCAAGTACTTCAAGACACCACCCTTAATGAATCTGTATATTTACTAGTCAGTATACAGTTTCCTTTTTGTTTTATAGTTGGTTGTACATTTTGTAGTTTCTACTTAGTTATATAGTGTTTGTTCTTGGTCAGTTTTCTGTACATGTTTATATACAGTTGCCAAGTTTACCGTACATTGTTCAGTTCCCGTTTTTTAATATGTCTATACTTTCGTTTAGTTAACTTTTGCAGGTTGGATTGCATATCTCTAATCTTAACACGTCAACTTTGAATCGGTATATTTTCATTCCTTATATGTTCGTTTTTATTGTTCAATTTTATTGTACAATTTTTCCTTCCTTATCCGTTATCCCGTTTCCTCTTCGTTGGATAGTTTACAAAACATTCTAAAGTTCCCGACATTCTCTTATGCAGAATGAACAGAGAAGAAATGTCGTCCCAGTCAAATGAAGAGTCCATTCGTGAACCAGAACGTCAATTCTTCAGTCTCCACCCATCAAGTATCTCAAGATCACCACCCTTAATGAATCGGTATATTTTCATTCCTTATACTTTCGTTTTTATTGTTTAACTATACTGTACATTTTTACGTTTCTTATCCGTTAGCCCGTTCCCTCGTCTTTGTATAGTTTACAGAACATTCTAAAGTTCCCGACATTCTCTTATGCAGAATGAACAGAGAAGAAATGTCGTCCCAGTCAAATGAAGAGTCCATTCGTGAACCAGAACGTCAATTCTTCAGTCTCCTCCCATCAAGTATCTCAAGATCACCACCCTTAATGAATCGGTATATTTTCATTCCTTATACTTTCGTTTTTATTGTTCAACTATACTGTACATTTTTACGTTTCTTATCCGTTAGCCCGTTTCCTCGTTTTTGGATAGTTTACAAAACATTCTAAAATTCCCGACCTTCTCTTATGCAGAATGAACAGAGAAGAAATGTCGTCCCAGTCAAATGAAGAGTCCATTCGTGAACCAGAATGTCAATTCTTCAGTCTCCACCCATCAAGTATCTCAAGATCACCACCCTTAATGAATCGGTATATTTTCATTCCTTATACTTTCGTTTTTATTGTTCAACTATAGTGTACATTTTTACGTTCCTTATCCGTTAGTTAGTTCCATCGTGTTTTGATAGTTTACAGAACATTCTAAAGTTCCCGACCTTCTCTTATGCAGAATGAACAGAGAAGAAATGGCGTCCCAGTCAAATGAAGATTCCATTCGCGAAGCAGATCGTGAATTCTGCAGTCCCTACCCATGAAGTACTTCAAGATCACCACCCTTAATGAATAGGTATATTTATTAGTCAGTATGTAATTCCAGTTGTGCTTTATAGTTGGTTGTACATGTTGTAGTTCCTACGTAGTTATACAAGGTGTGTTGTACTTGGTCAGTTTTCTGTACATGTGTCCTTCACCTCTGTACATGTTCCTTCACCTCTTCACCTTATTCCTGTAATTATTCAGGTTTGAACTTGAATTCTTCCCTTCGAATGCTTCAAATTTGTCAAGATCATCACCCTCAATGAGTACAGAAGCAATTAATCGGTACATTTTCATTCCTTATATTTTCAATTTTATTGGTCAAGTATACTGTACAAATTTAAGTTCCTGATCCGTTCGCCTGTTTCCTTGTCGTTTGATAGTTGACGGTACATTATTCAGTTCCCTATTCCTATATATCTATATATTTCTTTAACTTACGTAGGTTGGAATGTGGTTTTGTCATGCCTAATTCGTCAATTGTGCCTCGATCATACACTTCAATGATTCCACAAGAGTTGAATCGGTACAGTACTTTGTGTGTTATACCTTTTTTTGACTGGGAGTTGTAAAATGTCTGGTTCACAATTAAATGTAAGGTTAGTTTTTCCGTTCCTGGTTTTAAACTTTGTGTATTTTTGTAGGTCGCCCAGTGATTTTTTCTTACCCCCGCCTTCTAACCATGGTGATGGTTCCACTGCTCTTGTCAGAAGAGAACCTCTCCGGTCTGAGAGTTGGCCTGAAGTATTCACCCATGAGGGTCAAGAATTTCCTGGCGGTGTGATTGCATTTCGCCAGGCTCTCAGTCGATACTCAATCAAACACGGTTACAATTATGTGTTTGTGAAGAATGACCGCGATCGTGTCACCTGTGTTTGCAAAAGTACAAAATGCAAGTGGAAAATACACGCGGTTGCTCCTCTTAAGTCGAGATTTATGTTTATCCTGAAAGCCTATAACCCCGTTCACACCTGTGAAGACTTCATCACTGGTGTACGCAAACCTCGACTATCGACTGAAGCTGTTAGTTTATTGATTGCAGAAGACATTAGAGAGAACCCTACCAAGAGCACCAAGGATATTGTTAGTTCCTTCAAAAAAGATTATGGTATTAAACTGAGTTACTACTACTCATATCATGCTCGAAATGCGGCAATTTGTATAGGATTTGGTGATGAAGCTGATTCCTATGCAAAACTCTCCTGGTATGTTGATGCTCTGTCAAGGTCTAATCCTAACAGTCATATCGATCTGGAAGTTGATGAAGAGTCGCATCGTTTTGTAAGAATTTTCATTGCTCTTGGAGCATGCATAGAAGGTTACAAGCATTGTAGACCTCTGATATTTGTTGATGGTACGTTTGCTAAAACAAAGTATAATGGATGTATTCTTGCTGCAGTTGCGAAGAATGGAAACGACGGTAATTATTCTATTTATCTTGAAACTGTTCCCTGTACATTTTATAATTGTCAGAAAACCATATAGTTATCTGTTCATTTGTTAGTTCCCGAGACATGCTTACATTTACAAGAAACAGTAATGTTTATACTCAATCATTGTGTTGTACGCAGGTTTTTTCATTCTTGCCTATGCTGTTGTTGATGTAGAAAACGATCACAACTGGCTCTGGTTTTTTGGGAACTTGAAGAATTGTATAGATATTGGTGAATCACTTACTTTTATGTCTGATAGGCATAACGGTATATTAAATGGTGTTCGGTATGTATTCCCATCGGCCAACCACTCCTACTGCGTGTGGCATTTGCGGAACAACTTGAATTTACGAGTTAGAAATGGTGCCAAGAAGTCAGATTATTTTCAGTCATTGATGTTCAAAGCGGCTCGTGCACTTACTGCCTCAGACTTTAGCAAATACACTGGGGAGATTTGTGTAATGGGTGGGGCTGGAGCTGAAGCTTTTTTGCACTCAGTCGACCCTGTTCATTGGGCAGATGCCTTCTTTCCAGGGAAAAGGTACGGTTTAATTTGCTCTTCCTTGTCTGAGTCCTTCAATTCCTGGATCCGAGACGAGAGAGTTATGCCAATAACAGTCATGCTCGATATGCTCCGAATGAAGATCATGAATATGATGAACGAGAGGCGAGTTGAGTCATCTAGTTGGTCTACCTTCTTATGCCCGAAGGTAGATAAAGAAATGCAACTGCGTTACAAAGTGGCTTGTAGTTGGACGTGCGTCCAGTCCGGAGAAGCTCAATACGAGGTATTGTCTATGCCCTCCCATTCAGTTGACTTGGCCCTACGGACGTGCACTTGTCGCAAGTGGCAAGTAGAAGGCATACCATGCGAGCATGCGATTCTGTGTATAAAAATGAACGGTGGTGATGCCTCTTCATGTTTTGATTCCAATTTCACTACCGAAGCCTATTGTAAGACGTACAGTCATCCCGTTAAGCCTGTACCTACGTTTGATGAGCCTAAATCGTATGACCCGGACACAATGATTCTTCCTCCTCTCACAAAGAGACGTCCTGGTAGACCTCGCACCACTCGAATCGAAAGTGCCGGGTATTTTCCCAAAAGACAGAGGGTTTGTGGCAGATGTAATCAACTGACGACCCACAATCGTGCATCTTGTAACGAACCAATATAGCGATGGGTTAGCACTTCTCTATCTGATTTTGTTTAGCACTTCTTCAAGTGCCCAGTATTTTGTTAGCACTTCATTTGGAAATGTAACTTTCTTTTTGTTGTCTACTGTGTGTATGTAGAGTACATTTTGATGATTTGCAGTACATGTGTTTCTTTACAGTAAACTGTGTTGTTTACGAAACAGAACATTGTAAAACTTTAAGTAAATTATAAAACTGTCAGTACGTATTTAAATGCCTGTGTGTACATTATTGTATTTTGTAAGTTTATTGGAACAGAACATAAGATAACTGGAAGTAATTTTATGTAAATTATAAAACGGACAGTACATTATAGAACGGACAGTACATTAGATAACTGGAAGTAAATTTATCCGATGCCTTGGAATGTATGTTGTATGTGTATTTGATAGTTTCTAACCATTGAGTACCTTTCACATCTTCTGTACTTTGGGCGAAATTGTACATAATGATTGAGTCTAAGTTGTACAAGTTTGTACCCTTCAAAAAATTCTGTTGTCCACCTCCAAACTGACTGTCCATTATAGAACGGACAGTACATTAGATAACTGGCGGTAAATTATGTAATGCCTTCTACCTGTAATGTATGTTGTATGTGTATTTTATTGGAGTCTAATTTCATACAAATACACATACACCATTGAGTACCTTTCACATCTTGTGTCCTTTGGTCGAAATTGTACATAAAGATGGAGTCTAAGTTGTACAAGTTTTTTCCCTTAAAAAAGTTTCGTTGTCCACCACTAAACGGACAGTACATTATAGAACGGACAGTACATTAGAGAACTGGTGGTAGATTTTGTAATGCCTTCCACCTGTAATGTATGTTGTATGTGTATTTGATTGTTTCTAACCATTGAGTACCTTTCACATCTTGTGTCCTTTGGTCGAAATTCTACATAATGATGGAGTCTAAGTTGTACAATTTTTCACCCTTAAAAAAGTTTCGTTGTCCACCACTAAAAAAGACAGTAAACTATAAAACTGACAGTACATTAGATAACTGGCGGTAGATTATGTAATGCCTTCTACCTGTAATGTATGTTGTATGTGTATTTGAACAGAAACATTGACAGTAAAGTATAAAACTGACAGTACATCGTCTAACTAAAATACCTTTGGTCGAAGTTAATAACATTTCCACAACATTTTTTCAGTACAACAGAAGTATTTTTAAGTAACATTTTGTACAATTATAACCCCTCCTTTTACATCATCTTACTCCAAGCCTTTTGTGACTCCCTTAAAATTTTGTACGTCACCTCCGTTCTCATTCTTCTAGCTCTGTCGCTAAATTGTTCGGGCTGCGTGCAACTGTCTTGCATGCGAAAGTCTTGACTGTCTATGAATATTCTTTCCAGATGCAGCATTACGTAAAGACCGCAGTCCGGTCTGCAGGATAGAAACAAATTTTCATTATACCAAGTTGTAGCCATTAGAAGAAGTAAAGAAGAGAACAACTCAATGTCTAGAGTACGGTAAGTTATAAAACTGCCAGTGCATTATGTAATGTCTACTGCACAGTAAGTTATGCTTTGTGTGTTTTGGAACAAATAAATTTATAGTAAACTATAAAATTGACAGTGCATTCTGTAATGTCTAGCGTACAGTAAGGTATGCTTTGGGTGTTTTGGAACAAATCATATTATAGTAAACTCTAAAACTGACAGTAAACTATAAAACGGACATTATAAAACTGAAAGTGAATGGGACTTACTCTTTCCCTTGCTGTGGACATTCTTCTTCCCTTAAAAATGGGATCTTTTTCTTAAGTCGTTTTCGTCCGTAGTTCAATTCATTTAACACACCTGCAAGGACTATTGCAAACTCCCTTGCATTCTTGTTGCACGTTTGAGCGAGCTGTCGATCATTGATTAGTGAATTATAGTGTATCCAATCATTTTCATGGAACCTATACACCAGAAGCGTCCAGTGGTAACCATAGTATGCATCATTGGTGTATGGTGTGTTAATTGGAACACACAACACTGAGGTATGGCCTCTGATAAACTGCTCCTTAATTCTGGTCTGCAAATTTGTAGTTATTGTATCGGGCTGCCGTTTCTGGTTGATCAACGTCTGCAAATTACCAATTATACATTTTAAGAAATATTTGACAGTAACACAATACAAAAAGTGCGAAGCAATCTTACGTAGATCAAGGCTGACAAGAATATGATCTCTTTGCTTTTGTTATCTGGCCTGCTGTGAAGGTGGTCTGCAAACCAATCGATGATTTGAGAGTCGCACTCTCTATACATCATTAGATCATCTAACTCTTTTCCAGTTAGACGGTGTTCATTATCTTTCTTCCACACCTCCAGTCTGTACCGTACATTTCATAATTTACGAGACATTCAATAATGTACGTGACGCATTCAAATGTGTAATAAATTAAAATATTTACAAGGAACTTACTTTTTCCAGCCTTTCTGGCAGAACTCTAGCAGTAGAGGTCTTTCTTTCTGAAGCACATAAGGCCAAAGCCCTCCTATTTTCCAGTCCCCTAAGCTCTGTTTGTCTTCTTTGTTCAAATTCATGGGTTCCACAGCCACAATTTCCTTTCCCTTATCTGCCTTGAATGTCGCTTTCCGCACACGTGGGTTTTGCTTCACCCTTCTTATAAGAGAGTTCTGAAGAGCCTTTGACCCTGATTCTCCTTTGCTTGCCACTCTCTTTGGAGGGGAAACAGTTTTCTTTAGCACTTCTTGGACTGACTCTTTGCCCATTTTGATTATATCTGCAAAATCAGAATTAGGTGGTGTCTGCAAAATATCTGAAGTATTATGTTTGCTGATCCCCTCTTCTGGTGGTGTCCAAACCACTATTTGTGTGCAGTCAATTCCCAGATCAAAGCTTGGTTTCGTTAGTTGGTTGTTGCAGATTGTACCACCCGTCTCTTCACTTGCTACATTTTTTTAATACAATGTTAGAGATTAGGTTTGTTAAATAATTTATAATCACTATAATAACATAAACTTCATCTACTTGAATCAAAAAATTGGGAATCTTACCTTTTAACAATTGATCTTTTTGTTGTAGTTTTAGTGTTTCCTCTCTGTTATGAATCCTTTGAAGCCAAGAGTCATCGTCGCTCGATAAATTAACGTCCTTGCCCCAAAGCTCATCTCTCTCATCTTTTCCCTCCTTCTATTTGTATTTATCTGTTTTTATGTAATCGGGAATTATGGATCAGGTCCAAAGTGTCAGCCCCTTGAAAGTGGAAAACTAAAAAACCTTCGATTTCATTGATATTACGGATTTGCCATTAAAAAAAAAGCGCGAAATTGACGAACTTTTTGGCCAAAGTCTGACGTGAAGTCAGGTTTCGAATGACTCCTCCACGCCAACGTCACTTCCTCATTACCTCGAGCCCACGCCTTTCAGTTTTGGAAACCGCTCACTCTCTCTCTCTCCATTACTCCATTACTCCTGATTATTCGTCTACCATTACCAAAACAAAACCGCTCACTCTCTCTCTCTAAAAACCAGTTCAAACTCTCAAGCTGTTCTTCATTCCTTTAGTGCAAGATCAGTGAAAGAAAAACTCTGAAGTTGTTCTTCATAAAAGGTAAGTTTTCTTTAACAAAAAGAAAAAGGATTTTTGAGGGAAAAACCCTAAATCTAAAGAAAAACCCTAAATCTGACGAAAAACCCTAAATATTCCTTCGAAATCTGTTACAAATTTAACTTGGATTACTGTTTGCAGATGGTGAAGAAAACCACAAAAACAACCTCACCAAAAAAAATCGCTACAGAGCCAGCAACGACAAGGTCGAGATCCGTGAAACAAAATAAGATGAAAGAAAAGCAACCAACTAGGAGTAGTCTGAGGGGGAAGACGAAGGTACAAAAGTCCACACTCTTTTTAATTTCATGTACACGATCCAGTGATCTAGAAACTTTTTAGTTTCCATGCACAATTTCGTTTTACTTTTTCACAAAGCTTTGAAGTATTTTACTGTTACCATCCTACCTTTTTTTAGTTTCATGTACATGATCCAGATGTCTAGAAACTTTTTAGTTCCCATGCACAAAGCTTTGGTCAAGATCACTGTCAGTTTTATAACGTCGGTTTTATAGTTTACTGTTAATAGATAGTTTACTGTCAGTTTTATAGTTTACTATAAGTTTATTTGTTCCAAAACAGACAAAGCATACCTTACTGTACAGTAGACATTACATAATGCACTGTCAGTTTTATAGTTTACTGTAAATTGATATGTTTCAAAACAAGCAAAGCATAGCATACTGTACACTATACATTACATAATGCACTGAAAGTTTTATAATTTACTGTAAATTGATTTCTTCCAAAAAACACAAAGCATAGCATATGATAAACAATACATTACAGAAAGCAATGTCAGTTTTATAGTTTACTGACAATAGATTTCTTCCAACACTCACAAAGCATATGATACTGTACACTATACATTACATAATGCACTGTCAGTTTTATAGTTTACTGTCAGTTTTTTAATTTACTGTAAACTCCTTTGTTCCCGCAGGAAGCTGAACCAAAAATTGTGAAGAATACCAAAGGAAAGAGGAAAGCAACCCAACAACCAGAGGGTCCTCAACGGAAACAAAAGAAGCCAACAAAAGCTCAAGGAGAGGGAAGTGAACAGGGGGGAAAAGAGTAGAAAAATCGACCCGACAAACTGAATAGCAAACTCTCAAAGGCATACAAGTGGTCCCTTCGTAAAATTTGGGACCAAATGAAGACAACTTATTTTAAGTTGAGTGACAGACAGAAGGAGTTGTTGGATGAGACTCCTTTCAAATACCTATTAAGAGCCTTCAATGAAAACAAGCTCGATATGGCAAATCCAGTTCGACCAAACAAAGCTATCTTTGAATTACTCAGCCTTTACAATACGAAGACTGAAAGATTCACACTTGCAGGCAAAGAGCTTCAACTGACACCAGAGGATGTGGCCCTCATCCTGGGCTTGCCAATGGAGGGGGAAATGGAAGATGTGATACCCAAAACCAAGGTATTAAGGCAACCACAGATTGACTTCTGTATCAAATATTTCGGAGAAATACCTGGTTATGTGACATGTCACTCGGTATCCGATGCTCTAAACAAAGCCGTAGACGATGAAGATGTGGATGATATGGATATTGTCAAGCTGGTAATCTTATCACTATCTGCTAATCTACTCTTTGCTTCGAGTACTGGTTACTCCATTCCCCCAATCTTCCTCAATTGCTTGGAATCGATGGACACCATAAAAAAAGGTACTTTATGACATATTAGGTGGACTTTTGTACCTTCGTCTTCCCCCTCGGACTACTCCTAGTTGGTTGCTTTTCTTTCATCTTATTTTGTTTCACGGATCTCGACCTTGTCGTTGCTGGCTCTGTAGCGATTTTTTTTGGTGAGGTTGTTTTTGTGGTTTTCTTCACCATCTGCAAACAGTAATCCAAGTTAAATTTGTAACAGATTTCGAAGGAATATTTAGGGTTTTTCGTCAGATTTAGGGTTTTTCTTTAGATTTAGGGTTTTTCCCTCAAAAATCCTTTTTCTTTTTGTTAAAGAAAACTTACCTTTTATGAAGAACAACTTCAGAGTTTTTCTTTCACTGATCTTGCACTAAAGGAATGAAGAACAGCTTGAGAGTTTGAACTGGTTTTTAGAGAGAGAGAGTGAGCGGTTTTGTTTTGGTAATGGTGGACGAATATGTCATAAAGTACCTTTGTTCAAGCTATTTTAATACGATAACCACTAACACTAGACATGTCATAAAACCTCCTATCCTTAACTACTCTTTAGTACTATTTAAGTTTGATTGAAATGAGTTTGACTGTAATCGAAAATTAGAGATTGCCTTTTCCTTTGCCGGCATGCTTTTGCTTCTTTGCATGATCCTCTGACTCGGACGATTCATCATCATCATCTGTTTCACTCTCACTTTTTTCTGTTTGACCGTCTTTCACAGTTTCTTCTTCACTTTCAGTCTTGTCTTCATCACTTTCACTACTTTCTTCTCCATTTTTTTCTTTTATTTCAGTTTCCTTCTTACCCTCATCTATCTGCCTCTGTTCTTCTTCACTACTCTCACTGTCGGTCTCACTCTCACTTATCTGACTTTTTCCTGCCTTAGTAATCTCATTTTTCTCCACTACTCTCACTGTCTCTTCTTCTTCACTACTCTCACTGTCACTTTCCTTCTTACCCTCATCTATCTGCCTCTGTTCTTCTTCACTACTCTCACTGTCGGTGTCACTCTCACTTATCTGACTTTTTCCTGCCTTAGTAATTTCACTTTTCTCCACTACTCTCACTGTCTCTTCTTCTTCACTACTCTCACTGTCACTTTCCTTCTTACCCTCATTTATCTCCATCTGTTCTTCTTCACTACTCTCACTGTTGGTCTCACTCTCACTTATCTGACTTTCCCCTGCCTTATTAACCTCTTTTTTATCCACTACTCTCACTGCCTCTTCTTCTTCACTACTTTCACTTTCACTATCACTCTTACCTTCCTGGTTCCCCTTATTTTTCTCTATCTCCTCTTCTTCTTCTTCTCCACTCTCACTTTCAGTTTCACTTCCTTTTTTATTCCTCTCCTCATCCTTTCCTGTCTCACTTTTATCCTGACCCTCTTCTTGTTCATCAGTTTCACCACTATCAGTTGCACTTCTTTCTTGTTCCTTCTCCACTTCTATATTTTCCTGTCCTTTATCCTGCTCTTCCCTCCCATCACTCTCACTTACATTTTCTTCTTGTTCATCCTCCCTTGCTGCTTGCCCAGTTTGTTCCCCCTCAGGTTCTAGCTGTTCTTGACTTGGACCCCCTTCATATGTTGCTGTTTCCATTCTATCTTTTGATTGCAGCACATCGGAATAAGCTTTTACTGCTGAGTCTCTTTCCTCGCATGCTTTGGCCAGCTCCTGTCTCAAAAGGGAGATTTCTCTTTCTTGGTTCTCTATTCTTTTCAACAAATTGGTTAAGCTCTTTGGATTTTCTCCTTCTGACAAAATTCTACTTTCAATATCATTTTCTGGCCAGATTCTTCTTTCATATACCTGCAAGATTTAAAAAAATACATCAGAAAGGAAAATAACTTACTGAAAATTATACAACTGACAAGACATTAGAAAACTGACAGTTAATTACCACACTGACAGTACATTATAAACCTGTATATACATTAGAACACAGATTGTAAATTTTTCACTACCGTTTATATTTTTCAACTATTAGATGCAGGATTTTACCTGGTCCTCTATAAGATTCTGAATTTTGTCATCGAAGGTCTTATCGATTTCTTGCAAAGACCATCTAACCAATCGAGGCACTTCATCCTTCACCTTGCTTATTCTATCGTAGCATAGAGTATGCTCGCAGAACCAGATCTACTCAGAGATAAAAACAATTACATAACCAATAAAATGTCACTGATCAATATACCAAGTGTGGTGAAGAAAATAATACTTACAGGAAGGACAATTAGGCATCCAGAAGCTTTGATTGGATCATGTGGGTGCCAACTGATCCTGTCCATCATGTACGCGTGCACTGCTCTTGCCCACGATACTTTTTTTATGGTGTCCATCGATTCCAAGCAGTTGAGGAAGATTGGGGGAATGGAGTAACCAGTACTCGAAGCAAAGAGTAGATTAGCAGATAGTGATAAGATTACCAGCTTGACAATATCCATATCATCCACATCTTCATCGTCTACGGCTTTGTTTAGAGCATCGGATACCGAGTGACATGTCACATAACCAGGTATTTCTCCGAAATATTTGATACAGAAGTCAATCTGTGGTTGCCTTAATACCTTGGTTTTGGGTATCACATCTTCCATTTCTCCCTCCATTGGCAAGCCCAGGATGAGGGCCACATCCTCTGGTGTCAGTTGAAGCTCTTTGCCTGCAAGTGTGAATCTTTCAGTCTTCGTATTGTAAAGGCTGAGTAATTCAAAGATAGCTTTGTTTGGTCGAACTGGATTTGCCATATCGAGCTTGTTTTCATTGAAGGCTCTCAATAGGTATTTGAAAGGAGTCTCATCCAACAACTCCTTCTGTCTGTCACTCAACTTAAAATAAGTTGTCTTCATTTGGTCCCAAATTTTACGAAGGGACCACTTGTATGCCTTTGAGAGTTTGCTATTCAGTTTGTCGGGTCGATTTTTCTACTCTTTTCCCCCCTGTTCACTTCCCTCTCCTTGAGCTTTTGTTGGCTTCTTTTGTTTCCGTTGAGGACCCTCTGGTTGTTGGGTTGCTTTCCTCTTTCCTTTGGTATTCTTCACAATTTTTGGTTCAGCTTCCTGCGGGAACAAAGGAGTTTACAGTAAATTAAAAACTGACAGTAAACTATAAGACTGACAGTGCATTATGTAATGTATAGTGTACAGTATCATATGCTTTGTGAGTGTTGGAAGAAATCTATTGTCAGTAAACTATAAAACTGACATTGCTTTCTGTAATGTATTGTTTATCATATGCTATGCTTTGTGTTTTTTGGAAGAAATCAATTTACAGTAAATTATAAAACTTTCAGTGCATTATGTAATGTATAGTGTACAGTATGCTATGCTTTGCTTGTTTTGAAACATATCAATTTACAGTAAACTATAAAACTGACAGTGCATTATGTAATGTCTACTGTACAGTAAGGTATGCTTTGTCTGTTTTGGAACAAATAAACTTATAGTAAACTATAAAACTGACAGTAAACTATCTATTAACAGTAAACTATAAAACCGACGTTATAAAACTGACAGTGATCTTGACCAAAGCTTTGTGCATGGGAACTAAAAAGTTTCTAGACATCTGGATCATGTACATGAAACTAAAAAAAGGTAGGATGGTAACAGTAAAATACTTCAAAGCTTTGTGAAAAAGTAAAACGAAATTGTGCATGGAAACTAAAAAGTTTCTAGATCACTGGATCGTGTACATGAAATTAAAAAGAGTGTGGACTTTTGTACCTTCGTCTTCCCCCTCGGACTACTCCTAGTTGGTTGCTTTTCTTTCATCTTATTTTGTTTCACGGATCTCGACCTTGTCGTTGCTGGCTCTATAGCGATTTTTTTTGGTGAGGTTGTTTTTGTGGTTTTCTTCACCATATGCAAACAGTAATCCAAGTTAAATTTGTAACAGATTTCAAAGGAATATTTAGGGTTTTTCGTCAGATTTAGGGTTTTTCTTTAGATTTAGGGTTTTTCCCTCAAAAATCCTTTTTCTTTTTGTTAAAGAAAACTTACCTTTTATGAAGAACAACTTCAGAGTTTTTCTTTCACTGATCTTGCACTAAAGGAATGAAGAACAGCTTGAGAGTTTGAACTGGTTTTTAGAGAGAGAGAGTGAGCGGTTTTGTTTTGGTAATGGTGGACGAATAATCAGGAGTAATGGAGTAATGGAGAGAGAGAGAGTGAGCGGTTTCCAAAACTGAAAGGCGTGGGCTCGAGGTAATGAGGAAGTGACGTTGGCGTGGAGGAGTCATTCGAAACCTGACTTCACGTCAGACTTTGGCCAAAAAGTTCGTTAATTTCGCGCTTTTTTTTTAATGGCAAATCCGTAATATCAATGAAATCGAAGGTTTTTTAGTTTTCCACTTTCAAGGGGCTGACACTTTGGACCTGATCCATAATTCCGGACTGCCTTGGGCCCGGTCCTCATTCTTCCCATGATTTTGGGCCGTTTGCCCAAGGCCTCGAATGACCAAGATGAAGCCAAAGAGGGGTGGTTTGCTGTTTTGAGAGTGGGTCCCATGATATTTTCCTTCTCATCAAGATGGAGTCTACTCACTTCCTGTGCACCTTTCTTAGACACGTGGGCACGTCTCAAGGTACGTTGTACTGTCATTTCTTCTTCCGTGAAGCATCGAATCAGTCCACTTGACAGCCACCTATGCAACACATTATTGGGTCCCACGGTTATTGGAAGGGTGGATGGTTACTTTATTCGTCTTATCTTCAATTTATATAGAAACAGGGACCCAAGATTCAGTGTAACACAAGCCGGATTCTCAGTGCACCCGAGGAAATCTAACGGTCATGCGTTCCAGCGTGGTTAGATCGGACGACTGACAAATCTAATATTCTATTCTCGATATACCAGCATTATAGCAAAACAACCCCTCTCTCCAGCAACTCACGTGGACTTCACCTAAAATATTGGAATCTTCTCCGTTATTGTTATGGTTAGTATTTCTTTATTACTATTTCTCATCTCTACTATCTGGTTATATTAGAGAGAGAAAAGGAACGATTTTCACAGTAGAGAGGGAAAGATATTTTATAAACAGAGAGAGAGAGAGGGAAATAAGAGATCATGGGTGATATTGTTAAGAGATAAAAAGCTGGAAATATAGAGAAGGAAATGAGAGATGGCGTGAGACTATCAAGAGGCAACTAGATATTATCTTACTGCTAAGATGGAAAGGTTGAGAAGATGATTTTAGAAAGAGATTTTCAGATGGAAAGATTGAAGAAGATGAATTCGTGGGAGGATCTGGTTATTTCTAATAAACAGAGATATGAGTATATTTTATTTCTTCTTCTCGGCTGAAAGATGGATTCAATGGAGAGAGAAAATTTGGTTGGATTGAAGATTTTAGAGAGAGAGAGAGACTGGTTCGGTTTTCTTCCTTCTCTCTATAAAAGCAGAGACATAAAAACAGAGAAGGGACATCTCGACTGGAGGGTCTTCCTCTGGTAGCTCAACCAAAACCGACTATATTAGAGAGAGAAAGGGGAGTGGCAGGAACCAGACGATCATCTCTTCGCTCAACATCATCATCCATCTTTCATCTTCATCTTCTGAATTTCTTTTAGTGACAGAGAGAAATTAAGAGAGGTTGAAGAGAGATTAGACAGAAATCACGGGTTTAGCAGAGAAAACAGAGAAGGAGAGGTTAGAGAGAGAAAACCGATCATCATCATCATCTTCTATCTTTCTTATTCTTCTTTTGATTGTAACTTTTTAGTGAGAGAAGAGATTACAGAGAAAGAGAGAAAGTTAGAGAGAGAGACAGAGGGATATTGTAGAGAGAGAGAGAAACAGATTCTCGGTTTTTAAGAAAGTAATTTGATTTTTCGTGATCTTTTGATTTCTCTTGTTAATTTATACTTCTTAGTGATAGAGAGGAAGATTACAGAGAAAGAGAGAGAGAGATTACAGAAAGATTGAAAAAGAAACAGAAAGAAAGAAGACGAGAAAATAACTTTCTCTCAGAAAATTCATTTCCGGGAAGACGAGAAAATCATTTTCCCGGAGGGTGCGTTTGGCAGAATCTCGGAAAATCAGAAGGAAATCACTTCCTTAGGCTCTGTTTGGCTGGAAAATTAGTAAGAAATTCAACTTTTCTACTTTTCTTTCCTTTTTCCATATATTTAAGCTTCCATCCTTTATCATGAAGAACTAATTTTATATCTAGGGTTTTAGATGAAGTTTCAATAATTATCCTAATGATAAATTTATTACAGTTTTTATTATTTTAACGATAATATCTTCCGGGTTTTTAGACCGTCCATGGACTGAAAACCTGAGTTATACAAAGAACTATCGAATTAGACCAAATTAATTTGTCGTTAGAATTGTTAGGAAGACGGATTCAGAAAACCCTAGGCTCTCCCCCATTTGAGTTCCTTGTATCATTTGTAATTATTTTCTTTCCGTAATTTTACTTTAATATTTTATTCATTTCAAAACCAAAACCAAATCATTACAAAACCCGTCTTACTTCCAAGTCTTAGAATAGGTTTCACTTAGTCTCTGAGGAACGAACCGGACTTACCGGAATTTTACAACTTGACGCCCGTGCACTTGCGGGTGTAGACCTATTTAGGGTAACCTTTTAGGCCCATCATTCTTCGAAGTCTAAGTACATCGACATAAAGTATCTTGCGGTAAAAGATCGAGTTCAGAATGGTTTAGTGTGTATTGAGCACATTGACACAAACTCCAATATAGCTGACCCGTTCACTAAAGGTTTACCGCCTAAAGTGTTTTGTGAACATGTGGTCCGTATGTTGATTCTAGGACCCCTTGATATTATTGATTAGTGGGAGTTTATTTGGTCATTTTATTGGATCCTTCAGTTTATGTTCTTTGAACATAACTGTATTTTGTATTAATCTTGTACAAGTTTTGAGTTTTATTAAAGTATATATTTCATCTCAATATTCTGAACTTCAGTACTGCAACTTTCTATTGAGGAATCATTTGGAGAAAGTTGGACTCTATGGAGTCGCTGGATTAGTTGGAAATAGGCATGTATAGATCACATAACATGTAATTTCCAAGCTACACATCCACACTTGATCTATGTTGTTAATTACGTTAGTAATGAGACCATTAAAGGTCTAGTCATGAACAAATGCGATGAACGCCGTTTTGATCCTTTGCTAATGTGATTAATGAACCAGATTGGACGTGATATTTCTAAGCTCAGAAATAGCCTTTTATGCGCGCACTAAAGTTTTTCGTATTATATAATTCAGAATCATATAAAGTCCAAGTGAGAGATTGTTAGTATTTTTCAATACTAATGATTATGTGGACTTAATATGAGGTTTATAATATATAATATGTTGGCTATTTCGATTGAGGGTCCTTAGTGGTCTAATTAATTATTATGTGGACCTATTTAATATCAGTTATATTGTGTGGGGGTATAGATATGCGTTGTGTAGATCCCTTGAGTATTATTACTAAAGAATGATGGGCTCTTTAGTAATAATTTGGGTAACTTCCAATAACTGGTTGGGAGTTCCGATCCATAAATGGACAAATCCCTGAACCAGAGACACATCACTCTGATTTTGTTCTCTTCCCATTAAGACAAAATTACTACAGAGATCTCTCTAGGTTTAGAAGATTTTGCTTCATCATCATCATCATGGCTTCTAATGATTCGGGTAAGTAACTCATTTAAATTTCATCTCTTTATTCATCAAATATGACTCCTGGAATGTTTTTCATTGTTTAGAATTGATAACATGTTTGCTTCTTGTCTATAATGATGAGAAATTCCAACAGACATATTTGCTGATATTTATTTGAGTATTATCGGCAAGTATTTTGTGAGTCAAGTCAAGATGGAAGGCTTGAGACTTGAATGCACTTAGGTGAGGAGTTATTGTCAATGACCCCAAGCCATAACTTCAAAAACACCTTAGGTAAAAAGTTCTACCTTTTTTTGTTGAAGGTAAAAAGTTATACATTCTGTACATATTTTTACGTATGGCTCACAGAAAACTTCAGTTTTAGGTGAATTTATACGGAAAAAAACTTGGATACCACGATATTTGAAATGATATATAATCAGACGATTTTGTTATACCACTAGTGTGTAGCTTATGTACCTACACAGGTCTCATTTCCCTTCAAGGTGCACCTAGTTTTGGTCTTCCCGAAGTCCATCTCACAGACTCAGGTTTGTCTGTAACCAACCCTCTTTATCAATCTAAAGTTCAAAAACTTGGATGCGATTTGTCGAGTTCAAGTAAAAGAAAAAGAACACGTTCCAATATATTTATATGGAAAATTTGAGAAAGAACAGAAAAAAACATTTTTTAGGTGATAGCACGAAGCTGCTTGTCTGAAAAACCTAAATGATATGGGGCATGGGCTTCGTTTAAATAATATGGGCCAAAATGGGTGCGTGCGCACTTCACTGTACCAGAGAAGCCGATCTAAGATGCACTTTGGAATGAATAGATCGAGTTCAAGAATTGATTTGTATCAACTTTCCATAAGAGTTAAGACCATCACTATGTGCATCAATAGGAAATTTAGACTTTACCCCTAATTGCTGATATGTAATTGAGTCTATTCTCCGAATTAATCAGAAAGTGAGTTTACACCCCTGAACTTAGCTAAATCGTTACATTATTTCATGCGTGACAAAAATACCCCTAAAATAAGGTCGGACTGACGCAGATATCTTAGGAACTTAGAGCATCTCCAGCCCTAGCCGGGCGGAGCGGAGGCTGGAGCATCTAGCTCAGTCGCCCCTAACATTAAAGGCAACTGAAGCTAGGCCCCAAGTGACCGTTGGGGCCCCAACAGTCACTTGGGGAATGCCCCTAGCCGTTGGAGCAAATCCAACGGTAGAAATGGGTCCAACCCTTATAAATAGGGGTTGGACCCATTATTCATCTCCCACACTCTTCATCTCACTTTCTTTCTCTCATTCTTGCAACTTCCATCTTCTCCATTTCATTTTTATCTCTCTTTCTTTCAATTTTTTTTTGATCTTTTCATTTGTTCACCCATGGATCCATTAGACCTCAACGAATTCGATAACCAAAGTTATATGAAAATGTTGTCCCCTAATTCTACTTACCCGTCGACTCAATTAGGAGTTGATGATTATGAAGTTTGTGAGGATTCTTGCGTGCAAGGAGGGACGACTTTGACAAAGATAACTAAACGGGAACCGTATAAGCCGGATGAAGATATTTTACTTGCTAATTGTTATTTGAGAATCACATTTGATGCGGTTGTCGGAAATAGTAAAAAATATAAAGTATTTTGGCAAAAAATATCGGATGAATATAATGCGAGTGCAAAGTTTCAACGCACACTTAGAAGTTGTAAATCTCGTTTCAGTGAGATAAGCTCAGAATGTCAAAGTTTTGTATCGACTTTGAGGATAATAAATAAAGTTCCAAAAAGCGGAGAAAACGATTATGACCGGGTAATTGTTTCTAACTTTTTAATTTCTTTTTTCTATCTTTTCACTTCATTCATAATATATACTTATATATATTTTGTTTATTTCAGTTACAAAGAGCTATCGAATTGTATAAAAAAAATCATCAAGGTAAAGGGTTTAGGTTCCTACATGTTTACAAAATTTTGATGACACACCCAAGCGGAGGTATCAAGTAGTAACCCGGTAAAGCCGGGGTCGATCCAATGATAGGTTGGTAGCCCATATATCGAAGGATCTTATCCACCGATTTAGATATCAAAGGCTAACTTAGACGAAAAAAAAAACAGAAACAAATAAAGTAAAGAGGGAGGTTTTAATTAGGCATTGACAAAAAAGAAATAGAAGAAAAATAAGTAAACTTGAACTATTAACTAAAGCTTCTTGGGAGGCTAGGGTTTTATTCTAAATATGAGAGAGGTTAAGGATTCGGGAATCCATCGAGATATATTTGCGTAGATGCTTGTTTGGGTCGATTCTCAAGTTTAAGTCTTCTCGACTCTAAATTAGATGCTCTAAGTGCTAGATATACCTAATGGTCATAACTAGTCAAAGGGTCATCATATTCCATTAACATCGAGTCTAGATCGGAAAGATCGATTAACAAGTAACTATATGACATATGCTTGGCATAAGACATGAAACAAGTTTAACCGATTAACCTAACATGATAGAGATATCAAACATACTAATCTAATCAAACAAACACATACATAAACATATCACGATTTCATCCCTAGACCTCAACAAATTGATTAGCTACTCATGTTAAAGCAAACATTGAGATTCAAAGTTAAAGAGTAGACCACACATATGATTTTATACTTTTAGAACACTACAAATCTCAATTAAATTGATAAGAGTAACTTAACAACAACTAATATGCTCTTGGAGTAATTGAATAAGATGAAGAACAAGTAAAAAAATGGAAGAACAAGAGAGAAAGTAGTAGAAAATGAGGTTTCAAAGCTGCTGGAAATCAATCTCTTATGTAGCCAAATAGCACCTTGAGGAACTGAATTTTCCAGCCAAAAAAATCAACCAAACAACACCCTTTTCTCTAACAACCCACCAGCCTAAACCACCTCTTTTATTTTCCAACACCGCCTACTAAATCATCCAAAACCACCCAGCCCAATCCTTAAAAAACCGCCACTTAAATAATCTCCAAAACAGCCAAGAAAAACCCTCTTTTCGAAACTACTCCTTAATCCCGTGAAAACCACCCACCAAAAATCGCCTCGTTGGTTCCTCTCTCTCCCTTGATAAACCCTCGCTTGCACTTGAGAAGATGATGGAAAAATGAGGGGTTTCCCCTCTTTTCTCCAAAAATAGCTCCAATGACAAAATTATCCTTGGGATTTAAGTTCCATAACTTCTTGAGGGTGTCTTCACGATTTTGCATTCCTTTTTTGGCCCAAGTAATCTAAAATGGCCCATCTTATCTCATTTACCTCATGACCTCTCTCCATGTGACCCAACAATCAAAATGGCTTGGCTCTCCAAATTGTTTTCCAACTCTCCATCACATCCTCTCCTTTGTTGTTTCCTCCTTTGATCCTCATGGCTTTTAGTTCTACCCATGTTTCCTTGTACTCGTGTTTTAGTCTTTTGATTCATTTTTGTACTTTGTTCCTCATATGGTAACTAATCAAGAGAAGTTTATAACTAATCAAAATAAAAGCATAAAATGGACTAACTCATTTAAATTAAGTGACATAAATTTAGTGAATTCACACCACATCAGATGACAGACATGCCAGGAGAGTCAACATCCGGCAAAAGAGATTCTAATACCAATCCATCGGAAGAAAGATCAATTCGCCGTAAACAAGCCAAAGTAAATGCAAGAGTTGGCGAACCATCCACACATTCTACCGCTTCAAAAACTCCCAATGAGGGATATTGGGAAAAAAAAGATGAAGAATCCCAACAAAGATCAACAAGTTTGAGTGAAGCTGTACGGGTACAACAAGAGACCCTAAAGGTGCAACAAGATTTTCTACGGGTGGAAACGGAGTTGGCGAACCGACAATATGGGATGGACTTAATGAAGATTGATGTTAGCTCTCTCGATGAACATGCTCAACGAATTCTTTTAGCGGCGCGAGACGCTTGGTTCAACGGTCTACCAAGAGACCCAAGAAACCCCTTCTAGTTATTTTTAATTAATTTTTCTAGTGTTGTTTAGTCGTATTTAAGTAGTTTTAAATTTTTAATCAATTATTAGTTGTAATCGATGTTTTTTTAATTGAATTTTATTAGTAAATTGGGGAATTTCTAATTCAAATTTTCGGCCTCAAGAGAGTATGAGCTGAGGCCAATAATTTTAGGTGAAAAAGTGGTTTTTTCGGCCTAAGACAGACTGGGATTGGAAATGCTCTTATACCAAGTACCAACACCTTATACTCATTTTCATTACCTTCCATCAATTTCTCCCCAAAATAAGTCCCCAAGAAGAGATGACCAAGACGAGAAATGAAATGAAACACATTATGAAACATGAAAAAGTTAAAATTTGAAATTTCACAGATCAACAAACTCAAAGATCTATTCTTTTTTTCTTGTGGTCATTACAAAGGCATTGATACATCGATACGATGTGATAAAGACGATAACTGCCGCATTGCTACTGGGCAACGCCCGAACGAAATTAAATGGCCTAAAGCCCACATAAACTACTTAATCGGACCCGGAACTTCCGCATTGTGAAGTAGATGCACTTACCAACTGGGCTACTAGTTGTTGGCAAATAGGAATACAATCAAATTCAGGAAGATAGAAAACTCAAATCATAAAAAATGAAGCAAAACTCACATTCCGCCACCTCTTCCATATATATAAGCAACTGCGGTACCAACTCCTCATACTTCAATGGTAGATAACTCTGGATTCTACACTTGAAGTACAAAATAAGATACTTCATTTCTGATCTTGGCGAAAATTCAATTAATCAATATACATCAACACTTAAGTTTGGACAATTAGGTTTTTTTTTTTTTTACCAGATGTTAGACCTTGGCGAAAATTGGATCTTCAGATCTTGGAGCAATTGAAATTTATGATTTTCCTGCTTCTTCTCCATTATCTTCTTCCTCCTCTTCCTTGTTTTTGAACATGACCAGAAGTTCCAGAAATACGATGGCAAAATCATTTGACTAGGGTCAACCGGTCAAGGGTACTCCGGGGCGCTTTAACAATAAACGATGGGCGCCACTAAACTTCCATTTTAGTCAAAACCGTCGGTAATATTATAATACCAACCTCAGTTTAAACCGTTGCCAATCAATTCTTTATTATAACACATTGATGAAATAGGAAGGCTAGGGTTTTGAGGAAGTTTTTGTGCATTTCAGTGCGGCGTTTATCCAATTTATACTTGCGGGCTGATGAATTTGTTTCTAGGTTTCTTTTTGAATATAGACTACGATCTACATTAATCATTACATGTGATTGATACATCGTCAAGATGTGATAAACACGATACGTATAAGTTAAATTAAAAATGAAATGAGTCTAAAACTCAACAACATACTAAAGAGGCCTAAAGCCCGACAAACTAACAACCACTTGGGCAAGCAAGTGTTGACTAATTTGTTCCTAGGGTTTGGTCATGCTTAGTTTGAAAATCGTGATTGCTAGTTTCTTCTCCATTATCTTCTTCCTCCTCCTTGTTCTTGAACATGACCAAAGGCTCCACAAATACGATGTCAAAACCATTTAACAATAAAAGTTTGGCCCCACTAAACTTCAGTTGAAGTCAAAACAGTCAGTAATATTATAATATCGACGTAAAATTTAAACCGTTGCCAATCATGCTACGCTTGTTCTTGCCTTATTTGTTCAACTATCAATTTCTTCATTGTAACACATTAATGAAATAGGAAGGCTAGGGCCTTGAACAAGTTTTTGTGTATTTCAGTTCCACGTTTATCCTTTTGCGGGCCGATTGGTTTCTAGCTTTTTTTTTTTTTTTTTGAATATGTACTACGATTTACGTTAGTTCATTAAATGACAAATTTTGTGACAGTTGGGGTCAAGAGCTTGATCAGACCCTGAAATCTGAATGCCAATTTTATTTCTTTACTTCTGCTCTCTATGTTGATATATATTTGTTCTTCTCTTCTAGAAAAGAACTTCTAGGGTTTCTATAACAAGTTATTTGGAACTTTTATTATTTTTTCAATAGCATATAATAATTCCACATCATAGATAATTTTTTTACATCAATAGCGAAAATATCTTAGGAATGTGAAATGAATTAATAAAACAGATACAGTATATGAGTATCATATGGCTTGGATATGCCCAACCGATGACTGTGCTAGACTGTACCTACAACAAACATGCCCATAACACTAGGTGATCGATCAGTCTTAAGACATAAAAAAGTAAAGTTTCTTACTAAGCTGTGGACTCATAGCTGGCTTCATTCTCGTTGTCGGAAAATGTGGTATAAGGACAAGGACATGGTGGCTCAGAAACTTCAATGACCCCTTCTAGCATTTGTGTGACCTTCTTCATGGATGGCCTGAGTGTTGGTTCCTCTTGAATGCACCAAATTGCTATCATCACTAACCTCTCAAACCTCTTCATGTCATTGGTTGCATCCTCGTCGTTCTCTATCAGATCTTCTACTTTCCTTTTTCGGTAACAATCATAAGCCCAGTCTGTCAGAATTGTTCTATTATCGCCCTCTCCAAGTGACACGTCCACCCCTTTCCTGCAACAAATGATTTCCAATAACATAACTCCAAAACTGTAAACATCTATTTTCGTCGATACTGGCATGTTCCTGAACCATTCTGGCGCGACATAACCTCTAGTCCCTCTGATCCCTGTAGAAGTTCGAGTCTGTTCATGCATCAAAAGCTTCGCCAATCCAAAATCTGAAATTCTTGGTGTAAAATTGTCATCAAGAAGTATGTTTTGAGGCTTTATATCACAGTGAATGATCTGGGTGCTGCATTCTTCATGTAAGTACATGAGTCCTCTTGCTATGCCAAATCCAATCTGTACCCTTTGATTCCAATCAGGCTTTGAAATTCCAAAGAGGTGCTCTGCTAAACTGCCATTACTCATGAACTCATACACCAAAAGCCTGTTCAATCCCTCCTCACAAAATCCAAGCAAGCGAACGAGATTCTTGTGATGAGATTGGCCAATTGCTGTAACTTCTGCTTTGAATTCCTTCTCTCCTTCCCGGATCACCTTATCTAACTTCTTCACCGCAACATTTGTTGCCATATCCATTTCTTCTACGGTTCCTTTATAAACAATGCCGAAAGCACCCCTTCCTAACTCTTCCCTAAACCCATTTGTGGCTTCTTCAAGTTCTTGGTAAGTGAAAGAACGAAGATTCGACTTCAGTGTACTTGACTTTCGGTTCTTTTTTTTTAATTTTCTGTCCATGTATATGAACCCCAAAAATATTGCAGCCAAGAATATGAAATTAAAAAATACAGAGCTACCTAAAAGCAACGAAATTACCAGGCTCAATGTGAATCTCTCTTTCTTGAGGCCTAAAGCAGGGTCACCCTTTCTCAGTGAACCATCATCCTTTCTTACTTTTATCAGAACATTTCCAGCCACAGTAGATTCATGTCTTCCATTAGGGAGTGGTAGTTTCTTCTTCCAACACGTTGATTCTCTATGCAAAGCAACTGCGCAGAGACAGTCGTTCAAACAAGAATCTCTGCAGTCTTGTTCATTGTAAGAGTCCAATTCCTCATAGTCGGAAGTTGGCCAATCTACGTCTTGAAGTGTCTGTAGTTCAAACAAATCGGGGTTTTTCGAGTCTTCTTCTTGGCATCCTGGTAGGATAAAATCTGGTCTACAATCACCATATTTATTATTTGGATCAACTAACACATAACGAGGTGGGCATTGACAACTAGACCTGTTTTCCGCTGTGAGTGTACAATAGCTATTATACCCACAAGCACCACTCCCTAATCGTCCATTGATGTCGTGACAAATGTCATTAGGAATGGATCTGATGATAGACCACTGTTGACTTTCATTAGGAGTCTTTGGGTAAGAGTACTGTGTGAAAATTCCATCAAAATCTAGTGTTGCCCTATAATAGACCTCCGATTTAGGGACCAAATTATTCCATGTAAGATTTGTTGTGCCTCCATCCTTTTTCTCAATATACATGCTTCCCAACTCGTTGAAGACAAGGCGACCAATTTCAGAACGATCCTTTGTGAATGAACTTAAGTTATAATAGACATCGTAAGGTTTGTCAGACCTACTCGGAAAGGGAACCGGAAAAAGTACAAAATTAATACGACGCACATGAAGCCTAAATCTTCCTCTCGTATAATTTTTTTCCGTATGACGAGAATACAGTTTACCACTAACTTCCATATTTTGTGTAGGTAAGATAGTGTCTGTAGGATATTTGAAGCTTTCCCATGAATTTACATTCTCACTGCCACTAGAGAGAACGAAATTACCATTATCGAGCATAGCGGCATATGTAACTGAGCCAGTTACTAACTCAGGTTCCCATAGTTTATTGCCTTGAGGATCGGTAAGAAGGAGCTTGCCAGCAATTGTGAGCTCAATTTTGGATCCCATTGCCGCAATTGGTGTTGATGCATTTGAATATGCATACCAAACTACAGTTTTGTCAGGTATTTTATCAAACCAGATTGATAATAGGAAGAGATTGTTCTCAAGTGGACGGAATCCGAAGGCAAAATCACCAGAAGGTGATTTCCATGCAGCATTATTGTTGGTATCAGCAGTCAAAGATGAACCCAAGGTTATATTTTGAGCAAATGTGAAGATTGGTAGAAGCAAAATGAGAAGAAGAAGCAGTTTTAAAGAGTTGAACTGATGAAGAATAGAAGCCATATTTAAAGTAATTTCTACTGACTTTGGTTTGCAAGATTTTATAAGTAATAAACTTAAACAACCAGCAAGCTATATATATATTCATGTTTTGAGTGAGTAATTCTCTGAGTCATCATTTTTCTGCCCGACTTGTAAGTTATTACTAGTCAAAATCACGACTCTTATAACTCCCAGATTGTTGAAATCATTGGCTAATATGTTTCAACATTAATTTTAGGTGACTCTACTATCTCAACCTTATTGTACATGTTAAGGACGAAAAGAGACATGATGACCACGGCAGAGAAGAATTGACTGGTCTCACTTAGAAGCATGTAAAGTATGATGCACGGCAACATCATGAACCAACTCTAACTCCTAAAAGAGAAAGTTAGGGTAAGAGATTGACATAATCATTTACTTAATTCAATCAAATATGTCCCTAATATCTCTAATTTGAACTTAAAATACAACTTCCAAGTTACTAATAGACATTGGGATATTTTATAGGGCCCCCTCATTTTTGTTAAAAGGACCCCCTTCAATGATAATTTACCAAGTAAAATAGTTCATGGGGAGGCCTTTTAACAAAATTGGAGAGGCCCTATAAAACTTCCCATAGACATTTTACTCAAAAGTATTACTTCATTTGGTTCTGTAAATTTTGCCATTCTCTTATATTTCAACTCCTATCTGTACGTACAAATTATGTTAAGAAACACATTTTTGAATTTAACACGCCATGCCCCTATTTTTCAAGTTATGTCAATATATTAGCTTGTCCTGCGCATTTGATTTATCCAATCTTTTCTTGACTTCTCTCTCTTCGACTGCCTGTCGTAAAACTAAAATAAACTAAAACAAAAAAACTAGAGATCTGTCCTTGGTCTATTTTGAATAAGTCTTAGTAGTAGAGTTACAACAGTAGTGTGTTAGAGTATTTGTAGGAGTTTGTTACTGACCAAGTTGCTGTGATTAGAGCACTATAAATAGAGATCATACGATCACAACCACCAATCAAATCTCAGTCAAAAGCCTAAATCAAATCCCAACTAAACTCAAAACTCCCTTCTTTTAACCAAACTAAAACCGCCAATAAATCCCACCTTCGTCTTCTCCTCTCTTCTAGCTCAAACCATAGAAAATTTTTATTAACCATGCTCTGATGTCATGTGAAAATCAATAACATTATTCAAAGAGAAGAAGGAAGAGGAGATACATTCTAATGGAGGCTATTAATTTCATTCATTAAACTAGGTTTACAACTTAACAAATATATACTAATGATAAAAGACTAAAATGCCCTTAAAGGTCAAATTACTAAACAACCCCTAACTATTATATATATTATTCTAACAACGATCTGTACTAGACACAAAAATGTACTTATTGATTTCACAAAAATGTACTTATTGATTTCAGCTACTTGATTAATAAAGTTGCTCTTTATTTGAGTTGTGTGACTTACAATTCATCATTCAATCATAGTATTATTTCTGTTATGGTACCAGATTGGTGGTGTTGAAATAGAGTGTTGGTGTTTGAGGTTGTGAAAAACCAGCTAAGAAAAGCTCAGAAAGAACTAAAATAAAGTGTCAGTGTTGAGGTTGTGTATAAACTGTTTGAGAAAAGTTCAGAAAGAAACTTTGTCAAAACTGAATGGTGGGAGCAATATGTCTCAAATATGTGTGGAGAAACTTGTAGGTACTAACTACAAGTACTGGCGCTTATGTATGTATGCGTTTCTCCAAGGACATAATCTATGAGATCTTGTTAACAGTACTGGCTCGAACATTCCTGAAGACACTCAAGAAAATGCCGAATTGCAGAGAAAATGGAAGGTTAAGTGTGGGAAAATCTTATTTGCTTTAAGAACATCAATCAACAAGGAGTTCATTGATCATGTTCATGACATGGACTCGCCAAAACAAGTGTGGGGGACTCTTGAAAGGTTATTTACGCAGTAAAATACCACAATGCTACAATATCTTGAGAACGAGCTGACATTGTTAACACAGGGAGGTATGTCTGTATTTGTACTTTTTGAAAGTACAAAAAATCTGTGTTCTGAAATTTCGAGAGTTAGATGAGGAGGAGCATATCAGCAATGCACGGATGCTGCGGTAAATGTCCCGTGGGTTGCGAAAGGAGTTTATGCCATATATTTCCTCTATTCAACGGTGGGCAGTTTAACCATCCATTATTGATTTAGAAAATCTACTCTTTAATCAAGAAATATTGATAAAGAAAATGCCAAGCAAACCTAGTTCAGATGATGTTCTTTTGAGCGAAGAGAAACCAGTGTCAAGGTATTCTTCAAACTCATATGCCTCTACAGAGTCGGCTGAAAACAAAAACATGTTAAATGCTATAGATGTGGAAGACCAGGTCATATCAAGCGAAAATGTTATACCAAGTATGAAAAGTGCATCGAGTGTCTTAAGTGTGGAAAACGAGGACACACCAAACAAGACTGTCGCACAAATCTCACAGATGAGAATGCAAATGTTATTCATGATGATGAAGCTGAAGAAAATCCCAAGTGGGAGAAATGTTTTTCGCTTGTTGAAACTAACAATAAACAAGAGATTATGCTGCCAAATGATGCAAATGTTGCTATTCACTATGCTAAGGAATGGATTATCGATTGTAATTGCTCACATCATGCAACTGGAAATAAATTCTTACTTTCGGTTTTTCGTAAACATGATGGAGAAGGAGATATTGTTATGGCTAATAACAGTGTACATCCTATGATGGATGAAGGTCAGTTGAAGGTTAAATATGACAACAAAAATGTCGATGACATTTTCAAGCCAATTCAGGGCCTCAAATTTCTGAGAACTATTAGACTTTTATTTGAGAACCGGGTGACTCTTCTTTTCTTATTCCACCATCTTTTAATGGATTTTCTTCTTCACTTACTGACTGACACCTCGAGAGGATATTTATATTTGTTATTGAAAGAAAATTGGCTTCAAACGTAACGGACTGGAAGATATTCATGGTTGATTTTCTCGTAAATAATAATGTGATGTTTATGATCTTCTTCATCGAATTACTAGATGACGGGAGATGTAGAAATTTGTTGTCAGTTTGTTTCCTACAATTGATTTTGGGGATCATTCACTTCATGGGTTTTGGATTCTAGTTGGTGATTTGGTCTATATTTGTGTCATTCGGATTTTCAGCAAATTTTGTGCCAAGTGGAAATTAAGGATCGCATTGTTGAGTCTAACTTGAGGGCAAATTCATTCTCAGACGGGAAGTATGATAGAGACCATGCTTAGTCGCATGGGCTTCTCGGCCATGGCAAAGTCGGATCCCACGGTCAAGTCACATAGGTTTAGGAATTAGGTATTTTATTTGTTTAGGAGTTCCTAAGATTAGGATTAGTAGCAACCAAGAAAACTAGAGTTTAGTGATCATCGTATTTCCTATTTCATGTTTTTCTAGGTTTGTCCAAAACTCTATATAAGAGAGTCTAGGTCATCTTTTATTATCATCAATCAAATATCAATCAATCAAGTTTATCAAGTTTATTATTAATCTAGTTTATCGTTTTTATCGTTATTTTATCAGTTTATTAGTTAGTTTATCATAGTTTTAATGGTGGATTCCATTACTTTAACGCTTCCGCAACAATCTACATTACAAATAAAGGTTATAAATTTGTTCATGATGTTTTTTATGTACCTGGTATAACACAAAATCTCTTAAGTGTTTGGCAACTGATGAGGAAAATCTACTCTCTCCATTTTGACAACGAAGAATGTGAGATTATTGATAAAAGAATAAATCTTATTGTGGTTACTGTCCAAATGACCTCATATAATGTTCTCTATCTTATCATGCAAAAATTTGAGAATGTCTCTTTCAAGAGTGAAGTGGATATGGTTCATATTTGACATTTGAGATATGGTAATCTGAATTATACAGGTCTGAAATTATTAATAGATAAAAATATGGTGGTTGGGCTTCCTTACATTTAAAAAAAAAATGATGAAATTTGTAAAAGGTGTATTTACGGAAAAATGCATAGGCTTCCTTTTCCAAAAGTCTCTTCAAGATCACGTGCACCACTTGAATTGTCACATGCCGATACATTTGGACCGACTAAAACACCCTCACTTAGTAACAAGAGATATTTTCTCTTATTTGTTGATTATTATACAAGGAAGATGTGGATTTATTTTCTTGAGCATAAACCAGAAGCATTTGGCTTTTTTCTAGAATTTGTGGCTCTTGTGGAATGACAAAGTGGCAAAAAATTGAAGACTCTCAGAACTGATTTATTTATAAACCATTGATGAATTACTGCAAAGAAAAAGGAATTAAAAGAGAGTTCACAGTTTGTTATAGTCCACAACAAAATGGTGTGGCAGAAAGGAAGAATCAGACAATTGCAGAAATGGCTCGAAGCATGTTGAAGGGAAAAGGACTTCCAAATAATCTATGAGTTGAGGCGGTAAGTACATCAATGTTCTTATTAAATCGGTCTCCAACAAAAGTTGTTCAAAATATTACTTGAAGCATGGCATGGAAAAAAGCCTCAAGTAGATTTTTTTTTTCAATCTTTTATAGTTCTTTGGCGTATTCTCACATTCCCATGAGAAACGTGTTATGACGAAAGCGAGTAATCCAAGAACAAACAATAGGAATTAAAGAAAAATCACATAGAACACAAGAGATTTACGTGGTTCGGTTGGTGAGACCTACTCCACAACGACAACAACGCGACGATTTACGCTATGATAAGCAAATAAATTACACAAGAGATTCGTGAGAAATTAGATACAGATATCCCCTAGGGTTTTAGTTTATATAGACACTAAAACCCTAATCTCACCGACACACCGTCTCACCGACTCTCTCTTTCTAAATTCCAAATACACATGGATACGCTAACACTAATAACCGACATAAGCTCTGCTCCGCATTCTAGCTCTGTCTTGGGGATCAGCTCTGCCTCAGGACCCTGCTTCGCATACCAGCTCTGCCTCGGCAACTAGCCTTTCCAACGGGTCCAAAATTAGCCGGGTTGGCAGGTTGTAAAATCGGGTTAGATATCAACCCATATTCAAGACACTTTTAACAAAACGAAAAATCTGAAGAAAAGGGTGAGAAATTCATCTTCATTGGTTATAGTAATGAACCCAAAGGTTATCGTCTTCTTGATCCCATCTCTAATAAATTGGTAATCTCTCGAAATGTTATTTTTGATAAGATGAAATTATGGGAATGGGGAGAAAGTTCTTCCAAAATCAAAATAAATATGAATTTTTCTAAATTAATGATAGTCAAGAAGATCAAAGTCCTTCTTCATCAACTTTATCTAACATGCCACAAATTTCTGAAAGTGGAGGATTTGAAAATAAACTAAATTTTGATGAGGATTCTTCAGATTCTGAATCACCTCCAAAAAGGACACGTTCTCTAAATGATATCTATGAATCTTGTGCATTTGCTTTCTTCACTTATGAACCACAAAATTTTAAAGAATCAGAAAAAGAAGAAGTATGGAGAAATACCATGAATGAAGAGTGCCACGATTGAAGAATTAACAATGACAAAAAATCCATTTTTTTCACAACCGCACAAAGCATATTGAACTTCGGCATCATTTCATTCGCAGTTTGGTACAACAAGAAGAAATTTAACTTCAATTTGTCAACACCAATGAACAATTGGCTGACATTTTCACAAAAGCTACCACAACTGAAAAATTTCTCAAATTCAAGAACTACATGCAAATTACAAATTAAGAAGGGGTGTTAAGAAAAGATGTAATTTGTAATGGCTAAATGTGTTAGAAGAATCTAGATGAAAGATAATTAGTTGCACTAGTCTTCAAGGTAGATAAGTCTGGAGAAGATTGACTAGAGATAAGCTTAGACTATGTATTAATTGGCTTGTAAGTTTCCAGTGTAGAAGTCTGTAGGCTTTGCTAGTTGGGCTAAATCATTTACTATAAATAGAGGTATTTTGTAATGTGTTTTATCAAGCAAAAGGAAATTAGAAAAATAAGTAAAAAAAGATTAAGTTATGTAGCAATTAAAAGAGTATTCTCAAGTTATACAAATTCATAATCCTCCTTGGACTCTATTGAACAGAGAATGTAAATAGAATTGAACTTTTATTAATGAAGAATGATTAATGATTTCATACAATGAGTTCAATATAAATATACATCTTAGAGAGAAAGAAATAGTCGGTTATAGAGAGAGAAAGAGTCTGTTAGAAGTGTAACTAACTAACAGATTCCAACTAACTATCTAACTACCTATAACCAATCCTATTTGTTTAAGCTAACTCTCATTTAAACTAACTCTCTTTATTAGAATAGCTAATATCCTTAACATCCCCCTGCAAGCTTAACATGGGAGAAGCAATGTTAAGCTTGGATCGAAGGAGAGCAAACCTAGAGGAGGACAAAGGCTTAGTAAGGATATCAGCCAACTGATCTTGAGTAGATGTGTCGAACTTGGAGCTGCTTCTTTTTAACCAAGTCTCGAACAAAATGATAAGCAATCTCCACATGCTTCATGCGATTATGAAAAATGGGATTAACAGTTAAGTAAGTAGCCCCCAAATTATCACACCTAAGAACAGGACATTGAGCCTCATTAATGTGAAGTTCTTTGAACAAAGATTGGATCCAAATGAGCTCAGAGGTTGCATCTGCAATAGCCTTGTATTCAGCTTCTGTGCTGGACCTGGCTACCGTACTTTGTTTCTTTGAACACCAAGCAACAAAATTAACACCCATGAAAATCAATAATCCCCCAGTAGACTTACGATCATCTGGACATCCTGCCCAATCTGCATCACAAAATGCTTGAAGAGATGGATGCTGATGATCAGAAAAACCAATAAGAGAGAGAGAAGATCTGGTGATGAGAAATGGGTAGTCAATAGTTTGTTTGAGATATCTCAAAATCCTTTTGACAGCACACCAGTGATATTGAGTTGGTAACTTAAGAAATTGACAAACTTTGTTAACAGAAAAGACAATGTCTGGTCTGGTAATAGTAACATATTGCAATGCTCCAACCGTGCTTCTATAGAGAGTACAATCAGCATCACTAAGAGGTTCACCAATATCTCTTTTGAGAACCAGAGAAGTAGCCATTGGAATAGAGACATCCTTAGCCTCAGACATCTTTGTTTTAAGAAGCAAATTCTTGATATATTTCTTTTGTGAAAGAGCTAGACCAGAAGATGTGGAAGTAACCTCAATACCCGAAAAGAAGCTCAAAGTACCAAGATCTGTTATAGCAAACTCATGAGCTAAATCATCAATGGTAGCTTGAACTAAGGCTGAATCATCTCCAGTAATAATAATATCATCCACATAGTTGAGGATGTAGATAATAGAGCCTGAGGAAAGCTTAAAAAAGATAGAAGTATCAGTCTTTGAAGCAGTAAATTGTTGAGCAATAAGATACTGACTGAGTCTCTCAAACCAAGCCCTAGGTGCTTGCTTGAGACCATAGAGAGACCTTTGTAGTTTACAGACATGATTAGGTTGATCCAAGTCCACAAACCCAGGAGGTTGACACATATAAACTTCTTCTTTAAGAAACCCATTCAAGAAGGCATTCTTAACATCAAGCTGTCAGATAGACCAGCTCTTAGATACAACCAGAGAAAGTATAATTCGAATAGAGGCTGGTTTGATAACTGGGCTAAAGGTTTCCTCATAATCTATGCCCTCAATTTGATTGAAACCTTTAGCAACTAAGCGTGCCTTATACCTAGAGATACTACCATTAACATGCTTCTTGATTCTAAAAACCCACTTACAACTAATTATGTTCATATCAGAAGTTGCAGGAGTGAGAACCCATGTACCATTATGAATTAAAGCATTGATCTCTTCTGACATGACTTTTCTCCATTGAGGAAGTTTTGAAGCCTGAGCAAAGGAAGTAGGAGTAAAACAATCTGAGGAATTATCTTGAAGAGTAGTAGAATAGAGTTTTGGTTTTCTAGTACCATCCCTTGTTCAAGTAACCATAGGTTGAAGAATGGAGGAAGGAATAGAAGAAGGAACAGGGGGAGAAGGAACTGAAGATGGAACAGGAAGATAAGGAATAACAGAAGTAGAAGGAGTAGAAGAAGGAAGAGAAGAAGGAGGAATAACAAAAGTGGAAGGAGTAGAAGAAGGAAGAGAAGAAGGAGGATAACAGAAGTGGAAGGAGTAGAAGAAGGAAGAGAAGAAGGAAAAGAAGAAGGAGAAGGAACCGAAGTAGAGGGGACAGAAGAAGAAGATAAAGATGGAGGAGGAACAAGAGGAAAAGAAGAAGAAGAAGACAAACTTTCAGAAGAAGAAGAAGAGTATGTAGGATAAAGAAAAGAAAGCTCATCAAAAACCACATTGGTGGAGATCACAATTTTATTTGTGACGGGATTGAAACACTTGTATCCTTTGTGTCTTGGACTATACCCAAGAAATATGTCAAGAGAAGACCTGAATTGAAACTTATGTTTATTATAAGGTCTTAAACAGGGGTAGCAACCACAACCAAAAACCTTAAGAAACTCATATTTGGGTTTGACATGAAAGAGAGCTTCTAAAGGAGATATCCCATGAAGAACAGAAGTAGGTAGTCTATTAATAAGATAAACAACTGTATCAAAAGCAAAATCCCAGAAGGTTAAGGGTAGCTTAGCATGAGCAAGGAGAGCAAGACCGGTATCAACAATATGCCTATGCTTTCTTTCAATCATGCCATTTTGAGCATGTTCATGAGGACAGCTGATTCTATGACCAATTCCATTAGCTTCTAAGTATTTAGAAACATTCCTCAACTCCCCACCCCAATCAGATTGAATATATTTGATCTTAAGATTGAATATATTCTCAACATGAGATTTAAAGAGAAGAAAAGTGGAAAAGACATCTGATTTTTGAGCAATAGGAAAAATCCAAGTATATCTAGTATGTGTATCTAAAAATGTGACATAATACTTGAATCCATTGAAAGAGGGAAAAGGAGAAGGTCCCCAAACATCTAAATGAATAATTTCCAATGGAGAAGATACAGTAGAGATGCTAGAAACATGTGGTAATGAATGACTCTTAGCCATTTGACATGAATTACATATGAAAGGAAAAATAGAGTCAAATGGAAGCTTATTGGTTTGAAGTATATAATTCATGGTTCTGAAAGCTGGATGGCCCAATCTAGAGTGCCAATCTGGTGCCAAAGTTGAAGAAAATGCTGAAGAGGATGAAAGCTTACTTGATGACTGAGATGAATGCTTGTGAAGAAGAGATAAGTTGTAAAAACCATCTTCACAAGGACCAGTTAGGAGCTCCTTATCAGTGTGAAGATCCTTTATGTTAAAAAAGTTAGGATAAAATTGAAAATAGCAATCATTATCCTTAGCAAATTTATGGACAAGAATCAGATTCTTAGTTAAATTGGGTACATGGAGTATATATGTAAAATAAAAGAGTGAGAATTAGAAGAAACATGACTAGAACCAGAGTGAAGGATAGGTAAAACTGAACCATTACCTATTTTGACTTGTCCCTTGCCTTTAAAGTCTGATTGAATGTGAAGGTTGGATAAGTCTGGTGTAACATGATGAGTAGCACCTGTATCAGGATTCCAAACAATAGATTGTGGTTTGTGTGATGGATGGGATGAAGAAGGAACTAAGGAAGGAGTAGAAGAGGTATAGGTGTTGTGAACATCAGGATAATAAGATTCCAAATCAGAAGTAGAAATTTGATCAGATGAGTACTCATAATAAGGAAAAGAATCTGAATCAATGGGATAAGAAGATGTGCATCCATCAGAATGAACAGGAAAATAAAGGGATTCAGATTGATGAGAAATAGAGGGGTCTTCAAACTCAGTGATATTAGAATGATGTTCTGGAATTGAAGATGAAGATACTTTAGGTGAAAAGGCTTGATTGTTCTTGTTGTAGCAATAGAAGGCAGTATGACCAGATTTACCAAAAATTTGACAAATAACAGGAGAATGAACATGAGAAGAAGAAGAAGATCGACCTCTTGAATATAATCTGCCATGATATCTAGGATCAAATCTCCCTCTGCCTCTGTGAAAAGACATAGAACCACAGGAATAACCTCTATTTGAGGAAGGAGAGAAGGATTGTGTTGAATGAATGGAGGAATTAGCAAGATTGAATGAATTTTCTTGTTGGAGGCGATTTTCTTCAATAAGAAGAAGACCTAGTAATTCATTAACAGTTGTAGACTGAGTTTTAAGAGAGAAAGCAGCTCTGAAAGAGCCAAAATCAGAAGACAAACCTCGAAGGATAATGTCACATAAATCATCATCATCAATAATTTTTGAAGCTTGTTTTAACTGTAAAGCAATAGATTTAGCTTTATTGAAGTATACCTGAATCGAGTCTGATCCTTTCTTTAGATTTTTCAAATCATTCTTGAGATTAGAGATTCTAGCTTTTGAATGGAAAGAGTAAGATCTTTCGAGTTCCATCCATACTTCATGAGAAGTATTCAAATCAAGCACTTGACTGTGAGTTTCTTCAGTTAAAGAAGGTAGAAGCCAACTAAGGATCATTTGATCTTGTTTAAGCCACAAAAGAAAATCTGGATTAGGTATAGGATCATCTGAAGTAAGTGATCTGATGAACTTGGGAGGACAAGTGATAGAGCCATCAACAAAGCCAAGAACGTCATAAGATCGAAGAAGAGGAATAAACTGTGATCTCCAAAATACGTAATTTGTTGATGACAGCTTATTAGAAACATATTGATTGACTGTTGAAGGTGCAGGAAGATTAGGGGAAGAGAAATTGGAGTGAGAAGAAGAAGATGAAGATGTGGCCATGGAAAGAGTTTGTAGAGTTTTGATTGAATTAAAAGAAGAAACAAAGTTGAATTTGAAGAACAGAAAAACTGAATTTGAAAAGAAAAACAAGAGAGAAAAGAGATCTAAACTGAAGAACTGAAAGTTTGAAAAGAAGAAATTGAAGAAGAAAATGTAGAATGATCGATTGAATTCATGGTTGAAACAGAAAAATTGGAAAGAAAAGAGGAAAAGCTGATCGAGTTCATGGCTCTGGTACCATATTGAAACAGAGAATGTAAATAGAATTGAACTTTTATTAATGAAGAATGATTAATGATTTCATACAATGAGTTCAATATAAATAGACATCTTAGAGACAGAGAGATAGTCGATTATAGAGAGAGAAAGAGTCTGTTAGAAGTGTAACTAACTAACAGATTCTAACTAACTATCTAACTACCTATAACCAATCTTATTTGTTTAAGCTAACTCTCTTTATTAGAATAGCTAATATCCTTAACAGACTCAACATGAAGATCAGACGCTGCAATCTTAATGCCACTTCATTTGAACAACATTGAAGCATCAATGGTCGGAGGTGATAAATTTAATTTCTTTAGTTCTGCTCTCTTTGTTGATATATATATTTGTTGTTCTCTTCTAGAGTTTCTATAACAAGACGTTTGCAATTTTTAATTTTTTTTCGAGAGCATATAATAATCCCACATCATAGATAATTTTTTTACATCAATAGCAATTATTTTTTGTTGAAAAATAGCAAAAATATTCTAGGAATGTGAAATGAATATAAAAGATATACGAGAATCATATGGCTTGGATATACCCGACCGATGAGCGTGCTAGACCTTACCTATAACAAACATGCCCATAACTCACTTGGTGTCCGACCAGTCTTAAGACAAAAAAAAGTAAAGTTTCTTACTAAGTTGTGGACTCGTAGCTGGCTTCATTACCGTTATCGGAAAATGTGGTATAAGGACAAGGACATGGTGGCTCGCAAACTTCAATGACTCCTTCTAGCATTTGTGTGACCTTCTTCATGGATGGCCTTAGTGCTGGTTCCTCTTGAATGCACCAAATTGCTATCATCACTAACCTCTCAAACCTCTTCATGTCATTGGTTGCATCCTCGTCGTTCTCAACCAGCTCTTCCAGTTCGCTTTTTCTGTAACAGTCATATGCCCAGTCTGTTAGAATGGTTCTATTATTATCCTCTCCTAGTGACATGTCGACCCCTTTCCTGCAACAAATGATTTCCAATAACATAACTCCAAAACTGTAAACATCTATTTTCGTCGATACTGGCATGTTCCTGAACCATTCTGGCGCGACATAACCTCTAGTCCCTCTGATCCCTGTACAAGTTCGAGTCTGTTCATGCATCAAAAGCTTCGCCAATCCAAAATCTGAAATTCTTGGTGTAAAATTGTCATCAAGAAGTATGTTTTGAGGCTTTATATCACAGTGAATGATCTGGGTGCTGCATTCTTCATGTAAGTACATGAGTCCTCTTGCTATGCCAAATCCAATCTGTACCCTTTGATTCCAATCAGGCTTTGAAATTCCAAAGAGGTGCTCTGCTAAACTGCCATTACTCATGAACTCATACACCAAAAGCCGGTTTAAACCCTCCTCACAGAATCCAAGCAAGCGAACGAGATTCTTGTGATGAGATTGGCCAATTGCTGTAACTTCTGCTTTGAATTCCTTCTCGCCTTCCCGGATCACCTTATCTAACTTCTTCACCGCAACATTTGTTGCCATATCCATTTCTTCTACGGTTCCTTTATAAACAATGCCGAAAGCACCCCTTCCTAACTCTTCCCTAAACCCATCTGTGGCTTCTTCAAGTTCTTGGTAAGTGAAAGAACGAAGATTCGACTTCAGTGTACTTGACTTTCGGTTCTTTTTTTTCAATTTCCTATCCATGTACAGGAACACCAAAAACATTCCAGCCAAGAATATGAAATTAAAAAATACAGAGCTACCTAAGAGCAACGAAGTTATCAGGCTCAATGTGAATCTCTCTTTCTTGAGGCCTAAAGTTGGAGGATTAGGGTCACCCTTTCCCTGTGAACCATCGCCCTTTCTTACTTTCATCAGAGCATATCCAGCCACAGTAGATTCATGTCTTCCATTTGGGAGTGGTAGTTTCTTCTTCCAACACGTTGATTTTCTATGCAAAGCAACTGTGCAGAGACAGTCATTCAAACAAGAAGCTCCGCAGTCCTGTTCATTGTAAGACTCCAATTGCTCATAGTCGGAAGTAGGCCAATCTACGTTTTGAAGTGTCTGTAATTCAAACAAATCGGGGTTTTTCGAATCTTCTTCTTGGCATCCTGGTAGGATAAAATCTGGTCTACAATCACCATATTTATTAGTTGGATCAACTAACACATAACGAGGTGGGCATTGACAACTAGATCTTTTTTCCGCTGTGAGTGTACAATAGCTATTATACCCACAAGCGCCACTCCCTAATCTTCCACCGATGTCGTGACAAATGTTAGCAGGAATCAATCTGATGGTAGACCAGTGTTGACTCTCATTAGAAGTCTTTGGGCGAGAGTACTGTGTGAAAATTCCATCAAAATCTAGTGTTGCCCTATAATAGACCTCCGATTTAAGGACTGTATTATTCCATGTAAGATTTCTCGTGCTTCCATTCTTTCTCTCAACATACATGTTTCCCAACTCGTTGAAGACAAAACGCTCAATTTCAGAACGATCGTTTGTGAGCGAACTTAAGTTATAATAAGGCTCGTAAGGATTATCAGACCTACTCGGAAAGGGAACCGGGAAAAGTACAAAATCAGTACGAGTCACATGAAGCCTAAATCTTCCTCTCGTATAATTTTTTTCCGACTGACGAGAATACAGTTTACTACTAACTTCCATATTTTGTGTAGGTAAGATAGTGTCTGTAGGATATTTGAAGCTTTCCCATGAATTTACATTCCCACTACCACTAGAGAGAACGAAATTACCATTATCGAGCATAGCGGCATATCCAACTGAGCCAGTTATAGACTCAGGCTCCCATAGTGTCCTGCCTTGAGGATCGGTAAGAAGGAGCTTACCAGCAGTTGTGAGCTCAATTTTGGATCCCATTGCCGCCATTGGTGTTGATGCACTTGAATCTGCATACCAAACTACAGTTTTTTCAGGTATTTTATCATACCAGATCGATAATAGGAAGATATTGTTCTCAAGTGGACGGAATCCGAAGGCGAAATCACCAGAAGGTGATTTCCACGAAGCATTATTGTTGGTATCAGCAGTCAAAGATGAACCCAAGGTTATATTTTGAGCAAATGTGAAGATCGGTAAAAGCAAAAGGAGAAGAAGAAACAGTTTTAACAAGTTCAACTGGTGAAGAACAGAAGCCATATTTAAAGTAATTTCTACTGACTTTGGTTTGCAAAATTTTATAAGTAATAAACTTAAGAACCGTTGAGCTATATATATACATACATGATTTGAGAGAGTATTTCTCGAGTCATCATTTTTCTGCCCGACTTGTAAGTTATTACTTGTCAAAATCACGACTCTTATAACTCCGAAATTGTTGAAATCATTGGCTAAGATTTGATTTAGGTGAGAATATTTTTCTACATTTTAAGTGACTCTAGTATGTCAACCTTATTGTACATGTTAAGGACGAAAAGAGACATGATGACCACGGCAGAGAAGAATTGACTGGTCTCACTTAGAAGCATGTAAAGTATTATGATGCACAACAACATCATGAACCAACTCTAACTCCTAAAAGAGAAACTTAGGGTAAGAGAATATTTTTCCTAACAAACTGCACCGATAATGAAAGAAGCCTAAAGCCCAACTAAACATGGCCTAAAGGCCGACAAATTTATTCAATTATTTATACCTTAATAACTCAAGTTCAATAAAGCATGCAGTCTACCTCCTCTCGGAATAGAACCTGCGACCTCTAAATTTTTAGAGTTTATGTCAACATTATCGACCAGTTGGGCTACCAAATGTTGACTTAATTTGAGACTCTTATAAGTACCATTACATGTTGTTGCATTGGCATTATCGTGGTATCTTGTAAGTCATTACTAGTAAAAATCATGACTCTTATAACTCAGAAAGTGTTGAAAGCATTGGCTGGCTATTCGATTTAGCCATTTAAGTGAGAATGTTTTTCAACATTTGAGTGAGCGAGTTTCGTTGGCGGGCAAATAACACAATCATGGTAGAAATATTTAAGCTATGTATACATATATAATCCCATCTGAAAATAAATAAAGAAAATAAGAACTGTTGGACAACAACACCATCATCCCAAAAAGTACAAGGTTTGTATTTTTCAACAGTACTACCTCTACTTACTACTTACTGCTGTTGTATATGTTAAGGACGAAAAGAGACATGATGACCACGGCAGAGAATTGACTTGTCTCACTTAGAAGCATGTAAAGTATGATGCACGGCAACATCATGAACCAACCCTAACTCCTAAAAGAGAAAGTTAGGGTAAGAGATTGACATAATCATTTACTTAATTCAATCAAATATGTCCCTAATATCTCTAATTTGAACTTAAAATACAACTTACAAGTTACTAATAGACATTATTATACTCAAAAGTACTACTCCACTTCATTTGGTTCGGTAGATTTTGCCATTTTCTTGTATTTCAACTCCTATATCTACGTACAAATTATGGTTAAGAAACACATTTTTGAATTTGACACGCCATGTCCCTATTTTCAAGTTATGTCAATATTTATTAGCTTGTCTTGCGCATTTGATTTATCCAATCAAGTCATGTGCATCACGAGAATGATATTATCCGAGAAATCTATTCTTGTTGAACCAGTCGTGACAAGTTATGATAGCATGACTTTGTGATACACATGACTTGATTGTAAATTCAATCTTCATTATAGACCTTGTCTTTTCTGCAAGCTTGTCTTTTCTGCAAGTGGTTTCAAGACCTGTCTTCGTGATCTATGATTACATTTTTGTAATTTCCATCAACCGATCACTTTTCCCCCCCAATGCATAATTGAAACTAAAAAACCCCCCACTTTTAATTAAAACTAAGCAACCCCCCCCCCCCCCCCCCCCCCCCCCCCAGCCGTGATTAGACTATTAGGTTGACTGTTAGAGTCAGTCAACTATGTATGCCCATGTATAACCAACGACCAAGATTTTATAGATCTATCAATGGTTTAGATTAGCTAGGGAAATAAGAAACTTTCCCGCGCCTTTTGATCTTCTTAATCGTTCTTCTACCAGAGAAACTCTAAAATACCTTTTCTTTCTTCTTGAATCTCTTCCAGCTCCTACCTCCACAATCCAAAAAGATGCTGCCGGTTTCTTCATATGTCGGGTAAGTAGCTTTCTCCGTCGTTGTTCTTTTCAAATTTTTCTGTTTTAAAGCAACTTTCTTCAACAAGGAACTACTGCATGTATTCACCCTGGAAAATTAAAAATCCCGTGATTTTTGTAGGAGGGACATGAACGGTAGTTATCTCATAAAGAATGGGTTATTATGTTCATAATGTAAAAGGACTAAATATCCATGTTTTGGGAAGATTGGATCATAAACCTTTTTTGAATATTATTTTGGTTTATATACCCACGGACCAGTCAGAAATCAAAATAAAAATATTTTAATATATTCGGATACTTGAAACCTAATATTTATCTCCATATATGTTGTAAATGATATTTTATCCATAAAATTTAGCAAAATAAACTTTTATTTGTACATTGGGCAAATGACATCTTTACCCTTCTTACCAAATAACATGTTTACAAAGTTGTTAAAATGACATTTTGGCTTTATATAGTCAAAATTACATTTTTACCCTTTTATAATATCAATTTGACATCTTACCCTTATGTTAAAATGACATTTGTACACTCGTATAAATCAAAGTGACATTTTTACCCTTATGTGGTCTGAATGACATTCTTACCTTTATCTTGTAAAAATGACATGTCTTCACTTTCACATTGAAATGACACAAAGTTAAATAATTTTACAACATAGGTGCAAAAGTATAATTATGAAAAAGATAAGGGTAAAAATGTAATGTAAACAGCATAAGGACGAAAATGTAATTTTGGTAACATAAAATAAAAAATGTCATTTTGACTACATAAGGAGTAACTAGAAACTCTTAATTGAATATTATATTCGTAGAAGTTAGTTGTCAACCAAATAACAGAGTTCGTAATTCCACGGAATAATAAATGACTATCAAACGAAAGAACTCTTATTTCCACGGAAGAAATTCTGTGGAAGACTTTCCATGAGACTCTTTTATTTTCATGGAATTATTTCCCTGATATCAAACACAACCTAGGGTTTCTTGCCGCCGATAACAACCACCGCCCCTCACCGCTACCAACATTTATAGCTGACGCCTGGATATATCCTCACGATAACTTCCTTTTCTGGCCTACCATTATATTTTCTTCCACGAGTCGACTACACCGAGCACCCTTGATCCAAACATCTTCTTCCCTGACGAAGCAGAACAACTCGGGCTCTCCCGTCGGTAAAAGACCATTACTCACGAAAATACCATCGCTGGTATATTCTGACTTACCCTTTATCTTCTCTGATGATTTCCAAACCCAAAAATTAATCATATTTTTTGGATCTTTCTCTCTTCACAAACCGGTTCATCACCCGTCGATTCTTGACCGAGTTTGTTTAAATGGACTATACCAACCATCGATTAGGAGTTTAATACACATTATGTATAAGTTTCTCTTGTTTAACTTTAACCCGAAATCGAGATTGAGAACTAATTTGGGAACCCTAATTTCTTGTTGGATTTTTTAATTTCCCCAAATTTCATTTGTGAGGACTTCTTTTCCAACAGCTGTTAAACAGGGACGCTATTTTGTCACCTGTCTGTTGACTTACGTTTCTTGGGACTAAGTTGGTTGTCGCCACTTCCTGACTTTTATCACAACCTCTACCTATCAGAAATACAGTATTTCCTTGCTACAGTTCCTTTCTATCACTTATAACCAACTATTTTCAGTTGTGACACAAGTTTTATCACATTTTCTTTTAATTGTGACACAAAATCAATTAATATATCATTTTTTGAGGATTCACCCGTGACATTATTTGGATCATAATTTGTCTATGATGAGTTATTTTTCCTACCAAATTATGTATTGGACTTCCTTCAACCAATAACATATCTCTATTTTGACTTTTAATTCCGGAAATATATACGTGATCTTGCACTTTTTGTGACAATGAATTCCACGTCAACCATAATAAACAAACCATTTGTGTTATTACTTTCTCAATCTATTTTAGACTTTTGCACTGTTTTTCTAACGATCAATCCCTTGTCGAAAATTTTCATGACACCATAATTTTTAGGTGTTACTTATCCAATATTTCATTTTGGCAGTCCGACAATGATTTCTTGTCGATTTTAAACAAAATATATGTTTTTGTTACTTATTAGGTTACTTCTTGATCATTTTCACACGACAATGACTTACTTGTCGATATTCACCTTCACGACATTTTTTTATGACATTTTCTTTCACATTGGTTATACAATGACCAACTTTACATATTAATTTTGTTGTCATTGATTTTCGTTCAATCTATCACCGTATTTCCAACTTTTTCGTTTTAAGTTAATCATCATTCACTCATCTCCATCAAGCATAAAAAATCAGAGAGTTGCAAGAAGATAAATAAGAAGTAGAATTTTTGGGCTTATAGTCCAAAAAACGGGTCCTAATAGAAGATATAGTCCTCTCTAATCCTATAAAGGGTTTCAAAATCAAAAAAATAATATAAATGGATATCTAGTCCATTTAGTCTCATCTAGAGAGAAAACACAAATCCCTAGATTACATATTAATTTATAATACCTATACTAACCTTCTTTATATATAAAATCTGATTTACATTCTAAAATCGAAAATATCTTTTTCCATTTTTATCTCCACATTCTCTCTCAAATCACGTTTAAATTCAAAGTAAATTCCATCTTCAATATATTCCGTAACTGAAATCTGGAAATTTTCTCTCTCTCTAAAAACGAAAGCTCCAATAAACCTCCAATAAACTCACCAACAGTTGTACAAACATCCATTGTTTCATCTTCATTACAGCAGGAGTAAAATCCTCAATTGTTTATCTTCATTAGAGCTGCTGAAATCATCTTCTTCATCGTTAATGAGGTAAAACACTTTCTGTTTTATACGATTTTATATTATGTTTCAGTTTATTATAACATATTCTCTCTCTAAAATTGATCATATATGATTTTGAGTACAAGTTTCAAAGACTTTTTGTACTAATTCATAGAAACAATCGAATGTTTGATGTTTATTTTCTTTCTCTCTCTTAAAATTTCATTTATGTTTTTGATCTTGATGTTTAATCCTTCAACTCGAGTTTGTCATTATTGCAATCAATCATCATAGCAGATATCTTTAAATTTGTAGTTTAAGCTTAATGATATTCTCATTTTTTTCTTCAGATCTGGTTTTCAATCCGTACGGATTTATGAAACATTTGTTCTTTCGTACGGTTACTCATAACAAAATTTACAGTACATGTATAGTACATTACCCGTGCTTTAACACCACAACAGTACTCATTTCATTAGTAGAAATACTTCGCTTTACTATCAAATCTCGTGTACTTTGCAATAAAGTATATATAATTTACGTATATCTTCATGTGCTTACCATTATGTATATAATTTACGTATAAGTGCACATAAATTATGTATTATTTATTTACCATTACGTGTACGTTTCACCCAAAACAGTAACCTTGTTAAGTTTACCAAACTACTCAAAACCTTAAAATGTTGTCAAAATTTGACAAACATTATACATAATTTACGAACTATACATGTAGTTTATAATACAATATATGATTTTTTTTCTTTAATGTATGTGTATTTATGTGTGTAGATTTGATATAACAGATGAAATTTCAAAGAGAATCATCAAATCAAAGTGAGTCAACGAAACTATGGAGAGTACATGGATGGGCACCATTTTTGAACCAGAGAAGATTTTGTACTTTTTTTTTGTAACAGAATGTAAAGGATGTGTAATGTAAAAGAAATTATGTGTAATTTATTGAACAAGACCCACATACATTTGATAAATTATGTTGTATACTTGACAAATGATGGTTTCCTCGTCATAAATAATACATAATTTACGTATTTGTTTCATAATTTGTATTCGATGTGTATTTATGTATGAGTAAAAACGAATACAAATGTTGCTTTAATGTTCCCAGAAAAATATACTATTTCCAAATCTAAAAGTTAAGTGAGAGAAAGTGATATATATGTTTTGTATATTAACCCCCAAATCACGCTAAATTGATCCTAGAAAATATACTATTTCCAAATCTGAAAGTTAAGTGAGAGAAAATTGATTTGAATCGAAAAAAATTTACATACTAAGAGAGAGAAAATTGATTTGGTTTCTAAATCTGTAAAGAGAGAAAAAATTGATTTGGTTAAATAGATTTGCTTTCCAAAACGGTTAGAAGATAGAGAAAAATCAATTTCGGATTTATACGTTAGCTGCTATAAATCCCCTAAATCACGCCCACATTAGAAATATTCCAAAATTCACTCTGAAAAATTAAAAATCCCGTGATTTTTGTAGGAGGGACATGGACGGTAGTTATCTCATAAAGAATGGGTTATTATGTCCATAATGTAAAAGGACTAAATATCCATGTTTTGGGAAGATTGGATCATAAACCTTTTTTGAATATTATTTTGGTCTATATACCCACGGACCCGAAGAATAATGGGGGTGGGGGGTGGAGATGCGTCCAAACTTTGAGATACGTGTGTAAACACGTGATATAAAAAACTGATGATATAAGAAGATCCTACGATTAAAACTAATCCAAGATATTTGAAGATATATGAAGATTCAGAATTTTGTTTAATATGCTGGAAATATCTCTTGTAATATATCTAATATTATTAATTAGATATATTTTATATAGTTTCCTAGTTTAATTAGGATAAACTGGAAAACTCAAAACCCTAACTTCTCTATAAATAAGAGTACGGCCATAGAGTTTAATTATCGAGTTATGTGTGACAAATGTAACCGATCAACCCTACAATTGTATGTGGTGTTTATTAGTAAAGAAGTTATTCTCCGCGGATGTAGGTCATGATTATCCGACCAAACCACGTTAAATTATCGTGTCTTTATCTTTATTGTAGCTCTCCCATTATCACATAATTGTGAATTCAACACATTTGTTAGAAATCGGTCGCATAGTGAGAGTACTATTCTGACAGCATCTAATCGTTTGAAAATAGTGTGTACTTTTTCCACACCATAAATTCCGGTTATCTTCTTAAATTGGCTTTCCAATATTCATTGCTAGTGTTACTACATGACTAAAACGAAAAATGGAAGCAGGATGAATGACTGAAAGGAAAATAAAGGAAATGGTTTATTACCGACGCTTTCAACAAAACATTGATATACCAATCTTTCCCGACTGCTATTAGTTGTTGGTAATTAGGACTCAAAAAATTTGACCGCAGGAAGTCTCTCCCTCTTCTTTCTAGCTAGGGTTTCTTCAGTTTTTCTCTTCCATCTTTCTCTATCAGTCTCACTCAGACAAGAAGTTCCTTCCAATTATAAAAGCATTTATTGTATGAAGTTGTAACTGAAAGCTCTTGAGGAAGGAAGAAAGACTAGGGTTTTGAGTAAGTCTTTATTTATGCATTTCAGTAGGTCTTTCTACTTATTCCTCTTATTTACTGGCTTGTTTTGAACCATTCTGATTAGTTTGTTCCTAGGTTTGTTCATGCTAGGTTAGCAGAATAGAAATAGATTTGAAAGGTGTTGTCAAACTTAATTATCATCTAGAGTCAATATTTTCTAAGATCATATGCTTCTGAAATCATGTGCTATAGTATTGGACTAGGTATAACCCGTGCCCTAAGGGCACGGGCAGTTGTGTGGCGAATATGTACTATTCTGATTGTTTAACCGATATTTTTCTTCAGTGTTGAGCCATGCACTATAAACAACGTCTCTTCATCTTAACATTTGTTTCTCAGCGTGAAAAAATTACATCACAAAGAAAATAAAGAGAAGACTTTTCTAGTTCTTTCACTAATATGGAATTAAATTGGGATAGAAATAGTGCGTCCATCGATTTCACCAAAAGTTCTCAACCGTATTCATGTTGTTTGTGCACAAACGCAACTACAAACTTGTTTAAAATCTTCAGAAAAAAAATGTCATGAAGAACGAGGGTTAAAAAAGTTGAAAACAAATTATTTGTTGTAAATTGGTCGTACCAAATTTCTTGAAATTTCAAAACTTGCAGAAAGAACAATGTCATAACAAAATTTGCAGAATATTTAACAACTAAAATAAACAACAAAAACAACAATGAAATTCCTGGTCTTTAAATTCGTAGATCATTTAGTTACGTTAGTGTCAATAGTAACTTGGTTTATATACAACTCTTCTCCTATATATGAGCTTTTCTTCTCCTGCTTTTCACCATAAACACCTTTCATCGAACACTTCTCGGTTTGGCGAGGTTTGAAACTTTCTGCCAAGCACTTTTGTATTTCATTTTGTTTTGAGTTCTGCTCAAGAGTGGGCGAAACCTTTCAACATGTATTTGTTATATTCTTCATGTGTTTTCTCCTGTGAACATTGGATGAGAATTACCTGTAAGTATATTGAACAAAGACCACATAAACAACAAATTCTACTGGATAAGTTTCATGTCTTCAAGAAGGTTTGAATTTTTTATTAATATTTCACATTTTTCTAAAGGGACTTGTATGTGTATTCAAATTGTAATGATTAATTTCACTCATTTGCTAATAGTATTTCAGATCTAATGAAAAATGGTCATTACACACTTAACATTAAAGCTTCAGTTGTATAAAGTTTTCCTTTCGTTTTTTATTAATTTATGGTGGAGAGCTTTTGCCATATGTTAGTTAACATATGATAAGGTGATCAATCAAATTGATTCAGAAGAAAATCCTGAACTCCTAACTTGTCAGTGTCATAGCATACTCCCTGGTGCTCCATTATTTTACTATCACCAGCAAATTCGTCTGTTTGAATCTCTTCAGAACTAATGTATGTTGATATCAACATTTCCTTAACCGAATAGGAGTCCATTAGTTCAACAAGAAAAGAATAGGAGTCCATTAGTCAATACATTTGGTTGGTTTTTATAATTTTCGTAGAAACCTTAGTTCATATCAGGTAAGGGTAAAGTACATACCTCTTTGTTCGGCTGATTTTGCTTTCGGTTTCTACCTTAAGATTATTTGGCAAATCGTGTGCCTTTGAAATCGAGGATTGTGTGGTGTATAAAGTTCAAGCTTTTGACCTGGTCATCTTTGAGAATGCTTAAGAAGTTATAGATAGCTACTACTTTTTTCGACAAATGCATTGCAAATATATTTTCTTCAACATTGACCTTGACAGAAACATTTAACTTGTTTGAGCATTTACCTTCAATGGTGATAGTTCTTGGACACGATTGGTGAAAAACGAAGAACTGAGCGTGTGATATTGACGATTAGAAGGAAAAAGTGTCGCGTTGTAAAGCATCTTCATCATAGTCACCCTACAGAAGACGGTGTTTAGCTGAAGCCATCGCCAACAGTCGAGCATAATCAAGTCTAAAGAAGTTGAAGATATCATCCAACCTCCACTGATTGACCAAAACCTGCTTATAAGAAGATCCAACTTACACTAACCAGGTTGGTATTCGACGACATAGATGAACAAAATATTCTCCTTACGGTTCAACTCATAAATATTATCAAGAGACAATGCCTACGCTCTGGCAGTATTAAACAATATTATCTTTCTATGTTGATGCATGTTCTTTCTTCCTTTTCAGCATATAGAAGGTCCTTAAGTATGCACCTGTTGCAACATAACATAAAATTAGTCATAACATACATTTCAAACAAAGATGAAAGAAACCTGCATAAACATTATAAAGAATAAATAACCAAACCTGCATATAAATGATGGTATACTTTCATCTTTGCAACAATCAACCATATATGAATATATCAAAATTGAATATGAAAAAATCCACCACGACAAATTACTCACTAAAATCATAACTAATTTATAAAAATTGAATATGAACAACCCACCATGACAAATTACTAATAGAAAGAAAGCAAAATTGAAAAAGAAAATCAGAACCTGACGTTTTTTATTAATAACTTGAGACAATTTGGTCGATGTAAACCATGAAGCGTATGAGTTTTATATAGAGGTAGAGTAATTAGTATCTCCATCTCACAGAGTTTGAATAAGAAGACCAACGAAAATCGTAACTTGCCTCTCTTTGGTCGGAGTGATAGGAATAGCTTCATTCGACTTTGGACCTAAAATTCTTAAAAATCATTTCAACTGAAATGTATAATAAAGTTGAAAAGGTGGGATTACCAATAATTTCTGCAGTATGAGGTTGACTTGGACGAAACAAGGTTTGAATTGGCAGCAAATGAGGTACCTTTATTTATTCTTCTTGTTCTTCTTCTTTCGTTGTTCTTCTCTACATATGATCGGTCGAATTGAGATCATTGGAATGAAATTCAAATTGATTACAAACTGGTTGATAGTGTAAATGTAATAATGGAGTACAGGATTTGATGTTGATACCTAATTTTCTTTTAGCTTTGGATTTGGCGAAAGACTCCAGTCCTTCTTCTCGGGTTACAAACATAAATTGCTTATTCTTCTTCCCCATCTTCTTCTTTTGTGAGCTCTTCCTGTAACTGTTTATTAAAAGAGAGAAGAAAACAGAAAGTCATCTTATAAGGTCAAATTTAATCCAAGTGAGTTATCAAAACAAACCCTAAATCCTACTCAGTAGTCATCTTATCCTGCCACTATTCCAGCACCTATGAAAGCAGAATTGAGAGGAAAAATCTCGAAACTTCAGGCATTGTAGGCTATGATAACGTTAGAAACGATTCCTAATTCCAGGAAAAAATTATCATAGGCGAAAGCTGCACGCTGCAGAGTAGGGAAAACAAAATGGAAGCCATTAGAGGCTTTCCAAATGCATATTTCGCGAAACTTTTGCCCACCTTAAACGCTTGTGAGAGGTCTTAGCCTCTTAGGCATATAATAGATGTGAATATTAAGTTGAGTAAAATTAATAACTAACATGTCTCAAACAATAGAAAATATCAGACATCAGGGTCATACTGAAATACTAACCTTAGAATGGCAGCTCGTTTCTCCTCTAACAATCGACATAATTCCACCTTCAACCAAACCACCTAGATAAAAGTTGTTTCTCCATTAAAAGTAAGAGAAGTAAAACATCCAAGTAGCTTTTCAACTGATTACGCAAGAGAAGTAAAACATCCATGTAGCTTGTCAACTGATTACGCACCATGCGGGCATGCAACATGAAACGTGCATTTAATGAATATGTACTCAAGAAGAATGTCTCAAAATAACAATTACTTATAATGCCGGCTGCATAAAAGATCGCATGCAAAAAAGATGTCGTTTTCACCAAGCATCAAAGATAATAAATAAGTACTAACAGTAGGAAGGATAAACTTTAAATGATATGGCAAAATAAGAGAACTTCACTATATTCTTTAGGCCAAATAATAACCCAAAGTTCAAGTTACCAAGAAACAGCCTAAATTGACCTTTCGTGAATATTTCCTTGATCAACTTCTCGAGTACACAAGTTCCTCGAAGAGCACTCTATCCCTGCTTGTGTAAGCCATGAACCTAGAGTCCTCGTTATGCTCTTGCATGCTAGTTCAAGGGAAACCGTATGATTGTTTGCGGTTTAAAAAGACTGCAAACGTCACGGCGTCACGAAAATTATGTGGGCGCCATATGCACCTAAAGTAGCCAACAGCAGATGTAGCTTCAGCAAGACCTCTGAGGTGTGAAAAGTATTCGCAAATATTCACATCGTACAAGTTAAGCCCTATAGACGCATCAGAAGGCTATTTTTCATATACAGAAACTAAAATATGTGAATATTATAGGAAATAGATTTACCTGTTCTTGAAGATCTGGAACAGAATCTGCAGCCAAATCCCTGTTGAACCACTAAGAAAATCCTCCACATTATTAGATCCAGATCCCAAACCACCATTTGTTTGTGTATCACCTAATCCTTCTGTTGTACCACCATTTCATAGTTCATTCACATGAACATGAAACACGTGAATTCAGAAAAATTTGTATTATGGACAAAAAAGATCAAATCCTTTTACTTTTGATTTGCCTTCGGTGGAACAGCGTTCATAAACCCAAGCATTCGCATTTTACAAAATCAACTTTAGGTACATAAGGGTTCATAAACCCTAGCTTCCACAAAATTGAACTGCTCCTAATCCTAGCCTGCTCTCTCTCACTGTCACTCTCTTATCCTATACACACTCTCTCTAACCGGAATCAGTGGAGGTTGAGTGAGACCGAAAAGATGGAGTAATGAAAAATGATTTAATCAATACTAATAATTCAAAGTCAATAACCTAAATGCAAAACAATCAAATTTGAAGCTTTAAAAAGAATAGAAAAGAAGAGGGAAGAAATACCTACATGTTAGATAACAAATCCCAAATACGAAAGTTCCATAAACATCTGATGAATCTCTCATTGAAGAAACCGATGTAGAGATAGAGAGAAAAATCGAAGAGAATTTGTAATGCTGATGGAATGGAAGAGTCACTCCTCTTCCAGTGGAGACACAACCGACGGTATAATGAGAGAAGGTGGAGGGTTGTCTTCTTCTCAACGTTTTTGAATCAGAAAGTGAGAGAGGGAGAGAATGAGAATGAAATCTCATTAAGAGGTTTAGGCGTTGCAGACAGATTGATGGGAAAAACTTAAACTGAAAGAGAGAATGAGAATGAAATCTCATTAAGGGGTCTGGGCGTTTGAGAGAGAGAGTGAAGGGGTTTGGGCGTTGCAGCCTTGCAGGTACTTGGTGGAGAGAGAGAGTTATTTTAATCTGAACGTTGAACCAGCCCGGGGAATTTCGACGGTCTAGATTCAGAGTCTAATTTACTTTCTTGCTTGTAGTGGGTGAATAAATTTGGGAGGGTAACGGATCAAAGGGTGTGGATTGCATCAAAAACGCAACGGACGACTGGATTTGTGTTTCGGCTTGTCTCAGTCAGCACAAAACATTGTGTTTTGTTATATAGATATCTTCTATGAAGATGAGAAGCTAAAACTCTAATGCTACTTAGCTAGATCAACACCCAAACGACGAACTAGGCATACCTTCTAGGTCTTTTGTTGTTGATGTTCTTTATCTAAAAAAATAACCTCGAATCAAACGTCCGGGGTGACAATGTTTGAATCACAATATTAAAATTGTACATATGGTCAATACCAAAGACGAAGAAATTTAACAATATTATTCTCAAGAACATATAGTAATACCACATCATAAATTAAAAGTTTACAACAAATACATAATTAATTAGCATTACATTAAAAATCACAAATACTTCTAGGAATGGGAAATGAAGAAAATAGATATATGAGCCATCATATGGCTTAAATTAATATCCCAATGTGATGAGTGTGCTAGCACGCCCGTAACTCATTTGGTAACCGACCGGTTCTAAGATGTGGACTCGTAGCTTGCTTCATTACTGTTATCGGAAAATGTGCTATAGGGACAAGGACACGGTGGGTCAGAAATTTCAATGACTCCTTCTAGCATTTGTGTGACCTTCTTCATGGATGGCCTTAGCGTTGGTTCCTCTTGAATGCACCAAATTGCTATCATCACTAACCTCTCAAACCTCTTCATGTCAGTAGTAGCATCATCATCGTTCTCAATCAGCTCTTCCAGTTTCCTTTTTCTGTAACAGTCATAAGCCCAATCTGTCAAAATAGTTCTATTATCGCCCTCTTCTAGTGACACGTCGACCCCTTTCCTGCAGCAGATGATTTCTAATAACATAACTCCAAAACTGTAAACATCTATTTTTACAGATACTGGTGTGTTCCTGTACCATTCTGGCGCGACATAACCTCGGGTCCCTCTTATCCCTGTTGAAGTTCGAGTTTGTTCATGCATCAAAAGCTTCGCCAATCCAAAGTCTGAAATTCTTGGTGTAAAATTGTCATCAAGAAGTACGTTTTGAGGCTTTATATCACAGTGAATGATCTGGGTGCTGCATTCTTCGTGTAAGTACATGAGCCCTCTTGCTATGCCAAATCCAATTTGTACCCTTTGATTCCAATCAGGCTTTGAAATTCCAAAGAGATGTTGTGCTAAACTTCCATTACTCATGAACTCATACACCAAAAGCCGGTTCAAGCCCTCCTCACAGAATCCAAGCAACCGAACTAGATTCTTGTGATGAGATTGGCCAATTGCACTAACTTCTGCTTTGAATTCCTTCTCGCCATCTCGGATCACCTTATCTAACTTCTTCACCGCAACATCAGTTTCCGCACCCATTTCCTCTATGACTCCTTTATAAACGATGCCGAATGCGCCCCTTCCTAGTTCTTCCTTAAACCCATCTGTGGCTTCTTCAAGCTCTTGGTAAGCGAAAGAACGAAGGTTCGACTTCAAGACACTTGACTTTTGATTCTTCTTCCTAAATTTTCTATCCATGCACAAGAACACCAAAAATATTGCAGCCAAGAATATGAAATTGAAAAACACAGAGCTACCTAAAAGTAACGAGACTACCAAGACCAATGTAGATTGATCTTTCTCTTTTTTGGGAGTTGAAGTTGGAGAAATGGGATTTCCCGGTAGAAGACCGTCTTTCCTTACTTTTATCAGAGCATTTCCATCCACACCAGAATCAAATCTCCCGTTTGTGAGTGGTAGTTTCTTCTTCCAACATGTCCCTTTTCTATATATAGCAACTGCGCAAAGACAATCATTCAGACACGAAATTCTGCAGTCTTGTTCACTATATAATTTCAGTTCGTCGTAGTCAGTAGTCGGCCAATCTACGTTTTTCACTGTCTCTAATTCAAACAAATCTGGTTTTGAGTCTTCTTTTTGACACCCTGGTAACACAAAATTTGGTCTACAACCTCCAAATCTGTTAATTGGATCAACAAAGACATACGTAGGTGGGCATTCACAACTAGGCCTTCGTTCCAACGTGAGCATGCAATAGCTATTATACCCACAAGCACCACTCCCCATTCTACCAGTAATGTTGACACATATATTATCAGGAATAAGTCTCACGATAGACCAGCGCTGACTCCCATTAGAAGTCCCTATTGTGTAGGAGTACTGTACAAAAACTCCATCAAAGTCCAGTGTTGCTCTATAGTAGACGTTCGGTACAGGAACTATATTATTCCATGTGAGATCCATTGTTCTTCCATTCCTTTTCACAATATAAATGTCTCCTGACTTGTTGAACACAAATTGTATTGCTTCAGGGTTAGTGCTGTTTGATAACGATTCTAAGTTATAATAAGTGTCATAATGATTCTCAGTCGAACTTGGAGAAGCAACCGGATTAATTACAAAGTTCCCCGACTCAAGCAAACGAAGCCTAAATCTTCCTTTCGTGTAATTCTTTTCCGACTGATGAGAATACAGAAAGCCACCAACTTCCATACTTTGTGTAGGTAAGAGAGTGTCTGTAGGATATTTGAAGCTTTCCCATAGATTTACACTCCCACTAGAGAGAACAAAATTACCAGTATCAAGCATAGCCGCATATTTGGCTGGGTCAGTTATGGACTTAGGATCCCATAGTTTATTGCCTTGAGGATTGGTAAGAAGGAGCTTACCAGCAGTTGTGAGCTCAATTTTTGATCCCATTGGTATTGATTCAGGTGAATCTGCATACCAAACTATAGTTTTGTCAGGTATTTTATTATACCAGATTGATAATAGGAAGATATTGTTCTCAAGTGGGCGGAATCCGAAGGCGAAATCACCAGAAGGTGATAACCATGAAGCATTGTTGTTGGTATCAGCAGTTAAAGATGAACCGAGCCTTATATTCTGAGCAAATGTGAAGATGGGTAGAAGCAAAAGGAGAAGAAGAAGAAGAAGCAGTTTTAAAATGTTGAACTGATAAAGAATAGAAGACATATTTAAAGTAGTTTCTACTACTGACTTTGGGTTGCAAATTTTTAGTAATAATCTTAAGAACCACTGTCTATATATAGGATTCAATTACAAAAAGAGCCAACAAACCATTGTATGGACTTTTCAAGGAGTAATTCCGAAGTCAGCATTTTTCTGCCCGACTTGTAATTTAGTATTGGTTGAAATCACGACTGATGTAAAGGATTTTTTTTTTGCTACGGTTTCCTATAATTGTCGTTTTTCTATTCTGAAATGAATCTCTTATAGCCATTACAAAGTTATAAGTTTTTCATTATTGTGACCACCAAATTTCAATGGTGTGACCTTTGAATTTTGGAAAAGGTGCACAACGGTGGACTACAACCCTGTCGAACAACAAACTAGATTACTAGAATTTACATCCGTCACCTGACAAAATCTCGCGGATGTTTTTTCAACAGTGTGGCCAGCTGGGCTTACCACTAGACATGCATACATGGAGTATAATGAACGGCACCACCATGACTCAACTATACGTTCTAAAAGAAAGTTAGGGTTGAGACTGAGATATTCCTCTAATACTAGTAAACATTCTTCTCTACTTTTTTTTGTTGAAAGGACATTCTTCTCTACTTAATTTATATTTGGTCCCTGCCCGAAGAATATCGTGTACTTGGACATTTTTTCTCCAACTACTTTTATTGTCCATTATAATAAGAAAAGGTAAATAGTTTTTTTTTTTTTTTTTTTTGTTAAAGGAGAAAAGGTAAATAGTTTTAGGCCATTAGATACCATATAGAAAAAGTGTCACTTCATTTCGTCAGTAGATTTATACCATTTTTCTTGTATTTCTACTCCTATTTTGTACTACAAATTATGTCTTTCCTTGATTTAATTTTCTCTTCTACTAGTTTGTCATAGATCAACTATTCAAAGTTCGCCAAATAAGAATGATATTACTAGGAAAATCTATTTTCCTTGATAGAATGACTTTGTGGTACGCATTACTTGACAGAATATTGAATCTTCATTGTACATGTCATCTTTTCTGCAAGTGGTTTGGAGACCAGTCTTCATCAGATAGAATAGCACCTTTGTAATATTCCATCACTTAATTAAATGAACCATTCAGTACGCACAAAAAAAAAAAAACCAAGAACCTTTTACAACCTTCCAGAACATGAGCTCTTACGAGCATGCACCACCATTCGGGAGTGGAGGAAAGTTTCTGAGTGAGCTCTTGTTGGAAGTAGGTACACATTGGCTTCTTATTTATTAGCCGAGGAACTGACTTGTCTGGTACAAGTAAAATGAAGAAAATTACACTAGCCTAAAGTCTTAGGTGTCGTTTGGCAACCAAAAGTAGGAGTTCTTTTGCTTGTAGTAGAAGTTCATTTGCTTCAAAAAAGTAAAAAATATCATAAATATTTTTGGCGAAAATGTTACTTATAAATAAAAACAGTCATAAAGTTAATTTGGTAATGTAATTTACTTTTCTATTTTCTTTTTCTCATAAAAATACCTGATTTTAATTAAATTATTTATGATTTTCATGATTGCTCTTTTGGAAGAGGTGGTGGGGACATTAGTAGTAGTGGTGGAGGTACGATGGTGGTGGTGGCGGTGGTGGTGGTGAAGGTATGACTATCCTGAATGAGACCTCTGTCGTAGTAACCGAATCTGACAAGAAAGAGTAAGAATTTTCAAGGGAGATTTGCAGTTTGGACTCCCTTTCGTATAATTGACTTGCTGTTTGGACTCCCTTTTTTCAGTGTTGTACTTTGGACTCCCTTTTGACGGAATCACTAGAGAATATTCCGTCTATAATGTTATACTTTACAAAATTCCTGCTTTACCCTTAAATAATCAATATTGCAGTTTGAGCCCCCTAATTTAATTAATTGAAGTAGTTTGGACTCAATTCTTCTTCTTTTCAACTCATGTTTTCCCTTCCTTTACCAATACAAACAATAGTCCAACTAACCATTAATATCATAAAAGAAGACTCCCAATTATCTTAGTGTGTCAAAAAAACAGTCCAGACAGAGAGAGAGAGAGATTGTGGAGATAGGAAGGCAGATGATTTGTTAGAGAGAGAGAGAGAGTAGGTTGCTAGAGAGAGAAGAGAGGTGAATTGTTAGAGATAGATAGAGAAAGCTTGTAGAGATAGAAATGGAGATGATTTGTTAGATTCTTACAAGAAAGATCAAAATAATTGATTGAACCTACAGAGCTTCAATCAATTCACCGAGTTCTTCAACTATTGTTCCATTAATCTGATCATGGATAACATAAAAATATCTTAAAGATTACTCCATTAATATCTTAAAGATTACTCCATTTACCAAATGAAATATGAATTCTTTCTCATAGGAAGTTATGATAAAGGGTTCTTTTCACCATTAAAGTGAAATTGCAAAGTACTAAAGCTTTGACATGTTCTTCTGAATAAGAGCAGGTTGAAGAGATGAAGATGGAGAATGGATTCAATTTTTCAACTAGAGCACCAGAAATCCTAAGAAAAACTTTACTGATCGAGCTCATACCTGATTCAATCGTCAATTTGGAAAGAGTACTACAACCTACTATTAGACTGAGAGGTCATTTTGTCGAGGAACATGTTGATGGAACTAGTAAGATTGTGTTATGACAATTGGGGTTTGTTGTGACCTAATTCGAGTAATCCAAGAAAAGCAATAGGAAATAAAGAACAATCACACAGAACACAGAGATTTACGTGGCTCGGTTGGTGAGACCTACTCCACAGCGACAACGACGCGATGATTTTCACTATGATAAGCAAACAAGTTTACACAAGAGATTCGTGAGATTGTGCTACTGATATCTCCTAAGGGTTCAGTTTATATAGCCACTAAACCTTAATCCCACCGCCTTATCGACTCTCTACAACCGACTCTCTCTACAACCGATTCTCTCTACAACCGACATTATACACGGATAACACTAATCACCGACATAAGTCTAGCTTCCGCATCCCAGTTCTGTCTCGGAGTCCAGCTCTGCCTCACAACCCTGCTTCACATACCAGCTCTGTCTCAGTAATCAGCTCCGCTAACGGGTCCAAAATTGCCTTGTAAACGGGTTGGCGGGCCGTAATCCGGGTTCGATACCAATCCATATTCGAGTCACTTCTAACATCAGTTGATCCAAGTATTCGTTCTTCCATCCTTTATGATGTGCCGCTGATATTTGGCACAACTTACATGATCGATTTCATCAAACTAATGCTCCTATGGTGTTTCAACTTAAGCGAGCAATTTCTTCTTTAAAGCGAGAGGCCTCTGATGTCTCTACTTACTTTACTAATTTGATACCGCTTCAAGATGAATTACAATCATTGATGGTTGTCGAACCATGTATTTGTAATCATGGAAAGTCTATCCCTGTCCGTTCTAATTAACCAAGAGGAAGCAATGGAGTTTTTACAAGGTCTGGAAAATTATCGGCTATCGAAGTCAAATTTTAATCATGAATCCTTTCCCCTCTATTCTTAAAATTCACAGTCTTGTCAAACAAGAGAAGGTTCAACAAAACATCATGTTTGACCCTCCTATGGTCTCGAATTCAGCCATTGTTGCAATCGGGTAGACTCACATTTCATCACGGTCTCGGTCAGATCGCCCAAACAATTCTGACAATGCTGAAAACCCCTGCCAGAAACGTCAACGACCTTTTTGTGATTACTGTGGTCTTCACGGTCACGTTAAGGCAACTTGTTATCAGCTTCATGGGTTTCCAAACCATCTCCGAAAACCCAAGCCCACATCACTTGCTGCCACGGTCTAACAGGAACCCGGGGTGCCTATTGCGACTTCTATGTCGTTGGACCAGTACCGCCACCTTGTGTCCCCTCTTCAAAACTGCGAACAGACTACGGACACCCCACCCTCTGACACTAGCGCACCCTCCATTAACTTAACTGGTACGTCTCTTTTTTCCAAACCATGGGTCGTTGACTCTAGTGTCGCTAGGAATATTTTTTTCACTCTTTCTTTATTTTCATCTTATACTCTTGCACCGCCGAACTTTTGTGTTTGGTTACCGGATGGTAAGCCTTATAGGGTTCACCAAATTGGTTCAGTTTCCTTTAATTAATCCTCTTCTCCTGAATCAGTTCTTCATATTTCTTTTTCCACTTTAATTTGATTTATGTCTCTCAAATTACTAAATCTCCTAATTTCTTGCAATGTTAATTTTTGTTCTTCTTCTTGTGTCTTTCAGAACCAAGCATCGACATGGACTATTGGACTTGGTCATCAATACAATGGCTTATATTTTCTATGCACGAAACCTCGTATTTTAGCTTCTTCATCACCTTCTTGCAATTTTTCTCCTTTTCGTGTATGGCATTGGCGCTTAGGCCACCCATTTTTTTCAAGTACTTAGCTAGTCGTCTTCCTTTATGAATTTTTCTATTATTAATAAAATTAATAAAGTTCCGCGCAATGTTTGTCCGCTTTCTAAAGCTTCTCGTTTACCTTTTCCAATTAGTACCTCAACTTCTTCTCATTCTTTTGAATTGGTTCATGCCTTGTGAGTCATGGAAATGTCCTATCTAAGTTGTTTAATTTAGCCAAGTTAGTCTAATTCGAGTCTTTATTATAATAAAACGATTGATTTGCTTGATTAGGTAACTTTTGTAGAGTTATGTGTGAAAATTGATTAAAAACGGGAGAAAGATACTTGAAGAATATTTTGGTCTTTTGGAGCCAAGGGTAATCTGGTCAATTAACCCAAATTCAGTCCATCGGTGAAAACTAGATACCAAGACGAACCCGTAGACAAAAACGAAAGTCAAATCGGAGTTGGATGAGCAAATTAGCCAAAATCAAAGTTTGTATCGCCTTTGGGACAAGTTCGGGATGCATTTGATATAATGGGGCATGCGGCGAAATCTGGAGGAGCGTGCAACTTAGTTTGGCTACAATCGGTTGCAACGTAGCAGGCTTGGTATTGATCTGATTCAATCTATCGTGATACAACCAAGATTCCATAGTCCCTCGTCTAGTGATCGTCCTGATTTGTGTCCCTAAGCATCCAACGACTTCTAAAGCTTGCCGAACCTAAACTCGGCAGCCGAGAAGCACTGAATCGCCCATTATTTAAATCCAGCCGCCAGGAACGTTCCATATGAGAATTAGGGTTTTGGAATTTACTGTTTAGCTCATCTTTTTGTCCAACCTAATTTCCAGCCAATGACTAATTGACAAATGACCTTCTTTTCACCACATCTTCCACTAGAAATTTCAAATTTACCCTCATTGATTCCTTAGCCAACATGTGTCAATTTCATGGAGATAAAGTAACCACAACTTTCCTACCCATCTCACTCTCTTAAAACCTTAACCACCAAACAATATAGATAACTCTCCTCTTCTCATTCTTGAGAAGACTTGAAAATCATCTCATTTCTCTACTTTTCTCTTATCCCTATACTCTCTCTCCTTTCCTCTTCTAGTAGTTAAACCCTAAAATCATCTTCTTCTATTTTCTTTAGCCACCTTCATCTATTCTCTTCAATTTCTTTCTACTTCTAATTTCTAAATCTACTTTCTATTTTTATCATATTTTCTTCTCCTATTTCTTTTCTACAACGTATTTCTCTTCATTTTCTTTTCTAAATCTACTTTCTCTCATAAACCAAAGATCTAACACTTGGAATTTGGAGCATAATTTGGATCACTTGGAGAACATTTGGAGCAAAGATCTGGTTGATTTCTTTTCTTTGTCTCATTTATTTCCATGTATTTTATTTTATCAATGAACTAGTTATACACGGATGTTTATGTCTGACAAATAACAAAAAATTAATACTTTTGGGTCGATGAACACGAAAACGAAGTATATTACATTTACAAACAATAAGAAACAAAAAGAACATTAACGAACGCGAAAATCTGGAACAGAAGATTTAATATAAGTTAATAATTTTTAAACCAAAAGTGTCCAAAATTGATAATATATTGGTGTTAAAAACAGGACAAAAATTTCACAGAAGTTTACAAGTCATCTAGTGGAGGTAAGAATTAAGTTTACTTTTACAAGAGGTAATTCGAATTGTTTAAAGAATCGATGAAAAGTTATATTTTAACGAAATTTAAAGAAGAAAATCAAGAAAAAATTATAATAAAGAAAATTCCATTAAAGATTTGTCTATAAAGATAGATAAATTCAAATTGTAAAATCGGGAAAAGAATAACAATTAACTCTTCAAAAGATATGTTCTTCAAATCGAGGAGAAACGATACATGAAGATTGAAAACAAGACTTCAAATAAATGATTTTTTCACTTGCGAAAGATTAACATAGAAAAAAATATCATAGATTGATTGAGAAAGAGATACATGTACATATATATATATATATATATATATATATATATATATATATATAGAGAGATTTATCATTTATCACAGATTATATTTACAATTAAACGTTTCAGTAAACTTATGGAGAATACACAATATCAATAAAAAAAATTATATATACTGAATTTTATGTATTAATCATACAATCAAACCTTCAAAAAAAAATGATTTATTCACTTGCGAAAGATTAACATAGAGAAAGGGATGTAAGTAAATAGAGATTTATCATTTATCACCAAGTGTATTTACAATTAAACATTTCATTGAACTTATGGAGAATACACAAAAATACTAATTAAGCATTATCAAAATTAAGAAAAACTAATACTAAATCAACAAAATTTATGTATTAAATCATACACTACTAATTTAATATGAACAAAAAAAAACTAATACTAAATCAACTAAGAAAAACTATCAATTAAGAAAATCTAATTTCGAACCTTTTTGTTGTCGACAGAGATTTCTTTTACTAACAAATGAGAAATGTTGTAAGTGAGAGAATCCTCAGAGGAAAATATCTATAGAGAGAGGAGTGAGGAATATGATCCATTAATCTTCTTCTTTTATAACCGAAGGACAATTACTTTTTAGAAAATTATGAAGATAGAGAGATTTTGAGAGAGATATATAAAGAGTTATGATTTAAGGAGATATTAGGGATTAAGATCTAAGGTCTACGATTTCATAACCTAAAACACAATTAATATTTAAAAAGTTATGGAGATAATAAATTGTCAATGGTTATATAGATGGTCATTAGTATATAAAATTAATTTGTCACTAACTTTATGATAGCGGTTATAATTTGGGATAAAATTTAAAGGTTAAGATTTAACTATGGAAATTGGACGGTCAAAATTTATCGTGGGTTTGTAGAATAGAAAAAAAATATAAGAGAGAAAGATCCTAGGAGGAAAATATATATAGAGAAAGGAGTGTGGAATATGATCCATTAATCTTCTTCTTTACAACCGAAGGACAATTACTTTTTGAAAAATTATGAAGATAGAGAGGTTTTGAGAGAGAGATATAAAGAGTTATAATTTAAGGAGATATTAGGGATAAGATCTAAGGGCTACGATTTCATAACCTTAAAGACAATTAATATTTAAAAAGTTATGGAGATAATAAATTGTCGATGGTTATATAGATGGTCATTAGTATAAAATTAATTTGTCACTAACTTTATGATAGCAGTTATAATTTGGGATAAAATTCAAAGGTTGAGATTTAACTATGGAAATTGGATGGTCAAAATTTATCGTGGGTTTGTATAATAAATTTAGTGAGTGGATGAACGAATTATTATATTTCTAGGTAATTAAGAAATCTAACAGTCAAAATTTAACAACAAAAGAAACGAACGGCTGGATTTATCTTTTGGTTTGTCACAGTCAGCAAAAAACATTGTGTTTTATATAGGCCAGCGCTTTGGGAAAGCAAAATAGTTTCCAGGGTGTGAAGACTTGGTCAAAAATTGGTCAATTTTGTTTGACAATTTTATTTAGGGGGAAAGCAAAATACCTTCTCCACCTCAGCTCTCTCTCTCCACCTCATCTTCTCTCTCCCCACCACTCTCTTTATTCTCCGACAGGTCGCCGGCCGAAAAATTTTCCGGCCGGCGACCATTAAAAAAAAATTTCACTCTCTCTTCCTCCTCTCTCTTTAAAAAAACCTTTTTTTTTCTTCTCTCTCTCTCTAGAACATATCTAGAGAGAGGATCTGTTGAAGGTCCCGAACAGTTTCTGGCCGGCGACCTTTTCGGAGATGAGAGAGAGGTGAGGTGGAGAGAGAATGAGGTGAGGCGGAGTGTTTTTTTTATTTCCCCTTAAAATTTATTTCTCCGGAAAATTTCTAAAATTTTACATATTCCCTTTAAAATTTCACACCCCGGAAACTATTTAGCTTTCCCCAAAGCGCTGACCTTTATATAATAGATATGTATTTAAATTTAATGAGTAGCTAATTTTATATCTAGGATTGTAGAGGAAACTCATACTTGATTTTTTTGAAATATGTTATTAATTAATTAAATCTTTAAGTTGAGGTTTAATGTCTATTAATTGTCATTCCATAAGATCTTCGTAGTTTCGTTACTCTTTAAAAACAAAAAAATGGAAGGATTCTATCAAGACGAATTGGAAGAGAGGCGGAAGGAACAATTATTGTTAGAAGCACAAGAGATGCTTTTATGGTCATTATCTAGACTTGAGGAGAATATCACTACTCTAAATAGTTTTGATCAGTCCCGTTATGATAGTCATAATGTTGATAACTATTAGAATTATCATCAACCTCAACAAGGTTGTTTCCCCCAGTTATAATTTACCAATAATTATGAATGTTTTAACAATCAACATTATTTTGAGAATAAGAGGGCTAATGTCTATGGTGATAATTATTGGGATTAGTGTCGACCTCAAGAACGTTATAAGTCACACTATGCATATGTCAAATAGTTCATCCTACAGTCAATATAATGAAGACTTTTATGATCCGATCATGTCCCAACCGCCTCAATGGAATAACTTTAAAACTAATGACTCTTCATCATCTTCATTAGACCAACTTTATAGTCGTCTTGTCAGGACTAATATAGAGCTTGAGCAGAAAGTTTCAGGAGATACTAGCTGAAAAATTAGCTTTAAGTGAAAGAATTGGTAGAAATCTAAAATTACCCTTCAATAAGAAACCCAACATCATAAAAGACCAGTCCTTTGATAATATGGAGTACAATACACAATACTATGAGTCTTATGATGATGAAGATAGTAGTATAAGTGAGGCAAATACTTTATTCGATTTTACCCCATTATTAGTTTCTGAGTAGTGTATTTTGCCAACCATAGAGATGCCACTATCATCATATGAGTCCATTATTGAGGAAACTCTTGAGCCACTTTCAGAGGAACCAAAAGCCGAGTCTATTCTATCTCTTGAGTCACAACCTTCTACTACACTTAGTCATGATGATACTCTTTTGATTCCAATTGGAGGTACTATTAAAGATGATGAACTAGCTTGCAGAAATGTCTAAAGAGATTGATGACTCACTCGACTTAGGTGAAGTTCTAGACACTAATGAGATCATAATGGAAGAAAGTTTAGAAAATTTGTCTGAGTCTTTACCTAAGTCAGAATCTGGGAAGCTTGAACCTAACTTGGAGGTAATTATGCAACGAGCCACTGAGTCTATTTTAGAACCTCCTAGTTTGAGTGTCGATCTAGGTGAGTCAAATCCCTTAAATAATTATGCAACATGTCCCTCGGAAGTTCTACATAGCCCGCTGCGGTCACTTGTGAATTTCAACATGATCTCTCAAACTATTTGTCATGTCTATGAGGATCCATTTCATCCAATGCCTCTCAACTCTAGTTTATCGCTGAACTTAATGATTGTAGCTTCATCTAAGTTTGGGGATAACTCATCTACATTGGAAGTCTCACTTAAATGGTCATATTATTTTATGGACGTGAGACTGAACCTTCTCTGATACTTCATTTTTTTGGTTGGCCCTCAGATTTTCCGATTACTATTGTGTGGGGAGTCATCAAGCATAATCCAGTAGGTTTACAGTAATTTTTTTTTCTTTTTTCTTAATAATCATCGTCTGGCTGAAGACAATAAATTTAACGTTTCTTGGGAGGTAACCCATGCTTTTGGTATAAGACAGTGGAGTAGGGTAATATCTTTCATCTCATCTTTTTATTTTGGCATAGTCTTTAGCACATTGAGGACAATGTTCAGTTTAAGTTTGGGGATGGGGAAAAATTTTTGCCAAGTCCTTCATTTCGAAAATTCAAGAGGGTTCAACTATTTTAAATTTTGGACTGAAAGTGTGAGTTCTATAGTTGTTTTTGGCTTGTTAATAGTTATAGAGACAAGTTGATCGTACTATCCGGTCGATAAAAGTTTCTTCATGAATTTCGAGTCTTGAGGTCGTCTGTGTGCTAGCCAGTGAGTATTATGGAAGTGAAGTGTAAACGGTTCTAAGAGAACTAGATTGATCATTAGTAGAGACTTAACCCTTATGAGATTTCTGAGCCTTTCTATTACCTTTGAGCGTACTCTTCTACGCTGACTCTGAGTAGAATGAAGAGCTACTCAACCTCGCAACTTTTATAAAAAAAACTCATTTAATCTTGTGTGGTCAGCTTCCATAGCCACTAGGAGTTACATCAGGATAGTGAATAAATCTTACTCTTGTAGTCAATGAAACCCGATTATGGTGTCAAATTTAGGAAGACGGGTACTCCACCATCCATTCATCATACCACTCTGGAGAATGAAGGCATGAAAAATAAAGAAAGAAGAATGTGAAAGCAAAGTGTGGAAGAAAGAAAAGTTGATTGTTGGTATTTGTATTTTGTAATAGTGTTGTGAAAAAAAAAAATGAAGAGAAAATTTTTTGAAAAAGAAAGTTTGTGTAAAAGTTCATGTGAACTTTAGTTGTTGTGTAAAATAAGTGTTTGTGAGGCCAAAGTCGAGGCGAAATGTATTAAGATAGGGGACCAATGCTCTGTAAGGGTGGAAAAACGGTACGGTAACCCGAGACCCGGCCCGGACCGTTTAGAACCGCAGACCGACTGCTACCAGAGTCGGGCATACCCGGCCCGACGGCTAGGGCTTATAGGGGCGGGACTCAGACATGGGCTCAAATCCGAGTCCCGACCCGATAAGTCCGTCCGCTACCCGTCCGAGTGTTCGCATGATTCAAAACCTGGTGAGATCTTTAGATCCAACGGCCGAGGTATCGCGTCTCTTTAGGACATACCTCAGCCGTTGGATCAGAAGGGGCGTCCGGTATAAACCTTAAGACGCCCCTTGGACCCTATAAAAGCCCTAATCCCACCCCCATATCACTTTACCCTAACCACCTCCTCTTTCTAGTCTCTCTCCCCTTCTCATCAAAGATCAAACAGAGAATACCAACACCATTAAATCCTAAAACCATTACACCTTCTCATCTATTCAACTAATATTAACTATTCAACTATTCTAAAAAAAACTAATAGAAACTTAAGTCTGAAGCATCCTGATCTTGCTTTGCATCCCCGGTCTCCTACACCTACTCGTTTTCTGGAAATGGTTAGTAATAGGTTCTTTGTAGATCTGATGATGTTGTAACTTGAAGAATAGGTTTTTTATTTGAATGTGATGTAATTTTTGTTTTAGTAATGATGGTTGAGAGAATGTAGTAGGCATAAAGATCTGTTTCGATATTGGTTTCATTGATATTTCTAGTCTTTAACTACATCTATAATGGGTTAAGATAGTTTATGTTTTATTGGTAACTAGGGTTTACTGTTTGGTTCAGATCTTGGTTGTTGATGTACTTTTTTTATAACTTTGTAAAACAAATCTACTCGATCAGTCGGATCATTTGGATGCTATGAAATAATCAGTTGAATCATTTATATGTTATGATGTTGTAACATTAGTATTTTTGAATCTTTTGGTAATTTAGGTTTTCATAAAATTGTAATAATCAGTTGAATCATTTATATGTTATGATGTTGTAACATTAGTATTTTTGAATCTTTTGGTAATTTAGGTTTTCATAAAATTGTAAATTAGGGTTTTATTTAGACCCTATAATAATCTAGGGTTTCAGAAATTGTAAAGTTAATTATTAAAAAAAATCTTAAAATAACCCGAGCCCGTCCGACCCGAGTCTGATGTAGACCGCTCCGCAGGCAAGCTCGGACAGGCTACGGGTCCTGAGTTGGTTGAATATGTCTGACCTGATCCGCCCGACAACTAGTAGCAGTCTAGGCAATGTAGTGCCCGATCCGCCCGAGTCCGGTTCTATTATGCCCGCGCCCGACCGAACCCGCCCGATTCCCACCCCTAATGCTCTGTATGTTCGGAACTGAAGTGATTCTAATTGTGACTAGTCACGTACACTTCGAGTCTAGATTACTAGCAAAGAGATTTTTAGCATCTCTATAGTGTTGTTAATTGATTTTTATTAGCTTGCTAAAATTTTCTAGGAGATAAATATTTTTGGTCCATCTTACTTGACTTTGAGTACTTTTGGACCCTATTATATTTTTGAATTTTATGGTTACATTCTCTACAAACCCTCACGAGACAAAACTCGTCCACTAGGGCAACCTAAGGGTTTAACGGCTTGTTGCATATGCTAAATGCAACTGAGATTCCTCCGAAAGTGAGTTAGGTTTTTCTTTTAGTTTATTGCTCGAGAACTAGCAAAATCTAAGTTTGGGGATGTTTTATGGGTCATGAAAATGTTCTGAGTCGTTTAATTTAGCCGAGTTAGTCTATTCGAGTCTTTATTATAATAAAACGATTAGTTTTCTTGATTAAGTGTCTTTTGTAGAGTTATGTGTGAAAAAAGATTCGGGAGAAAGATACTTGAAGAGCATTTTGGTCTTTTAGAGCCAAGGGTAATCTGGTCGCTTGACCCAAATTCAATCCATGGGGTGAAAAGTAGATTCTGAGACGAACCCGTAGGCAAAAACATAAGTCAAATCAGAGTCCAGATGAGCAAATTAACCAAAATCAAAGTTTGTATCAACCTTCGGAACAAGTTTGGGATACATTTGATATAATGGGACATGTGGCGAAATACGGAGGAGCGCGCAACTTCATTTCGCTACAAGCGGTTGCAACGTAGCAGTCTTCTTATTGATCCAATTCAATGTATCGCAGTGCAACCAAGATTTCATAGTCCCTCGCCTAGTGACCATCCACATCTGTGTTCCTAAGCATCCAACGACTACCAAAGCTTGCCGCACCTAAACTCGGCAGCCGAGAAGCACTAAATCTCCCTCTATTTAAACTCAACCGCCAGAAACGTTCCCATATGTGAATTAGAGTTTTGGAATTTACTATTTAGCCTCTCAATTTTGTCCAACCTAATTTCCAGCTAATAATTAATTGGCAAATGACATTCTTTTACCACATCTTCCACTAGAAAGTCCAGATTTACCCTCGTTGATTGCTTAGCCAACATATGTCCATTTATTAGAGATAAAGTAACCACAACTTCCCATTTTACCCTTCTCAACCTTATCTCTTAAAACAATAACCACCAACCAATATAAATAAATCTACTCTTCTCGTTCTTGAGTAGACTTGAAAACCCTCTCATTTCTCTACTTTCCTCTTATCCTTGTCCTCTCTATTCCTTTCTCTTCAAGTAGTTAAACTCTAAAATCACCTTCTTCTGTTTTCTTTAGCCACCTTCATCTGTTATCTTCAATCTCTTTCTACTTCTAATTTCTAAATCTACTTTCTATTTCTATCATATTTTCTTCTCCCATTTCTTTTCTACAACCTATCTCTCTTCATTTTCTTTTCTAAATCTACTTTCTCTCATCAACCAAAGATCTAACACGAATTTGGTGCATAATTTGGATCATACTTGGAAAATATTTGGACCAAGAATTTAGTTGATTTCTTTTCTTTGTCTCATTTGTTTCCATCTATTTTGTTTTATCAATGAATATGTATTTGAATTCAATGAGTTGTTAATTTGTATCGAGAGTTGTAGTAGAAACCCATACTTGGTCTTTTTAAAATATGTTATTAATTAAATCCTTCAATTGAGCTTTAATGTCTGTTAATTTTCATTCCATATAGATTTTATAATTTTTTCATTGTTCATGTTTCATAATTTGATATCTCATGCTTTCGTTAAGTTGTTAGATGGAATATGCTTGTTAGATAATGAATGATAGTTAAAAGGGTATAGTCTTTATATGATGGTCAATTAGAAATACATGATTATGAAATGTGTTAATCAAGAATATCTTTCGAAACATAAATAGTTCATATGTTAGATTTTGAGTTATATGGAGAAAATGAGTAGTGAATTAATTGCATGTTTTAGGGAGTCAGCTTATGTGGTGGAATCGAAAATCCTAGATCTCTTCTCTTATTGTTTTTATTTTTCTTAGTCTATTATCGTTTTCTTATTAAAATAATTTTCAACAACAAAATCAATTTTACGAAAGGATTGTTAATTTACGACTTAAAGCGAAATTACTTATCATTTGGATCGATTTCCGGACTTCCGGATTTACTATAATTTGATCTCGTATACTTGCGGGAATAAACACATTTTCGGCCTATCAATGCTAATTTATGGGCATAAATTATCAGCTCACGAGGTTGCTTGAAACTCTCCAATAAATTATCAAAATTTTGCCTCACGAGAACGAAGTTGCCAGTATCAATCATAGCACCATAACTTATTGCCCCACCTCTATCAGCCTTCTGTAGTTCCTTGCCTTTCGGACCGACAAGTACAAGACCATCATCACTAGTTAGCTAAACTTTGGATCCTCTCGGGGATTGTTCATTCCCATTAGCATACCACACAATGGTTTTCTCTGGTATTTTCTCGAACCAGATTGCTAGTAGGAAGAAACCATTGTCAGCAAGTGGACGGAACCCAGAAGCGAATTCCCCCGATGGGGAAATCGATGAACTATTATCGTCATTAGCAGTTACACACTTACATTTGTATAGTTTTGAGCGATGATGAAGATTGGTTGAAGAAAAAAATGAATGAGCAGAAAAGAAGAAGACATGTTTGTGTTAGGAAAAATAACCTAATTAACTTATTCAGAAATATGAAGATAAACGATGCGAAAGTAAAAGTAGAGACACCAAGATTATTTAATGTGGCAAAAAACTCCTCCAAGATAGAAGGTAAAAAAACCACGGGACCTCGTCCAGAAATCTTCCACTATGATTAAATAATGGGTTACACAATTCTTCCCTAAAGCAATAAGGGATTAACCAATTCTTCAAGATGTGTAGAAACACTCTTGGATAACAACTCTTCACCAAAACTATGGTGGATAAACTGAACAAAGAGATAGAAATCTCTTACTCCTTAGGTTTTGAACAAATCCTAGATTATCAAAGGCTGAAGAAGATAACCACAAACTAAATTGTTTCACAAGACTAATAATCTTCTTTTCTTCAAACCAATATTCTTCTCTTTCAATCTCTCTTGAAAGAACCACTTCAGAAATCTCTGTTTCTCTGACTTCTCTTTGTTCTGAAAGTTGTTGTGAATAATCTCTTCCCTTTCATTCCCTTTTATAATGATAAATAGGGAGGTTTACCAATAGAAATAGGAATTCCTTTTTAGGCTTGAAAAAATAGAAGTTTCTATTTTTTTCCCTAAATAAGGAATGAGGGAAACCCTATTTCAACTAAGAATTCTTTTATTATAAGGAGGGTTTACCGTGCACTTGCGGTATAGACCTTTTAGGGACACCTTTTAGGCCCATCACCTACTAAACAATGAGAGCAAGTGTTTAAACTTATACCTTTTACGTTCGGTAAGTCATCTCGTTTAGCAAGGATTTGAAGTCCCTTCTCGCTCATTTACCCGAGTCTTCTATGCCAAAGATCAGTAGAAGAATCTTTTTCAACTGCATTCAATTCTCTTTTACACAGTTTTACTTGAGTCTTGTATAAAGTACAACACTTCTTCCCTCTTGCTATCACCATTGACCCTTTTGTGAGTTTCCACTTTCCATCACCAAAGTGACTGTGATACCCTTCATTATCTAATACTCCTGTAGAGATTAGGTTATATCGAAGATCTGATATACGCCTCACAGTCTTAAGAATCAAAGTATTCTTTGTGCTCGTCTCAATTTTCACTTCTCCAATTCCTACAATTTTTGAGAAACCCAAGTTTCCCATCCTGACTTTGCGAAGGTCACCCGTTCTGTAAGATCTAAAGAAATTCTTACATGGAGTAGCATGATACAAAGCACCTGAGTCAATCAACCATGTTGTTTCTTGTTCTGACTCAGTCATACTTAAGCAAGTGTCTCCACAACCTAAGAGTAAGATAATGTCATCATCTGATGCAACTGCTGCAACATTATATTGTTTTTCATCATCCTTTTTATTTTCTTTCTTTGGTTTATTCCTGCATTCACTCTTGTAATGACCCATTTTTTCACAACCAAAACATTTAACTTCTTTCTTTGATTTTGATATCCCCCTTGACTTATCACGGCTATGAGGTTTTCTACTTTTACCTCTCCCCCGCCTTTCTGTAACTAGTGCTTCTGAATGAGACTCGTCTGACGATAATTTCCTTCTTGTTTCTTCATTCAACAAACTACCTGTTACATGATTCATACGCATTATGCCATTAAGAGCAGAATTGCTAAGAGACACCGCCAATGTCTCCCAACTATCTGGTAAAGAATTTAGAAGAAGTAAGGCCTACAACTCATCATCCAAAACTAACTTCATTGCAGAAAGCTGATTTACTAAACTTTTCATCTCATTCAAGTGTTGAGCAATTGAGATTCCTTCTTTATATTGTAATTTTCCTAGCTTTCTGAACAAGTAAGCCTTTTTGGCAACTGTCTTCTGATCATATAATTCTTCTAATAAGGAATAAGAGAAATCCAATTTCAACTAGTAGTCCTTTTATTATAAGGAGGGCCCCCAACAGTTTGCTGCATGTTCAGAATCAGGTGAGCAAGGAAGACATATTTGCTAATATTTATTTTAGCATTATCGACAAATATTTGTGAGTCAATTACTCAAGTCAAGATGGAAGGCTTGAGACTTGAATGCACTTAGGTGAAGGGTTATTGTCAATGACACCAAGTCATAACTTCAATAACTCCCAAGGTATAAAGTTCTATATTCTGTAAATATTATTTCTTTTGAGTATATGGGTATATAGACCAAAACAATGTTCAAAAAAGATTTATGATCCAATCTTCCCCAAATATGGATATTTAGTCCTTTTACATTATGGACATAAAAACCGTCACTTTCTAAACACAATACTGTCAATGTCTCACGCTCAAATTTCGCGCGTTTTGGTAAGATAGATTTGGGCGTGATTTGGGGGATTTATTAGCAAAAAATGGATTAAAACAAATCGTAATTTCTCTCTCCTCTAAAAAGATTTGGAAATCAAATTTTCTCTTTCCTATTATCCGAATCAATCAGATTCCAAAATCCTAACCAAAACAAAACGCCATCACCACAGATATTTTCAAATAAATTTTCTCTCTCTTCTTTACATATTTGGAAACGAAATCAATTTTCTCAATCTTACTATGTAAATTTTTTTTCGATTTAAATCAATTTTCTCTCACTTAACTTTCAGATTTGGAAAGAGTATATTTTCTGGTATCAATTTAGCGTGATTTAGGGGTTAATATACAAAATATATATCACTTTCTCTCACTTAACTTTCAGATTTGGAAATAGTATATTTTTCTAGGAACATTAAAGCAGCATTTGTTTTCGTTTTTACTCATACATAAATACACATCGAATACAAATTATGAAACAAATACGTAAATTATGTGTTATTTAAGACGAGGAAACCATCATTTGTCATGTATACAACGGAACTTATCAAATGTACGTGGGTCTTTTTTAATAAATTACACATAATTTCTTTTACATTACACATCGTCAGGGGCGGACCCACGTTGGGACCTGTGGGGTCACGTGCCCCCAGGTCCCAAAGGTAAATGTCCAGTATTTCAGTATTTCACATAACATTAATCTTATAAGTAAAAGCCAACCCACTACTTAATCATCAAAGACAAGTAGCTGTAGTGGGGGCAGCATTGGTTGTTCGCAAGTAAGGGCCCCTGTTCGAATCCCCCAGTCCGCATAATTTTTTTTATGTTTTAACTAGGGTAAATTCATATTGGCCCCTAATTTTCACTTAGCTATCATTTTAGTCCTATGTTTTTCCATTTTGACCCCTATTTACATGTGTATTTAGGTTTTAGTCTTTTTCTTGGTAAATTTCATATTGACTTCCGCTAATATTGTTAGAGCTATTTTTTTCCACGTATATATATATATATATATATATATATATATATATATATATATATATATATATTATACGTGTGTGTGTGTGTGTTTATTTTTACTATTTTTCTAGAATGAGTTTGCCCTCTCTCTTTCTGTAACTTCTTTATGTAATTCAAATGTGTATAAAATCGACACAACTCATAAATCAACAAAGTCGAATTGGCTTAGAAATGGAATTTAATGTATAAAATTTACTCTCTTGAACGTCACATCAAAAATTTTGGACGATTCAATTTTTTTATCATAACTAAAAGTGCCCCCACAAAGGAATTTTTCTGGGTCCGCCACCGGACATCGTTTACATTCTGTTACAAAAAAACGTACAAAATCTTCTCTGGTTCAAAAATGGTGCTCATCCATGTACTCTCCATTTGTAGTCTTGAGCAGGACAAACAACAATTACACTATATTATCGAAGAGCATATCCAAATGCTTTTGCACCACCAGGAAACAACTAACCAACTTTAGTAAATATTTAATCCGAGCCATCAGGTTTTAGTTTCGTTGACTTACTTTGATTTGATGATTTTGTTTGAAATTCCATCTGTTATATCAAATCTACACACATAAATACACATACATTAAAAAAAAAATCATATATTGTGTTATAAACTACATGTACAGTTCCGTAAATTATGTATAATGTATGTCAAATTTTGACAATATTTGAAGGTTTTAAGTAGTTTCGTAAGCTTAACAAGGCTACTGTTTTGTGTGACAAGTACGCGTAATGGTAAATAAATAATACATAATTTATGTGCACTTTTGGTAACTGTTCTAGGAAAAAAAATGACGAGAAATGTTGGATAAGTTTTTCATACTGTATGAACTTTTAGTAAAATGTTTTTGATATCATTGATAAAGTACGTATAATTTGTATGATAAATACACATATATCATTCAGTAACAATAACAACTTACTGGAAATTTTGTGTAATGTACTGTAAAGTAAGGAAATGTATCGTACATTACCTATATTGTATATTCTGTTATGAGAAACCGTACGGATAATCACCAGGTTCCAAAGTTGTACGGATCGATAAATTTGATCTGAAGAAATATCATAAACCACAGAAGATTTAACATAAATCTAAAGAAATATGATATTACCATTGAATGCAAACATAAAATATCAAATTTGAAGGAACCGTTGAATAAGGAATAAACATCAAGACCTAAAATAGTTATGAAAATTTTAGTGAGAAAATAAACATCATACATTAGAAGTTAATGAATTAGCAAACATATCTTATAAAATTGGATCATAAATCTGATATGATCCATAATAGAGCAACATAATCTGATAATTTAACATGAGAAACAATATTAGATCTTAACAATGGTGGTTATAATGAATTTCACAGTGTCAAACCTGATAAAGGATGAATGTTTGCACAACAATCTAATGAAGATGAAACAAGATTTCTGAGTTTAATGGAGATTTATTAAGTGAATCGGTTTTAGTGAGAGAAAATAAATGGTTTCCGTTACTGAAGATAATGAAGCTAACATTACTTTGAATAAAGACGTGATTGAAGAGAGAATGTGAGAGATAAAAATAGAAAGAGATATTGAAGGATTTTGTTGGTAAATCAGTTATAATATGAGGAAGGTTATATTAGGTATTATGAATTAATATATATTCTAGGGATTTGTGTTTTCTCTCTAGATGTATACCAATGGACTAGGTATCCATTTACAATAATATTTTGATTTTCAAACCCTTAATGAGATTAGAGGAGACTAAATGTAATATTAGGCCCCGTTTTTTGGGCTATAAGCTGAAAAATTCTTTTTTTTTTACGTATGGCTCACGAAAAACTAGAGTTTTAGGTGGATTTATACGAAAAGTACTTGAATACCACGATATCTGAAATGATATATAATTAAACGATCTTGTTAACACCACCGGTTTGCAGCTTATGTACCTATTCAGGTCTTTGCTAGGTTTAAATAATATTATCAGCCGGTGGGATTGTGATAGGCCTAAAATAAGATCTTTTTCCCAAGTGAAGGGATCAAGTTATGGTATCTTAGTAAATTCGTGAATCGTCCCAAGGGATAGGTAGGCAACTTCGGATATTGACGACGAGTTTAATCCAATAATCAAGATGTCAATAACTAACTTAGACTACAACACACACACACCCCACTTCATAAATTTGATGATTGATTTGTAAGAAATAAGAAAACAAATAAAACTAACTAAACTATCTAAGTAAGAGGTGAGAGAGATTCAGGAGAAGAGTCGCAAGAAGTCGGACAAGATTCGGGTGAAAGTCGAGTGAGAGGGATACTTTGGTTCACAAGATTGATAACGATTACTACTAATTATCTACTAGAATGGGAAGTTAATTAACTTCACCCACATACATTGACACTCCAAAGTATAATGTGTCACAATAAGTATAATCGATCAAAAGTTACTAAACATCGACTATCTAGCTATGCACGCACTATCTAATTACGTATCAATGAACTAATATGACATTCCAAAGTATAATGCGTCACAATAAGTATAATTGATCAAAAGTTACTAAGCATCGACTATCTAGCTATGTACGCATTATCTAATTACGTGTCAATAAACGATTAAGATTGAGGCCTCTAATTCATAAAATTAGACGAAATTAATTGAACTCGCATTTAAGAAATAATAAGTAATTCATCATAAATCAAATCATGTTTCACGAGTATCTATATACAAGTGATAGCTAAAATATTGAATGAACAATAAATGAATAGAAAATGATGAGAGAATCTCCCTTTTTCGATGTGGTTCGAGGCTAAGATGGTCGGAAAATATGAGTTTTTGGATGTAGCCGATCTCCCCTTAGCAATTTTCTGGGTTCCCCATGGCGACCATCATCATCTTCTCCATTTAGAACTCAACCTCCATTAAAGTTAAACCCTAGGTTTTCTCTCTCTAGCAATCTTCAACCAAAATCAAATCAAACCACATGGGAAGCTAGCCAAGTATGAGGGGGAACAAAAGCCCTAAGATTTCCGGCCAAGAAAGTGGCCGGAAAAGCAAGAAAAATCCGGCCAAAGATGGAGAAGATCCGGTCAAAAATGCTTCAAAACCCGGCTGGAGCCTGCTGTCCCGCGGCCGTGTATGTCCGTCCCGTGCTGTTGCGTGTGAGGTCTGAGTTGTCCCATGCGTCTCAGCCATATCCCTTGCCGGATCTGCTCCGTCCCGAATAGATTTGCAGCAGCTGGACTCTTGTTGTCCGTCCCGTGCATGAGCAGCTGCAATCCGAGCAAAAACAGCAGCAGTCCGAGCTTGCTGCTCATGTGGAGCTGCTGCCACTCCTTGCTGTCCCGCGACTTTGGTGTGCCGGCCAAAGTTGGTCGGCACTCCTCCTTCTTCTCTCTTTCCCTCTTGCTCTCTCAAAACCTTCCAACCACACTCTTGCACTTGAAGAACACAAAAACCCTAGTTTCTTCCTTGCCTCATTTTCTCTCTCTTGCTTGGCGAAGAAGATGAATGGTAGATTGGATAAGATTTCTTTTCACTACTAAAAATCCTAGTCGATCTTGATTTTGACTCAGACTTGACTATTTTGACTTTGAACCATGAAGAGAGGGTGCTCATAGAATCTTTCCTTGTCTTGTTCTTTGGGCTCTTGGGCTTGGACTTGGTTTTGGGCTTTGGTTTAGAAACCAAGAGGGTGCCTCCATCCTTGTCTCTACACCTTCAAATTCTCAGAAAGGACAGGAAGAGATTGTTCTCGAGTGGACGGAATCCGAAGGCGAAATCACATGAAGCATTATTGTTTGTATTAGCAGTTAAAGATGAACCTAGCCTTACATTATGAGCAAATGTGAAGATTGGTAGAAGCAAAAGGAGAAGTTTTAAAAAGTTGAACTGATGGTGAGTAGGAGCCATGTCAAAGTAGTTTCTAAAATCATGACTCTTATAACTTCAAAATTGTGGAAATTCATTGGCTAATATTTGATTTAGGTGTGAACAGTTTTCAACATTTTTTTTTTGTTGAACTCACAGTTTTTAACATTTGATTCTACATGTTAAGGACAAAAAGAGACCATGGCACAGAATTGACTAGTCTCTCTTAAAAGCATGTATAAAGTATGATGCACGGCAACATCATGAACCAACTCTAACTCCTAAAACAGATTGACATAATAATTTACTTAATTTGAATTTAAAATACAACTTAAAAGTTACTAATAGACACTTTACTCAAAAGTATTACTTCATTTGGTTCCGTAAATTTTGTCATTTTCATGTATTTCAACTCTTATTATGTTATGAAACACATATCTCAATTTAACTGTAACGTCCCGAGTTTACGGTGAAAGAAGGCAATGAATAAGATATCTTAGGGACTGTTTTGCAAACGAATAAGGTTAAAATCAGGGACTAAATGTTCAATGCGGCCAGAATCAGGGGGCTTTCTGCAATCAGGACAAAGACGGGGACTGAAGTGTAAAATCGGCTGTCTAAAGGAAGAAACCGGATGGGGAAGGAGCTGCTCCTCATTTTCTTTTTGTGGTTACTGTTGGAGATGATTAGAGGGGAAAGGGATGGATTTTGCTAGGGTTCTTGCTAATTCAAGCTTCCGGAGTGAAATCAAATTAGTTTTGTAGTGATTCTTGGTTGGAAATTTCGTTTCTCTCTCTAGATTTTCAAGAGGTTTTTGTTGGAGTTTAGCTTTAATGGAGATTCATGTTGGCATGTGTAGGAACTTGGAGTTTAAAGAGGAAATCAGAGGAGACTCAAAGAGATCAACCATCAACTCAAGGTAAGTTTACAAATTATTGAGATAAATTTGAGTTATATGGAATTCTAGGGTTCAATGATCATAAATTTGAGGCTTTCTGATTTTTAGGGTTTGAATGAGGGAGAATTTCATATATTAGTAGTGTGATGTTTGGTTTAAGAGTAATGGTTGAACCTAGAGATGAAAATGAGTTCGAAATTGACGAGTTATATAGACTTTATACCCGTGACAGTGTACTGTTAGGTCTGTAGCACGATATCAATGGTTCAAAAGCTTTTAGAGTCTTCTACAAACTTGTAGCTCGTCTCGAGCCGATTCCAGAATGGTATGGTAATAGTCGTTTCGAGTTCGGATGGGGGAGTTATGGCCGTTAGAGTGAACAGCGCGCATTTGGGAACGACTGATGCACTGCTGTGTTTAGTTGGTTCGTTTCGAAGTTGTACACTGGGGATTTGGCCTAGACCTAAAGTAATGAAATTGTAGGATTCGAATAATTGGGAAGAAAGTGAATTGGTATTTAAGAAATGTTAAAGGTTAATAGGGGTTAGAATATAGACCGAACAACAATTTTAGGGAACTACACAATGCAGTCTGTTGTGATGCGTTTCTGTGTTATTTGAGTACCCGGATGAAGTTTTACATAAGAGATAGATCGTAGCTTAGGTTGTTAGCTTTCCGAAATGGTATGGTACAAGGTATTTCGATCTCGGACGAGAGAGTTACGACTGTTATAGTGCGCAACGCGCTGTTAGGAAATTCAGATTTGCTGCTGTTTGTATTTTGCTATTTCGAGGACCGTACACTTTAAGTTTGACCGAGATACTAAGTACTGAAATGTTAGAAACTGAAGTAGCTTTTCAACGATATAAGATATGCTTGAATTGGGACTAAATTGTGACGAGAATGAATCTAAGACAGAATAGAGTCACTCGGGGTCTTCCGACGTTAATGCTAGTCAAGTCTCTTTTGTCCCTCTTGTCGTATTGTCTTTTCAGAGTTATTTATGTCATCTTAAGATTCTTGTCGAGGAATCTAAGTTTATCTTTGTCTAGGAGGTCAGAAGGAAAGCCGAAACGAGTTGCTCGAGGCGAAGCGAAGGAGGACGGAGTCCTGAATCGCTAGGTAGGGGTGCTCTCTTGTTTTCTTTTATATTATCATCTAGATTTATGCTAGGAGTAGGAGATATGCATGCATCACTATGTTTAGATGGATAGATGATCATGTTGCATGATTTATACCGTTGTTTTCAATGACGCTTACGACGTTGAATGTGTCTATTTCGTTAATGGTTTTACGATAAAGTTTGTATCGTTGATAGTGCTTATCGATTGGCAGTTTTGAGGATTTAGACGTTGATTTCACTGGAACTGTTATCGTGAACTTTCCTTAATGACGTGATGGTTTATATATGGAAAATATCTTACGAATGATTTCTAGAGAAATGGTTTTCTAAAACGGATTGTATATCGATGTTTTGAAAACGTAACGATTTCGTATGTTGTATGTGATTGGTGAAGTGGACTGAAACGAGTCATGAGGGTCTTGGCAGTTGTAGTGCTCCACTCTCTGGCCAGGATTTTCGTTTAGGTTGGACTCTCGGGGCTCAGGGATTTGCTACCCTTGACCGCTCGATTGGACTGTAAGCCTGTTTGTTCTTACCCTCGGGGCTCAGAGGCTGTACACCTCTGACCGCCCGACTGGTTTGGTGATTGGGATCCCTCTGCACGTTATGATATGACTCTGTGTTGTGTGCCACTTCTGTGTGACAAGATAAATAATGTTTTTAAAAAGCCTATCTCAGTCGAGGGCGTAATGGGTGAGTTCCGAATCTGCTGAGATTGTGGGTGAAGGATGTTTTCACAAGTAAAGAGTATTATTTCGGCGGTTGACACAATAAATGTTTTTCTATAACCAGAAGAAATAGTTGCATGCTAGGGTACCGATGAGAATATGCTTTTCGTCCCAACACGAATACTGGAGGGACGACCTGACTATTCGACTTCGGTGAAGCTAAAACGTATCTAGTTAAGCTAGGTGTATATATTTATCACGAGGTTAGCTTTTCAATGACTGTGGAGTCGCCTAGTGGGAGAGGGGCTTACCTACCTAGGGGTAAGCCACTTTCTCGAGAGAATTTGAGTACCTTGGTTAGTGCCGGAAATGGGACGGTACTAGCCAAAGTACTATAGAATTCTCTGGGTAACTCTCTGTTAATTGAGAGGCATACCAAGGGTGGGCAGTTAAGTCTGTTATTGTATGCTAGTATTAGGATTGATATATATTTATATGTGTGCATGTTTTACTCGAGAAAAGGTTTATCGCAGTTTTGTTTTGGGACTCCTCTACCAGTTAACTCGTGTCGGTGAGTTACTGACCCCCTACCAGTGTGTTAGTATGCAGGTTCCTAGTTAGAAGCATCTGCAGCGACAGGGTTAGCAGATGGATTGCAGGGGTTGTGGCGCGGTGCCACTTTGGGTGTTATCTCTTTTTACTTTGGTTTACTTTAGCTTCAAGTTATATTTTATTTCACGAAGAACCATATAACATATATATGTATCACATAAGTTGTATAAGGACGTATGGAGGATGAGTTAAGTGAGTTCTGGTGGTTCGGTTTTGAACCAGAGTCTGTTAGTTTAATTTTAGTTTCATTTTAGCTTCCGTTGTATTTGTGTATGCGAATGTATGGTTTGCATGACAGGTTCTACAGGTGCGACCGGTTCGATTTACAGAGGAGATGCTGCCGAATTTTCGGTTCGTCTGTGAATTGCCGGGGCGTGCTCGTGCCTAGTTATGGGGCACGGGGCGTCACATTAACACACCATGTCCCTATTTGTACATTCAAGTTATGTCAATATTTATTAGCTTGTCTTGTTGTTAAAATCACGATTATATGATAATCGGAGATATTGACATAAAGTAAAGACACGATAATTAACGTGGTTCGGTCGAATACTCAAGACCTACATCCACGGAGAAATAATTCTTTATTAATAATCACCACATACAATTGTATGTGGGTTTGATCGGTTACATTGGTCGGACATAACTCGATGAGTTTTATTCCTAGAACCCTCTCCTATTTATAGATGACTTAGGGTTTAGGGTTTCCTAGTTTCTGATTACTAAACTAGGAAATAATACAAAATCTATCTAATATTACGATTAGATAGTTACAAGAGATATTCTGAATATAAGAAACTAAATCTTCACATATCTTCAATATATCTTCAAATATCTTTAATATTCTGAATTCTTCTTGATCGTCGGATCTCGCCTTCTCGATCCGTCACGTACATACACGTATATTATTTCTGCAACTTATCTTGACCGCCGGATCTCCTATTTTCGATCCTCTTTATGTAACGTATCCTATTACCCCCCCCCCCCCCCCCCCCCCGCAAGTTGGAGCACGTATATTTTGAAGTGTCCGATTTGGAGAGAGAAAAAGGAAATACTTCTTGATTCGTCGTATTCGTCTTCTTGCAACTCTTGGATTGTGAATGCGTTGGAAGATGATTGAACGATGATTAAGTCACAACCAAAAGGTTGGTAGTTGCGGTCAGAAAATTGAGCGAAAATCAATGACAACGAAACTACATGTATTTTTCTCATGTATGTAAAGTTGGTCATTGTATGAAGAAAATGTCAACAACTAAAAGGTTGTGATGATCAATATCTTGTCGTATAAAAACGTCAAGTATGAACTTTAGGAGTGACAACAAAATAATGTTGTTTTGTTTAATATCGACAAGAAATCATTGTCGTAATTGCCAAAAAATATTGGAGAAGAAACAACCAAAAAGATGGTCGACATTAAATTCATTGCCAAAAATATGCAAGATCGATATAATTCTGAAAAAATAGAGATATTCTATTCATTCAAGAGATATTCTATTCGGTGGAGAAGTATTCCAAAATGTTATTTGGTAGGAAAGACAAGTCATCATAGATTAAGAGCATCTCCAATGCAACACTCAATCTTAGAAACTCTGAGTGCCACTTAGGATTTTTAGAGATTTTTCTTAAATCCTCTCCAATGCAACACTCTATTTGGATCTCTAAGATGACGTGTCGAGGGTGGAATAGAGATATCTCAAGAGGACACTCTGTTTCTGGAGTGTCCTCTTGAGATATCTCTAATTGTCCAACTCATCAATATTTGATTTTCAACCAATAGAAATCGAGTCTTTTATATTTTCTAAAATAACTAACTATTTATTTACTAAAATAACTATGCCACATAAGTAAATAAGATAAGTTTAGAGTTTTGCATTGGAGACACAAAAAAATTGAGGATCTTTATTAACGCCACGTAGGAGTGAGAATCTCAACTGAAACTTGACACATAGGATGAATAGAAATTTTTTTGAGTTTTGCATTGGAGATGCTCTAAGTATGAGTTGGAAAATGTCACGGGAGAATCCGGAAATAAAGATCAAAATAGATATATTCTATTTGTGGTGGGAAAATCCAAAATATAATTGAAGAAATAAAATAATCATAAGAAAAATATGATTATGAAAATTTCGCGGGTTGAATTCCGGAATTAAAATCCAAAATAGGAATTCTTTCTCCGTTGAAGAGAAAGTCCAATATTTTGGTAGAGAAATAAAATCGTCATAAACAAAGTATGACTTTGAAAATGTCACGGGTTTATCCGGAAAAAAAAAAAGTCAAAATAGATTAAATTAATCTATTTTAGTGTCACAAATAGAAGAGAAAGTGACAGAAAAATTGTGTCACAACTAGAAAAAATTGGATATAGGTGACATTAGAAGTCTGTCACAAAATAAATTTCCGACAGATGAACAGTGGCAAAACAATCTGTCACGAAACAGTGTGATGAGAAACTGTCGCAAATAAGTAATTTGGGGAAATTTTGAAACTTCAAACCAGAAATTAGGGTTTCCCAAAATCAGAAGTCGATTGAAAATCCAGGTCTAATCGATGGTGGGCTGATGTAATGGGCAAAATCCGGTCGATTTGAGCCATTGTAAGGCGTCGACGGTGGTGTATTTCTAGAGAGAGAAAGAGATCCGTTGTGGTCCTGAAGGACAGTTGAACAGTCGATTCTTCATCGAATCGAAAGATAAACAGTTTGTGACTTAATATATATTGTCCAAAACGATTGAAATGATCGATTGGTGACGAGGAACTCGTCGAAAAATAATGCAAACCAAATCCTAGGGTTTCTGTCGCTGGGAAGATGAAGAAGGTCGGGTCAACTGGAGTCAACATGTGCTGACTCGGTCTGTGTGGTATATGGGGTTTGCAGGTCAAAGCACGCTGACTGTGGTAAGCGTAGTCAAAATTGGCTTACTAAGTCAGCATGCATAATATGAAGTCCGGGTCATGGTGGAACCGGGTAGTCTTGTCCGGAACTCAGTTCTGGTTTCGGCTGGAACGAAAAGAAACCAGATCTGGACATTTTTGGTTCCAGAAGTGATGATTTTCAATTTTCAGACCTAATTTAGGTCTAAAAATAGAATAAAATCGACAAAATTGAGGAAAAAATCAAAAAATTAATAGAGAAGGTACCTGTGTTGAAGAAGAAATCAATGATGCTTATTATGATGGACTCTAATAAATTCCAGCAAATCAAGTAAATAATATCTTCTTTCCTATTCTCGTACAGAAATTATTTTCTTCTTTCACTTGATTTTATCGTCTTGAAGATGAAACATAATCACATGAATAATCTTGGAAAAGTTAAACAAATCGACTAAGCGATCAAATAATAATGTAATCATAACTAAAATAAAAGTTGGAATTTTGACACAACAATATAGAAATTGTTGGAAAAAGCGGAAGCTAAAACACGAACAAATAACCTGCTCATGATACCATGTTAAAATCACGATTATATGGTAATCGAAGATATTGACATAAAGTAAAGACACGATAATTAACGTGGTTCGGTTGAATACTCAAGACCTACATCCACGGAGAAATAATTCTTTATTAATAATCACCACATACAATTGTATGTGGGTTTGATCGGTTACATTGGTCGGACATAACTCGATGAGTTTTATTCCTAGAACCCTCTCCTATTTATAGATGACTTAGGGTTTAGGGTTTCCTAGTTTCTGATTACTAAACTAGGAAATAAAACAAAATCTATTTAATATTACGATTAGATAGTTACAAGAGATATTCTGAATATAAGAAACTAAATCTTCACATATCTTCAATATATCTTCAATATTCTGAATTCTTCTTGATCGTCAGATCTCGTCTTCTTATCCGTCACGTACATACACGTATATTATTTCTGCAACTTATCTTGACCGCCGGATCTCCTATTTTCGATCCTCCTTATGTAACGTATCCTATTACTTGTACATTTGATTTACCCAATCTTTCGTTGACCTCTCTCTCTCTTCAACTAGCCTGTCGTTAAGAAAAAAAAAACTAGCCTGTAGTGGATCAACTATTCCAAGTTGGCTACATGAGAATGATATTATCAGAGAAATCTATTCTTGTTGAACCAGTCGTGACAGGTTTCGGTCACATGACTTTGTGATACACATGACTTGATAGAATATTCAATCTTCATTGTCCACCTTGTGTTTTCTGCAAGTGGTTTCAAGACCTCTCATTAATTTCTGTGACCAGTCTTAATTTTTTTTTTTTGAAGAGGGTAAAATAGATTTCATTATTGCAAAGGTTGCAACCACAAAGAGAAAACAAGAAAAAAAGAAAAAGATTACATGCTAATTAGAGCATCCCAGTTAAAAACTAATTCTGAGAAGGTGGTGGAGGACTTCCATTCTTGGTTTGTAGACCAGTAAAAAAGGAAAGCTTTGATCGAGATTATAAGATTTTCTACCGATTTACATTTTTCTTCGAAGATCCTTGTGTTTCTCTCTTCCCATAAGCTCCAAATTATAGCATAAGGAACTCCATATCTCAATAATTTTTTCCTATCAAGCGACTTTGGGAGGGTATTTGAGTCGACTAAGTCCTTGAAACAATTTGACGAATTTGAGAGCTTGATAAAAGATGGGGTAAGGGAGTTCCAAATCTGATTTGAGAAGGAACACGAAAAGAACAAATGATCAAGAGTCTCTTCTTCATGATTACAAAGAGCACACCTATTTGGGAAGATGAAACCTCTTCGCTTAAGAGTATCAAGAGTAGGAAGAGCTTGGAGATACAAAGCCCATAGAACAAAGGAGATCTTCGGAGGAATGATGTTATTCCATATATTCTTACTCGGAAAGTCTCTCTGGATGTTGGCTTTGTTCTTGGTTGAGAAGAAATTTAAATGATGGTGATAAAAAGAGGAAACGGAAAACTCACCATTTTTGCTTGGAGTCCACGATCTGGTGGGAGAAGTTGAAGAATCCATAAGAGAGGTACTAGAGAGTTTAAGCAGCAGGTCTGTTGCCTTCATTGCTTCTGCTGCGGAACAGGTTCTTGAAAGATTTAAATCCCAATTATGAGAAGAGAAGTTACCGTTTATCACTTCTTCGATAGAGGCATCTTTAGTCTTAGAGAATTTCCAAATACTTTTGAAATCATCTTTTAGCGGAGTTGATCCTGCCCAAGCATCCTCCCAAAATGAAGTTTTTGATCCTCTGTTAATAGTAACACATGTACCTGCTTTAACTGACTTAGAGAAGGCTTGAATTTGTTTCCATGGACCACCCACTTTATGCACACTCATCTCTTTTGAAAACCACCACTTTTTGTTGCCCTTATATTTCTCCCTAATCATATTTGTCCAAAGAGCGTCCGGCTCATTCCCTTACCTCCAAGTCCATTTGGCCAAAAGAGATACATTAGCTTCTTACTTGTCAGTCGTTGGTTTCGTTAAAATTCCTCAATAATATGTATGGTTAAGGGCATGGTACCATGGTGACTCCAATCACTCCTGCAAGCATTTATATGACAGTCTTCAATTTCATGGATGGTGATGGTGCCAACTTGTTCCTTTTAAAGGCACTAATTCTATTATCTCCAACCTCTCAAATCTCTCCATATAACTGAACTTTTAAAACTTGAGAGTCCAGGTGAATCAATAGTTTGTATGGAATTTATGTCGAGATTATAGGGAATATATGTTTGGTATCGTTTGCTTTAAATGCCGTCAAGCTTCCTCTTTCAGGGAGATTTTATAGGGCCCCCTCATTTTTGTTAAAAGATCTCCCCTCAGTGATAATTTAGCAAGTAAAATGGTTCATGGGGAGGTCTTTTAACAAAATTAGGGAGACCTTATAAAACTTCCCTTTAAGTAGAGCTCCTGATGACCGGTTAAAAATTATTTGGAGAAAAGTTTAAATATAAGAGAGGCAGGAAATGGGATTTTTAGTTAGAACAGAGTTTCAGTCTGACAATTTTGAAACTACAAATACAAATTAAATATGATATAAAGTGGTTTTTTGTGTATGTAATTTTGTCGAAGGGCATTTTGATAGAGGTTGTACTTTAAGGCCATATTTGACGCGCGGGAATCATGTGGGAATGGAATGTCGTTATTGCTTTGAATCATAATCTTGTTTATTGTTTGGCTCGCAGGAATAGAGGGAGACTCTTATTCTCGGAGGAATAGGTGGGTTTGTGATTTCCATTTTCGGGAATAATTTGTTTTAATATTTATGGACAAAATTATCCTTAATAAAATATTAGAATGACTATTAAAGTAGTCTTTCACATAATATCACAACTAAAAGAAATAAAAAACCGAGGATTTTAGCCACCAACATAGCATATCTCTCTCTCGCTCGAACGTTACTCTCTCTAGTTTATTTTTTTTCTCTCCTATTCTTCATTCCAATTGATTTCATAACGTTTAAAAAGTAAAAAAAAAATAACCGAGACCTTACATTTATTTACTTTAAATAAATTTTTGAATACTACTTAAAACTGGTTTATCCCGTTATTCATTCATATCTACAAATTTGAATGAATAATACTCATTAAAACTATACAGGAAATTGGGCCTAAGGCCCAATTTTCGGATTTTTTTGGTTAAAAAGACATCTCATCTTTTTAAAGAGCTAGGCCCCAAATAACTTTTCAAGATTGCAGGTCAGAAATACCCTTTGTCTAATAAAAAATACCAAAAAAAATAAATTTCTAATAAACTAGGAAGTTGTTTTCTACCAATGAAAAAATCAAACGAGCATGGTGGATTGGACGATTTTTCCGAGTTGATTCTATAAGGTCGAAAACGATTTCCTGATTTTTTATCATCAATATATTTTAGGTTTTTGTAATTGGATATCTTTAATTGTTGTTTGAAGATGATTTTGAAGATTTTGAGTTAGTTTTTTCTGAAGAATTCTAGAGAGAGAAAGTTGCAATTTTCAAGTTTTCAATCTTTAGGATTGAAGTAATTTTTTTGCTATGCTAGTTATGATGTTTTGATGTTTTGATGTTTATGTTCAAACTTATTTGTTGGATTTATATGGAAGTTGTGGAAGTATAGTTGATGCAAGGAATGTGTTTGATAAAATGCTTGAAAGAGATCTTGTTGCTTGGAACGTAATGTTAGTTAGTTATACAAGATTTGGGTTGGTTGGAATAGCTATAAAGTTGTTTGATGAAATGCCCGTGAGAATGTTTGTTCTTGGACAATCATGATAAGTGCTTATGTTCAAATTGAAAACTTCATGAAAGCTTTGGAAGTTTTTCGAAGAAATATAAAAAGATGGTGCTAGAGCTTATAAAATGACTATTATGATTTTGTAGGGGTTTTAGCTAGTTTTTTGATACAACATTCTATTAGACAAAATATAATAATTTGTAACAAAGTCAATGTTAAATCAATTCAAAAACTAATTTGCAAACTATTTGCAAGGTGTTTGCAAGGTTATAACAAGGTTGTGCAGGTTGTTTGCAAGACACTGCAAGGTGTTTGCAAGGCAGTGCAAGGTGTTTGCAAGGCTATCCAAGGTGTTTGCAAAAATCATGCAAGGTGTTTGCAAGGCTCTCCAATGTGTTTTCAAGGTTATGCAAGGTGTTTGCAAAAGTCATGCAAGATGTTCGCAAGGTCTTGCAAAGTGTTTGCAAGGCTCTACAAGGTTATCCAAGGTGTTTGCAAAAACCATGCAAGGTGTTTGCAAAAATCATGCAAGGTGTTTTCAAGGCTCTGCAAGGTATTTGCAAGGCAGTGCAAAGTGTTTGCAAGGTATTTTCTTAGACTAGGGTTAGGTTGGTCTTTTCACTAAAATAGAAAATTACATAATTGCCACCAGGGAGGTGAAGCCTAAAAAACTTAACCAAAGTCATAATTTTTAGGGAGTTTTGACCAAATTCCCCTAAAATATATAACAAAGTTGACGTATAATTTATGTAGTTTAAGTAAAAAAGATATAACAAGACTTTTGCAAAAATTTACAATCTTACTCCTATACGAACCAAACACGAAGTTAGGAATCTATTAGGATTCGAATTACTATTCCTGGTCAAACCAAACATCAAACTAAAATAATCTGATTCCAAAGAACCGCGTTACGAGGATGTGATTTCTATGAATCACATTTCCCGCGCGGCAAACAAGACCTAAGCGTTTACAACTATTATTTTAAAATCGCAACTATGAATTTTCTCATTTTGAGAAGAATAACTAGTTGTTTAATCCACAATAATATGGCCAAATGGTTAAAAACCCAACTACAATATCATTAGTCTTAGGGTTCAAGAATAATTTGAAGTAATAATAGTATCGGCTAATAAGGTTGTGTATCAATGTGAGTGATGTTCACATTTTTGTCATAATGTTGAAAGTACGCTCCATATACAGAAAAGGAAATCTAGAGTTTTTTTTTATTTTATTTTCTCTCTATATCATGAATAGACTATAATCTCTTCACGACAAAACCAAGACCATTTTCAACGGCATGAAACCGTCAGAAGTAGATATTCTTGACAGACATGAGCCATTAGAAAGCTGTCAAAAAGGACGTAGAAATACCTTTCACGATGAAATGTAACCGTTGGAACAATATATTTCCGACAAAGCTTCTAAAATGGCTGCCGGAAAAGCCCTAGTATAACGCCGCAAAATCTCACTATTTCTGACGACGTTAGTCTGAAGTCCATCGGAAATATGAGCAACGTCAAATCGGTTGAAAATAGTATATACTTTTTCCACAACAAAAATCCCGGTTATCTTTTTAAATTGGGTTTCCAATTTCCATTGCCACTGCTACTGAATGGCTAAAGAGAAAAATGGAAGTAGGATGAATGACTGAAAGGAAAATAAAGGAAATGGTTTATTACCGACGCTTTCAACAAAACGTCTCTCCCTGTTCTTTCTAGCTAGGGTTTCTTCAGTTTTTTTCTTCCATCTGTCTCTATCAGTCTCACTCAGACTAGAAATTCCTTCCAATTATAAACGCATTTATGGTATGAAGTTGTAACTGTAAGCCCTTGAGGAAGGAAGAAAGGCTAGGGTTTTGAGTAAGTCTTTATTTATGCATTTCAGTAGGTTTTTCTATTTATTCCTCTTATTTACTGGCTTCTTTTCAACCATCCTAGGTTTGTTCACGCTAGGTTTGTTCACGCTAGATTTTCTATGTATTCTCAAACTTAATTATCATCTAGAGTCAATATTTTCTAAGACCATATGCTTCTGAAATCATGTGCTATAGTATTGGCTATCTTCTGTGAAGATGATGAGAAGCTAAAATCCTAATGCTACTCAGCTTGATCAACACGCGAACTAGGTATACCTTCTAGGTCTTTTGTTGTTGATGTTCTTTTTTAAAAAAAATAAATGACTTTGAATCAAACGTCGGAGGTGATAATGTTTGCCAAAGACAAAGAGATTTAACAATATTATTCTTAATAATACCACATCATAAATTAAAAGTTTACAACAAATACATAATTAATTAGCATTACATTAAAAATCACAAATACTTCTAGGAATGGGAAAGGAAGAAAATAGATATATGAGCCATCATATGGCTTAAATTAATATCCCAATGTGATGAGTGTGCTAGCACGCCCATAACTCATTTGGTAACCGACCAGTTCTAAGGTGTGGACTCGTAGCTGGCTTCATTACCGTTATCGGAAAATGTGGTATAGGGACAAGGACATGGTGGGTCAGAAACTTCAATGACTCCTTCTAGCATTTGCGTGACCTTCTTCATGGATGGCCTTAGTGCTGGTTCCTCTTGAATGCACCAAATAGCTATCATCACTAACCTCTCAAACCTCTTCATGTCATTGGTTGCATCATCATCGTTCTCAATCAGTTCTTCCAGTTTCCTTTTTCTGTAACAGTCATAGGCCCAATCTGTCAAAATAGTTCTATTATCACCCTCTTCTAGTGACACGTCGACCCCTTTCCTGCAACAGATGATTTCTAATAACATAACTCCAAAACTATAAACATCTATTTTTACAGATACTGGTGCGTTCCTGTACCATTCTGGTGCGACATAACCTCTAGTCCCTCTTATCCCTGTTGAAGTTCGGGTTTGTTCCTGCATCAAAAGCTTCGCCAATCCAAAGTCTGAAATTCTTGGTGTAAAATTGTCATCAAGAAGTATGTTTTGAGGCTTTATATCACAGTGAATGATCTGGGTGCTGCATTCTTCATGTAAGTACATGAGTCCTCTTGCTATGCCAAATCCAATCTGTACCCTTTGATTCCAATCAGGCTTTGAAATTCCAAAGAGATGTTGTGCTAAACTTCCATTACTCATGAACTCATACACCAAAAGCCGATTCAAACCCTCCTCACAGAATCCAAGCAAGCGAACGAGATTCTTGTGATGAGATTGGCCAATTGCACTAACTTCTGCTTTGAATTCCTTCTCGCCATCTCGTATCACCTTATCTAACTTCTTCACCGCAACATCAGTTTCCGTACCCATTTCCTCTATGACTCCTTTATAAACGACGCCAAAAGCACCCCTTCCTAATTCTTCCTTAAACGCATCGGTGGCTTCTTCAAGCTCTTGGTAAGTGAAAGAACGAAGATTCGACTTCAATACTCTTGACTTTTGATTCTTCTCCCTCAATTTTCTATCCATGTATAAGAACACCAAAAATATTGCAGCCAAGAATATGAAATTGAAAAGCACAGAGCTACCTAAAAGCAACGAGACTACCAAGACCAATGTAAATCGATCTTTCACTTTTTTGGGGGTTAAAGTTGGTGAAATGGGATTTCCCGGTAGAAGACCGCCTTTTCTTACTTTTATCAGAGCATTTCCATCCACACCAGAATCAAGTCTCCCATTTGGTAGTGGTAGTTTCTTCTTCCAACATGTCCCTTCTCTATATAAAGCAACTGCGCAAAGACAATCATTCAGGCACGAAATTCTGCAGTCCTGTTCATTATATGAATTCAATTGGTCGTAGTCAGTAGTCGGCCAATCTACATTTTTCACTATTTTTAATTCAAACAAATCTGGTTTTGAGTCTTCTTCTTGACACCCTGGTAACACAAAATTTGGTCTACAACCACCAAATCTGTTATTTGGATCAACAAAGACATAACCAGGTGGGCATTCACAACTAGGCCTTCGTTCCAACGTTAGCACGCAATAGCTGTTATACCCACAAGCACCACTCCCCAATCTACCAGTAATGTTGACACAGATATTATCAGGAATAAGTCTCACAATAGACCAGCGCTGATTCCCATTAGAAGTCCCTATGGGGTGAGAGTACTGTACAAAAACTCCATCAAAGTCCAGTGTTGCTCTATAATAGACGTTCCGTACAGGAACTATATTATTCCATGTGAGATCCATTCTGCTTCCATTCCTTTTCACAATATAAATTTCTCCGGCCTTGTTAAACACAAACTGTTTAGCTTCAGGATTAATGCTGTTTGATAGCCAAGTTAAGTCATAATAAGCTTCATAATGATTCTCAGTCAAACTCGGAGAAGCAACCGGATTAATTACAAAGTTCCCCGTGTCAAGCAAACGAAGCCTAAATCTTCCTTTTGTGTAATTTTTTTCCGACTGACGAGAATACAGAAAGCCACGAACTTCCATACTTTGTGTAGGTAAGATAGTGTCTGTAGGATATTTGAAGCTTTCCCACTGATTTACATTCCCACTACCACTAGAGAGAACAAAATTACCAGTATCGAGCATAGCCGCATATGTAACTGAGCCAGTTACAGACTCAGGCTCCCATAGTGTCTTGCCTTGAGGATTGGTAAGAAGGAGCTTACCAGCTGTTGTTAGCTCAACTTTGGATCCCATTGGTATTGATTCACTTGATTCTGCATACCAAACTACAGTTTTGTCAGGTATCTTATCATACCAGATTGATAATAAGAAGAGATTGTTCTCAAGTGGACGAAATCCGAAGGCGAAATCACCAGAAGGTGATTTCCATGAAGCATTATTGTTGGTATCAGCAGTTAAAGATGAACCCAGCCTTATATTCTGAGCAAATGTGAAGATTGGTAGAAGCAAAAGGAGAAGAAGAAGAAGCAGTTTTAAAATGTTGAACTGATAAAGAATAGAAGACATATTTAAAGTAGTTTCTACTACTGAGTTTGAGTTGCAATCAAGTTTTTAGTAGTAATATTAAGAACAACATGTATTTATATATATATAGGATTCAATTACAAAAAAGAGTCAACAAAGGATGGAAAAAATAGAGTATTATTTGAAGCCATTATATGGACTTTTGAACGAGTAATTCTTAAGTCAACATTTTTCTGCCCGACATGTAAGTTAATATTGGTCGAAATCACGACTGATATAAAAGATTCTTTTGTTACGGTTTCCTATTATTGTCGTTTTTCAATTCTGTAATGAATCTCTTATAGCGATTACAATGTTATATGTTTTTCATTATTGTGGTATCTATACATAACGAGTAACAAGGTAGAAATTGGCACATAATTAAACAACCATATATACTAACTCCCAAGACCATTTAAACTAACTCTGAAATTGATGGAAGCTAATATTCGATTTAGGTGAGAAAAAATTTCAACGTTTCTCTCATCAGCAATTAAACAACAAAAACCGTCACAAAAATTATTTCAAGTTGCATATGGAGTACATAATTACATGGAATAATAAGTAAAAAAAATCATTGTGATCACCAAATTTCAATGGTGTGACCTTTGAATTTTGTAAAAGGTGCACAACTGTGGACTACAAGTCCGTCACACAAGAAACTAGATTACTAGAATTTACATCAGTCACCTGACAAAATCTCGTCGACTCTCATCAACAAAGAATGTTTTTTCAACAGTGTGGCCAGCTGGGCATACCACTTGACATGCATAGAGTATAATGAACGGCACCACATTGACCCAACTATACCTTCTAAAACTTCTCTAGTTATTTTAATTTGGTCCCCGCCCGAAGAATATCATTTACTTTTGACTTAACTTGTTGAAAATTGACATTTTTTTCTCAACTACTTTTATTGTCCTTTATAATAAGAAAAAGTAAATAGTTTTAGGCCATTAGATACGATATAGAAAAAAGTGTTACTTCATTTGGTCCGTAGATTCTTACCATTTTTTTGTATTTCTACTCCTATTTTGTACTACAAATTATGTCTACCATGTCTCTTATATATTAATCTACCCATCTTTCCTTGATTTAACTTTCTCTTCTACTAGTTTGTGGTAGATCAACTATTCAAAGTTCGCCAAATAAGAATGATCTAACTAGGAAAATCTATTCTTCTTGAACCAGTTGTGGTTTGATAGAAGGACATTGCTACTTAGCCCATCGACAAAACAAAATTTGCACACGACTCCAGTAATTTCTGCTTGTTTGATCCATGTTTTTGTCGGGCTAGGTAGCATTTTGCTTGATAGAATGACTTTGTGGTACGCATTACTTGATAGAATATTGAATCTTCATTGTACATGTCATCTTTTCTGCTAGAGGTTTCGAGATCAGTCTTCGTGATATTGAAAAGCACTTCTGTAATATTCCATCACTTAATTAAATGAACCATTCAGTACGCACAAAAAAAAAAAACAAGACCTGAGACAACACCGTTACAACAATATTGCATCCAGTAGCAGGCCATTAGAATTATCATAATAACCTAAATCTGCCAAATGCATAGGAGGATTGTGCCCCGTGATACCAACAATCCAACATGCCCGACTGGGTTGCTAACCAGTCCTATTTAGACATACATAAAAGAAAATATTCCTACTTAGTCGTTGTTGGTTTCGTTAAACTTTCTAAATAATGTGCAGGGTTGAAGGTTAAGGGCACCGTGGGCTTGAAACTTCAATTACTACTTTAAGCATTTGTGTGACCCTCTTCATGGATGATCTTGGTGCCTGACTGGTTCCTCTTGCAGACACTAATTGCTATCATCTTCCACCCCCAAACCTCTCCCTGCTAATCACTGAACTTTTAAAACTTCATCCTTCTATTACATGAGCTCGCACGACCATGCACCGAATCGGTGGTTGATGAAAGTCTCTCAGAGAGCTCTTGTTTCAAGTAGGTACAGAATGGCTACTTAGAAAGTTGAGCTGCATCTCCACTAATGGATGCTGGAAAGAAAAAGGGGAAGCAACAAGAAGGTGAATGTTTAGAATTTGAGAGCCCTTCAGTCGAGGTGAGTCAATTGTTTGTGTGGAATTTATTAGCAGTATAGTTGCACTTGTTTTGATCCAACTTCCCCATTAACTCCGAAAAAAAAGTAAAAGGAAGAAAGTTACGTTGCGCTTAAAGTCTTAGTAGAGCATCTCCATTCCCCATTAACTCCGAAAATTACCGTCGCTTTGATCCAACGTCGCTTACTTGCCCACTAAAAGCTTTCAACTGAGTAATGATTTCTTCCGAAGAGCTTCTCTTTTGTTCGAATCATCCAACATACTCTTCTTCCTTTCTTTCTAATTTGTCCATACTATATTCTTCTTCTTCTTCTTCTTCAAGTTTTCCCCCATACAATCTTGAACAGAGGCTTTTTCATTCTCGAAGCATGTTGTAAAGACACAACATTGGAAAAGAAACCTCTTGCTCTCATCCAATTGTCCTGCCAGGAGTTTGTGACCTATATTGACGATAACCCAACGAGATCGTTACAACGTTCCTATGAATGAAGTATAGCAGGGGTGGATGATTAGGGATAGAACCATCGACAAATCCTAGCTTATCTTTGACAAGAAGTGCCACTTTCATAGCTCTTGACCAAGAGGCGTAGTTATCTCCTGTCAATAATTGAGTAATGAGAACGGTAGTAGGAGAGTCTGGATGATGGACATTAAAAACTGGAGATGGTGGAGGATTTGGAGTATACTCAGAAGAAGCATCAGTTGGATTAGTCATGATAAAAAAATTCGAACATAGCTCTTATACCATGTGAGTAACAAACAACCTTTGTGTTAGACACGTCTCTTTAATTGAGACTAAGGGTGGCCCACATTCATTCATTCCCTCTTGGAGAAGGTTTGACTAGCTACCAATTTGAATTTGGTAGACTGCGTATTTGGGTGACGGTTACCCCATTATAAGGGAATCAGTTGGTTATAATAATCAACTCACTACACCCATTCTCGATGGAACAGAATGTGGAGTAGTTATATTAATTGAACATCCCTAACCCCTCCCAATAGTAATGCTTGTGTATCTCCATCAAGACATAACAACAACTTACGGAGAGGATTGGGGTTAGAAGATTTTCAGTAGTCTATATTAATCTTCTTTCTGTTCCAGTTTATCACTTAATCAATAATGGCTTGATTAAGAGAGAGGGAGAGATGGATGAAACCGAGAGATAAAGATAAAGGTTTAAGTGAGAGAGAGAGATAGAGTTGTTTGAGATTAATCTCTATGTTTTCTTTATTCAGTCATTGAGGCATTTATAGGTTACAAATTCGGGTTATCAAGTATAAGTGATACACTTAAAATAACATAAAATCTTCTACACAATATTAACTACTATACCTAGTCGTTCTAGGTATCTTGTGGGTCTCTCGGTTGCTCCATTGATCGGGTGGATCTGATCCAAGATGGTGGTGTGACCCGTAATAACAACTTTCCTCGCCTAACACCATAACCAATTGTTTGCCTCGTCTTGGTATCCTTAAATACACAAAATTCAGGTCAAAAAAATGAGAACACAAAATAGAGTGGTGGTTATTTGAGACACAAGTAATAAAAATATCTAAATATGGGACAACAAATAACAGAGTCTATATTCAAGTTGCTAGTTAGAGTTATAGGTCATTCCTCTGCAATAGGGGTTGAGGTGCCATTGGCAGTAGAGACACATGAATGTGAGAATCGGTTAATAGTTGAGAACTGTTTAGAATCAAAAGTGATATGATCTGTAACACCAGAATCAATTATCCAAGTACTATTTGAGACATGTGTTGTGACGCCCCGTACCCCATGAATAGGCACGAGCACGCCCCGGCAATTCACAGAAACCGAAAATTCGGCAGCATCTCCTCTGTAAATCGAACCGGTCGCACCTGTAAAACCTGTAATGCAAACCATACATTCGCATACAAAAACACAACGGAAGCTAAAATGAAACATAATTTCTCTAACAAACTCTAGTTCAAAACCGAACCACAAGAACTCACTTAGCTCATCCTACACAAATCCATACATCCTTATACAACCTATGTGATACCTATATATGTTTTATGGTTCTCCGTGAAATAAAATATAACTTGAAGCTAAAGAAAACCGAAGTGAAAAGAGAAAACACTAAAGTGGCACCCCTCCACAACCACTGCAACCATCTGCTGCCACTGCAGATGATTCTAACTAGGAACCTGCAAACTAAGAACTGGTAGGGGGTCAGTAACTCACCGACAAGAGTTAAACTGGTAGACAGATCCCAAAACAAAACTGCAATAAAACCTTTTCGCAAGTAAAATGCACACATATAAATATATATCAATCCTACTACTAACATATAATAGCAGACTTAACTGCCCACCCATGGTATGCCTCTCAATTAACAAGCAGTTATCCAGAGAACTCTATAGTACTTTGGCTGATACCGTCCCATACCGGCACTAACCAAGGTACTCAAGTTCTCTCGAGAAAGTGGCTTACCCCTAGGTAGGTAGGCCCTTCTCCCACTAGGCGACTCCACAGTCATTGAAAAGCTAACCTCGTGATAAATATATACACCTAGCTTAACTAGATACGTTTTAGCTTCACCGAAGTCGAATAGTCAGGTCGTCCCTTCAGTATTCGTGTTGGGACGAAAAACATATTCTCAACGGTACCCTAGCATGCAACTATTTCTTCTGGTTTTGGAAAAGCATTTCTTGTGTCAACAACCGAAATACTACTCTTTTCTTGTAAAAACATCTTTCACCCACAATCTCAGCATATTCGGAACTCGTCCGTTACGCACTCGACTGAGATAGGCTTTTTAAAACATTACTTATCTTATCACACAAAGAAGTGGCACAACCAAGAGTCATATCATAACATGCAGAGGGATCCAAATCACCAAACCAGTCGGGTGGTCAGAGGTGTACAGCCTCTGAGCCCCAAGGGTAACAACAAACAGGCTTACAGTCCAATCGAGCGGTCAAGGGTAGCGAATCCCTGAGCCCCTAGAGTCCAACCTAAATGAGAATCCTGGCCAGAGAGTAGAGCACTACAACTGCCAAGATCCTCATGACTCATCTCAGTCCACTTCACCAATCACATACAACATACGAAACTAATTTGTTTTCAAAACATCGATCATCACAATCCGTTTCAAAAACCATTTCTCTATAAATCATTCGTAAGACATGTTTGCATATATAAAACCATCGCATCAATAAACTAACATTCACGATACAAATCTCATCGAAATCAGAGTCTAAATCATTAACACCATCAATAATCAGTAATCAAAACCAATGATACAACTTTCATTGAAATCAAGGGTGGAAATCATGCATATATGATCGCCTACCATCTACAGATAGTGATGCATGCATATCTCCTACTTCTAGCATGAATCTAGACAATAATATAAAAGAAAACAAGATATCAGCCCTACCTAGAGATTCAGGACTCAGTCCTCCTTCGCTTCGCCTCGAGCATCTCGCCCCTAACTCGTTTCGGCTTTCCTTCTGACACCCTAGACAAAGATAAAACTTGGATTCTTCGAGAAGAATCTTAACATAACATAAATAACTCCGAAAGAACCATAAGAAAAATAAATAACAATTTAGTTTTGACTCGCATTCACGTTGGAAGAACCCCAGTGACTCTATTGCGTCTTATATTCATTCCTATCTCTACTGTAACCCGTTTCGATCATATCATATATCGTTGGAAAGATAACTCAATTTCTAACATTTCATTACTTAGTTCATCGGCTAAATTTCCAATGTATAATCCTCAAAATAGCTACATACATGCAACAGCAAAACAAATATTTCCTAACAACGTATTGTTCACTATAACAGTCACAACTCTGTCATTGTTGATCAGTTTCAATCCATTCTTTAGTCGTCGGAAAGGTTATGTCATCTATAATATTTTGTTATCAAGTGGTTTCTCTTAATTCCCCCTAAAACATCTCCAAAAACCACAAATTGTACGCAGCAGAGCATCAGTTTCACGGATCGTACGTTGTCTGTTCTAACGGTCATATCTTTCTCATCCGAACTCGAAATAACATGTACCACTTCATTTCAGAAAGCTAACATCCTAATTTACAATCTCGTATTTTTGGAAAATCCATCCGAACACTCCACAAGGCCAGCAATACTAAAACAGTATAGTAGACTGCACGTAGCAGTCCTTCACACAGTCGTTCGATCGATAATCAAACACCATTAACCTCTCTAACATCATTTAAATCTCAACTAACTAATTCCCATCCATATTAACCTTAAAATTTCATTTATTATGAAAAATCCCTAAATTTCATACTCATAAATCCTAGATTTTATAACATGATCAATTAAATCAAATTTAGATGAAATTAACAACATTTACCTTCTCCTTGATGTGTTCTCTTTGATTTCCTACATCATATCTTCAATCTTACACATGTAACAATTAAGAACTCCATTATAACTCAAATCACAGAAATACCAAGTTGTAGAGAGAGAACTAATTTTCTTAACCAAAACTTTGATCCAGCTTTGGAATTTACCTTACTAGATGATCAAGTCCAAAACCCCTTCAACCTCCTTTCGTTTCCTCCTCTAAATTCTATCATTTGACATGATCACTTGAGTGAGAAACCCTTGAAAAGGACGAACTTACAAGTGATAGCACTTAAAGTGATAGCACTTACAAGTGAATATCACTTATTAAGTCCTATCACTTATTAAGTGCTATCACTTAATAAGTGCAATGCCGTTTGTTTTTTATCACTTATAAGTGCAATGTCGTTTGTTTTTCATCACTTATAAGCGCTTCAAATATGTTAATTGTCTAGATTATCCTTGCATAAAATCTCTTAATTTTGTAACTTTTGTTAGTATGAATTTGTTCAAAAAATCAATCATAATTAATCAAACTTCACATCCTAAATTGATAAGGTAAACAAACTTCATGTCCCATAGAGTTATGTAAGAAAATACGCATTAAGCAATAACATTTGCACTATTAACTAGTTCATCTGCAATTTCGTTTCGGAGTTGGATCATTGCAGTTTGATCTTAAGGCCGGAATGTCTGAGAATGTGGCATAGGATCATCAGAGTTCATAGGAATATTGTTGTTTATCTCTGCCTCAACATCTTCATATTGTTGGAACAATATTGGATCACCAAGTGAATGAGGACGAAGATAATTGTGTAACTCTATGCATGCAACCACAATATGTATTTGGGTTTGAAAACTATTAGATGGCATTTTTCCTAATATAGAAAATCTACAATTCAACACACCAAAGGCTCGTTCAATCACATTTCTTAACCGGGCATGCGCGTGATTAAATATTTCTTCTTTACCAACAGCAGGTCCAGATTTCCAACTCGACTACCAATATCTTTGATTGCGATAAGGGGCCATAAACCCTCTAGTGTGGGTGTAAGCAAGGTCACATAAATAATATTTATCTGCACCAACAAATACAAAATAAAGTCAATATTAAGGTTCTAAATGAAATCTTATTGTATATAATGAACATATTTTACCTGAAGGGGGAAGTGAAAATTTCAAAGCTGGGTTACGGACAACACTCTGGAGTCATGGGCTACACCTTCCCAACCAGCTACCACAAATAAGAACTTCACATCGAAGTCACATACTGCCATCACATTTTGAAAACATTCTTTCCCACCTCGCCCTCTAAAAGGAATTCTTTTTTCAAGAGGAATCACTGCATGGATTAATGTGTCATCTAATGCGCCAATAGCTCCTCTGAATGGCCCTTCTCTAAGTAGCTTATGTGTTTTTATTGATGGCATTGGTTTTTCAAAATTTGGTGGAACTAATCATTTCTTTTGCGAATTCCTACATAGCCCTTAACACTTCATGAAAAAAATTTACTAATAGTTAGTCCCGAACGTTGGAAACGATGTTTAATCATACGATTGGTTTCTTTATGACCAACTGTCATTAAGAACATGGCAAGTTTTTCTTCAATATTTACATGTTTACTATCCGTAAGAAACCCTTTATCTCTTAAATGAGAAGACAACTCAATAAACGCATCTTTATGCATTCTTAATAATTGATACATCACTATAGATGGACCATCTAACAATTCCCGTATGTACGCTTTTCCAGTGAGTTAAGAGACACATAAACTTCGACGAATGTTGGGAGTACGAAATTCGTTAGGTTTGAACCATGATAGTACGATTAATGCAAAAAAAAAAATATTCCATCTTCTTTAATGAAGTGTAAAATTAAATCCGCATTTGATACCATGTCTACCAAATTTAATAAATCTATAAAGAAAAAAAATAAAATCATAAGCAACCAAAACATGAGCTAAAATTAAAATGAAAAATCTAAATCTCATATAAGATAAACCAAAGGTTTATAATTGGAGGTCGTTCACGAGGTGAGTATGTCTTTAAACAATGATATTTATTTTTTGGAGTTATTTGTTGTGTTACAAAGCATATACTATAATATTTATTGAACAATTGATTTTAAGTGTATGGAGAAAAATTGGGATAAATTTTATTAGGTATGAATATTGTAAACAATACAATATCGTTTTTCTATGAACCGTATCACTGTATCAGTTTTTATACCTTCTCATTCTCTCTCCAATAAATAAATATTCAACTATATTAAAAATAAAAAGAAAAGAAACAAACAAAAATTTGAGAGAACTAAAAATAAAAATAAAGCTTGGGAGATTATATTAATCAATGAATAGTGCAAAAAATAATGATGAATGAATAGCATAAACTAAAAACAATAGTATTGTGGACAATTAAAAAAAAATCAATATCAATAGAAAAATAGTCAATATGAATTTAATGGAATCAAAATCATGATGAAGACACCAAAAATGACCATCAAACAATAAATTAGTTAAACTATGGACAAAAGAAAAAAACAAATGGATTACCCCAAACTCCCAAAGTTGTTTTCTCTCTCTAGAAGTCTTCTTCTCTCTAGATTTCCTCTTTAAATTTTCTCTACAATTTAATTAGGAAGACTAGTATTGCAATGGGCAGTGATTTTAGGTTTTAATATAGGTTTATAGGCATAGGTATTATAAGGGTTGGTACAATCAAAGCAAGTTTCGGATTGTACGAGAAGTATTGTAATGGGCACTGATTTCAGGTTTTAATATCAACCGTGATGGGGTAACTCCCCACCTCACTCCCTTGTCTACCGTATTAGAATTAGACAAGGGAGTGTTTTTTCATTTTCAGTCCCTGCAAGTGTTTCAACTTTTAAGAACACCCCTACTTTTATGTGCCACATAGGCAAGATGGTGTACAAGGGAGTAAGGTGGGAGGGAACTTTATCATTTTTCTTTTAATATAGGGTGGCACAAGTTCCAACGCTTTCCATACTTTGATTTAGGGTTTAGTTGTTTTTTTTTACGAGAAGGGTTTAGTTGGTTAGTTAGTAATTCTTATATTTTATGGAGGGGTGTTATGTCTTTTTTAGCGCTTGTAGAGTAAGTGCAAAAAAATAAGCTTCAAGTTGGAGCTTACTTTTTTGCACTTACTTTGACACCACTTAGAAGTGATATTCATTTATTAAGTGAAAAAACAAACGTCTAAAATTACCGCCCCGCACTTATTAAGTGAAAATCACTTAATAAGTGCAAAAATCAAACACCTTCTAAGCAACTGGAAATTTGGTTCCTGATTTCTTCATAATATCCTACGATTTACACTTTAGTCCCTAGATTTGTACTGATTACGAAAGGCCCTCTGATTCTGACCATATTACACGTTTAGTCCTATTTTAACGTGATTCACATGTCAAATAGTCCTTCATCGAACCTTATTCAGCCTTTAGTTTAAGCCGAAAATTTGGGATGTTACATGTGTAGACATGTTAAAGTCTTACCTACGTTACCTGTAGTCTTACCTTTAAAGGTCTGTTCGCAGACCTAGGTTCACCAGATCTAAAGAGAGAGGTTTTTTTTTTTAAAGAAAAATTTAGAGAGAGAGAGGAGAGACAAATATTCTTTTTTTTATGTTTGAAGCTCGCCGGCCGGAAAATTGACCGGTCGGCGACCTACACTGGAGAAGATGATGAGGTGGCGTAACAGATGATGTGGCAGAGAGAGAAAAAGAGATGGAGGAGAGAGAGTAACGGAAAGTTAAAGATAACTGGGCTATATGAGTATTTTTGCTAATCTAGGGGACCAGGCAGGAAGTTGGTCACAAAGTTGGGGGCTATTTGGACAATAACCCTAAAATAAATCACCCTTTTTTCATTTTTTTTTCCATTGGAAATCAGTTTTCACAATTCAGAAAGCAAACATCCCAAAGCTACAACTTATCTCAAATGGAATTTCAATATCAATTATGCTCTTATTTTCTACCATGCATTCTCTAAGACTTATTCATATCATTACACTAACATGAAATACATAAAACCTCCAATTGTACAACCATAAACCCTGGAATTTATAGCAAGCTCAAACAATCATTAAAGTTTTAACTTTTACCTTGACTTTGATGTTCTAGGTTTAGGTTATCTTCTTATTGATATTTTCCCTTTCATTTCTTCACCAATTCCTCAAACTGTACACATGCAACAATGAAAATCTCAAATGAAAGAGTAAAAACAAGAAAATGGAATTCTTGAGAGAGGGACTAGATTTCTTACCAAAATCTTCATCGATTCACGAAATCTGGCGAGTTTACAATTAGCTCTATGTACAGGCACCTTAGGGAGAGTACTAATACTAGTCAATTCACGGATATCAACTACTTTTTATTTGGCATATTGATACCATCTCTAGAATCAAAATATTTCTTTGGAAATGCGGTACGAATAGTTTACTTGTAAAACATCGTATTGGTCATTTCATTGGCAATCAATTTCTTTGTAGTTATTGTAACAGGGAGGAAACTCTAGACCACACCCTTTTACACTGTTTCTATGTGGGGCTGATATGATTTAATTTTAATATTAGCTTTGACTCCAGTCTTTCTGTAACCGATTGGATTCTAACATGGAAAAATAATATATGGTATGTATGGAAAACTAGATATGAGCTATGCTTCAATAAACAGTTACAACCACCACTACAGGTTATTAAAACAATGTCATCACTTCGGTTTGGCACCACCTCTACCACCTTTCATCAACTCAACTCGAATGCTTCATTCGCACATATCAGCGAATGAGCGGGGATTGGTTGTATTTTCTATGACTCTCACTCGACGTCCCAAGGGGCTATTTCTGAATTAACGATATGAAGAAATGCAGAGGAATGCGAATGCAAAGCTATTTTACAGGTAATCAAATGGGCAACAAATAAGCAAGTTAACTACCTTCATATTGAAAGCGACAACAAAAAAATTATAAAACATCTCCAACAATATACTTCGTCTTCACTGACACTCAAAGTCACCTTAAAGAGATACAAAAGTATAGCAAATGCTTCCAGAAGATTATCTACACTCACATCCAGAGATCCAATAACAAACAAGCGGAAAAGTTAGCTAAATGGGCACGTATTAATAAGAAATTTTGGGTTTATAGCCCAAAAAATGGGCCCTAATAAGACATTTAGTCCTCTCTAATCCTATAAAGGGTTTCAAAACCAAAAAAATAATACAAATGGATATCTAGTCCATTTGGTGTCATCTAGAGAGAAAACACAAATCCCTATAATACATATTAATTTATAATACCTATACTAACCTTCTTTATATATATAAAATCTGATTTACATTCTAAAATCTAAAATATCTTTTTTCATTTTTATCTCCCACCTTTCTCTCTCCAATCACGTTTCTAAACAAAGTAACCTCATTATCTTTAGTAACCGAAACTTGCTTATTTTCTCTCTCTCTAAACAAAGTAACTGTTTGATAATCATCCATTAATCTCAGAAAAATTGTTTCTTCTTCATTAGACCAACTGAAATCATCTTCTTCATCGTTTATCAAGTAAAACACATTACAAAAGTCATTTTTCATTCCATTGAAACAGATTCAGAATCAAATTTAATATTGTTTTTCAGGTAATGTTAAAGGTTTTAGTTTCTTCTTTTCTGTTTAATGTTTTTCATCTTCATATTTAACTTTGTTCATGAATTTCATTATAATCAAATTTCTCTCTGTATCATCTAATCAAATCTTTATCATTATTTAGAATTTTCTCTCTCTAAGATTCATAACCGATTTTATGACGTTAATGTTAAATCCGTCTTTACAATTCATTTTATTCGATTAAAAAGTGTTTGTCTCTATGTATTTTGTTACTTTTTAGTAGCTTTAGGTTACAGATTTTGATTTTTAGATCATTTTTTCAAATCTTCATCAAGGTTTCCGTACAATTTTTGATGCAGTGAAGATGTCGAACGATTTGTTATAACTGAATGAAAACGATATATAACTTAATATAAATTATGGATCATTTACAATAAATTACATATCATTTTTTATCTAGAGAAGATCTAGTACGATTTGGTTGTAACAGAATGTAAATGATATATAATTTACACGACATTACATAATGTTTACTGAACATAACACTTACATAACGCAAACATCTTCTGTACGATGTTTTTATAACAGAATGTAAAATATATGTATTTTGCTACAAATTATACATATTTTATAAATAATATAAAAAACGTCTTATAAATCTGCAAAAATTATATATAATTTATTCAACATTACGCGTACTTTTTCTCCAAAACAGTTGTTGTTTATAGTACAATAAATGTTCCAAAAATTATATGTAATTAATTGCACATTATATAAAAAAATTTACATAACAGTGACCTTGTGATTCAAACTAAAGTTATGTTTGTCTCCTAACACATTATGAAGTTTAACAAACAGTATGCATAATTTATTCCATTATACATGTCGTTTCTAGTAAGTTATATGTTTTGTTGACAAATGTATATGTTTTCTTTTTGTAGTTTTCTTGTTACTTATGGAATTTCCTACTGAAGTTGGTCATTTGTTTCTTGGTGGTGCAAAAGCACTTGGATATGCTCTTCGACAATATAGTGTAAATGTTGTTTGTCCTGCTCAAGACTACATATGCTCTACGACAATATAGTGTAAACGATTTTTTTGTAACAGAATGTAAACGATGTAATGTAAAAGAAATTATGTGTAATTTATTAAACATGACACACGTACAGTTGATAAATTACGTTGTATACATGACAAATGTTGGTTTCCTCGTCATAAATAACAAATGATTTACGTATTTGTTTCATAATTTGTATTCTCTGTGTATTTATGTATGAGTAAAAACAAAAACAAATGTTGTTGTGATGTTCCCAGAAAAATATATTATTTCCAAATCTGAAAATTAAGTGAGAGAAAGTGATGTATACGTTTTGTATATTAACCCCCAAATCACGCTAAATTGATCTGAGAAAATATACTCTTTCCAAATCTGAAAGTTTAGAGAGAGAAAATAAATTTAATTTACAAATCTGTTTAGAGGAGAGAGAAATTATGATTTGTTTCTATTCGTTTTTTGCTAATAAATTCCCCAAATCACTCCCAAATTTGATTTCCTTCTTTTCAGCGTTTGATTAGTTTCTGGTAATGGCGTTTCGAAGATTTAGGTTAGGATTTTTGGAAACGTTTCGTTTTGGGAAAGTTTCGATTTTGTTTCCTATAATTTATCCCAAATTCACGGTTAATTAAGTTGTTGGAATTTTCGGTCAGGCCCCACAACTTAAAATCCCGTGAAAATGGTTTGGGACACGAATGGAATTGTTTTATAGATAGCATGGGTTTTTAGACCCAAGAGCAAAAGGACTAAAAATCCATTTTTTGACAAGATTGGACCCTAAACCCTTTTTGAACATTATTTTGGTCTATATACCCACGGAGTAATTGTAGTTGGAACGTTCTTCATTATTTCCTTCGACTCTAGTTTGTATTTAGTTTCTAATTAATGCAAGTTTCAACAAAAAAAAAGTACCCAAAATTCCAGTCGAACGATAACGGGTTTCCGGTTTAGTTTGGGATAAAAATCCCATGTAATAACACTTCAGTCCTCCGCTCTCGTCTGATTGCAAAGGGCCCCTTAACTCTGACGTGATTGCAAGTTTAGTCTTTTTTTAACCCGACCTAAATGCCTCAATAGTCCTTTAAACCTTATTAATTCGTTCCTATGGTCTGAAAACCTGGGATGTTACATGTTCAATATTTATTGTAGACCTTATCTTTTCTGCAAGTGGTTTCAAGACTTGTCTTCGTGATATATAAATACGTTTTTGTAATTTTTCATCAACCAATTATTCAATTTTTTTCTTAACATTGCTTTTTTTTTGGAAGACGACTACGATCTACGTACGTCGTGATATTTGGCATTTGATACATCATAGATGTGATAAGCTCGATAACTGCCCACTCAAACATTAACAACACCGGGCCTATAGCCCAACAAAGACAATGTCTTGAAGCCCAACAACTTTATTAATACCTACATAATCCCAATTCAAATAACCAAAGATTCCACTTTCTCTGGGATTCGAACCTGGGACCTCCAGAGATTCCTGGAGTTTATGTCAACACCTTGGAACCACTTGGGCTACCAACGGTTGACCTTAACATTGCTTTTGAATACCACTAACTTACAAAGTTTGATAAATGAACCATTCATTACTCACCCTGTTACTCGTCAAACACATATTTTTGGAAAAAGAAAAGGAAAAAACAAGATTGCATGTAACCCTGTCAATGGATATCCAAATATTCGACATCCGATTCGCATCTGTATTCGAGTTTTAAAAATATATCTGAAATTTTGGATAATTCGGATATTCCTTCTCGGATATCGGATACGGATACATTAATATTCGATCCAATAAATATCCGTACCCGATAAGTAAGATAAAAAAAAATAAAAAAAGTTTAAATTTATTGATAATATATAAAATGTATGGTTGAGACTTGAGATTTATTATTTAGAAATGGTTAAAAATTTAAATTTTTTTTAAGTTTCGCATACCATTAATATTATCGGATTCGGATATTGATTTATAATATCCGTCGGATAATTATCGGATATCAGATAGCTTATCGGATTCGGATACGGGTATGCCTATATCCGATCCGATAAGTTACCGTTTACAGGCCTAATTGTATGCACTAGGAGGTCATTAACATTATCATGCATATAGCCAGAATCTAAAAAATTAATTCACAGGAGGATCGTGCTAGCTAGAGCGTGTGACCGACATGCCCAACTTAGTTTCTGTGACCAGTCTTACTTAGACATCGTAAAGGAAAACATTCTTACTTGTCAGTTGTTAGTCTCGTTAAAATTTCTAAATAATGTGCCTGGTTAAGGGGTTTGTACCATGGTGGATTTGAAGCTTCAATCACTCGTGCTTTAAATGGAGGAAGGTTTGTTGTTGAAGCTTCAAAGCTTCAATTTTTCCTATGCTTTAAATGCCATCAAACTTCCTCTTTCAATGGTTTGGATAATTTACAGAGCTCCAGATGACCGGTTAAGAAATATTGTAGAGATTGCACATCAATTTTTCCTATGCCTCCAAGTAAGTTTGCACATTTTTTTGTAACTACAAAAATAAAAAATACTTATAGGAATGGCAAATGAAGAAAATAGATATATGAGCCATCATATGGCTTAACTTAATATCCCAAAGTGATGAGTGTGCTAGCACGCCCGTAACTCATTTGGTAACCGACCAGTTCTAAGTTGTGGACTCGTAGCTGACTTCATTACCGATATCGGAAAATGTGGTATAGGGATAAGGACATGGTGGCTCAGAAACTTCAATGACTCCTTCTAGCATTTGTGTGACCTTCTTCATGGATGGCCTGAGAACTGGTTCCTCTTGAATGCACCAAATTGCAATCATTACTAACCTCTCAAACCTCTTCATGTCATTGGTTGCATCCTCGTCGTTCTCTATCAGATCTTCTACTTTTCTTTTTCGGTAACAATCATAAGCCCAGTCTGTCAGAATGGTTCTATTATCACCCTCTTCTAATGACACGTCGACCCCTTTCCTGCAACAAATGATTTCTAATAACATAACTCCGAAACTGTAAACATCTATTTTTACAGATACTGGCGCGTTCCTGTACCATTCTGGCGCGACGTAACCTCTAGTCCCTCTTATACCTGTTGAAGTTCGGGTTTGTTCATGCATCAAAAGCTTCGCTAATCCAAAGTCTGAAATTCTTGGTGTAAAATTGTCATCAAGAAGTATGTTTTGAGGCTTTATATCACAGTGGATGATCTGGGTGCTGCATTCTTCGTGTAAGTACATGAGACCCCTTGCTATGCCAAATCCAATCTGTACCCTTTGATTCCAATCAGGCTTTGAAATTCCAAAGAGATGTTGTGCTAAACTTCCATTACTCATGCACTCATACACCAAAAGCCGGTTCAAGCCCTCCTCACAGAACCCAAGCAACCGAACTAGATTCTTGTGATGAGATTGGCCAATTGCACTGACTTCTGCTTTGAATTCCTTCTCGCCATCTTGGATCACCTTATCTAACTTCTTCACCGCAACATCAGTTTCCGCACCCATTTCCTCTATGACTCCTTTATAAACGATGCCAAAAGCACCCCTTCCTAATTCTTCCTTAAACCCATCTGTGGCTTCTTCAAGCTCTTGGTAAGTGAAAGAACGAAGATTCGACTTCAATACACTTGACTTTTGATTCTTTTTCCTCAATTTTCTATCCATGTATAAGAACACAAAAAATATTGCTGCCAAGAATATGAAATTGAAAAACACAGAGCTACCCAAAAGCAATGAGACTACCAAGACCAATGTAAATCGATCTTTCTCTTTTTTGGGGGTTAAAGTTGGCGAACTGGGATTCCCCGGTAGGAAACCGTTTTTCCTTACTTTTATCAGAGCATTTCCATCCACACCAGAATCAAGTCTCCCATTTGGTAGTGGTAGTTTCTTCTTCCAACATATCCCTTGTCTATATAAAGCAACTGCACAAAGACAATCATTCAGGCATGAACTTCTGCAGTCTTGTTCATTATAAGAATTTAATTGGTCATAGTCAGTAGTCGGCCAATCTACGTTTTTCAGTGTTTCTAATTCAAATAAATCTGGTTTTGAGTCTTCTTCTTGACATCCTGGTAACATAAAGTTTGGTCTACAACCACCAAATCTGTTATTTGGATCAACAAAGACATACCTAGGTGGGCATTCACAACTAGGCCTTCGTTCTGACGTGAGCACGCAATAGCTATTATACCCACAAGCGCCACTCCCCAATCTACCAGTAATGATGACACAAATATTATCGGGAATAAGTCTCGCGATAGACCAGCGCTGACTCCCATTAGAAGTCCCTATTGGGTGAGAGTACTGTACAAAAACTCCATCGAAGTCCAGTGTTGCTCTATAATAGACGTTCGCTAGAGGTACTATATTATTCCATGTGAGATCCATTCTGCTTCCATTCCTTTTCACAATATAAATGTCTCCCGACTTGTTAAACACAAACTGTTTAGCTTCAGGATTAACGCTGTTTGATAACCAATTTAAGTTATAATAAGCTTCATAATGATTCTCAGTCAAACTCGGAGAAGCAACCGGATTAATTACAAAGTTCCCCGTGTCAAGCACACGAAGCCTAAATCTTCCTTTCGTGTAATTTTTTTCCGACTGACGAGAATACAGGAAGTCACTAACTTCCATACTTTGTGTAGGTAAGATAGTGTCTGTAGGATATCTGAAGCTTTCCCATAGATTTACATTCCCACTGGAGAGAACAAAATTACCAGTATTGAGCATAGCGGCATATGTAACTGAGCCAGTTATAGACTTAGGCTCCCATAGTTTCTTGCCTTGAGGATTGGTAAGAAGGAGCTTACCAGCAGTTGTTAGCTCAATTTTGGATCCTATTGGTATGGATTCAGTTGAATCTGCATACCAAACTACAGTTTTGTCAGGTATTTTATCATACCAGATTGATAATAGGAAGGTATTGTTCTCAAGTGGACGGAATCCGAAGGCGAAATCACCAGAAGGTGATTTCCATGAAGCATTATTGTTGGTATCAGCAGTCAAAGATGAACCCAAGGTTATATTTTGAGCAAATGTGAAGATCGGTAGAAGCAAAAGGAGAAGAAGAAGCAGTTTTAAAATGTTGAACAGATGAATAATAGAAACCATATTTAAAGTTGGTGGATACTGACTTTAGGTTGCAAAATTTTTTTAAGTAATAATCTTAAGAACCAATAAGCTATATGTATATATATAGAGGATTCAATTACAAATTTACAAGAAGAGTCAACAAAGGATGGCAAGTAAAATGGAGTATTATATGAAGCCACCATATGGATTTTTCGACGAGTAATTCTTAAGTCAACATTTGTCTGCCCTACTTGTAAGTTATTATTGGTCGAAATCACGACTGATATGAAGGATTTTTTTATGTTACCGTTTTATACTATTGTTGTTTTTCTATATTCAAAATAAAACAATTTTTGCAATTCAATTCTTATAACCATTAAAATGTTACATATTTTTCATTTATTGTGATATCTTTAAATAATAAGTAACGAGGTATAAATATGCGTCAACGACTTTTGGTTGCAGTGGTTACCAATTTGGTTTCTAATCTCTATGTCAAAGGTTTGAGACACGGAGCCGTACCTCTTAAAGTATGCTAACAATTGAAGAAAAATGTATGGATATGTACATAAACAACCATATACATACTAACTCCCATGCCACGACCAAACTAACTTTCAAATTGTTCGAATCATTGGCCTATACTTGCTTTAGGTGACAACATTTTTCAAACATTTTAGTTCAACAAAAAAAAAATTTCAAACATTTTAAGTGAGCGGGAGCTTCAGCAAACAACAGTACCGTCACAAGAATTATTGAAGTTATATACACAAAATTACGTGGAATAATAAATAAAGAAAATCATTTTGATCGCCAAATTTCAGTTTTGTGACCTTCGAGTATTGGAAAAGGTGCAGAAATGTTGAATACAACTCTATCGCTCGAGAAAGACAACACTAGAACTTACATTGGTCAGCTAATAAAAATATCCACTCTCATCAACAATTGATGTTTTTTCAACAGTGTAGCCTTCTACTTACTCTTGATGCCAAAAAATGTCAATCTAGTTATCAGTCTAGAATAAGAGACTTGATGTTGGATCATGTCTGAATGAATTTGTTTCTTTGATTCCCGCTCGTGCTTCTAAGAACCTGGGGGAAAAATTTGCAGAGAGCTTGAAAGCCTCTCCGGCGCTCAAGACAGTCAGGTTGTTCTTTGCAGATAAAGTATTGAGTATTGATTGATCATTGTAGAACGTAAAGTGATTGTACCTTGTTGAAAGTGATGCAATGCCCTTTTATAGGCTGCTTTGGACTGGCTGTTAATAGACACTGGGAATGATGCGGTTGAGATGCGCTGTTCGGAACGAAGACTATTCTTTGGTAGTTGGGAGACAAGGTTTCTTCTTTAAGTTTATCTCGTATCTCGGATATTTAGAAGTTCCTATATTAAAGGATCTTTCGTAGATATCATGCCGAGTCGATGGACTCTCTAGGAGATGTTTCCTACTATGAGACTCTTGAAGCCAAAGTTACTTAAATACTTAAGATCTTGGTCGTCTGAAATCTTTTGGAAGATTTGGGATTAAGTCGGTAAGCGTGTGACGCGCTTCTGTCTTCCCATGTTCAGGGTTTAAGGCATTGGCCTTGCTTACGCGGAACCCCCAGCTCTTCTCGCGAATCCCAAGACATACCTGATTGTATTTGAGGCAGGACAGGACTGGAGCTCTTTATATGATCTTGCCAACCTTTCGATTCTAGGCTTAGGTGAGCAGACTTCTTCGGGCCCAACGATCCTGTGCCCTTGAGACGGGTTGACCCCTAGGACCTTTGGTCTTTTCTTGACTTATTGACGACAGTCAGCAGGTGACTATTTTATGTATCGTTACTTACCACTAGACATACATATTAAGGACCAAAAGACTCATGGAACTTGTAAATCCTTTCTCGCTCTATCTAAAATTCTAAATAATGGTGAGAAAACTCTAGGTAGCCCTGCTACGGCCATTATGAATCTCTCCTTCGTTATCTTCTTCGACTTAAAGAAATCTGAGTTGAAGAAGATTAGTTTTTAGACAGGGAAAAAGAAGAAGAACAAAAACTCGAACAAGAAATAGAAGAAGAAGAAAAAAAAGGAAAGTGAGAGGAGAAAGGAAAAAAAAAGGCTGCAGTGACGGCGGTCGGAAGTTATGGTGGTGGTGGTGGTGCAATTTGTGGGGGGTGGAGGTGAGATGAAGATTAAAGGCTTGAAATGCAATCGGTTTATCTTTGGGTCAAAATTAAAGATGCTTCGTAAGTCAATCTTGATTGACCAAGTCTTTTATTCCCCAGAGATTTTTCTTTATTCCGAAAAGAATCCACCATACAAAGTGTCATCTTCTTATCCAATTGGCAATTTTTTTTCTATTTTTGTCCAAGTCACAACCAAGTTGTTTTGTTATACAGATTTTAAATTTCAAATAAATTTATCTAAATTAAATCCATTATAAACTCTTGACTAAACTTGTTGAAAATAGACATTTTCAACAAGTAGACATTCTTCTCTATTTATTTTAAATTTGATCCCTGCACAAAGAATATCAATTACTTTTGACTAACAAAATAGACAGTTTCTCTCAAATACTTCTATTGTCCATTATGATAAGAAAAAGTAAATAGTTTTTAGGCCATTAGAAACTATATAGAAGAAAGTATTACTTCATTTGGTTAGTAGATTTGTACCATTTTATTGTATTTCTACTGCTATTTTGTACTACAAATTATGTCTACAATCTTGTATATTGATCTATGCCATCTTTCCTTGATTTGACTCTCTCCAACTAGCTTGTCTTGGATCAACAATTCAAAGCCCTACAAAGCAAAATTTGCACATAACTTCAGCAACTTGTACGCGTTTGAACTATGTTTAGCGGCCCGGTAGCATTTTCCTTGATTGATAGAATGACTTTGTGGTTCACATTACTCAATAGAATATTCATTCAGTCTTTGTTGTACATGTTATTTTTCTGAAAGTGGTTTCAAGACCAGTCTTAGTGATATATAATAGCATTTCTGTAGTGGTTCACATTTCTCTTTTTCATTTTTGCCTTTCCGCCACAGGGATGGTTGATGGGGGTGGACGCTTAGCGGGGAGAAAGGTTTTTGCCGGCGGTTCTTTTCTTTCTTTGTTCACCTTTTTTTTTCCTTTTTCTATTCTAAATTGTTAAAGTCTTTGGACCAGAGGGGTGGTGTGGCCCAATTGTAAAACCCTTGGCGAAAATGATACATGACCTGCCAACATGACGACCTATCCTGTGTCGCTATCGGACAAGGGCAGAATCATCATTTACCCCTTAACCAGGGCCGTGCAGTGGGGGGTGCGGGCCGTGTGCCCGCACAGGGCCCCCCACCACAAAGGGCCATTTTCAAGTTATTGCCCATTTATTAACCTTATTAAACCGGGAAGGTTATAGGATTAGCATGAGTTGTGAAGTAGCTCAGCTGGTGGACCGTTCATCTCTTGGGCTACAGGTCTTGGGTTCGAGTGCTACCGGTAGCACTTTCTCTTAATTTTTTTAGAAGAGGTCACATTGAAACGTTAATGGTCAATGATTCAAGTGGTATAATATACATGTCAACAAAAAAAATAGAGTCCATGGGTATATAGACCAAAATCAAATTGTTAATAGGTTTATAGACCACTCTTCTTAGATTATGGATTTTTGATCCTTTTACAAAAAGGGCATAAAGTACGTGTAATTTATGCCGTATTACCCAATGTATCCCAAATCAAAAAACCCCGGGATATTTGAATTTCCGAGGGTTTTAGGAAACTTTCCCAAAACCCGTCGGCGTGATTTGAGGAGAATCAATACAAGCCGAAACAGAAAGTGGATGTAACAACTCATAAAGACAGTTTCTCTCTCTAAAATTCTCGATTTGGGTTTTAAACCAAATCCTTCCGAAGATCTCGTTCAGAAACCCTAAATAGATCGTCTAACCCAGAAAGTTTGCATCCTTTCATCTTCTCCATTCATCTTTTTCATTGAAGAACCTTTTCAGGTGAAAAGGTAAGCTGGTTCATAAAACCCTTTTCGTTATGAAATCGATTTAAACCGAAACGTGAGGTTCTTTTCGTTGAAATCATTATAAATAGTTGTTGCATGTCATTTTAACTTACTATTGAAGAGCATTTGTTGATTTTGGTAAAGATTTCTCTGTAAATAGGAAGTTTCTTTTCGGTTTAATGGAGATTCAAACATATTTAGGGTTTTTTCGTTCGTTCTTATTTTAAAAAAAAGGGTACAAAATCGATTTTGTTTCATGAAACAAAAGATCTTTAGATGTTTCTGGAGATACTCTCGACATTAAAATCTTTAGTTTTACTTGAAAAACCTAAATCTTCTTTCTAAACTTTTATTTCTGTTTCATAATAAGATAACTTTGTGTTAAAAAAAACATATAATTTATGGAAAATGGAACCATTATTTTTGATTTAAGGTTTAATGAAATTTTTGATATTGGTTTAGGGTTTAATGAAAAGGTTGTTTATTGCAGCAAAAGGTCTTATATGGCACCTAAAGGTAAATCTAAATCGAAAGTTACTGAAGAAACAAGCACATTAAGAAGGAATCCAATGAAGAGAAAGGCCACTGTTGAAGAAGAAGTTGTGAAGAAGAAATCAAAAACTAAAGAAACATCAGTATCTGAGGTAATGTATTTGGAAGATGATATAATATATTACTATTTTGAAGTTACATTGATAAATTATGATTAATTTACTTATATGGTTGATCTTTTAACAGTTTATGACTTGTTGTATATACAAATTTGTAATATACGTTGAAATATTCATTCTGTATATAGAATTTTTCACACTGTTAGGTAAAGTATTTGTACTTTACATGATTTATGTTATAGTTTACATTTGTGTTTTTTTTTAATATTTTGCAGGCTGGTGGTAGTTCTAAATGTTTGAAGTTGAAGGACAAAGGAAGCTCTAGTAGGTGGGTTGATATAGTAGGGGAACAGAAACTAATACCGGAGCAAAAGACATCGGCATTATTCAGATACACCCTCAGCAAACCAATTGAGTTGATAAATAGCATCCGTTCCTATATGACGGAAGAAATGAAGGAGGAGATAAGCAAAACTCCTTTCAGTCAATTGTTTGATGCTATGGCAGAAGGTACAATATTAAGGGAGAATTACACTAGTCGTCCAACAATCGCCATTTTGGATGTTCTTTGTCGATATAAAAAATCGACAAAGAAATTTGTTATTGGGGGTATTGAGATAGAATTCAAACCTGAAGATGTATCTTTGTTGTTGGGAATGCCAATGGAGGGTTCAGAATATGAGGCATTCCCTAAGAAAAATGATATAGATCCTATGAAGTGTGCGTTCTTGACCAAGTATTTCAAGGAAACACTTGAAGCATCAAGAAACAAAAATATGGGTCTTTCAATTGCTGTTGTTGGAAATGCACTTCAGAAATGCGTGAGGAACAGTGAACCAGCAATAGAATTTGTTGGTCTTCTAATTATGATGTTTTCGGCGAGCTTCCTGTTTGCAACTTTGGCTGGTTTCACTATATTGCCTAGCATTTATAAGAACATCCAGTCTAGAAGAGCAATCAACAGGGTGTCATGGCCAAGAGCCATACACTCATATATGATGGAAACGATCGACAAACATTCAGAAGACCCAACCAAAGCATCTGGTTGCTTGTTACTGTTGCCTGTGAGTAAATTTTTTACAACCCTCTGTTATATAAATTGCATATTATTTCATATAAAGTATGAATAATTTACATATCTTTTTTTCCTTTAGTTCTGGGTGTGCATGCATACTAATTTGTATCCGAAAAATGCACTGAATGCAACAAGATACCCAAGGTTCTTGAGGTGGTCTGTGGATGGATTTAGAAATGGGATGGAAAAAGATCTAGCTGCACTTGTACCTGAGGAGGTAAAATCAACTTTTTATCTGTACTTTCATTGATTGAAATTTAAATTCTTTACAAATATGTAATACTTGTTTAAAAAGTATATGTAATTTATAATAAATTATATATACTTTCATAACGTTGTTGAATTCATTTACAGAACACTCTGTTAATTATGTAAATTTATACATACAGGTTTATGAGGATGTTGTGGATGATGTCAGTGAAGAAGAGAAGGAACTGTTAAAGTTTACTGAAAAGGTAGTTGTGGAAATACCTTTTGAAGAACAGTTGAATAACTTGGAGATTATGGAAGCCCTGAGTAGAGAAGTGAATAAACAAAAAGAAGAATTAAAGAAAAAGGATGAGGAGATTGAAAGTTTGAGAAATGAAGTAACACAACTGAAGTTACTTTTACAGTCTGAACAGAGGGATGAATCATTGATTCATGATGATTATAATGAAGGAAGTGGTGGAGTTAATGTGGACCAGAAGGAGGAGGAAAATAATGTTGGGGAGAAAGATAATGTCAATGATGAGAAGATTGATGGAGTACAACCGGATGATAAGGTTCAGGAAGAAGAAAATGTTGAAGAACAACAACAGGAAGGTCAGTAATTATAAATACTTATACTGGATTTATTTATAATTGATAGTAAATTATGCATACTTTACAATACATTTATATTCACAGGAGAAAATGATATATACTGTTTTGTAAATTTTATGACAAATGATTTTTTACACATGATTTATGTTGTCAGATGATGATGGAAACGTGCCATGCACAGCCATTGTGTTGGTGCATAATGAGGAAGAGCAGAATTATAGTTCAACTCCCAATTTTGATTTGGGAATAGATTTCACAAATGCACCCGACTTCACCGACGTTGTTCAAGTTGCAAAAACTTATCAAGAGAATGCTGAAACAGATAGTCTCATAGATGATGACTTTGTCCAGACAACTCCAACCACAGTAAAGAAGAAGAGAACAAAATCAAAAGCTGTTAAGGGGGGATCGGACAAAACAGTTGATCCGGTTGAAACACCAAAACAGAATTCTCTTATTAAGAGAATAAAACAAGCTCCCAGAACAAGGAAACTCACTGAAAATGCCGAGCCAAAAGAAAAGGCCGAGAAAGAAAAAAAAAGGAGATTGCGAAAAAGGAAGTTGTGAATGTTGATGAATTGGATAAAAAGGGGAAGGGAGTTTCGATTGATGATGATGAACCACTTAGCAACTGGAAGAAGAGCAAAGTTTGGAAGAAAGTGAAAGAAAATGAGAAGGGACTGCTTGAGGAGTTTAACCAAGGAGTGAAGATGAAGTAATGAATTAGAAGTTTAATACTTGTCTTTGACTATGTTATGAAATGTTTTGTTGTTTGTGTTACATTATGATGATTGTAACAAACATAATCTGTTATCTCTAATATAATATAAATATTTTGCTATAAATTCATTTTTTAAACTAACAACAATTAACATGCAGAACAATTGTATGGGAATCAAATCTGACAAGTGATGTTAGAGGAAGAGAGGTGAATTGGCTTATGATGAACTGTGAAACCGATGCTCAGCTTATAAATTGGTGGTCAAAGCATCTATCTTCCAAAGTTTTAAAAGGGGCTGGACAAGTGTTCGTTCTCGCTTCTGAATTATGGGTAAGTTTTAATTACAGAATTCATAATTTCATAATATAAAAGTTTTTATCTGAAGACATTACATTTTTTGTAAAGATAAAAGGTTTAGAATGATTAGAAAATTATGTATAATTTATTCAGAATATGTGTATTGTCTGTCATAAATTATAAATACTGTATTGAAAAGTATTCATATTGACTGATACAGTCTGGTGTTTTTATTTGACAGACAATGATAAATTGCAAGTCAGCTCAGTCAAACATAGACCCCCACCTATCAGATCGGTTAATAAATGAGGCTGAAAGAGGGCTTATATCTTATATAGTTGCTCCAATGTGTCATTCGATGAGTACAGATGTCAGTAGGGGTATTCATTGGACTTTGTTAGTATTTGATTACTTTGATCAGTCTTGGACCCATTACAACTCGTTGTTCTTTGACACAAAGCTCCGTAAACAATGTGAAGAAAATGCTGCAAGATATGGACAATACATATTAGATGTGCTTCACAAAACTAAATATGTGAGTCCTGAATTTAAGAAAAAATGTAAGATTTCGAAGACGCCGTATGATCATCAACAAGGAGAAAAGTAAGTACATAATATTTCACACTTTTGTGATTACTGTAATGCATACAGATAGTTATATAGTTTATAAATTATTTTGTGGTTTCATATTAATTGTTATATCAATGATTGACAGTGCGGATTGTGGACTATTTGTTATGCTTCATATGGATTTAGTATTTATGAAACATTACAAATGGGGAGTACCGGATGAATACCTTGCGCACGATTGGATTGAATTAGCTCAGCGTAGAAGAGCGGAAGTGACGTACGAGCTATTGTATGAAACCAGAGATTTGTGGAAAAAAACTTTAATATAGTTTAAATTAAAGTATGGTTTTATTTTTTGGATTTCCTTAAAAATAGTTGTAATGAATTATATTTGACAGTTTGAAGTATAAAATATTTGGATGGGAACTGTAATTTTTAATTAAAATATCATATTTGTTGAAAAAATGTCTGAAATTTATCAAGTTTCTTCCTTTAATTTATGATACAAACATGAATAACGTGTTGATAAATAATGTGTTATGTACTACACATGTAAAAAAAATGAAATAAAGTACGGACAACATGGAACAAAGTATGAAACTTTAACAATAAATAACAGTTCATTTATGAAACAAAACAAGAACTTTTAAACAGAACAATTATGTAACTTTAAAGTCTGTACAAACTTTAACTAATTTGCACCAAATACATCAATTGTACTGTATTTGGTGTAATTGGTGTTCTTTAATATTAACCACATATGTTAGGCAAGGTTCATACCAGAACCGCTAAAGTATACCCTTTTGATAGAGAATAAAAATAGAATAGTGAAACAAAACGTAGGAAAAAAAGATTGAATATTTGAAAATTATGTGGATTGAAAGTGTAATGTAACATATTTAAATACATCAAATGTTTGCCCTACATGTTTTGCGATTGTGGTAAGAAGGTTGCTTACACCTACCACATATCCTTAATTTTCTTGGCATATTTCCCGAGCTCTCGATCCGTACTGTTCTTGGACGACCCGGTCTACGACGAATCAACGGTGGGAGAATTTTGGTAGCTTCATCAAAAATCCTTGGTTCATCAACATTGGATATAGGCATTATATGTTCCTGGTAAGTCTTCACATAAGACTCCGTTGTCCAAATAGGATCGTAAAAACAATCTTGTTGGTCTTCAGACAAGCTTTTAATACACAACATTGCGTGTTCACAAGGAACACCATCAACTTGCCACCTTCTACAAGTACAAGAAATCTGTAGAAGATTAACACAATGAGAAGGTTCTGAGTAAACCTCGAATATAAATGGGGCTGCCTGGGCAATATTACAAGTTGCAGCACTATCATATTTTGCTTTCAACAGATCAGTGATGGTTGGACACAAGAATGTCGTCCATTTTTTAGACAATTCGCGTGCTGTGTTCATTTTGTTCATTATATGAATACGAATTGCCTCCAACATTGCTGTAATTGGTAGTCCACGAGCATGACGAATGTGATTGTTAAAGGATTCTGACAGTTGAGATGATATCGCTGTGTATCTGTATAAAACAAAAGTATGTAAATTTTATTATATTTTATTATAAAATGAAAATTATTTTTATAAAGAATAAATACTGTACAGAAAAGATGTATAACTGCTTTGCCAAGTATATGTAATTTGCGTAACAAAGTCAGTACTTTATACGGTAAAGTACATAATGTGCTAAAAAAAAATCAATATAGATAATGAAATGAATAGAGTATTTTATCTGATCGTACCTTATACCGGGAAAGAAAGCATCTGCCCAAGAAGAAGGGTCTAAGGATTGAAAAAATGCAGCAACTTTTGAACCACCCATCTGTATCATCTGGTTAATAGTTGTGTGATATTCAGACTCGGGAAGAGCTCTAGCAGCCTTGAAAATTAATGTTTGGAAGAATTTTGATTTTCTAGCACCATTTGCCAATCTTAAATTCAGATTGTTCCTCAGATGCCAAACACAAAACGAATGGTGTGCTGTCGGAAAAATGTTCTTAACACCGTTGATTATACCGTTGTGACGGTCTGAAATAAAGATATAAGTCTTTTCCATATTCAGAGCATTGCGCAAATGCCTTAGAAACCAGTCCCAATTTTGATCATTCTCAACATCAACCACAGAATATGCTAACGGAAATAGACCTGAAATTTGAAAATATTTGAGTGAAAGTACTCTATATTTAAATATTTATCAAGGATACCACTGTAAAGTTTTCATAATTTATGGTATATTTAAAGTAATGTACATAAATATAAAGTATGAAAATCTAAAAAAGCATATATATTTTTATGTAATGTATTCATAATTTATTGTAAATATATAGTATTGTACAAAGAAAAATGTAATATGATGTTGAAAAAAGTGGATACTTTTTATATTAAGTTTGATAAATTTAATAATGTTCAGAATTTACCATTGTTACCGTCTTTAGCCACAGCAGCCAGTATGCACCCGTTAAAACGAGTTTTGCAAAAAGTCCCATCAACATATAAAACTGGTCGACAATATTGGAAGCCAACTATACAAGCATGTGGTGCAATGAAAATTCTTTTAAATCTCCGAGACACCTCGTCAACTTCAAGTTGTACTATGCTGTTTGGGTTGGTACGTGAAAAGGCATCAGCATACCATCTAAGTTTTGCATAGGAATCTCCTTCTTGACCAAATGCTTCATTCATTGCTATTTTCTTCCCCTCGTAAGTGTAGTAATATGGAAGTTGGACAGCGTAATCTTTCAAGAAATCTTTCTTCAGACTTGCTGTGGAACGATCTGGACTTCTTGTAACCTCATCTAAAATAAGTTTCCCAACAAATGAACTGTTTATTTTTGGTTTCTTGTTCTTCTTAATGAAATCTTCACAGTCATGTTTCATTTCCATGTCTTTCAAAATAAACATAGATTCGCATTTCAATGGAGCACATCCATGTACTCTCCATTTGCAATCTTCAACAGGACATACAGCAGTTACCCGCTTCGAATCATTTTTAATAAATTTAAAATCATGGCCAGTATTTATACTATATTGCCGAAGAGCAAATCGAAAGGCTTTAGCACCCCCGGGAAATAATTGACCAGGTTCAGTAAACATTTTATCCCAACCATCGGATTTTAGTATCGTCTTCTTGCTTTGTAGTGATGAATCTGCTTGAATCTCCATCTGTTCTGTAAAACATAATATTAAATAATTTGATATTGATTTTATAATTATGGATATTTTTCGATACAGACAAATTGTTAAGCTACGTAAACAATTCAAATTGTACAGAACAAATTACGTTCTTTGTTCTGTATGTATGATAATAGCAGTCAATTGTAAAAAAAGTACGCATACTTTGTAGCATTTAAAACTATAATTTATACATATTACAAATTTTTTTACTACACTATGTCAGAAAGTATGTATAATTTGTAACAAATTTTATATATGTACATGTAATGTACAACACCATATTAGTAAAAAGTATAATTTGGTCTGAAGATCGTTCCAGTTATAGAAGATCGTTCCAGTTAGTTAATCTCAGATAATGATGGGTACGGATCTGAGATTAACTAACTGGAATCTAATACCCATCATTATCTGTACTATCAGTTCAATTTGATCTGAAGATAATCAAAGATGTGAAACATCTAAATATTTGAATGAAACATCAGATCTAGATTTCATGGATTCAATAAAAATGAAACAGAAATATCAAATACATGAAAGAACACTTTAGTTATAGAAGATTACAACAAAAATACAGATTCATATGAAATGATACGAAAAAGATGAACATTTGATATTTATCAAATCTTCAATATGAATCGTTAAACTATAAGCCAATATAAATAAGATTTTAAACCTGAATAGTTGTGGCTAGAATAAAGATATAATCAGTAAAAACCCTAAATCACAATGGAGGTTGTGATGATAGCTCTTGATTGAATACTAATCAATGGAGTTTTTTACAGCTGGGCGAGAGTTTAATGAATGTTTAATGAAGATTTCATTTTTAGAGAGATAGTGGGAAAGTTTCTGGATTTCGGTTACGGAATTATAGAGAGAGAGTTGTTAGTTACATAAAAAACGTGATTGGAGAGAGAAAGTTGAGATAAATATGGAGAGAAATCTAATACGGTTTAGAATGAAAATCACGATTAGATATTAAAAGAAGGTTAATATAGGTATTACATATATAATAAGTATTATATGGATTTGTGAAATCTCTCTAGATGACACTAAAAGGACCAGATATCTATTATGATTATTATTTAGGTTTTCAAATCCTTTTTAGGATTATAGAGGATTAAATCTCCTATTAGGACCCTATTTTTGGTCTATAGACTCAAAAATTAAAAAAAATATGGTATAATATATAGTATCTTCATCCCAAAGCCAATAAGGACAACAAAACTATTCTCTAACTGTCACAAATCTCCTTTCTCTCGGTCTCTCTTGCGACATGATATTTCTATAATTTTTATCGCAACGCAATTTGTTCTTTGACACATAACTTTCTTTTTAATCCTTGTTTTTTTTCTCCTCTCTAAAAATTCTCATTCTTTCTATCATACGAATCTCTATCCAAACTTTCATTATCATTCATAACTAAACTATAATTTAATGTGTGAGATGAAAAAGTTAGCCACAACCTTGACATACACAAAAGCAACCGAGTGCGTAAAAAAATTTAGATTTTACGTTTGCTTATACAAGGGGGGCCAACTAAAAAATTTGGCACCGGGCCCCCGGATTCTCAGGCACGGCCCTGCCCTTAACTTGTACGAAAAGGTCGAACTTGGGCCGTACATGAAACAAAATCGAAAACGGATCCTTTTCAGAAATTGTTATGGAGTCATTGATGTCTCCAAGTCTCCAACCTAACTGCAATGACGTCTCTGATCCTCTCCTCTTTCCATCTTGACTTGGCTTACCAAAAATATGTGGATATAATGCTCAATAATACTGTGTCTCTCTTCTCCTGGCTCCATCTTGACTTGACTTACCAAAAATATGTGGACATAATCCTCAATAACACTGAACCGAATTTACTCCATGACTCAATTCTCTTTCGATAGTTTCCTATAAGTTATAATGGACAAACCAGAGTTGATCGCAATCAGAGCAAGTATGTCTTCTTCTATTACATGTTCCCATTTCTCCCTCCTCTTGCTTCTTCTTCTCCTCTTACCAATCTTTGCTGTCTGTCAAGGCTACCGAAATATAACCTTGGGTTCTTCTCTAAATGCCGGTAGCGATGAAGCTCCATGGACATCACCATCTGGTGATTTCGCCTTTGGCTTCCGTCCCCTTGATGAGAATAAAACTACTTTCCTAGTTTCAATATGGTTCGATAAAATACCTGAAAAAACGGTTGTTTGGTACGCAGCAGCAAACAAGACAACCGAAAAAGGTTCTAAAGTTGGGCTAAGCACTGATGGTAAGCTTGTTCTCGAGGATCCTCAGGGCAATGAATTGTGGATGGCTGCCCTTGTTAATGGTGCAGCAGCTACATATGCTGCCATGCTTGATAACGGTAATTTCATTCTTGCGGGCGAGAACTCTTCTTCTTCTGATAATTATGTGTGGCAGAGCTTTGAGAACCCGACTGATACCATCTTACCTACACAAACACTGAAAGTGAATGAAGTTCTTTATTCTCGTCAGACTACAAAAACTTTCTCCAAGGGACGATTCAGACTCCGCCTTGGAAATGATGGAAATATGACATTATATGCTGTCGCCTTTCCAAGTCTGACAGAAAACAATTACATTCCTTACTATATAACTTACTACGCCATACAACGTATCCTGGTTCTACCCAAAACGAAGAATCCAACTTACCAGTTAATCTTCAACGAAACAGGGTACATTTATATTGTCGAGGGGAATCAAATAATATATAGTCTCTCGCAGGACAATATTGTTCCAAATAATGATGTTTATTATAGAGCTACGCTTGATTTTGATGGTGTTTTCACACAATACTCTTACCCAAGAACATCCACTGGCAACTGGTCTGTTGTGTGGTCTATACCCGAAAATATATGTCAAAGTATAATTACGAGTGCGCTTGGAAGCGGTCCATGTGGATATAATAGCTATTGTTCACTATCAGATGAAAAGTCAGAACGGAGGCATAGTTGTTTTTGCCCACCTGGGTATTCCTATCTAGATCCCAATAACATCTACAACGGTTGCAGACCTAATTTCGAACAAGGATGTCAGGAAGAGAATATCGAAAAAGATTTATATGAGCTAAAGATTTTGCAAGATGTAGATTGGCCACTAGCTGACTACGAAGTGTTGAACGATTACACTGAAGAGGAGTGCAAAAGTTCCTGCTTAGATGATTGTCTTTGTGCAGCAGCTATTGCTAGATCAGCTACCTGTTACAAAAAGAAATTGCCACTTTCAAATGGAAAATTTATAAGGGATCTGGATGGAAAGGCACTAATCAAAGTAAGAAAGAACGAATCGAATATAGATATCCATCAATCTTCAAGCTCTAATAAAGAAGATAAATCCACTTTAATTGTGGTGGTGTCAGTGCTCTTAGGTAGCTCTGTATTTTTCAATTTCATATTCTTGGCTGTGATATCTGTACTCTTCGTGTTTATGAAGAGAAAATTCAACAGAACCAACCAAAATCCAAGTATATTGAGATCAAATCTTCGTTCTTTTACATATCAAGCGCTCGTAGAAGCCACAGATGGATTTAAGGAAGAGTTGGGAAGGGGTGCTTTTGGCATCGTTTATAAAGGAGTCATAGAAGAAATGGGTACGAGCACTATTGTTGCAGTGAAGAAGTTGGACAAGGTCATTCGAGAAGGAGAGAAGGAATTCAAAGCAGAAGTTACTGCGATTGGACAATCCCATCATAAAAATCTAGTTCGACTGCTTGGGTTCTGCGAGGACGGACAGAACCGGCTTTTGGTGTATGAATTCATGAGTAATGGAAGTCTAGCGGAACACCTCTTTGGAATTTCAAAGCCTGATTGGAACCAAAGAGTTCACATTGCATTTGGTATCGCACGAGGACTGATGTATTTACATGAAGAGTGCATCACCCAAATTATCCATTGCGATATAAAGCCTCAAAACATACTTCTTGATGATAATTTCACAGCCAGAATTTCAGATTTTGGATTAGCGAAGCTTTTGATGCATGAACAAACCCGAACTTCTACAGGGATCAGAGGGACTAGAGGTTATATCGCGCCAGAATGGTTTAGGAATACACCAGTATCGGCAAAAGTAGATGTTTACAGTTTTGGAGTACTGTTACTTGAAATAATTTGCTGCAGGAAAGGAGTCGACTTGTTAGCGGGGGAGGAAGATATTAAAGCTATTCTAACAGACTGGGTCTATTTTTGTTACAGTAAAGGCAAACTAGAAGATCTGGTAGAGTTTGAGGAGGATGTGGTCAATGACAAGAAGAGGTTCGAGAGGTTAGTGATGATAGCAATTTGGTGCATTCAAGAAGAACCAACTCTAAGGCCATCCATGAAGAAGGTTGTACATATGCTGGAAGGAGTCGTTGAAGTTTCAGAGCCACCATTTCTTTATCCCTCCGATTCATTTTGTGAAATGTAATGATTTCTACGTACTTTAACTAAAACTAGATACATAGAAACCCCAAAGTATCATATGAATCATTTCTAGAGACGGTGGTCGTGACGTCCATTTACAACCCATGATCTAATTAATAGTAACTCGGTTTGTTTTAGTGTGTATTAGTCTTCTTCTTAAATATGTGAAGACTGTTGAAGTACTACATATAGCTCCTCTTTCTAGCAAGTAACATGTTCTATTGATTAAGCTAATCTCAGTGATGAGCAAGATACGGGTAACTTAGCGTCATCACATGTCTAACTTACATGGCAATCTATAACTAGCAAAAAGAGGAGCTATATGCATTACTGCAAATGAGACTGACTCGTAATTTCATAAACCTAGTGAGAGTTAAGCAACTTGGAAACTGCAAATGGCTCGATAACAGTACCTCACAAAATCACAGGATTGTAGGAAGATGGAAACAAAACCCTAATTAATAACCATGGATGGCTAGCTCATTCATATTAATTTGGGAGGAATTACCTTTAAATTGTGCAGCCAGAAGTTCCATATTTTTCAACTAACTATGGTTCGTTGAAATCTTGCTAGTTTTCTTCCCTTGGACTACAAGAGGATAAAAAAGAAACGGGTATACCAGCCGAGAGTTTTGAGATCCACCATTGCTCTTTTACTTAACAAACCTTGAATAAGGTACAGATACACTTGACGAAGATTCTACCTAGAACGGTAGAGTTAATTAGCTTCAGTATGGTTTACAGAAGAAACATAGACATTGTGCTGTAGATGTTTTGAGATCCCACCATTGCTCCTTGGAGAAGATACAGGGACACTTGAGTAGTAACTAGGTAGAGCCGAAGTAATTAGGTTCAGTATGGTTTACAGAAGAAACATAGACATTGCGGTGTAGATGTTACGTTTGCTTGTGAGCAAGTCAGAGAAAGGAGTAAGGTAAGCCGAGAAGGAGTTCGAGGTGAAGTTAGCGTAGTAGACCAAACTCCCAAGTCACCAGACAAGAAAAGAATCTGGTATGATTGCATGCAAGCTTCAAGGAAGACCGCATTGACTTTTCGTATAGGAATTTATTTGTAATATAAGATCAGCAAAAGAACCTGTTCGAATGCAAAGGTTCCGCTGCTAAACCCAGATTACATTTAAGATGGCATTAGGGCTAATGTAACTTCTGCGATTAGTGCAGCGGTCAATTATACATCATGACATGAAACCTCAAAAAGCACTTCAAACGACAGGTTTTGCAGCAAAGGTCTCAGAGTTCGGATTGTCTAAGCTTTTGACGAGTGCTAGCATTTTGTTACCTTCGTAGAAAATCATCATTTAGGCCATCGATGAAGGTCAAACAGATGTGAAACGAGTAGTAGACATTACTGTGACCCATGTCCTCTCAGCCTGTTTGGGAACTATTACTAGCGATAAAATTTGATAAACCTATCGATGATCGAAGGATTCGGTGAATGATTCCTATTTGGAGTACCTTCACCTACAGCCATCACTAAGACCAACGATGAAAGTAGTGAAAAATTGCAGTAAGAAGAGGTTAAATTCAGAAAGTAAGGACAAGGAGTTCCTCCGTAAAACAAACTATAACATAATATATGAACTGTTTCTACCACAGGAACATGTAAGGTATTAAACTTTAAACTTGCCTACAAATATATCAACATGTTCATCCGTAAAATGTAAAACACATAGAACCACTTGAAAACCAGAGAATAGCTCTCAGAAGATGAGGGAATTATTAGATGGCAACCTCAATACTTTCATATGGAAAACCGGAAGGTGAAACCACTATCACAAGGGGAGACCTAAAATGAACCAGACCATTACTTAAACATGCTACTCACAGAGCCATCATCATGAACACGCCAAATTGCTTCACCAAGCAAGTTTGCAACTGACAGTATTGTCAATTGAGGGAAGTATTTCTGATCCGCCAACGGAATTGTATTGGTAATCACAACTTCCTGAAAGAGTCCACTTGATAACCTCTCAATTGCTGGTGGACTACATAGAAGAAATAAAAACTTAGAAACCAAAGTTGGAGTTCCAAATATTCAAAATATATATGGAGTCAACTATTTATTCTTGAGTTTATAAGTTATCAATTCGGATCATATAAGGGCGCATATAATCACTCGCAGATATTTATCAATTAATTTAAATGCAGACATACACCAAAGGTCCAATATGATATGGAGGGCTTAAAATCAGAGTTCCAAAGAACATATGATTTTATCAACCAATTTGTACTTTTAAATACGTTGTTATGCCTCAAGGTGGTTTGCTCTCACAAGGCGAGGCGGCGCCTCAAGCCGTATGCCTCAATGTATAAAAGTTGTAAATTATTGTTTTTTAAGGAAAATGATGTCAATTACGTAAAAACTAACATAGTTTTTATACTTTACTACCGTAATATATGTCCTAAGTGTTAAATAAACAAAATACTAATATTTTTGTGTTATACATCAAAAAAAATAACAGGCGACTTCAAATGCACACGTTTTATTCTCGAGTGCAAATACGTATGCCTCGAGGCATCAGGTGACCGTCTCGCCTCGATGTGTATGCCTTGAAAGTTTTTTAGAACGTTGTGCCTCGCCTCGAGCCATATGCCTCGATGTGTAAAAGTTGTAGACTATTGTTCTTTTAAGGAAAATGATATCAATTATGTAAAAACTAACATAATATTATACTTTACTACCGTAATATATAACACTAAGTGTTGAATAAACAAAATACTAATATTTTGTGTTACCAAACAACTCAAAAATAACAGGCGACTTCAAATGCACACATTTTATTCTCGAGTTCAAATACTTATGCCTCGAGGCATCAAGTGACCATCTCGCCTTAATGTGTAAGCATTGAAAGCTTTTTAAAACATTATTATCAACAAATATTTTTTAAGTTCTAGTCTGGTGACCATCTCGCCTCGGTGTGTACGCCTTGAAAGCTTTTTAAAACTTGTTATCAACGAACAGTTTTTTAAGCAAAAGATCCTATTAAAGATGGACATCAGAGACCGTTTCCTTCTCTCCCTAAACTGAGCTTGAAATTGTCTCTTCCAGTTCTCACAACAGCGCTTTTGTGATCAAGTTTTCTCCGGCGAAGGGTCTTCCCTTCGCCGGATCCCTGTCACGTTCAAAGTGGAAGTTTCCGATTTACGTTTTTACTTAGTCTGTCCATCTAATTTACATCTTTTGGAGTGGATAAAAGGAGAGGAAGTTCGAGTATGGAAAGAAGACCACTATTCCATTCTTGATAAGCCATCATCAGATCTAGTCGCTTTAATTAGTTAAAGTACTTGTTTGATTTGGTGGTTTTCTTCAAGTATTTTAAAGACTTCGAAAAGTTTGTCAATCAAACAATTTAATTTAAGGTTTTCTTTGATGATGGTGAAATGGAGTTCAACATCCCCTCTATCTACATCTATCACCTATTATGTTGGTCTTTGTTGGTTCATCTACAATTCCCAATTCCGATTTTGGCTCGAACAATGATGAAGAAAAAAGAAATAGAGTACCAAAAGAAGAGCAGACAACATCTCTTAAATCAAGAGGACAACAACTTATTTAATCAATAACCTCTACTTGGTTCATCTTACCTACATATATTGAAGTACAATAAAGCTTAAGACCTTTAGGGTCTTCACATTTGTGATCTTTAGGATCGTTTCATGTTGTGACCTTTAGGGTCTTTTCATTTTGTTATTATAATGTTATACTTCCCTAGCTTCATGTTGTATTTTCTTTTGTAAATCTCATGTTGTACTCAAAGGAATCAAAAGTCTAAAAACCATGTAATGTATTAGACTGAATTCCTACATATGAATGAAATTTTTGGTTTAACTTAAAAAAAAAATTACAGTTCCAGTCCTATGAATCCCACGGGTACCATCTATGGTCCCCCATGACTGAAGTTTTTAGAAATTTGTTTCGCAAGTTGGCTATCTATGACAAAATGAGTACCTACAACCTAGTAATTCTTTTTTTTTTTTGAGAAATCGACTACGATCTACGTTAATCGTTACAAGGCATTGATACATCATAAAGATGTGATGAGCACGATAACCGCCTAATTTAAACCATCATAATGAAAGAGGCCTAAAGCCCGACAACATGAAAGAGGCCTAAAGCCCGACAAAATTATTATATTATTTGCTTTATACATCGCCTAAATTACATTGGATAAATCTTGATGGCAAACTGCTTCCACCGAGACACGATCCCACGACCTCATGGGCTTAAGAGGGGTGTCCAACCGTTGTACCAAAGGGTGGTGGACTAGAACCTAGTAATTATTAATCATGGTAAGACTACGCTATGAATAATTTAAATTACTGACATGGCAAAGAGCAACAATACCTGAATACTGCATGAGTACAGCACGCGTAAACTGCACTTGCTCCCTCTTTGTGCAACAACTCAGCAGCATTAGCAATAGTCCCTGAGTTTATCAGTATGTTAACACTTGACTGAAGCAAGACGCAAGATATGAAATACAGGTTTAGTAAGAATATTTTGCATTTCAAATCCGTCCCTCAAAAAGACTCACCCGCTGTATCAATCATGTCATCAACCATAACTGCAACCTTTCCCTTAACATCACCTATCAAATTCATAACCTGCACAAATTGAATTTGGTAAGTGAAGTTTTTATTTTCTTGTGATACGTTACAAGAGACGCCTTTTACCAAGCGTTTGAAGTGTCATTACAGGTTAAACATGCATTGTCAGAAGAAGAGGGACAAGAACTCTGTCAAGACACGCAAAAGAGCTATGTCCTTCGTATCTTCATATATCACTGATACCAAAACATACATGATTAATAGTCGATACATAGCCTCTGGGATATGCAGACTTCCAAGTCGACTAATTAGCAAGATACTCTGTTTCTAGCAAACTTTCCACTTTCCAGGAACCAACATACTCTGAATGTCTTTAAGTCAGCAGAATAAGCACTGGCATACTCTTTTTAACCAAGAAAAACTGAGTAGATATTCTATTTCAACTATTACTTAGAGATTTTGTGAATTACGATATCTAAGTATTATTGCACACTTAACCTGGCTGCTTAAAAGTTCCATACTAATATGTATATAAAGTTCATGACAAATCTAATTCCTAAAAGATGGAACCTTACTTCAGAAACATTATGCCCATGACGTCTTTTATCAACAATTGCCAATGGGGCATCAGATAACTTCTTCGCAAAACCACGTGCTCGGGCAACACCACCCACATCGGGAGATACAACTACCAAATCATTCGAAGAAATCATCTTACTTGCCAAGTAATCCAGGATCACAGGCTACATCACAGAAGAAATTATCATCATATAGTTAACTCCTTCAATACAGTAACAACTGATCAGATCTACAATCACAAAAACATTATAAGAACATTGTTCTTAACCTAGAAAGTTGAAGAAGAATAAGATCAAGCAGCCTCCGTCTGAATAGCAGGAAAAAGAAATACCTCTCCTAATACATGATCGATTGGAATATCGAAGTACCCCAAAGACTGTCCTGAATGAATATCACAGGCAAGGACGCGAGTAGCGCCTGCTTCAGTGATCAGGTTGGCAACAAGTTTTGCGGCAATTGATTCTCGCCCTTGGGTCTGGAAATATCAGACTTGATCGTGAGAAATACAAGTATAGACACAGATACAAGACATACTATAATAACCTAAAGTAAAATAAATATGGGGGTTCAAGAAAGAGAGTTTATCTATGTCCCCAGAGGATTGTAATGAACTTCCTTTTAAAGTTCAAGGTTGTCAAGGGCAAAAAGGCAGAGGACTCTAAGATTATTAAGGAGCAAAAATATTATACAAAATACACTTATATTACATCATATAATATGTTATTTGCATAAACAAATAATAACGTAAAATGTATTTCGTAATATAGCAATTTGAATGACCAGTCAATCATTGAACTTTACGAAGGCCACACAGAAGGCGCTAGACGGAAGGCAGTGTACCCAAATCACAAAATAGAGCCTCTTGGAGGTGCCGCTTTGATAACATAGACCACTGTTACCTCTGGTACGCCGATCGCTCCGATACGTGGTACGGGTACCGGTACACTACCATGTGTGTATCGGGTATTTTTCTCCGGCACATTATTTTTCATTGCGGTATGCTTTGGACTATTTTCTTAGACAATATGTACTATGATGCATTTATAATAGATACATCTTCTCTCATGCATCCTATCACTGTAAACCTTAAAATCTGGCAAGTTATTAAAAAAGTATTGCAGTAAGCTACCCAACTAGTCGAGTTCATATATTCCTACAAAGACTTTGGGTTAATTAAGACTATATGCTAATTTTGGGGTACTAGATCGTGAACCACCCAAACAGGGTATGGGGAATCAGGTACGCAAGGGAAGGGGTAACATAGTTTCAAAAGAAAGTTCAGTTTACACATCTGCGCAGCGTCGACACGATCTGAGTATTGATAATTTGATATCCAACACTTGTATGATGATGTTTTGAATTCGTGAATAGATCAACGGGGTATGCACATAAACACATGTACAACGAGTTGAAATGGGTAACTTGTTTTTTTCAATCATCATTGAAGGATACAATTATATTTTCAAAAACCTTCTGCTGGTCTCTCTAAAAGGTAAAAGAGACCACTTTCCTTTTCTCCACTTAAGTATATGCCATACTATTGATCTTATATTTACTTAAAAGGCGAATAAATATGTTGAAAGAAGTTGGGATTACATATACAGAAAAAGGAGTAGATCAGACCATTCAGGTCATGATCTTCTGCAATAAATTACACCTTAATATATTTTATATGACATAGATCCGAAGTAAGAAAGAAAAATCTAATATAACATGGGTATACGTACTTATATACACCAAACCAGTCTCATACTATGCCCAACACAGACACCTGGAGATGCCCTCTTCAAGAATTCATTTTTTTTTTTTTGCAGATACACGAACACAGGGGAAAGACCATACCTTTCTATCTGCTCTAGCATATCCAAAATATGGAATTACAGCAGTTATAGTCCTGGCAGATGCCCTTCGGCAAGCATCTATCATGATTAGAAGCTCAGCGAGATTCTCATTAACTGGAGGGGATGTGGGTTGAACCAAGAAAACGTCACAGCCCCTTACACTCTCTTCCAACTGGACGTAAACCTCACCATCTGCAAACCGCTTTATCTTTATCTTCCCAAGTTCCAGACCCATGTAGCATGCAACTTCCTTGGTACATAAAAACATTTTCAAATTAGTAATAGAAATCAAATAATTTTTACCTTTCTCTCACTTGAAGGTTATACTAAAACATATGGAAGCATAACTGCATAAAACATAAAAAAAATTCAAAGGTACAGCTGAGGAAGTGATACTTTTTATGTGAAAGATTCCATGCCACATTACATTTGATGTGAGACATGCAAAGTTGCAAACAAACTCTTTTCAAAGTTGCAAACAATCTGTTAAGTTCATGTCAGAGCAACACCTCAAGTTCCTTACTTATGTCATTACATGTCTTCCAGTCATAAATCCTAAATGAAAGTGAGCACGAAGAAGCAAAAGTTAAATTGAACCTGTGAAAGTGAAGGATTTGCTGTTCCTGAGAAGATCCGCAACCTATCACCAGGTCTTTGTATTACTTGCTTCTCATGCTCCGTGACTAATAAATCAGGTACACATTTATCTATGGGGACCGACTTGGAAATTTGTCCATTAGGCAACTGAAATGACTTCGCCAGCTTGCATTTCTGCGGAAGGCAATGAAAGAGTTGAAATGTAAGATGTTTGATTGAAGTAACTTACAAAACTAACCAAAAAGATAAAGAATAAGGTTATGAGGATGCAAAACAGTTGGATTACTTCACTTTACAGTTTATAGGTTCAAATTTATATATCATTCAGTGGACTGGTGATGAGAAAAAAGAAAGTTTCACATAAAAGTGAAGCCCTAACACTTTCATGTTATTTGGAAAAGAATGTGCCCTCCTCTAACTCTCAAAGTAAACTTGCCCTCGATGCATTTTTTTTTTGAGATCTCAACTTTCTTCAGTTTTCAAGTGGCTCATTTTAGCAACACAAAACTTACAATATTCTACAAAAATACTGAAAATTAAGACCAATATGTAAAATCTGAACCTTTATCTCGCCATAATGAGCCTCTTAAGTAATTTTCCTGGATCCTTGGTCAAGTGACATATAATGCTTACTTTCAGAAGTAAATCATAAACATGTAATAACTTTGACATAGACACCTCTACTAGGAAACTTTTGCCCGAAATATAAACTACAGGTAAAACCTTATTAAAAGTGATTTTATCTGATTTTTAAACCCGGGTTTCATACAACTCCGTTTTACTATTCCACATCTAATTTTCAACTCAATCAATCCTAGTAGTCACAGAAGTTTTCAACACCATAACTCAATTGAGGTTATTAGATCTTCAATTGAACATGTTAACCTACATTTAAAGCAAACTCTAGTCCCGATTCACACGACCCGTAAAATTCATCTGAAACTTGAAATGAACATTAATGATGTCATCCCGTTGGATAACAATGAAATTAGCTTTGAGGAATCAACTTCCCACACTCTTCTTCCTTCCGTCTCTTTCCAATAGTTGATAGAAATTAAGGGTTTTTATTTTATTTTTTTGACTGCTACCAAACAACTCTTTGGCCCTACTCAAATCCAAACAACAGAAGTTACTTTCAAGTAACTTAATAAAATTTCCCAAATGACAGATGTTTTTAGGTCAAACTTGATAAAATTCAGAAAGGACAAGTTTTAATAAACGTGGACTATTACTACTATGACAAAATCCGTTTCTTCTTCCGTACGTGGAGAATCGTTCCACAAGCTAATAAAGAACAAAAGAAAAAAAACCTAATAACTTCAAAACTCAAAGAATTCGGATAGCTTGAAAGTATAATCAGTCAATAAGAACAAACTCAAAACTCAAATTTCAACAAAATCAAATTCAATGAGTTAATTTCAAAATCGGAAAGAGAAAAACTCACCGTAATTGAGATATGATTGTTTCTACAACCTAGTTTTCCAAAGCTCGACCGATTCCTCGAGTTTTTAACGAGAAAGGAACCTCGAAACTCTGATGCCGATGACGAAAATGTCTTCGTCGCCATTGTTATAGGAGTAACGGAGATACAAACAACGACGATTTAGAGAGAGAGAGAGAGAGAGAGGATTTGTTAGATGCGTAGTTAGGGATTGAAATGAAATAGAGAAGAGAAACCCAAATATTGAGGAGTGAAGAGAGTGTACGGATGTTTTCTTCTTCTCTCTTTCTTTCTCTCTCTAGAAGTTTAGAGACGGCACAGAATCAATAACCTATATACTTCAGGCGGTTCATTTGCTTTTTATATTTTACAATATTGACCTTCGTCTCTACCCAAACGACAACTAGATGTTGTCAGATATGTAGGTGGGTCCGATTGAGACTGCCACGTAAGTTAACAAAAAGTATTTGAAATTACTGCCATTTTGTGCCTATAACGGTATAACCAATCTAGGACTCATATATTTTTATGGGCGCCCGCAGAGACACACAAAAATTGTGTGTGCAAAATGTAATCCATGTTTTCCTAACCCAAGCTTATAGGGATAGAATGGACTTTGTCCATGCACAGTGGGCCCATTATTCGGCCCACTTCTCAGTTTGTTGTTCTCCCACTTGTATTTTTTTTTTTTTTTTTTGAAGTCGACTACGATCTACGTATGTCGTTACATTTGGCATTGATACATCAAAGATGTGATACGCTCAATAACTACCCACTCAAACTGAAACAAGCCTATAGCCCAACAAGACAACGGCCTAAAGCCCAACAAGACAACGGCCTAAAGCCCAACTACATTATTTACACCCTAATAATCCCACTTGTAGAGTACAACAAGAAATATGGTAGTTTTGTAATTCGTGTTCATTATTGCTGGGTCATACCAGTTCATGTTAAAAAGAAGTGTCTATCCAAATTCGACAACCCTGATAGGGAATCTGACAAATTTGGTATGAATTTGTCTTGGATCTTCGTCCAACGATTTGGATTCACCCCGTTTTCATCAAGGAGGAGAAAGTGAAAGTGGTGTGAATCTATTCACTGGATATGGGTTCACCGTAAATTCACGCCTTTACTTTCAGTGGTTGTGTCATTTTCCCAAATTCAAAGGCCCGCCCCGTTCTTCTTACCCTTCCACCACAGCCAAATTTTGAAGCAATTAATGTGCAATGAGATTTTTCACAAAATTAGGTATGCAAATGCATGGTGTGAAATTCCAAAGGGGAATAAAGGGCCTACAAATTGGGCATCAAACTTCTTTATATTTAGACTTTGAGATAACAACAGATGAGGTAGAGATAAAATGCTTGTTTTCTACTTCCATTAAATCATTATTTTAGCCATTAAGAATATTATTATTTCCAAAAAGAAGGGAAAAGGGACCTCTTGGGTCTTGACTGGACAATCAAGAATAATATCCACTAAAATTTCTTTTATCAAGATTAGCCTTATTATTTTTAGGGTTCTATACAAACGCCCCTTGCTTTTATGGCCAATTGACATATGCTTTAATATTATCAAAAGTTTAATATTCTTTTATTAATTATTTATCAATCCACTATTTTATCATTAGTAATTAGATTAACTTATTTTAATTTAATAAACTTTTTTCCATCTTACTTTTGGCATGTTTTAATTCTAGAATCTCGACCTAACGAAGCCACTATTGACAAAATCATATCACAAAATATCCTCATTTACCCATGTCTATGCTCATTGTCAATGTGGCTAGACCATCATAGGTTATGGAACGGAATAAAGTTGAACGGATGTGTAAATTAACTACTACAATGATTTATCCTTAACCAAATGACATTAATATTATGGATCAAACACTACCTAATCCTCAAAATAAAGAAAAAAAAAAGACTTGGATATTCATAGAACTCAATTTTCTAAAGAAAATGTTTCTATTGATATTACTTTTTCACTAGGTTCCAAGTAAAATGGATCTTGTGTGTTGTTAAGTAAAATTCGAATCCTGGGCTAACCTATATCTATAAGGTTAATTAGGTAACTTTCAACAACTCAACCGCATAGAGTTGGTTAATGGTTGTATTGCAACTTCCAGGCAACTTTCGTGTAACCCTTTTAAATCCAAATGAAATATGAAGATTAGTCACCTTTAAATGCAAAAGTAATGGTTTCAAATCAATTAATCACTAAGAGAAGATAGGTTTCTTTTAGGCAATCAAATAAAAAAGGACAATACAAAACACAGACTTCACGATGTGACTTTGACATTCATATATATGGACATCCGAGATAGAAGGATCAACAATTCCATGTTCCATATCGGTCTACACCGGTTCACAAAATACATAAAACAAAACACAACTCTGGCCTAATGAGGTGAAGAAGTTCATATATAGGGTTGCCCTTTCAAATATTTGAAGGGTCATTTTGGTGGTAGATCAAGTTTCATTTAGGAGTATGGGCATTGTATATGTACTTGGCATGTTTGCCTTTGGGTACCAAATAAAAGAAAAGAATACATGTCCTTTTCATGCAAATTGAATAGTTGGTGAACTTGTTCATATACATAGTGGGGGGGCTTCATGTCCTTTGTGATTTCTTTGTTCAAAATTCAATGAACTACCCTCCCTCTATTCTTTTTAAAATTGATATTCTCTTTTTACACTAAAATACTGCAATGTTTAATATGAATTTAGAAAATAAAATGCACACTTGATGAAAATTTCGAGTTTTTTCAGCCTCTCAGTGACCAAATAGAGAGATCAATATCGAAAATTATAGACCCACTAAATAATATCTTGAGTTTGTCTAAATTAACAGTCTAAATAAGTAAACTTTGGATTTTAGTGTGAGACATAGAGTTTCCGTATCTTAAATTAAACTTATAAGAAACCGAGTGGACTTGGTTTATCCTTAGGTTGCCCATTTTGGGGAGGTCTTCCTTCGGTTAGCCATAATTCTGTTTACGTACTTATGGAAGGAAAAGGAAGTGTTTGTTGATCGACAAAACAAAACGAACCTAAATATTCTTTTGTTGTCATCATCAAAGAAGGAATTAAGATATATTTTCTCTCAAAACTTACATGTCTATACTGTTCAAAACACCTGATTCCATTTTTTATAATATGGTCCTTCATAATTCCTTTTAAATGAAAAATAGTGGACCTGTATATATACATATATACCATCAGTTCCACAAGTACCTCTCTTCTTGTTTTAACCATGATTTATCCTTTGTCAATGTCTAAAGGTGGGGTGGAGGAGCACAATAACAATTAGGTCAAGTTGGAGAAGCAAGGTTTGGTGTCAAACTCATATTACATTGTTTCATATCATAATAATAAAATAGTCCATTATTAATAAATAAATATGGGAAATGCTAAGTTCACAATTTTTTGCCGAAATGATTTGGCATGCTCTTTTGAAAGTTTGACTAAATCTTGACTGTGAAAACGTGAACAACTCATAAAGAGAACGGTTCAGATTCAGTCAAACTTTGAAAAGAATCTTGTCACGTCATTTCGACAAAAACTTTGTCAATTTTTTTGTAAACGTAGCATCTTCCAATAAATATATACACAATAGGTAATATATATATATATATGTTAAATTCACGATTATATAAATAATCGGAGGTATGAACATGAAGTAAAAGACACGATAATTTAACGTGGTTCGGTCGAATACTCAAGACCTACATCCACGGAGAACAACTTCTTTATTATAATTTACCACATACAATTGTATGTGGGTTTGATCGGTTACATTGGTCAGACATAATTCGATAAGTTTGAATCCTAGAACCCTCTCCTATTTATAGATGACTTAGGGTTTAGGGTTTCCTAGTTCCTAATTACTAAACTAAGAAATAATACAAAATCTATCTAATATTACCATTAGATAGTTACAAGAGATATTCTGAATATAAGAAACTAAATCTTCACATATCTTCAATATATCTTCAATATTCTGAACTCTTCTTGATCGTCGGATCTCGTCTTCTCGATCCGTCACGTACATACACGTGTTACACATGTATATTATTTCTGCAACTTATCTTGACCGCCGGATCTCCTATTTTCGATCCTCCTTATGTAACGCATCCTATTACCCCCCCGCAAGTTGGAGCACGTAAATTTTGAAGTGTCCGACTTGGAGAGAGAAAAGGAAAATACTTCTTGATTCGTCGTATTCGTCTTCTTGCAACTCTTGGATTGTGGATGCGTTGGAAGATGATTGAACGATGATTAAGTCACAACCAAAAGGTTGGTAGTTGCGGTCAAAAAATTGAGCGAAAATCAATGACAACGAAACTACATGTATTTTTCTCATGTATGTGAAGTTGGTCATTGTATGAAGAAAATGTCAACAACTAAAAGGTTGTGATGATCAATATCTTGTCGTATAAAAACGTCAAATATGAACTTTAGGAGTGACAACAAAATAATGTTGTTTTGTTTAAAATCGACAAGAAATCATTGTCGTAATTGCCAAAAAATATTGGAGAAGAAACAACCAAAAAGATGGTCGACATTAAATTCATTGCCAAAAAAGGCAAGATTACGGATATAATTCCGAAATTAAAAATAGAGATATTCTATTCATGGAAGAGATATTCTATTAGGTGAAAAAATATTCCAAAATATAATTTGGTGGGAAAGGTCCAATATAGAATTGGAAAAAAGAAAATAATCATTAGAAATATATGATTATGAAAATTTTGCGGTTGAATTCCGGAATGAAAATCCAAAATAGGAATTCTTTCTCTGTTGAAAGAAAAGTCCAAAATTTTGGTAGAGAAATAAAATCGGCATAAACAAAGTATGACTTTGGAAATGTCACGGGTATATCCGGAAAGAAAAATAGATCAAATGAATCTATGTTAGTGTCACAAATAGAAGAGAAAGTGACAGAAAAATTGTGTCACAACTAGAAAAAGTTGGTTATAGGTGACATTAGAGAAAAGTTTGTCACAAACAATTTCCAACAGATGAACTGTGGCAAAAAAACTCTGTCACAAAACAGAGGGATGAGAAACTGTCCCAAATAAGAAATTTGGGGAAATTTAGTAACTTCTAAATTAGGGTTTTCCCTTTCTCAAAATTAGGGTTTCAAAATCAGAAGTTATGAAAACTAAACAAGATAAATCATATGGGATCTGTATGAGACTCCAAATTGATGATTTATATGATCCATAGAAATCAAACACGACCAAGAATCGCCGGTGATGTATCGGTTGTTAAAGAGAGAAAGCTCCAAAAGAAATAAGTTTCGGATTTGGAAATCAATCATAGATGATCGGGAATGGAATCAATCATAGATGAAAAGTCGCCATGAACCTAGTGATATCGTTGTAGGATTTCTCAAATTCGACCAAGAACACTCTGTCCGTGAAGAAGCTAGAGAGAGAAAGTTTGGTCAGCAATGGAAAAACCGAGAAGAAGTATGCTCGATGAGTCACCAAACCAAAGATAATTGGTTGGGATTAGTCCAAATCAATGGAATTAATTGATTGGTGATGGAAACCTCTCTGGGAAATTCAAGGAATGAAGCCGGAAATCGAACCCTAAAGTGGTTGTCTGGGTTTCTCTCGGGAAGAAGGTGAAATAACACGGGTCAAAGTGTATTGACCGAGTCAATGATGACGTAATGATGACATCATCACGTGTCATAAAACACGGGTCAAACCATATTGACTGAGTCAATAATGACGTCAGCGTGCTCATTAAGGGTCTGTTTGGTTGCAGACTTAACAAAAAAAAACCGGGTTGTCTTTATTCCGGAACGGGAAATGTGGTAGTTGAAAGTGAACCAGATCCGTGATTGTGGTTCCGAAAATTTCTAAATTTTAATTTCAGACCTATTTTAGGTCTAAAAAACTTCGAGAAAAAAAAAAATCCGAAAAAATCAAAAATAAATTTAGAATCATACCTTTGTCTGAGAGGAACTACGTCTTCGGTAAACTTTAATAATCTCACAAAAATTTCGAATCTCCTATTCTCGGTTGAAGTTTTTTTTTTTTTTCTACTTTACTTGATTTTCTCGTCATAATCACAAGACTAATCTTGGAAAACAAATCGTATACACGATTGGAATATAATATAATCACAACTGAAAAAAGTTGGAAATTTGCGGAAGCATAAAACACGAACAAATAACCTGCTCATGATACCATGTTAAATTCACGATTATATAAATAATCGGAGGTATGAACATGAAGTAAAAGACACGATAATTTAACGTGGTTCGGTCGAATACTCAAGACCTACATCCACGGAGAACAACTTCTTTATTATAATTTACCACATACAATTGTATGTGGGTTTGATCGGTTACATTGGTCAGACATAATTCGATAAGTTTGAATCCTAGAACCCTCTCCTATTTATAGATGACTTAGGGTTTAGGGTTTCCTAGTTCCTAATTACTAAACTAAGAAATAACACAAAATCTATCTAATATTACCATTAGATAGTTACAAGAGATATTCTGAATATAAGAAACTAAATCTTCACATATCTTCAATATATCTTCAATATTCTGAACTCTTCTTGATCGTCGGATCTCGTCTTCTCGATCCGTCACGTACATACACGTGTTACACATGTATATTATTTCTGCAACTTATCTTGACCGCCGGATCTCCTATTTTCGATCCTCCTTATGTAACGCATCCTATTAATATATATATATACTGTATAATTTATTTATTTGAACAACCTAATTCTTAATTTGTTTTATGTTATTAAAAATAACTTAAATATCATTGACATCAAAATATAATATGACCCCTTTTGAGCAGGTGGGGCGGCAAAGATACCCTTTGAATTATCAAAAATATATCAAAGCTTGCCTGGAGAAATATTAGATTAATGATAGATTCTCATTCTCTTAAACAATTTAATCATAGATTCGACTCTAGGTGTAAATTACTTCTGCATTTAAGTCAAAAATTTTATGTGATAAAATGGGTAGAAGTATTGGTGATATACTTTTCTTCTCGAGGTTTCTTTATTTCACAAAGTAATTGCCTTTTGTTTAAAAAAACAATCTTTTACATCTGTTAATTTTAGTTAGTGATCTCAATTTAAATTTTAATTTGAAATAAAATAGAATTAAGTAAAGGACTTTGTTTGTTTATCATGGAAACTAATAACTAAAGTGATAAAAAAAAATGAATTTTGCACCTTAAACAATATTAAGTTTTAGTTTTATCTAAGTAAATTATTTAGTGTTTGTTTGAAAATTAAATTTTTTATTTATATCATATCTTTTATAATGCCTAATTTATTTTTCGTCTTATATCCGCAATAAATGATAATTGCTCGTGGTAACCACTAACCAGTCCAATTTTCCAAAATAATAAAGGTCTTAACTTTTAGAATTTCTCTAAAGTTCCGAAAAAGGAATCATTTTTTCTACTATCTTACATTGAACCTTTTGACTTAACTATTCTCTCGTAATTCAAACTAAAAAAAGTATCTTATTTTGAGTCGTAATTATGTTAATTTAGTTTCAATAAATTGTCCATAAAATTGTATAAAAACAATAATATAATTATACGAAAAAAAAATCAGGTATTTTTGTTATTTTATTATAACGAACAGTAAGTTACTTCTTTTAGTTCGGATTATCCAATAGGGGTAAAGTCAAACCTCTTGTATTTTTCAACTCCTTAAAAGTAAAATGTCTACTCATTTGTTTATTTGGTTAAATAAGATCACAATCTCCCATTTGCCATTGACATTTTTCAAAATTTCTAAAGCTTTTGGTGTATCAAAATACCATTTTTCTTATTATTTATCTTAAGAATAACCAAAAGGTTTTGCATAAGATTTAACATTTATATTCATATCTTCAATATGAAGTTTAATAGAATATGTTTGAGAGATAGAAAGAGATTGGCATAATTTCCATGACTATATCTTTAAATTTAGGTTCTATTCACCTCTCCTATTGTTTGATTTGAATTCAAGTTTGTCTATCTTCTTGGTATAACAAAGTTCATTTGAGTTATCATTCTTGTTCTTGTTTCAAAGTTGAACAAATATATTAGCAGTTTTGAGTGGCTGTAAATGAACACTAAGAAGATCAAGAACCAAAAACAGAACGATGGGTCGTCAATAGATTACTCTTTCGATTCACCAAATAACCCATTAGAGAGATTTGGGTCTCAAGATTCTTGGGAGATGGGTGTTTGTTTTCGCTCTCCTTTACCAATCTCACAGAAAAGATTTCAACTCCCAATTGGCCAAAATTCTAGTCCTATTACCTCACCAAATAATACTATTTCGAGTTGCTTTGAGTCAATATCTTCTATGGTGCATACGAACGAAGGTTCCGTGGGCTTTCCTCAATATGAATATAATCATGGTTCTGTTCCTATATTATCTCAATTCCCCAAGAATTATGATCTAGATATCTCATCAAATCAATCTTCAGACGAACAATTCGCAATAAGTAATTTAGCAAAGGAAGACGATGTTGATACCTTACAATCTATCGTGAAGCGCCCTTTATGCACCAATCATAATCCTAAACCACTCGAAAAAGGCGAAAATTCCTACCTTCTACCAAGAAGTGAGTTCTTTCCTCTTCTTCAAGATGTGTCTTTGGGTCTTGAGGCCAATTTAAACGAAAAGAAGCGCGTAATTCTATTTGACAAAGACCAGAGTTCGAAAGTAAGTTTCTTATTTAAATCAACCTAAAATCTTTTGTTTAAAGTTTATACTTTTGACTACAGTTTTCTTTTAGGTTGGTTGTACTTCATTCAACTCATCACTTGGAGAAGAAAACTTCTATATTCATCAAGAAAAACAATCATGGAATCTATCGAACGGGTGTTATTCAGGTACTTCTGGTAGTAGCCCTGTTGGAATTGGTATTCCGACTTCTAATAAAACACGTATTCGTTGGACTCAAGATCTTCATGATAGATTTGTTGAATGTGTGAATCAACTCGGTGGTGCTGAAAGTGAGTTATAAACTACATATGTCCGCCTTTACGGTTAAGCTTAAATATCTATTACTTCTCCATATTTTACTTGATTTTTCGAACTCTGAATGCAGAAGCAACTCCGAAAGGAATCCTGAAATTGATGCAGACAGAGGGGTTGACCATTTTCCATGTGAAAAGTCATTTGCAGGTTTGTATAACTTATGACGACGTCCGATGTCTTAATCTTCGCTAAAACTATATTTTTTGATATCTTATTCGTATGACTTGCAGAAATATCGAACTGCCAAGTACATGCCTTTAACTACAGAAGGTAAATTTGTTTATTTTCGTATCCAAGCTTACGACAAGCCATTATTAGTCTATGGTTTTTGTTTACTAATCACAATTAAATTGATGAAGTAGACTCGAAAACAAGATCAAGTTAATTACATGTTTTACTACCTTAGACTAGCCTAGATTTCATGTCATTTATGTTTTGCTATTATCAAAAGAAAATGAATCAAAAAATGGTCCCCAAGTCTAAGCATAATATGGAAAAAGCTCTGTATCTGACTCATCCATAAAGAAAGTAGACTAGATCTCATGAATTTTTATCTTCAAGAATATTTTTACCAAAAGACATTAGACTTCACCTAGTGGCATTTTTTCCGAGAATTTCACAAGCAACTTTAAAATTTATATGTGATTTATTGGGTTTATGTGGGGTCGTCGAAGTTCAATATGTTCGCTTAAAGATGCAGTAGTCCCTTTCTTTGTTTCTCTGTCGCTACTACTGCACGGGTATCAGCAAAACCTACCCTTGTAGTTATCGAATTACACGTTTTCCTGGATGCCGAAGGCGTCCTTGGGGTGATCTCGTAGTTCCTACGGGGTGGAGACGACGGGGTCGGGGTCGGTCCATGGATTTTCCTTCCTTTTGTCGCATTTCGCTCAAAGGGTTGAAGAGAGATAGTGCCCAATCATAAAACCCCAATACTTGGAATAGTACGAGCGAGTTAGGTCAGGTTTACATGAGCCGAGTTAGGGTAGAGTCCTTGAGCATATGTTGGATTTTGCTAATGTATATGGTGTTAAAGAAACTACATCCGACTGCCTGAGTTATTAGAGTCATAAATCATTGGCTATGCGTCAACAGTTGGTAGCCCAAGTGGTTCCAAGGTGTTGACATAAACTCCAGAAATCCCTGGAGGTCTCAGGTTCTCTCCGAGAGAAGGTGGAATCTTTGGTTATTTGATTTGGGATTATTAGGGGTGTAAATAATGTAGTTGGGCTTTAGGCCATTGTCATGTTGGGCTATAGGCCCGGTTCTTGTTTCAGTTTGAGTGGGCAGTTATTGAGCGTATCACATCTTTGATGTATCAATGCCAAATGTAACGACATACGTAGATCGTAGTCGACTTCCAAAAAAAAAAAATCATTGGCTATGCCGATATACGAGTTTTAATGCTCGAAAGAGTTCTCATGGAAATCATTTTTGTTGCAGGAAAATCAGAAAGGAAAGCTTCTGGTAGTGAGCTACCATCGTTTGACCCTAAAACGTAAGCTTATCTATCTCAAATACAAATAATTTTTCTTCCTTAATACGTTGAATTTTCGCTAACACTCGTGGAGCTATGACAGTGGCATTGAGATCACGGAAGCGTTGAAATTGCAACTCGACGTTCAGAGGCGTCTGCATGAGCAGTTAGAGGTATAAACACATTTTCACTCATTCATAATAGATTTAGTTCTAGGACTTGTTCTTGATGCATTATGGTATTTTCTTCTGTGAATCAGATACAGAGAAACCTTCAGTTGAGGATAGAAGAACAAGGGAAACAATTACGGAAGATGTTTGATGAACAACATAAAAAGAATAAAACTCTGTTTGATGGACAAAACCTAGATTTCGTGTTTCCTGAAGAAGAGAAAATCAGTATTCTCGACGACGTTCAGGTTTTTCGCGTAGGAGATGAATCAAATACCCAATTTCATTCCAAAATCAGTTAGATTCATCATTCATATACTCACAAAAATTTGATCTCCAAATACACAATAAACAGAGAGAAAGCTGCAGAAAAAAATCTCACACAAGTGTTCTTACTGAAAAGCTCAACCAGTATATAACAGTATTCATCAATCATGCTGTTGGTCCAGTGATATGATATCCTCGTCGAGGAGGTTGTGAGTTCAAGTCTCAGTATAGTTTGTACTTCATGACATCTTTAATGTATAATTTCGCCTCCGCTTCTTGTGGGATATATACTTCATTGGATATCTTTGATGAACTCCAGCTCAATTTGCATAATTATTCTCTTCTGAAGTAAGAACCTTGTAGAAAGATAAATGAGAAACTAGGGTATATCAAACCATTGATAACATCTAGCCTGTATTGTGCTTTGCTTCTCAGCTTGTTAACTTTTAAGACAACTGAGCAAATGAAGAGAATGGCAGAAGTTCTTGGGATGAAATTGAAGAAACCAAGAGTGTGACCGCTTAAGCCCTAGTACCTACTGAATTTTGCCTGCTTTTGCCGTCCAGGGCCAAACCTACTTGCATATGCCACGAACTCGCTCGAAAGAGCTAAACACTAACTAAGCTTGAGACTGCACCAATAGCTCAGGCTCCAATGCTTCCCCAATGCTTCGATGTCAGCCTATAACATTGATCATCCTTAGAGATGAGACATCTTCGACTTCAATAATATCTGTGATGAACTGATGACCAAACGCAAGTTAGTACATATATTACCCAAAACTAGAAAATCCAGGCTTTTCTTATTTTGACACCAGAAGGTGCAAGTATATTATTCAAACAAAGAACACAAGGATAACTGAGACAATCTGCAAGCAAATAACCTTTTCAGATAAACTAAGTTCCCTTGCATCCGAAATATCCATTAGATATTCAATGAGTTCTTCTTAAATCCTGATACAAATACAATTTCGTTTTACCCTCCTGTTCAAATTCAGAACTTCAGAGAGCTGATCAACGTGACGGGCACATTGCCCGACTATCTGGGCACTTTCTGAAGCATTACCGAGTCCAAGGAAGCAGTATTCTACACAAACTCTCCGCCGTTTCATTATGATGATAGTCCCTCGGTGGAAGTAAACAGCTATAACTAAACCCATGACCTGCAAAGTAGCTAACAATACTTAGGGTGTATGAAATTTCTGTTGACGAGAGGAAACATTGAGATTGCCTTGTGTTAAAGATGGACTATTAGTTCTAACCATCTGAATCAAAATTTGAAGTGTTGTCTTGCATATTCTGGTTTTACCTTCTTTCAGATGTCCGAGAATAAGTGAAATATATATGGTCAACGCCTCAACGGATATAATCCAAAAGGTATAACCTTAAATTGCGTATCAAATAGGTATTACCCCCTCCCAGCATACTACTTATTGGACATGGTAGCTAGCTGCGTACAGGTACACGTACCAAGTAAGCGAGATCAGCATTCCAGATAACTCTGGCTAGACTCGACCTTCTAAGCTCATATATACAGTAATTACCATGAAACTTATTCAAACTTCTGATTTCTTACTTCTCTAACCCAGCAAGGTATATCTACCAAATCTGAGATTCAGCTGGTTTAGAAGACATATCAATCCCAAAAGCACAACTGCATGCAAAACAAAGTTGTTACCCCAACCACTGACCCAAAATATGTTAATACATGAAAGTTGATCCACATACCATACCAGGAGAAGCTTCTTACTTCCAGGTCATTGATCAACAGCGCGCAGAAGCTTATGAACTAAAACCACTTCCTTAATGGTTGTGCGATACTGCAATCATTTGTATCCAACTTCACAATGTCCAAATATGACAGAGGGCCATCTGGATCGGATATGCAGGGCCACCCATACCAATCATCATTTTAATCCATCTTCACATCACAGTCCTTTCTCTGTAAGCAAGAAAACGGTTCTACGACAGGGCAGTCCTAGTTGTCAAATGACTTGTCGGACTTCCAGTCTGGATACTAGAATAATCACTGTTTCACTTTACTTGATGCTTAGATTAAATAAATGAGTTGAAAAAATAACCAGCACAGATTCCAGCAAACTCATGGAGCTTGGCAAAGATTTCTGTAACATACCAAGAAAAGACGTGGTTCTCATACACTACTTCTAACGTGGACATCGATATAAGGGGGAACACGGGAACGGGAAAGGCTTAAATTGGGACATAAACAATAACATATTTTCTCATCTTTTTCTTTTGTTAACAAACATATTTTCTCATCTTAGTTACTTCTATGTAACATAGACACCCGTACAAGGTGTCAGACACGAGAATGAAGATTGTCTAAATGTGGACGTGAAATTACAGATTTACATTTCTCATCTAGCTATAAGTCATTTATTATTACTTACAGATTTACTGTCAATCATCATTGTTACATGACAAAACAGGTTAACCTTAAGTAACTTTTTAAAGCCCTAACAAGATTATGCCCAAGATCACACAAGATGCCCATGAAAAAACCCTTAAGAGTTTACCCACTTAGGTGACTCTGAGTTCCTCTTCCGTAAAAGAGTATGTCAGTGTTTAGCATGATATCCGAGTACTCAACATAGCATTCTAAAAATAGCTAAATAGCTAAGCAAAGTAACATAAAATATAAAAAATTAACTGTATATACCGACAAGAATTTTCTTTGAATATAAATAACAATGTTGAAAGCTTAGCTTGCACATGACGATTCCTTTAATCTTTCCCAAACAGCTGGTCCTTCTGGATGGAGATTTACAAGATATTTTACAAATCGTGCATCTGAACACGCAAGAATTGTACTCAAGGCCAACATAGGTCTTGCTACACCTTTCTCTCTCAGCCAAACATACATTGAGAACCTAAGATTAATTCTCTCTATATCATAACACAAATATGTAGGAAATACTACCAGAGATTGTAAAGGGTAACCCAAGTGGTTCACAAGATACTTGATTTTCATTTCAAGAACATCCTTAGTCTGGTTTAGCACTGGAGGTGAAATTTTGATCATGTTCGAGACATCATGGCAGTCTAATCCTGCATTTACTAAGCAGTCGAATCTCTCCTGCAACTGATCCCCTCGACCACGAAACTGCTTCAGAGCTTTCACCAAATCATCTGAATTTTCAACATACCCTATACTCAACAAGAATGTTGTTTTCTCCAGAAGATACCCGCCTTCGTCATTTGGCTGCTTTTTTAGAGAAGTAACCTTTGATAGTGAAGCCAAATCTACCAATTTGTGAGGGTCTTCCTTTATAATCTCACACAGTCTCTCAGGTCCTACTTTCAGCTGAGATAAAACCGTCCTTGGTTTCTTCTTCAAATAAGAATAACCAAGAACATGTGTATAGTTTTGAATAATCTTAGCAATATCTTCAGTTTCCATCTTAATCTCGGTCAGGAAATGCAAAGCCGCCCATAAATTTTTCGCAAAATTTCCCGCTAAGATTCGAGGATGTTGTATGAAGAAAGACAAAATATTTTTGCTTGACATACCTATTTTTAGTAATAAAGCTACCAAGATATACATCTTCTTCCCAGAATCTTCAAACAAAAACCCAGGATGTGAGTCAAATAATCTTCCCATTTCCTTCTTACTACAACCCATTTCTTCAAGAAAAACCATCATATCAAACATCCTACTCCAATTATATGTGTTTTCATCTGATAAATATCCTCTTATCCAATTATATTCAATCCCTAAACTATTCAACATCTCAAGTACTTTAACAAATTCTCGATTAACGCCACCAACCAAAAGTGTGGGGCAGCAAGTGACCAAAGCAATAACAGTAGGTTTACTAAGACCCAAGTTCTCATAAGCTCTCAATTTCGAAGCTAATACCCCATAATCATATCTAAAGATCTCTACCTCTTCCTTGTACATTTTCCCGATTTTACTACGAGGAATCCCATAATTGCAAAGAACATGATAATTCTCAAGCAAGATATCATCATCACTTAAAAACATCAAATCACGCGGAAGAAGTGACGAAAGCTCAGACGTTGATAAACCCAAACTCTCGAAGAACGGTTCAAACTCATTAATAGGATTATAACGAAGAAATTTCGTTAACGATCTAGTTATTTCTTGATCATTATCAACCTTGGATAAAAGATTTTGAAGAAAAGCAGGAGAATTCTTACTAATGTGTTCAGCATCAGTAAATGGTAAGTTCCTAGTACAATGAAGGTAATCAAATAGTACATCTTGAGCTTCGTTTCGAGCAGTTCGAGATACTCGGGTAGTAATTGAACAACTAGTTGATGTATTTGACATTGAAATTGTTGTTTTTGAAATATAACAAGGTCTACTACTATAAAAAGATTGTCTTCTTATCAAATTGAAATATCTTAATGGTTTCTCAGAACTAATAGGAGAAACAGAAAGAAGATTAAGATGCAAATACATTTCGATTCCTCTAGGAATTATTTTGATGATTTTACGAAGTACCATGACAAGTTGAAAGCAAGAATGAACACCAAAATGTATTATATAACTTACCCAAATAGATCCTCAATGAAAAAAAGCAAATTCTCGATCTGGGTTAGTTTGAATTCACCTCTCCTGATGAATCTCCATTTTAAACGGATTGAACTATACTAATAGACGAAAGAATAGAATTCCTAATTGATTATCCGACATTGATCAAATTAATCCTCATTCAATTTCACTTTGAACACACATTCATTAGATTCACCGTCCTTACTATAAGCATCCGATTAGCTTCTCTGGAGTATAATGCGGATTCTCTTTTACCTACCCAGTTACGGAAAAAAAGGTTGGACCTCTGATAAACCCTAAAAACTGAGATTTTGGGTATTTTAGACTAATTGCTATGGAAATGGAAGTGATATTCGCCTCCCCGGTGTTTCTGATTTGCACCCATAATTTCTCTATCTATTATACTATGCCCCCTTATTTTTACACGAGTGGTGTTTGGTTTTCTCTTATGGTTAGAATGGGGCTTGTCACATTCAATTCAAATGCACCAAAAATCAACTCAAATCAGCTATTCAGGCAAGACACGCATTACGAGTTAAAGAAAAATACATTTCATGAAATTTGATTCGAGTTGACGAGTTGACGAGTTGACTTAAATCTTGAGTGAGATTTCATATCTAACTTGAAGAATACATAAATACTTATTTGCTTGGGAAATGATAAAGTGACTTAGAAATTGGTACTTAGAGGGTGACATATTTCCTTATTTAGAAATAAAAACGGTCCCCACCGTAGTCAAACTTTGAAAAAACCTTGTCTTTTAGTGATTCCACATCAGCTGGGCACTAAAATGCCCAAAAAATTTGGGCTCTCTAGCATCTCCCTATTTGCTTTACATTGATATAACGGTATTTTCATGCTTCATAGACTTAACCTTTCGATTATATTGCTAGCTGAAGTGCAAACTCTTCAAGCAGAAGCCGAAATAAACTCGGATGTACAGAAAATAGAAAGCCAACTAAAAACTAGTTCACAAACGGGAGTTGAAACGAATGATAGATTGATTTTTATTTGATTGCATAAATAGATGACAGCAAAGTGTAAGATATCATTTGAAGTGCTAATCAGAAATGTTAGGTGTGCAAGTAGGGATGTCCACGAGACGAGTTACCTCTTTCCCAAGTCTGCCCTGTTAGTAAACGGGTTTTCTCATACCCGTCCCAATAGTTAATCGGGGTGGGTATTTAATTACCATACCCACCCGGATTAGAAGTTTCTTAACCATTACCGACCCGCCCCGTTTAACCGGAGTATTTTAATTTCAAATAAGTTATTTTAATCAAAATAATAAAAACAAAATTTTGTAGGGGTATAATTTTATCAACTATAAAGACTACAACTAATTATACGATATAAAATAGTTAAATCGATAATATAAGATAAAAACTTTTAGAAACGTATTATATACATACTTAATCGGGGTGGGGCGGGTTTTATTGCAAAATCTCAAACCCGCCCCCAATCCGGCAATTATTTTTATCTTCATACCATCCCCGCTCCGTTTAATAAACGGGGTGGTAGAACCCGGTTCATTAGGGGCGGGTTTGGACGAAAAGCCACCGATTTAGACTAAATTGCCACCCCTATGTGCAAGTCAGGTACTCAGCCCGAGGCATAACAATGGGCTAATTCGATGTTCGACCCCCAATTAGTGATTAACTCGAGTATTTTTTATCTTATATTTGTTTTGCAAGTTTGCAATTGGTTCATTTGGCTAGTATGTGTCCAAATGAAAAATTTAACCCTAATTTTGTTAAGTTGGGGGTTAAAATTGGCTCTGGCCACATATGGAGCCATATTTGATTTTTGGTCACAAGTCGGGCCCAAAATTGAAGTTTTGGCATCTAAAATCATATTACTAGAATACCCTTAATCTCCAAAATCCTTTTTGGGGGCAAAACCGAAGCTCCTCTAATGGCTGCTCAAATAATCTCATTCCGCTCTCTCGAGTTGTAAAACTAGGGTTCAGAACTGGAATCATCGGAATTGAAGGTAAGGCACTGAAATTCAAATCGAGAAAAGGTTATTAATTATTTTCTTCTCATTATTTGTTATAGAACAGATTGGATCTTTTGAATCTCTCTCTCTCTCTATTATCGTCTCTATTCTGCAACTCTAATCATGACCCAGTTAAAGAAACTCAGATTACCATCTAATCTCATATGGCCTTTCTCATATTCTCCAGAAAATCAATTTATTTCAACAATTTCTGGTGATCTTCATAATTTCAAGACCTCAACTTTATACAGTACTAGAGCAATGACCACTGAAAACCCTCATATTACAGAAGGAATTTCATCCCTTCATTGTAAAACAGTAACCCATTTACAGAAACTTAAGAAACCCTCTTCCCCTAAATGGGTTTTTTCAAATTGTCTCAAAAAGTATCATAGATCATCAAAAACCCTAATTTGTCTTGGTAATGGATCATTTCATAGCTTTAGAGTCTCATCCTATTATAGTAGTAGAGCTGAAAGAAGTGTCAATACAGAGGAAAACTCTACCCTTGATAGTCAAATAGTAACTCGAATTTCTCGAAGAGTTCGGGAGGCTCAAGAATCTCTAATGGAGTACTTACATGTTACCAGAACTATCCCATATACTGAAGCAGAATACATTAGTCAAAATTCACCAAAATTTTTAGAAAAACTTATGAAGAAGGTAAAAAACGAAGAAGAAACAGGGAAATCATTGGCGAGGTTCTTTCGTTATCACCCCATTAATGAATTTGAACCCTTTTTGGAGAGCTTAGGTTTACAACCTTCAGAGTTCTCCACATTACTTCCTAAGCATTTGATGTTTCTTATCGATGATGATATGTTACTTGAGAACTATCAGGTTTTATGTAATTACGGGTTTGATCGTTCTAAAGTTGGAAAGATTTACAAGGAATCAACTCAAATTTTCAAGTATGATTATGGGGTTTTGATTTCGAAGCTTCGAGCTTATGAAGAACTAGGCCTTAGTCGATCTAAGGTTATTAAATTTGTAATTTCATCTCCTTCTCTTTTGGTTGGGGATCTTAATGAGAACTTTTCCCAAGTTTTAGAGGAGTTGAGGAACTTAGGTTTAGATGATGATTGGATATCAGAGTGTCTGAGTGATAATAATTCTTGTTGCTGGAGACAAATTCTTGCAAATATCTACTTCTTTGAGACAATGGATTATAATAAGGAGGAATTGAAAAGCTTGATAAAAAAGCACCCAGGGCTTCTGCTGGATGCTTCAGATTCAAAAGTATTTTTGCTTATCGGGTTGTTGTTGAAATTGGGATCTAACATTAGCGAAATCTCCTCGCTGTTTCTGCAAATTCCTCGAGTCAAAATCGAGGCGTTCGTGAAGAATTTCAGACAGAGCTTGCTGTTTCTTCTTTGGATCGACATGGAAGTTGATGACATTAGGATAATTTTACGCGAAAACCCACTCTTGTTAGGTTCATGTTTCTTGAAGAAACCCAAGAGTGTCCTCAGTGGACTAAATACTGGGAAGAAACGCCTCTGTGCAATTATAAAGGATGATCCTAATCAGTTAAAAAATTGGGCTCTTGGATCTGCTATCAAGCCATTGCCGGACACAGGAGAGGACGAGAGATCACTGATGCAGAAAACCGAGTTCTTGATAAACTTGGGTTTTGAGCAGGATTCTGATGAGTTGAAAAAGGCGATTAAAGTTTTCCGAGGAAAAGGAGGAGAACTTCAGGAGAGATTTGATTGTTTCGTGAAGTCCGGTCTGGAACCCGAAGTTGTTTCTAAGATGATTAAAGGGGCTCCACATGTTCTCAACCTATCAAAAGATGCGATCCAAGAAAAAATTGATTTTCTTGTAAACGAACTCCAATATCCGATCTCTTCTTTAGTTAAATTTCCGGCATTTATTTCATATACAAGAGAAAGGGTTAAACTTAGGTTTTCGATGTGTCATTGGCTCAAGGATGAAGGAAAAATTACTTCCGAGTTGGCTTTGAGTACTATTCTTGCATGTTCCGATAAGATGTTTATAAAACAGTATGTAAAAAGTCACCCTAGAGGTCTTGAAGTTTGGGAAAACATGAAAAAAACACTGTCTTCAAGCTAGAGAATGCATAATATTATTTGCACTTATATTATTCATCTTGCGCAATTCTGGCTTCGTTGAAACTTGAAACCCTTATTTCTGTGATCTTTTCACTTATGTTGCTATCTCTTGATCGGTTAACCTAATCTATTGAACGAGTAAGGCTCGAAAAAATACATGTAAAAGCCTCGGAATGGCTTCATTTGAAGATCCGCACACCAACATATAACCTGCTGGTCTACTAAGTTCTCTCAAGATAACACAAAATCTCCAAACTGTTCACTTGAGCCTGAGAGCAATCTTACCAGGATTATAAGGTTAAGCTTGATCTTCATGATCAGTGCAACAGAAGATTCAGACCAAGCGTCAAAATATCGAAGGTAGAATATTTTTTTCTATTTCTGTCTTTATTTTGTGTTTTTCTGCAGATAGCTACTTCATGAACAAATGTGAGTAATTAAACAATCGATCAATGCAACACGAACTTCTTTCTAGTTAGCTTATATGAATCTGATACACAAGGTAAAGTTCAAAGAAGCGTAGTTGAGTAGAGAGGAATTGATATTCTTGTTACAGGATTTCAAATTTCAACCATGAAAAGAAGATGTGGGTGAAGCAGAGTGAGGGATGCCTATGAGATCAAAACCTGCTTATATAGTCTATGGGGGCTAAATGAACTTGGGTAATCTGAAGTAGAGACCTTTATGAAGTGAAAGATATGTTTCTAGTACATCTCCACTTGAAACCTTCGTATTTTCGCATTTCGAGTCTTCTGTGTTTGTGATAGTTGAGACAGTTTGGATGTTTGAGATTGTTTAAAATGAAAATCCACTTAAAGTGCTTTCGCTGATTGATATAGATTGGGCTTGGACGGAGTCAATAATAATTGGGCCTGAAGGTCCTGGATACCCAATTTTAAAGGGGGATTCACTGGTTGAGATCGATGTCAGATTGAGCGAGAACCAATTCCAAGTTGTATTAGAGCACTCTCCTATACGCGAGAACCAATTCCAAGTTGTATTAGAGCACTCTCCTATACGCGGGTACCTAAGAAAACACACTAAATTCACAATTCTGAATTCAATAGAGGCAAGATCCACCATTTACAAGTGTTTTTTAGTCTCAAGATAGTGTTGATTGTGTTAGATAGAAGGTGTCCCACTAAGAGTTGTAGCTTTAGGAGTTTGTATAGCATTTTCCTTTTCTTTCACTTACAACAGTATTTGGGAATTGCCTTTTGGGAACAAATTGTAACAGAGAAGGGTATTGACTCTTGAGTAGAAGTGAATACAAGATAAAGTAATTTTGGTTGGTATTTTTGGCCTAAACCCTAGCTAACTAAAGAGTTAGAAATCTAAATATATCTCACCAAATCTAATCTTTCCCTTTGCTTGATAAAGAGGGTTAAAGGGAAAAAAAGAACAAAGTTAAAACGGTTGAATCTACTTTAAAAGGACAAGTAGGAGAAAACATAAATGTATTTGATCTTGTGAATATCAAACGAACTTGTTCCTAGGAAGAAATAGAAATGACAAAACAACACAACAAATTGCCTCAAGTGAGGAGTGATTTCTATGAGAGGTTTAAAGTACTCTTAACATTGTAACATTTAGTAGTCTTTTTAAGAAGCAAGAACCTTTTACTCTCAACTCCTTTAGCGAGAGGTTTTTTCTTTTGTTACAGAGTCATACTTCAAAGTGTTAGATCTGATTGACGAATATATACTAAAATCTCTTTAGGGGAATCAGAGAAACAAAATGAAATATTTCTTTTGTTAACGAAGGAAGATTGATGTGACACTTGGTAAACATTGAGTTTGTGGCTTTATGTAATTACTAATTACCATGTTAGGGGAATGTACCCTAGAAATGTTTTTTTTTTTGGGTGCTATCAAGGAGAATCAAGGACGATGGGATTACAGGCCTCAAACCAGTAGGCCCATCTTTAAAAGGCCCATTAAATATAAACGTGCCATGTGGGCCATCTCCTGCCTTTTTCATACTTCAACATCAAGGCTTCAAGCCATAATCACTTTTACATGTTTTTGTATTATTTTTTACTTTCTTTTCAAGGTATAATTTTATATCAAGTGCAGCTCAATCAATTTGTCAAAAAAAGTCTTTCAAAAAAAAAAAAAAAGTGCAGCTCAATTAGTTGGACACTCCTCCCAAAATTAAGAGGTCAGTGTATTAGGAGAGGTGTTTTACTCTATCGAATTATTTCATGCAATTATAAGCAATTAACAAAGTAAAAGTAGTATATGATTTTTGATAGTCTAAATGATAAGTTGTGGTGCCGACCGTTTCGCGTTGTATTTCCATGATGTATAACGAATTTAAAGACTCTTGAAGCCTTTTGTCAAAAGAAAAATACTAGAAAATAAAGTAAAATACAATAAAATAGACAAATATTATCTGTACTCGGAGAATATGTTTAAATATCTTACTTTGCCTTTTTTTTTTTTGTTGAAATTTCTTACTTTAAAAAATGCTTCAATGGTGACACAAAATTGAAAAAGGTAATCTCACATACTATGTAATATGGGAGATTTTAAAAGGCCTCCCCGTTTTTGTTAAAAGGCCTCCCCATGGTTTCGTTGACTTAGTAAAAGACATTTGACTTAGCTTGGTTAAAGGACCCCCCTCTTTGAATGGGTGAAAAAAACCCCCTTTAAAGGTGTATTTCACCCACATTTTCTCTCCATCATTTGACCACGCCACATCATCATCTTCTCCGGCAGGGTCGCCGACCGGCCAAACTTCCGGCCGGCGACCTTCAAAATTTTTTTTTTTTATTCTCTCTCTCTCTCTAAAAACAAATTTTTTTTCTTTTTTTTTTTTCTAAACTCTCTCTCTCTCTACAGATCTAGAGAGAGAGTCCATTGAAGGTCTGCGAACAGATCCATTGAAGGTCTGTTCGCAGACCTTCAATGGATCTGTTCTCTCTCTCTCTCTCTAGATCTGTTGAGAGAGAGCGAGAGTTTAAAAAAAAAAATTTTTTTTTTTTGGGAGAGAGAGAATAAAAAAAAAAAAAAATTGAAGGTCGCCGGCCGGAAGTTTGGCCGGCCGGCGACCCTGCCGGAGAAGATGATGATGTGGCGCGGTCAACATCACCGGTCTTGGGTTAAGTTTGACCTAACGGCGTTAACTTTGCCGTTAGATCAAATATTGATGAAGGAGGTGCTCTTTTGTAGAGGGGGCCCTATAACCAAATTGGTTATAATGAGGGGCGCTTTTAGCGGGGAGGCCTTTTAACAAAAACGGGAGGGCCTTTTAAAATTTCCCATGTAATATTGATATGAAAGATTTAAGTTATATAATTAAATCTTTCCATTTTTCAAAATAAGGATAAAGGTTAACTTTACAAAAATGGGAAACTAGCAAATTAATGGTTTTTTTTTTGTAAAAATTGATTACGATCTACGGTAATAGTTAAAATGACATTGATACATCAAAGATATGAGAAGTACGATAACTGTCAAATTCAAACTCTTACAAAAATGGTCTTAAAGTCCAACTCAATTGTAACCTAAAGCCCAACTACGTTATTTACATTACCCCTTATTAATTGAAGTTCAATAAACCATGGAATCCACCTCTTCTAAAAATCCAACCTAGAACCTCCATAATTTTGAAATTTATGTCGACATTCTCCACCCCTTGGACAACTAAGTGTTAACTAATGACCTTATGATGAACATATATCAATACTCAAACTAGTTTATAGAACAAAAAACATGATTGATTAAAACATGAGAATGGATCAACCTCATGCCTCATAGCAAGATTATGTTATGATACTGCTACAACATGAATGTTAAAATGAATACGAATTTTTTTAATATCCAGTGACCATTTTATGTATCATCATTAGTGGTTGTGCAATCTGAATGGAGCACGAACATCATAGGGAACAAGTGGAGTTTGAGATACACACTCAGGGAGAGGTCATACCTCAAATAGATGAGCAAAAAGAAGAAGATGAACCGGAAGAGGAGGTTCATTACAATCTTGCGAGGAACAAGCAAAGAAGAGAGATTTGACCACCGAAAAGGTGTGAAATCATAGATATGGTTACATTGTGGGAGAAAACATTGATAGGGGTGAGCCATGCACATTTGAAGAAGCTACAAGGAGTTATCAGTCGAAGCAATGATCTTCGACATGAATGAAGAAATTGAATCTCTTAATAAGAACAGGCTTGAGAATTAGCCAAGAAGCCTCGGGATCAGAAGATTGTTAGGAACAAATGGGTTATCAAGAAGGAGTGAATCTTGGAAGTGGAAGATGCACGATACATAACACAGTTGGTGGCTAAGGGGTTTACACAACGAGAAGGGATAAACTTCAATGAGGCATTTTCACATGTTAAACGTAGCTCTATTAGAGTGTTACTTTCTATTTTTGCTTTAAATATGATCTAGAATTGAAAAAACTTGATGTTAAGACTGCATTCTTACATGGTGAGTTGGAAGAACAAATATATATGCGTCAACCAGAGGGTTTGAGGTTCGTTGTAAGGACGACCATGTGTGTTTGCTGAAGAAATCCTTGTATAGATTAAAACAGTCTCCTAGATAGTGGTATACGTGTTTTAACACCTTTATGACAAAAACGGTTATGAACAGAAGCAAATATGATAGTTGTGTACTTGTGTGTATCACAAGAAACTATTAGACGGTTCTTATGTGTATCTACTCATGTATGTTGATGACATGCTGATAGTTTGCAAGGATATGTCGGACATCCACATGTTAAAAGATCAGCCAGGGAGTGAATTTGAGATGAAAGACTTGGGTGTGTGAAGGAAGATATTGGATATTGAGATACGGTGAAGGACCTGAAAGGTGTCCCTACAAGGTCTCCACCCGCAAGTATACGAGCGTCAGGTCATAAACCCGGTTAGACCGGGTTCGACCCATAAAGGTAGAAAAGTCTTTCAAATATCAAAAGAGTCGAAGTAAGACAAGTGAGAGAGGTGTCGTCCGATAATTCGTGATGATAAACCTACGACTATGTGTGGTCCGATCTAATGTGTCTAAGTAAAGTCGAAATTCGACTCCTAAAATAGATATTTATAAGCACTACGTATACCCGGAGATTATAAGTAGTCAAACAAACGTCCTAGTCGGTTAAACACGAGTCACTGAAGGTGTTGTCTCTTTGCCTAACTATGCAAAGTTCGTGACAAGACACGTAAAATTTTAATTTAGGCTACGATCGATAACACTTAGCTTCATCTATTAACTATGTGAAGTACAAGACACATGAAAATATGATTGAAAGGATAATCGAAATAAATGAACATGAGTTCGTAATCAAAATATTAAATCATCACATACATAATCATAAAATTCATGAAATTCTTGTTTTAGTTGGTCTATAGGAGGTTTTCATAGGAGGGATTTACTCTCACTTTAATTCATTGCGATCTTGTTCTTTTCTCTCTACTACTTTTCATTTATGAATTCTACGAATAACCAATTTCTACAGCAATTTTGTTGCTTTGACGACAAACGACCTCATGGAAGGTTTACAAGATACAAGATCAATCAGCCTTGTCTTAGCATTACACATTTTTTGTTTGCTGATGACCTCATTATTTTTAGTAAATCTTACATTGAAAACCCAGATATATACTGTTATAGAACTCATGAACCACTATTCAAGCTTCTCTGACCAACAATAAATTACACTAAATCTTTTTTGTGCCAAGTCTCAACTGAGATTTTATTTTCAATGTGGTATTACCGAAGTCTTCAACTCAAAAGACATCTCCAATATAATACTTTAAAAATTGATTAAATTTCATTTCCTACTTGGATAATTTTATATTTAATATTGAGTGACAAGTGAGATCCTCAATGTAAATCTCAAGTATTGAGTTTCTTATTGAGACATCTTATAATTAAATGACGTCACATTATCTTAAGAGTCAAATTGAGTTTTGCATTGTACACAAAACCCTAAAAAACTTATATGTCGATTAATTGTCCTATGTCTAGTCTCAATTGAGATTATCTTTCCGAAATGACACTAATAAGATCCTCAATTTAAAAGACAACTCCAATACAACACTCTAAAAGTTTAAAAATACTTTAGTGTCATTTTCTAGATGGACAATTTTGCTTTTAATATATAGACAATTGTAATCTTAAAAAGAAATCTCAAATATTTTTTTTTTTTGGGAATATGAAATCTCAAATATTGAGTTTATTCTTTAGACACAATTAAATGTTGCCACATAATTTAAGGACAAAATTGAGCCTTGGATTAGAGATAATTTTTTTTTTTTTTTTTGTAAAAAATGAAAAAAATCTTAAGAATTATCTTGATTCTTCACAAATGTATATAAGGAAAAAAATTAATTTGAATAAATGGTTTTTTCTTTCAATTTGAAGCTAGGGTTTTTTTTTTTTTTTTTTGAAACAGACAATTTTGCTTTTAACATTTAGACAATTGTAATCTTAAAAAGAAATTTCAGATATTTTTTTTTGGCCAGCGCTTTGGGGAAAGCTAAAAAGTTTCCGGGGTGTGAAGACTTGGTCAAAAATTGGTCAATTTTGTTTGACAATTTTATTTGGGGGAAAGCAAAATACTTCTCCACCTCACCTCACTCTCTCTCCACCTCACCTCACTCTCTCCACCTCACCTCACTCTCTCCACCTCACCTCTATCTTCTCCGATTAGGTCGCCGGCCGGCGACTATTAAAAAAAAAAAAAAAAAAAATTCACTCTCTCTCTCTCTCTAGAAACTCCGGCGAAGGGGTTTCCCTTCGCCGGAGTTCCGGTCTGTTGAAGAACAGACCCGTCCGTTCTATTCTTCAACAGATCCGGTCTTCAACAGACCGGACTGGTCTGTTCTTCAACATACCCGATCTGGTATGTTCTTCAACAGGCTAGATCGGTCTGTTGAAGAACAGACCGGGACTCCGGCGAAGGGAAACCCCTTCGCCGGAGTTTCTAGAAAGAGAGAGAGAGTGAAAATTTTTTTTTTTTTAATGGTCGCCGGCCGGAAAATTTTCCGGCCGGCGACCAAATCGGAGAAGACAAAGAGGTGAGGTAGAGAGAGAGAGTGAGGTGAGGTGGACATAGAGTGAGGTGAGGTGAGGTGGAGAGAGAGTGAGGTGAGGTGGAGATAGAGTGAGGTGAGGTGGAGAGAGAGTGAGGTGAGGTGAGGTGGAGATAGATTGAGGTGAGGTGGAGTGTTTTTTTTTTATTTCCCCTTAAAATTTATTTCCCCGGAAAATCTTTAAAATTTTACATATTCCCTTTAAAATTTCATACCCCGGAAACTATTTAGCTTTCCCCAAAGCGCTGGCCTTTTTTTTTGGAATCTGAAATCTCAAATATTGAGTTGATTCTTTAGACATCTTAGAATTAAATGTTGCCACATAATTTAAGGTCAAAATCGAGTCTTGAATTAGGAATAATTTTTTTTTTTTTTTGTAAAAAATGAAAAAAAATCTTAGGAATTATCTTGATTCTTCACAAATGTATATAAGGAAAAATATTAATTTGACACAAATGTATATAGGGAAAAATATTAATTTGCATAAATGGTTTTTTCTTTCAATTTGAAGCTAGGGTTTCTCTTTTATTTTTTGTTGAAATGGACAATTTTGCTTTTAATATTTAGATAATTGTAATCTTAAAAAGAAATCTCAAATAATTTTTTTTTTTTTTTTGGAATCTGCAATCTCAAATATTGAGTTTATTCTTTAGACATCTTAGAATTAAATGTTGCCACATAATTTAAGGTCAAAATTGAGTCTTGGATTAGAGATAATTTATTTATTTTTTTGTAAAAAATGAAAAAAATCTTAGGAATTATCTTGATTCTTCACAAATGTATATAAGGAAAAAGTTAATTTGAATAAATGGTTTTTTCTTTCAATTTGAAGCTAGGGTTTCTCTTTTTTTTTTGTTGTTGAAATGGACAATTTTGCTTTTAATATTTAGACAATTGTAATTTTAAAAAGAAATCTCAAATATTGAGTTTATTCTTTAGACATCTTAGAATTAAATTTTGCCACATAATTTAAGGTTAAAATTGAGTCTTGGATTAGAGATAATTTTTATTTTTTTTTGTAAAAAAGGAAAAAAATCTTAGGAATTATCTTGATTCTTCACATATGAATATAAGGAAAAAAATTAATTTGATAAATGGTTTTTTCTTTCAATTTGAAGCTAGGGTTTCTCTTTTTTTTTTTTTTTTTGAAATGAACAATTTTGCGTTTAATATTTAGACAATTGTAATTTCAAAAAGAAATCTCAAATTTTTTTTTTTTTTTGGAATCTGAAATCTCAATTATTGAGTTTATTCTTTAGACATTTTAGAATTAAATATTATCACATAATTTAAGGTTAAAATTGAGTCTTGGATTAGAGATAATTTTTTTTTTTTTTTTGTAAAAAATGAAAAAAATCTTAGGAATTATCTTGATTCTTCACAAATGTGTATAAGGAAAAAGATTAATTTGATAAATGGTTTTTTCTTTCAATTTGAAGCTAGGGTTTCTCTTTGACCAAACAAAAACAGTAAGTAATTAACGCGTTTATATCATGTTGGAGTCATGGAGTGGAGTGTGGAATTTTCTGAATGGGCGTGTAGTAAACAAGACTAAACCATCTTTCTTCTTTTTACATGTGGGAGTGGGAGCTTACCTGGCTTGTTAAAAAAGACCATTTCTTATCACTTTAACCCTTTAAGCTTTGGAAAATATTCCACGTAAGAATCTTGCCGGCCACGTGTACATCAGAAATAATGTTTCTCCACTTTATAATTGCCACGTAAGACAGGTTATGAAAAGCAAATGCTACCCCAGGGAAGAGGTTTAGACGGTCATCCTGAGAAGTTAATTTTTACAATTTTAATTTTAATTTTTGTAAGATTTTTTGTTTTTTTCTCTATTTTCATTTTTATTATTCTACAAAAGCCAATCAACAAGTATCTCCTCACCTCTCTCTCTCTTTCTCTCTCTGTTCTCTGTCTTTGCTGTCTGTGAAGTTGAAGCTCAGATGACAGAGATTACCCTTTGAATCTTAAAATTCACCTTACTTTGGGAGGTATCCTGATCTGGGTTCTCATTGGTTTTTCCTCTAACTTAGATTTTTCTATTGAATCTTTGGTTCTTTACTTGTGGGTATAGAGAAATACCATTAACAAAAACCAACTTTTTTAGGCTCTTTTCTATTCAGAAGATAATCAGAGAAATGGGTTTTGAAAGAGACTCAGTTTAATAATAATCAGGTCAGTTTCATCTCTCAGTTATTACTCTTTGTCTTTCTTGTTCTATCTTAATAGTATTAGTATTAGAAGATCATTTTTATTGCAGGTAAAAACATGTTTATCTATTGATATTGGGTCTGAAACTATTGTTGATTTAATCTGTTCTAAAAGGGAGATTTTTTTCTGGGTAGTTCATGGATTTCTCTTTAATGGGATTTTGGGGATTGTTTGTTATTCTTAAATGATGATTTTGATGATTGATTCTTACTTGCTTTCTTGTTTCATTGTCTATTTTGGATTTCTATCCTAGTTGTTTGAAGTGATAATAGTGATAACTTGCATGTTCAGATGTTCTAAGATACATCCACAAAGGAAAAACCTTTTTTACTTCCAGATTGTTAATCCATTTTATCTGATTATATGGATTTGTATTTCTGAGTGGTTTTATCTTATTATTGTGGGTTTTTTATTTTCTTCTTGTAGATGTTGATTTTGTGTTTGTGATTATCTAATTGTCATATTCTTCTTTACCCTTATGATCCATCTTTGTTTTTGCAGAGAGCTTTGTTAATTGTTTAGGATAATTTTCGGCGAAGGGTTTTTCAAAATCATGGGTAGAGGTAGAGGAAAGGGGAAGAAGTTGACTGTTGTTGCCAATCATGAGGATCCAATCAGTGGTGGAGAGGAAACACTTCCTGCATACAAGCGAAGGGGAAGACCACAAAAGCCACTAAAGGATGAGATTGATGAAGAAGACATTGAGAAAATGGAAGAGGAAGAGATGGAGACTGTGAAATCCGCTGTTTCTGCTAAAGAGGTGAAAACTCCGATCGCGGTGGAGACTGGAAAGAAGAGGAAGAAGCAATCACAGGCTAAAGAGAATTCAGATTCGGGGAAAGAAGAGAATGGTGCTGCGACCACATCTAGCTCAGAGAATATCAAGCCTAACAACGGGTTTCGTCACATTGGTAGTAGGAGGAGGAAGAGTAAACCTCGTAGGGCAGCTGAAGCTGGTGTCGAATGCAAGTGAGTTTGGATCAAAAACCGAAACGGGTTTCTACCCTTTTCTCTTCACAGAATCTCAGATAAATATTGGACCTGGAAATGAGACCTAGTTTCATCTCTGGTTTCCTATTACTTTCTTACTTCTCTTTTTCCCCAGTGAATTTTCAGTTTAATGCTAGTTGTTCTTGGATCATTTTGTTAGGGAGATTTTGGATCTGGTTATACTGCTTTATAATCTTCCATTAAGCTACTATTGTCTGATATTTCGTCTCGTTTTCTCATTTCATTTGTTGAACTTGGCATGCAACCCTAAGCTTCAATTTTTGATCGAGCATCCATGAAGTTACTACCATTGGATATTTTCTCTAGTTTTGTCATTATGACCCCAAATCTTCTTTATTTCCTTATCTATTTTCCATGTAGCTATAGGACATCAATCCTGCCGTATATGTTTGCTATATGCATTCGATAAAACGAAGTTTTTTACTTCTAGAGAAGTAGAGAAGTAGTTCCATGATTCAACTGATCTTATAAGGTCAAGTAAGATAGTTTTTGCTTCTTGAGATGGTTTTTAAGCTTTGGTTTCCAGAAATATCGTTCCATTTCATCCTCCTTTTCATTTCATTTTTTTTTCTTTGTTTCTTGCTCTGTTGGTTTACGGTTTTAACATCACTCATTAGATTGTCTTACTAAGGGAAAAAAGATAAACTCTTTATTGGGTTTTGCATTAAGTTTCCTTCTGTGATATGTTATAATTGAATTCGTTTACATCTCCTCCTCCGGTATTTCCTTTTAGAACTTATCTGTCGTCGCACTTCGTGGATATTACTACATTTTTGTTGTTGATCAACTAACGTACAGAATGGAAGGGGTATAGTTAAACTGTTGAATCAGTGGAGGCACAATCATTCGAACACTTTTTCGGCAATATACCTATTGTGAGTTACTATCTGAATTTGCACATTTGTTTGCTCTCTGCTTTCATTTACATTGTTTTCGTTCATAATATGGTTGGAGTGAAGCGCCATCTTAATTGATACAAATTGGAGAAAGCCTCCATTTTGACGCAGCCCTCCTAACCGGGGAACACGATATTACTCTCCCCTTCATTTTATTATCTACTTCGTTTCCTTTCATATACTTTCCATTTTATTCGTAGTGTAATTAGTTTAAATGTGCTTCTATTCATATTTTGTTCTCTTACTGCCTTGTTTGTCTCTAATTGCTTATTCGAGGAATTAGAGGCTTATCAGGACGGGGTTATCATTTCTGGAAATCGGCTTTTATGCCTTACAATTAGCTTATTGAGAAGTCTTAAAGTTTGAGTGACAATATATGATATGAGCATAGGGTTTTCGACAATTATCACAGCTAATGCTCATCTTTCCAAGGCAATTATACTCATATCTTTGACTTGTTCGAATCTTAAAGATTAAGTTTACTTTGAGTTGGTTATTGCTCATAGATTTTCAAGGGTTTTATCTGTAAGACATTATAATGTAGTCTTTATGGGCATGGAGGGTCAGCACTCCTGTTACATGCTCATTATATGTTCTAAGAATTTGGATCTCGGATCTTTTAGAATGGTTTAGAAGCACATCATCAAACTAGCATAAAAGTATTTGATCGTAAAATCACGGACTTTAATCTTTGAAGACATCGTTTCTTGGAAGTACAACGCGTGAATTAGTTCATGCGCAAATCAGGCAAATGAAGATCATTAAGTTATTTCCTCTATTGACATTCATATGAGGAACTTCCAACTGTTCCTTTTTCTTCTATCTTTTATAAATGTTTAATTACTCTTGGAACAACCTAAATATCTCTGATTAGGTTGAAATGCAACATGGGTATGCATATATTAGGTCATTTTCCATATCCTCGGAATTTCTTTCTCAGAGTTTGTTGGAGATTGTTTTTTTGTGTTCGGTGATTGCGACATGCCTTTTGCAGAAACACCTATAACAGCTTATTATAGCTATTACATGATTCTAAGTTTGATACTTCAATTATACGAGTCTTTTATATACGCCTGTTGGGGTTTTATGCTTATTGTTTATAACAAATCTAAGCAGGGATTTTGCCACAGCTTTTCTTTTACTTGCCCTAGTACGTAACAACGTAGTTTGATCCGTATTTGTCGAGTTGGGGGACGGGAGGAGCTATGAGTAAGTTACTTGAGCTCGGTGCCGTTGTAAGTACCGTCAGCTACTCTTTCGTAAACCATCGCTAGGGTTTTCCTTTTTTATCTTTCTTATTGCTTAGTTCTCTTTCTAAAGCTAAGTTGGATCTGGTATAACTAAACTAATGAGGTAGAAAAGAATTATACAGAGACTAACACTTTTGGGTTAGAATTGAGGAAAACTTCATGAGGATCTCCCGAACGTTTACGTATCAACAATCACCAGCTTTTCTTGCGCTCGAGTATGGTTGCTGATTTTTCTACGTAGTTGGGCTCAAAACTCGCTCGGTTTGCTCAACTGAGCCAGCAGAGTGACACTCGTAAATCGTTGTTTTCCGGATGTATATATATACATATATATATATATATATATATATATATATATATATATATATATATATATATATATATTATATACAATTTATCTTATACGCAAATATGTGACTTTTTTTTTTTTGTTGAAACGCAAATATGTGACTTGTTCTGCTACTTTTCGAAATTCCATAGAAAAATAATTGGAAGTATAGAAAGAAATAAAGGGGGAAAGGGGGGAGGAGATCTTAGGAAAGAGTTTCCTAAACTCAAATTGGGTTTGGGGCTTGAGGTTTAGGGCTCGGGGCTGGGTTTGGGCTCGGTCTTGGGCCTAAGATCGGGCTTGGGCCTAAGGTATGACTCAGGCCTAAAATTGGGCTTGGGCTCGTGACCTTAACTGTTCAGGAATTTAAGAGGTTTGTGGAAAAAATGCATATAGAAATGAGCATGTGACTGATTGGTTATCTAGTTCAGGTTCAGGGGCATTTTCGCTTGACGGATATGGAATGGACGATCGTGTGTCTTCGATCTCAAACCAGAAATTGAATTCTGTTGGAATTTATTCCCCCGACAAATAGAAGGAAGGTGGATTTGAGATTCCTCCTTCATCACCCCAAACGTCTAGAATTCAAGTTTGTTTTAAAGTTGGTGAACAATTCCAACGACCAACCCTCCCGATTGCATCACCACATGAAGTGATCGACCAAGCAGGCTAAATCCACCCCCCTCGTACTGCTCTTGTCCCGGGTTAGGGCTCAAATAAATATCTCTGTGTTCCAAGGGCTCAGATCACCGTCTATCAGCTCTATTAGTATCTTATTTCAATATCTTAAGTTGCAATATTGGGTTAACCTAATGGTCTTGTTGGCCATGTCTTATCCAACCCCTCAGCCACAAGTCTCAAACCCAACATCCTTGTTAAGCCAACCGAAATGGAGGTAAGAGAATCCCAAATTGGGGTGGGAGCTACCAAATTTACAAAATTCAAATTTTGGGTGTTAGTCGGAGTCTCAGTCGCAGCCTGGGAGCTCCAACCACAGAGGGGCTCTCAGTCCCAATAATAGCCGTTGGGAGGCCGCGACCACTATATTGTATGGATTGCATATTTTATTTTTATTTTTTAGTCGTCTTTTTAAAATTTTGTCTATATTTCCTAAAGCTTTTGTGTTTATCTTTTAAAATTCTCTTTATGGATAATTACATCAAAATTAAATTTTAAAATTGGAACTAATAATTTATAATTTTTTTTTGTTGAACTGGAACTAATAATATATAGTTGAAAAATGTAACTAAAATTCAGACCACGTGCAAAACATGATTAAATTTGAGTTAGAAGCCTCTGATTTTGGAGTCCGACATTAGAATTGAAAATTTCAGGGGCTTTTGAAATTGGGAATCACCCTCTTAACATTGGGTTTGCTCTAAGAGAGTAGTTAATTCAGGAGCTTCCAAAATTGGTTTTGAATCAGATGACCACAAACTTCTCTGCTCATCCTCCAAATGTCAATGGCTTGAAACTTTTTCTAAGATAGAAATTCATTTTCACATTTTCATACTAGGTTTCATTGTTTTGAGTTTATGCTTCACAAAATCCTATCTCCATGGATAACTCTTACTTAGCCGCTAAAAGAAGCATGGACGAATGTGAAGATTGACCGATCAGGATTCGACTAATTTTTTTTGATTTGTCACTATGTCTTGAATCCTTGACCTCTAAAGTGGAAGACAAAAATCTCTTACCACTCAATCTAGGTGGTTGGTTCAGGTAATTCGTTCCCTCTCTAAACAAACTTATAGACCTTTTGTCATGGTAATGGGAGCTCATGAGTTTCATAAGGATTAGATTGAGAGGGTTTTAGTCACATCTAGTAGGAAATTGACTTTTCTCCCATGAGGCAATGACACATAACAAGTGATTTGAGATATAAAAACCACTTAATTACATACACCCCACTTGCCAAGTTCATGTGCTAATAATATTTTACTTGTAAAATATGCTGTATATGGCTACCATGTTTGAAGTGTTGAAATCTTCTTGATTTCATAAAGAAATATTAGAAGATTATATTAGTAAATAAGCTTCCTTTAAAGATGAAGGGTGTGGTTGTCTTACACATTTTATGTCACCATGACACCATTTATTTATTTTTTTTCTCTTAAGCGGACTAATATTTTAAGTTTACTTTTGAATAAGGTGGTAATGGGTACCTATTTATGTGAAACCTAGCTTAAATCAAAACTATTGACGTCGTTTCTAAGTTTTTTGTTTTTCATATTAGGTAAAGATTTAGTGCCCCATGGTAGATCCACTTATAAGATGTTATCGATAATTTGGTATTACCTGAAGGTGCTCGATATTTGATTTTGGTATGTAATTATTTTGTCAGCTTAAACTTTTATTCTTTGTTAACTATATTTTAATTACGTAATTTGAATTTTTCACTTATTATAACATTCTTAATTGACAATCAGTTATTTAGTTTTCTTAAATTTATGTCTATTATTTATTAAGAACTATCTTAAAAGAAACAAAAGTTGATTTAAATATATTAACTTATTAAAATACTCGTACAACTTATAAATTCGATGGGCATATCACGTATAACAAGATTTTGGAATTATTCAACTAATAGATTCTATTTTTGCTTCTGAATGAATAAAATTTGTCTTTCTTGAAAAAAAAATACTAATAAAATCTGACTTCGTAAAAAACAAAATCGTATTAACATATGAGTCACTATCTCGAACATTAAAAAAGTAAGTTACAATTTTGATTTAAATTTTGTTCATTTATATTTGTAATCTTAGAGCGTTAATTACTATTATATATTGATATCAATTATTGTAATAAATTTGAATTATTTTGTAAATTCATCTTAAAATAAACTGTATGGGATAACCAAGGTAATTCAAACTTTCATGACTATTGGTATGTACTCGAGGTCAACTACTTTGTCTTCGTTTTTGTTTCCACTAACTTGATTCTACTTCTTTATTTATTTATTTTCGGTCATCAAGTTCAAAATTGATGGAAATTCGACTGAAAAAATGAGTGCTTATTGAAATTCATGGGTGTTTTGTTGACGAATTTCACCATTGACTAACATAATGATCACCTTTTATCTTTTAAGTTTATACCTAATCTAATTAGTTTTTAACATCTTTTATTAAATGAAGAAACTTAAATCCGTATAAAAAAAGTCCGATTTCTATAAATAAAAATAAATAAAATAAACTGGTGACACAGTTGTGCATTATCTAATTGCAAATTGTTTTGTGAGTATTATTTTTCATTTGTTCTAACATTTTATTAACACTTTCAATGGAAGAACAAAAAATTGTTTTGTGAGTTTGATGTAACTTCCTCAATTTTCATCCAAACCACTTTTTTAGTACCACATTTCACGATGGACGACCTTTTGTATATATCCCATATAAGATAATTTCATGGTCCGATGTTATCGCCTTTTAAAAGAAGTAATGTCAGTCTAGAATACTTACTGGTTGTTAGTGAAGAGGAAGTTGGGTTCGACGATTAGCAATTTACAAACTATGTCAAATTAATTATGAGAGTTGTAGTCAAAATTCTATAATTTTTTTTTTCTATTTGGTGAAAAAAAAGATTATTTAATTTGTTTCTAGTCGTCAGTTCTCTATATATCTTTTGTAATTTGCAACTGGTTGCAAAAGATTTCTAAGAAATGTTTGCATTTGTTACTTTTCACTTGACATTTTAATCAAATAAAATACAAATATTGAATTTGTAACAAAAAAATAGGTAGATTTTTAACAGAACATAATTAACTTGTCCAATTGACTAATAAATACTTAAAACTAGGCCTTCAATCTAATTTTTTTTTTTTTTTTGTTGAAACCTTCAATCTAATTTCTTGTTTACCTCATTTAAAATAAGTGACCAATAGTTATTTGTAATAGGGTGTAGGAAGGAGTCATTCATGATTCACCCACTATTTTATGTCAATGCATTTGGGGTTTTTGCACGAACTGTAAACCCAAAGACATTCATTTGTTGAATGAAATGGTTCGTCACACAATTCACAGAAAATGGATTATTGGTGGGGATGAAGAATTGTCTCCGCCCATCTCTTTATCACATGATAAAAATTCATCTGTGTGACGATTAACTGAACCAGATCTCATTCAAGTGAATCTAATAAAGATAAAGACGAAGCTAAAAAAACTAATTTTTGCTGATGAAACTTTAATTGAGGTCTTATTATTGGTGAAGAAGAAATTAAGAAAGTTGAAGAAGCAAATGGAGAGAGTTGGACGATTGACTAACTGAAGTAAATGGAGAAGAAAGTTTCTTAAAAATGAGGATTTGGAACATTTAATAGTCGTTTGAATTTGACAGCTCTAGATTTAGCGATGGAAGGAGAAGATCGTCAGTGGGGTAGCTTGGGAATAAAAAAGTCTTGCCGACGTGATCATGGTTGGAAAAGTGCTCCTGGGGGCCAAATCGATCTCTCATACACTCTAAAATTGAGAGTTGGTAACAAATTATGAGTCAAAACAGAATTAACCTAAAATGTATTTTTTTTTCATTTTAATAGAGAAATGCTATTTGTAATTCATAAAATGCTTGTTAAGTTTTCACCTTCAAATATTACACTACAAGTGTACACACTCAAATTATTGAAATCCTATACATTAAAACAACTCTGTCGATTATGTGAGGTTTAAGTCTGACCGTTCATTTTCTCTGGGAGACTTACTTTTAATTAGATCAACAGCTGATATAAAATCATTTCGTGTAATTTGACTTAAAACAGAAGGGCATTAGTGTAAATCGACCAAAATCGGTTAGGATATTCCTACTACTACCCATATATTTCTCTTTCTACTCACAATTTTCTGTCACGATTTACAATATTTATGAGTTAGTTAATGTCCCTCCCTATTTATTCCTATTTACCTTCTGTATTTTCTTTCGAAATCCACATCATCTTTATTACTAATTGTTTTCTATCTTCTCTTTTATTTAAATGTCATTTCCGACGGCATCAACCAAGATAGATCTGTGCGGAAATGTAATCCCATATAAAAAGATTTGACATAAGTTACAACATCAATAACTAAAATATTAAGAAAAAACTAAAATATTTAGAAAAAAAAATTGGGTTGTGTTTAGATCTTAGAGGGGTTGGGCAAAAGGCCCAATCCTTGACCCAAAACAAGAAGCAGGTCCACTGCAGGAAAAGAATAAGGGGCAGGTCCAATGGTCAGGAGGTGGGGGTGGAATTTCCAAAACACCCTTCTTCTTTTCGAAATTTACGAAACGGTCACCGAAAAATTTCAGAGAAACTCGAAAGTTTCTGAGAAATAATCTGACACGCCTCCCATCATACTATGTACTTTCCATAAATTCACAAAATTGCCACCGAAAAGTTCCCGGGAAATGCGAATTTTTTTGAAAAATAGTCTGACGCACCTGACATTAAACCTTGTACTGTCCACGAATTTACAGAATTGCCATTACAAAATTTACCAACTTGCCATTTTCGTTCTTTTTTCCAGATTTATTTCTTATTTCTTATTTCTTTTTTATTTTCTCCCACACATATTTCTCTCTCCAATCTTTTTAAGTTTCTCTCTCCAATCTCAACAAAATTCGTTCTTTTTTCCAGATTTATTTCTTATCTCTTTCCAATCTCAACAAATTTCTTCATTTTTGGTAGTTTTTCTTGGATTTGTACAAGGAGATTTTCTTGTGTAGCGGAAATTATTTAGTGTACTGGCCATTTTTTGGAAATGTACTACACATTTTTGTACTGGGAATTTTCTTGTGTACCGGGAATTGTTCTGTGTGTTGGCCATTTGGTTATGTACTAGACATTTCTGTTCTGGAAATTTTCTTGTGTATAGGGAATTGTTCTGTGTACAAGCCATTTGATTATGAACTAGACATTTTTGTACTGAGAATTTTCTTGTGCACCGGGAATTGTACTGGCCATTTGGTTCAGTACTAGACACTTTTGATCTGGAAATTTTCTTCTGTACCGGGAATGGTTTTGTGCACTGGTCATTTGGTTATGTACTTTGATGTTTTTAGAGATGAAGAAGATAAAATGTGAAACAAATAAGAATGATGAACAAGAAAAATAAGAACACAAAACTTTCAGAAAGAGAGAAAGATAGAAAACTTTGATGTTTTTAGAGATTGAAAGAGATGAAGAAGATAAAATGTGAAACAAAATAAGAATGATGAACATCAAAAAATAAGAACATAAAACTTTTAGAGAGATAAAGAACAGAAAATTTATGTTCTTAGAGATTGAGAGAGATGAAGAAGATAAAATGTGAAACAAATAAGAATGATGAAGAAGATTTTTGGATGTATAAATAAGAAGAAAGAAGGAGTTGAAACAAAATATAATGGCCAGGATCCAAAAAATTGCCTGAAATTTCGTCAAAAAATGGCGTCATTTTTGAATTTTCAAAAAATCTGAATGTTTCTCTGACATTACGTCATGTATGGAGAATTAATTGTTTCGCTGTCATCCGTCAGATTGTCAAAAAACACGGAAATTTCCCGTGAAAGGGTAAAAGAGGGATAAATAAAATAAAAACTAGAAAAGTGTGAGTTGTCCTGACAATTTAGACTGGGTTCTCATTTTTATTTTGTGCTGGGGTAATGCTTATTTACCCTCCATTTTTTTGGCCCCTCACTCAAAAATCGTAGATCTTGGGGTTGACCCCTGTATATGATGTGTTAATAGTGTTATAGTGGTAAATTATGTGGGAAAGAATAAGCCACTTGGGATGATAGGAATCACGTACTTGATGTTATACCTATAATTGGCTCATGCATGCATGGACACCCATGGGGGGGCCAAAATGAGAATAGGGTAAGTAGGTAGGAGGTTTGGTTTTGTTGAGATATGGCACGTCAAGTCACCCTTCAATTCCCTCTTTTTCTCGTATGGAGGAGGCTTCTGCACCTCAACCACAATTATTTCTAACTCACCTTTCTATCATTTTTTCCAACAGTAGTGATCTGAAATTCATTACCTCCAACTATGTATGTATTTGTTCAACAAAAAAAATTTAGGAGTGGAAAGCATATTAGGTAGGGGCCGTTTACATGCATTTTTTTTTTCATGGGATTGATTTAGACTACACAAATTGTAAATAGTTCTGACTATTTACAATTGTCAGATGAACTCGAACATATATATGAATGTTGGTTGTTGATAAATAGAGAGTAATTTTAGTGAAGATAGAAAACATTTGGATGTAAAGATGTAAACATTTGATTTGTTCTTCATATATGGGATAAAGACAAAATAATCACAAAGAGTATAAAGTTTCCTTAGAGCATCTCCAATGGTTGTTCTCCAAATGCCCCTCCAAATGAGCATCTTCTCCAAATTTGGGGCCCACTCTTGGAGGGGCTCTCCAATGGTTCCATCTCTATCCACTCCTCCAAAACATTTACTACATTATTTTAATCTAACATTTAAACAAAAATTCATTTACTACATATACAGTAAATTAAAAAAGACAATAATTATATTGAAAATCACTAATATATTAGAAAAAAACAAATAAAAAAAAAGATTGCATGAAAAGAAAATTAAACTAAAAATAGATAAAAAAAAAATACATTGCACTACTCAAGGACGGATCCAGGATTTTCGCTTCGGGGGTGCGGGTTTATATACCTAATTTTCTTTTTGCAAACAAAGTAATTAACAAAATACTTGTATTCATTAATTATATTAATACATCAACAACTACAAACACATTAATCCCTACGAGAGTTCACGTTTTGAAATGTTTTGTCTCATCAATTTTACTAATTTTTTTTTTCAATAAAGAGTACTAAACTATCATTCAACCATGAATCATTCATCTTGTTTCTTAAACGTGTTTTAACTAGCCTCAAAAAAGCTCTTTCAATAGAGGCAGTCGCAACCGGCAAAATTAATGCAAAAGTGATAAGCAAATAAATTAAATGATATGCGTCACTCTCTTAGTTTCCACCAATGCTCTAGCAAGAGCTTCAATCTCATCCAAATTTGGAAAATCATCATTCTTTCTCGTGCCATAAGTGTAATTAACAAGCAGAGAACTAAATAGCATGGCAAGACACATCAACTTGATTTTGTCGAAAAGGGCATATCCTCTAGATGGACTCAAACATATCATACACAACTCGGTACTCTTGAAACGAGCATTTAGTTCTTGAAGTTGAATATCAATAAAGATGGTTGGAACGAGTGAATTCAAACATAAAATACTTCAAAATGTCAATAGTAATATACAAACATACCTATAGAAAAAAAAACTTAAATTGCTTATGAAGGGATTCGATCCCACAACCTCACACTTATAGCTAAAATCTACCTCACGCCCTAACAACTATGCCAAATCCTTCTAAGTGGTAATGTTATACTTCATTAGATAAATATAGTTTATATAATACCAATATTAAAAATAATATTTAATGCTACTATTATTATTTTTCGGGAGGATCCATGGGGTGCGGGCGCACCCCCTCGCACCCCCATGGATCCGCCCCTGGCACTACTTAAACTTCTTCATTAATATGGAGGTAAGAATTTATATGGAACATCTCCTCACAGTGTGAATATCTCTGAGAATGAGACTCAACGTTTTCAATAATTTTTATCTCGACACAGGAAGATTAGAGATAATCAGGCTCATTATGCGTTACGAGATGTTTTGATTGACTATTTGTGGGCAAGAAAAGGTGAGGCTTCACATAACTGATTAATCTTTGAATTGTTAAAGATGTTTGGTAGAATTATCGTAGTTTTCAGTTTAATTTGTCTTAGTTTCCGAGTTGTACTATGTATTTCTATTATTGAAAATTTAGTTATGTTAATCTTTATAAAACAAAATTACAATATATTTTATTTTTATTAATTAAAATATATGTTGAAATGAAACTTAATTAATACAAAAAAGAATTAAAGCAGGTACTTAAAATGAATAATTAAGAACTTATACAATAAATTAGGACTAAAATAATAATTTAAAGGACTTAAACTAAACACATAAAAGCAAAAGGACCAAATAAAAAGTCCCATCTCATATGGAGAAGTTGAATAGTGCCCCTTCATGTATGAAGAAGTACTATTCATGGTTCTCCAAATCTTTGGAGATTTGGAGAACCATTGGAAAAGGTTTGGAGCTCCATCCCTCCAAAAGTTGTACTTTTTGGAGGGATAGAGCTCCCATTGGAGATTCTCTTAAGAAATATTGTTGTAAAAGACGCATCATTGAGTTAATGCTTCATTTTCTTCATCACCCTTTTTTTGTTGAGCATATCATATTACACTCCATCAAGTGTTACCATACATATATATATTAGAAATATTTTCAAAGACAATTTTTTTTTGTTTTGGATACGTATAAAATCACAATTTTAATCTACAATTTATGATATTAATCCCAACTCATCTCTTTTACCTTGTCTCTTGTAGCCCAGTTGGTTGAGATTTTTTCCAGTGCTCCCAACTTGTCGCCGGCTCGAGTCTAGATATGAACTTAACAAAAAAACCTCATCTCTTATTTGGGATCATCCACTGCAGCATTTAACATCCACAGAGTCTAAAGCATAAAATTGACTCTTAATCAATCTAAATTACCAATTAAAAAAACCCAAAAATCTAAAAGGTTGGGATTTAATATACCTTTTCACATAAACCTAAGGATCTCCAAATTTGCCCTAAATGCAGAACAACCCTAATTATAGATGAAGAAAGGCAAAACCCCTCAAGTCCTAAGAAGTCAAAGTCCAATCCAAGACTTAAAATGTTCCAAACACAAGAGTCAAAATGAGAATTAATTAGTTATTTAATACAAGCTATGATTAAAAATCTTTTCAATAAAGCTATAAACAGAGACATTTTTATATTTTAGTAAACAACTTGGGATAATTTAACTATTAACCCTTTCCTTTTTTTGAAGAGGTAGTTTTGTTTCTATTGATGTTGGAGATTTGAGGAGGAGGTATAACTATTAATGAATGTTTGGGTTGATGAGTTGATCTGATGATCTCTCTCATTCAAAATACCCAAAAAAGCCAAAAAACCCACAACACCAGAAATAAGTACTCAAAAGGTGTTTCTCTCTCTACTCTCTATAATTTGATTTGATACAGAGAGAGACAGAGAGTACTATATGAAGAAGAGCTGGCAATAGCTCAAATGGCAGTTGTTTGCTTTATACTGCACCACTACAAGCTCCACAGACATGATCCTTTCTCGTTTCTTTTCCCTATCAGTTTTTTAACTTACCCATTTCATCTCTCTCACTAATAATTTCATACTATTCATTCTCTCATTCACTCAATCCATAAAACAAAGAAATTTCTCCTACCCTCTTTCTCTCTCTCTTGAACTCTCTCTTTTGATGCTCCCTAGAAAGTAGTCATGAAAGAAGCCTAAAGAGTGTACATAAATACCCATGGATATTGGATCAAACCCTTTGGGTATTTCAAAAGGGGGTACTTCTGGTTCCTCTGATTCTTCACTCAATGGATTGAAATTTGGCAAAAAAATCTACTTTGAAGATGTGGGTATTGGAGTTTCGACTAAATCAGGAAGTGGGTCGTCATCAATTTTGATTCCTGAAGGGATTCCACTGGTTTCCCAAACGCCAGGGCCGGCTAGAAAAGGGAGAGGAGTTGTTCAAGGAGGGCAACCTCCTAGATGTCAAGTTGAAGGTTGTGATGTGGATCTGAGTGGTGCTAAGTCTTATTATTCAAGGCATAAAGTTTGTTCCATGCATTCTAAGTCACCTAAGGTCATAGTTGCTGGTTTAGAGCAGAGATTTTGCCAACAGTGTAGCAGGTCAGTTTCTTTTCTCTCTCTCTACTTTGCCCCCCTTTTTTCATGAAGATCAAGATTTTGATTCTTAGGCTTTGAAGTTTAGGTTGTCTACTTTACCTTTTTCCTTGTGTTTGATAGCCTTGTTCACCCCCTTTGATTGTGAAAAGGGTTTTATTTTATATGCTAGTATTATCTTTTTGTTGGTGGTCTATTTGTTGTTACTATTCTCTTTGTTGGTTCTTCTTATTGTGTGAATGCTAATTTATGTATTGATTCTAAAGGGTTTGTTTTAGTTAGATATTTAAGATAGACTTTTTATGCTATTTAAGAATTCCTTTAGCTAATGTGCTCCTAACTTTAGTTGTGTTCTATCTAAAGTACACATTACTTTTGTTGTTAGTTTGGAGACAAAATGGCAAGTCTATTAATAAAGTAGTAATTTCATTGTTGAAGATTAGGCAAGATTGTGATTTTAATGAATTCAACGTCAACAAGGCTTTAGCATAGAGCGCACCAGGCGAAGCATCGATACGATATGTGAAGAAAGATTTAGAACCCCTTTGAGCTCAATTATTTTGTTAGTATAGTTCAAGAGTTATTAAGTATAGAGTGGTTTTCGGCTCCATCTATCTTTGAAACGACTTAGCGAACTTAGCAAGCAACATTTTTATGTCTGAATGAGCAAACGTGATAGGAAATTAGAATAGCAGTCAATATAGAAAAATAGTAAGGTTGAGAACTTTGTTTTATGAAGTAACGATGCGACCATTGTGTATGAAATGTTTACTATTTTAGTATTTTATACGTCATTCCACCACATAATTGAACTTGTTATGGGTGTCATAAATACCATATTATGTACTACAATTACGCAACTACTTCCAATATACATGTTCTCCTCATGTTTGTCAATGTTTGGGAGCGTATAATAGTGTAACAGAACGGAGCTCTGCAATACATAACATTCAATTTATTTGTTCAATTTTTGTCTCTAAAGCCAAACCCTGAATTTGAATTTACAACATAGTCTGCTAGTCTTTACAAATTTGTAACGTTAAACTCAACATAAAGTTATGAATAGATAAGTGCTTGATTTTTCGCCACTAATTAGTCATGATCCCACAACATTTTCGCGGTCTCATCTTTGAATCGAGCAATGAGTTATCTACTTGTATCATATTTTCAGTGTTCTCAAGTTAATGGTTCTTGGGATTATACAGATTTCATCAGCTCCCTGAATTTGACCAAGGAAAACGAAGTTGTCGTAGACGTCTAGCTGGGCATAATGAGCGTCGGAGGAAACCACAACCTGGATCGCTGTTATCTCCACTCATTGGACGACTTTCATCTCTCCAAGGTGAGGTAGTGTTTTAGAAGTAAGAGGTATAACTTGAGCAGGCAAACCCAGCATGTTGGGTATGACCCCGTGTTTATTAGGCTTCAGCCTCGTCTATAATGTTGGACCCAAATTCGGCTTTGTTTTACATTGATGACCTAGCCAAGCTTACTCGTATCACTTGAAAATGCTTTATCTATTATGATCAGAGTAAAATTTTCTGTGTTATTGACAGAAGATAGCGGCAGAGTTAGTGGTTTTGTGATGGACTTCTCAGCATACCCTAGAACATCTGAAAGAGAAGTCTGGCCGACCATAAGAGCACAAGGTGATCAACCCACTGCCACGGGAAAGTTTCTTGCACAGCAATGGCAGGGAATCCCAGTGAATCATCAAGCTAATGTCTACTCTCATGGGTCTCATCCATATATGCGAGGTTCTTCAGCAGGTGAAAATATTCTTTCCAGTTCTAGAACACCTCCTCCAAGCGAGTGTTTTGCCGGAGTTAACGACTCCGGATGTGCTCTCTCTCTTCTGTCAAATCAGTCATGGGGACTCAAAAACCAATCTTCTTCTAGTTTACCGATGAATAACTTAATGAACAACGAAGGGACTCCAATGGCACAATCAACAACATCCCATGCCGTTGTTATGAATAATAATTTTACTGGTCACAGTTGGAGTTTCAAGAGTGACGAAGCTGGTACCAGTTCGAACGGGCTGCACCATGATTTGGGCCTAGTGCAAGTATCGTCACATGCCATCAACGTCTGTGAGTTCTCGGACGGGCTTGAGTTTGGTCATCAGCAGACGAACAGACAATACACGGATCTTGCACATTCAAGAGCTTACGACTCTTCTTCTACTACTCATGAGATGAACTGGTCTCTGTAATCATCTTATTTTCTAGGTTTTTTACTCGCACATCCTATGATTTAGTTCAGATTTCCGATGGTTCCATTTTTATGTATTTTTTTGTGTTGGGTATTTGGATTGAGGAACATGAAAATTCTCTTGAGACTCAAGTGTCTTGAATAAGGCTACAATATTTGCCTTTTATGGCTGAATTGGCAGCTTTCCTTTATAGCCCTCTCTCTCTCTCTATCTCCACCATTGCAATTTTGCCCACAACTATTAGTATCCTACCTCCATATGTGCCCTAGCTCTTAAGAACCTTTTGGTGCATTTTCGGTTCTTTCATCTATTGTACTAAAAGTTGATAGCCGGAACCATGTATGGCGAGATTTTTCGCTTCATTATCGATTCTACTAAGCACACTTAGGTCATTTTGTGATATCTTCTTTCTTTTTTATTAGTAATGGGTTGATTATCTTTCTTATTTAGTCCAGCCAAGTCAACTCTTAAAGGACTTGGTCCACGTTTTGGTTAAGACCATAAGACTGACGTGTCCGTATCTTGGTGGTGTCATATCATACTTGGCTGTCTTACTAAGATAACAAAAATCTTTCAGGTCCCTAACGAATAACGGTTTTAAGTTCAGACAGTCCGGGAGATATTTGCAAATTCTCCCCTCCTCTGTACTCTCCCTGCTTTAGAAATTCCCCAACTTTCTCTCTCTAAACTTCTCTCTCTCTCTCTAAACTTCTCTCTCTTATGAATCGATAGAAAGCTTCTTGAGGTTAAACCCATATTTTCTTTCTCACTTCGTTCTGGTCATCATACTTCTGCTAATTCTTACTTCGTCTGGTGAGTTTCTCGATTCTTGATTCCATTTCTTTAGATGAATGGTTAATCTTTCTGATTAAGTGAGAAAAAAAACGATTCTTTTTTATGTAAAGAGGATTATTTGGTCGATGTTAAGAGGAAAATTTTAGTTTTTTTTTGGTCTCTTAAGTGGTTCTTGAGGTCTGTTTATATGGTTCCTTTCTTTCTTGTTCTTGTGAGTTTTGTCTAGGTTTTCAACCAAATAAAGAAGAAATTGCTGTCTCTGAAATCCACTGATTCTGGTATTGTGAAGATGGGGAAATTCTGTTTGTGGGTTTTACTCATTACCCATCTCTTCTCTGTTGTTATGGTTTATCAAGTTCTTGGATTAACCTCTCCTTCAGAAGGTAACAACTCTATTCAGAAGGATATTTAGTTTTTTACCCAGTTTTGTTCATCTAGTGGTAATTTCTAGAACATTGATCCGATTAGATATCAACATGCTTGAATGTTTAGTCTTGTGAACATAGAGGATTTTAGGATTGTTTTTAGGTTTTATTGAGTTTGGGTATTGGAACTAGACTCTAGTATATGCAGAAACTGATATCGAAGATATAATAAAAATGTGCAGTTCAAGTTCTCCAAGGTCTGTACAAGGCACTGAACCAACCGTCACAGTTAGTAGGGTGGAAATTGCATGGAGGTGATCCATGTGAAGAATCGTGGAAAGGCATCTCGTGCTTGGGATCGTCTATTATATTCATGTAATACAAACTGTTCCGTTTCTAATCTGTTTTTCATGCCTTTTCCTAAACTTCTCTATAATCTGTGCTCAACTTCTGTTCATGCAGTCAGCTTAATGGACTTCATCTCAATGGAACTCTTGGCGGGGAGTTCTTCAAACTCTTTAATCTGAAGCAGTTGTAAGTGGTTTTCTTTTAGGGCTTTCTTGTCGAACACAATTTTCTGTTAAGTATGAAAACTCAAATACTTCTGTGTGTTTGTTTGTTGCTATTAGAGATGTTAGCTTCAATGACATACAGGGGGAGATCCCTTACTCTTTACCCCCAAATGCCACACATATGTAAGACTTGTTTCTGCTCCACTTTTCTTTTTCTTTGATTCTCGGAGGGCGATTTCTTTTTGAAAGGAATTTACTCATTTGCTACAAAAACTACAGAGATTTGTCATTCAACAACTTCAGCCATAATATTCCTTTCTCCTTATCGTCGATGAAGTATCTGAGGCATCTGTGAGTTTATTGTCCTATAAGAATGCCAGATTCAAGATTTGGGTAGGCAGATATCTAGTCTGTGTCGTCTGATATTCTCTCTTAAATGCAGGAATCTCAGTCACAATTCCTTATCTGGGCCGATAGGAAACGTGTTTATGGGTCTTCAGAATCTAAAACAAATGTATGATATCTAAATCCCTCATTATTCAGTTCAAAGCTGAAGCATGAACCAAAATTCATCCTAAATTTCCATCTCTTTTTCAGGGATTTGTCAAGTAACAGCTTCACTGGAGATCTCCCAACTTCATTTCAGAGTTTGACAAATCTTACTGGGCTGTAAGCTAGATTTAACAAGCCACTCTTTCGTTATTTGTAGTTTCGATTATAACAAGTGACTACGGGCATTTCTGCAGATTCTTGCAGAACAACAAATTCACCGGATCAGTTATTCACCTAGCGAATCTCCCACTGACTGACCTGTAGGTTCAAGAGAGCCAATCTTACTGCAATTTTCTATCTATCTTCAACTAGTTACGTTCTGATTGCAATTTCTGATTGACAGCGATATACGAAATAACAACTTCAGTGGTGTTATCCCAATGCAATTCGAGAACGTACCAAATTTATGGTAAGATATTCGAATTTTGATTTCCTCCTTTTGGACAAGTTCATTGCTCTCCTCATATACTCCTTTTCTTATTAGGATTGGAGAAAATACATTTCACATTGGTCCTGGTTCTACTCCATGGAGTTTCCCTACTGATACTATACCCAGTGATGAGGATATCACCAACCACCCAAAAGCACAATCAAATGCCATTGAGAGCAATCCAACTTCCACAAAAGATAAAAAGAAGCATAGAAAGTTTACTCCAGCAGCAATTGCTTTTACGGTCGGTGGAGTAGCATTACTAGCATCTTGTGCAGCAGCCATGATCGCGATTCAGTTCAGGATGTCCCGCCTTTGCAAACCTGAAAGCTTGAACAGCAAGAATACCGTTTTTCTTTCTTCGCCACTTAGTACAGCCATAGGTAGTATCCTATTCATAACTTATTTACTTATGGTTTACACTATATCTTCCATGTGTTATATACCTTATATGAACTCCTTGGAGTATTATTCTCTCGGAGGTACCGAAATGACCCTAAATGAACCACCGGATTATATACTTTGTAACCCCGAAAATCGAAATGACTTACTAATTCCAAAAAAAGAGTGGTTTGCCTGCATTTTATGTTTCACCCAGTCAGATCTTTCATAATACATTCTTGTCGTTTCATTTTCTTTAATTATTTTCGATGTTTGATAATCTTATACATCTGTTATGTTTTCGTTTATCGTATAATAAGTATATAATTTCTCACTTCTTTGGCTTATGTATTTCTGCAATAGACTTTTCTTTTGCAGGATCAGAACATAATCTACCAAGTTTGATAGGTGGACCTCTTCCTATTCCTCGCCCAAGGCGTATGCCCTCTGTTCGCTTTAGAACTGAAGAATTTGGCGAAAGAAGTAAACTCCGAAATCTACTGAACGCTAAAGTTTATTCGGTATCCGAGCTAGAATCTGCTACAAACAACTTCAGCGAAAACAACCTTCTCGGAGAAGGCTCCCTCGGTTCAGTCTACAAAACCAAATTCCCTGATGGGCAGGTAAGTTTCCTAAGATGGACTTAATCTAAAAACATGAAGTTTATGCCTATATCTCCTTTGAGACATAAATTAAAACATATGTTTTTGGATCCCTTCTACAGATCTTTATCGCAAAGAACATTCATACAGTAGAATTATCTTTCCACGAGGAGGAACAATTCTTCGATGTAATTCAGAGTGTTGCTCGTCTCAGACACCCGAATATCGTGGCGCTCATTGGCTATTGTGTTGAGAATGGACAGCATATTCTTGTTTATGAGTATATCAGAAGTTGGTCACTTGAGAATGCACTTTACTACAATGACCAACAGTATATATCATGGAGCAAACGAATGACAATTGCACTAGGGATTTCCCGTGCATTGGAGTACGTATTCTTTTGAGTATAGTAACTAGTCTCCCTTTTATAAGTTTTTATTTCTCACAATTATGTTTTAATGTGTTATATCAGTTATTTACACTCGATAAGTTCGCCTTCAGTTGCTCATAGCAATTTAAAAGCCACAAATATCTTGCTCGATGACGAGTTAATGCCTCACCTCAGTGACTGTGGCTTATCTGGTCTGAGACCCTTCACCAGTGATTCTACTAAGATTAGGGTAAGCAAATTTTATCTATAAACTCTTGCGTACGAATGTGACTTTGTATTATACACAGTTTATTCTTCTCATGTTGTATTTGATTGAAACACAGGCTTCTGAACTGGCTATTAGTTGCTCTGGTTACACTGCTCCGGAGAGCTCTCAGGGGCGAGTAGATGAGAGAAAGAGCGATATCTTTGCGTTTGGGGTGTTGCTTTTGGAGCTTCTAACGGGTAGAAAACCTTTCGACAGGTGAGGCATATAGACTCAACTCTTTGGTAATAAAGTGGCCATTTGTTTTCGCTTTCGGTTTGTTCTCATCTCCATATCTTTCTAACCTGATGTGGTTGTTATATAATGTTAGTACAAGAACAAGAGAGAAGCAATCTCTGGTGAAATGGGCATCATGTAACTTACATGATTATGAAGCTCTGCAAGAAATGGTTGACCCAAGGATTAAAAGAGCCTTGTCTTCCAAATGTCTCTCTCAGTTTGCTGATATAGTCTCTATCTGCATTCAGGTATATTATGGTCTACCGAATGTCCTCGCTGATTTTTAACACTATAGAGTTGAATTTTTTTTTTTTTTTTTTTTTACTTTTTCCCCCTTCTATAAAAACAGAAAGCCCACAAATAGAAATGCATGACTGACTAAGTTAAATAGAGATCAGATGTGTATGAAAGATAGGAAGTTTTCGGATAACATAACGAGCCTAACAATCTATTTGTGAACTGTAATGCTAATGATTAACAGCCAGAGCCAGAATTCAGGGCGACAATGTCGGAAATTGTGGAAAGGTTGGTTCATCTGATTGGTAGGAGCATGGATGATGAAGAGAGTGTGGTTGGTGGTGGTGGTGGTTTGGATGCACCAGAGATGTCTTACGACACCACTCGCTCAGGCTTCATACCCTCTCCCAAGACCTAGACGTATAACTTCCATCTCATAGTCATTTTCACTTGATAGTTGCATTAGAATACAATTTTCTTTTTGATTTTGTTGAGTCATATCTTCTTCAACATTATTAATAAATAATACAAAATCCATCAACGACTTGTTGATGCGGACATTTTCTTACACTTGGCTTATATATACGCAAATCATAGCTAGCAAGATTGATTGTTAAGGGTTGTTTCTCACGGCTTTCTTGAAGTTATTTGTCATGGCCCGTTTAAGATTGTAATTGCAGTTATATGTTTATTCCATCTCAATGTGGTACCAATATCATATGATGTGAAAAATATTCTATAAATTAGTCCTTCAAAAATAACTATAAATCAAATATGCAATTTCTTGTCCTAGGTTTAGTGAGTTATAAAACCACTCGGCATTGATGCCCTAATATCAATAGTTCACACACCATACACATATTTACTATTAGGACAAAAAAACTAAGTTGGGGCATCAATGAATAAGGGGTCCTTTAAAGTTGAGGTGCATGAACTACTAATGTTGGGTGGCATCAATGAATTAGGGTTCCTTTAAAGTTGAGGTGATATAAATGGAGTTAATGGACCAGGTCATCCATCTCTTTACCTAGTTTTGAAAAAAAGGTCTTTTTTTTTTAAGATAAAGGTGATAGAAGTGGGACATATATAAAGTGAAAAATTTAAGAGTTGAAGATTGAAATTCAGGTTTTAGGTGAGAATCCTGTAACAAGACAAAAACCATGTATTTTTAGGTCTGTGCTAGTGTATAGATCAAAAGATTAGGACTTGAAAATTACTATTAATAAGGACTAAAGTCTGAATACTTATCCAGACGACAGACTCAAAGATCACGTGATTCTTTTCTTGTTACGTTTTCATTTTTTTTCAGAGAAGATCGAATCTTACGTACGTATCCTCTGAAATACTGGCAGAGTCATTTTTCTCGTATGGCTGCTATCTCCCGCTCGACTTTTTGAAGCATCTTCATTACAAAACTCAATTGGGTGCAACTTAAAGCTCCCCGCTCGAAGTGATGTAGGCTCTCGGATTAAGCACAAAGTGTGAGTGATCTCATGTGTAATACAAGAGTCTACAACATTTTGAGCAGTGGCCTTTAGCCCCTCCTAACTTAATTTCATTAGCCTTCCGTCAAAGCAACTTCAACTCCAGTCTATCTTAATCGTAAAAATCGTATTTTTAACTTGAAATTTTTAAGTCTCATCTTAGCTTCAAAAATCAACTCCGATGCATTCGGAGCTTAACTCTAAAACTTGTACGTGTGGAAAATACGCGTGTTGATTTTTTGTCGGTGTGTGGAATACGTATGTGATTTTTTGTATGTGCGAAACACGTGCGTAAATTATTTTTAAAATATTTTTTTCTAAAATAATAACCAATTTAAAAAAAAAACTAATTAGATCTAATGAAAATAAAGACAAAAACTTCGATATAAAAAAACTAATTATATTTCAAAAATAAACATATTACATTTAAGAAAAATAGAGAGTCTCTTCATCCGAATTCCTATCTGATTTGGAAGCAAAAGACATTTAATTGGGGTGCATGTTATAAACAATAGGGCCAAACTCTCCAAGGTGCATAGTTTTCAGAATGAGAGAAGGATCAATTTGGAGTTCTAAAATAGTTAAAAGAACCAAAACAGATGAGTTCACAAGTTGTGGACGAAATTGGTAAACACTAATTGCTCCTTGACAGCTATTAATAAGCATCAAAAATGAGATATGCAGAAAACAGACATGCTTCTACTTCTACACATTTTGTGTCCAAAGTTAAGTGCAAGTTTTGATGAAGGAAGACAAAAAAAGAAGAAAGAGTTATTTTTGTCTACCAGACTGCCAAGAAAAACCATCTTACAAACAATCTCTAGTAGTCCGATATTATTTTACATGATTTATTGCGTAGAAATAGACAACGTATTCACTCACGAAAATATTGCTCAAAATACTTGTTGGAATATTGCATTTATGTCGAAAACTCGGACTTTCGGATGTGATTTTTCAGCAAAAAATTTTGTATGAAATACAGACGTTCAAATCTAATTTTTGAACAAAATCAATATAAGATCAATGGAGATGTATAAACCAGAAAATAATATTTGTTGTGCCGTGGTATAAAAGTCAAAGTGATTTCGGAGCAACCTCGGTGTAAATTGTATACTTAGGTGCAAATTGCTCAAACACCTTATTGGAGAAGACAAATATATACTCATGTTGCACCTTTTAAACACAAATTGCACAAATTGGTTTGCAAAGAGAGTCCAAAGCTTAAAAATGACATCAGTTCGTGAATCAAACCATAAAATATATTGATGTATATCACTTTAATCAAGGCCAACGTCAAAGGGTTTAAGTGTGACTTCAAGACTGTTTTAAATGTTTTCAACCAACTAAATTAGAATAGAAGTAGGTGAATCACAATTCTTTCATCTATCACGATTATTCTTGTTGGCTTAAGATTCTTAGCCTATGGTTGTGTTTGTTTTTTTAATTTTTCAGATCTGAAATCTGAATTGAGTGCCAATTCAGATTCCAGGTGTTTGTTTTTCTCATTAGTGAAATCTGAAAATTAAGCTGAATCATGCATTTGTCTGAATTGGCTGAATTAGAGACCATTTTATTCAGACTTCAAAACAAGTTTGAAAGAAGAAATAAATTCTGAAATGTGTAAAATGTCATTTATGCCCATATAATTTAGAACAATCTTTCTTCTCCACCACCACTACTAAAACAAAACTACCACCACCACCATAAACCAACACCACCACCATAAACCAACACCACCACAGACCGCCACCACAGGCCACCACCACAAACTGCCACCACAGGCCACCACCACCACCACCATAGGCCACCACCACAGACTACCACCACCACAGACCGCCACCACAGGCCACCACACAGACCACCACCACCGCAGGCCACCACACAGACCACCACCACCACAGGCCACCACCATATACCACCACCGCAGACCACCACCCCCGAAAACCACTACCACCACCACGTAGGAAACACCACGGAGACAACCACTCCACGAAAGCCATTGTAGAAAAGATTGTGAAACTTCGTCGGATCTGTGAGGGTTCTTTTGGATCCCTAGGGTTTTTCAATCAACCAGCCACGACCTTCAGCCACGACGTGTAGAAGAGAGAGTAGTTATGTGCACATTATTTGAGAGAGAGAGGGAAACCCTAGGGATCCATTAAAGCTTTTCATCCACGACCTTCAACCGGATCTGTGAGAGTTTTCTAGCAAAACCAGTCCACATATCTACTGTGTAGAAGAGAGAGTAGTTATGTGTTCATTATTTGAGAGTATATGTGTTCATTATTTAAGAGAGAGAGGGTTTTTCAATCAACCGGATCTGTGAGGATTTTTTTAGGTTTCTGATATGCTGTGTAGAGAGAGAGAGTAGGGTAGAGAGAGAGTGAGCAGAAAATGGAGGAGAAAGGTCAAGAAAAATTCAGATTTAATTATTCAGATATGAAAAACAAACATCTTAATGTAAAATCATTCAGATTTTTCAGATTCAGCCATTTCAGTTCAGCCAATTCAGATTCAGTAATTCAGATTCAGACTCACAAAGAAAAAACAAACACAACCTATGATTTAAGATTTTTGATTCAACATCTGTTTTGGTATTAATCACGTTCATATCGCGTAGTGGTGGTGATTGATGATGTGTAGACACCTTTCAAGTCCTAACTTTATCTATTACTAGGTTTCCATCGCATTTTTATGGGTACAGATCCTTCTTGGTTAGGGTCGTATGGTAGATCACATTTTATTCTTCGTTTGAGAAAATAAATACAAAGATAAAGTGAAAAAATTATAACTTAAGATGAAGAGGAATAGAGAAAAAAATGTATAAACTACAAATAAAATACAAAGATAAAGTGAAATTCTAATTTTTTTTTTTTGTTTGAGAAAATTGGAAGGGAGATAAATAACACATAGTGGGATGTATGAGAAAATAGGGAGAGTTATCTAGGAGATAGGTCTAGTCGTCCATTTTTGTTGAGAGTAAGATCTGATCCAACGACTAATATAATATCATCTATAATAATAAAACAACAGTTATCTAATGGATAAGTCTGACTGTCCATTTTTATTTGGAATTTGATAAAGATTACATCCAAAGACTGATCTAAAATCTTTTTCGTTTAAACCAAGTCAAAATAGAAGGTTATTAGTGTCAACAATCGCATCTGAACTCCCTAACATAATTACTCCTCTTATTTGTCATACGACCCACAAATTTTGATTCTGTTTTTTTTTCTCTCTCTTTGAATTTTTAATTTTCTTCCGGATAAAAAGAAGTTAACCATCCTCATCATCTTCTTCTTTTGATTTTTTTTTTTTTGTTAAGGATTCTTCTTTTGATGTAAATGAAAATAAAATGTGATACACGTAAGGAAAGAGGGACCTGCAAGGAATATCATAGTTTTGGATAGTGACCCTCAATGAACTCATTTACTTTAATGAAGTAAAATAGAAAACAATGAGGGGTATTAGTGGAATTTTGTAATTGGTTGAAACTCTATTTAAACAGGGAGGAAGAGGTGTGAGATATGAACAGACAGTCTTAAGGAGATAAGAAAAAAGAGTGTAGAGAGTGAGAGAGAAAGAGTTAAGTGAAGAGATATGGCTACTACTAGGGTTTCAGATGGTCTTAGTAAGAGGGATTTCCCTGAGGGCTTCATTTTTGGAGCTTCTTCTGCTTCTTACCAGGTACTATTAATTATAATACTACTACTACTACTAATACTTGAACATTATAATTTTCTCTTCTGAAAATATAATACTAATGTAATATATTAATGCCGACGACTGCCAAGATATATGACATGAATATTTTGTTTCTTGAAAATACTGGAATCACGAGGACAACGTTTAGGCCTAATGTACATAAAAAAAACTATATGTATCGATAAACACCATCCGGAAACTTTGTAAGACAGGAACATATAATTAAGAAAATGACTCAGAAAAAAGAGACAAAGTAAAGCCCACATTTTAATTTGAGACATAATTAATGGACAAGCGAACTCTCGTAATGTTTGATTGAGTTTTCCTTATTATTATCGAAGAGATCGAAAAACTCTTCGGACTTACTAGTACAATTAAACTGATGAATGATATACTATGTGTTTTGTTTTTTTGTTTTTATGGTGATGAATATTGCAGTATGAAGGTGGCTACAAGGAAGATGGAAAAGGACCCAGTATATGGGATACTTACACTCACAAATTCCCAGGTCCCCCTTAATTACTTTCTCTCTCTCTTTATCCCTAAAGCACATTTCAGGCCGCCGGATTTTGGCATACTATACTGACATTTTATCCTAAAATATTCCAGACCCTTGGTTTGAATGACAAGATCAATTGTATGTTAAAAGATTTGAGGCACGCTGAAAACTAGAAAAAAAAAAAAAACTTAATTACTGAGTACTTGAGACCTGCACCAAGTAATGTAGAGGATCAAGATATTCCAAGATTGATTGAGGGTTTTTTTTGTTTCAAGAGTGAGTGATATTTTCCAAAAAGATAAGGTTTTTGTTTGAATGGGACCAAAAAGGAATATTTGGAATTTTGGATGTAGTACTCCAAGTGTGAAAAAGAAGATATGTGGTTTAGGTCCAAAAATTGCACTATTTTCTCATTAGACAAAAATACCCTCCCTGTGGTTTTAGTCCAACCCCCCCCCCCCCCCCCCAGCTTTTCTTGTTTTGTTTGTACATTTTATCCTCAAGTTCCACTGTCTAGCTATGGTTTTATTACTGTTTCAATGTTGCTTTTCAAAATATCAATTATAAACTAGTTTTCTTTATTGTCTCCTATTGGGTGGATCATTTGTTGGGTTTGGGGTCTGTAATTTATATATATATAGATGGATGAATTGTGTGGTTTGACAGAGAAGATACTTGATCGTAGTAATGGGGATGTGGCTGTTAATTCCTATCATCTTTATAAGGTAATGCTCTTTAATTATACTTGACAAATAAGTAGTAAGATTTGGTTATCATGATATTCTTTATTTGAAAAATAAACAGGAAGATGTTAAGATGTTGACTAACATGGGTATGAACGGGTACCGTTTCTCCATTTCCTGGCCTAGAATTTTACCAAGTACGTATGATTCGATCTAACTTAACCCTCCTCTCTCTTAGTCTCTCTCCCTTTAGGTTTTACTTCTATCTATATATTGTTCTATACATGGGTAATTAAATTTTGTTTTAATTTGTGAACATGATCAGATGGAAAACTAAGTGGAGGGGTGAACGAAAAAGGCGTCGCTTATTACAACAATCTCATTAACCATCTTCTAGAAAATGGTCTGTCACTTAAACTCTACTACAACTTTTCTTTCTTGTTTGACATCATATATAATATATAGATCAAATCTTTGAACAATTAATGAATGAATTCTGCAGGAATTACCCCATTTGTGACCCTGTTTCACTGGGATCTTCCGCAGGCCCTAGAAGACGAGTATGAAGGTTTCTTAAGTCCTAACATCGTGTAAGTAGTTGATTACTTCTATATATATCTTTTCTTCACTATTTGTTACACTTTGTTTACATTCTTTACCTTTACTTTAAAAAACTCATGTAGGCATGTATGACGTGCAGGAACGATTTCAAAGATTATGCAGAGGTTTGCTTCAAAGCATTCGGTGACCGTGTGAAACACTGGACTACATTGAACGAGCCCCGAACTTTCGCTGTTGGAGGATATGTTACCGGCCATCTAGCCCCTTCGAAAACCACAAATTCTGGTATTGATCCTTACTTGGTTACCCACTACCAGCTCCTTGCTCATGCTGCTGCTGTCAAACTTTACAGGGACAAATATCAGCAGGTACCCTCAATTTTCCATATGTTAATTAATTTTACTTAAGTACATAATTATGTCGAATAATTAATGTTTTTTTCGCACATCTCAGGGCCAGGAAGGCAAAATTGGAATAGCATTGAACACATTTTGGATGGCTCCTACTAACAAACACAAGGACAAAGAAGCTGCACAAAGAGCTCTTGATTTTATGTATGGATGGTAAGTAATCTATACACCATTAAGTTCGGTGGAGAATCAGATATCCAATCAAATCAAGAAAATCTTTATTAGTATTAGAATAAGTGATACAAATATGTTATTTTTGTGTGCGCGATTTATAGGTATATGGATCCACTAGTCCATGGTGATTATCCTAAGTGCATGAGGGAGTTAGTGAAAGATCGGCTACCAAAATTCAAAGAAGATGAAGTAATGTTGCTTAAAGGATCGTACGATTTTATCGGGTTGAATTACTACACTTCTGATTTTGTTGAAGACTGTTCCCCACCACCCGATGCTAAACCTTGTTACTCAACTGATTCTCATACTACTCTTGAGGGTTCGAATTTATACATACATATACTATATAATACCCTTTAATTTTCTCATAAGAAATATACATAATTATATTGTTGGTTACGTGCTTGCAGGAAAGCGAAATGGAATCCCTATTGGTCGTCCTGTGAGATTTCTTACCCTAACATAACTCCATTCCTTAATGTACTATATTTATAAAAATGTAGACAACTAAATTACATGTATAAATAATTGATGAATGCAGACGGCATCTGGATGGTTGTATGTGTACCCGCTCGGGTTCTATGATTTACTCCGTTACACCAAGCACCATTACAACAATCCTGTCATTTATATCACTGAGAACGGTACATTAAATAATTTATGTATATATATATATATGTACAATCGTGAATATGGTTGGTTTTGATATTGAGTATGCATTTTTTAAGGTATGTCAAGGCCCAACGACCCTAAGTTACCACTGGAGGAAGCGTTAGATGACGAATATAGGATTGCTTACTACGATCACCATCTATTTTACCTTCACAAAGCTATGAAGTGAGTATACCTTGGTTAATATATCACACAAAATCAACAGAAATTACTTAAGAAGTGTCAACATTTACTTATTTGTATGTGTATATTTGCAGGGAAGGGGCGAACGTGAAAGGGTACTTACCATGGTCACTGCTAGACAACTTTGAGTGGAGCAGTGGGTTTACTGTTCGGTTCGGTCTCAACTATGTCGACTACAATGATGGATTCAAACGTTACCCGAAGAAATCGGCAGAATGGTTTAAGAACTTGCTAAACAAGTAGTTTATTCAAGAAGTGCTTATTGGGAAGAAGTGTTTGGTTAGGCAAAGTTTATGCATGCATTATTATGAAGTAGTAGTTTTATCTGCATTTTGTGTTTGCCCTTGGAATTGTTAGGCTTTATGTCCTTCCTATGCTAAACTTGAAGTATTAGTTATTTTCAATTAAGAGCTTTTTTGGCTCATGCAATTAGGGTTAGAAGAGGTTACGACTGTGTGTCCTGTATGCATCCTGCATTATCTGCATTTAGGGCATGGGAAGAAGGTCAGGCTTTATGTCCCCCTTTCTTCTATCAGTAATGCTATGTTCTCTAGTTCTCTTAATCCCATTTTCTGTTTTAAGAAATAATCCTTGAAGAATACTATAGGCACCCTGGACCAATGGGCTCAAGGATGCCTATCCTGAAATGGATCTCTGGCTATGTTTGGCTGCACAACCTGCACATGGAGAGGTTAATAATAGGCTCAGCCTCGATCGTAAATAGGTTAACCGTTGGTTTACTAGTAAACAAGTAGTTCTATTTTTTTCCTTCAATTTTCAGGTAACTTTTTCTACCAAGAAGGATGATAAAGTTGGTTAATCGAGTGGTTAAGACGACCTTTGGCTTAAATTAGTGGCTATGGACTGTCAGAAGATCAAACCTACCACGACCAAATATTGTTTATGTCAAATTCTTAGATGATAATAGACTGACCATATATATATATAAGAGAACCAAAATCGGAAACAATAACACAATGGCAGTACGTAACATCTCCCACTCATAGAAATAGTAATCCGACTAATAGGTAAACATGTGCGCATTTAAAGAAAATCCAAATGCGTAATCCGAAAATTATAGTGCAACGATCAATTGAATAAATAAAGACTCTGATTGGCATATAAAAATTCATTAGTACTATTTATGGTTTTTCTTATTGCTTTATTTCGTAGACCCACGTTACTTATTCTACTACTTTAGGCTATATAGTATTTCAACAAGTATGTCATAGTTGTTTACTTGTTTAGAATGTTGTCTAATTCAGACAAATACGCTCATTTTTATAACCTTTATAGAGAGTTTTTATCGTTGGTCACACGTATTATTCTAGTAGACCGATGGATACAACTAATATATATATATATATATATGTGTGCGTGTTTGTGACTCACATAGATATCTGAAGATAAGATATTATAGGGATATTGTTGTTTGGTTGGACATGGTGTCAGTATAATCGTACACAGAATTAGAAAATAATTATCGCGATTTTCTCTATGAAATAATTATCTAGGACTTCAAAGCGTACATACAAAATGCACAAAATCACGTTCTAGAGGCCCCAAAAACAACCCCCTAATACTGCTAATAGTCCACTCAACTTCTAAAATGTGTCAAAAGTCCAAATATAAACCCGCATTTAGTCCAAATGAAGATCTCAATGGACCAAATCCCATTTCTAAGCAAAAACATTTTTCCTCCTTCCAACTTTAGCCTTCTATATATACATATAGATTTATGCATTCAACATTTCGAATAATGCATAACCCAAATCCAATACAAAATCATTTATGTATTCAACATGTCGAATAGTGCATAACCCAAATTTTCATTCATAACCTAATTTTTCAAGTACTTAGAACATAAATTGACTAACCAGTATGGATTACACACTAAAATATGCATGGTACAAACTACCAGATGCAATATATAAACATTGAATCATAAATGTAATATTAATACAAATTCATTTATGTACTCAGCATTTCTAATAGTTTTTAACCTAATTTTTCATATGCTTAGAACTTAAATTGTCACTGAATAGTATAAATTACACACTTAAAAATGCATTGTACAAACTACCAGATACAGTATACAAACATTGAATTAGAAATGTATTACATCTAAGATTCATACAAAAGTCATTTATGGATAGTTCGTAACCTAATTTTTCAGATGATAAGAACCTACACAAACTGACTAAAATGGGTTACACATTTGAAAATGCATTGTACAAACTACCAAATGCAATATACAAACTATGAGATGCATTGTACAAACTACCAGATATATAAAATCTTTGACTGAAGGTATTTTGGACATTTTAGACAAAATATTAGAAATCTATAAATCTTTATGGATGACTGGATTTTTCCTGACTTTTGAACTTCCAACCCATGACCTCTTACGCATAAATGAATCAAATGGCAGGTTGGGGTCCACATTCATTTTCTTTTTATGAAATGGGTTCGCATTCTATAATGCAGGGGATACCAATAGGCCACTGTTTTGGGGAAAGCATTAAAGTTTCCGGGGAAGACGGTGGAAAACAAAAAAAATTAAACCAAACACCCCCTTTAATGTCGCCGGAAAAAGTCGACGGCCGGATGTTGACGGCGACATTCGGCCGGCGACTTCACCATCTTCTCTTTCTCTCTCTTCTCCCTCTCTCTCTTTCTTCTCTTTCTCTCTCTTTCTTCTCAATGTCTCCGGCGAAGGGGAGGAGCCCCTTCGCCGGAGTTCGTCTGGTTTGAACAACCAGACGAGATCTGGTTTGTTCAAACCAGACGGGATCTGGTTTGAACAACAAACCAGATCTGGTCTAGTTTGAAGAACAAACCAGACGAGATCTGGTTTCCAGACGAAACCAGACCTCCGGCGAAGGGGCTCCTCACCTTCGTCGGAGTTGGAGAGGAGAATAAAAAATAAATTGTCGCCGGAGATAATGGAGTTGTCGGAGATGGTGGAGCGCCGGAGAAAAGAAGAAGAAGCTGAAAAGGATTTGGTTGTTTGGGGGAAATAAAAAAATCTATTTCTTTTTTCCACCCAAAACTTCATACCCCGGAAACTATATAGCTTTCCCCAAAGCGCTGGCCATACCAATATATACCATATTTATTACTACATTTTTTTGTGTATGAGATTACATAAAAAGATGAACCCATCTTTTTATTTTTGAAAACAAAAAAATAAAGGTTATTTCCCAAATGGCCCCCAAATTTGTGAGTAGCTTTCTGCCTAGCCTCATAGATTAACAAAAATACCCATGTGGTCCCCTTTTTCCGTTATGTTTAACTGTCTGTCACTCTCACTCCTCCACCTCATTTCCTCTCTCACATAAAACTACACATCATCATCTTCTCCGGCAAGGGTCGCCGGCCGGCGACCTTCAAACATAAAAAAAAATAATAATAATTTTTTTTTCTCTCACTCTAAATTCTTTTTTTCTTTCCCCTCTCTCTCTAGATCTAGAGAGAGAGAGAAAAAAAATTTAATTTAATTTTTTTATGTTTGAAGGTCCCCTGCCGGAGAAGATGATGCGGCGTTTTAGATGACTTGGCAGAGAGAGGAAATGAGGTGGAGGAGTGAGAGTAACGGACAGTTAAAGATAACGGAAAAAGAGGGTCATATGAATATTTTTGCTAATCTAGGAGGCCAGGCAGGAAGCTGGTTACAAAGTTGGGGATCATTTGAGAAATAACTCAAAAAATAATAGTGGTAAAAAGTCGAGTTTGAACATGGACTTCAATCAATCATGATAGGGAGAAAGTTAACTCAAAAGTCTCCCATTTCCAAAATAATTTTGCGTTAACTTCGACTTCGACTCCTCCAGGGTCATCTTTATTTTAAATATATCTCTGTTAAGTTTGTGGCCATCCAATTCAAAATCAATTGACAATGAATGGAGATGACTTATACATTATATTATTGGTTGCTAGTAATAGCTTCTCCGTGTGAGACTATTCTCATTTGAGTTGAAAGTGCTTCAAAAGAGTACCCACCCTTTGTCATTTGAGATTTCCCCACCAAAAGAACAAATTCTTTAGGGGTTATTGAGTAGTGGAACTGTGGAAGACCAAGATGTTTGTAAGATGGTGAGAATTCTTAATGGTATCCAAATCCAGCAAGAGGGGCCCAGGATTAGACAGAATGAATTAGTTAATTGCCCCAGGATTAGACATAACTAATTAATCTCTTTTGGCTGTAATATAGTGGAAAAAAATAGAGATTATGTGTAAGGTTGTGTTTTGTAGTTTTGTCAAATTTAATTATTTATTGAATTTGAATAGTTAGGTTCCCTCTATTTATAAGTGACCAAATGAATCCCTTGGATGAGAAGAGAAAGAAAACAAGATTTGTGTGAGAAAGAAAGGGAGTAGTTAGTGATGGGGAGTTTGATTGTGGGTTCAGATTCATCACTTGTTCTATTATGTTTCCTAAGCCTAATACTCATAGGGGACTCATTAATGGTGAATCATTCTGGAGTAGTGGTGCCAAGAAGCAAAAATACTAATGAATCGAAGACGATAATTAGTCGAAGAGATTTCCCCACCGGCTTCTTATTCGGCTCTGCTTCTTCTGCTTACCAGGTAGCAGATCTAATCCATCATTAACCCATTTTATGTATATATGATTAGTCATTAGGTAGTTAGCTCAATTCTAATTTCTTGTCTAAATGAAGTGAGAAGTCCTTGTCTTTAGATGCTTATAATTGTAATTTTCAATCTGGTTTTTTTTATGATGATGAATTAGTATGAAGGTGGAGCTAATGAAGATGGTAGAGGGCCAAGCATTTGGGATACTTTCACTCATAACACCCCAGGTCTCTCTCTCTCTCTCTCTCTCTCTCTCTCTCTGTCTCTCTGCCATAGCCCATAGGGTCCATAGTTGTGACTTGCGAATAAGAACTTATAATGTCACTATTATTCTCTCACCAATTAGTGTTAAAGATGGGGAACTAATTCATGGGATAATTTTAATGGTTTTACTTTAGATTAAGTATCTAACTAATTGTTTTGATATCAACAAAAACCACTAAAATTTGTGAATAATGCTATTGTTTTACTTGATGTGTTATATAGTCAAATGTCTTCAAGGATGATTGGTTTCTTATGGGTATGTGATCTTATTAAAATTGGTAAACGGGTGGAAGATATTATTATTTTGGGGAGAAATCAGTCATCAACAGCTAGGATTTTGGGCCAAATTAGATAAATGTTCACCTGAAAATTCTAGTTGTCCAAACTGATTTTGGTCTAGATTTGTAATAGTTTGAAATCCCAATCATACATTAGAAGCCGAGCCACTCTTACACCTAACAAGAATTATATAGTTCCGTATATTTAGTTAAGGTAGTGTGAATATGTAAGAACTCACAAAGTTAAAACTTATATTAAAAATGTGGTGATATTGTAGTATGTTGTAAAAATACATTCCTATATTGGTGGGAGTCAAACTGTGGTGTTTCTCTCAATATCTTAACTACCATTTCTCGGTTAAACTTTTTAAAACAGTGAGACTCAAAAGTGTCAATACGGACAATATTACTAGCAACTTTAAAAACTGGTCAACACAATCTAACAACAATTATCAATTAAGGTAGCTCTATAGGCGCCTCAGATTATTGGTCTGGGGCTCTGGACTCCTCATTTACACATGAATCATTCAAGAATTTAGCTTCGAAAGGGCGCCAAGAGCAATAATCTTGCCAGCCTATACCCTTATTCAAAATATAAATTTTATTGGGGATTAAAATGAAAGACCAATAAGAAATGTTAATTATTTGTCTAATTTGGATGTATTAGGCACAACATAATAATTTTGTAAGTGCTTTCCATTTTTGGAATTGAGCATCTTCACTTTATGGTCAACTTGAAATATTATAGATTAGGTTTTAACCATAAAATAATACAATACATGAAAGTTTAGTGAAAAGAGAAATGTTAGTGTCTGTCTAGACCTACCCTACCTCTGTCCTCTTCAAATATTTTTCTCTCAATAGTAAGATTCGAATCGTGACTTCTTGATGAAAAGGCGTACAATATTGTCCAACTAAAACCAACTTCATACTTTAACCATATTAGTAGAAATTATGAAAGTTTGAACTTGTAATTACGCCGATCTCCTGCTCGAGCTGCAAACTTTTTTTTTTTTTGGTTAAGGATGAGCTACAAACTTGTTTTATTGAAATATTATTGAGTGGAACTTACTTTAACGGCCCAATATATGATCCAGTCCGTATAATTCTTTTGAAGTAAGTTGAAATAATTTTTTCTCTATGGTTACAATAAAAATTTTTACGAAATGTGTACACACACTAACTTAATTTCATTATAATTTGTAATTTCAATAAAATATACTTCCTTGTTATCCACGAGACGTAGCGTCGCTACCAAACTAATAACATTTTCTACAAAATATCAACAAAAACAGAGTAACATCGGTGATTTACTACCTCCGTCAACAATAGTTGGTATGGAATGCAAGTAGGCTTGACCTCAATAGAAGTGCCCACTATTGAATCAAGAGAATTTAGGATCTGATAAAACCCTATGAGAAGTGATAAGAAAAGAAAGCGGGAGTATTAAATAATGAGAGTAATGGTAATTAAAGGTAAATCCCTATTGACTTAGGTGAATAATGAGAAGAATTAGCACATAAGTTCCCACTAACTAAACATATGGTTGACACTAAAATTTTCTTTTCGCACGAGCTTAAACACATTATTTTAAAAATATTAGTATAAGGGATACCACCACCAACAATGGTTGTCTGTAATTATTTTGAACCATGAAAAGGGAAGAAGAAGAAGAAGAGGGATTGGAGCACTCCCAACATATTATATTCCTTGTTCCCTCTCATTGATGACTAAAAAATGGACCTCTACCATGGCCACATAATAATAAACAAAAAAAATTAAAGTCTCAAATAGTAGAATCAAATCAAAAATTAATTTTTTGTAAGAAGAAAAGAAAAACTACTTTTGAATCATATTATATGTTAGAGAAAAGATACCTATTCTTTTGTCCCTAACAGAGATTTTAAAAAAAAGTTATCTTGTTTGGACCTATACGGAATTACATCACTATCTTTTTCTAATAACTCTGGAACTCCGTAATTAAAAAAAAAAAACACATATTAAATCTCAAAATATTTTAATTGTTCGATTCTCTTTTTTTTTTTAATAATTTGACTTCGCTGTACGATAGTCATCACAAGGCTTGATATATCAATGATGTGATAAACACAACAACTATCAAATTAAACAAGAACAAGCCTAAAGCCCATCTAAACTACGACTTAAAGGCCAACTAACTATGACTTAAAGGGCATCCAGAAATTTCATCTTCTCTGGGGACCTTTGGAGTATATATCAACACTGGCAATCACTTGACTTATTTGTTCGTTTCTAATTTGTACATTTTGTGTTTAAATTGAGATTAATGTGATATAAACAGATAAAATAGCGGATCATAGCAACGGAGATGTAGCTATTGATTCTTATCATCGTTACAAGGTCCCTGCTAACCTCGCTTCATATTCTAATATGCAACTTCTGTTTGATTCTCCTCTTATGCCTCGTATACTTCGCTATTTTTGTCTTCTGAAATGGATTACTCTGATAGTTGTTTTTATTAATATACAGGAAGATGTTGGGATTATGAAGGAAATGGGTTTTGATGCTTATAGGTTCTCCATTTCTTGGTCTAGGTTATTACCAAGTATGACAATTCTATAATAATTCTCTTACATTTAATCTCCTCCTACACGAATTCATTGATAAATGTTAATGAGCAGATGGGAAATTAAGTGGAGGAGTGAACCAGGAAGGGATCAATTACTACAACAATCTCATCAACACGCTCGTATCCAACGGTACTACTAGTACTATCTCTCTCATCAACCAACTCAGTTTCAATTACTAGAAATATCCAACTTCGTCTGAATTCGAATTTTGTAACAACTCAGGTGTTAAACCATTTGTGACAATCTTTCACTGGGATCTTCCCCAAGCCCTAGAGGATGAGTATGGTGGTTTCTTAAACCCTGTCATTGTGTGAGTGTCTTTTTTCTTGTTCTTAAACCCTAATTATTACCACATCTGCTCCATATTGTTTCTCACATCATGAGTTTGCATGCATGCAGAGATGATTTCAAAGATTACGCAGAGCTCTGCTACAGAGAGTTTGGTGACAGAGTTAAGCACTGGATCACCTACTTACTTGGCTCTGATACCATTCTATGCAGGATCATGGAAGAAAGGAAGTTAGTGGAAGAAGAAAGTTAATGGAAGAAAGAAATAGTTAGTGGAGGAAGTGAGTGGAGAAATATGGAAAGAGGAAAAGGATTTTATTATTCTTGTTCTTACAAGATTACAAGGTTACAAAATTTGAAGGTACTCATACAAATGAACTAAGTCTCCTTATATAGATGGAGCACTTACAAAACAACAAAACAAAATACATAAGCAATGACGTATTACAATTGCTTTTAGTAAAGTAAAGGAATCGCATCATTGCTGGTAACAGTAAAGGAATCGCATTATTGCTGTAATAGTAACCCCGGGTGCTCAATGGGCCCCATCGCCAGGTTATTAGCACTGCTAAAGCACGATTCTTTACAAAAGATAACTGGCATTTTATGCCGACACCTTAAAGTGAGAATATAATAATATTCTTCTTTAGACAAAATGCTTCACTTTAATAAAAGCGATCATGAACGAGATTTAGACTCTTATGCAAATGGGTCCTGAGAATCTTGCATAGAGTCATCGTCTTCAGTTTCTTCATCTTCATCAGATGAGTTGTTTAGAATTTCTTTCAACTGCTTCTTTAGGTCTGACTTTGATGATGAAGCAAGCAGTTCTTTAAGAAGATCCGAGACATCCTTTTTAGGAGCCTTTGGTGGAGGCGCTGGTTCAAATGAAATAATTCCCTTTGCCGAAAATATTGAATCCTTAAAGAATTCAAATTTATCCCACCATTTGATAAGAATTCTTCTTCCCAAATAAGGGACATGAGAGACCGTTATTTCAAATTTTTTGATAGGACAATTTGCAATAATAACGTCCCATTTAACTATCCACGGCACCTGATAATGAGCTGCAAAGATAAGCTCTGGATTTTTTAGTGATGGGTTGGATTTAATAAAATCATCAAATATACTCCTGACTTTGTCCGGGAAAATTATGGGGTGTGATCCCCAAGTGTAAAACCATTTAATAAACCACTGTGGAAGATTAGTGGTGTTGAAATCACGAAATTGGAGGAACCAACTGTGTTTCTTCAGTCTGTTCTCATAACAGAAGGCTCCTTCCCAGGCTTTGATATAGTCAAAATAGTTGAACCAATATTTATCCAACTCTCTTCTTCCAGCTCTGGGAATTTCATGATATTTATATAAATCACCCTGCCAAATTTCAGGGGTAACAACTTTCCTGATAAAGGCTTTAGAATAAGCCCATTCTGCGCCTGACCTTATGACAGAATCAAATTCCACTGATTGAGTCACCTGCAGGATTGCGCAGTAAAAATTGTATTCCTTAGGATAAAGGAATGGGTCCGCTGATTCCCTAAGATAAAAGGATGAAGCTTCAGCTGGAGAAAGATGAGCATATTTTAGCTCAATAGGCGCTATCCAGATAGTAGTGTACGGAATATATGGATAGATATATTCGTTAGTCTGATTAGACTGAATTGCTGCTAAATAAGCATCTTCTCTTAATTTTAACTCCTGAGGAGTCGCCTTTAAGGCTTCAGCTTTAAGCTGTTCCGTTGTTTTAACAATCATAGTCTTATAAGACCGAGAGCTTGCACTTGAGGGAGAAGCTGCAAATTTAGCTTTCCCTTTGCCATCATCCGGCTTTTTGCTCATGACCCTGTAAAAATTCACGAGTCAAGAAATCAGGTAGTGAATTACTACTTCCTTTGATAAACTCAATGTCAAAATCAAACACAGACAATATGCCTTGCCATCTTGCAAAAATTTGTTTTGATGCTATATTTTTAACATCTTTTTCTAAAACATCTTTGGCTGATTTACAATCAACCCTGACCAAAAATTTTTGGTTTAATAAATCACTTTCAAATTTTTGTATACACAGAACTATAGAAAGGATTTCTTTTTTAATTGTGGAATAATTTTTCCTTGGCCCTTGCCATATCCCAGAAGTAAATCTTACTAGGGTTTCTTTGTTATTAATCCTTTGTTTAAGGATTCCACCATAGCCTAATTCAGAAGCATCAGTTTCAACAATTTTAAAAGCTTCTGGATTAGCAATGGCAAGACAAGGAATTTCCTTAATCTTTAATTTTATCTTCTGGACTGCTTCTGTATGAACATTAGTCCAGTCAGGAGGATTTTTCTTAAGCCTGTCAAATAAAGGCTTAGCATCAATTGCTAAGTTTTTATAAAAGTCAGAAATATAATTAAGACTTCCTAAAAACCTTTGCAATTGTGTTTTTTCTTTGATTTCATCTGGAAATTTATCCGCAAAAGTAATAGCTCTATCAATAGGGAAAATAGTCCCTTCTTTGATGGTATGGCCAAGAAATCTAATCTCTGTTTGAAATAATTTGATTTTCTTAGTTGAGACAACCAAACCAGCATGTCTGACAGCATTAATAAATGCTTGAAGATGTTTAAAGTGTTTATCTATATTCTCAGAAAACACTAAAACATCATCTATATAAACAATACAGAATGACGTATAAGGACTGAAAATGTCATTCATTATATTTTGAAATTCTGAGGGGGCATTCTTAAGCCCAAAAGGCATCACATTCCACTCATAGTGGCCAAATGGAACTGTGAATGCAGTTTTGTATCTATCCTTTTCATCGATCTGAATTTGCCAAAACCCAGATTTCATATCAAATTTGGACAAAACTTTGGCTGAAAACAGCCGATTTAATAAGTCCCTTTTATTAGGGATTGGATACCTTATCCATCTAAGAGCTTTGTTCAAAGGTTTGTAATTAATTACAAGCCTAGGAACACCTCTTTCAAGTTCAGCAGCATTTTCAACATAAAATGCAGGACAACTCCAAGGGCTGTATGATTTTCTAATTAAACCTTTGAGTAATAACTCATCAATCTCTTTTTTGCAAATTTCCAAATGGCGAGGTCCCATAGCAATAGGTCTAGCCTTAGTGGGAATTTGCCTTTCATTGAAGTCTGGCTCATAAGGCAGACTAACAATATGTTTCTTTCTTTCCCAGAAGGCATTGGGGATATCAGAACATATTGTTTTGACAATAAAATCATGAAGATCATTTATTTTCCTTTGAATTAAAGGATGTTTGATTTTTTCAGTAATTTTCATGTAACTGATCTCCTGAGATAAGGAGTTAAGAAAATTTTCTTTTCTTTGAATTTTCTTTTGTAACAAATCAATCTCGTGATAACGAGGTTCAGTAACGAAATTAAATGTAATTTCTTGAGAATTAATGGAACTTGTTATACCCTTCTCATTAATGCTTTTAATGGGATATAACATGTGAAGAAAGGGATTTCCCAAAATAACATCATGAGAAAGATTCTTTACCATTATAAATGGCATTTCTAAACAAATTCCATTATTGCAAACTGCAGTATTTTGTAGCTTGTAATTTACAAGCATTTTTCTACCATCTGCAGCATTTAAAATTTCAGTAGTTTTTGAAAAATATCTGGAGGGTATCAATCCTTCATTGATACAATTTAAGTCCGCTCCAGAGTCTACCATGGCAATAGCAGAGAGAGTATATTCTCTATGAACAATGATTTTTATTTTAATATGCCATTTATGGGTAATAACCCTGTCTAACATATTAACATATGTTAAAGATTCATCCTTCAAAGATCCTTCGTCTTTTGCAGATTTCTCTTTAACAGATGTTAAAGTATTTAATTTTTCCTTTAAGGAATTCCATTCTTCTTTATCTGACTCATGATCAGAATCAGACTCAGAAGGAATAGTTTTATCCTTTTTAATTTCAAGAGAAGTTACTCTAGATTTAAGAGTATTAATTTCTCTTTTAAGAACTTTGACTTCATGTAGTAATTCATTAACGCGAGAAGATTCTCCAGGAGTTTCTTCTTTTGTTGAAGCCTTAGCTCTTTGTAAAATTTCTTTTAGACTATAAGTCTCTGGTTCTTCAAATTTTAACCTTTTGTCATCTTTCTTTCCATTGTATTCTTCTAAATATTTTTGAAGCATTTGTCTTTTAACAATGGGATCAGAAAGTTGATCAATAAGATCAAGGATGAAATTATCCTCTTTTGTTAAAGGAAATAGACCATTTGCCTGACATAAGGCTTTGTAGTAATCACAATTTCCTTCGCAAGAGTCATCCTCAGATTCTTCTGTTTGATCAACAGATTCTTCCGATGATTCTTCCTCAGGATAATCTTCTGCAATAGCAGCTACTTTGAAATTTTTTCCTTCTTCATTAAGAAGTAATTTTTCAAGTGACCTCTTAAGGCCTTCATCAATATTCAGACTATTGATTTTCTTTTTCATTCTACACTTATTAGCGTAGTGGCCAGGTTTCTGGCATTTCCAGCAGACCGGGATAGTCTTCTGCCGAGAATTATTCTCAGGTTCAGACTTCCTTTTCTTTCCTCTAAAAATTTTTTTCTTTTTCTGTTGAGGAAAATACTTCTGCTTGGCATTGACCTTATTAGTCCTTCTCCCTCTACTTTCGATAGAGGTTCCAATAGGTGGTAAGCCAATTTGCTCACAAAAGTCCCCTATAATTCTTTTGCCAAGGACTTTCTCCTTTTGGATTTGTCTATGTAATTTTATTTCATTGCATAAATTAATGCCTTCAGCAACCACTTCTGAGGATAAATCTCCATAAGTGTATTCGGAATAAGGAATAATTCCATTGTGTCTTTGCTTAATGCGATTGCGTATTTTTTCCGCAAAGAAATGAGGTAGTCCTGATAAGAACTTCTCTTTCCAAAAATCATTTTGACTATCATGTCTGGTGAAGACTTTTGAAAAGAATACGTCTTTATACCATTTGAACTGAGATAAGTTCTGACATTTTAAATTCATCAGTTGCTCTTGAGATCTATCAATGAGCAATGATGTAGTGCCAATAAAATGTTTTGCTATTGTATACAGAAGTGTATTGACACAATCTGTAACTTGTACAGGCTGATTGTCTCTAACTTCTGTTTTAATAGCCTGTGAAATATGAATTTTGGCTTCTTCAGGAAGGTAGAAATCCCACCATCCTTTCAATTGACCAGTAAAGCCTTGAGTTAAGGCTTTGGCAATATTTTGATCAGAATTTCCATGTGTTTTACAAGCAGTTGCATACATAGTCATGTAGTGCAATACCGTTTGTATTTGGTATTCTGACATGCCATCTATATTCCATTCATTAATGGATTTTCCATCAAATTGAACAGTCATGAATTCATCATGTTGTTCTAATTGAAGATCTACAGGTGTAGGCCTATGATAATAGGGCTTAGCAGGAATATTATAAGCCATTTTCTTCTTGTAGGAAGATGCAAGCTTATTTACTTGAAATTCATTATTTTTTTGTTCTGATAAGAACATATTTTCCAGAAGATTGATTTTATCTTCTGTCTTTGAAGAATTTTCTGCTTCATCATAAGAAGCATCAGAATTATAATCTGACTCATGTGTCTCTAGAGGAGCACATTCATTGTCTTTAATTCCAAGATTTTTTAATCTTTTCATAATTTCATCAACCATTTCAGAATTCTGAGGATCCATCTTGAAATCAAAGTTTTCAGAACTCATTGGTTTGAATAAAACCTTTTCTTCAAAAGTAGTCTCTGAAATTTTAGAAACATTTGAAGCCTTTTCTTGTTTTTCAAAATCAATATTTTTCTCAATTCTATTTAATTGATCTCCCATTGTTTTGAGAGTTAAATTTGTAAAATTGTTTTGTTCAACAACAGCCTCAATGTTGTCGCTTTTCCTGTAAGGAGTTGCAACAACTTCTTCGTTGTTAATTCTTATTGCTAATTGGGTTTCCGGGGGATGAACACTCCTAAAAACTTTTCCATTTTTAGCAATAAAATTCTTATAAGAAGCTTCAAGAGAAAATATGAAATCTTGATCCTCGAAGTCAGGAAATTTTTCATAAGCACGTTCCATAAAATTGAAGAAATCAATAACTTCTCCATTTTTTATTAAAAATCTTTTATAGCGAGAAAACCATTTTTCATGACTCTTAGAGTCTTTAGCAAGGGAAAACCATTTTCTCTTTAATTTGTTTTCTTTGGAATAAAATAATTCTTTTGGAAGTCCCCTAAAAGGAAATTTAAATTTGAATTTTTCTTCTTCATGGATCGTTATAGGCGAAAGGCTATAATAACCCATATCAGAAGGAGTAGGGGATGTTCTTTCACTATTAATTTCAGAAGTGGGTAAATTAACCCTATATTCAGGTTGGTTTACTCCGTCAGAGGTAAATTTTGTTCCAGAAATTTTTTCAAAATTAGTTGTTGGAACTGACGAAGTAGAACTTCTACCTGGAATAACTTTGTTGTTTAGGCTTTCTAATTTTAGCCTTGCAATTCTCTGATTAGAGAAGATAATTTCAACATCACCGTCAGGGAACTCTTTGATTTCTTCGAGTTCACGGTTATCTTTTTTAACAGGCTCATTAGCCTTTTCAAGTATCCAGTTTTCAGGTAAATTAACCTGATCCCATGTGATCGTTTTTGGGACCTTTAAATTACTTTTTTCTAAATTGGTTATAAACAAAGTAGTAGACCCCTTTTGATCTTGTAAAATATTTTTCATCTTGGGTACTACGGTGTTCATAACTTTATACTGAATCCTGTAAATAAGGATTATGTTTTCAGCTCCTTGCATCATATTAAATCCATCAGATTTAATGTTTAAGCAAAGAGAGTGCATAATTGTGGGGTCGTTTAACGACAGAGTAAAATTTGGAAAACACGAAAAGAATATGGGTCCGTCACAAAGACTAGACTCTACTATTCCAAGTAGTGAATCATGAAATTTGTTGTGTCTTTTATCACGTACACAAATAATTGCGGACGTGTTTAAGCCTAAACGGGTAGCAGGTTTCAAACCTACTTGAATTAACCCAACATGCAAGAATTTGTATTGTTGTTGTCTATGTTTATCAATCAAATTTTTTGACAACAATTGGAATGAGTTGTAACCCTCAGTTAAGGGTATAGCCTCTTCTACAGTCTTTACGACATAATCAGAGGTGAATTCAAAAGTTCCTTTCTGTTTATAAACAGAACTTTGAACTGGTAATTTCCAGTTTTGTAAGGATTTTTCGAAACTTTCTTTTATCAAAATTTCTTTATTATAGCTACTATTAGCCTTATCTTGTCTTTTAGACATAGCTCTAGTTAGCCCAAGCATATTCGCCTTATCACTGTCAACGGTTTAATGCCAATCCCTTAAAATGCCCTCACCGGCTACACGGGACTTTCAGGCGACGCGACTTAGGGTAAAAACCCGGGTTTCAAAGGACAAAAATGCTTTAGTTCACCAAAGTTAAGCTTCAAGACTTAATAAGTATAGTAGTGTTTAAAATTTAATTAAATAACAACTTAAACAAAGATTAAAACAAAATATAAATGAAACTAAAAGAAATTAAAACATAAACTAAAAGAAATTAAAACGAAACTATAAATGAAACTAATATACTAAAAACATAAAACTATGATAGATTACATACCTACTTACTTGGCTCTGATACCATTCTATGCAGGATCATGGAAGAAAGGAAGTTAGTGGAAGAAGAAAGTTAATGGAAGAAAGAAATAGTTAGTGGAGGAAGTGAGTGGAGAAATATGGAAAGAGGAAAAGGATTTTATTATTCTTGTTCTTACAAGATTACAAGGTTACAAAATTTGAAGGTACTCTTACAAATGAACTGAGTCTCCTTATATAGATGGAGCTCCAACAAAACAACAAAATAAAATACCTAAGCAATGACGTATTTCAATTGCTCTTTATTAAAGTAAAGTAAAAGGAAATATTCCTTTTTGCATTATTGCTGAAATATCTCTTCCGCCGACGCATTACGACAAGTAAAAGTAACCCCGGGTGCTCAATGGGCCCCATCGCCAGGTCCTAATTACTGTTAATGCACGTTTTAAAGATAACTGGCATTTTATGCCGACACCTTAAAGTGCGAATAATTGTGGTGGATATAATAATATTCTTCTTCAGACAAAAATGCTTCTCTTTAATAAAAGAGATCATGATTGAGATTTAGACTCTTATGCAAATGGGTCCTGAGAATCTTGCATTGAGTCATCATCTTCAGTTTCTTCATCTTCATCAGATGAGTTGTTTAGAATTTCTTTCAACTGCTTCTTTAGATCTGACTTTGATGATGAAGCGAGCAGTTCTTTCAGAAGATCTGAGACATCCCTTTTAGGAGCCTTTGGTGGAGGCGCTGGTTCAAATGAAATAATTCCCTTTACAGAAAATATTGAATCCTTAAAGAATTCAAATTTATCCCACCATTTGATAAGAATTCTTCTTCCCAAATAAGGGACATGAGAGACTGTTATTTCAAATTTTTTGATAGGACAATTTCCAATAACAACGTCCCATCTAACTATCCATGGAACCTGATAGTGAGCTGCAAAGATAAGCTCAGGGTTTTTTAATGAGGGGTTTGATTTAATAAAATCATCAAATATACTTCTAACTTTGTCCGGGAAAATTATGGGGTGTGATCCCCAAGTGTAAAACCATTTAATAAACCACTGTGGAAGATTAGTGGTGTTAAAATCACGAAATTGAAGGAACCAACTGTGTTTCTTCAGTCTGTTCTCATAACAGAAGGCCCCTTCCCAGGCTTTTATGTAGTCGAAGTAGTTGAACCAATATTTATCCAACTCTCTTCTCCCAGCTCGGGGAATTTCATGATATTTAAATAAATCACCCTGCCAAATTTCAGGGGTAACAACTTTCTTGATAAAGGCTTTAGAATAAGCCCATTCTGCGCCTGACCTTATGACCGAATCAAACTCTACTGATTGAGTCACTTGCAGAATTGCGCAATAAAAATTGTATTCCTTGGGATAAAGGAATGGGTCCGCTGATTCCCGAAGATAGAAGGATGAAGCTTCAGCTGGAGAAAGATGAGCATATTTTAGCTCAATAGGCGCTATCCAGATAGTAGTGTACGGAATATATGGATAGATATATTCGTTAGTCTGATTAGACTGAATTGCTGCTAAATAAGCATCTTCTCTTAATTTTAACTCCTGAGGAGTCGCCTTTAAGGCTTCAGCTTTAAGCTGTTCCGTTGTTTTAACAATCATAGTCTTATAAGACTGAGAACCCGCGCTTGAGGGAGAAACTGCAAATTTAGCTTTCCCTTTGCCATTATCCGGCTTTTTGCTCATGACCCTGTAAAAATTCACGAGTCAAGAAATCAGGTAGTGAATTACTACTTCCTTTGATAAACTCAATGTCAAAATCAAACACAGACAATATGCCTTGCCATCTAGCAAAAATTTGTTTTGATGCTATATTTTTAACATCTTTTTCTAAAACATCTTTGGCTGATTTACAATCAACCCTGACCAAAAATTTTTGGTTCAGTAAATCGCTTTCAAATTTTTGTATGCACAGAACTATAGAAAGGATTTCCTTTTTAATTGTGGAATAATTTTTCCTTGGCCCTTGCCATACCCCTGAAGTAAATCTTACTAGGGTTTCTTTGTTATTAATCCTTTGTTTAAGGATTCCACCATAACCTAATTCAGAAGCATCAGTTTCAACAATTTTAAAAGCTTCTGGATTAGCAATGGCAAGACAAGGGATTTCCTTAATCTTTAATTTTATCTTTTGGACTGCTTCTGTATGAATATTAGTCCAGTCAGGAGGATTTTTCTTAAGCCTGTCAAATAAAGGCTTAGCATCAATTGCTAAGTTCTTGTAGAAGTCAGAAATATAATTAAGACTTCCTAAAAACCTTTGCAATTGTGTTTTTTCTTTGATTTCATCTGGAAATTTATCCGCAAAAGTAATAGCTCTATCAATAGGGAAAATAGTCCCTTCTTTGATGGTATGGCCAAGAAATCTAATCTCTGTTTGAAATAATTTGATTTTCTTAGTTGAGACAACCAAACCAGCATGTCTGACAGCATTAATAAATGCTTGAAGATGTTTAAAGTGTTTATCTATATTCTCAGAAAACACTAAAACATCATCTATATAAACAATACAGAATGACGTATAAGGACTGAAAATGTCATTCATTATATTTTGAAATTCTGAGGGGGCATTCTTAAGCCCAAAAGGCATCACATTCCACTCATAGTGGCCAAATGGAACTGTGAATGCAGTTTTGTATCTATCCTTTTCATCGATCTGAATTTGCCAAAACCCAGATTTCATATCAAATTTGGACAAAACTTTGGCTGAAAACAGCCGATTTAATAAGTCCCTTTTATTAGGGATTGGATACCTTATCCATCTAAGAGCTTTGTTCAAAGGTTTGTAATTAATTACAAGCCTAGGAACACCTCTTTCAAGTTCAGCAGCATTTTCAACATAAAATGCAGGACAACTCCAAGGGCTGTATGATTTTCTAATTAAACCTTTGAGTAATAACTCATCAATCTCTTTTTTGCAAATTTCCAAATGGCGAGGTCCCATAGCAATAGGTCTAGCCTTAGTGGGAATTTGCCTTTCATTGAAGTCTGGCTCATAAGGCAGACTAACAATATGTTTCTTTCTTTCCCAGAAGGCATTGGGGATATCAGAACATATTGTTTTGACAATAAAATCATGAAGATCATTTATTTTCCTTTGAATTAAAGGATGTTTGATTTTTTCAGTAATTTTCATGTAACTGATCTCCTGAGATAAGGAGTTAAGAAAATTTTCTTTTCTTTGAATTTTCTTTTGTAACAAATCAATCTCGTGATAACGAGGTTCAGTAACGAAATTAAATGTAATTTCTTGAGAATTAATGGAACTTGTTATACCCTTCTCATTAATGCTTTTAATGGGATATAACATGTGAAGAAAGGGATTTCCCAAAATAACATCATGAGAAAGATTCTTTACCATTATAAATGGCATTTCTAAACAAATTCCATTATTGCAAACTGCAGTATTTTGTAGCTTGTAATTTACAAGCATTTTTCTACCATCTGCAGCATTTAAAATTTCAGTAGTTTTTGAAAAATATCTGGAGGGTATCAATCCTTCATTGATACAATTTAAGTCCGCTCCAGAGTCTACCATGGCAATAGCAGAGAGAGTATATTCTCTATGAACAATGATTTTTATTTTAATATGCCATTTATGGGTAATAACCCTGTCTAACATATTAACATATGTTAAAGATTCATCCTTCAAAGATCCTTCGTCTTTTGCAGATTTCTCTTTAACAGATGTTAAAGTATTTAATTTTTCCTTTAAGGAATTCCATTCTTCTTTATCTGACTCATGATCAGAATCAGACTCAGAAGGAATAGTTTTATCCTTTTTAATTTCAAGAGAAGTTACTCTAGATTTAAGAGTATTAATTTCTCTTTTAAGAACTTTGACTTCATGTAGTAATTCATTAACGCGAGAAGATTCTCCAGGAGTTTCTTCTTTTGTTGAAGCCTTAGCTCTTTGTAAAATTTCTTTTAGACTATAAGTCTCTGGTTCTTCAAATTTTAACCTTTTGTCATCTTTCTTTCCATTGTATTCTTCTAAATATTTTTGAAGCATTTGTCTTTTAACAATGGGATCAGAAAGTTGATCAATAAGATCAAGGATGAAATTATCCTCTTTTGTTAAAGGAAATAGACCATTTGCCTGACATAAGGCTTTGTAGTAATCACAATTTCCTTCGCAAGAGTCATCCTCAGATTCTTCTGTTTGATCAACAGATTCTTCCGATGATTCTTCCTCAGGATAATCTTCTGCAATAGCAGCTACTTTGAAATTTTTTCCTTCTTCATTAAGAAGTAATTTTTCAAGTGACCTCTTAAGGCCTTCATCAATATTCAGACTATTGATTTTCTTTTTCATTCTACACTTATTAGCGTAGTGGCCAGGTTTCTGGCATTTCCAGCAGACCGGGATAGTCTTCTGCCGAGAATTATTCTCAGGTTCAGACTTCCTTTTCTTTCCTCTAAAAATTTTTTTCTTTTTCTGTTGAGGAAAATACTTCTGCTTGGCATTGACCTTATTAGTCCTTCTCCCTCTACTTTCGATAGAGGTTCCAATAGGTGGTAAGCCAATTTGCTCACAAAAGTCCCCTATAATTCTTTTGCCAAGGACTTTCTCCTTTTGGATTTGTCTATGTAATTTTATTTCATTGCATAAATTAATGCCTTCAGCAACCACTTCTGAGGATAAATCTCCATAAGTGTATTCGGAATAAGGAATAATTCCATTGTGTCTTTGCTTAATGCGATTGCGTATTTTTTCCGCAAAGAAATGAGGTAGTCCTGATAAGAACTTCTCTTTCCAAAAATCATTTTGACTATCATGTCTGGTGAAGACTTTTGAAAAGAATACGTCTTTATACCATTTGAACTGAGATAAGTTCTGACATTTTAAATTCATCAGTTGCTCTTGAGATCTATCAATGAGCAATGATGTAGTGCCAATAAAATGTTTTGCTATTGTATACAGAAGTGTATTGACACAATCTGTAACTTGTACAGGCTGATTGTCTCTAACTTCTGTTTTAATAGCCTGTGAAATATGAATTTTGGCTTCTTCAGGAAGGTAGAAATCCCACCATCCTTTCAATTGACCAGTAAATCCTTGAGTTAAGGCTTTGGCAATATTTTGATCAGAATTACCATGAGTTTTACAAGCAGTTGCATACATAGTCATGTAGTGCAATACCGTTTGTATTTGGTATTCTGACATGCCATCTATATTCCATTCATTAATGGATTTTCCATCAAATTGAACAGTCATGAATTCATCATGTTGTTCTAATTGGAGATCTACAGGTGTAGGCCTATGATAATAGGGCTTTGCAGGAATATTATAAGCCATTTTCTTCTTGTAGGAAGATGCAAGCTTATTTACTTGAAATTGATTTTCATTATTTTTTTGTTCTGATAAGAACATATTCTCTAGAAGATTGATTTTATCTTCTGTTTTTGAAGAATTTTCTGCTTCATCATAAGAAGCATCAGAATTATAATCTGACTCATGTGTCTCTAGAGGAGCACATTCATTGTCTTTAATTCCAAGATTTTTTAATCTTTTCATAATTTCATCAACCATTTCAGAATTCTGAGGATCCATCTTGAAATCAAAGTTTTCAGAACTCATTGGTTTGAATAAAACCTTTTCTTCAAAAGTAGTCTCTGAAATTTTAGAAACATTTGAAGCCTTTTCTTGTTTTTCAAAATCAATATTTTTCTCAATTCTATTTAATTGATCTCCCATTGTTTTGAGAGTTAAATTTGTAAAATTGTTTTGTTCAACAACAGCCTCAATGTTGTCGCTTTTCCTGTAAGGAGTTGCAACAACTTCTTCGTTGTTAATTCTTATTGCTAATTGGGTTTCCGGGGGATGAACACTCCTAAAAACTTTTCCATTTTTAGCAATAAAATTCTTATAAGAAGCTTCAAGAGAAAATATGAAATCTTGATCCTCGAAGTCAGGAAATTTTTCATAAGCACGTTCCATAAAATTGAAGAAATCAATAACTTCTCCATTTTTTATTAAAAATCTTTTATAGCGAGAAAACCATTTTTCATGACTCTTAGAGTCTTTAGCAAGGGAAAACCATTTTCTCTTTAATTTGTTTTCTTTGGAATAAAATAATTCTTTTGGAAGTCCCCTAAAAGGAAATTTAAATTTGAATTTTTCTTCTTCATGGATCGTTATAGGCGAAAGGCTATAATAACCCATATCAGAAGGAGTAGGGGATGTTCTTTCACTATTAATTTCAGAAGTGGGTAAATTAACCCTATATTCAGGTTGGTTTACTCCGTCAGAGGTAAATTTTGTTCCAGAAATTTTTTCAAAATTAGTTGTTGGAACTGACGAAGTAGAACTTCTACCTGGAATAACTTTGTTGTTTAGGCTTTCTAATTTTAGCCTTGCAATTCTCTGATTAGAGAAGATAATTTCAACATCACCGTCAGGGAACTCTTTGATTTCTTCGAGTTCACGGTTATCTTTTTTAACAGGCTCATTAGCCTTTTCAAGTATCCAGTTTTCAGGTAAATTAACCTGATCCCATGTGATCGTTTTTGGGACCTTTAAATTACTTTTTTCTAAATTGGTTATAAACAAAGTAGTAGACCCCTTTTGATCTTGTAAAATATTTTTCATCTTGGGTACTACGGTGTTCATAACTTTATACTGAATCCTGTAAATAAGGATTATGTTTTCAGCTCCTTGCATCATATTAAATCCATCAGATTTAATGTCTAAGCAAAGAGAGTGCATAATTGTGGGGTCGTTTAACGACAGAGTAAAATTTGGAAAACACGAAAAGAATATGGGTCCGTCACAAAGACTAGACTCTACTATTCCAAGTAGTGAATCATGAAATTTGTTGTGTCTTTTATCACGTACACAAATAATTGCGGACGTGTTTAAGCCTAAACGGGTAGCAGGTTTCAAACCTACTTGAATTAACCCAACATGCAAGAATTTGTATTGTTGTTGTCTATGTTTATCAATCAAATTTTTTGACAACAATTGGAATGAGTTGTAACCCTCAGTTAAGGGTATAGCCTCTTCAACAGTCTTTACGACATAATCAGAGGTGAATTCAAAAGTTCCTTTCTGTTTATAAACAGAACTTTGAACTGGTAATTTCCAGTTTTGTAAGGATTTTTCGAAACTTTCTTTTATCAAAATTTCTTTATTATAGCTACTATTAGCCTTATCTTGTCTTTTAGACATAGCTCTAGTTAGCCCAAGCATATTCGCCTTATCACTGTCAACGGTTTAATGCCAATCCCTTAAAATGCCCTCACCGGCTACACGGGACTTTCAGGCGACGCGACTTAGGGTAAAAACCCGGGTTTCAAAGGACAAAAATGCTTTAGTTCACCAAAGTTAAGCTTCAAGACTTAATAAGTATAGTAGTGTTTAAAATTTAATTAAATAACAACTTAAACAAAGATTAAAACAAAATATAAATGAAACTAAAAGAAATTAAAACATAAACTAAAAGAAATTAAAACGAAACTATAAATGAAACTAATATACTAAAAACATAAAACTATGATAGATTACATACCTACTTACTTGGCTCTGATACCATTCTATGCAGGATCATGGAAGAAAGGAAGTTAGTGGAAGAAGAAAGTTAATGGAAGAAAGAAATAGTTAGTGTAGTAATCACAATTTCCTTCGCAAGAGTCATCCTCAGATTCTTCTGTTTGATCAACAGATTCTTCCGATGATTCTTCCTCAGGATAATCTTCTGCAATAGCAGCTACTTTGAAATTTTTTCCTTCTTCATTAAGAAGTAATTTTTCAAGTGACCTCTTAAGGCCTTCATCAATATTCAGACTATTGATTTTCTTTTTCATTCTACACTTATTAGCGTAGTGGCCAGGTTTCTGGCATTTCCAGCAGACCGGGATAGTCTTCTGCCGAGAATTATTCTCAGGTTCAGACTTCCTTTTCTTTCCTCTAAAAATTTTTTTCTTTTTCTGTTGAGGAAAATACTTCTGCTTGGCATTGACCTTATTAGTCCTTCTCCCTCTACTTTCGATAGAGGTTCCAATAGGTGGTAAGCCAATTTGCTCACAAAAGTCCCCTATAATTCTTTTGCCAAGGACTTTCTCCTTTTGGATTTGTCTATGTAATTTTATTTCATTGCATAAATTAATGCCTTCAGCAACCACTTCTGAGGATAAATCTCCATAAGTGTATTCGGAATAAGGAATAATTCCATTGTGTCTTTGCTTAATGCGATTGCGTATTTTTTCCGCAAAGAAATGAGGTAGTCCTGATAAGAACTTCTCTTTCCAAAAATCATTTTGACTATCATGTCTGGTGAAGACTTTTGAAAAGAATACGTCTTTATACCATTTGAACTGAGATAAGTTCTGACATTTTAAATTCATCAGTTGCTCTTGAGATCTATCAATGAGCAATGATGTAGTGCCAATAAAATGTTTTGCTATTGTATACAGAAGTGTATTGACACAATCTGTAACTTGTACAGGCTGATTGTCTCTAACTTCTGTTTTAATAGCCTGTGAAATATGAATTTTGGCTTCTTCAGGAAGGTAGAAATCCCACCATCCTTTCAATTGACCAGTAAATCCTTGAGTTAAGGCTTTGGCAATATTTTGATCAGAATTACCATGAGTTTTACAAGCAGTTGCATACATAGTCATGTAGTGCAATACCGTTTGTATTTGGTATTCTGACATGCCATCTATATTCCATTCATTAATGGATTTTCCATCAAATTGAACAGTCATGAATTCATCATGTTGTTCTAATTGGAGATCTACAGGTGTAGGCCTATGATAATAGGGCTTTGCAGGAATATTATAAGCCATTTTCTTCTTGTAGGAAGATGCAAGCTTATTTACTTGAAATTGATTTTCATTATTTTTTTGTTCTGATAAGAACATATTCTCTAGAAGATTGATTTTATCTTCTGTTTTTGAAGAATTTTCTGCTTCATCATAAGAAGCATCAGAATTATAATCTGACTCATGTGTCTCTAGAGGAGCACATTCATTGTCTTTAATTCCAAGATTTTTTAATCTTTTCATAATTTCATCAACCATTTCAGAATTCTGAGGATCCATCTTGAAATCAAAGTTTTCAGAACTCATTGGTTTGAATAAAACCTTTTCTTCAAAAGTAGTCTCTGAAATTTTAGAAACATTTGAAGCCTTTTCTTGTTTTTCAAAATCAATATTTTTCTCAATTCTATTTAATTGATCTCCCATTGTTTTGAGAGTTAAATTTGTAAAATTGTTTTGTTCAACAACAGCCTCAATGTTGTCGCTTTTCCTGTAAGGAGTTGCAACAACTTCTTCGTTGTTAATTCTTATTGCTAATTGGGTTTCCGGGGGATGAACACTCCTAAAAACTTTTCCATTTTTAGCAATAAAATTCTTATAAGAAGCTTCAAGAGAAAATATGAAATCTTGATCCTCGAAGTCAGGAAATTTTTCATAAGCACGTTCCATAAAATTGAAGAAATCAATAACTTCTCCATTTTTTATTAAAAATCTTTTATAGCGAGAAAACCATTTTTCATGACTCTTAGAGTCTTTAGCAAGGGAAAACCATTTTCTCTTTAATTTGTTTTCTTTGGAATAAAATAATTCTTTTGGAAGTCCCCTAAAAGGAAATTTAAATTTGAATTTTTCTTCTTCATGGATCGTTATAGGCGAAAGGCTATAATAACCCATATCAGAAGGAGTAGGGGATGTTCTTTCACTATTAATTTCAGAAGTGGGTAAATTAACCCTATATTCAGGTTGGTTTACTCCGTCAGAGGTAAATTTTGTTCCAGAAATTTTTTCAAAATTAGTTGTTGGAACTGACGAAGTAGAACTTCTACCTGGAATAACTTTGTTGTTTAGGCTTTCTAATTTTAGCCTTGCAATTCTCTGATTAGAGAAGATAATTTCAACATCACCGTCAGGGAACTCTTTGATTTCTTCGAGTTCACGGTTATCTTTTTTAACAGGCTCATTAGCCTTTTCAAGTATCCAGTTTTCAGGTAAATTAACCTGATCCCATGTGATCGTTTTTGGGACCTTTAAATTACTTTTTTCTAAATTGGTTATAAACAAAGTAGTAGACCCCTTTTGATCTTGTAAAATATTTTTCATCTTGGGTACTACGGTGTTCATAACTTTATACTGAATCCTGTAAATAAGGATTATGTTTTCAGCTCCTTGCATCATATTAAATCCATCAGATTTAATGTCTAAGCAAAGAGAGTGCATAATTGTGGGGTCGTTTAACGACAGAGTAAAATTTGGAAAACACGAAAAGAATATGGGTCCGTCACAAAGACTAGACTCTACTATTCCAAGTAGTGAATCATGAAATTTGTTGTGTCTTTTATCACGTACACAAATAATTGCGGACGTGTTTAAGCCTAAACGGGTAGCAGGTTTCAAACCTACTTGAATTAACCCAACATGCAAGAATTTGTATTGTTGTTGTCTATGTTTATCAATCAAATTTTTTGACAACAATTGGAATGAGTTGTAACCCTCAGTTAAGGGTATAGCCTCTTCTACAGTCTTTACGACATAATCAGAGGTGAATTCAAAAGTTCCTTTCTGTTTATAAACAGAACTTTGAACTGGTAATTTCCAGTTTTGTAAGGATTTTTCGAAACTTTCTTTTATCAAAATTTCTTTATTATAGCTACTATTAGCCTTATCTTGTCTTTTAGACATAGCTCTAGTTAGCCCAAGCATATTCGCCTTATCACTGTCAACGGTTTAATGCCAATCCCTTAAAATGCCCTCACCGGCTACACGGGACTTTCAGGCGACGCGACTTAGGGTAAAAACCCGGGTTTCAAAGGACAAAAATGCTTTAGTTCACCAAAGTTAAGCTTCAAGACTTAATAAGTATAGTAGTGTTTAAAATTTAATTAAATAACAACTTAAACAAAGATTAAAACAAAATATAAATGAAACTAAAAGAAATTAAAACATAAACTAAAAGAAATTAAAACGAAACTATAAATGAAACTAATATACTAAAAACATAAAACTATGATAGATTACATACCTACTTACTTGGCTCTGATACCATTCTATGCAGGATCATGGAAGAAAGGAAGTTAGTGGAAGAAGAAAGTTAATGGAAGAAAGAAATAGTTAGTGGAGGAAGTGAGCCAGACTTCAATGAAAAGAAAATTTTCTTAACTCCTTATCTCAGGAGATCAGTTACATGAAAATTACTGAAAAAATCAAACATCCTTTAATTCAAAGGAAAATAAATGATCTTCATGATTTTATTGTCAAAACAATATGTTCTGATATCCCCAATGCCTTCTGGGAAAGAAAGAAACATATTGTTAGTCTGCCTTATGAGCCAGACTTCAATGAAAGGCAAATTCCCACTAAGGCTAGACCTATTGCTATGGGACCTCGCCATTTGGAAATTTGCAAAAAAGAGATTGATGAGTTATTACTCAAAGGTTTAATTAGAAAATCATACAGCCCTTGGAGTTGTCCTGCATTTTATGTTGAAAATGCTGCTGAACTTGAAAGAGGTGTTCCTAGGCTTGTAATTAATTACAAACCTTTGAACAAAGCTCTTAGATGGATAAGGTATCCAATCCCTAATAAAAGGGACTTATTAAATCGGCTGTTTTCAGCCAAAGTTTTGTCCAAATTTGATATGAAATCTGGGTTTTGGCAAATTCAGATCGATGTTACCAGCAATGATGCGATTCCTTTACTTTACTAAAAGCAATTGTAATACGTCATTGCTTATGTATTTTGTTTTGTTGTTTTGTAAGTGCTCCATCTATATAAGGAGACTTAGTTCATTTGTATGAGTACCTTCAAATTTTGTAACCTTGTAATCTTGTAAGAACAAGAATAATAAAATCCTTTTCCTCTTTCCATATTTCTCCACTCACTTCCTCCACTAACTATTTCTTTCTTCCATTAACTTTCTTCTTCCACTAACTTCCTTTCTTCCATGATCCTGCATAGAATGGTATCAGAGCCAAGTAAGTAGGTATGTAATCTATCATAGTTTTATGTTTTTAGTATATTAGTTTCATTTATAGTTTCGTTTTAATTTCTTTTAGTTTATGTTTTAATTTCTTTTAGTTTCAATTTGATAAGAATTCTTCTTCCCAAATAAGGGACATGAGAGACCGTTATTTCAAATTTTTTGATAGGACAATTTGCAATAATAACGTCCCATTTAACTATCCACGGCACCTGATAATGAGCTGCAAAGATAAGCTCTGGATTTTTTAGTGATGGGTTGGATTTAATAAAATCATCAAATATACTCCTGACTTTGTCCGGGAAAATTATGGGGTGTGATCCCCAAGTGTAAAACCATTTAATAAACCACTGTGGAAGATTAGTGGTGTTGAAATCACGAAATTGGAGGAACCAACTGTGTTTCTTCAGTCTGTTCTCATAACAGAAGGCTCCTTCCCAGGCTTTGATATAGTCAAAATAGTTGAACCAATATTTATCCAACTCTCTTCTTCCAGCTCTGGGAATTTCATGATATTTATATAAATCACCCTGCCAAATTTCAGGGGTAACAACTTTCCTGATAAAGGCTTTAGAATAAGCCCATTCTGCGCCTGACCTTATGACAGAATCAAATTCCACTGATTGAGTCACCTGCAGGATTGCGCAGTAAAAATTGTATTCCTTAGGATAAAGGAATGGGTCCGCTGATTCCCTAAGATAAAAGGATGAAGCTTCAGCTGGAGAAAGATGAGCGTATTTTAGCTCAATAGGTGCTATCCATATCGTGGTGTAGGGAATATATGGATAGATATATTCGTTAGTCTGATTAGACTGAATTGCTGCTAAATAAGCATCTTCTCTTAATTTTAACTCCTTAGGAGTCGCCTTTAAGGCTTCAGCTTTAAGCTGTTCCGTTGTTTTAACAATCATAGTCTTATAAGACCGAGAGCTTGCACTTGAGGGAGAAGCTGCAAATTTAGCTTTCCCTTTGCCATCATCCGGCTTTTTGCTCATGACCCTGTAAAAATTCACGAGTCAAGAAATCAGGTAGTGAATTACTACTTCCTTTGATAAACTCAATGTCAAAATCAAACACAGACAATATGCCTTGCCATCTTGCAAAAATTTGTTTTGATGCTATATTTTTAACATCTTTTTCTAAAACATCTTTGGCTGATTTACAATCAACCCTGACCAAAAATTTTTGGTTCAGTAAATCGCTTTCAAATTTTTGTATGCACAGAACTATAGAAAGGATTTCCTTTTTAATTGTGGAATAATTTTTCCTTGGCCCTTGCCATACCCCTGAAGTAAATCTTACTAGGGTTTCTTTGTTATTAATCCTTTGTTTAAGGATTCCACCATAACCTAAGTCAGGCAAATGGTCTATTTCCTTTAACAAAAGAGGATAATTTCATCCTTGATCTTATTGATCAACTTTCTGATCCCATTGTTAAAAGACAAATGCTTCAAAAATATTTAGAAGAATACAATGGAAAGAAAGATGACAAAAGGTTAAAATTTGAAGAACCAGAGACTTATAGTCTAAAAGAAATTTTACAAAGAACTAAGGCTTCAACAAAAGAAGAAACTCCTGGAGAATCTTCTCGCGTTAATGAATTACTACATGAAGTCAAAGTTCTTAAAAGAGAAATTAATACTCTTAAATCTAGAGTAACTTCTCTTGAAATTAAAAAGGATAAAACTATTCCTTCTGAGTCTGATTCTGATCATGAGTCAGATAAAGAAGAATGGAATTCCTTAAAGGAAAAATTAAATACTTTAACATCTGTTAAAGAGAAATCTGCAAAAGACGAAGGATCTTTGAAGGATGAATCTTTAACATATGTTAATATGTTAGACAGGGTTATTACCCATAAATGGCATATTAAAATAAAAATCATTGTTCATAGAGAATATACTCTCTCTGCTATTGCCATGGTAGACTCTGGAGCGGACTTAAATTGTATCAATGAAGGATTGATACCCTCCAGATATTTTTCAAAAACTACTGAAATTTTAAATGCTGCAGATGGTAGAAAAATGCTTGTAAATTACAAGCTACAAAATACTGCAGTTTGCAATAATGGAATTTGTTTTAATTACAAACCTTTGAACAAAGCTCTTAGACGGATAAGGTATCCAATCCCTAATAAAAGGGACTTATTAAATCGGCTGTTTTCAGCCAAAGTTATGTCCAAATTTGATATGAAATCTGGGTTTTGGCAAATTCAGATCAATGAAAAAGATAGATACAAAACTGCATTCACAGTTCCTTTTGGTCACTATGAGTGGAACGTGATGCCTTTTGGGCTTAAGAATGCCCCCTCGGAATTTCAAAATATAATGAATGACATTTTCAGTCCTTATTCTCAAGAAATTACATTTAATTTCGTTACTGAACCTCGTTATCACGAGATTGATTTGTTACAAAAGAAAATTCAAAGAAAAGAAAATTTTCTTAACTCCTTATCTCAGGAGATCAGTTACATGAAAATTACTGAAAAAATCAAACATCCTTTAATTCAAAGGAAAATAAATGATCTTCATGATTTTATTGTTATTCCACAATTAAAAAAGAAATCCTTTCTATAGTTCTGTGTATACAAAAATTTGAAAGTGATTTATTAAACCAAAAATTTTTGGTCAGGGTTGATTGTAAATCAGCCAAAGATGTTTTAGAAAAAGATGTTAAAAATATAGCATCAAAACAAATTTTTGCAAGATGGCAAGGCATATTGTCTGTGTTTGATTTTGACATTGAGTTTATCAAAGGAAGTAGTAATTCACTACCTGATTTCTTGACTCGTGAATTTTTACAGGGTCATGAGCAAAAAGCCGGATGATGGCAAAGGGAAAGCTAAATTTGCAGCTTCTCCCTCAAGTGCAAGCTCTCGGTCTTATAAGACTATGATTGTTAAAACAACGGAACAGCTTAAAGCTGAAGCCTTAAAGGCGACTCCTAAGGAGTTAAAATTAAGAGAAGATGCTTATTTAGCAGCAATTCAGTCTAATCAGACTAACGAATATATCTATCCATATATTCCCTACACCACGATATGGATAGCACCTATTGAGCTAAAATACGCTCATCTTTCTCCAGCTGAAGCTTCATCTCTAGAGGAGCACATTCATTGTCTTTAATTCCAAGATTTTTTAATCTTTTCATAATTTCATCAACCATTTCAGAATTCTGAGGATCCATCTTGAAATCAAAGTTTTCAGAACTCATTGGTTTGAATAAAACCTTTTCTTCAAAAGTAGTCTCTGAAATTTTAGAAACATTTGAAGCCTTTTCTTGTTTTTCAAAATCAATATTTTTCTCAATTCTATTTAATTGATCTCCCATTGTTTTGAGAGTTAAATTTGTAAAATTGTTTTGTTCAACAACAGCCTCAATGTTGTCGCTTTTCCTGTAAGGAGTTGCAACAACTTCTTCGTTGTTAATTCTTATTGCTAATTGGGTTTCCGGGGGATGAACACTCCTAAAAACTTTTCCATTTTTAGCAATAAAATTCTTATAAGAAGCTTCAAGAGAAAATATGAAATCTTGATCCTCGAAGTCAGGAAATTTTTCATAAGCACGTTCCATAAAATTGAAGAAATCAATAACTTCTCCATTTTTTATTAAAAATCTTTTATAGCGAGAAAACCATTTTTCATGACTCTTAGAGTCTTTAGCAAGGGAAAACCATTTTCTCTTTAATTTGTTTTCTTTGGAATAAAATAATTCTTTTGGAAGTCCCCTAAAAGGAAATTTAAATTTGAATTTTTCTTCTTCATGGATCGTTATAGGCGAAAGGCTATAATAACCCATATCAGAAGGAGTAGGGGATGTTCTTTCACTATATATCTTTTCTTCACTATTTGTTACACTTTGTTTACATTCTTTACCTTTACTTTAAAAAACTCATGTAGGCATGTATGACGTGCAGGAACGATTTCAAAGATTATGCAGAGGTTTGCTTCAAAGCATTCGGTGACCGTGTGAAACACTGGACTACATTGAACGAGCCCCGAACTTTCGCTGTTGGAGGATATGTTACCGGCCATCTAGCCCCTTCGAAAACCACAAATTCTGGTATTGATCCTTACTTGGTTACCCACTACCAGCTCCTTGCTCATGCTGCTGCTGTCAAACTTTACAGGGACAAATATCAGCAGGTACCCTCAATTTTCCATATGTTAATTAATTTTACTTAAGTACATAATTATGTCGAATAATTAATGTTTTTTTCGCACATCTCAGGGCCAGGAAGGCAAAATTGGAATAGCATTGAACACATTTTGGATGGCTCCTACTAACAAACACAAGGACAAAGAAGCTGCACAAAGAGCTCTTGATTTTATGTATGGATGGTAAGTAATCTATACACCATTAAGTTCGGTGGAGAATCAGATATCCAATCAAATCAAGAAAATCTTTATTAGTATTAGAATAAGTGATACAAATATGTTATTTTTGTGTGCGCGATTTATAGGTATATGGATCCACTAGTCCATGGTGATTATCCTAAGTGCATGAGGGAGTTAGTGAAAGATCGGCTACCAAAATTCAAAGAAGATGAAGTAATGTTGCTTAAAGGATCGTACGATTTTATCGGGTTGAATTACTACACTTCTGATTTTGTTGAAGACTGTTCCCCACCACCCGATGCTAAACCTTGTTACTCAACTGATTCTCATACTACTCTTGAGGGTTCGAATTTATACATACATATACTATATAATACCCTTTAATTTTCTCATAAGAAATATACATAATTATATTGTTGGTTACGTGCTTGCAGGAAAGCGAAATGGAATCCCTATTGGTCGTCCTGTGAGATTTCTTACCCTAACATAACTCCATTCCTTAATGTACTATATTTATAAAAATGTAGACAACTAAATTACATGTATAAATAATTGATGAATGCAGACGGCATCTGGATGGTTGTATGTGTACCCGCTCGGGTTCTATGATTTACTCCGTTACACCAAGCACCATTACAACAATCCTGTCATTTATATCACTGAGAACGGTACATTAAATAATTTATGTATATATATATATATGTACAATCGTGAATATGGTTGGTTTTGATATTGAGTATGCATTTTTTAAGGTATGTCAAGGCCCAACGACCCTAAGTTACCACTGGAGGAAGCGTTAGATGACGAATATAGGATTGCTTACTACGATCACCATCTATTTTACCTTCACAAAGCTATGAAGTGAGTATACCTTGGTTAATATATCACACAAAATCAACAGAAATTACTTAAGAAGTGTCAACATTTACTTATTTGTATGTGTATATTTGCAGGGAAGGGGCGAACGTGAAAGGGTACTTACCATGGTCACTGCTAGACAACTTTGAGTGGAGCAGTGGGTTTACTGTTCGGTTCGGTCTCAACTATGTCGACTACAATGATGGATTCAAACGTTACCCGAAGAAATCGGCAGAATGGTTTAAGAACTTGCTAAACAAGTAGTTTATTCAAGAAGTGCTTATTGGGAAGAAGTGTTTGGTTAGGCAAAGTTTATGCATGCATTATTATGAAGTAGTAGTTTTATCTGCATTTTGTGTTTGCCCTTGGAATTGTTAGGCTTTATGTCCTTCCTATGCTAAACTTGAAGTATTAGTTATTTTCAATTAAGAGCTTTTTTGGCTCATGCAATTAGGGTTAGAAGAGGTTACGACTGTGTGTCCTGTATGCATCCTGCATTATCTGCATTTAGGGCATGGGAAGAAGGTCAGGCTTTATGTCCCCCTTTCTTCTATCAGTAATGCTATGTTCTCTAGTTCTCTTAATCCCATTTTCTGTTTTAAGAAATAATCCTTGAAGAATACTATAGGCACCCTGGACCAATGGGCTCAAGGATGCCTATCCTGAAATGGATCTCTGGCTATGTTTGGCTGCACAACCTGCACATGGAGAGGTTAATAATAGGCTCAGCCTCGATCGTAAATAGGTTAACCGTTGGTTTACTAGTAAACAAGTAGTTCTATTTTTTTCCTTCAATTTTCAGGTAACTTTTTCTACCAAGAAGGATGATAAAGTTGGTTAATCGAGTGGTTAAGACGACCTTTGGCTTAAATTAGTGGCTATGGACTGTCAGAAGATCAAACCTACCACGACCAAATATTGTTTATGTCAAATTCTTAGATGATAATAGACTGACCATATATATATATAAGAGAACCAAAATCGGAAACAATAACACAATGGCAGTACGTAACATCTCCCACTCATAGAAATAGTAATCCGACTAATAGGTAAACATGTGCGCATTTAAAGAAAATCCAAATGCGTAATCCGAAAATTATAGTGCAACGATCAATTGAATAAATAAAGACTCTGATTGGCATATAAAAATTCATTAGTACTATTTATGGTTTTTCTTATTGCTTTATTTCGTAGACCCACGTTACTTATTCTACTACTTTAGGCTATATAGTATTTCAACAAGTATGTCATAGTTGTTTACTTGTTTAGAATGTTGTCTAATTCAGACAAATACGCTCATTTTTATAACCTTTATAGAGAGTTTTTATCGTTGGTCACACGTATTATTCTAGTAGACCGATGGATACAACTAATATATATATATATATATATGTGTGCGTGTTTGTGACTCACATAGATATCTGAAGATAAGATATTATAGGGATATTGTTGTTTGGTTGGACATGGTGTCAGTATAATCGTACACAGAATTAGAAAATAATTATCGCGATTTTCTCTATGAAATAATTATCTAGGACTTCAAAGCGTACATACAAAATGCACAAAATCACGTTCTAGAGGCCCCAAAAACAACCCCCTAATACTGCTAATAGTCCACTCAACTTCTAAAATGTGTCAAAAGTCCAAATATAAACCCGCATTTAGTCCAAATGAAGATCTCAATGGACCAAATCCCATTTCTAAGCAAAAACATTTTTCCTCCTTCCAACTTTAGCCTTCTATATATACATATAGATTTATGCATTCAACATTTCGAATAATGCATAACCCAAATCCAATACAAAATCATTTATGTATTCAACATGTCGAATAGTGCATAACCCAAATTTTCATTCATAACCTAATTTTTCAAGTACTTAGAACATAAATTGACTAACCAGTATGGATTACACACTAAAATATGCATGGTACAAACTACCAGATGCAATATATAAACATTGAATCATAAATGTAATATTAATACAAATTCATTTATGTACTCAGCATTTCTAATAGTTTTTAACCTAATTTTTCATATGCTTAGAACTTAAATTGTCACTGAATAGTATAAATTACACACTTAAAAATGCATTGTACAAACTACCAGATACAGTATACAAACATTGAATTAGAAATGTATTACATCTAAGATTCATACAAAAGTCATTTATGGATAGTTCGTAACCTAATTTTTCAGATGATAAGAACCTACACAAACTGACTAAAATGGGTTACACATTTGAAAATGCATTGTACAAACTACCAAATGCAATATACAAACTATGAGATGCATTGTACAAACTACCAGATATATAAAATCTTTGACTGAAGGTATTTTGGACATTTTAGACAAAATATTAGAAATCTATAAATCTTTATGGATGACTGGATTTTTCCTGACTTTTGAACTTCCAACCCATGACCTCTTACGCATAAATGAATCAAATGGCAGGTTGGGGTCCACATTCATTTTCTTTTTATGAAATGGGTTCGCATTCTATAATGCAGGGGATACCAATAGGCCACTGTTTTGGGGAAAGCATTAAAGTTTCCGGGGAAGACGGTGGAAAACAAAAAAAATTAAACCAAACACCCCCTTTAATGTCGCCGGAAAAAGTCGACGGCCGGATGTTGACGGCGACATTCGGCCGGCGACTTCACCATCTTCTCTTTCTCTCTCTTCTCCCTCTCTCTCTTTCTTCTCTTTCTCTCTCTTTCTTCTCAATGTCTCCGGCGAAGGGGAGGAGCCCCTTCGCCGGAGTTCGTCTGGTTTGAACAACCAGACGAGATCTGGTTTGTTCAAACCAGACGGGATCTGGTTTGAACAACAAACCAGATCTGGTCTAGTTTGAAGAACAAACCAGACGAGATCTGGTTTCCAGACGAAACCAGACCTCCGGCGAAGGGGCTCCTCACCTTCGTCGGAGTTGGAGAGGAGAATAAAAAATAAATTGTCGCCGGAGATAATGGAGTTGTCGGAGATGGTGGAGCGCCGGAGAAAAGAAGAAGAAGCTGAAAAGGATTTGGTTGTTTGGGGGAAATAAAAAAATCTATTTCTTTTTTCCACCCAAAACTTCATACCCCGGAAACTATATAGCTTTCCCCAAAGCGCTGGCCATACCAATATATACCATATTTATTACTACATTTTTTTGTGTATGAGATTACATAAAAAGATGAACCCATCTTTTTATTTTTGAAAACAAAAAAATAAAGGTTATTTCCCAAATGGCCCCCAAATTTGTGAGTAGCTTTCTGCCTAGCCTCATAGATTAACAAAAATACCCATGTGGTCCCCTTTTTCCGTTATGTTTAACTGTCTGTCACTCTCACTCCTCCACCTCATTTCCTCTCTCACATAAAACTACACATCATCATCTTCTCCGGCAAGGGTCGCCGGCCGGCGACCTTCAAACATAAAAAAAAATAATAATAATTTTTTTTTCTCTCACTCTAAATTCTTTTTTTCTTTCCCCTCTCTCTCTAGATCTAGAGAGAGAGAGAAAAAAAATTTAATTTAATTTTTTTATGTTTGAAGGTCCCCTGCCGGAGAAGATGATGCGGCGTTTTAGATGACTTGGCAGAGAGAGGAAATGAGGTGGAGGAGTGAGAGTAACGGACAGTTAAAGATAACGGAAAAAGAGGGTCATATGAATATTTTTGCTAATCTAGGAGGCCAGGCAGGAAGCTGGTTACAAAGTTGGGGATCATTTGAGAAATAACTCAAAAAATAATAGTGGTAAAAAGTCGAGTTTGAACATGGACTTCAATCAATCATGATAGGGAGAAAGTTAACTCAAAAGTCTCCCATTTCCAAAATAATTTTGCGTTAACTTCGACTTCGACTCCTCCAGGGTCATCTTTATTTTAAATATATCTCTGTTAAGTTTGTGGCCATCCAATTCAAAATCAATTGACAATGAATGGAGATGACTTATACATTATATTATTGGTTGCTAGTAATAGCTTCTCCGTGTGAGACTATTCTCATTTGAGTTGAAAGTGCTTCAAAAGAGTACCCACCCTTTGTCATTTGAGATTTCCCCACCAAAAGAACAAATTCTTTAGGGGTTATTGAGTAGTGGAACTGTGGAAGACCAAGATGTTTGTAAGATGGTGAGAATTCTTAATGGTATCCAAATCCAGCAAGAGGGGCCCAGGATTAGACAGAATGAATTAGTTAATTGCCCCAGGATTAGACATAACTAATTAATCTCTTTTGGCTGTAATATAGTGGAAAAAAATAGAGATTATGTGTAAGGTTGTGTTTTGTAGTTTTGTCAAATTTAATTATTTATTGAATTTGAATAGTTAGGTTCCCTCTATTTATAAGTGACCAAATGAATCCCTTGGATGAGAAGAGAAAGAAAACAAGATTTGTGTGAGAAAGAAAGGGAGTAGTTAGTGATGGGGAGTTTGATTGTGGGTTCAGATTCATCACTTGTTCTATTATGTTTCCTAAGCCTAATACTCATAGGGGACTCATTAATGGTGAATCATTCTGGAGTAGTGGTGCCAAGAAGCAAAAATACTAATGAATCGAAGACGATAATTAGTCGAAGAGATTTCCCCACCGGCTTCTTATTCGGCTCTGCTTCTTCTGCTTACCAGGTAGCAGATCTAATCCATCATTAACCCATTTTATGTATATATGATTAGTCATTAGGTAGTTAGCTCAATTCTAATTTCTTGTCTAAATGAAGTGAGAAGTCCTTGTCTTTAGATGCTTATAATTGTAATTTTCAATCTGGTTTTTTTTATGATGATGAATTAGTATGAAGGTGGAGCTAATGAAGATGGTAGAGGGCCAAGCATTTGGGATACTTTCACTCATAACACCCCAGGTCTCTCTCTCTCTCTCTCTCTCTCTCTCTCTCTGTCTCTCTGCCATAGCCCATAGGGTCCATAGTTGTGACTTGCGAATAAGAACTTATAATGTCACTATTATTCTCTCACCAATTAGTGTTAAAGATGGGGAACTAATTCATGGGATAATTTTAATGGTTTTACTTTAGATTAAGTATCTAACTAATTGTTTTGATATCAACAAAAACCACTAAAATTTGTGAATAATGCTATTGTTTTACTTGATGTGTTATATAGTCAAATGTCTTCAAGGATGATTGGTTTCTTATGGGTATGTGATCTTATTAAAATTGGTAAACGGGTGGAAGATATTATTATTTTGGGGAGAAATCAGTCATCAACAGCTAGGATTTTGGGCCAAATTAGATAAATGTTCACCTGAAAATTCTAGTTGTCCAAACTGATTTTGGTCTAGATTTGTAATAGTTTGAAATCCCAATCATACATTAGAAGCCGAGCCACTCTTACACCTAACAAGAATTATATAGTTCCGTATATTTAGTTAAGGTAGTGTGAATATGTAAGAACTCACAAAGTTAAAACTTATATTAAAAATGTGGTGATATTGTAGTATGTTGTAAAAATACATTCCTATATTGGTGGGAGTCAAACTGTGGTGTTTCTCTCAATATCTTAACTACCATTTCTCGGTTAAACTTTTTAAAACAGTGAGACTCAAAAGTGTCAATACGGACAATATTACTAGCAACTTTAAAAACTGGTCAACACAATCTAACAACAATTATCAATTAAGGTAGCTCTATAGGCGCCTCAGATTATTGGTCTGGGGCTCTGGACTCCTCATTTACACATGAATCATTCAAGAATTTAGCTTCGAAAGGGCGCCAAGAGCAATAATCTTGCCAGCCTATACCCTTATTCAAAATATAAATTTTATTGGGGATTAAAATGAAAGACCAATAAGAAATGTTAATTATTTGTCTAATTTGGATGTATTAGGCACAACATAATAATTTTGTAAGTGCTTTCCATTTTTGGAATTGAGCATCTTCACTTTATGGTCAACTTGAAATATTATAGATTAGGTTTTAACCATAAAATAATACAATACATGAAAGTTTAGTGAAAAGAGAAATGTTAGTGTCTGTCTAGACCTACCCTACCTCTGTCCTCTTCAAATATTTTTCTCTCAATAGTAAGATTCGAATCGTGACTTCTTGATGAAAAGGCGTACAATATTGTCCAACTAAAACCAACTTCATACTTTAACCATATTAGTAGAAATTATGAAAGTTTGAACTTGTAATTACGCCGATCTCCTGCTCGAGCTGCAAACTTTTTTTTTTTTTGGTTAAGGATGAGCTACAAACTTGTTTTATTGAAATATTATTGAGTGGAACTTACTTTAACGGCCCAATATATGATCCAGTCCGTATAATTCTTTTGAAGTAAGTTGAAATAATTTTTTCTCTATGGTTACAATAAAAATTTTTACGAAATGTGTACACACACTAACTTAATTTCATTATAATTTGTAATTTCAATAAAATATACTTCCTTGTTATCCACGAGACGTAGCGTCGCTACCAAACTAATAACATTTTCTACAAAATATCAACAAAAACAGAGTAACATCGGTGATTTACTACCTCCGTCAACAATAGTTGGTATGGAATGCAAGTAGGCTTGACCTCAATAGAAGTGCCCACTATTGAATCAAGAGAATTTAGGATCTGATAAAACCCTATGAGAAGTGATAAGAAAAGAAAGCGGGAGTATTAAATAATGAGAGTAATGGTAATTAAAGGTAAATCCCTATTGACTTAGGTGAATAATGAGAAGAATTAGCACATAAGTTCCCACTAACTAAACATATGGTTGACACTAAAATTTTCTTTTCGCACGAGCTTAAACACATTATTTTAAAAATATTAGTATAAGGGATACCACCACCAACAATGGTTGTCTGTAATTATTTTGAACCATGAAAAGGGAAGAAGAAGAAGAAGAGGGATTGGAGCACTCCCAACATATTATATTCCTTGTTCCCTCTCATTGATGACTAAAAAATGGACCTCTACCATGGCCACATAATAATAAACAAAAAAAATTAAAGTCTCAAATAGTAGAATCAAATCAAAAATTAATTTTTTGTAAGAAGAAAAGAAAAACTACTTTTGAATCATATTATATGTTAGAGAAAAGATACCTATTCTTTTGTCCCTAACAGAGATTTTAAAAAAAAGTTATCTTGTTTGGACCTATACGGAATTACATCACTATCTTTTTCTAATAACTCTGGAACTCCGTAATTAAAAAAAAAAAACACATATTAAATCTCAAAATATTTTAATTGTTCGATTCTCTTTTTTTTTTTAATAATTTGACTTCGCTGTACGATAGTCATCACAAGGCTTGATATATCAATGATGTGATAAACACAACAACTATCAAATTAAACAAGAACAAGCCTAAAGCCCATCTAAACTACGACTTAAAGGCCAACTAACTATGACTTAAAGGGCATCCAGAAATTTCATCTTCTCTGGGGACCTTTGGAGTATATATCAACACTGGCAATCACTTGACTTATTTGTTCGTTTCTAATTTGTACATTTTGTGTTTAAATTGAGATTAATGTGATATAAACAGATAAAATAGCGGATCATAGCAACGGAGATGTAGCTATTGATTCTTATCATCGTTACAAGGTCCCTGCTAACCTCGCTTCATATTCTAATATGCAACTTCTGTTTGATTCTCCTCTTATGCCTCGTATACTTCGCTATTTTTGTCTTCTGAAATGGATTACTCTGATAGTTGTTTTTATTAATATACAGGAAGATGTTGGGATTATGAAGGAAATGGGTTTTGATGCTTATAGGTTCTCCATTTCTTGGTCTAGGTTATTACCAAGTATGACAATTCTATAATAATTCTCTTACATTTAATCTCCTCCTACACGAATTCATTGATAAATGTTAATGAGCAGATGGGAAATTAAGTGGAGGAGTGAACCAGGAAGGGATCAATTACTACAACAATCTCATCAACACGCTCGTATCCAACGGTACTACTAGTACTATCTCTCTCATCAACCAACTCAGTTTCAATTACTAGAAATATCCAACTTCGTCTGAATTCGAATTTTGTAACAACTCAGGTGTTAAACCATTTGTGACAATCTTTCACTGGGATCTTCCCCAAGCCCTAGAGGATGAGTATGGTGGTTTCTTAAACCCTGTCATTGTGTGAGTGTCTTTTTTCTTGTTCTTAAACCCTAATTATTACCACATCTGCTCCATATTGTTTCTCACATCATGAGTTTGCATGCATGCAGAGATGATTTCAAAGATTACGCAGAGCTCTGCTACAGAGAGTTTGGTGACAGAGTTAAGCACTGGATCACCTTCAATGAGCCATGGACCTATAGCAATATCGGCTACGCCTTGGGCCAGTTCGCTCCTGGCCGATGTTCTAAATCTGTAGCAAATTGCAGTAGTGGTAATTCAGGGACAGAGCCTTACTTGGTTGCCCACCACCAGCTCCTTGCTCATGCCTCTGCTGTCAAAGTTTACAGAGACAAATACCTGGTAGTATTATACATTTATATACCTACCTCACAATTATACAATCCTACCCATTGTCCATATACTTACTAATATCACATTAATGCAGGCATATCAGAAAGGGAAAATAGGAATAACTTTAGTGTCTAACTGGATGATGCCTTTAACCAATACTAAATTTGATCAAGATGCTACATTTCGAGCTCTAGATTTCATGTATGGATGGTAAGTAATGTGGTTAATGCACTATCTTTACCTTAGGCTAAGTTAATACAACATTAGTTTACTTGGTCATTTACTTGCAGGTTTATGGAGCCATTAATCTATGGTGATTACCCACACAGCATGAGGACCCTTGTCGCAGACCGACTGCCTAAATTCTCACAAGATCAGACAAAATTGGTCAAAGGATCGTTCGACTTTATTGGACTAAATTACTATACTGGCAATTATGTAGCCCATGCTCCCTGTACCAATTCTAACGTCATTGATCCTAGTTACACCACTGATGCTCAAGCTAAACAAACCAGTAAGTGTTAAAATTAAGCTTTAAATCATTGTAAGGGTTGGACTCGAACAACATATACTCAGATGTATAGCATTATTGTTTATGACGTGCAGATGTGAAAAATGGAGTCCCTATCGGCCCTCAGGTTAGAGCGTAATCATTTATGCTACTTGTGCGTACATTAACAGATGATAGATGCAAGATTAACAACATAAATGAATGAACATCATACATGCATACATACATGAAGCTGAAATATAAATATGAATGGGAGATTTTATAGGGCCCCCTCATTTTTGTTAAAAGGCCTCCCCTCAGTGATAATTTAGCAAGTAAAATGGTCCATGGGGAGGCCTTTTAACAAAATTGGGGAGGCCTTATAAAACTTCCCAATATGAATTTATGTATGCAGGCAGGATCAACTTGGCTCTATGTTTACCCACAGGGGATAAGAAATATACTGCTATACACAAAGGTCAAATACAACAATCCTACAATTTACATTACAGAGAATGGTAAGGCTGATTCTATGAAATGAACATATCTTGGTACTTTTTGTGTGATAACAGTTTCAACATAGAAAAGACGAAAACTATAAGACGCTAATGACACTTGATATGCTCTTTTTTGCAGGAATCTCAGAGGTTAATGACGATAAACTGTCACTCGAGGAAGCGTTGAAGGATGACATGAGGGTTACATACTTTGATCGTCATCTTGTTTATCTTCAAAAAGCAATCAAGTAAAAAAGAATTCCCCCTGAACAAACAACTATAGATTTCTTAATATCTAAAACTATAGTTTGAACTATCTTATGCTTTGGTCTTTGGTTCATCAGTTATTCATGATTAGTTCTTTTTGTTTATATATTTTATGCAGGGAAGGTGTGGATGTGAGAGGATACTTTGCTTGGTCATTGCTAGACAATTTTGAGTGGAACAGTGGCTATACTGTTAGGTTTGGCATCAACTATGTCGACTATAAAAATGGGTTAAAGAGATATCCTAAAACCTCAGCCTACTGGTTCAAGAACTTCCTCAAAAAGTAGATTCATGAATATTTCAGATATGATATATCATGACATTATTGCAAATAAGAGCTTATTCTACTCATTGATTGATCATAAGTCATGTTTCCGTATATTATATATTGAAGTATGATATATCCATTATCTCTCATCTTAATTTGTAAACATGGAAGGAGAATAGATTTTTCACTGTCTCAATTATCCATCACTATGTCTTCCTATCTATCTCTATCTAGCATAAAGTTGAAATAGTATTAAGTATCATTGTAAACAAAGTGAATGTGGAGATAAAGGAAAAAAGATTAGCTTTAAAGATTTAGTTGTGAACTGAGAAGACCTACTTTAATTTTTTTTAGTATACTTTCAGTAGCGAACTTTCAGCTTTAAGGTACAACGGTGCCACCACTACTTAACAAGGTGTTAATCTCTCCGATTATGTGGACTGGTCTTCCGTCAAACATAGATGAAAGCGTAGTCTCACACAGCTTCTTCAGCTCCCTTGTTTTTGTTAATGCTGCTTCCTGCAAATAAAGAAAAACAACGATTTTTGTTTTCAGTACTGGTTCATATCTTAACCACCTGGTGCATGAGAATATGTGTTGTCTCTTTGTGAGTGCGAGAGAGAGAGAGGAGAAGGATAAACAAGAACTTACAGCCCTTCCTTCTTCTATCACACCCACAATACAAATTAAGAGAAAATAAAAATGCTTTACATTTCTAGTGTTCACCTTCCACTATCATAGCATCAACCAGAAAAGTTGATTAGAAACTCACTTGTTTAGGCCAAGAAGAAGATAAGGCATTTTGGAGCTCCATACGTCTTGCCACCAACTCCTTCAAGCTATCTTTCAACTTTACTTCATGGTGCTTCTTTTCCTCTATTGTGGTTACCAATCTGTCTAAGAATCTGAAATCCCATATTGAAGCTTTAAGTGAAATATAATAAAAAGTAAGAAATAAAAGAATACCAAGTCTGAAATAAAGCAATTGATAGAAAGGAATTCTTCCCAAAGAAGATTAAGAGAACAATAGGGAGTGAGATGTTGTGCAAATGGATCGACCAACGAAATCCTAAAATGCGAATAAGTATTTACATCTACTCATTATATATCCCCTACATAGATATTTCTAAGTTTGAAGAAGACAAACTCAATTTACACTATACAATTCAGCCTCGGTACTCAAATGTATAAAGCAACCATAATTCCATAACTATGAATTACTTTTACAAAACATGCATTTTATCCCCATAGTTCTACTTATATGTATGCTCAGCTAGGGAATCAAGAAAGTGGGTTCATTATTGATCTATGAAGAGATGCACCTTTTGGAGTTCAAAATCATGATCAGATCCTGAGTCTTTCTTGCTGTAAGAATAGTAATGGCTGAGGATATACTGGACAGCATCGACTGAATGGCATCGGGTGAATACTGCTGCAGGACAAAGGGAGCAACTGCCTGGACTTGATGTTGCAATGATGAAGTTTCTTCACTCCTCAACTCTAGCAGCCGTTGATTCAAAAATGCTTTGATCTGGAGATAGAATGCTAAAACCAAGTTAACAGTAGACCAAGATTGTTATTGCAGAGAGAATTTATAAGTAAATTGTTTGGAAACTACGATATCATGAAGAGCTCCAAGGAACAAAGAAGTTTTTTCCTTAAGCTTGCCTCACGAAAAAAGAAATACTATATCCACTTCAACCCTCAATGTTCACAGTTTTAACGGATACTTCAGTACTTCACTACTACAGACCTGGTGTTCAGCCATTCACAGTTAGGATTAGTTTTTTTTTTCTGATTTTTAACTAAATACATGGACGCTATCGACGTTATTAATAAGAAGAATAAAGTGAAATAAAATGAAAATGGTAACAAATTATTTCGAAGAACAGAAAAAATGATACCTCAAAAAGATCATCAAGAAGCTTATTCCTATACTCTGTATCTAAAAGCTGACTTCTTTGTTCCTTAGCATCTTTAGATTGGACAAACGCAATTTGCGGAGCTGATGGAGTTTCTATACCAGCATCCATCACAATCGTGTCGTCAAGCATATCAACTTTAGGATGTTCAACACTGATTTCCCAAGATGCTTCCGCCAGAGAAGAGTCTAAGATATGTGCTTCCTCTGACTTGTTTAGCGGTTGATCAGATTCCAATGCCTCACTGGCATTTACCATCTCATAAGGCCCTAAGCCATTTGTAGTTTCTACTGTTTCTTCCAGAGATGCTATGTCCCAATCTATTTGAGTGTCGTCCACCGAAATATCCCAGTTGATATCCTCATTTCCAATTTCCATATCAGGTACTAGCTCCACATTTGGACCAGAGGATGGAATAGCTTCTGATGATTCTATTACTGAACTAGGGTCGCCGACACTTAGAGACGGGGGATTCTCAATGAGATCTCTCAAATTTGTTAGGACTGTTCCTGAAGTTCTCTGCAGCACATTTTTAAGCATTTTACTTATCCACATGGATCATGACAGCATAAAGTGTAATATGCATAACACAAAGCTAAGTCCAGAAGTAGAGTAGCTTTTTGAAAAATTTATGTCACGAAATAATACAGTTTGACAATTCACCATTCTCAGGTTTTACCTCATTTTCACTATGGCCATCTCTAACAAAATTGGAGTAGTATTCAATAGCCTGTAACATGGAATCGCCATTTACGACTTCCAAAAACTCGTTGAAGGTGGTTGGAAGTGATTTTGCAGTCTCTAGAAGTTCCAACCTTACATTTTTGCCCTGCACGGAGAAACAAGTAGAGACTGAAATATGCTATATTGCTATACTAGTACTACACATTATAAGAACTGAGAGAGCGGGCAATTCCTCAACCACTAGCAAAGGAACCAGTCGAGGCCACATTGGCATGGTTGCACTAACTATTTAAGGTGACACACCTGCAAACCAAGCTCTTGACAAGCCTCTACATATTTTGCTGCAGATAATGCTGCCGTTCTTTTAACGTCAGTTTCCTTCCGATCTAACTCCGCTAGTTGTTGCTGGATTTTCTGCACCTGCTTTTTCTGATAAGGACTTCAAAGTTTTTTGATTCACCAAATAGGAATATCAGTCATTCATTGATCTCAAGGAAGTTATGTTACATAACCTTTTTAGAAATAATAAAACAATTCTGTGGGGATATTGACTTACATTTCATAGTTGACATTTTGAACCATAATCTGGGCAGCCTCACCAAGGTAAATATGGTCTTTCTCAAAAGCTCGCACAATGGCTTCCCACTCACCCTATCAGAAGAATGAATATCACAATTACAATATAACTAACAAATGAAAAAATAACTAGTACACATGAAGAACACATATTAAAGAACACTAGAGCAAAGAAATGATAGAGGAAGAAAGTGTGAAATGAGGTAAGGAGAATAATGCTATGCCGAGTATATCTTACAGCGGAACCAGATAACCTCCCAAAAATATTCCGGCTTTCTGGATTTGATGACAGAAGAATGTCGTAAATTCGTTTCGCTTCTGTGTACCCTATTGCTGTAAACATATGCACATCATCAGAACAAATAAAATATAAATATGACAATTCGGCACATCCAACTCTTCTAATAGAAACAAGTCCATTTCGTCAGGACCTCATCTAAACAGAGTTCCAAAGTCTAACTGTTAGAAAATTGGGTTTAACAAGCAAAATGCCCAAACACCCAAACCTACTTAAATGAAGCAACAAGGCGTATGAAGGGAGCGATGACCCTTCTTGGAGATAACTCCAAAAGATCAACCAAACCTAGCCCAACCTACTTAAACAAGCCACAGGCTTGAAGCTAGCAGCCTAACACCATTCTTTGTAGCTTATTTTGTTATACTTCCAGAAAGAAGATTATTACGCATTTCCCTATAGATCCAAAAGTTGAGGCGTTGAGCCACCAAAATTTTGCCACGAAGTTCCCTTCTGTACATCAATCTATACTTGTTTAAGCTATAAAAATGACATTGAATCTACTGATACAACACCCATCTTGAAAACTGGTGGCAATCAGTAGAGTTCTGAGCAGCAAAAACCTAAAAGTGATACATGATCATAATGATCCAAGCAAAAATTTATCTGGAAAACCATAATATCCCATTATGTTCCCCCATGTCATATTTAATCAAGAAAACTTAACTTAATTAGCTCAAATTCTCTAATTACCGGAAAGCAGATTGAACCAATTCATAATTTCACATATCAAACCTAAGAAGCTAACGCATTTTCAAAGAATTATAACCCAAAATGAAAAGTTAACCGCACAGAGCCAAATGAATTCTTGTTTGGACCAGGAAAAGATCATGGAATAATAAAAAACATACATATTGGTATGATTATTACTACTATTCAAGAAGTAAATGGATGTTAAATCAAAATTGTAACTAAATATTCTGATATTGTATGAGTTACCTTCGAGATCTAGGGTTATGAAATAAGGATCAACATCCTTTGGCAACGAAGAGAAAGCAGAAGAAATCCGAGCTCTCACTGCTGTCAATCGTTTCCTCCAATCTCCCGGAATTTTCTTCCGATCGGTTAACCATTCTTTAATTGAAAATCAAACAAAAAAATACAATCAGAACATCAATTAAAGAACAGAAATTATAATTGTAAAGGAAGAAAACTACGATTTTGAACTGAAAAAATGGAAAATTTTGGGGGTTTATTGAGTTAGTTGGTACTACCTCCAAGCCGAGAAAAGGCAATGTCAATCGGAAGATTACGAATATCAGCTTGATCTTGCATCCTCTCTCTCTCTCTCTCTCTAAACTCTCTCTCTCTCTCTCTCTCTCTAGAAGTATAACAGTTGCCTCAGCGAACACTTCTTAGAGCAAGTCCAACCCCAGCCTGTCTTAGGCCGAAAAAACCACTTTTTCACCTAAAATTATTGGCCTCAGCTCAGCCTCTAAAAATTCAGCTCCAACCCCAGCCTCTCTTGAGGCCGAAAATTTGAATTTGGAATTTCCCAATTTACTAATAAAATTCAATTAAACAAACATCGATTACAACTAATAATTGATTAAAAATTTAAAACTACTTAAATACGACTAAACAACACTAGAAAAATTAATTAAAAATAACTAGAAGGGGTTTCTTGGGTCTTTTGGTGCACCGTTGAACAAAGCCTCTCGCGCCGCTAAAAGCATTTGTTGAGCATGTTCGTCGAGAGACCTAATATCAATCTTCATTAATTCCACCGCATATTGTCGGTTCGCCACCTCCGTTTGCACCCGTAGAAAATCTTGTTGCACCTTTAGGGTCTCTTGTTGAACCCGTACTGCTTCACTCAAAGTTAATGTTCTTTGTTGGGAATCTTCTTCTCTTTTTTCCCAATATCCCTCACTGGGAGTTTTTGAAGCGGTAGAATGTGTGGATGGTTCGCCAACTCTTGCATTTGCTTTGGCTTGTTTACGGCCAATTGGTCTTTCTTCCGATGGATTGGTATTAGAATCTCTTTTACCGGATGTTGACTCTCCTGGCATGTCTGCCATCCACTTGTTGTGTGTCATCAAAATTTTGTAAACATGTAGGAACCTAAACCCTTTACCTTGATGATTTTTTTTTATACATTTCGATAGCTCTTTGTAACTAAAATAAACAAAATATATATATAAGTATATATTATGAATGAAGTGAAAAGATAGAAAAAAGAAATTAAAAAGTTAGAAACAATTACCCGGTCATAATCGTTTTCTCCGCTTTTTGGAACTTTATTTATTATCCTCAAAGTCGATATAAAACTTTGACATTCCGAGCTTATCTCACTGAAACGAGATTTACAACTTCTAAGTGTGCGTTGAAACTTTGCACTCGCATTATATTCATCCGATATTTTTTGCCAAAATACTTTATATTTTTGGCTATTTCCGACAACCGCATCAAATGTTATTTTCAAATAACAATTAGTAAGTAAAATATCTTCATCCGCCTTATACGGTTCCCGTTTAGCCTTTGTCGAAGACGTCCCTCCTTGCACACAAGAATCCTCACATACTTCATAATCATCAACTCCTAATTGAGCCGACGGGTAAGTAGAATTAGGGGACAACATTTCCATATAACTTTGGTTATCGAATTCGTTGATGTCTAATGGATCCATGGGTGAACAAATGAAAAGATAAAAAAAAAATTGAAAGAAAGAGAGATAGAAATGGAGAGGAAGTTGCAAGAGATGGAGAGAAAGAAAGAGAGATAGAAATGGAGAGGGTGAGAAATGAAATTGATCCAACCCCTATTTATAGGGGTTGGATCAATTTCTGGCCGTTGGATTTGCTCCAACGGCTAGATCTAGCCGTTGGAGCAAATCCAACGGCTAGGGGAGATGCCCCAAGTGACCGTTGGAAGCCCCAACGGTCACTTGGGGCTTCATTCAGTCGCCCCTAAAGTAAGGGGCGACTGAATGTCCGGCCCCAGCCTCCGCTCCAAGGGGCTGGGCTTGGAGCGGGGGGCTGAGGCCAATAATTTGAATTATTGGCCTCAGCCCGGCTGGGGTTGGACTTGCTCTTACAAACAAAAGAAGAACGAAGCCGATAGGGTTACCATGTGGAATTACCATCTCGTTGACCGTAAGTGAGGTGTCACAAAAAGACAAAATCAATTTTGAATGTGGGTTTTTCTGTTCAAACGAATTTCACCATTAACACTCAAATCCTCACGTTTTCCAATGTAGGTAGATTTTATCTTTTCACACTTAACTACCTTTAGTAGCTAAATCTTAGCCGTTTAAATACCCCACCGTGTGAGATTAAATTTTAAATTTACTTATCCACCTACTGCATTTATTAGAAATATTAATTTCCCACAACCAATTAACATCAATTGAAGACGACTGTTGTAACAAATTTTTTAAAGTAATTTTTTCTTTACCATCTTCACACAATTTTTCCTCTTCAACTGTTACTCTGCAATTCATCTTCTCCAACAAGTAAACCAAGCAAAGGTACTTTTTAAGACTTTAACTTTTTGTTTGTTAATTTTTCTGAAAAAATGTTTTCTAGTCCATAAAAACACTATCTATGTTTTTTTTTATGAAACAAATGTTATCTTAATTTGTTAGTTTTATTTTTACTAAAGTCTATCTTTGTTAAGAGTTTATTTTTTACCACTAGGTAGTTTATTTCTTGTTCATAATTTTTTTTGTTGACAGAGGTAGTTTATTTCTTAGTTCAACAAAAAAAAAGGTAGTTTATTTCTTGAGATGTAAATAATTTTTTTTTATATATTCTTGCAAAAGAAGATAACTTCATAAGATATACGATATATACAAATCCTAATATTATGTTTGTTTTATAAAATAGGTATGGGAGATATACGTGGAAAACAAATACTTTTAGAAGAAGAAGATAATGATGATTTAGAGGTAGAAGAGGATAATACCTTTGATGAATGTGAAAAAGAAGTTGACGGTTCAGACATTAATAAAACAAATATTGTAGAATCGCTTACCATTGGAACACAATTCAATGATCTTGATGAGGCATACGAATGTTTTAGAAAATACGGAGTAGTAATCGGATTCCCTATACGAAAAAGAACTAGTAGGAGGGATTCTACTGGAGTTGTCAGATATGTTACTTTTACTTGTGGCCGAGAAGGAAAAAGGACTAGCACTTCTGCTAATATATTAAAACCAAGACCACAATGTCAGACAGATTGCAAAGTCAAAATCAGAGTAACTCTTGGGTTAGACAATAAATGGAGAATAACTTCTTCATTCCTTGATCACAATCATGTTCTTAGTCCTACACAATCCCGATTTTACAAGTGCAATAGAGTCATCAAGGCTTCTGTGAGAAGAAAATTAGAATTACATGAAAGAGCGGGGATTCGACCTTATAAGAGTTTTGGTACAATTGTTGAAGAAGCACATGGTTATGAAAACTTGCCTTTAAATGAAAGAGATGCGAGGAATTATGTAGATGAGCTTAGGCGAGGTCGTCTTAAGGAAGGTGATGTTGTAACAATACAACACTATTTCTTGAAGATGAAGGCGGAAAATAATGATTTTTTCTATCGTATGGACCATGATGAAAATGGTCATTTGCAAAATTTATTTTGGGCAGATGGAAGAAGTAGAAAATGTTACAGGGAATTTGGAGATGTCATTGCGTTTGATACGACATATCTTACGAACAGGTATGAAATGCCTTTTGCCCCATTTGTTGGAGTAAATCATCATGGTCAAACAATCTTACTTGGTTGTGGTCTAATCTCACATGAGAATATAGACTCATTTGTTTGGTTATTTGAGACTTGGCTTACTTGTATGCATGACTCTCCTCCCGTAGGAATAATCACAGACCAAGATGCGACAATGAAAGCCGCTATTGCAAAAGTTTTCCCTCAAACTAGGCATAGATTGTGCCTATGGCATATTCTTAAGAAGTTACCTGAAAAATTAGGCAGTAGCAGAAATTATGAACATATTAACCATACAATGCATAATTTGGTATATGATTCACAGTACATAGCTGAGTTTGAACATGGTTGGTTTGAGATGCTAAGGGAAGCATTTTCTATCCTACTTCTATAGCATAATGTTACCAACAATATAATATAACTTAATGACATTTATATCATTTTAGGTTAACACAAGCGAAGAACATTATGAGAACGTGTCGAGTACATCAGTTCCGCCATATTTTCACTATGCAGGCCTCCTAAAACAAGTTGATCAAAGATACGACAATCTAGATCAAAATTGACGAGTTGTTATATTTACTTATATTTACTTATGAATGTTAGTTTTCTGTTATGTATGAATGTTGGTTTTTAATTATATATGAATGTTAATTTTAAATTATTCGAGTACTCTTCAACTTCGGAACCATAATTTCAATGACAGAGATGAAGTGGGATGAAGACTCCTGAAGTGAGCCCTCAAAATGCTTCCATGCAAACGTTTAATTAATTTCTTTGTTGAAAAGAAAATGTTAGATAAATGTGGCACTAACCATGAGCAGAATATGATTAAATTTTCTTTTAGATTAAGGGGTTACGTTGAAAAGAAAAGTTAAATTAGTGGTGCCACCTCACATTCTTTCCTTCAAAATGCTTCCCTTACCAAAATTGCCTGCCAACTCACCAATACGGTGAATGTGATGGTCAAAAAGATGGTAAGGGAAGCATTTTCCAAAGAAGAAACAACAGATAGACACGTGCGTAGAAGGCCACCTTCTCACGTGCAATTCTTATTAGGATGGATTGGGCCTAGAATCAAACTTGGGCCACTACATGATATATGACTTTAGGAAGTTTTACAGGCAGTGTCCCAACTTCTTAGGCAATTTGTTTTTCATCCAACACTTGTCAAAACAAGTTGGAGGCATTCCATTTTGTGAGGGTGGTTATCATACACTTCTTCTTCTTCTCCCTTTCTGGTAAACAGTCCCCAGTCGAAGAACTTCTTTTTCTCTCTCTCCGAAAAGTGGTCGTCCGTCAGCCAACTTTGCTTCATCCAAATCGCCAGTCAGATATTGTTAGTCTTTGACGACCTAACGGCGTCAAATATATAATTAAGCCAAACTCAAATGGTATTGCCTCTAACCAAAAGATGGTATAAAAGGGAATGTCTTTGGTAGTATTTTCTTTAACAAATTTGGGTATTGTCTATAAAAACGCCTCTCTTCTCTCGTCCTACAAATTCGAGGGAAGATTTATAGACACTTTAAATTTCTTTCTATATTTTCTTATGCTTCCCCAAAATGACTCCCATAGAAAAGAGTGACGCTAGAGAAGAAATTTAGAGAGAGAAATTACGTTGAATATTTTTTATATTAATTCAACATGATATTATTGGCACCGGCCGATTGCATCGGACTGCGTGAGCATGTGATCAAGTGGTTTACTATATGTTATGAACAAATACAAAATGAAAAATCTACTAGTATTAGTCAAACTTAGTGGATGGATAAGATATTAGAGACATAAGGACGTCAAATTAGTGGTATGTCTGAAAAGAAAGATATAGAGCATTAAAGAGAATTAATGGGATTAGTGTAACATTAAATTTCAGGCAAGAATTTTGTCAATAAGGGAAGGCAAATGCACATGTAACATGTTAATGACTCACTGCTCTTAGCCTTAGGTATGAAAGATACTTTCAATAGCTGACTCACTCTAGGATGTAAATTTTCCTAATTTTAGTTTTGCTTATGGCTATAACTATATTGTCTTGTGATAAATCTCAACATTATCTATGCCAACAATCATATTCGTACCCAAGTCATACGATTGATTAGAATCAAAATAATGTGGCTAACTATTAACCAATATGTATTTTCTTATGCCTTTGCACATTCTAGAAAGTAGTAACTTTGAGACCCACGCGTTTTTAGTTAAAAATATAAAATCTCTCGACCACCTGTTGGCATACCCACTGAAAATAAATTGAAATGCGACTGCTGGAATGGGTCGGGACGTGCAATCCGATCCGTCCCAATAACCCAGCGGACTTTGTTCAACCCGGGCGTTCTGCCAGTCTAGGCATATTAACTCATTGGACTCAAAACAAAGCCCAGGGGGTCAAGATGTAACTCGAGTTGGCCTAACCGATATTCTGTATGGGTCGGGTCTGGAGTGGTCCCTGGCCGCCCTTGGCAACGAGCAATACTATTGGAGTAATTCGGTTGCAAATCTCGAGGATAATCCGATAGCTCTGATATAAAACATTAATATTAGCATCTCTAAAAGGCAAAGAAAGAACAATTAATGAGGGTTCTGTATTAACTCAAGATGAGAGAAAAGGCATGTTGTGGGGGTGTGGTTGGTGGGTTCATCATATAAACCGACCTATAGCACTAAATAGTAGAGTAGTAATAGTATATGTTATCTGGAAGAAAGGATTGAATAATTAATTATTGGGACAAGTCAAGATGTGTTCTTTTATAATTTGGGAAACAAGTCACAAGGACCATTAAATGTGTCTTCCAGGAACCCTGTTTCTAAACTACGGACAATGAGGGTCGATCGGTCCTCTTCTTTCTGCCTTTCAATTTCAGCTTTTCCCTGACCTAACATAGGTTTTAGTAGTAATTCTTACCAAGATATTGCCCATTCATCCAATCTCACAACCATATTTTTGCACATAATTGTGGCTATATAACCTTGAATTATAACGGATCGACAGAGAATGGTGTTTGATCTAAATTAATGGTTCTGGTGGGAGTGCTGCTTAATTTCATGTTAATACAAACCTCGTCACGGACATAGATATAGAATCTTATTAGCCACATGTTTAGGGTATTCTATTTGGTTGTTTTGTCTCTGACTCGAAGACCCACATAGAGGTGTTTTTTTCTCCGAAGAAGAATAATGAATGTGACACTGTTATAAACTTATAATGAAGAGTTTTTTTTTTTTTTATGTGTGTGGAACATTGTGTTTCTCTTTATATCATATGATTACCATCTTATTGATCATAATCAACTATGACTAAAAATAAAATGAAGTTAAAAAAATATACAACTAAAGTGATAATATATGTGTATAATTTTTGTAAGTAATGGCACTACTTTATTTTTCTTTATAATTAGAAAGGAGAAAACTTAGTTTTTCACATTAGTATGTCATTTGCAGCGTGACATATTTTTCGCAAATTTAACGTCGAAGATTATGATATTTAGAATGTTGCAAAGTAATTTGATTAAAAAAATTATCTGATTCTGAATCAATTTTAGACGTGTTGCAAACCTAAACATCGTATCAAGAAAAAGATAGGAAAGGAAAATTCACATGACTACCTACCAATAAAAGAGACGCCTCCAAGATTAAAAGTAAACACCACCTATATCATTATACACAATTATTTGGTATAAAAAAAAAACTTGAAATGGGGGAGAAGTGGCAAAACTTTTGAGATGTTATCATCAAGAAAAAGCATAAATAGTTGTTAAACAATTATCTCTACTATAACAAAAATATAAAAGTTGGTTGAACTACTAAACTATTTTTGTTGAAGTAAACTACTAAACTTTTTTATTATATACTCTAATTTAGTGGTTAGCCAAAAATTATATATGATGGTGGGTAGTTAACACCAATGAGCAACTCAAGGGGTCACGACTTCCAATTTTTTATGCTTTCTCATCGTATTTTACTATTTTGGCCACTGTTTTGGGGAAATCAGCAGAGTTTCCGGGGCAATAAGTATTGGGTGGAAACAAATTTTTTTTGTTTCCTCCAAACATCACCCTTTCAATATTTTATTTTTTCTTCTTCTCCTCTCCCTCAACTAGAACTCCGGCCGCCTTCACCGGATCCCGACGACTTCTACCATTAACGCCGGCAACTCTCTCTCTCTCTTCTACCTCTCTTTCTCTTCCCTCTTTTCTCTCTACTCCTTGTGAGAAGTTTGAAAAATCTCTGTATTTGATTGATTACAGACATCATCATGTCAACAAGATGGATTTTGAAAAATCTGAGTTCCAAAAGAAGGTTTTTTTTCACATATTCTTCTTCTTATATCACTACAAACCCAATCGACCTCTACCCACCGCCATTCCTTTTTGCAACTAAGGTTTGATTCTTTATTCTGATGTGTGTCTTGTTTGTAGATTTAAAACTGTTTGCTTTTTCTGCAATAATGGTTATTAAAATGGGTATTTTCAGAAAGTGGGTATTGGGTATTAAAGCTTTTTATAGATTGATTTCATTATAAGATCATTAACTAAGTCAAAATTCATGTTTGGGTAATTGGGTAGACAAGTCCATTAATTTTCAGATTGAGATTTCGTATAAATCCAACAATGAAAATGTCATCAAAAGCCCAGAGACAGATTTCTAATTAAAATCAGAATCAAAATGAATTCAGAAGTCTAATTGGTAGAGAACAGGTTCAAAAAAAAAAAATGGTAGAGAACAGCATCCACTGAAAACGAATCTAGGTAAGAAAGAATGAAAAAGTAACTGAAACCTAATTTGAATTCCTAAAATGGACAAAGAGAGCTAGTTAGAGAGAGAGAGAGAGAGAGAGAAAGAAAAGAGTGAAGAAATGATATGTAAAACCTGAATGAGATTAACAATGAGACGGAGAGAAGAAAGAGTAAGCCTAAAGGAACCGCCTTCCCCGAAGTGAGTTTGGTTTCCTTTTTTTTAGTTTTGCACCATCTTCCCCGGAAATTTTCTTGCTTTCCCCAAAGCGGTGGCCTACTATTTTTATTGGTTGCCTTTATTATTAATTAACTACTAATTCTTTTATTAATAATTGTAGGTACTAAAGTGTACAAAACTTTTATTCTTGGTTATAACAATGAAACAAAATTTTATTGTCTTTTCCTCGAACAAAAATATTTACAGCATACACGTGACGTTTATAGAGAATATAAGTATATAACGGTGTTAGATTTGGGAGAAAAATAGTGTAGGAATTTTGTTGTCATAGAGAGAGAGACAAAGAAAAAAGAGTTAATTACTTACGGGACAACTCGACAACTCGACCAAAGGTAAGTATGACAATACTACTTGCAAAAATGGCTGTTACTAAGTGACACAATAGTATTGTTTATGTTCATTTCTACCTTGTTTTCTGTTTTGGAGACAACTCATTGTTTTGTGTTCATGAGCCATATCCATAATTAAATATGTAAGAGTCCACTACAATTGGCGCGTTTCCGGGTGCTTTAGCTAATGGTTTGCATTACATTTGGTTAACTTTTTATGTGAAAATATTGGTTTCAAGGCTTAGTAATATTTGAAAATGGTTGTTACTAATATGAACTTTAGTCTAATCAGACCCTGTAATATTGTATCAGATATGTAAAGATCAACTTTAGTCTAATTAGGACCCTGTAATATTGAGTCAGTTAAAAATCACACATAAAGTATTTTAATAAATTAGTTTGTTATTATTATTATTATTATTATTATTATCACCATGCTTCTTGCAAACGTAGTTTTATATTTTTTGTGACACCACGTTAAAAGTTAAGCGAAACATGCAAACCCACAATACCACAAATACACGCAAAACCTTAGATGCCAACAACATCCTATAAACAAAAAATACCATTGAAAGCAGAACATATAAATCAAAGAGATGTACTCTTCTCATTTGCAAATAGTTGTACCAAACAAATCCTAATTGATTTGCTTCCCAGTTGTGATTTCTCTCATGTTTTGGCTTCCCACTTGGGAAGTTTTATGGGTTTTTATTCCCAATAAACAATTAAGTTAAAACCCCTAACAATTAGTATAGAATAAAATTAAAGGAATGACAGATAATAAAAAGATAATACTCCATGATTTTGTGACCGTTGGATCATATGAACATAAGGTTTGACCAACCGTTGTTGATCATATCATTTGATGTCTATAATTACCAATGATTGTTTTTTAGAAACAATTCCCTTATCCAACCGCCTTTATAATTGAGTTCATAACAATCAAGCCAAGTTTTGTTTAGAAAATGTTCTCAAAATGACCATTCTACTCCTTTGCCATGGATATTATACCACTTTGTATCACATAATTGGGGTTTGGGGACTATTAAAGGTCTAATGTATAAAGGCCCCTTTAGTTGACATTGGGTAATTATTGTAGGCCACCTAAATGAATAATTCCCAGGATGACCGATTAAACTACGACTCTCTATTTATGGTTCTGCTTCTCACTTGTAACTATAATCGTCTAACTGAGATTATAGCTAAACTAAAGAAGAAAAGATGTTGATTGTCTACGACCATCACATGTTCGACAAGTTATGATTGATAGAGTAAGTTTTATGTCGTAAAACAATATATCTTAAGATGAACCTTTGAATGACGTGAGAACCCATGTGTAACTTCTTAAGTTTGTGGTCATCCAACTCAAAACCAATTGACAATGAATACAGAGGACCTAGACTTTATATTTTTGGTTGCTAGATATCTCTTCTCCAACGTGGGACTCTTCTCACACGCCCCCTCACGTGTAGGGTTCTTTGAGCCTAACACGTGTTTTTTTGGCGACGTGGAGCACGTGTGGCTTTTAAACCTATCATGTGTGGGGCTAGATCTGATACAATGTTAAGTTTGTGGTCATCCAACTCAAAACCAATCGGCAATGAGTGAATATGACCTAGACCTTATATTCTTGGTTGCTAGATATCCCTTCTCTAATGTGAGACTATTCTCACATAACTATACATGTACTTCAACTACTATGAAGACCATCTTCAATACGATACTCAAAAAAGAATTCTAAAATCTTAATTGTCAAATATCTCGTCGGAGATGTTCAACGGGGAGAATAGTTTTTTTGTCGAAAACGGGGTAGAATAGTTGGTTGGACCTTTAGAGAAATAAGAAATTCCTTGTGGACTAGAATGAAATTGATAAGAAAGTAAAATTAAAGTAATCCAGACGGAACAAGTAGATAGGTCGGATAAGAAGAGTCTATCATTGTGTGCAACTGCCAACGTGGGCAATGGGGCCTACTAACAAACAATATACAATGGATTCTTATAATAATTGGCAGATACCAACCTGTCCAGCTGTCCTACTTGTCCACATACTCCAAACCATAACTGGTGGGTTGGCAGCAAACTTTCAAAGTTTTACTTAACTTCCTTCCCGCAACGGAAATCCCGAATCTATACATCAACAGTTTAGATTTATTGCATCGCTAAATGTGGAACTCGAGGTATGAAACTAAGGTTGACGAAGTTGGTTATGTTAACGTGTACGTTAACATTGTTCCGGTTAGGGTTTGCTAGTTTTTGAAACTTCCCTCCCTTTTTTGCTTGCAACAGCTGGCAAAATTCAGATGATGTCACCCGTTTTCGTTTTCGAGATACATAGAGAAGAATCATAGTCATGTAATTGAACACTTCCAATAATTACTACTTTCAACGTTTTATTGAAATTCACAAGGGCATATTTGTCATTTCAACACAATTTGTCTAGTTTGTTTATGACAAGTTTTTTTTAAGACCACGTTAAATTAGAGATTATTGCTTGATAACCTCAACCAATTTTATAGATTGTCAGTGCGTGATATTGTTTACTTACAATCACAAAACCGGATAAAACAAAAGCACGTCCATAAATTTTATTTTGGGTGCATCTAAAGGCACCGAGCCAAAAGGCTGTTAGCATCCTTCTCTATTAGCACCAGGCTCAACCACTCTTTATCTGTTAGCACCGTCTAACTATGTAGGCACCGGTCAAGTTGAGTTAATCCTAACCCTTTCATCCATCTCTCTCTACAATAACTTCTTCTTTCTCTCTCTAAAAACCCCATTTTGAGTTTGTAATCAGCTATACTCAATAATATTAATGGCATCCAGAAGAGCTATGGTGATTCCTTCATTGGTATTCATCAGTCTTATGTGTATTGGTTTATCACAAACTAAAGAAATTCATGGTTGGAGGCAAACCTGATTCATGGCAGATTCCACCATCTTCCCAAACTCTGAATCAATGGGCTGAATCATCTCGTTTCCAAACCTGTGTATTGGTTTATCATAAACTCTTTAGAGTCCACCATTTAAAAAAAACAATCTTCCCTCAATGTGATAATTCCAGTAGAGCAAACACCAACATTTATTCAATTCTTAATCTTTTTATCTTTGGGTGTCTTTTTTTCTATTCCCAATTGTTAGCTAAAGAAAGAATCAACAATGGGTGCAACATGTTCGAGGAAAATCCACAAAGAGAGAGGGAACAAATTCCCAACTTGTCAGTCAACTTAAAAGATAATCGATTTTCAATCAGATCAACAAACTAATAAAACCCATACCTGAATTTACATCAACATGAATAAACTCAGATCTCAGTAGGTAAACTTGTAATCTTAAAATAGATTTGAATCATTAGCTGCAACTGCCTCATACAGCCTTTGTAAAATTTAGGAAATTTAGGGTTCTCTGTTCTTTATGTTTGGAAGAAGATTGAAGAAGCAAATGAAGGTGAACGTCACCCACATTAAAAACCGGTGCTTATAGAGAACTCGGGTCAATGGCCATTGACTCGAGTCAATAAAATTTTCGGATGCTAACAGCCTTTTGGCCCGGTGCCTTTAGAAGCACCCTTTTATTTTTCACATCGACAAATCTACGTAGAGACTAAAGGAGGTCATGACAATTCCCGATCTCAACATAATTAAGCTTATATTGGTGGTACATTCATTTCGAGGGGGTCAATTTTGTTAAGTAGTTTTTTTTTGTTGAAAGGAACAAATAATCAGAAAAAAGGAGTTGAAACAATTGGAGATGTCTTGAACCGAGTGCTCTGATCGCTTGGATTGTTTGTCCTTTCCCATTTTGCCAGTTGATCTGTCTGTTTGTTGTTCTATCTAAGAGTGTGTGAGAATATATGCCTTCGAACTTGTCTTTGAGGAGAAAGATGTTATTCACATACTTGCCGGATTGCCATTGGATAGAAGTGTTGCTATCGTGGAAGAATCTTATTAGATTTTGGTTATCGCTTTCGATGTGAATATGTTGAATGCTTAATTCAATTGCCCATTGCTTAGCATAGAGAACAGGCGACATTCACATTCTTCTGCATTCTCACCCCTTATATTATCTCCTAAATCTACTATAAACCTTCATTAACAAAATGTACTTAACCCCTTATAGGTACAATTTTGTAAATTCCAATCCTATCCTTATTTCAAGCTCTTGGCATCTCTAGTATTTAAACCCCACTTTTCTTCATTCCCTCTTATAACTTGTCCCCCCACCATCTCTCTCTCTCTAAAAGTTGTCAAAGAGTACAGAAGAAGAAAAAGCTTCAAAGGGTTTAATGGCGAGACCAAAAAATTATGCTACCAACAACAACAATAACAAGGTCTGTTACATTTCAGTTCCATCTGAGATTATAAGCTCAGTTTCATCTTCTTCACTACAAGCTCTTCTTCTATCTCCTAAAAAATCATCAAAAAATTCAAACAAACTCTTCTCCTCTACTAAAAGCCCTATATTCTGGATCTTCTTACTCCTCTTCTTTACTTTAATCGGAATGTTGAAAATGTGGTTCAGTCTTGATGTTTTAGTTCCATTTTCACCATACCCATGTTTAATTACTCAATCTTCAACCTCTGTTACTACTAAAGATTCATTTATAGCTTCTTCGACTAAATTGTTAGGAAATGAGAGTGAGAACGATGATGATGATGCTGAAGAGTTCTGGAAACAACCTAATGGTTTAGGTTATAAACCTCTTTTGGATTTCAGTGATGAATATCGTCAATCAAGCAGTGAAATAGTAAAGGATCGGACGAAGTTTCTGATGGTTGTGGTTTCTGGAGGTATGAATCAACAGAGAAATCAAATCGTTGATGCTGTTGTGATTGCTCGGATTCTTGGAGCTGCTTTAGTTGTTCCAATCTTGCAAGTTAATGTAATTTGGGGCGATGAAAGGTAAATCTCATAAAGAAAGTTAAAAAGTTCACCTTTTTTTTTTGTTCTTAGAATCAAACTAATTTGGGTTTTAATTTGTGCAGTGAGTTTTCTGATATATTTGATTTGGAACACTTTAAAAACGTTTTAGCAAATGATGTAAGAATTGTTTCATCACTTCCATCTACACATTTGATGTCAAGACCAGTGGAAGAGAAGAGAACTCCACTTCATGTTTCACCTCAATGGATTCGTGCTCGCTACCTTAAAAGGGTATGTTTTAACACTCTGATCAAGTCCCAAAATAGTAGGAAAAAAAACCCTAAATTTTTTTAATTTCTTTCCCCAAAAAACTGATAATTATTAGTTCTAAATTGGAAAATTTATCTGGGAAGGAAATGAGTAGTTAATAATTGGTATACCCAAGTTGCATAAATGGTTTCTAAAAGCTCATCTTGAAGCCACTAATTGGTAGTTTAGAAGTAGCTGAGTTTGATCACTAATTGGTAGCACAGCCATTAATAAGAGATTTCTGATACTTTTTGCAGCTAAGAAGGGATGGTGTTCTGCTCTTACGTGGTCTCGATTCGAGGCTCTCCAAGGACCTTCCTTCTGATCTTCAGAAGCTTCGGTGCAAGGTACTTTTGTGTTCTAATCTTATTATTTGCTCTTGCTTGTTGAAAAAACCAAATTGGGCTCAACTCAAAGTTTGAGTTTAGACCACATTTTCCTTTCCAATTCAAAGTTAGGTTTTGATTCATTAGTTTAGCAGAGTCTTATTTCATATTTGAATTGTTGTAGGTGGCGTTTCATGCGTTGAAGTTTGCCCCACCTGTTTTAGAACTTGGAAACAAACTTGCTGAAAGAATGAGGAGCAAGGGTCCCTACATTGCTCTTCATTTAAGAATGGAAAAGGATGTTTGGGTGAGAACTGGTTGTTTACCGGGATTGAGTCACGGGTATGATGAAATCATAAACAATGAAAGGAAGTTACGCCCAGAGCTCCTCACAGGCAGATCAAACATGAGTTATCATGAACGCAAGCTTGCTGGCCTCTGCCCGTTAAATGCAATGGAGGTTACCAGGTATAGGTTTCAAACCTTATTTGCCCAACTTTTACAGTGTAATTTAGTTCATTTGCTCAAAGTTCGACTTTCTTTTTTCCTATTTTTCTTATAAGTTTCTTCTTCGATTTTTGTTTCATGTTTTAGACTACTCCAAGCACTGGGAGCTCCAAGAACTGCAATGATATATTGGGCAGGAGGGTCACCATTTGGTGGTAAAGAAGCCTTGTTGCCATTAACTAGAGTATTTCCTCATTTCTACAATAAGGAGGACCTCGCCTTAGCTGGTGAATTAGAGCCATTCACAAACAAAGCTTCACTTCTAGCAGCTCTTGATTATATCGTTTCTGAAGATAGCAATGTTTTTATGCCATCTCACGGAGGAAATATGGGTCATGCCATCCAGGTAATAACCCTATCATCTTCGTTAGAAGCAGAATATTTTTATTATTGTCTTACTGCAACTTATAGTTCAATGATCTGACTTGAAAAACAAAATAGTCACCCGTTTTCCCACTATTAGAATCCAAAGCCGCACTTGATCAAAATTACGAAATAGGTAACAGACAGCCAACGACGTTTGTCCCCTTGTATTTAACTAGATCAACAAGCCGTGTTGAAATCTAGGCATCCACCACAACCAGCAGGGTATCCTTATATAGCACGAGTTTTTTTTGTTGAAGTTCAATTTATGTGCTTAATATTCTTTTAGGTTTTGCTCCTAACAAGTAATTGTTTGTTTGATACAGGGGCATAGAGCTTATGCAGGTCACAAGAAGCATATAACACCAAACAAAAGGGAGATGTTACCGTATTTCCTGAATTCTTCTCTCCAGGAACCTGAATTCAACAGGATTATAAGAGAACTACATCGTGAATCAATGGGGCAGCCTGAGCTTAGAATAAGCAAGTCCGGAAGAGATGTTACCAAGTATCCTGTCCCAGAGTGTATGTGTATCAACTCAAGAAGATAGACATGGTTTAGGGTTTGCTCTTCTTGGCAGCTTGATCTAGGACCACTTTGCCACGAAATCAACCGAGTTGTGATGCACTTGAGAAATGCTAAATCGACTCTTCGATTAATGAATCAGGACCTACTGAACGCTGGAGAAATGGCCGAACCTGGATCGACCTTGGGACTTAAGCGACAATTTTGAAGGGGAACCCCTGAATGCCCATTGACATGGTTAGGTAAGTCCATCATCGCCTATAGATGTTGTATGTATGATAGTTAGGGTATCAAAAGCTATTATTGATTCATTATTTACGGGAAAGCTTTTCTCGGGAGGGAATTAATTTTCATTTTGTAAGTGAATGTAAATAGAGATATAAAATATTTGTATAAAGGAAGTATTGTTCATTTTAGTTAATGTTGTGTTTCAGTTTGATTTTGTTTTAGGAAAGGAGATCCAACAGAGAGAACATCTATTTAGTCTGTGACTCTTTTTTGCAAAAGTAGTAGTATTTACCTTGAAATAGAAACCAATTATGAACATCAAAGCCCACCTTTACTGACAGATGACATAACCTCTAACAAGGACTATATTTTTTTCAATGTCATGTAGAATTTGGATTGCTCGAGTACCTTGTAAGAGTAGTAGAGTACCGATACAAACGTAATATGAGAAATAAAGGTGGGGTTATATACCTTTTCGGCACAGTTTATCAGTTTATTGCACATTGACACGTGTATACATCTGGTTGGGCAACTCGAAGCCGACAGGGGCTGTTTGCTAGCTTGGCCCCGGGCAAAACCAGGTTGACCTGGCTTGACCCTACTAACACATTGGGTGTTTTTGGTCATTAGTTGTTTGGACTTTTTGCCAAGAGAATATGTATTTCATATGGTGCATATAGAATAGATCACACAAGATTCCACCTCCATAAAACATAAAAATCTTAACTAATTAGATAGAAAAATTTGTAGTTAGTTGCCAACTAGTCATTAATCCCATCGAGTTTAACAAAAAAGATTGGATTAGTTAAAAGCTAGAGACTTTGTATGCCAAATATAGGGCACTACTACTTGAGAAATGAAGTTATCACTAAGGGGAATAGACAATTTTTTGATTCATAACAAAAAGGGATTTATTTATTACGATTGTTAATAGTTGAAATGATCCCCACAAAGCACTAAAACAACCCACAGACATAAAATTATTAAATAGAAATACTATTAGGGACACCCATCCCTGTGACCCCAGGTTTAGAGAAGGGTTTTAAGAGCTCATATGGAACCACACCTGCTCCTGCTCTGTTCTTCAACTTAATATCTGCATTTCTATCATCGATCGTTTCTTCTAATTCTTTCAATTTATCACTAAACCTTTCAAATGCCGCCTTAATTACCGGGTCCGCCTCCCATGCTGGCTCCAACTTGTGCCCTATATACTCTTCGTCGGGCGAGTGATCTGACAACACATCAAGGGTAGCCATCACTTGTGTTGCCTGGATTTGTGAAGGAAAACACTCAAGAAGTATAGATTCGGGATTCTTCATGAACTTTTCATTTGTTTCTTTTGACGGGTTCTCAGTGGGCATATTAGTCCTAGCAATTGTGGGTCGGTTCGGGATATAACCAGCATACATATACTGCCCAAAGTTCACTGCGGCATGATGACCCGAAGGAACCCATATCATGGTTGTCAAGATTTTTATAAGATCGTTTGGAGTTTTTAGTTCAGGCCACCAAGGTTCGTCTTTCTTGTCTTCGTGGCCTTTGGTTCGAACCTCGGTCCAAAATGCTTGAAGTTCTTGGTCGGATTCGATGAGTTCGGGCTTCGGGTAGTAGTGGTTCACATATTCGGTAACCCAATTCTTTATGGCATCCCAAAGCAATAGACCATCATTAGCAAATGGATGGTCCTTGATTGTCAATTCTAGACCATATTCAGCATCTGGACTCTCCACTGCTAAACCCCTAAAAACGGGAAAAGTTCATAAAACGATTCAAATTCCGATAAAATTTGCAGCATTCCAATTGAAAAACACAGTAAAAAACTAACCCAATATGGACAAATAAGAGTCTCGTGACTAAAAATATAATACGGTAGTAAATATATCTAAAGATTCTGTATTCGTTTCCAATTAGTTTTGAATTGAATGTTACAAACTTACTGTAACATTATTAAGAGATCATGTTCGTACCTTTTAACCAAGTCAGCAGGGAAAGCTTCCATGTCAAAACGCCATTGTTGGTCGTAAATGACAGAACTGATCTCCATACAATACTTACCAGGTGAAAATGTGGACTCAATGATTCCACCAGCATTGGTTAGACTATATCGAGCAAATGCATTGATCTCCATCGTATATCGAAAATGAGGGTTTAATAGTCTATAGATGGGATGTACGACACTTAGTTGTCGATTTGCTGCAATTATATAAGGCTCCATACAACAATGAGTTCTTAACCTACAATACAACAAAGTAAAAATCTTAAAATTTGAGTCATATTTGAATCCGATTTCACAGCACCTAAGCCGAACGCTTACCAGTGACTGATAAGTTGGTGGTATCCAGCGTCATGAGCAAGAACATGAGCCTTGGCAAACTTCCATAGCCAACTATCATTAGCATTGTCATAGCCAGGTGTGTAGACTTCTTTCCATTGATCTTGCTTATCCCCATCTTTGGGTCTAGTCAATTCGATGGCAATGGGCTTTAAGGTTTCATTCTTAGTTAGGAAGAAGAGAGTCCTTGATCCATATAATGTTGTGCCTTCAATTTTTCTCACTTTGTGTACATAGGGTAAGAAAGTGTCATGGTAGTCTATTATAAATAGCTTCTTTTTCTCCAATGCCTGCAATAAGAAAAGAGAGAAAAATCAAAACATGTAGTATTTGGCATGGGATGCCTAATGAAATGGAGAACTTATTATTGTCCATTTTATACCTCCTCAACTTTCATATCTCCTCCGATTTGACGTTCGACAAGTTCTTTGGTGATTAGGGACTCTGGCGATCCATATACATCTGGGTCCAGATTACTCGTCAATGGCCATTCCTGCAAAATTTCATATCTTCGTTTAGTTTACCCATCCAAAAGGGTAAGTCTTTTCAATCTTTTGGTCTTCATTTCGTAAGAGTAAGTCAAAAAGATTGAGAAGTAGAACCAACTGATTTGATTTGTTTCTTCCGAATCAACAAATTTTTTGGTCCAAATCAATGGGCAAGGAGGTCAAAATGGTTAGGTTGGGGTTTGTAAAAGTAGGTCCCCTTTGTTATTTTCTATCTCTATGCCACTGTTAGGGAAGGCCTATAATTTGAAAATGTTTGAAAAACACTCCTGTTTACTCTCTTGTGAACCGCTTGTGCTACATGGCTATTAAGAGACGGAAAATGATAAAGTTACAAAAGATTTTGACAAAAAATCTTTGTAACTTTATCATTTTCCTTTGTTCTATTCAATGCGGTAAGGTTAACAGTTCATAAAAGTGTACATGTATCAGAGTCCGCTTATAATTACGGGCTTTTACGGACAATACCTTGACCAATTGAAGGCTATAAGGGTTGAGTCCAGCAAGTGTCTGACGAGAGAATTCCTCATCTTTTAACCATGAGAACTTGTCTCCTAGCAAGAGAATAGCACAGAGAGAGAAAATCATCAGACTAGAAACACATGAAAAAAAATGATTTTGTGCAACTAAGGTAGGCGCTCCTCTTCGTTGATTTTGGCGCCCCTCTGGAGCCAATATTTTGAAGGGGCGTAGTGCCGTAGTCGTGGAGTGAACTGAGCGGAGAACCTATAGCAATAAATGGGGCACCTATAGAACCACCAATCCAACTATTATCTTATTTCATTCTCCACAACAAAAGTTTGTGGTCGGATATGATTTAGAGAGAAAATGTGTGAGTATTTTCTCTTTTAATACTTTCCGTCCATGTACCCCATTCAGGATGCCGCTATAATAGTAGTTGCCAGAGTATAACGGTTGTTAATTATATGTGAAGTATGAAGTAGAACTAAGAAATGAGTATATATACTTACTGCGTAACAATTCAGGAAGTTCAAACCGTACTAGTTCTTTCCCAATTGAAACAACGAACTTAATAATTCTAGGAAGGTTGGCCAACAATCCGTTATTAGGATCTATGTTAGGCAAAAGTATCCCTTCTCTGTATAAAGTGTCAATGGCCGTGAAGGAAGGGAAACCCATGTTTGTATCAATGTCTGAGTTCCTGAGCATAGGGAGAAAAGTGCGCACCGCCGCTTTCAATTTATTGATTCCGAATGTAAAACTCTTTATGCTTGAAAATTCTTCGTCCCTTGGTATATACACAAAATCGCCCGGTGGTGGAGACTCCGAATCTGGATCTGCACCATTTTCATATAGTAATTGATCATTTACAATATTAATAAATCAAGATCTATTTGAATCGGATACACAATAAATTTAAAGAAAGAAATTTAATTTTCACAGTTCAATTGGTGATAGTACCTGTTTTGGTTGGAGGACGACCAGTTCTGCAACGACGAGGGTAAGGACGAAGATGACCACCTAAAACAGGTCTGCCCAAAATACCACTTTTGTCGTCTGGATTGCCAAGATCATTGTAAAACTCATAATCGTAGATCCTGTCAAACTTTTTTCTTTCTCCTTCGCCATTCCCACGCAACCTCGTTAATTCTAACTCTCTCAGTCTCTTCAACCCATTTGGTGTCTCCGATGGCAAAAACGACTACATCACAAATCATACAAACTTTGTATTAGAAAATTTTGAGTTAGATATCTACAAATTTAATATCTTTCCATTATGATGCATGCAATATTACCTAGGGGGATTCTAGCTCGTGGGAAAGGTTGTGATAGAGAAACATTAATTAGTAAGACAAGATTGATAAGATAGTAACCTTGGTGGTGAAAAATGTCCTTTTGGTAGGATTATCAAACTTGGAGTGTACCCAAGATTCACAAACAAAAGTAAGAGGACCATCTTGTAATCCAGTAAAAGTGATGTCCTTGAAGAAGAGTTCCTTGTTATGCTCATTTTCAACCAGGACTGCTCCAATCTCACCAAAACTTTTTGGTATTTGGAAATCGCATTCGTACTTTATTTCTTGATCATATTGCCCCGCCCAACTCGCAACCACTTTTACGTGTGGTTTCTCCGCTCCGGTCTCTTCACAATAAGGTATACCAACATTATAAATCCAAATAAGAGTAAAACTAAGTAAGCTTAGGAGTAAAACTCCCAAGGAACAAAATTAATAGGTAACAAGAAAGAGAATACTACTACTTACTAGGGTCAAGCTCAGCACTAACTAGCTCAATGAGCATATTCTTTGTAGCCAATTCAGTAATATCATCCATGACTCCAAAGAGACCTGTCACTTTTATTGTTATTATACCCTTCACTTCAATTGATTTCTCAGTCGCCGTCTCGGAGATTGGTGATATAATACCACTTGATGCAGATTTAACAACCACTCCGCCATTAGGTCTACTACTGCAAACCGACCATGATCGAATAGGAATAGGCGATGAAGCTCTACGAGGCGAAACGAAAGAATTCTGTCGTAGAAAGGTAAGTGAAGGAGAATCATATTTATGAGGAAGTTGAACAAGGTTCAAGTTCAACATCTTTGGAAGATAAAAGAAGTAGCTGTTTGAATGAATGAAAAGGTTGAAAATAGTCTATATATATATGTTATTATAAAGAGTAGTGAGATATCATGTTCCCAGGCTGAATGAAAAAAGCATACTCTATTTAGGGATTCAATTGGTGTTGTTTACCATGTCTTTAGAGCTTGACAAATGCTGTTTGTCCCTAAAACGAGAGCAGATTTTGGTCCGAAACTGATGTAGTCGACTTCCGTTTGTCAAGACATTTCTCTCTCACCCAGACAATAGGAGCCGACTATATCAGCTTTCGGGCCAAAGTTGACACCCGTTTTCGAGTCATGTAGTATTTCCATTAAAGATGAGAAATGTTATTTGGTCCGAAAACAGGACATGATTTTTGCTCGAAAACTGACGTGGTCGGCTCCTATTTGTAAGGCCATCTCTCTTACATGGCCTTGGTAAATGGAAACCGACCATAACAGCTCTCGGGTTCCCGGCAAAATAGCATAGGGATGAGAAATGCCAATTGGCCCAAAAATGAGAGTCGACTTTGGCCCCAAAACTAATGTGACCGGCTCCCATTTTTCAGAATGTTTTTCTCTCACATGATCTGGTCAATGGAAGTTAACTACATCAGTTTTCGGACCAAAGTCACTCCCGTCTCGAGCCTAAAAACATTTCTCATCCCTAACAAAAATGCTGTTTGGCATTTATTTTGTCTCTAGAAATATTATTTGTTCTACGAGAACGTAAGCTATATTTATCGACTCTTTTGGAAATTTTGTCCGTCACTTCCATAATTATTTACAATGGTGATAGGCGGACTCCATCCATGGTGTACTCCTCCTAAGTCCTAACAGGACAAGGGGTATTATGGTCTTTTTGAAATTATGATAAGACCAAAATACCCTTTGTCTTATTTGCCAATTTAACTATGGAGAGTATGTCATGGAGTCCCCGAATCATTTTTGAATTATTTGTCCCATCCGTACAAAGTATCCTGTTTGGTGTTTATGGACGGAAAAACATAGTTATGGAGTAGCCTTCTTAAAATATATATCATTGGTATTGAATATAAAATTTTGTCTTTTAAAAAGAAAAAAGTTCCTGTCTTCTTGGCACTCAGCTAATATTTTACATTTTTTCAACATAATAAAACCTTAAGTAGTTGAAATAGTAATGTTTTCGAGTAGTATTACAATACCTGGTAAGAATCAGAAGAAGCTCCAAAAGTAAAGCTCTCAGGGAAATCCCTCCAACTCAAACCCTTGGAAACACTAGCCAAATCTGTTGCCATAACTCTCTCTATTCTCTTACACTCTTCACTCTTTTTCTATCTGCTTGAGACTGTTTGCTCCACCCCTTCCTTCATCCACGTTTAAATAGAGTTTCAACCAATTGCAAAATTCCATTACTACCCCCTCTTTACTTGTTATTTTACGTCGTTTGAGTAAATGAGGTGACCCAGGGTCACTGTCCAAACTCTATTTAAACGTGAAAAACCCAAAATGAGTGAAAAATTCAAAATGAGTGAATAACCCAAAAAGGATTGTCATATTGTGGGTAAGATCCATGCTTATTTGGAAACAAATTTTAGGTTCCGACTTGTCAGATTTTGGTGGGCCGGAGATAAAAGTTACAACATGAATTGTGCTTAACTATCTTAATACCATTAATACCCTTTTTATCTTTATTTTTCTTATATCCTAGAAACTCCAACGTGCTCTGTCCCGTGTCAAGCTCAGTATGGGCCAGGGCCGGCCCTGGGCCTAGGCGACCCAGGCGGTCGCCTAGGGACCCCAAATTTAGAAGGCCCTCGATTTATGAAACATTATATACATAATACATAGATAATATTATTATATGTGTTATTTTATGCACATGTACATCACATCTGTTTGGGTAGTAGAGTAGTTTTTGTGAACCTAAGGTCAGAGGTTCGACTCCCACGACTTGCAATTATATTTTAGTGTTTATACTTTTCTACTTAAAGTGTAGGGATCCCGTCGATAGTTCGGATGAGACCTTTATTTGATTTTTTTTCCTTGAGGTTGTCTGTTCTTCATGCCTCGCACAATAATGACGTTGAAGGGGAGTGCTACGCACAAAAGCGATGTTGACTTAAGATGTCATCCGGGTCATTTCCCTTTTAAGCACGAGATCAGATGGTAATGGATTTTTTTGCAACCATCTCTCCCCAATTCTGAAACGAAGTAAGGATGTTGCAGCCTTCTGGTGTGGTGCCTCCTTCACACTGTCCCAGATGATTGAGTAATTAAGCGTCGGGCTCAGATGTCTTTCTTTTTTCTGTTATGTGAACTTCATCGATAGCCATCTTTCTCTTTCGGCATTTAATTACTCTTTACTTCCAACAGATGGGTCGCCTTCCCTTTCCAAGATCTTTCGTAGAGGTCGGAGATGGCCTTTTTTCGCTGAGTGAAGCGCTTTCTTTTTCTAGATCAACTTGCCGGCGATCGCTTTGTCTTGGTTGCAATTTCGTTCTATAATAGATGTTCGATGAATAAAATTCCCTTTCGTTCTTGTTAAATGGTCATTTAATCTTCGTTGAGTTTTGCTTTTTTGTTGTATCTATCTGTTCTTGTATCAACGTCTTCTTCAGAACCCTTCTTTTTTTCTTATCGATTATGTGGCTCATGTCGTGTCTGGTCGTGACTTTCGCCTACTTCTTTTCTCGAAACTCGTGCTTCTTTTAATGACTTGAGACTTCTTTATGTAGCGTCCCGCAGTTGAGATTTGTTTCTATATAAATTAGTCCGGGAGTTAGAGGTTCTGCATTTTCTCTCTTTGTTTCTTCTTTCATCATGCCTTCCCTTACCATTCAGGTGGTTCCACCTTATTCTGACCTTCGTGTTACTTTTCATGCGACCCTCGTAGGCGCTGATGAATTGGTTCTTCATTGTCCGCGGGGTAACATCGACTCATCGAGGGTGTCGATTCTGTTAAAGTCTTTCGTCTGTCCGACCTGAGGATATTTTCCATCTTGGAATGCGCGGTTCGTGCAAGTCCATCATATCTTCTTAACGGGTCTATGCAAGGGTTTCTTGACGACTCTTCCGGGGTTACTTTCAGGGTTTTGTGTTGTTTGATGAGACTGAGGAGAAGGCGCAACTTCATCGTTCTTGTTGCCCGTGTTTCGTTGCTCGAGTCAATGTTTAACTGTTTTCATGCTTTCTTTGACGCATACAATAGCTGTAGCTCCCTTTTTGATAATAATATATTCCCTTTCTGGTGTTGTAGCTGAAGACTTTTTATGCCAAATATAGAGTAGTACTTGATGGATGAAGTATCACTAAGAGGAGCCTGACACAATGTACAAAGGGGAATAAGCTATTATGATGTACTGATTCATCACAAAAAGATTTGTTTATTAGGATTATTAATCATTGAAATGATCCCCACAAAGCACCAAAACAACTCACATACTCATAAAGTTATCAAATAGAAATACTATTAGGGACACCCATCCCTGTGACCCCAGGTCTAGAGAAGGGCCTTAAAAGCTCATATGGAACCACACCTGCTCCTGCTCTGTTCTTCAAGTTCATATCTGCATTTCTATCATCAATCTTTCCTTCTAATTCCTTCAATTTATCACCAAACCTTTCAAATGCCGCCTTAATTACCGGGTCCGCTGCCCATGCCGGCTCCAACTTGTGTCCTATATACTCTTCGTCAGGCGAGTGATCTGACAACACATCGAGGATAGCCATCACTTTTGTTGCCTGCATTTGTGAAGGAAAACACTCTAGAAGTACTGATTCGGGTTTCTTCAAGAACTTTTCGTATGCTTCTTTTGACGGATTCTCTGTGGGTATATTAGTCCTAGCAATTGTGGGTCTATTCGGGAAATAACCTGCATACATATACTGCCCAAAGTTCACTGCGGCATGATGACCGGAAGGAACCCATATCATGGTTGTCAAGATGTTTATAAGATCGTTTGGAGTTTTTAGAACGGGCCACCCAGGTTCGTCTTTCTTGTCTTCGTGGCCTTTGGTTCGAACCTCGGTCCAAAATTCTTGGAGTTCTTGGTCCGACTCGATGAGTTCGGGTTTTGGATAGTAGTGGTTCACATATTCGGTGACCCAATTCTTTATGGCATCCCAAAGCAAAAGTCCATCATTAGCAAATGGATGGTCCTTGATTGTCAATTCTAGACCATATTCAGCATCTGGACTCTCAACTGCCAAACCCCTAAAGATGGGAAAAATTCATAAAACGATTCAAATTCCGACAAAATTTGCAGCATATGTATTCGATTCAGATTAGTTTTGAGTTGAAAGTTACATATTTATTAAAACCATTATTGAGATATTATGTACCTTTTAACCAAGTCAGCAGGGAAAGCTTCCATGTCAAAACGCCATTGTTTGTCGTAAATGACAGAACTCATCTCCATACAATACTTACCAGGTGAAAAGGTGGACTCAATGATTCCACCTGCATTAATTAGACTTTGTCGAGCAAATGCATTGATCTCCATTGTAAATCTAAAATGTGGGTGTAATAGTCTATAGATGGGATGTACCGCACTTAGTTGTCGGTTTGCTGCAATTATATAAGGCTCCACACAACAATGAGTCCTTAACCTATAATACAACACAGTATTGTCGAAGATCAGAAGAGAAAAGTGAAGTTAGAAGTACTTCAACCAACACACAGGATAAACAAGCTAAGATAGTATGTTTTAATTTTACTAGGTTGAATCTGAATCTAATCTAATTTATGTTAGTCAAAAGTGCAACAGTGATTTGATGTAACTCCAATAAGTAGGCTCACATTTCAGACTGAGTTTGTAATGCCCGTGCCATCCAATTCAAAACCAATTGGCAATGAGTGGAGAGGACCTAGACCTTATATTATTGGTTGCTAGACACCCATTCTCTCATGTGAGACTATTCTCACACGCTCCCTCACGTGTGGCATTCTTTGAGCCTAACACGTGTATTTCTTTGGACGACGTGGAGCACGTGTGGCTTTTAAGCCTATCACGTGTGGGCCTAGCTCTGATAGCATGTTAAGTTTGTGGCCATCCAACTCAAAACCAATTGGCAATGAGTGGAGAGGACCTAGGCCTTGTATTCTTGGTTGCTAGATACCCATTCTCCCATGTGGGACTATTCTCATAGTGCCTGTCTCAAATAGACTAAAAATCCGCTCGACTTAGACACTTAGACAAGTCGGACAAAAAAAAATATTTTGAATTCTAATTCGAGTCAATTCAGATCTTGAGTCAGATTTCAATCCAAATTCACGAAAGGAAAACACCACCTAAGCCTAACGCTTACCAGTGACTGATAAGTTGATGGTATCCAGCGTCATGAGCAAGAACATGAGCCTTGGCAAATTTCCATAGCCAACTATCATTGGCATTGTCATAGCTAGGTGTGTAGACTTGCTTCCATTGTGGTTTATCTCCATTTGGTGGTCTAGTCAATTCAATGGCAATGGGCATTAAGGTTTCATCCTTAGTTAGGAAGAAGAGAGTCCTTGATCCATATAAAGTTGTGCCTTCAAGATCTCTCACTTTGTTCACATATGGTAAGAAAATGTCATGGTAGTCTATTATAAATAGCTTCTTTTTCTCCAATGCCTGCAAAAAGAAAGAGAGAAAAATCAAACATGTATTTTGCATGGGATGCCTAATGACACTCCCTATGATATACTTATTACTCGTCCATTTATACCTTCTTAACCATCATTTCTGCTTCGATTTGACATTCCTTAAGTTCTTCGCTCATTTTTCCTCTGATTTGACAGTCGACAAGTTCGTTGGTGATTAAGGACTCTGGTGATCCATATACATTCGGGTCCAGGTTACTCTTTAATGGCCATTCCTGCAAAATTTTCTACCTCACATTTAGTTTATCCATCCAAAAGGTGAGTATTACAAATCCAATCTGCTTGCCTCTGCAACTCCTGTTCTTGTTGTGTGTGTGTGAGGGAGAGATAGAGGTCCAAGGCGATTGTTGTTCATCTCGCACCACTCCGAAGGGATAAAAGAAAAAAAAGACGAGTTCTTTTTTCTTTTTTCATCACCTTCCTCGCTTATGTGTAAGACCGTATCCGTTCAATTTCTAGAAAGGATTACCGAATGTTAACTTTTAGAGGAGTCTTTCGTCAACGGTTGTGAATAACAGATTTTTGTTAATCTATTCGACCTTGTTTCCATAGGAGCAAGTCTGGAAAATTACGAAGTAGAGCCACCTGATTTGGTTCGTTTTTTCCTCGAGTTGTAATCAACAAATTTCTTGGTTCAAATCGATCGATGGTCAAGACAGTTAGGCTTGGGGGTTTGTGAAAGTGGGTTCCCCTTGTAATTTTCCATGTGTGTGTGCCATTGTTAGTGAAAGCCTATAATTTGAAAATGTTTAAAATACTCTCCTATGTATTCCCTCGTGCACCGCCTGTCCTGCGTGGCCATTGGGGCCCGCCTATAATTCAGGGCTTTTAGGGACCGTACCTTAACCAATTGAAGGCTATAAGGGTTGAGTCCAGCAAGAGTCTGACGAGAGAATTCCTCATCCTTTAACCATGAGAACTTGTCCCCTGCCAAAGAATAGAACAGAGAAAGAAAATCATGAGATTAGAAACACATGAAAAGTCAACATTTGGTTGCCCAAACGGTTAACAATGTACACATAAACTCCAAAATCTAGGAGGTCCCAGATTCGATTCCGAGTGGAGGTGGAATCCATAGTTTATTGAACTTGAGTTATTATAGGTATAAATAAAGAAGTTTAGATGGGCTTTAGGCCTATAGTTTAGTTGGCTTTAGGCCGTAATTTTGTTGGATTTTAGGCCCGATCCTGTCAGAGTTTAAAATTTGAAAGTTATCATGCTTATCACATCTTTGATGTATCAAATCTTTACAATGACTTTCGTACATACGAATATGATCGGGCATGATCTAAAGAGAAAGTAAAGGTACTTTCTCTCTTAATCTTTCTTGTTCATGTACCAAATTTAGGATGCGGGCGGAATAGTGGTTGGCCGGAGTAGAAGACTGAAGTAGATTGTAAAGGAATGAGTAAATACTCTACATACTTACTACGCAACATTTCCGGCGGTTCAAATCGTACGATTTCTTTCCCAATTGAAACAATGCCCTTAATAATTCTAGGAAGGTTGGTCAACCATCCCTTATTAAGATCTATGTTAGGCAAAGATATCCCTTCTTTATATAAAGTGTCAATGGCTGTGAAGGAAGGGAAACCCATGTTTGTATCAATGTCTGAATTCCTTAGCATAGGGAGAAAACTGTGCACCGCAGCTTTTAATTTATTGATTGTGAATGTTGAACTCTTTATGGATGAAAATTCTTCGTCCCTCGGCACATACACAAAATCTTTCAGCGGCCGTGATTCCGACTTTGAATCTGCACCATTTCGATATAGTAATTGATCATTAACCACGTTAGTAAATTCAGGTCTGTTTGAATCAAATTATTACTATGTTTTAGACTTTAGAGAAAATGAGAGTTTGTCGTGCCACAATCCCAAATGGATCTGGGTTGAGGTATGTGGCCGGATTAGGATTTAAAGAGCACTTAGGTACAGATGAGAAGAACAGCAAACACCACTCAAGTAAAATATCGAAATATACAAAATGGGGAGCGCTACAGTGACTAAAAAATTTTGACTTAATTTATGACTCGATAACTCACCTTCACTGGAAGACAGAAGAATTCAAAGTTTGATTACGATCTAGACCATTCTTTTACCTGGGTGAGTCAGTACGTCATAAATTAAGTCAAGATCTTAAGTAAATTAGCATTTATGTGTTTTGAGGTCTACTCGTACAATTAGAAAGCTTCTTTCTGTTATTGTGATACAATCATTTTTGCAAAATTTGTCATTCAAAAACCTCATAATATGTGAATTTATAAGATAGTTAACTAGCTTATAGTATTATTGTGCTTTCAAAAAAAAAAAAAAAAACTAATAGTATTATGTTTACCAAGAATCTAAGAGCAAACTTAATATCACAGTTTAGTTGGTGATAGTACCTGTTTTGGTTGGAGGACGACCAGTTCTGCAACGACGAGGGTATGGGTGAAGATCACCACCTAAGACAGGTCTATCCAATATACCACTCTTGTCGTCTGGGTTACCAAGATCGTTGTAAAAATCATAATCATAGATCCTCTCAAACTTCTTTCTTTCTCCTTCTCCATTCCCACGTAACCTCGCCAATTCTAAGTCTCTTAGTTTCTTCAACCCATTTGGTGTCTCCGATGGCAAATACGACTATATCACAAATCACACAAACTTCCTTTGATAAGAATTATCAGAAGGTTTTGAGTTAGTTATCTACAAATTTAATATCTTTCCGTTATGAATTGTATGTGTGCAATATTGCCTAGGGGGATTGTTGTGGGAAAGATTGCGATAGAGGAGCATTAATTAGTAAGATGAGATAGTAACCTTGGTGGTGAAAAATGTCCTTTTGGTAGGATTATCAATCTTGGAGTGTACCCAAGAGTCACAAACAAAAGTAAGAGGACCATCTTGTAATCCAGTAAAAGTGATGTCCTTGAAGAAGAGTTCCTTGTTATGCTCATTTTCAACCAGGACTGCTCCAATCTCACCAAAACTTTTTGGTACTTGGAAATCGCATTCGTACTTGATTTCTTGATCATATTGCCCAGCCCAAATAGCACACACTGTTACGTGTGGTTTCTCCGCTCCGGTCTCTTCACAATAAGGTATACTTACATTATAAATCCAAATAGCTATAGAATTTGAGACGTTTTAAAAACCACCCGTGTGTGTTCTTGGGGTCTCCAGGTTATTGTCATTTCTCATATTCCAGAAAATAGTTATAAGTGCCCCCTCTCAAACTAGACACTCCCACCTTCTGTTTTCCAATTTAAAATTGCTAGATTCGAGGTGATTTGGTTTCAAAATCAGCTCAAGTCCATCGATCTTAAAGGCCTCGACAACTATTGAATACAACTTAAATCGGATAAGTCCATCGTTCTTGGCATTCAGACTGAATTTTATTACAAGTTTCGACTCAAGTTCACCGAATTCAACTCTAAAACATTAGTGTTGAACTCGATAAGCCTTGAGTTGAATTTTGTAACAAAATTCAGTACTAGTCCACCGATTTCAATTAAAAACATTGTAGTTAAATTCACTGACCTTCAGTCGAATTTTGTAAAAAAACATTTACATGTGACCACCGATTTGAGGACACCTATAACCAATACAATCAAATAAAATTTACAAAGACAAGGGGGTGCAGGGCGCTGACAACACTTATGGATGGCGCCTTTACAATTTCCCATTGAATTTTTGGAGTCATAAGAACAAATAAAAAGATTAGTTATTTCAACAAAAAAAAAAAAGATTAGTTAAGTGTGAATTCTCAAATAAAATCTTTTTTATTTTTAGGCTCAAATAAAATCGTGTAGAAGAAGATCTATTGTCATTAAATTGAGTTTTTGAGTTTTATTTCAGGGTTGTTTCCCAAATAGCCCCCAACATTGTGACCAGCTTCCTGCCTAGCCCCCCTAATTCACCAAAAATACTCAGATGACTCTCTTTTTCAGTTACCGTTATGACTCCGCTAACTAGTCATCACCTCTCTCTGCCGCCTCACCTTCTCGGCACCTCATCGTTTTCACTGGCGAAGGTCGCCCGCCTGCCAATTTTCCGGCGGCGAACTTCTTCTTTTGATGGAATAACCCATTTTCTCATAAGTAATGGAGTTCCATGTTTTTAGATACAGTAAAATTCGAACTTCAATCTCTTCCTTCCAGATTAGAGAATACATACATTATCACTCGGACTCTAAGCAACAAAATTAATAGGTAGCAAGAAAGAGAATACTACTACTTACTAGGGTCAAGCTCAGCACTAACTAGCTCAATGAGCATATTCTTTTGAGCCAATTCAGTGATATCATCCATTGTTCCACTCAACCCTGTCACTTTTATTGTTATTATACCCTTCACTTCAATTGATTTCTCAGTCACCGTCTCGGAGATTGGTGATATAATACCACTTGATACAGATATAGCAACCACTCTACCATTAGGTTTACTACCGCAAACCGACCATGATTGAATTGGAATAGGCGATGAATCTCCACGAGGCGCAACGAAAGAATTACGTTGTAGAAAGGTAAGTGAAGGAGACTCATATTTCTGAGGAAGTTTAACAAGGTTCAAGTTCAACATCTTAGGAAGATAAAAGAAGTAGCTACTTGAATGAATGAAAAAAGGTTGAAGAGTAGTCTCTATTTATATACTATATGTTATAAAGACATCATATTCCTAGGCTGAAAAGAAAGCATACCCTATTTAGGGATTCAGTTAGTATAGTTTACCATGTCTTTAGGGATTAACTAGTTGCTTACCAAGTCTCTACAAATAGATTTATTTTTGGTCGATTTCATGTGGCGTTTATATTATGTCGAATATATTGTTGCATCTAAGGCTCGCTCAATGGACTCGAGGTGACACTCGGGTAGGCTCCAAAACCTGAGTTCGACCCACTAATTCTAGTGGGCCCGGCAGGTCTACATACGCTTAGGCTTGTGTCAACAAGATTATTCAGCCTCCCGTAAACGTGAGATATGGCAAACCATTAGGTTCTATTCCTATTTTTGTATGTGCTTATTCGATCTTTATGATACTTCAGACAAAGAAGAGTTTTATTTATCAAGACTAAGATGGTTCATACAAACAGCCCACATAGTCATTTATTAAATAGAAATACTATTAGGGACACCCATTCCTGTAACCCCAGGTGTAGAAAAGGGTTTTAACAACTCATAAGGAACCACACCAGCCCCTGATCTGTTTTTCAAACTCAAATCTGCATTTCTAGCATCAATTGTTCCTTCCAATTCCTTCAATTTCCCAGCAAACCTTTCAAACGCTGCCTTAATTATCGGATCAGCCGCCCATGAGGGCTCCAATTTCTCCCCTATATACTCTTCGTCGGGCGAGTGGTTCGATAACACATCGAGAACAGCCATCACTTTCGTAGCTTGCATTTGCGAAGGGAAACAATCGAGAAGTGTGGCTTCGGGTTTCTTCAAGAACCTTTGGAATCCTTCTTCTGTTGGGTCCTCAGTAGGCATATTAGTCCTAGCAGTTGTGGGTCGGTTCGGGAAATAACCTGCATACATATACTGCCCGAAATTTACTGCGGCATGATGACCCGAAGGGACCCATATCATGGTTGTCAAGATTTGTATAAGATCGTTTGGAGTTTTTAGGACGGGCCACCATGGTTCGTCTTTCTTGTCTTCGTGGCCTTTGGTCCGAACCTCAGTCCAAAATGCTTGAAGTTCTTGGTCGGATTCGATGAGTTCGGGGTTCGGGTAGTAGTGGTTCACATAATCTGTGACCCAACTCTTTATGGCATCCCAAAGCAATAGACCATCATTAGCAAATGGGTTGTCTTTGATTGTCAATTCAATTCCATTCTCAGCATTTGGATTCTCAACTGCCAAACCTCTGAAAATGGTAACCCAAAAAGTGGTTTATATTGGGGTCAAGAAAAAACCCAAAACCCAAAAAGTAGAAACCAATATGAAGAAATTATGTACCTTCTAAGTAAGTCAGCTGGTAGAGCTTCCATGTCGAAGCGCCACTGCTGGCCGTAAATGACAGAGCTCATCTCAATGGAATACTTACCAGGCGTGAACGTGTCCTCAATGATTCCACCTGCATTGATTAGACTTTGTCGAGCAAGTGCATTGATCTCCATCGTATATCTAAAGTGAGGATGTAACAATCTATAGATTGGATGTATAATGCTTAGTTGCCGATTTGCCGCTATTATATAAGGCTCCACACAACAATGAGTCCTTAACCTACAATAGTACAATACAATAATATAAAGTGCATAATGATTAAAAGAAGTATAAACTCCAAAAGTACTATAAAAAATGGCTAGTTATTATAGAAAGATTTTTTTATTTTATTAGTTTTAGGTTTGAAATTTGACTTAGACCTAATACGTCGCCTATAGTTGCTTAGATTCACTTGACAAATAATAAGCCAGATTCAGACATGTAAAAATAAACCTTAACACTTACCAATGACTGACAAGTTGGTGATAGCCGGAGTCATGAGCAATAACATGAGCCTTGGCCAATTTCCATAGCCAACAATCCGTAGCATTCGCGTTATTTGGTGTGAAGACTTGCTTCCATTGTGGTTTATCCCCATTTGGTGGTCTAGTCAATTCAATGGCAATGGGCTTTAATGTGTCATCCTCAGTTAGGAAGAAAAGAGCCCTTGATCCATATAAAGTTGAGCCTTCAAGTTCTCTCACTTTGTGTACATATGGTAAAAACATGTCATGGTAGTCTATTACAAACAACTTCTTTTGCTTCATTGCCTGCATATAGAAATGGAAAATCACAAATTTTTCCAATTCAAAAAAAAAAAAATCACAAATTTCTTCATGTGTATTTTGCATTGGATTCCTAATGACACCATAGAAGAATAAAATACAGTTATTGCTTACGAATAGGTACCTCATTAACTGTCATGAATCCTCTGATTTGACGTTCGACAAGATCCGTTGTAATTAGCGACTCTGGTGATCCATATACCTTGGGGTCCAGGTTACTCTTCAATGGCCATTCCTGCAAAATTTGTATCCTAATACATAAAATTACCGCGGTATATTGAAAAAGTAAGGTAGTTGACTTGTCATAAACATGGATGCAGTGTAAAATAGAATTGGAGAGAGATAGAGAGAAACAGAGAGAGAGACTATCAAGTTTGCCAGAACCTTATTCGCGTTCCCTCTCTCTTTGTCTATGAGTGTAACCTCGACTTGGTCTGAGTCAAACCAGTCGAGGTTGAGGCTTGTAAAACTGGGTCGATCTTACTAATAAAACAACAATGCTACTTGGACCACAAAATGTGGGCCGAAATGATTCTAGAAGGCAAATTTGCACACAACGTTAGTATGACGTTGGTAGTGTCTTGTTCGGGCCATTCAGACTTCTTTTTGTCGGACCAAATAACATTTTTCTTTACAATATGTTACTCTTGAGTATTTTAGTCTTTTTACCCTGTAAGGATCTTTAGTCGCAATGTTTTATTTATTTACTTGTAACCTAACATTTACATTATTGAAACCTTAGCCACCATTTGCATCTTCTAGTCTCTTTTCTTCTTCTTGTTCTCATTGGGCTATGTTTTTTAGGGGCTTTTAGGGACAATACCTTAACCAATTGTATACTATATGGGTTGAGTCCAGCAAGAGTCTGACGAGAGAATTCCTCATCTTTTAACCATGCAAACTTGTCCCCTACAAGATGATAGAATAGAGAGAGAACTCATTAGATTTGAGAGAGAAAGTCATGAGATCATAATTCATAAGAAGCATATATCAAGACGTAATGCTTAGGTTCACAAGATAAGGTAGTTGGACCGTTCAAAGAGATTGGAGTCTGAACCATTCAAATAGATTTGAATCTGGACCTTTCAACTTATAACGGTCCAGATTCGTTCAGAGACGTTATTCCGGCAAAAAAAATCATCAAGCAATGCTAATAGGGGGACTCCTTGGTACACTCTCTCATATAAGACAAGAAGTATTTTTCGTTTTTTCACAGTGCGAAGAGACTGCGAAAAGACAAAAATACTCTTTGTCTTATTAGTCACCTAAGCAATGAAGTGTACTAGGGAGTACATGGGAGACACCTTTATCATTTTTTATCATCAAAATCTTCGGTAAACCTAGCATTTTTTAGTCAAAGTTTCAAAAGAAACTTGCCATGTCATTCCCGGAACTTTTTTATTCTTTCGTCAAAGTCTTTTCTAAATCCATCATTTTTGTATATTAAGAGAGAGGGGAAAGGGGGTCCATACTATCTAACAAAGTAGGAGTTTCGAAACGGAGTAGTTCCTCTGCTTCATCTTCAACAGCCTTGACAAGTCTAGGAAGTAGACCATTAAACAACCATCCTTCTTTATCAAGCTTAGGTAAAGATACCCCTTCATTGAATAGAGTATCAATGGCTGTGAAGTAAGGGAAACCCAATTTTGTATCAACCATTGAACTCTCTAATGAAGGAAGCAATGCATGCAATAGAGACTTCAACGTCTTAAATGAGAATGTTGCTTGCTTCACTGCTGAGAATTCTTCGTCTCTTGGTACATATACGGTAGCCAATCCGTCCCTTGATTCAGACCATATATCTGCATCATTTACAAGTATTTACAAGGATTAGCTCTCAGTTTTAAAAGGGTTCAAGGATTACAGAAGATAGTGCTAAGCCTTCAAAACACGCTTAGAACACACGTTTATGTGCAGTGAGTGCACCCTTTGGGTTCCACCAAGGAGATATTACTGCAATACAAGCTGGACAATGATAAATAACCCTCCTCATGCACTCCCTGGTGCACTCGTTTTAGGTGGCTAATAAAACAAGGAGTATTGCGAAAAGACGAAAGTACTCTTTGTCCTATTATGAAAAGACGAAAAATACTCCTTATCCCATTAGGAGAAGTGTACCAGGGAGTCCCTGTATGAGCTTTGATACATGTTATAAAACCAAAGAAAATGTTAGAACATTTTAGTTATTGTTAATTTTGTGGTCATCCGATTCAAAAGACAATGAGTGAAGATGACCTAGACAGTATCACGGTTAACAAATCACTATTTTTACATGTGAGACTGCTCTCACAGTTTTATGTGTAATGACATTTGAAATAAACCAAAAATGTAGTGTTTGGTATTAAAGATTTGTCAATATATAATGAGAGGAAAATAATTGTAATAATTTAATTGTTCAAAAGCTTCAATATATATATATATATATATATATATATATATATATATATATATATATATATATATATCAAAAGAGAAATTAATATTGTAGATGGTGGACTTACCTTTTTTTGTTCTAGGGCGGCCAGTTCTGCAACGCCGAGGATAAGGGTAAATTGGACCACCTAAGACAGGTCTTGCCAGTTCATCACTTTGGTCTGGTTCGCCAAGATCATTATAAACATCGTAATCATAAACCCTCTCAAACGACTTTCTTTCTCCTACTCCATTCCCACGCAGATTCGCTAGTTCTGAGTCTCTCAGTCTCTTCAACCCATCTGGCGTCTCCGATGGCAAATATGACTACACAATTAATCGTGCAAACTTCATTTAATTATTAATTGCACCACTTTCTATTGAGAGTCTAAATATTAAAAGAAAACACCGTTTTATTTCTATATATCATTAGCTACCTAGCTTATCACAACCGAAAATGGCCCATCTCTGCTCTTATTTTTCTCGTTTTACAAAAGTTTCCACAAAAATCTTTAGATCAATGATCAATTCACTCTTAGATAAAATTAATAATGTTGTTATTCTATACATTATTGAATTGATCTTGTTTTATCTATTTCACAAAAAAAGTTAAAAACAAAAAAATTTAACACCAGTACACAAAATAAGTCAAACATAATAACACATGTAAGTTAATATAAACTTTATTTTGGGACTTGTGTCATATGACCACATCCAAAGAAATACCTATTTTTTTTTTTTGAAGAAACTGCAATCCAAAGAAATACCTAGATAAAACAGAAATGGGACACTGGGACTGGAACTCAATAAGAATCATTCATTACAGGCATAAAAACCTAGATGTCCTTATAAGTTCCCTTCTAGTTATACTCTAAGACAAAAAATGATCAATAATATATATATATATGGCTTTTTGCTTTTGTCCTAAAACCTAAAAGTTCTATTCCATTTCAAACATTGCACTTTATTTCTTTGGTGAAAGACAAATCTTGTAACTTGTCGTATACAAATTTTATTCTTCAATATATTCTTTTCTTCATGTTTTTTTTTCTATTTTGTTTTTAAATGCTAGAAATCTTTTTAGAATTTACAGTTGATATATAGTTGAGACAATTATTCATTAATTTTTTAGACAATGCTACTAAAACCTAATAAATTTATAATTTGATATGATATTTAAGACGATGCTACTAAAACCTAATAAATTTATAATTTGATATGATATTTTGTTAAGCTCATTCTCTATCCTAACATAAAACGAAAGCAGTAAAGAAAGTAAATATATTTCAGAGTAACACTAAGTTAAAGTTGTTTTTGTCTGAATCCGATTCCTCTGAGTCTCACTTAGTTTGATAGGGATATACTAGTCATTTTAGGTAATTTCGTATCATAGAACGTTAATTTAAAATTACTTTATGTACGACTCAAATTGACTGAAAACCAGTCAAATTCAGTCACTCAGACGAGTTAGATTCAACATTTTTTTTTAAAGGAAAAAAATTGTAGGTGTGTCTAAGATAAAACTAAGGAAGTTTGAGATCTCAAACGTAAAATTTACGGGTATTTCTTAATGAGTGTTTTAGGATTTGAAAGAAGAGAAATTACTAGTAATGAGATAAGAGTATGACCTTTGTGGTGAAAAATATTCTTTTGATAGGGTTATCAAACTTGGAATGAACCCATGAATCACAAATAAAAGTAACAGGACCATCCTGAAAACCAGTCAAAGTGATGTCCTTGAAGAAGAGCTCAGTGTGGTGTTCATTCTCAACCAGAATTGCTCCAATATCACCAAAACTTTTTGGCACTTGAAAATTGCATTCATATTTGATCTCTTCATCACGTGAGCCCGCCCAACCCGCATATGCTTGTATATGTGGCTTCTCCATTCTTGTCTCTTCACATTTAAAAGCAATACAAAAATTTTAATCAATGCAAGTACCTTATATAATTTGGAGCCAATAGACCTCCAATATAATTCTAAGTATTTTGATTTGTGGGAAGTTTAAACACAAACCAAATCATAAATAAGTTATTTCCGTTATTACTACGAAAACATTGAAATTGATACAATATGATTTATAATTGCGAGAATAGTCCCACATTGACAAACAGAATCATAATTAAAAAAAATATGGTTTGGGTATTCTCCATTCGTACTCAATTGGTTTTAAGTTTGATATTTGTAAAATTAACGTTTTTTTCGTTAAGATCCTACAAACTTAACTTGGTAAATATACTCAGAGCGCGAACCAGTTAGTCCAACAAAAATTAGTAGGTAGCTAGGAAGAGAGTACTAGTACTTACTAGGGTCAAGTTCGGCACTAACTAGCTCAATGATCATTGTTTTTTTAGCCAAATCGGTGATATCGTCCAGTGCTCTAGTAAAACCAAGGTTTGTCAATAACCCACCCACAGTTATTTTTACTGTAACTATACCCTTTACTTCAATGGTTTTTTCTGTCGTTGTGTCGGAGATTGAAGCTCTAATGTTCTTTGATACAGATTTAACACGTCCTCGACCATTAGGGTTACAACCGGAAACCGACCGTGAACGAAATGGGATGAGTGGTAAAGCTCCATTAGGAGAAACAAAGGAATTATGTAGGAGAAAAGTAAGTGAAGGAGAGTCAGATTTCTGAGGGAGTTGAACTAGGTTCAAGTTCATCATGCTTACCTCTTTAGGAAGATAAAAGAAGTAGCTTTTGTGTGAATGAAAGGGTTTGAAGATTGGTTTCCATTTATAGAGGATATGAAGTTTTGAATTGGAAATGATAAGGGGTTCCTTTTTTTGTTTTGTTTTGATACCAACCATTTAGCTTGTGATTGTAAGGTTTAAGTCGATCGTCAATTACATGTGGTCCTTCACTACTACATCGTTTACGTTGAACCCTCCACGAGGAAAATGTGATTTCTGAGTCCAGTATATGCATGCTCATATAATATGTTTTCAATGATGATTGTTTTTCACTACAACAAATCACATTAGAATATAATAGTCAGTAAGATAATTTAATGTGGTTCTGTCCAACATCCCTTGGTACTTTAAAATTATATTACGGATAAACCAATAATAGATTTATTAATAATCATCCCAATTGTTGTTTTGATTCTTTATATTGGTCCAAACATCACAAAAAAAAAATGAACAAAACTCTACTATTTAACCAAATTTATAGTAAATTAGGTTTCACAGCTTCCTATATATATATCAGTAAGATAATTTAATGTGGTTCTGTCGAACATCCTTTCGTACTTTAAAATTATATTATGGAGAAACCAATAATAAATTTATTAATAATCATCGCAATTGTTGTTTTGATTCTTTATATTGGTCCAAATATCACTAAAAAATGAACAAAACTCTACTATTTAACCAAATTTATAGTAAATTAGGTGTCATAGCTTCCTATATTTATTATATTAAAACAGATCAGTCGGTTATCCAGGGATAAGTCTGGCCTCCATTTTATTTTAGAGATTTAGTTGGGAACACATCCGACGGATAATATAAAATCTTTTTATGTAAATACACTAAAAAAAGAAGGATATCTATGTAAATCAATCAAAATTGGTTATAATAACTACCCACATATTTTTCTCCCTATTTTTTTAGTTAATGTAATTTATGTTTTAATTTAAATTTATTTTTCTCTTCCTCAGAAGCGTTAGCCAAGAGGGATCTTCCCCGTCCAGGACGGGGAGGGAACCTAGTATATATATATATAGTAGCCGCTCGTGTTAACAGTTATAATGAGTTTTCCACTACAACAAATTACAAGAGAGTAAATAGTCGGTACATATATTTAGTAATAATATTAGATATTTACAAGTAGTCGTGGATGTGTGGGAGCGAGGGTAGGCTATAGCCTGTTACCCCTACAATGTTTTTTTCTCCTAATTCTTGTTTTTCTAAGTTTGTTCATTTTCATTAGTTTTTTTAGGTAAAGTATTTTTCGAAAGTGAGAATTAGAACAATTTCAAAATTTAATTTTAAGAAATCGAGTATATCATGCTAAATGATTGTATTACAAATTTGAATATTAAAACGGTCTAAAAGGCCAGAGGTTTAAGTGTGTTGTAAAAGTTTAAGTATCACTCTTATAATTTTGTTGGCGATTTTTTAAAGTTTTGCGCTCAAAGGATTTGTCTTTATAACGCAATATTTTATTGAATGAATTGGACTAAGTTAATAATTCGTGTAATCACTAAATTTATGACTGTAAATCGTGATTTCTCGCTTATCTCACTTCAAAAACTCATCGTTACATTTAACAATGACGTAAAACTATGAAAAATGCCTCACTTAAGAAACTCATTGTTTAAATAGATTACAAATTATCAAGTGCAAAAATATGTTTAAATGATTATTATATATATTTGTTTCTAAATTGAAAATGCGATATATAGTATTGAAGACTTCATGGTATCATTGAACTCCATCGAAATTGTCTTTTCTTTTTAGCCTCCCTTGAACATTAATCCTGAATCGGCCACTGCTTACAAGAGATATCTTAAACACATGAATCCTATCTTTTAGATCTTCAAATATCTTGAAAAATCTTAAACTCTTGTTGATCGTCAGATTTTCGTCTTCTTGATACATAACGTTCTTTAATTACTAAGAAGATAAACCACATTAATTGTAATTAACCTCACTGTCTTAAAATTTCAGTTTTTGTTTTTTGTTGTCCTGAGTCTAATGACTCTACTTTTATCTGCCTCTGTAATATCTATTAGGGCTCGTCGGAACTTATAACTCTCTAGAATTAGAACACCATTGCTCGGCTTCATCTTGATAGTCAATCTGCTACTTGATTTAGTTCTCAATGTACATAGATTGCCCGACACTCCTCAAATAAATCCCATAAATACCTTATCTAAATAATTACATGTCCGAGTAGGGTTCGAACTTCTCTTCTTATTGTAATCTAATTACGTGACTAAAAAGTAACTAATGAATAAATGACTGTCTATATCTTGTTACCCGTGGGCCTATCGATGCAGTAAGTACATGAATAATGCCATTATGCCAATGAAAAGAAAGAAACCTAAGATGTGAAAAATGATAAAACGACAATAACATTTCCATAAATCTTGCCTCCCTCTGATAGGGATATAATAAATAGTTGCTTTCAGACTTCCAGTGATAAATATTCGGCCATATTTAGCACATGATATTGCGACCTCGATAACGACCTCCTCCGTTTGCTTTTATCAGATTTTTTTTAGAGAAAAATGACAACAATATGTTACATCCAGTCAATAATTTAGAAAACATAAGATAGACATCATCTTATCTACATGTGTCGATCTCCGATTGGCTATTAATGTCATATATCTACACTTGGGAGTTGGGAGTCCATACATCATGTTTATATAGAGGAGAAATTTTTTTTTTTTTTTTTTTTGAAAAATATAGAGGAGAAATTGATTTCGATTGTGATATTTCAAATTTTACTTGGTAGTTCATCTTGCCAAATCGTAATTTTGTTGTTTAAATTTACCGTGGAAAATTAATCCATCTTAAATTCAAATATAAGTGAAATATTCAGAATTTTTAATAAATTTATAGAGTTACTCAAGTCAGATATGATATTAATCTGGATATGAGATATACGTTTACAACATGAACCGGAAGAGTTTAGATTCAACGCGATATGATCCAATTTTCATAAAAGATTAAAGGACAACACTAATGTATTTTAAATGTATATTATCTTAATTATCATTACAGTTTAAAAGTCTCATGAAATTTATAGTTGTAGAGTAATGAGGTCTTGACCCTCGTATCTAGGTTGGATTTGCTGGGCCATTTCTCATTGAACAATAAATTCTCCGACTTTGAATTTTTCATATGCTATGATTTTTCATATGGATGGGAAAAACATTTTCAACACGACATTTCATGTTTGTTTTTGAATTTTCCCCACGAAGAAATTAACTCCTAACTTATCTACCAAGACACTTAGATAACTGTCTCTAATGATATTAGTGACGTCATTACTGTCACAAATACCATGACACTCAATAGAGACGGTACATTTGTGACATAAACATTCGTTCTAATTTTGTAACCCAATAATTATTTGTAACAGATATAAGACTCTCTCTAAAAGTTTTTTCTTGTAATTATAAAAAAGCAACTATGAACTTATAGTGTTGTTCAAAGAAAAAAAAAAAGTTACTACGATTTAACATGTGGTAGAAGTCCTAACCGTGTTAGGAGAACCCTATCCAAATTAGCTTAAGAATCGATTTTTTTTCTTTTGCAAAATAGATAAAAGAACCCACACCTCTTGAACACACCTACGAGGCGAATAAGAGAATGGGGTACTTTAGTCCTTTTTGCCCGGGTGTAAAGTTCGAAATGGCTCGTCTTATTAGGAGGTGGTCACCAAGAAGGTTTTTCTATCACTGTTAAAAAATCTATAAGTAATGTCATAAATCACAATTAAAGCATGGAAAACATAGCCTTTTATTTATGGGATCAATGATTCAACCAAAAGTGAAACTCCTTACATATGATTGATAGAGTGTACTCGATTGAGAATCAAAACCCTTTATTACAAATTAAAATCACTCCATATGCTTAGTTTGATTAGGTCGTGATAGACTCCCCCATTCGAACTATAGCGCCCCATTCACAATGACAAACTTAGGCACATAAAAGTGTCACTTAAATAGAAATACTATTAGGGACACCCATACCAGTAACCCCAGATTTAGAGAAGGGTTTCAAGAGCTCATATGGGACTATGCCAGCTCCAGTTCTGTTCTTCAAATTCAAATTTGCATTTCTAGCATCAATTATTCCCTCTAATTCCTTCAACCTCCCATTAAATCGTTCGAACGCTGCGTTAATTATCGGATTTGCCCCCCATGCTGGCTCTGGCTTATCACCTATATATTCTTCATCTGGTGAATGGTTTGATAAAACATCAAGAATTACCATCACTGTTGTTGCCTCAAATCTTGAAGGAAATGTCTCAAGAAGTATAAACTCAGGTTTCTTTAAGAACCTCTTGAAACTATCCTCAGTCGGATCCTCGGTAGGCATATTAATCCTTGCAATTGTGGGTCGATTCGGCATATACCCACCGAATTGGTATTGCCCGAAATTAACTGCAGCGTGGTGACCAGACGTGACCCATATTATTGTTGTCAAGATGTTAATAAGATCCTCCGGAGTCTTTAAAACCGGCCACCATTTTTCATCCTTCTTGTCTTCATGTCCAAGGGTTCGGACTTCGGTCCAGAATGCTTGAAGTTCTTGATCTGATTGAACAAGTTCGGGTTCTGGATAGTAATAACCCACATAATCGGATATCCAAGTCTTTATGGTATCCCAAAGAGCAAGACCATCATTGGCATATGGATAATCTTGGATTGTTAAATCTACGCCATGGGCGGCCTTTGGATTTGGAACTGCCAAACCCCTAATAAACAGATCAATTTTTTCATTAGAAACTTTTGGAAATTATTGTATCCGGATCAAGAACATGGAGTAATATATGAGATTTGAATAAGTTACCTTCTAATCAAGTCAGCCGGAAGAGCCTCCATATCGAAGCGCCATTCTTGGCCGTAAATGGCAGAGCTCATCTCGATTGAATACTTACCTGGCGAGAAAGTAGACTCGATGATTCCGGCACTGTTGATGAGACTTTGTCGGGCTAGCGCGTTGATCTCCATTGTGTATCTAAAATGTGGATGCAAGAGTCTATAGATTGGATGAAGTGCACTTAGTTGTCTATTAGCCGCAATAATGTAAGGCTCGGTACAACAATGAGTCCTCAACCTACAATATGACGTACCCACTTTAGTAATCTTTCAGTTTTCATGTCAGCTAATGTTGTCAGTTGTGACTAAACTTTTTTTTATCGAACTTTAGTTATTCGATAAAAATAAACTCAACTTACCAGTGACTGGCAAGTTGATGGTATCCAGAGTCATGGGCAGTGACATGAGCCTTAGCCAATTTCCATAGCCAGCCATCTGTGGCATTGCAACTGCTTGGTGTGAAGACTTGCTTCCATTGTGGTTTAGCCCCATTTGGTGGTCTAGTCAATTCAATGGCAATGGGTTTTAATGTGTCATCCTCAGTGAGGAAGAAGAGAGTCCTCGATCCATATAAAGTTGTGCCTTCAAGATCTCTCACTTTGTTCACATATGGTAAGAACATGTCATGGTAGTCTATTATGAATAGCTTCTTTTGCTTCAATGCCTGCAAGAAAAAGATAGGCTCACAAATTTAAACATCGAGCTACTGGCGGACATGTGTTTGTTTTTCTTATATGACTGCTTTGTAAAATGCCTCGTAGGCTAGTACATATACATATTGAAGTCATTTGTCGTTTAGGTTTTAAGTTTAAATCAATACCTCGTCAACAGTCATGAGTCCTCTAATCTGACGTTCGACCAAATCTGTTGTTATCAATGACTCAGGTGGTCCATAAATTGTTGGGTCGAGATTACTCTTTAGTGGCCATTCCTGCAAAAAAGAATTCATATGTAACCATTATAGTACTTATTCATAAAGTAATAATGTAAACATATCAAGAATTACAGAATATGAGAATAGTCCCACATGAAAAAATAATGTTACAGTAAAACGAATATAATATCTAGGTACTTTCCACTCATTGCAAATTGGTTTTGAGTTTGATGACCACATGCAAACTTAACACATACTCATCCTGAAAGTAAAAAGATCGATGTCAAAATACCTGAACCAATTTAAGACTATAAGGGTTGAGTCCAGCGAGAGCCTGGCGAGAGAACTCTTCATCTTTTAACCATGAAAACTTGTCCCCTGCAAGAGAAAAATTCATGAGATTTTGGAGAATCAAAGAAGCATACTATATATAACTAGGTCATGTACGTAGTAGAGGGTAATAAGGGATTTGAGTATACATACTGTCTAACAACTCAGGAGGTTCAAAGAGTAAGATTTCACTTCCTTTGTCATCAACAGCTTTGACAATTCTAGGAAGAACACCATTAAAAATACCATCTTTTTGGTCACTGGGTAAGAGAACTCCTTCATTGTAGAGAGTATCAATGGCAGTGAAGTAAGGAAAAGCCATATCCTTATCCTGTACTATACTCTCTAATGAAGGAATCAACCCTTGTAGTACAGATTGCAAAGTTTTGACTGCAAATGTTGCCTGTTTTACTTCTGAAAATGATTCATCTCTTGGTACATATGGTGGTAATAGTAAGTTCCTCGATTCCGTGAATTGATCTACTCCGTCCACACACACAGACACAATTAGATCGATCGAGAGTTTTAATAAATTTAACCCTAATTAAAATGTAAAGAAATATATTTTCACAAATAGATTACGATTTGTTAAAAAGATTTAAAAAAGGTAAATAAAAAAAACCCATAGGTATACTTAGTGATGGGCATGGGTAGTATATACCTTTCGTGGTAGGAGGACGTCCAGTTCTGCAACGCCTAGGGTAAGGATGAACAGGACCACCTAAGATCGGTCTAGCGAGATTATCACTTATGTCTGGATTACCTAGGTCATTGTACGTATCATAATCATATATCCTTTCAAATGTCTTTCTCTCTCCTGTCCCGTCCCCTCGCAGTTTCTTCAACTCTTCTTCTCTTTTCTTTTTCAACCCTTCTGGTGTCGTCTTAGGCAAGTACGACTGATTTCACAACGACATACCAGCACCACCAACGTGATTCAACAACGACATTTGTACATATTGTAAAGAAAATGTTAATAAAACGTACAATAATGCATATAGTGGACCACATAAATATGAAATTAGATTGTTGAAGATTATATATAATATTACTGTCTATATCTTTGGACTTTAATCACAATAGACATGATTATGTTGCATAAAATATGTAAATACTTAAACAAGTTATCTGTTTCAGCTGTCAATATCACTGGGTATCTAATTCGTCAAATTAGTTTCAAGATCTTGTGGCGAGGATGAAATTAATTTGGGTCATGGTACATGAACTACTAGTTGAGTGAAATGGAATACACAATAGTATATATGATATCCCTTTTCATTTACAACCCTGATACTTTGTCCGATCACTATCTTGACTGAATCCTGGCAGGTATGTAACCGGCCGGAATAGTGGTAGGGCAGAGAGACCTTTGGCATAAATGTTACTCCATATGATGTTATATGTCAAACCTAGATCAGACGTATCATCATATGAATAATTATCGTACTGAATACTTCTGAAATACCATCCATCAAAATAATATTTTATTGTAATTTTGGTATATCAATAGACACGTGGAAATCTATTAACAAAAAAAAAATAGACACGTGGAAACCTTTGTTCAAAAAGTCAAATATAGAAACTATATGAGTCTAGGAGTCTAGAATTATGTCTGTTGCTATATATTTGTGGGACAATTGTAAGAAGATTAATTCTTTTTCCTATGTTTTGTTGGAGATGAAAAATTCAAAGCACTAGCCGGTGCATGATTGATCAATAATCTTACCGTTCACATGGGTGATAGAGACTACTGCAGGTGAAGGATACCTAGCTAATTTAACTCATGGCCCATGAGTGATCCAACAGTCCAATTTGTGGACCTATTTTGGACTACTACTTTTTTTTGTTGAAAGATTTTGGACTAAGGTGTCGTTTGGCAACACTAAAATAAGTTACTTTTTTACTTATATAAGTGGAAAAGTCAAAAAGTTAGTTTGGTACGCAAAAATTACCGACTTCATTTAAGTTAAAATTTGACTTTTTTTTGAAGTTAAAATTTTTAACTTTTGACTTCAAAGTAAAGTAACTTTTCTTTGAGACATGCATGAATTTGACTTGACGAATTTTTTTTTTGTCTATCTCGCTCCACTACCACAACTAAACTTCTACCATACCATTCTACCCTCACCACCACCACAACAAGCATTGCACCTCCCCCACCACCCTACCTCAACTACCACCACCACCTTCGTACCACCACCATACACCACCACACCTCGACAATAACTACTTCGTAGCTCCACCACCACCACCACCTTACTTTCACCGCCACCACCACCTTACTTTCACCGCCACCACCACCTTACTTTCACCGCCACCACCACCTTACTTTCACCGCCACCACCACCACCACCGTACCTTCACCGCCACCACCACCACCACCGTACCTTCACCGCCACCACCGCCACCACCGCCACCACCACCACCGTCCTTCACCGCCACCGCCACCAACATACCTTCACCGCCACCGCCACCAACATACCTTCACCGCCACCATCATACCTCCATCGTTACTACGTACATATCTTATCCACCACCTTTACCACCATCACAGTACCACCTCCACCATAACTCCGTCACCTTATCCACCACCACCACCATAGTATCCCAACCACCACCGTATTTCCACCATCAAACTTCTACCACCGCCATACTTTCACTATCATCGCCACCATCATACCTCTACCACCACTTCTGCCACCATCATACCTCTCTACCACCACCATCAAATCTCAAGCACCAGCACACCCCATAACTATACCTTCATGGCACCACCACTACCACCAATATCACCACTACTTTGCGTACATGAGTAATCGTGGAAATCATAAATAAATTCAATTAAAATCGAGTATCTCTATGAAAAAGAAAAATAAAACTATCAAAAGTAAATTGAGTTACCAAACTAACTTTTTGACTTTTTTACTTATAAGTAACATTTTTGTCAAATATACTTTTGAAACTTTAATACTTTTTTAAAGCAAAAGAACTTCTACTACAAGCAAAAGTACTTCTACTTTTGGTTGCCAAACGACACCTAATACTTGAGGCCCAAGATTTGTGATCATGGAAGAGCCCGTCTTCGTCCCTTCGTGATAAAGGGCGGAGAGAGAAAAAGAAAAGAAAGAGGTAGAGGAACTTCACGGGTGATTTGACTTTAAGGTTTCACAAATTTCACAATGCAGTCCTGTAGATTTCGCGGGTAGCGTTTATAATTTGATATGTTTGGTCAAATATTTACGATATTATATTTAAAAATGATCTTTAATAAAACAATTTGTTATATGAAGAGAAAAAGAATTGACCTTAGTGGTGAAGAAGATCCTTTTGTCAGGATTATCATATTTGGAGTGAACCCAAGAGTTACAAGGGATGGTAATAGGTCCATCTTGGAATCCAGTCAAGACTATGTCTCTAAAGAACATCTCTGTGTGGTGCTCATTCTCAACCAAAACAGCCCCAATCTCTCCAAAATTTGCTGGTACATCAAAACTACACTCATATTTCACTTCCTGTGGGTTTAGTACTTGAAGGACAACAAAACTTCCATATGCTTTGATTGTTGGCTTCTCCTCTCCCGTTTCTTCATCATTCAATTTATTGAAAAAAAAAAAATATAAACAAGTCAGTAATAACAACACATCGTGGTGCAGCGACACAGTGGTTGGACACTCACTCTAAAAAATTCAGAGGTCACATCAGTTTCAATTTTCATTGAAAGTTGAAATCCATGACTTATTGATTTTTTTTTTATACAACGAGTGTAATAAGGGCATATAGAGTAATCTGTATGGCCCTTGCGGCCTTGCCCCTTAGTTACGAACATATTATGTGTCAAAGTCTAGTAACATATGATTGTCTATTGTACTCGTGTAATTTTGTTGTTTCAGGAGAAAAAAGAAAAAAAAAACGCAAGTGATATTGGACTTTTATACAACTCATTAAAAGTTCAAATTTTTTTATGGGTCATGAACTTTACTCGTTTGGTCTGATAATACCAATCTTTTGTCCATTTCTTGAATGAAGCTAACCAAACCAAGTGATCAAACCCAAATCTAAATCTGCCTTAAAGACAAATCTCATTGGTGGATTTTGTTGTAAGTAAGAAAACACATAACAAAGAAGTATAAAAGAATTAAAGCAGAACTATGTCTAACGATAGTAAATTATAGTTATTATAAAGATCTTATCGATCATGTGGAAAATTTTGTAATTTACTTAAAGTTAAACAATATATGAAGTATTAAGATGACTCACTAGGGTCAAGGTCGGCACTAACTAGCTCGATGAGCATAGTTCTTCCTGCCAAATCAGTTAGGTCATCGATAGGTTTTGTCGGAGCAACGTCGGTCACTACTCCGGCTATCGTCAATTGTGTAGTTATTAAACCTTTAACTGTAACAGTTTTCTCCGTTAACGTGAAGTCGAAGAGTGATGCCTTAATATTATTAGCAGAGTATTTAACACGGCCTCGACCGTTAAGTTTCCGACGAGAAACAGGACATGATCGGATTGGGTTTGATGGGTTCCCATTAGGAGAGATGAATGAATTGTTGGAGAGAAAAGTAGATGAAAGAGACTGAGACTTGTGAAGTTGTAGATTCAACATCATTTTCTTGTTTGATCCTTAGGTGACAAGGAAATGGGTTGAACAAGTGTTTTTAATGAATGAGAAGTTATGGACATTTGTGTCTATTTATAGAGGAGATGGATTGTACTATTGATGATTTTTTTAGGAAATAGTAGTGGAATGTGGATCATGATGTATTTTTGAAAAGGAAAATAATAATTTTACTTTTTGTGGGTTTCTCGTCATTTAATATTAATTTAATACACTGGAGCTTATTGTAAATCAGTACTATCATAAAAATAATATACGTCATTTAATATTAATTTAATACATCTTAAAGATAAAATATGTTCATAGATGCCATAAATTATATTAAAGACAATATCATAGAATTCCTTTAACAAAAAAAAAAAAAAGACAATATCATAGAATGATACAAACAAGTTACATTATTTATTTCGTTAACAAATGTCTAGCATAGATCTCCAAATTTTGTAGGGCTGATCAAAATGCGAAAACAAACCTTAAAATATATTGCAATGTTAGAGTCTTATTGTGTAAGAAAAAAAAAGGGTTAATTCCGTTTTGGCCCCCGATTTGTGACCAACTGGCCGTTTTGGCCCTTAATTGTGTCCGGCAGTTCGTTTTGACCTCAAAAAATTCCTAAATGGCCCCAAATTTTTTCAACCTCCCAATTCTACCCCCATGGCATTTCTGTAATTATTTTTTTTTCTTTTTCTTTGTCCACCTCATCTAACAATTGACACATCACTTTGTCCACCTCACCCTTCTTCTCCGGCGAAAGGTTGCCGGCCGGAATAAAAAATTCCGGCCGGCCACCTTTACCAAAATAAATTTTTTTTTTTCATTTCTCTTCTTCTTTCTCTCTCTTCTTCATCTCCTTCTTTCTCTCTTCTTCTTTCTTTACCTCTCTCTCTCTAACCCCTCTCTATCTCTCTCTCTCTATAACTCCGGCGAAGGGGCGGAGCCCCTTCGCCGGAGAACCAGACCTTCAAGGTCTGGTTTCAAAAACCAGACCTTCAAGGTCTGGTTGGAAACCAGATTCGGTCTAGTTTGAAACCAGACCGAGATCTGGTTTCTACAACCAGATCCCGGTCTGGTTTGAAACCAGATCGGAATCTGGTTTCAACTAACCAGATTCCGTTCTGGTTAGTTGAAACCAGATTCCGATCTGGTTTCAAACCAGACCGGGATCTGGTTGTAGAAACCAGATCTCGGTCTGGTTTCGCACCAGACCTTCAAGGTCTGGTTCTCCGGCGAAGGGGAGCCGCCCCTTCGCCGGAGTTATAGAGAGAGAGAGGGAGGGGTTAGAGAGAGAGAGCGAGGTCAAGAAAGAAGAAGAAGAGAAAAAGAAGAGAGAGAAAGAAGGAGATGAAGAAGAGAGAGAAAGAAGGAGATGAAGAAGAAGAGAAATGAAAAAAAAAAATTTATTTTGGTAAAGGTGGCCGGCCGGAATTTTTTATTCCGGCCGGCAACCTTTCGCCGGAGAAGAAGGGTGAGGTGGACAGAGTGATGTGTCAATTGTTAGATGAGGTGGACAAAGAAAAAGAAAAAAAAATAATTACAGAAATGCCATGGGGTAGAATTGGGAGGTTGAAAAAATTTGGGGCCATTTAGAAATTTTTGGGGTCAAAACGAACTGCCGGACACAATTAGGGGCCAAAACGGCCAGTTGGTCACAAATCGGGGGCCAAAACGAAATTAACCCAAAAAAAAATGATTTATGGGGGCAGTAAAATTTGCCTATGAATTTTCTCTCTCACTTGTGCATGAAGGACCTTCAGTTTAATGATGGTATATTCGTATGCATGTCCACCTTGAAAAGAGCAAAAATTTGGGAAGCAATCTTATCTTGGATTCTTGGTACACCATTTAATTTGTGTACCCATTATTGATCAACAGACAATTTATTTGTTAGTTTCTTCACATCATGTTCAAATGTGTCATTCCAACAAAAAAAAAATGTTCAAATGTGTCTCCACCATTGACCACATGTGGTTATTTAACAACTTTACCACTTGTATTAATCTATTTAATTAAGTGTTTTGTAGTGGTTTATATTTCAAAAGTTGTTAAACTATTTTTTGTCACTTGATTGTCCAAATGGTTGAAAGTGTTGATATAAACTCCAAATATATATTTGGAGGTTTCGGGTTCGATTCGTGCATATTACATATTGATGATGTATCAATGTCACATAATGACTAACATACAACGTATACCATTTCAAAATAAAAAAGTTGGTTAACTATTTTGAAATATAAAAGGTTGTGTGCGTGATCAATACTTTCTATTTTAGTTATACTGAAAAATAGTTATTGATACGATAAAATAAGAAAGTTGACAATCTTAGACTATATAATTGTGTATTTGCAACTTTGCATTGTTTAACCCCCATCCATTTCGATGAAATAATATAAAGAGTACGACGGAGTCAGGGTTTTTAAGAGAAATAGAGGTGGGTGTGGTGGTGAATGGCGAAGTCAATAGAGAAATATTTGATCCGCGAGGGAAGATATTGAATATTTAATAACTAAAGAGAAAAAAAAAAGGGAAAGATGGAAGGCATTTTTGAATTAATGTTTTTGTTTGAGAAGTTATGACGGAAAATTGGGGCTAAATTTGGAGCTGGACAAATATGGGGTGAAAGATTTAAGTTAACCATAAATTGAGGCCAAAATGAAATAAATCCAAGAAAGAAGAACGTTTTTATGTGCTAGAGCCTCACTTAGGCCGAGGGGTGGGAATCGGTCCGGACCGGTCGGTATCGGACTCTAACTTCATCGAACCGGTCGACTCGGACATAAACTGTTGGCGACCACCTATTTACTCGGGCGGACTCGGACGGTCACTCTCAAGAATTCTTTGTCCATTGACCGTCCAAGACCGTTTATTTTACCGGTCCAGTCGGACACCGGACGGGCTCGGTCCGGACTTTCCAACAAATTTACTTAATTCAGAACTTTATTTTTATTACCACAAACAAAATTACTTACAAATGAAGATGTTTAGCCCAAGAAATCAAAAGTAAATATAAAAAAGAAAAAACACAGTTGATCATCATTTGACAAGATATAATTAAGCCATGCACTAATGTTTGGTCTTCCAGAGGACTATATGACTATAGCCAACGATCATCATATATTCATATGTCTATAAAATTCAACGGTCAACTTCTAAAAATGAGGACAGTTTAGTCGGTCAACCTATTCGGTCATTCGTACCGGTCGGTCAGCGGTCGGTCCTTCGACATAGAATTTTGACCGTGACCGTCCGCCAATTCTTTCGGGCCGGTCGGACACTGACCGTTATGACCATCGGGTGTCCATGGACACTTTTTATCTCGGTCGAACGGGTCGGATAGCGGTCTTCCGGATCTTTTTCCCACCCCTACTTAGGCCTCACTTGGGTACACAAATAACTTTTATTATGAGTTTTTTTATAAGCCCATAACTGAAAACGCTTTTTAAAAATATGTCTAGTCGTTTGGTACGTTACTTAAAAAGTGTTTATATCCTAGAAATTGGGATGTGACATTTGGTAAAAAAAAAATTTATTTTCATGTTGTAGTTATTAAACAATAGACAGGGTGTGTAGGATTTCATACCGAGTAGAAGTTCACTTTATTTACTAACCAATACATGTTTTTTGTTATAAGAGATCAAGAGTTATTACATTCATTACATGACCGATCTTAAAGACATCTTAAGCCCTAGTGATGCCCTATATAAAAATCCTTAAGGTCATACTACAGTATAGATTATAAATTCTCATTTATGTGAAAATCGAACTTGAGACTTCCGATATTCAGACTTAGAGCAGGTGTCCAACCAGTATACTACTACAATTAGAACTAATTCTACACTATAATATTAAATATACCACAACTTCAACTTAGTAAAATATTGAATTACAAGTTGTTCAACCTTGAGCATATACTTCTTTTAGTTTACTATTTTTAAATTTTTTATTTTCAATATAGAATGTCCAAGTCTTAGGAGTAGTCTAGTTTTAGATAATTTATTTACATTTTTATTTCTTATTATATTTCATCTAAAATTTTGTTTTGGATTTATGAAAAGGAGAAGAAAGAAAAAAAAATTGGAAAAACCATTCGTCACCTACTCTTCTATAAACTCAATAATGGGTTGATTTCTTTTGAAAGTTCACAACTACTTCTTGGTTTCAAAACCTTTCCAATTGTACCAAACTTAATAATCGTCGTACTAAATATAATGAAAAAAAATTATTTGAAACCCCGACTCTGTCACCTAGTTTTCCGTATATGAACCTATCATAATTGATTTCTTTTCGAAAGTTTGTGGCCAGTACTCCTAAAATATGTTTTTTTCCATCTAACAAGTAACAACCAGACTCGAAAAATACTTAGAAGGTACTAATTAATTAAGCATAGATTAGGGTGCAAGTGGTTTGTATTAATTGTTCTTTTTATGTAGATGTACTCTGGCTCTATTGGTTTCATTGAATTGATTGTTGGTTGAAGTTGTTATATTCATACATACTTCTTACAGCTGAATAAACCATGAATCAACTGAATGAGATAATAGACTATCTCATGGAAGATCATAGAATATTATAAGGACCATTAGTTGTCTCAATTAGTAATGCTTATAAAATTGTTTGAAATGCATAATAAGCTTTCTGAAAATTAACATTTAGAAACAAATAACAATCACTTACTTTAGATTAATTAGAATATATTGATGTAAATGGGGACAAGAAAATCTTTGACAATCTTTCTCAACAAACAATCTTCTCTAGATCATATGCTATTTTAATACACTCCATGAAACTATTGTAAGGATGGAGCTAGAGAAATTTTGGACCCATGAAAAGATCCTAAGCAATAAAAATGGGCTCGGGTAACATAATTTGAGAAATGTGATCATTTCTCCCTAAAAAGCTTTTGCTTTCATTAAAAATGACTCGTCATGGACTTCACCTTCTTGTTGCATTTATGTAATTCTCTAACTTGTATGTCGTCCTTCTCATTTGAAAGGTTTTTTCGGAAGGTTTTTTTATGTCGTTTATCATGCTCTAGTGATACATGCACTAGATAGTAAAGATCACTTTATCTCCGTTGAGTCTGGCGCAATTACTTTGTTTTTTTTCCGCATCTTATGATCAAATCTAGAATAAGTGAAAAACGGGAAACTGTTTTTGCATCAAAGTGATCTATAGAGAGTAGTGACGATCTTACCGTAACGAAGACACTTCACCATTATATCTAGTCAGTAATCTATAGTATTTTCTTTTTAGCCAAGACAGTTGGGCAACAAATCAACAATTAATAAGTGTTGAAGAGTAAGAACAATTAATCATGAGCAGTAAAGTTCTGATTTTACAAACATTTTTTAATCAACCAAGCTCTTTAATGCTATATATATATACTTTAATAATTTAATTAAAAGAATACTAAATGTGCAAAATGTCTTAATTTATGATAGTGTGACACGATCACTTTTTTTTTTTTTTTGTTGAAACTTGTTGAATCAAAATCAAATGTCTTTTCAGTGCACGTACAACTTTTTTTTTTTTGTTGAAATAATGAAGTGTGTGTCACGTGCCTAATTAGTAAAGGTAGTGAAAATCCACGGATTACACCTTTCCCCCCACCCACCCACCACGGCCCATCCCACCCCACCCCACCCCACACTGTTCCAAATATATAATTATTTTCTTTTGGAATATTTCTTTGAATTTTTTGATGAAAGGCCCAAATTTTGGGCCCAAATACAAAAAAAAACCCAACAAGGTTTAATATCTCACCCAAAACCCAATAATCCAATAATATCTCATATCAAACCCAAATACACATCCCAATGTGCAATCCGGGCCCAACTCTTATCTCTAAGATTTCCTATTTTCTTTTAAACCCTCTTTTGCCCTCCTATATATATCCCTCAACTCTAACAACTCATATCTCTTTCTCTCTCCAAAATCTGATTTAGTTTCTCTCTCCAAAATCTTTTTCACTTTATCTCTCTACCTAAACCGAAATACAAACCCTTCTTTTCCACCTTCATCTATCTACAGTCTTCGTCTCTTCGATCATCATCTTCGTTTTCACGTTTCTCTCTCTAATATTGTCATCATCTTCCTTCATTCATCACCTACATCTCCAAACCGAGTTACAAAACCCTTTATTCCTTCAGTCATCATAGAGATAAGCCATCAACTTGTTTGTTTCTAGACTCATCAACTTGTTCGAATCACCATATTCTTGTCCTATAAATCCAGGTAACTGTTGATGTTTAATCTCTTTTTTATGATTTTTATGCTCTTGTTCTTCCTTCTCGTCTACTGTTTAGTTTCTGGAATGTCCGTACAGTTCTACCGCTGTCCGTACAATCTTTTGGTTTCGGGTACAACTTTAAAGTTTGTTTTAACATTTTCTAAAATGTCTGAACACATGGTACATGTTAAAAGTAGTTTTATCATGTGTTAACACATTTGTTTCATAGCTATTGAACTAGCAGTTAGACCAACATTTGATAGAATGATTAGACATTGCTTCAACATTTGATAGAATGTTCAGAAATTGCTTCTTGGACCACGTGATTATACCACATATTCGAAACAATCAGTATAATGTTATCCATCATTTTCACATAAACTCACACATTACGTATACTTCTACGACATTCTCCATGATAACCAAACATTCCAACGCATGTAAAAACATTATGCTCGGTGTTTAGACATTACACTAGATGTTCACACATTTGTTAACATTTTAATACAATTGATGATACCTTTCATAACATTTTATTCAATTTTGCAGTATGGAAACTGAAAGGTCACTTTCTACATCTCAAAATAATGAGAAGAAGTTAGTATGTGACTCATGGGGCGACGTATTTACGGAGATTGGGCAAATATTCCCCGGTGGTGTCAAAGCTTTTCGAGACGCTCTTGGTCGATATACCATTGCAACCAAGAACAACTACAAATATATCAAGAATGAACCAGGTCGTGTCACTGCCGTTTGTTCCAAACCCGGATGTAATTGGAGAGTGCACGGGGTTGCACCATTGGGATGTAAATCCGTTTTTTTGTTGAAAGAGTACGAACCGAATCACTCTTGTCTCGATGTTGTTCTCAAACCTGCGGATCCCAAGTTGTCTAGTAAACTTGTTGGCAGCCTAATGAATGAAGACATTAGAAGACACCCAAATTGGAGTACTGCTGAAGTTAAAGAAAAGTTTCAAGACGATTACGGTGTTGAGTTGACCTATTATTTTTCTTACGGTGGTAAGAAGGTAGCCATGGACAAAGTATTTGGGCAGGAGGGTGATTCCTACGCAAAGTTGAAGTGGTACGTAGATGCTTTGGAGAGAACTAATCCCAATAGCCTAATTGATTTGCAAATCGAACCCACTACCAACAGATTTGTCCGAGTTTTTATTGCCCTTCACGCATCTATCCTTGGGTTTCAACACTGTCGCCCTGTGATCTATATTGATGGAACATTCGCCAAAACTCGTTTTAATGGCTGCATTTTGGCTGCGGTTACCAAGGACGGAAACGACGGTATGTTTTCATTTTCACATCACATGTTAACATTCTAGTGTTCCTGCTAACACGTGACAAAATGTTAGATCATGATCATTATTGACGAGACATAGATAAAGATGCGGCGTAATTTATTGAAGTCATACCTCATTCCCAAATATGGTTTTACATTTCCAACAATGCTTATGCACTTTTGATTCATGCATCAACAGAACTAATTTTGTATTTCATTTTTTTTTGTTAGGTCTTTTCCCCATTGCTTACGCAGTTGTGGACATTGAGAATGATCAGAATTGGGATTGGTTTTTGCAAAATTTGAAATTAGCAGTAGATCCGATCAAACGTTACACCTTTATTTCGGACAGACATGCTGGAATTCTAAAAGGCGTGAAGAACGTTTTTCCCACCGCTCATCACTCATTCTGTGCTTGGCACTTACGATGTAATCTGAACTTGAGGATACGTAACGGGGCGCGCCAGTCACGTTATTTTCAGAGTCTTATGTTTACGGCGGCACGGGCATTACCCGAGAGCGAGTATCACGCAACCATTGAACAAATGGTTGAGATGGGTGGAACCAATGTCGAGAGGTTTTTCCAATCCCTTAATCCGGAATCATGGGCAGATTCCTTTTTCCCAGGGGATAGGTATTTTGTTTTCTCTTTTTCAGTTATTTTTTAACATTAATCATATCTTTCTGTTATGAATGGACATTTGTTCATGTGTTCCGTCAGGCATATACATGTTTATACATTTCGCGTAATGTTTTCACACGACACGATGTTTTACAAGCATCCCATTTAATGTTTTTTCACAGGTATGGCGCCATCTCTTCCCAACTGTCTGAGAGCTTCAACAACATGGTCAAGAAAGCCCGCGTGCTCCCTATTACAGCATTGTTGGATGCCATAAGACAGAAGATTATGAACAAGATGCGAAAGCATAGAGACGCTTCTATTGGATGGAATACATTTCTTTGCCCATCCATTAACTTGGAGCAACAAGCGAAATACAAAGTTGCGGAGACTTGGAGATACGTCGAGGCAGCCCCACTTGTTTATGAAGTATATTCTACTCCACGCCATTCCGTAAATCTTGGTACTCTCACATGCTCTTATCGGCGTTGGCAAGTAGATTCTCTTCCGTGTCAACATGCAATGTTATGCATCAACAAGACTCGTGGTGATAGTACATGTTTTTTCGATCCGGTCTGGACCGTGGAGGCTTACAGGAACACATACCAACATTGTGTTTACCCCGTTCCAAATTTTGACGAACCATATACTTTTGATCCATTAACCAAGACTCTTCCTCCACTAGTTAGAAGGGCACCAGGCAGACCACGTACAACAAGGTTGCAGAGTTCCGGAGATGTTACCAGGAGGAAAAGAATATGTCGCAGGTGCAACCAACCCGCTTATCACAACAGTGCGACATGTCGAGCCCAACTGTAGTCTCATTTTACTAAATGTTATAACATTCACCGATATGTCCCAACATGTAACAGAGTGTTGTTACATTGTGCTCAATGTTTAGTAAAATCTTTTGGTCTTTAGTACATATATTTTTGTCTAGTGAATATGTGATAACATTCTACAAAATGTTCAGTGAATGAATTACTACATGTCTAGCTATTATTTACAATGTGTCCACATTATGAAGTTTAGTGAATACATTCTAGACAATGAAGGTTCAGTATTACATATTTCCCGAGACATTTGTCCATATGTCCAACCATTAAGAGGAATGTTCTAACATGTCTGTGTATGTTCTTTCCTGAAACAAACTTTAAGGGGACAAGGCATGTCACACATGATGTTGAAGAAAAATAATAATATATTCAAATTTACTTCCTTTAGTTTTAACATAAATATCCCATCCAAAATCATTGTATGTCGTTAACCTCACAAAATAATTTACAAACCATCATTGTTTTTAATCTAATCAAGAATGAAGTGGTTTCGGGTTTAGCGAACATAACCCGTTACCTCAACAACTACTTCATTTTTTATTAAAAGATCTTTCACCAAACAAAAAAATATTCACGGCAACCACACTTTCAACATCGGCCCATCCTCCAAGATATTGTGTTCTCCTTCAATATATTGTGCGTGATCTTAGCCCTCTTCCTTTGTGCCTGGGAGACCCAATCTGGGTTTTTTGTACGCTGTTTGGGTCCAGTAGTCATGCAGTCTTGGACTAGCTCTTCAATTTTCAAAATAACAAATAGACCGCAATCCGGACTGTTCAAGACACAAATGGAATGTTAAAGCATAACCAATAATGTTTCTACATTCCCACACAAAAAAGAAACATTATATTAAATGACGTGTTTTTTTATCAAATGTATGAAAACATAAAATGCTTTTGTTAAACATTTCGCGAAATGTTTTAACATTTTCATACTAATTAAAGCATGCATCTTAATGTTGGGAACAAATAAAGTTTGAAAACACTTACTTTTCTCCCTGAGTTGGGAATTCTGGCTCCCCAAGAACATCAGCATATCTTTGTTGGGTTCCATACATTGTGAATCCCACTTCTTCCATTACATCCTCAATATATGCCGCGTACTCCCGGGCATTTTCGTAACACTCCTTCGCATTCTTCTTATCAAATGACATTGAGTCATAATGGGTCCACCGATGGAGAAATACATTATAAACCAATAGTGTCCAGTGCCCCCCATGGCAGATAGGTGCACACACAAATAAGATCTCCGGTTTCCCAGCATTATTACTCAACGTACGGTTGAGCATTCTTTCGATAGAAGGTTGGTTGACCTCGGACTTGATCATCGTCTGTAGAACATACACAAAGTTATTAAAATGTTCACTCATATAAAAGATGATGATAGGAAAACATTCTAATCACTAAACTCACATAGATTTCTGATGGTAGACATAGGACACTCTTTTCTTTCAAATCCTCTTGATTAGTGACGAACGAACTCGCCCAGTTAATAACTTGTGAGTCGCACTCCAGATTCATCATCAACATATCTAGCTGCTTCCCACAAATGTCGTTGATCCCATTACTGAACCAGACTTTCGTGCTGCAACATTTGAAACAACAAGTGTCACAGTAATGTGCAAACATAACTGTAAATGTTATGACATTTGTGATAATGCATGGACATTACAGTAAGCAGATATAAATGCATAAACACAAACTGTTTTGTGCAAACATAACTGTAAATGCATGAACATTACAGTAACTTTCTCGTACCTTTTGTCACCCTTCCTGATGAATTCTTCCAACAGGCCCTTTTCTTCTTCCTTCAACTTCTTCCACACCGGGCTTCTTTTCCAGTTACCTAGCTTCTGGCCTTCCTCCTCTGCTGCTGACCTTCCACCTCCCAACTCTACAATTTCATCTACATTAATTGGTTTTTTCTTCTCGAGTTGCTTTCCTTTCTCGGTCATGGTTCGGGTTCTTGGCTGTGTTTTAACCCTCTTAACCAAAGAGTTTGGTTTGTTTTTATCTTTCTTTTCCACAACTTCAGCCGTTTCAACCTTTGGCTTATCTACAAAATCGTCTTCAGAAGAACTTTTGTTCTCCACGATCTCATAGTTCTCATATACTTTTGCCACTTCGCAAACCTCTGAAAAGAAAGCTGAAGGCCAAGTCAGCTGAAGGTCAACTTCTTCCGTCTCATTTTCACCTACATTCAAAAAACTTGGAAAATGCTTTTCACCTGTTCCCACCACCACACGTTTAACTAGTCAACATTCGATAGAAAACCAAATCTTAACATAAATTATTATCCAATTATCGATCAATATATATAAACGTTAGCACGTATGTTCAAACATTTTACGTATTTATGTTGGAGAAGAACACTTACTTGTTTGTTTCTTATTTATTACTTAGCCGACCAGTCTATTGTCGTTCGTTCGTGGTAAAAGAAAGTCTTCAATTGTCGTGGTAAAAGACATCGTGGGAGTACGATAGAACTCTTTTACTTACCGTTTATCAAAAAACTTGTAACGATGGCCGAACAATTTATGTTCATACCAATCATCTGACAAGTAAGTAAGAATTTCAGAGAAGATAGATAGATTGCACACAAGTTAATACGTTGCTTCAAAAAAATAAACTAGAAATAAAACCAACTTTAATCTAAACAAAGACAATATTCATTACTTTTTATAACAGTATCTCAAATGTTGAAGCATTCTGGTATTTGCTCCAACATTTCCAAATTCAAATCAAGCAAAGACAGGAATGTCAACATAAGTAAAGATTTGCGTGATCATTTACTCACTTGACCCAGCACCTTGGCTCACTTTCTGCTCCTGGTTTTGGCCCTCTCCGGAAGATTGACCCCTTACCGACTCATCAGAAATTGCCTTCTTACCCTTATTGTCGTCTATTGCTGCTCCTTCAGTTTGGGCTTCGGCATCACTTTCTTTTTCGATGCTGGGTTCTACGTTTACTTGTTCCTGATTTTCTGGGGCTATTTCCTGCTCCACTATCTTCTCTCCACCATCTCCACTCTCCACCTCTTGTCTAACCTCCCCACCCTCCACCTCCTCTCCAACAGTCACCAACTCTCTACCAACCTCCCCTCTAACATCCACCTCCCCTCCTACACCAAAATCAAATTCCAATACATCATCTTTCTCTCCTCTCTCTCTCTTCATCCTCTCCAACTCCTCTTTTAATACTTCTCTCTCTCTCTTAACAATCTCACTCTCTCTCTTAACCATCTCAGACTCTCTCTTAACCAACAATATTTCTTCTCTCAACCTCTCCACTTCCTCTTTCAACTTTTCTACTTCCTCCTCATTGATCTCCTCCACCACCCTCTCCGTGAACTTCAACAACTCTTCCTCTTCCACAGACTCCGCCACCAACTCCACCTTCACCTACAAGAAGGGATACATAAGGTTATTATCTCAACACCTCTTAAAAAAACACATGCACTTACTTAAATGTTCCAACATTCTTGCAAATGTTCCAACATTTGCTAAAATGTCACTCAGACATCAGTTATGTTAGAACATTAGTTTAAATAACCGAGACATTATAAGAAATGTTAAAACAAATTACCTGCTCTTCTGTAATGCTTTCCAGCTCTTCTTCCAGTCCTTTAAGGAAGAATGGCTCGATCATCCATCGAGCTATTCTAGGACTGACCCCTACTTCTCCAACCAGGTCCTCATGGATCCTGGTGTGCATGCAATACCAGTACTGCAAAGAAATTAAACACTATTAGGTCAGTACTGTTTTTCTTTATCACCATAAGAAATGTAAACACATTTTATAATATGCACAAACATTCTCCAAAATGTTTCAGCATTACAGAAGCCCCAAAATAATGATGAAACATTTTAAAGAATGTCAGAGCACACTAGTTTGACTTTTATCACTATAAGAAATTATGAAACATTTAAGTGCATGGTTATGAATACTTACGGGGAGAAGAGTCAGGCATCCTGAAGCTTTTGCCGGGTCTTCCGAGTGCTTGTTTATTCTCTCCATCATGTAGGAGTGAATAGCTCACGCCCATGAAACTCTTTTCATCATTCTCTCCGTTTGGAGATTGTGATAAAAACTCCCGACAACCGAGGAGCCGGCAGCTGAAGCAAACAGGAATGTGGCTGCCATGTACATAATCCATAGTTTCAAGAACTCAATGGCCGGAGCCTTTGTTCTTGCAGCCACATGCAAAGCCTTTTCGATGCTGGGACCCCCAAAAGATGCAGCCTTTCCCTCAACAATACAGTCTTTGAAATACTTGCTCAAAAACTGGTCCTTAGCCACATCTATGGTGACATTGGTTGGGAATGCATCATATATTTGTCCTTCCATTGGGACTCCCAACAGCAAAGCAACATCTCCGGGAGTGAACTTAATCAACTTCCCTCCGATGTTGAAGGCTTGGCTCTGTTTGTCATAGCAGTACAGAAGATCATAGATGGCTTTGTTCGGCTTCTCCATCACATTCTCTGTTCGGAAACTAAAACTGGTCACTGCCTTAAATAAGGCCCCGAATGGTGAAGAAAGCAACATCTCCTTTTGCTCTTCAGTAATATATAACTGCAATTCCCGCGCCACCCTGAAAACTGCTTTGAAGTTACATTTGTAATTGAAAGCAGCTTTCTTCTTCTGCTCTTTAGCCTCTGTTGGTTTTGGTTGAGGCTCCACCTTGTCCACTCTCGCCTTTGAAGTAAACCCACGGTGCTTCATAGAAACAATAACAGAAACAATAACAGAAATGTCAGGGCATTCAACAAAATGTTCAACAGTAAACTTAATGCTCCATCACAATAAGTAATGACAGATCATTGTTTAATGTGTCTACACAATAAGCATAGGCCTCTACACAATAATGACAGATCAATAACTGAAGCAACATTTTACAGAATGTTAACACACTAACAAATATGCATAACAATTATAAAAAATGTAAGAACACAAACATTATTGTCAGAACATTGTAAAAACTGTTTATACAATAACACACCTTTGCTTGTTCGGGGCTGGCAACTTTCTTGCCTTTTTTGCTCGGCCCCGCATTTGATGCCTCTTCAGCAGGTCTCTTCCTGGGGCTAGCCCTCACAGGAGTCTGTTTTTTCTTATCAACAACCTCTCCTTTCTTTGTGTTAGTTTTAGCCATCTTTGGGATTGTCTGCAAAAGTTCATATGTTTCAAACAAACACAAAGACAAACAAAAGCAGAATGTATCTACACAACCAAAATGTATAAACATATACTAGTTTTTTTTTTCACAGCCATGAATGTTAAAGAAAAAACATTCTGTTAATCAACAACCCATAAATCTTGATCAACTGACTAAATTTCTCCACAGAAACATAAATGTTAAAACAACTCTAACCTAGACACTTGATGTAGTATCATAAACACCCAAATGACCTTTATGTGTAGATGCATGCTTTCGAAATCACTAACAACTATCAAAATGTCTGAACATAATCCAAAATTTCCTCAACACAACCCACAATGATAAACCAAATCATGCACTTCATAAACAAAGACAGACCCCCAAAAAACCAAGACAAAGTACTAAATGTCTCCACACAAACCTAACTTTCGGATCACAACCGTAAATGTTAAAACAAAACTAATCTAAACAACCAAAATGGTTCCGAAATCACAAAACAAAACAACCAAAATGTTTTATCACAAACTTTAGAGCAACTTAACCCTAAAACTTTTTCGAAAAACAACCCAAAATGATTTATCACAGACTATAGATCAGACTACTAAACTTGAAATAACAAACCCTAATTGTTTGAAAACACCCCCAAATTTTCCCACAACCCTAAAAATGTACCAACAAACAAAGATCTGAAACAAAAAACCCCCAAAAATGTTCCTACAATCCAATCGATTTACCAACAACAGAGAGACGAGAGAGAACAGGGACGTACCTGTGTTTGAAAGAGAGAGAAATCGAGAGAGAAGCACCGGTTTTGTTCTAAGTGAGCGAAATAGAGAGAAAGATGAGTAGATCCGGTTGCTTAAATAAGTTTGGTTGGTAACGTTTGGAATTAAACAAGCGTTAATGGCTAGGGCTTGTTTCGCTTGAAAAAGAGAAAGAGTGAATAGAGAGATGGACCGGTTTAGTTTGGAGAGGATACAGAGGAGAGATAGAGAGGAGATGGTTGAATGAAGAGAGAGAGAGATTGAAATGGTTGTGTCTGATCGGGTTTGAATGAGGAGAGAGGAGAGATGGAGACGGTGAGAAATCGTTTGAATGAAGAGAGAGAGATGCAGTGGGTTTGTGTGGATGGGAATGAAAGAGAGCCTGGTCACTCTCGGGTGAAGTGAAGAGAGAGGGTTGTGTCTGACGGCTATCAAGTCAGACGTCAGGGAGGGGAAGATGGGAGGCTTTTGGGCGGGAAATGTGTGAGGGATAAGAGAGGGAACAATTTCTTTTGGAGGGATAGAGAGGTAATCTAACATTTTGGGTTTTTTTTTAAATATAAATCCCTATTGGGTTGGATTTCCTATTTGGGCTGTGTTTTTGGGCCTTAGATTTATCCTCTCTATTTCTTTTTTGTTTTGGAAGACGATACGATCTACTAAGTCGTGGTATTTGACATTTGATATATCATGGATGTGATAAGCTCGATAACCGCCCACTCAAACACTAACAAGACCGGGCCTATAACCCAACAAGACAATGGCCTGAAGCCCAACAACATTATTTATACTTTAATAATCTCAATCCAAATAACAAAGTTTCCACCTTCTTTGGGATTCGAACTTGGAGCTTCTAGGGCTTTCTGGAGTTTATGTCAACACCTTGGAGCCACTTGGGCTACCAACTATTGACTTTCTTGCTAATTTGAGTAAGTCACAATTTAACTCTCCTCGATAACAGCAGCCGTGATGCAATGTCCGACCACTATCCCGGTTCAAACTCGACTGGGGTATGTGGCGGATTGGGATTTAGAGAGAAAGTACTTGACTTTCTCTCTCTAAATCTCAGTCGGACATATCCCCGTCGAGATTGAACCGGGATAGTGATCGGGCACTTGATCATTTTCCCTCAATAATTATAATCTTATAGTATTTAAAAAATTCGTCTCTCTTTGTTGAACATTGTAGACAAACCCTAAAATTAGTTGAAAAACCAATTCGTAATAATTGTCATAGATTTTTTTTGTTGGGTTTTAATGAGTTTTGGTAATTTTAAATCCATATATTTCAATTATTCAAATGAATGTCTGCATTACATTTCAAAACGTCTGTGAAATTGTGTAAAATCAGTAGGCTTCGTTGTATATAACTCTGAAGGATATAATAACGGAAAGAAAATGCAACATAATTTAACCACAAGAATGATATACTTAAGAAGATAAACTATCTATTTAGTGGTATTAATTTGTTATCATATCGTGTGTTCTTTTATTAATTGAAGTTCGAAGATCAAGTCTAGATAAGTCTGATATATTATAAGAAAAATATTTGACTAGTCCTACTAGACATAATGTTTCAGAATTTCTGTAGTGGTAGATAGATAAGATAAGTAAAGAGTAGTATGTTATTTGAGCTTTTAGATCTTTTCCAACTAGAATTCTTAGCTGATTCTTTCTTCCCTTTCTTCAGAAATTTCCTGCTATTCCTTTCTTGCTTTTTGAAGATATATACATTGTAAGAGCAATGATTATAACATGTTCAGATCGGTAGATTGAGATTATTCTTGCTTTACAAAATTAAAGGACAATATTTATATTTCACTACAACCAATTATTTATGAGTTAATTCCTATATGGCCCCCTACTTTGTGACCGGCTTTCTTTATGGCCCTCTTTTTTCGTAAATTCAAATATGGCCCCCTATTTTCAAGTAAATGTCATTACTACCCTTCTTAATTTTAAATTTAAAACATTTAAAAAAGATTATTTCCACCTCACCCCTCTCTCTCTCTCCACCTCATCTCTCTCTACAACTCACCCCTCTCTTTCTCTCCAATTCACCTCTCTCTCTTTCCAACTGACCTCTCTCTCTTCTAACTCACCTCTCTCTCTCTCTCCAACTCACCTTTAAGGTCGTCGGCCGGAAAATTTTCCAGCCGGCGACCTTAATCGGAGAAGATGAAGGTGAGTTGGAGAGAGAGAGAGAGGTGAGTTGGAAGAGAGAGAGGTGGGTTGGAAAGAGAGAGAGGTGAATTGGAGAGAGAGAGGGGTGAGTTGTAGAGAGATGAGGTGGAGAGAGAGAGGGGTGAGGTGGAAATAATCTTTTTTAAATGTTTTAAATTTAAAATTAAGAAGGGTAGTAATGACATTTACTTGAAAATAGAGGGCCATGTTTGAATTTACGAAAAAAAGAGGGTCATAAAAGAATCTGATCACAAAGTAGGGGGCCATATAGGAATTAACTCATTATTTATTCACATCCTTATAATTTATTTTTTCTAAACTTTGTCGTTTTGTGTGACTTATCCCGTAAAAATCTAGGTGGATGATGACTTAGATCCCAGTGGTGAGACAACAATTTAACCATTCGGTTGATGTTGATAATGAAGTTAATTTTGACAAAATAGTTTTTGTATTTTTTTATTTAATATTCATCCTCATGAACAGATTTTGCGACTATTGGTACTAGAAAGATCAAAGATCTAGTTTGATTAATAACTACTTGGAAAAATTGGTATCACTGAAATACAGTTTTATCAATTACCATAGTTATTTTTTATAAAAAACATAATGAATATGAAAGAGATTTCAGTTTGATGAGCGATTATTAGTAATCTATCACGTGTTGTATTAATGGAACGAATGGAGGTAGTAAGGAGATTAACTTTGACTTGTTACTAGTACAAATACAAAATGTTAGAACTCATTATTTAATTCCAAAAAGGGTTTTTTAAGTTTATCCTCCCAATGCTAATCAGTAGTTGGATTTACCCTCCTCAATAATCAGTAATTGAGTTTATCCCTTAGCTTACAACTTTTGTTAAAGACGCTGTTATGTCAGTCGGGGTTAATGTGAACAATACGAGTAATCCAAGACAACTGCGCGATGATTTCCACTATGTTAAGCAAACAAGTTTACACAAGAGATTCGTGAGATTGTGCTGCTGATATCTCTTTAGGGTTTAGTTTATATAGCCACTAAACCATAATCCCACCGCCTCACTGACTCTCTACAACCGACTATCTCTACAACCGACATTATACACGGATGACACTAATCACCGACATAAGCCTAGCTTCCGCATTCCAGCTCTGTCTCGGAGTCTAGCTCTGCCTCACAGCCCTGCTTCGCATACCAGCATTGTCTCAGTAATCAGTTCCGCTAACGGGTCCAAAATTCAACAGGTTGACGGGTCGTAAACCAGGTTCGATACCAATTCATATTCGAGTCACTTCTAACAGACGTTAAGCCATCGTTTGACATGTTGGAAAAAAAATATAACCACCAAGTGTAATGATTGAGTAATGTAATTTTAATATTTTAATTTAGTGTTTGATTTAGTCAAGAATATGATTCGTAAAGATTTATTTTGTCTTTAATTTATCTAATTTATTATTCAATCTTTTACGTCAAATATGACCCTGGTATGTTGCCTAATATAGTAAGTCTAAGGAGGTAAACTTTATTAACAATTATTGAAAGGAGTAATCAGTCACCAATGAAATGGTAAAACTAGAAAAAAAAAACTACCAAAACTGAACCTACCCATTGATAATTGAACCCAACACAATAAAAGCAAGGTTTTAAACTTGCTCAAGATAATGTGACTAAAACTTCATGGCATCCTATACGTATCAAGATAACCTATTAATGGGCAATTATTATGTACATATTTAAAAAATTTATCGTATGGAAGTTATGACACTATGTATTCATCAATAAAACGTACTGGTAGTAGTTGTGATAAGGTGATATTGTCAATAAAACGTATTAATTGATAACATGATCTTGTCAACTGTTTTGTCATCTCATTGGCCATTCCCTGTCTTAAATGTCATTCTATGATTTTTCATGACTATTACAAATTCCCAAATAATTGGCAGGTCTAACACCTCTCACTATGTGTCTTGGTAGCAAACGCCAACAGTTTCACTATGCGCGTTGATTGACAGTTATCGTGTTCATTCAAATTCATGATATGTTGCATATTACATTCACGATGTACCAATATCATTTAAATTTAGTGACTCTTGTAGTCTAATCTTAAAAAAATACATTTCAATGTAGTGAAATACTTATTTCTTTATTTAACCGAGTTATTACATGATGTAACAAATGTTTTAGAAAAGTTAAGAAATTCTATGAAGAGTCGTGTCTGGGGGGCGGGCAGGGCCCCCACCTCAAACAGGTCCATTTCTGATGAAGACCAAAATTTAGTTATATATAAATTACATCCTATCATAATGCAAGAATAGGCAACTAGCTCTATTGGTGGAGTTTGAGCATTTTCATACTAGAGACTAGAGATTTGGGTTCCAAACCTGTGGCGTCAATTCCTTATTTTTTTCCTTTTTCTTTTTATAGTTTTATTTTATGAGGTGAGAGGATTCCTGTGAAATCACATCTTTAGTTATGCTCACTAAAAGTCTTTCTTTTAAGTTAGTATTGCTCACTAAAAGTCTTTGATCGACCGGTGGTCATGTTTAATAAGTTGCAAATTGATTATTTAATATAATTTTATTTTAAGATCCAAATATTCTATGAAAAATTATAACTTTATTATGTTATTTGTAGTTATTATAATCTAAGATAGAATAAATAAATTCTCTTGCTCACTAGTAATTTTGGTTTCTTAGTTTCCATTTCTTACAAAACTGAAATTTTAAAATGAAAAAAATTCTCCTGTGACTATGTTTCTCAAAACACAATGGGAATCATCTATTACATCTACTCATAAACCATCTTGCATTTGGTTAAATCTTTAGCTCACAATTTTTTTCTTGTAGGAAAGGTCCATAATCAAATTTCGCACAGGACTCTCAAATTTTCAGCCACGGCTCTGATTCGATGCATCGCCAAATAGTTTTGATGATAAAAAAGTTAATTAAATCCCCTCAAAAGAAAAAAAATGAAGATACAAGAATGGGGATATAAGTGTTAAAGATTGAGTGTCCCGTTGGAGATGCTATTAAGATCCAAAGTAAGTAGTAACTAGTAAGGCCACGTGGCACCTAACCGTATGTCGCATTTTTCAAACGCCAATATATCATTAATTAGAAATAATGGAGAAGCAAACAAAAGCTCTTTATTTGGGTAATTGATGGGCTGGGTAATTTGGGTAATTTGACATGAACTAACGGATGGACTGATACGCTAATATCAATAATAATCCTTTTAAACATATTTTCTAGCACGTGGATATTCGTTCAAAGGTTATTTTATTTCGTTTGGGTTCGCACGTCCTATCGCTATTGGGGCCCCTCATAAACCAATAATTGACAATTGTTCTTCTTTTTCATAAATCAAATAATGAAATGTTTGATCATCTTTAACATGTTATCATTCGATATGATAATAAACATGTGATTTGTATGGAGCCTAGTCTTGCCAAAGAAGGATGACTATTAATGTAGAAAATCAACCTGTTCTCATTATAGTACTGGACAATCACAGTTACAGTCCAACTCCTTCGGCCCAGGTTAAGGGGCACCTATAAATCTCCCTTTTAAGTTTTGGGCCATACTGAAGGCCCAATAAAATATTAGAGGCCAGTCAGTGGATGGATGAGTCCCTAATTTCGATAAAACTTGAGGGTGTGATTCAAATTTCGATGATCTTGGATCTTGAAGGAGTTGGGGAAGGAAAGGGAATCGGACTCTTCAGTGGAACTTTTATCCAATCCCTAATTCTTCTCTCTATATTTTGTAAGATTTCTCTCCATTCTTATTTTGTTTCTAGGGTTTGGTTTTATGTATGCTCGAGACTGATTCCATTAGATTGTTTAACTCTTCATTTCATTGATTTATCAGTATATCAGTTACCTTGATTATGCCCTTTTCTTGACCGATTTAAGTTCAAGATTTGCCTGATCATTAGGATAAAATATAAATTTATTGATTTAGCCAGTAATTGAAGTTGGTTACAGTGATACATGTTATATGAATTCATAGGTGGAGTCTAGGGTATCTATTTCAGTAGTATTTGCTGGTTAAATTCTAGGGTTTCATTAATGTTTCGTATACGTTCAATTGGTGAAATCATATAATTTTGGGTCATTGAAAATTTTGAACTATTCCATTTTATGCACAAACTTTGAGTTGTTTCAAGCAAATTTGAAAGATTCCGATGTCATCAATTAGTTCATTGATATTTCTAATGCTCTCTGATTTCTTCTTACATTGTATGAAATAGTTCATTTTTATTTTAAAGATCGTGAAGTGTACGAATATGTTTCATGTCGATGAGATGGAATTCTATACTGGACCCTGGGCGAACTTCTTTCTGTTTTATTTTTTTAACTTGTTGACTTCTCTTGCAATTTCTAGTTAAAGAAGATCAATGGATCCTTCTGAGCTAAGGTATTTGGAGGATGATGACACTCCAACAATGAAGACGATCAAGGGTGCTACTATGGGTTTAGTTACAGGAACTATTTGGGGAACAATTGTAGCTACTTGGTACGATGTGCCGCGTGTAGAAAGAAGTGTTGCTCTTCCAGGCCTAATGAGGACCTTGAAAATGATGAGCAACCATGGCCTGACTTTTGCCGCAATTGGAGGGGTTTATATAGGTGTCGAGCAGTTAGTTCAGAATTTCCGAACGAAGAGGGATTTTGTTAATGGTGCAGTTGGAGGATTTGCTGCTGGTGCTTCTGTTATAGGTTTCAAAGGTATGGTTTCCCGTGCCTCTTTTCTTCTCAAGTTACTGGTTTACAGTAAATCAAGAGAAAACCATAAACAAATGCTCAATAGGCTAAAGAATAGAAAACCAGTATGCCAAGTATATGTTTGCCGGAGTTTATAGAATAGGAATTTGTTTTTGATTGTTTGATTAATCAAAAATTTGGTTATTCGTATAAACTGAAACTTGCGTACTCGGAGACTAATTTACTTTGTGTTTGAAGTAGTTAACAACTTAACGTTTATCAAAGTATTCGCCTTATTATCAGCAGGATGGCTTATCATTGATTTGATAAATTACCTTTCTTAAGTTACTGTTCTAGGCTTAGAACATGAAGAGTTAGTTGGCATTGTTACCAAGGAAGGAGTCAAGGATATTAGTATATTTTGGAAGTAAATGTAGATAATTTGTAGTTGATTTTGGGAAATAATATTTGGGAAAAAGAGAATCCTGCAGAAAACTTTCCTTATTAGTCTAAACAATATATAGTCAAGTATTGCCGGTACTATTGGCCATATCAATATCGCTTTTGAGTGGGTAATTGGTATGTTGTATTTGTTAGTAACATATAGCTGATATATTGTGATGTCATTTCCACTTAGGGAAGAAATAAATAAGCATGTAGATAAGAGGTATGATTAAATGCCCATGTAGATAAGAGGTATGATTAATGGCCATATCAATATCGCTTTGGGACACTAATTCAGCTGATGGTTGTGCAACAAGTACAGGAGTAGAAACGTGCAGACTGCGAAAAACAAAACTCGTGATTAGATGTATGGGATTTTTGCAAGATAATCTGCCTTAGATAAAAAACATAGTTAAAAATTTTCTGTAATTCGGACCTAAATTGGATCACTTTCCAATTCTAATCCCCAACATTCACCTAGCCTAGAAATATCTTATTCTATGTCTGATGGGCTTCTCTTTATATTTTACGATCTACTGTTAAATGATCTGAATTGTGATTTTTTTTTTTTCAAATTTTGCAGCTAGGAGCATCCCAACAGCTCTATCTGCTGGGGCTGCTTTGGCTTTCACTTCTGCAATTTTAGATGTCGGTGGTCAGACGACAAGAATCGACAATGGCAAGGAGTACGCTGCCTACACCACAGAGAAGAGACCTTCCCTACCTTGAACTCGACATAACAGGCAGTAATAGTGGTTTGTTTTTCTTTTTGCGTGTTTTGGATGTGGCCATGTATTTTTGTTCAGAGGTGTAATCAAACTCTGGTATCTTTTTTGTTTCCTTTTCCTTCCTCAATAGCACACAAGGATCATAGAAATAAAATTTTTGTTTCTCATTTTATTGATGAATGTGGGAGTATCGTCATTTGGAATGTAAACAGTTTATGATTATACATGAATCCTAAGAATTAACATTTTTCAAGTAGCCACAAAAAAAAAACAGAAGAAATTTTAGAGAGACGAAGTTCCAACAAGAAAATTGGAAGTTTCTTCGATTAAAAGAGTTGCTGCAAATCATTACAACAACCGAAAATTGGAGTGATGTCTATTCTTTTCCTAAATAATCTAGGGTTGGCCTTCAAATACTAAAACAAATCATATCCCAAACAATCCCAAAATTGTAGTGGTGTACTAATTTTAGAGCCGGTTCCTATTTGATGTCAAAGTAGCTAGACTGGTGGTTCCAATTTTTGGGTATAATTCCGAATTCTGAAAAATGTAGAACCGGAACAGGTGAAAGAAAATCAATTTCGGAATTCCAATTCCATTTGGGGTGCCGTATTAATTGTGGACCTCGATATTCTGAATCTCTATCAAATTATATCCCCCCCAAACTCTGACTTGTTTGTTCTTTAAATCATCCAATAAATTAGGGTTTCCCGAGAAAGAGAAGTAAAAAAAAAAGCAAGGGAAGGACAAAATGCCTCTGAAGATGGTAGATGCTACGATTGCAAACTTTGGTAAGGTTTTCGACAAGTTTGTAGAGGATGCACCTAAGCATCAAGTGAATCTCATCCTATTCTTGGCTGATAAAGATCCTTCTACTAATCTCAGCTGGTGCCCTGGTTAGCACTCCTACTTTCTCTCTATCTCTCTCTTTATGTTTATCTAGGTTTGATTTTCTTTATAGATTAAAAGAAGAAACAAACCCTTGATTAAATTTTAATGATGTTTTGGGGGGGCAGATTGTGTGAGAGCAGAACCAGTAATATACAAGAAACTAGAAGAAACATCAATTGATGTAGCACTTTTGAATGCTTATGTTGGGGATAGACCCACATGGAGGACACCAAATAATCCATTGAGAATTGATTCAAGGTTCAATCTCAAAGGAGTTCCAACACTTGTTCGTTGGGAAAATGGTGCTGTTACTTCTCGTCTTGAAGATTATGAAGCTCATATTGAATCCAAAATTGACTCCATTATTTCTTCTGCCTAATCATCTTTACTATTAGTACTAGTATTTTCTCTTTTAAGAGATATGTGATTGTGGGAATACTGGTTGGTTTACAAGTCGTACCATAACTTCATAATGAATAATAAAATCCTCCTATGTTACTACTAGACATTGTTGTTTGTTTTCTCATTGTTATGGTATTTGCTTACATCATTTGACATTTTGGTTGTAAGATTAGGTTCTTCTGGGTGGACTCCCACTTGAACGGCACGAGAGAACCCTTTCGATTTCTCTCCCACGTGACTAAACATATGAGAGGAGAGAGAAATAATAGTTTCTCTCACATGCGGTTCAAGTAGGAATCCTAAGAGATGGGTTGAGTATACTTTTTTATATACATCTCTCACATGAGATTGCGACATTTTGTGAGTGTGACTTTTTGTTGACTGCCTTTGGTAAGAGTTGATTGTTGTCTAGATGGGACAACTTGTGTACATATGGGTTGCCTTAGAAATCTCTACTTGAATTGATAAAAAGTTTTGAACCTTGAAATAAGGGTTACCCTTGCACCTCCCCCGAGCTACCCTAAAATGAAAATAGTGGATGGAGAAGGGGTTGCTAGATGCCTTGAAGGACACTTTGGCATATAAGATTTTCTTTCTTGACTTGGATTTAAACTTTATAATATGGACTTTCGTGTTCTTTCATTTTAGGCAACCACGCGTATTGATATAAATATGCGAAAGAGTTCGGGTTAGAATCAAAAGTTCCGAAAATTGATTAATCAAATGTAGACATTGATAAAGGTTATCTTTTCTGGATAATCACAATCAAAAGAACTTCAAAGAAAGAACATGAAAATCCTACTTTTCTAATACAAACGAGGCGTACTCTTCTCCAATCTCAAGCTTTGTTAACTCGAATTTTCTGTCCTTCCAATAGCTGCAACAAACACCCAACATCAGAATTCAGAAACTGCAACTATTATCGACTAGCTGAAACTTCTAGCATTTTCACAGCACAAAGTTATATTTTAAAAGAGTTTCACTTTTAACATTGAAATGTCACCAATAGTAGTTACAACCAGGGGGACAAGGCCAAATTTGATACTGCAACTTCAAATTCTCTTGATGTTCGAATGATCATATGAATCAGTATAGGGTCACTTGTGAGAATTTCTTTTGCAGAAAACGAAAAAGCAAATGGGTACTGTTACAAGATGGTATGGGAATTGAACTAGCAAGGTACATGAAGTGATTCTAGGGACAAAGTTATAACCTTTTTAACATTCTGCCAACATGTTACATAAGTACATTTTGAATTGTAGACAAAATACGATATCTTAAATTGTTTTTGTTCGAAAAGTTATTGTTGTTTCTCGACAGTTCCATTAGAGAAAATCTTGTTACTAGAACTTGTAAACATAAACAAATCCAAAAATCTTCGCCACTAAGTGGTTCATACGTACTAATAGCAGGTTAAGTTTATATTCAAACTGAATAGATGGAGTAAAAGACTTACAGCATTGTTACACGATGAAATGGCAGCTTCAACATCCTCCTCCGATGAGAAAGAAACAAACCCAAAACCAGTAGACTTGGAGGTTCCAGGCGTTGTTGACACTTTCGCACTAAGAACCTTACCTTTTTCAGAGAAAAAGTTAGTGAGAACATCGGAAGTTACCGTCTTTGCAAGATTACCCACATAAACCTTGTATGGGCTATCAATAAATTTGGACTCCTCAGATTGGACAGGCAAACCGAGAGTCTGCAAAGGTTTCTCTGTTACATTTACTTTGATTGTTCGTCCTCCAATTTCCTGTCATAATTGCAGAGAGATTCACTTGTTAGTCTCTCTCTAAAAAAAATACCAACCAAATGTTTGATTACTAATAATAATCGGAATCATAATTTATAGTTCACAAATAACATTATTGTAGCTTACTGATTCATTTAACTTTTCGATAGCTGCATTTACATCCTCTTCAGTTTTCATAGTAACAAATGCAAACCGGCGGCTTCTTCCGGAGTACTTGTCATACATGACCTGTCAAAATGTGCAAGCCCAGTCACATTAGAAGTTTGAGTGCTCTCAAAGGCCGACTTTGAATTCTATATAAATAAAAAAAGATCCATATATCTAAACCAAGAAATTATGCCCATCAGTTATGACTTATAGATACACGGATGATATGATATAATCCCTCTTCTCACCCATATAATCCCCCAAACTCATTGCAGGTTAAAAGCATGGGAGCTTATTGAGAATAGAAGAATGATTTAACGAGCTCAACCTCAAACTATGAGCTCAAGTTAAATATGCCATAGATTTTCACGTGATATTGCTACATGTTAAAACATCCTACGTTATCTTCTGAAAACCGACAGTATATTAGCTGATATTGAAACTATAATGTTTGAGCTCGGGCTAATTCAGTCATGGCTCTTTAGAATTTCGGAACATAAACATAACGTCCTTGTATTTAACATGGATTGAGGACTAAATGGATTATGGCAATGGCTTAGAAGAGTCATCAGTCCTCATAATCTCATATAATCATATTCACCTGAATCTCAGCAAGGGGAAACACATATATTGATAGTTGCCATCAGATTTGGTTTTTGACAAATAATATTGGAAATCGCTAAAATGGGTAACTAATGGTATGAGGTAATAGTTACACAAACCCCATTTCATGAAAAGTTCATCCTAATTAATCTATTGACATAACTTTCTTCCATTCATGGCTGCCAAAATCTGATAACACACAAGGTTTGAAGAAGAGGGATTTCAAAACTATAATCAATTCTCATCTACTCAAATGATGTATAAACCCTTACCTTAAAACAGTAAATGCAGAAAATAAAACACAGTAATGAGAAGAAAAATCAAAACTTGATACCTCAACTTTCTCAACAGCTCCATGCTCTTCAAATATCTTTTGAAGTTCATCGTTTTTAACAGTTCTCGGAATATTCCCAACATACAATCTTCTTGCTGCCTCAGACGACGTATCTTGAGTAGATACAACAGCTGTTTCTTCAGCTACAGCAGAGACTCTAAGGCACACTCTAGGGTTTACAGAAGACAAAGATGAAGAAGAACAGAATCCATGAGGGAATCGAACGGTAGTTGATTTGGGAAGTTGAATTGATGATTTTGAAGCTTGAACTTGAACTCTGACGGATTTCGTGGGTTGTTGAAGAAGATTTGAAGCTAACAAGGATGAAATTGCTGCCATAATTGAAGAATTTAGGGTTTTTGTTTTAAGAGATTCTAGGGTTTAGCATAATGGAAGAGTGTGGTGGAGAAGGGGTTCAATTTTATCTACCTAAGAAGCAGATAAAAGGGATTTGATTTTCCGAAGTAGATAGCAGTTAGCTTGTGTGCGCCGGGTGCGTAATGCGCACTTACCTCTTTTTTTAGCGGGAAATTTTGGTGCGTGCTTCGGTGCTTATATTAATAAGGACATAAACGTAAATATAAAGAATTTACTTTCATTTTCAGAAGAGGGACTAAAATCATAAACCCTAAAAAAAACATCTGAAACTTTCCTCCCGCCATTAATTCCAAAACTCGAAATAATTCATCATCGAGAATCGAGTTCTTCTCGTAAGTCGTAATTAACGTTCATCTTCAACTGATCTTTCTTTTTCTGGAAATTTGATACTTGGAGGAGCTCGGCTATGGATACTGGTGGTAGCAGCGAAAGTCCGATTGAGACGAAGAAAGGAAAATCAAAGACTCCGAGAAAACCTAAAGATAGCGTTCTAAAACAAAGTTTGATTCCTTCTTTACTAGTCAAATTCGTTCTCATTTGATATTTATTAGGGCATTTCATTGATTTGTTTTGGCTTTTATTTTTTATGTAGAATCTCCGGCTGAATTTTTTGCTGAGAATAAGAACATTGCCGGATTTGATAATGTGAGTATTCATTCTTTTCTGATCGAACATCATCGTAAATAATGTAGTTTTAGTTTCTTGCTTTTGATGATTTGATTTGGTTCTGAATTTTAGCCTGGGAAAAGTCTTTACACGACTGTTAGAGAATTAGTTGAGAATTCGCTTGATTCAGCAGAATCCATCTCTGAACTTCCTATAATTGAAGTAACAATGTGAGTTCTTGTATATATATATTCTTAGATAACATGCATTTTCTACTTGTCTTCAAATGGTATATGATATAGTGGATGAATTTTGCTTCAACAGTGAAGAGATTGGGAAAGCCAAGTTTAATTCTATGATTGGTCTTGTTGATCGAGAACGTGTTGATGAAGCGTTATATGATGGTTTTGAGACTGCTAAGGCTCGTGAGGTTCGTTAAAAATGTTGATTCTGGTTACAAAATATTCTTAGTTGATCCCAGTTAATGGGTGCTCTCTTTGCATGTCCTTCACAACTGTTGACTCATGGTGTGGGTTTTGTCACCTATCACAAATTCTTTTTGGGTTATCACATTAGATCTTCTAGTTTTTTTTTTTCTTTAATATCTAGCTGCATTTTCTCACTTTCTTGTAGAAACGCCTTGCCAAGGAAGTTAAAGATCAGGAAACTCAAGCGAAAAATGCTGCCCTTGGGAAGAAGGTTAAAGAGCCTACACCTCTTAAAGGAATAAAGGGGCGAGGTGAAGCCTCATTTTTTAGGGTCACTTGTAAGGTGGGTGATCTATTGTCTATGCCGGAATCGTAGAAAGAAATTTAAAATATTATCGATATGTTTAGTTCTCTTATTGGTGGTAGACTGTTTTGATGTAGGATAATGGAAGAGGAATGGCCCATGATGACATCCCAAATATGTTTGGAAGAGGTTTCTGATAGGCTTACTAGATCCATTTATCATTTGGCAATGTTTTATTCATCAAGGGTTTGCGCATTACAGTTTCTTTTCTACATTATATTAGGAGTTTCTTGATTAGTCATATTTGGTATCTTGCTTTGATATGTTATAATGTATTTTTGGTTCTCGTGCAGTGCTGTCCGGAACAAAGTATGGATTGAAGCAGACCCGTGGAAAATTTGGACTTGGTGCAAAGATGGTAAGTTGCAATCTTTACCATTTTCATGCCTGTCAACTGCAGCTAAGTCTTTTATCACCACTACTACACGATATCTTTGATGTTCCAATGTTTAATCAGAACTTCTTGACAGTCTGTTTTAGTTTTGATGAAAGATGGTCAGATAGTTTCACTTTCCAGTGATCCTTACTCCACCTTCCCTACCCTATCTGGGTAGACATTCGCTAAGCATGGTACCCTGCAATCAGCATTAGACTATATGTCACATATTTGAAAAATGTTCATATTGTTTCACTTGCCAGTGATCCTTTCTCCAGCTTCCCCAGGCCATCTGGGTAGGCATTCGCTAAGCATGGTACCCTGCAATCAGCATTAGACAATATGTCAAAAATTTGAATTGACAATTTGACATATTATCATTTTTTTTGTTGTATGTGACTATGTGTACATATTAACAAACTCAGGAGCAACTTGAACATTCACAGTCATTGTCTATTCAGAGATATTAACTTATGCAATTGTGTCATCCTATTTTGTTGATGGCAGAGATTTGACAGATACTTATCTGATGCAGGCTTTGATATGGTCCAAAATGAGTACAGGACTACCTATAGAGATTTCATCATCAATGAATGGGCAAAACTATACTTCATTTTGCAGGCTGGATATTGATATTCATCGGTATAATATCATATCTGTATTAAGATTGACTTTTTCTTTTCCCCATTTCCTGCAGAGGATGTATAAATTATAGTATTACAAGAAGTTCTTTTGCCTTGGTTTTATTATAGTTAACTGCAATTGAAATTATACTCCATTTGCTCAGGAACATTCCACATGTACATTTACATGAGAAACAAGAGAACAAAGATCAGTGGCATGGAGCGGAATTACAAGTAGTTATCGAGGGAAACTGGACAACATACCGTGTAAGTGGTGTTTTCACACAGAATGCCCGTGTGTTTATGGAACCTTTAACTCTAGTAGCTATCCAGTGTACAATATACATTGACATGTTAATATGTATGATACACGGATAAATTTTATTGGGGAACTTCTTAGTGAGAAAGTACGTAGTTATACGTTGGAGTTGGACATAAAGTCCTAAACTTTATTTTGTTACCTTGTGTAGTCCAAGATACTGCATTACATGCGTCAGATGGCTGTGATTACCCCATACGCTCAGTTTCTCTTTAAATTTGTCTCTGATGTGGCAGAGTGAGTATCCTATTATAGTTTCCTGATTGTAAAAGTTTGTCCCAAGTGTCTGCTATTGTTTTTCCAACTTGTTCTTTTGGTGCAGTAAAAATGTTACTATAAGTTTTGCACGAAGGACAGATGTAATGCCTCCAATTCCTCTTGAGACAAAGCACCATCCTTCTGCTGTCGATTTACTACTTATCAAACGACTTATCACAGAGACTTCAAAGCCAAGCCTTTTGCAGTTTCTTCAGCATGAATTTGTAAATATAAATAAATCCTTTGCTGAGCGTTTAATTGGTATGTATTCCTATCCAGATCTTTTTGCGATTTAATGATTCTTGTATTGAAGATAATTTAAAGAGGTGGTAGCTTTTTACTAGATAAGATATCATCGATAGACGATAGTAGGACTTTCCTCAAACAGCTCTAACAGTTACATCTATAGTGATTAGATTTAGACTAAACATAGTTCCATTCTGTTAAATAGGAGAAATGGGACCGGATTTTAGCCCTAAGATGGATGTCAAATCTCTCTCATCCCAGCAAATTGTCCGTATTCATCAGTTGTTTCGTCAGGCGAAATTTGATGATCCTAGTGGTGATGTAAGTCATGTTTTCTGTTTCTTGTTCTTTTGTTTGTTTTGAATTTTTGTTCACCTTTTTGTCCCTTGTGTTGTGTGTCACCTTTTACGTGTTTTGATTGTTTTCACTCTTTCCTTAACATATATGTTTTCACAAATATGTGGTTCAGTTTACTGCTCTCTTTTTTAACTATTTTCTTCGTGGGATGTCACAGTGTCTTAGTCCTGCTGGAGTATACAATCTCCGCCTAGGAATCATTAAGGAGCTGCATCCTGACATGGTTGCCACTTATTCAGGCAGGTTTGTATCTAATACTTCGTTTCCAAGCTTTAAACTTATTAATACATATTTTACACTCGAAGTTGCTTTTAATAAATCTATGAGACAATTGGGGGTAGACGTAATTATTTTTGGCTACTCTCTGAACTCAGTCCTCAGGTTTTTGAAGGTCATCCATTCATTGTTGAAGCTGGTGTTAGCTTAGGTGGGAAAGATGTTAAGCAGGTAAGTTATATCTGCTTTGTGTGATTGTTTTCCTCGCCGTTAACTAGGGAATGGCATAGCATTCCTATATTTTGGTAGGTTCCGGTATTAGATGGTTCAAAGATAAAATACGAATGCTATTAGAGTTTTAAATTATTTTTTGCTCTACCGCCGGCTAATTGACCTTTTAGTGTTAATGGTAATTTGTAGGGTCTGAATATTTTCCGGTTTGCAAACCGGATCCCACTTCTTTTCGAACAAGGTGCTGATGTTGTCACGAGGACTGCCATGAAGAGGATCAGGTAAGAAACATGAAATATTTTTTATTTATCTCATCTAGCAAGTAGTTTTATATTGGGAAAGCGAGATACTAAAGTTCTTAGCACAAAATTCTCATTGTGCATCATTGGCTAGTTGGAATAACTATAAGATCAACCAAACACAAGATAAGATTGGTGTGTTTGTGAGCATCGTAAGCACTAAAATCCCATTCAAGGGAACTGGGAAGGAGTATATTGGAGATGATATTAGTGAGATTGCGTCTGCTGTCAAGGTGGGTGTCTTTTCACTCAACGAAATCTAAAAATCTGAAGAACAGACACTCCACTAACCACATTTTTTTTTGTTTCAGTCTGCAATTCAGCAGTGTTGTGTTCAATTAAAGTCCAAAATAGTGAAGAAAATTCAGGCTCGCGAGCAACAAGAGAGAAAGCGGAACTTAACCAAGTACTTCTGCGGCCCTTTATCTTTTGTGAAGCACTAATTGTTAATTGTTTTGGGTAGATTATATCATATAATTTGCAAACCAAAATCCTTCTACACTAACACAGCTTATGCTTGTGTTTCTTATTAATCTGAGTTGTGAAATCTGATTTAGATTGTGTTAAATCTCCTTTCGAAAACAACAGTCCTAAAAAAAGTTACAAACTCTTACCAAATGACTTTCAAATAATAAGTTTCTATTTTTATACCTTAAGGAAGCAATCCATACTCAGGCCAAATTTATTTCTTTTCCTGCCTTATCGCTACGTCTTTCCTTTTCAATTGCACAACCCTTATTGTATTTTGTCGATCTCAAGGTACATATCTGATGTAACGGGAGCCATATACGATGTGTTAAAAGAAATGGCTCAACAAAATGCATCAAAGAAGAAACGTTATGAGGGTCCAGATGCTGAAATGCTAAAGAAAGTATCAGATCGCCTGATAACAAAGCAGACGCTACACGAAAAACTTGCAAAGCACGTTGAACAGGTAATATCATGAATCCCTGCTTCTTTAGTTTCTCCTATTACCTGAAGACTTAGAACAACAACTTACGACTAACTTATTACATTATGAATTGTTCAGATAAACTATTCAACTCAATTGATTATGTTACCAACTTGTATTAACATGCTACGGTAGGAGTATGATTTTGTTACCCGCTTATAACTTTAGTGAAAGAAACCCGGACATCCTATTGCTCTCTCTCTCTCTCTCTCTCTCTCTCTAGTAAACGGCAAACTGGGTTGCGGGTCATGTTCAGTTCAAATGTTTATGTGCAGACCATTAGCGGTTTTTTTTTCAGATAGAACACGAGTGAAAATATCGTACTCATGACTTCATCAGAGTATAGCTCGTACCCTACAACAGATAAAGACCACAACAATCTGATTTGTCTGTTGTTTTTTTTATGTTATCGTTACAAATTATTATCTCATTACCAGTGTCTTTCATCTTTCTTTTCGCTGGCACTTTTCCCTTCGAATGTCATTCATCTGGCTTAAATGTTCTAATTAACATCTTTGGGATCGATTATATAGGTCGATTATGAGATGGCAATGGACTACGCTACACAGAGTGGAGTTAGCGAGGAACCGCGAGAAGCAATTTATATACAAGCACTGGAAAGTTCAGACAACTTCATCGATTTACAGAATTCCGTTTGTGTCTTCAGGCTCTTCCAGTAGGTAATCTACATCTTCTTCTGGACTCCATTGTTATTTAATGATTCTTGTATTGAAGATAAATATAAAGAGGTGCTAGCTTTTTACTGACTCAAATTGTTTTGTATGCTTTGTACTTCTGTAATAAATCTTCTTCTTCTGGACTCCATTGTTTTGTTGACTCAAATTTCTAGTTAGTAAAGGATTAGTCTATAACAGTAGATAAGTTAAAGAAAGAAATGTATCCAAAATTACTGGTTCTCATTAGCATTAAGCCCACAAACAATTACAAAAGATGAGTCAGATAGTGGTGCTTGTTTCAACAACAAGAGAGAGAGAGAGAGAGAGAGAGAGAGAGTTCCAAACCATTACAAATCTACTTTCAACAACAAAATAAAAAAGGGTTATTTCCCAAATGGCCCCCAACTTTGTGACCAGCTTCCTGCCTGGCCCCCTACTTTAGCAATAATTCCCGTATGGCCCCCTTTTTCCGTTATCTTTAACATCCCGTTACTCTCTCTCCTCCATCTCATTTTCTCTCTCTGCCACATCATCTTAGCACGACACATCATCATCTTCTCCGTCAGGGTCGTCGGCCGGCGACCTTCAAGTTTTTTTATTTTTTTTCTCTCTCTCTCTAAAAAGAAAAAATCTTTAAAATTCTCTCCTCTCTCTGTCTAAACTCCGGCGAAGGGGGTTTCCCTTCGCCGGAGTTTTAGAGAGAAAGAGAGAGGACATATTTTTTTTTAAAAAAAAATTTTAGAGAGAGGAGAGAGAAAAAAAGGTTTTTTTTTTTTTAATGTTTGAAGGTCGCCGGCCGGCGACCTTCACCGGAGAAGATGATGAGGTGGCGTAACAGATGATGTGACAGATAGAGAAAATGAGATGGAGGAGAGAGAGTAACGGAAAGTTAAAGATAACGAAAAAAGGGGGCCATACGGAAATTATTGCTAAAGTAGGAGGTCAGACAGGAAGCTGGTCACAAAGTTGGGGGCCATTTGGAAAATAACCCAAAAAAAATACAAAACTACCTGGAGAGAGAAAAAAAAGGCTTCAAATCATTACACAATGTGATGGAGCCAAAACATTGATGAGCCAAATCATTGATCAAGCCTTGGAAGGAATGGTTGACGTTCCCAATCTTCTCAATAATCTCCACAACCGATTCTGGTTTCAATGGGTAGCTGATTAGACCAAATACTCTGGCCTTGAGGCACCTACATAAAATATGAACTATTAATACAATAATTGTAATTCAAAATTGATTTAAAAACAAATTGTTGTTAATACTCACATTTTGTCGATCCACGTCTGGCCCAAATAAGAGATAAACACCATGATAGTACGCTGTTAAGAACTTCTCTTAAACGGATGACCTTCTTCCACTCCAAACCATTAATTACTGCATCCAATTCAATGAACAAAATTATAATATTATAAAATATTAAAATAATAATATATTTATAAATTATATTATAAATTATTATTATATTAAAATAATATTATATTAATATAATATTATAATAATATAATATTATTTATAAAATTATAATAATATAATATTATTTATAAAATTATAATATTATAATAATATTATATTATTATTATTTATAAAATTATTTATAAAATAAAATTATTTAAAAATAATATTCTTTATAAAATTAGAATAATAAAATAATAAAAATAAAATAATAAATTAAAATTAAAATATATTATTTAAAATAAAAATAAAATAGATTAGATGTTTTTAAAACTATTTTTAAGATTTACATATTAAAGTTGAACGTCTGAGATTTATTGATGCAAGTTATGACATGACAAAAACCTATGTCATTTGCTATATAGATTTTAGATGAGAAATGTTAAAGAGAGTGGATTTCTCAAACCTAATCCAGACCTAAGCTTATGTGGCATGACACCTATTTTATTTTGAGTAGTTTTAAAGGCGCCTCTATAAGTGTTATAGGCGCCTCCCTTTAGACAAATTTGAGAAGGAGTTTGTGAAGGAAAGAGGCCTCCACTGGAGGCCCCTTTAAAACTTCCCTTTTATTTTTGGGTTATTTCACTAATAACCCCTAACTTTATGATTAACTTCCTGCCTAGCCCCAAACTTTATTAAAACTTCTCAAATTACCCCTTTTTTCAGTTACCGTTAGAACACCGTTAACCAGTCATCAACTCTCTCCTACTTCTCATCACCTCTCTCTGCCACCTCATCTTCTTCTCCGGCGAAGGTCGCCGACCGGCCAATTTTTTAGTCGGCGACCTTCGCCGGTGAAGACGATGAGGTGGCAGAGAGAGGTTATGAGATGAGGAGAGAGAAATAATGATTGGTTAACGGTGTTATAACAGAATCTTAAAAGGGGGTCATCTGGGTATTTTTGACAAAGTATGGGGCTAGGCAAGAAACCGGTCACAAAGTTGGGGTTATTTAGGAAATAACCCAAAAGTCTTCAAGTGTCTTCTGTATTTTGATAAACATTTACTCTCCAAAAACTCTCCAAATTTACACTAAAATGTCTCCAAATGTCCTCAAAATCAATGTCTTGAAATATCCATAATTTCGTGTCCCAAACGAATGACACAGATATTTCGGGACATTTGAAATGTCCTAAACGAATAACACGGACATTTGGAGACATTTCAAAGGTCTCCAACCAATAACGCGGACATTTGGAGACATTTCAAATGTCCCAAACCAATAACACGAACATTTGGGGACATTGGAAATATCCCCAACCAATAATACGGACATTGAGAGACATGAAAATTACCCCCTTTAGAAAGACATTCAAGGACAAAATGTCTCGTAAACCTTTCAAGACATTTCGAGACATTTATCTATAGACAAGGTGGCCAATATATAGACAATCAAATATCTTATGCGGACAACTGTTTTATGTGGACATATGAAAAACTTAAAAATCTTATTTGGAAAAAAAAGTTTAGGGGGAACTTTGTCTAATATATTTCACCTATGTCCTCTAAAAATTAGAATTTTTATTTCTAGTCCTCCCTCATCATCCGCCCCCTTCACATTTTATTGCATATTCTATAAAGTTTTAATGTGATCTCTAAAGAAATAAAATGATTTAAATCTGTATCGTCCCTAAAATGAAACTCCATGATCTCAAACTAGAAGAGCTCAATACTAGACACAATAAGCTTGAAATCAAGATCTTCTCTCGAGGGGAAAAGTACAACAACATAATCTCTCTGATTGGAATCAACTGAACACCTACAATCAAACCCCTCACTCAGATTTTTTCCAAACCTAAACTATCACACAATTAATGGATTCAATAGGTTTACAAATCTAACTCAACATCATATCAGAATCCAATAAAAAAATTGAAAATCAAACTCACATAAATCACACAATCATCTCTCTGAGATGATGATGGAAAAAAATGTCCATTTTCCCCTTTCTTCGTCTTCATCATCATCAAAACACAACATCCCTCTCTCTCCTTCCTTGATTCAAATTATTTTATTGAAACCTGATTCAAAACAAAGGGAAACCCTAGAAAATGTCAAGACTAGTATATATGTTTGTCTTTGTTTTATATTCATAAGGTCATTATTGTAATTGAACTACTCCTTTTGTTTCTATAAATACAAACGATACCCTACTTTGTAGGGCATCTTGAATGCAATACTTCACATGGTATCAAGAGCCATCAATCCCTAAGAATTTTCTTGGTTTTCAGTGCCATATTCCTTCTTCTCTTTCGTCTCTTTCAGTCTCTAACTTTCTTCTTCTTCTTCTTCTTTGTCTTAAACATGGCCGCCTCCATTGAAAATATCAACTCCCCTACTGTCATCTCTTCTCCTTCAACTCCTTCTTCCATTTCCACTCTTCCCTCCCTCACAAACATTGCTAACCTCATCTCCATTCGTTTGGATTCAACCAACTATCTTCTGTGGAAAAGTCAGTTGCTTCCCATTCTTCATTCTCAGGATCTCTTTAAATTTGTTAATGGCTCATTCCCACCTCCACCTGAAACTCTTTTGTCCTCTCTAGCTGAAGGCTCCTCTTCCCCAATCCCTAACCCTGATTTTGTTTACTGGTACAGGGTAGACCAGATGCTCCTTTCTTGCTGAATGCTACCTTAACAGAACCTATTCTCACCCAAGTTCTTGGTCTTACTTCTTCTCGAGCAGTCTGGGAGTCTCTTGAAAGAACATTCTCATCAGTTAACTCAGCTAGGTTAATGAATCTCAAACTTCAACTTCAAACATCAAAGAAAGGTTCTCTCTCTGTTTCTGACTACCTTCTTCGCCTGAAATCTCTCTCTGATTCTCTAGCTGCTATTGGGCATCCCATTGCTGATGATGAACTGGTCCTCATTGTTCTTGCTGGACTTGGAAGTGATTACGAAAGTTTTGTAACTTCAATCACTACTCGTGCTCTGCCTCCTACTTATTCAGAGCTCCATTCTCTTCTCCTTACCCATGAGTTTCGCCTCCAATTTGTGGCTAACTCCACTTCACCACCATCAGCCCTTCTCACTCATTCATCTAACCCACCACCCTCTTCTTTTCGTTCAAATAATCAGTATTCTAATCGAGGGTCCAGAGGTCGGTTCTCTCACAGAGGTGGTGGTGGTCGTGGTCGTTCTTCAAATAGAGGAGGTTATAACCGATCCTCTGTTCTTGGTCCTCCACCTGAAAGACAACCTCTTATTTGTCAATACTGTGGAAGAGTAGGTCACTCTGCTCGTCAATGTTATCTTCTTCATCGATCAAATGATCTCAATCAATCCTTTGCTGCTCTTGGTATAGACTCTGTTTCTTCTGACCCAAATTGGTATATGGACTCAGGAGCTACAACTCATATTGCTTCTGATAATGTTTCTCTCATCTCTCGCTCCGACGCACCAGTACCTGAAAATGTCATGTGGGAAATGGCAACACTGCATCAGTAACTGGCATTGGTAACATTCTTCTCCCCTTTCATAATTTCACTCTTAAAAATACCTTACTTGTCCCTTCTTTTAAGAAGAATCTCATTTCTCTTTCTCGTCTTCTTCAAGATTTTAATTGTGTTGCTGTTTTCTCTCGAAATGGGTTTTATGTTCAGGATCTTCCCACAGGGAAGAGACTTCTCGTCGGAACGATTGTTGATGGTCTGTTTCGCATCTCCTCTGCTCCTGATTCCCCTGTTCCAATCAGTTTTCTAGTTCAGCATCTTCCTCCTGGCTCTCGCACTTCATCTGACATTTGGCATCGTCGTCTTGCTCACACAAATCTGCACAATTTTAATTTATTAGTTTCCAAGAAGTTATTACCATTAAACAAATCTGTATTAACTAAGTTTCAATGTGTAAGTTGTGTGTCTGGAAAACTGCATCAGTTTCTATTTTCTACTGTTAATCATCAATCAAAGGCTCCTAATGAGCTAATTCACTCTGATCTTTGGGGGCCTTCACCAATTTCTTCGAATTCTGGTTTTCGTTATGTTTTATTACTTGTTGATGATTATACCAGGTTCACCTGGTTGTACTTTCTCAAACAAAAATCAGAAGTCTTTCATCATTTTCAAATTTTTAAATCAATGGTTGAAAAACAATTTTCAAACCCCATTAAAACTCTGCAAACCGATGGTGGTGGTGAATATGTTAGTACTGATTTCTCTGCTTTTCTTACTAAAAATGGTATCCACCATCGCCGTTCTTGTCCCCATACACCCCAGCAAAATGGGGTGGCAGAGAGGAAGATTCGTCATCTTGTCGAAACGTCCCTCTGTCTTCTTCACCAATCTTCTGTCCCTCTACAGTACTGGCCTGATGCCTTCTCCACTGCTATTTTTACAATTAACTTATTACCCTCTTCTGTTCTAAATGACATTTCTCCTTTTCAAATGCTTTATCAAAAACAACCTAACTACAATTTTCTCAGAACTTTTGGATGTTGTTGTTATCCTCTTCTTACTCCTTATCGTTCATCCAAATTAGATTTCAAAACCAAACCCTGTGTATTTCTAGGTTACAGCCCTAACCATAAAGGTTATCGTTGTCTTGAAATATCCTCTTCTCGTCTTTTCATCTCTCGAACTGTTCTCTTTGATGAGATTAATTTCCCTTTTGCCTCTGTTTCAAAACCTCCATTACACTCGTCTTCAACGAAAAACCCTCTTTTACCGTTACAATGGACGGTCCAGATTACTCCTTCAAGTCTGACCGCTCCTCTCTCTAATTCAACCCAACGCCAACTCACATCTGTCCCTCATCCGTCCTCCACTTTACCAGTTGTTCCGTCCCTCTCTTTACGTGTGGGTGATGAAAACCCACACGTACCCTCTACTACTATTTGTAATCCTCACCCTCATGCAGAGGGTGATACTACACTTGTCCTCTTTCCAGCAACGTCTCCTGTTTCCACTAATTCACCACACCTGTCCTCCTTGTCTCCAACTAATCCCTCCTCTCTCTCATACTTTACCAAATATCAGTATTGGTACCACTGTCCCTCCTCCAACGACTCAAATCTCTGCTCCACCTTCTTCCCCAGTTTTGCCTCTTCATCAAGAAATTCCCACTCAATCAACGATTCCTCCTTCCTCCTCTTCTCTCTCTACACACCCTATGGTCACTCGAAGCAAGGATGGCACTCGAAAACCTAAAATTCTTATCTCAACTATTTCTACTAACACCATTAGTTCGAATCTTGAAGAACCTTCATCTTTTCTTCAAGCTTCGACACAACCTCACTGGATCAAGGCAATGGAGGCTGAAATAACTGCTCTACATAAGAATCAAACATGGACTCTTATTCCACATGATCCGAAAATGAATTTGGTCGACTGTAAGTGGATTTTTCGTATTAAACGACGATCAGATGGTACAATAGAACGGTTTAAGGCACGATTGGTAGCTCGGGGATACACTCAACAGCAAGGAATCGACTATGCAGAAACATTCAGTCCAGTAGTTCGTCCGGCCACCATTCGTGCAGTTCTTTCTCTTGCTGTTTCAAATCAATGGCATCTTCGTCAATTAGACGTCAAGAATGCCTTTTTAAATGGTGAATTACATGAATCGGTTTTTATGACTCAACCAAAAGGATTCATCGATCCAAAATTCCCAAATCATGTTTGTAAATTAAACAAGGCTCTGTATGGCCTCAAACAGGCCCCTCGAGCCTGGCATCAGAAATTTAGTAATTTTCTTCTACAATTGGGATTTCTTCAATCTATTTCAGATCCTAGTATGTTTTATCATAAATCGAGTAAGGAATTAACGATTTTATTACTGTATGTGGACGATATTATCGTCACTGGTTCGTGTTTCTCTCTTTTGCACAATTTGATTCAGGCTCTCAAAAAGAACTTCGACATGACCGATATGGGAGATCTTTCTTACTTTCTTGGAATGGAGGCACATAGAAATTCAGACTCTCTGATTCTCACACAACAACAATATACGAAGAATTTACTTAACAAATTTGGGATGACCTCTTCAAAACAAGTCAGTACTACAGTAATTACAGGAAAGCAATTATCCAAACATGATGGAGAACCACTATCTGATCCTCACTTATTCAGAAGTCTTGTTGGTGCGTTACAATACCTCACCATGACTAGGCCGGACATTTGTTATGCAGTTAACCAAGTTTCGAAGTTCATGAAATCTCCTACAACGACACATTTGATTGCAGCCAAACGCATTCTTCGATACCTTAAGGGCTCAATCAGTGAAGGTCTCTGTTTCAAACGAGCTATTTCTTCTCCTATTCTTGGGTTCTCCGACGCTGATTGGGCCGGTTCTCCTGACGACCGTCGATCAACGTCCGGTTCATGTGTCTTTCTTGGACCAAATTTAATCATTTGGGGCTCCAAAACTCAACCAACAGTGGCTCGATCCTCAACTGAAGCAGAGTATAGGGTTGTTGCTCACACCAGTGCAGATGTCATTTGGCTTAAGAATTTATTAACTGAGTTAGGTATCTCTTTGCCTTCTTCTCCAATTGTTCACTGTGATAACATTAGTGCTACTTATCTTGCCATCAATCCTATTCTTCATTCTAAAACAAGACATGCTGCCATTGATTTCCATTTCGTGAGAGAACAAGTTCTCTCTGGTACATTACAAGTTCGATTCCTACCTGGAGATGATCAAGTTGCGGATATATTTACTAAGGGGCTCTCCACTTCTCGGTTTCATGATTTGAAGATCAAGCTCTCTCTGGTTTAGACCGTTCGGCTTGAAGGGGGGTGTCAAGACTAGTATATATGTTTGTCTTTGTTTTATATTCATAAGGTCATTATTGTAATTGAACTACTCCTTTTGTTTCTATAAATACAAACGATACCCTACTTTGTAGGGCATCTTGAATGCAATACTTCACAGAAAAATCCCACTCTTGATTTCACTGAAACAGTAAAGAAGATTTGATAGAGAGGGAATATGGTGGAAAAGAAAATGTGATGGAGAAGATGAATATTATGGTGGTAGTGTTTGCCGGAGAAGGAGACGGTTGTTGCAAAGTGGTGTGTCGCCCATTAAAGTGTGCAATCCTCGTGAAGATGGTGATGATGGAGAAGATAAGAAAATTGGGTGATTACTTCCTTTGGTCCTTCAATTTTTTTTTTTTTTGTAGTGCTTAAATTAATTTTTGTTAATATTTAAGACCTATTAGTTTTGTCCCCTATTAAATCTCAGTGAAGACTAGTTGACTTATGGTGGACCAAAAATTGTTGTCCGTAGAAGATATATGTTTGTCCATATATTGGCCACCGTAGATAAAATGTCTTTATAGACATTGAGTTTGTAGACAAGATGTCTTTATAGACATTGAGTTTGTAGACAAAATATCTTGGAGACATTTCAAGATAGTTGGTTCATAGACAAAATTTCTTGTAGACATTTAGTCTATAGACAAATTGTCTTGGAGACATTTCAAAATATTGAATCCATAGACAAAATGTGTAGTTATTATTATTATTGTTATTATTATTATTATTATTATTATTATTATTATTATTATTATTGTTTTAGTTTTATCATTATTGTCTGGTTATAGGAGATAATATGTTTGTACAATATTTCAAATATATGTTTTTCGACTTTTGGAGACATCCATAGATATATGTGGGCATTGATGGACATTTAGTGGTTATTTATTATTTTAATATTATTATTATATCATCATATGAAATAAAATATTTTTGTTAATATTTCAAAAATACATTTTTCGAGTTTCGCAAACATCTGTAGACATTGATAGACATTTCATAAATATTTAAATATTATTATTATTGTCTTATCATATGAAACAACACATTTTTATTAATATTTTGTTACTTTTGTAGACATCTGTGGTCATTGATGAATATTTTTGTTATCTTCCTTCCCAAAATGTCTTCAGGTTTCTTCCATATTCTGAAAGACATTCTCTCTCTAAAGCTCTCTAAACATTTGGCCTAGCAATACCAAACAAGGAGATTTGCTATTTGGACCCCCTTTCATACAATCGACTTGTTGTTTCGACTCTCTTTTTCAAGTGTTGCAATTTGATTCCCTTTTAAAAAAAGAGTTAATTATAACAGCTCAAGTGATAAAAATACGATTTTACCCTCCATTTAACCTAACCTAATGTAAGTAGTGTAGGGATTTATACCCTTATACTAGTGTTTATAGCGGATAACGACATCTAATGTCTAACACTAGTATCCCCAAGATCATCATGCAAAACTAGTAATTAGACTAATGGAGATAATAGATTACCTTAATCGCTTTTCCCTCGAACTAGTTGAATTGAATAAAGAAGACCAAGAGCTTCAAACGTAGCTCCTCTACTTGGGACACCGAATAGTGTATTTAATCTCCCTCCTTGAAAGCTCGCTAGCACTCCAATGGTGGTTTGATATTAAGAAGACCTTCTTCTTGCTTGACTAGAAGATAGCTTGGGAATTAGCTCACTTTCTCCTCTCTACTTGTTGTGGTAGAGTAAGAAAGCTTAGAGAGAAATTCCACACCTTATTCTCTGCCCTAAGAGTGTTTATATAGAACCCTAATAAGAATCCACCTCCTTTTAGGTTTCCTAAAACACCCTTTAGAATAAGATTTAGGGAAATAGTCGAAAATAGCAACTATTGGTATTTTCTCAATTACCTAAGGAGATGACGTCCAAACCCAGCCAAAATTGGCAGATTTAATGTTCATAACATAAGGAAACGTCCCTCCAAAAATCAGCCCGATCCGAGCCCTAAAAGTGCCCGAATCGGCCTAGGCCCAAAACCCTTATTTCGGGCCTTTTTGCTATCTTTTGCCCAAATTCTATTTAGGCTTGTGAGATATGTTTATGGGACATTCCCAATGTTATATCACACTCCCACTAGTCATATCATCCGATTAAATACCCATTCTTATGTGTAACCCGTTGTAGGATCCGATCGAAGTTAGCCGCGAATTACTTCGTAATTCGACGATCGTAGTTGGTTTCTAGCTAAACGCTACGACTCCTAAATCAATCGGACTTGATGATCTTCTTCATCAATTGTCCTATCCGACATATTGCTCGCATTGCCATCTTGGTCGTAGGACATCTCCTTCAACTCCTTCAAGTAGTTGACCTACATATTAACTCAACCCGTGAACTGACCCTGAAAAATCGATTTTAACCTAACCGAAACTAAACAATATCCATCAAGCTGACCCTGGAAACCAAATTAAACATAACGATTTTGCCATAAAGCTTCATCTTCTTCGTGGAGGGAAATAGCTTGCAAACTAGAAATCGAATGGGAGGAACCATAAGATTGTATGAGTTACTCTACTTCTTTTTCTTCTTGACCAAGTCTCTTTCTTCGATTTCTCTCTGAAACTAAGTTTTTACGATTTAAAATACTCTTTTTGTTGTTGGTGGTGAATTTGCTTCAACTATATTCATGGGTAGTTGATGATGGTAATCAATTTCATTAGTACTTAAGGAAGAGGATTATCAAATTCATGAAGGTCATCAAGGATGGATAGAGAATCTAGTTCAGGTAAATTGGAAAGAGTTTCAGAGTAATCTCTGTTATTATAATTGTTGTTCGAAAATGAAAGAAATGTTCATCTAACATTTGAAGATCTAGAATTTCTTGATGAAATTTTGATGATCATCTTCTAATCTAACCATGATGAAATTGTTTCAAGAATTTTAGGTTTTGGGTTATTCATTTCTTGATTGAAGGTAAAAGCAACATCCACTTCTTTCATAGCAGAGAGAAAGTACTGATTAACTCAGATCTATTTACCACTTTAGCTGATCTCTCTCTAGAATTTTTCTCTCTCTAAAATGGTGTCATTGGTGTTAATGAATTAATTTATGTGAAAAAGGATAAGGCGCTTGAGGGGCCAGAGTTGTGTCATTGGTGTTAATGTCCAAAATCTTCAACCATCTTCTTTGTTGAATGGTGAAAATGGAGGAGGTGAGCTCACGATGGAAACTCACAATGGAAAAAGTGGAGTTTTTTTTAGAAAGGAAGAGGTAGGGTTGTGTGAGCGGGGTAAGAGTCGGGTCAGACTAGTTTCTCAAGTTATGTGGGTTGAATATTTAGACCCCTAATCTCCGTACACGTGGCAACCATCGGGTTGCTAAGTTAAATAAATTTTGGGGTCCTAAATGTAATATCAATTATATAAGTGTAATCTGGAAATTATTTAAAGTATAACTTCAAAACGGAATATTCTCTTTTAATTCTGTCAAAAGAAAGTCCAAACAGCAAGTGAATTACTAAAGGGTCCAAACAAAAAACCTCCCTACCAAACATAAAACTTAAAGGCCAGTGTTTTGGGGAACTAAGCAAAATTTCCGGGGCAATAAGTTTTGGGTGGAAACAAATTTTTTTTGTTTCCTCCAAACATCATCCTTTCGATTTTTATTTCTACTTCTTCTCCTCTCATCTCAACTAAAATCCCGGTGGAGCGACCTCCACCAGATTCCGGCGAGTTCCACCATTAATGTCGGTAATCACCATCAACACTCTTCTTTCTTCTCTATATTTTCTTCTTTCTTCTTTCTTCTTTCTTCTTTCTTCTTTCTTCTTTCTCCTCTCTCCTCTCTCTCCTCTCCCCCTCACGAAGGGTTCCGGCGAAGGGAAAACCCCTTCGCCGGAACTGTTTTTAAAAAAAAAAAAAAACTAAAAAAGGGGGGGGAGAAGAGATAAAAGTGGCAGATAGAGGAGAGGTTTTCCCTTCGTCGGAACTGTTTTAAAAAAAAACAAACAAAAAAAGGGGGGGGAGAAGAGATAAAAGTGGCAGATAGAGGAGAAGAGAGAGAGAGGGAGGGAGAGAAGAAAGAAGAGAGAGAGTAAATAGAGAGAGAAACACGTCGTTGCCGCCCATTTCCTGCCAGCACCTTAATTCCGGCGTCTTTGGGGGAGTGTTTGGTTTGATTTTTTTAGTTTTTCACCGTCTTCCCCAGAAATTTTTCTGCTTTCCCCAAAACGTTGGGCCAACTTAAAACATGTCCTAAAGAGTTGCTCGAAATGTCTATGGAATATGGATATCTATGGAATATGGATATGGACAAAGTGTTAAAGGTGTAAGCGGAGTGTGCAAGTGTAAGAAGGATGGGTGCAAATATTATGTACCATCTACTTACAACATGAGATCAGTTACAGTTTCCCTCCTGCCAGATCTTATTCTTTCTACTCCTAATCAATTTCTCTCTCTAATCCACTTAATTTCTATAGTTTTTATACCATTAGTGATCCAATCTTTGACCTAACAAGATTTCATCGCTACTAATTTGTATAAACAAACAGATTGAAGAAGAAGTAAAGATGGTGGAGCGTCCCCAAATTGCTGTGTTAGGTGCTGGCACCTTTGTTAGAACTCAATACATCCCTAGACTTAGAGAGATATCTGACATTATGGTTTTCAAAACAATTTGGAGTCGAACTCAGGTACTACTACTTCATTTCATTCAATCTTTCTCTCTCCCAATTTACCAAACCCTTTCTTTTTTCTATCTAAGAGCTCACTAACCCTAATGATCAATTCAGGAATCTGCAAGAGCAGCTGCTGAAGCTGCTCGCGAGTTTTTCCCAGAAATAGAATGTAAATGGGGTGATGAAGGTCTTGATGAAATTTCTCAAGATGCTTCAATACATGCTGTTGCTGTTGTTCTTGCTGGACAAATTCAGGTATATCTCTATCCGACCAACTTCAATTTTTATTATATTTAGCTCCAATTAGTCTTTTACGTTGAAAAATCATTGTATATACTATATGTATAAGAACATTCTACTTGACCTTTTCATTGACAACCCAAAACATGATTTTCACTTAACATGTGGGTTCGCATCACTTTTTAGCAAATTAGGGGATGGAATAAGATTTTACGAGCAAATTTTAGTAGCTGCAATAACGTTGGCGCCTCATATGGCCCTCAACTTGTAGTGAATAAAGAGGAATTACAAATTAGAAAGATAGAAAGCATAACGTAAAGTAGGTCTAAGGCCCTGTGAGAGAACAATATATTGCTGTCGACTCTATTTGCCCGGTTTGAGATTGCATTTCATGAATGAATCTTGAGCAAACCTTCCGAGAACTCATTGACCTTTATGTGAAATATCTGAGATAAAGTTTAAGCTGACATATGGAACTACTATATTCAGGTTGATATCTCATTGAAGATGCTGAAAGCCGGCAAGCATGTTCTTCAAGGTAATAATAACTTCTCAAGGACTATATGTCGCGGCGACTTTTTTCTTCTTTGTCTTCTTTCATTCTCATAGTTGCGAGGGGTGTTATTGTACCTCAGTTAAAGAAACCCACTTGTTCGTTTGTTGCTTCTCGCGCAAACTCTATACGATAAAGAATTTTCCGACAAAAATGTGTTATAAATAAAAAAAACTTTTCTCGCAGAACCTGCACAAAAGTTTTACCATTAACTGATTTATTTAATAACTAAGAGGAAAAAAATAGGTATTTTCAGTCATATATGTTGATTAATATTATTCTTTCTGTCATATGTGTAAAAATACTAATTACCTGCTTTTTGTTTCTGTGTTGACATTCTGGGTGTGAAGAGAAACCAGCTGCTGTCTGTAAGTGATATCTTCATTTTCATTGAATTTCCTTTCACTTTTTTTTTTACTTCACCAATTCCATGACTTAACAACCTTCGATTTGGTTATCGACTTTTTTAGTACTTCAATCTTCTTTTATGTTATTTTTATCTATCAAGGTTTCGACACTTAATTCACAAAGAAGTAGTGGACTCTTCTTGTTCTCTCATCGGTTTCATGAGCATGGCTTCCTCTTCACCTATCATTTACATGTGTTTTCTGATCCTTTCATTATCATTACAGACGTTTTATTTCATTTAAAGTTACATGTTTATATTGATTCTCTAACATTGACAAAGAAAAGAATATCAAAAATCACAGCTGTCAGCGAAGCTGAAACTGCACTTTCCCATTACTCTTCGTTGCCTACCAACAACCTTCCTCATCGACCAATTTGGGCTGTTGCCGAAAATTATCGTTTTGAACCTGCTTTTGTGGAGGTATTTTTCTTCTCGGCATATTTGATCCATTGTCACTGTTCCCAGTTTTATATCACTCCGCCTTATTCTTGTATTTCAATACCGATTATTCGCAGAGCAAGAAACTTATTAATGATATTGGGGATATGATGACCGTTCAAGTTATCGTTGAAGGATCAATGAACAGTTCCAATCCTTACTTCTCAAGCTCTTGGAGGCGAAATTTTGCAGTAAGTAACTCTTTCCTGTAAAATGGGTTATAGGTTATATGAACTTGCTTGCAGACAGGCCTACTTACATTGAATAACGTCCAAAAAATTAACACGAACTTGCAAATGAACTTGGAAAGAGTTAGGCAGTATTGATAAATTTTATTTCTAGCGAGAAAAATAGAACGTGGTAGTATTGGAATTTCTTGCTAATATAAGCTAGTTAAAAGGGTTTCGGTGTTACATCTTTGATATGATTCTAAATATTTACTTGCACCATAATATCAAGATCAAACTGAAAGTGCAGTTTCCATTTCTCAGGGAGGATTTATTCTAGATATGGGTGTACACTTTATTGCAGGATTGAGAATGGTAAGTCCCTGAATTTCATTTATTATGATTTGCTAATTCTTAAAAGGAAGCGCTTTGGATAACGACTATGATTTGCTAATTCTTAAAAGAAAGGGCTTTGAATAACAAAAAATGAGATTGAGATTTCTTCTCTCTCTTAACAGGTTGTTGGATGCGAGGTAGTTTCAGTGTCTGCTATAACTTCTCATGTAGATACAACTTTGCCTCCACCAGATAATATATCATCTCTTTTGTAAGCTTCTAGCTCATGAAATGAACTTGCCAAGTGGATACTTTCTTGCCAGCATAATTCAAGTGAATTTTTTCTTCGGCCAGTGAACTGGAAAATGGATGCCCGGGAGTTTTTGTAATGGTTGTCTCTTCAAGGGCACCCAAGGTATATTCTTTAAAATGCTCAAATTCCTTTCACATCTGCATATATTAAAGGTCATATTTTCAGATATTCTGGCGGGTCGTCGGCACAAAAGGCACCTTGCAGGTGGAGCGGGGAAGTAAAGATGGGAAACACGGCTACACGGTAATGCTGTAAAGTAATTTAGAAAACAAAAAAAGTTGTCTTCTACAATGGATGCCACTCTATTTGAGGAGGCTTGAGTCTAATTAAATTTATGATTCTTACAAGACCTCGAACTTCTCACAAAGTCACAATCATTGATTAAACCAATAACTTAATGTGATTCTCTCACAGGTTTTATTTTATCCGGCGGATGGAAACTGTATTAGTTCCTTCTACCCATTTAGCGGAGTGAATGAAGAATTAAAAGCTTTTATTCACGACATTTCGCAGGTGACTCTTAAGGTAAACATAATGCAATCATTCTAGACTCCCCTATCCAATTTCACTCAAATTGAGTATAGTCCGCGTTTTTATTTCCTATAGAGTAACTTTGTAACCAAAGCAATCAAATTCTTATCTCTTATTCTTTGTTTGTTCCAGGAGAGTTATGAAGCTGAACCTCGTAGTTCTTTCATTGAAGGAGCAAGAGATGTTGCAGTTTTAGAAGCAATGCTTGAATCTGGCTTGAAACAAGGAGCAAAGGTTCAGGTGAAGAAATTTTAATCGAAAACAAAGTACGAATCTCTAGCTGCATTATCGGTAACCAATCTATGAGTAGTATTTAAACTATTCGACTTGTGTACTGCTTCGGCTTTAATACGTCAGATCAAAGTCAAGTGGGTCATAGAAGTATTTATAAAAACAAGCTGGCTACTGGCTACACTTTTTTCTTCGTTAGGTATGATTTCTTTAAAGCATAGCCTACTATGGGTGAAGGAGTGAATGAATAAGAATTTTTTTACACTCGTCTCTTTTATATATTTGGTTATGGAAATGGAATTATCAGATCCTAATGGATTGGAAGTCTTATATTTATGGTCTGAGAATGGTACTTAAACTCATCTGCAACTTGGGCTTCTATCTTATAGTCTTGAATTAATCCCTAATTTCTGAGTATTGATTCGACGACTTTTGTACCAAATTACTACTAATATGAGATTAGCAAAACAGTAGATGAAAAAATACTCAATTTTTATAAGCATCTGGTAAAGTTAAGTTCTCTATCATCAGGTTGAGTGTTAAATTTTATCAAACTAGGGCAAAGATAAGATGGACATGCAAAATAATTTAAGTTGACATATGACCCCTCAACTTTTTATTGGCCTATCACCTATCGAATTGAATGTATTCACCTAGAATTTTGGTTGATTGACTATGGTTGATATACAGCCACGCCTATATTTCAATATTGTGGTTACCAAGATTGAGTTCAACTCCATTCTAATTGAACTTCGTGTAATGGAAAATTGAAAATTTATCTTTTATTATTTTGGTATAGATGTATTTCTTTTATCGAAAATGTCCAGCCATTGGTATGAATTTCAATGGGACAATTGGATTCATGCCACTTTCTCTATCTTGATGTTTTCGACTGCCCTATCATCATTCTCTAATCTTTTAACCTATCTTTGTTTGGCCTCATGAAAATGTTATCTACATGACTAGTCTTTTTTCCAATAATTTACACATACTTGTGTTTTCATAACCTGGGTTTCTTTTTCTTCTAACATTTCAAGTCTGATTACCTAATTTGGATTTTCGTTTCTAAATATTACCAACTCTTTTGAAAGATGAAGTGATTAGTTAGCTAAAACTTGTGAATTAATTTGAGTATGGCAAATACTCTACTCATTCACATAAACCGGACAATCTTTAATAAATTTTATTTGAAAGAACTACAACTATTGCAAACAAAAGTGAATGAAATAAATTCAAAGAGTATAGTTTTGGAAGTTGTTTAATCCAAAACTAGGTAATTGTCAAAAAAATCGAAGTAAAAGTACTTTATGGCAGAGGTACCAATAAGGTAATAATAGTATTTGAGTTTTAAGTGAATGACTAATCCATCTTTTCTAATTCCTTCTTATGTTGATTTTCCAACAAGTAGAAAGAAAAAACATGGAGCGTGTAATAATGGTATAGTTGAGTGAGAAAACATCCCCCAGGGAAAAAGGTAAGAGATTGGTCCCACAAAGCCACAAGTAGGTCTCCTTTAATAACTCTAATCTGATTTAGTTTACGTGAATTCTCTATATTTTGTTTTAGTAAATGTAAAACAACAAAGAAGAAGTACTTTTTTTTTGTTAAACAACAAAGAAGAAGTAAGAAATCACTATATTTGATACGTCTATCTTGAAATCAAAAAATTATATTGTATAGTTTTATTATCTAGTTGCGTCTACAAAGAGATACCGATTGAACTCCAAAGCAAAATAACGAGGAAACAAAATGAGACACTATGTTGTAGCACTAAAAAGAGATACAATAGATGACTTGAAAAATGGGGCCGAACACATTCTGAATGTCGGTGTGGGCGACGCTCCTGTTAGACAGACTCTTTGGGTCTCAGGACCATTTAGCATTAGTGCAGTGAAAGTGTTTAGTATTTTAAACATGAAAAAGAAATGGTTTTTTTTTTAATATAGAAATAGAATGAACACACAACATTATTAAAGGTGGGAGATCCTACCTATATTAATAAAACCTAAACAAGAAAACAGCTGGATCGCATCTACCCTTTTTGTCTCTTTCTTACTCTATTGCTACTACTATCCCCCTAGTTATAACTCTACATTATGTACTTATGTTGTTTGACGTATCGTATCGGTAAAACTACCGTATCAGTCTCTTTTACTTCATTATTTCATCAGAAAAAAAAAAACCTCTTTTACTTCACCAGATAGATGTGGTACTTTTTTGTGTCTATTACTTAATGACTTATTAAGAAAGAATTAAATGCAATTAAAGTTTATTAATAGATCTTTTAAATTCTAGTTCATCAAGACAGGGCATTATAGTGTAGTCAAAAGACATACTCAAATAGAGTGTAGACTCTCGGTAATTTCAGATTGTTACATATTAAAAATCTATCATTAGATTTCACATTCTAGATAAATCTTTTTGATAAATAACAATTATAATGATCTGATTGAACCAGACTTAACTGAACCATACCGATTAGTTTTTCAGTAAGTTATATCAGACGAAATATTTTTGAATAAAAAAACGATCACAGTTTTATAAAGAACCACCTGAGTTGCTCCATTCATAGTGATTTGTTTGTGTTTATTTGAGAATGATTTGTCCGAATCAATTATTTGATACTATTAAAATACTACACGTTCCTAGAACAAAATCATGACCGAAAGAGAATGTTTGTGGGGCCGCGTAATCTCGTTAAATCGGCGAAATAAACAATAACGAAAAACACGGTTTATCGATAAATCGGTATTCCACGTGTGTCTCTTAGTTTCCAATATTACGTCTTAAAAATAGTAAAAAGAAAACAAGTGGAGAGACGCTTAAAGATAGTATGAAACAGAGTGTGTATTCTTCTAGATTCAACATCTTCTTTCTTTTAGAGAGAGAGAGAAAGTTAAAAAGAAATTTATTCACTCTGTATCTACTTTTTTTCTCTCACTAGAATCTCTTCATCTTCAGTAGTCTCGTCAATCATCGATCTAGGGTTTTATCATTTCTGTCGAGGTCCCTGTTCATGTAACAAGTTGTTTTCACCGTCCTCTGTGATCGATATTTCAACTGATTAACAAGTGATACTTTGGTTCTCATTTTGATGTTTGAAGATTGAATTGATATTCAGATCTGAACGTTTTCTGGTTGAAGATGATTGTATGGAGAAATGATTGATATGGTGAATTGTACTTGCAGAGAGCTCTGTTTTTTAGGTTTTTTGCGAGAATTTCTAGTTTGAAGTTCTTGGTTTCTCACTCTAACTTAGGTTATTATTTTGATTTTTGCAGGTTTTCTTACTGGCATTTGGAATTTCAAGTGTAACGGGGAGAAGATTACTGTGTATTATTTCCTTTTCTAGTTTAACTCTTTCGTGAAAAATCTAGGGTTCTTCGTCCGTTTCACTTATGAACTTTGAAGATTTGAAGATTGTTGTTGTCATGTTTCAATTGCTCAGATTTTGAGGAACCGTTTAAATTTTTTCCGAATCTTTAGGAGAGAGAAATCATCCAAGTGTTCTGATTTCATACCAGGAGGGGTTTTGAAATTTGAACTCCTTAACGGCTCTTTCTATCAGTACATTCCCAATAATATAGGGTTTCAGAATTTAAACCCTCATTTTGTTCTGTAACGTTTTGACTGTTTCAAACTTCATTTCTCTGATTCTCTCTCTCTTTTTCATTGCTTTCCTCTTTTGTGAAATTGTAACCCTAAAACATTAAAGAAAAATGCAGCGTCCTAATCAACCTGAAGATTTCTCTTTAAAGGAGACCTCCCCACATCTTGGTGGTGGAGGTATTGCTGGTGATAAGCTTACCAGTACTTATGATCTTGTTGAACAAATGCAGTATTTGTATGTTAGGGTTGTTAAAGCTAAGGATTTACCAGGAAAAGATGCATCAGGAAGCTGTGATCCTTATGTAGAAGTCAAGCTTGGGAACTACAAGGGAACAACCCGCCATTTCGAGAAGAAATCAAACCCTGAATGGAATCAAGTGTTTGCGTTCTCGAAAGATCGAATTCAATCCTCTGTTGTGGAAGTTATGGTGAAAGACAAGGATTTGGTGAAGGATGATATTATTGGTAGGGTTATGTTTGATCTCAATGAAGTTCCGAAACGGGTTCCGCCTGACAGTCCGTTAGCTCCACAATGGTATAGATTGGAAGATCGAAAGAGCGATAAAGTTAAAGGAGAGCTTATGTTGGCTGTTTGGATGGGAACCCAAGCTGATGAAGCATTTCCAGAGGCGTGGCATTCTGATGCAGCGACAGTAGGTGGTGAAGGGCATACGAACATCCGATCGAAGGTATATGTTTCTCCCAAGCTTTGGTATCTTAGGGTTAATATAATTGAAGCTCAGGACTTGCAACTTAGCGATAAAACTAGATTCCCGGAAGTTTATGTTAAAGCAATACTAGGAAATCAGGCTTTGAGAACTAGAGTTTCTCAGAGTAAGACTATTAATCCATTGTGGAATGAGGATTTGATGTTTGTAGCAGCTGAACCATTTGAGGAACACTTGGTTTTGAGTGTGGATGATAGGGTGGGACCAAATAAAGATGAAATCTTGGGCAAGTGTGTGATTCCTTTACATATGGTTCAAAGGAGATTAGATCATAAACCTGTGAATACAAAGTGGTTTAATCTCGAGAAACATACGGTTGTTGAAGGGGAGAAGAAGAAAGAAACTAGGTTCGCCAGTAGGATTCATTTGAGGATCTGTCTGGATGGTGGTTATCACGTTCTTGATGAGTCCACTCACTATAGTAGTGATCTTAGACCAACAGCGAAGCAATTGTGGAAGCCAAGCATTGGGGTTCTTGAATTAGGAATATTATCTGCTAATGGGTTGTTGCCGATGAAGACCAAAGATGGGCGAGGCACTACAGATGCTTATTGTGTGGCGAAGTATGGGCAGAAATGGATCAGGACAAGAACAATTATAGACTGCCCTACTCCAAAATGGAACGAGCAATACACGTGGGAAATTTTTGATCCATGTACTGTGATAACAATTGGAGTGTTTGATAATTGCCATCTACAGGGAGGTGATAAGTCTAGCGGAGCCAAGGACTCGAAGATCGGGAAGGTGAGGATTCGGCTTTCAACACTTGAAACTGACAGGGTTTACACTCACTCGTATCCTCTTCTGGTTCTACATCCTTCTGGCTTGAAGAAGATGGGTGAAATTCAATTAGCGGTGAGGTTTACATCGTCTTCTTTCATTAACATGTTGCATATATACTCACAGCCACTATTGCCCAAAATGCACTATCTTCATCCATTATCTGTTACTCAACTTGATAACTTGAGACACCAAGCAACTCAAATAGTTTCGATGAGGCTAAGTCGTGCTGAGCCACCATTAAGGAAGGAAGTCGTGGAATATATGCTAGATGTTGATTCACACATGTGGAGTATGAGGAAAAGCAGAGCAAATTTTTTCAGAATCATGGGAGTTTTCGGCAGCGTTATCGCCGTCGGCAAATGGTTCGGCCAAATATGTCAATGGAGAAATCCTCTTACCACAATTCTCATTCATATCCTTTATATAATACTTGTTCTATACCCAGAGCTAATCCTTCCAACTATCTTTCTCTACCTATTCTTGATCGGCATATGGTACTACCGATGGAGACCGAGAAATCCCCAACACATGGATGCGCGATTATCACTTGCTGATAGTGTACATCCTGATGAACTTGACGAAGAATTCGACACTTTTCCTACTTCTAAACCTACCGATATTGTAAGAATGAGATATGATCGATTGAGAAGTGTTGCAGGTAGGATACAAACGGTGGTCGGTGACTTAGCAACTCAAGGCGAAAGATTGCAGTCTTTGCTTAGTTGGAGAGATCCAAGGGCTTCAGCTCTGTTTGTTTTATTCTGTTTGATAGCTGCTGTTATTCTTTATGTTACTCCATTCCAAATTGTGGCTCTTCTCTTTGGTTTTTATGTGTTAAGACATCCTAGGTTTCGTCAGAAGCTTCCTTCCGCTCCTCTAAATTTCTTCCGAAGGTTGCCAGCGAGAACTGATAGCATGTTATGAGTAGCCATTGATCCTGTAATGTCATCTCTTCTTGAAGCTCGGGTTATTCTTCTTAGCCGATGGTGAGCTATGGGCTATGGTATGACTTGTAATTTTAGTTTCGTCTAAATTTTGTTGCAGTTATCTTATAATCTGTTTATGTAATTTCTAGTAGTTCTCTTGTGAAAGTCTTTGTTTTTGGTAATCAATGAATGTGATATTGTATTCTGTTCATATTCTGTTGTTTCGACTAAATATATAACAATGTTTGTTAGGTTACAATATGATTGGAAAAGGATAGCTCCTCACTTATAGCTAGGAATTTATGCTTCGACTTTTCAACCCACATAACTTTTAAGTGCATGCAACAGATGATTATCTCTGAGGATTGGAGAGTGGTGGACTTGGGAGGAATGTTAGTTTCAAATAAAAGGAAGAATGGTGTGGACAATGAATTGAGTGACTGACTACTCACTAGCTGGGATGGGGACGGTGGGGGAATAGTGCAACTTTTTGAAGGATGATAGCGTAACAATAGAATAAACACCCTAGTGAATGTCATTACATTGTATGACATTGATACATTAAGATTATTGAATAAATTACATAACACTACGAATATCCTAAAGACCATACAAGCGAACCCTAGAAGTCTTCGGAAACATGTATAAAGAGTTTATATAAGATAGTCCAAAACACAGTTGAGCATGTGGGTCTTAAACATATGCTTCTACAGTGTTTTAGGACAACTTCAGGGCTGATAAGATGAGACGCAAATTTAGGCCACCACGATAATTTCAAGAGGGTCTCCCTATTATTGGCGATATATTTTCTTACTTGTCTGAAATGTGCCTTGAGGGGAGGCAACACTTTGGAGGTGGTATAGGTTTGGAAGAAATGACTATTCATGGGATGGACGGGAATAAAATGCATTTTTGAACCAGTACACTTGTCCATGTCATGATGCTAAAATGTATGAGGAGTTCTATTTGCATCCTCATTTGTGATAAAACCATTCTCCGAGTAAGTTTGACCTTAGTCAAACTGCTTTGATTTTAAAGTTCTATAAACAAGTGTGTTTTCTTTCTCCCCTCATGTTTTAAGAAGTAGAAACAAAGAATAAAAAACTTGAATTATAGTCGTTGCGATGGGGAATACTGCTTTAGTCGGGGCTATATGAGAATTTGGATTGGGAAAAGAATTGATTGATCACGCATTGTATGCTCCCGGTCCCAACCACCTTTTCTTTATATTCATATTGTCAAGAAGTCGGTCCATAGGTGACCATTGCCGGTTAAAAAAACAAGTCCTCTTTGGGTGGCTCTAAAGGCATCGGGCCAAAAGGTTGTTAGCGAGCACCCATTTCGCTGACTCGGGTCAATGTCATTGACCCGAGTTCTCTATAAGCACTCGGATCAACTAATTTGGGTGAAGTTCATTTCCGTTTTCTTCTTTTATCTTCTTCTTCCAAAACAAAATTGTTTTTTCTTCCAAAACAAAATCCTAGGTTGTGCAATACTACCGACATTCTCTGATCAACGACATCGACACCTACCGGCGACTAGGGGTGTACACGAGCCGAGCTCTTAACGAGCTGCTCGAGCTCGGCTCGACTATTGCTCGTGCTCGACTCGAATATTAACGAGCCCGAGCTTAACACGAGCTCAAAATCAAGCTCGTTTACATAAACGAGCCGAGCTTGAACATTCTTTAGTGTATCACGAGCTACTCGTGAACAGCTCGTTTAACATACTCTTATAATAGTATAGTACATAATTACGTATTAGTATTGAAACTTGTACATGAAATATCAACCATTAAAAAATTATCGGAATATGAATCATTAATCATTATAATTGTATGTGACAAATGATCATTGAAGTATTTTGATGATTTAGAAAGTTTTAATTTGAAGTATTTTGATAAACGAGCTTAAAACAATGCGAGCTCAAGTTCGAGCTCTTTCAAACTTATATGAACCGAGCTTGAACAAGTGGACAATTACTCGAATGAGTTCAAGCTCGAGCTCGACAGTCAAATACACGAACCGAGCTTGAACATCTTACTACTCGGCTCGGCTCGACTCCAGTACACCCCTACCGGCGACCACTCAAATAAACATAACCATCAATTCGAGTGAGATATTCATCTTTCGACTGTGTTATATCGTCTTCTTAAAGGAGTAAAGGTCCACTATCATCGATATTCTTAGGTCTCGAATCAGCTGATCCGTTTGGTCCTCTTTGGTCCCGGATCAGCTAATCCGTTTGGTCCTCTTTGGTCCCGGATCAGCTGATCTGTTTGGTCCTCTTAGGTTCCGGATCAGCTGATCTGTTTGGTCCTCTTAGGTCCTGGATCAGCTGATCCATTTGGTCCTCTTAGGTCTCAGATCAACTGATTTGTTTGGTCCTCTTAAGTCTTGGATCAGCTGATCCCTTTGATCCTCTTAGGTCTCGGATCAACTGATCTGTTTGGTCCTCTTAGGTCTCGAACTGGTCTAATCCGTCCAATAGATTTTTAGGACAAATTAAAATTTTCATCTTTCATCACTATCCGTCTTCACCAAATGATTGTTGATTCTAACACTTAGAGAGTGAAAGGACTGATTGAGAGTAAGAGAGTTGACGAGGAGGTTCGGTTCTTTCCAAAGCTTAGAGAGAGAAAATCTCGGTTTGGGAGTTTCGTCTGGTTTTGAGAGAAACAGATGGAGGCGTTAGGGTTAACTCGTTTGGACCGGTGCTTACAGATTTGGACGGTGCTAATAGAGAAAAGAGTTGTTGGACCTGGTTCTAATAGAGTCGCCCACTGACAACTGTTTGGCTCGGTGCTTATAGAAGCACCCGTCATCTTTTCTTCCTTCCACTCGACCTTCACCGCTAATTTCGTCTCTTTCTTCTCATTTTTTCCCTTTCTTTCACTCTCCCTGTCTCTATCTCCATCTCTCTCCTTTTGAATCTAGAAAGAGGGGGTAGACAGTTGAGATGTCAATGGGATGGAACCAACCAAGCAACCATTTTGGGTGTGCGTGGAAGGGGTTGAGTCACTTTGGATTTGCTTCACCACCAAGTAAATATGCCTAGAGATGCTGCCAGCACCACTTTCAGACGTTTACCACTTTACCCTCAAGAATAGAATCAAGATCTGCCTCCTCAATTGGCACGTGTAAGTGTTGTCCCCACTTTGCTTTTCTATAATTTCCTTTTTTTCTCGTCCGCTCTGGGGCTTGTGGCTCTGGTTAGCAAGAAGAGGTAGGTCAGTCAGTCTAATTAGGGAGATTTGATTAGGTTAGAGTGTTTGAGGCTTTGAGCCAATAATTGCCGTATGGGAGGGGCTAAAGGCCCTCGGCGACAATGATATAGGCTCCCGAATTACACACAAATTATAAGAGGTCCCTAGTGTGATTCGGGCACCTACAACATTTTCACTGGGAGCTTTTAACCGCACCCTTGAAGTATTAAATCCTCTCTTTTTATTTTCATTTTAACCTTCACTATACGTCTATACCATTGTCTCACTACCTTAAATAGATGTGCAACTTCAGGTAAGGGGCTCTCATTCATTTTAAAACTTAGATAAACATGAAGCCCTTTGCTTGGGGGTTCTAGACGAGGAAACCCTTTACTTGAAAACCAAACGTGGAGGGGGTGGGGGAAGGAAAAGAGAAACTGACATAAATGGTGGTATTCGGAGTCGAAGATGTTGGTGGTAGGTGAAGATGAAATACTGAAAACAAACATAACCACATCTTATCTTCAAATATAAAAATGATTGTCAATCTTGATTGGATCATTTGGAATAACCCAAAAAATTTCATGCCCCCAACCCAAACTAGATGTTTTTAAAGAAATGGCCTTGTGAGATTTACTACATTTTAATACTGTGATTATATATCGTATATGTAATTCTTGGTTTTCAATAGTTCGAGACATGATCAACATATTAGTCTAGACACGTAGACTATCGCTAAGGACTTTTTTGTTGTTGAAAGGCTAGGGACTTCAATTCCATAACAATTGTTTTTTTGCTGGCCATAAAATGTACATATTAAAAACATAGTTGTCATCTAATGTCTTAATCAACTAGGACCACAATCCCTCATTGGCATGAAAAAGAGTCACGACAATGGTCCACCAGTTGTTATGAAAATCAATAACTCTTTGACGAATTTGGAGTGGGAAGGTGAGAGGAGTGCTTTGAGTGACATAAAGAAGTGAGAGGGACCTTACTACCGTACCAAGAAATGAAATTCTATGCCCCACCACCTATGAAACCAACCCATCTTGCACAATAATCAAAGCTCACGTATGGTAAGACTTGGAAGAGCTTTGACACAAAAAGAAAAAAACTAAAGCTACTGGAGCAAGATGACATCAATGGTTTCAAAGTGTACATTTAAAGATGTTGAAAGTGATCGAAGTTAAAATTATAAAATACAACTATAATAATCAGTAAACAGCTATTTACAGAATGGAATTAGTGATACCACTTGCTTACGACCACTGAAAACTTGAAGGGAGACATCATACAAAATCTCCAAAGGTAAGTCTACAAATGGTTAAAGACATTGTGGTTTATCGAGGACAATGCCTTCAGCTATTTTTGACCTAACGACTGAAGGAACACCATTAGGTCAATGGTGAAGTCATTTGATCAACTCTTGACTTTCCTTTCTAACAAAAGGTAGCCCACCAACAATTTTCGACGGACGACCTTCAGCTATATTTTTCTCTTCTTATTTTTCTCTCTTCTTCCTTCTTATTTTCTTGTTTTATTCTCGTATCTCTCTTCTCCCTCCTCTCTCTCTCTCTCTCTCTCTCTCTCTCTCTCTCTCTCTCTCTCTCTATATCTCTCTCTCTCCATCGAAGAAAATGAGCTCCTTTCGTCGTCGGTCTGGTAAACCAACTTTGAATTAAGGTCGCAGTTTGGAAGTGGGCAGACAACGACTATTGGTCGGAGAAGATGATGAGGTGGCATAATGGAGATAAAAAAAAATTTGGTGAAAACTAATTACTTTCATGCTTGGTTTTTGTACCAACTTTTAGGACATTGCCCTTGACCATCAAGATTGCAAATTACGTTGTTTCCAACAACTTTATGCATTGTGTGTATAAAATCTCCAAAACCTAAACTCTTCTGAATTAAGTCTAAAACAAATTTAGATGGTAATTGGTAAATGAGGCTTACTTGTTTAATTTAAAACAAAAATTAATTTCTTCGAAAAGAAAATTGGAAACTAGTTGGAGCATTGATCCCACATTTGTGGGAAAGATTCAATATACTCCCCATTTACTCAAATGCATGAGTAGAAAGATGTAAAAATGATGGGTGCCCAAAAATACGGATTTGTACATTTGATAGTGGGACCTAGAATGATATAGATGATGAAGCATTAAAATATGTCTTGATCCAACAGATCTAGCATGACAGAAAAAAAAAAAGGGCATTAAAATAATAGTAAGGGGATAATAAATAAGATGTTCTTGGCACGTGCCAACAACCCCCGACCATAGTTCTTTCCAGTTGCCTCGGGTTCTCTCTGTTATTTCGGATTTTCCTCCCTCCCCCCCTAGACACAAAAAACATAAAAATAAAGAGTAAAGTAAAGAAAGAAAGAAAGAAGTTGATCAGAAAGAAAATTCAGAAGTGGTTTCAGTACTACTATTACTGTTTTCTTCTTCCTTTAGATTCAGATCTCCAGACCCACACTTTCTCTCTCTAAACTCTATACTCTACACTCCACTCACAACACAATACAAGAGAGAGAAAATAGAACCAAAGTTTAGAGTTTTAGAGAGAGAAAGAGTTCCATACACTAACATTTTTCAAATTTTTTTACTTTACCAACTTCTATTACTTCATTCATAATCGATCTAGGGTTTTGAAGAATTTGTTCCAGTTCTCAACATTTCCTAAGGTAAGCTTCTTACTTCAGCATTGTTCATCTTCTTTTTACGCCATTTCACTGTTCAGTACGTAAAAAGTAGGTTTTGATTACAAAAAACTTGATGGTTTTCATTTTAATGGGTGTTTTAGTTTAGATCTGAAGATTTTGGTAAAGGGTTGTTTTTTTTTCATGAATCAGTGGATATTGTGAAAAATGCATGAGGGTTTATAAGTTTTTTGTTCATTGTATTTTGTTTCTGATACCTAATGTTTGATTGTCGTTTTGATTTTACAGGTTTTCTTCACACACTAGGATCTGCAAGTTTCAGAGAGGCCATTAATGTATCTTCATTGGTCTTACTTTTTGTCAGCTCTTCTGAGGAAAATCTAGGGTTTCACTTTCACATTTAAGATTCTCTTTCTTCTCTCTGTTTCTCATTAAATAACTCAGTTACAAAGTTAGAAGGTTTGCTGTTTAAAAGTTTGACCATCTCTGTTTCTAAGGAAACAAACCCTTTTCACCTCTATCAAAAACCTCAAGAACTTAGCTTTTCAAATTCCTTGACTGCCCTTTTTCATGAGGTATCTCTAGTTTTTGAGAACTTCTGAGAAAAGAGGAGTTTTCTTCAAAGGGTTTCTGCAAGTTTCTTCCTCCTACATTTGTATCCCCTGCTTTTTGTTCTTGTAGTTGAGATGATGCAGCGACCTCACCCAACGGAGGATTTCTCCTTAAAGGAGACCTCACCCCATCTCGGTGGTGGTCTCGCCGGTGATAAGCACACTAGTACTTATGATCTTGTTGAGCAGATGCAATATCTGTATGTTCGCGTCGTGAAAGCTAAAGATTTGCCGACGAAAGACGTTACAGGAAGCTGTGACCCATATGTGGAAGTGAAGCTTGGAAACTATAAGGGTACTACTCGTCACTTCGAAAAGAAGACAAACCCTGAGTGGAATCAAGTATTTGCATTCTCAAAAGATCGAATCCAAGCTTCTGTTGTTGAGGTTTTGGTGAAAGATAAAGATTTTATGAAGGATGATTTCATGGGTCGGGTTTGGTTTGATCTCAATGAAGTGCCTAAGCGTGTTCCACCAGATAGTCCTTTAGCCCCGCAATGGTATAGATTGGAAGATCGAAAAGGTGATAAAGTTAAAGGAGAGCTTATGTTGGCTGTTTGGATGGGTACCCAAGCTGATGAAGCGTTTCCAGAGGCGTGGCACTCAGATGCAGCAACTGTAGGTGGTGAAGGTCATGCTAACATTCGGTCGAAGGTATATGTTTCTCCCAAACTTTGGTATCTTAGGGTTAATGTGATTGAAGCTCAGGACTTGCAACCTGGTGACAAGGTAGGGTACCCAGAAGTTTACGTTAAAGCAATACTTGGAAATCAAGCATTGAGAACTAGAGCATCTCAGAGCCGGAATATTAACCCACTGTGGAACGAGGACTTGATGTTTGTAGCATCTGAACCGTTTGAAGAACACTTGATATTGAGTGTGGAAGATAGAGTTGCACCAAACAAGGATGAAGTATTGGGTAAATGTGTAATTCCTCTACAGAGCGTGGATAGGAGACTGGATCACAGAGCTGTGAATACAAGATGGTTTAATCTTGAGAAGCACGTTGTTGTTGATGGAGAAAGGAGGAAAGACAATCGTTTTGCTAGTAGGATTCATTTGAGAATTTGTTTGGATGGCGGGTATCATGTATTGGACGAGTCAACTCACTACAGTAGTGATCTTAGACCCACAGCAAAGCAGTTATGGAAGCCAAGCATTGGGGTTCTAGAATTGGGAATTTTGACTGCAAATGGTTTATTGCCGATGAAAACCAAAGATGGGCGAGGAACTACAGATGCTTATTGTGTGGCTAAATATGGGCAGAAGTGGATCAGAACAAGAACAATTATTGATTGTCCTACTCCGAAATGGAATGAGCAATACACTTGGGAGGTTTATGATCCGTGCACTGTTATTACGATTGGGGTTTTTGATAACTGTCATTTACATGGAGGGGATAAATCAAATGGTGCAAAGGACTCGAGGATCGGGAAGGTGAGAATTCGTCTTTCTACGCTTGAAGCTGATCGGGTTTATACTCACTCTTATCCTCTTCTGGTTTTACATCCTTCTGGGTTGAAGAAGATGGGCGAAATTCAATTGGCTGTAAGATTTACATGCTCTTCTTTGCTCAATATGATGCATATCTACTCTCAACCACTATTACCTAAAATGCACTATCTTCATCCATTGTCTGTCACTCAACTCGATAACTTAAGGCACCAAGCTCATCAAATTGTATCTATGAGGCTAAGTCGTGCCGAGCCACCATTAAGGAAAGAAGTTGTGGAGTATATGTTAGATGTTGATTCACATATGTGGAGTATGAGAAAGAGTCGAGCTAACTTTTTCAGGATTATGGGAGTTCTGAGTGGATTAATTGCAGTTGCTAGATGGTTCGATCAAATATGTGTTTGGAAAAATCCTCTTACAACTATTCTGATTCACATACTCTTTATAATACTTGTTCTATACCCGGAACTGATTCTACCCACCATTTTTCTCTACTTGTTCTTGATTGGTGTTTGGTACTTTCGTTGGAGACCAAGAAAGCCACCTCACATGGATACCCGACTCTCACATGCCGAGAATGTTCATCCAGACGAACTTGACGAAGAATTTGATACCTTTCCTACTTCTCGACCTTCTGATATAGTAAGGGCGAGATATGATCGATTGCGAAGTGTAGCTGGAAGGATTCAAACGGTGGTCGGTGACTTAGCAACCCAAGGAGAAAGATTGCAGTCTCTGCTTAGTTGGCGAGATCCGAGAGCCACATCTCTGTTTGTTACTTTCTGTTTGATTGCTGCCATTGTTCTTTATGTGACTCCTTTTCGAGTGGTTGCCCTTATCACAGGCTTTTACGTGTTAAGGCATCCTAGGTTCCGTCACAGGCTCCCTTCAGTTCCACTCAACTTCTTCCGAAGATTACCTGCCAGAACTGATAGCATGTTATGAGAAGCCATTAATGTTTGGAATTTGATCTCAAATCACTACTGATCAGTTGTCTCCATACTGAAGTATAAATGGCAGGAAGGATATGTTTTTATCAGAGAGATTTATGGTTGAATTGTTCTGTTATGAGTTTGTAACTTTGTATTTTTTTTTCCCTCAGTAGACATGAATGATGATGCATATCTGTAGTTTGTTTGTGTTAGTTTTCGATTTCTCCTTCTTGAAGCTTCTTTATTATGTTTCCCAAATTGAGTTCTATTTTCTGTAATCAATGAATGAATGTTGATCTCTACATCTGTTTGTATTTTTTCATTTTCACTTTTGTGTGTTTCAATTTGGGTGGATTTTCCCAACACTTTAGTAGGTATAACTAGAACTCAATTGAAGAAGAATTGGTGCTACCTCTGAAATGGTTGTCTCAAAAGCAGTTCATGTGGGTGCAAGATCCTCAGTCCATCAGCACTGTTCAGATTACAGAGGATTATATTACTCATTTGACTGACACTGCACAAAAGAAAGGACTTGGTGATTTTGAGTTCGACTCTGTTGACCTATTAGGTAATGTGGGTCAAGATGACTCTAGAGCTGATTGTTGAGGAAAAGAATATCTCAAGTGGTGATCAGTAATGGGTTGAACAAGAGTTTGTTGGAGCAGCTCTAGGAAAGAAAGAGAGAAACCTTATCTTCATTTCCATTCCATATAGAGATTTGGTGGTGGTAATGGTCGGAAGTGTTGCCACAAAGCCCAACAGAGATTTGGTGGTGGTGGTAATGGTTGGAAATGGTGATAGTGGTGGTAAATATGAAGATTAAAGACCACTTAACATTTGAATGATCTCGACGTAACTACACACACCTTGGAACAAAGCTTGATCTCGCGGAAAGATTAGTATAAGGGCACTTAACATCCGGCCTACACCCATGCGAAGAAAATCCTTGTCTAGTGTGAATATAGGCTTGGCTACTTGGTGTGGGTGTTACCTAAATGAAGAAAAATCGTAGGGGTCGGGACTGGTTTTATATTATTCACTAAATTCTAGAGCTTTGTTACCCTGCAAAGTCTTGTTTAACTAGTACAAGAGAGGTGTCAACAACTCTTGATTGGAGTAGCAAGAGGTATAGTCTTCCACTTTAGAGGTCAAGGTTGAGGAACACTGAGCAAATTCAAAAAAAGCGTCTAAGAGGTTTTCAGGCGCCTTCAATAACACCCTTTCCCACACACACTCTCAAATTTGCCTCAAGAGAAGTGTCTTTAACATTTATAGGAGTGCCTTCAAATCTTACCTGGCTGATTACAAATTATTATTTTTTGAACATTTAACTATAATGGTCATTGCAATTTTTTTTTTTTGAAAGAATGGTCATTGCAATTGATACATCGATACAATGTAATAGACACAAAAATTGTCGAATTACTACTGGTCTAAAGCCCGAGGAAATTAATGGCCTAAAGCATAAGATATTACTTTATCCATACCCAAATTCAATATTTCTAGATTTACACTTCCATGAGATCGAACTTGGAACTTCCGTATTGTAGAGTAAATGCACTTGCCAACTGAGCCACCAGTTGTTGGTATGGCTGATTATAATTATTTAAGTTGAAAATAATCATTACAACCATTAATCTCTAAAACATAATATTGAGAAATAAAAACACATTCCTTGAGGTCATAGAATTATTTTATCTTAAGTCAATATGATTAATTAATCCTTATAATAATCATGTAAGTTAAGAAAAAGTAATTTAAAAAGAAAATTGAGAAAAATGGTGTAACTTTTCTTCCTTTTACTACCTGATCTGGGCTATTTCCCTAATGGCCCCCTACTTTGTGACCAGCTTCCTGCCTGGCCCCCTACTTTACAAGAAATATCCATATGACCCCCTTCCGTTATAACACCGTTACTCTCTCTCTTCCATTTCTTTTCTCTCTCCTCCAGCATGTTTTCTCTCTCTGCCACCTCGTTAAACCAGCCACATCATCGTCTTCACCGGCAGGGTCGCCGGCCGGCCAAATTTTCGGCCGGCGACCTTCAAACTTTTTTTTTCTCTCTCTCTAAAAAAAAATATATTTATAAAAATTCTCTCACCTCTCTCTCTCTAACTCCGGCGAAGGGAATTCGCCGGAGTTAGAGAGAGAGAGGTGAGAGAATTTTTATAAATATTTTTTTTTTTAGAGAGAGAGAAAAAAAAAAATATTTGAAGGTCGCCAATATTTAAAAAAAATTCTCTCACCTCTCTCTCTCTAAACTCCGGCGAAGGTTTCCCTTCGCCGGAGTTAGAGAGAGAGAGGTGAGAGAATTTTTATAAATTTTTTTTTTAGAGAGAGAGAGAAAAAAAAAATATATTTGAAGGTCGCCGGCCGGAAATTTGGCCGGCGACCCTGCCGGTGAAGACGATGATGTGGCTGGTTTAATGAGGTGGCAGAGAGAGAAAACATGCTGGAGGAGAGAGAAAAGAAATGGAAGAGAGAGAGTAACGGTGTTATAACGGAAGGGGGCCATATCGATATTTCTTGTAAAGTAGGGGGCCAGGCAGGAAGCTGGTCACAAAGTAGGGGGCCATTAGGGAAATAACCCTTAAAACTTATAGGAAAGAAACCAAAGATTCATCCTTATTATAATGCTAGTCAGAAAATGGGAAGCCATCATTGAAGAAAGGGAAAATAAGGATTTTGTAGTCAAAAGAAAAACAAAACAAAACGAATCACATTCAATGTAGTTGAAATTTTGAAACAGAAACCCTAGATAGACAAGAAGTAATAAAAGGAGATCAATAACTTTCTATTTTTAGTATGTTAGAAATTTGTTCACAGGCATTAGGACCCACCTTTCTGTTTGACATGGTGATTTGATTTCGGTTCTAATTTTGGTGTAGTGTTTATCCTCATCTACTACTACTTCTACTAACCCCATTTACTCTTGATATTAGAGGGGGTTATCTTTAATTTGTGACCAAGTAGAAAGTTTAGCTACCCTATTTGTCTAAAATTCTGTATTATGTTTGTGTTAGTCAAAATTAACCGTCAAAATACAAAGAAATTATTTGAAAAGAAGGGTAAAAAAAAATGATTGTTAAATTTGACAGACAACTAAAGAGAAGTTGATTTATTTCATCAAAATAAAAAAGAGAAGTTGATTTCTTCAATTGCTATTTTATAAATTTGAGTGTTGGACGAACAATATACTTTTTTTTTTTTGATGAAGGACGAACAATATACTTAGAACGGCAACATGATACAAGCCTTCCTGGTCGAGATGGATTTTATTTTTTATCATACAATATTTCCGAATGGTTAGACTTGGTCTACTACTATTGAATCATTCTTCATGTAAATTTATACAAAATATTATATTAAGTTGACATTGGTGAGGTCTTACTTTTTTTAAAGATAGAATTGTTAATTCTGTGTGGCCATTTTTTTTTTTTTTGGCTAAATCAATTGCTATGTCAATCACGTGTGTTTGTCTCATGTTTACATGTGCTTTCCACTTGTTCTAGGGTCGAGAAAAGTTGAGTCACTTATTGACCTAAAATTCTTTCCTTCATCAAAAGCATTTTGATGATTCCACTCTTTTGTATGTGCAAATATTTAAACTAGGTGTTTGGTCTCACTCTCTTTCACTCTTTATTTAAGTTTTCCCAAGTAAATAATTTCTAATTAGTCCATGTTCAACTAAACTATGTAACATAAAGTGTAACTATATTTGTAAAGGAAAGTGTCTGTATGCTCAACACCTATCTCGGCCACGGAGTGTGTTCGGCAGGATTTAGAGAGACAAAGTGATTTACTTTTTATTTTGACCGGACAAATATTCCAGTCGGATTTCGACACGATATATATTGGGCATACCATCACGGCGGGTAAGAAGAGGTTAAGTCACTTTAAAGACCGTCTCAATATATTTGAATTCGTATGTGTGTTTATATATAACCAAGTACATGAGATAATTGTTTCAAGAAGAAAAAATGTAAGAGATAATCTACCCTTTCTTCTTTGTTATGGTTGTCTAAAGATATTTGTTCCTATTCTTGTTATCTTATCGACTTTTTTTTAATATGGATGTATTAATCTTTACCTAATCCACATAATTTCAACTAGTTTATATTTGGAGTTTACCGAAAACAAAATCCTAATTTCTCAACTACTAGTTAGCAAAAATAAATAAATTAATTTCTTTAATCTAGTTTACAAACTACAATTACTATTATAATGTTTGGGCGAAAAAGACGGTAACCAACTAAATTTTGTAAAGTATTTTAATCTATCTAAAATAATTAAGTTAATATTCAAATTTAATTTGAAAAGAAATTCCTTAGAAAGTATATATATTATAGAATTACATTATTGAGTAGAGGTTGTTATCAACTAGTTTTGATAAATTTATGTTAATGGTCAACTAATTGGATGGTTACACTAATGCCATCAATTTTGACTTTGATTACTCCCCCTTAAAATCAATTCAACCATGAAAAAGTATAAATATTCGAGGAATGTTTATATCATAGCTATTATTCTATTTTAATAGATACGGATATATGTTGTTTTTGTTAAACAATGAATGAAATTGAGTTATAATGTTTTGTTGTAACACCGGGACAAATTTTAATCTGGTTGGGATATTTGATTAGAGTTTATTGTGTTCTTATCGCCATAAACTTTTTTAAGCAAATAAAAGTCTTTAAAGCATCTACGAATTAATCTTATATTCTTAATTTATAATATTATTAACTTAACACTTTCATAAAGTTGATTCATACCCGTATGAAAAACTATATAATAGACAAGAAATTTGTGAAAGTAATTTACATATGATAACAATATATTCAAAGTATCACAAATTACATCAAATGCATAATAATCCTTTTCTAGACTTTTTTTTTTGTTGAATAATCTTTTTCTAGATTTTTTTTTATGAATGTAGGCATGTGCCTAATATTTATTAAGAATTTGGATTTAACACAATGTTAGCTTTGTCCATCGCCAACTTATTTACAATGCAATTAGGGATATTAGGTAATTCCCAAGTCTCATTTAACTTTAAATCGAACGCAGATTTTGCAAGTATACGAGCTACTTGGTTCACTTTCCTCGGGGAAAAGGAAACTTGCAAAGTGTCGAAGAAGGTACTTGCGATTTTGATATCTGTTACAATGTTTTGTATCTTCCAAGGAGGGGTCTTGCTTTTATCCGAGCAAACATCAACTACAAGCTTTGCATCACCTTCAATAATACACTTCCGACAACCCCTTTGATTAGCTAAATGTAAGGCTAATCTTGCCGCCTAAAATGCATAAGATTTGAATTCTGCCTCTTGTGTGTTTCTCACAAATGGACTTGCTATCCTTTTACTAAAATAACTTTCATCACTTATAATGAATGCTCTCCGCTAACCAGATATGTTTTTCCCTTATTAGGATCCATTTAGTGATCCCCTATAGTTCTAACACGTGTCGTTCACGTTATTAGAGAATGGTGCTGAAGCACCGAATCATGGACTTCATCTTTCATACCACGGGGTGGCTGCCCCTCCTTATTCTCGGAGTGGTTGGATGTAAAAAATCACACAAATTAAGGGCCCAAACAAGGGGGTCCCACTAGTTAGATACTACTTGATCTAGGTTCTTTGTAATTGGAGAGCAACTTTTATATTTGAAGAGCTACCTCTTTGCTTTAGAACAAATACCTTTTTTTCTTTGATTACTGAATGAATTTGTCTTTGTATTACTATTTGTTCACACTTGTTCTTTTCCTCTTAATACAGGTGGTGGGCTTTTATCCTTGCTGCGGTTGTTCCATAACTTTGGGCCAAAATACTTCTTGAGCCGGAACCAACCAACTAGCTTATTTTGTGGCCACTCTTTTTGACACAGAGGAACTAAAAAGGGCTTGGTTCTTATCTGTTTTGGGTATACCTTTCGATCCTTGTAAATTATTATTGGCTCATTCAGAAACGAGTAAGGTCCTTCTATTTCGTTTAGCTTTGCTATTTCGGTCACAACTTTGACATCATTTTTTACCAGTCTTGGTTCTCAGCTTCACCAATCACCCTTTGCGCCTCTACTGCAGTTTCTAACTGACTTTGCTAATTCTTTCGGCTCGAACTTCGGCAACAACCATAATTTCTAGGTGTCCAATTATAATCTTTATCGATTGTGGTGGGACATGATTTCTCTATAGAGGGAATACTGGAGGGTAACCTTGGAATCTTTGAGTTCTACTTTAAAAAATTCTCAGGACTTTGTTAAAGTCTTGATTTTTTGTTTCCATCTTGTCCTACTGGTGCGGTTCAAACTTTTTTTGGTTTTGAAGTGGTGGTCTTTCTTGGATCAGATAGTAGACAACCACTCAGACATAGTAAGATTATGTTCTTCGAAGTATCTCTCTTTTCCTCTTACCACGGAGAAGAATGTATGTTGTCGAAGACACATAATGGAGGAAACTGATTTAAATTTGATTGTCATTTTCGTTTCTTCATGTCTGTATTATCTCTTTCAAGTGTTGTAATCGTGCTTGTTTCCTAAATACTACTACAATTTCCCCTTCTAAAAAAAATTATTTTCGTATTCAACCACGCCTACTTAACACTTACACATTTCCATTTCTTTTTTTGTTTCTTATTTATGAGCGACGTTGGGTGTGAAACAAACTTTTCTGGTTAATTACATATATGTTTTTTCACTAAAAATATTTGAGTTCGAATTTCATTATTTTCTAAGAAATCAATAGAATTTGATCCAGTTATATCTAAATAAGATTATTGGTGGCTATGTAACAAAGAAGAAGAGTGATAGTAATGGTGGTGGATTGATTAGTTATTAATTTGAAGTACCATTTTTACTTAAAAAGTCCAAAATATTAGTTTTAAGGTATCTGCATTCCAAAGCTACAAAAGAAGTGTTATATGTCCAAATTCTTTTATCATATTGTGAAACTACAAAGTTTAGGAATTCTTTTACATGTGTATATTACCATATTCATGAAATTTAAAATGTATAAGCATATTTTAATAACAATTTTATGATACTAATTATTAGCATATTTCATCTCCATAATATCAATGTTAAAATTTTCGGCATAACTAAAGGCCAGCGCTTTGGGGAAAGCTAAATAGTTTCCGGGGTGTGAAATTTTAAAGGGAATATGTAAAATTTTAGAGATTTTCCGGGGAAATAAATTTTAAGGGGAAACAAAAAAAACACTCCACCTCACCTCAATCTATCTCCACCTCACCTCACTCTATCTCCACCTCACCTCACTCTCTCTCCACCTCACCTCTTTGTCTTCTCCGATTTGGTCGCCGGCCGGAAAATTTTCCGGCCGGCGACCATGAAGAAAAGAAAAAAAAAATTTCACTCTCTCTCTCTCTCTAGAAACTCCGGCGAAGGGGTTTCCCTTCGTCGGAGTTCCGGTCTGTTGAAGAACAGACCAGATCGGTATGTTCTTCAACAGACCGGAACTCCGGCGAAGAGAAACCCCTTCGCCGGAGTTTCTAGAGAGAGAGAGAGTGAAATTTTTTTATTTTTTAATGGTCGCCGGCCGGAAAATTTTCCGGCCGGCGACCTAATCGGAGAAGATAGAGGTGAGGTGGAGAGAGAGTGAGGTGAGGTGGAGAGAGAGAGAGAGAGCTGAGGTGGAGAAGTATTTTGCTTTCCCCCTAAATAAAATTGACAATTTTTGACCAAGTCTTCACAACCTCGGAAACTATTTAGCTTTCCCCAAAGCGCTGGCCTAACTAAAATTCACATCCATATAGTAACAATCTTATGTTTTGATAGGTCCCACTCAGGCTTCCGATTTTGATAAAAGGGGGACCCAACCCGACCCTTCACAACTATGTCATTTCTGACTGTTATTTGTGTACCGACATTTCACCCGATATGAGGAATGTGATTTACTTCCTTACCCTTTTTGTTTAGGAAGTTCCTTTAGGCATCGAGATTAAGAATGAGAATATATTCTTAGTATACCAAATGACATAAAAGAAGGGCCATATTAGAATATTACACTATATATATAGGGTAAAAGATTTCTCAAGAATAATTTTAGAAAAATGACTGATAGACTATTTTTTTTTTGATGAAGATCCGATAGACTTAGTAAGCGTGTTTTCCTTGCAAAAAAAAAAAAGCAAGCTTATTTTCACCTTGGTCTACCTAAGGGGGTCAATTGGGTAAAGTCGTCTTGTATTAATAAATTACTGAAAAACCGGATATACTGAAGAAGTCATTTTGATATTGTTTCAAAATAGAAAGATGAAAATCATCATCCAATTTGTGGGTTACGTACCTATAATCACAAGTTCTAAAGATGAATGATTGGAAGAATATAACATATGCTTTTTATTTGTTTATGTGACCGTTAAGTAAATACTAGCATGTCAACACTAATGTAGATCATGTATTGTGATAATACATTCTTTATAACACAGAAGACTGTTTTGTCACATATTCGAATGAGTCTTAATAGAATACAAGATATAAGACAGATCGTAAATAAGAGATCCGACGGCCAAAATGAGTTGCAGAAATAAGTACACGTATATTATTTCTGCAACTCATCTTGTCCACCGGATCTCTTATTTACGATCCGTCTTATATCTTGTATTCTATTAAGTCTTTTCTTTAAGTGCAATGGAATATGATTCTTCTATTTGAGGCAACAACCTTTTGAAGTTTAGAAGAGTTATACAAAAGATCCATGTGTTGATTGTGTAAGTGTTGTAATCTTGGTGCGTACTAACAATAATATGAGTTAACTTTTTCTTATGTTCCCAATTTGCGACTAACTGGACATCTTAGGCCCCATAAGTACGGGTTGGCAGTCCATTTTCGTCTAACCGACCAATTGGACATAGCACCCCCATTAATGCCTAACATGCCATGTTTGCCACAATATGTGCCTATATCTCCATTTTGACTGCCAATTTACTTTTCACATATAGGGGCCAAAAGAGTGTTAAAACACACTCATCAGTTATCAGGGCCGAAATAACAAGTTGGTCATAAATTGGGGCCAAAATGAAACAACCCATATTTAAACGTACTTACAGGAATAGTAGAGGGTACTACTATCTAAATATTACCGAACTTTTTCCTAATTTTGCTCCCGGGCTGAGATATTAGTTACATAGTATTGTCGGAGCCTCTTCTTTTGGCGGCGCGATTAGTTTTTATTTCGGTTATTTCTGCTTTTTCAGTCAGTTATTGGCGGTTTTCCGCTGATATCTTGATGATCTTCTCGATTTAGACTCTTTAAAGTCTGAAATCCTTTCATTCGTCGCTCTAAAGGGGCATTTTTCTGCGAGATTTAGTCTCAATCTCTTACTGTCTTTGTCTTTATCACTTTGGTTTTCTTGTTTCTTTGCGCTATGGAGTCTGAAAACTCTCAATTCCTACGTCAATTTGAGGCATTATCAACAAATGAAACTCCTCCTATCACGGTAGAGGGAGGTGATATTAACGCTTGGGATTCAGATCTGATCAAGCAGGGAGTGGTGTGGTTCCAAAGCCAAAAGAAAATTGACATTGGATTGGCCATGTATCGACTTTCTCGGTTAATACATGGACCAAACAAATTCACCATATCGGAAATAAAGGACAATCTCTTTCTCATCAAGTTTATGACTGCATCAGAATTGGACATTGCTTTAGAAACCTCCCCTTGGGTTATGCAAGAAGAACTCATAGTCCTACAAGAATGTCAGGCGGAAATCTCCCCAGGAGACCATAATTTTGACTTTGTTTGGTTTTGGGTTCAATTGCATGGCATTCATACTAGTCATTTAAATTGCACAATTGTGAATAGACTTGCAGGAACGTTGGGGACTTTCATTCCGATTACTAATGAAGATGCCGTGAAATGGAGTCTATTTGGCCGTGTTAGAGTTAAACTTCCCTTAAACCAACCGTTAACTCCGAGAGTTAATCTAAAACTCTCCAATACCAAACTCATTTCTATAGAAATCAGGGTGGAGAAACTCCCAAGATTCTGTATCTACTGTGGTTACATAGGCCACACTATGAAATTTTGTTCTACTGTGTTGGCTTTTGGTGACCTCTTAAAGCATAATCTGTCTGAAATTGATAAGAACCGTGTACTTAAAGCTATGACTCCTAAATTTCCTGAATCTTTTAAAGTCCCATTTTCCACCAGAAATCCCTTCAAAGAATTGGGGTCTTCCGGTCAGGACTTAATCCCCAAATTGCAGGATTTGACTATTGATAATAATGAGGATAGTCCAATAGAAACGGTTTGTGCTAAGAACCCTAATATTCGTAATAATTATGGTAATTTATTGTCTAATTTGTACCAGGTTAAACGAAGCAAGATCCAAACAGAACAAGGAATAGCTTCTATTCATACAAATGACCTGTATCAGGATACACAAGAAAGTTGGTTCACAACAAAGGTAACATTGCAAGTACGAGCAAATCGGTGGATGATGAGATGCTGCTCGCTGAGGTCAGAACAAAGAAACAATACAGAAAGACTCAGAGATCGTCACCAAGGCATGGAAATGAGGAACGGGCCACGACAACCCTAATGCCGCCCCAACCATGAATGTGTTTGCTTGGAATTGTCGGGGCTTGGGGAACAACCCGACAAAGGAAACTCTGAAACAGTTCCTCGGTTCCACTAAACCTTCTGTTGTATTTCTCTCGGAAACGAGAATTTCTAATTATATCCCTCCACCTTGTTTTAATTATTTTAATCTTCCTAATTTTATTTCAGTTCCCTCTGTTGGTCGTAGTGGTGGACTAATTTTACATTGGTCAAACGACCTTAAATTACATATTCACCATCATTCTTCCAATCTCATACATGCTACCATAATTCAGAACTCAGATAATATTCCTTGGGACATTTTTTGTGTCTATGGTCCGCCCCAAGTGTGTAATAGACTACCTTTCTGGACCGATTTATTGACGAAAATTGAGGCTACGTCAAACCCCTATGTGTGCTTAGGTGATCTAAATGCTTTGTCTGATAAAAGTGAAAAGTGGGGTGGCAGTACTAACATTCCATTTATGACTCAATTTCAGAAATTCATCCAGGATGCTCAATTATTAGACCTCGGATTCAATGGACCAACCTACACCTGGACAAACAGCAAATCTCTACATCATCTGACGAAAGAAAGACTTGATCGAGTTCTCTGCAATTCCAGTTGGCTTATGAAATATCCGGAGGCGGAAGTTTTTCATCTGCCCCGTTATAACAGTGACCATGCCCCAATCTTGCTGAAACTAATAACTCAGGGAATTCCAGTCAACACCATTTCAAAGTTTGAGGTCTTTTGGACCAAACATGAGGATTACAAGTCGGTTTTCCAAGAGAAATGGTTGAACTCCACGGGCACATTTGTTGGGAAAACCCATCAGATTAAAAATGAAATTAGAGGATGGAGTAAACATGTGTTTGGTACGTTGAAAAATAGACTTACTATTTTGAAGAAACGACTTCTAGATATCCAATCCCTCATCTCTACTACTGAAATTCTAGAAGTTGAAAGTAAAATTCAAGAGGAGATTTTGTATCTGGAAAATCTACAATGTACAAAGGCTGAACAAAGAGCGAAGTCCAAATGGGTTCAGAATGGAGATCGCAATACCAAGGCGTATCACTTGGCAATGTCGGTTCGAAGACAGAAAAATAAGATTCACCAATTAACACTATCCAATGGACAAACTATACATGATTTCGATGACATCTCAAATGAACTCATTGCTCATTTTCAGAATCTATTTGCGGCTGAGCCTGTGGAACAACCGCCAACCGAAATTCTTCATGCATATAAGGTCTTTACATCTGATCACCTGACCAACATCTCAAGGATTCCCACTTTGGAAGAAATAAAATCAGTCGTCATGTCTACGGGATCGATAAAAAGCCCGGGGCCAGATGGTTTACCATGTTTTTTCTACCAACACAACTGGGACTCGATAGGGACAGAGTTGGTTCACTATATTCAGGAAGCTTTTAAATCAGGTTCTATCGATCCTTCTATTAATCAGACGACTATTGCATTGATCCCAAAGATTAGGAATCCGAGTATGGCCTCGGATTTCAGACCAATAGCCCTATGCAAAACGGTTTATAAATTCATCACAAAAATCATAGCAAATCGTATTCGGCCGTATCTAGATGAGTGCATTTCTTGGTCCCAAAACGCTTTCGTGCCAAACAGACAAATTGTTGATAATATCATTATTACTAAAGAACTTATGCATTCCATGAGTAAATCAACCAGCAGGGAGGGCACATTTTCTTTAAAAATGGATATGGCCAAAGCTTACGACAGGGTTAATTGGGACTTTCTTAATAAAGTCCTAAAAGCTTCGGGTCTGGACGAACCTATTTTAAACCTGATTATGTCATGCATCACTAGTGCGAACTTTAATATCCAGGTCAATGGGAAAACAGTAGGCGACTTTTCGGCCTCTAGAGGCCTTAGGCAGGGATGCCCGTTATCTCCCTACCTATTCATTCTATCCTCACAGTCTCTCTCTCTCTTATTTCATTACTATGAATCTCAGAACATTTTTACAGGCTACAGAATTAATCCGGCCAGTCCTAGCATAACACATCTGCTGTTTGCGGATGATCTGATAGTATTTGGTTCAACAAACATTCAGAATCTAAATGCAATAAAACAATTGATGAATCAATATGCTTCCTTCTCGGGCCAGAGGGTAAATTTCTCCAAGTCTTCTTTACTTTTCAGCAGGGGTGTCCACCAGGATATACAGAATCAATTTGTCGATCAGCTCTCGGCTCCAATTATGGTGGAACATGAAAAATATCTAGGATCGTTAATTCTCAAGAAAGGTAATCGTATTCAAGCTATTCTTGGCTTATAGAGAAATTTAAAAACTCTCTATCAAATTGGAAAGGCAAGTATATAACTCAAGCAGGTAAAACTGTCTTAATTAAATCTATTCTATCTGCTTTCTGTACTTACCCTTGCAGTTTTCAACTATTACCAAAAAAGATCATAGAACAATTGGAGAAAATAGAGAGGGATTTTTGGTGGAATCATTCTGACACGGATACAAGAATTCATTTTACTAAATGGGACATACTAACTAGTCCAAAACATAAAGGTGGCCTGGGCATTAGATCAATAGAAGAGGTAAACCTAGCCCTGATTGCAAAAATGACTTGGAGGTTTGTCACAAAGAGGAATTCAATTTGGGTTAAACTTTTAAAAGCAAAATATCTCAAGCAAGATGACTATTGGAATGAAACAACCACAACAGGAGCTTCAAGTTTTTGGCAAGCAATGGCAAAGACTAAAAATACTATCAGGAACAATATCATATGGATGGTAGGAGATGGTACAAACATAAAGATAAGATCGGATCCTTGGATTCCAGGCATACAAAACAATACACCAATCATAACTACTGAAATGCCTACTTACATCTATTGGGTGTCTGATCTAATAGATAGTAATCACAATGCTTGGAATATGGAAATCATAAACACATACTTTGATGCTACGACCATTACTGCTATTCAAAATATCAGTTTACCACAATCTATTCAAAGAGATAGGTTAATTTGGTGCCCTGTAGAAAATGGGAAATTTACCACAAAGTCATACTACACCCAAATCAAAAATTTGCCTACAATTTCAGCATCAGCCATAACTTTTCCTTGGAAATTATTTTGGAAAAAGAATCAGATGGAACCAAAGGTTCAATTGTTTATATGGAAGATGGTGCATGATGGTCTACCCACGTTGGTAAACATTGGGAAAAGGGTGACTCATATAGGTCAAACTTGTAAACTATGCAACACAAATCAACAGGAAGATAGGTTTCACCTGTTTGGAGACTGCCCAAAATTCAGAGAGCTGGCATCGATGGCTGGGATCAATTACCTGTACCAAGGAGATCGAGAACCCATTAGTTTATTATCAAATACCATCACATAAAATCAACTTGATGATTCAGAATGGTACAAAATCACATACCTACTGTGGGAATGGTGGAAATCACGAAACGAAGCTCATTTCCAAAACAAAGAGATCGATCTGACTAGATGCCTCTGGAAAGCAATGGATCAAATAAGGTATGTTTCTAACCTTGAACCAAATCAGGTTTCTAACAACTTGTTGCAGGTTAATCGATGGATTCCCCCTCCGATAGGTAAGATCAAAATAAATTTCGATGGAGCATACAGGGACAACATGGCTTCGTGTGCGGCCATTGCCAAGAACAGTGAAGGAGTAGCCATGTATTCGAAATCAAAGCTTTTACAACCAAAATCCCCAATTTATAGTGAGATGGAAGGGTTAAAGTGCGGCTTGGAGCTGGCAAATGACTTAGGGCTAGAAGGTTTTATAATAGAGGGGGATTCTAGGGTTTTGATAGAAGCAATTTCAGCCGTAGATGGTGATATACCGTGGCGACTAATCAGGGAGATTGAGAGGATTAGGGTTATCATCCTGGAAAAGAACGTAGAGGTGTCTTATTGTAATAGAGTCTACAATAAGGACGCCCATTTGTTGGCGGCTTCGCTTTTAGTCCCTATGTTGTAAATTTTTGTTTTTAGTCCTTCATGTTTCCCTTTGGGCTGTAATTGTAATGTACTCCAGTTATTAATGGTTTGGGATTATTCTCAAAAAAAAAAAAAAAAAAAAAGGAATAGTAGAGGGTATTTAAGTCAATAAGAAGAGCAATGGAAGGTCGAACAAGTAAACTCTTTGGCCGTTTCCAGTGAAGATACAAAAGTAGTTTCCACCTTCTCCACGGAGTGGTATTTATCCGGCTTACGGTGGTATTTATCCGTGTGGAAATATTTTCTTTCGTTCTTTTGGAGAGAGAGAGAGAAAACCAAAGTCATCATTTCAAAGCTAGGTAGCTTTTCCCAATGACCTAAATCGCTTTATCTGAAAATTATATCCCCATTTGTTTCCAAAGTCATCATCTGTGGTTTAGAGAGAGAAGATTAGTAGTAGTAGTGAGAGAAATTAGAAAAGAGGGTTTGTCTTTTGTTATATTTGCATTTAATTTCTTGTATTCAGTTTCCCTTCTCTCTCTACTCTTATTGAACTACTATTATTCTCTTCAATCTTCATCAATCAAAACCGACTTTATCTCTCTCTAGCTAGTTATATGAATGATGAAATTCATCATCCAGAAATGATACCCATTAATGGCTTTGACAAAAACTTACTATTTTGAAGAAGATCAAGAGAGATTAGATATAAAATTAGTTGCTCCTTATAATTGGAGTAGTACTCCACTTCCTTTCATGGCTACTAATAAAAACAACAACAATCACCACCAAATTCAATTTCATCAACAACAACAACAAGATCAAGAACAGATTTCATTTGGAGGGTTAGTGATGCAATCATCATCAGTGGTACCACATGATCATGATGATGATGAATCTATTCCTGGAAATTTCATGTAATAATATATATTAGTATAAAGAAAGATGAAAAAATTCAATTTAGTTCATTAAAATGACTTCAAGCTAGCTAGATTTCAAAAAGACAAAAAAGAGATGATGCAAATTAATAAGATGCTTATTTTGGGTTTTTGTTTGTTTTTATTTGTGATCAGCAGAAATAAAGATCAAAATACTACTACTAGTACTAATAATTGTAATTCAAGTAGTGGAGTTGCTGCTTATGACTTGGGTGATTTAGATCAAGCTCTTTTTATGTATTTTGATGGTCATGATCATCATACTATACCTTCATCAGCAGCAACTCATGAACAAATTAGACGTGAGTTTCTTCTCTCTCTCTCTCTACTTGACTACTACTACTTTGTATTTTTTTCAGCTGAATTAGAGATCATGATTATTTGATCTGATTGTACTATGTACAATATTTATCATGAAGAAAGTGTGGGTGGGTATCAGATCAAATCTGATTGTACTGTGTACTACTATATGAACAGATTCTTGAATAGAGAGAGAGAGAGAGAAAGAAAACTTTGAAAAAGAAAAGTTGATTTTGTTTTGAAGGTTTTATCTTTTTTATTTTCTCTCTCTTTTAGTTGTTCTTTTAGACCGTGACAAGTAACAGACTAGTCATCAATTTCTTGCTAATATCCATCCTTCTTCCCTTTACTAGCTTGTACTGAAAAGTGTACGAACAATAATCAGTATCAGTTTCTTTTATCTTGTTACTACTACTTTATATTTCTTCTGTTTTTGGGGGGTGGCAGAGAGTTCCAGATGTCTCTCTAATTACTTTCTCTCTCTCTCTAGTTTTGTATGTTTAATCATCATGGGTATTTTTGTTATGACCTAATCTATAGTTTTATCTTCTTAATTATTGATTTGGTGTAGTTTGATCAATTCTAATAGTATGAAATTAATTTGAATGATTTTGGATGCAGAGAGTGGCTCTGGGATTAGACCTCCAACTTTGAACATTTTCCCTTCTCAACCAATGCATGTTGAGCCTTCTACTACTAGGGTATTTAGCCTCTCTCTCTCTTTCTCTCTCTCTCTATTTGATATTTTGATATGATAATTTATATGGTTTTGTATCTTGATGAATGAACACAGACAAGTGTAGGTGGTGGTAATTTAGGAGTATCTTCAAAAGGTGGTGGTAGTTCAAAGAGACCATCAGAACCATCCATGGAATTGACCAACTCAAGAAATGCTTTAGTAGTAGCAGCATCAGGAAATGAACCTGCTAAAGTTATCAAGGTCTTTATTTTCTTCATTAGATTCTTTCTCTCTCTCTCTCTCTCTCTCTCTCTCTCTCTTATAATATAATTCCTACTTCTTATACTTATTCAACTTGGGTTTTCTTTCTCCTTTATTATAATAGTATGTGATTTCTTATTAGTAGTTTTCATCTTGGTTGATCTTGTAGAGGGAAGGAATTCGAAAAGTCACAACATCTAGTTCAGAACATGAAGGACCCAAAACACCAGATCCTAAAGTAAGTTTATATACCTAGTTAGGTTTACTATTTAGTTCTCTGGTTCAATGCCCAATAACTTTAGTAGTATTTCATATGTTCATGCCCTAAATTTTGATTTATTCTCTTAAGACATTGAGGAGGCTGGCTCAGAATAGAGAAGCAGCTAGGAAAAGCAGACTAAGAAAGAAGGTCAGGCACATACCCAAATATCATACATACATATGAACTACTTCAATTCCTTCAAATTCTCCAAGTCTTTTTGTTTTTTTCAGATCAAAATTAGTATCAAAACCTATAATCGAATCACGGGTTTTTATTACAAACTATGTAAGATTAACATTTTTTTTCTTTTCTAATTGTGTTTTTTACAGGCTTATGTTCAACAATTAGAATCAAGTAGAATTAAGTTAACTCAGCTTGAACAAGAACTTCAAAGGGCTAGAGCTCAAGTAAGTACTAATGTCCTAAAAATAACTACAAAACCCTAATGAATTGTAAAGGTTTTATCTTCTAATTTGAATATAAAAAGCTCTTAACTTGTTTTACTTGATTATATTACTTATTTTTTTGGTGGGTCATGTAAATTAGGGCATGTTTTTAGGTGGAGGGTCACTTCTTGGAGATCAAGGTCTTCCTGGTGGTATGAACAATATCAGCTCAGGTATTGCCCATTCTGAGCTCAAAATAGCTAAACTTTTCAGTAATTCATGCTATCACATACACCATATGACCTAATGTGGCATCTAAATACTTAATAAGATAACCTATGCTTTAAAAAAGGTCATGGGTCATATAGAGTATGCTTATACAAGAGTATCAATCACAAATGGGCTACTTCATGTGGTTATTTGAATGACATATTTTATTTGTATTTTTAACCAGAGGCAGCATTTTTCGACATGGAATATGCGAGGTGGCTTGAAGAACATCACAGAATAATGTGTGAGCTTCAAGCAGCACTACAAGAACAACTACCCGAAAACGAATTAAGACTATTTGTTGAAAATTCCTTAGCTCACTACGACGAAATGATCGGTTTAAAAAGCATGGTAGTAAAAAACGATGTATTTCACCTTGTATCGGGTATGTGGAAAACTCCAGCCGAACGATGCTTCATGTGGATGGGTGGATTTAAGCCGTCAGAAGTTATTAAGGTACCTTCTTTCACAAACAAACATACCCTAATTAAACTGCATTTTTTTTCCAAGAATTAGAAAGTTTATTTAAGATGAACTAATCCTACTCATAATTTTAAATAATATAATTAACCAGCAGATAGATACATCTAACCGGTACCAACAGTACAACTATTTTTATATGACTCAACTTCCTTCATTTTTCAACTACTTTTATATTCATTTTCAGATATCAATCACTCCAATACTTAATCACTAATTAATCGACCGTTTGTCTGGACGAAGTCAATCCAATTAGGTTTCCTTTATTTCAAACTTAAAAGTCATAATGCAATAACTTGCATTTGATTAAAACAAATGTATCTAGTTTAATAAAGACGACTATTGATAATATTCTGGAATGCCCTCCGGCCAGACATGAAGAAGCCCAAAGTAGATAAGTTTAGAGTCCGTTGACATTTAAGGTGCATAAAACCAAGCTCATAGTGTGACGATTTTATACCACAAAATCTCAAAATCATCTATATCAATAGACTGCAGTAGCATATAGATTCCATACGCCACCAATTTAGCTTAGGATTGACACAAGAGATTAGGGGAGGAATGAGGTTTATTTTAACGAGGGTGCTACTTGGGCACTTGGCCTGTGTGAGAATAGTCCCACATGGGAGAATGGGTAACTAGCAACCAAGAATATAAAGTATAGGTCCTCTCCACTCATTGCCAATTGGTTTTGAGTTGGATGGCCACAAACTTAACATGGTATCAGAGCTAGGCCCACACGTGATAGGCTTAAAAGCCACACGTGTTCCACGTCACCCGTAAAGAAAAAAAAAACACACGTGTTAGGCTCAAAGAACGCCACACGTGAGGGGGCGTGTGAGAATAGTCCCACATGGGAGAATGGGTAACTAGCAATCAAGAATATAAAGTATAGGTCCTCTCCACTCATTGCCAATTGGTTTTGAGTTGGATGGCCACAAACTTAACAGCCTGAAAGCTGACATGACATGCTCATTTTCACATCACCAAGACGGCATATGTCATCTATCCTTTGGGCTATACTTGGACCTGAATCTCCAGCGAAGTAGTGGTTTCCTTAAATTTATGACTTCAATCTCTCTTGCATTGGGAACATATAGATAACGGAAATGCTAGAGAGCCCAGTTTTGGTGACCATAAATCAGTCCAGCTGACGTGGAATTCACTAAAAGACAACTCCGGGACAGTCAAACTTTGAAAAAATCTTGTCTTTTAATGAATTCCACGTCAGCTGGGCTGATTTATGGACACCAAAGCTAGGCTCTCTAGCATTTCCCGATAGATAATATGCATGTAGTGAAGTGAATTATACAAATCTAAATGAGCTCTAAACATGAACAATATATTGCTACTGCACAACTACAACGGACGAGGCAAAAAATCTTCCTCAAATGTAACAAGGTATTAAATTTTATAACATCCAACTCAAAACCAGCTGACAATGTCTTGCCCTAGATATTATCTTACGTGAATGCATTCGTCACGTGTCTCTCCCGTTGTGGGTTTTCTTAGTTTGAGACATGTCTTTTTGGTGAGCACATATCTCATGATTTGGTCTATTCATGGTATCATATAATTTTGTAGGCATCAAGCAGAAAATTATAATTAGGACTTAACTTTTATTTATTTATATAGAATTCTGGCAAAAAATCTTAGGATCATATATTGAAATAGAAGAGGAATGGGGAAGATATATATATATGAGGAAAATGATGATGAAATGGTGAAAATGAGATAGGTAGTGATGATGATCTAAGAGATGGGAGAGGTGGAAAATGAACTAGGTATGTGATCCTCATGATGAAATACTAAGGAAGGAATGGAGAAGTCTTGTAGATGGGTTAGGTTTGTCGGGGCCATTATTGAGATTTGGTAGTGATGGACAGAGAGAGAGAGAGAGAGGGAGAGAGTTAGTAAGGGCATATAAGAGGTAGCTAGAGAGCTAACTACATGCATGATGATCAAAAAAGCAAAAATGATCAAAAGAATGACGAAAGAAAGAGAGAAATTGAGTTCATGTGAAAAAGGGGTAGGGCAGGTTATGTTGCTATAAAAAGGATAAATTCTAGACTTTCCCTCACCAAGTCTCATAAAGATGTCTGTTACCATTTCAGCATTATTTCATATTTATGTCTTTGTTCTTGGTCTTATACATATTCGTTTTTGGTCATAATAAATAGACAAACTTTTAAGTACTCCTACTTAGACAAGAGACATATGACATAGAGAGAGAAGCTTGCTTGCACGTATAGTTAGTTCCCTCTCTTCTCTCTCTCTTATGACACCACTATTTGTTTTCTTCATCATGCACCTTCCTTCTCTCTTATTAAAAGTGGTTCAAATGGTGGTTGTATGAAATAATAACCATATATAAAACTTACATGAAATTTAATAATTTTTCTTCTAATTAACCACTTGTGATGATAAATTCTCATAAATTAAAAAGACAAATATATTTCGTTGTATAAGAAATTACTCCATATAAGACGATCTTATAGAATTTTTAGTTAAATAGATGACTATAGAACAACAATACTAGAAAACTAAAACTTACATATCTGCAAATTAAATAATTCACTTAAAAACGGATTACTCTATTATTGTTTGTGCGTATAGTGAAGTTCGCTTTGGTTGAGTGAAAACATGTTCATTTCTCATGTGAGTCGGTTTCTAATTGCATCGTCCTAAATGAAATGATTAACTATTTGATGACGAATAACTTGGGTTATGTTTTTGTATGTACAAAGATGCTTCTAAATCAAATCGAACCATTGACGGAGCAACAAATCATGGGTATATGTGGTCTTCAGCAGTCAACGCAAGAAGCTGAGGATGCTTTAAGTCAAGGTCTTGAAGCACTCCATCAATCTTTATCAGACACAATTGTCTCAGATGCACTTACATATCCTTCTAACATGGCTAACTACATGGGTCAAATGGCAATTGCCATGAACAAGCTATCCACACTCGAAGGCTTTGTTCGACAGGTACGTAATTTATTAACAATCATTTTCGGATTTTACATATTCGTCTAATTTAACCCACAGTTAAAATTATAAATCGCACTGGTTTCTCAAAAACGTTGCTGAAAATTTCACAATATTACTCAAATTTGATCTTAGAAGTTAGCTCAAAATTAGACTGTTAGGTGTTCTTTAAATTTTACTTCTATGTTCGAGCTGAAAACATTTTCAGATTACTTCTAAATTGAGACACTAATAAGTAGTAAAATTTTGTTGAGCATATAAAATGTTTTTGAATTTTAGGTTATTTTAGTGACAATATTTCAATGGGTCAGGGGTCATGAATCAAAAGTTAGGGATGAAGTAAGTCTGCCTTTTATGATAATTAATGAAATAGTTAGGTTAAGAATATGATTTTATGTGGTTGTTAAACAAGAAGACAATGTAGAGGGTGACCAACCTTCAATTTAGACCAATCTCACTAGATATTTTCTCCCTTTGATTAATCTCAAGGACCTTATGTTTAAAAAAATCATCCATACTTCTGTATAACATATATTTGATTAGCCGCTTATTGGTACTTGACAGAAAAAATAAGCTAGTTAGGATAGTCTATGTGTCATGTTTGAAAAAATTTCTCAGCCTGATATCTTGGCAGGTCAACTCGGCCCGTTTGTCTGAATACTCCTGGTATTATGGCCGACCACCTCACTCAGTCGAGATTCATCCGGGAGAGTGGCCGGACATAACAACATTTTCCTTGTCACGTACTCCCAACCTACTTTTTAGCATGGGGTTGGAACCCTTTCAAAATTCTTGCCACATCATCGGCCGACTTTGTCAATACCTTTAGAACACGTGGCATATTTTATTATCATACTAGACATATGGCATTTCATACAAATTTTTCTTGTTGACAAATTAGAGTTTAGATGAATAATATTGGAATATAGTACTTATATAGTGTGTTTGATTAGATATAGTGTAATTGATAAATAAAAGGAAGAAGTCTTACTTACCTATATGGTGGTGGGGAATGCAATTGCAGGGTGATAATTTGAGGCACCAAACACTACATAGGCTGTATCAATTGTTGACAACACGTCAAGCTGCTAGATGCTTCTTAGCCATTGCTGAATACTTCCATCGTCTTCGTGCTCTCAGCTCTCTCTGGCTTTCTCGTCCCAGACAGGATTGATTGATATTTCATTTCACTCTCTCTCTCTCTCTCTAACTCTTCTCCGCTCTCTCTCTTTAAAATTAGGATATGATCTAGTATAAATTAAATTATTACCCATCTTTCTTGATAATCTCTCTGATCTCTCTCTAAGGGGATGGATGAATGCATGTATGTGATCATGCATTAGAGACGTACACATATGATGATCATCAATCAATCAGAACTTCGACCCTTTTATTATTATTATTATCAAGCAGAGTTTTATGTTTTTTTTTTTCTCACAAACAGATCATGTATAGATAGATATTTAGAATAGCACCAATTAGACCATATATATAATTAGTACTATTATGAATGATCAAATGATGTCTTAATTTCTCTCTCTATATATATATATTTTAGTAAAATCTTCTATCTCTCTCTAGACTCTAAAGTTCATCATATCATCATCCCATTCTTAATTTTTTTTTCTCTCTAGAAACTCATGATCATATATGAAAGATAAACATGGAGATGCAGAGAAGAAGAAGAGGAAAGACGAGTGTGATAGTGAGAGGGTCCATGTGGCCTGCCCTCTGAGCTACTACATGCAAGCTAATCAATTTGTATTGATTTTTGGGTTTATCAAAAGACAAATACCAAATAATTATAGAGGGAATGGATGAAAGGCCCAAAGTTAAGCCCAAAATAAGGGCCCAATCCAAAGTTGGGAAAAAATGTAAAAGAGGTCCTCTTTGTCAGATCTGAATATGGAGAAATCAAATACCCTTACTTTATTAACAAATTACAATTCGTGCCACTCAAAAATTACGATTCGTGCCACTCAATATTTACGATAGTTGCCACTCAAATTGCCCGGGAAACGCGAAAAAATCTGAAAAATTCGGCCCGATTTGACCGTTGCAGGTGGAGACGTCCCATCTCCATCACTCTCTCTCTCCCACGCCTTTACTCAAGCAAAACGTTCACTCTTCTTCTATTAACTGCTCCATCACTCAGAAACCGTTCCCTCTCTCAAAATCCCTCTTCTTCTATTTACTTCTCCACCACCAGCCATTAAAGAACTAGAAGCCATAAAATCCCTCTTTCACCTGATTTCAGTTCATAAACAGAAGCAAAGAACGAACGGTTTTCTCTCTCTCGTCTCAGCCCTCTTTCACCCGATTTTAGTTCAGTCCTCTTTCACCTGATTTCATTTCAAAGGTAGGTTTTCTCTCTATCTCTCTCTCTCTCTCTCTCTCTCTCTCTGTCTCTCTCACTCTATACCATTTTTTCTCTGGTAATTTTTCTCTGGTAATTTTTCATTCAAAAAAGCCCTAATGTTCTCTCTCTCTCTATCTATCTCTATATCATGAACAACTAAGAGATTTCGTTACTGTGTGATATTACTTTGTTTTGGACAGATGGTAAAGCCTACTTCATCAAAACAATCAAGTAAGAAAGTATCCATTGATGAACCTCGGTCTAGCAGATCGAAGACAGTTATTGAAGAACAAGTAAGTAGAAGAATGAGCCCTAGAAAAAAGGTACGTAAGTGAAAACTTTAACTATTTTCTGTTTCATAAACTTATTCCGAGTATATAATAATGTTTCCTGTAGATTGATCTGTTTCATAAAGTTGTGTACTGGTACAACCAAATAGTTCCAGTAAACCAGTTGATTTCTTGTAAACTGGATAGTTTCAAAAAAATTCAACTCTTTCTTACGTAACTATGTAACAAACAGATAAATTTTTCAAAAAATTCAACTCTTTCTTATGTGAGTGGTTTGTAGTTTTCTTTTTTATAAAGATGTATATTTTACATAGAGGAATTCGCAAATTTTTTTACTACGTACTAGTACAACAAAATAGTTGCAGTAAACCAGTTGATTTCTGGTAGAACAAAAAGTTGCAGTAAACCAGTTGATTTCCTGTACACTGAATGGTTACCATAGTTAAGTTAAATTTATGAAACACACAGATGATTGCCCGAAATTCAATTCTTTCTAATGTCAGTGGTTTGTAATTTTTTCAGGTCTCACAAGATGAACCCTTAACAGTGGTGCCACAAACAAAAGGAAAGAGAAAAATGGCAAATGTAAAACCTGAAGGAAGGGCAAAAAAGAAGACACAACGAGCTGTAACTGAAGGTGACTCTGCAAGGGCCTGGGTTGGCTCTCCAAGTGAGCCAAAAAATAGACCCGAAAATTTGGCAACCAAGTTGTCCAAGGTGTACAAGATTTCTCTTAGAAACACATGGACCCAGTTGAAAGTAACATATCCAAAATTGACAAGCAGGCAGAAGGAGTTGCTTGCAGAGTCTCCCTTCAACAACTTGGTGAACGCGTTTGTAAATGACAGGATTGGCCTAGACAGCACAAGCAGACCAAACAAGATGATATTTGAACTACTCTGCTTGTATTCCACTTCCACAGAAACCTTCAACCTAGCTGGGAAAATGTTAAAGCTGAAGCCTCAGGATGTTTCTTTGATTCTGGGCATGCCATTGAGTGGGGAGGTGACAGAGCTTTTCATAGGCAAAACACTGAAGAAACCACAACAAGATTTTTGTGTAAAGTACTTTGGAGAGGTGCCTCCAAAAGTAACAAGCATTATGATGGCTAATGCACTGAGGATGGCGGTTGATGAAGAGGATGAGCTGGATGCCATCAGGTTGATAATCATGTCCATTGCTGCCAATGTTTTGTTTCCTTCAACAACTGGGTACTCTATTCAACCACATATTCTGCTGTACCTGGAATCGATGGAAACAATTCAGAGCTATAATTGGCCAGTGGTGGTGCACCAATTCATGATAAACTACATGAATAAGCACCCGAACGACCCGATTAAAGCTTCAAGCTGCCTACTACTCCTGCCGGTGAGTATGTTTAAGTTTATTACAATTATATATTAGAATTGAAGTGCCTTATTGAATTTACAAATGTGTTTGTCTTATTTAAAGGTATGGTTCTGTGAGCATACTCTATGCTATGAAAGAGAGGAGAGGCATAAAGATGAAATCCCGAGGATTGTACGGTGGTCTCTGGTGAAAATAACAGATACGTTTGACGAGAAACTAGCCAGCCTGACATATGAACAGGTATAAAATATCATTTACATACCACTAAACTTGTGGGTTCAATGTAAACTAACTTATGAATTGGAAACTGTTTGGTTTACTGGAAACTGTTTGGTTTATTGGAAATTGATTGGTTTACTGGAAATTGATTGGTTTACTGGAAATTGATTGGTTTACTGCTATGGTTATTACTGAAATGTTTTTCATTTTCTTTCAGGTAACTGAAGATTTTGTTTTCCCCCTCAATGAAGAAGAAACCAAGTTGGTGCAAACAATAAGGACCAAGTACAACATAAGTGACTTGATTCTTGAGATCGACCAACTTAAGCTAAAAAATGACCAGCTAGAGAAAGAGAATGAAAAGCTTAGGAAAGAAAATGAAGAACTTCAGGCAGAGCTGGCAGAAGCTATTGAAGAGAGGGATGATGCATTCAAAGGTTACTCAGATCTACTGGCAGAGGGAATGGTTCCAGTAGCCACTTATGTACGATCAGAGGATGGCATTTTAGTGCCTGTTATGGAAATGAATACAGAGAATGCACCAGAACAACAACAACAACAGGCTCAGGAGAAAGAGGGTAAAGAGAGAAAAGAAGTAAAGGAAGTAAAGGAAAAGGGAAAAGGGGAGAAAGTAAAAGAAGATAAGGGAAAAGGTTTAGAAGATGCAGGAAAAGGTAAGGAAGAAGGTAAAGAAGTTGCAGGAAAAGGTAAGGAGAAAACAAAAGGTAAAGAAGTTGAAGGAAAGGAAGATAAGGGAAAAGGTAAAGAAGTTGCAGGAAAGGAAGATAAGGGAAAAGCTAAAGTGAGTAAGGAGGAAGATTCCGAAAGTGGAGAAGATGATACGGATGATGAAGAAGGTGAGGAAGAAGAAGCTGAAGAAGATGATGCTGAAGAAGATGAGGGTGAAGAAGATGATGATGAGAACAGTGAGGAAGATGATTCAGAAGGCAGTAAAGAAGAAAAAGAAGATGAAGCGAGTGAGGAAAAACAGGATGAAGATAAGGAGACAAAGGATGAAAAAAAGGAAAAAAGCAAGGGTGCAAGCAAAGCTGCGAAAAAAGGCAAACTCTAATTTCAGATTAAGAATTTATTTTGGTTTAATCTAATATTGTTCTCTACATTTCGTATTCAGTTAGTTTCAAGTGTTTTTATTCTAATTCCAAAAATAGTAAACATCTAGCTGGTTTTAAGTATTGCAATTCTAATTACGCTCATTAGATCCTCTATAGGAAACTTTTAGATTCACAGTAAATTATTATATGTCTCGGAAATGACTTAGTGTTGTTTTCACTGAACTTATATCAGACAATAGCGAGGGAGATGCTGAGAATAACCCAGGCAAACTATTATTTTTATGATATATAGTTAATTTATACATTCATAGTAAGTTATTCAATGTCTGGAAAATAACTTAGTGTTGTTTACACTGAAGTTATATCAGACAATAGCAATGACAAGGACGAAAGCGAGGAAAGCGGAGAAAGCGAGAAAAGCGAAGAAAGTGAGGGAAAAGAGAAAAGCGAGGAAAGCGAAAAAAGCAAGGAGAGCGAGGAGAGAGAGGAAACAGAGGAAAGCGAGAAAAGCGAGAAAAGCAAGGAGAGTGAGGAAAGCGAGAATAAAAAAGCAAAGGTCAAGGGAGATGCTCAGCAAAACCAAGGCAAACAATAATTTCCCTTCACAATTAATTTGAATAATTTAACAAATGATCCTCAAATTAAAGTTTCAAATTATTCTTCTTGTCTACAATTTATAAAGATGATCAAGAGGAGGTAGAAGTGAATTTGTCAAGTGAGGAAGGATGGTGGGTTGCAGATACACTGGAAAAGGATCTGTCAAAAGGAAGAGGTAGGTACCTACATACATTCTTAGGGAACTTGATAGTTTATAGGAAACTGAAAAATTAACCGACATTCATACTTAGGGAACTTACGAAGTTGTTAAGAAACTGAAAAATTCACAAGCATATATGCCTTGGGAACTTACTAATTTAGAACAAACTGGACAATGTTCCCACATTCTGACTTTGGTAACTTACGAACTTTGTTTTGTTTATAGATAATAATGTAAGGAGGAGGTTGGATGAAATAGACGACTGTCCTAGTTTTGATCTCAACATAGATCTCGGGACTCAAATAATTGAGTGGACTCCTCCCAAAAAGTCTTCCATGATGGTTAAAGAAGGTGAAGAGAGTACAGCAGGGAACAATAAATTCAAAAATATTGCTGAAATTGGAAAAGAATCAGTGTCAAAACTGTCTGCGGACATGAGACAATTTGAATCACCACATGTCAGTCCTCCAAAAAGAGTAGCTTCCAAAAAAGGGAACAAAGGGTCATCTCCGGTCCCAACATCACTTGTTAAAAGGATTAAAAATAATCCAAGGGTGAGGAGAAAAACAGAAAAAGGAGGTGGCAGTGAAGTACAGGTCATTGACTTGGAGATGATTACACTAAAGAAAGAACCCCATGTCAAATTGAGTGACTGGAGAAAAGGGGGGTTATGGCCTTATGTGCAACAAACTGAAAAAACTCTGATGGAAGAATTCATGAAGTATGGATGGACAAGGTATAATCTTTTCTCTCTAGAATTTTTTTGTTGGTTATAAGTTTGGCCGAGAGAAAATTAGTCAGTGTCTAGTACACATTTAGGTTAAATGTAAACAAGTATGTGGTCAAGAAACAAGATAGTTTCTGGTAAATTATTCTGTGGTTAATGTGTTCTACATTGTTTTATACAGCCTGGATGTCTGGAACAAGGACCAGCAACACTGTCTAAGGGCAAAAGATCTAGATGAACTGATGATGAACAGAGGGTGTGATTCCCAGATAATTGATTGGTTTGAAGACCACTTAATGTTCTCATCTACCAACCTCGACCGTGAAGTGTTGTTCCTATCATCATTGCTATTTGTAAGATTCCTAAACATTACTATAATTCATTTGAATAGGATTTGTGAATTGACTAGTAAACTTACATGACACAATTGCAGACATTGATTAGGCAGAAGCGCAGTCAGAAGACAATCAAAGTGAATTTAGATAAAAGGATGGAAGAACACTTAATCAAAGATCATACGAGCAAGTTGTGTGTTCCACTTAATACATCATACAGAGATGACTCTTTCGAGGGCCATCACTGGACTTTGTTGGTGTATGATTTTGAGGAGAACGAGTGGACGCACTTCAACTCCTTATATCGGGACATGGAACTGGCAAACAGATGTAACTACAATGCAAAAGAATTGGCGCGCATCCTGGCAGAAAAGATGATAAAGATGAAGGCCGGAAGGGGAAAAATTGACAAAAAAATCCCATACATTAAAGATGTTGAATGCCCCCAACAAGGGGAAAGGTGAGGGCAAATTTTGGAGCATTAATTAACTATGTTATTCCTTACTTGAAACTAACATTATCTTGCTCAAACTTTAAAATCCAACAGTCCAGATTGTGGCCTATACGTGATGCTAAAGATGAAAGAAATATTTCAAGAAAGCATCCAACACAATTACCCTGTAAAGTGCTCACAAAAGGAAGCATATGAAGATGAAGCAAGGAGATTGAGGGCAGAAGTAACATACCTAATCTTGGACGAATCAAAGGACGAATGGAGAAACCAAATTGCAGAAGAAAACTAAAAATTGGATAATCTTAATTTTGTTAAAGTTAGAACAATATTTATGTGTTGTTTTGTTCATGTTACTTACGAACGGATTATATGGTGACAGTTATATGGTTTATAACTGAGAAGACTCAACAACAGAAATCCTTAAACTAATGCGAGAACACATAAATTCATCAGTTTCTGGTGCATTTCTTAGTTTCTATAAACCAATAAATTTTCCAGCAACCAAAAACAATGCGAGAACACATAATGAACTTAGGTACCAGATAGACAGTACTTTTACTAGCTCTAGTAGATAAATGTTACACTAAATAAATGACTTAAATTCAATCTTACGAGTTTATAAGATACTGGAGAATGTACCCACATAAATACTTAGGGAAGGGAAATTCTTATACTTACCCATATACATGCTTAGGCAACTTAAGAAGTAATTAGGAAAATTACTAGTTTGCAGAAAAAGGGAAATAATACACTTACTTACCAGATAAATACCTCTATTTCATGCTTAGGCAACTATGTACCCACAAACTAAGTAGCACAAACTAAGTTAGGGAAATTATACATTTTTAGCAAAACTCACTAGTTTTCGGAAAACTGTCTAATTTACGCACATACATACTCAGGGAACTATGTACCCACAAACTAAGTAGCACAAACTAAGTTAGGGAAATTATTCATTTTTAGCAAAACTCACTAGTTTGCAGAAAACTGTGTAATTTACCCACATACATACTCAGGGAACTATGTACCCACAAACTAAGTAGCACAAACTAAGTTAGGGAAATAATTCATTTTTAGGAAACTCACTAGTTTGCAGACAACTGTGTAATTTACCCATATACATGCTTAGGGAACTTAATTGAGGATAAATAGGGTAGTGTACGAATGTATTCCCAGTCCTTACACTTAATAAATGTCTTACATTCAATGTCGAATACATTAACTGATGTATTGTAAACAACATGGAATCCGGAACATAACAGTTTGGTTGAGCTAAATAACTAAATTTTGCTCCATATAGAAAGAAATTTTACAAGCTTCCAGAAAACATCTCTATTTCCAGTACATTACCCAATTTACTGGACACAAAATAGAATTCACAAAAAAGGGACATTGTAATGTCAACAAAAACACAGGCTCTCTTCATAATCTGAAAAACACCAACACTGTGGAAGCTATTCAAAATTGTAGAATGCCCGGTAAGATATTTTCCCACATCAAATAGGTTGGTTGCACGAAGCACTGTTGTGGTAGGATAGTTGTTTACATCTACCGCATACCCTCTGTCTTTTACGAAAGTTCCCTGAACTTTCAATCCTCACAGTGCGTGGTCTCCCTGGACGCTTCTTCGTTAAGGGAGGAAGTATCATGTTGTCTTTATCGAATGATTTTGGTGCATCAAAAGTAGGGACAGGGTTGATGGAAAGACGGTAGGTATTACAATAAGCTTCCGTTGTGACAGCAGGATCAAAAAACCTTGAGCTATCACCTCCATGCACTTTAATACACAAGATAGCATGTTCACACGGAATACCTTGAACTTGCCACTTACGACATGAGCAAGTCAGATTAGCAAGATCAACAGAGTGGCTGGGGTTCGACATAACTTCATATTTGAATTCAGAAGACTGAAGACATTTCCAACTGCAGGCAACATTAAATCTGGACTTCATTGTCTCATTGACTTTTGGGCATAGGAATGAGTTCCAGGAGGCCGATTCAATCCTTCGATCGTTCATCATGTTCATTATTTTTACCCGCAACATATCGAGCATGACCGAAATAGGAAGAACTCTCTCGTCCTTTACCCAAGAATTGAAAGACTCCGATAGAGAAGAACAAATCAAACCATACCTATTACCTGGAAAATATACATCGGCCCAGTTTTTAGGATTGACGGAGTACAAAAATGATTGCACTCCATTGCCGCCCATGACAACAAGTTCAGTAGTGTACTTTTGAAAGTCCGGAACAGTTAGCGCCCGAGCAGCTTTAAATATTAGTGACTGGAAGTAGTCAGACTTCTTGGCACCATTTTTGACACGTAAATTCATATTGTTGCGTAAATGCCATACACAATATGAATGGTGGGCCTCTGGGAATATGTTGCCTACTGCATTTATAATACCATGGTGTCGATCAGACATAAACGTCAACTCCGAACTACTAGCCACAAATTGTGCCAAATTGCAGAAAAACCATGTCCAGTTTAGATCGTTCTCTACATCCACAACAGCGTAGGCAACAACAAACAATCCTGCAATGAATCAGTAATGAATCAGTAATGAATCAGCGTAGGCAACAAACATTTATTTTATTTTCTTACTAGAAAGTTTCCAGAAAACTGGGTAGTGGTCAGAAAATCAGGTAGTTTTCCTAAAACTATACTAGGACGTACGTACCATCGTTTCCATTCTTTGCTACCGCTGCATGTATGCATCCATTGTATTTTGTTTTGGCAAAGGTACCATCAACAAATATTAACGGTCGGCAGTGCTTGTAGCCTTCGATACTCGCTCCAAGAGCAATAAAGATTCTAACAAAACGACGAGAAACTGGATCGACTTGAAGATCAATATGACTATTTGGGTTAGATCGAGATAGTGCATCCACATACCACAGGAGCTTCGCATATGAATCCTCTTCTTCACCATATGTTAAAGAAATAGCAGCATTCCGAGCTTTATATGAATAGTAGTAGCTAAGAGCTATACCATAATCCTTTTTAAATGATGTTATAATGTCTTTCGTACTCTTTGTAGGATTCTCTCGGATGTCATCAGCTATTAACTGGCTGACAGCTTCTGTAGACAGCCTAGGCTTACGAGTAGACAATACAAAATCATCACACGTATGGACAGGGTTGAAAGCTTTAAGAACAAACATGGAACGGGACTTTAGAGGAGCAACAACATGAATTGTCCAACCACAGCTGGGGGTTTTGCATATACAAGTTATCCGGGATAGATCATTCTTGAGGAATTTATAATTGTATCCATGTTTTATGGAATATCGACTAAGAGCTTGTCGAAACGCAGGAGCACCCCCCGGAAATTCCTGCCCAATGGATGTAAAAACTTCTGGCCAACTATCTGATCGTAGAGGTTCACTCCTAACGATCGCAGTAGATGCCTCAGCATGAGTTGTTGAAGAGGGAGATATAAAATCTTGTGGGAAACTGCATGAAACATAACAATACTCAATAGCCAGAAAATCTAGTTCACATAAAATCTTTCTGGTTTCCAGAAACATGTTAGTGCACCGGAAACCAATGAGTTTACTAGAAACCAGGTAGTTTACTCGAAACAGACACAGCTTACGCAGGTATATGGTTAGAGAACTATGTAGTTGACAGAAAATCATCTTGTTTACTAGAAACCAGATGGTTTACAGAAAAACAAAGAGTTAATTGTAAATAAGACAATTTACGCACTTACCTAAATAGGGTAATTACTACTTTATAGGAAACCAGATTGTACAATGGAAATCAATGAGTTTACTATGAATTATTATGAAATATGAGGAGTATTAAAGTAGACTACCGCTGTCGTTCCTGTTGAGCATATCTAGCTTGTGCTACAGCTAGAGGAGGAGGGGTAGAACAAAAAAAGTCGCGCTCCACCCTGAGTAGTTCAAGTAAAACATTCATTCAAGTAATCGATGTAAAAGCAAAAGAGAAGTATTAAAGAAAGTAACATAAACATCCATTCACCAGAGAGGACCGGTTGATCCAACGTTCAAAAGCATTTGACTGAAAGGAAAACAGAAAAGAAAATGAGAATACAGAGAGGACCGGTTGATCCATTCAGTTTTTACATAACAATATCAATTTACTTCCATACGTGAATGAACCTGTGTTTGACAGGTTGGTTATTTCTTCAAGACCATCCATCATGTAACGCCAACAAATAAACCTGGAATATAAGAAAGTTTGAAAAAAAATCAGAAACATTCAGGGTGAAACCTTGAAGGTAATGGTTTAGGAGAGCATTAAAGTTTAGTTAAGAAAGTCAGAAATATTCAGGTGAAATATTTAGGATAGCATTGAAGACAAATAAGACAATGGTCTCATGATTTCGGGTTTCTTATTTAGGATAGCATTGAAGACAAAGAAGATAATGGTCTCATGGTTTCGGGTTTCTTATTTAGGATAGCATTGAAGACAAAAATCAGAAGCATTGAAGACAAAGGAATAACAAATAAGAAAGTTTCACCTGAAAGAAGAAAGTCAGAGGAAGAGCAGAGGTTGGGAAGATAATGACCAAAATCTCGGTATAAATAAGCTTCTCAGACTCAATCTTTCTAACTTATGGGCGGGCTTTCAAATTTTAGCTGAAATTTTGGCTGAAAATTTGAACTTTGAATGAAATAGAGAAAGATGAAACTGTTTTGAAAAAATTTAGAGAGAGAAATAAGCAGAAAATAAGGAGATTTGGAGATATTTAGGTGTGATTGCCAGAGTTTAGAGAGATTTTTGGAACAATTAACGTCAAATCTCCATCCCTCATTAAATGGTATTAATTGCTCCCTCTCCATCAGCTGACAAAGGCGTCAGGAAGTAAGAGGAAGGGTAATAGAGGGATTTTTAAAAATCTGTCACAAATAAGTGTGAGCTGTCACAGAAAAGTGTGAGCTGTCTGGCCTCTTTGGACTGGAAATGCATATTTGGCTGAGAAGGGACAAAAGGCCAATTTCCCCCCAAAATTTTGGACCAAACGCTCATTTTTTGATAATTATACTTTTAATACATTTGTCATCCATAATCTTTTTTTTTTTTTTTTCATTTGTTTAATCAGAAAAATTTGTTAAAAAATGGGGAATGAGAGGAAATGGGGGTTCAAATTTCTACCTTATAAAGAACTAAAACGCTTTCGACAAAAAAAACTAAAATGGGTGTTAAAAGCCCAATGGTAAGAGGCATGTATCTTCCATACGGCCAGACTAGAGTGAAAAGATATACCAACTAGGAGACCGGGACAGAAGTTTAAAGACTTCTCCCGAAAACATTAGGACCGTGAAAAGATATACCAACTAGGAGACCAGGACAGAAGTTTAAAGACGTCTCCCAAAAACATTAGGACCCTGTAAAAAAAAAAGACCCTGCTTTCAACACTTGTGAGTGTTGCCTTTGAATACATGATCAATTCACTCGGATACTAGTAGGGCATACGTTTCAGATATATTATTTTATTGTTGATGTCAATATTGGCTATGCCTACAGGGCACAACTTTTTCTTTACATAAAAAGTATTTTTCCAATGGATGTATGGTTCAATAGAACTACTCTAACAAAAATGTATAGTTCTCAAATAGCCTTTACCTTCAATACTCAGGCCCAAGCCCAATTGATTTGGGCCAGTCTAAAATTTCTCCATACTTATTAAACTTGAGCTCGCAGGCTCAGATTATCCCATCCTTGGAGGCAAACTGACTCTGGCGGGAAGTTTTATAGGAACCCCTCGTTCTTGTTAAAAGGGCCCTTCTTGTGAATTCGATGTGAGTCCACCGAGTTCATAATTCAAAACGAGTCCACCGAATTTACAAAAATAGGCTACTGGGAGTGAATTTCGGTGAGTTAATGATCTCTTGTGAATTCGATGGGCTCGTACCGAATGGTCTCTTATGACTTCAGTGGGCTCGTACCGAATTCACAAGGACCGTTCATTTTGAAGAGAAAACTGGAAAACCATCTCCCTTGTGGGGTGCTTTCATCATAGTCAACAAACCTCGAGTTGGGCTTTTGACAATATCATTACTCAGCCCACCGTACCCGGACTTAATTTGAAGCCCAACTCAACTTATAAAGACTTGGTAAAACTAGGGTTAAAATCTCTAGGGTTTTGTTCTCTATATATAAATACATCTCTTTCTTCAGTCGAGCTTCTTCACAAGGTCTCTGGCAAGAGCAGAAGAGCGAAATTTGCCTAGTATCTCCAAATTATCTCTAATGGCGCCAAAGACAAAGACAGTTAGAACTAGGGTTACCAGAAACCCAGATCTAATCCGTGGTGTCGGAAAGTTTTCCCGATCAAAAATGTACCACAAACGTGGTCTATGGGCAATCAAAGCTAAGAACGGCGGAGTTTTCCCCCGTCATGATGCCAAGCCGGCGGCACCTGCACCTGCCGAGAAGGCACCGAAATTTTATCCAGCTGATGACGTTAAGAAACCATATGTTAACAAGCGAAAGGCAAAACCCACCAAGCTCAGGTTTTTTTCTTGTTCATTTTTCATGTTTTGGTTGTTGTTTAGGGTTGATTCTGGTTCTGTTTTTATTTTAGGGTTTATCTTAATTAATGTTTATCATCTTGTTTTATGAAAAACTAGGGCAAGTATTACCCCTGGTACTGTTTTGATTATCTTGGCTGGAAGGTTTAAGGGTAAGAGAGTTGTTTTCTTGAAACAACTCCCATCTGGATTGCTTCTTGTCACTGGTGAGTTTTTCTAATCATTTATCTTAGTTATGGTTAATTGGGTAATAGTTGGTTGAGATTTTTGTATTTGAAATGGTTTTCAGATCAGTGAAAACTGATCTGTTTACTCTTCTAGATAGCTGAATGACCCTTAGATTTCTCAATAAAATTCTAACTTGCTGATTTCTATGATATTGGATTGGTTTGAATTGTTTCACCATATTAAATTTCACTAAACTGAGTAATAATACTGTTTTTGTTAATTCAATATCTCAATAGTGATTAGGGTTTATGATATTTGAAGTTCATTTAACAGTGTATAATAGTAGATCAGAGTATGGTCATAACATAAGATCAATGGTTGTCTAGTGGGTTTAGGGGTTTTGACAAGACGACATTCTGAATTTCCTCTTGTTATGGGTTACCAATTTGATGATTGAAAACCCAATTATATTGTTAGTTGTTCCTTTTAGAGGTGAATGTTGTTGCCTTTCTTGATCATTGACATTCATCAAACGTGCTACAGGACCCTTCAAGATTAACGGGGTTCCCCTAAGGCGCTTGAACCAAGCATATGCCATTGGAACATCCACCAAAATTGACATTTCGGGTGTTAATGTTGATAAGTTTGATGACAAGTACTTCTCTAAGGAAACCGAGAGAAAGAAGAAGAAGACCGAGGGCGAGTTCTTTGAAGCCGAGAAACAGGTATATATATATCTATGTCATTCTTATAAGTTTTTTGTGTTTATACTTCTTGTTGCAGCTTTGTATTAATTCTGTTCTTTCCTTTTCGAATCTGTGTAGGAGAAGAAAACTCTCCCCCAGGATAAGAAAGACGACCAAAAGGCTGTTGATGCAGCATTGTTGAAGACCATTGAAGGAGTTGCAGATTTGAAGAACTATTTGGCCGCAAGATTCTCCCTCAAGTCTGGCATGAAACCCCATGAGCTTGTTTTTTAGATTATGGTCTTTATCTTTTTGTCTAATGAAAACTTTGTTACTACTGCTATATGCAAGTTTTTCCTGGCAATTCCCATTCTGTGTTTTAAGCAGACAAGATATTATTAGTTTGATTAGCTTTATAATGTTATTTTTTTTCAATGATGTGGATTTTGGTATGAAGTATTATCAACTTCAAATGTCAATTTTGGTTATGTTTCAATTACAGCATGTCTGTAGTCTATTCGGATAACTCGATATCAAGGAAGTTTAAAATAGCTTGATCCAGCTCCGACAAAAAACTAGTGATATTGAACTAATTGAAATAAGTGTAGTCTTCAGGAAAAGATCGAAGTCATCGTGATACAAAGAAGTCTTGGCTACGTTACAATACAAACAGAACTGTCCACAACTCTTTGGTGTAGTGGTAGGACATCTATCTTAAGACCATGAGGACATCTACGTTATCAATGTTTTGTAAGGACTAGCAGATCTCTCCCTCTTTTTCTAGAATTGGAAGAAAACAGTAACAATTAAAGAAATGTAAAACTAAACAACCCATTGAACTTCATTGAAAGAATGAAGTCAAGAATACAAATACATCTGAAATTAGAGATACCCACATCTAGTAGTTAGTATGATCAAATACGAAAACAACTTATTTTGTTCTGCTCAAAGCATTCCATCAGTTCGAGCCGGCAACCTCTTGAAGAAGTTGCTAGGAACAGAAGGCATTTTGCTTCTGAATCTTGGATGTCGAAGCATATACAAGCCTGTGAGCAGAGCTAATGCCCTAAAAGGAGTAACATAAAGAATAACAGCAGCACAAAGACAGAATACTATGAACAGGCTAGAAGCTCTAGGATCTCTCCAACTTAAGAGAGACTGAAACCTTTCTCCTTGAGTTGCCATATCTCCCACAACTGTTTGAATCCTTCCTGCTACACTTCTGAGACGATCGTACCTCATTCTGACCATATCTTGAGGTTTTGAAGTAGGAAAAGTATCAAATTCTTCATCGAGCTCGTCTGGATGAACTGCCTCGGCCCATGAAAGTCTAGTGTCCATGTGTGGTGGATGCCTTGGACGGAATCTATAGTTCCATAATCCGATAAGAAACATATAAAGAAAGATAGTCGGAAGTATGAGTTCTGGGTACCATATCAGAATCAGGAATAGAACATGAACAAGTACTGAGGTAATAGGGTTTTTCCAATGACAGACATCGTCGAACCATCTACTTATAGAGATCATCCCTGAAAGTAGAGACATTATCCTGAAGAAGTTAGCTTTGCTCCTTCTCATACTCCACATATGAGAATCCACATCCAGCATATACTCAACAACTTCTTTCCTCAGAGGTGGTTCAGCCCGTCCCAACCTCACTGCAACTATATTCATGGCTTGGTACCTCAAGCTATCTAATTGATTTACTGTAAACGGATGCAGGTAATGCATTTTCGGGAGTAGCGAATGACCATAGAGATACATCATGTTAGCGAACGACAAGCAAGTGAAACGGACAGCTAACTGGAGCTCGCCCATTTTCTTCACCCCAGACGGGTGAAGAACAAGAAGAGGATAAGAATGTGTGTAAATTCGATCTGTTTCTAGTGTTGATAGTCGAATTCTTACCTTTCCTATCCTTGAATCCCTTGCAGAACTACCTGGAGGACCACCACCACCTCCTCCATGTCTTTCACCACCACCTAAGTGGCAGTTGTCGAAAACTCCCAAGGTGATGACTGTGCAAGGGTCATAAACCTCCCACGTGTATTGCTCATTCCATTTCGGACTGGCACTGTCAACTATGGTTCTAGTTCGAACCCATTTCTGTCCGTACTTTGCTACACAATATGCATCAGTGGCGCCCCGCCCGTCCTTTGACTTCATTGGAAGAAGCCCTTGTGCACTTAGAATACCGACTTCTAATATGCCTATAGGTTGCTTCCATAGTTGCCGCGCAGTTGGCCTTTGATCGCTTATATACATTGTCGATTCATCAAGAACGTGGTAAGCACCTTCAAGACAGACTCTGAGATGAACTCTGCTTGAGAATTTCAGCTCCTTTCTCTTATCACCTTCCAATGCTCCAAATCCAAATTTCTCGAGGTTGAACCAGCGAGTATGAACTGGGCGATGATCCATTCTCTTCTCAAACAAGTTGAGAGGCAAATTTATCCTCCCAAGGACTTCATCTTTCGACGGGTTGACCCGATCCTCAACTGTGAGAACTAATAGTTCTTCGAATGGTTCCGCTGCTACAAACACAAGATCTTCATTCCATAATGGATTCGTAGTTCGAGTTGGGCATATCTTTGTTTTGAGAATTTGACTTCCAACCTGAGCTTTCACAAACACTTCTGGAAGTCGGCTTCTATCATTTGGTTGAACATCTTGAGCTTCAATCACATTAACACGGAGGTACCAAAGCTTAGGTGAGACATATACTTTTGACCGTATATTGAACACACCTTCGCCATGAACGGTTGCTGCATCTGAATTCCAAGCCTCTGGGAAAGCTTCATCAGCCTGAGTTCCCATCCAGACAGCAAGCATAATCTCACCTCTCACCTTTCCTTCTCCCCGCCGATCTTCCAATCTGTACCATTGTGGAGCCAAGGGACTATCTGGTGGAACCCGAGTTGGGACTTCATTAAGATCAAACAACACCTTCCCAAGGTAATCATCTCTTCCTACCATCTCTTTATCCTTAATGAATACCTCCAACATTGATGATTGAATCCTGTCTTTCGAGAAAGCGAAAACTTGATTCCACTCTGGGTTCATTTTCTTCTCAAAATGCCTTGTTCTTCCTCTATAGTTCCCAAGTTTCACCTCAGCATAAGGATCACAACTTCCGGTTATGGAACTAGGAGGAAGATCTTTAGCTTTTACGACACGGACATACAAATAATACATTTGTTCGACGAGGTCATAAGTACTAGTGATTTTGTCTCCACTCATCCACCCACTACTACCACGAACACCTCCATTTGGCCATCGTTCGCCTAGCCGAGGATTTGTATCCTTCAATTTGAAATCCTCTTGGTCATTTGGATTGGGTTGTTGATTGTTTTGCTGCATTGTTTCTGGCTTATTAGAAACTTGTTCTGTTTTCGGCGGAAATTTCTCTTTCTCTTCTAATGGTGTAAATTTCTTTTCTCCTTTGTTATTATGACCAGTCGTTTCGTCACAACAGCAACAACAGCTTTACAAGTATCAGCTACAAAGAGCAAAAGTGTTAATAAATGACTTCATCTTCAACTAACAAATACTAATAGAAATTCATATTACCCATAACTTGAAACAGACCTGATTTTCATTGTAATGGAGGTTTCTGAGCTTGTTCTTCGAATTGACTTATGATTTCAGACTTGGGTTTAAATCGACGATACGGGTTTTCTTTAACTCTCTTCTAGCAACTAGTAAGTTTGTAAAACCACCATTATAACCATCTTCATTAATATTGTTCCTTTTTTTGTTGCTTTTGTATTTGCAGAGAAAATTGCTAGTATCAAGAAACCTGAACCTCTATTCTGAAGCAAAGGTATTCTAACTAGGAGGAAACCAGAAGAGAGAGAAAGGAATAATTCCTTTTACACAATGTGGAGGAGAGAGAGAGAGAAAGAAAGGAAAGTAGGGTTTAATGAAGAAGCTCTCTGTAAATTTCATGAAGCAAGCTGGATAGAAATGGAGGGAAAAGCATATACTTTGTTGAAAAGTGATTAAAGTAGTTTTTTGTTACTCTAAAAGTCTTGATAATAAAATTAATTAAGTGTTCATAATCTTCTTCTAAACCTTTCTTTCTTTTGTGAAGGTAAAGATTATATGAACTTCACCTGAGGAATGGGCAAAGATGATCTTTTTAGATTAAATTAAAGATTAGTGGCATGCTTACTTTTTTTAGGTTCTCTTGGTTTTGTTTATATACTTTTCTTCATAGAATTATTTAGCTTTCTTTTAAAGCTTTGTTTAAAAGAACCACTAAAGGAAAAACAGAGTTTTTTGAGAATCATATTTTCTTACTGTGGTTAAAAAGCTTTACTTTGTTGTATTGAGCTTGGGATTACCACCTTCATTTCCTTAACAATTAAGCTTCTTGGTTTAATGGTTGAGAGATGGAGAGAGCAAGAGACAACAATGTTTTCGAGGAAGCAAAACCAAGTTCAAGAAGATTACTTGTCTTGGTCTAACTCGTCTTAACCAAATGTACAAGTAGTTACTTACCAACACGATGACCTCTTAGTCGAGACATATTATGTGTAACTCAAAATGATTTGAAATCAACTTGAGTTAAACCATTTAGATAACTTAGACAAAAATAAATATTCTGCAATTTGACTCGAGTCAATTCAGATTTCAAGTCTTTTAGTCTGACTTAAAAAAGCAAAGACTACTTCAATCAAAGAGTTGAAGAAACACCAATGATTTTGTACCAATTGGGTGCAAAAAGAATAACTATTTAAAATATTTAAATTCCCTTTTGTGTAAAACTTTGAGTAAAGCTTTCTTTCTTCTGCCTTTGCTCTCTTTTCTTTCTTTCTTATCTCTCTACTTTCTATAGTTATAACTTATAACAATTCCATAGACATATCTTCTCAAGATATTGTCATTGTTATTGTTATGTTTAAACTCTGTATTTATTTGTAATGCAATGAGTAGAAAGAGAAATATTGAGTCATTAATGTATTATGAGTCAAAACTATAATTAGATTTTAGCATATTTTATGAACTTTAGTTGCTCATCTTTCATTAACTAATTAATTTTAGATTATTTATGTGAAGAATCTAATGATGTGATAACTTCGATCCTTCTTTGGTGATGAGAACCATCATTGCTAACTCCAATTATTCATACTTTTCTGTCTTCAACCCCAAGTATTTGGCATTTTTTTGTCACCAAAGTATTTGGGTTATTGTTTTAAAAATGTACAAGGGCACTATGAAAAATGACTTTTTTTTTTCTTTCGAATATTGTCATGATATTTCACAAGTAACATCCATAAACATCATATACTCGAGTTAACTCTTATCCTGAGTAAAACAGAACGAGGAATTGTAATTAAAATAACTCGCTTGAGTACTAATAGTAGTAACTCGATTCGAAAACTTTCTAAATCATAACTTGGAGCATCACACAAACTCAAGGAAAAGTTTGGGGTAAAATCAACGGAAAAAGACCATTTAATCATACTTTTGAGGTGAAAAGAATGGACGGTCTCAAATGCAAATAGACCACCAAAATACGAAACCACCTTTCAATTTCGAAGAGTTTTTGTGGATCCTACACAAAGGTGTAAACAAAGTGTAAAAGTTGAGAAAACTGCAAATACGACAATAATGTGAAAGAGAAGTTACCCTAGAATTTTTCGAACAGGACAGCAAAACCCTTTCTAATTAAACAAAAACAAAAGATAAGAGTCACAATACTAAAAAGAAGAAGGAATAATGCAATGAGTGATGGGACTGGGGTCATGGAATATGATTCCTTCTTTCACATGTTCAGACACTTTTTACTCTTTTCTTACCAACACAAAACTATCTGCTTCTTAATGCGCTTATCCTGCTAAAAAGAAATATGCTATGAGGCAGAAAAGCCATATGCCCAACCCAAGTAGTGGTGTTAGTTCTCAGAGTGTATCAGCCTTGAGACTCGTGCCGAATAGCCTTGCTACTCTTATCAAGTCCATACTCAAAATCGGGTTAGAGTCAATACGTGGTCAAATAGACCTGCTGGTTATATTATGAGACAACTTTCAGACAAAAAAAAAAAAAAAAAATCTTTTATCGAGTTAATCCTCTGGGAATTAAAACTATTTTGACTCAAATTATATAGAAGAAAGAAAACTCAGATGGTGAGGTTGTTTTCTAATGGAAGACTACATAAAAACAAGTTCATAGCTTCAATAAGTACAATTTCTATAGATTTATATGCAAATATAGATATATAGAATCACAACATATATGATGCTGGTGTTTGCGTTGTTACTTGTTCGAGATACAGCTGTCTTCAAACTCTGAAAGCTTAGCATGTGATGGATGGCCTGTAGATAAGAAATTGAACAGATAATGAAGCCATTTAGGAAATAATAAATGAGCAATACATCTAAAGTAACATCTGAAAACAATAAATTAGACAGTCGCTCCGTTATGAACCACTACATTCTAGAAGAGTTGATTTCACAACTTAATTGGTTGATTCTGGTCCTAAAAGACCGAGGAGAAAATCACGTTGACAGAGACCAAGGACGACAAAGACATATTTTGACAAAACCGCCAGTCTATTGGTAATAACAGTGCCGAACTGTATATCAGTTCATATAGTTTTGTGTTCTAAACATATTTGTATGAGAAGGTGGAAAATGGAGCTATCACTGTCCTCTCTTAAATGTAACAAAAGATCGACCAATCCCCACGCATCTGAGTATCTAGCTAATCGTTATCACCAATATTCTATAACACGTGACTTCAACATATAAAAGTTGATGGTGTTGAGTTATGTTTCCTTTTTTCTTACAAAGTTTGGCATAATTAGCACAGAAGAATAGTTCGAAACACAAATTTGATATATAAATCATGATGACTTAATGAAGCAAGTCATGGGGAAACATGCAGTAAATAACAAATTCAACTTCAAGGCAAACATTATGAAAACCTACCTCATGTTTACGAAGCTCTGCTCACAATCTGACTACTGAATCTCTTTCTGGTTTAACTATGCACACCAGCATCTAAAGTTTCGTCACATTTTCAAAACGAAGACTTCAATGTACTGGAACTGAAAAGGTATAATCTTTGTAAGTGAAAACATCCTGATGCCAGTTGAGCCATCTTTAGCAAATAACGAAAAGAATTATCAAATGTTTGCCACATTTGATGCAAAGTTAGGCTATAGGCTATCTTTTGCTACAAGGAGCTGGCAGGATGTCCTTACAGTTCTCCTTAGTTTTCACCTATCAATGTTAGTACTTCATTTTTTTGCCGCCATGGCTTCCTTTTCGAGCTTCTTCTTTTCAGCCTCAGCCAGCTTTTCATTCTCTTCCTTTGATTTATTGAACGTCTTGACAAAGATTACCAAGATTGATGTCACTGCATAGAACAGAGATCAATTACTGAATCTTACTGACTAAGAGAGTACTGTTTACTATGAGACACAAATTTAACTGAATAATCACATAATTTGATAAAAGGAATGAGTTATTCTAATAAGTTTACTTGATTATTTATTTATTTATTTTTCTGTTTTCTCCTTTATACTACTTTTTACTGAAGGATTAGAAAATCAAACAACTACCAAACTAATCAGAGCTTTTATACAAAAATTAGTAACAGATACTAGTGGCATATTCCAATATAAAAATTAAATGAACTTATAGAATGAAGAATGAGGATATTTGCATATAAACTTAACGAAAAAGGAGAACAAACAATTTAAAGTTTTGAAAGGACAGCAATTGCCTTAAAATGTCAATTGTAGTTGTTATATTTATCATCTGGCAACCCGGTTCCGGTTCTGGATCCTGGCTTTGAAATTTCAACGTCATTAAATCACAGACCCTGCTAGCTAGGTAGGGGAATTCTGTTTTGGATAAGAAATTTTTTGGAGATCTATTGAAAAGATAGAAATAGAATACACAAATATCTGCCGAAGGAAGCGAAGTAATAAATGGCAACAGGGTTCTTGTAAAAGAGAAGCAACATTGACAAATGTATAACGAAAAAACACTGAACTTGCTAGCAAAAAGATCATATCAAACCTTGCTCGAAGGGGCAGCGAGCTGGATCCTCCCCAAAATACTGAGATAAAGAATCAGCACTTCTTCCCTACAAAATGAGTAGGGGTTGCAGCAAAACAAACTGTGTCAGTTACTTTTGAATAAAACATCTTATATCTACCATAACCATCAACCACTAAAGTGACTCACCACTTCAGAATACAAGGATATTAGTGATCTCACTTCAGCTTCGGCAGTATCAAGGAAATTCTTTAAAGCCTGTTGTAACGAGAAATTTTAATGACACATTCTACCACACAAGTTACAACTTTAGTGAAGGCTGCATTATTTCAAAATTTTGCAAGAGCGAAAAGAACAAACAAGCCACTGAAGCTCATGTGTGAATAAAATAAGCAACCTCATAAGCCCAAACTCTAAATATAGCAGAATTTCTGTGTTCAAATATGAGACAAACTATGCCACTCACCTTCTGGAATACCACGGAGATGGAACCATCACTTTCTGATGTAGTTAATTCTTGCTCTACCTTTTCAAGACCCTTACTCACTGCTTGCATTTCTTCAGCTAAAGACTTCAGTTGGATCTGAGAAGTTTTTATCAGAATGTTAAAGTCCGGGGCACATGCAACAAATAATAAAGAGCAAAATCTGATTCCACCTTGGATTGCTATAAAATGTATGACGTTTTCAATGTTAGCACCCCCTAATAATACCTTTGACGCCGATTCCAGATGAACCAAGTCTTTAGCAAAATCTAGCACCTCTGGCATTTGCTCAGCGAGGACCTAAAAGTTAGAAAGATAAAATCAAATAAGTGTCATCATGACATCCTAACTGAACATCAATTAAACCAATTACAAGAATATGGCATGTGTACTATTGATTGAGGAGTTAAACAATTCATATTTATGACAAACAACAGCAACAATAAAAACTCTGCAGATGTGAAGATGTCCATGTAGTTCAACGGGAGCATACACACATTATAATACCACTGGAAATGACTGAGCAAAATCAATAAAGTGATCCCTAACAAACAAGACTGACATCCCAAATAATCAGCGTTACTTCAAAAAGGTAATTAGTTGCTAATTAAAGAGATGATGTTGTGGGCTAAATTTCTATTTGAAGTCACTTATGGTGGAAAAATTCGGATTTAAGGATAATAAGTAACATAAGATTTGTCCAGAATAAGCTCATGACAGATTCCCACCTTAGCATATGATGAGGAAGATCAACACTAATTGAAGGATTCTTATGTGATGCTAGTTTTTTAGATAAGTTTTCCTTTTATTTTGTTTATTAACTCAACTAAGAATGGGCGCCCGGACAAAGCAAACCACCCCATATAAAGGGGTGGTTGAAACCTATATGGAAGAAAATTAGTCTTTCTCCATTCCTTAGTAACTTCGGAGATATTTGAAGCTTTAATTCAAGGTTTATTTTAGTCATAATTATTAAATTTAAAGAATTACTTGAGTTCTAGATTCTAGTTAATTGCTTCATTATTTCGATAGGTATTCAAGCTTCTAGAAATGTGTTTATATACAGTTGTCTAAACCAAAATACTATTGTGGTCCTGGGATCCGCATGATCAAAACGATGAACAAAGGTGCTACGCCGAAATGGATATTTAGGAGAGAAACTTAATGGATGAGGATATTTGTGGTGAAAGACCGGAAAAAAACTTATCCCCAGAAGTGTACGGAGGAGAGCTGATGTGAGGATACTGAAGAAAAGGATCATTTCTATAAATAAACAAATATCAAACACGAAAGGAAGGATACAATTGGACTATGGGAAGATCAGTGAGGAGTTGGGTTTCTATACATGTACCATTTTACCTTGGATTTTCAATAAAATCTTTTTGCAAAACCTCAAAAAAAATTACAAAAATAATGTTTTTATGTCAAATTCAGGTCATTGTGCGTGAAGCTATACTCTAAAATCTAAATATTTTACCTTGCATAAATAGTGCATTAATGTCATCTTGGTGTTTCTTGCACGGGTATCCGACAATTTAAGCAGGCTATCCAATTTGAATCCAATGGCAGATCCTGCAAAGGTAATATATGACAAGTCCAAATCAAGTAGCGTCTTGGTAATTGATATTAAAACGAATTTCCCTAACTTGTATTGATGCTACAGTGGTACCTCGTGCTGTGCCTTGATTCAACGCATTCCCCAAAGTAAGAATCGTTTGCATTATCTGACGCAACTTAACACTGTCTTTTACCTGCACTTGTGAGTTTGCCACGATTAGATGTAATACTCTGTATATCATATATGCATCTTAAGTTCACCTGCAGGCCTTGATGTGTACCTCTCTAGAAGCCTCGTTAATTGTGTTCAAGTTAGATCGCAAGTCCTTCACCTGAACATTCCTCAAAGGTTAAATGTAAAGCTGTTCAAGAAAATATCGGGATCTGCCAAAAGAAAGTTATTGCATGGCTCACCTAATCGCAAGATAAAACAGTAAAATACCTGTGTGGAAAAGGTGATTGTGAACGAAAACACTCGTAGCTTGGACTCCACTCGAGGTACTTTCATCAGCTCGAGGAAAAACTGACATATTGTAGATCAGACTGTCAATAAGCCAGAAACTAAAAGGAACTACACTTCTATCCAAGCAACCATAACTAACCTGCTCACACTTTCCTAGGTTTTCCTTGTTTCCATTATAATTCTGCGAGTAAGATAACAATTAATGAGCAGAAAGCACTAGAAACTAACAGTGGCACATCCATAATGAGAGGAGGTGAAACAAACTGAAATGCCAATGAACCAGTAACCTGAGAGGCAATTAGTCGTGGGGGGAAGAGAAGAAAATTTCAATCTACCCGGGTAAACATTGAGAGAAAGCACCAGAAACTGGTAACCCATGAGAGAAGGCCAAATACAGCAAAATCCTAATGAACTAGACCCAAAGAAACGGTGTAGGTGGAAAAAAGAAGGAACCTTCATGCCTCATCTCCCATAATAACCGTGGAGAGACGAAAATTATGAAGAACAAAACAGAAGTTTAAAGCCTTGTAAGATTAAGAAGCTTAGTAAGAGTTCATGGCATTGTAAGATTGAAGATAAAGCATCAGCTGAAATGATTCAATCAATAATTTTACAAAAAAGAAAAACTACAGATAACTAATTTTTCTGAGTAACTAAATTTGGATAAGAAGTATATCTGCAATTTGCTCAATACTCGAAACTTGTAGATGCAAAACCAACTGAACCGAAAGACCAAGTTAGACGATTGGCTGCATCTAACTACTATATCAAGGAGGCATGAAAGATGAAAGACAGTGAGACAGGATGCGAGGGGAAACTCAAGTTCCACATGTATGTCGAAGGACCAAACATTAATCAAATTTCAAACACAGACAATGAAATTATTGTGTTTAACGTTTCATCCATCACTCATTGAAATCAAATATATCAGAAAGTGCCACTTGAATAGAATTCAATTGTGGATAAATTGTGAATCCTTTAAATTAGAATGGAACTAATTGCTCAGAATCTAGTTCCAACAGTCAAACATAATTGATCTTTTATAGCTGTATCATGATTTATTGTCTTATCAAGAAGCAGTTTGTAGTGGCTAAATAAAATCTTCAAGGAACTACATTCATGGCAAGTTGAATTTGTCAACTTCTTATATTCAGTTCAGGATCAAGAAAAGGTAAACTGAGATGGCTACCTCTATTGAGATAATAATGATTCACAAAGTATTACATGTGGTCCTATTTAGCATGATCTACCTAAACACAACGAAGTTGACATGTACTTTATCAAACTTTTGTAGATGGTACTTCCATCTACTTTTGCATTCCAGTTAATAAATAATCAGTGCTTCTGGTGAAATTGTGGTCATCGAAGATTCTAACAGTATCACCCTTCATGCGATTGTATGGAATATTTGGAAAGTGAGTAACAACTTCATCTTTAAAAGCAAGCAAGTTAAAGAGGAAGACATCATATATAGTTGGTCTGGAGGAAATTTTATTTGGATTTCACTTTGTCTTGGGACGATATGGTTGTAACAACATAGGCTTTTCTGTGTTTTTAGCAGTTTTCTGCTATACCTGTTTTACAACAGGAGAGTAAATATTTCTCATTTGTATTAATTCCTATTAAAAATAGAAAGATTCTAACCGTCTTCTCAAATTTATTTCTTACTTCAAGGTTGAAGTTCAACCATATTCTACTTCTCTTATTTTCTGTCCTCTTCATTTCTGCTACTTGATTATTTTATTTTATTTTGAAAGCTTTGATTGAATTAAAACGAAAAACTATACAAGGGAGACAAAAAAGGACAAAGGGTTGCTCGATCTGCTACTTGATTTTCATCTATGTTGTCAAAGGCGACGCTTCCCCGCGCCAAAGCGCCAAAAGCGATGGGTAAACAAGGGTGTCGCCTCTTTTAGAGGCGATTTCCCCTGATTTCCCCGGGTGTCGACTTGAGACGCTTAGGCGAGCGCCTTTAGTCGCCTCGGGGAAGCGAGCCCTGGTTTCCTCGGGTGTCGACTTTTGTTTTCTTCTTTCTGTATTGTATTTTTCTTCTCCTTAAATAATTCTACTTCACTTTCTCTCTCTAACCTTCACAGTTTCTTTCTCTCTCAAACATAATCTGTTTTTGTTCTTCTTTTACTTTCTTCTTCTTCTTTTACAATATAAACTATATTTATTACTTCATTAATAGTACTTGTTTTGTTCATTATTACTTCATTAATACTTTGAGACTTTAACACTTGAAGTCTTTCATAGTAATATAGTATACAGAATCAGTAGTTTACTACTTCATTAACACTTTGGGACTTCATTAATACTTTAATAGTACTTGTTTTCTTCTTCTTCTTTTACAGTATACACTATACTTAATTTCTTACTTCGTCTGAGGCGGTCGCTTAAGCACGCCTAAGCGCGCTAAGGCGAGGCGATTGGTCTGTCGCCTCGCCTCGCCTCACGCCCTAAACAACATAGATTTTCATTACCTCTCATCTCTAAGACTCTAACTTCTGGTATATAGTATATAGTTTATTGTTAACTACATGAAACAAACACCACTACAGACTACTGTAAGAGAAATTCCAAATTTTTAAATGGCATGAAGAAACCAAAAAGTATAATGCATCAGAAAACAAAAACATCGTGATGTCATTTCGTTTGTTATCATCCTATCTCCATACCGTGTTTCACTTGCCGGCTTTCAGTTCCAACGGGATGTACAAACTTTCTTGTCCAGACCCTAGATCTAAGCAGCATATATAACTATTTGCATATTGGATATTTGGATGTGCCTCATATCGAACAAAAGTTGGGACAACTACCCGAAAAAATAAAAACAAAAGACATCACCTTCAGCATCTCTATTTCTTCTTTTGTTGGGCAAAATTTGATGAGGTTATCAACTTGATCAATGTCCAAAGCTGAAGTATCCAATGCCAAAACTGCAGCCTGAAGAGTCATGAAGATTAAAGACATCGCCATCCAGGTTTTCATCATACAATAATTTATTATTTTCTTGTAAGGCAATGGATTCAAGTAGCAAGCAACACTTGAATTTATACGACATGCATAAGGTTCTTAATAAGCAGGGTAGTCCCTTCCCTTGGGCAATAATGTATTCTCTTTGTAACATGAACACATTGATGCTACCCAACATATAACAATAATAACAAATGATAATCTCCTTTCTTTTGAGAATCTACAGAACTAACTAAATTATGATACTTAGAAATTTATCACATAGGAGAATGCAAAAGCCTTCCCCTACCAGTGGACAGAGGTTGTATAAGAAAAGTTAAACTTACAATCATATCAGGCAGAGGCATTTTGATCTTCGTAAGCATAATTTCACAATTGTATGCTCTGCGCAAGTCAACCTGGATTGACATTATGGCAAAAGGAAAAAAGTTTTATTGAATAGAGTTGGTATTTATTAAACTCTTAAAGTTCCTGGAATATTGAATGCACACAAAGTAAAACTAAATAGAGTTCATGATAATGAAGCAAATAAAGCCTGCCTTTATTTAATCGCTTATGTCCTTTGCTAATGAAAACCAAGTTACCCTAAAAGCATATTTCAGTCTAATCTTTTCAATTATACATATTAGTATGAGAGCTAATGACAGCAAATCATTAACGTCCTAGTCATATTGAAAGAAATTTAATGTTGGTTTTTCCAATAAATTGAACCATAAGAAATTCTACCACAGCAAGCAATAATCTGCTACCAATTGTTGAAATCTGCTCTGTAACTCCTGACATCAATTTTAAATTATTTATCAGATGATACTCTCGAAATGGGCACATCAAGCTAGCACCTTTAGTTCTATTTCTATATGTCAATGGGTCAGATAATTGTCAGAAAAAATTGTGGGGCTCATATATTTGTGGGTCTCCAAATAACTACAGGTAATTGCAGTAAATACCAGACTAACTCGAGAAATTCTAAGAATATCCCGGTGCTGCACCAATGAAGACAATTGTAACCTGATGATCAACAATTCTCAGTATATAAGAGAAATAGTAAGAGTAACTATTATAAACTAACTTTTTTTGTTTTCCTTGGTGGCAACACTGGACCAACCCCTCTTGAAAGTAAATCCAAACACTCCTCACTTAGTCATATTGGGCATAGAAGTGCACATGGGGGGCATCAACTCTCTTTTTCGTTTGTAGTTATACTTGAATATATAAAATTTTAAGGTTAAAACTAATGTAGGGACGGACACAGGCTTCATAAGTCAAGGACTGACTTACGAATAAGGCTTCAAAACAGAAGTCCAAACAATTCATGAAATGAGCAGAAACATAACAACTGAAGTACGTAAGTTTCGCCACCCCGTATTCCTACTACAAGAAGCTTCAAATAATGAAAATATAATAAAACTGAAGCAAATCTACATGTCAAAAGTTTAAGTATCGGCTAAAACAGTAATAAAACTATCTACAGAAGTATAAGCCCTACAGGAAATTTTAGACTGAGTCAGTGAAATAAAAGAAAAAATACCAATTGCACTATCTCCGGTTTGTTGGCAGCCGAACCACGTCGAATCCCACCTTTCTCCCCGCCACTTTTGCTAGACGCAACAGTTGCCGAAAACAGACTTTCAAGTTCTGAAATATCAATTTCGGGGGCCCTATGGAACAATTTCATTAAAGGTATCAGCATGGAACACAAAATTTATAAAACATTTTTGAATGACAGACAGGTTCTATCAGTGACTTAGAGCAAGAACAATCTCAACATGTGGTGTTGCGGAATAACTCTAGGTATCTCAAACTCAACTCATCACGAATTCATGATGATTGTAACCCGTTGCATGTACAACTATGTCTACCCATATGACGAAAAGCTCCAAAAATGGACAATCTGGACAACCATGTATTCTATTTTTGGTCAGTGAATATCTACCTCACTATGTTTCACATATATAAATTATTGAATATAATTTTTTTTTATTATGAACTACAAAGTATGAAAATCTCAAAGTAAGAGAACTGTTACATGCACATACCGTGTTTGGCTTTCCTGTACTTGAGAGTCATCCCACAAACTCCCTTGCATCGCTCGAGTTACTTTTACCCAATGCAACGGTTTTAAAGAAGCTTTTTTAGGTGCAGTGGTGCTAACTGTAGCTCCACGGCCTCTTCCAGGACCTGGAGCACCTGGCCCTAAAGATGATCTTCCTTTTCCAACTAATGGTGGTGGTGGAGTTGGGGCACCAGCACTCTTTGCTTCGGGGGGAGGAGGCGGACCTCGAAGATTGCCACGACTAGGCGGTGGAGGGGGCACAACAGCAGGAGGCTTAGGTGTTTGTGGCGGTGGAGGAGGAATGGAGCCCTGTCTTGCAGGTCCTGTAGGAGGTGGAGGTGGAGGAGGCGTTGGTGCTCTAGAATTTGGTATTTTCCCTGAACTAAACGGAGGTGGGGGAGGGGGCGGGGGACCTCTAGAGACAAGGGGAGGTGGAGGAGCTGGAGGGCCTCCAGAAACAAGGATAGGTGGCGGTGGTGGCGGTGGAGGGCCTTTAAAAGTAGGAGGTAGAGGAGGGCCACGAGAAGCAGAAGGCGGCGGAGGGGGAGGTGGAGGAGGACCTCGAGAAACAGAAGGCGGCAAAGGGGGAGGGGGAGGAGGGCCACGAGAAACAAAAGGCGACGGAGGGGGAGGTGGAGGGGCAGGTGGAGCAGGGACTCGGGAAACCGAGGGAGGTGGAGGGGGAGGAGAAGGAACATCTGTAGAAGCAAATGGAGGTGGTGGGGGAGATGGGGGCGGTGGTGGACGACCTACATCTGAGATAGAAGAGAAGGGTGGAAGAGGTGGTGGAGGTGGGGGAGGTGGAGGACCTTTATTAGAGATAGTAGAAGATTGAAGGCTTCCACTAGAAATAAGAGGAGGAGGAGGTGGTGGTGGTGGGGGAGCCTTACTAGAGATTTGATGAGGAGGTAGAGGTGGTGGTGGTGGAGGCGTTGCTGGTAAACGACTTTCAGTAGGACGTAAAGGTGGAGATGGAGGTTCATTATGAGACGCATTAAATGAAAGAGATGGAGGTGGGGGAGGGGGAGAAGATGATGATTGGGTAATATCACCAACGCTACTAGCGATCGGTAAAAGTTCAGATGGATGTAAAGGTGGAGAAGGGGGAAGTGATAAACCATCACTTTGGTTAGGTGGGAGCACATGCTCAATTGCATCTCGAGTTATGCAGTCATCGAGGTAATTTTCAACAGGATTAATCTCACCGTGAGCGTTTTCAAAATCCATGATACCATCAAGATTGGAAACGTCATTTTCTTCTTCGGAGTCGGTGGGTGATGTTTGTACACTCCCTTGACTCTGCGAACTTGACCTATTCGCATCACCAACAACGATTATTTTTTCAAGTTTGTCTTGTAGCACATTTGCAGAAAGTTGTTTGAGTAACCATAAAGCAGCATCCCCACTTGTATCAGCCCACTCCACACCACTAAATAGTTCTTGGACCTTAGAGAAAGCTTCGATAGGTAGTCCGCCTTTCACCTCACCATTTAAAGTTGCAGTTGGGGCTCTAAGAGGGGAGATGTTTTCAGCCTCACCAAAGAGAACCTGTATTTATGTAAACTAAGCATGAGACTACACATTCAATTTAAGTTTTGAGTACTTCAATGAATTCCATTTACATGTAAGCAATATGAATCATTACCTCTGTGCGAAAACCTTTCGGAAATCGTTCCTTAGAATCCCAAAGAATGTCCAGATCTTCACAGTTCAGCATCAATATATTGGACCTAATAAAAGAAGTGTTGAACATAATACGAAACATCATAATCTCCCGATCTAACTCTGTATCTAAGTGGAGACACTCCAACACGACATCTCCTTGAACCACACTCTGGATATCAATTTTAATCACATCACAGTCAACCTGCAATAAATATCAAGTTTTGCATGAGAGCATATAAGAAACTAACGACTAATTCTGAGATGCATGAACAAAAAAACATTTACCTGTCCATAATGTCGCAGGGACTTTTTTGTCTTCGGCATGGAAAATAGCATGTGAGTTGAAAGCCCGCCTTTACTAAGGAGGTTTCGACCAAAAATACGGATTAATGGTCTACATCCATTTCGAGAATCAAAGCTCGGGATGGCTCTGAGAATTATACAATCCAAAGACAGAGCCCTCTCTGTAGGTGGCCACTCCGGGGATATATTTCTCCTGGCTATATAATATAAGTAACGCAGCTGCGAAGGGAATGGGTTCAAAGGTGATAAAAGCTGCAAAAAACCTTTAGGAGCCTCTCTATGGATAATATCAAGAACGCGATGCTCCGCGCTATGTGCCTTTCTGAAGATCAGGAAACTAGCCAAAAGAAACGCTAATAGAGGCCAACCTCCTCTCTCACAATGAAGAAGAATAATATTCTGTTGATCACCCATAGCCAACCAACTCTCGCAAACACGTAAGAAGTGATGAATCAGAGATAGAGGAAGGATAGGACAAGCTTCATACTGCCGTGGGTATTCCACCACTGTGATATCGTACTCACACAATATATCAGCAAATTGGCTTCTCTTTTCACCCTCTCTGAAGTTGAAGGCAAGAAATGATGAATCCCAGAATTCCTCATTTAACTCAGTTATTATTTCATGCAAATAACTATCATATATACCGTCAGGCAAGGCCTCAGTTAAAAAGCATGAATCGAAAACTGCATCAAATACATAAAACAAGTATTTCAACTAAATTCGACCATCCATCAAATAGAAAATAATGTATAAAACTTCAACATTTGCTTTCTAAGCACTTTCAGAAACAAAAAAAAAGGTCATTGGTGAAGCGACTGACTTACCATACATTCTGTCGACAAATTCTAGCAAGCCATCCGGAGGTCTTTTATGAAAGAAACGGCTGAAGAGGGACATTTTGTCCCTCCCTCCGCTGCTGCTTCCTCGGCGACGGTGAATTGAAGCCACTTTTAATTTTTCACACCAAAACCCTAACCAATTTAAATTGTAAGACTCCTTAATCGAAATGTATCAATTATGAGTTAATAATCATAAACTACTTAAATTTACAGTAATAAGTTCACAAATCATAAAAACCTAATTCCACATCAAAATTGAAACTTCTACAATTCAAATCAAAGCTGAATTTGTGGATTGGCAGCAAAAGAAAGACCTCACCTAATCCCCAATTATGTTCCAGAAACCTCTCAATAGAGGTGAAAATGAGAAGAGCGGAGAAGCTGATGGAGTTGATAGTGACTAGCGGCGGCGGTGACAGTGGCGGTGGTCGTGATTTGCAGTGACGGTCGGAGATGGAGGCAAGGGTAGAGAGAGAGAGAGAGAGAGAGAGAGAGAGAGAGGGAGAGGGATGAACGATCCTCTAGTTTGAATTTTGATTTGACACTTGAGACTTGAGAGAGGTTATATAATACTCTTGGCTAAAAGTGAAAGAAATACAAATGATTGAGTAATTTGTGAGGAAAAATGTTTTTTTTTGGTTGTGGATCACTACTACCTGTGTATATGAAAGGGAATAATCCCCCTATTTGGCCCACCATATTCTCATTAGAGTTCAATTTTGATGTTCATTTCTTAGATGTTAATCATATACTGTAATTGGTATTTTGGTTTAATTTTGCATCTCCATAAGCTAGAATCCATGTAGATTTTGTTCTTTTGATGAACAGGTAGAATGTAGATTATCATACGCAAAACGTGTGACAGAGGAGGGTCTTCAACCACGACAACCTTTCTAAAATGGACATTTGAGGAACCGTACGAAACAATATATACCAAAGGAAGTACAAAAGATTTTGTAAGAGGCGGTTTCCTGGTTTCCAATTGAGCAGTTTCAACTGGAAATTGAAAACCAAGTGACGCTCCGACGCGGTTTCTTGGTTTCCAAATTGAGGCAGTAGACAGTTTCACAATAAGCATAGGCGGTTTCTAAACACCTATATATAGGATATGCTTGAGTGTTTACAATCATCAATTGTTATGGAAATTGTCGAGGGTCTTGCAAGGTTACAAAATACTTCGTTTAATTTTTGCTATCGTGAGGCAAATAAGGTAGCTCATATCTTAGCAAAATCTGCATATACGAATGTTTCAAATCAAAGTACGGAAATCTATGAGATTCCAAATTCTATTGTAAGTCAGTTGGAGACAGATTGTTCCAACATGAATTCAAATTCAAGTACTTAATAAATTGAGGTATTAACCTCATTTCATAAAAAAAAAACACAAACACAACAACTATTCAACATAGAGTGTGAGCAAGTGAGAGAGAAATTTTATTCATTGTTTTGAGCGGTGTTTAATTTCTCGGTCGTCGAAGATCTAGTATAGAAGGTTAATTTCTATACGGTACCATCTTGGGACGAACTTGCGGGTTGTGTGAGTCGTCTTTCATCTATCCTTAATAAAGATTTCTTGTTCGCCCGAGGACGTAGGCTTTAAGCTGAACCTCGTTAATTCTGTTTGCATATTTAGTTTTTGACTTAGCTTTTCGATTAATTTTCGTAGTCGGATCAATTTCTAAGATAAGTTCGATAGCTTCCGCGAACTTTTAGTACTAACAATTGGTACCAGAGCCTTGTTGAAATTGAACGAAGAGAAGATGAGATCGAGAAGTGGTACGGTCAAAGCAGGGAAATATGAGATAGAAGTTCAATGGGAAAAACGATTTTTCTTATTGGCGGATGCAGATGAAAAATCTGTTAATCTCGCAAAAATTACACAAGACATTGACGGGAAAGAAACCAAGAGATATGTCAGATGAGGATTGGGAAGAGTTAGATCTCGAAGCACAGGCAACCATTATGTTGTGTCTTCAGAGGGATTGGCGTTCCTAGTAGACGAAGAAACAACGGCGGCGAGTGTGGTTAAAGCTCGAAAGCAATTTTATGACGAAAACTTTAACGAATCGAGTCTACTTAAAATCCAAATTATTCACGTGTAGAATGGAAGAGGGTTCTTCTATTCAGGAATATGTGAATAGGTTTGACAGGATTATCTAAGATAGGTTCGATAGCTTCCACGAACTTTTAGTACTAACAGATGTTTTGAAGGCAGAGGTGGAGAAGACAACAACCAATTGATAATAATAAGTCCAATCATGTAGCTTGTAATGTTACAAGTTTTATTCCTCGTGTTATTTCCGTTATAATGTGTTTTGTTAATACTAATAGCTAATGTGGTTGCAAAATGTTGGTCAAATGAGTTAGGCAGATAGATATTATTGAAGTAGAGGACCAAACTTCTCAGTTTCTTGTTCAAACATTATAATAGTAATTTATATACACCTTTGGTATTTCTTTTTTTTTTTTTTGTTGAAGAGCACCTTTGGTATTTCTTGAAACGTCACTCCATGTACTATTTGACTTTAGGGCAAATGCATTTTCAAGCACATTTGAGTAGTGTATTGTCACACCAAGTGAGGGCACTCCCTGCATTGGATGGCAGAAAACTCTTTCCACATAGAAGTGGGCAAGAACCGAGGTCGTGTCAAGAACAACACGATTTTAGATTGTACCAAGATTAATGCAACACGTAATGTTCATGCACTTGTGTCGTGCCTCAAAATTAGGTTCTCAAATATGTTTCACCACCCCAATAAAACACTTGTGGACACAACAAGGCACACCTCGCGAACACAACATGCATGCTCACGTGAAACATCAAGGCACGCTATGGCTCATTAAACTTCATGACACTCCCCTGACACAACACGTTAACGTCGCGTTTGTGCCTAGGACTTCTCCTTCGACGCACAGAAAGACGGTCACATAACGTGGAGCCGGAGGAGCCACAACAATTTGGCCACCACTAATTTATGAGTTGACAATTTATGTGAAAGGCCCTTGGGAGTCTCTAGCCCCAACGGAAAGTGCCCCTAACAATATTGGGAGTAAAAGCCCTAATCTGGAGAGGTCGGTATATTCTGCGCCACCAAGAGTCTTTTGTTTGGTGCTAAACTTTCCTGTTGGAACAGAGGCAAGTACTTCAAACACAGTAAGTAAAGGGAACCCCCAAAAATCAGGGGACGAAGCTCACTTCCTGAAGCTTCTTCCTCACTCCTCTAAAAAATTAGGGTTTTACTAGGGTTTCCTGTTCTATTTGATTCATCTGAAAACTTTCTACCTGATTATCAAAATATCGAGTCAAAATTTCTTCTATTCATCTGTGAAATCCAATGGTGCGATACAGTAGCAGCCGACTCGCTTACTGTTTAGCACGAAGGTCTCTTAACTCCAACCTCCTTGAAAATGCTCCCAGACTCGTAAGATATCTTAACTTCAACAGTTTCTCTGTTTTCTTTTACTTCAAGATTATATTTTTATATCAAATCTCATTAAAAACTTCAACTTTTTGATTTGGTGTTGTTAATAGTTGGAGGAATCAGGGCGGTGGGGGTGTCGTCGAGGGTTCATTTCTGGTGTCTGCAATTCTTATAGGATTATTGGGAACTCAGAAACTGGTATGATGGTTTAGTACTTCTGTTTTTGAATGAAATTCTGGTTTGTGTGTTATTAATTATTGGTATTACTTGATACAGTGAGGCCTAATAATGGAGCATGGAGCGGATTTGTTCATGGAAATTGGTGTTCCAAGAGATTTATTCATGCAACTGGTATTGAACAAACTATTTTTTTTTTCATTGCCGCTCAATATCTCTATTCTGTCGTTAGAAAAGTTTGGTTTTTGATGGGAAATATTTGTTTATCTTGTTATCTAGTAACTGTTTATTCCTATTAGGGTCAAAGTCTATGTCTTCAAAAGATTATTATGATGTACTTGGAGTTAGCAGGAATTCAAGTTCTTCTGACATCAAGAAAGCTTATTATGGGGTAAGTTCAATTTTGGCAAAAATACACTATTGCAAATGAAACCATTAGTTAGATGTGAATACATATATAGTTTATCTTGTGGGGAGTTGTAGCTGAGAGGAAGTGCGATGTTACTTACCGTATATAATATGACGATTACGGATTCACGATATTGATCGTGCTACGTCGGTTAATACTTGATGTACACACCTATGCCGATTAATTGCCAGTACTTCTGAATCATGTCTATGTGTTGGGATAAATTTCATTCAATGTTATAATTTCATAACCATTTCATAACATCCATCTCATTCATTTTCACTTTGCTAATTTTGTATCTTGTATGTATATGTAGCTCGCAAAGAAGCTCCATCCTGATACAAATAAAGATGATGCTGATGCTGAAAAGAAGTTTCAAGAAGTTCAGAAAGCATATGAGGTACTTTTTCCTCCTGTAGTAGATTTTTCTTTTCTCTAAATAAAATGAAGATGCACGTTTCGTGAATCCTATACCAGTAAATGTGATAACAAGTGTCTTCTTACACATTTTGTAGGTTTTAAAAGATGAGGAGAAGCGATCAGTTTATGACCAGGTTTACAAATATGATTTTATTTCCTGTTTTGTATCTTCTTTTATGTGAATTAGAGGGAACCAAGTTCACATTTTCACCAAACCAATGCAAGGAGATTAAGCAATTTCATATTGTCCTGTATGTGACTGCCCACATGTTTCTTTTCAGACTCTATCAGGACAATTAATGTTGTAGTAGATGAGTATTGTATCATACATTGAACGCTCACTGTACATTCTAAGAGCCTAAAATATCAAGATTGTTACTTTCTTAGTGGGTAACTTCATTAGTATCTCTTTTAGGAATTCATTCTAGGAAGAAAATCTGGACAAGTTTTGATTTAGTTTACAGCATTAAACATGGTATGCTTATTTGTATCTTATGATGACAGAGCTTTTGGCCCTTTTCGATTATATTACAATAGTTGAGAATTTTCCAAAGTATAGAAGCATAATGGATCTAATAATTCGTGCCATTTGACCAAAACTAATCTTAAACGTCTTCACCTTTAAATACAGTCATTGAACGAATCTCTATAATCGTTGCCAAGTAATAGGTTATTGTACTGTACCTGGTGGAGATTGAAACTAAGTAGTACGACTCGGACTCGGACTCGGCTCGGCCAAGGGCCGAGTCCGAGTCAGCCGAGTCACTCGGCCGAGTCAACCGAGTCACTCTGAATATTATGAAGTTGTTAGTAGTGTATGTATATAAAATAATAACATGATAATACTTAATAAAATCAAGTTCAAACTTCAAAATTATATTACTAGTAGAGTTAGGAACAAGTAGAACTAAATAATCACTCTAGTAGACCCATACTGTAATAGTAATAACTAATAACTAGAATAAAAAAAACTAGTAGACTTACTATAAAAATAAATAGAAATACAATCTCTACCGAGTCAGCCGAGTCAGCCGAGTCAGCCGAGTCAGGCCCGAGTCAGCCGAGTCAGATCCGAGTCACTCGGGCTAACCCTAGACTCGGCTGACTCAGTGGGACTCGGCTCGGTGTACTGCCGAGTCCCAAGTCACTCGGGAGTCACTCGGCTGACTCGGCCGAGTCGTACTGCATAGGATTGAAATTAGTTATACTATCTATGGCTAGTTGGCTACCATGTTCTTACCTCACGTACTATGTCTCTTATATTTATGTTGCCAAACACTTTTTTTTTGGATAATTTCATAGGTTGGTCACGATGCATATGAACAAGGTGGTGCTGGTGGGGCCCCCGGTGGATTTGGAAATCCGTTCGAGGACATTTTTGGGGGTGGTGGTGGTGGAGTGAATGATGTAATGATTCTTTTCATCTGTATTGAGTTGCCATTTTATTCATCGCTACTTAGTTTCTAGAGATCTCACAAGAACCTTTTATTCCATTCACGAGATGTTCACAAGTCATAATTATTTGTCAATCTCAGATTTGAAAAATGTAGATTGGATAATAGGTAGCTAGGTGAGAAACTGGGAATTCACTTGGAGTCAATAATGCGAGTTAGCCATTACTGTATGCAGTTCCAAAACATATATGTAATTAACTTGCAACTGATGTACCCAATTGATTTTCAAAAAAGTGTTCATTTTGATCTCCTCACAAAGCTTGGTGTAAAGCTTCTGTAATTACTTTTCCTGATTAGCATACCTGTAGCACTTTTAAGACATGAATGGTAAAGTGAATTACCTAAGATACATATATCCCTAGAACTTGATATCTAAATTTTGCCCAAAGTGAGTGCCAAGAACCATCGAAGCTGTTATTTTTTTTTTTTTGAAAATTGCAGCTGGTTTTTTAGCCCATCTCCGACCCAGGAAGCCATAAGTTACCAAATAAGTGTATTGTTGCTCAAAATTCTTATCTGATATCGTTGATTCTTTTGACTAACAGTTCTTCAAGGACTTCTTCCGGCAAAAAGATTTTGGTGGACCAGATGCGAAGGTATTAATCTACCTTTAGCTTGAAATTCCTGCTTTTGATCTTCGTCAGAATTCTTAAGTTGATTTTCACTTTATTTTGTTTTGTAGGTTTCTCTTGAACTCTCTTTCATGGAAGCTGTTCAAGGATGCTCTAAGAGTGTAACATTTCAAACTGCTGTAAATTGTGAAACTTGTGGTATGGAATCGTATGTCGAGTCTTTCCAGTTTCCACTTACAAGAGTCATTATTTTGTACAATCATTATGTATCTTAACTGGTTTCTGGTTTAATTGGTCTCTAAGCTAGTCGCGTTCTTAAATAATTTTGTTAACGTTACTGAAATGATTTCTTGCAGGGGGAACTGGTGTTCCTCCAGGAACTAGGCCTGAAACATGCCGGTCATGTAAAGGCTCGGGGATGGTACGTTTCATTAGGACTCCTTATCTTCTTTCTAGATACTCCTACCTTCATGGTTTCTATAATGTATGGCTGCTTCGCTATTTGTTCAGAATTTTATACAGAAGGGACCATTTAGATTGCAATCCACATGTGCGCATTGTGGTGGAACCGGGAAAATGGTGAAGGTATGATATTGTCTAACTTGTTTGCATATCACCAAGTTAGCTTCACCAAACATTTGTTACTGCCCAAATTTGTATTCGTCATTCCTGATGTTCATTTTACTTGTTCTCTGACTCAACTTGGGGTTGTATTAACTGTTTTGACTAGTTAGATAAATATTTCAGGTTGTGGAGTGGAAGTACAAAAGCTAGTTTTTTGTGCTTCCAATCATCCAATGTTTTAAAAGGAAATTTTGGCTCACAGTTCGGTGCTTGACTCGATTCTATGTGTCGTATGCATTGTGTTTCGATGCATACACATCGTATCACATTTTTGAATTGTTGTTTCATTGTTTCTTGTCTCTATTTAGTTGTTGTTTCTTGCTTGTTGTTGCATTCTCGTCGTGTTATAACTTAAGAAATCTTAAAGATGTGATTCAATAAGTTCAAGTATGAGATGAATAATACTTTTTAAGGTGTGAAAAAGTGAAGGTTTTTAAACATAAAAAGAGAGTTACCCCTTGGTACTGCCTCGAGACCTCAATTAATATTGCATTTTGAGCATTCTTTCATCTAGTACAAGTGATTCAGTGGTTTGAACTTTGAAGTATGTTCTATGACAAAATGTTTGCATAGAAGATTAAACTGTAAACTTCGTGTGTAGAGCTTGTGCAAGTCATGCAAGGGAAACCGAATTGTGAAAGGATCGAAGACTGTAAAGATAGATGTTGTCCCAGGTATTTCTAAAGCTACGTTTTTCAAGTTAAATCTAGTCACCACAGAACCTGGATTTTATTCACATGCAATGTCTTTGTGAAGTAGTGACGTGTATGCTATATTTTATTCATCCCTAAATTCATTTCTTCAAAGGCGACACAGCAGCCCTACACTCGTTAAAGTGCTCTACTTTATATCCCCCACTTTTCTGATTGCACTTTTTTGGAGTCATCATAGTAAAACTTGACGTTTGGTCTTTCAAATAACTATTTGTATGATATACTAATTTATCCTTTATTTATTGATCTAATTAACTAATTTGGGTAATCTATTATGTCATTATAAAATAAACTAGTTTACAATTTATTTCCTGATTTGATCGATTAATTTCTTATGTAATATAATATGAAATAGCCTATTCCTCATCCCTCCTCGTCCATCCTCACTAATCTCCTTACCATGATCCTGTCCCACTTTTCCACCCTGAAAGCCTCACCCTGACGATGGCTTTTCTTAATGAGATGTTATCTTTTTATTGAAATGATAGCTTGTAGTAACACTGACAAAGTGAAATTTGGATCCTTTAGATCTCTTTTCTCTTCTGTACTTGCGTCTTTCAATCTGAACCCAATCTTTTTGCGAAAGCGATATTAGTTGCTACAGTTTTCGGGAGCATTTGCATCAGAGGTATCAAAGGGAAAATACCCGTTTACCAATAAAAAAGAAGAAAAGAGGAGCAAACCATTTTTTAATGTATTTGATATGTTCCTTGAATGAAGATCGTACTAACAGCCTTCATACTAGTACTACAATTTGGTATTTAGACGGGTATCCATGTGTGAACATTGCCAAGAAGAATCATAAGTTTTGCTACATCAATTTCATACTTAAATTTAATGAACGTTCCTATTGGTTCTACTTTTTTTTTTTTTTAAGTGGCATCTCTCCATCCATCCACCTTATGTAAGATTTGGTCAAATAAGCAGGAGTACTTCAGACGTGAAGATTTAACTATGTCCCCATGAAAACATGATGAATATCCGTAGATATTTTGTCTCATGCTTCTTACATTTAGTGATGTTGCTCACTTTTATTTTTCTCGTTCATCAGGAGTCGATGACTCTGAAACAATAAAAATCTTCAGAAGCGGTGGAGCAGATCCAGAAGGCCAGCAACCTGGCGATCTTTACGTTACAATTAATGTAATGATCCCACTTAGAATGTCATTTTGTTTCTTTTTGCTGTCTTACTACTGACTTGTCCTTAAAAAGTTATATCCTTCGCAATTAAAACTAGTATACACTTTTTGCAGGTCCGAAAAGACCCTATTTTCCGAAGAGAAGGCCCAGACATCCATGTTGATGCCAGTTTGAGTATAACTCAAGTAATTTTCTCTCTACCTTTCATGATGTTTTTTATAGTTTTAAGTCGATATTACCTTGTTCTGAGATGATACGAGATATGCTACACGGGATCGTTCAATGAGTTTGATTGAAAACCATTTTAAGAACATGTGATGTGATTTAATGTCGTGGACCTAGCTTGGTAAAATTTGGCCGAGAGTTGATTAGAGTATTTTCTGTGATTCTTTTTTGCAGGCTATTATTGGGGGAACGATTCAGGTCCCAACTCTTACAGGAGACGTCGTTGTTAAGGTTTGTCCAAACTAAGCATTACATGTTCTATCTTTACCATCATCTGTGTAACCAGAAATAACACGACACATGTTGTAATACCCTTCATAGAACTTCTAGTGGATAAGTGATGTGATATATGTTTTTTATGCCCTTGCTTCTACTCGCAATTCACTCATTGATGTTCTTCTGTTGTTCAGGTCCGTCCAGGCACTCAACCTGGTCAGAAGGTTGTCTTGAGGAAAAAAGGTTAGAAGACCATCAACTAGCCTCCGTTTGTACCCTTTTAGTTTCATTTATGATTGTCATCGTGGGATAGATATTCCAGTGCGTCCCCTGCTTGTTGCGGACTCAAGCCTGTGAAGTTTTAACCTATCTCTAGGGTCAACCTCAACCATAACTTACTTTTCCGACACCTGACTCCATAACTCGCTTCTGTTAATATGCTTGGTCGCATTTCCACACATTTTTTAGTGTATCCATTTCTATTCACAGGCAGATCTAATTCAGCTTTAAATATCATCTCAAAGAGTTATGGTTTAAGTTGTCCATATCCAAGCTTTTTATGGACAGGGACTGAATATTTAATCTTCTTCTACAGGTATAAAGACCAGAAGCTCTATTTCGTTTGGGGATCAATATGTTCACTTCACAGTCAGCATTCCCACGTAAGTTTTTGTTGCATAGTCAGGTCTTAGTTAATGTCAGTGGGGTTTTCTTCCTTCAAAAGAGGAAGCCTGACTCGTATGGAGACTTATATATGCAGGAGTTTGACACAAAGACAGCGTGAACTGATAGAAGAGTTCGGCAAAGAGGAAAACGGAGAAGATGAAAAGGGTGCTGCTGTTGCTGGAGCGTCGGGTTAAAATTTTAACTAACCATATCAACATTATTTGGTCAGTTTGGAAATTTTGTAGGAGATTTAGGTTATTTATGAGTTCAAAGTTAATTTTTAGTTAAAATTATATTTCGCTGAGTTATGTACGATTGCCAAAAATAAGTTCATTAAGACAAAAAAAACGTCATTCGGGATGATAAACATGTTGTACAGATATTAATATTTGTCAATTGCATTCAGACTGCTTGCTTTTTCGGATTTGTTGGTCAAGTAAACTTGCGTGCTTTATGAACTCTTTCTTAATTGGATTGTCATAAACTCTTCCTTTTCGGATTTGTTGGTCTAAGTAGAGTTGTAATTTTATTTCTGGTGGCATGGGCCTATTTAATTCCTCTTGTAGTTTTTCACCCTTGCTTTTTTTTTTTCAAACAATTGGAAGTGATATACCGAAACACTTGTTTATATATGACTTCGAACCGTTTCCATTCAGATTTCACCTAATCGTGTTTGGAGTTTTCAGATGAAAAAGAATGCACGAAAAAGGAAAAAAAAATCCATCCACATATAACAAATGTGAAAAACGAATTTCTTTTAACACTTTTTAAACTTTGACAACATATATAATTATGTTGTTAAGAAGATGGTCAGATTTTTTTGATAATCTTATTTTACCCTTCTATGTTGACAACATATATAAATATGTTATACTCCCTCCGTCCCAAATTAAGAGTCCCATATTGGTAATCCAACTTATTTTCATAATTTTTCTTCTTCCAGGTTAACCCTTATTTATTTGACAACTTTTCTTGAAGTAATTGGAGGATTATAATTTCTATTCTAGAAATACATGTAACTTTTCTTGAAGTAATTAACTTTTTTTTAAGTAATTGAAAGATTACAAAGAAAACATAACTTTTGTATTGGGAAATGTCAAACATCTTAATTAGCTTAACTAATGCACCATATATTAAACATATCAAAGAAAGGGTATTCATGGAAAAGTAAGGGATTTTATATGATATATTAAGAATGAGACTCTTAATTTGGGACATCCAAAAAAGGAATAGTGGACTCTTAATTTGGGACGGAGGGAGTACATTATTCCAACTGATACTCTCAAACAAAAGACTCTACAACTCCATGAGTGATACAAGTTCTTTATAAATCTTAAGCGGAAGTTCTTTATTTAATGGATTTGCAATCATGAGCTTAGTTGAAATATGGGGATGACAATGAGACTTTCTCGGCTTCTCGGTCCTTATCTCTCACATAGAGATACTTGATCATGATATATTTCTTTCTCTTCAACATATTACCAGTCTCCACAAATCTTACAGCAACAACGTTATCACAATAGATTTTCATCGGTCGATGAACAAAATCTATTATAGACAACTCATTAATAAAGTTCTTCAACCATAAAACATGTTGAGTAGCTTAAAAACACGCAACATATTCTGATTCCATGGTTGATGACGTAATTAGTTATTGTTTTGCACTCCTCCAAGATATTGCACCTCCCACAAACATAAAAATATATCCTGAAGTAGATTTCAGACTATCTGACAACAAGAAATTCTGAATCAGTGTATCCACAAACTTCCAAGACACTAGAATTCTATACACGAGCATGTAATCTTTTGTTCTCCGAAGGTATCTAAAAACCTTCTAAACTGCCTTCTTGTGAATTACTCCATGATTCTTTTGAAACCTTCTAAGCATTCCGACTATAAAATCAATGTCAAGTCTGGTATAAATCATCACATACATCAAACTGCTAACTGTTGTTGCATATTCAATAGGATTGATCTGTCGTTTTTCAATCTCATTTTTCGGGCATTGTTGTTGGCTGAAAACATCTCCTTTCACAACCGACACATCTCATGGTGCACAATTCTCCATTCCAAATCTCTTTAGAATTTTATCAATGTAAGCTCTCTGAGATAAACACAATACTCCAACATCTCTATCCCTTTGAATTTTAATTCCAAGAACATATGAAGCATCCCCAAAATCTTTCATGTCAAAGCTTTTCGATTAAATGCTTGGTTTTATGCAAGAAATAGATGTCATTGTTTGCTAAAAGAATATCATCCACATAAAGTACTAGTAAGATGAATTGACTCCCACTGATCTTGAGGTATATACTACCCATTGGATTTTCCTTGAATCCAAAATATTTAATTACTTGATCAAACTTCAAGTACCATTGCCTTGAGGCTTGCTTCAATCCGTATATTGATTTTTCCGTTTACATGCCAAGTGGTCTTTGCCCTTTTCTTTAAATCCATCAGTCTGCTCCATGTAAATATCTTCATTTAGATCTCCATTAAGAAAAACTGTTTTGACGTCTATTTGATGAAAATCTAGATTAAAATGTGATACCAATGTCATTATTGCTCTGAGACAATCTTTCTTTGAGGTTGGAGAGAATATTTCTGAATAATCAATTCCCTCCCTTTAATTGTATCCCTTGACCACTAGTCTAGTTTTGTATCTTTCTGTATTTCCTTTTGCATCTCGTTTTGTCTTGAATACCCACATGCACCCGCCCATCTTAGCACCCTCCGGTAATGGTTTAAGTTCTCAAACATCATTTTTACTCATGGATTCAAGTTCTTATTTTATAGCTTCCTTCCATTCTTTTGAGTGATTACCATCATTGCTTCTGAAAAGCTTGATGGATCATCTATGTCAAGAATATCTGTTGTAGCCAAATAGGTATGGTAACCATCAGATATTGTTGATCTTCTTGCTCTACTCGATCTCCTCAATGATACATGATCATTAACATGAGTTGCTACTTGTTCCAGCTCATTATGATGAGCCGCTACGTATTCCAGCTCATTAGGTTCAAGTACGACAACTTCCGGTGTAGCTTCATCGATCCGAGGGAGATTAACTAAGACACCTGGTTAAACACTATGTGAGTTGTCTATATCTTCTTCAAAATATGAATTCCGATGATTCGAACAACTGATGTTTTGCTGAAGCTCCAAAAATTTAGCATTTAGCGTACAGTTTGTGGATATAATTTTCGAATATCTGGATTGTAAAATTTCGCCTATGTTAGACAACCCAAACTCGTAAAAGGTTCAAACTTGATTTTCTTCCAGCCCAAAGTTCAAATGGGGTTTTTGACAGTTTTCAATGCCTCACTCCATACACTTTTCGACAAATGGTGAAGGTGAGAGTAAGTCAGTCAATGGGTATTTGAACATCCAAATCTGATCCGAGTTCATATTCGACAAGGAACAAATTATCCGAAATTTAGGGCGTCTACATCTGAATATCTGATAGTAGTATCGACAAACTCAATAATTTATACAAAAACCAAACAACAAGAACGACATCCCCATTGTTTCTTTTGGGACTCGTTCGTTCGTAGACCACTCAAGAACTCTCGGATCGTTCCATTTGAAAGTTCTTTAGGGTTGGCGCAGGACTGGCCCTGTGCCCAGGCGACCTAGGCCGCCTAGGGCTCCCAAGTTTAGGAGGCCCCCAATTTATACTAACATTATATATGAATCGTATTACTATATGTATTCTTTTATGTATGTATACATCAAGTTTGTTTGGATAGTTGAGTTGGTAGAGTAGTTGATTCGATAACCAAAGGTCTAAGGTTTGACTTCCATGGACTACATTATTTTTTGCTTTTAGAAAGGGTCCCGTCGATATGTTCGCCTAGGCCCCCCCAAAAGTCAGGACCGGTACTGGGTTGGCGAGTCAACCCCTATCCGACCAGAATTGGTGGAGTTGATCCGACAATCCCCAAAAGCTTTTAGTGAGAACGATCTAAAAGCTTTTATGAGGATTATCAAATCGAACCTGTCTGAAAAACCCTCAAGATCGTAGAGCAAGAAAGATAGAAAGAGAGAGAGAAGATGAGTTGAAAAAACCCATCATTAAATTCGGGTGCCAAGATAGAGTGCGGGTAAAATTAAATGACCCGAATCAAACCACATTGCCGCTCACTTATGGGCTTACGGCACAAAAATGGGGTGCTTTTAGCAGCTTTGTGACAAAATCAGATATTTTTTCATGACTCTTTTGCCCAATAATGAGATATTTACTCAAAAGCAAAAAAATATCTCAAGCTACTATCTGATCTGGAACGAAGCCACCAACATCAATAGGATCACTTCCTCCACTTTTGCCTTTTTTCAAGGCGGCGATGAAATGGATTCTCCGTCGGGAACCAAACAATCTCCGACGGAGAGTTCCGATATCGATCAGATTCCGACACCTCTGTTAGATGCAGAGAGATCAAATCTCATCAGACAAATCTCCGAAGAAGGAGGATATGCTTACGTTAGCATGGAAGCACTAGCTGCCGGAGGAGATATAAGAGCGGCGGAAGCTGCTATTGAGATGGCATGGGAGCAACTTCACTCCGGTCCATGGCACTCTGTATTACCTGTTTGGAGAGATGCTTATTCTATGGCTTGTCTTCATCTAGCCATTTATCGTTATCAAGCTGGAGATTTTAGTGAAGCAATTAGGGTTCTTGATATGGGTTTAATAATGGGAGGTAATCTTCTTCGGAAGGATTTGGATTCTGCTATTCAGAGAGTTTCTGTCAGATCTTCTTCTCGTGTTGATGGTAAGGACATTGCTAGTGTAGAGACGGATTTGATCCAAGGGGAGGTGAGGTTCGTTCTTCTCTTCTTCTTTCTCTCTCTCTCTCTCTCTCTCTCTCTCTCTCTCTCTCTCTCTCTTTGATAGTAATTTTTTTTATTTCATTAGTGATAAGAATTTGATGTTTACTTGTACTGAATTTTTTTCTCATAATTTAGAAAGTTTTAGTTTTGACTTAATAGTGAAGGGGTTGCTAAAGCTTCGAATTGGAGCCTTTAGTTAATGAGTTGAAATGTATTTAGCACCAAACTTACTTAGGTGATGGGGTCTAGATCTAACATCTTCTTATAATGGGTTCGAACCTTGGCCAGATTGATCTATCTAGACTTGAACAGTTGAATGTGCCACAAAAATTCATCTAGAATGTTGTTCGATTGACTTGGACAGTTAGAACAAGACCACTTTTTATCGAGTGTACACACTCTAACAGAAAATTACCGTACGTCTAGCCAAATATGACATACTTATTTAGGTGTATAATTAGAAAAAGAAAAGCATAATACTGTTTCCGATTAGGCTCTCTGGTCCAAAATCTAATACATAATTGTAGCTGCAAGAAAAATGATAGACTACTAGGACCACAAAGCAATTACTAGTATTCTAGTTTAAAAGTCGAATCAAATGAATAAAAGCCTAAATATCAATATACTTTAGAATTAAAAGTACATTATAGAATATCCAGTTTAATGTTGTGAAATTGATGTACCCTTAAAGGACATTTGAGGTATAAATAGCTTAACTTGTGAAAATCAACAAAAAAAGAAGAGACAGAAGGGTGGCATACTGAGTGGAAGAAGCTGGGCACAGAGTGGTGCAAGGAACTTTATTTGACATTCTTTCTTTGGTTTCCTTTCAATGGGTCTGTCCGGACCAAAATTAAGTTAGACTGGTCAATTTAAAGAATCTTTTGTATACAAACTAGTACGACAAACAAGTTAAATGAGCTTTCTAACATGCAAAGAGGGTGGGGAGTTTGCACCAACTATTTCTCCACCGTAAGGTGGCTTGAAGTCTTGAACTATATGGGTTGTGTTTTATTAGTTTTTCAGGCATCAATATTTTTGTACTCTTTCAAATATCCGTAACATAGGCTGTTTGTATTTGCCCAAGTTGATACAGGCTTGACAAAGGATTGCTTCTATCTACCTGTAATCTCAAAGCTCTATATTACTGGTCTTGGATTTTTTCTTGTTTGTTACCAGACTACCAGTTTAGTAATGTCATGTCACTCATGTGTGTTTCTCCCATTTTAACAATTCCTTTTCATAGTGACTAAGCTTCTTCTTGCTCTCTTGACTCTAATTATGCTCATTCAATTTAAAAACCTTCGGTATGATAGTCATGCGTGAAGATGCCTCATGGCGGCGTACATTTTTCTTATTGTTATTCATCTATTCGTTTTGTAGGCCTCAAGTGCTGCCTAACAGATCACTGTCTTGTAAGATGGTTGAGAGAAAATCTTCTTTATCGCTGGAGGGATTCCTTTGTGATTATTTCTTACCAGGTTCCCCAGTTATAATCAGTGACTGCATGTCTCATTGGCCTGCCAGTACAAAGTGGCGAGATATGGATTATCTGAAAAGGGTTGCCGGTGACCGTACAGTACCAGTCGAGGTAATTAATCTCCTTAATTTGTTTGTCTTCATATTTGTCCCTCTCATGTTTGCATCCCTGACTTGCGGACTGAGAGAAGTATCTTCGTCGGGTTTGAAAGCTTAAATTTACTATAAAACTAAGAAAAATGAAAATCTATCTAAACTCTCCCGATCGTTCTTGTGCTTGAAAAAAAGAGTTCGCTATCGCTTTTTGAAGGCCGGTTGAGTATATTTTGGGTCAAGGACGTTTTCTGGATGGTGGTCTTGCTTGATTCCAGTGGTGGATTGGTGGTTTACTGCGAAAGAAGAGTCTTTGATAGGAAGGATGACAAAATAAAATATAAGGACAGTCCATGTTATATCTAAAAAGCTCATAAGTTTAGAAAATATGTTTTTATCTAGTCAGAATGTCAGATACTAGGAGGTTCTATAAAAATACTTGACGAAATATGTTTTTTTGGCTATTGTAACACATCGTGTTTTAGTGACCATTTTTACTTTTACTGGAAGTCGTCTTGACATCCAATTTTGCACAAAAATGACGTAAGTAGAATCAGATTGCAATGGTGTAGATATAAGATATAATCACATTCACATGCCACGTGGTGCTAATGTATGTGTGCTACATGCAAAATGTATACAATACAAAAAAATTAAATTCTGTATAAATTGATTAAAACGATTGGTTCTGCTACTCTTGGAGTTATTTACCTTACTACAATAAGCTCGTCATACAAGTGCCTCTGCCATGACAATAATTCTTTCCGTAACATATGAATGCTTGTTTCCCAGCATCTTATTCACGGAAAAGCCTAAACTATGCTTGCTAGTGAAGAATATTTATCAAGAACTGTGTGACCATGATATAAGTTATAACACTGAATGACAATAGCTAGGGCAAGAAGGATCTCAAATACTGATGGGATGGATTGTGCGGACTGGCACATAAATTTGTGAGTCTAAATGTACAGCTCACTCTGGTATTTATTATCTGTTTTACATCGATTACTTGTAGTAGAAATTATCTATCATATACTTTCCAAGTAACTAGCTGAAGCGTCAGTGGAACGGGTACCTACCTTCACTCTTTTTCTGACTTCTCTTTTGTGCTCAAATAGCCTAACTAAAACATATATAATTTTCAGGTTGGAAAAGATTATCTGTGTTCTGAGTGGAAGCAAGAGCTCATCACATTTTCTCAGTTTCTCGAGAGGATTCAGTCTAATCAGTGTAGTAATTCTCGTACCACATATCTTGCTCAGCACCCTCTGTTTGATCAGGTATATATATTGCCTTTTATCTGCATTTTTCTGTGATGTAGTAGTTTGTATGCACTGTTTGATTTATTTACGTCAGTCTTGTTCGGTAGATTCAAGAACTACAAGGGGACATTTGTGTTCCTGACTACTGCTTTGCTGGTGGTGGCGAGCTTAGGCCTATTAACGCGTGGTTTGGTCCAGCGGGAACAGTGACACCATTGCACCATGATCCACATCACAATCTTTTTGCTCAGGTATTTCAAAATTTTGATGTACACAATTACTAAACGAAGCACGGTGCTGTTTATTTTTCTTGAAAAAAAATTTGTGGTCCGATTTTAAAGATATGTTTTTTGCTGTGCCATAGTTCCTTTGCACTTAAACTATCGTAATGTAATTAAAACTGTCGCTTAACTGCTGAAGTATCACAGAAAAGGAAACTTGATGAAATTTATATTGTCTTTATTTGCGGAATGATGTCCTCAAAGTTTACCCAAAATAGATGTATTTTTGTTTTGCTGCCCACCTTATTTTCTCTCTTGGAGTGCTTATGGATGTTGTAACGGTTTTCTGTGTAATAAGCGTCATCTTAAAATTTGCCGTAAGATAAAGGACCAAAATTCTTTATGAAAAAGGGAACGGTATTAAATAAAATTTTGATATTTTATGGTAGGCATCACAATTCAATCAAATTGACTTTAACTAGTGCTTGGTAACATACATATCACTATGTAGTTGGTTGTATCGACTATCCTGCATGATTATGCCTTACTTCGTTTTATGTGCAGGTTGTTGGGAAGAAATATATAAGACTTTATTCTGCTTCAATATCAGATGAACTGTACCCTCATTCTGAATCCATGCTTCGCAATTCAAGTCAGGTAAACGGGTTCTGTTGACGCATTATGATTTTATCGTTGATCTGGAAATGGTTTATCTTGTTTCTCTTGAGAAGTGAATGTCGTAATTCAGTAATAACGAAATACTTCATTTCGGACTAGTTGTGTATGCTTATATTTTGCACTTAGGAACTTGATCGGGTTTCCTTAATTTCAGGTGGATCTGGACAATCTGAAGGAGGAATTTCAGAAGGCAGAAGAATTGGAGTTTATGGACTGTGTCTTGGAGGAAGGTGAGATGCTTTATATCCCTCCAAAATGGTGGCACTATGTCAAATCTCTTACGACAAGTTTCTCGGTTAGTTTTTGGTGGAGTAACTCAGAAAACAACTTAGAAATTCCTTGAGAAAGCAAAGACCAAATTTGCTATATTGTACTTGGAAATATTTGGCATTATGGAACAAGGGGGAGCTATAATTTACTAAAAGACCAAACAATGTCTATTGCCAATTCCATGGGGTGCCCGTTGGTTTTGTACTAACATTTATAGACTACCTGTTGAACTTATTATCTTTTACCAAGGGTTCAGAGGATATTAACACTTGAGATTCCAGTTTCTCTCTCTTTCTCTTGCTCCTTCGCTCGCTCTAACACGATGACTTCAGGGAAATAGCTTGGAGCCGACAGTCGGAAATTATCTTCAACAACTGAGATGAAATTTGTCAACTCTCTCTTTCTCTCTCGATGGATTTCCTCTCTCTAAATCTCACAGTTAGTGACCTATTTCAGTCCGTCTTCGGTATCAACAATAGTAATCTTGTCTTGAACAAGATGCACTAAATGAATGAAGTAGGCCAAAGAAAAGAGACTACCTTAAGGTTGAATTTCTTTTTTTTTTTTTTTGTTTTCAGCTGATTTTCTCTTTTGGATGAAGTGCCATTGAATTAACCAATTTCTTATGGTGTGTGAGAGTTTGTCATTGTTTTCCCAAGTCTAATGTCCCATAAATTAATCTCGAAAAAAAATCTAATGTCCCATAACTTGATTGTTGTGTCATGAGAACGACATGACAACTTATGGATCTATAGGTCTGAATAAAAACAGAGGAATCTTTTTTTTCAATTTTAACACGTTGATTAACTGGACGGATTTAGGGCTGTCCACGGTCATCATCTCGTGGTTGGTAGGGAAATCAATGGAAGTGAACTGTTTTTTTATATAGAAAATTAGAAATCCACTTTGATACTGCCAGCTAAAAATGACAAACCCCAATCAAAATGAACAGATAGAAAAAAACACGTGTTTGGAGAGAGAAAGTTTACCAACCATTCTCATTGGTCCATTTATTAGATTTTGGTCAGAAATCAGCAGCTCAATTATTTTGCTAAAGAAAGCAGAGCTGATAGGGGACTGCTAGGGCATACTCCTCCATTTACTCCCCTCACTCTCTTCAGAGCACGAAGTCATTTTAATCTTTTCAAAGTTTTTATTAGATTGAAGAAGACCAAAATGTCATTGTCCTGTGAAGGAGAGTACACTGAGGAGTATATTTTAAGAAGTCTCCAAATCATTTTTGTAAAGAATTACTCACTCGAGGGAGTTGGTTGGACCCATTTGCCTATCCAAGATTGGAAGAGAGGCCTCTTGAGCTACATCAACCTAACTTTTCTTTTTTGAATGATAAAAGTTTAAGTGGAAACCCAATTACTTCACCACTTTATTACTTTCAACAAAAAATCACTAGGTAAAACATAACAAATGAGAGACCTAAACATTAAACAAATGTAATTATACATAGCTAAATAAACATAGACCTTACATCAAACTAATTCTAACACAAGCCATATTGTTCATGATGTCTTTATTTCAGAACCTTTGTAAGGGCTTTTGTCATATAACTAAACCCAACCCAACTTAAATTAGAATTTTGTCTTATTTTTCTTCTCTCTTCTTTTTCCTCGTCGATAATGCCATTTCAAAGAAATCTTCCAAAGCTTTTATAGAAGAGCCTTTACAACCTTCATCTCCATTACTTGTAATTGCATTTTTAATCATCTCTCTAATTTTAGAAGCTTTCTCTCTCATCTCCTCACCCTTTTTACTCCCATCACTCATGACCAAATCAATCAATCTAACTACATCTTCATGTTTAATCTCACATCTATTCCCTCTAGCAATTTCAACACAAACCCCAACTTCTTCTTCCAAAAATTTCACATTATAAAATTGGTCAGCTGCAATTGGCCATCCAATTATTGGAACCCCAAAACTCAAACTTTCCAAAGTTGAATTCCACCCACAATGACTCAAAAAAACAGATGTTGATTCATGCCCTAATATCTCTAATTGAGGTGCCCATTTTCTAACTAATAATCCCCTGTTTTTTTCCTTCATCCTTTCTTCAAATCCTTTTGGTAACCATTCTTCCTTAAATTCACCATTTATATCAAACCCTAATGGTGGCCTAATTACCCAAATGAAATTTCTCTCACTTTTCTCTAACCCAATTGCTAATTCCATCAATTGTGAACTTGAAATTGTATTCTGAGACCCAAAAGAAACAAAAAGTACAGAATCTTTCTTATGATTATCAAGCCATTTGATACAAAAATCAGAACTAATTCCAGTTTGTTCTTGAACTTCGTTGATTCTAGCTTTGTTTGTTAATGAATAATTAACAGGTCCAATTGCCCAAACAGGGTTTCCTGTTTTCTTTCTAAAATAATCCAACCCAGTTGATTCCAAATCTTCAACTGTATTTATCAAAAACCCATCAGCTTTTAGAGAGAGTGGAAGTTCTTGAACATTGAAAATTGACCAAGGATCAGTACAAGTTGCTTCTGAAAGATTTCTAGCTAATTGAGATCTATGAATTTTAGTAAGTTTAGGGAAATCAGGAAGTAAGAATTCATCTAAATCTGTTTTAATTTGAGGTTGATTTATCCACATAGAATAATAAACTCCCATACCATAAGCCCCACCAGAAAGAAAAGTTGAATGAAAAATACCAAATCTTTTAGCAATCTCAGATACCCATCCAAAGAACATATCAGAAATGATACAAAGAGGATGAATTTGATCTTGATTGATGAGATTTGAGATGAGAGAATTAAAGGAAGGTTTAAGTGAAAGTGAAGATTGAAGAAGATTGAGGATAAGTTCATATGGAAGAACATCTGTGTTTTCAGAGTTTGGTGGGAGATTATGATCTAAGCTGGAGAAGGGTAGTGAGAGTAAGTGAATTGAAGAGTTGGGTGGGAGAGTTGGTTCAAGTTTTTTAATGTTGAGTGGGGTGTTAATGAAGATAACAGAGTAACCAAATTTTTGTTCAATCTCAAGTGCTAAAGCTAAGTATGGGATTATATGACCTTGAGCCATGAATGGAAACATGACAATGGTTTCTTTTCTTTGGGCCATTGATGAACACACCAGAGAGAAACTGAGGTTACAAAACTAGAGAGAGAGAGATGAGGATATTCTGATTCTTTTTTAACTCGTAAACATTGTATTATTTATAAAATATAGTTTACAGAAAAGAGACGACTGCCACATTATTATACGTACTATTATATTACGTGCAACTCACGAGGATGTGCACATGGAATGTCTAAAGGGATATTCCGTACAAATATTGCAATCTTTTTAAGCGATTAAAATGTGAGTATTGTGATTCCTTTTGTTTTTTTTTTTTGTTAAAAGATTGTGATTCCTTTTGTTGTTTATTTTTTATAAAGATTTGAATCTGAGTTTTGTTTAAGTGTGGCCAATTATGTATTTTGAGTTCTTGTTTGTATTTATCTCTAAAATAAAATCACATCTTCGAATAAGTCTTATCCCCAAATCTAGACTTGTTATTCTCGATGAAACAAATGAATTGGATATAAAGATTCTTATTAAAGTCTATCCAGAACGATAAAAAGAGAGCAAACGAGTAAAATTACACGTAGATTGTATTCAGATTTCAAAATTGAGATTTCTAGAAAGAGCAAACAAACTAAAAACAAGTTGAACAATAGTTTACATTTCGAAATTGTAAAACATCAGTTACTAGTTACATTTTCCCTCTTACCATGGAAGCCCTTGCCTACCCATGTATCTAATAAAAATAAACCTTGATGAATTGTAATTCTAGACACAATAAAGCACTTTGGATATCGAAATGTCACGTTTTTATACTTCTGTATTTTCGGATTCTTGTTATCATTTCAACTATATTTTTTAGTACACATAATCAAATTCTTGTTTTGACCTTAATGCAGAGATTATAGAGAACACAGTAACTGTATGTTAAATTTTACTTTTGCTACGTTAGACTATGATGTAATAACCTCTTCGCAGCCTAATATTATTATCCAATCTAAGTCACATATTAAAAAAAATTGTATTTGGTATATTTGAGCCATTTATTCATAAATATAGATAATTTTGGTTTCATTACAGGAAGAAGTAATGTTTTTATATAATATGGTCATATAAGAATAAATATTTGTTTATCATCTGATGAGAAGCCATACTAAAGAAAAGAGGTTGAGAGTGATTCTTCAAAATCTCAAATCCGATTCTTCCATTATTATATGCAATTACTCATATTTATAATAATAGACTGTAAAAAAAGAGAATTGTATTGATTGAATTGATATTCCTAGCTATTACATAAGATCTTTATAAAGAGTAGTACGAGAGAGAAGTTTTAACAATTACACAATGTGGGACTATATAACTATTTTAATATTCCTCCTCAAACAAATGACTTTTGTTAGTGAAAAAATAATGAGTTTGCAAAAAAAAACAAATTGCAGATTTTGACTTGTTATTGATATGGAGCCATAATTGTGAGGTTGCTATGTTGTTGTTGATGTTGATTTTTGTTGTTGTTTGTTGTTTTATTTTCTCCATTTGAAGAAAAGTTGGCACCATTGCCAGGTATGATCTCTAGTTAAAGAGAAAGTTGACAATTATAAACCATTGTCAGGTTTTGGGTGGAGTTCTTCCTCCCTTGGTTTTAATAGCTCTCACACATGATTAGTATTTCATCATCAATGTTATAAAATGCAAACCCTTGGTCTTATTAATTTTATCCTTTTTCAAACACTAGCAATCATCATTCTTGATCTTTCCCACGTCAATTCTTCTTTATACTCTTTTCTCTTATCCCCTCTTCATTTGATTTTATGAAAACTAAGGAACAATAGTTTGAGAGTTCTCAACTTGGATATAAGAAGTATGAGCAAATGAACTAAGAGAATGAACTCTTTCGCCATTAACGAACCCACAAACATGTTTTCAAAAACATCAAAAGAAGACCATCTTTGAGATTAAGCATGATTTCTTTGACACATTTTATCGAGCACTTGATGTGCATCATTTAGCAAATCAAATATTGGAAAACTATAAATCTACTTTCAAGATAAACATGGACTATATAACTATTCTAATAAAGAAATCCATGAATTCTTTTCCCCCCATTCTAATAGCTTTTCAATTTCTCTTGGTTTGAACATCTCAAACAGAGCTTCATGTAAATGACCATTGATGTACATAAATTTCATGTCGTGGAGAACTTGTGACACTTGAAATGCTTGAAATCATTTAAGAGTTTATCATTTGATTTCTTCAACAAATCACTCTTGTTTTGATCTTTCTTCTTCTTGTTAATCTTCGTCATTTTCAAATACTATTGAGAAAAGTATTGAATAGTGACTAGATTTAAATAATAGAAGAGAACTACTCTTATTGAAAAAAAAAACTACACTTGAAACATAAGCATAAAAAATCGGCGAATGTCCGGTTGACAGTAGCCATTAAAGGTGTCAATATTTATGCTTGGTGCTCGTGTTTTTTATATAATCAGGTCACATAAGAATAAATATTTGTTTATGATAAACAAGATTAAGTGTCCTTAAAACATAATGGAAAGTGTCCTTAAAAATGTTTGGGTGAAGTTTGTCGACCAGAGGTTGTCAATCGGCGATTTTTTTTCGAAAAAAAGGGTGAGGTTCCGAAGATAAATGGTGGAGTTTTGGAAAAGCAAAATGGAAGAGCCCAAGACTGTTATAAATCAGGTTGAAGTCCAGTACTTGGTCTTTATGTCTCTGACTAGATAGATCGAGACATATCTCAACCATTCGGTCTAGATCAGGGATGGACTGATGTGAAGACCAGTCTGGCCAATGGCCCGTGCTGGATTTTGTAATATTTTGAGAGAGATAGGGGTAATTTGGCATGTTAAGGTTCAAACCTTTTTTTCAATTGAGCCGATTTTTGGAGAGGGAAAAATTGAGAATAGTTCGCGGTCAAACTATAGATCGTGAGTTTTTTGTGTAAGGCATTACTTTCTTGACTTCGATTCATGATTCACGAATCATGAAAGCTTGATCTCCAAAATTTCAATGTTTGATCTTCTTAAGTTAATTATACTCTTCAATCCATAATATATTTTTAAGAGTAAGTTTTTCCACTTTCTCTCTTTATGATTTCCTGCAACGTGTCAAAAATAGTGAGATAGGGTTTATGAATTTATCTACTTTTTGATTTAAAGGCTCGTGGGAGATTGGGAATTAGATTGAAAATGAAACTCAAGGTAGTTAAATTAGGGTTAGGGCTTATTTTAGGTTTACTAGTAATGAGTTTCTTTATTTTCATGGTAAATTCCAACCTACCTCTAAAGTCTTGAATCTTTTGTAACAAATAAAATAGTGACTTCATTCTTCAAACATTGTTTGTAACCTTGTAGTGTATATTATAGTTTGGGAGAGCAAATCGTTTATAATGATGAAACGGTGCGGCTAATGAAATGATGTCATTTGATTTATTTGCTGTTTTTTTATTCTTATTTCATGGTATTCGGTTCGGGCTTCTCCCGTCTATCATTATAAAAAAAACTACAACTTAGGAAAAGAGGGAATTCGCCTCCTTTTCCAACTAAATGGTGTACCCAAAAATAGCATCCCCTTTGGCCCCTCATAGAGGTTTGAGAACTTTTGAAGAAAACGGTTCATACATCCATAAAAAGGGTGACGTTAATTTTCTAAGAATAGTAGAGAAAGAAGAAATCTGTTACATCCACAAGACTTCATAACATTAGTATTGAAGAAGTTATCAATAAATTATTCATTCTTTTGTCATTTATCATGCATATTCCTTTCAGCGAATTCTTGTTATTCTCGTTTCATTTTTTTTATTATTCATCAAATTTTCTATTTGGTTTTAGTCTTTAACTCAATGGCTTCTACAACCAACCATGGTACAACTCATCCTAACAATGACGTTTTATCGTTATCTTGATAGTGATAATATATAGGATGTTGGAGAATGCTAAAGGTTTTCATAGACATAGGGCAAAAAGTAAAGGTCCTTTGCACTTTCATCCGATTTTACCTTTTTGTCTATTTTTCTCGACGCCATTTTAAACTTTTTACTTGGAAGATATATGTGATATGAGTGATTCCAGGAGTTCGTTGAACACTTGTCCTATATTGCAGCTAAACTAAGAAACATGTAATAGTAGAACTTATTTTTTAGTAAATTTTCTGTTAGAAAATTCGAATTACATTCAAGTAAATAGTCTGCCGAGGCTAACTTAAAATCCTGGTTCCGCCCCTGATCTAGATAGTTTGTTCATTCACAAACAACTTGAACTTTCCAATGCAAATGGTTTAGATTTTAGGTTTTTTTGAACCGCCTTTCTTCAAATATGAAGATTTTGAGTGAGTAATCTCGCCAAAATAGACATAAAAAGAGTCTCTCTTCACGTGACTGAACATATGAGAGGAGAGATAAACTCTTGTTTCTCTCACATGCGGTTCAAGTAGGAATCTCATTGAGGTGGGTTGAGTATACTTTTTGAGAGAGAAATGGGCTGAGTTAAAAAAAAGGTGAATGCCTATGGACCCACTGCAAACACTAAGGAACCAGGTTTAATCTAATCCCAGTAGAAAACCGAGGGTTAAGATTGAAAATTCCTTGGCAAATAAGACCCCAACCCGTCCTCCGATTCCCAGACCTAACAGCCTGAATTACTTTGTTCATGGAACTGATTCTCTCTCTCTCTCTCTCTTTATACTCTCTCACAACTCGGGTGGTTGGTTCATAGAAAGGTGAGTGACTGATGATGATTATGCTGTTCTCCTAATTTATTAGATTTTCTCCTAATACTTAGGGTTTTGTAGTGTAAAAGAAAAAAAGAACTATAATCATGGGGAGGCGGTCAAACAAAAAGAAGAAGAAGAAGAAGGTTAGTAATAGATATAATGGCAAGAAGATTTCCAGAGGACAAGGTATTACTACTACTACTTCTATAACATCACCACCACATTATCGAATTGGTAGTAGTATTGATGATGATTGTTTAGAATTTGAGATACTAAACAGACTTCCGGTTAAGTCCCTTGCCCGTTTCAAGACTGTTTCTAAAAGATGGTGTACCTTAATCCAAAAAGATCAACAATTCATTGATTTACACCTCACCCGTTCTAAATCACGCCTTTCCCCTCGTCTGTTTATGGTTGTTCCTGATCAACCACACCCACCAAAGATTTCAATAGATGATTCTGAATACTTGGACTTTTGGCCATATAAGGAGTTCCACATTACAGCTTACTTCTTGTTTGAAGAGGAAGAAGAAGAAGACAATACAAAAATAAAATTAGTTGTTGACACAGTAAGTAAGGAGGTAGACTCGTCATCTTACAATCTCATTTCAAAACCTGTAAACGGCTTAATTTGCCTCGTTGACTCGCGCAGAAAGCATGTTGCTCGTGTACGCAATATCAGTACAGGAGAAGTGTCGCCTTGGTTTCAATCATCGTCGATGATACTCGTAGGTGAAGAACGTGTCATTTTCCCAAACCTTAACGCATTTGGTTTTGATCCTGCCACCAATGAACACAAATTGGTATGTGTCTTCACCATACTTTTAGCTCCTCACTACTTTAAGTCTTTTGTCTGTGGGGTTTTGACCATAGGACACCATAATAGATGGAGGAGGATCAAAGACATCCCACCATATTTACTAAATAATTATTATGTTTATGTGAATGGTGTTATTTACTGGTCCAATGATACTCTCGATCATTGGGTGTGGGGAGGTGGTCACCGTGGTCGTTACCGCCCTGTATGCTTAGTGGCTTTTGATGTAGGAAGTGAAAAGTTTAGAACCATCACAATTCCCGATTTTATCCTTGATCGACCTCGGGTTCTCAACGTCTATTCACGTTTCAAAGACAATGCTCAGTTATTTGAAGTAGATGGGAATCTAGCTATGATAGTTAAACTGGACAATTGTATGTTCAACATGTATATATATGAAGATGATGATTACAAGGACAAGGATGAGAAGATCGTTGGAACGTCTACTAGTTCTTCTCATAAGAGCGGGAGATGGAGTGAAGTGAGTTGTATCACCTTGCTTGACAACGTGATGAACAATCGTCCTCTCGAGTTTCATACTTTCATAGGGTCGGACGACAAGATTCTCGTAACATTACCTTATTCTGATGTGGAGAAGAAGAAGAAATGTTTTTCTATTTATTGTTACAATTGGAAGAAGGGTACTTGGACAGAGGTTGATGTAAGTGGATTGTCATTCTCAGATCCACAACTATGCCCTTGGTTTTCTACTACTTTCTCCGAAAGTCTTTTATACGTTAACAATCATAGTGCTCTTTGACACCATACTCGCCGAGTAATCATCACTGTCTCTTTATTTGTCTTCCTTTTTAACTTATGTCTGCATTTCGTTTCAAATAAGTTAGTACTTTAGTTTCCTTCTATTTAACTTATGTTTGCATCCTTTCCCTATAACCTACTGTTTTTGAGAAAATAATTTGAATAAATGGGATCTATTTTCTTTATACATCTCTCTCTCTCTTGAATCGCTTGACCACATTTTTTTAGTAAGTAATTTTTTCATTTCTAATCGGAAATGATGCGGGAGCTGCAAGTCGAAGTCGATGACAGGCCGAAATGGTATTTTGTTTTATTGACTAAATTTCATATTTGTGTCAGGTAGTCATGCTACAAGCTGTCCCATGATGTATTATTGATTAAATTTCAGAATAAAAACAAGAATTGTACAATATTTTATGTAACTTGGTGGGTTAATGCTCTAAGATCCAGCTAGTGTTCCTTTATAGGTTATAGTTTTCTAGGTTTTAAATTTAAATTACTAAGTTACAGGATTAGAGATTTCAACAAAAAAAAAAGTTACAGGATTAGAGAGTTCAAAAAAAAAATTTACAGGATTAGAGTTTTCATTTTTGAATATAAGTTATAGATTTTTCGAGAAAATATGTTAACTGTGACATAATATATAACATCCTAGCTATATATGTTTTGCTACCGAAAAATAAGTAATGCCCTAACAATATATGTTTTATTTCCTCAACAAGAAAAAAACAATATATGTTTTGTTATGGCTAAATAAATATTGTTCTTAAAATTGTCAGTTTTCTAGGTTTCTTACCTATCTCACAACAAGTTCACTGTTAGAGGTGGGAATCATGCAGGTATAGGTAGGGGTAGGAATCGGGCGGGTTCAGTCGGACTCGGACACTTGATTTGCGGACACGGGCAGATCAGGCTCGATAGTATTCTGTTTGATCGACTATCACGCATTTCGGGTCGGACAAATATGAACATCTTTGTACTCGCGGCCCAGTTCCGCCCGCGAGCCCGCTCGGGCTCTTACGAGCTCGGGCGGACTGGTCGAGGGCTTTTTGAACAAAAAAATAATAGTAATACTAATAAATAAAATTAATTTAAAATAGCAAAAATTAAACTAAATTTCATCCATTTACATCATTCAATCTTTTTCAATACATGATTCAATCTTTCGTTTACATCATTTAACATAACTAAAAAAAACGAAATACAAATGAGTTCCAGAGATACAATACATGATTCAACCCTTGACTTACGTCATTTAACATAAAAAAACAAAAACAAAAAATTATATACAAATCAGATCCTAAAGTGAAGTTTTAAAGCTTCAATTCGCCCCATTTGATCCGTAGATCCTCGGTTTATCCGCTGAAATTTCATCTTGAGGTTTGTAACCATCTTATAGATCAGAAGATTAGAGATATAAAGCTTGGGACTTTGGTTAAGAACTTCAAATTACTAACCATTGCGCTTATCAGAGAAGGTGTGGTGGTCGGAGAATCTTCGACGAGATTTGTCGTGGACTCGCGGTGACTGACTGGTGAACGGTGAGTGGGAGTGGTAATCTGGTGAACGAAGTCTAAGCCTTAAGGGTTTGTAAAGAATGGTGGAGGTGGAGGCTTGGAGCGGTGGAGGTGGAGGTGGAGGTGATGGGTCATGAAAATGCCCCATCTGAGTCGTTTAATTTAGCCAAGTTAGTCGATTTCGAGTCTTTATTATAATAAAATGGTTGATTTTCTTAATTAGGTGTCTTTTGCAGAGTTAGGTGTGAAAAACGGTTAAAAACGAGGAAAAGATGCATGAAGGGTATTTTGGTCATGTTGAGTCAAGGACATTCTGGTAATTTGGTCAAGGTCAGTGTGTGGTTGAAAAGTAGAGGTCGAGACGAGCCCGTAGGAGAAAACGGAAGTCAAATCGGAGTCCGGATGAAGGAATAAATCAAAGTCAAAGTTTAGTCAAATGTTGTTGACTAGGTGGGAGACTTTCGGTGGACATTCGGGCACGCGGTATGGAGGAAGAAACGTGGCGCGCTATGGAGGCTGGTGCATCTAAATCCCGTGTTTCCGCTAAGCATCGAAGTGGACCCTATAGGCCTGATCCGGTGGAGCGCGCAGTAACTTGCTTCGGTAGTCCCACTTCAACGTTTTAATCTTGACCGCTCCCTTCCGCGTTTTTGAGATCGGACGGCTGCTGTGGATCTGGCCCTTTTATTAGTGTTTCCGTGTTACCCGAAGTTGCGTATGAGGTTGCTCCCGGACGCATGTCCATGCCCCGACCATCCAGATCCGGGATTGTCATCCGATGGTCACTAGCTGCTGCCGCACGTCATTTTAGCAACCAAAAAGCACTGTAGCCGCGTGTTCTTACACCCTAACGGCCAGATTCTCCCTCCCAATTCATAGCTGACACATGGCACCTTGCTAGCTGCTCGGAAACTTCCCTTTTCACCCATTATTCCAGAAATAACCCCTCTTTTATTCTTTTTTACCATTTAACCCCAACCAAAACCCTAACCCTATATAACACACCTTTCTCCTCCATTAAAACCATTAAAACCTAGACTTGCAAACCCTCTCAATCCCTCTTCTCTATATCCCTTCTTCTCTATTCCCATACCACCTCTTCTTACCTAATCCCTCTTCTCTATTACCTATTTCTTTCTCCAACCTAATCCATCTATTCTATTCTTTTTCTATCTTTCTCTACTACCACTACTACTTCTTCTCTACCACTATTATTCTTCCATTAATAGTCATCTCCTTCTTTCTTTCATATTCTTCTATCATCTTTATCCCCTTTCATCTCTTCTTTCTAACTTCTTTCTACATCTAATTTCTTCCTTCTCTTTCTTTTTCTTATTTGGGTGGCAATAAAATAGCTATTACTTTGATTTCTTGGAGTAAAATTCTTGAGCATAAATGGAGCAAATCTTGGATAAAATGGAGATACATGGGGATATGGAATTGGACATTCTTGGTGATTTCTTTCCATTAATTTCTTAGTATTTTCATTTATTTTACAATGTCAATGAATGTTATTTCTAGATTCCATGTATAGTTAATTTAGCAATCTAAGGTTGTGAATGAAACCCATTTTGGATCTTTATAATACTTGTTCTTGATTAATTAAATCCTTTGATGTGCTTTAATGTCTATTGATTGTTTATCTATATGGATTGGATTTTCTTTCCATTACTCATGCCTCATAATTAGATATTTCATACTTTCGTTAAGTTGTTAGATGGAGTATGCTTTTTAGATGATGAATAATAGTTTAACAATCCGAATCTCTATAAGGTAGACAATTAGAATTAGTAATTATAAAATTGTTTTAACTAGAACATCATCCGGAATCCAAATAGTTCATTACATTCGATCCCGAGTAAATACAAAAGAGATTTAAGTAATTAAGTGTTTGTTTTATAAAGTGAAATTGTGCGGTGGATTTCATAATCTTAGATATCTTCTCACCTCTTTCTTATAGATCGTTTAGTTAGTTTTATTTATTTTCTTAGTTTTTCCAAATCAATCATCAAATTTATGAGTGGGGTGTGTGTGTGTTTTAGTCTAAGTTAGATATTGACATTTTGATTATTGGGCTAAACTTACCGTCAATATCCGAAATTGCCTACTTATCCCTTGGGACGATACTCGATCTTATTATAAATACTATAACTTGACCCCGTATACTTGCGGGAATAGACCTATTTTTAGGCCTATCATGTTTTTGGCGCCGCTGCCGGGGATAGGTTTAGTAGTTAGGATATCGGTTGCTTGTTTGTTCATTAGTTTAGTGTTAATTTCTTACTTAGACATTTTTGCTTTATTTGTTTTTCTATTTTCTTAATTGTATTTTTTTTAGGTACCATTTCAAGGAAATAGCCAGAAGAGACATAAGAGCGAAGGAAAGGAAGGAATCGAGAAGTCAAGCGAAAAGTCGATAGTATCGCATTCTATCTCTTCCTTCTTACTTTTGTGCGATTGTTTAGTTCTATAATTGTTAGTTCCCATTTGTGATTATGTGCTACCATCTTTGAATACTGTTAAATCATGGCCCGTTCTTATAATGGTTGGCCATTCGATGTTGATGATGATGAGCTTATTTCGAGGATTCCCCGCACTAACCGACCTGATATGACCTTAGGTGAATACCAACGGATGTGTAGGGATGTTTCGATTAGTGAGGGGAATAAACCATTTGAGCATGACAGATCTCGTATGACCCTAGGAGAATACCGACGGATGTGTAGAGATGGTCGAATTAGTGATGGATATGGTCCGACACTAAATATGTATGAGAGACCTTATAGTCCACATTATTCTGAGACCAATGATTTTAGAGGCAGGTATGATCCTAGTATGTACGGTGGGAGTTATTATCAAGAGTCTTCATTTAATTACACTTGTGAGCCTTATCACGAAGAGACTCTTGAAGATAGATCTCAATTAGAGTCTGTGAGTCGTCTGACTGAAATGATGTTACAACATGAAGAGACACAAGATCTATTTCAACAGACGCAGATTCAAATGCAACAAGAGTTACAACAGAGGTTTGAGTCTCTAAATCATCAGTTTGAGTCTCTAAATCATCAAGTACAGATGATTACATCACAGTTATTAGCCGACGAGGAAGGGGTTTTACCACCCCAAACTCAAGAGGGTACTAGGTACGATGGCGAGGGTAATACGTCTAACCCTAGTACTAAGTTAAATGTCGACGAATCAACTGAGATGACCCAAGAGCTTGAACAAACTGATAACCTTGTTGTCTCGTTTCCTCACCATGTGTCATCTCATCATGATAGGACTACATTAGACTTTGAGATTCAGGATGATGACTCTATGAACAAGTTTGGGGACGACACTATTTTGAACTTTTCGATTTTCGACACTTGTAGGGAGTCGGTCTTAGATGCCAGACATGATGTTATAATTGATTATGAAGCTTTAGATGCCTTTGAGGACATCGATGACATAGTACCTAGAGACATGTTGGATAGTTTGTCGAACCATTTACCTAAGGAAACCATGGACCTAGACTTGGTCCCTGAGCCTATTGCCTTACCCTTAGAGTCCAGTTCAACCTTTCACGTGATCTCAGACTCGGTCGTTGATCCCTTTTGGGACATTTCAGACCTCTTTCCTAGAGTGTCTATGGACATAGTGGATGTTCTATCCACTAAGCTTCCAGATGACTTTTTGCCTTCGACTGACCTCTTAGCCCTTCACTTGTATGTCGATCCTTTTGACGACTTCATAGTCGTCACCCCTAGCGTTTATGCTTACTTAGTGGACCGTGCACCCACTAAGTTTGGGGATGGCTTATTTTCTTCAATCGTCTTACTTGCACTTTATAGTTTATACATAGTTGTGAGACGATTATCATTTGTATATAGCTTTCTTTGGGTTGACCCCCAAATTTTTCGTCTTTTGCTTTATGATCGTTAGACCGATTGAGATGGGTCTTGATGTTTGTGGGTATCATCTCTGGAAACCCTCCACGAGACATAACTCGTGTTGTTGTAAGAAATCAAAAGAATCAAAGGCTAATTGCATAGCTCAATGCAATCGTGTATACCCACGTTAGTGGTAGATTTGTATGTGGTCATGTCTTTTATGTGATTCATTCTCATGATATTTGTTGATATTTTAGGAGCAATTCTTATATGTTTTACTTCTAAGGCGTGGTTTGTTCCAAGTTTGGGGATGGCTCGAGCTTGACATCAACTTGGAACCTCTCTATACATGAGCCTTGGTAGTATCATCTTTTATCTCCTTCGGTTATGGTAATATCTCTCCACTCTTCTCTTTAGATTGACGTGCCTCTTTATCTTTTGGTGAGTGTATGCTTAGAACATTGAGGACAATGTTAGTTTTAAGTTTGGGGATGCGGGATATGACCATAACCAATGCATGACCATGGGTTTCAAAGACAAAAGGGTTCAAATTAGCCAAAATTTGAAAATTTTAACATTTTGAGTAGATTTGCATGTGATTCTAGTGATAGTTTTAAGAATTTTGATGTATATGTGTCGAGTTGATGAGTTTTGTGATTGCTAATGGCCTTTGCATGAAAGTCGAGTCTTTTAGTGTTTGTGTTGTGCCATGTGAGTTACATCTTAGTGAAGAAGAAACTTTTCTAAGAGACCTAAAGTAGTCATTAGTGGAGACTTAACCCATGTGAGAGCTCAAAGCCTAAATTGCCATTCGAGTGTACTCTTCCGCGCTAACTCCGAGTAGAATGAAGAGCTACTCAACCTCGTAACTTGTAAAAGAGCTCATTCGATCTCGTGTGCTCAATTTCTTTAGCCACTAGGAGTGACATTAGGATAGCGAATTAACCTTGCCCTTGTAGTCCATGAAACCCAATGAGAATGTCAACTAGAGGAAAGCGGATACTCCATCACCATCCATCATCTTATATCCCGAGAATGAAGACATGAGATAGAAGAATGAAGAATGACAAAAGCAAGTATGAAATGAAAAGTTGATTGCAAGAATAGAGTTATGTGTGTAGTATTTTATTTTGGTTGATTGAATTTGTGTTATGAGAAAAAAAAAATGAAAAAAAATGAAAAATGAAAAAAAAAATGATATGAAAAAAAGAAAAAGAAAGAAAAAGAGTGAAATAAAGTGATTTTTGTGTATGTTTGAGCATGTGTTAGCTCTTTTGTGTGAGTGATGTGATTGTATATATGTGTTGGTGTTTTTGTTCATGAATAAGTATTCGAAGCAAGAAACAAATGTTGAGATGCTTAAGAGGTTTTACCATAATGAAGAGGTCAAAATTCTCGGAAATCCACCATCGTCATCCATCTCTAGTATCCGCTAAACTTTAGAAGGCATTTTTAGAGGGTAGAATGGGTGAGAAGGGCGAGTGAGCTTCCCCACTCTATTTAGTGGCTAATTCCTTTTCGAAGATCATTCGTTCCAAAATGTTGTCCTCACCCCTTTTTATGTGTTGAGTCTATAGTCGTGATCACACTCACACATACGAGCGAACCATTCTTGAGTGATTTCATATTTGGAGTGTATGTCCGTGAGGCCGAAGTCGAGGCGAAATGTACTAACTTGGGAATCAAGGTTTTGTGACTTCGAAACATAGATGTGCTTATTATGGTATGACACTTGCATTTTAGGGTAAGATCATTAGTGAAGGGGCCTTTAGCTTTTACAAGAGCTTATTTACTTGATTCATTATGTGTTGACATGCTTAAACCCTTTACTATATCTATCATGCTTATCTACGATGTGGTTGTTGAACACTTGTGTATTTGAAACCATGATGTTTGTGGGTGTCATCTATGGAAACCCTCACGAGACCACACTCGTCCACTAGGGCAACCTAGGGGTTTAACGGCTTGTTGCATACGCTAAATGCAACCGGGATTCCTCCGAAAGTGAGTTAGGTCTTTTCTTTTATTTTGTTTTGCTCAAGGACTAGCAAAATCTAAGTTTGGGGATGTTTGATGGGTCATGAAAATGCCCCATCTGAGTCGTTTAATTTAGCCAAGTTAGTCGATTTCGAGTCTTTATTATAATAAAATGGTTGATTTTCTTAATTAGGTGTCTTTTGCAGAGTTAGGTGTGAAAAACGGTTAAAAACGAGGAAAAGATGCATGAAGGGTATTTTGGTCATTTTGAGTCAAGGACATTCTGGTAATTTGGTCAAGGTCAGTGCGTGGTTGAAAAGTAGAGGTCGAGACGAGCCACTAGGAGAAAACGGAAGTCAAATCGGAGTCCGGACGAAGGAATAAATCAAAGTCAAAGTTTAGTCAAATGTTGTTGACTAGGTGGGAGACTTTCGGTGGACATTCGGGCACACAGTATGGAGGAAGAAACGTGGCGCGCTATGGAGGCTGGTGCATCTAAATCCCGTGTTTCCGCTAAGCATCGAAGTGGACCCTATAGGCCTGATCCGGTGGAGCGCGCAGTAACTTGCTTCGGTAGTCCCATTTCAACGTTTTAATCTTGACCGCTCCCTTCCGCGTTTTTGAGATCGGACAGCTGCTGTGCATCTGGCCCTTTTATTAGTGTTACTCGAAGTTGCGTATGAGGTTGCTCCCGGACGCGTGTCCATGCCCCGACCATCCAGATCCGGGATTTTGTCATCCGACGGTCACTAGCTGCTGTCGCACGTCATTTTAGCAACCAAAAAGCACTGTAGCCGCGTGTTCTTACACCCTAACGGCCAGATTCTCCCTCCCAATTCATAGCCGACACATGGCATCTTGCTAGCTGCTCGGAAACTTCCCTTTTCACCCATTATTCCAGAAATAACCCCTCTTTTATTCTTTTTTACCATTTAATCCCAACCAAAACCCTAACCCTATATAACACACCTTTCTCTTCCATTAAAACCTAGACTTGCAAACCCTCTCAATCCCTCTTCTCTATATCCCTTCTTCTCTATTCCCATACCACCTCTTCTTACCTAATCCCTCTTCTCTATTACCTATTTCTTTCTCCACCCTAATCCATCTTTTCCATTCTTTTTCTATCTTTCTCTACTACCACTACTACTTCTTCTCTACCACTATTATTCTTCCATTAATAGTCATCTCCTTCTTTCTTCCATATTCTTCTATCATCTTTATCCCCTTTCATCTCTTCTTTCTAACTTCTTTCTACATCTAATTTCTTCCTTCTCTTTCTTTTTCTTATTTGGGTGGCAATAAAATAGCTATTACTTGGATTTCTTGGAGTAAAATTCTTGAGCATAAATGGAGCAAATCTTGGATAAAATGGAGATACATGGGGATATGGAATTGGACATTCTTGGTGATTTCTTTCCATTAATTTCTTAGTATTTTCATTTATTTTACAATGTCAATGAATGTTATTTCTAGATTCCATGTATAGTTAATTTAGCAATCTAAGGTTGTGAATGAAACCCATTTTGGATCTTTATAATACTTGTTCTTGATTAATTAAATCCTTTGATGTGCTTTAATGTCTATTGATTGTTTATCTATATGGATTGGATTTTCTTTCCATTACTCATACCTCATAATTAGATATTTCATACTTTCGTTAAGTTGTTAGATAGAGTATGCTTTTTAGATGATGAATAATAGTTTAACAATCCGAATCTCTATAAGGTAGACAATTAGAATTAGTAATTATAAAATTGTTTTAACTAGAACATCATCCGGAATCCAAATAGTTCATTATATTGGATCCCGAGTAAATACAAAAGAGATTTAAGTAATTAAGTGTTTGTTTTATAAAGTGAAATTGTGCGGTGGATTTCATAATCTTAGATATCTTCTCACCTCTTTCTTATAGATCGTTTAGTTAGTTTTATTTATTTTCTTAGTTTTTCCAAATCAATCATCAAATTTATGAGTGGGGTGTGTGTGTGTTTTAGTCTAAGCTAGATATTGACATTTTGATTATTGGGCTAAACTTACCGTCAATATCCGAAATTGCCTACTTATCCCTTGGGACGATACTCGATTTTATTATAAATACTATAACTTGACCCAGTATACTTGCGGGAATAGACCTATTTTTAGGCCTATCAGGAGGCTTGGAGCGGTGGAGCTGGAGGTGGAGGCTTGGAGCGGTGGAGGTGGAGGTGGAGGCTTGGAGCGGTGGAGCTGGAGGTGGAGGTGGAGGTGGAGGTGGACCGGTGGAGGTGGACCGGTGGAGGAGGCAACTAGCTACTAGGTAGGGTTTGTATAGAATGAATGATGGGTTTGGAGGTATTTTTATATATAAAGGAGATATTTTGATCCAACGACTGATGATGTCTCTTGAAGAGACAAGATATCTCAGTCGTTGGTCGGATCGGGTGCATTTTCGGGAGGGCGGGTAACAGGTGTCTAACGGGCGGGCTTAATGGTCTGGGACTCGGGTAAGAGGCCTTACACGAGTCTCGACTATTTCCGCCCGTTATAACGGGTCGGGTATGCTTGAGGCGGGTTCTTTTCGATCTCGGGATCGTTTCGGATCGAATGATTAGGTTCGAGTTTCGAATTTGGATCAGGCGGTCAGGGTTGTGTTTCGGATTTTGTTACCATTTTCCCGACCCTGGGTACAGGACTATAAAGTGTTGGTGCTATATTAGTGGCCCAGAAGATTGAGGAGGGGTTGGTGCTATATTAGTGGTGCAGCCTACAAAACAAATGGCCCAGGAGTTCCTTTTATAAAGTTCCCACACTTTTCTCCAATCCAAGATAGGCTATGTGGGACTACTAAGTGTATTAGATTCTAATCTTCTGAAAGACTAAGGTTTTAGTCTCACACTAAGAGCAGCTCCAACTTCAGTCTGTCTTATGCCTAAAAAGTTATTTTTTCACTCAAAATTTTCAGCCTCAGCTCAGACTCAAAAACTCAGCTCCAACCTCTGCCTCTATTGAGGTCTAAAATTTGAATTTTGAATTACCTTCTTTTTCTATTTATCCAAGAACCATATTAGATTTCTCATTATCTCTCTATAAAGGTACGGTTTGTAAGTTTAGGATTTGTAATTTTTTATATAGTTTATAGGTTTTTCGGAAAAATATGTTTTGCTATTGTATTGAAAACAAATAATGTCCGAGCAATAATGTGAAAGGTCAAATCAAACGTCTGATGGAGACATGTCACCACTTTTCCTTTTAAAGTCGTACACATGAATTTGTCACGAAAGTAAATAGCATTTTATGGAGAGTAATGCATCTTCAAGAAAAGCAAAATCATCTTTCTTTAACTATAATACAATTTAATTTGAAGAAGTAACACTCGCCGAGAGAACCATAGTTGGTGTGAGAGAAAATAAGAAAATTGATCAAACTTATACTTGTTTTATTTTTTGAAAAACTTTAAAAATCCATTGTAAACCATAAAGAGGCTAGATCTAAAACTAAGAAAAACATATTTGAAGCAACTAAAATCAGATCTATTAGAAACTATAAATAAAACATGACCAAGGCCGAAATGAAAATGACCAATGTCCAAAATTATTGAACCAATGATGAGCAAAATCAAAACAACCATGTTCATCTTTAAATTTGATTGTTTCATCCTCAAATCTTGGTAATGTGTGCGTTACTTTGGTTTTGGTTGTTTTGATTTGAAGATGAACATAGTTGTTTTGGTGTAGAGGAAGAAAAAATCAATACCATACTAAATGATGGTAAGAAGAATGAAGAAGGGGAAAGAATTTTCTTTTTTTTTTGTAATAACCACATTGTGTAGTGGTAAGAAACCTAAAAACTTAAAATATATGATGGGATATTCATAGAACTAATTTCCACCGTCCTTGTAAAAGTCGTGGATGTATGAGAAGAATAGAAGAGTAGTTATTTTAGAGATATTGTAACCGAATTTTAACATTAATACCCTTTTATTTTGAGTCGATTTGCCTAAAGAGAAATGTACATCAACTGTCGCATCCCTTATGTAACCGACTGACTTGTTTTATTGTAGGGTTAATTCCGTTTTGACCCTAACTTGTGACAAAATCACTGTTTTGGTCCGATAACTCTGGCAGATCGATTTGGCTACAAATGTCCAAAAAAAAAATCAACTTTTTTCAGAACTATCTTTGGGGGCCAAAATTGAATACAATGGTGATAGCTACCCATCTTCCTTCGTTTCGTTGTTCACGTCTTTGGTGATGTGGGCTAAAGACAAAAGTAAATGGGTCGAACTTCTGTGAGAGATGATGGTTTGCAAGCGAAAGTTTTCAACAAAAGAAACAATCACTGCTACTCCTATTCGCTATTAGGGAGATGACGATCATGATGACGATAAATACGACGACGATGGTGGGTTATACTAGCAGTAGGGCAGTAGGCTTAAACAAATTGGTCTTTATCTGGTGACACTAATAAAAAAACTCATTTTATTTGTCAAACTTCTCACCCAAGATGATGATAATCGTGAGGGTTTCCCACCATATCTACTCCAACATAATTACAATGGTTTTATTTTCTACTACCAGAACACGACGACGGAAACCACGACGAATTCTGGTACTCTTCTTATTTAGAGCATGTCCAACCCCAGCCGGGCTGAGGCCATAAATTCAAATTTATGGCCTCAGCCCCCCGCTCCAAGCCCAGCCGCTTGGAGCGGAGGCTGGGGCTCGGTGTTCAGTGCCCCTAACATTAGGGACGACTGAACACCGGCCCCAAGTGACCGTTGGATTTGCTCCAACGGCTAGAAATGGATCCAACCCCTATAAATAGGGGTTGGATCCACTTTCATCTCTCACCCTCTTCTCATCACTTTCTTTCTCTCATTCTTGCAACTTCCTCTCCATTTCTATCTCTCTTTCTTTCAATTTTTTTTTTGATCTTTTCATTTGTTCACCCATGGACCCATTAGACATCAATGAATTCGATAACCAAAATTATATGGAAATGTTGTCCCCTAATTCTACTTACCCGTCGGCTCAATTAGGAGTTGATGATCGATGTTTTTTTAATTGAATTTTATTAGTAAATTGGGAAATTCCAAATTCAAATTTTCGGCCTCAAGAGAGGCTGGGGCTGGAGCTGAATTTTAGAGGCTGAGCTGAGGCCAATAATTTTAGGTGAAAAAGTGGTTTTTTCGGCCTAAGACAGGCTGGGATTGGACTTGCTCTTATGGCCTCCGTATTCCTAATAGTCATCTTGTTTTGGCTATATTGTCTTTGTGAATGCAGGAAATAAGGTAATAAGATCAATTGTGCCCCATGATAAACCACTCGACACATTTAGTAGTAGTAGTAGTAGTACTGCTCTTATTTCAACTCATACTAGTAGTAGTCTTCGTATTAATGAAGATTGGTCGATATTTGAGGTACTAAGCCAACTGCCAATGAAAACACTTCTTCGTCTTAATTCAAAAAATGAAAACTTTACTGATTTACAACATCTTAACCATTCGCATCTTCTTTTTCAATTTATGGTCAACCCTGTCCCTAGACCATCAAAGATAAATCACGAGTGTGATCAAAGTAATGAAATGTTCTATCAGGACAATGGGCATAATAAGGAATCAAACATTACAACCGACCGAATATCATTTCAAGACAACAAGTGTGACCTAATAATGCTACCACATTGATATCTTTGTAATTTTAATGCTTTAGAGTAATCAAAAGTTATTACTTCAATCTAAATTTTGTTTCCATTGGATGTTGATTTAGCCAAAATAAAACCCATAACAAAACATTAACCCCCCATTAGATTTACATAACTAAGCAACCAAATCATAATAGAAAAAAAAAACAGTTAAAGCAAAAACCCATGAGACAAAATTCTTCAGATCTGAAACAAAATTAGTCCCATTGATTACAAAATTAAAACATACATATATTCTAAGCTCTTTCACCACGGATTCTCCTCGCAAGTTGGATATCTTTAGGCATAATAGTAACCCTCTTAGCATGAATAGCACAAAGATTTGTATCTTCAAATAGACCTACCAAGTAAGCTTCAGCAGCTTCTTGAAGAGCAGCAACCGCACTACTTTGGAATCTCAGATCTGTTTTGAAATCTTGAGCGATTTCACGAACAAGACGTTGAAATGGAAGCTTTCGGATCAATAACTCAGTACTCTTCTGGTACTTCCTGATCTCACGGAGAGCGACGGTTCCTGGCCTGAATCTGTGGGGTTTCTTCACTCCTCCGGTTGCTGGTGCTGATTTACGAGCAGCTTTTGTTGCTAATTGCTTTCTTGGTGCTTTTCCTCCGGTTGACTTCCTTGCTGTTTGCTTTGTTCGAGCCATTTCTTTTGTTTCTCACACTGAAACTAGAACTGAATGATGATGAGACAGAAAATCAAATTAGGGCTTGTGAGAAATGGATTTTGTTTGATGTTTGTATTGCGGATTTAGGCGTGGTTTTATAGGGTTTGCGAATTTTGCGCGGGAACTTGAAAATTTTGATTTTTCGTCTAATTTTGTAAAGAACGGAACTGGACCGTGCGACTGATTATGTTAAGAACGGATGAGATTAGTTTTAGTGGAGGGGCACAGATCGTGATCTGCGTGAATTTCACGAACTCTCAGTTGTCCACTTCTCCTTAGTTGCGCTCTCGTGGATCTGGGCTCATGAGACCGAAATGAATGTACTTAACACCATTTCTTGGGAATTTTGAAAGGCGCCTATTGTGCTTTTTTTGGTTTCTTTTTTTTGTTCTCATTATTGACTAGTGACTACAATGATCAATACAAAGGCATTATATCTCGATACAATGTGATAAGCACGATAATTACCGAATTACTACTTGCTTAAAGTACAGCGAAATTAATGTCCTAAATTCGGACCAAAGTAAATGGCTTAAAATCCACATAAACTACTTTATTTATACTCAAATTTAATTGATGGGCTAATGCACTTACCAACCCGGCTACCTGTTGTTGGCGGCTACCGGTTGTGGTATGCCCCACTAAAATACATTTTGTTGGTATAAAGTACAAACTAAAAAATATAAAAGCAAACCTAGTGACCACACCAATATTCATGTAAGGGTGCGTAACAATATTCGAATTTGGGATGTCTCTGGAACTTTGGGCCCTCTGACTTAAAAATTGTGACGAAAATGTTTGTTCACCTAATTGAGAAACAAATATCTATATATATTTGCTTCTCATAGCGAATCACTTCTATGAAACTCATTTGCATAAATACACGCTTATAAAGTATATTTGACAAATACATTCGTCCGGCATTAGTGAGATCGGGGTGCCTATGGAATGGGGATTTTTCATTTTGTTCAATTGAATTGGGGGTGGCTGGAGAATGTCTATTTCCCCAAGTCCAAAAATCCAGGTTAGAAAAAAATAAATGTTGAAACTTTGGACCAGTTTTAGTCCTGAATTGAGATGAAAGAATGATGGGATGTTTTAATAGGACCACCATTTCTACCATAAATGTCAGATAATAGTTTGCAACTCTTTTCCCATGTCCTGTTTATATTCTCTCTTCTCATGTGTCTCTCTCTACCAGTTGTGGTGAGCAGTGTGACTCAATAATAGGTTAACTTTTTGTGTCTATTCTATAAAGCGACCTTACCTCCTAAACACACAACATTACAATTTAGTAATTTTACATTACCACCACCCTATAATCTTTAAATGTCCTAATTATGTTATGGACCAAATTGCCATTTCTTATCCCAGTAGTTGGATTTTAAGGGTTAAATCAACTCACCAACATTAATTTTTAATGACAATTTAAGCCCGATCCAATAGGTTTAACGGTATAAATTAGACGAAATTTGAGTCACCAGTTAAGAGACATTGTTTTACTAATATAAAGCTTCTTCTACGTATTATTAATTAAATTAAATTACTACTAAATAGATTATGAATTTAGAAAAACAACCTCAAACATAATCTCACATAACCCTTTTTTTTACTTCAAGAAGTAACACGAATTCTAAAAGAACATGAAAAAAGAAGAAAAAATTGTTGGAAGTATGAAATATTGGACCACAACCACAAGACAGACAACATCATTAAGTTTCTATGATTACCACTACCACTCCATTATCTAAAACCACCCTCACCTTGAAAAGAAGTAATTCTATTCCCACGAGGAAAAAGATATCTCAAACATTTACCCTTATAACTTAACAACCCACTTATTTCACAATGAAAAAGAATAGATGCTAATAGCACTTTCTTTTGTTTGTTTAAAGGGTAATGACATTAAAAAGTAAGACTATAATTCGGAATATATTTCCATAATTTATTGGCATTGTTTCTTCTCGCCCATTTTGCTAGTTTGTCCACCTGAATATTTTGTTCTCTTGTCACATATGTAAAATGGATGATTTGAAATTCAGGAATAAGCTTCTCGATGTTTTGAACAGTATTCCTCGTTTTCCACTGAATAGTGCGTTTCGGGTGTTGTAAGTGCTAAATCAGACTAAGATTATCGTTCTCGATTATGATATGACTGTAATTATGGATTTGTCCATCGGATACCCATTAGAATTGCTTTAGCTTCACTTTCTTCGCTTGAACGTGACATCGTCATTTTTACTTTAGATTCAATAAATTTTGGCCTGATGATCATGAATTACGAGACTGATTCCAATATCTGCAGTAATATCTGTGAAGGAAACATCAACATTAATTTTTAGAAAAGTATAAGGAAGGGGTTGCCGTCTTGCCATAGTTTTTTGTTTAGGTGGTTTCTGAACACTATGTATTTGAGGGAAGGCTTGAATTTGTTGTATGACTTGTGTGAGAGGTGATGGTATGTTGAAAGCATTGATCAGATCTGGCTTTCCAGATGTTTCCAATAGACGGTGGCTGTAAGAGGGTTTTGAGCGGTGTTTAATTTCTCGGTTGTCGAAGATCTAGTATAGAAGGTTTAATTCTATACGGTACCATCTTGGGACGAACTTGCGGGTTGTGTTAGTCGTCTTCATCTATCCTTCAATAAAGATTTCTTGTTCACCCGAGGACGTAGGCTTTAAAGCCGAACCTCGTTAAATTCTGCTCGCATATTTGATTTTGGCTTAGCTTTTCAATTAATCTTCATAATCGGATCAATTTCTAGGATAGGTTCGATAGCTTCCACGACTTTTAGTTCTAACAGTGGCAAAATGAATATTAGAAGAAGTATGAGTGATATATTGGTGCTCTTGCCATGAGAAGATCCAGTCTGATACAGAAGGAATATTAGCGGAGATGGCATTGAAATAAAACCATATATTTTTTTACAAAAACACAAAGAAGAAGTGCATGTTCAGCTGATTCCATCTGATTACACATAGTGCACGTGAATTGATTTCCTATATACTCCGTATTTGCCGGTCCTTTAGCAAACAGGTAGACACCCAAACAGCATTTCCACATAAAGAGATGAACTTGGAATGGATTGAATAGACCATATGAAAGACCAATTGGGAGTGGGAGTTGGTCTGACCCATTATCAACTAGCGGGATAGTTTTAATAAGATTACAGTGGAAGCATCAAAGGTGGCTTTCAGAATCTGTTCCGGACACTGATCATTGTGAATGAGTTGGAAGACCTGATTGAAGTCCGAATTGTTCACATTAGAGGAGGAAGATTTGTGCCTGGAATCCAATGATCGGTCCAAATATTAATATGTGATTGAATATAAGAACATGTATATAGGTAGAGTGTATATATATCTCAACAAAAAAAAAGGTAGAGTGTACATATATCAACATCTCATGTGCCCTTTCAACAAAAAAAAAAAAAAAAGACCATCTCATGTGCCAACAATTAATGATTTAATAATTAACTACAGTCCTCTAACAACGAAGAGAACTCTCAAAAAATAATTATATTGTAATTGTTTTAAAAGCTCTATTATTATTATTAATAATAAAAACATGTAAAAATGTCAAATGAGTATTAAAGTCTCTTTAGTAGAAAGCACTTCTTGGAGTAAAAACTGAACTTCTACTGAATCTCTACGTTTTCCCTCACATGCTCCTGTCTCTTTCTCAAAATGTTTTTCTCTCTGTAATTGCACAAAGAAAGACAAAACTTATTGGATTTCAGATGTATCTCTATATGGTTCTAAATATTTTCTACTAGATATTCACCATCCATCATATCTCTTTGAAAACAAAACCCTCCCCTTAAATACCTAAATACCCACCCCTCTATCTCTCTCTAGTTGGAATTATATGCTCTGTTAGAGTAGTGTTTTTGCATCCCTTTAATGGCTGCTATTTCTTCACAGCTCTTTCATAACAAGAACAATGAAGTTAATAGAGAAGAACTCCAAGGTGCCATTGCTAAAGCTGCTCAACTCAGAGCTTTACATGCTTCTTTAATGCAAAACAACTCTTCTTCTTCTTCTTCAAATCTCAGAGTACTCTTCCCAAACTCTGTTTCTCCTACATTTTCTCGCCCTTCTTCTCACTTTTCTTCCCAAGATTACCCCATTTTTACACCTGTAAGTTCTCTTTTCATCTGGGATTTTCCCATTTATTGTTATATATGACTTGCTTTGCTTATTGGAGTAATTGAACAAAATTAACAAACTTAATGAAACAAAAGACATGTAATTGCTTGTAATAATTGATTAAATGGTTTTGATTATCATTCAATATCTCAACTTATTAGGTTATATTACTCTATTCATGATTCAAACTAGCAGAGAATCTTTATATGGGCCTATTTCTTTCACTAAGGAACAAAGAGATTTATTTCATTTACTTCAGAAAAAAAAATTGATCTTTATACTATTTAGGTTGGTTGACTGAGTTAGTGATTTTTGAAGCAGAGTTATGAAGAAGATCCATTACCTGGGTATCAACAAATTCAATTGAACAGTCAAGATTTATCAGAAACTTGGGATGGATTTGGATTAGAAAGAGCTGAAGAAGATGAAGATGTTGAAACTTGTTTTTCAGAAAAGAAAAATGAGACATCTTTGAGGACATTATCACCTAATTCAATAAATCTAGCTTTTGACGATAAAAAACGGATGATGGGTTCTTGTGCAAATCACATTAGTATTCTCCAAACATCACCAAATGGAGATATAATCAAGTCAAGTAGAAGAATTGGTTCAGAAAACTTCAAACCTGTCACAACTTGTAATAAATGCAAACCTGCAAGTATAAGTACTGAAATGGAAGCTTATAACAAACCCTCCAAGAGTTCAAGTAATTTGGCACCGATATCGGATTCTCACTCATCTTTTGAACCACAAACCAAGAGCAAAGGGCAAAAGTTTTCGTGGTTTTTCCCTCGGCTAAAGAAGAAAAACAAGAATGAAAAGTCACCAAATCGAGCCCAATCAGAAGACATGTCACAAATGTACAATAGTTTAGGGGTAATGTCTATTGAATCATTAAAGAAAGAATTGTTAGAAGCTAATGAGAACAAAGTTGCAGCTTTAATGGAAGTTGCAGAAATGAAATCCTCTCTAGGGGAACTTAAAACAAAGTTGGAGTACTTAGAGAATTACTGTGAAGAATTGAAGAAAGCATTGAAACAAACAGTTAAAATTAGAGATACCCAAGTTTCAGATTTACCAGGAAATGTATCAAGAAGAGGAAAATCAATTGATGGTATCAAAGAAAACTTCATACCAGCCAGCCATGAAGTAATGGTTGAGGGCTTTCTACAGATAGTATCAGAAGCAAGATCATCAGTAAAGAACTTCTGCAAAACTTTGATAAGTCAGATTGAAGAAACAGATTCTAATTTAATGGAGAAATTAAATTTGCTTCTTCAACCATACAAATTGAGCTTGAATTCAAGACACTCGAAACTTGCTTCATACCATTTAGAAGCTCTTATAAATCAATCACTATATCAAGATTTTGAGAACTGTGTGTTTCAGAAGAATGGGTCACCTAAATTGTTAGATCCTAATAAAGATCGAAAAGCTCGATTCTCATCGTTCATGGCTTTAAGAAATTTGAGTTGGAATGAAGTATTAAGAAAGGGTACAAAGTTTTATAGTGAAGAGTTCAGTAAATTTTGTGATCAGAAAATGGCATCCATTATATCAACACTGAATTGGACTAGGCCATGGCCTGAACAACTTCTTCAATCATTTTTCGTATCGTCAAAATGCATTTGGTTGCTTCATTTACTGGCATTTTCATTCAATCCAACTATACCAATTCTTCGAATAGAAGAGAATAGAACATTTGATTCTCACTATATGGAGGATATGTCCATGGAACAGCAAAAATCGCAATCTCTTTCAAAGGTAAAGATCATGGTTACACCAGGGTTTTATATTCAAGATAGGGTCCTCAAGTGTAAGGTTATATGTAAGTATGAAACCCTAGAAGCTTAACAAAATGAGTTTTCCATGTTTAATTGTTAATGTAGTTTCAGTAATAGAATTTTCAGTTTCAAATGTGTTTAGAACTAGCAAAATCTAATATCAATTGTATCTAATTTCATGAAGCAAAATCACAACGCAGAAGAATTAAGAAACCCTAAATTTCATTCAACTTGTTACCAATTGCAACTTCAGAACAACCTAACAGAAAGATACTTAAAAACTATTACAGAGATTAAACCGAAGAGATTGTACACAAACCCTAATCTACCCATAGAAAGATAGATCAAACAAAAGATAACCCATTTCGAGAAACGATCTAAGCTCTCTCACCACGGATTCTTCTCGCGAGTTGAATATCTTTAGGCATAATGGTAACCCTCTTAGCATGAATAGCACAAAGATTGGTATCTTCAAATAGACCTACCAAGTAAGCTTCAGCGGCCTCTTGAAGAGCAGCAACAGCACTACTTTGGAATCTCAGATCTGTTTTGAAATCCTGAGCGATCTCACGAACCAGACGTTGAAATGGAAGCTTTCGGATCAACAACTCAGTACTCTTCTGGTACTTTCTGATCTCACGGAGAGCGACGGTTCCTGGCCTGAATCTGTGGGGTTTCTTCACTCCTCCGGTTGCTGGGGCTGATTTACGAGCAGCTTTTGTTGCTAATTGCTTTCTTGGTGCCTTTCCTCCGGTTGATTTCCTTGCTGTTTGCTTGGTACGAGCCATTACTTTCTCTCTCTAGAATTGATGGGGAAGATGAAGAGTAATCGAAAAGAAGGGTTTTGGTTTTGTGTTTGGTGAGATTGGTGGGAAAGGTATCGGATTATATATAGGAAATGTTGGTTGAGGCGGGACTTCAATCATTTTGGGGGGAATTCAATTTTTTGGTTGAGAGAATAGGAGTCGTTGATTGAAATGGTATCAACGGTTAATATTTGTTCAAGTTGATTGACACGGATCGTGATCTCTGTGACTATTTTCTTCTCCAATATCCGATGAAATGACGTGTTCCACGTTAAAACGGTTAATAGTTATATCGGGAACACAGTTTTTTACCATTTCAAAACTGATTTTTCCTTCTTTTTCAAATGGTTACTTTTACATTGTTACGCAATATTTCGTTTACTTCCCTTGGTATTGGATGATGCTAAATTGAAAAAGCAAATGAACCACATAGTGAGATTTTATGATCAACTTTCTCTTACTGGCATTTCAACAGACGAAAAAAACTTTCTTACTAGTTGTTTTTGTAGAAAAGAAACGGAAAACTCAGTCGTCCGTCTTGGTTTCATGTTTGGATCGCCTAAGATTTTGGCCCCATATAATTGTTACGTCTGTCTAACTGAGCATTTTTGTTTTTTTATTGAAAGACAATTAGCTCAATTTAGATTTATCATGTGTCATATTCAAGTGGATCTAGAATCTTTCCGAGAATGGGTCAGGCTCCCATTTTTTTAAACGATACACTGAGAGAGAGTTCAAACTCAAAAACACAAAGAAAAAATAGACAGACAAAAACTAACTTCTTACGTATGATATACCTGATGTATCATCTTCAATGATATTCATTAGCTTTAATGAAAATTCCAATAAGGAAATATCTGGCAAAGGTAGATTTGTCTGCCAACTAGTTAGATAATCAACCGCCCGATTTGCCTCTCTATAAGTATGGTCGACATTAAAGTATTCAAAAGACTCCTTGAGTAGAGAAATGCTTCTCCGAATTCTCCAGCAGTGCCACGGAGGGCGAGCATTAGTGGAGTCGAAGTACGAAACTATCGTCTTTGAGTCGGATCTCGCTCGAGTTCGTCGTTCATTCATCGAGCATGCTAGTCTTCAATGCCTTGCAGCTCATGCGGCGTGATCGTCACCGGAGTTACCACCCCCGCAATTGCACCTCTAACATCACCTCGATGATCTCTAATCAAAGTTCCAAAACCTGCCCTATCCGTTCTTAAGGAGCCATCAGTATTAATCATCATTAATCCCAGTATTGGCGGCTCCCATTTGCAGATAATGCTACTAGACTGAGTACGTATATGAGACTGATATGCTAACGCTGTCAAAGAACGCCCTATTTTCTACAGTGTCTTCCACAACCAAACTCATGCAAGCTGCTTTCATCCTCACTTCATTTTTTATGCTCCATGTAAGTACTTCAACAAATTTAGTTTTACCTCTGAATATTCTTGCATTTCGTTCGCCCCATATGTGATAAAAATATGCTCCAAATATGATATTCTTGATACTATTCATCTTTAATGCCCCTCCCCAATTTTTTTGTATACAAGTTGATCCCCTGCTCCCACGTGTTGGGAGTTGGTTTCCGAATTCCTTTATATTTTAAAAATCGTCGCCATATTGCCAAAGAGTAAGGGCACCTGAAGAAGAGATGAAAGTCGTCATCTGTCGCATTATTACGAAGAACACAACTAGTATCGATATTCACCCCCATCGTGTAAGTTTCACTTTTGTTTTTAGTCTTCTCAAAAGTGTAAGCCATCCTGGCACAGCATGTCGAGGGATGGCATCTTTAAACCATATCAAATGAATCTCTCTGAGTTAACGACTCAGATAAGTAAAACGAAAAACACATCGTCTCTTATTCGAATCAATACCATTCTCGAAATATATTCAAGATCGTGTTTAGAGTAAAAGCAGAAACCGTCTATAAATCTTTACTTGGAAACTAATAATAAATTGATCAAACTGGGTTGAGACAACACGTTCCTACAGAGTTAAATAGTACGATAACACTAAAAGGCACCCCATCTATGGCTCTGTGTTCATGCTCAACAGTCATCAGGAACAACAACAACAATGATGCATCACCAAGGTATGTACACAACTCAAACACAGTATGATGAAAGCAAAGAATGAATTCATACCCAGTTGTTAGAAAGTGAAAAATCATGGAACCTAAATGACAATTCCCCAGCCGTATCTCTCTCTAATAATCTCATTTCATTTTTCTCATCTTGTGCCTGGATTCTACTTTCACTAGTAACTTGTGGGAGATGAACTTCTTCAAGAGCTGGTAGACTAGTTTTAACAGTTTCAGTTGGTTCCACCACCATTGCCTTAGTCCTTGAAAGTCCCCCGAAAACTAGTGACCGATCCCATACGAATACATGAAGAGGAATGTTTTTTGATGCATGTCGATGTAACGATAGTTTTTGACTAACCGAGATAGTGTCATAACAACGAATAGCTCCAGTTGAAGAAACTATCCATGGAAGTACTTTCTGGTTTGACACTCTTGAGATTATTAGTAGTTTTGATGCTCTTATTGCTTCTTTATATAAATCTGTTAGACCAGAACGCACCGACGGTACATCGTTGTTTTCATCCCCGCCGATTACAGAGGAAATGTAAATGAATCCCTGCAAATTAAAAGAATAAACTTAAGCAAAAGAGAGGAGATTCATACACCAAATGGGTATTTCTTCAGTCTATGTGAGACTATTCTCAAATCTTAGTTTATATCTAATACTGTGTTGAGTTCGCGAGAATCCAACTAAAGACTAATAATGGACAACGGGTAGAGAGGTCTTAGATGTTATATTACTGGTCATGAGACATTCATTAAGCTCTGTGGGACAGTTCACACAAATAAGGCCAATATCGCTGGTAGCTTAGGAAACCAAAAAGCTAAGAAAATAGATTACCTCTTCAGTTCGACTAATGGCGAAACCGAGTTTAGTATCGCCTTCTTTTAGTTTGATCTCTACTGCAAACTCCCCGCCGACTGGAGCATACCATAAACGAACTGCTTTAACTACACCGATGTCAACTCCATGGTAGTCTTCAAAACCATAGAGACTTTCATTTGCAAGTTTTGATAAGTCGGAAAGTGATCCAGCGTTAACTGTGGATGAAGCTGTTTCTCCAGATATCTGTTTAAACACAATAAACATACTTAATTGATATCTTTAATGGAGATAAAAAGAAGGTTATTTGTCGAGAAATATAGATATAGTATATACCTTAGTAAGAAGTGATTCGGTTTGTACGTTTAGGAATACTATAGGTACTCCGGAAGATTGAGAAGCATTAAGCCAAGCATTTGCACGAGCAAGGGTATCTTCAAGATCATTATAGCGAGAAGCAACACGGTCATACGCTTTTGGAAGAAGAAGCAACGAAAAGAAGCAAGATGAATTGGAAACAGGCACCAACTCTTGCATCTTCCTCTCCCAAGAGTATGATACATAACCATCTCGAAGCTTAGCATTGCTCAATGCAGTTTCCACTCTAAAACTCTTCGAACCTGTAAAATATATGACAAATTAGCTCGATTTAAGGAAATAAATCTTATTGTACGATTTTGAATCATCTGACTGAGACCCACTATCAGTTCAAATCATCCAGTTAGACAAATCAAACAACATCAGTAAGACAGAAGAATTCTTATTGTTTCAATTCAGTTAGATAAATCACCAAACATCATGCACAGGGAAAAAAAAGGGAGGGGCTAAAGGCCCCCGACGAAAATGTTATAGGGCCCGGATTACACATGGGACCTCTCACAATTTGTGTATAATCCGGGGGCCCTACAACATTTTTCGCGGGGGCCTTTAGACGCACCAAAAAAAAGTTCTTATAGTTTCAATTCAGGTAGACAAGTCAAACATCGCGAGTAGGACAAATGGTAACATTATGAAATATGTCCAGAGTCCGTTCCGAACTCATTTGAAGGTCTCGGGCTAGTCCGAGACCCATTAGGCCCAGAAGAAAGTCAACTCTCAGTTTTCCTTGATCCACATTTCAATAGAATGATGAGGTGAAACTTACTGGTGTTTTGGATGTATAACTTAATTGAGGAAATATTTTGGACCACAGAGTAGTTAGAAAATCTGACTCATTGGAAAAATTTAACTAATCTGTTTTTGACAAATTCATGGTTGACTAATCCCAAAGTAATAAGCCATTTCAGACCATTCAGACTATTGAACCACCACTCAGACTAGGCACACCAAATCTGAACTTAAAAGAACAAACACCACCTTGGTACTGTGACTCAGTGAGTCAAGTCAATGTGAGGTGATTTATCTAATTAAAGGAATAATTCATTTAAGAAACATAAAAAATTCTTAATTACCTTGAAGATCAAAGCATTCTCCCTCCGTTCGATCGATGAATCCAACGGTATAATTAGGATCAACAATAGATTTAAGCATATACTGATTCTTCTTCCCAGCCGATTCATTAGGAACAATACAAGCATGTAACTGAATCAACTCATCAATACCACCGCGTCTAACTCGGACATGAATCGAAGTCTCGTTTCTCTTATAAGAATTATGAAGGTGTTTCTGAATTCCGCTTTTACCCTTCGTGAAAGGTGAAGAAAGACAGAGATAATTACCGATTTTGATTTCTTCAACAATATCACCAGTTTGAAGCATATCTGAATTCCATTCATCAGCTTTTGAACTTCCTTTCAAACATTCAATTGTTAATACTGATGTTGTATTTAATCCTCTTGATTCTGATGATGATGAAGATGATGATTGTGATCTGTTCATTGTCATCTTGCTTATTGATCGAAGCATCAAATCCAATTCTCTCTCTCTCTCTCTAAACCCAAGTTCTTGAGGGAGAAACTTGAAATTTGACCTGGGAAGATTGATTTGAGAGTCACTTTGTATATATCTACAGAATTTTGTTTGAATCATTCAAACTTGGGGGAGGGAGAATGATGAATTGAAGGACCAAAGTGAGATAAAAGAAGAGTTAAGGACTAAAAGTTTGAAAGTTTGGGGAGAATTAAAGTCGTTGGGTAGGTGGAGATGGGAATTATTTTTTTAGTTGGACTTAAGCGGTCATTCTCGGTTGACCTGATCGTACTGAAAGATTTCTTCATCGATTACTCTTGTTGTTGACCTAATGACGCACAAATTAGGTCTTCTACTTGTGATACTAGATTGCCTGGACGGACTCAGGTAGACCGGTATACACGGTTCCCACTTGTCTTTTTAAATTTTGTATGTCTACTTAAATGGGTCGCGATTCAGTTAACTAAAATGAGTTAAGAATGTTTCTATGCCTCAGTGTGATTTGTATTTTTTTTATTACTTTCAGCTAGATCTTACGATATAATAATTTGACCTACTAGAATGTCCAATACATCAATTTAGTCCCCGGTTACTGTAACAAAAAATGTTAAGTTTCAATTTGTATTTTCATTGCCTTTCATCATTTATTTGAATTTCTCTCTCACCTTTAATCTCCTTCATTTAAAACTCCCATTACTAGAGGTCCTACAAAAATAAATGGACCAGTACCAGAAGTTCTAGAAAAGGAGAGGTCTCATTCGTCAGAGAAGACGGTGAGGTGAAGTGAAGCAAGAAAATACCTATAAAAGTTAGTGTAGTTATAAGTGTTTAACTGTTCCACTTGACAAATAAATATGGAGAATGGTTGTCAAAATGTTATTGCCTCTTCCTTTGACCAAAATGACTTACGAGGTGACATAAGTAACTAATGATTTTCTATGATTTTTTTTGTTCTTACAATTATAAGATTTAAAATATCTAATCCCTCCCTATCTTAGATCTTAAATATCATTTCTTATAGACACAAGGTAAACGATGAAAAGGATTGTTTTGTTCTTATATCTTTACATCATCTCCTTGCCGCATGAAACTAAACTTTGAAGTCAAATTCTCTCTGTTAATTTTTGTCTTTTACGAGAATTTTAAGTCTTATGAGAAAAATCAATACCTAATTGCTCTCAACTTTTAGTCACTTGATTAATTTACCCTTCAACATTTCTAGTTGACTTGGATAGTCCCTACAACTCTAGTTCTTCAATGATTGGGATTTTGGTCCTCATCTTTCACTATTTATAATGCATATATGGATAACAATGGGGGGTTTTCCTAGTTTTAGGGTTCCATACAATATGTTTGTGGTGACTACCAAGCCATGTAAGGATTAAAAAACAAGGGTACCTATACTAAGGAGGAAGTGGGATGGAGTATGCCCGTTAGCCTTTTGAAGATGCTAGCAAATTCTAAAGAAATAAATTTCAGGATGTGTAGTCTAATGCAACTGTTTGGAAAGAAACTATAGGTATGACAGAGAGAATCTTTTCGCTTATAGAGTAGGTCATGCCATCCCAAACTAACTTATCATCACGACTTTATTTTAGACAGTTATGAAGCAATCTTCTGTGCAACTGAAACTATCTTACGGTGACTTTTCACGGCACACCATGGATATAAAAATAATTAAACTTTTCCCCAACCCTTTTTAAGAAAAAAAAACTCTACTTGCAATGGGTGGAGTGTGCAACAAAAAGTCTTTTGAGGCAACCCATAATCCACACAAGTGATATATACAAAGGAAGAATCTTTCTACCTCCTTTTTTAGACTTAAATGACTAGATTCATAATTCTTTTCATAATCTCCTAATGAGTTTTCCCCTTTCACATCATTCTCTCCCTCTGTACAATCGACCGAATGTCGTATGGGATGCCCGATTGAGATGGTTTAGCAGTCCTCAAGTTCCATTCTATAGAAACAATCTCACAAACTCCTCCACCGCCAACTTCAACATTCCCACAGTAAGAGGGCAACAAGGTCATCAGCCTTTTGTCCTCCTTAAATTATGAAATGACTGACTTTACAGGTTTGTATTCTATTCCAGATACATACAATTTTTTTATTGTATACAAATGGGTCACAAAAATATACTTGATGAAAAGGTTTAGGTCATGAATTTCACACATTTTGAGTTTGAATCATGGACTCGCGACTGGTGACCCTTATGTTTGTACATCTCGTTACAACCATATGTAATCTGGGCCACTAAACCAGATGTGTCATTTAAATTCAACGGCGACTCATGTGCCTAGTAGGTGTTTGAGTGTAGAGACCTCATAAGGTTTGTACTTATAGACCCATTGTTTTTACAATATCACTATACAAGTTTTACCCAAAATGTCACAAAGAATATGACTTGAAACCTCTAACAAGAACTATAATCCATGTTCAGAACAGATAATACAGCTAGAAATGGAACTTAAAGAAGTACTAAACTTGTATCCATTCATAATCTTCAGATGAAGAAGCTAGAAAGTGCTTTGATTTTTGTACATATTGGCAACAGAAAACAGAAAAGAAAAATGATGCTTACTTCCTAGACTAGGGTATTTCAGCAAAAACATTAACAAGCAACAAAAACTTCTCACTGATCCTACCAGCAAGACATCCAAAAAGGGTATTAGAATGCAAAAAAGAAACGGCGAAAACGAAAACTATCTACCAAGACGAATCTTCAATGGCCAATCATCAGATAATGATCTATCTTTCAGGGGAAAGATGGGTTACTTTCACTATATTCATCGCATTGCCATCAATACTCGAACTTTCTTCTCTCTCTCAACCCTTTTAGCAATGGGTGTCTTCTTAATCCTTTCGAGTTCATCTTTCACAACTTTCTCAACTTCATCTAGTGAATTAAGGAGTTTCTTCTGTGGAGTCATAAAATCAGACTCACTAGTAATAATCTGATCTTTTAGCAAATTCTTTGGACAAGGAACTATAGTTGATGGGGAATTTTTGTTTGAAGCTGTAGGGATTGGGGAAGCTGTGGAAATATCGTGCTCGAGGGGAGCACCAGTATCAGATAGGGCAGGATCCTGTACACTCTGCTCCTGTGGTAAAGGAGTGCCGACCATACGATCTTCAGCTTCTCGAAGACGAACTCGTCTCCTCTCGATAGCCTAGAGATAGAATTGAACTTAAGTCATCAAGATGATGAAATCAAAAGAGAGAAACAAGATAAATGAAAAGTACAGGTTATGCATAACTTCATGGGAAGCAATCAAACAAGTTCTGGTTTGTACTTGCTCTTTAATGGACACATGAGTGTGATAAGGGTTTGTACTAAAACTAAATATAAATCTTGCAATTAAGGTTTGTGTCAAACTGTGTTTCTGGAAACGAACACAAAATCCCTAATTTCCACAAGACAAACAAGACCAATGAAGGAAAACACAAAATACCCAATATTCTCAATCTTCATAGTTAATTAGTAAATCTAGCAATATGGTATTGTATAATCGAGTAACTATTTACTTGAATTGCAGGCTAATTTCTCTAAGTAAGAACTAATAACCAGAAACCCTAAATTTAACATAACCCAAACTACAAAATCAGAACCATACCCATATTTAATTTTAATAATTATTTGTGATCTACTTTCTTAATCACAACTAAAGAACTGACTCGAAAAGAGGGAAGAGAGAATTACATTGACAATTGCAGTAATATCCCTGAGAGGCGTTCTTGGGTACCAAGAAGGCAAGACTCCATTGTTTTTAGGGCGTCCTCTGTATCGACGACAATTACCCAAAGGATTAAAATTTTCTGAAGAAGAAGAAGAAGAAGCACGTAAGATTCTACCACGACCATTACTTAATCGATTAATACCATTTCCAACTCTAATCATTGCAAGATTTCTTGAAGCAGCCATAGCCATTAACCCTAATGAAGAACCGCCACCAAAACCCACAACTGAATCAGTTCTTGAAGTAGTAATAGATCCGAATAAATTCCTTCCTCCACTTACCGGACTGAATCTAGATGTACCCACAACTGATAATCTTCGGCCTGACATGGGTGTTAATGGGTCTTCTTCTCTGATTAAGCGATCTCTTGATTCGATCATTTCTGTTTTACTTCGAAAGGGGGAAAAAGGATTAAAAGGAAATCATGCTTGGGTGAAAAAATTTAGGCAAGAGGTTTGTGTGAGAGAGGGAGAGAGACGATTTCATGGAGAAAGGGGTTTGAGTTGATTACATTTTAAAGAGGGGAAGAAAAGCTATTTTTAGAGAGAGAAAGAGATGACTGTGACAATTTGAAACTGAAAATGGCGGACTTCTGAGAATTTGAATTCCACGGATACTAGTTTGGTACATAACTTTATATCAAGTTATTGATACTCATGTTTTGAGAGATCGACACGTGTACATCTGATTCATTGATAGGATGGCTTGCCGCACTCGTTCGTTTGAAATTCATTCTGACCAAGGAATACTGAAATATGGGGGTTGGGCAACTACTATGGTGTACTATTCTCCAACCATATTTCCATAAGAAAGGTGTGAAATTTGAAATGTGGATGAGTTCCTTGTGGACAAACAGGATGCAAGTATTATTATCAATATTGAGTTTGATACAGTATCAAAAGTTGAATGGCTATGATTTGACTCGTTTGAGAGACTGATATTAGGATGTTAAAAGTTGAATGACTATGATTTGACTCGTTCTGAGAGACTGATCGGAGAGAGGTATAATGGTGGTCACAGTTTTAATCCACCTAGGAGGTCACAACTTTACAAGCCCCTACTACAAGTACCATAAATAGACCAACTTCCCGCGTAGTCTACTATCGAAAATATCCAGGTGGTTCACTTTTTGCCGTTACTGTCCATTGACTGTTAAAGTGAAATTTTGTATTTCCAAATTAACCTTCCGTTATGTCTGATCCCTAGATGTCAGATCACATCTTGATTAAAATAAGAGCATACTTGAAAAAAATAATTACAGAGATGTGCAACCATATGTTATATCCTCAACAATTTCTTGATTAAAATCAATAAGAGAAAATGAGAAGTTGGTGAGAATTGGAAGAAACAAAACAGTGAAAAATCAACATTTTCATTACCCCATCTATAACAAGACAAGAGAAAGCAACAACACAGGAGTTCGTGAGCTTCCAGGTTCACGATCTATGTCTGGGTTCCCCACGATCTGTTTTTGGCCAGGATCGGTTCCAAAATGCATCATCTATATCAGACCTCTCAGGTTCAACATCATCTATATTTCTTATTTCTTGTCTTTTCGTCTTTCAACATTATCTTGCCCTATCCGAGAAAAAGAAAACAATTACCTAAGAAGTGTGAACAACCGACATATAGAAACTTCCTCAAGACTATGAGCCACAACAATTGGCTTTTCTTCCACCTGAATCCGCTTCGTGACCCGGAACAATTATCTTCGTTCCTGTAAGAAGTGAGGTATTTCCACCAGTTTCTTGTTCATCATTTGCAGCTAGGGCTTTCTTGCTGATAATCCGGTAAATATCTGATAGTAAAGTCATGAAAGCTGTTTCGACATTGACAGACTCAAGTGCTGATGTTTCCATAAAGAAAAGGTTCTCCCTTTGAGCAAATTCTTTAGCATCTTCGGTAGGAACAACTCTAAGAGTCCCTAGATCAGATTTATTACCAATTAGCATGATAACGATGTTCTTATCAGCATGACCTCGGAGCTCCTCCAACCACCTTGCCACGTGATCAAATGTTTGTCGTTTTGTTATGTCATAAACCAATAATGCTCCTACAGCTCCTCGGTAGTACGCACTTGTAACTGCTCGATACCTGAGAAACATAATGGAAAGGAATACGATTAATAATGAAAAGAAGATTCAAGAAAGATTAGTATAACATAACTAGGCTGAAACCTAACCATATTAGTAGAGGTCAAGAAAAATTAGTACAACATAACTAAAACCCAGCGATATTAGTAAAGTAGGAGTCCCTAAAATGCCGATATACACACGTAAATACCTACTTTATGCATTTTAAGGCCACTCTGATAACCGGGGTCCACTTCCGTACCTCTCAATTTGGTTTTGTCGTTAACGAAACACCGGAAGATCTCATATTTGGGTATATATATAGGCCCCCCAAACAGCTGAAAGTCCAACTACAGGTTATGAAAAGTGTGATGCTCTTTATTTCAGAAGAATTTTGGTTAGAATACGGAAGGGTGTGAAAAAAGTTCTGGTAATAGCAGAATATGCAGACACGATAAACTGTGAGTAGTGTTACGGAGGTCAACGATAGAAACATGAAAGATTAAGCTCATAATAGGTGCAAAAAATAGACCAGTGTTTTCGCGTAAAAGTAGTTCTATAAATGTTAAAACTTCCTTGTAAGATAAATGGTAATCGAAATGCATTCCAAAGATTAGAAACGCCATCGCTCGGCACTCCGTGAGGATTTATTGACTGCGATGTAAACAGGTCGGCCTATTGAATAAGGATTTGCTTTTTTTAGGTCTTCTAATAACATCATTACTTAAAATTCTTCAATATTCAACGAAAAGATGGAACTTGAAAGTGAATACCTCAGTCCTCAAATGGTTATTTACAACACAAACCGCGTTTATTTACGTAAATTCATGAGGATGTGCGTAATTCATCTCGAAGATATAAGATCAATGGTGGTATGATTTCATAAGGTCGAATTAGGATCGATCTAGTTTTTTTACCCACTGATTTATCAAGGGTTTTTATTTCAAGCTGATATTAGTTATGACACGATAAATATAGATTAAAATAATTGAACCCATGGATTATTGATTATGTTAGTTATGATCATCAAACTAGATTTTCTATGCTAATTCATAAATATGATTTGTTCTTCAAAGAACCCTACATTAATTGGAGATTAGAAAGATTTAATACAAAATTTTTTGCCCTAATACATAAATGGATCATATAGAGGTTACAAAATCAGAAAAAGATTAGGTTTAAGAAGAAAAAAAGGGGATACCTTTCCTGGCCAGCAGTATCCCAAATCTGAGCCTTGATAGTTTTTTGATCAATAGTTAGGGTTCTAGTCTGAAATTCAACCCCAATTGTGGCTTTAGAATCTAAACTAAATTCATTTCTGGCAAATCTAGCGAGAAGTTGAGATTTCCCAACTGCAGAATCACCAATCAAGACTACCTTGAATACGTAATCAATTTTCTGATTATAATCTCCATACAAATTCGACATCTCTCTCTCTCTCACTCTCTCTCTCCGTTCACGTAACCTAAATCTGTTCTAGATCATGTGGGTGGGATTTTGAAGATGAATAAGAAAACTGGGAAGTGGAATTCAACCTAGAAATTTATACCAATTTCAGGTTTTTCTTTCTCTGGTTCAGGTTTGGGAATTGAAAGGGAGATTTCTCGATTCTTCAAATTTCAGATAGAAATTGATCAAAATTAATACGAATCTTTCTGATTTCAGAGAGAGAGAAAGAGAAGACGCGTCAAATAAACTCAACGACTTCAGCCACCCTTTTAACCGTTTTTATATTAAAATTTCTAATCATACCCCCCCTGGTGGCTCATTTCCGGCTCCGCCCCTTCTAATTTAGGTCACGTACAATTCTGTCCAGCACCCAGCTACATGAGATAAATGTTAAAGACAAACTGGACTCCTTAGACTCCCAAGTCACACACTTCTAATTTAGGTCACGATAATTTTAACCAAAGATGGTGGACCGAAATTTAGTTATCGATGTGACGTGTGCTTCGATAATGTGATGTGGTTTACTGTGAGTTGGAGTCGATGTGATATGGCTCATTGTCAAAGCTCACATCGCATCGACTCCAACTCACATACTTCACCAATCTTTCTTCAACCATAACTAACCTTCTCCTTGTAGAATTTAAGTAATGATATGAACATATTTCCCATCATCCTGCCCTATTTATTATATATAGATATAGATTTACATCCATGATAGTTACTCCCCTTAATTATAAGATACTACTAGTTATGAATAGCACTTGTAATAAAAAAAGAAATTAGGGAAATAAACTTCTCTTGCTTTTACCCTGTAATTTAACTAATCAAAATCGAACTAGTCAACTGTTTGAGTTTGTATGTGAGCCCAAAGCATGTTTCATTCTATCAAGAAAATACATGTAAAATTTATATTACATATTATCTAAAACTGTTTCTGCATTAATTTAGCTTTTAAAATACTTCATGAAGCTCTGTATAAATTTTAACTTCGACTCAGATTATCTCCTTTCTCCCCCCCTCCTACCAGTAGCATAGTAATCACCTACGAATTCTCCGCGCGTTCTGGTGTCAGAGTTCTGGTAATTATAAAAGATCACACGAAAAACAAAAGCATTGTTAGTGTGAACAAACAGAGGTATGAGCAGATAAACCGAAGCTTGAATGGATAGTAAAGTTGAGAAAACAGAAGTTATGATTATGATTACTTACTAAACAGCTAAACCCATCTCTTCCCTGAACCAGTTTCCATTGTTGCAAGTTGGCTGCGCCTTCTGTTCCTCTTTTGATCCCCTGTACTGGATCGAAATTCACTTTGACTGGATTTTAACGATGAATCAAATCGCCTGTTCATGGAATTCTCTGAAAGAGGGCTAACAGGCGTTACTGGACGTTGCTTTGGAGTTCTATCTGCCGACTTTCGTAAGGATATTGGAGGTTTATCCGTTGACTTTGGTGTGGATACTGTTGCTTTATCTGCGGACTTTGGTGTGGATATTTGAGGTCTATCTGCAGATTTTGTTGAGGATATTTGAGGTCTTGCTGAAGTTGCTTGATGATTTCTCCTCACAGCAACATTTTGATGAGCTGAAACTTCTTGACGTTCATCCAAAACGGGAACCCGTTTTGGATTCTCAACAGGAGAATCAGAATCTGAAGATGAGGGACTAGTAGAGCTCATGTCGTAAAGAAGATTATCTGCCATAGTTGGTAGCTTAAGACTCACAGTCGAAGCAGATGAGGGTCTTCGAAGCCTTGTTAGGTGCACCACCTAGCAGAAACTTTCACTTTTAGCACTTCACTACAAAAGATTTTCATTTGAAACTGGGAGAAGAGAGTGGTGTGTAAGCTCACCTTCTGCTCTAGAACTGCCATATCCTTCTTCAGCTTTGATATTATCATGCTTTTCCTTCGAATGACATCTTCCAACTCTGAGATCCTCTGTGAAGAAGTAAATAAAAGGAGAATCAAGTTAAGAATGGAACTTATGAAATTCGCAGGGAAGGCTCCGCTTGATACTACATGATTCTTTTTGCGAATATTCACAACGTTTACATTGGTTGTTCTTTTTTAGTCCGAAAGAAAAATTGTAGCAATTAAAGATTGGAGTACCTTAGAACTTGCAGCATCAGTTGCATTAACTACAGCAACCAGCGCGTTTATGGTCGCATCTTCATCTCTTTGGAGATTGTAGAGATCTTGTTCTATTGCTAGTGAACACAGCTGCAAGCAATTAACCGTACTTGTTATAAATAGAGACATATAATTAAGTTGTTAACACTCAATTTGCTTCTAGTTTAACTTCGACATTCAATTTCTTTGCAATTGATAACTAGGCCTAGCTAATATTAAGATCACTTTCAGTGCCTGCTGACTATTTCAAAAAAAAAGATTGCTTTCAGTTGACAGGGCAGCTATACTTCAGATGGTAGAATGGGCCAATCACAAAAATGAAGAAATAAAAGAAACAAGTGATGCAATACCGTTTAAACAATGCCCATGTTAGTTTCCAAGCTTCTTACTTGCAAAACTAGTTTCTTAACCACTCAGAATCACATATAAAATCTAAGTAGTTGGGCTCACGAGGGACCCAAAGCATGGGCCAAGTTGGGACTTGATCTGGCGAACCCCTGAAAGGCTATATAGATTTGATGATAAACTTCAAGGATTTTGAATATGTTTTATGCCCGTGTTTTGAGTACCAAAAAATGGCACGCTATCAGAAATGTAATCTACTCCATTTAAAAGCAAGTAATGTGGTTTCTATATAATAGCGGGAAGTAATAGTCTTTGGGTTAATAAATTTCCAAGACTATATTCTAAGAACATATCTTCGGAACCCTAAGGCTACGTAATAGTAAATACAATACTGGCACCCTCAATCCTACCTAAAACGAGACTATATTCTAAGAACTAAAATTCCAAGAGGAGAACTATGAACAAAACTTCCTAGACAATTTCCGTTACCTGGTCCTGCGTGTCTGCTGAAGATGTGATACTTGAAGCCCAATCAGATAGATCAGACATCCTGCGCTCCTCTTGCTCTCCTCCCGTCATGAGAGGTTTAAACTTCAACATATCATCGTGACAAGCTGCTTTTTCAACAAAATCGTTCTGCCATAAATTTTAGTGAAATAGTGAGATGACAAGATCACCACAAACATCACAAGTTCATATTTTACAGTAAGTCAATAATTTACCGTAGACCCATTCAATGTAACCCGATGATGATCACAAGGACGGCATCCACAACTAGAGAATTTACTTTCATCTGCATTTGTGTTCTTGTTAAATATGAAGTCTTTGTTTTCAGTAAACAGAACAAGATCTGCATTTTTGGTTTCGGATCTATCTTTCATTGTGTTCACTTCCTCACATAGATTGTCGAGTTTTTGTTGCATGCTTGACAAGATCTGGTCCTGCAAATGTTGGTAACAAATTTTCACTTCTTTCCGGAACAAGCAGAAAAGGATTCGAAATGTACTGATTTTAAAAAATTGAAGGGGGAAATCATAAACTAGAGAGTTGCAAATTAAGGGCATTTTATATTTTACACTGTTGTACCAAAATCCATTACTTTAATGGAGATTAACAGGAAATTGAGAATTTACAAAATCATGCAGAATACAGAATGAAAAATTTCATAAACCCTAATCTACAATAACATGCAAACTTTGAATCAAGAAACAAGAATAAATCCTTTTATCTAAGAAAACAACATTTAACACTAACCTTAACCTAAACTCTGTTTGGGTTAAACTTAAATTAAGCAGCCAAACTCTCAATCTAAAGAGAAACTAAAAGAAAACCCACAATTTGATACTAACCCACAATTCAAAACCCCATTTACAAAAACCCTAACATAGAAAAGCCCACAATCCAAAACCCCATTTACAAAAACCCTAACATAGAAAAACCCACAATTTAAAACCCCATTTACAAAAACCCTAACACACAAAATCATTCATAAATCAAAATTCGAACAAAACACACCAAAGAAAATCATTCATAAATCAAAATTCGAACAAAACACAACAAAGAAAATCATTATGATTGATACTAACCCTAAGATCAACAGATCGTTTGAGCTTAGCAATCTCTCTTGATTTCTTCAAATCAGCAGTAGCAACAGCGACAACAGCAACAATCAAAATTCGATGAATCGGACTGAAAAGTTCCCATGCAACAGCTGCTTCTCTGCTCAAAGAACCTCCAATAGTCTTAGCTGAACTTGCTTCTTCAGCACCAACAAGTCGACCTTCAAGATTAACCCAAGATAGTCTTCTGGAAGCACGAATCGGTTGAGTTGGCTCGTAAAAATTGCTTGAAAGACGGCGAGAAGATAGAGAAGGAGAGAAGAAAGAGGAGAGAGAAACAAGAGATGGGGCGTGAAATCCGCCTCCGCCAAAGCCTTCTCCATCATCTTCATCCATGATGGTCTAGAGAGTAAAGGAAGGGCGGAATTTCAGCTAATTTTACAAAATATTTCAAAGTTTGGGAGGGAATTTAAAAAGAATCCCGTGAATAATGTGAGAAAGAAGTTCAAAACCAATTATTTAGTGACATGTGGAATTTTCTTAATTAAGAAGATTTTCCTAGCCGTTATATAGGTTGGTAGGGTAATAATTTTGAAATTTTAAAAACATACCATTGTCTTGAAAGTATTTTATGTAATGAAGTGAATGGTCTATTTGAAGATGGAAATTTCTTACCTCAAACCTCTCACTCACTCGGGACCACAATAAACCTCAAACCTAAGATCTCACCGTTGATATGTAAAGATTAAATAAGTAAAAGAATAGCTTATTTTAACTCAGGGGGGTATTGGATTGGGACTTTCGCGGAAGTCCGAGGCATTCAAATCCAGACATTTAAGAGTCCACGAAAGTCTGAGGCATTCAAATCCAGACATTTGAGAATCCACGAAAGTCTGAGGCATTCAAATCCAGACATTTGAGAGTCTACGAAAGTCCGAGGCATTCGATTTGTCTTCCAAAATGTCTCATACTTTGGTGGACTTCATAGTTTGATGGATTTGTGAAGGATTTGGGACAAATTTGGAAGCCAAAATGTCTTTCAAAAAACAAGAGACATTTGAAGTCCATCATGTGATTAAACAATAATAATAATATTAAAATAATAAATGTCTACCAAATGTCCATCAATGTCCACAAATATTCACAGATGTCTACGAAAGTCGAAAAATATATTTTTGAAATGTTAGTATAAATATATTATTTCATGTGATTAAACAATAATAATAATATTAAAATAATAAATGTCTACCAAATGTCCATCAATGTCCACAAATATTCACAGATGTCTACGAAAGTCGAAAAATATATTTTTGAAATGTTAGTATAAATATATTATTTCATGTAATTAAAAAATAATAATAATATTAAAATAATAAATATCTATCAAATGTCCATCAATGTCCACAAATATTCACAGATGTCTACGAAAATCGAAAAATATATTTTTGAAATGTTAGTATAAACATATTATTTCATGTGATTAAACAATAATAATAATAATATTACAATAATAAATATCTACCAAATGTCCATCAATGTCTACAAATATTCATAGATGTCTACGAAAGTCGAAAAATATATTTTTGAAATGTTAGTATAAATATATTATTTCATATGATTAAACAATAATAATATTAAAATAATAAATGTCTACCAAATATCCATCAATGTCCACAAATATTCACAGATGTCTACAAAAGTCGAAAAATATATTTTTGATTAGCACAAATATAATATGCATTACACATTTTGTCAATGGACTCAAGATCTTAAAATGTCCCTAGGACATTTTGTTTATGGATCAAATGTCTTGAAATGTCTATAAAGACATTTTGTCTACAAACTCTCAATGTCTTGAAAATGTCTATGAACACATGTTGTCTATAATAAGTCATCTGAAATGTCTTGAAATGTCTACGGGACAATTTGTCTATGAAAGTCTGTGAAAGTCTCGATCCACTACCCCCCTTAAGTGAAGTTGAAAATTTTCACGTTACCAAACTAATTTTTTTGTTTTTCTACTTAAATAAGTAAAAAAGTAACTTATTTTGGTATTGCCAAACGACACCTTATTATTTAGAGACTAAAAAAAATCTAGTGTCCTAGATTAGAGAGGTCTACAAAAACAATGACTCCGTGAAAATAATCTTATAGAGTTCACAACATCCTACGTTATTAGATTATTGTTCTTCGATATCTAGGATTACTTATACAAACTTGAGATCTTACAGGTACTTGAAAATCTTATAGATCTTGATTATGTTGGTCCAATCTTGATCTTCAATCTTGGGATTTCAAGTCTCGGACCTATCAGGTCCAGCTTGGAACGGTTGGGAAATAGGCCCAGATAGAGTGTGGGCTACCCCCACCCACATTTTTTTTTTTTTGACGAAAGCCCCCACCCACTTGATACCAGTAATTTGGATTGTTGGGTATGTCTCTCTCGATATTTTTCTTCCCATTCTCGTTTCTTTCTAATATTCTTCAAAACAAATATCTTATTCATCTCCTATCTGATTCATTTTCATATGAAAAAAGAAAACTTTATTCATTTCCTATCTGAGTCATAAAAGATCTAAACATTTTATGTCTCGTTATTCTCAATGCATTCTGACTACATTCATATTCTTGTTCGTGATGTTGGTGGTGGTTGGGTCTAAAAAAAAAATGTTTGGTGGGAAGAAAAAGGTGAAGGGCGTGCTTTGATTGCACCTTTATATTAGCAATACACCATCCCCGAAAAATCTAAAAGCACCACTACAATCCCAACCCCAAGGAGACCCAAGGAGACCATTGGGCAACTAAGTGAGGTGCGCCACTTTTACTTGCTCAAGAAATTTTAAGTGGAACTTTTCTGGTTCTTATTTTCTTTCCCCAACCTCCACCACCCATCACTCTCCATCCCTAGGAGACCATTGGGCAAGGGCAACTAAGTGGCTGATAAACTATTATAGTTGCTTGCGACCTTCAATCACTTTTTTCTATATATCTTTCTTCTCTTCTAACCACCGCCATCATTTCTCTGACCTTCTTCCTCTTTCTCTATTTATTCCGACAAATTGAAGGAGCTCCTTTGCTGGATTGTCGACCTAGTTAGATGGAAATACCCCAAATAAGTGGGTAGTGGTTAGGAGAATTTCCCCCAAACCAAATCGGTGTTCGAAGGAAAGAGAACATCTCCTTTCTCGGAACAGGTAGAGAGGGGGAAGAGGAAAGAGGAGGATAAGAGAGAAAAAAAGAACGATAAATGAAGATGTGGGTGGGAGAAAAGAATGAAAAAGAAAGTGAAGACAGAAAGATGAGAGAAATGGTGGTGGTATCAGGAGACGCTGGTCGAAAATAGTGTTCGGGAAGAGTTGAGGAAAAAGAAGTTGCTACAATAGAAAATTTGGCACTCTTTAAAATTGTGCACCCACTAGATTTTTTTATTTTTTTCTCCAAAACACAAACTTACAATAAATAGTAAGAAGTTAGGCTTAAAAATAATATTATGAGAGTAACATTATAATTACACCTAAAATATTTTTCAACACATCGACCGTATCAAGACAACATTCTACCTTTTTTTTGTTGAAATACATTCCGCCTATGTGATCCTTCTCCACTTTTTTCTTTGTCTATTAACAAAAACTTTTGGAAAGATTAAAAAAATGTAAGCTAAGAAATGTCATACACCCAAAATCCTTTAAAACTTGTCCAAAGCTCCTCAATGATGTAGGTCATGATACCACTAATAATACAATTCCTCTTCTCTTCCTTTTGTTTTGATGCCCTTGTTCTCACTCCATCCTCCAAGATGCCTCTCTCTATTCTTCTTGACATAGAAGAGAGAGAAAGAGAGAGGGCCCCCTACCTTAACCAAACAAGAAAAAGAAACTCAAGCATTTTGGATTCCAGAGCCGAAAAATGAAGTGACATCATCAGTGACGTGGAATACATTAAACTGAATATTCTTCGAATCCAATGAGAATCAATCCAATGGTCAAGATTGATGTTTGATGAAAAAGGTAGTTTTAGTTGGATACAGCTATCATAACTAACAATTACTGCTTTCAACAAAAAAAAAAAAAAAAAAAAACTAACAATTACTGTAGTCATCCTCTCATTTATAGCAACCCACACCAGTACAAAACACTACCATCTTTTTGAATTTCCAAAAATACACCTATACTTCTTTCACTATTTACTTTTTTACCTCTTTGGAATTTTGTCTTATTTAGGAGAGGGACAGGATTGGTCATTTTGAGTAAGTTTCAGATTGGCTAGTTACAGACACCTTGATTTTCCTTTTAATGTTTTTTGGTTTTATTTCTAGGTTATGGGCCCTACTTAATAAATCTTCTCTGATTTTAAATGAGGCCCACTAAATTAACTAAATTGACCCCCTTTACCCCACAAAGTTGCATTATATCCTAATTTTTTTTTTGATTCGCATTTTTCCTAATTGAAAGAAAAAAGAGAAATCCTATATTATATAAGTATAATTGATGCCATATAGATGAATTTTTAATTTGTATGAGTATGCCCATACTTATTACTTAGTCGATTAATGATTTTTTGTATTTGTTACCGAATTCACACTCGATATCTACATTAAAACACTTTTGAAGAAAAAGATGACAATATGAGTTTAAATGTTTGTAATAAAGAAAACAACTATAAAAGGAAATATGGGTTTAAATGAAAGTATAGTTATGATGTTCATCATTCAAGTTTTATCAAAGCAAACATCATAAAAGCAACCACTTCTAGTTGAAGCTATTAGAATAAGTGAGAGTATATAAAAAGGAGACAACATTGACTATTTAGTATTAGTTGGAAACCTTCCAAAGGATAACAAAAACTACAAGTCAACAACTTAAAATAGAAGAAAGCTTAGACATTCAATTTGTATAGGTACATACTAATATAATAGATAGGTAAACAAGTAACAAGATTGATTTTTAACAAAAAAAAAAAGTAACAAGATTGATCACATATTCAAGATTGAAGTAGTTCAAGATGAATTTCAATACTTTGCAAATCAAATAGTAGATAGTATATTTTTTAGTTTTATATGTAAACCTAGACTTTACGCATAATGAATTAGTGGGCCTTCTCGTATTAAAAAAAATGGAAAATTTCGTCATAATTTCGTCAAATATAAAAGAGAACAAAGAAATTTATCTCATTTTAAACAAAAGCAAGTTAAATAGTAGCACAAGAGAGCATTGACAAACCAAGTTCCTAAAAGTGCAAATATACTTTTATCGAAAAGCTGCAGCACCAACTAACCATTTACATGTGATATTTTCAAAAGTAAGTAGTCCTCATGTGATATTTTATCGCAAAGAAGGAACCGAATATAGTTGGAGGTACCTTAGCCATAAAAGTAGGGTAAATGCGACCAAACCCCACACCTTTTAACTTCTCTTTCGTATTCAGACATCCGTAATATATACGAGGCCTAGCACGAACATATATTCTTCAAAGTTCTATCTTCCTTCAAAAAAATTACATTAACATCTATGTATATTTCAAACATATTTCTTCAACAATACATAACAAATTAACAATACAATATGGATTGATTATCTTCGATCCAATGCTAGTTTAACAGATTTGATCATCGGATCGAACCTTATCTATCCACAATCGTACATGGATCACCACTCTCTTCCTAAGAGTGGTAGTTGTTTGAGTTCCTAAACAAGTAAATTACATACAAGGAAGATAAGACTTGAACATATTCTGTACAGTTCATATTTTAACTTCATGGCATCAATTGGAAGCTCTGTCAACTTAAACAACTACTAGCTTTCTTGTTATTCCCCATACTTCCCATTATGCTCATTTCTCATTATTTAAAGAAGTTCTTTGTTTCTTTTTCTTCATTATTTTATCTTCTGTACAGATGATTCAAGTCAAATTTGTAGGATTTTATAGCTTTTGTTTGCTTGAACACGTACAATTTGCTCGATTTTCGTTCATTGTCTGCACAAATATTGAAAATAATAAGCAAAATAAAATTTTTCTAGTAAGGGAATAAGAAGTTGGTTTGAGTGAAAAAAAAGTGTTCTTTTTCATTAGTACCTTGACTTGTTTTTGGAGGTCTTTGATGTACTCCACCGCCAAGTCTAACATATCTGCCGTGTTTGTTTGCTGCGGAATAAGAATATGAATTCTCTTAGTTAAAGAAGAACTGAAAATAGATTTGAAGGATATAAGTGTTTTTACGAGCAACTTGAACTAGTCCTTTTTTTTTTACCTTGTCCATGTTGGGTACAAGCTCTTGTAGCTTTCTCATTCGCTCACTAATCCGGGTTCTTCTCACCTGAAAACGATGTGACGGGTAAGAAAACGTAGCTAGGCAGAGAGAATCGGAAAATGGGTACTCAAACGGGTAAACAGAAACAATCAAAAAGTTCTTTTTCATTACCCTCTCGGCGATACTTCGTGGGTGAGTGGCACAACCACGCTTGGCTCGAATCTTACAAGGAACAGAGTCTTGAAATTGCAGAATGGCTGCCATTTCTGCTGGATTTGCTGGCAAACTGTAATGGTGGGTTAAACCAGTAGTCGTGTGATGTCCTGCCTCCCCATTCTAATTAGAAGAACAAACAAAACCATTATTCGTAAACTATACAAACATTTAAGTACTAAAATGACCATTCAAGTTAATATCTGAAAAGTTTTACCTGAGTTTCTGATGGATTTAAGCCAGAATTCATGTTATGACTGATATCTCTAGCTCTTTTAAGGCTCGAAAAACTATCGAGCCCAGAATCGTTCCAAGTAGCTTGTGCGAACCCGGGGATGAATCTACTGTTACCATCACCCAAACTTCCATCTTCCCCATTATTCCCTCCTTCAATACTATCGCTCTCGATTTCAGAAATTTGAGACATTAAACCCGATGAAGTAGGTGGTCTTGACGGGAAGCTCAATTGACTTTTCAACCTACTAGTCGGTGGAGTCGCTTCCCCATTCATACCATTTCCACCACCAAAATTGCCTATTCCCCTCATTACAGCATAGCCTGCTAATCAAAAAGATTTTTCAGTAATTCATTTCATATCAAAGATTAAACTAGACATAACGAAAAGACTAATGGTCTGCAGAATGTATGGATACCGATTAAGTTACCAACCTCAGGTCGAAAGAGAACATGCTTTTCTACTCCAACATGTTGGCCTCTAAAATTGATGTTTTAGCAACTTGGTTTAGTACTCTAATTCAGTCTCAAAATCTTAATTTTGTTAAATCAATTCTTTATTTGCTAGTTTTAATGCAGGCTAAAAAGAAAAAAAAAAACAATTCCACAAATTGGGTATCCAATTTTATATTTCAGCAACTTGATATATAGTCAAGATTTGCTTCACTGATTAGTTGTTTTACCACTAAATAGACAAATCCAAGGCATAAAGAAGATAAGTAAATAAATACTACCCAAATAAGCATCAAAAGAAACTTGATCTACATATAAATCAGTTCAAAAAAGGAAATAATTTGAAATTGAAACTTTTCAACTTCACTAATCAGATCTATATATTTAGGGTTTTTAATGTCAAAAGGGAAGAAGATTACCATTTTCAACAGATAAGTGAGAGAAAAGTCCAGCTGGGGAACTACTATGTCTGATAAGATTTGAAGAATTAGTAGTAGTATTACCACTACCACCCATCTTCAATTGACAAGGATTTTGTTGATCCATTGTCATGGAATTCACAACTCTGTAAGAACCCTCAGTTGGATTTGATGAACATTGATTTTGAAGAGAAGTTTGTGTTGGTGGTGGTGGTTGTTGTTGTTGATGTTGTTGTGGTGGTGGTGGAGGAGGACTGTGAAAAACCATCTGAGGAGGAGGAGGAGGGGGTGGAGGAAACCCTTTTTGATCTTCTGATTCTTGTTCCATGGATGTCAAAAATTGAGGGTTTCTATTAATAATAGGTGTAGATTTGTCACTCATTTCTCTCAGATCAGAATCATTACCAGCACAAGAAGACATGAATCTTGCAAATATTGTTTCAGCTTCTGGACTTGAATGAGGAGGAGGTATAAAAGTATCACATCCTTCACCTTCATCATCGTCATCATCACCATTAATGAGATTAGCAAACAGAGAACTTGGAGCAGATCGATATCTCATTAACCCAGAGTTTAATTGTTGTTGATTTTGATTTTGATGATGATGAACTTGTTGATTTTGTTGACGCCTATGAAATAGATTTACATCCATGGAAACTTCTCCTCCTCCTCCTCTGTTATTATTATTTCTCTGAAAATCTCCTCCTCCTCCTACTACTTCTGATGAATTCTTGAAAGTTGATGACTGAAACAAAAGATTCATGTCTTTTGATGATGTTTGAGAGCCACTATACATCACCACCCACTTGAAAAAAACTTAGGGATCTTCGCTTTTTACTCACTATTTTTTTTTCTATCCTTTTACCCAAATCGAATCAAATCTTATCTAAAAGCTTAATAAAAAGTAAAACAGAACAAAACCCTAGATCCCAATCCAAGTTTTAACTTCAACCCACAAACTATTTCTTCATTTCTCTTCTTCGCCACCATTGAAATCTAGCTAAACCCAGTTCAAAATCACTTTCTTCTATCTCTTCTTCAAAGTTCAACCCCCAGAGATATACTAAGAGAGACAATCAAGAAACTTATCTTCAGCTCAGCTCTACCTTTTTCTTCTTCTCTATCTCTTACCTCTTTAAAACCCACTTTTAAGAGATAAGGTCATAAATAAACAAAGAAGAACAACAACAGAAACACCACTCTATTTTTTCTACTCTCTCTTTATTTGTTTGTCTGTTTCTCTCTCTAAAAAACTTTCCCTTTTCTCTCTCTATCTAAAGAAGACTTTCTTCTCCAAGCACCGAAATCAAGGAATAATGTATTGGTTCCTCATCTCAAGTCTTGCTATTTCTATTGATTAAATCTATTTCTAGGGACTAGAGAGAGAAAGTAATAAGAGAGGCATCAAAAAAGGTTCCTCATTTGTGAAACTCCAACCAATCAACATTTGCAGTAAAACCCAGCAATCTCTTCTCTCTCTCTTTCTACCCCGATTTAGTTACCTAAAGTTACTAAAATAACCTTACTACATGCATATTATTTCAGAAATGGTACTACTTATTAGTCTACGAAAGAAGACGCCAGCTTTGATATATTGACTAGAATACTAAAAATATGTTGGTTTTATAGGATGGTCCAGAACTGCAGACTAGCCTTCTGAGTTGTTAGTGATACTGTCTGCTTTAACACACTTGGTCCTCACGATTTTAAAAGGCCTCACTAGGAAAGGGTTGTTTAACCTTTTAAGAGGAGCACCACACTCCGTCTCACCGCCAATGTGAAATTGTTGGCACAACCGTTGGGATAATTGTAGCTTTTTTTTTTTCGTATTTATCTTCTTCTTGGGAAAATGAAATTATTTGCTAACGTATCTGGTGTCCACCAGCTTTTGGTGTCGTGGTTGGACACTCCTCTTAAGCGCATGAAGTCGTGAGATCGAGTCTCGGTAGAAGTAGTTTGTCATCGAAATTTATCTCATATAATTTAAGCTATTAATAAAATAAATATATTTGTCGAGTTATAGGCCTCTTTCATATTTTTTTATTTTAAACCTCTTTCATTCATGGTTTAAATTAGTCGGTTATTGTGCTCGTGACATCTTTGTGATGTATCAATGTCTTGTAACGACTAACGTAGATCGTAGTCGAATTCTAAATAAATACATATTTAATAATAAACAAAAGTTATAGTATTTATTTATTTTATATCACTTATCTCGAGTTCAAAGTTAAGACATCATGCTTATTGCTTACCTTATGGTTTATGGTGACTCAAACTCAATATTCACTCCTTATCCCAATTGTTTGGTCCACCATTTGAGTCAACTTTAAATTATCCTAATATTACAAGTTAACTAGTTTGTCGAGAAGAGTAATAGGAGATAATATTTTGACATAGCACTGAAAAAAGATGAAAATGTTACTAAACATCTTATACAGGGTAGAACTCTTATTTTATCAAAGATTATTTCTTTTTGGATAACATTATAGAATATTTGATCCTAAACAACTTTTATATAAACGAAATTTTGAAATGCGATAGAAAAAAAAAATACTATAAAAATATAGTTTTTGCATGCAAAAAGAATTCATTGCCATTATTTAGTTACTTCTAATTAACATTTTCTATGGATCCAAGACATAATTTACTTGCATCATCACTCAGGCTACTAACAGAAGATTAAAAGAGTGATTAGTAGTTGAAGGCAACCTACAATAACAAAGCAAAAAGCAGACCCACTTACATTCTCATAAACTTGTCTACGAAGAATCAATGTAAAGAAATTATAGCCCCAATAATAACATCACCTGCACAAAATTAAGAAGGAAATAGTAAGTAGTTATCTGAAGAAGTTGTTTAGTTATACAAGTGATGCATTATATCTTGTGAAGTAGTTAAATTACTAGAAGAAAATCCAGTGGTGAAAATTTGACGATAGATATTTGATGAATAAAATTTATGATTATAAGTTATGCCGTGACAAAAACCTATGTCATTTATTACATAAACTTTAGTAATACTTTAGTTCTTTGTAAAACATCAAACAAATGAAAGTAATATAGTTTTGATTTGATCTAGAGTATCTAACTAGTAACAAGTGAGTTAATTCACATGTTATGTCATAATTGCGATGGGGTTGGATTGGTCGATCTACTAAGCTAACTAGATTTGTGACCTAAAAGAAACATGACTTAAATTTACCTAGAAATTGTCGAGGATTAAGTAATAATTAGTGAAGTACTTAGTTCATTAATCACTTCTCACAGTATATAGTTTAATGTTTAATGCTTAAAGTAGCAAAAGACTGAAAAGGGCAGATACCATGCACGTGGTTCTCCTGTTAATGACATTGAACTTGTCCAACATTTCTTTTTTATGTTTTCTCCTTAATTGTGAATTAATTGTTATTAAGACCTTTGTCATCCTGATAACTAGAATTTGCCCCTCCATCATTTTATTGGACATAATTAACCCCTTCATCGTCTAACAATTTATGAAGCTATGACTATATTTCTTTGATATTTCAGTGTACAATTTAATACCCTAAAAGAAATAATTTTTGATTAAAAATTACTAAAATAGACTCCAAAATTTCTGTTAGACATCTAAAATAACTAAATTAGATTGACATTTTCTTTAGTTAACATCTTTAAATTCGAAGACAATAAGTCCATAAATACGTACACTTCACCAAAATTCATTTAGATAAGGAGATGTAAACATTAGTATATTATAAGACTACTAATTAAATTTATATTACAAGATTTGGAACATACGAAGTTTATATATATGAATGTCTCTGTATTCTGTGTTGAAAGTTATATCATTTCTCTACTGGGTTATAGTCCATCCAAGTGCTAAAAACTTATGTAACATGTATAGGTGCATATTATACTTAAATGAGGGATAATGGGTATTATGGGTTCATGGTCACTTTAGTATATTAACAAGATAAGATAACAAATTCATTTACCAAATACCAATTTAGAGCAAATAGCCTTTTGTTGCATTTATATTATCAAAACAAAAAAAAAAGTTAGTCAGTTTTGTTTGGATCCATGTCGGCATACTTTAATAAGCCTAAATATTTATTAAATCTGTTGACCCCGGGGGAAGTCCCCCGCCACAAATTTATATAGATACTTGACCCATCTAATAATAAGAATTGGTTTCCATAATATTCTAATTTTATTTTGTATTAATTATCATCTTTTTGTTTTAAGCTATTAGAGTTTCATTTTCTGTGTTTGCTATGCCCTCATGCTCATTGCTAGGTCATAAAACACACACACACACACATATATATATATATATATATATACATTGTTAAGTCGCTTTCGTACAATTTTTATCTGATTATTAGTTATTAAATGAATATGATATTGTTTAATTACTGTTTGTGAAAGTCTAATAGTCCATCAAATGAAAGGGAAAAACTACACATGGAAAAGCTTCGTCGTCATTTGCATTTGTTTTTAAGTAGTGAGTGATCTTATAAATAGTTTGGAAATAACTGATTTGGTGGATAGTTAATCGTTTATAAATCGTATGTAACTATTTTATCCGTAGTAGGTTTATGAAAATCCCAACACAGACTCTTAAATTTTCATATCTCAACTCTTATTTTATTTTCAAACATAAATTTCAACAACACATCTTTAGATAGATTTTTCCAATTTCAATGATTATTAATTAATATAGAAAATACATTTAAATCTTGATATTCCTAAATTCTACTACATGATGAGGATTATTCCTACCATGTCTTTATCATGCCAAAGAATTAGGAGTAATGCGTACCACCGAGCCAAGTAAAGATATCCAAGGGGTTAATTGGGGAGGGGGGGATAGGATCGAACTTTTAAAAGTATATTTGCGTAAAAAAAATACTTTAAATATGTCATTTTCCTTGGGATTTATCTTTTGGAAATGTTAAGTCCTCTGTCTCTCCAAATTTCTTCCAAGCGTGATTGAGATAGAGTAATTGTGCCCTAAAATTTAGAATGCCCATAAAAAATCATGTATTGCTAAATTGAGATATTTACAAGTTGGGAGATGCTAGAGTGCCCAGTTTTTAGCCCATTAAATTGCCCAGCTGATGTGGAATCACTAAAAGACAAGGGTTTTTCAAAGTTTGACTACGGTGGGGACCGCTTTTATTTCTAAATAAGGAAAGTTGGGCATTTTAATGGGCAAAATTGCTGGGCACTCTATCATTTCCCTTACAAGTTACTCTAATTTTCTCACTGTCAAAAGACAACACAGATTTTTGTATTGTTCTAACAAAAATCCTACAAGCAATACCAATACTACCTAGAATTGAGATATTTATAAATTACTCTAATTTTGTGACTGTCAAAAGACAACACAGATTTTGTATTGTTCTAACAAAAATCCTACAAGCAATATCAATCAAATAAATCCCAGTAGGTGTGACATTAAGATCGAGTAAAAAAGTTTAGTTTGTAAATAAAAAATTGTGGTGTTTTCTAGTGTTACATTCAAAAGTCAACCCTAATCCCACAATCGAAAATCTCTAACACACCAAAATGGGGACCACTACAGTGCCTAACCCTGGACCTAGCAGGCCCTTTTAGATTAGACAAAAATTAGTGAGGAAAAGTTGATTGAAGACCTAAAGCTCCCAACATTATGGGTCTTTACTAATTGACTTCATGGTTGGCAAACACACTCAACCAAATGTTTAAAGAACTCCATGAATGTTGTTTTTGTAGAATAAAACAGCCATCTAAACATTTTTTTTAACCAAAGATGATTGAGAAATAACGAAAGACATCGAGGTTTATGCATAAGGGCAGTTGTTTAAGAGGTAAGGCGTCAGGTTAAGCGTAGACCTAATTTTCCATGTGAGAGCGCCCGAACACCTCTTTTTTGACTATCTTGTCAATAATTTCTATTTTGAATTGTTATCCAACACATCTCTGTTTTGAGGTCTCGAAGGAGACAACCATCGTAACAACACTATCTAACGGTAACGCCTTGAACTCTTAAATCACTATTTTTCATAGATTACTAAAAAAACACTAATTGAAAGAACAATATTCCACACAGACATGTACATATCCTCAATTAGCTATTAATGTGTCAGCCATCTTTTGATGGATAGCATATTTCTGTTCCTCTTCCATATCCTTCTTTAGGACATGATCACAGATAGCCCCATTCCATTTGCTAAAAGGGTCAATTTTGAAACCCTAATGAGATTAAGATAAAATGTAATATATTGATACCCAAATCTAGTGGTCCATAATTTGAATTCCGAGGCATCATGTAGGAGAAAAAGGATTTTTATATTTCAATTTTGCTGTCTTCAAATGTTAATATGATTTTTGGTAGATTTTAAGTATCTTTACTTGGATTTCTTACTTTGTATGTCATCAATGTTGATAAGGATTCCACAATTGTAGATACCCTTTTGTTTTACTTGCCCTAATTGATAAATAGGTGAGGACCATGAGAAAGGGTACAACTTCTTATGACATTTTCAAATTTTATAATAAGTCTTAGATGCGAAAAGAAGGCCTAAATGACACGTCTAATAGTTATGTGATGACTAAATTTTCGTTCTGGGTAGATGTCTACCCATCTAAAAAAAACTCTTAGATTCCAATTTTGGGGTTGTAATTTCTCTAGATCCATCTTGTTCAATTTTGCATAATTTAGTTTCTTTGTCACGGTTTTTAAACTTGTTATCGTTAACTTTTAAAAATATCGTCAGCTGTTGTTTTTACGAAAATTTATGTCAATCCTTGAAACGTTTTCCTACCGTAACTTTATCTCACCTAAATTTGAGAGAAATAAATTTTAACCACCACAAAAAAGATATGTTTGAATTAGAACACATTAAAAGCAACCTAAATAAAGGTAGTGACTCGACTTGCCTTAAAATCTTGAATCATGTTAAAGCACTCAAGTATTACTATTCATTTCTTTTCCGTTTTGTTGCACGAAAATAGACTTGTACTATAATAGATTTATTAGCTATCCACAATACATGAAAATAAAACCAAAACCAATACAAAAAAGTCAAAAGTTTTATTTCATTTATGATTCAAAAGACATGGAAAGTTTCCCAAAGTCGTCTAAAGTTGAAGAAGGTATCAACTTTGTGTCTTTGCATAATAGAGGGGATGGTTTGACAATGGTAGCTTAAAGGCTATCTCTTTTGTCCATAACCAAAATCAACAACCATTTGGATTTTGGGACAAAAAAAAGTTTCATCAATCAAATCCCTCTTTTCCTGTTTTCTTTTCATTCCCTTACTAATTTGTAAGAATATAGTCTCATGGTCATAATCGACTTTATACATTTTTAAAGGTTAAAAATATTTGAGGGGTAAACTAAACCAGCATTGTAATAAGACGGAAAATTTCATATTAAAAGAAGAAAAAATATCAAACTTCAATGGATTATAAAAGAATTAATAAAATAGCCTAACCAGCTTCGGATGAATCTCTACTGTCTTTGCATCTTTAGTGGCAGAACTAGGGCTCTAAGCCTTCTCTGTTGAAGGCGTACTCGATCCCACTACGCCTAACTCTCATTGAAATTCGGTTTGCAACGAAAGAGTTGTACAAGACTTATTTACTTAGCAAATTCTAGTGGCCATACAATGGGGATAATGCTAATGCCTCTCCCGAACGTCTGGGGTAGTGTCACTCGACAGTCGACACTCTCCCTCTCCAAGCATTAAGGTTACTAATCCCCGGTCATCCCTAAGACATAACTTTGATACCTCATTAAAGCTCATTGGGCGTAACTCTCTATGAAAACCGACCTGCAAGGAAAGAATTGCCCGCAACTTATCTACATTGCAGATTCTAATGTCAGACGTGTTGGGAAAAACGGGCACTTAGGCGCAGCGGAAACAAGAGTTTTTCCCCTTTGTGTTAGTTACGAGGATAATACAGAAGAATATGTGGGAGCAATAAACAAAGAACTGAAAGTAAATAAGACAACGATTTTTAACGTGGAAAACCTCCTCAACGTGAGAAGTAAAAACCACGGGACTCGTAGTCCAACCAAATCAACTATGATAGCAAAGTAGTTACAGACTACGTCCAACCGAGACTCAGACCCTTCCAAAAAGAATCAATCTCAAACACGAAGAAACACGGAGAAACCCTCACAAGAAAGAACAAAACAGTCCAGAAATCTGCAGCCCAAAACGACCCTAAATTCACTAGGATTCCGGCGACCAATCAACGATCCCTCCGTACAAATACTAGATGAATATGTCAAGAACAGTTCTGCCAAATTTCAGCTCAATCGGAGAAGAACTCACCGTCGGATTTTCCGAACAACGAAGACTGCGCGTGCTGAAAAAGTTCTGCCCCGCTCTTCTCGGCAACCTCCTTCATTCCCTTCTTCTCTTGTGCGTTTCTAATTGTGTTGCCCCCTTTGGTGCTCCTCACACACATCTAAATTAGGTTAAGGTAGTATTTATAGACTCCCCCTTAATCCTAATTCCACCGTCATAAGTAACCGACCCAAAGAAACTCGACTCGGGCCCAGGTTTGGTTTCCTAATCCAAACCCAACTAGGTTTCCCCACTAGGAGGAAAACCCAACAAGACGGTGTAGGATAATGGTAATACGAGGCAAGCCAAGGCCCAATTTACTCCACCAAATCTCTTCCTAGACTGCTAAAATCTAGTTAGGCCAAGCCCATGTCCTTAAAGCCTTTATCTATGTTCATGAGAAGAGCTCAAAAACCCCAACATTTGAGTAAAAGCCCAAGCAAGTCAAATTGACCTGCTCATGCGTCAGGCTAAAAATTGTCTTCCTCCAGACATGAATGATAGCTGGAACTTGGAGGATAGTGTGGTAGTAGCAACAATCATCACTGAGAAATGGACGCGACCCGTTTTAAAACCCTAAATTTCATATCCCCTCTCCACCATTTTCGCTCCAGGATTTCTCTAGTTTCCCCATTTTTATCCTCCCCAAACAAGAAAAGCAGTTATTACCCCTCTTTTTCCTCCTCCCCAACTCTACTCAAATCACACTCCCTGAGTAAACCCTCTTATCTTTTTTTTTTTCTGCATTTTAATTGGGTATAGAATCAGATTCAGTTTCATTAATACAGTCAAATTAGTGGGTTTAGAGAATAACCATGAAAAGTTGGTGTTTTTTTGGGTGCAGGTGAAAAGGGTGAAGTGAATTCATTGCCTCATGGAGCTGGCCAAGCAATTACTGAAGTTCCTCAGAATAGAATTCTTCAAGTAGTACTAGTTTCTCCACAGGTACCCAACATTTATAACTTTTGAAATTTGTGCTCATTAGGTCAGATTTTTATTTTCCTGTTTTGGGTTTATCAACATATTTCATGAAATGCTATGATTCACATTGAACATATTGATTGATAATTTTTGAGTTTCAGTTGTAATTACTATTTACTCATACTATTCTTGTTATGTGGAATGGGGACTTGAGAGTATAAAGATTTGAGAGATTCTAAATCTTATAAAACTGAGAATCATAATCATAGAAAGGGTTAATTTTTGAGGATCAATCAATTACCCATGGACCAATTTGACACCAGTAAGTTAATGATGTAAAATGACTGACGAACACGAAACATGTAATTTTCAATTTGACACCAGTAAGTTACGGGTCTCATTCTTTTTACCAAGTATCCCATCTGTTGATTGGTGAACACATTGTAACCATTCTTAGTCCACATTGGAGTTGTGGATTTTAACTAGTGTAGTAGGGAAAAGCCGCAAATTGGCGCATGTGTTTATGTTAATATGGGTTAGTATCAAATTTTCAAAAAAGAATATGGATTGTTATCCCATGAAACTTGCACGTTTGAGAAGTGGACTTACTAGTCCAGCACTTTTTTTTTACTTGTAACTACTCCTCTTCTATCTTTTCGTTCATATTCTAAGATTCTAATGCTCGATAAAATGAAGGTGTCGACAAATAGATTTGATGTTGCTTTGTTAGTACCTGGTTCCCGTGTTACTTTGTTAGCGCGTTGTGTCTTTGTTTCTCTTACCTTTAACAAAAACTTATCGTTTCAGACTCCTATCCCATTATTAGAGTTGATAGGATTTCATTTTAGTGGTGACTAAACTAGTCTACCCAAAAATTATCGACTACGTTTAATCTGTACTTGCCTGATACAATTGATTTGTTTTGACTTTGCAGATTCCTGGAAACACAGGATGCATGGCCAGAACATGTGCAGCTGCGGCTGTGGGATTACACCTTGTTGAGGTTTGTTAGTACTTCAAATGATATAAGATTTTTGCTCACTCTATTTGGAGGTCTGACTAATCTGATCTGTGGTCCTTTTCTCAGCCATTAGGATTTCAGGTTGATGATGCAAAATTGAAGCGGGCAGGACTGGACTATTGGCCGTATCCATCTATAATAACTAATACACTTCTTAGTTCTTCCACCCCATGCTTTTATGTTAATGAGTATCTTTAACCAACTATATTAGATATGTTGTCGTTAAGATTCATGACTCGTGGGCAGAATTCCGGAAATATTTCAGGCAGCAGGTCTCTATCTCTCCCTCTCTCTCTCTCTCGCCACAAATATTACTTTCCTTGTATGTGCTCAATTTCTTTCATTGTTACTACAGGAGGGTCCAAAAAGACTGCTAGCATTTACAAAGAGAGGAACAATGACACACTCGGTGAGTTTTACTCTCTCCAGCCTATGAACTTCGAGAACGCTTAAATGTTCTAACATTTTTCGCTCATAACTGAACTCATTGGGATTAAGATTGCACATTAAGAATATGCCTTCTCTTCCTCTTATATCCTTTTATTAATCTCTGATACAATTGCCAAGGCAACACGGCGAAAAATACTGAAAAGGGGTTAACTCTGCTACAGAGCTTTGTTTGAATACATTTGTTCATAGATGACAAGCACATCATAAATCGCTACCGTGAATTACATTTTTGCCAGTTTATTAAGTTCACGGTTCTTTATCTCTCATCAATCTTTATTTCGCAGGAATTCTCGTATAGGCGAGGTGATTGGCTTGTATTCGGCTCAGAAACTTCAGGGTTGCCACCTGAAGCTTTATTCGACTGTCAGAGCGAAAACTTAGGTGGTGGAACCCTTCGAATTCCTATGGTTGATACGTATGTTAGATGTTTGAACCTTTCAGTTAGTGCTGGCATAGCTGTATACGAAGCTTCTAGACAGCTAAACTATGAGCAGCTTCAGGTCCCATCTCAGACTTGTATTGAGAGTCAAGAATCTTTCCTAACTGAAGATATATTTGCTTAATCTCAATGACAATTTGTTTTGTGTTGTGAAGTCGATTTTCTGGTGATGGTTAGCCCATGAATGGACTTCAGAAAGCCCTACCAAAAGCTCAAAAACTGTTGAAAACATTTTACACATGAACAATAGACTGTATTTTTAAAGTGAAATCGTGTAAATTTTGGGTTCAGGGAAATTTATTTAAAGCTCTTGGACTCAAATTTCTTCGGATAGTGTGACTTTGGAGCATCTGGAATAGTCTACGGGGCGTAAAGACTTGGTCAATCTTGATTGACTGAGGGGACGTCTATTTTTTTTAGTCTAAAAATTTACTTGATTCAATTTTGCCCCCTAATCGTCAGCTCCACCACCCCCAACTCCGAACAACCGCTATCTACTCTAGTATTTGAGTAATCAGATTTTGGCTTTGGGATCTCCAAACCAGGTTCCAAAGAAGGTTCTCCTTCACCCAAACAAGGTTAAAAGAGTGTGTGGCCGCAATGGTTGTGGTCAAAGGGCAAAGAGTTTTGACTCTGAGGGACGAATAATTGAAGGATGATTTTGAATAAGATGAGAATTAGGGTTAGAATTAAGTCTTTCTAGTTGTGTTCTATGAACAGCAAAATTGACTAGAAATCGATTCCATGGTGCAAAACAATGTTCAACCATTTTTCCTACCCAAGCTCCAACATCATACAAGAAAAGGAACAACATGAGAAATTAAATTAAACATTTCCCCGAAGTTTCAATGAGATCCAATCCTATCAAGACTCTCTGAGACAGATCGCATCCTTGGTCGCATCTCTGGGTCCAACTCTGTGCAACTGAGAGCAATATGAAACGCTGCAAGAACTTGTTTCTTTGCATATACCTCGTGCAGAAGTGCTGGATCTATTATCTCGGACAATGGACGTTCCTCTCGAAATGCCCTTCTCACGAAACTCTCCAATCCCTTATCGTCACTCTCTGGCCCAGCATCTGGAGTTCGGCCGGTTAGAGTTTCCAAAACTGCAATTCCGAAAGAGTAAACATCACACTTCTGGGTCATTTTGCTGCTGGATATTCGAACCTCTGGCGCTACGTATGTTGAAGATGGAGAATTCAAACTTTTAGACACAAATCCTGAGATTGCTTCCTTGTGGGTTAAGCTCTGCTTGTTAGAACTCTGGTCCGTGGATTTATTTGAAACAAGACGGGTAAGACCGAAACCAGATATATATGGATTAAGATCTTCATCGAGAAGGATTTTTGATGATTTTATGTTAGCATGAACGTATTTGCGAGGACTGCATTCATGAATATAGGCAAGACCCCGAGCAGAACCTTGGATGATCTTCAGACGTGAAGCCCACGGTAAAGATGGTAAGGAATCTGATGGTCCTCCTGCACAATTTGAGATAACAAAGTCAAAAAATATGAAATGAACAAGAAAAGTAGACCTGCTTTACTACTTTACATAAGGTTGGATATTCTCATACAAAGCAACTGTTTATCGATCACAACGAAAAGAGAAAGATAATGTAAAGCGTAATCCATAATAGGACTTGGGTTGGGCCACTGCCCATCGGTAGTTTATACCACTGTAACGACGGGATGGGCAAAAATATAGGGGCGCGGTCGACTTGTTGGACTAATCTGGAGAGCACCCATTATCCGCACCAACCCATTTTATTTGTCGGGTAAATACTAATGGACTGGTCCGAAAACGGGTGAACTTTTAGTTTTTCTATCTGGGCATGTACTACCTATATAAGGTATCCGGCACTCATGGCCCACGAGGGATCCAAAAAATGGATAAGTTTAGCAGGCTGGCGGGACCAAAAATGCATTTAGTTGTTGCCAAAAAAGATTCAAGTAGGAAGAAAGAAATAAAACATAACAGACAAAAATAACCAGGCAAAAAAACAAATAAAAATAAAAGTAAATCAATAGGTCAGAACTCAGAACAGGGTGGATGAAAACAAATAAAAACCCGAAAGGGTTTTGAGTGCACAACTCCAAAACAGCTGAACCAAAACCTTCAAAGACCCATCACCATCAACTTGTATACATTACAAGTACAAAAAGACAGAAAGAGTTAATGAAACCCATTTCTGAAACATACGATATCTACGTGGTCAATCCATGGCCAAACCCTTAGATGAGAATTGCACGTACAAATTCGAGGGAACCAAAGTTAAACATAAAGCTCAAATCAAATCAAATGGATGTAACATAAAAGATCAAGTTAGTTCTGTTGAAATAAGTTCTAGTTGTTCTTTTTGGCATGTCCATTGAACTCAAAGCCCAAAGGTTAGATTTGTTTTCTCGGCATGGTAATGATTTAGGACTTCTAGGAAGAGCTAGATATTGAAGTTAGTATTTAGTTACAGGATTAAACTAAATTTGAGATGAAGGTCTGACTTGACATACAAACTCTGACTAGTTCATGTTAAAATTCTTGAACCCCAAGATGCGATAAATGGTAAGGCTAGATGCCTAGATCAACCTCAATTAGGTAGATCACTGTGGGCGTAAAGGGAAACATAACCAAGACACCTAGTGTCTAACCTCAAGAGTTATCTAGAGAGCTTACTTCTAGCCTCTTTCATGATTCATGTCATCGCATATATTTCATCAATGTCGCTTTCTCTTTACTTTTTTACTTATACTTCGCTTACACTTTTTGTGTTTTCACAAAAAGTGATCCAAGGACTGATCTTAGTTTGCGTTATCGTCCCTCATTGGTGTAAACGGAGTGTTTTTCTTATTTTTAACATCATGAGATGAACACACAACATAACACAAAAATAAAATCTCAAAAAAATAAACTCAACGTTATGAAATATATCAACGATGAGTAAAAAAACGAAGTTTTTTCAAGGAGTAATCTGGCATTAACTATTTCAAAAAAGTTTTTGATGCAAAATTACCATTCGAATAAATGAATGACCACATTGTAATTTTATCTAAGTTTAGGTACTGAAATGGAATTTAAGCAAAAAGAATGGAGAAATTTTACCATGCAATGCGGAGTACAAGCTGCCATTAGAGATGAAATCAGAAACCAGAAGTTTCTCATCACTAGCAAAATAATAAGCTCTCAGCCGTACGATATTCGGGTGTTGAATTTTCGCAATTGCCTCCACTTCTGATATGAACTCCTTAAACCTCCAAAAACCTCCTCCTTCACTCAGCCGTCTCACTGCAAGAACTACTCCTGTTGTACTGGATAATTTACCAGCTGCCACTTTATATACAATTCCAGCCCTACTTTTTCCAACTACATACGCAGATGCCCTCAACAAATCTTCTAATTCCAATCCAAACCCTTCATCTACTACCACAAATTTACCTCTTTGCCCTTCTTCTTCTTCCTCGTCCTTCTCATATTTCTCTTTTCCTATTTTACCCTCCCCTGATTTACATTTTTTCCGTAACACCCACACTGAAAGAGAGATAGCTCCAAGTATAATCGAAATCACAGAGATGATTAAAATGGTTGATGATATCCCTCTGGGTTTTGCTTCTTCTGGCTTTAAAGCATTTGACCCAGTGTCGGCAACATTAGGGTTAGGGTTTAATGGGTCGTCGGGAATTTTAGGGTTTTCAGCTTCAGGACATGGAGTTGATAAAGGAAACCCACAAAGATTAGGGTTTCCAGAGAAAGCAGTAGGACCTTGATTTAACAATGACCCAACCTGAGGAATTTTTCCAGTGAGATTATTATACCGAAGATCTAAACTGACAGTAACACGAAACTTCCCAAATGAAGGTGGAACTTCACCGGAGAAATGATTGTAAGATAGATTTAAGGTTCCAGCAAGTTGAGGAAGTTCACTGAGAAAATCAGGGAGAGACCCATTTAAGAGATTTGAAGAAAGGTCAAGATGAGAAAGGTATTTTAGGGTTTTGATTTGATCTGGAATAGACCCAGTTAATAAATTTTGAGAAAGATCTAAAGAGACAAGAGAAGTTGCATTAAAGAGATGGAAAGGGATTAGTTTAGTAAAGTTATTAGAAGAGAGAGAAATTTGACGAAGAGAAGAAAGAGCACCAAGTTCAGAAGGAATGTAGCCATTAAAACCCTTGTTAGGAAGGTAGATACCAGTGACTTGGTTATCAGTACAAGTGATCCCGGACCAGTTACAGGGAGTTAAATCGGATTCAGACCAGGAACGAAGAGTGTGGTATGGGTCAGTAGTAATGGCTGATTTGAGAGCAAGAAGAGAGAGACCATCAGAGTTGAGAGAAGAAGAGATGGGTGAGAAGGAAAAGAGTAGTAGAAGAAGAAATGGAAGAAGTAACCCATGAGAACACAACTCCATATTTGTCTTCAATGGTATTTCTCTGTGGTATCTAACATTTCTGCAACCAGGAGTTGCAGGAAATAGAGAGAGAGTGAAAGTGAGATTTGAACTAGTGGTATGCTCAGAAACTTGGTGGGTTTTTGTTAATTGTCTCGAGACTCGAGGTGAGGAAGAGAAATATTGAAAATGAAAATATGTATACCCACTTTCAACCGTGGGTGACAAAGATCATATATATACATCATACCTGGTAACCTGGGTATTTGAATTTGAAAACCTAGTATGGTCTCATAAAATGGACACCAGGGTGTCTACAAAATTGGGCACAAAATTAAAATTTTGAACTTCCTACCAAAGGAGAAAGAGTTCTTCAATTAGGGAGATGCTGCCAAGTTCAAAAAAAGGGAGATGCTGCCAAGTTCAAAGAGAGGATAACACATTTTCATTTAAAAGATAATTTATTTTTAAATTTGACAATGATTTGACCCGTTATTTTACTCGGATGAATCAACAAGTCGAGGATTAAGTAAGAAATTCTATGTAATTGTAGCATTTTTCATTTAGGTACTTGACAAGTCTTTGGTGACAAGAGCTGAATCTAAGCCACGCAAGAGTCGAATCTACCTAATTTTTCGGGGTTCTCTATATTATTCGGAGTCCAATTGTGTTTACCAAATTAGCCCAAAATTATTTATCAATTACATGTAAAGACCCTCATTATACGTTCTGAATAGCCACACTAAACTATTTTGGGTAGCTGCCTCTCTATTCTCTCCTCTATGGCTTGCCTCACAATAGAAGACGGCTTTCTCGTTCATCTTCTCCTCCACGATAAGATGGTTTGCCTCACAACCGAAAGCAAGTTATGTCTGTTATTATGAAAAATCTTGTTGTATAAACATTGTAATCGTGTCTGGATCAACAATTGTTGAATAATGCATTTATGCTCTTGGCATGTGCCCTAAGCTGCAAAGTGCCTAGTCATTATGAAAAAGCTGCTCTCACTGCTCATCAATGAGAGGAAGAAAAAGGGCTAAGAACTGAGAAGACCACCAAAGAATAGGCCCAGAGGCAGTGCTTTTTCTTTTCTTTTCTTTTTCTTTCGAAATATAACCGACAAATTATTATTCACATTTCGTATTAATTAGTAATATCCTCCGACATTGCAAAAATGAATTGAACATTGTACAGTGGTTCACAATGGGACGTGCCAATCAGCACGGCATGGCAGTATGTTGGTGATAGACAAAATCTCGTTTCCTATTCCCCCTTTTCTGCTTAGTTCATATCGACATTTACTTCTACAAGCATCACTTAATCAGAAAGACCAAACACATTCATGAACAATACAACAAATTTACTATAGCAAATTCTGGTAAAAACTAATCTGCAAAGGCAAGCAAGTTCCATGTGATGGAAGAGAACTATATGCTCTTTATTGATCAAGTTATTAAGAAATAAATATATAGGCTCTATAGTACAAAAGATACTAAAATTTACTAATAGACTCGACTAAAAACTAGATAATGACAAGACTTAAACCTTTTTTCAGGTAACTCGGAAGTTTCAATTTTCGTACCTGATTAGTTACCGTTCGTGGTGAAAATGGCCATCTATTGGATACGGATACGGATCCATCTTGCTAGGAATTTGTAATGCATCGTAGTGGCCACCGTGATAGAGAACTCTAACTGGATTCCCCGTTTCATATTCTAGTCCATACTCCGCAATGGATATCAAACCACCAGCATTTTCGTCATAAAGATAAACTGTTATCGGCATTCTGCAATAAATTTTTGTATCACTTCATGACTTCTCATCACATTCGGGTCCAAAATTCTGATGCTTGTACAAGAAAATTTAAGAACAACAAACAGATCCGCAGTTCATCAGAATCAGGGTTTAAGTTTGACAAGTACAACCCTAGCAGTGAAATTTTGGGTTGGGTCCAGATTCCATGGTCAACAAATCCAACGCTACCCAAGCTCAATCATTACATACACAAATCTTGTGGAATATTTATATAATAGAAGATTGAGATATAACATCTTTGTCTACTCATTTAGAGCTGATTCTTGTGAAGATGTTTTCCTTAGCGAGTAGATCATAGTCCGAAGATATCTCGTTCAAAGCTTCTAACTTCCAAACCCCATAATATGCAGTATAAAGTATATTGGTCTTTATATTGCTTGTGTTAAAGGAATTTGTCCGATATTGCATTCGATTCCATGGTCAACAAATCCAACGCTACCCAAGCTCAATCATTACATACACAAATCTTGTGGAATATTTATATAATAGAAGATTGAGATATAACATCTTTGTCTACTCATTTAGAGCTGATTCTTGTGAAGATGTTTTCCTTAGCGAGTAGATCATAGTCCGAAGATATCTCGTTCAAAGCTTCTAACTTCCAAACCCCATAATATGCAGTATAAAGTATATTGGTCTTTATATTGCTTGTGTTAAAGGAATTTGTCCGATATTGCATTCGATTCCATGGTCAACAAATCCAACGCTACCCAAGCTCAATCATTACATACACAAATCTTGTGGAATATTTATATAATAGAAGATTGAGATATAACATCTTTGTCTACTCATTTAGAGCTGATTCTTGTGAAGATGTTTTCCTTAGCGAGTAGATCATAGTCCGAAGATATCTCGTTCAAAGCTTCTAACTTCCAAACCCCATAATATGCAGTATAAAGTATATTGGTCTTTATATTGCTTGTGTTAAAGGAATTTGTCCGATATTGCATTCGATTTCTTTTTTAATAGTTGACCTGGTGTGGCGCACTGAACTTCGAGTACGATAAGGGTATGAATTTACCTACGGTGAGGCTTCACACAAAGCACCAACCTTTCCGACTCTGAGGCCCAATCACAATGACTTGCTACGAAAGATTGCTCATTCACAAACTTAAGTTTAAAACGCAATCAGGGGATAGACTTGGTAAATGATTCAAGATGAAGTTAGGACGTTACAGTGTTTGAATTCAAACTTCGGGGATATCGACTAATAAGTAATAAGGTTAACACCCAATACCAATCACAGGAAGCAATGAGGAAGACTTACTGGAGAACATGCGAGCACATGAATAATTCGGGCTCACCGCCCCATATATGCGGCTTCTTAATCTGAGAAATATACGTGTCAAAATCACCTTCGACAAACCTGTTGATGATATCGAATCCATCAAATATTCAACCATGAGGAAAATTGAAAATTACATAGTTATACCAAGGTTATCCATATGTGAAACTAAAGTCTACTTTATTTGGAAAAGCTCACCATTCAGTTTGTTCCCGCCTTCTTATGAACTCATCGGCAACCTATAAAAGTCCGAAGTTACACGGAAAAAGCCATTAAAACAAATTACCAGATTAGACATTCCCAATGTCTTGAACTGAACTAATTGGTTACCTCGGACAAGTTCTCTATGAATAGTAGCAAAAACGATTGGGGTTTAACTTTACACTAAAACAGTTAAAAGGCCGGGTAAACATACTCTATTTCGCAAGTCATCGGCTAATTCTCTTTCAAGGATCTCATTAAGAGATGATTTTCCAGATTGTAAATAGGCTCCATGAGCCACAGAACGGAATAAACATCTACCGTCTCCGGGTATACCTACATGATAACAAATGTATACATTAAGCAAAAAACTGCGAGAATCAGTCGAACTCTTGTTAGCAGTTTTAATTTAGAAGCTATAATGAATTATCAAGACAATAAACTCACCACACTGAAATATTTGTTACCGAGAAGATGTTTTCTTAGAAAAAGCAAAGAGAACATTTCTTACCAATTATAGAAAAATCAGTGTAGATTATTTTTCCATGGGAATAGCTTTTCATGGATAAATCATAATCATCCTGTGAACTGTTCTCTTCTTTACTTACTTCCGCATAAACCGGTCTTAAATTTGAGAAGCAAACCCATAATCCAGAAATGACACCAGAAGAGGCACCTCGTTGTAACCAAGATGCAGATTCGGCATTTCCCCTGATTTTGGTAACCACTTCTTGTTTTGTCATTAGAAACCTCAAACTCACATTTTGACACAGAAATAAAATCCCAAAACATGATGTCCTGTGTCCCATAGACCGTAAAGAAACTTTTAGCTCGTTGATGAATTCCAATTACTTCTCTGTTTAGAGAAGCTAGATCCAAGAAAGCATCTTTGAAGCACTTGAGAACCAATAGCACATGAACTAGAGGATCTCCTAAAGATAGCCCGAGAAGAAAATCTTGGTTGGAACTCTTCAAAAGGGAGTAGAAGAAACATGCAAGGGACGGTGACTGAGGAACAACAACAAAGACATTGCTTATCCTTTGCTTTCGGACACGTTCAAGGAGGTTGATTACGTGTTCTATGGAAGAACTAGTGAGAAAGAAGATCGTCATTTTGACACGACTCACGCCACACAAAACCTCCGTCCCTGATCAATTAAAGTAACCAATAAATGACAATCTATGATCAATTCTGCCAAATCACGCTTACAAAAAGATAGATATTTATCGACAAATATAAAGATAGTGATTCCTATAACTTAACTAATTAGTTAAAATGAAGATTGCTTACTTATGACTGTAATCATAAAGTGAATTTTGCATCACGTGGCGGGAGCAGTTATAGAAAGAACAAAATTAAAAGGAGATGACAAAAATTATTGCATTTTATATAGAATTATAACGGCTAACATGACTTTTTCTGGAGTGCCATTCTAAACCTCCTCATTGCAAGGATCGGTTTGCTCGTACATGACAACTGAGGAAGCTGATGTAAGAAGATCCACATGTTAAACCACGTAACCATCTCCCACATGACAGTAACATATAGAAGCATGAAACTATTGATGTGTTCACTCCATAGTGTGATATATATTTGGTACTAAAAGTTAAAATATTCGGGACACAATGCTATTTAGTTACATTTTTACACACCAGAACTATTGTTAGAACTTGGTAACATGCTTTTATGCTTCTTTTTATTTTCTGATTTCCTAACGAAACTGACCATGATATCCATACAAATAAAACAACATTTCCATAAATTTGTAACTATCTCCAAACGGGTCGAAATCTACTACATTGCATCTTATCACATCAGTATACATGGGAAGAGATACTCATTTTTACAGTAACAGCAAACATTCTTTAATGTTGAGATGTTGCTTGTAATTTTCTAGTCTGGTGCATAATATACTTTTTTTTTTATGAGAGGGTGCATAATATACTTGAAAGACGAGAAAATAACTACATTGCTACAATGGTGTGTGATGCATAAAGGATAAAAAAGGAACTACTGAATCACAAAAGTCCACTCAAACATAATCTGCTTTTGGGCATAAGACCTTTTGTTGCAAAGTCCACTCAAACATAATCTGCTTTTCGGCATTCCAAAACAATATAGTGTCGTGACCACTCAAGTAATTCCTTGCACATCAAATCAATGAGAAATGATCTGGATGTTATAAGTAAAAAAAAAAGTCATAAGTAGAATTAAAGTCCGATCCTCGTGTAATATACACGCTTACCATGTCGTAGACATAAATGTGTAGATGAGCGTATTATTATGATGGTAGCTCATATGTATGATTCTCTCTTTACATTACCACTACGCAAGCATCTATTAGCGTGCATAAGAAACAATATCATGAAAATTCAATAAGTATGTTAGTAATGCAAGTAGCCGATAGCTCTCCTCTTCATGTACATTTCCATGATATATTTTCTTCATGTACATTTATATCTATATGATTTTATCCGTATACGCCCCTCAACTGCCAAATATGCATTGTTGATTTTGCAGTTGATACAACTGAGATATCAAAGCTTGCTTTCAAGTATCATAATTTCCTAGTTAATAATGTCATTAGCACTTACTAACTGCCAAAGTAATGAAATAAAACCATACTGTAGGCACCAAATGGTGAACGAGGGAGGCGTTTGATGAAATAAAATTATATGGACCAATTACTGGCAAGTCCACACGATATTTGGATATGAATCTGTGTAGCTATGTCTAAAATTACACAAATTGGAATCCTAGATTGCCAAATTCACGTGCGCGAAGTAGAAACTGGTCTTGTGATAGTGCACCGTCAAAGTAAAAATGGGATGTGAATATTTGTAAAATTTCTCTTGATACCAGGTGGAGTTCTAACTATCATCCACAAGATTTGAGTACTTACACATTCCCTTTTAGTTGGTATATTGAATAAAAAAGAGTGTCAAATACTGAATGATCTTAACTTAAAACGTAATATTATCATCACATTTGATTGAGGTTCAATATAAGTTAATAATCGAAATTAAAAACTTCTATGTACTTAATGCAGAAATTAGTTGACATTTAGAGAGTATCATAAATTCATAATATATTGATGATAACTACTGACAGCAAAAAATTGGGCGTCTCTGTGAAAAAAAATTCCGGATCCTCCCATGGGGAACCCCCTTCCTTGCCGAAGAGACTAAATCTTCATTTCAGACTTAGGGTTTCTTCGAAAAGAAGAGTGAAATCACCCTGTTCTTTCTGCATAGACATTTACATGGCGCGAAAATGAGATACATTTGGGCTATGGCGCCCCAAAGAGGACCAACCTAGCCATTTTAGGCCCCATATTTGTCCAATGGGACATTTTGACCCCCAGTGAGAAACTCCGTTGATTATGAGTTAACTTTAATTTTATTTTCAATTTTCGATACCACCCTTCTTTTTTGCCAACTGCTTGGGCAGTTTTCTTTTTTTTTTTGAACTAGCTTTCATAGATTAAATAACAACGTTATTACAATATTTATTAACTAACATACAAGGTACATTCTTCCACTCTTTGTTCGTGTTTTTCTTCCTTGCCCATTTAGCTAATCTGTCTGCGATGGCCAGTTAGTGGAGCATCTACTTGGAATATGGAGAAGTCACGCGTTCCATTCACTACGGATGGAATCCATTATTTATTGATTTGTATTAAAGATTATATTAAAGTAAAGGTATTAAATGGTTTTTCATTCCCCTGGGGTAACTAACCTCTTAGAGTTTTTAAATGGGCCATAAGATCCAAGATACTTTTAACAATAATAGTTATAAAACTTATTCAATTATGTTTTTATTCGTGGTATATCGTATTAAACATAATGGCTCTTAGGATTCAATATCAAAAAAGGAAATGGATACAATGTTTTTTTTTTTTGAATTATTATGGAATTTGAAGTCTTAATTGTTAGGTTTTATTCTATTATGTAATGACTGAATGATAATTTAGATCGATTAGGTTCCTTTTAATTGAGACAAAATCACATACATCAACTGAGAAACGAATAATCGACATTTGATAGCCTAAGTGGTGGATAATGTTGACATAAACTTCAAAATACTGGAGATCCCGGGTACGATTCCCAAAAGAGGTGGACTCCATAGTTTATTGAACTTGGATTATTAAGGTGTAAATAATGTAGTTCGACTTTAGGCCCATTCTATAATGACTATAGTAGATTGTATTCAATTTTACAAGTGTGCAAAAATAAATCAAACATGTCAAGTCTGTTTTCAAATCGAACCAAACAACGAGTGGGTTGATATAGTTGTAGATTTCTAAAAATCAACTAGTTTGGTTCGGTAAGTGAATGTAATTTTTAGGAACCATTGAAACCAACCTGAACTAGTCAAATTCAGTTTATATATATATATATATATATATATATATATATATATATATATATACATAATTTTTTTCTAAAATATATCTATCATATCTCTATAATTTCATACAAATACATTATTTCATCAAGTTCTTGCCAGATACTTTCGAAAAAAAAAAGTTCTTGCCAGATACAAGAATAACTACTACCCATACAAAGCAACACTATTACAATATAATGCCACTAACTAGTATTCGTTTAAAACGATCCACCTGTCATTAATGTTACTAGCTACTATATAATATTCCAGTCGGGTGGGTTGCACATGTCTTAAATGCTTAAAATATTTTTCGACGTATTGTGTTAGTTTAATTGTTTCTTCAAGAGTCCACCACCCTTTGGTGTAACAGGTTGGATACCCCTCTTAACACCATGAGGTTGTGGGACCGAGTCTCGGTGGAAGCAGTTGCCATCAAGATTTATCCTATGTAATTTAGCCTATGAATAATGTAATAATTTGTCGGGCTTTGGGCCTCTTCGTTGTCGGGCTTCAGGTCTCTTTCTCGGTTAAATTAGGCAGTTATCGTGCTCATTACATCTCCATGATGCAACAATGCCATGTAACGACTAACGTAGACCGTATTCGAATTCTCAAAAAAAAAATTGTTTCTTCAGGTTTTTAGAGAGTGTTGTCTTGATTATAGGTCAATGTATGAATAAAGTAACTCGATTCGTCAATTTTTATGAAGAACAAATTGTTTCTATGATGGATTGGTATCCAGTAGTATCCAAACCGCTCATTGACGATTTGGTTAGTAACCGAACAAAACTAAACCATGAACAGTTTGGTAACGGTTTGAGAAAGTACTAACCAAACTGTGACAGATTTGGTAATGGGTGACACTAAAATACCGGACTCACGAATACCCTTGTTCAATTTCCATATGAAAAAAAAAACAATAAGCGGATAAAAGACCATGACAGGAAAATAGTACGGGCCTGGTGGGCTAACGACGCATGCCCGACTCAAAAGTAAATAGACCGTTCTTCTACTCATCATAATGTCTTTGGCTTTGTCATAAATACTGAGTAGTAATTATTTTACCAAAATCTTTCACTTCAATCCGTCCGCCATGAAAGAAACTCAAATCGATCTTCTAATTCAAACTTTGATGTTTACATGAACGAGATGTTCTTCTTTGGGGTTTCTAGTGCTTGAATTTTGATTCTTCTGGACCAAATTATCATGTCTTGGGAGTTGATTTTGTGGCTTATTTCCTTTGCTTTATCTATTGCTCTCATCGCCTCTAATCTTTACCAGGTATCTCTCACTATCACTATCTATACTCTAACCCTAGAAAAATAATAAGTATATATATCTTGATCTAGTTTATTGGGTTCTCTACATTGCTTGATTGATTGGTTTTAAGGTTAATGTTTCTCTATTTGATTATCTGAAATCAATTTTATGAGTTGGGTTTGCAAATCTTTTATTTGGGGTAGTCATTATGGTGCAATAAAGTTTGGGGGTATTATGTGATTAGCATGTCATTCTGACTCTGGATGCTAAGAACTTGGACTGGATGAGAAATTTAAAGGAAACCCAAATATAATATCGGTGAGACGAGTTCATTGTGTCCAATTTGTAGGCATACAACTCAAAATCAATTAACAATGAGTTGGGAGGACCTACACATTACGTTATTGCTTTCAGGAGCACCCTTTGTCCATGTAGTACAATTTTCACTCTGACACCCCCTGATGTGTAGTGTTTTTTTGAGCCTAACACATGTCTTTTTGTTGGATGATCTGGAGTATGTCTGGTCGTCGAACCCATCACGTGTGGATCTAGCTCTGACATCATGTTAAATTTATAGCCTCTCAGCTCAAAACCAATTGGCAATGAGTAGAGAAGTCCTACATATAGTATATTATTGGTTAGAAGAGTACCCTTTTTCTATGCAGGACTATTTGCTCATATTGAAGTTTTTAATTGTATGAAAATTGAGATCCAGATGTTTTATGCAGTACCTTAAACGTTGTATATAGGCGAAATGGAATCCACTATATAGAAATAAGTTGGAGAAGTAATGCTTCTTTCGTCTTACTGTTCTGTGCATAAATTGATAGACTCTTGATTACCACGTCAGCAGCGAACTTGGCGTCCTTTCTGGATATAAAACTCATTCCGTTATTAGGATATTTTAGAGGCCTTAATACTGGTAGCAGGTTAGCCGCTTAGTGGACTGGAAGATGATGCAGAAACAATCTGGCGAATGAGATATAACACTAACAGAGATTAGGGTGGGCAGGGGTTCTCTGACTTCTGAGATCTGACTTAGAAGTTATACCCAGTTGGGTTGTCATTGTTCATCGAGAGGATAGGGACACTGGAGAAAAAACGTCGAGAGGGTAGACAGTTGAAGTAGAACATTAATCTTCAAAAAAAAAAAACTTGGAGAAAAACCTGCATGGGTTTTAGGAGGCCAAAGAGTAATGTTACCTACAGAAGTATATGAAGCCACAACATTGTAGATATACCTTAGTAATTTAACGTGTTTATTTGTTATCTAATTATGATTCTGTTTTCTTTCCTTGGTCTACTACTATGTTTCATTATGTAATTTTTGGCTTTACATTGAATAGCTTCAGAAGAGAATTTCTGATTTGCATTTTTGTCGTTCATGTCTAGTTCATATTACTGTCCTCTGCTTGGCTAGAGTTTCTTGAAAATTTTGTCCATCTGTTGCAGCTTATTTGCTTATCAGACTTGGAGTTTGACTACATCAACCCATATGATTCATCATCACGTATTAATAGCATTGTCGTAAAAGAGTTTTTGGCTCAAGGAACGCTATGCGCTCTTTTCCTCTTGACGTGGCACTGGTTCATGTTCCTGATAATGGCCCCACTTACTTACTATCATCTGAAGTTGTAAGTATTATCTTTCTATGCAGAAATTCCACCTGCTGACTTTCTAATTTATATTAAATATTAACTGTTCGGGTATGCATATTTTGGTATTGAAAACAATTGTGCTTTCATTACTTGAAAATTACATTCAAAGTTCTCGTATTGCCTTCCTAGTAGATGGATGCTGACTCCCAGCTTCTTGTATATGTAATTCATCTGTTGCACATTCAGAACATGACACTCCGCGTTAGACTGTTAATATGTTATATGTCAAGTTGTTCCTCGTGTAGTTTGATACCGATATTACTTTTTACTGATATCATTGGTATGGTGTTTAGATGTTGCGCTCAAAATAGAGATTTTTACCATTGTATGCAAACATATATTTATATAAAATTATCAAACTTGAGTTTTTCTGAGTTGTACATTGTACTTCAGTATGCTTGTGTTTGTGAGGAAGTTCACATTGTCACTTTTCCTGTAGCTAGTAAATCGATCATGCTGCTCTTTTAGGTTTTAGCTTCATTTCTCTATTACCTTTTCCTTTTGAGGGAAATGCATTAGGTCGCAAGGCAAAGAATTTCGTACTCCACTATAAATTTCTATTATTTGATCGGAAAGACATTCTAAAAACAGGGAAACCTATTTCATAGTTATCTTTTATCTCTACTTTCATGCCTCACTTTCTGCTTTATAGAGTTTTTTCAACTGTAGATAGGATAAGGAAGTTGAGTACATGAATGTTCATGGTGAGGTCAAAAATCAAAGTCCCAACATATGAAGCTCCAAGCGTTTCCCTTCAAATTTTAGACCAGTATCATTGATCTTGCGCACTAAAACATTCTTCTGTTTAATCTTTCTATCTCTCATGCACTTTCTGTTACTATGTCAGGTATTTGGAAAAGAAGCATCTCGTAGATGTAACCGAGATATTTAGATTACTTAATGGAGAGAAGAAGTACCGCTATGTCAAGCTTGGAGTTTATTTATGCCTATTCTGCATTGTCATTTTTAGGTTGGTTATGCATAAGCTTATTTTGCTTATCTTAGATAACTTTGCTTTATATTTTTCTGGCTTTAATCCAGCTTTTTGTGCATATAAGTTTGGTTTCCCATTTTTAGGGTGCTTTTTAGTTTGCTGCTCGTAGTTCTGCACGAGGGTATTCTGTTAATGAAATCCATGAAAAGTTTAAACTTGAGTGTACATTATACGAAAATACCTTCATAGATAATCCCCTCATGCTGGTCATTCAGGTATCATTTTTCGAACTATTTAAAAAATAATACAACTTTGGTTTGGTGTGGTGGCATAAGCACCAATTTGGGATCTTGGAAGCTAAATTGCGTCTCCAAGGGCCGAACTTTATATTTATGTAGGGTCTTATATAAGTGGGTAACCTTTTTACTGATTATATTAAAGTTTAGAAATGACGAAGGTAACATATCTGTTTCTCAATTGTGGAGACTAGGGTTTGAATTTTACTGATCCAAAAAATGAAGTGACAAAGGTAGGAGAGAAAATAGTTTGGTCGATTCTGATGGAACTGAACTTATTAGTGTAAGAGAGTAAATTGTTTCCTGCCCTCAATATCATCTATTTCTTTACAAGAAATACATATTGTATTTGAAAATCATCCCCGGTCTCTTTGTTTGGCTAAGCGATTACATATTTCTTTCTATGTTGGTTATCCTTAAACTATGTTCTTGAAATTACTAAGCTTTTCTGAAGTTGGTTAACCATATCTCTTTTTTCTTGAACTTTTTGTACGATTGGTATACAGGCTCGTGAAAGTAGCTGTTCTCTCAATTATTTCCGACGAGGATTTGTTACATTCTGGAATATCTTGAAAATCTAACTAAGCAGTGTCAAAATCCATTGTAAGTTTCATTTTATCTATTAATCAATGGTTGAATTTTGAATCACTGCAATATGGTAACTTGTCGTGCTTCTTGGATCTTTGCCTCTCCTTTCGAGAGAACTAAATTTACAGGTTGATGCCATTGTGGTAGTTATCGGAACTGCTCTCTTTTGGTCGTTTTTTTATGAATAGTCAACTTCGATTTTGCTGTAATGTGATAAAAAACTGTGAAGGTGTAAGTGTTTCTTTGACCGTGTAGCAGTCTAAAATCATCTATTCTGTTTATCTCAGAAAGGTTAGCTGATGCTCCATCATTATCTTCTTAGTTTGTGTGAAGCTCATTTTGGTTGTGGTAACATTTATATCTCTTTACTGCGAATATTAGTGTTCTTGCTGTTGAAAAAGAAAAATATCTTAGTTGTTCTAAGAAACTGATCGTCTCAGTTCTAGTTACTTTAATGTTTTTTTACGCTTTCAAGACTGGAGATTGGAGAATGACTCGGCGTGACAGGAAAATGGTGTAGTATCAGTGTAAGGTGAACACATGAGACAAAGATTGATGCGAGGGCTGTTCGGTAGTATACTGAACTGTGACAAGCTTAAGATGTTGACTTATAAAGCAACAATTATTAACCTATGAAATTGGTAAGCCCGAAGGTTTGGAGTTTGGGTAAATGGTAGGTTTGGCTTAATTATATAAGCACTCCCAATTTGGCTATAGACATACATCCCTAAGCGCCCACTTGGTAAACATAGGAAACCTGGAGCAGTGAATCCGTAGGCCAAATTTAGTCTCAAAATGCTCTTAGATGTTCAACGGAGAGGATAAATGAACCACCCCCACTACCACCTCGATGACAAACTCCTATAAGAAAAGCGATAAAATTGTCATTTCACAAATGATAATAGGTCCTAATTTGATTTGACTGATTTGGACTAAATTAAAGGGGCGAGGAGGACGACATTTTGAATAAAAAGTTGGGTGGTATGTTGGTAGGGGATGGGGAAGTTTCACGTGGAAACCCTAGATTTATGTATTCAAACAGTGAGAGGCAATCCCATGTTACCTTTTTTTGTCTTTTAGATAAATAATGTGTGTTAGGACGTTAGGTCCTCAAAATCATGCCATACATGTGTCACATCTCACATGGCTGCCCTTGTTCATTTATTATTTGATCCCCATTATTATCATCATCATCCACATACCCTCCTATAATTTAGGGTTTATATCTTTCTCTATTGTTAGGGTAAACTACTTAGTTCTTACCACCCATGCTAGTGGATTATTAACTTCATGAATTTATCACCTATATGTTAACCCACGATAAAAAATGTGTTAACATGTAAGTGATGAAGGGGAGGAGATGGCTGCTAGACAAGCAGTAATATTAAGGGAGAATTTGACATACGCCCCCACTATTATATGAATATTAGGACTACACCCCCACTTTTTGAAAACTTTTGATATACACCCCCACCTGGACGGAAACCGTCAACTCAGAGTTAAGTTGGGTGTGTGTGAAACACACGCGCCAACCATGACGATTTTACCCTTTTGTAGATGTTGAAATATTTTGAGCAATTTTGACATACACCCCCACTATTATATGAATTTTTGGACTACACCCCCATTTTTTGAAAAAACAAAAATTTTCAATTTGCCCTCCAACGATTATCTTTTACCTTTTTTCTTATAAACTTATTTATCTTAGACAAGCTAAAAGATCAAAGCGAAAGAACTTATTTATCTTATATGTCAAATAAGATAAATAAGTTCCTCCCATATAAGATAAATAAATTCTTTCGCTTGATATCCCAAATAGTTCATCCCATCTTTTCTATAGTTTGATATCTCATATAGTTATTTCGCTTTGACCTTTTAGCTTGTCTAAAATAAATAAATTTATAAGGCAAACGGTAAAAGATGATCGTTGGAGGGCAAATTGAAAATTTTTGTTTTTTTCAAAAAATGGGGGTGTAGTCCAAAAATTCATATAATAGTGGGGGTGTAGTCCAGAAATTCATATAATAGTGGGGGTGTATGTCAAAATCGCTCAAAATATTTCAACAACTACAAAAGGGTAAAATCGTCATGGTTGGCACGTGTGTTTCGCACACACCCAACTTAACTCTGAGTTGACGGTTTCCGTCCAAGTGGGGGTGTATATCAAAAGTTTTCAAAAAGTGGGGGTGTAGTCCTAATATTCATATAATAGTGGGGGTGTATGTCAAATTCTCCCTAATATTAACTACCATGCTTCTCCATTCTCTTATTATTTGGTCAGTTGTTTAGTCCGCTTGTATAGGACTTGATCTTGGTATTAGACCATAATGGTCAGTGTACAAATGCGAGTCGTTTAAGGAAACAAAATTTGTTATGCAAATAGAAAGGCCACCACTTTAAAAAAAAATGGAAAGGCCACTGCTACAAAAACTTGCTAAATGGTCACATAAGAATGTGAAAACTAGAACTTGGTGTAGTGTTGGCCATCTCAGTATCTTGCCCAACTTAATTTATAATAGGATGATCAATCAACAAAAAAATAAGAGGTGAAACTTATGTTAATGGATGTAAACAACCCTAGGTGCCAATATGCAACCCAATGAAGACATAATATAGACCTAATAAAAAGCAAATAACAGAAAACGTAATCATTCATCTTTTTTCGTTAACTGTCATCCCTCGTGATCTTCACCGCGGTCTCACCTTAACTGTAATTTGAGCTCTATCCAGGGGTATATTCGTCACAATTCCCATATATAAACTACTTCTATTAAACTTCTCCATCATAACCATACTTCCTTCAATATCACCTCCATATCTCATCCAATCCCAATTTAACATCACTCTTCTTCTAGAGAGAGAAAGAAGTATAGAGAGAGAAACTATATATGGCTACTACTACTACTTCTTCTCTCTTCTTCTTCATTTCAGTACTCATTCTCTCCATTACTTCAACTGCTAACTCCTGTTCAAGATCAGACCGATCAGCTCTTCTCGCCTTCAAATCATCTCTCCACGAACCTTACTTAGGCATCTTCAAATCATGGAAAGGTCATGATTGTTGCAAAAACTGGTACGGTGTTCATTGTGATCCTTCTACTCATAGAGTTGTTGATATCAACTTACGAGGTGAATCTGAAGATAAAATCTTCAAAGAAAACGGTAAATCTGGTTATATGACTGGTACTATCTCACCGTCGATCTGTAAACTTGATCGTCTTTCAGTTTTAGTAATTGCTGATTGGAAAGGTATTACAGGTCAGATTCCTTCTTGTATTACTTCACTTCCGTTTCTTCGAACTCTCGATCTTATCGGAAATCAAATTTCCGGTAAAATCCCTAAAGATATTGGAAAATTGAAAAGACTTACTGTTCTTAATGTTGCTGATAACCTAATTTCCGGTGAGATTCCGTCTTCGATAGTTCAAATGTCTTCATTAATGCATCTTGATCTTCGAAACAACAAAATTTCCGGTGAAATTCCTCGTCAAATGGATAAACTTAAAATGTTAAGTAGAGCTTTATTAAGTAGAAATCAAATCTCAGGTTGGATTCCTTCATCGATTTGTAATATTTACAGATTAGCAGATTTAGATTTATCATTGAATCAACTTTCCGGTACAATTCCGGAAGCAATCGGAAAAATGAAAGTATTATCGACTTTAAATCTTGACGGAAACAAGATTTCAGGTCAGATCCCGATGAGTTTATTAAACGGTTCTGGTTTGAGTATTTTGAATTTGAGTAATAACGGTTTACAAGGTAAAATACCAGATGTTTTTGGACCGAGATCGTATTTTACAGCTATAGATCTGAGTCATAATAATTTCACAGGACCGATACCAAAATCAATATCTGAAGCGTTATATATCGGTCATTTAGATCTGAGTCATAATCATTTATGTGGTCAGATTCCGAGTGGATCTCCTTTCGATCATTTAGAAGCGTCATCATTTGTTAATAACGATTGTCTTTGTGGATCGCCTCTTCATGTGTGTTAAAAGGAAAACGTTATGGAACAAGGAACACTAGGTCAATTGTAAGTAGAAAGTCGTATTTCTTGTTTTTTTTATGATTCTGATCAAGTAAATATCAAATCACGACAAACTACATCGAAAGTTTTCTTGTTCTCAGACATTATTTGTCTGTTCAATCTGTGACTTTACGTTTCCGATATTATGTCAATATATCAGTTAATGATGATAGTAACGGTAGTGTTACGAGAAAGAGTAGTTTAATTAATTACTGTTTCTCTTTCTCTATTTTTCTTCTATATTATGTGAGCCAATGTACTTGTATTTTTATTTGTTTTTTGTACTTTTGTTATAAATGTTATTAATTGTTGATGATAAATTGATAATGAAGTAAATTACCGAAAGGTGTCTGGAGGTTCAGAGTGAAACAGTATCATGCATGTGAAATTAATAAAATAAAAGTAAAGGCCAATAATTTAACAAATCCTTGAATGTTTTTATTAATGAATTTTTAGTTTTTGTATTGAAAAGAGATTTTTTTTAAAGATTGATTATAGATTTGAGAGCATGATATAAAGGCAATGCTACTTTTTATGAAACGAAACTAAAGGCTAACAATTAACAACTCTAAGTCGGGTCATCAACTTTTTATGCGTAAAGTAAAACAGTCGAAAAAATCTGAACAATAGAATAAATAACGAAAATCAAATTTTCAGACGTAAAATCATATGTAATTTGTGGAAAGGAAACCAAACAGTGTTTTGGTTTTGTAATGTAAAAGTGAATAGTGGTGTGTGCAATTGTCAATAGCATTGCTTCATGTTCTATTTGAATTATAAGTGAGACATAATTATTTTTATATAAAAAGGAAGTAATAGGAACTATAAGATGTGGTTAATATCATGCCACTTTAATTAGTTATTAGATATCATGATTTTCTAATTTTTCTTTGGAAATGGTATGCCCACCAAATCACCAATGCTGTAGCGTGTGGCTTTCTAAACTACACACCACATGATTATGGAACAAACACAGGGAAAGCAAATGACCCCCTTCAAACTTTATACATAAAGAATTTATTCATTCTCCCATCCATATACCATATCATTCATGAATATGAAATTATGGAACTTACCTATCTTTTTCTCTGTCATAAAGTAAGGAGTGTTTGATAGCTCGAAAGCCAAGCCTGTTTATGTCTTATTTTTATGAAAATGTCGTGTTCATTTGTCAATGCAAGAAAGAGATATGGGCCAAAATTTGTTCAACCTTCTCCTTTCATTTTTGGCCAATTTTCTCAATCCCTCCTTACTCTAACCCGTTTCTTTTACGTTTCTCTATTTTTCGTTCATTTAAACTTATAGAGGATAAAACATAATATTGGAGCACAAGTATACAATCTTAAGAGAGAAAGATTCAATTATCTTGACAAACCATTTTCTCATGCCTTACTTTAACCCATTTCTTTATTAGATTCTAAGACATAAATTTTGTAGAAGTAACATATCATGATCATTTCTATTAATCTTATATTTTTGGATTTACATAATTTACTAGTAAGTCAAGTGAGACGTTGATGTAGCACCAGCAAATACTGATTAGATTTATTAAGATCTAGTTAAACCTCTGAAAATGATGTTAAAGTACAAATAATAATTAAATAGATATATAATTATGAGCACATGGACATGGATTCTGATCAAGGGTCAATAGTATTTAGGAAAGAAGACGACACGAGAAATTTTTTGGAACAGAGGCATGTGCATAGACAAAAGATACTAATAGTATACAATCTTTATTTAATGGTGTCTGAGAGTTGATTGATGTTCTGCCCTTATTTGGAATATACGTGGGAGTGGGATCCCCAATAAACGGGAAATGATAGAGTGGCTTAGAAATTGGTACTTAGAGGGTGACATATTTCCTCATTTAGAAATAAAAGCGGTCCCCCCGTAGTCAAACTTTGAAAAAACCTTGTCTTTTAGTGATTCCACATCAGCTGGGCATTAAAATGCCCAAAAAATTTGGGCTCTCTAGCATCTCCCTAATACCATACACATGAGCTAACTATCCATCTAGCCTCTAGGACTCACTGGATAATTCATGGATCATTAACATGTTACATTACTAAAAGGAATTCAGAGTAGGCTGATCCTGATGGAATGGAAAATTAAGATGAGTCTAAGGAAGAATATTTGAAAGACCCCGTTGGGCGGCCGGTTCCATCCGGTGTATCTTATAGGTCAGTCGTGTGTTAAAATGTTGGGGTCCTAATCTTTTAAATTTGTGGGTGTCTTAAATCAAATCTAAATCAGTGGAGAGACGGAGTATGATATTCCTCTTAAGAAATTAAACATTTTTTTTCTAGGTAGACATTTTAAAACCGTGAAGTCTGAAAATATCAAAGCAAACAGTACAATTAGCAGCATAGAAGACTGGTCTATGTCATCCTATAACAGTGGCTAATTTCTACAAATATGTAGAACTGTCTTTTTTTTTTTTTTTGATGAAGAATGTAGAACTGTCTTGATAAACTAGTAATACTGTTGGGTCAATGTATGTAGATACTTATATAATAAGGCCACAACTATGAATACTGAGAAACTAAAATGGTTTTTGAAAGTTCTATCGTACCCTTGCTTCACATCAATATTTAGAAGTTTCCATTCACCACCATGAACTACTCGACCAATTAAGATAACTTTTTTCCCCCTATAGTGACAATGTCATTTTGGAGGAGAGCATCATAAACTTCCACAATCAAGCTTTGTATATTATAATTTTGAACACAGAAGCATACATGACATCAAGGCATCAGAAAGTTGCCAGCTATTAACACTATCCCCTTCCCCTCCGACTTCAGAATTTTGCATATGGGCAATCATTTCCTTCCAAACCCAATTCTTTAAATGTTGATCCAATTGACTCCAACCGTAGTGTTAGAAAGTATTTTGATAGATCAGAGACCTAGTAAAATTATCCCTAACGTGGAGGAAAAATATTAACTCTTACCACTCGGTTATCTCACACCGTCTAGACATTAGATCTAGATAACTTTGCGAATTAGATAAGTCATATGGAGTATAATCCTTTTATACGAGTCAATTTTCAAGAAGAGTTAAGACTAATAAACTCGAACAAAGACATAATTAAATGCAACATTTCAGTCTCTTGATCGAGAAGATAACCTAACAAGGATCATCACTCCAATACAGTATACACTCCTGTATTAGTTGTATAATGCATTTTGACAGTCAAAGGCAGGCACCGAAATCTGGCCTGGTTTTAATCGAATCTGTTAGTAGATAAGATAAGTAGGAAGGTGGGTCCTATATTGATTGGGTTTCCATCAACTCCACTGATTTTTGTTTCCCTCTTAATTAATATGAGACAATAATACATTCTTATGCCTTTAATTATTGTTAGATTTTCTCATATCCTTCTAGTAGAAACGCTTCATAGAATTGAATTTATGGAGCTCCAAACTGACAACAATCAATCTGGTAGGGTATGATTTAGCTACTACTATTTATACAATGTAATAATGCTTAAAGGTCTTCCGCTATTACTATTATACTAGAAAACGATAATATTGTTTCTGATTAGATACTGTAGTATGGAGAAGGTAAACATATAGAGCAAGAAAACAAGTCCATAAAAGGATTAAAATATTTGTTATAGCGGACATTGCTAGATCAAATTCACTTAACCCTAACTTTTTTGGTAATTCATGCATTACCGATTTGTTTGTTTCGTAAGAAAATACAACTACTAAAATCATATATTCGAATGTGAAGAAATAAGTACATATGTATGTCCATTAGTCTTGCAAAATACTATATCAATTGATAGCGCTCGTAGACTAGATCACATCATAAAACACCAAATTACATAAGCCAAGAGATATATTTATATACGTCTAACATTTGACAGCAACTTATCTACCGTTCTATGTCTAGGCAGAGGGGTTGTGGGATATATAAACTAATTTTAGGCTTCAAACTGTTTCTTTCTGCCAAAATTTGCAAACAAGAAACAACAGCTTAAACCCTACAACAATCTGGAAAATATATACTAACTCTGCACTAACCCTAAATTTACCTATATATTATATGTACAATAATCATATTGCTATATATATATATACCCAAGCTAGGTTTTGCTTCAAAGACTTCACATTTCCATTTTCAACTGGTTGGGATGAAGAGCCACTGTGCCACAATAAGAAAGACAAAATCTTAGATCACTTGTATAGTTGGGTGCTTAGGTGTAAGATTGAAGATATTCACGCCGATCATTTGTGTGTATGTAAGCATTAAGATCCTTAGCTAAGAAGTAAGATAAAAAAAAATGGGGGGGGGGGGAGGACCTAGAATTTTCGAATAAATTGTCCATTTAGTGATGGGGTTAAAATTAAGGAATTACCTGAATTTGTGGAGTTGTAACTATATACAGAGTTTTCAGGACTAGTGATAAAGCTTTGGTTGGTTTCTCTCTCCCATAATGGCTGTTGGAACATATCAACTTGCTGGTGGTGAGGTTGATTTAGATCATGAAGATACTGATGCCCTGTAATGTTGTTCATTTGGATTCCTGGCCAGAATGAAGATTCAGCTGTTACTGAACTTGCGAAGCTACTCGGCGTTAAACCTCCACTCTGTTTGTTGTAGAAATCAGTAACAATGTCAGAGTTGGTATGATCAAACAACTGGTTATCGCTGCATATTTTATATATATATATATATATATATATATATATATATATATATCCTAAATACTCACTACTTAAAGGTATTCAAACAAGTTGAGATGCACTTCCGAATGAAAAGGTCTGGACAGGTAGGGTGAATATGAAGGGAGTACCTGGGAGACCATTAAGCTATCAAGGTTGTAGTCGATTCTGGGGTTAACTGCAGCAAGTCTCATCGAAAGGATCTGTAACCACAAGTTAACAAGCAAATCAGTCTCTTATGTGTTTTAGGAGTTCAGTCTGAGACCCAATGATATTTTCGAAAAAAAATGGAACACCTCCTTAGTTTCCCTTAAGAGAAACATGGTAGGGAAATTTTATATACACTTACCATTTCTACCTGCCACACTCCATCTTCTTTGACTTGAACAAAAATACATTAGAGGTGACTTGTGAGTGTATATAACAACAAATGGTGGGTGCATTTAAAATTTCCCAACATGGTAACAAATGTTTGGGCCTACTAAGACTGAGCTAAAGCCCAGTGATCAGCCCATAAGCTTTCTGCTGGGGCGAAATTCTACTGTGCCAAAAGAAGTTTTATTTTGTGCTGGTGTTTGACAGAGAGAAAGAGAAGAGTCAGACAGACGGAGGCACCTCTACTTGATGTTGAAGGGATTGAACATGGTTGATTATCTCGTCCAGCACTGAAGCTGTTCCGGTTATCTGCAAAATAATTTCCTCAATGAAATAGTGTAAGATAATTGATATACTCCCACTTCTATCCCCAACCACTGATCCAATCCTAACTCCTAGAACCAACCATTTTGGTTTATAACACAACAATTTATTTAATCTCAGGGTGTATCTATTAATTATTATGTACATGGGAGTATGGACACCACGATAAGAAGTATTGTATATAGGGATTTGTTCGATCGGGATATGGTGGAAATAACATTGTCACACACGAAAAGTATGCATGTTATATATCACCGAACAAAAAATGTGTTAAGATCAAGGTGCATGTCATACAGGAAAAGGTGCGCGAGATAGGCCTATTTAGACATGGAAAACCTAATAACCAAATATATGATATGGAGAAAATTTCCAGTTATTGCCAATAACTTGAATATTAAATGACCACATGTTAATAGTGGAAGATGTAAGTTGAAATAAATTTTACAGGCAAATGGCCCACCAGTCTGCAACTCTGTGGGCATGAATTGAGTGGTTATTTCTGGTTCAGTCCTTTAACGAAAGTGATAGCGGACAACATCAGGCCAATGGTGGGGAGCACTACGGACGCGATAAATAGTTTTGCAGGGATAAACTGGAGCAGCATTTGAGAGATTTAATTCATACATCATGATAAAGTACGAAATGTGAATAAGTTAGGGACAAATTCTAAACAGCAGAAAAAAAATAAGTAAAAGTCTCAGCCAAAAACCGAAATATAAGGACTACATAAAATAAACTTGTAACCAGATATACAGGGTAACAGGGGTGACTCGCCATGGTTCTTAGAGTATTATCCAGACTGTTGGTCTATTGGGGATGTTCTAGATTAGATGCACTGAGGAAGATGAAAGAGAAAATACCACTATCCTTTAAGGGCTCAAATATAAAAAAAGTCATGCAACTCAATTGAGCCCGAGCTGACACTAACGTGTCGGTGTCCCGACTCCCGTTATGGCTCGGACCAGAGTTGGTAGCCTCCTCGTGCTTAAAAGAAATTCCCTATCATAATGACTATAAAAACACTAAGCTCGAAAAACTTATCATTTATATTTTGCAACATCGTAAAATATATTTACGTTCTCAACGAAGTTTACAATAATCAAATAATTGAAGCGAGAAACTTTTTCACCCAAACTATAGCATTGGCAATAGACTAAAAATGAAATTTGTAGTTGTTCTTTTTCTCTTTTTCATTGATAAGTGAGCATTGTGAGTGGACATAAACTGATATGTTAAATTCAAATAATTCTTAGCTTTGCAGAAAATCTTTTGCCTAAAGAAAAGAAAGAAGAGAGAGATCTTAAAGTTTATAAGACTAACTTTTCAGTATATCTTTTTCTTGATTTTGGAAGTCTAGTAAGTCAGAAATCTTTGATTCAATGATTCCTTTAGTAAGAGTTAGGTAGCATTTCACCCACTCATTACCCAAGGCTGATCTTTGATACGGTTTCTTTAACACCTTTATACTGAAAACATCAGAATTGATTCTTTCTTCTTTATGAATTGATCAACTATCTTTTTCTGTCACATTTTCCAAGCTATCCAAAAGTTGAATATGTGAAGTCATGAAAGATATCAAGTAAATTGACAACCCTAATTAAAGCTTAAAATTATGTATTTGTTTATTTAGGAATATTGGTGGTATTTGTTTCTGATTTTGTTTTTGTTTTTCTTAATTTTGAATCTGACTCGTCTACGTTTGATTTTTCTGAATCGAAATAGTCGGATTTAACTCCCAGACCCTGAAGGGGCCGGATTAAACTTCAATTTAATCTACTGTTTTGAAAACCTTAGCTCTGAAGGTATCATACTCTTAGCCATAAAAGTTCCTACTTCTTATCACTTAGAGCAACCATGTTGCCATGTTGGTTAGCTAACTTTACAACTACGAAACAACCCAATAAATGGATATTTAGAGTGTAAGGTTCTAATCGGAGTGGTGGTCCAAATGGTCATGTCCATTTCACTTAATAAAACGACCAAACAGTATATTATATCTCTAAGGGGACCATTGAAGAATGTCCTTTAAGATTAATACCTACTAGTTAGGTAAAGGTTGTCCTTGTTTACCATTATATACTGAATTAATGTCTTCTTTCTATAATTATAGTAATTCTCCAAATAAAATGGAAAAAACAAAAGAATAAAGATTGAAACCTAACCTTTGCACAACCAGGGACCATTTCTTGAAGAAGCTTCATCTTTGCATTAATTTTCTCTCTCCTTGCCTGAAACATAATCAAATCATCACACATCATTAATCAATTTTTTCAGAATTCTTAACGTGCGTAGTCTTATTCAGTGGCGGAAAGTATTATTGATTTTAAATCACCGAGATTTCTTAAGAAATATACCGAAAATGCGTTAGAAAATGTCACATCAGTTCCTAAACAAGATTGAAACATTTTTTTGTAACCTAAAGCAAGCAAATAAAATCTTTGGGTGTAGACTAAACCCCAAGTGAATCAATAGCTAATGTGCATTGTTTGTGGCAGCATCGAGATACGCACCATTAGCACGATTACCTTAATAAACATGATTTTCAGTTACTTAACTACTAATAAAGTAAGAGATTAGTTAAATTGTTTACTCTTTCAGCTAAGCTATGACTGTCGGTTGCTTGGCCTCGACGAGCTCTAACATGAACATAAGGAAGTTGCTTGCAGTCTTCAACATTTCCTACGCGTTTACTCTTTCCAGCAGAAACTTTAACCTAATTTGCCGAAAATGAAAGAAAAAAGGAAGTTATATCGCTTTTGAAGCTGAAAATCGAAAACTAAATGACTACATACGGAAAGTTTTTATTCTATAATTTTGGATTCTTTGTTTAGCTTTACCTTCTGTTCTCCTTCCGATTTTCTCTTCGTTGATCTCTTTCTCTCACTTTGATTCGATTTATCGGAGAAAATCGGAGATGAACTATGATTTGACTCGGAATCGGTTAGTTCTTTCTTCACTTCACTTGAATTTGAAGGAATGAAGTTCATCTCCGAAATGTAATCTCCTTTCACAATGTTAGCGAAATTTGAAAACCTAGCAGCTCGGTCAATCAGATCCATGTTCGAAATGAAGATTGGAGAAGAATTAGGTGCGTAACTTAGATATTGTTGTTCCTTTAGTGTTGATTCGCCGAATTCCATGGCGGATATCGCCGTATGATTTCTAGATACCGGTTCCTGATGAAGAAGTTCCATTGCTTGATTCGGTGGAAGTTCAAGAAGTGCAGTAAAAGAGTTACCGGTTTCCGGCGGTGGCACTTCCAGTTCCAGAGTGTTTTCCGTCATAAATCTTCAATTTCTGCAACAATCACATAAACACAAGTAAATAAGTTAAATCAAACTATCAAATACTACTCAAAATCAAACTAGATCTATAAAATTTTCAAAATTTCTGTTTGAAACTTGAAGAACAAGAAACCGAAATTATCCTTCAATCTGTTGTTATTATTCGACATTAATAAGCATTTCTGGAGTACAAAATTGACATTTAATTACTCTTTTGTACTTCTGTTTTTGTTGATTTGTTGCTTCCGCCACCTGAATTTGCCGATTTTAGTTCTTGAATAAATTCAAGAGAAGAGAGAGAAAAGTAGAGAGAGAGAGAAGAAAGGAATGCTGAGTGAGATTTATTTATGAAATGGTTTAATGGACGTCTTATGTTTCTATCTCTTCAATATTATGATTACATTTTTACCTTTTGAAGATTTCGAATAGAAACTCTTTTTTCAGGGATCATTTGTGTGTTTATTACGACTGTCCCGTATAGGTTTTGGTGGCTTCCCCGCGAAAAAGAAAGTATAAAATAGTCATATGTACCTATTAGGTTTCCCATTTCCCCACTATTTTACCCTTTTTGGCCTAGTAGAAGGTGAATCTCAATCAAATTGGAAAATGATATAAGAGTTTAAAATGAAGTAGATTTAATCTAGACCTTGGTAGATATCAGTCGTCTATTAGGAGTGTTTAAAAAATATACTATGAAGAGATAAATGAATAAATAGAAATAAAGATAGTCGATTCGGTTTAAGTCTGTCGCTTATTAGAAGAGTGAAAATTCCGTTTTTGGCCCCCGATTTGTGATTAACTGGTCGTTTTGGCCCCTAATTGTGTCCGGCAGTTCGTTTTGGCCCCAAAAAATTCCTAAATGGCCCCAAATTTTTTCAACCTCCCAATTCTACTCCCATGGCATTTCTGTAATTATTTTTTTTTCTTTGTCCACCTCATCTAACAATTGTCACATCACTCTGTCCACCTCACCCTTCTTCTCCGACGAAAGGTTGCCGGCCGGCCACCTTTACCAAAATAAATTTTTTTTTTCATTTCTCTCTCTTCTTCATCTCATTCTTTCTCTCTTCTTCTTTCTTTACCTCTCTCTCTCTCTATAACTCCGGCGAAGGGGCGGAGCCCCTTCGCCGGAGAACCAGACCTTGAAGGTCTGGTGCGAAACCAGATTCGGTCTGGTTTCAAACCAGATCGGAATCTGGTGCGAAACCAGATTCGGTCTGGTTTGAAACCAGATCGGAATCTGGTTTCAACTAACCAGAACGGAATCTGGTTAGTTGAAACCAGATTCCGATCTGGTTTCAAACCAGACCGGGATCTGGTTGTAGAAACCAGATCTCGGTCTGGTTTCAAACCAGACCGAATCTGGTTTCCAACCAGACCTTGAAGGTCTGGTTCTCCGGCGAAGGGGCTCCGCCCCTTCGCCGGAGTTATAGAGGGAGAGAGAGAGAGGGGTTAGAGAGAGATAGAGGTAAAGAAAGAAGAAGAGAGAGAAAGAAGAAGAAGAGAGAGAAAGAAGGAGATGAAGAAGAGAGAGAAAGAAGGAGATGAAGAAGAGAGAGAAATGAAAAAAAAAATTATTTTGGTAAAGGTGGCCGGCCGGAATTTTTTATTCCGGCCGGCAACCTTTCGCCGGAGAAGAAGGGTGAGGTGGACAGAGTGATGTGACAATTGTTAGATGAGGTGGACAAAGAAAAAGAAAAAAAATAATAACAGAAATGCCATGGGGGTAGAATTGGGAGGTTGAATAAATTTGGGGCCATTTAGGAATTTTTTGGGGCCAAAACGAACTGCTAGACACAATTAAGGACCAAAACGACCAGTTGGTCACAAATCGGGGGCCAAAACGGAATTAACCCAAAAAATCCATTAAGAGATAGGAAGGGTTGACATAGAATTGAACATCATCAATTTTGTTTAAGTTTAGAAGAAACTTTGACATGTATCTTTTTTTAGTGTTACTAATCTAAATTTGATTCATGTAAATCTTACCCATCTACAATTAATTCGTGTAAATATAATGTATTTTACTCAATGAATATAGTCATTTTGGATTGTGTCAAATTAGGGGCTAACAAAATTAAGCTAAACTAGACCCATCTAAACCAAACGCTTTAGTGATTGGATCAAGCTGGACTTCATCCATTTTGGTTGCTTTCCGTTACAACATTTTGAAAACTCTTAAAACCTAGCCAACCAATATAATACTAGTGTAAAGTTGTATTTCTTTTACTTTGTTTATAATGTTTTTAGGCACTGAACAATTTAGAATTTTTGTTTAGGCATTTTAAGATTATATTATTATTTTTTGTAATGATTATATCTTTTGAGATGATAGTGTGAAATAAACAATTTGGTCCAACTATATATATATGTACCATTCTTAACAAAAAAAAATATATATATATATGTACCATATGAGTTTTAAGAAGAAATATATCTTTTAAAACATAACATTTTGAATCAGTTGGTCAAATTCAAACTAGACTGAACTTAATCCGCCAAAACCTTTATCGATCTTCAGTTGGACAAAATATGGTATTAATACTCATCTTAGTGTGAAAAAACAGGTTCCTGATTAAGATCTATTTTACATCTGACTTAAATTGATAAAAAAAAAAAAAATCAATTTGAGTCTGTTTACCATCTCTAATGAAATTTCAAATCTTACGAAAACAACAAACCCTCTTATTAACCACCACCACACATCCACTACAACCAACACTATATCTCTATGTTTTTACAACCATCACCATCACCAAATATCTATACCACCACCACTGCAACAGAATCACAGTACACCCTGCTACACCTTCCACTATCACCAAAACTATATCTACAATAGTAGATTGGTTACATATACTAAACACACTAGTGCATGGGTGAACAAAAGGGCTACCCACACCTTTCTAGGGTTTTCTTGTCCAAGTTGAAAGCAGTGAATGTGCACATCACAAAAATATTATGTGAATATAACTAAAAGAAGAAATTTTATTTGACCCAAAAAATTGAATTGGACCATAGACCGAAAACCGATGTCGCCCTCACCTATTAGACAGATCATATAGAGAAAGAAATGGCTTACCTGAATAGGTAACGACTACATTACCTCACGACTTATGTACGATCCCATTTTTCTGACCGAATAAGGTTTATGTAACAAAAAATATAGACAATGTTACTTGTCTGGACAACATGGCCCAAAATGACTCGAAAATGAGCAATGAGGGGCGCCTATAGATAACAAAAAAATGGTGAGTGCGCTTAACATCTGTTGATGAAAATTAGCAGTGGGGCGCTTATAGATAATTAAGAAGCCCTTATAGGATTTCCTGTCTTTGATTTATGAAGATGACGAAATTGCCCTAAACTCCCAAACAAGGATCACTTGTAAAATCAGGAGATTCAAGACTCATCATCCTTCTTTGCCCTCTTCCCTCTCTCTCTCTGCAATCAAATCATGTCTTCGTTACCTAAATTTATCGCAAGCAGTTCAGGGATGCTCAGAAATCGGATCAAATCATCGCTCCGAACAAGAGGAGGTGGAGGAGACGGACCAAGCCGATGGTCTACCCCTGGTCATCAAGAACGACCTAATGGTTACCTTTTCAATCAACCTCCTCTTCCACCAGGTGAGTCAAGAAAATGGGAAGATTGGGAACTTCCTTACTATATCACTGGTTTTCTCACTGTTGTTATTCTTGGTGTTGGTCTTAATGCTAAACCTGATCTCACTATTGAAACTTGGGCTCATCAAAAAGCCCTAGAACGTCTTGAAAACAAGAAGATCGCTGCTGCTCTCTCTGCCTCTACTGATGATTCTGAATGAATTATCACTTTCTAGGGTTTTCCATTTGGTTTTGGGTCTACCCATGTCTTTTTTTTTGTCTGTCTTTTGGATTGATCTAAGTTGGGAATGATAAATTTTACTTCGACAATGTGGTTTTATGTGGGTTAATAATAATGCAACTATCAAAATCTTGCTTCTTGTAAGTTTGAATTGTATTTGCTTTAATGAAATATTAGAGATTTTTCATGTTAGGTGACTAATCTAGTGAAACTTGCAATTTGTTTTCAATGTGGGTATTATTGTTTATGAATGGTTAATATTGATCAAGTTACAATTTTGCTTTTTGTTTCAACGGGTACTTTAGAATTGCTAAATTTGTGGTTTGTGTCTTTCCATGAGTTTGCTGAAGTGATGGATCATTGAACCTTATGAAGCTAATATAGAGCAAATGGCAGTGTGTTTCTTCGCATTTGATTTTGGGAAAGTCTAGATTTTTAGGGGGTGTATTTAGATTGTAGGTAGAAATTCGAACGATATACTTGTATTTATATCGTCTACTACACTACCGAGTACTTATAGGAACTTACATGATATATCATATTAATCAAACTACCCTCGTCACCAGGATTACAAGACAAAACTCCATGAATTCGAATCAACCACTCTACCCCGTAACCCGTTCACAAGGATTTATTTTAATGTAAGGAAGACAAGGATCCTTAATGTGTCAATGTCTGCTTAACAAGTTGGAAAACCTTGATTATCTTTTGGATATTTCACATCCAAAAAAATCCCCATAAGAAGGAAGAAAAATGGTGGTTTGGATACAAAATGTAGTCTGCCTATTTTCTTTCTATCGTTGTGCTCTAGGAGGTTTAACTTGTCGTATGGAAACAATGAAGGCCAGTTGTTTTATGCTATACTGAGAGGCAATTGAAACTGCATTTTAGGACTTCGAATCTTTACCCGCCAAGAAGATGAGTATTGTGTAAAGTTCTCGAGTTCTTGGAAAATCAGGTCAGGAGTAACTTTTTGTGTCTAAACATGTGAACTATATGGGGAGGGCTGGGTTCATTTCTAGCTGTTGCAATTCGAAGATTCCAGTGAGACTAAAAGCTTTTAGTAACGACTTAGAGATATTGGGTTGCTGCTGGATTATCCAGTGAGACTAAGCGTACGCATTATGTTTCCTTCATTGTAAGTGGAAGGAAGAAGATAAGCAACTTGATAATCTCACAGAATTGAGTCGTATAGATAGTAGAATAGTGTAATACTAAAAGGTAGTGTACACTTTGCTTTAAACTGGTATAGAGTTGAGCATATGCTTCTCTCATGGCTGAATGCCACTCACTGAATCTGTCGTCCCTTTCAATCCTTCGTCTCAAGTGCTTATTTGACTCTCTTGATGAAAGATGCTTACAGCTTACCCACCTTGTGCTGCTATTTTCAACCCCATTTGGCTTGACCTCTGTCATTGATTTCCACTAGCAGGAAAATATCTTGCACGATGTTTTCAATTTCGAGCTTTATCAGTGTTATCACTTTCTGCTTAAATAAGCAGTTATTTGTCTGATCCCTAAATTTCATGGTTTGTCGGGCACTTAGATACAAACATAGCTCGAAAAATTATTTTTTTAACATGTCCTCAATCCAAAGAAAAGTTATTTTATCTGTTTACTTGTAGTGTTGAGTTTCTAGGTAGAAATTAGATGTCTATACTTGTAGTATTATGTTGTCTCCAGCACCACCGAGTACTGGGGCTAGTCCTGAAGAAATTGGAGATTGTTCTTATCGATCTTCGATACTTAGGAACAAACATGATACATCATACTAATCAATCTATCCTCTTCACCAGGATTTCAAGACAAAACTCCATGAATTCGGATCAACCACTTACACACTTCACAAGGATTTAACTTTAATGTAAGGAAGACAAGGATACTTAATGTGTCAATGTCTGCTTAGCAAGTCGGAAAACCTTGATTATCTTTGAGTATGTCACATCTGAAAAGCATCACCATATCAAGGAAGGAAAAGTGTGGGTGGTTTTGATAGAAAATGTATTCAGCTTATTTGTCTTTCCTACCTTTGTGCTCAAGGGGGGGTTCACTAGTCGTTTGGAAACAATGAAGGCTAATTATTTTATACTATAATGGAAGGTAGTAAAAACTACATTTTAGGACTTTCGAGTTTTAGTTGTCGAGAAGAGGAGCTGGTGTATTGTGTACAGTTCTTGAGTTGTTGGGAAATCCGAAGTTCAGGAGCGATATGTTTCCTTGATTGCAAGTGGAAGGAGGGATAATCTCACAGAATTAAGTCGTATAGATAGTAGGATCGTGTAATACTAGAAGGCAGTGGGCAGATGCTTTTCTCATGGCTGAATGCCATTCTCACTGAGTCTGTTGTCACTCGTCCTGGGACTAACCTCTTCTCGTGCTGTTGGCAGTTCTTGAGCGAAATTTTTTCCTCCATTAACTCTTCTTGTCTATGAATTTGAATCTTCAACTTCAAATTGCAAAGGTTCCCTTTGAATCCATGTATCAAGTCTTTATCTGACTCTTTTGCTGAAACAAGACGCTTGATGCTTAAACGCCTTGTGCTGCTATTTTCAAACCCTATCTCGCTCACCCATTTCTTGGCCGTCTAATTGATTTCCACTAGCAGGAAGATATCTTGCACATGTATACACAGTTGCAGACTGATATTCCGTTACCAATATATAACCACTAAATATGCTAACTTTTTTAGGTTACCGATTAGGAGCTTCATCGGTATTATCACTTTTCATGGTCTCTCGGGCAGGTAAATGCAAATGTAGCTCTGAAAATTATTTTTAAGACAATGTCCTCAATCCAAAGAAAAGTTATTTTATCTTTTTACGCTTTAAACTGATTCTACTAGACTACTACTACATATATTTCATAAAGTTATCTAACTGAGTTCTACTTCTGTTCCAAGGTGCTAAGTTACCAGAAAAAACTATCGACAACAAAAAAATTTCATAATTTATTAGAATAGACTTTTTTGGAGTTCTTCCTTGTCTTCTCCTTTTGTTCAAGAAATTAGACTTCCCATTCGACATTTCTTTACTGCGTCATGCATACTCCGACAAAGAATTCATGCCTCCCTCTATTTTGATCTTTTACCAAATCACCCTTCTTCCTCACAGCTAACCTCTCCACGACCACAACCACATTGAACCGGAGCTGTACAAATCGTGAAAGTCAAACTGATTCCCACTCACAATACAAGTCGCCCTAGTCGTAAAAAGTTTTTTCTTTGCAGATTATATAATTTCACTCGCTAAGCGAGAAACTGCAGTGAGTTAGGAAAAGAAAGGAAAATGTCTGGCTGAGACAATTCTATTTGAGATCTACGTGAGATGAGTCATTTGGTATTTCCATAATCTTCAGTTCCCTTCACTGTTTTAGAGATTTGAAGGTGCGGATCTTGGTGAAGATATGCGGATAATGTATGTGCAATGACAGATATCAACTTAGCATTGTCTAATGTGTATTTCTATAATCTTCAGTTGAGTTCTCACCAATAATCACCACAAGAGCATACTCCTCCAACAATATGATGAAAACGATTACTATCCCTTAACGATATTTCTCTTTCGCTAACTTTTGATACAAACTTGGCAAAATTGTGACAATCTATACAAACTCGAATGTTTTTCATAATCCGAATTGGAACTCCATTAGTAGTGCTAATAAACCCAAATCCTATTGCCAATTTCTCACTATGACCAAGAAGTATTTTTTCCTTCTGTTCATCATCAACATCATGCATCACACAACTCAAATCAGGAACATAACCAGCTTCCTTGATTTTGGTAGACAATTCTTTTACTTTTTCTAATACCTCTTCTCTTCTTGGATGAGATCTCTCTTCGGCGTGAAAACTATGTACTGTTCGATCTAGTTTGATCCAACTTCGTCCTGGTTCTTTCATAATGGCACTTTCCTTCATTAACTCTCTCACATTTGTCATATCTTCCCATCTCCCGGCAGAAGCATATAAATTAGAAAGAATAACATAGTTCCCAGCATTTTGCGGCTCGATATTGAGAAGTTTCAGAGCGACTAATTCTCCGATATTGACGTTATTGTGAACTTTGCAAGCACCTAGAAGTGAACCCCAAATAGCCGATGTTGGTTCAAATGGCATTTTCTTAATGAAATCATATGCTTCTTGAACTTTTCCAGTACGTCCAAGTAGATCAACCACACACCCGTAATGCTCAAGTTCTGGTTCAGTCCCTTCTTGCCCGTTAACCATTTCATTGAATATGGATAAACCTTCCTCTATTAGTCCTCCATGACTGCAACCTGATAAAACATTCATGAAAGTGACATTATCTGGCTTAACTTGTTTTTCTTTTCTCATAAGTCGGAAAAGCTCAACTACCTCTTTGCCTAGACCGTGCTTACTGTATCCTCCAAGCATTGCATTCCACGTAATAACAGTTCTTTCTGACATCCCATCGAATATCCTTCTTGAGTAAGTAAGGTTTCCACATTTCGAATACATGTCTATAAGAGAATTTTGAAGAACAGTATAAGAGGGAAGTTGACATCGAAGAACACGGTTATGAACTTGTTTGCCGTGTTCTAATGCAGCTAGTCCAGATAACGCAGTTAAAACACTTGTATAAGTAACGTAATTGGGTTCCATTCCTTCGCTCATCAACTGGCGAAATAGTTCTAGTGCCTCTTCGTCTAGGCCTAGTTGAGCATATCCCGCAATAATTGCAGTGCACGAAACAACGTCTCTACATGGTAAACTATTGAAGACTTTTCGAGCTTCATGAATTTTACCAGATTTGGCATACATATCTAGAAGTGAGCTACCAACAAATATATGTGATTCGAAACTTGTCTTGACGATAAGAGAATGGACTTGCCTGCCATGATCGAACCCACAAACACCCGAACAAGAAGTAAGTACAGTTGCAAAGGTAAACTCATTAGGGTGTTCACCTGCAAATTTTCTTCGATTATAATCCATATATGAAGCAAAAAATTCCAAGATTCAAGTGCTTAGTTGAAAAATACCTGATTGTAACATGTTTACAAAAAGATCCAAAGCATGAAAAGAAAACCCTCTTTGAGAATAAGCTGAAATCATGGCAGTCCATGAAACAACATTTCTTTCACGCATTCTATCGAGCAATTGGCGGGCATCATTTAGTAAATCACATTTTGTGTACAAAACTATTAGTCTAGTTTCAAGATAAACAGGAGGTAAATAACTAGTTTTAATCATGTGCCCATGTACTCTTTTTCCCTCTTTAATAGCTTTCTGGTTTATGCACAAATTTAGGAGAGAATCATAGCTTTCAAATTTCATCATTTCTCTTTGTTTTGACATCTCCAACAGAGCTTCAATTAGGTGACCGTTGATGCACATAAGTTTTATATTTGAATTTGGCGGGGAATTGTAGGTTGTTGAGAAGTTGAGGCATTTGAAATGCTTATAGTGGAAGAAAAAGCTAGTAGTAGTTTTGAGAAGCATTTTCTTGGAAGAGAAATCTTTTAGGTATACATTTTACTACCCAAACTGGACTTCGCGTACTTTTAAGCAAAAGTATATCTCCATCAAAATGCCAATACTTACAAATAATTTATCATTTATTAACTTATATAAATATTTACTTCATCATTTAGTAGTTTATAAATAAATAATCTAGATATTATAAACATTTACAGGTATTATTTAATAAATAAATGTGATTATTCATCTTAGATTGATTAACTAATCGAGTGGAGATTGTCCTCTAACAAACAAGTGAGAAACAAAATTGCGATCCGAATAAGTCCTTTATTGAGAAATTGTCTATTCATTAACTGTTCAAACGATTACCAGAAAGTTTTTGAGAGAAAGTAGTTAGACTATTACCTTGTCTTTGTTAACGAGCCTGTCGTATGATGATGATGAGCATTCCTATTAGACTTTCTACTCAAAAGATAGGTTTGGAATTGTCTGTTTTAATATTTATGAACCAAATTATTCTTAATAAAAGATTAGAATGACTAGTATTAAAATCGTAATCACATAATATCACAACTAAAAAAATTAAAAAAATCTAGGGTTAGTCATCACCATAGCAACTATCTCTCTCTCGATCGAACGTAACTCTTTCCCTTTCTCTAGTTTTTTTCCTCTCTGTTGTTTTTTTTCATTCGAATCGCTTTCATAACGTTTAAAATGAAAAGTTTTTAGTGGAGACATTTATTTATTTAAAATGAAATTTTAAGTACTACTTAAGTTGGTGTATCGCGTTACTATTTCATATCTATAAATTTGAAAAATAATACTGATTAATATATATAACAAAGTTGACGTTTTATTTAGGTAGTTTAGGTAGAAGCATATAATAAGACTTTTACAAAAATTTACATTCCGATTCCTATACGAACCAAACACCAAGTTAAGAATCTATCAGGAATCAAATTTTTGTTCCTAGTCAAACCAAACATCAAACTGAAATAATCTGATTCCAAAGAATCGCGTTATTGGAATGCTATTCCCAGGGAACACATTCCATTCTCGCGCGCTAGAAATGACCTTAGGGTTTTACAAAAAAATTGCTTTCTCTTTTTTCCTGGTATAAATTGAAATCTAGAATTTCTAGAGGGGGAATGCTAAGTGTACAAAAGATTTTTTACAAAATTCTTGACTTAATGAGTCACACGGGTAAAAAAAAAAAAAAACGGTCGAGATTAAAGTCAAACTTTATAAAAAAGTTTGTCTTTGAGTGAAAGTGAGTCAATAAGTCAAGGATTTTGTCATCGTAGAACTCTTCCTTTTGAAAACTTAGTTGTTAGAACTTCTGTGTTTTCATTAGGTAGGAATTATTTATTTTATACGAGTGTTACGTTTTTTCTTTTAAGAGTGCATTACTTTTTTTTTTTTAGTTTTTTTTGTAGAATGTCATTGCTGCTAGCCTGCTACTACACAAAGAGAGCTTGTTGGTTCTTAATAAAAAGGGTGAAGGGGGTTGTTTAATTGGTAAGCGACAAATGAAATTAATTTTGTCTCTCTGGATATAGAGAACTTCAACAATCCTTAAAAGAGAACTCAAAATAGAGAACAAAGCTTTCTTAATCATGTAGAGTTCGGTGATTTCATGTCAAACGTCCATGAAGGAAAGCGACACAAAACCACCAATTTAAACATATATTTGGTGCATAGTCGAAATGGGTGCACTCATATCAAACTCGCCCGAAGACAATCGACATTTTGAAAAGGCCAGCGCTTTGGGGAAAGCTAAAAAGTTTCCGGGGTGTGAAGACTTGGTCAAAAATTGGTCAAATTTGTTTGACAATTTTATTTAGGGGAAAGCAAAATAGCTTCTCCACCTCACCTCTCTCTCTCTCCACCTCACTTCTCTCTCTCCACCTCACCTCTTCTTCGATTAGGTCGTCGGCCGGAAAATTTTCCGGCCGGCGACCAAATCGGAGAAGACAAAGAGGTGAGGTGGAGAGAGAGTGAGGTGAGGTGGAGAGAGAGTGAGGTGAGGTGGAGATAGATTGAGGTGAGGTGGAGTGTTTTTTTTTATTTCCCCTTAAAATTTATTTCCCCGGAAAATCTCTAAAATTATACATATTCCCTTTAAAATTTCACACCCCGGAAACTATTTAGCTTTCCCCAAAGCGCTGGCCTTTGAAAATCCCAAGGAGGGCAGTTTTGCGAAGTTTTCTTAGGAGGGGACAAAATTGCTTAACTGCCTTTGAATCGGGGCAGTTGAGCAAATTACCGCCACTAGACCAACCAGTTTACCCCGTAATGACTTCATAGATGACGTAAGTCCACAATGGGAATTAATCTTAGACGTTAGAAAATGAACGGTTTGGATTTAAAAATCCATTGCAAATAAAACCCCCAAACCCTACCATTCTTTCTCAGACCTAGTAGCCACAATCACTTGTTCTATCGAGCTCTAAAAGTTGTCCGTCGTTGGTGGGCAACTCCGGTGGTTGGTTCATGCATAGAAGGTGAGAGTTGGTGGTGCTGCTTTTAATCTCCCCATGTTCAAAAAAAAGAAACCTAAACATGAGGGCCGACCAAACAAGAAGAAGAAGGTTAGTAGTAGTAATGATGATGATGATGATGATTGGTTAGTATTTGAGATATTAAGCAGAGTTCCGGTGAAGTCCCTTACTCGTTTCAAGACTGTCTGTAAAAGATGGTGTTACTTAATCCAAAAAGATCAACAATTCATTGATTTACATCTCACCCGTTCCAGAACACGCCTCCCCTCTCGTCTATTTATCGTCGTTCCTCTACCACGCACACAGGCACAAGAAGAATGCCTAGAAAGGCTACGAGGTTCCCTAACCATAGACACTTGGCCATTTGTTGAGTTCCACATTACAGCTGACCTCTTGTTTGAAGAAGACAATACAAAACTCAAACTAGTGGTTGACACATTAAGGGAGGTTGACTCATTTTCTTACAATGTCATTTCAAAACCTGTAAAAGGATTAATCTGCCTTATTGACACAAAAATAAAACACGCTGCTCGTACACGCAATATCAATACTGGAGAAATGTCGCCTTGGTTTCAATTCTCCTCCATAGTCGTGGGAGAAGAACGTGTCAATCTCCCATGCCTTTACGCATTTGGTTTTGATCCTGCCACCAATGAACACAAATTAGTATGCGTCTTCACTATAGATCTCAACTTTAAGCCTTCTCTTGTATGTGGGGTTTTGATCTTTGGGCCCCAATGTAGCAACAGATGGAGAAGGATCAAAGAGGTTCCTCCAAATCGATTGAATGGTGATTATGTTTATGTGAATGGTGTTATTTACTGGTCCAATGGTTCTCTTGATATTTGGGCGTCGATAAGTGGTTACCGTCCTGTATACTTAGTGGCATTTGATGTCGGAAGTGAGAAGTTTAGAACAATCACTATTCCTGATTTCATTCTTGATCGCCCTCGGCAGGTTCACGGCAAACATTTAAGTTTCGAAGACATTGCTCAGTTATTTGAAGTGGATGGAAATTTAGCTATGGTACTTAAATTGAACAATTGTACGTTCAACATGTATATATATGAAAATGATGATTATAAGGACAAGGATGAGAAGATTGGTGGAACGCCTACTTGTTCTTCTCTTACTAACGGAAGATGGAGTGAAGTAAGTTGTATCACCTTGCCTTTTAATACGAGCAGTAATACTGTCAAGTTTCATACATTCATAGGATCAAACGACAAGATTCTTGTAACATCATCTATTTGGGGTATGGAGAAGAATAAGAAATGTGTGTCTATTTATTGTTACAACTGGAAAAAGGATACTTGGACAGAGGTTGATGTAAGTGGAATCCCATCCTCAGTTCCACAGCTATGCCCTCGTAGCTTTACTACTACTTTCTCCGAAAGTCTTTCGTCCCTTACCAATCTGAATGCTCTTTGACGCCAACCTAGCAGAGGAATCAACTTCAGTCTATTTAGAAACTTTATTTGCCTTCCTTTTTAACTTATGTTTGCCTTTCGCTTAATGTAACGTGGTACTTTATTTGCATTCCTTTTCAACTTATGTTTGCGTTTCGTTTCATGTAACTAGGTACTTTATTCGCTTTCCTTTTTAACTTATGGTTGGTTTCGTTTCACGTAACTTGGTACTTTATTTGCCTTCCTTTGTAACTTATGTTTGCATTGTTATTTTTTTAATGCAAAAAAACTTATGTTTGCATTCCTTCTCATGTAACTTAGTACTTGTAAGAAAAGAATTAGAATAAATGAAATCTGTTTTCGTACTCCTGGAATTGCTTTAACACATTGTTAGTATATAAATTCTTCATTGTTTATTTAAAATGATGCGAGGGCCGCAAGTCAAAGCCGACGATAGTCCGAAACGATCTGTCGTCACTTCAGTCCTAGGACTAACCTCTTCTCGTGCTGTTTGGAATAGTGTAATACTAAAAGGTAGAGTGCAAAGTAAACTGGTATAGAGTTGAGCATATGCTTCTCTCATGGCTGAATGCCACTCTCACTGAATCTGTCGTCACTTCAGTCCTAGGACTAACCTCTTCTCGTGCTGTTTGGAAGTTCTTGAGCGAGAATTTTCATCCATTAACTTTGCTCGTCTATGAACTTGAAGCTTCAACTTCAAACTGCAAAGAATGGTTCCCTTCCAATACTTCGTCTCAAGTTCTTGAGCGAGAATTTTCCTCCATTAACTTTGCTCGTCTATGAACTTGACGAAACAAGATGCTTGATGCTTACAGCTTACCCACCTTGTGCTGCTATTTACAACCCCATTTCGCTCTCGCATTTCTCTCCACCCCTGTCATTGATTTCCACTAGCAGGAAAATATCTTGCACACTGTTTCCAATTTCGAGCTTTATCAGTGTTATAATTTTCTGGTTAAATTCGCAGTTATTTGTCTGAGCTCTAAATTTCATGGTTTGCCGGACACTTAAATACAAACATAGCTCAGAAAATTATTTTCTTGAACATGTCCTCAATCCAAAGAAAAGTTATTTTATCTGTTTACTTGTAGTATTGAGTTTCTAGGTAGAAATTCGATGTCTATGCTTGTAGTATTATGTTTTCTGCAGCACCTACCGAGTACCGAGGCTAGTCCTGAACAAATTGGAGATTGTTCTTATCGATCTTCGGTACTTATAGGAACAAACATGATACATCATATTAATCAATCTATCCTCTTCACCAGGATTACAAGACAAAACTCCATGAATTCGGATCAACCACTTACCCCGTTCACAAGGATTTAATTTTAATGTAAGGAAGGCATTAAGGATCCTTAATGTGTCAATGTCTGCTTAACAAGTCGGAAAACCTTAATTATCTTTTGATTATTTCACATCTGAAAACCATCACCATATCACAGGAAGGAAAAGTGAGGTGGTTTGAAAATGTATTCTGCTTATTTTTCTATCTTTGTGCTCTAGGGGGTTTCACTAGTCCTTTGGTAACAATGAAAGCTAGTTATCTTATACTATAATGGAAGGTAGTAAACTACATTTTAGGAATTTCGAGTTTTAGTTGTCGAGACGAGGAGCTAGTGTATTGTGTACAGTTCTTGAGTTGTTGGAAATCCGAAGTTCAGGAGCGATATGTTTCCTTGATTTCAAGTGGAAGGAGGGATGATCTCACAGAATTGAGTCGTATAGATAGTAGGATAGTGTAATACTAGAAGGTAGTGAGCTGATGCTTTTCTCATGGCTGAATGCCACCCTCACTCAGTCTGTCGTCACTCAAGTCCTAGGACTAACCTCTTCTCGTGCTGTTGGCAGTTCTTGAGCGAAAATTTTCCTCCAATAACTCTGCTCGTCTATGAATTTGAACCTGCAACTTCAAATTGCTAAGGAAGGTTCCCTTTCAATCCATGTCTCAAGTCTTATCTGACTTTTTTGATGAAACAAGATGGTTGATGCTTAAACGCCTTGTGCTGCTATTTTCAACCCCATTGCGCTCTCTCATTTCTCCAGACCCCTCTCATTGATTTCCACTAGCAGGAAGATATCTTGCACATGCATACGCAGTTGCAGACAAATATTAACCCCTCAATATGCTAACTTTGCACAACTGGGTGCTTTAGGTTACTAATTTTGAGCTTTATCGGTGTTACCACTTTCTGGTTAAATAAGCAGTTATTGATTTTTAAAACGATATTCTTAATCCAAAGAAAAGTTATTTTATCTTTTTACTCTTTAAACTGAGTTCTACTATTGTCCCAAGGTGCTCCGTTACCAGAAAAAATCTCAACAAAACTTTCATATTTAATCAGAAAAGACTTTTGAAGTTATTTCTTTTCTTCTCCTTCTTTTGTTTACTGAGAAAGGAACTATAATGTTCAAGAAATTCGACTTCCCATTTGACATTTCTTTACTGAATCATGCATACTCCAACAAAATAATCATGCTTCCCTCTATTTCGATCTTCTACTAAATCACTCTTCTTCCTCAGAGCTAACCTCTCGGCGACCACAACCACATCAAACCAAAGCTGTACAAATATTGAAAGACGAACTGATTCCCGCTCATAATACAAGTCACCCTAGTTGTAAAAGGTTTTTTTTGTAGATTATTAAATTTCACTCGCTGAGCGAGAAACTGCAGTGAGTTGGGAAAAGAAAGGAAAATGTCTAGCTGACACAATTCTATTTGAGATTTTCGTGACATGGGTCGTTTTTCATTTCCATAATCTTCTATAATCTTCAGTTCCCTTCACTGTTTTAGAGATTTAAAGGTGCGGATCTTGGTGAAGATATGCTGATAATGAATGTGCCATGACAGATATCAACCTAGCATTGTCTAATTTGTATTTCTATAATCTTCAGTTCTCACCAATAATCAGCACAAGAGCATACTCCTCCAACAATATGATGAAAACGATTACTATCCCTTAACGATATTTCTCTTTCGCTAACTTTTGATACAAACTAATGCACAAAGAAACTTTGATGCATGATCCTTTCTCCTAATTACATATGCATGTTGTATCTGTTGGGAAAAACGGACACTTAGGCGCAGCGGAAACAAGAGTTTTTCCCTTTGTGTTAGTTACGAGGATAATATAGAAGAATATGTGGGAGCAATAAACAAAGAACTGAAAGTAAATAAGACAACGATTTTTAACGTGGGAAACCTCCTCAACGTGAGAAGTAAAAACCACGGGACTCGTAGTCCAACCAAATCAACTATGATAGCAAAGTAGTTACAGACTACGTCCAACCGAGACTCAGACCCTTCCCAAAAGAATCAATCTCAAACACGAAGAAACACGGAGAAACCCTCACAAGAAAGAACAAAACAGTCCAGAAATCTGCAGCCCAAAACGACCCTAAATTCTCTAGGATTCCGGCGACCAATCAACGATCCCTCCGTACAAATACTAGATGAATATGTCAAGAACAGTTATGCCAAATTTCAGCTCAATTGGAGAAGAACTCACCGTCGGATTTTCCGAACAACGAAGACTGCGCGTGCTGAAAAAGTTCTGCCCCGCTCTTCTCGGCAACCTCCTTCTCTCCCTTCTTCTCTTGTGCGTTTCTAATTGTGTTCTCCCCTTTGGTGCTTCACACACACATCTAAATTAGGTTAAGGTAGTATTTATAGACTCCCCCTTAATCCTAATTCCACCGTCATAAGTAACCGACCCAAAGAAACTCGACTCGGGTCCGGCTTTGGTTTCCTAATCCAAACCCAACTAGGTTTCCCCACTTGGAGGAAAACCCAACAAACTCCCCCTCCGACTAGGTGGGAGAAACAGCCAGCCCTGTTGTCCCCTTGACAGCCCTGGAAACAGCCAGCTCCGCTTTTCCTCGATTGACCTGAACAACCAGCCCCGCTATCCCTCGACAGACCTCCAGCTTCCCCTTCGGCAGAGCCTTCGTCATCATATCAGCTCCGTTATCGTCTGTATGAACTTTAACCAGCTCTAACTCCTTAGAAGCAACCACATCTCGTATCCAGTGATACCTCACATCGATGTGCTTCGAACGCGAATGAAACGTCGAATTCTTGCCGAGATGTATTGCACTTTGACTGTCACAAAGCAATACATACTTATCTTGATTGAATCCGATCTCCTCAAGATAATTCTTCATCCACAACAACTCCTTACAAGCTTCAGTTGCGGCTATAAACTCAGCTTCAGTGGTAGAAAGTGCAACGCACTTTTGCAGCCTTGACTGCCATGCTACAGCTCCCCCTGCAAATGTTACCAAGTAACCCGAAGTAGACTTCCTGGAATCAACATCCCCAGCCATATCAGCGTCAGTGTAATTGACCAGTAGTGGCCCATCACCTCCGAAAGTAAGCTTCAAACCAGAAGTCCCTCGAAGATATCTCAAAATCCACTTCACTGCAGCCCAGTGTTCCTTCCCCGGATTAGAAAGAAACCTACTAACAGTACCAACCGCATGAGCTATGTCAGGTCTGGTACACACCATAGCATACATCAAACTACCAACTGCAGAAGCATATGGAACCATCTCCATAGCTTCCAGCTCTGAATCTGTACTCGGACTATGTTGACTGCTCAATCTAAAGTGTCCAGCAAGAGGAGTGCTGACAGCTTTAGATTTGTCCATGCAAAACCTTTGAAGTATCTTCTCAATGTACTTTTCCTGAGATAAGTGAATCAACCTGTTCTCTCTATCTCTAACAATTCTTATACCAAGAATCTGCTTCGCTGGACCCAAATCTTTCATGTCGAAAAACTTGCTGAGCTGCTTCTTCAACTCCAGAATTCTCCTCGAATTTCTCCCCACAATCAACATATCGTCTACGTACAACAGTAAGATGATAAAATCACCTTCACCAAACCTCTGAACAAACACACAATGATCTGAAGTAGTCTTGTTATAACCATGCTCCCCCATAACTGACTCAAACTTCTTATACCACTGTCTCGGTGCCTGTTTCAATCCATAAAGGCTTTTCTTCAAGCGGCAAACATAGTCCTCTTTGCCCTTCTTCACAAAGCCTTCCGGTTGCATCATGTAAATCTCTTCCTCCAAATCCCCATGGAGAAAAGCAGTCTTTACATCCATTTGCTCCACCTCTAGATCAAGGCTCGCTGCCAATCCAATTGCAACCCGAATGGATGACATCTTCACAACAGGAGAGAATATTTCATCGAAATCTATTCCCTTCCTTTGGCTGAATCCTTTCACAACCAACCTAGCCTTGTATCGAGGGAGCAACATGGTCTCCTCATGCTTAACTCTATACACCCACCTGTTAAGCAATGCCCTCTTACCTTGAGGCAACTTCACCAGCTCAAACGTATGGTTCTCCTCCAGAGAATCCATCTCGTCTCTCATGGCCTTCCACCATTCATGTTTATGTTCATCTTCCAAAGCTTCGCTAAAGCTTTCAGGTTCTCCTCCATCAGTAAGTAACACATACTCACTAGGATCATACCTTGTCGAACGTCTCAGACCTCTCTCAGATCTCCTAACAGTAGGGAGGTTCTCGGTAGTTGGTGTTCCATCATGATCGTCACCATGATCACCAGTACCATCTTCTTGTGCGGGAGCATCAGCACCGGGTGTATCAACTTGAACCTCAACCTCGACATGACCATCGACAGATGTAGAAGGAGCAACCTCCAAATCAATCAAACCTTCATAACCTTGAGCTGGATTTCCGGACTTGTCAATGTCCTTAATCGTTTGATCTTCCATGAACACAACATCTCTGCTCCTGATGAGCTTCTTCTCCACTGGGTCATAGAACCTATACCCAAAATCATCCTGACCATAACCGACGAACACACACTGTCGCGATTTCATCTCCAGCTTCGACCTTTCATCTTTGGGAATGTGGACAAACGCCTTACACCCAAAGACCTTCAGATGCCCATAAGAAATATCCTTACCGGTCCATACCCTTTCTGGACTATCACCCTCTAACGGAGCACTGGGTGACAGGTTCAACACATGAACAACCGAGCTCAAAGCTTCTCCCCAGAAAGTCTGTGCCAAGCCTGACTGTGAAATCAAACACCTAACTCTCTCGACAATCGTCCTGTTCATCCTCTCAGCCAACCCATTCAACTGTGGAGTCTTGGGTGGCGTCTTTTGATGCTGAATACCGTGTTCTCTACAGTAAGCATCAAATGGTCCATAATACTCTCCACCATTATCACTGCGAATGCACTTCAGTTTCTTACTTGTCTGTCTCTCAACCGATGCCACAAACTGCTTGAAATAACCCAAAACCTGATCTTTGGACTTCATAAGATAAACCCACAACTTTCTAGAGTGATCATCAATGAACGTAACAAAATATGATGCACCACCAAGAGATTTTGTCTTCATTGGACCACATACATCTGAATGCACCAGATCAAGTATCCCGGGTTTTCTAGAAGATCCAGAAGACTTGAACGAGACCCTGTGTTGTTTCCCTGCAAAACAATGTTCACACTTTTGTAATTGCAAACCAGAAATACCTGTAATGACATCCCTCTTGGATAACACAGACAATCCCTTCTCACTGATGTGACCGAGTCTCTTATGCCATAACTCCATGGCATCATCATTCTCCACTGCATTAACTGCATCCATGGAGACCTTAGCTTTCATCCAGTAGAACGATGAAAACTTATCACCTCGAGCCACCGCCATTGAACCCCGTGAAAGTTTCCACTTACCCCCTCCGAATAAGCTATAGAAACCCTCATCATCAAGTCTCCCTGTAGAAATCAAATTCAACCGAATGTCTGGGACATGCTTAACTCCTTTAAGCAACAACCTAGTACCAATACTAGTCTCCAAGCAAATATCACCAATGCCAACAACCTGAGCCAAACCATCATTACCCATCTTCACAGAACCATAACTACCCGAAGAATAGGAATAGAACAAATCCCGTTGTGATGTAGCATGAGTAGTTGCTCCACTATCAATAACCCAACTGGATTCATGGCATGCAACATTAATAGCATCACTCTCACAGAGTATAAGAAACTCATCTTCAGTAACAGTTACTCTCTCTCCACTATCTTCTTGCTTCTTTCCTTGCTTACTCTCTTTCTGTAACAACCAGCAATTCTTCTTTAAGTGCCCTCTCTTATGACAGTAATGACACTCCACATTAGCAAACTTGTTAGATTTGCTTCTGCTTCTGTTCTTCTTCGATTCTCTATGTGAACTTCTCCCCCGCGATTCAGTAACCAGCACATCTGAACTCAAAGAACTAGGATTTGACTGCCTCCTAGATTCTTCATTCAAGATACTGTTCTTCACTAAATCCATTGAGATAACTCCTTCGGAAGTAGAGTTACAAAGAGACATCCTGAACACCTCCCAAGAATCTGGTAACGTACCAAGAAGCCATAAACCATGAATCTCCTCATCAAAGTTTATTCCCATATCAGATAGTTTGTTGAGTAACCCCTGGAACACATTCAAGTGATCAGTCATGGGAGTTCCCTCTCGATATCTTAACTCGAGCAATTTTTTCATCATGTACATCTTATTATTTCCTGTCTTCCGAGCAAACAACTGCTCCAGCTTCAACCACAACGAACGAGCATTAGTCTCATTCTCAATATGATGTAACACATTATCATCTACCCATTGCCTTATCAAACCGCACACTTGACGATTTAGCAATGTCCACTGATCATCAGTCTTCTCATCGGGTTTCTTCTCATAAAACACCGGAGCGTGAAATTCCTTCACAAAGAGCAAGTCTTCCATCTTACCCTTCCATAGATGATAATTAGCACCATTCAAACTTATCATTCTACCCATATTTTCGATCACTAACACAAACAAACCAATAACCAAAGTTATCACAATCCAAAGAACTCTCTAACCTGGAGCTCTGATACCACTTGTTGGGAAAAACGGGCACTTAGGCGCAGCGGAAACAAGAGTTTTTCCCTTTGTGTTAGTTACGAGGATAATATAGAAGAATATGTGGGAGCAATAAACAAAGAACTGAAAGTAAATAAGACAACGATTTTTAACGTGGGAAACCTCCTCAACGTGAGAAGTAAAAACCACGGGACTCGTAGTCCAACCAAATCAACTATGATAGCAAAGTAGTTACAAACTACGTCCAACCGAGACTCAGACCCTTCCCAAAAGAATCAATCTCAAACACGAAGAAACACGGAGAAACCCTCACAAGAAAGAACAAAACAGTCCAGAAATCTGCAGCCCAAAACGACCCTAAATTCTCTAGGATTCCGGCGACCAATCAACGATCCCTCCGTACAAATACTAGATGAATATGTCAAGAACAGTTATGCCAAATTTCAGCTCAATTGGAGAAGAACTCACCGTCGGATTTTCCGAACAACGAAGACTGCGCGTGCTGAAAAAGTTCTGCCCCGCTCTTCTCGGCAACCTCCTTCTCTCCCTTCTTCTCTTGTGCGTTTCTAATTGTGTTCTCCCCTTTAATCCTAATTCCACCGTCATAAGTAACCGACCCAAAGAAACTCGACTCGGGTCCGGCTTTGGTTTCCTAATCCAAACCCAACTAGGTTTCCCCACTAGGAGGAAAACCCAACAGTATCCATATCACATTGAGTTGGATGGCGAAAAGAATTAACACGAAGATAATCTAAAAATACCTGATTGTAACATGTTTGCAGAAAGATCCAAAGCATCAAATACCAAACCCTCTTTGAGAATAAGCTGAAGTCAAAGCAGTCCAAGAAATTACAAAATTACAAGTCTAGTTTCAAGATAAACAGGAGGTAAATAACGAGTTTTAATCATGTGTCCATGAACTCTTTTCCCCTCTCTAATAGCTTTCTGATTTATACACAAATTTAGCAGGGAATCATGGCTTTCAGATTTCATTATTTCTCTTTGTTTTGACATCTCAAACAGAGCTTCATTTAATTGACTGTTGATGCACATAAGTTTTATATTTGAATTTCACGGGGAAGTGAAGGTTGTTTCAAGAGAAAATTGGGTTGTTGAGAATTTGAGGCATTTGAAATTCTTAAAGTGGAAGAGAAAGCTAGTAGGTTTGAGAAGCATTTTATAGGACGGAATGGAAATTCTTTAGATACATTTTACCGCCCAAACTTGACTTCACATATTTAAGTAAAAGTTATCTCCATCAAAATGTTAAATACTTACAAATCATTTATTAGTTATTAACTTATATAAATACTTCGTAATTTTAGCTACTTTAGTACTAGTTTATAAGTAAATAACCTAGCTACTTAAATTTTTGGGTTTTTTGGGCTTACCTCCTCAAAACTAATCGGTAATTGAGTTTATCCCCTTCAGTAATTAGTAATTGAGCTTACCCCCTTGAATTTAGTATTTTTAGCAAAACTACAAAGGACATGTTTGGCATGGGATGATAAAATTACAAGTTACAACCAAACTCAATCTTTACTAATAGTAATTGTTTTTGCTAGTCACATTTATTTCAAGTACGCCAAACACAACCTTTGTGGGTAGTTATTTTTTTAAAGATTAAAATCAACCATTAGATTGTGAGATTAGAGACATAAATACGACGGACACGAATATCTAATGATAAATCTACAGTCGAGCTCAAAAAAGGGCATTGTGTTTTATATATATATATATATATGTATATATTCTCATTATTTTTTTTCCAAAGTTAATATGCATTTTCTTTCCTAATTTCTGTAAGTACGTAAACTGTAGTGATTTTTTTTCAAGGCATAAGTAACTCTCATTCTTGTAACATAAAATTTACATATGTTATTTTTTATATAATTCAAATATCTATAAGATCAGTCGTTAACTGCAGTCAACGCGATTAACATGTTAGCAGTAGTCATTCTGGTTGAAAATGTCACTATAAACTATATAAATCACTCGATTAAAAGTCACATCAAGACTTTCAGACATTCGACAATGGTTTAATACAACTAAAAGTGTCTCCAGAAGAAAAAAATTATGAATCCGTCACTGCATCTAATAATGGAGGAATCTGCTAACATACATTATTTGAGCAGAAAAATTTTCTGAATCCGTCACGTATATAATCATAATCGATAACTAACTCCAACCTCTTCGATACTCGTCTTCATTCAAAACCAATCAAAATTACCTCTAATATAGCTACTTTTTTTTTTTGTTGTTGAAAGCTCTAATATAGCTACTTGGAGGAAGCATCCATCTAGTTTCCTTGTTTATCTTAACAGCCAAAGCTACATCTTTTTAAATGAAGTGAAACAAATTAATTTTTAATTTAAATTGGTTTTTTTTTTTTTTTGCAAACATAACATCTATTGATTTAAAACATTGTTTGAGATGCTACATCGAGATAACCGGCAGTTAGGAAAGCAGTTAATAATACAAGTTTTGCTTCTCCTAGAGTTCACAGCTAGGTTATGAGATAAGCTGTTAAACTTACGACTAATATATACAAAAGATAGTTTTTCAAAAGATGAAGTAAGGCTCCTGATTTCTTTCAAAACATGAGTTGAAGTCCAGTGAGTAGAGTGCTTTCTTCGATTAAGATAGTTGTTAATATTCGTCGAGTCACCTTCCAAAATGACCTGCTTGAGATGATGATCCATAGCCCATCGAACACCATGCAGGCAAGCCTTGCTTTCCCCTTCATCTACTGACCTGCTGAAGTATGAGCAGGATTCTCTTGCGAGTTGGTTTCCTGTGGAGTCTGAAACAACAATGGCAACATAAGTATTAAGAGTTGATTTGTCCCAAGCTGCATCATAATTAATTTTAAGACATCCTGGAGGAGGGGGTGTCCATTGAGAAGCTGTTGATGAACTGTTCTGTGTATAAGTCTTCAAAAGCATTGTTTGATGGGTCATATAGCTGTTAATTATAGGGAGGAGATGATCCACATTAAGCTCAATGCCTTTGAATATTATATCACATCTGTGTTTCCATAGAATCCAAGTAGTGATAGAGATGTTTTCAAGATGAGTTAGAGAGTTTGAGTGATCAGAAGAGCTATCCAAATTGTAATAGGCCATGCACCATTCAATAGTGTTACTCGGTTCAGATTGAAATGGATAAACTAAACCCACTTTTTGTAACAATTCTCTAGTATACTTGCATTCTTGGATGAAATGAAGGGGAGTTTCCTCTAATTCTTTACACATTGGACACAGAGGTAAGATTGTTGTTGAGTAAGAATTCAGAAGAGTATTAATAGGGAGTATATTCTGAGTTAGCTTCCATAAGAAAAGGATTATTCTGGGATGCAATCTCAGTTTCCACAAGAGTTTCCAAAAAACAGTATTGGGATCTGGTGACACACTTGTATTGTGAATGAGATGTTTATAAAGAGATGAAACAGAGAAGGTACCAGATTGAGATAAACTCCATTTTTGAGTATCAGCTGTACCAGTAATAGGAATGGTTAGGATTTTGTTGATGAGGCTTGGGGGAAAGAGTTGGATAAGGATTGTCTGATTCCAAGAGTTAGTAGTTGTGATGAGTTGAGAGACTTTGTGATAACCTCTGTGAAGGAGGGGTAATCCAAGTGGCAGTTCTCCTGGTATCCATGAGTCGAACCATATGTCAATCAAAGATCCATTGCCCACCTCCCAAGTAATGTAAGAATCCACCAGGTGTTGGTTTTTGCATATGTTCTTCCAAACCCAAGATGCATTAGAAGGGCAATTAAGCCCACCCTTAGGTTGAAATTTGTATTTGCTTTGTAAGAACTTAACCCATGTAGAATCTTGTTTTTTCCTTAATTCCCAGTTCAGCTTACTTCTCAAGGAGATGTTATCTAATTGAACATTTCTAAAGCCCAAGCCACCCAAGGATTTGGGTTTGCATATGGAATTCCAGTTTTTGAGATAGAGAGTGTTTGAGTTTGGTTTTTTCCCCCACCAGAAATCTCTCTGAAGAGATGCTATGTCCTGTTTAATCTTGCAAGGAAGGTTAAATATAGACATCTGGTATCTTGGGGCAGCAGACAAGGAAGATCTGATGAGCTCTCCTCTGCCTGCCTGAGATAGGGTGTTCTTCTTCCAAGAGGCTAATTTAGTCTTCAGTTTTTCTAAGAGTGGAAGAAAAGTTTTAATCTTCTTTCTTCCAATGAAGATATTAGAACCTAAATATGGATCTTCCTGGTTGATAGGCCTAACTTTGAGAATTCTGGAAACTATTCTACAATGCTTGTTGTGAGCATTAGAACTAAAGAAGATACCACTTTTGTTAAAATTAATCAGCTGCCCAGAGTAAGACCCAAAAGTGTTAAGTAAATCAAGGAGATGATGCACTGATGGTATATCCATTTTAAGAAAAAGCAGGCTATCACCTGCAAAAAAGAGATGAGAAATAATTGGTGAGTGAAGGGATTGTTTGAATCCTTGGAGATGACCTGTGGTTTGAGCTCTAAATAGCATTCTGCTGAGGAATTCCATGCAGATAATAAATAGATAGGGAGAGAGAGGGTCTCCCTGTCTAAGTCCTCTTGAAGGTCTGAAAGATGGTCCTGGAATTCCATTGAGTAAAACAGAAGTGGTGGTTGTAGAGATACATTGAGAGATCAATGAACAAAAAATATCAGAGAAGCCCAAGTTGGAAAGAATGTTCAGAAGAAAAGACCATTCTATTCTGTCAAATGCCTTGCTCATATCCAATTTGAGTCCAAGATACTTATGTTTGCCTTTCAATAACTTCATAGAATGTGCTATTTCAGTAGCAAGAAGAATGTTGTCTGACCCATGCCTACCAGGAACAAAAGCACTTTGAAGAGGACTGATAAAAGTATCCAAGTAAGGTTTTAGTCTGTTAGCAAGGAGTTTGGATATAATTTTATAAGTACTGTTGCAGAGGCTTATTGGTCTAAATTCTGAAGGTGATATTGGGTTTTTTGTTTTTGGGATTAGAGCTATATGAGTATGATTTATCTCCTGAGCAATAACCTTAGTAGTGAAGAAATTTTGGACCATATTAATGACATCAGAGGAAACAGTCTCCCAATTTTGATGAAAGAAGGAAGGTGAATAACCATCTGGCCCTGGTGATTTGTCTGCTTTTAGTTGATGGACTGTGTATTCAATTTCCTCCTCCATAGGTATAGATGTTAATAACTGGTTGATATTATCAGTTATTATTGGTTGGAACAGTTCTGCTATAAGAGGAGTATCAGGGGGTTTAATAGTTGTGAGGATGGAAGCAAAGTGATTGAATAGTATGGATTCCATACCACTATTGTGTACCACCCAGTTTCCTAGCTCATCTTGAAGTCCTTTGATTCTATTATTTCTAGCTCTTGAGGCAGCCATAGCATGGAAAAACTTAGTATTTCTATCTCCCAATGAAACAATATTATCCCTAGACTTGAGTTTCCAAAATCTCCCCTGTTGGTCTAATAGAGAATTTAGGTGTTTGAGAAGGTCAGAGTATTCTATGTGATTTGCACATCTATCTAATCTTGAAGAACATTGAGAGATTTGAGTTTGAAGGTTGTTATAATGATATTTGTTCCAATGTTGTAAGATGGGTTGCAATTGAATAAGCTTTTGATGGACCTTAATTGAAGGAGATACTGCCATTTCAGTGTTCCAATGATTTGTGATGATAGAAGAGAAATCCCTATCTTGAAACCAAATTGGGTTATACCTAAAAGGTTTCTTACCTTGTGAGTCAGGTATGGTGGTGTTGAGAAGGATAGGGGAGTGATCTGATCCCAACCTTTGGAGATGTGTGACAAGAGAGTGAGGGTATAAGTCAAACCATTCTTGAGTACCTAAAGCTCTGTCTAAATGTTGTTGAACTAGGGAATTACCTTGATGATTATTGGACCAGGTGAATGGTGATCCAACATAAGGTACCTCTACAAATCCCAAGTCCAGAATATTAGATGTCATGGTATGAATTTGGGTACTAGACAAATGATTTCCACCTTCTTTTTCATTGGAATGGAAGATAATATTCAGGTCTCCTATGATCAGTTGGGGTGGGTATCTATGGTTGGAGTTCTGCATATAATAGTTGAAACTTTTCCAGAAATCCCTTTTAAGAGCACTATTGCTTTCCCCATACACAAAAATAATTGAAGTTTGAATAGTATCTTGAGGTACAGTAGCTTGGATGTGGATCCAATGTTTACATTGGTATATAATTTTGATGCCCAAGGCTTGCCTATACGCCAACATGAGTCCCCCACTGAGTCCTTCTGGTGGGATTGTGATAGAAGCATCAAAGTATTGGTTTGACAAGTATTGAGATATAAATTGATCTCCTTGTTTTGTTTCACTAAGAAATAGGAAGTCTGGATTATGTTGCCTTATCAACTTGTTCAGATGATGCTTAGTAATTTTACTTCCTAGACCTTGACAATTCCAGCTTAGAATGGATAAAGGATACTTAGAAGCCATATCAGGAATGATGATGATTGTATATATAATGTTTATCAAGAAATAATAAAAAGAGTTACTAATATAGTTAATAGTAATCTGAATAAGAAAAGGAAGCTTTACCTGAGTATTGGTAGTTGGTGGTGTGTTTGTTGCTCCATTGGTGTTGGTTTGACTTTGAATCACAGAGCTTCCTTGTCCTTGAGAGATGATATTCATATTGCACTGAGTATTCTGAGTTGAGGTGGCTGGAGAATTCAAGACAGAGACCTTACTGTTGTTAACCTTTTCTGCTGTTTTGGGCTTATAATTTCTATATCGTTTTGGCTTGCTTTGGTTCTTACCAACCTCTGAAGGCACTCCATAAATAGAATCAAAATTGATGTCAGGGAAAGAGGTAGGAATATAGGGTAAGTCTGAGACATTGCATGGTGCACAGGAGAAAGGACGATCAATTCCTATTGAGGTGATTGGTGTTGTATTAAACTCCATTGTCCAAGGATGATTTAAGTGATTCATTGAGGAATTGTCCTTATGCTTTTTCCAGAGCTGTTCCAACCCAACCAGGAAGGATTCTGTATCTTCAAAAATAGTGGCCTTGACAAGGCTTTCATCACTAAGAAGTTTCCTCTTTTCACGGATGTCCATACCAGAATAGTCAGGGTAATACATGGGTTCTTTACCTTTGCCTTGAGTGGTGATGGGAAGTGGGTGGGTAGAATGGCCCACGGAACTAGGTTCTTGAATAGAAATACCTGCACTCTTCTTATTCATAACCTGATGAGTGGATTGTTGTTTAAGAAAAGGTTTTGTCCAATTTGGAAGGATTGGTACTTGGGGCTGAAGTCCTCTGGTAGTGTGAACAATAGGAGGAGTTTCAATTGTGGAAGTAATAGGTGTTGGTTCTTGTACAGAGCAGTTTGTAGTTGGCATTATGGTGGTTATGAGAGAAGGGTTGGAGTACAAGATAGATTCAAGAGTTGTGGGTAAGCTAGAAGTACCAGTTGACAGGAGATGATGGTCATCAGGATCTTGACATGGGTAAGGGGAGTGGTCAATAATCCTACAATATAAACATGTAGATTTAGGAAATGGTTTAGTATATCACTTTCTGGTCGGTGCTAAACTGAAGGTGAGATTGGTAATTGGGCTGGATAAAGGTGGAGATGGTAGTGATATCAATCGGAATAAAACCCTAAATAGAAGTAACTGACGCCTCACAAGAAATACAATAAACAAATGAAAAGAATAACAGTGAAAGAACCGTTTTGTCAGACACTCACAAAGTGACATTAGAGGAGACCCAAGACCAGATCAAAGAGGAGATCAGAAATTTTTAAGAGTGGGGGCACTTTTGTTTTATAATCAATGAAAGAACTGTAGGGTTTTATACCCTTCTACTAGTGTTTATAGCGGAAATATGACATCTAATGTCTACACTAGTATTCCCAGGATCACATGCAAAACTAGTAATTAATCTAATGGAGATAGTGGATTACCTTAATCGCTTTTCCCTCAAACTAGTTGAATTGATTGAAGAAGACCAAGAGCTTCAAGTGTAGCTCCTCTACTTGGGACACGAGCAATCAATTTGATCTCCCACCTTGTTGTATAGCTAGCACACCAATGGTGGTTGGATAATAAGAAGACCTTCTTCTTGCTTGACTAGATAGATAGTTAATGGGAATTAGCTCACTTTCTCCTCTCTACTTGATGTGGTAGAGTAAGAAAGCTTAGAGAGAAATTCCACACCTTATTCTCTGCCCTAAGAGTGTTTATATAGAACCCTAATAAGAATCCACCTCCTTTTAGGTTTCCCAAAACACCCTTTAAAATAAGATTTAGGGAAATAGTCGAAAATAGCAACTATTGGTATTTTCTCAATTCCCTAAGGAGATGACGTCCAAACCCAGCCAAAATTGGCAGATTTAATGTTCATAACATAAGGAAACGTCCCTCCAAAAATCAGCCCAATCCGAGCCCTAAAAGTGCCCGAATCGGCCTAGGCCCAAAAACCCTGCTTTTGGCCTTTTTGTACTATCTTTGCCTAATTCCTTTTTAGGCCTATGAGATATGTTTATGGGACACTCCCATGATTATATCTCACTCCCACTAGTCATATCCTAGATCAATTTGTCACTCTTATGTGTAACCCGTTGTAGGATCCGATCGAAGTTAGCCGCGAATTACTTCGTAATTCGACGATCGTAGTTGGTCTCTAGCTACAACTCTACGATCCCTAAATCAATCGGACTTGATGATCTTCCACATCAATTGTCCTATCCGACAAATTGTTCGCATTGTCACCTTGGTCGAAGGACATCTCCTTCAACTCCTTCAGACTCCCACTTGGACTTAGAACAAGTGCAATGCCTCGATTCCCGTGTCAATTTAGTATCCCATCTGATACGTCACGTCATTCAGACTTTCTTGATATCCGAGTACAACTGTAAAAGACAAACGATTAACTTTTAATCCGTTTGAGCGCGGCCACGCATTTTCAGTTGCTACTCATCAAGTGGCCTTGAGACACTTTGTACCTAATGTGATTAGGGTGACACAATCCATTCTTGCGCTCCCACTTAACTTCATGTCTATCCTGTCCTTCCCAGTGTCCGCCTTTATAACCTCCTTTTACGGCGCGGCGTTTAACGGAACCAAAGTCGGGCATTCCTTACATAAGATGAGTGGAGCACTCATGTTTTGAGGAATCTCTCCAATTGTCTTTATGAGAAGTATTGACGTTCATCACGAGTGATGTACTTCTCATTTGAGGGTTATCCAGTGTATAAACCTTTTACACACTCACGTAGTCGAATAGAATATACTATTCCTATAGCCCATGAAACTGCGCTATCCCATCGACTCCCGTGCTAGTCTTCGTGAGTCATTGTTGTCCATGCAATGACCTGGACCAGGGATTCGATAATAAATATTTCAAGTTCACTTAATAGGGTTTCATTCATCAGATCACGTATCTGACAAACCTATTCGGAATGTTTTATCATCAATGGACTGTCGTTTAAATACTAAACCAAATTTAGACGACTTGTGAAATAACTCTATTATTTCTGATAACGAGAGTTGTAAATCTGAGCCTCTTCCGTAAAACTCTTTTTACCCACTCAGTTTTACTCGTCGAGGTTTAAAATTATACCTCATGCCTTAGACTGTGTATGAATCTCATACTATGTCTTAGGTGACAGTTCAGTTTGACTACCGTGGTAGTCGGTTTTAAACTTTGCTAATTATCAATTAATTTGAAGACGGTTATCTTCAACCTTGATAATTTCTAATAACTTTTACTAGAGTTAAGGCTTTTAATTCTTTATGTAGTATTTGCAACAGTTCCCGGCTTAAACACTTTTAGCCTACTTTCCTTCCATGTCTGAAAGTTTGCTACGATGACATGTTCAATTTTGTACTACTTCATCCTTTAGCCTTCTAGGATGTACTAAGTAGTGTTTCGGTTTTCCAATCCGAATTCGGATGTTTAAATGCTAATCATGTCCAACATGATTGACTTTATGTTTTCGAACATAAATGTCTCTCTCATGCGTGCTAGCTCATCGGTGTCTTTTCAGACTCCGATTTTTGCAACGCCCTCTGTCATGAGTTTTTGGGTCGAAATTCTTTTAGACTTTCCGAGTCTTAGATTTTCTGTTTCGGATCTCAAGCATCTCAGCGTACTGAGTCTCTCTAATCCTATCATCCTTTTGATCTATGCTTATAGATCTTCAGATGCCCAAAATGGCATTTTATCCTTTTGTGTGTGGTCCTTTATTGAGTCAGTTCGTTACTGTTATACAACACCTTATGTCGTACTCAATCTTTTGTATGTACTCTGCATACGGACCCGGAAGGTTTGTTTACTCCCACTTACCTTCTTGAAATTTCGTGATTCAAGATTTTCTTCATTCCTCAGGAATCAAACTTCTTTGATTGCCTTTTGAATCGAAGATTCTAACTCTTGCGTGCTTTTAATCCGTCGATAGATTTCTTAAGCATGCTTGTGGACATAACTTGATTGGAAGAATCTTTATTCTTCTTGTCTCGTTTCGGGAAACATGAATGTTTCCATCCTTCTCAGTTTTCTATTTTGGAAAACCAATTTAGGTCTTCTGTTGACTTAAATTATCAAGCTTCATGTCTTGACGAGATATGGATTCCACGATGATTTTGGCTTCTAGCCAAAATCTAGAGTCAGTTTCCGTTTCTGCGCAGGTCTTTTATCTCTTCAGAAATAACCTTTATTTTCTGAGTCTTTAAGATTTTATTTTGACCTTTCAGGGCTTTTGAACAACAATTTGGAGTTATCTCAACTACTTTGAGATATTCCTTTAGAGACACTTTCACTCGCTTTGAGAGTTCTCCTGCGAATGACATTCGCTTTTGTGCGGTGGGTTTACAAGATCATATCTTTAACCTTTCCTTTTCCGAGGAGCCGCAGTTTGTTGCTCTTGGTCGAATTTAATCGTCTTGTACAAGTTTTCATGATTGTTCTTCATGACTCTTCATGATTTTTCTCATGATCGAATTAAATCGACTTGTACTTTTCTCCCACTTATTCTTGTAATAATTAGTGTTTTTCTCCCAGACTACTAGGTGCGCTAATTATTAGAAGAATACTATCATGAGCAACAAACACTTTGTTCTCTTGATTGGTTATGGAAGAAGCCCAAATTTCTTTCAAAAAGAAATTGCGTCAGATATTAGCTAGTTTTTTTTTTGTAACGCTGTTACAAGTTTTAGCCTTTAAACGGACTTTGGTAAGTATGAAAACGATCGTTTCTAGAATATGTCCAAATTATACGGAAGACTGGCTTAAACCCATCTTTGATCGAATTATGCATAGAAATGTTCGATTACTCCCACTGAATCCACCATCCCTCAGATGTGTTCCATGGAGCGAGTTGGGAAACGGTTTCTCAACTCCTTTGATGGTTATCAAGTATTTTAATCAAGTTTTTACCACTCCAATCTAATCGGATGACTTAAACTCTCTGGTCAAAATGATTCTTTTACTTCGGTTTGTACTTTGTTTGAACCTTTCAAACATTCCGACTTATACTTTATGATTTGTACGTTTCCATACTTCATGAAGTTGTCAGAGTACGTATTTGAAGTTTCTCTCGTTAGCTTCTGCAAGTAAACTTATAGGTCTGCATAACACTGTATGAGTCCTAATAGATTACCAGTCTCTATGCCTTTTGAAAAGGGTGACTTTGTCAATTCAGTCCTTAAGACCTAATTGACAATGCTGAAGTTTAATGAGTTTGAATCTCTTGATTTTAGCCATTATCAATGTTAACCTTCAGTTAATTTTACCACTGGTTTAAAACATCATATGTTTCTAGAAGAACAAAATAATCACTATTAAGTTCTAAGCTAGATCAGTGTCTAAAAGAAGACTTTGATCCCTTTCAGCATCCCTAGCATTACTGCTTCTGCTCCCTCTTGGATCTTTACTTCTTTTAGTCAAGTATGTGATTTCCTTGAGCTTTACGGAGCCGCACATCCGGTTTAAAATACCTGATGAAGGAATTTTACGATACTTGTTTTTAACTTTGTTAACAAGGATACGGAACCGGAATTCATAATTCCATTCCATTTGTCCTCCAGGTGCTAAAGGTAGTTTCCTTTTAAATGGTCTAGCCATTATTTTAGAAACATTCACAGTAATGAGGAATACTCTTGATCATGTACTCGGCAACTGCTTTTCTTTGATCAAATGTTTGTCTCACTTGACTGATCCTTTTGCCCTTTTGAATCTCAAGATCTCTTTCTTAGATTCTTTGTACCAAATCTCAAGAACCTTTCTTAGACTGGATATTCCCGTATGTTCTGCTCAGTTTGTTTGTAACAACCTGAGTGACTCATCTAAGATGTATTCTGTTGTCTTCCCTTAGGATGATTTTCAGATTGCCTTGGAGGTCTCGTACCTCTCCATTTATGACTTCTGTAGGAATTTCTTCCTTAGTTTGTCTTAATGGTTATGCTAGCATTCATTACTCTTCCAAAGAGAATTTTATATGATTGCTTGCAAATGGCTTTTGACCTTCTCTTGTATGAGTCAACATTGGGATTGGGTATTCTAGTGACCTTCCTTTTGAATCTGAGAACTATTCTCGGATTCATTCTTCCATTCTAGGAAGTGGATCAGCACCTCCCTTAGGTGTGATTCAAAGTTGAAACCGTTTTCATGTGTCATCTTAATTCTACATAAAGAAATGGCAAAGTTTAAAAACTCGTTATCGTTTTTGAAAAACTTAGTTTTCCCACATTATTCAATAAAAATCGTCCCCGATTGAATAAGTGATTCCAAGACCCCAGTTCTTCGGAGTAAAGCGGACGAAGGCCCTACCCTTTGACTCCGTCGTTCCGGGTGAGTGAACTACTTCACTGATCATACCTTATGACTCTTGGTTGATAGATTTCATTAATGAATGACTAATCTATCCTTTTGCCTCGAGTATCCAAGACTCTCTTGCTGATCTCGTTGAGTAGAACCATTTAGACGTGTAGGCCTCTTCTATAGACCTACCCGCATTGTCCCAAGGTAGAGGAGGTACTCTGCGAAGGCCGACCCACCTTCCTCGAACAAGGGCGCAACGAGTGTCTTAATCTGGATAGGCGATTACTCAAGATTACTTTTGGGGACTTTTACGCTAGTCTGGCGTTTGTTATAGTGAACTATTTAGCCTAACTAACATCCACGACATAAAGCGTAAATAAGTAAGTAAATGCGCGCGAGAAAGTAAATCAAGCAGACATGGATCCTAGTATGGCCCCTAACCTAGAAGATCTAATCTCCTTTGGTTTTCTTCTTGTTTCGCCTTTTGGTTCGTCTAGATCTCCATCCTTGAACCTCCATTGATTTCTCCCACTCGCCTTTGGATTCCATCCTTGAGTTTTCTTCAATGGACTCATTGACCCTAAACTCTAATTACAAGACTCTAACGATTCGCAGATCGTATAAACTTGAAATTAAAATTAATTACAAAGCATGCACCCATCCGTGCTTAAAACAAGAATAAAGATATAAATCTATGGCCATACTAGTTTCCCGCATTCACATCACATGCAATCATATAATATATCAAGGCTAAGAATTATATATGCATGATTATCTTGGGAGATACTTTTGTTGACATCACATGTCACATTACGGACCTTAAGTCTAAATTCGAAGAATTCAACTAGTGGTGCGTTCCGGTTTTATCTTTTATGATTTCTAAAATCATCTTTAAGAAAAACTCCGTTTCGGGTTTTGAAAGCCCGGGTCAATTTCGGAAAAACATTGGTTCGATTCTTAATGATTTCATAAATCAATTTAAAGAGAAATCCGTTTTGGCCTTCTGGATGGCCCGGATTGATTTTGGAATTATTTGGTTGGAATCGGAAGAAATTTTGGCAAAAACTCCCACTCGAATGATGGTTCCTTTTTATGGTCCGAAAAGCCTCGAAAAAGCCCGGGACAAGTCCTAGACAAGTCCCGGCCCAAGCCCAGAAAAGGGCTCGGACAAGGTCCGGACATAGCACGGCCCATAGGCCGGCATGTCCTGGCCGAAACCTATCAAGGCCTGGTCTCGTCCTGGCCGGAGCCAGGACGCTAGTCCATGTACCAGACGCGTCCTAGACGTGTCTGGTGCTGGACCGGACCAGCACTAGGTGTCTCGGACTAGTCCGAGACACCCAGAACCTCCCAGACGCGTCTCCAAGACGCGTCTGGTCGAGTGCTCTGGACGCGTCCTAGACGCGTCCAGGAAGCTCCCTCCGCAGCTGCTGGTCGCGTCTCCAAGACGCGTCCCAACAGCTGCTCTGGACGCGTCTTCAAGACGCGTCCAGAAGCTTCTGTCGCAGCTGCTGGTCGCGTCCTAGACGCGTCTCAGCAGCTGCTCTGGATGCGTCCAGAGGACGCATCCAGGAGCTCCCGGTCCGGCCAGGAAGCTTCCTGGCCGGACACTAGGGTTTTTCAAAACCCTAGTTTCCAAAAAATTTTTTTCTTTTGCAACTCTAAGTTGCTATTTTCCAAATTTAAAACTTTTCTTAAAATTTTGAAATCTTTTAGAACACTTCTAAAATTTTTACAAAACTTGTAGAAACTTTTAAAATTTCCAAATTTTGTTTTGAGAGTTTCCCAAAACTCAAAACACTTCTTTTTAGAACACTTCTAAAATTCCAAAAATCTTTGTTTTTCAAAAGTTTCCAAAACTTGAAAACAACTCTTAATCAAACCAATTTTGGATCAAAGTCTAGGTTTTTGAAAACTTTTTCAAAGAACAATTTTGAAATCTATTTGAAAAATTCTTGAATCCCATTCAAAATCAATCAATTTCTTATGTTTAAAACTCTTTTAAACATAACTATCAACTTAATCAAGCATGGATTAGTCCGAAATTCAATCTAATTGAGTTTTAAAACACTTTTAATCATCAATTTGATTCTTAATTTGAAATTCATTGAATCCCATTCAATATTATCAAATTGTGAGTTTAAATAGTTTTAAAACACTTTTAAAATATTTTTATAAACTCAATTTATCAAACTATCAATTATATCTAATATGAACTAGTTCGATTCTTAGCAAAAACTAGTTAATAGCAAGAGGCTCTGACGCCACTGTAGGGTTTTATACCCTTCTACTAGTGTTTATAGCGGAAATATGACATCTAATGTCTACACTAGTATTCCCAGGATCACATGCAAAACTAGTAATTAATCTAATGGAGATAGTGGATTACCTTAATCGCTTTTCCCTCAAACTAGTTGAATTGATTGAAGAAGACCAAGAGCTTCAAGTGTAGCTCCTCTACTTGGGACACGAGCAATCAATTTGATCTCCCACCTTGTTGTATAGCTAGCACACCAATGGTGGTTGGATAATAAGAAGACCTTCTTCTTGCTTGACTAGATAGATAGTTAATGGGAATTAGCTCACTTTCTCCTCTCTACTTGATGTGGTAGAGTAAGAAAGCTTAGAGAGAAATTCCACACCTTATTCTCTGCCCTAAGAGTGTTTATATAGAACCCTAATAAGAATCCACCTCCTTTTAGGTTTCCCAAAACACCCTTTAAAATAAGATTTAGGGAAATAGTCGAAAATAGCAACTATTGGTATTTTCTCAATTCCCTAAGGAGATGACGTCCAAACCCAGCCAAAATTGGCAGATTTAATGTTCATAACATAAGGAAACGTCCCTCCAAAAATCAGCCCAATCCGAGCCCTAAAAGTGCCCGAATCGGCCTAGGCCCAAAAACCCTGCTTTTGGCCTTTTTGTACTATCTTTGCCTAATTCCTTTTTAGGCCTATGAGATATGTTTATGGGACACTCCCATGATTATATCTCACTCCCACTAGTCATATCCTAGATCAATTTGTCACTCTTATGTGTAACCCGTTGTAGGATCCGATCGAAGTTAGCCGCGAATTACTTCGTAATTCGACGATCGTAGTTGGTCTCTAGCTACAACTCTACGATCCCTAAATCAATCGGACTTGATGATCTTCCACATCAATTGTCCTATCCGACAAATTGTTCGCATTGTCACCTTGGTCGAAGGACATCTCCTTCAACTCCTTCAAGAACTTCATATTATAGGAACACGCTAGAATCAGCAAGCAATTTTTCAACAAAAATTTATGTATAGTTTAGATATTTCATGGTAATTTTGATGTACAACAATTAATCTCTAATTTTCCCATCAATATAATTGGGGATCTATCCCTCGACTAGATTCCCAAAAAATATTAAACAAAAAAACAAAGGAGGGGATGAAGAGATAGTGGTGAAGATTAAGAAAACGATGGTGGAGATGATGAGGAGAAAGTGATCGTAATAGAAGAAAAGACGAAGATAAACTTTTCTAATAACATGTTTACTATGACAAACGTGCAAAGAAAACAATTTTGAAGTAAAAAATATAAGTCACCGAAAAAATCAGACGAAACGATGGTGGAGATGATGAAGAGGAAGTGATCGTAATAGAAAGAAAAGATGAAGATAAACTTTTCTTTCCAATAACATGTTTACTATGACAAACGTGTAACAAACAATTTTGAAGATAATATCAGACATTCACTTCATAAAGAATTTTTAATAGTATGATCATCTATTGGACTTCTGTTTTTGTCTTTCCCAAAAGAGTGTTTAAAGAGATCAATTCCATTTTTAGTAGATTTTTATGGACAGGGCTGAACATGGAGGCTAGGAAAGTCTCAATCAGATGGGCTATTGTGTGCCTTCCAGTTGAGGAGGGGGGTTGGGCATTAGAGATATTGAAGCCATGAATTCAGCTATGAATCTCAGACACATCTGGGATTTGGTTAGCAACAAAGATACTTTATGGGTGAGATGGGTTCAAGGCAATTTAATCAAGTCTAAAGATTTTTGGTTGATGTCTGTCCCTCATGATTGTTCATGGTGCTGGAGGAAGGTTCTGGAAGGCATGGATTTGGCCAGGGGTATGGTGGTTCACTTGATTGGTAATGGCTGTCAAACTCTTTTTTGGAAAGATATTTGGTACCCAGAGGGTCTGCTCTGGCACCATTTCCCAGAAGCTTTGAGGTTTAGCTCTACTCTTCATGCCAATGCCAGAGTTGTTGATATCATACATAATGGCAGGTGGGATGTTCCTCATCATATCAGTGTGCACCTTGGCAATCTTCTGGCAGGTGTCAATGAAGTGGAAATTGGGGGAGGAGAGAGGGACAAGGTGGTCTGGACTGCTGCCAAGGATGGGGGTTACACTCTTAAAGAGACTTATCAAAAGATTAGACCTCAGGGAGAGCAGGTTGCTTGGGCTAATCTGATTTGGACCAGCCTGGTGATCCCCAAGCATGGGTTTATTGCTTGGGTGGCTGTTCATAGAAGATTGAAGACTTGTGACAGGTTGTTGGCTTGGGGTATGGATGTTGATCCCTGTTGTGCTCTCTGTTCCAGGAGCATAGAAACTGATTTCCATATCTTTTTCAACTGTGAGTTCTCTTCTATAGTTTGGGAGGGTCTGCTTGATCTTATGGGTATTCAGAGAAGAGTCAATTTCTCCTAGGAGGATGAACTGACCTGGTTTATTGGTACCTTGGAGGGAAGTTTCCTAAAAAGGAGGTTAGGGGGTTTGGTTTTCACTACCTTCATTTCTCAGATTTGGAGGGAAAGAAACAGAAGGTTTTTCCAGCATGAGAGCAGACCAGCAACAGCAGTCCTTAGGTTGATTATTAATGAAGTGAAGATTGCTCTGTCAGCTTGGAAGGGGAAAGTGGAATGCAACTCAGCAAATGCTGATCTCTTGAGCAGATGGAATATTGAGATGCCTATGCTTGCTGTATCTTACCAGAAACATGTTTGGAAACCTCCTCAAGAGGGTTGTTTTCTCATTAACTCAGATGGTGCCCTGGACTTGGATTCTGCTGGGTTTGGAGCAGTGATAAGGAACAGTAAGGGAGAGGTCCTGGCTGCAGCTGCTGGCTCAGCTACTAGAGACTCTGTCATTGTTCATGAACTCCAAGGGGTGGAACTTGGACTGAAGTTAGCAGCAAAGCTAGATCTAAGGAAAGTGACCATTGCTACTGATTCATTGTATGCTTGTGGGTTGTTTTCGATTGGCAGTAAAGACCCTCCTTGGGCTACTTGGTGGCTTTTCAACAGAATAAAGGCTCTTTGGAGTCGCTTTGAGGTTTGCGAGATTGTCCATGTGGTTCGAGAAATGAATCAAGCAGCTGACTGGCTCTCGAAGTTGAAACCGGGTCCTGATATTCTTGAGCTAGACCCCACCTGGTTACCAAAGATAAAGATGGTTATGTTAGACTTAGAAAGAAAAATGTCGTGTAATTGTGTTCTGTTTCTTTTTCTTTGTTAGTTTTTCCTTGTAAGGGTCAGACCCGTTAATCCTGCTTACTAATGCAAAAAAAAAAAAAAAAACCAAACAATACTTTCGCGTAACGTAAATAGTAGAAATTCTAGAAAAAAGGTGTTATGGTTGGGGATCGATCTCGAGACCTCAACTAACCCAAGCCTTTCACCACTTGAGTTAAGAAAGAATTCTATTTAAGAGATTGATATATAGATATATAATATAGTGGTAAGAACAGTATAACATAAACGAGCCACATTGGGGTCGTGGGGGTACGTGCCCCCACATGCCCCTATGTGGGCTCGCCCCTGGAGGAGACGGTGGGTAAGTATTTCCACAATAAAAATTACCGATTTGGACGTTCAATATTGAATTAAAAAAATCGTCTCGTTTGTGATTTTACCTTCTAATCTTCATCTTTTGCATTTAAAAACTACGCATCATCTCCGACTATCACCGACGCGTCCGACCACCTCGCTCCCTCTCTCTCTCTCTTTGTGTGTCTTCGCCAAGGGAAGATTGAGAGAGATAGCAAGATTGAAGAAGATTATCTTGGAGTAAATTCTCGCTTTTGACCTTATTGTTAACACAGATATACTAGACAATGACTTCAATTATTTAGAGGTTGGGTTCGATTTAACTTAAGTACCTTTAATCTATGATGTAACAACCAGCTGTTTAGTGGCTACCATTATCTTGTAGCCTAAGTTACATCTAAACAAAAATTAAAGTGGTGTGAGCTTTTAATTGAATTTCGTTTCCTAAATCTGTTTAGGGCCGAAATATTTACTTTTATTGTAAAATCTCCAATTCTACCATATTTGTTTTTATTTAAAATTCAAGAGGATCTTAATTAAAATTTAAATAATTTTTGGGTTTATAGTCCAAAAAACGGGTCCTAATAGTAGATATAATCCTCTCTAATCCTATAAAGGGTTTTAAAACCAAAAAAATAATATAAATGGATATCTAGTCCATTTGGTCTCATCTAGAGAGAAAACACAAATCTCTAGAATAAATATTATTTCATCATCCCTAATCTAACCTTTCCATATTTTATAACTGATTTATCTTCGAAATCTATGCATATCTTTTTCCATATTTATCTCCCATATTTCTCCCCAATAATGTTTCTATTCAAAGTAAGGATATCTTCATTATTATCTCCCATATTTCTCTCCAATCATATTTCTATTCAAAGTAAGGATATCTTCATTATTTTCAGTAACGGAAACTTTTTATTTGATCTCTCTAAAATCGATTTAGTTGACAAACCTCCATTAAACTCAGAAAATCTTCTTCTTCTACATTATATTGTTGTCCAAATTCATCATTTATCAGGTTTAATACTTTCGAAATCTTTATAAACACCATTGTTAATATCTAATATTTCTTCTTATAACTAAAACCCTAATTATTTCGCTCTATTATAAAACGTATCAGATTTATGATACATATCTATAAGATCTGTTTACTAATTCATTAGCTCCGAATGTATGATGTTTATTTTCTCTCTCTAAAATTTTCATAACTGTTTAAGATCTTTATGTTTATTCCTTATTCAATGATTCCTTCAAAGTTAGTATGTTATGTTTGCATCCAGTGATAATATCATATTTCTTTAGATCTATGTTTAATCTTCTGTTGTTTCTGATATTTCGTGAGATCTGGTTTTCTTCAGATCTGGTTTATCCCTAAAATTTTCATAACTGTTTAAGATCTTTGTAGTTTAAGCTTAATGATATTCTCATTTTTTTTTCTTCAGATCTGGTTTTCAATCCGTACGGATTTATATAACATTTGTTATTTCGTACGGTTACTCATAACAGAATTTACAGTACATGTATTGTATCGTAAATTACCACAATTTATAGTAAATTATGGGTAATTTATAGAACATTACCCGTGCTTTAACACCAAAACAGTACTCATTTCATTAGTAGAAATACTTCGCTTTACAATTAAATCTCGTGTACTTTGCAATAAAGTATATATAATTTACGTATATCTTCATGTTCTTACCATTATGTATATAATTTACGTATAAGTGCACATAAATTATGTATTATTTATTTACCATTACGTGTACTTTTCACCCACAACAGTAGCCTTGATAAGTTTATCAAACTACTCAAAACCTTCAAATGTTGTCAAAATTTGACAAACATTGTATATAATTTACGAAACTGTACATGTAGTTTATAATACAATATATGATTTTTTTTATTTAATGTATGTGTATTTATGTGTGTAGATTTGATATACCAGATGAAATTTCAAAGAGAATCATCAAATCAAAGTGAGTCAACGAAACTAATGGAGAGTACATGGATGGGCACCATTTTTGAACCAAAGAAGATTTTGTACTTTTTTTTGTAACAGAATGTAAAGGATGAATGTAAAAGAAATTATGTGTAATTTATTGAACAAGACCCACATACATTTGATAAATTATGTTGTATACTTGACAAATGACGGTTTCTCGCCATAAATAATACATAATTTACGTATTTGTTTCATAATTTGTATTCTATGTGTATTTATGTAAGAGTAAAAACGAAAACATATTTGCTTTAATGTTCCCAGAAAAATATACTATTTCCAAAACTGAAAGTTAAGTGAGAGAAAGTGATATATATGTTTTGTATATTAACCCCCTAAATCACGCTAAATTGATCCTAGAAAATATACTATTTCCAAATCTGAAAGTTAAGTGAGAGAAAATTGATTTGAATCGAAAAAAATTTACATAGTAAGAGAGAGAAAATTGATTTGGTTTCCAAATCTGTAAAGGGAGAGAAAATTGATTTGGTTACGATTTTTGTTGTGAATTGATTTGGAAATAGATTTGCTTTCCTAAACGGTTAGAAGATAGAGATAAATCAATTTCGGATTTATACGTTAGTTGCTTTAAATCCCCTAAATCACGCCCACATTAGAAACATTCCAAATTCACCCTGGAAAATTAAAAATCCCGTGATTTTTGTAGGAGGGACATGGACGGTAGTTCTCTCATAAAGAATGGGTTATTATGTCCATAATGTAAAAGGACTAAATATCCATGTTTTGGGAAGATTGGATCATAAACCTTTTTTGAATATTATTTTGGTCTATATACCCACAGACCCAAATTTAAATAATCAACTACACTATTTTTTTTTTAAATCAAACTTCATTTATAGGTCAAAAGGCTAATGAGAATTACATCATAAAGTTGAAAAACAAAGACACAAAAAAAAAAAACAGACAAACAAGTCAAGTTACGTTCACTTGGGGTGCCTCTAAAGATGCCTGGTCCAACTGGTGGGTTGCTTTCCTGGTGCAGTCACCACGCCCATCTGTGGGTGTTCTAACCGCTGCTTCTTCCACCTTCTTCTCTTCTCGACGTCAACCGTCGGCGTGCAGATTCCGTTCTGCGACTCTTCTTCTTCTTCAGCCATAATCTGGATTGTAAATCGAGCCCCCGCCTCCCTGAATGGAAAAGTACGAATTCCTCTTGGTATTATGGTTGTACCTTGCCCATTATGAGTTCTTGTCTAGCATTGTCGGTGGTTTCTTCCATTAATTGCAACAACTTGAGTCTTCTACTTCAAAATGTTATGAAGTGTACGAAAAAACCACAACATCTATAGTTTACGAATTGAACTTTTTGGGATGGACTTTGGGTTGTGAGTTGTGTCTGGTTCTGGTACATCGGTGGAGAGAGTAGTAAGTTGTTGAAGAAACTCCCAATGATTTTCCATGACCAAACACTCGATCTTGAATTCGTATAAAAACAACAAAAGAATCCTAAAGATCAACAAAACAGGACCTAAAGACCAACAAAAAAACTAACTTTTATTAAGAAACTAAGAAAGGAACCGGTGAACGAAAGACCCTTAGCCGGAGAAGTAAAAAAGCTCCCCGCAAAGTTTTTGGATAAGCGGTTATGGAGAGAGAGAGGGTGCGGTTTTTGAACCACACTATCTTTTGTGATGCTTAAAACAACTATTGATTATTAGCTAAAATAGTATATAAGTGAATTTGATTAATCCAGATAAATTAGGTTCAAAAGAACTAGTTTCACACAGCGACAAGAAAAATAAATATCATTGTGCTAAACACGTAAAAGTTAAAAACGACTGAATTAAGACCCTACCAGCCAATGTCACACAATCAATTGATCTTTATAATTTAACCAATTATCATCTTGCGAAACACCTATTAAGCACATTCGAAAGGGACCGTCCGGACCTACCAGTCATTCTCATTTTACTTAGGGTCCAAAACTGCATATAATTAAACTAAGTAGGTACTCACTAGTTTTGTTTCTATATTATGATGCGACCCCTCAACAAGTGATCCAACTCATATGGGTCCTAGTTTCCTAAGCCAATCTTTAATTCCGTGGTATCAGACTCTAGTCCTTTAGACTGTGCTGGTTTGATCAAAACTGGCAGCTTCCTAAGCCAATCTTTAATTACTTGCTATCAGACTCTAGTACTTTAGACTGCGTTGGATTGATTAAAACTCTACTTACTGAAAGTTTGAGGTCAACTACACTTTTTGTTACGTGAAATCTGATTTAATTGAGTTAACTAGTAAAGTGTCTCTCTATTATGAAGACCATAATTAGAATGGTACTCTATTGAAGAAAATTCACTCATATGTCTAATGTTGGGATAAAATTTTCACTAAATTCATAACGTGACCACCAAATCAGTCATGTGATCACCAAACTATTGTTTTGATGTTGGAATTGTGGATGGACTTTAACCCCATTTTGTATATTATCTAAGCCAATCTCCCCTATTTACTATTTTCAATTTATTTTCTTATTTAATGGCTTATGTATCTTAATTTGTCATCAAACCATTTGGGGTGTTATTTCTGAATTTTTCTTAATGTAGCTTTTAAGTTAGTGGAGTTGGTGATTTATGTGCAAATTTAATTCGATATTATTTTTCATAAGTTAGGTTTTCTAGAAAAAGCCCTAAGAGCGACATAAATAATAAGATTAATTTTTTTTTCTAAAGATTGTCTCTCTACATCTTTGTGAAAGGAAAGTCTTACCGCATTAGTTAAAATATGAGTTATTATTTAGTTAATTATTTTTCCTTCCAATTATTTTAATTTTTGAGGAGTAGTATCTCTATTAGATTTTTCTTTTTTGATGAAAATAGGCCATTGCCTGTTTTATTAGCTATATTGGATCAATACTGAATGTTGGCTAAATCTGCCGCCAGCGGATATACAATGCAACTAGGAGTCTCATAGATCTCCAAAGTTTGATTCAAATTTACATTAGAGAACTTTGCTAACATATGCGCAACATTATTCGCCTCACGTGGACAATAAGAGAACTCCGTCTTCTCAAGCTTTGCAATATCTGACTGAATCTCCATTACAATCGGTCTTATTCTCCACGGTACCTCATTTAACTCCTTCGAGCATGGATGTATTACAATCATAGCATCACCCTCAATACCACACTCATACTCGGGGAGTAGTAGTGCAATGGAAAGTGCTATGTTTGCTGCCCTTGTTTGTGCTTCCGAAGGCGATGAGGATCGACAATTGGTCGTTAAGGCCATCACAAACTCTCCTCTTTCATTTCTACAAACAGCAACAAATGTGGCATTACTATTGAAGTATGCAGCATTGAAATTTACCTTTAACGGTCCGGATTTTGGTGGAACCCAGATTTTGAGATTAGGCGCGAGACTTGCTGCAACGATTTCATGACTCAATACCGGGTCTAAGAATTCCTTATACATATTTTGTGCTTCTTGGATGATTCTATAATTGTTCGGTACTATATTCTCAAACGTACACTTGTTTCTTGTTTTCCATAAGAACTATGTAACGTAGATAAGCAGTGTTATCATTGCTAAATCTGAGTGTTGATGGGAATGATGACTTCAAACTTCTTTTATGTAAATCTCTATTAGATGACTATTGGTGGAAGAAGATCCCAAATTTATGTACCATGTTTTATGTTTAGTTGCCTCTTAATTAGTAGACTTAAAAGAAATATTTTGTAATATGGTAGGATAAAATTAAAGGTTATTTCCCAAATGACCCCCAACTTTGTGACCAGCTTCCTGCCTGGCCCCCTAGATTAGCAAAAATACTCATATGACCCCCTTTTTCAGTTATCTTTAACTTTCCGTTACTCACTCTCCTCCATCTCTTTTTCTCTCTCTGCCACATCATCTGTTACGCTACCTCATCATCTTCTCTGGTGAAGGTCGCCGGCCGGCGACCTTCAAACATAAAAAAAAAACTTTTTTTTTCTCTCTCCTCTCTCTCTCTAAATTTTGTTATTTTTTTTAAAAAGAAAACCTCTCTCTCTCAACACTCCGGCGAAGGCCCTTCGCCGGAGTGTTTAGAGAGAGAGAAAAAAAAAAGTTTGAAGGTCGCGGTAGGAAATTTGGCTGGCCGACGACCTTCACCGGAGAAGATGATGAGGTGGCGTAACAGATGATGTGGCAGAGAGAAAAAAAGAGATGGAGGAGAGAGAGAGTAACGAAATGTTAAAGATAATGGAAAAATGAGGTTATACGGGAATTATTGCTAAAGTAGGGGGCCAGACAGGAAGCTAGTCACAAAGTTGGGGGCCATTTGAGAAATATCTCTTTGTGATTGAGGGGAGATTTTGAAAACCCTCTTGTTATAAAGTTATCAATTTGTAAAATATATGGAATTTAAAATGCTTATTATTATCGTGCCCATCTTTGCTTAGCTAATAACTAAATTTAGTTTAATTTTCTTGAACTTAAAATCTAAAAGTTCTTTTTACCGAACTTGAAGTTCATGTGACTCTCACTAGATATTAATTTCCCTAATTTTTTGCATTGGCTTATTTATGTCTCCTATGAATTCATGAAGATCCATCACTTATATGAATACGAAGACAATTATAAATGTTTTAAATAACTTATTGTAAATTGGGTTCGTTATTTATACTAGATAGGGAACTAAAAAGTTAATGTGACGTTTCGATGACATACTCTCATCACAATTTTTTTTAATCTCAATCATTCAAAATTAAAAGATTGTACTATTAAAGTCTGAACGAATAACCCCCACTTATTAACTTTAAAATCACAAATTAAATTAGGAATCAATTACGAGTAGCATTTCTATGTAAATAGTACGTATCACTTAAAATGGGAAACTTAGGGACCCCCCTCCCACTAATGTCTTAGTGTCCAATTAGGGAAACTTAGGGCTTAGGGCAACTCCAATGTGGGGCTCGGGCTCCCAATTTTGGGAGCCCCTGAATTTTGGGAGCCCCGGAGCTTAGAGCAACTCCAATGTTGGGCTCTCAAATCTAAATTTTGTATATGTGTGGTGTAAGTGTGTGAGGTTTGTGTTTTAAATCAATGAAGTGTGTTAAGAAAAAATCAAAGAAATTCTATTTAAAAAAATAGAATAAAAAATGATTTACATTTAAAAATTACACCAAAAAAATTAAATCAATAAAAGATTAAACAAAATAATAACAAAAAAAAAACAATGAAGTGTGTTAAGAAAAAATCAAAGAAATTCTATTTAAAAAAAATAGAATAAAAAATGATTTACATTTAAAAATTACACCAAAAAAATTAAATCAAAAAAAGATTAAACAAAATAATAACAAAAAAAAAACAAAAAAAAAACAATGAAGTGTGCTAAGAAAAAATCAAAGAAATTCTATTTAAAAAAAATAGAATAAAAAATGATTTACATTTAAAAATTACACTAAAAAAATTAAATCAAAAAAAGATTAAACAAAATAATAACAAAAAAAAAACAAAAAAAAAATTAAACATGGGGTGGGGGGACCCACCCCAATTCAACTGTTGGGAGTCCCCAACTAGCCGTTGGGGACTCCCAACGGATAGAATTACCGGGAGCCCAGCCCCGGGGCTCCCGGGTTGGAGGGCTGGGGCTCCCAAAATTTGAATTCGGGAACCCCAGCCCCCCCACATTGGACATGCTCTTACCCACCTCCATAGTCATTTCTCCTTAGAAATTTAAGCTCATGTGCCCTTTTCCCAAATAACTGTGAAGTCGAAAACGTGGTTAGGTGGGCCCCGAAATTTTGGTGAAAAAAAAGTAACGTAACCGATACACCCGGTGAACAACCACCACCACCGACAATTTTCCCGGTCACTTCTAACCGGCAGTAAGTGACAGTTCACCCATTTAAGAACAAAATCTTCCGTATGAATGAAGAATATTATCGCAATTCAGACAAAAAAAATCAGTCCACAAGAAAAAAAAACTCTCTTCAAAGCCAAGAGAGAGACAAAATATCAGAGGTAATGGCAGAGTATTTTTCGATCTAAAAAAAACTGTAACTCCCATATTCCCATTATTAATTAATACTCTTCTTGATCCCAAACTCTCTCTCTCTCTAAACTCTTATCTCTCACTCTAAAAACTATCTATCTATCTATTGGATTTGACTCTCTTTCAGAAAGCAATGGCGGATGAATGAATCTTGCATGTTTAATTTTATGAAGAACGAATAAGCTCAGGAAGCGTTTAGAGTAATTTCTAATCATTCTTCTACTTCGATTTCACATTGTTGTGCTTTCTTTATCAAGTTTATTTTGTCTTTCTCTTCGTTGTTTTTTTCTTGATTTCAATTCGAAGAATAATCCAGATGATCAGTTTGTTTCTATCCTTCATGACTAATTGATCCGTCGTTGTCAAAATATGGATCCAGCATTTCCGTTTCATTTCATCATTTGTTGTAATATGTTTTTATCACTTCAACTTCTAGTTGGATCGGATTGAAGAAATTTGTTTTGATTTCTAATCCTATATAATCAATGCGTCTATAGTATTAATTTATAGAAGAATTGAAGTTTTTGACTGATTGTTAATACGAAAATCTTTCGGAATTTTGCCTCATTTGTTGTATTTGGGGTTTTGAATGTCTGGATTTGTTGAAATTACATGATTTATTTCATTTGGAAAGATTTTATACAACAATTCATCTTCTCTGTGAATTGGATTGTCAGTGAAATGGTGTTTTTTTTAGCTCGATTACCTCTTTGTTTTCCTTAATTTGTAAATCTAACTAGTTCAAATCGGATCAGACCAAAATTATTTTAGTCGGATTTGATTTACTCAGTTGAATTTTGGTCGGTAACATTGGAAAATGCTTTAAAGCATTCCTTTTGCATGTTAATGTTGCTGTTAAGGAAAGTAAAGTTTGTAGATCTCTTCACAGGCATTCATTTTGAGGTTATGAATTAAATCACTTTTCACTCAAAAGTACTATTGTGTCCTAATTCTAGGAGTCAAAGATCCCCAATTCATTGCCAAGTAACTTCCTCTCACTTTCTATATTATATTGTTCAGTTGCAGTAATAGCAGTCTGTTTTAGTAGTCCTAGTGGATAGTGTTTGAAGTATATTTATTTTTCAGGTTCATCTCATCAGTTGACCTTTTGATTTGAAAATACAAGTTAAAGGGGATTAAATGCAGATTCAGATCAAGCTAATCTGACTGTTAAGTCATGCAGAGTGATGACCCTCTTTGGTCAAGCAAAGAACTAACAAATTGTTTATTTGTTCTTTTGAGAACACAATATGTTAACCTGCAAGAATCAGTAACACCGTTTTTTTTATTTTTTTCATAAGTTTAAAGTAATGGAATTGAACTGTCAGACACCATAGGCTATATCTTCTTCTTGCTGCTGCATACATAATAGAAAGCTGACAGGAAGGGTTATTGTCAATGTCATCTACCTAGCGTCCTAGCTGTAGCCTGTAGATAATTTTGTGCATTCTTCCATCAACTATAACCACTGATATTTTCTAAATCGGCAACTATCAAATACCGCCGTGGACACCCATAAGAGAAATTGGCTGCATTTAAATGTCTACCTATCAGATGCGTTCGCAATGAATTTTGAGTTCGTCTCTTCATTTACGAATATTAATAACGTTCAAAGATCAAATCTTTATGACGTAATTATTATATTCTGTCTTGGTTGTTTGCTCTACTTTTAGACGTTGGACTCAATTAATGAACCTTATGGTGTTTCTTTTGCTTGTAATGTACTGTCTTGGAGTAGCTCGATGACCTGAGCTTGCTATTCTTTTTACAGCATTAATTAAGCTGCGGAAGGATCACGAGCTGGGGGAACTTCGTTTTGCATAGTAGATGCAGCCGCATTAAACTATTTGGTTTGACTTCTTGTCTTGTACATCTATGATCTATGAAGCTCCTTTTGTAATCCCACGAGTGGGGTATTGGTAGTTTTGTTGTAGTCATTAGTGTGTTATTTTGGTTGTTTAAAAGTTAGTATGAGACAGATGGACAAGAAGCTACCTTTGCCAAACAATAATCATGTTAAGCGCCCTAGTAAAAGCGAAAGGAAAGAACAGAAAGTGCGTCATGGAAATGACTCAAATGGGTACAAAAAGTTGAATATCAAGGAAGCGGAGCATAAAGCACCAGAAGCTAAATCAGACTCTTGTGTTGCAGTAAGTGGTTTAAACGCAGAGACAGAGCCCTCTGAAGTTTATGATGACGCAGTAATGGATGTGGATGATATGTTTGATGGCTTAAAAGTAGATTCACAAGCTCGTGAAATGGTTGCTAAAGAGATCAAAGACGAAATGGAAGATACTTCAAGTGATTTGGAGGTAGAGTCGAAGCATGGGAAGGAAGAAGTTTCTGATGCTGATACAGCAAAAGATTCTGTATCATCTTATGGAGATGCTCAAACAATCGGGGATGACAAGATAGAAAGAGTCAGAAGACTTCCTAAAAAACTTGCAAAAACGGAATCTGTGGAAAGTCGTACCCGTATATCAAAAACTAGAAAGGAGCAAAACAAAACAAATAAGACACAGATCAAATCATTAAATGACACGCCAAAAAAAGCTGCAAAGTCTAACAGAGGAATTCCTAAAGATTCTACTAAAAGCATCCGTGATGAGAAATCTAAAACTATGAAGGTTCATCCTAAACCTTCATCCGAATCATCTGAAGGACTTGATGATAAACCTTTAGAAGAGGTGAAGGAAATAGATGTCTTGAATGAGGCTCTAAAGGGTTCTCAAATAGTTGGAAGTGGTGACGAAGCATCTGATGCAGAGGAAATATGTCTTGAAGAAGATAAAGCAACAGAGAACCAAAGGATTGAAGATATGGAAGTGAGAATTGAGAAACTTGAGGAGGAGCTTAGAGAAATTGCTGCTCTTGAAATTTCACTTTACTCTGTTGTACCAGAGCATGGGAGCTCATCACATAAGGTGCACACGCCAGCCCGGCGTCTTTCTAGAATGTATCTGCATGCTTGCAAGAACTGGACTCAAGACAAACGGGGCACAATTGCCAGGAACACAGTGTCAGGACTTGTACTTATAGCGAAGTCTTGCGGAAATGATGTTCCAAGGTATAGAACCCTTGTCTCTACAACGTGTTTCATTTTTTTCACTTGCTGTAGTGTTGGTCATAAGGATCTCATTATCTACTGACACACATCTTTTTCTTTTTAAGACTAAATATTTTTTGCTTTCATTGAAGGTTGACTTTCTGGTTGTCGAACACTATCGTTCTGAGAGAAATTCTCTCTCAAGCCTTCGGTAATACGCTTAGTTCCAGCCCTGTTTTGAAGGTTATTGAGTTAAATGGTGGTGCAAAGAAAAGTGAGGGAAAGTATTTAACAAGTAAGTGGAAGGGCAATGGTGGGAGCAAACAAGTAAAGAAGATTGGTTTCACGCAGGTTCTTGAGGACTGGCAAGAGACTAGCACATATGTTGCCGCTCTGGAAAAGGTTGAAGGCTGGCTTTTCTCACGCATTGTCGAGTCCGTGTGGTGGCAGGTAATATCTGGTACTGGTTATAGTTGAAGGGTTTTTGGTAATAGAAATCATTCTAAACCCATAATATTCAGATACCAATTTTCATGTGTTGGGTCATGCAATTCATTGTGACATCTGTGTTTTTTGAAGTTTTAACTGACTACCATGTTTTTGTCTTCAGACATTAACTCCTCACATGCAATCCCCAGTCGAAGATCTTTACTCCTCGAAAAACAATGGAAAACTTTCGGGACCTTCCTTGGGAAATCAGCAGCAGGGAAGTTTTTCAATTAAGTTATGGACAATTGCTTTCCGGGATGCCTTCCAAAGACTTTGTCCTCTCAGAGCAGGAGGACATGAATGCGGCTGCTTGCCAGTATTGGCTAGAATTGTAAGAAATTGAAGTTACATTTATAGGTTGCTTGTATGAATAGTGCGTCAGTTTGTCTTTGGTTATACAAGTAGAGGAAACAGCTATGATTACTCAACTGCCACTCAGTTAATGATCCATAACTTGTTTAGAAAAGCTAAATATAGTTAAGTATCTTCCACAGTTCCATAAAAATGTTCTCTAGGTTCCCCTTATGTTTGAAGAAGTAATCAAAGAAAATACTCAATTTCGACAGGGAATTTTTTTTGTTTTGGTTTGTTTTCAATGGAACCATGTAAAAATCTCTGACGTAGACAGAAAACAGATTAAAAATATTTTGGAAATTGTAGGTTATCCCAAGGAGTAAATCAGTTTTTGTTTAGACCTCTGTTTTGATCAGTATATTTTCGTCCGGGTTGAGTTCTTTCAAGCAATAAAAGCAAAATTAAAGGGAAAAAGATCAATAAAAGCTGAAAATAGCTTTTCTCTACTTTCCATGTTTGAACAAATCAGTATCTTGTGAACAGGTAATGGAGCAGTGCGTGGCCAGATTAGATGTTGCCATGTTTAATGCCATTTTGCGTGAATCCGCCAATGAAATTCCCACTGATCCTGTCTCGGATCCAATTCTTGATTCCAAAGTATTACCAATTCCAGCTGGAGACTTGAGCTTTGGATCTGGTGCACAACTGAAAAATTCGGTATTCTTTTTTTAGCACTCTAATCACACAAGACATACTTCACACTTCACTATGATGAAAAAAAATCCATGGCATATATTTATTCAAACTTGGAGAACAAAATACTATGTCACAAGCAATACAATCATGTTTTTGCCAAACATGAATTTCGACCATCTTTTCAGTCAATCTTGTTTATGCAGGTTGGAACTTGGTCTAGATGGCTCACTGACCTATTTGGCATGGACACTGACGAATCCTTAGAAGATAGTGAAAATGATGAGGATAGTGATAGACCGGGAGCCGCCCATAAACCAAAATCCTTTCGACTTCTTAATGAATTAAGCGATCTTTTGATGCTTCCGAAGGACATGCTTATGGAAAGATCCATCAGAAAAGAGGTAAAGTCAACAACATTATTTATTTAAAGCAGTTTGTTTCTTTGGATATCTTCGAAGCAAGATCAAATTTGGTATTCTTTTATTTGACAGGTATGCCCCTCGATTGGTCTTTCCTTGGTTAAAAGAATACTTTGCTACTTCACTCCAGATGAATTCTGCCCAGATCCCGTTCCAGGGGCTGTTCTTGAGGCCTTAAATGCTGAGGTACTACTTTTAATACTTCCATGTAATCCAACTAAAAAGTGTGTGTTTCACGAGGGTAATCGAAGACTATAAATTTTGGGTTTATTATGCAGAGTTCGGTAGAGAGGAGATTATATGAAGGTGTTGACTCAATCAGCGATTTCCCCGTGAGTGCTGCCCCAGTTGTCTATGTTCCACCTTCACCTGCTGACATTGAAGAAAAAGTAATAGGAGATATTGGAGCAAAATCTAAGTTGGAAAAGAGTTTTTCCACGATCCAAAGGAAAGGGTATACAAGTGATGAAGAACTGGAGGAACTGGATTGTCCTCTAACATCGATCATTGACAAAATGCCATCACCTGCTGCTACTGGAAATGGACACGTTACGGGCACGAGGTATAACGGAAGAAGTATCAGATACAAACTCCTACGCGAAGTTTGGGATGTATGAGCGTTATTGCCAATTCTGCAATCTCTGCCTTCGAAAGAAAAAGAAAGACAGAACAAAGAAAGAAACCGAGAAAAATGTATAAACACGGCTCCTGATATAGTTGGTGAGGGAAAGGATAAAAAGTGTCTTGTCGAGACAGCTTCTAATATATACATATTCTGTTTTTTCGACTTGAAATCCAAACAATATTTCAATGGTAGTCAACAAAGAAAATTTTGGCATATAGGCATTACATTCCTGGCAGGTTTACGGAGCACAGCTGAGTAGATATGTAGCAAAGAACATCACTCCTCTGAGTCGAAAACCAAAAACTTCACCCCTCTTGAAAGCCTAAAACTAAAGATACACTTCTTACCTATATATCTAGATGAACATATAGGGGCAGGTCATCGATAACCTAGCAGTCTCTCACTCTCTCTTTTGGTGAAAGACCTGGGATTTTAGGAGAAAGACAGAAAGCTAAACACTCTCTCTCTCTCTCTCATTCGACGAAGACGAATTTTAGGGGAAAGAGAAAAAACCATCCGAAAGGGAGAGGGGCCAAGATCACAAGCAAACCAGAAATAAAAATCAACCTCACCCTCTAAGACATAAAGGAGACGGAGAATTTTCATCGTACACTACTAAGGAGTAAAAAACTTGTTGAAGATCAAACCCATATAACACTTCAAAAACATTCACTGCATTAGTTGAAAGAATCCTTACATACTTCAAAACCAAATATTTGGTGAAAGTCTCCAAACAGAATTCAGAAACAAAACTGCAACTGTATCTAACGAAAAAAAGATTCTAATGAAGTTACCAAAGAACATAACATAAGGTCTATCTCAATCTGTTTCATCAATGACTTTAGTGCCCAATCCTTTCAATCCCTCAGTAGGAACCTCTGCCACTGTAACCAATGAGTAGAGCTCCTCTTTGGCATCTTCCTCATCGTTTCTCTTCCTGGCAATGCGAACACGAACTCGCCTTGGCACACCCCTGATCCCACGGCTCCAAACATGCTTGTTTAGCTTCACATCCACTCTTACATCAGTTGTTCCCATTGCCTTTTGTGCAAACTTCCTAATCTCCTTAATTGCCTTAGGAGCCATTTTCTTGAATGTACTGCCAAAAGCCAAATATTAATAGATCAATAAGATGAGAAAATTTCAAATAAATGCCTGTATTGTAAGTTGTAACTCTAATAATGTGATAACCGAAGTCGCGCCCTCTCTACCGGTTTCTTTTTAAAATTCATTTAATTCGTACAACCCAAAAGTACACAAACCCGTACAAATCATATAAGAAAACTTATAATATAAGAAAGTTTCTGAAAATCAACATTTGGGCACCTCTGTCTCATTAATTTTACTCAAATTACAAACATTCCAGACAATTGATCTGTAATTGCAAACCAAGCATAAACCCTAATCTACAAAGTTTAATACTTTAGTAGTGACAAATAAGAATAACTAATTGAGGGGATCCAATCATCAACTTCAGTGACCAGAAACAAACATTCATTGAAAGGGGATTTCTATGAACCCTAATCAGAAGAGGTACCATTTTCTAGCATATCAAAAGCCAAGATATTATTAATCAAGCAAAAAAATCGAAGTGAGATTACTGGTTTACTGATTCTATAAGATCTAATTCATTTATGAGGATGAAAATTTCAAAAAAGTAAAAGCAAATGAACATATATATTACCATCCATGTAATCGTTTGTGGAGATTAATCGTGTATTCCCTGGTTACGACTTCCTCCTTTCTCCCCCCTTTGTTCGTCTTCTCAACCATTTTCGCAGCTTCTTCCTTCTCTTCGGATCTATTCCAAAACCCTAATTCCGGCTGCTGATGAAACCCTAAAAAGGAGACGACTTTATAAGGCCACCCACCATCTCTCACGGTCGCGGCCCGCGGGTAATTTAGGATCCATTTGGTATTGTAACTATTTTGTAATTGGAAATAGCAAAATGGTAAAGATACCTTTCTTATGGCTACACCCAATTTACACTTCACATAGCTGGGCCTAGGAAAGAGTAGGGCTAGAATTGGTCTAATCATGTATAGTTTGGTCATGTACCTCTAACATGACTAGAGGAGAGTTGAATCTGGCGGATTGAGTCGTAATCAACCCACGTCTCTCACGCGAAAATTATGTGTATGTAATGTCATGGACTCATGGGAGGGGCAATAGTTGCTCAGACAAATTGCTTTTGGTACACCTCCATGGGCTTGGTCTAATCTGTGTTGGATTTGAATAGAACAGACTTAGATTGCCAAGGACAAAGAAACAGGATGCTTATAGAAGCACCCTAGTTTCATTTTTAGGGGTGGCAAAAATAATAGAAAGCTTGATACCCATCAATCATCATATTCACCCAAATCCAAATATGTGGACAGAAAAGTATTCACTAAATATCAAATTCTTGTTGCTTGCTCTTCGTCTTCTTTACTGTTTTTGTTTTTCAACTTTGTTCGTTTTCTCCCACGTATTTTCATTCTTCTTCTCGGGGTGGGCAGGCCTTAGGTGGATGTAGTAGTTTTATGATGAAAATGTTTCTGGGAATGCTTATGGAGTTTGGAGTGTCTATCTTTATAGTGGTGCCTATAGAGCTCGTATGTAGACATTCAAAACGAGGAAGCCTAGCTTTCAATGTTGGAGCGAGTTGAGTGGGACTGACACCAATCAGTGAAACTTTAAAGGCAACCTAGCTCTTGCTACAAAAAAATGGAGGGCGTCTTTAAAAATATCATAGCCGCCCCTCAGAATTTCTATAGGGGCTCCTAAAGTTGGGGGTTTGTCCGAAATATATAGGGGTGGCAATTTGGTCTGAACCGGCGGATTTTTTTCCCAAACCCGCCCCTAATAAGACGGGTTTTACCGACCCGTTTATTAAACGGTTCGGGTTTGGTATGAAGTTACAAAAAATAATCGGGTTCGGGGCGGGTTTAGTATTAGATAGTAAACCCCGCCCCGAATCGATTAGCATGTTATATATCAAATATACGTTTTATTTAGGGTTATGTTTCTAAAACTTTAATCCTATATTATCAATTTAGCTATTTTATGTTCTATATTATTTAAGTAGTTGTAGTGTTTACGATAAACTCAAAGTCTTATGAAATATTCTTAACAATTGTTATGTTACTTCAAACTAAAATAGTTTTTGTGAATATTTTGCGTTTGAACCCGACCTGACTCATTTCAACGGGGTGGGACAGTAATGGTTTAACAATTTTAAAATTGGGGCGGGTATGGTAATCGAATATCTACCCCGATTAGTTATTGGTACGGTAATGGTATAATCCGTTTACTAACGGGATGGAGTTGGGAAGGAGATGAACCGTCCCAAACCCGCCCCGTTTGACATCCCTAGAAATATAAGAGTGTTTAGCAAAGTAATCTTAAACGCATTATTGTACAAAGCGTCTTTTTTTTTATGAACATTGTACAAAGTGTCTTTAGAAAACAATCTTTGTAGCCTTACAACTATTGTTCTTCAATAATAATTTGAAGTTGTATTTACTATTTTTTGGGTTATTTGATTTTCTTTTATCACATGACCATAAGAACATGTGTTTTCGGCCATAATCATTTTGTCAATTTTTCATTGTCACATGACTACTTTATTATATTTATGTACTGATTTGATGCACTTCGCTCAAGAGATTTTATGTTAGACCAGCAATAATAGTCTCTAAATCTATGAGTGGGGATTATAATGTCCTCCATAATACATGAAACTTGAGAGTTCTAGATCTCTTAACCAATAGAAATGATGAATTTGTTTCCAATAAAAAGGTGTGATTTTGGATATCTGTCTATAATTTTCGGCTGAAAACACGTGATTACAAATGAATTATGAGATTTGTAGTGAGTGTATAATGTAAAATTATGATGGTGTAAAAGATGCTCGCGGCGCTTTAATTTATTGATTAGATTACGAGTGGGGTTTGATTGATTGACCCAATAAAAAAGAACAACTCCATTCTCTCGTAATTTTCAACTTTGATTCATGAATGTTAATCTTGATTCAAGTAAACTATTCCTCTAGCCTCACTACCTAGTTAATTGCATCTGTCCTTTTATCACTAATTTATTTGAGAAATTAAGAATACTTTCTTTTCGTATAGCCGCTACTAATTTACTTTTGTTTTTTACCATGGTAAAAGAGAGGCATCATGCAATTTAAAAATCGTAAAGAATGGTGTGGTTAGCTACTCTTTATTTGGCAGACACATTCAATTTTTCTGTGACCGTAACATTGCTTCCTATCGACATTACTTATGAAGGGAGGTCGAGCTTTTTTTTTTCTTGTTGAAGAAGGGAAGTAGAGCTATTGAAGTGTTTATGTGACTCATTAGCAAGATGATTGAATTTGTAGTTCTATTAGCTAATTATAAATTTTAGAAAACCATTTAGATGGCAAAATGTATGAGGGTAGTATAGAGAAATTAGACTTATGGCAACCACTCATGCAGGCTATAGAGTTTGTTGAGCAATGGAAAATTGTGTATTAGAGATATCATCAAAGTTGTGCTACCAAAATGCAACTCTAGCCAACCAATGCAGGCTGACATAGGTGTATTAGTTCTAAAATGACACTAATACAGTCGGTTATTACGATATATTTTTGTACGCCAATTAAAAACTAAAGCAAGTTAGGTCAAGATCCAAACACTCGCAACTCCGTATTTTCGATATCAATTTGCTCGCTCATGATTAAACTCTGAAGTCAGCTAGTAAATTGTGCCTACCCCGACTTATTTTTGGTTAGGGGCCTACATTTTTGCAGCTTAAAGTCAATACGCGAGTCAAGAAGCTAAGATTACCTTATAATTCAATACCTTATGATCCTTCGAAAAAACCATAGGCGAATGTTGTGTTAATTTCGGAAATATAACATAATCATGAGTCTTAAGAATGAAAATGATAATTAGGTAATTGCTCTGGCTTTTGCCGATTAAAACACTAACTAATTTCTCAATCACATATGACCCCATTGTCCCCCATTCACTTTAAAATATTCAACCTAATCAACATCTCAAGAGACCGCAATCTACAAAGACATGATACAAATATTCTTGTACTACACCAAAATATGTTGCAGAAATGCCCGACAACAAATCTAAAATTACAAACGGGTCCCCTTTATCTACAAAGGTGGTTCTAATTTAACGTGGGTCATATTCAAAACTCCGTTAACGACATTTTTGTGCGACTGTCCCTTGACGGTGAATTTAACATTGACTCTGACGGCGTTAATGGAACTGGTTTTTGTTGCCTTCTAAAATAATCTCTAACTGTCATTTCACTTACCGTTAGTAACTCCGTTACGTTTTCTTCTTCCTCGACAAGAAATGGTGGTCGTGAAATCTCTGTTAACAAATCCCATCTTAACCCACCAAAAAAAGGGTGACTCTTAATCTCAGCCGCTCCTTTGTTATAACCCAATCTCTTTGTTGGATCTTTTTCTAACAACCGTTCGATCAAATCAGTCAGAGATGTTCGTCTTCCGATAAATTCCGGTGGTTTTATAACAACGTTACGAAACGTTTCTTTCCGATTTTGTCCACGAAACGGTGTTTTACCATACATCAACTCGTAAGTTAGTATCCCTAGGGCCCACCAATCAACGGAGAATTCATGTCCATCACCACGTACGACCTCAGGTGAAACGTATTCTTCTGTACCGACAAACGAGTTAGATCGTTCACCATTTGAGAAACTCGGTCTCTTCTTACTAACTGGTGAAACACGTGCCGATTTTGCCTTCTTTAATCCTTTCTCTGTGACAATCATCATCAAGCGTGTCAGATTCCGGCGATGTCTCCGACGAATTTCAGGCGCGTCAACTTTCGTTTCCGATGGGTTAACCGGTTTCGAAACCGATCTTGGTGTCAGAATCCGGGAAAGATCGAAATCAGTGAGGGTCACGTGACCTGATTGTTGAATGAGAACATTTTCAGGCTTGAGATCACGGTATACGATGTTCATACGGTGTAGATTTTCAAGAGCTAATACGATTTCAGCTACGTAGAAACGGATAACGGAAGGAGAAAAAATACGGTCAATTTGACGGTACCGGAGGACATTTAGGTCACCACCCGGGCAGTATGGAACTGCCCAAGCTAAGAATTCATCGGATTCTGAGGTACCCAAGAGGGTAGGAAGGAAAGGATGGGAAAGTCGGGAAAGAACGGTCATCTCCCAACGGGCACGCCGGTCAGCATCGTATTTTGTGTGGAAGGCAGATTTATCTACAACTTTGAGGGCGAACGGAGTACGGGCAGATAGATCATTGATCCGATCGATGACCAATAAGACTGTTCCCATAGCTCCTTTCCCCAGTTCCCTGACCACGATCAGATTTTCTAGGTCAAATTCCTTCTTGGTTGTCTTCTCCATCGTCGATGGCTAGAGAAAGAAAGAGAGAGAGGTTTGAGTTGTCGTTTTAATGGTTTTTAGTTCGTCTTTATATATTCCAATTACGAAGGATGATTACATACTTCGAGGACTATCGTTAATTGTAATATCTAGTCACCAATATCTTGCCACGTGGCTAACAGAACAAAATGAACCTCCGATTAAGGCTCTAACTGTTCCGATCATCAAGTTTTAGTGATGGATAATTTTAGGGTTTTTGGTATAGGAAGAGCACTATTTAGTAAAGGCAGTGCGTTAGAAATGTCAATTTATGTATTTGCTCTTCCTTTACCAAATCAGTTTAAGGAGGGCGTTATAAGGATCACTTAATAAATAGTGCCAAAATAGAAGGACTTAGATAAAAATTAATAATAAATCTAATATTTTATTCACTTGTAGTTTCTCTCACGTAAACAACCAAAACCCTAATATCGTCACTACTATCAACATCACCATTGCTATTAAAAAACTTGCAAAATTTATCATCACTATAGTCTTAGTTTCGAGCTTTTAATGATGCCTCAAGATCTCATGAATGAGGAATCACCGTTAATGAAGGAGGCAACCTACATCAAGAAAGAAGATTCCTTTGACTTAAACGTAGACATCGACTTAAACGAAACCATCGACTTAAACAAGGACATCGACTTAAACGAAGTTATCGACTTAAACAAAGACATTTATAATTAAGATAATATGTCTCAGGTAAAGAAATATCATTTTTCTTCCTCTATGGTTGAACAAACGTTTTAGGGTTTTAGGTCGTTTTTTTTCGTAAAGAATTTTCAGTTGGATCGACTGAAAAAGACAACAAATTTCGGTAGGGTCGGCTGAAAAGGACAACAAATTTCGGTCATAATGGCTGAAAAAGACGACAAATTTCGGTTGAGTCGATTGAAAAAGATAACAAATTTCGGTCGGTCCCGCTGAAAATAGTAATAAATTTCGGCTGAGATGGCTGAAATTAGTCTGTTTTTTCAACCGCTCTGGCCGAATTTTTTTTAAATTTTCAGTTGTTATTCGTGAATTTTTATTTAGGCTAAGCGAAATTTCTTTTATGTAAATGTCACTTATATATTTTTCGAGTTACATCCTTGTTTATATTCTTCATTGCAATATTGATACTTGAAATCTTCAAAAGTTACTTTAGTTAGTGTAAAACCCTAAAAATCTATGGAGAAATCAAGCAATAACAAGAATTACAAACTCTCTATAGAGATGAGTATTGTGTTAGTCATCTAGGGTTTAGGTTTCTGTCTCTATATCTCTCTTTTTTATAGAATCAAATAGATTTAGGGTTTTTCCCCTTTTCAGGATGTTTATTTCTCTTCTCTCTCTTTGATTTGATCGAAGCTTTTAGGTCGAACAAGATTCTCTCTTCTCTCTCGAAGGTTTTTAGTCGAACAGGAAGATACTTTCTTCTCTCTCTTTTGGTCCAAAATAGTTTGATGGGAGGGACCAAAGTATAAATTTGAGATATTTAAAAAAAATGTTTAGCCCTCCCTATTCTAAAAAGAGTGCTCTCCCTATCTAATGCACTGCCTTTGCTAAAAAGTGCTCTTCCTATACCAAAACCCAATTTTAGATGGAAGAATCTAAATGTGGGTTAGTTTGTTAAGAGTGGGTTAGTTTGGTGTTAAGATTTATGGTTACAAGACAGGTATGTTAGAGAGGAAAGTTAGAGAAATGAAGAACAAACAAGACAAAAAAGGTATATGTCTCTTGTCCACACGTGCTGTAAAGAGGAATGTTCAATTGAACCAAACTCGAATTGTTTTTATTAGTGGTTCTCCTATTCCATTCGTATTAATCGATTGAAACTGATAAGATATCTGATATATATTATAACTGAAGAATATACAAAGCCAAAGAGATGCCTTATTCGATTCTTTAAAGCATTTTTTATGTATTTGGACCAAGTCCTAAATTTATCCCACACGTACTTTGATTTCTAAGACAGGATTGATTATTTGATTTTACAAGAATATGGCATAGAGGCATCTTGATGTGCCCCTAGCTCCATGCCAGTACATCAACATAATCTGTGGGGTGAAGTTAATTACTTGCAATTATTACTATGTGTTAGATCTTAAATCCTTTTTTGGTGAAGTAGATTAATTGGTTAGTTACTTTGAATGAAGGATTTGTTGATTTTAAGTTAAGTTATATAAATGATTTGGTTGTGTAACTGGTATGAGTATGTACTTCTAACAACTCACAAGTCTTTGGAGAGTAGTTGCTATGTTATTTTTGTTTTTCTCTCATGTCTAATGTACCCAATATTGCGACGAGGGTTTCCCTTCCGTAGCTACTAACAATCCTGATTAAAATAGAGTAAAATAAGAAAAGAGAAATTTTGCTATATTTCTGTTATGTGCTAGATCAAGTCAGGGTATTTTAAGTCTTGATTTGGTTGCCAATTAGAAAAGAAAGAAATCATAATGGTAGAATATATCTTGGGTGAGTATATTACCTACCAAAATATCAGAGAAGGAATATATTTATGCCTTGTAATCAATTGAAGTATCCTATCAACTACTTTCTTTAGTTTGTGGGGATTAGGATTTGATTCCTTTATCAACTAATTAGGCTCTATTTCTATGTTTGTTGGGATTGCAAGAGGTGTTTGTTTATAATTCTTAACCTTGTATTATATTTTGTAACTTCCAACTTAATACAACAGATTTCGTAACATGGTATTTAGTAACTTCCAACTCAATACCACAAACTTCTTATCTTTACGATTTTCTTAGGGCGTAATTTTGTACATATTCTCATTTTTATGAGACTGGATTTAAAAGCGAAGCTAGTAATTTGAAAATACAGATAGATAATTATATAGTCTGCTCTCTAATTGATGGACCTTGGATTACATAACCAAATTCAATCAATTTATAGGGAGAGAAAAGCATCTAGAACCTTGATTATATGTGCAAGCTAAAGTTTAGTTACAAAAGATCCTTTATTGCCTTATTAGATACGGGTCGTCATTCTTTAAATCAATACAATATACACGTAAATAACTTCTTTGATCCATTTGTAGGTGGTTTGAAGAGAAAATTACAGCTTTAACACCATCCCCACGAAGTCTTCATTCTTTCAGTGTCATAAAAAAAAATCCATTGTGGAAAACTCCCAAAGGTACTTTTGTGACTTTGTCCATTCATCATCTTTAAATTAAAAGGAAGATAAGGATAAAAGAAGTCTTTGTTAGACCTTGGAATTAAGAAGTTGATTACCTAAGTAACCTTTTGTGTCTCATATTATCACATTAGGGTTAGAGTGTGAGGGTTTTTAATCACCTTAAAGTTTACTTTCTTCCAATTTAGACTTTGTGTTTGTATACTTTCCATTCACATTTTTTTTCAATACCCATTTAAAATTCCTAAATTAAAAATATTCAAGAATTGTTGATTCTAGTTAGTGGTTAACCACATTTGGCACTAAAACATATGTATATATATATATATATATTATATTTTAGATAATGAAATTGATGAACCAACTAAACTTGATCAACCACAACTTTACTTTTTATCAATCAAGATTAGGTCTTAGCTACTCAAGCTAATATACTATTTTCTTAACGATTTATTACATCACAAGGATTGGATATAGAGAACCTTAAGCAAGTATACAACTCAACACTTCACTGGATTTTAGAGAGGTACACATGCGCATTCAGACCCCGGATAAAATAGGAAAGCGGTATATAAACACGACGTTGATGGCCTATTAGGCAATAAGTATAACTCTATTATTGCTCTCTTTTGGTCTTTGATGATTTAAAAATAAATTAACTTGGTTTCTGTCTAAACTTTATGCACCCTCGTAACAACCAAAATATGATTATTTCAGCCACAAACTTTACTTTTACTTTTTTTCTTTTCTTTTCTTTTCACTATAATCAATAGAAATGACTTGTCTAAGCTCTCAGTGGAATTTGATGTCAATTAACAAACCCTACTGGTAAGAAATAAACTAAATTGCCTTTAAAAACCAACATCATTAGGATTACAAAACTTATAAGACAACATTAATGTTAAAGAGTTCCCTTGATAGAAATTTCATGTTCAATCTGGTCTAGTTTGTATTCATGTTGTTGTTATATTTCCCATTGTTGGTCATATGGTGGTGAGGGAGAGAGAGAGGGTTGGGTTAAGGTATTTAAGCAATTATTCACGTCTGCGAAACAAGAGAGTTACGAAAGATTTTCACATGTTCTGAAGGATTTTCACATGTTCTTTTTTACATATTCCATGGCTCAAGAGGTCAAACTATATAAGCTAACTTTTGTAAAGTCAATGTATGTTAGGTCAAAACTCAAAACCATTTAGAAGATTTTTAGTTTTACCTAAGTTTGATATTGTGGAGAAAATTTTGGGGTAAAATGTTATTGAGATTAGGGACATTGATAAAACTTTCCTAAAAGTCAATAAGAATTGTAGAGGTAGCAAGATGAAAGTTTGACCTAGTCAAACCAATATCTGCAAATTGTCTAAATCATGTGAGAGTGTGGGGGAAGGAAATGGTCCTCAAAATGATAGCACTATTGAAACCTCCCATCCTTGACCCCATATCTCTACTTTTGGTGACAAAAAATCTTACCCATAGTTTACCTTTGAAATGGAATTTGAAGTACATGTGAGACATGCAAACCCCACCAAAAAATTATAAACTAAACCCTAAAAAAAAATTATCTTAAGTTTCAGAAAAAATGTATTCTGGTCGGAAGATCATTATTTGTGAGAAAATATAAACTACCACTTAATAATTTTAAAAGTGAAAGTTAACTATACCTTAATCTTTTTTAATCTTCCACCTATGCCAAAGTTCAAAGTAATTAGACATATCTACACTACAAAAAGAAAAGTATATGTAATTTTTTATGATGCCATTGTCTGCCATGATATTACCATTGAAAAGAAAACCCTAAGTTTTATATTTGTAAATTGTCCTTTTGTTCTAGACTAGTCACTAAATACATATTAGGAAAAAGAGTATAAATTCCAATCGGTTTTTTTTCTTATGGATTTTTATAGCTTAGATTGATTGATTGGTTGGGTGTTATTCTTCTTGATTTCCTTGGTTTTATTTTATTCTAGAAAGTATAATATCTTTCTGTTTTGCTACTCGTCAGGATATAAATAACGAATCTTGATCGTAGTAGTAGTTAAATGTTGCAGAAATAAAAGTAGTAGTTAAATATCCTAGGTTATATAGCCCTAAGATAAATAAGGGAAAGGCATGCTATTTCTAGGTTTAGTATATCTTTACAGTTTTTGTTGTTGAAAAAGTACATCGTTAGATTGATAGAGCTTTATTGTCCAACTCTCTCTTGTTTGTGTTCAGTCCCGTTGAGCTCTCTCTAGCTTGTTTGTGTTCAGTCCTCACTCCTCACACATATATATCAAGCTTCACATGGTTCCTGTGTTGCATACCTTCGGCAAAGGGTACTAACGCGAAGTCCCTTCGAGATAATTGTACTATAAGCAATACATAAAATATTTACCCATGTGAATTGATAGTGTAATGATCCCATAAGGTATGAATTCATGGTAGAAAAAGTTCATTTTACCATGGAGTTTTGGATTACAACTGAGTTGCCCTAACTTGAAACAAAAAAAAAACAGTTGCTGTAAACAAAATATAATTTAGGTGAATGACAAAACTCACCACTTTGTTACTTCACCTGGTAATGCATTAAATTGAGATATTATCAAATAATTTTTATGTAATTAAATTTTGTAAAAATAAACTATTGGATGAAAAATACTGACCAATCATGTAACATATTCGATGTTATTACGTGTTTTAGTTGGATGGGTTAATACCTACATCTATTATCATAGGTCATGAGTATAAAGTAGTGTGACCTTTTTTTTGTGATGACAAAGAAAAAAGTTAAAGAAAAGTAAATAACAAAAACTTATAATTAGATACTTGAAAATTAGTGAATTATCATCATACACTCCACAACTCCTAAAGTGGTAAACACGTACACATCTTATTACTTCTTTTTTATGGTTCATTAGGTGCACCAATGCAAACATGGTGGACCCACAAAATATTTACAAGATTCTACTTATTTTTTTCGTATTTTCAACGAAAAATGTGATTTATTTTTCGTAGAGCATGTATACGGGTATACTGTATACATATGAAAATATTTGGCGAACCTTCCAACAAGCACGAGAAGAGGCTTTCTCCCAAGCATAAAAAAAAGTGACTGTCATGTATACAAGTCGGGGGACTATAGTTAGCTAATGAACTAATCGTATTAGGTTATCTCTATTTATAAATGACCTAGAACTAAGGTGCCACAACATAACGAGATCGAGACCTCAACAAACACCAAATACGCAAATATGCGGAAAAACAACCAAGAATTACCAAGTTGATCATAGACATCTCCATCAATACATGCCACAGCGAGTATAATTTATAAAAGAAAAAATAGGTGCTCTCACCACACCTTCCATTTACTAGAAATTTTTGTGTGTTTCTAAAGTTAAAATATGAATGGGCTATGGCTTAGCTATTTTGGTGGTGCCCAAAGAACTAGTTCAACCTTAGAACTTGTTCAAGAGCGACAAAAGAAAGAGCAGGAAACAAAAGAACTAGTTCAACATTAGGAGAGTTCATACCAGTCACTTAAATGTTCCCACTAGTGACCTTTTTTTTTTTTTTTTGTTGAAAAGTTCCCACTAGTGACCTAATTACACAACTATCTCTTGCATTTTACCCGAATCTAGAAGCAAATATGTTAAGTTTGTAGCCATCCAACTCAAAACCAATTGACAATGAGTGGAGAGGACCTAGACTTTATATTCTTTGGTTGCTAGATACCCATTCTCCCATGTGGGACTATTCTCATATGCAATTTTTTTTGCCTTACTACTTAATCTTATGTAGTCTATTTCTGTTGCCTTGTTGGTGCAATAGATGTTTTTGCGGAGTGCTCCACCAAGTTCACTCCTAGACCAGTATTAACAGTACACATGACTAATCCATGGAGTACCCAACCCACCTTGTCTTACAGCAAGTTGGTCGAAAACTCATTTATGGTAACCCTCTCTAGTTTCTGAGGTTTTGCTTTCCCACGCCTGTGTACTATGTTTAGTTAGAGCCTAGAATAACTGAACCCCTTGGGATGGCCAGAACCCACAACAAGTATATCAAGACATTTATTGCCTGTGTTCAGGCTGAGGACAAATTACATTTGTTCTTGATCCTTAAAAAATTCGGATTTATGCAAGATGAAGGTTGGTAGTAGGTGCCATTGTGAATAGCACTCAGAAATCCATTTATATTTGATGGGTAGTAAAGTCTCTCAAGTCATGTCAAAATACACCAAAAAGTAATGGTGTCAAAGATGTGGGTTCAGTTTCGAAGGCGAAATTGCATTAGTAATTTAACTACGTATGATGTATGACGATTGATTATCTTTGTGCTGCGATTTACAGTGATTATAAATAACTAAAGGAAAATAATGAGTAGAAGAGAGTGTTTAAAGAAAAGGAGAGATTTTGATGGAGACCATCAAGATGGGCCTCACGGCTGAACTAGTTAGAGGGCCTCATGGCCGAGTCCATTAGGGTTAGAGTTTAGGAGTTTCCATGTTTTAGTATTTCCTACTAAGTCTAGGTTTAGAAGTTTCTATATTTGAGTATCTTTGATATTTAGGAATCCTAATTTGAGTCTATCTAGAAATTTCTAAGTTCCTATAAAAGGAAGTCAGGTCTGTCCTTGTTATTCAGATCAGAGAATATTATGAATCAAGTTTATTGTTAATCAAGTTTATCGTTTATTATTAATCAAGTTTATCGTTTTATCGCTTTTATCTTTATTTCATCAGCTTTATTTCATTAGTTTAGTTTAATTACAATGGTGGATTCCATTACTTTTACGCTTCCGCAACAATCTACATCAGCTGGTATTCAGAGCTTTAAGAATCTGGGAACAGATAATTTTTTTTTTAAATACTTCTCATCTTGAATGTTGGAATAATCTTCCGCGTTTAGGTTGGGATCCTTTAAGAGATGCACAACAACTCTATGTTGATCGAAAAGATCAAAACAAAATTAATGTCGATTCCAAAATTCCTATGTTTGATTATCAATATCATATAGATTTTTGGATTCAACAGATGGAAGATTGGTTTATAAACCAAGAAGTCCATGACGAAGATAAGGTTTTTGTCATCGAACAACACTTGTCTAAAAGAGTCTATGAAAAATTCAACGAGATGCAATGGAGACTCATTGATCAAGGAAAAAAATTCGTCGACGATTGGACTACATTGAAAAGCATCTTTAGGTATGTTTTTCTTCCTTTAGATGAATATTTTTCATATGTGGAGACAAAGATTGAATCCAGTAGACAGTTCTCGAATGTTACTTTGGTCATCGTGTTCGATGGTATTAAAGAAGTTCTTGACAAAAAAAACAAAAGTTTCTCAATGACGGAGGAACAAGAAGAACAAAGTGAATTATCCTCTTTTAGCTTGAAAAGGTCAGTTCATTCTAGTTTAGATTTGATTAAGCCATATTCGAGTTTGGTTTATAAGCAACACGAAGATGAACGTGGGAAGATCGTTCAAGTGAAGAAATTCAAGGTTGATTTTTCCATAAAATATTATGTGGTGTTTGTGGTCTTCTTCATCAAATTAAAAGATGACGGGAGATGTTGCAATTTGTTGGAAGTTTCTTTCCTACAGTTATTTTTACAAGATTCTTTGCACTATGAGATTGAAGCTAGTGATTTCGTCCAAGTGGGTGTCCTTCGACCCCAATGCACCGTTCGCTCGAAGTGGAAATTAAGGATTGCATTGTTGAGTCTCACTTGAGGGCAAGTTCGTTCTCGGTCGGGGAGTATGATGGAGACCATCAAGATGGGCCTCACGGCTGAACTAGTTAGAGGACCTCATGGCCGAGTCCATTAGGGTTAGAGTTTAGGAGTTTCCATGTTTTAGTATTTCCTACTAAGTCTAGGTTTAGAAGTTTCTATATTTGAGTATCTTTGATATTTAGGAATCCTAATTTGAGTCTATCTAGAAATTTCTAAGTTCCTATAAAAGGAAGTCAGGTCTGTCCTTGTTATTCAGATCAGAGAATATTATGAATCAAGTTTATTGTTAATCAAGTTTATCGTTTATTATTAATCAAGTTTATCGTTTTATCGCTTTTATCTTTATTTCATCAGCTTTATTTCATTAGTTTAGTTTAATTACAATGGTGGATTCCATTACTTTTACGCTTCCGCAACAATCTACATCAGATTTAGATCAAAAATGGAAGATTTTTTAAACAACAAAAGGAAAGTGTAATAAATTAAACTATCTTTAACACAATCATCGATTTGGTGATCACAACTCGGAAACTTGTGTCAACCTCCTACGACAAGTTTATTCTTTAATTGTCCGACTCGGATAGGACATAGTCTGCACATCCTAGATAAAGCCATATATAAACTTTGTTGATAGTAGAGAAACAACAGCCATTATGGGTATTAACAAGATAAAGCTCTAATCCTGAACCAAAACAGCAAAACTCAAAAGGGCAATGATGTTATGAACTACAAGGATAGGAAATATAGGAAGGACAACAACAACGAACCCTCGTCAATATTGGGTATTGGGATGTACAGATTGAAGTGATCTTAGAACTTCACACATAGTTGGTCTTTTCTCTGGCATTACAGAAGTGCAAAGAAGAGCAATATCTAAAACACCCAACATTTCTTGATGGAATGAAGAAGCAATCTTTGAGTCAAGGACTTGAATTGCTCCATTTGAAGTGTTTATTTTCCTTCGAACCCATTTTACGACATCAATAGGGTCTTCTGGTTCTATCTTCTCTGCTTGCTTACCCGTTACGAGCTCCAACAAAATGACCCCGAAACTATAGATGTCCATTTGCTCGGTAGCTTTCTTGCTATGTCCATATTCTGCAATGAAAATAAACTAACATCTGAGCTAACAACTTAACTAAGATGGTATTTGCTTGTTTTTGTTGGCTTTATTGATCTAACTAGTCTAATCTGATTTTATTTTGTCAGGGCACAATATTCGTTTCAGGTTTTATCAGATAATGGGCTCTTGAACCAGAGTCGTTTGATTTCTAACTCAAAGGTACCCAAAAGCGGCTCGAGAGCCATTCAGACGAGTCAAATGCACAAGTCAACCTATAAAAGATTTTTTCTTAAGGAACTCAAATATTCGAATCCTACAAAAGTTGTGTGAACTGGAGAAAGGATCTTTAGTTCATACCTGGTGCTATATAACAAGAAGAACCCATTTCTGAAGAAACAATTGCTTGATACCCGATCTCCCCAACAACACGGTCGAGCGCATAATCTGTGAGTTTCGGTTCGAAATCCTTATCCAAAAGAATGTTTCTTGATTTTATGTTCCTGTGAAGTAACTGAGGAACATAGTCTTTGTGGAGGTAAGCTAAACCTTGAGCAGCTCCAATGGCAATGCTCAACCTAACTTGCCATTCTAATTGATCATCTAATTTGCAAATCAAATCTCCTAAACTACCCATCTTTACGAATTCGTATATCAAAAGGATCGAATCATCTGAGTGAAAAAATCCTAATAATTTAGTTATGTTCTTGTGTCTGATTTTCCCCAATGTCTTGATCTCAGATTTCAAAGTTTTCAAAGAAAACACACCATTATTCATTAGCTTCTTCACGGCGAAGATTTCACCACTAGCTAACCTTATAATATGAACTCTCCCAAATGTTCCTCCACTATATAGTGCAATTTTATCATCAATTCCCATAAGAAGATCTTCTTCAGTAATTTCCAAAGGACAGAAGAACACAGAGTTCCAGTAACTTTTTCGGGCATTTTGTTTAGATGATCGAAACATTATGAAAAATACAGTAGCAAAAACAGTAATTGCAATAGCAAAAGCTATCGAAATCAGTATAAAGATGGATTTGGATATTCCACCTGGTACTCGTCTTGGGTGTTCATTGGAACAAGAGTTTGGCAAACCAGGTCCACATAAACCCGAATTTCCTTCCAAGGATGAAGATGGGAGACCAGATATAAGAGATAAGGGAACCTTACCTGAGAGCTTATTGTAAGAGACATTGAATAAGGCAAGTTTAACATTTTGTAACTCCAATGGAATTGAACCAGTGAGATTATTATCGGAAAGATCGAGGTAAGTTAGTACAGGTAATTGAGCTAGAGAAGATGGGATTTCTCCTATTAGACTATTATCGGCTAACGATAAAGAAACTAGTTTTCTACATTTTGTAAGTTCAGGAATTCTACCAGAGATTGAGTTGTGTGAAAGATTTATGATACTCATTACAGGAGAATCACAAAAGTTTTGAGGAAGATCACCATAGAGACTATTAAGAGATGCAGAAAATCTGTATAGACTCTTAACCAGTCCAAGACCTTGAGGAATTCTACCATTAAACCTGTTGTTATCTATCTGAACTTGCTCTAATTGTGCTGCCATGGATATAGTATCAGGTATTTCTCCTGTAAATCTATTATTTTCAGCTCTAATTAGCTTAATTTTTGGCAATGACCATAATTGATTGGAGAAACTTCCATTAAACCCATTATTCTGAACTTGAAACTTTTCAAGATTCAAGCATTTTTCGAAGGATTCGGGTATCGAACCAGTGAATATATTGGTGTGAAGACCTAGGTTTATAAGGCTTTTTCCATGGCAGATATCAGTAGGAAATGACCCAGATAGCTTATTCTGTGAGACATCAAAAGATTTCAATTTCTGACAACTCAATCCTAATCCAGGAGGAATCCCACCAGTTAAATTGTTCTGAGAAAGGTCTAAAACCTCTAATCCATGCAAACCCACAAATGAATCAGGAATTAAACCATGAGAACCAGATCTCTGTAACAATAGTTGCTGAAGTTTCTCAAGTGTCCCAAACTCACTAGGTATTTCACTCATCAAAAAAGGGTTTTCAGATAAATCAAGAACAACAAGTTCACTGAAATTCCCAAAAATATATGAAGGAAGATTACCTGTAAACAAGTTGCTACCCAAGTTGAGAACTTGTAAGTTCTTCAAAGATCCAAGATTTTCAGGAATTTTTCCTTCAATATGATTGTTTTTTAAATCAAGTACTTTCAATGAGCTAAACAAAGAAACTTGATCTGGAATTGTTCCCCAAATGAGATTATTACTAAGATTAAGTGTTTGTAAAGAAGTACATTGAGAAAGATGAAGAGGAATTGGTTGATTAAAGATATTGTTAGCAAGATTTAGCTGAGAAAGATTAGGTAGTTGACAGATTGAAGAAGAGATTTCACCAGAAAGATTGAGGTTTTGAAGATTTAGAGAAATGATTGAAGGAGGAGTTGTGGTTGAACAAGTGATACCAACCCAGTTACAAAAATGGGTAGATGAAGTGTTGGACCAAGTAGAGAGAGAATTATTTGAGTCTTCAATGGAAGCTTTAAAGGTTAGAAGGATATCAGGTTCATGTAAAGAAGAGGTGAGGATGAAGAGTGATAAGAAGAAGAGAGAGAAAATGAATGGAGATGTTGGTATGGTGGTGGTAGCCATTGAGAGAGAGAGAGAATGAGAATGTTGGTATGTTTAAGTTTTCTCTGTTCTTTAAGAGCCTTTAATGGTGATACTTTGAGAGAGAGAGAGAGTCTGGTGCACTTGATGGGTCAACGAGCTTATTGTTTAGTATTATGGGAAGTTGAAAACAAGCTGACCATGATTAACAATATTAATCATTTTCACTTTGTGTTGGTCAAAATTATAGGCCAGTATTTGGGGGAAATAAACGAAGTTTCCGGCAATAAGTTTTGGGTGAAAACAAATTTTTTTGTTTCCTTCAAACATCACCCTTTCAATTTTCTATTCTTACTTCTTCTCCTCTCACCTCAACCAAATTCCGACGACTTCCACCATTAATGCTGGCGACTTCCACCGAAATCCGGCGACCTCAACTAGTTTTCTCTTCTTTTTTCTTTCTTCTTTCTGCTCTCTCTCTCTTCTTCTCTCTCTTATCCTCTCTTCCTCTTATCCTCTCTTCCTCTTATCCCATCTCCCTCTCACGAAACTTCGGGCGAAGGGGATCCCCCTTCGCCGGAAACTCGTCTGGATCTGGAAGAACCAGATCTAGACGAAGGAACCCCACATTCGTCTGGAAACCCGACGAAGGAAACCCCTTTGCCGGAACAACAAAAAAAAAGAGAAAAAAAAAAAGAAAAGGAGGGAGAAGGGAAGGAGAGAGAGAGGCTGATAGAGGAGAAGAGAGAAATTCCGGCCGGTTAACTTTTTTCGGCAACTTGAGGGGGATGGAGTGTTTGGTTTGAGTTTTTTTAGGTTTGCACCGTCTTCCCCGAAATCATTTCCTCTTTTCCTAAAACAGTGGCCGAATTATAAGCAAAAAAAGTTATGACTTTTAGCTGATTAGCACATAGTAGTAGAAGGGAGCAAGTGACCCTTGTTTTTTAGAGATGTATGGTTGGATTAGGGCATCCTGCTCAGACTTATGTTCTAAAATTTGGAGTGTCAATTATTATAATTTTTGTTAAATGGTCATTTTCAATTGTACACTCCATTCGAAGCCATATGCCGATACAAATGTAGAACTGTAGAGACCTGTAAGAAGACTTTTAAATTTTTCATAGTGTCTTAGCATGACAAATTTTTTGTAAGTTTTTCTCTTGAGGATCTCTCGGTGTCCAAACATCAATATTAGGTTTACTAGAATAGAAAATCATTCGACGTGTCTATTAATTATTAAATATAGTTATCCTAGATATTTTCATTGACTATGTAAGAAGTTTAAAAGATCTTTACTTTGTTGCTTAAGAATTTCAATTGAAATTACCACTTGAAATTTTTAGTGTTTTTTTTGTGGGCCTTGCTAGAGATGCTATAAGATAAGGGCTAATTTCTATAAAGGTCAAAGTAATATTGAAAATGAGTAGAAAAGCACAAAATATTTGAAAATTATTATTCAGGTCAAAAAATGTGCAAATACTAAAATACCCTTTTTTGTCATTTTGTGTAACTAAATTCTTTTATTTTTCTTCAAATTTTAAATCGATATAACTTTTGTTTGAGATGTCGGATTTCTATAAAAATTATATATTTAGAAATGATTTTTCATTACCTTTCTAACAAGATCCACTTTCAATACTTTTTTTCAAAAAAAAAATTCAGAAAAAAATAGCATTTTTTCCTATACGTTTTTCTGCAAACATGTTTGCAACAATCTGTTATGCAAACGTGTTTGCAAAATTCTGTTATGCAAACGTGTTTGCAAAATTCTGTTATGCAAACGTGTTTGTAACAATCTGTTATGCAAACGTGTTTGCAAAAATCTGTTCTGCAAACGTGTTTGCAACAATCTGATCTGCAAACATGTGTTTGCAAAATGTAAACTGCAAACATGTGTTTGCAAAATGTAAACTGCAAACTGTGTTTGCAAAATATTAACTGGAAACATGATTTGCAAGTTTTGTAAAATATAATCTTGAGTTGCATATCTTGCAAACTCGATTTGCAAACGAGAATATAAACTGAGAGGGTCTACGAAATCTTGAGTTTGGAATTAATTTCATCATTCATCAGTTCAATCATACTCAATCACCAATGAATTTTTGCCTCCATCCAAATAAAATTGGCGAACTTCATTTGCTAGTCTTACAGTTTACGATGCAAATTCAAAACTTAAGAGATGGGTTTTCAAAAAGGTTGTCCTCTTTTGATCTTCCAGGTCTATAAATGTATCCACTTGATTCAAAAGTTCAACTTCTGTTTCTTCTTCTCATCCTTGGTTTTATATTCTGCAACTTTCATTTCTAAATCTTCATCTTCATTCTTGTTTTCAAAACAACTTTGGTACTTGAGTTGACCTTATCATAAGATGGAGTAAGCCATCGCAACAAAAAAACATTTTGCAATATAAGAGGGAGTTAGACAGAGAATGTTGCAACTCCAATTCAATAGAAGAAACCTCGCAATTCTTGCACAAATTTCAGATGAAGAAGCAATGACATTCACTTTTTACACCAAGTGACAACACTGCAAAATCAAACATGGTATTCGAATTACAACAATGTCGAGAAATAAGACTAATGAAATTCTAGCGGCAGTACAAGCCTAGAAGGTAATGTCAACAATTGCCGAACATATAAAGGAAGAAACAGAATGATTCTAAACACGCTATATAAACCTATACAACAAACTACTAACATAATGGGATGACATACTTATGGATCAGCGACTCCTGCATGTTGTAGTGAATTCCTCTCATCTTTCTGAAATTGCGTAAATATTTGCAAGCTTGGCATAAGTGCAACATTCGAACGCTCAAGCTGAATAAAGTGAATTGCTGCTTTAGCTCCAAGCTTTATATTCTCATGGGTTCTACAAGCACCTAATAATGCTGCCCAACCAATTGAACATGAGTCAAATGACAGTGATTCAATTAGTCTCTCGGCCTCTTCCAATTTCCTAGTTCGTCCAAGTAGGTCAATAGTACATGAATAATGTTCTGCCAGTGATTCAACTCAAACTTCTCCCTTATCATATTGAAGTACTCCCAACTTTTTTCTACCTTCTCATTGTGTGCACAAGAAGAGAAACATATATGAAGGTGATGCTTGTAGGCTCATTATACTTTCGACATTCGTTGGAACAACTAAAGATTCATTTCCAAACTTGTGTTGTGCATAACGTGCAATTATCGAATTGAATGAAACATCAATCAAGTATCAACTAAATTTGTCTGGATAAGGAAAGAAACTCAACAAGAAAGACAAAAAGTACACTTTAATACTTGACAAAGAAAACCTTATTATCAGGTTTATAGACCAAGTAAAGTTTGACATCTTTCTGTTGTAATAAAATTGTGAAAAATACCTTTTTGCATAGTTCTTGTTCGAGGTTAGTAAGCTTATATCTCCAAAACACCTTCTGACTGACCAGCCACAAGCATCTAAAAGAGGAAAAAAAATAATCAGTTAGTTCAGAATTTATGTAATAGTGGTGTAATCTCTAAAACACAGAAAGAAAATCAGACGAAGAAGCTACTATCAGCATAGTTAAAGAAAAATTGAAATTCTACTATAACCCTATTGAATTTCTTTAGTCAGTCAAATATCTGCAAGTTCTAGCAGAGAATTACTCATTTTGACACTAACCTGATATCATAGAGGAGAACCAAATTTGGTTTTGGAATTTCTTCAAACACTTTCCTTACATCTAAACACCAGACCCTTATTCGTAATACAAATCAATCAAACCACTTCCAACCTGAGAATTTTGATGAAACAAAGATCTCTTGTTAATGAAGAACTCCTGAAGATGACGAATGAAGCAGTTTTTTCATTCGATCCGCAGCTTGAAGAACTTTTGTGCCCTAATTTTCTTTACATCTAAATGGGTCGACTCTTACCAAACCCTCTAGACTCTAATGTTTCGACTTGATCGACTGAAAGAATAAGAAGAAGATAGGATTCGAAGAAGACTGGATCCGAAGAAGAAGAAGAATTAGGAACAAGAAGAATCGAGAAGCAGAAGATCGAAAAAACTCAAAATTCAGTAATTTTTTTGAGAGAGATTAAATTTTAGTTAGGAAGGGTATATTGGGAACGAGAAAAAAGGAAAATGACCTTCATAATAATTATCAATAATATTTTAAACTTTACTTACCATTCCACATAATATTTAGATAGCTCCTACTTAATAGAAAAAGATATAGGTTTTTTTAGCTATTATAATTAAATTTTAAACCCAAACAACCATTTCCTCATAAGATAATACTTATATAACATTTTTTGTCAATATTTGGTTGTCTAAGTGGTTAAAGTATTGACGTATACTTCAAAAATTCCTGGATGTTTCGAGTTCTCTCCCCAAAAGAGTTAGAATCTTTGGATTATTGAATTTGAAATTAATAAGATATAAATAATGTAGTTAAAAAACAAATTTATTTTTAACAATTCAAGTCTTGAAGCAATGCATAATTAATGTAGATATGCGTTTTAGAAAAACTTTTTATTTTTGTGTTTATATATAGTATAATTATAGTAAATATACCGTCCCAAAAATAATTATAAAAAAGTTAAGAGCAAATACCGTCCCAAAAATAATTATAAAAAAAAAAAAAATACACAGATGTACAGGTTGAATTTGTCCGAGGATAAGAGAGTGTATGCAAAAAATTAAAATAATAGTATTTTTCATCTTTTCAAAATCAAAGCTAAATTATAACCTAAAATTTCTAATATAGGTAAACAAATATGTTAAAGGTTGAAATAATTAGGACTATAGTGACAGTGTAGATCGAGAGTACAGAAACAAGGGGACATGATAAATCAATATTTTGTCGGTATATTAGATACGTCAAAAAGTAGTGTTTGGATCTGGCATGAGTTTAAAGGGAAAGGAGAAGTAATTTTTTTTTAAAAAAGGTAGTACTATATCAAAAACATTTGGGAGATTTTATAGACCCCTCATTTTTATTAAAATCAATGATTATTTCTCAAGTGAAATGGTTCATGGGAGGCCCTATAAAACTTCCCAAAATATTTTCCTTCAAACTTTACTTTTTATCCAACAAGAATGTGAATGGGGCCGGCCCATCTAGAATGACTGACCCGAGTTAGACAAAGTAGTTAGTATACTGCAACCACATCGAGCTAGCTCATCGGGTTCGGGCGGTCCGGGCTCCACACCATAGTGTCCGATTGAATTTCCGGTCCGGTCAAAATCCAAAATCGAATTGCCCAAAGCCCGTTCCTAGACCGGATTTTTTCTTCGAGTACATGGGTACCGGTTTGGGTCGGTCCGGGTACGACCGTTGAATTAGGGTAAATTTTAGGTTAAATTAGGGCAAAAATAAGGGAATTAGGACAAATCTAGAAATACAGATTTAGAGTTTAAGGGTTCGATTTAGGCATCTAGTATAACTGAAACCCCAATTGAAAAGAACAAGATCTTAGGAAGAATAACAAATTTAAAAAAACAGATCTTAAAAACAATAGGAAGAGTTCTCTCTTTAGGAGTTCATCACAAGAAGAATAACAAATCTAAAAAAACAGATCTTATAAATATAAAACCCTAGTTGGTATAGTAAGGGATAAAACCCTAGTTCGTTCCTCTTCTTCTTCGTTCTTCTTCTTTGTTCTTCTTCAATTTCACTTCTTTCATGTTTGTATACCTAGGATCAAACAGTAGTTGAAGTTGGCAATTTCTTGCCAGATTTACCCCTGCACGTATCTACCCATATCTTTGATGACGCACATAAAATCTTTATTGTCCCAAGGTTATCCTGAAATGTGCTCTCGCTAGGTTATGGTGAAATGAGATGGATATCATTATGTCCATCTTAGCATTAAGTATGAGTTTGCTATTTCAACCAAAAAAAAAAAGTATGAGGTTGCTTTTAATTGGAGATGCTTGAAGGCTCTGATGGAGATGAAGTGTCAGATATGTTAATCTGTTAGTAAATTTCTTACAGAATTTAATTTTTTTGTTTTTTAAGTATGAGGTTCGGAACAGACGTTTAGAGAGAGAGAAAACATTTTTTTTATGTTTGAAGGTCGCCGCCCGGAAAATTTTCAGGCCGGCGACTTTCGTCGGAGAAGAGAGAGGTGGAGAGAGAGAGAGAGAGGTGGGGTGGAAATAACACATTTTTTTAAATATTTTTTTTTTGAAATTAGGAAGGGTAGTTATGACATTTACTTTAAAGAGGGGGTCAAATTTGAATTTATGAAAAATAGGGGGTCAAGAAGGATGCTGCCCACAAAGTAGGGGGCCAAAATAGAAATAACTCCAAATAAAACCCCCAATCTTCCCACTTCGAAACCTAGTAGCAGCCAGCATCACTTGTTCTATCGAGCTAAAAAAACTCTGTCAAAAATTCTCTCTCCCTCTCTCTAAAAGTAGTCGTCTTTTTGTGGGCAACTCCTGTAGTTGGTTGGTTCATAGTAGGTGAGTGAATGATAGGGATGATTTATAGTATTACTAAATTTTCTCCTGATAAATTAAATCAAGGGTTTTATAGTATTACTAAATTTTCTCTTAATACTTACTTTGTGTACATTATAATTGAATCAGGTAGTGGTGGTGGTGATGATCGGGATGATTTCTAGAAGATGGTTCACTACAAGGATGAGAGCTGGTGGGGCTGCTTTTAAGAAGAAGAAACCTAAACATGGGGGGCGGCCAAACGAGAAGAGTAAAAAGAAGAAGAAGGTTAGTAGTAGTAGATATAATGGGAATGGCAGCCTAAAGAATACTTCCAGAGGACAAGGTATTACTACTACTACTACTCCTATAACATCACCATCACCACATTATCCTCCTTTTCCTAGTATTCATAGATGTACTAGTACTGATATTAGTAATCGTATTAGTAGTAGATATAATGATGATGATTGGTTAGTATTTGAGATACTAAACAGACTTCCAGTGAAGTCCCTTACCCGTTTCAAGACTGTTTCTAAAAGATGGTGTTATTTAATTCAAAAGGATCAACAATTCATTGATTCACACCTCACCCGTTCCAGAACACGCCTCCCCTCTCGTATATTTATCGTCGTTCCTCTACCACCCACACAGAAACAAGAAGAAGACCTAGTGAGATTTGGGGATACCTTATTCTATGACCATTGGCCACTTAAGGAATTCCACATTACAGCTGACCTCTTGTTTGAAAAAGACAATACAAAACTGAAACTAGTGGTTGACACAGTAAGGGAGGTTGACTCATCTTCTTATGATCACATTTCAAAACCTATAAATGGCTTAGTATGCCTAATTGACTCATACACAGAGCATGTTTCTCGTATACGCAACATCAGCACTGGAGAAGTATCGCACTGGTTTCAATCATCCTCGATAGTCGTGGGAAAAGAACTTGTCTCTTTATGTCAACCTTACGCATTTGGTTTTGATCCTGCCACTAATGAACACAAATTGGTCTGTGTCTGGACCACAATGCCACGTTCATCTGCTCGTGACAGTGTTTCTATCTGTGGGGTTTTAACCATTGGGCGCCATTGTAGTAATAGATGGAGAAGGATCGAAGAGGTCCCACCAGATTTACTGAATGATAATTATGTTTATGTGAATGGTGTTATTTACTGGTCCAATTGTTCTCTTGATTGTTGGGCATCAAGAGGTGGTTATCGTCCTGTATACTTAGTGGCATTTGATGTAGGAAGTGAGAAGTTTAGAACAATCACTATTCCTGATTTCATTCTTGATCACCATCGGGTTCACGACGAACATTTAAGTTTCGAAGACATTGCTCAGTTATTTGAAGTGGATGGAAATTTGGCTATGGTACTTAAATTGAACAATCGTATGTTCAACATGTATGTATACGTAGATGATGATTACAAGGACAAGGATGAGAACATCAGTGGAACGTCTACTAGTTCTTCTCTTGCGAACGGAAGATGGAGGGAAGTAAGTTGTATCACCTTGCCTTTTAATACGTGCAATAACATTGTTAAGTTTCATACATTCATAGGATCAGACGACAAGATTCTCGTATCATCATCTATTTGGGGTATGGAGAAGAAGAAAAAGAAGGAGAAGAAAAAATGTGTGTCTATTTATTGTTACAACTGGAAGAAGGATACTTGGACCGAGGTTGATGTAAGTGGAATCCCATCCTCAGTTCCACAACTATGCTCTCATAGCTTTTTTACTACATTCTCTGAAAGTCTTATGGCCCTTAACAATCAGAATGCTCCTTGACGCCACCCTAGCAGAGGAATCAACTTCACTTTATCTAGAAACTTCATATGTCTTCCTTTTTATCTTATGTTTGCCTTTTGTTTGACGCAACTTGGTACTTTATTTTCCTTCCTTTTTAACTTATGTTTGCATTCCTTCTCATGTAACTTAGTGCTTGTAAGAAACGAATTTGATTACGTGGGATCTGTTTTCATACTCCTGTAATTGCTTTACCAAACTTTCAGTAAATAACTTCTTCATTGTTTAATGAAATGATGCGGGAGCCGCAAGTGTAAACTGACTAACATATTAAGAAAACTGCTCAATGTTCCAAGAGTCGGTAGTATATTTTGTAGAAAAGTATGATCTTTGATTTTATTGGCAAAAGTGCGAAACTGAGGTAGTAAAATTTGTTACAACTGAAATCCTATAATATCAAGAACCTAGTTCCCCAAATGTTTCAGCTCTGAGCAAACAAGATCAGTAGCTCTGGGAGTTCCAGCGCCAATCACAACAGAATCTTAATCTGTTGCCACATATTGATCCTATATGAGAACAAATACGATGCAACCCTAAGAATGCTCTTATGGGTAATATTATCGAAGCAGATTGTAAGTAATATCTTACTCGAGGGACCAAAACTCTGATGCTTGCATAATTCCTTTCTTCGGAGACTCGCACTTGTTGACAGCAAGAACAACAGTCTTGTTCAAATAGTGTTTACGTAGCCAGTCTGCTTTTTCTACATATGCTGCCATAGTGCCGTTAGTCCTGCCTGTTTAGTATTTATCATATCACTGTACTGGTCAATAACTTTTCGTAACCATGATAAAAAAATGTACCTCGGTAGCCCTATACTAAAATTGAGAACACCATGCAAAGAAATCATAAATCATATCGTGGTTGACAACATTATTGAGGGGCTTGTTCCTCGTAAGCATGATGACCTTAGTAATTCATGAGTCCACATTCCTTACAGATAACTTAAGTGTTTTTTTATTTGTCCGTCATTCTTTTCTTTTAACCTTCATAATTAATCATATTACCTATAGAAAAGGGAAGTTACTCTGTTTTTGTCAAAAGAAAACACTTTTGCCAAAACTATCCATACAGGGAGGGGGCCTAGCCTGCTCGACGAATCACCAATTTTCAGGTTTAGTTCTTTCTGTATCAACTGTAGCTACGCTCATAGTTTTCAAGTACACGTTTAGTCTTTCTCGATGTTATTTTTAGTATAGAGGCACTATAAAATTATTGTTATTCAGTTCTAACTAGTAACTTCTGATACACTACCGTCTAGGTGTGGGTCTGAAATTGTTTTGGAGTGAAATTGGTGAGAGTAGGCCATCCTGCACTTTTGCTGTCGAACTCTTGGAGCTTCTCACTCCATGAATACTACTTTGAGTCACGAACAGAAAACAAGATGGTAGATATACATCTTTGCTCGTTCACCCTAGTGATTTAGTAGCTAGCTAGTGATGATGCTTACTATTCCAAACCCCAACCACACCTATACTAAGTACTAACTGGATATAGTACTCTCACTTGAGACTGTTGTTTGATATCAGCAATTCCCTGTCACTTCGATATGATGAAAGAAAGCAAAACAGTTGCAAGAGAAGATGGGATATATATATATATCATGTGTGTGTGTGTGTGTGTGTGTGTGTGTGTGTGTGTGTGTGTCTGTCAGTGTGTGTGTCAGTGTATGTGTGTTCAAATTCAAAATCTAATTGGTGCTTTCCAAAACAAGTACCCATCACCGGTTGTAACCCATTGAACATAGTTTGGTTGTAGAAACAGGCATTCTCAACGTGACTGGATCATAGAAAGCAAAAATAAAGATATTGAATTTTACATAAAATTATGTACATTCAAGCATGAAGAGTAATGAGAGCTTTTATCTCTTGCTTGACAATGGACACTTTCCCTTATTACCATAAAAAACTAATTTGATTCATTTAATTTTACGGCAGGAATTTTAAGTTCCATGGAGAAAAAGAGAAACTGAAAGTAACCAATAAGTATCTTGCACACCCGAGGGTCTTCGTGCAGAAATCTGCTCAGGATTCAAACCAATTGATGAACTACCTTTCTGTTCGGTTATTTTTCTTTTCTTTCTAGGAACACCCTGAAATTCACAGCACATGGAAATGTTCTGAACTACAACATAAATATAGACATGCACAATATAGGCTTCTAGTTTAATTAGATAGAACCAAACCAGTCGGACTCACCAGAGCTGTTGCCAGCTCGATATCCTTAACTTTGATGGCACAATCTTTTTTCTGTAATGTTTAGACCTCTCCTTCTCACTCAGAAGCCATAGTTAGGGTTAACCACTCAGAATAACAATTCTTCAGCAGTTCAGCTGGCATGGGTGCTAACTAAAGAACTGTTAAAATATTAGAGGAATAACATAAATATGGTTAGACTAAGAGGGTGTTTGATTTTTGCACTTATTAAGTGATTTTCACTTAATAAGTGCGGGCCGGCAATTTTAGGCCGTTTGTTTTTTCACTTAATAAGTTAATATCACTTGTAAGTGAGGTCAAAGTAAGTGCAAAAAAGTAAGCTCCAACTTGGAGCTTATTTTATGCACTTACTTTCTAAGTGCTAAAAAAGACATTTATATCCCTACCGAATATAATAATTACCAATATATTTATAACTAAAAAGAAAATCTTAAACAACTGATAAGTAAAAAATCTTTTTATGACTTTATCAATCACACTTTTCCTTCTTCACCCATCCTTCACCTAAGCTTTTTTCTTACATTTTCTTCACATCTCTTCCCTCATTAATCACGGAACCACCCAAACTCCATGATGCGACGTAAGTTCTTTCTCCTTCATAATTTTTAATTACGGGAGGTTAATATTTTCAACATAAAGTATTCATAAACCGTAATTCTCTTGTATCCGAACTCGCCAGCATAATGAATTAGTACGAAATGCTTATATGTAAATACTTTGAGGTCAAAATAGACAATTTTTCATTTTTGTGGCATTTAGAATTAATATAAAAACAAAAATCAAACACCTAGAAGTGATAGAAAACAAACGTCATATCACTTACAAGTGATATCACTTACTAAGTGATTATCACTTAGTAAGTGGTAGCACTTATAAGTGCTAGAAAATCAAACACCCTCTAAGAAATCTCAAAAGTGGGTGATGAATGACCAAGATATCAAAACCCTAATTTCTTAAAGAAAAAATTGAGAAATTAATACCCTAGACAGAGATAAAATTTCCCATTGGAGATAAATCTGTAAACACATCAGGAGCAAAAATTCGACGAAGAAGCGGCTAATTTCGCAATTGAACGGACCCAAAACAAACGCTTGGGGTTAACCTGGTTTTGGCCCCCAATTCTGTCTCCTCCAATTGTGCCGGCAGATTTGTTTTGTCAAAGTTACGCATGCTGCCATTATGGGTTATGGCCATTACCGTATTAAAGAAATTTTACTCGGATTGTTTATTTCTCTCTCTTCAACTTCTTTCTGTCTCTTCAAAGGGACAGATAAGACAGATCTAGTCTCGGAAGAATAGATAGAACTTTCTGCCTACAGTACGATTTGATCATAATAAAACGATTTGAACAAGAATATCCAGATTAAGCTATATTTTTTTTTGTTGCTGAAGCAGATTAAGACAAGTTGCAATTCAAGCAAATAAGTGGGAACTCGGGGCACCTATTGTCTCGAAAGTCGTTGTGGAGGTTAGGGAAGAGGCATTAAATAACACACGCTTGCACAAGAAAATGGTGTTGCGCAAAAGGTTCAGGTAAACAAAATGGAGCCCATTTCTGTTCAATATCCTAAATATTCTCGAAAAATCCCAAACCAGTGGTTTCACAAATACCTCAATATGCAAGTAGCAGTCAACTCAGACATTTGAAATTAGGAAATTACAGTGCCTCGCTATAAAACCTTGCGGCACAAAATTCTACTTTACAACTAAGCTAATCAAATTAAAATGCCATCAATTCAGACCTCTTAAGTATTCATATATTTCAAAGGGGATAAAAATGATACCAGTTAATCAGCTCTCTAAAGTATCAACCTCAGGCGTTCCAACACAACATTCAATCTTGAGGTCTAAACAACCATGAATTTAAAAGTTGCAGACACCTAAATCTTAGACCAAAACACTGTTAGCAAAAAGGACTGACAGTACATTACGTAATTGAAATTCCAACAGCACATAGGAGCTAATATTCTATGAAACAAAAGCATCCCATTCCAACAAGTAAAATGTAAAAGGGCCGCCCATGGACAAACCATTGGATGCAATGACCGCCTTCCATGCTTGTCCAGTTTCACAGCAATCAGTCTTCTTCCGAATCCATTGCAGGGGGCTCTCCTAAGACTTCCAATTCAGCATCAACAACAAAAGCCTTGTAAATCTGCTCATACGTCCCATCACTTCGAAGATGAATCACTGGAGAGAGAAGAACTATTACTATCTATACCAAAAATATTAGAGGAAAGAATGGTATCACAACAAAAAAAACTCACGGTGAATTCGTTCGCCAGTCCCCTTATCCCCCTTACATGCCGCAACCATGGCTCTTTTCACACAGTTCACAAATTTGTCGTCCTCTACAATTTTCAACCGTTGTACTACGAACTGTTCGTACAAGAACTCATTCAGAACAGCCTGGGCATGTTGTCGACCAGATCCGTGGCAAGCAAACCGTTTCTTCATCCTATAGCGAACTCTAATTTTCGAAACCCCACCACTTGACACCCAATCCTTCCAAACAACCCCAATAGAAGGTACAGAATCTATTATACCAGCAATAACAACAGTAACAACTTGACGCTTATAAGCATCTAAAGCATTGGACTTCAAAACTTTGACAAGATATTTCCTTGTTTCCAACACTGTTGGTGAGACTTGGTCCTTTTGTACCTTTTTTATAACCTACAAAAGACCAAATAAACTGTAAGCCTACTAGTACCAACATCTATTAAAAATTTCACTTAATGCATGTTCACTTACATATTTTCTTATCTTCTCCCTGCACGCTTGTACAATAGCACTGTGTCCAGAATTAAGCACGTGAAGCGAAGGATGGATTGCCTCCCATTTATCTTTCTTGGACGATAGTCCACGATCATTCACACCAGTTCGGTTATTTGGAGTTGTTTTTCGTCGATCAAAGGCCATCATAATACCATCAGAAACCTTTAGGGCAATTATGGTGGTTTGTAACTGAACCTGCAAATTTCCAATGACAATGTAAACTAAAATGACAAGTTACCAAATCCAAAAACCCAAAAGGTGTTAGAAATAGAGCATATACTGTTTCAGGGTTTCAGACTCATCTTTTTGTACAAACTCTCATCTACTATATCATCAAGCTATTAAAGAATCACAAATATCAAACATGTAACATATCAATCTGACTTTTATGACATAGAAATACTCCAATCTCATATCAACAAATCCCATCGCCAATTCTGAGAACAAACAAATTCAAGAATCAAACATAACAAATACAATCGAGTAGCCAGAAACATAAACAAGTGAGACACCCATCAAATATCAACCAAACACAGGTTATGGCCATGGTTTCAAGATATACAGATTTAGTGTAACTACCATCAAATATCAGACTAGACAAAGGTTAAGGTTAGGGTTTCAAGAAATACATATTGAGTGAACTATAATTGAGTAAGCAAGAATCACCAATTTCAAACATATAACATATCAATCTGACTTTAATAACATAGAAATACTCTAATCATCTATCTGCAAATCCCATCAACAATTCTGAGTATAAACGAATTCTACAGTCACACATAAAACATAAAATCCAGTAACCAGATCCATAAACAATTGAGACAATCATCAAATATCAACCTAAACACAGGTTAAGGCTAGGGTTCCAAGATATACAGGTTGAGTGAGCTATCATGAAAATCAGACTAAACAAAGGTTAATACGCATACCTCTTTCACGTTTTCAAGTTCCCCGTGCAGTTCCATCCCAGGGAAGGCTAGTGTAAGATCTCCACACGACTTCGCCTTAGTAAGCTTCAAAAAAATAGAACATGCACTCAGTTAAGGGTCTAATGTTAGTGTTTGTTCAAAATAGACTCAAGTGAACAATCTTCAAAAATAGAACATGCACTCAGTAAAGTGCGACAAATAGGGCATATTTTGTATGGGTTTAAGCATATAGGGCATACAAACCCTCATTCTATCTATCATCAAGCTATTAAAGAGTCACCAATATCAAACATAATAACATATCAGTATGACTTCAGAGTTGTGGAATTTCTAAAATCTCCCATCAACTCAGAGATCAATCACATTCTAGAATTTCTAAAATAAAACACAAAATACATAATTAAGTAACCAGAAACACAAAACATTTAATCGAGGCAACCATCAAATATCAACCTAAACCCAGTCCAAGGTGGGTTTCTAGTCATACAAAGTCAGGAAACTATCATCAAACTTCAAACATCTGCGTAAACAGAGGTAAAGGTCAGGGTTTCAAGAAATACAGATTGAGTGAACTATCATGATATATCAGACTAAGCACAGATCATGGATTCAAGAAATACAAATTGAGAGAACTATAATTATATATCAGACTAAACACACGTTAGGGTTTCAAGAAATTGAGAGAACTATGATTAGGGTTAATGCGCATACCTCTTTCGTGTCTTCAAGTTCCCCGTGCAGTTCGGCCCCAGGGAAGGCAAGTGTAAGATCTCCACACGACTTCGTCTTAGTAAGCTTCAAAAAAATAGAACATGCACTCAGTTAAGGGTCTAATGTTAGTGTTTGTTCAAAATAGACTCAGTGAACACTCTTCAAAAACCAAACATGTAACATATCAATCTGACTTTTATGACATAGAAATGCTCCAATTTCATATCAACAAATCCCATCAACAATTCTGAGAACAAACAAATTCAAGAATCAAACATAACACATACAATAGAGTAGCCAGAAACATAAACAAGTGAGACACCCATCAAATATCAACCAAACACAGTTTATGGCCATGGTTTCAAGATATAGAGATTTAGTGTAACTACCATCAAATATCAGACTAGACAAAGGTTAAGGTTAGGGTTTCAAGAAATACACATTGAGTGAACTATAATTGAGTAAGCAAGAATCACCAATTTCAAACATATAACATATCAATCTGACTTTAATAACATAGATATACTCTAATCGTCTATCTGCAAATCCCATCAACAATTCTGAGTATAAACGAATTCTACAGTCACACATAAAACATAAAATCCAGTAACCAGATCCATAAACAATTGAGACAATCATCAAATATCAACCTAAACACAGGTTAAGGCTAGGGTTCCAAGATATACAGGTTGAGTGAGCTATCATGAAAATCAGACTAAACAAAGGTTAATACTAGGGTTTCAAGAAACACAAATTGAGTGAACAATAATCGAGTAAGAAGACACAAAAACAAACGCAGTTAGGGTTTAGTCGCATACCTCGCCCTCAGGGATGTCTTCACGATCGTCATGTAATCCCATTACCGCAAAATCTCGAGTTAGTTCTCCGGCCGAAGTCATTTTTGAACAGAGAGTGAAGCAGAGCAAAATAAGAAACAGTTAGAGTTGTCAAGAATGCTTCAAATAAAACAATTAGGGTTAGATGAATGATTATATACATCATTGGTATATCAGATACTTCTACAAAGCCAGGCCTTTCATACATACGGCCCATACAATAAAAGTATCTCTTGGGCCTGGACAGAACCGTTGTATTTCCGATGGTTTTACACAAACCTAATTGTCAGCCACGGCCTAGTTCCAACAAACCCTATCTAAGTATCTCCAACTAGTTTAGGTGTGGTTAGAATTTCATTTATTTCAAATCCAAAATCTGAATTGGCCGAATTGGGGCCAATTCAGATTTGAGATGTGAAAAAAATAAAATCAGTACAAAACAAAAGGCATTGTATCTGAAATATGTTAAATTACAACAATGCCCCTATGAATTACAAATATTACTCAAATAATACACCACAAACGACGCCGGACCACCACCCTACTACCACCACCACCGGACTACCACTATCACCAGAAACAGACAACCAAGACCAACCAAAGAAGCCGACATCCCCCACCGAAGCCAGATCTCGTCGAGGGTGAGAGAGGAACGGAGAGAGGGAGTATACATATACCCGCCGGAGACCGAGAGACCCCACCGAGAGAGAGAAAGAGCTAGCCGGGAGAGACGAATTACGACGACAAACAGAGAAATTGATGAGTTTAGGTTTTGCTTTTATCCTCTCCACAGATCTATGTCGGTTTTGAGTCTCCCAGTTGCTTCTATAATTTTCAATTTCTTCATAGATCTATGTAGGTAGATCTATGTAGGTTTTCTGTAGATCTATGTAGGTTTTGAAGTAGTAAGACATCTTTGGTTCTCTAAGAAAGAGGGTACAAAGAAGAGGAGATGATAAAATCTAGAAACTGGAAGAGATAGATTTCTCTCTGACAACCCATCTATTCACCTTTCTTTATATAGGGCATAGGGGCAAACCCTAAAAAGTCATCTAACGGTCATCAATATAACACCCCTTGGTTATCCGAGGCAGACTTTTAAGGGCCACGATCTTTTCACCTACTTTCACTTTACTCCATATATTAAATATCGACTCCTGGTAATCGAGGCATATACGTCTATTTTTTTTTTTTGGTGAAATAGGCGTGTATGCGTCTAGGGAACATTTTCTTTTATAATATATGTCTCCCTTACCATTTATAACGTGGTGTTTCCAAAAGAGCTATTATGCGTTTCATAAAGGTCACATAATTTATAATTTGTGTTGTTCTCAAAATCGATTGTCAATAACAAACAAAGAAGATATAAAAAATTTATCGTCTCTTGAATTCGAATTATTTGTTGATTATGTCAGACGTAAGATTGTATTTCCACATTTATCGTTTTTATAGTGTTCATTTATTCACTGTGGTTATATTATTAGAATTTCGTTGGTGTAAACATGTTAGATTGGTCTATAACGACTTTGGAGTTCGAGCTCACAATTTACCAAATCATGCTTCTTTTAGATTATGGTCTATAATGGTATTTTATATTTGTTACAGAAAAATTTGTTTTTTTTTGTTGAAGAACAGAAAAATTTGTTAACATATCGAGATATATTACGGAACAACTTATCAAAAAATTGATCTGAAAATTCAAATAAAAAATATCTATAAATGACAAAAAATCTCTATATAATATAGACATGTTTTCTAAATGTTACTTTTTAATATAACAATTTGTAGCTTTTTTATAGGGCCGGTAATTATAAGGCCCAAAATGGGGAAGTTAAAGAGAATCAGGCCCAATAGTAAATAATATTGAGGAAAAAACCCAGTAGGTAGAAAGACAATTTTACCCTCCAAAATGAGATTTTCCGCCCAAATCAACGTCAAAAATAATTTTGAACGTTTCTGAACAATTCTTGGTTTGCTCTCGACAATTTTATAAAATTCTGAACAAATCTTAGTTCGTTTCAACAATTTGTAAATTTTTGAACAAATTCGTTTTTGCTTAGACATTGTTTTGCCAAAATATTTCGCATTTTTTTCTTTTGCATTTTACATAGACAAACTAACACAAACATTTTGGCTACAACATTTTTCAATTTGTCTTGTGAAAAAATAAATGGTTTCCGCATTTTTTGTTTTGCTTTTGACATAAATATAAAGACTAAAGCATTTCTTTATTTATCCTTTACAAAAATTAAAATGTTATGCATATTATCCTTTGTATTTAACAAACCCATTAACGAACTAATAATATTTTGACTAATACATTATATATGTTGTTAAGAACATAATTATATATGACGCCAACATTTTATAATAAGTCGGGACATTATTATAGATATTGTCTACATTTTATAACAACACAATAATATATGTTGTCAACATATAAGGGTAAAAATGGAATTATGAAAAAAAATGTTGTCTTGTTAACAACATAATTACATGTGAAAACGGGTTTTTTTACGTTATTATTTTTTAGTGGTTTTTTTTCCTATTAGGGTCTTGATTTTTGGGGTTTTCACTCGTTTTTTTTCTTTTTTATAATGTTTACAAGGAAATAATATAAAATAAATAAGGACCGATCTAGGCCGACCAGAGGTTTGTCTGGCCTGGCCCTTCGCCCCTTCCCGATTCCCACCCCTAGGGTATAGCCTGTAGGGGAATAACCTAGTGTATCTCATACACCTAATTGAATAGTGTTGGTAGCGGAATCTCAAACATCAATCTCAAACATCATATGTTTAACACTATTTCCAGGATCTATACATGAACATACCAATGAACTAGATTGGAAAGATGATTACCTCTTAATCGCTTTCCCACGAACTAAATTCCGATCAGTATTCGGAAGATAAGAGCTCCAAGTGTAGCTCCTCTACTTGAGACACCGAATAATGACTTGAACTCCCTCCTTTCAGTCAGCTAGGACCTTCTTGAAGGTTGAGATGAAGAACTCCTTCTTGACTAGATACTTGAGAAAACTCCTTTTCTCTCTCTCTCTGAGATGTATAATCTGAAACTCTTTCAGACACTCAGTTGCATGTCACTTTTTTCTTTAGGTTGTATAATTAGGTATATATAGAAATCCCTAGAAGAGGTATTAGACTCAAACTAGGATTCCATAAACCTAATTATTAGGCAACACCCAAAATACCCTCCATTGGGTCACATAAGTGTGGCCGGCCAACATAGCCCTTTACGGGCTTCCTTGGCCGGCCCACTTAGGGCCTAGCCGGCCATCACATGGCCGGCCCTATTGCCTTGGCCCGGCCATCACATGGCCGGCCTCCCTAAAGCCATTCCGGGCCTCCCTTTTGGGCCCGGACATGTTTCTTTCTTCGGACTTCTCCGAATCTTTCAGGACTTACCAATAACGGATCCAATCCACTTATTTGCCATTATCCATCTAGTCAATTCTCTCCGTTCAAATCATTATTCTGTTATGTAACCCTTGTAGGATCCGGTCTATGTTAGCCGCGAATCAACTCTTGATTCGACGATCGTAGTTGACTTCTAGCTAAGCATTACGACCCCTAATTGGACCGGACTAATGATCTTCCGAATAAGGTCATTAAGATCCTAATAGCCAAATTGCACGCATTGCATCCTTGGTCGAAGGACACTCCTTCGGAAGGATACCATTCCTTCAGACTTTAGGCATCATATCCTTCATAGCCAACCCTGTTGAGATCCTGTTCAAGACTATTTTAGCCCAGGTTGGATGGGCCTAGCCCGCAGTCCATGCAGCCTTCTAAACATTATTGTCAATTCAAATAAACACAAGGTACAAAATCGTCATTTCAACACTAAGTTGTTGCTTTGCGTGCGTTGGCAGGAGGCAGCATTCCATACCACGTGTTGGTGCCACAATACGATTCTTGTGTTTTACTGGTCAAATATTTGACACGTCGACAAAAGAGAATAGTTAGTTGGTTCATTTAATCCAGGCTTTCCTTCTTCTCCTAAACTATATTCCTCACCTACCCTAAAGTAAATGAACTTAACTCCCTAATTTAACAGTGAATAGTCTCAACTACCAAGTCGGAATAGCCGTGTTTGTCACCCACGTCAGTCAAAAAACGGTGATATGGTAATAGGCTGTTGGCGTTATCTGTCGTTGCAGAAATACAGCTGGATATTTATTGAAAATGACAACGGTGTAGCTCACCGATGATTTAACCACTATTCTCTTACCACGGTGGAAGTTCATCTTAACCATAAACAACAATTCTCAAAAAGACCAAAAAGGAAATGGTTGTTGTCGTTTAGGAACCACAATTGGCTGCTAGTTCCTTCCCGAACGGAAGATGATAGATTATATGAAGATGATGATTATAAGGACAAGGATGAGAAGATAAGTGGAACGTCTACTGGTTCTTCTCTTACGAACGGAAGATGGAGGGAAGTAAGTTGTATCACCTTGCCTTTTAATACGAGCAATAACATTGTTAAGTTTCATACATTCATAGGATCAGACGACAAGATTCTCGTATCATCATCTATTTGGGGTATGGAGAAGAAGAAAAAGAAGAAGAAGAAAAAATGTGTGTCTATTTATTGTTACAACTGGAAGAAGGATACTTGGACAGAGGTTGATGTAAGTGGAATCCCATCCTCAGTTCCACAACTATGCTCTCATAGCTTTTTTACTACATTCTCTGAAAGTCTTATGGCCCTTAACAATCAGAATGCTCCTTGACGCCACCCTAGCAGAGGAATCAACTTCACTTTATCTAGAAACTTCATATGTCTTCCTTTTTATCTTATGTTTGCCTTTTGTTTGACGCAACTTGGTACTTTATTTTCCTTCCTTTTTAACTTATGTTTGCATTCCTTCTCATGTAACTTAGTGCTTGTAAGAAACGAATTTGATTACGTGGGATCTGTTTTCATACTCCTGTAATTGCTTTACCAAACTTTCAGTAAATAACTTCTTCATTGTTTAATGAAATGATGCGGGAGCCGCAAGTGTAAACTGACTAACATATTAAGAAAACTGCTCAATGTTCCAAGAGTCGGTAGTATATTTTGTAGAAAAGTATGACCTTTGATTTTATTGACAAAAGTGCGAAACTGAGGTAGTAAAATTTGTTACAACTGAAATCCTATAATATCAAGAACCTAGTTCCCCAAATGTTTCAGCTCTGAGCAAACAAGGTCAGTAGCTCTGGGAGTTCCAGCGCCAATCACAACAGAATCTTAATCTGTTGCCACATATTGATCCTATATGAGAACAAATACGATGCAACCCTAAGAATGCTCTTATGGGTAATATTATCGAAGCAGATTGTAAGTAATATCTTACTCGAGGGACCAAAACTCTGATGCTTGCATAATTCCTTTCTTCGGAGACTCGCACTTGTTGACAGCAAGAACAACAGTCTTGTTCAAATAGTGTTTACGTAGCCAGTCTCCTTTTTCTACATATGCTGCCGTAGTGCCGTTAGTCCTGCCTGTTTAGTATTTATCATATCACTGTACTGGTCAATAACTTTTCGTAACCATGATAAAAAAATGTACCTCGGTAGCCCTATACTAAAATTGAGAACACCATGCAAAGAAATCATAAATCATATCGTGGTTGACAACATTATTGAGCGGCTTGTTCCTCGTAAGCATGATGACCTTAGTAATTCATGAGTCTACATTCCTTACAGATAACTTAAGTGTTCGTTTATTTGTCTGTCATTCTTTTCTTTTAACCTTCATAATTAATCATATTACCTATAGAAAAGGGAAGTTACTCTGTTTTTGTCAAAAGAAAACACTTTCGCCAAAACTATCCATACAGGGAGGGAGCCTAGTTCTCTCTGTATCAACTGTAGCTACGCTCATAGTAATCAAGTACACGTTTAGTCTGTGTGGGTCTGAAAATGTTTTAGAGTGAAATTGGTGAGAATAGACCATCCCACACTTTTGTTGTGAACCCTTGGAGCATCTCTCTCCACGAATACTACTTTGATTCACGAAAACAGACAACAAGATGATCAATCATGTTACATCTTCGCTCGTACACCCAAGTGATTTAGCAGCTAGCTAGCGATATAGTACTCCCGTGAGACTGTGGTTTGATATCATCAAACCATTCACTTTGATTTGATGAAAGAAACCAAAACATTTGGTGCATGTGCATTCCAAAACAAGTACAGGGTTGTAACCCATTGAACATAGGCAAAGTAATATATTTGAAAGGTTCAAAACACACACAAGTTCACACCAGACCCAACATTCGCACACTTTCCGATCAAGACATCATCATTCCCATCATAACACCCCCAACTAGGTCTAGTTTCACCCGGATTTCGCTCTCCCAGGTATCATGGCAGACTGAGAGATCCATGATAAGACTAACGTAGCTAATTTTGCGGAGAAAGTTCAGGCAAACAAAACGTAGACAATTTTTTGTTAAATAACAGGAATATACCGGCGCAAAAACTCACCAAAAAGCATCTTCACAAATACTTCAACAGCAGATTCACAAATACTTCAATATTAGGAATTAAACGTGACTGGCTATAAAAACCAGTTGTCCAAACTTCTGTTTCACAACTAGGCTAATCAAATTAAAATACCATCAACACTAGAATCTTAGGAATTCGCAGAGGATAAAAAGATACAAGCTAATCTCCTCTCAATAGAGTATCTACCTCGGGGATTCCAACACTAGATTTAATATTGTAGTAAAGCATATAGGTCCTAATTAATCACATCTAGGGTTTTATAGTTTTACTAAATTTTCTCTTAATACTTACTTAGTGCATATATAATAATTGAATCAGGTAGTGGTGGTGGTGATGGTAGGGATGATTTCTAGAAGATGGTTCATTACAAGGATCAGAGCTGGTGGTGCTGCTTTTAATCTCCCCATGTTCAAAAAAAAGAAATCTAAACATTGGAAGCGGCCAAACAAGAAGACTAAGAAGAAGGTTAGTACTAGTAGATATAATGCGAATCGCCGCCTAAAGAATACTTCCAGAGGACAAGGTATTACTACTACTACTATAACATCACCACCACATTATCCTCCTTTTCCTAGTATTGGTAGATGTACTCATAATGGGAATGGTGACCTAAAGAATACTAACAGAGGACTAAGTATTACTACTACTACTATAACATCACCACCACATTATCGAATTGGTAGTAGTAGTAATCAAGATGATGATTGGTTAGAATTTGAGATACTAAACAGACTTCCGGTTAAGACCCTTGTCCGTTTGCAGAGTGTTTGTAAAAGATGGTGTTACTTAATCGAAAAAGATCAACAATTCATTGATTTACACCTCACCCGTTCTAAAACACGCCTCCCCTCTCGTCTATTTATCGTCGTTCCTCTACCACGCACCCAGAAACAAGAAGAAGACCTAGTGAGATTTGGGGATACCTTATTCTATGACTACTGGCTACTTAAAGAATTCCACATTACAGCTGACCTCTTGTTTGAAGAAGACAGCACACAACTGAAACTAGTGGTTGACACAGTAAGGGAGATTGATTCATATTCTTATGATCACATTTCAAAACCTATAAATGGCTTAATCTGCCTAATTGAATCATACACAAAACATGTTTCTCGTATACGCAATATTTGTACTGGAGAAGTATCGCCTTGGTTTCAATCACTCTCAATAGTCGTGCGAGAAGGTGTCTCTTTCCCAAACTTTTACGCATTTGGTTTTGATCCTGCCACTAATGAACACAAATTGGTCTGTTCCCGGACCAGAGTATCACATTCTATCTTTTGGGTTTTAACCATTGGGCACCAATGTAGTAATACATGGAGAAGGATCGAAGAGGTCCCACCACATATACTAAATGATAATTATGTTTATGTGAATGGTGTTATTTACTGGTCCAAATGTTCTCTTAATTGTTGGGCACCAGGAGGTGGTTATCGTCATCTATACTTAGTGGCATTTGATGTCGGAAGTGAGAAGTTTAGAACAATCACAATTCCCGATTTCATTCCTGATCACCCTCGGGTTCACGGCAAATATTATTTAAGTTTCGAAGACATTGCTCAGTTATTTGAAGTGAATGGAAATTTAGGTATGGTAGTTAAATTGAACAATTGTGTGTTCAACATGTATATATACGAAGATGATGATTACAAGGACAAGGATGAGAACATCAGTGGAACGTCTACTAGTTATTCTCTTACAGACGGGAGATGGAGTGAAGTAAGTTGTATCACCTTGCCTTTTGATACGAGCAGTAATATTGTCAAGTTTCATACATTCATAGGATCAGACGACAAGATTCTCGTAACATCATCTATTCGGGGTATGGAGAAGAAGAAGAAATGTGTGTCTATTTATTGTTACAACTGGAAGAAGGGTACTTGTACAAAGGTTGATGTAAGTGGAATCCCATCCTCAGTTCCACAACTATGCTCCGATAGCTTTTTTACTACTTTCTCTGAAAGTCTTTTGACCCTTAACAATCAGAATGCTCCTTGACGCCACCCTATGAGAGGAATCAACTTCACTTCATTTGTCTTCTTTATTATCTTATGTTTGCCTTTTGTTTCATATAACTTGGTACTTTATTTGCCTTCCTTTTTAACTTATGTTTGCATTCCTTCTCTTGTAACTTAATGAAAATGAATTTGAATAAGTGCTATCTGTTTTGTAATTGCTTTACCACACTTTTCTGTAAATAACTCTTCATTGTTTAATGAAAATGATGTGGGAGCCGCAAGTCAAAACCGACGAACATATTAAGAGAACTGCTCAATGTGACCAAGATACGGTAGTATATTCCGTAGAACATATTAGGATTTTTGTTACAACTAAAATCCTCTAATACCAAATACGATGCAACTGTAAGAATGCTCGTATGGGAAATATTATTGAAGCAGTAAGTTGAAGCATACTGTAAGTAATATCTTACCGGAGGGACCAAAACTCTGATGCTTGTTCGAGTAGGGTTCATGTAGCCAGTCTGCTTTTTCTACATCTGTTGCCTGTTGGTAATTTTTCGTAACCATGGTAAGAAATGAACCTCGATAGCCCTATACTAAAATCGAGAACACTATGCAAATAAATAATAGATAATGTTGTCGTTGACAGTTATTCAAGGGCATGTGCTGCTTCTAATATTGCCGTGGACAACATTTGTGTGTGTGTGTGTTCAAATTCAAAATCTAATTGGTGTTTTCCAAAACAAGAACCGATCACTGGTTGTAGCCCATTGAACATAGTTTGTTTGTAGAAACAGACATTCTCAACATAACTGGATCATAGAAGGCGAAAACAAAGATACTGAATTTTACATAAAATTATGTACATTCAAGCCATCGAAGAGTGATGAGAGCTTTTGTCTCTTGCTTGACAATAAACGTTTTCCCTTATTACCATAAAAAATAATTTACTTCATTTACTTTTAGGGCAGGAATAGTAAGTTCCACGGAGAAAAAGAGAAACTGAAAGTAACTAAGTATCTTGCACACCCGAGGGTCTCCGTGCAGAAATCTGCTCAGGATTCCAACCAATTGATGAACTACCTTTCCGTTCCGTAATTTTTCTTTTCTTTCTAGGAACACCCTGAAATTCAGAGCATATGGAAATGTTCTGAATTATCTCCTTCTTGATTACACTGGCTTCTTGAACTGGTCGTTCAGGTTTCTTTTCGGCTTCAGATTCTTGAATTGGAGCTGGAGCTGATTCCGGATCTTGAATTGGAGCTGGAGCTGATTCCGGATCTTTAATTGGAGCTGGAGTTGATTCCGGATCTTGAATTGGAGCGGGAGCTGATTCCGGATCCAAAATTGGATCCGGAGCTGGAGCTGGAGCTGGTTCCATATCCGAAACTGGAGCTGGATGGAGACTCATAACCGGAGATATCACGATTTTATTCTCCACTTGTTCTTCTTTCACCTTACTTGAAAGAATACTGACTTTTCCTGAATTCTGCAGTTCTTTCTCAGCTGTGCCGTTGTTTATTAGGACATTGTCCACCAACTGCATACATGAGAACAATTATGACACAAGTAGAAAGGACTTGCAAAATAGTAGCAACTAAAAAAACTGAAGAATGGAGATTTAAGCTTACGTTTACAAAGATACTGAATCTAACAAGCACCGGCAAACATATGATAATACGACATTACAGGTTCATGAAACTATTAGAGGTCTGGGCGCAACTACAAAGTAATAAGGGGTAGTTAGCGGTCAGTTCAAAACATTTATATAAACAGGCCTGAAGGTGTCATACTCCAAGTGCATCTGAGGAGATTTATTCAGCAAGTCAATAAGAGATAGGAAGATAACCTAAGTCGAAAAGGTCAGAGCTGAATTATTTCGTAATGATATTGGAACGAAGTTTCATCACAAATAACAAATGAGTTACGAAAAACCACGTACTCAGAATATCTAAAGGAAAAAAATTTGGTATTTGGGAAATTTTTGTATCTCATTCTTTAAAAGCAATCAATGTAAGATGCAACTCATCTATTAAGATGAAAAACTTACATCTTTGCATACATTTTGAACCTGTGGCTGATGGGTTTCAGCAGATAAAGGCACAACCTTGCTTTCAGTTATATCAAGAAGAAGAGCCTCCTCTCTATAACTTGAAACTGTATTTTCTGGCATAAGATTCCCGATATCATGCTCCAGCATATGTTGAGGACTACCATGTGCTCCATTTGGCATCTCATCGCCATGGCCTGGAGACAGACTTCTAGCAGAGCTGGTTAGCAAGTCACTCGACAAATCCTCCATGGAAGAGAACCTTACAATGTCGATAGGAAGTTTCTCGATATCAGCCTTTAGCTTCTGAACTTTAGATTGTGCTAATTCGATTTTCCAGAGGATCTGCTCAATGGAGTTATCACTATCTCTGCCCTCAAGTGGTGGCCATTCATAATTAAAATCGAGTTCGTCATTGCTGTTGACATCTGCTACATTCACTGTCCCAAGAATATTTACCACGGTAAGCAGTGAAAGTTAGCTCTTCAAATCAAAGCTACAATTTTAAAGTGAACTGTATATTCTCGACTAATTTTATAGATTTCAAGACTGCAACTTTGAAAAACTGCACCATTGCACTCCAAGGAAAATAGTTCGTCGTAGAGACAGTATGAGATACAATTTGACCAGAAAACCCATCCCGAAATAAAGGGTTTTATCAAGTACAATTGTGCAAAGTTCTCTCGGTAGATCGAGAAAAACGGATTCAAGTAAAGTTTTCTGGACCGTACAATTTTGAAGTGAACTGCTAAATATTTTCGACTAATTTATGAGTTCAAGGTTGCAATTTTGAAAATACTGCACCTTTGCACACCAAGGAAATTAATGCAACTTGACCAGAAAACCCTGTGCTCGGACTAAATGGTCTTATCAAGTACGAAATTCTGTCGGTAAATTGAAAACAAATGGATTCAAGTGAAGTTTGTGGAACACTGGAATGTATCAATAAAATAGACTGATGCTGCAAGTTGTCAAAATATACAGTAGAAGATAGATGGAACGCGTATGACTTAATTAGTAAATTAAGTGATAAATATAGGATTTTCCTCAGACTTTCATCTTCCCTATCCTATATTGATTACAATTGGCTCAAGCTGTAATTAAGAAACTCTACAGACTATAAGATGGTTTTTCCTCTTTTTAATAAGCGATTTGATAAGAGTCACAAAAGCTAAACGGGTTAGACACTAATTTGGTCATGCAAAGATTTTATCGTTCAAACAAGAAAACGTACAAAACATAAGAAAACTACCATCTGTCTGGGTAAAGATTCTGTAATTATATAGATCTTCTTACTTCCTTATGGGATGGCTAGGTTGAGCATTCAACCTTATAGTAAAGAAGGTTTTCGGTCTATGTTGGACCCTCGAACTTTGACATTAATCGACCATAGTTACAAAAGAATACTACAGTATATATGAATGGTGCAATGTTATAAATCCAACTTGTAAACAGATAAATACTTTCTTTGATCACCAATTATAATTTCTCAATATGAAATCAACCACGAACATAGATGAGGCAAAGCAACAAACTTTTACCTTGATTACTAGCATCTTCGTCAGATGAATCAGCATCTTGAACAGATTTCTTTTTCTCTGCAAGAAGTTCAACAGAAAAGGCTATACTTTAGTCTATGACTTCTCTTCACATATGCAAAGAAGAAGAATATTTAAGTAAAGATGCAAGCAAGCTGTACCCAAATATGAGAAGAGCCTATGTGAAGACATATATGACATTATATCAACCGTGTCTTCAATTTTCTTTCTTTTCCTCCTCTTCATGACCTTTTTTCTATGAATTTGATGACAAAAAGGAAGTGTTCTCGCACAACCTTCAGATGCATATTGCCCTAACTCCAATTGCTTTCTTTGGGAACATGATGCAAGTTCTCTCTCATACCTTAACGCCTGGGAGCGAAGTTCCTTCATTCTCAGCTCTACCCATCTACTTTGCAACATTAAAGAACGTGTGTATTTCTTCCAATGGGTTGTCGACTTTTTCTTCCTGATAATTTGAGTATAGATCATTATTAAATAACTCTGAAGAGTCTGAATTCCTACAATTTATTTGATGAACCCTAAAATCTTCAGTAACTTTATAATGTTAGTAATTCGCTTATACAATATACAAAGAGCATAGGCATAGGAAAAAAAATCAGTGGCAGATTATGCCAAATAACTAGGAGGAGAAGGGCCGACAAATTTTTTTCTTCTATGTTGCTAGAAATGTTGAAAGTGCAACTACATAAACGAATAAAATGTACCTCACATGAAATAAGTTGTTAAATCCATCAAAAACATTTGAACCAAGTCCATTGTCACCACAAAACCCAGAGTCAACTTCAGCGTCGCTAAGTCTTGAACCATCATCATTTCCCGATACACTATCACCGAACGAGCTCGAATACTCAGTTGCATCTGGATCGTCACCTTCCACAAACATAATTTCACTACTAACCGCACCCTCAACCACATCAACCTCATCATTTTCAATTGCCTCAGGTGCATCAGCTTGTGGATCCAGCATCACTTCCATGTCAAACTCAGTATCCTCACAATTATTCGTACACATCATGTTATCATCCAGGGTTTCATCCTGAGTTAATGACTCTTTCAGACCAACTTCCAATTTACTTTCATGCTCTATATCAACTAACATAGGAGAAGGAACCATTTTTTAGGGTTTCTCCAAAAAATTTGAACCTTTATTCACCTGCGAGCCAGCATCCAAATGAGAGATAATAGAGAAAAGTACATTAGGGCGAAAAAATATAATTCTTTTTCACTCCAGAAACCTTCAATTGAAATACTAGCAAATACCCATTAATCTAATTAGATAGAATCTAAATCAGTCTGACTCACCAGAGATGTTGCCAGCTCGGGATCCTTAATTTTGATGGTACAATCTCTTTTCTATAGTGTTTAGACCTCTCCTTCTCCCTCACGAACCTTAGTTAGGGTTAACTACTCTGAATACTAATTCTTCAGCAGTTCAGCTGACATGGGTGATAATTAAAGACTGTTAAAATATTGTAGGAACCAAATACATATAATTATACTAAGAAATTTCAAAAACCCTAAATTTCTTAAAGAAGGAAATTGAGAAATAAAACCCTAGAAATTTCGATCTAAACCGAGATAAATTACCTATAAAAGAAATCACTTCAGGATCCGAGCAAGAAATCGTTGAAGTAATAAAGGATGGATGTTGATGGAGGTACTTCTTAAGTTCTTATCGACGATAACTGTTTGTCACAAAAAAAAAAAGATTAGGGCTTTTATCTGGGCGGGGGCTGCGCGGCTAATATCGAAATATATACATACCTAAAACTAAGGGTGGACAATATATGGATGGCATTACAATTTTAGAGGATATATTTCACTCGTACCTACTGGAAATTAGAATTTTTAATATTGCGAAGAGATTGTTGATCAACAACTCTAAAGAGAAAAATTGCCAAGAGATTGTTGATCATGTAAAGAACAAGAATCTTTAAAAAAAATGTAAAGAACAAGAAAAACAAATGATGTTGTTGAAGAATTTTCCCTATGAGATAGGTATTTTTAATTTTACCATAAAACCAAGCAAGAAAAAACGACTCTTATGAAAAATTAGAGGTTTGGCAAGAAAAAACTTCTTTTAAAAAATCTGCAAAAAGAACTATTCCGGGCAAAAGAAACCAAGTTACCAAATTTCGTGACAACTAGGCTTCTAAATGGCAAATAAAAAAAAGCCAGCGCTTTGGAGAAATCAGAATATTTTTCGGGGTAGACAATTTTAAAAGGAATATGTAAAATTTTTGAGACTTTCCGGAAAAACAAATCTTAAGGGGAAACAAAACATATCTTCTTCTTCTTTAATCATCTTAAGCTCCGACCACCACCTCCAGCCACAACCACCACCACCATTTTTCTCTTTTCGTTTATTTCTTTGCTTTCGCTCTCTTATAGTTTGTCTCTCCCAATCTCATAGTCTCTCTCTTTCTCTCTCTCTCTCTCTCTCTCTCTCTCTCTTACAGTCTCTCTCTTGCAGTCCCTCTCTCTCATACACAGTTCCGCCAAAGGAAAGCTTTCTTTAGCCAGAACAAGACCTTGATGAGGGTTTTGCCAACCCCTCCTCGACGATTTTGTGGGTCGGTTGGTCCGACCGGCCACAAATTTTGAAAGAAACGAGAGTGAGACCAAGTATTAGGTTTAGGGAGCGGCAACGAGACAAAGAGAGAACGAGATACAGTGAGAGAGAGGTAGTGAGAGCGATAAAGAGAGAGAGGGAGAAATAGAGGGGGAGAAAGAGAGAGAAATGAAAATGATAATGGTGGTGGGCGGATTTTGGTGATTGAAAAAATAGATATGAGAAAAAAAATTTGAATTTTTTTAAAGTCGCCGACAATGGCAGTTTACCGGCGACCCTTGCCGGAATGGAGAGCAAATGGTTAACAATTTTTTTTCCCCAACAGTTAGAAAATATATTGGTCAACTAAAGTTGACCAGGTTTTGACAAAGTCTTCCACTCCGAAATATATTCTGATTTCCCCAAATATTTTCCTGCGATTATTTTCAGGGATTACTCTAGATTTAAACTTTACTTTTAAATAAAAATAGTTTTTGGGTTATAACTAAAAGATATATGTAAATATTAAAAACAGCTTTCCCGTCCCGGGTTGGACCATGATATCCTACCCGTGTTGAGGTCCGACCTCAGGACTTTTTCAACTCGGGGTAGCTAGGCATGGGTCGTAGCCCGACCCAACATGTTTCTTGACGGGGTTGGCCTTTCTAACACCACTTCGGTAGTCTAAAGGTTTGTATTCGTGTTAGTTAATGACCGACCAGGCTCGGCCTTTTTAATTTCACAACAAGAGACTTAAGGTTCGTAATTGTGTTGGTTGATGACCAGCCCAGCTAGGCCTTTTTAACACCACTAGATGGTTAGTGCCTAGTGGTCAGGCTATACGGTTAGGTCACCCGATAACGGGTCGGGCATACCCGCGATGGCATAACGGATTCGGACGACCCTGTTTTGGTGCCGACTTCCTGGTCCGTTCTCCCACCGCACATTGAGAGAGAGAGGGGGAAACTAGAGCTGGGATTTTTTTTCTTATGATAGTAGGTCAAATCAGAACCTTTGATCGATTGAACGGTTCGGATTAAAAGATTTAGAGGAACCCTTTTGAAATCCATCACAAATAGCAGACCTATTTTTAATTCGGAATGAGAGAACGAGAGTTAAACGCCACCCGGGCGAGAATGTCGATGTGGCTTCGACACGTCGACTTTCTGTCTAGCTTATGTCTATGTTTTTATTGCGTCCTTATCATCTAAATAATAAAACAGAAGGGAAAACACTGATTAGGACAAACATCCTTTATTAATAAAGGATATTGTCTGGCAGTCCTTCCTAAATTTAGATTATGGTCCTTAGAAACAAAATAACCTATTTAATAAAGAAAAGAAATAAATAAAATAACCAATATATAAAAAGGAAAGAAAAGAAAAGAGACGAAAAAAGAAGTCTGGGTTTAGAGCATCTTCAATGCAAAACTCAAAAGAAACTCTAAAAATCCTGTGTGTCAAGATTCAAATGTCAATCTCTAATTTTTCACTTTCTTATTTCTCAAGATTGAGATCCTCTATTTGAAGGACTTCTCCAATGCAACACTCTAAAACTCCAAAAATTGCTTATATGGCATTTTTTTCATTAAAATATATGAAAATGTTGAGTTGGCACTTAGAGATATCTCAAGAGGACACTCTAGAAATGGAGTGTCCTCTTGAGATATCTTCATTCCACCCTCGACACGTCATCTTGGAGATTTGAATTGAGTTTTGCATTGGAGATGAATTTTAAGATAAAAATTCTAAAAGTTCTACGTGGCACTCCGAGTATCTAAGATTGAGATTTGCATTGGAGATGCTCTTAGATCTTTTTCATTTCTGACTCTCTCTCCAGCCGTTCAAAATTCCTCTTTCCATTGACATTGCCTTCTCTCTCTTCGAATCTTTCATTGCAGATAACTGTCTCTCTGTCCTAGGATTATATGTGATCTGTCATTTTTTTAGAGTCATTTTTCTCTCACGATCTTCCTTAACTTCTTTGCAGGGGATTCACACACTTTTTTTCTCATCTGAGATTTTAGGGTTTAATTTTATCTCTCTTCTTCTCTAGGGTAAGTTTTTTCTCACTGATCTTCTTATTTAATATTTAAATTTTTATTCACAGTTAGGATATCGATTTAATGATAGGTGTTTTTGTATGTTGTTGAATTACCAAGAAATTCTAACTCCTGATAGAATATTGAGAATCATTTTAACCGTTTATTTTTTGTCCAATCTTTTCATTATGATGTTAATATTTTGTTTGTTTTTGTTATTTAATATTTTGATTATCATGTTAATCATTTTAACAGTTTTTTCTCACTGACCTTTCTGTTTAATATTTAAAGAGTTATTTCCCAAATGGCCCCCTACTTTGTGACCAGCTTCCTGCCTAGCCCCCTTTCTCCGTTATCTTTAACTTTTCGTTACTCTCACTCTTCCATCTCATTTCCTCTCTCTGCCAAGTCATCTAACACGCCACATCATCGTCTTCTCCGGCATGGGCCGCCGACCGACCAAATTTCCGGTCGGCGACCTTCAAACTTGAAAAAAAAGTAAAAATAAAAAAATTTCTCTTCTTCCTCTCTATCTTCTTCTATTATACATATCATGGTTAAAAAATTTCTCTTATGTCAAACTTTCATTTAAAACTTAGATAAAAGACAACTTACATATACTTCATTATTTGACTATAACAAAACTTCAATTAGCCAACATAATGAATTTTAATATTGTCTTCTTAGAAGTTCTAAAATTAACCTATAGGTAGTTTTTATCGAAAATTCTTAAGGCGATAAAAACACATAAAGAAAGGTTCTCTTAAATCAAAACCAAATTTATTAGAAGTTTGTACTAACTTTGAACCAACGCAAAAGAAGCTTTTATGAAACTAAATGAGTCCATATTTCCAATTTGACAACAAAACTTTGAACCAGAGCTATGGGTGTGGACTTCATGTTTGTTCAAAGTCGTTTTTGGCAAATTATCGGGGTTTAATCTATGTTTTGTTGCCAAATTGGAAATATGGAGAATGAAACTACATGAGTTGATTTTTGAAACTTCAAATCCTTTGTATTAAAGAACTCATTTAGTTTCATAAAAGCTTCTTTTGTGTTGGTTCAAAGTTAGTACAAACCTCTAATAAATTTGGTTTTGATTTAAGAGAACTTTTCTTTATGTGTTTTTATCGCCTTAAGAATTTTCGATAAAAACATTTTTTCCCCTCTCTCTAAAAAAACATTTTTTTTATTTCATCTCTCCTCTCTCTCTCCCTCTTAACTCTGGCGAAGGGGGTTTCCCTTCGCCGGAGGTCGGGCATACCTTGAAGGTCTGCCAGAACAGACCTTCTAGGTCTGTTCCGGCAAACCTTCCAGATATGTCGGACCTACAAGGTCTGCCCGACCTCCGGCGAAGGGAAACCCCCTTCGCCGGAGTTTAGAGAGAGAGAGAGAGGAAGAAGAAGAGAAAACAAAAATTAAGTTTGAAGGTCGCTGGCCGAAAATTTGCGGCGACCCATGCCGTAAAAGACGATGATGTGGCGTGTTAGGTGACTTGGCAGAGAGAGGAAATGAGATGGAGGAGTGAGAGTAACGAAAAGTTAAAGATAACGGAAAAAGGGGGCTATATGAGAATATTTGCTAAAGTAGGGGGCTAGGCAGGAAGTTGGTCACAAAGTTGGGGGCCATTTGGGAAATAACCCATATTTAAAAAAAAACACCCTCCTGAGTCCTGCCTTCGAAGTAGTGACTTCCCAATCCTAATAGTACAAAAACAAACCAACCAGTTCACAGAGTAATTACGTCATGCACGACGAATGTCGGCGATGGTTTTTAATCCCACCCGTTAGAAAAACGGAGGGTTTAGTTTAAAACCCCTTGGAAAATAAAACCACCAAAATCCTCCCATTCTCAGACGACCTAGCAGCCACAATAACTTGTTTCATAGAAGGTGAGTGACTGATGATGATTGTGGTATTCTTCCAATTAATTGAATATAGGGTTTTATAGTTTTACTAAATTTTCTCCTAATACTTACTTTGTGTGTGTATATATATATATATGTATGTATAATTGGATCAGGTAGTGGTGGTGGTGGTGGTGGTGGTGGGGATGATTTCTAGAAGATGGTTCATTACAAAGATGAGAGCTGGTAGTTCTGCTTTTAATCTTCCCATGTTCAAAATAAAGAAACCTAAACATGGGGGACGGCCAAACAAGAAGAATAATAATAAGAAGAAGAAGAAGAAGAAGGTTAGTACTACTACTACTACTACTACTGTAACATCACCATCACCACATTATCCTCCTTTTCCTAGTATTGGTAGATGTACTCATATTAGTAGTAGTAATGAATCTAATGATGATGATTGGTTTGTATTTGAGATACTAAATAGACTTCCAGTGAAGTCCCTTACCCGTTTCAAGACTGTTTCTAAAAGATGGTGTTACTTAATCCATAAAGATCAACAATTCATTGATTCACATCTTACCCGTTCCAGAACACGTCTCCCCTCACGTCTATTTATTGTCGTTCCTCTACCACGCACACAGAAACAAATACAAGACCTAATGAGATTAGGGGATACCTATTGCCATGACCATTGGCCATATAAGGAATTCCACATTACAGCTGACCTCTTGTTTGAAGAAGACAATACACAACTGAAACTAGTGGTTGACACAGTAAAGGAGATTGACTCATCTTCTTATGATCACATTTCAAAACCTATAAATGGCTTAGTATGCCTAATTGAATTATACACAGAGCATGTTTCTCGTATACGCAATATTTGTACTGGAGAAGTATCGCCTTGGTTTCAATCACCCTCGATAGTCTTGGGAGAAGATGATGTCTCTTTCCCCGACCTTTACGCATTTGGTTTTGATCCTGCCACTAATGAACACAAATTGGTCTGCATCTGGACCGGAGTTTCAAATTCTATCTGTTGGGTTTTAACCATTGGGCACCAATGTAGTAATAGATGGAGAAGGATTGAAGAGGTCCCACCAGATATACTATATGATGTTTCTGTTTATGTGAATGGTGTTATTTACTGGCCCAATCGTTCTCTTAATCGTTGGGCATCAATAGATGGTTATCGTCCTGTATACTTAGTGGCATTTGATGTCGGAAGTGAGAAGTTTAGAACAATCACTATTCCTGATTTCATTCTTGATCGCCCTCGGTTTCACGGCAAACATTTATATTTCGAACACATTGCTCAGTTATTTGAAGTGGATGGAAATTTAGCTATGGCAGTTAAATTGAACAATTGTGCGTTCAACATGTATATATACGAAGATGATGATTACAAGGACAAGGATGAGAAGATCGGTGGAACGTATACTAGTAATTCTCTTACGAACGGGAGATGGAGTGAAGTAAGTTGTGTCACCTTGCCTTTTGATACGAGCAGTAATATTGTCAAGTTTCATACATTCATAGGATCAGACGACAAGATTCTCGTAACATCAACTATTTGCGGTATGGAAAGTCGAGAGAATAAGAAATGTGTGTCTATTTATTGCTATAATTGGAAGAAAGGTACTTGGGCAGAGGTTGATGTGAGTGGAATCCCATCCTCAGTTCCACAACTATGCATTAATAGCTTTTGTACTACTTTCTCTGAAAGTCTTTTGACTCTTAACAATCAGAATGCTCCTTGACGCCACCCTAGCAGAGGAATCAACTTCACTTTATCTAGAAACTTCATTTGTCTTTCTTATGTTTGCGTTTTGTTACATATAACTTGGTACTTTATTTGCCTTCCTTTTTAACTTATGTTTGCATTCCTTCTCATGTAACTTAGTACTTGTAAGAAATGAATTTGAATAAGTGGTATGTGTTATCATACTCCTGTCATTGCTTTACCACACTTTCAGTGAATAACTCTTCATTGTTTAATGAAAATGATGCGGGAGCTGCAAGTCAAAACCGACAAACATATTAAGAGAACTGCTCGACGTGACCAAGAGACGGTAGTATATTTCGTAGAATATATTAGGATTTTTGTTACAACTAAAATCATATAACACCAAGAACCTACTTCCTCAAATGTTTTCAACTCATATCCTTTTATCATTTTCTTTCAGGATTAACTAATGGATCAACTTTAAGAAAATTATCACCCAATAAATATTAGTATTAATCTTAATATGATGTCCTTATATGAAAACAAATACACGCAACTGTAAGAATGCTCGTGTGGGAAATAGTATTGAAGCATATTGTAAGTAATATCTTACCGTACGGACCAAAACTCTGATGCTTGTATAATCCTTTTCGTTCAAGACTCACACTTGTTCGAGTAGTATTCATGTAGCCAGTCTGCTCTTTCTACATCTGTTGCCGTTAGTCCTGCCTCTTTGATAATTTTTCGTAACCATGGTAAGAAATGAACCTCGATAGCCCTACACTAAAATAATACTGTAATAGATCATATTGCCGTTGACAATTATTATTCAAGGGCATGTGCTGCTTCTAATATTGCCGTGAGCGACTTGTTCCTCATAAGCATGATGGCCTTAATAATTCATCAGTGTACATTCCTGCAGTTAACTGGTCGGGTAGTTTAACTTAAGTGTTTTTTATTTGGCTAACATTCTTTTATTTTAACCTTCGTCATAAATCATGTTATCTATAGAAAAGGGAAGTTGCTCTGTTTTTGTCAAAAGAAAACACACTTGCCGAAACTATCCATACAGGGAAGGGGCGCAGCCTGCTCGAGGAATCACCAATTTTTTTGGTTCAGTTCTTTCTGTATCAACTGTAGCTACACTTTTAGTCTTTCCCGATGTTATTTTTAATATAAAGACACTCTAAAATTAGAGTGTCTCCATGAGACTCTCTCGATGTTATTCAGCTAGTGATAATGCTTACTATTCCAAACCCATTGTACATAGTTTGATATGATGAAAGAAAGCAAAACTGTTACAAGAGAAGATGGGATATATATATATATATACTGTTGTGAAAAATAAAAGAGGTAGGGAAGAAGAAAGATGATGAAAATATAAGCAAAGAGATAAGGGACAAGAAGAACTAGAGTTGTATTCTTATGTTTGTAGAGAGAATTCTCTATATTGGTAAATTGATACTTAGATACATTAGTTTGGTACATCTTATTCACTAACAAGAAAACTCTTTATATAGGCCTCTTGATGAGTTACAAAACTAATACAAGAGTTACATATAATCAATGGTGCTTGAATACAAATAATGGTGGAGAACTTATGGTGGTGGGAGTTACCAAAGTGTGGGGGTCATCCACCATAAATCAAAGATTTATAACATATACATATATATTCAAGCCATCCAAGAGTAATGAGAGCTTTTGTCTCTTGCTTGACAATAAACATTTTCCCTTATTACCATAAAATATAATTTAATTCATTTAATTTTACGGCAGGAATTGTAAGTTCCATGGAGAAAAAGAGAAACTGAAAGTAACTAAGTAGTATCTTGCACACCCGATGGTCTTCGTGCAGAAATCTGCTCAGGATTCCAACCAATTCCGTTCCGTAATTTTTCTTTTCTTTCTGGGAGCACCCTGAAGTTCAGAGCACATGGAAATGTTCTGAGCTATCTCCTTCTTGATTACACTGGCTTCTTGAGCTGGTCGTTCAGGTTTCTTTTCGGCTTCAGATTCTTGAATTGGATCTGGAGCTGGAGCTGGCTTCGTATCCGAAACTGGAGCTGGATGGATTCAGAGCTGGATTGAGATTCAGAACTGGAGATGTCATGATTTTATTCTCCACTTGTTCTTCTTTCACCTTACTTGAAAGAATACTGACTTTTCCTAAATTCTGCAGTTCTTTCTCAGCTGTATCGTCGTTTATTAGGACATTGTCCTCCAACTGCATACATGAGAACGATTATGACACAAGTAGAAAGGACTTGCCAAATCTAACAAGACTAAACAAACATAGATACTAAATCTAACAAGCACTGGCAAACATATGATAATAACGACATTACTGGTTCATGAAACTATTAGAGGTCTAGGCGCAACTACAAAGTAATAAGGGGTAGGTAGCACTTAGCGGTCAGTTCAAACCATTTCTAGAAACAGATCTGGCCTGAAGATAACCTAAGTCGAAAGGTCAGAGCTGAATTATTTCGTAATGATATTGGAACAAAGTTTCATCACAAATAACAAATGAGTTACGAAAAACCAAGTACAAAAACTTACATCTTTGCATACATTTTGAACCTGTGGCTGATGGGTTTCAGCAGATAACAGCACAACCTTGCTTTCAGTTATATCAAGAAGAAGAGCCTCCTCTCTATAACTTGAAACTGTATTTTCTGGCAGAAGATTCCCGATATCAAGCTCCAGTATATGTTGACGACTACCATGTGCTCCATTTGACATCTCATTGCCATGGCCTGGAGACAGACTTCTAGCAGAGCAGGTTAGCAAGTCACTCGACAAATCCTCAATGGAAGAAAACCTTACTGTGTCGATAGGAAGTTTCTCGATATCAGCCTTTAGCTTCTGAACTTTACATTGTGCTAAATCGATTTTCCTGAGGATCTGCTCGATGGAGTTAGCACTATCTCTTCCCTCAAGTGGTGGTCATTCATAATTAAAATCGAGTTCGTCATTGCTGTTAACATCTGCTACATTGACTGCCCCAAGAATATTTACCAAGTGAAAGATAGATATTGAAATCAAAGCTACAATTTTAAAGTGAACTGTATATTCTCGACTAGTTTTATACATTTGAAGACTGCAACTTTGAAAAACTGCACCATTGCACTCCAAGGAAAATAGTTCGTGTAGACAGTATGGGATACAATTCGACCAGAAAACCCGTCCCGAAATAAAGGGTTTTGTTGAGTACAATTGTACAAAGTTCTCTCGGTAGATCGAAAAAACGGATTCAAGTAAAGTTTTCTGGACCGTACAATTTTGAAGTGAACTGCTAAATATTTTCGACTAATTTATGATTTCAAGGCTGCAATTTTGAAAATACTGCACCCTTGCACACCAAGGAATCTAATCAGTATATTGATACCGTTAACGTGCAACTTGACCAGAAAACCCTGTACTCGGACTAAATGGTTTTATAAAGTACGAAATTCTGGCCGTAAATTGAAATAAAATGGATTCAAGTGAAGTTTGTGGAACGTATCAATAAAATAGACTGATGCTGCGAGTTGTCAAGATATACAGTAGAAGATAGATGTAATAAACCTACAATAAATATACGAACGCGTATGACCTAATCAAGTAAATTAAGTGATTAATATAGGATTTTCCTCAGACTTTCATCTTCCCTATCCTATATTGATTACAATTGGCTCAAGTTGTAATTAAGAAACTCCACAGACTATAAGATTGGTTTTTCCTCTTTTTAATAAGCAATTTGATAAGAATAGCAAAAGCTAAACGGGTTAGACACTAATTTGGTCATGCAAAGATTTTATCGTTCAAACAAGAAAACGTACAAAACATAAGAAAACTACCATCTGTGTGGGTAAAGATTCTGTAATCATATAGATCTTCTTACTTCCTTATGGGATGGCTAGGTTGAGCATTCAACCTTATAGTAAAGAACGTATCCGGTCTATGTAATTGGACCCTTGAACTTTGACATTAATCGACCATAGTTACAAAAGAACGTATATGTGAATGATGCAATGTTATAAACCCAACTTATAAACAGATAAATACTTTCTTCAATCACCAATTATAATTTCTCAATATGAAATCAACCACGAACATAGATGAGGCAAAGCAACAAATTTTTACCTTGATTACTAGCTTCTTCATCAGTTGAATCAGCATCTTGAACAGATATCTTTTTCTCTGCAAGAAGTTCAACAGAAAAGGCTATGCTTTAGTCTATGAACTCTTCACATATGCAAAGAAGAAGAATATTTAAGTAACGATACAAGCAAGCTGTAGCAAATATGAGAAGAGCCTATGTGAAGACATATATGACGTTATATCAACCGTGTCTTCAATTTTCTTTCTTTTCCTCCTCTTCATGACCTATTTCCTATGAATTTGATGACAAAAAGGAAGTGTTCTCGCGCAACCTTCAGATGCATATTGCCCTAACTCCAATTGCTTTCTTTGGGAACATGTTGCAAGTTCTCTCCCATACCTTAACGCCTGGGAGCGAAGTTCCTTCATCCTCAGCTCTACCCATCTACTTTGCAACATTAAAGAACGTGTGTATCTCTTCCAATGGGTTGTCGACTTTTTCTTCCTGATATATTGAGTATAGATCATTATTAAATAACTCTGAAGAGTCTGAATTCCTACAATTTATTTGATGAACCCTAAAATCTTCAATAACTTTATAATGTTAGTAATTCGCTTATACAGTATACAAGAGCATAGGCATAGGAAAAAAAAAATCAGTGTGCAGATTATGCCAAATAACTAGGAGGAGAAGGGCCGACAAATTTTTTTCTTCTATGTTGCTAGAAATGTTGAAAGTGGAACTACATAAACGAATAAAATGTACCTCACATGAAATAAGTTGTTAAATCCATCAAAAACATTTGAACCAAGTCCATTGTCACCACAAAACCCAGAGTCAACTTCAGCGTCGCTAAGTCTTGAACCATCATCATTTCCCGATACACTATCACCGAACGAGCTCGAATACTCAGTTGCATCTGGATCGTCACCTTCCACAAACATAATTTCACTACTAACCGCACCCTCAACCACATCAACCTCATCATTTTCAATTGCCTCAGGTGCATCAGCTTGTGGATCCAGCATCACTTCCATGTCAAACTCAGTATCCTCACAATTATTCGTACACATCATGTTATCATCCAGGGTTTCATCCTGAATTAATGACTCTTTCGGACCAACTTCCAATTTACTTTCATGCTCTATATCAACTAACATAGGAGAAGGAACCATTTTTTAGGGTTTCTCCAAAAATTTTGAACCTTTATTCACCTGCGAGTCAGCATCCAAATGAGAGATAATTGAGAAAAGTTCATTAGGGCGAAAAAATATAATTCTTTTTCACTCCAGAAATCTTCAATTGAAATACTGGCAAATACCCATTAATCTAATTAGATAGAACTAAATCAGTCTGACTCACCAGAGATGTTGCCAGCTCGGGATCCTTAATTTTGATGGTACAATCTCTTTTCTATAGTGTTTATACCTCTCCTTCTCCCTCACGAACCATAGTTAGGGTTAACTACTCTGAATACTAATTCTTCAGCAGTTCAGCTGACATAGATATCAAATACCCATTAATCTAATTAGATAGAACTAAAGACTGTTAAAATATTGTAGGAACCAAATACATATAATTATACTAAGAAATTTCAAAAGTGGATGATGAATGACCAATATATCAAAAACCCTAAATTTCTTAAAGAAGGAAATTAAGAAATAAAACCCTAGAAATTTCGATCTAAACCGAGATAAATCTGTAAACAATACCTATAAAAGAAATCACTTCAGGATCCGAGCAAGAAATCGTTGAAGTAATAAAGGATGGATGTTGATGGAGGTACTTCTTAAGTTCTTATCGACGATAACTGTTTGTCACAAAAAAAAAAAGATTAGGGCTTTTATCTGGGCGGGGGCTGCGCGGCTAATATCGAAATATATACATACCTAAAACTAAGGGTGGACAATATATGGATGGTATTACAATTTTAGAGGATATATTTCACTCGTACCTACTGGAAATTAGAATTTTTAATACTACTAAGTTTTTCCAGGTTTCTTTTTTCCTTTCTTCTTTACCAACAAGTAAATTTCTAAAGAAAAAAATTGCGAACAAACTGTTGATTATGTAAAGAACAAGAACAAAAGATGTTTTTTTTTGTTGAAATAAAGAACAAAGGATGTTGTTGAAGAATTTTTCCTATGAGATAGGTATTTTTTGTTCTACCATAAAACTTAGCTAGAAAAAACGACTCTTATGAAAAATTGGAGATTTGCTAGAAAAAAATTCTTTTAAAAAATCTGCAAAAAGAACTATTCTGGGCAAAAGAAACCAAATTTCGTGGCAACTAGACTTCTAAATGGTAAATAAAAAAAACCAGCGCTTTGGTGAAATCAAAATATTTTTCGGAGTAGAAAATTTTAAAATGGAATATATAAAATTTTGGAGATTTTCTGGAAAACAAATTTTAAGGGTAAACAAAACATATCTTCTTCTTTCATAATCTCAGTTCCTGCCACAACCACCACCACTATTTTTCTCTTTTCGTTTCTTTCTCCTCTCTCTCTCACTCTCTCTTATAATTTGTATCTCTCAATCTCATAGTCTCTCTCTTTCTCTATCTCTCTCTCTCTTACAATCCCTCCCTCTCATACACAATTCCGCCGAAAAGAAAACTTTTCCTTAGCCGGAACAAGACCTCGATGAGGGTTTTGCCAACCCCTCCTCGAAGATTTCGTGGGTCGGTCGACCATGAATTCTGAAAGAAAATGAGGGTGAGACCGAGTATTAGGGTTTAGGAACGGCAACGAGACAAAGATAACGAGATACAGTGAGAAAGAGGCAGTGAGAAAGGGAGAAAAAGAGAGAGAGATATATGCAAATGATGATGGTGGTGGGTGGATTTTGGTGATTGGAAAATTAGATATGAGAGAAAACAAATTAAATTTTTTTTTAAGGTCGCCGACAATAGCAATTTACCGGCGACCCTCGCCGGAATGGAGAACGAACGGTCAACAATTTTTTCCCCCTAACAAATAGAATATATGCTGGTCAACTAAAGTTAACCAGTTTTTGACAAAGTCTTCCACTCCGAAAAATATTCAGATTTCCCCGAATACTTTCGTGGGGTTATTTTCAGGGATTGCTCTAGATTTACGGGGATGTGTTTTAAGTCCAAAATCGCATGATCAATGAGTATAGAGACCAAAGATAATCTGAAATAGAAAATAAATCCACTCAAAGTAAATTACATGTCTATCCTCTCATTCTCTTTTACTACCTAACCTATCCTAAGTTAAAAACTAACCTAAATTAAAATATACCATAATATTTAGAGATTCATTAAATGATTTCCTCAAAAACAAACATTCCTTCCGGAAAAATAGTTGCCTTTTCCGTTTAGCAGAATACTTTGTTTTATATTTCTATTAGAATTGGGCAAAAGCAAACCGAAGAGAGAAAGAGGGGAATCATAGAGATCTTTATTAGTCTTTTCAATTTTAATTAGTTATCTCCTCTCTCTCCATTTCTGCTTGTCCAAAGTTAATCTTCCAGGGTAGTTCATTGTTTTCCGACGAAGGGTTATCCCCTCGCTGGATTCTTTTCTTTGATTCCAAATAAGGTTATGTTTTTTTGTTGGTCTTTAGGGCCTGTTTTGTTGGTCTTTAGAATATTTTTGTTATTTTCGAATTTATTCAGGACCGAGTGTTTGCTCATGGACAACCATTGGGAGTTTCTTCAACAACTTACAACTCTCTCTACCGATGTATCGAAATCAGAGGCGCAGACCGGAGATTGGCACGCCGATGGTTGACGGCGAGAAGAGAAGAAGGTGGAAGAAGCATCAGTTTTAAAATTACTCACATATGGTTAGTGGCGACTGCAACAAAAGTAACTAACCAGTTAGATCAGGCAGTTCTAGAGACACCCAAGTGGGCATAACTCGACTTGTTTGTCTGTTTTTTGTTGTGTCTTTGTTTTTTAACTTCATGATGTAATTCTCATTAGCCTTTTGGCCTATTAATGAAGTTTGGTTCCAAAAAAAAACTAATGTAAGTAATATCTTACCGGAGGGACAAAACCTAGGATGCTTGTATAATTCTTTTCTTTGGAGACTCGCACTTGTTGGCAGCAAGAACAATAGTCTTGTTCGAATAATGTTCATGTAGCCAGTCTGCTTTATCTACATCCTACCTGTTTAGTATTTTTATCATATCGCTACACAAAGAAATGATAATTTTCGTAACCAATGATAAGAAATGAACCTCGATAGCCCTATGCAAAAATTGAGAACACTAAGTGAAGAAGCATGTGTTGCTTCTAATATTGTCGTTGACAACACTGTTGAGCGACTTGTTCCTCATAGGCATGATGGCCTGACTAACTCATGAGTCTACATTCCTTGCAGTTAACTAGTCGGGCAGTTTAATTTAATGGTGTGTTTTACGATGGAATCATGAATCCGTGGATTCGCGAGTCCTTGGGATTCATGATTGCACGGATTCATGAATCCAAGAAATATTTTTTGGGTTGGTTGGCAACTGACAAGAATGTTATGATTTATTATTATTTGAGTATTATTAAACGCTTCTTTGAAAAAAATATTGAATAAACTTTGTTCTCAAAACTCGTTTTTCCATATATCATTTCAGTCGAGAACTCTCCGTTTTCTTCGTAATAATTTTTCGAGCACCATTTTTTTACCTTTTTCGTAAGCATATATCAATTTCATGGAGTTTATTTTGTCCTCAATTGCCCAGTTTTTCCCGAAAGTCGTTTCTCCCTAACAAAAATTGCGAATTTTTTTTTTCAAAAACAATTTTTTTCGGTAACCGAAATTTCTTGAAACTTATTTTTTTTTCACGAAAACCGCATTTTTCGAGCACTGTTTTTTCCAGGGAAAAAGGGCTTTGGAGGAAACCAATTTTGAAGTAAAAATCTATTTTCTGGAAAAAGTCGGATTTCGGGGAAAAAATTATTTGGAGAAAAAAAGTTGGGAGGTGGATTAGGTTTTATAAAATTTCAATTATCGAAAAAATATTTTTCGACAAAAAATACGGCTTTGGTGGGAAACACTTTTCAAGGAAAAATTTATTTTCTGGAAAAAAAAGTTAGATTTCGGAGAAAAACATTACTTGGGGAAGAATCTGTTTTCGGACAAAAAACAGTTGTTGAAAAAATCGAATTTTGAGAAAAAATAATTTTACGGGGAAAAACTAATATTTGAGAAAAAAATAATATTTTAAAAATAATTATTTTGTATAAGGAATTTTTCTTTTGTTGATTTAAAATTTGAAATCTAGATTTATTAATCTAAAATCATAACAAATCATAAAGGGTATGATAGGAAGTTGCTCTATTTTTGTCAAGAGAACACAAACTTGGCGAAACTATCCATACAGGGGAAGGCGCGTAACCTGCTAGCAACACTCAGAAGTATACCCTCAGAAGTATTCAAGTACACATCTAGTCTTTCTCATTGTTTTCTCACCTTCCCCAAAATGTTGTTCTATCTATGTAAATATATTTGTATATAAAATGCTTTAATTGCTTAACCCATTGTATCTGACTTATCTAAATTTGGATGAAACAAGGTAAACGGCAAAGCATAATATTATTTTAAACCGGCCTTCGAATCAGACCTTCTAAATTTGGATGAAACTAGTTAACACTTAACACCAACCTCACCATTTGCAAACACTTTCCAACCCCAACAGATCCATCGTCCCATATTTCCAATCACATCAGACCCAATCATTCAATATATAGTCACAACAGCAACTGGGAGAGAAGTAAAAGTTAAGACATGCTTGCCTCGACAAGAACTAGCAGCCCCAACACGTAGCCTAACTATATTCTGACAATAAAATAGCATGCAAAACAAACATAAGAACAAGTTTTCCCTGAAACAAATGTATAATATTCTCTCAAGTAACATCTTGTGAGATTGTCTGCAATTGAAATACCACATATCCGAAACAGATAAGAGTACCAACCAGCAAATAAGACCAAGTATTCTATGTACTAGAATGAACCATTTTCTGCCAAGCAAAACCTAACAAGACTGTCTGAAATCTGAAAAAGATAGTATCGAACAGCATCTCACATTAAAATGTAAAAGGGGCGTCAACTGACATACAAAGATAGACTAGCCAACCCATAACTCTTGTCGAGTTTTTCGCCCATTATGCTCGCTGCCTCTTCGCCACTGCAAAGTCTCTTCCATAAATGGACTTGCCCGGGACTCCAAAACCGACAACCCCGACAGAAGCTTCAAACTTATCCACATACTGGCCGTCATTCTTCAGATGAAGAACTGCGGAGAGAAGAACAATTTCAGTGTAATTAAAAAACAATAAGAAAAAAAAAAGAATATTTAACAAAGACACCTTACTGTGAATCTTTTCACCAGTGCCTTCATCTTCTTCACAAGCCGAAATCATAGCTCTCTTGAGACATTCAACGTAACAATCATCGTCTACCCCTTTGAAATTATTTAAGAATTTACGTGCAGCAGAGCATTCCGTCCCATAGCAGGCATACTGCCTCTTAATCTTGTGGCGAACTCTACTGTGGGAAACACCATGCCTCCATACCCAGTCCTTTCGAACGACCCCAATGCTGGGAATGCCATCAAGGACACCAGCAATAACAACCGTTGCACGTTGAAACTTATAAACATCAAAATCTTGGGACTTTAGATCCTCAGCAACTTTTTTCCTTATCTCCAAGACGGTGGGAGGGACTTGGTCTTCACTAACCTTATCATCAAAATCTAGCCAATGGAACAGAAAATAAAATTAGACGTAAAAACAAAAACATTTATCAAACTCAACCAAATCATGTTATTACTTACATATTTTTTTAACAATCTCCTGCACGCTCCCACAAGAGGAGCATGTCCTGAATTCAGGACATGAAGGGAAGGATGTAAGGCCACCCACTTGTCGCCCTTAGGAGCTAAAACATATTCTTTCACACCAGCTCTGTCGTAAGTAATTGTTAATCTTCGATCAAATGCCAGCATTACGCCCCCAGGACATGAAGGGAAGGATGTAAGGTTGTGAGATACTGCCAGAAAATATACAAATTTTAAGATATCAGTTTTAGGGTCACGAAATAAGGTCATCCAGCAAAGGCCGATATACATGTCAATTCAGCACCAAATTTTAACAAAATTCAAATCAAGATATTTAAGAATTATCCAATATACAACAGACAACCCAAAATCAAGTCAGGGACAGCAAAGAAACATCTACTCATTTGAGGTTGTAAGTTTAGTTTAGAAGTAATAGAAATTCTACAAACTACAGTCAACTGACCCCCAATCAAGATATCTACGAATCAATAAAATATCAATCACATAACATATCATCTGACATGTTTTCAACAACTAGAACATGCACTCATTTAAGGGTCTAAGGTTAGGGTTTGTTCAATATAGAATGAGTGAACAATCTTCAAAAATTACATAGGAAAAAATAATTAGGGTTCATGCGTATACCTTATTCATGTCTTCAAGTTCCCCGTGCAGTTCCATCCCAGTGAATGCTAGTGTTAGATCTCCAGACGACTTCGTCTTAGTAAGCTTCAAAAAAATAGAACATGCACTCAGTTAAGGGTCTATGGTTAGGGTTTGTTCGATATAGACTCAGTAAACAATCTTCAAAAATTACAAACCAAAAAAATAATTAGGGTTCATGCGCATACGTCATTCATGTCTTCAAGTTCCCCATGCAGTTCCATCCTAGTGAAAGCTAGTGTAAGATCTCCAGCCGACTTTGTATCGGCAAGCTTCTAAAAATAGAACATGCACTCATTTAAGGGTCTAAGTTTACGGTCTGTTCAATAGAGACACACTGAACTATCTTCAAAAATTACATAGGAAAAAATAATTAGGGTTCATGCGCGTACCTCATTCATGTCTTCAAGTTCCCCAAGGAGTTCCATCCCAGTGAAAGCTCCAGCAAGATCTTTAGCCAACTTCATCTGAATAAGTTTCAACAAATAGAACATTCACTCATTTAAAGGTCTAAGGTTAGGATGAGTCCAAATAGAGACTCAGTAAACTAACTTCAAAATTACAGAGGAGAAACAATTAGGGTTCATGCGCATACCTCTTTCATGCCATCAAGATCTCCATGCAATTCCATCCCGTTGAAAGCTCCAGTAAGATCTCCAGCCAACTTCATCTGAGTAAGTTTCAACAAATAGAACATTCGCTAAATTTAGGGCTTGTGAACTCTACTCAAAAATTACGAAGGAAAATATAGATAGGGTTCAAGCGCATACCTCAAATGCCACATATCCGAAACAGATAAGAGTACCGACCAACAAATAAGACTTAATATTCTATGTACTAGAATGAACCATTTTCTGCCAAGCAAAACCTAACAAGACTATCTGAAATCTGAAAAAGATAGTATCGAACGGCATCTCATATTAAAATGTAATAGGGGCGTCAACTGACATACAAAGATATACTAGCCAACCCATAACTCTTGCCGAGTTTTTCGCCCATTATGCTCGCTGCCTCTTCGCCGCTGCAAAGTCTCTTCCATAAATGGACTTGCCCGGGACTCCAAAACCGACAACCCCGACAGAAGATTTAAACTTATCCACATACTGGCCGTCATTCTTCAGATGAAGAACTGCAGAGAGAAGAACAATTTTAGTGTAATTCAAAAACAATAAGAAAAAAAAAAGAATATTTAACAAAGACACCTTACTGTGAATCTTTTCACCAGTGCCTTCATCTTCTTCACAAGCCGAAATCATAGCTCTCTTGAGACATTCAACGTAACAATCATCGTCTACCACTTTGAAATTATTTAAGAATTTACGTGCAGCAGAGCATCCCGTCCCATAGCAGGCATACTGCCTCTTAATCTTGTGGCGAACTCTACTGTGGGAAACACCATGCCTCCATACCCAGTCCTTTCGAACGACCCCAATGCTGGGAATGCCATCAAGGACACCAGCAATAACAACCGTTGCACGTTGAAACTTATAAACATCAAAATCTTGGGACTTTAGATCCTCAGCAACTTTTTTCCTTATCTCCAATACGGTGGGAGGGACTTGGTCTTCACTAACCTTATCATCAAAAGCTAGCCAATGGAACAGAAAATAAAATTAGACGTAAAAACAAAAACATTTATCAAACTCAACCAAAACATGTTATTACTTACATATTTTTTTAACAATCTCCTGCATGCTCCCACAAGAGGAGCATGTCCTGAATTCAGGACATGTAGGGAAGGATGTAAGGCCACCCACTTGTCGCCCTTAGGAGCTAAAACATATTCTTTCACACCAGCTTTGTCGTAAGTAATTGTTAATCTTCGATCAAATGCCAGCATTACGCCCCCAGGACATGAAGGGAAGGATGTAAGGTTGTGAGATACTGCTAGAAAATATACAAATTTTAAGATATCAGTTTTAGGGTCACGAAATAAGGTCATCCAGCAAAGGCCGATATACATGTCAATTCAGGACCAAATTTTAACAAAATTCAAAATCGAGATATTTAAGAATTATCCAATATACAACAGACAACCCAAAATCAAGTCAGGGACAGCAAAGAAACATCTACTCATTTGAGGTTGTAAGTTTAGTTTAGAAGTAATAGAAATTCTACAAACTACAGTCACTTGACCCCCAATCAAGATATCTACGAATCAATAAAATATCAATCACATAACATATCATCTGACATGTTTTCAACAACTAGAACATGCACTCATTTAAGGGTCTAAGGTTAGGGTTTGTTCAATATAGAATGAGTGAACAATCTTCAAAAATTACATAGGAAAAAATAATTAGGGTTCATGCGCATACCTCATTCATGTCTTCAAGTTCCCCGTGCAGTTCCATCCCAGTGAATGCTAATGTTAGATCTCCAGACGACTTCGTCTTAGTAAGCTTCAAAAAAATAGAACATGCACTCAGTTAAGGGTCTAATGTTAGGGTTTGTTCGATATTGACTCAGTAAACAATCTTCAAAAAATTACAAACCAAAAAAAATAATTAGGGTTCATGCGCATACGTCATTCATGTCTTCAAGTTCCCCATGCAGTTCCATCCCAGTGAAAGCTAGTGTAAGATCTCCAGCCGACTTTGTATCGGCAAGCTTCTAAAAATAGAACATGCACTCATTTAAGGGTCTAAGTTTACGGTCTGTTCAATAGAGACACATTGAACTATCTTCAAAAATTACATAGGAAAAAATAATTAGGGTTCATGCGCGTACCTCATTCATGTCTTCAAGTTCCCCAAGGAGTTCCATCCCAGTGAAAGCTCCAGCAAGATCTTTAGCCAACTTCATCTGAATAAGTTTCAACAAATAGAACATTCACTCATTTAAAGGTCTAAGGTTAGGATTAGTCCAAATAGAGACTCAGTAAACTAACTTCAAAATTACAGAGGAGAAACAATTAGGGTTCATGCGCATACCTCTTTCATGCCATCAAGATCTCCATGCAATTCCATCCCGTTGAAAGCTCGAGTAAGATCTCCAGCCAACTTCATCTGAGTAAGTTTCAACAAATAAAACATTCGCTAAATTTAGGGCTTGTAAACTCTACTCAAAAATTACGAAAGAAAATATAGATAGGGTTCAAGCGCATACCTCAACCTCCTTCATGTCATCAAGTTCCCCTTGAAGTTTCATTCCTGCAAATGCTCGAGCAAGATCTCCAGCCGACGTCATTTTTGAAGAGCAAGCGAAGAAGAGAGCAAAAACAAAAATCAGAAATGGGAAGAATGCTCCAATAAGAAAACACAATTTAGGGTTATGGAGATTCCTTTTATACACCAGTAGTATATCCGATGCTTTAACTTGGCACACTCTTCGTCGTTGTCATATATCTCTGACGATCTGAACTTGGTTCCAAACATACCACATGTTCTTACGCATATCTCCTTGCTTGTCCTCTCAAGCTCCCAAAACACATCCATTTGCCACTGTCACTAGGCTCTTGGAACATATTTCGTAGCTATCAAGCTTTAAGTCCACCCATCACTGGGACCAGAGCAACATACACATTGGCCTTGATATCAATTGTTAAATGGGATCAAAGCGTAATACTCTTCTTGTCTATCACATAGGCTCTGATCACCAATTCTCATATGGAATCAGAACACAATCCATTAGCTTGCTCTTCAAGCTCTGATACCAATTGTCAAATAGGTATCAGAGTGTAGTATATTTCTAGCCTGCACATCTGCAGGCTCTGATACGAATTGTTAAATAGGTATCAGAGTGTAATATATCTTTAGCCTTTCATCTAGGCTCTGATACCAATTGTCAAATAGGTATCAGAGTGTAGTATATTTCTAGCCTGCACATCTGCAGGCTCTGATACCAATTGTCAAATAGGTATCAGAGTGTAATATATCTTTAGCCTTTCATCTAGACTCTGATACCAATTGTCAAATAGGTATCAGAGTGTAGTATATTTCTTGCCTACACATCTTCAGGCTCTGATACCAATTGTCGTATGGGACAAAAAGGTCCTTCATACGGCCCGAACAATTTATAACATCTGCTGGGCCTTGACATAACCGCAGAATCACCGATTGTTTAACGAGCCTAATTTGTCACCCACGGCATTGATACAACAAGCGCTACCTAAGTGCCTCCAACTCGTTTAGGTGCTGTTTGATTTTTTTAATTTTTCACATCCAAAACCTGAATTGGGGTCAATTCAGATTTAAGATGTGAAAACCAAAGAAAATGTCTCCAGACATAGACTCTATCCGCCTGATACACAGAGAGATCTCGCCGAGAGAGAGAGAGCTCGCGGGGAGAGAAGGATTTCGGAGGAGAGACAGGTCCGCAGGACTTAGAGATGGAGAAAGAGATATTTATGAGGTTAGGGTTTTGCATTTCTCCTCTCCACGGATCTAGATCTATGTAGATTTTGCAGTAAGACATGCTTCTATCTCTAAGAACAATAATACAAAGAAAAGCGAAGAGATGAAAAATCTACAAATTGGAAGAAATAGATTTTTCTCTAACAATCCACCTATCTACCTTTATTTATATAGGGCATAGGGGCAAACCCTAAAAAGTCATCTAATGGTCATCCATATCACAACACCCCTTGGTTATCCGAGGCAGATTATCAAGGGCCAAGATCTTTCACCTAGTTTCACTCAATACATTTAAACATCGACTGTTGGTCATCCGAAGCATGCGTCTACGGAATAGTAGACCACCCTTTCAACAAAAAAAAAGGGAATAGTAAACCACGTACATCGTCAATTGTCAAATGGGTATCAGGATGTAATACATTTTCAACCTGTACATCGCCATCCTGTAGCTCAGGCTCTGACATCCATTTCTCATATAGGATCAGAGCACGATACTCTAGCCTGTCACTCAGGCTCTGATCACAATTCTCATATGGGATCAGAACACAATCCATTAGCTTGTTCTTCAAGCTCTGATACCAATTGCCAAATAGGTATCAGAGTAATATATCTCTAGCCTTTCATCTAGGCTCTGATACCAATTGTCAAATAGGTATCAGAGTGTAGTATATTTCTAGCCTGCATTTATTATTGTGTGGAATTACGAACTCTGTTATTTGGTTGACAACTAACTTCTACAAATGTATTATTCAATTATTATTGAGAATCATTTTAACAGTTTCTCTTTTGTCCAATCTTTTCATTATGATGTTAATATTTTGTTTTTTTTTTGTTATTTAATATTTTCATTATCATGCTAATCATTTTAATAGTTTTTTCTCACTGATCTTTTTATTTAATATTTAAATCAAACACCCTCCTGCCTTCGAACTAGTGACTTCCCAATCCCAATAGTACAAAAACAAACCAACCAGTTTACAGAGTAATGACGTCATGCACGACGAATGTCGGCGATGGTTTTTAATCCCACCCGTTAGAAAAACGGAGGGTTTAGATATAAAACCCCTTGGAAATTAAAACCACCAAAATCCTCCCATTCTCAGACCTAGCAGCCACAATAACTTGTTTCATAGAAGGTGAGTGACTGATGATGATTGTGGTATTCTTCCAATTAATTGAATATAGGGTTTTATAGTTTTACTAAATTTTCTCCTAATACTTACTTTGTGTGTGTATATATATATATATGTATGTATAATTGGATCAGGTAGTGGTGGTGGTGGTGGTGGTGGTGGGGATGATTTCTAGAAGATGGTTCATTACAAAGATGAGAGCTGGTAGTTCTGCTTTTAATCTTCCCATGTTCAAAATAAAGAAACCTAAACATGGGGGACGGCCAAACAAGAAGAATAATAATAAGAAGAAGAAGAAGAAGAAGGTTAGTACTACTACTACTACTACTACTGTAACATCACCATCACCACATTATCCTCCTTTTCCTAGTATTGGTAGATGTACTCATATTAGTAGTAGTAATGAATCTAATGATGATGATTGGTTTGTATTTGAGATACTAAATAGACTTCCAGTGAAGTCCCTTACCCGTTTCAAGACTGTTTCTAAAAGATGGTGTTACTTAATCCATAAAGATCAACAATTCATTGATTCACATCTTACCCGTTCCAGAACACGTCTCCCCTCACGTCTATTTATTGTCGTTCCTCTACCACGCACACAGAAACAAATACAAGACCTAATGAGATTAGGGGATACCTATTGCCATGACCATTGGCCATATAAGGAATTCCACATTACAGCTGACCTCTTGTTTGAAGAAGACAATACACAACTGAAACTAGTGGTTGACACAGTAAAGGAGATTGACTCATCTTCTTATGATCACATTTCAAAACCTATAAATGGCTTAGTATGCCTAATTGAATTATACACAGAGCATGTTTCTCGTATACGCAATATTTGTACTGGAGAAGTATCGCCTTGGTTTCAATCACCCTCGATAGTCTTGGGAGAAGATGATGTCTCTTTCCCCGACCTTTACGCATTTGGTTTTGATCCTGCCACTAATGAACACAAATTGGTCTGCATCTGGACCGGAGTTTCAAATTCTATCTGTTGGGTTTTAACCATTGGGCACCAATGTAGTAATAGATGGAGAAGGATTGAAGAGGTCCCACCAGATATACTATATGATGTTTCTGTTTATGTGAATGGTGTTATTTACTGGCCCAATCGTTCTCTTAATCGTTGGGCATCAATAGATGGTTATCGTCCTGTATACTTAGTGGCATTTGATGTCGGAAGTGAGAAGTTTAGAACAATCACTATTCCTGATTTCATTCTTGATCGCCCTCGGTTTCACGGCAAACATTTATATTTCGAACACATTGCTCAGTTATTTGAAGTGGATGGAAATTTAGCTATGGCAGTTAAATTGAACAATTGTGCGTTCAACATGTATATATACGAAGATGATGATTACAAGGACAAGGATGAGAAGATCGGTGGAACGTATACTAGTAATTCTCTTACGAACGGGAGATGGAGTGAAGTAAGTTGTGTCACCTTGCCTTTTGATACGAGCAGTAATATTGTCAAGTTTCATACATTCATAGGATCAGACGACAAGATTCTCGTAACATCAACTATTTGCGGTATGGAAAGTCGAGAGAATAAGAAATGTGTGTCTATTTATTGCTACAATTGGAAGAAAGGTACTTGGGCAGAGGTTGATGTGAGTGGAATCCCATCCTCACTTTCACAACTATGCATTAATAGCTTTTGTACTACTTTCTCTGAAAGTCTTTTGACTCTTAACAATCAGAATGCTCCTTGACGCCACCCTAGCAGAGGAATCAACTTCACTTTATCTAGAAACTTCATTTGTCTTTCTTATGTTTGCGTTTTGTTACATATAACTTGGTACTTTATTTGCCTTCCTTTTTAACTTATGTTTGCATTCCTTCTCATGTAACTTAGTACTTGTAAGAAATGAATTTGAATAAGTGGTATGTGTTATCATACTCCTGTCATTGCTTTACCACACTTTCAGTGAATAACTCTTCATTGTTTAATGAAAATGATGCGGGAGCTGCAAGTCAAAACCGACAAACATATTAAGAGAACTGCTCGACGTGACCAAGAGACGGTAGTATATTTCGTAGAATATATTAGGATTTTTGTTACAACTAAAATCATATAACACCAAGAACCTACTTCCTCAAATGTTTTCAACTCATATCCTTTTATCATTTTCTTTCAGGATTAACTAATGGATCAACTTTAAGAAAATTATCACCCAATAAATATTAGTATTAATCTTAATATGATGTCCTTATATGAAAACAAATACACGCAACTGTAAGAATGCTCGTGTGGGAAATAGTATTGAAGCATATTGTAAGTAATATCTTACCGTACGGACCAAAACTCTGATGCTTGTATAATCCTTTTCGTTCAAGACTCACACTTGTTCGAGTAGTATTCATGTAGCCAGTCTGCTCTTTCTACATCTGTTGCCGTTAGTCCTGCCTCTTTGATAATTTTTCGTAACCATGGTAAGAAATGAACCTCGATAGCCCTACACTAAAATAATACTGTAATAGATCATATTGCCGTTGACAATTATTATTCAAGGGCATGTGCTGCTTCTAATATTGCCGTGAGCGACTTGTTCCTCATAAGCATGATGGCCTTAATAATTCATCAGTGTACATTCCTGCAGTTAACTGGTCGGGTAGTTTAACTTAAGTGTTTTTTATTTGGCTAACATTCTTTTATTTTAACCTTCGTCATAAATCATGTTATCTATAGAAAAGGGAAGTTGCTCTGTTTTTGTCAAAAGAAAACACACTTGCCGAAACTATCCATACAGGGGAAGGGGTGCAGCCTGCTCGAGGAATCACCAATTTTTTTGGTTCAGTTCTTTCTGTATCAACTGTAGCTACACTTTTAGTCTTTCTCGATGTTATTTTTAATATAAAGACACTCTAAAATTAGAGTGTCTCAATGAGACTCTCTCGATGTTATTCAGTTCTAACTAGTAACTTCTGATCTTTAGCAAGTCACTCGACAAATCCTCAATGGAAGAGAACCTTACTGTTTTTTTGAAAGTTAAGAGAACCTTACTGTGTCGATAGGAAGTTTCTCGATATCAGCCTTTAGCTTCTGAACTTTACATTGTGCTAATTCGATTTTCCTGAGGATCTGCTCGATGGAGTTAGCACTATCTCTGCCCTCAAGTGGTGGCCATTCATAATTAAAATCGAGTTCTTCATTGCTGTTAACATCTGCTACATTGACTGCCCCAAGAATATTTACCATGGTAAGAGTGAAAGATAGATATTGAAAATCAAAGCTACAATTTTAAAGTGAACTGTATATTCTCGACTAGTTTTATGCATTTGAAGACTCCAACTTTGAAAAACTGCACCATTGCAACTCAAAGGAAAATAGATCGTGTAGACAGTATGAGATACAATTTGACCAGAAAACCCGTCCGGAAATAAAGTGTTTTATCGAGTACAATTGTACAAAGTTCTCTCGGTAGATCGAGAAAAACGGATTCAAGTAAAGTTTTCTGGACCGTACAATTTTGAAGCGAACTGCTAAATATTTTCGACTAATTTATGATTTCAAGGCTGCAATTTTGAAAATACTGCACCCTTGCACACCAAGGAAACTAACTCAGTATAAGTTTGTTTCTAAAAGTTTTCCTTAGCCGGAACAAGACCTCGATGAAGGTTTCGCCAACCCCTCCTCGAGGATTTCGTGGGTCGGTGGACCACGAAACATTTCGTGGTCCAACCGACCACGAATTCTGAAAGAAAACGAGAGTGAGACCGAGTATTAGGTCTAGGGAGCGGCAACGAGACCGAGAGAGAACGAGATACAGTGAGAGAGGTAGTGAGAACGATAAAGAGGGAGAGGGGGAAAGAGATGCAAATGATGATGGTGGTGGGCGGATTTTGGTGATCGAAAAAATAAATATGAGAGGAAAAAATTTGAAATAAAAAAATTAAGGTCACCAACAATGACAGTTTACCAGCAACCCTTGTCGGAATGGAAAATTTCTTCCCTAACAATTACTCCAGAAAATATACTGGTTTCTCCAAATATATTCGTGGGGTTATTTTCACGGATTGCTCTGGATTTAAGTCTTTTACTTTTAAATAAAAATAATTTTTGGGTTATAACTAAAAGGTATATGTAAATATTAAAAACAGTTTTTCTCGTCCGGTGTTGGACCATTGTATATCCTACCCGTGTTGAGGTCCGACCCCAGGACTTTTTCACCCAGAGTAGCTAGGCATGGGCTGCAGCCCGACCCAACATGTTTCTTGACCGGGGTGGCCTTTCTAACACCACTTCGGTAGTCTAAAGGTTCGTATTTGTATTAGTTTATGACCGACCAGGCTCGGCCTTTTTAATACCATAGCAGTAGTCTTAAGATTCATAATTGTGTTGGCTGATGACAACCCCAGCTAGGCCTTTTTAACACCACTAAATGGTTAGTGCCCGGTGGTCAGGATATACGGTTCGGTCACCCGATAACGAGTCGGGTAATACCCGCGATGCCATAACGGATTCGGACGACCCTGTTCTGGTGCCGACTTCCTGGTCCGTTCTCCCATCGCACATTTTCATCCATAAACGCGAAACGGAGAAAGGGTCTAGAGAGAGAGAGAGAGAGAGGAAGGAAGAAGAAAAAAGGAGAGTTTTAGAGAGAGAAAGTAATGGTGAAAGCATACACTCAAGAACACACATACAAGCATCCATGGGAAAGAGTAACCTCAGCTTCATGGAGAAAATTCACAGATCCAGAAAACAAACGAACCCTATCTCACATCCTTGAAGTTGATACCCTAAATCGAAAACTTGATCCCCAAACTGGAAAACTTTATACAACCAGAGCCCTAACTGTTCACGCACCAGGACCTTGGTTTCTCCATAGAATCATCGGCCAAGATATTTGTCACTGTGTAGAATCAACGGTCGTCGATGTTCGATCAAGAACTATGCAATTAACTACACGAAATGTAAGTCTCCGAAAATTCATTGAAGTTGAAGAGAAGAGTTGGTTTGAACCTCATCCTGAAAACCCTAAAAATTGGACAGTGGCTAAACAACAAACAAGTATTAAGATTAAGCCCCTTTCAGCTTTGGCTTCAATGGCTGAAAAAGTTGAGCAAAAATGTGCTGAGAAGTTTTTGGCTAATAGTGCTAAAGGAAGAGATGTCATGGAAAGAATCTGTAAGTATCTTGAATCTGAATCAAGTGGAATTTCTATATGAACTTCCAATTTTTGGCTTAATTTGGGAAATTAGGGTTTTTATTTATCTGTTATTACTTAAAAGGTTTGATCTTGAAATCCCTTTTCTGGATTTTAGTACATTTTGATGTAATAATGTGTAATTGACATAACCCTCCTAATTGTGAAGGGATAACTTATTTTCTTCATGAGTTATTACTGAATCTGATTACTGAATTGGCTGATAGATTAGGTAGCTAAATTGAGTGTTTTTACTTCTATATGCATTATAACTAATTGGATTGGGGATTTGAATGAGTTTATATATATGTTAGAGAAACAATGCAGACTTTAGAATAGTGAACGTTCTTTCGACCTTTTAGCTTCGATAAGCTTAAGGTGTGACCTTATGCCAAGAGTGGCATGCCGGAGGGCGAAAGAGCTAGAATAGGTCAGAGGACTGAGACATGTGGGGTCATGAGGATCGATGTGCAGGATGTGAAGGACACGGTCACATTCATGGAAGAGAGACATACATGGGCCAAAATATTGTCGTGGAAACAAAATCGTCATTTGGTATCGAATATCTACTATAGTATATCGATAGGATTCTTGTGAGAAGAGCTCTCCCCCATGTCTAAGAACGGAGAATTTGGATGGTGAACGAAGAAGTTAATGTGAAAGAGTTGTCATCAGTTTAAGTGTTTTAACTCTTTGGGAATTCATAGTTTCTTCTCCTTACAGTATGAGATGTTTAGTTTACCTATAATATGCACTTTGTGTCAAAGTTCCCCAAAGATAAACTCGAATAGTTATAACTTATTGATACTCAATAATTCAGCTAGAAAATCTATGCAGTCACCATTGATGTGTGTGAAGAAATGATTTCTTCTCTATAATTTTGACTCATAATAGAGATGAAGCACATTATATCAACTCAGTTTAGCCACCTTTTTTAATCTACATAACGTTTGTCTGGCCTCATAGTCTCCTATAACATATTATGTTCATTTTTCTATGCATTATGAGCACAGAAGCCTAAACTAGACTACAGCATATGTGCTACTTCGACTGTTTCGTCCTATCAGTTCCTATGTTCTCCGCAGAAAAACTGTAGTGTATTTTATTTGTAACAGGCTGATCATTTCTTCTTGTTTCAATAATAACTTCATATAAGGTGAACAAACAAAAGAAGTTTTCCAAGAGTCGTTACTCAATATAATAACGACACATCGTGAATAAATACATGAATCGAATTAACCAGTCAAACACATCTTCGGCTCTAAAGGCTACAGATTCCACCTCCGCAATAAATCAAACATGCTACCTCTGAATTTCTTGAATAAGTGAACAAATAACTGATCAGATTTTGTTGGGAGTAGAAAATGTTGGTATCTTTTCACTTTGCTTGTTAATAATTTAGTGTAGAAATGAAAAATGTTGGTATTTTTTCACTTTGCTCAAAATGTGATTACTATGTTTGGTGAGCCCAATTTTAAAATGTTTAACCCATGGTATTTGACTCCCCTAGATAGTTGATTTAGACTGTTTCAATTCCATTTGAACTGTCCACCACCTTTTGGTGTAACGGTTAGACACCCCTCTTAAGTCCACGAGATCGTGGGATCGAGTCTCGGTGGAAGCAGTTGCTATCAAGATTTATCCTATGTAATTTAGACTATAAATTATGTGGTAATTTGTCGGGCTTTAGGCCTCTTTCATTCTCAGTTTAAATTAGGCGGTTATCGTGTTTATTATCCTAGTCGAATTTTCAAAAAAAAAAATCCATTTGAACTAGAAAGTTCAGTTGAGTTTGAATGTTTGAAATGGATCTGGACTATAAAGTTCAATTTAAGACAAGTCCCAAGCTCAAACAAATGAGAGCAAAGGGCAAAGGCACAACAAATAATTCAATTATTTGGCTAATTTCTGAATCAACCTCGAAAGACTAACAACTTGTTCACAAGTAGCCGACCTATTTTTGCCTATAACACCGATTTATAAATCATTCGGCTATTGCAAACACCTCATAATGCTCGGAAACCTTCAAATATACTTTTAGGACTCAGCAGTGGACATCTATTGCAGACATTTTATTCGCCTCCCTCTGAAGTATATATATGCAGGGTTTCTCAATAAAACTCAATCTTCTAATAAATACTGCAAACACGAGTCTGAATGTCGAAGATGACTAATATCATAAACCTAGAAGTTGTTGGCAACTTCGCAGTCAACCTATTGAATCAGGAGTAGTCTGTACATTGTGTACATAGGCCTACAAACAACTAGTCTACGTTATAACTATATAGCAGCAGCATCGTCACGATCATCCCTCACCGAATGGAAGATGTTGGATGACAATAAGATAGAAGAGAAGTACAGAATGAAACCAAGTAAGAATTAAGACCTACTGTCTATGAATCAATTATAAGAACCTCAATGGGAATGTCTGAAATTAGAATAACAGAAAACTGAATAAGAAGGAAGTACCACACAGCATATAAAACGTAAAAAAGGGTAGAAGGAAGATCCATTCACGGACCTCGTCATCTTTTTGGGACTATTTAATATATCGATATAGGGCACCCAGGCAAGACTAGCAGCATTAAAATAAGACACATGGTTATTAAGAAAAGCATCATACTGCAATACATTAAACCTTCATCCATGACTCGTGGCTCTTTACTCTTATATCTTGTCTAGTTTTTCAGCCTTCACCACTGGGTTCGCTTTAGCTATAGCATCTCGAGCAGCAGTCTGGTAATCAAATTGGCAGTCATGTTTATCAGAGTAACGATGAACTGCACAGAAAAGATGTCCACAACGACAACTAAATCCTGTTAACCCAACACGTTTCCTGCAAGTGTTGCACCTACTTGGACCGTCCTTTGGTTTTGGCTCACCACTCTCACTTGAGGCTGAAGGGGCAGACACCTGTGTCGTAATGACCTTTGGTTCTACTAAATCAACTTTCACATCCACAGTACTAGTTACAACTGGTTCCTTGTCCTTGTTAATAGTGTTTCCGTTAACAATGTTTCCAATGGATGAAGCTGCGAGTTTGGCCTGTTCTTGACTCAATACCAAGTCCCTGTGACATTTGGAACACATATTCATAGTAGCTGCACTTCCGAAGAAGCCACAGTTATTAACACAAAGAATAGGTCCTTCAGGAGCTTTGCAGCTTGTTTCCTCGTGCTCCATGTTTTCAGTTCTCCTGCACCAGATAGCATCCAAGTACTTAACATTTGACAATTGACATCTAACTCATGACACTAGCTGCTTCAAGGTTCTAATAACAATAGAAAACCCGATGGTGCCCAAAAAACCCCCAAAACAAAGATCTTAGCAATCTTCTGATACGACATCTAACCATCAACGAGAAGTTACTAAACAACTTGATATTGGCTAAAATTTACTGAGGCTTACCAAGCTCTGAGATTTAAAACTTTTCAATCGTTACGGGTAAGAATATAAATTAAACCCCCTATTATCACAACCCAAAACTTTTACAACAGAGTAGATTCATCACGAATCAGTCAAAAGCGATGAACCAAAGTAAGAACTGAATTAATGAAACAACAATAGTTTCATGAATGATCATAAAAGGGGACTTCCAAAACCCCTTGTATTTAATCACAAGGAGAAAAGACAGTTTTTTTTCCAACCTATACCCTAAAAAGTGAACAACTTGACTTGCCCTAAACCAAAATCCCCAATTCACTCAATTCAACAGGAAGACCCCAAACTCTAAAGCCAAAAACCCCTCACCCACCCCTAATAAAGTTTCCACTCTAAGCAAAAAAAAATTGAAAGCCCTAATTACATAGGAGAAGGGGAATACCTGCTCGCCATGGAAATAAAACCCCCGACGTCTCGTTTCTATTATGATCTCTGAAATCTCCAAATCTCACCAGATGATTACCTATTACGTTCATTAACAAAAAAAATGATCACCTTCATCAAAATCAGAAAAGGAAAACGAAACGAATGATATAAAGAGGGGTAAAAGAAAACCTAGCCCCAGCGAAGGGGATGAAGATATCAGTATCAGAATCGAAGAAACTGAAGACGAGGGGGGAAAGATATATATGGGCGAGAAGGAAGAGAAAAAGTTAGAGAGAGAAAGAGATGATGTGTATTGAATGACCAATCACTCTTTTCTCTTCGCTCTCTCTCTCTCTCTCCTTTTCTCTCACCTCCCTTATGCTAACCACCGCTTTCACTGAGTTGGTGTTTTCGTGATGCCAGTTCCCCATCTTTTTTTCCGAATTGTCCCTTTCCACCCCAACCCAACTTTGGAAGTGGCATTCTTGCCCTTTACCTCCTTACTTACCTAACCAGATCCATAAGTACGAATCGGATAGGGGTCGGGCTCAGGCACCCATAGGTACTTCTAGTCTGGATTTCAACGTCTCAGATAGCCTTTATCAAAGACCAGTGTGTTTCTCAAGCGGGTGGCTCGGAATGGGCAAATAAAAAAAATTTGTCGCACGAAGCCTGCCATGGGTATTAACACGCAATCGGTCAAACGGATTTCTGATCTTTGTCACATAATATGAAAAAAATAAAGACATTAAACACAATTCATCATCATAAAAAAATAGAGACATTAAACATAATCCATCATCATAAAAAAATGTATTTTCGTCTACTTCTTTTGAGCTTCATATAGAAGTTCTAATGGAGGTACATTATGGTTGTGTTTCAGTGAGTTTAGGTAGGTCACTCAACAATATAATGTTTGTCGGGGGTAACTAAAAGACATGGACGCCTAGAGATTTGTTTTTAAGGTCGATAAGAACAACTTATTACTGAAAAAACATAAATTATCTCTCTTTTTTTTCTCTCTCGCTTTTCTCCCTCTCCCTCTCTTTATTCTTTTGTTTTCTCTTAGCCTCTTAGGCAGTAAAAAGTAGAAAAGGATTGGAAAAAAAAAAACGTTTTATATTGAAAATCCTAAAATAAGACCATTATCATCCAACGACAACAATTAACGTGGGGATGTAGGGTTATTTTATATTAAGGCATATTTATGGTAATTAAGATGACAAATATAAAACACAGGACGCTATAAGACTTATAAAGACATAACCTTTAGTGAGATCAATATGAATTGTTTAAAGAATGTGTTTTTTTACCGTAATAGTGTGAAGATCTAAGCCTGGGTAGTAATCAATATTGTCCTTCCTTTTGTCATCTACATTCCAAGTCGAACAAGTTTTTTTTCTTTAATTCCCTGTGAAGTCTCTGGATGAGCAGTCATTGGTTCTGATACCAATGTGGCGATCTAACCTCTCATAACCCATCAATATTCTCCCCTTTTAATAATCAGGACCAAGCCTAACAGATATATGAGTTTATTAGAATTTGTTCCCTATAATGATCTTCATAATCTTAAGTTGTTTGCATCATATCCTAGACTATAAACGCTCCCATAATCAATGTTGGATGACACATTGCTCACCTTAGCGGTGACCGGTTTTCTCATTTGCAAATTTACATAAGGCTCTTTGTAGATTTATGAAGAAGATGAATGGAGGGAGGAAAAAAAAGATAAATAATATTGAGGGAGGAGATAAAGAAGAGATAAAAGACAAAAAAGAAATAAACATAAATGGAAGGGCACCACCTATATCTTCATTACACCACCTATATCTTCATTACAGAGAACTCACCGAGAAGGGCAGACGCATGAAAGGGAACCCCTTTGCCAGACCTTCTGTAGTTTTGTCAAGAAATTGCATTTTTGGGGTCCACGAAAAGAAGAAGAAAGACAATAACAAACATATTTAATAGAAATAGTCGTAGGATAATTTTGGAAATGGAAAATCATTGTTAACCCTTTATAACAAAAAACAATTAAAAAGGGGCCAAAATGGAGTTAGTCAAATATTGAGGGCCAAATTGATGAGTTAGTCACTTACTTGGGGGCAAACCTATAATAATGTAAAAACTGGTTAGGTTTGACCCGGCTGCTTATATCCGATTCACAAAACCCGCTTCATTCGTATAAAATGAGCGACAGTCGACAGATCAATCTTTTTAATTCTAATCTGTTCCGGATTAGAAAATAAGATTTTATTTTTGTCTCAAGAACAAACTAGGGTTTTGATTTTCGTAATCAAGTTTTCGAGTATCCTCTCTCGATTTCTCTCTCTATCTATATTTCACGACGAATTTCTTCAATGGAAGATCTAGATCAAGGCGACGGGCAGACGTTTAACATTAATTTCAGCGCCGACGGAGTTGCTAAGTTACGGGAAAGAGTTACTGATAAGTTGCAGGAGTTCATGGGCGATTACACTGATGATACACTTGTGGTAATCTCTCTCTCTACTTTATTAATTTTTTTCAAGTTTAATCCGCAATATATTAATTCAGAAAGTTCGCTTTTTCTCTAACAATTGTTGGTTGTAGTTGTTTTGAATCTAATTTTGATTTGCTAGTTCAGTGATGATGAATCGGTGATGATTATTTTGCATATATCTGTTGATCTTCTCTTTTATTTCTGATTTAATTTTGTTTTCAAAGAGAATATGGCGAAGGTTAAGTAATTATCGATATTCCAGAGTTATTTATGCGTGTTTTCGTATGAGAGGGCGGGTGGGAAAGCTATATGGATCATGGATGTTTAGGGTTATAATTTGACTTGCCCTAAGTTTTCTGTTTAGGGATTATCATTTTTCAACTAAAATTTTGTATCCAGGACACGCTTTTATTACATTGTAATGGTTGAACAATCGATGGTGGTCGGTAGAGTTATTTCAGTGTCTCAAGTGAGAAAGTATTAGTTGGTTAAGCCTAAAAGAATATATACCATGATTACAAATTCGAGGCTTAGGTGGTTAGGGTTTTAAACATTTTTGAATTTATTATATTTCGTAGAAACAAAATTGTCTTAAAGAATCACTCTTTTGACTATGTTTTTCCTGAAATTTGATAAAAGAGCTGTTACTAGCCTAAAAGCGTGTATGCATCAATTTTGCTTCTGATCTTCTATCCTGCTTAATGTATAAGAGTTATGACCTATGTTTGTATGTTTAACGAGAGGAACAGTTGTGAGCCCTAGAAATAAAAATTTAGAGACTAGAGAGTTAACTTCGGTAAGAAGGATTGGAACTATGGATCTGAAGTATTGAAATTTCGTACTTCCCTATGCAGGAATATGTAATTGTATTACTAAAAAATGGAAGACATAAGGAAGAGGCAAAGAACGAGCTCAATGTGTTTTTGGGGAGTGATAGTGATTCTTTTGTATCCTGGTAAGTCATTTCCTTCGGTTTTTAATTTATAAGGAGAAACTAACTTAATTGAGTTATCTCACCATGCATTCTTTATTCTTTTTATAGGCTGTGGAATCATCTCTCTACCAATTTGCATTTGTATGCCCAAGTTCCTGAATCTTATATAGATGAAACGACAAAGGGAATCCCATTGGTAGGGGTGGAAGCGGGAAGAGAGCCACAGCAGTTAGATGTCGAGTCTGAAAGAGAAAAGTCAACAAAGGGATCAAAGAGTCGGCGTAATAGGGAATGGAAAGGATTGGTGAGTGATGCCACCGAGACACCTCCTCTTCGAAGCTCCGAGATTGAGATTTTCCACCCAGAGGAAAGAAATCATAAAAAATATAGTCGTGCAAAACGATCTCATTCTCCCAGACCTGTCCAAAGAAAAAGAAATAGGCAAGATGACCGATACGAACCAAAGGTAAGGATTGCTAAAACACACTGTTATATACCAATGAGGTAGTTATTATACTATATGCTTGTTTTAATCTCCTCTTCATCTCATTCTTTTATGATACATTCTTTGGTTCTACAGAAGCAGATATAGTGTCCCTTTTATTAGTGATTACACATATTTATGGACTCCATGATTATGTATCTCCATTTATAATAGAATTGATCCATCAGACTTAGTAACTTCCTGTAACAATTGTCATTCTATTGAAATCTATAGGCTTGTTGTGTCTTTCTGGGACTTACTTTAAGTGGTTACTTTAAAAATCTTGCACGTGGCACACAATATTGCAAAAAATTAATAGCTGAAGAAACACGATTGAGTAATTTTTTGGTGGTCTATCGATTTGCCTATGCTAGTCCCACGTTTTTAAGATATGCATCATATGATTAGTGTACGTGTATATAATCAAATGGAATTACATTTACAATTGGACCTGTTTGACAGAAAAGCAATCGGTAAAGTCTCTAAAATATGTACTAGTTAACGATGAATAGATTTGCGTATCTGCAGCGAATTTTGTCCAATATTTATGGGCTAATTGATTAATGAATGGATGACATTCTGATGTGATAGTTGATACATCTGAAGTGAGGTAGTGCTCGCCACGACTCATCTCCATTGTATCTTCGTGTACTTGTATCTGTGTGTTGTTTCCTATAACCTTTTTATACGTCGCCCTTCCATGAAAGAAACGCCATAGTACCCTTTTTGTAGTAAGAGGAAGTTTCAAAGGCATGCGTGAATTGGGTGCACATCTCGTCAAGATCTAGTCTCTCGTACTATCAGCTCAACTAAGTTCCTTTTGCCTATTTAGTATATGATAACATGGTCAATGGAAATGACTGTTGGCTTGTTCCATACCAGGACAATCTTCTCGATCCGCGTTCTGCTTAAAAAAATCGTACATTTTCGTGTGCCATCAATTTATTCTAATCCCGTTAATTTTTTACAGAAGGAAGTACCTTCTCACCCAACCATTGCTCCCCCTAGTCGCATTCTTCAGTTTGCCATGAGAGATGCAGTTGGAACTATTAGGTCATCGAGTTTGAAAACGGAGCCCACATCAAAGCGTCTAAGGTCTGTAGTTTCAACATCTACTGGGGATTTATCACTGGAAAATCAACCCAGTCGGATAAGATCAGTTGCAAGAGTGTCGAGTGCAATGACATCCGCCATTAATGCTGCAGCAGCAGCTGCTGAAGACGTAACCAAGCTAAGAGGTTCTGTTAACGTGTTCGATCGGTTAGATCATGGTCTGCATGTATCTGAGATAACTACCCAGTCACCGTGTTTTAAAAGATCTATGATAGAAGGTTCAGAACATGAAGATTTTGATCGGATGGAACAGGTAGTCCACCCTGATTATCTACGAAGAAATGAAGATAGTACAGAAAATATGATGCTGGACCGTCATGTAGCCATTGCCTATGATTCTAACTCAGATAATGAGTATGATGATGGCATCAGTGTTGGGGACAATAGAAAAATGGACGCTTCTCTATCTGGATGGACCTCTGGATACAGGAATGATAAGGGTAGTTACAGTACAACAAAGAACACTAATGATGTTATGAGAACACAGGTGAAGGATCAGGGTCCGCCATCTTCTATGGCAAACAACTCGCGTAAGATATTGAATATATCTGTGAATGTAAATACATGGAAACCACCACAGTATCAGGTTTCAGGAGATTCAAAAGTGGAGAACCTGAAAGCTGTTCATGAAAGCAAGGTCTCGACTGGCAAACTTGATGGCCGACTCGTGAAGGAGAAAAGTAACACAGTAATGGACACGAAGGAAAATGTAAGTAGTCTCCTAACCAAGGTCAAGTTGTTTTTCATAGCATAACCCGAAACAGAATAAGTGTCACGAAAACTAACTTCAGATAACTCTTGAGGCTTCTGCTTCTTCCTAATGAATTTCTGATTCTAAAGGGTCTTTACTTGCGCAGGAAAAATCTGGTTCTGATATTCAGAAAAAGACCCAATCCATTTTGCCATCAAATAATGGTAATTTTATCTACTCTTTTATTGCAGAATTAGTAATTTCAAAGACGCATCTCTTGAAGTCGTAATAACCAACAGCATGTTTTTCTGTACTTCGCAACTATAGTGTAGCTTACGGTTGACAGTCAATTTTTGCCACAGGATGTAAATGCATTTCATTTTATTATCTTTCGTCTGCTCCTCCTTTGAATGTCTATTTGTTGTTGACTTCTTTTCTATGATATGTTGCAGGTTCAAACTCTGCTAGTCGTTCTTCAGACGCTGATTCTGGGACCATTTTTGTTAGTAATGTAATAATTCTGACTCTTCCAGTCGACAAAAGGATTCCGCTTGTTCTTTCCTGCATTATTAATGGAATACTTGTTTCAGGTCCATTTTGCTGCCACAAAGGATAGTCTTTCTCGGCATTTCAACAAGTTTGGTGAGGTACTAAAGGTGGTTATAGTGACAGATGCTGCAACTGGACAGCCGAAGGGGTGAGAATCCCCCTGTTTGGAAGCTGTTTTTGACAACTTCGCCTTCTGTTTTTATCCCTTCTATATAGATATTCTTTTAAATATTAGTTGGAATGTTTTCTCTAAACAGGTCTGCATACATAGAGTTTTTGCGCAAAGAAGCAGCAGAACTTGCATTGTCTTTGAATGGCACTTCTTTCATGTCACGTATTCTCAAGGTACAACCGACAATTCTATGTTATATGTATTTGACAGAAAAAATGGTGAAGATGGATGCAGTATGCAAGTTTAGTATATTTCCCCGGTTGAAGTAGTTCTTCTAGGGTCTTGAGCATGTTAGATTAATTATTGACTAATCTTGTAATTTATCAACTTCCTACATCTTTAATGATCAGATTATACCATTTAATTGTTGGTTGGACTTCAGATGTTCAGTAGAACTCTGTGCAGAGACCCGTATGGAAGTTTCAGATGATGCCACTTGGGTTTTTTTGTTAGAGACCTACATCATTGGATATAGCCTGTAAATTGACTTGTTTTATATTGATCGAGGCTTTCCTGTCCACTGGACTGAACTTCCAGTTGACAACATTCATGAACATTACAATCTGATTATTGTGAACCCAAAAATTTCTGGACGCATTATAATTGACAACACAAAACAAAATGACTCCTTTTTCTTAAAAGGAGAAGACTTGGTCGGGACTCGGGATGAAGTGTGATGATGTAAATCTAAATCTCCTAGATTTACATTGTCGGAGTACTTTACCCAGTCTAATTAGCAAATATTTGGGTCACGTCATATGACGTATTGGAAACAGTTATTGAATGTTATTATCTCTTTCAATTAGTTGATAACATATGCATCAAGGTTTTATGATACGATATGCATATTCAAAACATACTGACACCATTTTTAGTTTTGCTGTGTTTGGTGCACTCATGGACGGGAACATTTCATTAGTATGATAAAATAACTCATTACATCTACCCTGATCCTGCAAAACTCGTATACTTATGTGGGCATATATTTACTAGGCACATCTACCTTTTTATTAATGTTTCTTCATCTTTCAGGTTGTTAAGAAAAGTTCGTCGTCTCAAGAAGTGAATCCTGTCATGACATGGCCTCACACAGCCCGTGGCTCTCCATTCCCGGGTAGAGGTACAAGAGTTGCTTTCCCAAGAGGTCAGCCTATGTTTAGGACCCGTCAACCTATCAAATCTGGTCCTCGAAGCTTGCAATGGAAACGTGGTTCTCCTGCCGCTCCTGCTGTTGAAGGCTCAAACTCTCAGAATGGTGCTTCACTCGTCGCCAATAATGTTCAATCTCCTTCTCCCAGAAGCCTTACCTACGTCCGAACAGCGGCTAAACCGATGTGAAACATGGGCTCTACTTAGTTCACCAGAATAATATTCCATCTTATACAATGCTAGGTTGACATCGTTCATCTAACCTTCCGTATCAAACACTTCATGGAGTCCCCATCTTCAAATACATGAAACAGTGAATTTGAACTGTTATAGAACTCAATTAACGTATAGGATGTTATATCCTGTAAAAAAAGAAACCCTATTTGCGAATCTGGTTTACTCTTATTATCAGCGGGAATCAGTTCCTTTATCAGGATATGTACAGGTTCTTTTCATTGAAAGGTATTTACAGAGAAGCTAGCTCGCAAGAAGCTGAATGTTAGACGTGAGAAAGAAGAGTGATTTGGTGGAAGATCAAAGTAGAGGATAGCATGGAAGGTGGTAAATTGGGATTATTATTTTGCTATATGAGCTTTCTCTTTTGTTGGCAAGACTAATTATGCAGAAAATATTGGAGTCATTAGTAAAAATTCTTGAATGTTATAGTGTTATTATTTCTTGGTAATAGAAGAAGAACGAGGTTGACAGGGTTGTGCATAAAAATGCCAAGACTCTTAATCTAGCTAATGAGGTCGATTTCTACCAGTTTTTTGAACTAATAGGTAGTTTTGTTGTACTAATGCCAAGACTCTTAATATAGTATCGAAACTTGTCGATAAAAAGGAAACTTGAAATGTAGTTTTGTTGTACTAATAATGTTTTTATTAAAGATGAGGGGCACACGATTTGGATATCATGGAAGGTTGTTGGATTTGGAACTCTTTGGTATAAATTATTTGGAGTTCCTTACTCTAGGTGCACTTCTCTAGGTACACTTCTGATATCATATCTCACGGCTATACATGTGGTGAACTCAAACCGTGTAGTCATGGACATTAGTTGTGTGGCAAGAAGCATAGAGAGATTTTGAGCGCCACTTGAGAACTTGTCTAGGTCATCTCTTAACAAAAAAAAAAAGAGAACTTGTCTAGGTCATGATCGGTAAGGTTTTCCAAATAAACTATAAAGGGTGTTATTTTGTGGAAACAACAAAAGATTTCATGACACAAAATTCTAAAAAGAAAGTGTTGGTCTTATCAAATCTTTGACTATCAACTCCAAACACCACCTTCTCCGCTAAACAAGAAAACAAAAAAAGCTTATACCTCAAAGCCTGAAGCGCAATTACTAAACCGAAACAATAAGTTTCAGAGAAATCAATGCAGACAATCAGACAATGCAAGCAAAGAAGGACTGAAAACTTAAAGGAGGGAACATTAATATTTGTGTGAAGTTCGCTAAGGCAAAATATTGTAATATTTGTCTGAAGTTTCTTAAGGCAAAATATTATGAAAGACGGGAACTAAGTCAATCTCGCACAAACAATTGCTCGAGCATTTTGAAAACATTGACAAAACATTTAGCAAATATAGAAAGGGAGGATAATTATAAAACCCGAAATTTGAGGGATAATAGGAAATTAGGCATAAGCTGAATAATATTGTAAAAAAAAACGTTTTGTAAAATACAATTTTTACCTCCAAAATGAAATTTTCCGTCCAAATCAACGTCAAAAATATTTTTGGAAATTGCGATGGTTATAAAATCCAAAATTTGGAGATAATAAGAAATTAGGCCCAAATCTGAATAATATTGTAAAAAAAACCTATTTTGTAAAAATACAATTTTACCCTTGAATTGAAATTTTGTATTTGCTCTCCACAATTTTGTGAATGTGTGAAAAATTCGTTTTTGTTCAAAAATTATTTTCCAAAAATATTTTACGTTTCTTCTTTTTCATTTGACAAAACACATTGATTGACACTGTCATTTTTTACAACAAGTCACGACAATTATATATGTTGTTAAGAACATAATGATATATGTTGTCAACATTTTATAACAAGTCATAACATTATTGTATATGCTGTCAACAATTTATAACAACACAATTATATATGTTGTCAACAGTTTATAACAACATTTTTATATATGTTGCCAACATAGAAGGGTAAAAATGAGATTATAGAAAAATAGGGTTGTCTTGTTAACAACATAATTATATATGTTGTCAACAATTTAAAAATTAGGTTTTTTTTTACATTATTATTCTCGTGTGGTTTTTTTTTGTATTTGAGTCCAAATTTTGGGCTTTTCTTACACACACTAGATGTGAAGTTGGAAATGGAAGAAAGATAAACATATGGAAACATCAGCGGATACCAGGATATAACAAACTGGGACAACCAATGCAAAAAACAACTAAATGGGTACACCAATTGATAGGGGACCAGAATCAATGGAAATTCTCGCAACTAGCCCAACCTTTCCCATAGATATTATCAACAGCATTGTGACTATTCCATGAAAAAGAGGAAATGATACACCACACTGATAAGGAACATCAACAGGTCAATATAGCGTCTCTTCCATGTACAACTACATTTGCCAGAATAGAACAATGGCTCACGATGATGAAAGAATCTGGAAAAATATACGAAAATTCAAAACACATCTGGGGGTTCAGTTATTTATGTGGAAGTTGGCACAAGATATAGTACTTTTCAGAATAGTGCTAGGCAAATATATTGATCTAGAGGAACTCCAATGTCCGCTACGCAATCATGACCAAGAAAGCAGAGCACATATATTGTTCCAATGGCAGGTTGTACATCGTATAATGTTCGATCTACCCTACACGATCAGGTATGAGGCCCTACCAACTACATCATTCGCAGAATGACTTCAAGCAATTGAGACTCAACCAGGTACTTCAAACCACAACAACCCAAACTTCATAGACATCATATCGATAATATTATGGTCTATTTGGAAGCACAACTGCGAAATAGTATTCCAACGGCAGAAATTGAACATATCATCAATCCTCCAGAGAATCATGGCGTTCATACAAATTATTCAACAAAAAAGTGTCAAATCACAACAAAACACAAGACCCGACCAATAAAAGCCAACCCCGGAAAGTCACACAAAGATAAACTTTGACGTTTCGTTGATGCGTCAGAGGAATGTATTGCCAGACAAACACAGGTAATGAGACTGAGATCGGTGGATGAAGGGGAAGCTAGAGCAGCGCCTGCAGGAATTCAATGGGCGGAGGAAGAAACATCACCAAAGTAATAATAGAAGGCGATTCAAAGAAGATTATAAACGCTCTGAATGGAAGAAAATCAAAATACCATTGGACATCGATGGATCTAATTAGTCAAATACTGAACAAACAAAAACATTTTCAAGAGATGCGATTCTCCTTCATAGGAAGACAGGCAAATCATATAACGGATGGGTTAGTTAAAGAAGCTAGAAAAACTGTGACAACTATCCATTTGGATGAAAGACATCCAAGTGATCACCGTATTGCAATTAATGATAGGTCAAATGAATAAATTGGTGGATTACTTCAAAAAAAAACCACCTCCTCCTATCTGCCTTAACTTCTCTCATTCCTCTTTTTCTCTTTGTTTGTTCCTCTCTCTCTCTTAATTCTCATCGTCGTTTTGTCGGGACTTTCCTTGTCGTCAAAAGAAATAGAGAGAAGGGGAGAGGAGGAGGAGGAAGAAGAAAGAAAGCCACGAAGATACAAGAATGTGGTGTTGGGAGGAGTGGAAGAAAAATAGAGGGAGGACAGAGAGAAAGAAAGAAAAAAATGGTAGTGGTGGTAATTGTGGTGAAAGTAGGAGAGAGGAGAGAGAAAGATCTGAAAATATTAAAGATTTCACGACATGAGGAAAATTGGTTGTAGATAGGGGTGGAAATTTGCCCATGAGCCCGAACCCGCCCACGGGCACCCGAGCCCAACGAGGACCATGGACGCCCGCGCCCGTCTCGGGCACAACCCGCCCAGCCCGCCAAGTTTTGGTGGACGTGCATGGGTTAAAACCTCTACCAGCGCACCCGCCCATGCCCGCACCCACTTAACCTCACCCAATGATAACCAACCAAATTACATCAACTTTATGGGTTGATGAAGCACAACAGTCCATGTTGCTAGGCTTAGTTGAGATGGTAAACAATATGTTTAAGGGCAATCACATGAACCAATGCATTGCTTTGCAATGGCCCAAGAGAATTCCTAGTAAAACACTGAAGTAGTCTTTGGCTTTGAGAAAACAAAGAGTGAGATAAGTTTATATTATATCTCATGAGAATTCTTCATTAGTTTTCAATGTGAGATTAAATTTCTAAAAGGAACAACACAAATAACGTCTAATTTTAATCCCACATTGTCTTTTTAGAATCAGGAAAGGCGTTTGGAGATTTTATAAAAAGAGAAGAAAAAGTGATTTTTTTTTCAAGTCATGAGATTACCCGCTACCCGCCCGCCCATACCCGAATTACCCGAGCTTCTTAATGGGTTTGGGCGGGTAATGGACAAGGCGAATTTCAAAATTGCTCGCCCGATTAACCCGCTTACCCGTAATAGCCATTGAAATTTTGTGCCCGACCCGCCCGGCCCGATGCTCATGGGCGCCCATACCCGCCCAATTCCCACCCCTAGTTGTAGTCCTGGTTCATTATTTCTTAAAATTAAGGGACCAATGTAAAATAAGTGAAAGTAACGAGGAGGTGCATTAAATATGCCCAGTAAACAAATAGGAGGAGAATCTCCAACGGTCGAAAAGTTCACGAAGAAGACCCAACGACTATTCTTACTCTCTCTCACAATCTCTAACGTTACAAAAGTTGTCATCAGTTTCTCTTCTTTACCTTGCTTTCTCTCTCTCTCTCTCTCTCTCTCTCTCTCTAAATCATATTTCTCTCTCTAAACTCCAACAACGACAACCAAAAAGCAAGAATAGCCTGGAAACTTCACCAAATTTCCATTAGATCTCTCTAATTGAAGAACATTATCTATCAAATTTCCACTTAATCCTCTGTTTCTGCTTTATCTTTCTTTCTAGGGTTTTTTTTCTCTGTTTCTGTAGTAAGAAATGGAACCAGCAAACATCGACTGGAAGAACATTCAGTCGGTATATATAGAAGATGAATTATATGAACACATAAATGCTCCAAAATGGGTTGATTTTACTGCTCCTCAAATTCCTGTAGATGATGAAGCTTGGTTCTGTAAACCTGGTAAAAGATCTCAACTTTCCTTTTCAAGAACAAGATTAATCTCATTTCACAAAATTCTACTCAAAAATTTGTTGACAAAACTTTCCTTTTTTTTTTTATTGATTCAGATTGTCGCCACCCAAAAACAGCAGAAGACTTTCTTCAATCTCTGCCCTATTCCAAGGTACTAATCTTGGACATTGAAACCCTAAAAGTTTGTTTTTTTTGTAATTGAACCCTAAAAGTTTTGATTCTGGTTTTTCAGGTTAAGCATATGAGATCTCTTAGTAGTATTTCAGAGCCACTTTTACTGGGTGATCGAAATCAGAGGTATTATTAAAGAATCCCCAAATTTTCCACCATTAGTTGAATAAAGTTTCTTCCTTTAGCTAATTTTTCTGCTTTAAACTATAATTTACAGAGATGGGTATTTGAAGAGAAGAGTACATAATGAATCACAGGAAGATAGAGAGAATCAGAACCCTAATTTCTCAACTCCACCTCATAAGCATCAAATCAACCATATGAAAGAAGCAATTAAATCAAGCACAGAGAAGAAGATGAACCCATTAGGAAATTCTCCTGGAGAAGTTTCATCACAAGAACGTCGAAAACCACAACTAAAAAGCACTCTTTCTGCGCGAAATCTGTTTTCGGGTAAGGATATAATGAGCCAGATTACTGAATTTTGCAATGAATTGAAGAAACTGACAACAAGAGCAAAGGAGAGAGAAGATCTTGAGAAATCAAGTGGGAAAAAGGTTCCAATGAATGGAAAGAGAAACCCTTTCCAAGAAATTTCAGTGAAGACTAATTCAGTTGATCTGATTGAGAATGAAAATGAGAATGAGAAAGAAAAAGAAAAGAAGCCATTGCTTGGTGAGAAAGGGAAATCTGAAACACCAAACAGTAATGGAAAAGAGAAGCCGAAGAGGAAGAAGTAAGCCTTTCTTTTTTCTCTCAATTTGTTTGGGTTTTCTTTATAATTTGATTTTCCTAATAGATCTTAAAATTTTGATCTTGTTTGAAATAGTTGCAGAAGAAAGGAAGAAAGCGAGAACATTGAAATATCAGTGGATATCAAGAAGGTTGTGGCGGATAATTTGTTACAAGTTCGAACAAATCCTCCATCCCCTCAATGCTTTTCTGCAACTCGACCTCTCCGTCCCGCGAAAGCTAAGACTCCCCTCAAGACTATCAAGTCCATGCCTACTACTGTAAGTACTACTGGGAATATTATTCTCTCTACTATTAGTTGGGGGCATTGTTGTTCGGTTAATAATAGACGAAACTTGTAAAACGATAACATACTTAAACTAGTTTTTTAAGTATAGTACTAGGGTCAATCCAACAAGTAACTAGTTTAGGTCATTAAAGAGGCATCAAGAGCAAAGGTTGATTTTTTCGGGTTGTCAAAACCAAACTCACAACCAGATGTAAGTCACGGGAGGACAAGTGGTGAACCAAGGTCATAGTGAAACAGATATTGACTAGTGACCGCTTAAGTATTAGATTCATCCTATAACCGATTAAGGTCATCCAAGAAGCAACCTGTGAAACAAGGTGGACACTCAAGAGAAAAGGTTGATTTTTTCGGGGTGTCAAAACCAAACTCACAACCAGGTCCAAGTCACGGGAAGACAAGTTGTGAACCAAGGTCATAGTCACATAGTGAAACAGATATTGACTAGTGACCGCTTAAGTATTAGATGCATCCTGTAACCGATTTAGGTCATCCAAGAAGCAACCTGTGAAACAATGTGGACACACATTGACTAGTTAAGTCCTTGGATGAAGCAAAATTTGAAAACAAAATCAGAATATAATGCACCTTCAACTTACTCGTCTCCATCTTTTAGGCGATTTTTGACTCTACTGTAATGTATGTTAGATCTATAAGTGTATAAGAGTATAAGTGTATTTTTGGTCATTTGTATACTTTCCTAAGGGTCCTTTTGTCTTTTCACTTGTGTACACTTTATCTATATAATGAAATCATATTGCCCTGATTAGGGCATCTTGACCAATACTTCTACATGGTATCAAGAGCCGTCTAAAATATTCTCCCCTCCCTTGTTTTCAGTGCTTCTTCTTCTTCTTCTTCTTCTTCTTCTTCATACTGTCATCAATGGCGGATTCAACTCAACAAATTTCTTCTCCTCCCACTGCTTTCTCTACTGAAAACCCACCCACTTCCTTCTCTTTTCCCTCCCTAACTAACATTTCCAATCTCATTTCAATCAAACTTGATCGAACTAATTACCTTCTTTGGCGTAGTCAAATGTTACCAATCTTGCACAGTCAAGACTTATACAAATATGTTACAGGAGCTTGTCCTGCTCCTCTTGAGTTTCTTCCCAATCCTTCTTCTTCCACTTCAACTCCTAATCCTGATTTCTGCTACTGGCATCGCATTGATCAAATGTTACTTTCTTGGATCAATGCCACCCTCACTGAGCCTGTTTTAGCTCAGGTGCTTGGATTGACAACTTCTCAAGCTGTTTGGGAAGCTCTTGAAAGGAATTTCTCTTCACTAAACTCAGCTAGGTTGATGAACCTTAAGCTTCAACTTCAAACCTGCAAAAAGGGTTCACAAAGTATAAGTGATTATCTTCTTCGAATCAAAAACTTATCAGACTCTTTAGCCTCTGTTGGTCACTCTGTTTCAGACCAAGAACTTGTTCTTATTGTGCTCTCTGGTCTAGGACCTGAGTTTGAGTCCTTTGTAACCTCGATTACCACTCGACTCATTCCTCCTACCTATGATGAACTTTACTCTCTGCTATTAACCCAAGAGTTTCGTATTGAGTTACTTCAAACTCCAACTCCTTCACCCACTGTTCTTCTCACTCAATCTCCTTCTCCCTCACGTCCCTCTTTCACTCAATATCGACCTAACAGAGGAAGGTCTTACAATAGAGGTGGAGGGAGAGGGTCTTACCGAAATGGTGGAAGGGGTTCTTCTCCTCGACCTTACTCCTCTGTTCTTGGACCACCACCAGACAGAGTCATTTGTCAATATTGTGGTCGACCTGGTCACACAGCACGTCAATGCTTTCAAATCACTCGATCATCTGAATTAGCACAATCATTTGCTACCCTTGGCCTTGATAATTTTCACACTGATCCACATTGGTACATGGATTCAGGAGCTAGCAATCACATTGCCTCTGATTCAACCTCTGTTATTTCTCGTGCTGAGACATCTGCTCCTGAACAAGTCATGGTGGGAAATGGTCAGACCTCCTCTGTAGCTGGTACTGGTAATGTTCTTCTACCTTCTCATCAATTCTTACTCACAAATGTTCTTCATGTTCCTGATTTTAAAAAGAATCTCATATCCATCTCTCAACTTCTTCGAGATATTAACTGTTTCATTCTGTTCCATCGCTCTGGTTTCTTTGTTAAGGAAATTCCCACAGGGAAGACCCTACTCGCCGGAACGATCTCTGATGGCCTTTTTCGCCTTCTTCCTGCCTCTGCTTCTGTTTCGTCTTCAGCTTTCTTTACCAAAGTGGCGTCAAAAGGATCTCGTACCAGCCCTGAAATCTGGCACAAGAGACTTGCTCATCCACATATTCGCAATTTTAAATTTATTATGTCTAAATTTCAATTACCAGTAACTACCTCTGTAATCAACAACAATTTATGTGAAAATTGTGTTTCGGCTAAGCATCATTCTTTACCCTTTTCGTCTGTTATTCATCATACAAATTTTCCTTTAGATTTGATCCATGCTGACTTATGGGGTCCATCACCGATTGTTTCTTCCTCTGGATTCAGATATGTCCTCTTGTTGATCGATGACTTTACTCGATTCACATGGATATATTTCCTACATCAAAAATCAGAAGTTACAAAAATTATGAAAGATTTTAAAACTTTGGTTGAAAATCAATTTCAAAATAAGATTAAGATTTTTCAATCGGATGGAGGAGGTGAGTTTGTTAATCATCAACTTTCCCAATTTTTCATCGATTCAGGCATTATTCATCGTCGTTCATGTCCTCACACACCACAACAGAACGGTGTGGCTGAGAGGAAAATCCGACATCTCGTTGAAACATCTCTGACTCTTCTCTCTCAATCCTCTGCACCCACCACTCTCTGGCCAGAAGCATTTAACGCTGCCATTTACACGATAAATCGGCTACCAACCCCTATCCTAAATGGTTCTTCACCCTTTCAAAAACTTTATCTTCGAAACCCTAATTATTCTGACTTACGAACTTTCGGTTGTAGGTGTTATCCCCTTCTCGTTCCATATAACACCTCTAAGCTTCAACCTAAAACTAAACCCTGTATTTTTCTAGGTTACAGTTCGGATCACAAGGGTTATCGATGTCTTGAAGAAAATTCTTCTCGAATCTATATCTCTCGAAATGTTCTGTTTGATGAGGAAATTTTTCCATTTCGAACTAACTCTTCTTCTTCTACCTTGGGATCTCATCCTCCATTAACAACTCCTGCAACTTCTCTCTCTTGGACTGTTCGTCCTCTTCCCTCTTCTGAACGAAGAGGTACCTTAGTTCCCTCTGTTTCACCAAATGTGGATATTCCACCACCTGTCCAGTTTCAACGACAAACACCTACATCTGTGGTCCAACCTTCAACAGCTGTGGCGTCTCTACGCTCTCTCTCTACAGCTGTACCTCATGCTCGTTCTCCACCAACATCTGTCTCTCGGCCTGCCACATCTCAACGGATTCCTAACGCTGTTATAACGGATAATCCCACTCCCATGAATCAGGTTGAGTCTACGTCACCCACTACTTCTGTTCCTCTTTTACCCACTAATCCGGTCCCCACGTCCCAGATGGCAGCTCCATCACGACATCCAATGGTCACTAGGAGTCGTGATGGAACACGTAAGCCAAAAATTTTGTTCACCTCTTCACACAGCTTACCTCCGTCTCTTCTTTCCCAATTCGAAAACCCTAATTTTACTGAACCATCTTCTTATCAAGAAGCTTCAAAATATTCTCATTGGAAACGAGCCATGGAGGATGAGATGTCTGCAATTCATCAAAATAATACCTGGGAGTTAGTTCCTCTTCAACCTCACATGAACATTATTGATAATAAATGGATTTACAAAGTGAAACGAAGATCGGATGGTACCATTGAGAGGTTTAAAGCGAGATTGGTAGCTCGTGGATTTCATCAACAACAAGGCCTTGATTATAGTGAGACGTTCAGTCCAGTGGTTCGACCGGCAACTATACGAAGTGTTCTTACTTTAGCTGTCAACAATGACTGGCCTGTGAGACAACTAGATGTAAAGAATGCGTTTCTAAATGGGGATTTGACAGAAGAAGTGTTTATGACACAACCACAGGGATTTCAAAATCCAGATCATCCATCTTATGTTTGTCGATTGAAGAAGGCGATTTATGGTCTGAAACAAGCCCCTAGGGCATGGCACTCCAAATTCACATCTTCTTTAATCAATTTGGGGTTTCGACAGTCAATTTCTGACCCATCAATGTATTATAGGAGGAATTCTAAATCGTTTATAGTCATCCTGTTATATGTTGATGATATTTTGATAACAGGGTTCTCGGATATGGAGGTTGATAGTATTATCTCTCATCTTCATCAACGTTTTAAGCTCACTGATTTGGGAAGGTTGACATACTTTTTAGGCATGGAGGTTCATCGTTCCTCGGATTCGATGGTTATCACTCAGAAGAAGTACATTCATGATCTTCTTTGTCGCTTTGGTCTTCGTGATTCCAAACCAACATCAACTCCGGCGATATCAGGCTCTAAATTATCTTCCAATGACGGTACCCCGATCCCTGATCCTACAACTTACAGAAGTCTCGTCGGAGCTCTACAATATCTGAATCTTACTCGACCGGATATCACTTACTCCGTCAATCAAGTTTCAAAATTCATGAAAGCTCCGACTAATGTTCATCTAATGGCGGCAAAAAGGATTCTTCGTTATCTGAAAGGAACCATTTCCGATGGTCTTACATTTCGCCGATCGTCGTCAATACAACTTCGGGCTTACTCCGATGCTGACTGGGCAGGGTCTCCTGATGATAGGAGATCCACGTCAGGCTTATGTGTAATGCTGGGTCCCAATGTTATTAGTTGGACATCTAAAACACAGCCAACTGTGTCTCGGTCCTCCACGGAGGCCGAGTTTCGGGCCATGGCCCATACTACAGCTGACGTCACCTGGCTAAAGAATCTTTTCTTCGAACTTGGATTTCATCTAGAGGCACCTCCGGTAATCTTCTGTGATAACATCAGCGCCACATATCTTGCTGCTAATCCGGTCCTTCATTCTCGGACAAAGCATGCTGCGATTGATTTTCACTTTGTCCGAGAACAAGTTACAAATGGAAGATTAAAGGTACATTATATCAATGGCGAAGACAATGTTGCTGACTTGTTTACGAAGGGTCTGTCCTCCACAAGATTTCAAATGCTTAAGAACAAGCTCTCACTTTGTCACCGGCGTTCAGCTTGAGGGGGGATATAAGTGTATAAGAGTATAAGTGTATTTTTGGTCATTTGTATACTTTCCTAAGGGTCCTTTTGTCTTTTCACTTGTGTACACTTTATCTATATAATGAAATCATATTGCCCTGATTAGGGCATCTTGACCAATACTTCTACAAGATCCATTCGGTGACCAGTATATAGTTTATGAACTTTGTCACTATCACTTAAGATAAACGAGGCACCATGGCTTAGTTTTTTTTGGCTTTGTTTGAATCTCTAACAATACCTTATATGCAATTGTTTGGTGCTTGTATATTGTAACTTTAGGACGCCTAACAAAAACAGTATTGGAGTCGTTCTGAAATATCGGACGTGGAACGAAATTGTATTTCAGATGGATATTTGATTATTTATCATGAGTACTAACTTCATTCATTTCAATTTTGGTCTATCCAGGAAAGGGGAATCCTTCAAGAAATGGAGCACGATAACATAGTGCTCACATCTGAACCTGCTAGCAGCGAAAAAGTTTTCAAGAAAAATACGTCTCCAGCTACTACTAACAACAACAACACTGGTACAGAGGAAGCAAGATCTTTGGACATATTTTGGTTCTTGAAACCTTGCACCACCATGTCTAGCTAAATCAACACATAAGTACACACTCTTAAAAACAGTTCTTATTATTATACCCTTCTTCTAAATGTTCTTTTCATTCCTAGTAATAATGTAATTTCATTTCTTTCATTTATTGATTCATTTGGTGTTGTCTTCTAGGGAAGAAATAGCAATTCAGAGTTGTATTAGTATTCATCCATTCTTTATGAATTGCTTAAATAAAAGATCATTTGTTTGTCTAATGTGGTTGGATGATTTTGTTCTAATAATTCTTTCATTTGCTTGTGCTAATTCTTTTGTTTTTAGCTATTATAAGCTTCCTACTAAATTCACATGAAGTGAAGGGTTGTGAGGCTAAAAGCGCCGACCAACCTCTTGGAGCAGGTCAATAAATTTTGACCCGAGCACTGGACTGTCCTGTCAGATAGAGTACGCAAGCTTTTGGAACGGCGAATCTATCTGAGACAGGACAGTCCCATAACATCCTTACTCTCTCAGATTGATCACTCCTGAGGGCATTCTCTTGCCGGGTTTGCTAGTCTGAATGGTATCTCGGACTTGCTCTCGAACTCGACAAGTCCAAAGACCATTCAGAAATTGATCGGACTCATTCTATTCCATCACTACTTGCTGATCACTCCAAAACAAAATGAAATCAAACCAAAACTGATGATAAACATGATTCATATAAACTTCGGGACACTTCCAAACACATAGTTAACAGATATATTTTCAAAATCAATTATGACTTCAAACACGTCACTTAATTATTGGTGGAGGTCTTTTGAAGTCTTTCTTCAAATAACAAACTACAAATGGCAACCATCGTAAAACACAAAGACATCTAGGGGGTCTTGGTGAAAGTTTAGTAAGAAAGGCGAACTGAAAATGGAGGAATAAGAAGAAGACACTCGGCCGCTAGTCAAGGGACACTAGGTTTTCAGTAGAGGCGCTTACATAGGCGGAACTACATGAGACCAGCCCCGACTAGAACCCATGTTTTCGATACTAAATAGTGCTTAAACTTGAATATCGTTAGAATATAGCTCAGGGGTTCTAATCTTGTTCCCAAACTCCTTGGCTATATTATCATCCTCCCTCTCTAATTTTGTTTCTTTACTTGGCAAGTAGAAGTCTAAAATATGAGTTCCTGTGCATTTGTTGAGATTTCAACCATCTCATCCATAAATAGTGATACTCTAATCTAAATTCAAATACCCAAAGATTCCACCTCCTATGGGATTCGAACCTGAAACCTCCAAGACTTCCCGGAGTTTACGTCAACACCTTTGAACCACTTGGGCTGCCAACTGTTGACTCTATGTATAGATGTTGTCTGTCTGTCTTTCTGAAGTCTGAGTTTTTGTTTGTAAAATGCATGATTTTTTAGAAGAGAGAGAGAGAGGGATTTCAATCTTTGATTTTTTAGGGGCGCTTTTAGCTACATCTTTAAGTAAATATCAACCGTTGGATTATGTTCAGAAATGAGAAATACGTGTATGGGCGAGTCTATTCTAAAAATAAGAGTACCGGTTTTCTAGCCATTAATTCGTGACACAAGGAATGATTTTGATATTCGTATTTAATCTAACGGTTTAAAAGTTAAAACTCGGACTTCTTAAAATATAGAGTGAATCGGGAAATAGGTTTACATAAATATGTTACTTCCGGATACACAAGATATTACCATGACTGAAAATATCTTTACATTTAAAAAAATGACCTAAGTCCGCTGATCGAGGCTTCCTCCTCTGACGTTCTCCTTCTCCAACCTTCCCGCCTTTCTCGAGTAGCGAGAGGCGGAGCGATTCTTCTCTTTCTCTCTCTACCTAAGGTAATATAGTACTATTTTTTTATCATGATTATTTAATCTTCTTAGGAATAATTTGTTAGGATTAGTTTCTGATTTGAATTTACTTTCATCTTATTTTGGTCTAGACATTCTTTGATGAATCGTTAAAAGTTAGGGTTTCATAATAATTGTGTGTACCAGATTTAGTAGAAGGTTTGTTAGATCGCTGATCTTTGATTAAGTTTAACCAAAATTTGATTAGTTATTTAGAGATCTCTGATCTTAATATTGATGTATCTACTGTTAAGATGGTGTTTGGTGCTTTTTTTTTTTTTTTTGCCTTACTGATGTACTTTAAATCAAATTATCTTCTTGCTGTTTAGTTTGTAAATCTGTCCATTTGATGTGATCTGATATACATTTCTTACTTTTGTGAGTCTAAACCGAACTGTATGCTGATCTGAAAGTCCAATGATCTTAATTGATAGTTATCACTTGACCTGTTAGAAGAATTAGATTTCAATTTATCTTGCCAGAAGAGCTGAACTGTGATAACTAATCTAGTTATGCTGTTTCGGTTCCTTACCTTGTCTAATTGCTTTGACTATTGATATAACCGGAATTATTTAATTGAATAATAGAGTTGTTTAGGATCTAGGTTTCCAGGATATGTGATTTGATTAGATGGTTATGTTTGTTACCACTATTTTTTGTAGGTTTTGTAACTTGTGAGTCATGATGGGTGAACGGCCTCAACATCCGACTATTGCCCAAAAAGTAGCAGGTCATTTTGGTTCCAGTCTTTCTCAAAGTCTGGTGGAGGCACGTAACGGTCCTTCCATGTACCAGAGGCGATTTGCCTACGGAAACTACAGTAACATGGGATTGCAATACCCCATGACACAAACGTGTCAAGTTAGCCAGAATATGTCAATGGTTCCATCATGTGCATCACCCATATTTGTACAAGCACCTTCAGAGAAAGGATTGGCCAGTTTTGCAATCGATTTCCTTATGGGTGGAGTTTCTGCTGCTGTGTCTAAAACTGCTGCTGCTCCTATTGAGCGTGTCAAGCTTTTGATCCAGAACCAGGATGAAATGATCAAGACTGGCAGACTCTCTGAACCCTACAAAGGAATCGGAGAATGTTTTAGCCGAACAATCAAGGATGAAGGGTTTGGCTCATTGTGGAGAGGAAACACTGCTAACGTGATCCGTTACTTTCCTACTCAGGTTTGTCATCTTTGGATTGTTAAACACTCGTCGATCAATTTTTTTATGTACTTAATAACTAATTTTTTCGGTGGTCATATGTAACAGGCCTTGAACTTTGCATTTAAGGATTACTTTAAGAGGCTATTTAGCTTTAAGAAAGACAGGGATGGTTACTGGAAATGGTTTGCTGGTAATTTGGCCTCTGGAGGTGCTGCTGGTGCATCTTCTCTCCTTTTCGTCTACTCTCTAGATTATGCCAGAACTCGTCTTGCTAATGATGCCAAGTCAGCAAAGAAAGGAGGAGAGAGACAATTCAATGGGTTGGTTGACGTTTACAAGAAAACCATTAAGTCAGATGGTATTGCTGGACTTTACCGTGGATTCAACATTTCCTGTGTTGGAATCATTGTTTACCGTGGTCTATACTTCGGATTGTATGATTCTCTGAAGCCACTTCTTCCTTCAAACTTGCAGGTTAGTTAAATGCGTAAAATCATTAGTCTTTACAATAATTAGGATTTCTCTTATTTAGTTTTCAGCTAATGGTATGAAATAATCAACTATCATCTTTTCAATCCTATTATATCTGTTTTGCTTTCATACCTTTCCTGATTCAACTTTGTTTCATGTTTTTAATATTTTATTTGTTTCGGGCCATTACAGGATAGTTTCTTTGCAAGTTTCGGGCTAGGTTGGCTGATCACAAACGGTGCTGGACTTGCATCTTACCCCATTGATACTGTACGAAGAAGAATGATGATGACCTCCGGTGAAGCAGTCAAGTATAAGAGCTCGTTCGAAGCTTTCAACCAAATTATGAAAAACGAGGGACCCAAATCTCTCTTCAAGGGTGCAGGAGCAAACATCCTTCGTGCCATTGCTGGTGCTGGTGTTCTCGCAGGTTACGACAAGTTGCAGCTGATCGTCTTCGGAAAGAAGTACGGATCCGGCGGAGGCTAATTTACCAATCTAATTGGTATTAATTATTTCTTCCTATCTTAGCTATTGTTGATGATGAAAAAAGTACAACTTCATGAGTTTTGTTTCCTGAATTTCTATGAACGAAGAAGTTTTGTTTTTGGTTAAACTGTTTATCGTTTAGGTAGAGAGTTAGAGTTCTTTCTAATCCTGTTAATTGATTTCGGACAAAAAATTGTTATCATAATTGGATCAATTTAGCAGTCACAGTTAACAGGTACGTTATTTCTTATAGTATATTCGAAATCGTATTGTTTAGATGCATTAGATGAAACGAAATCAACTAAAGTTACAGGTGCGGAAAGAATATTGAAAGAGCAAAAAGAGGTCTGGGTTGTGGGGCAGGCTAGGTTACACACCTTCATATGAACATCTCTAAGACATGACGGCATGATGTGAGGACAATAATCTTGTTTTAAAGATTGGAATATGCTGCATAAAAGATGTAAATAGTGATCAGTTAGACGAGTATCCGTCACCTACACCCTTTAACTATAACAACTTGCTTGGTTGATGTGATAGTTGAAAGGCAATGTACCATGGGTTGTCGACGCATTTGGGCCGCTCCTGTAAGAGCTCACATTGTGAGCAAAATTCGGTATCCAGAGTCTTAAACTTAGGTGGCAAAAGCGAAGATAGTATGGAATGCAGACGACAGTTTGACACAAATAATATTGCAACCAAAGACAATTCATCTCTAAAATTTAAGGGATGTGATACTCACACACTTGGTGCTAGAGCATCTAAAAACCTAAAATATAGGTGGCAAGCCAGTACATCGGGATGCTCACGCGTTTGGTTTAGCTTGTGATAGTCGAGCTCACACAGTAAACAAAACTCTTTACATGTTGAGTTTAAAGTATCAAAAGCAAACCACAAAATATGAGGGGCTGAAACACAAAAAATGAGGGACTGAAGGAGAAACCCAACCTAACCAACCCGGAACGTAACTCAAACCCTATACCCGACGCCCGACCAGAGTTTGAATGAGCCTGGTGGTGACGTCAGCCCTTAACTTAATCTCGTCCACTCATCTTGGAACGGCCTCCCGTGCTGGTTGGTTAAAATCCCTCTCAAGTCTCACATTTTCGTTTTACTGAAGAGTGGGAGGCGGAGTGACGGAGAGGAACCCTAATATCACTATTGTCTCTCTCCCTCTCTCTAACTGAGGTATGATTCCCGTTCTTCTTTCTCTTTTATCGATCCTTTTTATTATATGATCTTATAACAAGGTTTTGTTTGTTAGGTGATTGATTATAAGCTCTTCAAGATTTTCTTCCTTTTCGTTTTTTGTTGAATATGGAGATGTTTTCTGCTTGATCTTCTTTATTATCATCATTGTTATGTGATTATTTTATATCAAATCAGATGTTGATTCATAGATCTGACCTTTGATTGAATTTCATAAGTAGGATTTGTTCAATTCGAACTCTTTTGTTCCTATAATCTTTACCTGGTAAAGGAAGCATATAATCTTGACTGGCTCTTCTGATTTAGTGGATTACGGATGCATTTCCATTTAACTGATTGCTGAGTTGCTTTAGTTTAGAAAGTGAAAATGCTTTGGATTCATGCTAGAGTTTGTAGTGGTAGACGGTAATTACTATCGTAATGGAAGCACGATTACTTCTGCTACCTAAAAAAAGGGTTTTTCAAATGACACAAAATAGGCTGCTTCACCGAAAAGTGGTTTTTATTTATGCTAAGTGAAACCCTTTCTAAAACATTATAATCTGGTCTCTCATTGACTTGTTTTTAATCTAGATCAGTAGAATGTATTTTGTAAATTCACCAAGGGTAACTCCTTAGTAGCAGCGATGTGGCCTAGAAAGTATTTATCTTTTTTTTTTCCTTTCTGAAAAACACTTCATCATGTATTGTAAAATTGGTTTGTTTACTGAAGGAGTCATCTTACATTGCAATTTGTCCAATTCTGACTAGTGCTGTGTTTGTTAATTATTTAGGTTTCGTAGTTTGTAAGACATGATGGCTGAAAAGCCGCAACTCCCATCTGTGGTTCAGAAGGTAGCTTGCCAGCTCCATCTTGGATCCACCCTTTCTCAGGGCCAGGAGGCATACAACAGGCCTTCAGTGTACCAGAGGCGCTTTGCTTATGGAAATTACAGCAACGTGGGACTCCAGAACCCAATGATGCAATCATGCCAACTAAGCCAGAATATGTCAATGGTTCCATCAGGTGCCTCACCTGTCTTTGTCCAAGCTCCTTCTGAGAAAGGTTTGGCCAGTTTTGCTATCGATTTCCTTATGGGTGGAGTTTCTGCTGCTGTTTCCAAAACTGCTGCGGCTCCTATCGAGCGTGTCAAGCTTTTGATTCAGAACCAGGATGAAATGATCAAGACCGGCAGACTCTCTCAACCCTACAAGGGAATTGGAGAATGTTTTAGCCGAACAATCAAGGATGAAGGGTTTGGGTCATTATGGAGAGGAAACACTGCTAACGTGATCCGTTACTTTCCTACTCAGGTTGGTCATCTTTAGACTGTTAAATGATCTTTTCCTCTTTGTATTTTTTTTTGTTATAATCTAATTCAGTCGTCTGACATGTGTAACAGGCCTTGAACTTTGCCTTCAAGGATTACTTTAAGAGGCTATTTAGCTTCAAGAAAGACAGGGATGGTTACTGGAAATGGTTTGCTGGTAATTTGGCCTCTGGAGGTGCTGCTGGTGCATCTTCTCTCCTTTTCGTCTACTCTCTGGATTATGCTAGAACTCGTCTTGCTAATGATGCAAAATCAGCAAAGAAAGGAGGAGAGAGACAATTCAATGGGTTGGTTGACGTTTACAAGAAGACCATTAAGTCAGATGGTGTTGCTGGACTTTACCGTGGATTCAACATTTCCTGTGTTGGAATCATAGTTTACCGTGGTTTATACTTCGGATTGTATGATTCTTTGAAGCCACTTCTTCCCTCAAACCTGCAGGTTAGTTAAACTCGTATAATTGTCAGTCTTTAGGTTAAGTAGTTTTGTCCTAATTAGTTTTCAGCTAATGGTGTAAAGTAATCAACCATGAACCGTCATCATTCTTATATTTGTTTTGTGTTTATACCTTCCTTGATTCATTTCTGTTTCATGTTTTTTAATATTTTATTTGTCTGGGGCCGTTACAGGATAGTTTTTTTGCAAGTTTCGGGCTAGGTTGGCTGATCACGAACGGTGCTGGACTTGCATCTTACCCCATTGATACCGTACGAAGAAGAATGATGATGACCTCCGGTGAAGCAGTCAAGTACAAGAGCTCCTTCGAAGCTTTCAACCAAATTGTGAAAAACGAGGGACCCAAATCTCTCTTCAAGGGTGCAGGAGCAAACATCCTCCGTGCCATTGCTGGTGCTGGTGTTCTTGCAGGTTACGACAAGTTGCAGCTGATCGTATTTGGAAAGAAGTACGGATCTGGCGGAGGCTAATTACCAATCTATTGGTATTATTTATATCTTCCTTGTCTTAGCTATTGTTGATGATGAAAAAGAGAACCTTTTAGAAGTCAAACTTGTAGGAGTTTTTCCCTTTTGGAATAATTTAAACTTTAGGGTTGGGCTAGTCTTATATCCCTGAAGAATACTATTTCCTGTTTCTGTTCAAGTTTTGTGCTCATGAATTTGATATATTATTAGAAGTTATTGCATCACTTACTTTGATTCATAGACTGCAGATAGGTAGGTCATACCCTTGTTTAAAATTATTTCATTTCTCAACTTAGAGTTGTCTATAAAGCTGGCCAGTCTCCCTTATCGAGCTTGAGCGTCCCATCTATTTATGCAACTAGTCTTAATCCAGATCAGGTAGCTTGGCTGGGTTGACAGCTACTTGAGAAGAGCCGATACCTGGATCTAGTTACTTCTTAGTTTAGTGTTTTGTAACTAAAAGTTTCAAACGAGAATATTTCATTCATCCGCAACTAGATTTTGGCACTTCTTAACACTGAAATTAAGAGCGTGATGAGACAAACACAATGGAGCATATATTTTCTAAGTTTGAAGATTCAAACTGATCTGGTACCGACTCTGATTCCAACATGGTTGGTTGTTACACAGTAATGTTCGATCGACGGGTAATTAGGTGGTGATTTGAGCGCTTCTTGACTCTACACTTAAGAGCTAGATGATACAAACACAGTGAAGCATATATTTTCCTGAGTTTGAAGATTCAAACCGATCTGATATTGACTATTATTGTAACCTGATCGGTTGGTCATCACTCCAATTGGCCACCACCGCCATTCCCATTCTACAAGATCAACACGGATGCGTCATACAAACAAATCACAGAAAAGGCAGGAATCAGATGCATTATCTACGACTACCAAGCACAATTCAAAGTAGATTTATCAGATACTACTAGAGGAAGAAACTCAGAAGAATGTGAAAGCAAAACGATCTTACGAGGCATCAAGTGGGCAGTTGAGCAGCAAATTGAATATATAGAGATCGAAGGCGACAATCAGAGTATCATACATCACCTTAACAACCCTAAAACTACTATTCACTGGCAATCTATAGGTCACACAGAAGAAATAAAAAGCTCACCTCGCAATTCAAACGTGTTATCTTCACGTACACCCCACGCACCAGAAACCAGCAGGTAGATAAACTAGCGAAATAGGCTAGACGATGTAAGTGCAAGAGAGTGTGAAATACACTTCCTGCCTTCCTAATCCCATCTTAGAACTTGTTTTCTTCCCAGTAGTTTCTTTTTGTTCCATTTCTGTACTTCTCAACAAAAAAAAAAAGATGGGCGCCTATAGAATTATGCTATTAATATGGCTGGGTCACTATACATGTGGTAACAGTGAAAGTGTGAAACAATCTCTTTTCTCATTCTAAATCTGGTAATTTCCCGCCAAAACACCCTTTGATGGCCTCTATTCTTTTCCCTTTTTTTTTTGAATTACCAGACCCGTACCATTTATTGCCTTCTCTGCTCCTTTTGAGAAAAAGAAATAAAGTAGTGAGAGAGAGAGGGATCCATTTATTTTTTTCAATTTTGTTGGTGTACGATTCCCAAATCTAAGAGAGTTCATCTTACTGTGGGTATTGGAGCTCCATTTGCATTTCGATCTACACAACTATCAGGTGAGAATGATGGTTCTTCCTTCTTTTATGATCCTCCATTTTTGCTTTTGCTAACAAAAATGGATTTTTTAGTATTTCTTCGGTTGAATCTTTCTTGTTCCCTCCATGTTCAATTGCCTTCACTTTCTGGTTCAAGATTTTTTAGAGCTTCTCCCTTTTTCTTTTTGAAGATTAATTTGTTATAAAATACATTGTCTTCCCTTGTTCCATTTCGGGATTTGTTTTCGACCCAATGTCATGGTGGACGAGTGGGTCAAGTGGAAAAGTGGAAACGGTAAGATCACTCAAGTTTATATCTCCAACTAATGGCTAACCTCTTCACCACTCTGTTTGGTGATATTCTTGTATTTATTTTCCTATATCTTCAAAGCAACTAGATTATCTTGATTCTTAACATGAATCCTCTAGAATTTTGCCTAGTTAGGCAATTTATCTCTTTGAAACACTATCATATGCTAATAGCAATTGTACTCCTTCACCTACATACTAGTATTTTAATTTGTTTTTTTCTATATTTCAATTGTTACAGGATAATAGTAATCTGCCAAATGATGTAGATGATGACATACATACTAGCACAATGCTAATAGCTTTAAAGCACCAGTCAGTCTAGTTTATTCCTATAAACAGTCTAGAGAAATCACTAAAAGTGGGAATACACACAAATATACGAATATAAGATCTCAATTTTCGAAACGTTTATTTTTAACTAGCTAGTGCCTAGTAATACAACTACAACGAAGTTGTAATAGTAAACATTTTAGCAAAAATTTCACACTTTAAACAATATGTATTGTTTGACATCCAAAAGATTTAGTTGTGTTAGCCGTTTGAGCAACATTAATCTGTTGTGTTCCATTTTCGTTAAAACGTATTCTATTACAACATTTTCATTTAGTGCTAAGAGTTCGAATTTTATATCCACATACTATACATGTACAATGATGATAGGGGGACTCCCTGGGCATACTCTCAGATGTACTCCCCTCACAGTGACAAAGTCATTTTTATCTTTCCACAATTTTTGTCAGACGGAAAAGACCAAAACGGCCTTGTCCTGTGAGGGAGAGTCCACTTGAGAATATGCCCCTGGGAGTCCCCCATTCATTTTCCAAACATGTATCCCACTACCATAACTTCCTAGACTGTCTATAGCAAAACTAGACCAGATTGGTGCTTTAAAGCTACGAGTGTTGTGCCAGATTCCCATCTCAATTCAAGTTGTTGCTGTAATAGAGAGAACCGTGCTGGCCGGTAAAATTGGAAAGTGTGAAATTTTTGGTAGCTGGGAAGAAAATGGCACTAAATGAGCACATTACCAAATTGTATCCTTTAATTGCACTCCTTATTTCTCCTGCCTAATTTTTTGTCATGTTCCTTTTCTCTTTCTTTTGTTTGTTTGTTCGAAAAAACTAGGTCCTTTTATTACCATGTGCTTTAAGAAAACTAACAAATCAAGAGCCATATCCTTTATGGATTGATCTGATTCTAAGTTTAAAAATAGAATAATTAAAATTTTAATAGTTGATTTGTGGGAACCGTTAGATGTCTCAACATAATAATCTACGAAAGTTCCCAACATTACTAAATATCAAATGTCACCTTTTAAAATTTGAAAGAGAGTTAAATAATAAATCAAAACTCACAATTTGTCGATTTAGCTTAGACATAAAATGAGATGTATGGTTGTGACAGGTACAACTTTCCCACCCGTTCTCCCAAACCAAACTGCCCTAATTCCTCTTTTTTTGTGTCTTCTTCTTCTTACTTTTTTCCCTTTCTAAAATTTCTTATCCACTTTTTGGGTAAAACATCAAACTTCGTAGAGAACAAATATTCATGGTCAGATGTCTAATTTCAACTCCTCAACTTGAAGTTTCCAAGTTTGAGGAAGATCATGGCTACTTACTATTTATCTTTAACTCAGGATCTTTCTATCTCTCTTCCGATTAAAATTAGACCCTAAAGAAAAAACATCTAGCAAGATTAGATCGAACTTCCTTTCAAGAAACCCTAACTCAAGATCTACCCTAAAACTCTACAAGTCTCAAACGGATGAAGATAAGTTTTGGGTTACCCTAGTCTGAGACCCTCGAACTGGACCAATCCTAGCCCAGAAGCAAGGTATTAGACTAGGCAAGTCTGAGACCCATTGTGCTGACCCGTTCGAGACAGAACGCCTGACTTTCCAAAGTCAAAGGGCATTGATATTATATTTTAATATATTAATTTTAACAACTCATTAATCGTCAACACTTTGTTGCCCAAGTGGTTGATAGTGTTTACATAAACTCCAAAATCTTGGATGTCGTAGGTTCGATTCCATCCAAACAGGGTCTCTTTGTTAAATGCTACTCCAGAAAGGAGGGGTGAATTCTAACACGCGTAAATGGTAGAGGTCCAATACAAATATCTTCTTTTAAACTCTATCTGGCATTGGAAGGGCGATTATATCAGAGCAGAAAGGATCTAGAGAGAGAGAGAGAGAGAGAGAGAGAGAGAGAGGGAATTGAATGAAAGATAGAATACCATAGGCGTAGTAGCATTGATTTGAGAAGGAAGGAAGGTAGACCAAATTTCGAGGTACATAAACGTAAACACAGGACACTAATTAACACTATTTAGGTCTCTCTCTCTCTCTACATTTTTGTGGTTCTCAGAAGGTTCGTTTGGAGCCATGGCGATCGCAGCTGCGGCAGTGGTGGTTCCGATGGGTTTACTCTTCCTTCTCTCTGGCCTCATCGTTAACCTAATTCAGGTTTTATAGATCAACTCTCTCTCTCACACACACTCTTCCTCACTTCCTCTTTCTCTCTCTCTTTATTTCCATTTCTAGGTATTAGATTTCCATTAAAAAAAAAAAAAAGTATTAGATTTCAGTTACAAGTTCTTCAGGCGTTCTAAATTCAACTTACTTATGGATTTAGGTTCACTTTAGCGAATATGAATCTCTTTGTGTAATGATTGTTGTTTGTAATTGAAATGAAACATTTTGAGTGTTGAGATTTCACTAATAAGGATTAATTTTTGATAGATTTATAAAGAGTAAAGCTGAATTTCGACTATTTTTTGTGTTCTATGTGGTTATAATTTTCAGGCACTTTGCTTTGTTCTTGTTCGTCCTATTTCTAAGAGTATGTATAGGAGAATCAACAGAGTAGTTGCAGAATTGTTGTGGTTAGAGCTTGTTTGGCTTGTTGATTGGTGGGCAAATGTCAAGGTATTGTCATTTTTTCCTTTGCTTCTGATTGGTGGGCAAGTGTTATTTTCATGGTACCTCACTATTGATGCTCAGTACTTAGCCTTGTTTTAGAGGTACATTTCTAGATTCCTCACCGAGGGGGAAAAACGATGAGTTTTTAGGCTGCCCTTCTCTTTGTTAACCCCATTTGTATACTCGAGTCGTGACTTCTCACCGGCTAGAGATAGAGTATGGTGAAATAGAATACTTAATAGGTGGAGCTTGGTAACATGTTACAAAAAAGTGGAATTGGGAGTCTTTTATTTATGATCCTTTGTAGTTTTATTGAAGAAACTAATAGATTTGTGGTTGCAGATTAAAGTCTATATGGATGCTGAAACTTTCAAATTAATGGGTAAGCAGAATCTGCATTTTGAGCTTTGTCTTTTTCTTTTTGGCAACTACTCTTTTGTTGTACTTGCCCACTGAGGAAAGTATGCAACTATTGTAAATAACTTGAAGGTTTTTCCAGGTAAAGAGCATGCACTACTTATAGCGAATCACAGAAGTGATATTGATTGGCTTGTTGGTTGGGTTTTAGCTCAGGTGCATATTGTGAATATATGTATAATTCCTCTTTACATTTATAAGACATTCTACCAAATTACCACAGATAGCTGATATATCTAATGTACTGTACCGGAACAACTTACTAGTGTTTTATATCTACTTACAGAGATCAGGTTGCCTTGGTAGTGCACTAGCTGTCATGAAGAAGTCATCAAAATTCCTTCCGGTTGGTTTGTCCCTCTGTCATATTTATTTGTACTGTTTTGCCAAATTAAACCCACTAATTGATTTCATACTATAGTCATGTCTAGCTGTTAACAATGTCATGGTTTCTCAAACTTGCAACTTTGAGATGCATCCTCTCAATAGCAAAAAAATAAACGTATTTCAAGTTAACTTAGAAGACTGAAATAGTGACTAATGCTCAAGAGGTCATAATGGAAAGTGATGAAATAGGAGACCTATTAGATGCCTACTGTGTGTTCAATTGACATTCGTGTGACTTCCTCTTGCTTATCTATGTTCAATTGACATTCGTGTGACTTGCTCTTGCTTCATGCTTTTAAGGTGTTTTTATTGATTCAGATCAAATTATATGTTTCTATCCGAGGTTTCAGTTTTATTATATCGGTTTCTGCAGTCATAGTCTCGTAGATTCTCTATAAATAAAGGATCTGGTTTATGTGTGCAGGTAATTGGTTGGTCAATGTGGTTCTCTGAATATCTTTTTCTAGAAAGAAGTTGGGCCAAGGATGAAATCACCTTAAAGGTACAATAATATGTTAAGTCCACAGCTTAATACATGCTTCTTGAGTTTCACTTGTTCTGTGCATCTCATCTAGTTCTTTTTCTTATTTCACAATGCAGTCAGGCCTTCAGGGACTGAAGGACTTTCCTCGTCCTTTCTGGTTGGCTCTTTTTGTAGAGGGAACTCGATTTACACAAGCAAAACTTTTAGCTGCTCAAGAATATGCAGTTTCAGCGGGGTTGCCTGTGCCCAGAAATGTCCTAATTCCTCGTACCAAGGTATAATTTTTGTTCTTTTGAGTAGTAAAAAGACTTGTGGGTTCCTCGATTCTCCTTTTATCGTCATCTTTTCTGCCCTGCTTTTGCTAGCTTCTCTTCCTGTCCTTTGTCTGACAACTGCACCAGTTGTGTAGTGGTATTCTGAACAGTACAACAGTCTTTCATTTCTAATTTGTTAGATAGTTTTAGATATAATAATTGTTAATTTGAGCATTAACAATCCGTTTTATGGTCAACTCAAATTTTAGCACACTGGTTTGATTTTGGAGCACCTAATCATTGATGTACTTGATTAGCGAGTGACACTGACACTAACTCTTATGTCCTGAAACTTCTTGCTTCTGTACTATGTTAACAATAACGGCCTACTCCGAAATCTTAAAGCTATGTGACATGGACGGGCATCAGTATTTGACACCAGCCTAATGTATTGGATAGTATGCCGTGAAAATTTCTGAAGTTAAGGCGTTATTAGCCGTAAGTCTCGTGTATGAGGTGGTTTAACGAGATCTTTAGATAACGTGTTGTATGTGACTATTCCACTAAATAAGTGCTGGGAACCAAAAAAGAATTTGACTTTAACAAAAAGAAACTATGTTAAATTTAGTATATTGGAACTGGGAAGCCCTTCGTCTATTTTTTAAAAATTAGCTTCAGGCTCTCCGATGAGCCTAGTGGAACTGTGAACAACTCAGTTAAATTGTTTCTTTGAGTTTTCTTTGTTATGTCTAGTTTCGTTTACTTTTTGTGGGTTGCACATCAGTGCTATCAGTCCATAATCAACTATTCGAAATTCCTTGTTTCAAAATGTTGTTCCACTAAGATTATCAGACTGACTCACCATAGTTATAGTAGATGGCTTAGAAGCAACAATCCAAGAATATGTTGTTTTGGAGTAAGATTGTTTTATTAGCTGCCAAAGTTATAGTTCCGCCCACACTGACACCTCGGAAAGACGTACAGAAAATAAAACATACTGGGCAGCATATGATATTGAACTGAGAAGATGTATAGCTTATGATCTTGGAGAGTACCACACAAAAGGTATATGTTTTCTAACAGTTTCTGCTGCTTTCAGGGGTTTGTTGCATCAGTAAGTAATATGCGTTCGTTTGTTCCAGCTATTTATGATGCAACGGTTGCTATTCCCAAAAATCAGCCCTCACCTACGATGTTGAGAATTTTGAAGGGGCAACCTTCCGTGGTAAGTATATCATATCCAAGAACTTGTTGCAAGTTGAATATGCAGCTCAGGATCATGTGCATTCCTTATTTCAAAGTGATTTGCGTGTTTTTCCATTCCGGTGCAACTGCTGAATGGTTTAGGATATCCTTTTAAGTCGCATATATCAGAATAAAGATGCCGTAATTGAATTACTGCATTCCAACATTTTAGACTGAATTAGCCCAGCATTCCAACTTTTTCAATTCTTGATTTTGGGGGTTGTCAACATTCTAGATGGGTTAATATTTGTAATGAAGTTTCCATGGTGAATCACTCGTACCATAATCTTATCACTCGATTTAGAGCAGTAGCGGGCCTAAAACATATGGCTCTGTAAAATGCACCACTAACAAACATAGCTAGTTATTGATTTGGATAATGGTGGACTAGAGAGTGCTCAGAGCTTTTGTTTGTTTGTGTGATTAACAATTTAGTGATTTACATGACAAAAGAAAAATACTCATTTCCTTTCTTCAAACCTGAGAATTATGCCTAATTTTCTCTTCGATATTAAAGAGTAAAGAGTACCTTAGTCATTGTGTATTGGTCGCAATAGCTTGTTGAAGATTCAGGTTGTATAATATGAAGAATAGATCCGAGAAGAGACAACGTCCCAGTCTTTGAGGGGTTATAAGTAAACACGAGTACCATGTTAATTGTACGAATCAGGAATGAATTTGTTTGAGATTGGTTTTCTAAGTTGAGTACTATTTTTACATTTTCGCAGATCCATGTGCACATCAAACGACATTTAATGAAAGAATTACCTGAGACAGAAGAAGGCGTTGCACAATGGTGTCGAGATGTATTTGTAGCCAAGGTAAATCAGATTTTGTTTTGTCCATTCTTCTCGCCTTGTGATTCAGACTTTCCAACCCAAAATCCTTGCTGTTAGAGAAGCCTTTTGTGCTTTTTGCCAATCTTTAATCTCTTGTATTTTTCTTTCCTTCATTGCTGTACTTTCCTGTCAGGATGCTTTACTGGATAAGCATATAGCAGAAGACACATTCGGCGAACAACAGCTTCAAGACATGGGTCGACCAAAGAAGTCTTTAGTGGTAATGTTCCCTTCTATCGATAACAATGCATATATAATATACCTGTCTTTTACTGTTATTGTTATCTTATATCAAATCTAACCAAAATGGCAATTCCAAACGCCAAATTCTTATCTCTTTTGGAGTTGTTCGCTTAATCTTCTCATTCCCTTTTTTTTCTTATCTCACATGAGCAGGTTGCTACGAGTTGGGCATGTCTTCTTCTATTCGGATTACTAAAATTCTTCAAATGGTCTTCGCTATTATCATCATGGAAAGGAATTGCATTCTCGATTACCAGCTTAGCTATTGTCACTGCCCTTATGCACATTTTAGTTGTATTCTCTCAATCCGAACGTTCTAGCTCAGCGAAAGCTGCTGAATCGAGGCAAAACAGCGGAGCAGTCTCCACTGAAACGAACCGAGATAAACAACAATAACCTTCCTCTCAAAAATCCGAAAACAACATTGAAGCAATCCTAAAAACCTTCTTCAGAATCAGGTCGGTAGTTATAAGATAACCTATTCTATGGATTTCATTAGAGTATGATTACATATGAGGGTATTAATATGTTGTTTGTTTAAATTCTCTAGATTAGAGTTTTGTTCTTCCTCATTGTTTAAGTAGTAGAGCACAGATTGAATGCATATATATATATTCATTAACTACTCATCTTGTAGTATTAAACATTTGGTGCATAATGTTGTATAAGACCGTCTTTTCCTCACAGAAACACATTATTTCCTAATAAAATTTTAGTGGAGGTTTTGAAATTATATCTGCATTTTTTCATTAGTCATCTCTATAGGTTAGAGAACTCTATACTGATGAATCCTCATTTTCTTGTGAGTATCGATCGATCCAATTAGTGAGATTAGGTTATTGATTCTTTTTTCCCATTGCTATGTTTAAAAATAACTGGGCATTTTCATCATCCTTGTTGGGTTAATTTACTATGGAATTTTTGGTCATTTCCTTTGCTTCTTGATTTTGGTTTAGACAATTCAACACCAAATAAAATTTGCAACGTTTACAACAAAAATCAAATATTATTTAACCCTTGAAATCTTCATATCTAGTAATACATCAAATCAAATTACACACTAATCATCTCTTCCTCACCTCATATATGGTAATCAAACTCTTATAATCTCTATATAGATTAGGGCCACTGACCCACTCACTACACGGACCCAGAGTACCAAACAAACCCTTAGAAACATATATATACTAGTAAAATAATAGAGAGAAATCGAATCATTCTCAGATTAATTATCAACTACTGCATGAGAAAAGCAGCAATGAGAGATAGGAAGATAGAACACTTAATAAATGCTCCAGACACTTGAACAGCAGTTCCTGCTCCTGCATCCATTGACGGTGATGGTGCAATTTCAGGTTGTGCTGTTACTGCACTTACTGTAAACAACAACACAACACCAATAATGAAGATCAATGCTAAAGCACCACCTCTAGTACCTTGAGCCATTTCGACAGAACAGTAAATGTAGAGAGATAAAGAGGAAATAGAGTTCTAGAGAGAGAGAATGTGAATATGTGATTGTGGTTAGGGTTATGGTGTAATTGTGATCTGGAGTGAAACATGAATTTATAGTAGTCGAGAGAAATCTGTACTCGACTTCTGTTTCTTTGCCCTTTCGCTACGGCCAGTGGTACCCACACTGAAACTGGTAACACTGTTGATTACGTCTTCTTATGTAGTAGGTCCCACTTTAATCCAACGGCTATTCAACACATAAAGATAAATCTCCTTTTTTCTAGGTCACAGAGATGGCATTGATCTTTAACCTGAATCCTGATGTGCCAAAAATAATTCACGTGTTTCAAAAGGTTTGTGATAACACGTGTCGAGGAAGAGACGTACAAGAACAAGACGTGTCACCTTACTTATAAGGACAAAGAATAGCATTCGCCTCGGTTGACTGTTGTCCACTATGAGGAAGCCGCCCGATTAACCTCGATGTTCGTGTTTTCAGCGTTATCTTCTTTAGGGACGTCGGTAGAGCTGGATGAATAGTCTGAGACGGGTTGTGAAAAGTGGGTGTTATATATAAGGAGTACAATAGTGTGGTGGTACGTCTCTATTTTCACTTTTATGAAAAGAAAGCTCTACTTGTATTGTAATTTTACATTTTTATATATTCAATGTGGAGATGATTTTGGTGACAAATTATTCTTAAAAAATGTTATTAGATTCATTATGTGAAATTTCAGTACAGTAGGACTTGGATATTGTGGTTTAATCCCATTAATTAAAGTTTAGATACGCCACTCCAATTAGGGTTCTAAATCCGTATGTCGTAAGATACTGGACAGAGAGATGCAAACTGTCAGACCAAAATCTCATTTGTGGTGATGAGTTTGTATGAAATCTAATTTGAAACGCCTCTCCGTGATACTTGTGGGTATCTAAAATCCCATTGAAGGGTAGCTGAAACAAGTAGATTTGGGTCTAGTGTTTTAGTAGACTAAGTGTTGGTTGAACAAATCCGCTCTGTTTAAGCAGAGTAACTAGAGTTGCTTATGTTTAATAGTGAAAGTCTATGTCATTGTATTTGTACATTTGTCTAGTAGTTAGTAGCAGTCGGATGTTCCCAAAAGGCACTAAATTCTATAAAAAAACGTAAAAATTGCTTAAGTGTATTACCTATATAGGTAATTTTTTATGTTGAGCAGACGATAGAAATCATCTACAGAAAACATAAATATTGAGTTTTATCTTGAGAAGACTTAAACTTAAATGCCGTCACACCACATTAATATCCAAATTAAATTTTGCTGTGGAAAGAATTTTTTATGAAAAATTCAAAAATCCCTATGTGACACTCTGAAATTTCAATTTGAGTACTACAATGCTTTCTTTTTGGTTGATTTCCTCTACAGTCAATATATCTTATAAGTATTTTTTTTCCTTGAAAACTAAAAGGAATAAGTATTTCCGGTAGATAATAATCAACCCTTAGGCATGATTAGCCGGATGGTTAGTTAACGAGACAAAATTTGGGTTGTGGGTAGGGGTGGGATTTTGGCCCGTGGCCCGGTACCCCCACGTCTGAAGGGTTTGTGGATGTTTGGTAACCGAGCTGGTCAAAACCCGCCATCCCGATATGGTTAGTGGACGGACGCGATCGAGGGGGTCTAACCGGTGTACTGTCCGAATCCGACCGTTTAGGTTGTCTGTTACCCGCCCTTAATAAATAGAAACCATTAGATGTTTAGAGTAAGATGATTGTGTTAGTTTAGATTAGGCTATTCCATATCATCCTCGAAATTAGAAGAAGCCCAACTCTTAATCATAATTGATGTGCCCCTCTCTTTTGATTTTTCTTTGAGAAGCTTCTTTCTAATGACCATCCTCAATCTAGGTGTGTTTAATTTTGTTGTTTTGAGAAGTTTTTTTTTACTCTTTTGACATTTTCAAAAAGAAAAATCGAAATATTTGTTTGTTTGTCCGAACAGACAAATTTGAGTTATGCCCGTTTCGCCCGAACCGGATGAATAGTTGTCTTTGTGCTGTTGGTCCGGATGGTTTGCCATCCCTTGTTGTCGGTAGTAGACAACTAATTTATTTATTTTTTTGGATTTGAAAATGTAGGACCAGTATAAATTTTGGCCTTTCTCAACAAAAAAAAAAAAAAAGTATAAATTTTGGCCTTAATTTTGAATTTGCCACCACAATAGTTCTGCTCGCTGAAGCTAGTGTCCCAAGTACTTGCCCTCATCTATCACCAAACCTCCCTCTATGAGAAACAAAAGAAAAAGAAATTGAAACCATTAGCTTACATAGAGTTGAACTTGTGATATGGAAGTTGTATAAATAGTCGGTCAACTGTGAACCCAATTTTCTTTTCATCATCTTTTTATTTTGACCAGTAGGACTCCAATAAATGTGGTATAAATAGTATTTATTAAAATATTGTGGTATAATTACATGAAATAAAATTAGATACGTCATTTGGACTATGATTCTAAATCTGTGTGTCCTAAGATATTTTTTTTTTTTGTTGAGCAGTGTCCTAAGATATTAGTAGAGATGCAAACCGTCAGACTAAAGGCTCACGTGTGGTGAAATCCAATGTGATACGCCTGAACCCATGATACTTGTGGTTGTTGGTATCTAAATTAAGGTAACTGAGACGAGTAGAATTTAGTATAGTCTTTCGCTAGACTAAGCGTTGGTTGAATAAATCCACTCTGTTTAAGCGAGTAATCAGAGTTGCTTATGTTTTATAGTGAAAGTGTATGCCAATGTACATTTGTCTAGTAGTTAGTAGCCGCCCGAAGTCCTAAGACATTTTTGACTACTTTAATAGTTATGTGACTTGAGAACATTTCTAGTTCAAATTTCAAAAATCAAGTTGTAAATACTTGTCCAGTCTTTATTACTCCAGTTTTTCTTTGTTCATATATGACACTATTGACATTTAATACAAAAGATACGCCATTCTATAAGAAAAGGTAAAAATAGTTCAAGTCTATTACCCATATGGGTAATTCTTTTATATTAAGCATAATAAAAATCATCTAAAGAAATCATAAATATTGAGTTTTGTCTTAAGACGTCTTAAGTTTAAACGCCGTTACATTATCTTAATATCTAAAACAAATTTTGTCATTGAACGAATTATATCTTATTTATTTTTTTGGGAACTAAAAGAAATATGTATTGATCGTAGATAGTAACCAATAGGCTAACCGTAGGCATGATTAGCCCAATGGTTAATTAACTTCGAAAATGTAGGGCGGCTGCAAAATTTTGGCCTTAAATTTGTTTTTTTTTTTGTTGACTAACCTTAAATTTGAATTTGCGACCACGATAGTTCTACTCACTGAAGCTAGTACGGGAAGTACTTGCCCTAATCTATCACCAAGCCTCGCTCTATGAGAAACAAAAGAAAAAAATTTGTAACCATTTGCTTACATAGTTGTGATACCGAAGTTATAACTTTGTTGGAACCAAGAACATTATTCACAATAGACTTGGAAGAAAATTAGTCGGTCAACTGTGAACTCAATTGTCTTTTTATCATCTTCTTATTTTGACATTTCCTTAACGTGTGAAATGGTGGAGAAGACCTTGACCAAGATGGAGATGGCTCTTAGTCCCACACCTTGTATGGAGGTCAAGTCTTGGCCCCCAATAGAATCAATGATCCTTTTTTCTCTTCAAAACACCGAGCCATTATTACGTACCAAATCCAAACACGTTAACCCACATTTCACGTTCTAATTTAACAGCTTTTAACTATTTTTGCCCTAACAAGTGAGAGACCATTCCACTATAAATACCTCCTAATACCCACATTATAACTCAGGCCAGCAAAAACAAAACATAAGAAGAAAGTAATTTGCTTTCGTTTCTTCCTATTCTTCTTCTTCAAGTCCTATCATTTCGGTGAGATACTTCTTTGAATTTGTTGAAGATTTCACCGAAATAACTAAATTACCATTATGGACATGAAGAAGATCGCTTGTGCTGTCCTCATTGCAGCTGCAGCATCCATGGATGTGGTATTGGCTACAGAAGCACCTGCTCCAGCACCAGCCAGCGCCTCAACCGTCACTATGCCTGTTATTGGGTCAATCGTCGGTGCATCTTTGGCTTCCTTTTTTGCCTTTTACATGCATTAAGCATCTCGAAAATCATGAGAATAAAGAAGTAATAAGGAGATGTCGTATTGATAGGTTTGCTGGATTAATTTTCCTCATTTGGAAAACAAATAAGAGTGGGAAATAATAAAACAAAAAGAACAAGAGAAATTGAAGAAGTTGAATTTTCGTCTTGTATGAGTTTTTTTTTTTTTTTTTACTTTAGCATGTGGATTGATTTCTCCCTTTTCTCCCCATAAATTGTGGTAAATTTATAGTTTGAGAGTAATGGTTTTTGTTCCTTCACATTTGCATTTGTTCTTTACTTTTTCACTCATTAGTATAATATTTTACTCTGACATCAACAACCTTAAATCTTTCAACAAAAAAAAAAAAAAAAAAAAAAACCTTAAATATGTTTCGACAACAAAAAAACAACCTTAAATGGGTCCCAAGGTAACGAAGTACACGCTCCCGACTTCACCCCCGCTGGTAAACCAATATTCGTGTGAAAGCCTCATCTTATTCCCAAGAAAGCCCGCCAAATTATAATAGATATATTTACGTCTTCACCACATATTATAAAAAGAAAATATATGTTGGACGGGGTTCAATAAACTATGCCTAAGATTGATAAATCGAACTGGAATAGTAGACATTTAAAGAGAATCAATAAACTATGCCTAAGATTGATAAATCGAACTGGAATAGTAGACATTTAAAGAGAAAAAGAGAACAACTAAATGCAACAAGTTGTTTGATCTTCTTACAATCTGTTATCAGGTTAATTCCATTTGCGTCCCTATTTGTTATCAGCTGGTCGACTTGTCCTCCATAAATGTTCGAGCTTCTTGTTTGGTATTCAATTGTGTTTGAGAAAGTCTGTTTACTCTTCCGTTTTACCCTAATGACATTGTGTAAAAAAAAATTCTTTTAATTATCCAACTCAAAGAAATTATCCAACTCATCCCTCTCTTTCTTCTTCATCTTATCCATCTATTTCCTTCTATCTCACCTCCTTCTACGTAGATAGTCGTTGAAAAATAATCGTCGATAAGCCACTTTTTCCAACGTCCTTCAAATTAGATTTTTTATGTCTTCTTATTTCTCTCTCTTCTTCTTTCTTTCTCTCCAAATTGGATTTAGAACAATTTTAGCTTTTATTTTCCTAAGAAAAGTCATGTTTCAAACAATCTTTACCATCGTGACATTTTGTTTTATTAAATGAAAGTTACAAAACAACTAAATCCTAAATAAATACTATTATCTATTTTCTTTATCATTAATTAAAAAAAATATCTCGCTATAATGTTTTTGGGCAAAGATTAATACAGTTACACTTCACCGCTTAATAACACTGAATCATCATTAGACTGATACATAGTTGTGATATGGAAGTTATAACTTTGTTGGTACCAATAACATTATTCACATTAGCCTTACAAGAAAATTAGTCGGTCAACTGTGAACCCAATTGTCTTTTTATCATCTTTTTATTTTGACCATTTCCTTAACGTGTGAAATGGTGGAGGAAACCTTGACCTAGATGGAGATGGCTCCTAGTCCCACACCTTGTATGTAGGTCAAGTCTTGGCACCCCAAAAAAATCAATGATCTTTTTTTCTCTTCAAAACTCCGAGCTATTACTAAGCAAATCCAAACACGTTAACCCACTTTCACGTTCTAAGCAAACAGCTTTTAACTATTTTTGCCCTAACAAGTGAGACCATTCCACTATAAATACCTCCTAATACCCACATTATAACTCAGGCCAGCAAAAACAAAACATAAGAAGAAAGTAATTTGCTTTCCCTTCTTCCTATTCTTCTTCTTCAAGTCCCATCATTTCGGTGAGATTTATCTCTAAATCTGTTGAAGATTTCACCGAAATAACAAAATTATCACTATGGACATGAAGAAGATCGCTTGTGTTGTTCTCATCGCAGCTGCAGCCTCCATGGATGTGGTATTGGCTACAGAAGCACCTGCTCCAGCACCAGCCAGTGCCTCAACCGTGACTATGCCTGTTATTGGGTCAATTGTCGGTGCATCTTTGGCTTCCTTTTTCGCCTTTTACATGCATTAAATATCTCGAGAAATAATGAGAATAAAGAAGTAATACGAGGTCGTAAGAAGATGACGTATTGATAGTTTTGCTGGATTAATTTTCCTCATTTGGAAAAACAAATAAGAGTGGGAAATAATAAAACAAAAAGAAAAAGAGAAATTGAAGAAGTTGAATTTCATTTTGTATGAGTTTTTTACTTTAGCATGTGGATTGATTTCTTCCTTTTCTCCTCATAAATTATGTTGAATTTATAGTTTGAGAGTAATGATTTTTGTTCCTTTACATTTGCATTTGTTCTTTTCTATTTTTACTCATTAGTATAATATTTTACTCTGACATCAACAACCTTAAATATTTTTCAACAAAAAAAATCAAGAACCTTAAATATGGGTCGCGTACTCGCGTTCATCTTATTCCCAAGAAAGCCCACCAAATTATAGTAAATCTTTTTACGTCTTCACCACATACTATATAGAAAGAAAATATATGCGGAGAGAGACGGGGTTCAATAAACTATACTTAAGATTGGTAAATCGACCTGGAATAGTAGACATTTAAAGAGAGAAAGAGAACAACTAAATGCAACAAGCTGTTTGATCTTCTTACAATTTGTTATCAGGTTAATTCTGTTTTGGCCCCAATTTGTGATCAACTGGTCGATTCGTCCTCCTAAGAGTTCGAGCGTCCTGTTTGGTCTCCAATAGTGTCTGAGAAAGTTTGTTTACTCTTCCATTTAACCCTAATGACATTCTGGAACTAAAAAATGTCTTTTAATAATGAGTTATTTTCTTTTTGGCCCCCTACTTTGTGACTAACTTCTTTTCTGGCCCCTTATTTTTTATAAATTCAAATTTGACCCCCTCTTTTTTAATGTAATGTCATTAACTACCCTTATTATAAATATATTTTTAAAATAAAATTAATTAGATAACATCTCTTTCCACCTCACCACTCTTTTCTTCGACGAAAGTCGACGGCCAGAAATTTTTTCTGGCGGCGACCTTCAAACATAAAAAAAAAAAAAAAAAAATCCCCTCCTATCTCTCTCTCTAAACACTCTGTCGAAGGAAAGGAGCCTCTGGTTTCCAAACGAGACCAGTTTTGGTTTCCATACGAGACCAGATAGGAAACCAGATGAGATCTTGTCTCGTCTGGAAACCAGGGGCTCCAGCGAAGAGGTTTATCCCCTTCGTCGGAGCTTTAGAGAGAGATAGAGTAGGGAGAGAAGAAAAGAGAGAGAAGAAAGAAGAGAGAGAGAGGGGGAGAGAGAAGATAGAAATTTTTTTTTATGTTTCAAGGTCGTCGGTCGAAAAATTTTCTGCCCGACGACCTTCGTCGGAGAAGAGAGATGTGAGGTGGAGAGAGAGGTGAGGTGGAAGTGAGATGGAGAGAGATATTTTCTAATTAATTTTATTTTGAAAATATATTTATAGGAAGAGTAGTTATGACATCTACATTAAAAAAAGGGAGTTAAATTTGAATTTAAGAAAAATAGGGAGTCAGAAAGAAAACTGATCACAAAGTAAGGGGCCAAAAAGAAAATAACCTATAATAATCCATCTCTTTCTTCTCCACCTCATCCAGTTATTTCCTTTTATCTCACTCTCACCTCCTTCTACCCAACATAGTAGTCAAAAAACAGTCGCCGACAAACCACTTTTTCGGACTACCTTCAAATTAGTTTCTTTTTTTCTTTCTCTCTTCAAATTGGATTTAGAACAATTTTAACTTTTATTTTCCTCAGAAAAGTCACGTTTCAAACAATCTTTACCATCATGGCATTTTCTTTTATTAAATGAAAGTTACAAAGAAACTAGTACTATTGTCTAATTTCTTTATCATTAATTAAAAAAATATCTCGTTATAATGTTTTTGGCAGTGGCGTGTCTGAGGGGGTGCGACCGCAGCGGTCGCACCGGGCCCCTCAAACTAATAAATTTTTTAAAAAACCTAGGGGCCCATAAATCTCAAATTAAATCTAATAACAAGAAAATGTAAAATGATTCAAATAAAAATTTGCAACTCAGTTGGTAAATATTTTGCGCAACAAACATGAGATCACAACTCCCCCTTATCAACTTTTTTTTGTTTATTTTCTCAATTCATTATTGTCTCGAATTGTTAGTAGTAACAACAACTATTAACTATAATCAACTAGTTTTAGTTAAAGACTAATTGTGAGGTATAATATTTATTGTTTGATTTTTTTTCATAGAGTAAATTTAGTTCGATGCGTGTGGTTTTTGCTTAAACAAATTTTTCGGAGCAAAAATTACACAACTTAAATTCATATGAGATAAGAAAAAATTTCTAGCTTAATTTATTTTGGATTTTTGCTAAATGCCTTATATTTGGAAAACAAATTTGCGTTTTAACATTATCGGAGAAAGGATCCTTAATATTTTTCGCACCGGACCCCCGCATTCTCAGCCACGCCACTGGTTTTTGGGCAAAGACTGACATAGTTCCACTTCATCGCATAATAACACTGAAATCAGCGTTAGATTGATACATAGTTGTGATATGGAAGTTATAACTTTGTCCATACCAATAAATTATTCTTATTAGACTTAGAAGAAAGTTAATCGGTCAACAGTGAACTCAATTGTCTTTTTATCATCTTTTTATTTTGACCATTCCCTAAACGTGTGAAATCGTGGAGGAGACCTTGACCGAGATGGAGATGGCTCCTAGAATCCACACCTTGTATGGCAAGTCTTGGCCCCCAAAAGAAATCAATGATCCCTTTTTCTCTTCAAAACTCTGAGCTATTACCTAGCAAATCCGAACACGTTAACCCACATTTCACGTTCTAATGAAACAGCTTTTAACTATTTTTGCCCTAACAAGTGAGAGACCATTCCACTATAAATACCTCCTAATACCCACATTATAACTCAGGCCAGCAAAAACAAAACATAAGAAGAAAGTAATTTGCTTTCAATTCTTCCTATTCTTCTTCAAGTCCCATCATTTCGGTGAGATATATCTCTATATTTGTTGAAGATTTCACCGAAATAACTAAATTACCATTATGGACATGAAGAAGATCGCTTGTGTTGTCCTCATCGCAGCTGCAGCTGCAGCCTCCATGGATGTGGTATTGGCTACAGAAGCACCTGCTCCAGCACCAGCCAGTGCTTCAACCGTGACTATGCCTGTTATTGGGTCAATTGTTGGTGCATCTTTGGCTTCCTTTTTCGCCTTTTACATGCATTAAGCATCTCGAAAATAATTTTTTTTGTTGAAGGAGCATCTCGAAAATAATGAGAATAAAGGAGTTATAAGGAGACGACGTATTGATAGGTTTGCTGGTTTAATTTTCCTCATTTGGAAAACAAATAAAAGGGGGAAATAATAAAACAAAAAGAAAAAGAGAAATTGAAGAAGTTGAATTTTCGTTTTGTACGAGTTTTGTTTACTTTAGTACGTAGACTGTTTTCTTCATTTTCTCCTCATAAATTATGGTAAATTTATAGTTGAGAGTAATGACTTTTGTTCCTTTACATTGGCATTTGTCCTTTTCTTTACTCATCATAATATTTTACTTTGACGTCAACAACCTTAAATATGGGTCCCATTCATCATATTCTCAAGAAAGCCAACCAAATTCTAACAAATTTTTTTTACATCTTCACCACATATTATATTAAGAAAATATATGTGTAGAGAGACGGGGTTCAATGAATTATAGTCTAATATTGATAAATCGACCTGGAAGGGTAGACATTTAAAGAGAGGAAGAGAACCACTAAACGCAACAAGTTATTTGATCTTCTTACAATCTGTTATCAGGTTAATTACGTTTTTGCCCTTATTTGTGATCAACTAGTCGATTTGTTCTCTATAAATGTTCGCGCTTCTTGTTTGGTTTCTAATTGTGTCTGAGAAAGTTTGTTTACTCTTCCATTTTACCTTAATGACATTCTGTAATTAAAAAAATTCTTTTAATTATCGAACTCATCCATCTTTTTCTTCTCCACCTTATCCATCTATTTCCTTTTATCTCACTTCCTTATACCCAAGATACTCGTCGAAAAATAATCGCCGACAAGCCAAATTTTCCGGCAACCTTCAAATTAGTATTTTTTTTCTTCTTTCTCTCTCTCTCTCTTCTTCTTCCTTTCTCTCTAAATTAGCTTTAAAACAATTTTTACCATCATGTTTCAAACAGTCTTTACCATCATAACATTTTCTTTTATTAAATGAAATTTACAAACAAACTAGTACTGTTATCTATTTTCTTTATCATTAATTAAAACAAAAATCTCGGTACAATGTTTTTGGGCAAAGACCGGTACAGTTAACTTCACCGCTTAATGACATTGAAATCAACAGCGATACCTTTTATCTTCGGCAATGAAAAGCGGAAAGAACCAATACAGAAGTGGGAGAATAGCCCGAACCCAACACCCTTGGGTCCTCGAGTTCAAGGTGGAACGCAAATGCCCGATATGTTGCGGGCATGTCCAATCTATTTGAAGGGTAATTAACGAGGGGAAGTGGATAGAGGGCCTTGACTAGATAAATGTCTTGTTTAACCCTGTAGACACGATCGGATATTCGAAATGAGTACGAACCGACCCATCCGACTAGTGCCGCAACCTCATAGATACAACCCTTCATTTTGTGGGTGTGATCCAAAGGTTTATCGGTCACTAGTATCTGCCAAGCAACTTAAGATATTTACGGTGCAATTTTTATTTTTGAGATGGATTTCTCTCTCTCTCTCTAGCTAGTAAATTATTTAGTATTTAAAGATCAAGTTTGGGATGTAAACTAAAATCATTAGGAATTAAGCAAAACTTAAACCCATATATCGTTCTTGTCGACCATCGGCCGCCGGTTATGGAGCCATTGTCCGAATTTCTTCTCCATCCCTTCTCCCTCCGTCGACCCCGTCTTTCTTCATTCGTTTGGATATATAAGACGAAGGCTACCTTGGTCTGGTTCAAATGGAAAAGATGGGGTTTCCTCCCTTTCGTTGAAACCCAAACAAATGAGTTTCCATTCGTCTTATCTGAGTTTCATATGAAGGAAGCCCCTTAGTTTGGTTCTAATCCAGATGAGGAAACCCCTTCGTCTGAAACACGAGAGAGAGGGAGAATCGTCGGGGACGATGGTGATCGAGTGTAGTGGGCGGTGATGTTGCTGGAGGAGACGATCAATTCTGCAAATAAACTGATATGTAAATAGAGAGCTCTGTAAATACCACCACCGATATATAAGGGGCTCTTAGACCATTGGATCATAAAACCCTAAGGTCTCTTAGCACCTCCTAGTGCTTTCATTTTTTTTTTTTGTTAAGAGCTCCTAGCGCTTTCACGGTATCTATATATACATTATTAACACGATCACTAGATTTTTGGTTGAATTTTAAATTTTTCTGATGTTGTATGATTTGAAATAAATGACTACCTTAACATTTTTAATGTAGTGTAAGTGTGAACAAGTCTTTTAAAATAAATTTTTATTTATTATTAGGTTGGTGGCCAACCACGAACCTGACCGACCCGACACCGAGAAGGTTTGTCTCGTCAGTCGGTCAAAAGCCTGAAACGGTAAAAGGAATTTGTAGTTTTGACGGGACCCTAATAAATGAATGGACACACAATTTTAGTTTTTGACCAAGACTGCCCTGAGAAGTTTAGTTGGACGGAGAACCCGATCGGATCAATTCCCACCCCGATAGGGGATTTTTTCCCGACATTTTTATCCCAACCGTACATCGTGGCGGGAAAATTGAATGAAATCTTACCTTTACTCTGACCATTATAAAATGGCACTTGATCGACAGCCTAATAAACGACTGGTAAGTTCTTTCGGGTGTCTCAGCTTTTAATGGCGAAGAAACGAGGAGTTCCTGAGGTTTTATGGAGGGTTTATCGTGACCGAGCTCGCACGTTAGCAGACACCATCATATCACTGCTTCCTTCATCTTCTTCTTCTTCTTCTTCATCTGAGGAGTGTCGATGCGGAGGAAGACGATGTCTCGGTTGCAGTGGTTTAGATGCTAATGCATTTCTTCTCCGGACCGGCGATCCTCTAGATTATGTTGTTCTCTTGACTAATTGTTTCGTTGTTGTTTCTGAAAATGCACCATCTCTCTCTTTTTTCGATCCTGATTGTCGATGGTCACAACAGGAGGTTACTCTCTCCCTCTCTCTCTCTCTCTCTCAAGAACACACTATCTATGGTTCTTTTTAGGGCAAAGTAAAAGAAATGTTGCATTTACTTGCTTGAATTGCTAGAAAGCCCTAAATAAACTAAAGTGTAGTTGTATTCCTTGATCTAAATGTTTTACAGTGATAGTTACTCTCTTTATCTCTCTAATTCCACTTTTAGGGCTAAGTAGAGGACCTCCTGCAAATTCTAATTACAATGCCCTAGAAAATTATGGAAGTTGTACCGTAAAACCTTAATCCTTGATTGATCAGAGTGGTTTTCTTCTGTTATCTTTTAGTACTAGAAAATCGTATTAGTAAACAATAACATAAAGAATGTGAAAGAGAATCAAATGCAGTTGATATAACACTTGCCTGTCACCTAGTTGCCCTAGCGGTATTGAGGGAGATGAGAGTGTTTTAGTTGTCAATTGATATCAGCAACTTATTAGGGTTGAATGTTAATCTCTTACTTAGTTGTGAGGACAAAGTTTACCAATTATCTGATTATCTAATCCCAGTTAGGGATACCAATGTTCTTTAAGCCTCCTAACCCTGGTAGAATTAACCGAGCTGTACAGGTGTAAAAGGTCCTGGCAAGTACTATAAGTTTATTTACATTTTTATGATTGAAAAGTCAAGTTACTGAATGTTTTTTTATTTATCTTTATTTATGCAAATTTAATGGCTTTCACCGTATAATCTAGTTCATTTACTTCCTTTTCAGATTGTCATGAGAACCATAGAGATGATGATAAGTGACCCACGGGAGCCGACTAATGAAATATGCAGTGGTTTTAGTAAGGCAAGGAACCTAGTGATTGTTTCTCAATTTGTTTATTTTGTAATATTTAGCTTAGAAAGCAGGGCAAGATCGATGTGTATTAGAAGAAATACTTACAGACACTTCATATTATGTTAACTCGGTAACTCAAAGATTTTTTGAAATTCAAAGATGATTTCTCTAAAAAGGGTATCACCAAAAATATTTAAGTTTGGCTGTATTCGTTGAGTTTTATATAAAATCGAGTATAATGATAAATTTGAAATTTTGTTTTAATGTAGTGATTGCGTAGACAAATGTGATTTTACTTAATACAAATATGAATTCTCTTTGTCTATGAGTATCTCAGTAATGATCTTACAGGACACTAGGACAGTCCAGTAAAATGCCGCTTCAGTTCCCACTTCAAGCTGGTCCAACCTCTTAAAGTAGGTCAAGCTCGAGCTGTAGGTTGAGATGTTATAACTTGTGACTATGACTTTACCTCCTAGAACTCTCAGGCTGACCATAAATAAACTTGGCTTTGCATTGACCTGGTTGTTTTCATCAACAAAAATACTTTGTTTAGTTGTTTACATCGTCAGTATTATCCTTTTCTGGCAGTTAGAACGTTCAAGTTGTGTTATGGATCTCTTGACAACTACAGCGTGGAGTCTTCTATTAACAAGAGTAAGTCTATTATATTGTTTAAGTGGAAGTGTGTATTAGGTTTTTTAGATTGGTGTAAAATGTTTGAAATATGCAGATCGGAGATGATGCCATGGTTCATCTTCTGACGTTTGGATCTATATTTTTGCCTGTTCCTGGCAAGAATCATTATCAGGTGGCAGGTGCTCCCATCAGTCAATTATGTCCCAAAATTTTGAACTGGGAATCAGGTTAGGAATATGTACACGTGTTTGAAATTTAAATCTTTCATGCCAAAATTTCCACTTTTACTTTTATGAATTTATTTGGGAAGCAATCCCCAAGGGGAAGCTTGAACTAAAGTAGAATCCATTTTGTCAGGTCCTTCAAAAAAGAGGAAACGAACTGCTATTTTGGAGACATCTGAAGTAGATACCATATCTGGACAGAGATGCAGTAGCTCATTAGGTTCTTGTAGTCCTATTGTTTCTGTTACTCGTCATGTTGATAGTAATCAAGGAAGAAACACAAGGCCATTACTTTCACGACTTTCAGGTAAACACAGTGTAAATATTTCATCAGAAATGAAAGTGTTAAAAACTTGCACTTCAGTTGATAGTGATCAAGAGAAATCCAAAGTGGTACTTCAACCAAATCAACCAAGTTCAAGCAAGTATAAGGAAAAATCAAAGAAGCGTGTAAGACCATTTAGTTGGGAACGGCGTAGAAAACGGCGTCAAGTGAGTTTGTCTGGACCTAATGCAGTAATCTCTTGCACTAATAATCAAAACTATAAAGAGAATTTCACTGGAACACTTGAAGAAAAAATCACTCCTACCAGCCTAACTTACACTGAAGGTGTGGAGCTTTCTTGTCTGGATCCGAAGAAGCAACAGCCAGTTTGTAATCATTCTAAGAAAGTAAGCTCTTGAGCATTTTCATTATAAAGAAAAAGTTATCATACTGAGCTGCAGGCTAGTGCATATTCATACCTCTTTTAACTATAAACAATTTGAATAGGTATGTTTAGGTTGAGGTGAAGACTTTACGATTATAATTTGTTGACCATGTGAAACTTGCATCCTGTCGAGCCATGAATAATTATTCTTCCTCGGTGATTTGTGTGTTAGCTTCAATCAATATTTGAGAGTTGGAAGCTTCAGAAACCTTGAGTCTTGTTGGGATAATCTATAATTATTTTGACCCAACTATCTTATTTATTTTGCCCAAAGTAAATAAGAAAGTTTTCTTTCCTCTCTTATTTATATTGCTTTTTATGTTTTAACAATTGGCCTGTCTGCACATACATTGCAGTGCTTTTGCTATTTAGTACTGGAAGCACCACAAAAAGTTGGAAGGGGGACAAATATCGACAGAAAGTTAATGTTTTATAACTCCAACTCTTCCTCCTCTCTTTTTCCTAGGAACCGTATCCTTGTTCATTTTCCATTTTGTATATCTGTGTTGGTTCAACTTTTTGGTCATTATAGCATGCCGTTGATTCTATGACCCATCAGACTCATTTCTATTTTTCAGGTAGACTTTGACATGTTTTATGACCCATCAGAGACATTGCTAATGTCTAATGTAACCTTAACGAACTTCAGATATTTTGATGAAATTGAAGGCCAATGATACAGATGCTGTTGTCCTCATGAAGGATATATTTGGCTTGTCTGATGGGTCCCTAACGTATTACATACCATGTTCACGTAGCCATAGCTCTTCTTTCTCTGGATGTGCTTGCCTGCAAGAAAAGTAATTTTTTTTATGTTTCTTGGTTAAACTATGTTCCAATAATTTATCATACTAGAGTCTTTCCTTGCATTTTTTTGAATTGTTTGAGTAGTTATCTCTACTTTTTTACTGCATTTAAAATGATGTTTGTAGTTTGAGCACATTCTCTTTTAGACAGTTCAGTAAATGCTGGTCATCTTCATGTTTACCTTTTGCATGAATAGAATAGTGAGTAAACCATCAATGTAGGCGCACCTATACAATTGCCATTTGGTTATGGCAGAAATTTTTTCGTTGTTACCGTTATTGACCCTATATTTACTTTCAGGAGTTCCTAAATCGTGTTTAACACTTTAACGTAAGGAGTACTTTTCACATTTAATACATGTTGCGCATATATACTTATGCATAAGTGGCATATCAACTAGTATATTTATTTCATAGGGTATTGAAAGTTAGTGAATCTGTAAAAGTTTATCGATGTTAGAGAGGTAGCTACATCTTCTTGCCCATAAGGAGTTAAATATCTCCCAATCAATATCCTGTCCAGTTGTTGGTCTCATCCAATCGCATGAATGTGCCCATATTTTTGTTTATCTTGTGAAAAAGAAATTATAGTGTGAAAAGAAAATATAAACTAGGAACACTGGACTAGCTCTCTGAACTTGTTTGTGTTGCAGTTCATTTTGATATGACTTGTAGGAATATTAGTTGGCCACCTTGTGAAATAGTTTACCTACATGGATAAGTATATTTATTGGTATCTGAGCTAGTATGATGTGATCGTAGTGAACGGGAGAATGAACGCCAAAGTTGGACGTCCTAGAACATAACTATCGTCTTAGTTGTTCATACCACGATTTTGCAAGTGCACCCCCTAATTTTAAAAATTGGGGTTCTGTATCCCTTTTACATAGGAAAGAACAATGTCGAAAGATTGGTGAGACGTTGATGATTGTAATTATTTAACTTATTGGATGTATGTGGGAAGCTAAAGAAGTAGCTTCAGCCCTACTTAGTACTTAGTAGAGGTAGAAGCAAGAGTGTATAAATAATGTATCTTCGAAATCGGCCTGCTCCTCGGCCCTTGGCATCAGCTGCTCTAAGTTTTGCTGTTTTGTGCTTCTTTGCAAAGAACAAGTGTGACTTTCTAGAGTTCTGATCCAATAGTGCTGATTTAACTGAAAGAGGACGGTGTTGCTGTTCGTCCTGCAAGCAATACTTTGAAGTGTTGCAATACCTCAAACAAATATCTGTAGCATATACATTATATAAACTCAGTAGTTTCAAAAATACATAATATAAACTCAGTTCTTCCCGTTTTTGGAATATATAATTTACAGATAGGGATCTCATTGGCATAAAAGTAAGGTAGAAATTGGAAATTCCCAGCCTTTCCAACTCAGTGCTTCAGTTTTTACACGCAGCAAGGGCTACCACCCAACTTAGTAGGCTTCCTCTTGAACACTCGCACATGCCTAACTGTCCAAGGGTCCGTGGGCTAAGGTTACTAAAATAATCTACAAGAAGCTTTCCTGTTGGAAAGCAAATCCCTTTCCCTTTTTCACATTGAGGCTTCTGTCTTGAGGATCATTGAGGCCAAATTATGTAATTTTCTCTGGGATAGAAATGCAGAACAAAATAGAATCCTGAGTTGCTTGGGATGAAGTGTATCTACTGATGAATAAAGATGGGTTAGGCATTAAGAATTTGAAAGCTTTGAAAAAGGCCCTCTAGACTGTATGGCTCTGGAGGTTCGGGCATGAGAGAAACGCATTATGAAGGAAAATTGTCATTGAGAAGTATGGACAAGTGGAAGGAGGAAGATCTTCTAGTAGACCACAAATTACTTATCATTGACAAGTATGTGACAATTTTTCCTAAGGAGCTTCAATGTGGCTTGGTGTCTACCATCCTAGATTTATATGGTTTTTGAGCAATCTATGTGAAATTTCCTAAGCAAGGGAACCATATTTGGAGCATCATCCCTCATGCCATTGTTTGGAGCTTTTGTAAGGAGAGGAATAATGCCATCGTTAAAGGAAAACAATTAAAACCATGGGAATCATTGAGGACATAAAAACCATTCTCTACAGCTGGAGTCAGGCGGGATAAATGGGGCAACTTTAAATTTTTTTTAGACTTGACTTCATTGGTAATTGGGAAGCCTTGGTCACAATATTATAACCATTTTTTGTAAGGTCGACAGGTACTTAACCTGAAACCTCTTTAGGGTCGACTCTAGATCTTTGTACAGTTTCAGTCATTAATATTAATTCGAATGATTCAAAAAAGAATAATTGTAAATTCTAGAGTAAGAAACCAAGAGAATACAAAAGTAGGCTGTATGCTACTCACTATCATGTTTAAGGGGTCCCTGCTTCTACTTGAATGTAAGGTCGATGTATCACTGGAGTAGATCATTGTATTTTTGCTTTCTTAATAGGAAGTTGTAGTTGTTACAAAAGGTAGTTTCTTCTGTTAGTAAGTGCTGTTTTCATTTTTTATTGTTATCAATATATCTATATATATATATATATATATATATATATATATATATATATGTATTTATCTCTATTTTATTGATTGCTTTATTTCATTTTCTATATTTGTTTTGCTTCATCAGCTTCAAATCACTTCGACAGTTGCTGAAGAATCTCATTCGCAGAGCACGAGGTTGCCAATATATGAAGTTGCTTGATAAGCATTGTGTTGTACCCGCAGTTTCACCCGTATCAATGGGAGAAGCTGAAGAGATAGTTGAGGTTAGCATCCTTTACGGAGGATCTCTTACTCATATCCTTCAAATGTTTTGCAGAATACTATTTGGAAGAGTGTGATGTAATTACCTCGAGTTCGAGGGTGTGATTCATCGGTATTCATGTATGTTTCATGAGATGTTTGCTTATTCAACTTGATTTCCTTGTTAGTGTCTTTTTCATTTTTTATAACTGTAGCAACGTCTCATTTATCGATTCATAGCTCTATCAGTGGACCATTTTCTGGAATTAATGCGAACCCACGATCTTATATGTATTCATATTTGCTTCATCAAAACTACCTGTTTATATTCATCTATGAAATATATTCTGCGAATCTGATATGTATATATATATATATATATATATATATATATATATATATATATATATAGATGTATTGTCGCAGATAGTTACATCATTGTATTGCTTTCAGGGGGATGAACTACAAGAGAAACTGCTAGACAGTGGTGATAATATTAAAGGAGAGGGCAGTCTTCCAGCAGACACCTTCCATGGCTCTCCTATTAGGTTCCAAGGGAAGCAGCACAGAAGCACTCCAAGCACCTGCGCTCACAAGCTTGAACTGAATGGGTGTTACTGTCAGAAAAGTCAGGTAATTTCATTTGTATGGGCTGTCTGTAGGAGCATAGTTCCTCAAGAATTGCTTGGAGCTCCCTCACAATGGAGATCTTTGCGGAGAAATATTTCGAAGTTCATCAGGTTGCGGAAATATGAGAAATTTTCTCTAAAGCAATGTGTGCATGGTCTGGAAACATCTTGTTTCTCTTTGATATCAGGCAATCATTCGTCATGCTGCTTAGAAAATTGTGTAGAAGCAGTTAGTTTGAGGAAAGATGAAGAAATGCTTAGAGGAAGCAATAAAATACGCAATGCCAAGCTTATTCTGAAAAACAAACTCTTCACTTGGTGGATGTATTGGTTCTTTTCGTGGCTAATAGTACCCATACTCCAAGCAAATTTCTACATCACAGAAAGTGAGGTCGGAAGGTTAGATATATTTTATTACCGTAAGCCTATTTGGAAGAATCTGATAAGTGAAGCTGTTACACACCTGAGAGAACGGAACTATCGGTTGCTGGATGGTAAACAATTACGACATATTTTGAGCAAAAGGTCCTTTGGGTTTTCAAAAGTCAGATTTTGTCCAAAGGGATCTGGAGTGCGTCCATTAGCAAATATGAGTGCACCATCCAGGATATCAGTTCAGGAAAGTTTACCTCGTGCAAAATTGTCTGTGAAGGATCACTTCGGAATGCCAAAAAGCATAGAGAAATTTGATAATTACAAGCCTGTCAATAATGTTCTTCGTGATCTGGGTGCTGTCCTAAAAGAAATGAAGATGAATCATCCTGAGAGGTTGGGATCGTCGGTGTTCGATTATAATGATGTATATAGAAAGCTAGCCCCATTTGTTATTGGTTTGAAGAATAGATTCAAATCCAAGCCGAGCGCTTTTGTTGTCATTTGTGATGTCTCTAAGGCATTTGATTGTATTGATCAAAATCAATTGCTTATGGTGATGAAAGAAGTCTTTGTGAAAGATGAGTACCTCCTTAAATGGTCTTCGCAGGTTGTCTGTACTAAGAAGTCTATGTGGGTCCATCGTAACCAAATGTTGGTGGGTCAGAGTAGTAAAACTTGTTCTACACAATCTACAGCATCTGTCCCTTTTCGCTCATTGCACAGAGTCATTACTAATCAGGTACGTCTTTCAATTTAACAAGGAAAACTTCCCAGTTTGGCGTGGTTGGAGTTGGATATAGCATAGAGCATCTACAAGCTGTTGATTATGTATTTTTATGTGCTGCATGAGATGATGTTTTATTATTAGCAGTCTCTAATATACTATATCACTTTGTATGATACATTTTGTGATTTACGAGGGAGAGAGAGCTCATGCAAATCCTTCTACAGAGTATATACTGCTAAACTACAAGCTGGGTTTTTTTTTTCCTTTTTCCTGGTTCTGTAAATATCAAATGGCAGACTTATCTATAGCAGATCATAACACAATTTCGCCTGCAAAATGGTTTGTGTATGACATAAAAGTATGGTGCTAGATACGTAAATAGACAGCGCAGACTTCAGTAGACTATTTTCCTCGGTCTTCTCTTCAATGAAACTTCTAACTTTCTAAGAGCAAAGCTAAACCATCGGTCAATTAGGTGTTTCATGTTTGTGGTGACAGAAATATATTAAGTAAAAATCTGTTCCATTGTTCTCTACTTGTTCATTGTATTCATCCAGAACTTTTCCGTTTCAGTTATCAATTTTGTTGTAGGTAACAGATTTGTGCTTTTGTGATTGTTGGCCTCATTATTTACTCCTAGACGCTTTCCGTAGATCTCCTAAGGGTTAGGTCTATAATCTATTGTTTTCTTCTTGTTTTGTCTCGATGCCAAAAGTTTAAAATATATGAAAACTTCTATACAAAGATGCTCGTTGTATATATTCGTATGCTCATTCTAGTTTAGATTGTTCTTGTTGTCTATGAATATGATTGTATATCTTATGGGTATATCGTATGTTATAGTTTTCTAACAAAAGAGACAAAGCATTTGCTATTCTTGTGGTTCTTGTTGATGATACAATCTCTCTCTTGCTTCTCTGTAATTGTATAGGAGACGAGCAGAAAGGTAATGAAAGAAAAGCTTTATCGTGATCTTGCTGAGCATATAAAACGCAATGTGCTGCAAGTGGGTCATAACTATTACTTGCAAGAAGTTGGTATACCTCAAGGAAGTATATTATCTTCTTTCCTTTGTTCTTTCTATTTCGCTCATCTAGAAGCCAAATTGATTTTTCCATTTCTTCAAAAAATTCACGAGAGTTCTTACTCCGAAGATGCCGAAGGAGAGTTAGAAGAAAGTTATACATGTGAAAATAATGAAGCAGAGAATAGCCTCCTGAATAGCACAACAGAATCTCCTAGTAATCACATTCTACTCAGGTTCACTGATGATTTCCTTTTTATATCACCTTCAAAGAAGGTGGCTGCTAGCTTTTTCTCTAGGTTGCAGAGAGGGTTTCGAGAATATAATTGTTTCATGAATGAGGCAAAATCCTGTACGAATTTTAGTATGGGAATCAATTCTAGGGTTTCGGCTAACAGGATCTACACAGGAGAAGACGGAATATCTTTTCTCCCGTGGAGTGGTTTGCTTCTTAATTGCTGTACTATGGAGATCCAGGCTGACTATACAAGGTTATCTTATTTTCAGTCTAACTTTCGATTTTATACATAACATCGGCTAAATTTGTATGCCTTTCTTTTGCATTTGATATGCTGAATCTTTTTTTTTTATCTTTGACCAGGTATTTGGGTATCCATTTGAATTCAACTCTTACCGTCTGTTGGCAAGACAAACCAGGTTTCCGTTTGAAGGAAAAGTTACGTCATTATATGCGAATTAAATGTCATCCTATATTCTATGACTCGAATATCAATTCGGCACCCACTGTCAGATTAAATATCTACCAAGGTTTTTTACTATGTGCAATGAAGTTCCATTGTTATGTCAGCAGCTTGTCTGACATACTCACTTTCCAGCCAGAATACTACTCTGAAATGATCATTAGCTCATTGAGGTAAACATTTCATATTCCATTACAGTGATTAAACCAAGTTTTAGATTTGTAAAATAAATCGGTAAACACTTTTAATGACTGCTTTCTTTTGGACCGGCATTTTTGTTTGTTTCAGTCTATTGATAATAGTAATGTCATGAATCTTTACTATCAGGTACTTGTATAAACTTATCGTGAAAAAGATGCGTTCTAGAAATCATGGGTATGAGGTCTGTCCAATTCTCAAGCTGAAAGGAGAAGAAGTCAAATGGCTGGGATTAAGTGCTTACATTCGAGTACTCAACAAAAAACAATCACGACATACTGACTTGCTATCTCTTTTGAGGTCTGAGCTGTTGAAATATAATGGAAGAATGGGGAGTTCCTCTTTGAAATATGCAGTTGATGATTCTCATTCCTCCGTCTTTTGGAAGATCAAATATTAGATTGATTAAGGTACGCGTCTAACTAACCAGAAGATTATATTTCAACTTTCCATGAGATAGAAACTGAGTTTTTGTGGCGTGTTTTCTGGTTTCTCTCGGTCTCAGTCTAGTCTCAATTACTTCCGTTTCTCATTATGCTCATTAATTAACATGTTTTTTGATGAATATAAAACCTAATACAATCTTAAGGATTTTCCAAACCTGTTGTTTATATTAGGTTCTATATCTAAAGTAATATCTACGATAACTACAGAAGCTATAGTTTCTAAATGATATAGTAGTAATAGTACATGAACTTGTAAGCTTACCTTTGTGTTCGGAATGATTACTTACGTTTACTTATGTCTTGGCAGTGTTTAGTACTTAACGGTCTTCTTGCCATTGACACGATGACACCATATCTAGCAATTTAGGGAAGACTGAAATCGAGTAGGTGACCGATGAAATTCATGTGTAAATAGAGTAGATAAGTTTAGCTGGCGCCCATAAAGAAAAGTTGTCAGAAGCCCATTGTGCTAAAAAATTAGTAGAGTGCTCCTTAGTGTTCAGGTTGATTTTGGATTGATGGATCCAACGGTTTTTCATTAGGTTAATACCATAATAATTAAGATAAAGAGTTGTTAATAAACTATGGAATAATTGTGGGAATCTAATACACGTCAATTATGTCTGAAGAAATCAAAAAAGAAAAGAAGACCTATACAATTATTGGGTCTCTTTCATAGATTCCCCATGTAGTATTCTCTCTAAAAACAAAAGTGCTTGCCTTGTAATAAAAAATTAGAGATGTTAGTGGGTCTTGGCTGAATTTTTCCAATTTGTCGCGTTTTTTTACTTTTCAGAACTAAAGAAAATTATTCTTAGAAAAAAAAACTAATTAATATATACATAGATATTCTTATAACTTAGAAAAATCAATAATGATTTTACGAAGAAGGATAGGATTGGGATCCGATTGGATGGGATAAAGATGATCAAATAGTATCTTTTAAGTTTTCTTTCATGTGCCTCACATGAAAATGGAGATGATAAAGAGGGTGTATAAACAAGAGAGAGAGGAAGGATATAAAAAGAGGATTGATCCTTCTCCCTCATTTATAAGCTTCATGTTTATTTCTATCATATTTATCTCATAGTTTCATATCATTCATGAAGAACTTTTTCTTTCTTTAAGTATAGTCTTCTCGGGAATCTCCTCTTATCCAACCTTACCCTTTAAACTTATTTAAAATAGTCTTGTCTTCTCCCTTTCTTGTGATCTCTTTAAGTATATAAATTTTTCTCCTTTTATTCTTATTATTACTAGAGCAATGCTATTCTTGTTTTCTAGTTAACCTCCTGAGTGACTAATTATATACCATCTCAATGTTTTATTACTAACATTTTGTTGAAATTTGATTTCAGATTTAGAAAACAATGAGACAGTAGATCAAATTGCGGAGTAGAAGTTTATGCAAAGAGCTAACACAATTTCGGTTCTAGTCTTTTAGTCGTTACGTTGAACAAACTTGTCCTACTTGATCTTTACGTAACGTTTGGAGTCATACTATTGTTTATATATTTTCAGATTCATCTTTACAATAGTATATTATAAGCAGAACGAGTAATAGTTAGAAATAATGTGGGGTGTCTAAATACAATTTATGTGCAGGGAAGTGTCACTACAATATTTGTCAGATAGATAAAACAGACGAGGGACATTATTTCGTGCAGTATATACCATGTATAAATTTTCTATTTAAGCATATTATACACATTGTAGTAGTGGTGCTGCAATGTGAGAGGAGAAGACAGGTCTTTCTGATCAACCAAATATGAAGCAAAGTAATGGTCAGATGAAAAGATAGCAAGGGGCATGGGTTAGTTTTGGACGGACTTTTGTCCCTACATTCACTTGTGTAATACATGTGGGAAATGCTAAATGTACAAAGAATCTTTGACAAGATTCTTGACAAAATGCTAAGTTAACGGTCCCGATCAAAGTCCAACTTTGAAAAACTTTGATCAACTTTTGTCTTGTAGTGAAAATAAGTCATTAAGTCGAGAATTTTGTCAAGGACTTTGTACATGTAGCACTCCCGAATACATCTTGTCCTTGTTCTAGAATCTGAGTCTGACTTTTTGATCTTTTATTGTGCAAACAATCCATTTGAAAAGTGAAAGTTTTAGACCGGCCGAGTGACATGGTCGGACAAGATTGTGAGAGAGTTTTACATTTTCTCTTTCAAATTCGTCAGTCCACATAACTCGACCGGAATTCACCCGTGAGATTAGCCGGGTAAAACTATCATTTTCTAGAACAAAAAAAGGTTATTATGGTTGAAATCTACTCCGTTTTTGAATAATAAAGAAAATGATTTATGAGGACAGTCATTTCTCGTATTTTAGCATTATAACTTAATTTATTTCTGCCAACATTTGGTTGCCAAGTTATAAGGATGAAATCTTCTCCTCTGTTTTTGAATAAATAAAGAAAATGATTTATGAGGACCGTCATTTCTTGTATTTTAGCATTATAACTTAATTTATTTCTGCCAACATTTGGTTGCACAAGTAATTAAGAATATTGACGTATACTCTAAGATCTTGGATGGGTTCTATTCTCAGAGAAAGTGAAATTTATGGTTTATTGAACTTGGGTTATTAAAAGGATAAATAAATAAATTTAGTTGAGCTTTAGACCCGTAGTTTGGTTGGCTTTAGGCCGTCGTTTAGTTAGGTTTCAAGTCTGGTCCAGTAAGGGTTTAAAATGTGGTAATTATCGTGTTTATCACATCTTTGATGTATTAATGTCTTGTAATGACTTTCGTAGTCAATTTCGAAAAAAAAACTAAATTTATTTCTATCCTAATATATATTTAATTATTCTTTTTGATAAATGATTAATAATAATGAGTGATGACTTGACTTTCATTATTGTCGTGGAAAGTACAACTATTTCACTGATATTTGAATGTCGATTTGTATAGTTCACTACTCTTTGTTGAAGTGGTTGGACACATATTCTGAAATCCATGAGGTTTTAGGATCGAATACAGTTTATTACGAAGGTTTATCTTTTTAGGCAATAATTAAAGTGGACGCAGGAACAACCGTCTTTAGGATTTTTCTATGGCTTTAAGGATCGAACCAAGATTCTTAGATATCGATTATAGTGTCCATTTAATTCATGATATATAAATGTAATGACTATTGGAGTCCAACATAAAAAAAAAATCGATTGGTTATAGATTTAATCAAAATTCAATTGGTGTTAATAACATTATTACCTTATCCGAAGGGGTGTAATCTAATTTGAGGCACTTTATATTCGAAAGTTCTACGAACTTTACTTATATAACTCTCATAAAGTTGAGGAGAGAAATAAGAATTATACCATGTATCTTTGTGTTGTTCACTTATGAATGTATTGATGGTTCACTCAAAAAAAGAATGAATGGTTGTTGGACCCAAAGTGACCTAACTGACATTTTTGTTAGATCTAATTTGAAACTTTGAGATGAAAAGGACATTGGAGTTGACTTGGTTTCAAATGGTCCCGTTACCTATTCTACTAACATTCGAACCAATTGTACCCATAAAAACAAACTTCTATACGAATGGATATGGGATTCCTTTTTCTATGAATTGTTTTTAGCATTTCAACAAAAAAATATGAATTGTTTTTAGCTAGTGTTATGGAATTTAATAGTTGATTTTATCTCTATCTATTCCAGTACGATTATAAAAGTTTGATTTCACTCAGTGGAGTCTACCTTTCAAAATAAACACAAATCCATTCTCGTAGCCAGTGTATTTAATTTTGGATGAAAATTAGGTTAACTAAACAAAATAACACCGGATCATTTAGGGAAAGGTATGGGTACACCTGAATTCTCATGCTAATCTTGATTTTACTAACTAGAATGTTGTAATAAAGACATTATGAATTCTCATGTTAATCTTGATTTTGGTGGTATGGTAAGACGAGAATTCTGAATAAAATTTTTTATCATTGAAGGGAAAGAAGGATAAAGGGAAGATGAAAATAGAAGATAGAATTTAGATGTAAGTAGACAAACCAACCAAACCAAAGTGTTTGGGGGATTTCTTTGATTAGACAAAAGAGGCACTAGTGATGGAATACAAGGGACTTTATTGTTAGTAGTAAGTATATCTCACTAATTTTAGGTTGAGACTACTTGTATCACTTTTTCTTCTTTGTCTTCTCTAATGGGTAGTGATTCCTAACAATTCTCAACTAACTCTATCTCCTTAAAGTGCAATAAGTCAATATTGATGGATTTGGTTTTGTCATTTTTATTCAACTTCTATTATTTACCTTACTTATTTTAAGATATGATTTTATTAAAAAAAATATGCACTAATTAATGGTAAGTATTTAAAACATACATAAACCAAAAGTTACATTCAAAAGAAGTAGATGGGAAGAAGACATGAAATGAAGTCATTATCTATAATCTCAATAAATAAAATTCGCGGTCATCTCAAAGCATTTATGTAACCTCATATGATGATATTAATTAGGCCGGGAAATTAACTGAGCTCACATATCTATAGGCGTACTTCAGATATTTACGTGACTCTCTGAAGCTCCAAAAGCTTAGAAACACTTTGATTTTGAAGTTGATCCAAATCAAACAAAACACGGCTCTAGGTAGTCCATTTTCTTTGTATTTCAGGCACTCTAATGAGTTACATGCTTTGATATCGTATTCTTACCCGTAAACCAAACTCCTTGTGATAAGGTGAAGGAATATTAGGACCATTAAATATGTTATAAATATGTGAACTCATTCGGATGAGAATCAAAATCCTTGTCCTCTTACCCCCCACCCATAAAAGGAGAAAAATAAAATAAAACAAAAGCAATGGATAGGATGAGAACTTTAGTGGTGAGACTCATTATAATAGGCATGCAGAGGTTAGCTGCAATATTACTACTTACTAGCTAGACAGGGACCACATTTTTGGCCCATTTACTTTTTTACTTGTAATTATAATCTGAGGCAGCACCATCACACTAATTTCTAGAAGAAATTTTTTTTTAACAAATTCATCATCCTCGATCCGACTGTGTCATTGTTTATCATTGATATGCAATCTTCGTCTACATTGGTAAATTAGATCTACTTAGTGCAACCATTTGAATTAAAATTACAAATATGTTTGTTAGTGTAACGATTCCGAAAAAAGTATTGACCACTAAACTAACAAATACACGTAAAAATCAGGTCTTCAGAATTGCTTCATCAAGATGCTAACTAACAAAAATAGAAATAAAAACAAAGTTATAATGATGAGATAAATAAAGCCAGTGACAAGAGATGACATTTCTTAATTATGCTCTCGAAGACAAATTGAGTATTTGGTCCCATACTGGTTCAAAGTTGATCATTAGGATAGCTTCTATTTTATGTAAATTTTATATCTCAAAGCACATTTTAAGTCTAATTAGACCTAAGCAGCTAAGCAAGACTTTTCTCTTGTTTAAACATGTCTCAATCTCTACTTCTAATTAAGTTTTACATATGATTTTGTCTAGACCAAATTAAGAATTAGGTTTAGATTAGCTTAATAAGTTGGGAGATTCTAAAATGTAAAAAGGAGGGGCGGATCCCGACATGGAGCCTGCCTTCTATAATTTCACATTTATATAATTATCAACAATTACTAAGCATAATTTCAACAAAAAAATAATAATTAGTAAGCATGACAACATGTGGTAGTTTTTTTTTTTGTTGAACTATCAACAACATGTGGTAGTTGATCTAAATATTGTCTAATATACAAAACTAAGATAAGTTATAAGAATAAAACAAGATTTTTTGTTTTTCATGTGAAAGTGGTATAAAATTTGATAAAGCAAACCCATTGTATATGTTATTTACAAATTGCAGTTTTGTAAAAAGAAAAATATATGAATGTTATTATGAAACTTAGTTTAGATATTACATTGGGTAAGATTGTAGTTATTAGCTCGATTATGGGTCTTTAAAGATTATTATCCATAAAGGGAAATCCTATGATAAGTTCTACGTGTATAAAAGAAAAAGAAAAATTGGGACATATTACGAAACTATACTAATTAAGTTGTCTAAAGTTTTTTGTACTTCACATTTTTGTGTTTTAATCTTCAATAAAATAATCATTTCAATTACAGAGATAGTGTTTCTATGTAGGAAAATGAAACCTAACCGCTCAATGCAACTCTTCTTAATTCCAAAATCTATTGATAGGCCTTAGTTTATTTTTTTTTTCTCTATCTAGCTTACATGCCAAATGATAGACAATGCCATTATGAAACTTATAAAATGTGACATGAAAGTTTTTTTTGGAGCATTTTCCCTACAAGAATGGTTGCATATAACTTTATAAGATTCAAAATCAAAAGGAAATGGTGGTTGTGAATTCATTGCTAAAAGTGTTGATGACAGGTATAAGTGGTCACCAACTCTACCTTCCTAATGGATGTTATTAGAAGTACAACTTATGTGTTGTGGATTCTATTCAATGTAGTTATGCAGCACTTTGTTGATGACTTGGATTGTCTACTTGGCGGGCCCTTCTCATAAGTTTTACTCAGGATAAGTAATTGCAATTATGATATTTCATTTAAATTTGAAAACACCCCATTATTTTTAGGATAAGTAATCTGAAGATTTATTTCAAAAATAATCCTAGAATTGCACCACACATTATTTCTAAATAGGGATGGAGTCTAAAAAAAAAGGAATAGGGATGGAGTTGTAAGTTTAACTTACTTTCAACCACTTTTCGATGATTAGTATAATATGTAATTTAATTTACAAAGTTCGTAATTTTAAATTTTACTCAAACTTTTAAGAGTTTTTTTGTATTTGTTGAATAAAGATTATGTTATTTATTAAGTTGTAAACCAACTTTTACTTTATTGTGGGGATAAGAATAATTGTTTCATTTGAATTTCGACCAAAATATGTGACAAATAAAATTGAGAGAAAAATAACTTCAAAATAACAATTATGGGAGCTCAGAAATCCAAACCCCCACTCCCAGATAGACCATAAGGGCCTCTCATCGAAAAAAAAGATAGACCATAAGGGATTAAAGTGACACATGATGCGTTGTGTCATAAATGGGTCTCACAGAGCAATGCCTTGCCGAGAACGGGTCGAAACCAACCTTTGGGCACCACTAAGTAGGGGAGTCGGGCACCAGACTTCGATGGCTATTAGGGTAAGCGGATTAATCCGACGGATAATTTTGAAATTTGCCTTACCCATTGGCCTACCAAACCCATTAAGAAACTCGGGTATGGGGGGAGTAGGGGATAAGTTCATGACTTAAAAACTTCACTTCTTCCTCTCCATTTATAAAGCCTCCTAATACTATTCCTAATTCTAAAAAGACAACGTGGGACTAAAACTAGAAGTTATTTGTGTTCTTCTTTTTACGAATTTACTCCCGCATTGAAAATTAATGAAGAAAAGAGATTGTGATAATTTAAATTTATCCCACTTCTTGCTCCCTTAAAGTCAAGCACTACTTAACTAACCCAGTCAGAATTCTCTTATGCCATTGCAAACCAATATATTGGGTTCTTGTGATTGCCTTAAACATATTTTTTACAATCTCAACTAGCCCTAACAACATGAACGGTTGGACTTTATCAATTCAAAAAATTGATGTAATTTGGTTGGTTATCAATGCGTGATGCTAAATAGGTGAGAGTAGAGATTTTAACCCATACTCGTCCACTAAAATTTGACGGACTAAGCGAATTGTGTCCGAGACAGACGCAGACTGTCGCGGTCCTTGTTGGGGTCGAGTGCGGGTGGGCGAATTCGGGTTGATGGACATAATTCCCACCCTTATCACCATACCACTCACCACGGTAGAAAAGATTGGCGATGAAAAAGATGAGAGAGAAAAGGGGGAGAGGGTGGGCGTTGTTGGCCCACTGAAACAGCCAGATGGCATATCTTGGGAAGTGGACCCCGGCGCGACGATGACGGAAAAAACGATTAAATTATAGTTTTGTCGTTTCTAATATATCGCGAGAAATTATAACTGAAAAAATCAAATAAAAACAATTTCTCGTTTTGTCACTCACTCACTCTTTTTATCTCTCTCTCTCTCTCTATAACGTCGCGTGTCTTTTACTCAATATACACTCTTTCTTTCTTCCTTTCTCTGTAAACCCAAAGCATAAAAAAGACTCTTCTCTTGAAGACTAACCATTCCTAGAGAGAGAAACACAAACAACAACAACACTTCTAGAGAGAGAAACTAAAAGAGAGAGAGAGAGATTTGGTGGATTCACTTTCATGCTCTCTTCAAAGGAAGCACCACCACCACCGCCTCGGAGAACTCCACTTCTCTCTTCTTCTTCCTTCATTAGCTTTTCAGTTTCACAGATTCATTGTACTTCTTCTGTCTTCCAAACCGTATCTCTCCTTTGCTGAATCCTTCATAACAAACAAAGAATGTTGGTTTTTTCTCACATTTCAGCAATTTCTTTCATTTTTCTTATCTATCTTGTTATTAAAGTCCTTAATTCACTGTTTTCATTTCTTGTTTATATAGTCATATTGATCTACAGATGACCGATCTGTCAAATCTGCAGATTTTTCTGTGATTTATGAAATTACTTTGATAAATTTGCAATGTGGTATGAAATTCAGTATTTGTTCTTAGTTTTTGAGATCAGAAGGAGCTAGCTAGTTGATGTTGTTTTTTGTTTCTAATTTGATTCTTCTTCTTTTTTGCTTTTTAGCTTTTGTGTTAATAAACTTACTGAGATAATGTTAAATACTACTAGCATAGCATTTACTCTGCCCTAGAAAAACTGATAGGTCTTGGCGTTTCTGGTGGAAGAAAAAAAAAATTGGTTTGTTGAGATAACTTTTTAGCGTTACTGTTGCTTGAAGTTTCAAGAATCTTTTTAGATTAGGGTTGAAAACTGAAGATATTGAAGAATGCTCCTCCGTTAATGTCATTAATTTTAAGTGAGTTTAGAGTTAAGTAGTCTTGACAATGTAGATTCAGAAATACAGATCAAACTAACATTTATTTAAAATTCAGTTGTCCTTGGATCTAGAACATTGCGAATTTAGAACATATATATTTAGATTGTCCAAAATTTGAGGTTATTCTGTTAAAGTTCTAGTTATCTTTCGATAATTCTTATATCGAACTTAGGTTTTTCCGTTTTTCTTAGGATGATTTGCAATTGATCAATTCAAACATCAGGGTGAAATTTCTTTGATGTCTTTGATTGATACTGCACCAGTATGTATATTGAGATGATTTTTTTTTACAAAGGTAATATAGTATCTGTGTCTCGAACCTGAGACCTCGACAGTGGAAACCAACTTGGTCCACTCCAACCAAAGGTTTTGACATGTTTATTGAGACGATGATGGTGATCTTGGTCCACTTACACATGCAGTTGAAATTTGTTTACTTTATTACTGTTTTAGCTGAATAATTTTTTGCTTTTGATGTGATCATGCTTTTGATCTGATGGAGCTTAATTCTTGCAGATTTTTGACAGAAGTGTGGTTCACGATGAGCAGACAAGTAGAGTTTCATTACATAAATACTGGATTTCCCTACACAGTTACCGAAAGTTTTATGAATTTGTTTGAAGGTCTAACTTATGGTCAAGCGGATTTTTCTTTTCCAGGGCCAACGCATGATCAGGTAATACGGTGTGGATGTCGTTCTTTCTTTTACAAAATGCGATGGTTTATTCATCTTCTTTATACTAAACGTGACAACCCAAAGCCCTACTTGGGTTGGAAATTTGTGCTTGGGTTTTTTTCGTTATGGATTTATGTGTGAAAAAAAATCTTGTTTTTACTGTTTCTTTATATCCAACCGTCGTTTTGTGCTTCAAGTGAAGAAGCCTTCGTGTTGTCTTGTTCTTCATCTTCCTATTTTCCCTTCTTCCATTGTAGGAGTTCGCGTACTGGTCAATGCAAACAGGGTCTAACAAATTTAGCCCGTCTTTTTCCGGGAGTGCATACTATAATTACGGTCACCCTTATGCTGTAAATGACCTTGTACCAAGGGTGGATGAAGGTAGGAGGGTCTGGGAGAATTCTTCGATGGCGAATCCTGAAGTGTCAGAACCACTGATTATGCACGGTGGAGAAAGTTTTAGCATAAACCCACAATCTAGCCCTGAAGAATGTAAGTTGACTTGTTTCTAATAATTTAATTGATATTTCTCGTAATTTACTTCTACCATTGCCACATCCTTTGGTATTTATAAACACCATCTACAAATTACCATGCTCTCAAAGTTGTTTTCGCAACTTGACCAAATTTCAGGTGTATGTGTCGCAATTATCTTATTGATGAGCTTTTTGGATTACTGAAGTCAATAATAACAATTCCATTAGTATTCAGTTCATAATTTTATCACATTAACAGATAAACAGTAAGAAATTTATGTAACCTGTCTTCATAAATGGTTACTATTTAGGCATGACATTGCAGCTGTATTTTATATAATGGTTCAGTGGACCGTTGGTTTTCCAGGCATACAATGTTATTTGAAGTTAGCTGGGAAATTTTTGACGTGCGTAGTTACAAGTTGTATTGCAGTACCTCTATTCTCTATGCTCGTTGTACTTTACTTATGAGTTTGGGTTGAATGACTATGGTGCATCCAGTTATATCGATTTTCTGAAATGTGATGGATCATCTTTAAGAGAAGATCCCATCAAAGTGCCCTGGTCACATGATGAGTATGATTTTAGTTCATAGGTAAATCAGTACACGTTCTGAGATGTGGAGATACCAAGCAGATTAGTACATTGTAGTGCGTATTCAAATAATATAGGTGAACATGAGACTGTTTAGAATTATATCCAGTTTGTTTTGTCATGGTATTATGTCATCCTCATTTTACTCATTTTGTGTTCATATGGAAGTATGATTCTTTGTTATTTGTCTGTCTTAATACTTCCATCTCATGTTTGCAGGCATTAGGAGTCAGAATAACGGTAGTAGTCCTCAGGTCTGATGCTTTCTTTATCAGTCTTATGAGTATTTTATATTTGCAATATACATATGCCAACAAATGAATACAGACATGCATACATTGGTATAGCTGCGTCGCATAAAGCCATAAATAATATTAGTGCTTAAATATAGCATGTAATTCCGGAATTTGTCATTACAAAAGATTGTAGTGTGAAATGGATCATGGTCTGAAAAATCAATATTGATCTGAAGGGAATTTTTTTACAAGTGCTATCAGAGCTGGATACAATATTATTCGAAGTGGATCTAAAGCATGATTCGTTTGACATTTTCTGATGAGCAACTTATCTGGTTTGCATCTTATGAAGTTGCATATTGGCTGATTCTGATAAAGCTCTCCTTTTTGTATGATTTGCAGGTTATCTGGCAGGACAACGTTGACCCAGATAACATGACTTATGAGGTTTGTATACTGGGTCACACTTTTCGTATGTAGCTAAGATGTTAACAACCACATCTATGTATAATGCAAGTTATCAGCATATGATAAGAAACTGGTAGTGACAACTTACTAGCGAAGCTATTAAGAATGGACAACATGGATAATCATCAAAAAAATATCCCTCATTTGCTCACCATTTTATTCAATTATTTGAAGTATTTGTATCTAACTACCTCTAGGAATCTAATCTTCAAATCACATTATTAGGGGTCGAAAATAGTGTTCCTGTTTCAGCCTAGTGATAGAGGTTATGATGTGCATTCCTTTGTTTGCCCTCTATATTTTGATTTGAACTTTATAACTCACATTTATTTAAGTTCATATGGGTTTGGATGTCTAATGCCGAAAAGTTTATCTACAGGAGTTGCTTGATTTAGGAGAGGCAGTTGGAACTCATTGTCGAGGTCTTTCTCAAGAACTTATTTCGTCTCTACCTGTGACCAAGTATAAATGTGGCCGATTTTTTTCAAGAAAAAAATCACGTAGTGAACGGTAATATATTGATTCTTCTACTTATAATTCGAACCATTTAGTCATTTACTAGTGCATGGGTAGATACTTTTACAGTTTTGAAAATAACCTTGAGTTAAACCTTCTGAGTGTTTGTTGTTGGCAACCAGTTGTGTAATTTGTCAGATGGAATATAAAAAGGGAGAACGGCAAATGACTCTGCCTTGCAAACACGTCTACCACGCAAACTGCGGCTCCAAATGGCTTAGTATCAACAAGGTAGTTAACTAATTTAAGACGCCTTTAAAAATGGCCTTCTACTAGCGACCTTTTTATGTACTTCGTTGTGACTATCTGCTGATTAGTTTGATTATCTTTTTTCACTCTCAGGCATGTCCAGTTTGTTACACTGAAGTATTCGGTGACCAGAATTCTAAACATTAACAACTAACACGAACGGACGAGCAATGAGAAAAAGTTGTTTTCTGCTTCACAAGATGATGCAACATCTTCACGATGAATCCCCTTGTTTCTCTCTGGTATCGTTTTTCTTCCATACGAAAATCAAGTTAAGGGGGTTCGCTGATTGGGTTTCTTCTACTTTTCTTTCTTTTTTGTTTTTTTTTTCTTTTCATTTCTGGTGGTAGATGGAACCATGTTTTGTTTACAATAAGAGAATGTCAATAACAATTTCACATGGAATCTCTTATTGAGATAGACTGGTTAGAGCTTCTCCTTCAAAGTTTCTAGATGGGTTTAGATTTTAGAATATGTTGAAATGATATGGTTTTGATATACATAGTGATGTGAAAATCCTTGTCGGAGATTAATGGTCAAGTGATGACGGGCTAAACGGAGTAAGTAGGATTATATGTTTACGCATATCTGATGTCTAGGACATACTTGGATGATATATTTAACTAACTGTTGACAATTAAATGTTGTATCGTCTATTTGTTAATCCTCCAAAATCGAGTTCAGAGTCATTCCTAAGAGTAGAGGTAGCAAAATAAAGAAGCTTATGGCCTTATTTTGTGTTGTGTTCTAGATCATTGTATTCCCACATTGCATTTTCCATCTTGTGTTTTATTACAGATGTGGGTTTTGTGTGTCCGAATTTTGACTATGGTGAAGTGGAGAAGTCATATTTGAGTGTGCCAATCAAGTTTTCGTTTATCACCAAAAACAGTGTTACCAAATACTCCATCCCCCATCATTGTGTATAAACGACAAGATTTTCTTATTTAGAAAGTTAAGATTTTAAGTTTTATGGAGATGAATGTTAAAAAGTTGGTGTACTAGTATTATATATGAATCAGGGAAAATACATTTTGGTTTGTTTGAAAATAGTCTGAAGCGTTGAATACCGAAGAGGTAGATTTCTAGCTTACTGGTACTCATACCAGGTATCAGACAGGTATGCTTGCTACTTGCCAGTAACATTGATCAGGAATTGGACTAAATGAAGTAATAACTTGCTTCAAGAATTACCCTCATTTGAAAGCTGAGACTGTCGTGAAGAATGCGGAGTAGCTCAAAAACCATGAAATACTTTTGAGACAATAATAATAGAGCCACCGTAAATCCACGTTGATTTGGAAGAAAAATCTGAATTGACGATTGTGATTTTCTTGTGGAAAGAAATCCAAAGAAAGTTGATCCGCCAATCTGTATTATTGACTTGGATTTCTCTTCTCACTCGACTTTGACTTTTTGGTTGCCGGAGCATTTTCCATTTTGAACAACATATAAGACTTCTATCTATTGCAACTAAAACATATCTCTTCACTTACACTGTCCTTCGAAAAAAAGCACTAGTGGATCCACAAAAGTGATCTCAACGAGATCTTAAATATCTTTTATACTGAGGTTGAATTACTTGTTGCTAAACTGTCACTTTTCAGTTAGGTCAACATTTAAAATCTACTTCAAGTTCTTTGTGAGTGGGTACCATCAAAGACTGAATGTTGTTTCAGAATGATAGGAATAAACGACCCCAAGAGATCAAACACACTCTATTAAAGCATATGGTAGCTTATAGTAAAATGGGTTCTCAAAATTGGCTTTTAAAGATTGGAATGATGCCCAATATATTCAAATAAGAATGTAAAAGAGGTGTTTAATTGACAAAATCAGATTTCTATTCTTAGTCTTTGCTCCACCGTTGGATCTTCTATAAAATTGCAGTATCATTAAAGGCGGGAGAATCGAAAATTTAGGAACAATGGGAGAAGAGAAATGGCGGGAATATTAAGCTATAAAAACCTTTGATCCCAAATGTGGAGTTTTTAGGTTTTAAAAATCCTTTTCCGTGTTTTACCATTCACAAAGATACTACTATTATTTCTACAGATTAGCTCAATCTCGCTCTAAATCTTGCTGGAATGGCGAAGAAGAAAACTAGGGTTTCTTTGGAAAACGACGAGGAACATCAAAACCATGGAGATTTTGCTCAATCTTCCATGGAAAATAACAGCTTGTATGAGGTAATTACTCTTTTCTCTGTTTAACTTGTATTTCTCTACATATTTTTCATGAATCAAAGCCTTCATTTCATTTAATTTGTCAAATGTGAGTGGAAAAAAATTCTAATCTGATCATATACATTTGTTATCATCTCGAACGAGGGAGTGAAGTTTGAAACTATCGATTTTAACATGATTTACATTCATTGTTTCTTAGATAATTAGGGCATAACTCTCTTCTGAAAATCTTGTTTTGCGTGTTCTATGGTTTCTTTCTCATGTTTGAACTTCTCTTAATAATGGTATTAGTTAAAGATCATCATCATCTTCTTCTTGCCTCCCCTTTACTTGTGTGGAGCCACCTCAATTTTCTTTTTTAAACTGTATTTGACATCTACTTGTCTTTTATTTGATCCTTAACCAATCAACATTTTACGCTTAGGTTCATTTGGATAAGGTACATCTTTGATTGTCTATTCTTCTTACAAATTTTGCCTCCCAATTAGGGTTTTCTACTCATTTAATTTTCCTTCTTGTTCTTTAGATATTGAAATTCGATGACTTTATAAGTTGATATTTTGACATACGTGGTAGCTTTAGATTGACATAAGAATCGTGATACTTGGCCTGAAAAAGTTGGCTGCTGCCAGGCCAGGGGCTGACAAGGTCGGCCATTTTTTTTTCGTGTCAACTGTCATAAATGTATGCTTAACAAGGCGAACCCTTGGGTAGGTTTTGTATGATTCGAATGAAGATTGCTGTTTTTACGAGCACTTATACTTCTCACTCGTAATAGTGCAAGATAGGGTCACAAACAATTCATTGTCTTTGCAGATTCTAGGTGTAGAGAGAACAGCATCTCAACAAGAGATAAAGAAAGCATACCATAAGTTAGCATTACGTCTTCATCCAGATAAGAATCCTGGCGACGAGGTAAAAAGTTGGAACCCTGTATATTTGTTTTCTTGAACTTTTATCTACAAATGTATTTGTAGTTATCGTCTTGTTTTGTTTTTTCTTTAACAGGAAGCGAAGGAGAAATTTCAAAAATTGCAGAAGGTGATATCGATTCTTGGGGACGAGGAGAAACGGGCATTGTATGATCAGACCGGTTGTGTTGATGATGCAGTGAGTGAATCCAAAACGAATCTCAACGTGTCATATTCTGTTGATCCTAATTGATTGATCTAGAGGAAAATATAACATCATGTTGATTGTTTTGTGATCATCAGGATTTTGCAGGTGAAGTTGCTCAAAATCTGCAAGAATATTTTCGAACACTGTACAAGAAGGTAAAATTTGTTTATGGTGTGTTTGGATGGCGGACTCATGAATCCGTGGATTCATGAGTCCTTGGGATTCATGATTCCACGGATTCATGAATCCTAGCAATATTTTTTGGCTTGTTTGGCAACTAAGAATCCTATGATTTATTATTATTTGAGTATTTTTAAACGTCTTTAGAAAAAATATGATTTTTGAAAAAAATCATGATTTTGAAAAAAATCATGATTTTGAAAAAAAATAATGATTTTGTAGAAGGAAATACTTTTTTGTTGATTTTAAGTTTGAAATTAAGGTTCATTAATCCAATCCTAGCAAATCCTAGGGGGTAGGGTGGGATTTTGGTCCAACACAAATTTTGGAATTAGGAATCCTTAGGATTCAAGAGTCCTAGAATTCTTGGTAGCCAAACAGACCAAGGATTCATGATTCCTACCAAATTCCACTTTTGATAGGAATCCTACTTAGGAATCCTGCAACCAAACACACCATTAATTATTTTTCGGGACACTGAAGAGAAACTTCATCAATTTTCAATTTCTAAGTAGTTCGTGGTAGTCTATTGATTAAGCGATTAACTCTCTTTTATAGGTTACTGAAGCTGATATCGAGGAGTTTGAAGCTAATTATAGAGGATCTGAATCAGAGAAAAATGATCTGAAGGATCTATATAAGAAGCACAAGGGTAATATGAACAGGTACAAGAAGCTACAAATCTTTATCAAGTTATTTGAGGAGTCTGATTATTGATTATAGTGACTATTTTGACAGGCTTTTCTGCTCAATGCTGTGTTCCGATCCTAAGCTGGACTCGCACCGTTTTAAGGATATCATAAATGAGGCAATAGCAGCTGGTAAGGGCTCTTACTACCCGAGCAATTTCTTTTTAGTAATGCTGGATTAAAAGATCGTTAAATGGATATATTTGTAAGGCATTGACTTTAAAACTTATAGTGAAGATCAAATTGTTCTCCTTCTGTATCTTTTCAGCATTACCGATGTCGGTAATAGTAACTTTTTTTTCCCAAGGATTACATTGTAGGAGCAATTATACTATTTGATCATTAATTCTATAATAACTTGATAATTCTCCAAGTTTTTATGTAATTTTTATGAGTTAATTCTTCTCTTTAATAGGGGAGCTAAAGGAAAACAAAGCCTACAAAAAGTGGGAACAGACAGTTAATGAAACAAAACCTCCGACAGATCCTCTAAAACGTCGAAGAAAGTAAGTTATGTGTTACCCAAATATTCATTGTATTTGTAGATTGTGATTCAACATTCTTTCTGAAAACATTCGTCTTTCAAAACTTGTTTCAGGTCCAACAAACAGTCAAAGTTAGAAGAAGATAATCTACTTGCAGTTATAACTCAGCGCCGAAGCCAAAGGAAAGAGCAGTTTGACTCTATGTTCTCGTCAATGGTGTCAAAATACAATGGAAGTAAGTCGGAGATGGAACCATCTGAAGAAGAGTTTGAAGCTGCACGAAAGAGGCTCGAAAATAAGCAGACTAAGAAGGGAAGACACAAATAAGTAGAGCCTTCCAAAAGTACTCTAGTTGAACTTTAGATTGCTATCATCCTTCTGTTTATTTGTCATTTTCTCTGTGTATTCTGTGCAACAATTTACATTTTAAGTTATATAAGTTGAGAGATGCTAGAATCACAAAAGATTTTGACAAAAAAAGTTCCCAGCTGATGTGGCGGTTGTGATTTTCATCTCTCAACGGCCTAGATTTGGTCCAAGTTTGAAACCACACCCGCCACATCAGCTGGGAACTTTTTTTTGTCAAAATCTTTTGTAACTTTATCATTTCCCATATAAGTTTGTCTGTGATCTCTCTCTGAAATGCTTTAGAAATGAACACTGAAAAAAATGACAGATCAGTCAAAATGTTATACGACACAAGCATTCGGTAGGCACCAATGATTATGTTTACCCCCATCTCCTCTTCAAGTCGGAGAGTTGTCGCCAATAGACTGGCATTGTAGGCAACCCTCTAAACAAAATAATTTTTCTTCCTACCACCACCATCGGCTGACCACCACCATTGCCATTATCTACTCTCTTTAAGATTGATTTAGACCCGACTGAAACAATAGGCTCTCAGTCGATCGTAGGAAAGACAGAGAGAAATGGTGGTGATTGTGGTTGGCCAGTGACGATGGGAGGAGATGAGGAGAGATGAATGGTGGTGGTGGTGGGTCGAGGACGGGGGACAAAGTTCGAAATGGGGAGGGTGCTTACAGACCCACCAGCTAATAACATGTTTACGGGGTGTTTTTAGCAGTGCCCCCTGGGCGGAATGTGAGGAGTAAGTCGAGTTACCAATAAAGAAGGGGAATCAATACTTGGTTGCCCAAGTGGTTCAAAATATTAGACACAAACTCCAAAAACCTAGAGGTCCTAGGTACGATTCCTACGGAAGGTGGAATCCATGTTATTGAACTTATGTTATTAAAAGGTATAAATAATGTAAATAAATCGTAGTCGATTTCTCAATAAAAATAAAAAACAAAGAAGGGGCATCTTCAATATACTACTTTTACGAGGAGTAAATAGAAATAACCCAAAAATAAAACCCTGAAAAAACCGTCAAACCTAGAGAGATATATAACTTCGAAGGAGATACTAATTAGATGATCTGGGACAAAATCTAATCGCCACTAGAATCCTGTTCTTTATTATTAACTCTTTCTCTAGAAACCCTAAAAAAGTTTAGGGTTCAAAGTAATAAAAATGGCGTCTTTTGGTTCTATGAAATCTGCTATCTTCCAAAAGGAAGAACGAAAACAGTAAGTGTTCTCTACATTTCAATCAACACACGTTTTCCTTTGGTGATATTCCTATCTAAATTGATCTTTCTCAGACAGTATCAAGATCATATTCGAGGGCTAAACGCATTCGATCGTCATAAGAAGTTCCTGAAGGATTACGGTGAGATAATATTTTTTTTTTTCCTTTGATTAGTTCAGTTTGTGATTTTAACTATTATGAGCTGGACGATTAATTGCTCTTTGTTCTCTACTAATTTTGAGCTTTTTGTTAAAATTAATTAATCTCTAAGTTGGCTATTATATGCTTCAGAAATGAGGTAATAAATCTCCAGTTTCAATCTTTATGGTTGCAATGTGCATTTTACCATATGTGGATCTCACTTCTATATGTATGAATAGACTATTCGATAGTTCGAACTTATTTTCATTTTCTTCCATTCAAATGATATATTTGAGCTTTGGGGGTTCACCTTTATATAGGTTCTCTATTACGTTTGTTTAATTTAATAATTCTGGTATAGAAAGTCCCAAATTCTGAACTTCCACTGCATGAATTTCGTGAAATATTATTGGCATGAAGGTTCAGAGACAGTCTGACTACTCCATGTGAACTTTGAAAAGGAAATCATTGAGAAGGCGAGTTACTTGCCAACAATAATTATGTAGAGAAGAAAGTTTTTGTTTCTCGTGATAGTTCTTTACTTCTCTGATTAATTCGGTGTCTTGGATGCTAGAAACGCTTCTCCTTGTTGAAAATGAGTACATTGGAATGAAGGGAAACTAGAAAAGAGAAATTTGCATTCATCTGGTAGATTGGATCAGAGCTCGACCTGGTTGATAGATCAGTTACCAACTATTGTGCGACAACTGGATTACCTTTATTTAGTAATTAAAAATGGAGACTGATAAAGCAAGACAAATAACGAGCTATTTATTTGTTGGCTATTAGTGTCCTAAAGCAAAAGGATGGTGAACAATCTCCTTCGTCAAAGAAAGAAGGGGGCTACACACATCCATACATTTCCATATGTCATGTCATGTCATGAGTACTTTTCGGTTTGATGACATAAAAACAATGCAATCCTAATTCCACGATGCAAATGCGTCTGTGACTAACTTTAGAACATACTTGTAATGAGTAATTGAATTAATATTGGAATACTGTTACATCTGTGAGGTGCTGACTAGGTTTGCTTACCTTTATCTTCTCTAGTTCTTCTCGTCGTTGAAGTAAGAACATGCTACTGGTGTGAGACATAGATTTTTTTTTTACTGAAAACTGTTTCATATCTTGTCAAGAATTTATCCGCCAAACTGCCAAAGTTTAAGGGACAGGATTGTTTCACTAAATTTTATATTTTTCTACAGTTGATATTTATGGTAAAGGAGGAAAGATAAATGAGGTTTTGCCTTCTAAAACTGATCAAGATACTCTTCGAGAGGGTTATAGGTATGATCATCTTCTCACTGTTGTAGAGTGTAACTCTCTTCATAGGTGTAAATACACAAAGTTTATATTTTCTTTTGTTTGAATTGTAAAATTTCTCAGGATAAAGTAATAGATACATACTAAAGGGGGTACTACAACTCCGTACACCTAAAGCAAATCAGAGGAAAACAGAAACTAAGATGAAGGAATTTAGAACAATTGGCCAATGATTAATGATTTCTGTTAGTAGGGCATTAATATCTATGATTCAGGGTTTTGTCTCTAATGCATAATTTGTTCATACTTGGAGTTAGGTTGGTTGAACAAAAGCACACTAACCATTTTTAGTGAGATGTTTTACTGTGATCTATAAGTAAGAACCAAAAAGTTTCTCCATAGAGCTAGGGCTTGCAACTGTTTCAGGTTCCAGTGACTTATTAATAGTAGCTGTCTGAAGAACTTTTATGTCCATTATGAAACAAATTGCCATTCCATTTACTTTTCAGGTTTGATTGGAATATGCTGGTCTACAATAGTACAATTTAACATCCCTGATAGATATAGATATTCAGTATATTTTCTATCCATATAAATCACTCCACGTTAAAGGATATCATACAAGAATTGGTGCAATCTGTGTGACTCAAATTTTCTTAATATGTTCTTTTTTTACTTCCCAAAAAAATCTACCAGAACAGTCTACAGATCTGTTTTGTGCTATAGTTAGGAGATATTACTTGAGATGTTGACTTCGGTTGATACTTACTCATGATGCTTTGTTGAAGCAGATTACATCCGGAGTTTGTTTTTTTTTTTTGGTTGGATTGTAAATGGCTTTTAGTGGGTTCTAATTATGTTCTAAGTTTGGGATGTAGCTTGGTTTACTCGATATTCCTTCAGTTTCCTTTCCAATGAATCTACTTGGTAAATAGGTTATAACTTTTTGCAGGTTCATCCGCTCGGAGGAAGATGATATGGATCAGTCATGGGAGCAAAGGCTGGTGAAGCGTTATTATGACAAGCTTTTCAAAGAGTATCCTTTGCAAAGAGATTGTGTACGAAGTATTACATGCTTTCTCCTTGTGGAATCTAATAGTAATAATACGCTAATAGGAAAAGTTATATTTTGCGTTCCTGAATTTAGAAAATGAAGTTGTTTCCAGCAATAATATGTTGACATAGGAGGGCTTGAGCTTCATCTTTCTATTTGATTCTGAATAAATTTGTTTAGGTAATTTCTCATAACAAATTCTATGTTAATGTACTCTTTTCAAACTTGATTCTACTATTACAGTCTATATTTGTTATGGTTAATTAACTTAACTGAAGTTCCTATCTCCTACCAAAAAGTACAAATACTGAATTATAACTATGTGTTTCAACACTTTCAGTTTCTCGTTGATTAAGTCTACCAGTATTTCATGTAGTAAATACATATTAAAGGCAGATGGTATTTATGAATGTAGCCTAAAGTTTCAATCTCTTAAGTTAGCTAACCCATTTTTTTCCCTTAAAACACAAAAAATACCATTTTATTACTCTTTTATTGTGTTTTTATTCTTCTCCCACAAGATCTTTATATTCTTCTTCTACATTTTTATGTTCCTTGACCTTAAAACTTGGTGAAGATACTGCATTGCAGATATGTCACATTACAAGAAGGGAAAAGTAAGTTCAACTTTGTTCATGGATTTCAATGCTGAGTTCTTTATATTTCTTCATTCTTATTAAGCTGATCTCGGTGCAAATGAGCATTTTTTTATGTAATTTTGTTGTTACTTCTGACTAAGGACATTCATGATTTTTGATGATGTGTAAGCCACCGTGTATTTCTGGCGATGGCTGTTCACTTCTTATTACGGGGAAACATGAGGTGTCATCATTGATTAGTTTCATCGTGTTGAGAGAATCCTTAGAGATCAAATATCCATCCTCCCATTTTATTCCACTCTGCTTGTTTTGCTGATTCCCTTCTACAACCCTTATTTCCCATGTCCGGTTTTCTATTTAATACGAGAACACTGTGGTTAGTACTTACATGTGGGGTCCAGTTCCTCATTTTGATGGCATCTCCAATCTCTTTTCTGAGATCTCTTACTATTCTTGGATGAAACTGTTCAGAATTCCTGGGACAAACTGTCATTCTTGATGGTGGGGCAGTGGGCATTCTTCTTTCTAAGAAGTGCAGCTAAGATATTTAAGATTTTGACACATCTCAGATTTTAGTTGGTATTTCATTGTTACCTTATATTGGTTGGCGATACCAAACTTTGCATTACGAGTACAAAAATGAAAGAAAATCAGTAGCGCTTGGCAGGCCGTTTTCATTTTATTTGAACCTGTTGAAAACTTTTGAAAGATGGTTCTTGAATCACATACTTGGCATGCATGCTTTCGGTATACATGTGTCCTCATAGTGAAGTAGCTTTTCTGATTTTGGGTTTATCATGCACAGATTGGTCTAAGATGGAGGACCGAAAAGGAGGTCATATCAGGGAAAGGTGAACCGAACTATTTACACTTGTCCTTCTGTTTTCGTACTTCTTAAGGTGTGGCGCCACTCAGAATTTTGTGCCAAGCTATATATAATATAAGATATACATATTTGATCTAGCATAAGGTTATAAAACCTTCATATATTGTTCGTGGTTAGGGAATATTGACACAAAAATATGATAAAAAGTAGTAGAAAAAATCACAAATATTTATATGATTAGATGAGTTCCTAGCATGTTATGCCCTAGTGTGCTGAAGATGATCTCTCTCGTGATATTCACACAAGTATCTAAACTATGAAGTTTTTTTCATAGCGACTTAGTCGCATGCTCTGGCTGAACAGAAATTCCAGAGTGCATATTTAAATAGATGTGTCCAAAGGTTGTTGAAACTCTTCCATTTATTACTGTTTGGTTTTATTACTTTTTGATGAGCACACAATGTTGAAAATCTTGTTAATTGTAGACTTGTAGTTATCCGTGTATTACTGCAAAAGCTAGTAATATTCTTGTGTCTTCAGTCCCTACTGGCAATGCGGGCAGCTCGAAGTGTTCAAACTGGCCAATTCGTAATCACCACTGTTGTTATTTTTCTTGATCCTTCATGTTTATCCTCGGAGAATATTTTTTCCTGGATCCATAATCGCAGTTAGACTTAAATCCTTCTCTCTTAATTCATGTTACAGGGCAGTTCATCTGCGGCAATAAACACTGTAGTGAAAAAGACAGCTTAGCAAGTTACGAGGCAAGCCCTTTCTACTAATTTACCCTTAGTATGGGCTGATTTTTATGAATGTTCTTTTCAGATGTTTTTTTCTTCGAAAAAGCAGCATTAAATTAAAAAAGCCAAAAGGCAGAGAGTTAATACAAGAAAGCTATGGAAAATATGAAGGGCTGTTACAGCTCCAAAGACCCAGAGCAGAAAGAAAAACTTCTCACAGAAGGAACATACCCATTGGACACGAAAATATGCAAATTATAACTCATTAGCTTTTATGTCTGGAAGCCACATGTATATCTTGATTCCTGTAGTAGTTGCTTTCACTAAATCCATCTGATCTTCAAAAGTCCTGCTGTTTTTCTTGAGGATAATCACATGTTAAAAAGATCAGCATAATCATCTCATATTATACTGCCGAGGTAGATTAACTATCATATAGGTCGGTCCTTCACAACTGCCGAAACAAAACACAAGAAAGCTAGAGATGACATTTGTTGATTTAATACCAAAAGAGGTAAGGGCGGGAGAAGATGAATAGAAAAAAATGGTATATGATTTTTTTTCCTCACATGGCAATTTTATTTTCTTGTCGGGAGATGTTAGAAAATAAAACCACCACACCCTTGAGAACTTACCTGCAAAGGAAAACAATGCTTGCTTTCCATGAACAAGAACTCGACATATTATATGTTCATTAGGTATCTGACGAGGATATTCCTTGCAAGCTCTTCACTCTATATCCTTAACCGGTTTTGTAGGTTAACTTCTCTTACGTTGAAGCTGGAGAAAGCAAACAGGCTCTCGTGAAATTGGTGGCTTGCAAGAGGTGAGTTGGTAAATTGGGTACTTACCTAGATTGGTCTACCAACTTTGGTCTGTCGTGGCGTGCACTTTCATTCCGTGAAGATGAAGTGGTCCATGTTCTCATTATTTATCGTTAGAAGGGGATCCATATCCTAAAAAATAAGATTGGTTATTGGATGCTCATATTTCTTATTCTGGGGGATCCAGAATGAAAAATGCACTAGGGAAGTCATAGTCATTTCGGGGTTGCAGATAATGGATTCTTAATTCAGACTTATTTTATGTCTCGCTCAAATGGACTTATTATCAACCCTTAGTCAGCGATTCAGGAATCAGGATGAGTCAGACCTACAAGTCAGACAAAAACACACACTTTGAAATCAATCAGAGATTCAGAGTCGGACCACTTGAGCCATTTAGACGAGTCGGATCTGAAAAAACCACTATAGTGTTTTGTTATTACATGGGTATTGAAATGCTGGTTAACATGTTGGTCGATAATGTTGTCGCTGAAGATGTGCAGAGAAACTTTCGTACAGAAGGCAGAAAGAGAAAGAGCAAATAGCAAAAAGAGAGGAGAGTAACAAGAAAAAGAGGTAACAACTAGATTCTTCTGGTTTCGATATAAATTGATCTTAGATGCAGTATAAAGCAATTATTTATGGGTTTTCTCTCTGCAAGGACTGACTTTGGGTGTAATTTTAGGGAAAGAACTGGAAGTGATAGTGATACCGATGAGGTATATGACAAGAGCGAAAAGAAAAGGAGAAAAGGTTTCCTCTTCCTACTGATTGTACTTTTGCTTTATATTCAAAAGTTCTAAGTTAAGCTGGCTAATATGTCTTAACGGGGTAATTTTTGTATTGTGTGCCCTGAACTTCTGATTACGCGGCCTCAAGTGCATCAAACCTTGTGCCAAATTCTTGTCACTAAAAAAAATCACTTCCAAGTTCCACAAATAAACGTTTCATGAGTGGGAATTATTCTCGCTATTACTTTTTTATTTCTTCATTATGAATCTTTTTAGTGGAAGAGAGAAATATATGCTAGTTCTTGGACCATCTGTAACAAAATCAAACTTCGTACTTGGAAAATCTGTAACAAAATTAGATCGAAAGTAATAGTGAACATTTTCATGTTCTTTTTAGTAAAATGTCTTGTACTAACCTAAGTAGAGAATCACGTTAGGCAAATGAAGATGTCTTGAATTTGTTAGAATGAAATTTGGTCCTAACTTAGTTTTTCGTCGCTCAAGTGCCCCTCGGTTGTCAAAATCAGTTTCCTTTTCTACTGTTTCTTTATCTTGATTTATAATGTTGTCATTTCGGTGGCTTTACATGGTGGATTTCATGTGATCAGGGAAGAAGCAATCAACTTCAACAGATGATGAGAAGGATGATGACCATGACAACTTTAACGAGTATCTCGAGGGAATGTTTCCGTGATCTTAGCTCAGTGTCTGTCGTATGCCAAAATGAACAAATTATGTACAAGAGTAACATGGTAACGTATTCACAAGAAAATTGTTCTTTTATCATCTTACGTTTCAAGTACTATTTCGTGTCTAAAGCTGGCCTCGTCTTATATTGACATTGAAAGTGAAATTTATCGGCGTAAAAGACAGCTGAAACAGATCCTTCAGAGTTTTCCTTGACCTTAATAATAGAATGATAGAAAGTGTAGAGTGAAGGAGCTTGTGCTGTGAGCGAATGCTTGTAAAGTTGAATACTTGATGTCAAGGGTTTCTTTTATAGATCATCTCATATTGGTTGTAAAAGTTGGAAACGAATTCCGCAGCCCAAGTGTTGGACTATACAAAAAGGATATTTGATGAGGTGGTGTTTATCATTTTCCTAGTGTCTGATACATGAGTTAAAATGAACCAAAATTAATCTGACTCAGTTATTTAGACGAGTGAGGCATCACTAGTCAAACACAAAATATATTCGGAATCCGATTTCCTTTGAGAAAGAAAAACAGATACCATCTTAGTTGTGGTTTATAGTCAGCTTCCATCAACTGGTATGTATTAGGGTTTCTAGACAATCAAAACAAGCCTACACCTTCAAATTTCTAGATAGATTCAGGGGAAAAGGTAAACTCCCTTGAAACAACTGAGTGCATGACTGAGCCAAGTTCAGATTTGGCCTTTCAGAAAAAGAAAATTCCAATAACAATATTAAAACAATTTGTATCGAGTGTTGATATCGAGAAAACTCGTGTGGGGATCGACTCAAGTTTTCTACCAAACACCTAACCCAATGCTTCGATTTCTTAAACTAATGGTAGGTCTGAAATGCTACCTTTTTTTTATTCTACTCTAGGATAGGGTCCTCCCATCTCTTTGTACCAAATTATGCTCACTAATTACACATTTATACATGAAAATATGATGCCTCCCTTTTGTCATCTATCTGGCCAACATCGAAATGACAAATATAAGGGCGACGTAAATAAAATTCACTTTTCTGTATAGTTTTACGTTCATATTTTATAGTACATAAAAATATTCAGATACATACCTTTACGTTCTAAAGTATATTGCACTCTCCTCACTAAATTTGGATCCTTAGAGCATCTCCAATGCAAAACTCAAAAAAAATCTCTATTCGTCCTATTTGTCAAGTTTCAATTGAGATTCTCACTCCTAGGTGTCGAAAATAGAGATCCTCAATTCTTGTATGTCTCCAATGCAACACTCTAAACTCTTTTATTTTACTCACGTGTCATGGTTATTTTTGTAAAAAAATAATTAGTTATTTTGGAAATATCGAAGCCTTGATTTCTATTGGTTGAAATTTAAATATTGATGAGTTGGACAATTAGAGATATCTCAAGAGGACACTCTGAAAATAGAGTGTCCTCTTGAAATATCTCTATTCCACTCTCGACACATCATTTTTGAGATCTTAGTTGAGTTTTGCATTTGAGATGATTTTTTAAGAAAAACTCAGAAAATCCTATGTGGCACTCCGAATTTCTAAGATTGAGTTTTGCATTGGAGATGCTCTTAGTTCGCAGAACAGTTTCATATATTCAGAGTAAACCCCTGACCTCTCTCAAAGGCAAATTTGTCGGAGAATTTGTGAGTGAAGGATGAGCTTCTTAACACTTATTATCGGCGCCTTTAGAACTTACTTTCAATTATTTATAAAAGGAACTAGCACTCCCCTTCTCTTTTTTACTTCTATTATCTTGTCTGTTGAGGGAAAATGAATTATGTGGAAGGGGCGGCCTTACAAGCATTTAAATTATGTGTACTGAGGCAGGAATCAAGTCAGGAGGTGAGTAGGGCACAAAAGAGTATTTTTGCATTATATAGATGGGACTAGGGTTTTGTGTTTTTTCATGCCTAGAGATTCTCTTTGCTGACAATCTTTAGTGGTGGTACTGGTGGGTAGGGTGCTTTTCAAAAGAAAGGGGTAGTTAGGGTTTTTTTACTTCTTTTATTCTTAACTCACTCTTCACTATAAAACTGTATTAATATCTTTGTTTTTCTTTTTCTGGATAAGTTTCAAGTTTTGGTCTGATTATTATAGCTTAATAGTAATATTATTAATGATCTTCTGATTATAGCTAGCTAGCTATTCTCTCTCTAGTTCTTCTCTTTTCTCCATTTATCCATCAATTTGAATTTCAATTACCAAAAGATTTATAGCATTGGGGAAGCTGAACAAATTTTTTCCTTTGGTCTAAATTTGGTTGAGAGAGAGAGAGAGAGAGAGAGGCGAAAACCTATAAATGGGTCAATTTTAATTAAGAGGGTTTTTAAGTTAGCTTAGAAGTTTGATACTTCATAGTGTTTTGTAGCTGATTTTCAAGGTTTGGTTATAATGGCTCCATCTGGTGTTAGAACAAGATCAAGCACCCAATACAAGAGACAACTTTTTCAATCAGATACATCTTCATCTTCATCTTCATCTTCATCATCACCAATAGAGAGAACTTCTTCAATAACAAGTAGTACTAGAAGAACAAGAAGAACCCAATATAAGAAAAAACCTCAAGAAACGAAGAAGAAGTCTCCCTCATCTTCATCAATGACAAAGACAAAGGAGTTAACTTGTAATTCCACCACCACAAGTACTCAAAAACTATCCAAGAAAATACACGACAACGACAACGACAAAGACGATGTAGTACAAGATGTATGCTTAACGCCGAGAGGTAAAAAACATCGAATACCGGAGACCTTGTCGTGTCCACCAGCTCCAATGAAGAAGAGAAAAGTAGTTTCAAATTGCTCATCACAAAGGTCACCCATTCCTTTCTTTACTAATCCGGAAATAGAACTCTTTTTCGTTTTTGCAGTTCATGATATCTCAGTTTGAAATATGTGTCTCTCTACTGTGGAAACCAGAGTTCGAATCTTACTGTATGCAGACGAGTAGTTTGAATTAGGTTTTTGTAATATATTTAAAACATCATAGTTGTATAAGTTACTTAGGGTGATATATGTTAGTTTATCTTTATCGATGCTAGCGAAAAGCTAGTTTGATCATTGAAGATCAAGAAATAGTTGAAGTGTGTTTTAGAGGAAGAGAGAGTTTGATGTTTGAAAGAGTGACTCTTAATTAGATCAAATTTTGCAGATCTTTTTTTTTTTTTTTGCTAATTTGCTAGGGTTTTTAAAGTATGTGTAGGATATACACTTGTGTTCTAATTAGATGCAGTTTGTTAAAGTTCATTCAAGATGATGAGCTATAATGGGTTTGTTTCTTTTCTTCTTTCCTTTTTGAAATTTGAATTTAACATTTGGAAATGTTAAATGTAATGGGTTGGATTTGAGTGTAATTCAAAACTGCATTTAGCAGTTTCTATATGTTTATCAACAAAGTACAAAGTCTTGTTTGGTTTGGTATATTCATGACATGAGATTTCATTCCTATTTTTTGGTAGTGTTAGTACTTTGAATCCCCTAATGAACTAATAAATTTACCTTTGAAATTAATAACTTTATTTGTTTCAACCACCCCATTAAGGGCAAGACTTTTTTTAATTTAAAAAAAGACAATATTTAACTATTCTGGCACCCCCTTACTTGGTTGTAAATAGTATAGATGTCTATTTGTCAATATTTCAGACGGAATCAAGATTTTACAGTGCAAGTCAGTTTTGTAAATAGTTCTACTTTTTGGTAATTACACAAATTTTGAATTTCTTTATCGAATATAGAAAAAGAACGTAATCTCAAAAGATTTCTTTTTTTTTCACATAAATAACGAAAACCCCGATAAATGTCTTTTTATTGGAATTCCGTATTATCTTAAAAGACACAAACATAGGCCTCAAGAACTCATTTTAAAATTGAGATCGACACTACAATAACTAGTCTTACTGAAATCCATATAATCCTCTTGAAGGAATTTCTTTTCATCCAATATAATATGTTATTTGGATATTGAATAAGATAATAATTACAAAGACATTGATACATCAATACAATGTGATAAGTACGATAACAGTCGAATTTAAGGCTCACAAAAATGAAGAGTATAAAGTCCAACGAATCTATTGATCCATCTAACTACTTTATTTATTCCCAAATTCGATAATTATATATTTGCAGTTACACGAGATCGAATATGAGACACTCGTAATGCAGAATAGACGCACTACCAACTAGGCTATCAGTGGTTGGCCATCCAATACAATATTATACATAAACAGGCCGATATATTCTTGGTTTCACTTCACAAGAACCTAACAAACATCCCCTTAAAAAGGAGTGGAAGATAGAAAAAGTGGATTAGAGAAAACAGTGCTCCTTCCAATATCCTAATACCTAAAATATTAATATTTTGTGTTTGTCTTTTTCTTTTTTAAATGGTGGTGAAATCATGGTGTCAGGTGTGAGTGTTTGTTGGTTAGATTTTTTGCCAACATATGTTAAGAGAATCCAATGAAATAACTCGTGCGGGTTAATTAGTAAATTGTAGTTGTTGATCCTATCCCTACTTTTCTTACTTTAATTGGTAAAACTTTTCAATAATTTACTAATTTGATGATTGGTGACATTGATGCAGCATCTAAGAACAATGGAGCATATCAATTCAAAAAAAAAAGAACAATGGAGCATATCCAAAAAGTTTTTCTTAAGAAAAAGAGAAGAATTTAGATAGGAAATATCCGATAATAATATGTTATAATTTGTTGATCGGGCCCTTGAGAAGTGAACGTAAGAGGCTAAATATTGTTAGTTTATAGTAATCTTAATGGATCCACTAATCTATTTACGGTAAAATTTAAATTTTCCTGAAAAAAACAAAAAATATGAAAGTAAGTTGCGTAAGGTGTGTCTAGTTGAATCAATAACAACAGTGTTAAGTATATTCGCCAGTTAAGAAGTTTTAGTTATATAAGCTTCCACTCGACATGTATCGTAATGATAAATATGGTTCATCTCGTGATGACTTTCTCTTAATTATCAAAATATTTGTCGCTTCATTCCCGTATCAAGAGAATACCTGTCGTTCGCTCGGTTATGCTACTAAAAGCTTAGTTTGGAGAAAGTCGAAATAGAGAACACTCATCTTGGGGTGGCTTACTTCTTAAATACTTTCAATAGTTATATGCTTCGCACTTGGCTATCCAACATTTACCATGGGGTACGATAACTAGCCCACTAATGGTGCATAATTCTCGATCCTCTCTTGTACTAGGGAAAAGTCCTATCAACACTCTAATGCCTACACAAAATATAGACCACACTGTCTCACGACGTTCTAAATCTAGCTCACGTTTGGCTTTAGTGAGTTGAAATATCACTATATCAGTCAAATAGACACAGATAAAGGGTGTGTCATACCAAGTTTAAGTTGGGAGTAGAGTGGATACTTTATGCATATTGTTTCATGAGTGGTAAGATGGTTTATGTTCATGATGTGGTTAATCGTCACTTATAATTCTCTGATTTGACTCCAGGGAGAGAGAACGAGACCCACAACTTGAGAAGGCATATCATTTTAGGAGGGTCACCCTTGCATGATTCAACTCCTCATTAAAAATGGGTTTCCTTCAAACAAGGCACATAATATATGTATAGCTAACACAACCATTTTATTATCTCTTTTCCGTACATATATAGCCACATTTTACGTATAAAATTAGATAATAAAATTCAGAGTGTTAGACACCCGTCGAGTTGGTTCATTTTAAAACAACCAACATTATTGCAAGCAATATATTAATGAATTTTTGTGGTCGAGATGATTCTGCATCAACTTTCGACTCAGACTTTGACAAAATTTCTCTAGAAAATACTATTCCTCATCAATCAACATAATTGGCGGTTGGTGTATTTGAATTGGATATGGGTAGGACTAAAAAGTCATTTAATTTCATTATAAGGTACAACTAGAAAATCAAAGTGAATGTGAAGTGGTATTCATAGGCTTTCTTCCTTCTTTGGTGGGGGAAGTTCCTTGGTCTTTTTTTTGCAGTCCAATGATATTAGTCTGATCATCTTTACTTTGATTCCTTGTAAGTTTCTCTCTCTAAATTATGACTTTTCTAGAATCCGAGGTTGTCGACCCTACTTCTCTTCTATTCAATAACAGAGGAAGAAAAGTGAGACATTCCCTCTCCTTTCATTCTCTCCTTTTTCTTTTCAGTCAAAAACTCATGTTGTAGATTAAAAGTGATTGAGTCACTCCCCCACTTAATTAGGGTAAGGATGGACAAAAACTTATTGAATCTACTCCTTTTGGTTTAATTGTGGATTGTTTCCTTTTAAGTGTAGAAATTGTCCACCACCTTTTGATACACTGGTTCATGTTCGTTCTGAACTCCGAACGTCTTAGGTTCGAATCTCAACAGAAGTCGAATTCATAATTTAATAGACTTGATTTAAATAACTTAAAAGGTAGGATAAATAGGCTAGGGAAATTTTAAAAGGCCCCCCCGTTTTTGTTAAAAGGCCTCCCCGCTAAAAGCGCCCCTCATTATAACCCATTTGGTTATAGGGCCCCCTCTACAAAAGAGCACCTCCTTCATCAATATTTGACCTAACGGCAAAGTTAACGCCGTTAGGTCAAACTTAACCCAAGACCAGAGATGTTGACCACGCCACATCATCATCTTCTCCGGTAGGTCGCCGGCCGGCCAAACTTCCGGCCGGCGACCTTTAAATTTTTTTTTTTTTTTTTTTATTCTCTCTCTTCTCTCTCTCTCTCCAAAAATTTTTTTTTTTTTTTTTCTTTTTTTTAACTCTCTCTCTCTCTCTAGAGATCTAGAGAGAGAGAGAGAGAGCAGATCCAGATCTGCTCGCAGACCCATTAGAGGTCTGCGAACAGACCTTCAAAGGGTCTGTTCGCAGACCCTTTGAAGGTCTGCGAACAGATCCATTGAAGGTCTGTTCGCAGACCTTCAATGGCTGCTCTCTCTCTCTAGATCTATAGAGAGAGAGAGTTAAAAAAAAAAAAAATTTGGAGAGAGAGAAGAGAGAGAATAAAAAAAAAAATTTGAAGGTCGCCGGCCGGCCGGCGACCTACCGGAGAAGATGATGATGTGGCAGAGAGAGAAAATGAGATGGAGGAGAGAAAATGTGGGTGAAATACACCTTTAAAGGGGTTTTTTTTCACCCATTCAAAGAGGGGGGCCCTTTAACCAAGCTAAGTCAAAGGGTTTTTACTAAGTCAACAAAATCATGGGGAGGCCTTTTAACAAAAACGGGGAGGCCTTTTAAAATCTCCCAATAGGCTATAGGCCTCATATAATGACCTTAATTATGGGTTGTTAAACAGTCTTTCAAGTGAAAAATGTCCTTATTAATGACAATTATAAGACTAGATGTGTCAACATGTTATATGTATCTATGTAATGTAGGGAACGTAATGTAATGACTCTGGAAGTTAATGTAAAGAAAAAGTTGTGTAGACATTTGAAAACGAACATTTGGTCCGACTGGTTTGAAATTTTGGATTCGACAGAGAGTAGGTTTTTATCCACATCGTATAATGAATAAAAAAACTCTTTGGAATTCCAATAAGAACAAATAAATAAGTGCATTTGGATTTGTGATATCTTTGTATCAGAAATTTAAAAACACTAACAGAACATAAGATTCTACATGTCATAGTAGCACTTCTAGACAATCAAAGAACAAAAATGTTATTTGGCCTTAGGTTCTTGCCCAAGCATGGTTTTGAGGATGAGATGACATGTCCAATTTTGAAAAAGAACATGCAATGGCAGCTCCCGGACCATGGTGGGGTAAAAACCTCTGGCCAAGTAGCATCTTCGTAATAACAATTTCCTTCGCTTAAATTGATCTATTTTCTATAAGAAACGAGGTTCCCTCCCCGTCCTACGTACAGGAAAGATCCTTCTTGGCTAACGCATTCGAAGACAAGAAAAATAAATTTAAATTTATATAACAAATGACATAGGTTTTGGTGTCATGTCATAACTTTGGTTTATAAATCTCGGTCGTCCAATTTCTTTTGTAAATTATGGCCCTTCATTTTAAAGAGACTTTGAAATGATAGATATTTAACCGTCAAAATAATTACCCACTCCTTAAAAACTCTCTAACTCTTTTTCTCTCTTTCCTCTTTTCTACCTTCAAACAATTCATGTGTTATCGGTTATTATCTTAAATATATTTTATTGCTTCAATATTTGTGTAAGACCAAAATATTTGATAATTTTGTATAACATAAATATAGAAATTTCCGTGCCCTACGGGCACGGGCTATACCCTAGTTACAACATAAATCTCAGATAGAATTGTAGGGGAGAGAGATAACCTTATGTTTGAAGAGGAGAGAGGGGCCATATTTATAGACATAAATATAGGAGTCAGAATTTTGAACTGACTTAGAATAATGTATCAATACACTCGCCATTTTTGTTATATAAACTCACATTTCCTTAGACTTGAACAATACTGACCTTTGATGTGACTCATGTGAGTGTATATAACAAAAGTGGTGAGTGCATTTAAAATTGCACTTACCAAGTCTCCTGACTACTTCAAAATATTTTAAAAACACCCACCAATTAACTAGGGTATAGTGCATTAAAAGGCCCAAGCAGAGTGAAGGAAAGAGAGACCTTTGCTTCTTGTGTTTGGGCATGGGAAAACTTTTTTACATTCCATTTTTAGGCATGAGAAAGCTTTCCCTTTTGAAGTATTGATACATTATTCTCGTCTCGTATGTTTTGTATTTCAGTTGATCGGGCCAAACTAGTGAGAAAACCCCCTCTCTTGTAGGAGTCCTAAGGGTCGAAGAGCATATACTAGGGCATAAGTGGAACTCGTTCGGACCGTGTGAATTCCAAAGAAAAGGTGAGCCACCCATCTAAATTTAGGCATATTTAATCTTTCTATAAATAGTTTAGTTGTATATGAATTGGGATTAGGGGTGTACTTGAGTCGAGTAGTAAGATGTTCAAGTTCGGTTCGTGTATTTGACTGTCGAGCTCGAGCTCGAGCTCGTTCGAGTAATTGTCCACTTGTTCAAGCTCGGTTCGTATAAGTTTGAAAGAGCTCGAGCTCGAACTCGAGCTCGCATTGTTTTAAACTCGTTTATCAAAATACTTCAAATTAAAACTTTCTAAATCATCAAAATACTTCAATGATCATTTGTCACATACAATAATAATGATTAATGATTCATATTCCGATAATTCTTTAATGGTTGATATTTCATGTACAAGTTTCAATACTAATACGTAATTATGTACTATACTATTATAAGAGTATGTTAAACGAGTTGTTCACGAGTAGCTCGTGATACACTAAAGAATGTTCAAGCTCGGCTCGTTTATGTAAACGAGCTTGATTTTGAGCTCGTGTTAAGCTCGGACTCGTTAATATTCGAGTCGAACACGAGCAATAGTCGAGCCGAGCTCGAGCAGCTCGTTAAGAGCTCGGTTCGTGTAGGATGAAACAAGTAGCCAATCCTGGTTCCCAAACCACAAGAACCCCCGACCCTAAAAAATACTGTGCAATTTTTGTAGTCTTGTATTAGTTAATATGAGGTCTTCCAACGTGGTAAAATAATAGTGGTTAAATAATCGGTCAGCCATAAATAATTTTCCTCGACATGCGTTCTATATCAACGGTATCCTCGTCACGAGCTTCACCATTGTCGTTTTCGATAAAGACTCAGCTTTTTTTCTGCAAGGACAGATAATGCCAATAGTTTATTACCATATCACCTACTTTTGACGTGGGTGATAAAGACCGCTATTCTAACTTGGTAATTGAGACTGTTAATTGGTTAGGTTAGAGAGTCTAGTACACTTACTTTAGAGTAGGTGAGAGATACAGTGTAGCAGAAGAAGGAAAGCCCAGATTAAATGAACCAACTATTCTCTTACGTCGACGTGTCAAATAGTTGACCATTAAAATACACAAGTCGTGTTTGGGACCAAACACGTGGCGTCGATTGCTGTCTCCTGCCCAACGCACGCAAAGACACAATTTAGTGTCGAAATGACGATTTTGTACCTCGTATTTGTTTGAATTGTTAAAAACAAATTATTAGTTCTTAATTTCCATTGAATATGTGTCGTTTTATGACGTAATAATATTTGAGGTTATAGTGTCAAATATCTCTTCACATGACGTATTTTTTCTTTCCAAAGTTTAGTATAATTTTTTTAGGAAAATGATTACGATGTATGATCATCATTACAATGACATAGATACATCAAAGATATGATAAATACGATAACTGTCAGATTAAACAAGAACAAAACTAAAGCCTAACTAAATCATGGTCTAAAATCCGACTAACTATAGCCTAAAGTTCAGTATAGTTATAGTATAATTAGGTTTATTGAAAGTCCCTTGTGATTGGGTTATCCTAAAAGGGTTGTTCTAAAATGTTATTCATGTTTTTTTCTTCACATTTTTTCTCTAAATTTTGTCTTGCAACGGGCGCCTATAACACAATGAAGAGGATCCTTTTAAACTATCATTCGCAATTTGTTATGAAGTTATTTTGACATTTTATTGAACTACCCTTTTAACGGGTTTAACGATCTAACATTTTACCATAGACTCTTCAAGTAGTCCCTTCTTTCTAGTGTCTTTGTTATTCTTTTTCAATCTCGTAAATATATCAACTCTTTAATACTTTCAACAAAAAAAAAAACTTTAATTTCTCATGAATTGATATCACAATTTTACACTGTCTACAATAATATTGACATATTTTAAAGTGATTTACAAAACATGATTTTTGTATCTTAAATGCTATTGTTCACTAAAATTGCATATCTATATGCAAGACCGTGAGAACTATCTTACATAAACAACAAATAATTTGACTTCAAACAAAAAAAATATATTTTGTATATATTTCTCAGTTCATTGGAAATTGATTTTGAATTGGATCAATGGAAGCTTAAAATACAAACTACGTGGGCTTCACAAAACGTATGACGACTCTTCAGCATAACAACAACAAACAAAACTTATGATAACTCTTCTCGAAACAAAATTGTGAAATAAAAAAGGGACAAAAACAACAACACACACTCCTTATAACGAGCTTCTGGAAGCTAACTTAACCATCACATCTAGTGTAACTGACCTCGCGGTAGACACGAAAAACACAAACTAAAAAATTTACATATGATCCAGTTCTTTACTCTTGGTTTTTTGTTACAAAGAGTTTTTCACTCATTGTTTGATTAACCTCCATGTAAACCACATTAGTTGAAACAAAAACAATCACATTGGAGACTCTAAAGTCTAAAGAAGCCAATACTAAAGAGAAAATGTATAGTTAATACTTGGTTGCTCAAGTGGTTGGAAGTGTTGAACTTAAGCAGTAATGTACCAATGATCGGTAATGACTAACCTAGATAGATCGGAAGTCCATTTCTAAAGAAGATAAATATTAGTATACATTTATAACAGTAGAAATGATTCTCACCATATTTGTGTGATTGGAGTAGCACCCTATCATCTCCTCTTACCCAAGATCCAAAAACAAATATTAAAATCGGAGTTTCCTTAAAAAGGACAAATTTGTCATACCCCTGATAAACGAAGGACATCAACGTCAAAATTCTTCTTAATTTTGGTTTCATCTCTTCACACTATTGTTTCTCTCTCTCCAGGAGAAAATGCAGAGAAAACTCGATTTTGTGAGAAATCTATGGATTTGAATTCTGGTGATTTTAGGGTTTTTTCCACTACAGTTCGTATCAACCAGTAAGTTCACTTCTTAGTTCCTTCCGAGTACATGCTTTGTTTGTATCTGAATTGAATTGAATTGAATGATTTAAGAAGATTGTGTAAATTAGGGTTTGGGTATACCTGTTTTCTCCTTTCGGTCTTTCCATGTTTGATTTTCGTACTGTTTATGTTGATTTAATGATCTTGTTAATGGGGATTTGGGGATTAGGGTATTTGATCAGTGATCTAGATAAAAGTTTCGTTTTTTTACTCTTTTATGGAGTTCGTTGATTTTTCAAACTTCAAGCTTGTTGTAGTTCTCAAGTTATCTCTGATTTGTAATTTTTAAGATATCGGTTGATTTCCAGTAGCTTGGGTTGGACTTCAATTTCCACAATTTTATGCTCAACTGGTGGTCTCTGAAACTAGGGTTTAATTTCCTGGGTACAGTAATTGGTGAAATAGCTTATGGCTTTGGTTTAATTAGTGAGAAAATTTTCCTTTTCATTATCTTTGAATCTTAATTTGCTTATTAATAAAGCATTTGGGGCTTCTTTCCTCTGGACTAGGTGTTAGTGTGTATTTGCACTCTGTTTTTATCATCCAATTGCTTACTTCATGAAAATTAGGTCACTTTTTTGTTTACCCTGTGTTCTACTTTAGTCACTGGTGAATTGAACTGTATTTGTGGTTTTTGGGTTACTGCCGCTTCTGAAAATAGGATGGCATCTGAAAGTATTTGATATCAGTTTGGTTTTCAACCCTCGTTTCTTCTTTACTTCCATTGTATTTCTAGTGTCTGTCTAGTGGTCTTGATGTGTTTTTTGATTTATATAGTTGGGTAGGGGATTGATAATTTATTGAAGGACTTTGACGGCATGCAATCAGCACCGAGGAATAAAAATCTATCAGAATCAAATTTACAAGGCATTCCACAGGCGTCAAACTCTTCTCAACCTTGGTGGCGTGGTTCTGTGTATAATAAAGATCCTTCCGGGGTTTTAAGGGAAAGCACATCAAAATCGTCTTCAATGGAAAATGCTGATGGTGGAATGGGTGCCAATTCTAGAGAATTACACAGCGATAGTGGTCTGAATGAAGAGGATGATATCACACAAGAGATGCAGACTAACATGTCCTCACAATCAGGTAAATGCCTTCCAAATGATGTGCTATTTATAGGACCTGCAAGATGTACTGTGGAATATTCTCGTGTCATTCCAAGTACAAGTTAGCTTATAAGTTTCAAATGACGGACAACCAATAATATGTGATAGGTTTTTTGAACCGTGAGTTCTCGTATGCGATTGTCTACCAAAACAAAGTGATACTAAAGGAGTCAGATGTGGAACTATAAATGCTACTGAGTGGATCAATTTTTTTTTTTTCTGTAGAGGATAAGTGTCTTCGTGTTGTGTGGTTAGATGCAGTTAGTCGTTTATACCTTATAATACCATGAAGGTTTTCCTTTCAGGACCAGATGGACACTATGGAAATGAAGACCAACGTCTGCACCATGTTGCATCTACCATGCCCCCAACGAGTGGCGAATACCTCATCCCACGTCCCCAATTTGAACTCGTCGGTCACTCGATTGTACGGTTATATCTCTTTGCAAACCGAAATTACAATTTTCTTGCATAATTTTCTGGTTTAGGGCACTGATTTTAGTATTCTGGCTCTGTATGAGATATTCTAACTGTTTCTAGCTTAGTACAGGCATGCACACAGTACCCATATTCTGATCCTTATTATGCAGGAATGATGACTGGTTTTGGTCCTCAAGCTCAGGTATGTAGCTTGTAACATTCCGATGAATAATAGTATCTTGATGTTATAATGGGTTTATTACATCAATATCGACCACGACTACAATGTCAAAAAAGAGAAAAAAATCAATCAATTACAGGTCACATTTCTTGATTTGAAACTAGCAGATTGGGCACATTCTCGTACATAGCCTCAATTATCGGTTTTCATTGAAATGTTCACGAATTGTATAGTGAGTTATTGAATAAAATGAAAATAGATGTAGTATGAGTTATGGAATTGGATTTTGCTCATTGTATTAGGTGCATCCACATTTAGTTGGTCTACGTCATACCAGAATGCCTTTGCCTCTTGAAATGGCAGAAGAACCTGTTTATGTAAATGCCAAGCAGTACCAAGGAATTTTGAGGCGAAGGCAGTCACGTGCCAAAGCTGAGCTGGAAAGGAAACTTATAAAGTCTAGAAAGGTGCGGACTGAACTTTTATTGGTGCATGTGTCCAGTTGCTTATTGCTCTGTTTGATCTTCAAGTTTATGAGTTGCTAGTGGTTTGCTTGTCTGAAGTGTACAGGGACAACATTTTATATTGAAGTTTTCTCATGGTAGCATGCAGGAATGTTGTTATCATGTATGCATAGAGCTTCTTTCTCATAGATGTAATTGAATCAATGTACCTGTTCCTTTTGTTACTTTGGGTCCATGTTTAGTTGGTGTGAATGCCTGAATGGACCGGAATAACAAGTGATTCCAGTGGGAAGTGATGTGAACGGAAAGGTTTCATGACGCGCATTACAGTTCTATAGTGCTTAGGAAAACCTACAAATTTGGGCTACGAGGTAGCACTTTGTGTAATATATTAGTTACTCCTTTTGGTGGTCTGCCTCCTACTTGGCTTGGTGGAGAATCCTTGTGTGCTATAAAGAGAGCCTATGGGAAGAGAAAGCTATGTACTATGTGCCATAAAAGGAGGCACCTTGCCTTACATATTCATTAGGCCTTTTGGTTAATCTGTCACCTATAATGCCTGGTGTGGTGGTCTACTGCCAGTCCATACCAAGATAAACACATACCTGGTGGAGCTAGGCTGAACAAAGCTACCTGGTCCGTAAACCAGGAAAGCTGTTGCTGGTAATGGTATTCAAATGGGTATTGCATTAGGAGTACACTCACAAAGGGGTATAGCCATTGAATAATATGTTGAAACCTTGTCAGTATCCTAATCATTGTGTGCTGAACACTAGACGTGAAATGTGATAACCAGGGAGGACCTGGGAATCGTATCCGGTTTCAACAGGCTAAAGAGCCCTTGAAGGTGGGTGGACCAAATTGAGGATACCAACGGCCATCTCGATGTGGATCTATTGATTCTACGCATCTACTAGGGGTCCTTTTCATAGCATCTCATGTGAGAATGTTAGAAGAAATGCAGGAGTTTTTGGGTTGTTTGGTTTGAATAGTTTCTTTAAAACTTTTGTTCTGTGTAGCTGGTTGTATGTCATTATTTTCTGTAGACATCTGATTGTAATATCTAGAAAGTTCAGTTACTGCCATTCCAAATTCTGTTTATGCAAGTTACTCTGCAAGGAAACAAACAAACAAAAGGAATTAATTAATGTGAACTTGTCTTTCTTCATGACAGCCATATCTTCATGAGTCTCGGCATCAGCATGCTATGAGAAGGGCAAGGGGCTGTGGAGGTCGCTTTCTCAACACAAAGAAACTTGAAAATGGAACAACACCATCTAAAGAGTTGGGAAGCTCGTTGGGTTCAAACTCTAATATGAACCAGAACTCCTCGGATAGTCAGAAAGAAGGGACGATGATACAGGACACACAAGAAGAACATTTTTACACTAACGGTGATGGTAAAAGCTATCAACGTAATCAAAACCTGCAATTTCATTCACTATCGAGTGAAAGGGGGGAGGAAGGTGACTGTTCAGGCCAGCAACGGGTAAGCATCCCGGTGAACCGGAACTCGAACAGGGCCCTTACCATCCAGTGAACCATTGAAAGGGACATGAAGGGTTCCTCGTCCAGTAATACTAACGGAGAGTAGGACCCTAAAAAGTTTCCTGGTTAGCTGATGTATCTCAGGCAATTCATTCTTGGCTTGGTTCTAATGTTTGTTGGGGGAAAGAGAAGAAGAAGAAGAAAGTGAGACTTTCAGTGGATTGTGGCTTCTTTTGTCTTCTTAACCTTTCCCCAGTTTGTTATTTTCTGTGTACAAATGAAAACTGATGTGGTTTGAGTAGAAGCTTAGTAGTAATGGAAGAGTTCAGAAAGTAACTGAAGGAACTCTTCCATTTTGTTTTCTTTACTGACATTGGTTTGAAGGTATTTTAGGTATGTTAAAGTACTCCGAATGGTTATTGATCACTTGTTGTAGGAGAGGTATATTTATCATCTGCATGTAGACCCAACTGTTTCTCCTTTATATAATCCCGTTATTGATCACTTGTTGTAGGAGAGGTATATTTATAATCTGCATGTAGACCCAACTGTTTCTCCTTTATATAATCCCATTTGTGAGCTCCCAAGTAGCGTCGCATCGGCTTGGGAGCTGGACTCAGATGGCCCTGCAGTCTGAACTTGACCCTCTAACCGATTCCACGACAAGCCAATAAACTCCAACTTAACCCTCTCTAACCGAGTCCACGACAAGCCATTAAACTCCAACTTAACCCTCTCTAACCGAGTCCACGACAAGCCAATAAACCCCAAGAACGCAGAACTGGGTAAACTGATTACTGCTATGAGATTCCCCAACCAACAAAATTGCAATATGTTATCCGGTATTTGTCTATAACACATCAATACTCAACAATCTGGTTACAATTTTGATATGATTTCTTTATTAAGAGGTGAAAACATAATTTTTTTCGGGATTCCAATTAAATACCAAAAGCTCAGTCACAGATATACTAGAGAAAGAAAAAAAGGAGACAACTATAATATACTGTGTTGTTCTACTTGGGCTGTGGTCTGTTTATCATATATTTTGATGATGATCTTGACCGGCATCCTCTTCCTCGACTGTAACTTCTTCCTGACCTGTAATTTCCTCTGTGTTAATCCCGTCGGTCTTTTCGTTTGGGTTAGTGTTTTCTTCTGGTGTTGCTGAATGTGTCTCTGTGGCGTTAACCACAGTTTCCATCATCCCCGATAAAGCTAATCTCGGGTTCCACTCAAGGACATCATCAATAATATTGGATACCCGCTTCTGGTACCTGCAAGCAGTTAAAACAACCCAATTCAGAATAACTAGCTAGAACAATGTTTCGCCAGTTGTATTAGAATATCAGTGTAAAAGATGAGATTTATGGGTGGTCCTGGTGCCTATCATTAAACTAGGCATAATTATTGAATTCCACAAATTGGTAGTGGGACTAGCCATGCCCAATCTCATTGGCGAACAATATCAGCACAAACATATCAAACTACAAAATGGAAGATCATTAGCTCTGCTAGGTTCGCAACAAACCTTGCTCTGGCAGCTTCATCGGGTGCGTGATGCCTTAGCAAAAGTATGACACCCGCAGCCACTGCTGCATAAAAGAGCCTCGATGTCCACTTGGGTCGCTCTTCTTCATCTTTTTTGGGCCAAAACTGGAACAACTCTGACAACGTTGTCTCTTCCGCAAGGATATTAGGGAAAATCCAAATTCGTTTTCCAAGCAAGACCCATAGAAAACCAAAAAGTAGACCTCTCACTGCAAAGTAAGGAATAAGTTGTCAAGAACTAACAGACCAAATTCACATGAAGAATATCACAAGTTGTTTTTTTCAGTATATATGCACGCAGTCACAATAGGTCCCAGTGTGGAAATTGTTTGATATATGATCACGAAAAACAGAAACTGAGATGGTAAACTCATGCTTTAATGCTATATTGCCTAAATATTTTTATGCAATAGACTATGAAGAAGAAAACATAAACAAGTTAATTTCTTTCAACAAGGTCATAGAAAAAAGCAATTAGGCCATGAAGCATGAACAACTTGAGAGAATCGATATCCAACGGTTAGAAAGAAAATAACCGAGAAATGCAACAAACATTAAAATTCAAGAAGTTCATCGAATACCTGAAAGCAGAGTGAATATAAGTAGAAGGAGCCCAGCACAAGTATACAATACTAGCAGTTTGCACTGATGGGGGAAGACAGGAAACAAACAAATAGCTAGGGTCACCACAGGCCAAACAAAAGAGAGGATTGTCTGCCACAAAGGACGGCGTTTTACAAACGTCCAAGCAAAAAAAGCATCGTTTTCAGAGAATACTTGATCCTGTAACACGTATAAATGTGGAAACAGTGTTAAAAGTGTGAGGAACAGATAAACGGTAAAACAATAACATGAAAAGTTGTTTGAAGAACTAAGGCCAAAAGTAAACAGAGTCTACCATGGGGGGCTAATAGAACTTACAGGAAATATTTCCAAGTGTGCTGGCCAGGTGGATAACTTCTTTTTCCCTGGTCGAACAGTTTTCACCACTCTATCACACCGTACTAAAAGATTCCTTCCTAGTAGAACGTCGGCAATCTCATCTGCTTCTAAGGTTTTATCGGTTTCCAATACGTCCTTGAGCTCTGGATGTTTTGTCAAAAACTTCACAAAGTCCTTCCCTCTGAAGTACTCCACCCTTGTTTCCTGTAATACCGCCCATCTAGACTCTAGTTCCTTATGATCCCTCACCTTTTCAGAGAACAACTGAAATAAATCTTTCTCTGCAGCTTTCTTCTAAATAAACAAGAAAATGAGAGATAAATAAATAATGGTATCTAAGACAAAGAATGAAATATCTCGAAATCACATGCCCATAATATTTCAAGAGAAAGAAAGGGGAAATTTAAGTGTTAAACATAATGAGAATAGTTAGCATTACAAATGCAGTTAATGAAATCCACAATTTTCAATGTTAAAATAAAGACTGCTTAATGAAGTGCTAAAAGCTCTAGAATGGCATTCCAGGTTGCAGTGAGACAATCAGAGAATCCACCCTGACATGAACGGAAACAATATTTAGAGAGATAGGAAATCGGTGTTCGCTGACTTTGAAAAATATAAATTACTATCCGAAGAAACAACAAATGGATAATAAGATGGCGAAACTAAGTATCAGTAGATGCGGGCTAGACTGAGAAGTTATTATCTTCTTTTTTCGGGTGAGGAGAAAGGGCTTGTTGTCCCACACTGCACAGGGACCTTGTGGCCAGTTTTGGGATATAAGTGATTCTATTCTTATACAGCTCTTCTTCTCAAAAAAATATTCATTGACATTTTCAGAAAGATGTATCAGAAGAAATAATGAAAACTAAAACACCCATGAATCAGAAAGTAATAAACCAAAAACCGATCAAATTAGGGATGTTAAGGTAATCACCTTATATCCAATAACCATGAACTACAATTGCATTGTTCAATGGTCAATTTCATTATATCCCTAGAAGAGACCATCATCAACCCGATAACGATTTTCAGAATCAAAGATTTTCTTACAACCTAGGTCCAATTTATCAGATAGCAAACAAATTAATCTAAATTTTGAATTTGATCCTCATAGGTAAGATAAGAAACCTAAACTACATGACATGTGAGATTTCAACAAACCATCAAAACCCTACAATTTCAAACACCCAAATACACAAAATCAATCTGAATCAACAAAAACGACAATTTCTAAGATTTAAATTGCATTTCACATTCAACAATTAAAGAAGATCTGAAATCAGAAAAAATGCATAAACCCAAAAATGGTAAGAGAGAGAGAGAGGAACAAACCCTAGGTGGAGTATCGTTGTTAGAATCTCGTGTACCATTCTGAAGAGCTGCTGCTCGTCGGACTCTTTTCTTATCTGCTCCAGATTTCGCCATCTTTCTTCTCTCTCTCTCTCTCTCTGTAGTTTCTCTGTCTGAGGAAAAAAACCCTAAATGTACGGAAAGGATCCTTAATAGTAAAGTCGGATCCTTTTAAGATTAAATGAGAATTGAAAGATTTACCAACCCCCTTTGCCCTAACGGTGGCACTTACAGATTTCGTGCCCCTTCGCGCCTTGCTTCTCCTCTCTCTCTCTCCTCGCTTTTTGCCTAATTACAGAGAGATGAAATGAGATTAGGGTCTGTTTGTTTGATTGGTTTAACAATAAGATTTGCATGTGATATTCTTTCTTTAAATACGAGTTACCCAATCACGTGCTCATTCGAAACTCCACTTTGACTCTTTGATGTTCCCATAAGTGGGTAACTAATCACATGCTCACGTGACCATTACTTCCTCATTCACATTTTCTCAAAAAAATTCTAGTTTGTTAAAATTTTTTTTTTTTGTTGAAAGTAGTTTGTTAAAAATTGGTAGGATTATAAACAATCAATTAGATGAGAGAAAAATTTCATCAAAAAGAAAATTAGATGAGAAAAAAATTATGATTTGTTTAGAAGAACAAACATAAGTAGGAGAACATTTTTGTTTTGGAATTTGCTTAAGAAATCAGTTTCTTGGTTTAATCAGCAAACAAAAAAGTCAAGGAGTCAACTTTCCGAATGAAAGGCAAAAGTCCAGCAGATTCGGCAATGCATTTAAAGTCTTATCTTAAGGTAGTATATCTACTCGGAAAATTAATCGATTTTGTGATGAAAATTTAGTACTATAATTTATCAATTATTGTTAAGATATACTAATAAAGACCTTAATATGACCTCAAGATATGTAGTTGTCCTTATGACATAGTCGTGGTGACTTGTGAATCCTAATGTCTTAACTGGTGGTTATAGTGCATTATTGCTTATCTAAATTTACGATGTATTGCATTTCATGACGTAGCAATGTCATTGAAATGTAGTGACTTTTGAAACCCAATCTCAAAAAAAAAAGAATTGTTTTAATTCCCACCTAATAGACCATAAAATAAGATTTGATTTGATTTTAACCTAGATCTTACATTGTTCACCCCGTTAGTATCTTTTTTCCCAGTGGGAGGCTAGGGGAACACAATTTTGTTTAGAGGTATTTATATTTTAGTCAATCATATTTGACCTTAATTGATATTAAGGGACAACTTAAATTTTGTCCTAAAAGACATGTTTGACTTTTCACTCAGAATCTTATAAACAGAAGGAGAGAAAAATAAATCGGCAGTGCCTATTTCATATTATATACACAAGGAGAGCAAGTAAAGTTAGGGCCTTCATCATAAAAAAAAAAAAGTAAAGTTAGGGCAGATTTGCTAAGGCAATTTGGTTCAACTATAACGTGAGAACTGATCAGATTAGCTCGACTAATCAATGGATCATACAATGGAAAACACTCAAGGAAGATACTATCAACCTATATGCCAAAATACTATGGTATATTTGGAAAGCTAGATGTGATAATTGTTTTAACACGAACAAAAAGAATCCTCCACAAATCATAGAACAAATCAATAATGCGAATATAACGCCTCTCAAGTTTGAGAAAGCCACCAATAACATATGCAGGAAAACAAAGAAGAAACAAAAATGGAGACCTCCATCGACACCATATTTAAAGCTTAATGTTGACGCCTCGTTCACAAAAGTCGCAGAACCAGCAGGAATAGGATGCATTATTAGAGATGAAGATTCGAATTTCATTATAGCAGCAGCCAATTCAGTTCGTAGCCAACATGCGGAAGAATGTGAAGGATTAGCTATACTTACAAGTATGCAATGGGCGATACAATTAAATATCTCTCACGCTCATATAGAAAGCGACAATCAAGCTATCATCAATCACCTCAATGGCCATAATACTGCTCTACACTGGCAATCTATGAAGATAATACAACAAATTCAATCCTTTAAAAATAATTTCGAAGGAATCAAGTTCACTTACGTTCGTAGGGAAGGCAATGCTCCAGCTGATGCGTTAGCAAAATGGGGAAGAAGATATGGAGAAAGGAAAGAGTGGAATTCAGTACCGTCTTTTGTGTCGCCTTTACTCTAGTAGTAGATGTAGTAAAGATTGTAAGGGGTAGTTTTATTTCTCTTCTATGTTTGTAGTACGCTAGTTTTTTTAATGCTATGCTCTTTCATCAAAAAAAAAGTTAGGGCAGATAGTTCAACAAAAGAAATGTAAAGTTAGGGCAGATGTTAACAACGTCCTCATTATTGCTATTAGGGCCTTTTGTTAAAATTTCTAAAAAATTGTTAAAAGTGCAATCACAAAGCAACCACTCCTCCATGTTTGTGTGTGACGTTCCAAGTCCTAGCAGTTATCGATATTGTCTCCGTTTTAACCACTTCACACAAGTACGAGATTTTGATCTTGGCGAAGGTCCACGAACCTCCCCAAAAGGCCCCGACACACACCAAGCTTGAGCGTACACCTATAGTCCAGACTCCAGACACTCTCGTGAGGCTCGAAATTGGTAGATTCTAACATATTTTGATTGACAAATTTTACGTTCTTTCTAAGCTTGAGCGTACACAATCCAACATAACTTGAAACTCATTCCCATTTACTTCTTCCACAGTTCTCTATTGCTTAGACCCTAAAATCACAATTTTATTTCTCTAAGTTCGAGCTTTGTGGAATAGATCTTTAAAACCCCTGAGTTGAGATCATCTCTTGAGCCTTTATTTCTTTCTAAAGTCGCCGCGAGACAAATCTAAACTGGGTGATCTCAATAGTTCTATTTGGGGTTTTAGTCGAAATCAGTTGAGGAGTCTACAGAGGTTGAAAGAAGATGTGCTCCAATGCTTTTTATTTGAAAATTTGGTCGGAATCAGTTAATTTTAAGCTCACTTGCTTTATTTGGTTGATTTTGAAAAAACATTATCTGTTAGGACCAACGGTGGGTTGAAAGTGTTTTTTAAAGTAAAAAACAGGTCGGTTCCAACCGATTTTGGTTCACAAAGTCGGTTGAACCTTACCACCACTACTGAATAGGCTTGAAACCGAAAGACTCAAATAAATTCAAAACCGTCTCCAATCTAGTGAACGGGAGGCGCTAATAAGTATGATGGTCAAAATAATTTTACCACCGCGTTTAAACTTCCCTAAAATTTCTTATGGTGAAATATTGCCACATGGTATTGTTTCCCTATCCTAATGGGATTGGGGTTGGATGTCCATATAACTTCATCATCGGACTCCCACTTGAATAAGTATTGCTAAACTGTTACAAACTAGAAAATAGAAAGTCTAATCCTCTTACCGGCAATGCAAATTCACCTCCATAAATACCCCCCCACTTCACCTCCTATCTGCTCACTACACATCTCTCAACTTTCTTTCTTCCTCTACAAAAATTATTAGAAGAATGGTCCATCTGATGAGTAGTTTCCTTGCTTGGTTTATACTACTGTTAGCAGTAAGTGGGGTAATGATCAGTACTACTACTACTGCTGGAAATACTAATGAAGAAGGAAGAAATTCATGTATAACTTCAATTTTCAATTTTGGAGATGACATATCGGATACAGGCAATTATGTGTTACAAAATCAAGAATTAACCGTGAATTCTGCATCATCATCTCCTCCTCGCCCTACTAACCTCACCTGGGATCAAGTCAATCGTAGTCCTGATGGTGTTCATGAAGACATGAGTTTCCTTCATGGTTATATTCGTCCCAATCGAACTTATGGGGATGTTCACTCTCTTCCTTATGGCATCACTTTCTTCAACAAGTCCTCTGGACGTTTCTCTAATGGTCGTCTTATCATCGACTTCATGGCTGAAGCTCTAGGTCTCCCATTCCTACCACCTTATTTGGCTGGAGATAAGCCTGAAGATTTCAAGAGCGGTGCAAATTTCGCAGTCATCGGAGCTACTGTTCTTGACAATGAAGTTGCCAACTTGTCGTCATATGCACCTACAACTAAGAGTTCCCTGGGTGTTCAAATAGAATGGTTCAAAACCCTGCTCCCGTCTTTGTGTTCTAACTTCATAGAATGTCAGCAATATTTTGGAAGTTCATTGTTTCACCTCGGAGGAATTGGTACTTACGACTATACTTTAGACAAAGACAGTAGTGAACTCCAAAATATGGTTCCTAGTGTGGTTAGCAAAATTACTGGTACCGTTAGCGAATTAATATCTCTAGGAGCAACTCAAGTAATGGTGGCAGGATTAATCCCAATCGGGTGTCTTCGTAGAGCTCAATACAACTACCCTCATGAACATGTCTATGATCAGAATGGGTGTATTTATGAATTAAATCAAGTTGCTGATCATCACAATGCACTCCTCCAGTTCACTATTCAACAACTTCGTGAGCTATACCCTCATGTCAACATAATTTACGCCGATTATACTTCTGCATCAATGCGTTTCATTAACTCAAGACGTGATGAATTTGGATTTATAGAAAATAAAGATACACTTTACGTAGTTTGTTGCGAAGCAAGAGGGTTGGACGCATACCTCTATGAAAATAATGCAGAGACGTGCGAGATGAACAATGTTTGTAAGAATCCAGAGAGTTATATAATGTGGGATGAAACACATATGACTGAAGCTGCTTATCAATTAATGGCTTCTGGAGTTATTTCAGGCACCTTTACCGTACCATCTTTTGACCTGTCTGCTAGGAAGTGTATTTCATCACATTAATAGTTTTATTTGATTTATCTTTGTCGTAGAAACAATAGATTTTACTATGTGTCTATGTAGTGAATCTTTTATGTTTTTTTCTGAGACTTGCGTAACTAAATTGGATTAAATATATTGAAGTTATTTTTATTATAATCAATTCTTTGTTCTTGTTTTTATACTCGATTTTTTTTTATACTTGAGCATTGTCGGATTAGACAGTAGTCACACTGTAACAATGGACTAAAAAGCCTAATATTTGCAAGGGCATATGAGGCTATGGGCTGATAATTGGTATAAATGTTAACACTTAATTTAATCATAACAGTTATATATTTTTAATGGGTTTTTATTGTATTTGAAAAAACTTCATATACTAATAGAAAAGAAAGAAGGGGGAAGATGCGGAAAAATATAGGTCCTTTAATGTTTGGAAAGTCGAAGTATAAGGTTTGGAAAATTCCTTGTCCAACTATTGGTACGCGAGTGACTCAGATCGTTTTTAACAATTTCGTTTTGATTGCATTTGGAGTGAATTGTAAGAAACTTGTTTATGTTTTATGTTAATCACCAAAATACTGATATAGAACTTAATATTTTGCTTATACCATTAAACCCTAGTGTAACAATCAAGTAAATCTTTCTACATCCAAATCGTATTTAAAAAACTGTCTTTCTGAGAGTTATATCTAGTTGTGTTCTTAAATGATAAAATTCGAGTCCTGGTTTTTCTTGTGGATAGATATACATCTGATCACTCAACTAAAGTGAACTTCTCAGAATTATCTCAAGTTAATATTGGATCGACCAGACATATCATATTCTACCTAAAGAACAATCACAACTTCAATCACTTAGATTTCCAACCATTTAAGTAATTATGACAAAATTAAGTTATTAATAACAGCAAAGTCTAGTAGACTAATCAAACTCAAATAAGACTTTTGCAATAAGAAGAAATTGTACATGGACTTGGAATACCATAAACTCTCAACAAACATTTCACTCAAAACTTCAACTCTCAAACACTATCATCAATGCCCTAAAAAAGAGAGATATATAATGTGGGATGAAACACATATGACTGAAGCTGCTTATCAATTAATGGCTTCTGGAGTTATTTCAGGCACCTTTACCGTACCATCTTTTGACCTGTCTGCTAGGAAGTGTATTTCATCACATTAATAGTTTTATTTGATTTATCTTCGTCGAAGAAACAATAGATTTTACTATGTGTCTATGTAGTGAATCTTTTATGTTTTTTTGTGAGACTTGCGTAACTAAATTGGATTAAATATATTGAAGTTATTTTTATTATAATCAATTCTTTGTTCTTGTTTTTATAGTCGATTCTTTTTATACTTGAGCATTGTCGGATTAGTCAGTAGTCACACTGTAACAATGGACTGAAAAGCCTAATATTTGCGAGGGCATATGAGGCTATGGGCTGGTAATTGGTATAAATGTGAACTTGATTTAATACATAGCAGTTATATATTTTAATGGGCTTTTATTGTATTTGAATTTTTTTTTTTTTTTTTTGATGAAGAGTGTTTGAAAAAACTTCATATACTAAAACAAAAGAAAGAAGGGGGAAGATGCGGAAAAATATAGGTCCTTTAATGTTTGGAAAGTCGAAGTATAAGGTTTGGAAAATTCCTTGTGTAACTATTGGTACGTGAAAGACTCGATCGTTTTTTAACAATTTCGTTTTTGATTGCATTTGGAGTGAATTATAAGAAACTTGTTTATGTTTTCTGTTAATCACCAAAATACTGATATAGAACTTAATACTTTGCTTATACCATCAAAACCCTAGTGTAACAATCAAGTAAATCTTTCTACATCCAAATCGTATTTACAAAACTGTCGTTCTCAGAGTTATATCTAGTTGTGTTTTTAAATGGTAAAATTCGAGTCCTGGTCTTTCTTGTGGACAGATATACATCTGATCACTTGACTAAAGTGAACTTCTCAGAATTATCTCAAGTTAATATTAGATCGGATCGGCCAGAGTCCAGACATATCATATTCTACCTAAAGAACAAACACAACTTAAATCACTTAAATTTCCAACCATTTAAGTAATTATGACAAAATTAAGTTATTAATAACAATAAAGTCTAGTAGACTAATCAAACTCAAACAAGACTTTTGCAATAAGAAGAAATTGTACGTGGACTTGGAATACCATAAACTCTCAACAAACATTTCACTCAAAACTTCAACTCTCAAACATTAACATCAATGGCCTAAAAAAGAAAACAAAATCATTCCTTTCCAAATACCAAGTAAAAGTCAATATGCTTGTTCCAACTCCTTCGAAACCCTTTCCAACAAAAAACCGATGGTGGGCATGCTTTTTTTTTGTGAAGCAATAAAATATATACTCATATATCTCCATTAGAGACACATACTATCGCCCAACAACTTCACAATAGTGGGTATCTCTATATACTATATATTGTAAATATAAATTATTAACTAATCATTCCATGATCATCCTCGAGATTCGATTTAAAGTTTTGAATCTCAAGAAACCATATATAGGTTGGTTCATCTTTGATAGGTGGCCTTCCAAGTGCTCTCATCAAATTAGCTACTTCAAGGACTCTAGCTACTTTTGTTCCAATAACCATACGTCCGTAGTCAAAAGATCATCTAGTTCTAAACTTTCAAACTTCACATAGTATTCTAACAGATGTGCATATTGAATCATCACCAAAAGTAAAGCCCTCAGTCATTTTTCGATGAAACTATAGCCCTCAGTTGGATTGATTAAAAGGATTGATGCATATGTTTTGGATTAAAGTTCACTAAATTTAGGGGTTCTGACGTTCTGTTTAACAAATATGTCGAAGTATTGAAAAGAAGTAAAAAAAGCAACTAACATTTCATATATATTTTTCAGGTCCAAAAAGTACAAAGACTAAAATATTTTTTGTGTATTTAAACTCTAACTTTATATAACTCTTAATTGTGATGTCGGATTTCTAATTTATATACTTAGAGAGGGATTTCTCGTTATCTTTCTAACAAGATCCACTTTCAATATCTATAGAAACGTCTAAGAAAGAACAACGTTTTTTCTCTTTTTTACCGTCATTTCATCTGCAAACTGAGTTTGCAACATTTCTTTTGAAAATCAAATTTGCTTTTGCAATATTGCATTGTAAACTGAGTTTGCACAAATTTATTACTGCAAACTGGATTTGAAAGAAAATTATGCAACGTTAACAAAACTAAAACGTACATACAACAAAGAGACAACTGATTTAAGAATGAAAAAAAAGTAGTCCGGATTCATAAAAGATAATTTATTCTTGATTAGTGATTAGTTAGTATCGGCCATAAAGTGTATTAGAAGAAAGAATCTACTCAGGGTTATTAAACTCATTTTAATCTAACATCAACAATAACACGTGCTTATCTTTTAACGGTTGATTGATATGTTTTAGTCTTGGCACACACGTGTATTTATCCTATTAGATGATTAACCTAATAACAGATGGCATCAACGTCAAACTTCCAATGTTGAATATTGATTATCACAAAGATGGCCCTAGTTTATTTTTATTTTTTTGATGAACTTAGGCTTTATGCCTTCTTTATTCATTAATAGCAATTGTTTCATTAGTAATCATCTATAAGTTTAGAGCTCTTACAATGTAATTGGGTGGTTCATCTATTCCCCACTCACCACTAACTTGAGTAGCTAAAGTTTCTTTTGCTAAACAATTTGCAATATTGTTGTGCTCTCTTGAAATGTGATAGAACTTTACTTTATCCATGTATCTTGTTTCATCCCTAATATCATTGATAATGTTTAGGATTTGCCAAGGTACATGATTATATTCAGTTTCACATGCATGTATGACAGTCTGCGAGTCCCCTTGTATGATTACTTTCCTCATTAGTAATCTTTTAGCAAGTCGTAGTCCGATCAAGATAGCTTTTGCTTCTGATTCAAGAGCACTACTTGCCATATAATAATATGTTCTACCTGCCATGAATGCCCCTTAAGAGTTTCTAATAACAACAGCCGAAGCTCCTTCATCATATTTGAAAGCTCCATCAACGTTAATTCGAACTTCATCTTCTAAAATATTTGTCCCTTGAGCATGTTGTGGTTGTTTGAGACTATTATCTTCATTAAGTGAATCTTCTGTTTCTTTCATGTATTTTTCATAGGTTATGAACATGTCAACTGCTTCTTTAATTGTGGTTGTAGCATCCAAGTAAGCACTTTGAAATATCCTGTTTCTAGCCTTCCATATTGCCCATATGAGGTTAGCACTAAGCTTTACTCCTTCATCATCTCCTTTATTATTTACCCACTCTTTAACTGTATCTTGCGTAGTTTTATTTCCCTCAAATCGATATCCTAAAGGAGACCGAAACCAAACTTTTTTGGCAAATTGACACTCTTTGAACAAATGATTAACATCTTTCTCGACCATATCACACATAGGGCATAACATAGTTTCTGAGTTCGTAAACCGCAAAGCTTTGGTTTTCGGTGGAATTGCGTCGTTCAAGATTCTCCATATGAACATTTGCACCCTCGGCATCACCTCCAAATTCTTCCAGAGTTTGAGCCATGTGAAATCAGTGTTATTACTTGTATTGACCTGCGAACTAGAGGGACATTTCATTATTATCGATTTATATAATGATTTAGAGATAAACATACCTTTCTCATTAAATACCCATATCATCTTATCTTCATTTTCCGAGTCCCCCAATTGAATTTTAAGAATTTCTCTAGCCGAGTACCTATCAAAGACTATTTCAACCAAAGTTCGCTTCCATATTTTGCTGTTTTGATCTATTAACTCGTGCACTTTAAATCAGATTTTGGATATCTCCCTCGTCTTCATTCTTACCTGGTTTAAACCCGTTAATAGTAGGACCCCATGGCTCCTCCCATATTGAGAAGCTCCATCACCTATGCTAATGCATCTTCCCAATTCAATTTCCTTTCTCATCTCAAGCATGCTTTTCCATGTGTTTGTTGCATTTGATTTACAAGAATAAGACCAGAAATCTTCTTGTTTAAGGTATTTTGCGGTCAATAATCTGGCCCATAGTGCATCTTTTTCAGTTAGGAATCGCCATACTAGTTTTTCCACCAAGGATTTGTTCACGATTGCCATATTACGGATGCCCATCCCTCCATTTTTCAGATCCCTCTGTAGTTTCTTCCAACTTATATAATGCATTTTTTTCACATCTCTATCATGCCCCCACCAAAAATTTCTTTGATACTTCTCTATGTCGTCTAGTACCTTTTTAGGAGCTAAATTGGTAGATAGAAAGTAAACAGGGATCGTAGAGAATACATTCTTGATTAGAGTTGTTCTCCCTGCGTGTGATAGTGAATTCCTTTTCCAACCCGCCAATTTAGTCGATTATTTCTGCAAAATAAAATCATATGAACTGCATTTGTGTTTGGGTTTAAGTAAGAAGTTTCCCAAGTACTTGTCGTTTTGTTTCATTTCCTTCACACCTAGTGCATTCATCACCTCAATTTTTCTATGTGACAGATAATTTTTGCTGAACTGTATAAACGATTTATGATAATTGGTTTGCTGACCCGAAAACGCTGCATATTGAACTAACAATTCCTTTAGGTGATTAATGTTCTCATGTGAGGCTTCGCCAAAGAAAAATAGATCGTCTGCAAACATGAGGTGGCTAACCGAAGGTGCATATCTATTAACCTTTAGTCCATGATATAAGCCTGCACTTTCATACTGATATGCTAACTTGGTTAGTGTTTCCGAACAAAGAATAAACAAATATGGACTAAGGAGACATCCTTGTGTCAAGCCCCTCTCACTTTTAAAGTTCCCTTTTGGCCTCCCATTTATAAGTACAGAATAAGAAATCAAACATACACAATTCATAATCAAGTTATGTAGCTGACCCACAATACCAAATCTGGTTAGAACTTCTCTCAAAAAATTCCAATTGACTCTGTAATATGCTTTTGCCATGTCTACTTTGAGAGCAAAAGTTCATTCTTTTGCTGTTGTAGTCTTTAAAAAATGGAACATTTCTTGAGCAACAGTTAAGTTGTCTGATATTTATCGGCCAAGTACAAAGGCATTCTGCACCGAAGATATCATACCAGATAGTAATGGTCTAATCCGATTTGTAATGATTTTCGTAATTACTTTGTAAAGTACATTGCATAGGGCTATTGGGCGAAAATCAACCGGATTCTCAAGAGACTGTATCTTTGGTATTAACGCAATGTATGTGTGGTTTAGAGTACTTGGAAGGCTTCCTCTTTGAAAAATATGTTGGATTTGATTGGTTACCTCGTCGCCTACCACATGCCAGCATTTCTTATAAAATAAACTTAGGAATCCATCTGGTCTTGGAGCTTTATACGATTTCATACACTTTAGAATAGTCCATATTTCTTGTTTGCTCGGAGGTCTGCTTAACTGGTTGCTCTGCTCATCTCTTAATGGGTGTTTGGCTACAACTAGAGAGTTTGGTAGAGTAATTGCCTCTTCCTCCCTTGTGAACCTGAAAAAATGATCAGCAAATCTATTAGCAATTTTAACTGGATCTGCTGTCCAGTTTTGATCTTCCATTTTGATGGCAAATATATCATTTTTTTTCCTTCGGTTCAGTACGGATAGGTGGAAAAACTTGGTGTTTTTATCATTATCTTTAATCCATTGTTTTTTTGGCTCTTTGACTCCAGAATTTCTCCTCCATGCTATATAGTTCAGCAAGTTTGGTTTGTACAATTCTCTCTTCTTCTATTGATTTTGCCGTTGGTAGTCTCTTTTGAATCTCCAATAAGCTGCTCTTTTGTTTCTCAATTTGGTGGAATATGTTGCCTACCTTGTTCCTGCTCTAGTTCTTTAATCTATTAGCTAGTTTTGGTAACCTATCTGTAACTCCTCCTCTTAATTCATTCTATTCATTTTGCACCATGTTCTCAAATTCTTGATGTTGTAACCAATGGGATTCAAATCTGAATGGTGGCTTACCTTGCGGTAGACTCCTATTTAGTTTCAGTATGATAGGCGCGTGGTCACTATCAAATCGAGGGAGATGTTTTACATGTGCCTCAGGAAATCTGATCCTCCAATCCGAAGAAGCTAAAGCCCTGTCTAATCGTTCTCTTATGTGTTCTGATGCTTCTCTGCCGTTTACCCATGTGTAGGCCGGTCCGGAATATCCTAAGTCCATTGAGTCACAATCAGATATCATATCTCTAAATTGATTTATTATCCTTCTATTTACTCCATTACCTCCCCATTTCTCCCTGCTTCATTGGATAGCATTAAAATCCCCTAGCGCACCACGGTTCAACGATTTGGGTGTGAAAGCATCTCAGGAAGTCCCAGAATTTCTCTCTCGTGTGCTACTGGTGGACCATATACTCCTAATAGACTCCATGGTTGAGAAGTACCCACTGTCTTGATGCGACAATGTATGTGATTCTGTGAAGAGCCAACAATATCTATCTGACTGCTATCATCCCATATCAACCATAGCCCACCACTCAATCCTATTGAAGGTACAAAATGATAGTTTTTGTAAATTAGCTTCTTGATCTATTTTCCTAACGAATTTAGTGACAACTTTGTTTCAGACAAAAAAACAATGGACGACTTAATTGCCAGGAGGAATGAATTCAATGTGTTAATAGTTGAGGCATTCCCCAAACCTCGACTATTCCAGCTGAGTACTAACATTGAGTTAGCGGCCTTGAAGGGCTGGCCGCCATTGCCCTATTTTCATCACTTACCAATGTCAATTTCCGGCTTTTTTTTCCTTGCATCTGTTTCTTCTTCTTTACTTTGTGAGGTTCTGTCATGCTTCCCATTCCCTTTTTTTTCTTTGATTATTGAGTTGGTAATGGAAGTGGAATTCCTTGCTAGCCTTTTCCACCTCTGTTTTTTATGGCTATTTACCATTTGATTTTCTAATTTTCCTTTTTGTGTACCCTGCAGTTTTCTCACCTCAAGCAGTTCCAAATTTTCCAATTGAAACTTTCTACTGTGTCCAGAATTTATTTGGGCCTTGATAAGTTTGGGCCCAACCCATGTTCCATCTTTATTTTTTTTGTTGTTGAAGTGTTCCATCTTTAACAACTAATATATTTTTAGGTTTAGACCCTTTGTTACTTTTTGTTGTTGTGTTTATTGGTTGTTCTTCCTCAATCTCCATTGAATCTTCCTCTCTTGTAATCAACTTTCCATTTAAATTCTCCACAATTTCCTCGATAACATTGTTTCCATTTTTATTATCCTTTTTACTTGATTTATGGACTGAATTATCTCCCTCTGAATTATCTCCCGATTCTTCTCTTCCTATTATCAATAAATTTGGAATGTTTCTTGATTTGCTCAATCTTGATTGATCTCCACTCGATTTTGCTAGATTCTCCCTTCCGATTGGTTGAGTTTTCCAATGAGTTTCATTGCCAGGCGTTTGTGATCCTCTCTCTTCCTTGCCTATAGCTAGATAATCTGCTTTTATTGAATCATCCAATCTTGGTAGTAGAAGTTGTTTAGCTTTATCCTGGATTTCTTTTGGCCAATCATCTGATATAGCTTCTCTAATATCCGATCTGGTTTTGCAGGTTTTCAATTGCTGCCCTAATTTCCCACAATAATGGCAAACTTTGTTTAATTTCTCGTATTTGACTTTAATTTAACACCGTCTTTCGTCCGTCAAAGTTACTGTGAGATTTGTGGGCAAAGCTTCAGTGATATTTATTTGAACTCTAATTCTTGCATATTTCCCCCATTTTACTACATCTTCATTGATTGGTTTCATGGCCCCTAATTTGTCCCCAATTTTATTGACTGCCTCCTTGGTTAAGTATTCAATTGGTAAGCCATAAATTTGTATGTTGAAATCTGTTTTATCAAATCTATAATCTCTTGGTAATTTGTTTGCACAACACTCTCTATTAGAATCAAATCATCCCGTATATACCATGGGGATTTGTCTTCAACATCCTTTTGATCTGTCTTCTTCTCACGTTGTATTAGATAGGAGCCTTCATAAAACTCCTTGATGCTTATTTTACCTGATGGTTTCCATATGTTCTTCAACATGTCCTTCAACATGTCCTTCAATGTAAGTATACTAGAGGCTTTTCCTGAGAGTAGTTTTGTTGCCAAAGTTTTACGCCATTCATCTTTACTTTTTGTATCTGTTTTTGTAAATATGACTTCTTCCTGATCTGTCTTCCCCATTAGATTACTCATCAGTTGCACAATGGATGCATACTCCTTTTCTTCCATTGTTCTTTGTTGTGAATCTTCGTCTTCGTCAGAGATATTTTTTGAGTGGGAACCTTTTGTTCCAGTAAGAAAGCCACTCATGGCGTAGAGATACTTCCCTTTATTTTATTTTTATTTTATGTTAAACCATGAAATATGTTAGAAACTAATTGAGCTTCACAAAGTCAACATTTGGTAGCTCAAATGATGGATAATGTTGATATAAATTCCAAAACTCTCTAAATCTCAGACACGATTCTCAGAAGACTTGGATTCCACAGTTTATTGAACTTGGATTATAAAGATATAAATAAAGTTGTTGGACTATAGAGTGCAGATCATAGTTTAGTTTTGTTATAATGCCGTTCTTATAGGAATTCGAAAAAGAATTGAGTCTCACACAATTAAATAAGGCTTCCAAAAAATATCAGAAGAGATTTAGGTGTTGTTTGTTTTTTAACATTTTCAGATCTGAAATCTGAATTTTAACCCAATTTAGATTTCTGTCGTTTGTTTTTAGCAAAATCTGAAATTTCGTCTGAATTGATTACATGTTGGCTAAATAAATGCCCAAACATTTCAGACTTCAAAACAAGTCTGAAAAAAAATTCAACTTCTGAAATGTTGTTGAATGACGCTTATGCCTCCGTAATCTAAGAAATTTCTTATACCATTTTCAGAAATTTTACCCCACCTACAACCACCGGCGACCACCACCACAAACAACACCACCAACATAACAATTCCACCAGCATAACAAAGCCACCAACATAACACCACCACAAGTCAAAACAAGAAACGTTACGATTTCGAACACACCCTGACCGCCACCATAATAGACACCATGGCTGCCACAAGAAGGGCTTTATGAACCCTTGCCGACCACCACCACCAACATGAATAGCTTTGTGGACTGTTGCCGGATCATCTTGTTCGAAACCCTCACCAGATCCGGCGACGATCTAACTATGGCTAATCTTCGTGTAGAGAGAGATAGAGGGGGAGAGCAAAAACAACAACAGTTACCACTCCATCTTCAATGGCAACATCATCTGAAGCTACAACTTCGACGTCCGATCTATGTCGTTTGCAATGTCAATCGAGAAGGTAGTTGTTTCTGCAACTATGACAGATAGAAAAGCTAATACAATCTTCTTACTATTATTATGTGATTTAGGGTTTAGATGAAATAGGAAGTAACCAGCCGTTTGGGAAAGTGGAATCTTGCTAGGGTTTGGATGAAATAGGAAGGAGCATCGGTTTGGGAAAGAGGGGAGGAGAGAGAATGAGAAAGCAAAAAATAATGAAATAGAATCAAATGTGAATGATAATGCATGAACAACCACAAAGATTTTAGATTAAGACTATGTATAAGAAACCGACAATCGTTACAATAGAGCATGAAAAGAAGACGAGGTTGCTCCGATATTTTGGTGGTAAATGCCGATAAGATCTAAGCATGATATAGATTTCGGTATTATCAACTCAAATTATCTAAAATTTTGGTTTCAATGTGTCACCAAAACTAATTTCAACCTACTGTCATTTTGTGATTATCGGGGTGGGGTGGGGGGGGGGGGGACCTTCTAACACTTCACTGTCTTGATTTTGATTCTTTTTATAGGGTTAACAGAATGCTATACAACTTGGTAAGATGATCTTTATGATTTCAAATATTTTTGAAAAACGCATCCTATAGTTTTATACAAAATGCCATTATTTTCCATTTCTCCACACCATAATTATTACTAGATTTTCTTTTGTTGAAATAATTATTATTAGAACTTTTTTTTTTATGAAATATTATTACTAGAACTTGGTAAGCCGATCTTTGTGCTTCTATTAATTTTTGGGAACAAAACAAATGAATAGTTCTTTTGTGTGTGTGCGTGTGGTGGGGGTGTGGGAACATCTTGATTTCGAATGGCAATGCTCGGCCACCGTTAAACACAACCCCATGGGAGAAGACATGATTAGTATCATCGAAGCCCCCACAATTTCTCTGCAACAATTTTTCATGGCTTCTCCTTTTTCTTTTTAAGAGAACTGAGTTCATTAACTCAAAGAAGATTACAACCAGTTCAACAACAAGAAGGCTCAGTAGAGTGCCAACCTTGAGAACATTTAGATAACCTAGTTAGCTTAGCTAGCACATCTGCCTTGCAATTAGCCAACCTATTTACAAAGATACAAGAAAAGTTTGCAAATGAAGATTTTAAAGATCTCACTAAGTTGATTTTGTTTCTGCTAGTCCAGTGAGCTGCAGAATTATCTCCATTGATTGCTTTAATTACATTGTTGGAATCACCTTCCAGGATTAGGTTCACAAAATTGAGTTCTTTGGCCCACGAGATTGCTTGAAGTGCCGCAGTAGCCTCGCCTTCATCTACTGATCTGCAGTGAATAAGAGATGATTTTCCTGCAATACATTGAGAATATGAATCATGAAAGATGATTCCTATTGCAGCCTCTTCAACGATGTTAGTAAATAAGACATCAAAGTTGCATTTGATTGTGTCAGGGGGAGGAGGAGTCTAATCCTTTTTGGCTGTAGATGATAAAGTATGCGGTCTTGAGTTATGAAGGGATAGTTGTAAAGAAACCAGACTTTTGATTCTAACGATACATTCAACAACAAAAGGTTGTTGGTTCTGAAAAATGGCGTCACATCTAGTCTTCCAGAGAATCCATCAAGCAGTTATAATATAAATGAAGGAGTGGTTGGGTTCAACTCCATGTGCCATTAACTCTTTCATACAGTCTACGAATGTATCTTTCTTTAGAGCATCAATACGTAAGGGAATAGGGAGAGCAAAGCAAACTGCTCTGAAGAATGGACAGTCGAAAAGTATATGTTCCTAGTTATCTGTCGGAACTTGACATAACCCACAAGGTTTGGCTTCCAAAGGTAAAAACCTCTTAAGAACTTCAGTTGTGGGTAATGTATTCTTGGAAACTTTCCAGAGAAAGAGTTGAATTCTAGAGATGCATTCTAATTTCCAAAGTTTAGACCAATACTCCTATGCTTGTAGTTCATGTTGGTGATGCTTGGTAAGATAATTGTACATTGATTTTACTGAATACCTTCCTGACTTAGTAAGATTCCAGTGAATGTTGTCTTCTTCCATAGGGTTGATAGGGATGGTATAGATTTTGTTGATGATATCCACAGAGAACAATTGATGAAGTAAAGATAAGTTCCATTCATGATGACCATTATCAGGATTGATAATGAAGACCATTATCAGGATTGATAATGAAGACCATTATCAGGATTGATAATGAAGAGTTGATAATGAAGAGTTGATCAACTGATGGAAATTCATTACTTGAAGGTCCGATGTTAAGAGCCTCGATTTCTGGGATCCATCTATCCAGCCCTATGTTGATATTTTTACCATTGCCTAATTCCCATATTGTTTCTTTCTCAAATGACGGAAGAAGTTTGAAGACACTTTTCCACCACCAAGAGGAACCTTGAATTCTAGCTTGTCACATATCCCTGTTGGAGTAATATTTAGAGGAAAACTAGTTTTGAAACAAAAGATGACGGAGATGTTTTCAGTCTCCAAAGTTGCTTTGACATTAGAGCGATGTTATCTTTCTGTAAATCTCGGAACCCCAAGCCACCTAAGGATTTCTTTTTTCTTAGAACCAACCATGCTTTCAGACAAAGGCCTTTAGTCTTCTTGTTCCCCCACCAAAAGTCCCTTTGCAGGGATTCCATGCTCTTAATAACTTTCTTAGGAATCTCAAAACAGAGCATTTGATATTTTGGGGCAGCAGAGAGAGAAGATCTGATGCGTTCCGCTCTACCTGCTTGAGAAAACAATTTGGATTTCCAAGTTGCTAGTTTGGTTTGCATTTGTTGGAGTAAATAGTCAAAGCTTTTAACTTTTGATTTCCCGATAAACAATGCATTCCCTAAGTATCTATCATTCTGGTCCATCCTCTTAACCTTCATGATTCGAGCCACCATTCTCCCTAAACGATGGTGAGTATTATTGCTGAAGAATATACCAGATTTTTGAAAGTTAATCACCTGTCCAGACATCTTACCAAAGTGATGTAAGAGGTTATAAAGATAGTGTTCCTGATCTAATCCAGGTCTCATGAATATCAGGCAATCATCGGCAAATAATAAGTGGCTAAGTTCAGGACCAACCCTCGAATGTTTAAAACCAGAAATATGTCCTTCAGCTTGAGCTTTATGAATCATTCTACTGAGGGTTTCCATGCAAATGATAAAGAGATAAGGAGAGAGAGGGTCACCTTGTCTTAAACCTCTGGTAGGGAAAAAAAAGTGAAGGCTTGCCATCAAGAACTACTGACATTGATGTTGTGGAGATACATTGCTCAATAAGCTTGCAAAAATTGTGTGAGAAACCTAGATTGTTGAGGATAGATAACAAAAAAGGCCATTCCACTCGTCAAATGCTTTCAACATGTCGAGCTTGAGTCCCATGAATCTCTGCTTTCCCTTTTTGATTCTCATAGAATGGATTATTTCGTGTGCTATGATAACATTATCTGTAATCAGTCTACCAGGAAGAAATGCAGCTTGATTAGGAGATATAATATCATTAAGCAAGGGCTTCAACCTATTGGTGATGATCTTGGAGATGATTTTGTATGTTGAATTGCAAAGGCTTATCGGCCTGAAGTCAGAGGGTGTTGCTGGGATTTTAACTTTAGGTATGAGAGCAATGTGAGTAGAATTGAAGACCTTGGATAGTTTGCCAGTACGAAAGAAATCCTGAACCATCTTTATAATGTTGTCACCAACTGTTTTCCAATTTTTTTGATAGAAAATGGGGGAGAACCCATCTGGGCCTGGGGATTTTTCTCCTTTCAAATGCTTGACCACCTCCGTGATCTCTTCAGAAGAAGGAATTGACTCAAGTTCCACATTATCTCGCTGAGATATTTGTGGAATGAATAATTCAAAGATGATGGGTTCTATGGTAGGAGTTGAGGATTGAGCTATACTTGTAAAGTGTTCAGTGAAAATCTTGCTCATATCATTGTGGTCAGTAATCCATTTCTTATCGTTGTTAAGAACAACTTTGATTTTGTTTATAGCTTTTCTAGCAGAAGCAATAGCATGGAAATTTTTTTCCAGTAGTGTTCTTGTTGATTATAGGTTTCCTCGAGTTCTTGCAGAAGAAGGATTCTCGTAGTAGGTTCCCGTGCTTGGTCAATCTGAGAAAGAAGACCCTTAATCTTGGTTTGTAAGGAGTTGAAGAAGTTTTTGTTCCACTTTTCCAGCCTAGCTCTAACCTTTGATAGCTTATTAGTAACACATTGTTGAGGTGGATCCTCATTCTGAGTTTTCCAAGCTTTGGTAATTTCAACTTTGCCTTGAGGGTCCTTTAACCATCCACTGAAAAATTTGAAATTCATTTGCCGAGTTTGCTCTCTGTTAGTGCGGAGTAAGAGAGGCTTATGATCAGAGGCAATTGGAGGAAGATGAATAACTTGAGTTTCTGGAAACCAAAGACTCTAGTGAAAATTTGCTAGACCTCTGTCAAGTCTTTCTTGAATTTTGAGAGCACCCTCTTTCATGTTGTTCCAAGTGTAAGTATCTCCGATGAAGCCAAGATCTTGAAGGGCGAAATTCTGAATGATTCCTCTAAAAGGATTGAGGACTCGATCTGTTAATGGAATGCCGCCTACCATTTCATATGGTTCTAATACAACATTCAGGTCACCTACTACTAGCCAGGGTAGATTAACCAAATTGTGAGAATCGAAAGTATCTAAGAGTCTGTCCCATGGCTCTAGTCTGTGAGTACGATCGGGATGGCCATAGAAAAAGGTGATGTGAGCGCTAGACCCAATTTGAAGATCAATGACAGCAGCATGAATGACGTTTAATTTATATCGATTATTACCGTTTCTAATCGTCATAGAAGAACAAAATTCTCACTGAACTTCAGATTGCCTACTAGTTCACTAGAGTCTAGACCAACCAGTTTAACCGGGAGATTTGCTATTTGGACCCCCTTTCGCATAATTGACTTGCTGTTTGGACTCCCTTTTTCCAGAGTTGCATTTTGGACTCCCTTTTGACGGAATAGTTCGAGAATATTCCGTGTCTAAAGTTATAATTATAAAAATTCCCACTTTACCCTTATATAATCAATATTGCCGTTTAAACCCCCTAATTTATTTAACCCAATCTAGTTTGGACCCATCTTCTCCTTCTATTGACTCACATCTTCTTCTTCCAGTTAACAGTACACACCATGGAAACAATTACCCAAATTCATCCATACTAACCTAAATTCATCTTCTTCCTCCATCACAACCAAATTGCATCATAGAAACTCAAATTCATCTTGTTCTTTTATTAACAATACACACCATAGAAACAATAACCTAAATTCATCTTCTTCCTCCATCACAAACTAATTGCATCATCAGAATAAGAAGTAATGAAAGAGAACACTACTATCAGAACCAACAAAAACCCTAATAACAATACAAACCATTTGAAAAAAAAGTAGTAGTAGTAGAAGAAGAACGGAACAGTGGCAATTTCAGGCGATTTGAGGGTGTCTGTGGCACTAGCTTTTTGTAATTGAAACAATAACCATTAGAATGAGAAGTAATGAAAGGTAATCCTAATATTAGAACCAACAAAAACTCCTCTTAACCTGGTAATGTAATTGAAACATGGTAATGAAAGATAACCAAGGAAGGATTTTTGAAATCAGAATTTCACTTTATAATTCAAAACTTTTTGATTTCACAAATAAATCTGAACCTAAATTACACAAACCCAAACTCTAAATTTATCATCATCTTATAAATTAAACCCTAAATGAACTCCCTGAATTCTCAAATCAACCCTATATTAACTTCTTTTCCTTTTTCTCCACCATCATAATTTCATCATCATCGTCGCCGTCTTCTTGATCATCGATCACAATCATAGTTGATCCATCTGACCTTTTATTTTTCTCTTAGGGGGGGTAGTGGAGCAAGACTTTCGCGGACTCTTGAGAGTCCGCGAAAGTCTGAGGCATTCAAATCGAAACATTTGAGAGTCTACGAAAGTCTGAGGCATTCAAATCCAGACATTTGAGAGTCCACGAAAGTCTGAGGCATTCAAATCCAGACATTTGAGAGTCTATGAAAGTCCGAGGCATTCGATTGTAGACAAAATATGTCCCAGACTTTGGTGGACTTCATAGTTTGATGAATTTGTGAAGGATTTGGGACAAATTTGGAAGCCAAAATGTCTTTCAAAAAACAAGAGACATTTAAAGTCCATCATGTGATCAAACAACAATAATAATATTAAAATAATAAATGTCTACCAAATGTCCATCAATGTCCACAAATATTCACAGATGTCTACGAAAGTCGAAAAATATATTTTTGAAATGTTAGTATAAATATATTATTTCATGTAATTAAAAAATAATAATAATATTAAAATAATAAATGTCTACCAAATGTCCATCAATGTCCACAAATATTCACAGATGTCTACGAAAGTCGAAAAATATATTTTTGAAATGTTAGTATAAATATATTATTTCATGTGATTAAACAATAATAATAATATTAAAATAATAAATGTCTACCAAATGTCCATCAATGTCCACAAATATTCACAGATGTTTACGAAAGTCGAAAAATATATTTTTGAAATGTTAGTATAAATATATTATTTCATGTAATTAAAAAATAATAATAATATTAAAATAATAAATATCTACCAAATGTCCATCAATGTCCACAAATATTCACAGATGTTTACGAAAGTCGAAAAATATATTTTTGAAATGTTAGTATTAATATATTATTTCATGTGATTAAATAATAATAATAATATTAAAATAATAAATGTCTACCAAATGTCCATCAATGTCCACAAATATTTACAGATGTTTACGAAAGTCGAAAAATATATTTTTGAAATGTTAGTATTAATATATTATTTCATGTGATTAAATAATAATAATAATATTAAAATAATAAATGTCTACCAAATGTCCATCAATGTCCACAAATATTCACAGATGTCTACAAAAGTCGAAAAATATATTTTTGATTAGCACAAATATAATATGCATTACACATTTTGTCAATGGACTCAAGATCTTAAAATGTCCCCAGGACATTTTGTCTATGGATCAAATGTCTTGAAATGTCTATAAAGACATTTTGTCTACAAACTCTCAATGTCTTGAAAATGTCTATGAACACATGTTGTCTATAATAACTCATCCGAAATGTCTTGAAATGTCTACGGGACATTTTGTCTATGAAAGTCTGTGAAAGTCCCGCTCCACTACCCCCCCCCCCCTTACTCTGTGATCTATTAGTTGTTTTTTACTTTCTCTCTCTACCTTCTATTTCATTCTCTCTATTTTGTTTTCAACAAAGTTAAATGAAAATTTCCAAAAAAAGAAATGAAATGACGGGTTGGCTCGTGGGTTACTTGTGGGCTTAAGACTACTAAGTAGAGGGTAATATAGTCTTTTCTCCTCTTAAACTGTTATATTTAACCTTTTTTTTTTGAGAAAGGGAGTCCAAAATGCAACTCTGGATAAAGGGAGTCCAAACAACAAGTCAATTATGCGAAAGGGGATCCAAACAACAAATCTCCCAGTTTAACCCTTAATAACATCATGCATGACGTAAGTCCACAATTGTTTTTAAATGGCCGCGGCTTTGGGGAATAAAGAAAATTCTCCGGGGAATAAAGACTTTTCTTAAAACTAGTCAAATAAGATTGATTTTTTATGTTTCTCTTTATTGCCAAGGGGCTTCTAATTTTAGAAGATGCCATAAAAAAAGGTTCCTCCATCTCATCACCTCTCTCTGCCACTTCATCTTCTCGACACCTCATCATCTTCTCCGGCGAAAGTCGCCGGCCGGCTAATTTTCGGGCCGGCGACCTTCAAACACTAAAAAAAAAACTTTTTTTTTTTAAATTTTCTCTCTCCTCTCTCTCTCTAATTTTTTTTTTCTTTTTTTTCTTTTCTCTCTCTAGAACAGATCTAGAGAGAGAGAACGAACATACCACAAAGGTCTCACAAACAGATGGTCTGTTCGTGTAAGCCTATATTCAATCTTGATGTCTGTAAGTGTAAGCCTCTTGAAATCAGGGACGGAGGTATGTAAGGGTCAGGAGTGGCCATGGCCCCTCCTGACCCTTAAATGTTCCCATTCTTTATCACTCTTAAACAATTAAAATTTTCAACCTACCCCTATTGGCCCCCTTTATTCCAAACTTAAACCAGCCTTAATCTTAATCTAAAGCCCAACTTAAATTCTTAACAGCCAATGACCTAATCAAAGACGTCAATTGACCTCCACCGCCCACAGGCCACAACTCACAACCGTCAATGCCCGGTTCCTAATGGCCTTAACTTCCGATTAGTTCTATCATTTTACGTTTCAATTCACCACCCACACTACCAATCAACTTACCCAATGAACTAATTATCCCAACAACAAGTTTCTGTTTTCCACTTTCAACTATTAACTTATTTTAATTTCTTTTCGATATGTTAACTATATCAATTCCGATTGTAAAGCGAAATCAATTCGAGTCATCCAAATTTTGAACTCTCACTAACCAAAATAGATTGTATCTCAAATCATAACTCGAAAACAGGTAAATTCTTAGAGAACTAGTCTTTCTCTTTCTCTCTCTCTCTCTCTCTCACTCTCTCTCTCTCTCTCTCTCTCTCTCTCTCTCTCTCTCTCTCTCTCTCTTTGTTTATATCTATATATCTCTCTCTCTGCCTCTCCCTCTCTCTATCTCTTTTTTCTTCTCTTCCGTTACAAGTTAATTACATAATTGTGTATATTTTTGTAAGTACTCATTTAACTAATGTCAATAAAGTGTATTTTTAGTAGGTAAGATTAAAATTACTACTAGGAGCAGTCGAACTAGTTTATGACTATAATAGTTCGGCCCCCCGTCAGCAAAAGTTCTGGTTCCGTCCCTGCTTGAAATTCAATCTTGATGTCTGTAAGTGTAAGCCTCTTGAAATTCAACTGGCTTCTCACCATATCAGGAGCATCAACAAGAGCCTGTATTCAAAAAGTAAATTCCTTCACAACAATAGTATATAATAAGATTCTTCTAACTTAAGCCAGGCTTCTCACCATATCAGGAGCATCAACAAGAGCCTATATTCAAAAAGTAAATTCCTTTACAACAATAGTATATAATAAGATTCTTCTAACTTAAGCCATTTCCCTATCAATCTGAATTATAAGCTCAATACTAATGAATCTGAACTAGGGTTTTGTTCAACTAATTCTTCTCCATTCATCTAGGGTTTCAAATAACAAAAAAACATGTTAGTCAGAATGAGAAGTACCCTATTTTGATCGATAACATCGACAATCACGACGAGCTGGCCGTAATCCTTTCCATTGAATCTCTCTCTCTAGATCTGTTCTAGAGAGAGAAAAAAAAAAAAAAAATTAGAGAGAGAGAGAGAGGAGAGAGAAAATTTAAATTTTTTTTTTTTTTTATGATGAGATGTCGAGAAAAGGAGGTGGCAGCGAGAACAGATGAGATGGAGGAGAACTTTCAAAAAATGTATTCTGTATTCCCCATACAAATTTATTCCCCGGAGAATTTTCAAAAAAATTTGAATTCCCTCGAGAATTTATTCCCCTGAGAATTTTCTTTATTCCCCAAAGTCGCGGCCTTTTAAATTTAAACCTTAGAAAATGGACGGTTAAGATTAAAAAATACTTGGCAAATAAAAGCCCCAATCTTCCAATTCCCAGACCTAGCAGCTAGAATCACTTGTTCCATCGAGCTAAAAATCTCCCTCTCTCTCTAACCTCTCTAAAAGTAGTCGTCTTTTTGTGGGCAACTCCGGTGGTTGGTTGGTTCATAGAAGGTGAGTGATTGATGATGATGGTGGTATTCTCCTAATTTATTAAATCAAGGGTTTTATAGTATTACTAAATTTTCTCCTAATACTTACTTTGTGTATATATATATAATTGAATTAGGTAGTGGTAGTGAGGATGATTTCTAGAAGAGGGTTTATTACTAGGATGAGAGTTGGTGGTGCTGCTTTTAATCTCCCCATGTTCAAAATAAAGAAACCTAAACATGGGAACCGGCCAAACAAGAAGAATAAAAAGAAGGTTAGTAGTAGTAGATATAATGGGAATGGCAGCCTAAAGAATACTCCAAGAGAACAAGGTATTACTACTACTACTCCTATAACATCACCATCACCACATTATCCTCCTTTTCCTAGTATTCATAGATGTACTAGTACTGATATTAGTAATCGTATTAGTAGTAGATATAATGATGATGATTGGTTAGTATTTGAGATACTAAACAGACTCCCTGTGAAGTCCCTTGCCCGTTTCAAGACTGTTTCTAAAAGATGGTGTTACTTAATCCATAAAGATCAACAATTCATTGATTTACACCTCACCCGTTCCAGAACACGCCTCCCCTCTCGTCTATTAATCGTCGTTCATCTACCACTCCCACAGATACAAAAACGAGACCGAGAGAGATTTCGGGGTACCTATTACTATGACCATTGGCCACTTAAGGAATTCCACATTACAGCTGACCTCTTGTTTGGAGAAGACAATACACAACTGAAACTAGTGGTTGACACGGTAAGGGAGATTGACTCATCTTCTTACAATGTCATTTCAAAACCTATAAATGGCTTAATCTGCCTCACTGAGTCATACAGAAAACATGTTTCTCATATACGCAATATCAGCACTGGAGAAGTATCGCACTGGTTTCATTCGTCCTCGATAGTCGTGGGAGAAGAAAGTGTCTCTATATCACACCATTACGCATTTGGTTTTGATCCTGCCACTAATGAACACAAATTGGTCTGCGTCTGGCCCACAGTTTCACATTCACTTACTCGTGACTGTCAGTTTATCTGTGGGGTTTTAACCATCGGGCGCCAATGTAGTAATAGATGGAGAAGGATCAAAGAGGTCCCGCCAGTTTTACTATATGATGGTTATGTTTATGTGAATGGTGTTATTTACTGGTCCAATTGTTCTCTTGATTATTGGGCACCAGGAGTTGGTTATCGTGATCTATACTTAGTGGCATTTGATGTCGGAAGTGAGAAGTTTAGAACAATCACAATTCCTGATTTCATTCCTGATCACCCTCAGGTTCACGGCGAACATTTAAGTTTGGAAGACATTGCTCAGTTATTTGAAGTGGATGGAAATTTAGCTGTGGTACTTAAATTGAACAATTGCGCGTTCAACATGTATATATACGAAGATGGTGATTACAAGGACAAAGATGAGAAGATCTGTAAAACGTCTACTAGTTCTTCTCTTACAGACGGGAGATGGAGTGGAGTACGTTGTATCAGCTTGCCTTTTGATACGAGCGGTAATATTGTCAAGTTTCATACATTCATAGGATCAGACGACAAGATTCTCGTAACATTAGATAATTACAGTCTGGAAAGTCGAGAGAATAAGAACAGTCTGTCTATTTATTGTTACAATTGGAAGAAGGATACTTGTACAGAGGTTGATGTAAGTGGAATCCCATCCTCAGTTCCACAACTATGCCATCATAGCTTTTGTACTACTTTCTCCGAAAGTCTTTTGTCCCTTGACTATCACAATGCCCCTTGACACCACCCTAGCAGAGGAATCAACTTTAAACTTCATTTGCCTTCCTTTTTATCTTATGTTTGCGTTTTATTTCATATAACTTGGTACTTTATTTGCCTTCCTTTTCAGAAAAAATCAGGAATGTCTATTCCATGATTATAAACACAAAGGGCCTTTGGTTAAATGCAGCCAAAATTTCTAAAAAATTGTTAAAAGTCAAAACAACCACTCCCATGCTCGTGTGTGGCTTGACTAGGTGGATTCGAGCATATTTTTGGTGACAATATGGATTGAACCTACAAAATCTAACGTGAAACTCATTCCCATTTACTTCTTCCACAGTTATCTATTGCCTAGACCCCAAAGTCACAAATTTTATTTCTCACTTTAAGTTCGATTGTGTGGAATAGATCTTTGAAGCCCCTGGGTTCAGATCATCTCTTGAGCCTCTACTTCTCTATCTATATTCGCCGGTAGACAAATCTAAACCGGGTGATCTCAATAGTTCTGTTTGAGTTTTTGGTCGAAATCAGTTGAGTCTACAATGTCTAAAAAAAGATGTGCTCCAATGGTTTTTATTTGAAGTTTTGATTGGAATCAGTTAATTTCAAGTATGATGAATTTTAATGTATTTGATTGATTTTGAAGAAACCTTCATCGATTACGACTAAACGATAGGTTGAAAGTGTTTTTTAAAATAAAAACAGGTCGGTTCCAACCAATTTTGGTTCACAGAGTTGGTTGAACCTTACCACCGCTACTGAATACACTTGAAACCGAAAGACTTGAACAAATTTTGTGAACAAGATAGTTCTGAATGTGATGAACGGGAGGCGCTGATAAGTATGATGGTCAAAATAATTTTACCACCGTCAAAGAGGTGAAAGAAGTGCTAATAACAGAAAGGGGAACGCGTTTAAACTTCCCTAAAATTTCTTATGGTGAAATATTGCCACATGGTATTGTTTCCCTATCCTAATGGGATTGGGGTTGGATGTCCATATAACTTCATCATCGGACTCCCACTTGAATAAGTATTGCTAAACTGTTACAAACTAGAAAATAGAAAGTCTAATCCTCTTACCGGCAATGCAAATTCACCTCCATAAATACCCCCCCACTTCACCTCCTATCTGCTCACTACACATCTCTCAACTTTCTTTCTTCCTCTACAAAAATTATTAGAAGAATGGTCCATCTGATGAGTAGTTTCCTTGCTTGGTTTATACTACTGTTAGCAGTAAGTGGGGTAATGATCAGTACTACTACTACTGCTGGAAATACTAATGAAGAAGGAAGAAATTCATGTATAACTTCAATTTTCAATTTTGGAGATGACATATCGGATACAGGCAATTATGTGTTACAAAATCAAGAATTAACCGTGAATTCTGCATCATCATCTCCTCCTCGCCCTACTAACCTCACCTGGGATCAAGTCAATCGTAGTCCTGATGGTGTTCATGAAGACATGAGTTTCCTTCATGGTTATATTCGTCCCAATCGAACTTATGGGGATGTTCACTCTCTTCCTTATGGCATCACTTTCTTCAACAAGTCCTCTGGACGTTTCTCTAATGGTCGTCTTATCATCGACTTCATGGCTGAAGCTCTAGGTCTCCCATTCCTACCACCTTATTTGGCTGGAGATAAGCCTGAAGATTTCAAGAGCGGTGCAAATTTCGCAGTCATCGGAGCTACTGTTCTTGACGATGAAGTTGCCAACTTGTCGTCCTATGCACCTACAACTAAGAGTTCGCTGGGTGTTCAAATAGAATGGTTCAAAACCCTGCTCCCGTCTTTGTGTTCTAACTTCATAGAATGTCAGCAATATTTTGGAAGTTCATTGTTTCACCTTGGAGGAATTGGTACTTACGACTATACTTTAGACAAAGACAGTAGTGAACTCCAAAATATGGTTCCTAGTGTGGTTAGCAAAATTACTGGTACCGTTAGCGAATTAATATCTCTAGGAGCAACTCAAGTAATGGTGGCAGGATTAATCCCAATCGGGTGTCTTCGTAGAGCTCAATACAACTACCCTCATGAACATGTCTATGATCAGAATGGGTGTATTTATGAATTAAATCAAGTTGCTGATCATCACAATGCACTCCTCCAGTTCACTATTCAACAACTTCGTGAGCTATACCCTCATGTCAACATAATTTACGCCGATTATACTTCTGCATCAATGCGTTTCATTAACTCAAGACGTGATGAATTTGGATTTGTAGAAAATAAAGATACACTTTACGTAGTTTGTTGCGAAGCAAGAGGGTTGGACGCATACCTCTATGAAAATAATGCAGAGACGTGCGAGATGAACAATGTTTGTAAGAATCCAGAGAGTTATATAATGTGGGATGAAACACATATGACTGAAGCTGCTTATCAATTAATGGCTTCTGGAGTTATTTCAGGCACCTTTACCGTACCATCTTTTGACCTGTCTGCTAGGAAGTGTATTTCATCACATTAATAGTTTTATTTGATTTACCTTTGTCGTAGAAACAATAGATTTTACTATGTGTCTATGTAGTGAATCTTTTATGTTTTTTTCTGAGACTTGCGTAACTAAATTGGATTAAATATATTGAAGTTATTTTTATTATAATCAATTCTTTGTTCTTGTTTTTATACTCGATTTTTTTTATACTTGAGCATTGTCGGATTAGACAGTAGTCACACTGTAACAATGGACTGAAAAGCCTAATATTTGCAAGGGTATATGAGGCTATGGGCTGGTAATTTGTATAAATGTTAACACTTAATTTAATCATAAACTTCATATACTAATACAAAAGAAAGAAGGGGGAAGATGCGGAAAAATATAGGTCCTTTAATGTTTGGAAAGTCGAAGTATAAGGTTTGGAAAATTCCTTGTCCAACTATTGGTACGCGAGTGACTCGATCGTTTTTAACAATTTCGTTTTGATTGCATTTGGAGTGAATTATAAGAAACTTGTTTATGTTTTCTGTTAATCACCAAAATACTGATATAGAACTTAATATTTTGCTTATACCATTAAACCCTAGTGTAACAATCAAGTAAATCTTTCTACATCCAAATCGTATTTACAAAACTGTCGTTCTCAGAGTTATATCTAGTTGTGTTTTTAAATGGTAAAATTCGAGTCCTGGTCTTTATTGTGGACAGATATACATCTAATCACTCGACTAAAGTGAACTTCTCAGAATTATCTCAAGTTAATATTAGATCGGCCAGAGTCCAGACATATCATATTCTACCTAAAGAACAAACACAACTTAAATCACTTAAATTTCCAACCATTTAAGTAATTATGACAAAATTAAGTTATTAATAACAACAAAGTCTAGTAGACTAATCAAACTCAAACAAGACTTTTGCAATAAGAAGAAATCGTACATGGACTTGGAATACCATAAACTCTCAACAAACATTTCACTCAAAACTTCAACTCTCAAACGCTATCATCAATGCCCTACAAAGAAAACAAAATCATTCCTTTCCAAATACCAAGTAAAAGTCAATACGCCTGTTCCAACTCCTTCGAAACCCTTTCCAACAACAAACGGATGGTGGGCATACATTTTTTATGAAGCAATAGAATACATACTCATATATCTACATTAGAGACACATACTATCGCCCAACAACTTTACAATAGTGGGTATCTCTATATACTATATATTGTAAATATAAATTATTAACTAATCATTCCATGATCATCCTGGAGATTCGATTTAAAGTTTTGAATCTCAAGAAACCATATTTAGGTTGGTTCATCAAAATGAAAGTTAGTTTAGAAGAAAGTGTTTGGTAGGTGGCCTTCCAAGTGCTCTCATCAAATTAGCTACTTCAAGGACTCTAGCTACTTTTGTTCCAATAACCATATGTCCGTAGTCAAAAGATCATCTAGTTCTAAACTTTCAAACTTCACATAGTATTCTAACAGATGTGCATATTGAATCATCACCAAAAGTAAAGCCCACAGTCATTTTTCGATGAAACTATAGCCCTCAGTTGGATTGATTAAAAGGATTGATGCATATGTTTTGGATTAAAGTTCACTAAATTTAGGGGTTCTGTTAACCAAATATGTCGAAGTATTGAAAAGAAGTAAAAAAAGCAACGGGAATTTGGCCAAAACTCCCTAAGAAATTATGACTTTGGTTAAAAAGGAGTCATCAAAGTTTTTTAGACTTCACCTCCCTAATGGCAATTATGTAATTTTCAATTTCAGTAAAAAGACCAACCTAACCCTAGTCTAAGAAAGTACCTTGCAAACACCTTGCACTGCCTTGCAAAGCCTTGCAAACACCTTGCAGAGCCTTGCAAACACCTTGCATGGTTTTTGCAAACACCTTGGATAGCCTTGCAAACAAATTGTAGAGCCTTGCGAACACCTTGCAGAGCCTTGCAAAAACTTTGCAGAGCCTTGCGAACACCTTGCATGACTTTTGCAAATACCTTGCACAACCTTGCGAACACCTTGCAGAGCCTTGCAAAGCTTTGCAAATACCTTGCAGAGCCTTGCAAACACCTTGCAGAGCCTTGCAAACACCTTGCGATGCCATGCAAACGGTTTGCAAATTAATTTTTGAATTGATTTAACATGAAATTTGTTACAAATTATTATATTTTGTCTAATAGAATGTTGTATCGAAAAACTAGCTAAAACCCCTACAAATTCATAATAGTCATTTTATAAGCTCTAGCACCATCATTTTACATTTCTTCGAAACTTCTAAAGCTTTCATGAAATTCTCAATTTGAACATAAATACCAATCATGATTGTCCAAGAAAAAATATTTCTCATAGGCATTTCATCTAACAACTTTATAGCTATTTCAACCAACCTAAGTCTTGTATAACCAACTAACGTTGCATTCCAAGCAACAACATCTCTTTCAAGCATTTTATCAAACACATTGCTTGCATCAACTATGCTTTCACAACTTCCATATAAATCCAACAAATAAGTTTGAACATAAACATCAAAACAAACAAATTGTCATCCATCATTCATACCTCAATGGAAATAAAGCAATGAAGAAGTTGGATTATACCTTGAAACACTATCAAATTCTCCTTCCATTGAATGTATATAAAACTTTCTCTCTCTAGAATTTAGAATAAAAAACTAAATCAAATCCCTTAAAAGCCTCTTCAAACAACAAGCAAATAGATTTAAATCACCAAAACCTAAAAACATCAACCTATCTTATAGCCAAAATCGATTCAAACCCCAGAAATTCTAATCGGCGTCGACAATCCAACTCGGTTCGTTCATGAGAAAAACTCAAATTCCTGATTTATTAGTTAGATTATTACTAGGTATTTCTAATTGGATGAAGGGTATTTTTGACTCTTAAAAAGTTGGTGCCTTTAAAAATGTCCTTCAAGCCTATTTTTATAACTTACTTGTGGCCTAGTTAAAAAGATGTGTTGTCTTTTTAACAAAAAAATATAAGAAATTGGGCCTCCGACCCAATTTCTTGAAAAACGCAACTAACATTTCATATATATTTTTCAGGTCCAAAAAGTACAAAGACTAAAATATTTTTTGTGTATTTAAACTCTAACTTTATATAACTCTTAATTGTGATGTCGGATTTGTAATTTATATACTTAGAGAGGAATTTTCGTTATTTTTCTAACAAGATCCACTTTCAATATCTATAGAAACGTCTAAGAAAGAACAACGTTTTTTTTTCTTTTTTACCGTCTTTTCATCAGCAAACTGAGTTTGCAACATTTCTTTTAAAAATCAAATTGGCTTTTGCAATATTGCATTGTAAACTGAGTTTGCACAAATTTATTACTGCAAACTGGATTTGAAAGAAAATTATGCAACGTTAACAAAACTAAAACGTACATACAACAAAGAGACAACTGATTTAAGAATGAAAAAAAAGTAGTCCGGATTCATAAAAGATAATTTATTCTTTATTAGTGATTAGTTAGTATCGGCCATAAAGTGTATTAGAAGAAAGAATCTACTCAGGGTTATTAAACTCATTTTAATCTAACATCAACAATAACACGTGCTTATCTTTTGACGGTTGATTGATATGTTTTAGTCTTGGCACACACGTGTATTTATCCTATTAAATGATTAACCTAATAACAGATGGCATCAACATCAAACTTCCAATGTTGAATATTGATTATCACAAAGATGGCCCTAGTTTATTTTTATTTTTTTGATGAACTTAGGCTTTATGCCTGCTTTATTCATTAATAGCAATTGTTTCATTAGTTGTTACATTAGTAATCATCTCTAATTTCAGAGCTCTTACAATGTAATTGGGTGGTTCATCTATTCCCCACTCACCACTAACTTGAGTAGCTAAAGTTTCTTTTGCTAAACAATTTGCAACACTATTGTGCTCTATTGAAATGTGATAGAACTTTACTTTATCCATGTATCTTGTTTCATCCCTAATACCATTGATTATGTTTCGGATTTGCAAGGTACATGATTATATTCAGTTTCACATGCATGTATGACCGTCTTCGATTCTCCTTCTTTGGCAAATTGACACTCTTTGAACAAATGATTAACATCTTCCTCGACCATATCACACATAGGGCATAACATAGTTTCTGAGTTCGTAAATCGCAAAGCTTTGGTTTTCGTTGGAATTGCGTCGTTCAAGATTCTCCATATGAACATTTGCACCCTTGGCATCACCTCCAAATTCTTCCAGAGTTTGAGCCATGTGAAATCAGTGTTATTACTTGTATTGACCTGCGAACTGGAGGGACATTTCATTATTATCGATTTATATAATGATTTAGAGGTAAACATACATTTCTCATTAAATACCCATATCATCTTATCTTCATTTGCCGAGTCCCCCAATTGAATTTTAAGAATTTCTCTAGCCGAGTACCTATCAAAGACTCTTTCAAACAAAGTTTGGTTCCATATTTTGCTGTTTTGATCTATTAACTCGTGCACTTTAATCAGATTTTGGATGTCTCCCTCGTCTTCATTCTTACCTGGTTTAACCCCGTTAATAGTAGGACCCCATGGCTCCTCCCATATTTAGAAGCTCCATCACCTATGCTAATGCATCTTCCCAATTCAATTTCCTTTCTCATCTCAAGCATGCTTTTCCATGTGTTTGTTGCATTTGATTTACAAGAATAAGACCAGAAATCTTCTTGTTTAAGGTATTTTGCCGTCAATAATCTGACCCATAGTGCATCTTTTTCAGTTAAGAATCGCCATACTAGTTTTTCCACCAAGGATTTGTTCACGATTGCCATATTACGGATGCCCATCCCTCCATTTTTCAGATCCCTCTGTAGTTTCTTCCAACTTATATAATGCATTTTTTTCACATCTCTATCATGCCCCCACCAAAAATTTCTTTGATACTTCTCTATGTCGTCTAGTACCTTTTTAGGAGCTAAATTGGTAGATAGAAAGTAAACAGGGATCGTAGGGAATACATTCTTGATTAGAATTGTTCTCCCTGCGTGTGATAGTGAATTCCTTTTCCAACCCGCCAATTTAGTCGATAATTTCTGCAAAATAAAATCATATGAACTGCATTTGTGTTTGGGTTTAAGTAAGAAGTTTCCCACGTACTTGTCGTTTTGTTCCATTTCCTTCACACCTAGTGCATTCATCACCTCAATTTTTCTATGTGAGAGACAATTTTTGCTGAACTGTATAAACGATTTATGATAATTGGTTTGTTGACCCGAAAACGCTGCATATTGAACTAACAATTCCTTTAGGTGATTAATGTTCTCATGTGAGGCTTCGCCAAAGAAAAATAGATCGTCTGCAAACATGAGGTGGCTAACCGAAGGTGCATATTTATTAACCTTTAGTCCATGATATAAGCCTGCACTTTCATACTGATATGCTAACTTGGTTAGTGTTTCCGAACAAAGAATAAACAAATATGGACTAAGGGTACATCCTTGTGTCAAGCCCCTCTCACTTCTAAAGTTCCCTTTTGGCCTCCCATTTATAAGTACAGAATAAGAAATCGAGCATACACAATTCATAATCAAGTTGTACCTGACCCACAATACCAAATCTGGTTAGAACTTCTCTCAAAAAATTCCAATTGACTCTGTAATATGCTTTTGCCATGTCTACTTTGAGTGCAAAAGTTCATTCTTTTGCTGTTGTAGTCTTTAAAAAATGAAACATTTCTTGAGCAACAATTAAGTTGTCTGATATTTGTCGGCCAAGTACAAAGGCCTTCTGCACCGAAGATATCATACCAGATAGTAATGGTCTAATCCGATTTGTAATGATTTTCGTAATTACTTTGTAAAGTACATTGCATAGGGCTATTGGGCGAAAATCAACCGGATTCTCAGGAGACTGTATCTTTGGTATTAACGCAATGTATGTGTGGTTTAGAGTACTTGGAAGGCTTCCTCTTTGAAAAATATGTTGGATTTGATTGGTTACCTCGTCGCCTACCACATGCCAGCATTTCTTATAAAATAAACTTGGGAATCCATCTGGTCCTGGGGCTTTATACGATTTCATACACTTTAGAATAGTCCATATTTCTTGTTTGCATGGAGGTCTGCTCAACTGGTTGCTCTGCTCATCTCTTAATGGGTGTTCGGCTACAACTAGAGAGTTTGGTAGAGTAATTGCCTCTTCCTCCCTTGTGAACCTGAAAAAATGATCAACAAATCTATTAGCAATTTCAACGGGATCTGCTGTCCAGTTTTGATCTTCCATTTTGATGGCAAATATATTATTTTTTTTCCTTCGGTTCAGTACGGATAGGTGGAAAAACTTGGTATTTTTATCATTATCTTTAATCCATTGTTTTTTTTGGCTCTTTGAGTCCAGAATTTCTCCTCCATGCTATATAGTTCAACAATTTTGGTTTGCATAATTCTCTCTTCTTCTATTAATTCTGCCGTTGGTAGTCTCTTTTGAATCTCCAATAAGCTGCTCTTTTGTTTCTCAATTTGGTGGAATATGTAACCTACGTTGTTCCTGCTCTAGTTCTTTAATCTATTAGCTAGTTTTGGTAACCTATCTGTAACTCCTCCTCTTAATTCATTCCATTCATTTTGCACCATGTTCTCAAATTCTTGATGTTGTAACCAATGGGATTCAAATCTGAATGGTGGCTTACCTCGCGGTAGACTCCTATTTAGTTTCAGTATGATAGGCGCGTGGTCACTATCAAATCGAGGGAGATGTTTTACATGTGCCTTAGGAAATCTGATCCTCCAATCCGAAGAAGCTAAAGCCCTGTCTAATCGTTCTCTTATGTGTTCTGATGCTTCTCTGCCGTTTACCCATGTGTAGGCCGGTCCCGAATATCCTAAGTCCATTGAGTCACAATCAGATATCATATCTCTAAATTGATTTATTATCCTTCTATTTACTCCATTACCTCCCCATTTCTCCCTGCTTGATTGGATAGCATTAAAATCCCCAATAGCGCACCACGGTTCAACGATTTGAGTGTGAAAGCATCTCACGAAGTCCCAGAATTTCTTTCTCTCGTGTGCTACTGGTGGACCATATACTCCTAATAGACTCCATGGTTGAGAAGTACCCACTGTCTTGATGCGACAATGTATGTGATTCTGTGAAGAGCCAACAATATTTATCTGACTGCTATCATCCCATATCGACCATAGCCCACCACTCAATCCTCTTGAAGGTACAAAATGATAGTTTTTGTAAATTAGCTTCTTGATCCATTTTCCTGACGAATTTAGTGACAACTTTGTTTCAGACAAAAAAACAATGAACGACTTAATTGCCCGGAGGAATGAATTTAATGTGTTAATAGTTGAGGTATTCCCCAAACCTCGACTATTCCAGCTCAGTACTAACATTGAGTTAACGGCCTTGAAGGGATGGCCGCCATTGCCCTATTTTTATCACTTACCAATGTCAATTTTCGGTTTTTTTCCCTTGCATCTGGTTCTTCTTCTTTACTTTGTGAGGTTCTATCATGCTTCTCATTCCCTTTTCTTTCTTTGATTATTGAGTTGGTAATGGAAGTGGAATTCCTTGCTAGCCTTTTCCACCTCTGTTTTTTTATGGCTATTTACCATTTGATTTTCTAATTTTCCTTTTTGTGTACCCTGCAGTTTTCTCACCTCAAGCAGTTCCAAATTTTCCAATTGAAACTTTCTACTGTGTCCAGAATTTATTTGGGCCTTGATAAGTTTGGGCCCAGCCCATGTTCCATCTTTAAAAACTAATATATTTTTAAGTTGAGACCCTTTGTTACTTTCTAGGGTTGTGTTTATTGGTTGTTCTTCCTCAATCTCCATTGAATCTTCCTCTCTTGTAATCAACTTTCCATTTAAATTCTCCGCAATTTCCTCGATAACATTGTTTCCATTTTTATTATCCTCTTTACTTGATTTATGGACTGAATTATCTCCCTCTGAATTATCTCCCGATTCTTCTTTTCCTATTATCAATAAATTTGGAATGTTTCTTGATTTGCTCAATCTTGATTGATCTCCACTCGATTCTGCTAGATTCTCCCTTCCGATTGGTTGAGTTTTCCGATGAGTTTCGTCGCCGGGCGTTCGTGATCCTCTCTCTTCCTTGGCTATAGCTAGATAATCTGCTTTTATTGAATCATCCCATCTTGGTAGTAGAAGTTGTTTAGCTTTATCCTGGATTTCTTTTGGCCAATCAATCATCTGATACAGCTTCTCTAATATCCGATCTGGTTTTGCAGTTTTTCAATTGATGCCCTAATTTCCCACAATAATGGCAGACTTTGTTTAATTTCTCGTATTTGACTTTAATTTGACACAGTCTTTCGTCCGTCAAAGTTACTGTGAGATTTGTGGGCAAAGCTTCAGTGATATTTATTTGAACTCTAATTCTTGCATATTTCCCCCATTTTACTACATCTTCTTCATTGATTGGTTTCATGACCCCTACTTTGTCCCCAATTTTATTGACTGCCTCATTGGTTAAGTATTCAATTGGTAAGCCATGAATTTGTATGTTGAAATCTGTTTTATCAAATCTATAATCTCTTGGTAATTTGTTTGCACAACACGTCTCTATTAGAATCAAATCATCCTGTATATACCATGGGGATTTGTCTTCAACATCCTCTTGATCTGTCTTCTTCTCAAATTGTATTAGATAGGACCCTTCATAAAACTCCTTGATGCTTATTTTACCTGATGGTTTCCATATGTTCTTCAACATGTCCTTCAATGTAAGTATACTAAAGGCTTTTCCTGGGAGTAGTTTTGTTGCCAAAGTTTTCTGCCATTCATCTTTCCTTTTTGTATCTGTTTTTGTTAATATGATTTCTTCCTGATCTGTCTTCCCCATTAGATTACTCATCAGTTCCACAATGGATGCATACTCCTTTCCTTCCATTGTTCTTTGTTGTGAATCTTCGTCTTCGTCAGAGATATTTTTTGAGTGGGAACCTTTTGTTAGAAACTAATTGAGCTTCACAAAGTCAACATTTGGTAGCTCAAATGATGGATAATGTTGATATAAATTCCAAAACTCTCTAAATCTCAGACACGATTCTCAGAAGACTTGGATTCCACAGTTTATTGAACTTGGATTATTAAGATATAAATAAGGTTGTTGGACTATAGAGTGCAGATCATAGTTTAGTTTTGTTATAATGCCGTTCTTATAAGAATTCGGAAAAGAATTGAGTCTCACACAATCAAAGAAGGCTTCCCAAAAAATATCAGAAGAGATTTAGGTGTTGTTTGTTTTTTAAACATTTCGTCTGAATTGATTACATGTTGGCTAAATAAATGCCCAAACATTTCAGACTTCAAAACAAGTCTAAAAAAAATTCAACTTCTGAAATGTTGTTAAATGACGCTTATGCCTCCGTATTCTAAGAAATTTCTTATACCATTTTCAGAAATTTTACCCCACCTACAACCACCGGCGACCACCACCACAAACAACACCACCAACATAACAATTCCACCAGCCTAACAAAGCCACCAACATAACACCACCACAAGTCAAAACAAGAAACGTTACGATTTCGAACACACCCTGACCGCCACCGTAATAGACACCATGGCTGCCACAAGAAGGGCTTTATGAACCCTTGTCGACCACCACCACCGCATGAATAGCTTTGTGGACTGTCGTCGGGTCATCTTGTTCGAAACTCTCACCAGATCCGGCGACGATTTAACTATGGCTAATCTTCGTGTAGAGAGAGATAGAGGGGGAGGGCAAAAACAACAACAGTTACCACTCCATCTTCAATGGCAGCATCATCTGAAGCTACAACTTCGACGTCCTATCTATGTCGTTTGCAATGTCAATCGAGAAGGTAGTTGTTTCTGCAACTATGACAGATAGAAAAGCTAACACAATCTTCTTACTATTATTATGTGATTTAGGGTTTAGATGAAATAGGAAGTAACCAGCCGTTTGGGAAAGTGGAATCTTGCTAGGGTTTGGATGAAATAGGAAGGAGCATCGGTTTGGGAAAGAGGAGAGGAGAGAGAATGAGAAAGCAAAAGATAATGAAATACAATCAAATGTGAATGATAATACATGAACAACCACAAAGATTTCAGATTAAGACTATATATAAGAAACCGACAATCGTTCCAATAGAACATGAAAAGAAGACGAGGCTGCTCCGATATTTTGGTGGTAAATGCCGATAAGATGTAAGCATGATATAGATTTCGGTATTATCAACTCAAATTATCTAAATATTTTGGTTTCAATGTGTCACCAAAACTATTCAATGTGTCACTGAATAGTCTTGATTTTTGAAAAACGCATCCTATAGGGTTAACTTCTAACACTTCTAACACTTCAAAAACGATTCAAAAACGATAGGATGATCTTTATAGGGTTAACTTCTAACACTTCTAACACTTCACTATCTTGATTTTGATTCTTTTTATAGGGTTAACAGAATGCTATACAACTTGGTAAGATGATCTTTATGATTTCAAATATTTTTGAAAAACGCATCCTATAGTTTTATACGAGTGTTTAACAAAATGCCATTATTTTCCATTTCTCCACAACATAATTATTACTAGAATTTTTTTTTTGTTGAAATAATTATTACTAGAACTTTTTTTTGATGAAATATTATTACTAGAACTTGGTAAGTCGATCTTTCTGCTTCTATTAATTTTTGGGAACAAAACAAATGAATAGTTCTTTTGTGTGTGTGCGTGTGGTGGGGGTGTGGGAACATCTTGATTTCGAATGGCAATGCTCGACCACCGTTAAACACAACCCCATGGGAGAAGACATGATTAGTATCATCGAAGCCCCCACAATTTCTCTGCAACAATTTTTCATGGCTTCTCCTTTTTTTTTTTAAAGAGAAATGATTTCATTAACTCAAAGAAGATTACAACCAGTTCAACAACAAGAAGGCTCAGTAGAGTGCCAAACTTGAGAACATTTAGATAACCTAGTTAGCTTAGCTAGCACATCTGCCTTGCAATTAGCCAACCTATTTACGAAGATACAAGAAAAGTTTACAAATGAAGATTTTAAAGATCTCACTAAGTTGATTTTGTTTCTGCTAGTCCAGTGAGCTGCATAATTATCTCCATTGATTGCTGTAATTACATTGTTGGAATCACCTTCCAGGATTAGGTTCACAAAATTGAGTTCTTTGGCCCACGAGATTGCTCGAAGTGCCGCAGTAGCCTCGCCTTCATCTACTGATCTGCAGTGAATAAGAGATGATTTTCCTGCAATACATTGAGAATATGAATCATGAAAGATGATTCCTATTGCAGCCTCTTCAGCGATGTTAGTAAATAAGACATCAAAATTGCATTTGATTGTGTTAGGGGGAGGAGGAGTCTAATCCTTTTTGGCTGTAGATGATAAAGTATGCGGTCTTGAGTTATGAAGGGATAGTTGTAAAGAAACCAGACTTTTGATTCTAACGATACATTCAGCAACAGAAGGTTGTTGGTTCTGAAAAATGGTGTCACATCTAGTCTTCCAGAGAATCCACCAAGCAGTTATAATATAAATGGAGTGGTTGGGTTCAGCTTCATGTGCCATTAACTCTTTCATACAGTCTACGAATGTATCTGTCTTTAGAGCATCAATACGTAAGGGAATAGGGAGAGCAAAGCAAACTGCTCTGGAGAATGGACAGTCGAAAAGTATATGTTCCTAGTTATTTGTCGGACCTTGACATAACCCACAAGGTCTGGCTTCCAAAGGAAAAAACCTCTTAAGAACTTCAGTTGTGGGTAATGTATTTTTGGAAACTTTCCAGAGAAAGAGTTGAATTCTAGGGATTCATTCTAATTTCCAAAGTTTAGACTAATACTCCTATGCTCGTAGTTCATGTTGATGATGCTTGGTAAGATAATTGTACATTGATTTTACTGAATACCTTCCTGACTTAGTAAGATTCCAGTGAATGTTGTCTTCTTCCATAGGGTTGATAGGGATGGTATAGATTTTGTTGATGATATCCACAGAGAACAATTGATGAAGTAAAGATAAGTTCAATTCATGATGACCATTATCAGGATTGATAATGAAGACCATTATCAGGATTGATAATGAAGACCATTATCAGGATTGATAATGAAGAGTTGATCAACTGATTGAAATTCATTACTTGAAGGTCCGACGTTAAGAGCCTCGATTTCTGGGATCCATATATCCAGCCATATGTTGATATTTTTACCATTGCCTACTTCCCATATTGTTTCTTTCTCAAATGACGGAAGAAGTTTGAAGACACTTTTCCACCACTAAGAGGAACCTTGAATTCTAGCTTGTCACATATCCCTGTTGGAGTAATATTTAGAGGAAACTAGTTTTGAAACAAGAGATGACGAAGATGTTTTCAGTCTCCAAAGTTGCTTTGACATTAGAGCGATGTTATCTTTCTGTAAATCTCGGAATCCCAAGCCACCTAAGGATTTCTTTTTTCTTAGAACCAACCATGCTTTCAGACAAAGGCCTTTAGCCTTCTTGTTCCCCCACCAAAAGTCCCTTTGCAGGGATACCATGCTCTTAGTAACTTTCTTAGGAATCTAAAAAAAAAAACATTTGGTATTTTGGGACAGCAGAGAGAGAAGATCTGATGCGTTCCGCTCTACCTGCTTGAGAAAACAATTTGGATTTCCAAGTTGCTAGTTTGGTTTGCATTTGTTGGAGTAAATAGTCAAAGCTTTTAACTTTTGATTTCCCGATAAACAATGCATTCCCTAAGTATCTATCATTCTGGTCCATCCTCTTAACCTTCATGATTCGAGCCACCATTCTCCCTAAACGATGGTGAGTATTATTGCTGAAGAATATGCCAGATTTTTGAAAGTTAATCACCTGGGCAGACATCTTACCAAAGTGATGTAAGAGGTTATAAAGATAGTGTTCCTCATCTAATCCAAGTCTCATGAATATCAGGCAATCATCGGCAAATAATAAGTGGCTAAGTTCAGGACCAACCCTCGAATGTTTAAAACCAGAAATATGTCCTTTAGCTTGAGCTTTATGAATCATTCTACTGAGGGTTTCCATGCAAATGATAAAGAGATAAGGAGAGAGAGGGTCACCTTGTCTTAAACCTCTGGAAAGGGAAAAAAAGTGAAGGCTTGCCATTAAGAACTACTGACCTTGATGTTGTGGAGATACATTGCTCAATAAGCTTGCAAAAATTGTGTGAGAAACCTAGATTGTTGAGGATAGATAACAAAAAAGGCCATTCCACTCTGTCAAATGCTTTCGACATGTCGAGCTTGAGTCCCATGAATCTCTGCTTTCCCTTTTTGATTCTCATAGAATGGATTATTTCATGTGTTATGATAACATTATCTGTAATCAGTCTACCAGGAAAAAATGCAGCTTGATTAGGAGATATAATATCATTAAGCAAGGGCTTCAACCTATTAGTGATGATCTTGGAGATGATTTTGTATGTTGAATTGCAAAGGCTTATCGGCCTAAAGTCAGAGGGTGTTGCTGGGATTTTAACTTTAGGTATGAGAGCAATGTGAGTAGAATTGAAGACCTTGGATAGTTCGCCAGTAAGAAAGAAATCCTGAACCATCTTTATAATATTGTCACCAACTATTTTCCAATTTTTTTGATAGAAAATGAGGGAGAACCCATCTGGGCCTGGGGATTTTTCTCCTTTCAAATGCTTGACCACCTCCGTGATCTCTTCAAAAGAAGGAATTGAGTCAAGTTCACATTATCTCGCTAGATATTTGTGAAGTATACTTTTTTCTTTGGTGACACGATATTACTGTCTAACATCCCGCATAGAACGGTTCGTCGATTCTTAGGCACGAAACTCCCAATAGTAATCTGTCGTTCACTTTTGCGAGGTCGCAGAGGCCCTAGTTGATAACCTTCGTCGCCCCGATCTCCTTGAATAAGAGTTTTATTTTCTTTGAATTTGTTCTTCTCTAAAGAACCCGTTTGTGACTGTCTATTAATGGTTGAGGAGAACTTTTTCCCGTTTGTTGGAAATTTTGACTTCACACCGGTTACTAAGAGTTCGTCATCTTCTAAATATCCTTGGCAATCTCTTACAAGAGATGTATAAGTCTTTCCTTTCAGCGATATATATCGTAGCTCGCGCCTACGTTTCTGTTTTATGACATGCGAGATCTTCCAATCAACCGATAAAAGACGCTTCTTTACCTTCAAAGTCACTGTCCTTGTGCAACCACTCTCAATATATGTTTTCCACTTCTCTCTTTTTCCTCCATAATTGTACCACTCCATCACAACTTGAGGATAATATTCAGGTTTGAGTTGACTAATTTTGTCGACAGTAGAAACAAGATTCGTCAGTGGTTTTTGCTTTTGATCGTGTCCTTCAACTTGGGCTTCCGAACTCGAATAAGAATAACCCATATACGAAGGGTGTTCGACAAAGCTAGGGTGGTGCAAAAAGTTTCCTTGGTTTTCGAAGGGCCTAAAAGCATTGGTTGGGGTGGAAGTAGTATGGATTAGGTCTGGATTTGTGTATGGGTATGGATCTATTTGGGAGAAGTTAGGTTGGATGAAATTGGGTGATGGAAAAGTAGTAGGGATTGGTGGGTTGTTTGGGCTTGTGTAGGGTGCATGTAGAGTATGAGGATAAAGATGATGGGGAAGTGCTTGGAGTTGTTGTTCCTCATTATAAACTTGTGGATGGTTATAAGAGTATGAAAGGGTAGGTTGCGGTAAGAGAGGAATGGAGGGACTTAAATAATTGAAATTGGAAGTTGGGTTTTGGTGAGGTGGTGGTGTTGGACACCATAAGGTTGGGATGAAAGCCTGAACCGGTTGGTGGAATTGGGTTGTGCCTGTAGTTGGGATTGCAAAATTATGTGTGGGGAAACCAGAGGTGCCTATAGAATCCGGGTTGTAGTCTACACAACTAGGGTTTAGCAAAGAGGCAATGTTGTGACTTGGTTTTAGGATGGGAGGAGAATACAGTGGTGGTGGTGAATATGGTGGCGGCAAGGGATTTCTAAAAGAATGGTTATGATTTGGTTGTTCTATAGAATAATAGGAAGATGGAGGAGAAGGAAAAAAATATGACTTACTTGGTCCGTCTCCGGGTTCCCAATCATACGAACATGTCGAATTCTTCTTTTGATGATTTTCTTCAATAGGTATTTTGTCTTCATAGTTATGTTTTGAATCGCCCCCTTCGTATCCAAAATCATTCATATTCGACTCATAGAAATTTTCTGCCTCATAGTAGGAGAAGTTATCTTCTTGTAAATTATTGAAATAAATATTTTGGAAAGATAAATCATCTTCCTCGTAATTTTGATTTTTCTTCAAAAAAACTTTCATCACTATAGGACGAAGAATCCATTGATATAAGAATTAACCTTAACGAAAATACTAAAAAAAAATTCCAGAATTTTGATGGCTCTGAATACCACTTGATGTAGAACGCAGCGGAATTAAAGAAGATGAATAAACTAAATAAGAACGGTAAAATAAAGGCTTAAATAACTCTAAAATACTCAACTTTATTAAAACTTCAAAGGGGTTTCTCTTCAATCTGCCAATAATGGACAAACTAGACATCCTTTTATAAGATTTTGGACTTTCCTAGATAGACTTGAATTAAACTTTCCTAAATAATTAAAAGACTGCAACTTCCTAAATAACTAGACTCAAATCTGGACCTTTCCAATTATTGGAAATACTAAAATATCATAATTTCCTAAACCTAAATTCTCTAATAATCATACTAAAATTGGGACTTCCTAAAACTACTCTTCATGGTCGGATGGTCCATGGCCCGGTTTGGTCATGGAAAAAGCCTCCACGCCGGGTGCCCCTGCATCATTTAACCATCCACTGAAAAATTTGAAATTTTTTTGCCGAGTTTGCTCTCTGTTAGTGCGGAGTAAGAGAGGCTTATAATCAGAGGCAATTGGAGGAAGATGAATAACCTGAGTTTCTGGAAACCAAAGATTCCAGTGAAAATTTGCTAGACCTCTGTCAAGTCTTTCTTGAATATTGAGAGCACCCTCTTTCATGTTGTTCCAAGGGTAAGTATCTCTGATGAAGCCAAGATCTTGAAGGGCGAAATTCTGAATGATTCCTCTAAAAGGATTGAGGACTCGATCTGTTAATGGAATGCCGCCTACCATTTCATATGGTTCTAACACAACATTCAGGTCACCTACTAGTAGCCAGGGTAGATTAACCAAATTGTGAGAGTCGAAAGTATCTAAGAGTCTGTCCCATGGCTCTAATATGTGAGTACGATCGGGATGGCCATAGAAAAAGGTGATGTGAGCAGTAGACCCAATTGAAGATCAGTGGCAGCAGCATGAATGACGTCATGCATGACGTAAGTCCACAATTGTTTTTAATCTTAGGATCCGTTTGATACGTGTGAAAATAAGGTGGATAAATCGTTTTCATAAGAAAATACCATTTTCCGTTGTTTGATAAGGCCAAAAGCATTAGAAAATCGTTTTCCATTAGAAAAAAAGGTTGGAAAAAACCCTAAATGATTTTACCACCTAAAAGGTGGTAAAACGATTTTCTTACTCAACCAAACCCAAAAAGCACGCTCTCTCTCCTCGGACCTACGTTCCTGTCTCTCTCTCCTCTCTTAACCCACTGTTCTCTCTCCTCTCTTAACCCACTGTTCTCTCTCCTCTCTTAACCCACTGTTCTCCTTCAAGAACACAATGAAGCAAAGAATGAAGCAAATCAAATTAATCAATAAAGCAAGTTGTCTTTGATGACGATGACGATTCATAGCTGCCGAGAAGACGAAGCCTTAACGATGATGAAAATGAGAAGTCCACCAACTAATGTTATTGATCTTGATTTTGATACACTGTAAATTGGCTTTGATCATGGTGATTATTCATGCCTTTTAAATTGAGAGCCCACAAAATAATATTACTGATCTTGATTTTTTTGCATCTCTCTACTAAAAATTCCCAAATTGGGTAAGAAGTGAAACCCTAGGGATGATGATAATGAGATAACCGAATCAGATAAACTAGCAAAATACTCTCGATTTCGTGCATCCCCCCTCTATCTCTCTAAAACTAGTATAAATCTCTCACTCACCTTCACCCACGAAACTTATCTCGTTGCTAATCAACTTGTTCTTCATAATTTCATCTTGGGTTGCTAACTTGCTCGGATTTCTTCCTAATTTCTTCATCAAACACAAAATTGGTTTCTGGATTACATGGACTATTTGTTTTGATTCTGTTGGGTTCAAAAAATGATTTTGTTCTAATAAGATTCAAAAGCTTCAAACCGAGTTAGGAAGAAAAACCCTAAAGATCGATTCTCAAATTGAAGCCCTAATTTGAAATTGGGAGAATCTCATTGTTGCCCTAATTGAAGAAGACGGAGGGGAGACCAGGAGAATAAAGGTCTGGTGGATTAAATTTGGAAGTTATTAAGGCGCCCAGTGTTATTACCACAAGCGTCCCTTTTATGTGTAAAATAAGTGGCAAGAACAAAAATGACGAGCGCCTTTAGAATTTTCCATCACATTTTCTATGTGCTAACCAAACAGCATAAAATGGATTTCTCATCAGAAAATCTTGGTTTTCTTTCCCATCAGAAAAAAATTGGTTTTCTTACTCAGGTTTTCTAACGTATCAAACGGACCCTTAAACCTTAGAAAATAGACGGTTAAGGTTAAAAAAAGTTCTTGGCAAATAAAAGCCCCAATCTTCCAATTCCCAGACCTAGCAGCTAGAATCACTTGTTCCATCGAGCTAAAAATCTCCCTCTCTCTCTAAACTCTCTAATAGTAGTCTTCTTTTTGTGGGCAACTCCGGTGGTTGGTTGGTTCATAGAAGGTGAGTGATTGATGATGATGGTGGTATTCTCCTAATTTATTAAATCAAGGGTTTTATAGTATTACTAAATTTTCTCCTAATACTTACTTTGTGTATATATATAATTGAATTAGGTAGTGTTAGTGAGGATGATTTCTAGAAGAGGGTTTATTACTAGGATGAGAGTTGGTGGTGCCACTTTTAATCTCCCCATGTTCAAAATAAAGAAACCTAAACATGGGAAGCGGCCAAACAAGAAGAATAAAAAGAAGAAGAAGGTTAGTAGTAGTAGATATAATGGGAATGGCAGCCTAAAGAATACTTCCAGAGGACAAGGTATTACTACTACTACTCCTATAACATCACCATCACCACATTATCCTCCTTTTCCTAGTATTCATAGATGTACTAGTATTGATATTAGTAATCGTATTAGTAGTAGATATAATGATGATGATTGGTTAGTATTTGAGATACTAAACAGACTCCCTGTGAAGTCCCTTACCCGTTTCAAGACTGTTTCTAAAAGATGGTGTTACTTAATCCATAAAGATCAACAATTCATTGATTTACACCTCACCCGTTCCAGAACCCGCCTCCCCTCTCGTCTATTTATCGTCGTTCCTCTACCACTCACACAGATACAAAAACAAGACCGAGAGAGACTTCGGGGTACCTATTACTATGACCATTGGCCACTTAAGGAATTCCACATTACAGCTGACCTCTTGTTTGGAGAAGACGGTACACAACTGAAACTAGTGGTTGACACGGTAAGGGAGATTGACTCATCTTCTTATGATCACATTTCAAAACCTGTAAATGGCTTAATCTGCCTCATTGACTCACACATAGAAGATGTTTCTCGTATACGCAATATCAGCACTGGAGAAGTATCGCCTTGGTTTCAATCGTCCTCGATAGTCGTGGGAGAAGAAAGTGTCTCTATATCACACCATTACGCATTTGGTTTTGATCCTGCCACTAATGAACACAAATTGGTCTGCGTCTGGCCCACAGCTTCACATTCACTTACTCGCGACTGTCAGTTTATCTGTGGGGTTTTAACCCTCGGGCGCCAATGTAGTAATAGATGGAGAAGGATCAAAGAGGTCCCGCCAGTTTTACTAAATGATGGTTATGTTTATGTGAATGGTGTTATTTACTGGTCCAATTGTTCTCTTGATTATTGGGCACCAGGAGTTGGTTATCGTGATCTATACTTAGTGGCATTTGATGTCGGAAGTGAGAAGTTTAGAACAATCACAATTCCTGATTTCATTCCTGATCACCCTCGGGTTCACGGCGAACATTTAAGTTTGGAATACATTGCTCAGTTATTTGAAGTGGATGGAAATTTAGCTGTGGTACTTAAATTGAACAATTGCGCGTTCAACATGTATATATACGAAGATGGTGATTACAAGGACAAGGATGAGAAGATCTGTAAAACGTCTACTAGTTCTTCTCTTACAGACGGGAGATGGAGTGGAGTACGTTGTATCACCTTGCCTTTTGATACGAGCGGTAATATTGTCAAGTTTCATACATTCATAGGATCAGACGACAAGATTCTCGTAACATTATATAATTACAGTCTGGAAAGTCGAGAGAATAAGAACAGTCTGTCTATTTATTGTTACAATTGGAAGAAGGATACTTGTACAGAGGTTGATGTAAGTGGAATCCCATCCTCAGTTCCACAACTATGCCATCATAGCTTTTGTACTACTTTCTCTGAAAGTCTTTTGTCCCTTGACTATCACAATGCCCCTTGACACCACCCTAGCAGAGGAATCAACTTTAAACTTCATTTGCCTTCCTTTTTATCTTATGTTTGCGTTTTATTTCATATAACTTGGTACTTTATTTTCCTTCCTTTTCAGAAAAAAGGCCAGCGCTTTGGGGAAAGCTAAATAGTTTCCGGGGTGTGAAATTTTAAAGGGAATATGTAGAATTTTAGAAATTTTCCGGGGAAATAAATTTTAAGGGGAAATAAAAAAAAAAAACACTCCACCTCACCTCTCTCTCTCTTCTCCGACAAGGTCGCCGGCCGGAAAATTTTCCGGCCGGCGACCATTAAAATAAAAAAAAAAAATCAATCACTCTCTCTCTCTCTAAAATTTTTTTATTTTTTTATTTTTTTTTTTTCTTCTTCTTCTCTCTCTCTCTAGACCAAATCCAGAGAGAGAGAGAGGATCTATGAAGGTCCTGTTCGGGACCTTCATCAGATCTGATGAAGGTCCCGAACAGGACCTTCAACAGATCCGTTGAAGGTCCTGTTCGGACCTTCATCAGATCTGATGAAGGTCCCGAACAGGACCTTCAACGGATCTGTTGAAGGTCCGTTCGGGACCTTCATCAGATCTGATGAAGGTCCCGAACGGACCTTCAACGGATCTGTTGAAGGTCCCGAACGGACCTTCAACGGATCTGTTGAAGGTCCTGTTCGGGACCTTCAACAGGTCCTCTCTCTCTCTCTAGATTTCTAGAGAGAGAGAGAAGAAGCAAAAAAAAAAAAAAAAAAAAAAAAAAAAATTTTGAGAGAGAGAGAGAGGAGGGAGAGAGAGTGAATTTTTTTTTTAATGGTCGCCGGCCGGAAAATTTTCCGGCCGGCGACCTGTCGGAGAAGAGATAGTGGTGGGGAGAGAGAAGATGAGGTGGAGAGAGAGAGAAGATGAGGTGGAGAGAGAGAGAGAGCTGAGGTGGAGAAGCTATTTTGCTTTCCCCCAAATAAAATTGTCAAACAAAATTGACCAATTTTTGACCAAGTCTTCACACCCCGGAAACTATTTTGCTTTCCCCAAAGCGCCTGCCAGAAAAAATCAGGAGTGTCTATTCCATGATTATAAACACAAAGGGCCTTTGGTTAAATGCAGCCAAAATTTCTAAAAAATTGTTAAAAGTCAAAACAACCACTCCCATGCTCGTGTGTGGCTTGAAATAGGTGGATTCGAGCATATTTTTGGTGACAATATGGATTGAACCTACAAAATCTAACGTGGAACTCATTCCCATTTACTTCTTCCACAGTTATCTATTGCCTAGACCCCAAAGTCACAAATTTTTTTTCTCACTTTAAGTTCGATTATGTGGAATAGATCTTTGAAGCCCCTGGGTTCAGATCATCTCTTGAGCCTCTACTTCTCTATCTATATTCGCTGGTAGACAAATCTAAACCGGGTGATCTCAATAGTTCTATTTGAGTTTTTGGTCGAAATCAATTGAGGAGTCTACAATGTCTGAAAAAAGATGTGCTCCAATTGTTTTTATTTGAAGTTTTGATTAGAATCAGTTAATTTGAAGTGTGATGAATTTTAATGTATTTGATTGATTTTGAAGAAACCTTCATCGATTACGACTAAACGATAGGTTGAAAGTGTTTTTTAAAATAAAAACAGGTCGGTTCCAACCAATTTTGGTTCACAGAGTTGGTTGAACCTTACCACCGCTACTGAATACACTTGAAACCGAAAGACTTGAACAAATTTTGTGAACAAGATAGTTCTGAATGTGATGAACGGGAGGCGCTGATAAGTATGATGGTCAAAATAATTTTACCACCGTCAAAGAGGTGAAAGAAGTGCTAATAACAGAAAGGGGAACGCGTTTAAACTTCCCTAAAATTTCTTATGGTGAAATATTGCCACATGGTATTGTTTCCCTATCCTAATGGGATTGGGGTTGGATGTCCATATAACTTCATCATCGGACTCCCACTTGAATAAGTATTGCTAAACTGTTACAAACTAGAAAATAGAAAGTCTAATCCTCTTACCGGCAATGCAAATTCACCTCCATAAATACCCCCCCACTTCACCTCCTATCTGCTCACTACACATCTCTCAACTTTCTTTCTTCCTCTACAAAAATTATTAGAAGAATGGTCCATCTGATGAGTAGTTTCCTTGCTTGGTTTATACTACTGTTAGCAGTAAGTGGGGTAATGATCAGTACTACTACTACTGCTGGAAATACTAATGAAGAAGGAAGAAATTCATGTATAACTTCAATTTTCAATTTTGGAGATGACATATCGGATACAGGCAATTATGTGTTACAAAATCAAGAATTAACCGTGAATTCTGCATCATCATCTCCTCCTCGCCCTACTAACCTCACCTGGGATCAAGTCAATCGTAGTCCTGATGGTGTTCATGAAGACATGAGTTTCCTTCATGGTTATATTCGTCCCAATCGAACTTATGGGGATGTTCACTCTCTTCCTTATGGCATCACTTTCTTCAACAAGTCCTCTGGACGTTTCTCTAATGGTCGTCTTATCATCGACTTCATGGCTGAAGCTCTAGGTCTCCCATTCCTACCACCTTATTTGGCTGGAGATAAGCCTGAAGATTTCAAGAGCGGTGCAAATTTCGCAGTCATCGGAGCTACTGTTCTTGACGATGAAGTTGCCAACTTGTCGTCCTATGCACCTACAACTAAGAGTTCGCTGGGTGTTCAAATAGAATGGTTCAAAACCCTGCTCCCGTCTTTGTGTTCTAACTTCATAGAATGTCAGCAATATTTTGGAAGTTCATTGTTTCACCTTGGAGGAATTGGTACTTACGACTATACTTTAGACAAAGACAGTAGTGAACTCCAAAATATGGTTCCTAGTGTGGTTAGCAAAATTACTGGTACCGTTAGCGAATTAATATCTCTAGGAGCAACTCAAGTAATGGTGGCAGGATTAATCCCAATCGGGTGTCTTCGTAGAGCTCAATACAACTACCCTCATGAACATGTCTATGATCAGAATGGGTGTATTTATGAATTAAATCAAGTTGCTGATCATCACAATGCACTCCTCCAGTTCACTATTCAACAACTTCGTGAGCTATACCCTCATGTCAACATAATTTACGCCGATTATACTTCTGCATCAATGCGTTTCATTAACTCAAGACGTGATGAATTTGGATTTGTAGAAAATAAAGATACACTTTACGTAGTTTGTTGCGAAGCAAGAGGGTTGGACGCATACCTCTATGAAAATAATGCAGAGACGTGCGAGATGAACAATGTTTGTAAGAATCCAGAGAGTTATATAATGTGGGATGAAACACATATGACTGAAGCTGCTTATCAATTAATGGCTTCTGGAGTTATTTCAGGCACCTTTACCGTACCATCTTTTGACCTGTCTGCTAGGAAGTGTATTTCATCACATTAATAGTTTTATTTGATTTATCTTCGTCGTAGAAACAATAGATTTTACTATGTGTCTATGTAGTGAATCTTTTATGTTTTTTTCTGAGACTTGCGTAACTAAATTGGATTAAATATATTGAAGTTATTTTTATTATAATCAATTCTTTGTTCTTGTTTTTATAGTCGATTCTTTTTATACTTGAGCATTGTCGGATTAGTCAGTAGTCACACTGTAACAATGGACTGAAAAGCCTAATATTTGCGAGGGCATATGAGGCTATGGGCTGGTAATTGGTATAAATGTGAACTTGATTTAATACATAGCAGTTATATATTTTAATGGGTTTTTATAGTATTTGAAAAAACTTCATATACTAAAACAAAAGAAAGAAGGGGGAAGATGCGGAAAGATATAGGTCCTTTAATGTTTGGAAAGTCGAAGTATAAGGTTTGGAAAATTCCTTGTCTACCCATTGGTACGCGAGTGACTAGATCGTTTTTAACAATTTCGTTTTGATTGCATTTGGAGTGAATTATAAGAAACTCGTTTATGTTTTATGTTAATGACCAAAATACTGATATAGAACTTAGTATTTTGCTTATTCCATTAAACCCTAGTGTAACAATCAAGTAAATCTTTCTACATCCAAATCCTATTTAAAAAACTGCATTTTTGAGAGATATATCTAGTTGTGTTTTTAAATGGTAAAATTCGACTGCTGGTTATTCTTGTGGATAGATATACATCTGATCACTCAACTAAAGTGAACTTCCCAGAATTATCTCAAGTTAATATTGGATCGGCCAGACATGTCATATTCTACCTAAAGAACAAACACAACTTAAATCACTTAAATTTCCAACCATTTAAGTAATTATGACAAAATTAAGTTATTAATAACAACAAAGTCTAGTAGACTAATCAAACTCAAACCAGACTTTTGCAATAAGAAGAAATTGTACATGGACTTGGAATACCATAAACTCTCAACAAACATTTCACTCAAAACTTCAACTCTCAAACACTTTCATCAATGCCCTAAAAACGAAAACAAAATCATTCCTTTCCAAATACCAAGTAAAAGTCAATATGCTTGTTCCAACTCCTTCCAAACCCTTTCCAACAAAAAACTGGTGGTGGGCCGTGGGCATGCTTTTTTTGTTGTGAAGCAATTGAATACATACTCATATATCTCTATTAGAGACACATACTATCGCCCAACAACTTCAGAATAGTGTGTACATCTATATATTACATATTGGGAATATAAAATTATTAACTATAATAACTAACCATTCCATGATCATCCTCGAGATTCGATTTAAAGTTTTGAATCTCAAGAAACCATATTTAGGTTGGTTCATCAAAATGAAAGGTAGTTTAGAAGAAAGAGTGTTTGGTAGGTGGCCTTCCAAGTGCTCTCATCAAATTAGCTACTTCAAGGACTCTAGCTACTTTTGTTCCTCTCTTTGACTCAGCTGATGCCCTCCTCTCTTCTGCTTTTCCATGTGCTTTTGCCACATCATTTTGCATTTTCTCTAATGCTTTTGCTCTTTTCTCTTCTAATTTCCTCTAATTACCAAAACATGAAGTTAATTAGCTTCCTTTAATTTAATCTATACTATTAAATAATGTCATTGCCACAACAAAAATATATACTCCACTATTAAACAATAGGAGGGAGATATGATACGATTACATTTTCCCGAATGAAAATTTGTAGGCCATGGTAATGGTAGTTTTGTGGCGTTTTGTTAGCACTTTAAACAGAGTAATCAATTCATAATTTTTTTTTTTGTTAGAGGAGGTTCACTTTAGCCATTGAAATGAGCTCATATTTGTTTTCAACCCAAGAGAGGGGATTTCATAAAGATATCCAAATTACATCTCTTTAAGCTGGACGGTTTGAAAAACGCCCCAACGCCTCCCCAAAGACAAATTTTGAGGTGAAGTTTGTGACCTAAGGAAGGAGGGACCTCTTACACTTAAGGAGCCGTCTTTAAAACTTCTCTTCTAAGTATATCATCTTTATTACTATCTAGATCATTCTCACCGAAAATAATCTTATTCAGAATTTTCCCACTCTAACTTCTAAGACATTTGTTTGCAAATCAAAGGCTACATAAAATGAACCTTTTAAAATAAATTTGGTTTTATAAAAAAATTCTAGATGCCTCGAAGAAAATACTAAAAATATATTAACATTTTAATCATCTATATATGCAAGTATTCAATCCAATGATCGTGTCGATCTAAATTTTTTTTTATGTGGAGATTAATCTTATTATACTATTACGAAATCATTGTAAACTTTGTCGGTTGATCTGTAGGAAATCAACTTTACCAAAAATCATCTTTAAGATCATGAACTATAAGGGTCACATATGTGAGTGTAAGAGAAGTGTGATTGTAAATTCAGCCTACTAATAATAAATAATCTTTACATAGTGTAATTTCCATACCTCAATTTTCTTCATCCAAGAGCTAGCTTTTTGAACTTGTTCACCTTCCCATCCATTAATAATGGCATCTTCTCTCTTAAACCTATTATTAATCTTAGAAATCTTTGCATTTTGCCACGCGGATATCTTCGATTCCGTCTCTTCTCTTTTAACCATTCCCATACTCATATTATTACTATTACTATTACCATTATTATTATTGGTATAATTCAATCTTAGGGATGATGATGATGATCCAGTTACTGGATTATGTCTCGTAGAAGAAAGAACGTGATCATCAAAACTAGGGTTTCTATCAGGAACAATAGCTAAAGGATTTGTTTCTTCTTCTTCTTCTTGTGGTATACCATCATAATCATCTTCATCTTCTCCAATTCTACTTAAAAGATGGTTAATATTACTATTATTACCATTTCCGTTATCGCTTCCGTTGTTCCCGATTGTCGATCCTGCAACAATTAAAGCATTAAATTCTCTACTCATAGTAGAAAAATTCTCACTTGATGTTTGATCGGAATTGAGCGAAGATGATCGATGACTATTCCTTTCCCACGCGTCCAATCTTCTTCGGATATTTTGGTTTTCGACAGACGGTGGTGGAGTTAAAGCATATATATCTCTTATGCTGTCATCGTTGTGATCTTCCGGTGGTGATGTTTGGGTGGTGTTTGTGATAGCTCTCTGATCGGAAAGCATGATGGAGATATTGAATTCAGAAATAAGAAGAGAAAAGAGTGAGGAGACAATTAAGGGGAGGGAGGGTTTAATCAATAAGTAACTAATTAATCAAGGGATACTTAATTTATTGGTTAATGGAAGTGTAGACCTACATATTAGGATAACATGTCTTAATCATCCATTTAATTAGTTAAAATAAAGTATGTGACATATCATAAATGACTCCTTGGTTAAGGAAACAGATATGGATTACATTATTTGTTGGTCTTCGTTTTTTTTTAAATGCTATAAATACATAGAATCTTTACTTAATTTTTGACATGTGAACTCGTCTAGGAGAAAAATAGTTCAGATTGTAGTTAAATTTCAAAAGAATTATTTTACTGAAAGTTAATCAACATGTCAAAAATTAAGTAAAACTTCTAAGTAATTATAACATTTCTCTAGTTTTTTACATATAATACGTAAGTGTGTACAAAAGATTTTCTCGAATCTTAACTCTCAAGTCAAAATATTTTGTTGATTTCTAATCTTCTTTTTTTGACAAGTATGCTTGTTTTGTTAGTGCACTGAGGAGAGGAGAAATCATAATCCCGGTGATGGCGGTCGACCAAAAGTTCTTTTACATTGCGACATTGTTTTTAATATGTTAACAAATTCCAATACCATTTGTCGGTAGTCAAAAGATCACCTAGTTCTAAACTTTCAAATTTCACATAGTACTCCCAACATATGTGCTTATTGAATCATCACCAAAAATCTATAGCCCTAAGTTGGATTAGAGTCTTCATATGATAGCTTAATTTTTAGAGTTATTCCTATTTGGCCCCCTACTTTGTGACCAGATTTCTATATGGTCCCCTATTTTTTATAAATTCAAATATAACCCATCTTTTTGATGTAAATGTCCTAATTATCTTTCTTATAAATATTTTTTCAACATAAAAAAACTTGAATTTCACCTCACTTCCCTCTCCACCACACATATCTCTCCACATCATCTCTCTCTCTCTATCTCACATGTCTCTCCAACTCACCTCTCTCTCTCTAACTCACCTATCTCTCTCTCTCTAACTCACCTCTCTCTCTCTAACCCACTTCTCTCTCTCCAAGTCACTCCTCTCTTCTCCGACGAAGGTTGCCGGCAGGAGGGGTTTCCCCTCATCTCATCTCTTTCACAAAGTAGGGGACCAAATAGGAATTAACTCTAATTCTTATTAAAAAGATTGATGAATATGTTTTGGACTTAAAGTGCATTAATATTAGGGGTTTAAATCAAATAAGTCAAAGTGCTCAAAACAAGTAAAAGGAAAACAACTAACATTTCATATTTATTGTTCAGGTCAAAAAAATACAAAGACTAAAATATTTTTTTATCATTGTTTTTGTGCATTTAAACTTTAAATTTATATAATTTCTAATCCGGATTTCTAATTTATATAGTTAGAGGATTTTTCGTTATTTTTCTAACAAGATCTACTTTCAATATTTATAAAAAGTTTCAGATTTTTTTTTTACCGTCTTTTCATACATTTCTTTTGAAAACTGAGTTCGTGTTTGCAGTATTACAAACACAAAGTTATTACGGTAAATTGAGTTTGCACAAATTTATTACCGTAAACTGAATTCGGAAAAAAATATTCAACGTTAACAAAAGATGATATGCACATACAACAAAGAGACAAAGTTAAAAGTGAAAAAGAAAAGTCTGAAAGAAAAAGTAGTGGGGATTCATAAAAGATAATTTGTTCTTGATTAGTGATTAGTTAGTGTCGGCCATAAAGTGTATTAGAAGAAAGAATCCACTCAAAATTATTAAACTCATTTTAGCCTAACATCAACAATACCACGTGTTTATCTTTTGACGGTTGATTAGTACATTTTTGTCTTGGCACACACGTGCATTTATCCTATTAGATGATTAACCTAATAACAAATGGCATTAACGTCAAACTTCCAATGTTGATTACCACAAAGATGGCCCTAGTTTTTCTATTTTTTTATTTATTTTTATTTTTATTTTATATGTTAAACCATGAAATATATTAAAAACTGATTGAGCATCGTAAAGTTCAACATTTGGTAGCTCAAGTGATGCATAATATTGATATAAATTCCAAAATCCATGTATCATGTTTAATTTTCAAAAAATATGAATGTCATAGTTTATTAAACTTGGGTTTATTAAGGTATAAATAATGTTGTTGGATTATAGACCATAATTTAGTTGGGCTATAAGTCCGTACTTATAAGAATTTGAAAAAAAAATTGAGCCCCACAAAACGAAAAATGCTTTCCAAAAATATCAGAAGAGATTTAGTCACTAATATATGAAATATGGGTCTATGATTTTATTAAGGTTAGTTAACCGGTAGACGGGATTCTGAGTTAGAAAAAGCCTTTTGAATCAGGTTCGTCTTTCGCATAGTTTATCAAAACTTACTTTCAATTAAATGTTTGAACTTCTTTTTGTTGAAAAATTAAATGTTTGAATTTTGGAAGCAACTATTATCCTTAGCAATTTTCTCCACCTTAGATATGTTTTGACATATAATTTTTGTTTTCATATAAGCAGGTAAATGTATATTCTTTTCAACAAAAAAAAAGTAAATGTATATTCTAACAGTGTTACAGTTCTTTTATGAGGCGGTAATTATAAGACCCAAAACGGGGAGGTTAAAGAGAATCAGGCCCAATACTAAATAATAATGAGGAAAAAACCCAGTAGACAAAAATACAATTTTACCTTCCAAAAGGAAATGTCTTTATTCCCCGGAGAATTTTCTTTATTCTCCAAAACCACAGCCTTTTCCTATTAGGGTCTAGATTTTTTGGTTTTTCACTCGTTCTTTCTCCTTTGATTGTACTACAATGACAATGACACAAACCGTGCATCCCATTACTTTTCTTTTCTCAAATATTACGTTAAATTGTTAGCCTAATCAAACAAATGAAGGCATATCAAATTCATTAGAGAAAATAGGATTTAATTGGAGCGGAGGGTTAGGGTATTTTCACAATCTTTATAAGAATAAATTTGAGGATATCTCATATATATATATACCTTTTTGTATATTTTCTTGTTGCAAATATATATACGTTTTTGTTGTCACTTATAATAGTGTTTATCAGTTGTTCCACGATGCAAAGATAAGTTCTATAATATATTACGTTTTCCCAATTAGGGCTTGACAATTGGTATCAACTCATTTGGATTTAAGTGAAAAAAATGCTTATGGGTTTGGAGTTATATGTGATGTAATGGAAGTGTGATAATAATTGTTAATTAGACTACGTCTCCTCTTTCCAACCAGAAGAAGTGTCATATGCGCGTTTTATGATTTTCGTGTCATTTTAAAGTTGCAAGATATTTATTGGAGTTCTAAACTTTGTTTTGGTGAATTTGCTCAAACAGTCTAAAGCCAAAGCAGTCGTTACTTCATGTTTCAGATGTTGTATGTCAGTTTCTGATTGCTACGCATTTAACCGCTTCACCTGAAATTCTTACTGTCCCTTTAGTGTTTCAGGGAAATAAGCGAAGTTTTCGGGGCAATAAGTTTTGGGTGAAAACAAATTTTTTTTGTTTCCTCCAAACATCACCCTTTCAATTTTTTATTCTTTCTTCTTCTCCTTTCACCTCAACGAAAATCCGGCGACTTCCACCATTAGTGCCGGCGACCTCCACCGGATTCCGACGACGTCAACTAGTTCTCTTTTTTTTTTCTCTCTCTTTCCTTCTCTCTCATTCCTTCTCTCTTCTCTCTCTTCTTTCTTCTCTCTCTTTCCTTCTCTCTTCTTTCTTCTCTCTCTTTCCTTCTCTCTTACCTCTCTCCCTCTCACGACAGTTCCGGCGAAGGGAGATACAGACAAAGGAACCCCGCCTTCATCTGAAAATCAGACGAAGGTTTCCGGCGAAGGAAACTCCTTCGTCGGAACAACAAAAAAAAGAGAGAAAGAGAAGAAAAGAAGGGAAAAGGGAAGGAGAGAGAAAGAGATAAAGAGAGAGAGAGAGAGGCTGATAGAGGAGAAGAGAGAAATTTCGGCCGACTAACTTTTTTCCGGCGACTTGAGGGGAGGGAGTGTTTGGTTTGAGGTTTTTTAGGTTTACACCGTCTTCCCTAAAAACATTTCCGCTTTCCCTGAAACAGTGGCCTAATTATATTTTAAACAAAATTATAATATGATTTGAAGTGTAGTCTAGTAGTTAAGACTTAAGAGTGTAGATCATGTCAAAAGATCAAGGGCACAAATCTTCCAATAAGTTAATTACCTGTAAATTAACTTGAGGTGATCTCAAGTACAACCAGACCCCTGTCAACAACAGAAAAAAAAAGTACAACCCGACCACCCCTTAAAGGGAGATGCTAGAGTGTCCAGTTTTTAGCCCATTAAATTGCCCAGCTGATGTGGAATCACTAAAAGACAAGGGTTTTTCAAAGTTTGACTACGGTGGGGACCGCTTTTATTTCTAAATAAGGAAAGTTGGGCATTTTAATGGGCAAAATTGCTGGGCACTCTATCATTTCCCCCCCTTAAATATCTAAAATTGTTTGTTCAATATGAAGCTATGAGAATTTGAGATTGAACTCATTGTATCATTTATCTATAATTTTATTAGTCTGCTTTTATTTTCGGTCAATTTCTTATTGAGCTCCAATTTATGACCTACCCATTTTTTGCTCTATACCTTGACAAACTCGATTCTTTTTGCCCCTACTCAGTCCTAACTAATGAATAATGTCATCTAAGTTGTTTTGATCGATTAACCAAGGACTATCTTAATATCAACTCCAATACAATGAGATATTAGGCCCGATCTTGAGATCATTCGGAGGCACGACTAACCAATTCTTTAGCATCTTTAACTTCTTTGACATATTACTGCACATTTGGAGAGTTTTTAGGCATTAACATGCCTAAAATCTCATTGCCTCCTGTTGAATTACATGGAGTAAATATTAACTTAGAGGGATTAAAACGTAAAGGTTTTATGCATGAGACTTGTGCCCTAATGGCTAACCAAACATCGCCTTATAATAATCACTTGTTGACTTTATCCCCTCTAATTGAAACGGACTTTTGGCCAATTCCGTCCAATCGGAGCAACTCACTAAACAATAATTTTGGAGGGCTAATTGGCCATTACTTCCAGGACATAAGAGCAAAACTTAAATAACACCTCCTAAGGCTAGCGCTTTGGGGAAAGTAAAATAGTTTCCGCGGTTTGAAGACTTGGTCAAAAATTGGACAATTTTGTTTGACAATTTTATTTCGGAGAAAGCAAAATAGCTTCTCCACCTCAGCTTTCTCTCTCTCCACCTCACTTCTCTCTCTCCTCCTCATCTTCTCTCTCCCCACCACTCTCTGTCTTCTCTGACAAGTCGCCGGCCGGAAAATTTTTCGGCCGGCGACCATGAAGAAAAATAAAAAATTTCTCTCTCTCTCTCTCTCTCTCTAGAAACTCCGGCGAAGGGGTTTCCCTTCGCCGGAGTCCCGGTCTGTTGAAGAACAGATCGGATCTGGAACAGATCTGTTGAAGAACAGACCGAAACTCCGGCGAAGAGAAACCCCTTCGTCGGATTCTAGAGAGAGATAGAGTAAGTGAAATATATTTTTTTTTTCATGGTCGCCGGCCGGAAAATTTTCCGACCGGCGACCTAGTCGGAGAAGAGAGAGAGTGAGGTGAGGTGGAGAGAGAGTGAGGTGAGGTGGAGAGAGAGTGAGGTGAGGTGGAGAGAGAGTGAGGTGAGGTGGAGTGTTTTTTTTTATTTCTCCGAAAAATTTCTAAAATTCTACATATTCCTTTTAAATTTTACACCCCGAAAAATATTTAGCTTTCCCCAAAGCGCTGGCCCCTCCTAATGGGGGTTATCTTGGAATCGGGTTCGTTTAGATGTGGCTGCCTATAACGAGGGATATTATTTCACAATATGTAAGATCTAGGTTTCTCTTGTCAAAAAAAAAAAAAAAATCTAAGTTTCTCTTGTAAAATTAAAAAGATCTAGGTTTTGTAACACCCAGATTTTTTGAATTGGAAAATCAGACGAATTAGAGCGCCGAGAAGAATTAATTATTTTTTCATGGTTAGTTGTGGGAGGAAAGAGAAAATAAGAAGTTAAATTGGGGGTCATAAAATGATTAATTGTGGTTGGAATAGTGAGTTGTAAATTTAGTGGGACTTATCTGCAAGGGACATAGGAATTGAGGGATTTAAAGCAAAGTCATTTTGTTGGCCACTTTAATTGTTGACAAGTGGCAACTTCATGCATTTGAATTCTTTATAAACCAACCCACTGCCCACGTATTAGAGAGGATAAATCTAAGGCCCAAAAAAGGAGCCCAAATACCAAATCCAACCCAATAGGGAATATTATCTAAAAAAAAACCCAAAAAGTGATTTTACCTCTCTATCCATCCAAAAGAAATGCTTACCTCTTATATCCCTCATTCATTTCCCGCCAACAACAAGCCTTTCTCTTTCTCTCCCTGACTTTGATTAGACCCGACCCACATGCAGCCTCTCCTCTTTCTTTCTCTCTTGGCTTCCTCGCTCTCTCTCTCTCTAACTTGAAATCCTATCTTCTCCCACCATCAAAACGATTCAACTCTACCTCTCTCTCTATTTCGATCAAACTATCTCTCTTCATTCATACCGGCGCATCTCTCTCTCTCTCTGTCTCTTTTTCAAGCGAAATCCCTCAGCCATTAACGCCTCTTAGAGTCCAAACGTTACAGCCGAAACTCTCTCAACCAAACCTATTTAAACAACCGGATCTCATCTTTTTTCTCTCTATTTCTCTCTGTTTCAACGAATCTCAAGCTTCTTTCTCGATTTCTCTCTCTTTCAAAACAGGTACGTCTCTGTTCTTCATCTAACTCTTGATCCTCTCTCTGTTGTTGGTAAAGTTTTAGGATTGTTAGAACATTTTTGGGGTTTCTTGTTTCAGATTTGTGGTTTTTGGTACAGTTTTAAGGGTTTTTGAAAATTTGGGGGAGTTTTCAAACAATTAGGGTTTATGATTTCAAGTTTAGTAGTCTGATCTATAGTCTGTGATAAATCATTTTGGGTTGTTTTTCGAAAAAGTTTTAGGGTTAAGTTGCTCTAAAGTTTGTGATAAAACATTTTGGTTGTTGTTTTGTGATTTCGGAACCATTTGGGTGTTTATGGTTCTTCATCAAGCTTCTAGGTTAGTTTTGTTTTAACATTTACGGTTGTGATCCGAAAGTTAGGTTTGTGTGGAGACATTTAGTACTTTGTCTTGGTTTTTTGGGGGTCTGTCTTTGTTTATGAAGTGCATGATTTGGTTTATCATTGTGGGTTGTGTTGAAGAAATTTTGGATTATGTTCAGACATTTTGATAGTTGTTAGTGATTTCGAAAGCATGCATCTACACATAAAGGTCATTTGGGTGTTTATGATACTACATCAAGTTTCTAGGTTAGAGTTGTTTTAACATTTATGTTTCTGTGGAGAAATTTAGTCATTTGATCAAGATTTATGGGTTGTTGATTAACAGAATGTTTTTTCTTTAACATTCATGGTTGTGAAAAAAAAAAACTAGTATATGTTTATACATTTTGGTTGTGTAGATACATTCTGCTTTTGTTTGTCTTTGTGTTTGTTTGAAACATATGAACTTTTGCAGACAATCCCAAGATGGCTAAAACAAAGAAAGGAGAGGGTGTTGATAAGAAACAACAGACTCCTGTGAGGGCTAGCCCCAGGAAGAGACCTGCTGAAGAGGCATCAAATGCTGGGCCGAGCAAAAAAGGCAAGAAAGTTGCAAGCCCCGAACAAGCAAAGGTGTGTTATTGTATAAACATTTTTTACAATGTTCTGACAATAATGTTTGTGTTCTTACATTTTTTATAATTGTTATGCATATTTGTTAGTGTGTTAACATTCTGTAAAATGTTGCTTCAGTTATTGATCTGTCATTATTGTGTAGAGGCCTATGCTTATTGTGTAGACACATTAAACAATGATCTGCCATTACTTATTGTGATGGAGCATTAAGTTTACTGTTGAACATTTTGTTGAATGCCCTGACATTTCTGTTATTGTTTCTGTGAAGCACCGTGGGTTTACTTCAAAGGCGAGAGTGGACAAGGTGGAGCCTCAACCAAAACCAACAGAGGCTAAAGAGTAGAAGAAGAAAGCTGCTTTCAATTACAAATGTAACTTCAAAGCAGTTTTCAAGGTGGCGCGGGAATTGCAGTTATATATTACTGAAGAGCAAAAGGAGATGTTGCTTTCTTCACCATTCGGGGCCTTATTTAAGGCAGTGACCAGTTTTAGTTTCCGAACAGAGAATGTGATGGAGAAGCCGAACAAAGCCATCTATGATCTTCTGTACTGCTATGACAAACAGAGCCAAGCCTTCAACATCGGAGGGAAGTTGATTAAGTTCACTCCCGGAGATGTTGCTTTGCTGTTGGGAGTCCCAATGGAAGGACAAATATATGATGCATTCCCAACCAATGTCACCATAGATGTGGCTAAGGACCAGTTTTTGAGCAAGTATTTCAAAGACTGTATTGTTGAGGGAAAGGCTGCATCTTTTGGGGGTCCCAGCATCGAAAAGGCTTTGCATGTGGCTGCAAGAACAAAGGCTCCAGCCATTGAGTTCTTGAAACTATGGATTATGTACATGGCAGCCACATTCCTGTTTGCTTCAGCTGCCGGCTCCTCGGTTGTCGGGAGTTTTTATCACAATCTCCAAACGGAGAGAATGATGAAAAGAGTTTCATGGGCGAGAGCTATTCACTCCTACATGATGGAGAGAATAAACAAGCACTCGGAAGACCCGGCAAAAGCTTCAGGATGCCTGACTCTTCTCCCCGTAAGTATTCATAACCATGCACTTAAATGTTTGATAATTTCTTATAGTGATAAAAGTCAAACTAGTGTGCTCTGACATTCTTTTAAATGTTTCATCATTCTTTTGGGGCTTCTGTAATGCTGAAACATTTTGGAGAATGTTTGGGCATGTTATAAAATGTGTTTACATTTCTTATGGTGATAAAGAAAAACAGTACTGACCTAAGAGTGTTTAATTTCTTTGCAGTACTGGTATTGCATGCACACCAGGATCCATGAGGACCTGGTTGGAGAAGTAGGGGTCAGTCCTAGAATAGCTCGATGGATGATCGAGCCATTCTTCCTTAAAGGACTGGAAGAAGAGCTGGAAAGCATTACAGAAGAGCAGGTAATTTGTTTTAACATTTCTTATAATGTCTCGGTTATTTAAACTAATGTTCTAACATAACTGATGTCTGAGTGACATTTTAGCAAATGTTGGAACATTTGCAAGAATGTTGGAACATTTAATTAAGTGCATGTGTTTTTTTAAGAGGTGTTGAGATAATAACCTTATGTATCCCTTCTTGTAGGTGAAGGTGGAGTTGGTGGCGGAGTCTGTGGAAGAGGAAGAGTTGTTAAAGTTCACGGAGAGGGTGGTGGAGGAGATGAATGAGGAGGAAGTAGAAAAGTTGAAGGAGGAAGTGGAGAGGTTGAGAGAAGAAAATTTGTTGGTTAAGAGAGAGTGTGAGATGGTTAAGAGAGAGAGTGAGATGGTTAAGAGAGAGAGAGAAGTATTAAAAGAGGAGTTGGAGAGGATGAAGAGAGAGAGAGGAGAGAAAGATGATGTATTGGAATTTGATTTTGGTGTAGGAGGGGAGGTGGATGTTAGAGACGAGGTTGGTAGAGAGTTGGTGACTGTTGGAGATGAGGTGGAGGGTGGGGAGGTTAGACAAGAGGTGGAGAGTGGAGATGGTGGAGAGAAGATAGTGGAGCAGGAAGTAGCCCCAGAAAATCCGGAACAAGTAAACGTAGAACCCAGCATCGAAAAAGAAAGTGATGCCGAAGCCCAAACTGAAGGAGCAGAAATAGACGACAATAAGGGTAAGAAGGCAATTTCTGATGAGTCGGTAAGGGGTCAATCTTCCGGAGAGGGCCAAAACCAGGAGCAGAAAGTGAGCCAAGGTGCTGGGTCAAGTGAGTAAATGCTCACGCAAATCTTTACTTCTGTTGACATTCCTGTCTTTGCTTGATTTGAATTTGGAAATGTTGGAGCAAATACCAGAATGCTTCAACATTTGAGATACTGTTATAAAAAGTAATGAATATTGTCTTTGTTTAGATTAAAGTTGGTTTTATTTCTAGTTTATTTTTTTGAAGCAACGTATTAACTTGTGTGCAATCTATCTATCTTCTCTGAAATTCTTACTTACTTGTCAGATGATTGGTATGAACATAAATTGTTCCGCCATCGTTACAAGTTTTTTGATAAACGGTAAGTAAAAGAGTTCTATCGTACTCCCACGATGTCTTTTACCACGACAATTGAAGACTTTCTTTTACCACGAACGAACGACAATAGACTGGTCGGCTAAGTAATAAATAAGAAACAAACAAGTAAGTGTGCTTCTCCCACATAAATACGTAAAATGTTTGAACATACGTGCTAACGTTTATATATATTGATCGAGAATTGGATAATAATTTATGTTAAGATTTGGTTTTCTATCGAATGTTGACTAGTTAAACGTGTGGTGGTGGGAACAGGTGAAAAGCATTTTCCAAGTTTTTTGAATGTAGGTGAAAATGAGACGGAAGAAGTTGACCTTCAGCTGACTTGGCCTTCAGCTTTCTTTTCAAAGGTTTGCGAAGTGGCAAAAGTATATGAGAACTATGAGATCGTGGAGAACGAAAGTTCTTCTGAAGACGATTTTGTAGATAAGCCAAAGGTTGAAACGGCTGAAGTTGTGGAAAAGAAAGATAAAAACAAACCAAACTCTTTGGTTAAGAGGGTTAAAACACAGCCAAGAACCCGAACCATGACCGAGAAAGGAAAGCAACTCGAGAAGAAAAAACCAATTAATGTAGATGAAATTGTAGAGTTGGGAGGTGGAAGGTCAGCAGCAGAGGAGGAAGGCCAGAAGCTAGGTAACTGGAAAAGAAGCCCGGTGTGGAAGAAGTTGAAGGAAGAAGAAAAGGGCCTGTTGGAAGAATTCATCAGGAAAGGTGACAAAAGGTACGAGAAAGTTACTGTAATGTTCATGCATTTACAGTTATGTTTGCACATTACAGTTTGTGTTTATGCATTTATATCTGCTTAATGTAATGTCCATGCATTATCACAAATGTCATAACATTTACAGTTATGCTTGCACATTACTGTGACACTTGTTTTTTCAAATGTTGCAGCACGAAAGTCTGGTTCAGTAATGGGATCAACGACATTTGTGGGAAGCAGCTAGATATGTTGATGATGAATCTGGAGTGCGACTCACAAGTTATTAACTGGGCGAGTTCGTTCGTCACTAATCACGAGGATTTGAAAGAAAAGAGTGTCCTATGTCTACCATCAGAAATCTATGTGAGTTTAGTGATTAGAATGTTTTCCTATCATCATCTTTTATATGAGTGAACATTTTAATAACTTTGTGTATGTTCTACAGACGATGATCAAGTCCGAGGTCAACCAACCTTCTATCGAAAGAATGCTCAACCGTACGTTGAGTAATAATGCTGGGAAACCGGAGATCTTATTTGTGTGTGCACCTATCTGCCATGGGGGGCACTGGACACTATTGGTATATAATGTATTTCTCCATCGGTGGACCCATTATGACTCAATGTCATTTGATAAGAAGAATGCCAAGCAGTGTTACGAAAATGCCCGGGAGTACGCGGCATATATTGAGGATGTAATGGAAGAAGTGGGATTCACAATGTATGGAACCCAACAAAGATATGCTGATGTTCTTGGGGAGCCAGAATTCCCAACTCAGGGAGAAAAGTAAGTGTTTTCAAACTTTATTTGTTCCCAACATTAAGATGCATGCTTTAATTAGTATGAAAATGTTCAAACATTTCGCGAAATGTTTAACAAAAGCATTTTATGTTTTCATACAATTGATAAAAAAACACGTCATTTAATATAATGTTTCTGTTTTGTGTGGGAATGTAGAAACATTATTGGTTATGCTTTAACATTCGATTTGTGTCTTGAACAGTCCGGATTGCGGTCTATTTGTTATTTTGAAAATTGAAGAGCTAGTCCAAGACTGCATGACTACTGGACCCAAACAGCGTACAAAAAACCCAGATTGGGTCTCCCGGGCACAAAGGAAGAGGGCTAAGATCACGCACAATATATTGAAGGAGAACACAATATCTTGGAGGATGGGCCGATGTTGAAAGTGTGGTTGCCGTGAATATTTTTTTGTTTGGTGAAAGATCTTTTAATCAAAAATGAAGTAGTTGTTGAGGTAACGGGTTATGTTCGCTAAACCCGAAACCACTTCATTCTTGATTAGATTAAAAACAATGATGGTTTGTAAATTATTTTGTGAGGTTAACGACATACAATGATTTTGGATGGGATATTTATGTTAAAACTAAAGGAAGTAAATTTGAATATATTATTATTTTTCTTCAACATCATGTGTGACATGCATTGTCCTCTTAAAGTTTGTTTCAAAAAAGAACATACACAGACATGTTAGAACATTCCTCTTAATGGTTGGACATATGGACAAATGTCTCGGGAAATATGTAATACTGAACCTTCATTGTCTAGAATGTATTCACTAAACTTCATAATGTGGACACATTGTAAATAATAGCTAGACATGTAGTAATTCATTCACTGAACATTTTGTAGAATGTTATCACATATTCACTAGACAAAAATATATGTACTAAAGACCAAAAGATTTTACTAAACATTGAGCACAATGTAACAACACTCTGTTACATGTTGGGACATATCGGTGAATGTTATAACATTTAGTAAAATGAGACTACAGTTGGGCTCGACATGTCGCACTGTTGTGATAAGCGGGTTGGTTGCACCTGCGACATATTCTTTTCCTCCTGGTAACATCTCCGGAACTCTGTAACCTTGTTGTACGTGGTCTGCCTGGTGCCCTTCTAACTAGTGGAGGAAGAGTCTTGGTTAATGGATCAAAAGTATATGGTTCGTCAAAATTTGGAACGGGGTAAACACAATGTTGGTATGTGTTCCTGTAAGCCTCCACGGTCCAGACCGGATCGAAAAAACATGTACTATCACCACGAGTCTTGTTGATGCATAACATTGCATGTTGACACGGAAGCGAATCTACTTGCCAACGCCGACAAGAGCATGTGAGAGTACCAAGATTTACGGAATGGCGTGGAGTAGAATATACTTCATAAACAAGTGGGGCTGCCTCGACGTATCTCCAAGTCTCCGCAACTTTGTATTTCGCTTGTTGCTCCAAGTTAATGGATGGGCAAAGAAATGTATTCCATCCAATAGAAGCGTCTCTATGCTTTCGCATCTTGTTCATAATCTTCTGTCTTATGGCATCCAACAATGCTGTAATAGGGAGCACGCGGGCTTTCTTGACCATGTTGTTGAAGCTCTCAGACAGTTGGGAAGTGATGGCGCCATACCTGTGAAAAAACATTAAATGGGATGCTTGTAAAACATCGTGTCGTGTTAAAACATTTCGCGAAATGTATAAACATGTATATGCCTGACGGAACACATGAACAAATGTCCATTCATAACAGAAAGATATGATTAATGTTAAAAAATAACTGAAAAAGAGAAAACAAAATACCTATCCCCTGGGAAAAAGGAATCTGCCCATGATTCCGGATTAAGGGATTGGAAAAACCTCTCGACATTGGTTCCACCCATCTCAACCATTTGTTCAATGGTTGCGTGATACTCGCTCTCGGGTAATGCCCGTGCCGCCGTAAACATAAGACTCTGAAAATAACGTGACTGGCGCGCCCCGTTACGTATCCTCAAGTTCAGATTACACCGTAAGTGCCAAGCACAGAATGAGTGATGAGCGGTGGGAAAAACGTTCTTCACGCCTTTTAGAATTCCAGCATGTCTGTCCGAAATAAAGGTGTAACGTTTGATCGGATCTACTGCTAATTTCAAATTTTGCAAAAACCAATCCCAATTCTGATCATTCTCAATGTCCACAACTGCATAAGCAATGGGGAACAGACCTAACAAAAAAAAAATGAAATACAAAATTAGTTCTGTTGATGCATGAATCAAAAGTGCATAAGCATTGTTGGAAATGTAAAACCATATTTGGGAATGAGGTATGACTTCAATAAATTACGCCGCATCTTTATCTATGTCGCGTCAATAATGATCATGATCTAACATTTTGTCACGTGTTAGCAGGAACACTAGAATGTTAACATGTGATGTGAAAATGAAAACATACCGTCGTTTCCGTCCTTGGTAACCGCAACCAAAATGCAGCCATTAAAACGAGTTTTGGCGAATGTTCCATCAATATAGATCACAGGGCGACAGTGTTGAAACCCAAGGATAGATGCGTGAAGGGCAATAAAAACTCGGACAAATCTGTTGGTAGTGGGTTCGATTTGCAAATCAATTATGCTATTGGGATTAGTACTCTCCAAAGCATCTACGTACCACTTCAACTTTGCGTAGGAATCACCCTCCTGCCCAAATACTTTGTCCATGGCTACCTTCTTACCACCGTAAGAAAAATAATAGGTCAACTCAACACCGTAATCGTCTTGAAACTTTTCTTTAACTTCAGCAGTACTCCAATTTGGGTGTCTTCTGATGTCTTCATTCATTAGGCTGCCAACAAGTTTACTAGACAACTTGGGATCCGCAGGTTTGAGAACAACATCGAGACAAGCGTGATTCGGTTCGTACTCTTTCAACAAAAAAACGGATTTACATCCCAATGGTGCAACCCCGTGCACTCTCCAATTACATCCGGGTTTGGAACAAACGGCAGTGACACGACCTGGTTCATTCTTGATATATTTGTAGTTGTTCTTGGTTGCAATGGTATATCGACCAAGAGCGTCTCGAAAAGCTTTGACACCACCGGGGAATATTTGCCCAATCTCCGTAAATACGTCGCCCCATGAGTCACATACTAACTTCTTCTCATTATTTTGAGATGTAGAAAGTGACCTTTCAGTTTCCATACTGCAAAATTGAATAAAATGTTATGAAAGTATCATCAATTGTATTAAAATGTTAACAAATGTGTGAACATCTAGTGTAATGTCTAAACACCGAGCATAATGTTTTGACATGCGTAGGAATGTTTGGTTATCATGGAGAATGTCGTAGAATTATACGTAATGTGTGAGTTTATGTGAAAATGATGGATAACATTATACTGATTGTTTCGAATATGTGGTATAATCAGGTGGTCCAAGAAGCAATGTCTGATCATTCTATCAAATGTTGAAGCAATGTCTAATCATTCTATCAAATGTTGGTCTAACTGCTAGTTCAATAGCTATGAAACAAATGTGTTAACACATGATAAACTACTTTTAACATGTACCATGTGTTCAGACATTTTAGAAAATGTTAAAACAAACTTTAAAGTTGTATCAGAAACCAAAAGATTGTACGGACAGCGGTAGAACTGTACGGACATTCCAGAAACTAAACAGTAGACGAGAAGGAAGAACAAGAGCATAAAAATCATAAAAAAGAGATTCAACATCAACAGTTACCTGGATTTATAGGACAAGAATATGGTGATTCGAACAAGTTGACGAGTCTAGAAACAAACAAGTTGATGGCTTATCTCTATGATGACTGAAGGAATAAAGGGTTTTGTAACTCGGTTTGGAGATGTAGGTGATGACTGAAGGAAGATGATGACAATATTAGAGAGAGAAACGTGAAAACGAAGATGATGATCGAAGAGATGAAGACTGTAGATAGATGAAGGTGGAAAAAAAGGGTTTGTATTTCGGTTTAGGTAGAGAGATAAAGTGAAAAAGATTTTGGAGAGAGAAACTAAATCAGATTTTGGAGAGAGAAAGATATGAGTTGTTAGAGTTGAGGGATATATATAGGAGGGCAAAAGAGGGTTTAAAAGAAAATAGGAAATCTTAGAGATAAGAGTTGGGCCCGGATTGCACATTGGGATGTGTACTTGGGTTTGATATGAGTTATTATTTGATTATTGGGTTTTGGGTGAGATATTAAACCTTGTTGGGTTTTTTTTTGTATTTGGGCCCAAAATTTGGGCCTTTCATCAAAATTTTCCACGTATTACTCCAGCCACCCACTTTCTATTTCAATTTCAATTCCACCAGCAACAACATTAACAGTTCGGGTGAAAGCCACTTAGGGTTTTATAAAACCTCGATTTTCCGGGTCCAATTAGTTTGTCGTCGGTAGTCGAAAAATTGTGCCGTTTCTTCCAAGTAACTCTATTCAACTTCATCTACGTTTCTAGCGGTTCAATTTTTTTAGTTTCGTCCCAATTTGAGAGATATTGAATGGTAATATCAGAAGCTATATAGTTGGGTATAATTTTTAGTGGGTTCATATATTGGAGCTATTGGAATAGTTAATTATTAAGTTCTTTCAATGATTTTATGATTTGGGACTCGTTTAGAATCTTTTGGACTTATTTGGGGTACCCATATGCAGACGAGGTGCTACCGAATTACTTCTAATAGTCGATTTCTGTATAACGAACAATTTTGAAATAGTTTGGTATATAATGGGTATCTATTATATGTCGGGTTCACTGTTATATAAAGGATTTGGCTAAGAAAATTCATATGGTCAAGGTCTATATGATATGATGGCTTCGAAATTACGGTTAAGATTATATGGACTTGTCCAGTTGTTTAGGACGCGAGTTAAGTATTCGGTGGAGCTATATACTGAATCTTATATCGTTCATAAGTTCATTCTCATGCATCTGAGCATCTTATGAGATTGCAGGATCTCTTCGGACAATTTTCTAATTGTCAATTGACCATCTTGTTTCTTCTTACTTGCAACAGGAAGTGAATACTACGTAGAAGAGGTCTTCGAAGAATCCAAGTCTCAGGTGGAGGATAGTACTGAACCTGAGGTGTATTATATTTGAGGTAGGATCCTATGAATCTTACTTGGAGCACGGGTATTCCCCGTTTCACCATTATATATATAGTTAGTCATTTTCTTCTGTTTATAGTTCTCTAGTTCAATTTATGACATGATATGGTATGATATGTATGTATGTGGTGTACTCTATGTTATGGATGTTTCTCTTTTCAAAACAAATTGGTTTTTCTGAAAAATAATCACATGGAGGCGGAATCGCTTGATCTGTGTGATCGTTTTGTGTGAATTGTAAACACGTGGTGGCGGAATCGCTTGAGCTGCGTGTATAACATGGAGGCGGAATCGCTTGATCTGTGTTACGTGTAATGGTTGTTTTACCACGGGCATTGGTTGGTCCCCTTGTTTATTTTATGTTATGGATTAGCCATGAATTATGTCAAGGGTTACACTCGGTGCGTGGCCAGCCGTTTGGTAACGACCATTCTAGTTTACCCGGAATGGGGTCCAGAGAGGATGGGAGTTGGGGTATTCCGACCCTTGGAGTGATTAGGGGACTGACCCAATGCCATGCTTGTTTATTTATTCTGCTAAACCACTGGTGTGTGTGGTTTGAATTCTGTTGTGATTGATACTTACAATGGTTACACCGAAATAAGAGAGGGTGTTTACCCGAGTTTTCTTAATAAGAAAATACTAATTCCCTGAAAGTGGACACTAGTAAAAGCTTGGCTTTAAACAGGGTTTACCCTACCTTGAGACATGAGAACGCTCTTCTCCTTTGGGTTGATGGGACCTTTAGGAGGGCTCTGTTCTTGTAGCTTTGGGAGCCTATCAGATCATTTAATACTATTATAGGTTCATGCATATGTTTGGGTATTCTTCGAATGGTCAATGAGTTACCTTGCGAGGAAGCGTCAGATCTGGCCGGAGATAGGACGCGCCTCAAGATGAGATAATTGTATCGCCGTGGGTATATGGCTCTGCTACACGACGATGCTCTTATAGTCGTCTGGGTAAGTCATGACATATTCTAAGCGTATCATTGTTTGGGTGAGATTTACTATTTGATGCGTATCGAGATCACAAGCCAGCCCGATGGGCGATGATGACGAAGGGAGAGTTACGAAAGCTCTTACCGGGGTATTACGTGGATCCATGTGTACACTGCAGTAGTCAAACGTTCGATAAGGCGCCGCCTGCCTACATACTAACAAAGGCCGAACGGTTCTTCCTAGCCGAATAGTAGGTGACCCCGACTGAGGGCGTATTCAGTCGTGATCTTGGTAAGCTAGAAGAATTATCTTGCTATATCGCCTTGCTTGATGTGCATATTGATATCTCTGTATATATGTAACATATATAAACTATTGATATAATAAAATGTTGATGTGTGTGGTGCGGGTAGGATGTCTGGGTATCCTACTGAGCTGACTTTCGAGTTATCTCACTCCTTCTTTTGTTTTTGTTCAGGTACTATATACTTAGATCGATCTCATACTGCCTGTGAGCAATTTCTGATGTAAGATCGATCAGCTTTTGATATTTTCAAGTTATGTATATTATCACAGAACGAACCTTATATATGTATCACTGTAGTATTTAGTTACGTGTGAGATGTTTGGAGTTTGGACTTCGATGTGTGTTATATGAAGTTTATGTGAGTATATATATATAAATGTTTGACAGGTTTTTCAGGTTTGATTGTCTCAATTTACAGAGGAGACTCTGCCCAAATTTAGTCTTGACCGTTTGACTTTTAGTTCGTTTTCAGAAAACATGATTTTTTTTTGATTTCTGTTGCTTCATTTTTATTGGTTTGTTATCGGAGATAAGTGTTTGGCTTTGGTTTATTTTAGAAACTCCGTTTAAGCGAGACTTAGACCTAGTTTCTTTTATAAACTGCCTGGCAAACCGTGATTCAGAACACGGGGCGTCACAGGTTTCTACCACTTTCTCAGGTATTTCGCAACAATGAATTATTACTGTTTTATCAAAAAAATAATAATTTATTACTGTGTTTATTATGTTACTTAAATAATTGTAGTTGAGCAAAGTAATAAACACGATATAAGCAAAAAATATTGGAGGTGTTATTAGGATGATGTAGATCAACTTTTAGGGTCGTTACTGATACTATCCGCTTTGACACTTATGGATTTTACTGTTTCAAAAGGCCTCATTAGGGAAGGGTGTTTAACCTCTTAAGAGGAGCACCGCACTCCGTCTCACCACTGATGTGCGATTGTTTACAATACACCGTCCTTAGACCACATCAAAGCAAATCGTGCTGCTAATGTCTTATAGGATGATGCAAACCGGTCTTCTGGACTGCAAGTGATACTGTTCGCTTTGACATTTCTGGACCTCACAGTTTTAAAAGACCTTAATAAGGAAGGGTGATTAGCCTCTTAAGGGGAGCACCACACTCTCACTAGTGATATGAGATTGTTTACAACAAGAGGACATTATAACAATGTTTTAATGGTGAAAGAAGATTGAGTTATTGTACTTGTTAAGAAGGTGTTCAAATCTTAAAGGTCCAATTGGAAGATGTACGTCTTTCTACTAGAGAGACAATACGAGGTTCAAATCTTATCGTTTCGAGAAACCCAACACCTGTATTAGGTTCTAATATAACCTCAATATAGTTAGTAGTACTTATTTTGTAACAATCGTAGAAACTAATTTGTTCATAAATTGTGAATTGCATGATTTGGAACAAATAACAAACCACCAAACGATTGAGTTTAATTGATATCTCTAAAGAGAAACATATTTTCGTTCGAGATACTACATTGGTTCATTCTCGAAAACGTCCATATCTAAACATGATTTTTAATTAAGCTTGGAATCAGTGGATCTTGTCAAAGAAAGTGACGATGTCATAAGCAGAAAAGGAAGAGATTCATAGAATGACAGAGGCAAATGAACAGTAAAAAAAGATCACAAATGTCGTGTGTTTTCTTCTCACTGTATGAATTCGACTCGACTAAATATGAATCGTCTTAATCAAATGGAGCAAAAATCAACTATTTAGATTAGACAGACAAACACAGACATTCTGAAATATGACTTCGACTCAAATCACACCTCGAGTCAGATTTCAGATCTGACTTATAAAAGATGGGTCCAATGTCTAACATCATAAGAAGCCACATTTCTCCTTAAACACAAACTACATTCAGATCACAGAGAGCCATACACAAAGCATATCCTTATTGAATTTTATCAAAGAAGATAAGAGAAAACAAAACCTATAAATACTTATTCCTTCAATTTCATCGTTGTTTGAGTTACAGCCTCATTTGCCTAATCCCTATTCCATCTTCTCTCTCATCACTTCTTCTCTCCACTTTAGTGAGAGAAATTAGAGTGAGAGAAAAGCAATGGAAATGGCGATTTCTTTCCAAAACCCTACTAAACCTTCTTTCTCTACCACTAGCAATTTCGCTGTAAACTCAAACCTTAACCCTAAGAGGACCTTATCCTCTTCTCTCCTCCTCAAAAAACAAATCTTTGGTAACAATTTCTCTAACAGAAAACTCAATTTGACTAAAACTCGTTCGAGAGTTTTGAATTTGTTACCAGTGAAATGTTCTGCTACTCCAACTGCTGAAGTCGCTTCTGGTACTTTAAAATTCATCTCTTTCTGCTAATTTTGCTTGCTTTTGTGAATTTCTTCCTGTACTTTACTTATTTTGAAGAGATTTGATCCTAATAGCTTAGTTTGATGTTAAAATTTGTTTATTTGTATAACAGAATGGTAAACAACTAAAAGGTCTCACCTTTTTAGTAAATTTGAAAACTGAGTACTATTCTACTGTTTTTGGTTGCAGAGGCGAAGACTTCAATAGTTCGGAGAAGCGATGTGAGGAACATAGCTATTGTAGCTCATGTTGATCATGGAAAAACAACTTTGGTTGATTCTATGTTGAAACAAGCCAAGGTAGTATCAGAGAACATCTTTCATGAATGCATTTTTATTGCTCGAATTGTTTTTTAAGAATTTGAGAGATGGTTAATGGGTACAAAATTATGTCAAAAATGAACATGCCCCACTTATGTGTTTCTTTTTCCAGCTGAACTGATCCGTGCAGCTGGAAATGCTCCTGACTAATTATAAATTGCAGATTCTAAGTTATAAATGAGACATTGGGTGCTTCAGATAGTAGTATACACATAGACATAATTTTTCATTATAATGTACAATTCATTTGACTGCATATCCCCGTGCTCTCCTCGCTTTGATTGTTTTAGATGGTAAACCACAAGGTCAAAATACATTATTGAGATAGGGAAGAGATCATAAAATGTTGGTTCAACTCTAGTATAATTAATTACGCAGTGCTCATAGTAAAATATGAATGTCACAGGGTTTCTTTAGGTTGAATTACATTCAAAATGATCCAGGCATTTATTAGAACACCTGGAAATAACTTGGCGGAACTTTCGTAGTTATTTCTCAATTGGCCAGCTCGTGCTTCGACTTGAAGATAGATATGCTACATTAGGAACCTGGAAATATCTCAAGATGCGGAAATACTTCGGGGAATTTTAGGGCATCTGTGGTTGTTTAACAACTGAAAACTCCAATTTAGAGTTTTAGATAACGAATTTAAGAGTCAGCTAGTTTTTATTCAACACACCCATTTTATCTGGTATATCACTTAAAAAACTTGTATCACATACTAGCTGTTTTAAACTTCCAACACTGATATGATACTCTATACTTATCACCAAATTCCTGGTGCAGGTGTTCCGTGACAACCAAACGGTGCAGGTAAGGATAATGGATTCAAATGATCTAGAGCGTGAAAGGGGTATCACGATTCTTAGCAAAAACACATCAATCACCTATAAAGATACAAAGATAAATATAATTGATACTCCGGGGCATTCTGACTTTGGTGGTGAAGTTGAACGTGTCCTCAATATGGTGGAAGGGGTTCTCTTAGTGGTACTTTACTTTCTTAGTTTCTTATGCATTTCCTTACTATCTTGAATCTTGATTGTAAGGGCATTCGTATTGTTTCAGGCATGTTATTTGTTTTATGATTAGCTATGTATTTAACACATTTAGGTACACTGCCTCCTCTAAAAGTTTAGGATAAGTTTTTTTCCTCCTTTAATATATTATTTCAAATTTTCCAAAAAAAAAAGTATAGGATAAGTGTCTTGATGTGTACGAAATCTTCACTTCTAATGATTATATTGAAATGGTTTCTGAGACTTTTCTAACGTTTCGTCCTTTCTGAAGGGGTCATTTAGGTGTTATATGCATAAATCTCTACTATACTTTCTTTTCCACAAATCTACTTATCTGTTGGTAATCTGTTTGTGTAAGAGAGTTGATCCATGTTCGTCCCTTCAAACTCTTAGTGTTTATCGATGTTCCTATAATTCTCGTTGGTGTTTTTTCTAATAAGCTTATGGGTGTCATGTCTGTAGGTAGATTCTGTAGAGGGTCCAATGCCACAGACACGGTTTGTCTTAAAGAAAGCTTTGGAGTTTGGGCATGCTGTTGTGGTCGTTGTGAATAAGATTGACAGACCTTCAGCTCGTCCAGAATTTGTGGTCAATTCCACTTTTGAGCTCTTCATTGAATTAAATGCAACTGATGAACAGGTATGATAGAAATTACTACCAGTTTTATTTACGCCCTTTATGGGGCTTGAATTAGGCACTGAAAATATGTACACATATCCTAAATTCTAATAATTATCTTTTTTGGAGTGGTGTTTCTGTCTATAACTATTAAGTCTAACCCAGTGGCTCTCTTATGGTGTACCCTGTACAGTGCGATTTCCAAGTAATATATGCAAGTGGTATCAAGGGAAAGGCTGGACTGGATCCAGAAAATTTGGGTGATGATCTTGGACCCCTTTTTGAGGCAGTCGTCAGATGCATACCGGGACCACGAATTAACAAAGATGGTGCTCTGCAAATGCTTGTAAGTGATTGTTACCTATTAGTATTATATGTTGATTACTAGAGAAAACTCGCAGTTTATCTTTGCATAGTACTGATATAGTTCTAGTATTAACTTCATTGTGCCTAAATACAATATTTTTGTTCCACTTGTCTGTTCTTTAAATTCCCTTCTTGCTGTTTTCTCGTAACTATTGCGAAGATACATGATGAAGGGAAAAAAAATTAATGGATGAAGAGTTGTTAAGTAAACAAGGTTTGGTGGTCAGACTCAGAGTCTATATATTAAACCCATAAACTTCTATTAGTGAAATATAATTACCCGGGGCCTATGTAGTTGGTCTCGGTCTCGGTCCAGCCGAAGGCCGAGACCGAGTCAGAGCGAAAAACTCGGCCGAGACAGCAGGGCAGCTAATAAGTAATAAGTTTAATTACATGGCTCCTCATTACGTCATAATTCTCCTATCTCAAAACTTAAAATTACTTCAAATCATTCATAATAAACAAAATCCTATCATAGTTTACGCCAACGAAATAAGTAAATAACGAAGTTCATACTTTATAAGTATTCAATAATTAATAAGTAATAAGTAATAAGTTTTGCTACTTATCTTAGATTTGTTGGGAATATAATAAGTTCTTAAGAAGGTAATAAATAATTAGTATGCAATTAGGATTTAAAGTTTCCAAAAAAAAGTCCAAGAAATTTAAAGTTGTTGTCTCGGTCTATCTCGGCCGAGATAGCCGAGAAACTCGGCCAAACTATTCGGTGTTTCGGCCGAGTCTCGTCTCGGGAGAGGGCTGAGACCAATCCGAGACACAAGATTCTCGGCCATCTCGGCCGAGACCAATCCGAGACACAGGATTCTCGGCCATCTCGGCCGAGACAGACTACATAGCCTGGAGCAAAGAAGAACCAACACAAAGGAGAAATGGATCTGGCTCTGATGAGAGATGAACTTGCATGCTAGCTCCGGGATTTTACCTTTCGTACTTGTGTCATGAAGATCTTATAGTATCACATTCGATTGGTTTATAGTACATAACTAATCTCTTTGTGTATGGACTGTATCTCCACTTTAAAGATCATGCATGTAGCTTGAAATATAAAGTTTTAATTTGAGAGAAGGGAAAGATTTTCCATGAAGTTTGTAATATGCCATAATTTGTGTTTCTTATTTAGGTGACAAACATTGAGTTTGAAGAGCACAAAGGACGAATTGCTATTGGGCGCTTGCACGCTGGGGAGTTGCACAGAGGAATGGATGTGAAGGTGAATACCTGAGTATGCTTTTATGGTTGGTCAGACTTGGTGGTAGATAAAAGAGGCAGTAGAAAGTTAAAAAAGTTGTGTACTTACATTTGTAATTTGTCAGTTCAATGATCTATTGCATATTACATGTCTACGTACTGGACACTACACTTCCAGTCACTTGCGAGTCTAGATAAAATTCGTGACATACTACAGTTTTATAGCTTCTTCCTGTTTGTGGTTTGTTTGTGCATAACTTATTTCGTGATATTTTGGCCAATACGCATTGGAACTTACTAGGTATGCACCTCAGAAGACGAATGCAGAATTGCTAAAGTTAGTGAACTCTTTGTGTATGAGAATTTTAGTCGAGTTCCTGTGGATTCTGTCAAAGCTGGTGATATTTGTGCAGTTTGCGGAATTAATGATATTTTGGTAAGCATCTGCTTGAATTTTCTCTACATCAGCTAACAAAGATTCTTTTTATTATACTGATCTTTTTCTTTTGGCTTGGCATTCTTTCTACTATGAAGATCGGAGAAACAATTGCAGATAAAATTTGCGGGCTACCTTTACCTGCAATTAAGGTGGAAGAACCAACAGTGAAAATGGCATTTTCTATTAACACATCACCTTTTGTCGGCCGCGAGGTAACGTTATAACTATTTATAAGTTGATCATATATTTCTTGCTCAATGTATTAGCATGTATGTGTATAAATTCTTATGTGCATTCTGTCTATTTTCATCCATGGAAAATCATGCACCTGCATCTTGATGACCGTGATCGCTGCTGCATGCACGTCTCGGTTTTACATATCTATTTCCTGGTTCGGTTGTTTTTAGTCAATGACTTTCTGGATTAATATTCATTTATAGGGAAAGTATGTAACTAGCAGAAACCTAAGAGACAGACTCTATCGAGAGCTTGAGAGAAATTTGGCTATGAAAGTCGAAGATGGTGAAACTGCAGATACATTCATTGTTAGTGGAAGGGGAACTTTACATATCACCATACTGATAGAGAACATGTGAGTTGTTTTACTCTTCAAAGTCTTCATCTTGATTTTCTTTATGTGCTATAAAAATCTTTCTACTTTCCAGTGATAAGTAAACATCTTTGTACTTCCAGGCGAAGGGAAGGATATGAGTTCATGGTGGGGCCACCCAAGGTTATCAACAAAAAAGTGAATGACAAGTTATACGAACCTTATGAGGTAATCAACTTAAAGACAATTTGTCAAATGATGGGATTAAGATATTCATGAATAAATTCTGATTCTTGGTTTTGGGCTTTAAACCCAATAACTGGCATTCTATGACCATACAACAACGTCACTAACTGGTTTTAGGCCCGAGATTAGAGTTTGCGTAAATTAGTAGTTTTAAACCAAGAACAAAATTCACTATTTAGTAGCAAGAAAAACATAGATTTTTCTTAATTTTTTTTTGAAACTAGATTTTTGCTTCTTCTACTTAGAGCATCTCCAAACGTGCTCTATTTCTTCATAAATAGAGATTTTGGAGCTCCAAAGGCTCCTCTACTTCTCTATAATGTAGAGAATGGTGAATAGTGAGCCTTCACATGTGAAGGCTCACTATTCACTTCTTTATATTATAGAGCTTATTTGATTTTTGGTCCTTGGTTGTCATAAAATTTATACTTGAGTCCTTAATATCTTTTATGAATTGACACTTGTGTCCTATTACTTTTGTATTCTAATAAACTAATAATACTATTTAATTAATTATATAATTATAAATGGCCATAATTAAAATTTTATTAATAAACATAAAATGCGCAACAAAATACAAAATTATATAATAAATAAGATCATATCGTTTCGTAGAATTTAATCATTTTTCTAAGACGGAGTATCACCCCGTCTTGCCCATAAATGCTCAACCAAAGCATTTCTTAACGCGTAATGACCCTATTTATCTTTAATTTTTTTATGTCGAGATAGGAATTGTGGAAAACTTTCAGTGTCTTCTTCTTGAATATCTTCATCCGGACCAAGTGTTTCATAAATATGGTCAAAATCCTTTTCACGTTCATCCTCTACGATCATGTTATTCATTATAATGCACGCATTTATTATATCATGGAGTAGTTATTACGTAACAATATTAGTTTATATTTTCGTAATTTGTAGTAATGTACCCATTGTAATATCTCTAAGATTTGTAGTAACGTACGCATTGTAATATCTCTAATATTATATGTATTTTTTAATATAATATTTTTATATATGAACTATATTAATTATATTTAATTTATCAAATTTTAGAAGTTATAAGTAATAAAAATAATAAGTTATAAATTTAAAACTAATAAAATAACAAAGATGCCAATATAGAGACTTGAGTAGTGTTTTGCGTTTGGAGTGAATCTCTATTTAAGGAGTGAAAATATAGAGATTATGCCAATATAGAGGTTGGACGTTTGGAGATGCTCTTATAAGTAAAATGTATTATGTGGATTTCATGCAGATCGCAACTGTTGAGGTACCAGAAACATACATGGGCCCTGTAGTCGAACTTCTCGGAAAAAGGCGTGGGCAAATGTTTGATATGCAAGGGATTGGGTTCGTAGTAGTCTTTCTTTCAATTTCATTTACGACATTCAACATTTACTCTAATTACTTTGAAATTATGGAAATAAATGATCATACTTTCCGTCAAATTAGTCAGAATCATTCTAGGTTTTGTTCTATGTATATGGATAGTCCTAATTAATGTGTTTTTTCCATGTTGAAATTTGAATACATAGACTTGTATCCACGTAAATTGTTAGACACTCCCTTACATTTCTATGGGTAAATGTTAGAGTGAGATATGTATGTACATATTTGTGTGCACTTGCACGAGAACGTCGCAAGTTCCAAGAGACAACAATCTAGGTTAATGTCATCAGTGTTTAGTACTTTAGTTTAACTACGGTTAATCCAAAATTAGAAATTAAGATAGAGGACCAAAAGAAAGAATAAGAGAGACCTCCTATTCTTGTCTTGTTTGTATTTGGTTTTGATTAGTTTAAATTTCGTTGAGTACTATTCTAATCTAAATCTCTAGGTTTCACTAGTTTATGACCTAATATCATCTGAGTATCTACCACATTGTTTTCTTCTCTCATTCTCTGCTTCTTCCAAGATTTTTTCTTCTAAGTTCATCTACATTTTTCTCTGCTAGGTCGGAAGGAACATCACTAGTCAAGTATAAGATACCAACTCGAGGCCTTCTTGGATTGCGAAATGCAATCTTAACTGCTTCTCGAGGCACGGCAATTCTTAACACGATATTTGATAGCTACGAGCCATGGGCTGGGGAAATGAGTACCAGAGAACAAGGTTCACTGGTAAGTATCAACAACCAAATAATATCTCTATATTAATAAGACCTCGACTCTTACATTAACCTATCTGTTTTTTCAGGTTGCTTTTGAGGAGGGAACTACTTCTTCATATGCTCTTTCTAGTTCACAGGATAGAGGTCAGTTGTTTGTTGGCCCAGGTACGGAGGTATATAAAGGTCAAATCGTAGGTATTCATCAGCGCTCTGGTGACTTATCTCTAAATGTGTGCAAGAAGAAGGCTGCAACAAATGTACGTTCCAACAAGGAACAATCAGGTGAGATACATTGTCTCTGATCAGTTTTTTCCTTGAGAATTGTTTCATATTAGTCAATCAAGTAGAGTTGCAAACTATATGCTGCCGAAATACGAAATCAATACAATTTCCATAACACCACGTTAACGTAGGAAATCCATGCAAGTCTGTCAATCCTAATTACGCTCTTCTTCTATTCTACTAATTGAATTAAACTATAGTCGAGGTATATGCTTGCACATCATAGCAACTTTCGTCGGCTACATCCTACAGATGTCATATCTTAAGCAGTTGGACTTGTGACTCAAGTCAGGTCCCATCGCTGGATCGGTCGAGTTACCCAGGAGTCATTCTCCTCAAAACTCTATTAATTAATTATTTGTATGCATATTATAGCATATACTATAATACGGCACAATGGGTTTTAATCATCTCAGTTATCTGAATTGGTATTCCTTTTTTTAATTGCAGTGGTTATTGATACCCCATTGGATTATAGTTTAGACGACTGCATAGAATACATCCAAGAAGATGAATTGGTTGAGGTCACTCCTGCATGTATTAGAATGTGCAAAAACCCGAAATTCTCTAAGAAGGGACGGTAAATGTTTATCATCAAGGAACCATAAAAATACAGAGATTTGCAAAATCCAGAATCAGCTTATGGCTTGCCATCGGTATAGCAAATATTTGTTCGAGATTCTCGTGATAATATTAAAGTTGGCAATTGAATGGGTCCTGAATAGCGAAAGGACATTGTCAAGAAATTGAATCTTTTACCATATATGCAGGTATATGAATCAGTTTTGCAGTTGGAAATAAAATTGATATGGGTAAATTATTAAATGTCATTTGTTGTATGAGAATCTTCAGTTATTTATAGAACTTATACTGATCAAACCTTAAAAAGCATTTGCTCGAAACTTTTGTTCATTTATTTTGTCATATTGGGTTTAGAAATGACAATTATTAATTGGGATAGACATGTAAGTTGTTATACAATGATTCACTCCAGTCTCTCAAATACAAATTCTACTTATATCAGCTATTCAGACGAGTCAAACACAAAATCCACTTACATAATACAGGTTTCTAGATACCTCAGTACCCCAAATGCAATTTTCTGTTTCAAATAATAGAGAACCCCTAGGGAAATTTGGGGCTCAATTCTTCCTTTTGTTAAAAATAAATTCACTCCAACTAATTTTAACTAACTGTTTCTTGATTCCCTGCTGTTAGGTCTAGTGTATTATCTCTGCTACCACCAAAACTATTATTGACTTAAATTTCTAGTTGTTGACTATAATTAACCCACTCACATTGACTCAAAATAAAGATTTATTGTCTTCAAAGTCCAACTGAAATTCACCATTTCTGTTTCGATAACAGAATTCCTTTTTCGTTCTTTCTTCGTTTTCAGATCTTGGGTTATGGGGGTATCAGTATATAGTTGATTCCTGTCTTTCCTTTCTCTTAACTTATATTGAGACAGAGTTGTTATCTTGTATGCATTTAATGAACCATAGAACCAGACTTTCCTGCTTTCTATTTCCTTTTTGACATTTTCATGACATTTAGAGGACCCAAATTAATGAAGGAATTTACATCCTACAGATTGAAGTCAAGAAAAACCGATTTCACCATCCCCCAACAGTTCGGATCGTTTAGAATTTGTGTCCAAAGGAAAGACCAAGGCCACTGGTCAAGGGTAGCAACAACAAAAGGGCAGGATCGGTTTTCAAAGCAGAGACGGAAGCAAGAAGGCTGAAATGGACTCTTCGGGAGCCGAGTTTGGGAAAATTTTCTTCAAATGGCAAGAAGAAGGCAGCCATCAGAAAAGTTTGTTTAGACTACAAAGTGAACCTTTTGTTTTCGCAGGAAACTAAGCTTGAAGTTTTTTAGTAGTAGTATTGTGTACGGACTCTGGGGTAATTGCAATATGGATTGGTGTTGCCTGCCAGGGGACGTCGGGAGTTTGAATTTTATTTCGGTTTTCATAATTTGTCAATAGTTTTAATCTTGGTAAGGAGGTCCGTTTTCTATTTATTGTAATAATTTTGCGACGAGTGAGGAGCTAGAACTTTGAATTTTACTAGAAGCTCTTTGTATGTTTCAATCGAAAGTATTTAAGTGGTTCTCATTGGCGAGGGGTCGGTGGGGATCAAACTTTGGTTCAACCATCATTGGGTTGTCCAAAAATTTGGCTATTCAGTCTTTGTTTTGCAGAAACAAGATACTTTTATTTTTTAATCAAACATAGAGAAGACAAAGAATTTGACCAAGCATCCTTAGACTAGCAATGCTGCAAATAATCTACTAACGTTTAAATTTTGCTTAAAAATTCAACCCTTAAGCAGTTAAGCCCAATGTTACCAAAAACCCTTCCTCTCTTCGTGTTCCGCGTACTAGAAAAACCTTCAAAGGGTTAACCTGGTTGGACTTATGGCAAAAGAAACTACTCGAAACATTTGGGAAGAGTGTACACGTATGTGGTATGCTACCGCGTGACTCCCATTGGCGATGCAGACTCGGACATTTGGGAGGCGCCAATAGCCGGGATGCCCCAATAAAAATTTGGTGAGGCGCCTTTAAACCTTCGCCCAAGTCCTCCAATTCCTAGACCCCGCAGCTTTTAATCTCCCCATGTTTAAAAAAAAAGATAGAAACCTTCCCTTAATCCTTGCTGGTGTCGATTTTAGCAGTTGAAATTTAAACATGAGAGTTGGTGGTGCTGCTGCTTTTAATCTCTCCATGTTCGAAAAAAAGAAATGTAAACATGGGGGGAGCAGCGAAACAAGAAGACTAAGAAGAAGAGGGAGGTTAGTAGTAGTAGTAGATATAATGGGAATAATTCCACAGAGCAAGGTATTATTACTACTCCTTGTAGTAGTTATGATGATGATTGGTTAGTATTTGAGATATTAAACAGACTTCCAGTGAAGTCCCTTACCCGTTTTAAGACTGTTTGTAAAAGATGGTGTTACTTAATCCAAAAAGATCAACAATTCATTGAGTTACATCTCACCCGTTTTAAAACACGCCTCCCCTCTCGTCTATTTATCGTCGTTCCTCCTCTACCACCCGGACTGGAACCCGGATACTTGAACGGTTGGCCAGATAAGGAGTTCCACATTACAGCTGACTTCTTGGTTTGAAGAAGACAATACAAAATTAAAACTAATTGTTGATACAGTAAGAGAGATAGACTCGTCATCTTACAATCTCATTTCACAACCTGTAAACGGCTTAATCTGCCACAATGAGTATTCCAGGCAAGCTGTTGCTCGTATATGTAGTATTAGTACTGGACAATCATCCCCTTGGGTTCAAGCATCCTCGATAGCCGTCGGAAAAGAACGCGTCGGTCTCCCAAACCGTTTCGCATTTGGTTTTGATCCTGCCACTAATGAACACAAATTAGTATGTGTCTTGACTATATGGTCAGATAATATATTTTCTCTGTGGGGTTTTGACCATTGGGAGCCAATGTAATAAGGGAGATTTTATGTGAATGGTGTTATTTACTGGTCCAATATTTCTCTTGATCTTTGGGCGTTGAGAAGTGGTTACCGTCCTGTATACTTGGTGGCATTTGATGTAGGAAATGAGAAGTTTAGAACTAATCACAATTCCTGATTTCATCCTTGATCAACCTCGGGTTCTCGGCGGTCATTTACTTTTCAAAACAATTGCTCAGCTATTTGAAGTGGATGGGAATTTAGCTATGATAGTTAAACTAAACAGTTGTCTGTTCAACATGTATATATACGAAAATGGTGATTACAAGGACAAGGATGTGAAGACCAATGAAACGTCTACTAGTTCTTCTCTTCAGAAAAGAAGATGGAGAGAAGTAAGTTGTATCACCTTGCCCTTCTACATGAGAAACAGTCATACGGTCAAGTTCCACACTTTCATAGGGTCTGACGACAAGATTCTCGTAACATCGTCTATTTGGGACCTGGAATGCACACCTTTTATTTGGGATCTGAAGAGTCTAGAGAGTCGGGGGAAGAAGAAATGTTTCTCTATATATTGTTACAATTGGAAGAAGGATACTTGGACAGAGGTTGATGTATGTGGAATCCCATCCTCAGTCCCAAACCTATACCCTAGTAGCTTTTCTACTACTTTCCCCGAAAGTCTTTTGTCCCTTAACAATCACGGTGCTCTTGTGCACCACCCTAGCTGAGGAATCAACTTCACTCTAGCTAGAAATTTTGTTTGTTTTCCTTTTCAAATTATGTTTGCGTTTCGTTTCATGTAATTTAGTACTTTATTTGCCTTCTTTTTAACTTAAGTTTGCATTCCTTCTCATGTAACTTGATTTCTTACAAGAAAAGAATATGAATAAATGGGTTTTGTTTTCATACTCTTAGAATAGATTTACCACGTTGTTGATAAGTAAATTCTCTAACAGAAAGGTATAGTGATTTGGTTTATTAGATAAAGATTTCCCATTCTTCATTATTCTTAAATTTAGTTTTTGTTTGTTAACTAGATGTGAAGAAAGAGGAGCTCTTCATATTGAAGCTCAAAGACAAGAAGTTCTTCATATTCTAAGATATAAATGAAACATTGGGTCATTGGGTGCTTCAGATATTAGTATCACTCGACGGAATTTGTCAGCGTTCTGGTGACATGTCTCCAAATGTGTGCAAGAAGAACGTTGCAACAAATGTATGTTCCAACAAATAGTAGGAATTCATCAGTTTGCAAACAATATGCCGCCGAATACAAAATTGATACGATTTTCATAACCCACGTTAACATAGGGTGCAAGTCTTGGGAGCCCGCAATTGGGACTCCCAATGAACCGTCCTCACCCTTTTTAGAATAAGACAAAAACTAATTCACTTTCTCTCTCTAGAATTGATTTTTGTCTTTTTCTACAAAGGGTGAGGACGGTTCATGTGGATGTCCGAATTGGCGGGCTCCCTAGACGTGTTGTTTCTTATTCTTCTACTCATTGAACTAAACAATAATCTAGGTACACGCTTTCATGATATAGTAACTTCCGTTTGCTAGCCAACAACCCTTGGTTGGAGTGGTAAGAGGTATAATCTTCCACCTAGAGGTCAAGGGTTCGAGGCACACACTTAACAATTCAAAAAAAACTTCCGTTTGCTAAAACCTAAAGATGTCATATCCTAAGCAATTGGGCTTGTGGCATTTTTCTTTTTGGAAGACTTATCATATTTTAGTTTGGTTTTCATAATTCGTTAATAGTTTTAATCTTGGTATGGAAGATGATTTTCCATTTATTGTAATAACTTTCCGACAAGCGAGGAACTTGGAAGAGTTTTACTAGAAGCACTTTGTATGTTTCAATCGACGTATTTATGAGGTTCTCATTGGCATGGGGATCAAACTTTGGCTCAGCCGTCATAGGGTTGCCTGCAGATTTGCCTATTCAGTCTTCGTTTCCCAAAATGGAACTTTTTTTTTTATCGAAAAGAGAGAAGGCAAAGAATTGGTGCACGAATAACCAATAGAAAATACAACAAGAAAGTAGAAAGTCCTTCAAGTATCCTTAGACTAGCATTGCTTCAAATAGTCTACTAGTGTTTAAATTTTGTTTAAAGCTTTAACGATTGACCTCAATGTTACCATTTACTCTATCTCTCTTTGTGTGTCGCGTACTAGGCAATCAAGTACTCCAAATTTCCTTCATTAAAAAAAAAAGTACTCCAAATTTGACGTACCAGAAATTTTCGCTTCAATTAACCTTGTATCTTTGTGAAGTCTATGAGAACATGTGTATCTTATACACTATATATCATCTAGAAAAATAGCTACCATTATTCATTTCCACTAAAAAGGGCCACCAAATGGTGGATGATGGTCTTCTGCCTCGAGAAGTAGAAAAAATTACAATTTCCATTCCTCCTAAAATTCCATGGACGTTGATAGTTAGAATATATTCGTAGACCGAGTTACGTACCTAACACCAATAGTTGGTTGTAAATCAACAATAGTTTGGATCGCAGAAGATATTTTTTTCCGATGAACTTCGGATATAGAAAACATGGTTATTTAATGCTTTAAACACAATTACTAATTATTCCAAGTAAAAAGATTCTAGTTTTAAGATGGGTCACTTTAAAACTACTGTTGACCCAAAATTTGTAGCCGTTGACTATTGACCATATCTCAAATAAGGTTTTGGGTTGACCATTAACTACCAACTCCTAACTGAAATTCACTGATTCTGTTTTAAGTAACAGAAAATTTATTTTCTCCAGTTCTTGATTTCAAATCTTGGGTTTTAGAGTATTATAAATAGGTTCACTAATCTCATTAACATCCACCCAACCCATCTCCCAAATCATATTTTCTCTCTTCTTCTTCTTGTTCTTCTTCTTGTTCTTCATTTGTTTCAATTACTCTTAGAGATTAACACCTTGTTTCTCTCTCTAAAACTCAAAATGGCTACTGAATTTCATGCTAATATGTATATAGTAAGTCCCCCTAATGATATGGAATTGGTATCGACAACTATCCGAGTGGCAGGAGAACATCTAAATGGTAATATAGTCAGTTTTACAATAGGATATGTTGTTGTGAACCCTAGTCCAGTTCCTGCTCTTCTTGCTCTCGAATCTTGGGCTAATGAACAATTAGATCCACAACCAGCCCCACAAGTATGATTTTCTTGATAAATTTTCGTAAAATTCACTATTTTGACTTCATTTATTCTTAATAACTGGTTTTTCTTTCTGATTTCCAGAGACATGAAGCATTTCTGGTGATTACCGAATTCGATTTGCACGAAATGAGTTGTTATGAATTTCTCGAAAGGATTAGGGTGAACCCATTTTTCCAAATCAATTTCTTTCTCTGTTTCCGAATTGAATTGTCTTTGAAAATGTATAGATTATAATGGAATAATCAAACTGCAGGGAAATCGTAATTCAAGATACATACATGTTATGGTCATGGATTGGGTTTATGCTGAAGAAAGACATAGAGGGTACAAAACTATTTGGTTTATAGATTAAGATTTCTCATTTCTTTATTCTTCTTAAACTTTTTGTTTTTTGTTGGTGTTGATTAGATGTCGAGAAAGAGGAGCTCATTACTTCCCTAAACCGATGGATATATATAAAATGGAATTCCTTAAACAAGAATATCTTCGTGTCGAATTTGAAAGGCAAGAAGCTATTGAAGAAGCTCGAAGACAAAAAGCTCGAAGACAAGAAGCTCAAAGACAATTGGAGTCGAACAAAAGGAAGAGGAAAAGATGTACTAGTAAACTTTGATTCTGTTTAGTTCTTCTCATAACACAAAGGTTTCCCAATAAAGAGATGATCGATCGACTTACACTACTACAGTACTGCTACTGTCTTTTCTTTTTCTTGTTTTGTAGTAGAAGCACAATTCATGAACCATAAAAGCCAGCCTTTCCTGCTTTTTTTTTTTTCGAAGATTAGTTATGTACTTGTAATATTCTTTTTTTTTCGGAAGATTTGTCATATTTTAGTTTAGTTTTCATAATTTGTCAATAGTTTTCATTTTAGTTTTTATTGGCTCGGGGATCAAACTTTGGCTCAACCATCATAGTGTTATCCGAAGATTCGCCTATTCAGTCTTTGTTTATCAAACAGAGAGAAGGCAGAAAATTGTTGCAGGAATAACCAATAGAAAATACAAACAAGAAAGTCCAAAGTTTTGAAGTATCCTATGCCTAGTAATGCCTCAAATTGTTTAAAGCTTCATCGATTTAGCCCAATGTTGGCAAATACTCTACCTCACTAGATCTCTCGTATTGTTTTAGGGTGGGTTCGCGATCCAATACTATAAATTTCGCGTACCAGAGATTTTCGCTTTAATTTTCCTTGTGGGATTAACCCATTGAAGTATTTTTTGAGATTTCCACGATGGGATTTGGTATTTGAACATAATGATGATCCTTTCTTTGGGTTGATATAGTATCTCTTAAGCTGCAATTATTCCTCTCCATGTAAAAGGATTCGAGATGACGACTTGGTTAATGAAGGTCTTCGTGTCCTTAACTATCTATCTTCGGGCAATTGACTTCAATTACAGGCGTAACACCAGTAGTTGGTTGTAAAACAACATTCGAGTAACACATGGTCGTTCTAACTTTTCCCTAAATATGTCAACCAAGACGATTAAGTATTAATCCAAGAAGATTGAAAAGACACTAGTTTAAGTAATTCTTGATTCACCCCAAACAGACTTTAACTAACACTTTCTTGATCCTATACAGTGAGGCCTACTTTGCTTTCTATGCTCATGTCTTTTGATCAAAGATGGGTCATCACTTCAAAACTAGTGTTGACCCAAATTCGTACCCTTTGACTATTGTCCATATCTCAAATAACGGTTTTAGGTTGACCATTAACTACCAAACCCTAACTGAAATTCACTTATGGTGTGTTTGGTTACAAGATTCCTAAGTAGGATTCCTATGAAAAGTGGAATTTGGTAGGATTCATGAATCCTTGGTCTGTTTGGCTACCAAGAATCCTAGGACTCTTGAATCCTAAGGATTCCTAATTCTAAAATTTGTATTGGACCAAAATCCCACCCTATCCCCTAGGATTTGTTAGGATTTTGGATTAATGAACCTAAATTTCAAACTTAAAATCAACAAAAAAATATTTCCTTCTAAAAAATCATTATTTTTTTTCAAAATCATTATTTTTTTCAAAAATCATAATTTTCTAAAGACGTTTAGAAATACTCAAATAATAATAAATCATAGGATTCTTAGTTGTCAAACAAGCAAAAAAATATTACTTGGATTCATGAATCCGCGGAATCATGAATCCCAAGGACTCATGAATCCGCGGATTCATGATTCCGCCATCCAAACACACCATTATTCTGTTTTAAGTAACAAAATTTATCTTCTCAAGTTCTTGAATTCCAATTCTTGGGGTTTTTGAGTAGTATAAATAGGTTCACTAATCTCATTTATATCCAACCAAAGGCTAAACCATCTCCAAGATCAGACTTTCTCTTTGTTCTTCCTTTGTTTCCATTGTTCTTGAGATTAACACCTTGTTTTTCTCTCTAAAACTCAAAATGGCTTCTGAAACTCTTGCTAATATCATTGTTGTAACTCCCACTTTTGATGAAGAATTGGCATCCACAACTTACAAAATCATCGCAGATCAATTCATCGGTATCGTCTCTCTCTCTCTCTCTTTCTTTTTCTCTCTCCCCCTTCTTGTCTCTCTATCTCTAATGTTCCAATCACTTTCGCAGTAATTTGTGCTCATTGGTATCAGTATGAAACTAGTGCTCTTAGACATCTAGAAATTTGGGCTCACAGACAATTATCCCCATACTCAGGGGCCCCACAAGTATGTGTTTCTTCATTAATTCTTGTAAAATTCTTTGCTTCATTCTTGATAACCAGTTCTTCTTTCTCATTAACAGGGACAGGAAATCCTTCTGCTGATTACAGAATTCGACTTATACGATATGACTTGTTATGAATTTCTCCAAAAGATTAGGGTAAACCAATTTTTTCCTATCAATTTGTTTCTCTGTTTTCGAATTGATTTGTCTGTGAAGTCCATATTCAAATTGCAGGAAAATCCTTGTTCAAAATACATACATGTTATCGTAATGGATTCTGTTTATGTTGAAGAAAAACTTAGAAGGTACAACAATTTTGATTTTGAATTCAAGATTACCCAAGTTGTCTGTTCTTCTTAAATTTTGATTTTTGTTGTAAATTAGATGTGAAGGAGAAGGAGCTCATTACAATAGGAAACCCATGGATTCATCTAAAATGGAAAGCTTTATTGAAGAAGTATCCCGTGTTGAACTTGAAAGACAAGTAGCTCTTAGTATTGGAGCTCAAAGACAACCATCTCTTCGTATTGATGTTCAAAGACGAGAAGCTCATCGTATTGAAGCTCAAAGACAACTTGATTCAAATAAAAGGAAGAGGAAAAGATGTAGTAACCTTTGATTTTCTCATAACACAGGATTTCCCGATAGAGAGATGATTGATCGACTTACACCACTAGTCATATTTTGGTTTAAAAATTCGATTATGTAGTCGAAGGACATTGGGGAACTTTTGTATACCCATCATTAGCTAGAGATTTGAACTCCTATAGCCGAAAAAAAAAATGAAACTTGTACCAATTGTTGGTTTTAGGTTTTTGAGTCACCTACATTTTGCCAGTATCTTGGGTGTGTAGTTACTTTTCGTGTACTATATCTTTTGGATTCATGTCCACTTCATATATATCTAGTTATGTGCAATTGTTATAACCAATAATACATTTATTGCTTAAAGAGTAAAGATGAAAGAATGATTAATAATTTTTATTTGGAGAAATTAAAAATCTTAATAATTTTTTATGTACTTAAGCGGGGATCAATCAATTTAGACATCTAATCGGATAAATCAAAATTTGTCCAATTAGTTTGGTATGAGAACCTAGGATGTTGAGGACATGTTGTCGATTCAGTCAAAAATTGGGATACAACGAGAACAGTCGGGAGTAGTTGAAGAGTTTTACAACATTGTCCTCGATGATAACTAGGAACTATTTTTTACCTAAAAAGTCCCATTACTCTTCTGTCTTAAAACATATAATCGAAAGACTATTTTTATTATCATAACTGTCTAGAAGAGTTTCCAAGTACGCACACCACTGATCTTTAAGACATATATTGAATGTAATTATCACAAGAAAAATGACGCATCCTGGCCAGGGTACTTGGCCAGTCCAGGCCTAGTGACGGAAAGTTAAATAAGTGCAATATCACAATAGGTTGGACTAAAAAGTTAGTTTTGGCTAAACTCTTGTTTTGGGCCTTAGCGCTTCCTCAAGGCGCTTCCTCAAGCGATGTACTATCATAATCCCTTACCCCTTGGATAGGGGTCGATCCAGGAGTATTGTTCTTGGTGAAGACTCCACTGACTCCACTTAAAAGGGTTAGGTATTTACTACACTTGAGCATACACATGTAACCTAGGCTCTAGACGCTTCCACGGCCTCATTGATCTACCATCTTTCTATGGTCTTGTCTCTTAGTTTTCTGTCATCTTTTTTTTTTCTTAAAGCTTTAGATTTATGTGAGTCAAGTGGTCACTCAGAGTCAAGGTTAGTTAGGTCTTAACATATCTCTTTAAAAGAACTCGCCGGACTTTCTCTCACTTCTTCATTCAAGAATTCCCCTTTTTGTCATCTTGACCAAAATTTGTATCCGTTGACTATTGACCATATCTCAAATACTAACTGTTTTGGGTTGCTCATTAACTACCAAACCCTAACTGAAATTCACTGATTCTGTTTTCAGTAACAGAAATTTTATTTTCTCCAGTTCTTGAATTCCAATTCTTGGAATTTGGGGTATTATAAATGGGTTACTATTTCTCATCAATAACCACCCAAATCAGACTTTCTCTCTCTTCTTCTTCTTCTTTCTTCATTTGTTTCAATTACTCTTAGAGATTAACACCTTGTTTCTCTCTCTAATACTAAAAAATGGCTTCATATGCAAATGTATACATAATGAGTCCCAGTGGCGATGGAGTTTTTGCGTTCACAACTTCGCAGCTAGTAGCACAATTCATCCATGGTAAATTACTCAGTGTCTCTCTCTCTCTTTTAATCTCTCTCTTGTTGTCTCTCTCTCTTTCCTCATCTTCTTATCATTTTTGCAGTTAAATCCTGGTTGATTTCCCCTGATCCAGTTACAGTTCTTATGGCTTTACAAAAATGGTCTAAGGATCAATTCATCTCAAATTCTTTGAATTTAATAACCCGGCACCCAGAGCCACCTGTATGCATGATTTTCTTCATAATTTCTTGTCAAATTTCAAGATTTTGGTTTAATATATTAACTTATTATGGTTTTTTTTTTCTTTCTGACTGCTAGAGACATGAAGTTTGTTTTGTCATTACTGAATTTCTTCAGCCTGATATGTCTTATTACAAATTTCTCGACAGCATTAGGGTAAACCCATTTTTTACATATCAATTTCTTTCTTTGCTTTTGAATTGTCTTTGTATGGATTATGATAGAATAAAAAAACTACAGGCAATTCCGAATTCGAAATACATTCATGTTATGGTCATGGATTCGGTTTATGATCACGAAAGGAAGCAAAGGTGTCTAGCCAAAGGTGCTCGTTACTTCGCGAAACCCATGAATGCAAGAAAAATGGAATGCCTTAGACACGAATTTATAAAGCAGGAACTATTTCGTATTCAAGTAGACCACAGACAGAGGAGAGAAGATATTTTCACCCACATGATCATCATAAGTCCTACCTCTGAGCCTGTCTTAATAGATGTTTGTACCTCTTATTTACTGCAAAATTTTCCACATAGTAGTAGGTTTGTTGAAGAGACTGGGGCTGCAACGATAAGTACTGTTATAACTAAAAGTCGCGGAAGCTATCGAACCTATCCTAGAAATTGATCCGATTATGAAGATTAATCGAAAAGCTAAGTCAAAATCAAATATGCGAACAGAATTTAACGAGGTTCGGCTTTAAAGCCTACGTCCTCGGGCGAACAAGAAATCTTTATTGAAGGATAGATGAAGACGACTAACACAACCCGCAAGTTCGTCCCAAGATGGTACCGTATAGTAATAACCTTCTATACTAAATCTTCGACGACCGAGAAATTTAACACCGCTCAAAAACTATGAAAAATTTCTCTCACTCTTGCTCTCTCTCTTTAGCTCTCTCTAAAGAAGAGTTGTTGTTGCTTGTGTTGGTGTTTTGGTTGATGATTAGAAGCACTCTAAGACCCCCTATTTATATAAATTATAAGCCGACTAATTTAGTGCCAATTTTGAGCAATTTCCAAAATTGGAAATCCAATTTGGTTTAGGATTCACCAAACCGACTCCAATTGGATGCAAACTTGAAACCGCCTAAGCAAACAAGCCTCAAACCGCCTATAGCCATAAACCTCCTATCTTGGCAACTTCCTCTTACAATTCTCCACCTCGTACACAATTTGATACACTTCAAATTTTGGACGAACACCAGGATACTCCTTGTAAGATATATCTGCTTCTTATAACTTCATCCGACTGCACCATTTGACCATGGTTGCCTACGTACCCTTTTACAGGATCAAGCCTACCGTAGTTCTACCAACCCTTCACATAAAGATTATCTTGTCGCCATTACGCCCTTTCGGGCAACTTAACACGAGCCGATTTGTAGCAATTCCAGACAATGCTGAAACTTGCTACACGTCACCACTTTAGTCAACATGTCCGCGGGATTCTCATCTGTGTGTACCTTCATGAGAGAAACATCACCTTCCTCTATGACATCTCGTACAAAGTGATACCTGACATCGATATGCTTAGTGCGAGCATGGTGAACCTGATTCTTCGCCAAGTGGATCGCACTTTGACTATCACACCATACATCCACGCACTCTTGCTTAATCCCCAGATCATCCAGAAGACCCCACAACCACAATGCTTCCTTCACACCCTCGGCCATAGCCATATACTCGGCCTCCGTAGTAGATAACGCAACTGTAGATTGTAACATCGATCGCCAACTAACTGGAGCACCATGTACCTTAAATACATAACCAGTAGTAGATCGTCTTCTATCTAGATCGCCAGCATAATCCGAGTCAACATAACCGCTTACCTGACATGTGTCTCCACCAAAGCACAAACCCGTATCAACGGTACCCTTTAAGTACCTCAACACCCACTTCACAGCTTCCCAATGTGTCTTCCCCGGGTTTGCCATAAACCTACTAACCACACTGACCGCCTGTGAAATATCCGGACGAGTACACACCATAGCGTACATCAAACTGCCAACTGCACTAGCATACGGTACACGATCCATATGATCCTTCTCCACCGTAGTAGTGGGAGATTGCTTTCCCGAGAGCCTGAAGTGTGGTGCCAAAGGTGTTGACACCGCCTTCGCATTCTGCATCCCGAACCGAGAAACTACTCGTTCGATGTAACCTTTCTGATTCAAGTACAGTTTCTTACTTGACCGCTCTCTCTTAATCTCCATTCCCAGTATCTTCTTTGCAGCGCCCATGTCTTTCATCTCAAACTCTTGACTGAGTTGAGATTTCAACTTATTTATCTCCACCATGCTTCGAGAAGCAATAAGCATGTCATCCACATACAAAAGGAGATAAATAAAATCACCTTCGTGAAGTTTCTTGATGTATACACAACAATCATAGTCACTTCTGCGAAAACCATGCTTTAGCATGAAAAAATCAAATCGTTTGTACCATTGGCGAGGGGATTGTTTTAATCCGTAAAGAGACTTCCTCAAACGACATACTTGATTTTCTTTACCCTCAACCTTGTATCCCTCAGGTTGAGCCATATAAATTTCTTCTTCCAAATCTCCGTGCAAGAAGGCGGTTTTAACATCGAGTTGTTCTAGCTCAAGATCACTATGAGCAACAATACTCAATAGCACCCGAATAGAAGTATGTTTCACGACCGGTGAGAAAATCTCATTGTAGTCGACCCCTTCTTTCTGTGCATAACCCTTGGCCACTAGTCTTGCCTTATACCTTGTACCCTTGATTTCGGAAGAATCCTCTTTCTTCTTGTACACCCATTTACAACCAATAACAGACTTACCTTCGGGCAATGGGACAACCTCCCATGTCTTGTTCTTGTGAAGAGACTCCATCTCTTCTTGCATAGCAACCAACCAACTCTCTCTATCCTCCGCGGTAATAGCTTGTTTGAAGGTGACCGGCTCGTCGTCTTCCACCGAGAGTGCATATTCAACAAGATTTGCCTGCCCATAATGCCTAAGAGGTTTGTCTGACCCTAACCTCTGTACCGGCTTATATAACCGTTTCGGCCTAGTGTGTACCGAAACATCCTGCTGTTGTTGTTGTAAAACTTGTGTACCTTCCCCTTGAACCTCCTCATGACCGGGTTCATCAATTTTCTCATCCTGAGTATTATCCTGATGCTCCACCTGATCATGATTCTTAGAAACCCGTTGGTCTTCGGCTTCTACTTCCACTACTTGAGCTTTAGTAGACCCAACATCACCACAACTAGGCACCGTAGCTTTCGCCATAGCTACAATAGATGACTCATCAAACACCACATCTCTGCTGATTACAAACTTTTTGTCTTCCGTACACCATAGCCGATAACCCTTGACTCCTGTAGCATATCCTAAGAAAATTGCCTTCTTTGCTCTATTGTCAAGTTTGTTACCTTTAACATGGTAATAGGCCGTACAACCGAAAACCTTAAGTCTCCCGTAATCTGCATGTTCACCTGACCACACCTCGTAAGGTATGCCGCCATCTAAAGAAGAATGTGGTGACCTGTTCACAATATAACAAGCTGTAGCAACAGATTCTGCCCACCATTCTACGCCTAGTCCCGAATTGGAGCGCATACATCTAGCCTTCTCAAGTAGTGTACGGTTCAATCTCTCTGCGACTCCATTCTGCTGAGGTGTGTTTACTACTGTCCAGTGCCTCACAATGCCTTCCTGATTACAAAACTCCTTGAATGCCCCATCCGTGTACTCGGTCCCATTATCCGACCTTAACGTCTTCAGCTTTCGACCAGTTTTGTTCTCAACCATTGCTTTCCACACCAGGAATGTGTTGAATACCTCATTCTTATGCTTCAGAAAATAAAGCCAGACAAATCTCGAATGATCATCAACGAATGTAACAAAATACCTGGAACCACCCTTGGAAGGTAACTTTGCCGGTCCCCAGACATCGGTGTGTACGTAGTCTAATACCTCTTTGCTCCTGTGCTTGCTTGTAGAGAACGTCACCCTGTGTGCCTTCCCGAACACACAATGCTCACAAAACTCCATGCAAGGCTTCTTCATGTCCTTCAACAAGCCTTTCCCGCACATCAAAGATAGACCCTTTTCTGACATATGCCCAAGGCGCATATGCCAAAGCCTCGTACTAGCCGTTGGATCCCTTCCACTGATTCCTACTGCTACATCTCCCGTAATTGTTGTCCCCAAAAGTTTGTATAAATTACCGTAACGAGTACCTCTCATTACCACCAAAGAACCCTTAACGACTTTTATGGAGCCATTCTCTATAATTATCTTACAGCCGTTCCGCTCCAACACACCAAGGGAAATTAGATTTTTCCGCAAATCGGGTATGTGTCTTACGTCCGTCAATGTTCTCACCACTCCATCGTGCATCTTGATCCGTATTGTTCCGAGTCCCACAGTTTTACATATACTATCATCACCCAGTATAACTGTACCACCATCTATACTCCTATAGGTAGTAAACATCTCCCTATTTGGGCACATATGGTGTGACGCCCCTGAATCAAGCATCCACTTATCGAAGATCTTCTCAGACACCTCTGTCACCGAGAAACATTCGTCCGCCTCTTCTGACACATATCCCGCCTCTTGCATCTCTTGTTTCTCCTTGTAGCCTTCGTTCTTTTGCTTCAACTTTCTCTTTGGACAAGCCGCTTTAAAGTGGCCAAGCTCACCACAACTAAAGCACGTTTTCTTGAAAGAGCCTCTAGATTTGGATCTAGATTTCCCGCCCTTTCCCTTTCCCCTTTCATTACTCCTCCCCCTTGTTACAAACAACCCTTGTGCTTGTTCCTTGTCTACTCCACCCGACGCCATACTGCTAGTAGCAACCTTACGAAGGTCATCCGCTAATAGCGAATTTCTCGTCTCTTCCATGCTTAGACTATCACCAACAAGCATCAAAGTTTGAACAAGGTTCTCATAGGATTTAGGTAATGAAAGTAACAATATGAGGGCTTGGTCCTCATCCTCAACCTTAACATCAATATCCTTCAAATCTGAGATAATCCTGTCAAACCTATTCACATATTCCTGAATAGAAGAACCCTCTTCCATTCTACATGTGAATAATTTGGATTTTAAGTAGACCCGATTCGTTAAAGTTTTCGTCATGAAACTGCTTTCTAGCTTTAACCACACACCCGCCGCCCCTCCGTCTACTAGGAACGCCACGTCCCTCTCAAGACACAACATAATGGTAGCCCGTGCTTCGAGGTCTAACTCTTCCCAATCCTCATCTGACATATCTCCTGATTTCTTTCCTGTCAACGTCTTGTGTAATTTCTGCGAGATTAACAGATTCTTCATCTGCATCCGCCAATAAGAAAAATCGTTTTTCCCATTGAACTTCTCTATCTCATATTTCCCTGCTTTGACCGTACCACTTCTCGATCCCATCTTCTCTTCGTTCAATCTCAACAAGGCTCTGGTACCAATTGTTATAACTAAAAGTCGCGGAAGCTATCGAACCTATCCTAGAAATTGATCCGATTATGAAGATTAATCGAAAAGCTAAGTCAAAATCAAATATGCGAACAGAATTTAACGAGGTTCGGCTTTAAAGCCTACGTCCTCGGGCGAACAATAAATCTTTATTGAAGGATAGATGAAGACGACTAACACAACCCGCAAGTTCGTCCCAAGATGGTACCGTATAGTAATAACCTTCTATACTAAATCTTCGACGACCGAGAAATTTAACACCGCTCAAAAACTATGAAAAATTTCTCTCACTCTTGCTCTCTCTCTTTAGCTCTCTCTAAAGAAGAGTTGTTGTTGCTTGTGTTGGTGTTTTGGTTGATGATTAGAAGCACTCTAAGACCCCCTATTTATATAAATTATAAGCCGACTAATTTAGTGCCAATTTTGAGCAATTTCCAAAATTGGAAATCCAATTTGGTTTAGGATTCACCAAACCGACTCCAATTGGATGCAAACTTGAAACCGCCTAAGCAAACAAGCCTCAAACCGCCTATAGCCATAAACCTCCTATCTTGGCAACTTCCTCTTACAAGTACCATTCAAGAAATTTTCAAGCCCTACCCAGACCAGCCACCTCTAGGGCAAGAGAGGGTTCTAATCATCACTGAGTTCAATTTGGGAGACATGTGTTGTTATGAGTTTCTTGAAAGGGTGAAGGTAATAACAAGTAACTACATTAATGATTCATTTTCCTTTATATATTTATCACTTTATCTTTGTAAAATTGTAATGAGTATTTCATCTGCAGCAAATCGCGTGCCCTGCATACGTACACGTAGCTGTTGTCGATCTTAATTATGCATCAACAAGATTATTAAGGTATACTCCTATAATAGGATTACCCATTTATTCATTCTTAAAGATTATTGATTATTGATTGTGGTTGTTAATTAGATGTAATCAAGGAGGAGCGCATTACTATAGGCAACCTATCAGTGCATCTCAAATGCACCAGTTTAAAGTTCAAATCCTTCGCAAAGAAGCTCGTATTGAAGAAGCAGACAGATGATTTTCTCATAACACAAGGTTTCCCAATAAAAAGATGATCAATCTTACTACTACTGTTTTTTTCTTTTTCTTGTTTTGTACTAGAGACACATTGTAACACAAGGTATAATTCCTTTTATTTCTTTTTTGTCATCTTGACACCAATGTAGAGAGAGAGAGAGAGAGAGAGAGAGAGAGAGAGAGAGAGAGAGAGAGAGAGAGAGAGAGAGAGAGAGAGAGAGAGAGAGAGAGAGAGAGAGAGAGAGAGAGAGAGAGAGAGAGAGAGAGAGAGAGAGAGAGAGAGAGAGAGAGAGAGAGAGAGAGAGAGAGAGAGAGAATGAGTTGGTATCCTGTATGCATCTCATGTAATTTCTTACTTATTCTTTCTCTCTTACTGTCTACTTAAACAATCCTCCAAGAATCCCAACATTCACTTCGATTTCAGACATCTTTTTTTTATTGTTTCCGCAACCGTGGAAATTGGGTTGAATGCGTAAAAGGTATGCCTAAAATATGAGTGAATTTGTAATTCTCATTGGTGCAAACATGTCCAAACTCGGCCGATTGAATCATAAAAATAGTTGATGGACCCTTCTCGACTAAATAAATTTTGGTCTAGTGAGTTTTGGTTAAGTTTCCCTATCAATTATAAGTAAGATTTGTTAAAAATTATTTAAACTCAAATTTATAAACGGATTAAGTATCTGACCTTGACGGTTATCCTTTCTCCGGGTTGATATAATTTGCTTACGATGTGATGACTATGAGTTGTTATCATGAACCATAAAAACCAGGGTTTCCTGCTTTCTATTGCAATTTCTTTGTTTGTCTGGGTTTTCAGTTTTTGACTTTAGAGTTCTAAAATCCGATTTTGAAGCATGTCGATGTCTACTTAAACAATCCTCCGAGAATTCCAACATTCACTTCGAATGAAATTTGTAGAATTGCTCATGTTTTTCTATGTTTGAGTAACGAGATTTGTTTTGATATTTAAAAAGACTCCTTGTTTTCCTTCATTGTGTTCAACGTGTAAAAACTATGCCTAAAATGTGAGTGAATTTGTAATTCTCACAAGTGCAAACATGTCCAAACTCGGCCGATTGAATCATAAAAATAGTTGATGGACCCTTTTCGACTAAATAAATTTTGGTCTAGTGAGTTTTGGGTAATTTTCTCTATCAATCTCAAGTAAAATTTAGGCGTATTAGTGTGTTGAATCGTAAGATGTTGGATTACGGTTACGTTTATGACGAAGAACAAGTAAGCCATGGAAAACAATAATAGAAGTAAACAATCACACAAACACAATAGATTTATGTGGTTTGGTTGGTGACACTTACTCCACAATGAACAATGGTACGATAGTTTTCACTATGAATGAGGAACAAGATTACAGAGATTTCTCAAGGGTTTTGGTATTTGTAGCTGGCTAAAATCAACCGCCTCTAACTCTCCCCCAAAACTGACTTCAGAATACACCCTTAACATTAATAACAAACCCTCATCAGACTGTGGCAAACATAAGTAAACAGGCTAGGTTTAACATCGACTCATATTCAAGATACCGTCAAAAATATTCAACGACAATTCAGTTGAGTATGACTTACTTTCTTCGACGATTCAGAGGATCTATAGAGATTTTGTTTCGTCAACTTTTTGTTCGGAGGCTTTGTTTTCCTTTAACTCCTCTATTTACAGGAAATAAGTAACTTTTGAATTGGCAAAATACTATTTGAATGGGCACTTGGGTAATTATCAAGCAATTTAGATTGATGAAAATAGTATAGCCGATTCATCCTGACTAACTTCAACCAACTCTTTCTTGATTCTGTACTCTTAAGGTCTACAATATTTTCTCTGATCCTGCCTTTCATCCGTTTGATCAAAATTCATGTTGCCCCAAATTTGTAGTTGTTGACTATCATTAACTACCAAACCCCAACTGAAATTCAGTATTTCTGTTTCAAGTAACAGAATATTTTTTTCTTCTCTGATTTATTCTTTCTTATTTTTAGAGACAAGAAAGACTACTAGTTGAGGACCCTTTTCGACTAAATAAATTTTGGTCTAGTGAGTTTTGGTTAAGTTTCCCTATCAATTATAAGTAAGATTTGTTAAAATTATGTAAACTCAAATTTATAAACGGATTAAGTATCTGACCTTGACTCCTTTCTCGGGGTTGATATAATTTGCTTACGATGTGACTATGAGTTGTTATCATGAACCATAAAAACCAGGGTTTCCTGCTTTCTATTGCAATTTCTTTGTTTGTCTGGGTTTACAGTTTTTGACTTTAGAGTTCTGAAATCCGATTTAGAAGCATGTCAATGTCTACTTAAACAATTATGAACAACCTCTCTCTTATTCTAGGAGATATACTATCAACTCTCTCTTTACCAAAGGAAAGACAAGTATTTAAACTCTCTTTCTAATACTAACTCACTTTCTCTTCAGTTGGCTTGCTTATGAGATGGAAGGGATGAGAATGAGATGATTTTGAATTGAAGTTCTTCATCTCCTTTTATAGTGTTGAAGGAGAAACATGGTGATGACACCTCAACAAATGAGGTGTCCCATAAGCTCATGGTGTCTTCTTGAGAGATGGACACTTCAAAAGATAAGAGACTTGTCACCTAGGTTAGGTGTCTCACTAACTGTTGTTCCTCTGGTTATCAATCGATAAGTCGATTTCTTTCTGTCTTGGCTTGATTTAGACAGAGTTTCCTTTCTCTAACTTATAGAGAGATAAACTATTAAGGAATAATGATTTATCAATATTCCTTCTTTCGGACTAACCGAGATAGGTGTTAGTGTAGTCGAGGCAAGAATAAATTCTCTTTCCTTAAAACATTTTACACCCCCGTAACAGTACCAAACGTTAGGGTGTATGCCTTCGGGATACAACGACTTTCCTTTCAGAGTTTTAAGATGGTACTTCTTTATTCTGAAAGCGGACGAACCTTTGTAAGTATTATGAGCTCTTGGACTAATGCGGATGATCTTCTATATGCTTCGGAAATTCAAATATCACTTGAAACTTCTTTCTTCCTTTTTCTAGATATTCTAGTCTAATCAGACCTTCTAGAAATACTTCTTAATTAGATATTCTAGGCAAACCAGAACTTCTAATTGTTAGAAGGGAAGAGAAGAAAAGAGTGAATTGAATTGATGTTGTAGACGACCTATTATTATCACTTTACTCAAAAACTTCTTTCTTCCTTTTCTAGATATTCTAGTCCAACCAGAACTTCTAGAAATACTCCTTTAATTAGATATTCTAGGCAAACCGGAACTTCTAATTGTTAGGAGAGAAGAGAAGAAGAGAAGAGAATGAATTGATGAGAATTGGAATAGTTTTGGGTTGTTTATATAGGAGTTGAATGGATGCATAGTGTCTGTTGGGTTGAAGGACATATCTATTCGGAACTAGGGACTAAACGTGAAGTCAGAATCAAGTTTAGAGTCGGTTAAGATATGGGACGTTGGATTTAGTTCAAAATCTCGGGTGGAACGCCCACCGTAGGATGGAGCAAGATACCGCCCGAATGTGTCCCACCAGATCAAGAAAACAACGGCCAAATTAAAAGATTATCTTATCCCACTCGGTGCCCAACTCGGGACTAACGCGGGTCGTTGGATCTTGATAGATCCAACGCTTCTGGGCGAAACCCGAATTTGTCCCAACGATCTAAATGCGCGACCGTTGGATCTAGCGCAATCCCGCGCATTGAACGCGTGCCGTCCAGATTTGGATGCGCGTGGTTCGCTCAAACGGCCCCTGATCTAACTTGTCCCGTTTGATGTTTCAGACCCTAACTTAACCGTTTTTTTTCACCCAAACTTCAAACTCGAATTTCTCATTCATCCGGAATCGGATTCGAGTAATTCTTTGCTCTAAATTGAAGAGCTCGACGAGACGAGCGCAATGGCGCGTTCGGTTTCTGAGTTTGATGAGTCAGGTCGAGCCAAAATTGGCTCCGATTCCAACAATCCCCCACATGAATGAAAATTCGAGGTTCACTATATACAAACATACTATACTGACATACTGACACTAAAAGAGCTCATATGCGGAACTTCGCTGCATCGGAAGAAGGTAGTCTTTCGACTTTGAACCTTTCCTAGTGAATAACTACAAGGTCTACAAGGACGGCAGTGAACTTATCGTCTTGAACTGAGTCATGGGAATTGTAAACCTGAATAGTTATCACACAGCTAATCCTTTACCTACTTAGGTTCTCGGTTGTGTTCATTTCGGCCCTGAACAATCCCAAATTCATGTGTGCTTTAGAGAAGTCGGCCTAGACGACCTTCCCACGGAACCGGCATCAATTCACACACATATAGGTTATCCGTAATAAGGTATCCTGCTATACCTCACGTTAGAATCAAGTTCTAAGTTTTCGGATTCATTAAAAGCTTAATGCTTAGCCTCTCAATGCAGGCAACACTGTTTTCATCCTAGGAATGGGTAAGAGATAGAAGTCTCTTACAGTGTTACTGTCGAGTCAGGATATAGCTTCAGTTGCCCTTTGAACCTAGATCGTGGGATCTCCAGTCATCTAGGTAGGGTTTCACCATGCCTTTACTCATTTACTTTAGGCGTTTTTGCCACATTCCCCTTGATGATGCAATTTCAACTCTCTTGTTCACCCTTGTTCTTTACGGATCCGCCAGGTAACTTAGGATTGAGCATAATTTTAATTTATACATTCCTTGAGAGCAATTGCTTTACGGTGCTAGTCTATTTATTTTGAATTCTCTAGACTTACCGTATTAGTGCCTACGCAACAACTACTTAGGTTTATTGCGTGCACTGGCTTCAATCACAAGCAAATATCCTCCAGGAAGTTCACCTACTTCCTTTGCTTTCTCCAAAGCAATGTATCCATCAAGGCCTTTATAATTACATTGTTGATCCAGCTATGCACGTCTGCCTCTGAGGATTTTGTGATATCGTAGCCCTTAGTGGTTTGTCATATCCACTGTTTTGTATCTGAGATTTGAGTGTTGTCCACATATCTTCATTTTCCTTTATGATATGTACAATCAATTAATACGAGTCTGCTCAGATACCTAAGAACTATTTGTTACTCTGATAACTCTTTCTTGAATTTGTTCAAATTCAAGTATTTATGCTTATCGTGGTTTTTTGAGTGGTTATTCTACCATTCTCTGTCTAACCATGCACTTTAGACTATCAATCATGAGTAATGATTCAATCTGGAAAAACATCGAATCATATCTTCTTAAACACTTTTTTATTCCTAACTAGTATTGTCTGTTCTTTTGAACAGATGATTCACGGTTGAATCTCGTTACTTAGTTTAGGATTAGGAAGAGAAGTTCTTTCCATTTGTGTTTTTCCAGATTTGTTGAGTGAATTGGATATTCACGTCATTACTTATATTCACACACTTGATTTCCGACTCTTGTCACAACTTAGTGAATATAACTATAGTTCTTAACTCAATGAAAACCTTATTGACCAAACATTCTTATTGGTTAAATCTGGTTTCCGAGGTACTCTATAATTTCCCTCTTTTCACGTCCATATGACGTTGTATTTTAAGGAGAATATAGAGACTTTTATGCCATTTATAATTGGCATTTTGGTTCCTTTCGGTTCCCCCCACATTTCAAGAGTATTTTCTCTTATTCGTCAACTTGGGTGGAATTTTATAGTATTCCATATAGGGTACTGTTCAGATATGTAACAATATCTGCCCCCACAGTTCTAGGGTAACCATTGGATTCTCCTTTTTGAAAAAACTATTTTCGCACACAATTTCTTTAGTGTAGTGTGTTTAGTTTTGTTCTATAACATGATGATTTATGATCATTAGAACCTTGAGATATAATACAAGGCGAGTTTCTCTTTTAACTCTTTCTTAAGTTATATGTCTTAATAAACTATCGCATGATCATCAAAGTTATCATTCCCTATTTTGTCCTTTATCGTCTCTAGATTTCGTTCATACTCTTGAATCGAAAATCTTACCAAGACCCTTGAATTTACTATTCGAGTCACGTCTAGACCGAATGATGTGATATTCAATTTTACGTCTTATCAACCTTAATTCTCTTGTCTATCCAAGAAGATTAGGTTGTCATGAGGATTTATAAGGACTATTCTGTAATGACACAGAACTAGGGACCTCCTTACAAAGACTTAAGGATTTATTTATAATAACTCCTGATTTCGAGATCTTTCAGCCAAGGTCCTTCCGTTTAGCACATCTGAGGATTCCTTGTAATTCTTAGACAGGCCTAAGGACCTTCTAGAGAATTATTTACCGCCTGAATATGTTATACGAAATAACTTACTTTCTCGAAGACAAGTTTAATTTCAGAATTTTGCATTCTTCGTCAACTTTGTATTCGAGAATGTTTCACGGAATTTTTCATTATCTCAGACCGATGATTTCTTTCGAACAGTTCATCGTCTCGTAGCTATTTGTATAACGAGAACATTCTGTCATCGATCTTGTCTAACCGTTTAGGTTTTGACATTTGTCTTGACACACTTCGTTGATTACTTATGTGGTTGTCTTCTTCGATTCGTCATCGAATTGAACCTTTAGGATCATGTATTCATCATTGATCGCTCTCTGTATTCTCGATATACGGTTTCTCACCCAGTATTTATGTCGATACTTGATGGTCAAGGTGTCGCTTAGTTTTTCGATGTCTCTGTTATTGAGAAGATATTTTAAGAGTCATCAACTAAGTCAACATTTATGGTCACCATGGGTTGAACCTTATTTCTGTTCATGGCTAGTAATAGATTTTAGTGAAATACTTCACAAAATCCATCGAGATTAGATTGATCATCGATTTTAATCTCCACTGATCGAGTTTTATCCCTTCTAATGTTCTGTGCTTTCATTATATCAAAAGAGTCGCCGTTTGATGAACTTTGCCATTATTGGCGTATATCTCGGCGAAAGGAGATTCATACTCTCCATCTCAGTCGTTTCTCAAAGCCTCAATCTTTTTACAAAGTTGAGTTTCTACTTTGATTTTATAAAGCTCGAACTTTTCGATTGCTTCATCCTTACACTTTAGTAAGTAATATAACAGAAACAAGTGGGGTCATCGATAAAGGTAATGAATTACCTTTTTCCACCTCATGTTTGAACCGTTTTTAGGTTACAGAGTTCATTGTGAATTAAGTCTAAAGACTTGAACAACGTTTTAGTCATTTTTGACTATACACATGTTTGACATGTACGTCTTGAGTAAATTTCGAGTTTCGGAATTTAACTCCAAGCTCATTAATTTCTTTAATGACTTATTTTCACATGTCCTAATTTTTCGTGACAAATATTGGAGGACTCTACAATATACGCATAATTATTAATTTTATTAATAATAGGTGCCTTCGGCATTACATGGGTAACATTTAATTGAAATAACCCCCCACATAAGTGGCCCTTTCCAATATACATCATTTTCTTAAATATGATAACGATATCTGACAGAAAGATTAGTCTGAACCCGTTCTCACTTAAAAGGGAACCAGAAATCAAGTTCTTTTGATTGTCTGGAGCATGGAGTACATCGGTCAAAGTCACCTCTATCTCGGAAGTGAATTTTAACACGATCTTTCCCCTTCCTTTGACTTGGGTGGTCGAGCCGTTTTCCTTGAATAAGGTCTCTCCTTCGGCTACCTCTGTATAGGAAGAGAATAGGCTTTTGTCACTACAAACGTGATGATTTGTCTTAGAGTCGACCCACCATCTCTGGTTGTTAACCAGGTTATCTTCATGTGCCTCTACACAGAGGTTCATCTTATGAAGTATATCAAACGCCTTTTCGAATTCAGTAACCATTAGACGGTGATTCCGATTTTCGGTGTCTTTTGCTAATGAAGCTTGGTTATCGGCTTTTTCCCCTTGACTGTCATATGTGGAGTGACAATCTTTGGCTAGGTGGCCTCGCTTTCTACATTTGTAGCATTCGACGGGCCTTTGCCTTTTCCTCGACTTGCCTCTGTTTTGAGATGGACGCTTCCGCTTCAGAGCGAAGTCAGTTCCCTTGAACATCTCTGGGTTTTCCACGTATGTGGTGTTAGGCTGAAGAACCCGTAGGGTTGTTCTTGTTCTTGCCATTTTTTCTGAAACACACAAAAAATAATCCAGATCAAAATCTTATAACCAGAGAAATAATTGTTATATATAAAATGTCTTAAGATTGTTGTTTCTCTGGTTATCAATCGATAAGTCGATTCTTTCTGTCTTGGCTTGATTTAGACAGAGTTTCCTTTCTCTAACTTATAGAGAGATAAACTATTAAGGAATAATGATTTATCAATATTCCTTCTTTCGGACTAACCGAGATAGGTGTTAGTGTAGTCGAGGCAAGAATAAATTCTCTTTCCTTAAGACATTTTACACCCCCGTAACAGTACCAAACGTTAGGGTGTATGCCTTCGGGATACAACGACTTTCCTTTCAGAGTTTTAAGATGGTACTTCTTTATTCTGAAAGCGGACGAACCTTTGTAAGTATTATGAGCTCTTGGACTAATGCGGATGATCTTCTATATGCTTCGGAAATTCAAATATCACTTGAAACTTCTTTCTTCCTTTTTCTAGATATTCTAGTCTAATCAGAACTTCTAGAAATACTTCTTAATTAGATATTCTAGGCAAACCAGAACCTTTAATTGTTAGATGGGAAGAGAAGAAAAGAGTGAATTGAATTGATGTTGTAGACGAACTATTATTATCACTTTACTCAAAAACTTCTTTCTTCCTTTTCTAGATATTCTAGTCCAACCAGAATTTCTAGAAATACTCCCTTAATTAGATATTCTAGGCAAATGATGAGACATGGAAATGTCCCATCTGAATCTTTTAACTCGGGTTAGTTAGTCCAGTTCGAGCGGTTACTCTGATGATTTGTTTGATTTTCTTTCTCAGGTCTCATTTACGGAGTTCGATGCGAAAACATCGTGATAAAGACATGCTTGAGGGGCATTTTGGTCATTTTAATGACAAGGGTATTCTGATCAATATTAGTGCTCATGTGAAAGTAGAGTCCAATACGAATCTATCGGAGAAAACGGAAGTGAAATCGGAGTCCGGACGAGTGAACTAGGCTAAGTCAAAATTCAGGTTGCCTTCAAGTCAAATGTGGGAGAGATTCGGGATATTATGGCCATGCGGGATAGCTTGAGACGAGCTGGCGCAATTCCAAACCAAGCGTAGGATTCTTTCGATAGGCTGCACTACACTGAATATCTATTACATGTCCCAGCTTCGTTCAGATCCGCGCTTCTCTATCTCACGGTCCAAGATGAGAGTTTCATAGTAACACCGTCCAGCCGAGATACACCAAATCAGTCTGGCTTGGCTCCACCACAATTGGCGCTCATTTCTCTCCCTTTATAAACTCTCTCTGTTGTTATCTTCTTTTTCTTAAAAAGAAAGAACAAAGAAGATATTGAGATAAAGGAAGACCGAGAGAGCTATTGATGGAAAGATAGGATTTGATTTTTGGAAAACTTAGAGAGTGTGAAGAAGATTATTTTCTACTAAATTGAAAGAACAAGACTGGAAAGAGAGAGTTGGATATTGGAAATCCTAGACAGAGAATCATATTTAGAGATCTCTTAGCTTCAGATTTCTACAGAAAAAGAAAGTGGATAATTGAGATAATTGATTTCTCTAAAGATAGAGGTAGCTGGCAATCTCGGTGAGATGATACATAAAAAGAGAAAGTATTGGCTGATATAAAAGGAAGAGATGGCAGCCATTGAATCTCATCTCGGATTGGGGGATCCTCTCAAGCTCAACTAAACCAGAACATTTTAGAGAAAGAGAGGGAGAAGGAAAAATAGAGTTGTTCATTATTGTTTTTCATCTTTTTTTTCTTTTGATTAAGAAACAGAGAGTAACAGAGATGTTTGATTGAGTTGTTATGAATCATTCTTGAAGAAGCTTCAGTTAAAATCAATTTTGATCATATTACTTGTGTTTGAATAATCATCATAATCACTGTTCTTCATCTCGGGTTAGACAGAAAAAACCGAGCTCATCATCATCATCTTCGATTTTTCTTCTTCTTATCCTGTAATTTATATTCTTGGTGAGAGAAAGGGAAGATTAACAGAGAGTTAAGAGAGAAAGAGATTAAGAAATAAAGAAGAAACAGAAAGAGAAGTTTTGGTGAAGGAGAAGACCCTGTTTGGCTTTCCAACATTGCTGGAAAATAATTTTCCGAGAAGACGAGAAAATTATTTTCCTTAGGAGCGCGTTTGGCTGCAACAGAGAAAATCAGTGAGAAAGTTTCATTCTTTTTCCATTTTCTCTCTTATTCTTCGTATGTGTCTTAATCTCATATTATGATTAGCTAACCATCTCATCTAGGGCTAGGATGAAACCCATTTTTGATCTTTTAGAGATATAATTTTTATTGATTAACTCTTGATTAATGCTTCATAGTTTAATTCGTTTTAGTTTGATAAATAGATTTTCTTTTCACTATTTATACTTTTCGATTTGATGCATCGTGCTTATGTTAAATCATTTGACGGTTCATACTTATTAATTGATAAATAGTAGTTTAGAGATTTATTTATTTAAAATAAAATGATTACATTGTTATGTTTTATTCGGTTTTAACGAAAACATCTCCCGGAATTAGGATAGTTCATTATCCGAAATTCTGAGTTATAAAAAAGAGAATTAACCATTTTAAGTATTTGTTTCTAAAAGTGATTTTATGTGGTGGAATCCTAAACCCTAGACTCCTCTCCCCATTTGAGTTCATTTTCATTCCCGTAATTTTATTTTAATATTTTATTTATTTTATTTTAAAAACCAAAACCAAATCATTTTACAATCTCATTACTTCCTAATTTTAGAATAGGTTTAACTAGTCTCTGAGGAACGAACCGGTCTTACCGGAATTATTACTTGACGCCCGTGCACTTGCGGGTGTAGACCTATTTAGGGTAACCTTTCTAGGCCCATCAGCAAACCAGAACTTCTAATTGTTAAGAGAGAAGAGAAGAGAATGAATTGATGAGAATTGGAATAGTTTTGGGTTGTTTATATAGGAGTTGAATGGATGCATAGTGTCTGTTGGGTTGAAGGACATATCTATTCGGAACTAGGGACTAAACGTGAAGTCAGAATCAAGTTTAGAGTCGGTTAAGGTATGGGACGTTGGATTTAGTTCAAAATCTCGGGTGGAACGCCCACCGTAGGATGGAGCAAGATACCGCCGAATGTGTCCCACCAGATCAAGAAAACAACGACCAGATTAAAAGATTGGCTTATCCCACTCGGTGCCCAACTCGGGACTAACGCGGGTCGTTGGATCTTGATAGATCCAACGCTTCTGGGCGAAACCCGAATTTGTCCCAACGATCTAAATGCGCGACCGTTGGATCTAGCGCAATCCCGCGCATTGAACGCGTGCCGTCCAGATTTGGATGCGCGTGGTTCGCTCAAACGACCCCTGATCTAACTTGTCCCGTTTGACGTTTCAGACCCTAACTTAACCGTTTTTTTCACCCAAACTTCAAACTCGAATTTCTCATTCACCCGGAATCGGATTCGAGTTGCTCTAAATTGAAGAGCTCGACGAGACGAGCGCAATGGCGCGTTCGGTTTCTGAGTTTGATGAGTCGGGTCGAGCCAAAATTGGCTCCGATTCCAACACTAACCATGGGTGTCTCATGTTGTTTGACACCTCACATAGATAGTTGACACCACAAGCTTGTTGATGCCACCTCAAGTTTGTTGATGCCACCTCAAGCTTCAAACAAAGTATCTTTACATTCCCAACATTTGATTGCCTGACTTTTCAGTTATTGACATTAGAGTCAATGGCCTTATGACTTCATATTTTAGTTTTGAAATCCGATTTCAGAGCATGTAATTTCTTACTCCACTTAATTCTTTCTCTCTTATTGTCTACTTAAAACTATCCTCCGAGAATCCCAACATTCACTTCGACTTCAAACGTGTTCTGTTTTAGTGTTTCCGCAACCATGCAAATTGTGTTGAATGTGTAAAAGGTATGCCCAAAATATTAGTGAATTTGTAATCCTCATTATTGCATCAAATAACTACCCCATCTGATAGAAACTAAAGAGAAAGTATTATTGATTAATCTCACAATCAAGGAATGATTCGATTACAATGAGATTTAGCTTATATAGCTATGATTACCAGAAAACTGTTACACAGAGAGAGAATAATAGAAAAGGTTGTTACACCTAATAACTAACTATGTTAGTTATGAAAACAGTTTATTAGTTGTTGACCCATTTAGTCTGTAGGCACCACTACTATTTAGTTGTTTATTTGTAAGTTTACACTAGTGAGACACCATCTTCTAACTTCATCACTTGATATTGACACACTCGGATTACACCATTAGTATGTTCACTGTCATGCCCCCTCAAGATGATGGGTCGAGTAGGACCATCAACTTGTCTCTGAGAGAAAGAAACATTTCGTTGGAAAGACCCTTAAAGAGTAAGTCTGCTGGCTGCTCCAATGTGGGAATGTGTCTAATTAGGAGCTGACTAGAAGCCACTAAATCCCTCACAAAATGATAATCCACTTCTATGTGTTTAGTCCTAGCATGGCAAATTAGGTTAGAAGCAATATTCTTAGCTCCCAAATTGTCACAATAGATAATCATAAGAGAGGAAATGGAGTGATGAAGTTCTTTAAGGAGATATGAAACCCAAAGTAATTCAGCAGCAGAAGTAGAAAGAGTCTTGTATTCAGCTTATGTTGAGGATTTGGCCACAGTGGGTTGCTTCTTAGAGCACCAAGACACAAGGGACTGACCAAGCACAACACAGAAACCAGTAGTAGATCTTCTTGAGTCTGGACATCCTCCCCAATCTGAATCAGAGTATGCTCTTAAGTTTGAAATGTCTCCTGGAGTAATGATAATTCCACACTCAATAGTTCCTTTAACATATCTAAGAATCTTCTTCATTAACTGAATATGAGAAGACCTTGGTTGTTGCATAAATTGAGCTGCATAGTTCACAGCATAGGCCAAATAAGGTCTTGTCATGGTGAGATATTGAAGTCCACCAATGATGCTCCTATAGAAAGAGGGATCAGATTCAATGTCACCATCATTTTTAGACAACCTGTTGCCACCAGAAACAGGAGTACAACTTGGCTTAGAGTCAAGAAGATCAGCCTTCTCTAGTAAACCAAGAGCATATTTCTTTTGAGTTAGCAAAAGAGCAGAAGAACTGGCTCGAGAAACTTCAATACCCAAGAAGAAATGAACTAGACCTAAATCCTTCATAAAAAATTCTTTACTTAGAGTTGTAATCAGTGAATTCATGAGAGAAGGACTACTGCCAGTCAAAATGATGTCATCCACATATAGTAATAAAACCAAGATAGTACCTTGAGAGTATTGCACAAACATAGAGTGATCATGTGCACTCTTATTAAAATCAAGAGTCTGGAAAAAGGATCCAAACCTCTAAAACCAAGCTCTAGGTGCTTGTTTAAGACCATAAAGACTCTTATGCAGATGACACACATAAGAGGGATGAGAAGGATCAACGAAACCCTGAGGCTGAGTCATATCAACATTTTCTTCTAGAAGTCTATGCAAGAAAGCATTGGACACATCAAGCTGTTGAATTTTCCATCCATTAGACACAACCAAATTGAGAACAATTCTTATGGTAGCAGCCTTAACCACTGGGCTAAATTTTTCTGAGTAATCTAAACCATCTTTTTGGTGGTAACCCTTAGCTACTAATCGAGCTTTATACCTCTCAACTGAACCATCAGACTTATATTTCACTTTGAATACCCATTTATAACCCAACAAGTTCATAGAATTATCAGCTGAAACAAGATACCAAGTACCATTCTTTTGGAGAGCTGAAAATTCATTTTCCATTGCCTTTATCCATTTTGGATCAGTAGAAGCTTTCTTGTAAGTGGAAGGTTCCTTATGATGCAGTAACAATGTAAGATAAGAATGGGAGATAGGATGCTTAATAGTAAAATGAGAAACAAAATCTGGAACACTCTTAGGCTTTGAAATACCATTTCTTAGCCTTGTAGTCATCATGTGACTTGACTCAACAATTGGTGGAGCAGTGGATGAGCTTAGTTGGGGAGAAATATCAGGTGTAGACTCATTAGATGATATATGATTAAGAGAAGCAATTGGTAATTGAAGTATAATCGGGTCAACATCAATATCAGAAGAAAGCTCCTTCATATCAATAAAGGGAAAAGTGGATTCTTCAAAGATGACATTTCTAGAGATGTGAATCTTCTTAGACATAAATCCAAACACTTATATCCCTTATGAGAAGTACTATATCCAATAAAGGCACATTTGGTTGATTTTGGGCTGAGCTTATCTTGTCTCGCAGCTCCCAAATGTGGATAGCACAGACAACCAAATGTTTTTAACAAAGAGTAATCAGGAGTTTTCGGAAAAATTACCTCATATGGAGATTTGCTTTGAAGTAACCTGGTTGGAAGTCTGTTAATTGTAAACACAGCTGTTGAGAATGCTTCATACCAATAACATTTTGGAGCTTTGGACTGAAACAAAAATGAATTACCCATTTCAGTAATCTGTCTATTTCTCCTTTCAGCTCTTCCATTTGCTGAGGAGTGTATGGACATGAACTCCTAAAGAGGATGCCACATTGATCAAGATAGGACTTGAATTCTCCTTTAGATAATTCCAAGGCTCCATCACTCTGAAAGTACTTTATGGTAGTGGAAAACAGGTTCTCATGTGATGTTTTGAAGAGTTTGAAGTATTTCAAGCTGTCTGATTTATACTTGAGGGGATAAATCCATAAGAATCTACTAAAATCATCCAGAAAGAGAATAAAGTATTTGTCACCATTGAGACTAACTTCAGGTGATGGTCCCCAAATGTCACAATGTACTAAGTACAATGGTGATTCAGTATAACTCTCTGATATAGGAAAAGGAAGCAGCTTACTTTTTGCTAAAGAGCAAGGATGACATAGACTCTTCTTTGGATTATCCTGAACTAGAATCAACTTGTTCCTAGATAATAGGTGAATAATAGAGTCTGATGTGTGTCCTAACCTTGTATGCCAGATGGAAAATGGTGCAGCTAAAGAGACCATATAACTATGCTGATTAGGTACCTCTTCTATATCAAATATAATAGGATATAGATGATTACTCATTGTTCCTTCATTTAAAATATCATCAGACCAAAGGTCTCTTATTTGATAACCCCACGGAGTAAACTTTAGAGAGCATTGATTATCATGTGTGAACTTTGATATAGAAAGTAGGTTTCTCTTTAGGTTAGGAACATAGAGAACATTGAATGAGTCAAAGTTATAGGATGAAGTTTGTAGATGAGCATTACCTGTAGCAGCAATTGGGATAGATAAACCATTACCAACCATTACTGAGTCTGATCCTTTATATGCTTGTGGATTGGGGATAATGGAAGAATCATTAGTAATATGATTATTAGCTCCAGTATCAGCCAACCAAACTTTCTTAGTAACAATATGATGAACCTCATTAGAAGATACATCAGTGGAAGAGACTATAACCACCATATTGGCCTCTTCAAAAGCAATCTCTTCTGAACCATAATCATAGTTCGATTCATATAACTCCTCATTAGTAGGAGCGCATTTTATCAATTTATCATCTTTTCCTTCATTTGTACTCTCATACAAATGTATACCAGCAAAATTCCCTCTTTGAGGTCGAATTGGCTGATGAAATCTCTTTTGCTGTGGATTAATTTCATTTTCACTTTGTGGAGGTCGAATTGCATCTTCAGGTGCATATCTATATCGACACTTAGAAGCAAAATGTCCCCATCTTTTACAAATTCTACAAGGAATTGTGTTAAAATCAAAATCAATTGCAGAATCTCCAACATTTTGAGATGATGAAGAAGAACCTTTAACATTTTGATTATAAGCTCTACTTTGATCATTTTTATTATAAGCTCTACTTTGATCATATGAATAAGAATTTCTATATGAAGAATTATTGGATCGAATAGGTATATTAGAAGAAAACTTAGGAGGTAACTTCTTTGCATAATAAGCAGTAGTCTCATCTTCTTGAAGTTGTGTCTTCATCCATTGTTCATGATGAATTATTCGAGTGCGTAATTCACCAAAGGAAATGGATGATTCTCTATTATCAATAGCTATAACAAATGATCTATACTCCTTGCCTAGACCTTTCAAGACTATTCGACTAAGTTCCTTATCAGAGATTCTTTCATTCACAACTATTAGAGAATCAGAAAAAAATTTAATCTTACGAAGATAATAAGTAGCTGTAGACTCACCTCTTTTGACATTCTGTATCTGTTCACGAAGAGAAGCTATCTTAGCTTCATATTTCTCAACATAATTTTTCTCAAGAAACCTCCAAATATCTCTTGAAGTTTGAAGACCTAGCACATCTGAACAAATTGAATGAGTAAATGTTGCCTTCATGCAGGATTTAACGAAGTTATCTGTCTTTCGCCATTGAAGAAATAAAGGATTTGGAACTTCAATATTGTTATCAATGATGGATCTTACTGGAATTACTATCGAACCATCAACAAATCCAAAAAGATCAGTACTAATTAGAATAGTTTCAAACTGATCTTTCCATATAAGAAAATTCGATCCATCGAGTTTTTCAGATACAAAGCTTGCTATATTAGCAATGGAGGAATTTGGTGATGAGAAATTTGGAGAGGCAGCTGAATTAAAGGATTGTGACGCCATTAGAGATCAATAAAGATGAAGAAAGATGTAGTTTTTAGTGAGAGAAGAAGATGAACAGAATCGAAAAAAAATCACCTCTGGCTCTGATACCATGATAGAAACTAAAGAGAAAGTATTATTGATTAATCTCACAATCAAGGAATGATTCGATTACAATGAGATTTAGCCTAAATAGCTATGATTACAAGAAAACTGTTATAGAGAGAGAAAGAATAACAAAAAAGGTTGTTACACCTAATAACTAACATAGTTAGTTATGAAAACAGTTTATTAGTTGTTGACCCATTTAGTCTATAGACACCACTACTATTTAGTTGTTTACTTGTAAGTTTACACCAGTGAGACACCATCTTCTAACTTCATCACTTGATATTGACACACTCGGATTACACCATTAGTATGTTCACTGTCACCATCCCCTCAATCAACAGTAAACCCCAAACAAAATTTCTGCTTCATTCTTGCTTTCGAATCAATAAATAAATGTGACTCAATAGACTCTATTTTATCACTACTGTTCTCTCTCTCTCTCTCTCTCTCTCTCTCTCTCTCTCTCTCTCTCTCTCTCTCTCTCTCTCTCTCTCTCTCTCTCTCTCTCTCTCTCTCTCTCTCTCTCTCTCTCTCGCTCTCATCTTGTTTTCATAAGTGAAATGCTTACATCTCTATATAAATGCTACCTTCTGACTTGGGTTTCTCGAGCTCGGGCAGGTCAGGTATCCGGCTTAATGCATTTTGAACTTCGATGTACCTAGAGACTTAGCCCCCATAAAATTTCACCAAGTTTTGACATAAGCTTCACAATTCTAACATTCCCTAATTTATTAACATTCAAGACCCTTGCGCATTTTACAATATACAATGCAAGACAATACTTTTTCACCTGACTTTGACATGAGACCATACGGTGTAGTTCTACACCGAAAAATTTGTCGGAGACGCATGCGGTTGGACTTGGTAGGCAAAAGTGTGGCAGGCCATCGGGTCCTGTTACGGATGGGGGCATGGGAGTACCTTTGGTAACCTCCTCTACTCGTGTTCGATCTATTAAATCCATTAATATTCGTTACGGGCAATTGGTCCCCATAGTCCCTTATGGGATATGGTTCCCATGGGGTCGGGGGTGCAGGTCTTTTTCACATCTCTTCGTAACTTCGTAAGACTACGAATACGACACGATTGAATATAGAAAATGGGTCAACCACTTTTTGGTTCAGTGCATGGTTCGATACTTACTCTGCAATACAGAGGTTGGGCTTTAGACTCTTTAGGATAACCTTCAAGGGACTTAGATTAGGCGGTTATACTGTTTCTCCAGTTCATGAATCATGACGTATTGATGTCTTGTAATGACTATCGTAGACGATTTCGAAAGAAGAAAAGAAAAAAAGGTATAGAAGAAACATTGAAAATGTAGATGAAAAAAGAGAAGGAATGGAAAGAATATTGAAAATGAGGATAAGGTTTGCCAGTTATAGAATTAATGAGTAAAAGTACTAAAGATAATCACAATAAAAATTATCTTTATCATATAATTGTTGTGCCTTTGTTTTAGGCCGCGGTTTTGGGCATCATAAAAAGTCTCAAGGGAATTTGATCAGTTAGATTTGACTTGGTGATATATACATTTGGAGCCCAAAAATTATTTTTTTCACTTTTGTCATCTAATCTTCACCTCCTTCTCTCTCAACAAAAAAAAAAATAAAAAATCTTCACCTCCTTCTTTTTTGTTCTCTATTGTTCATCCTCTCTCTCTATCCGATTATCCCCCGCTCATTGTTTCTCTTTCCGCCTCCCTCGTTTCTCTAAAATTAAATCTGAACTCCAAGTCCTCTCTAGCTTCTTCAAGATAGCCCTAATTACCCTTCCACACTTTATCTCGGGTATCTTCCCCTTTTTGTTACAAATGTTAATATTTCGGTTAACTTGGACTTGGATAGTCATTTAAACTCTCCTACAAGCTAGAAACATAAACAATAAGAAGGAAAACAAATGATCCATTCGCCCTCACATCATCACATGGACATCAAACACGGTTTTGGTCATAAAATTTCCATCTTTTCCCTCAAGTTAATTATTTCTTGGGCTCAGATAACATCTGCACTGAAAACACAACCCAATTTGAATCATAAGACAATGATACTGTTAGAATAGTTAGTCCCACATTGTAAAATTGATAAAACTTCTCTCTTGTGTAACTCTTTATAAAGAACTTATGTATTAGTTAGGAAACCAATACAATTTCTCTTTTCTAACATGGTATAAGAGCTTCTAGGTTTCTTTCTTGAGTTAGTCAATAGAGTCTTCTGTTTGGCGGCGGCGGTAGTCCCATTAATGGCTACCGCCGCCGAGCTTTTATCGGTTTTTAGTTCAAGTTTAGTGTTCTTTTTTTCCTTTCCAATAAGAATAGTTCTTTTCTATTGTTGAGATCTAATCATTTCTTCAATACTTTTCTCAATAGTATTTGAAGATGATGAAGATTAACAAGAAGATGTAAGATCCAAATAAGAGTGATTTGTTGTTGTGGCCGAGTTTGTAAATGATAAAGTGGCAACCCCTCCTCCTCATATTGAATTTGATACTTATAGTACTCATCATCATCATACCCATGATGAAGCTAGTACATCTACCTGGACAAAACACTTTGTCGGAATGGATTCCTTTCTTATAATGGATATGTTTCTTTTGTGGTTTTAGTGCTTGAAAGCGAAAGATAGAAGGAGAGATAAGTTGATAAATTGGTGGTACGATGGCCAGAAATGGTGGTCGATGATAAATTGTGGTGGTGGAGAGGTGAAGATGAAGATTAGGAGGCAAAATACGATCAAGTAAATATCTAGCTTAAGAACAAAAATTTTTACTAAGGCAATCTTGATTGACTAAATCTTTATTTCCTGAGACTTTTTAGGATTCCTCAAAGCCCCACCTCGCTTTATCAAAAAGATTTTCTATATGTACAAAGGTGTTTGTGATTTAATGACAATGATCCCCCATGACTAAAGGATTTTGAACAAATATAAACCATCCTAACATTCTGAAAATGAAAAATAAAAAATATAAGATCAAGTAAGCTTTTCTAAGATCCTCTCAGAACGTCCAGCTCCACCTATATAAATCAAAATCAGTGATTCTAGCATTCACGTCATTACGTTCCTTCACAAGTCTATTAGGAAAATGGGCAAAGCCCTACTCTCTCCTGCCACCTTCTTCTTTATTGTCTTAATGGTTATCGTTACTGGTATGTATATGTCCCTTACAATTTCATGTTTCATTTTTTGTTTTTGTTTGTATTTGCATAAAAGGGAGTTTAGTGATGGGCCCATTTCTCCAATTCATCATTGATTTTTGATAAATCATATACTTTAGTAACATAATCAGAGCATGATTAAGATTACGATAAACTAGTTAATATCTCAATATAACTAGCCCATATAAGAGTAAAAATGTAACATAACTACGTAATGTTTTGATACAACCACATATATTTGAACTGGACAACAACTTGTGTATGCAGAAAATACGATGATGGCTAATGCGAGAAGTTGCAATATTGTTTGGCAGGGTTCTGCAAGCCAGAAGGATCTTGCCGATACCAGTGCACTCAGCGGTATGGTGCTGCTCATGTGCGAAAAGCATATTGTGATGAAGCTTTTGGATTTTGTGTCTATAATTGTTAACTCTACAGTTTTGATGAACAAGGGGAAGTTAAAAAGTTATGGGTTTTATTTCAGAGCCGACCCTGGGGCAAAGCAAGCAAAGCCTCGCTTCGGGCCCCAGGGTTCGAGGGCCTCTCAGGAGGACGACAAAAGTGAAAATACAGGGCCTCCAGGCTTAATAAACAAATTACAAAATCTAATTGTTAGTGAGTTAGTCTATTGTAGCTTAGTTGGTAGAAAATAGAGTGAAGAGTATAGACGGCCCAAGTTTGATCCCATTTGGAAGCACTTTTTTTTAGTAGATTATATTCTCACTTCAGTTGCCACTACTTCTTTTGTTCTTGTCTACTCTTTTCTATACCACCATCAAACTCTACATTCCCACCAGTCACCACCACTACCCTCACTAACTAACACAACCACCACTACCCCTGCCCCCACGATTCACCACCACTACCAACTATACCTACACTACCACAGCCATTACCACAATTCCTACCCCTCCACCACCACAACCAACACCACCATCGTCATACCACAAATTGCTCTATCACCTTCACAACACACCACCAAAAAGAAAGAAAGCTGAAAATGTTTGCTCTTTTAATTCATCTTTTCCAAGAATCATAAATGTTTAGTTTTTTTAAATCTAAAATCTGATTCTTTTTGTTTAAAAGTAAACGGAAACCAACCAAAAGCTATTAACTTTGTCAAGGCCATCGGGTTGCTCGTTGAAACACTCAAATGAGACCACAACTGAAGACCGACAAGCGCTTTCTTGTAATCCGATCGAATTCAGTCACTCAATCAAAGTGTCTGAGTCTAAATGCATAGGTTTCATGTTTAAACCCCACATTAGGTGTAAAAAAACGTAGAGTATACCGACGACATAAGGAATTTTTCTTGTGAAACGCATGTTGGGCCACATTCTTAAAATTCGCTTTGGGCTTCCAAAATCTCAGGGCTAATCCTATGGGTTTACTAATATATATTTCAATATAAATTCTCATGTTTTCTCCCCAATTGTGGGATGGACTGGTTACAATATTTCTTTCCGACTCAATGAATAATCTCATTGGTTTCACTCAGGTTATAGAGTAATTTTAGTTTTTGTTTTCTAAGAATTCTATCTAATCTAGAAACTGAAATTTGGAGAACTCAAGATACCCTAAAGGTTAGGGTATAGCATTGTATTTATAATCTCATGAAAGTTTACAATGAACAAAAATAACCTTAAAGGAATATAGAAAATACATGAGTGTATATTTACACTAATACCCCCCCCTCAAGCCGAAAGCCCAGGAACTAATGAGAGCTTGAAACTGAGTTCTCGAAACCGAGGGCCTGGAAGCCCCTTAGTGAAAATATTTGAAAGTTGCAAATCGCGAAATAAATTGAACTTTGAGAGTACCACTTTTAACTAATTCTCGCACATAATGGAAGTCAATCGCGACATGTTTTGTTCGAGAATGCAAAATTGGATTCATGGTCAAGTAAGTGGTGCTAAGATTGTCACAAAAGATAACTGGGGTTGATGGCTGCCTATAGCCCAAATCAGTTAGAAGATTCTTCAGCCATATTAACTCTGTGGTGGCATGGGCCACTGCCCTATACTCGGCCTCGGTTGAAGAACGGGCAACGGTGGGCTGGGTTTTGGAGGCCCAAGCAATGAGGTTGGGCCCAAGAAAAATACTATAGCCAGACGTGGACCTTCTGTCGTCTGATGACCCCGCCCAGTCAGCATCTGAGTAACCAATAAGAGGGAGTGATGTGGCTCGCCGGAAACATAGTCCATGAGAGAGAGTACCCTTCAGATAACGGAAAATTCTTTTCGCCGCCGTTAAGTGAACAGTTGAGGGAGAAGCCATGAATTTCGAAACTTGATTGACTGCGTAGGAGATATCTGGTCTCGTAAGAGTCAGGTATTGAGAGCACCAACAATGCTCCTGAACAGTTGCAGATTTTGTAAAGAATCTCCATCTGATTTGGATAATTTACTGCCGGTGATGACTGGTGTAGGAACTGGTTTAGAGTCCATTAGCCCAAATCTTTGTAACAAATCAGTCACATACTTTTGTTGAGTAAGAATTAAAGAATCTTTAGTTCGAGTGGCTTCCATTCCTAAGAAGTAACCTAATTCACCAAGGTCTGTCATTTCAAAAGTCGACTTCAACCGAGAAATCAAGGAGTTGATTAACGAATCCGACGAACCAGTGACTAAAATGTCGTCAACATAAAGTAGTAAAATAAGATCATTTTTGATCCTGAAGTAGAACATAGATGGATCTGAAACTGACTGATTAAACCCAAATTGAAGAAGACAAGAGGAGAAGCGAGAGTGCCATGCCCTAGGGGCTTGTTTGAGGCCATAGATGGCTTTATGAAGCTTGCAAACATAAGTTGGGAAGGATTTGCTTTCAAAACCTTTAGGTTGAGTCATATAAACAGACTCAATAAGATCACCATTCAAAAAAGCGTTCTTAACATCTAATTGATTTATTTTCCAATTACCTGTGACGGCGAGAGAAAAAACAGACCTAATTGTCGCTGGACGCACTACTGGACTATAGGTCCACCCCTTGATCTTGAGTGAATCCCCTAGCAACTAGACGAGCTTTGTGTCGTTGAATCGATCCATCAGCTTTTCTTTTCACCTTATAAATCCATTTGCAATCCACTATGTTACTGTTGGAAGGAGAAGGAACGAGGGACCAACTCTTGTTTTTGTGAAGAGCAGAAAGTTCCTCCTCCATTGCCTGTCTCCAATGCCTATGTTTCGACGCTTGATTGAAAGTCGAAGGTTCATCAAGATACAGAGAGGACGTAGAAGGGGGAGTAGTAGAAAGTAATACTTTTGGTTTTCGTGTGCCATCACGACTTCATGTAACCATTGGATGTATAGAAGTTGAAGAATTTTTATTGGAGTTGAGAGAGATGGTCGAAGAAGAAGAAGGTACAATCGAAGAAGGTGGAATTGAAATGTTAGGGTTTTGTTGAGGAGAGGGGTTTTTCTGACGCGTGGTCCATCGTTGGGAAGGTGGGAGACATTATCTGATTTGTAGGGAACAGGTGGGCTGAGTTGGTGTTAGTGGAATCAGGAGTAGGGTCAGAGAGTCGTGGTGATGCTGGACCACCAGCTAAAGGTGAAGGCAGCAGACGAGTGGGAGAAGTGGTCTGACGTGTCTCAGTGACGGGTACAACTGGACCAGGAGACGAAAGAGGAAAGAGTGAATTTGGGTCCAACGTCCAATTTAGGGCAATTTTGAAATTAGGGTTTTCTGTAATTGAATTTGGGGAAGAGGAGAGAGGAAAGTTTTCTTCATCAAATAGAACATGGCGGGAAATGAAAATTCGTGAGGACGACTCATCGAGACATCGATATCCTTTGTGATTAGGGCTGTAACCAATGAAGATGCATGGTTTTGACTTAAAATCCAGTTTGGAAGAACGATAGGGAGATAATAGGGGATAACACCTACAACCGAAAGTACGAAGTTCTTTGTAATTAGGTTTGATGTTGAGGAGTTTTTCATAGGGGGATAGACCATGAAGAGTATTGCTAGGGAGTCTGTTAATGGTATATATGGCAGTTTGAAAGGCCTCTGGCCAGAAGGTATGAGGAAGAGAAGACTGATGAAGAAGAGTGACAGAGGTTTCGACCAAGTGCCAAATTTTGCGCTCAGCCACACCATTCTGCTGTGGGGGTATGAGGACAAGAGCGTCGATGGTGAATGCCATTGGCAATTAAGAATTCAGAAAAGGCAGAGCTGACATACTCGCCACCACCATCAGACTGAAGCACTTTAATAGGTTTTGAAAATTGTTTTTCCACAAAACTTTTAAAATTTTTAAAATGTGTCTGAACTTCTGATTTAGATTTTAAAAAGTAAAGCCAAGTAAACCTTGTGTAATCATCAATCAGAAGTAAGACATAACGATGGCCAGAGGGTGAGATAATTGGAGAAGGACCCCAAAGGTCTGAATGCACAATTTCATTTGGAGAAGATGAAGTATGAAGAACAGAATTAAAGGGAATACGATGATGCTTGCCTGAAATGCAACTTGAACATTTAATAGATTTCATTACAGACTTTTTAATTGGTAGAACATTGTTTTTAACAACTAAATTGAAAACTTGAAAATGAGGATGAGCTAATCGGCGATGCCAAACTTCAGCTGTAGCAGAGGATGAAGATGATAGATATGAAGCAAAAAGGATGGTTGGGGTTGAAGTGGCTTTCTTTGGGGAAATTCGGAAGAGACCCTCATCAATTGTTCCTACGAGGAGAGTCTTCCCTGATGGGATGTCCTGAACATAGAATCCATTACGATGGAGAACAACAAAACAATTAAAATCACGAAGGAGATGTGAAATAGAGACAAGATTCTTTTTGAAGGAAGGAACAATTAGGACATTTTTGAGTTTGAAATTAGTAGAGGGAATAGAGATATTTTGTATACCTGAAACAGGGGTGACATTTCCAGTTCCTACCATAACATGATCAGGGATTGGAGCATCTGATCGAGAAGAAGTAGAGGCAACATCAGAGGAGATATGCATAGTAGCCCCTGAGTCTAAGTACCAGTTGGGATCAGCAGCCACTGAGTCAATCCCCATTGAAGCAAAAGAACGAGCCATATCATTTAGTTGGGGTAAGCTATAGCATTGGCGAGCTGTGTGGCCAGCCTTCCCACAGTATTGACAAATAACAACTTGAGGATGAGGGCCAAGAAGAGATGAGGAGGGTCTTTGATATCCTCCTCTGTTGGAATAACCACCTCTGTTAGATCCTCGATAGCCTCTGTTATTGTTATGACGACCTCTGCTATAGCGAGGAGAAGAGGAGGAAGAAGGTTTAGGAGCTGGAGGAGGTTGAGAGATTAGAGCTGCTGGTTGAATATTTTGAGTACGAAGAAGATCAATGCGAAATTCTTGAGTGAGCAGAAGAGAGTGTAACTCAGAATAAGTTGGAGGTACCATACGAGTAGTAATGGAGGTGACAAAACCTTCGAAGTCTGAACCAAGACCAGAGAGAGTCACAAGAACCAGCTCAGAATCAGAGATAGGATGACCTACAACAGCTAGAGAATCAGAAATGGACTTGATTCGAAGTAGATACTCAGTAATGGAAAGGTTTCCTTTCTTAGTTATTTGAAGTTGAAGCTTAAGGTTCATTAACCTAGCAGAGTTAATGGAAGAAAAATTTCTTTCAAGAGAGTCCCATACAGCTTTAGAGGAAGCAAGTCCAAGAACATGACTCAAAATGGGTTCAGTGAGAGTGGCATTTAGCCAAGAGAGCAACATTTGATCGATTCTATACCAAAAGACATAGTCAGGATTTGGTAAAGAAGAAGAGGAAGAAGATGACTCAGAAGCTGAAGGAAGGAATTCAGGGGGAGGAGGGTAAGAGCCATCAACAAACTTGAATAAGTCTTGAGAATGAAGTATTGGGAGAAGTTGGCTTTTCCATAAAAGGTAGTTAGAGTTATCCAAACGAATAGAAACCAGGTGTGAGATGTTGGAGAGGTTAGGGAAGGAAGAAGAAGGTGATAGAGAAGTATTGGTAGTGTTGGATAGTGATGAAGGTGGAAGAACGGTGGGGGATGAGGTGTCGACCATTGAAGACAAGAAGAAGCAGGAGAAAAGGAAGAAGAAGACAGTAATGGCACTGAAAACCAAAAAAAAAGAAAAACTTTCTAAAGAGTTTCTCTTGATACCATGAAATTTGGAGAACTCAAGATACCCTAAAGGTTAGGGTATAGCATTGTATTTATAATCTCATGAAAGTTTACAATGTACAAAAATAACCTTAAAGGAATATAGAAAATACATGAGTGTATATTTACACTAATAGAAACTATATATATATATATATATATATATATGTAGTAGATAATTTGGTGGAATCCTAAATATTGAAACTAACTGCTAGGCAGATGTTGATCACATATTTCGGAAATGTAGAACTGCTAGGCAGACCTGGCTAGCTCATCCATTGAAATTAAGGCTAGAGGGAGATGATAACTTCACAACTATCCTCTGTAGGTGGATTGAAGGAGATGAAGAAGAGGAGGTTATAGCGTTAAGGATTTATGTCGCTTGGTTTATGTGGAAAGCCCGTAACAGCTGTGTATTTGAAGGAGTTACCCCTTGTAGTTATTCCATTATTCAAGAGGCAAGAAGAATGCATAAAGACTTCTCTGTTACTTGCTCGACATCGGAGACGAAGGCTGAAGAGGGGCAGTACCCACTTTCATCGATATGGTTACCTCCCTCCGAAGAGAACCTAAAGATTAATTGTGATGCGGCATACAAGGATGGAAAGGCGGCGTTAGCTGCTGTCTGCAGAAATGCCAGTGGTGAATTCGTGTTGGCATTAACTCAAATGACAGTTGCCTCTTCAGCAATGGAGGCGGAAGCTAAAGCGACACGATTAGCGGTTCAAATTGCTAGAGATCTTCATCATTACGGGAGTACGATGGAAGGTGATGCCTTAACGGTGATAAATGCTTGTCTTGCGAAGGAAGATAGAGCTCCATGGAAGATTAGAGCGATAGTGATCGATATTATGAGGGAGAGTGCTAATATTCAAAATTGTTGTTTCTCTCATTGTGTTCGGGATGCAAACCAGACAGCGCACTTGTTAGCGCATCATTTATTTAATTTGAACTTAGAAACAACTGAGGAGATATTACAACCTCCTAGTCGTATTGTAAGACAGTTGGCCATTGGTAGAGCCAACTTCTCTCAAGAGATGGAAAGCTAATAAAGCAAGGCTGAGGCCTAGTTTCAACAAAAAAAAAAATATTGAAACTAACTCGAGTATTTTACCAATTTCAAGCATTTAAATTCTGATCAAAACTTATTATCTAATATTGATCAATCTGTCAGAATAGTGCTACTTGTAACAAAGAATTCAATGTGTGGGTTGTCTCAACTCATTGTCCCCCATGTGTTAAATGACCATAAATATAACTTAATAGTCTTCCACTCTCAAGTAATTATTTCTTATTAATCTCAATCCTTAATATACTCTAATAAATGAAGTGACAAGCTATGGTTTATCCTTGATTTAATATTTACTATTGAACTCTATAATGCAAGTTCTAAACACGCCTCATGCATGTCATTGTTAGAGGTACCTAATTTACACATTAACAATCTCCCAAAAATTTTGGTCGTGTAGAGGTCAGGCCCGTCTAAGCCCAAGCTATACGGGAAACATGCATGCCCAGTGTCACGGCCTTATTGTCCCGTTAGGTCGACCCGGCATATTATGCTCAGAGACACGGGTCGATAGTGCGGAATATCAAATCCTAACGCGCCGTGCGGCGTCATGTACTCCCACCTAGTACATAACCAGCCTTCCCGAACATATTCGGAGTATCTCGACTATCAAGTCACCTTGGTTCCCAACCAATAATGCGGCATGACACCATCGTGTCCCAACCTACGAGCATAGCTCGAGCCGTCCCGTATAACGCTTCCTTGAGTCATAGACTCTCGCCCACTATAAAGGATACCAACATATGTGCGGAGCACACCAAGCCGCATATGCGGATCTTGCCATCTAGTCTCAAGCATCCGGAACCTATCATCTCGGCTTACCATCCCGACATTGGGCATAGGAACATCCATCCCTAATAAGCTACCTCATGCCCAACATAGCACATCAAGGCTTAGCCCCTTGAATAGCTCAATCCTCCTTACGGAATATGCTAGCACGACGCACGCCTCGCCATGGCATGAGAACATGTAACACCTTTTCCAAAGGAACCCGCAGTAACCTATCTCCAGGTACTGTCCCGAGCCATTTCCTATGACAAGGGAACCCGTGCAATACGCTTCTCTCGCATACGCTAGGCCGGCCTCATGGGTTGTGCCACGAGGATGCTCATTTTCGTGCATACCATGCTAAGATGGGCGAGCTCCCATCCACGAGGTCTTGGCATATGCTGGATGCATATGAGGAAGGGGGACCACCCCCTCCTAAGGTGCAAACTTCTTGTTTTGCCTATTTCCACAAGGAAACATCAATCCTTTTAACCAGGCATACTCTCGTCCAAATGACCCTTTGTATCCTTGACAAAGTCTTGAATGCCACGGATGTCCACGTGCATGGCCTAAGGAAGCTTGCTAGCACTCTTGCCCTTCTTTGACCTCGTATTCGGCCCTACGGCCTATATGCTCGTACGTGCTCTCTTAGCACTCGTCACGTCATATGCATGCTCAAGAATATGCACGTGACACCAGGTCATGCCTTGTTATTTGGCTACCAGGCCCATGGCAGCCCATGGATCGCCTCAAAATGGCGCTAGGCTCCTAGTCCTGCCGAATTTACACTCTTATGAAAATCAAACCACTGTCGACCAAGAGCAATACTCATTGGAGATTATGTAGCACTGAAATGTTTTTCGGTATGGGCTATATTTTTTAACGACCCAATTCAGCTTGTACAATCAATCACTTGCTGAGTCAGGCTCGGGTGTAACTACTACTCCGAAGTTTGAGGCGAAATGGTAACTGTAATGCATCTGACATTTGACCATTTAAAGATTTCAGGCGATTCAGAAATTTCTTCTCTCTCTAACTCAAAGGTTATCAAAGGTGAAAAGGGAGAAGCTCACAGTGAAAGAACATCTAGCAACTCATGTTTTTCTTTTCTCTCTAAAATAAGAGCATCTCCACTGCAAAACTCAAAAGAAACTCAAGTTGTCCTATGTGTCAAGGCTCAGTTGAGTTTTTCTTTCCTAGATGTCAACATTGAGATCCTCAATTCAAAGTCATCTCCAATGCAACACTCTAAAAACTTAAAAATTATTTTCTAAATGGGTAGATTTGCTTTTAATATTGAGTGGCCAATTGAGATCCTCAAGAGAAATCTCAAATATGGAGTTTCCTATTGAGATATCTCAACATTAAATGATGCCACATCATTTTGAGATCCAAATTTAGTGTTGTATTGGAGAGAGTTTTTTACAAAAACTCAAAAAATCCTAGGTGGCAATCTAAGTTTTTCAATTTAAATTTTTTACAAAAACAAAAAAAATCTCTAATTGGCTTATGTGTCGAGTCTCAATCGAAATTCTCTTTTCTATGTGGCTAACTTGAGTGTCTCTAATTCAAGTCATTCTCCAATGCAACATTCTAAAAAATCTAATATATACACATCTCACACATACATTTAATAGGAAAAAGTAGTTGAGAAATAAAGACTTCCTATTGCTTCTAAAATTAAATTCGGTGACTAGGATACTTAAGATACTGAAAAGACATCTAAAAAATAGAGTTTCTAGTGGGGACATGTTAAAACTATATACTTCCACATCATCTTAAGATCTCAATTGAGTTTTACATTAGAGAGGTTTTTTCTCAAAAAAAACTCTAAAGTCCTAGGTGACACTTAGGATTTTAAGATTGAGTCTTGCATTGAAGATGCTCTAGAACACATCTCCTCATCTCCACCTCACCTTTCTTCTCCGCCGAAAGGTCGTTGGCCGGAATTAAAAAATCCCGGCTGGCCACTTTTAATCTATAAAAAAGTTCTTCTTCTTTCCTCTTTCGTTTTCTTTCTTTCCCTTCTTCTTCTTCTTCTTCTCTCCCTTTTATCTCATCTTACTCTCTCTAAAACCTTCAGCGAAGGGGTTCCCTTCGCTGTAGGTCTACTCCAACAGGCATTCGAAGGTTGGTCGCAGATCTACTCGAAGAGACCTTCGAAGGTCTGTTGGAGATCTGCTCGAACAGACCTTCGAAGGTCTGCTGCAGATCCGCTCGAACAGACCTTCGAAAATCTACTCGAACATACTTGTAGCAAAGTAACCCTGATGCAGGGAGACTTTCAGAAGATTTTCTGAAAAATCCTAGGTATCATTATCAAGTTATTTTAGTAATTGCCTGTTTTTTTAGTAGAGAATTATTAGTTTTGGCAGTTTTATATCTTTAGAAAACCTTCTAGGTTTTAGATTCTAATATTCTATTTATTTAGAATTTGTTATTATAATTTGATTAGGTTTAAGAAACTAGTATTTTATTTATCAGAAATTGTTAATTAGAGTTTGTTTAGGTTTAGGAAACCCCTAATGCCTATATAAAGAGGATTTAGTAGTTATTTAGTTCATCAATTTTGATCAATAAAATTGAGTAATTTAGTTTAATCATTGTTAGTTTTGGTTCCACAAGTCTTAAGACAGAGATCTAAAGATTTTTTCTGAGTTTTATAAGTTTTAGACGAAGATCTAATTCTTTTCAGAGTTTTTCCCTGTGTCAGTTGGCATCAAGAGCGAGAATATGCCTAGTTCGATTTCATCTACGCGAAGATCACTTTAGAACACATCAATGGATTTGCCAAAGATGCATCTAAAGTCGGTTATAAAAAAAAAATCAAAAAGAATATAGGAACTTTGGATTTCAAAGGGATAACCTACCTCGGTTAACTATAAAAAGGGTAAAAACAACTCCCTTAGAGAATGTTGAACCACCACGAATTGCAACCATAGACAATCGAGATAATATTATTCATGAAGCAAAATCCGACGTTATTGTGTTATGGAAAAGTCTCATAATATCAATTTACACGATGAGAGAATTATTTCTAAAGAAGTTGTTCAAGAAATTGAAGTGGTTCGGAAAATTGAGTCAAAGGAATTTAAATCAAAAGGTGGGAAACTTAGCAAGTTAAACATTAGTCCAATTGAAGTTCCTTCATACAAAGATCAATTTTTAGTGTTTTGTGGATCTCAAGTTGTTTCACATGGAGTGGTTTGGAATTTTATCCGAAGCTCTTCATCAAAGTTGGTAATTTTCAATCTCCGTATTCAAGACCTTCACAAGTTTATTTTTGGGGTGAAAAGGGAGTTTGAATCGCATCACAATTATAGTCAGAAATTTTCCTGTGACCTAATAGAGTCTTCCGTTCAATCTGAAAGTTTGGTGATTCTCATGCACAATTCACGAAAAAGTTATCAGACGGGTGTACCATTCAAGATAACCTTCCAATCAATTAGTAAACTCGAGGCGAGTTTCTTTGAAGTGGAGGAGACTGATGCAGGGGAGATTTTCTGAAACATCCTAGACATCATCATATCAAGTTATTTTAGTAATAACCTAGTTTTTTTAGTAGAGAATTGTTAGTGTTGACAGTTTAATATCTTTAAAAAAACTTCTAGGTTTTAAATTCCAGGACTTTATTTATTTAAAATTTGTTATTATAATTTGATTACGTTTAGGAATCTAGTATTTTATTTATCAGAAATTGTTAATTATAGTTTGTTTAGGTTTAGGAAACCCCTAATGCCTATATAAAGGGGATTTTGTAACTGTTTAGTTCATCAAGTTTGATCAATAAAATTGAGTAATGTAGTTTAATCTTTGTTAGTTTTGGTTCTAAAAGTCTTAAGACGGAGACCTAAAGGTTTTTTCTGAGTTCTATAAGTTTTAGACGAAGATCTAATTCTTTTCGAAGTTTTCAGCTGCATCAAAACCCCTTGGCCGGAGGTTTTAGAGAGAGAAAGGAGAGATAGAAGAGAGAAAAGAAGAAAGAAGAAGAAGAAAGAAAGAAGAAGAAGAAAGAAAGAAGAAAAAAAAACAGAAAGGAAGAAGAAATTTTTTATTTTAGGTTAAAGGCGGTCGGCCGAAATTTTAGTCCGGCTGGAGAGGAAAGGTGAGGTGGAGAGGAGATGTGTTGGAGGAAAGATATGATAAACTGGTAAAAGAAAGAGGTGATGTGGCATTTATGCTTTTAATTTTTTTTTTTAGAAATGATTCCGTTTTGGGCCCCAAGGATATGTCTGAAAAAAATGGGCCCTTGGGGACTAAATCGAACTACGGACACTTATGGGGGATAAAACAGTTAGTTGGTCACAAATTGGGAGTCAAAACAGAATTAACCTTAGGTCAAAGCAAGCCGTTTGAGGATTCTTTATCTCTTTTACACTAGAGCATCTATTGGGATTGAACGAACATGTTTAGTGAGTCTATCATTAGTTAGCAGAAATGAGGAAGGATAATTTAGATGGTAATGTCTCGTTTACTACTCAAACTCAAATTCATTTACGAAATTATAAGTTGTAAATAATATTAATAATTTAGTAAACCACGGAGCTCATATAAATATTTGCTAAAGTGAAAAATTGCTTAAAACGACAGTTGTTACGGTAGCTTTGACCTCCCCCGTGTGGGCCATGGTCATTGGTCAACTCCACAAACTCTTCCTGATAGACAGATGTTAGAGCATCTCCAATGCAAAACTCAATCTTAGAAATTTGGAGTGCCATATAAGATTTGCTGAGTTTTTCTTCAAAAATCATCTCAAAGGCAAAACTCAATTAAGAACTCAAAGATGATGTGTCGAGGGTGGAATAGAGATATCTCAAGAGGACACTCTAGAAATAGAGCGTCTTCTTGAGATATCTCTAATTGTCCAACTCATCAATATTTAAATTTGAACCAATAGAAATCAAGTGTTTGTATATTTTCAAAATAACTAATTATTTTTTTTACAAAAATAACCATGTCACATAAGTAAAATAAAAAAGTTAAGAGTTTTGCATTGGAGACATACAAAAATTGAGGATCTCAATTTTGCTACCTAGAAATGAGAATCTCAATTGAAATTCGACAAATAGGACGAATACAGATTTTTTTGAGTTTTGCATTGGAGATGCTCTTATTAATGGGTTGTCCGCCAAAACAACTTACATATCAAAGGAAAAAAGGTAAGAGTGTGGTGGAAATTTAGCAAGAAATTAATGCCAATTTATTAAAAAGAAATGGACACAAACAACAAGTAACAATGTTGTGGCAATATTAATAATACTTAACAAGATGAAAACGGGATATACTGTATTAGTTCTTTAATCTTCTTCTTTTTCTAAAACAATTCTTTCTTTTCTTTCTACATGGAGAATTGGTGATATTCCTTGGAGCTCTCTTGATTTTGCTACTCCTCATCTACACATATTATATGGTGTGAAATATGCTAAAAATAAATTAAACATTCTGATAATTGTCTCATAATATTAATATATTAAACCTCAAAGATCATTAACATATCAACGTATACAAGATACATCTAACTATACACGTTAGCACACGGCTAAAACAAGAACAAAAGTTTAGTCAAGTGAGTTTCATGATTTAATTTACACTAGATAAAGTATATACTAAAAGTAAAAAGATTTTCTTTTTTATTCTCTCCTCTCTCTCTAAACTCTAGCGAAGGGGTTTCACTTCGCCGGAGGTCTGTTCATCACGAACAGACCAGGGTGGTAGACAAGAACAAAAGTTCATCACGAACAGACCCTGATCTGGTGTGTTCGTGATGAACAGACCTCAGGCGAAGGGAAACCCCCTTTGCCGGAGTTTAGAGAGAGAGAGAGAGGAGAGAATTAAACTAAAAATTTAGAGAGAGAGAAGAGAGAGAAAAAAAAAGTTTGAAGGTCGCCGATCAGAAATTTGGTCGGTCGGCGACCCCCGTCGGTGAAGACGATGATGTGGCGTGCTGAAATGATGTGGCAGAGAGAGAAAATGAGATGGAGAAGAGAGAGTAACGGAAAGTTAAAAATAACCAAAAAGAGAGCCATACGAAAATTATGGCTAAAGTAGGGGGTCAGGCAAGAAGCTGGTCACAAAATTGGGGGCCATTCGAGAAATAACCCTAAAAAGTACTTATAGGGCAAATACACGAATGATGCCCATCTTTTTTTTTTAGAAACAGACCCACGTATAAAAAGTAGAAAAAGTAAGGGTAAACGGGGTTTAGGGCCAAAATAAAAGACAATTTTGATAAAAAAAACTCAAAAAAATGGGCCCAAATCCTAAATAAAACCAAACCCGAATTTATAACCCACTAAAAACCCAAAACTCAAAAATATATCTAAATCAAACCCAAATACGAATCTCTAGACAACATCCAACTCAAATGCTCATCTCTAAGACCATCTCTATTTTCATAATCCCTCATATACCCTCCTATATATATAACTACACTTTCTCTCTCTGAGACCATCTCTAGACAACATCCAACTCAAATCTTGATTCCTTCTCATTTTCATTCTCTCTCTAAAAAACTCATCCTTTTCACACTTTCTCTATCTAAAATTTCATCCGGAAAATATTTTCTCTCTCTCAATCTTTTTTAGCTTCATATCTCTATCCCAAAACAGACCCACATCATCTTCTTCGTCTCTAAAATTTTAACTGAGACCTTCAACACTGCTTAAACATACCGAAAAATCCATCTTCATCATTTTTAAAGAGACATTGATCATCTTCAGGTACTACTTTCAGATCTATTTTTCGGATCTTTCTTTCTATCTAAACAACATATTTTAGTGTTACCCTAACTACATTTTGATTCATGTTCTTATCTCGAATCATTCTTTCCATCTAATCATCATTTCTTACATTTTTCAACATTTTGATATATCATTTTTAAAGTTTTGATCTTATTCATCTAAGTTTCAGATCTATTTCTTGGATCTATTTTTTTTGGAGAAAGATACAACAATATGGTTTCAAATCTATTTTTTGGTTTCTCTCTCTAGAATTACGTTTTTAGCATATTTTGATTTTTAACAGACAAAAAGACTATTGTTTTAAACACTTTTACGTGTGTTCTGAGCACAAGTAGTTAAGTTTTGAGCACAAATAGTTATGTTTTGAGCACGCAAGTTAGAAATTTTTTACAACACTTTTAAACATTAAGTTATTTGCTGGGAACAGTTTATGAACTGTTTATTTTTTATCTTGTATATTTTTAGATTTGTAAAATGTTTGTTGCAAAAGTAGTAGTTAGATAAGCATTTTGTAAAATATTTTGGTATTGATGTTAGAAATTTCCCAGAACACTTTTAAACATAAAGTTTAGTTCCACAACACTTTATAAATGTTTTGGTATTGATGTTTAAAAATACTGAGAACAAATGAACATTTTATAAATGTTTTGGTATTGATGTTATGTTTTGAGCACGCAAGTTAGAAATTTTTCACAACACTTTTAAACATAAAGTTATTTGCTTGCAATATTTTACGAAATGTTTATTTTTTATCTTGTATATTTTTAGATCTGAATAGATTTTTCACATAAATTTATGTCTGCATCTTGTAAAATGTTGGTTGCAAAAGTAGTAGTTGGACAAGCATTTTGTAAAATGTTTTGGTATTGACGTTAGGTGCCTTGATTTTGTAAATAAGTTTAGTTCTGAATGAATTTTTATAACACTTTTAAACATAAATTTAATTGTTGGAAATAAATTATAAAATGCTCATTTGCTCTCAGTATTTTTAGACATTAAAGTATTCGTTGGGAACAAATAACAAAATGTTGATTTTTTTTCTCAATATTTTTTGGATCTAAATAAATTTATGGTTGAACCTATACCTATGTTGGTTGCAAAAGAAGTAGTTAGATAAACATTTTGTAAAATGTTTTAGTATAGATTTTAGGTGTTTTTATTTTGTAAATAACTTTACTTCTGAGAAAATTTCCATAACACTTTTAAACATAAATTTAATTGATTGGAGCATATTATAAAAGTTGATTTTTGTCTGAATATAGGTTTGAAAAAAAATCAAGTTTGCATTTAAACTTGTGTTATTGCAGATTGTATGGGTAACTAAGCATTTCACACAATGTTATGAACATTCTGATGGTAGACGTGGAAAGTGTTTCGAATGTTTACGAAATGCGTGATAATGTTTGAAAGAACTTATGAAATCTACTAACATGACTACTTATATCTTAATGAAGGTTCCTAATGCTGCAACCAAATCCAAAAAATTTGTGGATGAGCGGAGGATAGTGTCTTCTGAGAGAATGATAAATAAGGTGTCGTGGTAGAACCCACATGGAGAAAGTGATAAAGATGGTGCCGTGACCGAGAGAATGATAAAAAGGGTGTCGTGACGGATCGAGATTGAAAATTAGTCTATGGAAGTAACTTTTTGATTTATGTTTTTATTCCTTCTCGAGATTGAAAATTAGTCCATGGAGGTTGAATGTAAAGTTATCTTAAAAGTGTTGCGACAAATTTTCAGAACTAAAGTTATTTACAAAATAAAGACACCTAACTTTCTACTAAAACATTTTATAAAATATTTATCTAACTACTACTTTTGCCACTAACAGAGGTATAAGTGCAGACAAAACTTCATTTGAAACTCTAGCCAGATCTAAAAACGAACAAGATAAAATATCGACATTTTGTGATATGTTTCTAACAAATATAATTTAGCACAAATATTCGACTTAATGTTCATGAAACTAGATTCCATTTCAAGACAATTTCCTTCTGATCCACATTTTGTCTTCCCTCGGCAACCACTATCAACCTCTCATCCATAGTTATGTTAGTACATTTCAAAAGTTGTTTCAAACATTATCACGTACTTCGTAAACATTCTCAACTCTGTCCATGTCTCACATCAGAAAGTTCATAATATTTTGTAAAATGCTTTGCTAACTATTTAGTTTGCAATTATCTTAGTTTGTTCGAAGCAAAATAAAATTTGCAATTGTTTTTTTTTCGGTTTTGAAATAACTTCTATACTAAAGCAATTTACAAAATGTTTATCTAACTACTACTTTTGCCTCCAACATAAGTACAAGTGCAAAGATAACTTCATTTTAAACTCTATTCAAATCTAAAAATGTACAAGATAAAAAATAAACATTTTGTAAAATGTTTCCAACAAATAATTTCATGTTAAAAGTGTTGTGAAAAATTTATCAAAACTAAAGTTACTTATAAAATCAAGACACCTAACTTCTATACTAAAACACTTTACAAAATGTTTATCTAACTACTATTTTTTTTCACTAACAGAGGTATAAGTGCACACAAAAGTTCATTTAAAAATCTATTTAGATCTAAAAATGTAAAAGTATAACATTTTTTAAATGTTCCCAACAAATAACTCTATGTTTAAAAGTGTTATGAAAATTTTCTCAGTACTAAAATTATTTACAAAACCAAGACACCTAACATATATACTAAAACATTTTACAAAATGTGCATATAATAACTAATTTTGCCACCAACATAGGTATAAGTGCAGTCATAATTTAAAATTCTATTTAGGTCTAAAAATGTAAAAGACAAAACATTTTGTAAAATGTTCCCAACAAATAATTGTATGTTTAAAAGTACTGCGAAATTTTTTCCTGAACTTAAGTTATTTACAAAATCAAGACACCTAACATCTATACTAAAACATTTTGCAAAATGCTCATCCGGCTACTAGTTTTGCCACCAACATTGGTATAAGTGTGGACATAAATTTATTTGAAACTCTATTCAAATCTAAAAATGTACTCGGAACATTTTGCAAAATGTACTGAGAACATTTTGTAAAATGTTCCCAACAAATAATTTTGTGTTCAACCATTTCTTTAAATGTCAGCTAGTTAATGATTGATTGTATGGTTGAGTTTATCTCGTTTTTCCAGCAAATAGAGAGAAATTGAAAATGGTCAGGAAAGTGCTTTGGAATATAAGAGGGAAAGGAAAACACTAAATGCATCTATGAAAAGTTATCCACATTAAGAACAACCATGAAATACTAAAACATTTTTAAACATGTTGACAACATTTGTACAAGAACTAATACCATTCACAAAAATGCATCCAACTAGGTTAGTCTACACATTTTGAAAAATGTTCACGACATATAAAACCCAATTTAGAGCAATTCAGAATATACAAACAAAATTTCACAAATACAGAAAAAAGTCTGATTTATATAATTTTTTTCTTAATAACCGTGTCAGCTTTTTGTGAACATTAAAAGAGAGAAAGTCTGTTATTTTCCTTATAACCGGATCAACTTCTTATGATTTGATGGGTGGGTAGTTAGCTTGTCTCGTTTTTTGTGGAAAGAGGGGGGAACAAGTGTAGGGATTTGTTAGAAGGATATAAGTGGATGCTAGTTGTGTAAGGGAGGGTAACATGGTATTTTCATCTTTTGGGTTTTATTTCAAATATAATTCCGGGTTGGACTTGATTTGCTATTTTGACCCGAATTTTGGGCCTTAGACTGTTGCTCTCAAAATAAAATTCAAAAAGGGATTAAGGTCCAATCTTCTCAGAAAATAGGATTTTAGTCCTTTTCTCTTTTGGAAGAAATATTGTTGATACATAATGTGTTATGTATGACACATAAAAAAAATGAAATAAAATATGAAACTTTCACAATAAATAACACGTTATTTATGAAACAAAACAAGAATCAATAAACAGAAAAACACTGTAACTTTGACATCTAGGATTTTAGTCCTTTTCCCTTTTGGAAGAAATATTGTTGATACATAATGTGTTATGCATGACACATAAAAAAAATGAAATAAAATATGAAACTTTCACAATAAATAACACGTTATTTATGAAACAAAACAAGAATCAATAAACAGAAAAACACTGTAACTTTGACATCTAGACATACTTTAATTATACTAAATGTATTTTGTTGTAGAAATTTACGTAATTCGTACTAAATAACGTGTATATTACGAAATAGATAATAAGTTTCAAATCAATCGAAAAAATCTGAGAAAAACAAGAAAGAGAATTTTGGGGATTAGTTTTCAAAAGTGGGTTTTTCTTATATAAAATGTTATAATTGGTACTACGATTAAATAGAAATGATAGAGATCTGTTTTTTCTATAAAGATGGGTCCATTTGGATTAAGCACAAAAAAAAAATTCTCTCTTCTTTTCCTTCTTTCTCTCTTCTTCTTCTTTCTTTACCTTCCTCTCTCTCTCTCTAACCCCTCTCTCTAATCTCTCTCTTTAACCCCTCTCTATACCACTCCGGTGAAGGGGAGGAGTCCCTCGCCGGAATTGTATAGAGAAAGGGGTTAAAGAGAGAGAGGGTTTAGAGAGAGAGAGGTAAAGAGAGAAGAAGAAGAGAGAAAGAAGAAGAGGGAAAGAGAGAAAGAAGAAGAAGAGAGAGAAAGAAGGAGATGAAGAGAGAGAAAGAAGGAGATGAACAGAGAGAGTTTTTTCTTAATGTTAAAGGTGACTTTATTCCAGCCGGCGACCATTCACTGGAGAAGAAAGGTGAGGTGGTGTGATGGAGGAGAGATAAGGTGAAGTGGAGGATTAAGAAATAGGTGATGTGGATTTTTTATCTTTTTCATTTTTTTCATAAATAATTTGGTCCACGAAGATAATTTGATAAAAAATTTGATTCTTTGAGACCAAAACGAACTGCCGTACACAATTGGGGGTCAAAACAGTGAGTTGATCACAATATAGGGGTCAAAATAGAATTAACCCTAATTATTATTTTAGCTTAAAATCCTATATTAATATTAAGGTGGACTAAATGTGTGTTTAGGTGTAGATTTTTGGACTAAGACTTCAAAAATTAAAAAAATAACTAAATCCCATATTTTTAGCCAAGAAAAGCACAAAAATATGGCAGTTATCAAATAGTGACGTCATGCATGACGTAATTCGAATTTAATCCGAGTAGAAAATGGGGTGTCGGCGATGGGTTTCCTGTTAATCTAATCCGGGTAGAAAACGGATTGAAAACTCCTCGGCAAATAAAAGTATAAAACCCCAACCCCCCACCCAAGTTCTCCAATTCCCAGATATTGCAGCCTGAATTTGATAACTTGTTCATACAAGTAGTGATTCTCTCTTTCTTTCTCTCTCTGTCTCTGTGAAAAACTCTGGAGGGATGATTACTAGGAAGAGAGCTGGTGGTGTTTTTGTTGTTTCTAATCCCCCAATCTTCAAAAAAAAGAAATCTACCAACAAGACTTCCACAGTACTTGGACTAGGTATTACTACTAGTAGTACTACTTCTGTAACATCACCACCACACTATCCTCCTTGTGATATTGGTATTACTACTACTAGTACTACTTCTGTAACATCACCACCACATCATCAAATTGGTAGTAGTATTGATGTTGATTGTTTAGAATTTGAGATACTAAACAGACTTCCTATGAAGTCCCTTGCCCGTTTCAAGACTGTTTGTAAAAGATGGTGCTACTTAATCCAAAAAGATCAACAATTCATTGATTTACACCTCACCCGTTTTAACCCACGCTTCCCCTCTCGTCTATTTATGGTTGTTCCTCAACGACCCCCACCGGATAAGTCAATAGAAGATGTCAAATACTTCCACTTTTGGCCATATAAGGAGTTCCACATTACAGCTGACTTTTTGTTTGAAGAAGACAATACAAAACTAAAACTAGTTGTTGACACAGTAAGGGAGGTAGACTCGTCATCTTACAATGCCATTTCAAAACCTGTAAACGGCTTGATCTTCCTCACTGACTCATACACCGCAGATGTTGCTCGTATATGTAGTATCAGTACTGAACAAGTATCCCCTTGGTTTCAAGCATCCTCGATAGCCGTGGGAGAAGAACGTGTCTGTCTCCCATACCGTTACGCATTTGGATTTGATCCTGCCACAAATGAACACAAATTGGTATGTTCCTTGACTATACGGTCAGATGATGGCGACTTCAAATATTTTCTCGGTGGAGTTTTGACCTTTGGGCGCCAATGTAATAATAATAGATGGAGAAGGATCGAAGAATTTGTACCAGAGTCACTAAATGATGATTATGTTTATGTAAATGGTGTTATTTACTGGTCCAATAGTACTCTTGATGATTGGGCGTCAATCAGTTTTTACCGCCCTGTATACTTGGTGGCATTTGATGTAGGAAGTGAGAAGTTTAGAACAATCACAATTCCTGATTTCATCCTTGACCACCCTCGGGTTATCGGCAACCATTCACTTTTCGAAGAGATTGCTCAGTTATTTGAAGCGAGTGGGAATTTAGCTATGATAGTTAAACTGGACGGTTGTATGTTCAACATGTATATATACGAAGATGGTGATTACAAGGACAAGGCTGAGAAGATTAACGGAACACCTACTAGTTCTTCTCTTCAGAAAGGAAGATGGGAAAAAGTAAGTTGTATCAAATTGCCTTTTGGTATGAGGAACAATCGTACGGTCAAGTTTCATACTTTCATAGGGTCAGATGATAAGATTCTCGTAACATCATCTATTTGGGGTCCGAAGTGCCCGAGTTGGGAGAAGAACGAACGTCTGTTTATTTATTGTTACAATTGGAAGAAGGATACTTGGACAGAGGTTGATGTAAGTGGAATCCCATCCTCAGTTCCAAAACTATGCCCTAGTAGCATTTCTACTACTTTCAGCGAGAGTCTTTTGTCCCTTAACAATCACAGTGCTCTTTGGCTGCCACCCTAGCAGAAGAATCAACTTCACTCTATCTTTATTTGTTTTCTTTTTGATTTATGTTTGTATTCCTTCTCATATAACTTAGGTACTTGTAAGAAAATAATTTGAATAAATGGGATATGTTTTTATACTCCTGCAGTAAGTTTACCACATTGTTAGTAAGTATTGTTCATCGAAAATGATGTGGAAGTTGATTTAGCACCATTGATGTCAAAATTCTCTAAGTTTATGTTAAGATTATATAATAATTTTTTTTGCAAAAGGTCCTAGTACAAAATAAAACATGTCTGTAACCAACTTTTATAGTCGTTGTGCCATATACTACTTGCATATATCTCAATTACTGAAACACCTGTAGCTAGATTACTCGGAACAAAAGAAATGTAATATAGGCCCTCGTTCGACTTACTGTACTAACTACTAACCTTTAATAGGGCTAATGACTCCCTGAAACGTAAAATTATGTTTTTTTTTCGCTGAAACGTCAATTACATATCATATTGTTCTACTAAGAAGTCTTGTTGATCTGGGGTGCCTAGCTGTATTGTTATGACTCCCTCGTTAAATGTAGATGTATTAGTTTGAATGGCGAATGAAAATTGTAATGAAACTTTGGACCTCATTGTAGTTTTGGTTTTCATGCTACTCTTTCTTATTTTAAAGCGTAATAATCACTTGAGTTATCCATTAGTAGTTGCTAATTCTATAGTATTATCAGTCGCGGAAATTTCATCGTCAAGTCCCATGCTGAGTAGTGAAGGTGGTTGTTGTTTGCCCTTGAGTAGTAATCTGCTAATTATTTGATTTACGATTTTAAAGGAAAATGAATCACAAACTGACGAGTGTGGATGAGAGCTGGTTGCGTTGTTTCTAACCCCCAAGTCCTCCAATTCCCACTCATTGCAGCCTGAATTTGTTCATACAGAAGACTTAGCAACCGTATGTTGTTTCTTAGATTTTCAGGATAAATGACTTGATCCCAGCATGGTAAAATAACCAATCGTAGAGCGTTTGGTAAGGGGAGAACAAGCCCAACCAGAATCACAATATCCTGAGATTCGAAACGAGCTGGATGAGGAGATAAATAGGCCTTTGCCAATGAAGCCTTTGAGATAGCGAAGAACTCGATGTGCATCATTGAGATAAGGAGTGTGGGGAGATTGCATGAACTGACTTAAATTATTAACTGTAAATGTTATGTCAGGACGAGTAACCGTCACACATAATAGTCTACCAATGAGATGACGATATATTGCTGGATCCGGAAGTGGGTACCCATCAGATGCAAAAATATTTCGTTGACATAAAAACGGTCAAGAAGCGGTCAAGCCGGAATAGTCAGAGTTTTTGTTCCATAGGAAAGAAAAACGGTCTAGAAGCCGTCAAGCCGGAATCCTTGATGATGTCTAGAGTATATTTTCGTTGACATAAAAATATACCTTTAGAGGTTCGAAAACTTCGATTTCAAATACTGAAGTTCTATGCAAAAATATTTGAATAAGATGTGAACAGTATGCATCAGTACATTCTTAGGGGTGGGGGAGGGGGCGATAATGTCAGTCCTGTGAATATTAAAGACTGACTTAAGTGATTCAAATGTAAGGTAGATTGTGAATATTAAAGAAAAGACTTGCTCTTTTGTTGATTGGCAACTTATAGGATTTCTATGCCTGCATTCAATGTCAGTCTTGTTCCCTCTCAGACCCCTGTAGAATGAGTAAGTCATTGTAGTTATTTCACTTTTAACAAATTTATATTTTCCAACTTAAGTGATGCCATTTGTTTAATATTTGTTAATATTTTGCAAGTATTACAATGACCACTATAGTGTGAGTTTGCACCGGAAAACATACGAAGAACCTGTACTCCCAATTGCGGACAAGGTTGACTGGGGAACAACAAGATTTGCATTTGTCAATAGCTAAATTTCTATTTTAACTTTGAGATTTCTTACTTGTGTAATTTTATGTGCCCAGGTTGCAACTGAAGGTTTACCTCGAATAATGAAGAGGTTGTCCGGAGACCTAAGATGGCAAGGAGAAGAGGCATCGACGAAGTTCATAGTCAACGGAAAAAACAAAGAAAATGTAAAACATGCTACTGGTCATAATAACAGAACTTGTATCCACCAGCCTTTGGTGAAGTGGTTGCACACCCCTCTTAAGCCCATGAGGTCGTGGGATCGAGTCTCGGTAGAAGCAGTTTGCCATAAAAAATTTATCTCATGTAATTTAGGATATAAATAAAGTAAATAATGTAATAATTTGTCGGACTTTAGGCCTCTTTGTTGTTTGGCTGTATGCCTGTGTAAATTAGGCGGTTATCATGCTTATTACATCTTCATGATGTATCCAGGGGCTGGTCCGCATAAGGGCCGTGGGGGCATGTGCCCCCACAAACCTATTGTAGGTCATTTTTCATTATATTGCACCAGCCAGCCTATTATATATGTATTTTTCTGTTGTTCACACAAAATCTTTACCTAGCTGAGACGGTGGAAGGCTTGACTCTTGAGCTACATAAAGGTCGCTGGATCGAATCCCATTTATGATGAATCGACTGTCGATATTTGGAAAAACTTATATGAACGTTTTCATCAAACTAATGCACCTAAGATATTCCAACTTAAGCGTGGTATATCCTCTCTCAAACACGATGGAATGTATGTTTCTACCTATTTCACCAAGCTCAAAACACTTCAAGATGAGCTGCATGTTGGGTTTTCCTCCTAGTGGGGAAACCTAGTTGGGTTTGGATTAGGAAACCAAACCCGGGCCCGAGTCGAGTTTCTTTGGGTCGGTTACTTATGACGGTGGAATTAGGGTTAAGGGTAAGTCTATAAATACTTCCTTAATCTTAATTAGAAGTATGCAACATAATTAGAAACGCACAAGAGAAGAAGGGAGAGAAGGAGGTTGCCGAGAAGAGCGGGGCAGAACTTTTTCAGCACGCGCAGTCTTCGTTGTTCGGAAAATCCGACGGTAAGTTCTTCTCCGATTGAGCTGAAATTTGGCAGAACTGTTCTTGACATATTTATCTAGTATTTGTACGGAGGGATCGTTGATTGGTCGCCGGAATCCTAGTGAATTTAGGGTCGTTTTGGGCTGCAGATTTCTGGACTGTTTTGTTCTTTCTTGTGAGGGTTTCTCCGTGTTTCTTCGTGTTTGAGATTGATTCTTTTGGGAAGGGTCTGAGTCTCGGTTGGACGTAGTCTGTAACTACTTTGCTATCATAATTGATTTGGTTGGACTACGAGTCCCGTGGTTTTTACTTCTCACGTTGAGGAGGTTTCCCACGTTAAAAATCGTTGTCTTATTTACTTTCAGTTCTTTGTTTATTGCTCCCACATATTCTTCTATATTATCCTCGTAACTAACACAAAGGGAAAAACTCTTATATTTCCGCTGCGCCTAAGTGCCCGTTTTTCCCAACAAGTGGTATCAGAGCTTCAGGTTAGAGAGTTCTTTGGATTGTGATAACTTCGGTTATTGGTTTGTTTGTGTTAGTGATGGAAAATATGGGTATAATGATAAGTTTGAATGGTGCTAATTATCATCTATGGAAGGGTAAGATGGAAGACTTGCTCTTTGTGAAGGAATTTCACGCTCCGGTGTTTTATGAGAAGAAACCCGATGAGAAGACTGATGATCAGTGGACATTGCTAAATCGTCAAGTGTGCGGTTTGATAAGGCAATGGGTAGATGATAATGTGTTACATCATATTGAGAATGAGACTAATGCTCGTTCGTTGTGGTTGAAGCTGGAGCAGTTGTTTGTTCGGAAGACAGGAAATAATAAGATGTACATGATGAAAAAATTGCTCGAGTTAAGATATCGAGAGGGAACTCCCATGACTGATCACTTGAATGTGTTCCAGGGGTTACTCAACAAACTATCTGATATGGGAATAAACTTTGATGAGGAGATTCATGGTTTATGGCTTCTTGGTACGTTACCAGATTCTTGGGAGGTGTTCAGGATGTCTCTTTGTAACTCTACTTCCGAAGGAGTTATCTCAATGGATTCAGTGAAGAACAGTATCTTGAATGAAGAATCTAGGAGGCAGTCAAATCCTAGTTCTTCGAGTTCAGATGTGCTGGTTACTGAATCGCGGGGGAGAAGTTCACATAGAGAATCGAAGAAGAACAGAAGCAGAAGCAAATCTAACAAGTTTGCTAATGTGGAGTGTCATTACTGTCATAAGAGAGGGCACTTAAAGAAGAATTGCTGGTTGTTACAGAAAGAGAGTAAGCAAGGAAAGAAGCAAGAAGATAGTGGAGAGAGAGTAACTGTTACTGAAGATGAGTTTCTTATACTCTGTGAGAGTGATGCTATTAATGTTGCATGCCATGAATCCAGTTGGGTTATTGATAGTGGAGCAACTACTCATGCTACATCACAGCGGGATTTGTTCTATTCCTATACTTCGGGTAGTTATGGTTCTGTGAAGATGGGTAATGATGGTTTGGCTCAGGTTGTTGGCATTGGTGATATTTGCTTGGAGACTAGTATTGGTACTAGGTTGTTGCTTAAAGGAGTTAAGCATGTCCCAGACATTCGGTTGAATTTGATTTCTACAGGGAGACTTGATGATGAGGGTTTTTATAGCTTATTCGGAGGGGGTAAGTGGAAACTTTCACGGGGTTCAATGGTGGTGGCTCGAGGTGATAAGTTTTCATCGTTCTACTGGATGAAAGCTAAGGTCTCCATGGATGCAGTTAATGCAGTGGAGAATGATGATGCCATGGAGTTATGGCATAAGAGACTCGGTCACATCAGTGAGAAGGGATTGTCTGTGTTATCCAAGAGGGATGCCATTACAGGTATTTCTGGTTTGCAATTACAAAAGTGTGAACATTGTTTTGCAGGGAAACAACACAGGGTCTCGTTCAAGTCTTCTGGATCTTCTAGAAAACCCGGGATACTTGATCTGGTGCATTCAGATGTATGTGGTCCAATGAAGACAAAATCTCTTGGTGGTGCATCATATTTTGTTACGTTCATTGATGATCACTCTAGAAAGTTGTGGGTTTATCTTATGAAGTCCAAAGATCAGGTTTTGGGTTATTTCAAGCAGTTTGTGGCATCAGTTGAGAGACAGACAGGTAAGAAACTGAAGTGCATTCGCAGTGATAATGGTGGAGAGTATTCTGGACCATTTGATGCTTACTGTAGAGAACACGGTATTCAGCATCAGAAGGCCACCCAAGACTCCACAGTTGAATGGGTTGGCTGAGAGGATGAACAGGACGATTGTCGAGAGAGTTAGGTGTTTGATTTCACAGTCAGGCTTGGCACAAACTTTCTGGGGAGAAGCTTTGAGCTCGGTTGTTCATGTGTTGAACCTGTCACCCAGTGCTCCGTTGGAGGGTGATAGTCCAGAAAGGGTATGGACCGGTAAGGATATTTCTTATGGTCATCTGAAGGTCTTTGGGTGTAAGGCGTTTGTCCACATTCCCAAAGATGAAAGGTCGAAGCTGGAGATGAAATCGCGACAGTGTGTGTTCGTCGGTTATGGTCAGGATGATTTTGGGTATAGGTTCTATGACCCAGTGGAGAAGAAGCTCATCAGGAGCAGAGATGTTGTGTTCATGGAAGATCAAACGATTAAGGACATTGACAAGTCCGGAAATCCAGCTCAAGGTTATGAAGGTTTGATTGATTTGGAGGTTGCTCCTTCTACATCTGTCGATGGTCATGTCGAGGTTGAGGTTCAAGTTGATACACCCGGTGCTGATGCTCCCGCACAAGAAGATGGTACTGGTGATCATGGTGACGATCATGATGGAACACCAACTACCGAGAACCTCCCTACTGTTAGGAGATCTGAGAGAGGTCTGAGACGTTCGACAAGGTATGATCCTAGTGAGTATGTGTTACTTACTGATGGAGGAGAACCTGAAAGCTTTAGCGAAGCTTTGGAAGATGAACATAAACATGAATGGTGGAAGGCCATGAGAGACGAGATGGATTCTCTAGAGGAGAACCATACGTTTGAGCTGGTGAAGTTGCCTCAAGGTAAGAGGGCATTGCTTAACAGGTGGGTATATAGAGTTAAGCATGAGGAGACCATGTTGCTCCCTCGATACAAGGCTAGGTTGGTTGTGAAAGGATTCAGCCAAAGGAAGGGAATAGATTTCGATGAAATATTCTCTCCTGTTGTGAAGATGTCATCCATTCGGGTTGCAATTGGATTGGCAGCGAGCCTTGATCTAGAGGTGGAGCAAATGGATGTAAAGACTGCTTTTCTCCATGGGGATTTGGAGGAAGAGATTTACATGATGCAACCGGAAGGCTTTGTGAAGAAGGGCAAAGAGGACTATGTTTGCCGCTTGAAGAAAAGCCTTTATGGATTGAAACAGGCACCGAGACAGTGGTATAAGAAGTTTGAGTCAGTTATGGGGGAGCATGGTTATAACAAGACTACTTCAGATCATTGTGTGTTTGTTCAGAGGTTTGGTGAAGGTGATTTTATCATCTTACTGTTGTACGTAGACGATATGTTGATTGTGGGGAGAAATTCGAGGAGAATTCTGGAGTTGAAGAAGCAGCTCAGCAAGTTTTTCGCCATGAAAGATTTGGGTCCAGCGAAGCAGATTCTTGGTATAAGAATTGTTAGAGATAGAGAGAACAGGTTGATTCACTTATCTCAAGAAAAGTACATTGAGAAGATACTTCAAAGGTTTTGCATGGACAAATCTAAAGCTGTCAGCACTCCTCTTGCTGGACACTTTAGATTGAGCAGTCAACATAGTCCGAGTACAGATTCAGAGCTGGAAGCTATGGAGATGGTTCCATATGCTTCTGCAGTTGGTAGTTTGATGTATGCTATGGTGTGTACCAGACCTGACATAGCTCATGCGGTTGGTACTGTTAGTAGGTTTCTTTCTAATCCGGGGAAGGAACACTGGGCTGCAGTGAAGTGGATTTTGAGATATCTTCGAGGGACTTCTGGTTTGAAGCTTACTTTCGGAGGTGATGGACCACTACTGGTCAGTTACACTGACGCTGATATGGCTGGGGATGTTGATTCCAGGAAGTCTACTTCGGGTTACTTGGTAACATTTGCAGGGGGAGCTGTAGCATGGCAGTCAAGGCTGCAAAAGTGCGTTGCACTTTCTACCACTGAAGCTGAGTTTATAGCCGCAACTGAAGCTTGTAAGGAGTTGTTGTGGATGAAGAATTATCTTGAGGAGATCGGATTCAATCAAGATAAGTATGTATTGCTTTGTGACAGTCAAAGTGCAATACATCTCGGCAAGAATTCGACGTTTCATTCGCGTTCGAAGCACATCGATGTGAGGTATCACTGGATACGAGATGTGGTTGCTTCTAAGGAGTTAGAGCTGGTTAAAGTTCATACAGACGATAACGGAGCTGATATGATGACGAAGGCTCTGTCGAAGGGGAAGCTGGAGGTCTGTCGAGGGATAGCGGGGCTGGTTGTTCAGGACAATCGAGGAAAAGCGGAGCTGGCTGTTTCCAGGGCTGTCAAGGGGACAACAGGGCTGGCTGTTTCTCCCACCTAGTCGGAGGGGGAGTTTGTTGGGTTTTCCTCCTAGTGGGGAAACCTAGTTGGGTTTGGATTAGGAAACCAAACCCGGGCCCGAGTCGAGTTTCTTTGGGTCGGTTACTTATGACGGTGGAATTAGGGTTAAGGGTAAGTCTATAAATACTTCCTTAATCTTAATTAGAAGTATGCAACATAATTAGAAACGCACAAGAGAAGAAGGGAGAGAAGGAGGTTGCCGAGAAGAGCGGGGCAGAACTTTTTCAGCACACGCAGTCTTCGTTGTTCGGAAAATCCGACGGTAAGTTCTGCTCCGATTGAGCTGAAATTTGGCAGAACTGTTCTTGACATATTTATCTAGTATTTGTACGGAGGGATCGTTGATTGGTCGCCGGAATCCTAGTGAATTTAGGGTCGTTTTGGGCTGCAGATTTCTGGACTGTTTTGTTCTTTCTTGTGAGGGTTTCTTCGTGTTTCTTCGTGTTTGAGATTGATTCTTTTGGGAAGGGTCTGAGTCTCGGTTGGACGTAGTCTGTAACTACTTTGCTATCATAGTTGATTTGGTTGGACTACGAGTCCCGTGGTTTTTACTTCTCACGTTGAGGAGGTTTCCCACGTTAAAAATCGTTGTCTTATTTACTTTCAGTTCTTTGTTTATTGCTCCCACATATTCTTCTATATTATCCTCGTAACTAACACAAAGGGAAAAACTCTTATATTTCCGCTGCGCCTAAGTGCCCGTTTTTCCCAACACTGCAATCTCCTATGGTACTTGAACCTTGTCTTTGTGGTCAAGGAAAATCTATTCTTGATCATACCAATCAAAATAGGCCAATGGAATTTCTCCACGGACTTCGTGATCGATTCTCGGCCATTCAAAGTCAAATTCTCTTAATTGATCCCTTCCCTACTCTATTAAAAATACATAGTTTGGTTAAACAAGAGGAAACACAACAATCCATTATGTACGACACTAATCACAGAACTGAGGCAGCTGCCCTAGCAGTCAACCATTTTGATTCCTCTCGGCCTCCTTCATCGGATCGATTTGACAAGTCACGTTCGAAACGTGCTCGTCCGTTTTGTGATAATTGTTGCAGGCATGGTCATTTAAAGGATACGTGCTACAAGCTTCACGGTTACCCACCTCGCAATTGGCATACTTCAAATGTTGCATCAGTCACTAACGATACCACATACCAGGAGGTCTCATTAGCCACTTCAATGACGGTCGAACAGTTTAATTTTTTGAACAGTCTGTTGGATCAGCATCGTTCCACTGGAGGCACCCCCGCTGAAGGCACTCCCACTGTTAACACCGACCAGACACTACTGCCCCAACATTAATTCTGTCGGCACCCGTAGCAGTGACCCGAACATCAACCTAGCCGGTATGTTTTTTCGTTCCACTCCTTGGGTCGTTGATTTTGATGCAGCAAGGCATATTTGTTGCACCCTTTCTTCTTTTTCCAACTATGTGATTTCTCCGTCACATTACTATGTACGTCTACCTGATGGGTTGTTGGGTCTTCACATTGATTCTATCTCCTTTACCAAAGATCTCTCTCTTTGTAATGTGTTACATATTTGGATTTTCAAGTTTAATCTTATTTCCGTTTCTCAAGGAACCAAGTTCCTTTCATGTGATGTTAATTTTAACTCCTCTTCTTGTATTTTTCAGGACCCAGCAATGAATCGAACGATTGGCCTTGGTGATCAACTTGAAGGTCTCTATTTTCTACGCAAGGAGCCTAGGATTTTTCCTCTTTCTGTTTCTAGTGATTCTAGTAACTTTGATGTTTGACATTGGCGTTTCGGTCATCCTTCTTTAGGTCGTTTTAAGTTATTTTTAGATAATTTTTCATGTATCCGAACTACTTTATTAAATAACTCTCCGTGTTTGATTTGTCCTTTATCTCAACAATCTCGTCTTCCTTTTACTCGTAGTACTTCTTGTTATACTCATCTTTTTGAATTAGTTCATGCGGATATGTGTGGACCTTTATCCCTCCCTTCCCACTTGGGTTGTCGTTATTTTCTCACAGTCAGGGGCGGAGCTGTATGAAGACAAACCCAGGCTATAGCCTGGGTCAGTCTTAAGCTTTTCCCACCTAGATACCATCACTCAAGGAGGATAACCCGGATGGTAAAGGCTTGGTATCCCGCACATTAGGGCCCTGGTTCGAAACTCACAGACAGCAATGATTTTTTCTCTTTTTAGAACTGGCCATTTGAGGGAAATAACTTTTTGGCCCCCAATTTACAAGGAAGTCATAATTTTAGTCTCAATTGGTGACTAACTGCCATTTTGATACTCAATTTTGTCAAGACTTCTTTTTTGACCCCATTTAGCTTTTGTGTTTCTTTGTTGTATTTTAATTGTTTTGTTATTTTTATCTTTCACTTCATCTTGCTCCCTCATATATTTCATCTTTCCTCTTCCTCTCCGTCTTTCTCCATTTCCCTCTTTTCATGTTTCTCTCTCCCGGCTCTTAGTCTTTTTTCACTTTTCTATTGTCTCTCAGTGATTGTCGAGAAAGTGAGAGTCCCGTTTGTCCGAACGTTTCTTCTTTATGGACAACTAGCTTAGAACGTTTATTATATCTTGTTTCATTTAATATGGTTAGACAAAAGAGTTTATGTCCTACTTATTTTTGGTTTACTACAAATGTAATATTTTTTTGGGTTAATTCCGTTTTGGCCCCCGATTTGTGACCAACTCGCCGTTTTGGCCCCTATAAGTGTCCGGCAGTTCGTTTTGGCCCCAATTTCCTGTTTGGCCCCAACATATTTTTGTAAGCTTCTCCATTATACCCTTATGGCAATTCTGTAAATTAAATGTATTTTCTTTCTCTTTGTCCACCTCACTAAGCAATTGCCACGTCATATTCGTCCACATAAGGTCGCCGGAAAATATCGCCGGCGACATCATTTCCGGCGACCACCATTTTTTTTTTTTTAACTTCTTCTTCTCCAACCATCTCCTTCTTCTTCTCCAACCATCTCCTTCCTTCTTCTTCTCTCTCTCTCTCCTTCTTCTTCTCTCTCTCCTTCTTCTTCTCTCTCTCTCCCCCTCTTCTCTCTCTGTTAGGTTTCCGGCGAAGGGAAACCCTTCGCCGGAAACCGTCTGGATCTGGGGAAAACCCCAGATCCAGACACCTCTTCGTCTGGAAAATTCCAGACGAAGAGGGGTTCCTCTTCGTCTGGTAAATTCCAGACGAAGAGGCGTCTGGATCTGGGGTTTTCCCCAGATCCAGACGAAGAGGCGTCTGGATCTGGGGTTTTCCCCAGATCCAGACGGTTTCCGGCGAAGGGTTTCCCTTCGCCGAAACCTAACAGAGAGAGAAGAGGGGGAGAGAGAGAAGAGGGGGAGAGAGAGAGAAGAGGGGGAGAGAGAGAGAAGAGGGGAAGAGAGAGAGAAGAAGAAGGAGAGAGAGAAGAAGAAAGAGAGAGAGAGAAGAAGAAGGAAGGAGATGGTTGGAGAAGAAGAAGGAGATGGTTGGAGAAGAAGAAGTTAAAAAAAAAAAAAAATGGTGGTCGCCGGAAATGATGTCGCCGGCGACATTTTTCGGCGACCTTATGTGGACGAATATGACGTGGCAATTGCTTAGTGAGGTGGACAAAGAGAAAGAAAATACATTTAATTTACAAAATTGCCATAAGGGTATAATGGAGAAGCTTACAAAAATATGTTGGGGCCAAACAGGAAATTGGGGCCAAAACGAACTGCCGGACACTTATAGGGGCCAAAACGGCGAGTTAGTCACAAATCGGGGGCCAAAACGGAATTAACCCTATTTTTTTTCACTTTTGATATCCTAGACATGTCTATTAGTACAAACGAAAAAATTATCATATAATGATTAAACGTATGAAGCAATTGTGATTAAATAAAAATGTATTTATCTTTTATAAGCTTTGATACACTTCTATATACAAATTAATACGCGGATTTTCTTTAAGTTAGCCCTGCCTAGAACAAAATCCTGGCTCCGCCCCTGCTCACAGTGATGGATAATTTTTCAAGGTATACTTGGATTTTCCTAATGCATTCCAAATCTAATACTAAGCAAATTATTACTCACTTTTTTTTTTTTTTTTGTTGAAATAAATTATTACTCACTTCTTTCCTCATGTTTCTACTCAATTTAGTCATAAGATCTCATCTCTTCGTTCGGGAAAGGGAGATTTGTTATTTCCACAATTTACAAACTCACGGTTTTAAGGGAAAGAGGAAATGAAAAGGTGGGCAGTAGGGTTTTGAGATAAAAGCTTATAAGCCTATTGCTATATACACCCCACCAGTCAGGTAGGGGCACTACACAATATCATTGTTGTAACTCCCAGTTTTGATGAAGAATTGACATCCACAACTTACAAACTCATTACAGATCAATTCAGAGGTATCATCTCTCTCTCTCTCTCTCTCCCTCTCTCTCCCTCTCTTTCTCTCTATCTCTAACGTTCCAATCATTTTCGTAGTAATTTTTGGGGAAAATGACTATTTAGGTTGAAAAAATTATCATAATAACCAAAAAAGCCTAGACTTTTTCCTATTAAGTAAAAGTTACCAAAATTTTATGTGTAGCAATATGCAGAGTTTAAAATATGCCAGATTCTTGATTCGACAAAATTTATTCAAGTTCGTGTTATATAATATGCCAGATTCATCTTATAACACATTGAAGAATCCTCAAAATACAAAAATTTTGTTAAATTCTTGGTCATCCGGTCACATTCACTAATTCAGGTGGTGGATTTCCATCTCGTCTAGTCCTCTCTTTTCCCAATCAAATCAGGGGTTTAGGGTTGTCTTTATCCGATCAACATGTTCACATGATGAAACCACCCACTTTACCGTCTTCCCCATTTGAATCTCATTTTGTTGGTGTAGTTGTTTCTGGTCCAACAAAGATTATTCATTCAAAGGTTTGATCTTTTTTGTGTCTTACCAATTATTCCTAAGGTTTTTTCTTTTTAACTTTTAGTCAGTCATTGTTAGTCTAAGATTTGGGCTATTGAGGGTTTGTAATTGAATGGTTGCATCCTTTTATTTGTCTGTGAAATGATTGATTTATAATGTCGTGTCATATAATTCAATTATAGCAGCTTATCGTCACGAGCATAATAAAGAAGATGATGAGCTTGTTGGAGGAGATTGGAATCTTTTTACCTACATGTTAGGGGTTGGGATTAAAACCCACCCAGTTTACCTTTGGTAGTCTTTTGGGTTCCTCCTCATTACATGTTATTCAAGGTTTGCAATTGCAATCTTTAATTTTGAAGTCTGGGTTGTTTTTCGTTGATGCTTCTTATGGTACTGTGTTGTTGGGTTTTTTGGGGAGGTTGGGAAGATTAAGTGATGCCATCAAGTTGTTCGATGAAATGCCAAAAAAGAACTTGGGGACTTGGAATTCCTTAAGTTCTTCGTTGGGACAACATGATATGTGGAGGACTCCGTGAATTTGTTTCGTGAGCTCTTCGGAAAAGATTCTCTGCCCAACAGGCCCGTGAAAGGAAGAAGGCTTACGTCAACGATTCGGAATCAAAAGCCAAAGATTTACAAGACAAGAATTCAAATTTAGAGGAAAAGATTTCAACTTTGATCAATGAAAACACCGTGCATAGGAAGGTGAGAAATATGGGTCTACTCACTTTATTTATTAACTTAATTTTTGCTATAGGATAAGCCTGAATTTCATTACTTGTTTGAAATTGCAGGCCCTTATGAATACTAGACCTAAAGTTGATGAAAGTAGATTCCAAACAACATCAATCCGTAAGAGCTAATTCTTAATGTCCCAAGACTTTATTTGACATATGCTTGTAATTATCAGATGTTTATATTTGCTTGATGATGATATTGGTTCACAAGTTTCTTAATCAATTGGCCCAAAAAACATAGGTATTAGTAATGGGTGTATCAAGATTTAGGTTCAAATGATGTATTCAGATTTTTCCTTGTTGAATTAAAAAACATTTACATTTTATATAAAGAATGATGAAATCAATTCCAAACTCAAGATTTCATAGACGCATACTATTAGTTTATATTCTCGATTTGCAAATCGAGTTTGCAAGATATGCAACTCAAGATGATATTCTGCAAAGCTTTGCAATCTATATTTTGCAAACACAGTTTGCAGTTTACATTATGCAAACACATGTTTGCAGATCAGATTGTTGCAAACTAGTTTGCAGAACAGATTTTTGCAAACACGTTTGCATAACAGATTGTAGCAAACACGTTTGCATAACAGATTGTTGCAAACACGTTTCCAGAAAAGCGTAAAGAAAAAAAATCCCATTTTTTTCTGGATTTTCAAGAAAGCTAATGAAAAATTATTTCTAAATATATAATTTTTATAGAAATCCGACATCTCAAACAAAAGTTATATCGATTTAAAGTTTAAGAAAAATTAAAGAAATTAGTTACACAAAATGACAAAGAGGGGTATTTTAATATTTGCACACTTTTTGACCTAAATAATAATCAGGAAATTGGGCCGGAGGCCCAATTTCTTGTATTATTTTGTTAAAAAGACAACCCATCTTTTTAACTAGCTAGGCCCCAAGTAAGTTATAAAAATAGGCTTGAAGGACATTTTTAAAAACACCAACTTTTTAAGAGTCAAAAATACCCTTCATTCAATTAGAAATACCTAGTAATAATCTAACTAATAAATCAAGAACTTGAGTTTTTCTCATGAACGAACCGAGTTGGATTGTCGATGCCGATTAGAATTTCTGGGGTTTGAATCGATTTTGGCTATAAGATAGGTTGATGTTTTTAGGTTTTGGTGATTTAATCTATTTGCTTGTTGTTTGAAGAGGCTTTTAAGGGGTTTGATTTAGTTTTTGGTTCTAAATTCTAGAGAGAGAAAAATTTATATACTTTTAATGGAAGGAGAATTTGATAGTGTTTCAAGGTATAATCCAACTTCTTCATTGCTCTATTTTCATTGAGTTATGAATGATGGATGACAATTTGTTAGTTTTGATGTTTATGTTCAAACTTATTTGTTGGATTTATATGGAAGTTGTGAAAGTATAGTTGATGCAAACAATGTGTTTGATAAAATGCTTGAAAGAGATGTTGTTGCTTGGAATGCAACATTAGTTGGTTATACAAGACTTAGGTTGGTTGAAATAGCTATAAAGTTGTTAGATGAAATTCCTGTGAGAAATATTTTTTCTTGGGCAATCATGATTGGTATTTATGTTCAAATAGAGAATTTCATGATAGTTTTGGAAGTTTTTCGAAGAAATGTAAAATAATGGTGCTAGAGCTTATAAAATGACTATTATGAATTTGTAGGGGTTTTAGCTAGTTTTTCGTTACAACATTCTATTAGACAATATATAATAATTTGTAACAAATTTCATGTTAAATCAATTCAAAAACTAATTTGCAAACCATTTGCATGGCATTGTAAGGTGTTTGCAAGCCTCTGCAAGGTGTTTGCAAGGCTCTGCAAGGCTCTGCAAGGTGTTTGCAAGGCTCTGCAAGGTATTTGCAAGCTTTGCAAGGCTCTGCAAGATGTTCGCAAAGTTGTGCAAGGTATTTGCAAAAGTCATGCAAGGTGTTCGCAAGGCTCTGCAAGGTGTTTGCAAGGCTCTGCAAGGTGTTTGCAAGGTTCTGCAAGGCTTTGCAAGGCAATGCAAAGTGTTTGCAAGGCAGTGCAAGGTGTTTGCAAGGTATTTTCTTAGACTAGGGTTAGGTTGGTCTTTTTACTGAAATTGAAAATTACATAATTGCCATCAGGGAGGTGAAGCCTAAAAAACTTTGATGAATCCTTTTTAACCAAAGTCATAATTTCTTAGGGAGTTTTGGCCAAATTCCCCAATAATAATTTTCAAATGTTTTGTGCTTTTCTACTCATTTTCAATATTATTTTGACCTTTCTGGAAATTACCCCTAATTTTTGCTCATTGGTATCAGTATGAAACTAGTGCTCTTAAATATCTAAAAATTTGGGCTCACAGACAATTATCCCCATACCCAGGGGCGCTACAAGTATGATTTTCTTCTTGTAAAATTCAGAATTCTTTGCTTCATTCTTGATAACCAGTTCTTCTTTCTCATTAACAGGGACAAGAAATCTTTCTGGTAATTACGGGATTCAACTTACACGATATGACTTGTTATGAATTTCTCCAAAGGATTAGGGTATACCCTATTTTTTCCTATCAATTTCTTTTTCTATTTTCGAATTGATTTGTCTTTGAAATCCATGTTCAAACAGCAGGAGAATCCTTGTTCAAAAAGTTAGTTTTGGCTAAACTTTTGTTTGGGCCTTAGCGCTTCCCCAAGCGATGTACTATCATAATCTCCTACATTTGGATAGGGGTCGATCCAAGAGTATTGTTCTTGGTGAAGACTCCACGACTCCACTCAAAAGGGTTAGGTATTTACTACACTTGAGCATACACATATAACCTAGGTTCTAGACGCTTCCACGGCCTCATTGATCTACCATCTTTCTATGGTCTTGTCTCTTAGTTTTCTGTCATTTTTTTTCCTTAAAGCGTTAGATCACCACCACATTATCTAATTGGTAGTAGTAACCAAGATGATGTTGATTGGTTAGAATTTGAGATACTTAACAGACTTCTCACCTATTTATCGTTGTTCCTCAACCACCCCCACCAAAGAAGTCGATAGAAGATCCTGAATACTTTGACTTGTGGCCATATAAGGAGTTTCACATTACAGCTGACATCTTGTTTGAAGAAGAAAATACAAAACTGAAGTTAGTTGTTGACACAATAAGGGAGGTAGACTCGTCATCTTACCCTTACGATGCCATTTCAAAACCTGTAAACGGCCTAATAAGCTTCACTGAATCACACGACGAACATGTTGCTCGTATATGTAGTATCAGTACTGGACAAGTATCTCCTTGGTTTCAAGCATCCTCAATAGCCGTGGGAGAAGAACGTGTCGGTCTCCCAAACCGTTACGCATTTGGTTTTGATCATGCCACTAATGAACACAAATTGGTTTGTGTCTTGACTATACAGTCAGATGATCGCGTCTTCAAATATTTTCTCGGTGGGGTTTTGACCATTGGGCGCCAATGTAATAATAATAGATGGAGAAGGATCCAAGACTTCGTACCATTTTCATTAAATGATGATTATGTTTATGTGAATGGTGTTATTTACTGGTCCAATAGTTCTCTTGATGATTGGGCATATATAAGTATTCTACGTCCTGCATACTTGGTGGAATTTGATTTAGGAAGTGAGAAGTTTAGAACAATCACAATTCCCGATTACATCCTTGATCACCCTCGAGTTCTCGGTCGCTTCAGAGAGATTGCTCAGTTATTTGAAGAAGATTGGAATTTAGCTATGGTAGTGAAACTGAACGATTGTATGTTCAATATGTATATATACGAAGATGGTGATTATAAGGACAAAGATGAGAAGATCAATGGAACGTCTACTAGTTCTTCTCCTAAAAACGGAAGATGGAGTAAAGCAAGTCGTATCACCTTGCCTTTCTATATGAGGAATAGTCGTACGGTCAAGTTTCATACTTTCATAGGATCAATTGATAAGATTCTCATTACATCATCTATTTGGGATCTGGAGAGTCGGGGTTGGGAGAAGAAGGAATGTCTATCTATTTCTTGTTACAATTGGAAGAAGGATACTTGGACAAAGGTTGATGTAAGTGGAGTCCCATCCTCACTTCCACAACTATGTCCTAGTAGCTTTTCTACTACTTTAACCTAAAGTCTTTTGTTCCTTAACAATCACAATGCTCTTTGACGCCACGCTAGCAGAGGAATCAACTTCACTCTACCTAGAAACTTGATGTGTCTTCGTTTTTAAATTATGTTTGCATTTCGTTTCATGTAACGTAGGCTTATTTGCCTCCTTTTAAAGTTATGTTTGCAGTCCCTCTCATTTCAACAAAAAAAAGGCTAATTTTCCACTTTCTCTCTCTAACTGTTAGTGGTGTTGCTCTTGCGGTTTTACACGGTTTCTGGTTTTGCTTTTCCGACGGAGGGTCATCCCTTCGCCGGATTCCTGTATTCGTTTCAACAATAGTTTTATTATCCTCTCTCTCTATCTCTTTCGCCTTTAATCCATTCGTGATGGTGTGATGTAACCATGGCTAGATCCGGTAGTGGTGAAGTGATTCGGATCTACCGGTGTAACGTGGTTGCAGTGGTGGTGGTGGTGGTGGTGCAATAGGGGTTACAGCAGGATCTAGTGGTGTTTTCGTGATGATGGGGTGGTGGTGGGTGGGGTGGTGTGGTGTTTGGAGATGGTGATGGTGGTGGTGTTGGTGAGATGGTGGTGGTAGTGGTGCGATAGAATATTAAGGTTACGTGTTGGTGGTATGGTGGAGGGATCCGTGGTGATGTCCAATGATGGTGGCGGGTGGGGGTGGTGGTGTGGTGGTGACGAAGAGGGTTGTATTAAAGGTTGTGGTGGTGAGTTTTTGGCGGTTTGTGGTAAGGGTGGTGGTAGTCTGCGAAGGCTAGCAAAGGTGGTGTTTTTGGTTGTGTGGTCCGCGGAGGTGGTGGTGGTACGGAGACAAGTAAAAGAGAGAGTTTTTTTAGTTCTATTCAATAAGTACAATATGATCATCCGGTGATGCGACGGTTTCCGGCGATGAAAGCAGTTTTCCGGCGACAATGGCGGTTTTCCGGCGAAATTGGCGGTTTTCCGGCGAAATTGGCGGTTTTCCGGCGAATGTGAAGGGGATGTAAATTAGTTTATTCTTATTTTGTATTATCTGTTATTTTGGTGACCTTTAGGGTCTTTCCATCCGTGATCATAGGATCCTTTCATTTTCGACCTTTAGGGTCATTTTCTTTAGTCTTGTCTAGTCGGTCCAATTTCTTTCTCATTATGAGGCACTTTGCATTTAAAGGTATGTAACTCTCATGATGTTTGAAGAGAGAAATAATTATGATCATCCATGTATCAATTGTGATTCAATCACGTATGAATGAATATGGTTCGCTTGGTTTCAAAAAAAAAAAATTGTTAATCGAGAATGATGCGGGAGCCGAATGTCAGAGTTGACAACAATCCGAATTGGTCTTCTCCTTTATTGACTTAATTTTCGTTCTTCTGTTAGGCAGTCATGCTATTAAGCTATACCATGATGTTTTATTGACTAAATTTTAGAATAAAAACATAAATTACACGATATTTTAATCAGTTATCTCTTCATCTTTGTAGGGGGGCAAAGGTTGTATTCCACATTATGGGATGTGTCTATAACAATTGAATCATCAGGGGAGCCTATCCTCATCTGATATTTGCTGAGTATTTACTGTTATACCATAAGCAAAGATGCAAATCTATTGGCCAACTCAAAGAACTGGATGAAATCCAACTCTAACTTGCTACCCAATCTCTTAGATAACAACAATCCAGAGCGATGCTATTTTTCATCACATGCGTATTGTGCCCTCATGGTTCAGATACGACTCCGAATAATGAAGGCCAGTCCAAGAACTCCGAATCTAGATGAGTACCCCTCATTCGACGGCCTATTTTTATGGTGCGAGCAAAGAGCCAAAGACGTTGTGAACTCATTGAGCTTGTATTTGGAAGTACCTTGGTTAGCCTTAAAAACCATAGGGCAGCATCTAGTTTGAGAGGCAGGTCCAGCAAGCACTACTCACTCAAAATATTCCAGGCTTAAGCGGTGCATTACGACAGGCCCGGGCCCGGCTGGATGGAGCCACCCGAACTCAAATACCGATTTCATCAGGCGGTCAAACACAATTCACATCTAGGCTTAGAATGCCCATGGGTCACAGCGGCCTTTATTCGCACTGGTGTAAACAATACCTACCTGAAGGGAAATGAAAACAAATCCATTGAAAAAACGCAATGAGATTGCAGTAAGAAGTCCCTGTAAGTATTTTATTTCTCTCGATGACTAAACTCCCAGCCATATTACTCCCACAAAACCGAAGTAAAGAAAATGAACAAGAAAAATAACATATTCCACATTCAAACAAACATTATTCATTTCTTTCTCAGACATCTTTGACCGATATATAAGAAGAACATTTGTGCCTGAACTCTGTCTCAGATCTTCTTCTTTTAAATGTTATCGAAGTTGATGGGGTCTCACAGGAACCTCTCCATCTGTCGTGCCCTTGTTCTAATTGACATATCAATACCTTTTGACTGAATTCCACCACTAATCCACCAAGAATACTTGGATCAATCTGAACATTATTTCAAATAGTTGCCGATAGTTATTTACAAATACAAAGGGTGTTGAACTCAATAAACCAAAGCCTTAAGAATACAAAATGTACCTTCTGTTCAAGCTTAACCTTCTTCCTATGTCCGATGTGTTAACACAAGCAGTCGAGTGAAGAAGAAGCTAGGGTTTGAAGAAGTGAAAGAGTTTAGGGTTTCTCTGAATTTAGAAGTATATATGTAGTTGACTAGTCAAGTCAAGTTATGGTCTGACTGTTAGTCAATCCGAGAGTCAAAGCCCAACAGGAAGTCATCAAGTCAGCTCTTCTGAAGGCACCCTTGTCTGAAGGCACTCACAAGGATATCTGAAATAAAACAAGAAGATTAGTGTTAGTTAAGTTTGTTAAATAACTAAGTTTGTTATTATAACAGAATCTGTTATAATAACAACTTTATCTTCTTATATTAGTATAAATACTAGTTGTAATAGTTCTAATCATTTGATTGAAATAAAATTAGGGTTTAGAGAAATTCTTACATGGTAGCAGATTCAGGCTAGGTCTCCATCAAGTTTTTCTCTCAAAACTCAAGAACAATCATCAAATTTAACATCATCTCGCAAAAATCAAACATTCAAAATAGAAGAAGATTAAAATCAGCTACTTCAAGCACTAAAATCATCAAATTCAACAGTGATTAGATAGAAAACTCACTGTTTTTTCGTACTATTCATCAAGCACTTTCATGGCTTCCGCAAATCAAAGTAATCTCCCTCCAATTTCAGCAGTCACCAGTTTCATTACTGAAAAGTTGGATGATTCCAACTATCTTATGTGGAGAGACCAGGTTGAAACAATGCTAAATACCTATGAACTCATAGGTTTTGTTAATGGTTCAATTGAAGAACCACCTCAGTTGACATTTATCAATGGAGTTGAGCAAATCAACCCACAATTTCAGCAATGGAGGAGTAAGGAAAGTTTTGTCAAATCATATATCAAGAGTACTTTATCAAAATCAATTTACTTTGATATATATGGTCTTCAATCAGCAAGAGAAATATGGAATTATCTTGACCTAACCAATAATGAAGGTCTAGAAGCAAAGAAAGATCAACTTAGAAGAAAACTTCAAACAATAAAGAAAGGAGATGCTTCTATTGCAGAATACCTAAGGGAAATCAAGGTTATTTCTGATTCATTGCTCTCTGTTCATGATAAGGTAAGTGAATCTGAACTGGTTAGAATTGCTATTCATGGATTATCATCAGATTATGATCAATTTGTTATTGCTTTAAGAGCAAATAATGAAGTATTATCTCTAGCACAACTTAAGTCTAGACTAAATCAACATGAACAGTGGCTAGCTACTAAAGATTCAGGTCATGAAGTATATTATGTAAACAGATCACATTATAAAAATGGACAGAAAATCAAACCTTCTCCTACCTTTTACAGAAACCAGGCTATCACAAAGAAAGATAGTTCATATTCAGATAATTCACAGTCTAAGAATCATAAGGCAGAAGATTTTGATTTTTCTTCTGTTCCATGTGGAATATGCAAAAGGAGGGGTCATTCAGCTGGGGTCTGCTATTTCAGATATAGGCAGAACAAACCTCAGTCTGGTTATCACACAGAAGAGAATAAACAACAAATCACCTCTGATGATGAAATTGTTTCACCTGATTCAAAATCTTATCCTTACACAGAAGAATCATTACTTGAGTGTAATAATGCTATTATCTATCCTTATGATCAAAGTGATGAAGATGAGGTTTTTCAAGAGTGTCATACTGCAATTTTATGTGATGAAAATGATGATTTCTTTCATGATTGTGAAACATATGATGACAGTATGATAATATCATCTGAAAGTTGCTATAGTACTAGTAAAAGTTCAGATATGTCTAATATAAAAGAGAAGGCATGGTTAGCTGATACTGGAGCAAGCAGCCATATGACCCATACAGTTAAGAATATCATTCCTCCTCAAATTTGCAAGGGAACTGAGGCAATAATGGTTGGTAGTGGCAAATTCTTACCAATAGAAAGTACAGGTACTTCTAAATTGTCTACTTCTACTTGTGTTTTTGATCTACATAAAGTATTGTGTGTACCAAATCTTAAAAGGAACCTACTTTCAATCTCAAAGTTCACAAAGGATAATTCAGTGTCTGTAGAATTCCTACCTTGGGGATATACTATAAAAGACATATGGTCCAAAAGAATTCTAGCTGAGGGACCAGTTAAGAACAATCTTTATCCCATAGAAGTTCAACAAAATATCACACAAAACAAGTCTGTTGTTGCTCATATGGCTCAAACAGCCACTACTGTTCATGTCTGGCATGCTAGACTAGGTTATACAAATCAGAGGGTTGTCAAACAGTTACATAAAGAAGATAAAATACACTTGTCTAACCCTAGTGATACATTTTTTTGTAACTCATGTGAGTTGGGTAAGAGCAAGTGTCTTCCCTTTGTTTCATCAAGTTCCACTACCAATACTCCTCTACATCTAGTTCATTGTGACATTTGGGGACCAGCCCCTGTTGCAACTCCAAATGGGGCTAGATACTATATTCTATTCCTTGATGATTTCAGCAAATATAGTTGGATTTATGCAATGAAATTGAGATCAGACATTGTCAAATGTTTTACTCATTTCAAAAACACAAATGAAAATCTTCTCAAAGTAAATATTGTGTATTTCCAATCTGATGGTGCTCCTGAGCTACAAAAAGGGGATTTCATGGCCTTTTTGGATACAAATGGCATTATATTCAGGAGTTCATGCCCTTATACTCCCCAACAAAATGGGAAGGCAGAGAAAAAACATAGGCATATCACTGAGTTAGGTAACACTCTGTCATTTCATTGTTCTTTACCAAAATTATTACGGTTTGATGCCTTTCATACTGCTGTCTATATCATAAATATGCTACCAACACCCTCACTTCAAGGATTATCTCCTTTTGAAGTTCTGTTTCATACTGTTCCTGATTATTCCAACCTTAAGATCTTTGGTTGTGCTTGTTATCCTCACTTAGGTGATCTTAGGAAAGATAAACTCAGTCCTAAGAGTGTTCAATGTGTATTTTTGGGATACAGTCATGAGCACAAGGGGTATAGGTGCTATGATCCTGTCACCAAAAGATTATATATATCCAGACATGTTACTTTTGATGAGGACAACTTTCCATATGTCCACATCCATAAGAACAAGTCAGGTTGTGATCAGAGTTCAGAGCCTTTTATTTTATTACCTCTGCCCTCTCCTATATCCACTCAGTCCTTGCCTCTAGAGTTAGGTACATCTAGATGTGTTTCTAGCTCACCAGCTAACTCAAAACCAAGGGAGTTGTCTTCTCCTGAGATAGGGACACCTAACTTGTCTGCTAGTACACCAGCTACCCCACAAGTTCAACCACAAACTGAGCAGATAATAACCAGAGGAAGGAATGGCATTATCAAACCTAAACATTTACCATCAGACTTTGTGGCTCACTACTCATCACCTCACATATTCAATGTAGCCTACCTATCCATTCTACAATTACCTGCTGAACCCACTACTTATAAAGAGGCATCTAAACACAAAGAGTGGTGCCAGACAATGAATGAAGAATATATGGCTTTACAGCAAAATAAGACATGGTCTCTTGTTCCATATCAAAATTCTATGAATGTATTAGGCTGCAAATGGGTTTACAAGCTCAAACATGAAAAGTGATGGTTCCATTGAAAGGTACAAGGCCATATTAGTTGCTAAAGGTTTTCATCAACAAGAGGGTGTTGATTTTTATGAAACCTTTAGCCCTGTTGTGAAGGCAACAACTATTAGACTTATTCTCACATTAGCAGCAACAAATTCATGGCATATTAAACAGTTGGATGTATCAAATGCCTTTCTTCATGGGGTTTTGGAAGAGGCTGTTTATATGATACAGCCCCCTGGTTTTGTTCAACCAGATAAGGAAACCCATGTCTGTCATCTTCACAAAGCCCTCTATGGTCTTAAACAAGCACCAACAGCTTGGTTCAATAGATTTGCTAATTTCTTATATCAGTATGGTTTTCATAAGAGCAGAAGTGATCATTCCATGTTTGTTTTTCATCAAGATAAGGATATACTTGTGCTTCTACTTTATGTAGATGATATTATTCTCACTGGTAGCTCTTTGTCAATGATGAACAAGCTAATTTGTGATCTCAGTATCTCTTTCAAGATGAAAGACCTAGGTCCTTTGGCCTACTTCTTAGGAATTGAAGTGACTCATGGGACAAATAACTCAAGTATGCTCTTAACACAAAAGAAGTACACATTACAGTTACTTCAAAAGGCCTCATTATTGGATTCGAAACCATATCTTTTGCCTGTATCTAGTGGTCAAAGATTATCAATTACTGATGGTGATGAACTTCCTAGTCCAACAGAGTACAGAAGTTTAGTAGGTGCTCTACAATATCTTACTCTAACAAGGCCAGACATCTCTATGTTGTTAACTACACAGCCCAATTTATGCATAAACCTACTACTTCTCATTTGGTCTTAGTGAAGAAGATTCTTAGGTATTTGAAAGGGTCTGTGGGTTCTGGAATTCGTTTATCATCTGGTGATATAACTAAGCTTACTGCTTACTCAGACTCAGACTGGGCTGGATGTCCAGACTCCAGAAAGTCTACAGGGGGTTTCTGTATTTTCCTTGGCTCGAGTTTAATCTCTTGGAGCTCAAAGAAGCAGGCGACTGTTGCTAAGTCATCAACAGAGGCAGAATATAAATCTCTTTCAACTACATCTACTGAAATGGTTTGGATTTCATACCTGATGGACGAGCTTAAGTGTCCATTAATCAAACCCTATAGTCTGTTTTGTGATAACATCAGCGCCAAATATCTTGCTTCGAATCCAATCTTCCATGCACGCACGAAACACATCGAAGTAGATTTTCATTATGTTCGAGATCTCGTTACTGATGGCTCCATACAGATCCAACACATCTCTACCAAGGATCAATTAGCAGACATCTTTACCAAGGGGTTATCTCTCGAGGTTTTCTCTCATCTTCGTGACAAACTGATGGATCATACTTCGTCGTCTCCATCGGTTTGAGTGGGGATGTTAACACAAGCAGTCGAGTGAAGAAGAAGCTAGGGTTTGAAGAAGTGAAAGAGTTTAGGGTTTCTCTGAATTTAGAAGTATATATGTAGTTGACTAGTCAAGTCAAGCTATGGTCTGACTGTTAGTCAATCCGATAGTCAAAGCCCAACAGGAAGTCATCAAGTCAGCTCTTCTGAAGGCACCCTTGTCTGAAGGCACTCACAAGGATATCTGAAATAAAACAAGAAGATTAGTGTTAGTTAAGTTTGTTAAATAACTAAGTTTGTTATTCTTAGTTATTTAACAAACTTAACTAACACTAATCTTCTTGTTTTATTTCAGATATCCTTGTGAGTGCCTTCAGACAAGGGTGCCTTCAGAAGAGCTGACTTGATGACTTCCTGTTGGGCTTTGACTCTCGGATTGACTAACAGTCAGACCATAGCTTGACTTGACTAGTCAACTACATATATACTTCTAAATTCAGAGAAACCCTAAACTCTTTCACTTCTTCAAACCCTAGCTGCTTCTTCACTCGACTTCTTGTGTTAACACGATGATTTCTTGCAGTGTCTCCTTCAGTTGCTTCTCCTCATCTGGTGGGAGGGGCTGGCAGAAAGAGGAATATGACATAAGAAATTTATGGCTTAAATTATTTAGGTGTCAGACATAATGGTCCGTCCCCCGATATAAAAGAAAACGGGTGATGGTTAAATGCAGTAACACAGATTATAGTTTTGGTTACTTCAATCCTCTACCCACAACAACAAAAAATACCATCTTTAAGCAAATAATAAAAAGGTTATATTAACCAGCCAAAAACAATATGAAGAAATGAACTTTGGGTTGATACTACTTGATAGGAAGATGGACGATATAAATGAGAAAAGTTCTTAGGATGACAGTTGTTACAGTAGCTTTGACCTCCCCCTTGTGTGCCATGGTCAGCTCCACGAATCTCTTACTGATAGTATCGATGTGTCGCAACCTCCCATTGTCAGCCAAAACAGCTTACAGATTAAAGGAAAAAAAGATAAGAAAGCCATGATAATAAGCAAGAAATGAATGCAACTTTAAAATTAAATGAACAGAAACAGGTAAAAGCAATGTTGTTGTGGCAATATTAATACACTAATACTTAGCAAAATGACAAATGGTATGTAGCAGTTTGTGGGATCTAAAAACGTGTAAATATCTGGAAATTTAGGTAAAATGTACTCATTACGTGTTGAAGTAATCAGTGGTTCTGTAGCACCTCAGTTATCCATCATTTATTTATCCACCAATGCTCTAAGGTTAGAAAGGTACAGTCTCCGGAGTATTAACCAAGATAAAAAAAAAATATATCTAGCAGTAATCATGCAGAAGCGACCCTTACAACTACCAGTAAAACCTACACCAGAAAAAGCTTAAGGTTAACAAGCTTAGGTGTAGCTAGGACCTAGGAATGGTTAATAAGTTGGATCCCTAGTGCTTCCACTATGCCTCTTGTAACATTAATTCTCACATGTACTCCTGCTTCTTACATCTTTCGTCCTTTATGATAAACCACAGAGTTGTCTAAGATGGTTGTTGTTTGCAATACTCAATCTTCATGTGTAACAACTATTTTAGCAAGTTAAAGATAATTTTAGCAACTTGGCCATACCCAAGAAGTTCTTCGTGATATCAGAAAATTTGGCTTCATTGCTGATTGCATTAATAGCCTTCACTCTGGTATCCCCAGGCACTGACAAATCCTTTATGAACTGAGAAAACAATGGACTTTTCTTCGAAGCCTCAACTAGGTCAAGCATTTCAGACTCAACTTTCTCGATTAGATTGGCCTTAGTAGCTGAGATGTACAACGCAGAGGCATAGTTTCCAGAACCACCAAACAAAGCCAAAGGCATCTGAAATTTTAATTTAGAATTTAGACCAACAGGGACAAATATTACCTCAAATTTTTCTAGTATTAATAATGAGAAACATGAAAACTGAACGAACCCGTTATTATTTGCATAAGAAATAGGAAAATACTCCATTTTAGATTGCCCAGGATTAACCAAAAGGCATATATTTCGGACAATATGTTTGTGAGAATCTAGCGGAAAGGAGAGCTTCCTCCGATTTCCGTACTGGCTCAGTGAGTGCAGTTCGTACCAAACGCCAGGCTTCGAGACTGAGTGCAGCGAGGCTCGTTCTTCCACGATTTGAGAAAAAGTCGGAAAAATAGAAAACCACAACATCCTAGACCATTGTTACTTGGAAAGGAAAATTTTTAACGAAGCAGCTTGAGTACTGGTACATTGGGTCACTAGTTCTTTGTGCACTTTTTTTTAGTCACTAAAAGGTCAACTAGTAAGTAACAATTTCCAAAGTCCAGTAGCGACACTATACTATACGACTGGAATTGTAAGCTATGTTTTTTCGAGGACGAACAGAAAGCTACTCATGACATTTGTGTGTTCTAAGGTTCGAATGGAACCACAATAAGCAAGAGAAATTGAAGAAAAGAACAACAGTTTGTACCTTAACTTTGGCTTCCTTTGTCGCCGTGGCACTTGCATAATTCCTCGAAAACTGAACGAAGAACACAAGCAATCATATTACAGGGGCATACCAAGAGTAAGAATTACCCAAATCAACAACACAAAAGATAAACATTCATCAGATTATAATAACAAATTAACAACAACAAGTCAATATCCAAAGAAATGGAAATTTCAGCCTTCATTAATCCAAAACGATACTAAACAGACTTCCGGTTAAGTCCCTTGCCCGTTGCAAGACTGTTTGTAAAATATGGTGTTACTTAATCCAAAAAGATCAACAATTCATTGATTTACGTCTCGCCCGTTTTAAAACACGCCTCCCCTCTCGTCTATTTATCGTTGTTCCTCAACCACCCACACCGAAGAAGTCGATAGAAGATCCTGAATACTTCGACTTGTGGCCGTATAAGGAGTTCCACATTACAGCTGACTTCTTGTTTGAAGAAGACAATGCAAAACTAAAACTAGTTGTTGACACAGTAAGGGAGGTAGACCCGTCATCTTACGATGCCATTTCAATACCTGTAAACGGCTTAATCTGCCACATTGAGTCATACACCGAAGATGTTGCTCGTATATGTAGTATCAGACTTGACAAGTATCCCCTTGGTTTCAAGCATCCTCAATAGCCGTGGAAGAAGAACGTGTCGGTCTTCCAAACCGTTAAGCATTTGGTTTTGATCCTGCCACTAATGCACACAAATTGGTATGTCTCTTGACTATACGGTCAGATGATCGCGACTTCGATTATTTTGTTTGTGGCGTTTTGACCATTGGGTGCCAATGTAATAATAATAGATGGAGAAGGATCGAAGACCTCGTACCAGATTCATTAAGTGATGATTATGTTTATGTGAATGGTGTTATTTACTGGTCCAATAGTTCTCTTGATGATTGGGCATATATAAGTATTCTCCGTCCTGTATACTTGGTGGCATTTGATGTAGGAAGTGAGAAGTTTAGAACAATCACAATTCCCGATTACATCCTTGATCACCCTCGAGTTCTCGGCCGCTTCCAAGAGATTGCTCAGTTTTTTGAAGTAGATGGGAATTTAGCTAGTGAAACTTAACGATTGTATGTTCAACATGTATATATACGAAGATGGTGATTACAAGGACAAAGATGAGAAGATCAATGGAACGTCTACTAGTTCTTCTCTTAAGAACGGAAGATGGAGTGAAGCAAGTTGTATCATCTTGCCTTCCAATATGAGGAACAGTCGCACAGTCGAGTTTCATACTTTCATAGGGTCAGATGATAAGATTCTCGTTACATCATCTATTTGGGATCTGGAGAGTCGGGGTAATAGAGTATAATTCAAATTGGAGCTGGACCATTACTTATCAATCTCTTTCTCATCGAATCATGAAGTCTCAAGAGTAGTTTGCTAGTTACTGCTGGACAGACTTATGTCCATCCTCAATACATTATAATTTAACCTCTTAAGTAGGGGTGTTCATTTAGTATCCAAACCGACCGATCCAAACAGATTTCAACGGTTTGGATACCGATCCAATAGTATTCCGGATTGGTTCGGATGTTAAAATGGCAAAACCGAGTGGTTTGGATCGGTTTATGGATTTGGTTGACGGATAACCGAACAAACCGAACCAAACCATGTATTGTTATTATATATATAAATATAAATGATAGGAATGATGAACGGTTGAGATTTAATAGTTAAGTTAGTTCCATGTTTGTTAATATCGTAACTTAATGCATGTGTAACAGAAGTAAATGACGTGGAGAGTTGTAGCTTAATTCAATAGTTAAGTTAGTTCCGCGTTTTTAAGTCGAAAGTGCGAAATTTTATATATGGTAAAATATCACAGGTGGTTCGGTTATCCAACCGATCCAAACCGTTCAAGCATAGTTCGGATCGGTAACCGAACCAAACCATGAGAGGATTGGTTCGGATTTAGATTTGAAAAAACCGAACCCTTCGGTTTGGACTTTGGATTGGCCGAAAAAGTCGGTTATCCAACCGATGTTCACCCCTACTCTTAAGTTTGTTAAGAGTCGGTTGGTGTTAGTTAGAGAGAGAGAGAACATTCTGTTTTTAATTGTTACAAAGTTGGTTAGAGATTGTTAAGAACTTTGAACACAAGAAGAATGTGAGTAAGAACACAACAAAACTGGACTTGAATGACTTACTTTATTAATGAACTACTTCGGCTATTTAACAACCATTACAAAACAGAAAAAGAGAAAAACTCGCAGGCCACGTAGGTAGCTACTGACTTGATAATCTAACTGATAAGAATTCAAATACTAACTACACTGCTCTAGAGAATAGGACTATCCTAGAAAATAGGTAACTTATTAATAAACTCCCAAAGTTTAAGGACTTTCATCTCTAACATACCCTCCCTTAAATTAAGCTGCATAACTTAGTTTACTTTTGGTGACTCACACACTCCCAAAAGACCCCGAAGTTTTTGAAATTGCTCCAGCTTTAATGGCTTTGTCAGAACATCAGCAATTTGCTCCTGTGAACCACAATGAACTAGTTGCACCACACCTTCTTTGGACAAATCTCTTAAGAAATGAAAACGTACTCCAACATGCTTGCTTCTTCCATACATCACTGCATTTTTGGACAATTTGAGTGTTGAGCTATTGTCACAGAAAATAGTTGTACAGTTATCACCTTCATAGCGAAGCATTTTAAGAACTTTTTTCATCCATATTGCTTGACACGCACACGATGCAGCAGCCACAAACTCAGCCTCTGTTGTAGATAAAGTTACAATAGGTTGCTTCCTAGATGACCAAGCTACTGCCCCCGAGCTCATCATGAATGCATACCCTAAAGTGCTTTTCCTGTCCTCCAAACACCCCGCATAATCACTATCGGTATACGCTGTCAAAACGTCACTTGCCTCCTTCTTATATAGAATACCAAAACCAACAGTCCCTTTCACATATCTTAACACCCTTTTTGCAGCCATAAGATGAAGTTCTGTAGGTTGAGACATGTATCTAGCAATCAAACTTACTACGTACATCAAGTCTGGGGGAGTAGAAGTTAAGTACATAAGACTCCCAACAAGCTGCTTATAGAAGGTGCCATCAACTTGAATCCCGCTCTCATCTTTCGAAATTTTGAACCCTGGAACTATAGGATTCAGTACTGCATTACTTTTTTCCATCCCAAACCTCTTGAGTATGTCCATTGCATATTTCTTTTGGCTGATAAAGATCCCTTCGTGCAATTGTTGCACTTCTAACCCAAGAAAGTATCTCATCTTCCCTAAGTCAGACATGTCAAACTCCTTCATCATTGAATCCTTGAACTCCCTCATCATTACATCATCGTTCCCCGTGTAAATTAAAACATCAACATACAAACTCACAATCAATAGTTTACCTCGGACATTTGTCTTGACAAAAAGCGTTTGCTCACTAGGACATTTCTCAAATCCCTCCCTTAAGAAATAAGCCTCAATGCGACTAAACCAAGCTCGAGGAGCTTGTTTTAGACCATATAAGGCTTTTCTTAGCTTATAAACTTTGTTGAGCTCATCTTTCTTTTCAAAACCTTTTGGTTTTTCAACATATACATCCTCCATTAATTCACCATGCAAGAATGCTGATTTGACATCAAGTTGATACACTTTCCAACTCTTTTGGGCAACAAAAGCAAGAATGATTCTCACCGTATCCATTCGAGCCACTGGTGCAAAAACTTCTGAATAGTCGACCCCATACTCTTGAATATAACCTTTGGCAACCAACCGAGCTTTGAACTTCTCCACCTCTCCATGTTCATTCAACTTTGTCTTGTAGACCCATTTTACTCCAATCCGCTTTGCTCCTTCAGGTAGGTCAGTGAGAACCCATGTTTCATTTTTTTCTATGGATTTGATCTCGGTCTCCATTGCTTTCCTCCAATCTGTGTTTCCGACGGCCTCTTCAAAACTCACAGGATCTGCATTGGTAAATAAAGCAAAGTCTAAACAGTTCACATCAACTAAACCTTCTGAAAGTCCTTCTCCACTCTCGTAGTCATCCATCCAAATTGGTGGCCTCCTATTTCTTGCTTCATCTGAACTTGAGCTTGAGGAAGATATCCCTGCATTTTCATCATCACCTACATCTTCACCAATCACTGCATCTATCTTCATTGTCAATCGGATTCTCAATCACCTTGTTCTGTGAAGAGGGGGGACAAAGAGCAGGATCTAATTCCCAGCAGGAGGATCCTCTCACTTCCCCCCATTCTAAGTCAACTAATACTTGTTCATAACTCTTGTCCCAATCCCACTTTCTCTTCTCTTCAAAGACAACGTCCCTACTAATCATTATCTTCTTCGTCATGGGATCATATATCCTGTAACCGTTTGACTCATCACTTATCCCCAAAAACACACCACTGGTACTCTTTTTCTCTAATTTTGTTCTCTTCGCATCAGGTACATGCACGTAACACACACATCCAAAGACTCTTAGATGTTCAACTGACGGCTTTACACCACTCCAGACTTCTTCTGGAGTTGTATCTTTCAAAGCCACAGTGGGACACCGATTCAGCACATAAACAGTCCACTTTACTGTTTCAGGCCAGAAAGACTTTGGAATCCCCTTCTCTGATAGTATGCATCTTACTGAATTCATCACCGTACGGTTCTTTCTTTCTGCAACTCCGTTCTGCTGAGGAGTATATGCAGCTGTTAGTTGCCTTCTAATTCCATTTTCTTTGCAAAAGTTTTTGAACTCAACTGATGTAAATTCCCCTCCTCGGTCTGTTCGTAGACATTTGATGGGAAGACCAGTTTCTTTCTCGACAAGTATCTCAAACAACTTGAAAACAGTGAATGTCTCTGACTTCTCACTTAGAAAATAAGACCAAGCTTTTCGACTATAATCATCAATTAGGCACATCATATACTTCTTTCCACTATTTGAAATTGGAGAAATTGGACCACATGAGTCAGCATGAATGAGTTCTAACCTTTGAGTTCTAACCTTTGAGTTGCTCTCCACATGCTCCTTTTTGGAATAGGTTCACGTTGTTGCTTGCCTTTCAAACAGTCAACACACACAACATCTGAAGTTGGAATTTGAGGTAACCCATGAACCATTTTCTTTCGTTGCAAGGTTTGTAATCCTGTGTTATTGATGTGACTGAGTCTGCAATGCCAGAGATGAGTGAGGTCGTGTGTTGTAGTGTTGAAGCAGATTTCTTGGTTTGACTCAGACAAAATTGGCTGGATTCTTGCTACCAAAACAAACATCCGATTGGTTGTCATCTCGGATTGAATGATAAGGCCTTTTTGTGGGGGATATATCTTACACTTCCCGGATTGAATGAGAATTGGAAGACCTGTAGTTGTCCTATGCTCAAAAGGTTGTTCTTCAATTCCGGTACATAAAATACATCACCAATAACACAATTAACTCCGTTTACCTCCAACTTGACATTCCCTTTTTTCCTGAAACCTTCATTCTTGTTTTGTTGCCTAATTTCACAGTATGTTGAAAGGATTCATTTAGCTCAGCGAATAGTACCTTGTTACCACACATGTGGTTGCTGCACCCCGAGTCCAAGAACCAGATTTCTTCTCTGCTTGCTCCAATGTCTTCAACATAGGCCATTAACAACATCTCTTCTTGCTCATCTAGTTCAATATAATTTGCTTGTTTATCCCAGCTGAGACATTCATATTGAAAGTGACCGAGTTTGTGATAACGGTAACACTCCACAATAGCCTTGTTGAATCCTTGCTGTCCTCTTCCTCTTCCTCTACCTCTACCTCTGAAACTACCTCTACCTCGATCTCCTTCGTTTCTCTCATCAATAGTCACCTTTAGAGCATGCTCTTCTCCACTATTCCCACCGCTATTTCTGTTGAACTTTTGCTCATGCACAACCAATGAACTTTGTAGTTCAGCGATTGTGAGTGAGTCGATATCCTTGGATTCTTTAATTGAAACGACCATATAGTTGTATTTCTCAGTAAGAGTCCTGAGAATCTTTTCCACAGCAGTGACATCCTTCATGTCCTCCCCATTGCTTCTCATCTTATTTGACATATCATAACTCGAGCAAAATACTCAGTGATGGTTTCACCCACCTTCATCTCCATGATCTCCCAATCTCTTCTCAATGATTGAAGGGCTGCTCGCTTCACCCTAGCGTTGCCCGTATACTTCTTTTTCCTTGAGTCCCATATATCCTTCAAGGCACGCTTCTCCATAATCTGCTCCAAAATTGTCCTGTCAATGGCTCGAAACAGGTAATTCTTTATTTTCTGGTCTTTCTGCTCCACTTCTTCCAATTGTTTTTGTTGTGCCTCTGACAGCTCTACTCCTGCTTGTGGTTCAGCATAACCTGTCTGAACCAGCTTCCAAAATCCCTTAGACCTCAACAGATTTTCCATGAGCATTGCCCAATGGTCATAGTGCCCATTGAAGTGTGGTATGGCAGGCTGCGTCGAATCTTTCTCTTCACTCATCTCTTTCCTTTTTCAAGTCACTCAAGAAGACGACAACTCTCCTTTCTCAGGCCTTGGTTGAATGTAGCTCTGATACCAGAATGTTAAGAACTTTGAACACAAGAATGTGAGTAAGAACACAACAAAACTGGACTTGAATGACTTACTTTATTAGTGAACTACTTCGGTTATTTAACAACCATTACAAAACAGAAAAAGAGAAAAACTCGCAGGCCACGTAGGTAGCTACTGACTTGATAATCTAACTGATAAGAATTCAAATACTAACTACACTACTCTAGAGAATAGGACTATCCTAGAGAATAGGTAACTTATTAACAAACTCCCAAAGTTTAAGGACTTTCATCTCTAACAGAGATTGTCTATATATATTTGTAATCATCTCAAATTCAAACTAATCAGAATCAGTTTCACTATGGTATCGGAGCCATTTGCGCTCATCTCTGAAATTCTTGTTTCTACTTTTTCTCCCTAAAATTTTCAATCTTCATCTTCTTCATCTTTCTCAATCTTTTTCATTTTTGAATCTTGATCTTCCTTTCTTCTAATTCCTGTCTCTCAACTTGAAATCCAACAATGTATCATCCAAAAATCACTTCTCTGTCCATCAATTCTATGGGAAATGTTATCCCAATCAAGCTTCAAAGTGACAACTATCTCGCTTGGAGAGGCACATTCATGAACCATATGTTAAGAATACAATTGACGGGTTTTCTTGATGAGAAACCCAGAAGAAACTGATTTCAATTTTCTGACAATTCTTGGTAGTACAATATAGAAACTTTACAAAGATAAAATAATAAACAAGGAAAATATATGTAGTATAATGGTAACTATTCAAATTAGTATATTCTTCATATCTAGATTATAGCAAATACTATAATAGAGAATATTTCAAGTCTGTATATTCTCCTTATTAAGAGTGATTGTAATTGATTCAATCAACATCAAGATTTTCTGTGATTGAATCAATCAAATCTTTCCTATTAACACGCCCCCTCGATCCAAGCAGGCATGGGCACACAGTTAGCTTGGAGCGCAAGAGAGAAAATCTATCCTTGCTAAGTGGTTTAGTGAAGATGTCAGCAATTTGATCTTTAGAAGGGACAAATCGAACATCAAGTAATTTTTCGGCGACTCTTTCTCGAACGAAATGATAATCGATTTCAATATGCTTCGTTCGACCATGGAAGACCGGATTCATAGCAAGATAGGTTGCTCCAATATTATCACACCATAAGACAGATGGGGTGATAATAGGTGCTCGAAGTTCCTTTAGAAGATATTCAATCCACATAAGTTCAGCGGTAGCAATAGCTAGCCCTCGATATTCAGCTTTGGTGCTAGATTTAGAGACAGTGTTTTGCTTCTTAGCACTCCAAGAGATGATGTTATTAGCTAAGAAAACACAATAGCCACTAGTCGATCGACGATCGGGGGGGTCACCTGCCCAATCAGCATCAGTATATGTTGAAAAAGATAACTGCAATGATGGTGTTAGTTGGAGAAGAATACCAAATGTAGAGGTTTGATGGAGATAACGAAGAATACGCTTGACCATAGCAAAATGAGCCTCAGTTGGTTCATGCATAAATTGACAAACCTTATTAACGGCGTAAGCTAATTCGGGTCGACTGAATGTAAGATATTGTAAGCCCCTAACCAAACTGCGATAGATAGTGGGACCAGTTAGTCTTGGACTCCTTGTTGATTCAGTGAGAGCATTAGTGTTGATAGATGTCCCAACAAGTTTGGCTCCTTCCATATTTGCCCTTATTAGTAAATCTTCTATGTATCGCTTTTGAGAAAGAAAAAGACCATTAGGAACACGAGTAACTTCAATACCCAAAAAGAACGACAGATCATCGAGATCTTTTATGGCAAACTCTTTCTGAAGAAGAGAAACAATATTTGAAATACAAATAGAAGTTGAGGCTGTCAAAATAATATCATCAAGATAAACTAAAAGATAAATAATCCTTCAGAAGATCGTCGAATGAAAAGTGATGTGTCTGATTTGGAAATAAGAAATCCAATATTTTGAAGAAAAACACTTATGGTGATACCAAGCCCGAGGTGCCTGTTTAAGGCCATAAAGTGAGCGATGGAGTCTGCACACATGGTTGGGATAACGTCAGTCAACATATCCCGGTGGTTGCTTCATAAAGACCTCCTCTTCTAAAAATCCATGTAAGAACGCATTTTGGACATCAAGTTGATGAATATGCCATTTGTAAGTGAGCGTCAAAGTAAGAGTAATGCGAATTGTGCATGGTTTAACAACAGGGCTGAAAACCTCACCGTAATCGATACCTTCTTGTTGGTTGAAGCCCTTTGCAACTAAACGAGCTTTATGGCGCTCAATAGACCTATCTACCTTTTGTTTGATCCGATAAACCCATTTACAACCTACCAAATTAATATTCAATGGAGGGGGAACCAAAGATCAAGTACCATTTCTCATAAGTGCATTAATTTGTTCTTCCATCACACATCTCCACACTGGATCTAAATTAGCCTGTGTAAAACATGTGGGCTCAAACAAATCATCAGTGACTAAAGCATGTTTTGAGGCCATAAGAACCTTAGGTTTACAAATACCAGACTTACCACGACTAACCATAGAATGGTCATTCCTGGCAACAGGTTTATCGGGTAAAGGGATAATAGGATTGGGTGGTTGTAAAGATGGAGGTTGTGGGTGAGTTCCATGAGAACGTGGACCAGTGGGAACAGGAGGAAGTTGGGTACGTAAGTCTAATATGGGTTGGGCATGGGTAGTGGGCTGACTAGTTACAGTTGAGAGTGGGGTGGTGAAGTTTTAGTGTGGTTCAATAGGTTGGGTAGGGGCAGCGGTATGGTCTAAAGGGAGGTGAGTGATAGGGTTAGAAGTGATAGGTATGAAAGTGGTGCTTACCTGTGAAGAATGCAACGGAGGAGTAGATCTGATGGAGGATTGAAATGGGAAAGAGCTTTCGTCAAATACCTCATGTCGAGAGATATAAAGCCTGCCATTAGGTATATGAAAACACTTATACCTTTATGGGATGAACAATAGCCAAGAAAAACACAAGGTGATGATCGAGGTTCAAGTTTATGAGATCGATAAGCTCGAAGATGCGGAAAACATAAACAACTAAATGTTTTTAAAGAAAGGTAATCAGGAATTCGATTAAAAAGAATTTCATATGGCAATTTGAAACCTGTTGGAGAAGAAGGAACACGATTCATTAAAAAACATGCAGTTGAGAACGGGTCATACCAAAAAGTAGGGGGGATTGAGGCAGTAGACATTAGAGTTAAACCGGCTTCAACAATATGCCTATGTCGGCGTTCTATTTGACCATTTTGTTCAGATGTATGTGGGCACGAAAAGTGATGCACTGTACCATCGTTTTGTAAAACTGATGTGATCTTTTTGTATTCACCTCCATTATCAGACTGAAAAACTTTAATCTTTGTATTAAATAAGTTTTCCACCTATTTTGAAAATACCAAAAATATAGCAAGAGCATCAGATTTTGCATGCATGGGATAAATCCACGTAAACCAACTAAAAACATCAATAAATAAGATATGATAACGATAACCTTCATTAGAAATGACGGGTGATGGTTCCCAAACATCTGAAACAAATAAATCTAAATGGCTCGAATAAACTGACGTACTTGAAGTAAATGATAACTTATGACTTTTATTCTCATGACAAGAAGAGCAAAAAGAAAAAGTACCAGTAGAAATAGGTTAATTATGATTGGAAATGACTGTTTTGACAGTTTGCACTATTGGATGCCTAAGACGATTGTGGCAAGTCTGGATGGATGTGCGTTCACCTAGTATTGCAAATACAGGTTTATTTTGACTAGAGTAAAGATAGTAAAGATCTCCTTCAGTCTTTCCTCGAAGAACTACCTCCCTCGTTGCTTTGTCCTTCACAAGGCAAAAATCAGAATGAAATCCAAAAAATACCTTATTATCACAAAAAAATCGAGATAGAGATAGAAGATAGTAGAGGTTTCGGGAACACAAAGAACTTTGTTTTGAAGGAACTTGCGAAAAGGGGTAGGTAAGTATGACGTACCAACATGAAAAATTTGGAGGTTTTCACCATTTCCTACAGAAACTTGTTCCTGTCCATGGTAATCAGATTTATGGGTGAGATTAGAGATATTATTAGTCATATGGTTGGATGCTCTCGCGTCAGGAAGCCAGTCATAAGTGTATACCGATGGATCAGGTCTAGCAACATAAGTTGTTAGTTGTTGATTGCGAGATGGTTGTGATTTTGGAGGCTTAAATTTGCGATCAAAGCGATTCCAACAATCTTGAGCTTTGTGATATGGTTTGTCACAAAGTTGACAAACAATAGGAGTGTCATCGTTTTGTTGAAGAGATAATGAATGGAAGTTACCATTTTTCAGATGAGTAGACCGACCATTGGATGGTTGATTTGTTTTCCCATATCGTGCTACATTACCCTGTGGATGAGAAAGTACACTATTATGTGCTTCTATACGCAACTCAAAAGTTAGCAAAAATGATTCAAAATCTGCCAAAGAGTAAGCCTGCATAGTAGTTGTTAGAGAATCAACAATAGGATCATAAGCAGTATCTAAACCATCAGGTATACAATGTTGAAGTTCAACATTTGAAATTGCATTATCAGATGCTGTTAGAGTGTCAGCCAATTGTTTTGCATGGGTGAGATACTCCCTCACAGGGCGAGATCCCTTTTTGATACCTTGAAGTTCACGTTTGATGTGAAACAGATTGGCGTGTGATTTGGATGCAAAAAGTTGATCAAGTGTCTTCCAAACTTCAGCTGAAGATTGACAATGAACAACTTGTGATAAAATCGGATCGGAGAGTGATGCCAAAAGCATGCTTAAAAGAAGCTTATCTTGTCGATTCCACGAAATAGAAGATGGATTTACAGATCCATCCATTAGAAATTCAGTAGGAGTGTTATTATTAGTGATAAAAACTTCAAGATTGTGTCCTTGAAAAAAAAGCATGAATTGGGCACGCCATAAAAAAAAATTTGAACGATCGAGTTTAACCGTAACATTAGAAGTAGGCAAACTAATTTGGAGATTTGAATTGGTTGTATGTGAAAAAGTAGATTGATTATTGGTTCCAACATTGGAATCAGTTGGCTTTGAGGATACCATGTTAAGAATACAACTGAGGGGTTTTCTCGATGAGAAACCCAGAAGAATCTGATTTCAATTTATAGACAATTCTTGGTAGTACAATATAGAAACTTTACAAAGATAAAATAATATACAAAGAAAATATATGTAGTATAACGGTAACTATTTAAATTAGTATATTCTCCATATCTAGATTATAGCAAATACTGTAATAGAGAATAAAGAATATTTCAAGTCCGTATATTCTCCTTATTAAGAGTGATTGTAATTGATTCAATCAACATCAAGATTTTTTGTGATTAACACTATAAAAACCAGCCTCTCCTACTTTTTTCTTTTTTCAAAGCTTAGTTATGTACTTGTAACATTCGATTTGCACGTAATGAGTTGTTATGATTTCTCGAAAGGATTAGGGTGAACCCATTTTTCCAAATCAATTTCTTTCTCTGTGTTCGAATTGAATTGTCTTTGAAATGTATAGATTATAATGGAATAATCAAACTGCAGGAAAATCGTAATTCAAAATACATACATGATGAAGAAACACATCGAGGGTACAAAACTATTTGGTTTATAGATTAAGATTTCTCATTTCTTTATTCTTCTTAAACTTTTTGTTTTTTGTTGGTGTTGATTAGATGTCTAGAAAGAGGAGCTCATTACTTCCTGAAACCCTTGGATATATATAAAATGGAATTCCTTAAACAAGAATTTCTTCGTGTCGAATTTGAAAGGCAAGAAGCTATTGAAGAAGCTCGAAGACAAAAAGCTCAAAGACAAGAAGCTCAAAGACATTTGTGATGGAAAATTCAATACTTATGCATATAAATAACAAAACACAAGTAATGAAATTAAACCAAGATCTCTATTTGATGAATTAAAGAGATGTAAAAATTTCAGGTACTTACCCGAATCCATAGCTTGAAGATACATTAGATTTCCTTGTTACCCCTAAGATTTGGACAAAATCTTCTAAACCTTGAGAATGGACGTTGTTTCTGATTTCTCAAAAATGGGAGTTGGGAAAATCACGTCTCTTTTTTCTGGTTTAGGGATTTGCCCTGAATAATATGGGAACTGCCTAGGTAGTTACTAGCAGTTACCCAAGTAATTATTAAAGAGCCCATTATTCTTTGATAATTACTTTTAAGGGCTCTACACATGACATATTGCCAATACGCTCCCCACACTTCAAACTGATATTTTATGGTCCATAATGTATAAATTAATTAGATCACATTTTGGGACCCTTAAGTGAAATAACATGTATTATGTAATTAATACATATATTAGTCCACATTAGTCATTAGTATCAAAAATACTAACAATCTCCCACTTGGACTTTATATGTTTCCCGAATTTCATAATACAAGAACCTTAGTGTGCACAAAAATTGTTATTTCACGACTTCAAATATCACGTACAATCTGGTTCATTAACCACATTAGCAAGGGATCAAAACGGCGTTCGTCGCATTAGTTCATGACTAAACCTTTAATGGTCACATTACTAACATGATTAACAACATAGATCAAGTGTGGATGTGTAGCATGGAAATTGCATGCAATTGTGATCTAAAACATGTCTATTTCCAACTAATCCAGTGACTCCACAGAGTCCAACTTTCTCCCAATGATGTCCTCAATAGAAAGTTGATATCCTTATGTTCAGAGTACCAAATATAATACATAATTTTTGAAACTACGTAAGGTCAATACAAGAAACCAAACATTTCCAATGAGCACAACCAATTGGATCCAAAAAATTAAGACAACAAACTCCCACTAATCAATGGGATCCTAGAATCCCGATATAAACCACATACTTGCTGAAAAACTTTAGGCGGTAAATCTTTAGTGAGTGGTTCACCATATTGGAGTTTGTGTCAATGTGCTCAATGGATACCAAAAGACTCTGAACGTTACCTTTTACCGCAAGGTACTACATACCAATGTATTTGGACTTTGAAAAGCTTTTGTTGTTATTTAAGTACAACTCAGCTGCCTAATCGTCATGTTAGATCCTCATTGGTCGTTTTGCGTATCCGACCACATTCTAACTTAAAGACAAAATTTCAAAGCCAAATTGCATGATTGATGCTTGAAAGCATGTTAAGAACTCTGCTTTCATGGTCGAGAAGGTCATAGGGATTGTTTTACACTTTCCAGTAATTAAGCCTTTCAACCACCACAAAAATGTAACCTGATCTGGATTTCTTATGACAAAGATATCCAGCAAATCCGTATCGGAGCAACCTATGATCTCTCTATGATCGGTTCTCCTCAAAAGTGAGCATGTAATCTTTCGCTCTTTTGCAGTTATCACATAACCCGTTGGATGACCTTTCAACGGTCTAGGCTTGGGTTACTTGGATATCTACCCAACATTCCTTCAACAAGTGTCAAATCCGAACATGTACAAACTTGTGCATGCATGAGACTTCCAACCACAAACGAGTTTGGGATTGTCTCAGTTTCCTTCTCAAGATTGAACTTCACAAGTTGGAGCAAACTAAACTTGCCGTCATTATTCACTGACGTATCTCCTAGCGAATATTTTTGGATGCCATAGAGAAATTTACGATATAGGCCTTTTGGGAAAGACCAAGAGTGTCCTTAGGGTGATCTTGGTCTATCTGGATACCCAAAACATAAGAAGCATTTCCAAGGTCTTTCATTTTAAATTCGCTTGAGAGAAAGCCCTTGGTCTAATGCTACAATCCTATATCAGTGTTCGCTAGTAGAACCACACCTACATATAGTTCTAGGATCATAAATCCACTCCCACTGATCTTGAGATATATGCACTGATCGATGATATTTTCCTCATAGAACCGAAAGAGGAATGACCTCATCAAAATTTTGGTACAATTTATTTGACTTAAAGAATACTTCGTAAAGCCAGGCGAGAATACCTCTTCGAAGTTTAATCCTCCCTTATGAGTAAAGTCATTGACGACTAGACGTGCTTTATATCTTTCGATGTTACCTTTTGAGTCTTTTTTGGTTTCGTAAATTCATTTACTACCAATTGATCTCACCCTAGAGGTAACTCGACAAGATCCTAATGTTAATGTCGTCCATAGACTTCAACTCTCCTTTCATGACCTCAATCCAGTCATCAAATTTTTGAGCTCATTTTGACTTCACTAGGAGAAGTTAAATACTTCAAACCTTAAGTCATAATTGTGCTCATTAAGATAGACAACAAAGTCATAGTGGATCTTCTAAGTGTTTCCTTAATTCAAGGTCGTTAATGTCAACCATAATCTCTCTAGCTATTCCTCTGTTTCTTTTAGAGGTTCTTTATTAACTAGTACGAGAAAAGGTTGTTCACTAAATGTGGGATTAACCAACATGGTTGTATCTGATTAAATACTTTAATTCACAGGCTGAACAATAATTGTATCAAAAAAAAAATTTAGTTATTGTCAGTCGTGACTTTAAGACGAATATTTGCATACTCATCTTCAAACACAATCTCTTTATTTTGATTACTCCCACTGTAATTAACATCCTCGACGAACATGAGTTTCTTGATTAAAAGAAGGGTTGTTTGAGCGATCAAACTGCTTCCAGTAAAGGTATTCCTAATGCCATGAGTCATTATTGAAGCAGACAAGACAATGTTTGTCATTCCACGATACCTAAGGGAATGAACCCCAAATATCTTTGCCTGACTCCACATTCGCCTTTATGGTGTTTGATTATATATCTTTAATCAATTTAAGTACTATAATCCACAATATTAGAATTTAGAGAAACACTAAATGATCTATTTCAATCGAACAATTAAAACCAAATTTGTCCAAAAGGAAATAGAAATTAGTTCCGTCTGAATGACGGTACATGAAAAGTTTCTTCTAAATTCAAATAACAATCAGTACATAATTGAACAACAAATAAAACAAACACCGATTGCTTCCACTGCAAGGTTGTTCTACAGCCCACAAAGATGTATCTTTCGCCATCAATCGGCTTTCAATAGTGGAGGCAAACCTTTCTTAGCACGCCAAGCGGCGTATTCATAACACATTTTCTTCACGATACCAGTCCTTTTGCAAAAGAAACAGGAATGCCTTGAATCTAAATTTCTTTTGCCTTTGACTTGTGAAGTTATTGTGTTTGCTATACCTTTATCCTTCTTTTGCTTATCCAGCCTTTTTACTCCTGAAGTTGATGCTAGGTGAGCACTTTCTGTCTTTTCCTGGTTAATCTTATCTTCTTCCTGAACACAATGTGCAATGAGCTCATTCAAGCTCCACTTCTCCTTTTGAGAATTATAGGAGATCTTAAGTGTGTTATACTGAACAGGAAGAGATATGAGGACCAAATGAACAAGTATGTCTTCAGACAATACAAGTCTTAGTTCCCTGAGTTTGGTCACCAGGTTAGACATATTCATAATGTACTCCCGTATGTTCCCCTTAACGTTATACCGCATGGTGACAAGCTTAGATAATGTAGTGCTTGTCTCCACTTTCCCACTCGCTGAAAAGCGATAAGAGAGTTGCTTGAGGAACTCCTTAGCACTCGCCTTAGTCAGTCCACTGCTTATCGAGTTTGGAATTGAGTTTTGCATGATCATCAGGCTCATCCGATCAGATCTCTCCCATTTTTCCATAACAACCTTCTGTTCTGTAGTACTTAAGCTGGACAGAGGCATTGGGCGATCCATCCTAAGAGCAATGTCAAGATCCATGCAACCAAGCACAGTCATCACGTGCTTCTTCCATTTCTTAAAGTTAATGCCGTTAAGCACCGGAATGTTGTTTATGTTGGCAGATATATATGATACTAAATACAAAAGACAATAAAACACACATGCTCATATTAGAGTTCAATAAAATCATGCATAAAAATTAGCAATTAACCAAATATTGCAATTTGTGGGCCCATTTCAAGATATCAAGTGTAACATTACTATCTAGTCTTTGGACAGAGATAATAACTTACTAGTGATACTCTCTGATATTGATACAAGATCTGCCAAGTGTTGTGCCTTTCTTTGGACCGACACAATACTCGCATGACACCTAAATATATCACATATCTTAGTCATAAGGCAATTTAAGGCTTCCCTTAGACCTGTCAAAGTAACCTTCCTTTGGGCCGATCACTTCACATGGACTAAGACATGTTTATCTACACCAACTATGGTATTTTACCCGACAGAGGTCACTTTGGCGACATGTCAGTTCAATCCCATAATTAATGCAATAACCATCTAAGTTCTTGACAAAAATTAAAATCATAATATTTTGTGCAAGATTAATCAATAGCCTAACCTTATGTTTAATGATTATTGACATATAATCACTTAATCATGTTTCTTATTACTTATTAAGCATATATCAACATAGATATTAAATCCACTAAAGGTTGATAATTCAAAGTACACATATGCATGAAATCATCGTCAAATTACCATAATTAACGCTAAACCAAAAATCATATGTGCATTATTTAGTAGTAGAAACATGTTGTGGTGCCTTCAAACACCCAATTAAGGCACTCAACAATAACTCACAATTCATATATTACAAATAAAATAAGTGCATTGACGTGAGATACATACATTACTCCAAAATGAGTAATTAGAGGTCTACAAGTGCCCAAATATGATGTTGTATGCATCCAAAATTTCTGTTATGAGCACCCAAACTAACTACTAAAGGCACCAAAAACGATTAACACCAAGTGCTACAGGCGCCCAAAACTATAGGCACCCTACAATTGCTATAGGCACCCAACCAGTGGAATCAGCCTGTCACACCCTACTGCTATAGGCACCCTACAAATGCTATAGTCACCCAACTAGTTCCTCTAGGCATCCTCGGTAATTGTTATGGGCGCCCACACTGGAAACTACTTTATTTATTGTCCGATATATATATATATATGATAACGTTTAATACCTCCAGTATCTAAAGCAATTGTAATGGTATCAAAATTTCTCTAAACAAATTTGATTTAGTGAAAAAATAACCATGTTAGGAGGAATTAATTGATACCCAATTATCTCTCTAAACAACCGAATAAGAGAGATTATAGAATGGAGAAATTAAAATCTAATCAATATTTCTCTGACCCAAAATAGTTGAACCCAAAATAGTTGACAGAATCTTACAAAAAATAAAATTATACTAACCAATATTTTCTCTGTAAATAACCTAATCAGAGAAATAAAACTTAAAATTGGTTATGGTGTAATCTGCCAAAAATATCTGTTAACTAATGAAACATTCAACGCATAAATGATGGGAGATGAAATTAAGGAAATAATAACTACTTATATTTTATCTCTCCCAACAGAAACCGAAGAAGATAATCCAACAGAGAATTCATAAGAATATCATCTACCCAAATATCTCTCAACTACCCAAATATTCAAACAGAGAGATTAGGGGAGAGGAATAGGGGGAAATAACTACGATCTCTATTATTCCTCCATAACCAACCGAATCACAGAAGATAGCATTCAAGATCTTTATTATTATAAAATAAAGGTAGTTACTGATATTCTTTAAATCTCCCAAATATTTGCAGAAATAAACAGATTTAGGGATAATCTAAAAGCAAAAAAGTTTCTCACGAAATATCTTAAACATCACAAACATGGTGAACTGAACACATAAAACCATCTCAAAATTCATACAAATAGTGGCTCTGATACCACTTGATGGAAAATTCAATACTTATGCATATAAATAACAAAACACAAGTAATGAAATTAAACCAAGATCTCTATTTGATGAATTAAAGAGATGTAAAAAAAATTCAGGTACTTACCCGAATCCATAGCTTGAAGATACATTAGATTTCCTTGTTACCCCTAAGATTTGGACAAAATCTTCTAAACCTTGAGAATGGACGTTGTTTCTGATTTCTCAAAAATGGGAGTTGGGAAAATCACGTCTCTTTTTTCTGGTTTAGGGATTTGCCCTGAATAATATGGGAACTGCCTAGGTAGTTACTAGCAGTTACCCAAGTAATTATTAAAGAGCCCATTATTCTTTGATAATTACTTTTAAGGGCTCTACACATGACATATTGCCAATACGCTCCCCACACTTCAAACTGATATTTTATGGTCCATAATGTATAAATTAATTAGATCACATTTTGGGACCCTTAAGTGAAATAACATGTATTATGTAATTAATACATATATTAGTCCACATTAGTCATTAGTATCAAAAATACTAACAATTTGGAGTCAAACAAAAGGAAGAGGAAAAGATGTACTAGTAAACTTTGATTATGTTTAGTTTTTCTCATAATACAAAGGTTTCCCAATAAAGAGATGATCAATTGACTTACACTACTACAGTACTGCTACTGTTTTTTCTTTTTCTTGTTTTGTAGTAGAGGCACATTTCATGAACCATAAAAACTTGATTAGATCTTGTTGTTTTCCGGAGGAGGGATTCCTCTTCCGGATCTTCCTCTTTGTTAGATTGCATTATCTTATTAGATCTATAATAAGAGAATCGGGAAAATATTGCATTACGTCCACCATTCCCCTCCGATTTTTTCTAGGATTTGGTAAACCCTAATAATTGGAATGTCGCTCAAAACCTTCAAGAACTAGATCGAAGCGAAGATAAACACAATAATTGTGATTTTGTGATTGAAGGAGATGAATATTTTTATGGTGGTGATGATGCGAAAGCCGAAGAATTCACAGCCCAATTTTATGAACTAAGGAGGCTTCAACAGTTGGATTTGATAGGCAGAAACATGGGAGAGAAAGAAAAAAGATAGTACTACCCAGGAACAGTTTGACATATTAAGCAGAAATTTTCTCCCTCAATTGGAGAAATCCAGCGATGAAGCCATCTAGAATGTGTCTAATTGGAAGAAGAAGAACAATGAAGAAAGATGAAAGATGGGGTTGATGACTCTTTTAGAAATTCTAGACCTAACTTTGTTTGATTTGTATAACTATATGGATGACTACTATCTTTGTTTTGGAAAATCCAATTTGGGTGTACAATTGGATCAAACTGATGCATTAGAAGAGAAAACGAGGCCAAGTTCAGTTCCCCTGTGGTGGTGGTTCTCCGGTGATGGGGGCGGTTCTCCGACGATGAAGATGGTTTTCCGATGATGAAAACGGTTTTTCCGGTGACGGCGACGACTTTCCGGTGAAGACTACAGTGGTTATTTTAGTATTTGTTTTTGTATTAGTATTACTTTTTGTCGACCTTTAAGGTCTTCTCATTCACGACCTTTAGGGTCTTCTCATTCTCGACCTTTAGGGTCATTTTATTGAGTTTGTGTCTAGTCCCATTTCTTTCTCTTCATGAGGCACTCTGCGTTTAAAGGTATGTAACTCTCATGAAGTTTTCATAGGAGAGAAATAAGAATGATGTATCATCCATGTAAACAATGTGATTTTGTCACTTATTAATGGAAATGGTTCCCTTGACTTCAAAAAAAAAAAACCAGCCTCTCGTGCTTTTTTCTTTTTCGAAGATGAGTTTGTACTTGTAATATTCGTTTTTTCTTTTGGAAGATTTGTCATATTTTAGTTTGGCCGCAGCTGTGAAAAATTTAAGCTTTTCTATTTATTGTAATAATTTTTCGACAAGCCAGGAACTAGGAGTTAGAATATTACTATAAGCACTTTTTATGTTTTAATTGGAGTATTTATGTGGTTCTCATTGGCTCGGGGATCAAACTTTGGCTCAACCATCATAGTGTTATCCGAAGATTCGCCTACTCAGTCTTTGTTTATCAAACAGAGAGAAGGCAGAAAATTGTTGCAAGAATAACCAATAGAAAGTACAAACAAGAAAGTCGAAAGTTTTGAAGTATCCTATGCCTAGTAATGCCTCAAATTGTTTAAAGCTTCAGCGATTAAGCCCAATGTTACCAAATACTCTACCTCACTAGATCTCTTGTATTGTTTTAGGGTGGGTTCGCGATCCAATACTATAAATTTCGCGTACCAGAGATTTTCGCTTTAATTTTCCTTGTGGGATTAACCCATTGAAGTATTTTTTTTTTTTTGAGATTTCCACGATGGGGTTTGGTATTTGAACATAATGATGATCCTTTCTTTGGGTTGATATAGTATCTCTTAAGCTGCAATTATTCCTCTCCATGCAAAAGGATTCAAGATGACGACTTGGCTAATGAAGGTCTTCGTGTCCTTAACTATCTATCTTCGGGCAATTGACTTCAATTACAGGCGTAACACCAGTAGTTGGTTGTAAAACAACATTCGAGTAACTTTTCCCTAAATATGTCAACCAAGAAGATTGAAAAGACACTAGTTTAAGTAATTCTTGATTCACCCCAAACAGACTTTAACTAACACTTTCTTGATCCTATACAGTGAGGCCTACTTTGCTTTCTATGCTCATGTCTTTTGATCAAAGATGGGTCATCACTTCAAAACTAGTGTTGACCCAAATTCGTACCCTTTGACTATTGTCCATATCTCAAATAACGGTTTTAGGTTGACCATTAACTACCAAACCCTAACTGAAATTCACTGATTCTGTTTTAAGTAACAGAAAATTTATCTTCTCAAGTTCTTGAATTCCAATTCTTGGGGTTTTTGAGTAGTATAAATAGGTTCACTAATCTCATTTATATCCACCCAAAGGCTAAACCATCTCTCAGATCAGACTTTCTCTTTGTTCTTCCTTTGTTTCCATTGTTCTTGAGATTAACACCTTGTTTTTCTCTCTAAAACTCAAAATGGCTTCTGAAACTCTTGCCAATATCATTGTTGTAACTCCCACTTTTGATGAGGAATTGGCATCCACAACTTATAAAATCATCGCAGATCAATTCACCGGTATCGTCTCTCTCTCTCTCTCTTTCTTTTTCTCTCTCCCCCTTCTTGTCTCTCTATCTCTAATGTTCCAATCATTTTCGCAGTAATTTGTGCTCATTGGTATCAGTATGAAACTAGTGCTCTTAGACATCTAGAAATTTGGGCTCACAGACAACTATCCCCATACCCAGGGGCGCCACAAGTATGATTTTCTTCATTAATTCTTGTAAAATTCTTTGCTTCATTCTTGATAACCAGTTCTTCTTTCTCATTAACAGGGACAGGAAATCCTTCTGCTGATTACGGAATTCGACTTATACGATATGACTTGTTATGAATTTCTCCAAAAGATTAGGGTAAACCCAATTTTTCCTATCAATTTGTTTCTCTGTTTTCGAATTGATTTGTCTTTGAAGTCCATGTTCAAATTGCAGGAAAATCCTTGTTCAAAATACATACATGTTATCGTAATGGATTCTGTTTATGTTGAAGAAAAACTTAGAAGGTACAACAATTTTGATTTTGAGTTCAAGATTACCCAAGTTGTCTGTTCTTCTTAAATTTTGATTTTTGTTGTAAATTAGATGTGAAGAAGAAGGAGCTCATTACAATAGGAAACCCATGGATTCATCTAAAATGGAAAGCTTTATAGAAGAAGTATCTCGTGTTGAATTGGAAAGACAAGTAGCTCTTAGTATTGGAGCTCAAAGACAACCATCTCTTCGTGTTGATGTTCAAAGACGAGAAGCTCATCGTATTGAAGCTCAAAGACAACTTGATTCAAATAAAAGGAAGAGGAAAAGATGTAGTAACCTTTGATTTTCTCATAACACAAGATTTCCCGATAGAGAGATGATTGATCGACTTACACCACTAGTCATATTTTAGTTTAACAATTCGATTATGTAGTCGAAGGACATTGGGGAACTTTTCTATACCCATCATTAGCTAGAGATTTGAACTCCTATAGCCGAAAAAAAAAAAATCAAACTTGTAGCAATTGTTGGTTTTAGGTTTTTGAGTCACCTACATTTTGCCAGTATCTTGGGTGTGTAGTTACTTTTCATGTACTATATCTTTTGGATTCATGTCCACTTCATATATATCTAGTTATGTGCAATTGTTATAACCAATAATACATTTATTGCTTAAAGAGTAAAGATGAAAGAATGATTAATAATTTTTATTTGGAGAAATTTAAAATCTTAATAATTTTTTATGTACTTAAGCGGGGATCAATCAATTTAGACATCTAACCGGATAAATAGAAATTTGTCCAATTAGGTTGGTATGAGAACCTAGGATGTTGAGGACAAGCTGCCGATTCAGTCAAAAATTGGGATACAAAGAGAACAGTCGGGAGTAGTCGAAGATTTTTACAACATTGTCCTCAATGATAACTAGGAACTATTTTCTTACCTAAAAAGTCCCATTACTCTTTTGTCTTAAAACATATAATCGAAAGACTATTTTGATTATCATAACTGTCTAGAAGAGTTTCCAAGTACACACACCATGGATCTTTAAGACATATATGGAATGTAATTATCACAAGAAAAATGACGCATCCTGGCCACGGTACTTCGCCAGTCCAGGCCTACTGATGGAAAGTTGAATAAGTGCATTATCACAATAGGTTGGAAAAAGTTAGTTTTGGCTAAACTCTTGTTTGGGCCTTAGTGCTCCTCAAGCGATGTACTATCATAATCCTTGCCCTTGGATAGGGGTCGATCCAAGAGTATTGTTCTTGGCGAAGACTCCACGACTCCACTCAAAAGGGTTAGGTATCTACACTTGAGCAGACACATATAATTTAGGCTCTAGACGCTTGAGGAAGCCCTTGGATAGGGGTCGATCCAGGAGTATTGTTCTTGGAGTAGTCGAAGATTTTTACAACATTGTCCTCGATGATAACTAGGAAGTATTTTTTTACCTAAAAGGTCCCATTACTCTTCTGTCTTAAAACATATAATCGAAAGACTATTTTGATTATCATAACTGTCTAGAAGAGTTTCCAAGTACACACACCACGGATCTTTAAGACATATATTGAATGTAATTATCACAAGAAAAATGACGCATCCTGGCCAGGGTACTTGGCCAGTCCAGGCCTAGTGACGGAAAGTTAAATAAGTGCATTATCACAATAGGTTGGACTAAAAAGTTAGTTTTGGCTAAACTCTTGTTTTGGGCCTTAGCGCTTCCTCAAGGCGCTTCCTCAAGCGATGTACTATCATAATCCCTTACCCTTGGATAGGGGTCGATACAGGAGTATTGTTCTTGGTGAAGACTCCACGACTCCACTCAAAAGGGTTAGGTATTTACTACACTTGAGCATACGCATATAACCTAGGCTCTAGACGCTTCCACGGCCTCATTGATCCACCATCTTTCTATGGTCTTGTCTCTTAGTTTTCTGTCATCTTTTTTTTCTTAAAGCTTTAGATTTATGTGAGTCAAATGGTCACTCAAAGTCAAGGTTAGTTAGGTCTTAACCTATCTCTTTAAAAGAACTCGCCGGACTTTCTCTCACTTCTTCATTCATGAATTCCCCTTTTTGTCATCTTGACCAAAATTTGCATCCGTTGACTATTGACCATATCTCAAATACTAACTGTTTTGGGTTGCTCATTAACTACCAAACCCTAACTGAAATTCACTGATTCTGTTTTCAGTAACAGAAATTTTATCTTCTCCAGTTCTTGAATTCCAATTCTTGGAATTTGGGGTATTATAAATGGGTTACTATTTCTCATCAATAACCACCTAAACCATCTCCCAAATCAGATCACTTTCTCTCTCTTCTTCTTCTTCTTCTTCATTTGTTCCCCTGTTTCAATTACTCTTATAGAGATTAACACCTTGTTTCTCTCTCTAAAACTCAAAATGGTTTCTGAATATCTTGCTCATCTCTATGTCGTTAGTCCCACTCGTGATTTAAACTTGGCACAGACAACTAAGAGACTAGCTGAAGAATATATCCCTGGTAATTTACTCTCTCTCTCTCTCTCTTTCTCTCATGTTCTCTGTCTCTCTCATGTTCTCTGTCTCTCTCATGTTCTTATCACTTTTGCAGTAGGACTTACTTATTGGGATCCTACTCCAACTAATGCTCTTAGAGACTTCCATTATTGGACTACGAATCGATTACCTCAACCCCCAGGGGCACAACTACAAGCCCCACATCGAAGGCACCGAGTACAAGCCCCACCCACAGCGCCACAAGTACAAATTTCTTGATAAATTTTCGTAAAATTCAAGATACATGAAATCATTTTTGTGAAATCTTTTTCTTTCTTAATAACTGGTTTTTTCTTTCTCATTTGTAGATACATGAAATGATTTTTGTGGTTACCGAATTCGATTTACCCGATATGACTTGTTATGAATTTCTCCGAAGGATTAGGGTATACCCATTTTTTCCTATCAATTTCTTTCTATGTTTTTGAATTAAATTGTCTTTGAAATGTATTTGGATTATAATGGAATAATCAAACTGCAGGAACATCCTTATTCAGATTTCATACATATTGTGGTCATGGATGTGGTTTATGATGACGTAAAACGTCGAAGGTACAACGAGTTGGTTTATTAGATAAAGATTCCCCATTTCTTTATTGTTCTTAAATTTTAATTTTTGTTGTTAATTAGATGTCAGGATAGAGGAGCTCAATACTTCGCGGAACCCATGAATTCACGTATAATGGAAAGCGTTATACGAGAAGTTATTGGTTTCGAATTTGTAAGGCAAGATGCTCTTCGTATTGAAGCTCAAAGACAAGAGGCTCAAAGGCAAGAAGCTCAAAGACAAGAGGCACAAAGGCAAGAAGCTCAGAGGCAAGAAGCTCAACGACAAGAGGCACAAAGGCAAGAAGCTCAAAGACAAGAGGCACAAAGGCAAGAAGCTCAAAGACAACTTGATCGACCAAGTAATAGGAGAGGATGTAGACTTTGATTCTGTCTTGATTTTCTCATAACACAAGGTTTCCCAATAAAGAGAGGGTCAATCTTACTACTACTATCTTTTTTTCATTTTCTTGTTTTGTAATAGAGGCACATTGTGTCATTGTAACACAAGGTATAATTCCTCTTTTTTTTTTTCTTTTTTGTCATCTTGACACCAATGTAGAGAGAGAGAGAGAGAGAGAGAGAGAGTTGTTATCCTGTATGCATCTCATGAACCACAAAAACCAGACTTTCCTCCTTTGTGTTGCTATTTCTTTTTATGTTTGGATTGAAAGTTGATAGGAGTCAAGCAGGAGGAAGAGGCCTTTGGATGAGTAACCAACCAGCTGGGAAGGCCCCATGCAGAAATGTCCTTCTAGATGTACACATTATTTGATGGCCTTATGAGTTATGACTTCATGTAATTTCTCACTTATTCTTTCTCTCTTACTGTCTACTTAAACAATCCTCCAAGAATCCCAACATTCACTTTGATTTCAGACATTTTTTTTATTGTTTCCGCAACCGTGCAAATTGTGTTGAATGTGTAAAAGGTATGCCCAAAATATGAGTGAATTTGTAATTCTCATTAGTGCAAACATGTCCAAACTCGGCCGATTGAATCATAAAAATAGTTGATGGACCCTTTTCGACTAAATAAATTTTGGTCTAGTGAGTTTTGGTCAAGTTTCCCTATCAATTATAAGTAAGATTTGTTAAAATTATGTAAACTCAAATTTATAAACGGATTAAGTATCTGACGTTGACATTGATCCTTTCTTCGGGTTGATATAATTTGCTTACGATGTGACTATGAGTTGTTATCATGAACCATAAAAACCAGGGTTTCCTGCTTTCTATTGCAATTTCTTTGTTTGTCTGGGTTTTCAGTTTTTGACTTCAGAGTTCTGAAATCCGATTTTGAAGCATGTCAATGTCTACTTAAACAATCCTCCGAGAATTCCAACATTCACTTCGAATGAAATTTGTAGAATTGCTCATGTTTTTCTATGTTTGAGTGGTGAGATTTGTTTTGATATTTAAAAAGACTATGCCCAAAATATGAGTAAATATGTAATCCTAATTTGTGCAGACATGTTCAAACTCGTCGGACTGAATCATAAAAAAGTTGAGGACCTTTTTCACTAAATAAATTTTGGTCTGGTGAGTTTTGGGTAATTTTCTCTATCAATCTCAAGTAAAATTTAGGCTTATTAGTGTGTTGAATAGTAAGATGTTGGATTACGCTTACGTTTGTGACGAAGAACAAGCCATGCAAAACAATAATAGAAGTAAACAATCACACAAACACAGTAGATTTATGTGGTTTGGTTGGTGACACTTACTCCACAATGAACAATGGTACGATAGTTTTCACTATGAATAAGGAACAAGATTACAGAGATTTCTCAAGGGTTTTGGTATTTGTAGTTGGCTAAAATCAACCGCCTCTAACTCTCCCCCAAAATGACTTCAGAATACACCCTTAACATTAATAACAACCCCTCATCAGACTGTGGCAAACATAAGTAAACAGGTTAGGTTAAACATCGACTCGTATTCAAGACACTGTCAAAAATATTAAGCGACAATTAAGTTGAGTATAACTTACTTTCTTCTACCATTCAGAGGATCTATCAGAGATTTTGTTTCGTTAACTTTTTGTTCGGAGGCTTTGTTTTCCTTTAACTCCTCTATTTACAGATAATAATTAACTTTTGAATTGCAAAATACTATTTGAATGGGCACTTGGGTAATTATCAAGCTATTTAGATTGATGAAAATAGTATAGCCGATTCATCCTAACTAACTTCAACCAACTCTTTCTTGATTCTGTACTCTAAGGTCTACAATATTTTCTCTGATCCTGCCTTTCATCCGTTTGATCAAAATTCATGTTGACACAAATATGTAGTTGTCGACTATCATTAACTACCAAACCCCAATAGTATAGGCGATACGACTTGTTATGATTTTCTTGAAAGGGTTAAGGTAATAACTACAATCATTAAATTCTCTTTGATCTCCTGGATACATACATGTTGCTATTGCCGATCCTGGTTATCAAGTAACAAGGTCTTCAAGGTATGCATCAACGATACCCAATTCTTCATTCTTAAAGATTCTTGATTATTGATTATCGAGATGCAATGAAGGAGCAGAGTACTACTTGAAGCCTATGAATGCATTTCAAATAGAATTGTTTAAAATTGAAATCCTTCGCAAAGAACGAGAAGCATAAAGACAAGAAACTCTTCGTATTGAAGCACAAAGACAAGAAGCTCTTGGTATTGAAGAAGCTCAAAGACAAGATGAGTCATAACCAAGGAAGATGAGAAGATGGAGACTTTGATTCCCTCTTAATTTTCTCATAACACAAGGTTTCCCAATAAAGAGAGAGAGATGATCGATCTACTTACACGACTACTGTTTTTTCTTATTCTTGTTTTGTAATAAAGCCACATTGTAGCTTGGTAAAATTCTTCTTATAAATTGAAATACTTGTAAAGAAGGTCAAGCACAACTCCGATTAAACCCAACGATGCCCGGAAAAAAGTAAGCTTTGATGAGTACATTATTTTTAGATCAAGGTTTGTAATAGTGGTTGATATAGCATGGTTCAATTGTGTCTATTCTTTCCTCTCTTCTCTGTTTCTTTTTTTTTAACTTTTTCTGGATCTAGAGATACTAGTAATCTTTTTGCATTTACAGCAATGAACAATGATAACACTATGCTTTCATTCTTTTATCGGCAAATTATTGTTAAGACAAGTTTCTAAATGTATTCAAATGGGTTCTTATGTTATAGTAGTTGAAGAAAACCCATATAGTTTGATTGGTGTTGATGAAATGCACAAGAGAAGAGCAGCACATTATTGTATAAAACGAATGAGTAAGCCTCAACCCTCTGAGTGGAATGGCTTTTCGGACAAATAGGTCGTAAAGAAGCTCATGCAGAGAGGTGAACCTAATAGGTTAGGGTTGAGAATAGGTACAAGTTTAGGAAGTGTTACTATGGGCAAGGAAGACACAAGAAAGAGAAATAAGAGCAAACAAAAATCTCCAAGAATCACAATTTAATGATAGTAACTATATCTAAGTTGGATAAGCAAAGTACAATTCCATCTAATATCAAGTTTCTTCCAAAAGAAGGATAATTCTAGAAACATTACATGTAAGTTCAAACACCTAAAAGGCTACCCAGACCTGGAATTTTTGAAACTTCGGGGCTTTCTTATATCTAGTGCTGTATGATATCTGCCTCGGTCGATGAATCATGTAACCATGGGGTTGATATGCTCTCTGGATTTATGTTTCGACCCTCACCCTCCCTTGACTTCTACGTAAAGAATTCTGAAACAAAAAAACTGTAAGAGAAAACAACCGAGTAGAGAAACAAAATAAAAATATTAAACGAGATTGCTATAGAAACCGATCAACTCAAGGCTAAACGCGAAAGTGAAGTAGAAGATTCAAGGCTAAATGCGAAAGTATAGTCAAGGTAGGACCCAAGCAAAGCCTTAATAGTCTTTTATCTTTCTAAACAGTTCTGCACAACTTTAGCCTCCGCATGACGCCCAAAAAATATCCACTCACTCACTCTATATCTTTTTATAAGACTTGAATATTTCCTTCCTACTCTCTAGCATGTTTAAACCTCAGATATGAAACAAGGACCGTGTCTATCTTGACCAAATACTATCTCCTCGACTCCTACAAATCAAGATTTCTCAAGAATGCTGTCAAAGGCAGTGCCCTGACACCACCACGGCTCCATCTGTGTTGGGTGCTTCACCTTACCGCCCCTTTTGAGTTACTACGGTAAAGTGTGGTGTTTGGTCATTCAAATATTTTACTAATCTATGGATTTTAATGACTAGATTATATGAATAGTCAGATGACATATACGAGTTTTGTAGATCATATCATGGTAGAAAAGGACTGGATTTAAAAATTACCTCTTCATCCCCTTGCAACAGCCTCCTCCAATTCTTCGATCGATGAAGGAAATAATTCAATATAACGGCTACCAAGTGTCATTCTGTCCATAACCATTGCTGCCTTTGAATCCTCAGAACTTCTGAACTCCACAAATGCTTCTCCAGTCGGTCTTCCATCAAAATTCATCACTATATAAACAGAGTCTTCTGAAAGCATAAATTCTTTAAAGAAATCCACAATATCTTCCTTTCCCGCTGAAAACGGTAACCCCCTTAACCTCAGAACCCCAGTATGTTCAGCCAAATCCTTACCAGGATCAGAAGATCTTGCCCTTCTGGCACGTCTACGAGGCGAACCACCACGAACGTCTGAACCTTCATTTGCTATAGCCTTATAGTACTCTTGCCTCTTACTCCTAAACACCTCGATATATCGCCTACCCATAACCTGCCTATTCCTTTGAAGTGCATAATCCACTTGAAGTGGATATCCTAGCAGACAAAATGCCTCCCCACTGAACCTTCCGCCCTTAGTGACAAAGAGAATATCCACAATGTCAAGACCTTGGAAGAACTCAACAATGTCAGTTTCTGTGCAATCAAAAGGAAGACCTCGGAGTCGAACAACCGGGAATGGTGAAGGTTGACCGGTATATGCATAAGAAGAAGCACCACCATACATGTAAGTGGAACCTGTTGGTTCCCCATAAAATGATGGGGTCGGATCAACTAGTCGCTGCCTTTTTTGGCCCAATTCATGTCCATCACCACCATCGACATATTTCCTTCATTCCCGAACACCCATAAAAAACAACAAACCCACATGTCAATTGATGCTACACAAACCCAAATATCCATGAATAAAATAACACAAGAGGGTACTTCATGAATATACTTCAAAGCAATCCAGTACAAAATAATGAAATATGGTCAAAATCACAAAATATAAATGGTGATTATGAAGGAAATTTGAGATTGAATTATTCAAAATCATTCTTCAACATCTTCTCACACCAAACTTCAAATGATACCATAAAACATAGAGCACCAAGGGAGAACATGATACTGAAAAAATTTCATCTTCCAAAAAACAATATGACAATTATTTTTAACAAAACCCTAGAAAAAGAAAAACACAGACAGAAGAATCCACAGAAGTAATCAAAGCTAAACTTTTATTTCCAAAGTCAGATATATCTTAACCCTAATATTAACTCACAGAATCTAAATCTGGGGAGATAAACATATGGAAATTTGATTGAGCAAGAAATATAAAAAATGACCCACAATCTAAAGAACATATACAAACAAAATAACTATGAAAAATAATCTAAACAGTTAACCAAAAAGTAATTTCTAGGTTAAAATTGAAGATGGAAGATGAAAGTTGAAACCTTTCTTACCCTCTGTAGAACATTTCTGCTCAACCTCTCCGGACCCCTTCTTCTCCTTCTTTTGTTTTGGGACTTTTTTGGAGTTTCTCTCTGACGGCAGGATGAATTCAATTACAAGACCCCCCTGGATAATATTATATTCATATTTATACCCCTATCTTTAATTGTTTTGCGTATGAAACCCTTGTATCATTCAAACTTGCACCCTGACCTGACAGACCTGGTAAATTTATGCTTGCATGATTATATTCCAATTTTTTTTTTTTGTAAGGCAGAGATGTATGTTGTATATCAAGAGAAACCATCCACGATTTTATCTAGAGAAAGAACTCGAATTTTGTTTCAGGTAATCACATTTAGCATTTTCTCATTGTTTAGAAATTTTATTTGTATTTGCTCGTTTGAATTTTTAACATCTAAGTTGTTTTTGTTACGACAAATGATTGAGTATCAAGTGATTCAAATATGCTTGCAATAAAAAAAACTGTTCCAAATATTTCTAAATGAATAATGTAGAACGCTACATGCCTATATTAGCGTTACTTTATTATTAGAATAACTCTGAATCAAATAAGGAAAGACTGCGTAATCCGCTTATAAATTTGAAAAGAGAAAAAATTCACATCCTAAGTTAATTTTTTTGGGTGAGAGATATCTAACTCCCACTACACTTGTATCATAATTTATTAGAGTTAAAAATGATGTGTGATGGGCCATTGTTAGAACAATTGCACAATGGTTATGTTAAAGTATCCCCTTGAGTTAACTTTGGGGTTGTGAGAGGCCCAATGCCCTCAATACTCACATGTAGGACTAAGACATCTGAAGTAACAAATACACAATTGCCACATGTATTTGTCAACAAAATTTGTTAAGTGAAACTACTCCATTAGGAAGATGTTATCTTTTTAGAACAGAGCTAACTACCCCACTTTGCCTTACAGCCTCAAATTTATTGGGCCAGCATTGGCAATGTCAGAGGAGAGAGAGATCGATGAGAGGAGAGAGTAAGAGTAGAGGAGGATAAGTGAGAGTATGGGGCTATTTGGGAGTTTCTCCCCTTTTTGGTTTTTATAGCCCAAGCAAGTGAGCAACCACACAAAAAATGATGTGAATTGTAAAGTGTCTTTCTTGTATGACTTTGCCCAATTGACACCACTTTCTTTCTTGTCTGTTTTGACAAACACTTACATGGACCTATTTTGACATTATTATTACATGAGAGGGTAACTATTTCATGAGAACATTATTTCGACAATAAGCCAAGGGTCGCTATTTTCATCACAAGATAATTGTGCCTCATTAACCGACCAAACTGCATAAATAAGTTATGGGTCTCTTCGATTACTGTTAGAGTCTCGCGGATTTTGCGTTGGTTACTGGTCCAAGCTTTAACCATCACTGTTCTTTAAAAAATCTTGATCACAAAATTATTTAAGGTTGTCAATAGCTTTCGCTCTACGTCTCAAAAAAGTTGCAATGGTCTTGATTGGTGACTAATAATATAAGTCATATTCTCTTAATATGTTTTTTTTTTTTTTTTGATGAAATTCCGAATATGTTCTTGTAATGCAGAATTAGTTTCTCATGAAATTTAAATAAAAATCGGACATCTTTTAAACATTTTGGGTCTCTTTGAGTAAATTAATTTACAAAAAATAGCTTGTAATTTCCCTATGTTAGTATGAGTGTATGTGTATGACTCTTAACCTATGAAGGGCCATATATGGGGTGTCGAAAGTGACATAAGAGCTATGGTGTCCAAGTAACAAAGATCATTTTGATTGGCTATGGTTGCCTAAATCCAAAATCTGTGTGCCCCGACAAAAATTCGTCTTTGTTTTTATATAACTAGAACTGAATCACCATTTTCATTCTCTTCTTCTTCGTCGTCAGTTCGTTACTTCCAAAGCTTCTCTGAAAGTCTGAACTGGCTTCAATACTCAGTCAGAGAGAGAAAACCCCTCTTTTCCGCCATTAATGGCGTCCATCTTGCTTACTTCTTCCTCTAATCTGGGACTTAACTCTGTTCCAACTCTTAGATCTCGTTCACTCAAGTCTAAATCTTCCTTCAATGTGAAATCCAACATCAAAACCAGATCCAATTCTTCTTTCAATCAAACCCATTCTTTATTGGGTTCAAATCAAATGAACAAACCGTTTCTCGGTGGGGTTCCTAAGAATTTCTCTTTGAAGCTCCCGAATTTGAATTCTCTGTCAAATCGAAGTTTCTCTGTTCGATCTGAAGCTAAGCCTAGTAGTAGTTCTTCCAGTAGTGTTGCTGTACCTTCTCAGCCATGGCAAGGAGCTTCTTTGAAACCCTTAATTGCTTCAATTGCTACAGGTGTTATAATTTGGTTTTTACCGACACCAACTGGTGTTACAAAAAATGCTTGGCAATTGCTTTCGATTTTCCTTGCTACGATTGTTGGTATTATAACTCAACCTTTACCTCTTGGTGCTGTTGCTTTAATGGGATTAGGTGCTTGTGTTCTTACTAAAACCCTAACTTTTGCTGCTGCATTTTCTGCTTTTGGTGATCCAATTCCATGGTTAATTGCTCTTGCTTTCTTTTTTGCACGTGGGTTTATTAAAACTGGACTTGGTAATCGAATTGCTTACCAATTTGTTTCCCTTTTTGGTAGTTCATCATTAGGGTTAGGGTATAGTTTAGTTTTCAGTGAAGCACTTTTAGCACCTGCAATTCCTTCTGTGTCTGCTAGAGCTGGTGGAATTTTTCTCCCACTTGTAAAATCTCTTTGTGTTGCTTGTGGTAGTAATGTTGGTGATGGGACCGAAGAACGACTTGGGTCTTGGTTAATGCTCACTTGTTTTCAAACTTCTGTTATTTCGTCGGCGATGTTTCTTACTGCCATGGCTGCTAACCCGTTAAGCGCGAATTTGACTTTCAATACTATTCAGCAAACAATCGGGTGGACAGATTGGGCTGTGGCAGCAATCGTACCCGGTTTGGTTTCTTTGATTGTTGTTCCGTTCCTCTTGTATTTAATTTATCCACCAACAGTGAAGAGCAGTCCTGATGCACCCAAACTTGCAAAAGAGAAGTTGGCAAGTATGGGTCCCATGTCGAAAAATGAGATTATTATGGCTGTCACTCTATTCCTCACGGTATATTTCTGAACTCAGTGTTCTTGTTATACTTATTCGTTTGTCATTTTCATGCTCTTTAAGTTTTCGCCACTGATATATGTAGGATTTCAATGTGGTTTGTTTTGCTCTTGAATGATTAGATGAGAAAAAAAAAACAATTTTCTTTGATACCGTTCAGGAATCTCTTGCCGTGTTAGATATTTGTGTCAGATACTTATGTAGTCTTGTTCGACACTCACAATTACTTCATTTGGTACGATGAGACGTTTAAAGTACATCTCGAGCGTACTGGCACAGTATCTTGTTAAGAGAAATATTATATATACATACAGTGTGTGCATGTGAATGGGTGTAGAATCTTGCTTCTCTTTTGACCTTTTCTCACTCACTCTAACCTACACCTTGTACCAGTATTCGATATCGAATTACCAAACATGTCCATGTTACGTAGGCTAAGTCCCACTGTTAATTGGTTTTGAAGGACATTCGGTACCCATATCCTATATCTAATCCAGTCCTTATTGTTCCAATCATGTTAATGTCACACTAATACATGACTATATTCTGCTAGAACTTCTAAATTTGAACTTGTAAGGAACTCCGGATTTGGTGCTAATACATAGCTTTCATTTTTCATGTGGTTTACTTCTCACCCAATGTCTCGATTACTTATTATTTCTGCGATAAGCCTACAACTTTTTTTGGTTTTCTGAAAACAAGATATGCTGGTAATTTTTATTCATAATAAAATTTAAGACCTGGAATGGATCATGGAGTAAATCAGCTAGGTAAATTTGGCAGTTGAGAATTTCATATAATTGTTTATCAAAGGAGATGAAGAGAAAGTTTCTAAAAATATTTTTTCCCTACACTAACCTAAGGTTCGCTAGTATAATTGAGCAATTCTTGCACAAAAATAAAGATCACTCAAGGGCTGGTAGCTGTTTACACTAGTGGTCGTAAACTAGGTCTCCGTTATAACACATGCATCAAGCATGTGTCATTCATTGAGTGGTCATGCTTCATTAAGACCCTGTGCATTGTACAATTAAGAGCCTTGGCAGCTATTCATATATTTTATAGAATTATTTGGTAACTGGGCCAACTTATAGAGGTGAAAAGTTTTTCTTGGGAAAAGAGTTGGTGGTGTTCTCTTCTCATGCATATTCTGTTCCATGCAATTAACTATGGGATTGAAGGAGGTAGAGTGACCTAGAGATGTCTGCTTTAGCCAATACATTAGAGGCCTTCCATTTTCCTTGCAATACTCTCAAATTATTGGGGGTTGAGAACTTGAGACAGAGATGTGTTAGAAGGTGAACTTGGTTGCATAAAAATCAAGCTAGACTTCCTAGCAAGAGATATTTAACTGAGTTGACTGACGACTTGTTTCAAAATTGACTTTTTCCGTCTGCCTAACATTTTATTTGATTTTACTGCTAAAACCGTGGTTTATTGGAAGGACATGTTTTGAATCTGTGTGCTGCTGCAATGATCATCCATACACAATGAAATATATTTCTTTTCCTACCTTTGAATTTCTTCTTGAACAGTTGAACTACATGGTGTTTCACATGAAGGGTATGTAGAATAACATGGATTTACGTGGTATCTACTGCCTAGTGAAGTTTAAAAATCAAAGATTTCCTCAAGTGACCCTTGTGTCTAGGCATTGTTCTCTCTAATGAGTACATACCAAGAAAGCTGAATCTGTGAGAAATAATTTTGAGTTTATTGCTGACAAAGACATAGTTAATGGTCATTAAGTTTCATATTTTCTTCTCTCCTTTTTCTTCCTCAATCTCTTTCATAATTTAATGATGGGTTAGTAGTGATTGGAATGAGAACTTCGGAAGACTCTGACCATGTAACAAGGACACTCTTGTTATGAAAATCTTGTGTTGGATTTTAATTCATAGGTATGCATCGAATACACTTCTGCATGTTCCTAGCTCAACCTTTGTTAGTGATAGTAGAGATCTTGTTTAGCTAATCTAACTACATTTTTTGTACAATGAAGTGATCTATTTGCTTAGAAATGCCTGCCAAAAACTCAAACTGCTTCACCAAGGATATGTTAAGCATGCGAACATTTTGTTTAGTTTCCTAGTCATGAACGGTTCTTCCTTGCAGTTCTTAAAATTTCCATTGTCCTTGCTTTTAGGTGGGTCTCTGGATTTTCGGAGGAATGTTGAACGTTGATGCTGTCACTGCAGCTATTCTTGGATTATCAGTTCTTCTCATAACTGGTGTAGTGACATGGAAAGAATGCTTGGCTGAGGGAGTTGCCTGGGACACCCTCACGTGGTTTGCAGCTCTTATCGCCATGGCTGGTTATCTCAACAAATATGGTCTCATCGCCTGGTTCAGTGAAACTGTTGTTAAGGTCAGTTTCCTTCACACTTGACTATCTTTCTTGTTTCTCATTTGTGGTTTGGTCGATACATCTACGCTCGTTCTCATTTCTGGTTCGGTCGATGCCAAAACTTGAATTTAATTTTAGCCTGCTTTTTCCAAATTCAACAAATAATAAACTCTTAGAAAAAGATCGCCTTAATTAGATCAAATGATCATCTTGTAATGTGCAGTTTGTTGGCGGGCTTGGTCTAGCTTGGCAAGCATCATTCGGCATTCTGGTTCTCCTCTACTTTTACTCCCACTACTTCTTTGCCAGTGGAGCAGCTCACATCGGAGCCATGTTCACAGCCTTCTTATCAGTATCAAGTGCTCTGGGAACTCCACCACTTTTTGCAGCAATGGTTCTCGCTTTCCTCTCCAATCTAATGGGTGGTTTAACGCACTACGGAATTGGTTCTGCCCCCGTTTTCTATGGTGCCAATTACGTGCCTCTAGCTAAATGGTGGGGATACGGGTTTATAATCTCCGTTGTCAACATAATTATCTGGCTTGGGGTTGGAGGTGTCTGGTGGAAGTTCATCGGCTTGTGGTAAATTCACATTATTTAGCATTTTTTTTCTTCTGTTTTCAGCAATGCAGTAAAAAAACAATTTTTGTTCGTTCGGGTAAAGATTACAGGAAACTGTTTATCTTCTTGTTGTGATTCTTTTCTTGTGGGTAAATTATTTTTACGCCATCTAAGCAAAATGTGCATACATATATGCTTACATTCACGGCTGCTGCCTAGTAAATATGCCGGTGCTGGGTCAAGTTTGGTCTGAATTGATGATCCTAGTCCGATCCACTCGAAACCTAAGGCTTGTAAGGTATGCTTTATTAGGGTTCAGTGTGTGTATGGGCCTTCTCAGGACCGAGCTTCTCGATTAGGTCCCCAGAAGTAGATGCTTTCAAGAACTTGCAGAGACCTAATCGAGATGCTCGGTTCTGAGAAGGCCCGCATACACACCGAACCCTAATAAAGCATAACTTCCGAAAGATGTCAAATACTCAAAGCTATTATAGCCTTAGAAGATTATACAGAATATGAACTGAAAAGTCTTGGAAGTTTGTAAAGTTGTGGCTATTATTATCTGAGTTTGACCCATAACAGTAACCTTGTCTAGTTATTTGGGTGGTTCCTACTATTTTCCAGGATATATAAAAAAAGGTAATCACGAAATTCGGGTATCTCTACTATTAGATGGAGGGTGTTACTAAATACTCTATCATGAGGTTCCATCGCTGACCCGGTACACTTGGCTAGTGTAATGGGAATGTACATTAGGTCAACTAGCGGGCGATAGACATAATTTATCAGAAGCTGAGCGCAAACTAATACAATACGTGAGGTTTAAGAGATCGACCAAGAATTAATGTACAAGGTCATTAGCCTCTTATTGAACGAAAGAACTAGAAAATTTGTCAGATCTAGAGCCCATTAACCTCTTTTTCGAACAAAAGACCAACTCACTCTCGTTCGTTATAGATACTCCAGTCAAGGACCTTTGTTTTATTGTTGATGATAAGTATGAAATATCTCTTTAACAAAAAAAAAGTATGAAATATCTAACAATTTTCTAGTCCTTTCTAAAGTTATCTATTATCCTAATACTTTACGAAGCTTAAGTTCTTCTATAATGATTTCTTAGTCACATCAATAATACAATTAGAGAATACAATCTAATTAGAATGTTTAGATGTGGGATTTAGAGTTTGAATAAAATAATTCAATTGGATAGCTGGGCATTAAGCCATTAACACTACAAAATATGAAATATTATCAATGCAAACCTTTTAATTAAGAATATAATCAATTTAATAGCAAGTAGAGAAGTGAATGATACGTCTGATTAGTGAATACTCAATAGTAAGTTGAAATCTAGTAGGACCATTTTTGAATTATTTTATAGATTGTACCAAAACCCAAAAAATGCCAAAGGTAGGTCTTATTTGAGTGAAAAAGTAACCAAAGATTCAAAGTTTGTGGTTCGAGGGGTTTAGTGGACTTCAAGAAGTGATTGATGGACACGTATTTCTCTCTCTTTTCTTTTCTCTGTCTTCTTTCATTGATTTTACTTTCTCTGTTTTTGTGGTTGGAGGAGTGGGGAAGAGAGAGATAAAGAGTGAGAGCTAATAAGCACAAAATAGCAATAGGGAATGAATGGGGTTTCATGAGTGCAAAAAAGGAGGTCGTAGAAGGAAAAAAGTATATGGGTTCCATAATTCACATAAGTATGAAACTTCTTCCCTTCTTATAAAATAGGTATGTTTTCTAAAATTTTATTTCATTTATCCCTTCCAACCCATTTCAAAGTTTGATTCTTGTTTCCATAGTCTTTTTGTTCTCTTGTTTACCTTAGATAATGTTTTTTAGCTTAATGATAGGAAGTACGACGATTCTAGTTGGTATGATGTGAATTCAGGACAAATAAATTATTAGAAGGTTTTATAATGGCTTCGTATTTCTAGTCTACTTTTTTTTTTGTCTTTTGGATTCTCGCCTTCTTTTTTCCTAAAAGAAACTACAATATAAACTTACTTGCATCATTTTAAAATTGAACTTTCATTTCTTAGTAGTAGGAATAACACCTGCATGTGTATTTAAAGAGGTTGAACTATTTGTCTAAAACAATGGAATTAGTTCCATTTATTTTGAAACAAGATTTGAAGAGTTCTTGGCTTGGGCATCAACTTCTTTAGTTCTTTATTACACGATCAACAAACGAAAACCCAAGGCAAAAGTTCAAGATGCCCTGTTCGAGTACAGAGTCTCCTCCATTTGTTGTTTGTGCTCAATGAATTGAATTATGAATAGCCAAAATTTGGGGGGATGCATTTGGAAAGGGGGTGCCTTTAGTCAAATACAAAAAAAAATACAGAATTTCCCCAATATCCACTTTCTAAAGACAAGGTAATTTTGTCATAAAAAAAAAAGACTAGGTAATTTTCTTTTGTCACAACAAGACTTCCTATTTCATAAACAAAAAAAAAAAGACTTCCTAAATGTCAATGGACCATAAAATGGTTTCATTTTCTTTTTGTCTATCAATTGGACATCAACAACACCGTGGAGTTTGAGGTACTAGGACAAAATAAATATGGGTTATCCGAAATAACTCCCCATTTACTAAGTTAAAAAAAATGTTTAGGGTTATTTCCCTAATGGCCCCCTACTTTGTGACCAGCTTCCCGCCTGGCCCCCTACTTTACGAGAAATACCCATATGGCCCCCTAATTCCGTTAACTTTAACTTTCCGTCATTCTCTCTCCTCCATCTCTTTTTCTCTCTCTGCCATGTCACGCCACATCATCTGTACGCCACTTCATCACCTTCTCCGGCAAGGTCGCCGGCCGGCCAAATTTCCGGCCGGCGACCTTCAAACTAAAAAAAAAAATTTTTTTTTTCTTTCTCTCCTCTCTCTCTCTCTAAGAACTCCGGCGAAGGAACCCTTCGCCGGAGTTCGTCTGTTCTCACGAACAGAGGTCTGTTCGTGAGACTGTTCGTGAGAACAGATCTGTTCTCACGAACTGACGAATTCCGGCGAAGGAACCCTTCGCCGGAGTTCTTAGAGAGAGAGAGAGGAAAGAAAGAAAAAAAAAATTTTTTTTTTTAGTTTGAAGGTCGCCGGCCGGAAATTTGGCCGGCCGGCGACCTTGCCGGATAAGGTGATGAAGTGGCGTACAGATGATGTGGCGTGACATGGCAGAGAGAGAAAAAGAGATGGAGGAGAGAGAATGACGGAAAGTTAAAGTTAACGGAATTAGGGGGCCATATGGGTATTTCTCGTAAAGTAGGGGGCCAGGCGGGAAGCTGGTCATAAAGTAGGGGGCCATTAGGGAAATAACCCAAATGTTTATTGTCAACAACCCTTAATTGAAGTGGTAAGAGTAATAGTCTTCCATCTTAAAGGTCAAGGATTTGAAGCACGCTAAACATTTCAAAAATAAAAAATTTCATTTTCATTTGTTTTAGGAAAACCTACAGAAGATTCTCAAAAAATAGAACTACCTTCAAGCCTAAATAGGAATCCACTGTGTACAAAGAGTGAAAAATGCATATAAAAAAAAATACTCGAATTGAAAATAGATACGGTTGATTTTGTATAGGTGCCAAGGTTTTCTTTAGGAACGAAGAAAATTTTCGATGGTAACTAACTAAAAATTGTAACTAAGAAATCGGTTCCCGCCAAGTGAGTCGACTCGTAAATGCTTCCGCCTCAAGATAGTTTTCTTTTTCTGGATACACCAACATAGTTAATAACCCTAGATATCCTCACTACAGTAATCGAGTTATCTATCCGCCAAAATTTTAGTTCTTCAAATTATTCATATGTTATTCTCCAATTTCCCTTTCTCTATTAGCTAGGGTTTTTGTATTTACATTGAGTTCATGGATCCCTCAATAAACGATACAAAATTTCAGATTTTTTCTTCACTGGTCCAGTGGTTTCAGTTTTTGAAACTCATCCTTCTACTAAAGGAAATCACTTGCTTTTCTTTTCCAGAAATGAACTGTTTTTATCAATTTAAAATCAGCAAGTTTTGGAATCCAATTTATTTTTTTTCCCCAATGTCATTTTGGAATAAATTTAATTCGATTCTTTTGATACAACTTTATAAAATCAAACCGATTAGAAAAGAAGATGATGATTTTGAGCAAAAGAAGACCTAATAATTGAGTTAGAAATTTGGAAGGAGATTCAAGTTTGTATTTTTTTTGGCGTTTTGGAAACCGTTTTTGGTTTTTGATTTTAGGTAAGCATTTATTTCAGCTTTATTATCTGCAAAAATGACATAATACTATCATTTTTGTTTTACTAGGAGTACTCCAAGAAACGTGTCATATCTTCTGAATTTGTATAAATATCGAAGATATGGAAATTAAAGTTTTCTAGTACACTATTATTTGGGGATGAATCTGATAGATTTTATGTTGGGTTAAAGTTTATTTTTTCATTAATCTTCAATTGTTCTTGTTCTTTCACTCTACTTCTGTTTTCTTTGTGGGTTTTGAGTTTCTTGCTTAAATTAAGAAAATGAGGTATTGAATTTAATGAACCAAATGAAAATTCATTAATAAAGGATCTTTAAAGCCTGATGCAAATCTCTCTCTGTATCTTTCTGATTTTGTTAACTTTTTTGGTTTAGAAAGTGAATTTAGACTTATCTATAAGTTCATTGAGTTACCCTTTTCTAACACATGATTGTTTTCATGAAAAGCTAGATATTGCCGGTGAGGAAAATTAGCTTCAAATACTTGATTTCTTTCAGGATCAAACAGTATTTCTCCAGTTGATTTATCATAACTAAATGTTTGCTTAATTGTGCAGGGTTGAAAGTTTGATTCTTAAAACTTTTAGTTGCCCTCTGGGTAATTTGAGTTTGGGTTTATCTGATTAGAGTGGGGTACTCTTTGTATGAGATTATAATTTAACGTAAGTTGACTTCACTGATTGAGTTATGGCTGATGATTCTGGTGAAAAGAAATGGAATCTGCCGCTTCGTATTCTATTCAAGGATGCAAGGTACAATATATTTTTTTTTTTCATCATGGTGCTACATTTTTTAAGTCAATGGGGCTGTTTGATATGAGTGTCAATTGATCTGGTGGAGATATGTAGTAGAAACACGTGGGAAGACTTCGTCTAATTTGATATAGCTTCTGCAGTCACAAAGTTCTATGTGGTTCTTTGGCAAGATCGGGTTTTCTGGTGTTTATGTGTTCTAAATATAGGTGGTGTTTGTTTTGTTAGGCATCTAACTCCATATTTCACATGAACCTAGGATATCTAAAGAAATGTCTAGCTTATTCTTGTCGAAATTATTTATGTTATTTCATCAAGCTAGCTACCTTTTCTTTCAACAGTTTCTCTGAGCATATATTTGGAGCTGACAATTGTTTCCATGATTATGTGATCAGGCTTGTTTTTAAGAAGGACGAGCTCGGCGTGGAGATATTACGTATAGCATTTCCTGCTGCATTGGCATTAACAGCTGATCCAATAGCTTCTCTTGTTGATACAGCATTCATCGGCCATATAGGTTTGCCACTGTATCATCTTATTTAAATTAGAGCGATAGACATGGTACAGGGGAGGACCTTTTCTTTCTGGACCATGCTGTTGCCAGGAAAGATACAAATGATGCATCTCTTAAGATTTCATATCGTTTTATTGCTTAATATTGGGGTTTGATTACTTTTTCAAATATCGTTGATGTTTGTGAAATATCCTAGCAGGAATTATGTATAAGGATGGAACAATTACAGAAAAGCAATGTTCTAAGTTACTTTTTCCTGTAGAGAAAACCAGCAAGTAGCCGTTGCAGAAAGAATTTAAAATTTGAGTTCTCTGTTCTCGAGTCTTGACCAGACTATCTTTGATCAAGTTGGTCTTAATGAAGTTTTCCTTCACTGATTTCCATTCGAAACATTTTGCTAACCACTCTAAAAATCAGATTTTGAGTACTTGAGGTCATAGTTTACGGATGGTAACTTCCATATGTGCTACCATAACTTTCACAGCCACAGTATCAGAAACAGAATCGATAAACGAAGTAGGAATTTTTTGAGAGTACAATATAACATATCTTCTGTACCCGAACCGGATAACTCACTGATTGAGAAAAAATTATCACATAACGTGCATGATTTTGGTATTTTATCTATTCTATGCTGAGTCAGATGAGTAATATTTCAGATTCTTAAGCTGAGTGTCTAAAGTATTTACTTATACTTTATCAATCTACCTGTGGATAACTCAGGTCCAATTGAGCTTGCTGCTGTTGGAGTTGCCATTGCCGTGTTTAATCAAGTTTCAAGGATTGCCATATTCCCTCTTGTCAGCGTGACGACCTCCTTTGTTGCGGAAGAAGACGCCCTTAACAAAGTGAGCACTGAAGAACAAGAGGGCGACAACCTGGAAAAGGCATGTACTGGGGACAGTGAAATGAAAGAGTTGATTACAGAAGTTGGTATGCTCAATAAACTTTTTCTGGTTGACAAAGTTAAATTCTTCTAAGTGCTTTTGTTCTTCCTAGTATAGTTTGTGTGGTTCCTTTGAGTTGGTATATTGTCTAGTTCAAGCATTTGGTCATAAGACACTACTTTTCTCAACAGATTCAGAAAAGAGTGTACACAAGTGGCCACCTGCTGTGGAGCACGAAAAGAGGCACCTTTCATCAGCATCATCAGCGTTGGTTATTGGTGGAATACTTGGGCTTCTTCAGGCCATTTTCCTCATTTGGGCAGCAACCCCTCTCTTGGAGTTCATGGGCGTGAAATCTGTAAGTGACTTTAAAATGTGGAGGCGAACTTTCTTTAGTCCTACTTAGCAAAGCATAGTATCCTCAATATTCTTCTTAACAAGAAGATGAACAAGAAATTAAGACAATCCATATTACATGGTGATTAGTGTTAGACTTGCCGAGGATACATAGTGTTAGCGTCAAGTTTAAAGACACTGAAGTAGATACTGTGATATATCAACTTTGTTACTTCATCCCTTCAATTCATTTGGGCTGTTCCAGAAGCTGGGTCGTTTAAATGAGTTAAATTTAAATAAACAGTTCTTCATAAGTATTTTTGCTATGAGTTATAAATTCAACATGTAACAAGAGTAAGTAAACTAGCATAAAATTATGTCAATTATACTTTTTAAAATAGGATTCTCCTATGCTAAGCCCAGCACGGCAGTACCTGAAATTGAGGTCGCTTGGTGCTCCTGCAATACTTCTCTCTTTAGCTATGCAAGGAATCTTCCGAGGATTCAAGGATACTACAACTCCTTTCTATGCTATTGGTAAGCAGAAACATATGCTATTTTCACTTCTTCTTTTTTTCTTTAGTTATTGTGTTTATAACGAATAATGTGTTAAACAACACTGACTTTTTATATCCGTACCGAGCCTGACCTGTCATGATACAATTTATGGTCAGAGAATCCTTGATTCCAATAGCTTTTTTGCCTTGCTCATCTTCTATCAAACCATTTTAGTGGCAGGAGATATTACAAACATCGTTTTGGACCCGATTTTTATGTTCTCCTTCCGTTTTGGTGTCGCTGGCGCTGCGATTGCACATATAATTTCGCAGTAAGTTAAAATCTGGTTTATATTATCACTGCTTTTTCTGTTACATTTTGATTACCTACAGATTTTTTCTTTAATTATAACTTCATGCTTCCATCTTTAGTGTTCCTAACAAAACATGTGCTTATCGTAGGTACCTAATCTCAACAATTATGTTATGGAAGTTAGCGGAGAGAATTTATATCTTACCTTCGAGCATCAGCGATCTGCAATTTAGTCGATTTCTTAGAAATGGTAAGGCTTTTGGTACAACATCAGGAGCGATTCGAGAGTAGATACTTGAACTGTTTACAGTCGATGAGATATCGCCTTGTTATCTTGTGAATCCAATGTCTGCAATGACAAATGATCAGAGATGAAGGTTTATTGAGATTGTATATTTATTAATTACATAATATCAAACCGAAGTATGTTTTAAAAATGGGTGCACCTACAGTTTCTCTTTGTGATATATATTGTAGGACAGTTGTGGTATTATCTAATAAAGTGTTAGTTTCACTTCATGTCCGCCTAAAGAACTCTATGTCTCTTGATTTCAGGGATTCTATTACTAGCAAGGGTCATAGCCGTAACGTTTTGCGTGACTCTGTCAGCATCAATGGCTGCACGTCTTGGGGCGACATCCATGGCTGCATTTCAGATCTGCTTACAGATTTGGCTAGCAACATCACTTCTTGCTGATGGTTTGGCTGTTGCTGGACAGGTACTAATATGTGTTTTGTTATAAGTAAATATGATTATCGCAGTTTAAGTAGATTTGGTGTATGCATTAATATTATAAGTAGGTTTGCATAGTTTCTCATAACCAAAAACTAAGGCACAGAATGTATGGGTAAGCAACAACAGCAAGTTCATATTATTAAGTTTAACATAATATAATTGATTGACTGGCTCTGTATCTTATTGATTACTGGCTCTGTATGTTATATGGCATAATATAATTGATTGACTTTCTATATGAGAATTAGTTTTACAAATATATATCGATTCTGTAATTTGTCTACTATATTAATAAGTGTGAAGGTGTTTTTGAACTTCATCAGGCAATACTAGCATGTGCATTTGCCGAAAAGGATTACAATAAGGCAACATCCACAGCATCTCGTGTGTTGCAGGTAAAATACTTTTGAGCGAAATTATATCTTAACGTGTCATAATTTGTAAGTATTAATGATCGTATCTGCTCCACAGTTGGGTTTAGTTCTTGGTTTGGTACTCTCTGTCATCCTTGGGGTCGGATTGCATTTTGGGGCAAGATTATTCACAAACGACGTTGAGGTTTTGCACCTCATAAGTATCGGAATCCCGGTATTGTAGACCTAGTCTCGTGTATAGAAATTCATATAACTCTTTTACGAGCTAATTCCTGATTATTCTTAGCTGATTTAATTTTATGTTTCAGTTTGTAGCAGCAACCCAACCAATCAATTCCTTAGCCTTTGTTTTTGATGGCATAAATTTTGGAGCATCTGATTTTAAATATTCTGCTTCCTCAATGGCAAGTTTTCTATTCATTAAGACAATTACGAGATTGATCTCTACTGTATCTTGTATCTGGTTTAGTAATGTTTCTCTGACATACATATATTTTACTTACGCAGGTTCTGGTGGCTATATTGAGTATCATATGCTTGTTTCTTCTCTCTTCAAGTCACGGTTTTGTCGGAATCTGGATTGCTCTAACAATCTATATGAGTCTGCGCATGTTTGCTGGCTTGTGGAGGTAATTACTAATTTCCCTCGAAAATGTCCTTCTGATATTCACTTTATTCGATACGAAGGCGTCTGCGCAAAGGAGCAAGTCCTCCATCTACATGAATAACCTATTGAGTCATTTTCTGTGAAATTGTTGTATCCAGTTCTGGAGTTAAAATTCAGAATATTTCGAAGCTATAAATTGAGTTTTAGTGCTAAATAGGTTGGTATGAAGCAGGATTCTAACTTTTTGATTTTTTTTTACATTTCAGAATAGGAACTGGAACTGGACCTTGGCACTTCCTCAAAAGCTGATTATTCTCTCCTTCTAAGGACTTCTGAGTAGGATTTAATTTCAAAATTTTTTTTGATGAGATTATTAAACTTAAAACGAAGTTTTTACATGGAGGAAAGCCTTAATTTAAAGCAGAAATAAAAGTTGGGATTACATTCCATATTTTCTTCTAAAGATGTTTCCTACCCCATTTAGCTAGCGCATCCGCTTTAGAGTTGCATTCCCTGGGAGCAAAAGAGAATTTGATATCTATGAATTGTTGCTTGAGTTTGAGAATCTCAGAGATATATTGTTTAGACTGCCAGTGAATTCCCTCGTCTTGCCTATCGATGTGTTTGATGATGTTTTGATTGTCGCTTTCGATTTGAACATGTTGTATTTGAAGTTGGATAGCCCATAAGATGTCGTAGTATATCGCTAGACATTCGCATTCTTCTGCATTTTATCCTCTAACTGTGTCTGCTACCGCTATGATAAATTGTGCTTCGTCATCGTGAATAATGCAACCTATTCCAGCTGGTTCCGTGAGTTTCGTAACAAAAGCATCTACGTTGATCTTAAGAAATGATATCGTCATCGTGAATAAATTGGAAGCTCTATTCAAACATCTTGTGTGTAAACATATTTAGGCCCCCTTTTAACTTTGGAAAATTGGTCAATACTTTTGAAGTTGAACCTTTATTTTTGTCAAAAAGGAACCAACTCTTTCTAGACTTCAAATTTATATGTAAGGGTTGGACATAGTTGTACAGAGGTTTGCACAAATTCACACATTTTGCTGACTTAGTTTGCATAGATTTTACTGGAGACTATATCTTCAAAAATTGGTGAAGATTTTTATAAAGACTGGGTTCCCGCCACATCCTATGGAGGCGCAGGGGAGGACCCACACTGGGACCTGTGGGGACATCTTGCGGACTCGCAGGGGAGGATCCACACTGGGACCTATGGGGGCGCGTGCCCCACATGCCCGAGTTAGAAAAGGGGTATCGTGTGGACTGCTCTAGTTTATATTATGTATTATGCATATACAGTAGAAAAATGGATAAACATCAGTTATTGTGTAGCGTGTTGGTCTCACTCATGTATGTCCATCGTCCACCCAAGAGACCAAGGTTCAAATATGTTTGCCGTCATTGACATTTTCATTTGTTTGTTTTTTTTTGAAACCACGCAAAACCATATTTCATTCATAAGTGATACAATCACAGATTTACATGGATAAATTGATTATTCCTCTCATCAGCGACATGAGAGTTACATAAGTAAATTCTCAGAACTTCGAATGTAAAGTACCTCATGAAGTGAGAAAAATTGACTAGACACTGACGAAAAGAAGAAAGATGAAAGATGAAATGATCCTAAAGATCAAAGATGAAAAGACCCTAAAGATCACCAAAAAAAACTAAGACTAAACTACTCCAGCCGATTGAGCCACCGTCTCCATTACCAGGAAGTCGCCGCCGTCACTGAAGAACTGTCAATTTTATTGTACTAAATATATTGAAAAACTAAAAACTCTCTCTTCTACTTTGCTCCGCACCACCGCCATGGAACACACCACTTAAATCACCACCATCGTTAAACACCGCAGACAACACATCCGTTTTGTCCCCTATTTCTAAAAACTCTCTTTTGGCTCCCAATCTTTCTTTTTGAACCCTTTTTTTTCTGTCTTAACCCCACATTTTTTCTAAAATTGTGCTATTGTGTTCCAGTATCTTTCTTTCACTAACTTCTTTAACAAGCATCTTACAAAAAAAAACTTCTTTAACAAACATAAATGGTGTTCAGAATTTTCAAAAGAGACTAGTTTCTTAATATTTTCTATAAAGAATTAACATTATTCTTTATATAATTCAAATGTAAATTTAAGACTAATTATTTATATGGGATTAATGTCGAGTCATAAGTTAACGGTAGTCAAGTTGGTTGAGATTGTCACCATAATATATATAGTGGTCACTAGTTTGATCGAGACACTTGCAGTTTTAGACGATTCAGTATAACACAATAAGTAAATTATTTTAGTGTGCATTGATCCCTAAATCCATCATTAGTTACAATACTTGGTTTTCTTTTTCTGCTATCTATTATGGTAAAGAAATGCCCCCGCCTGTCATTGCGGACGCGACAAATCCTTATTGGCTACGCTGATAAATCACATTTTATCTAAAGAAAGAAGATAAAGATGGTTTAAAAAATTTCCTGGAAAAGAAGAAGAAAGCTAATATATATTAAGATTTAAAAGAGAGTGTGTGAAGTTATTTAGAAGTTACTAAAGGGAGAGAAACAGGAGAGAGGGCAAGAAAGAAGAACTCGTGCGGAGAGATATATTACGGAGAGTTTAACTGATTTAATTGTTGACACTACTATCCCTTTATTTTGAGTCGAATTGCAAAAAGAGAATTTTATATCAGTCGTAGGATTTAATCTCTATCAAACTCCCAATGAAAATGGACGGTCAAACTTATTCTCTGGATAACCGACTGACTTGTTTTATTATACTCCCTCCGTCCCAAATTAAGAGGCCACTATTCATTTTTTAAACGTCTCAAATTAAGAGTCTCATTCCTTATATATCACATAAAATTCCTTACTTTTCCATAAATACCCTTTTTTACATGTTTCCAATATAAGGTGCATTTATTAAGCTAATTAAGACATTTGATTATTTCCAATACAAATTTTTTTTTTCCCAATTTCGGATTAATCAAGTGAGAAATTAATATAGTTACATGTATTTCTAGAACGAAAATTGTAATCTTTGAATTACTTCAAGAAAATTTATCCAATAAATAAAGACGAATATGGAAGTAGAGAAAATATGAAAATAAGTTGGATTCCTAATATGGGACTCTTAATTCGAGAGGGAGAGAGTAATAAATATAAATTACTTGCACACACTTCACCTTTCTTCCCAAAATCTCACCGGTCGACCAACCTCGGCTCCACTTTTTCCTCGTAAAATCTCCCTCCATGTCCCCCCCCCCCCCCCTCTCTCTCTCTCTCTCTCTCTCTCCGGTGACTTTTCATCTACTAGTGCGTGCTCGTGAGAAAAGTCGTTTCGTCACTGACACTTTCCTAATAATTCTTGGTGGGTCTTTTAGAAAAATAAAGAAATTTTTCAGGGTACAAAGTTTTGGGTGGAAACAATTATTTTTTGAAATTTTATGTTTCCTCCAAACACTTAAACCCTTATATTTTCAACTTCTTCATCTCCCACTTCCACCATGAACATCGACAACTTCAACCATAATTTCCGGCGACCTCCACAACAAATCCCGAACACATTTTCATCATTTCCGGCAAATATCATCTTCTCTCTTTCTCTCTGTATCTCCGGTGAAGGGGCTTTTCCCCTTCGTCGGAGATCTGGTTTCGTCTGGTCATCTAGTTTCCAGACGAAACTTGATCGATTTCGTCCGAAAACCAAAAATCTGGCGAAGGGGTTTCTCCCCTTCGCCGGAATTAGAGAGAGATGAGAGAGCGAGAAGAAAGAGAGAGAAAAATTAATGGAAAGACCGAAGTTAGAGTGATATGTCAGCTGTGAACTTACATATTAGATAGAAAAATACATGGGTAGACCGAGAGATCGGAAAACAATATATATTTTTATTTCTTCATTAAGCGCGAACCCTTATTCTAATTTTATATTCTTTCTCGATACAAGGACTAACCAATTAATTACAAAATAAATGTTATGCTGACCATAGTGATATGACAGAGAAGAAAAGAAATATAACAAGTATAGAGTTATTTTCGTACTTTTAAGAACAAAAAATAGAATGCCACTAACATCCAATTAAAATGCCACTAGCATCCAATTGAAAAAGAGGATATTACTAATTGGACATTAAAGGTACCGCCAAATTCTCTCTTTTTTTCTACTAATTGAGTCCCCCTACACCTCTACTAATTGAGTCCCAATACGTCGGAGTAGGGGTGGGAATCTCCGAACGATCGGGAAATAGACACTAACTCAACCAACCCCGCGGAATGGGCACACGTCCTAAGTGGACTCGTCCTAAGTGTCCACTCGAACATCTGGACAAAAAGGTGGACATTTTAGATTTTTTTCCAAAAAAGTGAACGTCCGTGACCGTTTTGAAAGTCGGGCAAATCGGGTATCGGTCTATCGGACACTAGTCGCTAATGAACAAATATAGAAATTTTTATTCGAAACCAAAACTATTTAATAACTAAATACAACTTTCTAAACTCTCACTTTACAATTTCAAAAAGTAAATGAAATACAAAATTAGAAGATAATCATTGAGATTTCTCATAGATTACGATCGGTTATATTCTTCTTCTCATGGATTACGGTTGGTGTATTGTGGATTCTTGGATTACTAATGAGATATTGAGATTTTGAAGGAAAGAGTCAGAGAGACTAGATAAGTAGAGAGGCAAAGACAACATTAAAAAAAAGTGATTTCTAGGTTTATATATTTTTGTTCTCGAAATCTAATGGTTGTAGCTAATCCTACAAATCTAAAGGCTTAAAATCAATCATATAGGTGGGCGAGTATAACGAGTAAGATAAACAGATGGGTGTAGACGGACTCGATCAGGCGGACTCGGGCGAATCGCTTAAGCTATTTCGGTCGGGTGGGTACAGATCTATTCAGACATCGGCCGGTCACGGACCTTTCAGACTCGTGGGCAGGTTCCGAGTTTCCGGGCCAAAATCCCACCCCTACACGGGAGACAAGACTGACCAGTCCCTTTACTTCATGTCGTTAGAGAAGTCAAAATCGAAATGCCTATTTATATTTTAAATCGGGTAGATAATGATGCATCTACGTGGTTCTATTTGGGCTTTTAAAATTGAACTCGGTTTTAGTAGGCTTGGGCTTACAAAATTTACTACTATAGAACATGAGAGAACAAACTAGAAATCCAAAACAAAAGTCTACTAGAAAAAAGACAAGTCTCTCTCTCTCTCTCTTCATCTTCTTCCTCCTACTGAAAATGTTGCAGTTTTTCTTCGCGGTGGCTTTCTCAGCCGTCCCACTAACCCTATACGTACCACCAGTAAGAAGCTTAAATCTGTTCGTTGAAACAATGGAATCAGTTCTACGCCAAACAACTTTATATGCTAATAGAGTTTATCCTCGATTTCATCAAGCTTGTGCTCGGATTTTATCTTCTCTACTACGTCGTCCTCGCACCACTAGGTAGATAGATCATTAAATTCTCTGTAATTTTGTTGACAAATCTTTTCTTCACTTGTTTGGAGACATGGGTAGTTCTTCTTTCTTCTTCTTGTTTGTTGATTGTGGTTATTGGTGTTCTTCTTGCTGCTGCTCCTGCTGCTGCTTTTTAGGGTTTTCTTACTAAATATATATAAACGAATTGATTATGTAAATAAATGGATTTTCTTTGTTGAAATCATATGAATTAATAATCGGATGTTTCAGGAATTTGTGAGATGATAATTTGATTTGAGTTTGACGATTTTTATTTTTATCAATTAGGGCAGATTTGGGCGTCATGTCAATTGAATCACTACTACCCTTTTCTTTCTTCTGATTTAATTTGGGAATTATACTGATGGGATTTCTTCTCTTTTCATAATTTTATTGTTTGATTATAATTGTTCATCAAATATCTTGTTTGTTATCAAGTTCAAATTTCACAAATTCTAGGTCAAATTTTAAATTTGATCTAATATGGGTATCAGTAGATTGAATTGATTGAGCCTTTCTATTATGAAGTTATAATTCTAAATTGAACTTTACTCAATTTTAATTTTTTGGTCACTAAAGATCAAATCTTGTTTGTCTTTTTTAAGCATTTCCTCCTTATCCTCAATAATTAGGGTTTTATCAAATATATTTAGGCACTGAATTGAGTGGATCATCATTTATTAATGACTCAAATGTACCCAACAACCAGGTTGATGAGTCCTACCTAAAAAAAAAGGTCTTAGTTAGACTTTCACTTTTTTTTTTTTTCTTGTAGATTTGACGTTTTTGAGTAGTAGTGAGATTTAAGGGTATACCAAAAAGAGTAGCAAAAATGGCATTGCTTTCTACTTTTGTAATAGTACATGCTTTTATATATGCACAAGAAACTGTGATAATTGGAAATGGGTGACAAAATATAGAGATGAAAAAATTGCAATTCACATATCCTTTGGTCTAATTGAGGTCAGATCATCTAAAAAAATCGAAACCCTACCTAAATTGTAGTTTTGTACCAATGTAGAATGAAGGGTTAAAATAAACATGTGAATTTCAGCAACGGAAACCATGTGAATAATGTGTTTTACAAGTTTGTATTACGTAGTGTTTACACTATTTTTATGTCAACAAGTATGGAAATTTTAAGAAATTAGTAGTTAATCCGCCAGATCTACAATTAGTGGTCGAAGGTTGCCTATGTTCATGAATGAATGATAGGTAAAAGTGAAAGACTATGAAGTAGAGAAAGAAAAGGAAATATTGAACTATTGGTTTTTGTCATTTGGTTTGGGGACCTTAGTCATATTAAGCTATAAGGAGTTAGTGGTTGAGAGGGACGAACCATCTATGTCGATGGCATTATTCTTTAAACTTTCTATGTCAAAGGCTTACCAACCGTTCTTCAGGTCTATATCAAAGGATTTTATCAAATGCGACGTTGGTTCCAAAGGATTTCATCAAATGCAAGGGTATTTCCAGATGTGCCTGTTTTTTTTTTCCCGCCCGGTTCTCACCTTAACTAGGTCAACTTCATGACTTCTTCATCGTTCCAACTTCTCTGTTTCGCTCTAACTTCTCTAGTTCTCTCTCCTACTCTTTCTCTATCTTTTACTTTCTCTCGAACTTCGATCTTTCTCACTCTAACTTCTATCTGATCTCCAGGGTTTTAATTATTGGAGTTTGAGAGTTTCTTTGACCTGTGTTGATCAGACAAACCTCTTTAACTTTTAGTGAGGCGAAAGGAATCTTCTTGAGGCTTTGTCAGACTGCGAGCAATGTTGGTTCAACTGTCAAAATTTTCTGATTCCACTCCCACGTAAGTTCTTTAGGGTTGTGGATCAACCCCAACATTCATGTTCTTGGGGTTGGATAATCATCAAGAACTTTTGGTTCGATTCTTCTGAAAGTTTTTTAGGGTTAACGAAAGTACAAAACCTACCCTCCAAGGTGTTATATCAGTGGTTATAGAGTTCATAGTTTTGAATTCTGGTACTTTAAGACCCGAAATTGGGCCTTACTAGTACCCATAAGTCCAATATTAAAACAAAATCCACAAAAAAAACTTTACCAACAAATCATTTTTGATTCTCTTAAAAAAAAACAAATCATTTTTGCATTACACCGTATTCTGGAATTCATCAAACGATTTGTTTTTTGCATGACACCGTTATCGTACTAATTGAACAATAGAAATAATATTACGCTTTTGCTTTGTATTTTAATGTAAAGTAATTTGTGTTTCGTAAAAAACAAACATGTTCCCACACATATCTACACCTTCAGTAAACAATAAACATAATGGTTTTCGTTTATCTACATGAGGAAACCCACAGAGATTAAAAAATATAGCTTTATTACCTGTTTTTTATTTAGTGTTGATCTTAAACACTCATTATATATTTATTTTTGCCGCGTGTTTAGGGCATAAAGAAAAGTCTACGGAGCATAAAGCTTAGTCAATCAACATTAACTTAGGGGGCATATGTATTCTTTTAGTCCAAAATTTTATATGAGCTTAGTCAATCAACATTGACTTAGGGGACATAAGTATTCTTTAGTCCAAAATTTTATTTGATTGACAATTGCCTCCTAATCTTCATCTTCTCTCTCCACCTCCACACCTTCCGACCACCACCACCTTTTCGACGACCGACCACCTCACAACACACTCTCTCTCACTATCCCTCTCTCGTTCTTTCTCAAAGTTTTTTCATTTCCTTATTGCTCTCTCTACATCTATCTTTTTGTCGTTGTAGATTTACTCACTGTAGATCTATCTTTCTCTCACTGTAGATTTATCTCTTTCTCACTATAAATCAATCTTTCTCTCACTGTAAATCCCTCTCTCGCTCTGTATAAATATCTCTTTGTGTCTCTATAATTTGTAAATGTGTGTCTCTCTCTCGTTGCCTCTCTCTCACGCATTTCAGGAATCTCTGACCTCGAGGAGGGTTTCAGATTTCGTGGTTGATCGTCCACGAAATGGGTTGTGGCCTGCCGACCACGAGACATCCATCGCTGGTCATCCACGAAACATTTCGTGGCCGCCCAACGACGAAACCTCCTAAAAGTCTGGTTCCAACGAAGGGAACACTTCCCTTCGCGTGGATCATGTGTGTGAGAAAGAAAAAGGGGGAAGAAAGATGTATGCCGCATAACTATTTATGACCCGACAGAGAGATCATGAGTAAGAGAGTGAGAGGGAGGGAAAGCGAGAGAAAGAAAAAAATAATAAATATGCCACATAACTATTAAAGTATAAATAATGTAGTTGAACTTTGGGTCATAGTTTAGTTAGGTTATAGGCCAATTCTAATAAAGTCATAATTTAGTTTTTTCGATTTCTTTTTTTTAGGCTATAGGCCCATTCTAATAAGAGTTTGAATGAGGTGGTTATCGTACTCATTGCATCTTTGATGTAAGAATGCCTTTGTAATGACTATAGTAAATGGTAGCTAATTTTCAAAAAAAAAAAAAAACATTATGTTTTTTGTTTTATTTTATTTTTTATTTTGGGTGTACTCCCCCATTACCTTATATACTTGGGCTTTCTCCATTGTTATTTTGGGTCAAAATCAAATGGTCTGGGGCCGGGGTTTTGAGCCCGAGCCCGTAAAATTTCCCAAACGTATAACACCATCTCTTCCATTCCATCTCCCAAAAAGCCGAATACTACCATCTCTATATCGCTACAATTTCTCTCTCTAGGGTTTCTAATGGCGTTTTCCGGGCGTCTCTCCCTTCTCCAGAAGGCTATGCGAGCTGAATCAGTTCTATCTCAGAGATCAGGTATTCAACGAAACTCCGAGGTAAATCAGATTCTTCTCCTTATGTCATTCATTTTCATAGATATTTTCCTCACTCTTCTCTGATCTACTTATAGAGTCGAATTCACTCATTAAAATCAACTTAATTATCTGGATTTATTAGATAATTTCTCGTTCAATTATATATATAAATATCGATTTCATTTTTGAAAATTTCCTCATTTTTTGTTTGTTTCTCAAATACTTTCACTCTGGTATTAAGTTTTTGGAGATTAAAATTTGAATAATGTGATGATTGAGGAAGCTTGAAATTTCCATTTCCTTGGATATTGACTCGTTGTTGTTAATTTGTTATTATAATCTGATGAATGTTTATCTTTTGTGTTGTTGATTTGGGTAATTCTTTCTCTTGGTATGCCCCTGTAATATGATTGCTTGTGTTCTTCGTTCAGTTTTCGAGGAATTATGCAAGTGCCACGGCGACAAAGGAAGCCAAAGTTCAGGTACAAAATATTTTTCTTTTCTTCAATTTCTCTTGCTTATTGTGGTTCCATTCGAACCATAGAACACACAAATGTCATGAGTAGCTTTCTGTTCATCCTCGAAAAAACATAGCTTACAATTCCAGTCGTATAGTATAGTGTTGCTACTGGACTTTGGAAATTGTTACATACTAGTTGACCTTTTAGTGACTAACTAGTGACCCAATGTACCAGTACTCAAATTGCTTCGTTAAAAATTTTCCTTTCCAAGTAACAATGGTCTGGGATGTTGTGGTTTTCTATTTTTCTGACTTTTTCTCAAATCGTGGAAGAACAAGCCTCGCTGCACTCAGTCTCGAAGCCTGGCGTTTGGGACGAACTGCATTCACTGAGCCAGTACGGAAATCGGAGGAAGCTCTCCTTTCCGCTGGATTCTCACAAACATTGTCCGAAATATATGCCTTTTGGTTAATCCTGGGCAATCTAAAATGGAGTATTTTCCTATTTCTTATGCAAATAATAACGGATTCGTTCAGTTTTCATGTTTCTCATTATTAATACTAGTAAATTTGAGGTAATATTTGACCCTATTGGTCTAAATTTTAAATTAAAATTTCAGGTGCCTTTGGCTTTGTTTGGTGGTTCTGGAAACTATGCCTCTGCGTTGTACATCTCAGCTACTAAGGCCAATCTAATCGAGAAAGTTGAGTCTGAAATGCTTGACCTAGTTGAGGCTTCGAAGAAAAGTCCATTGTTTTCTCAGTTCATAAAGGATTTGTCAGTGCCTGGGGATACCAGAGTGAAGGCTATTAATGCAATCAGCGATGAAGCCAAATTTTCTAATATCACGAAGAATTTCTTGGGTATGGCCAAGTGCTAAAATTATCTTTAACTTGCTAAAATAGTTGTTACACATGAAGATCGAGTATTGCAAACAACAACCATCTTAGACAACTCTGTGGTTTATCATAAAGGAAGATGTAAGAAGCAGGAGTAGTAGTGGAGTACATGTGAGAAGTAATGTTACAAGAGGCATAGTGGAAGCAACAGGGATCCAACTTATTAACCATTCCTAGCTATACCTAAGCTTGTTAACCTTGAGCTTTTTGTGGTATAGGTTTTACTGGTAGTTGTAAGGGTCGCTTCTGCATGATTACTGCTGGATATATTTTTTATCTTGGTTAATACTCCGGACTCCGGAGACTGTACCTTTCTAACCTTAGAGCATTGGTGGATAAATAAATGATGGATAACTGAGGTGCTACAGAACCACTGATTACTTCAACACGTAATGAGTACATTTTACCTAAACTTCCAGATATTTACACGTTTTTAGATCCCACAACTGCTACATACCATTTGTCATTTTGCTAAGAATTAGTGTATTAATATTGCCACAACATTGCTTTTACTTGTTTCTGTTCATTTAATTTTAAAGTTGCATTCATTTCTTGCTTATTATCATGGCTTTCTTATCTTTTTTCCTTTAATCTGTAAGCTGTTTTGGCTGACAATGGGAGGTTGCGACACATCGATACTATCAGTAAGAGATTCGTGGAACTGACCATGGCACACAAGGGGGAGGTCAAAGCTACTGTAACAACTGTCATCGTAAGAATTTTTCTCATTTATATCGTCCATCTTCCTATCAAGTAGTATCAACCCAAAGTTCATTTCTTCATATTGTTTTGGCTGGTTAATATCACCTTTTTATTATTTGCTTAAAGATGGTACTTTTTGTTCTTGTGGGTAGAGGATTGAAGTAACCAAACTATAATCTGTGTTACTGCATTTAACCATCACCAGTTTTCTTTTATATTGGGGGACGGCCCATTATGTCTGACACCTAAATAGTTTAAGCCATAAATTTCTTATGTCATATTCCTCTTTCTGCCAGCCCCTCCCACCAGATGAGGAGAAGCAACTGAAGGAGACACTGCAGGAAATCATCGGACATGGGAAGAAGGTTAAGCTTGAACAGAAGGTACATTTTGTATTCTTAAGGCTTTGGTTTATTGAATTCAACACCCTTTGTATTTGTAAATAACTAGCGGCAACTCTTTGAAATAATGTTCAGATTGATCCAAGTATTCTTGGTGGATTAGTGGTGGAATTCAGTCAAAAGGTATTTGATATGTCAATTAGAACAAGGGCAAGACAGATGGAGAGGTTCCTGCGAGACCCCATCAACTTTGATAGCATTTAAAAGAAGAAGATCGGAGACAGAGTTCAGGCACAAATGTTCTTCTTATACATCGGTCAAAGATGTCTCAGAAAGAAATGAATAATGTTTGTTTTGAATGTGGTATATGTTATTTTTCTTGTTCATTTTCTTTACTTCGTTTTTGTGGGAGTAATATGGCTGGGAGTTTAGTCATCGAGAGAAATAAATTACTTACAGGGACTTCTTACTGCAATCTCATTGTGTTTTTTTTAATGGAATTATATTATATCCGAGTAAATTGTCATTCGGATTTGTGTTTAGTTCTATGTTTTTGTTTTCGTTTCCCTTCAGGTAGGTGTTGTTTACACCAGTGCGAATAAAGGCCGCTGTGACCCATGGGCATTCTAAGCCTAGAGGTGAATTGTGTTTGACCGCCTGATGAAATCGGTATTTTAGTTCGGGTGGGTCCAGCCGGGCCTGTCGTAATGCACCGCTTAAGCCTGGAATATTTTGAGTGAGTAGTGCTTGCTGGACCTGCCTCTCAGACTAGATGCTGCCCTATGGTTTTTAAGGCTAACCAAGGTACTTCCAAATACAAGCTCAATGAATTCACAACGTCTTTGCTCGCACCACAAAAATAGGCCATCGAATGAGGGGTACTCATCTAGATTCAGAGTTCTTCGACTGGCCTTCATTATTCAGAGTCGTATCTGAATTCTGAACCATGAGGGTACAATACTCGTGATGAAAATAGCATCGATCTCCAATGTTGTTATCCAAAAGATTGGGTAGCAAGTTAGAGTTGGATTTCATCCAGTTCTTTGAGTTGGCCAATAGATTTGCGTCTTTGCTTATGGTATAACAGTAAATACTCAGCAAATATCAGATGACGATAGGCTCCCCTGATGATTCAATTGTTATAGACACATCCCATAATGTGGAATACAACCTTTGCGCCCCCTACAAAGATGAAGAGATAACTGATTAAAATATCGTGTAATCTATGTTTTTATTCTAAAACTTAGTTAATAAAACATCATGGTATAGCTTAATAGCATTACTGCCTAACAGAAGAACGAAAATTAAGTCAATAAAGGAGAAGACCAATTTGGATTGTTGTCGACTCTGACATTCGGCTCCCGCATCATTTTCGGTTAACAATTAAGACTCACTAGCAATGTGCTAAAGCTATTCCAAGAGTATGAACACAGATCCCATTTATTCAAATTATAAGAACCAAGTTAAATGAGAGGGACTGCAAACATAACGTAAAAAGGAGGCAAATAAAGTACCTAAGTTACATGAAACGAACTGCAAACATAATCTAAAAAAAGGTTTCTAGGTAGAGTGAAGTTGATTCCTCTGCTCTGCTAGGGTGGCGTCAAAGAGCATTGTGATTGTTAAGGGACAAAAGACTTTCGGATAAAGTAGTAGAAAAGCTACTAGGGCATAGTTGTGGAACTGAGGATGGAACTCCACTTACATCAACCTTTGTCCAAGTATCCTTCTTCCAATTGTAACAAGAAATAGACAAACATTCCTTCTTCTCCCAACCCCGCCTCTCCAGATCCCAAATAGATGATGTTACGAGAATCTTATCATCCGACCCTATGAAAGTATGAAACTTGACCGTACGACTGTACCTCATATAGAAAGGCAAGGTGATACGAATTGCTTTACTCCATCTTCCGTTCTTAGGAGAAGCACTAGTAGACGTTCCATTGATCTTCTCATCTTTGTCCTTGTAATCAGCATCTTCGTATATATACATATTGAACATACAATCGTTAAGTTTCACTACCATAGCTAAATTCCCATCTACTTCAAATAACTGAGCAATTTTTTTGAAGCGGCCGGAAACTCGAGGGTGATCAAGGATGTAATCAGGGATTGTGATTGTTCTAAACTTCTCATTTCCTACATCAAATGCCACCAAGTATACAGGACGGTAACCACTTCTCGATGCCCAAATATCAAGAGAACTATTGGACCAGTAAATAACACCATTCACATAAACATAATCATCATTTAATGAATATGGGACGAACTCTTTGATCCTTCTCCATATATTATTATTACATTGGCGCCCAATGGTCAAAACCCCACCGAGAAAATATTTGAAGACGCGATCATCTGACCGTATAGTCAAGACACATACCAATTTGTGTTCATTAGTGGCAGGATCAAAACCAAATGCGTAACGGTTTGGGAGAGCGACATGTTCTTTTCCCACGGCTATTGAGGATGCTTGAAACCAAGGAGATACTTGTCCAGTACTGATACTGTATATACGAGCAACATGTTCGTCGTATGACTCAATGAGGCTTATTAGGCCGTTTACAGGTTTTGAAATGACGTTGTAAGATGACGAGTCTACCTCCCTTATTGTGTCAACAACTAACTTCAGTTTTGTATTTTCTTCTTCAAACAAGATGTCAGCTGTAATGTGAAACTCCTTATATGGCCAAAACTCGACGTAATCAGAATCTTCTATCAACTTCCTCGGTGGGGGTGGTTGAGGAACAACAATAAATAGACGAGAGGGGAGGCGTGTTTTAAAACGGGCGAGATGTAAATCAATGAATTGTTGATCTTTTTGGATTAAGTAATACCATCTTTTACAAACAGTCTTGAAACGGGCAAGGGACTTAACCGGAAGTCTGTTTAGTATCTCAAATTCTAAACAATCATCATCATCTTGGTTACTACTACCAATTGGATAATGTGGTGGTGATGTTACAGAAGTACTACTACTAGTAGTAGTAATACCTTGTTTAGATTTCTTTTTTTTGAACATAGGGGGATTAAAAACAGCACCACCAGCTCTCATCCTAGTAATCAACCCTAGAGAGTTTTAGAGAGATGATTTTTGACAGAGAGAGAGAGAGAGAAATTTTCAGGCTCCAAGCTCTGGGTATTGGAGGACTTGGGTGGGGGGTTTTATACTCTTATTTTCCGAGGAATTTTCAATCTTAAATCTGAAACTCGGATTAGATTAAAGAGACCCTTGTTCTACTCGGATTAGATTAAATTCCATTGCCCACTTACCCTTGTTCTACTCGGATTAGATTAAAGAGGATTTTCAATTTACCCCCTAATAGTTGCTTTTGGCGCCCCACTTACACATAAAGGCGCTCAGAATTTTGTTTCCCCTCATTGTAACCGAATTAACCGCTAAACAGAACTTAAGTGACTTCTAGGGTGTGTTTGATTGGGTAGGGGTAGGGCTGGGAAAACGGTCCGGGAACCCGAGACCCGGCCCTATCCGCCCGGACCGTTGGGATCCGATGCCCGAAGTAAGCCCGAGCCGGGCTTACCCGGCCCGTTAAATCGGGTTATAGTGGGCGGGCCTCGGGTAAGTTCTCCTACCCGAGTCCCGGCCCGTTATACCCGCCCGTTACCCGTCCGACCGTTACTACCCGCTACCTGTCCGCCGGATAACCCGAGAAATCGTTTTTATGCTCTACTTAACTTCTGGTAACTTCCCTATTCTCAAATCTTTCCTCCCTCAAACCCTAGAGGTCTATCACTGTAAGTCTGCTACCATCTCAAGAACCTAGATATCCATCTCTCCCTTTCTCTCTCTAAAATTCCATCTGAAACTATGGATGATAGCTGTGTTGTATAAGCCCAAACCCTTGAAAGGATATGAATGATCATGAATCTTTAAGGTGATATGAAAGGATTTGTTGACTTGAAACTACTTGCCATATTAAATCTTGGTGCTCAATAGATCATCTGGTTATATGAAAGTGAAGTTTAGTCTCTATAGATGTGTGAAAGGGTTTGTAGATCATGAATCTTTAAGGTGAAATTTAACCACTGACGTTTTGAAGATGAGTCCTTTAGGTTTGATCTACTTTGAAGATGAATGTTTGAAATGAAATGAAAAGAAAAGAAATCTCTTCTCAAGAAAAGAAATGAGTGATGAAATCGAATGGGAGGTCCTTGAAATTTCTTGAAGAGATGGAATCTCAATAATGATTGAAAGTGAAATGGAAACCTGATGTAGGTTTGAATGATTGATTTCAAAAGGGAGAAAGTTGGATCCCCACCATTTAGGGTTTTTCTCAGAAATTAGACGATTTAGGGTTTTAGAGTTTACACTTTTAATTAATAGTTTTTTTGACATAACCCGCGACCCGTCCGCCCGTGCCCGCTAGAGCCCGAGCGGGCTCGCGGGTAGAACCGGGCCGCGGGCACAAATATGTGAATATTTGTCCGGCCCGAAATGCCCGATAGCCCGATCGGTCATGGTACTCTCGAGCCCGATCCGCCCGAGTCCGAGACACAATTGTCCGAGCCCGACCGAACCCGCCCGATTCCCACCCCTAGGTAGGGGGAAAAGAGAAACGGTTTCCCATAAACTTTCACTCTCGTGAACAAATTTTCCAATTTTTCTTTAAAGGAAAGTTGTTACACACCTCCCCTAAGGAATCTCTTTCTCAATAATCATTTTTCTCTATTTACCATATTTTCTCTTACTAAACTGTTTCTTCTATCTTTCAACTTTTTCACCAAATATTTCAGCAGCAATTCTTCACGAACTCACCCAGAGTTTTAACATTTCAATCTCTCTCTCTCTCTCTCTCTCTCTCTTTGAACTGTCTGTGATAAAAAAAGGTATAAATTTCAAGTATGTTTAATATTACTTAAAGTTTTTATCTAATCCTCCGTTATTTCATGTCAAATTTGTGTCCATCGAAGTCATAACAAATTGGCAATAAGTGAAGAGGGCGTAGACATTATATTTTTCTTTGCTAGATCACTTTTCTCCCATGTAGAACTTTTCCTACAGAGAAAAAGTATTGTTTCAGTTTTTTATGGTAGGAGAACAAAATGAATGAAATGGTGGGCAATGGCTTAGATTGAGTTGTAACCTTGTGCGCAAAAAGATCAATAAAAACACCAAAGCTGATACAAGCACCTCCTCGATGAGTCTCTTGGTGAGCGTCCTTAATAAGACATGGAGTATTTTAGTCTTCTTGCACGTGAGAAAAGACTAAATTGTCCCTTGTCTAATTCACCGCGTAAGCAACACGAACACATAGGGGGGTTTCTATCATTTTGGTAAAAACATATGACTTTGAGCGCTTGTAATAGAAGATTAATGATAGGTTGCGGAATTCTTAGGCATTAACTTCGGGATTGTGCATTTCAACCAGCGAGACATAACCGCACTTTTCGACCGTAAAAATAAAATTGTGGTAACTTAAAATGAGACCGGACAAAGTTTTCTAGTTTTCCAAATTTTAGTTAGAACAATTTCTTTACACATGTTTATAAGGACAGGTACTAGTGATTACAAAGAAATTTGTCTATGGTGATGTTCTTATCATTGTATATGTCGCTATCAATCGATTAATTTATTATCTACCTACAAATAAATACCTGGGTGTAAATAATGACTACAAAAATTAAGTTAATGATGTAGAAACGCAACGAAATTAAAGGAGATGAATAAACTAAATAAGAATGCTAAAATAAAGATTAAATAACTCTAAATACTCAACTTTATTAAAACTTCAAAGAGGTTTTTCTCTCAATCTGAGAATAATGGACAAAGTAGATATCCTTTTATAGGATTCTGGACTTTCCTAGATAGACTTGAATTAGACTTTCCTAAATAATTAAAATACTGCAACTGCCTAAATAACTAGACTCAAATCTGGACCTTTCCAATTATTGGAAATACTAAAATAACATAATTTCCTAAACTTAAATTCTCTAATAATCATACTAAAAATTGGGACTTCCTAAAACTACTCTCCATGGCCGGTTGGCCCATGACCCCCGGTTTGGTCATGGAAAAAGTCTCCACGCCGGGTGTCCCTGCATCAGTTAACTTTTGTAAACCATCTAAATGTTTAAGAATTGTAGTCCAATTCTCTTTTTTTAGATGAAAGATTATATACTAACTTTGTGCTACGAAGGCGTAAAGAGAAACAATACATAATGTAGGAACATATGAGAACTACGTAACAAAAACGATATTCTCCCAATGGTTCAACAATATAGTCAAGGAAAAGTTTACAAAAAAAAAATTAGTAGCCATACCCTAAGTTGCAAGAGGATGTTAAAGATGCTTGCTAGTCCACCAAGGAATTTTGAAGTATTTGTGGCTCATAGTTTTCGTGATCGTAATCAAACTATTTATATGTAAAATTCGAGCATAGGTTCCCCTAGTGAAGATATCAAATATGGCCAATCAACCAAAGTGAGTTTCATCGGGGGATGCAATTTGTACACAAAAATCCACTTGATTATTTTGACATATGGTTTGTTATGTGTCTTAATTTACAAATTGGTAATTGGTGTGGTAATCATTCCAATAAAGACATGAAACTCTAAACAAACAGTACTTAACACAAATAGCACACCTCTCTCTCTCTCCCTCTAACAAACTTGAATAACAGAAAACCGCCAAATCAACTGAAATTCACAAATTCTGTTTATAACAGAAGAAAAAATATCAATGGATTTAAGATTGTGATTCTTACTTTCTTGATATTTAAAGCTATATATTTGCCTTTCTCACACCCAAACTGATCTTCTCACTTCTCCTTAAACTTTCTCTCTCTCTTCTTTCTCCTCTGTTTCCCCTGTTTTGAAATACAGAGATTAACATCTTGTTTCTCTCTCTGAAACTGAAATGGCTCCACCTCCCTATCTTCATGGATTCATTATTACTAGTAAGGCTTGGAATATAACTCATATGGCTACTAAAATCTTCTCCTCTGATAGATTCATTTCAAGTAATTCACTCTCTCTCTCTCTCTCTCTCTCTCTCTCTCTCTCTCTCTCTCTCTCTCTCTCTTTAATCTTATCTTATATGGGTTCTTGTTAATTGCAGAATCTGATCAATATCTTAAAGAATGGGAGATTAGAGGAAAAAGAGCAATCAAAGAAAGTCCTCTTGATCTTGAGGTTTGAATTTCTTGATCAAAATTACAATTTCAAAACATGGGTTCTGTTGCTTTTCAATCATTAATTCTGCTTACTTTATATAGGAAAAGGAAACTTGCATTCTATTTGTTGATTTAGGCATGTCTATCAATTCAAACTTCAAATTTAATGAAAAAATTAAGGTATAATTAAAATCTTCACCATTTCTCTGTTCTTCCCATTCTTTAAAATCTCAAAATTAGATCTCTAATTTTGATAAATTGAAAATTTTGCAGAGAAATCAATATCTAGATCAAACATATGTTATTATCTTGTATTACTACCCATGTCAGAATTTGGTTCCTATTCAAAGGTAAAAGTCATTTGATCTTTTATTTCAGAAGATAAGATTCAATTTTCAAACAAACCCATGATTCTTTTAAGTTAATTTTATGTGTAATTTGATGATCAGATGCAATGATAAAGGTGAGCTTGAGTCTATTACTGATCTTCTGACTCGAGAAACTGTAGAAATACCACCAGAAATACAAGACTTACCACAACCACATCAACTGATAAATGAAATAGTAGTTGTACAGCAACATGAAATAGTAGAAGTACATGACGATGACGAGGGAAACGATGGTGATGATGATGATGATGATGATGAAGATGATCATCATGATCATAATTATGATGATTATGATGACGATGAACTACAACAACGTGAAGACTGTGGAATATTTTCTGTTGCTGCTTTCGTGGCCCGTAAAGTTAAAAATTGAAGAGGAATAAAGCTAAGAAATGTTGGATTTCTTGTTCATATTTGAGATTGAATCTTAGTATCTGATTTGGGTTGTCAGGGAAAAACCTTTGTTTGATTTTTTTTTTCTTTCTTTTTCTGTTATTGAACAGAGGAGTGTAAAACTGGTGTAAACATATGGGAACTCCATTAAGAAATGATCTCTTTTTAGGTGAACATTGTGTCAATGGTGCTAGATCAACCTCCAATTTTAATCTTGTTTGATCAAATTGTATCAACGGTGCTACATTTTTGAAAGATAAGTTTGACAAGTAGAGAGTCGAAATGGGACCTGATCGGCCTACTTACACTTGATTTCAAAATATCAGTCTTGACTTCGTTTCAAACTTTTCTTGTTCTTTTTGTGAAGGCAGTAAAGTAGGCATTAGATGAGAATAACCCTCACAATGGTTAGTTGCCAAGAAGATATAACATAAGCAGGACTATCCGTCGAGAGTGATTTCGTTTACGCCAGGGTATATTTTGACTTTTAGCTTTTTCTAGCATCGCTAATACCCACTAATTTACAGCAGCTACAAAAGAAATAGCAGAATGTTAGTATCGAGATAGAGGCGTTTTTGAGGATTGTTCCTAAACTCAATTATGTCTCCTCGGTTTGGAGGAATATCTATAACAAGATAGACATCTTTAGAAGACTGTGCTCTCTTCGCTTGGGCGATGAAAATAGCATCCTCTTTTGGGGAAGTGTTTGGTGTACGAATAGCCTTGGAGGTTGAATTCCCGATTTTGTATAACTTGTCTTTGTCGAAGGACAAATCAGTTATCGATTGCTCTTCCATGTCTAAAGGCAAGTTATCATGGAAGCTTCAACGGTTGGGATTCAAGATAATGGCAACCTTCTCAGTGATCCTAGAGAGGTTTTTCTCTGGGACTGGGCAAGACAGATACATTTGGGTTCCGGGATGGGTCTGTCTGGTAGTTTCGAAACCACCGAGAACAAACTTCATCATATGGGCGGCTCCCATTTCCTGGTGAATTTGAGGTGTTTTTGGTGCATTCCTTAAGAGTATCCAAGACCTACTCACTCAATGTGCAGCAACCAAATTCCTAGAAGAGGCAAGCATCTGAGCAAGCTTATCCCTCAGCCCTCGTGTCCTCATTTCGTGTATGGAAGACGAGGAATGAGACGACCTTTAAGGACTAACATGACAACCACAAGACTTCTTAATTCCTAGAATGAGGTCCAAGTTTCTTTACAATCTTCATTTGCCATTCAAACTAATACATCTACATTTTGCGAGGGTCTAGAGGAAGAAGACAGCAAGCAAAGTCGAAGAAGTAAGTGAGCTTCCTGGTGGGTTTTTCTGGGTTTACAAAAGTTGATCAACGGGCCAGAGTAAGTTCTAACCACGTTATTAAGCCGTGAAGTCTTAAGGCCGTTAACTCTAATGTCAAAAACGGAAAACTCTAGCAAACGAAAAGTATGTACATTTTAAGATGGGTTTTCTCTATGCGTCCATCCCGACTAATTCATTGCTCATCCAAAGGCCTCTTCCTCCTACTTGGCTCCTATCAACTGTCCCCAAAATTATTGGGTACATAACTGTCAATCCAAACATTTGGAGGAAACAATTGCCCCAGCCTCCAAGCCTTGTATTCTTAACTTTAACCTATAGGATTTTAAATTGGGGCACTAATTTGAGTCCTCTGAATGTCATAAAAAGAAATAGCAATAGAAAGCAGAATTAACCTGGTTTTTATGGTTCATGAAATGCATACAGGATAACAACTCTCTCTCTCTCTCTACATTGGTGTCAAGATGACAAAAGGAATTATACCTTGTGTTACAAAAAAAAAAAAAATAGTAGTAGTAGTAGTAGTAGTAGTAGTAGTGTAAGTAGATTGATCATATCTTTATTGGGAAACCTTGTGTTATGAAGACAGGATCAAAGTCTACATCCTCCCCTATTACTTGGTGGATCAAGTTGTCTTTGAGCTTCTTGCCTTTGAGCCTCTTGCCTTTGAGCTTCTTGCCTTTGAGCTTCTTGCCTTTGAGCTTCTTGTCTTTGAGCTTCTTGTCTTTGAGCTTCTTGCCTTTGAGCTTCTTGTCTTTGAGCTTCTTGCCTTTGAGCTTCTTGCCTTTGAGCTATATGTCTTCGTACTTGTTCAATATGAATAGCCCTTTGTCTTTGGTCTTCGTGAATACGAAGAATTTGTCGATTTATGAATTCATGTTTAAGGCTTTCCATTTTCGGGGCATCCATTGGTTTCGTAGAGTAATGAGCTCCTCTGTCTAGACAACTAATCAACAACAAAAAAACAAAATTAAAGAAAAATAAAGCAAATCGTTGATCTATAAACAAAATCGTTGTACCTTCGATGTCTTATTGCATCATAAGCGGAATCCATGACCATAACATGTATGTATCTGGAATTAGGAATGCTCTGCAGTTTGTTCATTCCATTATAATCAATACATTTCAAAGACAATTCAATTCGAAAACAGAGAAAAAGATTGATATGAGGAAAAATGGGTTTACCCTAATCCTTTGAAGAAATTCATAACAAGACATATCATTAATAGGAAAATCAAATTCCGTAATCAGAAAATAGACTTCATGTCTCTGGAAATGAGAAAGAGAAACCAGTTATTAAGAATAAAGTAAATAAATGAAACCAAACTCTTGAAATTTACAAAAATTTATCAAGAAAATCCTACTTGTGGATCTGGGTTTAGGGATATTCGATTCAAAGAATTTTGGAGTGCTAATTGATTCATAGCCCAATTTCGGAGATCTCTGAGAGCATTATTTGGACTAGGATAAGTGATACTGGATCTTACTGCAAAAGTGATAAGAACATGAGATAGAAGAGAGAGAGAGAGAGAGAGAGAGAGAGAGAGAGAGAGAGAGAGAGAGAGAGAGAGAGAGAGAGAGAGAGAGAGATAAATTACCATTGGTAAGTTGTCCGACTAGTTGGTTAGTTGTGAATCTCAGGTCTTCATCACCAGTGGGACTTACTACGCAGACATGAGAATCTACCATTTTGAGTTTTTAGAGAGAGAAACAAGATGTTAATCTCAAGAGTAATTGAAACAAATGAAGAAGAAGAGAGAGAAAGTCTGATTTGGGAGATGGTTTGGGTGGATATTAATGAACCTATTTATAATACTCTAAAACCCCAAGAATTGGAAGTCAAGAACTGGTAAATTTTCTGTTACTTTGAAACAGAAATGATGAATTTCAGTTGGGATTTGGTAGTTAATGATAGTCAACAACTACAAATCTTGGTCAACATCAGTTTTGATCAAACGGATGAAAGGCAGGATCAAAGAAAATATTGTACACCTTAAAGCACAGAATCAAGAAAGAGTTAGTTGAAGTTAGTTAGGGTGAATGGGCCAGATGAAAATTCTTAATGGATTGCATAAAAGCCCAAAGCCCAATCAGTGCATTATTCTCTAAAGGCCCTCCTTTTTTTTTTTTTGGAAGTCGCCTACGATCAACGTTAGTCGTTACATGACATTGATACATCAAAGATGTGATAAACTCAATAACTGCCAACTCAAACTGAAACAAGACCGGACCTATAGCCTAACAAGACAATGGCCTAAAGGCCAACTACATTATTTATACCCTAATAATCCCAAATCAAATAACCAAAGATTCCACCTTCTCTGGGATTTGAACCTGAGACCTCCAAGGCTTTCTGGAGTTTATGTCAACACCCTAAAATCTGATTTCACATGTAAAATGTGAGATTTCTTTCCCATAAAAATGCTCCTTCGCATCAAATATTTTTACACCTATCAAACGGACCGGACCCAAACGGACCGGACCCTAAAGGCAACCCTGTGAAATATGGCAATTGATGAATTTCCCGCTCGACCCTCCATAACTTTTCACATCCCAAATGCTGACCGAAACGGACAGTGCTCGTCTATTTCGATTAGATGAGATATGTGTTATTACTTTATCTTAATTTGATTAATCTTTCAATTTCTGATATGTTTCATCATCATTCATCAGACACCTTGATTATGTTTTATATTCTTTCATCTCTTCCCCGATTTTATTGATTATTTGTTATAATTAGTTCTTGTTCTGTCTTACATTTGAAGATTCTATAATTTTTTGATTTTAATTTTCAAACCCCCTGATGTTATAGATTATTGTTTCCTCCATCACTATATCTATTTCATCGACCAAATACATATCTAAGTTATGCTAGTAACTTATTTGAAAAAAAAAAATCCTAACCAAATTGTTAACTTTTTCTCTTGAATTTTTCTCTGTTCTAATTATCTTTCATCAACTAAATACATTTCAACATTGTTCAGTGCAAATAGATGTGTTGAATCTCTTAGTAGTTGGTTCGGGTTAATAGGTTACAATTTTTTTTCTTTTTCCGAACTATTAAAAATGTGTTGTGTACAGATGTCACTTGGACCTAGCCCACTCGCTTACGGGACACTCTGCAATGAGGAGTCTGATCCACTAAAGGTCTAATGGCTTCGAATCCATGTAAACGACCATCTAGGCAGACACTTATCCGTCAAAAGTGATAATACTCCAAGCGCCCCTTGGTCTCCCTCAACCGAGTCTACAGGTTGTCGATTCAACCTCAACTCCGAAAATCTCGCCATATATATCTTGACTAGGTCAATCGAAGACCCCACGTCACCTAAAATATCTTGAAGGCATCTCTAACTACGAAGAGTCAAGAGTCGAGGCGGCGCAATCCCAAGATCAACCTACTCTAGACGACGGATCAACGACTCGAATGAATTTCTCTTAAGGTTCCGGGTCAAATTTAACCACAAATATTTCGGATCTAGTAGTCTCTAAGAGTCTATCAATCACCTATAAATAGAAGGGGAGTCGGACTCGAGATGACATCTGTGAGAGGCAGTTTTTCAAATACAAATTGGAGGTCGGTGGTGATGCATCCAATTTGAGTCGGTGGTGATGCATCCAATTGGAGTCGGTTTGGTGAATCCTTAACCAAATTGGATTTCCAATTTTGGAAGTTGCTCAAAATTGGCACTAAACTAGTCGGCTTATATTTTATATAAATAGGGGGTCTTAGAGTGCTTCTAATCACCATCAACACAAACAACAACTCTTCTTTAGAGAGCTAGAGAGAGAGCAAGAGTGAGAGAAATTTTTCATAGTTTTGAGCGGTGTTAAATTTCTCGGTCGTCGAAGATTTAGTATAGAAGGTTATTACTATACGGTACCATCTTGGGACGAACTTGCGGATTGTGTTAGTCGTCTTCATCTATCCTTCAATAAAGATTTCTTGTTCGCCCGAGGACGTAGGCTTTAAAGCCGAACCTCGTTAAATTCTGTTCGCATATTTGATTTTGACTTAGCTTTTCGATTAATCTTCATAATCGGATCAATTTCTAGGATAGGTTCGATAGCTTCCGCGACTTTCAGTTATAACAATTGGTACCAGAGCCTTGTTGAGATTGAACGAAGAGAAGATGGGATCGAGAAGTGGTACGGTCAAATCAGGGAAATATGAGATAGAGAAGTTCAATGGAAAAAACGATTTTTCTTATTGGCGGATGCAGATGAAGAATCTGTTAATCTCGCAGAAATTACACAAGACGTTGACGGGAAAGAAACCAGGAGATATGTCAGATGAGGATTGGGAAGAGTTAGATCTCGAAGCACGGGCTACCATTATGTTGTGTCTTGAGAGGGACGTGGCGTTCCTAGTAGACGAAGAAACAACGGCGGCAGGTGTGTGGTTAAAACTAGAAAGCAGTTTCATGACGAAAACTTTAACGAATCGGGTCTACTTAAAATCTAAATTATTCACATGTAGAATGGAAGAGGGTTCTTCTATTCAGGAATATGTGAATAGGTTTGACAGGATTATCTCAGATTTGAAGGATATTGATGTTAAGGTTGAGGATGAGGACCAAGCCCTCATATTGTTACTTTCATTGCCTAAATCCTATGAGAACCTTGTTCAAACTTTGATGCTTGTTGGTGATAGTCTAAGCATGGAAGAGACGAGAAATTCGCTATTAGCGGATGACCTTCGAAAGGTTGCTACTAGCAGTATGGCGTCGGGTGGAGTAGACAAGGAACAAGCACAAGGGTTGTTTGTAACGAGGGGGAGGAGTAATGAAAGGGGAAAGGGAAAGGGCGGGAAATCTAGATCCAAATCTAGAGGCTCTTTCAAGAAAACGTGCTTTAGTTGTGGTGAGCTTGGCCACTTTAAAGCGGCTTGTCCAAAGAGAAAGTTGAAGCAAAAGAACGAAGGCTACAAGGAGAAACAAGAGATGCAAGAGGCGGGATATGTGTCAGAAGAGGCGGACGAATGTTTCTCAGTGACAGAGGTGTCTGAGAAGATCTTCGATAAGTGGATGCTTGATTCAGGGGCGTCACACCATATGTGTCCAAATAGGGAGTTGTTTACTACCTATAGGAGTATAGATGGTGGTACAGTTATACTGGGTGATGATAGTATATGTAAAACTGTGGGACTCGGAACAATACGTATCAAGATGCACGATGGAGTGGTGAGAACATTGACGGACGTAAGACACATACCCGATTTGCGGAAAAATCTAATTTCCCTTGGTGTGTTGGAGCGGAACGGCTGTAAGATAATTATAGAGAATGGCTCCATAAAAGTCGTTAAGGGTTCTTTGGTGGTAATGAGAGGTACTCGTTACGGTAATTTATACAAACTTTTGGGGACAACAATTACTGGAGATGTAGCAGTAGGAATCAGTGGAAGAGATCCAACGGCTAGTACGAGGCTTTGGCATATGCGCCTTGGGCATATGTCAGAAAAGGGTCTATCTCTGATGTGCGGGAAAAGCTTGTTGAAGGACATGAAGAAGCCTTGCATGGAGTTTTGTGAGCATTGTGTGTTCGGGAAGGCACACAGGGTGACGTTCTCTACAAGCAAGCACAGGAGCAAAGAGGTGTTAGACTACGTACACACCGATGTCTGGGGACCGGCAAAGTTACCTTCCAAGGGTGGTTCCAGGTATTTTGTTACATTCGTTGATGATCATTCGAGATTTGTCTGGCTTTATTTTCTGAAGCATAAGAATGAGGTATTCAACACATTCCTGGTGTGGAAAGCAATGGTTGAGAACAAAACTGGTCGAAAGCTGAAGACGTTAAGATCGGATAATGGGACCGAGTACACGGATGGGGCATTCAAGGAGTTTTGTAATCAGGAAGGCATTGTGAGGCACTGGACAGTAGTAAACACACCTCAGCAGAATGGAGTCGCAGAGAGATTGAACCGTACACTACTTGAGAAGGCTAGATGTATGCGCTCCAATTCGGGATTAGGCGTAGAATGGTGGGCAGAATCTGTTGCTACAGCTTGTTATATTGTGAACAGGTCTCCACATTCTTCTTTAGATGGCGGCATACCTTACGAGGTATGGTCAGGTGAACATGCAGATTACGGGAGACTTAAGGTTTTCGGTTGTACGGCCTATTACCATGTTAAAGGTAACAAACTTGACAATAGAGCAAAGAAGACAATTTTCTTAGGATATGCTACAGGAGTCAAGGGTTATCGGCTATGGTGTACGGAAGACAAGAAGTTTGTAATCAGCAGAGATGTGGTGTTTGATGAGTCATCTATGGTACTACGGTGCCTAGTTGTGGTGATGTTGGGTCTACTAAAGCTCAAGTAGTGGAAGTAGAAGCCGAAGACCAACGGGTTTCTAGGAATCATGATTAGGTGGAGCATCAGGATAATACTCAGGATGAGGAAATTGATGAACCCGATCATGAGGAGGTTCAAGGGGAAGGTACACAAATTTTACAACAACAACAGCAGGATGTTTCGGTACACACTAGGCCGAAACGGTTATATAAGCCGGTACAGAGGTTAGGGTCAGACAAACCTCTTAGGCATTACGGGCAGGCAAATGTGGTTGAATATGCACTCTCGGTGGAAGACGACGAGCCGGTCACCTTCAAACAAGCTATTACCGCGGAGGAAAGAGAGAGTTGGTTGGTTGCTATGCAAGAAGAGATGGAGTCTCTTCACAAGAACCAGACATGGGAGGTTGTCCCATTGCCCGAAGGTAAGTCTGTTATTGGTTGTAAATGGGTGTACAAGAAGAAAGAGGATTCTTCCGAAATCAAGGGTACAAGGTATAAGGCAAGACTAGTGGCCAAGGGTTATGCACAAAAAGAAGGGGTCGACTACAATGAGATTTTCTCACCGGTCGTGAAACATACTTCTATTCGGGTGCTATTGAGTATTGTTGCTCACAGGGATCTTGAGCTGGAACAACTCGATGTTAAAACCGCCTTCTTGCACGGACATTTGGAAGAAGAAATTTATATGGCTCAACCTGAGGGATACAAGGTTGAGGGCAAAGAAAATCAAGTATGTCGTTTGAGGAAATCTCTTTACGGATTGAAACAATCCCCTCGCCAATGGTACAAACGATTTGATTTTTTCATGCTAAAGCATGGTTTTCGCAGAAGTGACTATGATTGTTGTGTATACATCAAAAAACTTCGCGAAGGTGACTTTATTTATCTCCTTTTGTATGTGGATGACATGCTTATTGCTTCTCGAAGCATGGTGGAGATAGATAAGTTGAAATCTCAACTCAGTCAAGAGTTTGAGATGAAAGACATGGGCGCTGCAAAGAAGATACTGGGAATGGAGATTAAGAGAGAGCGGTCAAGTAAGAAACTGTACTTGAATCAAAAAGGTTACATCGAACGAGTAGTTTCTCGGTTCGGGATGCAGAATGCGAAGGCGGTGTCAACACCTTTGGCACCACACTTCAGGCTCTCGGGAAAACAATCTCCCACTACTACGGTGGAGAAGGATCATATGGATCGTATACCGTATGCTAGTGCAGTTGGCAGTTTGATGTACGCTATGGTGTGTACTCGTCCGGACATTTCACAGGCGGTCAGTGTGGTTAGTAGGTTTATGGCAAACCCGGGGAAGACACATTGGGAAGCTGTGAAGTGGGTCTTGAGGTACTTGAAGGGTACCGTTGATACGGGTTTGTGCTTTGGTGGAGACACATGTCAGGTAAGCGGTTATGTTGACTCGGATTATGCTGGCGATCTAGATAGAAAACGATCTACTACTGGTTATGTATTTAGGGTACATGGTGCTCCAGTTAGTTGGCGATCGATGTTACAATCTACAGTTGCGTTATCTACTACGGAGGCCGAGTATATGGCTATGGCCGAGGGTGTGAAGGAAGCATTGTGGTTGTGGGGTCTTCTGGATGATCTAGGGATTAAGCAGGAGTGCGTGGATGTATGGTGTGATAGTCAAAGTGCGATCCACTTGGCGAAGAATCAGGTACACCATGCTCGCACTAAGCATATCGATGTCAGGTATCACTTTGTACGAGATGTCATAGAGGAAGGTGATGTTTCTCTCATGAAGGTACACACAGATGAGAATCCCGCGGACATGTTGACTAAAGTGGTGACGTGTAGCAAGTTTCAGCATTGTCTGAAATTGCTACAAATCGGCTCGTGTTAAGTTGCCCGAAAGGGTGTAATGGCGACAAGGTAATCTTTATGTGAAGGGTTGGTAGAACTACGATAGGCTTGATCCAATAAAAGGGTACGTAGGCAGCCATGGTCATATGGTGCAGTCGGATGAAGCTACAAGAAGCAGATATATCTTACAAGGAGTATCCTGGTGTTCGTCCAAAATTTGAAGTATATCAAATTGTGTACGAGGTGGAGAATTGTGAGAGGCAGTTTTTCAAATACAAATTGGAGGTCGGTGGTGATGCATCCAATTTGAGTCGGTGGTGATGCATCCAATTGGAGTCGGTTTGGTGAATCCTTAACCAAATTGGATTTCCAATTTTGGAAGTTGCTCAAAATTGGCACTAAACTAGTCGGCTTATATTTTATATAAATAGGGGGTCTTAGAGTGCTTCTAATCACCATCAACACAAACAACAACTCTTCTTTAGAGAGCTAGAGAGAGAGAGCAAGAGTGAGAGAAATTTTTCATAGTTTTGAGCGGTGTTAAATTTCTCGGTCGTCGAAGATTTAGTATAGAAGGTTATTACTATACGGTACCATCTTGGGACGAACTTGCGGATTGTGTTAGTCGTCTTCATCTATCCTTCAATAAAGATTTCTTGTTCGCCCGAGGACGTAGGCTTTAAAGCCGAACCTCGTTAAATTCTGTTCGCATATTTGATTTTGACTTAGCTTTTCGATTAATCTTCATAATCGGATCAATTTCTAGGATAGGTTCGATAGCTTCCGCGACTTTCAGTTATAACAACATCGAATGTCAACTAGAAGTTGACTACTCGAATATCCTCTCAACCACTCTACTGATCTAATATCCTCTCTCGCACTTACTATATTCTAATCGATCATCTCAAACGACTATATTCAACCTTTAAGCTCCAACACCCTTGAAGCTCTGCATAATCTCAGATCAATGGGATATGAGGAAGAAGAAATAAGTTGTGTTGCCTCGGGAAAATCGACGAATTCCACAGTAAGATTTCACAAAATCCATAACTTCCCTTCAAAATTTTGTACGCCGGAAGATATTCTTGTTCCCATAGTGGAGGCCTAATAAAATCCCACTCCATCCACAACTATTATCATTTTCGGTATTCAATATTTTGCTCTGTTTTTTTTCTTTCTCTCGCCTCTGTAATCAATGAGTATGATGTAATTATAGTGATAAATGGTCATAAAATTCATTATGTGCCACCAAACAAACAATTAGTTACTCGACCAAAAATAGGCTATTATCCAAATTCTTTTAAACTAATTTTAGCTCTAGGCAAAATTACTAATTGGTGAAAAAACAATAATTGATGGGAGGTTCAAAATCAACATTTTTCTGACCAAACTACTGCTATATTTGTGAAGTGTGGTGAAATCTGGTTAATTCCAATAATGCATTATGATTGTTCAATATGTATTATAAACGATCATAATCCAGTATGACAAAACCCTGTTTTGCTCTTCAACTCGAAAACAAAATTGTTTTTGTCCTAACCTAATCTCGTCATAGTACGTTATGACCATAAATAAAATTTTATGAACAAGCACAACAAAATATAATTGCATGTGATACATTATGTCATTATGAGCAGATTCAAGTTGCGACTAGTGCATCAAAATAAAATATTTTTTTTTCATTTTTGTTTGACAAGCTTTCAACGTTTCGGTTTGTCTGCTAGAGGTAAGATTTTATCATTATTTCATTATTAATGTCATCTCCAACAAGAGAGAAATTGAATCTAGAGAAAAATGGAGCATATGATCATATGATTAAACTTCATTTGTAATTTTTCTCAGTAGAACAATAATTGTAGCATGTATTTAAACTAATTTCATTTTCGTTTGACAAATTCATTTGTCCGTTCAGAGCCAATCCTGGTCACTGTTTTCCCCACTCCCCATGTTTGAGCTGTGTATACCGCAGCCTCAATCAGGAACAAGTCAATTGGGCGGCAAAAATGTATTTTATATAATGTATTTTATGGTATTTGTTTTGAGTCAATACTGTCTCGAACACATTAATGGAAAAATTATGAGTTATTATAATCTATTATCTATAAAAGAAAATTGGTGTTTTGGTTAAGTAAAAAAAGAATTTTACATAATCATATCCTAAACAATTGATTAATCTTAGACAAGGTATCTCCCGCGCCCTACGGACGCGGTCAATCCCGTCGGGCTTACGCCAGTCGTGGTCGAAAACTTTCATAATACAAGCACGGTCGGTTCAAGCATTCGCTCGGATGCACGTACTACGTTGTCTATGTATATCGTCGTCTGATGTCACACGGACGGGGCGGAAACCTAGACGTGCTAGCACCACATTAAAATATGCAAAAAAATGCTAGCACGTCTAGGTTTTCGCTCGGTCCGTGTGACATCAGACGACGATATACATAGACAACGTAGTATGTGCATCCGAGCGAATGCTTGAACCCACCGTGCTTGTATTATGAAAGTTTTCGACCACGACTGGCGTAAGCCCGTAAGGCGCGGGAGATACCTAGTTGTAACAAAAGGGAAAACGATGACTGGGACAAACATCCTTTTTTAATAAATTTTAATAAAAGATATTGTCTAGAAGCCCTTCTTAAAATTTATAATATAGTCCTTCGTAGAAATAAAGTTACCTATTTAAAAAACAATAATTGTTTAAAAATACTAACTAATTTAAGAAAAAGAGAGACAAAATAAATTTCAAGGGTTCAAAAAAGAAATCAAAATCTCTCTCACTCAATAAAATAATAACTAATTTAAGAGAGAATAAACAAAAGAATAATACAAAAAAATAATAACTAATAAAAAACTCTCTCTCTCTCAATAAAATATTTATATAATAAAACAGAATAGAAAACGATGGCTGGGACAAACACCCTTTATTAATAAAGGATATTGTCTAGAAGCCCTTCTCAAAGTTTCAAATATAGTCCTTCGTAGAAATAAAGTTACCTATTAAAAAAACAATAATCTTTTCCTTCTTAGAAAAAAAATCTCTAATTTAAGAAAAAAAAAGAAACAAAATAAATTTCAAAGGTTAAAACCGATTTAAAAAACAATAATCCTTTCCTTCTTAGAAATAAAAATTCTAATTTAACAAAAAAGAAACAAAATAAATTTCAAGTGTAATTTAACAATAAATTATACTTGAAATTTAACAATAAATTTCGTAACATGTAATTTATACAAGTGTCTGTGCCCTAAGGCACGAGATATACCCTAGTCATTCAATAATGTGACTATAGTGGATGGCATTTAATTAGAAACATCATAAAAAAAAGGGCACGAATTGAGTAAGTGAGTGTGAAAATTAGGGCACTAGTGGCAACTTAGTAAATAATTGGATTTTCAAGGACAATAGTTACTAGCCTAAATATATGGAGAAACATAAGGGGTGTGAGTTGTATCCCTCTTAAACTTTCAACATCTCACGAATTCTTTGGGTAATCCCAACCGTAGATGGCTAAAGCTCATACCTCCGTGTATGAGCTCAAGCTCATCTAATCACCGCTCTTATATAAAACAGAAAGGAAAACACTGACTGGGACAAACATCCTTTTTTAATAAAGGATATTGTTTAGAAGTCCTTAAAATTTCAAATATAATCCTTTTCAGAAATAAAATAACTAAAATAAAATAACCATGTCCTTAAAAATAAATTAATAATTTAAGAAAAAAAGAAACAAAATATATTGTAAGGGTTAAAAAAATAACCAGGACGACCACAATATTGACAAACAACAGAGTATCTGTTTGGAGGATGGCCTAAAACATAGCCAAAACCTTGAGTGGAACCACCTCTACTACCATTTCTGTAAGTTCCTCTACCACCTCTCCTATTGGTTGAACGACCTCTGTAAGAGTGAGAAGAAGTTAGTAGTGGTTGAGAGACAGGTGGGGATTGAGTATGTAAGGTAGTAGGTGGTGGTGATTGAGTGTGAAGAAGCTCAATTCGAAACTCTTGGGTTAGAAGGAGAGAGTGTAACTCATCATAAGTTGGAGGAGTGAGTCTGGTTGTGATAGAAGTGACAAATGCTTCAAAATCAGGGCCTAAACCTGATAGAACAATGAAAACCAGTTCTTGGTCTGAAACAGAGTGACCAACAGAGGCTAGAGAATCAGAATTTTTTTTGATTTGTAAGAGATAATCAGAGATGGGTTGTGAACCTTTCTTGCAGGTTTGAAGCTGAAGTTTGAGGTTCATCAACCTAGCTGAGTTGACAGAAGAAAAATTTCTCTCAAGAGCTTCCCAAACAACTTGAGAGGTAGTGAGACCAAGAACTTGAGAAAGAACAGGTTTTGTGAGAGTGGCATTGATCCAAGACAATAACATTTGATCAATACGATACTAAAAACAGAAATCAAGGTTGGGAATAGGAGTAGAAGAGGGCGAAGAAGAGGGAAGAAACTCAGGAGGGGGGAGACAGGAGCCATTGACGAACTTGAACAGATCTTGACTGTAGAGAATAGGTAGCTTTTGGCTACGCCAGAAAAGGTAGTTAGTTCTATCAAGTTTGATAGAAATGAGATTTAAAATGTTGGTAAGAGAAGGAAAAGAAAGAGAGGAGGAAGTTTGTTGAACAGTGGCGGGAGGGGACTGCATCTGAGGTTTAGCCATTGAAAAACGAAAAAAAAAAAAAAAAAAAAGGAAGAAAATAATAGAGAAGACACTGAAAACAAGAATAATTAGAATGATTCTAGGTAGCTCTTGATACCATGTAATTGGAAAGGCCAAGATGCCCTAAAGAAGGGCAACAACTTCTATTATATAGACAAGATATTACAAGTCAAAGGACTAAACTACCCTTTAACAAATAAATGAAATATATTTATGTCATATAAACTTATACCTTCCTCTTTATATAAACCTTGGGACACCTTTTAGAAGGCACTTACGAATACAAAGACATTCTAGATCGTTCCACACACTAGATATGCCTAGAGTTCTCTATAACTTTGGGGTTTACTCTAGAGTCTTTCCGAGCCTTCGAACATGTTCTTGAATCTTTTAGAATGTTTCGTCATATAGAATTACAAATGAGTTTATATAGAAGTTAGAAAAGAAACTAACTCCATAACAACCAATTAACAAACTCCTAACAACCTTTAACTAACTAACAACCAACCAATGGGTTATATGTGACACTGTCCTTTACAACACTTTTATACAACACTTTTATACAACACTACACTATTAAATTGGTGATATTCCTTGGAGCCCTCTTGATGTTGCTACTTCTCATCTATACATATATTATATGATGTGAAATATACTTTTTTTTTGTTGTTGTTGTTGTTGTTGAAAGTGATGTGAAGTATACTAGTTGAAGTAAATTAAACATTCTGATAATTGTCTCATAATGTTAACATATTAAACCTCAAAGATCATTAACATATCAAGGTATTCAAGATACATCTAAATATATGGGCTAGCACACGGCTAAAACAAGAACAAAAATTCAGTAAAGTTAAACAGTAACTCACCAATTTTTCATGAGTTATACTAGATAAAGTATATAGGGCAAATAAAAAGTGTTAATACACCAAAGATGCACATTTTTTTGAGTAACAGACCCACAAGCAAAAAAAGTAGAAAAAATAACACAATCCCATATTTTTAGCCAAGGAAAGCGCAAAGCTAGAGAGTAATGATGCAAGTAGGCAATGGGTTTCTAATCTTAAATCTCTGTTTTAGAAAGTCTATTTTAATCCCACTAGAAAACGGATTGAAAGTATATAGGGCAAATAAAAGTATAAAACCCTCACCAAAGTCCTCCTCCAATTCCCAGACATTGCAGCCTGAATTTGATTACTTGATCATACAATCCGACTTCCTAAAACCTAATCCGAGTTACTAAAACCTAATCCGAGTTACTAAAACAGAGATTTAAGATTGAAAATTCGTCGGCAAATAAAAGTATAAGACCCCCACCCAAGTCCTCCAATACCCAGACCATGAAGCCTGAATTTGATTACTTGTTCATACAAGTACTAGTGATTCTCTCTTTCTTTCTCTCTAAAACTCTGTGGAGGGATGAATACTAGGAAGAGAGCTGGTGGTGTTTTTGTTGTTTCTAATCCCCCAATCTTCAAAAAAAAGAAATCTACCAACAAGACTTCCACAGCACAAAGTATTACTACTACTACTACTACTACTACTACTACTACTTGTGTACCATCACCACCACACTATCCTCCTTCTGGTATTGGTATTACTAGTACTACTTGTGTAACATCACCACAACACTATCCTCCTTGTGGTATTGGTATTACTAATACTAGTACTACTTGTGTAACATCACCACCTCACTATCCTCCTTGTCGTATTGGTATTACTACTACTAGGAGTGCTTCTGTAATATCACCACCACATTATGAAATTGGTAGTAGTAGTAGTATTGATGTTGATTGTTTAGAATTTGAGATACTAAACAGACTTCCACTTAAGTCCCTTTCCCGTTTTAAGAGTGTTTGTAAAAGATGGTGCTACTTAATCCAAAAAGATCAACAATTCATTGATTTACATCTCACCCGTTTTAAAACATGCATTTCCCCTCGTCTGTTTATGGTTGTTCCTCAACCACCCCCACCGGACAAGTCATTACAAGATGGCCATTACTTCAACTTTTGGCCATATAAGGAGTTCCACATTACAGCTGACTTCTTGTTTGAAGAAGACAATACAAAACTAAAACTAGTGGTTGACACGGTAAAGGAGGTAGACTCGTCATCTTACAATGCCATTTCAAACCCCGTAAATGGCTTAATCTGCCTCATTGACTCATACTGGAAAGATGTTGCTTGTATACGCAGTATTAGTACTGAACAAGTGTCCCCTTGGTTTCAACCATCCTCGATAGTCGTGGGAGAAGAATACGTCGGTTTCCCAAACTATTTCGCAATTGGTTTTGATCCTGCTACTAATGAACACAAATTGGTATGTGTCTTGACTATACGGTCATATAATCGCAAGTTCAAATATTTTCTCTGTGGGGTTTTGACCATTGGGCGCCAATCTAATAATAGATGGAGAAGGATCAAAGAGGTTCCACCAAATCCATTGAATGATGATTATGTTTATGTGAATGGTGTGATTTACTGGTCCAATAGTTCTCTTGATCTTTGGGCGTCGAGAAGTGGTTACCGTCCTGTATACTTGGTGGCATTTGATGTAGGAAATGAGAAGTTTAGAACAATCACAATTCCTGATTTCATCCTTGAACACCCTCGGGTTCTCGGCGGCCCTTTATCATTCAAAAACATTGCTCAGTTAGTTGAAGTGGATGGGAATTTGGCTATGATAGTTAAACTGAATAATTGTATGTTCAACATGTATGTATACGAAGACGGTGATTACAAGGACAAAGATGAGAAGATCAATGGAACGCCTACTAGTTCTTCTCTTCAGAAAGGAATATGGAAAAAAGTAAGTTGTATCACCTTGCCTTTCTATATGAGGAACAGTCATACGGTCAAGTTTCGTACTTTCATAGGGTCTAAAGACAAGATTCTCGTAACGTCATCTATTTGGGATCTGGAAAGCACACCATTTATTTGGGATCAGGAGAGTTTGAAGAGTTTGGAAAGTCGGGAGAAGAAGAAATGGCTATCTATTTATTGTTATAATTGGAAGAAGGGTACTTGGACTGAGGTTGATGTAAGTGGAATCCCATCCTCAGTTCCACAACTATGCCCCAGTAGCGTTTCTACTACTTTCTCAGAAAGTCTTTTGTCCCTTAACAATCATAGGGCTCTCTGACGCCACTCTGGCAGAGGAATCAACTTCACTTTACCTAGAAACTTTATTTGTCTTCCTTTTCGTATTATGTTTGCATATGGTTTTCTGTAACTTGGTACTTTATTTGCCTTATTTTTTAACTTGTGTTTGCATTCCCTCTCATGTAACTTGGTTCTTATAATTGAATAAATGGGACCTGTTTTCATACTCTTGGAATAGTTTTACCACATTTTCAGTGAGTACATTCTTCATTGTTTATCGGAAATGATGCGGGAGCCGAATATCAGAGCCGACAACAGTCGGAATTGGTCTTCTGCTTTATTGACTTAATTTCGTACTCATGTCAGATAGTCATGTTGTTAAGTTATACCATGATGTTTTATTGACTAAATTTTATAATCAAAACAAGGATTATAAAATGTTTTGATCAGTTGTCTCTTCAGCTTTATAGCGGAAGCTAAAAGTTGTAAGAATCAAATATTTTTCCACCTTGCACAATCAAGCAACAATTAGTAACGACAAATCAACTGGAGAAAAACTGCTCGATCTTGAAAGAAATCAAGTATTTGAAGCTTATTTTCCTCACCAGCTATATCTGTCTATTCATGAAAACAATCATGTGTTAGAAAAGGTTAACTTAATGACTTTTTCGTTCAATAGTAATGGTAAAACATGGAGTTTCCCTCAATGAGAATGGTGATCCCATGGGTCTTCATTGTCTGAGATGATGGTGATGATTGCACTTCATTCTCCACGGATGGGTCACCTTTCCTTTTCCAATGTCTCTGGCAGGAGTTGGGAGCTTGGTTGTTGACGGCCTAACGCCTGAATGAATGAGCCTTGTAGCCTCTATCATTTTCTCTTGTTGGGGAGGTCAGAGTTCCATTTTGTGACTTGGCGGTTTACCAATCAACCCTCTCTTCTTTCCCGGTTCGAGATAGATGTTTCTATTGTTATTTTTTTTCTCTTATCAATTTTTTCAATAAAATTACTTTGGTTCTTCGCCTTGTTACATTTTTTGTCTATTAGACTCTTCTAGCCCTTACCCTCTTCGCACTTTGCCTCGACCCGGGCCATTGATAGCTGACCTTCTGTCTTTACGCCCCGTAGCGGTGTTTCACACAATCACGTCTTTTCGCGAATCTCATGTCCCTGCAAATGAGGAATACCAATCCACAGATAAGTAAATAATTGGAGGAAGAAATACCAAAATTTACGGTAGTAACTCAAAAGGGGTGCTAAATTAGTGAGGTGAAGCACCCAACATACATATAGAGTCTTTTAGAGACGTGGAGGTTTCAGGGCACTGCTTATGACGAGGTTTAGACATGCTTGAGAAATCTTGGTTGGTATTTGGTAAAAGATAGACATGTTCCTTGTTTCTTATTTGAGGTTTAGACATGCTAGAGAGTAGGAAAAAAGTATTCAAGTCTCATAAGCAGATATTGTGCCAGTGAGTGGATATTCTTCGGCGTCACGAGGAGGCTAAGGTTGTGCAGAATTGTTTAGAAAGACTAATATTTGTGTTTTGTTTCTCCCTACTCAAGTGTTTCTCTTACAACTTTTTTTTTTTGTTTGTTTCAGAACTCTTTACGTAGAAAGTCAAGGGAGGATGAGGGTCGAAACACAAATCTAGAGAGCATATCAAAACCAGGGGTTAAGCGATTCATCGATTGGGTACGATATCATACGACAGATCCAAGAAAGGAAGGATGTTTCTCAAGTTTCAAAATCTCAACGTTTGGTAGCATTTTACCTGTTTGAATTTACATGTAATGTTTCTACAATTATCCTTCTTTTGGAAGAAACTTGAGAGTAGATGGAATTATACTTTGCTTATCAAACTTAGATGTAGTTACTATCATTAATTTGTGGTTCTTGGAGATTTTTGTTTGCTTTTACTTCTCACCTTTTCATTTGATTCTCATCCCTAGTAGAATGTGGGTCTATTACAAAACAAAAATAAGAAAAAACAATAGTTGTGTAAGTCTGATCCATCATCTCTCTATTGGGAAACCTTGTGTTATGAGAAAATCTAAACAGAATCGAAGTCTATATCTTCTCCTCTTCTCTGGTCATGCTCCATCTTGAACTTTTTATACAACAAAAAGCATTGCTGCCTTGGTTGGTTGACTCTGATGATGCGGTCCATAATCTTCATAAATTCTGAAATGGTCAATGGTAAGCTTAAGATGTTGAAAACACCATTTAGTTTGCACCCTTCCATTACCCATGTGTCTTTGAGGTTGGAGAAAAATACCACGTACGTGTGGTTTAGAACACTATCCTGTTTGATCCTGTTCAGCCACTCAAGTCCAGTGACAATTGGCATATCCAGTTGACAAAAACAAACGTAAATGGCCTGCGGAAAATTTAAAAAGCTTTGGTTAAAAAAAACTTCGAAAAAAAAAAAACAGAGCATACTTTAAACATATTTACTTTAGGTAGTTCTTGTAGCGCCCCAAATCCCAAATCTCAAGCTAACCGCCTTGAAATCCAAGATTTGAGACCTTCATATATCAATACCAGATGTAAGTTGAATTTAGACTAAAATACTGTCCTCTCTATATGTTTTAGGAAATTCTAGATAAAACTAGTCTCTAAGCCATTTAATCGTTCTTTCATGTGATTAACAATACTATACCTTTCATGGAATAAATTGAAAGAGCCTACAAAAAAATTAGGAGATAGGAAATCTACCTCTTTTCGCGTTAGATGACTTTAAGACCACAACCATGGCTTGTTCTCTCACTAGAGAACTCTATTTCCATCACTTTTCTTCTTTATTCCTCCTCCCATCACTAAGGAGCGGCTGCACCCTCTTTCTTTTCTATAGGGTTTCCTCAAAAGTGAAGAGAAATAGGGTTTTTAAACCAACCAGTATTTCATCTAAACAAAACTGACCTAGACTTTTATTATTTCCACCCAATTTGGTATATCAAGAAAATAGGGGTGTTACAATCTTCCACCCTAAAAAGAGGATTTCGTCCTCGAAATCAAACATACCACAATCACAAACAATATGTAATCAAGTGTAGCAAATGCTAGAACATAAATGTTATACAAGCACAAGAAATACAACACAACTGAAGTCAACCTGTTACACGGTTGAAAAGATTCATACAATACAACTTCCCTTTTGGAGGGGCATATCCAATTTTTGAGGTCCACAAGATAGCTTCACTTAGCATCCGTGTTTGCATCGACTTAAACCTCTCAATAAACCATTGATACCTCCCAAAGAGGGGATCCGTGCAACACGAGCACTTTACATATGAGCAGGAGGCGAGCCAACCTCTAGTTGGTAAATTACTTCTCAAACTAGAAGTATGTGGTCCACAAGAATGAACTTGTGTTTGCATCGATCATCCTGTCGAGCCAACCACCTATGGATTACAACCGTCAATCCATATTAGAACCCAAGCCCCTGGTCCACTAGGTTGTCCAATATCACATTGACAAACCCGTGTTTGCAATCGACCAACATGTCGAGCCAACCAGTCTTAGTTCAATTTATTACTTCTCAAACTAGAAGTATGTGGTCCACAATAATGAACTTGTGTTTGCATCGATCATCCTGTCGAGCCAACCACCGATCACTTATGGATTATAATCGTCAATCCATATTAGAACTCAAGCCCCTGGTCCACTGGGTTGTCCAATATCAAATTGACAAACCCGTGTTTGCAATCGACCCACATGTCGAGCCAACCAGTCTTAGTTCAATCCATTAACGAAACTCAAGATCATGGTCCACCAAGTTATCCAATATCGCATTAGTAACTAGTGTTTGCAATCGACCCACATGTCGAGCCAACCATTCTTGGTTCAATCCAATAAGTAGAACTTAAAATCATGGTCCACGAGGTTGTCCACTATCACGACAACAAATTCGTGTTTGCATCGACCCACATGTCGAGCCAACCATTCTCAGTTAACATTTTCTCATCGAAACAAATTTTTAAGTTGATTCATAATCAACTGATACACTATCACACAACACACATTCAAACAACCCAAAACCCCATAAAAGTAGGGATTTTCAGTACCCTCATGTATATCATAAATATATGTATTGCTACAATCACAATCACATACCTTAGGTTTGACATCACGGTCAAATAAGACATTTACTCGCACGCATCACAAACAAAAAGTACATCACATCAATAGCCATTATCCTTCCCATGGAAAATTTGCAATCACAATTTAGATTCCCAAAATATAAAGACAACTTCTTTCAAGTTTTCACAAGAAAGCAATTCCAAAAGCACATTCTAGATTCAACCAGTTCTGCAAGACACTAATTAAAGTGTTCATAACAATGACGTGTCTAACGACGACAATCAAACCCACAATACAACCCTAGGACCACTAAACCTAGAGCTCTGATACCACTTTGTAGCGCCCCAAATCCCAAATCTCAAGCTAACCGCCTTGAAATCCAAGATTTGAGACCTTCATATATCAATACCAGATGTAAGTTGAATTTAGACTAAAATACTGTCCTCTCTATATGTTTTAGGAAATTCTAGATAAAACTAGTCTCTAAGCCATTTAATCGTTCTTTCATGTGATTAACAATACTATACCTTTCATGGAATAAATTGAAAGAGCCTACAAAAAAATTAGGAGATAGGAAATCTACCTCTTTTCGCGTTAGATGACTTTAAGACCACAACCATGGCTTGTTCTCTCACTAGAGAACTCTATTTCCATCACTTTTCTTCTTTATTCCTCCTCCCATCACTAAGGAGCGGCTGCACCCTCTTTCTTTTCTATAGGGTTTCCTCAAAAGTGAAGAGAAATAGGGTTTTTAAACCAACCAGTATTTCATCTAAACAAAACTGACCTAGACTTTTATTATTTCCACCCAATTTGGTATATCAAGAAAATAGGGGTGTTACAGTTCTCCTCTATTTAGAATGTTGTTTCTCTCATGTCTCCAACTTCTTAACACTTCACCCGCCCGTGCCTCGGTAAAAGCGGTATGTACTACAAACCAAAAAAAATTAAGAGGGGATTGAAAGAATTTTACGCAGAATATATATATATATATATATATATATATATAGAGAGAGAGAGAGAGAGAGAGAGAGAGTGAGAGAAGGATCCCTTCGGAGATATTTCGTATTTATAAACTCTGCCATTTCAGGCTTAATTTGATCTTCAGGCCTCGTGATGATTAGGATGTTTATTTCTGGAGTTGAAACATGGTTTTGTTCTTGGCCTGTTTGTGTTTCAGGAATAGCCTCTTGACTTTGAGTTAGATGTCTTAGAGCCTCTTGTCTTTGAGCTTGATGTCTATGTTCTTCTTCGATAAATAGAGCCAACTCTCTCTGTTCGTCTTCATTACGAACGTATTCCAAATGACTATTTAGGTAGAAAAACATTTCATAATAACTAAAAGGGTGCGTCTATAGGGGCCTCCCCAAATTGCTTAGGCGCCTCTCTTCCTTAGGCGCCTCCCCAAAATTACTTTAGGCGCCTCCAAGCACCCCCCATCTTCTTCTTCTCTTCTTCATTACTGTTCTCTCTCTCTACTTTCTCTTTCAATTTTCCAATCTCAATATTAATCAAACATCAAACCAACAAAAACCACTGATCTATCAACAAATATCATCATTAAACATCATGAAGGAAATCAAAAACCTAGATCAACTTAAAGTTTTCAAGCTTAGGAAATAAAAAGTTATTTAATCTTCAACTTTAAACATCTTTAGGTTTTCTCGAGAGGATGAAGAAACTTTATAATAGGGGATGAAAAAACCAACCTTAGATTTGGATTTTGGAGATGAAATAGTCCCAGATGGAGGAACCAACGAAGAAGAAACCCTAGAATTCTATGAGATTATGAGGATGAAATCAAAAACCAACGAAGACCATCCTTTTGGGCTCGGACTGATCGGTCCGAACTGGGGGCGCCTACAGTTGTCGGGGTTTGACCACGGTCAAACCCTTTAGGGAGGTGCCTACAGCAATTTTGGGAGGCGCCTATAGAGGCGCCCTAACTAAAAAAGCCTCAAAGTTTTACTATTAGTTATTTTCTATCAAAATATTAAGGCTAATTAAAGTTTTAGTTTAAAATAATTTAGTTAATTATCAATCAGGTCAAAATTTTAAAACTAATTTAGAATTATTCCGATAATACCCTTCGTTCTATTTGTAGCTCTCTCTCCCTTAGTCGACTGAAAATCGTTTCTTTCCTTCCTTTTCTTTTCTTCATAACTAAGGTTTTTACAAACCCTAGATTCTTATTCATCACCTGAAAAAATGTATATCGTCGCTAAAAGATCAAGAGCCGTTTTTGGGGTTTCAATCAGCTATGACTGAATCTAAGGTTTGGTTTTGGGAGATCAAGTGTCATCTCCCAAACAAGTTGATGGCTTTGTGTCTCTCTAACCATACAAGGTTCGTTTCTACTCTCTCTAATAAAAATACCCTAGAAATACTTTTTTAGAAGAAACCCTATCTAATGTAGGGTTTCCTTTAGTTCCTATTCTAATATCTTATTAATTGTTTAGTTTCGATTTTGGTATTGGTGTGTTTTAGGGTTTTCATCTGGTTTGGGACATTGATTGCAAATTTGTTGATGTTTAATGGATACTTAGGGTTTTATATATTTTGTTGTGTAAAGGTAGGACATTTATTACAGATTGAAGTTATAGTCTTCTATTTGTTAGTATTCACGGCAGATCGTGCTATTACCACTATTGCTTCTTCTTCTACTATTGTTGTCAAACCTATATGTATGAAACAAGCAGAAGAAGCGATGATAAAGAGTGAAGCTGAAAAAACAACAGCTGCAAAAGACCAATATAGCGTTTGTCTTGGTGACAAAGAAACGTGTATACGTTTTAAGCTTGTAATCCATGTTAAATATGTATTTTTCTGGGTTGGGCTCCCTGTGAACTTCTGCAAAATTATGCAGAATTCAATCGTGCAAACCTGTGCAAACATCTTCAAACCCTTGGAAACCTTTAGGAGTTGACTAACAAATTGTTTGATCCTCTTTGACAAGTATTTGACCTATGAGGTTTTGATAGTTTTGTTGGTTTAGTCTGAAGATGTAAAAAGGTTGATGTGTCTTTAGGCATGATAGGGTTTATACTCTAGGCTTTCATTGCAAACTTTACCCTTCTATTTTGTTATACTTGAGTGTTTTACGGTACAGTTTATGATTTTTCTTTCATCCTGCTTGAAATTACAGTATGATATATATGTTGGATCTTGAGATTTATTTGGGAATCATGATTTATGTGTGAAATAATAAAATTCTGATATGATACATCATGTGTTCTCTCTTCTTTGGTTATGCTTGATTATGATTGCAAGCGTAAGTATTCTATTAGTTAAGGAAGTTACTTCTTGGCGAATTTCAAGTCATCACATTATTCATTCATCACATTATTCTGATATGATACATCACATTATTCAGTCACATTATTCTATTAGCAAAGACATCACATTATAAGCTTTTGAAAGTGGTGTTTGAGATGACATTTTTGTCTGAATATCTAGAATATCCATGGGCTTTGAGTTGTAAAAATTATTATGTTTTTCAAGGAGTAACTTGTTGGGTATTATTTGATTTTGATGTTTTTGCAATTACAGGACCTGCAAGGTGTTATAGGCAGATTAAGAACAAGCCGTACCCAAAACCGTGGTACTGTCGTGGTGTCCCTGATCCAAAGATCAGAATTTATGATGTAGGTATGAAAAGGAAAGGAGTTGATGAATTCTCCTGCCCTGTCCACTTGGTGAGTTGGGAGAAGGACCTTTCTGTGTCCATAACAATGAAGTGAGGATTGTGATGATTAACACTATGAAGAAAGAAGACTTACAAATCAAAGTGGGTTTTATCGAACTAGAAATGAGGAATGGGTGAAAAAAACGAATATTTTTAGATCAAAGCCAAACGTGAGTTTTGCTGATAATGGTCAAGTTTACGGGTTCTTATCACTTCCCGAGGTATAGATTTAGATGATGTATTCGACTATAGTGACAATGGGGTTATAGGTGGAAATGATAAGTGGTAGCTTGTGATATAAAGTTACGAAAATGATTCTCTATCAAGATTTAGATTCAAATGATATATCCAGATGCTTCCTTGTTCAATTTCAAAAACTTTATATTTGATTTTATGATTTCTCAACAGATTCGAAGTTTGAAAGAGAAAGTAAAAAAAGAAAGCGAAGATCAAATTTTGCAAATCCAATTTGCAGATATAAACTTGTTCAAACACAATTTGCCGTATACATTATGCAAACATATGTTTGCAGAACAGATTGTTGCAAACACGTTTGCAGAACAGATTACTGCAAACACGTTTGCAGGAAAACGTATACATTATGCAAACATATGTTTGCAGAACAGATTGCTGCAAACACGTTTGCAGAACAGATTACTGCAAACACGTTTGCACAACAGATTGTTGCAAACACGTTTGCACAACAGACACGTTTGCACAACAGAATGTTGCAAACACGTTTGCACAACAGAATGTTGCAAACACGTTTGCACAACAGATTGTTGCAAACATGTTTGCATAAAAACGTAAAGGAAAAAAACGCCGTTTTTTTCTGAGTTTTTTTTTTTTTGAAAAAAATATTGAAAGTGGATCTTGTTAGAAAGCTAATGAAAAATCATTTCTAAATATATAATTTTTATTGAAATCCGACATCTCAAACAAAAGTTATATCGATTTAAAGTTTAAAGAAAAATAAAAGAATTTAGTTACACAAAAAGACAAAAGGGGGTATTTTAGTATTTGCACACTTTTTGACCTGAATAATAATTTTCAAATGTTTTGTGCTTTTCTACTCATTTTCAATATTATTTTGATTGACCTTCCTAGAAATTACCTCTAGAATCCATAGGTTTCCTGAGGTAAAGAACCCTTTTATCATGACATCTAATTAACAACAAAAAAAAAAAAAAAATTAAAGAATAACAACGAATACTGATTTCCTTCAGATGTTTGTAAGACAAAGAAACGTAGATCTAAAGAAATGAACTGATCAACCTCGTGTGTCTCTCATATTGTACTGCTGCTTCGGCTTGAAGTACGTCATGCTTAAGACGTTGCATTTTATATTCTGTCACAGGCTTCTCAAAGTATGCTACTGCTCCTACGTCTAGGCATCTGATCGTAAAATATACTAATCAATACCAAATTAAACAAAATAACTTGTTATAGTACTAATTAGAAATCAAATTAAAAACAAAATCATATGTTTTCTTTCATATTTCATGAGTTAAATTAAATGGGTAATCTTTGTTATACCTTCTAGATAGTAAGTCATTAAAAACAGAATCGGCGACTGCTACATGTACGTGTTTCAGATTTGGGTTATCCTGCATGAAGTTTTTATACATAATCATTATATGGGAATCAAGAAGATGATAATATAATACAAGATTTGGGATAAAATCTTTTGTGTAATAATAATAATAATTTACCTTGATCCTTCTGAGGAAATCATAACCAGTCATACCACCAGTCAATTGATAATGTGTAATCACCAAAAAAGTTTCGTCCTGTAAAACAGAGAGGAATTGTACTGATTCAAGAAAAACAAAACCCAGATTCTGAATTTAATTAAGTAAGAAATCAAGATTTATTATATGGAACCATGGGGGTAGGGAATTCTGGTAGAGGAGCCCAGCGTTCCAGATTATCAAGAACCATAGTTGCAGAACTCTCCCAAGTACACTGAACAACTGCATGAACAATAATTTTTATATTTAACTCATACAAAAAAGAAGAAGAAGAAGAAGATTAAGAGTGAGAGAGAGATTAAGAGAGAGAGAGAGAGATACCATTAGGGAATATATGACGGACTAATGTGTAAGTAATGGGCATCAAGTCCCCATAGGGATCCAGTATTATGACATGGAATCTGGGTTCCATTAAAGCCATTCCAGAGAGAGAGAAACAAGATGTTTAATCTCTGTAAGTGACTTAGAAACAGGGGAAAAAGATGAACAAGAAAGAGAGAGAGAAAGTCTAGTGAGGAGAATGTGAAATTATATTGGAACTAGTTTAGAGAGATAAATGAGAAGCTATTGAACTACATTTATATAGAATATATAGAATTGAACCAGCAGTTTTTTTTTGTCTGTTATTAAAACAGAAATGGTGATGAAATTCAGTTAAGGTAGCTGTTAGTTATTTGATCCCATCGGTGATACCCAAAAACCGTTAAGATTCAACTTTAGAATCCATCTGAGTTGGTCAACGCAAAGATATTTGACTTATCTTTGACCTTTTTTTGATCAAACAATTGAGAACTTGCTAGATGGCCAATAAAGAGGTAAGAGGAGCAGGGAAAACGGTACACCTACCGCACTGAATCAAGATAAGTCTGTTAATATTATAACCAACTTCTAGTCTTATGTGATGGAATTTTTCTCTCACAGGCAAGTGCCCTCTTTCACTGTAATTCTTTTTTGATCCCCTGTTTTATGAGAACCATTTTAATCCCCTACTTTTTTTTTTGTGTGACTTTGGGCCCCCTCCATAAGAAAAATGACTCTATCTTTATCTATAATCTTGGTTGATTCTCGTTCAGGTGACGTGGTCAGACAAGATTTGGAAAGAGAAAATAAAAACTTTAAGACTGAGATTTTGCGGATATTTAACATGAACCCTAACTGAAGTTGGATGGTATTGTTTATTGTTAGATGAAATGTGTTTCCGAACAAGTGTTAAAGGCGCCTCCCTAAAGACAAATTTTAGGGAGGGGGGTGTATGGAAAAAGAAACCTTGTTTTACAAAAAACAAAGGCAGAGTTAAATTTGGGCGATGTGTCCTTAGCAGGGGCTCCGATACAACTTTCCCCCACAATTTTGAGTGGTAAGGGAATTTTTTTCTAGAGGCGCCCCATCATTTGGCCATTGCTTGTCACATTTGATTCTTAAATTCTATAATTGCCTCTTTGTTTTGGCCATTATTCTCCACGACATCCTTAAAAAAGATAGATGAGGCTTTATCGGGCCACACTTATGGTACAGTTTTGTACTGAGGTTCCTTTTTCTTTATTAGAGATTGGGAATATTAGACCAATCAAGCTTGGTCGAACTACAATGTTATGGTAACACAATTTGTTTGTTTTTGTCCAGAGCATAGGCAGGTATCGTTTTTTTTTTTTTTTAATGTTTTACTACTGATGAACACCAACATAAGAACAATGTCCGTTCTTACTCTCTCTTCGTCGTCAAAGTCCATTTGGGTAACGTGTGTGTCTCTAGTAAGATGGAATTAAGGGCAGACTCATGTATAAACTAGTATGTGTAACTAATTTGTGTAGTGTTTGATAGAGAATGAACAACAACCAAGTTAGCTCAATGGTTCGATTTCCTCCCCTTGCTATCTTGGTGGTGGGATTGAAATTCTTTGAGCGCACTATTTGTGAGACAAATGTAATACGATAAGTTTTAAAGGTGCTTCCTTCCTTCACAAACTTACCTTCAAATTTGTTTTGAGGTGAGCGCCTTTAACACGTATAGAGGCGCGTTATGAATTCTCTTCTACCTCTAGATTTTGCAGTTCCAAGTTTACTTTGTCCACAAAGTGCAACTACAATTTTGCAGCCAGGGTTTCCTTTTAGTACATCTATGTTAGAAGGATGTGTTTGTTAATGAAAGTTGTTTGGGTCAGTTGGTCCTCTATCTGGATGTGCGCTTACTAGGTCACAAGTTCGACCCCCCCCCCCCCCCCCCCCCCCCCCACCCCAACTCTCTCTATGAAAAGATCCAACTCAACTTACGCTGTAATCATATATAAAGAAAAAAAAACTCACAAGAAAAACAGTGACAAAATTTGTCAACGTATTTATTCTTCAAAATGGTACGGATACCTTGATTTGATTACAATAGATGTTCTAAGAATCAAAACCTGTAACCTAAAACTACTAACAAGTAACATAATACAAGGAGACAAACATAACATAATCAAAGAAAATGAATTGTAAACACGGATTTAAATTAATATCATAAATCGGTAATGAATCTTAGAGAGAGAAAAACTTGAAAGTCCACTGAAGATTTAAAAAGATGATACAGAGATGAAACCGATTATAATGAAAATCATAGATAAAGTTTAAGATGATGATGAAAAACATTAAATAGAAGATAAAACTTGCTACTTCAATTTTAGAAGCAATTGTTGTTGATAACACTAAAACGAACCTGAATCTTTGATGATGAAAATTGAAATAATCGATGGAGGCTTCAGCTGGCCTAATAGATTGGAAGGAGATTTCGAGCTTCAAAAATGGAGATTGAATAGAGGTTTCGATTTTAGAGAGAGAAAACTAATGGTTTCTGTTTTGAAGAAGAAAGAGGATAATGATTTTTGTTAATAGAATAGAGATTGGAGAGAGAACATGGGAGATAAAAATGAAAATCAGATATTTGGAGATTTTGATTGAAAATGTGGTTTTGTTTATATAGATGGTTATTTTAGGTATTAAGAATTAATATGAAATCTAGGGATATGTGTTTTCTCTAGAGATGGTTCCAAATGGACTAGATTTCCATTTATGTTGATATTTTGGTTTATAAACCCATATTAGGATTAGAAAGGATTAAAAGTGTGTTTAAGGGTAAATTTTTGGACCTTAAGCCCAAAAATTATAAAAAAATTCTCATCGCTAAAACAAAAAAGTGAAACATGAAATTGTAATGATATATGCACACATATCGATAACGAAAATCATTAAGACAAAAGAAGAATAGGGTAGGAGGAGGGAGTCGCTCTTTACCCATTTTCTTACTGGACTTGTGGAGGAATGTAGTGAGGTGAATGTTGCATCTCTGATTTGGAATTTTATAGCTGGAGCTGGTAAAATTTGAGAGGATCTTAGAAAAGCATATTAGATCTCATACATTTATTTTTTATTTTTAGAGTGTTTGTTAATGGCACTAGTATTTGTTCACAATCCTCTAGATCATGGAGGATTAGTTTTATTAGTTTACCAACACCTTTATACATTAAAAAATCTATTGATAGAAAAGGTTGGTTGTGCTTTTCTTTAGAAATTTTGTTTCTTAGTTCTATATTTGGCAAACCCAATCCCATAAATTCAACCATGTCCTGCTCTTACATAGAGGTGGGGAAAAGATCCACAAGCCCGGACCTGCATGCAGGAACCTGAGGTCACAAGGCACCATGGGCACTCATTGTCCGCGACAGGCAGTGTCCACCAACCCAATTGATTTTTTAGTGTAGCTAGGACGAAACTTCACGGTCTTATGTCACAACCTCGCATTGAATATTGTCATAAGCATTAAGCAATCTCGCTGCAGGTGCGCCCACAAATAGTTATAGACAACGTGATCTACCGAGGGCAAGGCCTCAGTTATGTTTGCCCATTAATGTTTTAAGGTCTTTTCTCGCCGAGAATCTTAACTAATTTTTTTGTTTCTTCCTCTTCTCTTCTCTTCTTTCTCTATCTACTCTTGTCAGCGAAGCAGAAGACCCCTAGATCCAAACCGCCTTACGAAGAGGGGTTTCCCTTATTATCGGCAAGGTTAGAGAGAGGAGAAGAAGATTCTTTTTTAGTTAAGTTTCCGACCAACGACTTTTTGTGGGAGAGAAAGAGAAGAAGCGGGTGAAAATAATCCTCGAACTTGGTTTTTATACCAACTTTGAAGGCGCTGCCTTTGACTAAACTTTTTTTTGGTTGACCAAACTTGGACATAAGAAATTGACCAAGTAAATATTACAAAATGCATTGTCTTTAACATGTTTAGGCATTGCCTATACTTAAAATGTTAGAATTATAAAGTTTGGGCCTTGCACCATTTTGGACTATGAATATTAGCGACTTGGGCTGTTAATGACACGAAAAAGTTTGAAAAAGGCTGCTCAAGAAACAGTTACGTATCGATCTATCAACAAGGTTAGTTACAATAATATGAACATCGTATTATGAAGATGTGTCCAAATTTAGCTCATTTTTGTTGGAAATATAGGGTAAATCAATGGATTTGTCGAACGAGTAATAACTTTATTCGTTGTGTCGTGGTATGGAGGCAACTGCCTTGAAAGAGATTTCAGAGTAACCTTGGTGCAAATTACTGTTTCCGTTCACTCCCCAGGGATTAACCACAGCTTATTGCCTCTGACTACACCGACAGAGATTGTAATGGAGATTGCAGAACTCGAAGCTTAAGCAGACAGAGAGAGGAAGATAGCCGAAATTGAGTTGTGTGTTGGCTCTTTCAGTTTCGGCCAGTATATATAGCCTTAGAGAAAATCCTAACCGCCTAGGAAATGTGGTAAAGAAGTAAAAAGATAAACTCGAAAACCAATTAGATTAACCCCACGAAATCAGTTTGAGATTAACTCAAAGACTGATTAGGTTAACCCCACCGACTCAGTCATAATCCGAGTTTGAGTCAAAGTAAAACTGTTCTCCGTGGCAAAAGAGTAATTTCACTTTAAGCTCCCGAGCACACGGGCCAAGTACCCCAAGTGCTCAAAGGCCCAAGTAGCCACAAAGTGCCCAAAGCCCAATTGCCTCGCATGTGTGAGCACGCGTGTGGGAACCTTCTTTACTCCACCATGTGCTTTACGATGAGTTGTCAAGCAACTCATTATAATGCATCTTTAGTTTCACTAGTTGGAAGATGTGGGATAATTGTCTAGAGAAAGAAAGCTTTGCATGCCATCTTCTCTCGTGAGGTGGGCCCCTCCCATGTGCTAATTACAAGACAAGATAATCTTGACTAATAGTAAGTGGGTGAGGCTCACACTCAATTAATTTCAATAGTGGGCCCAAACATCAAATGGGAGCAAACATGCATTCCACCCAACAATTTTAAGTTTTTTGAGAAGGTAGCATTTATAATGAGATGTAAGTAAAACCAAAACGATAACTTTCACTTATTAAGACAAAAGAGGAATGGAGTCAAGAGATGATAAGAGAGAGAGAGACAGAGAATGCATAGACAAGCAGAAGCAGTGTCAACATTTATAGATACAAACACAGTAGTGGCAATATGCAGCAACACCATACTTGGTAAAGCAATTGTTCTTGCAAGCTGTATCATCTAGAAGGCAATCCCCCGGCCAAGCAGTCTCGCAACTTTCCACATTGCTGATCATCGTCTCACCTGCATTCACACGAACATATAAGTCGTCTTAGTCTGACTAATTTTGATCAAAAAGGGAATTACGATATTCATTTTTACTCGAATCAATCCAATCAGACACCTAAAGAACATAAAAGTAAAGAAGAATACATACCTATACAAAGAAACAAAATGACAATGAAGAACACCCTAGTTGAAAAGAGTTGTTTACTTGCCATTTTTCTAAAATTCACTTCTCAAGGAATGTATTGGGGGGTGAATATTTCATATGAGACTTGGACTTATGTAAGAATTTTCTCTCAGAGATCTTTAGGGATCTTATTTATGCGTTGAGCCAGCTACGACGGATTCCGGACCATTTCCGGCGTTCTACCATTTTTTGTTTGATATAAACAGTCTCTTATGGTATCCAATTTTATAGAAAGTCTCTTTCCTTAATTTCAATTTATTCTGAGAAAGTAAGAGAAAGTATGATGAGGTCGAATATGAAGTTTTGGTTTGATTCGAAAGAAGAAATGAAGCAGAAATTTTGTTTGGGGTTTACTGTTGATTGAGAGGATGTGGTACTTAAGACTGGATATATATTATCATGAAGTCAAACAGTTAGCTTAAACAGAGTAAATTAGTGTGTGGAGTAATTTGGGGCTTGTACCTTGGAGTTGAACCTCTGCTTAGTAAATGCTTTCCTAAAAAGAGTCCTATTGTGAAACTCTCTCATACTTTTTTTTTCTCTGTGATATTGTGTGCAGCAGCACGATGAAGATGTTTAAAAGACAAGGACGGTGTTCACTGAGACCAAAGAGCAAGAGCCTCCCCGGTCATACCATCATCAACGTCCTAAGTTCCCTGGCACCTAAGAGCCTCTGTTTTCGTACCGTCACCAACATGCAGTGATCACTGAAACCGAAGAGCCTTCATGATCGTATCCTCACCAACTTCCTATGTTCACTGAAACCTAAGAGCCTCCGTGTAACACCCCTATTTTCTATATATATCAAATTAGGTGGAAATAACAAAACTCTAAGGTCAATTTGGGGTTGGGCCTAATATGAAGAGCAAGTTAGTGTGGGCTTGAGCATCATAAAATAGAAGTGAGTTAGAAGGAAAACTAGGGCTGCTTGAGTTAATTATATAAAAAGGGGTCTAGAGCTCCTTTTGTAGATCTAGAACAAAACTTGGAGAGAGAAGAGAAATGGTATTCTTTGGAGAAGATTGTGATGAATAAGTTGAAGAAATCTATGTATTGTTTATGTTATGGTTAGTATATCTTCTTAATCTTCAACAAGCCACTCTTAGGTGCTGTTTGTTTTTAAAAAAATTCAGATCTGAAATATGAATTGGATCTCAATTCAGATGTCAGATGTTTGTTTTTTTTATTTGACAACATCTGAAATATTGGCTGACTGAACTTGACATCTGAATTGACTGAATTAAGACACAGTTATTTCAGACTTTAAAACAAGTCTGAAAAATAAACCCAGTTGCTGAAAAGTAACAAATGACGTATATACCCTCACAAAAATCGAAAATTACTCTATCTTCATCTTCTTCATTTTACCACCACCACTGTCGCCACCACCACACCACTAGACCACCATCGCCACACCACTAGACCACCACCACCACACCACTAACACTGCCACCACGCCATCACCACCACCACCACAGTGAACAACAAAAAAACAAGATGAGTCTCAAACAACCCTAACCACCACAACAACACACCATCACAACCAGATTATGGGCTTTATGAAGCTTTAACCACCACCACAACACACCATCACAACCAGATTATGGGCTTTATGAAGCTTTAATCACCACCAAAATGGCTGGGTTTGATGAGGGTTTTCTTGTTCGAAACCTTGTGAGATCCGACGATATCAAGCTTTCGCTGATCTTCGACTAAAGAGAGGGAGAGGGAGAGAAAGCAACAGCAACAACAACAATACCACTCCATTATCAATGGCACCATCATCTAAAGTAGAAACCTAAAAAAAATCAATAGGGGGTATCAGCCGTTTTGGGTGACCTAGGGTTTTGGACGAAATAGGGTTTTGGACGAACTAGGGTTTTGGATGAACAAGGTTTTGGATGATGTAGGGTTTTGAGATTAGCCGGTTGGGAAAGAGGACAGGAGAGAGAAGGAGAAAGTGAAAAAGAAAAAGTGAAGATAGGGTTTTAGTTTCTCATTATAATATAAATAGGGGTATAAATGTAAATTTTTTAATTAAGATTTAACTATTCAAATTTGGAAAACAAACATCTTACTTCCAAACTAATTCAACCAATTCAGATTCAACTAATTCAGTTCAGCTAATTCAGATTCAGTCAATTCAGATTCAGACACCCACAAAAAAACAAACACAACCTTAGTGAATGAAGAATGGATAAAGAGGAAAAGAGGTAGAGATGGAGTTCTCTAGAGAGAGAAAGAGGCATGATGGTGGTCTTGATGTCATCTAAGGCAAAAGAGGTAGATTTCTTATCTCCTAATTCTTTTGTAGGTTTTTTTAATTAATTCCATGATAGGTTTAGTATTGTTAATCACATAAAGTTCTATAAAGAATGATTGAATGATTTAGATATTAGTTCTATCTTGAATTCCATAAAATATCTATATAGGACAATGTTTTGATCTATCTTCAAAATTAGATCTGGATTTATTGGTAACGAATCTAGGCGTCTATCTTATATGGTTGGAAAGGTCTGTTTGTCTACTTTCTAGTGGTTCAAACGGTTAGTTAATTGGAGTTCCGAGCAAGGAGATATAATAGTTTTCGTACGAGGTGTCACAGCAGTCCCTATTGTATTTCGGTTTAGATTAAAATTAGATCTGGATTGATTGGTAATGAATCTTGGTGTGTATATTATATGTTTGGAAAGGTCTGTTTGTCAACTTTCTAGTGGTTCAAACGGTTAGTTAATTGGAGTTCCGAGCAAGGAGTTATAATAGTTTTCGTACGAGGTGTCACAACAGTCCTTATTTTATTTCGGTTTAGATTAAAATTAGATCTAGAATTGATTGGTAATGAATCTTGGTGTGTATCTTATATAGTTGGAAAGTTCTGTTTGTCTACTTTCTAGTGGTTCAAACTGTTAGTTAATTGGAGTTCCGAGCGAGGAGTTATAATAGTTTTCGTACGAGGTGTCACAGCAGTCCCTACTGTATTTCGGTGTAGATTAAAATTAGATCTGGTGTTGATTGGTAATGAATCTCGGTGTGTATCTTATATGGTTGGAATGGTATGTTTGTCTACTTTCTAGTGGTTCAAACAGTGAGTTAATTGGAGTTCCGAGTGAGGAGTTATAATAGTTTTTGTACTAGGTGTCGATACAATCTCCAATGAGCGAATTGATTGAGATAATTCACATGGTTTCTATTCTTTAAGCAATGTATTTCCTAGGTATATGATACCTTATATTGGTGAGTCTATATTTGTTAACTATTATTGTTATTTGTTTGTTTGATGTTGTGATCCACGTGAGGATCTTATTATGAGGATCTTATTATGAGCATCATCCATTTTGACTTGCCATGTGTTGTTGGCTTGAATGGTTTGGTGAACTTGTTTGTAATTCTTTATTAGAGCCAATGTTTGTGGTGTGATGCTAATATGATTGTATGATGCTATTATGTGTGTGATGCGATGGATGTGATGGAGGGTTGAATGAGTTTATGTGGTTGGTTCGACCCTCTCTACCGGAGTCCGGAGGTGATGTAGGTATGGAGCGTATGGGGTCGGCGCTAACACAATGGATGACCTTGTGGACCACACTCTCATTCGACTTATGTTTGTTGTGTGATGCTATTATGTGTGTGATGTGATGGAGGGTTGTATGAGTTTATGTGGTTGGTTCGACCCTCTCTACCGGAGGCGATGTAGGTATGGAGCGTATGGGGTCGGCGCTAACACAATGGATGACCTTGTGGACCACATTCTCATTCAACTTATGTTTGTTGTATGATGCTATTATGTGTGTGATGATGGAGTTGATGGAAGGTTGTATGAGTTTTATGTGGTTGGTTCGGCCCTCTCTACCGGATGTGATCTAGGTATGGAGCGTATGGGGTCGGCGCTAACACAATGGATGACCTTGTGGACCACACTCTCATACAACGTGGACACCAACTTGTCATATCATTCGACGAGAGTTGGATGATTGTGTGTTTTGACATAATGTTTTGTCGACTTAATTGTTAAGTTAGGGTTGTGTAATGGTCTATCTTGGTGAATAGTGTGATTTTTTTATATCTATTGAAAAAGAGAAAGATTACTATCACGAGAGTTAATATTGGATTAGAATACAAGGACGTTGAAAGCCTAATAATCAAGAACATAAATTACTAATTTCTACATGTGTGTGGTAAATCTCGTTGTATTATGTTAGTTGTCACGTTAAATTTCAGATAACGCCAATAATGAATATGAATGAAATACTTCCTTCATTGGGGATTGAGCTTGCCTACCCGAGACTTAGGTTTGAGGAAATCTACTGCAGTTGGGTTTTAACCCAGCTATTTCATTTTTCAGGTATTGATTGTGCACTCATGGTAGGCGTCGCTCGTGGATCCAGTTTGAAGGTCTCAAATCTTCGATTTCAAGGCGGCTTGAGATTTGGGATTTGGGGCGCTACACTCCGTGATCATATTGTCACTAGCATCCTTGCTATTGTTACCAGTGAAATCTATCTGTCGGTTTAGGTCAGTATCCAAAACATGGAGCGCACTATTCTCAAACCGTATTTTCATTAAAATTAACCATGATCATGCTATTTGACAAAATACATTTAATCTCATTCTCGGTCATTGTAATAGATTAAGCTCCATTGATAATGATTCATTAGCGTCTAATAAACGAAAAACTCTAATGTCATTTTTGTTTTATATATTAATTTGAGAAGGGGATATGGATCACATGATGACCTGTTAAGTTCTAACCATGTTATTAACCCGTGAAGGATTAAAGCCTCCAAGCCTTGTATTCTTGACTTCAATCTATAGGATTTGAATTGGGTCCTCTAAATGTCATAAAAAGAAATAGCAATAGAAAGCAGAATTAACCTGATTTTTATGGTTCATGAAATGCATACAGAATTAACGAGGATAACAATGTTATTAAATCCATTACTCACATGAGTCCAATAATGTGTTCAATAACGGTGACATATTGATAAAAGAATGGTTTCGAGAATTTTAATTTTATATAATCCAATGAAGAAAGAAGCTACAATATCTAAACTGGTAATGTTTGAATTTTTTTGAAGTGACAATGCGTTGGGACTTCAGTTTCACTCAACTTATTTAAATCGATTTATGGCTTAGAAATTGGTAGTGTATATACTTCAGAAATGTTTTCGGTGGACATTGTGATGAACCAAATAAGCTTTTGTGATGTTCTTGGGGTTATGAAACATACCCCATACCGATAAAGTTTGAAACTTTTCCTTGACAAATAATTACAATGATTTTCGGGTAATGACTTAGTCCAGGGATCGGAGCATGGCAAAGGATAATTCAGTCAGATATATACCTGATCGAACAAATACAGACAGATTGAAGTTTCAAAGAACACTGAAATGTGACAAGTAAAATTACATGCTCCAAATTTAAAACTAAAATATGACAAGTTCTCCAAAACAGGACAGTAAAAATAAACCAGATTACAAGTAACTCTCACTCTCTCTCTCTCAATTGATGTGGATACAACCGAAAAACAGGACAGACAAAGAATCCGAGTCTACTTCTATCTCTCTCTCTCTCTCTCTAAATGGATGTCTATGTGACCGAAAAACAGGACAGAAAAGTAATCATAAAAGTCTACTTCTTTGGCACATCGATTGAAAATATATCGTCCAGTCTTTAAGTTTTTCGAGAAACAAGACAATGTAATCAAATATACCATTCCCAGACACCGTTATGTTAAACTGGGTGCGAAGTACTTTTCGTCTAAACAATTCGATGAACCAATTGCTCCAAGGGACAAGGTCGTGGCTGAGGATTGAGAGACCCCGTGTCAAACTTTAGGTGAGGCCCCATATGCTAAAGTATAAAGTTAATATTTTTTACGTCAATAAACAAAAAATTTAATTGATTCAATTATATATAAAAGAATCGTGAACAAATCGAAATTCAGAGATTTATAAATTACTTCCGGAACAAGTTATTAAACTTTTAAACTACGAAACAAAACATAATGAAAATTAGACACAATGGCCAAAAAATAATATCAAGAAGTAGAATTTAAGAGGTTATATAATCCAAAAAACTTTATAAATTAAATTTTATTAACAAACTAGTGTTGGCTAAATCTAAATTTATTTAGAGATGTGCCAAGTTCAAGAAACAAGATTAACACAATAATGATTTGATTTAAACTTCAACAAGAACAATAACCATTTTGAAATCAAATAGATAGAAAAGAGGTTATGTAGAACTAAACTTTGAAATCTCATATAATAAAAAAAATTGAAATTACTGGAAGTGGGTCTCGAACCATTGCCAATGAACGAATTAATAACCCGCACATCGTCCAACCCAAACACCAATCAACTGCTGATCCTTACATGTAATAGTTTGGAACAGCCGCACATATATAGAACTAAACTTTCAAATTTAAAGTAGGCCCTTCTGTGGTTGGGGGGCCAGTGCGGGCGCCCTGCCCGCACTAGCCCATCCACGGGCCTGGCGAGGGATCATAACAATACAGCTAGGCACCCCAGATCAACAAGACTTCTTAATTAGTAGAACGATATAATATATAATTGACGTTTCAGCGAGAAAAAAAAACATAATTTACGGTAACCAGATTACATTTTTTACTTTTTGAGTAACCAGACAGCATTAGGCCTATTAAAGGTTAGTAGTTAGTACAATAAGGTTATTAACCAAACAGCATTAGCCCTATTAAAGGTTAGCAGTTATTACATCTTTTGTCCTGATTAATCTTGCTACAGGTGTTTCAGTAATTGAGATTATATCCTTCCATAGGGAAGAGATATATGCAAGTAACCCGTCGGTATGTGAGACATATAAAGGGATCACATTCATTCCATGTCATGAATTGCTTTCTCTAAAAGTATTATATTGCACAACGACTACCAAAGTTGGCTACAGACATGTTTTATTTTGCAAACAAATTATTATATAATCTTAACATAAACTTAGAGAATTTTGACATCAATGGTGCTAAATCAACTTCCACATCATTCTTGATGAACAATACTTACTAACAATGTGGTAAACCTACTGCAGGAGTATAAAAACATATCCCATTTATTCAAATTCTTTTCTTATAAGTACCTAAGTTATATGAGAAAGAATGCAAACATAAATTAAAAAGAAAACAAATAAAGATAGAGTGAAGTTGATTCTTCTGCTGGGGTGGCAGTCCAAGAGCACTATGATTGTTAAGGGACAAAAGACTCTCCAAGAAAGTAGTAGAAAAGCTACTAGGGCATAGTTTTGGAACTCAGGATGGGAATCCACTTACATCAACCTCTGTCCAAGTAGCCTTCTTCCAATTGTAACAATAAATAGACAGACGTTCATTTTTCTCCCAACTCGGACTCTACGGATACCAAATAGATGATGTTACGAGAATCTTATCATCTGACCCTATGAAAGTATGAAACTTGACCGTTAAGTTGTAAAATGTAAATGTATAAAGTTGTAAAATGTAAATTAGAGAGATGTGTCACTTAAAAAAAAAATAGAGAGACATGGTGGTTGGGATTTAGTACAGAGTATGTGCTTTTAACAAAAAAAGAAGAAGAAAAAAGTGAAAGTAGGCGAAGAGATTGTGGCCCTTAATTGTCTGCCTCGGATAACCAATGGGCGGTCAACTTTGGGATGCGAGGTGGGGGTTTTTAACTCAAAACTTTTATCATATCTTTGAAGTTCTTAAGACCTTTGAAGTTTAGCGTTATTGGTTTCGACATTTTTTTAATAACTTCGAAGTTTTTTTTATTGGTTCAGACCTTTATTTAAGAACTTTAAAATTTTGCGTTATTCGTTAGATCTTTTTTAAGAACTTCAAAGTTTAGTGTTATTGGTTTCCAACTTTTTTTAAGAACTTTGAAAGAGCGCTTTATTTCGTTTTTTATGGAAAATTAAGAATTTTTAATGAAAGATCTGCCCAGAAACTTTTCGAGACAAATTTATTCATAAATTAGTCAAATTCAAAGATCCAACTATTTAGGTGGATCTTTGAAATTCTTACTCTGCGTGTACACACGCGCTCGTACTTAGTCTCCACCACAAGGGGTCATTTCTTTCTTCCTAACAAGTAACAACTTACGTATTCTCTACCTCCACAATTATTTAAAATTTTAATCTTAAAGTAATATAATTTTCTTTTTGATATTTAAAGTTTTTAAGTAAATATAAACTTTCATTTTAATTATTTAAAGTTTTAAACTTAAGAGTTTTAAATTTTACAGTTTTAATCTTAAAAGTAATATAATTTTTTTTTTTGATATTTAAAGTTTTTAAGTAAATATAAATTTTCATTTTAATTATTTAAAGTTTTAATCTTAAAAGTTTTAATCATTAAAGTTTTAATATTTAAAGTTTTAATCTTAAAAGATTTAATATTTAAAGTTTTAATCTTAAAGGTTTTAATGTTTAAAGTTTTAACCTTGGAGGAGGCTTGATTGAAGCACATAATGATAAAATTATTCAAATGTCTTGGAACCGGAATGGACTTTACCTATGGTGTACTAGTGAAGTTTAAACCAAATCCTTTAACCGAATCTAAGGAGTACATCCATAAGCTGAAGAAGGCATTGGTTGTTGCTTCAGACAACGATGAGCAACCGGGTATACTATTTGAAAGTAATGATTTTTTTATGTGAACAAAAAAAATTTGTTAATGCTATAGGACTTGCAAAACTTTGTACAAAAAAGACAAGGGGACTGGATGTAGAAAAGAGGAAGAGATGAAGGGTTGAGAAATGTGGAAGAGAGGAAAAAACAGCGTCTGGAAACAAGGGTTGAGAGGAAGAAGCAGAGCGGAGGTAAAGTTATAACCCTCGGTACAGAATTTGTTAGTTGATATTAGGTTCAATCAGTATGTTTTTGTTGAGTACAATTGCTGATAGTATGAGTTAGATATTTTGTGTCTAAAGATAATTACAACTGCTGGTACTCTAAAATTGTTGAAATCAGTATGTTTTTGTTTAAAGCAAGAGCAGATACACTTTTATATTCATTAAGTTTCTGTTTTAATCTGTAATCTGTCTTCGTATAAATTAGCCTTGTGACATCAAAGGTAGGGATAGAAGATCAACTACATCGTGTAAAACTTTAAATATTAAAACTTTTAATCTTAAAACTTTTAAAATTAAAACTTTAAATATTAAAACTTTTAATCTTAAAACCTTTAAAATTAAAACTTTTAATATTAAAACTTTTAAGTTTAAAACTACATACTATTTGTTTATATGTACTAAACTCTGTACTTGACTACCTAAAATATTAACGTGCTTGTTACTTGTTAGAAAGCCAGAAAAGAAAGGGGAAAAGATTCACGAATATTACTATTTACATCCACTACAAATGAAGGTTAACCTATTGTCTTAATTTCAGTAGATATACATAAATTACATTCTACAGTCTTAATTTTAGTAGATATATCATAAATTACATGCTACATATATGCGGCATTATTTATGTTTACTTTCGCATGAAATTGCATGTAAAAGAACAAGTGGACTAGTATATCATCTCGAACACGTAATGCCCGTGTTACCTGTATGTAACTATGTGGTACGGACAACATGCACCATCGTGCTAGTCAAAACAACGTATTTAGGTTTGATATGCTTGTGTACGAGTCCAGAAAGATGCTTTTAGTCTATATATGCCTCCTATCCACGAGCGTACAATACGCATGCAGTGCAAGATAGCATCACTCTAGATTATATCCAAGAGCTTGGGATTATGGTAAAGTTGGTTTTGTAAAGTGATGCTTTAACAAGTTAGAGATGGATTTTATCTGTTCTTTCAGCTGGATAAATGATTTGCATCTTTGCTTGCTTTGCTTATTCGATCACTTTCGACACACGAGCAAATTTCAGACGAGGATTGCACTTAATGGCTTGTCGACATTGTCAAAGAAGCGTCAAAGAAGAAAGACATTATATAATGTGGAATACAATTTTCGGACCTTTGCATCTGAACCTACTCTTGATGCTTTCAGATGAAAGGGACAATTGATCCAAATTTTCGTAGGAGTATCTTTTTTTAACCAGAGCCCAAATTTTCGTAACTTTTGTCGACGTCCCTCTTCAGGAGCGTTGACAAAAGCAACAGTAATAGAAGAATCTTGCTCAAAGTGGAAAGGTGAAGTGAGAGTAATGAGAGAAGTTATTAAATGCTGAAAAAAAGAGCGATGATAATCTGTCCTTGTTTTCCTACGTTTAGACGTAAAGAACTACACCCTGTCCAACATTAAGGAACCCTGTTCCAGCCTTATCAAGTTTTACTTTGCAACCACCAAATCATGATTCTGTTACTGCAAAAACGAGAAAGCAAAAGCCATTCGAAATAACTTAAGAAAAAGAATGGAACTCTAAATGCAAGACCTCAAGAAGAAAAGTTTTTTTTATAAAAAAGTAAAGTAAATAGAATGGCGAAGCAATTAAACAAAGCAATGGTGAGAATACTAGTCATTCCTTCGAGATTCATTAAGGAAACAACATATGCTAAGTAAGGGGGTTAAGAAGACACACTCGTTTGCCCGTTAAGATATACGTAATTAATATTATTATTTGTGATGCCTCGATGCACTGAAAATAGCAGTATATACTTACAATTCTGCTATCGTACATAGTTCAGTATATCTAATGAAACTACTAGGTGAGCATTATAAGGTGATCAGTGTTTAATAAGATACCTTGTGAGCACGAAGAATGTCTCCTTTAGTAGACTGAAACTCCATGAGGGTCTTCCCCATAGCACTATCTAATTTAAGATTGGGGAAACACTACTTTATGTAGCACAATTTTTTCTAGAACATATACCAACTTAGAAGCAGTCGTGCTAGTCAACACCATGTATTTAGGTTTGATATGCTTGTATACGAGTCAAGCAAGATGCTTTTTTTTTTTTTTTTTTGAGGGTAAAAGCAAATACTATTAACTAACCGAATCCATACAAATTACAATTAGTTAATAAAACGGACTAAAACACAACAAACTAACATCAGGGGGTTAACAGAGAAGCAGCTAAAGTGTGGGCGTCCTTATTATAGATTCTATTGCAATAGCTCAGTTCCACGCGTTTATCAACCACCTGTACACGCGCCCCTTCTATGTCCCTTATCAAGCGCCACGGTACGTCCTCTTCGACGGTCAGGATTGCGTCAATTAAAACCCTAGCATCTCCTTCCAGAATAAAATCCTCCAACCCTAAATCTGTCGCCAGTTCCATCCCACACCTAAATCCTTCTAACTCACTGAAAATTGGCGATTTTGGTATTATCATTTTAGCTTTCGATCCAATGATCTCTCCTTTAGAATTTTTTGCAATGGCCGCGCATGAAGCTTGGTCGTCTCTGTACGACCCATCGAAGTTGATTTTTATCTTCCCAATCGGAGGGGGTATCCATTTATTAACCTGCAAGATCGAGTTAGAGTTATCATTTATATTAAGTTCAGTGATATACCTGACTTGATCCATCGATTTCCATACACATCTTGTTGTATCAGGAGGTTTAGCCTGGAAACGAAGCTCATTCTCATTTTCCACCATTCCCACAACAGGTAAGATACTTTAAGCCATTCATTTCCATCAACTTCCTTGTCTATTAGTATTTTAGACAACATAGTTATTGGATTTAGATCTGGTTGTAGGTGCCGATTAATTCCAGCCCTTGTTGCGAGTTCAATGAAAGTCGGACATTCTCCAAACAGGTGATGTTGTGTCTCTGTCTGATTAGTGTTACACATCTTGCATGTTTGATCCAGATGATTGATTCGTTTTCCTATATTAGCTAAAGAGGGTAACCCATCATGCACCATTTTCCAAATAAATAACTGTACTTTTGGTTCCATTTCTTTCTGTTTCCAAAAAAGCTTCCATGGGAAATCGATTGCCTGTTCTGAAATAGTGGGTAAGTTCTTTATTTGAGTATAAAATGACTTTGTTGTGAATTTGCCATTATCCACCGGACACCAGATTAGTTTGTCTCTCTGATTATATGTGGGGAGTTGAATATTTAAGATAGCTGTTGCTGTAGCTGAAGGAGTTGAAGGAGATGTCCTTTGACCAAGGTGACAATGCGAACAATTTGTCGGATAGGACAATTGATGTGGAAGATCATCAAGTCCGATTGATTTAGGGATCGTAGAGTTGTAGCTAGAGACCAACTACGATCTTCGAATTACGAAGTAATTCGCGGCTAACTTCGATCGGATCCTACAACGGGTTACACATAAGAGTGTCAAATTGATCTAGGATATGACTAGTGGGAGTGAGATATAATCATGGGAGTGTCCCATAAACATATCTCATAGGCCTAAAAAGGAATTAGGCAAAGATAGTACAAAAAGGCCAAAAACAGGGTTTTTGGGCCTTAGCCGATTCGGGCACTTCTAGGGCTCGGATTGGGCTGATTTTTGGAGGGACGTTTCCTTATATTATGAACATTAAATCTGCCAATTTTGGCTGGGTTTGGACGTCATCTCCTTAGGTAATTGAGAAAATACCAATAGTTGCTATTTTCGACTATTTCCCTAAATCTTATTCTAAAGGGTGTTTTAGGAAACCTAAAAGGAGGTGGATTCTTATTAGGGTTCTATATAAACACTCTTAGGGCAGAGAATAAGGTGTGGAATTTCTCTCTAAGCTTTCTTACTCTACCACATCAAGTAGAGAGGAGAAAGTGAGCTAATTCCCATTAACTATCTATCTAGTCAAGCAAGAAGAAGGTCTTCTTATTATCCAACCACCATTGGTGTGCTAGCTATACAACAAGGTGGGAGATCAAATTGATTGCTCGTGTCCCAAGTAGAGGAGCTACACTTGAAGCTCTTGGTCTTCTTCAATCAATTCAACTAGTTCGAGGGAAAAGCGATTAAGGTAATCTACTATCTCCATTAGTTTAATTACTAGTTTTGCATGTGATCCTGGGAATACTAGTGTAGACATTAGATGTCTTATTTCCGCTATAAACACTAGTAGAAGGGTGTAAATCCCTACAGTAGCCACATCAAAGTGATTAGTAATGAGTTCTTCTTTCCATCTATTTTGATGTCGATCTATCAAATCCGAAACCCAATAAATATTAGAAGGTAGAGTGACAGTAATGGTTGGAGTATTGTGTTGAATACTAGGGATCCATGGATCAGATCTTATCTTGACACTTGAACCATCTCCAATTATCCAGAGAACATTGTTTCTGATGACATTTTTTGTTTTGGCCATAGCTTGCCAAAAATGAGAAGAACTTGTTGTATTGTTTTCATTCCAAAAATCATCTTCTCTGAGATACTTGGCCTTTAGGATTTTTACCCAAATAGAATTAGGGTTTGTCACAAACCTCCATGTCATTTTTGCTATTAGTGACAAATTGATCTCTTCAATAGATCTAATACCTAGACCACCCTTGTGTTTAGGACTTGTAAGGATATCCCATCTAATGAAGTGCATCTTAGTTCTCTGTTGTGAATGATCCCACCAAAAATCTCTCTCAATCTTTTCAAGATCTGCAACTACTTTCTTTGGCAATACCTGAAAACTGCAAGGATATGTACAAAAAGCTGATAATATAGATTTGATTAGTGTAGTTTTACCTGCTTGAGTAATATACTTGTTTTTCCAATTCGAAAGAGCATTATTGAATTTATCTATAAGCCAAGTATAACTCTGAATACGGTTTCCTTTTTTGAGAATTAAAGCTCCTAGGTATTTCTCATGGTCAAGCATAACAGGAGCTTCGAGTAGATGAACAAACCGATCTTGGATGTCCTGAGATACATTCTTGCTAAATAGAAGAGAAGACTTAGAGAAGTTTACCTTTTGTCCTGAGAAGGCTGAATATTGATTCATGAGCTGTACTATAGTATTGAGATTATGTTCATTTGCTTTACCAAAGACAATTAGGTCGTCCGCAAAAAGCAAATGTGTTATGCTTGGACTGGCCGGAGTGATTCTGTACCCTGTAAACAAACCTTGTAATTCATAGTAATGAAATAAGAGAGAGAGTGATTGTGAGGATAGAATAAACAGGTAGGGAGAAAGAGGGCATCCCTGCCTGAGGCCCCTAGAGGCCGAGAAGTTACCCACTCTTTGCCCATTGACCTGAATATTGAAGGTAGCTGTTGTGATGCATGACATAATAAGATTTAAAATAGGTCCCTCCAGACCAGTAGCTTTGAGGACTTGAGACAGGAAGTCCCAATTGACTCTGTCATACGCTTTAGCCATGTCCATCTTTAAAGAGAAAGTGCCCTCCTTATCTGTACATTTTTTCATGGAGTGCATTAACTCTTTAGTGATGATGACATTATCCAAAATCTGTCTATTGGGGACAAAGGCATTTTGAGGCCAGGCAATACATTCATTTAAGTATGGTCTAATCCGATTTGGTATCAATTTAGTGATGAATTTATAAACCGTATTGCAAAGGGCTATGGGTCTGAAATGCAAGGCCATACTCGGGTTCTTCAACTTTGGAATTAATGCAATTGTCGTCTGGTTGATAGAAGGGTCGATAAAACCCGAAATGAAAGCCTCTTGAATATATTGGATCAATTTCGTCCCTATTGTGTCCCAGTTATGTTGATTAAAAAAGCAAGGAAGTCCATCAGGACCAGGACTCTTTATCGACCCCATATTCATGACGACTGATTTGATTTCTTCCGAATTAGGGACCCTTGAGATGTTGGCCAGCTGATCAGGCGAAAAGACCTTATAATCATGCATTAATTCGGTTGGCGGTTGATCCACTGGTTCAGCTGAAAATAAATTCTGAAAATGATTGATGAACTCATTTGAAATATTATCAAAATCCCTAATAGTCTGACCATCTTCTGAAATTAATTGATGAACCTTGTTTTTCTGCCGACGCACCGACATAGCTAAATGAAAAGCTCTGGTATTACGATCCCCATTATGTACCCACCTCGACTTGGCTCTCTGTTCAGCCTTTGTACATTGGAGATTTTCCAAATGCAAAATGTCTTCCTGAATTTTACTTTCAATTTCCAGGTTTTCTGTGGAAGGGTTAAGAACCTGAATATCCAGAAGTCTCTTTCTTAGAATATTTAATCGATTCTTTATAGTTCCGAAAGCCTTCTTACTCCAACCTTTCACTACAAAATAAACGTCCTTTTGTTATGGACAAAAACCGTAACAGATAATTCAAAATTCGTAGCAATTGAGCATTTGTTATGGACGACGTACCGTAATAGATATTGCCGTCACAAATACCATTAGCTACGAACTTTTTGTTACGACCCCTAGTCCATAGCAAAAAGTTGGCTTTTCGCTACGAGACAATCCATAACAAAATGTGATTATATTTTTATAGAAAATGACCGTTGAAAGTTAGTTATTATGACTTTGGTCGTAGCAAATATAAGGCATGATTAGTTGTAACAAAAGATCAATTACATTTATAAAGCATTTGTTAATTCATTCATATATAATCCTATTGTTCTTAATAATCACTATATCTATGTATATTTACACACAATACTAACAAAAAGAACTTTCTTATTGAATTAATTGTAACACTTTTATTGCTTTACATCGCATATATCCATATAATGGAGTATTAGAAAAATTATCCTTGTGATCTTACAACTTGAACTCCTCTAACATTAGAGTATAAATTACCATCTTTATAGAACTTGACATATATAGCTTAAGCCGAGCCTCTCCTGTCGCTTGTGTAATTTGACATATGTTGTTCAACATGGTTCCTGTGTTAGTGAAGAAAAAAATCATGAGTTTGAAGAAAAACTAACAACACATTAATCAACTCCACCTTAGTGTTCAAGAATCATCATCCAAATGTAAGAAACTATAGCTGAATCTTGTTTTCTGCAATTGCAAACATCGGTTCATATTCTGTTTTTCAATAGTTAATATCTAAATTCAGCCCTTTATTCGATATAGCAAGGATAGATCAATATGTAAAATGAAACAGTGAACAAGAATCATAAATTAGATAGTGTGCCATTACTATCTGACTTCGGTCCATAGAAATAAGAGGCAGGTTGTCAATTCCAAATGAAACAACTTTGATCTCAGCCAAGGTAATGTTATTCATCAAACTCACACTACTTCAATTCAACCGACGTCGTCATGTATGATCTTAGAATCAAATTATGCTTCAACCAAATATTCAACAAGATTTGAGCACTAAATATAGAAATAATCCATAAAAATACTACCCAGAGAGAGTGCCAAAATCGCAACCATTCCAGCTGGCTCCGTGGTTCGATATTTCTGGTGCAATGACATCTTCATTCTCGGAATCCTGCAACAATAGTCTTATAACTACAACAAAAATAAATTTAGTGGTTATATAATACTCATGAAGTCATGATGCATTTGAAGTATGAAGAGAGAACCCATCATGTCATTGAAATTCAACACGTGCTGTCTCGCCAAGACGTTGTTATGCCGATATCTATTGGTTCTTTCATCCTCTCGCAGACATAAATATAGTGAGACTCTGAATCCTTCAACACAAACTCTGTCTCAAAAAGAAAATGAAAGAAAATAGAAAGTGAAAACGAGAATATTTTTGAGAATCTTGAGGGAAATTGTTCATTGAAAATCCTAAACAATTACTAATTACTATTCATCTATTCAGGTGATGAATCTAAACTTGCTCACTTTCCCTAGCATTTGGGCAACAGTAAGAGGAGCATTTGTACCACGGTACTATTACTCAGAACACTACTAAAATAACAGACATAGCCTAAATCCAAGTAAATAGATTCCACAAAAGCCAAGATCAGGTAGTCCTAATTTAGTATAACAAATTGCAATCGCGAAAATGGACACCAAACAGAATAATCAACGAAGAATACCATTAATGCCCGCCTTTTTTCTCTTTTCAGTTCTACCCTTTTCCTACATCATCATCAGAGCTTTCATTCTCCTTGATCTATCACGCTCCGTCTAGAATTAGGTTTCTCAATGAAATGGGAAGGCATAAACACAGGTCTTCTAGGAGTTTCTTTGATCATAGATTTCTTATGGGTTTCATCTTCATCTCTATCTTCTACATATCAATCAATCGCATCTAATTGGCATTTGATAAATCAATAGATGTGTAGTACCAAAAATTAAAAAGGTTAAATGCAGATAAAAAACATATTCTAGGATGAGATTTTGCTTGAATTTCTTATTAATCAAATGCTTTAATAGAAGAAAACTGGTGGCAGAATTTCTACTAGTAGAGATTCAGAAAGAGTTCTTTCTGCAACTAATAATGATACACTTGCACCTCAATTAGAATGGGATGAAATATCACTACACCCGTTCCTCGTCTTGGTGGAGCAGCTATTCAAGGAATCTTCTATTTGTCTCTTGTTCTAATCATACTGGGTAAAAATAATCAAACCATAACTTAAACCACATAAAAATTTACATGAATTAAGATGAAAAGATAATATCTAATATCAAAGCCGAAATAACCAAAATCATCAAACCCTTAGCCCAAACTGAAAGATCTATCAATCAATTCTAGGGTTTTTTAACAGAATAAGTGAAATAAAGGTATTTCCAGAAAGAACAAACATAATAGATTTGAGGTATAGACTGAGTTACCTTACCGACACAAGAAATAGCCGAAGAAAGACTTCTCCTCGACTGCAAAGAAGATCTTCAAACATATCAAATGGAAAAGAAACAAATCAAAAAGAAAAAAATATTGGAGACCAATTTTTTAGAGAAAAACCTACGAGAATTGGAGAGATTTAATGTGAGAATCAAGCTAATGATTTGGAGATGAACTAGCTTTGTTTGTCTCTCTTTCTCTCATTCTGCTTGAACTCGTTTTTACCCTAGTCGACTGAATTGGGAAACCCTAAATTTTGGCCAATTTTAGAGCGGGCACTCTAAAAGTATAAAATATTGGCTCTTTTTAATGCGTGCTTCCTAAAATTTTTGGCGCCCTTTTTCGCTTTAACCTTTTATTTTCAGCCAAAACTTTTCCCTCGTAATTTCATCACCATTTGCTATCATTTAGACCCACTAACTACGGAAAGCTCATAGCAAATGCTCACCAGTTGCTACGCTTAACGTATTGTAGCAAAAAGGCATTTTCTTAATTTTCAAAAATTTATGTGCGTGATGCACTTGATATGGACACATGTGTAGCAAGTTAACACAGGGTTTGTAGCTATTTGTTAGCATTTACTACGACTTAAAAATGTCCATAGCAAATGTTGACTAATAGCTACGGTATTTGTAGTCCGTTACAAAAAAGGCGTAACTAAAGCCCGATTGTTTTGTAGTGTTTGATGGAGTCTTTTATGTCGTTGGTCTTACTTGTAAACGATCCATTTGTTGTGGCCCATTTTTCCTGAAAAACACTTATGTAGTCAGTGTGATGCGTCCAATAAACTTCGAACTTGGATAGAGTTGTGGTGGGGATTCCTTGCGTGATTAACTTTAACAGGATGGGAGCGTGATCACTATTGTATCTAGGCAAGTGAAATACTCCTGCCTCCGGAAATTGCATGAGCCAACTAGCGTTGCTAAGAACTCTGTTCAGTCTTTCCTTCGTAAGATGATGCATCGCCTTGGAATTGGTCCAAGTGTAGGCCGGTCCATTAAAACCCAAATCCAGAAGTTGCGCATCCTGGATAAATTTCTGAAAATGATTCATAAACGGTATGTTAGAACTCCCCCCCCCCCCCCCATTTATCATCTCTATTAGCCAAGGCATTTAGATCCCCAATACACACAAAGGGGTTATTGATACTCTCAATTCTATGTAACAAATTACGCCAAAAGGGGAGTCTATTTTGGACACAAGGGGGACCATAAATGCAAAAAATATCCCAAGAAACATTATTAAGAGTTACATTCGTAATAGTAGCATGTATAAGATTGGACGAGGAGAAATGAATATCTAACTTTATATCGTTAGACCAATGTAAGATCAAACCTCCACTTCTGCCGACAGATGGAACCGTGTGGAAATTAGTAAGATTATAATTATTAAAACAAGACAGAGGTATATAGTTAGAAATTCTCGTTTCCGAGAGAAAAACAATAGAGGGATTAGTGGAAGAAAGGAACTGCTGCAATGTTACTTTTGTCGGGTTGTTCCCCAGACCCCGACAATTCCACGCCAAGATATTCATCGTTGGGACGGCATTTGGGTTGCCGTTACCCATTCATCGTTATTTTCCTTTGCTGGTTGACGAGTTGTCTTGCGGTACTGTTTTTTGATCCGAACTTCGGAAAGAGTCATGTCTTCATCAATCTGATCTCCAGCACTTTGACCAAGACCGTGATCCTGGATCTGTGTCTCTCGATTATGATTGTATAGATCATTAGAGTAAACTGCAGAAACACCGTGTTCCGTCTGTACCTTGCTTCGTTTAACCTGACATAAACTCGATAATAAATTACCATAGTTAGTTCTTATCCGGGGATTATTAGCACATACTGTTTCAATATGATTATCCTCACTATTATCGATATTAAGATCATTAAACTTGGGTATAAGGTCAGATCCCGAGGATCCCAATTCTTTAATTGGGTGTTTATTAGAAAAAGGAACCTTAAAGGTTTCTGGGAATTTAGGGGTCATGATCTTTAAGACTCTGTTTCTATCATTTTCTGAAAGGTTTTGTTTAAGCAAGTCTCCAAAAGCCAGAATAGTGGGACAAAATTTCATAGTATGGCCAATGAATCCACAATAAATGCAAAATCTTGGGAGTTTCTCAACCCTAATTTCTATAGAAACAAGTTTGTTGTTCGAGAGTTTAAGATTAACTCTCGGATGGAAAGCCTGAGTAATACACAGTTTGACCCTAATACGACCAAAAAGACACCATTTGTTAGCATCTTCTTTAGTCGTCGGAATAATAGTTCCCATAGTACTGGCTAAACGGTTAACTATAGTACAGTTCAGATGACTAGGAGGGATCCCATGAAGTTGGACCCAGAACCAAACATGATCCACTATCTGTTCTTCCGGAGGGATATCTGCGTTGCATTCTTGAAGTACTATTAATTCATCTTGCATAACCCAAGGTGTACTCTCCATCGCGATTTCCATTTCAGTAGCCATGACGAATTTGATCATAAATAAGTTGTCCTTAATCTCCGAAATAGTAAATTTGTTAGGGCCGTGTATAACCCTTGTGAGACGATACATGGCTTGACCTAAATCGATCTTCTTAGGACTCTGGAACCATACAATGCCTTGCTTAATTAGATCTGTTTCCGAGTGATCAACATCGCCACCATCCACCGTTAATGGAGGACGTTCATCAGTAGTTAACGCCTCAAATTGGCGTAAGAATTGACTGTTTGTAGTATCCATTGGACAAAGGAGGAGAAGAATAGCAGTAACGAACAGAATGGAGACTAAATCTCGACAATAAAAGCCCCTAGAGAGCGACGAAATGAGAAGATTTCAGACTGAAATCAGTCTAAATCGAGCAAAAAAAAAAAGCAAGATGCTTTTAGAGGATTGAAATGATTTGCATCTTTGCTTGCTTTGCTTATACAATCACTTTTGATACATGGTCAAATTTCAGATGAGTATAGGCTCCCGAGATGATTGAAATGTACTATATGGCTGGTAGACATTGTCAACTAAGAAAGACATCCTATAATGTAAAATACAATTTTCGTACCTTTGCTTCCGCTACGAAGCTGAACGTACTCTTGATGCTTTCAGATAAAGGGACAAATCCAAATATTGTATAATCTTTGTTTTTATTCTGAAATTTAGTCAATAGGACATCATTGTAAATCTTAATAGCATGACTACCTGACAGGAGTACGAAATTAAGTCAATAAAGAAGATTATTTAGGACTGTCGTCGACTTTGACTTTCGGATCCCTCATCAATTTTGATAAAAATGAAGAATTTACTTACTAACAATGTGGTAAAGCTATTCCAGGAGTATGAATTTATGAAAACATATCACTTTTATTCAAAAACTTTTCTTACAAGTATTACGTTACATGAGAAGGAACGCAAACATAAGTTAAAAAGGAAGGGCAAAAAAAGTTCCTAGATAGAGTGAAGTTGATTTCTCTACTATGGTGGCCTCAAAGAGCATTCAGATTGTTAATGGACGAAAGACTTTCAGAGAAAGTAGTAGCAAAGCTACGAGGGCATAGTTGTGGAACTGAGGATGGGATTCCACCTACATCAACCTCTGTCCAAGAATCCTTCTTCCAATTGTAACAATAAATAGACAAGCATTTCTCCGTCTCTAGACCCCGTATAGATGATGTTACGAGAATCTTGTCTTCTGATCCTATGAAAGTATGAAACTTGACACTAGGACCCTTCCCGTTATAGAAAGGCAATTTGAAACAACTTACTTCATTCCATCTTCCGCTCTTAGGAGAAGAACTAGTAGACGTTCCATTGATCTTATCATCCTTGTCCTTGTAATCATCATTTTCGTATATATACATGTTGAACATACAATTGTTCACTTTAACTACCACAGCTAAATTCCCATCCACTTCAAATAACTGAGCAATATCTTTGAAGTTCAAATATTTTTCGAGAACCCGAGGGTGATCAAGGATGAAATCAGGAATTGTGATTGTTCTAAACTTCTCGTTTCCTACATCAAATGTCACCAAGTATACAGGACGGTAACCACTTCTCGACGCCCAAAAATCAAGAGAATCATTGGACCAGTAAATAACATCATTCACATAAGCAGACCAATTTGACGATACGGCCAAGACACATACCAATTTGTGTTCATTAGTTGCCGGATCAAAACCAAATGCGTAAAACTTTCGAAAACGGATACATTCTTCACCCACGAGTATGGAGGATAATTGAAAGCAAGGCTATACTTCTCCAGTACTGATATTGCGTATACGAACAACATTATTTCTGTATGACTGAATGAGGCAGATTAAGTCGTTCACAGGTTTTGAAATGACATTGTAAGATGACGAGTCTATCTCCCTTACTGTGTCAACGACTAGTTTCAGTTTTGTATTGTCTTCTTCAAACAAGAGGTCGGTTGTAATGTGGAACTCCTTAAATGGCCAATTCTCGAAGAATAAGGTACCTCGTAACCTTCTTTTTCGGGCTTGTTCTTGTATATGTGTACGTGGTAGAGGAATAACGATAAATAGACGAGAGGGGAGGCATGTTCTGGAACGAGTGAGATGTAAATCAATGAATTGTTGATCTTTTTGGATTAAGTAACACCATCTTTTACAGACAGTCTTGAAACGGGTAAGGGACTTCACTGGAAGTCTGTTTAGTATCTCAAATACTAACCAACGAAACTTCTGTAAGTGATGTTTCGTTGCACTGGTTTGAAAAACCGAAATATTTCGGTTTTTCATTCCTTGCCAAGAACACACCTTCATTTATGAATCAAAAGGAAATAGAGAGATGGGGAATTTGGTGCGTGTGTTGTTCTCTATTTCAAATGGGGAGGGTATTGTTTATTTATAAACATTCAATAGATGCATTTGAATGTATTCATCCATACAATGGGATGTGCCCATTGATTAAATCAAATGCATGCTACTGTTGGTGAAAGGGTTATTGATAGAATTAGAGAGAAGAGATAATTCTTATTCCATTATTATTGTTAGTTACAACTGAACTATATATAGAGTCTCACAGTCACTCTATTAGGTAAGAAGACTAATTAAAATATCCTCTCAATATCACAATATATCTTTCATAAATACAATACAAAATAATATATTTGAAAGATAATATCATGTTAAGTCTTCATCATCTAACGACACATGTTGTTGATGTCTTCATGATCCAATGGCAGATATTAGTCTCATTTACATCCCCCCTCAAGCTAAGATGGTCGTTAGACTTGTTTAGCTTGCCATATAAATTGTACTTCTTCCAATTTGTCAAGTCTTCTTCAAACTTTCTTCTTGTCTTTAAACCTTTTTTTTTCGTCTTGTTTTTTTTGTAACAATGGATGCGATTTTTTTTTATATACCCCTTACAAAAGAAGTGAAAAACCAGAGCTAGATCGACTTCCCTTTTTTTTAGCACAATTACACCCTTCATTGTTAGAAAGAAAATAGAAGAATTAGAAGAAAAGAAATAGATAATCAGAGCTAGGCCTTGAGTTCAGAAAATCTTAATTAAATTCTTTTTTTTTGTTTTGAGAAAATGAGAGAGAGAATTTTAGCTAGAAAGCAGTGGGGTCATTGAAAACCCCATGAGAGAGATAGAGTTATATGGATTAATAAAAGAGAGACTATAAAGATCCAAGAAAATTGTAACTGTAGAAAAGAAGCCAGTTACTATAATGAGATTGAAGAGAAAGGAAAATTTGGAAGAATTTGAATCAATTTACCTCGATTAAGATCAATCTTTGAATTGGATTCATGCATCCTCTAGATAGTAGGAAGGTAAAGTAGAGATTGAGATTTAAGAAAGGAAAAATTAAGGTAGCTAGGAGTAATCAAGGTTTTGATGTTCATAAATCTTGATGAACTTAGGTGACACATGAGATCAAATTGTTGATACTTGCAAGGAAGAAGTAATGTTGTAATGTAAGACATCCAGAACTCGTTCTCTCTTTGTCTTTTTTAGATCTTAAACATTCTTCTACTATGGAAAAGTAGGAACAATTCTAGATCAAGAAGTTTATTATTCTTTTTCTAAACTAAATGATTAAAAGGGAACATAAATTTAGAAATCAGTAAAAAAATAAATTAATAGACAATACTCCGGCGGACGGTAGTCATTGATATTGGCTACCGCCGCCGGTTTTGCGGAAGCTCACTAGGATCTAATTCAATACTCGTTGGAGTTTTTAGGCTCTGGATACTATGATAGAATTAGAGAGAAGAGATAATTCGTATTCCATTATTATTGTTAGTTACAACCGAACTATATATAGAGTCTCACAGTCACTCTATTAGGTAAGAAGACTAATTAAAATATCCTCTCAATATCACAATATATCTTTCATAAATACAATACAAAATAATATATTTGAAAGATAATATCATGTTAAGTCTTCATCATCTAACGACACATGTTGTTGATGTCTTCATGATCCAATGACAGATATTAGTCTCATTTACAGTTATACCCATTCACATTTAAAAGTTTGAAAATTTCCAACAATCACCCCCACTTTTTTTTCCATGCTTATTAGACATGCTTAGGGTGTTAAACTATGTCAAATATCAACCGTTATGACCTCGAGGGAATGAAAACTCAGACTCTTCAAGAAGCAGAGCAGTAGTCAACAGTTGGTAGCCCAAGTGGTTCCAAGGTGTTGACATAAACTACAGAAAGCCCTGGAGGTCCCAGGTTCGAATCCTAGAGAAGGTGGAATCTTTGGTTATTTGAATTGGGATTATTAGGGTATAAATAACGTAGTCAGGCTTTAGGCCATAATTTAGTTGGGCTATAGGCTCGGTCTTGTTAGTGTTTGAAGGGCGGTTATCAAGCTCATCACATCTTTGATGTATCAATGCCAAATGTAATGACTATCGTTGATCGTAGTCAATTTCCAAAAAAAAAAAAAAATATAGCAGTAAGCTAGGCAAAGTATAGATAATGTTCTGCATTTTTTTTAGTGAGATAAAAAATTATCTTAATTTTTCTCTAAAAGCAGATAGAAAATCCACAGTATAAAGAAAGATGAGAAAGGGGAACTTCTTAGAAACTTTAGAGTGGTCATGATTGGAGATAAATGGGGTGAACAAGACATCCTTCTTCGACATTGTTGGTGGCTCAAATAATACAGGAACTAGGTTAGCAGCAGGTCCCTTGTGCCACACCTTTGCTCCATTTATTCTTCATCCTAAGGTAAGTTACCTGCATAAGCAATTGATACCTTAAGAGATCTTAAGTCAAGAGAAGATCAAATAATAGGTTAATTAACTTCTATGCAGCATCTCGTCATCAAATTAAGAAATTGCTTAGGTATCCAAGGAACAGATTCAAATAGGTACCCAAATTTAGGAGCTTGTGGCAGCCGCCAAGATACACAAACAATACCACCTCATTTGAGCATCAATATTAGGTAATGGTGAAAAGTAAAACAAGTGAACACTAGCATTATCATCATTCTAGAATCTAAAGTAAATTCCTGAGGCCAGAAAAAGGGTGACAAGGAACTTGAAAATATTAAAATTTGATTACAAAGAATGCACCTCATTTGCAACTATTTCCAGACGAAGAGGAGTGTTGAAACCCTCTTCAGGGATGTCGACAAAAGCAACAGTAATTGAAGAATCCTGCTCAAAGTGGAAAGGTGAAGTGAGAGCAATGAGAGAAGTTCGTCAATGCTGAAAAAAAAAAACAATGTACTTCGATAATCTGTCCTGTTTTCCTACCTTTAGACGGTAAACAACACCCTGCCCAAGATTAAGGGACCTTGTTCATGTTAGTGTATTTATGTATACTTGATTTATTTGTATTTGTTTTCATTTCTTGAGGGTACTAGTGTACGTTGTATTTCTCTTCATTCTCTATAAATATATCCTTGCCTTAGAAGTTAGGGCATCTTGAGTTTCAATCTTTACAGTTCCAGCCTTGTCAAGTTTTACTTTACAACCACCAAATCATGATCCTAGAACTGCAAATACGAGAAAGCATAAACCATTCGATATCACTTAAGAAAAAGAATGGAACTCTAAATGCAAGACCTCAAGAAGAAAAGTGAATCTACTAAAAAAATTTTATAAAAAAGTAAAGTAAATAGAATAGTGAACCAATTAAACAAAGCAATGCTGAGAGTACTACAGTCATTCGTTCGAGATTCAAAACAACTTAAGGAAACAACATATGCACAGTAAGGGGGGTTAAGAAGACACAAATTCGTTGGCCCGTTAAGATATTCGTAGTTGGAATTATTATTTGTGATGCCTCAATGCACTGACAATAGCAATATATACTTACAATTCTGCTAACATATATAGTTCAGTATATCTAATGAAACTACTAGGTAAGCATTATGAAGGTGATGAGTGTTTAATAAGTTACCTTGTGAGCACGAAGAACGTCTCCTTTAGTAGACTAAAATTCGATAAGGGTCTTCCCCATAGCACTATCTAATTTAAGATTGGGGAAACACTACTTTTGTGTAGTACAATTTTTTCTAGGACATATACCAACTTAGAAGTAGTCGTGCTAGTTAACACCATGTATTTAGGTTTGATATGCTTGTATACGAGTCCAGAAAGATGCTTTTAGAAGAGAGCCTTTCTCGACCTCCTACCTCTAAAAAAAGGGTAACACTACTTTCCCTCAACTTATGAACCAATTTGAAATAAGAAATTTATATAATATGCACAATTACACTAGCCTAGCAGAACGGGTCGCACGGATATGCCCATCCTGGGGGCTCGGGTACCCATGGGCCTTACCAGGTCCCAAGTTCTTGGATCATCCTACAGTACCGAATCGTATATGTACTCTATTTATGCCCCCTAAATTCACGAGCATACAATACGCATGCGGTGCAAGATAGCCTCACTCCAGATTATATCCAAGAGCTTGGGATTACGGTAAGGTTGGTTCTGTAAGGTGGATACTTCAGCAAGTTAGAGATGGATTTTGTCTGTTCTTTGAACTGGATAAATGATTTGCATCTTTGCTTATACAATCACTGTTGATACACGATCAAATTTCAGAGGAGTATAGGCTCCCGGGATGTTGAAATGTACCATATGGCTCGTAGACATTGTTAACGAAGAAAAACATCCTATAATGTGGAATACAATTTTCGTACCTTTGCTTCCGCTACGAAGCTGAACATACTCTTCATGCTTTCAAATGAAGGGACAATTGATCCAAATATGGTATAATCTTTGTTTTTATTCTGAAATTTAGTCAATAGGACATCATTGTAAATCTTGGTAGCATGATTACCTGACAGGAGTACGAAATTAAGTCACTAAAGAACATTATTTAGGACTGTCGTCGACTTTGACTTTCGGCTACCTCATTAATTTTGATAAAAAGTTACTTACTAACAATGTGGTAAAGCTATTCCAGGAGTATGAATTTATGAAAACACATCACTTTTATTCAAATTCTTTTCTTACAAGTATTACGTTACATGAGAAGGAACGCAAACATAAGTTAAAAAGCAAGGCAAATAAAGTACCAAATTACATGAAACGAAATGCAAACATAAGTTAAAAGGGAAGGGCAAAAAAAAGTTCGTAGATAGAGTGAAGTAGATTTCTCTACTAGGGTGGCGTCAAAGAGCATTTAGATTGTTAAGGGAAGAAAGACTTTCGGAGAAAGTAGTAGCAAAGTTACGAGGGCATAGTTGTGGAACTGAGGAGGGGATTCCACTTACATCAACCTCTGTCCAAGTATCCTTCTTCCAGTTGTAACAATAAATAGACAGACATTTCTCCGTCTCCAGACCCCATATAGATGATGTTACGAGAATCTTGTCTTCTGATCCTATGAAAGGATGAAACTTGACACTATGACCCTTCCCGTTACAGAAAGGCAATTTGATACAACTTACAAGAACTAGAAGACGTTCCATTGATCTTATCATCCTTGTCTTTGTAATCATCATTTTCGTATATATACATATTGAACATACAATTGTTCAGTTTAACTATCATAGCTAAATTCCCATCCACTTCAAATAACGAAGCAATATTTTTGAAATTTAAATGTTTGTCGAGAATCCGAGGTGATCAAAGATGAAATCAGGAATTGTGATTGTTCTAAACTTCTCATTTCCTACATCAAATGCCACCAAGTATACAGAACGGTAACCACTTCTCGACGCCCAAAGATCAAGAGAATCATCCCCACCATCACCACCACCACCACCACACCACCACTACCTGATTCAATTATATATATATATACACTAAGTAAGTATTAAGAGAAAATTTAGTAATACTATAAAACCCTTGATTTTAATTAATTAGGAGAATACCATAATCATCATCATTCAGTCACTCACCTTCTATGAACCAACCAACCACCGGAGTTGCCCACCGAAGACGACAACTTTAGTCTTTAGAGAGAGATATTTTCTAACGGCTGAGATTAAAAACTAATGGCCCCTAAAAATGACTTGTGTATAATAGGCGCGTGGCGCAAACTAGCATTATGCCTTGCTTTCAGTCTGAAGCGGATGACGAAATAAGGAAGAGGAAAAGAAGAGCGCCAACCAAACTGCCAACTTTCTTCTCTCCTTTTTCCCTCACAAAAATGTGGGAGTTTTGGTCAAATTTCCCATGATTCATTTGATATCCAAGAGCTAGAGAGAGAAGCTAGAGATGCTGGTAGAGAGTATTCTTTTTCCTTAAATCGTGAATTAACCATTGGTACTAAATTATCTTTTCTTCTTCTGGTTATCATGTCTTTAGTTTTACTTACCGTTTTTGTAGATAGACCATTGATAAATTATGCGAAGATGAAATTAACCATTATGGGCCTATACGTGTAATATACAAAATCTAATGCACCTATTGAATTGGATGCTAGTACATACAATTATCCAACTATTGGACACCGTACAACAGTATTTTCGGAAAAGGGTCATCCGACATTACAACTGATGATGTAGCGGTGGGTAATAGTATAAGTCTATAAGATTGAAATATATTTTGTCTTTGCTAAATGTACCATTAATAATTTGCAAGAATATTAAGCTGCACCTAGAAAATAAATCACTCAAGAGATGCAACATGATGCACTCTTGCAAGAATGTTAAGCTGACAGTGAATAAATGCATCTTGATTTTCCATTTCGCAGATATCAACTTCTTACAAGAATTACAATTGTGGAAGGCCAATGTTGGTAAATCAGCATTGTTCAATTGGCTCGTGGGGGTATCTTCTGTTCTCATTGTATTGGTTAAATTATTCAAAAAGAAAACTGTAACAAAAAATAGATTAAAGAGACCGGTCGTACCATTATGCTACTCAAGCATGCGGAGAAAAAGAAAAGAAGCAAAACCTCATTTATTTTTTTAGTTAAAGCTACAAACACAGAATCGCGCAAGCTAGCTTTATACATTCTTAGCCATGATTATATGCAATGTAAGACATATGGGAGAAAATTACTACAAATATATCTAGGGTTCTTTAGACACTGACCCCAAGCTATTTACCGATATTAGGCTACGAATACGTTCTCATTGATGGAAAAAGGAAGAAGGTATTTGTACTAGATCGTCCGGTGCACTCTCGAATACTTGAGGTGACACGCGTGCAGGATGGCCTGCTCTCACCAATATCATTCTAAAATAACGACACAGAAAACAATTTCAGACCTACACCTTGACGGTAGTGTATCAGAAGTTAGAACTGAATAAAGAGGCTGGAATCCAGTGGATATGTCTTAAGAATGACATCGAGAAAGACTAAACATGTAATTGAATTCTATGAGTGTAGTTAAGTCGATACAGAAAGAACTAAACCCATAAATTGGTGATGCATCGAGTAGGCTCGGCCCCTGTGTGGATAGTTTTGGCAAGTGCACTTTCTTTTGACAAAAAGCAGAGCAGCTTCCCTTTTCTATAAGTAATACAGTATGATTTCTCATTTTTGTTATTATGAAGAAATAAAACTAATCAAAACTACTATCCAAACGACAATGAAAATTTACAGCTTTTAAGTTAAAATGTCTGACTAGCTAACTTTAAGGTATATAGACTCATGAATTATTAAGGCCATCATGCTTATTAGCAACAAGTCGCTCAACAATGTTGTCAACGGCAATATTAGAAGCAGCACATACCCTTGAATACTTGAGATTATCTATGCATACGTAAATAATTTGTACCAGGATAGTAAATTGTAGGACTAATCACCTCTTATGATCCTGGGTATGTAAGACATTTAGAATGACTAGAAGACCATTGAGATAGAAACATTAAATAATAGAAAGGAAGTAGGATATCACCCACTCTTCTTTTTTTTTCCATGCTTAGTGTCTTAGACTATGTCAAAAATCTACCGTTATGAGTTATGACCCTGGGGAGATCGGACTCTTCAAGAAGTAGCGCAGTAAGCTAGGCAAAGTATAGATAATCTTCTGCATTTGTTTTGAGTGAAATAGAGAACTATCTTAATTTTTCTCTAAAAGCATATAGAAAATCTACAGTATAAAGAAAGATGAGAAAGGTGAACTTTTTAGAAACCGGAGAGTGGTCAAGATTGGAGATAAATGGGGTGAACGAGACATCCTTCTTCGACATTGTTGGTGGCTTCATTCCAAATAATGCAGGAACTAGGTCAGCAGCAGGTCCCTTGTGCCACACCTTTGCACCATTGTTTTAAAGCATTCTTCATCCTAAGGTAATTAACTTCTAGAATCTGAAGTAAATTCCTGAGGCCAGAAAAAGGAACTTGAATATATTAAAATTTGATTACAAAGAATGCACCTCATTTGCAACTATTTCCAGACGACGAGGAGTGTGCAAACCCTCTTCAGGGATGTCGACAAAAGCAACAGTAATTGAAGAATCCTGCTCAAAGTGGAAAGGTGAAGTGAGAGCAATGAGAGAAGTTCGTCAATGCTGAAAAAAAAACAATGTACTTTGATAATCTGTCCCGTTTTCCTACCTTTAGACGGTAAACAACACCCTGCCCAAGATTAAGGGACCTTGTTCCAGCCATGTCAAGTTTTACGTTACAAACCACCAAATCACGATTCCGCAACTACAAAAACGAGATAGCATAAACCACTCGATATCACTTAAGAAAAAGAATGGAACTCTAAATGCAAGACCTCGAGAAGAAAAGTGAATCTACTAAAAAAAAAATTATAAAAAAGTAAAGTAAATAAAATAGTGAACCAATTAAACAAAGCAATGGTGAGAATACTATAGTCATTCGTTCGAGATTCAAAACAAATTAAGGAAACAACATATACTGTAAGGGGGTTAAGAAGACACAAATTCGTTGGCCCGTTAAGATATACATAGTTGGAATTACTATTTGTGATGCCTCAATGCACTGACAATAGCTATATATACTTCCAACTCTGCTAACATACATAGTTCAGTATATCTAATAAAACTACTTGGTAAGCATTATAAAGGTGATGAGTGTTTAATAAGATACCTTGGAGCAAGAAGAACATCTTCTTTAATAGGCTGAAACTCGATAAGGGTCTTCCCCATTAGCACTATCTAATTTTAAGATTGGAGAAAAGGTAACAAACTATTAGAAGATAAAATAAATAAAATGGTTATTTTGATTGATTTAATCAAAATGTAAATAGTAAAAGAATAAGAAACAAAACTAAGTAGAGAAAGAAAGAGACCTGAACATCTACGCACTTGAGATTTGTAATTTCTAAACCCTTTCTGCCACAACACTGACTTGTGCACGTGCTTCTTATTTCTTGTCTACGGGGGCTAATTCACATAATGGAAAAACCTTTGCACCTTTGGCCCAATTCTCTTCATTTAAATTGTCAAGTGGCTTGTAGCCTTTTAGGTGAAGTTTCATTAGCTTTAGACACAATTCATGTCATCAAACTAGGGCAAATAATTACCAAATTATTTAGGACCGTCGTTGGCTTTGACTTTCGGCTCCCTCATCAATTTTGATAAAAATGAAGAATTTACTTACTAACAATGTGGTAAAGCTATTCCAGGAGTATGAAAACAGATCACTTTTATTCAAAATCTTTACTTACTATTATTAAGTTACATGAGAAGGAACTCAAACATAAGTTAAAAGGGAAGGCAAATAAAGTACCGAGTTACATGAAACGAAATGCAAACATAAGTTAAAAAGGAAGGCAAAAAAAGTTTCTAGATAGAGTGAAGTTGATTTCTCTGCTAGGGTGGCGTCAAAGAGCATTCAGATTGTTAAGGGAATAAAGACTTTCGGAGAAAGTAGTAGCAAAGCTACGAGGGCATAGTTGTGGAACTGAGGAGGGGATATCACTTGCATCAACCTCTGTCCAGGTATCCTTCTTCCAATTGTAACAATAAATAAACAGACATTTCTCCGTCTCCAGACCCCATATAGATGATGTTACGAGAATCTTGTCTTCTGATCCTATGAAAGTATGAAACTTGACACTATGACCCTGCCCGTTGCAGAAAGGCAATTTGATACAACTTACTTCATTCCATCTTCCGCTCTTAAGACAAGAACTAGAAGACGTTTCATTGATCTTATCATCCTTGTCCTTGTAATCATCATTTTCGTATACATACATGTTGAACATACAATTGTTCAGTTTAACTATCATAGCTAAATTCCCATCCACTTCAAATAACGAAGCAATATCTTTGAAATAACGTTTGTCGAGAATCCGAGGGTGATCAAGGATGAAATCAGGAATTGTGATTGTTCTAAACTTCTCATTTCCTACATCAAATGCCACCAAGTATACAGGACGGTAACCACTTCTCGACGCCCAAATATCAAGAGAACTATTGGACCAGTAAATAACACCATTCACATAAACATAATCATAATTCAATCGTTTTGGTGGAACCTCTTTGATCCTTCTCCATCTATTATTACATTGGTGCCCAATGGTCAAAACCCCACAGACAGGAAAAGAATCCGAGTTGTGAAAATTTGACGATATGGTCAAGACACATACCAATTTGTGTTCATTAGTTGCAGGATCAAAACCAAATGCATAAAGGTTTGGAAAAGTGACACATTCTTCTCCCACGAGTATCGAGGATAATTGAAACCAAGGTGATACTTCTCCAGTACTGATATTGCGTATACGAACAACATTTTCTCCGTCGGACTGAATGAGACAGATTAAGCCTTTTACAGGTTTTGAAATGACATTGTAAGATGACGAGTCAACCTCCCTTACTGTGTCAACCACTAGTTTCAGTTTTGTATTGTCTTCTTCAAACAAGAGGTCAGCTGTAATGTGGAACTCCTTAAATGGCCAATTCTCGAAGTATAAGGTACCTCGTAACCTTTCTAGGGTTTGTTCTTGTGCCTGTGTGCGTGGTAGAGGAACGACGATTAATAGACGAGAGGGGAGGCGTGTTCTGGAACGGGTGAGATGTAAATCAATGAATTGTTGATCTTTTTGGATTAAGTAACACCATCTTTTACACACACTCTTGAAACGAGTAAGGGACTTCACTGGAAGTTTGTTTAATATCTCAAATACTAACCAATCATCATCATTATATCTACTACTAATAGGATTACTAATATGAGTAGTAGTAGTAATACCTTGTCCTCTGGAAGTAGTAGTAGTAATACCTTGTCCTCTGGAAGTATTCTTTAGGCTGCCATTCCCATTATATCTACTACTACTAACCTTCTTCTTCTTGTTTGGCCGCCTCCCATGTTTAGATTTCTTTCTTTTAATGATGGGGAGATTAAAAGCAACACCACCAGCTCTCATCCTAGTAATGAACCATCTTCTAGAAATCATCCCCACCATCACCACCACCACCACCACCACCACCACCACCTGATTCAATTATATATATACGTTAAATAAGTATTGAGAGAAAATTTAGTAAAACTATAAAACCCTAGATTTGATTAATTAGGGGAATAGCATAATCATCATCAGTCACTCATCTTCTAGAACCAACCACCGAAGTTGCCCACCGAAGACCAACAACTTTAGAGAGCCTATATTTAGGGGTTTTACTAGCCAGGAAATTGGGCTGGAGACCCAATTTTTTGTTTTTTTTTTGTCAAAAAGACAAGTTATCTTTTTTTCCTTCTAGGCACCATGAAAAGTTTGGAAATAGGCTTGAAGGACAATTCTAAAAATCCCTTAATTTTGTATACCTGAATTGACCTTTGTATAAAGGAAAATTTTAGAAACACCCTCAGATTTTCCAAAAACCCTCACATTTTATATAATCTTACTTCTTAGTTACTTATTTTGTTAGGGTTTGATTTTGCGAAGCTTTGCAAACTAGTTTGCAAACTGATTTGCAAACTGGTTTGCACTACTTTGCAAATTGGTTTGCAATCTGGTTTGCCTTGCAGAGCTTTGCAAACTGATTTGCAAACTGATTTGCAAACTGATTTGCAAACTGGTTTGCAATCTGGTTTGCCTTGCAAAGCTTTGCAAACTGATTTGAAAACTGGTTTGCACTAGTTTGCAATCTGGTTTGCCTTGCAAACTAGTTTGCACTGCTTTGCAAATTGGTTTGCAAACTGCTTTGCAAATTGGTTTGCAAACTGGTTTGCAAACTAGTTTGCAATAAGGTCAGTTTTGTCTTTTCCCTATATTAGATAATTTACAATGGGTCGCATGGATATGCCCATCCTGGGGGCTCGGGTACCCATGGGCCTTACCAGGTCCCAAGTTCTTGGATCATCCTACAGTACCGAATCGTATATGTACTCTATTTATGCCCCCTAAATTCACGAGCATACAATACGCATGCGGTGCAAGATAGCCTCACTCCAGATTATATCCAAGAGCTTGGGATTACGGTAAGGTTGGTTCTGTAAGGTGGATACTTCAGCAAGTTAGAGATGGATTTTATCTGTTCTTTGAGCTGGATAAGTGATTTGCATCTTTGCTTGCTCTGCTTATACAATCACTTTTGATACACGATCAAATTTCAGATGAGTATAGGCTCCCGAGATGATTGAAATGTACGATATGGAGCGTAGACATTGTCTACGAAGAAAGACATCCTATGATGTGGAATACAATTTTCGTACCTTTGCTTCCGCTACGAAGCTGAGCGTACTCTTGATGCTTTCAGATGAAGGGACAATTGATCCAAATATTGTATAATCTTTGTTTTTATTCTGTCAATAGGACATCATTGTAAATTTTAGTAGCATGACTACCTGACACGAGTACTAAATTAAGTCAATAAAGAAAATTATTTAGGACTGTCGTCCGCTTTGACTTTCGGCTCCCTCATCAATTTTGATAGAAATGAACAATTTACTTACTAACAATGTGGTAAAGCTATTCCAGGAGTATGAATTTATGAAAACAGATCACTTTTATTCAAATTCTTTTCTTACAAGTATTACGTTGCACGAGAAGGAACGCAAACATAAGTTAAAAAGGAAGGCAAATAAAGTACCAAATTACATGAAACGAAATGCAAACATAAGTTAAAAAGGAAGGGCAAAAAAAAGTTCCTAGTGAAGTTGATTTCTCTGCTATAGCGGCCTCAAAGAGCACTCAGATTGTTAATGGACGAAAGACTTTCGGAGAAAGTAGTAGCAAAGCTACGAGGGCATAGTTGTGGAACTGAGGATGGGATTCCACCTACATCAACCTCTGTCCAAGTATCCTTCTTCCAATTGTAACAATAAATAGACAAACATTTCTCCGTCTCCAGACCCCATATAGATGATGTTACGAGAATCTTGTCTTCTGATCCTATGAAAGTATGAAACTTGACACTAGGACACTTCCCGTTATAGAAAGGCAATTTGAAACAACTTACTTCATTCCATCCTCCGCTCTTAAGAGAAGAAGTAGTAGACGTTCCATTGATCTTATCATCCTTGTCCTTGTAATCATCATTTTCGTATATATACATGTTGAACATACAATTGTTCACTTTAACTACCATAGCTAAGTTCCCATCCACATCAAATAACTGAGCAATATCTTTGAAGTTCAAATATTTTTCGAGAACCCGAGGGTGATTAAGGATGAAATCAGGAATTGTGATTGTTCTAAACTTCTCATTTCCTACATCAAATGCCACCAAGTATACAGGACGGTAACCACTTCTCGACGCCCAAAGATCAAGAGAAAGATTGGACCAGTAAATAACACCATTCACATAAACATAATCATCATTCAATCGATTTGGTGGAACCTCTTTGATCCTTCTCCATCTATTATCACACTGGCGCCCAGTGGTCAAAACGCCACAGACAGGAGAAGAGACAGGAGAAGAATCAGAATCAACCCAATTTGACGATATGGTCAAGACACATACCAATTTGTGTTCATTAGTTGCAGGATCAAAACCAAATGCATAAAGGTTTGGAAAAGTGACACGTTCTTCTCCCACGAGTATCGAGGATAATTGAAACCAAGGTGATACTTCTCCAGTACTGATATTGCGTATACGAACAACATTATTTCTGTATGACTGAATGAGGCAGATTAAGCCGTTTACAGGTTTTGAAATGACATTGTAAGATGACGAGTCAACCTCCCAAACTGTGTCAACCACTAGTTTCAGTTTTGTATTGTCTTCTTCAAACAAGAGGTCAGCTGTAATGTGGAACTCCTTAAATGGCCAATTCTCGAAGAATAAGGTACCTCGTACCCTTTTTCGGGCTTGTTCTTGTGCCTGTGTGCGTGGTAGAGGAACGACGATTAATAGACGAGAGGGGAGGCGTGTTCTGGAACGGGTGAGATGCAAATCAATGAATTGTTGATCTTTTTGGATTAAGTAACACCATCTTTTACACACACTCTTGAAACGAGTAAGGGACTTCACTGGAAGTCTATTTAGTATCTCAAACACTAACCAATCATCATCATCATTACAACTACTAAAAGGAGGATAATTTGGTGGTGATGTTATAGTATTAGTAGTAGTAATACCTTGTCCTCTGTTAGTATTCTTTAGGCCGTCATCCCCATTATAACTACTAGTACTAACCTTCTTCTTAGTCTTCTTGTTTGGCCGCTTCCCATGTTTAGATTTCTTTCTTTTAATGATGGGGAGATTAAAAGTGTGACGCCCCGTGTTCCGAGACACGGTTTGCCCGGCAGTTTATAAAAGAAACTAAGTCTCAGTCTCGCTTAAACAGAGTTTCTAAAATAAACCAAAGCCAACACACTTATCTCTGTTATCAAACAAATAAAATGAAGCAGCGGAAATCTAATAAGAAATCATAGTTTTTGAAAACGAACTAAAAGTCAAAAAGACGAGACTAAATTTCGGCAGAGTTTCCTCTGTAAATTGAGTCTATAAAACCTGTAAAACCTGCCAAACCATACATATATACATGCACATAAACTCATATCACGACAAAACAAACTACAAACCCCAAACATCTCGCACCTACTATATACTACAGTGATACATATATATTCTTTGTTCTGATAATATACATAACTTCAAAATATACAAAAACAAATCGATCTCACATCACCAGTTGCTCACAAGCAAGATTAGATCGATCTGGAACTATAGTACCTGAACAAAAACAAATGAAGGAGTGAGATAACTCGAAAGTTAGCTCAGTAGGATACCTAGACATCCTACCCGCACCACACATCAACCTTTTAATAAAACAATAGTTTAGGTGATACAATAGTACAAATAGATATTATGCACATCAAGCAAGGCAATACAGCAAGATAATTCTTCTAGCTTACCAAGATCATGACTGAATACGCCCTCAGTCGGGGTCACCTACTATTCGGCTAGGAAGAACCGTTAGGCCTTTGTTAGTACGTAGGCAGGCGGCGCCTTATCGAACAGTTGACTACTGCAGTGTACACATGGATCCACGTAATACCCCGGTAAGAGCTTCCGTAACTCTCCCTTCGTCATCATCGCCCATCGGGCTGGCTTGTGATCTCAATACGCATCGAATAGTAAATCTCACCCAAACAATGATACGCTTAGAATATGTCATGACTTACCCAGACGACTATAAGAGTATCGTCGTGAAGTAGAGCCATATACCCACGGCGATACAATTATCTCGTCTTGAGGCGCGTCCTACCTCCGGCCAGATCTGACGCTCCCTCGCAAGGTAACTCATTAACCATTCGAAGAATACCCAAACATATGCATGAACATTTAATAATATTAAATGATCTGAGTGACTCCCAAAGCTACAAGAACAGAGCTCTCCTAACAGGTAACATCCACCAAAGGAGAAGAGCGTTCTCGCATCTCAAGGTAGGGTAAACCCTGTTTAAAGTCAAGCTTTTACAAGTTTCCACTTTTAGGGATTAAGTATTTTCTTATTACGAAAACTCGGGTAAGCACCCTATTTCATTTCGATGAAAATGTTGTAAGTATCAATCACATATCATACATAATTCAAACCACAAACACCAGTGGCTTAGCAGAATAAATAAACAAACATGGCACTGGTCAGTCCCCTAATCACTCCAAGGGTCGGAATACCCCAACTCCCAATCTCTCTCGGACCCCATTCTGGGTAAACTGGAATGGTCGTTACCAAACGGCTGCGCATGCACCGAGTGTAACCCTTGACATGAATTCATGGCTAATCCATAACAGAAAAATAAACAAGGGGACCAACCAATGCCCGGCGTCAAACAATCATTACACGTAACACAGTCCAGGCGATTCCGCCACCATGTTATACACGCAGCTCAAGCGATTCCGCCACCACGTGTTTACAATTCACACAAAACGATCACACAGATCAAGCGATTCCGCCTCCATGTGATTATTTTTCAGAAAAACCAATTTGTTTTGAAAAGAAATACATCCATAACATGTAGCACACCACCACATTCATATCATACCATATCATATCATAAATTGAACTAGAGAACCATAAAGAGAAGAAAATGACTATATATATAATGGTGAAACGGGGAATACCCGTGCTCCAAGTAAGATTCATAGGATCCTACCTCAGATGTAGTACACATCCGGTTCGTTGTCGTCCACCTGAGATTCGGACTCCTCGGGTCTCTCTTCTACGTAGTATTCGCTTCCTGCTGAAAGTACAAGGAACAAGACGGTCAATTGACAGTCAGAAAACTGTCTGAGGAGATCTTGCAAACTAAGAAGACAATATATCTGAAGAACCCATAAACGATATAACATTCATTACTTAGCTTGCGTCCTAAACCATTGGACGATTCCATAAAGTCTATTATGTGATTCCGAGGTCACAAGAGTCACCTTCACTCTGACAACACGAATATCTTATTCACACCCTTAATATACAAATCCAACCTATATTAGGTTCCGTTATAAACCAAACTATTCCGAAGTTGTTCCTTGTAACGAAATCGACTATACCGAGTACTTTCGACCATTTAAAAACTTTCGTTGTCATACTCAATTAAGTTGAATCATATATCGCTTAAAGTATATTTATGCCCTTAACATGTTCTATCGGTTCTCTTTGCTAAAATCCGAATGAACCGTATCCAAAATGCATAAACACACAAAGTAGTCTTAATTGCGCACTGCGCACTCAAACAAACAATACTCTTTAGTCCTTAATCCGATTCAACTGATTCTTAAGTTTTCGGAAATTTAACTTCACTCCTAGCGTTTCATTCTCAGGTGTCTTCTCCTAATTACGACTAAAACATACCGGAAAAACGTAAAAGATACGCAGCAGTGCATCAGTTTTACTGCTCGTATGCTGCATACTCTAACCATCATATCATCCTCATCCGAACTCCGAATAATCATTATAATATGTTTCTGGAATCGGAACGAGACGAGCTATAATATCTATGAAGACTCGAAATTCTTCCGAAGCCTTTAGGACTGTCTAAACACCCAAAAACAGTAGCAGTTTTGTTCTTAAACCTACTGTTTTTCATCAAGTCTTGACCTATTCATCCACTTGATTCTTCATACATAACTTCATAACTCTTTAAGTTAACTAACATCATAGAATCACACATAAAGGTACAACAACCCTTAAAGAGTCATTATAAAACCATAGAGATCAAAATTCCTTACCTTGATTCCAATAAAATCGATTTCAATAGCTTTCTCTTGATTATTCTCTTCCAATTCCTCCTCAATTCACCAAGTTCTTCAAGTAGTAAAGAAAACTTCCATTAGAACTCAATTAATCAATCATAGAGAGAGAAAATTAAGTTTCCATCAAAAACCTAAACAAAAAAAGCTGAAGAACAACACTTACTTCTTGATTGAACTCAAAATTTCTCTTTAAAATTCACCCAAACTCTCAATCTTAATCAATTTCTTCCCTTGAGCTTAAGCCCTAATTTCAGTCGGTTTGAAAGAGAGAAAGAAAATCTGATTTTTTGGTTTCTCTCTTATCCAATCGAATTTACAGTTTAGTCCCTCAATTTCTATAAACTTGCAAAGCAGCCCCTAAATATTTCCTGGTCGCAGAAAACATCCTAAATTCTGCACCAGTTGTTTATTTAGTCCTTGTCCTAACTTTCTCTAAACTTCAAATGGCCCCTCGTCTAACCTTAGTCTTATATTTTCTGAATCGAAAGCACGGGACGTTACAAAAAGCAACACCACCAGCTCTCATCCTAGTAATGAACCATCTTCTAGAAATCATCCCCACCATCACCACCACCACCACCACCACCACCTGATTCAATTATATATATACGTTAAATAAGTATTGAGAGAAAATTTAGTAAAACTATAAAACCCTAGATTTGATTAATTAGGGGAATAGCATAATCATCATCAGTCACTCATCTTCTAGAACCAACCACCGGAGTTGCCCACCGAAGACCACAACTTTAGAGAGCCTATATTTAGGGGTTTTACTAGCCAGGAAATTGGGCTGGAGACCCAATTTTTTGTTTTTTTTTGTCAAAAAGACAAGTTATCTTTTTTTCCTTCTAGGCACCATGAAAAGTTTGGAAATAGGCTTGAAGGACAATTCTAAAAATCCCTTAATTTTGTATACCTGAATTGACCTTTGTATAAAGGAAAATTTTAGAAACACCCTCAGATTTTCCAAAAACCCTCACATTTTATATAATCTTACTTCTTAGTTACTTATTTTGTTAGGGTTTGATTTTGCGAAGCTTTGCAAACTAGTTTGCAAACTGATTTGCAAACTGGTTTGCACTACTTTGCAAATTGGTTTGCAATCTGGTTTGCCTTGCAGAGCTTTGCAAACTGATTTGCAAACTGATTTGCAAACTGGTTTGCAATCTGGTTTGCAATCTGGTTTGCCTTGCAAAGCTTTGCAAACTGATTTGCAAACTGGTTTGCACTAGTTTGCAATCTGGTTTGCCTTGCAAACTAGTTTGCACTGCTTTGCAAATTGGTTTGCAAACTGGTTTGCAAACTAGTTTGCAATAAGGTCAGTTTTGTCTTTTCCCTATATTAGATAATTTACAAAAATGCCACAGGGAGCTGAAGCCCATAAAAAATTGTCCAATCTTTTTTAACCAAAGGCCAAAGTTTTTAGGGAGTTTTGGCCAAATTTTCAGGGATTTTTAAATCTAAACCCTCCATTTTCTAACGGCTGAGATTAAAAACTAATGGCCCCTAAAAAATGACATGTGTCCAATACGCGTGTGGCGCAAAATAGCATTAGTCTTGTTTTCAGTCTGAAAGAAGATAACGAAATAAGGAAGAGGAAGAAGAGCGCCAACGGCCAAATTTCTTCTCTCCTTTTCTTTTTTTTTCCCTCTCACAAAAATGTCATCATCTCTAGAGTTATTCTCTTACCACAAATTTCCTCCTCTCTCTTCAATCATCTCATCTAGGGTTTCTAATGTCAACTCATCCGCATGTTTCCTTCCACTTCCAATCTTCCACAAAATTCCATCTCCTGAGAACCTCTTCTCCTCCTCCAAATCTTCCTCTAATCGTCTTCTCTCTATCGAAAAATCAAGCTTGAACTTTCGCCATAACTTACGGTTCCAATTTGCTTCTCGTTCGCTAAATGGTGAGACTTCTGACCTAGAAGATGAACCACTTATTGATGATGATGATGATGAAGTAGTAGAATCTGTTTACACCGACGGTGAGGAAACTGAAGAAGAAGATAGTGACGATTCATTTGATATCGAAGAGCTAGAGAGAGAAGCAAGAGATGCTGCCAGAGAGTATTCTTTTTCCTTAACTCGTGAATTAACCATTGGTACGTCTTCTTAAGTTCTTCTATAAAATAGCATACCTCTGGTTCCTGTTCCTAAGCTGAATTTACTCTCTTGATGCTTTCAGATGATGAGACAATTGATCGAAGGAAAATAGGTCGAAAGCAGAAGAGGCAAAGAACTTCAAGTAGAGAGCTAGTAAGAATCTATTTTTGGTCCAAAATATTGCATAATCCATGTTTTTTGTTCTGATATTTAGTCAGTAAGTTCGACAATATATTTGAAAAAGGGGTATCTGAAATTACAACTGTTGATGTGGTGATGGATGATAGTATAAGGTCGAAATATATTTCGTGTCTGCTAAATGTACCATGAATAGTTTGTAACAATATTAAACTGCACCGAAAATAAATATTTCTTTACGAGATGCAACATGGTGTCCTCTTGTAACTTCACCTAGGAATCTGAACAAATATGGTTGACGTTTGACAGTGAATGAATGCATCTTCGTATTCCATTTTGCAGATCCCCGATCGTCTTCTCCCAAGAGTTACAATTGTTGGAAGGCCAAATGTTGGTAAATCCGCATTATTCAATCGCCTCGTGGGGGTATTTTCTGTACTCTTTAGTTGTTTTATCATAGTTATAGTTTATCTTTTCAGATTTATTTATCCCTTTCTTCTGGTTGAACTTCTTTTCTAATATAAATTGTCCAGCGACAGATAGGTAGTCTAACAATGATTAAATTTGCAGGGAAATAGAGCAATAGTGGTAGACGAACCTGGTGTTACTAGAGACCGTTTGTATGGTCGATCCTTTTGGGGAGATTGTGAGTTCATGGTGGTAGACACTGGAGGTGTTATCACTGTTTCCAAATCACAGGCAAGTGTTATGGAAGATTTAGCTATTACAACAACTGTCGGGATGGATGGTATTCCCCTTGCTTCCAGGGAGGCTGCTGTTGCTAGGATGCCTTCAATGATAGAGAAGCAAGCTACTGTTGCTGTAGAAGAAGCTTCCGTTTTGATATTCCTTGTTGATGGCCAGGTACTGGTTGACTGATTAAGTTGTGCGCACGGGTTTCTATTATTTATTTTATTTTTTAGCTAACAACTAGTTGCCTTTTATGAGCTTATGGGTATCAAAATTGTGTCGTAACCACGTCTTACAAGCTTTTATGCTTAAGTAGGGCTACCGAGGTCCATTTCTTATTATGGTTACTGAAAGATTATTGACCAGTACAGTGATACGATGAATACTGAACAGGCAGGACTAACGGCAGCAGATGTGGAAATAGCAGACTGGCTACGTAAACACTATTCGAACAAGACTATTGTTCTCGCTGTCAACAAGTGTGAGTCTCCGAAGAAAGGAGTTATGCAAGCATCAGAGTTTTGGTCCCTCGGGTAAGATATTACTTACAAACTGCTTCAATATACTATCTGAATGATATTTCCCAGACGAGCATTTACTTAGAGTTGCATCGTATTTGTTTTCATATAAGATGAATATGGTCGCAGATTAAGATTAGTAATATTTATGGGGTGATAGTTTTCTATTTTAAAGTTCATATTTAAAGAAATATTGAATCATTACTTGATTAAAATTTGGAAAAAGGTAACATACAAAGCCATATCATATCCTTGCTAAGTTAGACTAAAACCAGTGTCTACTTTGTTGGCAACTTTATGTGTCCCAGATATACAAATGAATAGCAGAAACTGTTTTCGCCTGATCTAGGATGTTTCTTTTCTTGATACGGTTGTTAACTGGGATGGTTGGATGGTGTAACAAGTTCCCCAAGTTTTCAGCCTCTTCTTTTTCTGTGTATAGTTTGGTTCTTTCTTCAATATATTCATTCAAATTTTCAAAAAAAAAAAAACGAATAGCAGAACTACTTTAAATTCGAAGCTGTAAGGTATAGTAAACCTAATATAGTACTTGAGGTAAAGTAAATGAATCTGAAACACTTCCTAAACGTAGTCCTTGTAACTGAAAATTGGAGGATGTTGCTTCACAAGTTTCATAGGTTGATCATGGAAGAAAATGATAAAATGCTACGGGTTAATCTGATTTAAGGTTAAACAGAGAAGCTGTCTGTTACTTTTTCAGTTTCCCCATTATTTGTGATCTTGATATCCTCTTTGATAAATCAATCAGATTTTCTCCTCTGCCCATATCTGCTGTTACTGGCACTGGGACTGGAGAGCTTCTTGATCTTGTTTGTTCAGAGCTGAAAACAGTTGAGGTACTAGATTCTTGGTATTATATGATTTTAGTTTTTACCGAACTTTACTCCCTCAGTTTCTCACTTTTTGGCAATGAAATCCAAGGTTAATCTCCTCAGACGTTTCTACAAAGTATACTACTGACTCTTGGTCACGTTGAGCATTTCTCTTAATATGTTCATGTGCAGGGTTCAGAGAATACCACGGTACCAGAAAAGTATGTTCCTGCTATTGCTATAGTTGGTAGACCAAATGTTGGTAAAAGTAGCATTCTGAATGCACTAGTTGGAGAGGACAGAACAGTTGTGAGCCCCATCAGTGGAACTACTCGTGATGCAATTGATACTTCATTTACTGGACCAGATGGGCAGGTTTGCATATTTCAAACTATTGCCTCCTCTTAATCCAAAATATTCACTGCTGTTTTTATTTCTTTTAATTTTTATGATTTAACGGGTACTAATGATTAGATTGTGAGGAAAAAAGTAGGTATAGCACATTCACAAGAGCCTTCAATCATGAGAGTTAGAGGCTAAGACACTCGGGGTGAAAGATCTCGAGTGTTTCCAAAATTTGTATATGTGACTCGTGCTTTATTTGCTAAACGTTGATCACTAGATGCTACCTAACCTGCCAAGGCTTAAGAAATGTATGAGTTGAACAAATTATACATTTATGGTAAGGATGTAGAGGAATGCAATAAATATCCTAGGGACATTATAATTAAGGTTAGATCTCATTTTTACCAACTCTTTAGTCAGTAGTAGTACAACTACGAAGACGTCTGTGTTGATTTGAAACAATAAATGAGCAATATTTTTGGAAACCAAAATGGTTTGCTCTTACCATGGGCCAGATAAATAAATGACATGAGTGGTTAAATTAATGCTCAAGGACATTATAATCAAGAGTTAGGATCAGGTAAAACAATAAAACGTTTAAATTAGTTCAGGAATACAGTTCCAATTGCTGTGCAATAAATAAAAGGAGACTGTCACAACACTTCACACTGGTAAATTTTGGATGTTCATTGTCTTTTGTAGTTAAGAATCTTTATTCAAATTGCTGTTTTTGCAGGAGTTCCGGCTTATTGATACTGCTGGAATTAGAAGAAGGGCAGTGGTAGCTTCAACTGGTAGCACAACCGAGGCATTGTCGGTTAATCGGGCGTTCCGTGCTGTTCGTCGTTCAGATGTTGTAGCTCTTGTTGTTGAGGCTCTTGCATGTATTACAGAGCAGGTACTTTCACAAATTCCAATCTATTTTTCTTGCAGATTGTCATGTTTAAGGAAATATGTGTAGAGAACAAGACCAATAATACAATAAATCAGCATGTAGTGGCAATTAAATGGAGACCATTTTTGGTATTAGTTACCATCCTAACTCGTAAGAAGTGATGAGTCAAATGGTGATAGTGGACTGGCCATGTCAAACGTTGATAGCCAAGAAACAATATGTGCATGAATAGAATGTGGGATGATTGGCAAGAGTTAGCAATTCAAAATCAGTAGTCAACATCTTAAGGATCCACGTATAGCTTGTAATACTAAAAGAAAAGTTGAACTGAAATTCTTTGAACATTCATAGGCTACTCGTAAGAAACAATGACCAGGTGCAAATTGTATTGGTGAAATCATTCAAAAAGAGGATGGAGTGGCGAAGAGGGATATAGGTGGAGGTTATGAGACACCATTGGAGTGGAATGCATGAACAAATGATATCATTACTGCTTAGACAGAAGTGCTGAACATAATTTGAGTAGGATCCAAAAAGTTAGGTTAAAGTGTTCAAGTGCTAGAGTGTTTCTTATGAATTGTTTAATACAGTAGTCCTTAATGCTCCCAATGTTTATTTCTTAGGTTCTATGATTCTGTAATTTGTAATTAAGTTTATTAGTTTCCAGGAACTTCGATTATTTCATGTATTATTGATTTCTTAAGTCTCGTCCAGATTGCATTTTCACTGATAGAAGTGTAGCATAACACCATTTATATGCTAGGCATGTCATTATGGTTTTTAGGTAAACATACATACTGACTCTTGACTCTTGAGAACCTAAAATTTCATGCCTAAAGCTTAAAGTGCACATGAAATTTTTTATGTATTATAAGATTTTGTAGAAGCATGACTTATCCACAAATGAATTATATGTTGTTTTCATGGAGAGATAGCCTCTGATAAGCTACCAAACTTACATGTACCCTTCCCAAACTAAAATTTCCAAGAATGATATATACCGCTTATTATTCCACAATGTATGTCCTTGGTTATTGCTATGCAGCGATTAATGAATCTAGAGATTTTCTCTGAAAATCCTTCAGAAGACCAATAGTTTAAGTGGTCCCGTATCCTTTATTGTCGAAGATGCATCATCACAGAAGTCAACTTGAATCTTTGGTTGTCTTCAACTTTTGTTGTACCAGGACTTATCTTGTTGTCTCTTATGAAGTTTGTTCTAATATATGTTATACTATCTTTCTTCATCTTCTTAGGATGCCAAGATTGCTGAAAGAGTTGAGAGGGAAGGAAAAGGATGTGTAATTGTTGTAAACAAATGGGACACCATACCAAACAAAGATCAGAAGACAGCAACATACTATGAGCAAGATGTCAGAGAAAAGCTTCGAATTCTGGATTGGGCACCAATTGTCTATTCAACTGCAATGATTTCTCATAGTGTTGAAAAGTATGTTCAAACTTATTCTTTCTTTTCTTTGTCCCATCACAAAGGTTTACGGTTTTAGTGAGTATCTCTTCACGAGAATCCTTATTATTATAAGAACTCTATAGCTGAACTGTTCCTCATAGGCAAGCCACTCAAATTGCAGTACTTATTGAATTGAACTTTTATCTCCTTTTGCTTGGGTGAGAAATAGTTTTCTTATCAGTAGTATCTTTTCCTACCTATACGACGAGGATGCCGTCAAGGCTTTATGCTGAAATTGTTATTTGTTCCCGTAAATATGTTGCATTTGTTCTACTCGATGTTAATTACTACTTATTCACTCTCTGAATTCGCAACTTCAGATACTTGACCAATTATAGTTCTCATGTTCATATATATTGCAATTTCTCATACTATGGAGAAAACTGGTAAAGAGATTGTCGAAGAAATGGGAAAAAAGAATAAGCTAAGGTTTGCATGCGAACTAGTGTTTGCACAATGCACGATGAAAAATGTTTTACGATATTCGATATGATAGTTAAAATTTTGTAAGTGTAAAATATACTTCTCACTGAAATGATCTGGTGTAACTAAGCCTTGCTAACACTCCATTACAGGATGATAAAACAGCAGTATTTTGTAGCTCATATTATTAAATTGGATATAGGGTCATTGTAGCTGCTAGCGCAGTGGAGAAAGAGAGGTCAAGAAGACTAGGTACTTCTATTCTGAATCAAGTTGTTCAAGAAGCTCTAGCTTTTAAATCACCTCCAAGGACCAGAGGTGGCAAAAGAGGACGCATTTACTACACTACTCAGGTATGGCCAGTAAATAACACTATACAATATCTCAACGCGGGTTATGACTATGTAGAGATTATTTATTTTTTTCCTTCTAAAATACATAATTTTATATATATATAGATATATGAAATCAGCAACTTTTTATATATTTTAAGAAAAAGGAAAAAGATCTATATTACATTTTTTCATGCTGGACTAGAGCTACACATCTTTCTTACTTTCGCTGTTTAATGGTGAGAGTAACGATTTCTCCGTGCAGGCAGCTATTCGACCCCCGACTTTTGTTTTCTTTGTTAATGATGCAAAGCTTTTCCCAGAGACGTATCGACGTTACATGGAAAAACAACTGCGATCAGATGCAGGGTTCTCTGGAACACCAATCCGGCTTTTATGGCGTAGTAGAAGAAAAATGGAAAAAGAAGGTCAGTCAACACAACCCCCTTATAACATAAGTATACACTTTTCACTTCTCTTTATTGGTGAGGCAAAACGGAAAAGAAGTCGTCTTAAAAACAAGTAAATAACTAAACAATAATTCGTCTATAATATACCAAGAGTACATGATTAGAAGAATAGGGTCGACTCTCCTGATTCTTAGTGGTCAGATATTGCCTTGTTAGACACATCTGTCTCTCAAGAAATCATAAATGAACCCGAGCTTCAAAGTAGTTCTAGGGGTGTATTTACGCGACTATTTTGTAAACAAAAGTAGAAGGTGGATTTATTTTGCTACTTTTGACAACCAAACGTGTTTCATTTCCAGGGAGGGCTGCTGTAACAAACAACCTAGTACCTCAATTGCAGCGAGATAGAAAATTGGCGATAGCAACAGAAATTAACGGAAAAGCTACAATCTCGAGTACCTAGGGTGGACGTTAAAAAAATCAAATGATCTTCATTCATGGTCTACGAGGTACAAAGAACTTCCATTCTGAGAGAAAATTTATGGGTTGTTCTGAAACCAAGATGGCGTAGACCGATGAGCTAACAGTGTGGAAGTTTTGATGATCAAAAGCAATGAGTAAAAGAAGAGAAAGTTGTTAATTGTTTTCATAAATGTAATACAGGTGCGAGTAAGTCGTTACTATCAGTAGTTAACTTACCTCTTAAAGGGTGAATTTTGAGTTGTAATTGTGCCATTATGTACAAAAACATGTTAAGTAAATGAGAAAATATTAGGTTTGATCTATTTCCTTGTTGTAAAATTGTTATCCGATCTTCGTAGTATAGAGGTTGTCTGGGGCCAAAAGCGGATCAGGGCAAAAGAGAGGGTCAGGGCACGCCAACATTATATAGTGATAGGATTAAATTTGATGTCGTATCATAGCATATGGCTATTTGAGGTTGCATTGTTCGGTTTTTTCTTAGGATTCACATAGAATTTTATTATTCTAAAACTGTATTTGTCTAATGTCAAAAATCATGTGAAAGATTCACATAGTTATGTCAAGAGATATCTAGAGAGAGAGAGAGAGAGAGAGAGAGAGAGAGAGAGAGAGAGGGAGAGAATTTGGGATATGGGACAAAGTAGAAGCATAGATAGAGATTAAACAAGTTCTTGTGAATGGGGGAAGATAACATGTGAATAAAAAGAGCTCGTGAAAACTAAAAATGTTAGTGAGGTGGTAGTGTACTCGTCATCTTTCTCAATTTATTACACACTTTGAATTCCACTCTCTTCTACTACTACATCTTTCTCTCTCTCTCTCTCTCTCTCTACATAAACACATGTGAATTGGACAAAAAGTAGAGAATCCGAGGATGGAGATAGAGATCATTCCAAGTAGTTGGTTTCCATTTTAACTTTTTTTTTACACTCTCTTTAACTAGGCAGATTTAAGGGTACATACTTGATTGAGTCAATATTAAAGAATATGAGTGTTCTTTCAAAGGTCTTTTATTTGACTTCCTATTTTTGGAAAGAAAGGCTCTCCATTCTCCCAAAACGGACACGACAATATTCATTTTAGGCTTTGTTCTCTATGCAAAACTATGTCAATTCATGCAAGTTGACCCAGAGCCAACTTACTGAGTTACGTAGTATACATGAAGTTTTGCAAACCTAAATCCCAATAAATCCTAGTTTACTAGAAAAATGACAAACCTACTTTCCGCTAAATTTCCCCCTTAGTAAACTTAAATATGAAATTCATGTATATTTTAGTTGCTTCACATTTTTTTTTTCAGTTAGATTCTTCTCTTCGAATTTACAAATTTCTAGTTTAGAAAAGTCTAAAGATGATGAGGTAAGTTGTTTTATGATCGGGTTCCAATATAGAGGTAACATAAAGTATTACACACATAAATTGACTTACAAGAATCTTATTTAGAGTTTGACATTGAACCCACATTGTGACTGAGGCATAGTAGAGTTCTAAGTGATTGTCTTGAATCCATAATGGAAGCCTCTTGTGCACTAACTAATCAAATCCTCTCTGTGAAAAAAGCTCAAGTATTGGTTAAGATATGACACACGTCAGCATCAACTTAGGGTTGTGGGCAAGTTAGATTTGAGCTCAATAGACTTCAAGCAAGAAAGACCATAATAACTACTACTTACATCCCTACTTTGAAAAATTAAACCATCAATTTTACCAACGGTCACATGAGCTTCAAAACTTCCTCCAAACGTGACTTCATTTAAACCAAGCTGTAACTCTTTCACTACAAATTCCCCATACCATCTCTCAACTCTACTCTCTCACTAACTATCCCTTCCTAAGATTCTTCAGTTTCTTATCCCAGCAAAACCCAAGATGGATAATTGTAGAATACCTCCATTGAAGCCATGGAAGAAAGGTTCAACCAGAGGAAAAGGTGGTCCTCTGAATGCTTCCTGCAAATATCGAGGAGTTAGACAAAGAACTTGGGGTAAATGGGTTGCTGAAATTAGAGAGCCAAAAAAGAGAACTAGGCTTTGGTTAGGTTCTTTCTCTACTGCTGAAGAAGCTGCAATGGCTTATGACGAAGCTGCTAAAAGATTATACGGTCCTGAAGCTTATCTTAATTTACCACATCTTCAATCAAGCTTCAATATTTTGAATAAACCTCAAAAGTTCAAATGGTTTCCGTCCAAGAACTTTATGTCGATGTTTCCGTCTTGCAGTTTACTCAATTTAAATGCTCAACCTAATGTTCATGTCATTCATCAAAGACTTCAGGAACTCAAGAAAAATAACACCCTAAAACGATCTTCATCTTCATCATCTCATGTTCCAAAATCTGAAACCCTGACAGTATTAGATGATAAAACTCCAATAAAAAATTCAGTAATTAACGAGGAAGATATGGAGTTAACGACCAAAACAATGTCAGAGAATTATGAAGAGAAGCCTCAGATTGATCTGCATGAATTTCTTCAGCAACTGGGTATACTAAAAGAGAATCCATCAAACTGTAATGATACATTTGAAAGTTCTCCAGTTTCAAAACCTTCTATAGAAGACGAATTAGTGACTTCTCATGAGCATTTTGACTGGGATACACTAATTGATTTGCAAAAACTCGAGTATAACCACATACCAGAAGCAACTCATTTTCAGGTTGATGATACATATGATAATTTTACCTTCCCAGACATATGGGATTTCTAAATTTCGGCTAATTTTGGTATATCACAGGAATCCGCTTGAGTTCTGTAGGATTGGGGGAAAAAACAGAAGCTACTTATAAGTTACTTTAGTTGAGTAGAGATTAGCTGCAACTTAGAAAAAGTGAGTCGATTAAGCTTTAGGTATCATGTAAGAGGGTAGTTTAGATTTGTAGGAAATATATGTTCTGCTTTAGTTACAAGAAAGAATGAGTTATAGATGTAGTTTTTATTGAGGTTTAGTTGTTCTAAGTTAAGTTACTTTTGGCAGTACGAGAGTAAGGAGTACCTGTTGGCTTGCTGTTGAACGGCCAACCCTAACCACTCGATCAAGAACCTACATATAGATGCTCAAAACAAAATCAACGCATTAGTCATCAAACGAATGAGAAATTATTGAAACTTAAAGTCTTAAACTTGGTATTAAACAACATGAAAATTATTACCTACCACAAAAGTTCAGGAGTACAATTAACAAAAGAAAAGTAACGAGCACCAAATTATATCTTCTCAAGAAAATGTCAATGTCAAACTAATGATATATAAATACCACGAATCAAAATGATTGTCACAATTCAATTTCCTGAATTCTTCATCCTCCATATCTAAGGAGATAATCTACTAATGTATTTTGTCTATTCATAACAATGCCGACATTACTAGTCCATTACAAATTTCGAGATCGACCAAAGATCCATATGGAAGGCCTTTACAAATTGTTGACTGTCAAACATAAGCGACTTCTGTGATGAACGAGACACCGCAAGGAGCCAAGCAGTCGAACAACAGGATAATGGAGAAGCGTCTAGCCTTCTTGATAGTATAATTTTGATTTGGGTTTGGCCTATTGACCACGGCTGGTTATCCTCCATACTCGGAAGCACTCAAATATTCACCATGCTCCTCAAAATACTCCACCAATCTCTTCAAGAAACTGTCACTACTAACAGTTTCTGTATCACAGATAAGACAACATTGTCGTCTTGCACGTGTCACGGCCACATTCATTCTCCTCCTATCACTCAAAAATCCCACCTAAAAGTTCAAGTTGAAACAGAATATGATTATGTTGTGTTATGCTGATAAAGGAATACCTAATTGCCTCTAGAGTGAAGAAATTAATAATTTGATAAAAAAAATCCTGATGAGAAAGTACCTCTTGCTTTGTGTTTGATCGGACCATGGAAATAATAATGGCTTCTTTTTCTCGACCTTGGAAGCCATCAACTGTAGATATCTCCAACTCCTTTAGTTTATCATCTTTGCTTCTATTCATCTTCAGCAAGACAACCTAAAAACACCATGTTGCATTACCTAATAAGTATTCTTCATATGACTGGGAGAACAATTACTAATATTCTGGTAATCAAGGATATGGCATTAACCTGTGCAGCATAAGGGGTAATAATTCCAATATCAGATGAGCGGACCCCACTCTCGATAAGTCTCTTTGCATGGGCTATAGCAACATCCGCCTCGCCCTCATTCATTGTGCTATCTTCTTCATCCTTTTTTTCTTCCATGTCACACCTGAAGTCGTTCAGGTAGAGATCATATAAAACTTCCCATTTAGACGTACATAAATTGGAACGATTCCAGCTCATGTTCGGAACATGATTTAAATAATGGATTACAAGTCCACATAAAAGAGTGGAGGGTTAACGACCAGGGATTTAAATCACCTATATTTGATGTTTCTGGAAGTGGGTCAAGAGTACAATTAGAACTTATAGCTTATTTCCTTCAAATTGATTTCAGATTTAATTAGATTCAAGAATGTGTAGTCCCCAATCATATAAATGTATATCTCCATGGTGAGTTGATACCGCATTATATCAAAAGTTAGTCATGTGACAACAGAGGTAGGAAAGAAGATCAGAGTTTTGTATGCAAAATAGCAGGCAGACACTTCTAAAAGTGTAATAAATTTATTAAAGTAGTAATCTAGCATTTAAGTCGATAACTATTTCCTGACCCTTTAATACACATCTCTGCTAGTGATACAAAAAGCACTATTGTAATGCAACAACTTACAATGCAATTTCAAATACTTGGCCACTACGACATTGATGTTTGAATAGCAATAAGCAAACTACATACCCAGCGGTGTCGACGAGAAGAAGGCTTGATTCTGTTGAAGATGATTTCTTAACATCTTCGAGATCATAAAGTGTATGTCCAGCAACACTGGAATGAGCTTTGATCTGTAAGGAACAGGTCTACCTCATAAAGCAGAAAACGGAGTACAGCAACTATCCATAGACTTTCTAACAGAAAACTTTTCAAAAAATATGAGTCAGTAAGCGGCTGAACTTGCCTTACTCTCATACAATTCTTTTGATGACCAGTCCATGATAAGTTGGTGCATACGGTACTGAACAGTGAGCATGGACATCGCATCATCTCCATACAGGCTTGCGAGGCGTTCAAAAAGAGTTCTTCCTAGGCCTTTCCTCTCAGCTTCAACACTTTGTATGGTTGGGGGAAGTTGAAGATGGTCCCCTGCAAGTAAACATCTTGTACCCTGAAATGTTCAGACATGCATAGCGTGAATGTGACTCATTACAGTTATGAGTCTGAATTATCCATTTCCAATGTTCACATAAAGCTGAATGGAAAACAAAAAACTTTCGAAAGGAAAAAGTGGGTGGGCTATCTTTCCGTTTACAAAATACATATTTCCGAGAGCAATAGAAGAGATAGATCTTACCTTTAGCAAAGCTATCCAGCACGCTATCTCGAGTGCCTGAGCAGCCTCGTCAATTATCACCAAATCAAATGATGTGCTCTCAAGCTTGCGAGTGACTGCACCAGTCAAAGTTGTCAGTACCACATCGGCATTTTTTATTACATCCGTGACAGCTAATTGCTGCCGTTTACGTTCCTCCTTGGAAAGAGTCTTGAGCTCTTTCCTGATGTCCCTCCTTGTATTTCTATCTTTTGTTTTTAATAGCTTTCCATTTAGAACCTGTAAAATGTGTCAATAACATAAATGAGAAGGAAAAAGGGGATTAGATTCACATGATTTTTGTTTCCAGTTAACCTCATCCTATAACATGTACAGAGTTGCTCCTGTCCTCTTTAGTCTTAACAGCTTTTGCTTCTCTTACCTATTAATATTTATCTTTCCAGGCATTGGATATCATTTCCATTGTTATTACATACTAAATTGATTATTGCAAAGTAGACCAGCAACACCCTCGATGAGCTCTAAGCACTTATAGAGCTATAAATCCTATAACAGAGCCATGTTAGCCTCATTCTGCTTTACAAGGCTAAAATGGCAATTGGTAAGTTGACTTATTATTGTTGTCTTCGGGGGAACACATGTCCCCTCAAATTTGCACTTCGGTGTCGTAGGCTACACTGAAAGATTGAGTTTATTAGGACTTACTATTGTCCAGACTCTAGAAACATCTCTATTTTGGATAACTCTAAAAAAATCTCTATTGATTATTTTTTTAACTTAGGCTAAAAATTATTTTGTTTATCGCACTCTAATTCGTAGCATTTTCACAGAGAAATTCTTAACGAGTTCGGGAAGGCTGTGTACAATAGGTAAGCTGATAAGCAAGATTAATCATGTAGGAGAGTTGCCTCCTCAAATCAAGTACCAGCTATCAACTCTGGGATTCCAGATTTCATCACTTAATCGAGAGAGGCAGTACAACGACATCTGCTTACTGAAAAAGGCAGAGACCCTTGTATCTGAAAGATAATGAAACCCGCAAAGATCAGCTTCTTTACGATTGTCTAGGGTAGTTCAGACTTCAGAAGCTACAAAACCAGTTCCTTTCACTTTTCTATGTCGCTTTTTAGATAGATATTCTAGTTCTTCTTAGTTACCCATTCAAAGCTTTCCTAGGTTTACAAATTTACATCAAACTGTGTATGGTCTAACAACCAAGCGCTACTGAAAATCACATTGTACCTAGATTAAACTAACGCTCAGAATAAGACCTGATCGTAAATTACTATCGATCATATTAACCATCACTTAAGCTATATCAACTCAGCAACAGATTTATTTCAATTTGCAATTATATCTCGAGCCAGTCAACGTACATTTCCTAGGCTCACTGCTTACTACTTCTTCCGCGTCATTTCTACGAGGGGAAGAAGTATCAACAAACTGAAAGATTTTAATATTAAATGAGACTGAGTGACTGCAAATACTGCACCCGTAGAAAAGTACATTTTCAGATCAGCCTCCTTGTGCACAAAATATTTGGCTTCAGAAGATCATACCACGCATAACCAATTACGGATGTTCTTTCATGTCCTTACCTTCATTTCTTTGCGAATGTCATTTGCAAGGCCACTATTATCTCCCCGCAAAACCTAATTAGAAACCAAAAGAACTATAAACAGAAGATCGAAAGCTAAAAGTAGGCATACCAAAGGGATGAGCCAAATTAATACGATAGGAGCATTCACCATCCAAAAACAAAGCTTAGATGTGGGAAATGAGAAGACAGGAATTATTGAAACAACTCAAGATAGAAACGGAGAGCGCCCCTGAAAGTCCTTACAGGAAATGAATAAGTAAAACAATTTCCCTCTAATTCAAGAGGCATCTTAATCCATTTTCTTGGGAGAGAACTAATTCGGAGTGGTCATACCATGTACTGATGTACACAGTTAAACTGTCAAAAGTCGAGTTGCGCGAACAGAAAAAGAAGAAAAAAAATAGATTAAAGAGACTGATTGTATCAATTTGCTACTCAAGCATGCAGAGAAAAAGAAAAAAAAAAGAAAAAAAAAGCAAACCTCATGTTTTTTTAAGTAAAACTGCATACTCAGAATCATGCAAGCTGGTCTTTTTATGTCTTTAGCCATGATTACATGTAAATGAGAGACATATGGGAGAAAATCAACTACAAATATCTCTAGCACAGTAATATGATTTATTCCAAAAGATCGTTCCTTCCTACAAATATGTTCTCATTCATGGAAAAAGGAAGAAGGTACTTGTACCTGCGCGTCCAGTGCACTCTCCAATACTTGGGGTAGCAAACGTGCAGGATGGCCAACTCTCACCAATTTCACTCTAAAATAATGACACAAAAGTACAAAAATATCAGACCTACACCTTGATGGTATTGTATCAGAAGTTAGAACTGAATAAAGAGGCTGGAAGCAAATAAATATGTACTAAAATAATATGGAGAAAGACTAAACTAGTACTTGAATTCTATGAATGTAGCTGGGTCTAATCACAAAATGGAAATTATCCAGGAACGTAAGACCAAAGCCAAGGGATTAACTAGCTACAGCTGACATAGAAAGCAATAAACAACTAAATTGGTGATGTGTGAAGCAGGTTGAACCCCGTGTGGATAGTTTTGGTAAGTGTGCTTTCTTTTGACAGAAACAGACCAGCTTCCATTTTCGATAGCTAATATGATTTTTTATATGGAGCTTATGGTATGATAGGAATAACAAAATCTTCAAGGACAAGAATCTAAATTCGGATGTGGATATTGAGGATATAAAGGGTGTAATCTACTCTTGGATTAGGAGAATTGACAAATTCAAAAATGTATCCTACTTAGAAGTAGTAGTCAATTGGGAGGCTTGGATGTCTTGAAACATCACTTACACAGCCCCTTTCCACTTTGTAAATAGTTTTATTCTTTAATATATTCAATCTAAGTTTCAAAAAAAAAAATAGCTAATATGATTTCGCATTTTTGTTATTATGGAGGTTAATAGAATGAAAGAGAAAGAAAAACACCAAAATAATCTAACTAACGAGAAATAAAAATATTATCCAAAAGAAAATGAAAGTCTCAGCTTTTAAGTTAAACTGTGACTAGTTAACAAGAAACAATATAGACTTATGAATAATTAAGGCCACCATACCTATGAGGAACAAGTCGCTCAACAATGTTGTCAACGGCAATATTAGAAGCAGCACATGCAAGGATCTTTGATCCACGCTTCACTTCTTGTAAAATGATTTCCACCACAGTTGTCGTTTTTCCGGTTCCGGGAGGTCCATGAAGCAAAAATACATTTTTGGAAGAAAGGGCCTTCGAAATGGCATCTTTCTAGACAACAAAAAAATAATAATTACCGTAGAGAAAAAAAATAAAGAAAAAGCCGTTGAATAATTGAAATTACCTACGAATTCGTATATTATTTGTACTAGGATAAATAAATTGTGCGACTAATCACCTCTTCTGATGCTGGGTATGGTAAGGACATTTAGAATGACTAGAAGACCAATCCGATGGCAACATTAGATAATAGAAAGGAAGTAGCATATTACCCACTCGGCCACTCTTCTTTTTTTCCATGCTTAATACAACACGGCTTACATACACCCGGCAGCATAACCTTAGGATGTTAATGCAGCTAATACACACGCTTAGTGTCTTAGACCGTGTCAAGAATCTACCATTATGATCTCGGGGAATGCAAACTCGGACTCTTGGACAGTAGCACAAGCAAGGAAAAGTATAGAATATCACGAGTATTTTGCATTTACTTTGAGCGAAATACAAAATTATCTTAATTTTTCTGTAAATAGCAGATAGGAAATCCACTGTATAAAGACAGCTGAAAAAGGTAAACTTCTTAGAAACCTGAGAGTGGTCGAGATTGGAGTTAAATGGGGTAAATGAAATATCCTTCTTCGACATTGTCGGTGGTTTCTCTCCAAATAATACAGGAACTAGGTCAGCAGCAGGTCCCTTGTACACACCTTTGCTCAGTTGTATTAAAGCATCCTTCATCCTACGGTAAGTTACCTGCATAAGCAATTGATACCTTAGGAGCTCTTAAGTCAACAGAAAATCAAATAATAGGTTAATTAACTTCTATGCAGTATCTCGAGATCAAATTAAGGAATTACTTAGGTATACGAGGAACAGGTTCAAATACATATCCAAATTTAGGAACTTGCGGCAGCCACCCAAGATTCACAAACGGTACCATCTTTATTTGAATTAGTTGGAAGACAATTCAAATTATCATCAGCAATAGATAATGGTGGAAAGTAAAAAGTGAACACTGTCAACAACTCTTGGTTGGAGTGGTAAGAGGTATAGTCTTCCATCCTAGAGGTCAAGGGTTCTAGACACGCTTAACAATTCAAAAAAAAAAGGTGGACACTAGCATTATCATTATTCTAGAATCTAAAGTGCATTCCTGGGGCCAGAATGACAGGGTAGTAAGGAACTCGAAAATATTAAAAAAATGATCACAAAAACTGCACCTCATTTGCAACTTTTTCCAGACGAAGAGGAGTGTTCAAACCCTCTTCTGGGATGTCGTCAAAAGCAACAGTAATTGAAGAATCCTGTTCAAAGTCGAAAGGGGAGTGAGAGTAATGAGAGAAGTTCTTCAATGCTGAAAACAAACGAAAAACAATGTGATTCAATAATCTGTCCTTGTTTTCCTACCTTTAGACGGTAAACAACACCCTGTCCAAGATTGGGGGCCCCTATGTCAGCCTTGTTAGGTTTTAGAACAACCACATCATGATTTCCGAACTACAACAACGCGAAACAAGAACCAATTTGATATCAGTTACGAAACATAATGGGACTCAAAAGGCAAGAAGAAAGAAAAGTGAATCCGAAAAATTACACGAACCAAAGTAAATAAACAAAGCAATAGTGAGAATACTACATTCACTGTTCGAGGTTCAAAACAAATTAAGGAAAAAACATATGCACAGTAAGCGGGTTAATGAAAAAACACAAAATCGTTGGCCCGTTAAGATAGATATAATTGGAAACTGTGGTGCCGCAATGCACTGGACATAGCAATATACACTTTTAATTCAACTAACATACAGAGTTCAGTTTATCTAATAAAACTAATTGGTAAGCATTACAAAGGCAATAAGGGTATGATAAGATACCTTGTGAGCAGGAAGAACATCTCCTTTAGTAGACTGAAACTCGATAAGGGTCTTCCCCATTAGTCCTGTCTAATTTAAGATTGGGGAAAAGGTAGCAAACTATCAGAACATTAAAAAAAAACATATAGTTATTTGATTGATTTAAACAAAATGTTAAGAGTAAAAGAATAAGAAACAAAACTTAAGTAGAGAGAAAGAAAGAGACCTGAACATCAACACACTTGAGATTAAGAAGAACTGATCCTCTCTTTTGAGAAGTTTCAAGGTTTCGTGAAGAGCTTGAACTTATAGATGCAGCTATCTCAGCTTCCTATTAAGAATTTCATCAAAAATTTCATTCATTTGAGCAACATTAATCAATATTTGATTAAAGCATTCAATTTCCAAGAATTTTGTTCTTAATTAAGTGATTAGAAAAGATAATAATCTACTCGCCTATATAAATTAACTTCTGAAGAAACAGAAAGTGAGATGACCTTTTCGATGTCGATTAAGGGAGCCATGATAGAAACAAATTGTTGCAGAGAAATTGCAGGGGTTTTGCTGATACTACTCTTGCCTCTCTCCATGATTAAAGATTTGCTGCTACTGCTTCTATACTCCGGCAGAGAGAAGTGAAATTTTGTAGGGGTAAGAAGGGTTTTGGTCGTCTTCTCAGTTCTCACTGCGTTTGCGTCGTCGGAAATATGTGTGTTATCTCCGACCCCGAACAGGCAGGAAGGAAGGGTTAATTCAGAGGCGTGATATCGGGTTTTGCTGCCTCATCCGCGTTGGGTGACGGATCTTTCACAATAGCCCAGTGTGTTTGTTTGCCTTAAGCCCATGGCTTTGGGGCATCCTAATTTTAGTGTCCCTGATTTTTAGACCAAAAATTTTCTTAATTGAATTTTGCCCCTTTAACTTTCATCTTCACCTCAACTTCACTACAATACCAGCTCTGTCTTTAATTGTGGTTCGCCTTTGTTATGATTTTGTCCTTTACACTTTTATGAATTGGGGTGTGTTTAATCCTTTAACTTTAATTGGTTTCACTAAGCAACTACTACACATTAGTACGGTGTCCGTTTTAATTAAAAAGAAAAAAATAATGTATCTCAAAGGAGTCGAACTTTAGACCTTAAATTCTCTGACCACCTACTCTGCTGACCTGCTACCCAACTAAATTTAATATTTATGTGCATAAAAACAATACATATATTAATATTTTCTATATATGAATGTTAAATAAATTGGAGGCTATCTAAATTTAGAGGCCTTAGGCGACCGCCTGGTTCGTCTAGGCCCAGGATTGGCCCTGCTTCACTATTACCATTTTCGGGCACCACTCACCGCCATATTTTTCTCTCTCTCTCCCCATGTCTCTCTCTCTCTCTTCTTCTCTCGTTCTCTCCCTCTCCCTACCTTTCTTTCTATCAAAACCCCGACAAAGAGACAGAACTCTACCCTTCATATGAATAGAGAGAGAGAGGGACAAAGGGAGAGATAGAAAATGGCGGTGTTGGTTGGTGGTGGTCGGAGTTGGTGGTGGTAAGATGTGGGAGATGAAAATGAAGGGGTAAAACATAAACCAGCCGATGGTTGGGCTCAAAACAAAATTTTCTCCTAGGTCCAATCTAACTGACAAAAGTTTTTATTCCGGAGATTCTATTCACGATGCTCAAAGGTGCGACCTTGCTTGCTTATTTAATTGATTTGTCTCTAATAGATAGGTAAAATTGAGTGGTATGCGCGTTTAGTTGCAGGGAATATTGGAATTTGAGTGGAAAATTTTTTAAGAATTTTTTTGTTCGAATCAAAAATTGAAAGGGTTGCTTCTAACCACTCTGGGCACCACTACCACCACCCCCGCCCACCATTATCACCATCATCATCATTTTTCTGTCTTTCTAAGACTCCCTCTCTCTAGCTTCGATGGAAGCTTCACACCTGATGCTTTGATTTGATGCTTCAATGAAAGGTATTAAAAGAAGAAAAAAAAGAGAGAGCGAAAAGTAGGAGCTTTTGAGAGAAAGAGAGAGATGGTGACAATGATGGTGGTGGTGGTCGAAGGGACTGGTGCTGGTGGAGAAGAGGGGTTAGAAGCAACTTTAAATTGTCCGACTTAAACAAAATTTCCCCACCATTTACATTTTTGCATTTGAATTCTGTATTTCCCACGACCAAACTCGTATTTCCCGTAACATCCACCTTAAAACAGAGAGACATAAAAGTCCTAGGTAAGACTGTAACCATCTAGATTTGTCTAGTGCATTTATTAGTGTATATGTATCTAATGAAGGTGGTTCTTGATTGTCCTTGAGGGTTTATGTTCATAGTCTCTTTTAAGGCTTTTTCTCATAGCCTTTAGGCTAGCTATTTGTTTAATGGCATTTATTTGGTCACTAATTTTTTGTAAAACACAATAGTTATTTGTAATTGTTTACAACAAAACAAATAATAGCGGATTCAACATCTACTAACGTCTGTATGTAAAAACGACGATAACGATAATTCTGGTCGCAAAAGAAGAAACTCATCGTAATTATGTTTATAAGTATAGATTTTTGTATGAGTATTGTAATGTTGCATCCTTAAATAACATTTATATTAATTTAAATTATAAAGTAGCTTGTTGCTAAAGTCTCATTAGCTTTAGACACAATTCATGTCATCAAACTAGGGCAAAATAATTACCAAGGTAGCATCATCATTGAAACAAAATTAAAAATTAAGATGGCTCCACTAGGTGAAAAGTTAGATTCAAAATGGATCATAAAATACTCCTCCAAAATCATCTAACTCGTTAATATATCCCCTCATCTTTTTGTGCGCTCACAAACCAAAAACTATTTTGTTTACCTTTTCAATTAGCAAGAGTAAAACACTACATAGAATTCCCTTGTTGAGCAAGATTATGAATGACCCCATGCCACCAACCTTGAGCCAATCATTCACTTGATTTTATACCACATAATAGTTTTTTCAGTGTACCAAACTATGTTACTTGTTCTTTTTTTTTGAAAAGCAGACTCTATTACTTTTTTTTTTTGTTGAAAGCATACTCTATTACTTAGCTACTTAAAATATTACCTTGCCTGTACCAACAAGAAAATAGAGGGGGCAAACTTAAGACTATTACTATTTACACCCACTTCACCAAGGAAGGTTTTTGTACATTCTCATCCATTACCACCCACTTCACTCTGTAGTATTTTTACTTAGAAGAGTAGAGCCGATATAATTTCCAGCACGTGATTTTGTCTTAATTTCAGTAGATATATTCTCGTGTCATATATACGTGACGTGATTTTTGTTAATTTTTGCATTGATGTGCATAGAAAAGAACAAAATATGAGTACACAACTTAGTTTCCCAAATATAATACTAATGTTACCTAAATGTAACCATGTAATACATTTTTCTTATTTAACAACAAATACCAACTTAGAAGTAATCCTGCTAGTCATTTTACCATTGCTTTTATACAAGTCTAAAAACATGCTTTTAGAGAAGAGCCTTTCTCCACTTCCCACCTCTTAAAAAAACGAAATAGCACTTTCCCTCAATTTATGAATCAATTTGAAAATAGGCCAACAAAATTGATGTAATAAGCACAATTACACTCACTAACTAGAAAAAAGTAAAGAAAATTCCCACAAACCTAAGCACTTGATGAAGGGTTTTTAGCTATTATTAAGTCAATGAGCCTGCTAAACCCTAAGGCCCACCACCCTGAGTAAAAGTAACGTCTATTTTATTTTACTTTTTATTTTTTTGCTTTTTTGGAGTTTAAAAACCTAATCTCTTACACAAACAGATCATTCAAACAAGTTCAAAAGAAACCTTTCTAAGCTTGTTTGAACTCAAAAATGGCTGATCATAGCAACAATGTTGATGGAGATCATCAAGAAGTTTTGCTTCTTACATATCATGATCCTTGTGCGATTTACTATGTTCATAGTCCATCAACATTATCTCATACAAATAGTGATTTTCGAAACAACGAATTACCATCATCGACTACCGTTTCTCCTTTTCGTGCTTCATCTTCTGAGAGCTTTGTTATATCGAACAATATTCGAACGAACACAACCCATTATCCTTCTCGTTTCGTTCATTCTCGTTATCCGTCTTCTCGAGAATCTAATAGTTCTTTCCTAGATGTAAAAACGATTACTTACGATGTTCACGATAACGATGATGATAATTGTGGTCAAGATCAAAATTTCTTGGAAGAAGTTGATGAAGATCCATCTTTAGTTCTATGCAAGAAGAAACAAAAACAAGAAAATGAAGAAGATGATGAAGATTATGAGGATGATTATAATGAGGATATGTCTAGAAAAGGGTGGGAGAGATTCTTTTCTTTTGATACATCTTCTTCTTGTTTGTGGGTTTCAATCCAAATATTTTGGAGACTTTTAGTTAGTTTTGGAGCTGCATTGCTAGTTTTCTATTTAGCCACTAAACCTCCCACACCAATTATATCTATCAAGGTATGTTTATTTATCCTATCACATTAATTTTTCAATCATAATTGTTTGACGAAAATCAACCTAAATGGAACACTAACTAGATAAAAAACAAATATTCTGAAATCAGACCCAAGTCAATGAGGCGGCCTCCTATCAAATTGATATACCACTAAGATAAAACATACACTATGTTAGACATTATATAGTCCAATGGTCATATAATTCAAATTTCAAAAAAGAAAAATTCATCATAATTTTCCTTTTCTTTTTTTTTTGTTGAAAACAATTTTCCTTTTCTTTTTTTTTGTTGAAAACAATTTTCCAGTTTTTTGTCAGACCTTTAGGGTCTCCTTTCACGATCTATAGGATCTTCTTGTCGACCTTTAGGGTCTTTTTATTCTCGATCTTTAGGATCATTGTGTCTGTGTCTTGTCCAATTTCTTTCCCTTCATGAGGCACTTTGCATTTAAAGGTATGTAACTCTCATGAAGTTTTCAGAGGAGAGAAATAAGAATTATCATCCATGTATCATTGTGACTTTGTCACTTATTAATGGAATATGTTTTCCCTTGGCTCAAAAAAAAAAAAGAAAAAAAAAAAAGTAATTAGTAAGAAAATATATTGTGATTGGCTTTATGATATAAAAAAATGTTCTGATTGGCTTTATGATCAGCAGTAGAAAGCAGTAAAAGTAAAGTAAAGCTACCTATATGCACATCAAACTTTTCTAATAACACTATCATTAATACCACTATACTCATATGCTTCTGAACTGGGTGTAACGTAGAATGTTAAATAAGGGGAAAATAAATCTTAAATTCATTGCCAATAGAAAACACAATACAATTTTAAACTTTTAAACGTTATCAATATGTGGACTAACATGTTTTATATTCACTTTCGATAGATTACATGACTTCACAAAAGGGAAAAATAGTAAACAATTTTTTTTCGATCTACTATAGTTTTTCTTTTTTGTTTTCACCTATACCATTAATCCGATACTGATTATTAGCATAAATTTTACAACTTAAACAAGATGCAAAACCAATTTCTTTTGTCATGCATATAAAAACAACAAAATTACTTGTCACTGGCAACACAATCAAGAAGTGAATATTAAGTATGAGTAATCTATTTTTTTCGGTTTAACTAAGTTAGTTAGAAAAGAGTTTAGAGTCGATGTAAGAATAAATTAATCTTCTTTTCTAAAGACATTACAATACCAATAGTTGGGGTCTATGCACACACGTTACAAAGGTTATTCTTTTCGGAGTTGTGATGGTACTTCACAGTTTTGAAAACCCCTTGGATGCTTTAACTTGATCTTCGTGACACTACAATGCTTCTGACTTCAAGTTTTAAACACGATATGATACTTCTTTCTCTAAATTCGAGACAAACTGAAATCTATTTCAAAATCAGAATTGTATGTCAGACTCACTTGGAATTATTAGTGAATTCAGATGAGAAAAGAAAATGAAAGAATTTTGGAGTTGGATTTGGGTCATACTTATAAGAATGGAACAGTCACATGCATTAGTGACACATCTTAGGGACACATCCTTGAAAAATGTGGCTTTTCACTTAACATTTGGTTGGTCGCGATCTAGAGCGACAAATCTAGCTTAAAAACTCAAACAAAACGTGGTCCCTCGGATCTATCCTGAATTTGCCCGAAAAAGTAAGAAAATCGGTCGTTGGATGAAGACTTGACGTTATCCGAATACCTGACACAAGAAAAACGCGAGTCATATTAGATCTTCGCGATCCAGCGCTCCTACTAGGATCGACACTCCCGCTGGCATCCCAACGAGATCCCAAAGGATGCATAGTGTGATCGTCAGATCTTGTCGGTTGGCGCGGGTAGAACAAACGTCGTCGGATCTAGACACTCTCGTTTTGCCTAAATGACCCCCCAGATTAACTTTTCATTGTTGTTTAGTCCCTAAATTAACCGAACGTTGTCCAAATGTAAAGTTGATTGTCTCATTCATCCGGAGCGGAATTGTGAGATTCTTAGCTCTAAATTGAAGAGCTTTACGAGAGGAACGCAGTGACATTTTTGAAATTGACAAATCGGACCAAGCCAAAATCAACTCCAATTTCAACATATTGAACCTGACATTGAGCACATTGAGTGTTCTTTTACAAATTCCGTCATTACAGTAACCGGTTTAAGTTATGGTATTGAGTTGAATATAAATCTATATTGTTTCAATATCTTAAGATTAAACCAGCATTTATTAAATTCCATAATATTTGATTTCTTTTCTTATTTAATTTTAACTAAATGAATTGTATTAGATATAATATGTAAATCAAATGCAGATAGCTAGGATTGGACAGTTTGGGCTAGGAGAAGGTGTGGATGAGTCAGGTGTTACTACTAAGATTCTGACATGCAACACTTCCATTGCTTTACAAGTCATCAATAAGTCAAAGCTCTTTCCCCTTCACATTCATCCTTCTACTACTCAAATGTTCTTTGGTCCTCTAATATTTGCTACTTCTCAAGTAATTTTTTACCCTATTTTTGACATATATTTGATTAAAAGTAGTCGCAATCACTCTTCCTCTATAAGATTTCATGTCATTAATCTATCCACTTGTTGATAAATATTAGGGTTCAGAAACAAAGATAGAGAGCACTAAATCCACGAGATTTGAATTGTATGCTGGAACAAAGAACAAAGCGATGTATGGAGCAGGAAGAAGCATGCAAGATTTGCTTGAATCGAGGAAAGGATTGCCATTGATCATAAGAATGAGCTTGACTTCCAACTTCAATGTCATATCAAATCTCATTAAGCCTAAGTTTAGCCATCAATTTGAGTGTATGCTAATAGTGCATCGCCCTTATGATAAAATACATCGAACACAAATCTACAATAGCAAATGTAGAACAACTTCTATTAAAAGGAAATAACTAATTGGTGAAACTACATTTTCGTAATAATATAAGTCAGTTTGTGTGCATTTTAACTAGTCTATGTAGTTCACGACAGTTTGTTTGCACAATAATTATTCTATATCGATTGCGATTTTTTTATTTCTCTATTTTGTTGGTTAAATGATATGGACAGGAGTGGTTATTATTTTTCGAATGCACTAACTTGAATTAGCTTAATTAAAAAAAATTAACATTGACTAACCATTAGTAAATTTGTTCTTAATATAGTATCTTTGGTAGAAGGCATTAACATGCATTCTACAAATTGTATTGATTGGTGATTTGGTATGAAGTTGACATTAGAAATAGGAGATTAGATAGGGTTCTACAGTAATGGGAGTTTAATTAATTAATAAGCAAGGTTAGAATAAACTAATTATACTTGAAACGGAATGAATTTTATAATTGGTAAAGCTCACCTACTTTTGTGTGGTAGGTTTAGTCTCTATCATGGGATGATTGTGATTAAGATTGAGCTGTCTCTCTTAGTATCTTCTCATATATGATTTAAACTTTTGACATAATTGTAGGGTATGTATTATTATAATTGAGAGTAATTTTTACCTTGTTAGCCTGTTTAGGGGCTTTTGATACCCCCATCTTAGGGTTCTCTCTGGTTATCATATTAATTTATATCGATGTCGTTACAGATATTTACATATTTCATTTTTTATGAAATAACGAAGGCATATGATATAATTCCTTTTCCCATATGATTAAATACTTTTAATCTATAAATCTTGTTAAGACATCTTTATGTTAAGATCATCCTTACCCAAATAAGCAATGGGACCATCTTTATAAAGATTCAATAAGAAGGTGTGAATGTAGAGTACACTCAGACTTGATCTAGAGAATAGATGACAAATGATTTTTGCTTTCGATTTTGGTCGAGCTAAGTCTGAACCACACCTATCTGATTTCTGACTAAATTGCATGCTAGTTACGGTCATTGCGAACCAAAAGGTCTACTAGTCCAAATATGAAGCAAAACAGTCGAACCTCAATGATGTTAGGATGATATAACATCCTCTCAAATATCACACTTTGGACCTTCAGTTAGATTATATAGCTTTTCAATTCAAAATCCACTACGATATGCTATCCCACAAGCCTACTCAAGCCAACATGTCGAGTTGGCTGGCCAGAATGGGTCTGAGTATCTAAAGAGGAAAAGTTACTCAGTTCATTCTGATCGGCCAATTCATGGCAATCAGACATAGTAACATTATTGATTTGCACCAAAGGCATTGTTTTGAGGTAAACTACAAAAATCAAAAGACTGTATCATTTGAAATTACCAAGATAATAGTTTTAGATAGTCGTTGTTTTGGCAAAAAAATGTTTTTCGGAGCTTTCAAAATTTTGGATGGAAATACTTTGTCTTTTATTTTCCCCAAACTCTCACTTCCGTTCAGATTGGCAAGGCGTGCCGATCTAATGCCGACAACCCTTTATAAAAATTTAGACAATCTTCTTCATTCTCTCCTCCCAACACCATCACCTTCATTTATCTTTTTTTCTTCTCTCTCTCTTTATCTGTTCCGACAAAGAGGGGAGTCCTCTTCCCGTAATGTCGATCTGGTTAGGGAGAAATCCATCGAACATGTACACACTGCTTTGGGGAAAATCCTGCAAATCAGATCGACGTTCCTGCAAAAGAGACCTTATCCTTCACGAGAGAGAGGAGAGGGGAGAGAGAAATGATGGTGGTGAAACTTGAGAGGAGGTGGTAGTTTGAAGGGTCGTTGAAGGTAGGAGTTTGATGGCGTGAAGAGAAGAAGTGGTGGTAGAAATACGGAAACAACGTAACTTTCCACCCCAAATCCACTTTTTTTTTTTTGAAGTTTCCCAAAAGGGGCAGGCCTCAAGATTTACCAAATAAACAGAAAAGCCCTCTAGTCCAAGCCTAACCCCCCAAAACAATATCCCTCCCAAACGACGCTCGTCTCTCTCTTTCTCTCTCTCTTATCAGGGGCGTGTCATATTTTCCGGCGAGAATGCCTTCATCAGCATCCTCTACTAATCGGAATCCCGACCTGATTGATCGTCTGAATTCCAGTGATTACGCAACGAAGCTCAAAGCTCTGAGAGAAGTTAAGAATCAGATCATAGGTAACAAAACTAAGAAACTCTCTTACGTCAAGCTCGGCGCTGTTCCAACTATCACCAATATACTTGTCACCGCCGGTGATTCTGATTCCTCGCTTCTCGTTCAATCCGCCGCTGCTATTGGTAGTTTCGCATGTGGTGTTGATGCCGGCGTTAAGGCTGTGCTTGATAGTGGAGTCCTTCCTCATCTATTTCGCATCCTTTCCAATCCTGATGACAAGGTAACATAAATTGGAATTCTCTTTCTCTTGCTTGATGTAGGGTTTATGAACAAAAATGACCTAGTTCCTTGAACATTTAATCTTCAAAATTCATTCCTTGTTCGTTCTGTAAACAATTGGGCGTATTGTAAAGGATGGATTTCACATTCAAAGCTGAATTTAGGTCCCAAATTATGTTTCCCTAAAGTTTTTTCTTTAACAAGCAAATTTAGCCCTTTCATAATTCTGTTTGTGATTTGAATTGGATGGAAATGAATCTGATTTGGTGATGAAATAATAGCGATGAATCTTCGAGGGTTGACAGAAAATGGTGAATGGCAAAAAAAAAAAAAAAAAAAAAATTTTTTTTTGTTATTGTTTTTGCTGAATACTCCTTATTTCGCATTCTAAATATGTGGTTTATGATCCCTCGTTCAGCTTATCATAAACAAATTGTGCATCAATCTTGTAAGTCAGTAGTTAGGGACATTAAGGTCTAGCCTTATAAGAGAGACGTCTGGGGCAAAAGAGAACAGTTCATGGTGAATAAATTTCAGCTCTCAATTAAACAAAAATCCCTAATTGATAGTAATTTAACCTAATTATTCTGTTGAGGAACAATGTTTGCACTATTACGAGTTTGAGAGTGCTTAGTGTGTTATATTATTATATATAGCTTCCCAAAGTTTTACCCTTTTGTAAGAGAAGATGGAAGCGCTCCATGAAAAAAGGAAGTTAATTCGCCTTAGCCAATGAAATATTGAAGCTTAAACAACGGCGAGGTTAAATTCGGTAAGTTTGATGCGACTTCACAGTGTAGAAGAAGGTATTGTATGTTAATTACTTGCTGGAAGTTTTTCCTGTTCATGATGGGACATCCTCTCGTATATGTCACAAGGCTAATGTCAGACGAGGTATCAAAATCAAAGAAGCTCTGTTTAGAAGGGATGTTAATGCAAACTGTTGAGGAGGATAAGTAAAGAAGCTTCGATGCAGAACACTTTGAATCAGTTAAAGGTCCACATTTTCTTATCTTTCATATCCTTCGACCCTCACGATTCTAGTTGCTCCTACCCGATAAAATTTCTTATCTTTCATATCCTTCGAGATTTTAGTTGCTAAACGTGAACATGATGGGGGAATTTCATGTGCAAGTGCGACCATTGTTTACGGTCTATTCTCATTCCAATCTTGGAGAGGGTGGTCCATGCACTATTTGGTTAAGATTTCTTTGATTTATTCCTTTTGATTGCTCTGAGGTTCCATCTATTTGGGGCATCATTCACTGGGTTGGTGTTTCATAGTTTTCTTTGCATTTCTTTCCTTTTCATGTGGACTCATCTCTAGGTCGCTAACTTCTGCACATAAGTTTGTTAAGTTAAAGTCACAGTGCTCTGGGATTTAACTACTTATTTTATTTACACATTAATATGATTAGGTATGATCAATATACCTCTAATTTGTATAAAGTAAGTTCAAATGCTATTTTCGTTGACTAATTTGATCTTCCAGGTTGTGGATGCTGGAGCGCGCTCCCTGAGGATGATTTTTCAATCTAAATTGGCTCCAAAATATGATTTTCTTGAAGAGAAGAAACTGGAGTTTCTTCTTTCACTTCTGAACAGTGAGAATGAGAACGTTACGGAGTTAGGTGCAAGTATCATAACTCATTCTTGTGAGACAAGTTCAGAGCAGAAGTTGTTGTGTGATGCTGGGGTTTTAGATAGACTTTTTACTCTTCTGGATGGTTCTCTGAACCAAAGAGATGGTAGTTTAGAGTCTCTAGCAGCAACCGTCAAGAACAACTCTGAAGTAATCTCTAAGTTCGTAAATCTTGATAATGGAAGAGCTTTGAGTGGCATAACTGAGTTACTGATGGATAGGTATCCTCGCACGAGGCTGCTCGCCTGCATATTTTTTATTGCCATAGGCCAGACTTCTCCTTGCTACCTTCTTGACATAGGAATAAGAACAAAATTGATATCAATATTAGTTGAGCTTCTTGAAGAGCCAGATCGAGTTGGGGACGAAGCCCCATTTGTATTGGCAAATTTGATTGCGGACAAGGAAGACTTTCAAAAAGTTGCATTTGAAGTTGACGGTGTCATTAAACTTTGCAAGTTCTTGTCTAAAGGTTCAATACAGGCAAAGCGTTTAGAAGGAATACTACTGGCATTATCTGAACTGTGCTCAAAGTTGGAAAACTGCAGGTTTCAGTTCTTGTCTTTGCAGGTTAGCCCCTTACTTAACAAACATACAAATGTCCCCTGCCTCCTCCCTCACAAGATATTAACTTTTGGGTGATCAGTAGCAAGTAGAGTACCAATAAATCCAATCCAAATCAAAATTGACTCCCTTGGTTCCGGATTAAGATAACTTGTAACCAGAACCCCCCTTAACTAGAATTATGTGTTTTTAATGGGTTTACATTTCTTCTTATACAACCAATTTGTTTCTATGAATGCGGTAGGTGATGAACTTGGTAACAGATGCCTTAAAGCATGATTTAACTGAAGTGCGTACAGCGGCTTGCATCTGCATAAGAAGTGTTACTCGGTCGGTTAAGGTTCGGATAAGCATTCTAAATTGCACGTTTAAAGGATTTGATTTGGTGCCACAGGGCTTTTTCTAATCGGTTGTTATTCAGAATCTGAGTGCAGGTCATTCTATTAATGAAATGACGGTGGTTCCCCTGGTTCAGCTCCTAAATGACCAGTCTACTTCTGTCCAGGTATGAATTTAACATATCTTGGCTGTTACTTGTTCCCTTGTGTCATATGATAGTCTTGAATCTCATGATTTTCCAGCCATAAACATTGATATAGTTATCTGTTGGACAATCTCAATTCAAAGGAATCAGAGACCAAATATCTTAAGCTAAGATGTGGAAATTACTGAAAGTATTTCTACCATGATTTATCTTTTGTGAACTCTCAGTTTTCTTTTGATGGCTACGTCAACATATGAACCCAAGCTATTTATCGTTCATGGAAATGTAGTCGTAGTAAAAAGAGTCTCAAATGCGACAAAATTTTGTGTATAATAATTCATATGTTTAGGTGGACAATGATAATTAAGGCCAACACCATCTCCTGAATGGGTATTGGTTTTCATGATACCGAGGACAATGGTTTAGAATGAATTTCCTCTCGACTCTTTAGTGTCTATAAAACACACCATTTAAACTTTTCATTGAAATCACATATAACTCACACTCTTTTAAGGAATTGAAACATAGGCTCATGACTCAAAAAGACCAACTTGTGTCTTATCTTGATGCTATATTTTCAGGTTGCAGCTCTTGGTGCTATTAGTAATGTAGTGGTCGATTTTAAAGTTCGGAAGTCAATTTTTATCCAGTGTGGAGGTGTCAAACATCTAGTTCGGCTATCAAAATCAATGGATTCAAGTCTGAGATTAAATGCTGTATGGGCATTAAGGAACTTAATGTTTCTTCTGGACAGAACTGGCAAAGAAGACATTCTTAAAGAGTTGACAGTATCCACATTGGCAAGCCTGATATGCGGTAATCATCAAATCCAATTATTGATGAAAGTCCAATTCTTCTGATACCTGAATATATTCAACAAAATTCTACTATCATCGTATTTATACTGCAGATTCAGAGACTTCTACTCAAGAGCAAGCTTTGGCCCTTGTCCGTAATCTGGTTGATGGTTCCGTCGACTCCATTGAGCATGTGTTCTCAGAAGATGGTTCGATTATAAATTCTATCGGAAGACAAATGTGGAGTGCTTTGAAATCAGAAGTCTGTGTTCAGGTTAGAACTTAAGTCAAAATAATTCCCCCAAATGTCTGACTAGTTATCCTGATGAAGTTCAAGTCTCTTACATGAGTAACTGAGATAAAATATTTTTGTAGGAACTGATATTTGCTTCTTATCTTATATGAATGTCTTCTTGTTTAGGGAATGTATGTGCTCAGCAATGTTGCGGCTGGGAATGAATTACAGAAAGAAGCAGTCATGGAACTTCTTCTTCCACCTCAATCAGGTGGTTGTACACAGTCTATTATAATAAAGTTCTTGCAGGATAGTGATAGTCAGCTACGGACTGCTTCAATCTGGTGCGTAGTGAATCTCACTTATCCAGGTAGTTCGGGTGCATCAGATCGGTATGCAAGATTACGCAGTGCTGGAGTAATTGCTCAAATCAAGACTATGATTAACGATCCCTGCTTAGATGCCAAGGTTATTGGCTAACTTTCACCTTCTATACCGTTTTCCTTAATCGATTTTAAGTGTTTCTGGCTTACGGTTGACCTATTTTCTTGCAGTTTCGAGTAAGAACAGCTCTAGAACAATGTATGACTTATGGCAACAACTCCGCATGATAATTTTTCTCTATTTTATTTTGTGAACCATGACGGTGGAAACTTGAAGACATTTGTGATATGGGTGACTCTTCAGTTCGGTTTCGCCTTAGTCTTAATGGAGCCCGAAGAACATGGTATGATTCTAAAACACTACTTAACGAGAAATGAATCATAAGGAAATCTGGTTATCGAACCAACAAGAGAATGTTAAATGGTTGTCTACCCGAGCCCATTTACGTCAATAGACATGGAAATAGACCTCCAGTTGAACTCTAAAACTAGCCGTCGGCTCCTATTGTTGTTCCATTGTTCCACGATTCCTTCCCGTTTTTGTAAACCCCGTATAAGAAATGAAAATTGTATGCATTAGTTTAAAATTCTTTGGTTGTGCAGGTAAAGAGCTATTTAATTTCTCACTGAGGAGAGCTTGTTTTCCTTTATGGGTAATGGACAAACAGATTTATCCTAATATATGATTTCAGTGTTGAAATTCACTCTTATAATCGGGTAATTTTTATCCCCGAATCTTCTAATTTATGTACTAATGTTGTAAATGGCATAAATTTATTTAGAAGAGAAACCATAGTCCTTAAGGCTTCTGTTCAAGTTATGCTTAAAATGCTTTGACCCTTAGGTATCAATTCCTCATAGAAATGATTTCAGCATTATAAGAACATATATACAGATATAATCCAAATCTTCAACTTCAAATCAGTCTCTCAGAGTTCGGATATGTCATGATTTGATGATATGATAACTGACACTCAGTCGGATTGTGTTTTATTAAGTGATGTTTAAATCGTCGTGACTAATTTAGACAACTTCAATATGTATCTCTCTCGAGTTAGATACCTTGACCCAAATAATACTAAAATCTAACGAAGGCGGAAGGTCGACTGAGGGCTCAAGGTTTAGAACACAATACCAAAGATTTAACAAAATAGTATTTCATCTTTACAATAGCTAAAATTGGATGTGAGTATATATATATACATATACAAGAATCTTTTAAGCTATGACTAATTATATTTTCCCGAAAAATAATAAGAGCACAACTATTAGGTGTGAACCATCTTCATCCAATCTTCTCTGTGTTTGTGTCGTCTGATGGCCATATCACGGTCTCCATTAGCCTTTCGCGCATCAGCTCCAAGTTTTCACCAGAGATCTCTTGATATATTGCCGTGTGATCACATTTCTGAAGCATTATAACCGTAACCAAATAAACTTTATGACTTTAACTTTTAATCGAAATTCACATGACCTTTTTCATGAAAAGCTGAAAATAAGTACCTTAACCCATTTTCCGTAAAGGTGAAGCCGAGTAACCATCACTCTTTCGGCGAGTTCTTGTTTCTCCTGTGAAAAGAAAAAGTTGTTTAGTATTAAAAAGGTAACCTTAAGAAGCTAGAAGCTTTTACGAACTACCTTTGCAAGAATACGAAGAAACCGCTTCCCGTCTCCAGGTTTGTTAGCTACTACAAAACTGTGAAAAGAGTGAAAGGAAAAAAAGAATGAGACAAATTAAAAATCAATACATATGAAGATCGGCAATAAGGGAATAAGCAAGAAAAGGATATACTTACTCGTAAAACCACCTATATTGTGTTGGATTCATCTCGTAAAGCTGGTTAAGAACTGTTCTTACAGCTTTATACGTAATGTAGTTTAGTACTTGCTGCAAAGTAAGAAACTTTTAGCAGAAAAACACGCACACAACGATTCACAGTGACATATATCCTTATATATAACGACCCAAGTTCCACTAGTTGCCGATATTCTCTCCGATTCTTCTACCCAGATACAAGCCCTAGGGTTGTTTCAGGTAGAGGTATCAGAGAGCTGACTTTGACACTAATCATGTTTGAGTTTGCATCTATATAGCCCAGACTCTGGACGCTTCTCAAGGGATCCGTATATATATTACATATGTATACAAATATAAAGGAAACTGAAAACAGTAAAACTTACCCTCTTAACATCTTCAAAGCTATCTTCATATTGTCCAGCCAATTCATTAACAATAACAAGACCACCTTTATGAACCTTGCCTTGCTTCTTCCAACAATTCTGATTCAAAAATCCTGAAAAAACTTTAGTAGAGAGACGCCATTCATCCCAAGCATCAACAAATGAACTTCTTAATTCAGACTGCCCTAAACCCTTTAATTGTCTCCTACCTAACAAATTTCTATCAAAACCTAAATCTCCTGTAAAGTTCATATTAGTTGAAGAAAGAGTATGAAAACAGAGACATGGACGAGATTGTGAGTCCATTATTCCACCCATAACTAATAAAGCTCCTGCCATCCTCTCTTTACTCACTCAAAACTCAAACCTGAAATTCTTCAAAATCAGTAACCAATCTTTTTTTTTCTTCCACTAATTCAAAAAGTACCGACTACCCAAGATGCAAAATCACAAAAGAAATTGTGGGTACTTGACAGAATTGAAGATTATTAAGATTTGGAATCAGAAGTTGAAGAAGATGGAATCACTATGTATAAATGAAAGAAAGAAAAAAGTGTAGGTTTATATTCTTGAGGGAGGGTGTACAATAAATAGTTGTCACCAAACGAAATTTCTGAGGTCCAAAATTGTTGGAACAAAATTGAAAAACATAATTTGAAGAGTGTGGATCTGGCCCTCTAGATATGTGCCAACAATGCCAAACTTAAAAGACACTCTTTAGGTCAAAGTCATAGTCGCAATACCTAAATTTTCCAACCTATTGAAGTAGAAACATACAATTAGGTGGTAATAGAAAATTCAAATACGTAATTATTTCGAGGTATTTTCCATGAAGGGAAGCATATTTTCATTCAAATCAATTGTCAAAAGAATGTAGACAATAAAATATCATCAATCATTAAATGAGTGAAGTGTCGTTGATCTATAGCATCGAAGGTCATTTGAAATATCGAAAAGTTTGTTTGAATCATATCTAGTCACAATGCAATTATGGAACTCCATTGTGATTGCTATATGAAGATGAAAAGTTGGGTTCTAAATTTAGATGTTGAAGAAGTTTACGAGGTCGTTAAAGCAGCTCGAACGAAGTTTTATGCAAGCTATTAGCAAGATATGCTACGGAAGTTTGTTCCGAGGTTTGGTCAACATTGAAATTTGAGTACAGGAGGAGGTTGCCATAATTTCTTTGTTTTCTATCTCAGTTGCCTTGAGATGGAAATTTGACATCCATTACTCATTTGTAACTCCCACGCTGACATCTCCTTGACTTGGACAAAAATACCTTAGATGTGAGTGTATATAACAAAAACAGTGAGTACATTTAAAAAATCTCTTTGCCTTGAATGGGTGAAAATATAACCTACTGAGCCAATAGCCTAAAGGAGGCGCCTTTAAATTTACTCGAACGTATTGCTTTGGGGGAAATTTGAAATGCACTCACCATTTTTATTATACTCACTCACATCAGAGTTATTTTTTGTTACGATCAAAGGAGATGTGAGAGTCACAGACTCACAGGTAGAATTGGTAAGTGTATATAACATTCTGGTGGTTATACAGACACTTCTGATTTGATATGGACACTCTGAAGCGTTTGTTGACAAAAAACTACAAAAACACGAGTTATATCTATAGGATCAAAATGCCAACAACTGGCAGCATTGTTGGTGGTGCATCTACTCCGCAATAAGCAAGTCCCAGATTTGATTCCATGCGAGTGCTTAGGCTTTTAGACCTATTTGTGTAAGGGTATAAATGTGGAATGACTAAATATTGCAACTTCTTACCTCTTACCATTAGAAAAAGAGATAAAAATGAAAAAAAGAAAAACACAATGGTTGATATATAGATCTTTTTATGTTCATATTATTAATCAAGAGATGAGTATGATTGTATGAATCCAAATTATAATACAAAAGGACACCACTATGGCACTATCTATCATCGATCACCTCTACCTATTAATATTCACATAACCTACAATTGGATAGAGACATATAATCAAGAATAAAACTTGATCCGACCAGAAGAAATTTTATTCGTATCCTTCTAGATCAATAATGGCAGCATTAGCTATATAATAATTATTAATTAGTGGCACTTCATAACAAATGTGTTTTCTCGTCATACTTCTACTAAATAACTATTTAAGAATTTATAAAAATTTTGAGGAATATTGAGTGAGAGAATTAAAAAGTTAAAGTCGATTGCAAATGGTGTTCATGCACACACATAATCGATTCAGAATCAAAAAAACAATATTAATTAAGAATCGTATTCTAATTGTTTAGGATAAACTAAATAATAAATAATGGGATGATGGGTATTTAATAATCAATTTTATCAATATTTTGAACATTTAGACAAAATATGACTCCATGGGGCGTTCCATTAGAAATGTTTTTTGTCAGTACTATATATAAAATAATAGTTTAACAATAAAATATAATAAATAATTTAGGAATATTATTATATGATTAAGTTGGAGGAAATAGATTGGAAAAATATTCTTTCCATGGAAGATACTGTTTGTCTTTTAAATCTAGGTACAAATGTATTCTTCCCACATGTCTATTTTATTAGGCATTATTTAATAAATTTCAAATTGTTATTCAATGAAGGAAAAGAAAATAATAAAAGGGACTGTGAAGTCAAGACGATTCCAGTAAAAAAATAAAATAGGATATGAGGGATCAACACTTTCTTCGTATCGTGTATTTCACATATATTAAGTTTGTTTGGGTTGTTCTTATTTGTCGCATACCCTGGCCGTTCTTGGTGCCATAGAAAAGCTCGAAATTTTTCTAGTAGTTATGAAGCTAATTATTAATACTTGAAAATTATATTTTGATTAAATTTCTCATTAATTTAGAGCAGTTCCTCTTTGTTTTGACGATTTTTATTGAAGAAAATGTCATCTTGATATTTTCTTCATGATAACCAGACAAAACTCACTAAAACAATATATAATCGTAAAAAGAAGCAAAATAATTGGACACCGTCAAGTTCAATCTTCTTAACAAGAATTTCATTTGAAAAAAAAGGTAAAGAATTCATAAAACAGCTTGCAACAATATTGATAAGTTTTCTCTTCCATATGTGACCAGAATAATTTGTACCAACCCTCTTTTTTTTTTTTTGTTGAAGGTGTACCAACCCTCTTTGATTAGAGGAAAACACTATTTTTGGACAAGACCTCATAGCTTTCTCACTCATATTGTGACTCAGCATATAGTCCATACATCTTACTAATCTAAGTCTAAGCTATGATAGAAAAGACCAAAAACTTTCTAGCCGAAAGTGATCAATGACATTATTCCTTTACAACAATTGACAATAGAGGACAAATAAAGATTGGTGGGCATCTACATTATTTAGGGTTTTGTTATGAGATACCACATCAACTATTGGCGTCTCATTAGACAAAGTTGTATATGTATTAGTTCTATGCTCCAAGATATCATATCGCAACTAGATCGGGTTTGAATTTGTAATGAAATATATTTGAAATTTGAGTTGAAGTTTCATTTGCCCAAGACAAATTTCAGTTCTTCTTGTTATACATTTTACTCATTCATAGTGTGTCTCCAATACCACCACTTATGGCCATTAGTGAGTTACCATTCTTTTTATAATGATGATAGGGGACTCCCCAATTCATTTTCCTTCTTTCTTTTTGTTGAAAAGTGAGTTACCCATCTAGTATGTATCTCCAATCTTCTTTTTTTTTTTGAGAAATGATAGAGTGACTTAGAAATTGGTACTTAGAGGGTGACATATTTCCTCATTCAGAAACAAAAGCGGTCTCCACCGTAGTCAAACTTTGAAAAAACCTTGTCTTTTAGTGATTCCACATCAGCTGAGCATTAAAATGCCCAAAAAATTGGGCACTCTAGCATCTCCCTTTTTTTTGTTGAATTGTATCTCTAATCTATCTTATACACACAAACAACTTAATGCATCACATATAAGGATACTCGTGGTCTATGACTATCACCTACAATTCAAATTTTATGACATGAGTTAGTATCATCCTTGATACAAGCATAGAAAAGGTTCTTTCAACAGAAAATTTGAGTTCGATTGCTAGGAAACTTATTGTCGATGTATATTAAGGATATTTATCAACACAACACAAATCGTCGCAAAAAATAATCATTTTTGTAGCCACAATAAAGTGTCCAGGATTAGTAGAATATGAGAGTACTTGAGAATATGAGAGTACTTGAGATTGAACCTCACTACCAGGATTAGTAGAATATGGCCTAACTAGTGGACCAATGAGAGGGAAGTAGAACCTTGTAGAGAGAAAAGGAAAGAAAGATTTATATAAGAGGAGACAGCATTTTTGGCTGCCAAGATTGGGAGCTAAAACATTAGCATTCTGTCCTTTAGAAAGAGATAGAGAGAGAGGGATTGTTACAGGTGCCCAACCAACCAATCAACAATGGAGGAAGAAGAGGACATGGTAATATGGGACCTACTCACTGATGTTCTGTTTTCCCAATTTATATCAACTTTAAATATGGGTCACTCAGTAAATTCAGAAAATTACTTGATTGATCTTCCTACCTGCCATGCCACTGACTCATATTTGTCCACATTTCTGGCTATATAACTTTAGAGATATTTACATCGGATTTTTCAGTCAGGGGTCCAAAAAGGAGGGGTCTAAATGAAAAAAAATCCTAAGTTGCCTAAAAATGAGGTGCAGGTCCTAATGTCTGGGAAAATATTTGTTTACCTTTTTTTTTTTTTTTTTCTTCCTTTATTGCCCCTCGACTTGACCCAGCCCTTCTCTCTCCCACGTTTTTTGAGGGATCATTAAATACCCGTCCCTATCTCACAGGATATCACATCCTTCCTCCCTCATTTCGCGCCAACAGCTTCTCCCTTCTTTCCTTTTCTTTCTCTCTCTAAATTATCAAGCCATTAATCCTGAGTTTCCCCCCATTTTGTCAATTTTTTGGTCGAAATTTTTGGGATCCCGCTCTTTCTCTATTGATCAGTTTCAAAATCTTTGAAAAGTTTTCAAATTTCATCTTCCAACCTATTTATACCATCCACTGTCTTAATATCTTCCAACCAGAATCTGCTCTTATCTTCCAACCTTTTCAGGTAATTCCTCTTGTCTTCAATGATAGACTTTAAGGAAGCTGAATATTCCATTTGTTCTTTTAAGGAAGATGATAATGCCTTTTAAGGAAGAGGATAATGCCTTTTGTAAATGAAACTTTGACATTCTAAAATGACAGACAAAGTGAAAGGAATATTTTTCTATTCTGTACATTATATTTTCATACCTTAAAAGGCATTATCATCTTCATTTTTCATACCTTCTTTATTCTTCAAACCTTCTTCATTTTTCTTTTCCCTCCAGTATACAATGGATATTGAAGGAATGCTTTCTGGGGACATTGTTGCACGACGTCCTCTCTGGTGAAACAAACTTCAACTTAGTTTTAACAGTATACAATGGATATTAAATTTTGTTTTTTCTTTTCTTTAAATTATCGTTTCATACCTTCTTTATTTTCTCTCTCTATCCAGGTTGGATCGTGATTTTTTCGGCTATGCTTCATCTACTTCTGCTGCAACATCATCAGAATTGATGAACCACAATCAAGCATCTAATTAGTAAGTTTGGAACTAACTTGAACTTTACTGTTTCGTTATTGTTTTACTTAAAATAATAAATTGGTGAGTACACATTTTAATTTACTGAAATCCAAACTCTGCTCAGTACATATTTTCATTTACCAGAAACAAAACTGTTTCCTTACCTAATAATAATTTACCCGTGCCATTTATATGAACCAGTAACAAATGTCTAATAAGTATGTGTGGAAGTCATTACATATTGTTGATTGTTGTGTACTTATAACCAGCTCTTACTTTACGGTAAATCCAATAGTTTTATGGTTCAGTATACATGAATACTTCAAATTTTAGTTAGTACATATTTATGTTTACCGTGAACAAGAATATGTTCAGTAAATATTTATGTTTACCGAAAACAAAAATGTTTCCTTACCTAAATTAAATTCAGATGTCAATGATATGTTTGTTTTGTGCAGTCTCCCACTGGATTTTTCAAGAAATTCCTCTCTATTGGTTGAGGATGCATGTACTGCCATTGTCAGGGCTGAACCTCTAAGGTCTGCTAGCTGGCCTGAGGTGTTTACACATTTGGGGCAGGAATTCCCTGGAGGCGCCAACGCCTTTCGAAATGCACTTGGACGATATTCAATAAAGCACGGGTACAATTTTAATTATTTGAAGAATGATCTTGATCGTATTACTTGCGTATGCAAATCCCCAAAATGTTCTTGGACCATTCACGCTGTGGCTCCTCTGAAGTCAAGGTCAATGTTTGTTCTAAAAGCTTACAACCCTGTGCACACATGCCAAGATTTTATAATGTCAGATAATAAGCCAAGATTATCAACCGAAAGTGTTAGCTTATTAATAGTCGATGACATTAGGGAGAATCCGACCAAAAGTACTAAAGACATTGTCAGATCTTTCAAGAAAGACTATGGAATTCAACTCAGCTACTACTATTCATATAAGGCTCGAAACAGGAGTATTTCTTTGGCCTATGGGGAGGAAGCTGATTCTTATGCCAAACTCAATTGGTATGTTGATGCCCTATCACGTTCTAACCCTAATAGTTTAATTGATCTTGAAGTTGATAAAGATTCCCACCGTTTTGTTCGAATATTTATTGCTCTTGGAGCATGCATCCAAGGTTTCAAGCACTGTCGCCCATTGATATTTGTTGATGGTACTTTTGCGAAAACGAAATACAATGGGTGCATTCTTGCAGCTGTAGCGAAGAATGGCAATGATGGTAAGTATTTTACCAATATTTTCCGTCCGGTACACAATTTTATTTACTGGCTTTTTTTTTATTTCCTGTTCTAACTACTGCCATATGTACTTTGCAGGTTTTTTTGTTATCGCCTATGCTGTCGTTGACGTAGAAAATGATCTAAACTGGACCTGGTTTTTTTGTAACTTGGCGAAAATGGTTGATAATAGTGAGTCTTTGACTTTTATGTCGGACAGGCACAATGGTATTATAAATGCAGTTTCAAACATTTTCCCAACCGCGCACCATTCATTCTGCGTTTGGCATCTAAGAAACAATTTGAATGTACGTGTAAAGAATGGTGCGAAGAAGTCGGACTATTTCCAATCCCTCATGTTTAAGGCGGCTAGAGCCCTTACTATATCGGATTTTCAGAAGTACACTTCTGAACTTGTAGTCATGGGTGGCAATGCTGTGGATGCATTTCTTCACTCTGTAAATCCGGAACATTGGGCTGATGTTTTCTTCCCAGGAAGAAGGTACGGTTTAATATGTTCTTCGCTCTCGGAATCCTTCAATTCGTGGATAAGGGATGAGAGAGTTCTTCCAATAACCGTAATGCTAGATATGTTGAGGATCAAAATTATGAACATGATGAATGCCAGAAGAACTGAGTCGGCAACTTGGGACTCTTTCTTGTGCCCTAAGGTCAACGAAAAAATGCAGTCTAGATTCAACGTTGCCTGTAGCTGGAAGGTAATACAATCAGGTAAATTTGTGTATGAAGTAATGTCCATGCCGAGTCACTCTGTGGACCTTGGGGCTCTTACATGCACATGTCGTAAGTGGCAAGTCCAAGGTATCCCTTGTGAGCATGCCATATTGTGTATTAAAGTGCATGGAGGTGATTCATCATCCTTTTTTGATCCCGCTGTTACAACGGATGCATACTGTAAGACTTATAGTCATTCCATAAATCCTGTCCCATCTTTCGATCAACCAACAACGTTTGAGGAAGCCAGCAAGATACTTCCTCCTTTAACCAAGAAACGTCCGGGCAGACCACGTTCTGTAAGAATTGAAAGTTCTGGGAACTTTAGAAAGAGGCAGCGGATATGCGGTAGGTGTAAGAAGCTCTCTTATCACAACCGTGCTTCGTGCAACGAAGCGATTTAGTGATTGAAATGGTTTTTATATCAGCAGCAAAAACTAGGGGCACTCTACAACTTTGAAAAGCATTTACAGTGTTGGGAGCTTTTCAAATTTTTGAAGAGAGTCACATTTTAGCCTTGTGCTGCTTTGATTTTTTTTTGTATATTTTGTCGAACTTAATGTATTTGTGTTTAAAGTCAATGTATTATCTTATATTTTGTTAGTGTGTATTGTGCCTGAACATAATGCATGATATGAAACTTTTAGTTTTATTCAGTACATTTTTCTATTTACCAGAAAGTTTAAGTTTTGTCCAGTAAATTTTTTTATTTACCGGAAAGTTTAAGTTTTTCCCAGTGTTCAGAATGTATTTTTTCTAAGTCAAGTCGAGTACATATTTTTATTTACCGGAAATTTTTTTATGTTTTGAGAATATATTTTCTCGAAGGGATCTTTTCTAAGTTTTGTCTAGAACATTTTTTTATTTACCGGAAATTATTTTTTTTCCCGGGTTTTTTTTGGGACAAAATTTCTAAGTTTTGTCCAGTACATGTGGATTTTCAGTAAAATTTCTAAGCTTTTTTGGGAGAAATTTCTAAGTTGTTGTGTCTAGTACAATAATAGAGTTTTGTCTAGAACATGTGGATTTTACTCAAAAATATATTCAGTACAATTTGTTCGAAGTTGTGTTTAGTAAATTTTTTTATTTACCAGAAATAATTTGTTTTCCCGGGATTTTGTTCCGAAAAATTTCTAAGTTTGGTCGAGTACATATTTTTATTTACCGGGAAGTTAAATTTTTCCCGGATTTTTGGATATTTTTTCCTAAGTTATGTCAAGTACATAATTTTGTTTACCGGAAATTTTTTGTTTTCCCGGCATATTTTATGGAAAATTATCAAGTTTTTCCGAGTGAAAACATATTTTTTTCCAATACAAAACTTACAAATTTTCACAATAACAAAACCTTCCAAGTTTTTTCCAGTACTTAGTAACAGTTAACAAACACAAACATAATTTTCACATAAACTATTTATGACCCTTCATTTATCACCCTTCTCCATACCTCCTTTGATTCGTCCAAAATTTTGAAAGTTACTTCTACCCTCTTTCTTCTTGCTTTGTCTGCATAAGTTTCCACCTGCGTGCAGGACCTCGGGAAATTGGACTGGTTGCTTATGTTGAAGATATCCTCCAACTGGAGCATTACGTAGAGTCCACAGTCTGGACTATATGATTCAAAAATAAAATGTGAGTTTAAAGAAACTCAATAACTACTAAAGTATGGAAGCAAAATTTAGACTCACCTATCCCCTTGCTGAGGGCAGTCAACCTCCTTTACATAGGATATCTTTTTCGTCATCCTTTCTTTAGCGTATTGCCCACTTCGTTTGCGCGTGCACTTCATCTTTATCAATGTCTCTGCCAGCTGCGATGCAAATTTCTTTGCATTATTGTTGCATTGCTTAGCCAGGTTAGTGTCACGCTGCAAAGAGTTGTAGTGCTTCCATTCATTTTCTTCAAATTCATAGACCAGCAGAGTCCAATGATGACCCTCGAATGAGTCATCAGTGTACGGCGTATTCAGTGGCGCACACAACGTTGTAGTATGATCTTTGATGTATTGCGCTTCCAGCTGTTGATTTAAATTGGCCTCAATACTTGCCTGACTCCGCTCTTGCTTTATCAAGGTCTGCAAACCATTTAAATTCAGTGACTACTATTTACTCAACACTCCGCTGATTTAAATTCAGTATTGGCCTCAATACTGCGCTGATTTAAATTCAGTGACTACTATTTACTCAACACCATTTAAAAATGAATTATATGTTTGACAAGGAAACTTACAAAAAGCAATGAAGATAGGAAAATAACTTCTTTGTTCACGTCTCGGGCGTCCTGTGCAAGGTGGTCCTCAAACCAGTCTATGATTTGCGAGTCACATCCCCGAACCATCATAAGTTCATCCAAATCTTTTGCTTTCAGGCAATGTTCTTTATCCTTGTTCCAGACTTCGAGGCTGTACATAGAATCCAATCCAGGCACACAATTATTTTCCAGAAAGATATACATTTACTATACAAATTGTTTACCATACATTTTTTTTTTACCAGACATTTATTTATTTACCAGTTACTGAGTTATTTACCTTGTCCACCCGTATGTCATGAATTCTAGCATTAGTGATTTTTCTTTCTCCTGGACGTAGGGCCATAACCCTCCCTGTCTCCAGTTACTTATTGGTTCTTTCACTTGTTTCTTTATTGTGATCGACTCTATATCAATCAGAGGGAATTTAATGGCAGCTGCTGCTCTGGATGTTTGTTTTCTTGTTCTGGGATTATCCTTGACTCTTTTGATAAGAGATGTTGGTTTAGCAATTGACCCTTTCTGTGTCTTCGATACTACTCGTTTTGGGGGGCTCACGTGTGGTGATTTAATTTTTCTACTTGTTCCAACATGATCCAATTTTTTGGATACTTCTTCCACCGATGCTCTCCCCATTTCTGCAATATCGGCGAAATTCTCTTCAGCTGTTTGACAAACATCATCTCCCTGCTGTGGTGGTGGAGTCCACACAATAATTTGCGTCCCCAAGTTAAGATCAAAACTTGGGAAATCATTGCTGTCATCCTTCATAATATCTGTCAAATAATATGTATTCAGAAAAATAATGTTTTTAACAAACTAGGAAACTTTAATTATTTCACCACATAATTTGGCAACATTACCTCTCTTGGGAGGCATCTCTTTTTGATAAGTATCATCCACCCACCCTGCATGCTCACTAGACAAATTGATATGAACCTCATCTTCATCATCCATCTCATCATTTCCTTCTTCATCCAGCTTGGCTTTCTTTTTTTCCTCTCCCTCATTGCCTTCATCATTTAGCATGCTTATTATACTTTCTCATAAAAAGAATAAAACTGAAAAACAATAATATTTACTGAGAATATAAAATAAAATAGAAACTATTTCATTACCATCTTCATTGCCATCGCTATCATCTTCGTCACTGTCTTTAAGTTGATACTTATTACTCCGATCATTTTTCTTGTCCTTCCTTTCATCTTTCTCCTCTTTCTCATCTTTGTCACTTCCATCCTCGCTTCCATCTTTCTCCTTTTCATCTTCGTCACTGTCATCATCTTGTTCCTCATTATCATCTTTCTCATCATCTTCCTCATTATCATCTTTATCATCATCTTCCTCATTATCATCTTTCTCATCATCTTCCTCATCCTCTTTTTCTCTACCCTCATCCTCACTTTCTTCTCCTTCATCATCTTCTTCTCCCTCTTCATCATCTTTTTCTACACCCTTTCCCCCCTCATCTTTCTTGTCTTTCTCTTTCTCCTCTGTCTTCCCTTTCTCCTGTTTCTTCTGTTTCTCTTCTTTCTCTTTCTCTCCATCTTTTGGATCTTCCATCTTACTTTTTCCCTTACAATAACGTGCGCGTAGCTCCTCCACACTATCCGTAACCTGGATTAGGCCATCTTCTCCTCTAACCTGTTCTTCTACAGGAACTAAAAAGGTTTGAAGGAGTGCCTCATATGCTTTGTAAGAATCATCCCTATCCTCGCACGCTTCTCGCAGTTTTTCTTTAAGTTCAGCGTTTTCCTTTTGTAGCTGTTCAATCCTTAGAAGCAATTCATCTACCAGTTCTGTGTTCTTTGGGGCTGACAGCAACTCTTTTTCTTGATCAGTTGGGGGGTACACAAATGATTCACTGACCTGGTTTAATGTACAATAAACCAAATTATTTACCAGGAACTAAACATTTACTAGGAAATAATTTTATTTACCAAGAACAAAACAATTTAATGGTTCCTTTTCTATTTACCAGAACAAAACAGTTTCACATTAACACTGATCAAATGTATACCTGTTCTGCAGTAAGATTTGCAAGCTTCTGGTCAAATGTATCATCTATATTGGTCAAAGACCACCTCACGATCCTTGGCACCTCATCCCTAAACCTCTCTTCTCGATCAAAACATGTAGTATGCTCGCAAAACCACACCTATAAAAAACATAGAGTATGAGACACATGAAGTTAAGTTTGAATTTAAATGATAAAAAACATACTCACAGGAAGTAATACAAGGCACCCTGAAGCTTTCAGTGGGTCGTTGGGGTACTTAATTATGTGATCAATTAGGTATGAGTGCACCGCTGTTGGCCAACACAAAGTTTTAATTGATTCCATTGTATGCAAGTTGAAGAGAATACGCATTGGAACCTTGTAACCTGTTAGGGGAGCAAATAAAACACTCGCACAAATATACATGATGATCAGCCTGATGACATCCATGTCATCTACCTCTCCGTTGACAGCATCTCTCAGTGCCTTGGATATTTGTATGCATGATATCATTCCAGGGATTTCACCAAAGTACTTCATACAAAAATCTACTTCAGGCTCCTTTACTGATCGATTTTTAGGGAAGACTTCTCTCGCCTCTCTTGACAATGGCATACCTAGAATTAGGGCCACATCTTCAGGTTTCAGTTCCATTTCTTTCCCCGCCAACGTAAACCTTTCTGTCGAACTAGAATAGAGGCAGAGAATTTCAAAGATAGCCTTGTTGGGTTTCTTTATGTTATCCCAATCTATTTTGTCCTCAACAAAAGCCATCACCAGATTTTTAAATGGAGTCTCGGCTAACAACTCTTTCTGTGTAGTCGACATCTTTGGATATGTGTTCTTCAATTGTCTCCACGTATTTCGAAGGGCATACTTGTAAGCCTTCGGCACCAGTGCTGCCAGGTTGGGTGGTCTATTTTTCCCTTCACCCGTTGAGTTTCCACCTTCTGTTTTTGTTTTCTTTCCTTTCTTTTTTTGGCTGCTTTCTTCTCTCTCTGGTGCAGCTTTTCTCTTGCCTTTCCTTTCTTTCTCTGCATTGTCTTCTCTCTCTGGTGCAACTTTTCTCTTGCCTTTCCTTTCTCTCTCTGCATTGTCTTCTCTCTCTGGTGCAGCTTTTTTCTTGCCTTTCCTTTCTCTCTCTGCATTGTCTTTTACTTCAATGCTCTCAGTACTTTCTACCTGTAAAAAATGTAACCATGAAAGAATGTTGTGTCACACATTACAACAAACACTTGAAATGCATGCTCATCTTTACAATAAAACAATTTACTGAACATATTACTGAACATATTTTTATTCTCATGAAGAAATCCATATCACTTGGAACAACATAATTCCAGTACAATCAAATATTTTCAAGGAACAAAACATTTTACAGTAAACAAAATTATTTACCAGGAATAAAACAACTTACGGTGCAAAATATTATTCCCATGAAAACTAGACAAATCTAAATCACAGTAAAACAAAATATTTTCAAGAAAAAAAAAATTTACCAGAATAAAAAACATTTACCAGAAACATTTTCTATCACAAATGATTTTTTGTTCAGTTTCATACCTTCTTCTTTCTAGGACTAGTTCTTCTAGCCAGAATTTCTGCTATCGGTCTTTCCTTTACTGATATCTGTCTATTGGAACTTGGTTCTATGATAGTCAGACCCTTTGATTTCTTGTTCGTATCTTTACTTTTCCCCATATCTGCGTCAAAGAAATGTAAGATTATACACAAATTTTATGGTTTCTAAAAACTTCTAGGGTTTCTAAAATCTTCTAGGGTTTCAAACAAACCATAAGAGATCATTTGTATAAACTTTAAAGGTTTCTAAAATATTGCGTCCCTTCTGTGTCAGAAAGTAAAGTTTTTCACAAATTTTAGGGTTTTAAAAATCTTTTATGAAAGAAACTTTTATTAAACAAGTTTAGGTGGATGAGATAGAAGTAAAACCTACTTGAATCCCTTCACAAACTTGTAGATTATTTCTCCAAACAGACTTGAATCCCTTCCTTTTCTTCAAAATAACTTCAATCACTTTAGAAGTAAAAGTTGAAAGAGGAAGATGCAGGAGGAAGATGCAGGAAGAAGATGACGAATGAAGAAAAATTTGGAGAGAGAGTTTTCTTGAGAAGGAGCAAACTTACCTGGGAAGAGGGACTCGGCGTGGGCAGAAGTAAATGTGGAAGTGACCGTTTGCAGAAACGTCACTTCCGTCCCTCGAAGAAGTCAGAAATCGCGCCAAAAAATTGGCCAAATCCCGGTTGATTTTCAATGGCACGGGGCGTAAATTCGACGAACTTTAGGGTTGTTTCCGTCATTTTAAGTCCAGGCCTGACATTTTGGACCTCTCGTTTATTTATGGGCAACCGTGGACGCCCAGCCCATTTTGGGCCTCCTTTTGGACGTCCAGCCCAATCCCTCATTTACATCTAACAATATTATCTCAAATAATAAAAGTAAATTGCTCAACAAAAAAAATAAATAATAAAAGTAAATATTTGTATGGGATAACAACAGTATATGGTTAAGAACTTTTAAGCTATGGTTAAGATGGTAAAAATATTGTCTAACACATGGTAACCCAAGTGGTCCAACGTGTTGACATAAACTCTAAAAATTCATGGAGGTCCAGTTTTGAATTTGGATTATTAGGGTATAAATAATTTAGTTGGGTTATAAGTCCGGTTTTGTTAAAGTTTGAATAGGTGGTAATCGAACTTATCACATCTTTGATGTATCAATGAAGTGACTATCATTCATCGTAGTCAATTTCCAAAAAGATAAAAAAACAATGGTAAAACATTACTCCCGAGTCTTAGATCTCAAACCCCTTTTGGGCTTTGGAGCTTAGCCTATGGAAGGGGTGCCAAAACATAGGAGACAATTTCTCTCCCTCTTTCTTTGTAGTTAAACTTCATGATACTCTCTTTAAAAAAAAACTTCATGATACTATTTGTGACAAAAAAAACTTCATGATACTATAACACTTTCACTAGAGACTACAATTAAATTTTTTTCTTGAAGAGTATATTCTCTTATAAATCTAAGATTCGGTAGTAGGGTGTGTGTAAAGAAAATTGGACTTGCTATCAAGACGACTATGTGTTTCAACAAAAAAAAAAGACGAGTATGTAATGTCATAATATCTCTTGATAAAAGTACGGGGAGCAAATAATGTAGTGTAGTTGGGCTTTAGGCCTTTATCTAGTTGGGCTATAGGCCTTAAGAGCTTGAGTGGGCTATAGGCCAGGTCATGTTAGTGTTTGAGTGGGCGGGTAGCAAGCTTATCACATCTTTGATGTATTCAATGCCAATTGTACGACAATGTAATCGGTTTCCAAAAAAAAAAAAAAAAAAAAAAAAAAAAAAAAAAAAGTACGGGTCACGACAAAATATGTGGGAATTTTTTTTGTAGGGAATCATAATATATACTACTTTAGGTTGTCCTAACTTCAATTTTTGAATCACAAATTAAGATATAAATTTTGCAAAAAAATGTGTAAATCAAATGTTTCCAAGTTAAAATAGGAAAAACTTTAAACGATTAATTCGGTCATGTGTCATCTCATGGATTTTTTTTAAAACCTTAGATAAATAAATGTTCTAACTAAAGACTTATTTAATCTTTTACTCTTATAGGATACATCAAATTATATGAGTCGTTTATGATAATCAATCATTCAATAATCTCTTTGTACATTTATTACTCTATTTTATGGGGGTGACAGCATTTTAGACACGCATGTAATAAAATAGTTAACTAGTGGATCACCCAAAAACTAATGTTGGGAGTGTCTTCCTCTCTTTCTTGTGTTTGCTAATCACTAAAAATTCATATTATACTTGGCACATTTTAACTTACTCTTTCACTCAAAGTGAATAAAAAACAAACCTTAACAAAAAAAAAAAAAAAAGAATAAAAAACAAACAAATTTGATGTTTGTTTTACTAGTTTGGATTTCGTGATGGTGTTAATCTAAAAAAAGATTGTGGTAAACATCATTTCGTTAGACATTCCGCAATAAGCTAAGACACAAGACGAAGAAGATAATTTACTGGCACTAAAGTTAAGCCACCGATGTGTCGTCTAGCATTGAATTAGGTGATCACTTTTCGAAGGTGACTTGCAATTAGTTGTAGCTTTGAAGTAGCACCGACAAAATTCATACTCCCTATGGTGCACCGGACGAGTAAGAATGTAGTAACTGAAGTTTATAATATTTGTTGGAGATTCGTATCTCAGTCGTTCACGAAATGTTATGACCCGTGCTATAACAAAATATGTTCAATTAAAAATGGTTACAAATACTTGGACTGTACTGCTAGATTTTTTTTTTTTTTGGAAGTCGACTACGATCTACGTATGTCGTTACATTTGGCACTTGATACATCATAGATGTGATAAGCTCGATAACCGCCCAACTCAAACACTAACAGAACCGAGCCTATAGCCCAACAAAACATGGCCTAAAGCCCAACAACATTATTTACACCCTAATAATCCCAATTCAAATAACCAAAGATTCCACCTTCTCTGGGATTCGAACCTGAGACCTCCAGGGCTTTCTGGAAATTACGACGAAGTTAATTTTCAGAGTGAATTTAAGTCCGGAAGAAGTGATGGTGCCATGGTGGTAGTGAAAAAATGGAAATTACGACGAACGTGTGAAGTTAATTTTCAGAGTGAATTTAAGTCCAAGAAGTTCAACTCCAACTTACAATGTCAATGTCAATGTCATTCCGAACTAAAAGTGGATGCTCCAAAACAACAACCATTCTATTCCCTTCATGAGGCACTTGTGTATTTAAAGGTATGCAACTCTCATAAAGTTTTCAGAGAAGAGAAATAATAATTATCGTCCATGTAAATCGTGATTTTATCACTTATGAATGGATATGTTTCCTTTTGATAAAAAAAAAAAAAACCCTTGGATGAACACATAAAGAGCTTCTTGATCGAGATTTGTTCATCACAAAAGCTTTGTTGGACTTGGAAGCCTTGGAAGGTTTGAAATGAAATTTAGTTAGTGGCATTTTGTAGTAATTTAGAGTGAATTTAATAAAAGACTGTGCTCCTCCCTCCCAAAATGAGAAAATAGTTTAGAAAAGACCGTAGAGTAAAGATGGGATATTTATAGAGAAAAAGCGCACGAGACAGAATTTAATTACTGCAATTTTTATCCGGAATTGGGGACGTTTCAATTTCAAAACGTTTAGAGAGAGAAAGTGCGCTAATACTCTCTCTCTCTCTAGTCTCTATTGGATCTGCAAAGTTTCTTTACGAAGTCATCATCTATTGGGTGAAATTTTCAAGTTGAAACCGGTGGCTATGGACTCATCACGATTATCTCGATACGCTCGCCTTCTTTTCGAGATACTTATTATCTCTTTCGATTATAGATAGCTAAAATCAGAAGAATTCGAGGGTTTTGCTTCTATACAGATCTCTTCTGGACCTTAAATGGCGTCTCTTTTAGTTCAATCTTAGTAGTACTACTACTACTACTTTTCTTCTCTTCATCGGTAAGTTCGCCTTCAAACTTAAATCTTCAATTATTGATTCATACGATTCTGATTCGCCTCTTTTGAAAACTTGATGCTTTATCTGTAAACCGTGTTAGATCATTTTCTATTCGTTTCGAGAAAGTTGTGATTTGAAATCGACGATCTAATCAGTTCTTCTGAGACTAATGAAGTTGATCTGGTTATTTTCAGAAATTTTGGTTTAATTTTCTCTTTTTTTTGTTTAGATTTCTCTGTTATTAGCTTTTTTTTAATCAGAAACTAAACATGCAAGAAGCGCACGTATTGTGAATTTTTTTGATGACTATTCTAGAAAATTTCTTGGATTTGAAGTGTTTATTATTTTAGGTTTCTTGATCTTTCTTGTTTGTTTGTTTGATTTGATTAGTTTTGTATGAACTTATTCTGCTATCTCGTGTTATCTGTCGTTTAGTTTTTTTATTACTTGTTTGTCTTGTAGAGTAGACGAAAGATCTAGGGTTTTTAAAGCTCCATTTCGTAAATTTATTATCTTCTCCAAGAATTTCTCCGATGATCTCTCATTCTCCTAATCTACTTTTCACTGAGATCTAGCTCACTCGTCCTAAATTTGTTTATTTTTAGAGTTTTGTCCGAAAGGATAGTGCTTCACCCTTCCCTTCTTGATTTTTGTATCCAAAATCAGCCATTCTTTATTCTTCCAACTTTCTTTAGATTGTTCTAGCTACTTATCAGAATCTTTGAGGTTCCATTAATTGACTCTCCATCTCTCTGATTTCTGAAAAGATTGGAAAATTAATAGTTATTAAAGAGAAGAATATCATATGGATTTCTTTTTGTCAATTTCGTATCTTTGTTATTGAGTTGATTCTTAATTCTTATAAATTTGATTCTAGGATTTCTCGATATGGTTATGTCAACGATTCTCCATTTTCGTTCTCGTTTTTTTCAGACGCGACGCGAGTGCATTTTCGCCTGAATTGCTTGATTGTTCTGTAAGTATGGGTTCTTTGTTTGGTTTTATGGTTTTGATTAAAGAGAAGAATATCATATGAATTTTTCTGCAAATTTCCTATCTTTATTATTGAATTGAGTCGTAATTCTGTATATTTGATTATAGGGTTTCTAGATATGGTTATGTTGATGATTTTCCATTTGTTCCGGTAGATTGTCCATTTGTTCCGATAGATTTTCCATTTGTTCCGGTAGATTTTCAGACATGAGTGCATTTTGCCCTGAATTTGTTGATTGTTATGTAAATATGGGTTCGTTGTTTTGTTTTAGGGGTTTGATCGGGGCATAATATGATCTTTTGCTTTCTTATCAGGTAGATTTGGAGTTGATCAAAGCATGTGTGCTGTTCCAGACCTAGTAAATTCAGCATCATCATCTACAACTGCCTCCTCTGAAGACCACAAACCTCATATCAAAGATATGAATAACCTAACTGTTGAAACTGAGGACTCTATGTCTATCTTACTTGAGCTTGCTGCCAATAACGATATCAGTGGCTTTAAACAGTTGACGGAACGTGATCCATCTGCTGTTGATGAAATTGGTCTCTGGTATGGCCGTCAAAGGGGTTCCCGACAGATGGTTCTTGAGCACAGGACAGCTTTAATGGTCGCAGCAACTTATGGTAGTGTCGATGTACTTAAGTTCATTCTCTCATTGTCTGAGGCTGATGTAAATCGCTCCTGTGGCCCGGATAAGAGCACTGCCCTCCACTGTGCTGCTTCAGGTGGATCTGTAAATGCTGATGAAGTCGTGAAATTGCTTTTGTTTTCTGGTGCTGATCCTAATTCCTTAGATGTTAATGGCTGCCGTCCTGCTGATGTTATTGTCGTCGCTCCAAAACTCTCAAAGCTAAAAGCTTCTTTGGAGGTATTACTAGCCAACGATTTTTCATTTGTTAGTGGTAGCAAACAAAATCTTCGGATCTCGACTTCTTGTTTGGTTTCTGATTCTCCATCTCCAAAAAATGGTTCACCCTCTTCAATAATGGATTCAATTCCCTCTCCTACAATGAAACCCAATGATCATTCATTATCTGTGACTTCAGAGAAGAAAGAGTATCCAATTGACCCATCTCTTCCGGACATTAAAAATGGCATCTACTCAACTGATGAGTTTAGGATGTTCTCACTTAAGGTCCGTCCCTGTTCTAGAGCTTATTCTCATGACTGGACCGAATGCCCTTTTGTTCACCCAGGTGAGAATGCCCGTAGAAGAGATCCGAGGAAGTTCCATTATAGCTGTGTACCCTGTCCAGATTTTCGAAAGGGTGGTTGCAGGAGAGGAGATCTTTGTGAATATGCTCATGGAGTATTTGAGTGTTGGCTACATCCTGCACAGTATAGGACTCGGCTCTGCAAAGATGGCGAAAGTTGCATGCGGCGTGTTTGCTTCTTTGCTCATACACCTGAAGAGCTTCGCCCACTTTACATGTCCACTGGATCAGCCGTCCCTTCTCCAAGATCCACTGCTGCTTCGGTCATGGATATGTCTGTTGCAATGAATCTCTATCCTCCTTCACCTTCTTCAGTCTCTGTCATGTCACCTTCACCATTTGCTTCACCCATGTCTCCATCAGTGAACGGTGTTTCTCACTCATCCATGGCATGGCCTCAGCCTAATGTGCCGACTTTGCATCTACCTCATGCTAGTCGGTTGAGATCGTCTTGTAACGCCAGAGATATCACTTCAGAAGATTATAATATGCTTCAGGAAATGCAAAATCATCATGAAATGAATGAGCTTTTGTCCCAGCAACATCTTAACTCTCCCCCTGTGAACCTGAAAACCCTAACACCATCGAACCTTGAAGATCTCTTCAGTGCCGAAATCACTCGTTCTCCTCATTATGCTGATCAAGCTATTTTTTCTCCATCGCACAAATTGGCTATTCGTAATCAATTCCAGCAGCAACAGAGCATGTTATCCGCAGTAAAAACGAATCCTTTCTCTCCCAATAATATTGAACACCCAATGTTACAGAATTCATATGCTATCCCTTCACCGGGGAGGATGTCTCCAAAAATGGAGCCTATCTCACCAGGAAGTGCTCGATTCCCTGTTTTGTCTCAGCGCGAGAAGTACCAACAACTACACAGTCGCAGCTCACTTGATATCGGTTTTAATACATCTGAACTGGTAGAATCTCCAATGAACTCTTGGACAAAATGGGGATCTCCTAATGGTAAATTAGATTGGGGACTACAAGGTGATGAACTATTAGGAGGTGGGTTTAGCAGAAGAATCGAACCGGGGAACAATGGTGGGGAGGAGCCTGATGTATCATGGGTTAAGTCGCTTGTCAAGGAATCTCCACCTGAAATCAAAGACAAGTTGGTTGAAGCTGAATCCAGTGATCACTCTGCTTTGGGAGCTCGGCTTGAACAGATGCAACTCAATCATTTCTTTCCTAATTGATGATGCAATTTTTTTCTGACCTAGATTAGTTTCGAAAACAAGAAGAAGAAGAAGAAGAAGAAGGTAGTGATAATAATAATAAGTTTAGAGCATATAGAATGTATTTTTTGGTAAGGAAGTTGGAGGTAAAGATGAATCAGAGAAAGGAAGAGAGATTAGGTAAGAGAAGAAGAAGGTGGAAGGGGGTGGGTACAGAAAAGGGAATTCATTTTCATCAAATTTTTACTGTTTAGAAAGGCAGAAAGTAAAGGGAAGGAGAAAGAGAAAAACCTAAAACACTAGGTGCAGAATCAAAGGAGATTTTGATTGAAGGCCCTAGTCATCAGGTATTCCTCTCCTAATATTTTGAATTTTTAGTCTCATCTCTTAACTCAATTTTAGTTCATTTTGTTTCCTAATAGGGATTTTTTCCTAATTGGGGGTATTTTGTTAAGAGATTCAAGTACTATTTCATTGAAATGAAGCAATACCTTTGTTTGTTAATCATCATAATATTTCTCACTCTTCTCATTTTGATGTTGCTTGATGTCTTATATTTTCCATTTGGTCCCTTGATTTGAAGTAGTACAAATTTTGATGGCAGCCCAAAATTGTAAAATAGGTGCACTTTTTGCTTTGTTTCTATCATGGAAATATCATAGAAAGAATGCATGAAAAACCCAAAATCTAAGGTCTAATTGAAAAAAAAATCCACCCAAAAAAATAATGCAAAAGAAACTCTCATGTTTTGAACACTTTTCAAAATGATGACAAACAAGGCAAGTACATTTTTTTCATAATTCTATTTTTACCTTATATATCGACCACATATATAAATATGTTGTTACAAATTGTTGACAACATATATAATTGTGTTGTTGTAAAATGTTGACAACATGTTTAATAATGTCCCGACTTATTATAAAATGTTGACAATAGAGTTGCCCTGATTTGTTATAAAATGTTGACAACATATGTAATTATGTTGTTAACAACGTATAGAGTTAATTCATATTTCCCCCTACTTTGTGACCCGCTTCTTTTATGGCCCCCTAATTTTTATAAATTCAAATATGACCCATTTTTTTTGTGTAAATATCATAAGTATGCTTCATATATATATATATATATATACATTTTTTTTTTCAAAATAAAATTATTTCCCAAAAAAGAAATTCCACCTCACATATCTCTCCACTTCACCTCTCTCTCTCCAACTCACTCTCTCCAACTCACTCCTCTTTTTCCCCAACTCATTTTTTCTTCTCCGACGAAGGTCGCCGACCGGCGACCTAAACACTTAAAAAAACCATCTCATCTCTCTCTCTCTAAACACCCCGACGAAGGGTTTTTCATTCGCCGGAGTCATGAACAGACCAGATCGGTGTGTTAAAAAACAGACCGACTCCGACGAACGGAAGTGTTTAGAGAGAGAGAGATGAGAGGTTTTTTTTAGTGTTTAGGTCGCCAGTCGGAAAAATTTTCGACCGACGACCTTCGTCGGAGAAGATAAAAGTGAGTTGGAGAGAGAGAGAGAGCGAGAGAGAGAGAGCGAGAGAGAGAGAGAGCGAGAGAGAGAGAGAGAGAGAGCGAGAGAGAGGTGAGGTGGAGAGATATGTGAGGTGTAAGTGAGGTGGAATTTCTTTTTTGGAAATAATTTTATTTTGAAAAAACATATATAGGAAGGGTACTTATGACATTTACACAAAAAAAAAGGTCATATTTCGAATTTATGAAAAATAGGGGGCCGTAAAGGAAGCTGGTGACAAAGTACGGGGCCAAATAAGAATTAACTCCAACATATATAATGCATTAGTCAAAATTTTATTTGTCTGTTAATGGGGTTGTCAAATACGAAGGATAATATGCATAATATTTTAATTTTTGCAAAAGACAAATAAAAAAAATGTTTTAGTCTAAATGTTTTTGCCAAAAACAAAACAAAAAATGCGAAAACCATTTCTTTCTTCACAAGACAAATCGAAAAATGTTTTAGCCAAAATGTTTGTGTCTGTTTGTGTCTGTCAAATGCAAAAGACAAAATTCGAAACATTTTTGCAAAATAATTTTTGAGTATAAACGAATTTGTTCAGAAATTTACAAAATTGTTGAGAGCAAATTGAGATTTGTTTAGAGATTTTCAAAAAGGTTTTTCATGTTGATTTGGAAGGGAAATTTTATTTCAGGAGTAAATTGTATTTTTACAAAATAAGTTTTTTTACAATATTATTCAGGTTTGAGCCTAATTTCCTATTATCTCCTAAATTTTGAATTTTATAATCCCTATATCATACTAGATGTGAAGGTAGATGATAAATTTGCGAATTCATGTTCAATGGATGATTAAATGACATTGTTGTCCTAGAAAATACGTTTTTACTAATGTGTACTACCCACAAATTTTAGGAAATAGGACAGTCCCAAATGGTCTACTTTTAAATTTTAGTAAGTGAAAAAAAACAAGTTCAAGTTATATATTGTTCGGCTAAAAATCTCACATTTGTATTTTAATTGGTTTAAAACTTAAATATTTGTATTCTCTTTGTTTAAAAGTTTAATATTTTTTGTAATACTTTTGCATTCTTCTTCGCAAAGAGTTGCAAATTTCTTGCAATCAATTACAAATTTTTCTACAAATTCCTTGCAATTAGTTGTAAATATGAAAAATACCAAAGGAGTTAACGACAAGAAAAAATTGAGTGAAATTTGATAGGAAAATTTGACCGAATTTTTACAAAATATTACCCGAAGACCTTCCGTGGAAAAAGAATAGAATAGTTATATTAAACGTCACGAACAACATCAACAGACCCATTCCGTTTCAGGGCGCGACAAAGGTCATTAACCAGATTACCCTACTTACATTGCTTGAAGCATTCGGACATCAGAGTATACAATCAGTGCAGCTTAATCTCTTCTATATTTATCAGTCGGTCCCATCCCTCTTTGGACATGAAGCATCCCTCACTCTTGGCTTCTCTACATGTTATACTAGTCAAATGTCATTATAGTAAAATATGAAAAATTGAAAACTTGAAAAAAAATATTTACGTGGAGAAACAAAGAAGCGCCAAAGATAATTAACAACGGAACGATAGTAACAAGATCGATGAGCTAGTAGTCCTGTTAGCCGATTTAACCTTGATACGCCACTTGTTTTTTTCTGTTAAAAGACACACCACTTGTTTCTCCTCGTGGATGTCCATTCGTGTTCCATAGTTTAAAGTTTTATTTTAGTGGAGAATATTTTGGTACAATCATTATCTGTGGCATGTGAAAATTTAGAGTATGTTATTATTCTATTAGCAGACACACATGTGGGTATCGGGTCACCATAAGCGCTTGGGTGTTACTATATAATACCTCATTGGCAATCACTAACAATAATATTAAATAGCCCAAAGTGTGAGCTTTTGCTTTATCCATTATATAACTTATCCATCCCTTAAACACGTTTTTGATTAGACAAATCATTTTCTTTTGAAAAAAGAGCACAATTAAGCACCAAAACCAATAGGGTGAGTACATTTTATAGATTAGTGGTGTTTGTCTTACTTTTTTTTTTTTGATGAGATTAGTGGTGTTTGTCTTACTGAAAAGCCATATACATTGCCTATTTATTTTTGTCACTTCTATAAGACTAAATCCACGTACAAAAATTCTTTTAGATAATATCATTTTGGATTCATGGCTATTTAGTCCCTACATCTGGCCAACTCATCTATTTGACTCCCGTGACTAATAGATGGTATAACTCGTTTATTTTTCCTCTTTAATTTTAAGCCTGCCAGGATGCCACAATTTTGAAAAGAATAATAATTATCATTCTGTTAACATCGATTAATGACTATTTTGTTTCTTTTTTTATTCTCCATTATTGGAGGCATGCGACTTTTCTTAAGCACAACGTTAATAGAATGACTAGTTTATTTCTTCCTTTTTCCTTAACGGATGAGAGATTGGGAGGAAAAAAAAAAGAGAAAAAGGATAATAGAGAAAACTCATAACTAGATAAGAGAAGGGTAAATATGAAAAGAAGGAAAATAAAATTGACTGTTTTTGGCCTTTTGCTTTAGTTACTAAAGAGTGGGCCACACGAATACACGATGTACTGGTAAGACTAGAAGGAGAGGTAGAGAGGAGTCAAAAAGCGAATCGGTCACGTTTGGGTCCAAATATAAACTAACCAATAACTTTTTGTCCTATAGGCATGATCCTTTTCTTTGTCGGACCCAATTGCTAGTCAGTTTGTTATCTCCAAATTTATGATTCATATCCTATTTTCTTTTGAGGTTCAAGTACAAGAACTGAGATTATTTCATAATAGCCCAACATGAATTGGTAAATTTTAAATTAATTTCCTACTTATATTGTCACTATAGTTTTAGACCGCATAATATACATGCAGACACAATGACCACATAAGATACTTATAACATGAAGGTACAACAAAAGGAGATTTATTTATTACTAGCAAGAGTTTTGACATCTACGATCTTCCACATAATAGTAATATTTCATTAAGCATCGCAACAACAACCACACATCCATCCAGTTCGAGTTGCTTGGTTGCATCGAAGGTCATTTTCCACATTGTATTTCTTACATTTCTTGAAGCATTTCAGTAAACAATCTCTACAGCTTGAGCCTCTATCCGTTTTAGTTATCCCATTTCCTGTCCCATCCCTCTTTGGGCAAGCATCTTTCTCTACATGTTTCATACGTTCAAGATCAATATTAAGCGCAATTAATTTTATAGCATGCCAGAGTAAAGAAAAAAATATTATATATATATATATTTTTGTTGAGTTATGGTATAAATGGGATGAGTAGCTCAACGAAGAAGACGTAAACAAAGGGGATGAGTTTTAAAATAGCTAGTATTTGGGTGCTTCTGGTAATTCCGTGTTCAATTTAACAAGACTATTAGAAGTAATTTGTTAAACTCTAACTAATTGAGTTTTCTTAACTGATCATTTTTTTTGTTGAAAGATTCTTCACTGATTGTACCAAACTAAAAGAAAAGAAAAATATCTTATCACGCTTAATATTCAAATAACCAAGAATAATATATACTCACGAGAAAAAGCAGATCCGAAAATCAATACCAAAAGAAAAGCAACAATGAGAAGTGATGAATTCTTTGCCATTTCTCTTTAGATTTCTCACTACAAAAATACTCTTTCTTGCTACTTAGTTTGATGTATTTTTTCTTCAAGGAAGTGTTCTCAATTTATAGCATCCACAATGGAAGCCTATCTCAATAGTTCCATATGACCACATCCCACTTGTTTGTTTGTCATACATATGGTGTGTACCACGTGAAGTATTCATTCCAATGTAACAAACAAACATTATTATGAGGATAGGGTATGATACTATACTATATAGTTTGGTCAAAATAGGCGGTTTACTAAATAAAGAATGCAAAGACAACCCCTTTAAATAATAGTATTAATTGTAGTATGACATTACATATGTTTTTTTCTTTGAGCTTTTTGTCTTTTCACTTTTATAAGCTTCTCGTTAGTTCTAAGTTTTAACTGAGTTAGAAAGAAATATCATTTGAAAACTTATGTATTTATATCACTCTAAAAAGCTTAATGCTGACTAAAATAATTTTTCATCTTTTTCAGAAAAGTCTGATTTGAACATCGTCTCTAATATTACACCGACGAAAAGGCCTTCACCAAAATCCAAAAGATTATTAGGCTTTTGTCTCTTGTTGGGATGATACATTCAAATTTGTTTCATGTAATTTATATATTTAATGAAGAAAGTAATTTAAGAGACTTGTGTCACAAACACCTCATCATCTAGGATTGTTTACGATAATCAGAGTTTTTATATGTAATTTGTAAATGCCCTGGTGTAGTAGTGTGTATACCAGTATATCTATATTGGCCTCTGCCGAAGATTTTAGGTAGCTTGATAGTTTGAATTTGTGATGGACATATGTTGTAAATAATTAATTTAGTCTTGGAGTGGCGGTATAAGAGCCCATTATCGATATCATGGTCTCAAGGTTTTCAAATTTGAGTCTTGCATTGGAGATGCTCTATTTACTTTCCTTTGAGTCTCAAAAATTAAAGTGGTAAAACTTAATTGCTGCAATAGGATATGTTTAATCTCCCATGTGTATAGAGAAGCCTAAAACAAAATCATTAAAAATATGGGAGCTCCAAATTGGAATTCCTTCGTGGGACGTATTAGACGCCCTTAGTAACATGATCGAAATTATAGTGTTATTGGTGTAGATTTCAAAATGTATAGGTGATAATGTGATATATATATATATATATATATATATATATATATATATACTAGGGTATATCCCGTGCCCTAAGGCACGGACGACACTTGTATCAATCAAATGTTACGAAATTTATTATTATATTTTATTGAGAGATTTTTATTAGTTATTATTTTTTTGTAATACTTTTTTGTTTCTTTTCTCTTAAATTAGTTATTATTTTATTGAGAGAGAGAGATTTTAATTTCCTTTTTTAACCCTTGAAATTTATTTTGTTTCTTTTTTTCTTAAATAAGTTATTTTATTTCTAAAAAGGAAAGGATTATTGTTTTTTAAATAGGTAACTTTATTTCTACGAAGGACTATATTTTAAATTTTGAGAAGGGCTTCTAGACAATATGCATAATTAAATAAGGATGTTTGTCCCAGTCATCGTTTTCCCTTCTGTTTTATATAATAGAATATATATATATATATATGTATATGAATCAAAACTAATAGTGAAAACTTAATCAAAGACAAAGGTAGAAAATTTGCTAGCTTAGTTGATTGGGCAAAGAAAAAAACCAAGAACCAAAGTTACATTTTAATCAGTTTGATACAACCACGATTACATCAAACATTTTTAGGAAGTAGACATGATCGTGTTCAACAGTAAAATATAAGTTGCCCCAATGAAAATAACTATTGACAAAAATAACCTAATGTCGAACGATCTTATTATGTAAAGACACGAGAAACTCCAACATCCAGAATCTTCGATAATATATTATCAAGCATCACAACAACAACCACAAATCCATTCAGTTTGAGTGACTTGAGCACATCGAAGATCGTTAACGAGATTTCCCCTCTTACATTGTTGCTTAAAGCATTTTTGTATACAGTCTGTGCAGCTGTTTCCTCTGCCTTTCTTGGCTATTCCATATCCAGTCCCGTCCCTCTTTGGACATGCATCTGAACTCTCTTTCGGGTTCTCTATATGTTTCGTATGATAAAAAAAAGATATCAATAAAAATTCAGAAAATATAAATAAATAAAAACCTAGCTAAACTGAAAATATATACTTACGGGAAGAAGCAGATCCAATAATCAACGCGAGGAGAAAAACAACAACGAAGATGGATGAACTCTTAGCCATTATCTCCTAAATATTTATGTTTCTCTTTTGATTTCTTTGAGTTTGGTACTTTGGTGTATGAAGATATCTTTAAAAACTATTCTCAATTTATAGCACAAATTTAGTTCATTTGGTTGAGTCAAAATAGGCGGTTCAGTGAATAAAGAATGCAAAGACAACCAAGTATTCATTTGAAGACAATTCATTTGATTTTTTTCTTTGAGCTATTTGTTGTTTATAATTTTGTCACTAGCTAGTGTTAATGAGCTAGAAAGAAAATATCAGTTGGAAAGTGATGCATTTATTCTACTCTATAAAACTTAATAGTGACTATACATTTCATACTATTTTAAGATTAGTAATTAGAAGGGGAAGACAATTTTTTGGCAAAAAATTGCTTTCTAGCTACTTAGATTGTGTTTGATGTGTAGATTTCAATATATATATATGTATGAATCAAAATTAGTGATGGAAACTTAGTGAATCAAAGATAAAGGTAGAGAAAATAACCAAAGCTTCATTTAATCAATTTGATACAACCACAGTTACATCATACATTTAGGAAGTACATCTTGTTCAACACCAAAAGCAGGACAAAATTGACCAAATATCTAACCATCTTATTAATGAAAGACACGAGTAACTTCAACTTTCGGGAATCTTCGCCACAATATGTTATCAAGCATCGCAACAACAACCGCAAATCCATTCAGTTTGAGTGACTTGAGCGCATCGAAGATCGTTAATAGGGTTTCCCCTCTTACATTGTTGTTTGAAGCATTTGAGTATACAATCTGTGCAGCTGTTTCCTCTACCTTTCTTGCCGATTCCATATCCAGTCCCATCTCTCTTTGGACACGCATCTGAACTCACTTTCGGTTTCTCTATACATGTTTCATATGTTAAAAATAAGTATTATTAACTATTCGGAAATATAAATAAATAAAAAATCTAGCTAAATTGAGAAATATATACTTACGAGAAGAAGCAGATCCAATAATCAACACCAAGAGAAGAACAACAACGAAGATTGATGAACTCTTAGCCATTATCGCCTAAATATTATGTATCTCTTTTGATTTCTTTGAGAGTGGTACTTTGGTAGTTTGGTGGATGAAGATTTCTTCGAGAACTATTCTCAATTTATAGCATGAACAAAGATCATAATATTAATAAATAAATAGCCCACTTGTTTCTCATAATAGGTGTTATTTTAACTTTTTTATATTTGTTTAAACAGATTGATACATGAATCCTTAACAAAAAAAAAAAGATTGATACATGAATAACATGTGATAAATTCAGAGTTTTTTGTTTTTTTAACTTCATGGACCTGACAACCCACGCCCACACCATAACCTACTGTTAATTTTATTTTGGCCCCCTAAAGGTGACCAATTCACCAAAATAGCCCCTAAAAGATGACCAGCTTCTAAAATAGCCCCCTGAATCATTTTTCCGTCCATTTAACTGTCAAATATTAACGTTTCTTTTTTCGTTTTTTTACCCTTCTGACGTCCAATATTTTTGTTCCAAAAACATCAATGATTAATTTTATCAATTTATTACTAACTTTGTTGTTTCTCTTAACTTAATTTTCTTTATTTCTAACGAATTATTTTCCAAATTTTCAATTATCAAGTCTTTCATTTCTTGTTTCTCCAAATCTTCAATATCAAGTCTTCAACATCTCTTACTACATCTTCAATATTTACCTCATCTTTATCATCATCATCTTCGACATTTTTTTTAGTTTTTTTTTACTAAATCATTTTTTCTAAATTATTTTATTTCTCATAAATAACCACTACTTTAAGATGGATCAGATTTGGGTGAAGAAAAGGTAAAGATTTATTGCTTCAAAACTCTAATCTATAAAAAAAAAAGTACAGAGAATCAAAAGAAAAAAAAAATTAATCTAGAGAGAAAGTATAGAGAAGCAAATGGGTTCATCTCTATAGAGAAATTACAAAGAAGCAAAAAAAATAACTCAAGAGAGACTATAGAGAAGCAAATGGGTTCATCTCTAGAGATGATGATGATGAAGATAAAAATACATGTTGAAGATGAAGAAGATGATGATGGTCATGAAGGTAGAGAGATAGATTACAACGAAGCAAAAAAACTAATCTAAAGAGAAAGTGCCGAGAAACAAATGGGTTCATCTTTAGAGATGATGATGGTGTGATGATGATGATGATAATGATGATAATGACGATGAAGATACAAGTAAATGTTGAAGATGATGATGGTGATGAAGGTAGAGAGAGAAAGTACAGAGAAGCAAAAAGAAAAAACTAATTCAGAGAAAGTATAGAGAAGCAAATGGGTTCATCTCTAGAGACAATGATGATGATGATGAAAATAAAAAAGAAATGTTCAAGATGATGAAGGTGGTGAGAAGATGTTGAAGATAATGGAATAGATGAAAAAATTAATTAGGGAGAAAAAAAATTAAATTGTTGAGAGAAAATAGGAACTTAATAATGAATGACATGATTTATGATTAATTATCATGAAACCATAAATATTGGAAATATGTCGGAAGGGTAAAATTGGTAATGAAAAAGAAAAAAATTAGTTTCTAACGATTAGAGAGAAAAATGATTTAGGGGGCTATTTTGGAAGTTGGTCTTTTTTTGGTGGTCATTTCGGTGAGCTGGTTATTTTTAGGGGGTTAAAATAGAATTAACTATGTTAGTTACGTTAGTCCATGTGAAATTGGCGGGTCAACTTAATTAGGGTAGGGTTGAAAGAGTTTAGGTTAGGGTTACATTTTTTGCTTAGTGAACCATGTTAGCTCATCCCATTAGCAACAACTACGAAGGTATGAACTTTGCGGACCAGTAATTGTGCATCATTTCTAAAAAAATGATGGAAAAAGTATTTTTTTTCTTTCTCTAAATTCTGATCTGAACCTGATCTCTCTAAAATTACACCGATTAAAAGGACATCACCAAAATCCAAAAGATTATTGGGCTTATTTTCTTGTTGTTGTTTAGGACGATAGATATAAATTTGTTTTATATAGCTTTCATATTTAATGAAAAATGTAATCTGTGTTCTCGTGTCAGGAACACCTCATCTAGGATTGTTTCCAATAATAAGAGTTTTAGTATACTCCTACTAGTTACTACCTAGTGTAGTGGTTTGAGGAGATAAAAGAAAGAGGAAGAAGGAAGAAAATAGAGAAAGAAGAAGGAATTATTTTTTTTTTAAAAGATTGAAGGTCGCCAGAAAATTAGCCCGTCCGTGACCTTCGTCGAAGAAGATAATGAAGTGGCGAGAGAGATGAAGTGAGGAAAAAGATGATGAAATGGAGGAGAGAGGGAGAAATGAGGTGGATTTAATTTTTTATTTTTTAGGAATTAATTTCTTTTTTGGCCCCTAAAGATAATTCCGGAAAGAGATGAAGTTTTTTGTCCTTCTGGACCAAAACGAACTGACAGACATTTATGAAAGCCAAAACTATGAGTTGGTAACAAATTGAGGGCCAAAGTCGCACTTTAATCCATTTGGTACGACCACAATTACATCAAACATTTAGGAAGTACACGTGGTCTTATTCAATTCAATTAAAAACATATTTTGCCCCGATCAAACGGATGACAAAAATGACGAAATGTCGAGCGACCTTATTATTTAAAGACACGAGGAATTTGTACAATATATATTATTAAGCATCACAACAACAACCGCACATCCATTCAGTTTGAGTGACTTGAGTGCATCGGAGATCGTTAACGGGGTTTCCCCTCTTACATTGTTGCTTAAAGCATTTGAGTATACAATCTGTGCAGCTGTTTCCCCTACCTATCTTGCCTATTCCATATCCAGTCCCATCTCTCTTTGGACATGCATCTGAACTTACTTTCGATTTCTCTACATATTTCATATAATAAAATGAGTATTAGTGAAAAAATAGGAAAAATTAGATGAATATTAACCTAGCTAAATTGAGTAATTTGCACTTACGCGAAGAAGCAGATCCAATAATCAACAACACGAGAAGAGCAACAACGAAGATGGATGAACTTTTAGCCATTATCACTGAAAATTTATGTTTCTCTTTTGATTTCTTTGAGTTTAGTACTTGGGTGGATGATGAATCCTTCATGGAGTATTCTGAATTTATAGCATGAAACTAAGATCATTTGATTAATAAATTAATAACCCACTTTCTCCTAAAGCGTGTAATTTCAGTTTTTATAGTATTTGTTTCGGTGCAGAATATTTTGATTATTACATGAATAACATGTGAGAAACAAAAAAGGTTTTTATTTATTTTATTCCACCGATCTGACAGCCCACACCGACGTTTAAGGTCGCATATCTGTCAATTGAAGCGTGTTATTGTGAGAATAGTCTATTAATTCTGAATTAGATGACCACACACTTAACTGTTATTTATAAACTTTTTTCATTCTCTCTACTATTCCTATATAACAAATTTTACCACCTAAAACAGATCCATTAATTAGACAAAAGAAATTGGTAGATACCATTTGGAATTACTTTGTTGAATGTATTAGAAGTCCTAGTTTGACAGTGATCAAAATTAGGGATATTACATCTATGCGTACTTTTTTCTTTATTTGAATTTGTGAAAGGGCAAAGGGCCTGACCCGAACAAAGAATATTAAATCAAACAAATAACTCTCCCAACTAAGAAACTAGAATAAAAGAGAAACTCTAACAATCAAGAAATTAAGAATGTCGCACTCTAAGGACACCACTTTTATCATCCTGCACAATCTTCTCTAACTCAGCTAATAATGTGCTCAATCTCATTTCTCTATAGCCTGATATTGGTTTCATCTTTGATAGAAAATCTGTTGTCTGGTTTATTTCGCGATAGACATGAGAAAAAAACATTTTTCCAATTGCGACATTAATTCCTGAATTTCACGAACAGTTCTGACTATCTGCCACGATGGACTCTTACCCTCCGTTGTCAATATAGAGACTGCTAGTAAGGAATCAGTTGCAATCCTCACCCTCGTCTGACCCGAAGTAGTTGCTAACTGTAGACCTAGTTTAATCCCTTGCATTTCATGAAACAACACCGACTTCCTCGACGTTTTGGATGTTGCAGCTACAATTGTATCTCTCCAATGGTCTCTTAAGATTGCTCCAAAACCTCCTGAATCAGCATCATAGGCCCCATCGGTATTAATTAGGACCTGATTTATCAATGAGCCAGACCATCTACACGTTTTGGCTGCCTATAACCGAAGTGGGATAGACAAATTCCACCGGTCCATGATTTGTTGAGACCCATTCAGCCCATTGGGCTTCTGGTTCTATGTCAGCAATTTGATTTTGATTTCGCTAACAATCCACCTGAACAGTTCTTGGACTGGCCTGACCTTCCCTCGAAACACTCGGTTATTTCGCTCAGATCATATATGATATATGAACCCGCAAAAAACTAGACCTCCGAGTCTGCCTAGTATTGAATTACCGTGAAATGGGGTGATACACCAATTTGTTTCACAACCAACGACCTGTGTGATTCCTGCTAATACCGAGTAGGGCTAGCAAATCTGACTAGATTTTTAATGAATACGAGCACTGGGAAAAGATATGTTCATCCGTTTTCGGTTCTCTGTGACATAATGGACAGATTTCATCGATGTTAAGACCCCAACCCCTCAGCTTAATTTTTGTCTTTAAACCCCGTTTCAGCGCGATCCAGACAATAAAAGAGTGTTTGGGAATCCCCTCCAGGCACTAAATAAGTTTCCACCACTCTACTTGCCTCCCTTTCCTCCGAATAAAATTACAAGTATCCTTCACCGTGTAGTCGCCTGAGGTAGTAATCTTCCAAACCACCGTATCCTCATCCAAACCCTCTACTTCAATCCAATTTAGGTTATTAAATACTTCACCGAATGCATACCTATTCTGTTCTGAGAAAAAAACCACTGTCCATTTAAAAGAAAATCTAAAACCCGTGCATCCTCCCTCATACTTGAATCAAGAGTTCGGTTAGAGTTGAAAGAGTCAATCATGGACCCCATGGGATTCCAAGGATCACTCCAAAAGAATATATGCATCATCCTTTATAAGATATTGAACCATACCTTTTGCTAAGGGGTGCTTCTAAAGGCACCGCGCCAAAAGGCTGTTAGTATCCAACTCTATTAGCACCAGGCCCAACTGCTCCTTTCTCTGTTAGCACCGTCCAACTATGTAGGCACCGGTCAAAGTGGAGAGTTAACCCTAATTCCTGCATCCATCTCTCACAAAATCTGAAAATTGAGGAAGAGGATTGGGAATGTTCTTGGGATTGAGGTTGGAGATATTTTCTTTTTCAAGATTCAATTATGCTTGGTTGGATTACATTGTCAGATAATGCCCGGAATTGATTATATGGTTATAAACTTTAGCCTAGTTGGTGAGCTTGTGGCTGTGAGTATTGTTTCTTTTGGTGGGTATGAAGATGATGCAGATGCAGGAGATGTTTTGATTTATAGTGGTCAAGGTGGTAACCTATCTAAGAAGAAAGATAATGGCAAAGAAGCACCTGATCAGAAGCTCGAAAGGGGAAATCTTGCATTAGAGAAAAGTTTGCATCCTGGCAACGAGGTTAGAGTTATTCGAGGTTAGGGAAGGATGTTTTGAGCTAAGTGGGAAAATATATATCTATGACGGTTTGTATAAAATTAAAATACAAGAGTCATGGACAGAGAAACACTAAGTAGGTGTTGGTGTTTTCAAATACAAATTGGTAAGAGTACCTCCTGATCAACCCGAAGCTTTCACTTTATGGAAAGCCACTCATCAATGGAGGGGAAAACCGGTGCTTATAGAGAATTCGGGTCAATGGCCAATGAGCTGAGTCAATAATATTTCCGGATGTTAACAGCATTTTGGTTTGGTGCCTTTAGAAGCGCCCTTTGCTAAGTCAGCGTATTCATCGCCCAGAAATTTATTTTCTCCCCTGATAAGATACTTCTTAACCCATCGCACCCAAAGTGTGCTCTTCTCGCTGATGATTTTCCATACATGTCTTAGATTCATAGCAATATTTATGGTTTTGATATCGCAAGCCAAGCCCTCCTTCATTTTCAGGTAAGGCAAGCCATTTTTAGGTAAGCCCACACCCACATTTTAGTGGACTTTTATTATCAGGTTTAGGTCGACCATGCCGAATTGGCGGGTCAGCTTAACTGGGTAATGTTGAAAGAGGAAATGGTTGTTTAGGTCAATATATTATTAATAATAACTAAAAAGACACGTAGCATTTTGTATTAATTAAAAGTTGTCAAAATAATATGGATATTGATACATAAAGTTTAAAATAATATGGATAACTATTATTAAGGTCATTTTCAACTTTTTTTCATTCCCTAAATACCCTTACCAATTTAAATATATTTTCTCACAAGAAAATTAATATCTCCAACCCAGTGCAATTGTTCTCGGTGCCCGAATTCCAGAATTTACTGGAACTCTTCACATATCTTCTAAGTGATCTCCCATTTTAATCTATCTTTTTTCTTCTGTTTTCGTTGTAAATCTTCTGAGTGTTTGTGGGCTTTTCGGTAGAGAACGATTTGGTTGATGGGGGTTTTCTGTAGAAAACTATATGATTGAGCGATCTAGAGAGAGAAAGAGGTTGGTTTCTTATCTATATTTCTTCATGTTATTTCTAGAGATCCTTGCAGCTTATTTCACCCCTTGTGTTTATTTGATGATCTTCATGGGTTATTAATCTTTGTCTTCTTTGATGAAGGAAAATATTGGAATAATAAGATTCAGAATTAATGGGGCACTTGACTTATCCAAGATAGCTGAAATGAGACTTATTAGTCAGATCCTAACCTTTGTATTCTTCAATTCTTCATCTTGAATTTTTCACCTCAAACTATTAGATGAATGGTATGTACTTTTTGACATGAAAACCCCAAATTCGTTCTATGCTACTGTTCAGTGGATGATCATTGGGAATGCATTCATCAATATGTATGGAAAATGTGAGTTTATTGAAGGTGCACAGAAGGTGTTTGATGAATTTCCTATCAGAGATGTGATTTCATGGACTTCAATTTTGGGTTGTTATATTAATTGTGGGTATCCAAGAAAAGCTCTTATGGTTTTGCGTCAAATAGTTTGAAGATCTAATCTCACCAATTTTGGAAGTGTTTATTGTTGAATGGAGATGTGTTAGTTGAATTTCATACGTATTCGGAATCACCCATTACATCTATGCTTTCTTATATGTCAATTCATAAGAATGAGAGTATTTTAGTTACTGGTCATGAAGATGGAGTCGTTTTAGTTCATCGAGTTTGGGAAATTTCAAATGCAGAAGATTGGCATTCACTTTCAATGGCACATTTACGTCCATTTCCTAAGATCGACGAGGGGAAAGAAAGTTCAACAATTACAATCTTGGAAGTTCATCAAGTTGGAAGAATGAAGTATATTCTTTCTTCTGATGTTAGTGGGAGAATACGGGTTCTTCGTGAAAATGAAACGGTGTATGGTTCTGCCACGTCAAAAAGCTGACCCCTTGCATTTATGAAGCAAACACTTCTGTTTTTTTACCGAAACTGGTGCAGGATCATTAGATTTAAGGGGCATGACAATTAGGGAATCTAAATGTGAAGGAATTAACAAATCACTTGTAAAGAATTATGTGATTGACTCGACAGAAAGATCAAAAGATTATGGATTTACAGCATAAGGTGATCTAGTTCTTGTAGTACTACTAGGGGATATGATGAATTTCAATTGTAGAGTTCGATCTAAAAGGAAATTCGAAATGGACGGGCCTTTAGAGATTCATGCAATTAAGGGATATTTACTTGTTGTGAACCAAGAGAAAGTTTCCGTGTATAACATGTCTTCCCAGCATTATATTAGGGTTGGTGTTCCTCGACCTCTTTTCCTTGCTAGTCTTGGTGAGATTAGATCTTTATTTCTGAATTCACATCTACGGAATGAAAGACTTAAAGGTGAGAATTTGCATGAGATGAGTGAAGTATTTCAAGCAAAGTCGACCACACAATTTCTTTATGAGTTTTATACGATGAATGATGAAATCAATTCCAAACTCAAGATTTTATAGACACGTACTCTTAGTTTATGTTCTCGATTCGCAAATCGAGTTTGCAAGATATGCAACTCAAGATTATATTCTGCAAAGCTTGCAAATCATGTTTGCAATTTATATTTTGCAAGCACAGTTTGCAGTTTACATTATGCAAACACATATTTGCAGATCAGATTGTTGCAAACACGTTTGCATAACAGATTTTTGCAAACACGTTTGCATAACAGATTGTTGCAAACACGTTTGCATAACAGATTGTTGCAAACACGTTTGCAGAAAAACGTGAAGAAAAAAACGTCATTTTTCTGGGTTTTTTTTTTTTGAAAAAAAAGTATTGAAAGTGGATCTTGTTAGAAAGCTAATGATAAATCATTTCTAAATATATAATTTTTATAGAAATCCGACATCTCAAACAAAAATTATATCGATTTAAAGTTTAAAGAAAAATAAAAGAATTTAGTTACACAAAATGACAAAAAGGGGTATTTTAGTATTTGCACACTTTTTGACCTGAATAATAATTTTCAAATGTTTAGTGCTTTTCTACTCATTTTCAATATTATTTTGACCTTTCTAGTAATTACCTCATCAAAAGAGTTAGGTTAGGCGGTTAGGGTCTCATATCCGTCAATTGAATCGAATAGCTTATTGGTTTTGAATTGGATGACAACACACTTAACCGTTATCAATAAACCTTCTTCAATCTCTCTACTATTTACCTATATAACAAGTTTGACCATCTAAAACAGATCCATTAATTGGACAAAAAAATATTGGGAGATACCATTTGGAATTTACTTTGTTGAATGTATTAGAAGTCCTAGTTTGACAGTGATCAAAATTAGGGATATTTTATCTATACATACATTCGGGGTTGACTTGGTCAATTTTTTTGATTGAGATAAATTTCATTCACCACTAAATTAATATTGGTGACAGCATCCCGAAATCATATAATGTTCTTCTCTAAGATCATGTTCAAATTATTGACGTCTTTTTATTGATGTTTTAGTGGTGAAAATCATAGAAAAATAAGGAACTTCACTTTCTTATTTTGATCCAAATAAAAATATAAAGACTGGAGAATCATCCACTAAAAGAAGTATAGTAACATCTCATGAAACTTCGTTTTAAATTGTTCTTTCAATAAAAGTTGTATTATTATTGAAAATTAACAATTTCATAAAGGTGATCTACCGGAGGTACCATAAGTCGCACGAGCTACTGATATGTAATGGACCATATCGATTTTATCTTACCGACGTAAAACTCATCAAAATTCTCTTTAACTGTTGTTCTCCGTTATTTAGCAGTAGGACTATACCGGTCGCTTATGTTACACATCTGTCTCATCTTTCTGACAGTTTGACTATAGTAACGGTTTCATCTTTTCGACGAAAATTTATCAAAATTCTCTACGAATGTTCCTCTTTGTTATCTGTCGGTATGACTGCAAGTCTGCAACGATGGCTTATGTTACGCATGGGGTTCATCTTTACAATTGTTTGAGTATAGAATTGGTTTTACCTTAACAACGGAAACTGATCAAGACATTTGACCAACATGTGTGTATCCGAAAAAGTGTATTAGGGTAAATATAGGTTTAAGTGTGAATCACCATGAGCGTATCAGTTAGAAACAATAAGTGTATATAACATTTCCCGGTGTAGATGTCAGTAGGGAAATTTTAAAACGCATCTTGTCAGTGTTGGAGGCCTCTCCTTCACTCACAAACTATCTCACAAGTTAGCCTTGAGGGAGGTGCCTATAACAATTACATAAGGCGCGTTTGAAATTCCTCATTTCGATATGTGTATTTCATATATATGTATACGAATCAAATCAACAATATGGGACTTAAGTGTCATTTGTTTTTTTCCAATCTGAATTAGTTTTATGTATAATTTTAGTTGGTTTGCATATTTTTTATCTTTAGATCTTGAACCAAATATTTGTACAATATGCATATATTTTCAGCTTATAAAACAAGTTTAAATTTGATTAAAAAAAAGTTATTTGAACATATTAATTTATTAGATAAGTGAACACATACAAATACTCAAATTATACATGTAATGTACAACTAAATTGGTCAAAATTTCAGATTCAGACTTAAGAAAAAATTAACAGTACCGTAGTAAATCAAAGATGAAGGAAGAAGAAAAAGAACCAGAGCTGCAATTCATCAGTTTGATACAACCAAAATCACATCAAACATATAGGAAGTACACATAATTTGTTCAACCTAAAAACATAAGTTGCACTAACCAAAACGGTGACAAATATGACCAAATGTTGAACGACCTTATTACTTAAAGACACGAGAAATTTCAGCTTTCAGAATGTTCGACAATATATGACTAAGCATCGCAACAACAACCGCAAATCCATTCAGTTTGAGTGACTTGAGCGCATCGAAGATCGTTAATAGGGTTTCCCCTCTTACATTGTTGCTTGAAGCATTTGAGTATACAATCTGTGCAGCTGTTTCCTCTACCCTTCTTGCCTATTCCGTATCCAGTTCCATCTCTCTTTGGACATGCATCTGAACTCCCTCCCGTTTTCTCTATATGGTTCATAAGTCAAAATATAAGTATTACGTAGTAAAAAGTCGGAAAAATAAATAAACTTTAACCTTAGCTAAACGAAGAAATATGTAATGTATTCTTACGAGAAGAAGCAGCTCCAATAATCAACAGCAGAAGAAGAGCAACAACGAAGATGGATGAACTCTTAGCCATTATCACTCAAGTATTTGTGTTTCTCTTTTGATATCTTTGATTTTGGTACTTGGGTGGATGATAAATCCTTCATGAAGTATTCTCAATTTATAGCATGAACCAAAAAGTTCATTTGATTAATAAATTAATAACCCACTTGCTCCTAAAGCGTGTCCTTTTACCATTTTATATTTGTTTTGGCAAAGAATATTTTGATTATTACATGAATAACATGTGAGTAATTCAGAAGTTTTTATTCTTTTATTTCATCCATCAGACAGCCCACACCCACAACTTACTGTATTTTATTATATATTAATCAGGTTAAGATCGATTGTGCCAGCGGGTTCGCTTAAGTGGGTAGGGTTGAAGGAGTTAGGTTAGGGTCTGAGTCACATTCTTGCCAAGTGAATTTTGTTATCTGTAAACCACTTCTGAGTTTTTATCTTCATCTTCTACCTTTGTAGACAACCTTTCAGGGTTGTATAAAGTTAGGGAGCCTTTAATGGCGAGGCGCTGCCATTCTAGTGGTGCCTTTAAAACTTTCTACATGTTAAACAAGTTTAAGAAGAGTGTTAAAAAACAAGGCTAATGATTATAACACTCAAGAGTGTATGTTAATTACACAAGCGTGACAATGTTAATTACATAACACAAATGATTAAGCCATACAATATAAGAAACATAATCTTTTCTTTCGAACACAAATAGCCACCAATTTATAAAATAAAAAGATCACTCGACGAAAAGAACGAAATGACTTTTGATGCATCCGAATATGAGATGCACCTAAATTCTTCTTCGATTCCACATACACACAACACCTTCAGACCGTATAATAGGATCGCAGGGATCACAAACACACAACAGCTGTTAAATAGTTCGTTAGGAATAAGATGCAACCTGCTTTCTCAAACGTGGTTACATGTTTGTCTGCTTAGCATCGGCAGCTCTACAACAGCAACAACTTGTTTTATAGTTTGGTTTGAGCGATGATTCCCTTGGTGGAACCATATAGAGGTTGTGACCTCCTGAAGGCGAAAATGTCATGGATTCTAACAGATTGGGGTGGGCGGTGTTCATTTATAGCCGCATTATATTCAGCAGAATGAAGTCCTCCATATACTTGTACTGTTAGCGTCCTTTTAGAAGGTGCACCGACTTTGATATATTCCGTGAAGAAATTTATTAGTTCTTGTTGTGTTAGATTCTTCAACGCTTCAATCTGTTCACATTAAATCCAGATAATGTTAGAAAATTTTCGAAAATGGAGTTTTCATGGACTAACTACATTAGCAGAAATGAAACTATTTGATTTCACAAGTCACTCGGTACGCATGTGATGCTACTAAAAGACTTCCAAGACATACATAAACAAACATAAAGGGAGAGTTTGGAAGCAGAACTACTTCATCCAAAGGATAGAGGTCAGAAGCAATTTCACAAAACATTTTTGCGGGTTAAGAGGGAAACAAGTACTCTACCGTACATATAAATGAAGGCATTACTGATAGTAAGAATTGAGAGAGTTTAGATAATGGATGAGTTGTGGGAGTGAGGGTAAGGAGGAGACCGAGGATCATGTGGGGGTGGTAAATGTGGGGTGAAAAGCGGGTGGTTCCTATATGATGATGAACAACGAGGACGAGGAGCACCCAGATTTTATATGGACATGTGTTTATATTACGTCTCATATTATAGAATAGGTCATTTACTTTTATACATAATAAAGTAATAAACTAGTCAGAAACTAAACTATAGTATATAAATGATATATTATAGTATGGCAGAAAATAGTTATTTGAGTGTCCGAAAACTAAACTTTATTATGGTCACTCAACTAGGTGTTACATGAGGTAGGGTATCCAAAATATATATAACATATAATTGTGGCTGTGGTGGTGATGGTGATGACATTTTGTGGTCATAATGAATCATCCTGCTTAATGTGCAAGAAACAAATCAATCACTTCAATAGCTCCTCTAAATAGCCTAACAACGAAAGTATAAAACTAACAAAGAATCGTCGCAATTATCATAAATGTATTAATTTACTCTAGCAGTCTAGCACTCTAGCTCTAGCTAAGTGGTAAAGGTGGTGAAAAATATAGTGGTAGCGCACGGTGGCTCACTGGCAGGTGATGGACGGATGATAGTGGTCGTGGTCACAGAGATGGGAAGTTCCTCCAACACTACGTAGTTTCTTGATTACAGTATTAACAGATAAAAGAAAAGAATGCTCTTACCTCTGAATCTATTCGATCGAACTTGAAAGTACCATCAACAATTTCTTGCCAGTAAAATGAAGTTTCTTCCATTAAATTTTTGAACTTCTCAAGCTTCATATCAACCAGCGCATTTACATTGCTCTGTAAAGAATCACAAAAATGTCTGAATTCACATAATTTAGGCAAAGAGTTCACGTCTAATACAATGGCAAATTACAAAATTCATTAACAATAGTTATATTCTTTGCATTTTAAGATGTATGCTTTTCAAACCCCCTTCATGAGAAAGTAAGCTAACAAAATCGCAAAAAACATTTGCGGAAATGTCTACAATATCAACTTAACAAAGCTCCACGTATTAATCACCAACTCCACAATAACCAGTATTAAAAGACATTTGGAGCTCTAGAGCTATACATAGTAAGTTAATGTATTTGAGTTTAATTTCGTTGACCACCATTTTACGTTGTTTGAAAAGCCCCATATTCTGATTGTAAGGGAATTACAATTATCTTATATTGTCTGCAACAACGGTGGGGTTTACTCTTCAAGCCCCCACCCACCCAGCAGTCTCAAGATCGTGTGGTCATGACCCACAGAAATATGGGTGAGCAAGATCACACTTTGAAGGGTCTAAGAGTGTGATACAATTACTTTTCCTAGTTCTCAAAAAAAAAAAAAAAAAAAAAAAAAAAAAATTACTTTTCCTACATGCTAAATATGGGTTTTCCTTGAACAGAACAAACAAAGCAAGATTGTCTTACCTTGAATTCATCCAGTGACATCTCACGAAGTTTATTCTCAAACTCCGTGAGAAATGCTTCTACTCTCAAATAAACGTGACCTGGATCCTGGCAAGATCAACACATACAACTTGTTAGTTAAGTGAAACCTAACAATAGCCCCCTGGAGAAATATTCTAGGTACCTTCGCAGTAGATTGGACGACAAATTGTAAGCCTCGAATCCCATAATCATCCCTACATGTGGAGAAACATGGAAATCTTAAACAAAGATAAAGATGGTATTGCAGAAGGAGAAGTAAAAAAGATAAAACCATTTTTGTATACCTCCGCGAAAGCCAAGTTATGTATCCAAGTTGCTCAACTGTGCGAAGCTGGTGGAAAGCTGGTTGCTTTGCAATGAGAGCGAAGAGCTGAAGTTTCACATTTAACATCAACTCATACTGGTGAACCTAAAATACAACCAAAAGATTAGGCATCATCTACAGTCATTATAAACAAGGGAACTACGAAAAGTACCGTAGAAATCATTGGACAGCGAGAGGACGAGAACTGGAGTTCAAATGCAACAATGGAGTTGTTTCAAACCTTAATTAATGTATCATTAACTTGATATCCAGGATATCTATTAGCCTTAGAACTCTTTCTAGACATGAGGTTAAAGAGCAAGTTATGACTTATGACCTCCTAAGTACATTCCTAACAGCAACTATGAATTTCATAAGAATAGAAACTAATACTAATCTAATAAAGCAATAAATAAACAAATTAAAGTGAAAAATAAACAAGAAAAAGAAACTCTTGAATATTGTGGTTGAGTCCCATAAGAATCCCCACGTACATAATGAATCACATAAATGTAGAATAAGAAATTTAAAATCAGAATCGGGATTTGGGTGCTTGGCTAAAGATAAAGAAACAGGGTATATGTGCAAAAGGAGAACGGGAAGTACAAAAAAAACCAAAGAAACCTCCTTAGATCAGCCCAAAAGGACGCAATCTGGGATAAAAATTGTTGAATATGCTTTAACATATATGCCCTTGAATATAATAGGAATCTATAGAAATTCCACATATAGAGCAAGTCATTGGAGGATACCCAATAAATGGTCAATTAGACAATTTCAGATGGAGTTATATGCGTGCAACATATAGAGATATACATAGAAAAGTGAGTCTTAAGAAGTACCTGAATATAGTGGACTAGGGCAGAATTCTTGTCAGTCTGATTTAAGGCTTCGATAGGATAAAAGTGATTAATCCCCTTTGCAAGATTGACGATTCTGTCTGTCACGTACTCAGAAGGAAAAAGAGGTCTTGATATGGGTTTGAGACCCTTGAAGAAAATATCTTCAACATGCTCGATCAATGACTCTGCTTCCTTAGGCTCAATGTTTCCTATTATTAAATCATCAAGTTATAATAAAAACTAGTAAGGACATGAAAACAGATTTGTAATAACTATTCTATAAAGTGATCCGTAGCATGCTAACCTGCTATGTAACACTCCAAAAAGGCTTTTGAGAGCAGACGAGGTATAAAGTTTGTAAGATCAGCAGCTTCAAGATGAGTTAGAACTTCCAGCTCTTCAGTCCAAGGCCAAGCAAGATCCTCAAGAATTAAGGAGCTGTAGTACATAGCCTGCTGATATGGTTGCTGAAATTTGACATTTTCGTATCCCTTTAGTGCATTTTCCTGATTAACAAATAGAGAAAGGAGAACGTCAACAATGCATAAAAGTCATCTCCATATGTATAGTCATCAAGTTGGCTAAAAAAATCCTATCTTAGTCGAACCCTTTGACTTCTAAGTAGTCAAACCCTACGATTTCTAAGTAGTCAAACCCTAGATTTCTAAGTAGTCAAACTTGTAAAAATAACAAAAACTCCAGCAAAAAGAATCAAATCATATTTCCTATAAGAAGCAAGCTTATTAGACATGGATCATGTTGATTAATGCAAGAACTGGTGGTTCCTGCAAAACATACTTCAATTACTTGATAGGCTGTAGCTAACAAATCTTATTACTTCATGCAAAATGATGACTGGGTATGAGTTATCACAAATTTGTAGAGATTAATAATTAGACAGATAATAGTCGATTGCCTAAAAGGTGTCTATGGTGGTCTCAAGAACATTAGTAGGCTAGTCTAACTGCAAAGATCCGTCACACGAAGTTTACTTTCGAAGACATATAGGAAATAACCGAGCAAGAAGTTTATTGAGTTAGTATAAGTTCTTGAGCAAAATCTGTATAAACAAAGTATATTGAGTTAGTATAAGTTCTGGAGTCAATTTATATAAAGTTTAGGTTGCATCTTTCATATTATTAGAATTACCCTAACTGATTATAGTCTAGGGTAAGTGACGGAACAAGGAATCTAAGTTACAGTAATACTATGATAACAGAAGTTTCGATGCAAGCATGATATGTAATTTACCTTAATCACAGAAAACCTGTCTTCTTTTACTCTGAACTCTCGAATCTCCTCAAATACTTTGTCTACTAAGATCCTCATTTTGTGATTATAACCAGTAACTGTCACCTGACAATGAAAATGAACAGAGTAGTGGATATCAAACTAAAGTGGCTTTCAAACAAAAAGATGTGAAGAATTAGAGCACAAACTATATAGAAGGGTTTAAGGCATCAGTTATGACTGGTACATTTTACATTTATAAGTCGTCGCTTCACAAAAGCATAAGTTCTCTGTTAGGTTCTGGTGGAGATAATTATGGAGGTGGGATGGAGTTGGATTTGAAAAACAAATCAAGTGGGAGACGATCGAGGAGAGTTACTGATTAGTTAGTTCTCATTTTGTCTTTGAACCATTGGTTTATGGAATGAGATGAAGATGCAGATGTCAGATTTATGATAAACATATGTCTTGTATATAAACTTATAACTGTACCCCACATGACACGGTGTTCGATTTCTGTTATTGTGTAGGAAACTCGGCCAGCTCGGATTCCAAAATATCTCGTGCAAGTATTGTGGACATAGAAATAACTACAAACTCCTGGAAATGATGGAAGTTCTATGGAAGTTTAACTAGAAAGTTAGCAAACAATCGAAAAAGCATAAAAAGCAACAAACATGTCTAACAACATTCTCGATGCGTAGGAATGATATAAAGGTATGTTGCTTTGCTATACACTCGTATAAGAATGTAAGAGGTTTGTGATGGCGAAAATCAAAATCAATTCAAGTAGGCAAAGCAATTCCTTTCTGAACAGCGAAATTTTTCAGCAAAATGAACATTGATTTCCAACGAAACGTTACGTTCTCATTGTTTTCTACGATATCGGCCGAAACCAATTATAATGTAAACTGAACAGTTGTTTCCGCTGTGACATCACAAGTGACACAGCAATCCCATGTGTTGAATTTCAATCATGTGTACATTAAAGCTGAAATATTTGGTCACTTCAACCGAAACATTTCAAAATAAGACTATGATAGAGAACTAACTTGCATTTAAGTCAACCCCTAAAATAAATCAAAAAGTATGTGTAGGTATAAGATCGTAACCAAGATTCAGAAATTACAAGAAATTACCCGAAACCCAGTAGCAGTATTGCTTATCCCGTAATACAGACCAGCAATCTGAGCATCGTAAGCTGTAAATTATAGAAGATGAGAAAATAAAGTCCAGCTTAGAGCATCGTGCCTTTTGACATAATCAGGGCATGGTGGGTGAGTAGTAGAGGTAGCATTTCCCTTAAAAGAAATGTTAGGGACCAAATCTGCTAATGTCTGTAAAATAGCTACAGCACAATAATAGTTTATCATCCCTTCCTATTTTGGCTCGTTAAACGAAAGAAAGGGGGGAAATTGCTTCAGTGTTAGAAAGTCTTAGAACTGGGATATATTTTCTTTTAACACATTATTTTATGGGGTTCAATGTGCTCTGCTCCTGCTACCTAGACATCAGTAAACATAATACTTTATTGTGTGACAGAGAATACATGCATGATGCATCATTAAGTATCAATGAGATAGGAATTGTCAGAAGATCGATGGACTGACAAAACAAGAGAAAATAATGCTTCTCAGACAATATTCTTAATTAAACTACCAACAGAAGTAAATAACAATATTCTTTAAACTACCAAATTGATTGTTATAATTCTCTCATGTCTCAAATGAGCAACAAAACTATAATTCACATCTTTATAACGTACATTTTGTTTTTTTAGAATATTATCAATTAGCAAATTAAAAAAGGTCATTTAGCACAAGATGTCCAACCCCCATGTTATGTAGGGGATTTCATTTCTCATTAGGTGGTACTGTAAAGAAACAATCTAGGTTTATATCATTACTAATATATATTACTATTCATTAGTCATTACTATTATTTCAGACCGTCTAGTTAGAATATCCTCATAGCCTGACCAATCTACAAAAAAAAATCAACCAACTCAAACATTTGGTTATAAGTTATAAATCAAAGAAGAAAATTTGAACCTTAGTCACTTAGAAGTTGCATCTGAAGCATCAAAGTGGTAACTACTAATTACTGTTAATTTACTTGGTTACTTACTATTCTCTTATTTCATTTTATGTTTACTTTTATTTAATTTTGATAATACTAATATTTTTAGCTCTTTTAAAGACCAAAAACAAGAAAAATTCATTATTGAAACTACAAATTTTGTGCTCTCACCATATTCGTTCAAGTAATCCATTAACAATCGCGTGAAAATATCGGTAAGAACTCCTGCTTCAGGGGTGTAGCTCGCATGTGGACAGTTGAAATCTATCGTAACGTAAGCCTTAGGACTGGAAAACAATGTATCAGGCTTGAACCATAATCTTGAGTATGGTGACTTCCTTAAGATAGATGGAAACTTAGCCTGAATAATGACCCAGTCAACTCAGTACACGTAATCCAACATTTTTAGGAGAAAGGCAAACACAACAAAATGGTATGTTCTGACAATTATTTTACCTTGTCTGGAACATCCTTAAGAGATAAATCAGATGGGACAAAAATGTTTGGTGACGGTAAATGTAGATTTTCATTAGGAGATGCTTCAGTCCATTGCTGCAAAGATAGAAATATTACTGGATGAAGTTCCAGTATAATTCGAAAGACAAAAGCTGGACCAACTTAGCTCGGAAAATCAAAATAAATGCAAATGTCGCAGAACCATAAATAAGTCAGAAGCAAATATATAAATAATTGTATAATGTAACTGTGTAACATATGGTATACCGTATACCATCTAACATCCAACTACAAACCTGTATAATAGAACTATTAATTTTCTGTAGGGAGTATGCAGTTCCGTACCAAGGCTCAACCATGTCCGTCTGTCCTTCAAATTTCTTTGATTCCCAAAAGATTCTGTCAAGCAGTAAAAGGTTCTTATGTAAAAAATTTGAAGGAAGTTTGAATGAACAATGCACCTTAGAAGTTAATCCTTCAGCTGGAAATACCACAAAGTATTTCTCTTTAGAGGAAGATCGAGATTTATATCAAATCCTAACTTAATAAGTTTGTGTTAGCCCATCACCTTTTGCTCAAAAGTAATTATGAGCAACAGGTTCTTTTGCATTTTGGTTGTAATAATTCAAACCGCTTAGAGGGGCGTGCAGAGTCTAGGCTACAGGTCCAAAGCCAAGCATAGTAAGTGACATGACCTTTGGGGTGGGATCATGCCATCATGGAGGAGCATTTGCAATGATCAAATTTATGTACTCGTTGGGCTTGGGTCAAGGTTGTCTCTGTGGGTGGGAAGATGTGATAGACACACATCGCTTAGAGTAGTGTCAGAGCCTGGGTTATAGGTGCTACTTCAAGCTTGGCAAGTGTTGAAGCCGTTTGGGTGGGTTAGTGGAGCCTTTACCATGAACAAAGCCCTGTACCCGACGGGCTAGAGTCTGGGTGGCAAAAGCGGAAACAATATCAATAATTGTTGGGGCTTGGGTCATTACATAAGTAACAAAGAATTGTATCAGGTATTGAGTCACTAGACTATATCTATACTTGTGTCATTGTGTGTGTCTCGTTTCTCAGTAGTGATTTAGAAGTTACAGAATGTAGACATAAAATGGAGCGAGGATCTTTTAGTAGATTGTATAATTTTTACACCACAGGTTTCTTTTTGTACTTGTGTGCCATTACATTCCAATACTATTTCTAGTTTTCAAAGCTACCACTAGTACCTCTTTTGGTCTTCTTGCTCTGGCCTACGACCAAGAGAATGTATAGTTGGGACTCAGATCTAATTACCGTAAGTGTGTGAGATACCAGGTGCTTTATCGAGTTAAATGATGAGCAAGATTTTAATAGGAAGTCAAGTTAGAGTAGTACACTACAAGCAACTCAGGTTGTACTGCTACATAGATAAAATCAAGCTTTGAGGTACATTACTACCTATCAATAAACCCGTACGGATATGAATTATGAAAACACAGCATGTTCGCCTCTGTTTTGATTTATGTTGAACGATTATACATATCAACTAAAGCATGGATTACATCAACAGGATGTAGTAAGCTCAGGATAAGTGGATAACATCAATGAAACCACCACTAGGCCAATAAAACTGCCACTAACGTACATGATAATTACGAAATTACTTGGGCAGGGCATGCTAGTCTAGGTCAACTTAAACTTACGTCACAAAGATGACAAGGAAAATAGAATTTATATCAAACTAGATATCCAGAGATCCCTTTGTTCACCCCAAAATTTCAGCTACAAGTGAAAGATGGTTGCAGAGATCATCAGCAGTTTATCTTACCTAACATATTCTGGAGTGAGCTCATTGAGTACTGCTTGAATAAGAACTGGGTTGAAGTTCGAAGGCAAGGAAGACCCTACTAGCCAATCTTTTGGGGGATACATCTGATAATACATTTTTCAAAATGTTACCAAACAGAACAATTAGTTAATTTGGTAAGTTTACATGTACTTTTAATACAAACAATCAGGAAAGAAAATTTGCTGGCAAGGCAAGAAGAATAAGCCATGTGAATGTGGAGATAACAAACAAAAACGTTTTCCAAAGAGTCAATGGGTTGATACGAACTTTGCAAATTCACATTGTATTTGTATGCTCAGAGACATAATCAAGAATCAAGATAGAAGGACGTGGAGCATTGTCAAGAAAAAATTACTCTGAAGCCAGAAAGCAAACAAAGGAAATGCTAGATCTTCTAAGCTATGAACCTAAGTTGAACATATTCATCAATTGAAGAATTTAAAAGATCAAGACTTTACCTCCATGCTTGATGCAAGTCCAACCACATAACTGATAGGAGGAACTTTGTCTTGAAAATGGAACCCCGTTTCACTAATAGCCGAAAGCTTGGCAAATAAAATAAATCATTTTAAAAAGTCTTAAAAGCAACAACTAGGGAGGCCGCAACCACAGATATACAATGTTACAAAAAGGCTGACTTGCCAAAATTAAATAACATACAATCTTCATGGAAATCATTAGTATCCAAATCCTGTTACATAAGAGCCATATCGTTTTTCATCAGAAACTGAAACAACAGAGAGTGATGTAAAGAGTAGTTTGTAAGATTCTAGGATATGGTTTCCGTTTGCGAGAGCTATATCGAAAATCAGTACTTGCATAGGAAATCATTTCCTGGAATCGAGATGTGAGACCTTACAGATGCTTTCCTTTGGGTTGGCTATTGTGCAGATAGTTTCTAATTTCTTCCTTAATTGTGTATACTTTCACCTTTAGTGTTTAGAGTCCACTTTATTAGTTTCTATCTACATGTTGCTTTAGTATAACAACTAAAAGTGTTCTTTCTTTTTTTGCTTGTATGCTTAGGTTTTCCTATTATAGTTAAGGAGTAGAAAGTAAAGAGAGAAGCTTTTTGAGAGAAAGCAAAAATATCACTGCAAGAGCCAAAAGGCCGAAGAATGAATTATATGGAGGGCTTGCCAAATGGTATAGGCAGTCGGCAGTCCTAGGAATTATGCTTCAAAATTTATTTCAAATTTATGAATTTTACTTAGTTTAGTAGAGGTTATCAGTTTTGGTAAAATACGCTAGTTGAAGTTCTACAGATTTACCAAAGCATAAATCTGTATAAGCTTATAGTACTTGAAGATCCACTGTTTTAACAAAGTGGAAGACCTCTATAGAAGCTTTAGCATATGGGTTTACATCAATCAGTGTAGAGCATCAATACATGGACCGACATGTTACCTAAAAAGATATATCAGTAGTCATGATTTTAGATCAAAGAACACAAACTAATACAAATATGTTAGTTTCCCACTTTGGAGTGCTAGAAAAGGCAGACGCCTAAAGATACAAAGTCACATACCTCGTCAAATATCCATTCATTAACACCAGATTGTTGTAAGAGATGAATGTATTTGAAAAGTAGTCCAACAATATCTTCCATGTGCTCTGTCATTAGTTTTATAAAAGCAAACCTTAGACTCTAAAACATGATTAAAGAATAAACTGAAAAGGCTTTGTTGTTTACAAAACTAAGGAAATGCTTATAGACGGAGACATTGAGCAGACCAGCTATACAAGATCATAGGTAATATAAATGCGTTGGTGGAAGCTTTAGTGAAGTTTAAACATGATGATATCTCTATTTTTCGACTAGAATCAAAGAAATACTCGACTAACATTAATACTTCATTCATAATGTTCAAAAGTTCTCTATAAAACTCTCCACTAAAACACTATCTTCAAAATGAAAATAAAGTTTACTTAGACATGGTAGGATTTCCTTTCTGATTTCTGAATTGATTACTTCGACCCAATATAGGAAACTCTAATATTTCTAAGAGTATATATAATGTAAATCCGTAGAAACATGCCTTAAACAGGAATAAATAAAATAGGAATCAATTAAAAATGAAAAGATTAAGGGTCCACTGGTTTGGGACTGGGTTCACCGTTCATTTACATTAGGAGTTACTGCATAAAAAACTGAAGGGTAGAGAAGGAACTAACCATGGCCGGCATCAGTAAGAGCAATAACCACTTGAAAGAAAGCAAACTCCTTACTCCAATAATCTTCACCTGCCCACAAACTTGTAGCCCACCCTGCACATTTTAATAAATATATCTTGCTATGAGTACCATATTGAGTAAGGGAAATTAGTAACCTAATAAAAAAAGTAAACTATGTAATGATATGAAAGTGACCTACCCAGTATCATCTATATATTCTCTAGAAAATTCATTATGAAATTTGATGTCCACAAAAAAAATGCTAATTAGAGTATGATGCAGAACTCACCTAACATTTTCAAGATGTAGAACAAAGAGCCTTCTCCTTCATGGCCAATGAGATGACTAAGATACATAGACGGTGCTTCCTTATAATGGCTAATGCTGGGAGTGCTTGGCCATATTATTTTCAATTTGTGACCTTCTTTTATTGGGACAGCTTTTACGAGAACCTGAACAAAAGATTATATTGAAGAGAAAGCCAACAGCACACAACAAATTTATATGTACTTGATAAGTTTCTACTTTCTTTCCAAAGATAAAGGACATCCAAATTCGGAGCAATTTAGAAGAAGCGTGTTCAAAATAGCAACAGCTGCATCGACTCTTCTTCTGTACTAGAATAGTACACTAACATCCATAACTACCTGAAGATGTTCATCTGAGCACGGCAGACCCGGATAAATGAAAGGACTTATATGATTATCCCGTATTTGCTGGAATTTGTCCTCCACCAGGCTTTGAAGTTCATCAAGACCTCCTGTTATCCATAACCAATGAGCCTCGAAAAAAATGATATTTGTGGAAATCATAACGAAACGATTCAAAAGGATAGTGGAAAGGAAGGACCTACTTTTCCCATATATAACCAAATGCATGAGATTAGCAGAATAGTGTTTGTCGTAGAATTTGACGAGTTCATTTCTTGTATCCAGCCCTTTTTGTTTTGGACGAACCTCCAAAGTATCCCAATTTCCTAAAATTGTAACATGTATTTTGGTGTACAATAATATGAAGATTATTCTAAAAATACAGCAAAATGCCATGGATCTACGTGTTAAGAAGACAAACGTCAAGCATTCATAACCAACCTGTTGGGAGTAAAAATTGAAAATAATTGCTACACAAAATTGTGCGCCTTAACAAGGGTCTCATTCTTTTAATAGTTTACTCTGTAGGTGAGATGATATCGAGATAATACCAATTCAACTTCGACTCTTAGCACTAAGAAGTTAGAATTTCGAAGGAAGCATGACAACAATGAATGTGTAAGAAAAGCTTTCAGAAGGTGCACAGTGAGGAGAAGATTTTTATGATATCTAATCTCTAAGTTAGATATCTAGATTCTAGCAGAATGTGAAATGTTTCCACCAATGAATGCTAATGCATGCATGTTCGGCCAGGTTGTCAAGGGTGAAAAGCAGGTTGAACTAGAGAAGTTTAAATTAGTAGTTCATGGCGAGGTTCTGCAGGTGGGAACCCACATTCTATGGTCATGCTACAAAATTGAGTTTAATATACAATACACTTATCTGAAAGACCATACACCTAAGTTTAGTATAGTTGTTCAAGAAGGCATTATATTGTAGCTTCGGAGCCTCAAGATACAAAATAGAGCCTTTTAAGCAATTGTGTCACATTTAATTACCTGTACTAAACTTATGATATGGGTGTTCCTCGACAGATAGATGCTTCTGAAGCTGAAAACAGTGACCAACTTTATAAGAAACACTAACAGAGAATGTTTGAAGTGACATTAGCACTATAACAAATAAATAAATAAAGCAATTGATAACAAAAGGCAAAACAGAAAAAGGGTAAAAGATTAACTATAGTCTTGTGCAGTGAGCAACAAAGCGTGATTATTCTTTAGTCATGACTCATGACCACTATGGAAGCTTTACCTGTGATAACAAGTGTTTTTGTATAACAGATATATCCTAGTATTTTAAGTGTAATCTCATTCAAGCATTCATTAGAATTAAGAATCGCACCCATTTAAGCAGTGAAGATTTAATGTACTTGAACATCCAATAGCTATAAAAGCATGTAGCTTAGTTTTATAACATATTTCACTTGGCCATTAACACAAACAAGTGCTTTGTTGAGAATAAATAGTCTAATCAGAAATGGAGCCCATAGACTCCAACTCCTATTGCCAGATATTGAGTAAAACTCAAGATACTTGAAAGCGAATCTGAACCTCTTAGGTTTGAAATAATCAAAATTACATTAACTTATACCTGGGCCATTCTCCAACCATCTGACAATAGATTATTTTGATTCTCTGGAGAAAAGGAAAATAGGAAAAAATGGTAGTCTCTAATATGCAGAAATTCATGGTGGTATTTACAAATTCACATACAGGAAACTTACCAGAATCAACCGCTTTTATTTCCCTCGTAGTAGCATCAGGAGACATCAAGGGTTTAATGAAGAACTGAGAAAACCTGAATCACACAAACCCCTATAAAGGCCTGATAAGAGTCAAAGAAATGCAAGATAGCAAATATTTTACAGGATTATTAAGTCAAGTACCTATCCAAAGCTTCTTCAAAAGAGTCAGTATTAACATCAAAATAATAGTTTGTTTGCTCAGAACCAGTAAATGCATTCGTAGAGCCTCCACGCTGAGAATCAGAGAAAGATCACACTAACAAAGATTAGGTCATGTAGATGATCTGTCTTGTAAAAGCATTATGAACCTGAAATGCGATGCGAAGCAGAAATAATTTCTTCTCACACATATTTCTGTTCATTAAACCTACTTTAGCATGACAGCGTCACTTGTAATGTTTACTCAGAATGTTCACATCAGTACATATATCACGATACACAGTATTTTCATAAACAGTGCATCAAATGTTTTCTATTCATTATTTAAGCTTTATAACCTGTTTGAACTCTGAACTGCAGTGCACAGAAGTTCCATAACCAAATAACTACCAGAAAATATTCGAAACTAATACAGAAAGCTCCGCAGATTCCTACTTGAAATAACAGAATACTTGGGCATCGTGAGAGGACTTTACAGAGAACCCATCATTAGAGAACAAACCAGTGACAGAACTTATCCCACAACGCCTGTGGTGTCAGTATATCTCCCAAAAGCATCTGATATACCGACTCAGAGTTTCGCATCTAAGGGAATACATACCTCTGAAATATATTTGGAGTAGCTGTCCTCCACGGGATATTTTTCACTTGCATAAAACAGCATATGCTCTGCAAAATAATAAGAGTGTACATGGGTAAGGCAAAATTGGTATTAACACCTCCGATAAAATTCTTATCCACTCGAGGAAATTGTTTTTTCTTTTTTAAACTTCAAATTAATATTGATAAAAAGAATGTACAGAGAAGTCTGTGTTACATCATCATTTCGTCCCACTTAAAAACAAAACCGAAATATGTTTTATCTTTTGCCCAATTGATCTTCCTCCTTCAATAGAATAACAGTGCGAGAATATCCTCTATTTCCAGAACACTGTGAGGATTTGAATCCTTAAAGATTTTGCAGTGTTTATCCTTCTAGATCGCCCACATGATTGCTATTGGAACAAGGGTCCATAGCTCCCTTTTTTTCTTCCTAACTCTGAGGTGTTTCCATTGGGAAATTGTTTGTACTATAGATTTAGGGGAACAACATTTAATTGTAAAGAAGTACCATAGAATTCTTGCCCTGTCACAATGTAGCAATAGATGCTCAGCTGTCTCTTCCTATCTCTTACACCTTACACATCTATTTGGCATAGGCACCCCCACGACCTTTAAGCATGTCCACTGTTGGAGCCTTATTCTTTGTAGCTGACCAGACGATAAAACTTCTCCTTGAGGGGATCTGTGAGGTCCATACAAGCCTTTGGGCTTCAATATAGGCATTCTGGTCTATCACCACCATTCTTGTGTAGCAGTGTTTGACTGAAAGATCTTTCTTCTCTCCTGATCTCCGAACTTTTCTTTCGTCTTCTCCCTCCTTAGGTTGGCAGTTTTTATTTGTTTCCAGAAGCTGTGTCAAGATTGGGATTTCCCAACCATTTAGGTTCCTTCTCAAATGGATGTCCCAGGTCCCATGGATCCAATTGAACAGTTGATGTACCATTGCTTCCTCCACAGTAAATAAATGAAAGATGGTTTGAATCTATCTTTCAACATATGGTATAGCACCAATATTTTGCCAGAAATTAATTGTCTTTCCATTTCCGAGGCTCCATCTTGTGATTGTGTTGAAGGCTTGCAGCTTCTCAATCTACACTGAATTCCTTTCCAGACCCCGCATGCGTAGGGTGATTTAGTAATCTTATGCTCCCATCCACCCTTTTCGTCTCCATACTTTTCAGCTATTATGTTTCTCCAAAGCATAGTTTTTCTGTCGCAAATCTCCAAATCCATTTGGATACCAAGCATCATTCATTTCCCTCAGATTCTTGACCCCCAAGCCTCCTGCCTTAATCTCGTGACAGCTCAGATTCCATGCGACTCAGTGAACTCTTTTTATCATCCCATAGGAAGCACACATCTTTTTATGAATCTACTTTAGGATGAAGATAGGGATAGCATACAATGAAAGGTAGTGTCGAGATAGTGTTGATAAAATTGCCTCGATCAGTGTTAGCTTACCCCCGTGAGAGAGTGTTTTAGCCTTCTAGGCCGACAGCTTACTGTTAATTTTCTCTAGCACTGGATCCCATAACGACTTGCATATATACCCTTTGTCCCAAAGGAATCCCCAGGTAGGTGGTTGGAAGAAATTCCATCTTGCACCCCAAATTACTTATATCTGGGTTTGTTTTTTTATTTAGAGTAGTTTACCTTTAGCCCCGATGCCGACTCAAACCATATCAGAGTGTCTTTTAGTTTCCTGAATTGTCTAATATCATCATCTACGAAAAAGAGGGTCTCATCAACAAACTGGAGGTGATCCACTAGGTTTCCATGGTGATGTTCTTTAGCTTTGAAGCCTAGTATCCATTCCTTCTTTCTGCCTTTCTCAAGCAGTGAGTTAGGGTTTCTGCCACCATTAAATATAAGGGTGGGGATAAGGTATCCTTGTCTGATTCCCCTTGAGCTCTGAAGGGTCTGGTAGGGATTCCATTAACCAATATTGAGAAGGAAGCTGAAGATAATCAGCCATAAACACATGATCTCCAACCAAATCTCATTCTTTCCATGTTTGATACAAGAAGTCCCAACTGACTCTATCATAAGTTTCTCAAGGTCTACTTTTACCACCATTAGCATTTCAAAAATTTAAGGCTTTTGCGCTCCCCATCTTAAAGCTCTTAATTATGTTTTCTAATAAGCACTAACCCAATGGCTACGCCCATCCTGATCTAAACAGAATGAGAGGTTTGAACAAGATCTCCTACGATAAGGAGGGAGGTGCAGAATCATTATACTACAAGCCCAAATGCCTCCTAAATAGTGTTAAGTTTGTGGTCATCCAACTCAAAACCAATTGGAAATGAGTGGAGATGACATAGACAATATATTCATGGTTACTAGAGTACGCACCCATTCCCAATGTGCGACTATTCTCACAAATAGATGTTGGTCATAACATCCCAAATAATGATTTCAATACTATGAAAGGTCAAAGGCATGACTCGATTTGTGTCCTGTTTTTGTTTTCTCATTTGTAGATAGCTATCTAAATATTTACATATAAGATCTTATGTAAAAGTATCAAAGTTCTCTAGTATATACAAAATTGTTTGAATAGCTTATCTGCCACTGATAAAACCTAATTAGACTCTCGTTCAATTCAAACCAGTGGAAAACTTCATCCATGACTCAATAACCAAAATTGAAGAATTTAAGTGATTTAAATTACCAAAGTTTAAAGTACTTATTTGTTAAGCCAAGTCCTTACCTAGAAAGTGAGCTAGTCCTTCAAGACCTATTGGATCGCTAAAAGAACCTACATCAACAGCCATTGATGCAGCAGCCTGAACCAATCAAAGACAAATTCAGCTCAGATTCAACTATTCCAACAATCAAAACCAAGTTCAGTTCTAAAATAGTTAAGCAAAAACGTAAGAAGAAGAAGAAATTAAGAACACATCTAAGTGAATAAGGAGTTCATCTGAACTGAAATGAATTAAGAGTGAAATTAGCTTAACCTTGTCTGTTTCAGGATCGCTAACAAGAAGAACTTCAAGAGAGTTACTGAGAACTATTCTTCTGTACTCTCTCTTATCATTTCTAGGTTTTATTATCTCTGCTTCTGTAACTTCGACTACCATTGTTGTTTTCTTTCTTTCTTTCTCCTTTTTTTCTTTCTGGTTGTTTTCTCTCTCTTTAAGTCGACCAAAGACGACGACCTTTTATAACACCCGAAGAAGAAAGAGACTATCAACAGAAAAAAAGAAAAAGAAGAAAGGGACTGGGAGTCAACGTCAATAAGTGGTGGATAGTAATTCGTTCGCACTTTGGTGGTCTGGTTGAATATTTAGAGGCACGTACTTTTTGCTCTTTTGGGTCGTGGGCTTCCATATTATCGTCTAGGACATCGGCCTTCCATCGCCACCAACTTCGACCACTGCCAATTCGGACCGCTACTCATCTCTCACTTTTCTCTCTGTGTCCCTCTCCTCTTTGACAGAAGCCCCATACCAGATATGATGCTTGGTCTGGGGGAATCTCCAAAGTTAGATCGGTTTCGGTGAAGGCTCTACTTCGTCGGAATTGAGAGAAAACAAAGGAGAGGATGATACAGAGAGAGAAAGAGGGAAAAAGGAAAGCGAGAGAGGGAGAAGTGGAAGGTACTGGTGCTAGTGATCGAAAGTTGTAGTAGTGTTGGTTATCGGAAATGGTGGTAGTAGTAAGAAGCGGCGATGTTGGTGGTCAAAGGTAAAATAAAAGATGAAGATTAAAGAGTAAAAGACAAACAAAGCAATTTTTTTACTCAAGACAAAGTTGTTTCGTGTCAAATCTAATTACTAAAAGTATTTATTCTTTAGAACCTTTTTTAGATGTTCAAAAATTGGGACGTTTTCTTTTTAAGAAGTAGTCACCATCCACAATTGCAATTGCATAGTTTTTTTTGTTTTCTTTTTTGAAAATCAACTACGATATACGTTAGACGTTACAGGGGATTGATACTGCAATAGCTTAACTTAAGCGTGAGCACAATAATTTTTACATATGATTTTAAATTGTAGAGGTCTTTGAAAAAGTTTGTGGAAGTACATAAGTCTTAATATATGGGGGAAAGAACTCTTATATATTGGGTTATTTCCCTAATGGCCCCCAACTTTGTGACCAGCTTCCCGACTGGCCCCCTATTTTACGAGAAATACCCATATGGCCCCCTTCCGTTATAACACCGTCACTCTTTCTCCTCCATCATGTTTTCTCTTTCTGCCAAGTCACGCCACATCATCTGTTACGCCACCTCATCACCTTCTCCGGCAGAGGTCGCCGGTCGGCCAAATTTCCGGCCGGCGACCTTCAAACTTCTTTTTTTCTCTCTCTTCTCTCTCTCTAAAAAAAACTTTTTTTTAGATTCTCTCCTCTCTCTCTCTAAACTCCGGCGAAGGGGGTTTCCCTTCGCCGGAGTAGGTCGAAGTCGACCTTGAACAGATATGTTCAAGGTCATTTCGTGACCTTGAACGGCTCTGTTCAAGGTCTGTTCGAGACCTTGAACGGATCTGTTCAAGGTCGACTTCGACCTACTCTGGCGAAGGGAAACCCCCTTCGCCGGAGTTTAGAGAGAGAGGAGAGAATCTAAAATTTTTTTTTTTTTTTTAGAGAGAGAGAAAAAAAAAAAGTTTGAAGGTCGTCGGCCGGAAATTTGGCCAGCCGGCGACCTCTGCCGGAGAAGGTGATGATGTGGCTTGACTTGGCAGAGAGAGAAAACATGATAGAGGAGAGAGAGTGACGTGTTATAACGGAAGGGGGTCATATGGGTATTTCTCGTAAAGTAGGGGGCCAAGCGGGAAGCTGGTCACAAAGTTGGGGGCCATTAAGGAAATAACCCTTATATATTTGTCTCAAATTGCATCTTTGTTCTAACTGGTCAGTTTGTTCAACTTATCATATGGATCCTGATTTAACTACTTCTAGTTTAACTTGGGCTATATTAAAGGTTTGTTTAAGTAAGAAATCATTGATAATTCATCTTTATTGTTTTTTTTATAGTAAACTTCATTAGATTAATTCAAAGTATCATTTTGGAGATCTTTGCAACTAGATAAGGCAGTAGTAAGAAATATTCATCTTTATTGTTTATGATTCATTCTTAGCATGTTAAGAATTTTATATAAATAAATTTTGAGGGTTCTTGGTGTAGTGATACATTTTGAATTGGCACACTAGCCCTACTCATGTAGACAAGTCATGATGACTCCTTCAATCAAACATCCAAACTTATTGGACCATTTCAAGAAAATCATCAACCCGTTTTTTATTGAAATAGTACAAACTTGAAAAGGAAAAGAAATTATAACATAGACTTTCTAATCTTTTTATTATCAATTTTTTGGTAAACCATAAGAAATTTTATATTTTCTTTTAAAAGGACATATACAAGAAAAGATAGGTACACCACAAATTTTTAAGGTTTTAAAGGATTATAAAATGGAAAATGAAGGATTTTTTATTGAAAAACCCAAAAAATGGGCTCAAATACAAAACCAGGCCCACTATGTATTAATATTAGTTGAAAAACCCATTTTTTTTAAAAATAAACAAAGATCAAACCCTTTTCCTGATCCCAATGCTCGTTTACTCATCTCTAAGTAGTCATATTTTCAGATAATACCTCTTTTGCCCTTTATATATTAAGGATTTTTTTCCCTCTCAAACTTCCTGTATATATTTAGTTTCCCTCTCTACAAAACTATTTTCCTTCCATCCTCTCTCTCTCTCTCTCATATTTGGCAGCGAAATATCACACACAAATCATAACCGGACTGAGCATTCCGATCATTTCGCCGGCAATCTCTCTCCTTAAATCTCTCCCCTTCCATCTACAGGTACTTCATCTTCACAGAAAAGTATTTCTTGATCTTCATCTTTCTTCCATCTTTTCTCTCTCTAGATTCATCTTCATTTCACTTTATTTTCATACTAACCATTTTTATCTATTTCTGTTCATCTTTATCACCAACACCATGTTTTGTTCATCTTCATTTAAGCATCTTCATTGCACCTTCATTTCATGCTAACAATCTCTATCTATTTCTGTTCATCTTTATCATCAACACCATGTTTTGTTCATCTTCATTTAAGCATATGATTTGTTCTTCAAACTTAAGCATATGATTTGTTCTTCAATGTTTGATATCTTTTTAGATCTATTCTTTTAACTTTAATATGATATTTTTGTTCTAAGAAAATAAAAGTACAATTTTAGATCTGTTTTTAAGTTTCTCTCTCTAGATATTACGTTTTTAACATATTTTGATTTTTAACAACCAAATTGGTTGTTGATTTAAGCATTTTAAAATATGTTTTTAGTTCGATTTTAATACATCGAGCAAATTTACAAATGTTTTATTCATTTTTATAGATGTTACCACCAGAACTCAGATTTGTCCCTTCCACAAATTGATTGGTGTTTTAAGCAATTTAAATTTGTTGTAGAAACAATGTTGATGCAACTAGCAAACTGGAAAATATTTTATATATTTCGTCATTTTTAAGAACTGAAAAAGTACAAACTTAGATCTATTTTTCGGTTTCTCTCTCTAGAAATTACGTTTTAGTAGATATTGATGTTTAACAGACAAATTGACAAGTATTGTAAGCATTTTAGAATATGTTGTTAGCACAATGTTAATATAACGAGCAAACTGAAAAATGTTTTCTGTATTGTTATAGTTGTTACCATCAAAATCCAGATTTTGTTTCTTACAAAAATTGATTGGTGTTTTAAGCATTTTAAATTTGTTGTAGAAACAATGTTGATTCAGGGGCCAAACTCGAAAATGCTTGCTCCAAATATTCACTTAGTGATTGTGTTTTTTAACTTAATAATATTTTCGGCAATGATGATTTTTTGGTTGCAGTTCCTTGGTTGATGTTTGCAATTCCTAACTTGCTATCAACATCTTCTTAGATGTTTATGTTTTTGCAATAATGCTTTGAGCACGAAACTATTATTAGCAATAAAGATTTAATTACTTCATTTGTCATCCTTCTCTCTGCAAGTACATTAATGTTCCAAACAATTTCAAATATGTTTTAGTTATACCAAGGGTTTGGTTTCTTTTATTAAGTTGCTCTCTGATAGTTTTTATTTGTTTGAGACATATTTTAAAATGTTACTGTACATTTTCAGAATAATAATCAAATTGTGAAATGTTGACAACATTTATGTTTGTGTCCAAGTTTGCATGCTATATGTTTTTGGAAAATTTCTGAAGCTGATAACAATGTTATAATTGTCCTATGCAAGGAACCATTTGCTGCCATAAAGCGGAAAGAAAAGGGAGAAATGAGAAGGAAATAGAGGTGGTTGAAGGAGAGAGGAAAAACATCCTTGGGATAAAAAAGTTGTCCAGATTAAATGTACCTTAAAGTCGGGCTAGAAGAAACTTGCACAAAGAAAACGGGCAGAATTGACAACTTTAACGAAGATTGGAAAATTAATGAAAATAATTATTTTCGTGTCAACAAAACTCAAAATGTTTTGGATTCTTAGAGTGAGATTTCCGCTGTAACTACATGTTTATATAGGTTGGATTTTGTTGTGAGGAAATTTGCAGATGCTTTTGCAATAAGCTTCTTTTGTTTATTGCAAAACCGAAAAAACAAGAGCAAATTTGTTTTCGCTTTGAACAAACTGAGATGTGTCAGAAGTATTTTGACGTGTTGTATTTGTCAATATGATTTGTTCGATAATAGTGTTCTGTTTTATTTTCTTTTTTTTGTTTGCAAAAAAATGGATGTTATCTTCGAACAAAATCGGAAATGTAGATAAAACTGACTAAATAAATCAAACATTTTCGAGTTTGCTCGTTGCATGAACATTTTTTCTAAAACAAATTTAAAATGTTTAAAACATTTATTAATTTTTTTTAAGGCACAAAATCTGGATTTTGGTGGTAACATCAATCAAGTTATGTTGAAGACATTTGGGGTTCTTTTTCAAACATTTATGGTTTTGTTGACGACATTTTGTGTTCAGTTTCAGACATTCAGGCAAATGTTGATGATTTTTAAGTGCTTTACTTGGTAAAAAAAACTTTTGTCTTCGTTTAGCATTTTGGGTGGTTTTGAAAACATTTATAGTTATGTTAAAGACATTTTGGGTTCTGTTTCAAATATTTACGGGTTTGTTGTAGTTATTTTGGGTTTTGTCCCAGACATTCATTGATTTGTTGATGAATTTTGGGTGTTTTAAAGTCTTTGTTCTTAGTTTAGCATTTTGGAGAGTTTTTGAAAATATTTAAAAATATGTTGAAGACATTTTTGGTTTTGTTTCAGACATTCAGGGGAATGTTGATGATTGTTTAGGGTTTTACTTGGTAAAAAAACTTTTGTCATTCGTTTAACATTTTGGGGTTTTTTTTGAAACATTTAAAGTTATGTTGAAAACATATTGGGTTATGATTTAAACATTTGCGGTTTTATTCTTGACATTTTCAAGAATGTCACCTACAATGTTGGACATGTTCATAACATTTTATGATTAAGTTAACAAAAAATTTGTTCTTCAAAATATATGAGATGCAGAGACAATAAACAGTTTGTCTCAAGAATTAAACAAAATATGAAGAAACAATCAATAATGTTATGGACATTCTTCAGGTGCGTTTTTTACATTGTTTGACACTCTTTTGGATGAATAAGAAATTTACAAAATAAGAGTTAGCCATGTAAGGATCCATTCACTATACAACATGAGTTAGAATGTTTGGAACAATATATAAAATTCATAGACAAAAAGAAGAGTTTCTAAGACAAATAAGCAACATATTTGCAAATATCTAATTCATGTTGGAGACATACGGAAGAATGACAATTACAATTGGGTTCGACATGATTCACAAACTAGCTTTTCTTATCATTATTTTGAGAAGTAACAGGTACTCTATCCGGTTCCATAGATGAAAATTCTGCAAGCGGAATGAACAAATGATTATATGCAGTAGGAATATTGGAAAATGCTCGAGACATTAAAACGAACGTTATCAACATTTATAAAAATGTTTAGCATTAGCGAAAAATGTCAAAGACATTCTCATTCAGAATGAATCCCGAATATGAAGAGCAAAAATATAGATTAAACAATTGATAAGTATGCTTTTAACAAAAGAGAAAGTGTTCTCATTATTGAAGAAGTGTCGGTATTTTGAACAACAAAAAATGCTTAACGAAGAACAATCACTTTTGTACCAAGTAAAAAAAAATATCATCAACAAACCCCTAAATGTTTGAAACATAACCCAAAATGTCTTCAACTTAACTTTAAATTTTTCCCAAAATCCCTAAAATGCTTAACGAAGAACAAAAGCTTTTTTACCAAGTAAAACACCCAAAAATCAACAACAAAACCCTAAATGTTTGAAACAGAATCCCAAATGTCTTCAACATAACTGTAAATGTCTCCAAAAAAACTCCTAAAATGCTTAGCGAAGAACAATAGCTTTTTACCAAGTAAAACCCCAAAAAATCATCAACAAACTCCTAAATGTTTGAAACAAAACCCCTTAACGAACAACATATTCTAAAATGCTTAAAACACCTGAAAATAGATCTAACTTTGTACTTTTTGGGTTTTGTCCCAGACATTCATGGGTTTGTTGATGAATTTCGAGTGTTTTACTGAGTAAATAAGTATTTGTTCTTGGTTTAGCATTTTGGGGGGTTTTTGGAAACATTTTCAAATATGTTGAAGACATTTTGGGTTATGTTTCAGCCATTCACGGGAATGTTGATGATTGTTTAGGATTTTACTTGGTAAAAAAAACCTTTTTTTATTCGTTTAACATTTTGGGGGTTTTTTGAAACATTTAAAGTTATGTTGCAAACATGTTGGGTTCTAATCTAAACATTTGCGATTTTGTTCCGGACATTTTAAAGAATGTCAACTACAATGTTGGAAACAGACCCCCTTAACGAACAACATATTCTAACATGCTTAAAACACCTGACAATTTGTCTGTTAAACATCAACATCTGCTTAAACGTAATTTCTAGAGAGAGAAACCGAAAAATAGATCTAACTTTGTACTTTTTAGTTTCTTAGAACAAAAATATGTATAATGGATTTTACCTTGTTAAAGAAATTAGAGAATGTAGAAGTAAAACTCAAAAATCTTATAAGAAGATTGAACATCATTAAATAAAACTTATGATTGTATGATGATGAAGATTAAAGAAGAAGAAGAAGATGAAACATTAAAGAAGATGAAGATGAAATCATACCGGTAGTTCAATGGTCGGACTTCGTTTCCGAAGAAACTAATTTCATGTCCGATCACCCAATTCCGGTGAAGGTAGAGAGAAAACGATTATGGTCTTTAGCTTCTGGGAAAGTAAAAAAGAATGAAGAAATAAAAAGTAAAAAATCTTGGTTTTTGTAATAAGAAGACTGACCAAATTAATTTGGATGGGAAAGTGGGTGGGATTTTATGGGCATGATTTTGTGTAATAAAGGGTATAGTGGTACTTGTACATAGTGGGTTTTTTTCTCATTAATATTTAAGATTGGGCCTCTTTCTTGTTATTCCTCATATTTTGGGCCTTAGAATAACGGGCCCGAAAATGAATGGGGACTCCCACAAGTATACTCCCAAGTGTACTCCCCTTACAAACCAAGGTCATTTTGGTCTTTTCAGTCTGACAAAACTGTGAAAAGCCCAAAGTAATCTTGTGATTGTGAGGGGGTGTACACCTGGGAGTCCCCCTATCGTCATTGTTATAAAATTTGAAGAAAAATAAAAAGTATACTCATTTCTCCAAAACATTGAGGAGGTCTTCTGGGCCAAGTGCCCAAGTGAGAAACTAAATACTCCCTATCTTTTATTCCATCCATCACTTTCATCCATCACTTTCATCCATCACTTTCATCCTACCAACCACTTAGAAATTACAAATAAACTTCATTTTCCTTTAAAGTCAAAAATCATAATACATAATAAAGTTAACAAAGCATCGTGTATATCCCGTGGAGGCTCTTCTCATTGCACTGAAAATAAGAAATCATGAATGCACGAATGTAGACGGGGTATGTTGAAAGTGATAGTAATATTTTTTGCTTTCGTTATCTCGTTAATCAAGAAGTTTTCGTATCTCTCCAGAGAAAAATGAACTTGAAATGACACTAAAAATTTTGTCTAGTAATCGAGGATTCTCAACTCACATACGTAACTTTTGCAAGTATGTTGTATGAGGTGATGACATTTTGTCTTAACATTTTCCGGTCAATTGGACTCTTGTAATATCCTTTTTAAGCTTCCTCTTGCAGGGATCTCTATCGAAGAACTCTTCCATTTCAAGAGCTTCCCATTGATGGACTTGCTGGTGAAGATTTGAAAATATTTTTGGTTCACCCAAAAATGGTGATTAGTAATGGACTGGGTCGCCCAAGAAAGAGCTAAACCCATTCCAGCCCAGTTACAAGGACTGTCAGATCAACCCAACCCTTTTATATAGGCTAGCGCTTTAGGAAAGCTAAATAGTTTCCGGGGTGTGAAGACTTGGTCAAAAATTGATCAATTTTTTTCCGGCCGTCAACCATGGAATAAAAAAAATTCACTCACTCTCACTCTCTCTAGAAACTCCGGCGAAGGGGTTTCCCTTCGCCGGAGTTCCGGTCTGTTCTTCAACAGACCGATCTAGCCTCAACAGACCAGAACTGGCCTGTTCTTCAACAGACCGGAACTGGTCTGTTCTTCAACTGACCGGTCTAGCCTGTCGAAGAACAGACCAGTTCCGGTGTGTTCGATCCGGTCTGTTCATCAACAGGCCAGATCCGGTCTGTTGAAGAACAGACTGGAACTCTGGCGAAGGGAAACTCCTTCGTTGGAGTTTCTAGAGAGAGAGAGTGAAAAAAAAATATCCGGTCGGCGACCTAATCGGAGAAGACAAAGAGGTGGAGAGAGAGTGAGGTGAGGTGGAGTAGGGCTGGGAAAACGGTCCGGGAACCCGGGGTCCGGCCCGTTCGGCCCGGACCGTTTTGACCCGCAGCCCGAGTCCTACTTGAGCCGGGTATACCCGGCCCGATGGCTCGGGCTTATTGGGCCGGGACTCGGACATACCCTCAATTCCGAGTCCCGGCCCGTTAGGTCCGTCCGCCACCCGCCCGCATCAACCCGCCCGCGTCAACCCGCCCGCGAGAACCCGCCCGCGTCAACCCGCCCGCGTCAACCCGCCCGCGTCAACCCGCCCAAATCTATTATAAAAACCCTCCTCTCTTCAACAAAGAAACCCTAATATCAACCTAACTTTCTCTCTCTGCCTCTCTCTCTTAGCCGCCTCCTCTCTCTACTCTCTCTCCCCTTTTCATCTATTCAACACCATTTAGTGATGTTGGTTGATGAAGTTGATAAAATCCATGAAACCCTTGTTCTTGTTGATGAAGGTGAAGATGTGGGTGTTGATGAGTTAGATCTTCTTCTTCTTCATTTTCTTCTTGATGGGGATGGGTCTGATGATGATGATGATGAAGCTGATGATGATATTGATGGGGAATGACTTATTCATCACCTTTCCGAGTATCTTGAAATGTCTGATCTCTTTAGGCGTGATGATATCTTCTGTTTTTTTTTTTTTTGTTGAACCTGATGATATCTTCGGTTAGTCTATGTAATGGAGTTGCTTATGATCAATCTAGTATTCAAAAATGGCTTGATAGTGGTAATAATATAATACATTTTTCTAGGGGTGGGAATCTAGGGTTTCAGAAATAGTTAGGTTAATTAATAAAAAAAATCTTCCCAAAAAAAAAAGAAAGGAAAAAAAAAAAAAATCTCAAAAACCCGAGCCCGCCCGACCCGAGCCCGTTGAAACCCGTTCGGGTAGTCGGGCTCGGACGGGCTACGGGCACTTCAAGTCTTTGATACGCCCGGCCCGATCCGCCCGGCTCACTACCTCGGGCTCGGCTTATCCGAGCCCGATCCGCCCGAGCCCGGCACTTGGTAACCCGAGCCCGACCGAGCCCGACCGAGCCCGCCCGATTCCCACCCCTAGGTGGAGTGTTTTTTTTTTTATTTCCCATTAAAATTTATTTCCCTGGAAAATTTCTAAAATTCTAGATATTCCCTTTAAAATTTCACACCCCGGAAACTATTTAGCTTTTCCCAAAGCGCTGGCCTCAGACAGATTTGTCGTGGCAGGCGAGTTAAACCCATGTATAACAGTCCTTGTTTTTTTTTTGATGAAGAAGTCCTTGTTCATATAGCAGCAGCTGAAAGCTGAGCAACCAGAACTCTTTGACATCGTCTCTGCTCTAATGTGGTCTTGGAGGTATGAGTTGTTAAGGATCAACCCTAAATCCTAACCCTAAACCAAAAACTGTAAATTTCAAATACATTGACACCATTGAACAGAAAAGTCATAAGAACTCTGACAATTCCAAAAACGATTCAAGCAGATAAGTAAATGTTAAAATGCAAGTTCAAACTAATCTATCTAGTCCTCTACCACATCTGTTTTCACTGGTAACTTTACTGAAAAGAACCACAAACTTGCTAAAAATCGAATCTACCAAAGTCGTCTCACCACTCCTCTAGACTGCCAAACTTGCAAAACTTTTTTCAGCCAGCAACTGGTTTTCGCGCCAAGAAGAAGTACATTGGCGTGAATATCTCTTTCCTGTAAAAGGCGATAACCCACGCATCAGAAACGCGTAAATAACTACGTATACATATATAGTTATATATATAAGTAGATGTAGATGTAGAGGCATATGTGTGGGTTTGCTCGATAAGACTCTTACTTTCCACCACCAACAAGCCCTTCAGCAGCTTCCTCAAGAAACATTTGAACTCTTAGACTTCCTGCTGGAGCAAGACCAACATATTCCAAGCCCTTCACCTACAAATATAAAAAAATTGATTAGCTAATTGAAAAACTACCCAGTAATGAGTTTATTATCGAAAACCAAATATAACGAGAAAAAGAAGCTTGATAAATGTATGACGTGCTTATTTTAGAGATTCTAACCAAGTTTCGAGTGAAGAATCGTCCCAGAGCGGTTAAGCGGAAGCTAGTAAGTGATATCTGATTTTTATCGAGAGGCAAATACCAAGGTACAGGTGAATCTGTAGCAAGATCCTTCTCCCATATTACCTGGTTCAACAAATATATCAATCTTTAGCAAGTTGTCTTACCCTTAATATACAAGTTGATTAAACACAGAAACTTTGACATACAAAAAAGAAGTCAAGAGATTCCCCAACAATCAAGAACGCTTACTTCAAATCCTGCTTGTTTCAGAGCTTCAAGGCATTGTGTAGTGAGTCTTATGTCTGGAAGACCATCACCGAGCTCGATTGCTGCCTGTATCAGATCCATGACATATTTCAACACACAAGCACAGGTAACAAGAAGTGGAAAAGTATGTATAAGTTTGCATAAATCATAACCTTGATTTTCTGGTGATCTTGGTTATTGGGGTCGAAAGAATCAGTCATGCACCATTCATATGCAGCAAAACACTGGCCAGGCTTTAACACTCTATAGATCTCTTTGTAACACCCTAGCTGCTCAATAAAAACCGAAGAAACTCAAACGTAATGTAAGAAGTAGAAGACAATTTCATCCTAAAAAACGACGAAACATATCAAGAAGTTGCAAAAGAGTAAGTATATTAAGAGCACGTACAGCGTCGGGTGCATGACAAGTTGCTTCTACTGCATATACTGCGTCAAATGTGTTGTCAGAAAATGGCATCTTCATGAAGTCAGCCTGCATCATTAGGTAAATATCATTACGTACTCTATCATCGATGATTAAAAAGTTAAAGAAAAAAACAATAACTACAACAACTTGTTTTTTAGCAAATATAACATAAAAAGAAAAACAAATTGTTAACAGCTAGATTACATAAAGCATTGAAAAAATAAGAAGGCCTTAACTATATAAACATGAATGAATGAGAAATTACCTTCACAAAATCACAGGTCTTGTCAACTCCAGCAATTCGGTTAAGTTCCTGTCAAACAATAAACCCGTGATTGTAAGCACATGGACAAAAAAAGCTGTCCATTCAGGTTTCATGAATCGAGTTGAATTTGAACTGATATCATGTCGTTATGAATAGTTAAACCCATGCTTCCAAAGAAATGTTTTAAAAGAATTAAGTAATCATAAATCAAAGAATAAATACATACTTTGCCTCTTGTTATCTGGTATTCATTGTTATTCAACCCTGTAACAGAGGCGGAGCTGAAACGAATCACCAAGAAGTATCAGCATTGAGCAATTTCATTGTAGCATATAGATAGTTGGGGTTTATCAATTTTGATCCAGTGGCCATCTATTCTTAGGTCCGCTTGGTTCTGCGATGAGCCTGGCCTAATCGCTGGTAACACAAGTTACAGCCCTAACTAAAAGAATTTCATATCCATCTTCAAAAACAAGGGAAAGACATTGAAAACACTTTTGAGCAGAAGGAAGATTCTGATCTGATGGCTAATGCTAAGGTTGGATCAGATCTTAGAGTAGAGGTGAAAGTAACTGAGAAAAAAGAACGAAAAGTCATGAGCCAAAAATATAATTACCTAAATCTAGCAATTTCTCTAAGTGGTCCACCAATTCCACATCCGACGTCCAACACCTATTGTAAAAGTTCAATAACAAAGATTTAGTAACTTAATGTTATAAATAAACGGTATAGCTACTAAAACAAACCTTCTGTCCAGGTTTCAATTCTAGATTTAACGCGAGAAAGTGCTCATGTCGCTTGATGCTCTCCCTAAGGGACTCGCCTTTCCATCTGAAATTGAAAATTATGCTCATGTTTAGATCATTCCAACAGTGCAAGTAGACCACATATAAGATTGAATTCTTACAATTACAAGCTGCTGAGTTCTAACCTGTGTGCGAAATGGAAAGACTCTCCCCACCCATATTCGTAGAAGCTGGTTACAAGATCATAGTACTTGTTAACCTGAATTTCACAAATACTTTTGGTTTATATTGTAGCCTACATATTGAACTTTGTACATGATTTAGGTGAAAGTTGGCGTTGTCAATAAGAGTAGAATAGTTATTCTCTAAAGGAACTCGTCCCAGGATGTCAGACCGTCTCCTTAATATTTGATTCTAAATGTCATGAAGTTTCTTTGTCACAGCAAGAAGAAAAAAGAAAAGGTGTGTTTTTTAAAAATGACAAGGAGATAGAGAGGCTCTCACCATGTCAGTGTAGTTTGCTTTTCTTTCCGACTCCTCCCCTCCATAGCTGACATGATACTTCTCATACCTAAGATAATTAGAAAACAACTAATGCCATAAGAGAAATTCCTCTAAAATGAATAAAATCGATAGCTAAATACACAAACAAGTGAACAACACAGCTACCTAGACCAAGCTCCTACCGCATATGGAAATGCTCATAATCTGGTCGAGGTAGAGATTGGTACTTGTACTAAGAGTAAATTCACTTTTTAGGGGAAGAGAGTATTTGGGTCATTCGGCGAATGAACACAAAGCTCCCCCCAGGCGTGAGCAATATGGAAGTTTGGTCTAAAAAGACTTTACCTTGGGCAATTGAGGTCTACCAAAATCCAAAATGTCGAGAATCTAATCAAGTTAAATTACTTCAAACACCAACGAGACAAGGTCGGTCTAATCAATCGAGTTATACTAATGATGAACCAAAATTTTCATATCTATCTAATCAAGATTCATATTTTGTGTTATCATTACTCATTTTTCATCAATTTCTGTGATCTTATTGATCCTGATTCCTGAATAACAAAATTCAGATGCTTGATTCATCTAAGAACAGAATTTAAACCCTAATCAAATCGAAAAACATACATGCAAATAGTAAAGAAAACAATAAATGCAAACAAAAAGAGTAAGTGAAAAGTGAGATAAAGAAAGAGAATAAATGTATACTTATCAACAGCAGAAAGAACTTCCTTTTTCTCGATCTTTCCACCAACACCAGATGCTAGATCCAATGCTCCTCCTTTCGACATCTTTCGATCTTTTCAATTTCAAAACCAAAGATCTGAAAATCACTTCAAAATGTTTAATTTAATCTCTTCATTTCAATTTCAACAGTAAAATCTCTCTTTTTCTTCTCTCTCTCTCAACACAAATGCAATACAAATCTGTTTACGAGATCGAAATCAAAATTGAAATCAGAGATTCAGAGAGAAGTCATTACGAGAATTAAACAAAAACAAGAACAGAAAAGTTAGAGAGAGAAAGAAGAATGGAGCTTACATCCTAAACAGGAGAACCTGGGAATTATCGCCGAGGGGGAAAGATTAGTGGGAACTATATCTCGGTTTTAAATTCTTAAGTACTTGATAACCCAGCCCAATTGGAGAATTCAGGGTCAAGTGGTTGGGATTTGTTAGTACAACACTACAACGGACTGAACGGAGTTAGGGATGGGAATGGATCGAAACCGGCGAGAAACGGGCACTAACTTAACGGGTCCTGGCGGAACGGGCACAAGTCCTAAGTGTCCACTCGGACATCCGGACAAAACGGACTGACATTTTGGATTTTTCTCCAACAAAGTGTCCGTCCGTGACCATTTGACAGTTAGAAAAACCAGGTATTGAACAGTCGGGCGCCGGTCACTAATGAACAAATAAAGAAATTTTTATTCGAAATGAAAACTATTTAGTAGTTAAATACAACTTTATAAACTTCTACTTTACAATTACAAAAAGTAAAAGAATACAAAATTAAAAGGTAATTATTGAGGTTTCTCATCGATTGCGATTGGTTTTATTCTTCTTCTCATGGATTACGATCGGTGTATTGTGGATTCTAAGTTTACTGATGAGATATTGAGATTTTGGAGAAGAGATAGACTAGAGAAGTAGAGAGGCGAAGACAAAATTAAGAAAAGTGATTTCTAAGGTTATATATTTTTCGGGAGTGCTACATGTACAAAGTCCTTGACAAAACTCTTGACTTAATGACTCATTTTCACTAAAAGACAAAAGTTGATCAAAGTTTTTCAAAGTTTGACTTTGATCGGGACCGTTCACTTAGCATTTTGTCAAGAATCTTGTCAAAGATTCTTTGTACATTTAGCATTTCCCTATATTTTTACTCTTGAAATCTGACGGTTGTAGCTAACCCTACAGATGTAAAGGCTTAAAATCAATCATATAGGCGTGCGGGTATAACGGGTTGGATAAACGAACGGGTATGGACGGGTTAGGTCGGGCGGACTATATAAGCGGGAGAACTCGGTCGGATCACCGGGTAAGGACCTATACCTACGTCCGTCCACTACTCCACTTAAGCTCTTTTGGTCGGGCGGGTACGGACCAATTCTGACATCGGACGGTCATGGGCGGGTTCCGAGTTTTCGGGCCAAAATCCCACCCTACTACAACCTGATACTCTACCTGACCCATTTTCGCCTAAGGCAGGAGAGTGTATGTGGCGAACCCATTTCCGACTTAAGCCTAGAGGTCGGAGGGTGTACGTGAACGACGCCCATTTTCTACTTAAGCCTGGAGGGTGTATGTGGACAGGCACTCGTTTCTGACTTAAGCCTGGAGGGAGTATGTGAACAACATGATTGAATAGAGATTATTTTTATTTCTATTTTATATTATCGAGTAATATGTGTGCAAAATGGTAAAAACAAAAGTAGATGTACCCAAAATGACCTTTATAATCTCTATTTACCAGAGTTTCGCTGCTATTATAGTCATATTTCGTTACCATGATGTATTCAACCATTTGATGTGTGATATCAGTTGTACTCTAATTGCATTTACGAAAAAAAAATGAAGATCTATGGTGAACTTATAATGTATGTGTTCTATTTGAATGATTACAAAGAAGTGTTTGTAGAATGGGAGATTGGAGTTTAGATCAGACAATTTTTTAGTAATAAAATCAGTGGATTCAAACTAATTTTAGTTCATAAAATTGGTTCAATCCTACTTGCTAGTTGCTACTATTAAAGGCACGCGCAAAATTGATTTGGATTTTTTTAACTGAAATAGGTTTGGGTACACTGATTTTAACTCCAAAAACTTCTCTAACTTACTAAGTCGAAATCAATAGAAACAGACTGATTTTAAATACAGAATAGATTGGCCGATTCAACTAGAGAAAGAGGAGGGTAATAAAATGTGGTGGTTTAAGCTAATCACACACACACAAACGAATGAACAAGAGGGGCGCTGTTAACATAGGGGACCAGTAAAACATCACTCTCTAAATATATAGGAGGATATGGATCTACTTCATCTCCATGTATAAATATCTAGATCTTGGCAAAGATAATTTTGGCGGGCCATGGCCACAGTGTTCTCACATGTTCTCGGCCCGACTAGAACGTGAGCACGTGCGTTGCCAGAAAGTGAAAGCCAGCACGTGACCCATCCATTAGATAAGGAAGCCGCCAAGTTTCTCCAACTTTCTTCATCAAAAAAAAAAGTTTCTCCAACTTTGACTGAGCTTTATTATCAGCCATCCCATTTCATACTCACCACTAATTGGTACTTGGTAGACAGAGACATTCTTTAACTCTTAATTGTCATCCTGGGGTGATGCTTATTCCTTTGGACTCAGAGCGAAATATGTGTCTAATTCACTATTCTTTTCTCTCTGTAGATCATGACCGGACTCGCCCAGACATATTTACGCCAAAATGTGTCTCAGACGTAAACCGCGTACGTTGTAATTTAAATAAAAATATATCAACATTCAGTACCATAGTTTGAACTTTGAACCCACTAATGCGATTTAACCAATGGTTAGCTGGAGTAGTCTAGTTGTTGATCAAAAAATAATCTTTTACTAAAAAAAAGAAAACAATATTATAAATATATATTAGGCAATAAACATTCATTTTCATTTCAAGCTTCCTAAATGTGACACAGATTATACTCAAACATATAGTACTGGTAAAGTAATACAAATATGTAGCTAACTAGAAAAAAGTCTTCTTGAGCAACAATCAAATATCCCTAGTGAAAACTCAGAACAATATCCAACTTATGCTCTCCCAGACTTAATATTTAGGTTTTCATAATACATTTAGACATCTAATTTTTGTGACTTTGGAAGGGATAAACCTGAACTTGATCCAAGATAGGACCACAGAGAGATCCAAAATCAGTAATACTAGTGTGGTAAAATGAACTATAGAATGTAATCCTCGTTCTTGCATCGGTCGCTTGGAATTTAAATCGGACAGTCTTGAATTCACCCTTTGCAGAAGACTTGAAAGGAACTTTCAATTTTCTTTTCCCTGCAAATGCTTCGATCAACATATCTCCGTTGCACCCATTTTTCGCATCTCCGATTGTGAATTTAAGTACGTAAATTTTGTTAGGAACTGTGCGAAGAATTTGAGCAATGGCACTTTCTCTACCAGCAACTAGCTCAACTGCAGCACGACCGAAAGGAACTCCAAAGTGGTCAGAGTCAATGTATTTTACAGCTTTTAGTGATTCAATCAACCATCCGGGGAGAGGAGATGTGGTGTCTTCTTGTTTGGGTGGGAGAAGAACTCCATTAGTACCATTCTTGAATAGATGGGGACCTTCTTCGAAACCTCCATTTTTAACCAAGTTACCTGCATTATATGGTTTTAACTCTCTGTTACTTTTCAAGATCACGTGGAGTTCAAGAACTAGGTTAAAACACAAATTAAAGTACTAGAAAATTATCTGTTTAAACAGGAAATTACTTGCAGTAATTGTAAATCAAACCAAAATGTCCATGTTTTCTTAACAACTCATTCAGTGTCATGCTCCAAAAGCAAAATACTTGGATCACATGGGATATGTTGTCTTTCCAATAAAAGTTTCTCCCTAGTTAGGAGTTGCTTGCCCTTAATGTAAGTTTGGGCTTGTAAATGTGAGGCCCAAGTTCAAAATTGAGCATGTACTAGATGTCTAGATCCCATCTCTCTATGTCCTCTAGAATCAAACCATAAGTGATAAGTGTTGGGTAGTGAGCTACACAACAATTTAACTAGTGTGAGCACAATTTGCAGATTGTAGGCTAGACGAACTTTCATGACGAATTGAAGTTGTAACTAGTTAGATTGGTGTCCTTCCCCATCTCACCTATTGGGTTCATGCATAGATTTGAGCTTGATATTTTATGGTCTGATTGAGGGGGACATCAGATGGGCTTTGTACATAAATAATTTGGGATTTTGGCCTAACACGAATGGGCCCAAACTTACACTGGACAGTTTGGTTGACAATCTAGTGTGTGTTCTCGATCAATAGTCAAGGAACACTAATGAATCTATATAAAATGATAAATATACAAGTTATTAAACCCATCCCTTGTATAACATAAACCTATAGCCATAACCACGAATTAGGAAAAGACGCAATTTCTAACATTTATTACATTATTTCTTACATTTTACTCCCAAATATAAGACGATTTCTAACTTTTAGTACATTATTTCTCACATTTTACTCCCAAAATGCATATTTTTCTTATTCGCAATGATGTTTTTCTCACCATGTAGATCATCTTCACAAAAAACCATCTCACTACAACTTCGTTACTGTACATTGGTTGGAATCAACATTGGTTGTTGATTTCAAGACCATATGTTAAGTTAGAAGTTGAATATAAATGATTTTTGGTAAAGGTGATCTACATGGTGAGGACAACGTCATAATAAAATCAATCATTTAATTATCTCATTAAGGCAAAGCAATGTAACAAAATCAATGTATGCTTATCCAATATGCTTAAGTATATCATCAGAGCAATGTAATGAATATAAAGAAATATTAGTCCCACATTGAGTATTTCGTGATACTATCTCTCTTGTAAACTGTATAAATATCCTCTAGTGTACACACTTAAATGACTCAATATATATCTTGTCGTTTCCGTTCTTTTGAATCTTCACCATCCACAACTAAAAAGTAGAGATGATTGTTAGCTAAATCATTGAAACGTGAACTAAAAAATTTATGGAAAAATAGTCAGTCAAGCGGAAAACTCTAAGACCAAAAACCATGAAAATTTTATAAAGTGGGACAAGTATTGATTTCATAGAGTGGTGTTACATGAGACTATGCTAGAGGATATCTATAGAGTTCACAAGAGAAATACTTTTACAAAAAAACTCAATATATGTCTAATCTTTCATTAGATCTCTACAAGATCAATGTCACCTAATCAAAAGTCTATGTTTGTGGTTGTTCCAAAGACAATGAAACATATAGGATTTCCATATTGTTCTATAAAGGGTCTCAAAAACTACTTTAGTGGCTCGTCAAGTGGCTCGAAATTCACTATTTTAACCTAATGTATAGGTTAAAGAAATATCTCAAATGCCTAAATCAAAATACACTACATGTATATATGTAGATAGATAATATACCTCTTGGTGGCATGGGTGGGAATAGCTCCTTAATTGCAACAGCATCAATAAGAGGACCACAAGCAGGATCTTCTTGAACACCAGGATTATGGAAAACTACCTTGGCAAAATTTGAAGTAGCCCTAAAACCCCAAGCATAAGTATCACCACCATTACTACTATAAAGTGTTTGAAGAGGTAAATCTCCTTGAGCAGGAGGAACTAATACTCTTAAAACCTCATCTTGAGCACAAGTTCTTGAAGCGCCGAATGTGAGGGAATACAGAGACCCATTTTTAACAGGTACTACTTGAGAGATTGAAGCTTCATTTCCGAGCCTAACGGCGTGAACACCGTGAGCTACGGCGAAATACATTCCTCCTGGTTGAGGTCCACCATGGATGTACTCCACTGTCCCATTGATTGTCCATTTGGGTAGTGAGTTTGAACCTAATAGTACTGTTTTCTTAAGGTTTGCTGGGTCAGGGCTTTCTTCAAAGTTCCCATTTGGGAGAAACTCTGTAGAAATTCAAACCATAAAATGAGTAAATTAGTTTAAATGCGTGAAGATCAAAGTAATGAACTTGGGATTTTATCAGATCTAAGCTACTCTAACACACAAAAATTAAATGAATGAAACCTATTTATAGGAAGAAGTGTAGAATGAAACAAAACAAAAAGCAATATTTTTCACAAACCAAACACAATAAGAATGGGAAAAAACAGGTACCTAAATCTCAAAGTAAAAGACAACATAAGAAGAAGAAAAAAATATTAGATTTAGAGAGAGAGAGATGGATACCATCAAGATACTGAGCTGAAAATGCTGGAGAAGTTAAGAGAGAGGAGGAGACAGTAAGGAAAAGAAGAAGTAGTGGAACTGCCATTTTAGATACACAAAGTTGATCAGATAGAGCCTAATAACTGAGTTTGAGATGAGAGAATGAACTTCTGAGCTCACATTTATATATTGTGCAGGTGCAGGTGCAGGGGAAGATGATGAAGATGAGGTTTGGTATGGTAAGGGTAAAGAAAACGGTGCATTTAGGGACACCCATCCCTACACCCACTTACCCTCCTTGCCCCACGTGTGCACTGCCTACTGGCAAGTCAACCCTATTCTATTAAGTATTAAACGGTGTGTTTGCTGTCCCACATTCTGAGGGTAGTGGTAGGACGTCTTTTTATGCCCATGAGGTCCTGACATCGAGTCTCGATAGAAGCAGTTTATTACCAAGATTTTTCCATGCAATTTAGGGCACTAGATAAAATAGATGTTATCGGCCTTTAGACTCTTTGTTGTGGAGTTTTAGGCTCTTTATTGTCGGGTTTGAGAGATCTTTAATTATTGAGGGGTTGGGCAAAAGGCCCAATCCTTCACCCAAAACAAGAAGCAGGTCCACTGCAGGAAAAGAATAAGAGGCAGGTCCAATGGTCAGGAGGTGGGGGTGGAATTTCCGAAACACCCTTCTTCTTTTCGAAATTTACGAAACGACCATCGAAAAATTTCCGGGAAACTCTCAAATTTCTGAGAAATAATCTGACACGCCTCCCATCATACAGTGTACTTTCCATAAATTTACAAAATTGCCACCGTAAAATTCCCGGGAAATGCGAAATTTTTTGAAAAATAGTCAGACGCACCTGACATTAAACCTTGTACTGTCCACGAATTTACAGAATTGCCATTACAAAATTTACCAACTTGCAATTTTCGTTTTTTTTCCCAGATTTATTTCTTATTTCTTTTTTATTTTCTCCCGCACATATTTATCTCTCCAATCTTTTTAAATTTCTCTCTCCAATCTCAACAAATTTCGTTCTTTTTTCTAGATTTATTTCTTATCTCTTTCTAATCTCAACAAATTTCTTCGTTTTTGGTAGTTTTTCTTGAATTTGTACAAGGAAATTTTCTTGTGTACCGAGAATTATTTAGTGTACTGGCCATTTTTTGGATATGTACTATACGTTTTTGTACTGGGAATTTTCTTGTGTACCGGGAATTGTTCTGTGTGCTGGCCATTTAGTTATGTACTAGACATTTTTGTAGTGAGAATTTTCTTGTCTACCGGGAATTGTTCTGTGTACTCGCCATTCGGCTATGTACTAGACATTTTTGTACTGGAAATTTTCTTGTGCACCGGAAATTGTTCCGTGTACTGGCCATTTGGTTGAATACTGGACACTTTTGAACTGGGAATTTTCTTCTGTACCGGGAATAGTTCTGTGCACTGACCATTTGGTTATGTACTTGGATGTTTTTAGAGATGAAGAAGATAAAATGTGAAACAAATAAGAATGATGAAGAAGATAAAATGTGAAACAAATAAGAATGATGAAGAAGATAAAATGTGAAACAAATAAGAATGATGAAGAAGAAAAATAAGAACATAAAACTTTTAGAGAGAGAAACACAGGAAACTTTGATGTTTTTAGAGATTGAAAGAGATGAAGAAGATAAAATGTGAAGCAAAATAAGAATGATGAACATCCAAAAATAAGAACATAAAACTTTTAGAGAGAGAAAGAACAGAAAATTTATGTTCTTGGAGATTGAAAGAGATGAAGAAGATAAAATGTGAATGTTTTCAAAAATAATGAGAGTAAGAACAGAAAATACAGTGGCCGGGATCCAAAAAAATTGCCTGAAATTTCGTCAAAAAATGGCGCCATTTTTGAATTTTCAAAAAATCTGAATGTTTCTCTGACATTACGTCATGTACGGAGAATTAATTGCTTCGCTGTCATCCGTCAGATTGTCAGAAAACACGGAAATTTCCCGTAAAGGGGTAAAAGGGGGATAAATAAAATAAAAACCAGAAAAGTGTGAGCTGTCCTGACAATTTGGACTGGGTTCTCATTTTTGTTTTAGGCTGGGGGTAATACTTATTTACCCTCCATTTTTTGGGCCTCTCACTCAAAAATCCTTAATTATTAGTTTAACTTATACGGTTTATGTTGCTTATCACATCTTAATAATGCATCAATGTCTTGTAACGGCTAATGTAGATCGTAGTCGATTTCTCAAAAAAGAAAACGGGTCGTTTGCTCATGATTTTGAAATAGAAAATGCTACGTGACTCGAACTTTTTGTCTGGCTTAAGGCCAAGTGACGATGTGGTATGTTCATTTCTATTTTGTTCATGACACTCCTTGATGCTAGATCTCTTATACAAAAATTATATGGAATTGTGATATTTCTATTGTCAGCAGTTATCGAAATTATCTACACTTTAGACATCGAGGCCCATATGAACCTTTTTTCTTGACCCAAATGCTACAAGCGAACACCTATAGTCCAGATTCCAAACCCTTCAGGAAACGATCTCAAATGCTGTTCTTACCTATTTGGCTGAGAAATGACGTGGCATACTTATTGTCTTCTTGGTAATCGGTCGTGCAGTATTCCGGCTTAAATCTCGGGTTAAGTAGAATTTTGTAATGAACACCAATTTCTCTCGCAATTCTTGTACTCCAGGAACTGGATAACGCTACACACCCACATAATTCTGACACGTGTTAAGTTATTTTGACCTCAACGGCTAATCAATGTAGCCAGCATAAACATGTCTTCAGATGGGGCAACAAAGAATGTGCTCGTTGTGGACATCGAGGAATTTATTTTTGCTTTGCGTTGATTAATCATGGAGAATGGGAACCCACTAATTAATCGTTTCTGATTAATCTGACGGTGGAGAATTTGCTCAATTATACCGTTGTTTAAACCTAATTAATTCAAGGTTTGTCGGTTCATTGAGAGATGATGAGTCAACATTTTTAAATCTTGATTACAATTTCAGTTTAACGAATGGGAAATGAAACTCTTACAGGAAGGAGGCTTGTAAGTTTGTAATTAAACAATAATTTAGAGAATAATAGTAGTAGCTCTTTTAACATTTCATTAATCTGCAAGTAATAAAATAAGATGCTTTCCAATTCAGCAATAAACCACGTAATCCAAAATTTTATAGGTTTGGAGATCAATTCTTCATAATTATTGAATTTAAATTATTCAACGTATAAATAAAAATAAATTATTGATGTCTTAGATATATATATTAGTTGGACTTTAGGTTTTTTTTGGTTAGCCTGTAAAAGTTTCATTTAGACAATTTATTGATGATGCGTTAATGTCGTGTAATGACTAGTGTAGCCTTGTTCCGAAAAAGTAATGCTTCTTGGTTTTCAACAATTGGTCCAGATAAAATTCACTTCCATAAATGGATAATTAGATTTTGTTGATTTCATCTCAAACTTTGAGAATGTTAGGTTAGAAAATGGGTCTATTTTTCACATATTTTCCATAAGTCATGTCCATCTATTTCTTTTTTGTTGCAAAGTCCATCTGTTACTTTTTGTTGACAAAAGTATCGATTAACATGCTCAATTGTATTGTCGACTCGTAAGGTTTCTACTTGAAGAAGACATCTAGTTTAATTAGTTTTCTCTCGCAAGAGAACCTGCCACGAGATAATAAACTCAATGTTCTACTAAAACTTATAATAAACGACGCCTGATTTGAGCCTAGATATGTCACTAATATAAGGAATTGGGTGACACTGATGATACAAGACAAACACCAAAAAAAGAAAACAATAATCAAGTTACGAAATTGAAAGAGCCATGAATTATGTGATCACAGATAATGTCATTTTCTGACTCCACGACCGAAATCTCGATAGTCAGTTTCTTCTTTCTTCCTTTAGCCCCATGGCCCATACATAAATAATGTAATATGGGTTCCACATTCACATGGTTTTATCCGTGATTTGCTCCCTCCTATATTTCAAAATTTCAATTCAAACCAAATGATGCTAATTAATAAATAAATTTCTGTTTTTTCTTGTCATCTTCTAATCAATATTTTTCTTATAAGTCTTGCATCACAATGTCAGATTCAGTTGATATTTTACAATTTGTGACTTATCTGGAAGTGTTCAATTCCCTTAGTCTTCTGGAGGGTTGGCAATGTGTTCAAAGTTTCTAATTTAAGGAACCAGAATAGGAAGCTTCTTTCATTAAATGAGATGATTATAATAAATAAATACTACTAGTTCAAGAGGTTCGACTATTGTTATTGTTATTCTTTTTTTGTTATTGGCATTACTATTATTGTTAATGACAACTACTGCAGTTTGCAGTTCAATTAGCGCCGTGGTTTGGGATTTATGTGGTTTCTCTATTTTATCAATTGACATCTTCCCAGTGTTTGTTGTTTTCAAAATGTACTTTTTTTTTATTTTTTGGTTGAACTTTCAAAATGTACTTTCCATGTTATATATTTTTTCTTTAGTTCTCCATATACTCTTTGTTTGTACTGTTCAATCTGGTTCGACTTTTGAAATCAGAGTCGCAGTGGTTTGATACAACTTGCAAAATCCAACCACTTCCCTGTCAACGAACTTTTTCCTCCTACCATAGCAGAGATAGTTGATGTATATAAGAAGGTAGTCAAATGGGCCAATCAAACACATGTTGTGCTTGACTAACTAAAGTGTTCGTCGGGAGGAACAAGTGTCAAACAATGGCGAGAGCAGCTAATCTAAGTAGTCGGTTGTAAATCGCCCCAAGACTAAAATGAAGGCGCAACTTCCAAAATCACGGATCCTACGCAGATAGTCATAAAGATTTATCGTGGAAGGCTGGATAAATATAGAAGCTAAAAATTCCAATTGATCAAAAATCAAAGCTAAATTAAAATTAATTATCTGGTTTCGTCCGCCTGGAGATGTGAAAATCACTTTTCTCGCACAAAAAGAACCAATCTTTTCTACATTGGAAAATCAGAGGTTGGTGTTTTGCTGTGACTTGTCAGAGAACTTAAATCAGGAGGAGGTCATGGCTTTTAATTTGTGATTAAGGTTTTCAATTTCGGTTATAGATTTCAAAAGCGCCCGTTATGAATTTCATATTGTTTTCATTCAGGGTTAGAGTTTACATTTTATTTTTATTCGGGATAAAGGTTTTCAAATTTGTTACAATATAAGTATGCGGTTTTTGAAAATTCAAATTTTGGATAAATAGAAAAATTGCACTACCAACCCCTACAACAATGTTTCGATACAAAAATAAGAGACAAGAGAGTGTAACTAGAGTTACAATGAGTTTATGGTGCACAAACAATAGATATTAACAAATTATTGTTTATCACAAACAGAAAAGAGAAGACAAGCAAAACACGTTTGACACAAACGCAAAGAAGACACTAAATTATTGCTCATCTCAAACTGACCATGCGAAGATAAGGAAAAGCAATGAAGGATACAATGAAGAGATAGAGAAAAGGTGACAAAATAGAGAGATAACGTCAAATTTTGAATTACACCAGATAAACTCAAAATATGTCATATTTCGGGAACAAAGTTTAGTGAATGTCCCTTAAACACTAGTTAATGACTTAATTCGATAACTGGGACGAAGGATGTTTTAGGGTTCGAAATATATGATGATATGTAATTTATGTTGTAGGAACCTTTATCTGATTTAGACTATTCCTACCGTTAATACAGATTTGAATGAGTTTGCACAATGCAAACTGTGCACACGTGTGGTAAATATAAATTGTTTTACATATTTGTAGGTGTTCCAAACGAGCCCCACTACCTCCTCTTCTTTTTCTCGCAAGACATCATCATCAAAAATTCAAAACAAATCTAAGGAGAGGGTGAAAGATTCTGATGTGGACCACGTGCGCCTGTCTCGATACTGTTATTGCTCTTTTATCTCGGTCTCCGCGAAAGCGTGCCTTTCTGTCCTCTTCATCCAAAGTCTTTAGTTCGGTGTTTTTTTTTTTTTCCGTCTCATAACCGTTGGATTCGAGAGACAAAGACCTCCATACCTGTCTCACAGAGTCAAAGTAGCTTTATAATTCGTCTTTCAATATCCAACGGGTACAGTTTGAATTTCATCACCTCGTGATTTACATTATTAGATAATGTGATACCAAGGCCAAAAGATCTTTGGTATGGAGCGATACTTTGTATAAGCAGTGCGTTAGAAAGGTCAATTTATGTATTTGTTTTTCTTTTACTAAATTAGTTATAAGACAGCGTTATAAGGATCATTTAATAAATAATGTTAAAATATAAGGACTTGAATAAAAATTAAAAACAAATCTAATATTCTATTCACTTATAGTTTTGTCTCACATAAACAACTCAACCTTAATATCAGTCGCTACTATCAACATCACCATTAGTATTAAAAAACCTGCAAAGACATAAGTTTATTGTCTTCGTTTACAAGCTTTTAATGATGCCTCAAGATCCAACGGATGAGGAACCACCATTAATGAAGGAGGCAACCTACATCAAGAACGAAGAGTCCTTTGACTTAAACGAAGAAGAAATATATTAAAGAAGATAATACGTCTGAGGTAAAGAAATTTTTTTTTCTTGTCTTCTTCTATGGTTGAACAAACATTTTTAGGGTTTTAGGTAGTTTTTGTTCCAGTAAAGGATTTTCAGTTGGGTCGAATGAAAAGGACAACAAATTTCGACCGACTCGACTGAAATTTGTCTGTTTTTTCAACCGCTTTGGACGAAATTTGTTGAACTTTTTAGTGGGTCTGGATGAAAATTTTCACTATTTTCATTCACGAATTTTTGTTTATGCTAAGCGAAACTTCTTTTATGTAAATGTCGCTTACGTTTTCTTGTTTGCATTCTTCATTGCAAAATCAACTCATCATACTAAAACATATTAATCAGTTCAGAAGATGAGGAGGAAATCTTACCTTTCCTAGTTTGTATTCTTCAATGCAATATTGATTCTTGAAATCTTCTAAAGTTATTGTAGTCAATGTTAAAACCCTAAAAATCTATGAAGAAATCAAACGATAACAAGAGTTACTAATCCTTCTATGGAGGTGAGTGTTGTGTTAGTCATCTAGGGTTAGAGTTTCCATCTCTATATCTCTATTTGACCCAAACGAACAAATTCGGGGGTTTCTATCTCTTTTGATTGAACAGGTTTCAAGAGTTTCTATTCTTTTGGTCGAACAAGTTTCAAGGGTTTCTATTTTGAGTTTTGATTGGACAAAATTTTAGGGAGAGACTAATGTTTAATTTTGGGATATTTTAGAGAATAGTGTTTTTCTCTCCCTAACCTAAAAGGCTTGCTCTCCTTATCTAATACATTGCCTTTACTACACATTGTTCTTCCTATACCGATGACCATTGAAAAATGTGGTCTGTTTTTCGACCCGTTAAAGACTGATGTTGGAAAATTAGAAATTTCAGTTGTAAATTTTTTTTTATCTTCCATTTATTTCATTTGGACAAACTTATGTGTACACGTTTGAATTGGTGCAGAAAAATAGTTGCAAGTTATTTTTTCTCTTAGATCTTACTATTACTTTTTGAACTTTGTAGACGTTCTTTCTTTGTAAGAGTTTTACCATCAATCTTGGTGGATGGATTATGCATACTATCTATTGGAGACTAAATACGTTGACAAATTTCAATCCCACCACCAAGATAGCAGAGGGAGGAAATCGAACCATTGAGCTAATTTGGTTCTTGTTCATTCTCTATCAAACACTACACAAATTAGTTGCGGATACTAGTTTATACATGGGTCTGCCCCTAATCCCATCTTACTAGAGACACACACGTTACCCCAATGGACATTGACGACGAAGGGAGAGTAAGAACATACATTGTTCTTATGTTGGTATTCATCAGTAGTAAAACATTAAGAGAAAAAAGACGATACCTGCCTATGCTCTGGACGAAAACGTACAAACTGTGGTACCATAACATTGTAGTTCGACCAAGCTTGATTGGTCTAATATTCCCAATCTTTAATTCTCTAATAAAGAAAAAGGAACATCAGTACAAAAGTGTACCATCCTCATCTATCTATTTTAAGGATGTGGTGGAGAAAATGGCCAAAACAAAGAAGCAATTATAGAATTTAAGAATCAAAGGTGGCAAGCAATGGCCTAATGATGGGGCGCCTTTAGAAAGAAATTCCCTTACCACTCAAAATTTGGGGGAAAGTTATATTGGAGCCCCTGCTAAGGACACCTCGCCCAAATTTAACTCTGCCTTTGTTTTTGTAAAACAAGGTTTTTTTTGTTCCATACACCCCCTCCCTAAAATTTGGTTCAGGGAGGCGCCTTTTAACACTTGCAGGCACCACCTTTCATCTAACGATAAACAATACCATCCAATTCATTTTAAATATCCGTAAATTTAATCTCGGCCATAAAGTTTTTATTTTCTCTCTCCAAATTTTGTCCTACCACGTCACCTGAACGAGATTCAACCAATATACTAGCTAGACATAGAGTCATTTTTCTTATGGAGGGGGTCCAAAGCCACAAAAAAAAGTAGGGTATTAAAATAGTTTCGATGAGTCATAAAGTAAGGGATCAAAAAAGAATTACAGTGAAAGAGGGCACTTGCCTGTGAGAACAAAATTCCATCACATTAGACTGGAAGTTGGTTATAATATTAACAGACTTATCTTGATTCAGTGCGGTAGGTGTACCATTTTCCCAGTTTTAAGTCACGTACAGAGATTAAACATCTTGTTTCTCCTAACTAGACTTTCCTTCTCTCTCTTGTTCATCTTGTTCCCCTGTTTTTAAGTCACGTACAGAGATTAAACATCTTGTTTCTCTCTCTCTTAATACTGGAATGGCTTTAATCGAACCTAGATTCCATGTCATAATACTGGATGCCAAGATGGAGTTGTGCCCATTACTTCCATATTAGTCCAGGATATATTCCCTAATGGTCTCTCAATCTCTCAATTTAATCTTCTTCCTTTTTGTATGAGTTAAATATAAAAAGGGTTTATCCTGTTCATGCAGTTTTTAAATGTACTTGTGAGAGTTCTGCAACTATCTGGAAGAACCAAATTAAACAAATAAAAAGTAAATGCCATTTATAAAATTTAGCAAAATAAATAATATTATTTATTACTATGGTAGTTAATAAATAATATTAATAATTGATATTCTAATTCGTAAATAAAATATTTAAATATTATTATTAATTGTTATAATAAATAATAAATAATATTAATTATTATAATAAATAATTAATAATATTTAGATTACTATTATAATAAATAATTATTATGATTAAAATAGTATTTAGATTAATTATTATAATAATTAATTAATTAATTAATATTTATTATAATAATTAATATTTAGATTAATTAATTATTATAATAAATAATTATTTATTATTAACTATTATAATAAATAAATAATTAATAATATTTAGTTAAATAACATTTAATATTGTATATATTAATTAAAGTATTAATTTAAACATTTTATGTTACGAATTAAAATATCAATTATTAATATTATTTATTAACTACCATAGTAATAAATAATATTATTTACAAATTAAAAGACTAATAAAAAAGTATTATTTATTACCATAATATTTAGATTCTTGATATATGTTATAGATTTATATTTGTTTCCTATCCATCTTGTATTATATTTAATTAATAATATTAATAATTACTATTTTTATTTAGTAATTATAATTATTATTAATTAGTATTATAGTTATTAAATAATGTCATTCATTATTATTACAATTAATAAAATAGTATCGTACAAAATGACATTTACTTATTTAAAACTGATAAAACAATTAAGATGTTAATGTAAAGATTTAAATAATGATTTGTTCATTTCTTAGATCTACGTTATGATCTTCCATCGTTCCTTTGTCTTAAAAACCAGTATCGATCAACCTGCAGTACCAATGATTTCTTTTCTCTTTGTTTGATCATTTTTTTTTTGTATCAGAAGCTCACATAATGTGGCTCCATTGTTTCTGTTTTTGTTTCCTATTGTTTTTCCCCTTTTTTCATATCAAAAGTTGTAAAATCTTTCTTTAGTTGATGTTTTTCTAATAAACCATCAATTTTAGCCTCAAGTTAAAAAATTCACATTAAAATGGTTATAATTGTTTATATTAAGTGTAGAACTTAGAGTGAATTCACATTAAAATCATAAAAACAAAATTCAAAGTAAATTCAATTTTTGATTGTTTTTTCTACTTCAGTAGAAAAGTTACTTATAAGTCTTTCCACAAGTGATATATTTATCACCAAAATTTTAATGGATCGAGTAGTGGGATCGGAGTTATTCGGAGTTATTCCACGTTGGTTGTATAGGGTGGTACTCGTGGCCACACTTGGAGTAAGAAAGACCCAAGTCTAACTTGAAGGAAAATAAGGCCCAAGATAGTCACAAATGGTACTGAAGCTCAGGTGGTTTAGGGCTAGATAGTCTTCAAGGTAGCAATGTATGAGCACAAAGATCATTGGAGTTATTTCACATTGGTTGTGGGAAAGGGGTTTGGGCACTTGTGACAGAAAAACCTCATTGTTGAGCTAGTTTTTGGGGTGAGAAACAAAATTCGAATTATTCTTTCTGGAACCGTGCGAGGAGAAACCCTCATACTTGTAAGTTACAGCAAGAAAGGGCCAAAGAAATTTGAAGGTAAGTTTGTGGAGGAAGGAAGCACTTTTAATTAACACTTATTGGGAGCGCCTTTAAAATTTCTCGTATTACATTTGTCTCACAAATAGTGCGCTCAAAGAATTTCATTCCCACCACCAAGATAGCACAAAGAGGAAACCGAACCATTGAGCTAACTTGGTTCTTGTTCGTTCTGTATCAAACACTACACAAATTAGTTGCGGATACTAGTAAGTTTATACGTGAGTCTGACACGAATCTCATCTTTTACTCAAGACACACGTTACCCCAACGGACATTGACAACAAAGAGAGAGTAAGAAAGAACATTGTTCTTATGTTGATATTCATCAGTAGACAAACATTCAAAAAAAGACTATACCTGCCTATGCTCTATACAAAAACCTACAAATTGTGGTACCATAACATTGTAGTTCGACCAAGCTTGATTGGTCCCATATCCCCAATTCTCTAATAAAGAAAAAAGAACATCACCATAAAACTGTACCACAAGTGTGACCCGACCAAGACTCATCTATCTTTTTGTAAAATTTAAGGATTTGGTGAAGAAATACCAAAACAAAGAGGCAATTGTAGAATTTGAGAATCAAATGTTGTAAGCCATGTTTCAACAAAAAGAAAGAAGGAAAAGGTAGTAAGCAATGGCCAAATGATGGGGGCCCCATAGGAAGAAATCCCCTTACCACTCAAAATTGTTAAGGAAAGTAATATTCGAGCCCCCTGCTAAGGACATTTAACCCAACCTTTGTTTTTGTCAAACAAGGTTTCTTTTCCATACACCCCCCAAAATTTGTCTTCAGGAAGGCGGCTTTAACACTTTTCCATTTAAGGATAAATAATGGCATCCAACTTCGGTTCATTTTAACTATTCACAAAATCTCTCACCTAAAGTTTTTTACTTTTTTCAAATCTGATCCGGGCAAAGTTGTGTCTGGTTCTACCAGATTCGTCTGGTAGAAGCAGACAACCTCGTCTGGTTTTCAGATGAGGTTCTGGCGAAGGGGCATCCCATTCGTCGGAGCATAAAAATTTGAGAGAGAGAGGGGGAGAGGGAGAGAGAGAGAGAGGGAGGGAGTCGACCAGAATAGTTGGAGGTCGCCGGAACTAATGGTGTATGTCGGTGGGATTCGGTGATGGTCGCCGGAATTGTAGAAGATAAAGAACAAAAAGGGTGATGTTTGGAGGAAACAAGAAAAATTTGTTCCACCCAAAACTTATTGCCTCGGAAACCTTTCTTATTTCCCTGAAACACCGGCCTTTACCAAATACCAATCTAGATTTCTCAAGCATGTCTAAACCTCGTCATAAGCAGTGCACTAAAACCTCCACGTCTCTGAAAGACTCTATATGTATGTTGGGTGCTTCACCTCACTAATTTAGCACCCCTTTTGAGTTACTACCGTAAATTTTGGTATTTTGTCCTCCAATTATTTACTTATCTGTGGATTGGTATTCCTCATTCGCAGGGACATGAGATTCGCGAAAAGGCGTGATTGTGTGAAACACCGACACGGGGCGTAAAAGATAGAAGGTCAGCTATCAATGGCCCGGTTCGAGGCAAAGTGCGAAGAGGGTAAGGGCTAGAAGAGTCTAATAGACAAAAATGTAACAAGGCGAAGAACCAAAGTAATTTTATTGATAAATATATCTATTACAGAAAAAATTGCTAAGAGAAAAAAAACTAACAATAGAAAACATCTATCTCGAACCGGGAAACAAGAGAGGGTTGATTGGTAAACCGCCAAGTCACAAAATGGAACTCCGACCTCCCCAACAAGAGAAAAAGATAAATGCTAGGAGGCTACAGGGCTCATTCATTCAGGCGTTAGGCCGTCAACAACCAAGCTCCCAACTCCTGCGAGAGACTTTGGAAAAGGAACGGTGACCCATCCGTGGAGAATGAAGTGCAATCATCACTATCATCTCAGACAATGAAGGCCCAGGGGATCACCATTCTCATTGAGGGAAACTCCTTTTACCATTACTATTGAACGAAAAAGTCATTAAGTTACCCTTTCCTAACACATGATTGTTTTCATGAACAGACAGATATAGCTGGTGAGGAAAATAAACTTCAAATACTTGATTTCTTTTAGGATCAAGCAGTTTTTCTCCGGTTGATTTGTCGTAACTATTTGTTGCTTGATTGTGCAAGGTGGAAAATTTGATTCTTACAACTTTTAGCTTCCGCTATAAAGATGAAGAGACAACTGACCAAAATATTGCGTAATCCTTGTTTTGATTCTCAAATTTAGTCAATAAAACATCATGGTATAGCTTAATAGCATGACTGCCTGACATGAGTACGAAATTAAGTCAATAAAGCAAAAGACCACTTCCAAGAGTATGAAAACAGATCCCATTTATTCAATTATAAGAACCAAGTTACATGAGAAGGTCTTTCATCAAAAAAAAAGTTACATGAGAAGGAATGCAAACATAAGTTAAAAAATAAGGCAAATAAAGTACCAAGTTACAGGAAACTATATGCAAACAAATAAAGTTTCTAAGTAAAGTGAAGTTGACTCCTCTGCCAGAGTGGCGTTAGAGAGCCCTGAGATTGTTAAGGGACAAAAGGCTTTTTGAGAAAGTAGTAGAAAAGCTACTGGGGCATAGTTGTGGAACAAAGGACGGGATTCCACTTACATCAACCTCAGTCCAAGTACCCTTCTTCCAATTATAACAATAAATAGATAACCATTTCTTCTTCTCCCGACTCTCCAAACTCTCCAGATCCCAAACAAATGGTGTGCTTTCTAGATCCCAAATAGATGACGTTACAAGAATCTTGTCTTTAGACTCTATGAAAGTACGAAACTTGACCGTATGACTATTCCTCATATAGAAAGGCAAGGTGATACAACTTACTTTATTCCATCTTCCTTTCTGAAGAGAAGAACTAGTAGGCGTTCCATTGATTTTCTCATCTATGTCCTTGTAATCACCATCTTCGTATATTATACATGTTGAACATACAATTGTTCAGTTTAACTATCATAGCTAAATTTCCATCTACATCAACTAACTGAGCAATATCTTTGAAAGTTTAATGGGCGCGGAGAACCCGAGGGTGATCAAGGATGAAATCAGGAATTGTGATTTTTCTAAACTTCTCATTTCCTACATCAAATGCCACCAAGTATACAGGACGGTAACCACTTCTCCACGCCCAAATATCAAGAGAACTATTGGAACAGTAAATCACACCATTCACATGTCATGAATTGCTTTCTCTAACGTAGTATATTGCAGAATGACTATAAAAGTTGGCTACAAACATGTTTTATTTTGCAAACGAATTATTATATAATCTTAACATAAACTTAGAGAATTTTGACATCTATGGTGCTAAATCAACTTCCACATCATTTTGATGAACACTGAAGACCATACTTACTAACAATGTGGTAAACCTACTGCACGAGTATAAAAACATATCCCATTTATTCAAATTCTTTTCTTATAAGTACCTAAGTTATATGAGAAGGAATGCAGACAGAAATTAAAAAGAAAACAAATAAAGATAATAGTGAAGTTGATTCTTCTAACAGGGTGGCAGTCAAAGAGCCCTATGATTGTTAAGGGACAAAAGACTCTCAGAGAAAGTAGTAGAAAAGCTACTAGGGCATAGTTTTGGAACTAAGGATGGGATTCCACTTACATCAACCTCTGTCCAAGTATCCTTCTTCCAATTGTAACAATAAATAGACAAACGTTCATTCTTCTCCCAATTCTGACTATTCGGACCCCAAATAGATGATGTTACGAGAATCTTATCATCTGACCCTATGAAAGTATGAAACTTGACGGTACGATTGTTCCTCATATCAAAAGGCAAGGCGATACAACTTACTTCTTTCCATTTTCCTTTCTGAAAAGAAGAACTAGTAGGCGTTCCATTGATCTTCTCGTTCTTGTCCTTGTAATCACCATCTTCGTATATATACATGTTGAACATACAATTGTCCAGTTTAACTATCATAGCTAAATTCCCATCCACTTCAAATAACTGAGAGATCTCTTCGAAAAGTAAATGGTTTCCGAGAACCCGTTGATCAAGGATGAAATCAGGAATTGTGATTGTTCTAAACTTCTCATTTCCTACATCAAATGCCACCAAGTATACATGACGATAACCACTTCTCGCCGTCCAAAGATCAAGAGAATGATTAGACCAGTAAATAACACCATTCACATAAACATAATCATCATTCAATGAAATTGGTGGGACCTCTTTGATCCTTCTCCATCTATTATTAGATTGGCGCCCAATGGTCAAAATCCCACAGAGAAAATATTTGAAGATGCGATCATCTGACCGTATAGTCAAGACACATATTAATTTGTGTTCATTAGTGGCAGGATCAAAACCAAATGCATAATGGTTTGGGAGACCGACGTGTTCTTCTCCCGCGGCTATCGAGGATGCTTGAAACCAAGGAGATACTTGTCCAGTACTGATACTGCATATACGAGCAAGATGTTCGCTGTATGAGTCAATGAGGCAGATTAAGCCGTTCACAGGTTTTGAAATGGCATCGTAAGATGACGAGTCAACCTCCCTTACTGTGTCAACAACTAGTTTCAGTTGTGTACTGTCTTCTTCAAACAAGACGTCAGCTGTAATGTGGAACTCCTTATATGGCCAAAAGTGGAAGTATCTGGCATCTTCTAATGACTTGTCCGGTGGGGGTGGTTGAGGAACAACAATAAAGAGACGAGGGGAAAGGCGTGTTTTAAAACGGGTGAGGTGTAAATCGATGAATTGTTGATCTTTATGGATTAAGTAACACCATCTTTTACAAACACTCTTAAAACGGGCAAGGGACTTAACCGGAAGTCTGTTTAGTATCTTAAATTCTAACCAATCATCATCATAGTGATTAATACTATCAATTAGATATTGTGGTGGTGGTGATGTTACACAAGTAGTACTAGTATTAGTAATACCAATATCACAAGGAGGATAGTGTTGTGGTGATGTTACACAAGTAGTAGTAGTAGTATTACCTAGTCCTATGGAAGTCTTGTTGGTAGATTTCTTTTTTTTGAAGATTGGGGGATTAGAAACAACAAAAACACCGCCAGCTCTCATCCCTCCAGAGAGTTTTAGAGAGATAATGTTTGATAGAGAGAGAAAGAGAGAATCACTACTTGTATGAAAAAGTAATCAAATTCAGGCTGCAATATCTGGGAATTGGAGAACTTGAATGGGGGTGTTTTATACTTTTATTTTCCGAGGAATTCTCAAACCGTTTTCTACTCGGATTAGATTAACAGGAAACCCACCGCCGACTTCCCGTTTTCTACTGGTACTAAATTTGACTTACGTCATTCATGACGTCATTACTTGATCACTGTTGTTTGGGTTGCTAAAAATATGGGATTGCCCTATTTTTTCTATTTTTTATATGTGGGTTTGACGGTTTGTTACTAAAAAAAATGTTTATCAGTATATCTTTCCTTTATTAACCCTATATACTTTTTATTTGCCCTATATATGTTTTATCTACTGTAGTATAAATCATGAAAAATTGGTGAGTTACCGTCTCACCCTTTGTTTTTTCACTAGGTACGGTATGTCCCAGTTCAACAAAAAAAAAAAAAGGTACTGTATGTCCCCTTCTAACTATTTTGTTAGATTACCCTATGTAAATCGTGTAAAAGTTTTCCACATCAGATCCATTTTTTTTCTTAAACCTCCTATCAAAATAATGTTATACAAATTCCTTTTTGTAAGTTTAACCTAATCTATATTTCTGAATTTCTAAATCATTCGGATGTGAAGTAACTTTTGAATATTCTTTTTGTATCCTTCAGGACCAACGACCAAGTGAAGGCAAGGACGATTAGACTTGGTGATTTTCATGAGGAATTTATTTTCTTCACACAAAACTTAGGATTCAGTCTTTTTCTTTTTCAAGTATAAGTACTAGTTCTTTTGATGCATAGGATTGGCGCTTAGGCTACCATTCTATTTCCTGTTTTGACTATTTATTTATAAGTTTCCTTGTATGAACTACAGTTCTATTATCTTGAAATTTCGTGTGTTGTTTGTCCTCAATCTAAACACAGTCGTTAACCATTTCCAACTAGTACCTCAGTTTCTTCTCTCCTTTTCAAAATGTATGGGGTCCATTGTCGGCTCCGTCAGCAGCGTGTGGTGGGGGGTGTAGGGTGTGCCTCTGCACAGGTGTAGTGCCCTGACCTTGAGTCGGAGAATCGGACGAGTTAGAGCGTCAAGCAGGGTAGTGGTTTATGTTGGATTTTGTTTTGGATACTTATTTTAGTCGATTCGGGCAGCTCATCCGATAGTTCTCGAAAAATAATGAATTTTGGCTAGTCACACGTAAAGATCGGACATAGTTTTGCAATCTCCTATTTCCGATAATTTTCTTCGTAACCCAATTAATTTGGGTCATGTAGTTTCTTCATGGTTAGTTGTGGGATGAAAAAGAAAAGAAGAAAAAAAAGCTAAGTTGGGGTCATAAAGAAACAAATGGTGCTAAATTAGTTGGCTATAAGTGTGGTGGAACTTTCTTGTGAAGTATGTATAAATGGAGGACTTATAAAATAGATTAAATATAATGGCCACTTCATAAGGCGACAAGTGGCACCCCATTTGCTTCAAGAATTGAATTTACGCCCACTTCCTTCCTTTGAACCGTGCATGTATGGGATAAGGTGTTAAGTGTAGGATTTACTTGAATTTAAGTGTGGACCCCACTTCCTATTAACCCTTTAAATCCAATTCTCTGGTTTGAGAAACAAATTCAATTTCAACCGTGAGCAGTGAGAAGCGATTAGTATTGGCCGTGAAAATGTCTCAATTACCATCTCCTTAATAAACATCTGTCATTTTGCTAGGTTTAATAACATGAATAATTAAGTGCTTCAACCGAGTAAACTCTTCGACTACCCTTCGCACGCGCCGCACTTAAATGACTGCCAAGGTCATTAACAGGACGAGTGTATCAGTTCTTCTTCACAAGTGGTGAAGATCTCTAGAAGATCTGCATCTAATCGAGACGAGTGTAACCCACGGACTTACACGTGGTCTAAGAAGATAGAAAGGTGTCATAAAGGAGAAGACAGAAGAGACCCATCATATTCTTTAAAGCTCTTCTTTGTCTTCTAACCTCTGCATGTCTGTTCTGGGTAAAAAGAAAACATTCTCCACCCTCTCATTCCTCTTCTTAGTAACCACGTTCATGTCGATTCACTCTTCTGATTCGAACATAGAAGACTTGACTAGAAAGATGGCGGTTCAGCTTAGCATTTCAGAGGGTGGTAACCTCACTATTTGCTATCCCAAACCCTCTGAAAACAAAGACCTCATGGAGATCTCATCGGGCTTCTTAGCTAGGTTGTGTTGCAGATACGACTATGGTATAGGGTTCATAAGGAAACACCTTTCAGGACAGTCAAGATTCTTTAGGGAATGTAAGATTACACCTTCAGCCACTGGTCCGAACCACTTCCTTATAAAACCTCGTAATCTCACGGTCTTGAACGAAATTCATCAAGGTAGACCTTGGATCATAAGGGGTTACTTGGTCATCATGCAGGAAGTGGAGTTTCCTCTTAAAGAGATCATCCCAGAACTTATGTTAGAGCCCATGTGGTGTAGCTTTTCAGGACTACCATCAGCTATCCAAAACAGGCAAGATCTCGACCTTATCTTCTCATGCATGGGCTACATAATCCAAATATTACCTAGAAACTTCAGTTCAGGATCTAATTCTACCATCAGAATACAATTCATGTACGATGTGAGAACTCCATTACTATCCACTCTCAATTCCATCTTCACCGACAGAGGTAAGCCAGTGAACTTTAGCTACTATAAATTTCCTAAAGCTATATGTCATAAGTGTCGTATAGTAGAGCACTCGATTACCCCCTGTATGTCAACTCAACCTCAAGCTTTTGGTACTTTTCGTAAGACTCAACCTTCTGTTCCCCTCTCCAATGACTCTTGGGCCCTCTCAGTGGTCACTCCTAATGTTGTTAATGAAATGATGAGCATGCCCATCCCTCCTCATGAGATCTTTCAGGGTAGAGGTAAGAGAAAAGACCTAGACATGATAATGGAGGTAAAAATTGAAGAGGATGTCAGGAGGAAGTCTAATATTAGACAAGCTTTTGAGTTTGAGAAGATGAATGATGTTTACTTGAGAGAGAATCAAGGAGGGTGGTATTCCGGTCAATCTTCCTCATCCTCTATTCACTCCACTTCTATCCCTCCTAGCTGGTTCTCTCCTCCCATGGAGTCAATAGAAAGTCCAGAGGAAAGACGACGTCATCTCTTTACTGATACACTCATGGCATCTCCTGTTCCGGCTAATGATAACAGAGAAGAAGGGGAGAAAGACTAGTTTACTCGGTTGGAAATTTCATCAAGTTGTTCTGTGTTCTGTGTTGATTTTGTTACTTGTTTATTAGTTGGTTGTTAGTTTTTGAATTTTGGCTTAGCATCTAATATAAGATAGATGCTCTTGGTGGTGTATTAACAGTTACTTAATAGTTTTATTTGGTAGTTAACTACATATTTTGATTAGCATTCTCGGTTGTAACCTTAGTTTTTCTTGATTAAGGTTAGTAGATTACTCTTGCTGGTTTAATTATCAATTACATGCTTATATTACTTATTAGTTCATTTTCAGTGCTTGTATCACGTTTGTGTTAGGAGTGCCTGTAACTAGCTGGCTTTGGTTATTTTCTTTCTGCTAAGGCATTGATAGTTAGATAGACGTATTAAGTTGGGTGGTGGTAGTTGGTTGGGCTTTTCTGGGCTGTCCTTCTCCAGCCTCTTCTTTTGTTTGCTAGACAGAAACCGAGTAGGACTTTGGTGGGGTCGCTAGTAATTTAGATAGGTGGGCTTGGGGCACAATGCAGAACCCACCTAATCATTGTCCTACCATCCTTAGCTGGAATGTCAGGGGCCTGGCCCAACTTCTTACTAAAAAACACCTTTTGAACCTCATCAACAAATACAACCCTGATATCATCTTTCTAGCGGAAACTAAGAATAGATCACACATCATAAATAAACACTTAAAGCTTCAAAAATATTATAGTGGGCATTTTGTAGAGCCAAATAGGAAAGCGGGCGGCCTAGTGTTGTTTTGGAAACATAATTTAAACACTACTATTATGTACTCGGATCAGAACATGATACACGCCAAGATTAATAATGCGAATAATAGCTTACATACCTTTGTCACGGGCTTCTACGGTTGTCCTTACCATAAGAATAAATTGAAGCCGTGGAAAACTCTTAGCACTCTTCAGGTGGAACAAAATATGCCTTGGACGGTAATAGGGGACTTTAATAGTGTCTTAGACAAAGAGGAGAAAACTGGTGGCTCCCCGGCCACAAACTCATATCTCAATAGAATCCTTTCTATTATTAGTCAGCTGGAACTTTTAGACATGGGTTTTAAAGGAAACCCATATACATGGAGTAACAAACAATTTGGAGACAAATTGATTCAAGAGAGACTGGATAGAGCTATTTCCAACTTTAGTTGGCTCCAGACCTACGCCCTGGCCAGCATTAATCATCTTGATGCAGTGGGTTCGGACCATCTCCCTATCCTTTTAGCAGACAACAGGAACCACTATAGTAAAACGAAACCTTTTAAGTTCATTCGCACCTGGATGGATCACCCTGAATGTCATGATTTCATAGCGGAGAAATGGATTGCCAATCAGGATATCCAAGTTAAGCTTAAAAAACTCAGCAAGCACTTAACTATTTGGAATCGCACAGTATTTGGTAACATAGATCGCAACATTAAGGACCTCACCAATAGAATTAGTAACTGTAGCAATAAAGAGGAGCTTACTAGGTTAAATGCACAGCTTGAGCAACTGTTCCTCTACCAAGAAAACATCTGGAAAGAAAAATCTAGAAATAATTTCATAACGGTAGGTGATAAAAATACAAAATTCTTTCATTCCCAAGCTATCCAGCGTAATCGTCACAATAGAATTAGAGCCATTAAAGACAGAAATGGAGAATGGCAGGATAACACAGAACTTATTCAAGACATTTTTACTGATCACCTCTTAGAGATTAATACATCTGAACACACTGTTACTGCCTCCACCATTCTAGACCTCTTCCACCCAAGTATATCCAGTCTCCAGAATAATTGGCTTACGGCCATTCCAGATGAAGATGAGATTAATAAAGCTATAAGGGGTCTTAAAAGAGAAGCGGCGCCGGGTCCCGATGGCTACCCACCTTTCTTCTTCCAATCTAATTGGGACACCGTCAGCCCAGACATTCATCAGCTGGTTCAGAATTTCTTTCTTTCTGATACCCTCCCGGTAGAAGCCAACCACACACATATTTGCTTAATTCCTAAAACATCAACCCCTCAAACACCGGCGGACTTTAGGCCCATCAGTCTCCTGAACACTACGTATAAGATTATCACCAAAATTCTAGCAGATAGGTTCAAAGAAACTCTGACTGATATTGTATCTCCAGTTCAAGCAGCGTATCTTCCGGGTAGGCAAATTTCAGATAATATAATTATAGGACAGGAAATTATACATTCCATGAAAAAGTTGAAAGGAAAGGCAGGATACTTTGGATTGAAGTTAGATATGTCCAATGCTTTCGATAGAATCGAATGGACTTTCTTATATGACATTATGAGGAAGCTAGGATACTCCGAAAAATGGATCAATATGATCTCTACTTGTATCTCAACCTCTTCTATGGCAGCACTTATTAATGGCCATCCCGGTCGCACCTTCTACCCGACAAGAGGTATTCGGCAAGGAGACCCTTTGTCTCCTTTCCTGTTTATCCTAGCGATGGAGGGTCTGAGTAGATTATTGGCAGAAAATCAGGATACAGGTACTTTTATAGGTTTCCCTACCAACAATACAGACTTATCCATCTCCCACCTCCTGTTTGCAGACGACTGCATCATCTTTGGTCAGAACTCCCTAGACAATATTCACATTCTCAAGAGTATCTTGAAAACTTTTTGCGAGTCTTCTGGTCAAATGATTAACTACAAAAAGTCTAACATATTCTACTCTAAAAACTCCCACCCGAAGTTTAAGCGAATGATTATGCGGTCTATGAAAGTCAAATACGCCTCTACTTCGGAGAAATACTTGGGAGCTCACCTTTTCATTGGAGCCAACAAGCGGGCTGCTTTCCAGGAACTCCTCCAACAAATTAAGAATAAACTGGAGAAATGGAATTATTCATTCCTTTCTCAAGCTGGGCGCACTATTGTTATTTCAACAATAGCTGCCGCTGTACCCCGATACCAAATGCAATGCTTTGCCTTACCGAAAGGCATCAGCACAGGCATTATGACGATGCAGAAGTCGTTTTGGTGGGGTAAGTCTAGAGGCATATGTACGAAATCATGGTCGTCCATATGTCTTCCTAAAGCCATGGGAGGCCTAGGAATTCATCGCACAGAGCTCGACAACACAGCTATGCTTAGCAAACTAGCCTGGAGACTTAAATCTGAGCCTAATGCTATGTGGGTCAGATTTCTGAAAGCCAAATATTTCACCAGAACAGATTCTCCTGGTCCCATCAAAGGACATCACTCCTGGCTCTGGAAGACCATTAATAAACATATGCACCTTATTGACGAGTTAACTACTTGGGAAGTGCATAACGGTAACCACATTAACATCTGGTCAGACTTTTGGATTCCTGATAATATTATCCCGGTTAATATCACTAATAATACTCATATTACGAAAGTGGCACAACTGATAAACAATAATCGCTGGGATGACACCACACTCAATAATATCTTTGACCAACACATTCAAAACCGTATTAAAGCTATTCCGATCAATACGGAAGGCGAAGATCAGAGGATATGGAAATTAACGAATTCGGGCAAATTCACTGTGAAATCTATGTATAATTACTTATGTACGAGTATAAATTCCCCCACAAATTTTATCCCCAATTGGAAATTTATATGGAATCTCCCCAACGTACCTAGAGTCCAATTATTCATTTGGAAAATATGTAATAACGCTCTCCCAGTTAGGGAGAGAATTGGCAAGTTCATTAACAATAACCTTATTTGTCCTAACTGTAATGCAATTGAAACTATAGAGCATGCGCTCTTACACTGCCCTTTGGCAAAGAACATATGGTTCCATTTTAACATTATATCGGAAAATATTTCAAATATTAAAGAATGGATTTTTTCTTGGGAACACACCCCTCAACTTAAAGATGCATCCTACCAGAATCTCCTTTCCACAATCTTGTGGATTATATGGAAAACTAGATGCGACCATTGTTTTCAATATGAAATAAATGATCTCACTCAAATTATTAAGTTAATTAACAATTTCCCCAAGAAAACTATACCCACTATTAAGAACAGAAAACCCGTTCAAAATAAATGGAATCCCCCAGAAAACTCTTGGATGAAAATTAATGTAGACGCTTCTTTTATCAGTGTGAACGAAATGACAGGTATCAGCTTAATTATGCACGATGAGAGAGCAAAATTCATTGCAGCTCAAACATCTATAGCCAGATGCAGAAATAGCGAGGAGGGGGAAGCTGTTGCCCTCCTTAATGGTCTTCTCTGGGCAGAGGAACATGAGTACAAAGACATCATCATCGAGAGTGACAACATTAATCTTATTAGCCACATCCAGAATCCCAAACACGAAGTTAACTGGCAATCCAGAGTTCACCTCCAGAGAATTCATGACAGGAAAAAGTATTTCAACAACGTGAAATTTAATTACATTAATCGGAAATTTAATAAGCCAGCTGACAAGCTAGCGAAGCATGCAAGGAAGAAGAATAAAGCAGAATCTTGGCATAGAATTCCTTATTTTCTTAATTCCATGTACTGTAATAACACTTTGTCTTTTTAATTTAATCTAATCACCTTAACAAAAAAAAAAAAAAGTTGTTGATTTCTTTGTGTTGATTTCTTTGCGCCCGGTTATCGGAATTCGACGAAATTTGTTTCAGGTAATTCTATTCGATTAGTTCTACATATTTATCCGTTTAGAATTTTCAACTTCGTCCGTGTTTGGTGGTTTTATGATAGTTATTACGATAGCTGTATAGTTGGGTCTAATTTCTTTTGGGTTCATGATTTGGAGCAGTTATTCTTTAGTTTCTTCGAATGATTTATGTTCAGGATCATGTCTAGAATATTATGGACTATTTTGGGGTGTCTACATATAGACGGGTTGCTGCCGAATTATTTTACGGTTCGAATTTCGTATTTGGGTTAATTTTGGGAATGAATTGGAATAGAGATGGTTACCCGAACTTTGTCGTATTTCACATAAATGAAATTTGAGTTATGGATTCGTAATATTGAGTTCATTTTATGATTTGACGGTTCTAGATTCATAGCATTTGGTTCATTATATATATTGTCAGCTTATAAAGACTCGGAAATTTAAAATAGAGTTTGTGGGAGGTTGGTTGGTTTATGTTCATTTCAGTTATTTGATGAGACGTCTCAGTGAATTGTATAGCGCCAATAGGGCATTCCTAGCATAGTTTCATCCATTTTATGCATTCTTGCTCTGCAAGAGGACTCTTGACAGTTATGTAACTGTCAAATGACCGTTTTGTCCTTTCATATTTCAGTAGGACTAATGAACTGCAATAGGGAGCTCGAGGAGAAGTGAAGCTTAGTCAGGAGCATCATTGGAAGCGCAAGAAGAGGTAGGATCCCACGAATCTTACTTGAAGCACGGGTATTCCCCGTTTCACCATTATATATATATATATAGTTAGTCATTTTTCTTCTTTTTATAATTCTCTAGTTCAATTTATGATATGAGATGGTATGATATGTTTGTATGTGGTGTACTCTATGTTATGGATGTTTCTCTTTTCAAAACAAATTGGTTTTTTTCTGAAAAATAATCACATGGAGGCGGAATCGCTTGATCTGTGTGATCGTTTTGTGTGAATTATAAACACGTGGTGGCGGAATCGCTTGAGCTGCGTGTATAACATGGAGGCGGAATCACTTGATCTGTGTTACGTGTATTGGTTGTTTTACCACGGACATTGGTTGGTCCCCTTGTTTATTTTATGTTATGGATTAGCCATGAATTATGTCAAGGGTTACACTCGGTGCGTGGCCAGCCGTTTGGTAACGACCATTCTAGTTTACCCGGAATGGGGTCCGGAGAGGATGGGAGTTGGGGTATTCCGACCCTTGGAGTGATTAGGGGACTGACCCAATGCCATGCTTGTTTATTTATTCTGCTAAACCACTGGTGTGTGTGGTTTGAATTCTGTTGTGAATGATACTTACAATGTTTTCACCGAAATGAAAGAGGGTGTTTACCCGAGTTTTCTTAATAAGAAAATACTAATTCCCTGAAAGTGGACACTTGTAAAAGCTTGGCTTTAAACAGGGTTTACCCTACCTTGAGACATGAGAACGCTCTTCTCCTTTTGGTTGATGGGACCTTTAGGAGGGCTCTGTTCTTGTAGCTTTGGGAGCCTATCAGATCATTTAATACTATTATAGGTTCATGCATATGTTTGGGTATTCTTCGAATGGTCAATGAGTTACCTTGCGAGGAAGCGTCAGATCTGGCCGGAGATAGGACGCGCCTCAAGATGAGATAATTGTATCGCCGTGGGTATATGGTTCTGCTACACGAGGATGCTCTTATAGTCGTCTGGGTAAGTCATGACATATTCTAAGCGTATCATTGTTTGGGTGAGATTTACTATTCGATGCGTATTGAGATCACAAGCCAGCCCGATGGGCGATGATGACGAAGGGAGAGTTACGGAAGCTCTTACCGGGGTATTACGTGGATCCATGTGTACACTGCAGTAGTCAAACGTTCGATAAGGCGCCGCCTGCCTACGCACTAACAAAGGCCGAACGGTTCTTCCTAGCCGAATAGTAGGTGACCCCGACTGAGGGCGTATTCAGTCGTGATCTTGGTAAGCTAGAAGAATTATCTTGCTATATTGCTTTGCTTCATGTGCATATTGATATCTCTGTATATATATCTGTATATATGTAACTCTTATAACTATTAATGTATTAAAATGTTGATGTGTGTGGTGCGGGTAGGATGTCTAGGTATCCTACTGAGCTGATCTTCGGGTTATCTCATTCCTATTTGTTGTTGTTCAGTTGCAGGTATTGGTGACCCGGAGTGACATAGTTTACTTCGACGGCTCACATTATGTAAGATTATAATTTCTATTATATTTTCAACATAATCACAACGTTAATATTATATATGTATCATCTAGAATAGTTAGGATCGTTCTCTCACTTGTTTGCGATTGTACACATGTAAATAGTATGCACATTATCACTTTTTATTTGATGCTATTGTTATTTAGAAGTTTGTGAGATATGTAAGAATGTTTGACAGGTTTTTCAGGTTTGATATGTTTAATTTATAGAGGAGACTCTGTCCAAATTCAGTCTCTTCTGTGAACTATTCATAAACATGAATTCAAGTTGTTTTTTTCTCTTTATGAAAACTATTTTGGGTTACATATTTTCCGAGCATATTTTCAAAAGGTTTAAACTATATTTGATTTTCCGCTGTGTTTGTTCTTGATTTGTAACCCGTGATGAGAGTTTTGGCTTGGGTTTATATTTGAAACTGGTTTGAGTTAGTATTAGACCGAGTTTCTTTTATAAACTGCCGGGCAAACCGTGATTCGGAACACGGGGCGTCACAACAGGGCCCCCCACCACATGGGGTCCCCAAGCAAAACTTCTTTGATAGGTATATAATTAGGTTTATAGGTTGATGGCCCACTGTTACCCTACTTCCTTAATAGTTTTTTTCATTTTTCTTGGACAGAAAAATGCTAACAAATAACGGCAATTACAATTGGTCCTACTTCCTTCACTCATTAGCCATTACTTCCCAATATAATTAGAGTTATAGCCTTATAGGCTAGGGGCCCACTTTTACCCTTTCTCAATAGTTTGACCGACTCATTACTTCCAATATAATAAAGGTACTATTGACCGATTCATTACTTCCAATATAATTAGGGTTAAAGGTTAGAGAATTCGGAAATTGCATTACCCTACTTTCGGAAATCTCCCCTCTCTCTTTTTAGGTTATTTTCTCCCTTATTTAATTAGTTTTTCCCTGACTTCTCTCTAGCCAATAATCAGGAAGGAATTCCACTTATCTTGTTCTAGGAAGGAATCTCACTTACCGTGGTGGAGCTAATGTAAGTATTATTTAACTACAACTTGTTAGTTTTTTTTTGTTAAAATTGGTCAATTTCTAAATTTATTATTAGGTCTTGACTGTTTATTGTTCATCAATTTTTTAATATGGAAATAACGCATTGTTCTTTGTTTTTAGTTTCAAATTTTTATTGTATTTAGAATTTAATCTTCATGGTCTAATTTTTCTTTTGATATTATATTTTTATTAAGTGTAATTAGATTCAACAATTATTTTTGCTCTTGTAAATTTTTCGTCGTTACAGTTTATGGCACTAAGAAAATATAAATCTGGAAATTTCAAGAGACAGAAGAAAAGAACAGAAGAACAATTTATTGAATCGCAAAGAGGAGCTCTTGATAGATTCATCACTAGAGAGCAACCAATTCATCGATTGAAAATTTGGTACATGAACAAGTGAATGCAGAATCACTCGAACTTCATACACAAGCTGATAACAATGATCATCATCGTGACGTAGACAATGGTGAGAATTCTGAAAATGCTTCTATTGACAAAGAGTTGGATGAAGATAATCCTAATGATGATCTTCGTGTCTGTATTGAAAAATCGAGTGATCCAATTCCTGATAATATCTACGATCCCAGTACTTAGGATAGTTTAGATGGAAAATGGAAAGATCTATTAGCTGAAAAAGGTCCAGTTAGAGATCTATCTATAAAGAAGGGTCCGAAAGATCGATACAATAGGCGTTTTTCTTCAGAATTTTACACAAGATACTTATCGAATGGTGAGAAACATGATAGAGTTTGGCTTGTGTACTCTAAAAATGCTGACAAAGTGTTCTGATTTTGTTGTAAATTGTTCAAGAAAGGGCCGTAAAAAAATCAACTAGTAAATGATGGTTATGGAGATTGGAGACATCCTAGTGCGAGGCTTAAAGAGCATGAACTTAGCAGTGACCACATAGCTAACATGGCCAACTGGATGGAATTACAACGTAGATTACAAAAAAGTCAAACAATTGATCAAGCTGTGCAAGATAGTATTCAAAAAGAGAAAGAACACTGGAGATTGTTGCTAAGAAGGTTGATTTCAATTGTAAAATATCTTGCCAAGTATACTCTTGCGTTTCGTGGAAGAAACCATAAGATTGGTCAAGAAGGAAATGGTAATTTTGCTGGTCTGGTTGAGATGTTAGCAGAACATGACCCTTTGATGAAAGAACATTTACGGATCCAAAACAATGAAATCCGACATCATTATCTTAGTAATATCATTCAAAATGAATTGATACAAATGTTATCTTCTGAAGTTAGAGGTGCAATCATTAAAAAAGTGAAAGAAGCTAAGTATTTTTCTGTTATACTTGATTGTACTCCTGATATCAGTCACCAAGAACAAATGACGTTGATTTTGAGATGTGTTGATCAGTGGCGTGGCTAGGTAATTGGGGGTCCGGTGCCAAAATATTAACGGGGCCTTTTACATGTTAAATATTTTTTTTACACAAAAATAATAAACGTAAAATGTAAATGATCTATTCATAAAAATAATATTTCATCGGTGAGTTGAATCCGAATATTGTGTTCTGAACAAAATGAAATATCGAGTAATACTATAGAATTAGCAACTACTAATGGATAACTCTAGTAATTATTATGCTTTAAAATAAGAAGACACGTTCAACTTGAACGTGTATAGGAGTTAGTTGTTCTGTGAGAGTAACAAGACATTAAACTCAAGAAAAAGTAGCATGAAAACAAACTCAAGAATAAGTAGCATGAAAACATAATTAGAGGAACGAGGTACACTACTGACTACTGGGCGTTGCAGTGTTTTTTATCACATTATTTCATCCTTACTATTGTATACTACTTCCATTGAACATGGACTCTATTAAACTTAAATGGATCCATGGGTATAAGGGCCAAAGTAATGTTCAAAAAGGGTTTAGGGTCCAATCTTCTCACAATATAAAATCAAATCCCGTCCATATCCCCGTACAGATTTCACGTTTTTTTTAATTGGGGTCAGACCAAAATAGAAACGAAATTTTTGTTGCGTGATTGGGGGGATTCAATAGAAAATAACAGATATTTTCAAATCAATTTTCTCTTTCTTATTTACAGATTTGGAAACCAAATCAATTTTCTCTTTCTTACTATGTAATTTTTTTTTCGATTTAGATCAATTTTCTCACACTTAACTTTCAGATTTGGAAAAAGTATATTTTCTGGGATCAATTTAGCATGATTTTAGGGTTAATATACAAAACATATATATCACTTTTTCATCTAAGGATGAACAATGGCACCCAACTTCGATTTTAACTATTCACAAAATCTCTCACCTAAAGTTTTTTACCTTTTTTAAATCTTGCCCGAACACGTTACCCGAGATTGACACAAAAAATAGGGGATTAAAATGGTTAGGAGTCATAAAACAGGGGATCAAAAAGGAATTGCTGTGAAAGAAGTCACTTGTCTATGAGAGAATAAATTCTATCACATAAGACTGGAAGTTAGTTATAATAACAGACTCTTCTAGTCTTCTTGATTCAGTGTGTCGTAGGTGTTCCCTGTCCCCTCTTACCTCTTTATAAGCCATCTAGCAAGTTCTCAATTGTTTGACCAATAGCTCAAAGATAAGTCAATTTTTCTACACAACAAAAATATTAGTCTTTTTAAACAATTCTACACAACCTTAGCCTCCTCGTGATGCCGAAGAATATCCACTCACTAGCACGATATCTGTTTAGGAGACTTGAATACTTTTTGCCTACTCTCTAGCATGTCTAAACCTCAAACAAGAAACAAGGAACATGTCTATCTTTTACCAAGGCCACTGTTTTAGGAAATGCAAAAAAAATTTCTGAGAATACGGTGGAAAACAAATAAAACCCAAATCAAATGGACCTTATAAGTCGTCGGCAGGAAGTCGCCGGCCGCCCACTTCATCATCTTCTCTCTCCCCTTTCTCTCTCTATTTTCTCTCTCTCTCTCTCTCTCTCTCTCTCTCTCACTCTTCTGCCTCTCTCTCGATCTCTTCTCTCTCTAAATTCTGGCGAAGGGAATGGTTCCTTCGCCGGAACCTTCGTCTGGAAAACCAAACTAACAAGGGTTAGAAGAGGTTCCGGCGAAAGGGCATCCCCTTCGCAGGAGAGTAAAAGTTTGAGAAAAAAAAAACCAAAGTAACAAGGGCTAGAAGAGTCTAATAGACAAAAATGTAACAAGGCGAAAACCAAAGTAATTTTATTGATAATAATACTATTACAGAAAAAATTGCTAAGAGAAAAAAAAACTAACAATAGAAAACATCTATCTCGAACTGGGAAAGAAGAGAGGGTTGATTGGTAAACCGCCAAGTCACAAAATGGAACTCTGACCTCCCCAACAAGAGAAAAAGATAAATGCTAAGAGGCAACAAGGCTCATTCATTCAGGCGTTAGGCCCTCAACAACCAAGCTCCCAACTCGTGCCAGAGACTTTGAAAAAGGAAAGGTGAGCTATCCATGGAGAATGAAGTGCAATCATCACTATCATCTGAGACAATGACGACCCATGGGATCACCATTCTCATTGAGGGAAACTCCATCTCTTACCATTACTATTGAACAAAAAAGTCATTAAGTTACCCTTTTCTAACACATGATTGTTTTCATGAACAGACAGATATAGCTGGTGAGGAAAATAAACTTCAAATACTTGTTAAGTTTGTGCCCAATGGAGCTAAAATTAGACCAACATATAAGTTAGATTCTAATCCACCAAAATCCATACATATTCATGAGACAAAAACTCATCATTGGAATTTGGAAGCAACAAGTTATAAAGACGCCCTGTGTAATTGCTTTTGGCGCCCCAGTTCCACATAAAGATTAAAGGTTCCCGGGATATTTAATTTTGCCTGTGAAGAAGCGCCACCAGTAACAATTAGTGGCGCTTATAGAACCACCCAAATTTCATTTGTCTTTCCCAGAACTATAACCGAATTAACCGCCAAACAAAACTTTTATTAGTATAAAATCTAGTTATTGCTTAATTGGTTATTTTCTCTCTCTCTCTGTAAAAGTAAAGACAACAGAAACCAAAGCTTCCCCTCTTCTTCTTCTTCTTCTGAATTTCATCTTCCCCTGTTCTTGAGTGAAGAGATTAAACATCTCGTTTCTCTCTCTCTAAAACTGAAATGGCTACAGAAATTAAATACCATGTCTTACTAGTAGATGATTGCCCTATTAACAGAATTCTTGTTCATAAGCTTCTAATCAGATACTCATTTCATAAAGGTATAATCTTGATCCCAAGAAAAAAGAAATTTTCTTTGATATCTTGTTCATTTAATCCTCAATTAATCAATCTCCTCTCTTTTTCTAGTTACTGTTCTTGAATCTGGAACTAAGGCTCTTGAATATCTGGGTTTGTTACAGAATGAACAAACATCGATCTCGAACTCATCTTCGATTAAATCAAATACTAATCAGGTTTAATTTTCTCTTACCCTTAATTTTTCAATCTTGAAAATTCATTAAAATTCAGATTCTGGGTTTTGTTTTTCTTGATTAAAATTCTTATTTTTCTTTGACAGAAAGAGGAAGTTCATTTGATAATTACAGATTATTCCATGCCTGGAGTTACAGGTTTTGATCTTCTTAAAAAGATTAAGGTACAAAAGATTATTAGTAAATTATTCTGTTTCGATAATTTTCTTCATCGTCTTCTTGGGGTTTTGTTTGATTTCTGATTAAAATGAATACAGGAATCTCCATCTCTGAAACACATACCAGTTGTAATCATGTCATCTGAAGCTAAAAATTCAAGGATTACCAGGTAATAATCAAAATCATATATTAAGATTACCCATTTAATCAATTTGAGTTTTAATTTTAATCATTTTTTGATATGGATAAATTTGATTGATTCTTAAGCAGTTGCCTAGAAGAAGGTGCACTAGATTTCATAAAGAAACCTGTTCAATTATCTGATGTTGAAAAGCTCAAAAAATACTTGGTTGAAGGTGAAAAACAGAAAGTACAACTAACAAAAGAAGAACAAGAAGAAGAAAAAAGGCCATGAGATGATGAGAACTATACAAGACCAAGCTGCACTTATATTTTGTATTCTCACATTTGAGTTCTTATATGTTTTTTTTCATGTTAGCTATAATAATAGTTAGTTAATGATGAGTGACGGGTTAAGAGAAAGTGAGAGAGTGTGCGTTAAATTTTCGGAGAGGCCAAGACATTATATTCTTGGTCACTAGATCAAGTTCTCCCATGTGGGACTTTTCTTAGAAAGAGAGTATGTAGCAAAAAGAAATGAACGAGAGATGATGGTTAATGGTTTAGATTGAATTGTAATCTTGTGTTCATTTAGATCAATAAAAACACATGCCTTCCCGTTTTGAGCACTTGTAATAGAAATTAATGTTAGCTTGCGAAACTCTTAGGCATTGAGGTTGGAACTGTGCATTTCAAACTGAGCGAGACAAAATCAAGTTTTTGAGTTTTCCATAAAGCTAACATGAGGCAATATCAAAGTTTTAGAATTTTCCAAATTTTTATTATTAACATATCGGACACATGTTGAATTAGTGATACAAATTTTTTTGTTTATGACGGTGACTTTTTGTCTTTTTTTTTTTGAAACCAAGCGAAACAAATTTCATTCATAAGCGATTAAATCGCATTGTTACATGGATGATCATAATTATTTCTCTCTTCTGAAAACTTCATGAGAGTTACATACCTTTAAATGCCAAGTGCCTCATGAAGAGAAAGAAATGGGACTAGACACCGACTCGATAAAATGACCCTAAAGGTCGAAAGATGAAAGGATCCTAAAGATCACGGATGAAAGGAACCTAAAAGTCAACAAAATACAAATAATAAAGAAAATACTAATTTACATTTCCTCTCAACTGTCATTGTTGTAGTAGATTAATCATCCTTGGTAAAGCAGCATATCATAATACCACCAACATCAGAGTTCTTCTGAAGATCAATTAATCAATAATAACAAAATCGGCAACATCAGAATCAATTACTGATCCTTGGAAATCACATAATCCTTGATAATCTGAATTAATTCTGTTTGGAATTTCTTAACCATTCATCTTCATCAAACTACTAAAACTTTCAGATTCTAGAAATAACCCATCTTCAAAATTACCCTTTCATCAACAAGATCATGATTCACTTTTTGTTTCGATTTCTTTGATTTTCTACAACCACCACTTATCGGAACATTTCGAAGAACTCCACCTTTTGTCCAATAACGTTGTTTAGTGATTGATTTGAAATGATGGTCTTAATAATAATCTTCTTTCACTTCCTCCAAAGATTTTACCACCAATGATCTAACCCCCAATGCAGTAAAACTTTAGAGATAGAAAGATAAAGAGAGAGAGAAAAGAATAAGAAGATTTCTTCCCTTTCTCTGCAAAGAAGAAACTCTGCAAAAAACTACAATATGAAGGATCCGAGAGATTATTAATGGTGGGAAAAAAAACTACAATGGAAAGGAAATAGTGTTCCGGCGAAGGGAGGACCCTTCGCCGGTGGAAAAACGCAGATCTGACGGTAAGAGAGAGAGACGGTTAGAGAGAGAGAGAGAGAGAAAAGAATAAGAAGATTTCTTCCCTTTCTCTGCAAAGAAGAAACTCCGCGAAAAACTACCACGGTGACTTTTTGTCACTGTATAGGTCACCATCGATTATTTGGATTACCTACCTCTAAATATATACTTGGGTGTAAATACTGACCAGAAAAATTAAGTTAAGTTGTACAGTGTGTAAGAATTAAAGTCGAATTCTTTTTATAATTAAAGATTATATATCAACTGCACTACAATTTATAGTGTCAATTCAAGCATTAGTTATTGTCGATGAACACATTCTTGATAATGGGGTTACTCTCTTTCCTGGGTGGTTATTATAAAATATCGTAAAGAGATGGTTCTCTTAAGTTGCAAGACGATGTTGAAGGTGCTTGCTAGTCCACCGATGAATTTTAAAGTAATTGTTGCTCAAAGTTTTCGTGCTGGCAGTAAAACTAAGAGTAGCGAACGAGTTAAATAATATTGATAGTGATCGCTTTATAGAGAAAAACGTGTCCAACATTATAATACGTTTTCAACATTCAATGTGTATTATACCTTTGAATCTCAATGAGACTCTTTTTACATCGTTAAAAATACTGGTTTCTCTGGTGGAGATATATAATGTGACCAAACATTATCTAGTAGATGAGCTATGAATCCATGATTAGAACTCTGGTTGATGATATGTCAATATTATTTCAAGTTACTTAGATCTAATGTAAAAAAGTGTGAGATAAGTAAATGAGCCAAATTAATACATGAAACTCTAACCAAACAGTACTTAACACAAATAGCACACCTCTCTCTCTCTCTCTCTCCCCCTCTAACTAACTAGAATAACAGAAAACGGCCAAATCAACTGAAAATCACAATTTCTGTTTATAACAGAAAAAAAATCAAGTATTTAAGAGTGTGATTGGTTTCTTGATATTTAGGCAGAAAGAACTAATCTCCCAAAACAGAATCACAACTCACTTCTCATCAAACTCTCTCTCTCTTCTTTCTCCTCTGTTTCCCCTGTTTTGAATACAGAGATTAACATCTTGTTTCTCTCTCTCTAAAACTGGAATGGCTCCACCTCCCTATCTTCATGGACTCATTATTAGTAAGACTTGGAATAGAACCAATATGGCTACTGACGTCTTCTTCTATGAGAAATTCAGACTTCAGACTCTCTCTCTCTCTCTCTCTCTCTCTCTCTCTCTCTCTCTCTCTCTCTCTCTCTCTCTCTCTCTCTCTCTCTCTCTCTCTCTCTCTCTCTCTCTAATCTTATCTTTATCTTATATGGGTTTTTGATAATTGCAGTTGGAAGTGCGGAATCTGTAGAAGAATCTGATCAACATCTTAAAGAATGGGAGGTTAGAGGAAAAAGAGCAATTGAAGAAGGTCCTCTTGATCTTGTGGTTTGCTTTTCTTGATCAAAATTACAATTTCAAAACATGGGTTTTCTTGTTTTTCAATCATTAATTCTTCTTACTTACTTTATATAGGAAAAGGAAACTTGCATTCTATTTGTTGATTTAGATATGGCTATCAATTCAAACTACAAATTTATCAAAAGAATTAAGGTATAAAAAAATCTCCACCATTTCTCTGTTCTTCTCATTCACTAAAATCTCAAAACTAGATCTCTGATTTAAATCTCTGATAAATTGACAATTTTGCAGAGAAATCAATATCTAAAGCACACTTATGTTATTATCTTGTATCACCCATATGAGAATATGGATCTTATTGAAAGGTAAAAGTCATTTGATTTCTGAACATAAAGATTCAATTTTCATACAAACCCATAAAGTTTCTTCAAGTTAATTTTATGTGTAATTGATGATCAGATGCAAGGAAAAAGGTGCATTTGGGTCCACTACTCTTCCTCTGACTCCATTAAACGGAGCTCGGATTGTTGATAATGTACGACTAGCAGAAGACCCTGAACATGACCTAGCAGAAAATCGAGAACATTCGGGTCCAATTGAACAACAGCAACATGAAATAGTAGAAGTACAACAACAACAACAACTAGTAGAAGCAGTTGGATGGGAAAGACTCTGGAAGATTTTCTGTTGCTGCTTTGGTGGCCAGTAGAGTTAAAATTGAAGAGGAATAAAGCTAAGAAATGTTGGATTTCTTGTTCATGTTTGAGATTGAATCTTAGTATCTGATTTGGGTTGACAGGAAAACCATTTGTTTGAATTTTTTTTCTTTTTTTTTGTTATTGAACTGAGGAGTGTAAAAGTGGTGTAAACATATGGGAAGTCTATTAAGAAATGATCTCTTTTTAGGTGAAAATTGTATCAATTTTGCTAGATCAACCTCCACTTTGACCCTTGTTTGATCAAATTCGATGAGCTCACTATTCATTTATCAATATTTTTGAAAGATAAGTTTGATAATTACGAGAATGAAGTAGAGAGTCGAAATGGGAGCTGATCGACTTACCTACATTTGGTTTCAAAATGTTAATCGTTGACTTGGTTTCATGTTTGGGGCGGCCATGACTTTTTTATCCCTCTTTGCTTTTTCTTTTTATGAAGGCAGTGAAGTAGGCATTAGACGAGAATAACTCTCATCAAGGTTAGATACATAAGTGTTATACCTAAAAAGTCGCGGAAGCTATCGAACCTATCCTAGAAATTGATCCGATTATGAAGATTAATCGAGAAGCTAAGTCAAAATCAAATATGCGAACAGAATTTAACGAGGTTCGGCTTTAAAGCCTACGTCCTCGGGCGAACAAGAAATCTTTATTGAAGGATAGATGAAGACGACTAACACAACCCGCAAGTTCGTCCCAAGATGGTACCGTATAGTAATAACCTTCTATACTAAATCTTCGACGACCGAGAAATTTAACACCGCTCAAAAACTATGAAAAATTTCTCTCACTCTTGCTCTCTCTCTTTAGCTCTCTCTAAAGAAGAGTTGTTGTTGCTTGTGTTGGTGTGTTGATTACAAAGCACTCAACCCCTATTTATATATATTATAAGCCAAAAAATTGGAAACCATCCCAATTTGGAAACTGCCTATTGCTGCCTCTTAAACCTCCTCTTCAATTTTTAGAAACTGCCTCTTATTTTTAGAAACTGCCTCTTACAATAAGTATATTTATTCCAGAGTCCAGACCTTAGTAGGAATCAAATGATAGAAAATCCTTATGGTTGAAATATCTTACTGCCCTCAAAGGGAACTCGATGTATGATTTTAATCTCTACAAACAACCCTCCACTCTCACTCCACATTATCGATCCCCTAGTTTTAACATATTGCAGATCTTAATGTGATCTTTCATTCTTTCTCCACTTCATTGCATTTCAATCGAGTTAACACTAAGTCTTCTCCTCGTTTTGTACCAATGGAACCCAAATCAGACATAGTAAAAGCTAAAAAGAATGAAGGAAGAAAGCGGACAGCTGCACAAATGAAGACCCTCACAGAGATATCGGGTGACGTTAAGGGTATGAGAAAGGAAAGACCATTGACGATACTGATGAAGAATTTTTGCTAGAAGTAGCAATACCTGCTGGAACATTATGGGGGGCAAAGAAAGAACCAGCATAACCTGATGCAAATGCCAAGGCTGGAGCAGCTAAACTTGTGACAACGACACGGAAAAGAGGTCCAGCAAAGAAGCGGGTCTGCGTCTGAAGCCAGCTTCAAATGCAGGTGTCTCATCAGAGAAGAAAGTAAAGAAAATGAGGGCATCCCCTTTTAATAACTTTTTTTTTAAAAAAAAAAAGCGTTTCAGTTCTGAGTGGGATTGTAAAGGAAGGTGAGAGGAGAAATCTTCGATAATCAAACAGGTTCTTCTTCGAATGAAGCAGTGCCAGTGGCATTAGGTACGGAGCAGTATCTGAACCTCCCCTTCCCGTGATGCTCCAATGATTAGCTCTCTATATGCCAAATGGAAGCATAGGATCTATAGCCAGACTCACAGCAAGATAGCAGACTCACAGCAAGATAGCAAGACCACAGAGGGGAAATAGAGAAATAGCTGAATATGATTCAGGTGATTCAGAGAGTGAGGCAGCTGATGATTCGGAGTTTATGTTTGTGGCGATTTTAATTCCAAGAATCATTACCAAGATTTGTTGGAGCAATGTTTCGAACACAAATGACTAGGGGAATCAACATTCCATAACGGTGTTTGGTACGCAATAATGCATTAGGGATCGCATTTCCAGCCGAATAAGGTTTTCCCTTGGGGGGAGAATTGGAGGCGTGCGGGTTAGTGATGTAACACCTGTCTAAATACCAACTATATTGTGCTCGATTCAGGCACAACACAAACTGGCTCAATTCCTGGTGGTACTGGATCTTTCTTAAGCATGAGCGTACCCTAGCCCCTAGTGATGCAGGGGCACCCGACGTGGACACTTTAGCCGTGGGCCTATCGGCCTCGTAAGCCAATCGGCCGTAATGATTAGATTTAGGAAGAGTCCTAGTTTAGTAAGATCCGTATTGAATCTAGGTTTAGGAAGTTGCATTATTTGAGTATTTCCATTATTTAGGAAAGTCTAGTTTGAGTCTATCTAGGAAAGTCTAATATCCTATAAAAGAATGTCCAGTCTGTCTTTATTATATATGTTGAAGAGAAAAACCAATTGAGTTTAATCAAGTTTATAGTTATTTCGAGTTATTTATTCGTTCTTCGTTTACTTTTATTATCTTCTTTTAATTCCGCTGCGTTCTACATCATGTGGTATTCAGAGCCACCAAAGTTTTGGGTGAATGATTCTAGATTTTTTTTTCAGACGAGTTAAATCACTCTCAATCATATTCTATTCCTCAAGAAGATTATAATCAATCAGATTATACTCATGAAGGAATAACGAATCGATGCTTATGCGCATCATAGAGATTCGTACGATTATCATTGGAATCCGGGAGAAACCGTACGAGAAAACTCATCACAACCTCCATCCTCTTATTATTCAACACCGTATTCATTGCCACGACCAACACAATCATCTTCTATTTCCTATTCACCACCACCACCACAACCGACTTCTGCCGACGCGGTTCCATTACTACTATTGGATTTAGCTAAGACTCAACATATGTGTGACGACCTCGGAACAATAATACATCAACCATCTTCCTCGCCTATTTTACCGTTCCATCAAGAAAAAGAAATAGAAAAAGAAGATTACGAAGAAGTTGAAGTTGCAGAAGAAGAAGATGACTTTTCCTTCGAAGTAGAAGAAGAGAAGCTCGAAGATAACATAAGCAAATATGAGGTTGGTTCTGATTCCATCCCTACTAAAGATCAATCACCTCCGCCGTCCTTCCAACCGTCAACCAAAAACCTAGCAATGGTGAATACTGAACTTACTAATAAAAAACTCCAATATTTTGGTCCACTACTCGATGATGAAGATGATCCCAAAAATATCGATATTTGCCGAACCGCGTTTCTCCGTCCCAATGGTCATCTCAATGGAACCACTTTTTCGACTGCAATGTCAAAACTCAAAAATTACAAACCTTTTCATAGAATTCCTTCTTTTCTAGAAAAATTTAAATCTCTTCCTGATCGTCACAATGAACGATGTTTGACTCAGGTTATTATTTTATACGGTCGCACTGGAATTGTCGACAACTCTTTCACCACTTTTCAACAAGTGGACAATATAGAGAGGAAGAAAAAAGGGAAAGCTTCTTCAAGTAGTTTCTTAATTTTGAATCTACAAATATGTAGTAGATAATTTCGTGGAATCCTAAATATTGAAACTAACTCAAATTTTGTACTAATTTCAAGCACTTGTGATGTTATGAAATTTTCGAAAAATTATTATCAAAACTTGTTATCAAATCTTGATCAATATGTTAGAATAGTTATACTTGTATCCATGACTGTAATGTGTAGTTCCTCTCGTTATTGTGAGAATTCGTGTTTGTTGATAGAATAGAAGATATAAACTAAATAAATAACACAATAGTTTACGTGGTTCGGTCGGAGGATCACGACCTACATCCACAGAGAAAGTCATTAATGGTTATATTATATTAGTTTCCTAGTTTACGTGATTTGTTACAGCTCGATATACTCGATGACTCAATGTAACTCAATGATCTAAAATACATAGAGGTCACTTGTATTTATAGAGTGACTTAGGTATAGGACTCTATCTAGATAAATACAATATAACTAAATAATATATTCTAAATCTTTATATATCTTGGACGATTGATATTTGATATCTGGGATCTCGATCCTTATATTCTAATAATTATCGATCATGAGTTAGATGACCATAAATTTAACTTAATAACTTTCCAATCTCAACTAATTATTTCTTTTTAATCTGGATCCTTGATATACTCTAATAGAGGAAAGGATATAATATGGTATATCCTTGATTTAGTATTTGCTATTGAATCTCTAGAATGGAAGTTCTAATTTACACATTAACCTCTCAAAAGTTTTGGTCATGTAAGAGATCAGGCCCGTCTAAGCCCAAGCTATACGGGAAACATGCATGCCCGGGCCATTACTTGTTATTTGGGAACCAGACCACGGAAGTCCACGGACCCGCCTCATCAAAACGGTGCTAGACGGATCCTGCTATCCTAATCCAGCCGGATTTACACTCCCATAGAATCAATTGAATGTACGATCGAGAGGTTGGACTTCCTAGGTGGATCTTAACTGGGCCAATAGACAGATCATATCGGCCCAATTCAGCTTGTACAATCACTTCCTGAGTCAGACTTGGGTATAACTACTCCACGGTTTAAGGCGAAATGGTAACTGTATAATGCATCTAATATTTGACCAATTAAAGATTTTCAGGCGATTCAGAAATATCTTCTCTCTCTCTCTCTCTAACTCAAAGGTTAAAAAAGGGGAAGGTCACAGTGAATGAAAACCTAACAACTCATTGTGTTTCTCTCTAAAGTTAAACAAAGATGGCTCTGACATTCAAACTCCATGCTATCATAATATGTAGAAGTTGGGTAGATGACATCCCAACCAGCAAACTATTCACTTCATGTAATTCAAAACCAACCCCTACTCTACTCTTTTTTTTTTTTATTCATTCTCTCTCACTTCATGTTATCTTTTGTGGATTATTTTTTATCAAATTCCATTCCCCTTTTTCTGTTCTTGTAGTTGCTCATCTAGACTCTATACGTAATGCTGAAGTATATTTCAGAGATTGGGAGGAAAAAATAAAAATGCAAAAGGCACAACCAGACCTAAACCCTAAGGTTCTTTTTCTCTTCATTTTCCATATTAGTAGGTTAATTCTTTTTGAGTTAAATTGTGGGTATTGCTTGGTTTCTTAATATTCATCTTGTTTTTTTTTTCCTCATTTAGGTCAAAGAATACTATCTTCTATTTGTAGATTTCATGTTATCCGACGATTCTGGTGCTTTTGATTTGCTTAAAAGATTTAAGGTAACAACAATATGAGTAGTATTTTTTTTTATTCTTATATTTAAAACAATACACATTTTAATTATTAAACAAAATATTGTGCAGTTAGATCCATATATGAAATGGGTAAACGTAATATTCGTGAATGAAAGATGGAATGATAAGGATGAACAAAGGTACCGGTCTTCATTAATTTGATTTTAACGAAACCTTTATTCTTGTTGTTTAAATAGACTAGTTATAGCACGTGCCTCCAGCACGTTAAATTTTTTGTTTAAATATAAATACAGGATTATGGTATCGGTTATCTCTTCCTGTTTCTAACCTCATCATAGTATAGGTTGTAATTAAGTAGGAAGATTGCAAAACTTATATTAATGAACAAATTGGAAAATAATAATGAAAGAAAAGTGTAGACTACAAATTATTAATTGGTTTTAACTTTTTAATAGGACTTGTATTAGGATATGAATTATAAGATTTCAAAAATCTAGAAAAAATTACAAGTTCTAGTAAGAATTTGATGCAGTATGAATGAATCCCTCCATTATATAATTTTATAAAGAATTTGGAAAAGATAAGTTAGGCAACATTTGCCCCCATGAAGAGTTTACTTCACCTGGTCTTATCTTAAGTGAAAAGTTTGATAAAAAGGAATAAAATCTAAAATTGAAAGCTTAAATGTGCCATTTTCTTTTTGTGGTAGCAATTTTGAATCATCTTTTATAAGAAATCGAACATGGAAGAAAATACATTATTTGAAAAACACCGTAGAGAATTTATTGTTTTCCCACTTTGATAGCTTGAGTCATATCTACGAGCACGAACAAAATGTATAGAGAGTGAGATAATAAGTACATACATTATACCGAAGAAGAGAAAAAGTATGCCAAAGGAAGGAGGCCAAGCGGACGATGAGAAGAAGCATCACATGTTCTCTATCTGAGTCCGTGAAGAGATTACAAATCCTTTATAAGAACTCAACCATATAAAACTACAAATAGACAAAGTAGGGAGAGAGAGATATTACAATGCATGATTTCAAGTGCAACTTGAACGTCAAAAGTGACTCAAAAAAGAAAAACCGAAAAACAACCTACGCAGTATACATCAGTGGTGATTATATACCTCAAGCTCCCTGAGGTCCCAATCAAATTCATATAACACCAGCAAGAAACAACAAACAAAAAATTAAAAACTCAATTACAAAAACATAATGTAAGAGACAAGAAAGCTAATAAGATAAAAATTGCGAAGATGTTTGAAATCATAACAAACAAACATACGTGGAAAGTACATTATAAAATGATAAAGACACTTATATTTTCGAAACAAAATAGAAGATTAACATATAATTACCCTAGACTAAGCAAGTTATCATGAAAAACAACTTATTCGATTTAAAAATCATCAACACTTGTTTTCCATTTCAATCCAAAAACGTTACAAAAATGATTATGAAACAAAATAGAAGATTAATAGATAATTACCCTAAGGCCGCGAAATGATTATGCAAAACAACTTATTACACACAATCATTGGCATGCACCTGTTTCCATCTTACTCCAAAAGCTTTATTCTCATATCTCTCTTCTCCTATATAAGTAATAACAAGAAAAATAATAAATCTGAGAAAGATGCAACCATCAACACTGCCTACTTGAAGTACATTATGATATTCTATATTTATAGCATGAATTTGAGGCTTAAGTTATAAATGAGCATTACAATGTTATCAGTAAAAAGTTCAATTTTGAGCTGAAATATTGAAGGTTCAGTTCAACAAATCAAGATTCAACTCCGAAAGAACGACATAACTACAAACCTAAACTAACGCTTCAACATTGCATTTAAGTTATTGGTTTTGGTGGATAACCTAAACAATCTTAGTTACAAAACAAATTAGTAATATCATTGAGTCAGATTTCATATATGACTTGGGAAAAATAGAAAAACAAATATGATAGCAGGGCTAATCATATCATTGATCCAGATTTCAGGGTTGTCGTAGGAAAAAGAAACAAACTGTACCTACTACACAGCAAATTAATCATATAAGCAAACAAATCTGAAGAAACTATATTAGATGTAGGAAACCGAAACACAACTAAAGTCATTCTGTAAAAAGCTAATCTTTCAAGTTTAAAGTGAATAATAAACTCAGTGTTCAGGAAATCAAATCAGATAAAAATGAACGAAAACAATTTTCTTTTTTAATAAGATGATATAATATTAAAAGAAAAAGCGAGAACAAGTACAAAGCTAGCCCCCAGGCTGGGTCGACAAAACTAAAGAAGAAAAAGCCCCAAGGGGGCAGACCAAAAAACTACCTGGCCCTATAGAGTATAGACCATATAGATTTACAAACTCATTATAAACGCGTTCCACCCTACGACCAATTCTGTAAAAGAAAGAGAGCGAGGCCACTTAAAATTTCTACTCCATTGGAAAATGAGACATTTAGCCGCGAAGTATAAAGAGTCTAGGGATCGCTTCTTGTCCCTAGTGGTATCCGAGATATCAGTAAAGGCGATGTACACTCTTTTAGCTGACAATTTTCAAACCAACCAGCCCATTTTCAGTATCATTTGGAAGAGCAACATCCCAATGAGAGTTAGCTTGTTCCTGTGGTCGGTCATGTTGGAAAGGATCCCGAATGTGGACAACTTGAGAAAGAGAGGCGTCACAACCCCGAATAGATGCAGTTTATGTGGGGTGGATGAGGAATCATGTACAGATCTGTTTGTTCGATGTGGGGTAACAAGGGGAGAGTGGAACAAATTCTTAGTTAGTATGAATATTGCTCGGACCTTTCCAGAGAATATTGCTGACATCTTTCTCGCATGGAAAGGAATTAAAGGTAACATCCACAAGAGAGCTATCGTGAATCTAATCCCGAAGGCGATCGTTTGGGTTGTTTGGTTAGGAAGGAACGAAATCATCTTTAGGGACAAGAAGCGATCCCTAGACTCTTTATACTTCGCGGTTAAATGTCTCATTTTCCAATGGAGTAGAAATCTATATATTCTATAGGGCCAGGTAGTTTATTGGTCTGTCCTCTTGGGGCTTTTTCTTCTTTAGTTTTGTCGACCCTGCCTGGGGGCTAGCTTTGTACTTGTTTTCGCTTTTTCTTTTAATATTATATCATCTTATTAAAAAAAAAACTCAATGTTTGTACAATGGAACGCATAACGGCATAAGGTACCCTTGGGTTGCTTCTTTATATCGATGATATCGTACTCACAGATGACATGATACTCAAAACTTCCATTTATGCAAGCGTGCTGAGTTGACGAGCTAACCGTTAGAGGAAGTCCAATCAGCCTAATCATATGAGTCATCTTTGAGTAATGAAAAGGGTTAAAGAATCTATTGAAGAGTTAGTTGGGTTCTTAGGAAGTTGATAGAAGTTTGTTAAGTTGTTAAACTCTTAACTTATAAGATACTCTCATAATGAAATTTACAAAATTCTTTCTAAATCTCGCGATAGCAGATGCAGAGACCAAGGAGTTTATATCTGTCTTGATGATCCTCTGGTACCATTAAAAGTGGAGCAAGTTAGAAATTCCTTACTTCAAGTAGAAGAATTGAAAGAGATGAGAAAGCAGTCCATGGTTCAGATGCAACAACCACCCTTACTACATCAACAACAAAGTGGGTATTATCTTATTCTCACTCTTACTACATCAACAACAAAGTTGGTTCATAGTTATCTTTTTTGTCGAATCGTAATCGAAAGATAAAATCAATCTCTACTACCTATCTTATTCCTCAATACTAGAATGTTGTGATTATTAGGAATCAAATTACATTATCGCTATTTTGTTGATTGCATTCATTGATGCCCAACGTAGTCTAAGAGTTACTTAACCGTATAATAGAACATTTGGCAACTATCTCAAGTAAAAGTCTGAAATTTGTTCGTAGTGGGTGTTCGATAAAAAAATTTGAAGTACAGATTTTGAATTCCTAAATCTTCACTAACAAATTAAAATTATTGCAGAATTCAAATTCCATGGCTTAATAATAAGTTCTACGATCAATGTGACTCGTGCTCCACCCATCCGCCACTTATTCGCTACTTGTAATTCAGATACCTTCTGCTCTTTCAATTCAGACTCTGTCTCTCTCTTTTCTTTAATGGGTTCTTATATTGCTCTGTTTTGGTTGTTGCAGTTAATACTGCAGGTTCTATAGCAAGTGCTCATCGAGTTCTTAATGAATGGGAGTCTAAAGGAGAAAAGGATTTCCAAGGAGCTCAACTTGAAGCACAATCACAGGTCTTAGTTTTATTTCCACTTCAATCTATTTCTGTTTCCAACAATGCTATTTAGTCCGACAAAAAGTGGCCGGAAAAGGCCAAATTTGCACATGAAGTCAACAATTTTGTCTTGTCAGATCTTTTCGGACTATTTTTTGTCGGGCCAAATAACATTTTCCTTCAATTTCAGAAAATTAAGGGCTTTCTTTGTTTGTTCCTTATCATTTACTCTGTCTTGTCGTTCTTTATAGGAAAAGGAAATCTTCATTTTATTTATAGATTACTACTTAGAATTGCCGGGCCTTTCAGGATTTGAATTGCTCAAACTTTACAAGGTAAACAAATCCTCTTACCCTTTTTCTTCTATCCTTTTGTTTACTTATTTTAATCTCAAACTGCAGAAAACTCCGCATCTTAGACATATACATGTTGTAATAATGTCATGCGGCAACGATTTAGATGTTTATGACAGGTATGTTTCTTTAAATTGCAGTAGTTAAAGCAAATAAATTTAGGATTATAACTTTTTTATTTTTTAACATTTTTTTATGGGTTTTTGTTTACGAGTTACAGTTCTATAGCGGAAGGTGCATTGATGTGTATCGCTCATCCTCTCACTGTATCCCAAGTGGAGTTGATTATACTACACACACGACAATTAGAAGAGGTGAAATAACTTCATTGAAAATGAACAATATGTGTGAGGCTTCCCAATCTTTTTGCCCTAATAACCCCTTCTCAAGCGAGTCACAGAAATCTTAGCGAGATAGTTCCTCGAAACAGCTACGTCTAAGTTTCCCTTTAAGTCCCCTTAATTTAGTATCTTATTGGTTTCAGTATTAATCATGTGAAATCACTATATCGACATAAACATATTATTAAAGGAGACTTGCTGGTCGTGATAAAGGTGTGTTTATTTTTTGATTTCTTGAAATCAAAGTTTAATTAAGTTTAGTAATTTAAGTTAGATTTGAAAAGCGTTTTGTACTTCCATTCATTCAGCTTTTATCAATAAAAAAGCTCCCTAAATTTTCTTACTCAACTTGCTTTATTTTATTGCTTTCTATCGATTTCTAGTTCTTTTAGTTCCGTTAGTTTAGATTATTATTCTTTTCCAGTGTGTTGACGTCATTTTGTGTTCAGAACTAGTTTTTTGGAACAATGTTGAAAGAGTTAATTCCTATATGGCCCCGTACTTTGTGACCAGCTTCCTTTATGGCCCCCAAATTTCTGTAAATTCAAATATGGCCCCCTATTTTCATGGAAATGTCATAACTACCCTTCCCATTAATATATTTTCAAAATAAAATTAAAAACAAAAACCTAAATTCCACCTCACTTCCCTCTCCACCACTCATCTCTCTCCACGTCACCTCTCTCCAACTCACCTCTCTATCTCTCTCCAAGTCAGCACTCTCATGAAGGTCGCCGGCCGGAAAATTTTCCGGCCGGCGACCTTCAAACTTAAAAAAAAAAAAAAGAATTTTTTTTCACTCACCTCTCTCTCTCTCTCCAATCAGCACTCTCATGAAGGTCGCCGGAATTTTCCGGCCGCCGACCTTCAAACTTAAAAAAAAAAAAAAAAAAAATTTTTTTTTCACTCACCTCTCTCTCTCTCTCTCCAATCAGCACTCTCATGAAGGTCGCCGGTCGGCAAATTTTCCGGCCGGCGACCTTCATACTTAAAAAACAAAAAATTTTTTTTTTTTTTTTTCACTCATCTCTCTCTCTCTAAAGATTCCGGCGAAGGGCCAAAAACTTGATGGGCCTAAAAGGTTACCCTAAATAGGTCACCACCCGCAAGTATACGGGCGTCAAGTGATAATACCGGTAAGACCGGGTCGATCCGCAGGGACTAAGTGAAACCTATCCTAATACTTAGAAGTAACACGGTTTTCTTTTCAAAATTGGTTTTTGGTGATTAAAGAATAAAAATGTATAAATAAACGGAAATTAAATCGAACCAAATTAGAATGGAGGAATCTAGGGCTTAGGAATTGACCACATAACATCACTTTTGAGAACAACCATTTTAGGCAACTTAAATCTCTCTTTTTATAACTCAAAATTCGAGATAATGAACTACCCGAATTTCGGAATATGTTTTCGTTAAAACATGGTTGATAATCATAAACTTGTAATTGTTTTATTTTTGGAAAACGAATCTCTAAACTATTGGCTATTAATCGATAAGCATACACCATCAAATAACTTAATCTAAGTATGATGTATCAAATTAAAAACATAGACAATGAAAAGAAAATAGGTTTAACAAACTAAAACAACTTAAACCCTAAGGCACATCGAGTGATTTGATTAACTAAAAATGTGTCTCTAAGTGATAAGTTATGGGTTTCTTCATAAAACCCTAAAAGAAGAGTTAGTTACTCATAATCATCGATAACATAAGAATATAAACTCATTATAAAATCAGAGATAAAGAGTAATAAAGAAGATCACCAAAGAAGAGGCTTCCTGATGATACTCCAATTTGCTTCTTAATGATGATAACTATATTGATGAGGGAGTAGTGTGATGAATCTTTACCAAGGTCTTCTTGTAAGAACATAAAAGAAAACTTAAAGGTACTATTGAATCTCTCTGTAAAGGAGAAGAAAAGTTGAATCAAAGTCTCTCACAAACTCACTTCACCCCTCTCTAAAACTTGTACAAAGAAGAAACAAAGATAATGGGACTTGGTATGAAGACTTCTTTCTCTCTTTATAAAACAATCTTTATTTCTCTGTCTCTCTATCTCTCAACAATAATCTCTCTCTAATCAAACAGAACAACGAAGGAAGCGACCTTCATGAGAGTGCTGATTGGAGAGAGAGAGAGAGATAGAGGTGAGTGAAAAAATTTTTTTTTTTTTTTTTTTAAGTTTGAAGGTCGCCGGCCGGAAAATTTTCCGGCCGGCGACCTTCATGAGAGTGCTGATTGGAGAGAGAGAGAGAGAGGTGAGTGGAAAAAATATATATATTTTTTTTTTTAAGTTTGAAGGTCGCCGGCCGGTAAATTTTCCGGCCGGCGACCTTCATGAGAGTGCTGACTTGGAGAGAGAGAGAGAGGTGAGTTGGAGAGAGATGAGTGGTGGAGAGGGAAGTGAGGTGGAATTTAGGTTTTTGTTTTTAATTTTATTTTGAAAATATATTAATTGGAAGGGTAGTTATGACATTTCTATGAAAATAGAGGGCCATATTTGAATTTACAGAAATTTGGGGGCCATAAAGGAAGCTGGTCACAAAGTAGGGGGCCATATAGGAATTAACCATGTTGAAATGTATTTAGTTGATGAAAGATAATTAGAACAGAGAAAAATTCAAGAGAAAAAGTTAACAATTTGGTTAGGATTTTTTTTTTCAAATAAGTTACTAGCATAACTTAGATATGTATTTGGTCGATGAAATAGATATAGTGATGGAGGAAACAATAATCTATAACATCAGGGGGTTTGAAAATTAAAATCAAAAAAATTATAGAATCTTCAAATGTAAGACAGAACAAGAACTAATTATAACAAATAATCAATAAAATCGGGGAAGAGATGAAAGAATATAAAACATAATCAAGGTGTCTGATGAATGATGATGAAACATATCAGAAATTGGAAGATTAATCAAATTAAGATAAAGTAATAACACATATCTCATCTAATCGAGATAGACGAGCACTGTCCGTTTCGGTCAGCATTTGGGATGTGAAAAGTTATGGAGGGCCGAGCGGGAAATTCATCAATTGCCATATTTCACAGGGTTGCCTTTAGGGTCCGGTCCGTTTGGGTCCGGTCCGTTTGATAGGTGTAAAAATATTTGATGCGAAGAGCATTTTTATGGGAAAGAAATCTCACATTTTACATGTGAAATCAGATTTTAGCGTGTTGACATAAACTCCAGAAAGCCTTGGAGGTCTCAGGTTCAAATCCCAGAGAAGGTGGAATCTTTGGTTATTTGATTTGGGATTATTAGGGTATAATTAATGTAGTTGGCCTTTAGGCCATTGTCTTGTTAGGCTATAGGTCCGGTCTTGTTTCAGTTTGAGTTGGCAGTTATTGAGTTTATCACATCTTTGATGTATCAATGTCATGTAACGAATAACGTTGATCGTAGTCGACTTCCAAAAAAAAAAAAAAAAAAGGAGGGCCTTTAGAGAATAATGCACTGATTGGGCTTTGGGCTTTTATGCAATCCATTAAGAATTTTCATCTGGCCCATTCACCCTAACTAACTTCAACTAACTCTTTCTTGATTCTGTGATTTAAGGTCTACAATATTTTCTCTGATCCTGCCTTTCATCCGTTTGATCAAAACTGATGTTGACCAAGATTTGTAGTTGTTGACTATCATTAACTACCAAATCCCAACTGAAATTAATCATTTCTGTTTCAAAGTAACAGAAATTCTTGACTTCCAATTCTTGGGGTTTTAGAGTATTATAAATAGGTTCATTAATATCCACCCAAACCATCTCCCAAATCAGACTTTCTCTCTCTTCTTCTTGTTCTTCATTTGTTTCAATTACTCTTGAGATTAACATCTTGTTTCTCTCTCTAAAAACTCAAAATGGTAGATTCTCATGTCTGTGTAGTAAGTCCCACTGGTGATGAAGACCTGAGATTCACAACTAACCAACTAGTCGGACAACTTACCAATGGTAATTTTAAGTCTCTCTCTCTCTCTCTCTCTATCTCTCTCTCTCTCTTTCTATCTCATGTTCTTATCACTTTTGCAGTAAGATCCAGTATCACTTATCCTAGTCCAAATAATGCTCTCAGAGATCTCCGAAATTGGGCTATGAATCAATTAGCACTCCAAAATTCTTTGAATCGAATATCCCTAAACCCAGATCCACAAGTAGGATTTTCTTGATAAATTTTTGTAAATTTCAAGAGTTTGGTTTCATTTATTTACTTTATTCTTAATAACTGGTTTCTCTTTCTCATTTCCAGAGACATGAAGTCTATTTTCTGATTACGGAATTTGATTTTCCTATTAATGATATGTCTTGTTATGAATTTCTTCAAAGGATTAGGGTAAACCCATTTTTCCTCATATCAATCTTTTTCTCTGTTTTCGAATTGAATTGTCTTTGAAATGTATTGATTATAATGGAATGAACAAACTGCAGAGCATTCCTAATTCCAGATACATACATGTTATGGTCATGGATTCCGCTTATGATGCAATAAGACATCGAAGGTACAACGATTTGGTTTATAGATCAACGATTTGGTTTATAGATCAACGATTTGCTTTATTCTTCTTTAATTTTGTTTTTTTTGTTGTTGATTAGTTGTCTAGACAGAGGAGCTCATTACTCTACGAAACCAATGGATGCCCCGAAAATGGAAAGCCTTAAACATGAATTCATAAATCGACAAATTCTTCGTATTCACGAAGACCAAAGACAAAGGGCTATTCATATTGAACAAGTACGAAGACATATAGCTCAAAGGCAAGAAGCTCAAAGGCAAGAAGCTCAAAGACAAGAAGCTCAAAGGCAAGAAGCTCAAAGACAAGAAGCTCAAAGACAAGAAGCTCAAAGGCAAGAAGCTCAAAGGCAAGAAGCTCAAAGGCAAGAGGCTCAAAGGCAAGAAGCTCAAAGACAACTTGATCCACCAAGTAATAGGGGAGGATGTAGACTTTGATCCTGTCTTGATTTCTTCATAACACAAGGTTTCCCAATAAAGATATGATCAATCTACTTACACTACTACTACTACTACTACTACTATTTTTTTTTTTGTAACACAAGGTATAATTCCTTCTTTTTTTTCCTTTTGTCATCTTGACACCAATGTAGAGAGAGAGAGAGAGAGAGAGAGAGAGAGAGAGAGAGAGAGAGAGAGAGAGAGAGAGAGAGGGAGTTGTTATCCTGTATGCATTTCATGAACCATAAAAACCAGGTTAATTCTGCTTTCTATTGCTATTTCTTTTTATGACATTCAGAGGACTCAAATTAGTGCCCCAATTTAAATCCTATAGGTTGAAGTTAAGAATACAAGGCATGGAGGCTGGGGCAATTGTTTCCTCCAAATGTTTGGATTGACAGTTATGTACACAATAATTTTGGGGACAGTTGATAGGAGCCAAGTAGGAGGAAGAGGCCTTCGGATGAGCAATGAATTAGTCGGGATGGACGCATAGAGAAAACCCATCTTAAAATGTACATACTTTTCGTTTGCTTGAGTTTTCCGTTTTTGACATTAGAGTTAACGGCCTTAAGACTTCACAGCTTAATAACGTGGTTAGAACTTACTCTTGACCGTTGATCAACTTTTGTAAACCCAGAAAAACCCACCAGGAAGCTCACTTACTTCTTCGACTTTGCTTTCTGTCTTCTTCCTCTAATGGTGAAGATCAGAAATCGACAGAGGTTAGAATAAGAAAAAAAATTAATAAGCATCTCATCTTATCCACACTAAGTTTCAACAAACATCAAATCACTCTACAGAAAAAGCAAATCAGATTATAAAAATGAACATCACATTTACTTCTTTTGGTTTATCACAATGTATAACAGAGTTTCCAAATCCAACCGAAAAACTTACTGCGATATACACGCTACGAATCTTTAAGACATAAATTGATTTACATAGACTGTTAAAAAATAAAACATCCTCACAAATCCTATTGCCGAAAATAAAATGTAGGAACTTTAATATAGGTGTGTATCTTTTATAACTTTGTGTTCTTTAGGTGTCCGATTGGATTAATTCGAGCCAAAATGAATATCGTAATACCCTTTTTTTATCAAAACAAGTTAAACTAAGACGACTTATATGTACATGTGAATGCAGGTGAGACGATGATCGGTAATGTGGAAAGCGTTAAGACGGCTTGGCCGGGGGATTACCTTCCAGATAATACAGCTTGCAAGAACAATTGCTTTACCAAGTATGGTGTTGCTGCATAGAAAGCATATTGCCAGAATATGTATTACCCTTATCACTACTGTGTTTGTATCTATAAATGTTGACACTGTCTCTGCTTGTCTATGCATTCTCTGATTCTCTCTCTCTCTCTCTCCCTCTCTTTCCTCTCATATCTTGACTCCATTCCTCTTTTGTCTTAATGAATAAGTGAATGTAGTCAATTATGGTTATACTTATATCTCAATATAAGATGCTACCTTGTGAGAAAACTTAAAATGAGCTAAATTTGATCATATCTTTATAATGCCATGTTCATATTGTTGTAATTAACCTTGTACACTGTCTGCAGTTTCTTAATAAATTAGGGAGATTTCTCTAATTTTGAAACAAACTAGAAGAAATGTGGAGCGGCTAAAAGCACCCAAAAATTGTTGTTAGCACCTGGGGGATGAAATTGACTAAGGTCAATCCCCTTTGACCCAAACTCTATTGGCATCCGGACATAGATCGACCCGTCCGAAACCCAAAGAAAGCAAGGCTACGGATTCAGATGAGTGGCTTCCTTTGACACATTATAATTGGGTAGGTTGTCAATTTCACACTAAAACTAGTAGGGGTGTACTATCCTATTTATTTGGGTTCTAGGAAGCACACACCTAGCAGAGTTGTTCAATGTCATCCTAGCATGCAATAAAAAGTAAATGTTAATTTATCTATTATATTAAAACAGATCAGTCGGTTATCCAGGGGATAAGTCTGGCCGTCCATTTTATTTTAGAGATTTACCTTTGATTAGATCGAACGACTGATATAAAATCTTTTTTAGTGTAATTTGACATAAAAAATAAGGGTATTAGTGTAAACAATTAATTATTTTGAATATTCGGTTACAATCTCCCTAAAATAACTATATCTCAGGCATCTTCTCACTCACGATTGCACATTCATTTTCCCCTTAATTTTAGTGATTCGGTTTGCACATCCACTTTCCCCTTAATTTTAGTGATTCGGTTAGACTTCTAAGTGAGTTCAAAATTGTATAAATACAGTTCTCCCTCTCTACTCTTCAAACACATGGTTATCACTCTCCCCTGTAATTTTATCTTATTTATGTTGTGATTTAAATTTATTTTCTTCTCCTCGAAGGCGTTAGCCAAGAGGGATCTTCCCCGTCCGTAGGACGGGGAGGGAACCTAGTTCTCATAAAAGGAAAGCAAAACGACCATGATGCAAGTCTTCTAAGGTCAATATAGTCTTTTCATACGTTTTGATAGAATAGAACCTAGGCTTTTGACATTACTATGACTTTATGAGATACCCCAATGGCCTTCATGTATGGAGCATTGGAGTTTTTTTGGCTGCAAATGAAGCATTGGAGTTCTTTTTATAATGATAAGTGGGAGAAGCCCGAATCGAATACAATGGAAAAAAGAAGTAAAAAAAACGGGTCCGTGAGTTTTAAGTCCAAAATAAAGTTCAAAAAGGGTTTAAGGTCTAATTTTCTCAGAAAATGGGTTTTTAGTCCTTTTCCGTTTTGAAGTAACATTGTTGATACATAATGTGTTATGTATGACACATATAAAGAAAAATGAAATAAAGTATGAAACTTTAACAATAAATAACAGGTAATTTATGAAACAAAACAAGAATCGATAAACAGAAAAACACTATAACATTGACATATAAACATACTTTAACTAAGTTGGACTAAATATCCATTATAATTATTATTTTGGCTTAAAATCCTATATTAATATTAGGGTGGACTAAATGTGTATTTAGGGGTAGATTTTTGGACTAGAAATCTAAAATTTAATTTCTTCTGTAACTCACATCAATTATCTTCGATTTAATATTTGAATTACTGTATCATGGGTTGGACTTCCTAGGTGGATCTTAACTGGGCCAATAGAGAGAGCATAACAGCCCAATTCAGCTTGTACAATCACTTGATGTGTCAGACTCGGGTATAACTCCGCAGTTTGAGGCTAAATCGTAACTGTAATATATTTGACAATTTAAAGATTTCAGGCGATTCAGAGATATTTTCTCTCTCTCACTAACTCAAAGGTTATCAAAGGTTAAAAAAAAGGGGAAAGTCACAGTGAAAGAACAACTCATTGTTATTCTCTCTAAAGTTAAACAAAGATGGCTCTGACATTCAAACTCCATGCTATCATAATATGTAGAAGTTTTTTTTTTTGTTAAGGCATAATATGTAGAAGTTGGGTAGATGACATGATTGATATCCCAACCAGCAAACTATTCACTTCATGTAATTCAAAACCAACCCCTACTCTACTCTTTTTTTTTTTTATTCATTCTCTCTCACTTCATGTTATCTTTTGTGGATTATTTTTTATCAAATTCCATTCCCCTTTTTCTGTTCTTGTAGTTGCTCATCTAGACTCTATACGTAATGCTGAAGTATATTTCAAAGATTGGGAGGCAAAAATAAAAATGCAAAAGGCACAACCAGAACTAAACCCTAAGGTTCTTTTTTCTCTTCATCCCTTATTAGTAGGCCCCTATTCTTTTTTAGTTAAATTGTGGGTATTGCTTAGTGTTGGAAGATCTCCTCCACTCGGCTAAACCGAGTGGATTAGGTCCACGGTTAGGATAAGGATTCCTAAGTTAATTAGGTTTCCTAGTATAATTAGGATTGTTGTATTTTAGATAGAGTTAATTAGAGTTTCATATTTCTAAACTTCTCCTATGTAAACCTATATAAAGAGATCCATACATAATGTAATATCAAGTTGTAAGTTAATAACAAAAGGTTTTCACCTATCTCTCTCTCTCTCTCGGTTATCATCATCATCACTCGGTTTCCACCTCAATCACCATTACAACACAAACTCGGGACATCACCCGAGTTCTTCATCATCATATCTCGGCCTTTACCGAGAACCACACTACACACTCTCGGTTATAACCGAGAGGTGCTGTGATCACTCTCGGCTATACCGAGAGCATAACAATCCCACTCACCGAAGTGTCAAGCTTAACATCTTGGCTTCATCTCATCATCTTCCTCGAATTTCATCGAGTTGATTACTTCGAGGTTTAATCCTCTTCACATGGTATAAGAGCCTAAATTTTTTTTTTTTTGAATCATGACTACTCCCAAAACTTCGGAAACTTCTCAAGTTCACAATAACATCAATAGTGGACCGTTTGATGTTCACCATTCGGATTCCCCCACTACTATTCTTATTACACCACTTCTCACCGGTGATAATTATTCCTCATGGTCTCGAGGAATGTCAAAAGCCTTACGAGCAAAAGGCAAACTAGGTTTCGTAGATGGAAGCATCAACAAACCCACCGATCCTAATGAGTTAGAACAATGGGGACGATGTAACGATCTCGTCTCTAGTTGGCTTATCAATTCGGTAGACCCACCTCTTCGATCATCCATCTTATATGATGAGACGGCTTCCGATATATGGCATAATCTTTATGACCGATTCCATCAAAGTAATGCTCCGAAAATCTTTCAACTCAAGAGAGCAATTTCTTGTCTTAAACAAGACAATTCCGACGTTTCAACATACTTTACTAATATCAAGGCTCTTCAAGACGAACTCAATTCCTTGTTAATCTCCGAGCCTTGTACATGTGGTCATGGTCGTTCCTTGGTAGAAAGAACTAACCAAGATAGAGCCATGGAGTTTCTCCAAGGACTTAACGATAGATTTTCCTCTATTCGGAGTCAAATTTTGTTGATTGAACCCTTCCCATCAATCCTACGTATTCATTCCCTTATTAAACAAGAAGAGGTTCAACAAAATCTCATTACTCCTATGCATATCGACTCCAACAACGCTGCCCTTGCCGTTGGTAATAATGAATATAATCAAAACCATTACAACGGTTCGGAGAGGCAACGTACAAAAAGACCTCGACCCTTTTGTGACAATTGCAAGATTCATGGTCATGATGTTACTTCTTGCTATAAGATTCATGGTTATCCACCCAATTATGGTCAACGCAATCGAAATCGCAATCGCCAAGACCCTATGGCCAACTCGGTTTTGGATCAAGGTACGGGGGTGCCTACAGCAACTTCGTTAACTAATGAGCAATACCAAAACGTCCTTGCCTTTTTGGAACGATCTCAACAGCCCACATCTACTAATTCTAACGGCACCAACAAAGATCCTCTAGTCAACTTAACGGGTAAGTTTTCTTCTTCTTTTCATCCTCCTTGGGTCATTGATTCGGGAGCCGCTAAACATATTTGTTCAAATCTCTCAAGATTTTCTTCTTATTCCCTTGCTCCACCGGACTTATATGTTCGTTTACCGGATGGTTCCCGAATCAAGGTTGATCACATTGGTACCATCTATTTTTCAAATAGATTTTATTTACAAGATGTGCTTCATATTCCATCTTTTCAATTTAACCTCATATCTATTTCTCAAATATCTAATTCACTTCGTTGTACCGTCCTTTTTGACCGCAATTTGTGTGTTTTTCAGGACCGAACAACGAGGACGGAGATTGGGCATGGTAGTCTTCATGATGACCTTTACTTCCTTCGCACGGAGCGTCCCATCCTTTCGGTTTCAAGTTTAGATAGTTCTAGTCATGAGTCTTTTTCTTTATGGCACTCCCGCTTGGGACATCCATCTTTTAGTCGTTTTCAATTTTTTAATTCTAAACTTTCCTGTTTGAATTTTAAATTTTTATCTAATAAAGTATCGTGCGAAATTTGTCCACTTTCTAAACAATCTAGGTTACCTTTCCCACTTAGTACTTCTTCTATCTCTCATATATTTGAGTTAGTCCATGCGGACGTATGGGGACCCTTTCCGGTCCCATCCACCTCCGGGTGTAGATATTTTTTAACCCTTGTCGACGATTATTCACGTTGTACTTGGATTTTTCTTATGAGTTCCAAATCGAATGTTAGCAAATTCATAACTAATTTTTTCGATTATGTTTCCACGCAATTCAATTGCAAAATCAAAACATTGCGATCAGACAATGGATCCGAATTCATGAACTCCTATTTACAAAATTGGTTCATAGAAAAAGGAATTGTACACCAACGAAGTTGTACTTACACACCACAACAAAACGGGGTGGTTGAACGAAAACATCTCCACATTCTTGAAGTGGCCCGTTCCTTACGTCTTCAAGCAAATCTTCCTCTCTTCTTTTGGGGAGAATGTGTGTTAACCGCGGTTTATTTGATAAATAAATTACCGACACCCAACCTAAAAGGTAAGTCTCCTCATGAACTTATACTCGGTTCTCCTCCGAATCTTTCCCACCTTCGTGTGTTTGGTTGTCTTTGTTATGCCCGAATTCCATTGGTCAAAACAAATATGGATGCCCGTTCTTCCGCCGGAATATTTCTTGGTTACCCTAATGGACAGAAGGGTTACCGTATATACGACATCTCAACTAAACGAATTTTTATTTCAAGAGATGTAACGTTTGTCGAAACTCGGTTTCCAATGTCCTCTTCTCTTCCGGCGGAACCACTACCTTCATGTCCTCCGCCTCATCTATGCATTGAAGACAATGGTATGTTTGCCTTTCCGGCGAACGTACCGAAACAGACCGTCCAGCCGACGGACAGCAGCTCGGACGAAGCTGCTGTTCCAGTCAGTTCTGGACAGGAAACAGACGCAGGGGTGCCTCCAGACACCCCTGCCAGACCTACTTCAGGTCTGCTACAGACAGCCACTTCGGGGGTGCCTGCAGACTCCACTGTCGGGCTTCCCTGTCCAGGGGCGTCTTTAGATTCTGTCGCTCCATCATCTACCGACACCTCCTCGTCACCTCCCTCACCGAACGTCATTCCCACTTCGGATTCCGACGAGGAGACTACCGGCCGCCCCAAGAGATCTCGCCGGCCACCGGCCCATCTTGCGGACTACATTTGTTCCAACACAAGTTCAATCAAGTATCCACTTGAAAATTATTTCTCTATTAACTCGTTCTCCACTTCCCATCAACAATTTCTCTCTTCAGTCTTGACGACAACCGAACCAACATCTTTCACTCAAGCAATGAAGTCCTCTCATTGGAAAGACGCCATGGCCAAAGAAATTTCGGCCTTGGAAGAAAATAAAACTTGGACGATTACCAGTTTGCCTCCTGGCAAGAAACCCATCGGTTGTAAATGGGTGTATAAAATCAAATTCAAGTCCGATGGCTCCATCGAACGCTATAAAGCACGCCTGGTAGCTAAAGGATACACCCAAATAGAAGGGTTGGATTAGAATGACACTTTTGCTCCAGTTGCTAAATTAGTTACTGTTCGTGTCCTTCTTTCCATTGCCGCCATCAAGGGCTGGACTCTCCATCAATTGGATGTCAATAACGCTTTCCTTCAAGGCGATTTGAATGAAGAAGTCTACATGAAACTTCCACCCGGGTTTTCCTCTCAGGGGGAGTCTAAAGTATGCCACCTTCACAAATCCCTTTATGGACTAAAACAGGCCTCCCGTCAATGGTTTTCAAAATTTTCTTCCGTTCTTATCGAACGTGGTTTTTCTCAATCCAAAAGTGACTATTCCCTGTTTACTTTTCGTTCTCACTCCACTCAGATCTACGTTCTTGTCTATGTGGACGACATAATTATCACGGGAAATAATGATCATGCTATTTCCCAGTTAAAGGTATTTCTTAATAAGGCATTCTCCTTAAAAGATTTGGGACGCTTACAATACTTTCTTGGTATTGAAGTATCTCGCTCGTTACAAGGCATTTTTCTATGTCAACGGAAATATGCACTTGATATTCTAAAAGATTCTGGACTAACCGCTGCACGTCCTTCGGAGTTTCCCATGGAACAAAAACTCCGCCTCTCTCCCACCGACGGGACACCATTGGCCGATCCGTCAATTTATCGTCGCCTCATCGGACGACTACTTTACTTAACGGTCACACGACCGGATATCACTTTTGCAGTTAATAATCTCAGTCAATTCATGCAAACACCCAGTCAAGTACACCTAGACACCGCTCATCGCGTACTACGATACTTGAAAGGTACACTTGACAAAGGAGTCTTCTTATCCGCAAACAGCTCTCTCCACATCACAGGATACTGTGATTCGGATTGGGCTGGTTGTCCTTCAACCCGTAGATCAACTACAGGATACTTTACAATGATTGGGTCCAGCCCTCTTTCCTGGAAATCAAAGAAACAACCCACAGTTGCCAAATCTTCGGCAGAAGCAGAATATCGAGTTTTAGCCATACTTACATGTGAATTACAATGGCTCAAGTATTTATTACTTGACTTTGGAATTGATCACTCCGACCCGATGACAGTTTACTGTGACAATCGGGCCGCTCTCCACATTGCTGATAACCCCGTCTTCCACGAACGTACCAAACACATTGAGATAGATTGCCACATCGTTCGTGAAAAGATTAAAGACAACGTCATTGCCACGCGCTTCACCAGTTCAGATAATCAGTTAGCGGATATCTTCACAAAACCACTTGGGGCAGAACCGTTCAAGAACATTATTGGCAAGTTAGGCGTTACTTCCATTCCCGCTCTAACTTGAGGGGGAGTGTTGGAAGATCTCCTCCACTCGGCTAAACCGAGTGGATTAGGTCCACGGTTAGGATAAGGATTCCTAAGTTAATTAGGTTTCCTAGTATAATTAGGATTGTTGTATTTTAGATAGAGTTAATTAGAGTTTCATATTTCTAAACTTCTCCTATGTAAACCTATATAAAGAGATCCATACATAATGTGATATCAAGTTGTAAGTTAATAACAAAAGGTTTTCACCTATCTCTCTCTCTCTCGGTTATCATCATCATCACTCGGTTTCCACCTCAATCACCATTACAACACAAACTCGGGACATCACCCGAGTTCTTCATCATCATATCTCGGCCTTTACCGAGAACCACACTACACACTCTCGGTGTGCTGTGATCACTCTCGGCTATACCGAGAGCATAACAATCCCACTCACCGAAGTGTCAAGCTTAACATCTTGGCTTCATCTCATCATCTTCCTCGAATTTCATCGAGTTGATTACTTCGAGGTTTAATCCTCTTCACACTTAGTTTCTTAATATTCATCTTGTTTTTTTTTCCGTCATATAGGTCAAAGAATACTATCTTCTATTTGTAGATTTCATGTTATCCCAAGGTTCTCTTGCTTTTGATTTGCTTAAAAGATTTAAGGTAACAACAATATGAGTAGTATTTTTTCTATTCTTATATTTAGAACACACACATTTTAATCATTAAACAAAATATTGTGCAGTTAGATCCATACATGATGGAGAGGAAAATTGTAAGGCCCAAAATTCGGGTCAAAATATCAAATGAAGCCCAACCCGGAATAATAATGCAAGAAAACCCCAAAAGTTGAAATTACAAAACATTTTTAAAAATTTCTGAACAAAACACAGCTTGCTCTCAACAATTTTGTATTTGCTCTCAACAATTTTGTAAATGTATAAACAAATGGGTCCGTGGGTATATAGACCAAAATAATATTCAAAAAAGGTTTATGATCCAATCTTCCCAAAACATGGATATTTAGTCCTTTTACATTATGGACATAATAACCCATTCTTTATGAGAGAACTACCGTCCATGTCCCTCCTACAAAAATCACGGGATTTTTAATTTTCCAGGGTGAATTTGGAATGTTTCTAATGTGGGCGTGATTTAGGGGATTTAAAGCAATTAACGTATAAATCCGAAATTTATTTATCTCTATCTTCTAACCGTTTTGGAAAGCAAATCTATTTCCAAATCAATTCACAACAAATCGTAACCAAATCAATTTTCTCTCTCTTTACAGATTTGGAAACCAAATCAATTTTTTCTCTCTTACTATGTAAATTTTTTTCGATTCAAATCAATTTTCTCTCACTTAACTTTCAGATTTGGAAATAGTATATTTTCTAGGATCAATTTAGCGTGATTTGGGGGTTAATATATAAAACATATATATCACTTTCTCTTACTTAACTTTCAGTTTTGGAAATAGTATATTTTTATGGGAACATTAAAGCAACATATGTTTTCGTTTTTACTCATACATAAATACACATAGAATACAAATTATGAAACAAATACGTAAATTATGTATTATTTATGACGAGAAACCGTCATTTGTCAAGTATACAACATAATTTATCAAATGTATGTGGGTCTTGTTCAATAAATTACACATAATTTCTTTTACATTCATCCTTTACATTCTGTTACAAAAAAAAAGTACAAAATCTTCTTTGGTTCAAAAATGGTGCCCATCCATGTACTCTCCATTAGTTTCGTTGACTCACTTTGATTTGATGATTCTCTTTGAAATTTCATCTGGTATATCAAATCTACACACATAAATACACATACATTAAAGAAAAAAAATTATATATTGTATTTATAAACTACACGTACAGTTTCGTAAATTATATACAATGTTTGTCAAATTTTGACAACATTTGAAAGTTTTGAGTAGTTTGGTAAACTTATCAAGGCTACTGTTGTGGGTGAAAAGTACACGTAATGGTAAATAAATAATACATAATTTATGTGCACTTATACATAAATTATATACATAATGGTAAGAACATGAAGATATACGTAAATTATATATACATTATTGCAAAGTACACGAGATTTGATAGTAAAGCGAAGTATTTTTACTAATGAAATGAGTACTGTTTTGGTGTTAAAGTACGGGCAATGTTCTATAAATTACCCATAATTTACTATGAATTGTGGTAATTTACGATATAATACATGTACTGTAAATTCTGTTATGAGTAACCGTACGAAAGTCATAAATCCGTACGGATTGAAAACCAGATCTGAAGAAAAAAAATGAGAATATCATTAAGCTTAAACTACAAATCTAAAGATATCTGCTATGATGATTGATTGCAATAATGTCAAACTCGAGTTGAAGGATTAAACATAAAGATAAAAAACATAAATAAAATTTTAAGAGAGAGAAAGAAAATAAACATCAAACATTCGATTGATGATTGATAATCTGATCTCACGAAATATCAGAAACAACAGAAGATTAAACATAGATTATCACTGGATGCAAACATAACATACTAACTTTGAAGGAATAATTGAATAAGGAATAAACATAAAGATCTTACGCAGTTATGAAAATTTTAGAGAGAGAAAATAAACATCATACATTCGAAGTTAATGAATTAGTAAACAGATCTTATAGATATTAACAATGAATTAGTAAACAGATCATAAATCTGATACGTTTTATAATAAAGCGATAATTAGGGTTTTAGTTATAAGAAGAAATATTAGATATTAACAATGGTGTTTATAAAGATTTCGAAAGTATTAAACCTGATAAATGATGAATTTGGACAGCAATATTATGTAGAAGAAGAAGATTTTCTGAGTTTAATGGAGGTTTGTCAACTAAATCGGTTTTAGAGAGATCAAATAAAGAGTTTCCGTTACTGAAAATAATGAAGATATCCTTACTTTGAATAGAAACATGATTGGAGAGAAATATGGGAGATAATAATGAAGATATCCTTACTTTGAATAGAAACATGATTGGAGAGAAATATGATAGATAAATATGGAAAAAGATATGCATATATTTCGAAAATAAATCAGTTATAAAATATGGAAAGGTTAGATTAGGGATTATGAAATAATATTTATTCTAGAGATTTGTGTTTTCTCTCTAGATGAGACCAAATGGACTAGATATCCATTTATATTATTTTTTTGGTTTTAAAACCCTTTATAGGATTAGAGAGGATTAAATCTACTATTAGGACCCGTTTTTTGGACTATAAACCCAAAAATTCTAAACAAATTTGTTTTTGTTCACACATAATTAAGAACATAATTATATATGTTGCCAACAGTTTCAAAAGTGTTGGCAACAGTTTCAAAAGTGTTACTAACAGTTTAAAAATTGGGTTTTTTTTACATTATTATTTCCGAGTGGGTTTTTTTTTTCGTATTTGGGCCCAAATCTTGGGCTTTTCTTACATAGTTTATATATGGAATGGGTAAATGTAATATTCGTGAATGAAAGATGGAATGATACGGATGAACAAAGGTATCAATCGGTCTTGATTAATTTGATTTTAACGAAACCTTTAATCTTATTGTTTAAATAGATGTTGCAATAATTGTTCTTAGTCATGCGGTTCAAGTGGGAGTCCCTGGAGGCGGGCTGAGTACACTTTTTGGTAATAGTTGGATGTCTCTAAAGCCTTCTTACGTGGAAATTTACAAGAAAAAAAATAACTCAATGTTTTCAAGAAATTCAGTACTTACAAAATTTTGGTTTTTAAAAAGTGTCGCAAATAACTCAATGTTTGTAAAATGGAACGCATAAGGTACCCTTGATGGGTTGCTTTTTTTATATAGATGATATCATACTCACTAGCACAAGAGATGATATCATACTCAAAACTTCCAATGGAAATCCGAGAAACATATGGACGAAATCCTCGCTCTCAAGGACAAGTTTGAAAGTATCATCTTCACGCATACGACCAGACAGAACAATAGTCAGGCAGACATCTTAGCTAAATGGAGCAGGCAAAACCAGTGTCGACGTTCTTGGCACTCTTTCCAGGATTTCGCTAATTATTTCAGTTCTAGTGGTTCCTGATTGTACTTTTCTTTCAACAATAAAAAAAACCCCATTTGGTTTTATGTTCTTTGGGTCGTGTTTACATCACAACTTGTGTATTGTATTTCACACCCAATCCAACATGAATACTAGTTTCATCAACGACGACAAACATTAAGAAAGAATTGAAACATCAACACAAAGACAATAACAACAAAAAGAAATGGAGAAGGACAATAGAAGAGGATTTCAAGGACATAGAACATTTTCAATATTCTGAAGTGCTACAATGACAAAAATCTTGATTTAATGACTCATTTTTAGTAAAAGACAAAAAAAATTTAAAGTTTTCAAAAATTTGACTTTGATCTGGATCGTTCTTTTACACGTGTGACTCATTGACTCAAGAATCTTGTCAAAGATTCTTTGTACACTTAGCATTTCTCAAAAATATTTGTTACATCATGCTAAACTGACCGTTTTCATGGAGTAATCCCGATCCTAAAAAACTCCGTAGTCTTTTTTATGTGGTTTTTATAAGTGTAAAGTCGGCATGACCACAATAGGCTGACCCCACCTAGCACCGTCTTGAGGCATGTCATGGGCCGACCAGGCGTAGTCCGCCAAAAAACCATGCAGGGTGGACTCTTTCACTCCAAAAGCCAGCTCAAGATTTTCCCGCACTAATAAACTCACCCAATGCCCTTCAAAAACCAATGCGAGATTATTCCAGCAGACCCGCCTTCAATAGACTTGGGCTTTCTAGTATTAGGCCAACATGCACGGCATCGTGACCCACTATGGCTGCAAGCTGGGTCCAATTGGTGGCATGATCGGATAACCCAGCTCAGTTCACACCTTGGGTCGTAAAATTTCCACATAAATTGTTTAGTCAACTATAGTCAGCTCAGTTCACACCTTTTCATACATTTTCACCTCCCTCATTGAACCAGCAGGTATTGGATGTATAATGTTCGATGAACAAACCAGTTTTGTAGCGGCCATAACGGACACCACTAGAGGACAAAATCCAGAAGAATGTGAATGTCGAACAATCCTGTATGCAATGCAATGGGCATGTGACTTATGCATCCAATATATTCAGATCGAAAGTGATAATCAAAACCTTATCAGATGCCTCTACAACTCTAACGCATCCATCCAATGGAAAAGCGAGAAACATATGGACGAAATCCTCGCTCTCAAGGACAAGTTTGAAAGTATCATCTTCACGCATACGACCAGACAGAACAATAGTCAGGCAAACATCTTAGCTAAATGGAGCAGGCAAAACCAGTGTCGACGTTCTTGGGACTCTTTCCAGGATTTCGCTAATTATTTCAGTTCTACTGGTTCCTGATTGTACTTTTCTTTCAACAATAAAAAAAAAACCCCATTTGGTTTTATGTTCTTTGGGTTGTGTTTACATCACAACTTGTGTACTGTATTTCACACCCAATCCAACATGAATACTAGTTTCATCAACGACGACAAGCATTAAGAAAGAATTGAAACATCAACACAAAGACAATAACAACAAAAAGAAATGGAGAAGGACAATAGAAGAGGATTTCAAGGACATAGAACATTTTCAATATTCTGAAGTGCTACAATGACAAAAATCTTGATTTAAGGACTCATTTTTAGTAAAAGACACAAAAAATTTCAAGTTTTCAAAAATTTAACTTTGATCTGGATCGTTCTTTTACACGTGTGACTCATTGACTCAAGAATCTTGTCAAAGATTCTTTGTACACTTAGCATTTCTCAAAAATATTTGTTACATCATGCTAAACTGACCGTTTCTATGGAGTAATTCCGATCCTAAAAAACTCCGTAGTCTTTTTTATGTGGTTTTTATAAGTGTAAAGTCGGCATGACCACAATAGGCTGACCCCACCTAGCACCGTCTTGAGGCATGTCATGGGCCGACCAGGCGTAGTCCGCCAAAAAACCATGCAGGGTGGACTCTTTCACTCCAAAAGCTAGCTCAAGATTTTCCCACACTAATAAACTCACCCAATGCCCTTCAAAAACCAATGCGAGATTATTCCAGCAGACCCGCCTTCAATAGACTTGGGCTTTCTAGTATTAGGCCAACATGCAGGGCATCGTGACCCACTATGGCTGCAAGCTGGGTCCAATTGGTGGCATGATCGGATAACCCAGCTCAGTTCACACCTTGGGTCGTAAAATTTCCACATAAATTGTTTAGTCAACCATAGTCAACCGTGATCAATCCCATCTCTAACTGGGCACTTGAGGGCTGAGGCCAAATGGCTAACTGTATTTCGCTACCACAACTGTTATAACTGAATTTTGGCTATTTCTCTTGTTCAATAACTGAATTTTGGGTTCTTATATTCAAGAATCCAAAATTCACCAGCTTCTCCATTCTCTCTCTCTCTCTATCTCAAAGTTAAAAGCTTCACAGTGAAGAACATCCATCCTGTTTCTCTCTCTAAAACAGAGATGGCTCTGGCATATGAACTCCATGCCATCATAATGTGTAGAAGTTGGGTGAATGACGAGGAAACCAGCAGTCAATTCAATACATGTAATTCAAAACCCCTTTTCATACATTTTCTCTTTCTAAACTAAGATGTCTTGCGTGGGATTTCTTTATTTTCTTTTTCCCCTGTTTCTTTTCTTGTAGTTCTTCATCCCGACTCTGTTCATAGTGCTGAAGTACAATTCAGACATTGGAGGGAAAAAATAAAAATGCAAATAGAAGGAAAGGGCATAAACCCTAAGGTTTTTTGTTTCTTCATCTTTCTTTGGTTATTTTTGTTTTTTTTCGAGCTCAAATCATGGGTATTGCTTGTTATTTTATCTTCAAAACCTCTTCTTGTTCTTTCTGCTCGTGGGTTTTGCTTGTTTTTTCCAATTTCCAAATCTTCTTGTTCATTGTGATAATGGGTATTGCTTGTTCTTTGATCTTCTTTCTGTTCTTCTATAACAGATGAAACGATACTACATTCTATTTGTAGATTTCAACTTATCAGAGTCTACGGGTTTTGATTTGCTTAAGAGACTTAAGGTAGACAGATTGTCTCAATTCCTATATAGGTTTGTTTTTAAATCATATAGGTTTTGATTTAACAAGAAGATACTGAACAGGAAGATCCATATCTGAAATATGCATACGTAGTAATCGTGAATGATAGATGGAATGCCATCGACGAGAAAAGGTAGTAGTGTTCTTGATTAATTTGATTTCGGAAGTCAAATGCTGCTAGAGAAGAATACTCTGTTTTGAGGAGTGTAATTGTTGGTAACAGATGCAGGGACCAAGATGTTTATATGTGCGTTGCTAGTCCGCTGTTACCATTAAATGTTCTCCAAGTTAGAGATTGCTTACTCAAAGTAGATGAAGCCATAGAGCAAAGAAGTCGAGAAATGCAGCAACTACACATACAACCTCAAAGTGGCTCCTCTCTCTCTAAAACTGAGATGGCTCTGACATTCAAACTCCATGCTATCATAATATGTAGAAGTTGGGTAGATGACATCCCAACCACAAAACTATTCCATACATGTAACTCAAAATTTCTTTTGATACATTCTCTATTTCTAAACTAAGTTGTCTTGTGTGAGTTTTATTTTTCCCCTATTGTTGTTTTTGTAGTTGCTCATCTCGACTCTGTACGTAATGCTGAAGTATATTTCAGTCTTTGGGAGGAAATGATAAAAATTCAAAAAGAAGGAACCGGCCCCAAGGTATATTATTTCTTCATCTTTCTTTGGTTATTTTTTTTTCGAGCTCATATCATGGGTATTGCTTGTTCTTATATCTTCTTCTTGTTCCTTCTGATCACGGGTTTTACTTGATTTTTCAAATGTTTTTGTTCATTATGATCTTGGGTATTGCTTGTTCTCCAATCCTCAAATCTTCTTGTTCAGTGTGATAACTAGTTCTTCTCTCTTATTTCTCTTCTTCTTTAATAGGAGAAAGAATGCTACATTCTATTTGTAGATTTCGTCTTAGATGATGATTCTTCAGGTTTTGATTTGCTTGCAAGATTTAAGGTAAACAGGTTGTCTAAATTCTTATATGGTTATGATTGTAAACATAGAATTTGATTAAACAAGATACTGAACAGGAAAATCCATATCTGAAATGGGTAAACGTAGTAATCATGAATGAAAATTGGAACGACATGGACAAGCAAAGGTATGGAACTTGAATAATTTGATTTCACAAGTAAAATGCAAGTAAGGGATTACTCTCTGTTTTAGCAGTGTAATTGTTGGTAACAGATGCAGCGGAAAAAGAGTTTATGCCTGCTTTGATGATCCATTGTCACCATTAAAAGTGGAGCAAGTTAGAAATTACTTACTACTCAAAGAGAAAAGAAAGCAACTCGGGCTCCAGAAAGAAATACAAATAAAACATAAAACTGTTGCTGCAGAATTCAAGTTCCATGGCTTAATAATAAGTACTGCCAAGGACATTAGTATCCTACCCGTCCGCCACTTATTCTCTACACGTAATTTCGATACTTTCCGACTCAAAATTTTTAGTGTCTCTATCTTTGATGTTCTGTTTTCTATTGTGGGTTCTTATTTTGCTCTGTTTTGGTTATTGCAGTTAAAACTTCAGAATCTGTAGTTGGCGCCCATTATCACATTAAAGAATGGGAGTCCAAAGGAGAAACCATGTTCCAGGGTGGTCAACTTACAGCACAAGTTAAGGTTTGTGTTTTATTTTCACAACACTTTCAATTTCAGATTAAAGGTTTGTGTTTTATTTGTTTCATGATCATTTTATTCTTCTAAATTGTTTTCATTCTTTATAGGAAAAGGAAGTTTTTATTCTATTCATAGATTGCGACTTCGAACAACCAAGCCCTTCAGGATTTGATTTGCTCAAACATTTCAAGGTAACAAACGCTCTCTCTCTTCTTTATCTTCTTCATTTGCCTAATTTCATTGTATCGAAATCTAATTACCGAAACAAATAAAAAAAAATGCAGAAAACACCACATCTAAGACACATTCATTTCGTAATGTTGTCCATTGCGCCCCCTTGGGGGTCAGATGTTTTTGACAGGTAAGAGACATTTATTTATCGTTAATTAACTTGATTCTCTAAATTCCAGTTGCAGATTTAAGATTTTCGACTTCTTATTTTAACACTTTAGTGGGTTATTGGTTATGAGTTACAGGTCCATGGCAGAAGGTGCATTTACGTCCATCGATCATCCTCTGACAGTAACAAAAGTGGAGCAGATTATACAACAAATAGGTCGTGTAGCCCAAGTAACTTTGTGATTGTAGAACAGAAACCAGTTTGGGCTACAAGTCAATTTCTACTGATTTTGTTCTTATCATTCAGTATTCTAGCTATTGAGTAGAACTCATATCATGTAGGTTGAAACATAACTCCAATTCAAAATAAATGATAAAAATATATTTTTTGTGTGTATATACTTCACCCATTGTAATGGAAACAAAAACAAGAGAAACTAAATGAACTAAACAATCACCTAGAAGGCCGTCACCATCTTCCTCAGAACTTAAGCATCTACTTTTTTCCACATCCTCAAGAATGAGAGATTTAGTTGGTTTTGCCAAAAGGTCTGTGAATTCTTGGAATGGAGATCTTGTGTAGCGAGTTTCCCTCCATCTGGTATCAAAAATCCGTAAGATTGCCAGTCCCAGAGGAGTTCGTTATCCAGTGAAGGGAGAATGGTTTCCATTGGTCCTTGTTTTGTTCAGAGGGCCTGCCTACAAATGGGATTAACCACTGGTGTCTTCTGAAGGCAATCGAAAGTAGCCTGCATATAGATAACAACATGAAGTCTCTGAAGTCTCTTACATGTGAAGAATGGATAAAATTCAAAATTTAAATGTAGATGCATAAAATCTCTGAAGTCTCTTACATGTGAAGAATTAAATGTAGATGCATAAAATTTGCTCAGAATAAAAGATCCACCCTAAGGAAAGAAACATGAAACCCAACAAAAGATCCATCCTAAGGAAAGAAACATGAAACCCTTAACAAGCAGACTGCTCTTTACTAATGGTCTGAAATCAAGGTTAACCAAGCAAAAAACAAAATCTAGGTTAACAGCATGAAATATTTGCTCAGAAAAATGAACTATCATGTTAACAAGATCTCTGAAGTCTGACATGTGAAGTATTTCATAAATCATCCTCGCAAAAACAGATTACGAATCAAAACTTGAAGCAAATGAAACCTGTTAGGCTAATCCCACATTAGTTGTGGAAGGGGCATGGTGTGTGTTAATAAGTGTGGGAGAAGCCTTACCTCTTGAGCTAGCTTTTGGGGTAAGAGAGACCCAAGACCACCCAACACTGGTATCAGAGCCCAGAGTATAACAAGTCTCGGCCCAATAACTATTGAAGTTAAGAGTCCACATTGGTTGTGGAAGGGGCATGGTGTGTGTTAATAAGTGTGCGAGAAACCTTACCTCTTGAACTAGCTTTTGGGGTAAGAGAGGCCTAAGACCCCCCCAACAAAACCTACCCACAGTCACTAGGCAAACACAAATCAAACACCCATACACAAAGCTAAAAGAACTACAAATAAATCACAAATCAATATCGCAAGTAAGAAAGTAACTGGGGAAGACTCAGATTTGAAGAAAAAACAAACCTTTACGAAGTTGCCTAGGGTTTTGGTGGATCAACGAAAAGAGATGAAAACATCATCAATACCAACGAACTTCAAAACCTTCTTGGGAACCCTATCAGCGACATTTTGTACGTGTGAATGCAGGTGAGACGATGATCGGCAATGTGGAAAGTTGCGAGACGGCTTGGTCGGGGGATTGCCTTCCAGATGATACAGCTTGCAAGAACAATTGATTTACCAAGTATGGTGTTGCTGCACAGAAACCATATTGCCAGAATATGTATTCTCTGATTCTGCTTGTCTATGCATTCTCTGATGGGAAATGATAAAGTTACAAAAGATTTTGACAAAAAAAGGTTCCCAGTTGATGTGGCGGGTGTGGTTTCAAACTTTGACCAAATCTAGGCCGTTGAGAGATGAAAATCACAACCGCCACATCAGCTGGGAACTTTTTTTTTGTCAAAATCTTTTGTGATTCTAGCATCTCTCTTCTCTGATTCTCTCCTCTCATCTCTTGGCTCCATTCCTCCTTTGTCTAAATGAATAAAATGAGCTAAATTTGAACACAGCTTCAGAATACAATGTTCATATTGTTGTAATTAAACTTGTTGATAGATATGTATGTCTATCCTATTTAATAGGATTGTAGGAGGAACTGTTTGATTGAAAGAAGTAGGTAACAGATTGCTATAAGAGTAGGGACGGGAATTGGGCGGGTACTACATGGATTGGGTCGCACTAGCTTCCTTTGTCCATTAGGGCTAGCGAGTTTGTGGAGCAGGCTTTTTCAAATTTTATGTGCCATTACCAACCCAAGCTCGCTAACTGACTTGGGTTTCTGGTGCAGGTCGGGTATCTGGCTTAATGCATTTTTAACATTGATATAACTACATATTTGGCGCCCATAAAACTTCAATAGGCATGAATAATTGATAGCCCAAAAGGGTGCAAGTACTAATTCTAACCTTCCTTCATTTATAAATTTTCAAGCGTGGACAACCTTGGGTCCATTTTTTGATATCTCTTTGAGTCACCAGAATGTCAGGGCCAGTCTGCCTTCAAGATCCTTTCCCATTTTAAAAACGAGAAATGCTATAAGTACATAGAACTTTTACATAATCTTTGACATGTTGGTTCACTTTCACCAAAGGACAAAGTTTTTTCAAAGTTTGACTATGATATAGAGCGTTCGTTTATCCGAATAAGTCAGCATGTCAAATATTAAGTAGGTTTTGAAAATTAGGTGGGTTTTGCATGTGGGTACCGAGAAATCTCACTGGATTTCATGAAACCAGACCACAATCTTGTTAAAGAAAAATCAATTCATTAAACTCATAGTTTTAGGCGGGGCTATAGCTTAAGAAAATCAATTGATTGTTTGCGTAAATTTAGCATCAGAGGATGAGAATTTAAAGCTTTTAGTAGTTACAAAAAGTGTGATTGACTCTTTAAAGAACTTATGGGATTCATCTTCACACGAAGAGGTTTCTCTTCCTGGATTGAAGGTTTACCCAACCCCATGATTTCTAGTCATAGAGAGAAAAAGAAGAATAAGAAGAAAAATGAGGGGAAGGAAGACAAGAATAAGAGTGGGAGGAGGAAGAGGAGATTGTGGGTTGAAGGTCGTTAGTCGTCGGTGACTTATTGCCGAAAAAGAAGGAAGATGGACATTGCCTTTAACCAAACTAAAGACTGCCTTTGGCGAGATTGTCTTTAGGAACTTTGACCATTTATATTCTACGGTCGCGGCTTTGGGAATAAGAGAAAATTTATGGGGAATAAAGACACAGTCAATAAAAATTTATTTTGTGGACATATTCTTTTTTTAGCCCAAAAATTAACTTGATCAAACATTGCCCCTAATCTTCTTCCTCTTATCCCTCTCTCTATCTCTCTTATGTTGCTTTCTCTTATATTATCCCTCTCTACATAAAGAAAACAGAACCACTTTTCCCACTTGTCATTGAATCATCAACACAACCCAAAAGCCAATACTTCCACCACCACTAAAATACCCAGATCTAATACCTAAACAAACAAATCAAAACCCGAACCAGGTCATGAGGACTAACTAATAATTAAACTTTTCTGAATGTGATTTGAGAGGAAATGAAAAATGGATCAAAATGGAAAGATATATACTAGTATTTTGAGGGCTGATTCTTTTCAACCAATTGATGATGATGAAGAAGAAGACTAGTTCAATGTAGAGAAATCACAACTAAATAGTGGGTGGACCTGAATTTTAACTTTTTCTTTTTTACTTCTTCTTTAGACTGCCATAAGATACTAAAAGAAGACATTGTTTCCTCCGTTGATGGCAATGCCCATGGACCCGGGGAGTTCTTAATTAGCTCTAAATACTGGATTATTTTTTAAATAACCCCCAAATTTGTGACCAGCTTCCCACCTAGCTCGCTACTTTATCAAAAATACCTAGATGGCCCCCTTTTTCAGTCACCGTTATGATTCTGTTAACTAGTCATCACCTCTCTCTCCTCAATCTCATCACCTCTCTTTGTCATCTCATCTTCTCGTCATCTCATCGTCTTCACCGGAGAAGGCCGCCGGCTGGCGACCTTTAAACATAAAAAAAAAAAGTATTTTCATCTCTCCTCGCTCTCTCTAAATTAAACATTTTTTCCTCTCTCCTATTTCTCTCTAAAAACTCCGACAAAAGGGTTTCCCTTCGCCGGAGTACAAAATCTAGGTCTGGTTCACCAGATTTAGAAAATCTGGTTAACCAATTCAAAGGTATGTTCGAACCAGACCTAGATCTGGTACTCCGACGAAGGGAAACCCCTTCGTCCGGGTGTTTAGAGAGATAGAGGAGAGAGAGAAAAAAAATTTGTTTTTTTTAGAGAGAGGAATTTTTTTATGTTTGAAGGTCGTTGGTCGACGACCTTCGTCGATGAAGACGATGAGGTGGCGAGAAGATGAGGTGGCAGAGAGAGGTGATGAGATAGAGGAGAGAGAGGTGATGCCTAGTTAACGGAGTTATAACGCTAACTGAAAAAAGGGGTCATCTAGATATTTTTGATAAAGTATGGTGTTAGGCAAGAAGCTGGTCATAAAGTTGGTGGCTATTTGAGAAAAGGTGAGGTTAGTTAATATATGGACTATTCAAGACACATATAACTTGGCCTTAGAAGCTGAAGCTAGTGAGCGGGAGTATAGAAACTTTAGATTTCAAAGGGAAGAACAACCCTGCGTTAATACCAAAAACGTAAAACAAGTTCCCTTAAAGAATGTTGAGCCACCGCAAGTTGTAATAATAGACAATTCAACTAACATTATTCATGAAGCAAAATTTGAGGTTATTATGTTCACATATAAGTTTCCTCATATCAATTTAGACGATGAAGGACTTGTTTATGAAGAAGTTGTTCAGAAAAGTGAGTTAAAGGAACTTGTTCAGAAAATTGATTCAAAGGAAGTTGTTCAGAAAATTGATTCAAAGGAAGTTGTTAAAGGAAATTGAGTTAAAGGACGTTATCTAGGAAGCTAAACTTTGGAAGTCAGACCTTAGCCCAATTGATTTTTCTTCATACGAAGATCCGTTTTCAGTATTTTGTGAATCTCAAAGTTGTTTCACATGGAGTGGTTTGTAATCTTATCGGAAGTTCGCAATTTTCAATCTCCATATTCATGATATTCACATTGTATTTAGGGTGAAAAGGGAGTTTGAATCGCATCAAAATTACAGTCAGAAATCTTTTTGTGATATAATAAATTCTTTAGTCCAATCTGAAAGTTTGGTGATTCCCATGCACAATTCACGAAAAACTTATCTCAAAGGTGTACCATTCAAGATAACCTTCCAATCAAATTAGTAAACTCGAGGCGAGTTTTTTTGAAGTAGAGAGATTGATGAAGGGAGATTTTCAGAAGATTAGATATCATCAAATCAAGTTCTTTTAGTAGTTTCCTATTATTAGTAAAGAATTGTTAATTTTAGCAGTTTTATATTTTTAGGAAACCTTCTAGGTTTTAGATCCTAGTATTTTATTTATTTAGAATTTGTTATTAGAATTTTGTTAGGTTTAGAAAACTGGTATTTTATTTATTAAAAGTGGTTATTTGAGTTTGACTAGGTTAAGGAAACCCTACGGCTATATAAGGGGATCTAGGAGTTGTTTATTTATTCAAGTTTAATGAATCAAGTTCAAGTATTTTAGTTATTTCTTATTAGTTTTGGTTCTACAAGTCTTAAGACGAAGATCTGAAGACTTTTTCTAAGTTCTAAAAATTTTAGACAAAGATCTAATTCTTTTCCGAAATTTTTCGCTGTGTCAGTTCCTAATAATGTAAAACTGTTAAGATTAACAAGTCCCTAAGAGACCTTATATAGAACCCTAAGTTAGAGTCCAACCATAATTAGGTTTCCTAAAGGTCCCTTTTGAATAAGATTAAGGAAACACTTGAAAATGGAAACATGTTTCTATTTTCTATTTCCCTAGGAGTGGTCGTCCCATGCAAGCCCCTTTTGGGCAGATCTGGTCGGTCCTATTAGGGCAGTCGTCCAAGCATGGTTGGCCTCTCTTTTGGGCTTAAAACATCCCTTTTGTGCCCCGGTCCAAAATATCTTTATTTGGGTTTTTTGTACTATCTTTGACTAAACTTCTTTTGGGCCTTTTGGACATATCTTATGAGTCTCACTCATGTGTATATATCTCATCCGTCTAGTCATATCTTGCGATCAAGTTGACATTCTTTGTGTAACTCGATGTAGGATCCAGACAAAGTTAGTCGCAAATTGCTTCATGATCCGACGATCGTAGTTGGTTTCTAGCTAAAACACCACGATCCCTATATCATCCGCACCTGATGATCTTCTTCATCAATTGTCTTATTCGACAAATTGCTCGCATTGCATCCTTGATCGAAGGACATCTGCTTCAATATGGGCATCCATGGGTACTTCAGGGATCGGATCAAGCAAGTTTGGCCTTTGCCCACTAGCGCTAGCGGGTTTACTGGGCAGACTTTTTCGGTGACATTACCCACCCAAACCCGCTAACTGACTTGGGTTTCTCGAGTTGGGGCAGCCCGGTCAGGCATCAGACTTAATGCATTTTGAACTTCGATATACCTAGAGACTTAGAGTCCATAAAATTTCACCAAGTTTGACATAAACTTCACAATTCTAACATTCCCTCATTTATAAACTTTCAAGACCGTTGCGCATTTTACAATATACAATGTAGGACAATACTTTTTCACCCAACTTTGATAAGACTATAAGGTATAGTTCCACACTGAAAAATCAGTCGGAGACGCATGAGGTTGGACGTGGTAGGCAAAAGTGTGGCAGGTCATCGGGTCCTGGTACAGATGGGGGCATGGCAGTACCTTCGGTGACCTCCTTTATTCGTGTTTGACCTGTTAAATCCATTATTATTCGTTACGGGTAATTGGTGCTCATAGTCCCTTATGAGATTGGGTTCCCATGGGGGTCGGAGGTGCAGGTATTTTTCACATCTCTATGTAACTTCGTAAGGCTACGACATGATTGAATATAGCAAATGGGTCAACCACTTTTTTGTGCAGTGGTTGAATACTTACTCTGCAATACGGAGGTTGGGCTTTAGGGTCTTTAGGATAACCTTCAAGAAACTTAGGCTAGGCGGTTATAGTGTTTCTCTAATTCATGAATCATGATGTATTGATGTCTTGTAAGGACTATCTTAGTCCATTTCCAAAAGAGAAAAGAAAAAAAAAATTATAGATGGAACATTGGAAATGGAGATGAAAAAGAGAAAGAATATCGAAAATGGAGATTAGATTTGCCTATAGAACTAATGAGTAAAAATACTAAATATAGTCACAACAAAGATTATCTTATTATATAATTGTTGTGCCTTTGTTTTAGAACGCGGTTTTGGGCATCATAAAAGGAATAAAGACTTTGATCAGCTAGATTTGACTTAGGGGGTAGATTCATTTTGAGCCAAAAAATTATTTTTTTTTTACCTCTGCCCTCTAATATTCATCTCCTTCTTTTTTCCTCTCTCTCTCCATCTTTTCCTCTCTCCCTCATTATCCCTGCTCACTGTTTCTCTTTCCGCCTCCCTCGTTTCTGTAAAATTAAATCTGAACTCTCCCGTCCTCTCTAGCTTCTTCAAGATAAGGCCTAATTACCCTTCCACACTTTATCTTGAAGGAGTTGAAGGAGATGTCCTTCGACCAAGGTGACAATGCGAACAATTTGTCGGATAGGACAATTGATGTGGAAGATCATCAAGTCCGATTGATTTAGGGATCGTAGAGTTGTAGCTAGAGACCAACTACGATCGTCGAATTACGAAGTAATTCGCGGCTAACTTCGATCGGATCCTACAACGGGTTACACATAAGAGTGACAAATTGATCTAGGATATGACTAGTGGGAGTGAGATATAATCATGGGAGTGTCCCATAAACATATCTCATAGGCCTAAAAAGAAATTAGGCAAAGATAGTACAAAAAGGCCAAAAACAGGGTTTTTGGGCCTAAGCCGATTCGGGCACTTCTAGGGCTCGGATTGGGCTGATTTTTGGAGGGACGTTTCCTTATGTTATGAACATTAAATCTACCAATTTTGGCTGGGTTTGGACGTCATCTCCTTAGAGAATTGAGAAAATACCAATAGTTGCTATTTTCGACTATTTCCCTAAATCTTATTCTAAAGGGTGTTTTAGGAAACCTAAAAGGAGGTGGATTCTTATTAGGGTTCTATATAAACACTTTTAGGGCAGAGAATAAGGTGTGGAATTTCTCTCTAAGCTTTCTTACTCTACCACATCAAGTAGAGAGGAGAAAGTGAGCTAATTCCCATTAACTATCAATCTAGTCAAAGAAGAAGGTGTTCTTCTTTTCCAACCACCATTGGTGTGCTAGCTATACAACAAGGTGGGAGATCAAATTGATTGCTCGTGTCCCAAGTAGAGGAGCTACACTTGAAGCTCTTGGTCTTCTTCAATCAATTCAACTAGTTCGAGGGAAAAGCGATTAAGGTAATCTACTATCTCCATTAGATTAATTACTAGTTTTGCATGTGATCCTGGGAATACTAGTGTAGACATTAGATGTCATATTTCCGCTATAAACACTAGTAGAAGGGTGTAAATCCCTACATATCTCAGGTATCTTTCCATTTTTGTTAGAAATGTAAATATTATACTTGAATTTGGATAGTCATTTAATCTCTCGAAGTTAGAAAAAAAAAACTATATGGAGGGAAATAGATGATCTATTCGCCCTCACATGAACATCAAACACGCCTTTGGTCATAAAATTTCCATCTTTTCCCTTAAGTTTATTATTGAAAATTTTGTTAAAAGACCCAGATTTTGGGCCCAAATAGTAAATAAAACCCAGCCCGGAATTATAACCCACTTAAAACTCAAAACCCAAATATTATTCCATATCAAACCCAAATACGGATCTCTAGGCATCATCCTTCTCAAAAACGCATCTCTAAGACCTCTTATACTTTCATAATCCCTCTCTTACCCTTCTATATATATACTCAACCACTCACTACTCTCTCACTTTCTAAAATCAGAAGCACACAACTCTTTCTCTCTCTGAAATCTTTTCTAACTTTCTCTCTCTAAAATTCTTTGTTCTCTCTCCAAACTTGATAATCGGACATTGCATTCTGCCGAAAAATTTCGTCGGATCTACTTCTCCTTGAAGGTATGTCTTCATCTTCTCTCTTCTACACTTTTATCTTCAATCATCATCTTTTATCTTCTTTAATGGTAGGTGAAAGAAACTTTAAATCTGGTTTTAGGTTGTTTTCATAGTGTTTTAGAGAGACAAATATATAAATTTTCAGATCTAGGTATTTGAAGCTTCATTTGTGAGATTGTTCTTGGTGTTTCTTTATCTTATAAGGTTCAATCTTCTTATGCAGTTTATTGGTTTTACTTCCACACCACATAATTTAAAAAACAATACTATGAAAAAACTTTACATACAATTTTTTTCTAAGAAATCAAAAAGTACAACTTCAGATCCATTTTTCGGTTTCTCTCTCTAGAATTACGGTTTTTTGCATGTTGGTTTTTATCAGACAAATTGACTCGTGCATTAAGCATTTTAAAATATGTCGTTAATACAATGTTAATGCAGCGAGCAAACTCAAAAATGTTTTAGTTTTTTATAGATGTTACCATCATAAATCAGAGTTTGTTTTTTACAGTACTCGAATGGTGTTCGAAACACTTTTACGTATGTTTTGAGCACTTGTAAATATTTTTCAATATTTTTTGTGGTGTTGTTAACATAATGCTTAAGTTTGAATATTTTGTCTTTTACATTTTTCGACATTTGTAAACATTTACAAATTTGTCATGTGCATTCTGAGAAATGTCTTGTGCATTATGTCTTTCCCGTAGGCATATAATTCTGTGTTGATTTTTGTGCATTTTTTTCGTTATACAGGCGAAGTGTATTTTTGTGAACATTTTTTGTCATTTTTTAAACACTTCATTCTTTTTGTTTTTTACAGAAATCGTTTGGTGTTTTAAACACTTCATCCTTTTTGGTTTTTCCTCTTATATATCCTTCATCCTTTCTTGAAGATTTTGAAATTTTTGATGGTGTTCATCTTTTTTTGTGAGAATGTCTCTGTAACATTTTGGTTATTCCATACAAGTTTTGAGAATTTTTTCTGCAACTTTTCGTTTTGTTTACAACACCCTACAGTTTATGTAAACATTCTTCTTAATGCAAACAACATCTTAAAAAATGTTTCACACTTATATTCCAGATTTTTCATATAACAGTGCTTTAGTTTTTTGGTGTTATACATATACAATCATGTTTACGTAAACATTATTTGAATTGTTTTAAACAAAATCATTTGTTTCTGCAACATTTTGTATCCTCCGTACATATTTTGAAAATTATTCCTAACTCGTTTTGTTCCGAATACTCTATTGTTATGTAAACATTTTATATAGTTGCTGAAACATTATATAAAATGCAAGAAGCATTATGTTCAAAATACCTACACTTCTTCAATAATGAGAACACTTTCTCTTTTGTTAGAAGCATACTTATCAATTGTTAAATGTATATTTTTGCTCTTCATATTGGGGATTCATTCTGAATGAGAATGTCTTTGGCATTTTCCACTAATTCTAAACATTTTTAGAATTGCTGATAACTTTCGTTTTAATGTCTCGATCATTTTCCTATATTCTAACTGCATATAATCATTTGTTCATTCTACTTGCAGAATCTTCATCTATGGAACCGGATAGAGCACCTGCTACTTCTCAAAATAATGATAAGAAGCTAGTTTGTGAATCATGTCGAGTCCAATTGTAGTTGTCATTATCCGTATGTCTCCAACATTATATGTTGCTTATTTATCTTAGAAACTCTTCTTTTTGTCTATAAATTTTATATATTGTTCCAAACATTTCAATTCATGTTGTTTAGTAAATGGATCCTTACATGGCTAACTGTTATTTTGTAAATTTCTTATTCATCCAAAACAGTGTCAACAATGTAAAAACGCACCTTAAGAATGTCCATAACATTATTGATTGTTTCATCATATTTTGTTTAGTTCCTGAGACAAACTGTTTATTGTCCCTGCATCTCATATATTTTGAAAAACAAAAAAAATGATTTTTTGTAATCTTAATCATAAAATGTTATGAACATGTACACATTGTAGTTGACATTCTTCATAATGTCCTGAATAAAACTGCATATGTTTAAAACAAAACCTAAAATGTTTTCAACATAACTTTGATTGTTTCAAGAAAACTCCAAAATGCTAAACGAAGAACAAAAGTTTTTTTACCAAGTAAAACACGCTAAAATCATCAACATTCTCCTGAATTTTTGAAACAGAACCCAAAATGTCTTCAACATATTTTTAAAAGTTTCCAAGAACTCCCCAAAATGCTAAACTAAGAACAAAAGTTTTTTTACTCAGTAAAACACCCAAAATTCATCAACAAACCCATGAATGTCTGGGACAGAACTCAAAATAACTACACCAAAACCGTAAATGTTTGAAACAGAACCCAAAATGTTTTTAACATATCTTCAAAAGTTTCCAAAACCACCCAAAATGCTAAACGAATAACAAAAGCTTTTTACCAAGTAAAACGCAAAAAAATCATCAACATTCCCCTGAATGTCTAAAACAGAACCCAAAATGTCGTCAACTAAACCATAAATGTTTGAAACAAGTAAAACACCCAAAAATCACCAACAATACCCTATATGTTTGAAACAAAATCTCAAATGTCTTCAACATAACTGTAACTGTCTCCAAAAACCACCAAAATGCTTAACGAAGAACAATAGCTTTTTTACCAAGTAACACACCCAAAAATCACCAACAATACCCTAGATGTTTGAAACAGAATACCAAATGTCTTCAACATAATTGTAAATGTCTCCAAAAACCTCCAAAATTCTTAACGAAGAACAATAGTTTTTTATACCAAGTAAAACACACAAAAATCATCAACTAAACCCTAAATGTTTGAAACATAACCCAAAATATCTTCAAAATAACTTTAAATTTTTTCCAAACCCTCAAAATGCTTAACGAAGAACAAAAGTTTTTTTACGAAGTAAAACACCCAAAATCACCAACAAAAACCTAAATGTGTGAAACAAAATCCCAAATGTCTTTAACATAACTGTAAATGTCTCAAAAAACCACCAAAATGTTTAACGAAGAACAATAGATATTCTTACCAAGTAAAACCCCAAAAATCATCAACAAACTCCTAAATGTTTGAAATAGAACCCAAAATGTCTCCATGAAAAATTATCAACATTAAGAGTAACAATGAAATACTAAAATGTTTTAAATATGTTGACAACATTTGTACAAGAATTAATACCATTCACAAAAATGCATCCAACCAGGTTAGTCTAAACATTTTGAAACATATTCACAACATATAGAACCTAATTTAGAGCAATTCAGAATGTGCAAGTAAATTTTCATTAATGCAGAAAAAAGTCTGTTTTTCTATGACTTTTTTGTTAATAACCGGACCAGATTTTTGTGAACATTAAGAGAGAGAAAGTCAGACTTTTGGCTTAATAACCGGGTCAGCTTTTTATGATTTGATGAGTGAGTGGTTGCCTTGTCTCGTTTTTTGTGAAAAGAGGGAAAGAGAAAAAGTGAAGGGGATTTGTTTGAGGGATATAAGTGGATGTCATTTGTGTAGATTTGTGTGTGGGGGGGGGGGGGGGGGGGATAACATGGTATTTTCAACTTTTGGGTTTTTTTTTAGATAATATTCCGGGTTGGGTTTGATTTGATATTTTGGGCCGAATTTTAGGCTTTAAAATTTTCCTCTCTTTATTATTTCTAGGACTTAGATAACATCTGCACTGAAAACACAACCCAATTGGAATCATGAGACAATGATACTGTGATATTTGTTGTTGTGGTCGAGAGCGGAAATGATAAAGTGGCAACCCCTCCTCCTCCTCATACTGAATTTGTTACCGATAGTACTCATCATCATACCCATTATGAAGCTAGTACATCTACCTGTGCAAAACAGTCAGCATGGATTTCTTTCTTATAATGGATATGTTGTTGCTTTTGTGGTTTTAGTGTTTGAAAGGGAAAGATAGAAGGAGAGATAAGTTGATAAATTGGTGATCGATGGTTGGAAATGGTGGTCGATGATAAATTGTGGTGGTGGAGAAGTGAAGATTATGGGGCAAAATACGATCAAGTAAATTTCTGGCTTAAATAAAGATGTCTACTAAGTCAATCTTGATTTACTAAGTTCTTATTCCCGAATTTTTTTTGGATTTCTCAAAGCCCCAACCTTGTTTCATCAAAAAGATTTTCTATATGTACAAAGGTGTTGGTAATTTAATGACAATCATCCTTCCATGACTAAAGGATTGTGACCAAATATAAGTGATTCTAACCTTCTAAAAATGAAAAATACAAGATCAAGTAAGCTTTTCTAAGATCCTCTCAGAATTTCCAGCTCCACCTATATAAATCAAAAACAGGGATTCTAACATTCACCTCATTACATTCCTTCACAAGTCTATTAGGAAACTGGGCGAAGAGCTACCCTCTTCCACCACCTTGTTCTTTATTTTCTTAATGGTTTTCATTACTGGTATGTATATGTCAGTTACAATTTCATGTTTCATTTCTTCTTTTCTTTGTGTTCGTATAAGAGGAAGTCTTGTGATGGACCCCTTTTTCCAATTCATCGTTGATTTTTGATAAATCAAATACTTTAGTAACATAATGACTACATAGTGTTTTGATACAACCACATACGTATGCAGAGAATAGGATGATGGCTAATGTATGACCCAATGAACAATCTCATGGGTTTCACTCATATTATAGGGTAATTTGAGTTTTTGTTTTCTAAGAATTTTATCTTTTTTTTTTTATGAACATCTGAGAATTTTATGTAATCTCGGAATCTTTATATATGAATCTACAAATATCTATTAGATAATTTCGTGCAATCCTAAATATTGAAACTAACTCAAGTTTTTACTAATTTTACTAATTTCAAGCACCTGTGATGTTATGAAATTTTCGAAAATTCTGATCAATACTTGTTATCAAATCTTGATCAATATGTCAGAATAGTCCTACTTGTAACCAAGATTCAATGTGTGGGTCATTTCAACTCATTAACGGTCATGAGATTAATCTTCGTGATAAACTGCTTTCACCGACACTCGATTTCGAGATCTCATGAGATTAAGAGTGATGTCCAACCGATACACCAAAAGGTGGTGGACATCTGCCATGAGTTAGATGACCATAAATTTAACTTAAAAGTTTTTGGGATATTTTGCAAAAGGGGCAAAGTAATGTTCCAAGTGGTGAGTTTGGAGCACAAATTTGAAATTTTTTGAGTTTGGAGCATTGACTAACTTTGACTTAATTTTCCATCCAAAGATAACAAAAACTAACTTTTTAACTTAACTTTCCATCCAAAATTAACAGAGGCTAACTGATGTTACTGACAATTTTCATTACTGTTAGATTCTAGCATCGACGACTCACATTATTTTGCATCAAATGATCGGAATGAACTCATAGTTTACCACCAAAACTTTTTCTTCCGTAGAAGAAGTTCACTTTTGAACCAATGCAAACTCCATTATTTTCATATAAACTTTCATAAACTACTTAAGTTTAGTACAAAACACTAAAAAAAAATTACATGATTCATCCATATGTAGCATTCATCAATTCATTAACATGAACATAACCTTCATTCAAAAATATTGAAATATTTATATAAATGTTACCAACACTTTGTTCACATTCATCCATCTAGGAATTTAGTTTTGTCAAAAAATTACAACCGTAAACTCTTAAATCAAAGTAACTTAGCTCGTCCAAAAAATAACAATCTTTAAATCAATTAAGTGTCTTTATGTTATCCAAAATATCAAAAAGTATAAGAGTTAATCATCGATCATAACAATTCTTCTCAGCAAGTCGGGGTTGAATCCACCTTAATTACTAACTTTGGAGTCACTTCTTAATGCATTGGTTCAAAAGTGGACTTCTTCTACAGAAGAAAAAGTTTTGGTCGTGAGTTAATTCCGACCATTTAATGCAAAATAATGTGAGTCTTAGATGCTAGAACTAACAGTAATGAAAAATAGACAGTAACATCCGTTAGTCTCCGTTAACTTTGGATGGAAAGTTAAGTTAAAAAGTTAGTTTTTGTTATCTTTGGATGAAAAATTAAGTCAAAGTTAGTCAATGCTCCAAACTCAAAAAAATTCAAATTTGTGCTCCAAACTCATCACTTGGAACATTACTTTGCCCCTTTTGCAAAATATCCCAAAGTTTTTCGATCTCAACTAATTATTCTTACTAATCCGAATCCTTGATATACTCTAATAGATAAAGTGATAAGCTATGGTTTATATTTGTTTTAATATTTTCTATTGAACTATATAATGGAAGTTCTAAACACGCCTCATGTAATTGTTAGAGGTACCTAATTTACAACAGGGCCGTGTTTGAAGGGGGGGGGGGGGGGGGGCGGCGGACAGGGCGTCCTCCCTGGCCCCCCTATCAAACATGGGCCAATCTCAAAATTCCAGTGTTAAATATAATACTAAATACTAAGATCATATATACATAAAACATGTATGGCTCTGCGTAGAGAACATTGTCCCATGCATCAATGGTCACAGGTTCGTCTCCAATGAAGAGTATTGTTTTTATCTTCTTAGGGTGGTTCTATAAGTGCCCCTACTTATTGTTGTTGACACCCTTATCATAGAAACTTTACTAGAAAATTATTTGAAGCGATCATTAGAAATTTCATACTACGAGTTTGGATTCGTGAACAATTTAATGTCATCTATATTATTGGATTTGGATATTTATTTATCAATATGTTACATACATTTTCAACTTTATGTCAACGTACTAAAGGGCTTCCCATAAAGTTTGGCATCGAACCCCCAGATTCTCAGTCACGACTCTGATTTACAGTACATGTTAACACCCAAAAATTTTGATCGTTTAAGAGGTCAGGCCCGTCTAAGCCCAAGCTATACAGGAAACATGCATCCCTAGGCCATGCCTTGTTATTTGGCTACCAGACCCATGGCAGTCCATGGACCGGCTCAAAATATACACTAGACTCCTCGTCCTGCCGAAGTTACACTCCTATGAAAATCAAACCACTGTCGATCAAGAGTAATACTCATTGGAGATAATGTAGCACTGAAATGTTTTCCGGTGCTGTGGCCTATTTTTGTAACTGGGGTTATTTTTGTAACTCACATCAATTATGTTCGATTTAATATTTGAATTACTGTATCATGGGTTGGACTTCCTAGGTGGATCTTAACTGGGCCAATAGAGAGAGCATAACGGCCCAATTCAGCTTGTACAATCACTTGATGAGTCAGACTCGGGTATAACTCCGCAGTTTGAGGCTAAATCGTAACTGTAATATATTTGACAATTTAAAGATTTCAGGCGATTCAGAGATATTTTCTCTCTCTCACTAACTCAAAGGTTATCAAAGGTTAAAAAAGGGGAAAGTCACAGTGAAAGAACAACTCATTGTTATTCTCTCTAAAGTTAAACAAAGATGGCTCTGACATTCAAACTCCATGCCATCATAATATGTAGAAGTTGGGTAGATGACATCCCAACCAGCAACCTCCCTCGTTTCTCTAAAATTAAGTCTGAACTCCCCCAATCCTCTCTAGCTTCTTCAAGATAAGCCGTAATCACCCTTCTACACTTCATCTCGGATGTCTTCTCCTTTTTGTTAGAAATGTAAATGTTAATGTTAACTTGGACTTGGATAGTCATTTAATCTCTCCTAAAAGTTAGAAACAAAAACAATAAGGAGGATAACAGATGATCTATTCGCCCTCACATGCAGTGGCGAGGCCAGGATTTTCTTGATGTGGGGGCACATTTAAATCAAATGAAATAAAAATTCATACGTTAAAAGAGATTGACTTTTATTGTTTCATAAAATTTTACCTATTTACATATTTGGAGTTGTACTCGATGAGTTTCTACCTATTTACGTATTCATAAAATATTATCACGATTTTCTTTCAATCCTCATCTTTGTTCCGGTCTTGTGACTTATTACGAAGATTCTTAAATTGTGAAACAGTTTGTCCATAACTTTTCGTTTAAAATATCTCTCCACGACTTTGTAAAATTTTTTTACTACCAAACTCTATAATCCTTGTTTCTTGTTTGTTTCTTGTTGAGTCAAAATTGGATTTAAATAGAAACAATTAAGGGATGAGTTTCAATTAGAACTAGTTTGAATAATTAAGAATTTGTTTCTTACTCCATTTGCTTTATGATGGTGGATAGAAGATTTAATTTTGAATAAAATACAAGCAATTAAGAACTACAGTAATTTGATTTAGGAACTTTTTAGTAGTTGCGATTTTTCAAGGTAGATGGGTGATTTTTCAAGGAATGGACGAAGGATATATGGTGCCTTTACTGTCATGATTGAGCTGGGTAATTAAATGGGCAGTTCTTCTTGGGTACATGAACAATTATTTATTGGGTTGGGTGAATTTAATAGCTGGAGTTAGTTAGGTTGGGTTAGCAAGCTTCATTTGGGTACTTCAAAAGGGAACACTAAAGGCACCACTTTAAAAACTAATGGAGCTCACATTTGGGTCTGTGGGGGCACGTGACCCCACAGGCCCCTATGTGGGCTCGCCCCTGCTCACATGGACATCAAACACGCTTTCGGTCATAAAATTTCCATCTTTTCCCTTAAGTTAATTATTTCTAGGGCTTAGATAACATCTGCATTGAAAACACAATTCAATTTGAATCATTAGACAATGATACTGAGATATTTGTTGTTGTGGGCTAGTGATAAAGTGGCAACCCCTCCTCATATTGAATTTGATACCGATAGTACTCAGCATCATCATCATACCCATAATGAAGCTAGTACATCTACCTGTACAAAACACTTTGTCGGAATGGATTCCTTTCTTATAATGGATATGCTGCTCTTTTTTTGTGATTTGTATTTCAAAGGGAAAGATAGGAGAGATAAGTTGATAAGTTGGGGGCCGATGGTTGGAAATGGTGGTCGATGATAAATTGTGGTGGTGGAGCAGAGGTGAACATGAAGATTAGGGGGCAAAATACGATCAAGTAAATTTCTAGCTTAAAAATAAAGATGTCTACTAAGTCCATCTTGTTTGACTAAGTCTTTATTTCCGAGACTTTTTAGGATTCCTCAAAGCCCCACCTTTGTTTTGTCCACAGATTTTCTATATGTACGAAGGTGTTGGTAATTTAATGACAATGATCCCCAAATGACTAAAGGATTGTGAACAAATATAAGTGATCCTGACATTCTGAAAATGGAAAATAAAAAATATAAGATCAAGTAAGCTTTTCTAAGATCCTCTAAGAATTTCCAGCTCCACCTATATAAATCAAAATCAGGGATTTTAACATTCACCTGATTATATTCCTTCACAAGTCTATTAGAAAAATGGGCAAAGGGTTACCCTCTTCCACCACCTTGTTCTTTATTGTCTTAATGGTTTTCCTTATCGGTATGTATATGTCAGTTACAATTTCATGTTTCATTTAATGTTTTCTTTGTATTCATATAAAAGGAAGTTTAGCGACGGGCCCGTTTCTCCAATTCATCGTTGATTTTTGATAAATCAAATACTTTAGTAACATAATCTGAGCACGCTGCATGAGCTGCATGGCATTGAAGCATGGGTCAGACTAGCATGCTCGATGAATGAACGACGAATCCAGGTGAGATGAGACTCAAAGACAATAGTTTCGTACTTCAACTCTATATGCTCACCCTCCATGGCACTGTTGGGGATATGGAAAAGAATTTCTCAACTCAAGGAGTCTTTTGAAGACTTTAATATCGAGCATACTTATAGAGAAGCAAATAGAGCGGCTGATTATCTAGCTAGTTGGCAGACATATCTACCTTTGCTAGAGATCTTTATCGGAGTTTCCATCGGAGTTAATGAATATCATTGAAGATGATAGATCGGATAGATCATACTTAAGAAGTTAGTTTTTGTTTGGTTACTTTTCCTTTGTTTTTTGAGTCTGAGCTCTCTCTCAGTGTACCGTTTCAAAAAAATAATCTGAGCTAAAATTAAGGTTACAATGATATCTTAATATAACTAGCCCATATAAGAGTAAAATGCATGACATAACTACATAGTGTTTTGATACAACCGCATATGTATGCAGAGAATACGATGTATGGGTAATGCGAGAAGTTGCAACATTGTTTGGCGGGGGTTCTGCAAGCCAGAGGGATCTTGCCTCTACCAATGCACTCAGCAGTATGGTGCTGCCCATGTACGAAAAGCATATTGCGATGAAGCTTTTGGATTTTGTGTTTGTGTGTATGATTGTTAACTCTATAGTTTTAATGAATAAGGGGATGTGAAAAAATTACGGGTTTACTAATATTTCAATATAAATGCTTCTGTTTTCTCTGTAATTGTGGAATGGATCGGTTACAGTAATTCTCTCGGATTCAATGAATAACCTCATGGGCTTCACTCATATTATAGAGTAATTTGAGTTTTTGTTTTCTAAGAATTTCATCTAATCTAGTATATATGAATCTACAAATATGTAGTAGATAATTTCGTGGAATCCTAAATATTGAAACTAACTCAAATTTTGTACTAATTTCAAGCACTTATGATGTTATGAAATTTTCGAAAAATTATTATCAAAACTTGTTATCGAATCTTGATCAATATGTTAGAATAGTTATACTTGTATCCATGAATGTAATGTGTAGATCCTCTAACTCATTATTGTGAGAATTCATGTTTGTTGATAGAACAGAAGATATAAACTAAATAAATAACACAATAGTTTACGTGGTTCGGTCGGAGGATCACGACTTACATCCACAGAGAAAGTCATTAATGGTTATATTATATTAGTTTCCTAGTTTACGTGATTTGTTACAGCTCGATATACTCGATGACTCAATGTAACTCAATGATCTAAAATACATAGAGGTCACTTGAATTTATAAAGTGACTTAGGTATAGGACTCATAAATACAATATAACTAAATAATATATTCTAAATCTTTATATATCTTGGACGATTGATATTTGATATCTAGGGATCTCGATCCTTATATTCTAATAATTATCGATCATGAGTTAGATGCCCATAAATTTAACTTAATAACTTTCCAATCTCAACTAATTATTTCTTATTAATCTGGATCCTTGATATACTCTAATAGAGGAAAGGATATAATATGGTATATCCTTGATTTAGTATTTGCTATTGAATCTCTAGAATGGAAGTTCTAATTTACACATTAACCTCTCAAAAGTTTTGGTCATGTAAGAGATCAGGCCCGTCTAAGCCCAAGCTATACCGGAAACATGCATACCCGGACCATGCCTTGTTATTTGGGAACCAAAACACGGAAATCCACGGACCCGCCTCATCAAAATGGTGCTAGACGGATCCTGCTATCCTAATCCAGCCGGATTTACACTCCCATAGAATCAATTGAATGTACGATCGAGAGGTTGGACTTCCTAGGTGGATCTTAACTGGGCCAATAGACAGATCATATCGGCCCAATTCAGCTTGTACAATCACTTCCTGAGTCAGACTTGGGTATAACTACTCCACGGTTTAAGGCGAAATGGTAACTGTATAATGCATCTAATATTTGACCATTTAAAGATTTTCAGGCGATTCAGAAATATCTTCTCTCTCTCTCTCTAACTCGAAGGTTAAAAAAGGGGAAGCTCACAGTGAATGAAAACCTAACGACTCATTGTGTTTCTCTCTAAAGTTAAACAAAGATGGCTCTGACATTCAAACTCCATGCTATCATAATATGTAGAAGTTGGGTAGATGACATCCCAACCAGCAAACTATTCACTTCAAGTAATTCAAAACCAACCCCTACTCTTTTTTTTTTTATTCATTCTTTCTCTCTCTCTCATTCTCTCACTTCATGTTATCTTTTGTTGATTATTTTTTATCAAATTCCATTCCCCTTTTTCTGTTCTTGTAGTTGCTCATCTAGACTCTATACGTAATGCTGAAGTATATTTCAGAGATTGGGAGGAAAAAATAAAAATGCAAAAGGCACAACCAGAACTAAACCCTAAGGTTCTTTTTCTCTTCATTTTCCATATTAGTAGGTTAATTCTTTTTGAGTTAAATTGTGGGTATTGCTTAGTTTCTTAATATTCATCTTGTTTTTTTTTTTTTCCCTCATTTAGGTCAAAGAATACTATCTTCTATTTGTAGATTTCATGTTATCCGACGATTCTGGTGCTTTTGATTTGCTTAAAAGATTTAAGGTAACAACAATATGAGTAGTATTTTTTTTTATTCTTATATTTAAAACAATACACATTTTAATTATTAAACAAAATATTGTGCAGTTAGATCCATATATGAAATGGGTAAACGTAATATTCGTGAATGAAAGATGGAATGATAAGGATGAACAAAGGTACCGGTCTTCATTAATTTGATTTTAACGAAACCTTTAATCTTGTTGTTTAAATAGATGTTTTGGTTTTCAAAAAGTGGAGCACTTACCTAGAGAGACTTACAAAATTTGTACGATATTTTTGGAGTGAAGAAACTCTACCAAAACTAAAACATAAGTTCCAACCGTTTCTTTAATAAAATCAACAAAATAGTAATTACAAAATTTGAAATAGGAGTATATATTAACAATTAAAGAAAATTAAATTTAAAAAGTTGAGGTAGATGAAAGAGTAACATTGTCAATAATATTAAAACAACCCTAAATGTGAAACCAACAATGAAATTGGCAGCTTAATTGCTCAAGGCATCTGAGATTCTTCCTCTTGGTGATAATGTTACATCCACAACACCGTTAACCTCAAGCTTTGAGATTCTCTCTTTCAGTTTCCAACTTTGTTGGTTTTTCTCTGCCATCACCATTAAAACTTGACCGCGAAGGTGATGGTTTCGAGATATCATGGATGGGGCCACTACGAGTAATTAAGTATCATCATCTATATAGATTTCGAGATTAAAACAGAAAAGAAAACAAACACAAACCTTGTAACTCCCCACACTCTTTAAATTGTGGTTCAATAACTGCACGGTGTCATTTTTGTTTTTGCCCATGTATCAATGGCCATAGTATTACACACGAGAGCACAGCTCTAAAAAGTAAAAATAAGTTCATGAGATGCCAAGATGGGAACAAAGCAACCCTGGTCCAAGGTGAGTCAATCTAAAATCGAAAAATCTGCAAAATTGAAGGACTCATAACGCAATTTTATAAGTAAAGATCAACCATTAACATAATTAATAAAAATGAGATGAATATGGACGGTTGTGCCCAAATTTGCAACCCAAGTTAGGGAACTATGAGACTCCACACTGTTCTCCTTCAGAGTAGAGCCAATGACAGAAACCCCACAAAGAGAAATTATCACAAAGAACTTCGCAGATCCACGGACTTTTTTTTTGCAAAAGTAATGAAGAAAATTTTACTATTCAAAGCAAATTCTAGATATGTAAAGGAAAGAGTAAAGTACCCGGCCATTTTATCTCTTCGAGGTTGTATGGATAACATTAAGGAGAACAACCGTTCTTGTGCCGTTAGCCTGCTTGGATAAGTTTATCTGTAATTTACGTGGAATCGAAGATGTTCGTTAGTAAGAAATTAATCTCAAACTGCAAGTCAAGAAACATCATTCACACAAGGAAAAAATCATATCCCGAGCTAAATAAACATGATAATGAATCCAGAAACTCATCATAAGTACTAATAATATGAATAAAAAAGAGTTCAAATCAGCTTGTAAAACTGAGCGTCAAACGCAAAATTTATAGGCCTAATAGGATTGACGTTATCGACTCAACTTATAGTCAATCATATCAAGAACAAAAAGCAGAATGTGAAATCATAATAATCAAACATCCTCCTCTTTAAGGCAACACAACAATAACAGAGAAACTAAGAGTTATACCTTTCAAGGAGGAGCAATGCCAAGACTCGGACAAAACCTGCGATTCAGAATACCATATTATCTTAACAATAAGGTGAAAATTCTCTAATAGAGGAATGGAACCGTCAAGCTCCTCGAGAACAACTGTTAGAATTGTAGATCGATAAATAACAAAATGAGATTCAATGAAATTTTCTCACCTCAGTGGAGCAAGAGACAGACACGACCTAGAGTTAGCACTTCTTGCTTCGTAGAAACCTCGCTCATCACATCCTCTTTAATTTCTAAAACATGAACTCCTGGAGTGCAAATAAAATTGTATGTTGAATTGGAACTCGTGAGAAATGGGAATTTAGGGATTCAAATATCACAAAATTGGACCCTAATTTGAATTGAATAGATTGCAACAAAGAAGATAACATATTTGCGAGATTAAAATAACATTCAGTTGCTTAAATGCAAGTCAATACCTTAGTATCTATGCCGATCGATGCATTTGAGATTGTTCCTCTGATAGTATCAAGGCTGATAGGCCTTCAGAGAAATAACTCTGAGAAATATAATGAACACACCCTAGAACACCAAAAATTTGCTATGTGTTGCAGATATTGTATGTCATTTAGGGAGTTCGATATTCTTCACAGTTGGATTATACTTCCAGTGGTTCAACCCGATGATGTATAACATATATATGTATTCAGAAACCCAAAGAGAAACTAAAGGAACTTACATGATTCATTAACAGTAATAGAAGTGGGGTTTCCATCTAGTGTCAGTACTATCTATTTTGAAGAATGTGATTACATTATTATTACAACACATATTTTAAACAATGCTCATAGTATTCAAAGAGATTGGTTAATGGGAATCATGAGTGAAAAAGAGAGAAGTGCCTAGAGATCAAATAGGCCTGGTGATTTTTCTTCCTGTAGCTCTGCTTTACCATGTCAAAGTCGTTGGTGATTTTCCAGAAGTTCATTGCATACCAATTGAATCGTTGAGAGAATTGAGAATAAAGAACTCCTAGAAGCTCCCTCTGATTTGACACAAACCCAACCGTTGCAGTAGCTTTCCCAAACGAATGTCCACAAGTTCAACTGAATCCTTGAGAGAGAAAGTGAAGAGTTGAGCTTGGAACTTCCCCAAAATCCCTCCCCGGTGCGATTCAGTTGCTTAAATGCAAGTCAATACCTTATGTGGGGGGCCAAGCGGGAAGTTGGTCACAAAGTAGGGGCCGTTAGGGAAATAATCCTAAAATTAATTGATTTGCTTATGTGGCACTTAGAGATCCTCAAGAGGACACTCTTAAGGATCTCTAAGATAAATCTTGACACATCACTTTAGAGATTCATGTTGAGTTTGTATTGGGAAATGGATTTTAAAGAGAAACTCTAAAAAATCTTATGTGGCACTCTAAGATTTAGATTTTGAGTGTTGCATTGGAGATGCTCTAACCCTGTTAAAATTGGAAAAATAATCACAGTAGGGAAAGAAATTGTCCTAAGGACTATATTGTCCTAGCGTTTGAATTAATTGTATCCTTTTGTCCTATATAAAATTCTATAGAAATAAGGCTACCATACTTATTTTCTTTCAATAAAATTTTATAGAAATATAAAATTATTGAAGTTAATGATATAATTGAAGTTAGGGTCTAAACATAAAATTCGGTAGAAATACAATGGTATCTTTTTTTTTTCTTTCCTTTCTTTTTTAAATAAGTTATAGTTATTTCTTTTTTAAATAAGTTACATTTAATTTTAAGGACCATATTAGAAATTGAGGGAGAGTTTCTAAACAATATCCCTTATTAAAAAAAAAGTGTTTGTCGTAATCAGCATTTTCCATAATAGATGATATCATACCCATTAGCACAAGAGATGATATCATACTCAAAACTTCCATTTTATGCAAGCGTGTTGAGTTGACAGCTAACCGTTAGAGGAAGTCCAATCAGCTTAATCATATGAAGAGTTAGTTAGGTTCTTAGGAAGTTGATAGAAGTTTGTTAAGTTGTTAAACTCTTAACTTATAAGATATTCTCGTAATGAAATTTACAAAACTCTTTCTAAATCTCGCGATAGCAGATGCAGAGACCAAGGAGTTTATATATGTCTTGATGATCCTCTGGTACCATTAAAAGTGGAGCAAGTTAGAAATTCCTTACTTCAAGTAGAAGAATTGAAAGAGATGAGAAAGCAGTCCATGGTTCAGATGCAACAACCACCCTTACTACATCAACAACAAAGTGGGTATTATCTTATTCTCACTCTTACTACATCAACAACAAAGTCGGTTCATAGTTATCTTTTTTGTCGAATCGTAATCGAAAGATAAAATCAATCTCTACCTATGTTATTCCTGAATAGTACTAGAATGTTGTGATTATTAGGAATCAAATTACATTATTGCTATTTTGTTGATTGCATTCATTGATGCCAAACGTAGTCTAAGAGTTGCTTAACCGTATAATAGAACAGTTGGGGACTATCTCAAGTAAAAGTCTGAAAATTTGTTCGTAGTGGGTGTTCCATAAAAAATTTGAAGTACAGATTTTGAATTCCACAATCTTCACTAACAAATTAAAATTATTGCAGAATTCAAATTCCATGGCTTAATAATAAGTTCTACGATCAATGTGACTCGTGCTCCACCCATCCGCCACTTATTCGCTACTTGTAATTCAGATACCATCTGCTCTTTCGATTCAGACTCTCTCTATCTCTCTCTTTTCTTTAATGGGTTCTTATATTGCTCTGTTTTGGTTGTTGCAGTTAATACTGCAGGTTCTATAGCAAGTGCTCATCGAGTTCTTAATGAGTGGGAGTCTAAAGGAGAAAAGGATTTCCAAGGAGCTCAACTTGAAGCACAATCACAGGTCTTAGTTTTATTTCCACTTCAATCTATTTATGTTTTCAACAATGCTATTTAGTCCGACAAAAAGTGGTCGGAAAAGGCCAAATTTGCACATGAAGTCAACAATTTTGCCTTGTCAGATCTTTTCGGACTATTTTTTGTCAGGCCAAATAACATTTTCCTTCAATTTCAAAAAATTAAGGGCTAAAATTAAGGGTTTTCTTTGTTTGTTTCCTTATTATTTACTCTGTCTTGTCGTTGTTTATAGGAAAAGGAAATCTTCATTTTATTTATAGATTACTACTTAGAATTGCCGGGCCTTTCAGGATTTGAATTGCTCAAACTTTACAAGGTAAACAAATCCTCTTACCCTTTTTCTTCTATCATTTTGTTTACTTATTTTCATTTCAAACTGCAGAAAACTCCACATCTTAGACATATACATGTTGTAATAATGTCATGCGGCAACGATTTAGATGTTTATGACAGGTATGTTTCTCTAAATTTCAGTAGTTGAAGCAAATAAATTTAGAATTATAACTTTTTATTTTTAACAATTTTTGGTCGGTTCTTGTTTACGAGTTACAGTTCTATAACGGAAGGTGCATTTAATAGAATTTGAAGGAATCCATTAATGGAAGCTTTGTATTTGATGTGCATCGCTCATCCTCTCACTGTATCCCAAGTGGAGTTGATTATACAACACGTACGACAACTAGAAGATGTGAAATAACTTCATTGAAGATGAACAATATGTGTGAGGCTTCCCAATCGTGTTACCCTTATAACCCCTTCTCATATGAGTCACAGAAATCTTATGTCTACTTCCATGAAAAAAATAAAAGACGATCGAGATATTTTGAGATTTAAGAGTTTATTTTTTTGGTTTTTTGAAACCGAAGTTTAATTAGATTTAGTAATTGAAGTTAGATTTGAAAAGCATTTTGTACTTCCATTCATTCAGTTTTTATCAATTACAAAAGCTTTATTTTATTGTTTTCCATCGATTTCTAGTTCTGTTAGTTTAGATTATTATTTTCCGGTGTGTTGACGTCATCTGGTATCCAAAACCATTTTTTTGGAACATTCATCATGGTCATTCTACTTCAACTCCAACTCCAGTTTTTTGGAACATTCATCATGGTCATTCTACTTCAACTCGAACTCCGATGTTAAAGATCCTCGAGAAAAAACCCAACTTTTTCATCGGAATGAGAATTAACTAGAAAAGGTTGATAATACAAAGACGTTCTTCTCCTCAATTCTCTATCTCGGCATCTATATGATGTCCAACAACCCCATTTGGTTTTAGATTTAATGTTCTTTCGGTTGTATTTACATCACAACTTCTGTATTGCATTTCACACCCAACCACCCAACATGAATATTAGTTTCACCAACGACGACGAACATTAAGAAAGAATTTAAACATCAAAACAGAGACAATAACAACAAAACGTGGAGAAGGACCATAGAAGAGGATTTTCAAGGATTTAGAACATTTTCAATGCTACAGTATATCTCCAATGATTATTGCTCTTGATGGACATTGATTTAGTTTTTTTAGCTTTTTTACATAAAAATATTTGATACTTCATGATAAAATGACCGTTTCTATGGAGTAATCCCGATCCTATGAAATTCCAGTCTTTTTTATCTGGTTTTTATAAGCGTAAAGTCGACATGACCACTATAGGTTGACCCCACCTAGCACCGTCTTGAGGTAAGCCGCGGGCCGACCAGGCCTAGTCCACCAAAGAACCATCCAGGGTCGGACTCTTTCAACCCAAAAGCTAGCTCAAGAGGTGAAGATTTTCCCACACTTATAAACTCACCCTATGTCCTTCCACAACCAATGCGAGATTATCCTGACAGGCTCGCCTTCAATAGACTTGGGCTTTCTAGCGTTAGGCCTATTCATGCCAACATGTAGGGCATCGTGACCCACTATGGCTCCATACCATTGCAAGCTGGGTCCAATTGGTTGCATGATCGGTTAACCCAGCCCAGTTTACACCTTGGGTAGTAAAATTTCCACATAAATTGGTTAGTCAACCATAGTCAACCGAGGTCAATCCCATCTCTAACTCGGCACTTGAGGGCTGAGCCCAAATGGCTAACTGTATTTCCCTACCACAACTGTTATAACTGAATTTTGCCTATTTCTTGTTCAAGAACTGAATTTTGGGTTCTTATATTCAAGATTTCATTCACCATCTTCTCCATTCTCTCTCATTCTCTCTCTCTCTCTCTCTCTCTCTCTCTCTCTCTCTCTCTCTCTCTCTCTGTGTCAAAGTTAAAAAAGCTTCACAGTGAAGAACATCCATCCTGTTTCTCTCTCTAAAACAGAGATGTCTCTGCCATATGAACTCCATGCCATCATAGTATGTAAAAGTTGGGTGAACGACAAGGAAACCAGCAGTCAATTCAATTCATGTAATTCAAAACCCCTTTTGATACATTTTCTCTTTCTAAATTAAGTTGTCTTGCGTGGTTTTTCTTTATTTTCTTTTTCACCTGTTTCTGTTCTTGTAGTTGTTCATCTCAACTCCTTTCGTAAGGCTGAAGTACAATTCAGACAGTGGAAGGCAAAAATAAAAATGCAAATGGAAGGAAAGGGCATAAACCCTGAGGTTTTTTTATTTCTTCATCTTTCTTTGGTTATTTTTTTTTTTTCGAGCTCAAATCATGGGTATTGCTTGTTATTTTATCTTCGAATCATGGGTTTTGCTTGTTTTTTTCAATTTCTAAATCTTCTTGTTCACTGTGATAATGGATTTTGCTTGTTCTTTCATCTTCTTTCTATTCGTCTATAATAGGTGAAACGATACTACATTCTATTTGTAGATTTCATCTTACCAAAGTCTACAGCTTTTGATTTGCTTAAAAGATTTAAGGTAGCCAGATTGTCTAAATTCCTATATAGGTTTGTTTTTTTTAATCATAGATGTTGATTTAACAAGAAGATACTGAACAGGAAGATCCATATCTCCAATGGGTATACGTAGTAATCGTGAATGATAGATGGAATGCCATCGACGAGCAAAGGTAGTAAGGTTCTTGATTAATTTGATTTCGGAAGTCAAATGCTGCTAGAGATGAATACTCTGTTTTAGGAGTGTAATTGTTGGTTACAGATGCAGGAACAAAGGTGTTTATATGTGCTTTGCTGGTCCATTGTTACCACTAAATGTTCTCCAAGTTAGACTTTGCGTACTCAAAGTAGATGAAATCATAGACCAAATAATGCGACAAATGCGAACTCAAAGTGGCTCCTCTCTCTCTAAAACTGAGATGGCTCTGGCATACAGAATCCATACCATCATAATATGTAGAAGTTGGGTAGATGACATGCAAACCAGAGAACTATTCAATTCATGTAACTCAAAATTTCTCTCTTTAAACCAAGTTGTCTTGTGTGAGTTTTCTTCATTTATTTATTTTCCCCTATTTTTGTCCTTGTAGTTGCTCATGTCGACTCTGTCCGTAATGCTGAAGTACATTTCAGATTTTTGGAGGAAATGATAAGAATTCGAAAAGAAGGAATGGGCCCCAAGGTATATTATTTCTTCATCTTTCTTCCGTCGATTTCTTCGAGCTCATATCATGGGTTTTGCTTGCTCTTTTATCTTATTTCTCTGTTCTTCTTTAATAGGTGAAAGAATACTACATTCTATTTGTAGATTTCATCTTTCCTGATGGTTCTTCAGGTTTTGATTTGCTTAAAAGATTGAAGGTAAACAGATTGTCTCAATTCTTATATGTTATGACTGGAAACATAGAATTTGATTAAACAAGATACTGAACAGGCAAATCAATATCTGAAATTGGTAAACGTAGTATTCGTGAATGAAAAATGGAACGACGTGGACAAGCAAAGGTATGGAACTTGAATAATTTGATTTCACAGTAAAATGCAAGTAAAGGATACTCTCTGTTTTAGTAGTGCAATCGTTGGTAACAGATGCAGGAAAGAAGGAGCTTTTGGGTGCTTTGATGATCCATTGTCACCATCAAAAGTGGAGCAACTTAGAAATCGCTTACTCCACCTGGCAGAAATCCAAGAGAAAAGAGAGCAATTCGGGCTCCAGAAAGAAATACAAACTGTTGCTGCAGGATTCAAGTTCCATGGCTTAATAATAAGTGCTGCCCTCAGCTTTATCCCACCCGTCCGCCACTTATTCTCTACTCGTAATTTCGATATTTTCCGACTCAAAATCTTTAGTGTCTCTTTCTTTGATGTTCTGTTTTCTATTGTGGGTTCTTATTTCGCTTTGTTTTGGTTATTGCAGTTAATACTTCAAAAACTTTAGTAGACGCTCATGAATACATTGACGAATGGGATTCCATCTTACAAACCATGTTCCAGGGTGGTCAACTTACAGCACAAGTTAAGGTTTGTGTTTTATTTTCACAACACTTTCAATTTTAGATTAAAGGTTTGTTTCATAGATTTTTTCATTCTTCATAGGAAAAGGAAGTCTTTATTATGTTCATAGATTGCGCCTTCAAACCACCAAGCCTTTCAGGATTTGATTTGCTCAACCTTTGTAAGGTAAACAAATCCTTTATCTTCTTGATTTGCTTAATTTCATCGTATCGAAATTTAATTACCGAAACAAATTAAAAAAAATGCAGAAGGAACCACATCTAAGACACATTCATTTCGTAATGCTGTCCATTGCGCCCCCTTTGGGTCCAGATGTTTTTGACAGGTAAGAGACGTTTATTTATCGTTCATTAACTTGATTCTCTAAAGTCCAGTTGCAGATTTAAGATTTTCGACTTCTTATTTTAACACTTTAGTGGGTTATTGTTTATGAGTTACAGGTGCATGGAAGAAGGTGCATTTACATCCATCGATCATCCTCTGACAGTAACAAAAATAGAGCAGACTATACAACAAATAGGTCTTGTAACCGAATTAACTTTGTGATGGTAGAATAGAAACCAGTTCCGGCTCCAGGTCAATTTCTACTGATTTTGTTCTTATCTTGATATCGAAGGCTAGAAGGATTACCGATTGAGGTTTATCATTCAGTATTCTAGCTATATTGAGTAGAACTCACATCATGTAGATTGAAACATAACTCCGATTCAAAATAAATGATAAAAATATATTCATGTGTATATACTTCACCCATTATAATGGAAACAAAAACGAGGAGAAACTAAATGAACTAAACAATCACCTAGAAGGCCGTCACCATCTTCCTCAGAACTTAAGCATCTACTTTTTCCACATCATCAAGCATGAGAGCTTTAGTTGGTTTTGCCAAAAGGTCTGTGAATTCTTGGAATGGAGATCTTGTGTAACGAGTTTCCCTCCAGAAATCTGGTGTCAAAAATCCGTATGTCTTCTGAAGGCAATCGAAAGTAGCCTGCATATTTCAAGCACAACATGGTAATTAATATAGATAACAACATGAAGTATAGGAAATTTAAATGTAGATGTATAAAATTTGCTCTTTACTAATGGTCTTAAATCTATCCTAAGAAGGTTACTCATCGTCTCCCCAACAGATCCATCCTAAGGAAAGAAACATGAAACCCTTAACAAGCAGACTGCTCTTTACTAATGGTCTTAACAGCATAAACTATTATGTTAACAAGATCATCCTCACAAAAACAGATTACGAATCAAAACTTGAAGCAAATGAAGTAGATTCGTAACCTAACATATGAAAGCTACCCACAGTCACTAGGCAAACACAAATCAAAAACCCATACACAAATTGGAAGAAAACGAAAAACCCATACACAAAGCTAAAAGAACTACAAATCAATATCGCAAGTAAGAATGTAAATGGGGAAGGCTCAAATTTGAAGAAAAAACAAACCTTGACAAGTTGCTTAGGGTTTTGGACGAAATGAGATGAAAACATCATCAACACCAGAGAACTTCAAAACCTTCTTGGGAACCCTACGTGTGAATGCAGGTGAGACGATGATCGGCAATGCGGAAAGTTGCGAGACTGCTTGGCGGGGGGGATTGCCTTCCAGATGATACAACTTGCAAGAACAATTGTTTTACCAAGTATGGTGTTGCTGCAGAGAAAGCATATTGCCAGAATCTTTATTACACTTATCAGCAGATTCAGTACTGTGTTTGTATCTATAAATGTTGACACTGCTGATAGATATGTATGAAGGAACTGTTTGATTGAAAGAAGTAGGTAGCAGACTGCTACCAGAGTAGGGGTGGGAATGGGGCGGGTACTACAGGGATTGGGTCGCGCTAGCTTCCTTTGTCCATTAGGGCTAGCGAGTTTCTGGAGCAGGCTTTTTCAAATTTTATGTGCCGTTACCAACCCAAGCTCGCTAACTGACTTGGGTTTCCGGTGCAGGTCGAGTATCTGGCTTAATGCGTTTTTAACATTGATGTAACTACATATTTGGCGCCCATGAAACTTCAATAGGCGTGAATAATTGATAGCCCAAAAGGGGGCAAGTACTAATTCTAACATTCCTTCATTTATAAACTTTCAAGCATGGCCAGCCCTGGCCCATTTTCTGATATCGCTTTAAGCCACCAAAATGTCAGGGCCAGCCTGCCTTCAAGATCCTTCCCCATTTTACAAACGAGAAATGCAATAAGTACATAGATTTTTTACACAATCTTTGACATGCTGATTCACTTTCACTAAAAGATAAAGTTTTTTCAAAGTTTGACTACGATATAGAGTGTTCTTTTACCCGAATAAATCAGCATGTCAAATATTAAGTAGGTTTTGAAAATTAGGTGGGTTTTACCGCTGGGTACCTAGAAATCTCACTGGATTTCATGAAACCAGACCATAATCTTGTTAAAGAAAAATCAATTCATGTAACTCATAGCTTTAGGCGTGGCTAGAGCTTAAGAAATTCAATTGATTGTTTGCATAATTTAGCATAAGAGGATGCGAATTTAAAGCTTTTAGTAGTTACGGAAAGTGGGATTGACTCTTTGAAGAATTTATGGCATTCATCTCCACACGAAGAGGTTTGTCTTCATGGATTGAAGGTTTCCCCAACCCCATGATTTCTGGTCGGAGAGAGAAAAAGAAGAATAAGAAAGAAAAAAATGAGGGGAAGGAATACAAGAAGACTAAGAGGGGGAGGAGGAAGAGGAGATTGTGGGTTGAAGGTCGTTGGCGGTCGGTGACTTGTTGCCGGAAAAGAAGGAAGATGGACATTGCCTTTAACCAAACTAAGGATTGTCTTTAAGAACTTTGACCATTTATATTCTATGGTCGCGGCTTCAGAGAATAAGAAAAAAATTCAGGGGAATAAAGTCATAGTCAATAACAATTTATTTTGTGGGCATATTCTTTTTTAGCCCAAAATATTGACTTGATCAAACATTGCCCCTAATCTTCATTTTCTCCCCCCTCTATCTCTCTTATGTTGCTTTCTCTTATATTGTCCCTCTCTATATATAGAATGCCAGCGCTTTGGGGAAAGCTAAATATCTTCCGGGGTGTGAAATTTTAAAGGGAATATGTGAAATTTTAGAAATTTGCCGGGGAAATAAATTTTATGGGGAAATAAAAAAAAAACCTCCACCTCACCTCGCTCTCTCTCCACCTCACCTCTCTCTCTCTCTCCACCTCACCTCACTCTCTCTCCACCTCACCTCTCTGTCTTCTCCGACCGGTTGCCGACCGGAAAATTTTCCGGCCGGCGACCATGAAAAAAAAAACAAAAAATTTCACTCTCTCTCTCACTAGAAACTCCGGCAAAGGGGTTTCCCTTCGCCGGAGTTCGGGTCTGTTGAAGAACAAACCTGCTCGGGTCTGTTGAAGAACAAACCGAGACTCCGGCGAAGGGAAACTCCTTCGCCGGAGTTTCTAGAGAGAGTGAAATTTTCCGACCGGCGACCTGTCGGAGAAGAGAGAGAGAGTGGTGGGGAGAGAGAAGATGAGGTGGAGAGAGAGAAGTGAGGTGGAGAGAGAGAGGTGAGGTGGAGAGTTTTTTATTTTTATTTCGCTCTAACAACTTACAAAATAAAATTGTCAAACAAAATTGACTAATTTTTTACCAAGTCTTCACACCCCGGAAACTATTTTGCTTTCCTCAAAATGCTGACCATATAAAAAAGAGAATGCTTTGAGCTTTCCCTACTTGTTTGAATCATCAAAACAACCCAAAAGCCAATACTTCCACCACCACCAAAATACACCGATCTAATACCTAAACAAACAAATCAAAACCAGAACCACGTCATGAGCAGTAACCAATAATTAAACTTTTCTCAATGTGATTTGAGAGGAAATGTAAAATGGGATCAAAAGGGAAAGATATATACTAATATTTGGAGGAGTGATTCTTTTCAACCAATTGACGATGATGAAGAAGAAGACTAGTTTAATGTAGAGAAATCACAACTAAATAGTTGGTGGATGTGAATTTTAACTTTTTCTTTTGTACTTCTTCTTTAGACTGCTATAAGATACCAAAAGAAGACTATGTTTCCTCAGTTGATGGCAATCCCCATGGACCCGGTGGAGTTCTTAATTAGCTCTAAACACTGGGTTATTTTCTAAATAATCCCCAATTTTATAACTAGCTTCCTATCTAGCCCCTACTTTATCAAAAATATTTAGATGGTCTCCTTTTTTAGTTTCCGTTATGACTCTGTTAACTAGTCATCACCTCTCTCTCTTCCATCTCATCAGCTCTCTTTGCCACCTCATCTTCTCGCCATCTCATCGTCTTCACCGGCGAAGGTCGCCAACCGATGACCTTCAAACATTAAAAAAAGTAATAATAATTTCCTTTCTCCTCTCTCTCTAAAAAATTTATTCCTCTTTCTTTTATCCTTTTGTTTACTTATTTTTATCTCAAACTGCAGAAAACTCCACATCCAAGACATATACGTGTTGTAATAATGTCATGCGCCAACGTTTTAGATGTTTATGACAGGTATGTCAGTTTCTCTAAATTTCAGTAGTTATAAGTTTTTATTTTTTTTAACAATTTTTGGGTTTTAACAATTTTTGGTGGGTTCTTGTTTACGAGTTACAGTTCCATAGCGGAAGGTGCATTGATGTGCATCGCTCATCCTCTCATTGTATCCCAAGTGGAGTTGATTATACTACACATACGACAACTAGAAGAGGTAAAATAATTTCATTGTCGATGAACAATAAGTGTGAGGCTTCCCAATCTTGTTACCCTAATAACCCCTTCTCACACGAGTCATGGAAATCTTAGTGAGGTATTTCCTCGGAATGGCTACATCTAAGATTCCCTTTGGGTCCCCTTAATTTAGTTCTTATGGGTTTAAGTATTAATCATGTGAAATCTCTATATCGACGTAAATGTATTATTAAATGAAACTTGTTGGTCGTGATGAAGGCGTGTTTATTTTTTGGTTTCTTGAAATCAAAGTTTAATTAGATTTAGTAATTTAAGTTAGATTTGAAAAGCGTCTTGTACTTCCATTCATTCAGTTTCTACCAATTACAAAAGCTCCCTTGATTTTCTTCCTCAACTTGCTTTATTTTATTGCTTTCTATCGAATTCTAGTTCTGTTTAGTTTAGATTAATATTCGTTTCTGGTGTGTTGACGTCATCTGGTATCCATAACCAATTTTTTGAAACATTCATCATGGGCATTCTACTTCAACTCGAATTCCAGTTTTTTGGAACATTCATCCTGGTTATTCTACTTCAACTCGACTCCGATGTTGAAGACCCTCGAGAAAAACCCAACTTCTTCATCGGAATGAGAATGAACTAGAGAGGATTGATAATACAAAGACGTTTTATTCTAAACATGAAACGGAATCAAAGATAAGTAACTTACCAAATCAACTATCTTATATTCAAGCGAAATTGGATGAAAAAAATCTTCAAAAAAAAATTCAAGCTAAATGGGATGAACCTCCATCCTAAGGTGTAAATCATACTCTTCTAGTTCTTATCCTCAATTCTCTATCTCAGCATCTGATGTAGACTGTTGCGGGAGATTAAAGTAATGGAATCCACCATTAAAACAATGATAAAATAACTAAATAAACTTATAAAACAATGATAAAAATAATAAATTTGATTAATAATAAAGTCAGTTGATAATCTTCTCTAGTCTCAATAACAAAGCCATACTGGACTCCTTTTTATGGGGTTTTAGACACTTCTAGATAGACATAAACTAGGAAAGAAATAACTGATAGATTCTAGCGTCCTTGATTGCTACTAATCCTAAATAAGAAACAATCTTAAATACTTTAAACCAGGAACTCCTAAATATATCAAATACCATAAATAAGAAACTACTAAACATAGACTCAAGTGGGTTGGTTGTCGGGCTCATGACCACTATGACCGGGAGGCCATCACGGTTGATGGTCTCCATCATACTCTCCGTCCGAGAACGAACTTGCCCTCAAGTGAGACTCAAAAATGCAATCCTTAATACCCATTTTGAACGAGAGGTGTTGAAACTCCGAAAAAGACAAACATGGACTAAATCGCCAACTATAATTTGTAAACCATGATGGGGAGGATCTCGAAAAATCAATTGTAGGAAACAAACTTCCAAAAAAATTTCTACATCTCCCGTCATCTGATAATTCGATGAAAAAAAACAAATTAATCTTTATGGAAAAATCGACTCTAAATTTCGGCAGCCACTTTATCACCCTCTCTGTATCTTTCCCTTGCAGTAGCAACTTGAATCATCTTCTCCCTTCATCGTAGTGAAGTCTATAAACCAAAACTCCATCATAAATTGTTAAGGAACTACCTTAGCCGATACATTACAAAAATTCAGTTTTGTAGCGGAAATATTGTGTAGCAATAACCCTATCGACTTCTTCCTTGAATGGAAACAAACGAGTAGGTGAAAACCCCAAGAGGGACATTATGTCGAACACATTGGGCGTCTTCCACTTGGTTCCATGAAGAAAACCAAGAACTTGTAATTGATTCATGATTATTTTCAAGACAAAGCTTAGCCATTCATGGGAATTAAGTGTGCCGAAATAGTGCTTTCCGCCGGAATTGTTCGATTGCCTCTTTGGTTTCCCGAATTTGTGCATTTAAACCACATATGTATGCATAAGACTCCAATAGAGTCGTGTCTACTTTTGTAAGGGATAACATAACCTTGTCTTGTAGAAGCCCAATAACAAATAACACCTTAATGTGTATAGGAGTCGAACATCCCAAATCAAATTGATCCTTATCAACAAAAAAAAAATTCCAACATAATCCTCAAGAATATTAAAGAAGTCAGTAGGTGATGGTGAAAGAAGCAATTGCAACATAGTGGAGGATGAATTCCTCTTCATTGCTTTATGAGCTTCCTTAAATAAGTATGTGCTTTGATATACAACTTCCTTGTATAAAATTTCCATCAGTAGAGCCCCTAAAGCAGCACAAGAAGCATCATCACTTATAGAACCAACCCAAAATTTAAGAGAAGCGCCATCAACAAAGGCAAATCTATACACAAATGAGCCATTCTCAGCCAATTTGGTATTCGAAATAAGTTTCTCAAAGAAAGTTACATGATCAGATTTGTGGTGTGGTCCAAGTTGTTGGTGTAGTAGGCCGAATTGAGTTTTTTCGATATTGGAGTGGGTTGTGGTCTCGAGAAAGAGACGGGACTAAGGTTTGGATATAAGGAGATTGTGTTTCTTTGTTCCACCATTTGGATTTTGATTTATGGGTATGTTGGTTCGTAGGAGATAAAATCGATTACGACAAATATTGATGTGAAAGAATTTTGTGATTCGAAACGAGGATTTCTTCATCCTGAATTGTATATGAATCAAATAATTGGTCCAAACATGGTTTCTTCATATCACGAATAGAGGTTAGGTTTGATGAAGGAAAATTACTTCCTTCTTCTTCCTCAGTCATTGAGAGAATTTTGTTCCTTTTGTCAAGAACTTCTTCTTTAATATCATCGATCACAGTGACCGGAGTAACATTGGAGAACTGTCTACATTCATCTTTGTTTCCGCATATGGAAAATATTCATCTAATGGATTTTTTTATCCTGAAGATACTTTTCAATGTAGTCCAATCGTCTATGAATTTTTTTCCCTTGATTAATGAGACACTGTTGCATCGCATTGAATTGTTCATAGATTCTTTCAGACATATGTTGCTCAACAAAAAAACCCTTATCTTTGGCATTAACATCTTGATTTCTGAATCAATCTTCCATGTATTGAATCTAGAAATTTATATGATTGGGCGTCGGAATTTTAGAAACTGTATGAATTTTTCTTTCATCTTCTCGATCAATATAGAATTGAGATTCATCACGAATAGGAACCCAACATAAACGTGAAAAAATTTTCAACATTCAAGAAGAGACGTATTCATAAAAAAATGCATTTGTTCCCAGATTCTTCAAACTCTGAATACCAGCTGATTTAAAGTGTTGCAGAAGTGTCAAGTAATGGAACCCACCATTAAAACAATGATAAAATAACTAAATAAACTTATAAATAACGATAACTACAATAAACTTGATTAATAATAAAGTCGGTTGATATATTCTCTGATCTCAATAACAAAGACAGATTTGACTCCCTTTTGTAAGGTTTTAGACAATTCTAGATAGACATAAACTATGAAAGAGATAACTGATAGATTCTAGTTTCCTTGATTACTACTAATCTTAAATGAGAAACAATCTTAAATACTTCAAACTAGGAACTCCTAAATATATCAAATACCATGAATAAAAAACTACTAAACATAGAGTTAAGTGGGTTGGTTGTCGAGCCCGTGACCACTATGGCCGAGAGGCCAACACGGCTGATGGTCTCCATCAGCATCTATGATGTCCAACACCCCATTTGGTTTTGGATTTAATGTTCTTTATGTTGTGTTTACATCACTATTTTTGTAACGCATTTCACACCCAACCCAACATGAGTATTAGTTTCGCCAACGACGAGTCAAAATAAAGACAATAGAACAAAAAAAAATGGAGAAGGACAATATAAAGGATTTTCAAGCATTTAGAACATTTTCAATGCTGCAATTTATCTCCAATTATTATTGCTCTTGATGGACATTGATTTAGTTTTTTTTTTAAAAAGTTACATAAAAATATTTGATACTTTCCATGCTATTCATATGGAGTAATCCCGACCCTAGAAAAATTCCATAGTCTTTTTATTTGGTTTTTATAAGTGTAAAGTCTCCATGACCACAATAGGCCGACCCAACCTAGCACCGTCTTGAGGCCATAGGCCGACCAGGCCTAGTTCACCAAAGAACCATGCAGGATCTGGATTCTTTCACTCCAAAAACTAGTTCAAGAGGTAAAGATTTTCTCACACTTACAAACTCATTCAATACCCTTCCACAACCAATGCGAGATTACCCCAAGAGGCTCGCCTTCAACAAATTTGGGCTTTCTAGTGTTAAGCCTATGCAGGCCAACATGCAGGGCATCGTGACCCACTATGGCTCGATACCTTTGCAAGTTGGGTCCAATTGGTGGCATGTTCGGTTAACCCAGCCCATTTTACACCGTGGGTTGTACACTTTCCACATAAATTGTTTAGTCAACCGTGGTCAATCCCGTCTCTAACTCAGGCACTTGAGGTCTGAGCCCAAACGGCTAACTGTATTTCCCTAATACAACTGTTATAACTGAAATTTGGCTATTTCTTGTTCAATAACTGAATTTTGGGTTCTTATATTCAAGATTTGATTCACCATCTTCTCCATTCTCTCTCTCTCTCTCTCTCTCTCTCTCTCTCTCTCTCTCTCAAAGTTAAAAAGAATAACAGTGAAGAACATCCATCCTGTTTCTCTCTCTAAAACAGAGATGGATCTGCCATATGAACTCCATGCCGTCATAATATGTAAAAGTTGGGTGAATGACAGGGAAACCAGCAGCAAATTCAATTCATGTAAGTCAAAACCCCTTTTCATACATTTTCTCTTTCTAAACTAAGTTGTCTTGGATGGGTTTTCTTTACTTTCTTTTTCCCCTGTTTCTGTTCTTGTAGTTGTTCATCTCACCTCCGTTCGTAAGGCTGAAGTACATTTCAGAAAGTGGAAGAAAAAAATTGAAATGCTAACAGAAGGAAGAGCCATATGTAAAGTGGGTATTGCTTGTTATTTTATCTTCAAATCCTCTTCATGTTCTTTCTGCTCATGGGTTTTGCTTGTTTTTTTCAATTTCCAAATCTTCTTGTTCTTTCTTGTGATAATGGGTATTGCTTGTTCTTTGATCTTCTTTCTGTTCATTGTGATAATAGGTGAACCTATACTACATTCTATTTGTAGATTTCGTCTTACCAAAGTCTACAGGTTTTGATTTGCTTAAAAGATTTAAGGTAGACAGAAGATTGTCTCAATTCCTATATAGTTTTGTTTTTTAAATCATATAGGTTTTGATTTAACAAGAAGATACTGAACAGGAAGATCCATATCTCCAATGGGTATACGTAGTAATCGTGAATGATAGATGGAATGCCATCGACGAGCAAAGGTAGTGTTCTTGATCAATTTGATTTCGGAAGTCAAATGCTGCTAGAGATGAATACTCTGTTTTAAGAGTGTAATTGTTGGTAACAGATGCAGGGACCAACATGTTTATATGTGCTTTGATGGTCCATTGTTACCACTAAATGTTCTCCAAGTTAGACTTTGCATACTCAAAGTAGATGAAATCACAGAGCAAAGAATTCGACAAATGCAACAACTACAACCTCAAAGTGGCTCCTCTCTCTCTAAAACTGAGATGGCTCTGGCATACAGAATCCATAACATCATAATATGTAGAAGTTGGGTGTATGGCATGGAAACCAGCAGTCAATTCAATTCATGTAATTCAAAACCCCTTTTCATACAATTTTCTCTTACTAAACTAAGTTGTCTTGGATGGGTTTTCTTTATTTTTTTTCCCCTTGTTTCTGCTCTTGTAGTTGTTCATCTCAACTCCATTCGTAAAGCTGAAGTACATTTCAGATTTTTGGAGGAAATGATAAAAATTCAAAAAGAAGGAATCGGCCCCAAGGTATATTATTTTTCTTCATTTTTCTTCGGTCAATTTTTCGAACTCATATCATGGGTATTGCTTGTTCTTATACCTTCTTCTTGTTCCTTCTGATCACGGGTTTAACTTGAATTTCCAAATGGTCTTCTCATTTATTATGATCATGGGTATTGCTTGCTCTTCTATCTTCAAATCTTCTTGTTCTTTCTGATTACGGGTTTTTTTTGTGATAGGTGAAAGAATACTACGTTCTATTTATAGATTTCATCTTCGCTGATGGTTCTTCAGGTCTTGATTTGTTTATAAGATTTAAGGTAAACAGATTGTCTAAATTCTTATATGTTATGATTGTAAAAACATAGAATTTGATTAAACAAGATACTGAACAGGCAAATCCATATCTGAAATGGGTAAACGTAATAATGGTGAATGAAAAATGGAACGATGGGGACGAGCAAAGGTATGGAACTTGAATAATTTGATTTCACAGTAAAATGCAAGTAAAGGATACTCTCTGTTTTAGTAGTGTAATTGTTGGTAACAGGTGCATGGAAGAAGGAGTTTTTGCCTGCTTTGCTGGTTCATTGTTACCTTCAAAAGTGGAGCAACTTAAAAATCGCTTACTCCAAATGGCAGAAATCGAAGAGAAAAAAAAACAACATAAAACTATTGTTGCAGAATTCAAGTACCATGGCTTAATAATAAGTGCTGCCGTCGGCCTTATCCCACCCGTCCACCACTTGTTTTCTACTTGTAATTTCGATACTTTCTGCTCTTCCGACTCAATTATTTTCTACTCGTAATTTCGATACTTTCTGTTCTTCCGACTCATGTTCTGTTTTCTATTGTGGGTTCTTATTTTGCTCTGTTTTGGTTATTGCAGTTAATTCTTCAATAACTTTAGTAGATGCTGATGATTACATTAAACAATGGGAGTCCAAAGGAAAAACCATGTTCCAGGGTCGTCAACTTACAGCACAAGTCAAGGTTTGTGTTTTATTTGTTTCAGTTATCATTTTATTCTTCTAATTTTTTTTCATTCTTTATAGGAAAAGGAAGTCTTTATTATATTCATAGATTGCTACTTCATACCAACAAGCCCTTCAGGATTTGACTTGCTCAAACGTTTTAAGGTAAACAAATCCTATATCTTCTTCATCGGCTTAATTTCATCGTATGGAAATTTAATTACCGAAACAAATAAAAAAAATGCAGAAAGAACCACATCTAAGACACATTCATTTCGTAATGTTGTCCAATGGACCCCCCTTGGAGTCGGATGTTTTTGACAGGTAAGAGACATTTATATTTATAATTTAATTTACTTGATTCTCTAAATACTAGTTGCAGAATTTAAGATTTTCGACTTCTTATTTTGAAACTTTAGTGGGTTATTGTTAATGAGTTACAGGTGCATGGCAGAAGGTGCATTTACATCCATCGATCATCCTCTGACAGTAACAAAAATAGAGCAGGCTATACAACAAATAGGTCTTGTAGCCCAAGTAACTTTGTGATTGTACAATAGATACAAGTTTGGCCTCGAGGTCAATTTCTACTGATTTTGTTTTTATCTTGATGTCGAAGGCTAGAAGGATTATCGATTGAGGTTTATCATTCAGTATTCTAGCTATTGAGTAGAACTCATATCATGTATAGGTTGAAACATAACTCCAATTCAATATAAATGATAAAAAATATATTCATGTGTATATACTTCACCCATTATAATGGAAACAAAAACAAGGAGAAACTAAATGAACTAAACAATCACCTAGAAGGCCGTCACCATCTTCCTCGGAACTTAAGCATCTACTTTTTCCACATCTTCAAGAATGAGAGCTTTAGTTGGCTTTGCCAAAAGGTCTGTGAATTCTTGGAATGGAGATCTTGTGTAGCGAGTTTCCCTCCAGAAATCAGGTGTCAAAAATCCGTATGTCTTCTGAAGGCAATCGAAAGTAGCCTGCATATTTCAAGCACAACATGGTAATCAATATAGATAACAACATGAAGTATAGGAAATTTAAATGTAGATGCATAAAATTTGCTCAGAACAGTGAATCCTCTTCTCATAGATTTCGTGAAAAATCTCTGAAGTCTGACATGTGAAGAATTTCATAAATCATCATCGAATTAGAACATTGGGGCTATAAAGCAGAGAGTTTACAGCCAACAAAATTGGTAGTACAGAACTAAATTCGATCAATGAGTTTTAACTGGTCAAAAAACACATAGAAGCAACTCTCATATCTGTTGTATGTTGTCAGCATTAACAAAAATGCTTGTCAGAATAGCGTATATTGCCTGTGTTAGGCATGTAATCATCGAGTTGCTGAGCATACTAAAAAACTTGCTGCCATCTATTAAAGAAATAAAGCATATGAAATATCTAATGAACGAATCCAACTTTGAACTTAAACTACAAAATATAAATCTTATTAGTTCACAATCCAGAAAGCAATGAATGATTCCTAGGTCGAGGGATCTTGACAAAAAATAGCATAATGTTGGAACTAAGATGAACGTTAGAGAGATCAGATATATCAGCGATGATTGTCAATCAAATTGATTCAGAACCACAGACCAAGAAGGTTACTCATCATATCTCAAAAGATCCTTCCAAAACATACAGCAAAAAAAAAGATGGAGACTACGAAATAGTTGGGATAGACTGGACGAAATTAATAAATAGAAGTAACAAATTTGAAAATTATTTAGATCTGAGAGAGATCAGATATATCAGCGATGATTGTCAGTCAAATTGATTCAGAACCACAGACCAAGAAGGTTGCTCATCATATCCCTAACAGATCCCTCCAAAAAAATCAAGGAAAAAATGATGTGATTGCAAACGATAAAAAAAAGTTAAGAATTCAAAAGAAAGAAAAACAAGCCCTATAAGTTCTATAGATCTGAGAGAGATCAGATATATCAGCGATGGTTGTCAATCAACTTGATTCAGAACCACAGACCAAGAAGGTTACTCATCATCTCCCCAAATGATCCATCCTAAGGAAATAAACATGAAACCCTAAACTAGCAGACTGCTCTTTACTAATGGTCTTAAATCTAGGTTAACCAAGTTAAAAAAAAAAAATCTAGGTTAACAGCATGAAATATGTGCTCAGAAAAATGAATTGTCTTCTCATAGACCCTGTTAACAAGATCTCTGAAGTCTGACATGTGAAGTATTTCATAAATCATCCTAGCAGAAACAATTCTAATCGAAATTCAAAAACAATACTTAATCCACCTAATTCAAAAGCTAAAACAAACTAATCACGAAAAACAAGTCGTATGCTAAGAAAAGAGACCCAACACTAAACCAACATTTGATAAGTGCTCAGAAAAATGAATTATCTTCTCATAGATCATGTAAACAAGATCTCTGAAGTCTGACATGTGAATAATTCATAAATCATCCTCGCAAAAAACAGATTACTAATCAAAACTCGAAGCAAATGAAGTCGTAACTTAACACATGAAATTTACCCACAGTCACTAGGCAAACACAAATCAAACACCCATATACAAATTGGAAGAAACCGAAAAAAAAAAACTTCCAATCCAATTAATACTAAAGCTAATAGAACTATAAATAAATCAAAAATCAATATAGCAAGTAAGAAAGTAAATGGAGAAGGTTCAGACTTGAAGAAAAAACAAACCTTGACGAAGTTGCCTAGGGTTTTGGTGGATCCACGAGAAGAGGTGAAAACATCATCAATACCAGCGAACTGCAAAACCTTTTTGGGAACCCTAGCTGCGACAATACCAGCTCCACGAGGTGCAGGAACCATTCGAACAGTGACTGAACCACATTTCCCAGTAACCTTGCAGGGAACAGTGTGAGGTTTTCCGATCTTGTTACCCCAATAACCCCTTCTCACAGGAATCACAGAAAGCTTAGCAAGAATAATGGCGCCTCGAATAGCGGTTGCCACTTCTTTGCTGCATTTTACTCCCAATCCCACATGGCCGTTAGTGTCACCAACGACGACGAAAGCTTTGAACCTAGTTCTCTGACCGGCACGGGTTTGTTTCTGAACCGGCATGATCTTCATGACTTCATCTTTGAGTTGAGGACCTAATAAGGTATCAATGATTTGATGTTCCTTCACTGCGAGTGAGTGAAGGTAGATCTGCTCCAAGCTTCTGATCTTACCTTCCTTCACGAGACGTCCGAGCTTGGTGACGGGAACCCATTTCTCTTCTTCCTCACGGCGGCCGCCACCACGACGTCCTCCCCGACGATCTCCACGGCCTCTGTCTCCTCCGCGGCCAAAACCACGACCAAAACCTCCACGATCTCCGCCTCTCTCAGCCATACTTATCTGGTTTTTGTTGAGATACGAGTGGAAGTGAGTAAGAATAGATGAAGAAGAAGAGTTTATATGGATACAGGATGCGAAATGAGGTCCGTGAAACCCTAATTAGGGTTTTGCTTTGGGTTCACCAGAAGACTGAAGATCTAGTAGAGGGGTATTTTGGTAACACCAACTTGTTTGTAGCTTGTAGAGAGAAAATGATTGGAAGGAGAGTGCCTCAATCCTCAATCACTTGGGCAATGTTAGGCGCGCGTGAAAGGTATGTTATTTTGAAGAATAGCATTTCCTATTATGATTTCTAACCATTGCATTATCTTATTTTACTACTTGCTTTTGTTTTTTTTTTTTTTGTTGAAGTTACTTGCTTTTATTGATAACTAGATTAGTACATTTTCATTTTGTACATAGATTATTTAGTTGGCGATTGTAATAGAAAGCCGACCCACCTATCTTAAGTTTGGAATTCTTCTTTGGTTGGGTTCGTGCGGGTACTATTGGTGCGTGCAGGCTAGGAGCAAATGTAATTTCAAATTGGGTTATCAGGTGGGTCAGACACTCAGGCTTGATATAAGCTAAAATTAATTATCTATTAATAGCTACTCAAACCTCAGCAGTCCGCCAAGGCACCAAACATATAATGTCATAGATTCTCACTATCAGCAGGAATAGTTGTAGTTGCTAGCATAAGTTGGGTGGTCTTATATATTAAACGTGCATAAGTCGGGCACTCGGGCGAGACTCGATATACGAATCACGTGTAGTAGTCAGCGATCTAGGGTTTGGTCGACGATTGGATTTTGGGTGGCCATGAGCATTACCTACCGAAGCGCTAAGGACCGAATCCAGACCAAAACTACCTACCCAACCGCTGAGGACCGAATCCAGACCAACATTAGCTACCCAACTGCTGAGGACCGAATCCGGACCAACGGTTTGGTTTTCCACCTCTAAATATATGATGTAGTTGGACTGATTAAATGAGAGAATCCACTATACCAAGTTCAACAAAGCTCAACAAAAAAAAAAAAAGAATTCAGTATACCACAACACAACAGAACCCAAGAGAAGTTGATGCAGGCGCATCCCTAACGGCCCCACAAGGCCACACGAACATGTCCTAGTCGGCCAAAGATTAGCAGTCTAATAAGAGTCTTAATTTAAGTATGATTCATAATGAATCTAGGTTTAGGAAGTTTCATTATTTTTAGTGTTTCTATTATTTAGGAAAGTCCAGTTTGTGTCTATCTAGGAAAGTCTGGTAATCTATAAAAGGGAGTCCAGTCTTTGTTTATGAGATATTGAAGAGAAAACCAAATCAAAGTTTATAGTTTATTAAGTTTATTCAGTTATTTTACCGTTCTTCGTTTATTTTATTTATCGTTTTTATATTTCCGCTGCGTCTACATCATGTGGTATCAGAGCCACCAAAGTTTTTGGATAATGATTCTGGAAATTTTTTTCCAGACCTGTTAAATCCGTATCAATCGTATTCTATTCGTCAAGATGATTATATTCAATCAGATTATACTCATCAAGGGATAACGAATCGATGTTCATGTGCATCATGTGTGTATGAGAATAAGAATTCGTACGATTATCATTGGAATCCGGGAGAAACCGTAAGAGAAAACTCATCGCAACCTCCATCCTCTTATTATCCGACAAACACCGAACCACCACCATCACCACCACCTCCGTACTCTTATACACCACCACCGTACTATTATACTCCACCTCCGTACTCTAATCATTCACCACCACCGAATTCACCACCGCATTCATCATCACCGTCACCACCTCCACCATTGTCTTATACAACTTCACATCCATATTACTCTTATACACCACCTCCGTCCTCGTATACACCACTACCGTACTCACCACCATATTCACCATCACCTCCATCTTCTTATACACCACCTCCGTACTCTTATTTACCATCACGTCCATCTTCTTATACACCACCACCGCCACCACAAACGACGTCTGCCGAAACGGTTCAATCATTACTATCCGATTTAGCTAAGATTCAAGATATGTGTGACGACCTCAGAACATTAATACGTCAACCATATTCCTCGTCGATTTTATCTTTCAATCATGAAGAAGAAAAAGAAGAATACAAAGAAGTGGAAGAAGTTGATCATGAAGAAGTTGAAGAGGGAGATTGTGAAAAAGATGATTCTAACTACAAAGAAATAATAGAAGAAGATGATACCAATAAAGGAGTTCACTTTGAACATAACAAAATTCTTTCGAATTTGGTGGAAGAAAAAGTTATCAGTGGCTTAGTTATTTTTCGGAATTCAAGCGACAACGTAATCAAGTCCAAAATATTACCCTTAGTCAACGTTTCTTTGCCCTTAGGAAATTCTTATGCTAAGGCATACTTGGGTAAATCCCAGAAAGATGGTCCAAAGTATTGGCTTAATTTTTTTGCCAGTTCCACCATGTATACTTCCAATGGAAGTGAATATGACACCATAGAAGTTGGGCAAGGAAATTTGAGGCTAATTTATAACTACCATGAAGAAAAACGTACTCACTATATTCATAACAAAAGCTCGGTCACAACACCCTTGAATCAATCGTACAGTTTCTATTCTGGATCATCGTCTAAAGAAGGCATTCCTTTGCTCAGCGAAGACTATGATTTTTCTCTCGACGAAGAAATTCTTTACCTTGTTTGGGATCCAGGAGCCTTCACAGTTTCACAAACTCGAACTTCGGCTTCTTGCGTTTCTCCTTTTGAAAATATCTTTCAAGGATCAGATTTATGGGTTACGTTAATGGGTAATCCATCAAATAGAGGTTATCTTCAGCAACGATCTTTTGTTATGATACAAGATCCACAACCACATATTATTCCTGGTGAGAAGATAAAAACTTTGGGGCTTAATTATGATGGGTTTAGTTTTTGTGTTGCTAGTATGTGTCAATTATATCTTATAGATACAAGAAAGCCAATGACTCTGGTATTGGGGAGGATTCATGGTATTGATAAACCAAATTCTATTGAAGTGTTCAAATTGATGGGACTGATCATTCACGTCTCTAATGTGTTCGATAAAGAATTTCTTAGAAATATTCATGCGATAGGTAATTTTGCTACAATACCTTCTAGAAAAAGCAGAGCTTATGTCAAACATATAAATTTTGGAACTATGTGGGCTCGGAATGTAACTAAATTTCCACGTGATTATCGAGTTCGGGTTTATAAAATTCACGAAGATGAACGTGGGAAGGTAGTTTTTGAGTATCATATCAACGCTACATGTTTCCAGATCGATATCTTAATCGCTTTTGGTTATGCTTCTACGAGTTTCTTCTACGGGTTTGAAGATAGTCGACACCTTGTTCAGTTATTTCAGGTGGTTATGAAAGGAAACAAGGTGGTTTTCATATTGGAATTGAAGACGACATTCATTGTTGTTTTCCCAATAAAGAAGGTCGTATTTGTGATTTCTTTCCTGAAACTCAAAGATGACGGTCGATGTCGCAATTTGTTGGATATTTCTTCACAATTGTTGATTTTGCGAATCTTGGCGCGTCAAAGGGTTCGGATTCTAGTGGGTTCACTAGTCCATCATTGTCTTTTACGTATTTCCAAGAAATTTCGTGAAAAGTGGGCATTACGGATCGGTATGACAAAACTCATCGTATGCGGGTGCATCAAATTGTTTTCTTCATCGAAAAAGTTCGGGACGAACCTTCTGGGGAAAGGGGAGCTGATGCAGGCGCATCCCAAACGGCCCCACAAGGCCACACGAACATGTCCTAGTCGGCCAAAGATTAGCAGTTTAATAAGAGTCTTAATTTAAGTATGATTCATAATGAATCTAGGTTTAGGAAGTTTCATTATTTTTAGTGTTTCTATTATTTAGGAAAGTCCAGTTTGTGTCTATCTAGGAAAGTCTAGTAATCTATAAAAGGGAGTCCAGTCTTTGTTTATGAGATATTGAAGAGAAAACCAAATCAAAGTTTATAGTTTATTAAGTTTATTCAGTTATTTTACCGTTCTTCGTTTATTTTATTTATCGTTTTTATATTTCCGCTGCGTCTACATCAAAATTCCTATGTTTGATTATCAATATCATATAGATTTTTGGATTCAACAGATGGAAGATTGGTTTAGAAACCAAGAAGTCCATGACGAAGATAAGGTTTTTGTCATCGAACAACACTTGTCTAAAAGAGTCTATGAAAAATTCAACGAGATGCAATGGAGACTCATTGATCAAGGAAAAAAATTCGTCGACGATTGGACTACATTGAAAAGCATCTTTAGGTATGTTTTTCTTCCTTTAGATGAATATTTTTCATATGTGGAGACAAACCTCAAAAAAAAAAAAAAGAATCCAGTATACCACAACACAACAGAACCCAAGAGAAGTGTAATGGGAGTGTAAGAATAAGTTGGTGTAATTAGAATGTAAGAATAAGTTGGCGGCTAACAGAGTAGATTAAGTTGGTGTTGCAAGTACTAAGTAGTATCCGATTCCCCAGAAGCATAGCTAACTGTCACCAACGGATATTTGTGGATAGATAACATTCCCCACTCCTCTCTCTCTCTCTCTATCTCTCTCTAAGTAACCAGCGAGTCTTTTGCGAGCAACACGAGCCATGGCGAGTCTGAGCTTCAATTCAGCTAGAATTAGAAACCATAAGCCCCAATCTCAAAAACCCATCTCCAATTTCACACCCTCTTCACTCCCATTCTCTTCCTCTAATTTCTCATCAAACCCACAAATTTCTAAACTCAAATTATCTCAATCAAGACTGAATTCCATCTCTGAAGGATCAGTTTCTTTACCTACTGAAGATACTCCTGTTTCAACCCCAACAAACAATATAGAAGAAGATGAAGAAGATGACCCAACAACGGAAGTGTTCTATTTAGACCCAGAATTTGATTCCAATAGCATTTCAGAGTGGGAATTGGATTTCTGTTCAAGACCCATTTTAGATATCAGAGGGAAAAAAGTATGGGAGCTTGTTGTTTGTGATAATACTCTTTCTCTTCAGTTTACTAAGTATTTCCCAAACAATGTTATCAATAGTATTACTTTAAAAGATGCCATGGTTTCAATTAGTGAGAATTTAGGGGTTCCGTTGCCCGAAAAGATTCGATTTTTCAGGTAACTTTCCTTCAATTTCAGTTTCTCTATATATACATATAAAAAATGATTTAAGCTGATAAGTTTTGTTTACTGTTTTTTGTGATTTATACTAGGTTACAGATGCAAACAATTATAACAAAAGCATGTAGGGAGCTTGGTATAAAACCTATTCCAAGTAAAAGGGTAAGTAAGCATTAATCTTTTAAATCTGTAATCTTGAGACGGGGAAAGTTCGATTATAGGCCTTGTAGTTTGCCCATGTATCACTTGACTCGGCCAATTGACCTTTAGGGTGGATGTGTTTGAGCACAGTGTGCCTAACTCTCCATGAAAACCTACTTGCAACGAAATCACTAATTGCCCAGAAGAAGTGGGATACTAAATGAGTGAAGTAATTTAGGCCATTTATCCAAGCAATTTCAGAACCCTCTTGTAAGTAAAGTAGTTAAAGATCGATATAAACTGTTCTCGTCAGTCCTAGTGTTATCTCAGCATTGAAATTTTGGTTGCGTTAAAAACCACCTTGCCTAAGAAGATAGCACTTCTATAAGAGATGCAACATTAATACATTATAGTATATGAGATGACCAGACTCAACCAACACAACACTATATCCCAATTCTCATGGCTGTGACTGCGAAGGTTTCGAAATATTTTTTTTCAGTTTTTGTAGTTAACAGAATATGACTTCCCTTTAGTTAGTGTTTGAGTATAGGTAGGGACTTTAATGTATTTCTTCGGGAAGCTACACAGTTAGAATGACTCGGCTTTAATCTATGGATTCTACTGAATGAAGGACCTAAGCGGTTTTTGGTATAATTCATCTTTGCTTTAGTAGAGATTGAAAAGAGAATGTGAGGTTGAAATACATATTATAAACTATTATTAAGATTTGGGTACTTCGACAAGTTTAACTTCAAGATAAGGCCTTCATATTTGTAGTCTTTATTAAGTTTGTGGACATCAACCTCAAAACCAATTGGCAATGAATGAAGAAGTCTTGATGTTATATCTTGGTTATAAGACTTTGTTTTTTTCCATTAGGGACTATTCTCACACATCCCCTTTTATGTGGCATTTGTCAGCCTAACTCGGATCTTTTTGTTGGTGCGTGGAGCATTTGTGACCCTATGAGTTTACCACGTGTAGGCCTAGATCTGATACCATGTTAAGCTTCTAAACATCTAACTCAAAACCAATTGGCAAGATGAGAGGTCATAGACGTTGTATTCTTAACTATGGGACCTCCTATGTCCATGTAGGAAAATTCTCACAGTAGTGACACCTCAGGCAATATATAAACTACCGTTGAGTGCCTTTTTTATGCTCCAGCTCGTAGAAGTAGGAGCAGAACCACGATTTCATGTTTAAGGGTCGTCGAAAAGTTAAAATTTCAGTAATCAAACTTCTAGTTACATAGCTGCACATTTCAGCCAGTCATCATCTTCTAACACTGTTTCTTACTTGATCTTTCTCACCAAATTCACTTCACAATGAAACCAAATGGAAGAAGATTTTACGGGCAAATGCCTGCAGAAAATCTACATCGCTGTTATTATCGACATTTGTTTCACTGACAAGGGTTTTCTTTCTGTATTTTGAATAACAACCCTTACTAGTAATCTCTGTCATGCTTAGTCTTTAAGAATGCAAATAGACATAAGAATGTCCGCTTTCATTTTCTACCTAGGACTGAGTTCTCTTACATTTTGGTCGATGATTGTGTTGCTATATCCAGTGTTTATCGTTACAACTATGGCTGGAAGAGAGGTATGAGACTGTTTACACACGCCATCCTGGTTTCAAAGAAGGCGCTAAACCACTTCTGTCTTTAGATAATCCATTCCCAATGGAACTTCCCGAAAACCTTTTCGGTGAAAAATGGGCTTTTGTTCAGCTACCTTACTCAGGTACGCTTATTTGATTTCCTGCTACGATATTTTTGAAATATTCTCTTCAACATTAATCTCCTACCTTGAGGTTACATATTAAATTCGCTATCACTATTGCTCGTTTCTTTTCGACCAGCTTTTCTCAAGTTTAATTTTGGTTTTGTTATCAGCTGTTCAAGAAGAGGCCTCGTCGTTAGAGACAAAGTTTGGCGCAAATCTGGATTTGGACCTATTGGGAATTGACATTGATGAAAAGACATTGATTCCGGGACTCTCTGTAGCAACTTCACGCGCTAAACCTCTAGCAGGTATCAGTACCTCTTGATTTTCATTCCGAAACGTCTCAATTCAAATGTAAGATTTCATTTCTTAGTTACTTAAAATACAAATTTATGTACGAAAAATTACAAAATAAGTTGTACTCACTGTCAAATAAGGCTTTGGGATTGCTTTCCTGTTAAATAAAAGTACTTTTTATTATTTTGATGGTAGTGTCATAAGCAACTGTTTTATTATGGTGTTGTCATAAGTAACGTCACAATGGTACCATACCAACCCTAATTATACTAATCGATGTACAATCTATGTGGACAGCATGGATGAATGGAATGGAAGTATGCTCAGTCGAAGCTGATACAGCTCGTGCTTGCTTGATCCTATCAGTGGGAATTTCAACCCGATACGTTTACGCCACTTACAAGAAAACGTCAACGACAACGAAAGAGTCTGAAGCTTGGGAAGCAGCAAAGAAAGCATGTGGAGGGTTGCATTTTCTTGCCATTCAAGAGAGCTTAGATTCAGATGATTGTGTTGGGTTTTGGCTCCTACTAGATTTACCCCCACCACCTGTTTAATCACTTAAAACCTAGTGTATTCAAGTAAGATGAAATACTACGTGGGTAGAGTTGAACTATCAAATAGTCTTTTGTTGTAAAACTTGATGATTATGATGAGTCTTGACTACTTATTCAAATGTTTTTCATTATTGTAATGTTGATCAATAGTTGTTAGGAAGTGAAATTCAAATTTTCAAGATTTAGGTGGCTTTTGGTTCTTGACCTGGAATTCTGGATATGTATCCTAAGGGATGGGAGAACGGCTCGAGAGCCTGCCACCCAAGTCGGACTGTCCCGGAGTCCACGATGGCTCATGGTTACCCGTTTCACGACTTGGGCTAGCCTGACCCGCACCCTAGGAATCAAGTAGTCGGGATGTCAGTGTTAGGTGCTCGGGTCTCCTGGGGCCGACCCGACGTCAACTACCCAATTGACACAGCCCTGTAGGGCGGTCGCATATAAGCCTGGATAGGGTAGCTTGTAACACGACGGAAGTAGGCCGAGTGGTCGGACTTGTACCTTCAAGTGTTTCCTGCTGAATCACAGCTGCTTCTTTCTGAATTGACTGGTAAAAATAGAATCCAATAAGTGTTCTTATATCTTTAATTACTGATTGTTATTGACATAGTTACACAAAATTTTATCACAAAATGAAACAGAAAAACCCATGAAAACAAAGAAATAACACAAGATCAAAACAGAACCAATAACAGATTTTCTTCATATTAGTGTTAGCCGATAATTATATCCTACCATATCGGTTCATCATTGTATATTCTTTGTATATTTACTTCCGTAATTATCTCGATGTATATTTAGCTATTTCTGTATTTAACCCATTCCATTGTAACTATATATATGAATTGTGATCAATGAAATAAGGCAAGGGTTTAGAATATCTTACATGGTATCAGAGCTTACTAGGGTTTGTTTTCGATCAAACCACTGCCGTCCTATATCTTCTTGCCAGATTTCGATCGGCATTCTTCTTTCCTTCACCTTTCATATGGCCGACAGAGCTCCTGCATCGTTCAATGAACCAGCCACCCACAAATCCCTTCACCCGGTTTACACAGTTTCCAACATTCAACATAAGGTACGTATCCTCGATGGTACAAAAGTCTCTTATTCCTTGTGGGTTAAACTCTTTACTCTTCATGCAAAAGGTTACAATGTGCTTTGTCACATCGACGGTTCGCCGCCACCACATAAGGAATCTGCCGATTTTGCTTCGTGGGAGACCATAGACTCCATTGTTTTACAATGGATCTATGGTACTCTATCAGACGATCTTCTTGTCCGTGTCATGGCCGATGAATCCACAGCCTTAGAAGCTTGGTTACGAGTGAAACACCTCTTTAGAAACAACAAAGGACCCCGATCCCAAGCCATACAACATGAACTAGCCAACCTTACCCTAGCCTCTATGCCTTCACTTGATGCGTATTGTCAAAAGATACGCGACTTGACCGACCAACTATATGCCCTAGATTTTCCCATGAATGACCAACAAAGAGTACTACATCTTGTTAAGGGTCTTCCCAAGGAATTTGACACAATAGCCTCTATTTTGAATAATTCCTTACCCACTTGGGAAGACGCCATTGACCAACTCATATCCGAGGCCGGTCGTCTTAAAACACGAGACGCCGTCACCAAAAACCCCGCAATTGCGGCTGCCATACCACCATCCAACCCACCCCCTCACAACAACCGTAACCAAACCAACAGGCCCAATACCCGTCACCATTACCGACCCAATAACCACACCAACCATAGCCAATCCTACCATTATAACCGCACCCCACCAAACCCAACCCAACACACCTACAATAGGCCTGTCACCCAACCACCTCCTTACCCAACCAACAACCACCAGTAACCCTATTACCCACCATTTTGGGCACCACCTTACTGGACCCCACCACCATGTCCTTACCCTACCCAGAATTGGTCTCAACCATGGAACCCGCAAACTCCTACTCGCGGCAATCGTCGAATGGCTCAAGCAAATCTGGCAGGGGTTGATCCACTTGAACCAACTCAACTTGCTGAAGCAGTTCATGCCCTATCCGTGGATACAGACGTAAGCAATGATCCGTGGAACTTTGACACAGGTGCCTCTTCTCACATTTCTTTCAATAAGAGTAATATTGAAAAATTTTCTACTATTGCACCAATAGCGTAAATAATTGTTGGTGATGGCAATAAACTTCCAGTTATGGGCTCGGGAAACTCCACCCTTAACTTTGCCTCCAAACCCCTATACCTTAAAAATATCCTATTTAATCCCAACATCGTCAAAAACCTTATTTCTGTTCGTCAATTCAATGTTGACAATTACACTTCTATTGAATTTGACCCCTATGGTTTTTCTGTGAAGGATTTCAAGGATGGCACGATCCTGAGTCGTCACAACAGTTCGAGTGACCTGTACCCGCTCACCCAAAATGCTTCCGCCACTGCTTGTTTTGCTTCTACCCAAGACTCTCCATTCTGGCACAATCGACTCGGTCACCCGGGTCAACCAGTGATGGATTTTCTTCGTTTGAATAACTCTATCTCTTGTAATAAACAGAAGAGCTCATCTCTCTGTCATGCTTGTCAGTTGTCGAAACATAAACGACTACCTTTTTATGATTCAAGTACTCATACTTTATGTCCTTTCTCGTTATTACATTGCGATTTATGGACTTCACCTTTGTTAAGTCATGCAGGGTATAAATATTATTTGGTAATCATTGATGACTTTACTCAATACACATGGGTTTATCCCCTTCGTTTTAAATCGGAAACCTTTTCCAAAATCACACACTTTCACCAATTTGTCACCACCCAATCCCGCCTACCCATCCAAACCATACAATGTGACATGGGAGGAGAATTCGACAACACAAACTTTCACAACTTCACTTCCCAAAATGGCATACAACTTCGCTTTTCTTGCCCTCACACATCTCAACAAAATGGCAAAGCGGAGCGCATGATTCGTCGCCTCAACGAAATCATGTTTACCCTTCTTACCCATGCCTCTCTCCCTTCCAACTTTTGGGTTGAGGCTCTCCATACAGCCAGCTATCTTCATAATATCCTTCCAACCAAACTGCACCAAAACCGCACCCCCTTATCCCTCTTGTACCTTCGGGAGCCATCCTACGATCACCTTCGCGTCTTCGGATGCCTATGCTACCCCAACACCTCCGCCACCCGGCCCCATAAGCTTACTCATCGAGCCACACCGTGTCTCTTCCTTGGCTATCCGGCCAACTACCGCGGTTATCGTTGCCTCGAACTCTCCTCGGGCAAAACCATCTTCTCACGTCATGTAACCTTTGACGAGACAATCTTCCCGATGGTCAACCCTCAAACACCTCCACCCTCCCACGACTTTCTCGACCCAAATCCTCTCATGTTTGACCCAACCTATTTTGCGTCCTCATCATCCCAGCCCACAGCCCAGCCTCTTTCGGAACCACCTGTCCAGGCCCATTCCCCCACCCCAGCCATCCCCACTCCCCAACCGGCCCAACCCACTACCTCAATATCCACCCAACCCCTCTCCCACAATGTCCCACCGAATCCACCACTCAACTCATCCCCACCTACTCAGCAACCCGAACCGTCCCACCCAATGCAAACCCGCTCGCGGTCAGGCATTTTCAAACCCAAACTGCCGTATTCCCTCCATACCAGTACATCACCCACCATGTCACCTCTTCCAAAGTCCCATCTCACCGCCCTCTCCGACCCGAACTGGAAACTTGCCATGACTGACGAATATGAAGCTCTATTGGCCAACAATACGTGGGAACTTGTCCCTCGACCACCTGATGTCCCGGTCATATGCTGTATGTGGCTTTTCAAGCACAAGTTCCACGCGGATGGCTCTCTCGAACGTCATAAGGCTCGTTTGGTCGTCAATGGGAAAAGCCAAACAGTGGGCGTTGATTGTGATGACACATTTAGCCCGGTTGTCAAACCCACCACCATTCGCACGGTGCTCAGTCTTGCTATTTCGCGTGGTTGGTCGACTCACCAACTTGATGTCAAAAACGCGTTCTTACACGGGCACCTAAAGGAAACCGTATACATGTTTCAACCCCCTGGCTTCACATCCACATCCAATCCCAAATTTGTCTGCAAACTTAAGAAATCTTTATATGGTCTAAAGCAAGCTCCACGAGCTTGGTATCAGCGTTTTGCAGGTTATCTACTTAAGTGTGGCTTCAGGAGCAGTGTCTGCGACACATCTCTTTTCATTTATCACCATGGGGACCAGATGGCTTATCTGTTACTGTATGTAGACGACATTATTTTGACTGCCTCCAGCGATGAACTACTACAGAACATCATTAAGTCACTTACTACTGAATTCAAAATGTCTGATCTGGGGACTCTACATCATTTTTTGGGTATTGCTGTCAACAAACAAGCTAACGGGTTATTTCTCTCGCAATCAACTTATGCAGCTGATATTTTGTCTCGTGCGAACATGTCTAATTGCAAACCCGCTAGCACTCCTGTCGAGGTCGGATCCAAACTTAGTGCCGAAAGTGGTCCCGCTTTTACAGATGGTTCTTTATACAGGAGCTTGGCCGGGGCTTTACAGTATCTCACGATCACCAGGCCTGACATTGCCTACGCTGTCCAACAGGTCTGTCTATTTATGCACTCTCCTCGGGAACCACATTTTCAGTTTCTGAAACGGATTCTTCGCTACATTAAAGGCACCTTAGATCAGGGCTTATTACTTTCCCCGTCATCTTCCACCGAATTGACTGCATTCTCAGATGCTGACTGGGGCGGGTGCCCCGACTCCAGACGCTCCACCTCTGGTTACTGTGTTTATCTTGGATCCAACTTGATCTCCTGGTCTTCTAAACGACAGTCTACAATTTCACGGTCCAGCGCAGAAGCTGAATACCGGGCCGTGGCAAACACCGTTGCAGAACTTAGCTGGGTTCGTAATCTTCTACTTGAACTACATATCCCTGTTCGCCACGCCTCAATCATCTACTGTGACAACATCTCGGCTGTCTACCTCTCCGACAATCCAGTTCAACACCAACGCACCAAACATATCGAATTGGATATTCATTTTGTCCGAGAAAAGGTTCGCCTTGGATCCGTCAAAGTCCTCCACGTCCCTGCCGACTATCAGTATGCCGACATCTTCACCAAAGGGCTGCTGAAGCATCTATTCCAACGTTTTCGATCCAGTTTATGCCTTCGGTCTCCTCCGGCTCAAACTGCGGGGGCGTGTTAGCCGATAATTATATCCTACCATATCGGTTCATCATTGTATATTCTTTGTATATTTACTTCCGTAATTATTTCGATGTATATTTAGCTATTTCTGTATTTAACCCATTCCATTGTAACTATATATATGAATTGTGATCAATGAAATAAGGCAAGGGTTTAGAATATCTTACAATTAGGTCTCAAGATCAACCCAAATTCTTCAAAAACAGCAAAATTGATACTGATTTCACCAAGGTTGATTGAGCATTGATTTCCAAACACAGTAAGCACAGACAAGTTTCTGAGAAATACAATCACAATGGTACCCATACCAACTGACCCTAATTATGTTGATCGATATACAATCTATGTGGACACTGGACAGCGTGGATGAACAGATTGGAAGTATGCTCAGTCGAAGCTGATACAACTCGTGCTTGCTTGATCCTATCAGTGGGAATTTCAACCCGATACGTTTACGTCACTTACAAGAAAACGTCAACGACGACGAAAGAGTCTGAAGCTTGGGAAGCAGCAAAGAAAGCATGTGCAGGGTTGCATTTTCTTGCCATTCAAGAGAGCTTAGACTTAGATGATTGTGTTGGGTTTTGGCTCCTACTAGATTTACCCCCACCACCTGTTTAATCACTTAAAACCTAGTGTATTCAAGTAAGATGAAATCCTATGTGGGTAGAGTTGAACTATCAAATAGTCTTTTGTTGTAAAACTTAGATGATTATGATGAGTCTTGATTACTTTTTTGATGAGGAGAGTCTTGATTACTTATTTAAATGTTTTTCATTGTCGTAATTTAGATCCATAGTGGTTAGGAAGTGAAATTCAATTTTTCAGGATTTTAAGGTGCCTTTTGGTTCTTGATCTGGAATTATGGATAGATATCCCTTGAGGTGGGAAAACGGCTCGCGAGCCTGGCACCCAAATCGGCTTGTCCGAGAGCCCGCAATGGCCCATTGTTACTCGTCGGCTTGGGCTAGCCTGACCCACACCCTGTGAATCAAGTAGTTGGGTCTGTATGGACCCTGTGTCTCCTGAGGCCGACCCGCATATCAACTACCCAATTGGCACAGCCCTGTACGCCCGTCGCATATAAGCCCGGATGAGGTAGCTTGTAACACGACCTAAGTGACCAGCCCTGTACCTACCCGACTGAAGAGTCATGACCCCTCAGTTTTCTAGGAGAACATAGATTGAAAACCTTCAAGTGTTTCCTGCTGAATCACAGCTACTTGTTTCTGTGATTGACTAGTAAAATCAGAATCCAACAAGTGTTCCAATATATACATAATTATCAATCTTTAATTACTGATTGTTATTGAGATAATTACACCAAATTTTATCACAAAATGAAACAGAAACCCCATGAATCACAAAGAGAAACACAAGATCAAAACAGAGTTTCTTCATAATAGGTCTCAAGATCAACCCATATTCTTCAAACCCAGAAAACTAGTGCTGATTTCACCAAGATTAATTGAGCATTGATTTCCAAACACAGTAAGCACAGACAAGTTTCTCAGAGATATAAACATAAACAGCAAATGATAAACACATCAACATAATATCTTTCCAATCACCCTTCTGCTTAGGACTCAAGTTCTCTTTCATTCTCCTCCCAATTGTCTCAATACCCACGAAAATTCTCGAAACCAATTGCTTATTTTCCTTGTCTTTATGATCTTTTTCATCCTTTGGATCTGAAAAATTACATATTGGTTCAGAGCTAATACAAAATACAGAGAAATGGGTTCTTGAATTTAGTCTAAATGAGGGAATTGAATTGTTCTTGGTGTAAAAAGAATGAAGAATTGATAGTGAAGTAGCCATGGAAGAAAAATGAGTTTTAATGGTGGTTTGATTTGGAATTGTCAATCATGGTTGGAAGATAGGAGAAGATGGTTTATTGTTGATCCAATTTAGCAAGACTTTGTTATCAAAATTTCTAAGTAACTAAAGAAAAAGAATCTATTGTTTGGAGATGAAGAAAATATCTATTGTTTTGAGAGTGAAAGGCTTGAAATTAGTGTAGAAAAGTTTAAAAGATGGATAAGAAAATGTGTTGTGTGGGTGACTTTGATTTGGATAATACATCAAGGAACATTTTTAGTTGAACCTAATTGGATCAAATTTGGCTCTTGTGTGGTAAAAAGTTTCTAAAATTTATTACAGAGCAAAAAAGTACTTTGCTAACTAAAGGTATAAAATTTTATTCAACAAAAAAAAAAAAAAAAAAAACTAAAGGTATAAAATTTAGGTAGTCTTTATTCAATATTTGTTGGTTTGGACTTTTAAGTAGATGACTACAAACTTAACATTGTATCAGAGTCGCGCCCCTACAAACCATATATTCAATGGTTAGACGTGATTACGACCACATAAAAATATATATTTTAGTAACTAAGAATGTAGACAGAGGCGGACCTATGTGAAGACCAGCCTAAGCAGTGGCCCAGGCTGGAATTTATAATCCTTATTAAGAATATAACAGAGTTGGCCCACTAGTTCAATGGTTGGGACTTGAAGTTGGGCACCAAGGGTCATGAGTTCAACTCCCATGATCTGCACGCCACTTTTCTTCAAGTACCTATGAAAGGCGCCTCCATTAAGTCAAAGTTTTTGTGGGAAAGAGGTGTCCTTAACTTTGTTCAGGGCGTCTTTAGAACTACCCTTCTTGAGACTAATTCTAAAACGAAAGATTAAATGAACATCCAGACCCCTATGATGCTAATAAGGTTATACGGTATTAGGGGCTCAAGATATTATTAATTATGTATCAATGTCACCAAAAATGAAATAACTACTATTTTTTTTTTTTTTGAAACCCATAAAATGTGATAACTATTATTGGCATCCCTTCTTGTGAGACTCTCCTTCTAAAATTAGTTTTGAGGAGGGCACCAACCAGCTTTTGGTGCAATGGTTGGACACCCCTCTTAAACACATGAGGTCGTGGGATCGAGTCTTTGTGTAAGTTTTCTATCATGATTTATTTCATGTAATTTAGGTTATAAATAATAGTATAATTTGTCGGATTTTAAATTTTTTTTCTGTTAGACTTTAGGCCTCTTCCATTCATGATTTAAAATTAGGCAGTTATCATATTAATTACATCTTTAATTACATCTTTATGATGTATCCCTGTCTTCTAAGAGGGGTTGGGCAAAAGGCCCAAAATCAGCCCAACAATATGTATCAGGCCCACTGCAGATAAAGAATGAGGGGCAGGTCCAAAAAAGTCAGGCTAGGGGTGGAATTTCCGAAACACCCTTCTTCTTTTTGAAATTTACAAAACGACCATCGAAAAATTCCCGGGAAACTCGAAAATTTCTGACAAGTAATCTGACACGCCTCCCATCAGACTGTGTACTTTCCATAAATTCACAAAATTGCCATCGAAAAATTCCCGGGAAATTCGAATTTTTTTGGAAAATAGTCTGACGCACCTGACATTAAACCTTGTACTTTCCATGAATTTACAGAATTGCCATTACAAAATTTACCAACTTGCCATTTTCGTTCTTTTTTCCAGATTTATTTCTTATTTCTTTTTTATTTTCTCCCACACATATTTCTCTCTCCAATCTCAACAAATTTCGTTCTTTTTTTCCAGATTTATTTCTGATCTCTTTCCAATCTCAACAAATTTCTTCATTTTTGGTAGTATTTCATTGATTTGTATAAAGAAATTTTCTTGTGTACCGGGAACTATTTAGTGTACTGGTCATTTTTTAGATATGTACTACACATTTTTGTACTGGGAATTTTCTTGTGTACCGGGAATTGTTCTGTGTACAAGCCATTTGGTTATGTACTAGAAATTTTTGTAGTGGGAATTTTCTTGTGTACCGGGAATTGTTCTGTGTACTCGTCATTTGGTTATGCACTAGACATTTTTGTACTGGGGAATTTTCTTGTGCACCGGGAATTGTTCTATGTACTGGTCATTTGGTTTAGTACTGGACACTTTTGAACTGGGAATTTTCTCCTGTACAGGAAATGGTTCTATGCACTGGACATTTGGTTATGTACTTTGATGTTTTTAGAGATGAAGAAGATAAAATGTGAAACAAATAAGAGTGATGAAGAAGAAAAATAAGAACATAAAACTTTTAGAGAGAGAGACAAAAAACTTTGATGTTTATAGAGATTGAAAGAGATGAAGAAGATAAAATGTGAAACAAAATAAGAATGATGAACACCCAAAAATGAGAACATAAAACTTTTAGAGAGAGTAAGAACAGAAAATTGATGTTTTTAGAGATTGAAAGAGATGAAGAAAATAAAATGTGAAACAAAAAAGAATGATGGACATCCAAAAATAAGAAAATAAAACTTTTAGAGAGAGAAAGAAAAGAAAATTTATGTTTTTAGAGATTGAAAGAGATGAAGAAGATAAAATGTGAAAAACAAAATAAGAATGATGAAAAGAAGATTTTTAGATGTATAAATAAGAAGAAAGAAGGAGTTGAAACAAAATATAATGGGAGGGATCCAAAAAAATTGGCTGAAATTTCGTCAAAAAATGGCGCCATTTTTGAATTTTCAGAAAATCTAAATGTTTCTCTGACATGACGTCATGTACGGGGAATTAATTGATTCGCTGTCGTCCGTCAGATTGTCAGAAAACACAGAAATTTCCCGTGGAGGGGTAAAAGAGGGATAAATAAAATAAAAACCAGGAAACTGTGAGCTGTCCTGACAATTTGGACTGGGTTCTAATTTTTTTTTTGGGCTGGGGGTAATGCTTATTTACCCTCCATTTTTTGGGCCTCTCCCTCAAAAATCCCCTCATCCGTCTTCTAATAACTAGCGTAGATTTCAACAAAAAAAAAAAAAAAAAAAAACTAGCGTAGGTTATAAACGAATTCTCGAAAAAAAAAAAATGATAGCATCTAGGCGTCAAAATGATGTGCAGCAATTTTTGCTGTGTAAGAGAGTCAAGAAAGCAAATATTTGATAGGATCTAGGCGTCAAAAGGCTGTCAATTCTGAGTCAAAAGCTATAAGACCCACTCTCCCACACACATATTTTATCTCTTTCTCTCCCTCTCTCTCTCTCATTTGGTCAACTATCTGACCAACTCACTTGACCACTGCGGATTGCTCGCTCTACAAGGCACCGACCGCGTTCGAAAATTAAGGTTTTCGTACTCCCACATCCTGCCGTCCACTTGGCAGTTTTTCAGACTTCATTGACACTCCGGCAACATACTACGGGCTGCCTAGAGTAGAGGCTGTTTCAAGTTTCAACCACCCCAAAGGGGACTTGTTAAAAATTAGTGCATCTACGTACTAAAGTTTCTGTTTACTTAGTCAAATAACTAATTTCCTAGATTTTAGTAGCAGTCAAGTCATGAAGTATTAGTCTAAGTAGTTGCAGTATTTTAGGAGTTTACTGTTAGTTTTATGACTATAAATATGATATGTATCAAGTTAGTTTTCTCAGATTTCTTCAAGCAGAAATAAAGAAATTCTCAAGTATCTACTGTTTGTCTATTTGCTTAAGTGTTGCTTCTCTTTGTTCCAGATTTTTCTGTTTTTTGTTTTATGGTACCAGAGCTAGGTTCTGGAACTTTGAAATTACTTTCTCTCTTCTTGTCTATCAAGCTTGTCTGTCTTGTTGGAGGGGATTGAAAGTTGTAGAGGAGAAGTTTCTTATTGCAGTATGGAGTTTGCAAATGAGGGAAGTAGCTCGAATCAACATTTCGGTGTTGAGAAACTTGTAGGGACAAATTACAAGTATTGGAGAATGTGCATGGAGGCTTATCTTCAAGGTCAAGACTTGTGGGAACTAGTCATTGGTGAAGCAGAAATTCCAATTGATAATATAGAGAATGCTGAACCTCGAAGGAAATGGAGGATCAAATGTGGTAAAGCCCTTTTTGCCTTGAGGACTTCAATTGGAAAAGAGTTCATTGATCATGTCCGTGATATTAGCTCACCAAAGGAAGTTTGGGAGATACTAGAGAGGTTGTTCTCTCAAAAGAATACAGCGAGGTTGCAATTTTTGGAGAACGAGTTAGCAATGTTAATACAAGGAGGTATGTCTATTTCTGAATATTTCTTACGAATGAAGAGTATTTGTGCTGAAATTTCAGAATTGGATCCGGATGAGAAGATCAGTGAAGGTAGATTACGGAGATTTCTCATTCGTGGATTGAAGAAGGAGTACACTCCTTTTGTTACCTCTATTCAAGGATGGGCAAAGCAACCTTCAGTCGAAGAGTTAGAAAATCTGCTTTCCAATCAAGAGGCATTGGCAAAGCAAATGGCGAAGAATTTTGATTCAGATGCTGCACTCTTCTCAAAGGGAAAACATCATAAGAAACCAGTGGTTGGAAACAAGAACCATGAAAAAGGGTCAAACACAGAAACAGTTAAAGGCAGCTCACAAAACAACAAGTCTTTCAAGTGTTATATATGTGGTAAGATCGGACACGTGAAGAAAAATTGTAGAGTGAAGCTCTCCACGGTAAATGTTGCAAGTGAAAAAGAAAGTAATGAACCACTCAACTGGGAGCAGTGTTTCACTGTAGAAGTAGCTGAAAGAAGGAACCATGTTGCTGAAAAAACAGTCCCTGATGAAGTTCTTTTCAATCAGGAAAGGGGCAATGAAGAGTGGATTGTTGATTCTGGTTGTTCTCATCATGTAACAGGAGATGATTCATTATTTTCAGAATTGCGACAACATAATGAAGAACGGGTTATTATTACCGCTGATGATTCCATATACCCAGTAGAAAATGAAGGAGTCGTCAAGATTGGTGATACGGATACAAATGTCAATTTCGACAACGTCTTTCATGTTCCAGGTTTGAAAAGAAATTTAATTTCAGTTTCTCAAATTACTAACTCTGGAAATTATGTCTTGTTTGGGCCAGACGATGTAAAAGTTCTTGATAATGTGAAGACAATTGATGGTGATGTTGTTTTGACCGGTAAGAAGAAAGGGTCTTTGTTTGTCTTGGCAGCAGGGGAAGCCTATATGAAGAAAACAAGTCAAACGGACAACTCAGCAATCTGGCATGCTCGGTTAGGCCATTTGGGTTATCAAATGCTGCAGCAAATTTCTTCTAACAGATTAGTAGATGGACTTCCAACATTGAAGAACGTACATGAAGATGTGATTTGTCAAGGATGTCAGTTTGGCAAATCACATCGCCTTCCGTTTAAAAGCTCATCCAACCGTAGATCAGCCCCTTTTGAATTAGTGCACACAGACTTGATGGGACCAACAAAAACACCAAGTTATTGTGGGTATTCTTATGTTATGGTGATGGTAGATGACTTTTCAAGATATACATGGGTAAAGTTCTTGAAATTGAAGAGTGAGGCACTCTTGAACTTCATAGAGTTCAACAACACCATAGAGAAGGAATTTGGGCAGAAAATAAAATGCCTAAGAAGTGACAATGGTGGAGAGTTTATGTCTGATGATTTCTTTCAGTATTGTGAGAAAAATGGTATTCAGAGACAAATGACATGTCCTAATACTCCTCAGCAAAATGGGGTAGCAGAAAGGAAGTTGGCACATCTTGCTTCAACAAGTCTTTCATGGATACACGACAAGAATCTTCCACGAGAACTTTGGGCTGAAGCATTTCAATGTGCGTGTCATGTGATAAATAGATTACCACCTTGGCCAGGTAAAGAAAAAACTCCTTTTGAATTGTTATATGGATTAAAACCTAATGTAAATTACTTTCGTGTGTTTGGTTCTGTTTGCTATGTTCACATTCCAAAATCAAATCGAACCAAACTTGATCCGAAAGCAAAAAAGTGTGTTTTTGTGGGATATGATTCCAGCAGGAAAGGATGGAGGTGTATGAATCCAGAAACCAGAAAGTTTGTCACCTCTAGGGACGTTGTATTCGATGAGATTTCCACCTATTATTCAGCCCAGAAAAATTATGTGCAGGAAGTAATTCTCAGTGATGATCAAGAGCAACCTGTTCTTGAAAATGATTTACCAGATTCAGATACAAATGAATCTCCAGCTGATTGCCACTCAAATGGCAACGATCAACAAGTTGAAAGAAGGCCTATAAGGCAGAAAAGACAACCAAATTACCTCAAAGACTACGAGGTTCAGTTGTGTACAATCACTTCATGCTTCTTTGTAGGAGAAGTAGATGAAGAACCAACAAATTTCGAAGAAGCCAAAGACCGTCTAGAATGGGAAGCTGCAATGCAAGAAGAAATTGAAGCATTGAAAAAGAATCAGACATGGGAGTTGGTGGTGAAACCAGAAAACTGCAAGCCCATCACTTGCAAATGGGTTTACCGTTTAAAGAAAAACTCAAATGGAGATGTTCAAAAATACAAAGCTCGACTCGTTGCACGTGGCTTTTCTCAAAGTTACGGATTGGACTACGAAGAAACATTTAGTCCCGTGGCGAAGATGGTAACAATAAGAACCATTGTTTCTCTTGCAGCTTTCTGAAATTAGAAGTTATGGCAACTTGACGTAAAAAATGCTTTTCTTTATGGAGAGTTGGATCGTGACGTATTCATGGAGCAGCCTGAAGGATATGTTGCGGAGCAGTATCCTAACCATGTGTGCAGACTAAGGAAGGCGTTGTATGGCCTTAAACAAGCACCACGTGCTTGGTATGGTAAAGTTGCTCAATACTTTATCTTTTGCGGCTTTAAGGTTTCAAATGCAGATTCTAGTTTGTTTATTAAATCAAATTCAAATATGCATTTGATGGTTTTATTATATGTGGATGATATGATCATCACCGGAGATAATGACGCAGAAATTTTGATGCTGAAAAATGAACTTTCTGTTCGATTTGAGATGAAGAACCTAGGGGAGACTAGTTGTTTTCTTGGTTTAGAAATTGAAAAATCAGATCAAGGGTACTTTGTTTCTCAAACGGGCTATGCAAGGAAGTTGTTACATCGTTTTGGCATGGGGGAGTCAAGATAAAAAACCACTCCAATGGAGCCACATCTCAAATTGATCAAAGAAGAAGGAGAACCACTAAAGGATGTTATGAAATTTCAGCAACTGGTTGGCAGTTTGATTTATTTGACTATCACAAGGCCTGAGATTGCTTACTCTGTTGGTGTAGTTTCTCAATTCATGCAGTGCCCAAGGTCTAGTCACTTGGAGGCAGCAAAAGGAATTCTTCGTTACGTGAAGGGTTCACTTGAGTATGGTCTTATGTACAAGAGGACTCAGAAGTTCTGTCTAAAAGGCTTCACTGATGCAGATTGGGTTGGAGACAAAAATGATAGACACTCAACTTCAGGCTATTGCTTTAGTACTGGTTCGGCTATGGTGTCTTGGTGCAGCAAGAAACAATCGGTGATTGCATTATCAAGCACAGAAGCTGAATATGTGACAGCAACTATGGCTGCACAAGAGTGTATGTGGTTGAAGAGGTTAATAGAAGACATGTTCTGCAAACTTGATTATGCTGTCGAAATCAAGTGTGATAACGAAAGTGCTGTTAAGCTTGCCTCCAATCCAGTTTTTCATGCTCGGACAAAGCATATTGAAGTTCGTCATCACTACATCCGAGAGAAAGTATTGGACCAAGAAATTAAGCTAATAGGAGTCTCTACAAATGATCAAGTTGCAGATATATTTACAAAGGCTTTGGTAAAGCCTAAGTTTGAACATCTCAGAGCAGCTCTTGGAGTTCTTGATCGGAAGGATGCACTAAGGGGGAGTGTTAAAAATTAGTGCATCTACGTACTAAAGTTTCTGTTTACTTAGTCAAATAACTAATTTCCTAGATTTTAGTAGCAGTCAAGTCATGAAGTATTAGTCTAAGTAGTTGCAGTTTTTTAGGAGTTTACTGTTAGTTTTATGACTATAAATATGATATGTATCAAGTTAGTTTTCTCAGATTTCTTCAAGCAGAAATAAAGAAATTCTCAAGTATCTACTGTTTGCCTATTTGCTTAAGTGTTGCTTCTCTTTGTTCCAGATTTTTCTGTTTTTTGTTTTAGGACTGAGATACAAAGTTCATTGTTAGGTCTTTTCTATAAAATAACTTCTATATAGTGTCACAGGAGTAATCTACTGTTGGGTCACTTTTTTGGATCTAGAATCCAAAAATTGAAAATTGTACATTAATTTTAACAAGAACTGTCACGTTTCATCTTCTATTTACATTTGATTGTTCTATAACACATTCTCTCAATACCGCATTATAACAGTGATTATCGTGTTGATTACGCATTGTCGTCTTATATGACCGTGCAAACCAATCTTTAGGATTTCTACTGGTACCAAATTGCACGACTGCACGACTTCTAAAAGCACGTAAGTATGTAAAATTACTTAAACCTTTATAACTGAAAGCAAACTTCGTCTCCTCCAAATGTGTGATTGTTTTATAATACAACAGTATAGGGATGGTCATTTTATTAGTTAAATTGTACACAACAATTTTGTATTAGTTGTTTTAAACTATAACAACCAACTCATCGAGAAATCGTTTCAACAAAAAAAACTCGTCGATAAATTTTTGTCAAATCCAACTCAATTGGTTTGTTGCATGTAATTTTTTTTTGTTATAGCTGTATTTAGAGCAGCTCCAATGGAACACTTAATCTACAAAAGTTAGAGTGCAAGCTGGGATATTTAAGATTTTTGCTACAAAAAAATCTCTAACTTTATCAGACACTCCATAATGATGTGAAACATTTATTATAGAGACTCTAAAAAGAGAGACACTCTAAAACTAAAGTGTCTTTTCGAGACTCTGCAAGTGATGTTTTTAAATTTAAAGATCTTTATTAGAAAAAAAAAAAGGTTTAGAATGTCTCTATATTGCTACCTAAAAAAGATAAATTTCGTCGAAACATAACAGCTAATACTTTTAAGTTCGAGGAGCTACTCTTATTTTCTAATACTTGATATCGTATTACCAAACCTAAAACCTATTAAACTACTTTTATTTATGCTTTTAGTAATCCAAGTTTAATAAACCATAGATTTGTCCACCACTCTTCAGTGCAACGGTTGGACACCCTCTCTTAAGTTCACGAGGTCTTGGAATCGAGTCTTGGTGGAAGCAGTTTGCCGTAAAAGATTTATCTAATGTAATTTAGACTATAAATAATGTAATAATTTGTTGGCTTTTAGGCTTCTTTGTAGCCGGACGTTAAACTTCTTTGCTGTTGAGCTTTAGGCCTCTTTGATTCTTGGTTTAAATTAGGCGGTTATCGCGCTTATTACATCTTTACGATATATCAATGTCTTGTAAAGACTAACGTATATCGTAGTCGAATCTTTAAAAAAATTATCATAGATTTCATCTCGGTTGTGAACAGACCCAAAGCTTTGAGGTTTTAGAGTATATGCCATACCAACTAGCTATGAGTCGGTGGCTACTTGATTCCAATTCAACTTATAACATCTAGATTTTGTGAATAAATGGACAACCAAGCCAATAGTTACCCTGGTTGCTCAAAAACCACCTTGTCAAGAGTGTGAGACATTCTTATCGAGTGCGTAACGTGCACGTTGCGCAATTTATAACTTCTACGCTCTTTTTCCCCTCTCTCTCTCTCTCTCTTTCATTGTACTAAAATAAAATGTACTAAAAAAAGAAGTGTCTCTCTCTTACGTCATCATAAATAAGTGGGTTGACTGAAATCTCATTACTTTTTTCCTTTTTCTTCTCAAAAACCTAAAGATAATAAAAACCCACCCCATCTCGTTTGACCATTTTTTTTTCTTTCTTTTTTCGTTTCTTTCGTTTGCGTAATGGAGTAACCTTCTTCGTTGATCTTTGTCTCTCGCCGGAAATTAATTATTCTTCTCCGACTATCTTCAGCTCTTTTTATCACTTCCGGCGGGGAGTCTTATCTTCTAGATCGGTAAATATGTACTGTATTATTCTCTCTGAAAATCTTACCTTTTTTCTAGGGTTTATCATTTGTTTTTTTCACCTGTGTTAGGTGAAGATTCTGAAAAAGAGTTAGGGTTTTTAAGTTATCTTGCTTCTTCCTTTAACTGTTGTTGTTGTAATTTAAGTTTGATTTTATTTAGTAATGAAGAGATTGAGATCGTATGGTGATGATCTTGACTCTGTTGAGGAAAAAGGGGTTGGTAAAGATTGGGGAAGAAACTCTAGAGATCAAGATGTTGATCGACCATCTTCACATCGAAGATTTTACTCTAAAGGTAATGATAATGGAAGGAAAGGATTATCGTCTTCATCTTCTTATGATCGATCCTTAGACGATGAACGTGAGGTTTCGAGATCGTCTAGGAAAAGGGTCGATAATGATTCTGATAGTTACGGTCGTAGTAGAAAGAACTTTGATAGGTATAGAGACAGGGATATTAGTGATAGAAGGATTTCTTCCCCAAGGAATGCATATGGTGGAGGAGATCGGAATCATCGAGATAGTGTTCCTGGATATAGGCGTGATTATCCGAAAGGAATTAGATCAGAGAGAGACCGATCACGAAGGGAAGGGAGTGTTTCGTCTAGACGAGAGGAGAATGTTCTTTCATGGAGGAGATTAAGTGGAAGTAAAGATCTTGACGAGGATCAGAGATTTAGTTCAGATTTGAGTAGAGGAAATCGGGTTGTTAGTGAAGATAGAGTAAACCCAAAATCTCCACAAGGGTCGTCAAGAGATGTTGTTAAATCACCTCCATGGTCAAAAGACTCTAGCTGTGAGCAGTCTAAGAGTGTGGAAGTGAAGCGGAATGATGGGTTGCAAAGTAGCAGTGAAATGGAGGAAGGAGAACTGGAGCCTGAACCAGAAACAGAATCAAAAGAAAAACAAAACGAACTGGAGGAAAGACCTCAAACTGCAGTTGAGAAAAACTCTAGTAAGCAAGAGTTTGATTCGACGACCAACCAAATTGACCCAGAGATGAATTTGGAGAACGAGTCAAAGTCTTTTTCTAAAGAAAAGCCTGAGGTTGATATAGAAGGAGATGCTGATGGAAAGTTGGAGACTAGTGTGGCGAAGGAAAATATTGAGGCGGGAGATGGTGACAGTGAGTCTATCAATGGAAAGGGAGAGACTAAAGAAGAAGGAGAAGAAGCAGTAGATAAAGAAAGAAACGTCGAGGTAGATCATAAATGCTTACCACCTTCAACTGACCGTAAACCGGATGACCCTGGTAAGGAGGTAGAAAATGAGGGAGCAAGGGCAGATAGTTCGGGGTCTATGGAGGAAGTAGATAAAGAGGAGAAAGGTATAGATTGTGAAATCAAAGCAGAGGACATAGATTTGGATAATTCAAATATGGAAGTTGCTACGGAAAACAGAATAAATGATGTAACGTTGACCCTCATAGATGAGAAGGTAACTCTAAATACCAAAGACAAAGGTAAGAGTTTGGCGGTTTCTCCCCCAAGTGAAGCTAATTCACCAAAAAAAGGCCGATGGCTGGAAAGAGACTTGCTATCTTGCGGAGATGATGTTATGGAAGGTCCAAGCAGCCGGGGCTTTGAATTGTTCTTCAGTCCTGTTACAAGGACAGAGAGGACAAATAGTTTTAATAAACATAAAGATGAAAATCTCAAAATGGAGCCTCTTGAACTTTGTCTTGGCTTGCCTAATGTTTCATTAGGCCTTGCTTCCCACGATCCCATCCCTGCCCCCAGTTCTCCTAGTCATGCAAGAAGTGTTCAATCTATACCTAACACTCTTCGTTCAAATTCCGATGCTTTTACCACATCGATATCTATGTCTGGTTCTCAGACGTTTGTTCACAACCCAAGCTGCTCGCTTACACAAAATTCATTTGATAACAACACCAACTATGAGCAATCTGTTGGCAGCCATCCTATATTTCAAGGAGTAGATCAAGTGGCTAATGGGACATGGCCAGGACAGTCGTCATTTGAGCCCAAACGCAAGGAAGTTCCGTTGTATCAGAGAATATTGCTGAATGGGAATGGGTCTCATCACACATATCAGCCTTCACAAGGCAATCTGAATTCCCAGGCTTCACAGGGACAACCACATAAAGTGTCTGAAGGTGTTCCAGTTCGCCTGGATCGACAATCAAGTTTTACAAGACAACTGTCGTTACAGTCAAGGCACCTTGAACAAGTACGATCTCCTACCAATAGTATGGGTTCTCAGGAGACCAGATCAGAGTATAGTAAGGATAAAAAGCGCCTAATGAGAGAGAGAAGTAGTAGTTCGTTATTCAGGAGTAATAGTCAGAGGGAACTTGAGCAGCTTGTGATGGGTGGAGCTGGTTTTGTTGAGAAAATCGTAACCATGATAGTTTCAGAACCAATTCAGGTAATGGCTAGTAGAATTCAAGAGATGACAGATCAATCTTTAGCATACCTAAAGAAGAGCACACACGAAATGATAATTCATGAAGAAAAACGTGCACAGCTTAATCTTTTACAGAAAGCAGTGCAACACCGAACTGACTTTACGTTAGAGTCACTATTAAAGTCTCATCAGGTTCAGCTGGAGATATTGGCAGCTCTTAAAACTGGCATCCCCGATTTTCTTCAGCAATCTACTAACATCCCTTCTTCTGATTTAGCTGAAATCTTAATGAACACCAAGTGTCGCAATCCCGCTTGTCGGAGTCCAATACCCGTGGACGAGTGTGATTGCAAAGTTTGCTTGCAGAAAAATGGGTTTTGCAGTAACTGTATGTGCCTTCTCTGCTCAAAATTTGACATGGCATCTAATACTTGTAGTTGGGTTGGGTGTGATGTCTGCCTTCATTGGTGTCATGCCGATTGTGGGTTACGTCAATCTTTTATCAGAAATGGACGAAGTGTCACCGGGGGAAATGAGGCGACAGAGATGCAATTCCATTGTGTTGCGTGTGACCATCCTTCTGAAATGTTTGGCTTTGTTAAAGAAGTCATCCAAACATGCGCTAAGGAATGGAAAGCTGAAACTTTTTCTAAGGAACTAGAATATGTGAAGAGGATCTTTGCTGCGAGCAAAGATATGCGTGGGAGAACACTGCATGACATAGCTACTCACATGCTGCCGAGATTGGAAATGAAATCTAGTCTTCCTGAGGTTTATAATCTAGTTATGGGGTTCCTTGCTGGTAAGTTCTCTATTCTTTTCCTCATTTACTCTTAGTCCTTTTGCTGGTTTTTCATAAGATGCCCATTAGTCATATTTAGGTTCTTCGAATGGTTGATTCCCTGATTTCCTTTATGGTTATTTTACTAGTAGATTATATTTTATGTTTCCGATGCCTTAGAAAGAACACATTAACTAAAAGTGGAAAATGAAGAAATGATGTTGCTGTGTGTAATCATGATTTTACTTGATAAATCATATGTTATATTCCCGAGTCGCGACTGAATACGAAGAACACATAAACTAAGAGAGGAAAAAACAAAGAAATCGATGTCATAACTAGGCCACTTTGTGTTTAAGAATACCTAGCAATCCAAAAGACTGTCATTATTCAATATTCTTATGTTTGACTTGTCTCTTTTTATTGCAGAAAGTGATAAGATTCCTAATGGTTCGTCATTTTCCGCGAAGGAGTTACCTCGTAAATTTCCTGGAGAAGGGAGCACCAATGGGGGCATTGGTTTGGTCCAAGACACCAAGTGGTTGGCATCTGCTTCTACTGAAAAGGCTTCTCCTCGTGTTGAAGGTTCTCGGAAAAATCATCCCAGCTTGGACTGGGACCAGGTGGTGGCTAGACACCATCAGGAGTTGCAAATTAATGCAGAAAAAATGCCTCCTGTTGTAGATGAGCTGGAGAGCATCGTGAGAATTAAAAGAGCCGAGGCTAAAATGTTCCAAGAACGTGCAGATGATGCAAAACGAGAAGCTGAAGGCCTAAAACGTATAGCAGTTGCTAAGAATGAAAAGATTGAAGAAGAATACATGAAACGAATTACAAAGTTGCGTTTGGGTGAAGCTCAGGAAAGACGGAAACAAAAGCTTGAAGAACTTGAGGTTATAGAGAAATCCCACCAGGAATACTTCAGTATGAAGACAAGGATGGAAGCCGATATCAAAGATTTGTTGTTGAAAATGGAAGCTACATCAAGAAACTTCAATACATGAAGAACGAGTTGGTGTATTCAGAAAAAGAATCAGGTCAGGTAACTGGGGCTTGGCTTTTAAGATTATAATGTAGGTTAAATTGTTTGTTTAGTATCTTACCATACATAGTTAATCTTCGTTAGGGGCATTATAATGTTCTTCATGTACAAGTAGTCTATTAGGTTAGATATCCTTTTCTCATTTAGTAGGTCTCTTTTTAATTTTAGTTGATTTTCGCTTCTTTTGACTGTTTAAATGGAGCATGTACAGAGAGGCTCCATCTGTTGTTGCTACTTTCTACAGAAACAATTTGAATGAAAACATACTTTTCCTCTGTAACTCAATCCTTGGAATCTAGCTTCTCGATTGTGGCCAGATCTACCTAAAGTCGTCTTTAAGTTATTTCCGTTACTTGCAAAATTATTTGGCAAAATCTTAAACTTGGTGCATTGAAAGGGTTAGCACGGAAATGTTTTTGATTTTCATACTGCAATTTCTGAAGGATTAGCTCTCAAATGTTTCTCTTCTTGGTGCAAAGTCTGTTGCGTCAACTTTCACTTTATAAATGTGTATGATTTGATTTAAGCATGAGATATTTGATGAGTTTTAGCAAATTATAAACTGCATCTCCAACCCGATTTAATTCAGAATGTCAAAAGGTAACAATGCTTGATCTGTTTAAGGGTGTTACGTGCTATGGTCGGTTGACTTGGTTCAGCATCTGCCTAGGAATGAGATGACCTGAAGCTTTGTGCCTTATCAGAGACGACCCATTTGTTTCTGTGCTTCTGGTGGCTGGAGCCACACCATGGTCAGTGTAGACATGATCGAGTGCCGTATCCTGGCTGATATAGTTGGGATGGACGAGGCTTGTTTTTGGAAAAGTTCTTAGCATAGTATTTTTTGGGGATGGATCAAAATCGGAGAATTGATTGCAAGAGGAATTCAAAATATGAAAATTCCTTGAGGAAAAACAATTCCAACAAAGAAAACAAATTCTTGAATAGCTTACCGGCAACAATTTCACTGCCCTGTTTTTTTTGATGAAAAATTTCACTGCCCTGTTGAGTAAAATTAACTGTGTTTTCTTGAAATATTGCTATGACACCCCGAGATGACAATACCGGAATCTCATGTTAACAGTAAAGCTGGTAGGTAAATCTATAAGTTGTGTTACGGACTATGGCTGGAGCAGTTACCAAGTTAGTTTTTATCCTCTTTCTTTTTGGTTCAAGAAGTTGATTCTAACATCTTAAAATACGTTAATTAGGAATTCATTTCATGGTTACAACGTTAATTAGGAATTCATTTCATGGGTACAATGTTTTAGACCCAAAATCAAATGAGAAGATGAGTTAGCCCAATACATCCTCGGATACTGAGTCGATAGCTTAGCACAAACCCAATACATCCTCGAATACTGAGTCGATAACTTAGCACAAAATCTATCGAAATGTACATGGATTTGTAGCTCAATTAACAGGTACCAAGTTATAGTCCTCGAAAATGCAATAAAACTTCTCATTATTATTACAGGTGTAAATAATGTAAAGGTGGAATTTGTTAGAGGCTCAAGTGAGAAAAATGAAGGGACCAATATGAAATAATATTAAAATGAAGGGGCAAAAATCGTAATAGTGAGATATCGGGTCGCATAAAGAACGTTCTCTAAGAGACCCGGTGTTATCTCTCTAAAAATTTCAGTCATCAATTAGGGTTTTTTAAAGGCGAAGGTTAGATCTCTTGACCTTCATTCTCAAAATTACTCGTTTTGTTTCTGCAATTGCTTCCACTATATTTCTTAATCTATTGTTAGTATACTTCTAAGGATGAGTTTTTGTCTCATGAAACTCTATGGATTTTAGTATGGACCAAATCTAGGGTTTTTTTTGTACCCAAATAGTTCAGAAAGGTAGAAATAGATCTATAAGAAGGTATCGAATTTATATGTTACCCTGATTTAACTCATTTGGCTCGATTACTACTTCTAATGACTGATAACAAAGCTTCCAGCATGAATCTAAAATCTGTTCGAACAAAAACTATTTATGGGAGGAGATGGTTCAGCTCTTCAGTTTATACTGCAATTAAATTGTAGTTTGGGGTGTTTATTTCGGCCATGAACACTTAAACTCACAAATCAATTTAGGGTTCTTACCTGATCTTACTAAATATTATATTATCATTTTACATCATGAGATTTTTCTATAGGAATGGGCTCAAAGGGCAATGACCAGGATTTAGGAAGTAAGATACATCTCATGGATAGATTATGAGTGTATGATTTTGTTGAAATTTAATATGGGTCTTGGACTTTTGACTTCTTAAGAATTAGGATATAGTTGTCAAACTTCTACAGAGAAATATCTAACCTTGATATTCGTCGGTTTAAGGTCATGTATCTTGTTGCCAAACTTATTCATATTTGTCTCTCAGTCTCTCTAATTGACCTAGAAGACTGCAAAAGAAAGAGAGAATACTATACTTTTTTTTCGTGAAAAAAGCTTGTACTCTACCTCATTAAAAGTTCTGTAATAATTTGTCTTTAAGAGGGTCCTAGTGTCCCGAATAAAACACGTCCCTAGCCAACTTTTGGTAAGTCGTTGTGCAATATATTACTTTGGCAAAAGCAATTCATGGCACTGGAATGAATGTGATCCATTTATATGTCTCATAAGTCATAACAATGGGTTCCTTGCATATGTCTCTTCCCTATGGAACAATAGAATCTCAATTACTGAAATACCTGTAGCTAGATCACACGGAACAAAAATGTAATGTACGCCCTTGTTCTACTTACTGTACTGACCACTAACCTCTAAGAGGGGTAATGTCCTCTGGTTTCTGAAAAGTAGGAGTGTTATGTTGAATGGCATATCATATCCATTTACTAAGAGGTCTTGTTGATTCGGGAGACTAGCTATTTTTATGGCTTCCTCGTTTTTGGTAGATGTGTTATGTTGAATGACTAATGAAGATTGTAAAGAAATTTAGGACCTCATTGTAGTTTTGGTTGTCATGCTACTCTTTCTTCAACTTAATGTTTTGTTAATCTCAAGTTGAATGTGTCTTTCTATTTTAACGTAATAATCTCTAGAATTATCCATTCGTAGTTGCTAATTCTATAGTGTTACTGGATATTTCATTTTGTACAGGTCAAGCAATGACAGCATTCAAAATTGTGGGATCTCTTGTAGCAACCACAGCGCTTGCATTCGGATTGGATTATGTGATAGCTGACAAGAAGATATTTGGAGGTAATACATTGTGGAACATGCTGGTAGTATCATGTCGTTAGTATCATGCATATGAAGAAACTCACATCTTTTAACATGTAAATGCTGAAATAACAGGCACTACTCCATCGACTGTATCTAATAAGGAATGGTGGGAGGAAACTGATAAGAAGTTCCAGGCATGGCCACGAACAGCAGGTCCCCCGGTAGTGATGAACCCTATCAGTCGCCAAAATTTCATCGTCAAGACACGTATTGAGTAATGAAGGTGCTTGTTGTTTGCTTTTGAGTAGTAATCTGTTGTGTTTTTTGTGTTCGCTACAGTGTTTGATTTCATTATGGGAATTGAGGTTTGGTAAATAATATTCAGAAAAACCTAGTTGGCAACTGAAGTAATTCAACCTCTTGGGTATGCTCAAATATAGTTTGATATCATTGTTGTATTTACTGTTTAGATATGCTGAAATAATTCATCTATGAAGATACTGACACATGTTTGGGGTGCGAGAAAGGAATGCGATTACTACGTGATTCCTTGTGATTGCATAATTTACTGTTTGGCTGAGTTAGGTATGAGATTGAGCACTTGCAAGGAAGACCTTCCACACTAACATAACATCTTGTCTTACCTATTCACTAGGTTTTTTGGGTGGGTTTGGCGCCTACATTGTCCAGGTAGAGAGGCCTGGTTGCCTAGGGGCTAGGGTACGCTCATGCTTAGGAAAGATCCAGTACCATGAGGAATTGTGCCAGTCTGTGTTGTGCCTAAATCAAGCACAATATAGTTGGTATTTAGACAGGTGTTACATCACTAACCTGCCCGCCTGGAATTCTCCCTCTAAGGGAAAACCTTATTCGGCTGGAAATGCGATCCATAATGCATTATTGCGTACCAAACACCATTATAGAATCTTGATTCCTAGTCATCACATTCAGTTTTTGCGTTCAAAACATTGCTCCAAAAAATCTAGGTATTGAATTTTAGAATTAATATCGCCACAAACATAAACTCGGAATCATCAGCCGCCTCACTCTTTGAATCACCTGAAGCATATTCAGCTATTTCCCTTCTGCGTTCTTGCTATCTTTCTGGAAGTCTGGCATATAGAGAGCTAGTGATTGGAGCATCACGGGAAGGGGAGGTTCAGATGCTGCTTCGTACCTAAAGTCACTGGTACTGCTTCATTCGAAGAAGAACCTGTTTGTTCTTTGATTATCGAAGATTTATTCTCTCCCCTTCCATTACAATCCCACCACTCAGAACTGAAACGTTTTTTTTTTTATTTTATTAAAAGGGGATGTTCTCATTTTCACTACTACACCTAAATTTGAAGCTGGCTTCAGAATACCAGTTAATAGACTCTGACCCAAGCTCGCTTCTTTGCTGGACCTCTTTTCCGAGTCGTTGTAACAGGTTTAGCTGCTCGAGCCTTGGCATTTGCAGCAGGTTTTGCTGGTTCTTTCTTTGCCCCCCCTAATGTTCCAGCAGGTGTTGCTACTTCTAGCAAAAATTCTTCATCAATATCTTCATGCTCTTTCCTTTCTCATACCCTTATCATCACCCGATATCTCTGTGAGGGTCTTCATTTGTGCAGCTGCCTGCTTTCTTGCTTCATTCTTTTTAGCTTTTACTATGTCTGATTTGGGTTCAATTGTTACAAAACGACGAGAAGACTTAGTGTTAACTCGATTGAAATGCAATGAAGTGGAGAAAGATCACATTAAGATTTGCAAAATGTTAAAACTAAGGGATCAATAATGTGGAGTGAGTGTGGAGGGTTGCCTGAAGAGATTAAAACCATACATTCCAGTTCCCTTTCGAGGGCAGTAAGATATTTCAACCATAAGGCTTTTCTATCATTTTTCATAGGGTATTGGACACTCTCGATCGTATTCCTTCTTGTGTTTATCTTCTTGGGATCTAACCATGGTGAGGATTATTCTCATCTAATGCCTACTTTACTGCCTTCATAAAATGAAAAAGAAAAGAGGGACAAAAAAGTCATGGCCGCCCAAAGCATGAAACAAAGTCAAGACTGATATTTTGAAATCACGTGTAAGCCGATCAGCTCCCATTTCGACTCTCTACTTCATTCTTGTAATTGTCAAACTTATATTTCAAATATCGTGATAAATGAGAATAGCAGTCACACAGAATTCGGTCAAACATGGTCCAAAGTGGAAGTTGATCTAGCACCATTGATATGAAAATGACCTAAATTTATGTTAAGACTATATACTAATCTGAAATTACACAGCTCAATGTTCACTTAAAAACAGATCATTTCTTAATGGAGTTGCCATACGTTTACACCACTTTTACACTCCTCAGTTCCATAACAAACAGAAAAGAAAAAAAAAAAAATTCAAAACAAAGGTTTTCTTGTCAAATATGAACAAGAAATCCAACATTTCTTAGCTTTATTCCTCTTCAATTTTAACTTTACTGGCCACCAAAGCAGCAGCAGAAAATCTTCCAGAGTCTTCCCCATCCAACTGCTTCTACTAGTTGTTGTTGTTGTTGTACTTGTACTATTTCATGTTGCTGTTGTTCAATTGGACCCGAATGTTCTCGATTTTCTGCTAGGTCATGTTCAGGGTCTTCTGCTAGTCGTACATTATCAACAATCCGAGCTCCGTTTAATGGAGTCAGAGGAAGAGTAGTGGACCCAAATGCACCTTTTGCCTTGCATCTGATCATCAATTACACATAAAATTAACTTAAAGAAACTTTATGGGTTTGTATGAAAATTGAATCTTTATGTTCAGAAATCAAATGACTTTTACCTTTCAATAAGATCCATATTCTCATATGGGTGATACAAGATAATAACATAAGTGTGCTTTAGATATTGATTTCTCTGCAAAATTGTCATTTTATCAGAGATTTAAATCAGAGATCTAGTTTTGAGATTTTAGTGAATGAGAAGAACAGAGAAATGGTGGAGATTTTTTTATACCTTAATTCTTTTGATAAATTTGTAGTTTGAATTGATAGCCATGTCTAAATCAACAAATAGAATGCAAGTTTCCTTTTCCTATATAAAGTAAGTAAGAAGAATTAATGATTGAAAAGCAAGAAAACCCATGTTTTGAAATTGTAATTTTGATCAAGAAAAGCAAACCTCAAGATCAAGAGGACCTTCTTCAATTGCTCTTTTTCCTCTAACCTCCCATTCTTTAAGATATTGATCAGATTCTTCTACAGATTCCGCACTTCCAACTGCAATTATCAAAAACCCATATAAGATAAGATAAGATTAGAGAGAGAGAGAGAGAGAGAGAGAGAGAGAGAGAGAGAGAGAGAGAGAGAGAGAGAGTCTGAAGTGTGAATTACTTGTACTGAATCTCTCATAGAAGAAGACGTCAGTAGCCATATTGGTTCTATTCCAAGTCTTACTAATAATGAGTCCATGAAGATAGGGAGGTGGAGCCATTTCAGTTTCAGAGAGAGAGAAACAAGATGTTAATCTCTGTATTTCAAAACAGGGGAAACAGAGGAGGAAGAATGAGAGAGAGAAAGTTTAAGGAGAAGTGAGAAGAATTGTGTGAGATTCTATTTTCTGAGATCACTTGGGTGTGAGGAAGGCAAATATATAGGATTAAATATCAAGAAACCAAGAATCACACTCTTAAATCCTTGATTTTCTTTTTTCTGTTATAAACAGAAATTATGATTTTCAGTTGATTTGGCCGTTTTCTGTTATTCTAGTTTGTTAGAGAGAGAGAGAGAGGGAGTTTTATGTATTAATGCGCACATATCATCAACCAAAGTTCTAATCATGGATTTGTAGCTCATCTACTAGGTAATGTTTGGTCACATTGTAAAAAGAGTCTCATTTAGATTCAAAGGTATAATACACATTGGGATAGTATGCAACTTAACTTGGTCAGTATTTACACCCAAGTAAATATTTGGATGTAGGAAATCCAAGATTCCAAATATTCGATCGATAGTGACCTATACAGTATACAGTGACAAAAAGTCACCGTCATAAACAAAAAAATTTGTACCACTAATTCAACATGTGTCCGATATGTTAATAATAAAAATTTGGAAAACTCTAGAACTTTGATATTGCATCGGGTTAGCTTTATGGAAAGTTTGGAAAACCCAAAAACTTGATATTGTCTCGCTCAGTTTGAAATGCACAGTTCCAACCTCAATGCCTAAGAGTTTCGTTAGCTAACATTAATTTGTATTACAAGTGCTCAAAACGGGAAGGCATGTGTTTTTATTGATCTAAATGAACACAAGATTACAATTCAATCTAAACCATTAACCATCATCTCTCGTTCATTTCTTTTTGCTACATACTCTCTTTCTAAGAAAAGTCCCACATGGGAGAACGTGATCTAGTGACCAAGAATATAATGTCTTGGCCTCTCCGAAAATTTAACGCACACTCTCTCACTTTCTCTTAACCCGTCACTCATCATTAACTAACTATTATTATAGCTAACATGAAAAAAAACATATAAGAACTCAAATGTGAGAATACAAAATATAAGTGCAGCTTGGTCTTGTATAGTTCTCATCATCTCATGGCCTTTTTTTTTCTTCTTGTTCTTCTTTTGTTAGTTGTACTTTCTGTTTTTCATCTTCAACCAAGTATTTTTTGAGCTTTTCAACATCAGATAATTGAACAGGTTTCTTTATGAAATCTAGTGCACCTTCTTCTAGGCAACTGCTTAAGAATCAATCAAATTTACCCATATCAAAAAATGATTAAAATTAAAACTCAAATTGATTAAATGGGTAATCTTAATATATGATTTTGATTATTACCTGGTAATCCTTGAATTTTCAGCTATAGATGACATGATTACAACTGGTATGTGCTTCAGTGATGGAGATTCCTGTATTCATTTTAATAAGAAATCAAACAAAACCCCAAGAAGATGATAAAGAAAATTATTGAAACAGAACAATCTACTAATAAACTTTTGTACCTTAATTTTTTTAAGAAGATCAAAACCTGTAACTCCAGGCATGAAATAATCTGTAATTATCAAATCAACTTCATCTTTCTGTCAAAAGTAAAATGAGAATTAAAGATCAAGAAAAACAAAACCCAGAATCTGAATTTTAATGATTTTTCAAGATTGAAAAATTAAGGGTAAGAGGAAATTAAACCTGATTAGTATTTGATGAAACAGAAGATGGATTTGAGATCAATTTTTGTTCATTCTTTAACAAACCCAGATATTCAAGAGCCTTAGTTCCAGAATCAACAAAAGTAACTACAAACAAGAAGATGAATTGAGGATTAAATGAATAAAAAATCAAAGAAAATTTCTTTATTTCTGGGATCAAGATTATACCTTTATAAAATTTGGATATGACAAGAAGCAAGTGAACAAAAGTTCTGTTAGTAGGGCTATGATCTACTAGTAAGACATGGTATTTAATTTCTGTAGCCATTTCAGTTTTAGAGAGAGAGAAACGAGATGTTTAATCTCTTCACTCAAGAACAGGGGAAAATGAAATTGAGAAGAAGAAGAAGAAGAAGAAGAAGAAGAAGAAGAAGAAGAGGGGAAGCTTTGGTTTCTGTTGTCTTTACTTTTAGAGAGAGAGAAAACTAGATTTTATACTAATAAAAGTCCACTTAAGTTTTGTTTGGCGGTTAATTCGGTTACAGTTCTGAGAAAGACAAATGAGATTTGGGTGGTTCTATAAGCGCCACTAATTGTTACTGTTGGCGCTTCTTCACAAGCAAAATAAAAAATTCTTGTAGTCTTTAATCTTTATGTGGAACTGGGGTGCCAAAAGCAATTACACATGGCGTCTTTATAACTTGTATACTTCCAATGATGAGTTTTTGTCTCGTATTTCCATGTGGACTCCGTGTTTTTTTTTATTTGAGAATTCGACAACGATATACGTTCGTCGTTACAAGGCATTGATACATCATAGAGATGTAATAAGCACGATAACCGTCTAATTTAAATCGAGACTCGATCTCACGACCTCATGAGCTTAAGAGGGGTGTCCAACCGTTACACCAAAGGGTGGATTGTGGACTCCATGCTAGGAGATTGACATTGACCCCCTTTTCAACATAGCAAACTTCACAACATATGAAAATCAATTACCCCAGAGTCCACACACACAATACTACTACTACTAAAAGTTTCAAGCTCAGTTTCCTGCAAAAACAAAAAAAATTTGGGTTTGTAGTCTAAACAAACTTTTCTGATGTCTGCCTTCTTCTTGGCTGCCCCCAATCCCCTTATGTTCCAACTGACCAGGTTAGTTGACATAAGAAGAAAATTTTCTTTGACATATTTAGGAAATGTTGAACGACTATCTATTACAACCAACGTGCGTCTGTAATTGGAGTCAATAGGCCGAAGATAGTTAAGGACAATAAGACTTTCATTAGCCAAATCGCGGCCTGGTGTCTTTTTTGGTGGAAAGGAATAATTGCAGGTCAAGAGATACTAGGGTATATCCACGGACACTTGTATCAATCAAATGTTACGAAATTTATTAGTTATCATTTTATTGAGAGAGAGAGAATCTTATTAGTTATTATTTTTTTGTATTACTTTTTTTTTTGTTTCTAATAGTTATTATTTTATTAAAAGAGAGAGATTTTAATTTCAATACGAGAGATCTAGTATGCGGTACACGAAGAGAGGTAGGGGTTTTTGGTAACATTGAGCTTAACCGTTGAAGTTTTAAGCAAAATTTAAACACTAGTACTAAAAACTTAAAGCTCAGTTTCCTGCAAAAACAAAAATGTTGGGTTTGTAGTCTAAAAAACTTTTCTGATGGCTGCCTTCTTTTTGGCTGCCCCCAACCCCCATATGTTCCAGCTGACCCCATATGTTAGTTGCTCTTCCTGCCCTTTTGTTGTTGCTACCTTGACCAGTGGCCTTGGTCCTTCCTCTGGACACAAATTCTAAACGATCACAACTGTTGGCGGATGGTGAAATCGGTTTTTCTTGACGTCTTCTGGGATACAATACCAATCCATATTGCCATTACCCCCGAGTCCATACACAATACTACTACTGAAAAACTTCAAGCTTAGTTTCCTGCAAAAACAAAAAGTTCGCTTTGTAGTCTACACAAACTTTTCTGATGGCTGCCTTCTTCTTGGCATTTGAAGAAAATTTTCCTAAACTCGGCTCCCTAAGAGTCCATTTAAGCCTTCTTGCTTCCGTCTCTGCTTTGAAAACCGATCCTGCCCTTTTGTTGTTGCTACCCTTGACCAGTGGCCTTGGTCCTTCCTTTGGACACAAATTCTAAACGATTCGATCTATTGGGGAATGGTTTGGGGGATAGTGAAGTCGGTTTTTCTTGACTTCAGTCTGTAGGATTTAAATTCCTTCATTAATTTGGGTCCTCTAAATGTCATGAAAATGTCAAAAAGGAAATGGAAAGCAGGAAAGTCTGGTTTTATGCTTCATTAAATGCATACAAGATAACAACTCCCCCCCTCTCTCTCTTTACATTGGTGTCAAGATGACAAAACAGGAAAAAAGAATTATACCTTGTGTCTGGATCAAAAAAAGGAAATAGAAAACAGTAGCAATTAAAACATGCTATGTGAACCATTATTACAGACCATGATCTAGAAAAATGTGTTACTGCCTATCGATTGAAGATATTTCAACGAAGAGCTTCTTGCCTTTGAGCTTCTTCGATACGAAGAGCTTCTCGTCTTTGAGCTTCCTGTCTTTGTGTTTTTCGCTCTTTGCGAAGGATATCAATTTTGAAAAACTCCAACTGAGATGCATTAATAGGCTTCATGTAGTACTCTGCCCCTTCTTGCTTGAATCTAATAACAACCATACCATAGTCAATAATCAAATATCTTAAATAAGGGACAAGTCTCAAACTTAACAATGTATACCTTAGTTTCTTGCTTATTTGAAAATCAGGATCGACGACAGCGACATGTATGTACCCAGAAAATGGGATTTGCTGCAGGTTGACATGTCATGATGGTTTTAGAGAGAAAGAGAGAGAGAGAGAAACTAATAGGAGAGAATGTATAGTTATTACTAGGGTATATCCTGTGCCCTGGGGCATGGACACTTGTATCAATCAAATATTACGAAATTTATTAGTTATCATTTTATTGAGAGAGAGAGAATTTTATTAGTTATTATTTTTTTGTATTATTTTTTTTTTCTAATAGTTATTATTTTATTAAAAGAGAGAGATTTTAATTTCTTTTTTTAACCCTTGAAATTTATTTTGTTTCTTTTTTTTCTTAAGTTAGTTATTTTATTTATAAGAAGGAAACGATTATTGTTTTTTAAACAGGTAACTTTATTTCTACGAAAGACTATATTTTAAATTTTGAGAAGGGCTTCTAGACAATATCCTTTATTAAAAAAGGATGTCTGTCCCAGTCATCGTTTTCCCATCTGTTTTATATAATAGATTTATTACCTTTATCCATTTGAGAAGATCATAACAAGACATATCAGTCAAATGGAATTCTATAATTACTACAAGTCGTTCTTTTATCTGAAAACGATTAATAACAAAACAACTCATCATCAAATAATTGAACTAAAAGTTGAATTTCGAGAAGAAGATCCTCAATTACCAGAGGAGGTTGTCCTGACTGGTAGAGTTCTTTAATTGTATTAATGGCTGAAGTCCCACTGTCTTCGATAAACGTATTCACTACCGAAAGCAGAACTAAAATCACAGACAAGATTTTGCACATAAGTTAACTGAAATTAAATTGGAAAGTCATTATGATGTAGAAACGCAGCGGAATTAAAAGAGATGAATAATTAAATAAGAACGATGAAAATAAAGATCAAATAACTCTAAATAATAAACTTGATTAAAACTTCAATGGGGTTTTTCTCTCAATCTGTGAACAATAGACAAACTAGATATCCTTTTATAGGACTCTGGACTTTCCTAGATAGACTTGAATTAGACTTTCTAAATAATTAAATACTGCAACTGCCTAAATAACTTGGACTCAAATATGAACCTTTCCAATTATTGGAAATATTAAAATAGTAAAATTCCTAAACCCAAATTAATTAATAATCATACTAAAATAAGGACTTCCTAATTATACTCTCTCTGGCCGGTTGGACCATGACCGGGTCCGGTCATGGAAATAGTCTCCACGCCGGGTGCCCCTGCATCAGCATCCCCTTCCCTCAAGAGGTTCGTCCCGAACCGTTTGTGAAGAGAATGTAGTTCTTCCGATCCATCTTCAATTGGTAATAACGTCACAATCTTCTTCTTCCATGGAAATTCATAAACATTCAAACGACCACGGTAAGTGGCATCAACATCAGATTGCCATGGTCGTCCTAATATGATGTGGCATAAATCCATATCAGTGACATCACAATTAATTGTAGACACATAAGAAGAACCAATAGAAAGATTAATAGTACACATGTGATCAACCCGTGTAGTAGTTCCGGACTGAATCCAAGCGGTTTTATATGGGTTTGATTTAATCATTGTAGCAATACCCAAGAAATTAACCAGTTTTGTAGAAATTAAATTTTCTACACAACCATTGTCAATTACTATAGTACACACTTTATTCAGTACTGTACCCCGTGTAACGAACAAATTCTTTCGTTGAGATAAATTCCTTTTTAAAGGTGTGAAAAGAACTCTACGAGTGAGTAACATAACTCGATCACCGTTGTCTGGAATAGTATTAATTCGTTCCAATTGATCTTCATCTGAATCTGAATCTGAATCTGATTTCTTTTCGACAATATTTGCTTTACCGCGAGAGGGGCAAGCATTAGAATAGTGGCCTGTTTCAAAACAACGATAACACTTAACTGGTGGAGGTTTTTTATAAGGATTTTCAGCTACTGTTTTAGTACCCTCCTCCGGTTGTTTTTGTTGATCTAACTCATCCGGTAAAGTTCTTACCGATTGACTTCTAGTACTGTGTCCCCGAAAGATGGAACGAGAATCTGATTCAAAGGATCTAGCTACACTAATACATTCAGATACGGAATTGAAAGACCTTAAATTAACCAAATCCTTAATATCATTCCGAAGTCCGTCTTTGAATTTTTCCACTTTCATTGATTCTGAATCGGGAAGATTAAGCCTTGTTATTAAACGTTGGAATTCCGAAGCATATTCCTCAACAGAACGTCTTCCTTGACGACAACGCAAATAATCAACACATAATTGGTTCTCATAGTCCGGAGGGAGGAATCGGGAAAACATTAATGGTTTAAGCTCTAGCCAAGAAGAGATAGGAGGTAGTTGTGATAAACGGCGATTTTTGGATTCCTGTTTCCACCAAGTTAGAGCAGTTTTAGATAAATAACCAGTAACACAACGTACCTGTTCAGGGCCTTCCACTTGCATAACATCAAAGAAGATCTCGAGTCGTGAGACGTAGTCCAAGAAGTCTTCGATATTTATTGAACCATCATATGATGGTACTTCCATTCGAATACGATAAGATGAATTAGCATGGGTACAATCGGTTTCGGTTTGTTGATGGTGTTCGAGAATTGGTTTAGGGGTTTGAAACACACTCGGTTTACGTTGGGTTTGGTTGCTCGGACGGTGGAATGGTTCTCGGGTTTGGGTAAGGGTAAGGTTGGTTTCTCGGTTTTGGTTGATCGATTGGTATGGGTCTCGGGTTTGGGTGAGATTCAGGTTGGTCTCTCGGTTTTGGTTGAACGGTTGGTATGGTTCTCGGTTTAGATGAGTTGGGTGATGATCCGTTTGGAGATGATATGGAAGGGCTGACTCGGTAACTAGTGGTCGAGTGGTGTTTGGAAGTTCTCGTAGTTGATAGGGTTGGTTAGGTGGTGGTGTTGTGTCGCGAGTTTGGAGGTAATGGCGGTTGTCGGTTTGTTGATTTGGGGCGTAGTTATGTGGTTGGTGTAGAGGATGGGTATCGGTTCGGGTTAACGGGTTTTGGGTGTGAGGTTCGAAATACGTTGGTGAAGGACTGGAGGGACCGAGAGGTTGGGTTTGTTGTTGGATTCCACTGTTGGTGTGTTGGTTGTTGGTAGGGAAACGGTGTTCGGGTGATGTCGAATTGTGGTGATGTTCGGCTGGGATGTATGGTTCGGTTAGTGGACGGTTTTGGTTTATGGTAGGATTGGTGAAGGAGAATGGTGATGATTGAGGACTTGTATAGGATGGGTATGTATTTGGTTTTAGTGTAGGAGTCGTTGGGTTGTTTGTGATAAACGGTGGAGGTGTAATTGGGCAAGGATTGCTAATGGTGTGACCGAATAAGGGTATGTTGGTATCGGTAGGGAAGCTTATAGGTGAGAACCGGTTAGGGTTTGAGTTGGTTGTGAGGATTGGTGGTGTATTGGAACCGATAGATAACGGGTTTGTAGTGTGGGAAGATGGTTGATTGATACACATACCTTTAATTTGTTTTGAGAGATTGTTGAAGGAATCGGTGAGTTGATCGAAACGTTGATCGATTCGTTCGAATTTTTCTGTTGATTCCTTCTTGTACTCCATGAAACCTTCTTCCAACTTTTTACCTGCAGATAACCCTTCCTTAATATTGTCCCATTCAGATGAAAAGGTTGGTGTTTTCTCCTTAGTTGGTGTAGCCGAGATAGTAGTATTAACCATGATGATAAAAGTGATGAAAACCGGAAAGGAAAAAAAAATTTTTATGGCTCTAGATACCACTTGATGTAGAAACGCAGCGGAATTAAAAGAGATGAATAATTAAATAAGAACGATGAAAATAAAGACCAAATAACTCTAAATAATAAACTTGATTAAAACTTCAATGGGGTTTTTCTCTCAATCTGTGAACAATAGACAAACTAGATATCCTTTTATAGGACTCTGGACTTTCCTAGATAGACTTGAATTAGACTTTCTAAATAATTAAATACTGCAACTGCCTAAATAACTTGGACTCAAATATGAACCTTTCCAATTATTGGAAATATTAAAATAGTAAAATTCCTAAACCCAAATTAATTAATAATCATACTAAAATAAGGACTTCCTAATTATACTCTCTCTGGCCGGTTGGACCATGACCGGGTCCGGTCATGGAAATAGTCTCCACGCCGGGTGCCCCTGCATCACATTACCATATGAAAATTTCTTCTGGAAATAGGAAATGCCAGCATCAATCAATTCCTCTTCCATTGTTTGTTGTTCTTCAATGCGACCCCTTACAAAATCTAGTTGTTTCTATTTGGAATGTCTCAATGGGTTTCTGAAGGTAAAGAACTCCTTTTTGACATTTAATCAACCAAAAAAAAGTTAATTTTTTTTAAGAAGAATTAAAAAATGGGCAATCTTAATCTATAAACCAAATTGTTGTACCACCTTTCATATCTTATTGGATCATAAACTGAATCTATAACCATAATCTTAATGTATTTTGAACAAGGAATTTCCTGCATGTTGATTATTTCATTAGAATCTATACATTTCAAAGACAATTCAATTAAAAAACAGAGAAAGAAATTGATAGGAAAAGACGGGCTTACCCTAATCCTTCGGAGAAACTCGTAACAAGACATTTCAGGCAAACGAAATTCGGTAACCAAAAAAACATTTCATGTATCTACAAATGACAAAGAAAAACATTAAAAATAATTTAAGTCAAAAATCTTGAATTTTGTCAAAATGTATCAAGAAAATACATTTTATCAAAATGTATCAAGAAAATACATTTTATCAAAATGTATCAAAATGTATCGACTAAAAAATACTTCAAAGGATAAACTCGTAACAAGACATTTCAGGCAAACTAAATTCGGTAACCACAAAAAAAACATTTCATGTATCTACAAATGACAAAGAAAAACATTAAGAATAAGTTAAGCCAAAAATCTTGAATTTTATCCAAATGTATCAAGAAAATACATTTTATCAAAATGTATCGACTAAAAAATACTTCAAAGGATAAACTCGTAACAAGACATTTCAGGCAAACTAAATTCGATAACCACAAAAAACATTTCATGTATCTACAAATGACAAAGAAAAACATTAAGAATAAGTTAAGCCAAAAATCTTGAATTTTATCAAAATGTATTAAGAAAATACATTTTATCAAAATGTATGACTAAAAAATACTTCAAAGGATTTCTTTGGTTGAACTTTTTGGTATATTAGATTAGATGGATGAAGTCCCGATGTCTTCAACAAACGTATTCACAACTACAAACAGAAATAAAATTAGAGATAAGATTTTGCACTTAATAAAGAAACTGAAATTAAGTTGGAAATACGTTACCGTGTGAAAATTTCTTGAGAAAAAACGAAATCCCTATATTAATCAATTCCCGGTCTGAACTTATTATCATAATAATTGAATTGATTTCTTGTGATGTTTGTTGCTCTTCAACGCGACCTCTTACAAATTGTTCCTTATGGATTTGTAGTTGGATTGTCTCAATGGGTTTATGAAGGTAGACAACTCCTTCGCTATGACATCTAACCAACAAAAAAAACAAAATTTAAAAAGAAAAAAAGAAACAGAAGTATCAATCTACGAATCAAAAATAATTAAACCTTTCATGTCTGGATTCATCATAAACAGAATCAACCACCATAATATGTATGTAATTTGCTCGAGGAATTTCTTGCGTTTTGGTGATTATAATCTATACATTTCAGAACACAATTCAATTACTTAGAAAGAGAAACAAATTGATAGGAAAAATTGGGTTTACCTTTATCCTTCTAATAGATTGGATAGGCCAGCGCTTTGGGGAAAGCTAAATAGTTTCCGGGGTGTGAAGACTTGGTCAAACATTGGTCAATTTTGTTTGACAATTTTATTTAAGGGGAAAGCAAAATAGCTTCTCCACCTCAGCTCTCTCTCTCTTCTCCGATTAGGTCGCCGGCCGGAAAATTTTCCGGCCGACGACATGAATTTTTTTTTCACACCCTCTCTCTCTCTAGAAACTCCGGCGAAGTTCCGGTCTGTTGAAGAACAGACCGGAACTGGTCTGTTCTTCAACAGACCGATCTCTCTAAAACTCTCTAGAGGGATGATTACTAGAATTAGAGCTGGTGGTGTTTTTGTTGTTTCTAATCCCCCAATCTTCACAAAAAGAAATCTACCAACAAGACTTCCACAGCACAAGGTAATACTACTACTACTAGTTGTGTAACATCACCACAACACTATCCTCCTTGTGGTATTGGTATTACTACTACTAGTACTACTTGTGTAACATCACCACAATATCTAATTGATAGTAGTAATCACTATGATGATTGGTTAGAATTTAAGATACTAAATAGACTTCCTGTTAAGCCCCTTGCCCGTTTCAAGACTGTTAAGTCCCCTCTCGTCTATTTATGGTTGTTCCTCAACGACCCCCACCGGATAAGTCAATAGAAGATGCCAAATACTTTAACTTTTGGCCATATAAGGAGTTACACATTACAGCTGATTTCTTGTTTGAAGAAGACAATACAAAACTAAAACTAATTGTTGACACAATAAGAGAGGTAGACTCGTCATCTTACAATGCCATTTCAAAATCTGTAAACGGCCTAACATGCCTCATTGACTCATACAGGGAACATGCTGCTCGTATATGCAATATCAGTACTGGACAAGTATCTCCTTGGTTTGAAGCATCCTCGATAGCCCTGGGAAAAGAATACATAGGTCTCCCAAACCATTACGCATTTGGTTTTGATCCTGCCACTAATGAACACAAATTAGTATGTGTCTTGAGGATAAAGTCAGATTTTCCTAACTTCGAATATAATCTCTGTGGGGTTTTGACCATTGGGCGCCAATCTAGTAATAGATGGAGAAAGATCGAAGAGGTCCCACCATGTTTACTGAATGATGATTATGTTTATGTGAACGGTGTTATTTACTGGCTCAACTGTTATCTTGATCATTGTGATTTGTGAGTGGATGAGTTTATACCACCCTGTATACTTGGTGGCGTTTGATGTAGGAAGTGAGAATTTTAGAACAATCACAATTCCTGATTTCATCATTGACCCCCCTCGGGTTCACGGCAACCGTTTACCTTTCAAAGAGATTGCTCAGTTATTTGAAGCGGATAGGAATTTAGCTATGATAGTTAAACTGAACAATTGTATGTTCAACATGTATATGTACGAAGATGGTGATTACAAAGACAAGGATGAGAAGATCAACGGAACGCCTACTAGTTCTTCTCTTCAGAAAGGAAGATGGGAAAAAGTAAGTTCTATCGATTTGCCTTTTGATATGAAGAACAGTCGTACGGTCAAGTTTCATACTTTCATAGGGTCAGATGATAAGATTCTCGTAACATCATCTATTTGGCATCCGAAGTGTCCGGGTTGGGAGAAGAATGAACGTCTGGTTATTTATTGTTACAATTGGAAGAAGGATACTTGGACAGAGGTTGATGTAAGTGGAATCCCATCCTCAGTTCCAAAACTATTCCCTAGTAGCTTTTCTACTACTTTCTCCCAGAGTCTTTTGTCCCTTAATGCTCTTTGACTGCCATCCTAGTAGAAGAATCAACTTCACTTTTATCTTTATTTGTTTTCTTTTTAATTTATGTTTGCATTCCTTCTCATATAACTTAGGCACTTATAAGAAAAGAATTTGAATAAATGGGATATGTTTATATACTCCTCCAGTAGGTTTACCACATTGTTAGTAAGTATTGTTCATCGAAAATGATGTGGAAGTTGATTTAGCACCATTGATGTCAAAATTCTCTAAGCTTATGTTAAGATTATATAATAATTTGTTTGCAAAAGGTCCTAGTGTCCAAAGTAAAACATGTCGGTAGCCAACTTTTATAGTCGTTGTGCAATATAATACTTTAGAGACATAATCTCAATTACTGAAACACCTATAGCTAGATTACTCGGGACAAAAGTTGTAATAACTACTAACCTTTAATAGGGCTAATGACTCCCTGAAACGTAAATTATGATTTTTTTTTCGCTGAAACGTCAATTACATATCATATCGTTCTACTAATTAAGAAGTCTTGTCCATCTGGGGTGCCTAGCTGTATTGTTATGACTCCCTCGCTAAATGTAGATGTATTAGTTTGACTGGCAAATGAAGATTGTAAAGAAACTTTGGAGCTCATTGTAGTTTTGGTTTTCATGCTACTCTTTCTTATTTTAAAGCATAATAATCACTAGAGTTATCCATTAGTAGTTGCTAATTCTATAGTATTAACAGGCACTACTCCGACGACTGCAGCTAATAAGGAATGGTGGAAGGAAACTGACAAGAAGTTCCAGGCATGTCCAAGAACAGCAGGTCCCCCAGTTGTGTTCAGTCGCCAAAATTTCATCGTCAAGACCCGTGTTGAGTAATGAAGGTGATTGTTGTTTGCCCTTGAGTAGTAATCTGTTGCGTTTTTTTGTGTTGGCTACAGTTTTTTATTTCATTATGGGAACTGAAGTAATTCAACCTCTTGGATGTTCTCATATACAGTTTTTCATGGATTCTGTTGTCTATTTCACTTGCAAACATTTCATTGTTGTATTTACGGTTAAATGTTGTAATACGAAGACACTGACTAGTGTTTGGCTTGCGAGAACGAAATGCGATTACTATGTGATTCCTTTTAATGGCATACTTGACAGTTTCACTTAGTTAGGTATGAGGTTGGTATAGATTGATTCTGTCTTTAAATTATTTGATTTACGATTCTAAAGGAAAATGAATCACAAATTGATGAAAAATGGAAATCTCATGTGCAAGGCACACATAGCTTTAGAAACTACCAGACTCTCTCATCCTCAGCCGAAACCCAAATGTATCTGTTTTGCCTAGTCCCAGAGAAAATCCTCTCTAGGATCACTGAGAAGGTTTTTTTTTATAACTATCACTGAGAAGGTTGCCATTATCTTGAATCCCAACCCTTGAAATCTTGTCAAAAATCCAAGCTCCATGATAACTTCCCTTCAGAGCAGTCGATAACTGATTTGTGATTCGACAAAGACAGGTTATAAAGAACCCGGAATCGACCTCCAAGGCCTATTCGTACACCAAACACTTCCTTAAAGAGGTTGCTATTTTCATCACCCAATCAAAGAGAGCAGGTTCTTCTAAAGATGTCTATCTTGCTAATAGATCTTTTTCCGAACCCATGAGACATAAGTGAGAACATTGGCTACCCACCCACCCCATTTTCATCATATTTTTTTAGCAATAACAATCCTAAAAAACGCCTCTGTGTCGATACTAAAACACGCCTCCTCTATCTTGATATTAATATTCCGTTATTTCATTTGTAGCATTTGTAATAGGATACAAGTGATGCTAGAAAAGACCAAAAGTCAAAATATACCTTGACCTAAACGAAATCAATGGTTCTTAATTTTTACCCATCAACTCTCTCTCTCTCTCTCTCTTGATGAATTTTTCTATCATTTTCCATAAACATGATAGAAAAAGAAAAGGAAAAGAGGGGAAAACGTCATGGCCGCTCGAAACATGAAACTTCCATTTGGAGTCTCTACTTCATTCTCGTAATTGTCAAACTTATCTTTCAAAAATATTGATAAATGAATAATGAGCTCATCGAATTTGATCAAACAAGGGTCAAAGTGGAGGTTGATCTAGCAAAATTGATACAATTTTCACCTAAAAAGAGATCATTTCTTAATGGAGTTCCCATATGTTCACACCATTTTTACACTCAGTTCAATAACAAAAAAAAAAAGAAGAAAAAAAAAATTCAACCAGAGGTTTTCTTGTTAACCCAAACCAGATACTAAGATTCATTTCTTAGTTTTATTCCTCTTCAATTTTAACTTTACCGGCCACTAAAGCAGCAACAGAAAATATTCCAGAGTCTTCTCCATCCAACTTCTTCTCGTTGTTGTAGTTCATCGTCATCATAATCATCATCTTCATCATCATCATCATCATCGTCGTCGTCATCATCGTCATCATCATCATTATCATCTACTTCATGTGGGTGTACTACTACTATTTCATGTTGCAGTTCATGTGGTTGTGGTAGGTCTTGTATTTCTGGTGGTATTTCTACAGTCACTGGATCCAGAAGATCAGTAATAGACTCAAGCTCACCTTTATCATTGCATCTGATCGTCAAATTACACATAAAATTAACTTAAAAGAATCATGGGTTTGTATCAAAATTGAATCTTATCTTCAGAAATCAAATGACTTTTACCTTTGAATAGGAACCAAATTCTCGCATGGGTAATGAAAGATAACAACATATATGTGCTTTAGATATTGATTTCTCTGCAAAGTTGTCCATTCATTAAAATTAAAGATCTAAATTTTGAGATTTTAAAGAATGAGAAGAACAGAGAAATGGTGAAGATTTTAGTTATACCTTAATTTTTTTCATTAAATTTGAAGTTTGAATTGATAGACATGCCTAAATCAACAAATGGAATGCAAGTTTCCTTTTCCTATATAAAGTAAGTAAGAAGAATTAATGATTGAAAAGCAACAGAACCCATGTTTTGAAATTGTAATTTTGATCAAGAAAAGCAAACCTCAAGATCATGAGAACCTTCTTTGATTGCTCTTTTTCCTCTAATCTCCCATTCTTTAAGATATTGATCAGATTCTGCAATTACCAAGAACCCATATAAGATAAGATTAGAGAGAGAGAGAGAGAGAGAGAGAGAGAGAGAGAGAGAGAGAGAGAGAGAGAGAGAGAGAGAGAGAGAGAGAGAGAGAGAGAGAGAGAGAGAGAGAGAGAGAGAGAGAGAGAGAGAGAGAGAGAGAGAGAGAGAGAGAGAGAATTACTTGAAATGAATCTATCACAGGAGAAGCTTTTAGTAGCCATATCAGGTGAAGGCATTTCAGTTTCAGAGAGAGAAACAAGATGTTAATCTCTGTATTTCAAAACAGGGGAAACAGAGGAGGAAGAATGAGAGAGAGAAAGTTTAAGGAGAAGTGAGAAGAGTTGTGTGATTCTGTTTTGTGAGAGATCAGTTTGGGTGTGAGAAAGGCAAATATATAGCTTTAAATATCAAGAATCACAATCTTAAATACCATTGATATTTTTTCTTCTGTTATAAACAGAATTTGTGAATTTCAGTTGATTTGGCCGTTTTCTGTTATTCAAGTTTGTTAGAGGGAGAGAGAGAGAGGTGTGCTATTTGTGTTAAGTACTGTTTGGTTAGAGTTTCATGTCTTTATTGGAATGATTACCACACCAATTAACAATTTGTAGATTAAGACACATAACAAACCATACGTCAAAATAATCAAGTGGATTTTTGTGTACAAATTGCATCTCCCGATGAAAATCACTTTGGTTGATTGGCCATATTTGATATCTCCACTAGGGGAGCCTATGCTCGAATTTTACATATAAATAGTTTGATTACGATCACAAAAATTATGAGCCACAAATACTTCAAAATTCCTTGGTGGACTAGCAAGCATCTTTAACATCGTCTTGCAACTTAAGGTATGGCTACTAATTTTTCTTTTGTAGCACAAAGTTAGTATATAATCTTTCATCTAAAAAAAGAGAATTGGACTACAATTTTTAAACATTAGGACGGTTTACAACTTAAGTTAACTTAATTTTGTGGTCATTATTTACACCCAGGTATTTATTTGTAGGTAGATAATAAATTAATCGATTGATAGCGACATATACAATGATAAGAACATCACCATGGACAAATTTCTTTGTAATCACTAGTACCTGTCCTTATAAACATGTGTAAAGAAATTGTTCTAACTAAAATTTAACTAGAAAACTTTGTCCGTCTCATTTTAAGTTTACCAAAATTCTATTTATACGGTCGGAAAGTGCGGTTATGTCTCGCTGGTTGAAATGCACAATCCCAAAGTTAATGCCTAAGAATTCCGCAACCTAACATTATTCTGCTATTACAAGCGCTCAAAGTCATATGTTTTTACAAAAATGATAGAAACCCCCCTATGTGTTCGCGTTGCTTGCGCGGTGAATTAGACAAGGGACAATTTAGTCTTTTCTCACGTGCAAGAAGACTAAAATACTCCATGTCTTATTAAGGACGCTCACCAAGAGACTCATCGAGGAGGTGCTTGTATCAACTTTGGTGTTTTTATTGATCTTTTTGCGCACAAGGTTACAACTCAATCTAAGCCATTGCTCATCATTTCATTCATTTTGTTCTCCTACCACAAAAAAACTGAAACAATACTTTTTCTCTGTAGGAAAAGTTCTACATGGGAGAAAAGTGATCTAGTAAAGAAAAATATAATGTCTAGGCCCTCTTCACTTATTTTGTTATGACTTCGATGGACACAAATTTGACATGAAATTTTAAGTAATATTAAACATACTTGAAATTAATATTTTTTTTTTATCACAGACAGTTCAAAGAGAGAGAGAGAGAGAGAGAGAGAGAGAGAGAGAGAGAGAGAGAGAGAGGTATTGAAATGTTAAAACTCTGGGTGAATTCGTGAAGAATTGGTGCTGAAATATTTGGTGAAAAAGTTGAGAGATAGAAGAAACAGTTTAGTAAGGAAAATATGATAAATAGAGAAAAATGGTTGTTGAGAAAGAGATTCCTTAGGGGAGGTGTGTAACAACTTTCCTTTATTTAAAGAAAAATTGGAAAATTTGTTCACGAGAGTGAAAGTTTATGGGAAATCGTTTCTCTTTTGCTCGGGAAAATACCCAATCAAACACACACCTAGAAGTCACTTAAGTTCTGTTTAGCGGTTAATTCGGTTACAATGAGGGGAAGCAAAATTCTGAGCGCCTTTATGTGTAAGTGGGGCGCCAAAAGCAACTATTAAGGGGTAAATTGAAAAACCTCTTTAATCTAATCCGTGTAGAACAAAAGTGGGCAATGGGATTTAATCTAATCCGAGTAGAACAAGGGAAGTGGGCAGTGGGTTTCCTGTTAATCTAATCCGAGTAGAAAACGGATTGAAAAATCCTCGGAAAATAAAAGTATAAAACCCCCCACCCAAGTCCTCCAATACCCAGAGCTTGGAGCCTGAATTTGCTTACTTGTTCATAGACAGATAGAAGTGATTCTTTTTCTCTCTCTCTCTCTGTGAAAAATTATCTCTCTAAAACTCTCTAGGGTTGATTACTAGGATGAGAGCTGGTGGTGCTGTTTTTAATCCCCCCATGTTCAAAAAAAAGAAATCTAAACAAGGTATTACTACTACTAGTAGTAGTACTTCTGTAACATCACCACCACATTATCCAATTGGTAGTAGTATTGATGATGATTGTTTAGAATTTGAGATACTAAACAGACTTCCGGTTAAGTCCCTTGCCCGTTTCAAGACTGTTTGTAAAAGATGGTGTTACTTAATCCAAAAAGATCAACAATTCATTGATTTACATCTCGCCCGTTTTAAAACACGCCTCCCCTCTCGTCTATTTATTGTTGTTCCTCAACCACCCCCACCGAGGAAGTTGATAGAAGATCCTGATTACGTCGAGTTTTGGCCATATAAGGAGTTTCACATTACAGCTGACATCTTGTTTGAAGAAGAAAATACAAAACTGAAGTTAGTTGTTGACACAATAAGGGAGGTAGACTCGTCATCTTACAATGTCATTTCAAAACCTGTAAACGGCCTAATAAGCCTCATTGAGTCATACGACGAACATGTTGCTCGTATATACAGTACCAGTACTGGACAAGTATCTCCTTGGTTTCAAGCATCCTCAATAGCCGTGGGAGAAGAACATGTCGCTCTCCCAAACCGTTACGCATTTGGTTTTGATCCTGCCACTAATGAACACAAATTGGTATGTGTCTTGACTATACGGTCAGATGATCGCGTCTTCAAATATTTTCTCGGTGGGGTTTTGACCATTGGGCGCCAATGTAATAATAATATATGGAGAAGGATCAAAGAGTTCGTCCCATATTCATTAAATGATGATTATGTTTATGTGAATGGTGTTATTTACTAGTCCAATAGTTCTCTTGATATTTGGGCATCGAGAAGTGGTTACCGTCCTGTATACTTGGTGGCATTTGATGTAGGAAATGAGAAGTTTAGAACAATCACAATCCCTGATTACATCCTTGATCACCCTCGAGTTTCCGGCCGCTTCAAAAAAATTGCTCAGTTATTTGAAGTAGATGGGAATTTAGCTATGGTAGTGAAACTTAACGATTGTATGTTCAATATGTATATATACGAAGATGCTGATTACAAGGACAAAGATGAGAAGATCAATGGAACGTCTACTAGTGCTTCTCCTAAGAACGGAAGATGGAGTGAAGCAATTCGTATCACCTTGCCTTTCTATATGAGGTACAGTTGTACGGTCAAGTTTCATACTTTCATAGGGTCGGATGATAAGATTCTCGTAACATCATCTATTTGGGATCTGGAGAGGCGGGGTTGGGAGAAGAAGGAATGTTTGTCTATTTCTTGTTACAATTGGAAGAAGGATACTTGGACAAAGGTTGATGTAAGTGGAGTTCCATCCTCAGTTCCACAACTATGCCCTAGTAGCTTTTCTACTACTTTATCCGAAAGTCTTTTGTCCCTTAACAATCACAATGCTCTTTGACGCCACCCTAGCAGAGGAATCAACTTCACTCTACCTAGAAACGTTTTTTTAGATTATGTTTGCATTTCGTTTCATGTAACTTAGGTACTTTATTTGCCTCCTTTTTAAGTTATGTTTGCAGTCCCTCTCATTTAACTTGGATCTTATAATTTGAATAAATGGGATCTGTGTTCATACTCTTGGAATAGCTTTAGCACATTGCTAGTGAGTCTTAATTGTTAACCGAAAATGATGTGGGAGCCGAATGTCAGAGTCGACAACAATCCGAATTGGTCTTCTCCTTTATTGACTTAATTTTCGTTCTTCTGTTAGGCAGTCATGCTATTAAGCTATACCATGATGTTTTATTGACTAAATTTTGGAATAAAAACATAGATTACACGATATTTTAATCAGTTATCTCTTCATCTTTGTAGGGGGCACAAAGGTTGTATTCCACATTATGGGATGTGTCTATAACAATTGAATCATCAGGGGAGCCTATCGTCATCTGATATTTGCTGAGTATTTACTGTTATACCATAAGCAAAGATGCAAATCTATTGGCCAACTCAAAGAACTGGATGAAATCCAACTCTAACTTGCTACCCAATCTTTTGGATAACAACAATGGAGATTGATGCTATTTTCATCACGAGTATTGTACCCTCATGGTTCAGATACGACTCTGAATAATGAAGGCCAGTCCAAGAACTCTGAATCTAAATGAGTACCCCTCATTCGACGGCCTATTTTTATGGTGCGAGCAAAGACGTTGTGAACTCATTGAGCTTGTATTTGGAAGTACCTTCCTTGGCCTTAAAAACCATAGGGCAGCATCTAGTTTGAGAGGCAGGTCCAGCAAGCACTACTCACTCAAAATATTCCAGGCTTAAGCGGTGCATTACAACAGGCCCGGCTGGACCCACCCGAACTCAAATATCGATTTCATCAGGCGGTCAAACACAATTCACCTCTAGGCTTAGAATGCCCATGGGTCACAGCGGCCTTTATTCGCACTGGTGTAAACAACACCTACCTGAAGGGAAATGAAAACAAAAACATAGAACTAAACACAAATCCGAATGACAATTTACTCGGACATAATATAATTCCATTGAAAAAACACAATGATAATTTATTTCTCTCGATGACTAAACTCCCAGCCATATTACTCCCACAAAAACGAAGTAAAGAAAATGAACAAGATAAATAACATATACCACATTCAAACAAACATTATTCATTTCTTTCTGAGGCATCTTTGACCGATGTATAAGAAGAACATTTGTGCCTGAACTCTGTCTCAGATCTTCTTCTTTTAAATGCTATCAAAGTTGATGGGGTCTCGCAGGAACCTCTCCATCTGTCTTGCCCTTGTTCTAATTGACATATCAAATACCTTTTGACGGAATTCCACCACTAATCCACCAAGAATACTTGGATCAATCTGAACATTATTTCAAGTAGTTGCCGCTAGTTATTTACAAATACAAAGGGTGTTGAATTCAATAAACCAAAGCCTTAAGAATACAAAATGTACCTTCTGTTCAAACTTAACCTTCTTCCCATGTCCGATGATTTCCTGCAGTGTCTCCTTCAGTTGCTGCTCCTCATCTGGTGGGAGGGGCTGGCAGAAAGAGGAATATGACATAAGAAATTTATGGCTTAAACTATTTAGGTGTCGAACATAATGGTCCGTCCCCCAATATAAAAGAAAACTGGTGATGGTTAAATGCAGTAACACAGATTATAGTTTTGGTTACTTCAATCCTCTACCCACAAGAAAAAAAAAATACCATCTTTAAACAAATAATAAAAAGGTGATATTAACCGGCCAAAACAATATGAGGAAATGAACTTTGGGTTGATACTAATTGATAGGAAGATGGACGATATAAATATATGCTAAAATTATTTTGTTTCTTTATTTCTTAAATTAGTTATTTTATTTCTAAGAAGGATACGGTTATTATTTTTTAAATACGTAACTTTATCTCTACGAAGGACTATATTTTAAATTTGAGTTAATTCCTATTTGGCCCCCTACTTTATGACCAACTTCCTTTATGACCCCCTTTTTTCCGTAAATTCAAATATGACCCCCTTTTGTTAACACCATCAGCTAACTTTAGTGGTTAACTTTTTTGTTTTCGTTATTGCCCTTGTTATAAAAGAGATTTGGAAATTCAAATTTGGCCCCCTTTTTGATATGGGTCAATTCTAAAAAAAATCAATCATTTTAGACAAAGTTAAGGGGCCAAAATGAAATTTGATCTACAAACACTTAAGATACCTCATCTTTCCCTTTCTCTCATCCACATCACCAAAATCAGACACCTCATCATCTTCTCCGTTTAAGGTCGTCGTCCGACCAAATTTTCCGGCGACCTTCAAAACTAAAAAAAATTAGCTTTCTCTCTCTTGTTCTTCCATCACTCTCTTTCATATTTCTCTCTCTCTTCTTTTTTCTCTCTCCCTCTCTCTCTCTCATCATCATCATCATCATCATCGTCAGCTGCATGTACTTCTAATGGTTGGTGAAAAGATACTCAATCATTGACCGACGGGTCATCTGTTGGCTCCATCAGTTGTCACGACAACTCATATTTTCCAGCTGGTATTAAACTAGATGAAAATAACTATTCATTATGACATCAAATTATTGAGATGAAAGTTGTTGAAAAGAAAAAACATGGTTATTTGACAGGTGCTTATCATCAACCGGAAAGAACATCATCGGAATTTCCAGCAGGTACATCTAGTGTTACGGCTTTAGCTACTTCAGGTATATCACGCGATCTTGTAATAGATCGTGGATAATTGTCACTGGTGCTACTGACCATATGACATTTATCTTTGAAAGTCTACATTCCACCAAACCATCTAGCCAAATCCATATTATTACTGTTACTGGAAAAACTTCTCTTATACTTGGAGTTGGAGAAGGGTCTCAAACAAAAAATACATATAGCTAATTATGTATCTATGTATAGTATAAATTTCTTCATAATATCAATTAGTATCAATTAATATCAATTAGTATATAATATCTTTATAATATATAATATCAATTAATACCTCTAACTTGAGGGGTAGTATCAATTAGTATCAATTAATACCTCCAACTTGAGGGGTAATATCAATAAATTTATTTGGTGGAATCAGATCTTCTCAGATTGAGCTGAAATTTACAGAGTCTCAATTAGTATCAATTAGTATATAATATCTTTATAAGTAGAGTATAAAATAGTATAAATTTTCGTAGTTTCCATTCTTTTATATTTTTTTTTATAAATACCCATTGTAACACAACTCTTAATCTATCAATGAAATATAATTTTATTTCAGACATTAAATTGTACAAAAGTTTAATAATCAAAGAGTTGTTTTCTCGTCAACCCAAATCAGATACTATCGTAAGAAATAAAAGAGTTTAATTATCAGATACTATCAAAGAGTTTAATAATCAAAGAGTTTAATTATCAGGTTATTTACCTGTTGGTGGCCGAATTTGACATGCCAACAACAGGGATTGATTGGACCACTATCGTAAGAAATAAACCAACGCTCAATAACGTTTACATTGTCTTAACCTCGTCTTTGCGAAATTAAAACTATGATATTCAGTTTAGCTTATTGGGTTTTATTTTATTTTATTTTTTCTTACCTGCAGATTAAAATAGATTGGCGTTTACGATACTATCGATCCTCATCTGACTAAAGAAGCAATGTCTGATTTACTCGAAAGAATTATAGAAGATCAACAATTACTAAACACTACACAGAGTGTATGAGGATATGTTGTTCATATTTGATAATGATCAGTTTAGTTAGCAATGGAGGGAAAAAATACATTTGATTAAAAACGATTGTATTGTACCTTCTTCATTCGTACTCCTCCTTTCATCAGAGAGCCTAATTCTTGTTCCCAATTTACTAGAGCCTCAATTGCACATTCGTAACGACAGACAAGACTCACTGAAATTTAATAAAATGTTACTCGAATGAGATAACAGAGTTACTTACATATATATACTAGGGTAGGGCACAAACACTTAAATCAATCAAATGTTACGAAATTAGTTATTATTTTATTGAGAGAGAGAGAGATTTTTATTAGTTATTATTTTTTTGTATTATTTTTTTTGTTTCTTTTCTCTTAAATGAGTTATTATTTTATTGAGAGAGAGATTTTAATTTCTTTTTTTAACCCTTAAAATTTATTTTGTTTCTTTTTTTCGTATATGCCCTAGGCCATGGACAGTTGTATCAATTAAATGTGACGAAATTTTATTGTTATATTCTCGATACCCTCATTTTTTTGTATTATTTTTTTTTTGTTTCCTTTTCCTTAAATTAGTTATTATTTTATTGAGAGAGAGAGAGATTTTAATTTCTTTTTTTAACTCTTGAAATTTATTTTGTTTCTTTATTTCTTAAATTAGTTATTTTATTTCTAAGAAGGATACGGTTATTATTTTTTAAATACGTAACTTTATCTCTACGAAGGACTATATTTTAAATTTGAGTTAATTCCTATTTGGCCCCCTACTTTATGACCAACTTCCTTTATGACCCCCTTTTTTCCGTAAATTCAAATATGACCCCCTTTTGTTAACACCATCAGCTAACTTTAGTGGTTAACTTTTTTGTTTTCGTTATTGCCCTTGTTATAAAAGAGATTTGGAAATTCAAATTTGGCCCCCTTTTTGATATGGGTCAATTCTAAAAAAAATCAATCATTTTAGATAAAGTTAAGGGGCCAAAATGAAATTTGATCTACAAACACTTAAGATACCTCATCTTTCCCTTTCTCTCATCCACATCACCAAAATCAGACACCTCATCATCTTCTCCGTTTAAGGTCGCCGTCCGACCAAATTTTCCGGCGACCTTCAAAACTAAAAAAAATTAGCTTTCTCTCTCTTGTTCTTCCATCACTCTCTTTCATATTTCTCTCTCTCTCTTCTTTTTTCTCTCTCTCCCTCTCTCTCTCATCATCATCATCATCATCATCATCGTCAGCTGCATGTACTTCTACTATATCATGTGGTTGTGGTGAGTCTTCTGGTGGTATTTCAACAGATACTGGAGTCACAAAATCAGTAATAGACTCAATGGCACCTTTATCATTGCATCTGCTCATCCATTAAACATAAAATTAACTTAAAAGAATCATGGGTTTGTTTGAAAATTGAATCTTTATATTCAGAAATCAAAGATCAAATGACTTTTACCTTTCAAATGGAACCGAATTCTTATATGGGTAATGCAAGTTAGTAACATATATGTGCTTTAGATATTGATTTCTCTGCAAAAGTTTCAATTTATCAAAATTAGAGATTTAATTTTGAGATTTTAAAGAATGAGAAGAACAGAGAAATGGTGAAGATTTTATTATACCTTAATTCTTTCATTAAACTTGAAGTTTGAATTGATAGACATGCCTAAATCAATAAATAGAATGCAAGTTTCCTTTTCCTGTATAAAGTAAGAAGAATTAATGATTGAAAAGAAACAGAATCCATGTTTTGAAATTGTAATTTTGATCAAGAAAAGCAAACCTCAAGATCAAGAGGACCTTCTTTGATTGCTCTTTTTCCTCATGGGAGGTGTGTAACAACTTTCCCTTATTTAGAGAAAAATTGGAAAATTTGATCACGTGAGTGAAAGTTTAAGGAAACCGTTTCTCTTTTCCCTGGGAAAATACCCAATCAAACACACCCTAGAAGTCACTTAAGTTCTGTTTGGCGGTTAATTCGGTTACAATGAGGGGAAGCAAAATTCTGAGCGCCTTTCTGTGTAAGTGGGGCGCCTAAAGCAACTACAAGTATCGCCTTTAAAACTTTGTATGAAATTTCAGTCGCATAGATAGAGTTGGCGAATAAGGTTTGACAGATCTGGGCCTTCGGTGCGAGATCTACTAAAGACGTGTAATAAATCTGAGCCGTTGGTGATGAACGACCCCGATTGAATGAAACCCCACACTTTAAACCTAAACCTTGAAACAAAACCTATTTCATCCCTCAGCTAAAGAGATTTCCATCTTCGATATCACCAGCGCCGAACCAAGTCTCTGAACAAGAGAGGTTTGTTTCTGTTTCATCTTTCTTCCTTGAAATTTAATATTTAGGGTTTTCTTCAAGATTATTGATTACTGAAATCTAATATGGATGAATATTTTGTTTCTGTTTTTTTTTTCTTTCTGAAATATGATAATGGGTTTTTGTTTGTGATTAATTTTCCTAAACCTTAATAATGACTTATAGGTTTAGATTTTGTTCATATTTGTACGAAATGAATGAAATTTATATATAGGATTTAAAACAAATTAGGGTTTCACGGACCTCACTTTGCATCCGGCATTCATATATGCCCTACTTGTTCATCCTTCATTAGATCTCTTATCTGATGATCACGTACACAATACTTATTAGGGTTTCTCAGACCTCATTTTGCAGTAGTTATCCATATTCATTTTCTGTATTGTTTTGACAAAAACCAGATAACTTAACTCAAGTATGGCTGAGAGAGGTGGAGATCGTGGAGGTTTTGGTCGTGGATTTGGCCGTGGAGGAGACAGAGGAAGAGGAGACAGAGGTCGTGGAGACCGTCGAGGAGGACGTCGTGGTGGTGGCCGTCGTGAGGAAGAAGAGAAATGGGTACCTGTCACCAAGCTTGGACGTCTCGTGAAAGAAGGTAAGATCAGAAGCTTGGAGCAGATCTACCTTCACTCCCTAGCAGTGAAGGAACATCAAATCATTGACACCTTGTTAGGACCTCAACTCAAAGATGAGGTTATGAAGATCATGCCTGTTCAAAAACAGACCCGTGCTGGACAGAGAACCAGGTTCAAGGCCTTTGTTGTCGTTGGTGACACCAATGGCCATGTTGGGTTGGGTGTGAAGTGCAGCAAAGAAGTGGCTACCGCTATTCGTGGCGCCATTATTCTTGCTAAGCTTTCTGTGATTCCTGTGAGAAGGGGTTATTGGGGTAACAAGATCGGAAAGCCTCACACTGTTCCCTGCAAGGTAACTGGGAAATGTGGTTCTGTCACTGTACGAATGGTTCCTGCACCTCGTGGAGCTGGTATTGTCGCAGCTAGGGTTCCCAAGAAGGTTTTGCAGTTCGCTGGTATTGACGATGTTTTCACCTCTTCTCGTGGATCCACCAAAACTCTCGGCAACTTCGTTAAGGTATATTTTCTTAAGCTGATAAATTTTTTTCAAATTGCAATTTTTTTGTTTAGATCTGTATAGATTCTTATTGATTAAATATTGGTTCTTTATTTAACGTTATTCAGTTATTTGGTGTGCTAAAACTAGAGTTTTTCATTATCTTGAAATTGTTTGTATGCCATTAATCCATTTTGTGGAAAAGTGAATAATTCATCTAATTCATCTGTGTTTGAAGCATATTGTCTTAGATATGAGTACCTTATGCATATTATAAAGTGTTTAATGTGCTTATTTGATGTCATGAATTTGGTTCTGTTTCGGCATTTTTCTTTGGTATAGATTATGTATTCTTCATATTTCTACTTTCTTCTGTACTTGTGAATTATTTGGCTAACCAATGAACATTTTATTGGGAAATCAAACTTTTGAACAATTATGTGGAGTAATATTGTCTTGCATTGTCCCACTGTGGTGTAGTTATGCCTGGAGTCTAGTATTATGAGTACCAACAATGGGTTTGGACTCAGTAATTATTTTCTATTTTCTCAATGGTCGATGAATAGGAAATTCATTTTTATGCATAACCTGTATATGTTTTTTGCATGTTGTGTTAATTCTTTGCTTGAGTGTTAATCACGTTCACTTGAACACTTGAACCTTATGCTCATGCCGCTTTCATAATTAGTTGAAAACTTGAACCTTATAGTCATGCTTACTTAAAATACTTGGACTAGAGAGACCTAGCATTGTGTAATCCAGCATGCAGAAGTAGGTCCCTCAACTGTTTTCAGTAAAACACATTCTGTGAAGTTCGTTCTGGAATATTTCACGTGTTCCAACTGGCTCTTATAATTGTGTGAAGTTAGTGTCTTTGTGAATAATCATGATATCGTACGATAATAATCTGATGCTTTTGTTACTTTTGTTGTGCAGGCCACATTTGACTGCCTCCAAAAAACTTATGGGTTCCTGACACCTGATTTCTGGAGAGAGACTCGCTACACAAGATCTCCATTCCAAGAATTCACAGACCTTTTGGCGAAGCCAACTAAAGCTCTCATTCTCGAAGATGTGGAGAAAGTAGATGCATAATTTTCTCAGTTTGATCCAGGTAGAGTTTTAAAGTTGCTTAATCCGAGTGAGAACTAGTTCCTTCTTGTTTTAGTTTGTTTTGGTTTTTGACATTTTGAGCATAAGAATATGTAGTTAAGTCCAAGGGTGAATCCTTTGAAACATGAGTTAGTTAAGTTTATCAATGTACTTGCGTCTTTTCATCGACAGTATTGATTTAATCTCTAGTTTCACCAGTTTTGAAATTGTCTGTTTATGAGATTGATATTTCATTATAACTACTGAAATTGTGTTTAAAATTATCTGCATGCCTTGTGCAAGTAATTGGTCAAGGTAATCAAACTTCAAAGCTAACTGGTTTACCTTGTTCAGATTAAGGGTGTGATGTGAATTCTGAGTCCTGATTTGAATGCTTGTAACATGTTGACTTGAAGTTCTTTCAGACATCCAGGAGTAACACTTCTTTGCTTCGTAGACTTATTTAGAGTCACATTTTACCACTTACCACATCAAGTCAACATGTTACAAGCATTCAAATCAACATCTCTTAAAAGTTCGAGATTTAGAGTCAGAAGTGTTTTGGGTGTGCTCGAAGAGCCTTCAGAAATAAAATCCCGTGCCCATAGACTTGGATATCTAAAGCGTTGACAATATCGATAACTCTAAAGTTTGGAGTGTCACAACAAACCTACGTGCAAATGCAAAGACACTGTAGTTTTATACCTACGAAATTTATGAACATTGATTTATGAAATCGATTGATCTAGCATTCAAATATGAAGGTGTAACTTCGATGTGAAATTCTATAAAATTGGAGATCTAAATACACTTTTTATATAAAAAAACGAACAGGTTTTCTTATAGATATCTTCTAGAAAAAAAACGATTTTGTATTACATTACATCAAATCATATGACAGAAAATACTAGTACAATAGAATTGAATATGCTACTAGAACTTATAAATGTTTTTTTTTTTTGGGATACAAGAAAGCTTCAAATAGTTAATCATCTCATACAACAATAATTTAGTAGTCTCAACAACAAAAAAAGAAAAGATTCCCCCCAAACCAGATTTTTAGGAAGTGTGAGGAAAGAAGGTGCTTATAATACTTATCGGGGGCGCCTCCACCAAATACCACCATAAGCTCCTCTCTTGAGTAAAATGGATCCAGGACCAAAATGGTTCCCCTTATGCGGTTCGGTTCTAGGAACAACGCTAGCTTTCAGGGCATTTATCTCTTCCCGCAATATTTATTTTCTGATTTCTTTTCGCTCTCTCTCTCTCTTCCTTCGACCGTTCGCGCCGCGGTATATCTTTCTCCCCCTTCCCCTTCCCCTCTCTCTCTCTATACTCTCTCTCTCACTGTAAAACCCTAACCTTTCCTTTCTACCATTTCTCTTACAATGTGAACTTTACTCTTTATATCTTACTGAATCTTATGTTTACCCAAGGAAAAACTAGTTAAAATTCTTTCTGTTTTGTTCATTGTTTTGATTTTCTTGGAAATCTAGGTCTGAAGTTTATTCTGATTAGTTTGCATATGTTAATATGTTGCTTAATAAGTTTATAGTTTTGTCAGTGGATTGTGAATTTTAACTTAATTCAAGTGTTTAGTAGTAGTGTTTTATAATTTTGATGTAGTAATTTAGAAAAGTTAGGTTTACTCGATTATTGCAAAGAGTGAGTTAGGGTTATCTCACTTAGGTCTTATGTGTGGTTTAAGTAGTTCTGTTTGTAGGGGGTCTTTAGGATTTGCTTCATATGATTTTCGGTGTAATTTATGGATGAGGACACACCAATTTTCATTGTACAAATAATTGCCAGATCTTTAGAAGACCCATTAAATCGATTACAAGTAAACTCATTCTTTAATTTTTATCGTCTATTTGGTATGAGAGTTTAGTTTTGACTTTTCTTTTAAGGGTAATCTTGATTCTTGTACTCAGCAAAACTGTGTTCTGAAGTCATATCATTTGGGTCGCTACCGCATTGTGTGTGATATCCTGAAAGTTTGTATGGTTAGATATTCGAGTTGCTTTTGAGACAAGAGATTAGGGGAAAGTGTTTAGCTTTTGTTGGTTGATTGTGTTAAGTTGCTATTTTGTTTGATGGGCAGGTTCATTTATAAATTCTATCGCGGAAAGTGCAACAAACAATATTGAAATTTGAAGCAATGATGAAGTCTGCGGTATGTAATTTGCTTGCTTCATCGGCTCCTATTCATTATAATACCCTAAAAAACCATCGCAAATTACCCCTCCATTTATTACAATCACATCCAACTCAATTTAGAAAACTTTGTTCACACACTCAGAAGCACAATATACACACGAAAGATGCTTTGGTCGGGGAACAGTACTCTCCTCCTTGGTTCAGGTAGCCTTCATTTTATCTTTGATATATATCTTCTTTCTATCAAAGGAAATCATATACTCACATTGTGCTAATTTATCATATCATGGTCATTGTATCCTCAGTATTGCTCCAATGATGGACTGTACGGATAACCATTACAGAACTCTTGCTAGGCTGATTACAAAGCATGCGTGGCTTTATACAGAGATGATTGCTGCAGAAACTATTGTTTATCAAGAACACAATTTGGTAAGTGTTGGATATTTCTTTTTATCTATTTTAGGATCACAAATGATTTATCTTCTTTTCTTTCTCTTTTTCTTTGGGAATGTTGCTGAAAATGAATCTTTGTCTGTCTGCTATGGTACACTCTTTGTACACCAAATAATTTTGTCGTGGAGAAATGAGCTCTTGTAGCTTTTTAGTTTTAATTGTGACATGGTCCCAATTGATATCAGGATGCGAGGGAAGGTTCATAATAAGGAAAGGGAAAGAGAAGTGTTAATACTATTTCAATTGAATGATGTCAGTGCACTGAAGCTGACAACAAGTTAATTGTTACTAGTACTTTGTGTTAGTTTTTTTATGCCATTCTGTTACTGCTTACAGTAGCAGCGGTACACGATGTTTTCCTGGAAAGCACTAAAGCCTAAGTACTAATTATATCTGTTCGAGTATAAAGTAGCAATGCATGAAATATTATTTATGAAACTGAGTGTAGTCGCAAGGACCCGATACTCGCTGTTTTTACTGTAGTGGAACGTAACTGAGGTCTAGACCGAAGTGAAAAAAGAACAGCATTTGTCTTTAGCTTCATAGGTCTGGTGTTAGGTTCAATATGTACCTCTTGATGGAGATTTTCCATTTTTTCCTCTCCAATCTCTATAAGTGAAGCTATTTAAGCCTCAAAGTAAATCATGCAGACTGACACGGGTTCAAAACATAACAAGGTAACCCACTCGATTGCTTTACAAGTTCCATAGATGAGTGTCCAACTAGTGTCAAATAAATCAAGTGATGGTCATCTTCATGCAATACCTAAAAGTTTGGTAGTTGTACAATTTGGAGAGCGAAATGTGTTTTACTAGACTAGTTTTCCTTGGTGTCAGAGTCCTGCTGTTTTGTCTGCTACTCTGCTTCTCTATTTCTATCATTAAATGCTATAATTTCTAAAGTGATTTCATTGTACTCTTGCCAAAACGCGTTGGCTAGATTTTGAACAAATTGTCATAGTCTCTTATGTTGTTGCATTGTTCAGGACAGATTCTTAGCATTTTCTCCAGATCAGCACCCTATCGTGCTTCAAATTGGTGGAAACAATTTAGAAAACCTGGCAAAAGCAACCAGACTAGCGAATGCCTATGGTTACGATGAGATCAATCTAAAGTTTGTTCCTGTATTATCTTTTGTCAAGTTCTGTGTTTCATGTCTTCTTTTGTTTCTCATCACGATGTTTGTCCTTGTGGTTGATGTGCTAGCTGCGGATGTCCTAGTCCGAAAGTGGCTGGTCATGGGTGCTTTGGTGCTAGTCTTATGCTTAACCCAAAGGTCCAGATTTCATGAAGTGTTTCATGTGTTCCGATAACTTATATTTTTCTTAATGTAGCCTGATAATGATATCTTGGTTTTCATAAGGAAAGTTTGTTGGAGAGGCCATGTCAGTGATTGCTGCCAATTGTAACGTTCCTGTCAGTGTAAAATGCCGAATTGGTGTCGACGATCATGATTCATATGATGAACTCTGTAAGGCTCTTTCCCTTCGAATAAATTTTACATCTTCCTGAAGTATTCTCATCATGGCACTTTACTTTTTTGTTATCAAGGCCCATGATAAATAATGAGTGAGGTACAGATCGTAATTCGTATAATGCTATTTCAACAATATTTATACTGACTTACTAAATATCATGAACGTTATGTGATTATATATATATATATATATATATATATATATATATATATATATATAGGTAATGAATGATAATGTCAGTCAAAATGTAACTAATTCAGAGAATGAGTCTGAAGATCATAGTTAATGTAATGTTCTCGTGGCTGTTCCATCCGACTTCCACTTTCGTTTCAAAAGATATGCATGGCATCCTAGCAAAATGCTAGGTTATACAAATTTCACATTATGAGAAATTGAAACTTGAATTGAATCTACTTAATTCGATACGTAATATTCTTGTTACGCATTGACACCCATATTTCCTTTTACATCATTACGTAGTGCTCAACAACTGATATTGTTAACTTCTCTTTTGCTTATTATGTCCTTCCTATCATTTCCTCTTGCACACAGGTGATTTTATTTATACAGTTGCTTCTCAGTCACCCGCCAGACATTTTATAATCCATTCACGAAAAGCAATGCTTAATGGCATCAGTCCCGCCGACAACAGGAAAATTCCTCCGTTGAAGTACGCTACCTGCTCTTCCTTGTCTTTCTGCCAAAATAGCACTAAAGTAGTTACACTATGTAGTTGGCCTCGGTCTTGGTCCAATCGAAGACCGAGACCGAGACGAGTTCGACCGGACCGAAACAAGACCGAGACGGATTGAGAAACTCGGCCGAGACAACGTAAAACATAAACTCGGCCGAGACAACATAAAACATAAACATAGCTGATAAGTACTAAGTATTAGTAAGTAATAAGCTTAATTACCTAACTCTTCATTACCTCATAATTCTCTAGACTTTAAACATAAAACGACTTCAATCATTCATAATAAACGAAGTCTTATCATAATAAAAATACTGTATTTTAATCTACTAAAATTTTCGAAGTTTCTATAGAATTTCGAAGTTTGTAGAAGGCAAAAGACCTAAAATATCTATATAATAATATTGCTACTTATCTTAGGTTGATTGGGAATATAATAAATAGTTAAGAAGGTGATAAATAAATGTATACAATTAGAATTTAAAGTTTCCAAAAAAAGTTCCAAGAAATTAAAAGATGTTGTCTTGTTCTCGGTCTGTCTCGGCCGAGACACCGAGATTCTCGGCCAAACCCTAACTCGGTGTCTCGGAAGAGAGCCGAAACCGAGTCGAGACCCGAGATTCCGCCAAGATGGCCGAGACCAACTACATGGCTATTACAGTTTAATATTGCAATTAGCAATATCGACGCAAGGGTTTTACTTAGAAAAAAGGAGCGATACAGGATGCTGCGTTTCCGTGGTTTTTGTTTCCTAGCTGCATCCCTTTTAATCCTCATTTAGAAATTTTGTTTCTAGAGTGATTAAATTTAATTTTCAAGTATGAACTTCAACTGGAACTGGCATTAGTCAAATTCCTCTGTCCAGTTAAGCGATAGACATGTTTATTTAAATACCTCGAGCACTGAAAGAAAAAAAAAATTTCGATCTATGTCAAAGTAGTTGTTTCTCCTTGGATAACAAAAAGCAGATTTTAGAGCTTCTTACAAGCTGATAGTGATTCTCCCTTTTCAACCACTACGTTACTAGCATTAGCTGCAACATCATCACCAGTCATAATGTTGTATCTTCCTTGCTGCAACCACCAGATTGTGTATATTTACTACAGTTTATATGAGTATGCAGATATGAGTACTTTTTTGGACTTCTGCGCGATTTTCCAGACTTGCGTTTCACAATTAACGGAGGGATAACTTGCATCGATGAGGTAATCCTAGAAAAACGATTGTTAATTTGTGCTGACGTGGTTGGCTCTCGAGATTGAACGCATACAGTAGAACTCGTCTATGACTTGTATCTCTATCCTAGTAGCTGGAAATGAGTTTCAGGCAAAGCACTTACTGTTATTACTCTTACTCCAAGGAATAGTAGCTTATCACATACTCGTCCTTGCACTGTTATTAGTTTTGAGTGGTACTGCCGATCTGATCCCTTTGTTTCATTATTCAACCCTTCACTAATCATTCTAAAATTGACTGCTCATAATAGAGGTGACCTGCTCTGCTTCTCGTATTCGTAACACAGCTCATGTGAATAGTTATTAAAAAAACAACAGACATATCTCTCATCTCTTTGAAGATAGCACCAATTTTATACTGAAAAGGTATTTTCCATCACAGTCAGGTATAATCTACTAATAGGACAAAAGACATTATAATTCAGCAAATAAAACAGCTGGCTATACTGCAGAGTGCAGACATTATCTGCCATCTCAACGTGGACCAAGATTTCACGCTTTGCATGTCATCCCGAAGTCTTGACTATTCACCAACTATTTGTATTCTTTGAGATAATTTGTTTCTTCCTTCCTTGAGCTATTACTCTTGTGAAAGATCGAAATCTATGACATATATTGGTCAATAATTCGACAGATATCAATGGGTACAACTAGCCTTGTTGTTTTCATATACTCTCTCTCTCTCCTTATTGTCTGGGAAGGTCATCTCAATTCTCACAATCTTTTATGCTTTTATGCAACCAGCTCGCTTTTAACCTAAACTTTCATCGACTAAATGGTAACAAATGGAAGCAAGCCTTGGGGCCTTAACTCCTACTTTGCATGATATACTGAAGGGGATGAATTTCTTGGTTCAATGTGCTCTTGTATTCCAAATGTAAAGAATAATGAAGTTCAGTTTAAAATGATTTTCTTTCCCAATTTATGTAATAGGTCAACGCAGCACTAAAACTAGGAGCTCATGGTGTGATGATCGGACGAGCTGCATACGGGAAGTATGAAAATCACCTCAAATAGAAATTTTCACATTTGCTTGGTTGCTTGCTTTGTAATTAGCATGTCGTGTTACTTTTGCAACTCTTAGATGAACAGTATATAGATTGTAGATAAACGAATTCCATGTATTTACTTCTCTTGTAATATGACCCAGGAGTAAAATACGTAACTAACTGATATTGATAGATCCCCCTAAGACAATGGTGTTACTGGACTACAAACAGCGCTTATGTTTTTCGAAAAATCAGTGTTGTACAAGATGGTCGTAAGACTGTATGGAAGAAATCATTAGGCTGTAAAATTTGTAACTAAATATGTATCTGGTTTGAGCATGCACATTTCCCTTGGTTTATCTCTACATTGATTTATAACAGCTAACAGCCAGTAAAATAATTCTGGCCTGAATCAAAGATTCAGTATTAGGAGTCTGGCAACCGCTAAAAAGTTTTAGTACCACTACTATTAAGTTGTTTTTCTTTTGTATCTCCTGATTTTGTTTCTACTTCTCTTCTTTGTTTTGATTCACAATGTGAATAACTGATGACACAAAAAATATTGGCAGCTCATGGCCTACCTTGGCGAACGTTGACAGTGCAGTATATGGTCTACCTAGTAGTGGTCTTTCACGCCGTCAGGTTCTCTACCTTGTTCAATTTCAAAGGAATACCTATTTTAAGTTATTCTTTGCTCGTTTCCTTAGACTGTGCAGTATTGTGCAGATCCTCGAACAGTATCAGGTCTATGCTGATTCTGTTCTTGAAAACCCTGGACCTAATACACCACCTCTTCGTCAATTGGTCAAGGTAAGTGAGGATTGTTTCAGCTTGTAATCTAATCCTTCCGGAGTATGAACTTAGTTGTTCTTATACATCTTGTGTTTTCTCTATCCGAGAGAGCATGTCCCAGAAAAATGTCTTTTCATTGTATTTGTTTCCCCATTTCAATACAAAAGCTATGATAGAAAGTGGGATTTCTGGTCTGACAAGACACTGTAACTAATAATGCTGTCTTGTTCTGCTGCAGCCTTTATATGGCCTATTCTTTGCGGAACCTGGAAATGCTCGATGGAAACGTAAGTCTGATACTGCTGTGCGAGATTGCAAGGCAAGTAAATAAATGTTAACTGCTGCGTTTAAAACATCAAGGAAAAGTAAACGAGGGTTAACTAGATAGGATCGAACAGTTAGAAGAGATTTGGATATTATTCTTTTAGAGAACCCTATAGAGATGGCCATCGGGTGATTCAAGTTGAATGATTTACCCACCATCTAAATTGTTATTATAAAAACCGTACCTCTTAAAAAACTTGGTGATTTTTTATGAAACTTGAAGGAGTTGGAAGTCTTAGAATTGGGTGATTTTGAATAGGAATATAATGTTTTCCAACCGTATATCCGGGAACGTAAAAATATATTCTTTCTATATGTTCAATGTTTTAAAACTCAGTAGATGTGTATGCCTTGAGGTGTGCTTAAAAATGATTCTGTCTGTTTTTGCATCAAGTCGTCTGCATCTATACACAAGAAATAAAATGTAGAAGCATTGATTAAATTTATGCAACACAAAAAGTAACTATGCTTATATTTCTTGTCTGTTAAACACTTGAGTCTCAATAGTAAATGGAAACATACTATATTATGTTATCTTTTTATATAGATTTGGTAAAACTTTTTTTTCTTCTAAAATTAGTGTAAACCTTTTACTGTTTTACTCATCAAGGTATATCAAGGCGGCGCTCCACATTTTCAAAGTAAATTGTCTTGATGCGTAAAAGTGTTTCTTTCAACACTGCATATGTTTATGCGTGGCGCCTCATATTTTCAGAGTAAACCTCTTTGGGGCGAAAATACAATTTTTTATATTGTATATGTCTTTGTGCTGCAAGCCCACTTTGCTGAAACTCTATTGTTCACTAAAATACTTCACAGGCCACTTAAATTCTATTCCTGAGATATTAAATATGATTCCGTCACTCTTTGTGTGGCAATGACTTCCCGCTATAGAAGAAAAATAACCTCACAGATAGCATATACGATTTTGAAAGTAGTTCAAATCTGTTACAGTACTTACTCTTTAAGTTCTAACTTTGAATTGTTTGAAGTTGAACTTTGCTTTACTTTTATCTCTTGAATTTTGTAGACCATGAAGTCCTTTTTTGAGGAAATCCTAACCGAAATTCCGGATTTTGTATTGGACTCGCTGCCAACGACACCTCTATCCTCCGAAGAAGCTAATATTTTTGCCGATGTAGATGACTTACTGCCTCCTCCACATAATTCAACTAAAGAAGAACTGATATTATGTGCTTAATATATCTATTTATGTTGTACACTATTCAGATCTGTGATTCGTTTATTTGAGCAATCTTTTAGGGTGAAAAGATTGCACATTCCTAGATGTAAGTTACTATAAGGTATTATTGAATATCACCTTCCATTGTTGAAGGTTAATTGAAATGAATTGATAAAGATTTTCGTTGGTAACCTCCATTATTTAGAAAATGTATCTAGTACTCTTGCAGGTAAACAAGTCAGTCTGTTTAGCAAATGTGAGTAGTGTTTGTACAAGGTAACTCGGACCAGCAGGCCCGTTAACATGTCATGGTCCCGTTTTTTTTAGCGACATGGGCCTACTGTTGCACGAGGTGAAATACATGCCCTTAAAACAAGCTATGTTGTTTTATGACTGGTTAAACGGGCTGGGCTGTGAGTTCCTTGGCCCATTTTAGTAATTGGAAAAAGGCAAAATCCTTTATGTGCAATTAGGATTTACTCATAGAATGGTAGTGACAAGTGGCAGTCATTCATTGGTTAGAGCACAAGCACTGGATAAGATAATGTGTGAGTTTTGTTTCCTTGAAATCCTGGACCTGAAAATAAAAGGGAAAAGAGATGAGGAGAAGACATTCCAAGGTCGAAATAGTTAGAACACACAAGGTTGAAGTGGTAAAGAATAAATGGCTTCAATTGCTATGTCGACAACCTCTCTGGTAGTAAGTGGAGTGAGCCCGTCCGGACGGACTCCATCGGTGAATACTCGTCGTGGGCTTGTAATTGTCAAGGCTTCTGGTGCAGCTGAAGTGGACCTCAGTTGTGAAACCAAACAAGAGAAAAGCTGTGGGAGAAGGTCATTGGTATCAACTGCAGCAGCCATTGCTGCAGCTGCAGCTTGTTCAGTTGCAAGCATTGCATTAGCAGACGAGCCAAAGCGTGGATCCGAAGAAGCTAAGAAGAAATATGCTGCGGTTTGTGTTACCATGCCAACTGCTCGTATCTGCCGTAATTGAGAATTTAGGTCATAACTCTCCCTGTCTCTCCCTCTCTCTCTCTCTCTCAATCTAAGTAATCTTCTATGGGTTAGTTAATCCTTTGTGTACTGCTCTCATGTCTTCCTCGCAATTTGTATTAAGAATGTCGTGTTTCAATCCTTTTGATGTAATAATTTAAGGACTTCTATTTGGTCATTCGATATACAATCAATGTCCCAAATTTCTCTCAAATACCCTTTATATGAAACACTATATATATATTCTCGGGCAAACGATATGAAGTCAACATTTCTAGTGTTCAGCAGTTGAATCTCACATTTTTAATATCTAGACTACTCACATTAGTAGTGAATAGATCAATCCTATATACTCCATAATAGAGTTGTGGTCCATATTAATTAATCAATATTTCCTTGCCATTAGTTCAAAAAGGCCCCCTTTTTTAGTTAGTGAGACCAAAATAGTTTTCAACCAGCAAAATTGAAGAATATATAACCCCATATGTTTATTTACCTCACTCGTTGCGTCATACTTTCACGAAAAAAAAACTTTGCGCAAACAAAATCAGATTTGTCGAAGTTACATATACGTATTAACAATCAGACACGATAAACCTAATCAAATATCACAATGAGCTCTTAAAAACCTTCAATTTGATATGGTCCCCACAGAGTCGCTAACAAAAATGCCCTCTGGAAGGGCCAAAGAGTTGCCCAAATCTCATATGCCCAAAATGTTTATGGTGATATATTTTTGCCGTGGGGAAAATGTAGTCCAGGTTCAATGTACCTGGATTAAGACCATTCAAATTAAATATAGCATTAATTAAATTTTCCGGATTACCTTTACCAAGTCAAAAAAGTGTGCCACCCACAAACTAAACTCCCGTCCTAGGGTAATTATCTCTCTAAACCATAACCGTTGGATTCAACCCCAATCTATGAAAGATCAGTGGATACCATTAATCTGACCTCGAGATCCGCAAAAGGTTTATTGATTAGCCAAGTCCAGGAATAGGGAAGGAATCTCAGGTGGGAAATTCGATTTCGCTTTCTCTTTCTCTTTCTAAAACCCTTCTTTTATAACTTTGCCCTCATTTCCACCACTCTACTCTAACAAACCCCAATAAACATAAACACAGAGAGATCATAATCTGATTCCGGTGACTTTTTGTAATTTCCGGTGATCTTCTCACTTTTGTTTCTCTCTCTAAAAGAGAATTTGATTCGATTTCTGTTATGGCAACGTCGATCGGAGCTACGAATGCTGTCATTTCGAAAGACTCTTCTAATCTTCCATTTCAGAAGTTTAATGGATTGAGAGTTTCTCGTTCGATTTCTTTGAATAGACGTATCCGTGTTGTTCCTGCTTCTTCTAATTCTTCTCGTGTTACTGCTACTGCTACTGTGAGGATTTCTTCTTTACTTGTTTCTCTCTCTACATGTTTTCCCTATTTTTATTGATCAGTTCTATGAATGTTATCATTTTTATGACCGGTGTTTTGATTCTTATGCCTGAATTGGGGGAAATGACTAATTTTAATTTCTATTTGAAAAAGTTACCAACTTTTTCCGTTTGTGATTATTTTTATGTTAAAAGTGATTGATTTTGAACTTATTGTGCTTAAGATTTGTAAGATAATCTCACTTAATCTATTCATCTAATTTAAGAATATGATATTGGATTTTGAGAAGTTCATCATGGGGTATTAGGGTAAGTTGGGATTTTAAGGATTGTTCTACAAATTTATTGAAAAGAAAGTTATTTGGTTGATAATGTACGATCATACTTTAAAATTGGGTGGGTTTTGGTGGCAATCAAAAATAAAAGAGTTGCTTTTTGACAAAATTAACTTTTGAAGATTCTTTTAGCTTTCTTTTGATAATATATTCTATTGCCTTTTAGCACTAAATCAGTATTTCTAGATTTTCCATCCTCAACTCTTAACCAAAGATTTTAAAGATGAAATTAGATTGTTGGGTAAATAAGGGTATCAGCTCTACTTTTTCATTTCTAAAATTTGTTTAGTTCTTCGCCAATTTGCTAATTGGGTTGCAGATGGTATGCCTGAATATTTGCAAATATTCAATGCCCGGATTAAGATTGGCTTCATGTGTTGTGTATTTAGTTTGAGGGGAACAACCTACAAACAACCTACATGAATTTGGCAAAAATTAGTGTGAATTTTGGCGATTTTAGACCTTATGATCCAATGTATCATTTAATGGACAAATCTTGCGAAAAAGTGTTAGTAGTTGTAGCCATTTTAAAACCACAATTATTCACATCTTTTACCAACCTCATGTAGCCTATTATTCCACTACAAATGGAATCATATGGTTGAATCTAAATGAACAACATTAAAACACAATTTAAGCTTTTCACCTAACTGTGAATGTTTCAACACATTGCTTAGAAACAAGAGCCTAAAGATGGAGTTATCATCCTATATCCATTGTTAGAGGGCTTTGTGGTTCTACCTAAAGATGGAGTTATCTTATATTTATTTTAGTCCCAGAGATGTTGGTATTCTACTTATTGATAACAATGGTGAGCAAGAAATATGCATTTTGTTGGTTAATCTTTGCTCTTCTATCTTTCAGCCTGTAAAGCCAGTAAAGACAGAGACCGCCACCGTTCCTAAGCGTAGCAAAGTTGAGATTTTCAAAGAGCAAAGTAACTTCATAAGATACCCCCTAAATGAGGAGCTTCTGAATGAAAATCCTAATATAAATGAGGCTGCTACACAATTGATCAAGTTTCATGGAAGTTATATGCAGACTAATAGAGATGAGCGTGGTTCAAAGTCGTACTCGTTTATGCTTAGGACAAAGAATCCTTGCGGTAAAGTCCCAAACCAGCTGTACTTGGCAATGGATGATCTTGCCGACCAATTCGGAATTGGAACTCTTCGTCTCACTACTAGACAAACCTTTCAGCTTCATGGAGTTCTGAAGAAAAATCTCAAGACTGTGATGAGTACTATAATAAATAATTTGGGCTCCACTCTTGGTGCATGTGGCGACCTGAACCGAAATGTTCTAGCTCCTGCTGCACCATTTACAAGCAAAGATTATGTTTTTGCCCAGGAAACTGCGGACAATATTGCTGCGCTTCTAACACCTCAGTCAGGATTTTACTATGATATGTGGGTGGACGGGGAGAAAATAATGTCAGCAGAGGCTCCTGAAGTGACTAAGGCTCGTAATGACAACTCACATGGAACGAATTTTCCCGATTCTCCAGAGCCCATTTATGGCACCCAGTTTTTGCCAAGAAAATTCAAGGTTGCTGTGACAGTGCCAGGAGACAATTCAGTGGATATTCTTACAAATGATATTGGTGTTGTTGTAGTTACCAATGAAGACGGGGAACCTCAGGGCTTTAACCTTTATGTGAGAAGAAACATTTCTAGATACTGGTTTCCAGTTTTTGTATTGTTTTATTTTACTTGCAAATGACAGATTCTTTCACGCTATCGCAGGTTGGTGGTGGAATGGGAAGAACACATAGGGTTGAGAATACTTTTGCTCGTTTAGGAGAACCACTTGGGTATGTACCAAAAGAGGATATATTATATGCTGTTAAAGCAATTGTGGTCACACAGCGAGAAAATGGAAGAAGGGATGAGCGGAGGTACAGTAGAATGAAATATTTAATCAACTCATGGGGGATTGAAAAGTTCAGGAGCGTGGTTGAACAGTACTACGGGAAGAAATTTGAACCTTTCAAGGAGTTGCCAGAGTGGGAATTTAAGAGCTATCTGGGGTGGCATGAACAGGTCTGGTCGCTAATATTTAATCTCTTACTACCTTTTAGCTTCTAATGTGTCCAGTCATCAATATTTCTTTTGTTGGGATGATGCTATTAAAAAAATCCTACATTCATGCAAACCCAAGCTTGCTTGAAATTTTTTTTTTTTTCCTTGTGTCGTTTCAATTCTGCAACTTAACCAGTCATTTACGTACTTGCAGGGTGATGGTGGATTGTTCTGTGGGCTCCATGTTGATAATGGCCGTATTAAGGGAAATATGAAATCTACTCTGAGGGAGATAATTGAGAAGTATAACTTGAACGTGCGAATTACACCAAACCAGAATCTTATTTTGTGTGATATTCGTCGTGCATGGAAGCATCCAATAACTACAGCTCTTGAACAAGCTGGACTTGTGGTAAGATCTTTGTTTTAACTTTTATAACGCACTCTTCTGTTTTTTTTTGCCTCTACACAGTTTTTAAGTTTTGAGCATGAATAAAGACTTTGAGAGAACAATGACCACCAAACTTGAGCCAATTTTTTGATTAAGGTGTATATGTGATATTTCCTTGTTTAGAGATCCATCATCCAGCATGTTGTATAGATAAATGCGAAAAAAGAAAAGTAAGACTCGGGGTTATCCAAAATATAGTGAACTTAGTCAACTACATTTTTGGGTATCTGGTATTGATGGGGTTTTTCGTGTCCTTTACTTTACTTGCTGCAATCTTTTCCTTTTCTGATCTATATATGTGGTCATTTATTTTGACAAGTTAACTCATTATAGAACTGAACTGAGCATACCATGGTATATTTTGTTTTCTTTTTTCGCCCTGGACAGCAACCTAGATATGTAGATCCGCTGAACGTAACGGCAATGGCATGCCCAGCATTACCGATGTGTCCTCTGGCAATTACTGAAGCTGAAAGGGGAATTCCTGACATCCTCAAACGAGTTCGAGCTGTATTTGATAAGGTGTGTTGCACTAAAATGTTTGGCATGCTGAATTGTAGTATGTAGTTCAATAGTTCTGCAACTCAAAACATATTTGTTGTAGCAATATAGAAGTTGCTAATGTGGGAAAATATTTTGTTACTGCAGGTTGGCCTCAAGTACACGGATTCAATTGTTATAAGGATAACTGGGTGTCCAAATGGCTGTGCCAGGCCGTACGTGGCTGAGCTAGGACTGGTTGGCGACGGGCCCAACAGCTATCAGGTGACCTTTTGACCCAGAGGTTCAATTAGATCTACTGATCAGTGATGGCTTATGATCTTTCTTTTCCTTTTTGTTTGTTATTACTTATTTTATACATTATTCTTATTAGTATTCTCGTTAATCCGGAAACTGGAATTAATTTGTTTTGCTTAACAGGTATGGCTTGGAGGAACGCCAAACCAAACTGTACTTGCTAGGACTTTCATGGACAAGGTTAAGATTCATGACTTGGAGAAGGTTTTCGAACCGTTATTTTATTACTGGAAACATAATGGGCAAGCACATGAATCATTCGGCGACTTCACAAACCGCATGGTAAGAGAGCTATTTAGTCCGAAAATTTGGACAAAAACAGAATTTATTTTACAACGTCTTTGCAACCCCAACCAAATTATTTCCCGCAAAGTAAGATGCAATACAAAACATTGGTTCAGGCTCTTTCTGGTATGCCTGAATTTTGTGGGAGCATCGCATATTCGGGATGTGAATGTCTTGTCCAAATTCTTGTATTCTTATGAAGTTTCTAATTTTTCTTCTCACACATCCGAGCTGAAATGATAGACGATACTAATGTAGATTTTGGTGGTTTTGGCCAGGGCTTCGAGAAACTAAAAGAAACAGTTGCAAAGTGGGAAGGACAAGCAGACGTACCAGCTCCATTCAACTTAAAGCTTTCAGCAGATAAGAAGACATTTGAAGCCATGGACGACCTCGCTAAGCTGCAGAAGAAAAACACTCACGAATTGGCGACAGAAGTAATTCATAATTATGTGGCTTCTCAACAGAATGGCAAGGCCCAACATAGTGAATGATAATTGTCACTGTTATGTTGTTGTGTTGAATTTTCTAAGTGAAGTGAGAAATGGATATGAGGAGTGGGTTATTTTTCCGGTATCCAATGGATCAATGTCAGGAAGAGTAAATTATAGTCATGAATATGAAGTATGTAGTTTATCAGGATTCGGTTGGTTTAAAACGAATGCAGTTTATGCCTATATTAACATCATTAGTACTCAGGGCTTTACTTCGGCTTACGTCGGCTTTACTTCATAGGGATGGGTCCCTTTGTGGTCTTTGTTAGTCAGTATCTGTCTGAATGAAACGGACTCCATCAACTCCGGCTTGCATCAATTTGGACCTCTAGTATGATTTTCTAATCTCACTTTTTTTTTCATTCTGAATATTGACTACAATGGTCATTACAAAGACATTGATACATTAATACGATGTGATAACAACTGCCGAATTACTAATGTCTAAAACCCAACAAAATTAACGGCCCAAAGTCCGATGAAATTAAATGGCTTAAAGTCTACCGAAACTATTTTATTTGCACTTCAATAGAATAGGATCCAACCTGGCCTCTGCATTGCATAGTAGATGCACAAGGACTATTAAATTTAAGATAGGAATATCTTGGTGAACAAAAGAAACTCATTACCAATAAATTTTCCCAAATTTCTTTGTTTTCTTTAAATTTTCTTTAAACAACTTCATTTCTTGCTGCCTCTAAAATAGGATAAACAATTGATACAACAGGGTTCACTTGAAACCCACCCTAGGAGCAAGTCAGCAAACCCAATGTACAAGGACTAGGCTGGACTTCCAAATTCAAGATTTGATAGCTCAACCCCCATAATTGGATTTCAACCGGAGAGCCCGTAGGGAAGGGCTCCTGCCTCCCAGCCCCAATAAAATAGCAGCTGGGGCCTTTTGGGACCCAACAGCTATATCTTTAGAAAAAAGAAATTTGTTTTAAATATTTTTTTTTTGGAAGATTTTATAGGACCCCCTCATTTTTATTAAAAAGCTCCCGTAAATATTATTTACCAAGTGAAATGGATCATGGGGAGGCCTTTTAAAAAGACCCCCCTCAATAGTTATTTAGTGTTTCTTTTTTGTTTATTTTTTTTAAAATTCTCTCTCTCTCGAGAATTATGTCAAATTTAAATTATAAATTTAGAACTAATAACTTATAGTTGAAAATTAGAATTAAAATTCCGCACACATAGATCACATAAATTTAAGTTTGAGTTGGGAGTCGAGTGGACGTTGGATTGAGAAATCAGGAGCTCCAAAAATTTCTCAAGCTCCTAAATTAGAAGCCAAGCAGTATGACATTAGGTTTGCTCAAAATCATGTCAACTAAAATCTAGTTTTATGAGATAAGGATAACCCAACCGATGATACCTTATATCGAAATCACTTTCGTTTCGAGCTGGGCTTATATTCTGTTACTTAAAGGTAAAACACATTATTGATATTTCGACGTAACTCTGTAAGATTTCAATTCCCAGGAAGACTGAAGTTGCACAAAAACTGAAATCATATAGAGTACTGACATTTCCACTAAAAACCATCAGTTTACTTGCACACACCAAAAAGAAGAGAAAAGAACATAAATCTACTTCTTATATAAGATCTGCGAAGGATTCATAACCTGTACATGCTGATGTATCCTCCACACGTTCAACTTCATCATTTGGGACGGCAACTTTTACAGCAAAATCCTCCATACCCACTATAAGAAGCTGGTCATCTGGGGTATGAGAGCTTCCTTCGGCAGATATAACACCATTAGTGTTAGCATCGTTCTTGACACAGGAAACTATGTCGCTTTCTGTGTTGACATCTAAAAGAGCTTCAAGGGAAGATTTGGCTATGTAATTTTCCTGTGGAACAAAAGTGACATCCAAGATTGGTAACTCAAAGTCCACAGTAGAACTATATGTTCGTTTGAGAACATTTTCTAAATCTGCCTTTTTATGTTCCGAGTTGTCTTGGATCTCTGTAGCAGAAAGATCATTAAGGGTAATGGTTTCTGAAGCATCATCGTAACTTTTCTCTGAAAAAAATTGCATGTCGAGTTGAGGCCTCTCTCCAGGACTTGCTGTTTTCGGATCTGAGAACCAGTTTTCATAGACGGCAGTTTCATTAGGGCTGCCATTAGTGAGCTTGATCACCTGTAACTCATCTTCCTTAGAAAAGTTAGAGATGGACTCTGGGTATGGAGCTTCATCAGATGGAATGACTGAACGCGAGTTTGAATGCGCTTCAATTACACAATCAGAAGTTTTAACTTCCAAATTTTGGTGATAGTCTGAAGGTTGAACAGATGTTGTAGATAAGAAACCAACCAGTGCAGATGCTAATGCAGCTTCTATTGACAAAGACGGCTTAAGTACGGATGAAGTCGTCTCAGCTGACTCAAATACTTCAGTACAATTCTTTTCATCAGAATCACCATTTTCACCACCTTCAGCATCATTGTCACTTGAAAATTCAGGGGCTCTAACTACTAAACCAGGGCAAAACTGTGAAGATGAATCACCTACATTTACATCTGTATGAGCAGATGCTGGGACCCCGCCTTCACTTTTGTTAGTTTCATCATCGTTAAAGAACTCCGGTTCAGATTCATGAATCAAAGTTTCATCAGCTATAGTTCTGGTACACGGGTCATCCTTGCTCTCATATTTTGAACCCTCGGGTAAGTGTGTATCATTCTCATCATTACAAAAGGAATTGACTAGGGAGTTGGAGCATGAAAATTCAGGAGCTGTGATCCTCATACCTGTTTTATTCCCATCGTTATGGAAAGAACTTGTTATGGAATCACTGCATGAAAATTCAGGAGCAGTAATCCTAGTACCTGGGTTGAATTCAGAAATCTGAGATCTCGTAGTAAGTACTTCAAGTTGCTTTTCCAACCGCCCGAGCTTTGTTTCTATGTTACTGATTGGTTCCAGCATTTTTTCTTCAAACCTCAAACAGAAAGCTTCTAACCGAACGACTCGGGCAACCAGATGATTCAGTACTCTCTCAATACGATTTGAATAGTGACTAATCTCTTTATTTACGAACTCAGGTCCTTGCCCTGTACTATCCTTATTCACTTTGTCCACTTCTTTTTCCACACCATTAAGTATGCTTGGTTGCGCTTCCTGTTGCTTCATATTCCCAAAATTTGGGTTTGGGAGACTAGTTTCTTTAGACTTAGCATCCTTGTATTTCAAGTTCTCAGTGGTATTAGAAGCGTTTTTTTCTTGTGTGCTATTCCGTGATTTAGATAGTTGCAGAAGAGTAGGAACAAGCATCGCCATTAAAGAATTTCCTGCTGAATTTTCTGAAGGACCGCCCTGATGCTCTGATTCAGAAGGCTCAACAGGCTCACCAAATACATAGATTTCCTCAATGTGGATATTTCCTGGTGTTTGAAGTGATAGTAGGCGAATTGTAATGGAGATACAAGGATCTGCATCAGTGATCTCTGCTGTGGCCTCATATAAATCCTGGATCAATTGCTCACATTAGCAAAGAAAACGATAAAAAAAGAACTTCCGATATCTTCTCTGATCAATTGAAAAGGATTGCTGACAGAAAAAGAAATAAGGGAAAAGATTACGACTTTACTTGAATAGGACGTGATAAAAGAAAAAGCATGACTACCTGAACAATCCTCTCGCCGTTTCTATTGTTCTTAGTTGTTGTAGAACTAGCAGGGAAAGGAGAATCAGGGGTCTTCACTTCTATCCAGTCATCTTCAGTGGTCCCATTACTACTACCATTCCTACTTTTTTCAGCAGGAATTTCTACGGTTCCAGTAGATCTTTCCTCAGTTTCACTTTCATGAAGTGTAGAATCTCCATCAACAGCATCGGAGCAGCGAACTGTGCAAAGATATTCATTACTACTCTTCTCATCAGATGCATAGTATATCTCATATACTCGAGCAGTACTGCGGACATAGACCTGCCGGATTTCATGCCGCTGGCTGAAGCTAACTGCAATTCGGAAACTATCAAATCAGTTAGCCGGCCACTAAAAGGACCCAAACCAAGATCGACATTGCTTTACTAATTACTTGAATGTGTACAATATACATCAAACGGACAAGGAACTCTTGCTTCTAAAATGTCTGATCTATCTCAGCAAAACTACCAACTTACAACCTTATCAGATAAAACATCAATTCAGTTCAGCTAAATTTTAATAAAAGCAACCACAATATTATACCAACCCATTCATTTGAAACCCTATTTTTATCAATCTTGTTGCTAATTGGAGTGTTTAAGTCAATTACCTCTTTTAAACCCTATTATACCAACCCATTCATTTGAAACCCTTTTTATCAATCTTGCTGCTAATTGGAGTGTTTAAGTCAATTACCCCTTAATCAAAACAAACCCTAAATCACTACTCTAATCTCAATTTCAACTATTTAATCCAAACCCAATTCCAAATTTTCAATTACCCTAACTTGGGTTTTCAGGCATATATAAATCTGAATCAACACACTGGGCAAGTAATACTACTGACAAAAACTTATAGACCCAGGAATTGAGAAACCCTAAACAACCAATAACTTGATCTAAAGTAAAGGATTTTTGTTGCTTGAACAACTTACTTGTGATTTCACAAGGACCCGCTGATGAATTTGAGGAAGGAGGGTTAACCAATTGCAAATGATCTTTAGGAGTGTTGGATTCTACTTGGGTATCTTCAGAAAATGGGGTTTCGAAGGAAAGAGAGTGGTTGAGAGATCCATGGATAACCTTCCAATTAGTTGCAGGGATCCATGAACTGCTACTATCACTGCCAACCTCCATTTTTTGCTCGTTTCTTTTTTCTCAGCTTCTTGTAAATGTCTGTAAGACAAAGAAACCGGACTACTTTTTAACGTGTGGTCTGTTTGGTTGGGCAATTTGAATTGGAAATTCACCACTATTTTTTTTTAGTCTTGGTATGGGAATAACATTTTTTAGCAAAGGCAGTGCATTAGATAGGGAGAGCACTCTTTTTAGAATAGGGAGGGATAAACATTTTTTTTAAGTATCTCAAATTTATACTTTGGTCCCTCCCATCAAACTATTTTGGACCAAAAGAGAGAGAAGAGAGTATCCTCATGTTCGACTAAAAACCTTCGAGGGAGAAGAAAGAATTTTGTTCAACCTAAAACCTTCGATCAAATCAAAGAGAGAGAAGAGAGATAAACATCCTGAAAAGGAGAAAAGCCCTAAATCTGTTTGATTCTATCAAAAAGAGAGATATAGAAATAGAAACCTAAACCCTAGATGACTAACACAACACTCATCTCCATTGAGAGTTTGTAATTCTTGTTATTGCTTGATTTCTCCATAGATTTCTAGGGTTTTAACACTAATTAAAGTAATTTTTGAAGATTTCAAGTATCAATATTGCAATGAAGAATACAAACAAGGATGTAACTCGAAAAATATATAAGCGACATTTACATAAAAGAATTTCGCTTAGCATAAATAAAAATTCATGAATACCAATTGAAAATTTTAAAAAAATTCGGCCAGAGCGGTTGAAAAAACAAACTAATGTCAGCCATCTCAGCCGAAATTTGTTACTATTTTCAGCGGGACCGGCCGAAATTTGTTATCTTCTTCAATCAACCCAACCGAAAGGTGGCCAATACGTGGACAACCGTTTTTCTTATACGGACAACTATTTTCAGGGCCGGTGCGAGTCAACTTTGTTTGACTTAGTTGACTTTGATTTAATAAGGGGACAACTCCATAAAGCCTTAAACATTAACTGTTACTAATTTGTGGACCATAACAAAAATAATTAGTAAAAAATAGAAAACCTAAATTGTGGATTACTAACAAAAACAATAGTTAATAGAAACCCTTCATTCATCTTCATCTTCTTTCTTCTTCTTGTTAGTTCTTTTGGGTGTACATAGAGGGTGGGCAATACCAAAATAATCAGGGTGAAAGAACGTGGAAGAGAGAAAGAAGCCTATTGAACTTCATAGGGCTTTCCCTTATTCTTCATCATCTTGATGAGCCTTAGAAATTACAAGTATACAAAAACAGATGAAGAAAATAATTTTAGGGTTTCACTTCGACTTATTGCAGCTACTATAATTGGAAATTTGTTCAGTTATCTGATATTTTCTAGTTCAAAGTCGAATCTGATCTTCAATTTTAGGGGTTAAAGAGGGATGAACTATCACTTTTTCTACTCAGTCCCGATTTTGATTCACTCATTGATTGTCTCTTAAGCTTCGTCTTCGAGTAACCGATCATGCGGTCCCAACACAGAGAATCAACTTCCATTTCCGTTTGGTTTCTCAGGTGGCTCTGAAATTGGTTTAAATTGTAGCCAAAATAGAAAAAATTACAGAAGTCATTTTCAGGTAAAGAACATAAAATCCGATAATGTCATAGTTGATTTTCCAGAGAGATGTGACCGCCAAATTGAAACCCTAAAACCTCTCTTCAATCGGAATTATCAGTTAACATTTCAAAACTGATTGTTATTAGGAAATTCGAGTTCTAAGATTCATAAATGCAACAAAGTACCAACAACTTTGGTATTACTAATTTCAAGTCCAATAGTTGTTATAATTTGAGCTGTTTTTCCAATTCAGAGGAAGAAGAAGAAAAATTGATGAAGAAAGTTGCATGGATTTTGGTAGTATTAATCGAAGTGCTTGTAAAACGTTATTCTCATCTATTGCACTAGGGAATATTAAATCTGAATTTAGTTCTTCTTCAGTTTCTTTACAATTTCAAACACTTCAACTAGAATGGTGGTTAGAAGGATCTTGCCCTGATCATTACTGTCCGTCTCATCAAATTAATCCGACAGAAATCCGAAAAGTATAATAAAGTTCAGAATTTAGGAAGAGAAGAGGGAGACCTTAGAGTAAAACTTCTCATTCTTAAAGGACTTGAGTCAAAAATTGCAGAGTGATGTCCACATAAAATAGTTGTTCATATAAATTTTTTAACTTTTCTTGTTGTCCACATAAAATAGTTGTCCATATAGAAAAATTGGTTATCCATATATTGCCCACCAACCGAAATTTGTCATCTTTTTCAGCCGTTACGACCGAAATTTGTTGTCTTTTTCACCCGACCCTACCGAAATTTGTCATCTTCCTCTATGGTTGAACAAACGTCTATGTCAAAGGAATCTTCTTTCTTGATGTAGGTTGCCTCCTTCATTAACGGTGGTTCCTCATCCATGAGATCTTGAGGCATCATTAAAAGCTCGAAACTAAGACTATGGTGATGGTAAACTTTGCAAGTTTTTTAATTAATACCAAGGTGATGTTGATAGTAGTGACAATATTAGGGTTTTGATTGGTTGTTTATGTGAGAGAAACTACAAGTGAATAAAATATTAGATTTGTTATCAATTTTTATTTAAGTCCTTCTATTTTGACACTATTTATTAAATGGTCCTTATAACACCCTCTTTAAACTAATTTGGTAAAGGAAGAGCGAATACATGAATTGACCTTTCTAACGCACTGCCTTTACTAAATAGTGCTCTTCCTATACCAAAACCCTTTTTTTTAAGCAATTACTTTCATAAAAAAAAATTACTTTCACAAAAATGAGTTACCACCGTGTAAACTCGTACTTTTCATATAAATCTCATTAATTAAGCACGAGGTTAAGTATAAGTATTATTTTGGAGTGAAGATTTGCATGTTCAAATTCTATATGTCAATCGACATTTCATTCATGCTACTTGCATTCATAATAATATTTGTATGACTTTTTATTTTACTGGTTATTATGGCAATCCTTAATATGCTGACAAACTATAATGTCGGGACACCCTTCATAATTTAGGTCATGCTATCAATACACTTTGGCTAGTGATAGGAGATTTTAATATCATTTTGCGTCACTCTGAAAAATCTGGTGGCAATTCTGCTTTATCTTCTCCTATTTCTAAAATTACTGCAATTATTAAAAACGGTTGACTTACTGACAATCTTTTTACTTGGCACAATAAGCAATCTGGAATTAAATATATTAAGGAGAGACTTGATAGAAGCCTTGTCAACACTCATTGGAATCATACTTTCCCCAACTCTAAGCTTATACATTTAGATAGAATTTGATCAGATCACTCTCTTATTCTCTTTCACACACATTATGATATTAATAACACACCGCGATCTTTTAAGTTCTATCGTACCTGGATGCAAGACCCTTCTTGCAAAGAGATTATCAACAAAATTTGGGATACTTTGAATCAGACGCATGAGAATTATTATATTAGCTTAAGAAACTAAGTCATGAACTAATTGTATGGAATAAACAAGTGTTTGGTCATATTAATCATAAAATTAATTCCCTCATTTCCGACCCCTGCAAAAAGAAATAGAGATTCAATATCTTTGTTTAGGGAGGTTTTGTAAGGAGAAGTCTAGAGAAGATAATATCAGGCTAGGAGATAAAAATACAAAAAAAAATCATGCTAAAGCCATTTCTAGGGGCCAAAACAATCAAATCCTTTGCATTAAAAACTCCAGTAACATTTGGACGGACAACACTGTAGAAATACACCATATCTTTATCAATCACTTTACTAATATAGCTCAAACAACCAACCTTGAAAAAAATAACACTATTCTTAATTTATTCACTCCGAGCATTACTAATGAACAAAATCTTATGCTTACGCACATTCCTTCTACAGACGAAGTTTATGATGCAGTTAAGAGTCTTAGGTCTGATGCAGCTCCTGGCCCTGATGGTTATCCTCCGTTTTTCTTTCAAAATAATTGGGACACTATTAGCCGCAGTATCATGCATATGGTCACTCATTTCTTCACTTCTCATGATATGCCTATAGATATTAATCGTACACATATTTCTTTACTCCCTAAAACTAATAATCCTCAAACACCTGTGGATTACCGACCAATTAGTTTGCTTAATACTACTTATAAAATCATATCAAGGATTATGGCTGACAAGTTTAAGCGTACTTTAGATCACACTATCACTCCCTTTCAATCCGCTTTTATTCCGGGCCGATTTATAGTAGATAATGTTGTTCTGGCCCAAGAACTTATCCATTCATTTAATCATACTCATGATACTACCTCTTTTTTGGACTGAAATTAGATATGTCCAAAGCTTTTGACCGAGCAGAATGACAGTTTTTGATAGACATTATGCATCGTCTTGGATATTTTGCTGGTAGGTGTAATTTGATTTTTCAATGTATATCTACTGTGTCAGCTTCGGTCCTTATTAATGGTCGACCAACAAATAAATTTATTCCTTCTATTCTATAGGCCTTAGACAGGGAGATCCTCTTTCCCCTTTCCTTTTTCTGCTTTGCATGGAAGCTCTTACTCGCCTTATCACACTTCGACAAAACGAAGGTACATACATAGGATATCAGCTACCCCACTCTCCTTTGCATATCACACAATTACTTTTTGCTGACGATTGTGTTTTATTTGGTAAAAATTACCTCACTGTTATAGACACTCTAAAAGAGATTTTACATGATTTTCGATTTGTTTCAGGACAAAAAAATCAATTATGATAAGTCTAGTATTTTCTTTAGTGCAAACACTCCAAATAAGTTCAAAAAGATAATTAGGAGATCTTTGCATGTTAAATTACTTGATCCAAAAGATAAATATTTAGACAAACAACTTTTCATAACCTCTAGAAAGATTGATACTTTTAAATCTATTCTTGACAGAATCCAACTTAAGCTTTCTTTTTGGAAGAATAACCTTTTGTCTCCAGACGCAAAGACTATAGTGGTCGCAGTCCCTAAATATCAAATGCAGTGTTTTAAGCTTCCAAAAACTATCCCAGCGTGCATTTTGGTGGGGAAAACAACATTGTCATACTATTGCTTAGCATAATATTATTAAACCTAAATCCCAGTGAGGACTAGGAATTCATAAAATAGAAAATGACAATATAGCGATGTTACTAGCTTGGACCCTAATGACTAATCAAATGAAACCTTGGTGTCAATTTATTAAAAACAAATATTTCCCGACTCAACCTTGCCCTGGTACTAAAAAGTCTACACACTTTTGGTTCTAGAAGTCTCTTCATAATATGTTTAAGATTATTAATACATAGATGTAGACATTTGGAATCAAACATGGATCCCTGATACCCATACCTAATACATATGGGTCGACTTTATCTACAGTTTCTCAATTAATTCGTAATAACAATTGGCATGTACCCACGCTTCGTAATAATTTTGAACCTCATTTAGTTAACCTCATCACTTCTATTAAATTAAATCCAAACCTGCAAGATACTAGAAGATGGAGTTTAACAAAAAATGGGGAATTAACTGTTTCTTCTTTATACAAAACTCTTAGCATGAGTCACCCAATCCCTCAAGTAGACTCTACCTTTTGGAAACATCTTTGGCACATTAAGGCTCTCCCACGAATTATTCTTTTTATTTGGAAATGTTGTGTTAAAGTTTTACCTCTAAATGATTGTATGGGTTATATTATTAAATGCTCCAATCTCTGCCCTTTATGGCATAAAGAAATTGAAACCGATGTACATCTTTTCTGCATTGTGAATATGTTAGAAACATTTGTTTTTCTTTTGGGCATGAAAACTGATTGCATTCATGTAAATAGCCTGAAACAACGGATTGCATCTTTGTTCTCTAGCATGCATTCTTCAGTCCAACTTAACACTACTCTTTTCTCTGCGATATTTTGGCATATATGGAAGCACAGGTGTATTTATGTGCTTGAGGGAACTTTTGCCTCGCCTCAAACCACCATTACCAATATACAACAAACCATCCTCTTAACTGGTACTTATCTTTTTCCTCATAAACCACTACCATCAAGACACTCAAACCATTCACGCAACCTTTGGCAACCACCATATTTAGATTATGTTAAACTTAATGTGGATATTTCTTTTGTCAAAGTGAGACAGCCTGCAGCAATAGGTTTAGTGGTAAGATCCAGATTCTCTATTTTGGTAAGATCTCATCCGAACACCCAGATTCTCTATTTTGGTTTTCTAAGGATGATAGAAATCCATCATTGATTTGCAATCTCCTTCGAGTATAAAAGCATGTAACCTCATATTGGTATGTACGATGGTTTGTTGCAATAAATACCGGGATATTTGTTGTTTGGACCCCCTTTCCTATAATTGACTTGTGGTTTGGACTCCCTTTTTCCAGAGTTGCACTTTGGACCCATTTTTAACGGAATCTCTCGATAATATTCCGTCTCTAAAGTTATACTTACAAAAATTTCCACTTTACCCTTATATAATCAATATTGTAGTTTGGACCCCCTATGGTAATTAGATCGTAAATGAAAATGTTCTTGAAAATCCGAACCTGTTGGCCCATTGCAAATTGGAAATCTCGACAATTATTTACTATTAGATGTTCTTGCTAATCCTATGAACACATGATGAACCCAAACACTCTGACTTTGTGATTGTTCATGTTCATACCAGAAGGAGTCTTCCTTTTAATAGCATCTGTAGAAAGATTTCCACAACATGTATATATTTCAATGATTTTATCGACCAGGTACATGTAATAAAGATATCTTCTTCAGAAGATTTGAGAATATGAATCACATTTATTTCTGATTCGATAGCATCTCCAGAAGGATTCTTATATAAAATTGTTCCTTCAATTTTCAGGAATATATGTCACTGATCAATTTGGATCACTTTTTTATGACCTCTATACACATATGAGCATTCAAATCTCTAAAAAATATTAGTAGTAATATTTAGAGTAGCAAACTCTCCGTTAATATATAAGAGAATGATAATATCTAGTGGGCACTCCCCAAGAATGCATCATTGCCTTTATTGACATGAATTGTAATAAGACGTTCGATGACTTAGAACAGCCAGTTGTTCCTTTCTAGGCTCTAGCCGAATACTCCACCAAATGGCCTAGAGAATAACTTCTATCAATTCTTTTTTTTTTAATTGTTTAGCGTGTGCCTCGAACCCTTAACCTCTAGGTGGAAGATTATACCTCTTACCACTCCCACCAAGGATTGTTGGCAACTTCTATCAAATCTTTATGATAACCTCTACATCAGTTTTAATTTTGGGTTATTTCCCTAATGGCCCCCTACTTTGTGATCAGCTTCCTGCCTAGCCCCCTACTTTACGAGAAATACCCATATGGCCCCCTTCCGTTATAACACCGTCACTCTCTCTCCTCCATCATGTTTTCTCTCTCTGCCAAGTCATGCCACATCATCTGTTACGCCACCTCATCACCTTCTCCGGCGAGAGTCGCCGGCCCGCGACTTCAAACATAAAAAAAAAAAAAAAATTCTCTCTTCCTCTCTCTCTCTAAAATTTTTTTTTTTTTTCTTTCTTCTCTCTCTCTCTAGAACTGACTCTCTAGAACTCAGTTCTAGAGAGAGAGAGGGGACCTTTAACAAATCTGTTGAAGGCCGACCGGACCTTCAACAGAGTTGTTGAAGGTCCCCTCTCTCTTTCTCTAGAACTGAGTTCTAGAGAGAGAGAGAAGAAAGAAAAAAAAAAAAAAAAAATTTTTTAGAGAGAGAGGAAGAGAGAATTTTTTTTTTTTTATGTTTGAAGTCGCCAGCCAGAAATTGGCCGGCCTGCGACTCTCGCCGGAGAAGGTGATGAGGTGGCGTAACAGATGATGTGGCATGACTTGGCAGAGAGAGAAAACATGATGGAGGAGAGAGAGTGACGGTGTTATAACGGAAGGGGGCCATATGGGTATTTCTCGTAAAGTAGGGGGCTAGGCAGGAAGCTGGTCACAAAGTAGGGGGCCATTAGGGAAATAACCCTTTAATTTTTTATGTGATGGTCTCTACATTGGATTTATATGCATAGGTATGCTATTAAAAGTGTTACTCTTGTATTTCTCATATAATATAGGTATATATATATATGTAGGGAGAATATTGTTTGGGTTGAGATCTTGGGGGTCAGCTACAGTAGACTCCAATAATTGGTCAAACTTCCCAGCTTTTTCTTGGTGCGACTTTGTGATGAACTGGTGCATACTCCTGCAAAAATTAAATTGATGAAAGATGAAAAGATTCTTTAAATTGGGGATTAGAATGAAAGATAATAACAATTAAATTTATTTTAATATAACCCTGGAGTATAAATATTTGCAGAAATAAATGTCACATACAACTCTTGAACATCCTTCTCCAACTGTTATAAGAATTATGGGTGAGTGAGCAAGACTGTAAAAGTTCTCTTTTAATTTGGTCAAATCTAACTCCCAAAATTTTTGACAACCTCTCAAATTTAATATGATATCGTTCTCAAGAATAGATATTGTTAAGTCTGTGGTTATGCAATTCAAAATCGATTGATAATGAGTAGAGAAGATCTAGACACTATATTTTTGGTTGCTAGATAGTTTTTCTCTCACGTGGGCTATTCTCACATGTCACATGCAGGGACGGATCTACATGCAGGCCAAAGGGGGCCATGGCCCCCCTTGACTTGCCGTAAATTGTTTTAGAAATGTTGATTGCTCTCTGGTTTTTCGTATAAATAACGTTCGAGTCATACTCATAACAAATATGTAGCGTGGGTGAGATGGTAGAGGTTCGAGTTTCAGACGTGAGACACCTGGGTTCGAGCACTGGTAGACTTAGATTTTTCACTTTTTTTTTTTGTTCGGCCCCCCTTGACTACTACTCCTAGTTCCGTCCCTGTCACATGTCCCATAACATGTGGGGTGGGTTTGTTTAACACCTGTTTTTTTGTGATGTGGAGCACATGTAGCTTTTAACCCTATCACGTGTGACCCTATTTCTGATATCATGTTAAGTCTGTAATCGTCCAACTCAAAATCAATTGACAATGAATGGAGAGGACCTAGACATTGCATTCTTTTTTTTTTAAACGTAGACATTACATTCTTAGTTGCTAGATAGCCTTAATCTCATGTGAGACTATACTCAGATATCTTATAAAGTTGAATATTTCCTTATAGTTACATTAGCCAAGTATAGATATGTTAGATTCATAGTCGACCAGCTTTAGAAGAATCAAAACTAAATCTTTGAGATCCGGATATTGTCAAAAAAATATTCATTATTTTAGACCGCAACCCATTTAAGTATATAATATTCAACGATAAATAGTAATCAGTATCAATGTTTTCAAAACAATATATATATATATATATATAGGAAAAAGAATTCGAGAAGAATTTGTTTAAACAGCTTGAAGGCAATTCCGACAAGTCATATTCAAACATAAAAAGTGAAAGAACAGAAATTTGGAGACAACAAAAAAACAAAGACCCGTGCCAATCGGATTTTTCATCTCTTATATGCATACATGAGGGTATAACCTGTGTCCATCGGACACCGACAGTTCTATCGAATGTGTAATATCAATAGTTGGAGATGAGTTTGGACGTGTAATTTTAACAATTGAAATTAATTTGAAGATAAAATTGGGAGCTACAATCTTAACTTTTAAAGATAAATTTGGGAGATATAATATTAGTCATCAAAGATAGGTTTGGGAGGTATAATCACAATTCTTGGAAATAAGTTTGGGAGGTGTAATCTTGACTGTTGAAAAAGACGGTATATTAACATTTACCCTCATCCCTTATTTGATATATATATACAAGTTTTTTTTTGTTTTCAAGTAGAGTTTTCAGTGAGTTACCTCCATTTTTATGATGAGTTCTTCAGCTGTGTCAGCCAAGACTACTATTTCTCTTGCCAATCCCTCTATGAATCCTTCTTCAACTCCTTTGTCAAATAATTCAAGCAAGCTGTTGTAATATCCATCTACATTTAATAACCCCACCTGCTCAAATTCCGAAACCTATATAAGCAACTAACCAATTAACATACATTATTTTCATTCAAAAAATGATATATATATATATATATATATATATATATATATATATATATAGCTAGGCTCATATGTTATGTTTTTTTATTTGCAAGAGGCGCATATGTTGTGTTGGTCACACAAGTTCTCTTTTATTTATATGGATTATTCTCGCACGCCCCTCTCCCACGTAGTGATGTACAATTCTATGAATCTATCTCGCATTTATTGCACCGTAATATGCATCACGTGTCACATTTGGTCATATCACATGCAAACGTACGTAATGTACCATTTTGAATTGAAGGGTAAAATTCAAAACCAAAAATACACCATATTATTAGAAAGTTTTTTTTTTGTTGAAAGAATAGTCGGAAAGCGGTCCATAATATTATACTTCAATTTCTCCGTGCTTGATATTTTCCTCACAATATGTCATTTCCTTTCTAATTTTCTCAAAATGTAGAATCTGTCGCCTATATCGCATGAGGACCCTCCCATTATAGTTGAGAACTGTGTAGGACTCCAAATGGGGGCTCAATGTCTATCTTTTTATCATATTTATTGTTAGATATTTATTTTTATATATTTATATAGAGCAAAAAAACATATATAATAGTACTGGTTTTTCATGAATTCCAAGTTGAGCCCAAGCAATCATCTCCAACAATTCTTCCATGGTTCCATAACCACCTAAAACAAAAGGTTGAAATTTAGTTAATAAAAGATGGTGATCAAAATGAAAATAATTATGAGTTAATGAATTGTGATTAATTAACTTAATTTACAAATAATTACCAGGGAGAGCAATAAAAGCATCAGCATTTTTAGCCATTTCTGACTTTCTTTCATGCATATCTGCAACTGTTTTCACTTCTCCTATTGTTTCTCCTGATATCTGAAATATGGGTTTTGTTTAAAATTTATTGTTTATTATCTAAACTTAATTAACAGAATAATTAACTTTAACACAACAAAAAAATATAGATAGTTACGGCTCAAAACCGTCCCAAAAACCGTCTCAAATAAGAATTATTGAGAATGAACACAACCTCTTGTTGGAGAAGGGCCTTAGGAATCACTCTACAACAAAATCAAAACAAGATCAAATCAAATGAATAAATATTAATGTCATAATAATATTTATTTGACATAAAATATGTCCAAATTTATTTGACATAAAATTAATAAAAGCAAAGAAGAGAATAGAAGTAATACCCAAGAACATGACAACCACCATTAAATACAGTTTGGGCCACCAAACCCATCAAACCAGCACTTCCTCCACCATAAACCAAGTCAATCTTTTTCTCAACCTTTGAAGAAAATATGAAAATCGATTTGATCAATTAGTTCACGAATTATAGGAAAAATTCAATATCATCATCTAATTACTCATATATGTAGGGATAATATATGAGTAATATATGAGAAAGAAAGTATGAAATACAAAAAAGTAATTTTCATGGTCTATGCATGATAAGAATGATACCATTTTTGCACCAAGCTCAAGGGCAGCTTCACTAAAAGTAGACTTAAAACCAGGTCTACTCCCACAAAAGACACATATCTTCTTGAATCTAATTCTTCTCTTTTGGCTTTCTTCTACTTGTTCCCCTAATTCACTTCCTTCCATTCTATCAAGAAAATCTTAAGATAGAAAGAGTTGGAAGTTAGCGAAAGTATAAGATTTGATACCCACAAAAGATGATGAACCCACTAACAAAATAAAGATATTGGATTACAATTAATAGCTAGAGAGGGAAAACTAGCTAGTGAGAGAAAGAGAGGTGGAAGAGGAGGAGGTGGGGAAGAAAGCAAAAGAAAGATGATGGGAAAAAAAAGATATATGTAAAGAAGAAATAGAAGGCAGACAAAGTTGTTTTTTTTTAAGTCTCTACTCTAGCTAGTCTCTAACATGAAACTCAAACAGCTCCTTTTGTCTGTTTAAACAACAAGTGCTACTTGAATGTTGGAGAAGAGCCCAACAAGAGCCAATCTCACCCTCTTCCTTTTTATCACCACCTCCTTAGCTCTTAACCTCTCTCTCTCTTCCCCCCAACCACATATTTTTTTTTTCTTTTGTCTTTAATTTGTAGCTAGGTTTGATTTTCTTTTATTTATTTTTTTGTGAGAAAACAATTTCATGGAGAAAGGATGACAAGATATTATCCATGACTGATTACAAACAAGAAAATTGTTAAGGTATATCTCACCAGACCCAATCAACACACAAACCCAACCGACATCATGGAGAAGACCCGCTGACTATGAGCAAGGCCCAACCGACTATTGTATTGACAAAAAATAGCATTTGGCCTTCCTTATGCGCCCACCCTCGCGTAACATGAGAGGAGTGCCTTCAGTAGCCTTTATGATCTAGCAAGGAATCCCACCGAAAGCCCAACACGCCTCGTAAGTCTAGAAAGTCTAAGCATGCTTACTCAAGCCCACGCTCCTGGCATGCCAAGATATGGTCTGCCATGACGATCCACCCACACTCCAGCTAGTTGTGCGTACACGTGGCCAAGTTGTTAGAGATTGAGTCAGTCCAATCCTAGCATTCTGCTACACGTTGGAGTCATGGTAGAAGACCGAGTCTTCGCTACTTTAAAGGAGTAGTGGACCATTTCTACTGGCAACGAACAGATTAAGGTGGCGGGTATCGTAGGGCTACCCTTCCCTCTCAAGAGATCTACGACTACGGAGACAGTCTAGTGGGATCCTACTATTGCGGATCTAACAAACCTGCGCCCCAAGAGCGGTTACTATCCTCTACACTCTATAAATAGGGGAAGCCTCACTCTTGGAAGGGGATCAGACTCTCACTCGAAAACTACTTATTCATTCTCTACTTAGCACTCCAGAAGCTCTGCTCCGATCACTTCACTCATTCTATACTAAGCTCCGGCTAGAAGTTATCTCCTTCGACAGACCTCTGATCTAGGCTAGCCTAAGGCAAAGATTCCGTCTAGAAGCATCCACGAAACCACATCAAAACTTGCTAGAGGCTTCTCGTTTCTCTCATACCTTGTTAGTTTACCTTTCTATAAGCAAGAGTCTACCCTTCTGTAAGCAGGGATCTACCTTTCCGCAAGTAGAATCCTACTCTTCTATAATCAGAAGCCTACTCTGCTGACCAAGTAGTCTAGAAGCTACCCAAACTCACCATTCCGTAGAATCGAGCTCCGGCCACTCTACGAGTCGTGCCACCCCGACGATACAACGACACTAGCATCATTAGTAGCTCTATCTTCGATCTATCTACTTTATTTTATCGAACTAAGTTACTGACTTGACCGTCGGAGGGTCCTTGGCCGACACCAACCCCGGTGCCCTTGGACTTCACGGTTGTGTTTCCCTTGTGCAGGTCTACAGGTTACCAGTAGCAGTTTCCTACCCTCACGTTAGCCTACCAGTAGCAGTAGCCTACCAATAGTGGTTTCCACTTTCCAGTCCCGACGTTTGCCTACCCATCTACCCGACTACCAGAACCGACCTTCTGCCCGTCAACCCGTCTATTTGAAGGCCCGAAGCCTAGTTGTTGGTGCCCACTTAACGATCTCTCTAACCGTGTGACTTTCTACCCGTCCACAACAATGATTAGGGTTTTCAAGTTAGAAGTTGTTATTTTATGTAATAATGTGTATAAGGAAGATTTCCGATTTCTTAGATTTACTGCTATCTGTAACCTACATGTAAACTATAAATACCAATGTAAACTACATGACTAAATACACAGAGAATTCTTCTCATATATATCTCCCTCTCCCTCTCCCTCACACGATTTCTCTATATCTCTTTCTGTGTTCGGTCAAGTATTATTATTCAAGAGGTGATTTACCTCTTAAAAAAAAAATTATAAAGAGATTAAAGCTTGTCAACTAAAACCTAGTAGTTTTTTTTTTTTCCAAACCTAAACCCATAGCCGGGTACTACCTCTTAATTTGTCATCTCCTTCTTGGCCAATCTAATTAGTGGTTTTGCTTTTATCACTTTTTTTGGTTTACCAGACCCTTTTCTTTACTAGTTGACACTTTGTACAAGCAAACTCATGCTTCCCCATCTTGATGTTTCTCTTCTCCCTTTATCATCCATAGTGGTTCTTATTGCTAGGATAACCCCATGCCTTTGATTGTGGGCCCTCCAAATCATGAGTCCTCATTTTGTGTGGAAGTCCTCAACTTTCTCTTTTATTGGATCTTCAAGTTTGGCACATATTAAATAAAAACTAAAGTAGGGCATCTATCATTGATGTAAGACATTCATTAACCATTTTAATCACCCTTATATATTCGCCTCCTTAGTGAACACCAAACCATTGAAGACAAATAAATTAGGGGTGAGCAAAAACCAAACCAATTGGTCGAACCAAACCAAGTCGAACCGCACCGATCGATTTTTGGGCCGAACCAATTACTGTTTGACTTGGTTCGGCCGAAAAACCGAACAACCCAAAATCGGTTTGGTTTGGCCTCGATTTGAGTTTCTAGAAACCGCCCAAACCGAACCGACCGAACTCTAAGGAAAAATGAAATAATAATTTTGTAAAGTTAGAAAGTGTTAAATTAAAGAGGAAAAAAAAATTAAAAAAAAACCCTAATTTAAGTCCTCCATACTATTATCCATCCTCATTCCTAGTTGTTGTCACCTTCATCAACCACCTATTCAACTTGATTGAAAGGTCTCAAAGGTAAGTCTTCACTGATTTTCTATTTACCACAACCCATTCTTAGTTAGTAACTTAAAATTATAAATTTTGTATTCACACTTCTCCTTTTTTTGTAATGGTGGAAAAGTACGATGAATTTTTAATTTTCATTCTCGGCATATGTAATGGCGGAAAAGTATGATGGGTTCTTAATTTTTATTTTCGGCATATGCAATGAAATGAATAACATTAGTTTACAGTTTTCTTTAAATTATGTTCGGCTAAACCGATCAATCGAACTCAACCGAGCCGAACCAAACCGAATCGAACCACGTCGGCCGGCCGAATGATCGGCTCGACTTCAGCCAACGATTTAGTCAAACCGTCACTTATTGGTTCGGCTTCGGCTCGAGCCAAAACCGACAAAAACCGACCGTTGCTCACCCCTAAAATAAATAATCAAGTAAAAAATAAATACTTTCAACTAAAAAAAAAAAAAGTAAAAAAAAAAAAAAAAATTGGGTTATTTCTCAAATGGCCCCCAACTTTGTGACCAGCTTCCCCTAGCCTCCTAGATTAGCAAAAATACCCATATGACCCCCTTTTTAAGATTCCGTTATAACACCGTTAACCAGTCAACATTTCTCTCTCCTCCATCTCATAACCTCTCTCTGCCACCTCATCTTCTAGCCAACTCATCATCTTCTCCGCGAGAGTCGCCGGTCGGCGACTTCAAACCTAAAAAAAGGCGACTTCAAACCTAAAAAAAACAACTTTTTTTCTCTCTCTCTTCCTCTCTCTCTAAATTTTTTTTTTCTCTCTCTAGAACAGATCTAGAGAGAGGAGGTTCGGGACCTTCAACAGCTCTGTTGAAGGTCCCGACCGGACCTTCAACCTCCTCTCTCTCTAGATCTGTTCTAGAGAACGAGAGAAGAAAGAAAAAAATTGTTTTTTTTAGGTTTGAAGTCGCCGGCCAGAAATTGGCTGGCCGGCGACTCTCATCGGAGAAGATGATGAGTTTGCTAGAAGATGAGAGGTTATGATATGGAGGAGAGAGAAATGTTGAATGGTTAACGGTGTTATAACGGAATCTTAAAAAGGGGGCCATATGGGTATTTTTGCTAATTTAGGGGGCTAGGCAGGAAGTTGGTCACAAAGTTGGGGGCCATTTGGGAAATAACCCAAAAAAGTTATTAAGGTGCGTCTGAAGATGTCTCCCAATCAAGGCCTCCTAAAAGTGTTTTACCGTAGTAAAATTCTGACAGTTGTAGGCGCCACACTCGAATTGGCAAGTCTAAAACCCGAAGCATGGTTTCAGATTGGGGTAGTCTGAAGTCATGCTTTGGGTCTCAGACTGGTTAGTCCGAGACCTTTCTTAAAGTCTTGGACTGGCCCAGTCCGACCCCTATACTTCTCTCTTTATCTCTTTTCAAGTTCGGGGTCCCCCATCTCCCTATCTCTCTTAAAGGAATCAGCAAAATCTAGAGCTTGAAGATTAAACCAAACCTAACACATTAATATTTTTTCAAGCTCGGACTGGTTTAATAGCTTAAGGTCTGGTTTTTGAGAATTTCACGTTTGATTTGTTTAAGGTCTGATTTTTTAAAACTCTAGGTTTGATTTGTTGAAGGTCTGGTTTTTGAAAACTCTAGGTTTGATTTGTTTAAGGTCTGGTTTTTGAGAAAATAGTTTTTATATTTCCTTCATGATGTTAGATGATAACATTTGTTGATTGATTAATGGGTTTTCATTTATTTAATCTTTGATTGATTTCAGATTCAAGATTGACAATTGAGAGAGAAAGTACAAACGAAGAAAGGAAGAAGAAGATGATGAGGGCTGCTCAGAAGACCCCTAAGGCACCTACAAACAGGAGGCCCCTATAGCAGTTGTAGGAGGTGCCTATTGAACCACCCAAGCTACTTTTTTTTTTTGGAAATTGACAACGATGTACGATAGTCATTACAATGACGTTGATACATCAAAGATGTGATAAGCACGATAACTGCCGAATTTTAACAACAACATGCTTAAAGCCCAACTAAACTATGGCCTGAAATCCAACTACATTATTTATACTTAATAATCCTACATTCAATAATCCAAAGATTCACCTCACTTGGAGATCGAACCCGAAACTTCCAGGAATTTCTGGAGTTTATGTCAACACTTTAAACTACATTATTTATACTCTAATAATCTCAAGTTACTGTGATGGATGAATACCTACTCTTTATGTCTGTAAATGATAGAAATAGCAAATGAAAATAATTATGTAGGAGTGCATCTATTAAAATATTTTAGAACATTAAGTGAAACTAGTCTTGATTCTTTTTCTGTCTCTTTCTTTTGTCTAATTGTGTCCAAATATGTAGTGCTTTAATTAGAAGTATGTTTGCTACAATTTGGACACTTCACCATAAGTAAAGACTTTCTTTCTACTAACTTCTTTTTTTAAATGTTTGGAGAACTTTCATGCTTCTGTTATCTTGATTTGCATGAAGATCTTATCAACATTATCTATCAAGAAAATCCAAATGCGTTTTTCTTTTTATATACAAAACAAATACAACTTTATTTTGTATATTCAATTTTTAATATAGAAATCATTCAACAAAATTATTTTTGAGAATGATGATGGGAAGATGAAAGGACTGAATTATTGTATATGTTTCAAAGTCAAATACCCAGATCATTGTCGGTTTACATTGATCTATTGTACTATTGTTAACAAAAACAATATAGTACTTATATTGCATGTCACACAAAAATCATAGCAATTAAACAAAATTGATTCTATTCAACTTTAATATTGGTTCAATTTTAAATTTGAAAAAATTCAAGTGCCTTAGAGCAAATAATTTGGAAACAATTATTGGTGATCACATAACAGAAACCTAAGGTAGGGGTCACATTTTTTGCGATCAATAATTTCTCCATGTTTGCTTTTCGTATTTATTCGTGTTTTGTCTTTTTTAACCAGTACACTTTTGTCAAAACCCTTGGTTGGAATTTGTTTCCACTCTCAGTGTCTCGAGATCCAGATACAAATAGTATAGTATTTTTTATAAAAACAATACATTTTTCGAAAAATCTACTCAAAATTTGTAACCCCTTATTGTTAAATTAACTTTATATATTTTTTTCAAATAGACTTTTAGAGTCTTAAAAATAATTAATTAAATTAGTGATATCATTATCTATATGTTTAGTAAAACATCCTAAATTATTAGTATTTTAATCATGTCCATAAGAACCTCAAAGAGGCGTAATTCAATAAACTTGGATATAATTATCACCTCTCTAGAAAATAGATGAAATTTCAATAAAAAAAAAAAAGAAAGATTGATGAAATTTAAGGGTCTTATCTCATGGTTTTAGGTATTTTAATATTTAAATCTAGATGCTGAAAAGTTATCACAAATGGGTCCATAGCTCAGTGGTAGAGCATTTGACTGCAGATCAAGAGGTCACCGGTTCGAACCCGGTTGGGCCCTTCCCATCAATTTTTTTTTTTTTCTGAATTGTCTTTATATCTAAGACATGCTTATATCTATCAAAGAGATGTACTAAGAAAGTAAGAAGTAAAAAGAAAAGCATACAATATACATACATAGTCGATTGAATATTTCATTGAAATTTAACAATTTTTCACTCTTTTGAGTCATAAGATCTAGAGTTCAAAAAGTGATTATTAAGATTATCACTCTTGTAAGTGTAACTTCCTAATAGTATTTATTTAAGCTTTAAGGTGGTGTTTTTTCTTTTAAGATCTGCATATGAGTTTTATTTACTTGTACGACTTAAGTTCTTTCATGTATTCTTTTAGCGAAAACACACGGATTTGAAGAAACTAATTTTAAGATCTAACCCATTTAAAAGAAAAGTATGTAAAACGACTAAATTACACATACAACAACTAAGAGTGATTGGCAGTGGTTGTTTTATTTGGAATGGTGTTCTTAGATGAAAAAAAGGGTCCATACTAGAGTGTCGAAACTTCGGGACCAGTAGCCCAACCAATGGTGGGCAAGAGAATTAAGCACTATAGGCGCCCCAATAAGTCTATTTTGGTGTGGGAGGTCCATGTGGAGATGACAGCATTCAGCAATAATCCCAAACGCCTATAGAACGTCCGCAAGGACACTCGCTGCTCAACCCGTATGGAAAATTCTGAGCAGACTTGATTTGTCTAAAGGTTGCAATCATGATCAAGGTCAGCCCACACATAGTTGAGGCCCAAAGCCAAATCAAGAATAGAGGCAGCTTTATTATAAGCCAAAAACAAACATAAAATACTTAATGTTGTTTTTGGAAGGGATTGAACAATTGACATTTATCTCATTAACAACCAGTAAGGTGCACAATCAACACTTTTGATTGTAGTTTTGTGTATTGAAACTGAACTACCTTAAAGAAAAACTTTAAAAAAGAAACCGTCAGGCCTCAAGTAGGTCGGGCCCAAAGCAGCAACATTGGCTGCTTTGTGGTCTAGTGTCACGACTTTACATTCTCGAAAGGTGTCATGCGACACTTGTGCGCACTCTAGACAAGGCTTGACAAGATGGCCGTGACACTAGGCCGTCCTTGCAACCATCCATTCACTTCATTGAAAGGTTTTAGTTTTTCATCTGCTATAACCTATTTTCATAAAAGAAAAAAAAAATAAAAAAAACACAAAATTCAGAGAGAATGAACTTTTTTATTGTGTTTCTTTATCAAACTTGTCGTCTTAACTTTTTTTTATTAGTCTCTCCTACAACATTCTTGCAAGTTGCAACTAAAGATAAAAATGTGACTATGTGATTATTTGGCTTTATGAAGACTTTTTTTTTGTTAAGGATGTCTTTATGAAGACTGTTATCTTAAATTTAGATCCCTCTTCTTTCCGAAACAAATCGTATAAATATTTCGTGAGAATCATTTTCAAAACAAAAACTATTTCCTGAGAATTTGTTTTATAAAATTTCTTCTCTTTCCAAATTGGGTACTTTTTTCTTTTATACAAAGAAAATGCACATACTAACTTTCTTTAGCCCAACACCATAAATCTTAATGTAGACATTTACAAGTCATAAACATGTTTCATAAAAAGAAAAGTCATAAACTAAACTAGCGAAATTTCTTCATCAAGAAAAAAAACTAGCGAAATTTAAAATAGTACGATTTTACTATTGATTTATATCATCTAATTAATAAGCATACACAATTTTCAAATGTACACAAATTACGACACCTCAATTTGTCAAAATCTAGAAAAGAGTATTACCCTTAACATATATACTGTTAAGAAACCAATGTAGTTTCGATATCTGGAAATATAATATTTTACAAATTATTGTGCAAGACGTGGTAATTTTAGAACACATTTAATTGATTAAATAAATACGTGAATCTATGTGCCAACATTTAAAAATAATAATCATAACTTTTCGTTTTTAGGGCTGTCATTGATAAATTATTAACAAGAACTTAGTTAGATTGGGTGAGTACATTATTTTACTATTAATTAATGTATGATGGAAAAAAATATTAGTATCACAGATCCAGAAAACCCTGGCTTACTAATAGCAAATCCCATAAAAAAAAATGACTAAATAACTTTGTATATATAGGATTTATTTTAGGTATTCTAATAATTTAGTAAGGATATCTATATCCATAAATATTAATAGATATGATTTCCGGGAATGAGAATCGCAAACCCAGCCTTCCTCTTGGGTTTACTATTACCCCTTTCTGGGCGAATCATATTCTCGGGAGAATGGTATTCCCACGCCATTCTCGCGCGCCAAACGATAGTCTGGATAGTGATTCCCGCGAATCATATTTCATTCCCACACTATTCCTGCGCGCCAAACATAATCTTAATTTGAGTATTGTTTAGTCCTGCAAGGCTGCAACCATGCTCAAAGTGCTAAATCCTTTATTCAAATCCATACTTAGGTGTTAGGTCAATTGGTAATCAAATAACTCCAAATGACGTTGTAACAACAACACCAACAAAAAAAAAAAACTCCAAGTAACACATGATCGTACAGTTGATATCATTATTAAGGTAAGGAAATAATTGATTTTTCTTTTATTTTATTAGTAAGGGCAACCACTATCTTAGTTTTTAATTATAGTAATTGAAATCGTCCTTTGTGGTGTAAAAGCCATTTAGATTTAGTAACATGTGTACTTCTCTACTAAAGAGACTCAAATTCGAACCTTACAACTTTTTAAATTTGTTCGTGTTAAAGGGCGAGTAATCAATCGGAACAGCTAGCCCCCGTATAAGCCTGAATTTGAAGAAGGCTTAGATGGGCCAACCAAGTAGCCCATGTAAGAGGGCTGGGTCTTTTCCTCTCCTCTAGGTGACATAATAAAGTATTCGAATTCAATCCCCTAACTTTATACATAAGAAAAATTGTAGAAGAGACTACAAAAGAGACTTATTCCAGACTTAAATAGGAATTAACCGTCCATCGAGAGTGAAAAAATCCATCAAAAGAGAGAAAGAGACTACGAAATAAAACTCGTTGATTTCGTGTAGGTTTTGATTAAACCTTGACTTGTTTGCATTGCTCTATACATAATAAGTACCACACCTGGATTATATATATCGGCAAAAGCTAAACCACATTGGTTTAAGTTCACAAACTACATACTAGATACTACCAAGCCTTTATGTACCAAAATTAACATTGGGGTTTAGATTTTATAAAACTGAAGATTTTATCTCTCTCGGCCATCATATGATTCTAGTTATAGGTTATTCATACAGAAAATATGTATCATAGCAGACAATATCCATTTCATAAAGAAAACTGAACTCACTTAAACTGAAAATGAAATTTTATTCAAGTACTGGGGAGGCGGGAAAATCATCCGACACGAAAAAGTTCAATACCTTTAACAGCTAATTTCTACTGGTCAAATGATAATACTAAAGCAAACTTACTGGCTTCATCTTTTCCCATCTAAGTATGCAGGGTGATGTGTTACACATTAGGAGTTCACGAGGGTATAACCTTTGTCCTATCGAAATGAAAAATTCTATAATCTCAATCTTCGGAGATAAGTTTGACAAGTGCATCTTAGCCATGGAAAATAAATTTGGGAGGTATAATCTCAATCTTCGGAAATATGTTTGGGAGATATAATCTCAACCCTTAGAAATAAGTTTGGGAAGTGCTAATCGTGATCATTGAATAAGAGGATATATTCTAAAAAAAAATACCCTCTTCCGTTATTATGTAGATGTAATCTTACTATTCATATGTTAAGAAATGAACATACTATGCCATTCGTTATGTATGGACCCTGAAATTCTATTCATACATAGCCGATCCCAATAGACTTATTGGACGTTCTCATTGGCATGCATCCAGCGGTAATAGAACAAAAAGAAATACAAGGAACGAGAAAGAAAGGAGACTGTCTGTGACGAGTGAGTAGAAAGAATGAAAGAAAGGGAGGTGAGGAGAGAGAGTGAGAGAAGAGGGAGCGAAGAATACGTGCTGCCCAGGCACCTTTGTCGGGCCATATACCATTTTCTCGAAGAGAACCCTATTTCCCAACACATTCTACCCCTCCTGTCACTATCCCATATGTCTTTCTCTCGTGGAGAACATCGGAAAATTAGTTAGAAAAAAAACCTTTAAAGTCAAGTGGATGTGGGAGTGGGAACAAAAATATGTAAGGCAATCATTTTACTAAAAACAAAATTATCGTAGCTTCCATTGGAAAATTAGTTGAGGGAAAACGCCTGAAATCGTGTGAATGTATAACCAGAAATATCAAATGTAATCATTTTACAGAACTTCGTCCAATGGCCCGAAATTTGATTATGGGAGAAGAAAAACTCTGCATTATTTGGCATTCTTCTTCGATACCAATATGGACTACTTATTTTGATCGCCAAAGAGCAAGTTTAATCTTTTCAGTCGAGCTGCTCCTCAAATGAACAAAGGGTCGAAAATTTATGTTAAATCGAGGCTTGACTTTGGGCTCCTCTATCACTTTTATTACTAAAATGTGTTATAAAGTCTTGGCCTCTGGTAAGCAAGAAACAAACACAATACTACTAAAAAAGATAGAAAGTAAATTTTAACGACTGAATCATATATAATGGATTGAATTGTCTGTTCAAACTACTCATAAAATCAAAACTAAGGATGAACAAACTAACCTATGTCTATCCGCCTAAGGCCATAATATGTATTAGCGTACCTGAATCAAATCAACTACCTTATGAATTTTGCTGCAACCTTTCTACTGCAATAAATTTGTTATACAATTTCAGTTGTGTATAATAGATATTTTGCTATGGGTATGCTTCAAAAGGAGTACCATCAGGGCGGGACTTGGGGACAAGAGAGTAAAGCCTCGCTTCAGGTTCCAGGACCAAGGGGTCTCGATTTTTTTTTATCTTTATAAACATATTACCAAAAGTAACAAAGAGTATACTTTACCTCAATTGGCAGAAAGTATGTTAGAAAGTTCAAACAACCCAAGTTTGATCTCAAGCATAACCATTTTTTCCTTCTTAAATTGTATTTTTTTTTTTAATTATTTTAGTTGACATTTCTACCACCACCACGATTACTAAACCTCCACAACCACGATTACTAGACCTCTACCACTACCTCCACCACCGCCATCACCACTACTACTAAACTTCAACACCACAACCACCACAAACTGTTTAATAATTTAGCTGACACTTCTACTATCACGACCATTACTAAAGCTCCACCATTATACCTCCACTACCACCGCCACAATCACTAAATCTCTACCACTGTAACTCCACCACCACCAGCACGACCACCACCATTGCTAAACTTCAACACCACAACTACCACCATTACAAAGTCTCCATCGCCACAATCATCATCAAATGACAACCAACACTATCACCATAAGCACTACAAAAAGAAGGCCAAAATTTATTTGGGTTCTTTTATCGGAGAATCATTTTCTGATACTTTTTTTCGGTTTAAAAAGAAATTAAACCAACTACTGAATCGCCGAGTTCCGAACTCAATGAACCACTTGATCGAGGTCGACCATGGACGTACGAGGACTCTCCTTGAACACAAGTCGATTCCCTGTAACTCAATCAGATTGTTCGATTCATACTGCAACTTATGAACTCAAGTTTCATGTTTAAACCTCACATTATGTGCAAAGAAAATGTAGAGAGTTTCCATATACAATTTTTTTTGTTAAATGCGTGCAAGCCACATTCTTAAAACTCGCTTCGGACCTCCGAAATTTTAGAGTCGGCCTTGAGTACCATACAAATGCTTGTTATGCAGGCAAGCGGGAAAAAATGCATCTCACCTTTTATTATTGGGTTATTTCCCTAATGGCCCCCTACTTTGTGACCAGCTTCCCGCCTGGCCCCCTACTTTACGATAAATACCCATATGGCCCCCTTCCGTTATAACACCGTTACTCTCTCTCCTCCATCTCTTTTTCTCTCTCTGCCATGTCACGCCACATCATATGTTACGCCACCTCATCACCTTCTCCGGCAGAGGTCGCCGGCCGGCCAAATTTCCGGTCGGCAACCTTCATACTAAAAATAAATTTTTTTTTTATTCTCTTCTTCTTCTCTCTCTCCTATTTTCTCTCTCTCTTCTTCTTCCTCTCTCTCTCTCATCTTCTTCCTCTCTCTCTCTCTCATCTTCTTCCTCTCTCTCTCTCATCTTCTTCCTCTCTCTCTCACTCTCTTCCCCTTTCTCTCTCTCTACACACTCCGGCGAAGGGTTTCCCTTCGCCGGAGTACCTCGATCTGTTCAAGGAACAAACCTTGAAGGTCTGTTCCTTGAACAGATCCCGGTCTGTTCCTTGAACAGATCTTGAAGGTCTGTTCAAGGAACGGATCCCGGTCTGTTCAAGAACAGACCTTGAACAGACCTACTCCGGCGAAGGGTTTCCCTTCGCCGGAGTGTGGACAGAGGGAGATGATAAAAAAAAATAGAGAGAGAGAGGAGAGAGAAAATAAAAGAAAAAAATGTTTTTTTTTTAAATATTTTTGAAAGGTCGCCCGGCCGGAAATTTGGACGGCCGGCGACCTGCCGGAGCAGATGATGATGTGTCGTGCTAAGATGATGTGGCAGAGAGAGAAAATGAGATGGAGGAGAGAGAGTAACGGAATGTTAAAGATAACGGAAAAAGGGGGCCATACGGGAATTATCGCTAAAGTAGGGGCCAGGCGGGACTAACATATTATTGAGATTGATTGATTTTCCACCCCCACACCATGATCTGTGGACATATCTTTCATGCTACTGAAATTCGAAAAATCCAACACCGTAAGAATATTCTTATAGAAGATTATTGCATTTGCCATGTGTACGATCAAAGAGGAACTCTTATCTTTCTTAAAACGAGAAACAACGTTGACTAGCAATGAAGTCGATCAAAGCAACCATTCACTATATATTAGAGCGGGTGGGCTACATATTCTGAATTTTCTTTTAAGTACATTGATAAATTCATGAGACAACAATATCAAACATTTAATTATTTTTTTCCGATTTTCTTTGAACACTTTATACGTCTATTTTCTCTATTTTCCATCCACTCGGTTAATATATTTTCTTTTCTTTTTAAAATTAAAATATTTTCTAATAATGACAATATATCACAGATAAGAGTATGACACCCACACATGTGGGTGTCATAGGATGAGTAATGGTACTGGGTAGGATTTCTGGATTTGGTAACCCCCATCCAACCATTTAAACCACATGATACACATTGAGAAAATAAACAAATTATAAAATAATAAAATAATAAAATAATAAAGAACAATGACTTAAAAACCATATCAATGAAGTGGTGATAGGGGGACTTCCTAGTAGAGGCTCCCTGGTGTACTCCCCTTAATAAGATAATGGGTATTTTAGTCTTTCAACGGTACATCACGGAGTCCCCGATCACTTTTGATCAATAATACATCAAATATGTGATAAGAGCATCTCCAATGCAAGTGTGAAAAATGGATCTCTAAATGATCTCTTTCCTATTTGGCCATTTAGAGACACTCTATTTCAAAACCATCTCCAATGCCACACTCAAGAAAAACTCTAAAAACTTATATTTTAATTTAAAACTAATTGATTTGCTTATGTGACACTTAGAGAAACTCAAGAGGAAACTCTAAACTTAGAGTGTCCTCTTAAAGATTTCTAAAATGAATCTTGACACATCACTTTAGAGATTCATGTTGAGTTCTGCATTGGAGATGGATTTTAGAGAAAAACTCAAAAAAATCCTATGTGATACTTTAAGATTTAGAGTTTGAGTGTTGCATTGGAGATGCTCTAAGTTCGATAACCGTCCATTCAAACTCTTACAAGATCGGGCTTATAACCCAACTAAATTATGGTCTAAAACCCAACTATATTATTTATACCCTAATAATCTAAATTCAAATAATTAAAGATTTCACCTTTGGGATTCGAAACTGAGACTCCAGAACTTTCTAGGATTTATGTCAACAAGTTGGAACCACTTGGTCTACCAACTATTGACCAATGATGCCCTTCTTGATCTATATAAATGTAAACAAATACTTGATAACTTTTGAGTAGTAAGTTACTAGGACTGGTTGTTGGTGCAGTTTGATTCCATATAGATTTATTAGATTTGTCAGTTCATAATTTTCTCTCCCCATTCCTTAGTTGGTTGTTAGTATTAGTCATTCTCTCTTCAATTTCATCTTTCAAAATCATAAATTCTCACACAGATTGAGAAAAAAAAAACAGAGTAGACAGAGAGAAAACTCAAAAGTCTAGAGAGAGAGAGAGAGAGAGAGAAAGAATCAATACCCACCATGGCGATTGATTGGAATAGTGATTGTGAAGTAATAGGATCAGATGTAAAATCAACCGGAGAAGGATCTCAAAGTGGTGGTAGTAATGGTGGTGGTGGTGGTGGTGGAATTGATGCAAGAGAAAGACATAAATTAGCAGAGAGAGAAAGAAGAAAATCAATGAGAGAATTATTTTTATCTCTTCATTCTTTACTTCCTCATGCTAATACAGTTAGAAAAGAACAATCAGCAATTCTTGATGAAATTATTAAATATATACCCATTGCTGCTGCTAGACTTAGATCATTACAAAATCGTAAAAATTCATCATCACCATTAATGAATTTGAATAGGTCAAAATCAAATTCAACATCAAAATCAAATTCATCACCATCAATTCAAGTATCAGATCGTACTACTACTAGTAATAGTAGTAATTCAATTAGTTGTCTTAATACTAGTGATTGTGATATTAGAGTTGCTCCTGAACCTTCATCTTCAGTGGCGATTCGAGTTAGAGGTGACAGAGTTAATGTCTCACTTAGTGATACAAAGGGTACTTCACAAACTCTGTTATTATCTGCAATTTTAGATGAACTTGAAGCTCATCAACTAGAACTTGTTCGTTCTACTCATTGTCGTGATGGAAGTAAAGTTTTACATCATTCTGAAAGCAAGGTTTGTCCTTCTCTCTCTCTCTCTCTCTCTCTCTCTCTCTCTCTCTATATATATATCTAAAACTCAATTCTTTTCATCTTGAGAAATATTTTGTGAATTGGGTTGATCAAATATGATCTACCCATCATTTGATTTTTAATTTTTATAACTTGGGTTGATCAAATATGATGATCTACCCATCATTTGAATTTTAATTTTAATGAATTTCTATAACTTGGGTTGATCAAATATGATCTACCCATGATTTGAATTTTAATTTTAATGATTTTTTTTTTTAATTTGGGTTGATCTAAATTTAGGTACCCAATTATTCCATTTTTATTTTATGAGTTTTAGTGAGTTGGGTTGATGTAGAATCATGTACCAATCTAATACTGTAATATTTTTAGTTTTTTTTTTTTTTTTTGGAGTAGGTTGGATTTTAGTAGGTTATTTTATACATAGATTCACTTCACATTTTCTAATTGTAGTTATTTCACCCATTTCTATGTAGTGATTTTTTATAGTTTGTGGTTCTCCCACTTCTCTTGTCTCAAAATGATGTTCCTTTCAAAAATATATTAGAGTAACCTTTCTTGACCTTGAAAAGCTTGAGAGATCATATTAATTTGCTATTTTAAGTTCCATCCCCATCCCTCACTTTTCCATAGAAAAGCTTTCCAACTTTAGTACAAAGTTTGGGCTAGGTCATTGTGTCCTATGTAGAACAAAAACTATTAGTTAAGTTTACGACTAATAAAATACATGGAGTTTCACGGTTTATTTTTTCTGTATTTTTTATTTTAATTTGTAGTTTTGTTACTACTTCACAAGATGACTATATTTTGAAGGCACCACATTCAAATAACAAAGCTTTTAAAAAGTTGACTTCGACTATTTTGATCCGCTCTACAGAGTGTATACAAATAATTGTTGATATCTAAAATTTTCTATTGTTTTGTTGTTTACCCCTTTCAAAATTGTATGAACCTCTCATTAGACTATTTTCGTGCCTACTCTAAATTAGATTTTTTTTTTTTTCTTCCTTATTTTTTATTCCAAATTTCTTTCAATATTTACTCTCTCTTTTCTTGGTGAGATTTATTGAGACTATTGTTTTCCTTGATTTCAAAGAAATATTCATTATTTTATTACAAGTGATCTAACATGGGTACTCTGATTTTTATATTTTATTGTACAGATTTGCGAGGGTCTAGACAGATCGCCTGTTTTGTTGAAAGCAAGATTACAAGAATTGGCTCGAAAACTCCACAAGTTGAGAAAATCATCTACACTTAAGAGATCATTTGACCAGATTTGACTAAATTGGATCTCATTATCTAAAGGGTCATCTATCTCTATTGCTATTGCTAAATGCTAGTTTAGAAATATTTTACTATTTAGTAATTCAGATCGAGATCTTAATGTAGAAGAAGGAAGAGTGTTGTAAAATAATGATGAAGGGGATGCTTAGAATTTTGGCATATATAATCTTTCTCTTTCTCTCTCCTATTGCCTATCTTCTTGTCTTCTCGTCTCTTTCTTGTACTTCTTATTTTTCTTTTCATTGTCTTATCACAATTTAGTTGCTTCAAGTTATTTTTAGAAATGTATTTGGGATAACATTGTAGATCATTAAAGATGCAACTTTGACGGGTTTCTTTAATGTTCTAAGGTTCTTAACAATTTATTCTTGTTTTGAACAAACTTTAAATAAATAAATAAATAAATAAAAACAGAAAAAAAAAGACCAAAAAGCATGTGTACTTAAAATCTAAATACGAAGTGGCCCAATTTAGAAAGAGAAAATACATCAAGTGACATAGGAGATACGACCTAAAAGTGTGAGCTCTTAATTTTGTATTGGTCTCCGGTAGACTTCAACTTTGTGAAAAAAATGTCCACCACTTTTTGGTGAAGCAGTTAAGCATCCCTCTTAATCCGATGAGGTTGTGGAATCGAGTCTCGGTGAAAGCAATTGGTCATCAAGATTTATCTCATGTAATTTAAGCAATATATAAAGTGAATAATATAATAAATTTGTCAGACTTTAGGTCTCTTTCATGTTGTCGGGCTTTAGGCCTCTTTCATTATGATTTAAATTAGGCGGTTATCGTGCTCATCACATCTTTACGATGTATCAATGTCTTGTAACGACTAACGCAGATCGTAGTCGATTTCTCAAAAAAATAAATGATAGAAAAATGTGAAGAAAGAAAATCAGACCTCCTCAAGACCTGAATGGCATCCATCAAGAGAGCGAAAAAGCCCATTAAAAAAAAAAAGATAACCCATAAATGTAAAGCCTAACCAAATATATGAACCTTCTAGTCAGGCTATGCAAGCACGAGATAGGTCTCCTAGCTACAGGAAACAACAGATCATGGTATGAAGACACTTAAAGTACTGTTGGATGTCATGAAAACTACTCCCCTAAACATAATTCCCACCTTTAGAGCAGGGGTGGAAATGGGACGGGTGTAGGCGTCCACACGACTTATAGTATCGGTCCGGGTACCAAACTTCTATGGCTATTAGGATAAGCGGGTTAATTGGGCGGGCATTTTTGAAATTCACCTTGCCTATTGCCCGTCCAAGTCCACTAAGAAGCTCGGGTAATCGAGTATGGGCGGGAGGGTAGCGGGTAAGCCCATGACTTGAAAAAACGTCCTCCTTCCTCTCCATTTATAAAGTCACCAAACACTTCCTAATTCTAAAGAGGCAATGTGGGACTAGAACTAGAAGTTATTTGTGTTGTTCCTTTTAGGAATATAATCGTACACTGAAAACTAATGAAGAACTCTATGGGATTGTGATAGTATAACCACTCTTTGCTCCCTAAGAGCCAAACACTACTTCAGTAACCCACTAGGAATTGTCTTGTGTCATTGAAAATCAATGCAATGGGTTTGTGTAATTTCCTTTAAACATATTATTTACCATCTCAATTAGGCTTAGCAATATAGATTGTTGGGCTTCATCAACCCAAAACGTTGATGTAATCTGGTTGGTTATCGCTGAGTGGGTGAGGGCATTGGCGGGTGAGCGGGTAGAGGTTTTAACACATGCCCGTTCAACAAAATTCGGCAGCCTGGGCGGGTTGTGCCTGAGATGGGTGCGGACGTCCATGGTCCTCGTCGGGCTCGGGTGCCCGCGGAGTGGTTCGAACCCATGGACATAATTCCAACTCCTACTTTAAAGGTCTGTTTGGCTCTTGTGAAAATATACGACCAAGAAACCATTTATTTTCCATGAGAAAATTAATCAAAACCTTTTATTTGGTTTGGCACTAAGTAGCTTGATTGGAAAATTATCAACCTCAAGTATTTATTTCAAAAAGGTCAGGATTTTGCCCACTCTACTTCCATACGTAGTAATCTGAAATTGGGGCAAATTTCAAGTGTGTCTTCTCCATTAGTTGGGGGTTAGGGGTGGGAATCGGTCCGGACGGGCGGGAAAATGGACACTAACTCAACCGGTTCGGGCGGAACGGGCACAAGTCTTAAGTGTCCACTCGGGCATCCGGACAAGACGGGCGGACATTTCAAATTTTTCTCAACAGAGTGCCCGTCCGTGACCGTTTTTGATAGTCGGACAAACCGGGTATCGGTCGGTCGGACACCGGTCACTAATGATCAAATAAAGAAATTTTTGTTCGAAACTAAAATTATTTAGTAGCTAAATACAACTTTCTAAGCTCCCACTTTACAATTCCAAAAAGTAAATGAGTATAAAATTAATAATAATCATTGAGATTTCTCATGGATTACGATCGGTCCTATTCTTCTTCTCATGGATTACGATCGGTCTTGGGTTACTGATGAGATATTAAGATCTTGAAGGAGAGAGAGACTAGAGAAGTAGAGAGACGAAGACAAGATTAAGAAAAGTGATTTCTAGGATTATATATTTTTACTCTTGAAATCTAACGGTTGTAGCTAACCCTACAAATCTAAAGGCTTAAGATCAATCATATAGGCGGACAGGTATACTAGGTAAGATAAACGGACGGGTATGAACGGATTCGGCCGGATGGACTATATAAGCGGGTAAGGACCTATGCCCGCGTCCGTCCGCTCAAACTCTTTCGGTCGGGCGGGTACAGACCGATTCGGGTATCGGACGGTCACAAACCTTTCGGACTCGGACGGTTGTGGACGAGTTCCGGGTTTCCGGGCCAAAATCCCACCCCTAGTTGCGGTGTGTTGGGTTTTGCACCCTTCTACTAGTGTTTATAGCGGAATAAGACATCTAATGTCTACACTAGTATTCCCAGGATCACATGCATAAGCCTATGATAATCATTAATTAAAACTAGAAAGATAAATACCTTATTCGCTAGTTTTCCCTCGAACCTTTCCAATTGCTTATGAGAAGATCAAGAGCTTCAAGTGTAGCTCCTCTACTTGGGACACGAGCAATCAATTTGATCTCCCACCTTGTTGTATAGCTAGCACACCAATGGTGGTTGGAAGAAGAACTCCTTTCTTCTTGACTAGATAGATAGTTAATGGGAATTAGCTCACTTTCTCTTCTCTACTTGATGTGGTAGAGTAAGAAAGCTTAGAGAGAAATTCCACACCTTATTCTCTGCCCTAAGAGTGTTTATATAGAACCCTAATAAGAATCCACCTCCTTTTAGGTTTCCCAAAACACCCTTTAGAATAAGATTTAGGGAAATAGTCGAAAATAGCAACTATTGGTATTTTCTCAATTCCCTAAGGAGATGACGTCCAAACCCAGCCAAAATTGGCAGATTTAATGTTCATAACATAAGGAAACGTCCCTCCAAAAATCAGCCCAATCCGAGCCCTAAAAGTGCCCGAATCGGCCTAGGCCCAAAAACCCTGCTTTTGGCCTTTTTGTACTATCTTTGCCTAATTCCTTTTTAGGCCTATGAGATATGTTTATGGGACACTCCCATGATTATATCTCACTCCCACTAGTCATATCCTAGATCAATTTGTCACTCTTATGTGTAACCCGTTGTAGGATCCGATCGAAGTTAGCCGCGAATTACTTCGTAATTCGACGATCGTAGTTGGTCTCTAGCTACAACTCTACGATCCCTAAATCAATCGGACTTGATGATCTTCCACATCAATTGTCCTATCCGACAAATTGTTCGCATTGTCACCTTGGTCGAAGGACATCTCCTTCAACTCCTTCAGACTCCCACTTGGACTTAGAACAAGTACAATGCTCGATTCCCATGTCACTTAGTATCCCATCTGATACGTCACGTCATTCAGACTTTCTTGATCTCGAGTACAACTGTCAAAACAAATGATTAACTTTTAATCCATTTGAGCACGGCCATGCATTTTCAGTTGCTGCTCGTCAAGTGGCCCGAGGACACTGCATCCTAACATGGTTAGGAGGACATAATCCATTCTTGCGCTCCCACTCAACTTCATGTCTATCCTGTCCTTCCCAGTATCCGCCTTTATAACCTCCTTTTACGGCGCGGCGTTTAACGGAACCAAAGTCAGACATTCCTTACATAAGATGAGCTGAGCACTCATGTTTTGAGGAATCTCTTCAATCTTGTCTTTATGAGAAGTTTGACGATTTCATCATTCTTTGGATGAACTTCTCATGTTGAGGGTTATTCCAGCGCATAATCTCTATTATGCACTCACGTAGTCGAATCGAATACACTATTCCTATAGCCCATGAAACTGCGCTATCCCATCGACTCCCGTACTAGTCTTCGTGAGTATTGTTGTCCATGCAATGACCTGGACTAGGGAATTGATAATGAATCACTCCAAGTTCACTTAGTAGGGTTTCATTCATCAGATCACGTATCTGACAAGCCTACTCGGAGCGTTTTCTTTATCGTGTGGACTGTCTCTTAAAATACCAAACCAAATTCTAAGGACAAAATAAAATTTCTTTTATTTTATTTATCGAATGTAAGTAATTAGGCACATAAACTCTTTTATGAATCCAAATTACATTTGTTGCCATTCCCCAATGCGCTTTATACCAATGTCCCTCATGTGTGAATCATGTTTGGACTGAGGTAACGGTTTGGTCAACGGATCTGCAACGTTATCATCCGTATGAACCTTGCAAATTACCACATCTTTTCTTTCTATGATTTCTCTAATCAAGTGGTACTTCCTTTGGATATGTTTGGATTTTTGGTGCGCTCTTGGTTCCTTGGCTTGGGCTATTGCTCCGTTGTTGTCACAATAGAGAGTCACGCCCTCTTCCATGCCAGGTACGACACCAAGTTCTATCATGAACTTCTTGATCCAAACTCCTTCCTTTGCAGCTTCCGAGGCCGCTAGGTATTCTGCTTCAGTGGTAGAGTCTGCAACTGTGCTCTGCTTGGAACTTTTCCAACATACCGCTCCTCCATTCAGACAGTAGACGAACCCAGATTGTGATTTGAAGTCGTCTCTATCAGTTTGAAAGCTTGCATCCACATGGCCTACAACTTTTAGTGTATCTTCCCCGCCATATACCAGGAAATGATCCTTAGTCCTTTTCAGGTACTTTAGGATATTCTTGGCGGCGTGCCAGTGCGCTTGGCCTGGATTTGATTGGTAACGGCTACACATGCTCAAAGCATATGAGACGTCTGGGCGAGTGCAGATCATGGCGTACATGATTGATCCTATTGCCGAAGCATAGGGTACTTTCATCATGTGTGCTAGCTCATCAGGACTCTTAGGACACTGATCTTTGCTAAGCACCATACCATGTGACATGGGAAGGAATCCTCTTTTGGAGTTTGTCATCTCGAACCGTTGAAGAATCTTATCTATATAAGTTTCTTGACTAAGTCCGATCATCCTCTTTGATCTATCTCTATAGATCTTGATTCCCAATATGTATTCTGCTTCCCCTAGGTCCTTCATAGAGAAGCATTTCCGAAGCCAGTCTTTAACTGATTCCAACATCGGAATCTTGTTTCCTATGATTAATATGTCATCGACATAAAGGACTAAGAAAACTAGGTCGCTCCCACTAACCTTCTTGTAAACACAAGATTCTTCTGCATTCTTGAGAAATCCAAATTCTTTGATTTTCTCGTCGAATCGAAGATTCCAACTCCGGCTTGCTTGCTTGAGTCCATAAATGGATTTCTTAAGCTTGCAAACTTTTCCAGCATTTTTGGAATCTACAAAACCTTCGGGTTGTGTCATGTACACATCCTCTTCCAAGTGTCCGTTTAGGAAGGCGGTTTTGACATCCATTTGCCAAATCTCATAATCATAATGAGCTGCAATTGCTAGAATGATCCGAATGGATTTAAGCATTGCGACAGGTGAAAAGGTTTCATCATAGTCTATACCATGAATCTGTTTGTATCCTTTCGCCACGAGTCTAGCTTTGAAAACGCTAACGTTTCCATCCTTGTCAGTTTTTACTTTGAAAACCCATTTGCATCCGATTGGTTTTGCTCCATCGGGCAAATCGATCAAGTTCCATACTTGATTTTCTGACATGGAATCCATTTCCGACCTCATGGCTTTTAGCCATTTTTCGGAGTCGGGGCTCGCCATAGCTTGGTTGTAGGTACTCGGCTCATTATCTTCTAACAGTAGGATATCTGTTTTCTGAGATAATTCCTGGAGCCTTTGAGATCTACGAGGGGCCTGAGCAACTTTTGGAGTGTTCTCAACTAGTTGAGATGTCTCCTGCGAATTTAATTCGACTTGAGCGGGAGGTACTCTCTCGACCTCATTTTCCTCTTCCATACTTTGTGTATAGATAGGAGCCGCTAAACCTCTTGATATCTCTATATCTGTGTTTATTTGTTGCTCATATCGAATTTCATCGATATCTACATTTCTCCCACTTGTCTGTTTGGAAAGGAATTCCTTTTCAAGGAAGACACCATCTCGAGCAACAAACACTTTGTTCTCAGATTCGTGGTAGAAGTAGTAACCCCTTGTCTCTTTTGGATAGCCCACAAAGAGACATTTGTCTGATTTAGGTGCGAGTTTGTCTCCTTGTAAACGTTTTACATAAACTTCGCATCCCCAGACTTTGAGAAAAGACAGCTTTGGAACCTTTCCAAACCATAACTCATATGGCGTCTTTTCTACAGCTTTTGACGGAGCTCGGTTAAGTGTGAAAGCAGCCGTTTCTAGAGCATACCCCCAGAACGTGTTTGGAAGATTTGCTAAACTCATCATAGATCGAACCATGTCTAACAAGGTGCGATTTCTCCTTTCAGAAACACCATTCATCTGGGGTGTTCCTGGCGGAGTGAGTTGAGATACTATACCACAACTCCTAAGATGATCGTCAAATTCTTGACTCAAATATTCACCACCTCGATCGGATCGAATGGCTTTTATTTTCTTGCCAAGTTGATTCTCTACTTCGTTCTGAAATTGTTTGAACATGTCAAACGATTCGGACTTATGCCTCATCAAGTATATGTAACCATAACGAGTGAAGTCATCCGTGAACGTGATGAAGTAGCCATAGTTACCTCTCGCCGGAGTACTCATTGGTCCGCATACATCCGTATGTATGAGTTCCAAGGGTTCTTTGGCTCGGTCTCCTTTTCCTTTAAAAGAAGACCTCGTCATTTTACCCATTAAACATGATTCGCATGTGTCATATGATTCTAAATTATACGAACCTAGAAGTCCATGCTCATGGAGCTTCTTCATGCGTGTCATGTTAATGTGACCCAAACGACAATGCCAAAGGTAACTTGGATTTGAATCATCTGACCGTAGCCTATTGGTTTCTATGTTGAAGACTTCGTTCTCAATATTCGTAATATAGAGACCGTTGTATAGCTTAGCACTGGTATAAAACATTTCACCTTTGTATAAAGAACAACGCTGGTTTTTTATTAATAGGTGATATCCCTCTTTGTCTAATTCTGAGACAGAGATAATGTTTCTAGAAATAGAGGGTACATAATAGCAATTATGAAGTTCTAAAACTAGACCAGTTTCTAAAGGTAGACTGAATGTTCCTACAGCTTTTGCAGCAACCGTTGCTCTATTTGCTACTCGTAGGACAAGCTCCCTTCCAGATAAATACTTGATTCCCTTAAGGCCCTGCACATCATAAATGATATGAGCACCACATCCGGTATCGAATACCCAGGATTGAGAATCAAATGTATTTGCTAAGTTAACTTCGATAACATAGATACCTTGGTCGGAATCGCGAGTTCCTTCCTTTTTCCTTTTGTTCTTCTGAATCAGTTGAAGTTCTTTCTTTGATTCAGACATTCCAATGCCTCTCCGGATTGCCTTGGAAGTCCCGTACTTCCTCAACCGTGATTTGTTTCGGGACATGTCCCTTAATCGACGGATGATTGTGTGCGCATCCATTTTCCTGAATCTCTTTTGAAGATTAGGTTCCATGGTTGCCAACATAAGGCAAGTTACTGAAATTGATTTCATCCGGATACTTTTGGCCTGCTTTTGTTCCTCAACCTTTGAGTTCGCAGTTATTCTTGGAATAGGGGTATCCAGTACGCTTTCTTTGTTTGTAGACTTGAGAACACTTCTCAATCTCTTTTCCCAATCAAGGAAGTTATCCATGTTCAATTTGTCCTCATCAAGGATTGAACATAGGTTGAAAAGATTGATTTTTGCCATAGTAAAACTACATGAAACAGAAAAAGGATTTTGCTAAGTATTACATTCGATAATTTTTGCAAAAAAGTTCTACGTTTTTGCCACATTATTCAAGATAAAACATGTCCCTAGATGAATAATGCGATTCCGAGATCCCATCTCTCAAGGATTAAGCGGACTAGGGCCCTGCCCTTAATTCCCATTGATTTAGGTGAGTGAACACTTTCACTGATCATACCGTATGATTCTCGGTTGATGGATTACATGTTAAGTGTAAAATCCATCCTTTTGCCTCGAGTATCCAAGACTCTCTTGCTGATCTCGTTGAGTAGAACCATTTAGACATGTAGGCCTCTTCTATAGGCCTACCCGCAATGTCCCAAGGTAGAGGAGGTACTCTGCGAAGGCCGACCCACCTTCCTCGAACAAGGGCGCAAGGAGTGTCTTAATTTGGATAGGCACTGTACTCAAAATTACTTTTAGGGACTTTTACGCTAGTCTGGCGTTCGTTTTAGTGAACTAATTAGCCTAACTAACATCCACGACATAAAGCGTAAATAAGTAAGTAAATGCGCGCGAGAAAGTAAATCAAGCACATATGGATCCTAGTATGGCCTCTAACCTAGAAGATCTAATCTCCTTTGGTTTGCTTCTTGTTTCGTCTTTTGGTTCGTCTAGATCTCCATCTTTGAACCTCCATTGATTTCTCCCACTCACCTTAGGACTCCTTCCTTGAGCTTCTTCAATGGACTCATAAACCCTAAACTCTAATTACAAGACTCAAACGATTCGCAGATCGTGTAAACTTGAAAATTAAAATTATTACAAATTAGGCACCCATCCGTGCTCAAAACAAAAATAAGAAACACTTTCTATGGCCATACTAGTTTCCGCATTCACATCACATGCAATCATATAATATATTTCAAGGCTAACAATTATATATGCATGTATATCCGGGAGATACTTTTGTCGACATCTATATGTCATGTACGTACCTTAAGTCTACATCAAAGGATTAGACTAATGGTGCGTCTTGGTTTGATTTTAAAATCTGATTTTAAAGAGAAATTCCGTTTAGGCTTTGAATGGCCCGGGTTTATTTCGGAAATATTTGGATTGGAATTTTGGAGAAAATTTGGATAAAACTCCCACTCGAATAGTGGTCCCTTTTCGTGGTCCGAAAAGCCTTGAAAAGACCCGGGACAAGTCCTAGACAAGTCCCGGCCCAAGCCCAAAAAGGGGCCCGGACAAGGTCCGGACATGGCACGGCCCATAGGGCCGGCATGTCCGAGCCGAGGCCAATAGGCCTGATCTCGTCCTGGCCGGAGCCAGGACGCTAGTCCAAGCACCAGACGCGTCCTAGACGCATCTGATGCTGGACCGGACCAGCACTAGGTGTCTCGGACTTAGTCCGAGACACCCAGGACCCCAGACGCGTCTCCAAGACGCGTCTGATGGTAGCTACTGGACGCGTCCCAGACGCGTCCTGGTTAAGCTACTGGTCGCGTCTGGAAGACGCGACCTGGAGTACCCGGACGCGTCCCCAGACGCATCCACCAGTAGTCTGGGACGCGTCTCCCAGACGCGTCCTCCAGACTACTGGTCCGGCCAGGAAGCTTCCTGGCCGGACCTATTGAGTTTCTAAAAAACTCAATAGTCTTTCCCCTTTTTTTTTTTTTGTGTTGCAATTCTAAATTGCTATTTCCAAAATTTGAAACACTTCTAAAATATTTCAAATTCTTTTAGAACAATTCTAAATTTCCAAATTTTGTTTTTCACAAGTTTCCAAAAACTAAAAAAAAACAACTCTTACTCAAACTATTTTGGATCAAAATTTCAGGTTTTGAAACTCTTTTCAAGAACAAATTTTGAAATCTTTTGACAAATACTTGAATCTTATTCAAAATTAATCAAAATTTTGTGTTCAAAACACTTTTAAACACAATATTCTATCTAGAAAAGCATGGAATTGGTCCAAAACTTAGATAAGATAGGCTAATTGCAAGAGGCTCTGACGCCACTGTTGGGTTTTGCACCCTTCTACTAGTGTTTATAGCGGAATAAGACATCTAATGTCTACACTAGTATTCCCAGGATCACATGCATAAGCCTATGATAATCATTAATTAAAACTAGAAAGATAAATACCTTATTCGCTAGTTTTCCCTCGAACCTTTCCAATTGCTTATGAGAAGATCAAGAGCTTCAAGTGTAGCTCCTCTACTTGGGACACGAGCAATCAATTTGATCTCCCACCTTGTTGTATAGCTAGCACACCAATGGTGGTTGGAAGAAGAACTCCTTTCTTCTTGACTAGATAGATAGTTAATGGGAATTAGCTCACTTTCTCTTCTCTACTTGATGTGGTAGAGTAAGAAAGCTTAGAGAGAAATTCCACACCTTATTCTCTGCCCTAAGAGTGTTTATATAGAACCCTAATAAGAATCCACCTCCTTTTAGGTTTCCCAAAACACCCTTTAGAATAAGATTTAGGGAAATAGTCGAAAATAGCAACTATTGGTATTTTCTCAATTCCCTAAGGAGATGACGTCCAAACCCAGCCAAAATTGGCAGATTTAATGTTCATAACATAAGGAAACGTCCCTCCAAAAATCAGCCCAATCCGAGCCCTAAAAGTGCCCGAATCGGCCTAGGCCCAAAAACCCTGCTTTTGGCCTTTTTGTACTATCTTTGCCTAATTCCTTTTTAGGCCTATGAGATATGTTTATGGGACACTCCCATGATTATATCTCACTCCCACTAGTCATATCCTAGATCAATTTGTCACTCTTATGTGTAACCCGTTGTAGGATCCGATCGAAGTTAGCCGCGAATTACTTCGTAATTCGACGATCGTAGTTGGTCTCTAGCTACAACTCTACGATCCCTAAATCAATCGGACTTGATGATCTTCCACATCAATTGTCCTATCCGACAAATTGTTCGCATTGTCACCTTGGTCGAAGGACATCTCCTTCAACTCCTTCACGGTGTACATTTAGTATCGGAACAAAAATTAATCCGATTCATCTGGGGACCGAACCAAAGTATACCCGGATTGGTTCGGCGCATGGATTTCTTTTACAGATAACCGAAAAAACTGAATCAAACAATGTATTGGTGTCTTTTATATTAAATATATATGGGCATGATGGATGGTGTAAATTTAATGGTTAAGTCAGTTCCATTAAAACATCAAAACACTATACATATTAAAAAATTATAAAATCAAAAAACAAAATAAAGAATCTTAAACTTTAGTTCAGGGTAAACTAGTTATGGTTAAGTCACAGTTTAAAATCGAAAGTTTGTTCTTATTAATATTACTTGATTATCGATGATCTTTAATTTGTGACCTTTAGGGGTCTTTTCATTCTCGATCTTAAGGATCTATTTTTTCGACTTTTAGGGTCTGTTTTTCAGTATGTGTCTTGTCAATTCCTTTTCCTTCATGGGGCACTTTATATTCGAAAGATTTGTGAACTTTACTTATGTAACTCTCATGTAGTTCTCAGAGTAATAATAATTAACTACCATGTAAATCTTGTGATTATTATCACTTATGAATGGAAGTATGGTTTAATACAAAAAAAATCGAAAGTTTGTTCTTGTTGAAGTTAAACCATGTGGTTCGGTTATCCAAACGAACCAACCCTTTCAGGTATAGTTTGGTGCGGTAACCAAACCAAACTACAAATTAATTGGTTCAGATTGAATTTCTAGTAACCGAACCTTTCTGACCGGTTTATGAATAGGGCCTAAAAATCTGATACCGATCCAATGTACATTCCTACCATTAATTATCCCAAATAAAACCATTCAAATCCAAAACGAATATTTGAGAAAATAAAGTTCAATTTGTGAAATAAAAGTGATTAAGGAGAGTCTCGGCTTAACCATCAAATTCATGAAATTTGATGTTTGTTACATATCATGAAATAACAGGGTCTGACAAATCATGGAGTTCAAGGGATGACACTCTCATGTTGAAAGTGTTTAAATTTTCATATGGATTACGAAAGAGCCTATCTCACCGTCAGGGGCCGCCTTACATACAGAGGTTTGTGAGGAACGTGTTCGGCCAGACTCGAAGTTCAAAATGCTCTAGTAGATCCACAGTTAAAATGTTTTTAATAATGTATTGGTGTCACATACAACTAACCCATATAGTTGATGTAAGCCAATGCTTGGCTTAGTAGTTTAAGGAAGGTATGTTTGCCTTGGTGTACTGATGTTTGAAACCCTTCAGCCACCGGCTTTGTTTTATTTTAAATTCTCTTAGGTTGTGTTTGATATCAGGCATGGAAATCAAAGGTTTTCACGAAAAGTCTTCCATGAAATTTATTCCGTGGAAATAAAAATTCTTTCGTTTGGTTGCCATTTATTATTCTGTGGAATTACAAACTCTGTTGTTTGATTAACAACTAACTTCTACGAATATAATATTCAATTAAAACTTTTATTTACTATTTATGTAGTCAAAATGACATTGTTAGTCTTATGTTGCTAAAATTACATTTTTACCCTTATGTTGTCCACATTACATTTTTACTCTTATGTTGTCAAAATTATATTTTTACTCTTCTGTTGTCAATATTATTTACACTTGTGTCACTTTGCTAACTTAGGAGTAAGAATGTCAAGTTGTTAATAAAACAAAATAAAAATGTAACTTTGACAACGTATGGATCAAAACAAGATTTTACTAATGTAAAAGGGTGAAAATGTCATTTTAATATAAAAGTGTAGACGAACTATTTTTACAAGACGACGGTAAGAATGTCATTTATACCACATAAGGGTAAAAATGTCACTTTGGTATTATATGAGGGTAAGAATGGCATTTTGACAACATGACGCTAAAATGTCAATCTGATATTATAAAAGGGTAAAAATGTAATATTGACTACATAAAGTAAAATTGTCATTTTGACAACGTGGTAAACATGTCTTTTGGTGAGAAGGTCAAAAATGTCATTTGCCCAATGTATAAATAAATTGTGTTTTGTTTAATGTTTGGGTAAAAATGTCATTTTGAACACATATGGAGATAAATATTAGATTTTCAGTATCCGCATATATTAAATATTTTAATTTTTGATTTTCCACGGAAACTAATTCCGAGGGGGGAGCAAGGAATTAAAAGTGGACTATTTCATGGAAATAGATTCTGTGGGAAATTGAAGCCCTGGAATTATACTTCGTATCAAACGGCGGAAATACCTATTTCCACGGAAATTCTTTTATTTTCATGGAAATATGTGATATCAAACACACCCTTAAGTAATTAGCTCTTTGTCCAGTTTTCTTATTTTGGTAATTTTTTGCCTTCTATTTTTATTTTTTCATATATTTTCGTATCATTCTCTTCTGATCTTTTATTTGACTTTGACCTCTTTTTTTATCGACGCTCCATCTTTTAATTTTTTTTTGTTTGTCTACTTCTTACTTTCATGTCATGTTTTTGTCTTTTATTTTGATAATGTATATTTTTTTTTGTTGGAGAGATAATGTATATCTTATGATCATATTTTTCTCGAAATCAACCTTCTCTCACTCTTATCCCTCTTTAATTTTTTTAAAGAATGTAAATTATGAGAATTATATTTCAGGTAAAAAGGAATCTCATATTTTTTGATATATTTATGTCATTTAAATGTGTATATGACTAATTATTTATATTGTGATGGTAATTAAAACATTTCACAAATTAGTCGTACGGAATTTCGAGAGTGTCGCCATTCCATATAAGGATCACTGGTTTAAACACTACATGGTGTTTTCTGGACATTTCACTTCCACCTCAATAATAATAGATAGAAGTTGGTAATGTAATTTGAAAATCAACGATCAATCATGATAGTATCTTCTGTAGTACTATTTATTATAACTAAAATGTGCCCCAGTAAACAAAATTTTCTAGGCCCGCCCATGCTCATCCTGAGAAGTAATTTTCTTTTCTGTTTTAGCTCGATCGAAACTACATTAGGCTTTTCATGGGATTTGGCTAAATCACGTATCAAACACACCCCTATTTTGAAAGTAGATTAAGGTCGCCATTTTGGTAAATAAAGAAAAATCTTCGGAGAATAAAAATTATCTATAAACTGGTCAATTGAGATTCAGTTTTTTATTTTTATTTGTTGGTATAGGGCTTCCAATTTTGAGAGTTAAAAAATTTAAATTTTAGAAGATCTCACATAATAATAATTTAGAATGGACTTTTATAAACTTAAACAAAATATTTATAGAGATCTAAAGCCTAAATTTAAGATGGGTCCATATATGGATGTAGAATGTTGTGAATCACATGTCCACCTACCAATAACAATTCCCATTAATTTGCAAAAAGTTATAATAGCATGTGATAACAAAATAGCTAAGAGACAAGTTTTCCCTTTCAAAATAAATTTAAATATCTTGCATATATTGTGAATAATTAAAAGAAGAAACTAAAAGACACCTTGTGAAAATAAAGAATGAAAAGGGCACAGAGAATCTTCACCCCATAATTTTGGTGTTGTAAGAAGAAAATGGAATATTCCATTGGCATTGCAATTTTTTTTAATCTGCCCAAGTTCAATAATGTTAGTAAAAGCCAAATAAATCTTGTATGTTGGACCAATCTTAGTCCATTTAAATGCAACTGTCCCTTCTGAAAGATAGTTTACTTGGTCTTACAACATCCAATAATATATATATATATATGTATATATGTATATATATATATATATGTATCTTTATTTTACGAAAAATAATTAGTTATTTAATAGGTAACATGATTTGGTAATTATATAATTAGATCTTGTGTCTTAGGCATTTCGTTGTTACCACTTATAGAAAGAAACAAGGGTCTTATGTACTATACAAACTCTTGTGTTTTTGTACTATGTACTGTTCCCTGTATAAGGCTCGCTTTCTTTTTCTCTTTTTTGTTCGTTGAAAGGGTTGTTTTGATATACATAAAAATTAGGGGTGTATTTTTCAATATTTAGTTGAATTTAGTTGATAGAATTATTCACTACTTTCATTTTTCAAATAAAATATTTGACAATTAGCCTTTCCTAAAAGTCATTCTAAATTGTATTCGGAATAACTATTTACTGAGAGATTATAGAATATTTGAGAGATTATAGAATATTTGAATCATAACCTAATACTTATATATATATATATGTTTAATTCAAATATTCAATAATATTTTCCACACACAGAGGTCAAGATTGATCTCTTTTCCTATTTTTATATTCTCATCATATCTTACATTTGAGATTCAAATCTTTTCTTGAAAAATACTGGATTTGTTTATTTGCAATGACCACACTAACAATTGGAGTAGGGACCAATTTAGAGTTCCACGTGCTTGACTTTATAATAGGAGTAATTTCTAACATGTCCTCCTTATTTAACTGTTTTTCTTTATGTCCTTATTTGTCGGGCTTTAGGCCTCTTTGTTGTCGGGCTTTAGGCCTCTTTCATTCTCGGTTTAAATTAGGCGGTTGTCGTGCTTATTACATCTCCATGATGCATCAATGCCTTGTAACGACTAACGTTGATCGTAGTCGAATTCTCAAAAAAAAAAAAAAAAAAAAAAAAAAAAACTACTTTGACGATACCTTCTTTAATATTTTCATATTTTTGTGGATATTTTTCAGAAGTGATCTTGTTTTAATGTTCTCTTGTTTATTTATTGTTTCCTTTCTCTTCTTCATCGCTATTTTTTTTCTATTTCATCATTTTCCTCCTAATTTAGGTGGTCACCCACAGATTAGTTGAAGTTTAGGGGCTATATAGAAAATTATCCTAATAATAACAAACCTAAAACCCAATAAATCAACTTTATTACCTTAGGAGAAGGTGCCCTACATGATTTCATTGTCTGATAGCAATTGGAATGGCATGTTACTTATTTTTCTAGTGCAAAAATATGTGACTTATGATCACTCACTTGGAAACAGTAGAAAGTACAAGTTAACTCTATCCCCGCACACAATATTAGGGAAGACAAAATTATTGAAAGAAGTTCAAAAACTTCGACAATTGTAACAAAATAAAACAATTTGTACAATAGTATTGTGGTAGGGACTATTGTATATATCTCTTCTTTTTCCGTTAAACAAATGAAAATTGAAAATAACAAATCAATGAAGATGCAACTATAACTGCAGTTGCATTTCTCGAATCAGTTGCATTTCTCGAAGATGAGAATTGTCGTAAGATGAATATATAAAACTCAGACGACATTCTCTTAAAATTTATCTCGATTTAACCTTTAGAAGGAATGGAATCCATACTAGAATTTGCTACTTGGTCTTTTTCTAAATTTAAATCATTTCCTGTTCTATTACCTATTTTTTTTAATAAACTCCATAATTTGTTTAATTATTAAATTAATAATTGCATGAAATAACTCATCATTTTTTATTGGGAGCCCCAACCCTTGTTAACCCAACCCGGGAGCCCTGGGGTGGGCGGTGAGGTGGTGTGGGGGGGGGGGGGGGGGGGAACCTAAACTTGTTTTTATTAATTGTATTAATTTTTTTTTTATATAATTGTTTGAAAGCTCGATGTTGGACCTGAGAAAAGATCAGGAGCTCTCAAAATCTGGAGCCAGAACCCCACCACGTTGGACTAGCGTTTATAATTATCACATTTTATCTTTAATTCACAAAACATTTAAGCCAATTATTTTTTTTGTTTGATTTATGGATGGAAAAACATAGTCAATATTGTCTTACACAAACATAAACTAAATGCATTTGTTTGTGCTGCTTTCAACTTTTTGTTTCTTTCTTTTCTTTTTAATTTTCTTGGTTATCTTTGATTTTATTAAAATTAAACAGTTTTTCAAGTTTTGGACTATTATGGTATTTAGTTTGTTTCATCTTTAGACTCTTCTTTCTGTTTCTTCATTATCTCTTACCTAATCCACCACTATCAATAAAATCATCCGAATTATTCAATGAGGAAATTTTTGTCTTCTTTGATGTAAATTCTTTGATCTTTAAAAGATGTCATTTTCTTAAATACTCTACCTAATTTGATCTCCTAATGGGTATTTATCATTTGTATTTTTAGATTAATATTGGGGTGCGGCTATGGGCGCCTCCCAAAAGTGCTGTAGGGGCCTCTCTTCTGTAGGGGCCTCCCAGAATTGCTTAGGCGCCTCCACGAGCGCCTCCTCTTCTATGAAACGGATTGACCATTCCGAACGCCAATTTCTTTCTCTCTCTACTTTCTCTCTCAATTCTCAATCTACAAATCAATCAAAGATCAAACCTAACAAAATCTATTAATCTATCAACAAAATCTCAATATTCAATCGAAAAGTAAACATCAGAAGGATATAAAAACTCTAGGTTTCTTTTTTTAGATCTTCAAACGTAAGGAAATAAAAGACCATTAATTATGAAGTTTGAGGTTTTGTTGAGATGAAGAAACACTAGATAGGGGATGAAGAAATCAACTATACATTTGGGGATGAAAAACTAAGTCTAGATTTGGAGATGAAGAAGCCCTAGACGAAGCATGAAAGAATCAAATTTTGTAAACTTCGAGATGAAAAACCCTAAATGATGCATGGTCTCGGACTGGACCAGTCTCGAAACCAATCGGAATGGACAGTCCGTTTAATTTCGGACTGGACCAGTCCGAGACTAGGCTTTGGGCCTCGGACTCGTCAGTCCGAGAAGAGGCGCCTATAGTGGTCGGGGTTTGACCACGGTCAACCCCTCTAAGGAGGCGCCTACAGCAATTTGGGGAGGCCCCTTTAGATGCACCCTTAATATTGTGGGTAAAAAATGGTAGTATCTAAAAATAAATGGGATTACTCATGACACGCGTTGGCCCATTATAAATCGGTTACACAAGTGGTATAGGCCCAAAACAAACAAAACGAGGACTTTGAGCCTCAACTTAATCAAGGGTTTCATGTTCTGGATTTTCAATTTTGTATGCCTCTTTTGAATTAATAATTAGGGAAATGCTAAATGTACAAAGAATCTTTGACAAGATTCTTGACAAAATGCTAAGTGAACGGTGTCGATCAAAGTCAAACTTTGAAAAACTTTGATGAACTTTTGTCTTTTAGTGAAAATGAGTCATTAAGTCAAGAATTTTGTCAAGAACTTTGTCCATGTAGCACTCCCGAATTAATTATAATCTAGACAGATTTGCAACAAAGTGGCGAAGGAAGCAAGGCCTCTTTTGAATTAATAACATTTCAATTTTAACAAAGGGCATATTTGGCATTCCTTTTGCACCCACTTTCTCCAAGCATGGGAGTACAATTTTGCTTTGGCAATGAAATTTGGATGACTTTTTCTTTAATTAAACTTGGTTGCTTTATATTTGAATTATTGTTTGTGACATTAGCGAGAAAATTGATATGAATTATTGATTCCACCTTTATAGTTGTTTTACAATAAAAAAACTCTACTAATTAAAAAATAAATTGTTGAAAGAACTCTATTTAATAATTGACCCACAAAATTGTAAAGAGAAGGAAGTGTCACAAATTCTAGTTACAAATACTAAAACTTTAAGAAAGAAATCAAGAAAGTGGGACTCAATAAAATGAATCACCAAATAATCTTGCTATGAATGTTAAACAAATCCTATTGTTCTTCTCACTATCACCTGAGCCATTTTCTCCAAATTCCAAGGGCTCCTTTGCATCTAAAATGTTCAAAATACTCCCCGAACAACTAGTCAACGACCACAATTTACGATTCACTGGACATTTTTTTTTTGAATTTAGCTATATGATATTATATTTGTATATTAGTCTTATATAAACTAACATCGATTAATTCTAATTTAGGCTCCTAGAGATGACAAGCTCACTGTTACGACCTTCTAAAGATGATTAGCTTATAGCATAACATCTAAATCATTTTTCCTTCCACTTTTTCGTTAGGCACAATGGACATTTCTTTTCCACTACCCACTTTGTCGTTCAAACATTTTTGTCACTAGTTGTGGTATTTAGGCATTCAATTCTTACCAGATATTTTTTTCACTCTAATATAAACTAGAAGTGTCCAAATCCCCCAAACAAGTCGACGTTCCGGTGAAGGGGACCTACCCCTGTGTCGGAACGGTTAAAGAGAAAAGGGGGAGGAGAGACAGATGGAAGAGAAGAGAGGGAAGAAGGAAGAGAGTGAGAGAGGAAGAAGAAAGGGACGACAATAAACGTTGTGGGGGCTTTCCACATATAATTTTGTGCACAGAAATTTTTTGAAATTTCCCCAAACCCGACCGAGTTTAAAAACCTGCAAATACAAACAAAAGAATACCTGTGCAAGTACACATAGTTTCCCAGGCCCTGCATGAAAAAGCATGGCGTAGATATGGCTATGTTGAGAATAATTATGTTGGTTGTTTTTTCTTTCTTTTTTTTGTTGACATATTATGTTGGTTGTTTTACAAGAAAAATGAGGTGGTGATTCTATATTTGTCTTTTGGGTAGGTTATCGCATTAAAAAGACAACCACAACTTTTTAAATGCCTAAAAGAAATTATCAAAGAAAAATAAGTACTTTTATATTGGTTTCATGCGTTTAAAGATGCAAATTAACCTAGATGGAGCACTTTGCTGCTGTTTAGGGTTGCTCGGAATTGGCATTTGAAACACAACACTGGTTGTGAAGCGGAGCAATATTTGAACCTAGAAGTCTTACTGGATTCGAATGTGATCCTGAATCAGTTAATAACCTCACTTTCATAGACTTGCAACCGTCTTCTTTCCTAAAAGGAAGCATGGTTTTCCCAGACCAACGGTCGACGAAGGGTTCCCCCTTCGCCGACCAGAATAGAGAGAGAGTGAGAAGAGAAAAGAAGAGAGAGGAAATGAGAAGAAAAGAGAGAAAAGGAGAGGGGGAGAGAGAAGAGAAAAGGAGAGAGGAAGAAGAAGGAAGGAGAGGAAGAGAGAGAAAGATTTTTATTTTTTTCAATTAAAGGTCGCCAGAAATTTTAGTCAGTTGGCGACTTATTGAGAAGATGATGAGGTGGCAAGAGGGATGACGTGACAGAGAGAGGTGATAAGATGGAGGTGAGAGAGATGACAACGCATAAGGGTAGTTTTGGGAGAGGAAAAAAGAATTTAACGGACATGTGACGCTAACAGAAAAATGGGGGTCATCTGAGTATTTTTGACAAAATAAAGAGCTACGCAAGAAGTTGGTCATAAAGTAAGGAGTCATTTGAAAAATAACTCTAATAATAATAATAATAATAATAATAATTGGAAGAACCAAACTAACCGAGATCCTTGCAAATTAGCATATTCGATTGTACCCCAACCATAAATATGCATCCCTACAATCTTTATAGCATGAAATGAATGTATCAATCTGGTATAATTACTCCATTGTTTAAAACTCTTATGATATTTTGTGATTCAGGGATCTGGTCCGCACCGAACTCGAAAAAAAGATAATAATATCATTTTAATATATTGGATGATTTTTTATTTGTTTAATTGAGATAATTGGAAGTTATGGGGAAGATTTGTGGGCACATTTTCATTTATGTCTTAGTTTTATTCAATTTGGAGAAATTGGACACTTCTCATTTATTTCGAGATACGTTGATGTTGAAATATGACATAACTGACAACCCACCTATAGACAATATGCGACACTTTAAAATGAAAATTACTAGCTACTCAGAACATTAGTACGAAATAATTGAGGTCTTGTCGTGGAATGAAAATAAACTTTCAGACACAAAAATTTATAAGATTATGGTTAATTATTTATTACATTTAGGAAGAGAGTTGAATGATGTAAAATAAGGAACATATCATTTGACAATTGATAGGAAGAAACTAGCATGAACTCTATCATACTCTGCATCTGTGAGCTCTTACTCTGCATCTGTGAGCTCTTTTCGAGTTCGTTTTGATTCTTTCAAAGGTGAAATGGAGATAGGAGTGGTGGTGGAAGACTTAATGGTGCAGGCCCTGCAGGTTCTTCTTATCTTAAACTTTATATTATCAATCAATTAGTAAATCTGCATAACTCTTTTCTTCTACTAAAATCTTCTCTTTGTACTTCAACAATCTATATAGTCTGTTCAAGAGTATTGAAACCCATGTAGTATCATTAATTTTACTCTTTACACAACGAAATGTACAAATAACAGGTGTCATTACACTAGCGATGCGTTGGGTATCTCTCGTGTACATTTAAGTTGAAGACCCAAATAAAACATAATGGGTCCCCAAGGATAGGACATTTTTTAACGAGGCGCTGCAGCAGAGGCATGTGCTTGTGGTCGGTCATCTTGAAAATAGTTATTTAGATGTACAACAAAATAGCATATTCTCTCTATATATTGTCCTTTGAGTAGGTTTTTTGCATTAAATGGGACAATGACAATTTTACAATGGGCTATAAACAATGGTAATCAATGATATACCAATGAGTGTGAATACGAGTAATAATGCACTTCACGTTTTTATAAAAAGCGGCTCTATTATTTCCCACCAAATAAGGCATCGTCACATCGATGTATTTTCTGCACATGAGATTCAAGTTTAACCGTTATAAATCTTTTTTTTTTTTTTTTGTTAAGAGATACTACTTTATTAAGCTAATAAAGTGTCATTACAATACAAGGAAAACATAAAGTAAGGAATTCTGCTCCAAGTCTTCGATTTTTCCTTCTTTCTGGCCCATTTAGCAAGTTTATCCGCTGGGGAGTTGAATCTACGACAAGTGTAACTGAATTTCACCTTATGGATATGACGTTTAATCTCTTTAATTTTCCGCAAATGAATTCTGGACTGCCATTGAACTTCATGCTTCGGGTTCTGAATATTCTGAATGATATTGATATTATCACTTTCAATAATAATGTAATTATAATCATGTTCTACCGCCCATTCCAGGCCGGTTAGGATAGCCAAAGCCTCTCCTTCTTCACTATTTCTACTTCTCGTAACGTTCGTATGAGCTTCTAAAAATTTAGAATCAGAGTCATGGATAATAAGACTAATACCTGTAATTTCATTCACATTGGTAAATGAAGCATCAACATTAATTTTCAGCCAATTTGGTTCAGGCGGGTTCCATTTTCCTTGCACTTGGTTTTTGATGCTAGGAGTGGTATAAGTATTTTTCGGAAAAGCTAGAATCATATTGATAATAATAGGAAGAGAATTAATTTCATATTGAAAACAGTGATCACATCTAATTTTCCAGATTATCCACAGAATAGTGGCAAGCAGATTTTGATACGACGGTTCTTTGAAAGAGGGGGTGTTCTCCCATGAGAAAATCCATTCTGCAACATTCATAATATTCTCAGATATAATATTGAAGTAGAACCAGATATTCCTAGCAAGAGTACAGTGGAGAAGGGCATGCTCGATAGTTTCAATTTCAATGCAGTTTGGACAGATCAAAATATTATTAATATATTTACCGATTCTATCCCTCACTGGCAGAGATTTCGTACAGATTTTCCAAATGAAGTTTTTGATTCTGGGAATAGTTGGGAGAGACCAGATAAATTTCCAATTAGGGTTTAGTGGATGGGGGGAGTTCATACTAGTGCAAAGGTATTTATACATGGATCTAACTGTAAATTTTCCTGATTTTGTAAGCGTCCAAATTCTTTGGTCCATCCCCGACACATCAATGGGGATGGATTTAATAAGGTTTTTAGTGTTAGTATCAAAGTAGTTGTTTAGAGCTTCTTCATTTCACTCATTATTACTAATCAATTGGGCGACCTTAGACACCGAAGGGTCAAAACTCTGAGTAGGAGGAGTATGGATGTCTGGAATCCATCTATCAGTCCAAATATTGATTTTCTCTCCATTGTGAACCTCCCAAGCAATATAATCTTCAATCTGAAGTAATTGCTTCCTGATATTCTTCCACATCCAAGAGTGATGTGGCTTAACTGGACCTGGGTTCTCATTATTAGGGAAATATTTGGCTTTAAGGAATCTTACCCAAAAAGCATCGGGCTCCGCTTTCATCCTCCAAGCGAGCTTACTAAGCATAGCTTTATTGTCGAGTTCCGGAATATGTATACCCAAACCTCCCAGAGCTTTTGGCTTACAAATGGAGGACCATGATTTCGTACAAATTCCTTTGGACTTACCCCACCAGAACGACTTCTGCAAAGTCGAAATGCTTTTGCATATGCCTTTAGGAATGGCAAAGCATTGCATTTGGTATCGGGGTACGGCCGCCACGATTGTTGAGATAACAATCGTGCGTCCAGCTTGAGAAAGGAATGAGTGATTCCACTTCTCTAATTTGGTTTTGATCTGAATAAGAATGTCATTGAACGCTCTAGTCTTATTTGCGCCAATGAACAACTGCGCCCCTAAGTATTTATCCGACGCAGAAGCATTTTTAACTTTCAGCGAGCGCATGATAAGACGCTTAAATTTCGGATGAGAATTTTTTGAGTAGAAAATATTGGATTTCTTATAATTGATCATTTGGCCAGAAGACTCGCTAAAAGTTTTAAGAATTTGTTTGAGGATATGAATATTATCTATAGAGTTACGACCGAAAATAATACAGTCATCCGCAAAGAGGAGATGCGAAATCATAAAGCTAGAATTGTTAGCCGGAAAACCCATAAAGGTATCTGCTCCGACGTCTGCTATGATCAGTCTACTAAGACCCTCCATGGCGAGAGTGAAGAGGAAAGGGGATAGGGGATCACCCTGCCTGATGCCCCTGGAAGGGTAGAAAATAGGTCCAGGGCGACCATTAATGAGCACTGACATGGAAGCAGTAGAGATGCAACTATGAATCATATTTATCCAATGCTCGGCATAACCTAGCTTTCTCATGATGTCTATAAGGAAATTCCATTCTATCCTATCAAAAGCTTTGGACATATCTAGCTTTAAACCAAAGTAACCTGTCGCTCCCTTCATTTTCTTCATGGAGTGAATTATCTCCTGACCTATGACTATGTTGTCTGAAATCTGCCTACCCGGGACATAAGCTGCTTGGAGGGGATTAATGATATCATTAAGGGTGACTTTAAATCTATCCGCTAAGATCTTCGTAATAATTTTATAGGTAGTATTAAGGAGGCTAATAGGTCTATAGTCCGCTGGAGTCATGGGGGCAGAAGTTTTCGGGATAAGACAAATGTGAGTATGGTTCGATTCGGGGGGTAAAGTGGACGAGAGGAAAAAATTATGAACCAGCTGATTAATATCTGACCTAACAGTGTCCCAGTTAGTCTGGAAGAAAAAAGGGGGGTAGCCATCAGGACCTGGGGCCGCCTCTTTCTTCAGATTCTTGATGGCATTATTTATTTCCTCCTCATCAGGAAAAGCTGTTAAAAGCTCATTCTGTTGGGGTGTAATGGATTGGTTAAAAAGATTAAGGATGTTGGGTGACGTAATAGTATTATCGGAGGTGTTAATACTAAGAAGGTGATCAGTGAAGACCGACTGAATGCTAATAGGATCTTCGTGCCAATCACCATTATTATCCTTAATAGCCCTGATCTTGTTGTTCCGGTTCCGTTGAATAGCTTGCGAGTGAAAGTATTTAATGTTCTTGTCTCCTACTGAAAGAAAGTCATTTCTAGATTTCTCTTTCCACAGACTCTCTTGATAAAGATACAAATTATTAAGTTGATCATTTAGCCTAGCTATCTCCGCTTTATTGCTACTAACCTGTAGCCTATTAGTAATATCGTTTATATTTCTCTCTATGTTCCCAAAAACATTTTTATTCCAATTAGTAAGATGCTTACTTAAGTTTTTAAGTTCATGTTGAATATTGTTATTGGTGTTCCATTTACCGGCAATGAAATCATGACATTCCGGATGAGACATCCAAGTTCGAAGGAATTTGAACGGTTTAGGCTTCTGAATCATATCATTGTTATCCTCAAGAAGGATAGGGAGATGATCAGACCCAACCATTTCAAGGTGAGATAAGCTAGAGTTCTTAAATTTTGTCAACCAATGAATGTTGACAAGCGCTCTGTCTAATCTCTCTTGAATAAGATGATCCCCATATTGTTTATTACTCCACGTATAGGGACAACCTTTAAAACCCATGTCCATGAGCTCAAGGTTATTGATGATAGAGAGAAGACTGGACATGTGGGAAGTGGATACATAGGATCCCCCAAACTTGTCGTTCATGTCTAGAATAGAGTTAAGATCTCCGATGACAGACCAGGGGATGTCATTATCTATATTCAAGTTTTTCAACGTTTTCCAAGGTTTCAGTTTATTTTTACTATAGGGGCAGCCATAGAAGCCCGTAATTAAAGTGTGTCCGTTATTATGGTGATCTAAGATTTTAGCGTGAATAATATTATTATCCGAGTAAAGAATATTAGTGTTTAAGTGGTGCTTCCAATACATGACTAGCCCTCCCGATTTACCTTGAGGGTCGACAAAATGACTATTATAATGCTTATGAATTTTAATGTTCTTGTTAATGATGTGAGCTTTATTTTTAGTTTCTGCTAGAAAGATAATATCAGGATTGTGCTTATTAATAAGTCTAAAGAGATGCTTCTTAGTAATGAAATTACCTATGCCCCTTACGTTCCAACTCAGGATCGAAGGGCAAGTGTTAGGGGTGTCCATAGCCAAAAGGAAGTTTGGTAGCCTATTACAAAGGGATAAAAAGGAGATCGGCCGAGTGTCTAACAACCTAAGGCTAATAAATCTCAATGTGTATTTAATTATAAAATAAACAAAATAAAAAGACTAAAGGCACTTCCGCAAATCTATATACATCTGATGCATAAGTTAGAATTCTATAGTTAAGAGCATAAGTTAGAATTCTACCTGGCTGAAGCAGAAATGAACCCTAATGTTATACTAACAACCACTAATTACTATTAGTACTACAGGAAATTATCACTTCAAATGTACTAAGTAGCTATGATCTAATTAAAATTACCTTACTATATAAACTTTAAGAAAAACTTAAGGAATACACTTAAGAAAAACTAACCTACAAGAACGTGATTAGACCATTACTGCTAGAAACTAGGTTACTAACACAAAAAGCTTAACACAAGATAACAGTAATATAGACAACTAAAACATTTAACTTAATAACCTTCTAACAGAAAAAAACTAAGATGCGATACTAGCTAATAAAACTACTCTAGTTAACATGAATTAACACCGAATTAAAGAGAGAATAATAGTTGTACTTCCCTGAAGAGGTTGAAGGAAACCCAAGTTGGTTTAGATTTACTCCTCTGTACCATTGAAGAAACATGGTTGTTGATGTTTGTTTCACCTCAATCAACGTTGTTAACTTCCGATGACTGCAAATGGAATCGACTCAACTTGCGCCTAATGGGATATCATCACTAAATGGATCCCCAGTCCTTCTTGAAGATACTCTAAGAATCGGTAAAACCCTATATCTAACTGGTATAATTTTTGGTTGATTAAAGTGTGGAAAGAAACTTTAAATGTGTAGTAGTTGCTATGGTGGTTTTATGAGATCAGATCTAGTTGAAATAGGGAGTGATTTTTCTGGTTGTGATGGTTTATTGTGAGTGATTTGTGATTTGAAGTTTAAAGCCGAGTGTTTACTTGGAGTTACTCTTTTCAGAAATTAGAGAGAGGATAATGGATGCAGGATGTGATTTTTGGTATGTAGGGTGATGAGGGTAGGTTAGAGGAGAGGATGTTATTGCATGTAAGATTTGGGTGGTGGATTAGGTGGATTTGGATGATCTTGGAGTGGTTTAGGGTTTGTTTTGGGGAAAAAAGAGAGGGAAGAAGCTAGTTGCTTGCTGACGTCATGTCAGACTTTCTCTCTCTTCAAAAACCCCCTTCAAATGTCATTAACCGTTATAAATCTTTCCAAAGTTTAGGTGATTTTGAAATCCCGAGTGAGAAATCATAGCTTATTTTTAAAAAAAAATCTTATATAACTAATAAGTTATAGGTATTGAATAAAATATACACTATTATCATTTTAATGGCCTGTGTTGATGGTCTCTAAGAGCAGCTCCAACGTATTGGGGGCTGGGGCTCCCAATTTGAATTTGGGAGCCCCAGCCCCCAGCCCCATCCCTCCAACCCGGGAGCCCCGGGGCTGGGCTCCCGGTGGGGCTGGGAGCCCCAAGCTCCCGGGCTCCCAAATGGGAGCCCGGGCTGGGGGGCTCCCAGCCCCAAATATGGCCGTTGGGGGTCTCCCAACGGCCATATTTGGGGTGGATCCCCTAAAAAGGGGATCCACCCCACTTATTTAGTTTTTTTTAAATTTTTTTTTAAACTAAATTTTTTTTCAAAAAATATAAAATAAATTGTTTTAAATTTGTTTTTCCAATCATTTCTCTAATTTTTTTTTTTAATTTTTTTTCATCTTTTCAAAATTCCTTCTCTCTCTAACATAATATTAAATTTCAATTTTATATTTGAAATTAATAATTTATAGTTGAAAATTAAAACACAACCCTCACACACATACACCACACATGTGCATATTTTAGATTTGGGAGCCCAACGTTGGAGTTGTGAAAAGCCCCGGGGCTCCCAAAATCCAGGGGCTCCCAAAATTGGGAGCCCGAGCCCCACATTGGAGTTGCTCTAAGGCAACCATCTATTATACAAACACAAAGTGATTTGCCGTTTGGGACAAACACAATGATAAATCTTGGTAGTTTGTCTCGGTTCAACTTAAATCGTGATCATCGGATTATTTGAATTCTCAAAAAAACTCGGTTAAACTCAAATCAAGGAGTTAAAAATTGTCATTAACTAGTCACGTTAACTCTTTCTCTCATCTCATTAACACTTTCATCGGATCTAATCATTTAGTAATATACAAGGAGTCGTTTTATGCATATTTTATTTGTGTGATGTATTCTAGTCATATGTATCAAGGGATGGGTGGGTTTCACAAATGAAAAAATGAGTGAAAAACCTAAAAATCTAGACCCTAATAAGAAAAAAACCCACTCAAAAATAATAATGTCAAAAAAACCCATTTTTTGAACATTTTTCAAAATGTTCACAACATATGTAATTATGTTGTTAACAAGATAACATATTTTTTTTCATAATTTCATTTTTACCCTTATATGTTGACAACATATATCATTGTGTTGTTATAAAATGTTGACAATATCTATAATAATGTCCCGACTTATTATAAAATGTTGGTGTCATATATAATTGTGTTCTTAACAACATATATAATGTATTAGTCAAAATATTATTTGTTCGTTAACGGATTTGTTAAATACAAAGGATAATACGCATAACATTTTAATTTTTGTAAAGGACAAACAAAAAAAATGCTTTAGTCTTTATATTTATGTCGAAAGCAAAACAAAAAATGCCAAAACCATTTATTTTTTCACAAGACAAATCGAAAAATGTTGTAGCCAAAATGTTTGTGTTAGTTTGTCTATGTAAAATGCAAAAGAAAAAAATGCGAAATATTTTGGCAAAACAATGTCTAAGCAAGAACGAATTTGTTCAAAAATTTACAAATTGTTGAGACAAACTATGATTTGTTCAGAAATTTACAAAATTGTCGAGAGCAAACCAAGAATTGTTCAGAAATGTTCAAAATTGTTTTTGGCGTTGATTTGAGCGGAAAATTTCATTTTGGAGGGTAAAATTGTATTTTTACCTACTGGGTTTTTTCCTCATTATTATTTAGTATTGGGCCTGATTCTCTTTAACTTCCCCATTTTGGGCCTTATAATTACCGGCCCTTCACAAATACCCTAGGAGGAAAAAAACATTGAGTGCTTGAGGAAGAAGTGCCTGTATGCCCTTTTTGTCCTTCTTATGGTGCCAATAAAGTTTTAGTGAAACTATTCCCGAAAGGAAATGTTAAAATGCAGTCACCATTTCCGTTTTGTGGTGCCCATAAAGTTTTAATGAAATCTATACCCACCGGAAATGTTAAATGCACTCACTAATTTTTTGGGAGGATATTACAAAACCCAAAATTTTGGATGATAGAAAATTAGGTCAAAATCTGAATAATATTTTAAAAAAACATTTCGAAAAATACAATTTTACTCTCAAAATGAAATTTTTCGCCCAAATTAACGTGAATAATATTTTTTAAGATTTCTAAATAAATTTTAGTTTGCTCTCAACAATTTCGTAAGTTTCTGAACAGATTTTAGTTTGCATTTGAAACAAGCAGAGCAACCATATTTGAACCTAGAAGTCCTACTGGATTCGAAGTTGATCCTGAATCAGTTAATAACTTGACTTCATAGACTTGCAACCATGTTCTTTCCTGAAAGGGAGCATGGTAGTATTTAACCTAGAAACAACATTCATAACAAAAAAATAATAATAAAAATTGAAAGAACAAACTAATCCAGATCCTTGCGAATTGGCATATCTGTTGTACCCAGGGCCGGCCCTGACTTTTCGGTGGCCCGAAGCGAGGTCTGAAAATGTGGCCCCTTCTATCAAATTGTAAATGTATTACATGAAAATCGTAAGTACCACAAAATATTTTCATCAAATTTATATAACAAAAATAGTTTTTTTAATAATTACAATCACTAGAATTTTGTTCTTCTTAAATTTTTCGATGCAAAGTCACTAATAATCGTCGAATGATCAAGACTGACAGCCACATACTTCTCAATAGATAATATAGCTAACCCGTTTAACTGTTCTTGCGACATAGTGGATCGAATATAAGACTTAATCAACTTCAACTTAGAAAAACTTCTTTCTGCATAGGCAACAACAATTGGTATGGTTAACATAATTCTATAAGAAACCCATGTGTTCGGGTAACGACCTTTCATATCTTTCAAAAAATCTAGTACTTTAATTGGTCTTTTGATCTCATTCGGTAAAAAATGCTTCAACAGTTTCAGTTCAGAAAATAAATCTAGTTCGTCTATGTCATATGACTCATTATGCTTGAAAAAGGTTTCAAAGCGACCACATGAATCTCTTAAATCACCATCATCTTGGGTAACTTTTTTAACTCAAATAGAAAACAAAATATTTCTTTGTACTTCTGAAACTAAACAACTTACAACGAAAAACAATAAACTTTGTTTCTAGAAATTGAATAAGCAGTCTGGTTTGGCACTTTGGCTTGAAGAAAGAAAGGGATATTGGGATTTCATGATTTGGATATTTAAAAAGCATTTTTGTTTCATGAGAAAAAGAAACTGTTGGGGCTCGCCATTCATTTAAAGATCATCAAATTTGGTGGCCCTTTTTACTTAACATTTGTTAAATGGAGTCCTTATAATTTTCTTATAGAGTTGGGCTTCTTATATATTTCTTAATGAAATTAATGTCTTGGTGGCCCCTAAAAATCGGTGGCCCGAAGCGACGCTTTGTTCGCTTTGGCGCAGGGCCACCCCTAGTTGTACCCCATCCATAAATATGCATCCCTACAATTTTTATAACATGAAATGAATGTATCAATCTGGTATAACTACTCCGTTACTTAAACTCTTAAAAAAAAATTTGATTCAGGGATCTATTCCGCACCAAACTCGAGAAAAAAAAGGATAATAATACCATTTTAATATATAGGATGATCTTTTTTATTTGTTTAGTTGAGATAATTGGATGTTATGGGGAAGATTTGTGGGCACATTTTCATTCAGAAAATATTGCCTTAATTTTATTCAATTTGGAGAAATCGGACGCTTCTCATTTATTTGAGATATGTTGATGTTAAAATATGACATAACTGGCCACGATTTTAATGTTCGGAGTAGGCCCCATTTACAGACAATTAACTCTATGCAACACTATGAAATGAAAGTTACCAGCTACTCAGAACATTAGTACGAAATAATTGAGGTCATGTCGTGGAATGGAAATAAACTCTTAGACACGAAAACTTTGCAGATTATGGTTAACCATTTATTTACATCGAGGAAGAGAGTTCAATGAAGTAAAATAAGAAACATATCATTTGGCAATTGATAGTAAGAAACTAGCATGAACTCTATCGTCCTCTGTATTTGTGAGCTCTTATCGAGTTCGTTTTGATTCTTTTGAAGGTGCAACAGAGATAGGAGTGGTGGAAGACCTAATGGTGCGGCCCTGCGGGTTCTTACATATTATCTTAAATTTTATATTATCAATCAATTAGTAAAATTGCCGAACGCTTTTCTTCGACTAAAATCTTCTCTTTGTTCAAGAGTATTCAAACCCATCTAGTATCATTAATTTTAGGGGTATTTAGTGATACCCCTCACCCATAATGTCCAATTAGAGATACCCTCTTTTTTAGTTGGATATTAGGGATACCTCTTTTTTGGACTTAAAAGTACACAACTACCCTCATTTTTATTGTTTTTTTTTTTTTTTCTTTGATCTCTTATACCTCTTTAATGTTATGTTTATCAAATTATTTTCGTTTCTCATAGTTTTTTTCTTAATCATTTTTTTTAATTTACCAAAAACATTTATCGAAAATTTAAAATTGATAAATCACAACAATTCGAAATAAAAATCGTAAATTTTTTTTAAAAACATTAACTTTCTATTTGTTTTTTGTTTTACGTTAAAAAATTGATGTATGTGACCGATTTGTGATATCTATTGTTCTTTTTATTAATTATAATTCGTATACATTTAAAAAATACAAATGGAAATTGAGATTATGAATCGAACAAAAATTAAAAAAGTTCAAATGAAATTACTTAATGAACTTGCAAATGAGATTGCAAAATTCTTAGAACGACCGAAATTAGAGTGTTATGTTAGTCGTGAATTTACAAACTAGATAAGGGTTGTCTTCGAAAAAAGTAAAGATAGAACGTATTATTTAAATATTAAATAAGCCTTCTTTTTCTATCCCCTCCCCCGGCAAAATACGTCAACACTCCAATTTCATGATTCTGTTCTGGACCTATCTTGATTACGTAGGATTCCCTTGTTCGACAAACAGTCCATTCACAGACAATAATTACATTGTAGCGGGTATAGTTTAGTGGTAAAAGTGTGATTCACGAGAAGACCAAAATTAGAGTATTATGTCGTTCGTAGTGATATGAAAGGGAATAAAAGAAAACACAATATGTCGGTCGTTGTGATTTATCAATTTTAAATTTTCGATAAATGTTGTTGGTAAATTAAAAAAGATAGACAAGAGAAAAAAATTTATGAGAAACGAAAATAAGTTGATAAGCATAACATCGAAGAGGTATAAGATATCGAAGAAAACAAAAAGAAACAATAAGAATAAGGGTAGTTTTGTACTTTTAAGTACAAAAAAGGGGTATCCCTAATATCCAATTAAAAAAGAGATATCCCTAATTGAACATTAGGGATGAGGGGGTACCGCCAAATACCCCTTAATTTACACAACAAAATGTACAAGTAACTTGTGTCATTACATTAGGGATGCGACGGGTATATCTCGTGTACATTAAGTTAAAGTCCAAATAAAACATAATGGGTCCACAACTATAGGTACATTTTTCACGAGGCGCTGCAGCAAGGCATGTGATTGTGGTTGGCATCTTGAATATAATTATTTAGGTGTACAACAAATACCAGTACATTCGCTCTATATATTGTCATTTGAGTAGGTTTTTTGCATTAAGTGGGACAATGACAATTTTGCAATAAATTATTGAGTTTCTAGTCCAAAAATCTACACCTAAACACACATTTAATCCACCCTAATATTAATATAAGATTTTAAGTCAAAATAATAATTATAATGAATATTTAGTCCAAATTAGTTAAAGTATGTTTAGATGTCAAAGTTACAGTGTTTTTCTATTTATTGATTCTTGTTTTGTTTCATAAATTACCTGTTATTTATTGTTAAAATTTCATTACTTTATTTCATTTTTTTTATATGTCTCATAAATAACACATTATGTATCAACAATGTTTCTTTCAAAACGGAAAAGGCTAAAAACTCATTTTCTGAGAAGATTGGACCTTAAATCCTTTTTAAACTTTATTTTGAACTTAAAATTCATTGACCCTTTTGCAATAATAGGCTATAAACAATGGTAATCAATGACACACCGATGAGTGTGAATACGAGAAATAATGCACTTCAGGTTTTATAAAAAGCGGCTCTAAGCAACCAAAAGGCATTGAAAGTTTAGGTGATTTTGAATTCCTGAGTGAGAAATCATAATTTAGTTATTATATAACTAATAAGTTATAGGTATTGAATAAAATATACACTGTTATCATTTTCATGGCGTGTGATGATGGTCTCCAAGGCATCCATCTATTATACAAACACAAATTGATTTGTAGATGGGGACCAACACTCCCATAAATCTCGGTAGTTTGTCTCCGTTCAAGTCAAATCAAGGGTCAGCACTTGCTTGTTCAAGTGGTTGAAAGTGCTGACATAAATTTCGAAATCTTTGAGGTCACAGGTTCATTCCCCTGTAAGGGTTATTGAACTTGAGTTAATAAAGGTGTAAATAACATAATAAATTGTCGGGTTTTACGCCTCTTTTATTAATGTCAAACTTAAGCAGCTATCATCGTAGTCGATTTCTTAAAAACAAAAAACTCAAATCAAGGAGTTAGAAATTGTCATTAACTAGTCGCATTAACTCTTTCATCCCATTAACACTTTCCTCGTATCTAATCATTTAGTATTTTACAAGGAGTCGTTATATGAATATTTTTATTTGTGTGATGTATTCAAAGTCATGTGTATAAAGGGTTGGGTGGGTTTCACAAATACCTTAGAGCATCTCCAATATGCAACACTCAAACTCTAAATCTTAGAGTGTCACATAGGATTTTTTAGAGTTTTTCTTTGAAATCCATCTCCAATGCAAAACTTAACATGAATCTCTAAAGTGATGTGTCAAGATTTATTTTAGAGATCCTTAGAGCATCTCCAATGCAAAACTCAATAAAATCTCTATTTGTCCTATATGTCGAGTTCCAATTGAGATTCTCACTCCTAGGTGGCGAAAATGGAGATCCTTAATTCTTGTATGTCTCCAATGCAAAACTCTAAATTTTTTTATTTTACTTATGTAGCATGGTTATTTTTGTAAAAAAATAATTAGTTATTTTGGAAATATACGAAGACTTGATTTCTATTGGTTGAAATTTAAATATTGATGAGTTGGACAATTAGAGATATCTCAAGAGGACACTCTATTTCTAGAGTGTCCTCTTGAGATATCTCTATTCCACCCTCGACACATCATCTTTGAGTTCTTAGTTGAGTTTTGCATTAGAGCATCTCCAATGCAAAACTCACAAAAATCTCAATTCGTCCTATTTGTCAAGTTCCAATTGAGATTCTCACTTCTAGGTGTCGAAAATAGAGATCCTCAATTCTTGTATGTCTCCAATGCAACATTCTAAACTCTTTTATTTTACTTACGTGTCATGGTTATTTTTGTAAAAAAAATAATTAGTTATTTTGGAAATATACGAAGACTTGATTTCTATTGGTTGAAATTTAAATATTGATGAGTTGGACAATTAGAGATATCTCAAGAGGACACTCTGACAATAGAGTGTCCTCTTGAGATATCTCTATTCCACTCTCGACACATCATCTTTGAGATCTTAGTTAAGTTTTGCATTGGAGATGATTTTCTAAGAAAAACTCAGAAAATCCTATGTGACACTCCGAGTTTCTAAGATTGAGTTTTGCATTGGAGATGCTCTTAGAGATGATTTTATAAGAAAAACTCAGAAAATCTTATGTGGCACTCTAAATTTCTAAGATTGAGTTTTGCATTGGAGATGCTCTTAAGAGGACACTCTAAATTTAGAGTGTCCTCTTGAGATTCTCTAAGTGCCACATAAGCATATCAATTAGTTTTAAACTAAAATATAGGTTTTTAGAGTTTCTCTTAGTGTTGCATTGGAGAAGGTTTTGTAATAGAGTGTCTCCAAGAGCATCTCCAATGCAAGACTCAGTCTTAAAATCTTAAATGTCACCTAGGACTTTAGAGTTTTTTAAGAAAAAACCTCTCCAATGCAAAACTATTTTTTTCTGCATCTTATACTGCTTCAAAGATTCATAAAAATAATATTTACGATAATTAGGCATCCATAAGATAACACTTTTTAATGTTTTGATTCATTTACAAATTTGTTTGGTCAAAATTTATGGGTGTACTGTAGCCCAAAAAGCCGATCTAGTCGGCCCAAATTTACTTGTTAGATAAGAAAAATCTGATCGAACACGTCAGTCATCGTACTGACGTAGTTCATATATTTGGGCCCTTCCGACCTCAAAAATTTGAGGGGTGTTGTCTATAGGGGCGTTTCCTCCCTTTTTACTCTTGGGCCTCCCTCACCCTTAGGGCCCCATTGATAGAGGTCGTCAGAAGGTACTCGAACTGGCCTAATCTGTATTCGGTTTGAACGCTCAAAATCAGTTTGAGTACCTTCAGATTCTGCCTAGTTTATACTGAGTTTGAACACCACAGACTCTAGCCAATCTACGTACTCCTGAACTACCAAAATCCGTGGACCTTGGACTAAGAGCAAGTCCAATGGGGAGCGGTCCCAGTGGGGAATTTTTCGCAATGAGCGAAAGCCTGACGGAGCAATGAGCGAAAGCCTGACGGAGCAATGCCGCGTGGAGGTAGGCCCTTAATTCAAATTAAGGACCCGAGACACCCCATCCACCCCATTGGAGTGGAAATAGTCCCGGGTGGAGGGCTGAGGGAAATAAGTGTCGGCCCCTAGCTCCCCAAGGGACTGTTGGGGCTCCCCAACGGTCACATTGGGGAGCAAATCCGACCGTTGGATCACATCCAACGGTGGGATTATTTATTTCTTTTTTCTTTTTCTTTTTTTGTAAAAACAAAATAAATAAAAATAACCCATTAATTTAAAAACATAAAAAACTTAAGAATTCATTAAAAAACTTAAACTTAAAAAACTTGAATAAAAAACTTAAACTTAAAAAACTTGAATAAAAAAACTTAAAGAAACTTCAATTTAAGGGTCCGGGACCGCTCCCCATTGGAGCTGATTTTGAGGGTCTGAACGCAGCCCTTAAATTTGAATGAAAAGGTGAATTAAGAGCCCTGGGACGGGGACTCATTGGACTTGCTCTAACTAACCACCAGAAGTACCAAAAGAGAGTGAGCTAAGATTTCCACGCCAGCAAGAAATCAGATTTTAAACCGTAAGATTTTCCAAATTTGCGTGGGTAATCAATGACCATTGGATATATCTTCATTTTCAGATCTGACGTTATAAAATAGTCCCAAACAAGACTTTGTTTGATCCTAATCAAACTTCGGGACCCACCGAACAAAATACGGTGGACTTCAACGGAAATTAAAATTCCTTAAAACTTTGCATTAATAAACTCCTTTTATTACGTACCACACAAACAACAATCAACTAATGATCCCGCCCTTCATGAAACCCAACTATTACCTATCTAAAATGCCTCGAGATACAAACACAAAAATATTGAAATCTTATACTGTTCATCTAGAGAAGCGGGATTTCAAATGTACTTTTGTGGTACAAAAGATTTTTCATGCCTTAAAAAGATAAAATTTTATATATCTTTAATATTTATATATGTAACTTCCCTCCTTTCTCTCTCCGATCTGTGAAAACCAACATCATAATCTCTATTTAGGTTTGTGATTTATAAAAATGAGATCACATATTGATCTTTAAGGTGTTTTTTTTGTTATCCTTTTTTCTGTTTTGATTTTTAGGTTTTAATTTGTTATATAGGCTCTTGATCTGTGTCAAGAAGAGATTCATACAAACAACTAAAGATTCAAAATTGACTGTAAATCGCTTATTAAAACCTAATTTAGCTTCGAATTGTTGGAGTTCATCAACCATGAGGACTAGTGAACGTGTTGCAAATTTGGCTCTTGCAGGTAAATTTTGAACTTTTCTTTTCCAGGCATATGTGGTTGTTAATGTTGTATAATTTAGGTCGTATTTGATGATGGTCTCCATTTTCTCTAAAATACTTGGATTCTGAAGAACTAGGTTAATTTCATTATGTTGTTGTAATTTAGTTTCCTTGAAATAGTGGTCTGATTAACTCAAAACTATACTAATACCCACATCTTTATTGCAGGTTTAACTTTAGCACCACTTGTTGTGAAGGTAGATCCAAATCTTAATGTCATTTTGACAGCTTCCTTATCAGTTTATGTGGGTTGCTACCGGTCCGTCAAGCCAACACCACCTTCCGTAAGTAAATAGTCGTCGTCGGTTGCCATTAAATTGGATTATTCATTTCTATTATCATGATTGTGGGCTTTTTTGTATGACATGTTTTAAAATTTCATTCATGCAGGAGACTATGTCAACTGAACACGCAATGCGCTTTCCCTTAGTTGGAAGTGCAATGTTGTTTTCATTATTTCTACTCTTCAAGTTTGTATCGAAAGATCTGGTTAATGCTGTCCTAACATCCTATTTCTTTGTACTGGGCATCATCGCACTTTCGTATGTTCTTTCAGTATGAATCATGCTACTACTTTTTTAAGATCACAATTGGAGCTTGTTCCTTATTATCTCTTCTCACGTGGCATCAATTTTTTTTTTTTTCCCTAAACAGAGCCACACTGTTACCTGCAATTAGTCGTTTCCTTCCAAAACTGTGGAATGATGATCTTATTGTATGGCATCTACCCTACTTCCGCTGTACGTCTTTCTGATGACTTTCTCTTCTAATTTTCAATTATAATGTTCTTTCTTGTGAATTCACACTCATATTTACATTATGTTGTTTTGCTTTTCACCTGTGGAATGATGACTTTCTTTTTTCTTTTTTCTTTATTCATTTTCTGCAATAATTTTTATAATTTATCTTGCTTATACAGCTGTTGAGATCGAATTCACGAGGTCTCAGATAGTTGCAGCAATCCCAGGAACCTTTTTCTGTGCATGGTATGCTAAGCAGAAGCATTGGTTGGCCAACAATGTATTGGGCCTTGCATTCTGCATTCAGGTTTGATCTTTCCTTCCTACTGAGAGCTACAAGTTAATGTATCGGTGTGCTTTATACAGTGATGTTTCTCGTAGATTGCTTAACAAATAACGACCATTGACATCTCTTGTAAGCATGTGCTGGACATATGCTTTGTGTGGATGAAATAATCATTTGCTGGAATTTTTTCTTCTAGAATCCAGTAATCCAGTGCCTAACCCACTATAGCTTTACTTATATGTGCTTGAAGTTGTATTTGATCTTTGTTCCTTATTCTTATTGGATTATGCTGGTTTAATTTCTCATGCCCTCATATTGTTATCAAGACTTCCTTCACCGTAGCTTAGGCACCCAAGGCGGTACGCTGGCATGTGATCTCCTAGCCTTCATCTGTGTTCCACCCCATGAAGCTCATACTCTTGCCATTTTCCATACCACTTAGACGAAGGCGACTGCTCCCTCGCCTCTCGCCCAAAGAACGTAATAGTGATATATGAAAAAACTTATTTAAAGGACCAAGCCCAATTTTTAATACTTAAATGTGGTCTTTTACTCTAGAAATGAGCTAAACCAGGGAGGAATTTGGAGTACAAAATATATTTTTAGAGTGGATCTAGGCTTTGGTGAAGCTTTTACGTTCGAAATTAAGTTAAGACAAGACTTACTTCTTGAAGCTGAACATTGGGTACCTTAGGCACAAGAGGTTTATCGACAAATGAAAAATGATATATGAAATTTTTTACGTAATCAAAAAGGAATATCTGTGACATAATCTAGGGACAGAGCTGGTAGCTCCATATAAGACACTATTGATGACCATCTTGCTTTGCAAGGTTCTTGTTGAATATTAAAGATGTTTACTTGAAAGTCCCATTGGCTTTGATTTTGAGTCTTTGTAGAACTCATTTATGGTCATGTAGATGTATGGATGATTGATGCCTTTTCTCTTTAGAAGTTCATCTTAGTTCATTTATTGACCAGTGCGACCTTCCTTTGTCCTGAAGTTTTATGATATCAATACTTTCTTAAATGCATAAATGTTAGTTTCGCGAGAAAAACCCCCTTCACCATTGTACCATTTCTGTCTTGCTACTATTTGGGAAACAGATGAGTAGGTACTCGGTAAACAATTATTCAATCGGTTCTTTTTGTTTCCTCCTGATGTAAAGAGTCATGGTGATGTAAAGAGTCATGGTAGTTTTCTCCAACATTCCATGCTTCCACTATTGAACCTCATTATGGAATTTTGCTGTGACGTGATTATGTGATTACTCCTTTTTTGAAGTATATCATTTCTTCTTCAATGTTGGTCTTCCATTTTCCACTTTATGCGGTGCAATAAAGAAAATTCATTATCATGAAATTTTTGCTTTGTGAATGTGGATGGTTTAACTAACTTTTAGTTCAACTATTTTTCAGGGAATTGAAATGCTTTCCCTCGGTTCTTTCAAAACAGGTGGCATACTCTTGGTAATAATTTAAGTTACCTTGTGGGTAAAATGCCCATGGATGATAATGAAATAAATACATGAATCTCATTTAATGATATCAATCACACCATAAGTTGGCCTGATTTTGAGAACTGCGATTTCGCAGGCTGGACTTTTCGTGTATGATATATTCTGGGTTTTCTTTACTCCGGTGATGGTTAGTGTTGCAAAATCTTTCGATGCCCCCATCAAGGTTAGTTCTCTAATTGAATCTAGACACATCATAAAATATGTCCTTATATTCTTGATTCGTCACAGCGCTTTATGTATCTAGGTTATTCTGAACTGATTGTTGCTGCATTTCTTCTATACTTTTGCACAGCTTTTGTTCCCTACAGCAGATGCTGCACGACCATACTCCATGCTTGGGCTTGGTGATATTGTGATCCCCGGTAAGGGTGGACATATATTTTCTTAAACATGTATCTGGGTATTCAAGTTTTCACATGATAATTTTAGACCCATGTTAAGAAAATCTTAAAGAGAGCTATTAGGATTAGAATATATAAAATATTTGTGAGGTCTAGATGGCGGGCTACAACATTAAGCACATCTAGAACTGTTACTTTAGTTGCTCAGAGTTCAAATCGTTAGAATCTTTGATTGCCAGTCACTAAAATGATGGTACGCTGTCGAATTTACATCGCCTTCCCATTACTGAAAGCTGGTTACGCTGTGTCCAAAACTTTTAGTTTGATACATAACATTTTAGAACTACATCAAATGCTTCTACTTCATCCTGGATAAGTGAAGAATGTATGATGGTCATATTGAGGGGGACAAATTTTAGTGTGCCTTGTATAAGGGATTCTTTCAGGAAAAGAAATGATTTTTGTCCTTTTTTAGTTCTTCTAACAACATTGGTGTCAAATACCTTGATTCATCATGCTAAGATTTCTTGGAACTATATCAATAACATTTGCTAAAATAGACCAGCTGCAAGTGGTTTATTGTTCTTGTTCTAAACTTCTTTTCCTCGTTATGTTTTGTTATTCTCCGAAACCACATTATATAGGTGCACCAAGCATATTTGGCGATTTTATTTCCCGAGTCACGTTGGAGGTTAAGATTCAATTACGTTGTAGTTGGGATGACTTCTCAATTTTTGTTGCTACATTGTATTCTCTGTTAAACGAGAGAAACAGCAAATATGTTTTGTTTAGTAAGAATGTACACGGTCTCACCCAACTGTTGTATCGGTGAATTCATGGCTATGGCTTAATATTCTTAGGTTGTCCTGAACTTAGTAGTGCAATGTCTAACAATCAATTTCATCTTATGGCGAAGTTATATGATTGTTCTGGTACATTTTTTCGATACTGACTTGAATCTTTTCTTCACAAAGGTATTTTTGTTGCATTGGCACTACGTTTCGATGTGTCAAGGGGGAAAAACAATCGATATTTCAGAAGCGCATTTTTTGGATACACACTTGGTGTAGTTCTTACTATTGTCGTGATGAACTGGTTTCAAGCTGCACAGGTAACTTATGCAACTAATTTAATTTCATTGGTGCAAAACACATGTTGATATCGTTTCAGAAAGCGGTCTTACAGATAATTAGTAATTTCAGTTAGAAGACCCAATGTTCTCGTTTTTTTATCTTCACTAATACCATATGTGGTTTCAATTTAAAACCTAATTTATTTGTTTTTACTTTTTAATTTCCGTGTTTCAGCCTGCGCTTTTATACATTGTACCAGCTGTAGTTGGGAGTGTTGCAGTTCATTGCATATGGAATGGGGAAGTTAAACCGGTTAGTACTACATACATCCTATACCTTTATAAACTTCGATCACATTGAGTAAAAGAAAACAAGACAATGGGATAATTTGTTCTGGTTTAACCTCGAAATTTTGCATCATGCATATATGGGATCTAATTCCTATGGTGTTTAGTGTCTCCCATCTTCGGCTGCCGTCTTAAGCATTGTTAGTATTGTTCTAGTGGTATTTAGATCAGTATTAATAGAATATCGAAATACAAAACTCTAGTATATTCTGTCAACTGCTCCAAGATTAAGAGCATATCTTTTCGAATACTTTCAACTTCGTTTTTTTTTACAACTTTTAATCTTGATTAATGCAAACTGAACATTTTGGTAGCGGCTAAATATCAATCTCATTATCTGATTTATGTCTTAAATGTAGCTACTGGAGTTCGATGAGTCGAAGACTGCTGATGCGTCCAAAGGGGTAGAGTCAAGTAGTAGCACCAATGACGACTCCAAAACCAGTAAGAAAGAGGAATAGTCGACATTTAGAAGTCTTCGATCAGATGGGTGGCCATAATTGACTTTATGGAGCTCAGTTAGACTAACTTGTGATAGGAAGGATGGATGCCATTAAAGTAACAGATTTTGGCATCAAAAGTAATAAGTATGATAATTAGATACACATATATTAGTTAGATGAATTCTAAACGCAGACCTGATTTTGAAATTTTTTTTTTTGACATTATAGAAAGTGCAAGATCAGATATTTCAAAATTTTCTTGCCTCTCAATTCTTCTCATGTACTTGCCTTCATCTTTGTCGTCCTCGATGACATTAATCTTTACATCGTTTGAGGCATCCCTGACATTAACCTTTACATCGTTTGAGGCATCCCTTCGTTCATGTGGATTTATTTATTCTAACGGCTGATGTTTAACATGTGTGTTGAGTGGAATGGATGGACGCATGACTTTCGAGTCTATTTCTTGGTCTATGTGGGACTATTTACAAACATCTTCTATGAGAAAATACTATTTATCTTGGGTTACTCTATGGTTTCTTTCTTCGTATATTGCAAAATTAAGATTCAACTTGTGTAACTTCTTTATTTCTTCATATGTTAAGGTTAAAAATAAAACCATTTTTATATAGAATTGATTTTTTCTTAATATGTTTTAGGGTTATTTCCCTAATGGCCCCCTACTTTGTGACCAGCTTCCCACCTGGCCCCCTACTTTACGAGAAATACCCATATGGCCCCCTAAAACCGTTAACTTTAACTTTCCGTCACTCTCTCTCCTCCATCTCTTTTTCTCTCTCTGCCATGTCACGCCACCTCATCTATTAGGCCACCTCATCACCTTCTCCGGCAGAGGTCGCCGGCCGGCCAAATTTCCGGCCGGCGACCTTCAAACTTAAAATTTTTTTTTTTTTTTTTATCTCTCTCCTCTCTCTCTCTCTAAGAACTCCGGCGAAGGGTTCCTTCGCCGGAGTTCTTAGAGAGAGAGAGAGAGGAGAGAGATAAAAAAAAAAAAAAATTTAGTTTGAAGGTCGACGGCCGGAAATTTGAGCGGCCGGCGACCTCTGCCGGAGAAGGTGATGAGGTGGCCTAATAGATGAGGTGGCGTGACATGGCAGAGAGAGAAAAAGAGATGGAGGAGAGAGAGTGACGAAAAGTTAAAGTTAACGGTTTTAGGGGGCCATATAGGTATTTCTCGTAAAGTAGGGGGCCAGGCGGGAAGCTGGTCACAAAGTAGGGGGCCATTAGGGAAATAACCCTATGTTTTAATATGTGGAGACAACAATTCTTTAAAGTTCCTTGGCAAATAAAAAGGGTTCATTACCAGGATGAGAGCTGGCGGTGCTCCTTTTACTCTCCCCATGTTAAAAAAAAAGGAAACCTAAACAGAGGGAAAATGGAGAAGTTGAAATTTCCTAACCCGAGTAGAAAACGGACCAGTTTACCAAGTATAAAACCCCCACCCAATTCCCAGATCTTGCAGCCTGAATTTTATTACTTGTTCACACAACTAGTTATTCTCTCTCTCGAGGGTTGATTACTAGGATGAGAGCTGGTGGTGCTGTTTTTAATCCCCCCATGTTCAAAAAAAAGAAATCTAAACAAGGTATTACTACTACTAGTAGTAGTACTTCTGTAACACCACCACCACATTATCCAATTGGTAGTAGTAACCAAGATGATGATGATTGGTTAGAATTTGAGATACTAAACAGACTTCCTATGAAGTCCCTTGCCCGTTTCAAGACTGTTTGTAAAAGATGGTGTTACTTAATCCAAAAAGATCAACAATTCATTGTTTTACATCTCGCCCGTTTTAAAACACGCCTCCCCTCTCGTCTATTTATTGTTGTTCCTCAACCACCCCCACCGGAGATTACTTCGAGTTTTGGCCATATAAGGAGTTTCACATTACAGCTGACATCTTGTTTGAAGAAGAAAATACAAAACTGAAGTTAGTTGTTGACACAATTGTGAAGAGGTACTAACCTCTTGATGATCGACTCGGATGAAGCCGAGGGTGATGTAGCAATATCTCGGTTGAAGTCGAGAAGTGGGAAGGAGATGCTCTCGGTGTGAACCGAGAGGAGGAGAAGTAACTCTCGGCTGAACCCGAGAGCTATGATAATGGCTCTCGGGTGAAACCGAGAGCGAGAGAAAGAGTAAACTCGGTTGAATCCGAGAGGACTGTGTAGCAGCTTCGGGTGAGACCGAGAGATGGAGTGAGAGAGCTTCGATGATGTCGAGAAGAAGAAGATGTTGATCGTGAGAGAGATTAGGTAAAACCTTTGTTTATTCACAATAACATAATTATTACATTATGGTTTGATCTCTTTATATAGGTTTACATTGAAGAAGTTTTAGAAATAGAAAATAGAAATAGAAAAACTAATTACTACAACATTCCTAATTAAACTAGGACTAGGATTCCTAATTATAGTAGGAAACCTTTTCCTAATCAATGGACTAATCCACTCGGTTTAGCCGAGTGGAGTAGACTCTCTAACACTCCCCCTCAAGTTAGAGCGGGAATGGAAGTAACGCCTAACTTGCCAATAATGTTCTTGAACGGTTCTGCCCCAAGTGGCTTTGTGAAGATATCCGCTAACTGATTTTCTGTACTGGTGAAGCGTGTGGCAATGACGTTGTCTTTAATCTTTTCACGAACGATGTGGCAATCTATCTCAATGTGTTTTGTACGTTCGTGGAAGACGGGGTTATCAGCAATGTGGAGAGCGGCCCGATTGTCACAGTAAACTGTCATCGGGTCAGAGTGATTGATTCCAAAATCAAGTAGTAAATACTTGAGCCATTGTAATTCGCATGTGAGGATGGCTAAAGCTCGATATTCTGCTTCTGCCGAAGATTTTGCAACTGTGGGTTGCTTCTTTGATTTCCAGGAGAGGGGGCTGGATCCCAACATTGTGAAATACCCAGTAGTAGATCTACGGGTTGAAGGACAGCCAGCCCAATCCGAATCACAGTATCCTGTAATATGGAGAGAGCTGTCTGCGGATAAGAAGACTCCTTTATCAAGAGTACCCTTCAAGTATCGTAGAACGCGATGAGCTGCGTCTAAGTGTACTTGGCTAGGTGTTTGCATGAATTGACTGAGGTTGTTTACGGCAAAGGTGATATCCGGCCGTGTAACCGTTAAGTAAAGTAATCTGCCTATGAGACGGCGGTAAACTGACGGATCTGGTAAAGGTGTACCGTCAGTGGGACTGAGGCGGAGTTTTTGTTCCATTGGAAACTCAGAAGGACGTGCAGCGGTGAGTCCAGAATCTTTCAAAATATCAAGCGCATATTTTCTTTGACATAGAAAAATGCCTTGTGATGAGCGAGATACTTCGATACCAAGGAAGTACTGTAGACGGCCCATATCTTTTAGTGAAAAAGCTTTATTTAAGAATATTTTTAACTGGGAAATAGCATGATCATTATTTCCTGTAATAATTATGTCGTCAACATAGACAAGGACATAAATTTGAGTGGAGTGAGATCGAAAAGTGAAAAGAGAATAGTCACTTTTAGACTGAGAAAAGCCTCGTTCGATGAGAACGGAGGAAAACTTGGAAAACCATTGCCGGGATGCTTGTTTGAGACCATAAAGGGATTTATGGAGACGACATACCTTAGACTCCCCCTGAGATGAAAAACCGGGGGGTAATTTCATGTAAACCTCTTCATCGAGGTCGCCTTGAAGAAAGGCGTTATTGACATCCAATTGATGGAGATTCCAACCTTTAATGGCGGCAATTGAAAGAAGGACACGAACGGTTACTAATTTAGCAACCGGAGCAAAAGTGTCATGATAATCCAACCCCTCGATTTGGGTGTATCCTTTGGCTACTAAGCGGGCTTTATATCGTTCTATAGAACCATCGGATTTGAACTTAATTTTATACACCCATTTACAACCGATGGGCTTTTTACCGGGTGGTAAAACAGTGATTGTCCAGGTTTTATTTTCTTCCAAGGCTGAGATTTCCTTGGCCATTGCCTCTTTCCAATGAGGGGACTTCATTGCTTGAGTGAAAGAGGTTGGTTCGGTAGTTGATAAAACCGAAGAGAGAAATTGTTGATGAGAATTTGAAAACGAGTTGATGGAAAAGTAGTTTTCAAGAGGATATTTAATATTGCTTGTATTGGAACACACGTAATCATCAAGGTGACTAGGTGGTCGGCGGGACCGGACTGGTCGGCCGGAATCGGCAACAGCGGTGTCGGAAGAAGGATACGGCAATGAGGATTCATTGCTCGTCGGTGGAGTATACTGTTCTGGAGGCACTCCAGAGACTGGATCCCCATCACGGTCTGCTGAAGGCACTCCTGATGGGGAAGATGGTCCTGTGTGAACAGGGCCTGTAGGCGGGTCATCGGGGGTGTCTGAAGGCACCCCCTGTCCCGAATTCAGACTCGCCGGAACAGCAACAGCAGGTTCATCGTTGAATCTGCTGCTGTCCGGCGGTGATATTGATCGAGGTTTATCGGTTGCCGGAAACTCGAATGTGTCGTCGTCGTCGATGGAGATGAAAGGTGTCGGGCGCGAGCTAGACGGTTTATCCGTCGGTTCGGTTGACATCGGAAAACGATTTTCAAAAAAAGTCACATCACGAGAAGTATATATACGTCGTGTGGAGATATCATAAATTCGATAACCCTTTTGTCCATTAGGATAACCAAGGAAGATGCCGGCGGAGGAACGAGCGTCCATCTTGGTGTTGACCAAAGGGATTCGGGCGTAACAAAGACAACCGAATACACGTAAGTGTGTAAGATTTGGAGGAGAACCCATGAGGACTTCATGAGGTGATTTTCCATCAAGGATAGGTGTAGGTAACTTGTTAATGAGATAGACGGCGGTTAGGACGCACTCTCCCCAAAAGTAAAGCGGGAGATGAGCTTGAAGGCGTAAAGAACGTGCCACTTCAAGAATGTGACGGTGTTTGCGCTCAACAACTCCGTTTTGTTGAGGTGTATAGGTACAACTACGTTGGTGGGAAATTCCTTTTTCAAGAAACCAATGTTGTAAAGAATTGTTCATAAATTCGGAACCGTTATCCGAACGAATTGTCTTAATATTGCAATTGAATTGCGTGTTAACGTAATTAGAAAAATTTATAATTAACGTATTTGAGTCCGATTTGGAACTCATGAGAAATATCCAAGTGCAACGAGAAAAATCGTCAACAAGGGTCAAAAAATAACGACACCCGGAGGTGGAGGGAACCGGAAAAGGACCCCATATATCGGCATGAACTAACTCAAATATATGAGTAGAAGAAGAAGTACTAAGTGGAAAGGGTAGCCTAGTTTGTTTAGAAAGTGGACAAACATCGCACGGTACTTTATTCGATAAAAACTTAAAATTTAAACATGGAAGTTTAGAATTAAAAAATTGAAAACGACTAAAGGATGGGTGTCCCAAACGGGAGTGCCATAAAAGAAAAGACTCTTGACTAGAACTATCTAAACTTGAAACCGAAAGGATGGGACGCTCCGTGCGAAGGAAGTAAAGATCATCATGAAGACTACCATGCCCAATCTCCGTCCTCGTTGATCGGTCCTGAAAAACACACAAATTGTGGTCAAATAGGACGGTACAACGAAGTGATTTAGATATTTGAGAAATAGATAAGAGATTAAATTGAAAAGATGGAATATGAAGCACATCTTGTAAATAAAATTTATTTGAGAAATAAATTGTACCAATATGATCAACCTTGATTCGGGAACCATCCGGTAATCGAACATAGAAATCCGGAGGTGCAAGAGAATAAGAAGAAAATCGAGAAAGATTTGAACAAATATGTTTAGCGGCTCCCGAATCAATGACCCAAGGAGGATGATAAGAGGAAGAATACGTACCCGTTAAGTTGACAAGAGGATCCTTGTTGGTGCCCTTAGAATTGGTAGATGTGGGCTGTTGAGATCGTTCCAATAGAGCAAGGACGTTTTGGTATTGTTCATTGGTTAAAGAAGTTGCTGTAGGCACCCCCATACTTTGATCTAAAACCGAGTTGGCCCTAGGGTCTTCTCGAGTGCGATTTCGATTGCGTTGGCCATAATTGGGTGGATAACCATGTATCTTATAACAAGAAGTGACGTCATGACCATGAATCTTGCAATTGTCACAAAAAGGTCTAGGTCTTTTTGTGCGTTGCCTCTCCGAACCGTTGTAACGGTTTTGATTATATTCATTGTTACCAACGGCAAGGGCAGCATTGTTGGAGTCGATATGCATAGGAGTAATGAGATTTTGTTGAACCTCTTCTTGTTTAATAAGGGAATGAATACGTAGGATTGATGGGAAGGGTTCAATCAATAGGATTTGACTCCTAATTGACGAGAATCGGTCATTAAGACCTTGGAGAAATTCCATAGCTCTATCTTGATTTGTTCGATCAATCAAGGATCTACCATGACCACATGTACAAGGCTCGGTAATTAGCAAAGAGTTGAGTTCATCTTGAAGAGCCTTGAGTTTGGTAAAGTATGTGGAAACATCAAAATTATCTTGTTTGAGACAAGAAATAGCTCTCTTCAATTGGAATATTTTGGGAGCATTGCTTTGGTGAAAGCGATCATATAGATTGTGCCATATATCAAAAGCCGATTCATCATATAAGATTGAATCACGAAGAGGTGGATCAACGGAATTGATGAGCCAACTAGAGACGAGATCGTTACATCGTCCCCATAATTCTAATTCTTTTGGATCGGTGGGTTTTTCAATGCTTCCATCAACGAAACCAAGTTTAGCTTTAGCCCTTAAGGCCTTAGTCATTCCTCGTGACCATGAGGAGTAATTGTCACCGGTTAGAAGCGGTGTGATGAGAATAGTAGTAGGAGAATCCGAGTGGTGAACATCAAACGGCCCACTATTGGTGCTAGGATTAGCTTGAGAGATTTCCGAAGATTCGGCGGTAGTCATCTTTCAAAAAAAAATTTGAATTCTTTAGGCTCTTATACCATGTGAAGAGGTACTAACCTCTTGATGATCGACTCGGATGAAGCCGAGGGTGATGTAGCAATATCTCGGTTGAAGTCGAGAAGTGGGAAGGAGATGCTCTCGGTGTGAACCGAGAGGAGGAGAAGTAACTCTCGGCTGAACCCGAGAGCTATGATAATGGCTCTCGGGTGAAACCGAGAGCGAGAGAAAGAGTAAACTCGGTTGAATCCGAGAGGACTGTGTAGCAGCTTCGGGTGAGACCGAGAGATGGAGTGAGAGAGCTTCGATGATGTCGAGAAGAAGAAGATGTTGATCGTGAGAGAGATTAGGTAAAACCTTTGTTTATTCACAATAACATAATTATTACATTATGGTTTGATCTCTTTATATAGGTTTACATTGAAGAAGTTTTAGAAATAGAAAATAGAAATAGAAAAACTAATTACTACAACATTCCTAATTAAACTAGGACTAGGATTCCTAATTATAGTAGGAAACCTTTTCCTAATCAATGGACTAATCCACTCGGTTTAGCCGAGTGGAGTAGACTCTCTAACAACAATAAGGGAGGTAGACTCGTCATCTTACAATGTCATTTCAAAACCTGTAAACGGCCTAATAAGCCTCATTGAGTCATACGACGAACATGTTGCTCGTATATACAGTATCAGTACTGGACAAGTATCTCCTTGGTTTCAAGCATCCACAATAGCAGTGGGAGAAGAACATGTCGGTCTCCCAAACCGTTACGCATTTGGTTTTGATCCTGCCACTAATGAACACAAATTGATATGTGTCTTGACTATACGGTCAGAAGATCGCGACTTCAAATATTTTCTCGGTGGGGTTTTGACCATTGGGCGCCAATGTAATAATAATATATGGAGAAGGATCAAAGAGTTCGTCCCATATTCATTAAATGATGATTATGTTTATGTGAATGGTGTTATTTACTGGTCCAATAGTTCTCTTGATGATTGGGCATATATAAGTATTCTCCGTCCTGTATACTTGGTGGCATTTGATGTAGGAAGTGAGAAGTTTAGAACAATCACAATCCCTGATTACATCCTTGATCACCCTCGACTTTTCGGCCGCTTCAAAGAAATTGCTCAGTTATTAGAAGTAGATGGGAATTTAGCTATGGTAGTGAAACTTAACGATTTTACGTTCAATATGTATATATACGAAGATGCTGATTACAAGGACAAAGATGAGAAGATCAATGGAACGTCTACTAGTGCTTCTCCTAAGAACGGAAGATGGAGTGAAGCAATTCGTATCACCTTGCCTTTCTATATTTGGTACAGTCGTACGGTCAAATTTCATACTTTCATAGGGTCGGATGATAAGATTCTCGTAACATCATCTATTTGGGATCTAGAGATGCGGGGTTGGGAGAAGAAGGAACCTTTGTCTATTTCTTGTTACAATTGGAAGAAGGATACTTGGACAAAGGTTGATGTAAGTGGAGTTCCATCCTCAGTTCCACAACTATGCCCTAGTAGCTTTTCTACTACTTTATCCGAAAGTCTTTTGTCCCTTAACAATCACAATGCTCTTTGACGCCACCCTAGCAGAGGAATCAACTTCACTCTACCTAGAAACTCGATGTGTCTTTGTTTTTTTAGATTATCTTTGCATTTCGTTTCATGTAACTTGCTCTTTGACGCCACCCTAGCAGAGGAACAAGTTCACTCTACCTAGAAACTTTATGTCTTCGTTTTTAAGTTATGTTTGCATTTCGTTTCATGTAACTTAGGTACTTTATTTGCCTTCTTTTTAACTTATGTTTGCAGTCCCTCTCATTTAACTTGGTTCTTATAATTTGAATAAATGGGATCTGTTTTCATACTCTTGGAATAGCTTTAGCACATTGCTAGTGAGTAAATTCTTCATTATTTATCGAAAATGATGCGGGAGCCGAATGTAAGAGCTGACAACAGTCCGAGTTGGTCTCCTGCTTATTGACTTAAGTTTTGTATTTCTGTCAGGCAGTCATGCTATTAAGCTATACCATGATGTTTAATTAACTAAATTCAGAATAACAACAAGGAGAAGAACTATTAATTAGTTTGTAAATAAACAGTTTCTAATATTTGAAAATATGAATGTGTTGTGATTTTAGGGAAATGACATTAGAAAGAATGCATAAAGCGGGATGAAGTCCTTTGGTCTTCAATCATTTTCAGATTGTAACTAATTTATTTCTTTATTAAATTTCTAACTATTTTGTTGAATCTTCGTAACTATTATTGTAATGACAAATTATTTCTTAATGGAGCTCTGAAATTTTGGGATGTATAATTATAAGGGTTATTTCCCTAATGGCCCCCTACTTTGTAACCAGCTTCCTGCCTGGCCCCCTACTTTAGCAATAATTCCCGTATGACCCCCTTTTTCTGTTATCTTTAACATTCCGTTACTCTCTCTCCTCCATCTCATTTTCTCTCTCTGCCACATCATCTTAGCACGACACATCATCATCTTCCCCGGCAAGGTCGCCGGCCGGCCAATTTTCCGGCCGGCGACCTTCAAAAATATTAAAAAAAATAAAATATTTTTCTTTTATTTTCTCTCTCCTCTCTCTCTCTCTAATTTTTTTTTTTTTTTTTTTTTTTAATATCATCTCTCTCTCTCCACACTCCGGCGAAGGGAAACCCTTCGCCGGAGTAGGTCTGTTCAAGAACAGACCGTGATCTGTTCAAAGAACAGATTCGGTCTGTTCCTTGAACAAACCGGGATCTGTTCAAGGAGCAGACCTTCAAGGTCTGTTCCTTGAACAGACCGAGATCTATTCCTTGAACAGACCTTGAAGGTCTGTTCCTTGAACAGACCTTGAAGGTCTGTTCCTTGAACAGATCGAGGTACTCCGGCGAAGGGAAACCCTTCGCCGGAGTGTGTAGAGAGAGAGAGAAAGGGGAAGAGAGAGAGAGGAAGAAGATGAGAGAGAGAGGAAGAAGAAGAAGAGAGAGAAAATAGGAGAGAGAGAAGAAGAAGAGAATAAAAATTTTTTTTTTTTTTTTTTTTAGTTTGAAGGTCGCCGGCCGAAAATTTTGCCGCCCGGCGACCTCTGCCGGAGAAGGTGATGAGGTGGCGTAACATATGATGTGGCGTGACATGGCAGAGAGAGAAAAAGAGATGGAGGAGAGAGAGTAACGGTTTTATAACGGAAGGAGGCCATATGGGTATTTTTCGTAAAGTAGGGAGCTAGGCGGGAAACTGGTCACAAAGTAGGGGGCCATTAGGGAAATAACCCTAATTATAATTACAGGAAATGTTTTCCATAGTCGTTTTGCTACTGAGTAGAAAATAGTAATTTTGTTTTTTCCAAAAAGCGATGTCTTTTGTTATGGACTTAGTCAACAAGTTATGGTATTAGTTCCGTAGCAAAAAGCCCACAAGTTCGTAGCTAAAGCCATTTGCTACGGGATTTTCCGTCACGGAACACTGTCCGTAGTTATTGATCGTTTGCTACGGATGTTGTTGTTTTAGCTACGATTTAAGGCCATAACTAAAACCCACGTATTTTGTATACCAATTCTATTGCATGTTTTGACTATTTATTTCTAAGTTACTTGTACGCCCTTCAACAAAAAAAAGGTTTCCTTGTACGACACCTTTCAACAAAAAAAAAAAAAAAACTTCCTCTGTGTAAACTATAGTTTTATTATTCTTGTAATTTTGTGTGATGTCTGTCCTCAATCTAAACAAAGTCGTAAACCATTTCCAACTAGTACCTCAATTTCTTCTCTCCTTTTCAAGATGTATGAAGTCCGTTGTGTTTCCATCCACATCTGGTAGCAATTATCTTTTAATGTTAGTCGATGACTTTTCTAGATGCACGTGGCTTTCTTCTAATGCATGCTAAATCCGAAACTAAGAAATTTCTTTCTCATTCTTTTTTCCTTTGGTATAACGTAATTTCAATCCCGCATTTCCACCATTCAACCCGCAAAGATTATTTTTTTCCTCAACATAATAATCAACTATATCTCTTTGGTATGTTATTTTTTGGTTATTTCCCAAATAGTCTCCAATTTGTGACCAGCTTCCTGCCTAGCCCCCTATTTTGTCAAAAATATCCAGATGGCCCCGTTTTTGAATTACCGTTTAACACCGTTAATCAGTCATCACCTCTCTCTACCACCTCATCATCTTCACCGGCGAAGGTTGTCGCCCGCCCAATTTTTCGGTCGGCGACCTTCAAACCAAAAAAAAGAACCATTTTTCCTCTTTCCCCTCTATCTCTCTCTCCCTCTCTAAAAATACCTTTCGCCGGAGTGTATAGAGAGAAAGAGGGGAGAGAAGACAAAAAAAAGATTAGAGAGAGATGGAGAGAAAAATATCTTTTTTTTTTTGGGTTTGAAGGTCGCCGGCCGGAAAATATGTCGGCCGGCGACCTTCGTATGTGAAGAAGATGAGGTGGCGAAAAGGTGAGGTGGCGAGAAAGTGAAGTGGCAGAGAGGTGAGGAGATTGAGGAGAGAGAGGTGATAACTGGTTAACGGTGTTATAACGGTAATTCAAAAAGAGAGTAATCTGGGTATTTTTGACAAAGTAGGAAGCTAGGCAGGAAGTTGGTCACAAAGTTAGAGGCTATTTGAGAAATAACCACAAAAATAACATACCAAAGAGATATACCAATCTTAAAATAATTACACGTACCACTACTCATACAACATACCAGAGCTAACCACTTAACATCGATAAACCTGATACTACCAATGTTTCAAGTAGTTTTCATAAAGAGTAATATTTTCACCTCTCCAAGGAAAAGCACAAAGAAAAGAGGTCAACGTGATGACCGACAATCAAATGTTACATATTACAAAATAATAGTGTAAGTCTTATCTAATATATCAAAAACTTCAACCAAAGTAATACTTTCAAGGGAGATTTTATAGGGCCCCCTCATTTTTGTTAAAAGGCCTCCCGTCAATGATAATTTAGCAAGTAAAATGGTTCATGGGGAGGCCTTTTAACAAAATTGGGGAGGCCTTATAAAACTTCCCTACTTTCAAGTATTTTTTATTGGATTGCTGTGAGCTGATTTCTTTTCCAAGTAACAAGTTTTCATTAATAAGTTGGATCATTGCTACACGGAGAAATTAAGTGGAGATGGTGAAAGATCCTTCTCTTCTGTTTTCTTTTTTTATTAAAGAATCCTCTTCTTCTGTTGATATAGTATCTCTTAAAATGCAATTATTTCGTTTTGCCCAAATGGACCACCAGATGGCTAAATAAATTACTTGGCCCATGAGGGTCTTTCTTGTTCTTTATGTTATTCGCCCAATCAACTCCAACTACTTTACAGTCAGGGCGGATCCATGGCGCACCTCTTCGATTCTCCCAAAAAAAATATTACTAGTAGTAATAATTTTTTTTTATACATGTAGGTATATATGATATGTATATACAGAGACGGATCTACAGCCAGGCCAAGAGGGGCCATGGCCCCCCTCGCCTGGCAGCAAATCCATTAAGAATGTCTGATTGCTCACCCGGTCAGTTAAACATATAATCTTCGATTCAAAACTATACAGATATGTTGGCTAGATGAGATGGTGGTGAATGAAACTGTGAGTGTGAGGGACTCGAGTTCGAGTCTTGTTAGGCTTAGTTTTTGCTAATCTTTTATAAAGTTTTTGGTTCAACACCCAACAAAACACAATTCTTGTGAACCCTTTTTTTTTTGTTAATGTAGTACTCTATTAATCGATGGAATTAACTAAGTTTATCTAATGAATCGATTCTAAGATAAATGAAAATTCTTATAAAGACGCATTTCGATTATGTTTTCTTGATTCAAGTAAAAATTTAGACCTAAAATTTGCTTTATTTAAGTTTTTCGGAAAGACAATTGAAATATAACAAAAAAAAATTATATATTATAGTTCATTACAGCGATTACACTTTCTAGGACCAACACTTTCTGAACTAAATTGTGCTTTAAAATTTAAATCATCAATTTATCGTATAACTCCATAAGTATTAAGAAATATGGTTTAGTATCGGCCCCCCTTTGTTTGTGGTCCTGGTTCCGTCCCTGTGTATATAACGATGTGTGCAGATGACATGAAGAGGATTTAGGCGTACTGGTTAAAACATGGGATTCAAATCTGCTTAACCATGAGGTTATGAGTTTGAAACCCACAACCCTAAGCATTTTAATTTTTTATCTGAAGTGCTTGTGCTTTTAAGTGTATATGTAAATGAGTCTGTGGGTATATAGCTCAAAATAATGTTAAAAAAGGGTTTAGGGTCCAATCTTCCCAAAAAATGGATTTTTAGTCCGTTTGCTCTTGGGACTAAAAACCCTTAATATATAGCTCAAAATAATGTTAAAAAAGGGTTTAGGGTCCAATCTTCCCAAAAAATGGATTTTTAGTCCGTTTGCTCTTGGGACTAAAAACCCTTAATATATATTACATAATTCCTTCCATGTCCCAGTCTTTTTTCGCGGAATTTTAATATGTGGGGCCGGACAAAAATTTCAAACGGTTTAATTTACCTTGATTTTAGGATAAATTTAGGAAAAAACGGATAGATTCTCACGAAATATTTTCTCTCTTCTATAATCTGTTTAGACAAAATCCAAACTTTTCCAAATCAATTTTCTCTTATTTACAGATTTAACATGGATATTCATTAGACAAAATTATGGAGATTTATTAGAAAAAAATTTATTAGAAAAAAATGGATAGAAACAAATCATAATTTCTCTCTTCTCTAAACAGATTTGGAAATCAAATTTTCTCTTTCCTATATTATCCGAATCAATCAGAAACCAAAATCCTAACCAAAACTAAAACGTCATTACCACGGATATTTCCACATCAATTTTCTCTCGCTTCTTTACAGGTTTGGAAACCAAATCAATTTTCTCTATCTTACTATGTAAAAAAAAATTTCGATTCAAAATAATTTTCTCTCACTTAACTTTCAGATTTGGAAATAGTATATAATCTAGGATCAATTTAGCGTGACTTGGGGGTTAATATACAAAACATATATATCACTTTCTCTCACTTAACTTTCAGTTTTGAAAATAGTATATTTTTCTGGGAACATTAAAGCAGCATTTGTTTTCGTTTTTACTCATACATAAATACACATCGAATACAAATTATGAAACAAATACGTAAATTATGTATTATTTATGACGAGGAAACCATCATTTGTCAAGTATACAACGTAATTTATCAAATGTATTTGGGTCTTGCTCAGTAAATTAAACATAATTTCTTTTACATTACACATAATTTATTTTATATTACACATCGTTTACATTCTGTTACAAAAAAAACGTACAAAATCTTCTCTGGTTCAATAATGGTGCCCATCCATGTTGCCCTATTGCTTGGGATGCCAATGGAAGGAGTCGAATATGAGGCTTTTCCAAGGAATCATGATCAAGATCCATTCAAGTGTGCATTTCTTATGAAATATTTCGAGGAGCCAATCAAAAAGTCAAGTAACAAGAACAAGGTACTTCAAGTTTGATTTGCTTCTTTTGATTTGATGATTCTGCCTGGAACTCCATCTGTGATAACAAATGGAGAGAGATTAATACATATAAATTATATACAAAAGTATATTATTTACAATAAATTACATGAACATTTACGTAAATTATATGTAATTTATTTCAAAGTACACGGGATTTACATATATAAGCGAAGTTGATCTAATAATGAAACGAGTACTGTTTTGAGATTAAAGCATACATAATGTTCCATAAATTACGTATAATTTATGGACAATAATATAATATTCATGATATTCGTGATAAAGTATATATATAATTTGTCAGAAAATATATATATATATATATCATGTTCTCGTTTTGAAAAACATCGTACGGGAGATGTTTGCATAATTTACTATAAATTATGGTAATTTATGATAAAGTACATGTATTGTTAATTTTGTTATGAGGAACCGTACGAAAAAAACCACATTTCATAAATCCGTACGGATTGAAAACCAGAACTGAAGAAAAAATACGAATATCATTAGGCTTAAACTATATATCTAAAGATATCTGATATGATGATTGATTGCAACAATAAGTATACTCGATTTGTAGTAATCGGTAATGAAAGATTATCTCATCAATATCGAAATCATTAAAGAAAGAAATACAATAATAACATACTCGATTTGAAACAGAATCATTAAAGAAGAATTTTGTTTACCTGATTAACTAAGAAACTGATTTTGAAAAACTCTAATGAATATGAAACAATTTCTTTGTTTTAATAGAAGATTTTCAGTAGATTAAGATGTAGAGAGAGAGAATCAACTACCATAAACTGAAACAAAATCACAAAAACTTATAAATTGATTTATATTTTACCTGATTAACAATTATGAAGATGATTTCAGCAACTCAAATGAATATGAAACAAGGTCTCTGATTTAATGGAGGATTTTCATTCGAATAACATGTAGAGAGAGAGTGTTAGAAAACAAGAAGGTTTCGGTTACAAAAGTTTATGATTTTCAGAAGATCACGGTTTCTTAATATAAAAACGTGATTGGAGAGAGAAACAGGGAGATAAATATGGAAAATATAATTGGTGAATTTGAGCTTAAATTTGTTTTATATTTAAGGAAGGTTAGTTTAGGTATTAATATTTTATAGTTATTTTAGGGATTTGTGTTTTCTCTCTAGATGGACCCAAATGCACTAGATATCTATTTGTATTAATATTTTGGTTTTTATACCCTCTATGGGATTAGAGAGGATTAAAAGTGTTATTAGGGGCTGTTTTTTTTGCCATATACCCAAAATTCTTTTAACCTAGTATATATTAGTTTCAACAAAAAAAACCAAGTATATATTAAATATACATTCTCAATGGGTATTGTTCGGAAAAAAAATTGTACTTCTCCAAGATTCAGTGAGTACTAGCAGAGCATGTCTGAATCATTATCTTTTTTTTTAAAGGCACCCAACAATGTCATCGCCAGTGCCTTCTTTTACACTTAAAGGGGCGCCAGTTAAGTTAAGTTTGGGCCCCTGTAGACGTTCCCAAAATCAGTTGAATAGATCAACATCTTCTCTCCTTCTGTCTCTAATCCCTTTCAAAATGCTTTCATCATCTTTCACCATATTTGCTTCCACCATTACCCATGAGAACAAGGATGACTCGTTCCTGGAAATAAATCAGTGATGGAAACAATGTTTAGACTTTTTTTCTTTTGAGTCGTAAACGTGGGAGGATTTTATCTTGACTTTAAATGGCTAAACCTACATAATGGAAATCAACCAGTAATGGAGTCAAAGATGACTCATTTAGCTTGACTTCATAATGAGACGATTTAACCTAGAATCATCAACAACGACTGAAGCTTCGTATTTTCTTTGAAAATGTGACGCCTCGTGCCCCATAACTAGGCACGACCACGACCGGTTCAATTTACAGAGGAGGTGCTGCCGGATTTGCGGCTCGTCTGTGAATTGCAGGAGAGTTCCTCAAGAGAGCCTAGAGTGCGTTAGATAGTACCAACTCATTTAGGCACTAGCTAATGCACTAACGTCTCCTCGAGAAAGAGACTTATCCCTAGCCGATAAGTCCCTCTCCCACTAGGGGACTCCGCAATAATTGAAGAGTTTACCTCATGATATATATATATATATATATATATACCTTAAGTATCTAAATACGTTTTAGATCACCGAGTTCGAATAGTCAGGTCGTCCCTCCAGTATTCATGTTGGGACGAAAAGCATATTCTCATCGGTACTCTAGCATACAACTATTCCTTCTAGTTTTGGAAAAGCATTTATTGTGTCAACAACCGAAATAATACTCTTTTCTTGTGAAAACATCCTTCACCCACAATCTCAGCAGATGCGGAACTCGCCCGTTACGCCCTCGATTGAGATAGGCTTTCTAAAACATTTCTTATCTTACCACAAACAGAAGTGGCACAACCAAGAGTCATAACATAACATGTAGAGAGATTCTCAATCAATGTCACCTCCCAGGCGAGCGGTCAGGTGTACGTCTTGAGCCTCGAACTGGAGGCACGGGCACCAATGGCCAGCAAGTGAAGCACTCTACTCCCACGGGTCTCATGACCAGTGTCGCCCACCTCACCGGTCTCACACGGGTCACTCCCGTGTCCACATGTCATCCTACCCTCATTGACTACGTGCTTGTAGGTTGACATAATCCACAGTCGGGTGCATACAAGAAAATCCCAAGTAGTTTGCAATCACAGTAAAAATAGTTCGAAAGTATTTCTCATATCGCAGTAAGTCATTCAACCATATTAACCTTGGAATTATTTATAAGTTGTATCGATGTTTATGAGGCTTTTGTAGTTTTTTTTTTGTGGTTCGTGTTTCGACCCGAAACTGAGTTGAGTTTGTTTAGCTTCCGCTCGATAGTTTATTTCTGTGTATGCGAATGTATGGTTTGCATGACAGGTTTTGCAGGTGCGACCGGTTCGATTTACAGAGGAGACTCTGCCGGTTTTTTGTCTCGTCTGTGAGTTGTCGGGGCGTGGCCGTGTCTATTTTGGGACACGGTGCGTCACAGAAAAAACATCGGTAACGGAGGAGAACTCGTAGAAGACGCGGATCAGTCATAAACTTCATATCTAGCTAATGATTTTCGATCTGTAATTCAAATATGTTTTACAACCTTCTCTAGATCTTGTTGTAACCATTCTGAACCATAAATTACCAAATCAACCGTTGATGAACCCATTCCAAAACAGATTCACCAAAAAGACCGGTTTCATCAAGAGATTCATCAAGCCATTCGCCTCATTGATGAAGCCACAAATTATATGAATCTATTACACCCATTGACGATTCTTTTGCCCGTTGTTGTGTTCTTGCCAAGACGAGATGGAGGAAGAGATGGATTTGAGGGAGTAGAGAGAGAAAGTTTTTGAAGGAAAGGAGAGAGAGCGCGGCATTGAGAGTAAGAAATCCACTTTCTCACCTTTTAAGTGAGAAAATTTATCAAGCCGTTTTCCAACTTTATTTTACTGCAGAAAACGACTTTCCCATGATTTTGGCGTTACCAAACAGCAGAAAAGCTATTTTCCCGTGAAAACCGACTTTCTCACCTGACTTTCCCACGTAACAAACATACCCTTATTAGTGGAGTTCGCTGGACTAATGTGAAGTCCTTTATGTTGGGCATATTCACAAAGATCTAGCCAACTGCAACCACCCTTTCGAAAATCTGGACAGGGTACACAGCTATAATGGAACTTCCTCGGATCTCTTCTACTGGCATTCTCACCTGGGTGAACAAAAGGGCATTCGGTCCAGTCATGAGAATAAGCTCTAGAACAAGGACGGACCTTAAGTGAGAACATCCTAAACTCATCAGTTGAGTAGATGCCATTTTTAATGTCCGGAAGAGATGGGTCAATTGGATACTCTTTCTTCTCTGAAGTCACAGATAATGAATGATCATAGGGTTTCATTGTAGGAGAGGGAATTGAATCCATTATTTAAGAGGGTGAACCATTTTTTGGAGATGGAGAACTAGAAACCAAGCAAGAAGTCGAGATCCGAAGATGTAAAGAACAAAAGAAAATACAGTAAGAAGCAAGAGTAGTCCCTTTACTAGTTACTAAATAAAGATCCATACCTGCGTGAATTCTGCTTTATTGATCCTATAATCCCCAGGATTGACTTTGTAAAGTAGCTCAGATGAGCACCTACTGTATACTGCTTAAGAATAGGAAACGACCAAACACTAGCCTCGGCTACATCTTCGGACTCCAAATTAAGTGGTAATAAACTCAAAAAAGATTCAGGTCCCATTGCACTAAGAGCTGAACCAACACATTCTTGCAGCTGAGAGAAGCTATTATAAGTACCTAATTTTTCAAACATCGCAGAAACAACTTGAAACGCCAACTCCCATACAGCGCTGTACCGATAACCAAGCAAACTCTCGACAGTGACGCATATTTTCTCCATGACAGTCAGGGCGGAACTTCTTGTTTCTTCATCGACATTAAGCACTATATGATGCACTCCTTTATTGATCAAACCTTCATCGACACAAGCATGTATGTATAAGGCTCTTCAGTGACTTGGTGGCTGCAAATAATGCTTCCTCGTGCTCACAGGTCATAATTTTTATTCATGATTAAAACAATAAAGGTTCATTATATATTAAAATGCTACATTATTCTTCTTTGAAGACAAATATAGAGAATGAATGAAAAGCTAATAAATGGCAATGGCATACCTGCAAGTGCAGTAAATACTGCAGGCAACTTAACCGCGCAAATTTGCCTATTGAGAGGGTTAGCTGTTATTATACCAACTTCAAGCAAGCGAGCGGTAACTGTCATGGCATCAACAGATTTTTCACCTTGGAAGACGGATCCAAGATGTCAGTTGAGGGGAGGCTAAAACTCAAGATGTACAAAATTTTCACTTAATTTGAACTTCTCTAAGTAATTTTAGCTGACTTTACGGAAACATCACATCTCCTCTACTTAAACCTCGAAATATATATAGAACATACTCGTGAAGCTCATTGAGGATCACTTGAGTCCCCACAAACAAGAATACATTTTTTTAGAGGGTTCACTTGTATGTAATCAGGTTTATAAGATACAAAGGAAGTTGCATCAACTCCAAATCCCAGTTGGTAGTGCATCTACTTCAGAACTCCGGAAGTTCCAAGTTCAATTCACAACGGAGGTATTCGTTGTGTATGTCCAAACAGATGTTCTTTGTGTAAGTCCAATTGTGAATCATCTGATCACCTATTCCTTAATTGCACCTTCACTTCTAAGATTTGGCAAGCTTTAATCCCCTCTCATGATACAAACAGTAGGTCTCAATCAATCTCCAACTTCTTGATAGAATGGAATCCAAAGCAAGTAACAGATAAAAAATCCTTCCTCCATCTTTGTACCCCTCCGGCAATCATATGGGTCGTATGGTTAGAGCGTAATTATAGAGTTATGGAGATAGAAAGTGACAGAGAAGCTACTCAGGATAATATCATCATTCAAGTTAAGAGCCTAATTCACTATTGGGCAACCAATCAACTTTGGAGCAAGTCGACCCCTTTTAGCCAATACATTAGGAATTGGGATGCTTTATCTAGGCTATAAGCCTCATGTATCTAAATTTTCTTGTCTTTTGTCTGTGTAATGGATGGCTAGCCATCTAGGCTTCTACCATTGCATTGTTTTGTTTTTTGTTTTTTCATTAATGATACTATTTTATCTTCTCCAAAAAAAAAAAAATTTCACAACGGAGGTAGGATCCATGATTTATTGAACCTTTGGTTTTAAGAGTTTAAATAATGGTCTACAGGGTAGTAGTTTGTATGGCCTTAAAGACTACTATCAAAATAATTAATCAATGTTATGAACACATTCCATCATTTGATGTATCAAAGCTATGAATGTAATCATGTAAATTAAAAAAAGAAAACCAAGAGTATAAATGTTGTTAATTTAGTTTGGACATGTGACAAAGATCACAAACTCACTTACAACTCCCATCAATATCAGCTTGGTAACAATGGACATAACTCATTATTAATTATTTTCGAGGATGACGGGGGCTAAACGCATGACTTCCCTACTACTATATTTTGTAACCTGCTACAACAGGTCCGTCACTTTATGCTAGCGAACACAACAAATCTACCAGTACTTGTGAAGCAGCGTCTGATATTGGGTGGAAAGAGAGCACGTCCAAAATATCAGTTATTCGCATCGTGACAAGGGGTTGGTTCAGTTGCAAAAGAGATTTGAAATCAACGAGGACGATATTGATGAACTTAGAGGACATCAGAGGAAGGCAATCATTCAAAGCATCCAAAATATATAACAAGTCTTGAGGTCCTCTTGGTCGTCGAGATGATGTACTCGGATCTCCTTGTGCACCACGTAAAAAAGACCTTTTAAAAACATCGGTGACCGCTTCGCTGAAAAGTGCCAGCAGATCCGTACCTTGGAAAGTTCGTAGCACATCACAGAGACTTGAACAAGACTGCTTCCTGACCTGCTCATATGTAGTAATTAATTCATTATGTTTTCATACTTACCACGAAAAATTGGAAATAGAAACGATTCAATGACATTCTACTTAAGCAACAACACCTTAATTTACATGGAAGAGAAAATAAAAGACTTACTTGAGGTCGAGAATCTGTTAAAAGATCAAGAAGAATTTCATACAACAATGACATCCATGGCCAGTGAAGCACAGCATCAACCGAGGAAGATTGAGAACGGATAATTCGAACAATCGGTTCAGACACATGGGGTTCAGACACATGGGTTCTTTTCTCAACCAAAAACAAGATAGAAATCTTAGGAAGAATCATGGAAATGAAAGTGAGATGAGCGGTGATAACAGTGTCGTTGGAAGGATCAGACTCAGACTCTTTGGAAAGAGTCTGCTTAAGAGAAGATATAGTTGATTTCAAGTAAGAAATTGGGGTTAGATCAGGAAACTTGCCGTCTTTAAGCTCTTGAGACATGGCGCTGACCACTGCGCAGAGGTGTTGATCTTCTTCTTTTTCTGAATTGCTGAATCTGGAAAGAACAGAAACGCAGAGGTCTTCTTCAGTTACCATTATTGATGAAGGAGTTATTTCCAGTTTCTCCACTTTTTCCATGGCTGCAAATACAAGAAAATATATGATGCAGGGGTTTTTAACCTAAAGATTTTCTGAAAATCTTAGGGTTCAGGGTTTCCTAATCTTAATCAATTTTAAATAACAATTTCAAATAAATAAAATACTGATTTCCTAACCCTAATCAAATTCTAATAACAACTTCTAAATAAATAAAATACTATAATCTAAAACCTAAAGATTTCCTAAAGATATAAAATTGTCAAAACTAACAATTCCCTACTTAAAAAAATAGAAAATTACTAAAATAACTTGATATGGAGAGACTAGTAGTTGTTTTATTCATTCAAGTTTATCAATAAAGTTCATTAGTTTAATATTAAATCTTCTAAGTTTCGGTTCTATAGTCTTTAGACGAAGATCTAATTCTTATCAGAATTTTTCGCTGCGTCAATTGGCATCAAGAGCGAGGATGTGTCTGGTTCGATATCATCTACGCGAAGATCACTTTAGAACACATCGATGGATTTGCCAAAGATGCATATAAAGTTTGTTTAAGAATAAATAAATAAATAAAAAGAATCATACAAATATTATTATTATTATTCATTATTTTGTTAGAAATCTGTCAATATGGAAAAGTACAATCATGGTAACCGTTTTTCAATTCAAGTGTACCCACGTAAAGAGTATAATGAGTAAAAGATCAACGAAGAGATACCAATTTTCCATGGATATTTAACTATAGAAGAGTTCTTCGATTGGCTAGATAAGGTTGAACGACAAGTCAACATGTGGGTTACTATTCCTAATGAGCAGATAGTTAAAATCATTGTTTATACACTTACAGGGAGTGCCACAGATTGGTGGGATCAATTACAACTCCTAAGGATGAGACAAACTGACAAAGAAAGGCTCCAATTCATAGTTGGTCGCCTATGAAAGAGAACTTGAGGGAGTGGTTCTTACCTCCTGATTATCAACAACAGTTGTTCAGGATATACCAGAACTGTAAACAAAGGTTGCGTTCAGTGGGTGAATATTACGAGGAGTTCTCAAAATTGGCTCAAAAAAACAGTATGGAAAACGGTAAAGGACCTGATAATGTTCTAATAGATCGATTTCTGAACGGATTAAAATTTAGCTTGAGATGTAGTTTGAGAGAAAATGTGAGGTTAGTTAATTTATGGACTATTCATGATGAATACAACTTGGCCTTAAAAGCTGAAGCTTGGGAGGGGGACTATAAAAACTCTAGATTTCAGAGGGAATAACAACCCCGCGTTAGTACAAGAAACGTAAAAGAAGCTCCCTTAGAGGCTGTTGAACCACCACGAATTGTCACCATAGACGACTCGAATAATATTATTCATGAAGCAAAATCCGACGTTATTGTGTTTAAGGATAAGTCTCCTAATATCAATTTACACAATGAGGAAATTGTATCTGAAGAATTGATTTAGGAAATTGATATAAAAGAAGTTGTTCAAGAAATTGAGTCAAAGAGAATTGTTAAGAAAATTGAGTTAACGGAAGTTGTTTAGGAAACTGATATAAAAGAAGTTGTTCAAGAAATTGAGTCAAAGAGAATTGTTAAGAAAATTGAGTTAACGGAAGTTGTTTAGGAAATTGAGACAAAGAACGTTATTCAGGAAATTGAAGTGGTTGAGAAAATTGAGTCAAATGAAGTTGATTCAAAAGAAGGTGAGAATCTTCGCAAGTTGGACTTTAGTCCAATTGAATTTCCTTCATACGAAGATCCATTCTCAGAATTTTGCGAATCTCAAATTATTTCACATGGATTGATAAGTAGTTTTATTGGAAAGTCTTCACTGGAGTTCGTAACTTTCAATCACTGTACTCAGGATCTGTACAAGTTTATTTATGGGGTGAAAAGAGAGTTTGAATCGCATCATAATTATAGTCAGAAAATTTGTTGTGTCCTAATAAAGTCTTCAGTCCAATCTGAAAGTTCGGTAATTTTCATGCACAATTCACGAAAATGTTATCTCAAGGGTGTACTATTCAAGATAACCTTCCAATCAATTAGTAAACTCGAGGCGGATTTCTTTGAAGTGGATGAGACTGATACAGAGAGATTTTCAGAAGATTTGTTGAAAATCTTAGATATCATCATATCAAGTTATTTTAGTAGTTTTCTATTTTTTTTAGTAGAGAATTGTTAGCTTTGACAGTTTTATATCTTTTAGAAACCTTGAGGTTTTAGATATAGTATTTTATTTATTTAGAAGTTGTATTAGAATTTGATTAGGGTTAGAAAACTAATATTTTATTTATTTGAAATTGTTATTCGAATTTGATTAAGATTAGGAAAGCCTGAACCCTAGGCTATATAAAGGGGGGACTTGTAGTTGTTTGATTCATTCAAGTTTATCAATAAAGTTCAGTATTTTAGTATTTATTCATCTTAGTTTCGGTTCTATAGTCTTTAGAAGAAGATCTAAGGCTTTTTCTGAGTTTTACAAGTTTTAGACGAAGATATAATTCTTTTACGGACTTTTCCGCTGTGTCAATCTAACAAAAAGTGTGTTTTTTTATATCACTTAGTTCCATGAAATAAAAGAGATTTTTTTTTATAAAAATAGGTGTTTCCACGTTTACTTTCATGAAAAAGGTATTTCCATCCTTTGATAGGAAGTAGAGATAATCTATTTGCATGAAATAATCTACTTTTAATTCGTTGCTCCTACTAGAAATTAACGTCTGTGGAAAGTTAAAAATCAAAATAAATTACTCCTTATTTCAATACATATATTTTGAGGGTTTTATTTCAATGTTACTGTTGTTATATTTTGAGGTGTCAATGGTGGTCGAGATGGTGGTGGCCAGAATGGTGGTTGTGGAAAGTTGTGGTAGTGAATGTGATAAAGAGGATGAAGATTAAGGGGCAATATATGTTTGATCAAGTGAGATTTGGACTAGAATAAAATATTCCCCCGAGAATAAACAAAAAAATATGGATTCCCTGGAAAATTTATTCCACTAGGATTATTCTTTATTCCCCAAAGCCGCAACCTATTTCTTTCCTTAGATTTAGTTATGTCAATGCATAGTACGAAAAAGGTTTGAATGTGGTCATGTCTCACAGAATTATATTTCAGAGTTCAACATGACAACATGTATATTCTCTGAGGCCATTTTGCGGGAATGTGGCTTTCGAACTAGACTTTTCACCTCTCCTCATCTAATTGATGTGAGAGAAATATTTCGACTAGATGGGTAATTTTACAAGCATTAAACATTTACTGCTTAGTTACATCTTAACGATCCAATGTTGTCTTACACTTAATTGCTCGATACAACTTTATTTTGCCTCCCTATTGATGCACACTAGGTGTAAGCATTTTATCTTTTATATAATAAGAGAGGAGGAAGGTACCTTTCCCCTTCTACCCAATGATCCAGATTAGTCCTCACAAATATATAAAAGACGGTTCAGATTTAGTTTTCAAAGTTTAACGACTAAGATTTGAAGAATAAACCATCCAACAGCTTATATGAAAATAGAAAACATCTTTAGAAAGATGTTCTTTTGTTAAGTTACCCTTTTCTCGCATCTCCCTCTCGCTCTCTCGTGTCTCCTGTATGTGCCTCTATCTCTCTCTTAAGCACCTCCCCCCTCACTCGGATCAACTTTTCTCCCACTCCCCCTCTCTCTCGAATAGCTCGGAGGTACTATTTCTTCCTCTCTTTTTGTAACCATTTATATTTCAGAAAAATGTTGAAGGTTCAAAATCGAACCATCAGGGCTTTGGTTAGGGTTATGGGGCTTCCGAATCGATATGGCATATGATTTTTCCCCTAATGTAACAAATCAGTTCGTGCACAACTCATTTTGTAACCATTTTTTTAGAAAAAATGTTGAAGGTTAAAAATCGAACCACTAAGGCTTCGATTAGGGTTAGGGAGCTTTCAAACTGTAACAGATCAATTTAGGAAATGTTGAAGGTTTAAAGTCTGAATTGTAACCATTAGGGCTTGGATTAGGGTATGTTTTTTTCCCTTACTCAATTTGTAACAAATCGATTCAGGGTTCGATCAGAAGGTTCCTCTTCTTACTTTTAGTTTTATTATTTTAGATTTTTTTTATTATATGTATAGACTACAGAGGGCTTCATATTTATGTGTACCTATTCATATGTCTGCATTTTGATCTTTCGAGTACATATACAAATGATTTATTTTGGGGTGCCTTATTTATGTGTAAACAGCTCTTCATATTTGATGATGAATCTGATGCAATGGTTACAATTGCGACTTCATTGTTGTTAAGAAATCGAGTTAGCTAGGGTTTCTCCCACTACCTCTATGCTCTATGGCTCTCTCACTTATACACAGTCGCACAAAAAAAATTAGGGATTCCAAACAAAACCTCTTCCTTTCTCTCGATGTAGGGTTTTGATTTAGGGTTAATTCCGTTTTGGCCCCCGATTTGTGACCAACTGGCCGTTTTGGCCCCCAATGGTGTCCGGCAGTTCGTTTTGGCCCCAAAAAATTCTTAAATGGCCCCAAATTTTTTCAACCTCCCAATTTTACCCCCATGCCATTTCTGTAATTATTTTTTTTTCTTTTTCTTTGTCCACCTCATCTAACAATTACCACATCACTCTGTCCACCTCACCCTTCTTCTCCGGCGAAAGGTTGCCGGCCGGAATAAAAAATTCCGGCCGGCCACCTTTACCCAAAAAAAAAACTTCATCTTCTTCATTTCTCTCTCTTCTTCTTTATCTCTCTTCTTCTTCTTTATCTCTCTTCTTTACCCAAAGTAATTTTAGCTGACTTTACGGAAACATCACATCTCCTCTACTTAAACCTCGAAATATATATAGAACATACTCGTGAAGCTCATTGAGGATCACTTGAGTCCCCACAAACAAGAATACATTTTTTAGAGGGTTCACTCAATCACTTGTATGTAATCAGGTTTATAAGATACAAAGGAAGTTGCATCAACTCCAAATCCCAGTTGGTAGTGCATACTCCCGAACTCCGGAAGTTCCAAGTTCAATTCACAACGAAGGTAGGATCCATGATTTATTGAACCTTTGGTTTTAAGAGTTTAAATAATGGTCTACAGGGTAGTAGTTTGTATGGCCTTAAAGACTACTATCAAAATAATTAATCAATGTTATGAACACATTCCATCATTTGATGTATCAAAGCTATGAATGTAATCATGTAAATTAAAAAAAGAAAACCAAGAATATAAATGTTGTTAATTTAGTTTGGACATGTGACAAAGATCACAAACGCACTTACAACTCCCATCAATATCAGCTTGATTACAATGGACATAACTAATTATTAATTATTTCGAGGATGACGGGGCTAAACGCATGACTTCCCTACTATATTTTGTAACCTGCTACAGGTCCGTCACTGGATGCAGCGAACACAACAAATCTACCAGTACTTGTGAAGCAGCGTCTGATATTGGGTGGAAAGAGAGCACGTCCAAAATATCAGTTATTCGCATCGTGACAAGGGGTTGGTTCAGTTGCAAAAGAGATTTGAAATAAACGAGGACGATATTGATGAACTTAGAGGACATCAGAGGAAGGCAATCATTCAAAGCATCCAAAATATATAACAAGTCTTGAGGTCCTCTTGGTCGTCGAGATGATGTACTCGGATCTCCTTGTGCACCAGGTAAAAAAGACCTTTTAAAAACATTGGTGACCTCTTCGCTGAAAATTGTCAGCACATCCGTACCTTGGAAAGTTCGTAGCACATCACAGAGACTTGAACAAGACTGCTTCCTGACCTGCTCATATGTAGTAATTCATTATGTTTTCATACTTACAGAAACCACGATAAAGTATACAATTAAGAGGCCTAGGTTTTTTTTTTTATCACAGTAATCATGCACAAGAAACTACGGACAGCTCTCTTGCTCCCACATTCGTTGTGGGACGGGGACCCTTTATAAGTGTGAGAAAAGACTCGCTTTTTTTTAGCCAGCTTTTGGGACGGGTAGTAGACGGATACCACTTTGAGGAGTCAAGGAAGGCACCCACATCTTTAGAAATTGGAAATAGAAACGATTCAATGACATTCTACTTAACCAACAATTAACACCTTAATTTACATGGAAGAGAAAAATAATAAAAACAAAAGACTTACTTGAGGTCGAGAATCTGTTAAAAGATCAAGAAGAATTTCATACAACATTGACATCCATGGCCAGTGAAGCACAGCATCAACCGAGGAAGATTGAGAACGGATAATTAGAACAATCGGTCCAGACACATGGTTTATTTTCTTAACCAAAAACAAGATAGAAATCTTAGGAAGAATCATGGAAATGAAAGTGAGATGAGCGGTGATAACAGTGTCGTTGGAAGGATCAGACTCAGACTCTTTGGAAAGAGTCTGCTTAAGAGAAGATATAGTTGATTTCAAGTAAGAAATTGGGGTTAGATCAGGAAACTTGCCGTCTTTAAGCTCTTGAGACATGGCGCTGACCACTGCGCAGAGGTGTTGATCTTCTTCTTTTTCTGAATTGCTGAATCTGGAAAGAACAGAAACGCAGAGGTCTTCTTCAGTTACCATTATTGATGAAGGAGTTATTTCCAGTTTCTCCACTTTTTCCATGGCTGCAAATACAAGAAAATATATGATGCAGGGGTTTTTAACCTAAAGATTTTCTGAAAATCTTAGGGTTCAGGGTTTCCTAATCTTAATCAATTTTAAATAACAATTTCAAATAAATAAAATACTGGTTTCCTAACCCTAATCAAATTCTAATAACAACTTCTAAATAAATAAAATACTATAATCTAAAACCTAAAGATTTCCTAAAGATATAAAATTGTCAAAACTAACAATTCCCTACTTAAAAAAATTGAAAATTACTAAAATAACTTGATATGGAGAGACTAGTAGTTGTTTTATTCATTCAAGTTTATCAATAAAGTTCAGTAGTTTAATATTAAATCTTCTAAGTTTCGGTTCTATAGTCTTTAGACGAAGATCTAATTCTTATCAGAGTTTTTCGCTGCGTCAATTGGCATCAAGAGCGAGGATGTGCCTGGTTCGATATCATCTACGCGAAGATCACTTTAGAACACATCGATGGATTTGCCAAAGATGCATCTAAAGTTTGTTTAAGAATAAATAAATAAATAAAAAGAATCATACAAATATTATTATTATTATTCATTATTTTGTTAGCAATCTGTCAATATAGAAAAGTACAATAATGGTAACCGTTTTTCAGTTCAAGTGTACCCACGTAAAGAGTATAATGAGTAAAAGATCAAAGAAGAGATATCAATTTTCCATGGATATTTAACTATAGAAGAGTTCTTCGATTGGCTAGATAAGGTTGAACGACAAGTCAACATGTAGGTTACTATTCCAAATGAGCATATAGTTAAAATCATTGTTTATAGACTTGGGAGTGCCACAGATTGGTGGGATCAATTACAACTCCTAAGGATGAGACAAAGAAAGGCTCCAATTCATAGTTGGTCGCCTATGAAAGAGAACTTGAGGGAGTGGTTCTTACCTCCTGATTATCAACAACAGTTGTTCAGGATATACCAGAACTGTAAACAAAGGTTGCGTTCAGTGGGTGAATATTACGAGGAGTTCTCAAAATTGGCTCAAAAAAACAGTATGGAAAACGGTAGAGGACCTCATAATGTTCTAATAGATCGATTTCTGAACGGATTAAAATTTAGCTTGAGATGTAGTTTGAGAGAAAATGTGAGGTTAGTTAATTTATGGACTATTCATGATGCATACAACTTGGCCTTAAAAGCTGAAGCTTGGGAGCGGGACTATAAAAACTCTAGATTTCAGAGGGAATAACAACCCCGCGTTAGTACAAGAAACGTAAAAGAAGCTCCCTTAGAGACTGTTGAACCACCACGAATTGTCACCATAGACGACTCGAATAATATTATTCATGAAGCAAAATCCGACGTTATTGTGTTTAAGGATAAGTCTCCTAATATCAATTTACACAATGAGGAAATTGTATCTGAAGAATTGATTTAGGAAATTGATATAAAAGAAGTTGTTCAAGAAATTGAGTCAAAGAGAATTGTTAAGAAAATTGAGTTAACGGAAGTTGTTTAGGAAACTGATATAAAAGAAGTTGTTCAAGAAATTGAGTCAAAGAGAATTGTTAAGAAAATTGAGTTAACGGAAGTTGTTTAGGAAATTGAGACAAAGAACGTTATTCAGGAAATTGAAGTGGTTGAGAAAATTGAGTCAAATGAAGTTGATTCAAAAGAAGGTGAGAATCTTCGCAAGTTGGACTTTAGTCCAATAGAATTTCCTTCATACGAAGATCCATTCTCAGAATTTTGCGAATCTCAAATTGTTTCACATGGATTGATAAGTAGTTTTATTGGAAAGTCTTCACTGGAGTTCGTAAGTTTCAATCACTGTACTCAGGATCTGTACAAGTTTATTTATGGGGTGAAAAGAGAGTTTGAATCGCATCATAATTATAGTCAGAAAATTTGTTGTGACCTAATAAAGTCTTCAGTCCAATCTGAAGGTTCGGTAATTTCCATGCACAATTCACGAAAATGTCATCTCAAGGGTGTACTATTCAAGATAACCTTCCAATCAATTAGTAAACTCAAGGCGGGTTTCTTTGAAGTGGATGAGACTGATACAGGGAGATTTTCAGAAGATTTGTTGAAAATCTTAGATATCATCATATCAAGTTATTTTAGTAGTTTTTTATTTTTTTTAGTAGAGAATTGTTAGCTTTGACAGTTTTATATCTTTTAGAAACCTTGAGGTTTTAGATATAGTATTTTATTTATTTAGAAGTTGTATTAGAATTTGATTAGGGTTAGAAAACTAATATTTTATTTATTTGAAATTGTTATTCGAATTTGATTAAGATTAGGAAACCCTGAATCCTAGGCTATATAAAGGGGGGACTTGTAGTTGTTTTATTCATTCAAGTTTATCAATAAAGTTCAGTATTTTAGTATTTATTCATCTTAGTTTCAGTTCTATAGTCTTTAGAAGAAGATCTAAGGCTTTTTCTGAGTTTTACAAGTTTTAGACGAAGATATAATTCTTTTACGGACTTTTCCGCCGTGTCAATCTAACAAAAAGTGTGTTTTTTTATATCACTTAGTTCCATGAAATAAAAGAGATTTTTTTATAAAAATAGGTGTTTCCACGTTTACTTTCATGAAAAAGGTATTTCCATCCTTTGATAGGAAGTAGAGATAATCTATTTGCATGAAATAATCTACTTTTAATTCGTTGCTCCTACTAGAAATTAACGTCTGTGAAAAGTTAAAAATCAAAATAAATTACTCCTTATTTCAATACATATATTTTGAGGGTTTTGATTTCAATGTTACTGTTGTTATATTTTGAGGTGTCAATGGTGGTCGAGATGGTGGTGGCCAGAATGGTGGTTGTGGAAAGTTGTGGTAATGAAGGTGATAAAGAGGATGAAGATTAAGGGGCAATATATGTTTGATCAAGTGAGATTTGGACTAGAATAAAATATTCCCCCGAGAATAAACAAAAAAATATGGATTCCCTGGAGAATTTATTCCACTGGGATTATTCTTTATTCCCCAAAGCCGCAACCTATTTCTTTCCTTAGATTTAGTTATGTCAATGCATAGTATGAAAAAGGTTTGAATGTGGTCATGTCTCACAGAATTATATTTCAGAGTTCAACATGACAACATGTATATTCTCTGAGGCCATTTTGCGGGAATGTGGCTTTCGAACTAGACTTTTCACCTCTCCTCATCTAATTGATGTGAGAGAAATATTTCGACTATATGGGTAATTTTACAAGCGTTAAACATTTACTGCTTAGTTACATCTTAACGATCCAATGTTGTCTTACACTTAATTGCTCGATACAACTTTATTTTGCCTCCCTATTGATGCACACTAGGTGTAAGCATTTTACCTTTTATATAATAAGGGAGGAGGAAGGTACCACCCAACAGCTTATATGAAAATAGAAAACATCTTTAGAAAGATGTTCTTTTGTTAAGTTACCCTTTTCTCGCATCTCCCTCTCGCTCTCTCGTGTCTCTTGTATGTGCCTCTATCTCTCTCTTAAGCACCTCCCCCCTCACTCGGATCAACTTTTCTCCCACTCCCCCTCACTCTCGAATAGCTCGAAGGTACTATTTCTTCCTCTCTTTTTGTAACCATTTATATTTCAGAAAAATGTTGAAGGTTCAAAATCGAACCATCAGGGCTTTGGTTAGGGTTATGGGGCTTCCGAATCGATATGGCATATGATTTTTCCCCTAATGTAACAAATCAGTTCGTGCACAACTCATTTTGTAACCATTTTTTTAGAAACAATGTTGAAGGTTAAAAATCGAACCACTAGGGCTTCGATTAGGGTTAGGGAGCTTTCAAACTGTAACAGATCAATTTAGGAAATGTTGAAGGTTTAAAGTCTGAATTGTAACCATTAGGGCTTGGATTAGGGTATGTTTTTTTCCCTTACTCAATTTGTAACAAATCGATTCAGGGTTCGATCAGAAGGTTCCTCTTCTTACTTTTAGTTTTATTATTTTAGATTTTTTTATTATATGTACAGACTACAGAGGGCTTCATATTTATGTGTACCTATTCATATGTCTGCATTGTGATCTTTCGAGTACATATACAAATGATTTATTTTGGGGTGCCTTATTTATGTGTAAACAGTTCTTCATATTTGATGATGAATCTGATGCAATGGTTACAATTGCGACTTCATTGTTGTTAAGAAATCGAGTTAGCTAGGGTTTCTCCCACTACCTCTATGCTCTTTGGCTCTCTCACTTATACACTGTCGCACAAAAAAAAATTAGGGATTCCAAAAAAAACCTCTTCCTTTCTCTCGATGTAGGGTTTTGATTTAGGGTTAATTCCGTTTTGGCCCCCGATTTGTGACCAACTGGCCGTTTTGGCCCCCAATGGTGTCCGGCAGTTCGTTTTAGCCCCAAAAAATTCCTAAATGGCCCCAAATTTTTTCAACCTCCCAATTCTACCCCCATGCCATTTCTGTAATTATTTTTTTTCTTTTTCTTTGTTCACCTCATCAAACAATTACTACATCACTCTGTCCACCTCACCCTTCTTCATTTCTCTCTCTTCTTCTTTATCTCTCTTCTTCTTCTTTCTTTACCTCTCTTTCTCTCTAACCCCTCTCTCTCTCTCTATAACTCCGGCGAAGGGGCGGCCGGAGAACCAGACCTTCAAGGTCTGGTTTCTACAACCAGATCCCGATCTGGTTTCAAACCAGACCGAGATCTGGTTTCAAACCAGACCGAGATCTGGTTTCAAACCAGACCGGGATCTGGTTGTAGAAACCAGACCTTGAAGGTCTGGTTCTCCGGCGAAGGGGCGGAGCCCCTTCGCCGGAGTTATAGAGAAAGAGAGGTAAAGAAAGATGAAGAAGATAGATAAAGAAGAAGAAGAGAGATAAAGAAGAAGAAGAAGAGAGAGAAATGAAGATGAAGATTTTTTTTTTTTTGGTAAAGGTGGCCGGTCGGCAACTTTTCGCCGGAGAAGAAGGGTGAGGTGGACAGAGTGATGTGGTAATTGTTAGAGGTGGACAAAGAAAAAATAATAATTACAGAAATGCCATGGGGGTAGAATTGGGAGGTTGAAAAAATTTGGGGCCATTTAGGAATTTTTTGGGGCCAAAATGAACTGCCGGACACAATTGGGGCCCAAAACGGCCAGTTGGTCACAAATCGGGGGCCAAAACAGAATTAACCCTTTGATTTAGGGCTTCCAAGAATATCAATTTTAGGTCATCTTTAAGTTCATATTTAGTTGTTTCATCAGTTCATATTTGTGGTTCATATTTAGTTGTTTCATCAGTTCATATTTGTGGTGTCTTATTTATGTGTACAGAGCTTCTCATATGTGTCTGTACTCACATGAAACAAACAAATGACAGTAATACTCAATATGTTACTTTGAGTTGACATGATCATCAGTGTGGAATGAAAGATGACTTTAAATGGTTAAACCTTGTTTCTTCTTTGAATCATCAACATGAGAGGAGTTACCTCGACTGTAAATGGATAAACCTTCATAATGGAAATCAATCAGTAATTGAATCAAAGATGACTTATTTAGCTTGACTTCATAATGAGACGATTTAACCTAGAATCATCAATAACGGCTGAAGCTTCGTCTTTTCTTTGAAATAACATCGGTAACCGAAGAGAACTCGTAGATGACGCAGATCGGGCATAAACTTCATATCGAACTAATGATTTTCGATCTGTTTTACAACCATTTCTAGATCTTGGCATAACCATTCTGAACCATAAATTATTAAATCAACAGTTGATGAAACCATTCCAAAACAGATTCACCAAAAGACCGGTTTCATCAAGAGATTCATCAAGACATTCACCTCATTGATGAAACCACAAATTATATGAATCTACGAGAGAGAAAGATGGATTTGAGGGATTGGAGAGAGAAAGTTCGTGACGAAGATGAGAGAGAGCATATGAAGGGAGGTGCTGCTCCGTGGTTCCCAAGCGACCAAATAACATCCAAAAATGCTGGCCCTTGGAGAAGAATATCTTCCCTGACCCCTATTATCGTGAAGAAAACCAAACTAGAGATCAATAGAGGTCGTCAGCTTAGCTTTTGGTTGGACGACTGGACGGGCAGAGGGTCTTTTAAGTCTAGATTTCCTACTCTATGGAGAGCTACCAAGAAGAAATTTGCATCTATAAAGGATAATTTGGGTGGTGCTTTCGTCGATGATTCATGGAATCTTCATTTTTCTCGGCCAATTAGAACATCAGAGTTGATCCCCTTACTTCTCTCCTTGAGTCCACAACGGAAGCTTCATCTTCCCTCAATTCCTCGATTGACTCACGTAAGTGGCTCCCTTCGAACCATGGTTTCTCGGTCAAATCTTTATATCTAGAGCTAGAACATCAAGTTGCATCCTCACAACAACCACTTGTAAGTTGGATTTGGAACAAATGTATTCCTTCGAAAATCTCTTTTCTTCTCTGGGCAATCATCCATAAAGCTGCTCCAACCATGGACAAGATTATTCGAAGAGGCTTTATAATCCCAAACAGATGCTCTTTGTGTAAGTCCAATTGTGAATCATCTGATCACCTTTTCCTTAATTGCACCTTCACTTCTAAGATTTGGCAAGCTTTAATCCCCTCTCATGATACAAACAGTAGCACTCAATCAATCTCCAACTTCTTGATAGAATGGAAACCAAAGAAAGTAACAGATAGAAAATCCTTCCTTCATCTTTGTACCCCTCCGGCAATCATTTGGGTCATATGGTTAGAGCGTAATTATAGAGTTATGGAGATAGAAAGTGACAGAGAAACTACACGGGATAATATCATCATTCAAGCTAAGAGCCTAATTCACTATTGGGCAACCAATCAACTATGGAGCAAGTCGACCCCTTTTAGCCAATACATTAGGAATTGGGATGCTTTATCTAGGCTATAAGCCTAATGTATCTATATTTTCTTGTCTTTTGTTTGTGTATTGGATGGTTAGCCATCTAGGCTTCTGCCATTGCATTGTTTTGTTTTTTCATTAATGATACTATTTTATCTTCTCCAAAAAAAAAATGAGAGAGCGCGCCATTAAGGGTGAGAAATCCACTTTCTCACTTTTTTAGTGAGAAAATTTATCAAGCCGTTTTCCAACTTTATTTTACTACGGAAAACGACTTTCCCGTGATTTTAGCGTTACCAAACAACATTAAATCCATTTTCTTACGAAAATCGACTTTCTCAGCTAGCTTTCTCACGTAACAAACAGACCCTTAGGGCAATGTTTTCGAGGACCAATTTCTCGATGTCGTATAAAATGTTTTTCTAAATTTTATCTGAGTAATGCTAAATAGTCTGAAAATTAGAGCCGGTCCTAGGCTGGCTCCATTTGGTCAGACTATTTCTAGCTCTCAATGAACTAGTCATAGGATGGTTCTAATTGTTCAGATCCTTTCTCTCTCCATGACCTGACAAATTGGAGGCTATTTCATCACTGTTTGGTTTGTAATTTGTCCTATTTTTTGGACCTAATTGCAATTTTTTGTAGTAAATTATGTAAGGACAAACGCTAAACGAAGCTACATAATTGCTCCACACAACTATTTAATAGACACAACCGTTTTGTTTGTCATTAAATTGTTAAACGAAACCAAAAATTGGTTTTTTGATTTTACCTAGTAAATATTTTGTTGAATCTTAAGTTGATAAATACAACTATGTTTTAACTGTACAAAGTTATTTACTAAACGTAACTTTTTCTTATGTTACATTATTAAACAAAAGTAAAATTTATTTTATTGTTGTTATTTAGCAAATATTATGTTGAGAATCTCAAAAAAATATTACTCCAAATTAAAACCTGAAAAATAATAAATATAAAATAGACAATTTTTTGTTTAAAAATGAATACTAATTTGACTCTAATACAATCTATTTTATATATATTTTTAAAAAGATTACTAATTTGACTCTTAACACATTTTATTTTAGAAGTTCGTATTAAAGAGGATTACTAATTTGACTCTAACACACTCTTTTTTACGATATTTTTGAAGAATTACTAGGGGGTGTCTCAGTACAACAAAAAATTGTTCCACTTGCAATATCTAAGAAGGAAAATCACTACGTCAAGATAATTTTGAAAGAAAATGCTCCAATCCCACGATTTTTGTTAGTTAGAATCGGTATTGTCAACCTTGTGCATGCGAATGAGGCCATTGGGTTCTATCTCGAATCACAGCATGGGATGCTCTGATTTGAATATAATATGTTTTTTGATATTTGTCAAAATTTAGTTAACTGTTTAGCTTAATGTTCGATCAAATTTTTTTTATGAATAATTATTTATGGTAATAGAATTTGGAACCCCAAGATTTTTAGAGATAAATTTGATTATATTTGATTTTTCTTGTGGTGTTGGTTTAGCAATTTAAGACAATATTTAACTAGTTTTCCAGTATTGTTTTTGAGTAAAATAGAGATGTGTATTGTACGGAGGAGAAATTGGGTTATACTTGATTTTTATTTTTTGGGTAAAGACATTATTTTAATTAATTTTATTTAATTATTTTTGTCCAATAGTTGTGTTTAGTAAAATTAAAGTCCGATATAGTAGCATTCTTATGTAAGAGATGGTAGACTTGTAGTCAAACTATTAAACCCTAATAAAGTTACATAACCCCAACGTGGTACGGATTTAATTGGTGGATTACCCTATCTGTAGTTAGATACTAGAATCCAAGATAAATTCGGTCCCCTATATTCTTTGTCAACTAGAAGTCTATTTTGTTTCAGATAAGAATAATATAGGTAATCAGTTGAGGTCGAGAATGAATCTTGACCTTCCATTTCTGATAAAAAATTAGGTTTTGTTTTAATCTAACGGTCCATTGTACTTGACGAGTTTTAACCAAATCTAAACTCTTAAATTTTCCAGATATATTTAGAGCCCGAATCCCAGGAATCTAGTAGTCACCCTCTCCTCGTTTCTTCTTTTCACTTTTCTTTCTACTTACTATTAGTACTCGTTTTCTCTCTCTCTCTAAAACTCTTAAAGATTTTTGAAAAAAGAAGAAGGAAGGAGAGAGAATGTGGAAGCATAATGTGCCAAAGAATGTTGCTAATCCTGATGCAGAATGCTCAAGCAAACAAAGGTTTGACCTAATTTCCTCCTCTTTGAATTTTTCAAGTCTTTTTCATTCTTTTTTTGTATTCAAGAATTATATTCAAGAATTGTATTCAAGAATTATATTCAAGAATTGTATTCAAGAATTATATTTAAGAATTGATTCAAGAATTGCTAAGTCTGTTTCATTCTGATTATATATTGTTTTGGTTTAATAACATGCATGCATGGATATGAACTTCTTTTAGGGTTTAGTTTTTTGTTTAAGTTCCATTACAGTACTCTAAATCAAGTAATGCTTTCAGTCCAGAAATTTCAAATCAAATTGAAGACCCAATCCAAGAATATTGGGATACACTTCCACCAGGTTATAGGTTTGCACCAACTGATCAAGACATATTGTTTTATCTTTCTATGAAGATCCAAGGAAGAAACGATGATTTACCACCTAACATAATCAATGATGTTCAAATCTATGATTACAACCCTCAAACCCTTTTAGGTTTGTGAATTCACTACTTTTTTTCTTTTATCTTTCTTATACTATTTATAGTGTTTTGATTAATTGTCCGACCGGTTTTAATTTCGAATAACTTACAGAGACTTATAAGACAAGCGGGATAAAAGACAAGGTGTGGTACTTCTTCACCATTAGAGATAAAAAATATGCAAATGGGGATCGGCCAAATCGTTCTACCTGTGACAATGAAGGAACCTGGAAAGCTACTGGAGTTGATAAGCCGATCTTTGACGGTGATAATGGTAAACAAATAGGTAAAAAGAAGACATTGGTTTATCATTTACACAAGGGATCCGTTAAAGAAAAGACTGGTTTCGTAATGCACGAATACATATTGGAGTCGGAAAAGAAAGATACAACGGGTCAAAAACACGTAAGTATAATATATAAATATGTTTATAAGAAATTGTATCTCCATTTTCCTGTCGATCTTACTTAAAAAGACATGTCAAATACTTTTTAGACTTGGACTACCCGTTGAGACGTTACGGGGAGTTGAAGCCTAAAAAAGCTAATAGAGTTTTTTGACAAAAAGAATTTCTCGACCGAAGGAGTTTTTACTAACAATATGTTTTTGTTTATGTTTTCTTGGACAGTTCATTGAAGGAGCTTTGTGTAGGATTCATTACAAGGCTGATAAACCATCAACAACAAATGAAGATAATGATAATGATAATCAAACACCAAATATAGAGAAGAAGAAGCAGAAGAAGAAGAGAAAGAAAGCTAATAATAATAATAATAAACCAAAGATAGAGAATAAGAAGAAGAAGAAAAAGACACCAAAAGATACAAATTTGAAAGGAGAAGGAATAGTAGAAGAGATGACAGTAGTGCCACCACCTATAGCAACCTCTCCATTACAAACAGATCATCAACTTCCTCCTTCATTACCAACAAATTTTGACAACCTTAATATAAATGATTATGATTTAGAAGATATAATATCACTAGACTTCCTTGATCCTCTTCCATTAAGTAGTAATTTCCCAAATATAGATAATAATTATGAAGGGTTGTTACCATACCTGGGAGGATCACTTGATGAATTTCCGTCGCTAGATGTACCTGAAAGTTTTGAATCAAGTGAGAACTTCTATTATCATCAGCAACTCCAGATGCAAGCAATTGATCATTTCCAACCTAAACAGGTTTCAGACAATAGTACATGTGAAGAAAAACCTTGTGGTATTGCAGAACTGTCTCACAATAATGAAGGTCGAAGTGGCGATCACTCGGTCGAGCCAAAACAGAATTAACCCTTTTTTTTCGGATTTTGTCTTTCTTTTTTTTTTCGCTTTTCTTATCTTTAGCTTTTAGCAAATACTATCATCTACATTTGATTGGCAAACACTAATCTCCATTTGTAACAAAAAATACCAATCTCGATCCATTATTAATGATAAATGTGATAGTATATATGTGGGGAATATTGTGAGAATTCACCAAAGCTATACGAGTTTTTATTATTCTTTATTCGGATTGCTACGTATAGTTGATATCGAGCTCCAATATCATTTGAGGTCTACGAAAATGTGCTTAAGTTAATTATGAAAAATGGATAACTTTTTATGGATCTCAACTCAAAAACAGGAAAAACTACAATTTACATATCCCTTGCAAATTCTTTTCCTAGATAAATATATTTGTATATAATTCTTTGAAATTTTTATTAAGTCTATTAGACATCATTTTACATTTATATGTTTGTTGGAAAAAATGAGTAATGTCTCCTATTTCTTTGTAAGAAGTAAGAACCATAGTCTCCAACACCATAATTGATTGGCTTGTAAAATTCACAAATTAAGAGTGATGGTCGGGCCACAATCCCTGCTGAATTCGAGTGGGAATATGTGACCGGACAAGATTTATATAGAGATACGACCGTGATTGTCAGGGCAGTGTGGTGGGGGGTGCGGGCCGTGCGCCCGCACAGGCCCCCACCACAAAGGGCCCATTTTTTGGAGGGTCATTAATGCCTGCTTTCATCAAATTACTTACTAACACAAAGTCCTAAACCAGTAGCTGTTTGTAGCTCAGTGGAAAAGTTGGTGAATGTCACTCAAGTCGCATGTGTTAGACCCCCATGGAAAGCAATTTCTTACTATTTTTTTTATAAAGGCCAACTCTCCATACGTCCTAGGGAATGTTTTAACGGGAATTTGGCCAAAACTCCCTAAGAAATTATGACTTTGGTTAAAAAGGATTCATCAAAATTTTTTAGGCTTCACCTCCCTGATGGCAATTATGTAATTTTTAATTTCAGTAAAAAGACCAACCTAACCCTAGTCTAAGAAAATACCTTGCACTGCCTTGCACACACTTTGCACTGTCTTGCAAAGCCTTGCAGAGCCTTGCAAACAATTTGCAGAGCCTTGCGAACACCTTGCAAAGCCTTGCAAAAACTTTGCAGAGCCTTGCGAACACCTTGCATGACTTTTGCAAATACCTTGCACAACCTTGCGAACACCTTGCAGAGCCTTGCAAAGCTTTGCAAATACCTTGAAGAGCTTTGCAAACACCTTGCAGAGCCTTGCAAACACCTTGCAATGCCATGCAAATGGTTTGCAGATTAGTTTTTGAATTGATTTAACATGAAATTTGTTACAAATTATTATATATTGTCTAATAGAATGTTGTATCGAAAAACTAGCTAAAACCCCTACAAATTCATAATAGTCATTTTATAAGTTCTAGCACCATCATTTTACATTTCTTCGAAAAACTTCCAAAGCTTTCATGAAATTCTCAATTTGAACATAAATACCAATCATGATTGTCCAAGAAAAAATATTTCTCACAGGCATTTCATCTAACAACTTTATAACTATTTCAACTAACCTAAGTCTTGTATAACCAACTAACGTTGCATTCCAAGCAACAACATCTCTTTCAACCATTTTATCAAACACATTGTTCGCATCAACTATACTTTCACAACTTCTATATAAATCCAACAAATAAGTTTGAACACAAACATCAAAACTAACAAATTATCATCCATCATTCATAGCTCAATGAAAATAAAGCAATGAAGAAGTTGGATTATACCTTGAAACACTATCAAATTATCCTTCCATTGAAAGTATATAAAACTTTCTCTCTCTAGAATTTAGAACCAAAAACTAAATCAAACCCTTTAAAAGCCTCTTCAAACAACAAGCAAATAAATTAAATCACCAAAACCTAAAAACATCAACCTATCTTATAGCCAAAATCGATTCAAACCCCAGAAATTCTAATCGGCGTCGACAATCAAACTCGGTTCGTTCATGAGAAAAACTCAAGTTCTTGATTTATTAGTTAGATTATTACTAGGTATTTCTAATTGAATGAAGGGTATTTTTGACTCTTAAAAAGTTGGTGCTTTTAAAAATGTCCTTCAAGCCTATTTTTATAACTTACTTGGGGCCTAGCTAGTTAAAAAGATGGGTTGTCTTTTTAACAAAAAAATACAAGTCCAGCCCAATTTTCTGATGTTTTAAATGTCCGTTCCACTTAATGTTATTGGTTTAATTCAACTATGATTTTAATAGTCCAATAATTTCTTGTAATATTTGCGTAATATAAAATACACGAAGGTCTTTTTACTCTCTCCAATTCTCATATATTTCACACAAAACTCTATCTCGCAATCTTGTTTATTTTTATTCTCTATTTCTAACTCTATATATCCCTCAAAAAAAAAAAAAAAAAAAAAAAAAAAAAACTCTATATACAATCTCTCTCATTTGTCTATCTCTCCCTTGCGTTCTTAATTTCGGATAAAAACCTATACTAATCAAGGACAACTTTATTAGAAAAAATGTTAGACGAATGATATAAAGTTGTTACTCATTGAGTTTAGATTCATCATAGTTTTAATAAAATAATTTACTGGTAAAATTTGTGTCATCACTTCGCGTGTAAATTTTGTTTACCTCACATCTATACAAAGGGTCCCGATTGTCAGGCACGGCCCCGGTGATTATATCATGCGGTCCCATTATCAATATAAAAAATGACATAGGTTTTGGTGTCATGTCATAACTTTGGTTTATAAATCTCGGTCGTACAATTTTCTTTTGTAAATCATGGTCCTTCATTTTAAAAGATAAAGACATAAAATTAAAATAAACTACTTACTTCCAATAAAATCTCACACTATATATATCTCTCTCTCTCTCCCTATTTCCTCTCTTTTTAAATTTTCACGAGTCTCTTTCTTTAAATTTTACATTATTACAATTATCATTTTTGTTTTATCGACTTGAAAATTTCTTAATGACCAAAACATATGTCGATATTTTAACGTAAAATACTTATAGAAAACTCTGTGCCCTACGGTACATGTCTACGCACCCCCTGAGTCTAAATCTTGGATCCCCCGCTAGCAACAAAAATCTACAGAGAGAGAAAGGGAGGGAGGGAGGGAGAGAGAGAGAGAGTACGGTCACTCTTGAGTAGTATAATTTGTTATATTGACAAAGGAAATCGAGGTTCAAACTTTGGTAGTAAAACTTCTATTTAAAGTCTTTAAAAATCATATTGAAACTTGAAGAACAAAAAGAAATTTCCATACTTCGGAAAAAATTTGGATTCAAGAGCGAGAGAGAGCGAGAGAGAGCGAGAGAGAGAGAGAGAGAGAGAGAGAGAGAGAGAGAGAGAGAGAGAGAGAGAGAGAGAGAGAGAGAGAGAGAGAGAGAGAGAGAGAGAGAGAGAGAGAGAGAGAGAGAGAGAGAGAGAGAGGTGGTCAGAAATAGTGGTGATCAAAAGTTGTGGTGGTGAAGGTGATGAGAAGATGACGATTAGGGGCAAAATTGAATCATGAGTTAAAAAATGTCCCCTTTGTCAATCTACTAAAATCTTTATGCCCCCATAAACTTTTCTTTAGTACCGAACAATTGACCTTCCGTTTCTATGTCTACAAAAATTCCATTCCTTGAGCTAGACAAAGAGAAGGCAGTGACACTCAAGCAAACAGTCGCATGGGTCATCCCCTCTAAATAAAGGAATTAAAGTGGTGGTTTTCTTTTGTTGAACAAGTGGTGGTTTTTCTGGTCACTCAAATATCATAATTCATAACTACTGGGCTTCTTCCCAAAATTGGTTTAAGAACACTTTGTTTAGTCAATTAATTAGAGATTGGGATGTCATATGTAGGCTTTGAGCCTTTTGTAAATGATAATTGTTCTTGGTTTGTTGTCTGCAAGGGCTGGCTAGCTATCTCAGCTTCCACCTTTACTTTGATTTTCTTAATGAATGATAATAACTTTGACTTAGTTACTTTCTATATTTACGGTTTCACTTCAGAGTTGAGTGGTTTTTACGAAGAAGAAGATGGTGGAATTGTAGAGAAACTGATAGGAGGCGTCAGTCACCCTACTTTAGACGAAAATATATATTATTCTTAGCCGATCCTAGAGACAAAATAGACCGTTAGATTAAAACAAAACCTAATTTTTTATCTGAAATGGAAGGGCAAGATTTATTCTCAACCTCAACTGATTACCTATATTATTCTTATCTGAAACAAAATAGACTTTTAGTTGACAAAAAATATAGGGACCGAATTTATCTCGGATTCTAGTATTTTTTTTTTTTTTGGATTCTAGTATCTAACTACAGGGAGGGTAATCCACCAATTAAATCGGTACCGCTTGATGGTAGACTTGTAGTCAAACTGTCACACAATAATGAAGGTCAAAGTGGCGATCAATCGGTCGAGCCAAAACAGAAATAATCTTTCTTTTTTGTGGATTTTGTCTTTTTTTTTGGCTTTTCTTACTTATCTTTGGCTTTTAGCAAATACTATAATCTCCATTTGATTGGTAAATCCTAATCTCCATTTGTAACAAAAAAAAATACCAATCTCCATTATTAATGATAAATGTTATAGTATGTGGGGAATATTGTAAGAATTCACCAAAGCTAATCTTAGTTATTATGGCACGTGACCGGACAAGACTTATAGAGAGATCCGACCGTGATTGTGACATGCAGTCCCATTATCCTTCACAGATACATTTATATTGGTCGACTTCTAATTGATTAGTTCAAACAAAATCAAATATACCTTTCACAAATTTTGTGAAAGATATCCATATTGAGATTTATCACTACGACTTAAATTTTTTCCCAAACTTAAAAGTTTTCATGAAGCATTATGGAACTTTCACAAATTCGCCTTGCTCATTACCCGTCCAAGCCCATTAAGAAGCTCGGGTAATTCGGGTATGGGCGGGCGGGTAGCGGGTAAGCTTATGACCTGAAAAGATTCACTTTTTTTATCTCTTTTTATAAAGAGGGAATGAGCGTTGGGCCCAAAACTGGGCTCAAAACTGAAACCCAGACCACAATTGGCCAAAAATGTAAATGAGGTCCAATGGGTCAGAGAGCCACGCGAAATTACCGTCGCCCCCATCGATCTGCTTCAAATTTACGATAGATGCCACTGAAAATTTGGGCGCGAAAAAGTGAAATTTTCTGAAAAAGCGGGATTTCGAGGGGACGTGCGTCAGGCGAACTGACCTTTGTTTTATCAAATTTACGAAAACTGCCACTCGAATTTACGAAATATGCCACTGAAATTTGCCCGGGAACGCGAAATTTTCAGAAAAAATTTGGAAGGTCCGTATTTTACTTTCTCTCTCTACTCCGAATTTTACTTTCTCTCTCTACTGTTTTACTTTCTCTCTCTAATTCTCTTTCCAGATTTATTTCTCTTTATTTATTTAACCAAATCCTAATTTCTCTCCTAATTTAACCAATTTCTAACTAATTTAGATTTTCTCTTTCTCTCTAATTCCTATTATCTCTCCAATCTCAACAAATTCCTCTCTTTTCAAAATTTTCTCTTCAATCTAAACAAATATTTCCAGATTGGTTCAAAATTTTTTCTTTTTTTTTCTAGATTTGTTTCTTATCTCAAATTTCGAATTTTTCAAGATTGGTTCAAATTTCGAATTTTTCTCTCTAACTTTCCAGATTTATTAATTTAACCAATTCCTAATTTCTCTCAAATTTTAACCAATTTCTAACTAATTTCGAATTTCTTTCTAACTAATTTCTCTCAATTTTTTTTCCAGATTGGTTCTTGTTACGGAAATTGTTTAATTTACTGAGGATTTCTTGTGTACTAGACAATTTTGTGTTGGGAAATTTTCTGGTTTACCGGAAACTGTTTAATTTACTGAGAATTTCTTGTGTACTAGACAATTTAGTGTTGGGAAATTTTCTGGTTTACCGGAAACTGTTTAATTTACTGGGGATTTCTTGTGTACTAGACGCTTTAGTGTTGGGAAATTTTTTGGTTTACCGGAAACTGTTTAATTTACTGGGGATTTCTTGTGTACTAGACGCTTTAGTGTTGGGAAATTTTCTAGTTTACCGGAAACTGTTTAATTTACTGGGGATTTCTTGTGTACTAGACACTTTTGTGTTGGGAAATTTTTTGATTTACCGGAAACTGTTTAATTTCTTGTGTACTAGACACTTTTGTATTGGAAAATTTCTTGTTTACCGAGAATTGTTTTATTTACTAAGAATTTTCTTTAGACACTTTTGTACTCGAAATTGACTTGTTCACCGGGAATTGTTTTATTTACTAGGAATTTTGTTGGGTTTTGTAATAGACACCCGAATTTCTCTCTAGATTTTTCCTATTTTCCCTCTCTCTAAATTTTATTCCTTTTTCATATTTTCTCTCCAGATTTTTCTCTTCCCATATTTTCTATTTTTATTCGTTTTATTTCTGTTTAAACATGTTTTCTCTCTCCAATCTTACTACTTTCCTTTTCTCAAAAAGATAGAGATGATGGCAAGAATATAATCGATTTCGAAATATTTATATATAGATAGAAAATTTATATATCTTCTTCTTTTGTTTCTCTAAAACATTTAGAGAGAGAAAAAAAAAATATTCCAGATTTCAAAAATCTTTCCAAAATCTGGACGGGGGGCTTAATTACTTTAGATGGAATCTTTCAAAAATCTGGGCTGGAGTTTTAATTTTCGCCAAAACTTAATCCCAAATTTTCAAAATTTGAACGAAATAAGAAAGAATCAGCGTTTTTGAGAAGGTTTTAGAGAGAGAAACAAAAAAAACATAGTATTTTCGGGATTTAGATATATTTAGAGAGAAAGATGTTGTTTTCGATAATCTAGAGAGAGAAAGAGTCAGTTAAGAGAAGGTTTAGAGATATTTAGGTGAGATTTTGCGGGATTTAGAGAGATGTATAAATAGAACAAGAGGATAGAAGAAAGATAAAATCTTCCAAAAATCTGGGTGGGAGACTTAATTTTGGGAAAAACTGCTCCAAAATTTCCAAATTTTGAATCCAAAAACTGGTTTTGAAAAGGTTTTGGAGAGAGAAACAAAAAAAGAGAAATTAAATGCTCCCTCACCATCAGTCACTGAACGCGTCAGGAAGGAAACAGCAAGAACCAGCTTTCCATGGGAGGTGCAAAACAGGTATAAAAAATTAAAAAACCTGAAAACTCTTAGTTGTCCTGACATTTGGACTTAAAACGCATTTCGGTCCTTGTTTGGGCTGTAAGCGTATTGAAGGCTGAAAATTTGGACCATTCTCTCATTTTTTGTTTTATAAAGTCTTCAAACACCTTTCCTAATTCTAAAAAGACAATTTGGGATTAAAACTAGACATTCTTTTTGTTGTTCTTTTTAGGAATATAATCTCACATTAATAACTAATGAAGAATTCTCATGAGATACAATATAAACTTATCCCTATCCTTGCTCCTTTAAAACCAAACGCTACTTCAGTAACCCTACACTACTAGGAATTCTCTTGGGTCATTGCAAAACAATGCATTAGGTTCGTATGGTTGCCCTTAAACATATTGTTTACCATCTTAAATAGGCTTAGCAACATGGACTGTTGAGCTTCATCAACCCAAAAAATTGATGATATTTGGTTGGTTATTATTGTGCGACGTTAAGTGGGTGCGGGCATGAGCGGGTGCGCGGGTAGAAGTTTTAACCCATGCCCGTCCACCAAAATATGGCGGGTTGTGCCCGAAACGGGCGCGGATGTCTATGGTCCTCGTTGGGCTCGGGTGCCCGTGGACGGGTGCAGGCTCATGGGTAGAATTCCCACCCCTAATTGGAGTCTATCTCATGGCCGTTCGGTATGCAATTTGCCCTATATTTGGTACCTAATTGCATTATCGTACTCGGATAAAGTAGTTAATTGTGTAAGAGATGGTAGACTAGTAGTCAAACTAGTAAACCCTAATAAAGAAAGTCCATGACCCCCACGTGGTACCGGTTTAATTGGGGAATAACCCAATCTGTAGTCAAACTACTAAACCTACTATATATATGGCGACCAATAACAAACTCTCTTTTGTTTCAGATAAGTATAAGATAGAATATGTCTCTGAGTTCAGGTTGAGAATAGAATCCAACACAAATTAGGTTTTGTTTCAGATATATTCAAAACCACCACCCTCTACTCGTTTTTTTCTACTATTAGTATACTTGTTTCTCTTTCTCTCTAAAACTCTTTAACATTTTAATTTACAGAAAACAAGGAAGGAGAAAGAATGTGGAAGCATAATGTGCCAAAGAATGTCGCTAATCCTGATGCAGAATGCTCATGCAAACAACGGTTTGACCTAGCTTTCCTCCTCTTTGAATTTTTCAAGTTTTTTTTTTTTTTTGTATTCAAGAATTAAAAATTTCAAGAATTGTATTCAAGAATTGCCATGTCTGTTTCCATTCTGATTATATATTGTTTTGGTTTAACATGCATGCATGCATGGATATGAACTTCTTTTAGGGTTTAGTTTCTTAATTGTACAACAATTAAGTTCCATTCTTCTTACTTTTATTGGTGTATGCATGCTTTCAGTTCAGAAATTTCAAATCAAATTGAAGACCCAATCCAAGAATATTGGGATACACTTCCACCAGGTTTTAGGTTTGCACCAACTGATCAAGAAATATTGTTTTATCTTTCTATGAAGATCCAAGGAAGAAACGATGATTTACCACCTAACAAAATCAATGATGTTCAAATCTATGATTACAACCCTCAAACCCTACTAGGTTTGTGAATTCAATACTTTTTTTTTTTTGTCTTTCTTATACTATTTATATAGTGTTTTGATTAACTGGCCTGTTTTAATTTCGAATAACTTACAGACACATACAAGACACGCGGGATAAAAGAGAACGCGTGGTACTTCTTCACCATTAGAGATAGAAAGTATGCAAATGGGGATCGGCCAAAACGTTCTACCTGTAATAATGAAGGATCCTGGAAAGCTACTGGAGTTGATAAGCCGATCTTTGATAGTAGTAATGGTAAACAAATAGGTCAAATGAAGACATTGGTTTATCATTTACATAAGGGATCGAATAAAGAAAAGACTGGTTTCATAATGCATGAATATATATTGGTGGAGTCGGAAAAGAAAGATACAACGGGTCAAAAGCAAGTAAGTATAATATATATATATGGGATATATAGAAGTTCTTTATAAGAGATTGTGTCTCAATTTAATTTCCTGTTGATCTTAGTTAAAAAGACATGTCAAATAGTTAGTAGAGTTTTTTGATGAAAAGAATTTGACCTAAGGAGGTTTTACTAACAAAATTTATCTTCTCTTTCATTATTTGAAACTTCTAGGGCAAATTTAAAAGAAGAATCTTCTTCATGTTTGCTAATTCATATTTTTTTTTTTGTTTATGTTTTCTTGGACAGTTCATTGAAGGAGCCTTGTGTAGGATTCATTACAAGGCTGATAAACCATCAAATGAAGATTCTCCTCTAGATGATGAAACATTACAAGTACTAGATAATGATAATCAAACACCAAATATAGAGAAGAAGAAGAGAAAGAAAGCTAATAATAATAATAATAAACCAAAGATAGAGAATAAGAAGAAGAAGAAAAAGACACCAAAAGATACAAATTTGAAAGGAGAAGGAATAGTAGAAGAGGTGACAGTAGTGCCGCCACCTATAGCAACCTCTTCATTACAAACAGATCATCAACTTCCTCCTTCATTACCACAAAGTTTTGACAACCTTAATATAAATGATTATGATTTAGAAGATATATCATCACTAGACTTCCTTGATCCTCTTTCATTCGTTAGTTTTCCAAATATAGATAATGATTATGATTTAGAAGATATATCATCATTAGACTTGATTGATCCTCTTCAATTCAGTAGTTCTCCAAATATAGATTATGACTGTGAAGGGTTCTCGTACACGGATGGAAGAGTACTCGATAACTTTGGGTGGCCAGATCAGGTACCAAGTTTAGAGTCAAGTGAGAACTTCTATTATCTTCAGCAATCCCATTCACTGGCAATTGATCATCTCCAACATAAACAGCTTTCAGACAATACTTGTGAAGAACAACCTTGTAGTAATGTGAAACTGTCTAACACTGTCTAACAGTAATGAGGGTCAAAATGGTCAGTTGGTCGAGCCAAAACAGAATTAACCTTCTTCTTTTTTTGAATTTTGTCTTTTTTTTGGCTTTTTTTTTTTTACTTATCTTTAGCTTTTAGGGCTAAAAAAATGTATAAGATTGAAGGCTTGAAGCTCTATGGAGTATATTTGATTGGCAGATACTAATCTTAGTATTCTCAGTATTGTTACTAGTCTTGTTCATTATGTCATCCTCTAAGGAATCCTCTGAGCAACTCTAGCGTTTCCCAACACCATGTAATTGTTGGCATGTAAAATTCACAAATCAAGAGTGATGGCCCAACCAAAATCTTGATTGAATCCCAATTGAAATATGTGGCGACATAAGATTTAGAGAGAGCTCCGACGACGATTTGGCCTGCAGAGTCCCATTATCCTTCACAGATACATTTATATTGGTCTGACTTCCAATTGATTTGTCCAAACAAAATCAAATTTACCTTGGACAAATTTTGTGAAAGACATCGGTAGTGAGATTTTTCACTAGACTTAACTTTTTCTCCCCTTTGAGACTCAAAGTTTTCATGAAGCATTCATTGAGCTGATCTTTGGTGTCAAGACGGGCCAAAATTGAACTGTGGAATTCCATGATGATAAATGATACCCCTTGAATGAAAAGTAAAAGGGACCACTCGATTTTGATGATCCCCACAAATTTCCCATTATGAAGATGTACGTAAATAATGGAAGAGTAAATTTGTAGGTCATATCTTCCTTGTAGAATTTAATGGTGTATATGAATTGTTATGGCTTTATGCATTGGTGTGGCATGGTACTTTTTTTTTTTTTTTGTTGAAAGGTGTGGCCTGGTACTTGACCTTTGCACACTCAATGCAAAATTGCTCGGTCAATGCAAAATTGCTCGGTCAATGCAAAATTGCTCGGTCAACCTCAAAAATTGGAACTTTAAAAAACGTAGGACTTTAAAGGAGTTGATGCAGGGAGATTTTCAGAAGATTTTCCATGAAATTTGATATCATCAAATCTAGTTATTTTAGTAGTTTCCTATTTTTTTAGTAGAGAATTGTTAGTTTTGGCATTTTTATATTTTTAGGAAACTTTCTCGGTTTATATTCTAGTATTTTATTGGGTGCTTCTAAAGGCACCAGCCTAAAAGGCTGTTAGCATCCGGAAATTTTATTGACTCGAGTCAATGGTCATTGACCCGATTCCTCTATAAGCACCGGTTTTTAATGTGGGTGACGTTCACCTTCTTTTACTTCTTCCATCTTCTTCTTCCAAAACACGAGAGACAGAGAGAGAGAGTCGTTTGGGAGGGATATTGTTTTGGGGGGTCAGGCTGGACAAGAGGGCTTTTCTGTTTATTTTGGAAAAACAACAACCATAGTCAATAATCTTGAAGAATGAAGAATTGGGTAGTCTGGATATATACCTTAGTTCCTTTCTTAGTTGAAAATTAATTAGGACGTGACGATCAATGACAGCAACATGTATTTATCCATGACGGCGGATTCGCTGCAGTTTGATAATTCATTTTAGTATTTAGAGAGTGAAACTAATCGAGAGAATGTATACTAAGAATAATAATAATGCAATTACCTTAATCCTTTCCAGAAAAGCATAACAATTCATATCATGCAAATCAAATTCTGTCATCACTAAATCTATTTCTTCTCTCTGAAAATAAGAAAGAGTAAAAGAAGTCATCATCAAATAAAAAGAAACCCAAATTCTTGAATTTACTAAAGAAGATTATAACTGAGGAAGTTGTTTTGGGGTCACTTGGGTTCTTGAACGGAGTATCTCAATAGCACGAATTGCAGACTCAATTACAAATATACCCACTGTAAAAACACTACCGACATTAGAATTTAGAGAGAGAGAGGTAATTGGGTTTTCTACGTGGATTGAAATAATCACGGATTGACTAATCCGTGAGTATGTGAAGAGAAACGGATTTGCCAATCCATGAGTATGTGAAGAGTAAAGACTTAATGGAAACGGACTGGACTCCAGTCCGTCTAGTATGTCTTAGGGCATCATTGTTCTATCCGAATTCTGGTTGGATTTTGTGAGAGATGGATGGAGGGGTTAGGGTCAACCCTACTTGACCGGTGCCAACATAGTTGGACGGTGCTAATAAACAAAGGAGCGGTTGGGCATGGTGCTAACAGAGGTGGATGCTAACAGCCTTTTGGCCCGGTGCCTTTAGAAGCACCCTATTTTATTTATGTAGAAGTTGTTATTAGAATTTGATTAAGTTTAGGTATTTTATTTATTAGAAATTGTTAATTAGAGCCTATTTAGGTTTAGGAAAACCCTAATGCCTATATAAAGGGGATCTAGTAGTTGTTTAATTCATTCAAGTTGACCAATAAAATTCAGTATTTTAGTTTAATCTTATTAGTTCTGGTTCTATAAGTCTCAAGATGGAGATCTAAAGGCTTTTTGTAGGTTTTAAAAGTTTTAGACGAAGATCTAATTCTTTTTTCAGAAATTTTCGCTGCGTCAGGAGTGAACAATATAAAAAGGTTGACATATCTCTAGAATCCAGATGAATCATTTTACCTCAAACTAGGGTTACTGATCTACGTTATAAAGACTAAAGGGGTCTATGCATTCAATGAAACTTTCAAAACCCAGGACTGGGGCATTCATTTTAAAACTTGATATGGCTAAAGCTTATAAAAGTATTTACTATGGATTTTTAAAATTAGTGTTGGCTACATTGGGCATCCTTGGGAAGTTATTGGATCTAATAATGTGTTGTGTTACTACGTCAACATTCAGTGTGTTGATAAATGGGAAGAAATATGGGCATTTCACCACAACAAGAGGGTTGCGACAAAAATGTCCCCTATCGTTGTACTTATTTATCTTAGTTTCACATGCATTATTTATTCTTATCGAGAAGTACGAAAGAGAATCTTTATTTGATGGATACAGAGTTAATAGAATGGCGACGTGAGCCTCACTTCTACTGTTTGCGGGTTATCTAATTATCGTGGGGGAGGCCACCTTAGAGGTCATTCAATCGTTTATATAGTTTTATACATGTTTCTCTAGACATGCAGTTAATTTCTCAAAATCGTCACTATTCTTTAGCTCGGGGACCTCTGCTAACACCAGGGATCTTTATGTAAGTGAGACAAGCCCTTCTTATGAATGACTATGAGAAATACTTGGGTTCAGTTATACTCAAACCAAAAGCTCGTTTCCAATCACATGACTGCCTTGTGCAAAAATTCATAACCAGACATGCAGGATCGAAAAGAAAATTTGTGTCACAGGCAGGTCACACTGCACTTATTAAGGTTGCACTGAGTCCAACATGTACCTACTTCATGGGCTTTTCTCTCTTACCTCAAGAAACTATAAATCAACTAGAGAGGCTAGAGAGAAATTTTTGGTAAAACCAAGATGAGGAGGACACAAAATGCATTTCCTTCACGAGGAACTTATCCAGCGACCTAAAGAACTGGGTGGTCTGGACATTAGGGCATTGACTAAGGTCAACCAGTCTCGGGTGGCTAAACTAGCTTGGAGACTCTTAATCCAACATAACTCTACGTGTGCAAAAATTATTATCACGAAGTATTAAAACACCAATACATTTTAGAATGAAACTAAAAGGAGAAATGCAACCCCTCAGTGGAACTCTTTGATGAAGAAGGTGAAGGATGATCTTCAGAAACACTGGAGTTGGCAAGTTGGCGACGGATCCACACTAAAGATAATTGAAGATCATTGAATCCCGGAAGTACCAGGTTTTAAACCTCATTGCATAGAGCAAATACCTGCAAATGTGTTCTGGGTCTCAAATCTAATACATATGGAGAATATGGCATGGAAATTAGACATCTTAAATTCGATACTTTGATGAAGCAACAACTACAACGATAAAACAGATTAAGTTTAGATAGATTACTTTGGATTCCTACAGTTAATGGGGTGTTCTCTTCAAAAAAAAAAATTGAAAGAGATAACTCCTCGACATCAAAATACCAGAACAAGTGTTGATTTCCCATGGACAACTTTTTGGAAGCAATCTTTTGTTGAGCCGAAAATATTACAATTTCCATGGAAATTACTGATGGGTCATGAAAATGTCCCATCCAAGTCGTTTAATTTAGCCAAGTTAGTCGGTTTCGAGTCTTTATTGTAATAAAATGGTTGGTTTTCTTGATTAGGTGTCTTTTGCGGAGTTAGATGTGAAAAAACGGTTAAAAACGAGGAAAAGATGCATGAAAGGTATTTTGGTCATCTGGAGTCAAGGACAATCTGGTAATTTGGCCAAGGTCAGTGCGTGGTTGAAAAGTAGAGGTCGGGACGAGTCCGTAGGAGAAAACGGAAGTCAAATCGGAGTCCGGACGAAGGAATAAATCAAGGTCAAAGTTGAGTCAAAGGCTGTTGACCAGGTGGGACACATTCGGTAGACATTCGGACGTGCGGGATTCGGTGGGACACGTGGCGCGCTATGGAGGCTGGTGTATTTAAATCCTGTGTTTCCGCTAAGCAGCGAAGTGGACCCTATAGGCCTGATCCGGTGGACCGCGCCGCAACTTGCATCTGTAGTCCCGCTACCACGTTTTAATCGTCACCGTTACCTTCCGTGTTTTGTAGATCCAACGGCTGCTGTGTGTCCCTCCTTTATCATTATCCCGTGTTACCCGAAGCTACGTAGAGCCGTGCTCCCAGCCACGTGTCCCTTTCCCGTCCACCCAGATCCCGCGCTTTCTTCCATCCAAGGGCTGCTGCTTCGTCTCACCCTATTAACTTATACCCGGCCACACCTTAACATCCGGATTTCACCCAATTAATCCAGCCGCCGACCAATTTAGGGTTTTGTGATTTTAACCCATTAAATTCCAAAAGTAACCCTCTCTTTTTCACTTTTTACCAATTTAACCCACCAAAAACCCTAACCCACCTATAAATAAGTCCATTTCTCCTCCATTAAAACCTAGACTTGCAAACCCTCTCAATATCCTTCTTCTCTATTCCCTTACCTTCTCTTCTCTACTTTTCTCCCTCTTCTCTATTACCTATTTCTTTCTCCAACCTAGTCCATCTTTTCCATTCTTTCTTTATCTTACTCTACTACTTCTTCTCTACCACTATTCTTTCTTCCATTAATAGTCTTCTCCTTCATCCTTCCATATTCTTCTACATCTTTATCTTCTTTCACCTTTTATTTCCAACTTCTTTCTACATCTAATTTCTTCCTTCTCTTTCTTTTTCTTATTTGGGTGGCAATAAAATAGCTATTACTTGGATTTCTTGGAGTAAAATTCTTGAGCATAAATGGAGCAATCTTGGATAAAATGGAGATACATGGAGATATGGAATTTGATTGGTGATTTCTTTCCATTAATTTCTTAGTATTTTCATTTATTTTACAATGTCAATGAATGTTATTCTAGATTCCATGTATAGTTAATTTAGTCATCTAAGGTTGTAAATGAAACCCATTTTGGATCTTTATAATACTTGTTCTTGATTAATTAAATCCTTTGATGTGCTTTAATGTCTATTGATTGTTTATCTATATGGATTGGATTTTCTTTCCATTACTCATGCCTCATAATTAGATATTTCATACTTTCGTTAAGTTGTTAGATGGAGTATGCTTTTTAGATGATGAATAATAGTTAAGTGATCTGAATCATTACAAGGAAGACAATTAGAATTAGTGATTATAAAATTGTTTTATCTAGAACATCTTCCGGAATCCAAATAGTTCATTATATTGGATCCCGAGTAAATACAAAAGAGATTTAAGTAATTAAGTGCTTGTTTATAAAATGAAATTATGCGGTGGATTTTATAACCTTAGATGTCCTCTTACCTCTCACTTAGATAGTTTAGTTAGTTTTATTTATTTTCTTATTTCTTGCAAATCAAACATCAAATATATGAAATGATGTGTGTGTGTTAGTATAAGTTAGCTATTGACATTTTGATTATTGGGCTAAACTCGCCGTCAATATCCGAAGTTACCTACCTATTCCTTGGGACGATTTCCCGATTTACAAATTATACTATAACTTGACCCCGTATACTTGCGGGAATAGACCTATTTTAGGCCTATCAATTACTAAATCATAGCCTACATATATTGACAAACATCGCCAGTGACAACAACCAAATATCTTCGGAGTGTGTTCTTTGCCACCAAGGAGGAGAATCGATAAAACGCCTCTTCAGTGAGTGCCCCAGATTAATTTGTAGATCTATGGACGCTAGCGAAGGTGCATAAACCCCTTGAAAGAGAAGATGATCCACAAATGTGTGGTTAGAGAAATACTTCAACAAAGTAAAGGAATCAGAAGAAAGCAAAGGTTTATATATACATGACGTGGTTCTTCTAGAAGGAGAGAAATGTCATACACTTCAACCGATCCAAGCCTCACCTTCTGAGTATATTCACAAGAGCCTTGAGAAATTCCATTATCTCAATAAAGGATACATCTAATACAATCGATAGAATTTATCTGTTGTAGACACCACCTGAATTAGAGATGGTTAAAGCAAACTACGATGGAGCTTAGGGGACTCAAGGTGCGGCAATAGGAGTAGTGATCAGAAACAGTGGAGATGAAACACTTTTTCAAGAAGGTCAACGAATAAACCCTAAATCACCACTTGGTGCCAGCGAAAGAGTGGTGAGTTTATGGTTTAGAAAAGTGGTATTTGAAGGAGACTCAACATCTGTCGTACAAGCGGCAACGAATGGTGATGATTATACCCTGTGGCCCGTCCAAGGGACAATACTAAAGATCAAAGCATAGGTGGCGCAACTGGAATGATTTGAATTTAGGTCGGTGCTCCGTGATGCCAACACATTAACACACTATCTGGCACAATTGGTTTTACAACCTTTGTAGTCTAGTTTCTTCATGTTTAGTCCCTCCGTTTTACTTGAATTGGATTGTGTTTTAACTTCATTGTGCTTAAGTCATAGAGAGAGAGAGTGAGATTGGGTCACGGCCGAGTGAGATCAGGTTACAAGTAAAATGGTTCCATTAAGAGCATCTCCAATGCAAGACTCAAGAAAAACTCTAAAAATCCTATTTGTCAAGTGTCAAAAATGGATCTCTAAATGTTCTCTTTCCTATTTGGTCATTTAGAGACACTCTGTTCAAAACCTTCTCCAATGCAACACTCAAGAAAAACTCTGAAAACCTATATTTTGGTTTAAAAATAATTGATTTGCTTATGTGGCACTTAGAGATCCTTAATAGGACACTCTAAATTTAGAGTGTCCTCTTAAGGATCTTTAAAGTAAATCTTGACACATCACTTTAGAGATTCATGTTGAGTTTTGCATTGGAAGTGGATTTAAAAGAAAAACGGCACTCTAAGATTTAGAGTTGAATGTTGCATTGGAGATGCTCTAAGTCATTGTGTCACAGGAGCAGTTCCTCTTAGTCTCTCACACATTAATTGATTCCCACTCCCAATCACACACCCGCAACCTGATCTCACTCCCATATAACCTCCATTTTCCATTAGTGATTCATTTTTTGTTCTCCCTTTCTTAGTCTCTCACACATTAATTGATTTGTATAAATCTTCAAAGCAAGGAGAGATACGAAGATTTGTTCATCTATAAAGCAAAGAGAAGTGTAATGAATCAGTCGATCTGTTGAGATAATTAATGAATCGATCTGTTTATATGATTAATAGATTTGTTCATTAATTTAAAAAGCAGTTTTGTTACTCTATAGGATGATTTTGTTTCCGGAACATATATTTGTTGAAATCATGAATGGATACTCTTGCCCGAAGCCAGATGACCCGATTTGCCTAATTTATTTGGCAAGTTTGGGCAGGGTGCAGGCATTAGGAAATAAAGATATGCCCGCTCAAGTCCGCCCACCAATCTTAGTAGTGGGGGAAATTACCACCAATCTTAGTAGTCATAAGGGGAAATTACCCGATCCACCCGAACGCGAAAGAAAACTGCTTGTAGGTCCCCGAGTCCTACCGTTTCCCACCCCTATCGTGGACAAACCTATGTGTTGGCATAGATATGAAGTCATACATAAGTCGTATTGATTCAATATAATTAGCATAAATCAACCTAAAAATTCCATTATCTGAATGAATTACAAAAAATAATATAAGTTAATATTAATTTTTTTATCACAACAAAATTGGAATTACTTTTTCTTGTAAATGTACACAAGTACCCCCACAGAGAAATTACAATCTCTTTCTCTCTGCTCACTCTACATTTTTGTTACCTGCTTAATTATGAACATGAACATAAAAAAAAAAATAAGAAACAAATAAAAAGAAAACAGAACCAGTTAAAAAAAAGTGAGGATTAATTGAATTAATTACTCCATTGTTAAACCAGTGTATCTTGCCATCTAGGTCTTGTTCTTTCTTGTGAAATCCCTTCTTCCATTCCTTTCCTCTTGTTGTTAATTTCATTAGGTTCTAATTCTACAATTAGTTCTTCTTCTTCTTCTGGTTGTTCTTCAAGTTTTGATTTTTTTTCTTCTTCTGATTGTTCTTCAAGTTCTGATTTTTCTTCTTCTGGTTGTTCTTTAGGTTTTGATTTCTCTTCTTCTTCTTCTTGTGGTTTATGTACTTCCACCTTTAATTCCTGTTCTTGTTCTGGTTGGTGTTCTTGTTGATCTCTTGATTTTCCTCTCCTTGAATGAGGTTTAAGTTTCTTAACATCTGATAATTTTACTGGTTTTAAAAAGAACTCCTCTGCTCCTTCTTCTAAACATCTAAAATATACCAAATGAAACAAAATTTCAATTAGATCCTCAAAATTAAAATCTGGGTTTTGTTTCTTTCTTTCAATCTAATCATGGGTATCAATCTAATTTTAAAATGATCAAGTGGGTATAATCAATATTAAAAATTTGTTTTACCTGGTAATCCTTGATGGTACATTCTCAGAAGACATGATTACAACTGGAATATCTTTCAGAGATGAAGATTCCTGCAATTTTTTCATAACAAATTAATGAGATCTTGACAGAAATTAACAGAGATCTCAAAAAAAAAAAACAAGTAATTAATCTATTGTTTACCTTAATCTTTTTGAGTAAATCATAACCAGACATTCCAGGCATACAGTAATCTGTGATTATGAGATTCACTTCTAGTTCCTGTTTAGAGAGAGAGAGAGAGAAAGAAGATTAAGAATTAGAGATCAACCAACAAAATGAAATCAAAATAGTTCAAAAAAAAAAAATGTAAGTCAGAGATGAAATGAATCAAAACCTGATGGAAATCTGAAGAAACAGAAGGTGGGCTAGAATTTCTTTGTTCATCTTCTAACAAACCCAAAAATTCAAGAGCTTTACTACCAGAATCAACAGTTGTAACTTGATAAGATGTTTTTTTGAGGAGCTTCTCAATTAACATTCTGTCTAAACGACAATCATCCACTGCTAAAATATGAAATTGGGATTCTGCAGCCATAACCATTGTAGAAAGAGAAACAAGTTTTTTTTTTCCAAGTTGAAACAGAGGAGAAACAGAGAGAGAATGGAGAATTAAGAAAAGGGTGGGTAGTTGGTATGGATGAGAATTGAGAAGGAAAGGGTTAAAGAGAAGAAGGAAAAGGGGAAAGGAATTGGTGGTAGAAATACTAGAAGTACAACCCACCAAAATCCTAAAGCCAAGAAAGCAAGATCCGACCAGATTTCATCCCCAAATCTTCCTAATTTTCTTGGTTTGATTTTTGAATTGAGGAACAAGCAATGGACCCTCACTTTTTTTTTTTTCTCTACCTTTTTTTATTTAGATTAGATGGGGTTTGGAATTTTTAATTGATTCTTAAATTTCACACAAGAAGGTGGTAAGAAGGAGAAAGAGAAGCTAAATAGTTAGAGAGACTTCGGAATTCCTTTTAAAGAGCAAGAGGGAGAGAGGGAAGGACTACTAAGACAACATAATTATCCTTTGGTGCATTAGTTTGACATCACTCTTAAGTCCATAAAGTCTTGCGATCGAATTTCGATAGAAGTAATTTGTTAGCAAAATTTTTTTGTATGTAATTTTGACTATAAATAATGTGATGATTTGTCGGATTTTAATTGTTGGACTTTAGACGTCTTTCATTCTTGATTTAATTAGCCGGTTATCGTACTTACATCTTCGTGATGTATCAATATCTTGTAACGACTAACGTAGATCGTAGTCGAATCCTCAAAAACATAAAAATGACTTACATACAAGGATACCAGATACTACATTTAAAACTTTGACACAAATTTAGACATGTAATTTGATTTTACATATTCCTTGAGAGTAAAAGGAAAAGAGGTTGAAGATGGGACCCATAGAAATCTTCCCAAGAGATACTGTGACGTCAGCACTGTCTCTTTTTTTTGGTGTGAAATCATGTGCACTTACCTGATCTCAAGCAGGTGAGGTTGTAAGAAGAAAGAAAATTATTATATTATATTATCTTTTTTGTTAATTATTTGGTGTTTATTTATTTCATATTTATATGGGTTTTTGGTACAAGAGTAAGAGAAAATTTATTTGATTCCCAAAAAAGATTTGCTTCTCATGGCCAGTTAATGCATCTCTATGAAATAATGTTATTAAATGCAAACTTTTATGTATACATTCATGAACTTGGGTTCTCATATTTCAAACCCTAACTTAAGATCTTGTTATTGTTGTTGGTTGTTATTTGTATTTAAGACAAAGAAAGATGTTAACAAGAAAAAAAAAAATACCTAAAGAAAGATTTGTTAGGTCATATAGTTATACTAGTTAGATTTACTTACATTTACCCATAGTGTTTCATGAAATGTAAAAGTACATATTATTTTGACTAATTTGTCACATTTGCACATTTGGTCACCATATTTTGGTCGTCTTAAGTTGTTCTTTCACGTTAATACATTAGTAGTTAATATTTTCCTCGGAAGAGAGGGAGTGGTGTATGTTATTGAAAGGCAATTGTGCTCTTTCCATTTATATAAAATGAAAGAGAAAGTGATGGACTATTGAAAATGCAGTGAAGCCTCTAGAGTAGGGAAAAAATAAATATAATTTTAAAAAAATATATATTTAAACATCACAACGAGACGGGGAGACTCCATAAAAAAAAATAGAGGCATGACGTAGGATTTGACACTCGATCTCACAAATGCTACCTGGAGTAACAGTAAGGTCATATATGGTTGCCCTGAGTCAAATACAGTGGAACCATGTCTATTGAAGACATTTATTTCGGGAGAGATCCAACATATAAGAGAACGAATAAAATGTAATACGGTAGATAAAATTAGACAATCTTCAAATTTTACAATTATAACAGAAGGGTTAGTTAGTGGACCAATTGGTCTACTAGTCATAATCTAGATGCTAAACAAATATGTTGGTCACATATAATGACCAAAGAGAGTTTGTCCTTCCCTACTCGGCTAATATAATATAACTCGTTTTAACTATGATCATACCCGTCAACATTTTATTGTCCAAGTGGTTGATAATACTGACATAAAGTTCAAAACTCTAGAGATTTCAGATTGGATTTCTAGAAGAAGTAGTTTCCATAGTTTATTGAACTTGGGTATTAAGATATAAATAACGTAGTTGAGTCTTAAGCAGGTAGGTCATAGTGTAGTTGGGCTTCATGTCCGTTCTTGTAAGAGTTTAAATTTAGCGGTAATCGTGTTTATCACATCTTCGGTATATCAATGTCTATTGTATTCATATCGTAGTTAAATAAACAACATAATTAAGATGCATAACTACTGTCTCTTCTTTTTTTTTGACTACTTTGACACTGTCGTTTTCAATTGGCAAAATGTTGATTTGGCATGTTGAATAACAAAAAATGAGCATATTAAGGCTATATAGAAACAAAATATTTGGGCTTATGTAGCACGCAGGGATTTGAAAAATTACGAAAATTTAATATAAGCTATAACTACATCGTATCTATTGGGAAGAAGAAACTTTTTTTTTTTTTTTTGATGAAAGGGGAAGAAGAAACTTGATTTAATGAATTTGAACATTGCAGTTCTTATATTTAACAAGATTCAACTTAGAATTGTTCTTTACACCCTAACTAGAAAGTAAGGCATTCTTGGACAAAGCAATGCTCCAGCTTACATTATGGTAAAATGGGCGCGTAAAAATAAATAGTACTAGAATTCTCAATATTTTTTTTCATATGCTATCGCAATTGTATTATAACAATACTTTTACTAATTAATATAATGAATACTTGCAACAAAAGAAAATAGAACCACAATGAACAATTGGATATTATGTATTTAAGTATCATAGTCAAAACTAATTCCATTAAATCTAAAACTATACGATTCTGAACCGTTCTTAATCAAACGAGCTCTTAGCAAGTCAACCATCATTATTGAACACAAAATAATAGTTTATGATGAAAAACTTAATCTGTAATAGATATTTACACTGACTAAACCTTTAATTATAATCATAATTCGGTTTATTGTTGGTTAAAATAATCAAAACGCCAAGCATTTTGATTGTCAATACCAAGCATTTCCTAAACAATCATTTTGGTAGTCAACACCAAGTATTTCATAAACCGAAAGATCACCTAAAATTTATATTATATATATATATATATACATATATATATATATATATTATTCGCAATGTCAACACTTAACATCGAACTCTTTCAACAAAAAAAAACACGTAACGTCGAACTCCATCAAATTTGGCAGCTACTTTTTTTATTAGGTCAAAACTTCCAATTAGTTGAACTTCAAACTGAAATTGTTTAGTAAAAGAAAACTAACTAAATACCATTTAAAATGAAAATACAACTGAAAAGAAGAAAATAGGTATCACTTTTGTACCTTTCTCTTTTAATAAAAAGTATTTAGCAAAAAATAAGAATGAAATAAAATTTCTTCTCACTCTAAAATCCAAAATAACATTTTTTTTCTTATTTGTTTGATAGATTATATTGCTGTTTCTTTTAGAAAGGTAAAAAGATTCCCCGACATGTTTTATTACAATTTCTCATTGGTCCATTTCATTATATGATGAAGTTTGGAAGCATAATCCAGTAGCCTGTGCCCTTGGGTATTTGAAGACTTTAATGGACCCACAGTACTTGTCACATGACAGCTTATGCAACAATTGTGGTTTTCTGTCGCACCAGAGATCCTAAAAAGTTAGTTGAATAGGACTTGACTATGCTTCACAAGTTTTCCGATCAAGCCAACAATCTTTTGTTGGTGTGGTAAGACGTTTATTCTTCCATCTTTAAGTCATGAATTCGAGACACGTTGACAATACAAAAAGAAAAATTATCAGTCAAACTTTTCACTTGCTTATTTTTGCCCTAGGTGATGATCTACAGTCGATCAACATTTTACTGATTTGGAAAAAGAGGTTTTCAAAAACGGTATCTGGTTAAGCATGGTTTGGCACGACCTGTTTACAAATGAGGTTTGGTGTTCTGAGGGATTGATGGTTTTGTCTTGCATCCTTATAACAATCCACGGTCTCCACTAGTATGTTGCATATGACCATGACATAATTTATTTATAGATTGTGTACCGCATGTCTATTTCGTGAAACAATATAACTTGTTGGAAAATATTTATCTGTACGAAGAATATTAAGTTTCAGTAATGTAAATATATGTTGCAGATTGTCCCGACTAACCATTAAAAATCTGATTCTAAAATTTCAACCATATTTCAAATGTGTTTTTAAGTGTTACCACATCTCCTCAGTGTAACAAATGTTTAGGCTTAGTTCAAGTTCTGGACGAAAATATATCAAATCAAATTTCAGATTTTTTGGTTATTAATTACCCAAAAGTGGCCCAGATAAGTCTAATTTGTCCTTTATAATCATCATCAACTTCAACTAACAAAAGAATTATCTCAAATTTTAGGTTTTAATGTCTCTATCTCAAGATTACATCTTAAAAATACAAGGATTTGGTCTGATTTTTGTTTTAAGATTTCCCCCGACTTGACTTATAATTTGATCAATTTAATTTGGTTCACCTAAAGAGTCAGTCAACTTCATTCTTTTCTTAAAAGAAAAATAAAGGTTGATAGAGAAAAGAACATTTGAAACTTTCAAAATCAAATTTTGGAAAATTATCAATGCTTGGACTAAAATGTTAAGAAGATCTTGAAAAGATTTTGTCTATGATGTGGGACTAGTTATCAACCTCACTTTCATTCTTCTTTCAATTTCAATTTACATAGGAGAGAAAGGAAATAAAATTTATTTTCACTACTGCATCGTAATCACAAACTAGAATATTGTAAAAATCAAATGTGTTAGTATCTGTAGAGAGAAATTACTCAAATTAGATGTTGCATTTTAACTATTGCAGATATTTTTTATATATACTCTAAATTTACTAGACGTTAGTTGATTGTGTATACATACGTTTTCAATCTATACTCAATAAACGTCCACCGTAGCGTCGAATTTTGTTTGACAAACAAAGTAACCTTTTTTTTATGAGAAACAAAGTAACCTAATAGATCAAAATATTTTTGATGCTCCACATATTTTAAGGAAAAAAATGGAACAGGGTATTTTCATTTATTGTTAAAAAAAATGTAAGGTTGAAAATTCTTTCTTAAAAGTAGGAAAAGGAAAAAAAATGTGAGGAATTACAAAACAAATAGATGGTACTAAAAGGTAAAAGGTTTTTGGTGTTATTGACTTGGAAGGAAGCATGGGGTAAGGGTCAACCTCATTCTGATGACAAAGTAGATATCCATTAGATTTGTTAAGGGTGAAATTAAGATTCGGTGGGCCCATTTCTGATCACGATGTTTTCTTTCCTATTTTACATGTTGATTTTGGTTGTGCTGTACCCAAGTTACATTATTTATGGGGAGAAGCCCTACATAATTACTTTAGGGCCCAAATTACAAATATTACTTCCTCAATATTTGATTATCAAAGGGCGCCTACACTAATTAAGTTAGACGCATGTCCACGATGATTTTGCCCTACATAATAATTTTAAGGCCGCAATTTTTTAGAATAAAGAGTAGTCTTCGAGGAATACATTCTCTAGAGAATCCATCTTTTGTTGTATACTATCGAAGGAATATTTTATTTTAGTTTAAAAACTAACTTGATCACCCCCTAATCTTCATCTTCTTTATCACTTTCACCACAAGTCCACAACTTCCCACCACTACCATTTCGGCCACCACCATGTCGACCACTATTGCCACCTCTTCTCTTTCCTCTCTAACTCACTATTACCATCTCTCTCTCTCTCTCTCTCTCTCTCTCTCTCTCTCTCTCTCTCTCTATCTCTCTCTCTCTCTCTCTCTCTCTCTCTCTATCTCTCTCTCCCTCCCTCTCTCTCTCTCTCTCTTTCTCATCGGAGGTCACTCTCATTATTTCTCTCGTTGTAGACATACCTTTCTCTCTCGTAGTCTTTATCTATCTTTCTCGCAGTCTCTCTCCCTATCAGGTCTGTATAGATCTCTCTAAGGAAATCACAGAGTTCGTGGCCACGAAATGATCATGGCCACAAAATGTTTCGTGGCCACACTATATTTCGTGGCCACGAAATCCTCATGGAGGGTTTCACCAAAAACCCTCCCCGATGGCAGGTTCCGACAAAGGTAACACTTTTCTTTATCGAAGTGGTGTCTGTGTGAGAAAGGAAGAGAAACAATGAGATATCGATTGAGAAACAACGAGAGCTCGATAGACATAGATAGTCAGAGCAATAGAGTAATAAGAGATAGACAGTGAGGAATCGAGAGACAGACTAAGAGAAAAAGAGGGAAATAATAAGAAGACAAGATATAGATGGTGCAACACAGTGGGAGAGAGAGAGCAATAGGAGAGAACGATAGAGAAAGAGAGATAGGGAGTAAGAAGATTAAAATTAAGGCGTAATATTTGATCAAGTCAATTTTGGACAAAAAAAAAATATGTCCTTGAGTCATTATTTATTGACTAAAATCTTGATTCCCTGGAGAATTTTTTTTATTTTCCAAAGCCGCAGTCTAATTTTAATTTATATTGAGTTCAAATATTATTTGTTGAACAATATTTAGCTAAGGATTTTTTTTTTTTGCAAATCAATAAAAGAGTACTTGTAGCAAAACTCATAACTTGTTTAACAATAGTTATATATGTACGCAATGGTGGAACTAGGGTGGGGCGGTTCCTGGCTGCAGCCAGGGTCAAATGTGACTCACTTAGTAGTATATATGTGCCACATTTGACGTAACTAACTCGCAACCCCGGGCGGTTGCTTCCTATGACCAGTGCGCAAACCTTGTTTTTTTATTTTGTTTCTGTAAATTAATCTCATATTTCTCCTTACATATTGTATTCTTTAATTTTTGGTCTAACCTTATGCCCCCTACTTTTGAATTAGATTATATTTTGACCCATTCTTTTTGCTAAGTTAAATTTTACTCCTATTGTTGAGTTCCGTTTTTAATTCTAGTCATTTGTCTTCAAACTACGAATGATCATATACATCAATTCTTATGAATGTGAAGTTTTTCTGAAGTGTTTCATGTTTGAACTATTAACGAAATTTTCACGTAGATCTTATTTCTTCCAATGAGAATTTCCGGAATCACCTGGATTAAAAAGTTACAATAAATATAAGAATAACGATAGAAAAGTATCATATTCGGCAAGAAATTATAAGTGCATACAAACTAAAACAAAAATTTTACTCTTTAAGTAATTTTAGGCTAGTCCGGACTAACTTATAATCCTAACTCCGCCCGTGGTTGTACGGTTATCGGCAACATTAAGAAAGATTTATTATGAACGAAATTAGTCTGAGGTATGGCAAAATGGAATTTTTGAGTAAGTGAGAGAAACGTTGAGGTGAACTCCTTAAGTCATGCTTCATACATACCACTAACTCAATTTTTTAAGATCCAACAATAATGTATAATATTCATTTATAAATACTTAATGTGTGGGTCTCTACATGGAACATTATCAAGATATCCCTTGGAAGAGATATGTTTGTCTTTCCAATTATTTTCTTGTTCTTCAATTTAAACAAAAAACATTTTCATATTTTGAAGTAAAGAGACAGCAAGGTAGAGCACATTAGATAGAAAAAATGTCAATTCAAAACTAAAAAGAAAGATACGTTTGTATTTGGAGAATATTATTGTGAGTGTTTAAAACTAAATAAGAGTATTATTTTAGTATATCTTTTATATAAACAATCAATTCCAAAGTGACGAAAACTATTTGAAAGAAACAAAGTACTTATAAATTTTGAAAGACAAAATAAATTTATACTTCATCTTCACAAACTCAAATCAATCTCCCCTTTTTCCACTGATGTGGTTTCACATATTAAACTAATTAGATACCCATAGTAAAACAAAGAGCTTCTAGGTATCTCTGTTCAGTGGGGGGTGATTAGTTTTTGGAGTAGGACAATATCAATATTATTAAATCATCGGTATATGACCGAGTAGCACACAACTTAGCCGTATGAGGTAATTCGTTCCAATTAAAATTGTACTTCGGGATATTGTAGTGTAGCTTACTCTTCTGTGTGGTGTTCCAAAAGAATATCATTCGTGACCGCCGTGAACTTAAAATCCCTAAACTCCTTTGTAATTTAATAAAGGGTTAATGCTGATTCGATTCCCAATCAACTGGATGATTTGGCTCTTAATTGTATGCAGAAATTCGATTCGGTTCTATATTGTGTCTGAGAGTTCAATTTAGCTCATAAATTTTATCAGACCTTCCACATCTACTCTTAAGTAGTTTTGTATTGATCTTTTCGTTTATTCGTCGAACTCGTTTGATTTCTCTTACACTTCAAACAAATTGGAGGCTAAATCAATCTGGCGAACATAATTAGAAGGCAAATCGAACACACTGACACAATTAGAAGTCAAATCAAACTCACATACACAGTCAGGGATCAAATTAACCAGTTAATTACAAATTGGAGGTCAAAACGAAATTAATCCTTTAATAATTTATACAAAAGCTACCTAATACTGTATAACTTCTTGGAAAGGGCAAACAATTAAAGTTAAAAGAAGTTTTGTTTGGATTGGATCGGATTAGATTTGATTCCTTTCTTTTTATGTCAAAAGGGATTTTATCAAATATAAAATAAAGTCAACAGTTGTTTAAGGTAGAGAGAGAAAGAGGATAAGAATATAAGATGCTTGCCGTGCATATTATCACAAGGAGTATCTTTAGCCATGTTATGTGTTAGGATTTTGTCATTTCTATTCAACCCGACCCGATTTAAGTCACCCATAAAAAACATCTATGTTCTAAAAATCAAAATGGGTTAGGGTTGGACTTATACATAACCCACTTACCCACCACTAAAACTAAAACCCAAGTCGAAACCGACGGGCTATCCATTAATTTGATTTTGGTTCTATCTACCTATCTAGTAGCTTCCATTTCCAAAGATGAGTAGAGCTTCTTGGGAACAAAGATCCTACCATTCAAATCTTGACTTTGGCCGGGAATTGTGGGGTCATGTTTGCTTTGTTCTTTTTTTTTTGTTGAACTGTTTGCTTTGTTCTCTAATACAAAAAAGAATACCTTTTGTGGGGCACCCTAGGTTTTTTGTCCAAGGAAGTTAGAATTAATTTCTGCTTATCTTTATTTTCTTTTGGAGTTTTATGACATGTGACATAAATTATTTGTAGGGTAAACTTCATTAGACCTTGCAAAAGAAAAAACTTAATTATACTTCCTAGAGTAATTTCTTATTATCAATGAAGGGCACAATACCAAGTACATCACTCCAAAATGACATCGTATTTATGGCTTAAATTCATTGTGGAACATATTCTTCTAATTTTTTATCAATGAATTAAATAGCAGTCTAGAAGAAAAAACTATACTAGATTTGTAGAATCTATAAAATGGTCTTACAAGTTTGCGTAGTCTATAATTCACACCATATTTTCTAAAAACTACACATAATAGTGAGCAAGACATGCACAACAAGCTCAAGTATAACTGCTCTAAGTAACTCTTGGTCTTGTCGATCACTAGAACAACCATGCGACCACATACTCAGAGAGCACATGTTAGGGTTTTTCACCATATTAAAGTTAATTATGTCCAAACTATAATTCGTATTCATGTTCTTTACTACATAGTCATATACATAGCGTTCCTGCAAATCTGGAAGATTGTAAAGGTATTTAAAAGATTTGAATTTTTTTCTATTTTTAAATTGTGAGTGTGCCTCGAGCATTTGACTTCTGAGGTGGAAGATTAAGCTTCTTACCACTCCAAGCAAGAACTTTTGCCGAATTTTGAAATTTTATCAAAATCTTACAAGTCAAATCGAATCATCCAACACTTATGAAATCAAATCTGACTCATTAACTACAAATTTAGAGTTAAAATGAAATTAACTTTATTTAATTAGCCACACTTTTTACTCTGCCACACAATAAAATCAGTTTCATATGGAAGGTGAAGAAAGGAAGGAGAAAAGGGTGGGAACATGACATCTCATTTTAAGTCAAATGAAATGCTTTAGATTATATCAATAAGATAATGATTATGCACATCTTGCACGAGTCGATGTCCCCTCAAACAGTTTTTTTTTTCATTTATTAGGGTTTGACAAGCAGTCAAAAGCATAATTAGTAGGTTTTAGGGCATCCCCTACCGCCCAGGTGATCTCTCGGGAGAAAGGGACCCAACGGCACAGCAGATTGCCAATAATCTGCTGTGCCGTGAACAGTAACTGCCCAAATTTGGGCAGTTACTGTTCACTAAAATGGTGGGATGGTGGGTCCCTTTGTTTTAATATATAATTAATCCTTTTGTAAGTTGGTCTTTCTCCTTTAGTCCCTTTATTTATTTTAAAATTTGTATTTGGTCTCATAAAATATTTCTGTTTGGTCCCCATAAAATAATAAAATGCCGTAATGATCTGAATTTGTAATTTAAGCCTTATAATTCTAATTACTAATAAATTAATTGTTATCTTATTTTATTTAAAAAAATGAGTATTAAAAATAATAAAAATGAAATCTAGTGTGATGAATAGTGATTTAGTGGGAGTTTTAGTGTTTTCTCTTTGGGTTCAACAATTTGAAAACACCAAAAAATTTGGTGAAGATTCTTTTTTGGTGATATTTTTGGTGCCAACCATTGGGGATGCTCTTAGTATTTGGTAAAACTTAGTTTACAATTTTTGTCAAAATTTAGAATGTTTAGTGTTGATTAAGAAGGTTTGGTGGAGTCAACAGTTGGTAGCTCAAGTGGTTCCAAGGTGTTGACATAAACTCCTTGGTTATTTGAATTGGGGTTATTAGATGTAAATAATGTTGTTGGGCTTTAGGCCATGTCTTGTTGGGCTATAGGCCCGGTTCTGTTAGTCTTTGAGCGGACGGTTATCGAGCTTATCACATCTATGATGTTATCAGGTGCCGAATGTAACGACATACGTAGATCGTAGTCGACTTCCAAAAAAAAAAAAAAGAAAGAAGGTTCGGTGGAAATGATGGAATTCATTTACATGGATCCTTTTCTTTTCTTTCTCACTTTTTCATTTTTGGTTAGGTCATGGGTATCTTTCTCATTAATTTAGTGGTGCTATTGCTCATAATCACTTTATTAATCTAATTTAATTTTCTGATTTATCTAACTGTGTAAAAATCAAATTTCAAATTTGTAGATTAGGGTTTCAACCTATCCATCAATCAAAATTTAATTATTTGTCTATAAAAAAAATGTTGAACTAGAAAATGTGTACGTAGATTATTTTATGAAGATCTGATTTTAAAAAATGTTGAACTAGAAAATGTGTACGTAGATTATTTTATGAAGATCTGATTTTAAAACATCTCTTAGGCCGGAATTTAAATTAAGGTAAAAACATCTAAAACAATCTACCAAAATATATCCAATCCCTTAAAAAGTTTGTCGTTGCCATTACACATAGTAGATTAGAATAAGGATCATCTTATTTTATGTAAAATACATCGATTATCTCAGAAACGTCACAAAAGGGATGAACAACCATTATTTATATTAGTAAGATTGCCAAGCCAGTTGAGTTTTGTAAGGCTGAAATCATATTAAAATGGATTAGTTTAGGTTTTACAGATCATTAAGGGATCATGTTGGCATTTGGTTCATGCACCATATTTTTTCATCATTTCTTAATTAAGTTATATATATATAATGATAATAATATTAAGATTACATAATGAAGAATCTTATATTAAAAATCCTAAATTGTCACTGTAGTTTGTGCGTCCCAAACTCACTATCATTAAATTAAGAGATGGTGACCCTTAAGAGGAGCTATAGGGCATGTCTAAATGACCCTATGAGATCTTATATAGGCATTTTTTTAGGTAACTGTCCTAAATTTGAGAACACTCGTGTGGTGTTATTTTGTTTATTAATTTTCATGGTTGTTTGATTAACTAAAGCACACGTTTTAAAAGACAAATTTAGTTGGAGTTTGGTGATTAGGTAGTTTTTTTTTTTTGTTGAACTCAAAGTAGGATATCTCAATTTCAATAAAAAAAAATAAAGATTAAAAATCTAGTGATGTCATTTAGATGCAGGGTAAAGCCTAAAGAAAAGGTTAAACATAGGAGGAAGTTTTTTTTCTAACTAATAAGAGTAAGATTACAAGTCAAAACTTACTCTCAGAACTACACGAAATCTCTTGATGAATTTTTTTTCACTCTCGATGGATTTTTTCACTCTCGATGGACAGTTGATTCTTATTTAAGTTTAAAGTTAGTACTCCATATTTTTGTAAATATTGTTTTTCTTCAACTAAATGTCATAAGAATCTGTCGTCGAAAATCTCCCCTGATGGATTTGTTTTACTTTTGCTTGAAGGTTGAATCCTATTTAGGTCGAAATGAGCCTACTTTTATAGCTTCTTCTATCAATTTTCTTCAACAACTAAATATATTTTGTTTGGTCAATTCTTTGGGTGGCAAGTCAAGAATCTGTCGTCGACGGAGAGAGAAATAGAAAGGGAGTCTTTGGAAGAAAAGAAGGTGAGATTGCTTGGACACTTGATCTAGACTAAATTAAGGGTTCTAAAAATAATAGACTTGGGGTTGTAAACAGGAAAAAGAACATCACAAAGACCATGGCATGACACCCCACCATAAGAAAAGTGATAGCAGTGCACCTGCATTTTATATTTCAGTAATTCATCCACTAATTAAAGATTTACACAAGAAGTGGAAATCCATGTTTCACTCATCTTACAAGGAGGCTTCTTCAGAATATAATCAAATTCAAAGTCTCAAAACCTCTCTCTACTAAATACAAATGACAATGTTTAATCGGGGATGGAAGTATCGTTGAAAACCCAAACCTGCAAATCAGAAACTTCCCATGGCTGTAAAAATCTCATGCTACAACTTAGATTCTTGTTGACGCGAAAACTCTTCGATCATCTTGCCTCTAATTTTGATAATATTAGTATTTTGTATCCCCCTGCGCTTCAAATGGGCAGAATTGATGTATGAGTTCTCTGTCACCACATGACTTATCAACTGTTTTGAGGTTTATGGTTCCGTAAATATCTTCTTCACAAAAAAGGATTCCGTCCATATCGACTTCAATCGGTGTCACAATGTAAGATCTCGACAGGCTTCAACATTTTATTCTTGACAACCCATCACTGCATAGCTCACAAATCCTCTTCTGAACTTTGATATATTCATATATTCTAGATTTTTCAAGATCAGACCAATTCAACTAGTGGAAGAACTAGTTGCTGCGGCGTCCTCGTGGAAACTAGTTTGATTCCCGCCAACGCGCCTACATGATAAGTTGGGCATTTTAAGCTAGTTGGATATGCAGAGTAAGAGAGGTTTTGTAAACACATGAAAAGACTCAGAGACCCCTAGTTCGAGTAGTCGGAGGCAAATGTTGCCTCCCCACTTCAACTAAAGAGTAAAGACTAGACAGAAAAGAGTTATTCCTATTCTACTTTTCGTGCGTAACAGTCAATAACTTCTACGGTTATACTTGTGGTGCATATGCCATAATTATACTTAACAGAGAATTGGATTTTAAGACTCTCAGAACTAAACTAAGGAACTGCTGACTGTTCTTATTAAATATTTACATTATTGTTCGAGAGATAGACAAAATGTCCAAGTTAGTACGTTTAAAGGAACATCATGCTGACTTGTTAGCCAAATCTATCGAGAAGAATAACACCTGAAATTTACCTAGAAAAGAAGACTATAGATGAGAGATTTGGTCATCAAAACTTCAATGCTCGACTAGGTACTATTCCCAATAAAAGTGAACACATAAAAATATACTTGTATAAATCTGTATTGGAGACCAATATGTGTAGCATTTAAATATAGGACCAATTTGAGATAGCAAACAATTGGGTAGGCTGCCATGTTGTACAGTGGCTGAAACACCCATGTCAAAATGGAGCACACAGTCTAACCCAACATGTCAATCCTGGTTTCAGCATGTGATTTCTGAAACCATTTCTTTATAAGCAGAGGTTGGCAGCTAGCATGTTGTTTTATTCAATTGATGGTATTCTTAGTAGTTAGTATGAGCAAGGTTCATGTTGATGAGTCATTGAAAGTCAGTAAGGCGACCAGTAAAAGAAATCGAATGAGATATTTCACTTTCATAGGCAACAAATACGGGGAGACATGCAACTATATAAATGAAACAAGTAAGACATTTGGTTTTCAGACGAACTCTTTAATCTGATTTCTCTGTGGCAGCAAATCCTCGGGCTGTGCTGTTACCAACGCATAATCTCGCGGCAGAACTACTTCACCTCGAAATCTCTTCCCCACCTCCACATATAAGAAAAGTGAACAAGAAGTTAACAAATAATGTAAAAGAAGTAACTCTCCAGCCTAAAGAATATTGAGCATAATAAGAAACTTACTTTAACATCATTTTTGTGATTCTTCTTTTCTTTCAATGGATTGACACACTCTTTACTCATTCTTTTATCCTTGTGAAGATTTCCCCCCTACAAGAAGATAGACGCATATAGTCAATCTTACATACCAGATTTTTTTGCCGCTGAATTGTGTAAATAAGAAAATCCATAAGAAATGCTCAACCTTCACAACTCTGTCCTTTGCATCAAAAACCTCTCTATGCTGATTGATTAAATTCAACGGCTTAGCTTCTAGAGTGTCCCTTTTCTGGGACTTGCAAGGGCGAGGAATATCATACTTATGTAACGGAGGAAGTGATGATTCACCACTCACCAACTTCCCTGCAAAGGCACGACTGCGGTTATTTGTGGTGGAATGTGATCTTATCCCATCTACCTTGGACTTGGTGGACCTCCAAAATTTTTTGTTGCTTTTAATCATGGATGTGTCATCTTCAGAACTTTCATCCATTATTTTGTTAGGGTATTCTCCAGGGGCTTGCTCACTGTAACTACTGAAATATGACTTTCCTGTAGATGGATAGCCAGTGCAGTCCTGGCGAACAGACTTCGACTTGGTGTGTATAATGTGTGCAGCTTTAGGATTCATGGCGGGAGGAGACATCTCAAGATGGTGTCTAGGATACCTCTGGGGCTGATAAAAAACACGAAACTTTTAGATACAACATAAATTGTCCGTCGAGGTAGAACACAAAAAAAGAATAGTAGCCAGGAAGAAAGTAATAAATGAATAGCTAACAAAATAATTACGTAGCCTGAGGATATGGTTTACTCTTTCATTAGAGAATAAGAAAAACACTTTTGCATATGCAGTCAAACTCGGGCGAGTCGGCCAAGTTACTCGGGGACCGGCTCAGGCTTTTATTTATTGTTATGATTAGTTAAGACTAAGGATTTATTGATTAGTTTGACGACTAGCGTACAATCTCAATTCACCGGATGGCTTCAGTTGGTGAGAGGTGTTTTTTTGAAAATTTAAGAGGATTCATGCTTTGAAAAAAACATAGATATTTTATGTCTATCGCCTCAAATCATAAAAACACTTCCCCAATATTCTCCCAACACCAACCACTACAATAATGTTCATCTACTTCTACTTTTTACACGTCTGAAAAGAGATCACATTATAACAGATGGTCAGTTGGAGCATCGACGCACATATATAATAAAGAAAGAGTTCACTCGTTCAAGCTCTCATAATTTCAATCTTTTAAGATATAATCATGTCCAATCCTAAAATAAATGTTGAGTTTTGAATGCATATTGCCAATATAAAGGAACAAGATTGATAGAAACCCCACTTACCATGTCAATATGACGTTCCTTGCGGGATTTGGAGATACCATGAGAAGTTTGCTGAATAGGATCAAGAAACTGGTATGGTTCTGTCATTAAATAGTTAAAAGAATGTAAGACTCCATGAAAATTAATAAGTTCAACTGTTTAAGTTGTACATCAACACTGCAATTCCATACAAACAAAATCAGGATTTCCAAATTTTTGTTGTCACGGGCACTACGCAGCACCTGTTCAACTCTAATACCAAGATATATCAACTCCAACTTCCAATCATCCAATGTTTGACCATTTGAATGTCTTAACAACTAGATTACATTTTCACGGATTATTATTTGCATCAATTCCTGTGTAACAGGCTAAAAGCACATAAGCAAGCATATATATGTTAATATCAGCAAATAAGAGCATGTTATACCGTTGACTGGATCCCTACCTTGTAAATCAAATGCCCCAGGAGGTAGTGGCTGAAACTCGATACCAAGTGACGGACCATCTTCACAGAAATACCTTCCTAGTTGCCTCTTAACGGCAATAATAGCCGCATTTGCGACCTCATCCTGCAAGCGTAAATATCCTGATGCTACCATTTTCCCTTTGTTCTCTACACTCCTACTCATCAGCATATATTCATTACTCCTAACTGGATACCGCGAACTTTCTGTGTCATAAGGAGTCTCACTCTGAGGTAACAGTTTTTCATGTGAGGTTGAGCTAGTTCCCGAAGAAGTATCCCCCACAGGACCAAAATGTCTAGTACGCAGACCTTCACTTCTATTTCTGCAGGTGGGGTCTGGAGCAATATAATCTGTACCATCAAATCTTCGACTCTCCACCTCTCTATAATCAAAATTTCTATAATTCCCTTGTTTATTACTGCTACATGAGTCCTGCTTAAGTCCACTGCCATGGTCCTGTATGACACCACTTGAAAGATCTTGCCTTCCATTAGCACAAGCTTTCTGTTTCCTTTTGTCTTTCAATCTTCTATGACAAAACCATCCAGAAACCTGCTTTAAAGACAACCCATTGTCCTCCGCAAACTGTGCTTTCAATTCTTCTGTGGGGTATGTGTGTTCTGAAGAAAATTAAAAATAAAGTAAGAGCAAAAAAGGTTTATGAGCAGGTTGGATAAAGACTATAATAAAAGAAGAGGAAACCCTTACCATTATAAAAGTTCTCCAATGCCTCAATCTGGGCAGGGCTCTTGAGCTTCCTTTTATTGTTCTTCTCGGGAAGGATTATATCCTCTTCCGGATGCATTTCATCAGATTCTAGTATTTTTCATTACATAACAACTAGCATTAGTATATAAATCACAACCCCTAGTAGGTAATGGTAAGAATAAGCGACAATAAGCAAAATCGGAAGAACTGCAGTAGCTACTCTATGATGTTTCACTATGTAATACGATTAGTGAAAATTGTGATAACAGCGGGATTATTCTTCTCATACGATCACTACCCCCTTACTTTCAGTCAAACTACTCGTCATTCCTTCTCAGTAGGACCCAACTAGCTGTATTGTGTTGTTAATAAAAATGTATTTTCATATCTATATATTCAAGGCTTAGGTTCTTCCTCATTGTTCTCAATTACTTCATGTAAAAGGGGAAATGGAAATCTTGGCCAAGAGACATATCTTAGAGGTGAAAAGACTAGTTCTAAACCAAAGAGCAACATTAAGAAGCAAAATTGAAACCCAAATTCATAGAGGTTAAAACATGAAAGATTTAGGATTTTCCCATGAATATATGGAAAATCATCATAAACCCTAAATATTATGTACCCGCAACAAAAAAGAAGTTTAATCTCGTTAGCTAATCGACAATCAGAGCAAACCCCCCATAGCAAAGAAGATCAGACAGATGGAAATTAACATAATAAGAATCAAATGCACAATTTAGATGAACGCAATCACAATTTGGAAGTCAAAATTCTCTTGAAGGAACATAATTACAACTAAAAACCTAATAACCCACGAAAATTGACAAGAGATTGTAATTCAAATGTTAGGCAATTAAACAGAGAAGCGAAAATCAATACCTTCCATTAGAGAAGAAAATTAGGGATTTCTTGTTTTTTGTTCTTCGAGGAACAAATGAATAGCTAAGAAAGAGAAGAAGGGTAATGGTTGTTGCATGTAAATTGTGGTTAGAGCTTAACTATCAGGGATGGGGAAAAGGGGGTTTTGAAGAAAAGGAATTGTTGGATTGTCCGTTATCCATTAGAATTAGACCTAGATATTGCTTATTTCTGTCCTTGGAGGGATTAGATACCATACTGGTGGGAGAGTTTTTTTTTTTTTTTTTTGCAAGTCACAAGATAGATTCCGACGAGTCGGATCATTCAGGCGAGTCGGATCATTCAGGCGAGTCGGATCATTCAGGCGAGTCGGATCATTCAGATTCAGTCGGATCATTCAGATTCAGTCGGATCATTCAGATTCAGTCGGATCATCCAGATTCAGTCGGATCATCCAGATTCAGTCGGATGATTCAGACGAGACGGACGATTCAGACTCAGACGAGACGGACGATTCAGACTCAGACGAGTCAGATGATTCATATCCAGACGAGTCAGATGAGAAAAAGAATACCACCTTATGTAACGCCCCAAGCCTTAGCAGTTGCCGATATTGTCCCCGCTTTAACCACCCAGGCCCAAGCCCACACGGGTACGGGGTTTTGTTCTTGGCGAAGGCACCACAAGCCCACCCAAAAGGCCTCGGTACTTACTAAGCTTGAGCTTACACATATAGCCCAGTCTCTGGACACTCTTGTGAGCAATGTGGGCTATTACAATCCCCCACCCTCAGCGAAGAGCCGTCCTCGGCTCTGATACCACTTTGTAACGCCCCAAGCCTTAGCAGTTGCCGATATTGTCCCCGCTTTAACCACCCAGGCCCAAGCCCACACGGGTACGGGGTTTTGTTCTTGGCGAAGGCACCACAAGCCCACCCAAAAGGCCTCGGTACTTACTAAGCTTGAGCTTACACATATAGCCCAGTCTCTGGACACTCTTGTGAGCAATGTGGGCTATTACACCTTAGCTCGTCCATTTTACCCAATATGTGCATGTGTGTCAAAAACTTGTATCAGTGGCATCCGCACAACCAAATGCTCGTAAAGGTTGGGTTAGTGTTCTAAAGTTTCCCCTCACATGAGCTAATGTAGAGTTCATCAATAGCTTGTTTACGTTGAATAGGTCGTATTTTGGTGCGAGAGTGAGATGCAGATTCATTTCAAGATGGTGTTTAGTACGTGGTAATGCAGAAAGGATTGGATCCCTGAACCAAATAAGATTCACTTTAAGATGATGAGCTCCACATATAAAGATTGGGTGAGTTTGTAGTTCTCATTCATGATCAAATTAAACAATAAAATTATTTCAACAAAAAAAAAGTTAAACAATAAAATATTATGGTTATCTTGAACTACAATTGGAGATTGTTATACCTCTTAGTCCCATTTCTTTGCAATATACTCACACATGGTGTGTAGTATCCAGTGACCTTTACAAACCAAAATACTTATCTCCTCCGCACATTGCCCATTTGCTCTCTCTCCCATTCATGTAGCTATGTTAAATGGAGAATCTTTCAAAAGGCCCCATTTGACATTTCCTTATATATTGAGAAGTTTGGCAAGCCCTCACAAAATGTATATAAAGGGCCTATTTTCTTCACTACCCTAGAAAATTATCTAGGAGAGTTGCCCTTAAGCTATAGGGGCGTTTTACAAATTGGTGAAAAGTTTTGAAGAGACATCCCAATATTACAATTGGGGCCTCCCAATTACCCTTTATATTTCAGAAAATAATTAAAACAGTACCTCTCCCCATTTTTTCTAACTTAAAATTGGTGAACTCGAGCTGATTTAGTTACAATATCGACTCAAGTCAATTGATCCGAAAGAGGTGGGAGCTATGGAATCAATTTAAATCGGCGGGCGTAAACAAATTTATAGATTTCCACCCACTAAAGTCCACCTCATTCGAACTCCAATTTCAATATACAACATGGATGTTGAATTCAATAGACCTTGAGCCAAATTTTGTAATTCGGTCAGAGTCCATTGATTTCATCTCAAAATATTGAATTTATTTCCAGTGAATTTGGTCCCAAGGTCGTGGTTGAGAAATTAGGGGTCCCATGTGAAATTTGAATCTAGATATTTCAATCAATAAAAAAAAATTAAAAGTAAAAAATTGAAAAGGATACAATATAATTTATCAGTTGATAGATGAAAACTTTAGGTAGATGGAAATATTAATATCATATTGACTATTCAATTTGCCACTTATCAAACTTGACTAGAGCGGAACGAAGACTTTTAGTGAGCATGCCTAACTTTCAAAAGATGGAATTTTTTTTTCTTTGTGTAAGGTATAGTTTAGAATCTAAAAGCGGTTTTCTAAATTTGATATCTTTTGAATCATGATTCACACACACACACACACACACACACACACACACACACACACACACACACACACATATATATATATATATATATATATATATATATATTTATAAGTATTATATCTTTTCAAAAACTTTTAGGTTTTTATTTCTTAAAAACACTATAAAAAATACACTATGCCTGCCCTTGCTGAATCTTCCCTAGACTATTGATTTTAGATTGTGTTTGATATCAGAGAAATAATTCCACGGAAATAAAAGAGTTCCATAGAATTTATGCCATGAAAATAAGAGTTCTTTCGTTTGGTAGTAATTATTCTGCGGAATTACGAACTCTGTTATTTGCTTGACAACTAACTTCTACGAATATAATATTTAATTAAGAATTTTTTTTCACTCTTTATGTAGTCAAAATGACATTTTTTACTTTTATGTTGCCAAAATTACATTTTTATCCTTATGTCGTCGAAATTACACTTTTACCCTTACTTTTTCAAAATTACAATGTATGGATAAAAAAAAAAGATTTTACTAATATAAAAGGGTAAAATTGTCATTTTAATGTAAAAGTGTGAACATGCCATTTTTACAAGATAAAGGTAAGGATGTCAATGAGACGACACAAGGTTAAAAATGTCATTTTGATATTATCAAGGGTAAAAATGTCATTTTGATATTATCAAGGGTACAAATGTCATTTTGACAAATAAGAGTAAAATGTCAATTTAATATTATAAAAGGGTAAAAATGTAATTTTGGCTATATAAAGCCAAGATATTATTTCAACAACTTTGTAAACATGTCATTTTGTAAGAAGGACAAATATGTCATTTGCTCAATGTATAAGTAAAAGTTTATTTTACTAAATTTTATAGGTAAAAATGTCAATTTGAACATATATGGAGATAAATATTAGGTTTCAAGTGTCCGAACATATTAAAATATTTTTATTTTGGTTTTTGACTTTCCATGGAAACTGATTCCGAGGGGAGAGCAAGGAATTAAAAGTAGAATATTTCATGAAAATAGATTCCCTAACGAATTAAAGCCAAGGAATTATACTTCGTATCAAACGACGGAAATACTTATTCCTCGACATATAACCTAATGCACCCAAACTAGATTTACCAAGTGGAAAGAGATATGGAGGCGCCAATAACGGTTGTTGAAGGCGCCTTCAAAACTTCCTCAAGTTGGTGGGGAGTCCACTTGGAAGGAAAGCGCGAATCTCTATGGGTAACCACGTGTACCGCGACGACAACTTCCTATTATAAATTTCTTTCTCTTTTAAAATTCTCTCTCATCTTCATCTTCTCTTTCTCATTTCTTCCTCATCTCTTTTCTCTCGATTTTAATAACAACAAGGATTTCTCTTTCTCTAATAATAAGGTTAGAACTCATAATTATTTCTCACCTTTTCAATTTTTATTTCTCACCTTTTCAATTTTTATTGATCATTCAAACTTTTTTGATTCTTTATCCATTTTACTTGATCCACTTCATAAACCACTCTTAAGTATAATTTTTTTGAGATTTACTGCTTTTAATTTCATGGTAATTATAGGAATTTTATAAAAGTAATTGGGTTTTTATCTATTTGGGTTGTATGATCATAATTGTAGTTTTGTAAAGGAAATATCTTTTTAATTTTGTATATTAGGGTTTGTAATTTTGATTCCCTTTTAATTTTATTCCATTTTTTTTTGTTTCTATAATAGTCAGAGTTGGTAAATATCTTTAGTGTTATGATACTGATGATTTTAATTCCTTTTATGTTCATGGGTTTTATTTGCCCTAATCTGTTCTGTTTTGTTACTAATTTGTATTATTGCTATTGAAGTATTTCAGTTAAATGATTCTGATGGGGAGTTTATTGTTTCATGTGTATTTTTCGATAGCATCGATTTTTGTCCAAGATTGTAATTAATGTTTTAAGTTATCCTTGTTATAACAAGAATCAGTGTCAATACTAACTAGAATTTTGCATGTGTTTATGTGTTTCTTTGATAGAAGTATGTGATTGATAAGAAGACATCCTCATACAAGTTTTGAACTTAATTGCCGCCACATAGAAAAATGTCGAGTGGAGAAGTCAGAAGGGTTTCGAGGCAAGATATACAACTGGTGAGGAAAATCTTGAACTTGTCATTTCTTATTTAGTGTCAATGAACATCTTCAAATTGTTGTGTTATTTGAATCTAGTATATTTGCAAAATGTTATGTTCGTGTGTGTTTTTAGGCGTAAAATTTGTAGGAAATATTTGCTTGTGTTGTGTGTTCAGACATATTTCCTCTCGTGCTATTCTAGTGTTTTGCTTTCATGGCTTGCACTTTAGTTGTTAATTTTCATTGAAGTTTTGCGTAGTCAAGGGGATGTAAACTATGCACGAAGGAACCTTGAATTGGATCCGGTTTAGTTTGGGGGTTGAGCTGTTAGCTCAAAAGATTTTTTGTTTTGACATAAAAAGTGGAAACTTATCTCCATTCTGGAAAAAATCAATAAAAATAGTAATTTTGTTATATGAATGTCCTTTAACGTTGTGGTGCATATGCATCGGTACTGCTTGCCTTTTATCCACAATTTATGTTTCAGTTTTCTCTCACAATCGCTTTTCATGTGTAGGTGCAAAATCTCATAGAGAGATGTCTTCAACTATACATGAATCAGAAAGAAGTGGTGGAGACTCTCTTGGTCGAGGCAAAAATTGAGCCTGGTTTTACTGAACTTGGTAATCATCGTTCTTTATATATCTACTATTTAGTTTATCGTGCTTTTCATAGGAACACACTTAAATTCTAGAATTGAAGTATTTAAGAAGCTAAAATGTTACATATTTTACTTAAAATTCTTTGAGAAGACTAAAACATTTATGCTTGACGAAGGATCTTTACGTGAGCTGTTGTTCCGTACTGTTACTTACTACCTAAAATCCTTGCATTTTCAGTTTGGCAAAAGCTTGAAGAAGAGAATAGGGAATTTTTCAACGCGTACAATGTTAGGTTGGTGGTGAAACACCAAATAATGGTATTCAACGAGTTGCTTGGGAAACAGGTGGAGCTCATGCGTAAGACTTCCCCTGTTGGACTTGGTTCTCTCCCTATGTCTAATGGATCTAATTCATCTTCATGTACGATTATGCTTTATACTAGTGTCTAGTTAAATCTGATAGAAATTTGATTTCGTTTTTCCACGGATACGCGATACCTAACGAATCTTGTTTTCTTCACAGTGCATCAGAGACCATCTTATGTCGGCCAACAAAGAATGCAACCTTCAAGTTTGGAGAACATGCATCTTACCGTGGGGCCTTCAACTAGGCCCGGTAACGGTAGGCCTGCGGTTCATGGTAGTCTGCAGACTGCTAATGACACCTCAACTCAGACTCGGAAGATGGATGTCTCACCAAACATGCTCCCAGCTCAGAACTCACACATGGGTATGATGCAAGGACTAAATGGGACTGTCATCAAATCAGAATCCTGTTATGCGAACAGTTCCCCTTTTGCATATGGTCTCGAAGGAAATTTTCTAGAAACACGTCCAACAAGTGGCGATGCAGCGGTTGCATCATTTAGAAGCGTTGAACCGAACGCCCAAACGCTAGATACGTCACTCTTGGAAACAGATGCCTCTTCATTTGGGTTCTTAGGGCAGATTCCCCGCAATTTCAGTCTGTCAGACTTGACTGCGGATTTTTCTCAGAGTTCTGGTGAAACTCTTTCTTCTAAGTTCCTTTTATTTCCTTACCCTTGTGATTGTCAGTGCTAATCAGTCAGTTTCCTTCTTTCTTTTTCTAGATATACTGGAGACTTACTCTAGATCTCCTTTTACTGATGACTTCTTGGATTCCCCTGGAAGAGATTGTCAAGGTGAGATTTTCTCGGTTTGTTGATTATAAACACCATAAATGATAAATTAGTAACTTATTGTCGTATCTCTCGCAGGGGACAATAAAAGACTGGACACGATATCCGAAGGCTTGAGTTTCGAGGAGTTCGGCAGCGATTAACTTGATACTTATATGGTAAGTTCATCTTACATCTTTATTTGACATTTTTAATCTCTCTTCCGCCTCGTCTATTATATAGATATAGAAAGAGAAAAATACTATTTATATTACTATCTACTAATCATAAGAAACAGTTTCAGATATTAGTCCTAATTCTGTAAATAAGAATGTATTTATCGGCTAAGCTTAATAACACTTTTACATGTATCATATGTTGAAACTTACTTATAGTGACTTTCGTTAATTTAGGCTATTGTGAAATTTAAGCTTAGCGCTGCATAAGTTGAAATCTTGGCTCCGTCCCTGCTTCTGATCTTATGTGTTATTGCAGGTGAATTGCCACATGACCTAGAAGAGGTGTATTTGCTTGTAAATGACTTGCTGAAAATGGGGAAAATAATAATTATACACTGCTTTCGGGTAGGCTAAGTAATACCCCAAATGGCATAAGCTTTTCTTTGTTGTATCTGTTCTTGTGTGTTGAGAACGGTTTTCCTTTTCTTATAAAATAAGGATAGAGTTTGTATAAATTATAGTTAAATATTTAGATTCAGATGGTTAATGCATGATGGAAGGGAGAACTATTGAACGACAATATGTTAGAGAGTAGTGATATTTAACCCCATTACTTGTCTGTTAGACTAATGGACGGGTGGTTCTGGACAAACTCATTAGGTTGGGGGCTCACGGGTTAGTTAAGATTTGAGTTGGTTTTAGAGAGAGGGACGGAGAGAGAAGTATGTGTGTACAGTGAACAGATGAAGTTTTAAATTCTAAGATGAAAGAACAAGACAAAGAAGAGTCAAACTTTGGTTGAGTACTTGGGATTCATGATTTCACCGGTTAATGAATCCAAGTAATATTTTTTGGTTTGCTTGGCAACTAATAAGAATCCTATGAGTAATTATTATTTAAGTATTAGTTCATGAAAATCATTTTTTTTTTCTCAGAAATCTTTTTTTTCGAGCAGCGATTTTTCTTTTGGGGAAAACACTGTCTCTATCAAGCAAAAAAATTTTTATAAAATTTCAGTTTTCGGAAAAATATTTTCGAGAAAAAATAATAATTTTTTGGTAAAAAAACGGATTTGGAGGAAAAAAAGTTTTTAAGGGAAAATCTGTTTTCTCGCAAAAAAAAATTGGATATTCGAAAAAAAAAACTTATTTGGGGAAGAATCGATTTTCGGTGGAAAAAAAAGTTGTCGGAGAAATCAGATTTTGAGAAAATGATTTTTTGTAGGAAAAAAATGATTTTTGGGGGAAAAAATTATTTTTGAAAAAGATATAATTTTTGACAATTAAAAATATTTTTGAAATTTAAAATAATTACTTTTTGAAGGAAATATTTTTTTTTTTTTGGATTTTAAGTTTGAAATTTAAATTTATTAATCCAAAATCTTAGCAAATCTTAGGGGGTAGGGTGGGATTTTGGTCCAATACAAGGAATCCTTAGGATTCAAGAGTCCCAGGATTCTTGGTAGTCAAGCAGACCAAAGATTCATGATTCCTACCAAATCTCACTTTTGATAGGAATCCTACTTAGGAATTCTTCAACCAAACACACCATAAGTGAAAGAGGAAGTTTGAAATTCTAAGATAGACAAAGAAGGAAGGAAGAGTCAAACTTCGGTCGAGGCATTGTCTCTTAAACACACATTGTCTTTAGCGAAATTGCTTTTAACAATTTTGGGCGTAACGTATAAAATCTCCCTTAGCATATACAAGTGTTCTTAGGGTCGCCCCGAGTTAGACCGGGGACATGTCTAGTTTGTACAGGCCCGACCCGTACAGAAAACGAGCCAAATCCATTTTGAGCCCCCAAATTGTGGCCAACTCATTTTTCCTTATATCCATCACTTCATTTTATCTCTCCTCCCCCTAATCTTTCCCTCTCTACTTCACTCTTCTTTTCCAAGTCGTCGCCCATTAATCTCCTGTTGACGACTTTTAACCCAATTTTTTTTTATATTTTCGTCTTCATCTCTTTCTTTTTTTTTTTCTCTCTCCCACGAAGGGAAGGAACCCCCTCGCTGGATAGGTCTGATTTCGTTTTGAAACTATACATTGACAAATAAGATCTCGTTTCATCTGCAAACTAGGCCTTCAAGGTCTAGTTTTCGTCTGGAAAACTAGACATCGTTGAAGATGTCAAATATTTTAAATTTTAGGTCTTAGAATAATATTTGAAGTCACTACTTAGTTTTATATGGAATATTTGAAGTTGTAATAAAAGATTCAGCTTTGAAGTTCTAGTTAAAATATACAGAATTGTAAAGCTTCTAAAACTTTAAAGTTTGAAAACTTCCATCTTTTAAAACTTTATAATCGTAAAACTTTTATGTCCAGATCTCTTTACAGTTATATATTTTTTGAAATTCAGGAACTTTGAAGTTTTGGTAAAAAGGTCTTAACGAATAACAGGCCCTCATGCATCGACGACTCCTCGCTTGTTCTTGTTTGCAAGAGAAATTTTAAATGCACTCACCATTTTTGTTATATACACTCACATGGTAAGTGTATATAACATTTCTCTTGGTGCAAATGATGGACCTCCACCACCGTGGGCCTGAGCCTGCTCTTGGAGCAAATGATGGACCTCCATCACCGTGGGCCTGTTTCGCTGTATTTGGGGGAGAGAAACAAGATTACCAGAGGGAGTTCAGTTCTAGTAAGAGAGAGAGAGAGAGAGAGAGAGAGAGAGAGGGTTTCTGGAGAGATGGCGAGAGAGACGAGCTGCCTTACTAGAGTCACTGCAGGTGTTGCAATCGGAGGTGCTGTTGGTGGCGCCGTCGGTAACTCATCTCTCTCTCTCTCCCTCTCCCTCTCTCTCTCGTTAAATCAAACTTAAACCCTAAACTCCTTAATCGGTGTGAAATTAGAAACTTTAAGTATTCTGAAGCTCATAACTTTTATGAATCGCCAATTTCAATTGATAATTGGTTGGTCAACTACTCGATTTTATATTAGGGTTTGTCGATTAAATGTTTCAATTAGATGCTTTACACCCCCTTATACTGAACAGTGAAAAAAACTGACATATTGTGATTAATCTGCATGTTTTCTTCATTATCAACCAGTGAAGACATCTGACTGTTTCATGGTAGAAGGAAGTGAATAAAGTTTACTATTTGCTTCAATCTTGAAGACATTTATATATGCTTTCTTATTGTTTTATATCTCAATGTGTGTTTTTTAGTGTATACTACTAGAATTTTTCTTTCATAAATTTCTTTTTAGTATTAATATCTGAAAGGGGTTGCTCTTGTTTTGCAGAAAACGTCGACTTTTGTTGTTATGTTTATGTTTTCGTTGTTGAGTTCGGAGTTTCCCGTTATAACGAGACCTTGATAAAAATGTAAACAATTATGGGTGAGAATCTGATAATTTGTTTCTTTGCAGGAGCTGTTTATGGGACTTATGAAGCTATAAGGTACCGGGTACGTCTCTGAGTCTCTCACTCTCAATCCCTTTTTGTTTTCAATAGGTTAATGCCACTAGTTATATTGCTTCTGATTCTATTTCGTGTCAAAGTTATTCGAAATAGAGTAGATGTCATATGATGTATGAGTATGACGAGGGCGGAATAACTTTACTAAGATAGAGTGTGCTTTTCTTGTTGAAGATAGATATGTTGATTATGGGGTCATCCCACACACGAATAATAGCTTTTAGGAGCCACTCATTCCAAAATGAAATGTAAAAGAAGAATATAGAGTGACGAATATTCGTATTTCTGGATTAGCTAAGTCAGCTGATGAGCATGATGGGTTTCTCATAGCTTTACCTAATACCTTATCATCTATATTTAGTTAACGTTTTGTCATACTTAGAACTTAGTTTTGACTATTCTCCCAAGCTTTGACTCATTGACCTCTGTTGAACCTTGCCCAAGCTTTGACTCATTGACCTCTGTTGAACCTTGCTCTTACTTCTTAGTATTGCTAGGCTCTCTCATACTTAACATGATGATCTCTTGGTTAGTCCCTTGGAGTCCAAACCTTCTGCTTCATATGCTTTTCTATATTATCATGTCCACCCTTTCACAAGTTATGAATTTATGAGTAATTTTTTTTCTCGAAAAACAATTTATGGGTAAGTTAAGCAAACAAGAAGAAAAAGTTTCTAGATACAATTCATTTCCATATGGATTTGCTCAAAGTCATAGTCCAACAATTATGTTAGCTGAAGAGTGGTGTTTGGCTCGACTATGTGCGAGTACCAACAAGAACATAAGAAGTCCCAATCCCAAATGATACACTATCAATACCACGTCTAGTATCCCACCCGAGTTTCGGATTCCACCGCTGAAAAGTTATACTGAAAAAGAGTACTCATGTTCCATAGGGAAAAAACAATAGATCTACAGATAATATCTCGTTGCTCGTGTCAAGTTTTAGGATTCACGTAGTTTTTCTTCTTGTTTTGGATTGAACATTAGCTTTGAAGTTACCTTTGTTTCTTTCTAACTCGTTAATGACATAATCTTCATTCGTTACTTGCAATATATTTTATTTGTTTCTATGTTGAAATGTAAAAAAAGTTACTGAATACTAGCTCATCTCCATTTGTAAATGGAGCTGTAAACCTTGCAGATTCCAGGATTGTTAAAGATAAGACATGTAGGGCAAACTACCCTAGGAGGTGCAGCTATGTTCGGCATTTTCCTTGGAGCTGGGAGCTTAATACATTGTGGCAGGTCTTATTAAAAACATATTGTGTTACAATACCATGTGAAATAAGTTTGTTAGCTTGAAGATCGAGAGGAGCTGTTTAGTGTTGAGATCGATATGAACTAACTAGTGACAGAAACCCCTTTTTTCATTCTTGCTCCGATTTCCCTTGTCTTTCCTATGATCGTATTATGCACGGCTGAATCCTTACTTTGGAAGGATATTCAATTACAAAATTGTCTGAAGATATCAGTATTTGTTTATGAAATTTCATGGAAGACATTATTCAAGCAAATTTGTTTTATCCTCTTTGTTTTGATTCTATTTTTTCGATAAATTTCTTTACGTATTGTTGGAAACTGAGGAGTGACATTGATTCCTATTAAACTGCATACTGCAGCAGAGTATAAATTAGTTTTATATGTTATTGTGGAGCCAAAAGGGTATAGTTAGGGATGATATTTGCTCCAGAGTACTCAGATGCTCTTCTTTCAAAAAAGAAAAATCAGATGCTCTTGAAGTATGATCCATACGAGTTATGGAGAAAAGGGTGATGAGTGTTTGGATTACTAACTTGATTTGCGACCAAATTCTTTATAGTGCAATCTTGTTGTTGTTGTTGATCAGTACTTTCACTTTTGTTTCCTGCATCATACCAAATCTCACGGAACTGTCTAATATACATGCTAGCGATGGGGATTTGAGTTTTCAGAGGACCAGGATTTTGAATCGCCATGCGTTTTGGTGAAACAATAGAAAAATTGCGGGTGCAAAATATTACGAGGGAATTGTCAATTTTGTTAAATTTTCCGAGACAACAAACTTTTATCTTCTTCCTCATCTCTCCCGTCTTCGACCACTAATTTTGGCCACCACCACTTCCAACCATTGCCATCATTTCTCGGTCCTCCTTCCTATCTCTCTCTCTCTCTCTATCTCACCATCACCATCGTTTTGCTGACAAAATAAGTGTTGTTTTTTTCATTAATACCAAGGTTTCCCTTCCTCCAGCAAAATGCCGAAGCTACAACACAAATTGGGTAAACAGGGAAAAGATTTTAGTTTACACTCTTCATGGTGTGTGTGCAAACACATCGTGTCAAAAAATTGACTCCCGTTGGTAAACTCAAATACCAATAAGGCCTCAGAGGGTAAAGCAAGAAACACAAAACATTTTCCCTCGCGCAGGGGAGCCTATTTTACGAATTTTTCCAGAGCAAAACCCCTAAACTCCCTTTGTCCTTCGGCAACCGCCGACATCAACAGAACTAGCCGTGGCTGAATTTTTGAGACGGGAGCTCTGTTTCTCTCTCTACCTCCGTTCTCTCTCTCTCTCTTCTCTCTCCCACTACTATTAGAATGACGAATGTAAAGTCTTGTTTGTTTTTCCGGGTAAACTAAAATTCCAAATGGTAAATGAATATGGTTAATTTTACTCTACGATACGCCTATTTTTCACCTCAAAACTTAAGTTTGAATTGGGTAACAAAACTTGATTCAATATATGATTTTATAAAGAAACCACAATCTAAAACAACTCTGATAGTGCAAATTTGTACTCAATTGTGGATTATTCTAAAAATAAACACAATTTTATTTGCCATCAAATTATGCAGTAACATAATATCCCTGAGCAATACCGAAGTAACCAATATCACCAAATACAATAATTAAAACGAGAAGTGGTACCTGATCAAAGACATAAAAATGACACCTTATTATACATCCAACAACATAGAAATATGTTGTAAGAAAATGCACACATGAACTCACGAAAATAAATAGTTTGTTAGCTTATAACAGACCATCTAATATTAAGAAAATATCTTACAATACTATTATTCGGTAGATATCTACGTTTCACTTTCTCAAGAAAATTGTTTAACTCCACAACAAGAAAAATGGTAAATGGGAGAGAGAACTTTTGTCTACACTCTTCATCGTACGTGTGCGAATACAACATGTGCAAATTGATGATTCCCGTTAGTCTAAGGGGTAAAGACAATGACCAATAATGGTAAGGGGGTAAAGCCAAAAAAAAGAAAACGAGAACTCTTTCTGTTGCTTGGCCGCTTGGGACGGGACTATTTGACGAACATTTCCAGAGCAAAACCCCTAACTCCCTTCTTCCTTCGGCAGCCGCCGACATCCCCAGAACTAGCCGTGCCGGATTTCTCAACCGGAGGAGCTCTATTTATCTCTCTACTCTATTTCTCCTCTCTCTCACTACTTCATTCTCTATCTCTTTCTTCTGAGTTTCTCCATAAGTAATGGCGATTTCGAAAGGTAAGAAAGTTAAAGACACTGAAGATATTGAACTTATCAAGTCTGATATAGCTACTTTTGCCTCTTCACTCGGTCTCTCCTCTGCTTCTTCTTCTCTTCCTAATTCTGGTTTCAATGATACTGATTTTCGTAAAAAAAGAACTACAAAACCTAAACAACCAGAGGAGAAGAAGACACAAAAACCTCCTAAAAAACCAGAAGAAAAGCCACAAAACCCTAAAAGTGCTGGTGGTGCACCTAAGAGACCTCAGAATAAGAAGTTTGAGAATAAGACCAACAAGAACGATCGAGTGGTTAAAGATAGGGTGGTTAATCAACCTGTTTCAGTAGAACAACCCAAACAATCCAATAAGTGGAAGAATCTTCCTAAGCTTCCTTGTGTTAAAGCTTCATCTTTGGGTGTTTGGTATAGTGATGCAGCAGAATTAGAGGCAAAAGTTATTGGGAATGATGGGAAGAAGATTGAAATGAAGAATGCTGAAGAATGGAAAAGTTTGGTTGCTAAGAAGAAGGAACTTGGGGAGAGGTTAATGGCTCAATATAGTGAGGATTTCGAGACTTCGAGGGGAAATAGTGGGGATATAAAGATGCTTTTTGCTACTCAACGTTCCGGTACTGCAGTCGATAAGGTTTCTGCTTATTCGGTGTTGGTAGGGGAGAATCCGATCGCCAACATAAGATCACTTGATGCACTTCTGGGTATACTTTCTTTTCCAATTAATTGTTTATGCACATATATTGTCTTCAAACTGATTGTTAATCATTTTAACGTTCTACATTGTGTGTTAATTATGGATTTGTTAGCAAATAGCAATCACTAAGTCTAAATGCCTTATCTTTTAGAGAAAGGAAAAACAAGGTTTGTTTTTGGGTCTAATTAGGAGTCTTTCATTCACCAATACCCCTTACTTCATTTCATATGGCTTTAATTTCTTTTTAATAACTACATTGCCTTCAAAATTTTGAGGGAAGGAGTGAGAAACTATATGAGCATGATACGTCAGTCTGTCTAACAAGAAGTAAACAGATGATTGGATTTAGACTAAGAAGGGTTTTGCCATTTCCCACGTTAAGACTTCAACTATTCCTACTTTCTTCTTGTATCTATCTTTCCTCTTTATCTGTAACGCCCTTCAGGAATTCAGCGTCTGAATCTTACTGTTTGTTCTAACTAACTTGTGAACACATGCAGCAATGGTTACATCAAAAGTAGGAAAGCGACATGCTTTGACTGGTTTTGAAGCATTGAAGGAATTGTTTTTGTCAAGGTCAGTGTTCTTTTGTGGAATACCTAGTGAATTACAGTTTTCTTTTTTATATTTTTTGTGTTGTGAGGGTGTTCCACATTTTGTTCTGCTCCGGCTCACTGATATCTTGTGCATTATTTGACTCTCTGCATTCCTCTTATTAGTCTACTACCAGATCGTAAACTGAAAAGTCTCCTCCAGCGACCATTGAATCATCTCCCAGAATCAAAAGATGGTTACTCTCTTCTACTCTTTTGGTATTGGGAAGAGTGCGTAAAGCAGAGGTATGCTAATCTTTATCGTTGCTTTTGTTCATAGCTAGTTATCCTCTTGCTCCGTTTTTTTCATGAGAAAAAAGTTGAAAGATATCCGAGACATACATAGTAGGTTTAGTGGTACGACGAGCATTTCTGATGAAAAGAATGACAATTGTCAAAATACTCAAAAGGATCATTCAGATTTACTATACTGCAGTAGTAATTTGAGCAAGGAAGGAACTATCTATCATCTCTCCAAATCTTAAAGATAACGAATGCGTTTAAGAATATTTTTAGTTGAACTACGATGGAGAAGGAAGTAGCAAACTCACCTTACTAATATAAGTTCTAAGCCAACATGATAATACAATTACATATGAATTCTTTCAAAAAAAAAATACAATTACATATGAATTAAGAAGTCAAAAGATCAATTTGGCTATAACAAGTGTTCGATAGAGTCGTAGAGTATTAGAGACAGAGAATAATGGTGCTGATAGCGCCGATGATGCAACAAGACATAGTGGACTGGTGGTATTCTGTGGTTGTTTTGACATTTGAAAATAGTGGCGATGAAGCAGTAATTGCGATTGATATTGTGGTGGCACGGTGGTGTGGTGTTTCTGTGGTGGTAATGCAAGAAGTGTTCACATCTGCTGGCCATGTTGCTGAATTGATGGTGGTGGTGGCTGGTATTGTAGCAGTAACACTGTGGTGGTGACACTAATCTCGAGGTAATTGTTGTGTCTGTGGTGGGTGGCCTACATACAAGGGTGACTCGAATAAAGTTTTGTTGGTCGTAATGGCTGTGCTCTGTTCGTGGTTAGCGTAAGTTTTACCGATTAGGCTCTGATAGTGAAATCTGAGGTCAGAAGGAAAAGAATTGTTGCTAGAAGTAAAATAGTAACTTCTTAATGTTAGCAAGGTAATGTTTTGATTTATGTAGGTCCAAACCTACTTTGGATATCTTTTCAACTGCAAATACTGAATTTGTTACTGTGAGCTAGGAGTTTGAGAACCTTTTCTTAGTATAAAAAGAACATAGAAGTTGGGTTTGTTTCTCATTCGCGGTGGCACCTTTGTGGAAAGAAAAGAAGACAAGCGGGGAAAACAGTTTTGTGTGTGAAGGTTTCTTCTTTGTTGAGACTAGGGATTTTAATGCTGGGTTTCTTAACAAAAAGGAGAGCTATTATTGGAGACCTCTGTTTGGGTGTTCGATATAGCAGTGTAGTTCTTCAGTTCCCATCTTTTGTGTTCTTTTCAGTCGCCCTTGTTCCCTTTCCGTGATCTGATAATATTCCAGTATTTGTAATAGTTAATTAAAGTGTCTGGAGTACAAAAAGTATCATCAAGTGCTATATATTTTGTTAGTCAATTTTCATTTGCTGTTTTGACTGGATGGTTTTGAATTAGTTCATTTGATATGTATACTTCCTCTGTAAATTTTTACTGTCCAGGTATGAAAGGTTTGTTGTTGCACTCGAAGAAGCATCACGAGATATGCTGCCCGTGCTTAAAGAGAAGGCCTTGAAGGTAAGGTGTACTCTTTATCTGCTTATGTGCATGAACAACTCCTATTTATTTATTTATTTATTACAATTTTATGATTCCATTACATTGATAATCGATTTTCCTTTTGTTGAAATCATCTGTCGAAAATAATTGTGTAACAACTATATCCTAACTAAATAACTAATATATCTCCACAACCTACAAACTTTATCTTACTTCATAAAAAGTTAAATTTCCTTAAGAATTGATATTCCTTCGCAGACAATGTATGGTTTGCTGAGGAGTAAGTCAGAACAAGAACGTAGATTACTCTCGGCACTGGTAAACAAAGTAAGTTGACACACCTTCTATAGTTCACTGCACATGTGCATATTAGTTGGTGCAATTCTGATTATCTGCTGCTTCAGATATACAGTTTTATTTTTATTTTTTTTCTTTGCAGCTGGGGGATCCTGAAAATAAGGGTGCGTCGAATGCTGATTATCACTTGACAAACCTTCTAAGTGAGCATCCTAATATGAAGGTACTCTTTTGGTATACTCAATTAATGGTGGACTGGTCCCTCACATGTGTACCTAGGTTCCCGACATAGTTTGCCACTTGATTACTTTCTACCCAACTCATTAATATTTAAATTATCCCCCTAAGTTTTATAAAAAATTTCCCAATAGATTGATATTTCTTTGTTTATTTTTCCTCATTAAACATATATTTTTGCAGGCGGTAGTGATTGATGAGGTTGATTCCTTTCTATTTCGTCCTCATTTGGGATTAAAGTCAAAGTACCATGCAGTAAGTACCATATTCTAAATTTTGGTTTCGTCCAAGGAATTAAATGACTGAAATATTTCTATTTCTATGCCTACTGAAATTTCCATTGAAACTGAATTTAACTAAGTTTCTCTTAACAATGACTTGTCAAGGAAATAAATTTCGTGACCGAAATATTTCCATTTCCATGCCTATCGAAACCGAAACTCCATTCTTTGGTTTCATCTACTTCTCGTGTTCTCTAGACTCTAATTATAGAAGTCGTGTTGGAGTAGATAGTTAACTAAGCGCTTTTGCAGGGTGACAGGAGCTTCTTAGCAGATCCCTTGTTTATTCACCTTAAAGTTTATCAACCATGGATATTACAATTTATAGTTCTTGCAAAAATTATTTACTTCACCAAATGGATGATGCTTGTTGGCAGGGACCTGAAATTTAAGATGTGAAAGATTAATAGTGCTCAAGTAACTCTAGAATTGTCTACAAGAAATCTCACATCTGTGAGGCATGTTGTTGCATTTTGTTATGCAGTCATCTATGTTGTTGTGTAAATGTGTGTTGATAGGCAATCCTCACGTATCTGAAGAATGTTTTTGTAGGCTGGGATTGGTCGTTGTTAAGTAATTACTTAGATCTCAGTCTCACTTAAATATGTACTGTACTTCAAACAACATATGTAGTCTAAGTAGTTTTGCTGATATTGATGTGCAATGCTTAACTGATCTTGATCACTAGGATTTTACTAATTTCCTTGTCAAATTATTTTTCCAAATCTGCTGAGTGCTGATTATCAGTGTACCGTATACCTCCTAGGCTCTTACTGAATGACCACACTTTCAACTTGCAGGTTAACTTTTTGTGCCAGATTCGCCTGAGTAACAAAGGAGATGGGCCTAAAGTGGCAAAGCGTTTGGTGGATGTTTATTTTGCACTCTTTAAGGTATACGTGGATTCCCTTTTCCCAGTTTTTATATGCATACATATGAAGCACTATTATCTCAGATTCTCAATATAACTTAAGCGACTAAAAAGGCTTTATAAATCGTCTCATACTCATCTATCTTGATCTGATAGATCGTAGATGAGCTTCTGCGCGTTATTCTCTTTAAAATTGTAATTGTCATCTGTTTTAATTTCTATTAAAAAAATATACAGGGAAGAGCAAGCGAATAATTTTGTGTCGATTAGTTATTTACGTTCTCCTGTGTTCATTTTTTACGATAACAGCTACTGATCTCAGAGGCTGGTGCTGATACTAAATCGGATAAAAGTACAAAAGTAGAGGACAAAAAGGTGTCTGGATCTCTTAAAAAAGATACCTCCGATAGTCCTTCTGGTTCGAACGTTGAAATGGACTCACGACTTCTCTCCGCAGTCCTCACAGTAAGTAAAATTCTCTTTCTGATATACTTGGTATTTAGCACTCTTAGCAAAACCTTTAGCTTTCGCCGGAACTAGAAAGCAAGTCAAGTTAGGAGTCCTATGGCATTTTCCTGATTAAGTGCCAACTGTCGTAATCTAGCTAATTGGTTATTTTATTTTACCCTTAATGGACACTCAAGTGCTTACATTAGAGTAGGACACTTCCTTAGAGACTAAGAGAAGCACATACTACTTAAAACTTGTCCAATTATTTAACTCTGCCTTGTTGAAAAAAGTTCTTTTAATTTCGCCTGCGGTTGCAAAAGTTCACAATCATCGAGGGAAGAACCGAAGAACCAAGTTGCTGCTTTCATAATTCTCTACTAACAATTTTGAGAAAATGCAGTATTTATATCCAAACCTCGTGGTTGGGAAAAAAGAGGCTGCGCCAATCCTTAATTGAAGCTTACGTCCTTGACCAAGAGGGACAATAGGCTGATTTTCCCGAAGGAGGACCTATTGCTGGTCCAAAATTTTCAAAGGCTACCCATCTTTCTTTATCACCATTTTCAAATTTCTATTTCTTATGAGCAATCTTCCCTGTGTTCAAACTCTTGTTTTGCGCACTTAGTAAACACTAAATCTTGCTCTTCAATTTATTTTATTACTGAGATTAAAAGCATACTGCTACCAAAGTTACCATTTAAGCACATTCTGGTCTTCTATAAGCACGTCAGTGGTTCATAGAAACCTATGTCAGCTTACATGTTAGGTTAAAGACTTAAAATATTTGACACCTTTTCTTTTTTGTTCGTTATCATCGTCATAGGGAGTCAACAGAGCATTCCCCTACGTTGCAAGCAGTGAGGCTGATGATGTGATTGAGGTGCAAACACCCATGCTTTTCAAGTTGGTGAGCTTGTTTTTACTTCATCTACTCTTATGCAGAAGACAAGTTGTACTATTGCCATGGTTACCTCCATCAGCTACTTGGTTAAGGTTCTGATCAATGTCAATTTTTCATCGTGTAGGTTCATTCTAAAAATTTTAACGTTGGAGTTCAAGCTTTAATGCTTCTTGATAAGATTTCATCAAAGAATCAGATTGTTAGTGATCGATTCTACCGTGCTTTATATTCAAAGCTTTTGTTTCCGGCTGCAATGAATTCATCAAAGGTAATCAAATCCCTCAGCCATTTATTTATTAAATCCTTTTAGACGGTACAACTACCTCTTCCTTGGTAAGCTTTAGAGAATAGATTGATGACGTGTATAAGCGATTTACGTGGTGAGAACTTAGAGGTTATCCTTAAAATTCTGGCCCTGTTGTATGTGTTTCCTGAATAGGTGAATGAGTATTAATAAAAGGATTGATAGGTTACGAGGACTCCATTCAGAGAATGGGAGGGAGGTTATTTAAAGTGAGAACTAGACTTAGAGAATAGTATAAGGTGGGAATTGAAATTAAGGAGAAAACAATATTATTTAGGGTGTTTGGGGAGACCTATTCAGATGAAGGCTTAGTGCTCATGTGTTCTATGCATCTCGAGTACCGATTAGACGGTTATAGCCTTTGAATCAGTTGGTGCTCTATAGTTTACTTCGTGAATTTAAATTGGAGAGGTGTAGAAGCTGCCCACTTTTCAGTGAAGGAGAAAAATGAAAATGCAGCTTGTTTTGGCAGTATGATCTTATAGTAGACTGTTTGAACTAATACAATTGTCCTGGTTTTAGGCAGAAATGTTTATCGGACTCCTACTCAGAGCTATGAAGTGTGATGTAAACTTAAAGAGGGTCTCTGCGTTTTCAAAGCGTATCCTGCAGGTTTGTGGCTATATTTGATTTTTGTTTGTCTCACATTTTGCTTGACTTGAGGCTTTCTAGTTTCTTATGAATGGTTTCTATTGTAGTTCCTGGATATCCAAATGAGTCCCTTACCAAACAAAAATTCCTCATCCTTTTATTCTTAGCTTGACTGGTTCTGACCTTCTTAGTTTATAACCTAGTCATAAGGATTTCGGATGTGTTCTTGTATCATAATTGTCGGACACAGAGATGCATCAGTTAGATTTGATGTCCATGTTTACTTATTTGCGATGCATCAGTTTGCTGAGTAAGTGATGCTAATATAGGTAACATTTATTTCATCACTTAACTAATTCCTACCCAGTCTTCCTCGTCCTGGTATAGTCATATTAGTTGACTACCCCAAGAGACGAGGATTTATAGCATTTTCTTGCAAAGATATGATCATATGAAAGCCCATAATATATCTGGATCTATCGTAGCAATTCGTACAGGGTGCTTTCACCCTCCTCATAGGGGATTTACCCAAGGAATGAAACTTCGGTTTCGGTGGAAATTTCGGTCGGCCCAAAAGTGGAAACGTTTCGTGGAAACGTTTCGGTCAGTGTGGAAATTTAACAAATCTACGGAAATGATATAAATGTGATTTAGTTGTGCATAACAAGACTTTCAACCATAACTAAGTATGAAAAATATGTAGTCTTGACTCTAACATGAAATACAGGATAAACTTGAAAAATAATTGACGGGTTTGTGACAAAATTCGTTAAGTTTAGGGTTAATCTATAATAAAACAGTAATACCAGGGGGCTGACTTCGAAAAAGATAACTTGAAGCCGTTATAGTAGGGAGTAAATATTAGAAATTTAGAAATGATGTGAGACATCCCAAAGGAGTGTTAAGGGCACCCTCTATAAGTATTAAAAGCGCATCCCTTGTGAGTGAAACAGGCGCCTTTTACTGTAAAGAGGGGCGCCTTTATAAATTATCATTTAAACCTAAAAAACCCTAAAACCCAAATCGTATTCTTCTCCAGCCGACATGCTCTCTCTCTCTCTCTAGATTTCTATCAAAATCAACCCTAAAAACCCCAATTTCTTGATGAATCTTCACCTGTAATATGACATAAACTACTTGTTAAGAAGAAATGAAAGGATTTCTTGAAGATATGAGAAGAAACAGTGAAGAAAAATGAAGATTAAACCAGAAAAATGAAGAACAACTGAAAGTAAGTATCCTAAATTGATTTCGAGCGAAATTTCGATTGATTTCGAGAGAAATCTTACACGAAACTTATGTATGTGTGTTTCTGTATACCTATATTGAAAAACCGAAAAATTTCGGTCATTTCGACCGAAACTTTTCGACATTTCATTCCTTGGATTTACCAGAATTTATTCCAAATAGAAACTAAAATCCTTCAATTGTGGGCGCAACCAAATCGTGCACACAAACTGGATTACCAACTGATACTTGGTTCAGACTCCATTAAGTGGAGTTTGCTGGGCTTTCGTGTGATGTGAAGTCTTATATTGGGCTGTTATGCATGTTCGATGATGTTCTTGAAAAATGGAAAATATATTCTTCTATTCTAAAAATATAAGAAATAACTACGGGTTATTTTGCATCAGCTGAAATGTATTTTTTTCGTGTGGGTAAATGGGTAATAGCAGTTCTCCGATTATTAATATGCCTAGTACTTGAACAGGTAGCGCTTCAACAACCTCCTCAATTTGCATGTGGTTGCCTGTTTCTTCTTTCTGAAGTTCTTAAAGCAAGACCACCACTATGGTAAGATAACGATTTTATCATATCAATTTTGATGGAGACTAACGAGTTTAGAAATTTGATCTTTAGTGAGTAGAACAAATCTTTTGTTTGCTGCAATTCATACTTCATTTGTACAGGAACACGGTGCTTCAAAGCGAGGCAATTGACGATGATCTCGAACATTTTGAGGATATTATAGAAGACGCTGAGAATGAATCAGGAACTGCTCTTTCCGAGGAATCACAAAAATCTATTACGACAATTCCAGATAATAAGAATGGTGTTAAAACTGAATCAGATTCATCTGGCTCAGAAGATGAAGTTGACTCAGACCCCGACTCCGAAGATGATAGCTCTGATGGAGGTGACATATTCAAAGAAGACGATGTTGGGAAATTCGAAACAGTTTCTTCTAGTAAAAGCCAGCCTCAATTAAGTACGGAGAAGTTGTCGCTTCCTGGAGGCTATGATCCACGACACAGGGAGCCGTTGTACTGGTACTTTTCTCCTGCTCCTGCTTCTTGATTTCTATTTACAGCTTAGTGGTGTCAAGTCGTGCTTTTAGTTCCACATGTTACGAACATAAAAAAAATTGTCTTAGCAAAGCAGAAGAAGGGAAATGTGAATGCTTATTTTTCCTAGAGTTTTAATCAGACTCTTACTCAAGCTGCTGTGGCATCACCATAAGGTCCATAACCACAAACTCGCGTCAACTCTATGGAATCTCAATGATTTGTGTTAGTATTACTGATTGTGTCATCAGTGCTTTGAGTAAAGACTCTTAAGAGATTGTAGGAGTCCTCAAAAAAATTGTGATGTTAGGCAATCATGTTGTACAAGTAACTACAGCTCTTTGGTAGTGAATTTATTGACCTTGAGTCTTAGTTATTTATAACTTGTAGTAAATAGCGATGATGATGTAGTGGCAAAATTATTTTTGGTGATCATTCAGTGTTATCTTGAGTCTGATGTATATAGTAGATAAGTTGCTCACCACATGAGATGATTCAGTTGTTAAATTTATGTGGTGATGATTATTTTCATCAAAAACAAAATCAGTTGTTTGGACCATTTCTAATGAACGTGTTACCTAATTACAATATGCTTTACTATTTGGTTGCGCTCATAGTTTCCACTTCCTGTTTTATTTCTGAGATTCTATAGGGTGATTCACATATCTGATTTCATATTTTCATCTAGACAGGAAAATCAGCCCTTGAAACCTTTTCATTTTGAGCTTACTGCTCCTGAAATGATTATGTATTTATAATTTATGTCTTTCATACTTCAATAGAATGTTTTAATCTGCTTCCATGCTTCATTTATTTTTCCCCAACCAGATGCAGAATTAAGTTTTTCTTTCTGTGTTTTGTGAATCATCAGCAACGCAAACCGAGCGGGTTGGTGGGAGCTGATGGTACTTGCTTCACATGCGCATCCATCTGTTGCAACCATGGCTAAGACTCTACTTTCAGGGGCTAACATAGTCTACAATGGGAACCCTCTAAATGATCTTTCTCTAACTGCTTTCCTAGACAAGTTCATGGAGAAGAAACCGAAATCGAGCACATGGCATGGTGGTTCCGAAATCGAACCTGCCAAGAAGGTAGCTTTTTCAATCTTGCTTGGTTTCCTAAAAAAGTTTCTTAAGTCATTGGACAGTGCAAGACTTCGTTAACCGAATTTATTCTGGTTTCTTAAAAAAGTGTGTACTTCCAATCTTGCTTGGTTATTTATCTTCATATGACAAATAAGTATAGAATCGTTAGACAGTGCAAGACTTAGTTAACCGAACATAAGAAAGGAAACGAAAAAAAAAAAGATAAAAGAGAAAGGCAGAAGTAGAAACGAAAACGAAGATCTCCGTTTTGTTTTTGAGGTAGCTTAAAATGGGTGCAGCTAATGGTTCCTTGAAGAAAAATGGGGATTTAGACTACTCTGGTTCTTTGCTTTTCTTAAATCTGAAGATGTATAGTCGTTTCTGTTTGATTAAACCAATAGTTTGTTATAGCTTCAATTGCTGACCGAGATCTTATAATTGCAGCTGGATCTGAACAGCCATTTGCTTGGGGCTGAAATTCTTTCATTGGCTGAAGAGGATGTACCTCCGGAGGATCTTGTGTTCCACAGGTTCTTTACAAATAAAATGAATTCCTCGAAGAAGCCCAAGAAGAAGAAGAAGAAGAAAACAGCTGAAGATGAAGCAGCAGAAGATATTTATGGAGTTGATGGAGACAAAGATGATGAGAGTGACAAGGAGATTGGGCATGATGAGAGTGATAATGACGAGATTGAAAACCTCTTGGATTCTGGAGACCTTCCCGTGGAAGAAACATTAGGTGATTATGATTATGACGATTTGGACAAAGTTGCCAATGAAGATGATGATGACCTAATCGGAGATGAAAGTGACGAGGGGATGGATTTCCCCTCAGATACAGCTGACGAAGGAGAAGACGATGATGATGATGATCTGGTGCACCTTGGAGATGCAGAAGACGACATTGATAATGATAGTCCCAATGAGGATGAAATTGGTTCAAACAAAAGAAAAAGAAACCGAAAGTCTGCTAGAAAAACTGGTGCTTCTCCATTTGCAAGTGTTGAAGATTATAGTCATCTGTTGAATGACGAAGATGTTCCAACCACAAAAAAGAAAAAGAAGCAGAGTTCACAAGATGAATCTCCCAATGACGAAGATGACCTCACAACAAGGAAGAAAAAGAAGCGTAGTTCGCAGGACGATTCGTTTAATGGGGAAGATGGTCCTTCCACGGGAAAGAAAAAGAAATCAAGTTCAAAAAAGCAGAAAAAACAGTCAGAATGAACTTTAACACTCTGAGAAGAAACCCTAATTTTGATCTTCAAATTGGCAAGGTCATAAAAATTTATGCACAAGATTTTGTCAGATGTTAGTCGTTGAGTTAAGTTGAACTACATTCTATGGAAAGATGAAAAGAATTTTGGGTGTTATAATTTCACACATTTATTTGGATGTGTACAATTGTGATACAATTTGCATCTGTATTATGTTTAGTAGAATAATCTATGAATTAAGTATTCTCAGATGACATGTTTAGTCGATCTGAATCGGAAATTTGTTTATCGAGCTATACATGCATGTCTTTTTATTGAAGTAGATATCGAAAGGAGGCTTCTTAAATTGAGGTTTAGGTTTAGCTGAGACAAAATACTTGTATTGTGTAACACCAAGCTATTGAAGTTTTCTTTTCAAATTCAAACATATTTGTAGAAACACTTCTTTTTTACTAATAGTGAATGTCTAGTTTTAATTATCATTACATTGTGAGATCCATCTTCAACATAAATGAGAAGTAAAATAATTAAACTAGACATAAATTTCACATTCGTAAAATAAGAACGAAGAAGTTTACGGTTTCAAATCTAAATCTTATTTTCTTTTCTTTTCAATCTTCAACCCATCCTGTATTTTTCCCCACACAAACTGAGTAACCAAGTAGATACTGATAATTTTGTAAACAATGACTTCCAATCTCTTTCTTTTTTTTTTTTTTTTGTTGAACGACTTCCAATCTCTTTCAACAATGGAAACAGATAAGTTCCAACCAAAATTTAATTTTTAGCTCCCCATTTTGAATAAAATGCAGTAGACAACTATGTGGTTCTCAAAAGCCTTTGTTCACCAATAATGAAGTATCAAAAGTGAACTCCACTACTTAAAGTGAGTTGATTTTGTCTGTGGTCCTTCTATGTTAACCTTTGGGTATAGTATAGGTGCACAACTTTGTGTCCCCTCAGCCTCTCCAACTTTACGTAAATGTTATGTTGAAAGTTTCACAGTCACTACAAATTAGCTCAAAAAGTTACTCAATGCATTCATGATGTACTCAGTACCTTTGATTTTAAATTATTGAGATTTTCAAATTTTAGTTACAAAATATATGTAAATGCGAAACTCTGAGTTATACTTTCGAAGAAAAAAATTCTTATTTTTAGCGACGAGTTAAACAAAACTCGTAACAGTCAAAACCCAAAACTTGGGGCTCAACAAAATAACAGAGTACTTCATCAAAAAGATAATAATGGAGTAGAGAGATTGTCTAGCTTTGTAGTCATTAATGTAAGCAAGAACATAAAGTGCATTTAATTCATGGAGATGAGAGCCACACATAAATCTAGACATCACATTACCTTTTGTTTGAACAAATCAAGTCGACCTTTCAAGCCCTAATTCAACCTTGGGATTATCCATTCAACCTAACCCACACTTTTAATGAAGGGAGATGTTTATTAGACTTGTCGAACAGACAAATAGTACTACTATTTGGCAAATCCAATCTGCTAATCGATCTTCTATGATCTTGTCCCAGAAGTGGTAGTTCGGTTTGATCCAATGGCTTACAGTCATTGTTTAATTGTGGTATTAAAGTAACCTTGGTTCCCACATTAGTATGGTTTCGACATGTAGGCCACAATATAAAAGAAAAATAACAACTGAGATGAATTCAGATAAAAGAACATCGACTTGTGTTCAAATTGTTGAACGTAGGAGTGCTGCCTTACCTTTTTATTAGGAAAGTGAAGCACTTACGAGGGCCGAGGGATGATGCTTCGTATAAAAAAATACGAGAAAAATGGTAAAATGAGGAGACTCTAAATGTATTTGTTTTCCTTTCTACCGGGTTATTATAAGTGAAATGTATTTGTTTTTCACATTTAGAACTATTGTCTATTTTTTCCAGTATTGAATTTCTTTTTGCCCCTGTAGGAAACTGTTTTCCCTTGGTAGGAAGATTTTAGTGTCATAGTGTGTGGGAAGAGACATACTCATAGATATGCCACTTGAATAAAAAAGAACTCAGAAATCCAAACTTCAAAGCTTTTATGGGGCATTTGACTTTTAACATACTTGAAATCCCAACCCTAATTTAACTTTTTTTTTTTTTTTTTTGTTGAGAAAACCCTAATTTAACTGATATATTAAAGTAGACTTTAGAGTACTTCCATAAAAATAGGGAAGGCGTGACAAGCTCGACCGCATGAACACATCACCATTTACTGATATATAATAAGTAGTGAATGCCATAATGATACAACTATTTCGACCAAAAAAAATTATTGGACAAGATATCACAAGATTCAAAATCTTTCGTCAACACTTGGTTGTCCAAACAATTTAAAGTGTTGACATATGTTCTAAAGTCTTTGGAGGTCCTGAGTTCAATCTTTCGTCAACACTTGATTGTCCAAATAGTTTAAAGTGTTGACATATGTCCTAAGAGCATCTCCAATGGGACACTCTAATAAACACTCTAAAAATCTAGTTGTCAAGTGTCAAATAAAGATTCTCTTTCCTAGTGTCAATATAGAGACACTCTACATTTGTTTGGTCTCCAATGGAGATCTCTAAAATCTCTTACTTAATACACATGTCCCTCTTCAATTCAATAGATAAAAAGTAGTTGAAAAGCAAAGTTTTCTATTGGTTGAAATAATAAAGTAACACTTAGAGAGTCTCAAGTAGACACTCTCATTTTAGAGATTCTTTCTCTAGACACTCTATAATAAATGTGTCCAACTCATAATAGAGTGTGTAACAAAGTGTTCCATTGGAGATGATTTTTTAACAAAAACTCCAAAAAGTCATATGTGGCACTCTAAGTGTTAGAGATTGAGTGTCCCATTGGAGATGCTCTAAGGTCTTTGGAAGTCCTGAGTTCGATCTCCAAAGGACCTAGAATCCTTAGGTTATTGAACAAATTGTAGATGTCTTCTAGACTACAAGGATTCTATTTTAATACTATAGATAAAATGCCTAAAGTTACAACCTTTATATTTTGTGAGTGGGGAAAGTACATACCATTCCTTCCATTAGAAAATGCACTAGCTATTGCTCACACAAACAAATTAATATACCCTAGTTAAATGTATATATTATATACAAGGTTGTATCTCAACAAAAAATATTTAAAAAATATACAAGGCTACATTCATTTTTTATATAAAAAGACTTATCTTGTATTCAAATCATTTCTTTTTGGCCAATAACTTATGCACATTGTTATGTTAATATAGGAGCTTATTGGTCATCTTGGAAAATATTTACTTATACAAGAATATCATAATACGAGTTTGATAATATTTGGAATATAACATTTATAGTCTAGAAGATGGGTGAAATCTTAGGTATTTCTTTTCAATTGATTGCAAAATCTCCAAATAACATAAACAATTCTAGGACAACGTTATACCTTTCATTCATATATTTATAAAATATATTGTTAGTGAGTTTTATTATAGATGCCGATTTCAAATATAAAGATATTTTATCTATGGATTAAGAAATGCGCTTTTCTGGAACATCTCTAACGTGCTATTAGCTCGACGGACCCATGTGTTTTTCTTTTTTGTTGGGCACAGACCCACGTTTGTTGATATGCTATCCATCTACAATACCTCAATTTATTTTCATGCTCATCTACCAGACATATTGGGCTCATAAGAAAACGATTTCGTATATGATTTTTGTGAGATTGGTTCAGTTAACACATAACTTATCGTAATTTATTTGCTATTTTTTCTTGTTACTAAACAGACATAGCTAATACAACACCACTCAATTTGTTCGATTATACTTTTATTTTTTGTTAAAATCTTCAATTATATATTTTCTTTTTTTAAAGTTAAGTTATACTTATTCAAGTGTTTGAGATCAACCTTTTCAACATAAAATTTTTATTTGTTGAGTTTAGGAGCAAACCTCCTTAACAAAAAAAAAAAAAATTTAGGAGCAAACCCTAATTAAGCCACGTGCTTTGTTGGATATTTCTTTTGACCACCATAGTTGACAAGTCACCACCACAAGTCCACAACCATGTGCCATTTTTTCTTCTTATAATAATTGGACCATCTTAAATAAATTTGATTTTTTTGACTAACAAACAACAAAAATCCTAATATGTAATAATCATAATAATTAGATTCTACTCATATCCAACAGCTTGAATTGCAATCATGGATAACAATAAACAAATGTCTTTTTCTAATTAAAACGTGGTACCACATTTTCTCAAAGGAGTAACTTCAAAATTACAAGACCTCGATGTACCAAATCAAGATTCCACTAATTAACTTCCCTCACGCAAACTCACGCATATAAGGACACCCATGTGGTGTAAAGGGGCACCCAAAAAACTTCCCTCCTACCACGAAAACTCACGCATATAAGGACACCCATGTGGTGTAAAGGGGCACCCAAATGTTTTAATTATTTCCAAACTCATCCCCTCATTCTTGTTCTATTCCCGAAGCACCCCAAACTCACCTTCACCACTCTCACCACCACCATCTTCTTTCTCTTTTTCTCCCACCTTCGTCTCCGTATTCTCTCATCTCTTACTTTACTTTTCTATATGTGCCCGAAGAAACTTTTTTTTTTTGTTGAAAGTGCTAGAAGAAACTTACATCACCAACAATCCCTTTCGAGACGAAAAAAGATTTTATTTGTCTGTGATAATCTCATATTGTTTAGAGAGAGTCTGAAATCTAGATCTACGTTCTAAATCTTAGTAAGCGTCGATGTTATTTTGAGTGAGCTCGTGGAGCTTTCACCAAGGAATGAAACTTTGTACCTATGTAACCTTAGGTATGGGTGGCGAGGACAATCGATGACTTCTCAGATTTGTAGGATTATAAATAGAATTAGAGCAATGGTATTTCGTAGGGTTGGAGATTGTGATGGTCCCACATCGTTTGGGAGCGCCCAAAGCCTAGACTATAGGTGCAAACATAAGCTTAAAAGTATGGATGACTTTTGAGAAGATTTGTGGAGTCTTTGTTAGAAATAAAATGTTGTACGTATTCGACCCGGACTAGGTGTCAAAAGCAGAGATAATATCGATATCTGATGAGACATAGAGCTTTATATTGAATGTTTGCCAGCAGTAGACAAAAAAGGGAATCGAGGAAAGAAGGAAAATTAAGGGTTCAATAAATTGAGAGGGTATAACAAATAATTAGAGCATGGGTGGGTGATTTGGGGAAATAAAGAAATTTTCCGAGTATAAAGATTTGGGTGGAAACAAAAAAATGGAACTTTTTTGTTTCCTCCAAACGCTTAAACCCTTATATTTTAAGTTTCTTCTTCCTTCTTCTTCTTCATCTCCTACTTCCACCATGCACCACAAATTTCGACGATCTCCACAAATTTCGACGATCTCCACAACAAATTCCAACGACACTTTCACCATCTTCGACTACACTTTATTGTCGCATACTCCCTTTTTTTCTCTGTTTCTCTCTATATATCTTGGTTGAAGGGGCTCTTCTCCTTCGCAAGATTTAGAGGGTGAATAAAGAGAGGGGCTCCTCTCCTTCGCAAGAGTTAGTTAGGGAAGAAAGAGAGGAGGGAGAAAGAGAAAGAAAGAAAAGAGATGAAGAGAGAGATGGGAGAGAGAAAGAGAGATGAGAAATTCCAGCGAGTTTCGCCGGGCGACGACTATACCAGCGACATAAAAGGGAAGGTGTCTTTGAGAATATTTTTAGTTTTCCACCCTTCCATATTTCTTATTTCCCTAGATCACCCACCTTATAAACAGGGCCGTGCCTGAGAATTTGAGGGTCCAGTGCCAAAATTTAGTTTGGGCCTTCTGTATAATCAAAATATAAAAAAAAAATATACACAAAATAATAAACACGCTCAAAATAATTTGACCATGTAAAGATAATTGATTGTTGATTTATTTACTCAAAATGAATTTAAGAGGCATTCGAAACAAAAAAAATTTACTTGAAATTTTTCTCCTTGTATTTTTTGAAGCGAAATCATCAACTAACGATTCGTAATCAATTTTGTCAAAGAATCCACTTTCAGTGTTGAGCAAAGCTAATGAAAGAATTGTTCCACTCACAATTTTTAAGAAAAAATTAACTATTAAGAACTCTAACAGACTAATCAATTTGATAAGCAATTTAGTCGTCATGGAAATAGATGAGTTTATTTTTTCAAATGGAAAGATATGATTTGTAATAAGAAAGGAGAGAAGAAAAAACAATATTGTAATGTGTAATAATAATAAAAAATAGATCGAGAATAAAATATAATAAATAATAAAAGCCCAAAAAAAACTAGAAAGAAAAATTCTAATACCAAAAGAAACTAGAAAGTAGAGAAAGAGAAGTATACTCCTAGGTTTTACCCTAATTACTTTACCCTAATGGTTGTAAAGTGGGGCCCGTGAGTTTACCCAAATTTAATTGCTGAGCAAGGTAGAGAGAGAAAAATTGGAAGGGACCGTCAGACATGGTTGTAAAGTGGGGCAGGGTGAATTTACCCAAATTGCTTTCTGAGGGAAGGTTACCCTAATTGCTTGCCTCTTTAATTTTGACTCCCTTTTTGAGAGAATTAAATTTGACTTTCAAACTTGGGAAGGGGAATTAATTTTTTTGGGCCCACTGTGAGTGGGGGGCCCAGTGCGGCCGTCCTGCCCGCACTGGGCACCGCACGGCCCTGCTTATAAAAATAGGTTCTTAAAACAATACATCAAGTGTTTTATAGTGTAATGTAGAATGGTATCTTGCTCCAACTAGAAAACCCGATAGTAGTCATATGAACATTACTTTGTAGGAATGAATTAGTATCGAATGATCTATAAGTAGTTTATATGGTCTTTGTTAGAACAATTTCATGGTGTACCTTATGATGCAGGTAAATGCTATCTGATCCGACAATAAAAAGTCGGAATGGTGTGAGAAGGCAAAATTACATCCATGATGTAATGCTGAAGTCTTGTTTCCTCATAACGCTGTCTACGGTACGCATTAACATGAAGAGAAAATGGTGTCCCTTTAAGAAATGGGTTTATGTTCCAATTGGGTTTGTACCCCTATACATCAAACACAGCTCCATATAACAAGACACCCCACGAAAACCGTAGTTTCAACTACCATTAACATCGTCTCTCCAACTGTTTTCTCTATCTTCGACGCGCTTTCTTTCCCTCTCTCTCTCTCTCTCTAAAAAAAAAGAAAAAAAGAACTTTTATTGTCTCTCTCTCTCTAGAGTTTTCTTTCTTCATAGCTTATCATCAACGCTTTCCTCCAAAATCACGCAATCCACTACTTTTTCTTTTCCACCCCAAACAGAAAAGAAAAAAAAGATCTTCAAAGTCCAAATTAGAAAGGAATAGTTTGAAAGCAATTGGGAGGGGGAAAAAAAGGAACAATTTTTATTATTATTTCTTTTGTTTTTTCATGGGCTGCTCTGTTTCACGACCTGATCAAACCCTAATAATCCATTCTTCTATTGAAAATTCTTCAAAATCAATTTCTCCAACTTTTTCTCTCCCATCAAATCTTGTTGTTCATCATTTACCTTTGAAGAAAGGTGATACCCATCATCTTGTTTCTCTCACATCTACCACCTACGGTTCTCTCCTTCTCATCGATTCTGATAATAATAATAATAACCCTAATCTAGAAAAAGATCAGATTTCATCTCCTGATTCTGAATCCAAGATATCTACAAGATACCCATCTTCTCCTGATTCTGTAATCAATACTTGGGAATTAATGGCTGGTTTAGATGATTTTGATTATTCTGTTCCTAAAAAATCTTCATCTTTTGTATTAGATCGATCTTATTCTTCTAATTCGACAAGAAAACCTAGTTTTTATCGTGATGAATCTCTCAAGAGTAGTTTATTTGATGGAAACGTGAAGAAATTGTGTAATTCTTTTGAATCAGCAGCGAAAATATCATCATCATCATCAAGTAAAACGACAACATCATCAAATTCACCAGAGAGTTCTTCACATCTGGCGAAACCCTTGTGGAAACATTTGTCAGAAGAATCTCTTCTTGCAGATATGGATCCAAATGTCGCAACTAGCTTTAGACGAGCTGTTTCTTCTAAGCAATTAGGGTTAGGGTTTCGTCCATCAAGTAAAACGATGATGAGATCGTCTCTCTCTTCAATTTCTAGGTTTTCTCATGTTGTTGATGATAAGATTCGATTGAAAGGAACTGAAGATAGAATCGTATTGTATTTTACTAGTTTGAGAGGTATTCGAAGGACTTATGAAGATTGTTGTACTGTTCGAACAATTTTTAGGGGATTTAGGGTTTCTGTAGATGAACGTGATGTATCAATGGATTCAGCTTATAGGAAAGAAATACAGTTTGTATTAGGTGAAAAGACTGTAACTTTACCTAGGGTTTTTATTGGGGGAAAATATTATGGTGGAGCTGAAGAAATTAAACATCTTTATGAAGTGGGTGAATTGTCTAAACTTCTTGAAGGATTTCCAACTAAAGATCCAAGATTGGTTTGTGAAAGTTGTGGTGATTTGAGGTTTATTCCTTGCTTGAATTGTAATGGAAGTCGAAAAGTTTTTTCAGAAGAAGAAGAACAACAGAAGAGATGCTTGGAATGCAATGAAAATGGGTTAATTCGTTGCCCTAATTGCTGTTATTGATCAAAATTGAGGGAAGAAATTCAATGAAGAAATTTAGGTACTATCTTCAATTTCTGGTTTCAATAGCTGTTAATGATCAAAATGGGGAAGAAATTCAATGAAGAATTTAGGGTATAATCTGCAATTCTGGTTATAATTGCTGTTAGAAGTCTCTGGTTTGAATCTATATCTCTCTCTCTCTCTCTGTCTTTGAGGGTTTTTATTTATCTGTCTAAATTGTTCAAGGTTTGGGTATTTTGATACCAATCAAGATCAAGAAGATGAAAAAAAACATATGGGTATTTCTTGTTCATGATCTCTGTGAACAAACATGATAAATCAAACATTTCATAAATTTGTATTGATCTGTTATTTGATCAGTTTTTTAAAATATGGGGATGTTTTGTTTATGAATGTTTAAGATTATGGAAATGTTAAAAGAAGAAGAACATTATATTTGTTGAGTGTATAAATTGTAATTCTGTATATATTTTGGGATGTTTGTTTGGAATTACAAAATAAAATGTTACTCCTACTAGATATTATTATGCTTTTCAATGAAAGATTGTTCTCATTTTGGTTTCATTGATTTGTCAAAGCTCAAAGTATGAAAATTGTTCTTTCATCCATTGAGATGCATAATTTGTTCACTTTTTAACCAGAACATATTGTATCTTCATATTACATCTTTCCAATGTATCAATGTTGAATGTAATGATTTTAAGAGTATCTTCACGATGTATCAATGAATCTAATGATTTTTATTATCGTAGAATTATCTTACAATTGGAACTTTGAGGAATCAAGTAAAACATCATATGCCTATATAGATAGACTACCCACATCTGCCTTGTCCCTCTCAATTATTGTGCAGCAAGTAGGCGTTCTAAAGGACAGACCTTGATAGATCGACTACCCACCTATGCCTAGTCCATCTAAATTATTGTGCAGCAACTAGGCGTTCTTAAACGAAAGAGTGGTCTCTCAGAATAGGTCGATTGTCATTCACAACCACGAATTCTACACTCAATTGCATTACTCAACATCTCGATGAACAAGTTGATTTCACCACATTTGTGATGTTTTTACATTTGGGTGGGTTGTGACTTGTGAGTGGAAGATAAACATGGACGATGGGTGTGATTTGGGGTAAAAAATGTACACTTTTTTTTCAAGACGAAGGAAAGAAATAAGGTAATTAGAAAGCACCTAAAGAGATGCAACAATTAGATTATGTTCGTCTACGTATAGATGTTATTACTCCTCAAAAGAGGTATCGTTATCCTTAAAGTACTTGTATAATTATTGTAAGTTTGTTTAGTTAGTAATTTTGGACATACTCCAGAGTCAAGAGTATCCAACATATATAGGTTCTTTAGACCCATTAGTAGGTACCTCTCTCTGTAGAAGGCAAAATCTTCCTCCAAAATAAGTTTATTGGGTTTGGTTGTTTCCAACGCCTTCTATTTAATACCTCCTCGATCATTACCTGCAATTTAGTAGTTTCTAGGTTTGGAGTTCCCCAGGCTCCTCTCATATTGACTATTCTGTAGGAATGCATTTATTTCTCACATTTGGTCAGAATAGGTTAAATACATGAAGTCGTGGGCCCATTCAGGCATTTCTTATCAGACGAAATACTAGCATTTTCCTAATAACTTTCAATCTTGCATTGCTTTTTTGTTGCATATCCTTTACACTTTCAAAAGAAAAGAAGAAAACGAAAAAGCCGAAGAGGCTTTTGTAGCTTAAATATACTCTTTTTCGGAATTACATATATAAAGATCAAAAAGAAATGTATGTTCAATTTTGTGATTAGTTTTTACAACATTCTTTTGCTTCAAGCATTATTTCTTCTCTCTTATATCCACCACTATTGACTAAGGGGAACACATTCGAGCTCAAGTTGTAGGACACCTCTTTCGACATTCTGCAACTTGAGCATGATTTCTTGCTTTACTTTTCCATCAACCAGGTTGATTATACTGTCTTTTACCAGGGTATTGTCTTTGGTCGACGTCCACTTTCCAAGTTGCATTGATTCCGCAGTCGTAGAGTTTTCGTAAGCTTTCGCAGCTGAGACTAAAGGTTGGATGTCGATTTCGGCCTCTCCCATGTGATCATCTGCTTTGAACTTGTCTTTGTCGTATACTTGCTACAAAGAAAGATCCAATCAAAAGATTGTTAACTTCTTGTGGATTCTCCAAATAGAGGATCTTAATTGAACTAATTCCTAAGACCCACAAAAACATTATATTTAGTGTTGTCATTGTTATCAAATGGCATATAGTTTTTTTTTTCCGAAATAAATGTCTGACTTACCAACTTTAGAGGTGGAATTGGATCTGGAATTGATAGCATTAGTCGTTCATTCCAAACCGGATTTAGACTGCTCTTTATCACACGTGTCTTCAATGACTGCAAAAGAATTTATCAACAACTTTTATCAATCCAAAATAAAAATTATGAACTCGAGCTTAACAAAAATCTTGATACTCTTAGAAAACCAAAATGTTAATACGAAAATGGGCACTTCTCCCATATTTTAACATATTTCTTCTCCTATGTGTCGTGCACTCGTGCTCCTCTTCTAAACCGAAAAAAAAACACCCCTCTGTTTTATCTCACCACCTCGTCTTTCACCTCCACATCCTCTCAAAGAGGACACGACAAAGTAACGAATATAAAAACAAAAATAAGGAGTAACAAAGGATACAGAAGACAGCCTTCTGTAGAAGAGCATAATATGCTTGGAGTTCTGTCGTAAAAAGACTTGAGGTGTTATAGTTCAGTTCACAAGGATAATAATCAAAATGTGTTAAGGAAAGAAACTTACTTGCTGACCTAGTGTTAGGATGACATAAGGATCACTTGTCATCATATCCCGTACAGCTAGGTTAGTGCCTTTTACAATGTTGACCTTTATCAGTCCGACGAATTCAACCATACCAGGCTATAAACAGTAAATATGATGAAAATGGTTAGGCAATACAAATATACCACATCTTTGTAATGGTGAGGTGATACCATGATAGTCAATATATATATATATTATATATATATAATACAGGACAAGCCGTACCGAGGTGTTGTTATTGTTACTGCTACTGGTTGAGTTGGTTTTCTTTGAACTCTTGCTCTCGTGCTCCTTTCTTCTCCAGCTGTTACGAAATGCTTGCCCTAAGCCGTGAATACGACTTGTACCCTGCTTGTCATACTGTTTCTTTTCGTGGTTAGGGCCTGATTGGCTATGCTTAGTCGATGTTGTGGGTGGAAGGACCAAGGCTGTCTGTAGACTTGGGTCTAGATACTGTTGCATCTCATATTTTCTCCTGAGTAGTTAAAACAATTTTACTGATTCAAAATGACAGATTCTCGCATGTATATCAGAATGAGAGAGATATTAATATTACCTAATGAAGTCGGAACGTTCCTCTATAGAAGAATCTGGTTTTGGTTTTTTGACATTCTCTGGAAGCAATGCTTCATATTTCAAGTTTGCTGCAGAATTTCCACCCAGATCAATCAAAGCATCAACTTGTTCATCTGTCCATTCATCTAGCTTTACCGATAGAACCTGAGTCACAAATAATGCACCAAAATCATTGTCTGTTACGAAACGTTTCATAACAACATATTTGCGAAAAAATCCTACTACATAATAACATATCCTACAGCTTATGTTTTCCTGATTTGGATTGAAATTGGTACATCAAAGAGGTGATCATGTTTTTTGATATTTTAAACAAGTTCAGTGGTTCAGATTTTATACCTTTGTTATATGCACTCCAAGGCTTCTATGAACGCCAGAGCACTTTATACAAATAAATACTCCAAGACTTAATGACCTGATTCCACCGATTGGTTTATTTAGAAAGAGAACACACTTGTATAAGTGAAAAGCAACGACTGTAAAAGAAAAGTTAAGAAATTCAAGTGAAATTGTGAAAGAACTCATGTAAATTGTGTTTTAAGGACATTATAGGAGTAAAGTGACTCGTTCAAATCACGAGTGATGTATTTTGAATTACAAAGAAACGTTAATGTAAGATGTGACTGAAGTGCTTGATTCAATGAAGTCGTCTTTGGTTCTTCGGAGATGGTTGAAAATTCCAAGTGGAAGTAATTTAGAATTCAGGATCATATAACAGACCCTTCCTTATTTATAGATTAGAATCCAGCATCAAACAAGAGTTGAAGATCGAGATAAAATCAAAACTTGAAGTGATTAACATAAAACGTTTACTTATGCGAAAAGGTAAGTATTTGATCGACTGCTACCAGCATAAACTGGACAAAAGTTCATAATTGACCATTAAATATTAGAAACTTACACCCATTTGGGGTCTGGGGATCCACAATCTGCACAATATGCGTTGCTTGGATTACCCAACAGATCTTCTAGCCTTCCAAGAGGTCCTGGTTAATATAAAATTTATGTTAGAAGGTGGGTATCAGGTAATATAGTTCATATTGTTCAAAATTAGGGCCTTAAATGTGAAGCCAAAGTTTATCTCATATATTCTCCTAACATGATCAGATAAAAGAGAAAATATAAAGAAAAAATACGGGTAGAGAACTCATTACTTCCGAAATGTCGTAACTGTAGTCTGTACACATATACAAATCTTTTAAGTTATAAGCGCACATAATGTTCGAGAGTGACTGATTTAAAACGACTTAAGCCAGATTATCATGCTATTACTTTCCGTAAAAGGCACATATTGTTCTCACTTGATTTTTTTTTATATAAGCTATGAGTTGGAAAGTCTGAGAGACTGAGATGGTATATTTATTTGCTTTTTTGCATATTTTGCTCTAGTTTTCTTTTCGAAAACAAAATTTTACATTTTTACGTAAAAATTCTGATCTTGGTAGTGATTATGTTATGGAGTTGGTGACTGACACATTGGTGGTTTTGATTTTCTCTAGCGGTGCTGACGATGATGGTGGACTAAAAAAAATTGAAACTCCATTTATGGGTCTCAAAGAAAATTTGAAGCTCAACTAGCAAACCTTATAGAGAAAAAGAATCCATTAAAAGTACTTTAGGTTGTGTTTTAAAGTATATAAAAGTGAACCAAACATGGGAAATGGGGAAAACAAAATTAAGAAAACTAACATCTTTCTCCATCCCGAACCAAATGGTGAAAAATGAAAAATTCTTCCCAAGAACCATCTTTCCCTTTAAAAATGTAAGTACACACCATATACCTGGAGCAAGGGTGTGCTCTTTCTTCTCATTCCAACTTTGCGATTCTAAGTGCTCCAGACTCCAATCTACCCCCTCTGTTTCGAAATACATGGAAAACCCAAGATATAAGAAACAAATATAAGTACTACTAAATCTTCAAAAGTTCAAAGTAATCACTCGGCATCATCCTCAAACACTTGATTTCCTACTCATTTAAAAGATGGACAAAAGGAACAAAATCGAGAACTTTATGTACTGTATTACTTTCTAAAAGGAACCATTATTTTTGTTAACCTAAAAAGAACCATATTAACTTGAACAACATTACAAAGAAACTACGCATCCTTCTACCATGTGCCTTGTGCCTTTCCCACACATGATAAATTTGTATTTACAAGTAAACTTTTAGCGTTCCAACACATATTTTTACCGATTTCAAGTTTCAGTATTTAAAATAGAAAAAATTCATGTCTTACGAATACATGTTCGAAACTACAAAGAAGAAGACACAAATGGAGCATAGATCAACAAATCCCATCATTTTTGTCATCTTTATAATAAGTGTTCAATAATCTGTTAGCTTCGTAAAAGTTACACTAATTGTTTCCCAACCCTAAAAACGAAAACAAAAGTTCCAAATGATGAAACAGATTAAACAATAGAGAGAGGGAGAGAGAGAGAGAACCTGGGGCACTATCAAGATCGATAGGATCTTCGTTGGTAATCATTTAAAATTCTCTCAATTTCGCCCTGATCATGAAATTTTCTCTACTTTAATCTGAGAATTAGCAGCAGCTTAACTCCTGAAAATTACAAAACCACCAATTAAACTCGTAAATTCAAGGACATCAAAAAGTAGGAAATAACACAAAATCAAAAGATAGAAAATGCACCTTGAGAAAAAAAAAATCCCTTAATTGCAAGACGAGAAAATCAGAGATGAATTGAATGGGTAAACAGAATTTGAATCAGATGGTTCAGATTTCAGAATTTGGTCTCTATACTTTTCTATTGTGTAGTTTGTATGGAAGACCCAAAAACAAAAAAAATGGATTTTCGAGCAGAAGTCAGAGGCGCAGCAGATTCGGAGAGAATGAGAAAACAAGGATTATTTTTCATTTTACTATTCTTGTAAATTTTGATCTTGTGCTTCACTTTGGTTAATCACAAACTAACTTCACACCTTATTTTCATGCCACGTTGATATACCATTTGATAGATCATTTGTTTTTTTTTTAAAAAAAGAGATTAACTACAATCTACTGAACACGTTACAATGACATTGATACATAGGCTCTAAGACAACGGTTCTGGGCTTCTAAAATAATGTCCTGAGAACCTTACGTTTTGCGTGGGAACATCTTAGATCTCTTTTTATTCGCTTCATGTTGGTCGTTGGTGAAGAATCGTCGACAATTGTTATCGTCGTCGACCCTTCATTAAAAAAAGTTCTTCATTTTTTCCCATCACCGTCTCCAACTACCAACACCATTCCTCTCTTTCTGCAGACCATAGAGGACGGGAAGGAAGGAGAGAGAGAGAAAGATAACCAAATAGGAAAATAGTGGTGATTGTGGTGGTAGGAGATAAAGAAGAAAAGAGATCTCCTTTTGTATCGTTTGGTAACCCTTCACCATGGACCGATGCGAAGAGAGGAAGAAAGGGTCGAGGCATTCAAAACTTTTTCATTCAAAATCTTGAATCTTTAGAGATTACTTTGGAACCCAAAACTGTGAGTGCTTGAGTATCTAGGTGACTAGGTGGTGTTGAAATATCTTTCTATATATTAAGATATCCCATATAATAGATATTAGGAAATATCAAATATTAGAAACTAGTAAGATTTAGGAACTAGTAAATATATTAGTATAAACTATTAAGAAACTAGTAAAATATTAGAAACTAGTAAAGTTAGAAACTAGTAGTATTGTAACTCTATAAATAGAGTCTTATATTTCTTTTGTAATCATCAAGGAATAAAACAATTTCTTTGATCAATTTCAACTTGGTACCAGAGCCAAAAGTCTTAAATTTGTGTTTGGGAATTTATATTGATTGAAAGAGAAGAGCCTTTCATCTTCATCTTGTTTTTTGGTATAGCTAAAGTGAAGGGCAACTGATGCTTCCGCAATAATGACTCTCAATAAGGCAAATTCAAATTTTGCTAAAGTTGTTGGTCAATCTGACAAAATTACTTATAAGTGTACACACTGCAACAAAATTGGTCATACCAAAAGTCATTGTTATGAACTATTAGGCTATCCAGAATGGTGGGATCATAATCGAAAGAAAAACTCTAAGAAGACCCTTGTAGATCCAACTGTTAAGCAAGCTTCATCGACAATAGCCACTACAGGTAATGTAGGCAAGACTTTAAATATGTCTACACAATTTTCGAATAGTACTTGGATAATTGATTCTGGTGCTACAGATCATATGACTTTTGATTCTAGACAGGTCTCAACCATAAACGAATCTTCACATAAATATGTCTCTACTGCCAATGGCACCTCAGCCCCTGTTGTAGGGGAAGGACCTATAACTCTAACGAACACATTGAACTTAGACTCTGTTTTGGTTGTCCCATCTTTAGATCATAATTTATTATCAGTGTCTCAAATAACCACCACTCTATTTTGTGTTGTCATCTTTTGGCCTGAATTTTGTGTCTTTAAGGACATCCGGACAAGGCAAACAATTGGTTATGGTGTTAGGCGAGGAAAGTTGTATTACTTAGATTTAGTATCTGAAAGCTCTAATAAATTGCGTCAGGCATTAGTAGTGAACAATTCTGAAATAAAAAATAAAGATGAAATATGGTTATGGCATCGCCGTCTGGGGCATGCCTCCTTTGGTTACCTTAAGAAGTTATTTCCATCGCTATTTATTAAATGCGATGTTTCAAGTTTTCAATGTGATGTTTGTGCACTTGCAAAAAGTCATCGTGCATCGTTTCCGTTAAATTTAAATAAAAGTCCAACTCCTTTTATGATCTTACATTCCGATGTCTGGGGTCCATCTAAGGTTCCTACTTTGGGTGGGGCTCGGTGGTTTGTTACCTTTATTGATGATTGTACTAGGATGACTTGGGTGTGTTTGATGAAATCTAAAAGTGAGGTAAAGTTATTGTTTCAGAAGGTTCATAAACAGTTTAGTACTCAGTACAACACAAATGTTCAGATACTTCGTAGTGACAACGGAGGAGAGTATATGGATTATGAACTTCAAACTTATTTGGTTTCTCATGGTATTGTTCATCAAACTACTTGCCCAAATACCCCTCAACAAAATGGGGTCGCTGAAAGAAAGAATCGTCACTTGTTAGAAGTTATCAGGGCTATGTTGATCGAAGCACATATGCCATTATCTTATTGGGGAGAAGCACTTCTTGCTGCAACCTATTTAATTAATAGAGTACCATCTAGTACTATTGATTTTAAGACTCCTTTTCAAGCTCTATCGGATGCTACAACTTCTCCGACAGTTTCAAATTTACCTCCCCGTGTCTTTGGGTGTGTAGCATTTGTTCATCTTCATGAGCACCAACGTACAAAATTAACTCCAAGGGCATTAAGATGTGTATTTGTAGGGTACGGTGCAAATCAGAAAGGGTACAGATGTTATCATCCTCCAACTAAACGAATGTTTGTTACATCGGATGTTATCTTTCATGAAGATTCTAAGTATTTTTCACCTGAGTCTGAACTTCAGGGGGAGAAAACTAAGCAGGAAGTTCTGACTCTTGATTATGAAGAAACGGATAATCATGTAGAAGAGAACAAAATTGGGTCTAATATTGAAGTAAATTTGATTCCTGAAGAAATAAGTAGAGCTGAAATTGAAATTCCAGAATTACCAACACCTGAATCGGTAATGGAAGAAAGTGTTAGTGAAATCGTTGAACAAATTGTGGATTCACCTCCAACTGAAGCCGTTCAACCAAGGGTTAGTAATACACCAAACCAATCAGTTGTCGAGGATGTTCCTGAAGCACCTTCCGAACCACCTAGGAAAATATTACCGTCGCGTGAAACCAGAGGTATTCCTAAACCGACATATGAACCTGAGCTGACTAGTAGAGTCAAATATCCTATGAGTCAGTATGTGTCAGATCATCGGTTGTCAGAATCAAATAAGTCGTTTGTAAATCAATTATCTACTGTATATATTCCTAACAATGTACAGGAAGCCTTATCTGATTCAAAATGGAAAGCAGCTATGAATGAGGAGATGAAATCCTTACAAAAGAATGACACTTGGGAGCTAGTTGATCGTCCAGAAGATAAAAATCCAGTGGGATGTCGGTGGATTTATTCAGTGAAGTATAAAGCAGATGGTACAATTGAACGTTACAAAGCGAGACTAGTGGCAAAAGGCTACACTCAAACTTATGGAGTCGATTACACAGAGACATTCGCTCCAGTTGCAAAAATCAACACTATTCGCGTCTTGTTATCGTTAGCAGCAAATTTAGATTGGCCACTACAACAATTTGATGTAAAGAATGCTTTTTTGCATGGGGAACTATTAGAAGAAGTCTATATGGACCTTCCACCGGGATGCAAGATACCACAAATACATAGCCAGAAGGTATGTAGATTGAAAAAGTCATTGTATGGATTAAAACAATCACCAAGAGCGTGGTTTGGAAGGTTTACAAAGGCTATGAAGGAATTCGGTTATCACCAAAGCAATTCTGACCATACCTTATTTACAAAAAGGCAGAAAGGAAAACTCACAGCACTTATTGTATATGTTGATGACATGGTGGTTACTGGGGATGATCCTGAAGAACGAAAGGCTTTACAGAATTACTTATCTAAAGAGTTTGAGATGAAAGACCTTGGTCCATTGAAATACTTTCTTGGAATTGAAGTATCTCGATCTAGTAATGGAATTTTCTTATCCCAAAGAAAGTATACTTTAGATTTGTTACATGAGGTGGGTATGTCAGCGTGTGAGCCGATTGATACACCTGTCGAAGAAGGATTAAAGTTGTCAGTGGAGCCTAATCAGATACCGGTTGATAAAGGAAGATATCAACGACTGGTTGGAAGGTTGATGTACTTGGCGCACACGAGACCAGATCTTGCATATGCGTTAAGTATTGTTAGTCAATTTATGCACAATCCCGGTGAAAAACACATGAATGCTGTTTTACGCATTTTGAGATATTTGAAGGCGGCTCCTGGAAAAGGTATTTTGTTTACTAAAAATTCGAGTTGTCGAACTATTGATGTATATACTGATGCAGATTGGGCCGGTGAAGTAAATGGTAGGCGATCAACTGCAGGATATTTTACCTTTGTTGGTGGAAATCTTGTTACATGGAGAAGTAAAAAACAGAATGTTGTTGCACGTTCAAGTGCAGAGTCTGAATTTAGAGGAATGGCTGATGGCATATGTGAAGCGTTATGGTTAAGACTCCTGTTGGATGATTTAGGATATCCTTCTGAAAGACCAACTCAATTATATTGTGACAATAAAGCAGCATGTGATATTGCTCACAATCCAGTCCAGCACGACCGCACAAAGCATGTTGAGGTGGATCGATGTTTTATTAAAGAAAAGTTGGAAGACAACATTGTAGAGTTACCAAAGGTCCGATCTGAAGATCAGTTGGCTGATGTTCTTACCAAAGCAGTTTCAAGTCGAATATTTTCGAAAATGGTAGACAAGTTGGGCATGTGCGATATCTATGCACCAACTTGAGGGGGAGTGTTGAAATATCTTTCTATATATTAAGATATCCCATATAATAGATATTAGGAAATATCAAATATTAGAAACTAGTAAGATTTAGGAACTAGTAAATATATTAGTATAAACTATTAAGAAACTAGTAAAATATTAGAAACTAGTAAAGTTAGAAACTAGTAGTATTGTAACTCTATAAATAGAGTCTTATATTTCTTTTGTAATCATCAAGGAATAAAACAATTTCTTTGATCAATTTCAACTGGTGGTCCTCAAGCCTGAATTCATGGGCGCCTGAGCACAAACAGCTAAAGAGGTCGTTTTAGCCCCAATTTAATCGAAGTCTTCGTATTTTAGATTTTATACGTCTTACAAAATAATATATTCTAAATAGATTTTTAACATAATTTAAGTTATAGCTTAGCGACTAAGGATTTATACCATACGGAGGAAGTCCAATGTACAAATCCTATCTTAATCACTGTTAAGACATTTGTTTATTCATGCATTATAATAAGGTCCCAATTTTTCATTATGCTTGGAACTTTCCAAATAGTTGGACTGGCCACAGATCGGTTACCTGTTAACTGTTAAGTTTTGTGGTCATTTCACTCAAAAAGTTTTGAGTGAGGTAGACAATGTCTGGTTTCTAAATCTTTTGCAGGTGGACTAACATAATATAATACTGTATAAATTGTAGTCATGCAATACTGCCCAAACGAATGAGAAACTGAATAACTCTGATGCATCGTGAAGTATGGGAAACTTTCAAATCTACAATGTGATATAACCAATAAATTTATAAATATAAATAATATTATATGTGGTTACTTACCATACTGTATCATTTAATTATTTATTTATTGATATGGTTATACGTCGTGGTCGTCACGAACACGTTGCACATCTTTCCTAGCCTGTACACAAGGAAATTATATACGCACTCACTACAAGTATAAAATTGCGCATTCCTCACTTCATATGATCTTGACTCTGGCATAACCAAGTTGGTGCGGGTAACAATTTTTGTAGGTGTGTATATAAAACTTCCCCTCCAGATAAAACGTTGGAGAAATTTTAAATGCACTCACCATTTTTTGTTATATACACTCACATGTAAGTAATTTTTGTCGAAGTCAAAGGAGATGTGAGTGTGGCAGGTAGAAATTGTAAGTGTATATAACATTTCTCAAAAAGTTATCCACCGCGACGGGTGCTTTCCAGTGACTGAGAATTGCTAGGGCGCTCTCGAAAGTGCTCAGTCAATCACTACAAGCATGCCCAAGTAGGAGTTGAGTTTAGCAATTTAGGGAGTTGTGCCTAGAGAGTTTCAATAGACTCTAGAGGTGTTAAAAGAGGTGTCCATGTAATTTTCCGAGTAGGAGTGTAATTTTCGAAATGTAAAAATGGTGTTGTTGTCGTGATAGTTGAAAAAGAAAGAGAAAGATCACTTCACATAGGAGACCCGTAGGAAGAGAAAATAGAAAGAGACCACCACTTTTTAATACTTGGACACCCACTCTGGAATTGGATGGTTCCAGGTTCGATTCACGATGGAATAAGAAAAAACCACCACCCTAGAGATACGAATAAAGTAAAAGTTTGAATGAATGGGTTTTAAGTTTTATATGATACGACCTTGAGGGGCTTTACTTAACTTTAAGGCACCAAAATGTGTTTATACAGTTATAGGATATCCATTCAACTCGTCGAGGGGTTAACATTTAGTGGAAACTTTTGGTATCGAGAAGTTAGGGCAAAGCCAGTGTCCTGAATTTTGGGAGCTCCGGGGCTTTGTCTCAATTCCAACGTGGGGGCTCCCAAATCCAAAAAATGTGCATGTGTGGTGTACGCGTGTGAGATTTGTGTTTTAATTTTCACCCATTACATTATTATAATTAAAATCATTAAAATTTAATAAATAATTAAAATTCATACATAATTAAAAGGATCTAATTAGAATAACTAAAATGCACCCCCATCCTCCTTTTTCCAATTTGAGATCAATATCCTATGAAGAGCAAGGTGTTCGGGAGTCATGTTCGAAGTATCTTTGCCCACCAAGTCTATCCCCATTTGCATCACTTTAGCGTTTAATTTTTTTTTTCTTCCATGACTTTTTCTTTCATTTCTAATTGTTTGTTTTGAAGTAGTCGACTTTCTTTTTCCGAATTAATGGCGTCATTGAGAAGTTTATCTCTACTCTCCTGATTCGCATTTCTCTCTTTCCAAAACTCAATCGTTGTAGAAGTTTCAGTACTTCTGGATTTATCTCTAGCCTCCTTGCTTGCTTTTTTTCCAAGTGGTCTTTGTTGGATTGTGGAGGGAGATCCTTCGTCTTGGTCCAAAGAAGTTTTTCTTTTGTTTGACGAAGCTTGAGATAAGTTTGATGACCATTTGGGATGGTCTTTCAAAATTTTATAACAATGTTCGAACTTAAAATCTTTGTTCCCATTGTTTTGTTTAAACAATAGTTTTGCGGAGTTTAACTGCAAAAATAAAAATTTTAATTTCAAATTTGTGTAAAAAAAAATCTTAATGTTGTCAAAATGTAATAATAGTAATTACCTGATCATCATCATTTTCTCCGCTTTTTGGGTTCCTTTGCAACAATGACAAATACCCACAAAACTTCGCGCATTGCTTGTTAATTTCGCTCCAACGACATTTAAGACCCTTTGCTACACGATTTTGATTTGTACGCTCGTTGAAGTGTTCGGTAATCTTGTTCCAAAAAGTACCCGCTTTTTGATCATTGCCAATAATCGCATCAGTGGCAATATGTAAATAAGCACTAATGAGCACACTATCATCTACTTGAGTATAACGCTTTACCGACGACGTTGGCGTTTCATTACAATCAAAATTTTCTTCGACCACATCATTCGATAAATTAACTTCATCATAATTGAAATCGGAGTTTAACATTTCTACATAGCCAAAATTATTGAAATCGGGATTTGGACCATCCATTAAAGAAATTGAGAGAGAAAGATGAAAAATTGGAGTTTAACTTGGAAGAAATTAAGGGGGGGGTAGTGGTTCAGGACATTGGAGGACACTCAGAGACAAAATGTTCCAGAGACATTTCAAGACATTTCGGGACATTTGTCCGTAGACAAAATGTCTTTATGGACATTTCAGGACATTTGATTCATAGACAAAATGTCTCAGAGACATTTCAAGACATTTGGTTCATGGACAAAATGTCCTGGGGACATTTCAACATATTGAATCCATGGACAAAATGTGTAGTGGATATTATTATTATTATTTATTATTATTATTATTATTATTATTATTATTATTATTATCTCATCATTGGAGGATAATTGATAGACATTTATTATTTCAATATTATCATTATTGTCAAACCATATGAAATAATATATTTGTACTCATGTTTCAATAATATATTTTTCGACTTTTGTGGACATCTGTGGATATCTGAGGACATTGATGGCAGTTGGTAGACATTTATTATTTTAATGTAATCATTATTGCCTAACCATACGAAATAAATTTGCCCTACTACTTTGAAAATAAATTTTTCGACTTTCGTAGACATCCGTGAATATCTGTGGACATTGATAGATATTTAGTTGATATTTATTATTTTTAATATTATTACTGTCTTACCATATGAAATAAAAAAAATTAATTAATATTTCCAAATATATATTTTTCGACTTTCGTAGACATCTGTAGATATCAGTGGACATTGATGGACAATTGGTAAATATTTATTATTTAATATAGTTAAATATTAATATAATAATATAATATACTATAATATAATATAATATAATATAATATAATATAATATAATATAATATAATAATATAATATAATATAATATAATATAATATAATATAATATAATGTAATATAATATAATGTAATATAATATAATATAATATAATGTAATATAATATAATATAATATAATATAATATAATATAATATAATATAATATAATATAATATAATGTAATATAATATAATATAATATAATATAATATAATATAATATAATATAATATAATATAATGTAATAATAATACAATAATATAGTAATATAATAATAAGATAATATTATAATAATATGATTTGATAATAATAATTATTTTTATTACCTTCCTTACTCAAATATATAATAATAATAATAATATAATAATAATAATAATAATAATAATAATAATAATAATAATAATAATAATAGTAATAATAATAATAATACAATAATGTAGTAATATAATAATAAGATAATATTATTATAATATGATTTGGTAATAATAATTATTTTTATTATCTTCCTTACTCAAATGTCCCCAAGTGTCTTCCATATTTTGAGAGACATTTTCTCTCCAAAAGCTCTCCAAATTTACACTAAAATGTCTCCAAATGTCCCCAAAAACAATTTGTCTTGAAATGTCCCTAATTTCGTGTCCCGAACGAATAACACAGACATTTGGAGACATTTGAAATGTCTCCAACCAATAACACGGACATTTGGGGACATTTGGAGACATTTGAAATGTCCCCAACCAATAACACGGACATTTGGGGACATTTCAAATGTCCCCAACCAATAACACGGACATTGGGGGACATGAAAATGTCCCCCAATGTCCCCAACCACTACCCCCCCCCTAAGAGAGAAAGATGAAAAAATGAGAGAGAAAGAAGAAAAAAATGAGAGAGGTGAGATTTAATATTGGGGTGGATCCCCTTTAATAGGGGATCCACCCCAACACAGCCGTTGGGGATTCCCAATGGTAAAGTTTTGGGGCTGGGAGCCCCCCAGCCCGGGCTCCCAGCCCCACCGGGAGCCCAGCCCCGGGGCTCCCGGGTTGGGCAGCCAACGGGCTAGGCTGGGGCTCCCAAAATTCAAATTGGGAGCCCCAGCTCATGCACGTTGGCTTTTCCTTTAGGAGATTAAAGTTCTTTCAAGACAACCATCATTCTAAATTTCAATGTTAACCTTTCACGGTCATGCATCACCCTTAGTAACCACCGGAGTTGGTGGTCCTTGTCTATCGGTATGCCTAGGCTGCGAAATACGAGCTTGATACATCACTTTGTGGACAGTTCCGATCCAGTGTCACGCGTTATCTATTTGAACTCCAATTATAAAACCACAAAATGTCAACTAAGTGGTGGAGCCGTGGAGAAGTTAAAAGGTTTGGTAGCTCCATTTGCAAATGATCATTTGGTCCAGTTCTTTGAATTATCTCTCCTCAATTTCTGAGCTCGATATAAATAATTTAATTCCCAAAATTTGTCTCATATAATTATAGGCACTAATTAAGTATGGTAGTCTGAATAGACTTTAAACTTTAGCAAGACCTTTAAGAGTTCAAGTGTCAACAATTACAACCACATTTCTATTCATCTAGCTTTCTGTTGTATTTCTGTATTGCGAGAAATCCTGATTTTGTTGTCTCTTTAAAATCAATCTAGGTTTTCGATAGTTGTATAGTTGGTATTTGCTATAAAAATGAGCCAAAATGAGTGAATGGCCCAAAAAGTGGAGTACTTTTACGGGTAAGGGCCACACCAAAATAAAAATAAGGTGCAGGTCCAACTCATTAATAAGTGGGCTTCCCAATAAAAAAGTACAAAAGAGAATGTGCCATTTATTATGAAGTACCCCTAATACCCTTCTTTCTCTTTCTAAATTAAAAGTTTCCTCATCTTTCTCTCTTAGAAAATTTCTGAAGCTTTTTTTTTTCTCTCTCTAAAATAGTTATCTGCTTCTCACTTTCTCCCTCTCTCTTCGATCTCTTTCTTTCCTACAAATTTCAACCTCCCAGTTTAATTTTTTTCTCTCACACAATATAAATAAAGAAGTCTACTCCAGATTCATTTAGGCTTGGAAGTATGGTGAAGAGTCAGATTGTTTTTTTTATTTTTGGTTTACAAGGAAGAACCGGATAGTTGGGTTCAGGAAGCAACAAATCTGGATTTTTTATTTAACAGAGATTCATGGCTTTTGGAGAAATTTATATCTGGGTTTACAAGGAAGAACTAGATTGTTGGGTTCAGGAAGCAACAAATCTGGAATTTTTTTTGGGTTAATTCCGTTTTGGCCCCCAATTGTTGACCAACTCACCGTTTTGGCCCCCAATTGTGTCCGGCAGTTCGTTTTGGCCCCAAAAAATTCCTAAATGGCCCCAAATTTTTTCAACCTCCCAATTCTACCCCCATGGCATTTCTGTAATTATTTTTTTTTCCTTTTCTTTGTCCACCTCATCTAACAATTGACACATCACTCTGTCCACCTCACCCTTCTTCTCCGGCGAAAGGTTGCCGGCCGGAATAAAAAATTCCGGCCGGCCACCTTTACCAAAATAATTTTTTTTTATTTCTCTCTCTTCTTCATCTCCTTCTTTCTCTCTCTTCTTCATCTCCTTCTTTCTCTCTCTTCTTCATCTCTTTCTTTCTCTCTTCTTCTTTCTTTACCTCTCTCTCTCTAACCCCTCTCTTTCTCTTTCTCTAACCCCTCTCTTTCTCTTTCTCTAACCCCTCTCTTTCTCTTTCTCTAACCCCTCTCTCTCTCTATCTTTAAAACTCCGGCGAAGGGGAAACCAGACCTTGAAGGTCTGGTTGGAAACCAGACCTTCAAGGTCTGGTGCGAAACCAGATCCGGTCTGGTTTCAAACCAGACCGAGATCTGGTTTCTACAACCAGATCCCGGTCTGGTTTGAAACCAGATCGGAATCTGGTTTCAACTAACCAGAACGAAATCTGGTTAGTTGAAACCAGATTCCGATCTGGTTTCAAACCAGACCGGGATCTGGTTGTAGAAACCAGATCTCGGTCTGGTTTGAAACCAGACCGGATCTGGTTTCGCACCAGACCTTGAAGGTCTGGTTTCCAACCAGACCTTCAAGGTCTGGTTTCCCCTTCGCCGGAGTTTTAAAGATAGAGAGAGAGAGGGGTTAGAGAAAGAGAAAGAGAGGGGTTAGAGAAAGAGAAAGAGAGGGGTTAGAGAGAGAGAGGTAAAGAAAGAAGAAGAGAGAAAGAAAGAGATGAAGAAGAGAGAGAAAGAAGGAGATGAAGAAGAGAGAGAAAGAAGGAGATGAAGAAGAGAGAGAAATAAAAAAAAAAAAAAAATTATTTTGGTAAAGGTGGCCGGCCGGAATTTTTTATTCCGGCCGGCAACCTTTCGCCGGAGAAGAAGGGTGAGGTGGACAGAGTGATGTGTCAATTGTTAGATGAGGTGGACAAAGAAAAGGAAAAAAAAAATAATTACAGAAATGCCATGGGGGTAGAATTGGGAGGTTGAAAAAATTTGGAGCCATTTAGGAATTTTTTGGGGCCAAAACGAACTGCCGGACACAATTGGGGGCCAAAACGGTGAGTTGGTCAACAATTGGGGGCCAAAACGGAATTAACCCATTTTTTTTTTACAGAGATTAATGGCTTTTGGAGAAATCAGATCTGAAGTTATCCTTAACTTGATCTGCTTTTACTGTTTTCGAGGAATTTCATTACCAAGTTTTCGAGGAAATGTAATGTACATTCCTCAGTTCCCAGTACATTTTATCGTTCCCAATCAGTTCCCACGTTTCCTTGTTATGTGGAAGTTTACTGTACATGTTTTAGTTTCTTTCGTCTTATATTTCTATCATTTTTCTTATTTTGTGATGTTGCAACATGAAAATTTCCTTCGAATATTGTTGAATGAAAAATCTAGTACGAAAGATTGTTGAATGAAAAATCTAGTACGAAAATCGGAAGTATCTAATACTTTTATAGAGAAAAAAATATCTTGATCTGTTCTACAGAAGGAAAGTTTAGAAAGAGAACATATAAAAGTCTTTGGTGGCGTCTAAATTTGATACATTATAATAACCAGATTTACGTGCGTTTTTAGATTTTTGTTTACCGAAAATTCATTAAAAAATCTTTATAAAAATCTTCCAACATATAAGGCAAGAATGTTGGATAGAAGGAAAGTAGTTAAGATTAGAGAGAGAAGATATGCTTAAAAAAGAAAAATATGGAAAGAGAAAAATCTGGAGAGGAAATATGAAAAAGGAATCAAATTTTAGATAGAGCTAAAATAGGAAAAATCCGGAGAGAAATTTCAAATTAGAAAAGAAAGAATAATATTTGAGAGAAGAAACGTATACCACATTCTATTATATACTGTACATAACATAATGTACAATACGTAAAACATTTCCAGGTATATAAGAAAATTCCCAGTACAAAAAGTGTCTAGTACACAACCAAGTGACTGGTACATAAAACAATTCCGGGTACACAAGAAAATTCCCAGTACAAAAGTGTCTCGTACATAACTAAATGGCTAGTACATAGAATAATTCCCGGTACACAAGAAAATTCCCAGTACAAAAGTGTCTAGTACATAACCATAAGGCTAGTACATAAAATAACTCCTGGTACACAAGAACATCCCCAGTACAAAATTGTCTAGTACCTAACCAAATGGTCAGTACATATAACAATTCCCGGTACACAAGCAAATTTCTAGTACAAAAGTGTCTAGTAAACCAAATGGCTAGTACATAATAAAATAATTCTCCGTACACAAGATAATTCCCAGTACAAAAGTGTCCAGTAAATAAAAAAATGTACAGTACAAAGAAAAATATCCTATAAATTTTTCTTGAAAATAATTTACGTTTTAGAAAGAATGTCCTATAATTGTCCATCATATAAGGAGAGAATGTTTGAGAGAAGGAAAGAAGTTAAGATTGGAGAGAGAAAAACTTGTTTAAAAAGAAGAAAAAATACAAAGAGAGAATTTAATCAATGGGAAACTACCAAAAAATATATGGAAATAAATCAATGAAAAACTACCAAAAACGAGGAAAGTAGTTAAGGTTGGAGAGAGAATATTTTAATTTTGAACAAGAACGTGTTCAAGTTTCTCCTTGTAGAGTTTTTGACCAAAACAAAATTGTTACCAAAACAGTTTCTCTTTGTACATATATTTGTCTGTACGTTAAAAAATTTACCGTCCATTAAACCTTTTAGAGTGATTTGTGTAAGAACCATTTGAAATTTTCCAATGTACCAAACAGTTAAACATGTCCAAATGACTAGTACATAAAACAACTCACGGTACGCAAGAAAATTCCTAGTACAAAAGTGTCTAGTAAATAACCAAATGGCTAGTACATAAAACAATTCTCAGTACACAAGTGTCTAGTACATAACCAAATGACTTGTACATAAAATAACTCCTGGTAAACAAGAAAATTCCCAGTACAAAAGTGCCTACTACATAACCAAATGGTTAGTACATAAAACAATTCTCAGTACACAAGTGTCTAGAACATAACCAAATGACTAGTACATAAAACAATTCCTGGTACACAAGAAAATTCCTAGTACACAAGTGCCTAGTACATAAAACAATTTCCGATACACAACACAATTCCCAGTACAAAAATGTCTAGTACGTAACCACATAGCTAGTACATAAAACAATTTCCAGTACACAAGAAAATTCTTAGTACAAAAGTGTCAAGTACACAAAAAAATGTACGATAAAAACCTCCTGTTTCGTGTACAGTACAAAAAATCTAAAAAAAATTGCCCAAAATATAAGGAGATAAAGTTATAGAGAAAAAAAAATAGTTAAAGAAAGAAAAAATATTTTTAGATAGAGATAGTGTAAAATAAAATGGAAATATTTGCAAAAATAAAGTATAGATTCAAAAAGTAAAAATGCTAAAGAGAAAAATTATAATGAAGGAAAGAAATCTGGAGAGAAATCTAAAACTTAAAAAGAGGAATATAAATGGAATGAAAGATGAAAATCCAATAAGTTTTTAAGAAAAAAAAACTAACGGGAAAGAGAGAAATTAAAGGGAAAGATAAATCTGGAGAGATAAATCTGGAAAGATAAATTAGTTAAAGAAAGTCTTAGTTTATGAGAGAGAAATTAGGGAGAGAGAGGGAAAAGTTAGAGAGAGAGAAAAAAAGTGAATGTGCAGTAGAGAGAGAAATAACGTGATTTGCACGGGATTTGTGCAAAGGGTATTTCTTGTAATTTCGTAAAACCTAAAGACTAAAATCGTAATTTTACCTCACCTCCTGACCATTGGACCTGCCTTTTGTTTTTATCCTGCAGTGGACCTGCATCATTTTTCGGGTCAAGGATTGGGCCTTTTGCCCAATCCCTCTAAAAATGATAGGACCAATGAAATTCAAATCCAACTCAAGAGAGGAACCGATTTTGTGCATGAAATGGCAAAAAATATAGCCTGTTGCTTCTGTTCTCTCTACGAAATCAGTCTAGGTTTTTGGTGGGTGTATTACTGGTATAAGAGAAAAAGAAGTCCCCATTTAGCACTACAAAAATTCATTTCCTAGAGATACTTCCAGTGCTCGAGGCAGATCTGTGCCCACACGATAGGCCATCGAGAGGGACCTCCCCCGCTCCTCCCCTTTATCAACGCTACTCTTTCATTCTCCCTGAGACGCCCCTGAAAGCGAAGAAGATAGAGTGAGAAAGCTTCATAATCATCATCAATGGAGTCTCTAGTTCTACAACTTCACGATATTGAAGCAGTGAAATTTGGAAACTTTAAGCTTAAATCAGGTATCTATTCTCCAATCTACATAGACCTTCGTCTCATCGTCTCCTACCCATCTCTCCTTTCCCAAATATCCGACCTTCTCATATCTTCTCTCTCCTCCACCACCACTTTTGAACTCGTCTGTGGTGTTCCATACACAGCTTTACCAATCGCTACATGTGTTTCTCTCTCTAAAAACATACCCATGGTTATGCGTCGTAAAGAAATCAAAGATTATGGTACTTCAAAAGCCATTGAAGGAGCTTTTAGGGTTAACCAATCTTGTTTGATCATTGAAGATCTTGTTACAAGTGGTACTTCTGTGTTAGAAACAGCAGCGCCGCTTAAATCTGTTGGATTGAAGGTAACTGATGCTGTTGTATTGATTGATAGAGAACAAGGAGGAAGAGAGAATCTTGCTGATAATGGGATTATTTTGCATTCAATGATTAAACTTACTGAAATGGTTGAGATTTTGAGGAAACATGGAAAAGTTTCAGAAGAGACAGAGAAACAAGTTAGGAAGTTTTTGGAAGAGAATAAGAAGGTGGGTGTTCCTTCAATGGTGTCAGTTGCACCAAAGAAAGTTAGGGTTTCGTATTTAGAGAGAGCGAAAATGGCGAAAAATCCAACTGGGAAGAAGCTTTTTGAAGTAATGGCTTCCAAAGAGAGTAATTTATGTTTGGCTGCTGATGTTTCTACTGCTGCTGAGTTGCTTGCTATTGCTGAAAAGGTCTCTCCTTTATCTCACCTTAATTTCTATATATATATATATATATATATATATATATATATATATATATATATATGTGCACATTAAGATCATTAACAAGGGTTTGATTTCTTTGAGTTCACATAAACTAGTTGGATTCTAAATGTTCAGTGAAATGTGTGTTGTTGTTTTTAGAGGTATGAAATGAGTACCCTATATATAATGTTGTTTTTGTCATACAGGTTGGGCCAGAGATTTGCTTATTGAAAACCCATGTGGATATATTCCCTGATTTTACGCCAGATTTTGGTTCCAAGCTCCGCTCGGTACGTTTACAATCTTGTGAACTTAACAGTTTCTCTTTCCCTTTGAAACTGCAACTCCATTTTGTAAGGTAGGTCGGTATGCCTTTCGTTTGCATACTTAGCTAGAGAAGAAAGATACGCACAATCTTCTTTGCTTGAAACTAGCTCAGGCAGATACCATTTTTTTGTGTGCGAGTTAGAACTTAAGATTGGTATTTTCAAATTTAATGGGGAAGTTTATCAATTAATTATGTTATATACAAAATCGAACATGTGTACTTATAGACATGTCATGTATATGTTCAAAGTTAAATCAGTATCGATACCTCTTTTTCGGATGTCCATTTATGGTTTTGGAATTGTTGGCCCTCTCAGAATTGGTACCCCTAAGTGATACTGTCATGCTAGTCTGAGAAATGAACGATTCTCAGAATAATATACTTCTTAATAAACCTTTTGGATGCCCGCGTGCATCCACTTGCAGCAGCTATATATATATATATATTATATCCATGTTTCTTGATTCTGGAATTGTTATATAATGTGTGCTTCATGTAGAATCGCCTAAGTTGTATTTGATTTACTATTATGAGCTAGAGTAGATAATGAAGTAACGAGCTTGTTTGTACTAAAGATTGCAGAAAAGCATAATTTCCTGATTTTCGAAGATCGCAAGTTTGCTGACATTGGAAATACAGTAACTATGCAGTATGAAGGGTGAGATTTTATATTTAGCTTTCTATTACTTGCTAGCATGAATTCTGTTCGCTTAGTTTACTTTTTCTACCTCAGTCTCATGTTCATGATGTTTCCTCTTCTGTTTACAGAGGCATCTTTCGCATACTGGAATGGGCAGATATAGTTAATGCCCACATTATCTCAGGCCCTGGCATTGTTGATGGTCTTAAATTGAAAGTAGGCTTCTCAAAAATTGTTATAAGCGTCATTAATTCACTTATCTAGCTTACCCATGATAATTTTTCTTGTCGTTCTTAATCCAGGGCTTGCCCCGTGGTAGGGGACTGCTACTGCTTGCGGAAATGAGCTCAGCTGGTAACCTTGCCACAGGGGACTACACCGCTGCTGCTGCAAAAATTGCTGAAGATCATCCAGATTTTGTTATCGGCTTCATCTCAGTCAATCCGGCTTCATGGAAAGGTGGGCCTGGAAATCCAGCATTGATTCATGCTACTCCTGGAGTTCAAATGGTTAGCGGAGGGGACGCACTTGGACAGCAATATAATACTCCTCGATCTGTGAGTTTTTTGTCTCCTCCTTTTTTGATTTCTATCGATATGCTTAGATTGAGAAACAAGATCCTAAATAGCATTTACTTTCCTTGGTGAAAGTACTTGTTATAAGGCAAATCAGCAAATATAGATTGTTGGATGGAATTATTTTTGTATTAACTTAAGAGGGTCTATATTGGATGATTTGATTAAATAACATGACACGAGTTTCTCCCTCTTACAGGTTATCTATGATAGGGGTAGTGACATGATAATCGTTGGTCGTGGGATTATCAAGGCTGCAAACCCTGCTGAGGTTGCCCGGGAGTATCGTCTTCAAGGATGGGATGCATACAAAGCAAGATGCGAGTAATGTTCCAAATAATTGCCCATTTGTTCAACTTTATTTACGTGGTTCTTTATCGAAGTTTTGATCTGTAAGGTTTTGGCTCAGTACAAACTCCGACAATGGGTTTAATCTTTGGTTTCTTCTGTATTATCAAATAAATTTTGACCGCTGCCTATCCTTTTCCCTTGCTATAAATTTGTTCTTGTTCTACTTTTAACAGGGTTTAAGTATTGAAATTTTTTTCCTTCAAACAAATGATACTTCACTTTTTCAACAAAAAAAAAGATGATACTTCACTTGATGAAATTTATGAACAATTTTGAGGCCTATTGGCATAATTCCAAATTAGTATATTTCATTGAAAACCAAATCAAATAATTGAATCATTATTGGTGGTAATTGGATAGGGCCAGGCCCTCACAAGCCAATATTTAGGCTACCCCAATTGGAATAGCTAAAATCAGTCCATACAATCCATATAAATCACATATTTATAACCCTGGACATAGTTATCAGAGCTTTTAACCTTAAAATCAAAAACTTGAAAGAAAAGAACAATATGTGAAGAAGAGAAATTGGATCCTTTCAAGTTTCAACAAAAAAAAAAAAGAGAAATTGGGCCATAAGAGTGGCATATAAAAACCAAAAACCCTTATACTAGCGAAAGGGAGAGACCGGAAAAACGAGTTAGAGACAGAAACTGTGCAATGAAAATTGAAACTCGGAAGAAAATATATGAAGAACGAAAAGATGAAGGAGTTCGATTGGCAAAAGAACTGAAAAAGAACAAACATTCTGACTTGTGTAAATCAACTAAATGAGATAAAATTAAGACTCTTCCAAGATATAGCGATTAAGCACGAAAGAAAGACTTTTTTTTTTCGGTGCAACCAGTAACACTTGATTTTTGTTTTGTTGAGGGGAAAGAGTAACACTTGATTTAGTCATTGCAAATTGACCAAGTCGGGTGATATTTGTGTGAGACAAAAGTTACGTGTAAAAGACTCGGATAAATCAGCACCAAGCGCGGTAACTGCAACTCACCTCCAACCCCTAGAACTTCAGTCTGAAACGAATTCACCTTTCCCTCTTTCTTCTTCTTCACTTCTAGGGTTTTGATTTCTCTTCCAGACGATCTCACGTAATCCGTTACCCCTTTCACAAATTGAGCGCTCATCAGGTACGCCACTCTTAAGTATTTTCAACTTTTCATCGTTCATGATGGAACTTTTCTCGAACAATTTCTAGTTCATATATGGCTAATGCACATTTCCAATTTGATGCTTTAATTTTAGGGTTTGTGCTTTTGTTTAAACCCTATTCTGATTGATATTTGTAGGAAAGGCCGCCACCTTATTGTCATCTGAATTTAGGGTATACTGTAAGTAGTGTTCTAGTTTCTATTATTAGATTATCTAAATCATTGGTTTATCGAGCTCAGCTACGAGTTTCAATTTAGGTGGAGACTGATAGCAATCATGCCAGATACCCAATCCCTTGTCAATGAGTTTGTTTTGAAGCTTAAAAGACGGTAATTTCATTTTCCTGTCTTATTTCTTGACAATTCTGGGATTTTAATGGTTTCTAATGATAAGTTTTGTGGTTACTGAATAATCAATTTTGGAAATTGAATCTGCTTGATGACAGTAAGGTTGAGGGTTCTCATGCAACAGCTCGACAAACAGCTGAGCTTCTCCGTTCAGTGATATCTCAGCAGCGAGTCCCGTACACAAATGAAGCTGGCCATCTCATTGAGGCAGTGAAGGTTATAGGAGAGAAGCTAATCTCTGCAAATCCCGTAGGTATGCTTTCTTGTTTGTTTCTTTTGCAACAAATTTATCATGATATCAGAGTAAGGCCCACACATGATAGGTTAAAAGCCAAAGTGCCAAACGTGTTCTATGTCACCCAAAAAAACACGCGTTACAGTACGAAAAACGCCACAGGCGAGGGGGCGTGTAAGAATGTTTCACATGGGAGAAGGGCGATCAAGAAACCAAAAATATAATGTGTAGATCCTCTCCACTTCTCACCAATTTCTTTTGACTTTTGAGTTGGTTGACCACAAACTTAACATGGTATCAGAGCCAGCCCCATACATGATAGGTTTTAAAGCCACACATGCTCCACGCCACCCGAAACAACAAAACATGTGTTAAGTTCAAAGAATGCCATAGTGAGAGGTCGTGTGAGAATAGGCTCAAAGAACGCTCTCATAAGCTATAGGTTTAAAAACCATCGTTCTCCACGCCACCCGAAAACAAAAAAACACGCATTAGGCTCAAACAACATCACACGTGAGAGGGCGTGTGAGAATAGTCCCACACGGTAGAGAGGTGATCTGGTGACCAAGAATATAATGTATAGGTCCTCTACACTCATTACAAATGGCTTTGAGTTGGATACCACAAACTAAACACTGTGTGACAATATAGTACCTGTTTTCTAAAAATGCTGCACGTGTGGGGTTCCAGAGCTCGCTGTTGGCAACATTGTGAGGCGCATATTGCATATCATTAGAGAGGAGGACCTTTCTCTAGCAACAACTGCTATTGGAGGGCTGACTTTGTCTCCCGGTAGTGACGAAGAAGATGGTTTTGAAAGAATGGACCGGACGACACTGTCTGCTGCAGCAGTTGCTGCGTCTGCTAGAAGCACATTGCGTGCACCTTCTTTGCATACTCTTCTTGAGAATTTACATGATTCGGCAGCTGCTCCTCGTACTCCTTCCTCCTGGGGTGATTCTGAAGGAAAAACCAAATGTGAGTATTTCTTCTGTGCTTTGGTTCTTCCTTTTGGGAGAAGTACCATTTTGGATCCAGTTATTCGAAGCAATCTCTTATATGTAGAATGCGGTTAATCATTTATGACTTTTTGATGGCGTTATGTTTTAAATAGAAACCTATCTTCTCTAAAAAGGCACTATATATAGGTATATTCATGTGTATTCTTTAATTCATCCTATACAATTTCCAAAAATGCTATCCATTCTTACCATATTCACTCTTTAGGCATATATAGTTATATGCTTGTCGGGTGTTTCTATGTCAATAATGTCTGAATTATACAGACTACTGAAATTTGGAATATGCAACCCATTGTAAACTTCTACAAATTAGCTCATGTGCTCATATGTTCTGTTCTGATCTCTATTCTGAAAGTTCTTCTATAGTCTGCTTATTCATAATTCTGAAGCCTTTTAGTGGAGCTGGTGATGCATCATCAGGATCTTTTAGCATAAACTAATGACAAATGCAAACAGGTCATGGTAATTCAAAACGAGTCTTATCTGACTGTAAAATATGGTGTGATATATGTGTAGGATTCATGCACTTGTTTTGTTAAGGATTTTTCACATATAAAGACCGAAGTTAAGTTATATCTTATCCTTTCCAGCGGCTGATAAGAACTCAAGGAGATGGAAGCTGAAGCATAATGTCATCGAGGCTATTAATGAACTTCTGGAAGACATTGACACTTGCCATGAACAGATTGCTGAACAAGCAGTCGAACATATTCATCAGAAGTACGTATTTTTTCTGAATAAAGAGGACAAGCATGAATGTATGTGATTAGTGTAAAAGTTTCTAGGTTGAATGAGAGTTTCAAGTTGTGTTTAAGTAGATGGGATCGGCTGATCCACCCGAGTAACTCTTTCATCAGATTGGGATCGGAGGTAGCCCGAGCCAATCCATGCTGAAATAATGCGTCGTCCTCCATGAATGTGGCACCTGTATTGAGGAATGTGTCATATGTATCAACGCATCTGGAAGTAACCCGAGTTAATTATATTGTATGACAGTATGAGACTTAGACTTGTTGGACTTTATATTGAATTGTCTGACTATTTAATCTGTTTCCCAGTGAAGTAATATTGACTTTGGGCCGTTCAAGAACTGTGATGGAGTTCCTTTGTGCTGCAAAGGAGAAAAAGCGCTCATTCCGTGTATTTGTTGCAGAGGGTGCTCCAAGGTTTTGGTTACAGTGACTTTTTTTTTTTTTTTTTTATGTTGTTAGACTATGGATGTTCTGCTTTCTATCCTTTTATATAGTTCAAGACTTCAGGTAATCACTTTACAGTGACATTAAATAGGTATCAGGGTCATGTGCTTGCAAAAGAGTTGGTTGCGAGAGGTCTGCAAACCACAGTTATTACTGATTCCGCAGTTTTTGCCATGATTTCTCGAGTGAACATGGTATGTGACGATTCTTTGATATCTTCTCTTGTTTATTGCTTCCTCGCCTATATTTATTCAAGCTCGAATATGTTTTCTTAAAGGTAATTGTTGGAGCTCATGCAATTATGGCTAATGGCGGTGTTATAGCACCTGTGGGGTTAAATATGGTGGCACTTGCTGCCCAAAGGCATGCTGTCCCATTTGTTGTAGTTGCTGGAAGTCACAAGGTAAACCAATCATAATATCTCCTGGTAGGATCCCTATAAATTTGGGAAGGATGATAAAATAATCTCTTTTGCTGGAACTGACCATCCTTCTTAGCCTGATTCTGATTTCTGTTCTATAAGTAGTTTGCTTTTATGCTATTGTGGTAGTTCATCATCTTTTGTTTTCCCCGCTTATCTTTCAACTCGTGAAAGAAACATTAATGTGTTTTTAGGCTATGTTGCATGAGCAAACTTGTGTATCTATGTATTTGTTATTCATTATTTATTGTATATAATTATAAGACATGTGAGATAGGTTATATAAAAATGTGTAACGACTCACGAGAGTCACGACGCGTCAATATCTTCTAAAGCCTGAATAGCCTAGAAAGTTGACTTGTGTTAAAAGTGAATGTTGGAGCTTAGAAATTTTACTGTTACGTTTCTTCACAAGTTGAGAAGGAAGATTAGCCCTAAGGGGCTTAACCACATTTTTGTAACCTTTTTAAAAGATTTTTATAAAAGGTATCCTGTATTTCTGTAGACTTGGATTATCTGCAAACTTCTCTGCTTTTTACATTTTTCTTCTGATATTTGTTGTTCGACAGTTGTGCCCGTTGTATCCTCATAATCCAGAAGTATTACTGAATGATCTGAGATCACCATCTGAGTTGCTGGATTTTGGGGAATTTTCGGATTGCATGGACTTTGGAAGTGGCACTGGTGCTCCTCTTCTTCATGTTGTCAATCCTTCGTTTGATTACGTGCCACCAAAACTTGTTAGTCTTTTTATCACTGACACGTAAGCTCACTATCCCATTCTTAATACTTAGTGATGAAGTTATGTATATTGTATGGCTCTTACTTCCGTTGTTCCACGAGATTACACGACACGAGAAAAGAAGTATACCCGTATATTTTTCCTAATATGGTTGAGATTTCTGTTTTGGGAAAACCATGTACTAACCATTCTTTTACTTCCTTCACAGGGGTGGACATAACCCGTCATATATGTATCGTCTTATTGCTGATTACTATTCTGCCGATGATCTTGTGTTGCAAAGAACACCTTCTGAAAGTTGAATTTACTTTTGCAAATTTTGGCATTTCTTGAGTAAGTTGTTATCTGTTTGCAATTTATGTACTACATTTTTCTCTCACTTTGCAATGGACGGCAAGGTTTAAATTGCACTAGACTCATCAAAAAGTTATAAGCTATCCTATTAAACGACAACATTGCTAGACAAAATACCACTTTCTTTCTCTCATCTATATGAGACGTCTATTCTTATGATCTGTCAATAGCCTTACTTGTGAGGTTCGACTAACCTTCCAGAGATGTTCTTTCTATTATACAACAAATTTTTAGTCAGTTCTTTTTCTTGTTATTCAACTCACCATGTGTATTTTCTCTGTTCAGGTTAACACATCATATCAGATCCACCCCTTGTGTTTTGCTTTGGGAGATGAAGATGAGAAATACAGACACCTGAATATGGAAGTCGTAGCTGAGAGCAGAGAAGTGACCGTTCCTTTTTTTTTTGTAACACCCTGAGAAGCAAGCACTAGAAAACCAACTTCAGATCTGTTGCAGTAGTACGAGTTAAAAAGTAGAACGCAGTCTTAAAAGAACAACGGAGTTTAAACTCATTGTTTATTTTACTGAAAATTTTCAAAAAACATACAGTAAATTTCTTTTTCGTCTGGGAAATCTTACTGCAAACAGTTTATACTAATCTGTGTAATATTCAGTTGGATTAGATGCTATGTAAACTGGCTTATTTGCGATATCGGGTAGCTTGCATGAAATGGGAACTTTTGAGATGGCAAAGAGGGCCAATGCTGTTTTTTTTTGTTGAACAAACAAAAAAAGTAGTTAGAGCTCAAAGCAATTATTGAGAGCAAAGTAACTAGAAACTTGGACTTTCAATGGGCAAAGTTAGAATATTAAAATGATAAAGAACCCCTTAATTTTATGTTAATCTTTCTAATAGCCCTTAATTTTACTAAAATTTGAAACCCGACGTATTTCTCTTCCAACATTAGTAAGAAGACAGACTGTAGGAAGCGACTAATCCGACATCAGGCTGATACTAATTGAAACTCATTTAAGTTTAAACCTTTATTTTGACTGCCAACTACCTAAATTTAAATCTTTATGACAAGAACAATTAAGTTGAAGAGTACAAACGAGAAGTGGTTTTTCGAAGATTTTAATGAAGTGGTCTTTCGAAAATTTTGGTTCACCAATTTTTCTATCCCGCTCTTATCACATATCCGAATACCTAAATTGGTTAAATATTGGAAATTAGGAGCTTTTGCTTCTTAATAATCTATCATGTGCTCTTGTGACACGAAGTAGAAACTTTAGTATTTTACTTGGTGACTAAGTTAAGGAGGTACTCAAACAAAATTCATTTGTGTTGCCTAATTCTCTCCTTAGCAGCATCGTCGTACCCACTACTACTGTCATTTACTCAACTAACACAAATTACTGTAGCACCAGTTACCTGATTAACCTTGCGACCGAGCTCACCACAAGGAACCATCAGTACTGTCATCGTTACGAAACGCTATCATTCACCAACACCGCACTACCGCCACGAGCCCAACATTGCTCCCCTACCACTCATTGCTACACCAAAGCTCGATGCCAACACTTTTAGCATCATCATGGCGGGTATCACCATCGTCGCAATAACTCCAACGGCAGCAGAATAACCACCACTCTGACCACTAGGTTCATCACAATTAGGTTAACCTTCACCCCTCCACAACTAGTAGTTGTTGATTTGCGAACTGCTTAGAGCAACTCCAATGTATAGGGGCTGGGGCTCCCATTCAAATTTGGGAGCCCCAGCCCCCCAGCCCCATTACTCCAACCCGGGAGCCTCGGGGCGGGACTCCCGGTGGGGCTGGGAGCCCCTCAGTCCGGGCTCCCAAATGGGAGCCTGGGCTGGGGGGCTCCCAGCCCCTAATGTGACCGTTGGGGTGTTCCCAACGGTCACATTTGGGGTGGATTCCCTAAAAAGGGAATCCACCCCACTTTGTTTTATTTTTTTTTTAAATTGATTTTTTTTTTTTTTGTTATTATTTTGAGTATTTCTTTTAAATTATTTTTCTTCTAATTGTTTATTTTTTTTGTGTTTATCTTTTTGTTTTTATCTCGATGGAATAATATCACATTCTAATTCATAACCGAAATCTAATAATTTATAGTCGAAATTTAAAATCAAAATTTCGCACACGTACTTCACACACGTATATTATTTTGATTTGGGAGCCTCGGTTGGGAGCCCGACGTTGGAATCGAGAAAAGCCCCGGGACTCCCAAAATTCAAGGGCTCCCGAAATTGGGAGCCCGAGCCCCACATTGGAGTTGCCCTCGGTGACTGAATTATTTCTCTCTACCCTTTGGGGTGGTCAAATGAAGTCAATACCTTTCTTTACAAAATAAACGTCTTCTCCCTATAAAAGGCGAAAAGTTTTCTTCTCGAGAAAAAAATTTATACAGGAGTTTCTTTCTTTCCACCGTTTCCTCTCACAAAACAGTGAGAATTTCAGAATTTCTAGAGAGAGAGAGAGAGAGAGAGTTACCGGAAAAAATGGAAGCTGGAGGAAGTGGTAGCGGTGCTGGTGGAGCAACATTAGCTCTGATGCCTAGCTGCATGAGTAGTTGGGTGGACACTGGGAGTGTAGAGAGTCATAGGTACTACCTCGCTCGTCGAACTATTCTGGAAATGCTGAAAGATAGAGGTTATGAAGTTCCTGATCCTGACCTAGATCTATCTCTTCATGAATTCCGTGCCATCTATGGCCAAACCCCAGATGTGGATCGTCTTCGAATCTCTCTTCCTCTCCTTTCTAATCCCTCCAAAAAGGTTTATTTTTTTACTCTTATTTGTCTTTCCTCTTCAAGTTAGTGCATGGTTACTCAAATTAGGGTTTAGGGTTTTACTGATTTCTTTGTTATTCTCTTTAGTTTTTAGTTTAGGGTTTATCTAAATAAGTGAAAATTTGACAGTTTTAGTTTATTTCAGAATGATTTCTTATGGGTTTAGGGTTTTGGAGTTTGTTTATACACTTGATCTGTATATACAATTTTTGGCTTGCATTGACTGAAGTCGAGCCCTCTTAACTCTAACTTTGATAATAATAAGTCACTGAGTTTTACCTGCAAATAGAATGTCTCAGCCTCATGAATGATTTTGCGGAACAATTCAATAACCATAAGCACATCTCTTGGAATGGAAATCCTTAGTTGCTCAATTTTTTCGAGTTATCAGTTTTCCATATTTTACGCATTAAAACTGTGTCCTTTATTACAATTTGTGAAAACCACCAAGTTGTGGACCCGTCAAACGATATAATATCTTGAATATTTTTTAGTGAATCAAATCAAACGTTTCTAGGTATAGCATTCATGGTTTCGAGCATCGCTACATGGTAAACCAAAACTTGAAATAAATTTATCCGATTTACTAGAGAAGATCTGTAATGTCATAGACACATATTCTCTAACTCACTTCATATGGTAAATTGCAGATTTTAGTAATATTTTGTGGAACTGAAAAGGTCAAACTAGGTGTTATGCGTGGAATTCTTGGTAAGATTGCTAATGACAGCGGCCTGAACCGGCTAATATTGGTCCTGCAAAGCACTATTACATCCCAAGCTCAAGAAGCACTTGGACTTTTTAATGTTACCATTGAAATTTTCCAAGTAAGTTTCTTGACAGTTACTAAGGTTTAGCATGTTTCGTGTTGTCTTGGTGTAGATTATGGAATTATTTCACAGCTGCTGGGTACGTTTGAAAAGTTAACGAGTATTATTTCTGCGTAGTACTCATGTTCTAATTGACTACAATCCTATGGTTGCTAGACCTATTTTAACATCCATTAGGTAATTCTGCGTTTATTACGTGGATCGTGTGGCACACCGGATGGTAGCTGCTGCACAATTTCTATGTTAACCACAAGATCTGCATCTTCCTATTTTTCGAGTTCAGTTGGTTGAGTTCGAAGGAAAACTTAATTAATAATAATGAGTTGCTGTTCAAGTAGGTTTTTTAGTGTATATCCTTGTGCAGCATATTATTCATCATTTTAGTGCTTTTATTGCTCTTCTGCTACATGGTATTACTCCACCCTGCAGATTTTGTATTGAATCATCTCTTATATTGGAATGTTATAAAAGCAACGTTCTGTTACTGACATTCCATGAGAGCTGAATCCTGCTCTCAGTTGTTTCACATAAATGAGCCTTTTGTTTTCTTTTTCTGTAACACCTCCTTTATGTGTTAGTTTTTTTTTATTCTTGCATCAGGTTTCACTTTCGGACTCAATGGAACTGGTTTTACAAATGCACGATTGTAATCTATTTACCACACAATTGTTCCCTACTTTGGGATTCCCAACTAATTTATCATGCTCTTTGGATAAACTTGATTATTCATCTTTGCTCTCAGTTCTATTTAACTTGGGTAAAGTGGTTACCAAGTTGGTTTCCACCCTCGAGGTCTGTGGTTCAAGACACAGATACATCTTACCTTTCCAAGAAAAAAAGCTGCCGTTTTCAAGATTTATCTAATGATGTGTACGCTACTTACATGAATAACTTCAGCATGCCGGTTATAAAAGTTCCTTGAATATGGGCCAACTGCTAACTGGAAGAGCAACCCTAGAAATTGTCTTTGGCCCGACCCGTTTATGTTATGTTTGCACTAGTCTTATAAATGGCGGTTGTCAATGTAAGGGGTGTATCTTATTGTAGAGTTTTAGTGAGTTACGTATACCGAAATCCGTGAGAAATCTCTGTAATCTCGTTTGTTGAGGAGTAGGTTTTAAGACTGAACCACATAAATCCCTTGTTATCTGTATATTTGTTTACTTCCAATGTTGCTTTTCTGGTTTTTTAGATCTTCGTCATAACACATCATAAGATAATTGGCTTTTTGGAGGATTGATAGTTTATGTCTGTTTAATTAAGTCACGTTGGACGTTCATATACTTGACCTTTGTGGGTAACAATGAATGTGTGTTATTCCTTCAAAACTCGAAAAGAATTTTCTACATATATAGTGCTAATAAAGAGTGTTCCATTTCGTGATTTTAATGTTCTATGGCTTGTTGTCCGCAGATCAATGAATTGTTGGTGAACATCACGAAGCATGTTTTGATGCCAAAACATGAAATTCTGACTCAGGATGAGAAAAGGAAACTGTTGAGCAAGTATAATTTGGAAGACAAACAGGTTTTAACCAACTCTGGATCTTTTGTTTGCTAATGTTCATATAATTGTTTCCTTGCGTTGTCGCAAGTTGATGCTATGCTATTGGTTGGGCCACAATTGTGCTCTCCCTGTTAGTTTGACAATTAATTTTTCTGAACTTGTGTTAGTTTGATCTGCCAACCTTAATTACTCCAGCAGATTCTTTGGTCGATCTTGGACCCTGGTCGCTAAAAATGCATATATAGGCCGAGACTCACCTGCTAGTGTTGATATTTGATATTACTCGCATGTTCAGTTGGTGAGGCCATGGTCGATGTTGCTTAAAAAGGATACCGTTACAGAATATGAGCCTTTATATAGAAATTGATGGTTGTAGTTTAATCACAGTGTTTGTCTGTCTAGCGGTTACCTAGCTTTGTTATAGATCACGGACGAAACTTGTGCACGAACACAACAGTTGACACACTATGGGCCAGTTAAGTTAGCAGTGAATTTTAGATATGCGTAAAATATTGCCTTCCGGGACCTCTACACGGGAAAGAGATGGGCAAGGTTCGAGCTATTTCTTTGTTCTATTAGCTCATACTAGCTCATTAGGGGATATGTATTTCTGTCTTTCTATATATTTTTTATCTGGTTATGATCGTAACCGAGTATAAAAAGGGAGTTTTCTATATAAGGTCTATGCGAAGAGTGAAACCTGTTTTTCCTAGTCGTGGTAGTAGAATTTTTTTATACCAAGTATGATATCTCTTCTTCTCCAATTTGAAGCTAATGAATATTTTGGGTTTGGTTGCAGCTTCCTCGGATGTTGTTAAGTGATGCATTCGTACGTTATTATGGGCTTCAAAAGGGACAGATAGTGAAAGTCACTTATGATGGAGACCTCACTGGAACTCACGTCACCTACCGCTGCATTCACTGAGAAGACTGTCAGGTTCCAATGATGATGAAGACTGTCAATAGAATACGGGAGTGTAACTTGCAGCTGCAGAATGTGTTTTGTTGGTTATCGACTTGGTTTGCTTCTGATGATTTTGTTATACTTAATTTGGTATGTTGTATATGTGAAAACCTACAGGCAAAAACTCAGATCCCTTTTCTGAGCGATGATCATTTGGCAAGTGAAACACTCTTTCCTACTACATTCTCTTTATGGTAAAAATGCTAAATGTACAAAGAATCTTCGTGTCGAAGATTCTTGACAAAATGCTAATTGAACGGTCCCGATCAAAGTCAAACTTTGAAAAACTTTGATCAACTTTTGTCTTTTAGTGAAAATGAGTCATTAAGTCAAGGATTTTGTCAAGGACTTTGTACATGTAGCACTCCCGTTTCTGCTTTATGTTGTGAACATTTTCATCCAGAATAACTGTTGGCTAAAAAATCGGAATTAAACATTAGGTCGAAGCAGAGGTTCCTTAAAAAATATTAGGAAGTTGAAGAAAATCTAAAGCAATCCTTACCCACAAGTGACTATGGGACCAAATGAAGTGTAATGGATCTTGGACAGAGCTAAGTTAAAAAGAAGGAAAGAGATAATTTCCCTATTCTTTCTAACGATCTCTTCTTTTCTCCTGTTTTTCTTGTACATTTCGATAGCAACTCTCCAATTAAAAAACAATAGGTAGATCCACTATCAGGCAATTCCAACAGTACTGTGCAAGTTAGTGCATGCAAGTTTCAATTATAAGACACTACATCGACAAAATTTGGAGAGAAACAAGGAACGAAACAACATTATACAAAGAAAAAGGTCATAATTGTTCAAATGTTTTCATCCGTAACGTCAGCAAAATATCACAACACTGTGCCCCAGACGGAAAAGTATATTACATGGGCTTCTCAAAAGGTAGGTTCTTTCTCTTGGTGTTGATTTAGCAGTGACCTTAGACAGGAACTCTTTTGCTTCTGTACCTATCCATGAACTACAAACAAAACACATGCATAAGAGAAGGTGTTTTGGAAGTTCGTTCGGAAAAGCAACAAGAAAATATCAAACAGAAAACAACATAAAATGGGTAGGCCGTAAAGGGAAGGCAGTGAGGCTATAGCAAGATAACTTTGTCAAGTTTAGGCAAACTTTGGTTCGTATGTATTAGCTGCAATCACCCCAACTATATGTACTTGACAAAGGTTGCCGCCTAAAATTTCCGTCTTCCAACATATTCTCACAATACATTTTCTGGGCAAGTTAAAACAAGATAACTACTACATAGGAAAGAAGGGCGAATATCCTGTGAAACTAATACTAGAAGCATGCTGCTAAAGTTTCACATGTAAAGTTTAAGATGAACTTTAGGGGAAAAAAACCTCATCTAGCTAAAGATATTATCAACTTCCAGATATCCTTACCGATGTGACAAAAGGTTGTCGGAAGACCCACCCGAAAAAGGGTATTCTTTGTAGAAATACTGCCAAGGTAGGCCAAAATCCACTGCGCAAAAAATCTCGTGTCAGCATATACCAATGTGATACACGAAGGATTATGGAGAAGAGTCTGGAAAAATTAACTACAAACCTGAAAAGAACGATGAAACCATATGCCTCCAAGATCATGCCCATGATAGGCCATCCAATGAGGACAAAAAAGAAACCAATACCAAAAGAGATAGTACCCTGCCAATCATTTGCATGGTCTAAGAAGGCATTACAAGATAATCAGAAAGCAAGTTATAGGTAAGGTTTCTATAATAACTAAACCTTGTAGTTTTGACGTTTCATGAAGAATTGCATCGTGGATTTCAATCCAATGGTCAACATCACCCCCGATAAAAAGAGGATCTGGTTATGCAAATCATCAATTTAAATCAGATTAGGTTGAACAGTGGTTAGTAAATGAATTAGATGTGGCTTATCAAGTTACTTACGTTTCCCATGGCAAGAAGTCCCTTGTCGAAGAGAAACATAACTCCCAGGAATGAGAAAAATATTCCAAACCCTGTCAATCCTAGTCCAATCTCTGTTCGAATAAAAAAAATGAAGTGAGGAGATCAGAGACTAGAAGGTTAGGTTGGGAAACAAATATCTTAAAAAGGAAACTTAACAAAAGAACACAAGGAGAAAAGATAGGGTTTCATTAGATTTGGAAACCAAGACTAACCAATCACAGATTTTAGAAAAGCAAAGCACATGGAAACATCAAACGAGTATTCAACCATAAGAAATAGGGAAAAAAGAGTTTGTTCCAGGAATAATTATAGGCAGTGCAATCTGGTAAGGCTAGTTAGCTAAACAACAGGCTAAGTTGCTCGGTTTTCCGGCCGAACCGAGTCGAACAATGATCGGTTCGGCCCAAAAACTGATCAGTACGGTTCAACTTGGTTTGGTTCAGCCGATTGGTTCGGTTTTTGCTCACCCCTACTTATCGGCATATATCAAGTTATCAACTTATACAAGTACGAAAGTAAAATAAGAATATAGGTTTAACTATAATTCCCCGAATGGCCATTAGTTATGATACATCCTATGGATTTGAGCTCTGGGTGACTGATTTTGATCTTCATTTAAGAGGAACTTAACGAATTGACCAACAGTTCACTGAAGTATTATGAATTAAAAATGATGATTTTGAGTATGATACATGATATGGGGTGTTCTATTAGTAATTTCATGTCAAGTAAAATTGCATCATTTTAATTGGAATAACATGTAGGATGAGTATAATCACATACTTTTTCTGTCATTCATCTCGAACGAAATCATTTTGCCAAGCTATTCACTACCTCAGCTGCTGCATCAGAAAATGAAATCAGGATCAATATGGCACATAGTGAACGGAGCAAAAAATCAGTATTTTTAACATAATCAATTGTTCGATTCTCTTCTAAACCAAAACTAATTGAATTTAGAATCACACCATTGACTAATTCCTTTATCTCGATATAGTGCTTTAAGGCAAACCTCTAATCAATAATACTAGTTCAGTAACGTCTCAAGGAAAAGATTCAACACAAAACTACCTAACTAATCTGCCAATTGCCCTAAAACTTGAGAGACTCAATCGACCTGTTTTTATATACAAATTGTAACAGTACCCAATTAGGTTTTGAAGAAACCCTAGAAAACTAGCACTTGGAAGAAGACCTAGGAAAAACTGGGAATCTTAGAAAAGCTTTTACCTCAAATTTCAGATGTACTTCTCGAGTGTCTTTCTACTCCCAACAGAATCGAAAAAGTAGATAGAGAGAGAGAGAGAGAGAGAGAGAGAGAGAGAGAGAGAGAGAGAGAGTCTGAGAATGGATGTGAGAGTGAAGATGGTGATGAGAGAGAAAACTGAAAACTCCTCCCGTCGTCCAGAAATGGAATGGTCATTAATTAGAATTTGCCCCTTAAATGTGAAGCTGTCTTTAATATTTGACCCCTAAATTGTCCAGCATTCTAAAATGGTCATTACCTCTCCTGTTTTTTTTTTGTTTTTTGTCTCTAATAGACTCAAACCCCGTAGCCCACAGACGACCAATTGATCACCTACAATTGTTCTAATTTTAATCAATTTATAACACCAAATTTTGTGTTAGAGTATAAATGCATTGCCATGTGTCTTTTTTCTCTGTTTACAGTTTATATCGGAAAACAAAGTATGTTAGTCGGTTACAGTACTTTTGGAAGGACATAAGAAAAGATGAGGTTGAAATCTTCTGAGTTGTGAAGAGTCACGATGATGTTTTTGAAGATAGACTATTAACGGATTACGGTAGAGAGCTGGATCCTTTGCATTCAACTCATGTTCCTTCTATGGGTTACACAATTGGAGCTAGCTTGTATTTCGTTGCGGATCTCCCGACATGACAATTTTAAGCATTAAGTAAGGTTGCATTAACTTGTATATTTAGTGACCGTGATGCTTGTCGACTGAATTATATGCTCATCTCTCACTTCCACTTATATGTATTCGTCATGTCTTTCCTTGGCATAAAATTCTTGGGATATTATGTAGCGTCTTTCAGGAAGCATAGAGACAGTTTAGTTAGTCATACTTACATTTACAATGAGTCAACGGAGCACTAATACGGCTTAATTTTAGTTTTGCACATTGTTTATCTAGTTAATGCCGAAGTACAGACGTCACCTACAGACTATATAGAGATCAGAAACCGCTGAACTTACCTAGAGGTAGTTAGCTTGAATACTTAGACCTTTCTCTTTGAGTTGGGTATTCTAGAGAGATTTTTTACAGGACCTCTAATTGATGTAGCATTCAAAGAACAAAAGGGGCATTTTACTTGTAATAACTTTTAGTATATACTGTAGTTTGAAACATACTGGCGTATAGAGAGCATCGGATTCTTTCTTTTCCTGTCATACGACGTTTGGCGCCTTAGTGGTTGCAGTAAGTTTTGAGTTATGACTAAGCATGGGAAATATGAATTGGGAAGGAGATATCCTTTGTGTTTGATATAGGAATATTACTTCATTACCCCCCCGCAAGTTGGAGCTGGGGAAGAAATCTGAGTCAAGCCTAACTTGGAAGTTAACCGTTGGAATTGGTCAGAACCAAGAGGCTTTGTGAAAATATCAGCGACCTGATCTGCAGAGCGAACATGAGATAGCTGGATAAGACCACTTTCAAGTTTCTCACGGACAAAGTGGCAATCGAGTTCAATGTGCTTTGTTCGTTCGTGAAAAACTGGATTAGCAGCGATATGCATAGCCGCCTTATTGTCACAGGAAACCTGAAAAGGTTCTGGAATGGAAATCCGAAGGTCCTGAAAAAGGTATTTTAACCATTGGAGCTCGGCTGTAAGGAAGGCAAGAGCACGATATTCTGCCTCAGCAGATGATCGGGAGACAGTCGGTTGTTTCTTGGATTTCCAAGACAACGGACTCGCACCAAGCATTGTGAAGTAGCCGGTGGTGGAACGACGTGTAATGGGGCAGCTGGCCCAATCAGAGTCGGCAAAACCCGAAAGTGTCAAAGAGCTAGAAGAGGAAAGGAGGATCCCATGATCGAGAGTCCCCTTCAAATATCTGAGCACTCGAGTCGCGGCATCCATATGTGTAGAACGGGGATGCTGCATAAATTGACTTAAATAATTCACCGAAAAAGCGATATCGGGTCTTGTTACAGTGACGTAGAGAAGTCGACCAATGAGACGTCGGAATGAAGTGGGATCGTCTAAAGGTGTACCGTCTGTAGGTAATAATTTTAAATGTTGTTCCATAGGAAATAAACTCGGCTTGGCTCCGAGAAGGCCAGAATCTCGAAGGATGTCCAAAGTGTATTTCCGTTGGCAAAGAAAAATACCCTTAGGAGACCTAGAGACTTCTAAGCCTAGAAAGTATTGAAGTCGCCCGAGATTTTTAAGAGAAAATCGTTTTTCGAGGCGTTGTCGAAGGGATTCAATTTCCTTGTTGTCATTGCCTGTGACGATGATGTCATCCACATAGACAAGAATGTAAATAGCAATCAGACCATTGAAATAACTAAAAAGAGAATGATCTGACGAAGATTGGGAAAAACCTTCGGCTTTTAAACCTGAGGAAAACTTAGCAAACCATTGTCTAAAAGCTTGTTTCAAACCGTATAATGATTTGTTCAAGCGACAAACTCTAGTGTCACCTTTGCTGCTAAAGCCAGGGGGAATGGTCATATAGACTTCTTCGTCCAAATCTCCTTGGAGAAAAGCATTATTAACATCTAACTGATGCAAGGCCCATCCCTGAATAGATGCAAGGGATAAAAGGACACGAACAGTTACCAATTTGACAACTGGAGCAAAAGTGTCATGATAGTCGACACCTTCAACTTGGGTATACCCTTTGGCTACGAGGCGCGCCTTATAACGTTCGATGGATCCATTTGAACGATATTTAATTTTGTAAACCCACTTACAACCAATGGGTTTCTTGCCAGGTGGCAATGAAGTCAGAGACCAAGTATTATTTGTCTCGAGGGCGGAAATTTCTTTAGCCATTGCCTCACGCCACTCTGGAGAAGTAGAGGCGATTTTGTAAGTTTTGGGTTCTTTTGTTGTGATAACAGAAGTGAGAAAGGCCTTATGAGAAGGACTAAAACGGTCGAAGCTAATATAGTTGACCAGTGGATAAGGAGTACGCGAAGATGTCATTTCTGAACTAGAAAGAATATAGTCAGCCAGATAAGCAGGCGGATTCCTAACACGAACGGGTCGTGTAGGATTATCAGGTTCCTCGACGGGAGAGTCAAGCGGTGATGCTTCACTGGTGAGTGAAGACAAAGGAGAAGCGGAAGCAGGAAAGTCGGGAGAAGATGCATTATCAGAATATGCCATCGGAACCTCTACAGGAGACGATGAAGATAAATCTTCGCTTGAATCAGTGGGAGGTAGAGGCTCAACCAAAGTAGGAGGAGGAGAAATATTGTGTCGCGGCGGAGACCGGAAAGTGTGGGGAGAAGGCACAAAGTCATCCAAAATATTCAGAGGAGTGAAAGTATGCGAGTCAGATGAATCGTCAGTAATTGACTCAAAAGGAAATTTATTTTCAAAAAAAGTGACATTTCGAGAGTCATAGAGATTTTTAGTCTCTAGGTCATAAATGGTGTACCCTTTCTTTCCATAAGGGTACCCGACAAAGATTCCTGGTTTAGCTCGCATATCAAATTTAGTTGTAGCTTTGATATTATGAGCGAAGCACAGACACCCAAAAACACGGAGGGTCGAGTAGTCTGGTGGAATGTCATATAAAACCTCATAAGGTGACTTAAGTGATAAAATCGGGGTTGGCATTTGATTAATTAAGTAAGTTGCCGTTTTTAAACACTCACCCCAAAAACTGAGGGGGAGGTGAGCTTGAAATCGCAAGGCACGAGCGACATCTAGCAAGTGCCTATGTTTGCGTTCAACGACCCCATTTTGTTGTGGAGTGTGAATACAACTGCGTTGGTGGATAATACCATTAGATTGAAACCACGACTGTAAATCCTTAGTGAGAAATTCAGTTCCATTGTCGGAACGAAAAGCCTGAATAGGACAGGTGGAAGTGGTCGCCGAATCAGAAGAAATAGACTGAATGGTCTTTTGATATTGTTTAATTGTGAAATTCAAGAAAAATTCTAAATATTTCTTGGTCTCAGACTTGGACTGCATAAGAAATGTCCAAGTATATCTGGAGTAATCATCTACTATTGTGAGGAAGTATCGCTTATTTGTAAGCGAAGGAACAGGAAATGGTCCCCAAATGTCAGCATGAACAAGTTGAAAGGGAAAAGTACTAATAGAAGTACTTTTTTGAAAAGGCAATTTAGATTGCTTTGCCATAGGACAAATTGTACAGTCATGCATGGAGTCAAAGCGAATGAAATCAAAACGCTGAGATAAGTGTTTGAGACGATCCAAACTAGGATGTCCCAATCGTCTATGCCAAAGGTCATTCGACTTGTGGAGAGTAAGTGCTGAAGACTTATGACGTAAAATGTATAGATCGCCAACCTCATCAGCCTGACCAATCAGGCGAGTTGTCAAGGTGTCTGTAAAGACACATTGAGAAGGTGAGAAAGTCGCAAGACAATGTAGAGATTTACATAATTGTCGTACAGAAATCAAATTAAATTTGAAGGTCGGAATATGATAAACATTGTCAATGTATAGAGATTCAGAAAATACCACTTTACCGATATGTGTAACCAATAATGTGCTTCCATCAGGAATCTGAACATAAACTGATGGAGGAGCAAGTTCATAAGAACTGAAATGTTGTAAAGAAAAACAAACGTGGTTCGAAGCACCACTGTCGATAATCCACGAAGTAGGGTGGATGGAGAGAATAGTTCCCGAGAGAAAGGTCGTAGCCGTAGGGCTAGGGTAACGAGTATTTTTGTCGGGGAAAAGAGTCGTTCTTAATGAAGAAGGAATAGAAATCATGGGTCGACAAAAATTAGTTGAAAAACTCGAGAAAATAAGTTTGAAGAATTTGCTAAAAAGAGTCCAATGTACCACAATGGATGTAACAATGTATTGGAAAAGGAAATCGCAAGTGGTAAAACCGGAAAAATTCAAATCGAAGAAAAATAGTGATGTGTTAGTTATGTTTGATAGGAAATGCCTTGTCGGAAACATATTAATAGAGTAAGTGCGGAAAATAGATTGAAGAAGTGACAAGTACAATAATGTTGTCGGTAGAGTCAACAAGAAAGTCATTGTCAAAGAAATGTCATATGTAGACAAAATGAACGCAAACAAAAATGATGTTGTTGCGAAGAAATTTGACAAGAAAATCATCGTCGGAATACCAGACGGATGGACGTAGTAAACACCATCAATTAGATGAGAAATCATCTCTATTGCAGAGGAATTGTAAGAAACCACATTGTCAGTGGCGAATGATTCGCTAGACATGATGAAAAGTGTATGAGAAAAAAGAAACAAATAATCACGGAGTTGGAAGTCCGGAAATGAGTCAAGTAAAGAAAGTATATAAAAATATGAAAAGAGATGAAAGCGACAGTTCTGTAGAAAAACAGAGACTGTGACAACTAAAGTATTTCCGACAGTGCTTTTGGTGTCAGAAAAATTAACAGTACTGTCACAAATATATCAAACAGTTCTGAAGGAAAGCGACAGTTCTGTAGGAAAACAAAAACTGTGACAAATAGAGTATTTCTGACAGTACCTTTTGTGTCAAAAGAAGTAACTGTGTTGTCACAAATATGTGAGGCGATTTGATCAACTTATGATCGAAAAAATGACCGGAAAAGGATGGTCTGTCCCTGAGAAGGTGTGTTTGCTTGTTTAAATGTGAATGGAAGTCACAAACGAAACTTTGTGTGATGCAATGAGGGCTACCACCCTTGAAAGTATGAGTCAATCGATGTAAACTTAAATCGATGCTTTGTGAAACTACTTAGAGAGAGAAAGTTTTTTTTTTTTTTTGTTGAAAGAAACTTTACATACTGTAAAACAAATCAATGGTGAGTGTTATGAGAGCTACCACCCTTGAAAGTATAAGTCAATCGATCAAACCTTAAGTCGATTGTTTGTGAAACTCAAAGAAAAAGTTAGAGAGTTTTTTTTTTTTAAGAAAATGTCACCCACTGTGAAAGCAAATCAATGGTGAGTGCTATGAGAGTGTCTAAATCACATGTGAGGATGCCAGATAAGTGAAATCTAGCTTGATTTCAATTATTGTTAGAAATCTGATAATTATGCGTCCGGTCAAGAACGTCGACTTACAGTGGACTGTTGTCGAAATGAAGACTAAAATAACCAAGAATTGCTTTGTGCTAGATTTCAATCATAGAATTCAGCAATCGGATAGTTATGTGTCCGTTCTACTCTGGTAGAAGGTGAATGTCGGACCTATTTAGGTCTGGATATATATAAAAAATACTTAATTTTGAAAACAAAATCAGACCTAGTTGGGTCTGATTCTAATGAAATTAGAAAAGGAATGTTAAAGAAAAAAAAACTGACCTTTTGATGTGGAATGATCGAAAATTAATAAGAAAATAAGAATTCCTGCGAACTTTGTAGATGATTAATAAAGAGCCTTAATAAATCCCGAAGAAACGTTATGCTCTGATACCATGTGAAAATTATGTAGTTGCACAAGAACGATTCAGATCAAGAATAATTGAGATCAAAAGGTAAAATTTATTGATTGAGTATTCATGTAGTTATATCATTTACAAAGAGAGAAGTTAGCATAATTGAATAAAACAGAATTAGGAAAACTAATTACAAAGGATGAAACTAATTACAAAGGATGGAAACTAATATATTGTTTACAAATAGGGAAATATGAATTGGGAAGGAGATATCCTTTGTGTTTGATATAGGAATATTACTTCATTAAAGCACATTGTTTTATGCAAACAGGTCGATGATTCGATGAAGAACAACAATGAGATACACCCATACATCAATTTTGGATGAGATACTTAGGTACATGGTTTTAACAACCTGTGAAACAAATAATAAACAATATGCTTCTTAAATTTTTCATATATTCTCCTAATGGTGTTAAGTTCAGTTAAAGTACCTTATTCTGTACAAGGTTTTAGACTACAATCTGCATCCTGATCTCATAAAGCTAAAGACATGAACTTCACAGCTTATAGTTCCAAGAACCATGCCATCCCTAATTCCATAGAACACAATAAAAATGAACTAGGGATGGAAACTCCGACTGATCATCTCGAAATCACACTTGTACCAGCCATGCTCATTCATATATTAGGCTTTTCAGTCCATTCATACTGTGTGACTGGTCCAATAATGCTCGGTTATAACAATACTAAAGCTAAACCTATTTCTGGATAGGGATAGCTCAAGTCGAAAACAATAAAGAATCGATTTTTTTAAAAAAAAAAACTTCAATATATTTAATCCAATTTAGTTCCACAAGTCTTTGCATTTTTGCCTCTTTGCTGCTTCTTCCTGTTGTCTTTGCTGCTGTCGTTTTTTTCTTTGTCCGGAACTCGTGAGATGATTAAAACTTAGGCAAGTTCTTAGGATCACAAGGTAATGGATCCGTCCAGAAGTAGTCAGCATCAAGGGCATCCTTAGCCGATATTCTCTGAGACGGATCGAGAGTTAACATTCTCTCCAGCAAGTCCAAAGCATGTTTATCAAAATGTTTGAAAACCTCGGTTACACGTCTCTTCATTGGCCTTGATGGTTTGAAATTGTTATACCACGGAATCTTGGACACCCCGGGCCAGTTGGCCTCATTAGGGTCTCCACACAGCTCAAAAATCTTGTTAAGTTGGTCTGGCTCATTCTTTCCAGGCAAGATAGGCTTCCCATGAAGAAGCTCAGCGAAGATACATCCAACAGACCACATATCAACAGCAGGACCATATTTTGTGGTTCCAAGAAGCAATTCTGGAGGTCTATACCACAACGTAATAACTCGATTTGTTAGATTGGCATTGTGATGATGATCATTATTATTAGAAAAAGACCGTGCAAGACCAAAATCAGCAAGCTTGAGATTTCCTTCATTGTCTATTAGAAGATTAGAAGCTTTAATGTCACGATGCACAACTTGATTGACATGACAGTAATGAAGTCCTGTCAATAGTTGCTTCATATAGCACTTTATCTGTGGAATTGTGAATCGTATACCAGGACGATCAGCAATAAGACCCGTTAAATCGTGGTTCATGTACTCAAAAACCATGTAGAAACTACTACCATTGTTGTACTTATTCCCATCAGGACCTGGGGAAGTAACAATCTCCTTCAAATTAATTATGTTTTCATGATGGAGCTTCTTCAAAATTTTAATTTCACGTATAGCCGTAATAGGAAATCCTTCTCTTTCATTCTCCATTCTTATCTTTTTCAGTGCAACAATTTCCCCACTTCTGATTTCTTTAGCCATAAACATCCCTTCACCAATCTGTTCCAATTTCTCGAAATTGTCAACACCTCTAGATACAGGCGACTCATCAACATTGAGCTCACCAGGACCCGCTAAAGCCATAACCAAACGTTGGAGTATTCAAAAATTGAATGATAAACCAACGGAGGAATCACCTTGCAGAGAGGAAGTGAAGATTTAGGATAAAACCCTAGTTGCTCGGCTCCTTTTATAACTACTCAAAAGTCAAAGAATTAGAAACTGCCAGACATTCCCAACCAACCGACTTCCCAAACATTCCAAACATCTCGGGAGTATTTAAACTAGCTTGTATTTCGTTCCGGATTTTCTAGAATGGAAATTCTAAGCATATATTAAGGTTGCTTTTAACTTGTATATTTTGTCTATTAGAAGATTAGATCTGCATTTTGATCTCATGATCTGCAGATAGGATCTCTGTTCTTAGTTTTTGTTTGCTTTGACTAGGTTTTCGAATCTTTGCGATACTTCACAATTTACAGCTTGAAGAACAATGTCATCCCTAACCCCATATAACATACTACAAAATGACTGGCTGAACATACTGCAATCACACTTATACCAGCCATGCTCATGCATATATTAGGCTTTTCAGTCCATTCATATTTCATACTGTGTGACTGCTCCGATAATGCTCGGTTATAACAAATATTAAGGCTAAACCTAATTCTGGATAGATCACTCCAGTCAAAAACAAGTAAAGAATTGATTTAAAAAAAAAAGTTACTTCAATATATTTAATCCAATTTAGTTCCAGCAGTCTTAAGAAAACATAAAAAAAATCACTAATTAAACAAGTAGTACAATCTGTAGTTTCCGTAGCTTCATAAATCGAACAAAACTATGAATGTGATGAAGAACACTTCTTAGCAGACATGTCAAAAGATGGGACGGTATAGTTGCCTGAAATAACTCCAGAAGCCATTAATTGGTAAGCAGCTTCAGTCATATGTGTTTCATCCCACATTATGTAACTATCTGGATTCTTACAGACATTGTTCATCTCGCACGTCTCTGCATTATCTTCATAGAGGTAGGCGTCCAACCCTCTTGCTTCGCAACAAACTACGTAAAGTGCATCTTTATTCTCTATAAATCCAAATTCATCACGTCTTGAGTTAATGAAACGCATTGATGCAGAATTATAATCAGCGTAAATTATGTTGACATGAGGGAACAACTCTCGAAGTTGTTGGATAGTGAATTGGAGGAGTGCATTGTGATGATCGGCAACTTGATTCAACTCATAAATACACCCATTCTGATCATAGACATGTTCATGAGGGTAGTTATTTTGGGCTCTACGAGGACATCCAATTGGGATTAAGCCTGCCACCATTACTTGTGTTGCTCCTAGAGATATTAACTCATAAACCGTGCCTGTAATTTTACCAACCACACTAGGCACCATATCTTGGAGTTCATTGCTGTCTTTGTCTAAAGTGTAATCGTAAGTACCAATTCCTCCTATGTGAAACAATGAACTACCAAAATATTGTTGACATTCTTTGAAGTTAGAACACAAAGACGGGAGCAGGGTTTTGAACCATTCCATTTGAACACCCAATGAGTTCTTAGTTGGAGAAAGGGATAGCGAGGAGTTGACAATTTCATCGTCAAGAACAGTAGCTCCAATGACTGCAAAATTTACACCGCTCTTGAAATCTTCAGGCTTATCTCCAGCCAAATAAGGTGGTAGGAATGGGAGACCTAGAGCTTCAGCCATGAAGTCGATGATAAGACGACCATTAGAGAAATGTCCAGATGACTTGTTAAAGAAAGTGATGCCGTAAGGAAGAGAGTGAACATCTCCGTAAGTTCGATTGGGACGAATATAACCATGAAGGAAACTCATGTCTTCATGAACACCATCAGGGCTACGATTAACTTGATCCCAGGTGAGGTTAGTAGGGCGAGGAGGAGATGATGATGCCGAATTCACGGTTAATTCTTGATTTTGTAACACATAATTACCCGTATCCGATATGTCATCTCCAAAATTAAAAATTGAAGTAATACATGAACTTCTTCCTTCTTCATTAGTATTTCCAGTAGTAGTAGTACTGATCATTACCCCACTTGCTGCTAACATAAGTAAAAACCAAGCAAGAATACTACTCATCAGATGGACCATTCTTCTAATTGCCAGAGTTTTTGGAGAGGGAGGGAGATGAAAGATGTGTAGTGAGCAGATAGGAGGTGAAGTGGGGGGTATTTATGGAGGTGGTGAACAGCGGGGTAAGGTGGGATTCCTGATTATAGTAGGATTTAGAAGTTTCTATTTTACACAACAATTTTGATGAATACTAATCCAAATGGGAGTCTCATATCCCATTAGCTACTATGTGAGGGGAGTGCCCGAATTCCATTAAGTAAACAATAAACATGTTCCTATTTTGCACCACAAACTTGATTATTAGATACAACCCTCATTGTATACCCGGCCACTATGCTAGCTGCGGTACGGCGGTTGGGCTTTTCCTATTAGATATACAAAAAAGTTGGCCGATCTTTTCTCAACACCCTCTACGACATAAACTTGATTATTCGTCTCCCATGGCCAGCTCTAATGCGTAATCGTCTCTTTCCTGCAAGTAAACGTAAAACTAAAACATGAGAACGCAAAGCCGAAAAGTAGTTTAATCACCTATTTCATAGTTTTTTATGAGCTTACAATTGGTCCTCGGGCAAAATATCTTCCAAATTGCAGCCAATATACCTGCAGCAAAAAGGGTTAATTGCATAACTCAAAACAAAACATGAACTTGATGGAGAACTCAAGCATTTTAGATAGAATGATTATGTTACGTATTTAGCTCTAGTTCATATACCTCGTCTTCGTCTTGAGTTTCAACTTCTAAATCCGAAGATGGGAAGCCCACACAGAGCAAAGCGTACCCCTAAATGGAAGCAACAAATAGATGGAATTAAATCAATTTTCTGATACGAAACCTATGTCATTTTATGAAGTGAAGTTTCTGATATGACACTGTCGAGAGTCGAATTCTCGGTTGAGTCTTAACCGGATTAAGCAAAAAGGGTAAACGCTACCAACCTGAGATTTGAGTTCAGCAGATATCCCAAGGGCTTCAGGCTGTCTTAACTCTCCTGACTTTACTCGAACAGCACAGCTAGTACAGCAACCTGTGTTTTAGCTTTAATGGTAAACTAACCAACACCATAAAAGATAGTAACATTTCTAAATTTAAGCCATCCAGATGTTTTTTGAAGTAAATTATTGGTAAGAAAGAATTTTCGAGTCTATATTAGAGGAGCATACCATGCCTGCAAGCAAACGGCAAAGAAATGTTCTGTGCTTCTGCTGTGTGTAGTATATATTGGTCCTGCATTTAACGAGAGAAAGAGAGTAACGTTTTAGGCGTTAAAATTTCCCACTTGTCATGGTTCCAGATAAAAAAACTGGAATCCTCCATTCTGAAATATTGAGTTGTAAATATAGTATAAGCAATATCTTGAATTTGATTTCGTTAAATATATTGGCTCACCGGAAACAGAAACAACTCGTACATTGTCGTATATATACAAATTCCCAAGGAAGTGTATATACGTGGGTAACTATTTAAAACTTTAAATACATGGATCACAAAGTAATACAAGTGCAATTTCCTGCAGCTTAAGCCTACAATATTAATATTTCGATGGGAATACTGTCGATATTTAACACCATATGATGGTAAGGATATACCTCTGGAACAAGAAACTCGTGAACCACACCTCGTTGCCTATCATGAACAGTGACTTTGTGCTGCTGCTGCACCGATGACGGGCTGAGCTCTGATATCCCTTCCACTGTTTGTAGCTCCGCTCTGGGCACTTGTTGTTGCTGCCTTCTCGTGGTAGAATGTTGGTGGTATTTTCTGTTTGTTACTGGAAACGACAACTGAAAAAAATCGGTTGGTTTCGAACAATTCTAAGTGCAAGAAGAACAATTATAACAAGAGATTCCACAACAATAGAAACTAAGAAATCATGAAAAAAATTTGCTACCCTTGATAGATAGCACTAACTACTTCACTTGAGACATTCCTTGTTCCTTATAAAGAACACTCTCCTGCTTGATAGTGTGAGAATAGCTACAAATGGAAAAAAGGGTGATCTAGTAACCAAGAATATAATGTCTAGGTCTTCTCCACTCATTGTCAATTGGTTTTCGTTAAGTTTGTGGTCATCCAACTCAAGACCAATTAGCAACGAGAGGAGAGGACCTTTACATTATGTGCTTGGTTGCTAGATACCCCTTCTCCGATGTGGGACTATTCTCACAGTTTTGAGTTGGATGAACATGGTAGCACAACTAGGCCCACACGTGTAGGTTCAAAAGCCTCACGTATTTTATATCATAGGAAAAGGGTGACTTAGTAACCAAGAATATAATGTCAAGGTCTTCTCTACGACTCTACTCATTGCCAATTGGTTTGAGTTGGATGAACAAATAGCTCTTTATTCATTACAAAATTTAGTTGTGATTTCGATTCAATGTAGTTGCGATCATAAAACTTAGTTGTGATGTCTAAGAGAGACTGGTGGAAATGAACACATTTCCGGAAAATGAACCAATTTTCTAGAACTCAGAGCTTAAAATTTAACAAAATGCAAATGTTCCAATTGCGTGAAGGTTTTCTCTTTACATGGAGAGAGATAGCTAACCTTTAGTGAGCTAATCAGTCTAGAATAAACCTTGATTTCCAAGAAATTAATTAGACTTTATTTTATGGTTTGATTGGAAAAAAAAATATACATTTAGATAAAATGGGAAATCAGCATTAGATATGGAAACAGAAAATTGGGTTTTTCAAAAGAAAAAAAAAGAACTCCATCAAGTGATTGAAGATAGTAGAGAAACCTCTTCTGTTGGAGATGATTTTAAAACTGGGATGCTCTTTGGGTGTGAATCCACATTTGAAGTTCATAAATTACATACTTGAACAGTATAAGTAAAACCCATTTCCAAATTTAATCTACACTGGCAATCAAATAATTTTATTTCCTAGAGAGAGAGAGAGAGAGAGAGAGAGAGAGAGAGATTACCAGATGGTGATAGCTGTGGCTGAAGCAGAGCTGTGATGGATTTGAACAAAGAAATCTACTCTGTACAGATGATAAACCAGATGCCATTTTTGTTTCTCTCTCTCTCTCTCTTTACCTCTCTATATCTCAAAGCTGAGGGAAGCAACTTTCTCTCTCTCTCTCCTGTGGAAGGAGTTGAGTTCAAAATGTTTAATGAAGAACCCAAACTTTTTACCCACCTTATCTCTTTCATGATTTCATCGGATATTAAATGGGTGGGTCTATAGGGGCGCTCCCAGTTTTTTTGCTTAGGCGCTCATTTGAGTCATTGACGAGTGGATAATGTTTCATTCGCCCGATCTCTAGGCGCCCATCCTCAGACTGGATAGGACTTCGCTTGTTGTATAGTCTGAGAATTTGCTTATGGTCTCGGACTGGACCAGTCTGAGAACGTTCTAAATTTTTTCAAATCGGTGAAACATAATTACTACTTACAAATTACTCTAAAATCGGTCGATTAATAGATAATAAACATTTTTGCAAGGGTTTGAACACTTTGAAACCCTTTCAAACGTTTGATTAAAAAAAATAAAATCATCATAAGATTAGAGTTTTTAGAACCGATCTTAAAAAAAAAACAGAGGCCTTTCGAGCTTTTTCTTCAGTCTGTTTCTTTGAAGAACTACAAATGATTTTGAAAGAAAGATCTAATTAAATATGGAGGGCTTAGGAGGAAAGAAAAAAAAAAGTTGGGCTCCTTTATAAGCACCCAAAATAAAAGATCACTTTTAACAGAATTCGACTCTTGATCGTGTCCTATCAGAAACTTCTCTTCATAAAATGATATTGTTTTCGTATTTGAAATTCTTTTAATTTCTTTTGTCTATTGCTTTCATTTATGGGTACGCTTTGCTCTGTGTGGGCTTCGCATCTTCAGATTTAGAAATTGAAGCCCAAGACGAGGACGAGAGGAACTGGAGATAATACGTAGCGTAATCATTCTATGTGAAATGCTTGAGTTCTCTATCAAGTTCTTGTTTTGTTTAGAGTTATGGAATGAACCCATTCTGCTGGAGGTATATGGGCTGCAATTTGGAAGATATTTTGCTTGGGCACCAATTGTAAGGTAATGAAAATCTAAGAAAATAAGTGATTGAACAACTTCTTCAACTTGGTTTGGATGTGACAATTATGCATCGGAGCTAGTCCTGGAAGACGAATAGTCAAGTTTATTTTGTAGAGAGCGTTGAAGAAAGATCGACTTAGTTTGTATATCTAATAGGAAAACCCGACCACGTTTGACGGCCGCAATAGTGGTTGGGCAATACTATGAGGGTTGTATCAATATAATCAAGTTTATGGTGCAAAATAGTAACATTTGTATTGTTTACCTAAGGGAATTCGGGCACACACCCCCCCCCCCCCCCCCCCCCCCCCCCAAAGTACCTGATGAGATATCAGACTCCCATTTGGATTAGTATTCCTCAAATTCTTGCTAATTGTAAAATAGAAAGTAGTAATCCTTGTGTAAAAAGGAATCCCATTTGACCCGCAATTTCACCTCCATAATTAAATAACCGCCCCACTTCACCTGAATAAATACCCCACACTTCACTTCACTTCTGCTCGCATCTCTTTCACTCTCTAAAAGCTATATGGCAACCAGAATGGTTCATGTGAATATCCTTGCTTGGTTTATACTACTGTTAGCAGCAAGTTGGGTAATGATTAGTACTACTGCTGCTGGAAATACTAACGAAGAAGAAGGAAGAAGTTCATGTATAACTTCAATTTTTAATTTTGGGGATGACATATCGGATACGGGTAATTATGTGTTACAAAATCAAGAATTAATCGTGAATTCTGCATCATCATCTCCTCCTCGCCCTACTAACCTCACTTGGGATCAAGTCAATCGTAGTCCTGATGGTGTTCATCAAGACATGAGTTTCCTTCATGGTTATATTCGTCCAAATCGAACTTATGGAGATGTTCACTCTCTTCCTTATGGCATCACTTTCTTCAACAAGTCCTCTGGACGTTTCTCTAACGGTCGTCTTATCATCGACTTCATGGCTGAAGCTCTAGGTCTCCCATTCCTACCACCTTATTTGGCTGGAGATAAGCCTGAAGATTTCAAGAGCGGTGTAAATTTTGCAGTCATTGGAGCTACTGTTCTTGACGATGAAATTGTCAACTCCTCGCTATCCCTTTCTCCAACTAAGAATTCATTGGGTGTTCAAATGGAATGGTTCAAAACCCTGCTCCCGTCTTTGTGTTCTAACTTCATAGAATGTCAACAATATTTTGGTAGTTCATTGTTTCACATAGGAGGAATTGGTACTTACGATTACACTTTAGACAAAGACAGCAATGAACTCCAAGATATGGTGCCTAGTGTGGTTGGTAAAATTACAGGCACGGTTTATGAGTTAATATCTCTAGGAGCAACACAAGTAATGGTGGCAGGCTTAATCCCAATTGGATGTCCTCGTAGAGCCCAAAATAACTACCCTCATGAACATGTCTATGATCAGAATGGGTGTATTTATGAGTTGAATCAAGTTGCCGATCATCACAATGCACTCCTTCAATTCACTATCCAACAACTTCGGGAGTTATTCCCTCATGTCAACATAATTTACGCTGATTATAATTCTGCATCAATGCGTTTCATTAACTCAAGACGTGATCAATTTGGATTTATAGAGAATAAAGATGCACTCTACGTAGTTTGTTGCGAAGCAAGAGGGTTGGACGCCTACCTCTATGAAGATAATGCAGAGACGTGCGAGATGAACAATGTCTGTAAGAATCCAGATAGTTACATAATGTGGGATGAAACACATATGACTGAAGCTGCTTATCAATTAATGGCTTCTGGAGTTATTTCAGGCACCTATACTGCTCCATCTTTTGACATGTCTGCTAGGAAGTGTTCTTCATCACATTAATAGTTTTGTCGGATTTATGAAGCTACTCAAAACAATAGATTGTACTACTTGTTTAATTAGTGAATTTTCTTAATGTTCTTTTGAAGACTTGTGGAACTAAATTGGATTAAATATATTGAAGTTATTTTTTTAAATCGATTCTTTATTTTTTTTTCAACTTGAGCTATCTATGATTCCAGAATTAGGTTTAGCCTTAATATTGTTATAAGCAAGCATTATTGGAGCAGTCACACAGTATGAATGGACTGAAAAGCCTAATTTTTGCATGAGCATGGCTGGTATAAGTGTGATTCCGAGAGGACTCAGAGTTTGCATCCGTAGTTCATTTTTAGTGTGTTGTTCTATAGGGACTTGGGGATGGCAATGGTTCTTCACTTCTTGAGGCTATAAAATATATGTAAGTTCTGAAAGCCATCCATCTCTTCTCTCTCCCATTCAGCCATTAGAGTTGGGTGAAGAAAGACTGGTAAATTCTTGGAGAGGGAAAGAGGAGAAAAAATTGATACGAATAGATAAAGTATGCTTGGCTCCAATTGCATGTAGAAGTTAATTTATATTTTGAGATAGTGTTAAGTGGGTGGTATCAATATATTTTTCTCTTTCTCGGTGAAATGATTGAAGAAGCGGAGAGCAACATCTTCTTCAATTACCTAAGGTGTGAAACTTAGAATGTCAGTGTTGCGAGTACATGTCTTGAAAGCAGGGAAAAGGAAAAAATTGATAACGGTAGATAGCAACCCTGAAGTAAAATAATTTTCTCAAATAGGGTGTTCAGTGGGTCATTTCAATTTTTTTTTCTTAATAAGTAAACATTCCTAAATGATTGATGCTCCGTGACAAAAAATACACATGAGCACGACCCGACAATTTACAGAAGAGATTAAAATTCGACAGTCTCTTATTTAATCAGACTGGTCGCACATTTGAAATTTGTTATACAAACCATACATTTACATACACAAATACAACGAAAGCTAAAAAAAACATAAACACTCTAACAAACTCTGGTTTTGTGCCCAAAAATACACACCAGCACGACCCGACAATTTATAGAAGAGACTAAAATCTGATAAAGTCTCTTATTTAATCAAATCGGTCTCACATGTGAAACTTGTCATGCAAAAAATATACTCACATACACAAATACACTAAAAGTTTCAAACCGAACCACCAGAACTCGATTAACTCCTCCTATACAAATCCATAAATCTTTATACAACCCATATGAAACCTATACGATTGTTCGTGGATAACCAAAATGAACGTGTGTATTTGAAAAGTGACTGTTGACTTTAATTTTGACTTGGTCTTCGTCTTCCTTTTAATAAAAAAGCAAAAGTTTTCATTTTTGAATGTTTGACTTGATATTCTAAATGCCGTATCTTCTTCATTAACTTCCAACCAACTAAACGCCATTCTTACTTTTTCCCTTTATCCCACCAACCACTTACATATCGACACGTGTACTTCATCTGTCCCACCTCCAAATAATCGTACAAACTGTCGTATGTTATCACTTACTCCATTCTCAGTTCACACCTCCTCCAACAAGGCAAAGCCTTCATCGTCTAGTTCTCTCTCTCTCTCTCTAGTTTCTCTCTCTCTCTCTAGTTTCTCTCTCTAGAAATGCATCAGAGAAAGCACTCCAGAACAATTTCAGACCTTCTCTCTCACATCCAATCTGTTAGAGAGATTTCTTCAAATGAAATCCAATTCGAATCAGAAACCAATATCTTCTCTGAATTTCTACTTCTTCTGGAAAAATTATCACCAATTTTGAACGATTTGAAATATTATAACATCAAAGACTCTATTCCAATCCGTGAAGTGATTGAATCAATTGAAACAAATCTCAAACAATCTTTCACTTTGATTCAGAACCCAAACTCAATTAAACAGATGGAAGAACAAATTCATGATCTTGGAAGTTTTTTAGGTCTTTTTCTTCTTTTTGTTTCTGATGATGTTTCTACTGAAATTAGACAAGAAATTGGGGAATTACATAAAGAAATGATGAATTTTAGGGTTGAGAATGATTTGGGAATGGAAGAAGAAGGAGAAAGTGAGAAGAAGGAGAAAATAGAGAAAGTTTTGTTTGATGTTAATGATGTTGTTTTGCAGATTAAATATGGTAATGAAGTTGAATTGAAATTTGCATTATTGGGATTAAGTACAATGATTAAGAACAAAATTATTGATAAAGAATGGATAATTATTGATCAAGAAATTATCCCAATTTTGATTAGAAGATTAGGTCGAGCTAAGCAAGATAATAGATTGAGTATACTTATTATCCTTAGAACTTTGGCATCTGAAACTAACGAAAATTTGAAAATCAAGGTAGATTAAAAGTTCAATTTTAATGGGTTTTTCTTAATTGTTATTTTCTTGTTGTTTTTCATGAATTAAGATGATAGTTTTTTACAGGAGAAGATGGTGGATGTTGGATCATTGTCGATTTTCGTGAAATCGTTGGTGAGAAATGCCGAAGAAAGTAGAGAAGCAATGGGACTATTGTTAGCTGTTTCGGATATCGTTGAAGTTCGTCAACGAATTGGAAGAATTAAAGGTTGTATAATTATGTTAGTAACATTGCTTAATGGAGATGATCCTATTGCTTCAAGTGATGCTAGTATATTGTTGAATGCTTTGTCAAGTAATACTCAAGATGTACTTCATATGGCAGAGGCTGGTTATTTTAGACCATTAGTTCGGCACCTCGTCGAAGGTATCTCTCTCTCTCCTTATCTAAACTATCATTGTATATTTATTTTCGTAAATTTAGTACTAGTTTTGATCATTTCATGATGCATTTGTTAATGGGTTTTTGTTATATTCAAGTTTGTGGACATGTCAATAAGATAATAGTGTATTTAGTAAACGAATGGGTCTTAAGTTTCTCATTAGTCTTTGTCAAGTGCGGTTGTTGATTGGAACCCGTTGAGGATCTAGCATTTGACAAGCTTCTAACATACGGTCAACCAAATATCAAAACCCTAGCAAATATTTGGGGAGTCAAAGAACATCGTCGTTCTAGAATCCAGATTGTTTACTTTTGTACATAAAACATTTTCGTTATCTCGTTTGTCTATATAAGAGTTGGTTAAATTGTGAAGTTCTGACTTCTCAGTTTTCAGCTAATATATTGATCTCTTGGCTCCAATTATATGCAGGTTCTGACATGAGTAAGGTTCTCATGGCAACTGCACTTTCAAGGATGGTACTCACGGATCAGAGCCGAGCTACCCTTGGAGAAGAAGGATCGATCAAACCCCTAGTCGAAATGCTTAATTCAGGGAAACTTGAAGCCAAGATATCTGCTTTGGGTGCATTACGAAACTTATCTAGTTTGAAAGAGAATATAGAACGTTTAGTCAATTCAGGAATCGTAGCAACTCTCTTGAAGCTACTTTTCTCGGTTACTTCTGTTCTAATGACTCTTCGAGAGCCAGCATCTGCCATTCTCGCAAGTATTGCCCAATCCAAATCTATTCTCGGTAACCATGATATAGCTCATCAAATGCTTTCTCTTCTAAATTTATCCCAGCCCACTGTCCAGTATCATCTTTTACGTGCACTAAATAGCATTATCAGCCACTCGCGTTCATCCAGGGTTAGAGCTAAAATGAAGAAAAATGGTGGAATTCAGCTTCTTTTACCTTTCCTATCTGAAGACAACATCGAAATCAGAATGAGTTCCTTGAATTTGCTCTATAATCTTACTAAAGATCTGTCCGGTGACTTAACCGAGCAACTTGGAGAAACATATATCAAGATTATAATCAATATTATTTCGACATCAACCGATGAGAGCGAAAAAGCTGCTTGTTTTGGCATATTGTGTAATCTCCCTGTTAGTGACAAGAAAGCAACCGACATGCTAAAAAAGGCTAACATTCTGCCGATTTTGATTTCTATTCTCAGTGTAAGTACCAAAAGTTCAATGCCCGTTGAGAATTTGTTACTTGAAAATGTAGCAGGTGTACTACTTCGGTTTACAATTTCTTCAGATAAGAAGCTCCAACTTTTCTCAGCAGAACAAGGTATAATCCCTTTGCTAGTAAAGTCACTCTCAGTTGGATCTATCATTGTCAAATCTAGAGCAGCAACTTCATTAGCTCAGCTATCACAGAATTCATTTTCGTTAAGTAAATCCAGAACCTCAAAATGGTCATGTATTTCTCCTTCTAGTGAATTTTGCAAAGTTCATGATGGGTATTGCTTCATTAAAACTTCTTTTTGTTTGATCAAATCCGGGGCGGTACCTCCATTGATTCGGATATTGGAAGGTAAAGAAAGAGATGCAGATGAAGCTGTTCTTGGTGCTCTTGCAACTTTAATGCAAGATGAGATTTGGGTTGAAGGAAGCAATGTTATAGTCGAAGCATCAGGAATTGAAGCCTTTATAAGTGTTCTTGAATTAGGAACTCTGAAGGCTCAAGAAAAAGTAGTATGGTTTTTGGAGAGAATTTTTAGAGTTGAAGCTCATAGAGTGAAGTATGGAGGACTTGCTCAACCCATTCTCATTGAACTCACGCAGAAAGGGTCGTCGAGTTTGAAACCAACCATCGCTAAGATTCTAGCACATCTTGATCTTTTGCAGGTTCAATCAAGTTACTTTTAACACAATCCAATGAAGTTAAGCAAAAAATGCTATTCATTTCTCAAACTTACTTCGAAAGTCCATTTCTCAAACTTACTTGGACTGTCCATCTTTTCGTCCGAAATTTTGTGAATTCGAGGCGGAAGAACCAAACAAGAAAGACGATAACGTCTTAAATCTTTTTGGTCATGATTATTCCGAAACAACCAGATTCAAATTTTGGTATCTACTGAAACGCACATGTTACCACCCAACTAAAACAACTTTCACTTTTTGTTTGTGATCTATGATCAAATGCCTTTTTTAGTCACTTCTTCGGTCAGATTCTTGTGTTATTGTACATATAATTATTTCATTTGTGATTAATGTGTAATTAAAAAGATACCTATGTTTTGTAAATTTTGTGACATGTGAAAAAAAAAGAAAGTGATTTACTAATCCATCTCTGTGGATAGGTGACTGGCTAATCGGCCAAACCCAAAGGAGTATTTTGGTATTTGTATATTATTGGCAAATTTCAATCCAATGAACTCTTGTACTAAAAATTTATTTGCCCCCTAAATCAATTTTAATTGATTAAGTCTTTATGTCTCGAAAATTATTTGGAATGCCCTAAAGGGGCGACCTAAAAGAAAAATGTGGTAGATGCTTGGGTAAACAAAAGGCCGCCTTTAGAACATCTTAAAAGTCTTCGGGAAATAGAGACGCCAACTTGATTTGACCCAGGGGCATATTCATTTTGAGTCTATTTTTTTTTTCTTTTTTTTTTTGCCCCCTAATCTTAATCTCCTTCTCTCTTCCTTCGCCTCTCTCCCCTGCCCATCCTCTTTCGCCCGTTCATCCCTATCTCTATTTTTCGCTCTCTCATGTTGAATCTCTCTCACTCCCAATGTTTATCTCTCTCTGGATGGCTCTCTCACTCATTCTCTTTATCTCTCTCCCTCTCCCCACCTTTTTTTCTCTCAAAGTACCGGCAAAGTGAAGTATTCCCTTCGCCGGGATGAAGGACCTTGATGAAGGTAGTGGAATCCTCCTCAAGGGTCTCGTGGTCGCCCCATCCCGAAGTATGAAACCCTAGATGAAGGTATTGGAAGCCCTCCTTGAGGTCCCCTTCGTTCAAGACGAATAGGGCTCAAGCGAAGGGAACATTACCTTCGTTTGAACTGTGTAAGAGAGAGAGATATTCCCTTCGCTGAAACAATGTGAGAGAGAGAAAGTGGGAGAGAGGGAGAGAGGGGAAAAGATAAGCAGCATAGAGGGAGAGAGAAAGTGGGGACTTCATAATCGTTATAGGAAACTTCTTTTGGGTGATTCATAATATTACTGGGCCATTCTAAACGTATCAGAAAAAAATGGTTTTCTTACGCATCATGTCCGATCCTTCGTTAAAGAACGAAGGGGGGAATTTCTTTTAGGAGTCGAAACACTCCGAGGGCTAAATATAGATCGTTTTCGGACATAGTGGGGGAATTGGGGGGCTTTCATTTCTTCGATGTAATCTCGATGATGTCGGGTTTTGTTTTTCGTTTGTTGCACTTTGTTTATCCTTCTTTTTTTTGTCGTTTTCGCCGCTTTGGCTTGTACATATTTTGTCCCTCCTTCGTTATAATTCAATCACCTTATTCAAAAAAAAAAATGTCCGATCCTTGGTGCTATAGTTAGACACTGCCTCTTAGGTCCATGAGTTTTTTGGATCGAATCTCGGTGAATGCAGTTTATCACTAAGATTTATCTCATGTACCATGATGTATTGCATATTAATCATGATGTATAGTTAGACTCTTAGGAGTCCAATCTCAAAAAATAAAAGAAAATTAATCATATGTGAAAGTGGCGCCTACAGCTATTGTACCGGGCCCCTTTAAACCTCCTCCCAAAAAATTTTAGGGCGGTTTTGTTTTCTTAGAGTGATGGCCATTAAAAATTGATCAGATTTGACAGACCAGAAATACTCCAAAATAGTGAGAGATCTTTCAGCCTTTCTTTCTCTCTTGTCGTTCTTCTTTCTCATCGGGAGTAAAGCTCAATCGGTAAGTTTCGAAACCCTAACCCGGTCTCACTTACTTATATCATATACTATCTTCGATCTATAATTCTATAGCTAGACTTTCAGTTTATTAGAAGAATGGTGGGGAAATACGAAAGAAGTCATGGTGATGAAGAATTGAAAGAGGTTAGGGTTTCATCAAGACGTGATGATAAGGAACGAAGGGGGGAATTTCGTCGAGATTTAGCTAAAGAAGACGATAAGATTTCTGAGAGAGATAATGATAGGAGGAGGCGTAGAGATGATAAAGATTCTGATGATGATTATGGTGTAGATGGAGCTTCTAGGGACAAGCATCATCAGAAGCCTAGAGAAACAGATAATGGTCGTAGAGATAGGGATCGTAATTCAAGACGCGATTTCGAAGATAAGAATAAGAGAGATTTAGATAGAGAAAGAGATAGAGAGAGGAAATTCGATGAATATAGAAGCCGTAGAAATCGTCGGGATGATGAAGATCTTGATGATAAGAATAGAAGAAGAGAAAACGAGGGAAAATCTATTAGAAGAGAAAGGGAACAATCAAAAGTTGACGAGAAAGAAGGCAAAGAGAAGAAATCTGAAGTTACTAAATTAGAAAAACCACCCACTTTGGTTGAAGCAAATTTGGGTAGGAGTGGAGGTGTCTATGTACCTCCATTCAAGTTAGCGAGAATGATGAAAGAAGTGGAAGACAAAAGCAGTGTGGAATATCAGAGATTAACCTGGGATGCTCTTCGTAAGAGTATTAATGGACTTGTTAACAAGGTTAATGCAACTAACATCAAGAATATAATCCCAGAGCTCTTTGCCGAAAACCTCATTAGAGGAAGAGGTCTCTTTTGTAGGTCTTGCATGAAATCGCAAATGGCGTCGCCAGGTTTCACGGATGTGTTTGCTGCATTATCTGCTGTGGTCAACACAAAGTTCCCTGAAGTGGGCGAGCTTCTTCTGAGAAGGATCGTGTTGCAGCTCAAAAGAGCGTACAAGCGGAATGATAAACCTCAATTGCTCGCTGCAACTAAATTTATAGCACATCTTGTTAATCAACAGGTTGCTCATGAGATTATAGCGTTAGAGCTTCTAACTGTGTTATTAGAAAATCCTACTGACGACAGTGTCGAGGTTGCTGTCGGGTTTGTGACTGAATGTGGTTCACTTCTTCAGGACCTTTCACCACAAGGGCTTCATGGTGAGTACTTTTTATAAGCATATAGTTGTTTATCTTAATGATTCGTAGATATTCCAACTCAGCCGCAGTCACTTTTGAGGCTTTCTACTCTTTCGCCATGAAGCATAATTAACTAAAAGAGGAGGGTGTTATGTAGATTTTGAAATTCAAACAGATATATCTGTCGCAAAGAACAATTTAACCTAACCTAGATTTGGTGAAATGTTATATAGATAGTAGTTAGAGACAGTGGACCGTGAAGGTCAGATTAGTCGTTTTATCTGGGGCAATATATTTTCAACTGAATACCATGACTTTCTGATGTGTATGGATAGTCTGGCTGTGGCTAGGTCTTTTCTGTCGAGGGCCACTCACTTGGCCCTGAATTCCTTTCGAGAAAGAAATTTGTTTGTTATGCACAACTAGATTACTCGGACTACCACATCTTTCCCCTCTTACACTAGTAGTCAGTAATAGACTTATTTTGTGGTGCCTCACTGATTTTTTTCGTTGGGTCGTGTATGAGGATGAATACTTGGGCTCTTGATTGTGAAACTTATACATTTCTCTGGATTCATCTAGTAGTGAGTCATTTACTTAATTATGCAATTTTCATAGTTATGTTCATTTTGAATTGCAAATGATTATTGGCAGTGCTTGACCATATACATATGCTTTAGTCATTTTTGGTTCAATAGCTATTGTTCAGTCAGTACATTCTTTTATATTGTATAGTGTTAGCTCTTATTTGTTGTTCTCATCCAATAAGGCATCTTTGAGCGCTTTCGTGGAATACTTCATGAAGGAGAGATTGATAAGCGTGTGCAGTTCTTAATTGAAGGCCTCTTTGCTGTTAGAAAAGCTAAATTTCAGGTACGTCTGATGTTTCCAAGTTTCAGTGAAGTGCATCGTATTATTGATCCAGTTCGGGCATATTATGATGAACTGAATAATTGTTCGCATTTGCAGGGATACCCAGCTGTCCGACCAGACCTGGATCTTGTGGAACAAGAAGATCAGCTAACTCACGAATTATCCCTTGAAGATGAGGTTGATCCAGAGACTGCTTTGGGTAATATATCTTGGAACACAATGCTCTTTTTAATGGAAGTCAGGCATTTATACTCTATAGTTTTACTGCACTTTCTCTTATTTGACTTATTTTTAATCATTCAGATATTTTTAAGCCGGATCCTCAATTTGTGGAAAATGAGCAACGATATGAAGACTTAAAGCGAAACATCCTTGGGGATGACAACGAGTCCTCTGAAGATGCAGACTCTGATGCTGGATCAGATGAGGACGATGAGGAAGACTCTGATGAAGAGGATGAAGAACAGATGAAGATCAAGGATGAAACAGAGACAAACCTTGTCAATCTTCGGAGAACAATTTATCTCACAATCATGTCAAGTGCTACCTTTGAGGAGGCTGGTCACAAGCTCCTTAAAATTAAGCTTGAACCAGGTCAAGAGGTAACTAGTTTGCAAACTCTAACTGTTAGTTTCAGTTGCTCTAAGTGCTTTAAACCTTTCCACTATTTTCTCAACTACTGAACTATGATCTAAGTCAACGACTTGCTCAGAAAAAGTAAATACTTAGGACTACATGATTTCGTACTCATGAGTATATAATTCATAACAGAAATAAGAAGAAATGGGAGCCTATTCTGTGAGTATGTAATTCATGAGCATATTACTAGAACTGTTTCTTCCGAGACATGCATGTAATGCTTCTTACAGTTTTTGAACTTTTGGTATTTCGTTGCCAGATACTGTTATATTGCACTTTGCTCTATGCTGAGTTATCCTGTTTTGCTTAGTCTACCTTAATAGAGTTTGACATTCACATAGTGGGACCCGGCCTGTCTGAAAGTGATTTAGAATATTGAGAACTTGTTATATGTGTCTCTGTTAGGATGTGTTGTTATGTTTTATACCTTATTTTCGTAGAAGGAGTCTGAAGGTTGGGTTCTGGCGAATAGGCTAACATTTAGCCAGCTATGTTCTTTATTTTCATCAAACTCTACCCCTTTATATGCAACTTTCGGACATAATTTGGGGATACTGAATGTCCTCAGGGACACCTCTTGCTGGGTTGAGTCACAGTCGATCTTCACTCAGTGTACAATAAACCCAACTTTAGCACCAGGCACTAAAGCTCCTCGTGCAACAACAAGCAGCATCTTGGCTTAATGTTTGGTGGTTTACTTGGCGAGTTTGTGTTAAGATTGGTTCTGTGTATGAGGTTGAAGTCAGCAATACTGAATAGTAATCTAGAATCTAGGTCAATTTCTTTTGTAAATATCCCAGGAATCTCTGCGAAGTATTACTTGTGTAGCTACTTCTGTTTCATGTACTTGTTTTACTTGTTAGCTATTAATATATCTAGTTGGAGTTTTACGAGTGTATGCTTAACGATTACCTTTTCCCCGCTTTTTCTGTGTTACAGATGGAATTATGTATAATGCTTCTAGAGTGTTGCAGTCAGGAAAGAACTTATCTTAAGTATTACGGGCTCTTGGGGCAACGATTTTGTATGATTAGCAAAATCCATCAAGAGAACTTTGAGAAGTGCTTTGTCCAGCAATACTCAATGATTCACAGGCTTGAAACCAATAAATTGCGTAATGTGGCGAAGTTCTTCGCTCATCTACTTGGCACAGATGCCCTTCCTTGGCATGCTCTAGCTTATATACGATTGACAGAGGAAGATACTACATCATCTTCTCGTATCTTTATAAAAATTCTATTCCAGGTATGTCTCAGGTTTCAAGTAACAAATAATCTAGTGAAATAGCCCAATTTTATCGAGGCTTGAGTCTAACTAAGATATGATTTGTAAATGACAGGAATTGGCTGAGCACCTTGGAATGCGACTGTTGAATGAGCGACTTTCGGATCCCACAATGCAAGAGTCGTTCGAGTCCATCTTCCCCAGGGACAACCCAAAAAACACAAGATTTGCTATTAATTTCTTCACATCGATCGGTCTTGGTGGTATAACAGAAAACCTGCGGGAGTACTTGAAGAATATGCCTAGACTCATTATGCAGCAACAGAAACCCGTGTCTGAATCTGATGATGATGGGTCTTCGAGTTCAAGTTCTTCAAGTTCAGATGGTTCAAGTTCTGAATCAGAATCAGAATCTCAGTCAAGTTCTGAGAGCGAAAAGGACAAAAGGAGGCGACACAAGAGGAGGAGGAGAGATTAAGATGGTAATCTGCAGCACTAGTAATTCCTATTCGATGCAGCACCCTGGTAATCTAAGTTATCGTTCTTTTTTAGTTCACAAGCATCACTAAAGATTAGGTATTTGGTGGTTGTTTTTTCTTCTGTAACATTGATGAGATGAATTCTGGTAGGCATTTGGAACACAAGAAGTTTTGGTTTCTTGTTTTGTTTGTGTTAAACTGTATGTTTTTAAATTAAAGAATATTAGAAACTGTATCTAGTGTGTTTTATGCATATCTCCTTGATGACTGATGGTGTTATAGGAAATAGGCTCAAACTATAAGAGTAGTTAGAACTCAGGGGAAGCTAACCAACCATTGTGTTTTTAGGGTTCAGCTTCTTATATAAAGTTCGCACGGGCACGCATGAGTTTGCCCTAAGAGCGCTAGCTTAAAAAGTTAGGCAATCTTTTTAACAAATATGTTAACCAATATCAACGCCTATAGCGAGTATGGAGTCCAATTTCTTATAGAACAATATCAGGCCAGGCCAGGAAATTAGGGATTGGGGGAACAAGCATCTTTCTAGCTTAGTTAGTTAAGTCTTAAAACTAAAAAGAAGAAGAATATTTGGCACCATGGAATTACAGCATCAAGTATTTTGCTTTGGACATAAGCAAGCATATCATCTAATCTAAATCAGTTAGACAGTTTAACCTAAATCATAGTAGCTTAGTAGGGGTTGGTACAATATAAAGTGGGAAAACTAGAAGAAGACCAGTTAGATGCTATATGTTTTTGTTAACTTGGAATTTGATGGCCTTTATTCTTCTTTATATTTTTAGTGTATAGGGGAATAATTCACTTTTTTTTTAGTAGGTGCTTTCTTACTTCCATTTTTCATGCCTTTTGTCTTCCTCCTCTTTATCTTCTAGTAAAGGACCCTCAAAGTCAAAAACTAACACTCTAAAGATCAGTCTTTTACCATCTCCTTTCTTAAAACTCTGAAACAAGATTGAAATTTGTGGTTTTACTTTTGCCCATATATATCATAAGGTAGAGTACTAATACAAGGGCATAATACATTACGAATTTGCGATCCTCGTAATGATAATATAGTGAATTAAGTTAACCTAATCACTTATCTCGAAAGAATAAGAGGTACAATGTGAACTAGAAAGCTAATAGTTTTTGACAATATCTTAAAACAAAAGTAAATTATATGTAAAGAGAAAGGGAATACGATGCCCCCGACCCAAAAAGAAAAAAAGATATTTTGGAGAAGGTGTCTATACAAAGGAAAAGAAATTAAAGCAAGCATATTATCATCAATTCATCACACTATTACATGTATATATACAAGTAGTAGTCATCCACATTATACCATAACATACACAATATTAACTTCATTGTTGCTTCTCTCTCTCTCAACAATTTAGTTTCAAAATGAACAACTCAGAGCAACATGATCCCAAACATACCCAGGACCAAAAACCTCCTCCAGGTCCTCTCTCCTTCTCTATATACACAATAAGATAACCAAGTTTCTATAGTTGGATTTGATTCATAATGAAATTGAAAGTATAATTGTGTTATAATGTTTGATTTAATCAGGATACCCAGATGCTAATGATCAGAGTAATCCCACTAGGAAACAGAATTGTTGTCCTACCACCAAAAAGAAAGGAGACAGAGGTTTCATTGAGGGCTGGTAATCTTAACTTGTCTTACCACAAATTTTGTCATTCATTTTTTTTTTCATGTGAGCTTCTACTTAATTAGTCATAAACTTAAAAAAAAAAAGGTGATTCATATTTATATATCATTATTGACATGGTTGTGATATTTACTTTGTAGTAACGCGTCTGGCTCAATAACCCCCGGATTATAAGGCTTGTTTAGTCTGCCTACATGAATTCTGCAATTTTTTACATTCCATTTATACTTCCACGGGTGCTTCCGTTTGGGGTCTTTTCAATTTAATTAATAAGAAATCTTGCAATTTTTATTTTGCATAGTTTATAGATGCAAAAGAGAAATTAGTCTTGGTAGTACACTTAATAAACACAACAAAAATACAAATTCAAAGACAAAGGAAAGCCATCCAAATTTTCCTAATCTTTCTTTATTCTTTAAAAGTTTGTTCATTTATAAAATATGATTATGTTTGGTGCAGTCTATTTGCTTTGTGTTGCTGCTGGATATGTGAAGAGTGCTTCTGAGGATGATCATGGCAACTCAAGAGTGTGAGAGTGTGGGTTTGATTGAAGATGGTGCATAGTTAACTTTCTTTTAGGTTATGGTGTGGATTTATGTTATTAGTATTATTATACTTGTAATTAGGATTATCATATCCTTCCTACCTTGTTTTGAAGAAGTTTATTTACTTTGTGATATACTTTTAGAGGCCCTTGTTATGAAGAAGTTTATTTACTTTGTGATGTGTTTTTAGAGGATATTAGTTCTTCATGGGTGATTATATTTATGTCGTAAATAATATTTCGGATTCTCTATTTATTATTTGAGTTTCCTATCATGTGTTGTAAGGTCACATAATAAGATATAAATTCTTTTTTCTTTTGAAGTAAGAAAAGTTAGAATCGATACAATTAGTGGAAAACATGTCGAACTTTGACTTGTTAAAACTACAAAAAGATTGTAACTGTGTCTTTAGTCATGTGCTTATGCATTTTCAGTAGGAACCAAAGTTATATGGTTCCGTATTTTTAAATAAAAACAAAAGGGTGTGTTGTAAGATGCTTTCAACATTTGATATCGACCTAAACTTTTGACGAATTCCAAAATTTTAGAAATTGTACAAATAAAATGGTCTACGGTATAAATTGTTTATTTTTGATTTTCTTCCTGACATTGCATTTCAAGAACCACTGCATTTACATGATATTGATACATAACGAATACAATATCTATATGATAAAATAGGTGGATGGGTGCTGACTGGGACAAAACTCTGGATAAATCTAGCCGTCCGACCCACATCATCACTGTCATCAGCGGTTGGATTCAGCAAAATCTTAGGTTGGCAACCAGGCGCCTATAGTCAATGAATGGACACATAGTCTCAGTTCATATCTTCTCACTTCTCATCTTTTTACGAAGACTTCTCCTTCATTTACATCATTTTCTGGCTTCAGTGATCATAATTCTTTTGGTTCATTAGTCATTCTGAATTTCTGAAGTAATTATTTGATTTGGTGTCTTCTAGAAACAATTTCTGAAGTAATTATTTTATTCGGATTTTCTGTCTCCATCTAATTTGATTTGATGAATTATGATTTTTGTATTCCTCTATGAAATACGTTCTGATCTTGAAGTTTTGTATCATAACTTCGGTTTTGGTTTTTGTTACTGTAGTTGGTTAGAATAGAGTTCATATGCTCACAAAGTGTTTGATAAAATGTCTCAAACACTTTAAAATCCAAGTTATCTTAATTTGCAATCAAGAATGTGAAGATATTCTCATTGTTTGATAAAATGTCTCAATAATTTTAGATAACAAACATGAAAAAGTATCATTTATAGTTTCTATTTTTTTTTTTTAAATCTCCTATTTTACTGTCTCACCCACATCAACACAAAAGTCTCATTTAAAAGTCTCATTGATAGAAATGAATATGCAGTAGCATTGATTTTACCGTTCTCTGTTTTGATTGTGTTTGAGGTTTGTATTTTCTTCTCAAAATCCAATTTCAACTTTTGGTTTATCTTACTGTTTTGTTATATAGACTAGAGTTTATATGCTCACAAAGTTTGGAAATCCTTGCACATATTCGAAAGTAAGAATTTTACTCAACAAGTAAATCCTGACTTTGTCTATATAAAGTTGTTTATTCATATCCATCCAGTCTCCATTGCTTCTTCTATATGGTTTCATACTCCTCGAAGGAAGCAAAATCTGATGAGCCTGAATCCGTGATTCCATCAAATGAACTCTCGGCAGATCTAGCAGTTCAAGAAGGGAATAAAGTTTTTAATTCTCTATCTACCATTGTATTCTTCAGGGGATTCGGTCCTACTCCTGTCCTCCTCGATCACTTCTAGGTAAGTTATTTCTTTTGTCTTTAGTTTTTCTTCTTAATCCATGACCTGACTAAAGTTTTGCAAATTTTCTCCCTTCAAATTCCAACTTAGGTGTTATATGTTTTCTCACTCTCCCACTCTTACATTACTAATGTCGATGAAGGAACTTCATGTAGTGCGAGCTCCAGTTGTTCGATAAAATTCCTCAATCAATTCAGAACCTGTTATTTCGAGGAACTCAAATCATTTTGCTTCTTTCTATTCTAAATAAATTTTTTTGTTTATTCTTATGTTGAATTTCTTGGTATTTCATTGCCAATGGTTATTAATGTAAATGTTGTGGAGATGTTTGACACATTGTTTATACATCAGAAGATGCACCATTTTACAATCTGTCATGAGTAATGACTTCGTCGAAGTGTTCAAATTATTAAATATTGAGAATGGATAAGTTTCTTTTCCTGGTTTTCTATCTTCGTGTTATATCAAAAGGCTATAAAGAGTTGATTTTAAACTTTGCTCCGGACCTTCTATTTAATTCTTGCTTTAGTTGAATTTTAACGTTGCAGTTTGCACTTCATTGAATAATATTAGTCTGGCTCGAGCCATTGAACATTTTTTTCTCATCATTTACATCTTGATAATGTTCTTGTAGGCGAAAACTTTCTTTAGGGACTTTTAATTAATGTATGGCCGTGAAGATTAGTTGTTAAGACTTGCCATGTCAAAGATTCAATTTCAAGTTGGATGTATATTTGAGTAAGTCCTTTATATGCTCTCTCTCCCTCCATCTCTATTTATCTTTGTCGCCAAATTCTCATGTTTTATGCTATAACCTTTTTGAGATCAAGACTATATTGTACTCATCAAATGAGGACTTGAGTTTATGGGCATATGGAAATCTATTCTATCATAGAGATCAAAAGATCACCGATTTCAGTTTCATATAGGTATCTCTAAACACTTATACATGTTGCCTACGTACAGACAAGTATTTCCTAGCACGTCAGTTTTCATTTTAGACTTAGTACGTATGCATCTGTAATTTTCTGCTCAAAATGAATTTGAAATATGTTGTAACTCAATATCATTCTACCACTCAAATATTTTTCGTAGAAAATAATTGTGTTTTTTTGTTTCTGAATTTTGATTACTGTCTACTTTGTTCACATAATTTCATCAATCGATCTAAGACCATCAAACGATAAATGAGAAAAGCGAATTAGTTTTGATAATGTGAGATTCAACACTTTATGAACCGCTTCTGTACGGTTAATGGGGTTAGACTCCAGCTGCAAGCGGTATGACCCGCAGGGCTCTGGAGCCACAACAAACAATCGTTGTCTGTGTAATGTACATGATTAGCATATGATTCATTTGTTAATTCTTACTGACAGTTATATGTATGTTTTCTATGGGCTGATGCCCTTTAAACTTGTAAAACTAAAGTTCATAAGATTTGATGTAACTAAATAAGCTTATTGATCCTAATTGTTATAACTTTTACAAATCACTAAAGAAAAAAAATTAAATTTCAAGGAATCCATACTCCACTATTTGTACCCATTTGAAGCCACTTAAACAGAGGAAAAAAAATATTTGATATTTTACGCTTTACCAGATACTGTCGCTTCTATTATAGTTGCAACTACAGTTGTAGGTGCAACATTGCTTTAAAAGAAACAATTGCAGGTATTTCTCATGACACTAAAAATTATTCTTCAAATTCTTGCGTTGTTGATTTGGGTCAATAAACTATATATTCACGGGAATTACTGATGTCGCTCTATTGGTTTAGCTTTATTTCAATTTATTTGCTTTACTTCAGTTCATTTTGCCTCATTGCTATATTTTTGAAATTATTTCAGTTTATTTGCTTTATTTCGGTTGATTTTGCTTCGTTGATTCAGAAACTAGAACAATAAAATTGATTTGGTTTTGTTACTTTGAATTAGTAAATAATAAATTATGTTGATTCACAGACTATAGATTTACTGGCTGCACTAGAATTCATTTGTTTTTGTTACTTAAAATTTGTAAATAATCATTTTTTTAATTCATTGGCCTAATGAGTAAGTAGTAATTTTGTTGATACCCTGACCTAATTTTGTTTCGTAGATTGCTATGGGCTTTCTTATTTTTGGCTCTTTCATTTCACCTAGGACTCTTCCAACCTTCTGATTTATAGCCATTTTCTTTCATTTACAGTCGGTGAATTCTATATATTTCTAAAATTTGTTTCTCTGTGTGTTGCAATTTAGTAAATAATATTGTCTGTTGATTCAGTACATTCATTTTTTTAGTGGTCTAACACATTACCGTAACTTGTGGCTTAATAATTTGGTTGTTTCTTTTGGAAGGAGAAATGGAGGAAGAAGAAGGAAATCGGGTGGCGAATGCACGGTCGAGACCTCTTTGTTACTAACTTAAGGATTGTGAAGTTGGAAATGATCTCTCTGGTCTAACTGATAAGGAGAGCCGAGGTTTAGATAACTCAAAGAAAATCACAAAACGCTTTAAGCTCTCCAAAGAAGACAATGTCAGAGCTTGTAGACACATGACAATACAAACTTGAAGACCAAAAACGAAGATAATTTGATGGTATAGGAGGTATACTCTTTCATCCGGTTTCACAATCTATAATATAGGAGTAAAATCTTATGTTTATCTTTAAAAGTCTGTGAAAGTCCAAATTTTCGGAGATTGGTTGTTGTATTGGCTCTAGAAAGAAAGAAAAAAAAAAGCAAGAAAGGAAGAGAAAGAGAATGTGATCGTGAAGTTTGAACCAACACAACAACAAAAGTTCATTTTTTCTTTCATGTTGAAGCAAAGAAGAGATCTAAACTCTCAGTTGCTTCCAAGCCATTTATTTTGCAACTGAGGTGCTCACCTTCAAGTTAAAAAAATCGTTAAGCTATACTCTTTTCCGGTTGAATTGGATTGGTGTTTCATATGTTTTTAGGCAACTACCCAATAATATATTTGGTCCCACCCTTGAACTGATCGTCGTATGGGCTTAATATGGTGCAATATATTACACATCCCTCAGATGGAGAAGGACCTCCAAGTTGTAAAATCCCTTATTGAACGAACACTTTGCATGTTGGATTTGCGCTACGGTAGATGTCTTATTTTCTATTTGTGCAATCTTTTGGGAACCCTTTATTTCTCTTTTTGTTTATTATTGTCAACATTATAATTACACCCTTACAAAAAACATTAATATTTTTGTCTCTCTATACTTCTTCCTCTGCATCTTGATGATTTTCTGTTTACTTAGTATGTAGCATAAAGATACGTTATATGGTCTTTATTGTTAATGTGTTTTGAATTTGGGGGGAGTTGAATTACTTGGATACTTTAAATTATAGTGTGTTCCACAAATTTCGCCGTGCCGAAGGCACGGGCTATATTCTAGTTCATTTAATAACATCATGAACTGAAGTAGCATGTCCATCATCATTAAGACATCTTGGATTCGTATTAATGACTATATTTGACCAACCTTTAGACCATCCTAGGAAGCTTAAAAGTTCATCTATTCCTACCTCTATTTTGTTTATTCCCTTAATTACATGGGATAAATCTTGATGATAAACTGTTTCCCTATCGAGAGTTGATCTCAGGACCTCGTGGGTTTAAAGGGGTGTCCAACCATTGAATCACAGGGTGGTGCCTATATAACTTCTGTATGCCATTTTAGACCGTGATCTTATATAACCCTTAAATTTCTATCAGATAATGTTACAGGGCCAATACAGGATCTTACCCTCTCAATGGCTTCAATTAGCAATTTAGTGAACAGTTACTTTAAGAATTAGGATGATTGTGTCCTTTTGGTGAAATGGGTTTTTTCTCTATCATCTCAAGATCATGAGTACATACATTGAACATATGCCCTACTTTTATAAGATCAGGCCCAATATGTTTAATAGAACTCCTTGGATTGTTAACATCCCACCTTGTTTCTAAACCGACGTTAACAACAGACCCACTCTATCGCTAATAACCAAATGACATTTTTTTTATTTGTCGTCTATGTTCGTACACGATTTTAGTTATATATTTTAAATATATTTATAAGTCAGTTCTCCAATAATCTACACTGCAGATCCCCCCCCCCACCCCCCCGTAGCAAAATATTTGGGAGTCATATCCTCACCATCATCATGGTGCTTTCGAAAGACTTGATCATTTGCAATGATAAGGTAGAAGAACGCGGTCTTGTTTATTGATTGGAAATCTAACTTGTCCCTCCAGAAAAAGAATGTTATTAACCCTAGAATACTGCAGTAATTCATCAAGCTGTTACCTCAAACATATTATATACATATTGTAGCACGTTCCCCGCCCATCCCATAAGGACTAAATGTGGGCATGCCGTTATCAGCAGTCCACCATGAGTGTGGCATACATACACTTTTGCTTGTTTCGCAGTTATCTTTTTGAGACTATCAGTGACCAGATTTTGGTGAATTGGCCGGGTTCTTGATAGAAATTTTAAAACACCATAATACCTATACCTAATACTTAGGGTTTGGGACCGGACACTCGTCAAGCCACGCCACGACCTTGACACACACACACACTTGTTAAGTTTGTGGCCATCCAACTCAAAACCAATTGGCAATGGGTGGAGAGGACCTATTCTTTATATTCTTGGTTGCTAGTTACCCATTCTCCCATGTGGGACTATTCTCACACGCCCCCTCACGTGTGGCGTTCTTTTGAGCCTAACACGTGTATTTTTTTCTTTACGGGTGACGTGGAGCACGTGTGGCTTTTAAGCCTATCACGTGTGGGCCTAGCTCTGATACCATGTTAAGTTTGTGGCCATCCAACTCAAAACCAATTGGCAATGAGTGGAGAGGACCTATACTTTATATTCTTGGTTGCTAGTTACCCATTCTCCCATGTGGGACTATTCTCACACGACCCCTCACGTGTGGCGTTCTTTGAGCCAAACACGTGTGTTTTTTTTCTTTACGGGTGACGTGGAGCACGTGTGGCTTTTAAGCCTATCACGTGTGGGCCTAGCTCTGATACCATGTTAAGTTTGTGGCCATCCAACTCAAAACCAATGGGCAATGGGTGGAGAGGACCTATTCTTTATATTCTTGGTTGCTAGTTACCCATTCTCCCATGTGGGACTATTCTCACAACACTCACACACACAGAAGTAGAATATTTGAACATATAAGAGAACTAAAGGGCCACTGAGCTTGGCTTGACCAAAACCAGCAAACTGTATATGAGAGACCTCCATCTACAAGTCTGGACTAGTACTACTACAACAACACTCATATTTAACAAAACTACAAGAGATAAATTGTAACTAAATCACAAAGAAACAAATAAAAAGAAATATACAATTCATGCCATACAACTAATTATAAATTCATTCTTAGGCAGTATATGTATTATATGCACAATATAATCTTATCCCATACTTGATTAAAAAAACATAAAGCATAAGGAGCCTTAAACAATAACTCATGAATTGATTAAGATATCTTTTCCCATACAAGAGATAAAGAAGAAAAATAAAGTTTGCCCTATTATATATGTGTGCATGTATTTATGTATATGCAAGAAAATGTATAATATCTGCATATGATGATGAACCTAAGGTTTTGATTAATGCACAAGTGCCCTAAGATGAAGAAAACAAGAACTAGTATAGAGAACTAAAATACTACGGAAGATCATACTCAATTTATCAAATTAAAAGAAATGCTTTTTGATCGCTAAAGACATTTTCTTCGTTTTCTAGGGTTTATGTACTACGGACACTATGTCCTGAGAAATATATCTAGGGTTTATGTAAAGAAATAATGGAGAAAGAAAAGCGCGAAAGAACTTTTCTAACTAAATCTATTTGAACTCGCGATAGGGACCACAAATCTACGGCCGACTAGTCTTAGGCTCATCAATATAGTCTTAGGCTCAACAAACGATTGCAGGATTAATATACCAATATAGTAATCATTACTTTGGACCACTAAGTTACTTTAGTTAATGAATATTTATATCTTAATCTAATCCTCTTCTTTCATACTTGCCACGTGAAGAAACTAGCTTTCTACCAAACACCACACTCAAGCTAGGAAAGAGCAAATCCCTAAACAAATTGTATTATATAGATTAATTAGGAGAAAGCAATGTTGATTAAGGCATAAACAAGGAGATCAGCATAAAATCACAAATATTTATAAAGCCCAATTTTAAATTGAATTCAAATGAAGGTCTATTGGAAGACAAGAAAAAAGGGAAGGGGAGACAGAAAGGAGGATATTATAATAAATGAATGGAATCAATAACACATGTATTTATTATTAATATGTCGTCTAGTCATATCCAGTGTTGCATTCATGCAAGACAACCCATATTTTTGTCCATAACTGCATCATAATTTCCTTAGGGTAAGATAAAACAATAGTTTCAGACCAAAATGGGTGGTTTGGGTAATTAGGGTTTTCTTTCTTTCTTTCTTTCTAGATAGACCCACAACAACAACAAAAAAAAGATCCACAATTTATTTAATAAAACCCTTAACTAATATGAGGCTTATATATCAACACGTAGTAAAATTATAGTTGGAAATTAAATATTAGACACTAGATTATGTCACTATGTGAGAGAATATAAATACTATTTAGCTCGAAAACAGGATTGATCACAACCCAAAAGTTGACGTTGTCAACTCCAATTCGTTCGGGTATGTGAAGAGAAAAACGCGCATACTAACAGAAGTCGACCACATCATCTTTCGGGCTATGGTCGACCCCCATTTTTCACACCAAATAGTGATTCTGGTGAGAGATAGTGAGACAGAGATTTAAGGAGAGAAGCAAGAAATAAAGAATTAATAAGGGCATGATATTAAGGAGAAGACAAGAATAGTTCAGGTTGAAAGAATTGACCTGCCAATATCTTCCTCACCACTTAAAAGAGAAACTTAGATTCTGGTTGTCTCCTCCATTTTAATGAGCAAGTAGAGACATTTACATCTTTTCAAATACCAACTAGCCAGGCCCCCTCCCCTGCCCTCTGCACCTCATAAACTCATCAACCAAACAAAAACCCTAAAACACAAAAAAAATGAAAAAACAACACAACAAAAAAAAGGGTATATCACATCATTAATATAACATACAAAATTAAGAATGAACCCTGATTTTTTTCCATGAATTTAGTTTGATCTTCTGAGGCCACATTCATATCAGGTAAATATATAGTGGTGAAGTTGAATAATGGTAGTAGTACTCTAGTAGTAGTAGTAGTAATTACTAGAAGTTATTAGAGTGGTACATAGATGGATGATGATGATGATGATGATCATGACTACCACTTGAAGACCCATGTCTATTTATGATTCCTCTTTGATTGTTTTCATCTTGATGATCTCCATCATTTCTGCAACCTAATTGAGCATCTGTTGCACCAAGATTCAGATAAACCAATCTTGAATCAAAACCTAGACTAAAATTGATGTTGTTGCTACTGCTTCCACTGCTATTGCTGTTATTGCTATTCAAATCGGTATTATTCATTCTCGACGGAGGATAAACTTGAGTACTTGAAGAAGTATTTCCACCACCACCAGCACCACCATTGCCATCTTCGCGAGAAAGAACAAGGGCGGCAGATTGAACTAGCTCAAGACATAACCTAAGTTTGTTTGGTTCAATGTGGGATAATCCAGGGACAACCCCTTTGAATAAGAAATCCGATGTAAGCGTTCGAAGTACATCCAACGGAGTAATTCCATCTATAGTTCGAACATTTGGATCGGCATGGTGATCAAGCAACACCGCCACCATGTCCGGGCAAACCATCTCAGCTGCTAAATGCAATGGAGTCTTTCCGGCTGGACCAGCTTGGTAGTTTACATCCGCGGCACCGAGCTCAAGTAGGGCTTTAACAACTTCTCTGCTACAATGTTCAACAGCATAATGTAAAGCAAGTGCTTCATCAAGATTTAATCCTTCGCCCATTACCATAAGCTTAACAAGTTCTACATCAGATGAATCTAGGGCTCGTCTCATTCGCCGAATTTTTTGATCCTCTAGGTCTGCAGCCGCGCTTAGATCATATTGGTGGTGGTGTTGAGGGAAAGGAGAACGACGGGCAAACGATGATTTTAATCGAAGCTCTTCGATTTTGGCAACAACATCAATTGGAAGATGCTTAGCTAAGACTTCTGGTGGGAGACCAGATTTAGCTACTAAATGTGAACAAGTAGTCCATAGTTGGTGCATTTCTTGTTTTCTTGATGCAATTAGAACTTTCATTACATCTTCAATTGAAGCTTTCTCAACCATAATTGCCAATTGCTTCTGTTAATTAACAAACAGAAAGATGAATTTAAGATTGGGTAACAATTAATAAACAAAATTAGTTTAATTAAGACAAACTTAGTGATTATTTAATTAGGAATGTTTAGTTGTTTATACTAATTAATAATTTTGATATTTATATTCATCCTAATGAGTGAATGAGAAGGAAGTGTATTAGTGTAGATTATTAATAAGAAATTGACCTTAGTATAATAATAATTAATCATACCCAACCATGTGACCTAATTAGCTATATTAGGAAAGTTGAATATAAGAAAAGAAAACTCTAGAAATAGAGAGAGGGTTTACTGTTTGAAGACAAGATGAGATCAAACTAGATCTAATTTTAGAAAGTCATGGTTTGAAGAATTGAACTAAAAGATTAAACACAATTGAAAAAACTTTGAACAAAAACTGCATAAAATCAATTCATTTTGTCAAAATAATGAAAACCCATATCATCGTTTACTTGTAAGAAGAAGAAAAACATCATTATTCATGAAATTCTTTCAAAAAAAAAATGGAAAAAATTAAAAACAAAAACTATCATAATAAGTTATTTATATTGCTGATCTAACTTGTTCTTTCATTATTTCATGCTTAAACATAAACAAATGATTCAAGAAGAGAAAGAGGTTGAGAGTAATGCCGGAGAACAAGGAAAACAAGCGTAGAAATTCTTTGTCTTCTTGATTCGCTGTTTAGTAGATCAGAATAACTGAAAGTACGAATTACGACAATACAGGATTGTTGACTAGAGTCTACCACAGTATTTCTTGTTTCCTAACATTTTTTCATGGTTTTGATGGAAAATACCTGAGTGAGCAATGCGAGCTGTTCGACACCGAAAGATCTAGCGGCGGAAAGGGTATCAAGAGCAAGATCAACGGCAGAGGTGCAATGTGTATGCCAACAACCTCTTTCACCACAATTAGGTCTTGGTTCATGTTTCTGTGGAACAATAGAGACTTGTCCACTATATAAATACTGCAACATCAACAAGAATACTTCATACCCAACTGAATTCACTGGTATCACTTGTTGTTGTTGTTGCTGTGAATTCCCCATCCCCGGAATCCCTCTCGGCGACGAACCACCACCACCACCACCTTGATGGTTCATTCTTGAACCTCCAACCACTGGTTCAGGTGGGTCAGACCCACAAAAGAATTTCCTGAAAAAGAGACTTCTGGCAGCTAAGATGCAGCGATGTGCATGAACAAGACGACCTTCAACACTAAAAGTAACATCACTGAAAGCTTGACCATTTATGAGTAGGTTTAGGTAATCTAGAGAGAGAGACTTGAAAGCTTCTTCATGGCTCATCTTTCTTTATATATAATTTAATTAGGGCAATCAACACTGGGTATTTATTGATGAGATAGTAGAGATGATGATGAAGATTGATTATAAGTTGTAGTTTAAGAGAAAAGGGTAAAGGAGAAGCTAATTGTTTGAGGAATATAATTGGAGATGAAGAAGAAATCTTAGCTAATTTCTTTTACCTCTCCACTACTTGAAGTTCATGATATGCTCCTTTCATGGGTTCTTGATGTTGCTTGTGGGTATTCTTTTTGGATGAGATATTTTGAGAGTGAGAGGAAGAAATTGAAGAGTGAGAAGAGAGAGAAAGTGAGAAGTGAGAGGAGAGAGAAAGTGAGAGCAATATGGGTGGCTGTGCTGGGCGGCCATGGTATTTAAATAAGGGCCCAAAAAGAAAAAAAACACCTAGAATTTCCAAGTGGAATTATTGTTTTGAATAAGTAAGTGTATTCAAATGAAGTTTCTTCCTCCTATTAGTTTAACAAAAATTAATATGAAGTGTGTTATTGGTCATGGAATGGAGATCTCATATGTCCTCTTAGGTAAAAAAAAAAAAAACTATTTACTAATATCTGCATAGTATTTCATCCATATAATGACACACTTTCGCGTCATCAGTATAAAGATTATCATATCTTTTACTGAGTTCTTACATGAGAAAAGAGTATCTAGCAACTAGCAACTAAGAATATAATGTCTAAATTATCTTCCTAATTGTTAAGTGGTTTTGAATTAGATTACTACAAATTTAACATGGTATCAGAGTTACACCCACTGTAATAAGCTCAAAAGCCACACGTGTTTCACGTCACCCGAAAGAAAACAAAAACACGTGTTAAGTTCAAAGAACACCACACGTGAAGAGGCGTGTGAGAATAGCCTCATATGGGAGAAGTGGTATCTAGAAACTAAGAATATAATGTTTAGGTCATCTCCATGCATTGTCAACTGATTTTAAGTTAGATGACCACAAATTTAACATAATCATGATCCAGATGACTAGTTTTTCTTGGAAAAATGTAACATATGCTTGTTCACATATTTGAAATCGTATGACTATTTTAGTATATTGTCAAATCATAATGTAGTCTAATAAAGTTACTTTTGAAAGTTTGACCAAATCTGGGTAGTTAAAGATAAACTATCTAGATTCAAATCTCTTTGACAACCACACCGCGTCAGCCCTTCACTATTTTAGGTACCAGAGGGAAAATCGAAAATTCTTCTTCTTCGATCGGAGGTAGATTATTTTATACTCTGAACCTTTGTGCAACTGGTTTATAATTTTGTTGTTATTGTGGTCACTGCTCAACCCAACCCAAGAAATGAGATTTTTATGGATCAATGACGGAAATTTGTTTGAATCTAGGTCGTTTATCTTTTTTTTTTTAAAAAAATCGACTGCAATCTACGTTAGTCGTTACAAGGCATTGATACATCATGAAGATGTGATGTGCACAAAACCGCCAAATTTAAACCATAATGAAAGATGCCTAAAGCCCGACAACATGAAAAATGCCTAAACCCTGACAAATTTATTATATTATTTACTTTATATATTACCTAAATTATATGAGAGAAATCTTGATGGTAAACTGCTTCTTCCGAGACTCGATCCCACGACCTCATGGACTTAAGAGGGATGTCCAACCGCTGCACCAAAAAGTGGTGGACGGGTCGTTTATCTTTTAACGACCCACATATGGTCGATTTTTTTAAAGTAAGCTGCCACGTAACTCCAGCAAAAGAATTCTTCAAATTACTTCGTGAACCTAACGCTACCGCTAAAAGTTAGATGACAAAATATCATTGTCGTGTAAAGTTCATACTTCTGTGCTCGAGAAATTGGAAAATCGGGGTGTTGAATGCGTTTAAAAGAACAAAAAAATTAGAAGTTGTAGTGGCTTGAGTGGAGAAAACTTCACATTTGAGTAAGTTAAGTTCCACATTATATATAGGTAGGAACTGTCCTACTACATGTGCATTTAGGCAAGTAATGGTGATCCAACTCTTTGCATGCTACACACAGGCACCTGGGAGACGGAGTGACCTACTAGGCTCATTGGTCTAAATGTCTTAAATTCAAAGCAAAAGAAATTTCTTACCTTTCAGATTGGGGTAAGAGAGCCTTGATCTTCTTTTTAGGTTTTATAAGACCTTCTAAATCAAAATTGGAACCACACCTCCTTCAACATGCCTCCATCTCTACATATATCTATATACACATAACACATATGATATATTTAAAGGCATATACACATATAGGTGTAATGGGCGGGCAGGCGGCCAAAAATGGAAAAAATGTAAATTAGAAACCAAACAAGTAGAGCGTGGGTGGGTTTAATAGGAGGTACATGTACTCAGATTGGCCTTCAGGCTTATACCCTACCATCGGGCCAAGCAACATTTTACCCTCGCAAACTCGTCTTTATTTTTCTTTTTGTTGAGAGTTACCCTAGCCAAGTCGGTCGATTTATTTTTCCCTCCTAACAGGAAATTTAAAAAATGGAGTCGGTTAAAATGAAAAGTTAAGTGGTAAAATGGTAATGTGACACTAGACAAAAGTCATTCTGATTTCTGAGACACTTTTTGATTGCAGAAGAGAGAGAGAGAGATTGTTGTATGAATTGTTGGATGGGTCTTTGTGAGATGACTCAGGGAGAGGTACTTTCAGCTGTCATATGACTAATGTGCATGTGTTTGGGGTTATATATAGGGAGTGGTGCCTTTGACACGACTGAGCTGAAGTGAGAGTTAAACAGCTCAAACTCGAGTTCTTCTTAATTTGTCCCACTATTTCAACAGGGATCACACCCCCCACAATACTACCCCAATCCTCTCTTACACATAATTTCAAAAGCAATAACAAAAAAAAAAATTATATGGAAGAAAGGTAATTCTCTCAACCAACTTTAATGGTTCTTAACAAAAAAAAAAAAAAAAAAAATACCAACTTTAATGGTACTCAAAAGTTAAAATCCTTATCTTTTGTCTTGTTTGAATCTCTTTTGTCCAATGATATACTTATAAATTTTAACTTGTAAGCTTATGGCTATTACTTTCAACATAAAAAAAATGTTTATGGCTATTCTAATGTGGATGTTGTCTGGATAGTTTTTTTTTTGTTGAAATATGTTGTCTGGTTACTTGATAAAAGACAGATCGAGATGAAAAGATCTGACAGATCGAGAAGACGAAATCCGACAATCAAAAAGAATTCAGAATATTCGAAGATATTGAGAGATATATGAAGATAAATAATATTTATTATCTTATATTTAGGATATATCATTTCCTAGTTTAGTTAGGAGAAACTAAGAAACCATAAATCCTAATTTCTCTATAAATAAAGGAGGGTTTTAGGAATTAGATTGTCGAGTTATGTCTGACCAATGTAACCGATTAAACCCACGAGTTGTGGTGACTATTAATGAAATAATTATTTCTCCAGTGATGCAGATCGTGATTATCCGACCTCTGACTTAATCACGTTATATTATCGTACCAATTATTTTAATGTGTATCCCAAATTCTAATATGAATGTGTATCTCAAGTTCTAATATAATAAATTGAGTTTACCAACTTCAGTAATTGGTAATTAAGTTTATTTCCATAAATTTATTATTTTTGGGGATCCACTCAATTACGAGTTATTAAAGGTACAAACTCAATGGTCAATTAGTGTTTAGGAGTAAACTTATTAAAGAAAAACAATCATTAAAATCTTATTGCCCTATATTTTCCTAAGATAAAGAGAGAATATAAGAAAATTCATGTTTGATTTTAGAACTATCTAATAATACAATATTTACTTTTTGATGGCCTTCTCTTACTCCTTAAGATCTAAAATAATCGTGATGAAGAAGAATATGATGCTTTAAACTGAATGTCCTAAAAAAACATACCAAGAGATTGCTTGGACGGTTGAATTTAGGATTGTGGTGGGTACGAACAGTTGTTTCCGAGTAATTGTACGTCTCTTTAAGATATCTAGAGGGTGTGGGGGAACATACTTCTGGATTGCTAGTGATGATGTTCGCTTTGTCGCTTTTGGGTCTTCACTATTTTAAAAAACCTCACTTAATTGGAAAGAGTGTTTAATCTCGAACAACACATTTCATCTCACCGTTCATGTGGGATTGATTTACATCAGTAATGTATATATAAGTATAATATATCGAGAAAAGGTGGATGTATATGGCTTTTAAGAGATTGTCTACGACCTTTAGGGGTCAAATATCATTTGTAAGTATTTATGACCTTATTTCATCCTTATAATATACTCCCTCCGTCCCATTTTGTTTGGTTCTTATTCCTTTTATGGATGTCCCAAAATGTTTGATCACCTTCCTTTTGTAACATTCATTCAAATATTCGTCTCCCTCTCTCTCTCAACAACCGAGTTCAAGATCTGAGTTTTTTTCCTCCGGCAAAGGGATGACCCTTTGCCGGAACCCATTTTTCGTTCGTATCCCTCCGTCTCAAATTAAGAGACCTAGTTTCCCTTTTGGTTTGTCTCAAAATAAGAGACTCATTTCTCTTTTTATCATATAAAATTCATTAAATTTCCAACGTTACCCTTTATGTCTATATTACACGTTTGTGCTCAAATATATATTGGCCAACAACCAAAAAGGTAACTAAATCAAAATTACTTAACTAAGAACACTTACTTAATTTCTAGTTTGCTAAACAAAAAATTAATTTAGCTAAAGGGTACACTGTGTATGAATATGAAAGTCATGACATATATAGAGCTCAAATTTTTGTATTCTTTGTCTAAATCAAGTTTTGCCGGCATACTTTTTGATTGATTAAATTTAATTTTAATCTCAAAAACAAAATTTAAGTTCAACCAAATTTTACCTCCAAAAAATTTAAATTTAAGTTGGATCTTTAGCTCCAAAAAAATTTCAAGTTTCAACAATTTTTTTGTGAAAATATTTGTGTCAATGGAGGAATTCTATAGAAGTCTATTTGTATTTGCTTGATTATTGGTAACAATCAAACTTGGAAGAAAAAATACCATCCAATTTAAAAGAGAAATACCATCTAATATTATGAACAATTTATATTGTTACCCAAAATAATTTGACCATTAAATTGAAATCCAATTTTCCTCCACCTATTTTCGGTAAAGAAATTCATTTTAGATTTAGTCTAAAAAAAAGGATCACACAAATCTGAACATTAAATGAGGATATAAGTGGGAAAAAAATATGTGAAAATTTTGAAGGATTTTAGGTCTAGGTCTCTTAATTTGAGACGGAGGGAGTAGTTTTTTTCCCTCCACTAATGGTATCTAGGGACCATAAAAAATCCTAATCTAACGGTTACATCCAATTTCGATAAAGAGTCCCAAAATTGTGGTATTTTCCATTAACAGGAACCATTCCATGAAGACGCCAGAGATGATGATGAAGATGACCATCTTAATCATCACCAAATAATGGAGACGGTTGATTTTCTGGTGAAGCATGCATCTCATTGCTCTAACAAAAGATTTTGGTCAAAATGGTGATTACTATAAGCCTTTCCCGCGTTGGTTTTCCGGCGACAATGGTGGTTTTCTGACGACAATGGAGGTTTTCCGGCGAGGATGTAAATTAGTATTTTTTTATTATTTATTTTATCAGTTTTTGCCTACTACTTAGTATAATAATTTCGTTTTTGTCAGAACTTTAGGGTCTCTTTTCACGGATCTTTAGGATCCTTTTGTCAGATCTTTAGGGTCTCTTTTCTCGGATCTTTAGGATCCCTTGCGTCTGTGTCTAGTCCAATTTATTTCCCTTCAGGAGGCATTTGCAGTTACGGGTATGTAACTCGCATGAGGTATCCAGAGGAGAGAAATAAGAATTATCATCCTTGTATCATTGTGATTTTATCACTTATTAATGGATATGTTTCCCTTCGATTCAAAAAAAAACATTCATTCAAATATTAAAATGATGACACTTCCAAAACTACCCTTTAATTTCAATACCAATAAAAAGTTATAATTGGTTTTACACTTCTACCAACGTTATTTTTAATGAGATACTCTAAATTAAATGAGGCTAGTTTAAGAAAGTGTTTCTTTTTGTCAACAATAAATAAGGTTTCCTTAATAAGTTGAATTCCCCAAAACTACAAACAAAATGAGACGGAGGGAGTATCAATTATATATGTGTGTTATATTATACAGTGGACTTTACATCAGGAGTTCGCAGGTTTTATGAATGAACAATGGAAATTAATGAGGGGATCATTTACACATAAACTTACTCAATTAGCTAAGGCATTAAAAGATTGGAGTAAGAAATCAGTGGGGCAGTTGTTTGAACAAATTAAAGAAACCGAAAAATTGGTATTAGACGTGCAATCTCGGGTACCATCTATTGAGAATCTTGAAGAGGAAAAACAAGTAGTAAAGAAGTTGGAGATGTTAAGGGACCTAGAGGAAGTGTTTTGGAGACAAAGGGCGAAGAAGTTTTGGGTTGAGGATAATGATCGAAACACAAAATATTTTCACTTGTCAGTACTAAATATAAGACGAAAGAATAATATACTATCGGTAAAAATGCCGAACCATTGTTGGACGTCGGATCCGTCAATGATCACCACCACCTTTGTTAACCACTTTTATAAAGCTTCAAGGTCAGAGAATGTATCTAGTTTTCCAAGTGGTTTAGAATTAACACAGAAGCCAATTTTAGCAACAGAGAATTTATTAATCAGCAAGGCACCCTCAATGGAGGAAATATGGCAAGTTATTAATGGGATGAAAGCTTGTAAAGCACCAGGACCTGATGGGTACTCGGCAATTTTTTACAAGAAGAGCTGGACGGTTATCAGAGAGGAGGTTACTAATCAAATTAAAAGGATCTTCGACTCAGGCATATTACCAGGTAAGCTTAACCATACTTTTATTGCTCTTATTCCTAAAGTGCAGGCACCAGAATCTCCAGTCGACTTCAGACCTATTTCGTTGTGTAATGTACTCTACCGGATAGTAACAAAAATTATCAGTAATCGCCTTCGACCATTATTAGGAAATGTTATTTCCGAAGTGCAAAATGCTTTTGTTCCAGGGAGACAAATCACCGATAATATTATAATTGCTCAAGAAATATTTCATTCTATTTCACTTACGACGGCGAAAGAAGGAGCATTTGCGTTAAAGGTTGATATGGCAAAGGCTTACGATAGAATAGAATGGGATTTCTTAAGTGCAGTTTTGAAGAAGTATGGGATTATAGCGAACACATATAAGCTTATTATGAACTGTGTAACTACACCCTATTTTTCGTTATTATTGAATGGAAGACCTAAAGGGTTTTTCTTTAGTAAGAGAGGGCTTAGACAAGGATGCCCCTTAAGTCCATACTTATTTATACTTAGTTCTGAAACTCTCACTAGATTAGTGGTTCAGGCAGAAAGATGTGGGCTGTACAATGGGCTTAAGGTAAACAGGTATGCGCCAAGTATTAGTCATCTCATGTTCGCAGATGACCTATTTTTCTTTGGGAAGGCATCAGATTACAATGTGGAGCAGTTGAAGAGTATTTTAGAAACCTATGCAGGGTGTTCGGGACAACTAATTAACTATCAGAAATCCTCAATACAATTTAGTGCAAATTGCAGTTCCGACAGAAGAGGTAGAATTCTGAAATTATTGGGAGTGAAGGAGATGAAGAAAGACGACATTTATCTGGGGAATTATTTATTGAAACCTAAACACAAAATTGCCTCATATGACTTTATTTTGAAGAAGATTGAAAATAAATTGATGGGATGGAAAAGAAATACTCTTTCACATGCAGGGAGGACGATATTATTAAAAAGTGAGCTTGCATCAATTCCTATTTATTTTCTTTCAACCAATATTGTTCCAAAAGCAGTAGTGGAGAAAATTGAGCAAATTCAGAGAAATTTTTGGTGGGGTCATAGTGGTGAGAAGGCGAAGATGCATTATTTGAGTTGGGATAAAATGCAAGCTAGTCAGAAAGATGGAGGATTGGGTATTAGAGATATGGGAGTTGTTAACTGCTCGTTAGTCGGAAAATTAACTTGGAGATTCCTTACGGAACCTAAAGCGTTGTGGGTTAAATTATTGAAGGCCAAATATCTCAAGAACGAAAATTTTTGGGACCATTTAGCAAAACCGGGTAACACATTTATTTGGAGAGGGATACTCGAGATGAGGAAGTTCGTGAAAGAAGGGGCGTGTTATTCTATTGGAGATGGAAATAGTATTCGTATATGGGAAGACCCATGGATACCTAATATAAGAGGTTTTAGACCAAGTAAGAAAAAGATTGATATGGAGGTTCCAGATGTGTTCTTGGTTAAAGACCTTATAGATATACATGGACCGTGGAAGAAGAGGGTTATAGATGATTTATTTGATGAAGTGTCGGCAAGAGTAATTGTTGAAATACCGTTATCCAGGAGTAATAATACCGATAGGTTGATTTGGGTACATACTTTGAAAGGAGAGTTTACTACAAAATCATTATATACCTCACTTATAAAAGAGAAACCATCTTCTTCACGAAGGGTGGAACTCTTTAATGGATTAAGTTGGAATGTGGTATGGAAGAAATTCAGATTAGCTCCAAGAGTTAAACTTTTCTTATGGAGGGTGTTAAATGAAGCTCTCCCTACTAAGGCAAGAGCACTTAGATATAATACAAAAGTTTCAAAACTTTGTAGTGTCTGCAAGGAGGAAGTAGAAGATAGTGACCATTTGTTCCGAATGTGTAAGAAGGCAAGAGAAACTTGGTTATGTTACCCTTTAAACCTAAGAGTTGAAGGTGAAGAGAATTTCAAACAATTATTATGTCGTTGGCTAGGAAGTAATGAGGAAGAAGGGGTAATTGAACTTCGGATTTATGTTATGTGGTTTCTGTGGAAAGCTAGAAATAATTGTGTTTTCGAAGGTATACTACCTGACGGGTATAAAATTATTAAAGAAGCTCAAGACATGCAAACTGAATTCTCGAATAGAAATACCAATATGGAACATCATATGAATCGTCTGGTGGTGAAAGAAGTGGATTGTTGGAAGCCGCCTCAAAGGGGTTTATTAAAAATCAATTTCGATGGGGCGTATTGCAATAATATAGCGGGAACAGCTGCAATGTGTAGAAATGAAGAGGGGAATTTTCTAATGGCGTTATCGAGTAGAACAAACGCATCGTCGGCAATGGAGGCCGAAGCTATTGCAGCTCGATTGGCAGTTCACCTAGCGCTTAAGTTACCGGAATATGGTTGTCTATTAGAGGGGGATGCAATGACTATTATAAAGGCTTGTTCGAAGGAGAAGGACAACATCCCGTGGAGAATCAGACCACTTATCATGGAAATTACAGAGGAAGCTTCGAGGCTACAAAATAATGACTTCTTTTTTTGTAATCGTGAAGCTAATAATGTAGCTCACACTCTTGCTAAACGTGCTTATAATAGCGATCTAAATCAGACTACGAAAATCTATCAGATTCCGAGTTATCTTGTAAGTCAGTTGGAAACAGATTTATCCAACATGAATTCAGGCTCTAATAGTTAATAAATTGAGGTATTAACCTCCTTTCACAAAAAAAAAAAATATTATACAGTGACGTTAATTTGACTTTATGTTTTTATCTGATCTTCTAATGTATTCATGTCATTTGATGTATTAGTATGGCGGAAACTAATTTAGTTGAAATTAGTGGGAGATCCCACCTTGGTCACCTTAAGATGTTGCGCTTTTATGGATCCAAAGCATACCAACAGGAATCAGTTTACTTATACGTTATGGTTCATTTTCTTTATTGTAACGGTAAGAATCGAATTTTAGTATCTCTCGTGGGAAACAATGAATTTTCTTTATTGACAACATAGGTTAACAAGACAATCTTATTTTTCCACAATCTCCTTTTTACCCCCTCAATGTTGACATACTTATATAATTATGTTTTTATAAATTGTTGACAACATATATAATTATGTTTTTAACAACATATATAATGCATTAGGCAAAGTATTATTTTTACGTTAAATGAATTTGTCAAATGTAAATGATGATACTAGATATAACATTTTAATGTTTGCAAAAGACAAACTAAAAATGTTTCTAGCAAAACCATAATAAAAATGCAGAAACTATTTTTTTCTTAACAAGACAAATCGAAAAGTATTGTAACTAAAATCTTAGTGCCAGTCAATGTGATTGTCAATGACAAAAGAAGAAATACAAAACATTTTCGTAAAACTATTTTGAAGGAAAACGAATTTGTTTAAAAATTTTACAAAATTATTGACAGCAGCAGACTGAGACTTATTTAAAAAATTTCAAAAATATTTTTTATTTTTATTTTGTTCGGAAAATTTAATTTCAAAATAAAATTGTACTCGTACAAAATGAATTTTTTTTTTTTTTTTTGAAATATGGAGTATTTGGGTTTGAGCTTACTCAAGTTTTGAGTGGAGGGAGAATATTAAAATAGAGAAAGAAAATGGGAAAGCAACATAGCAAAGAAATCCCATGGATTGACACATCCCTGACAGTCTTATGATTTAAAAAAGTCAGTAGATTTGATAGTTGACTAGTCATTCCCCCCCTCACTGACCTACTACTTACACTGTCTTCCTAACCCCCCACTTCTCTCTCTCTCTCTCTCTCTTTCTCATCATACAACAGCATTTTACGTACTAGGTATATCAACAAGGGCTGCTTCTCAAATTAGACAGTCTCTCCATTTCCTATACCCCCCTCCTCCTGATCAGTGGGCTTTTAACACAATGAGTCACACTGGATTGTCCATTAATCATTCCACTTCTTCATCCCTAACTTCCACTAGGGGCATACCAGGAATGCTCAATTTCCCTGTACACTAAATCTAATTTTGAATTGACTAATGATGCAATGAAGTTGCCCTAATCCACTTACATCTTTTTGGTTTAAGCACATGTGACTCTACAAGTATAGGTCTATTTGTGAAGAAATTAGTAGTAGCTGATTTTACCATCACCTAAGAAATGTTTTTAGTTCTTTTATTCTTTTTCTAGTATGTCATTTTACTATTTATAACACGATATTATATGTGATGATGATTAAAAAAAATATATTGTTATTTGGACTTCCTTTCGTGTAAATAATTTGGTGTTTGGATTTTTTTTCGGTGTTGTACTTTACACTCTCTTTTGACAGAATCACCGAAAAATATTTTGTCTCTAAAAGTCACATTTAAAAAAAAATTAAATTTACCCTTATATAATCAATATTACACTTTCGACCCCTAGTTATGCTCACATACCTCACCGTTTTCTCTTTCTCTAAAATCACCATTACCATACACAATCTTTCTCTATCTCCGTAATTTGTTTTCATTAGTGAGCTTCAAAATATTGCCAAAACCTCTTCAGCGATAGCTAATCTTTTGAAACCCTTCTTCTAGTTCTTCAACTTTTCTCTCTCTTTTCTTTCTTAAAATGATACTAGCACAACCAAAAAGAGTCATGTCGTTTGCCTTGATGTAGAGGGAATTACCATTTTTGAAACTCTACATGTAGTTCTTCAATTATGCAATAAAAAAAAGGTGTATTACATCTTCCATTGAGAAATGATAAAGAACAAGAAAATCCAAACATACTCTAGACATACATCCTATGTGGCTTGTCGTGATTCGTTATCTAGTGAATTAGAATCATTAAAAATACGAATCACGGCAAGCCACATAGGATATATGTCTAGATTTTCTTGTTCTCTATCATTTCTCATTACCATTTAACTTAGTGATGAGTCCATATACTTTGTGGGTGTTGGTATCAATGATGCTTTGGCTAAGCTTAACCACCACTAATGAGTTCATACGAGAATTTGATGAAGGATTAGAAGAGATAATGGGGGGGGGGGGGGGGGGGCAGTCATGCGGGTTGTTGGTATTTAGGTTCGGTTACGTCAAATAGAAGGCAAAATCGTACTTTCACCTCTTGTTAGGGTAAAATAAACGAAAGTCCAAATGAAAATTTTAAAAGAAAAAAATCCAAACACTAAGTCAATTATACGAAAGGAAGTTTTTTTAGAAAATATACCTTTAAATTTCACACTTGGTTAAAGAATTCTTCTAGACCTAAATTTTTTGTTATTGAATTGTAGGTTTCAAATTGGTAGAGAGTTGAAAGAAGCTTATTGACTATATGAACAAGATACAATTGAGAAAGACACCTCATCAACCCTAGTAAGAATAAACAGGCTATAGACCAAGGAAGGAATTGCTGTTATGGGAAATAATTGAGAAAAGCCTAGTTTTGTTACTGCCCCCACGCAAATAAGAGGTTTTACTCTACCAGGATCATGATGCATGATAGGAGTTCAACAAAAAAAATGATGCATGATAGGAATGCCAAAAGATTAGAGTGGTGGAGGTCAAAGGAAGAAAAGTTGGTTACTTTGGAAATTATTCCTTCATTCCATGTAAATATGTGAATATGTATGTGGCTTGGGTGGGTAATAGTCTCCAAATTTTTATTTTAAAAAAAAAACACAATTGCATCTGTATAGGACGTATTCTGGCCAAAATCTAATGGTAATATCTCGATGAAATTTAGAGAGAGAAAATATTTTGCTTTCTTTATAAATTTTGACTAGACACATACTATAGTCGGAATTCAACTATGATATATTCAAGGTAGAACATTACAATTCTAATAGAATACGTGAATATTTTGGATTCTTCTTGATTATCGGATCTCATCTTCTCGATTCGTTACGTACATACACGTGTTACACACGTATATTATTTTTGAAACTCGTCTTGACTGTCGGATCTCTTATTTACCATCTCTTATATCACGTATCCTATTAAATTTAATTACAAAATCACATAACCATCACAATTAAAATCATTGGTAGTCAGGGACGGATCTACATGCAGGCCAAAGGGGGCCATGGCCCCCCTTGACTTGCCGTAATTTATTTTAGAAATGTTGATTGCTCTCTGGTTTTTCGTATAAATAACGTTCGAGTCATACTCATAACATATATGTAGCGTGGGTGAAATGGTAAAGGTCCGAGTTTCAGACGTGAGACACCTGGGTTCGAGCACTGGTAGACTTAGATTTTTCACTTTTTTTTTTGTTCGGCCCCCCTTGACTACTACTCGTAGTTCCGTCCCTGTTGGTAGTGGTATCCCATTAATTACCATTTCTCTTTCTATCTCCCAACTTTCTTTTGAGATAGTTCAACAAAAAAAAACTTCCTTTTGAAATGTGACTTATCTACACATCTAAATATGTAATGATTCATCTTTGTGAAGATTATGTACAAACTCAAATTTTTTCAATAAGCCACTCATCATCCAGTAAAAATTACTTAGAATGCTAATCTTTTTGTTCTTCATATTTTAATTCCAGTAGGTCATTGCTCTTTGTATATTTCCATTGTGAGTTTGTGACTATATCACAAATTATTTGCCCTAGCCATGGAAAAACCTATTACCAAATTAAGGTTAACCAGAATACCAGCTGACACCTTGAAATTAAAATAGTCACAAACTCACAATGATGATATGTCTTGATTCTTGAATAGTTGAGATTTAATAACAGTATGGTACATTGATAGTTTTCTAATAGACACAAATGATTATTTTTTAAAAATTGTCCACGATCTACGATAGTCATTACATATTAGACCACTTGGACAACCAATTGTTAACAATAAACATAAATTATTGACAAACATGTGTAGCAGTAACAATTGATACAAAACGTATAAACTATTTCTTTAGAAGAAAAAACACTATTACCGGATTACGAAAAAGGGTATCTAACAACTTTTAAGAAATGATTTATGTTTACTCTTTAAGTGAATTAATAAATTAATTATGGATTACTTTAAGCAATGAAATTATTATTTTAAACAGTGAATTGAATGATTAAGTTTCCAAAATTAGGATTTTTTTCAAAAGAAACAAAGAAAGAGCTAAAATAATGAGCCACACAAAAAGTTTGAATCCAATCACTAATTTTAAAGTTCTCACTTTATCATTGTCTGCTCTTTTTCTTTTACAAAATCCATACAAGTTTTGTTTATTTTCTTCTTTTCATTTACCTTGTGGTAATTGCATATTTAACTTTTACATAAACTAAGAGGGTGTTTGATTTTTTAGCACTTGTAAGTGCTACCACTTACTAAGTGATAATCACTTAGTAAGTGATATCACTTGTAAGTGATGTGGCGTTTGTTTTCCATCACTTCTAAGTGCTTGATTTTTGTTTTTATATTAAATCTAAATGTCATAAAAATGAGAAATTGTCTATTTTGACCTTAAAGTATTTACATATTAGTATTTCATACTAATTCATTGTGCTCGCGAATTTAGATACAAGAGAATTACGGTTTATGAATACTTTGTGTTGAAAATATTAACCTCAAATAATTAAAAAGTATGAAGGAGAAAGAACTTACGTTGCATCATGGAGTTTGGGTGGTTCCGTGACTAATGAAGGAAGAGATGTGAAAAAAATTTAAGAGAAAAGCTTAGGTGAAGGATGAGTGAGAAGGAAAAGTGTCATCGCTAAAGTCATAAAAAGATTTTTTTTACTTATCAATTGTTTAAGATTTTCTTTTGGGTTATAATCATATTGGTAATTATTATATTCGGAGAAGGATAAAAATGTCTTTTTTAGCACTTAGAAAGTAAGTGCAAAAAAATAAGCTCCAAGTTGGAGCTTACTTTTTTGCACTTACTTTGACCCCACTTACAAGTGATATTCACTTATTAAGTGAAAAAACAAACGGTCTAAAATTGCCGGCCCACACTTATTAAGTGAAAATCACTTAATAAGTGCAAAAATCAAACACCCTCTAAGAGCAATGCTTGCAAAAAAAGGAGAGCAATGCCTGCAATGTTACATTAAATTAAGATACTGCAAGGATCTTATGTTACTAAATAAAAGACAGATTTTTTTTATATCTTATAGTGCACCATATTCATAAAATGGTCTCCACAACCTTTATGGTTTTGTTTAACTTTTCATGCTAGTACCGTCATTAAGACGGAAAGAGTCATCACTTTGGACATAGGACTCAACCCCAACTAGTGTAAGATTTTTTTCGTTTAAAGACTCCAAGAACCCGGAGGTATTCAACCAATCAAGAAATTGATCGAAGACCTAATTCTAAAGTTTTTCAAATTAAAATGACAAATTATATTTGTTTGGTTAAAAATCTAAAAGTTGTACTTTTTTTTGTTAAAAATTACAATATTTGTATTTTGTTTAGTGAAGACTCCAATCGTTTTTGAAAAGTTATTCGAAGGTGTTACAAAGTTATTTATTGCAAAGTTGTTGTAAAATATTGCAAAACTATCGCAAAGTATTGCAAAATTACCACAAAGTTTCGCAAAGTTGTTGTAAGGTGTTGCGAAGTTGTGCTAAATTGATGCAAATTAAAAATTATCTAAAAAGCAAAAAACTAAAAAACATTAGCTGATCGTTTTTTACTAAAATAAAAAATTTATACGAAGTTTTGACAAAATTTCCTTGGAATAGAATCCACACCCACATGTATTTGTTTCTCCACTGGGGATCTCAGCACCCTTGCAAAAAAAAAAAAAAAAAAAAAGGAAAGGATCATAAGGACTAATTGGAATGCTTAGTCTCAAAAAAAAAAAAAATTTGAATGCCTAGTTGACTTAGATGTAACATGGAGCACCGAGTAGTATCAACTAGTACCTTACTTTTCAAACCCTAGCCATGTCTTGTCACCTAGTGGCATATCAATTCCAAAAAAAACCAACCCTATAAATTCTCAGTATTTTTCAGTGGGAAACAGAAAATATGGCATTTTAGCTAGATTTTTAGTAGCATAAACCTACTAAGGTTAAGAACTTTCTCCCCCTTACCAAAAAAAAAAAAGAAACTTTCTCTCTAATGCTAACCTAACTTATGATTATGATTAAAATTCACTAAAAATTGCTAAACTTGGAAATTGTTATGAAATACTTGACCAGTCCCCTTTCACATTAAAAAATAATTTACTAATTTGTAAAAAGTAATAGAGTTAAAATTGATTAGTACTACTCACTTCACTACCATTGAGTATGGAGAGATGTGTATGATGATGGAGCTGGCAGAAGTCCCCACACACCCTAAAATGGAGATATATGTGTCATTTTGACCATTTTTCACCACCACAAAACCTAATATGATTTTGAAAAAAGAAACCCTAAAATCATTTCTTGCCACTTCCATATATGGGAACTCCTTTCTTGGACTAAAGACATCATGCCCTAAAACCACTTGTTGTCCCAAAATCCATGATAGATTCTACTGTAGATTCTGGGAGGTTTAAGTCATACTAAAAGAATTTACTACATCAGGAAATAACAGTGACCAAAACTGAAGAAATATTAACTATTTAATTAGAACATTTTTATACAAAATATATTGTAGATTTTAGACTTAAAAACCCACCCACGAATTAATTCACCAGAATAGGGTTCTCTATTATCATTTTTTTTTTTTTGCAAGATCAACAAATCTCTCATACATACGCTATTGGAGTGGTAATGCAGATTGGCAATTTGGCATATATACAACAAAAATATGAAATTTTGTATCGTTTATTGAGCGATCCATGAACTCAATGTAAATACAAAACCCTATATAGAGAAAGGGAAATAGGAGAGTAACATATGAATAATTGGAAGGACTAAACTCAATGTAAATACAAAACCCTATATAGAGAAAGGGAAATAGGAGAGTAACATATGAATAATTGGAAGGACTAAAATTTTCGCGGATAGAAAACTCGATTACTGTAGTGAGAATATCTAGGGTTATTAACTATGTTGGTGTATCCAGAAAAAAAAGAAAACTATGTTGAGGCGGAAGCATTTACGAGTGGAATCTCTCATAGTTTTGATGTTTTGATTTCCATATATGCCTAGCAGCATCTCCAATGCAAAACTCAAGACAATATTTATTTGTGTTTACGTGTCAAGTTTTAACTTGGATTTTCACTTTTAAGTGACGAAAATAGAGATCATCAATTCTTTTCTGTCTCTAATGCAAACTTTAAACTTGTTTTATTTACTTATGTGACATGATTATTTTGTAAAAAAATAATTAGTTATTTCATAAGTAGAAGACTTTATTCAATTAGTTGAAATTTTAATATTGATGAGTTATACACTCTAGAAATAGAGTGTCATCTTGAGATATCTCTATTTAACAACTTCCAGAAAGAAAAGATTGAAGGCAAAGAAAGCAAAAGAACATAGGGCCGCAAAAGGTAAAATTTCGCTGAAGGAGTCAAAATGGTGAATTGGTTACAAATTGGAGCCAAGAAAGCAATAACCCTAACTAAAAGGGGTTACCAAGTTAGAGTACCACTCCGATAGCATTCAAGTTTACCACTAGTGGCAAATATAGTTAGAGCATCCCTAATGAAAAACTTAGACAAAAAAAAAACTCTATTGATCTTATGTGTCAAGTTTCATTGAAATTGTTAATTGTACATGGCAACATAGAGACTATACCCTCCTATTTTTGTGTATCTCCAATACAAATCTCTAAAGTTGTTTTTCCTCTTTTTTATTTATGTGCCATGATCAATAAAATGATGTTTTGTATAAATAGAGTGTCCTCTTAAGATATCTACATGTAACCACCATTGTATCATCTTATAGATCCAAACTGAATTTTGTATTGAAGAGATATAGGTTTTAAGAAAAACTTCTGAAAATCTTATGTCGCGGTAAGGGTATTTAAGGTTGAGCTCTGCTTTAGAGATTCTCTTATGTTTTGACCAATAGATTATTTATTTTGTCAAGCATTTTCTTATTTTGTTCTCGTTTTCTTCTTTTCTTCTTTTTTTACTTATTTCTTCTTATTCTAAACATTAGAAGTTGTTGAAGTCATTTAATTCGGAACTAATTGATAGCGGCGGCGAATAGATGAGGCCTATATATCATATTGTTATATATTATAATACTTTTTTCCGTCTTGTGACTATTCTCACAGAGACCTCTACTGACAGAAGTCACCCGAAACCAAAACACATGAAGACCCTGAAAACGAAAGATGAGGAAAAAAGAGAGATGTAGAAGAAAAGAGTGATTAGAAATATAAAGGAGAAAGAGACACCATGAAAGTTAATAAAGGAGACTGATGGCCGAGAAAAAAATAAGAGAGAAAATTGATAAGATAAAGAGACAGTGATAGGGGAAGCCAATTTATCTCCTCTACAAAATTGTTTTTCCGATGTCTACTTTTACAGAAAATGTTCTTGATATTTTTTATTTTTTATTTATGTGGTCTCAATAATAGTTGTAGACATACTAGTGGATCACGCATAATATGTTCTACATTTATACGAATAATTAACCTAAAAATGTAACTATATATTATTAGTATTGGAAATGTATTTAATTTTCCAAAGAAAAGCTTAATGTTATTCAATAAAACCAAGTAAGTTGTGAAGGCAAAAGATCAAACTTAATTAAAAGCTGTCACTTGGTTGAGGAGGTGTCCCAAACTAATCCTAATTAGAATGTTTAAGAGAGAAAACTCCAATCTTGATTCTACCTAGAAAAAGATCTTGATATTATGAGAGAAATCTAAAATATTTGGTAGTTATATCAAGAAAAAGAGAGAGAGAGAGTTGGGTTGTTTTAGGTATATTAAAAAAAAATAAAGAGTAAATACTGGAAGGAGGGAACAAGGGTAGAGTTGATGTGATGTATGATAAGATGTGACATGAAATGACAAAGGAAAGAAACGATGGGACCAATCCAAAACCCCACTTAAGATATGTCATGTCCATCTTTCTCTTTCTCTCTCTATCAAAACTCTTCTATTCACACACGTGCAGACTGTCTCCTCAGTTTAACAGTTCATCTGTAAGTGTCACGTGTGGGGGGAGGGGGGGAAGAGATCTGTTAACTAACAGGTACTGTTTATTTTGGCACTGAATTTCAGGTTCCCTTCCTCTTTTAAACTGTGCATTGACTAGAACTACTTCAATAAAACAAGCAATTTAAACCCTCATACCCTATTTTTGTACTCTCTCTCTCTCTCTCTTTTACCCTAGCAACCCTACTCTCTCTCTCTCTCCTTTGTCTCTCTCAGTATCAAACCCAATAGGCAATAGCACCTCTCACATGATATTCAAGTCAGCTCATAAAATTTTGTTTGGATTTGGATAACTATATATTAAAGCGTTTTGTCGTGGGCGGAGCTACATGCCGACCAGGGGCGTGGGTGAGGGGGTGCGAGCGGTGCGATCGCACCGGGCCCCCCTCCCCTTAGGGCCCCTTTTTCTGAATTTGTTTTATATAAAAATATATATACAGTGAGAAAGTGTATATAGAGTGAGAAAGCAACTTCAAAAAAACAATCAAGTTAGGCCGGCTGGTTTGGTCCTTGACTACTTACATGAAGGTCGCGGGATCGATTCCCCTGTAGGACGTTCAGTTTCTTTTTTTGTTTTATGGGGCCATAAAGACTGACTTGGGCTCTATTGTTTAAAGACTCAAATATATTATTTTGTAGCCCCCACAAATGACGAACCCAAACGAAAATATCAAAACTAAATATTTGATGTTTCAATTTTTCTTTTTCTCCATAGGGTTTAGGTATTTTTCTCTATCAAATTGAAAAAAAAATCATTTTGTCTTTGTATTGATATTTAAGCAAAAATAGTCAACTTAGTTTGTTGTATGAATACTATTATTTTCCTATCATTACAACAATTTTAATTAAATTGTAAGCTCTTGAGATTTAATACTTAAAAAAATTTCCAACAAATTTATTTTGAATACTTACAATAATTACAACAAATTTAGTTTCGATAATTATTTAGGGTGTATGATTTTATTTTATTTTCATATCGCGATATAAAGGGCCCCGATCACAATTTCGCACCGGGCCCCCGAAATCTCAGCCACGCCACTGATGCCGACTAACCCTGACGCCATCCAGGGTTAGTTTTCGAATATCTATATTAGTTGGTAACACCGCCAGGGTTAGTTTTCGAATATCTATATTAGTTGGTAATCTTACTGTCAGGGTTAGTTTTAGAAGGCAGTAGTTGTCAAAGAAAGCGGATCGACTCAGTTAATTTTGGCTCTGGGTGGTGTATCCTCATTGCTTTGTTCCCTTTTCTTCTTTTCTTTTACCTTTTTTCCTTTCTTTTCCAGCTTTTTCTTTTCCAAGCTAGCAAGAGCAAGGTTTAGATCCTGGCTCCGCCCTTGCGTTTTGTCAAACAACAAAATTTATCGGCTCACAAGCACAACACATGAGGTCTAAGCAAGTTTCAACGCGACCCGCGGGTATAGTAGTTATGAATCATGTATTTTTAGACAACTACTTAGTAAATTGCTTATTTGCTTATGATGTGGTCAGTTAGAGGATTAAAATGTACTTCGCATATTAGCTTGATTTGATTAGGGAATTAACCTTTAGCAAGTCTAGCATGAAGATGAAGTTGCAACATCATGTGGTGCCTATATAATTTTCATCTTTTGGAACAAAATCAAAGAGATCTAGGTTCATAGATATTTAGTTAAAGGGAAGATAAGATGATGCTAGAATGACACATTATCTCATACATGGTAAACACAATTACGAAAATATATATTGGTTTTTTATCGAACAAGTTTCAATTAAGCAATTATTGTAGACGTTATCCAAATGTGGAAGAATTTGGAAAAAAAAAGGGGAAAATAGACATTAGATCGTTTCTGCAAAACTTCGTATTCTAGAATCATAACGGTTTATCAAATATCAGGCTCAGCCTAAAAAATGAGCTGCGTGACATACCAATCATGGGTGCTCATATTTGGTGGAGCCATTCGAAATTTGGAGGTGCTTATAGAGTTATAGAATTTCCATTTCCACTCTTACCAATACTTCTCCCTTTAAGAGATATTCCTAGATTTACCTATACATGACCAACCGACTAGTTTATTGGCAGTGACATATTACAACTAGACAAGTACTCAGGGAGTTTTCGCTACATTTGTAAATCGTAATTTTGTAATGTTATAATTTTGTGTTCCATTGTTAAGTACCAACATCAAAGTCCATCTGAAGTTAGTACACATGAATAGGAAGGAATTATGTTTCAATACTAAATCTCCATTTTGCTAAATTCATGAAGAATCGGCTTATAAACTAACACTTACAGGTAGAATGCTAGGGAACAAGAACAGTCAGATAAACTTTGGCCTGAACGTGGTTTGTTGTGATTCGTAATTTCGATGATTATGATCTATTAAACTGCGAATCACAGCAAACTACATAAAATTTCCGTCAAGAAATCTATCTACTTTTTTTGCTCCTAACATGATTGTTTAAACATATATTTACATCTCGCTGAATTCATATAAACTAATACGGTTTTCATTCTTAGGTCCATGAGATTGGTCAAGACAAAACCTTAACCACATGCCATAATCCTATTCAATGCACATAATTGAGCTAGCATTATTTCTCTCGAGCTTCTTGGTTATAGGCTTTATATATGTTAATTATGATTACAATAATTCATACTACAAGAAAACAGAAAAGGAATTTTAGTTGTTAGATTAAAGAGTTGTGACAAAGTAATGGTATTAATATCATTATTGAATATTCATACAACAATCACATTCCATATTTTGTCAATCTCACCTAGAATTGAAAATGTTAATTATTGATTACTTAGAATCCACCTCTTAAACCCCACAAATAAGTTCGACCTAGTGGGCATATAATCAGTTGACATTGTCAATACGAGAATCTAGTTTATGGCGGACTGATATGACCCTTCATCATTTAGGCCAAAGTCACTCACCGACGTGATGCCTTAACACCTGAAAGGAAGTCGGAATTCCTATTGTTCATGTTATAAGATTGTAAGAGTCATATTTTTAGAGCATCCATTGTCATTCTGAGACTAAGTGATTACTAAATATTCGTCTATAAAACGTTAAATAACTTAAATTGTAGATCCCTGAATAGGTTCACGAAAAAATTTGATTTTTGCTAAATTGATATAGTAAGGTTCTTTTCAAAATTTGACTGAATCTGGACCGTTCTCTTTAAGAGTCGTTCATCCTGAAACCGCCAGGATTCAGTCAAACTTTCAAAAGGGACTTGCCCCGTCATTCGACAAAAAAATTGTTAATTTTTTTTTGTGAACTTAGCATTTCCGCAATCGATTTAATCTAAGTCAATTTTGATTCATAAGTGATGTAGATTGTTGCGGAAGCGAGATAACATTAGAATCCATTACTAGAATTAAGAAGAGAGAAGAAATAACTAAAGATAAACTAAAATAACTGTAAGGAAAGAAGATGCAATCAAGGGGTTTGTTTATAACTCAATTCAATATGAATAATAAAACAGCCTGGACCTCCTTTTATAGACTACTAAACTTTCCTAGATAGACACAAACTAGACTTTCCTAAATAATAGAGATACTGAAAATAAAGAAACTTCCTAAACCTAGATTCATTATGAATCATACTAAAATTAGGACTCCTACTAAACTACTAAACTCTGGCCGACTAGGCCATGACCGTGTGGTCTTGTGGGCCCGTCTTGGATGCGCCTGCATCAATAAGAGTGTTAAATGACTTAAATTGTAGGTAGTTACTCACATGTTGTGGCTCCATTCCACCAAACAAAACATCCTTCACACAGTCAATGCCAAACAAACCGTCCATTTTCACTGCCTAAGACAGAGACTATTATTATTAATTCAATATTTAACCATTTTAATTTTATTTTTAACAATCAAGGACAACTAAGAACACAAAAGGACATGTGAAAGGATCTAATTCCAATCAATTTGGACCATTGGATCTCATTTAATTAGGTGGCCTTACAATCTCTAATTATTTTATGGTAATAAGTACATGGGTCTATCAATTGAGGACTAAAGAGTGCTAAGTATTAAGTATTAATTTATAATAGATAATTGTACTATAAAAATAATTGCTGTCAGGGGCTTTACTAATAACTGAATTAAATAATGCCCCTCTCAATGTTCTTGTTCTTACCAAATGAATACTTTGGTTAGACATTCTTGTCTGACTAATTCAAAATTATTCTTAAAGTTTGAACACTTTTTAAGCAGCCCTTTCCAAATGATAGCTAATTAGAGAGTCATGCCCCTTTATCTTGCCTACAATTTGGGAAGGTTTAGTAAAAAAAAGATTAAACCTAACAAGCAATGAGTATTACCATAGAATTTATATCCTAAGAATTTATTTAATAAATTATACATCCCATTGAAACAAGCTATCTCTATATATCAAATATCCTTAGCAACTGAGTACTTAGTATAATGCGAGAATTATAGTTATACTGTTTCTTTCTCATTTGCCGTAGAACTTCCTACGAATCCTACCCACTCTTGATATCTGTAACTTACATGGTATGATCGTTAGATGCTTATTTAGTTGACCGATGATAATTACTCCTTTATCTTTATAACAAGACCATGACGATTTACTTGTAGGTGTTCTTGATCGAAAGAACATGACATTGTTGTCATGACTCAGGAGACACTTTTTGTGATTGCAAGAGGATATATCTAATGTGGGGTATATCTTGAGAGTGTGTCCAATTCTATTCGGTAATTTGAGCAATACAACACCCTAAAAATGTAGATCACAAAGACCTCACTGATTGGAGATAAAGTCCTAGGATAAACCGGTAGTATACATACCAGTCTCACAATTTTGAATGACTATTAAATATAGATTTGTTCAAATCAACTCTCTTTAACTTAACATTCATATGACGAAAAAAACTAGCTCAACGTGCTAACACATATCAGACACACAAACTAAGGGTCAAACTCTAGAGGGCAAAGACTCGTCTCATTAACGAATGATTATCTTCGAGTATCATGATCTTATTTATAATTATTGCGATCTCATACGAGTATTGCCAGTTGAATAAACTACAACTAGCAAAAAACGTGGGGTCTATTGCAAATTACATTAACAAATTCAAGTGATTTAACTATGGGTTATAGTCAACAACTTTGGTTGGAGTGGTTACCAAACTGGTTTCCACCACATGAGTCAAGAGTTGGAGAAACAGGTCTACCTCCCTTTGGTGCAGCGGTATGACATCCCTCTTAAGTCCATGGAGTATTGGGATTGAGTCTCAGTGGAAGTATTTTATCCCCAAAATTCATCTCATGTAATTTAGGCACTATTTTACCTAAATAAAATAGTTGTTGTCTGGTTTTAGACTTCTTTTTTGTCTGGTTTCAGGTCTCTTTAATCATTTGTGTAACTCAGACAGTTATCGTGTTTATCACATCTTGATGTATCAATGCCTCGGATTCAACAGGAACCGAGATAGTGGCGGGCCACAAGGTCATTTCCTTTCTTTTCCAAGCTAACTTTTTCGATTATCTATTTCTTATTAGATGAGTTTCATTGAGCCCAGAGTTAAAATCACACAAACTAAAAGTAGAAGCAAATATTTCAAGATGACTAATTTGAGTTGATTTTGGGATAGATCAAGATGAATAAGAAAACATTTACTACAAAAGAACATAATTCCTCTTTCAATTTCTCTCAATTGTACCTATAGATAGATACATATGCCATTAAACCATAGAATTAAAATCACACAAACTAAAAGTAGAAGCAAATATATTCACATAACCTACTTTTAATTCATTAAAATAATAGTAATCCAAAAACTAATGACAATTTTATCATAAACCCGATTTTTCACTTATTAAATCTGAGCCGTTAGATCTCCTATCAATTCAGTTCAAAGATCATCGATCTTTATCATCTTTGACGTTCCATCATCCTTGAGAAATCCTCGAAACAAACAAAACCATCACCATCAGAATCAACACCTGTTATCATACGCCGGCACTCATCTAACGTGCACCGATCATCACCGATCGCCATGAAAACACCTCTAAGTTCTTCAGCTGATATCTTACCATCACGATCTGCATCAAAGAAATCAAAAGCATCACGTAGTTCTGATCCACAAGTTGGTGGTTCAAAAGCACAACTAATCGCACTAAATTCTTCCAAACTTATACAACCATCACCATTACTATCAACTTCTTTAAACATAATCATAAGTTCTTCATCATTTGGTGGTTCAGCTCCAACTCTTCTGAGTAAAGTTGAAAGCTCACTCTGTGTTATTTTACCATCTCCATCTTTATCTATCAATTTAAAAGCTTCAATCAATTCAAAATTGATTTCTTCAGACCATTCACCTGATGATTTTGAATCAAGAAGAAGAAACGGTGAATTAGATGGAAGAACACTTGTTGGTGTTCCTGATGATGATGATGCTTTATTATTAAGATTATTATTATTATGATGAATTGATCCATCTAATGAAGAAGATGATGATCCTGATTGTGGATCAGATCTAGAAACTGATGATGATGATGATGATTTTAGGGTTTTCTTGATCTTGAAGAGGTTTTTAGGGTGGAATTTGGTGAGTTTCATGACTGCTGAAAAAGTTTTAGAGAGAGAAATAGAAGAAATTGAAGAAGAGATAGAGATAGAGAGAGAGAGAGAGAAGGAGTGATGAGAGGAAGAGAGGAGGAAGGGGTGTGTTAAATGGTGGGGATTTGGTGGAGAAGATTGGCATTCTGAAGCAGCTTCCTGGAAACTTCCTAAACTGAGAAAAACTACCTTTTTCTAGGGGCAAGAGAGAGAGGATCATTTTATAGGTTTGTGTGTTTTATGTCTGGGTTTATCATTTTTGGAGTTTATGCTTATTAAATGATAATTCCAGATCAGGTGTCGTAATTAGTTACTAATTATTTTTGTAATTATATTTCTGACAAATTTGACTTATGTTTTTGGTGATTTTCATTTCAAATTTCAAATTCGTCTTGAACCGAGATCCTCACGTTTTCATATTTTCACCTGGTTTACTTGAGTTCTTTCTTTTTGAGAAATGGACTCTGATTAGGGGTGGGAATTTTGCCCACGAGCCCGAACCCGTCCACGGGCACCCGAGCCCAACGATGACCATGGATGTCTGCGCCCGTCTCGGGCGCAACCCGCCCAGCCCGCCAAATTTTAATGGGCGGGCTGGGTTAAAGCCTCTACCCGCGCACCCGCCCATGCCCGCAACCACTTAACCTCACCCAATGATAACCAACCAAATTACATCAACTTTATGGGTTGATGAAGCCCCAGTTGTCTATGTTGCTAGGCTTAGTTGAGATGGTAAACAATATGCTTAAGGGAAATCACACGAACCCAATATATTGCTTTGCAATGGCCCAAGAGAATTATTAGTAGAATACTGAAGTAGTCTTTGGCTTTGAGGGGACAAAGAGTGGGGTAAGTTTATATTATATCTCATGAGAATTCTTCATTAGTTTTCAATGTGAGATTAAATTCCTAAAAGGAAAAATACAAATAACGTCTAGTTTTAATCTCACATTGTCTCTTTAGAATCAGGAAAGATGTTTCCAGATTATATAAAAAAAAGAAAAAAATGATTTTTTTTTCAAGTCATGAGATTACCCGCTACCCGCCCGCCCATACCCGAATTACCCGAACTTCTTAATGGGCTTGGGCGGGTAATGAGCAAGGCGAATTTCAAAATTGCCCGCCCAATTAACCCGCTTACCCTAATAGCCATTAAAATTTTGTGCCCGACCCGCCCAGCCCGATGCTTCAAGTGCCCATGGACGCCCATACCCGCCCAATTCCCACCCCTAACTTTGATGATATACGTTAGTTATTGCAAGACATACACATCATGAAGATGTGATAAACACGATAACTGTCTAAATTAACCGATGATGAAAGAGGCTTAAAATCCAACTAAACGTGGTCTAAAGTCCGACAACTATAGTACACTACTTACACCTTCGTAACCTAAGGCCTCATTTGGGTACACACATAGCTTATATTATGAGCTTTTCTATAAGCCCATAAATAAAAACGCTTTTTAAAAATCTGTCTGAGTCGTTTGGTACGCTACATAAAAAGTGTTTTTATATCTTAAAAAGCTAGGTATGACATTTGGTAAAAAAAAAATGTAATCTTCGTATTGTAGTTATCAAACAATATGCTTATATCATTATATTAATAAAAAAATTTATAAACATTAAATACTAAAATAAAATAATAGAATTTTTTTAATTTTCATAAACACATAAATATCAAAATTTGAACCTAATGTAGTGGTGATAGTGCTCAATGGTGGTGGACGTGTTATGGTGGTGCTCAATGGTGGTGGAATTATGGCAGTGATGGTGGTTGTAGAATGGAGGGGGTGTTGGTGGTTAGGGGGTAAAGTTGCAACGACGGTACTGAAATGGGGTTGGTGGAGGTGGTATAGTGTGGTGGTGAAGAGGTCGATTTGTGGCGATGGTGGTGAAGTGGTTGGGGTGGAGTTGCACTGAAGGTGAAGCTACGTCGGAGGTTGTGGAGTTGCGGGGGAGATGGTGAAGCGTTCGGTGATGGTGGTAGAGTGGTGACAAAGGTGGTGGAGTAGTTGTAAAAAAAATTTGATGGTTGTACAGGGGCGGATCCATGGGGGTGCGAGGGGGTGCGGCCGCACCCCATGGATCCTCCCGAAAAAATAATATAGTAGTAGTTTTTCTTTTTAATATGTATATAGTTACATCTACTATATAAGAGCTATGTAATAAATCGACACAAGGTAGGCTTTGGCTTAGTGGCGAAGGTGCAGTATTTGGAACGTGAGGTCGTGACTTCGAATCCGTGTATAAGCATTTGAGTGTATTTGTACATTTATGTGTTTAGATATATGCCCGATTGTGTGTATTGATGACATGAAGTAGTACCTGGCTCAATGGTTAAGGCGTTGTATTTTGGGTCGTGCGAGCGCGAGGTGCTGGTTTCGAATCCCACTAGTTGAAATAATATTAACTTTTAATATTTCAACTATCCTAACTTCTAAAATTCTTCAACTACCTTAATAACATCAATTCATCTACCATAAACTCCTACAAACTTCAATTCTTCACCATAAACTTTATAATATTCAATTCAACTATCCTAAATTTCTATGGTATTCAATTCAACTACCTTAAATCCAACAAACTTCAGCTCTCAACTTGATAATTACATTTACGATATGAAGCAGAATGATGATTTCTCAAATTTAGATGGGATTGGAGCTCTTGCTAAAACATTGGTAGAAACTACGAGAGATAAAACATATCATTTAGTTTATTTGATTATCACTTTAGCACTCACTTTGCCTGTTGCAACTGCCTCCGTTGAAAGAACTTTTTCAGCTATGAAGCTAGTTAAAACACGTTTAAGAAACAAGATGAGTCTTCCGTGGCTGAATGATAGTTTAGTGGTCTTTATGGAAAATTTTTTTTAGTGAAATTGACAATGAGTCGATTATGCGAACATTTCAAAATATGAACTCTCGTAGAGGCCAATTGCGTTTGTAGTCGTTAATGTATTAATATAATTAATGAATATAAATATTTTGTTAGCTACTGTGTTTAAAAAAAAAATTTAAGTATATAAATTCGCACCCCCTAAATGAAAATCCTGGATCCGTCCCTGTGGTTGTAGAATAGTTGTGATGGTGGTGGAGTTGCGGCGAAAGTGGTGGAGTTGCGCCCAGTGGCGAGGCCATAAATTTTCTTCTATGGGGGCACTTTTAATAAGAGAAACTCACATGAATAAATAAATAAATCAAACAGTATCTATTAACTCATTATGTTTATATTGTTTAAGTATTTTATTCAAATTTCTAAGGAAAAAACAAGAATTATTCAAATTTAGACAGAAATACGAAGACAAAGAGAAAGAAAAACGGCATTTACTTTTTAGTGGACAAAATTTACATGTGATCAAAATTCTAAGATTGAATAGATACATATATATATATATATACTAGGTGTCTACCGCGTCCGTAGGACGCGGTAGATCCCTTTTGGCTAACGCCTTTGTTAGTATATAATGGAAGAATATATGATGTGTCAGTGAATCTTTTACGGTCAACATAAGTCGGGTCGAACATACACTCAGACGTGCATGTACCAATGTTTCTACTTCTTCACCATCCGACATTATGCAGGTGTCTATAATTCGCAATCATGCGAATCACAGATACCTGTGTGATCCCAGGTGGTGAAAAATAGAAACAATGGTACATGCACGTCTGAGTGTATGTTCGACCCGACGTATGTTGACCGTAAAAGATTCACTGACACATCATATATTCTTCCATTATATACTAACAAAGGCGTTAGCCAAAAGGGATCTACCGCGTCCGTAGGACGCGGTGGACACCTAGTTATTAAAATGTATAACCAACTTTCTGGGTTCCTTCAGTAAAATTTAAATCAAAAGAAGCACTTTATGTAAACCACTGATTAAATACACATAAAAATTACATTACATACCAAAAATAAAAGAAGATCTTTCTCTCAATTAGCCATGGGAATAGAATAACTATAAACAATTAAATAATAATTGGTCAAAGTTGAAAGTAAAAAAGAAAATGAAAACTGAGTAACCGCATAGTACAAAATCACCAATTATTCTCTGTAGAAGTAACTAAATTTTATAAATGACCAACTTGGATTGTTAGTATATTAACTTGAACAATGGAAAACAACATCAACACAACCTCAACCGATTAAAACACAAAATCAATCTGAATCTATAAAATTCCAAAGGTCGAGACGTCACCGCTCTCGAATGTATTCAGGAACTATGAGCCGCCACAAAATCAACCTGAATTCATAAAATTCCAAAGGTCCAAACTTTACCACTCTCAAATGTATTCAGGAACTATGAGCCACCACTTTGTAATCGACCAAGAATATGGAGGAGAGATTTAGGGAAGATTTTTGGGTAGTTATTTTAGGAAGTTACTTAATTAGTGGGAGAAGTTAATGAGAGTTACATCTAAATGTCAATAATAACCTTAGAGTGAACATTTTGAAGTTAAAAATGTCGTTATTTTAAAAAAGAAAATGAGGGTATAAAAGTAAAACCACATTGTTAGAAGTTAGAAAATGAAACTAAATTTGAATGGTAGAGATACTTACGGGTAGTTATTCTATTTTTGGGCGGGGTGAGAAAAGTGAAAAACTGAAATTGAGTATGGGTAGTTTTGAATCAATTCAAGCCATTAGATCAATAAATTATCCCCAAGATCAGACGGACACGAATATCCAAGACATAAATCGACGGTCCTGCTCAAAAAATACCATTGTGCTTTATATAATAGATATATATATATATATATATATATATATATTCAAGTTTGTTTTCTTGTTTGATTTCTAAGGCGACTGACTATCTACGATTACGTTTTTTACTTGAAAGTTTTACATTTTATTTTGATAGTAATTTGGTTACATGTTATTTAACTAAATAATCAAGCTAGCTAATTAATGTAACACACTAAATACATTTAAAAATATAAATGCTATGCAAGAAAACAACAACCTTATTTTAGAGAGGAGATGACTAGAAAAAATCGTACCACTCAATGGATTAGGTTTACGAAGAACTCAAGAAATTAAATTACAAAAGACACAATGTTATGTATCATTTCTGTGCGAAGAAAGAGGTTATAGTAGGTGGTCTTTACCCTATTTTCTCTGGACTTGAACTACAATGCTACATATGAGAAGTGGATGTACCTTTAGTAGTTAAAAGGTGGCCTTTTTGCAACAAACAAAACGCAAAGGTGGGCTTCATCAGGGAATAGTTTTAAGGGGAGGTATATGGAGCTTGTGGGGGCATGTGACCCCACAGGCCCCTTACTAGCCTCGCCCCTGGTTGCGCCGAAGGTGGTATGGAAGTGGTGGAATGGTGCCATAGGTGGTGGGGTGATGGTCAGAGGTGGTGGAGTGATTGTGGTGGTAGAGGTGGTGGGGTGGTTGTGATGGTGGTGAATGTTTATTGATGGTGACAAAAAAAAATATTTTATTTTATTTTGATAGCTAGCTTTTAATAAGCAGCTATAAAAAAACCACAAAAGTGTGGCTTCTGTTTTTTTTGGGAAAATGAGCTTTTCTAGCTTAAAATAAGCTACAACTTTTTTGAACCAAATGCGTAAAGTTTTCAATAAGCGCTTAAAATATACTAAGCTTTTAGCTTTTTTTAAGCGGAACCAAACGAGGCCTAAGTAAACACAAAAATATAACCCAAATAAATACAAATATATAACTTAATAAACCTTAAAATCCAGTTTTTCTAAGAATCGAACCTAAGACTTTTCAGGATTTTGAAGTTTATGTCAACATTATCGACCACTTAGACTGCCAAATGTTGACTATAAGAGAGTTAAAGAGACTATTTGGTGAGATTAGAAAGATTTGTGACCTATTATGTGTTGATAGGCTGGTGGGAGAAGAACCAGTGTTTGGTTAGTATTAAGTGGCCAACACAACAAAAGTTGGGCTTTTTGATAGAAGTATTATAAACGTGTAAAAATATAATTATATAAACATATGCTTATTTATTACTTAGGATTGGTTGGTTCAGTTTAAGCGGTTTAAAATACACAAGACGAGATCAATCCTAATTTATAAAATTCAGACAAAAAGGTGTTAGACTATGCTTTGTCCACTTCAGTTCAATGGGTTTCATTTCTTCTTCACTTTCAATGCGCTCAACGACACATGTTAAATAAATTTGTTTTTTTTTTGTTGAAAATTAATTTGCTTTTCTTGAAGTTCAAATTTTAGAACACCTATATAATCAATGAAAAAGTAAAGCTTAAAAACAAAATGATGACTTAACATGTACTCCTAAAGTGCACGGTGAGAAAACTATTTTCTTACCTACAGTTTCAGCTATTATCTTACGTAAAATAATAATAGGCGTAATTAGTTGTACCTCCACCCAAAAGATTAGGTGAAATAACAAAGTAACGAAATATGGTTGTATGAGAAAGGTCTAAGACTTTTTCTTTATTCATTGCATATACATTAAGAAATAAGGGAGAGACGAATTTGAAGGGTATAGATAGAATAGTGGAATCCAACCATGACCTTTATGTATTTTACGGACACGCAACACTAACTTGGCTACAATGTCGAAACCAACTTTAATGTCATATTTGTATTATAAACCATTCACCCTTAAAAGGTTGCCCTTAAAAGTGTAAAAAATTATGTTGATTAAAAAATGTAAGTCATACAGATATTGATGTCCACCTATTGGAACAACAATTAAAAAAGAAAAGGAAAGGAAAGTAGAAGAAAGAAGTGGTGGAGAGGGAAGTTAAGCAAAAGTGGTTGACTCCAAAAGAGATGTTAGTTGTTGCCTTACAAGATATGAAGATATGCCATACCCGTTGGACAAAAAAAAAAGAAGATATGCCATACCCACCACCTATATAATCCAATCACTTCAAAGATGATAAAATATATGGGATATGGCTAATTTTTGAATTGGACAATCTATTCAGGTGGACTCGTTTTCTCTGACATATTTCTTTTTTGAATTATTCAACGTGTGCCTCGAATACATTGACTTCTAAGGTGGAAGATTATACCTCTTACCACTCCAACCAAGGACTGTTGGCAATTTCTCCGACATATTATCACTATTGTTATAGCAATGTGCTTTTGGTATGGAACTCTTAGACTTTAATTCGTGTAACCCCACAACCACATGACTTTCTACTGGTAACTGAATTTGGAGGGCATTGTTTAGTGATTGTGTGACCACACATTTTATGTATAGGTTATTTGATCTCTGTTTTGAGTTGTCAACTTCCCATTACTCCTTTCTTTAGCTAGTGGGACTTTCATGGTTGGCCCTTTATCAACATCTTGAAACATTATTTGAAGATAGTGTTTTTCTATTTATTTATTTTCTCTTATAGGCCCCCAAAACAACCTTATTTAAAATGCATGTTTTACCAAAATCTCTTTTCTAAGTGACTGAACTTTTGCGACAAAAAAAAAAAGTAACTGAACTTGGCTCAGCCCGTCCGACAAAGGGCTAGGAAAGTGCCGACCTGTGAAGCTATATCGTTCTTGTTAGGGCTACCACAAGCTACCCAACGATGTTGACTTGTTCCGTGACATCTTAGGACAACCTACAAGTGATTCCAGAGTCCATGGACAAAAAATGAGGGTCGGTTTTAACTTGTACCCCACATCCAAAACCCTTTGGCCCTTAAACGATCGTGAAGTTGCTTAAGAATCCTGCAAGTAAAAGCAATTATATTGATGTGTTATAAATGACAACGAGCAAGGGTCCATTTCAGAATGGAAAAAATGTACAACTGAGAGCGACCTTCGAGCATTATGCGTAGAGACAACCCATGTTACATATGAACGTGTTCTATACGAAAAGTAAAGACATAGAAGAGTTAAGACAATATGTCTAATTGAAGTTCTTGAAATCTTAAAGGTGGAAGGTTAAACCTAAACGTCAAGTATTCATTTCTTCACATTTGAAAGTTCTGCTTCTTTCTTGAATATAAAATTGTCCCATAAAATTTCTTTTCTTCACATCTCTATCCAAACTTCTTTTTTTTTGTTTTGGTACAATTAATGTATTAATGACAAATTTGTACAAGAAATAAACAATCAACATCAAGTATAACTAAATACTAGTAAATACTGAAGAAACAACAAGTTGTCGAAAATTCAGAACTAATGTGGCGTTCTTATCTTCTATATAGTTTTACTTTTACATCCATTTGTCTGTATTTCCAACTACACGTAACAAGCCATTTCAGTGTTTAACTTGGTTCCTGCTTCTTCACCAAGGATCAGGAACTTCGATTTTAACCTATATGATGACTAGCTTAGAAAATCCATCTAATTCTTGCACTAAAAAAGAACACAATCAAGGAGAAACCCTCAGATTTTAGTATTGAATCCTATACTACTGCTCATTTCAAAACTTATTTTATATGAATAAAGTTTACCTGACTTAATTATCATGAGTTGATTCAGTTTGATTGTTGTTTGAGAGATCTCCATTGTCATCTTCGCCTTCAGATGCTGAGCTTGAATCTATTTCTTTATGGTGAGATTCGATTTGTACACATTCTGCAACTGGGTCTGCGACGGGGCTCGGACATGAACTGTGATAAGCCTCAGGATCGGTATTTGATCGAGGTAGACTAAGATCTTCTTTCTTGACAACATTAAATATTATTCCATTATGGACTCTTTCAGGTTGAAGTAGATCTCCTTCTGAAACTGTGATAGCAGAAGTAGTTGGTATAGGTCTAGTGACGAAGTCCCGATGTTCAGGCTCTATTAGGTTCTCTGAGCTTCGATCTTGGTTGGTGATTCTGGGATTGAGATAATAAGGGTCCTTGCCAACCATCTGAATTATGATGTTTGATGGAATTAATGGTCCTTTTACCTCATCTTCCCTCGTCCAAGATCTATTCAGATCTGAATCAACATCAAGATTTTGAACAAAGTCGACAAATTTGTTAGCAGAAGCTGTCCTCATTAAAGGACCACCAGATCTTGTCCATGTATTCAGATCGATACTCTCTGAATCACTATCACTTGTATCGTGTATGTTTCGGTGACCGTAGACATTTTTACCCGACATACCACCTCCAATCCCACCACTACCTCCAGATTGATGAAACGAGGATACGACTTCGGAAATGATGTCTTCGTCGAGTGATCCAGTTGAGTTTTCACGAGCAATGCAGTTCCATGAGGGTATTCTCTTCGAAGCATTGAATCTGACAGGGGTGGGTAATCCGTGTGAAGCAGCAGCTCTCTCGGCACTTCTTTTGAGTCTCCTCATGTGGTTAAGGAGAGCAACACATTCGTCTAAAGCAAGCTCAATACCACAATTGGCTTTAATGGCAGAAAGCTTCTCCCAGGTGCATCTCCTCCCTTGGTTGGAAGCTTTTTGAAGCTCTATGTGAGATGGGTTCTGGATAATTTTAGAGTACTGGCACAAAAAACAGAAAACAAGAAAACTTTGAGTTCCATACTGGCGAAGTTGTGTACAGATTGGAAGATCGTGAAGTAGAAAATAGATCTTCGATTGCGACTTTGACATTCTATTCGACAGTTTATTCTACTTAAAATAATCAAGTACAACTTCAAAAGATGCAATCAATATGTCTAACGATGTAGTAAGTTAGTCCGCCATAATACATTTAAAAAGAACACAAGATAAAAAAAATATCAAATCGAACACATTGAATGCAGTCGAAAGATATAGAGATTGTATGAAATTTAGAAGCATTGTGATTGTCTATTTACCTGAGCTAAGGTGGCAGGCATAACAACAGTGACATCACCCTCCCAATCTTGAGCAAACAGTTTGGCTAATCCACCCAAGCGAAAACCGAGTTCCAAGATCTGGTGACATCTATGCTTAACCTCCATCTCAGCTAGATGCGCAAGCTACATAATAAATATAAAAGAGGTGAACCATCAAAAATATATCACCTTAGTCGATGAAAGAGTGATGAGAAGGGAAATAATGCCACAACATTGTAACTAAATACACACATATATGAAATAGAGAAAAGGAAACAAAGTTTCATTAGGCATTCGAGATCAAGTTAACATCAAACTTTCGTAAAATTGTCAAGATGTAGAAGAACACCAAGGATTAAAGTTATCAAGAAATTACCTTGGCAGCGAAATTCCCACCATAAGCTCTCACAATTTCCTTCAACCTAAGAAATGGTGCAATATGAGGATTGGCCTGACTAACAATGAAATGATTAACATTAAACAACTCCTTGAGCTGCATCATCGGCAAATCGCTCTCCAAACTACCATCCCTCCACCTTCTCACCGGAGTGCCAGAAGCCTCATCCGGTCCCAAGTGAAATGGAGGGTGATAAGGAACAATTTCACCACTTCTATCTTTTGCCATCAGTTCTTGAGCCTCAAACAAACCAGGAAAAGCACAAGAAGCAGTCACTGCACTCCATATAACAACATGAGGTGATGTCAAGTAATTAAGACATCTCGGAGGCTCGTGTTTCCTCGGAGAACAAACAGTAATACCGAGAATCCTTCCTGTCATATCATAAGCCTCTTGAAATGTTAAATTACTTGTTAAATTCCTTAACAAGACCTGCAATTTTCTAATATCATGAACAGCTCCTTGTGTCATTACCCTTTTAACAACCGTAAATATCCCACCCATTTGATCAAAAAACTGTAAAGAATGCCATGAATCTTCGAAAAAACTCTGTAATTCAGGCCAGGATCTAGTAGCAACAATAGCACACATAATTGACCCAACACTAGAACCCGCGATTATTCGAGGTAGGAGTTTATGTTCAACGAGAGTTCTCACTACTCCAACATGAAAAGCTCCTAAAGATGCACCACCACTTAAAAGCAATGCTGTTCTACCAAAAGCATGCCTAGTTTCATGCATAAAAGCAAGTTTTTCTTCGACAAGAAGCTCTTCTGAATCAGAATCACAAACCATTCTTAACTGAGTCGAAACCTCATCGATATATTCCTTAATCAATTTGGGTACTTGAAGTCTACCTTTATGAAGCTCTGGATTACACATATTACCCAAGTTTCTAATTAAATCAGCTCTCATACAAAAAATAATCTCTCTCAAAGATCCTTCTTGACGACGATGTCGAAGCTCTTCGAGCTTATTTCTCATTAGTTCTTCGTCGTAAAGATCAGATTCATTCATCCTTGGGGTTTCTTTATCTAACATTTTCGCACCGTGAGCCCATTCTTCATATGTTAAAGCAGTTCTCATCATATTTCTCCAAAATTTCCTCCTATAAGCTAAATCAGCTTTGTGTTTCAAATTTGTGTATCTTTTTAAGAGGAAAGCAACTAGGGTTACCATTACTAATATACCTTGAGGGTTTTGAGGATGAAACCATGAAATTACAGGTACAACAAAATTCTTTAATTTACAAAACCAAATCAATATAAAGTTGAAAACCCTCCGTCTTAATTGTGAAATTGAACCACAGAATAAAATCCTAAAAGCAATTGTTCGACCTAGGATTGTTGAAGGACCAATTGAAAATTGATCAACGCTAGCTTCATTGCTAATATCCATTACTGAAGATAAAAGATACTAATAGTTATGAAAAAGGGTATTACCTCTGATTCTGATCAAAAGAGAGATCTTCTGCAAAAAATACCTAAATTAGGGTTTTTATTTTCACCGTGGAAACCAATTCCCTTTGTTTTCTCTCAAATCAAAAAGGGGGGAAATTTCAAATCTGCCGGGAAGAGACTAGTTAGGATAAAAACGGGCTTTTGGGATTTCAGTTTAAAATATACAAAATTGATTTCTAGGTTAAAACCAGAGAAGAAGGAATTCTCACGTTTCAGAATTGAAAACAAATGTTCAAAGGCAAGCAAAGTGAAAGAAGAGAGAGAAAGAAAGATAGAGAGAGAGAGGAGAAGTTTTGACAGTTGGATGATGATGAAGCATTGGGAATCGGAAAATTGATCAGAGAGAGAGATGATGGATAAGATAGAGTTTTATTAGGATTAAACTGAAAACCGTATGATGACGTCGATCTGAACCCTAGCATTCAAACTTCTAGAGAGAGAAAGAAAGAGAGTTTGAATCTGGTAAGGAAAAGGGAAGATTAATGTCAGTTTGCTTGGATCGTCAAAACTGAAATACTTATGATAATTACACGTGTGCAAGAATTGGGTCCCACTTACTCTTTATTATTTGAAAAATTTGTGGACCCCGCTTCAAAGGCCCAATTATAGATTATCTTGTAGTAGATAGATTTTCCACCGTTAAATAATAAAGAATTCATTCTCATACTTACTTTTACCAAATTTTCTATCATCCAATTTCTTGCAACAATTGAGGATTGTGTGTTGTGGTTCCGTATGGGTTATGTGGGACTAATTTGATCTCATCTTCTAGAAACTATATTTTGATAAGTTCGGATAAAGGGTGTCTCTGTAAGCACTTTTTTCTTATTTTTGGCTAGTTTGTGTTTTGGCACTCTTTGTAGATATCCAGTTGAACAGTGAGAGATTCACAAATTAAGCAGTTCGAAGACATTGAGACTGATTTGAGTCGGTAATGTTCCACCCAACACAAATTATAGTCAATTTAGTTTTTTTTTTTGGAAGACAACTACGATCTACGTACGTCGTGATATTTGACATTTGATACATCATAGATTCTACGTACGTCGTGATATTTTACATTTGATACATCACAAGGGCGGAGCCAGGATTTGAAATCACACCTGGCTAGCCTAATTTTTTCATAAAAAAAAACGGTAGAAAAAAAAGTTTGTTCCATACGACTATTGTTAGGAAGACGCAATTTTTGATGTACTTACAAGTTACAATTAGTTAACTATGTTAACCAACCAACATCTACCCTACTGTTTTTTCTGCAAATGCCAGTCGATAATGCATTTCTGAACAATGATTTAAATTTGCAGAGATTATCGCTAATGTAACTTTGTCATCCGCTTATGATTCCATGGTAATTGTATTACAACTTTATTTGATAAGGTTCCTATAGTTTTAATTAAGGCGTAAAAGAATCAATATGGCGAGAACAAATAAAACCAAACTTTACGATAAAACTAAAATTAAAAGTGCACATAGTTGATCTCCACACATCTTTCTACGGGATTTACTACGACTATTTCATAGTCTTGATAGATCTTAGTAAATCTTATGAATGTCAATATGTATGAGTAATTAGTAATCATATTCGTTTAAAATCAAAGAAGAAAAAACCTCAAAGAATATAGAATTAGTTAGAAATTTTAAGGAAAAAACTTCAAAAAATTAACTAAAAGTAAAAAGTTACATGCCCTTATGAAGAAATTGAAATTGTGACTCCATGAGTACATGTACAAGTTCAAGAGAGTTCAAGAGAACTAATATGAGTGCAGTGAAGATAAAGAAAAAATAGCCAAATAAAGTGCATGGAGGGGGATTTGAAGCACGGACATTATGTGTGTGGGGTGTAAGGCTTACCACTAAGCTACCTCTTCCTCATGTTCAGACTTTGCAAGGTATTTTATAAAACCTTATCCCTGGCTACCAATAAGCTATCTTCCTAGTGTCTATACCTATTGAGGTATTTAACAAAATCTATCCCTGGCTGCAGCCAGGGATAGTCCACACATAGGTCCGCCCTTGATACTTCATAGATGTTATAAGTTCGATAACCGCCTACTCAAACACTAACAATTCAGCTGTTTTCAGACTGCCAGTCTATGCCAAGAGTAAGGGTGGTGCAAGAGTAATTTGTCAAAATGCCTATAAACCCATCTTTCGATAAAGGGAAACAATGAACTAGGTGAAAAGTCCAAGTCCACTCCAGTATGAAATTAACTACAACAGTTGAAGGTCAATAGTCTCTCTATCCTGCATTTTATCTCTTGAAAACAGTTCGGAAATCTGGATCATGCATTTTTTTTTCGAAACTGACTACGATGTACAATAGTCATTACAATGACGTGGATGCATAAAAAATGTGATGATCACGATGCTGCTAAATTTTTAACAAGAACAAGCTTAAAGGCCAACTACATTATTTACATCCTAATAATCTCAAATTCAATAATCTAAAGATTCCACTTCTTCTGGAGATCGAACCTGGGACCTCCAGAGACTTTTGGAGTATATGTTAACACTTTAAACAACTTGGGCAACCAAGTGTTGACTGGATTATCATCTTGTGTGTTCTAGCTGTGGACAAACCCTCTCATCTGGATTTGAACCACCCGAATTTTTAAGTCCACCTCTATGTGAAAAAAAACTAAACTATGTTGTTTGTAATTGAACTTGCTAAACCATGGCTGCTCCCATAATTTCTCATTTGTGTGGCGCCCTTCAAAGATGTAAAATCAAGCAAAAATCTATAGGCACTTCTTATTGTTTTTCTTTTCCTTCCACTCCATTCTCTTAGCTAGTGAGAGAGACAATATTGAGTTTACAGGCAGGTATGGAGCCAGGAATTTTTACAGGGATGGTCCTAAGTCTAACACTAATTACTTATGAAAAGCAACATCATTCGTGTCGGCCTGTACGATTCTTCTACGCACTAGTAATATTGTTATACGTATAAACCAATAAACTTTCGTCGCCTCTAGTTAAATATATTGAAGACTATTGAAAACAATTAAGCTTTCGACGCCTCTAGTTTATTTTGTGAGTTGAAGCGTAAAGTAAAAAATCGGCCGAAGAATTTGTTTGACCAGCCATTTATCTTTTAATGCGATGAGTGAATGGATTTTTCTTTTTTTTTTTTACTGCAAAATTGGATCTCTGTTTGTGAAAAATTTTAGTCAGTCCCTAAATACTACAATAAAACTTTTGGAAAAGATCAAGAAATATTTTTCTCCCATAGAGTGTCAAGAAATCAAAATGTAGATATGCTTGAGGACTTTTGAAGAGAAACTTCTTTTTGTATTTGCTTTCTTTTTCTTTTGGTGGGGAAAGTTAGAGAGAAATATAATGTGATTTGGACATCTTTATGTGCCCACAGCTTATTATAAGTATATATTTTCATGTAGTGGTTATTGATTATGAACCAAAAGACTTGCCTAAAATTTCTAACCTACCTTGTTTAACTTCCATTCATTGGCCAGGCTCTATTTGAAATTTAGAGAAAGGGTGCTGCTTAAAGCACTCGGTGAACTTGCTATTAATAGGCGGGTCTGTTATCACCCAACCTTTTTTCAATCTCTATTTTGGTGTCTGGTTAGCCAACAACCACTTCTTCCTCTTCTCCTCCCACCACCACAATCACTCGCCGACTACCACCACTATTTCTTTATCTCTCTCGCTTCATCTAAGATCGACTGAAACCCTAGAGTTTCTTCGATCCAATAAAGAGAGAGGTGAGAGAGAAGATAATGATGGTAGTTGTGGTCTGTCAGTGGTGGTGGTGGTAACTGGTAAGAAGGAGAAACCCTCCCACTAACAGTTGGTTTCTTGGGTGTCGGTCGTAGAGAACTTCCTCAGGTCTTGTACAAGTCACTCAAATCTCTCATAACTACCAATTCTTCCATTAAACGCTTCTATATCGGCCGAGAAATTTGCATATGAAGTAAGAGCTAGAATCTTACTACAAGGGAAGCTCCCATAAGATGTTCTAAATTTTACCTATCTGATAGGAAGAATACTATTAGCCCCACAAAAAGCAGCCTAAATGGCCCGAACAGTGCAAATTGATGACGTCATATTGACATGTATTAGAGAACAGGGCCCAAGCCCACAATCAGATGGGCCAGACCCGACTCGACGGGTACAACTAGGCATGTCTGACAGCTACAAACTAGGGTTTAGGTATCATGGACATCAAGTTTCGGTATCTTGAAAATCAAGTTAAATATTGTTATCATATTGTAAATTCACTACAAAAATCGCGAATATTGCCGACGGTAAAAAAGCGTCGGCATCATATAAATTTCGTCGGCATAGCTCACTGCCGACGACAAAAAATGGTCGGCAATGTAGGCGTCACGAAAACTATCCGCGACGAACTTCTCGACGAAAAAAAAGCGTCGGCAGAAAGTATGCCGACGGTTTTTGCAAATAAAACATCGTCGGCAGTGAGAAAGATAATTTCGCGGGAACACCATTTCCCGCGAGTTTCTTAACCTATGCCGACGGTTTGTGTTCCAAAAAATCGTCGGCAGGTGTTGCTTTTACCGACGGTTTCCACTCCGTCGGCAATAGTTTTTTTTTTTTTTTTTCTGAAATCTAATTTTTGTACCCGCTGCTGCACCTGGTAATCCATAAAATGCAGCAGCATAATGAATATTAACCTGCATAACTATAAAACGTCTAATGCACATTGAAGAACAAGTCATATGTTTCATAATAGCCATTGTCTAACGAAAACAAAATCATGAAGGATTTGAAGATTCAAAATTACAAAACTAGTTTAGGAACAATGAACTTATAATAATCCGATCTTCAACAAGTATCTTATCACCTCTGAAACACCAACAGACCTGCATAAAGAAACAACCGAGCAAACGATATTCAAACTCAATGCTTGGAACTCAATTTACAACAAACAAAGATTTAACCAATGAATATACGAGACCAAAAACATCATCTTTGGAATGAAAAATGATCAAGCTGACTTCCACAACCAACAAAGATTTAACTAATGAATATATGAATGAATTATCATGTAACTTTGGATTGACTTTCGAGAGAGACGAAATAATGTAGGGAAGACTTGACCATCAATAAGATCCAGATGTAAGAGAAGCTAAAAGTGTGATTCTAGAGGTAGTAATCACTTGTAGGTTTCATGGAAGGATAACAAGTTACAGACCAAGTTAAAGGTTTTAACATGACATATCATCACAAAGATATACATACAGAATTATACCCATTTAAGTGACTGCATATTCAAATATCACCTATAAGTATCTCTAGCATACACAAACACAACAAAAATATACTTATATCAATGTGATGTAGAAAAAACTCAAACAAATTAAATGAAAAATAAATGTAAGATGCATAAAGTATTTACCTTAAACAAAAGTAATCACATCCAAGCTAAATCTGAGAAGAAGTTGTGCGCGTATATTGCCCCTATCCAAACAAAAATACAAGAAATCATCAAAATAATAATTTAAAACAGCAACATACAAAGCTAACATATATGAGATCAATAAGTTAAATTTACCTATGATGACGAACTAGCTCTCTGTGATCGCATGAAATTCATGACTTGTGTCATTTGTGCTTTCAGAGAAGATACCTCTGATGTGACATTACAAAGCTTCTCTTTTAACTCAGCATTCTCCTCTCTTAACTCAACATTTTGTTCCTTAATATTGGACAGTTCTTGCTCTATTTTCTTATTAGTTGTTGAAGATTGTCGAGGAAAGAGGTCCTTCGGCTTCACATGAGGCATAAGTCGAATTCTACCACTTCGCTCTGGTCCCATGACTTGGGCAAAGATGTCATTAGGACCGGGCAAGTCCTCAAATTCTCCATCAGCATTCTGGGTCGCAATCTCCTTTCTTTGCTCCATATCTTTCTGCAAATAGAATAAACTTGATCAATGTCCATATATTTATCTACATAATCATTATGAACAAAAAAACATAATCGCATGAGATGTAAATTATTACTAGCAGCTCGACTGCATTGGGGTCTACTCCGTTGTCTTTACTTGTATATGCTGTTTGAAAGAGATCGACGCGAGTAGGCTCTCTTTCATTTTCTTGTCGGAACTGTAACAATCAACACACACAAAACAATAATTAAGAAGTTCAAAACAAAAACAAAAATCATAAATACAAGGTTTACCTCATGAGAAACTTGTGCTAGGGATTTCGACCCAAGATGGTGATTAAGTTTCAGAGCAGCTCTATTTTTGGCATTTTGTTCGGCTAACTTCTACATTTAACAGAAAAAAAAAAATTCAGAAACTATAATGCAAAAACTTCAAACAATTATAAAGGGATGAAAAAAATTTGTTTTACCTTAATATCATCATTAGTGTCCCAGAGTTGAACCATCGTCAACCATTGAGAAGAGACAATTCCTGGAGGAATTGATTTTTTGCATTCACTCTTGTCTTCAACATCTGTATAAAACTTTCTCTTCGTAGAACATTTATGATCTTTCCATTTTCTGTTTAGCTCTTTACTTAGAAGCTTATCAGACGCATCAGGAACGTCGCACATTAACTTGAAAAACAAATAAGTAAGCAGATTGAAAACAACATAAAAGGAAAAAGAGATAATATTTTAATGAAAACCCAAATCTATTACCTTAATTTCACTAACAGCTTTCTTTTTTTGTTCCTCGTCAACTTCTTTCCATTTTTGTTTTGTTATTGGGAACCTGTTACCATCTCTCGCCAATAATCCTATGTATTGTGCCATTTTTGATGTATTTGGTCCAATTGGTCGGTTCTCTGAATCGAAATCAATATGTAATTTTTGTCCATCTGGAAGTTGATTCAACCACCTATTTTTGTTCTTTCCCCTTCCCCTCTTTCTTGGCGGTTCGGACATGATGCTTCAAGACCTACATAAACAAGAGAAATACTCAACATTAGAATTCATATAGTTCTTCTGTCGGATTTCAGCCAAGACTTGTCCATGAAAGCTAACTTCTTAACATAATAGAATCAAGGTAAATTTCAGAAACTAGTATGCAATCAAATTGATGAAATACCTAGAATAATAAGCTCACATAGACACCAAATAAGCCAGACTACTAAATTAACAAGTATGCCCAAATAGTCAGGTCAGATTAATTTGAAGTTATTCAAATAGCCATGTAAAGACAAAGGTAGTTCAAGATCAAATACCTAATACAGAATTAGAGATTAGAAATTTGTCCAAGATCCAAAACAAATTCATAAAATGGGCAAGCTAAACTGATGATACCTAAGTCAAATTAAAAATAGGAGAAAACCCTTCACCAAATCAACTACTAGAATTATCATTTAACTACTACCATGAGTGACTTTTGAAAGTACCATGCAGAATAAGCCATCTCCAAGAGGCAAGAGTGAACAAATTTAACTAATTAATTTTTTTGCATCAAGTTGAAAGAGTCATACTTATAAGTTATAACATATAAAGTATCACATGAACATACTCGACACACATTTTGAAGTTACTTCTTTCTTGTTATGGTTGAAGGTAGTTTTTACAATTTGTAAACATGACATGACATACATGAGGAGCTATAACACTTGCAATACCTGGTTGTTGTGACCACAATTCTTTTTCCTGCAATTAACGGCTTTAGGGTGCAGACGAGCGTAACACCTATCAGAAAAAAAAAATTTAATTAGTTCATAAAAATGTCCATGTCAAGATTAAAGGCAAAAATTCGAGCAAAAGAGTTATTCATAGTATTTTCAATTACTTTAGATAAATAAGGGAAAATGAACAACAACATAACTTCACCCCAAATAACATGAGTTGATATTTGTATTCTATCATTGTATTTTAGTAAATTTGAAGTTCAAATAACATCTTAGTCTCACAGCCGAAGGGACTATCACGTACCTCAGGCACAGGTTTTCCCTAGTCGGCTAAATTTGTTAACGTAATATGATATCTGTTGGATAGCCTGCAGCTTTTTGGACAAAAAAATAACTAAAAGACCGTCCGAGTTTTTCAGTCTAAGAGCTATATAATCTAAAATTTCAAAATACACAAAATGGGAATGAAAAAAAAAATACCAACAGGTATATCTTAACTCCTAGAATCCTAAGTCAACTTACAAAACAAAGAAAACAAAAACTAAGCAACAGATACGAGAGCACAGCCATATACTATCATCCCACAGACAACTTCGCCCCGCCACCCCTAGAAGTGGCAGAACCTTTTTTACTTAAACACAACAGATAGATTTTTTTTTAAACTCAGGTTCTTCTAATTTGGTCTTATTCTTGGAAATCAGAAGCCAACCTCTCTCTCAACACCCTAAACAATTGACATTTTTGTACCTTTTCCTTATTTTCAACTAGTGTTAGTGACTGCCCTCTGATTTAAAGAACAAGATATTAAGAGATAGAAAGGGCAAAACAAGATATAAAGAAGTGAAGGGGAATCTTGAAAATGGTCACACTTAATGAGTATATCCCGCCGAAAAATAAACAAAACGAACGCTGTATAGTCTCATGACTGCACGGCAAGCCTTTGAAGATGCTCGAAGAACACTTGAAGACTGAAGGCAAATAATGTTGATATTATCAACATTCCATCATTTCTGATCATGGTTTCATGAAATCCCATACACCGAACAACGAAAAGACGAATTCAACAACTAACAAGAGAGTATCATGGGTTAGTTTCCATCTGACATAAAAGTTCAACTATAGCAAACGTTTGACCGGAAATTGCAGTAATCATCAACATGAATAACAAGAGATTTTACCACTTTTTTTGTGTGTATCTACTGTAGTTTTAATTTCATCGTTTCTCACTCTCTAGAAATGAGAAATGAGTAATAATGAGTAGTAGTAGTAGTAGTAGTAACGAGAAGAGCTAGAGCCAGGGAGCACCAGCTTCTTTAAGTTGAGGATCAAGGGTACCATTAATATGAGAAGCCATAACTCGATCCATGGAACCAACAAGCTTACCACCAATGAAAACAACAGGAACAGCAGAAGAGCAGCAGCTACCCATTAATCTCATTAAAGCTTTTTCAATCTCATTACCTCTTGGATCTTCATCAAGTTCATATACACTTGGGTTAACACCCATACCACAGAAAAGTCTTTTAATGGCGTGACACATACAGCAAGAACTTATGCTGAAGATAACTACAGCACTTCCAGATGCAACTCTTTCAATTCTTAACTAAAATGGTAGTTAGAGCAAGATTTAAGTAGCTAACAGCTGAAGACAATTGAAATCGATCCAAGCAAAATAATGAAAACTCACAAAACCCTAAAACAAAAATAAGTAAATTTTGACAAACTCATAAACTACAATCACAATCAATCACATAATCTACAAACTCAGACTCAAAAATGACAATGACGAAATAGTTATCACTTTAATCAAGTAGGAGAGGGCTCTATAAAACCCTAGCTGCACCTTTACCAGTAATTTCTACATAAAGCCCTGAAATATCATCTCAAACCAAGAGTGTAAACCTAAGTTAATCAGATTTGCAATCCATGAACAACAGATAGATTAAATATTTGGGTTATTTTGCGAAAGGGACGTAGATAAGTACCGGGTTTTGCGAAAGGGACATGACTATTTATTATTTTGCGAAGGGGTCGTGGACTAACATTGACCGTTAAATAAATGTTAAATTTAACATCACATTACATGAATAGTTAACATCATTCATCTTCTTATTTTTTTTCTTTCTTCCACCTTCGATTTTAATCGAAAATTGAAAGAGGTGTTGTCGCTTGAGTTTTACTAAGAGATTGTGCCGACAAGAGAAGAGCTTAGGATTTTTTTTGGTTTTTCTTTTAATTTTTTTTTTTACGAATCCTCATCACACTTCTTAAATTTCTTTTACTTTCTAACTCTTTAAATTGAGTAGACAGAATAAAGTTTAGATTTATATTCATGTGCTTTTATATTTTTTTTTCTCTTGTTTATGTCGGAGTTGAAATTTTGCTTCCTTTTTTATATTTCACATAAATATATTTTGATTATATCATTTATTCATCATATATTAGATTATGAAATTCATTCTTTAAATGTGTAATGCTAGAAAATCTAGAAAAATAATGTTTTTCAAGGTGGATGTCTTTTTTTCACCTTTGCGAATTTAGTGTCAAAATAGCATAAACTTCTTAAATGTAACAATATATTTTTTAAGTAATGGAATTAGATTAATGGTGTTAGAACTTAACCGGTCAACACTAGTCCACGACCCTTTTGCAAAAAAATAAAAGGTCATGCCCCTTTCGCAAAACCCAGTACTTATGTATGACCCTTTCGCAAAATAACCCTAAATATTTCGTCCATTGATTCCCATATTAAGTCATTTAAGAAAGAACTAACAAGTTTTAGCATTAGGTTAAAAATTAGGGATTTAAAAGAGAAGAACAAAATGGTACACAACAATTGGAACCATGAAACAATCATACAAATAGAGAGGGAGAGAGAGAGCTAAATCGTCTAGGGCTTTAGAGAAGAAGAAGTAGTTGATTAGGGCTGTTTCATCTTTACAAATAGAGAGGGAGAGAGAGAGCTAAATCGAACAAGAAGAAGTAGTTGATTAGGGTTTCATAACTTACTGATTATTTGATGTAGTTGATTAGGGCTTTTCTCCTCAACCAAGACTCCAAGAGAGAAAGAGAAGAAAAAATCGAACCAGAGAGAAGAGGAGGGATTTTTTCTTTTCTTTTTCTTTTTAAGGGATACTACCGACGAGAAGAATAAAGGTCGTCGGCCAGGGTCAACCAGGGTCAATCACAATCGACTTCTACCGACGAAATTAAACAAAACCGTCGGCCAAGGTCAACCACTACCGACGTGGACAAAAATTCCGTCGGGATAAGATTTGGCGGAATTTTTTTTATTTTGAGCGCCAATAAAGTCCACGAAAAAATAAATATCCCGCCAAACTATTGCCGACGGAGCACATAAATCCGTCGAGAAACTAATATGTGCCGACGAAAACGCTGTGCGTCGGCAATCTATAAAATACGGACTTTTCCCGGAATGACCTATGCCGACGTCTGTTAGTAAAAACCGTCGGCGAAAGTCCAATACGACCGACGACTCATCCTAAAACCGTCGGTGAATATTTTATCGCGACAAATTTACTTTTTTTCGTCGGTAAGGGCCGTCGGCAATATTCGCGATTTTTGTAGTGATTGCTATAACGGTCATCTAAAATCCAATATATATATGATGTAAACTTGTATAATAAATAATAACAAAGTATTACAATTATTTATTCTTGTTCCTCTATTCTTGTTATCAAATTATTCATTTCTAAACTATTTAACTCTAGAGATTTCACAATATGCAAAGTTCACCTTGTTCCGTGCTACTTTTTAACGAGCCAAAAAGCATTGTTGATTCGATGAACTAAAACATAAGAGAAAGACACCACTTTAGGATAATATTCATTTTAAGTATAAGAAGTGTATTATAACTATATGATGGTGGATATGTAGATTTTCGGCCTATGGTTTTGTTTGCAACCAAGAAGAAGAAGAATATCCAGCAGAGCATCCAAGATGTATTCACATGGGTGTAATGTGCAATCAACTAAATAGTTTTTGGATCCAGCAGACCTAAGTACAACCTCAATTTTGTTCCAAGTGTGAATTATTGTCTCTTCATTATTTAGGTTAATTGTCTATCAAGCAATAAGACATTAGACATCCCCCTCTTATTCAATTATGTCTTCACGCAATCGTTCAACCACAACTTATAAACTTTCACTCTGATAATCAACCATAATCTTGTTCTTCTTGTTGTAAGCTCTTAGCCGGCCAAAGCAACATAAAGTCCCATAGCGTTAAGTTGTTTAATAATAGTGTGAGTTGTTAAGGGCGGCGTACCGGTATTTTTTAACACGTGCTTATGTTGGGTTAGGTTATAGTTATTTCAAAACTTTGACTCGCTGCTATAAACAACCATAAATGGCCCATCGTGTTTCATGTTTTTGGTTAATGGGACAATCGTCTGTTATTTAATTAAGTTAGGATAAGATGTAGCATATCAGAAGAGAGAGAGAGAGCTCTAGGGGAAATCTTAGTTCCTTTCCCCCATCCATTACGCCAAGTAAAGGAAAGGAAAGTGGCGGTGGAACCCCACCACTACCACCACCACCACCACCTTTCTGTGCCGACCAACCATTCCCACTTTTGTCTTTTCTTATATGCCACCCATGGGCCACTAAACAATCTTCGAATTACTATTTTACCCCTTCTCCCTCTATCTAATCCACCCTCACTAATACACTTACCTCCTTTAATTGACCTTCATTACTATTCTGCCTATTTCATCCCCCATTCAACTGTTTTTCTTTTTAATGTATTTCTTAAGATATTCTAGTTAAGAAGACTAAAAGAGATTGATCTTGTTCGAACTACTTGCCTCTCTCGTCCATACTAACAAAAAAACTTCTGGTAGGTTAAAGAACATGCTGAGAGCACACCTACCGGGATCAAGATAACCAAGATGATAAAGATCTTAATGACTTCATTCGTGCATGCGTTACAAATAAAATTATTTAGGTGGAACCCTTTTTACTCGTATCCCGCTCTGACTCGCCTAACTCCAATGCACTAATAATTAGTTTAGATCAATCATTCACTTATGAAGATCATAAGTTAAACAAAATAATATCGGAAGTGCTACATGTACAAAGTCCTTGACAAAATTCTTGACTTAATGACTCATTTTCACTAAAAGACAAAAGTTGATCGAAGTTTTTTAAAGTTTGATTTTGATCGGGACCGTTCACTTAGCATTTTGCCAAAAGATTCTTTGTACATTTAGCATTTCCCAAATAAAATTCTGAAATCTAACTAAAATCAACTACATATCAAATCGGAAAAAAGAATGAAATACTAGTTGATTATTATAATACCAAAAAACATGCAAGATTATTGTGGGCAAGTTTGTTAGTAGTTCTTTTAAGGGGTATATCTGTCAAAATGACAATTTAAAGAAAATAAAAGAAAACAATCCCTACTTCTCTATAGTCATTTTTATGACAACCATATCTTAATTTTTCAAATATAAACAATCAAATGCATGTCAGAGCCATACTCATCTTTTCTTCCTATTTTAATTAAAATTCAAATTTGTGGTGCCAATTATTAAAACAAAATTCAAAACAGGAAAAGAAAGGATGAAGTGAGAGAAAGAAACTACCCAATTGTGACAAAAAAAAAATTATTCTTTAGAAATTGGAATCTTTGGTTGTTAGGTTTATCAAAACTTGTTTCTTTTCTTTTGTGAAAACTATTGAACATAACAAAGCTTACCTTCCAGATCTTTCATTCCCATATTCAAAAAAGACATAGAACCCTATTCTCTTTCTTCATTTTAGATCATCTTTTCCACTTTCTTCAATCCAAAAACCTAAAACCCATACCTTAATTTACTGATCAATCTTCTCTGTTAGTCTTGTTTTCCTTCAAAGATGGTGCAGAAGAAAACACCTGAAAAGCTTGGTATTCAAGCTGAAACCAAGAAGAGTTATGTTAAATCTGATAAGCGATCGACGACGCACAAACAGAGTTCTTCAAACAATCAAGATAGTAAGAACAAAGGAAGTACTGATTTGAAGAAGAAACTAAAAAAGTCTAGATCACTTAAACTCTTGGAATTTGAAAACTTAGAGTCATCATCTTTAGTAAAAGAAGAAAAATCAAGAATCAAGAAAGCTCCTGCTGCTGTTGATTTGTGTGTCACACCACAGAAGTCATCCATGGTCAGGACAACAGAAGCTTCGCCGAATTATATGAAATCTACAAGCAGTTCAAACGCAAGAACAGAGCGTGCACAGGTTAGTTCTTCACAAAGTTCTCGAACTAGTTCTGATAGTAAGAATCTGAATCAGAACAGGAGGAATTCGAATAGTTCTAAATCTTCTTCTCCTTTAAGTGAAAAGCCAATGAAAGTTTTAATAAGGAGAGATAGCTTGAAACCAGTAAGAACCTTAACAAAGTCATCTAGCATGAAATCAACAAAGCCTTCAGTGAAAAAGAGTCCTGCTGTTGCTTTAAACAAGAATATTTATTCAGGAAGAGCTACCTGTTCATCAACTCTAAAGGATTCGAAGTTTCCGAATTACCTGAAGATCCAACCAGGAGGAACTGAATCTGAAGGAAAATCAGTCATGAAGGTCTGCCCATACAATTACTGCTCTCTTAATGGCCATCATCACGCTCCAGTACCTCCGTTGAAGAGTTTCTTGTCGGCAAGGCGGAGGTCATTGAGAACCCAGAGGAGCTTGAGATTGAGGTGTCTATCCCCAGTTGGAACAAAACTGTCCCCGAAAAACAAAAAGAAAATTGATACAGGTCAGGAGGAATTCGATGAAGCAATTCTGAGGAAATGTTCACCTCCTCAAATAGAAGAAATAGGCATGGATTTCTTTGTAGAAATCTATGCTAAACCAAGGGAAAAGATCGATGAAACAAGTAACAACGATGTAGAAGATAGAGTCGAACTTGATGTTACCGTAGATCTTGAAACCCATGCTGATTTCTCGTCATCGATTACAGATGGAGGTGAAATAGAGCTAGCAAATCATGGAAAAACTTCGAAAAGCATTCCAAATGAATCATCCTACTCAGAAATGAGTCTTGAAGACTTTTTCAACCAAAGCTCTGATTTTACCTTGACTGAAATGGACTGGCGTAACGGGGAAATTGAAAGCAAACTTGTTATAGATGCTACTGAATCACCAAACCTTACTCATGGAGATATCAAGGAAACAATTGAAAGTTCCAATGAGGATATTGTTGATTCTGACTCTTACGGAGGAGATCTGATGTCAGAAATTGATGTATCGGGTGATATCGGAGGAGAAGGATCCTTCTATTCTCTCATTGAAGTTTCTTCCAATGGAGATTCATCCGTGGATCAGAAAGAAATTAATCAAGAAGATACTCAGCCAGATGACTTCAACATCAGTCTGATCTCTAAATCTATTTTTGAGGAACCACTTGGGGAAGAAACAGGACGTACTGAGGAGAAGATTGAAGTTTGCCTAACAGAGGTCGACTACATCCAAGTGAATTTTCTATTCGGGGACGATGATGTCTCGTTTGATGATGAGGAAACATACGGTAACACAGAGGAAGAAGAAAACACTTATTCTCAACATGATGCTCCAGTTTATGAATATTTAAGTGTGGCAAGTCCACATGTCAGTGCCGAAGCAGGAGCACGATTAAATGAACCACAAGATGAAATTTGCGAAGTTGAAGACCAAATTTTAGTAGTTAGTTCCGAAACCGATATGAATCTATCTCCAAGTGATATCAACCAAGGCCAGTTATCTCTCACTACAGACGTTGGAGTTGGAACTGAAGCTGACGGACAAGTTGATCGAGGTTCAGGTGAGACCCTCCATCAATTTAATACCATACAAGAAGATAGTGAAGGGATCCATCTTGGAATTTCAAATTCAAAACTCGTTGAAGAGCAGTATGATCCTGAAGTTCACAAACTCAATTCTTTCACAACTGAAATTGTCGAAAACAATCAAGACCTTGAACTGAAAAATGAAGTTAGAACAGATGCAACTGAAGAATTTCTCACTCAAAATAACACGATAGGTGTGCGTGAAAAGAAAACAACAAAGTATACAAGGGAGTCTCGCCAACAAACAAACAAGAGCTGCAGCAACCTGGAAATATTAATCAGAAGAAAGGAGCACATTGAGGAAAGCGAAGAGGAAGAGAGGCCATTCAATCCACGAGACCCAAACTATCTGCCTGTGCAGCCTGATCCGGAGGCAGAGAAGGTGGATCTCAAGCAACAAATGATCGATGAAAGGAAAGATTCAGAGGAATGGATGCTTGATTATGCACTTCGAAAAGCTGTCAACAAACTTGCTCCTGCTCGGAAGAGGAGAGTAGCACTTCTTGTTGAAGCGTTTGAAACAGTAGCACCACAACCCAAGCGTGAAATCCGTGTACAGCATGTCATGCCAGTTTTCGCACACACAAGACCAATGCAGGCTTGTATCTAATGATGGTCATCAAGGTAATATCAATGAGGCATCTGTCAGTATATTCCACCTTATTCAGTGTATATACAAGGAAATAACTCATTCATTTCTCATCATTATCACACAGGTAATGATCATAGAGGACAACTAATACATTAATCAACTGACGAGGTGGTTATATGTGAGGTGCCAAGTTTTGATGTTTAAGTGCAGAAATGCAGGTCCTCTGTTCCAGTATTATAACTAATTACTTGCTCATCATCCTTCTATACTGCTTTATAAATTGCAGTTCACGGGGACTGAACTGTACATAAGATTCTCAAATCAGTAGAGTCCTCAGTGTTATGCGGATTTAGGGGATTTGAAATTAAACTATTGTGTGTTCGTGTATTAGAAAAAACAGTGCATGTCTCGAGCTTTTCCATGGGGATTGTATGCATCTTCATGAACGCAGAGTCTACTTTTATCTCCAAATATTGATATCTTAGTGTGGTGTTTGTGTGTTATGTAATCCAGTAGTTCTATCTAACAATGAGTAGTAAATTAATGTCTAGCTGATTTTTGTCTTCTATATATATGGCATGTTCAGAAAAATAGAATGTTGAAACGTACTAGATGGAAATGGTTGATGCTTTAACTGAAAGCAAGGCAGTCGAAAGTTTTAGAAATAAAATCAAACCTTCTATACAAGATCTCCATCAATGACTTCAAATAAAAAATTGAACACCTTCAGCACAGAGGAATTTAGAGACAAAAATCAGGAAGATCCAATATATTATAAATAGATTCTCAATGTTGAACCACATGAAGTGAAAGGCGATAGGTTCTAAGCTATTTAAGTACATCACTGTTTCTCTCAAAAGAACTGATACACAAGGAAGAAAAACTAAAGAGATCTACTATCGTAATACCTAATGATCTGCGGACTCTCCACCAACGAAGTTTACCTCGTTTTGTTGTTGTATCCAAATTCACGAAATCCAAAGTCTCCTGAGTCTGCTCATAATTCACAAAGTGGCCACCAGTTTTCTCAATTGATCATTAGCAAAGGAAACCTTGTATTCTGAAACTGCAACTATAATAGTAATGACGATCATCGAGGAAGTGGCACCCCTACGTAGACAAGCTAGAGGCAAACATGATCACCAAGTGAACATCTGATGGAGCACCTACGAGAAAAAATTATGATTTTTCAATTGGTTTGACAACAAAACAAAAGAATTTCCAAACCAATTAATTACCCTCACTACATTTCAAAAAAGAAATAATCAGCCCCACCACCCTTAATAGACAAATTATCTGTTGTAAATGGAAAACATATAAAAATAAATAAATTTAAAAAGACTTGCTCCACTTGAGGTTTTTTGCTCATTAATGTTACTTCTTCACATTTAGAAAGGAATATGCTAACTAGTTAAAGTTAAACTATGTTCATCAGATGCTGTATAATAAGAAGGATCTACATACGAAATGAAAAGATTAAGGGTAAACAAGAGAATGGCCCTCAAAAGTTGATGAATCAACTGCATTTTAAGTTTAAAGCAGATATTTATTCTATTGAATTCCACCTCTAAACTAGCAACCAAGATCCATGACAACAAAAATAACAAACTTGACTAACGGTTCTTAATAAATGTCTGAGAATTGCTTGCTATATCACATAAAGTATTACATGCAAAATAAAGCTTCAGGAAACAACTAAATATCCTTATATATATTTCTGAATACAGTCCCGAGTCCCGACCTCACTGCAGTGAATTACATGCAGAATATGTAATCTATATATGACACATTTTGTTCAAAGAATTCTTAATCCTGTAATCAGCAACAAGTGAAAATATATAAGGCTATAAATTTGAAACTATTAAATATTTGGGGTAAGCCAAAGTGCCAAACTATTACGAAATCAAAACTCTTACTTGTACATAAGGAAGCACCTTACATCATTCTGATGAATGAACTTGAATTTTAGACGATTGGAGCAGTGATTCAAGCTCAAGGGAGTAACTTTCCAGTTGATTGGATGAAATTTCTTCTGGTACAGTTGCTAAATCAGAGTTCCCTTCAGCAGGCTTACTTTGTTCTTTTGATCTGGTAGCCAAGATTTCATCACGGTACAAGACCAGAGCATCTTTTGTTGAAACAGAAGTTACAGACGCATATAACATCTGAAACTTCTCTCTTGCTTCTAGTTGTTCAACCAACTTTTCCTTCAAACCCTCCGAAAGGCATGCTAATGCACTTCAAATGGGGTTTGAAGAGTAATAAGCACATCGAAGTTAGATATATATGTCCAGTCTGAGCTCATTTACGAAGAAGTTGAAATCAAAAGTCTAAAACACATGTTTAGAGAGACAAATTTTTATTACTAACCTCGAAACACCTCTGACTAGGCCCCATTTGTATCCTTTAAGCACAGATTCCTTGAATCCAATAGTGAAACCCTCTTGGGCAGAAGCTTCTTTTCCTGATGTTAGACCATCGCGATAGCCAATCTAAATACAAATAAAGACTCACAATACACGTTCTACTCCTTTCTCTAGACTATTTTTAGCACAATAAAAAACAAAAACCAACTGGAAAGCGTATGAATATAAATTTCAAGGATACTGTATGAAATTGATCGTGCCGCCTCTGCCACTCTCTATCCAATTCAGAAGCTCTAACTGATTCCTCGTTAAATTCATCACACAAAGACCCGTCGTCACCCCACACGTCGTCGACATCGTTCTTATGATCTGAAACTATTAATTTTATCATATTTACTTGTTTAGATGGTACTTCACACTGGAACAAAACTATACCCTAAGTAACCGTTTCGTTCCAATCAGATTAGGGTCCAAAATACAGCATAAATTGGGGATTTGGGGACTAAATTGATCTCACCATAATAACTCATAATTTAACATAATCCTCACTAACCATAGATCTTGTATAATTTATTCATACAGGTTAATAATGGGACCAACAGATCTAAAGGCTACAAAAAATAACTAGGAAATTCAAAACCCTAAAAAAGTGTTTTTTTTTCTTTCAATGGCAACCGTTTTTCTTCTTCAAGCAATTTTTCTATTCTAACCCCTAAAAATGGTTGACTTGGGTACAAATTAAAATCAGTAACAACTAAATTATTAGGTTTAGAGAGAGAGAAAAATTGAAGATTGGTGAGTAGATAAATACCTTTGGTTGTGGAAGAAGACATATTGGAGGGAAGTCGGAAAAGGGTTTTGGGGGAAATCTCGCGGGGAAACCCTAGCTCCAAATCGTTACAGAGAGGGCGACAGTACACCTTGTTGACTTCCTGGTTTCCTATCGTTAGAGAGAGACAGAAACCCTAGCTCCAAATCGTTAGAGAGAGACAGAGAGTTGCATTCACTGGTCTCCTATCGATTTGGAGCTGCTAGTCGATTGGAGAAGAGAGGTCGGGGTTATAAGCGCCCATGCGTTTTTGCTCGAACGCGCCCCAACTAGTTAGTCTAAGAAACGTGGGGTTGTTTAACCAATGGCCTCAATGGCCTTAATTGTAAATCCACTCTCACTAACGGCGTAATTCCGTTTAATCTGACGGAACATGAGAATTTTAGTGATTATATAAAGTAAATATGGGGATTTATTTAAAGACAATTTAAAAACTCGGCCGTTTCAATAATTCTATCATTTGGGAATTTACAAAATAGGGTTGATTTTCCGTTTGGGCCCTTAATGTGACTGGCTCGTTTATTCAACCTTTATAATTAGACCAAATTACCATTTCTCTCCGTCAACACTTGGTTGCCCAGTTAGTTGATAGTTATCATAAACTCTAAAATCTCGGAAGTCTCAGGTAGTAATGACTTATCGTAGATCGTAGTCACTTTCTCAAAGATAAAGAAAATTACCATTTCACTCCCAAATTAACCAATGTGTGAGAAAATATTTAACTTTATATTTTCTTTCCCCATTTTAGTCTTTTTCTATTCCCGATCTTTCTCACAATTTATGTTGTTCTCTCTTCTCCAATCAATATTCTCCCACCCCTCTCCCTCTATTTAGTGAAGATTTGTTGATCTGACCTTCGGAAGAGAGAGAGAGATTTGGGCCTACGAAGAAAAAGGAGTTGTACGTCAACAAACTGGCTTGTGATTATTTTTTTTCAATTTTGTTTTCATCATAGACAAATCTACCAAGTTTCGTAGTTATTATGCCTCTTTGACATGGCTAAACTTATTTGTTATGACATGACGAGGAGAAAACTTGTGAGGATTAACTTTCTTATTTACACACAAAATGCTAGCAAGACTCATGAAAGGCCTTTTAACTTAGACCAATATAGTAACAAGACAACCCCACAGTTAGGTTTACCTCTAACAGATAAAAAACACATTCAACTTCATTCAAGTAAGAAACCCATTCAACTTTGTCAAGAGAGACTTTCAGAAAAAAAAAAAAAAACTTTGCAAATCGTTGTTGCCGCGAAATTTGACCTAGATTAACATTGGTCGATACAAATTTGACCATGACAGTCTAGAAACGAACCACCATATACACATAAAGAGACGATTAGCGAGGTGAAGTATAAATAATAATAGCTTGAGTTGATTCTGCAATTATAGCTACAATTTATCTTATGGATCAATGTGTTTGCTTAGCTTGATTTGCTAACTATTTGTGCATTTGTAACTGAAAAAAAATAGAGATCATTGTGGGTATTTGATTCCATGGTTCTTTTCTCTTCTTCTTGTTCTTGTTTTTGAAGATAGACAGTCACAAATTTTATAATAAGATAATAACGACATACTTGTAGATAAATCAGATATAACGTTGATAATTATGATAATACTAACAAACTAACTACTGATTAATGCCATGAAAACTAACTTCATTACCAAATACATAAATGAGTGAACAGAAACGGAAACGTACTTGAAGATCAAAACTTTTCGATAAATACTATGCACCAACCAGAATTCTAAATCCTCTATACAAAAGAAAAAAAGAAAATTCAAACAACACCACTTTCATTGATAAGTAAAACCTGATAACAGACAAATTAATCAATCATACCTCCTATTACACCTCCAAGCCGAAACAGAAAAAAGCGCTCGATCTTGCCAGCAAATTACTAAACAACCATTCTCCTCCTTTATCTTATAGCCATCACAACCGTAACCCTGTAGCAATCTCCTCGCCTGCAATAAGCCGTAGTAGCTCAACGGAATTCTACCAAACCCTGCAAAATCAAGCCTCTGAATCCACTTCTCTAGCTTCTCGTGTCTCTCCTTCCTCTCGGTCCCCTCACAAGCTATAATGTTCTTAATCTCTTCCCCGAAAAGCATCTTTTCCACCTTCATTCTCTCCATTGAAGCCCTTGACACAGTCGATTCCAAGCAATCAAATAGAGATGCATAAAAGTAAAGTGCTTCTAGGAGCCTTTCCATTAACGTTGATCCATTATGATTCGATTCTTGCTCGGTCACCACCATAACCTTCGGAGATAATCCCCATAAAGCTGAAAGGAAGCTTTCCATTTTTGCCGAACTGGATAAAGATATCGGGGATGAAGAGGCCGAATCAGCACTTGGGCTGTACCCATTAATCACATCTTTCTCAAGTAGTTCACCCAAAGCGTTCTGGTTCACCTGCAAGGCTCTCTTCAAGGTAATTGAGTTTGGACTTCTCGATGCAGGTGGGGACTGCTTTCTGCGAGCCTCGTCATCGGAAGCCAAAAGAGAATGGAGTTGAAGAACAGAGCTAATTGCTAGAGCTTCTCCAGTTTTGACACGTAAACTTTCAACATCAAGGTTCTCTAATTTGCTAACTATAGGATTGAATTGAAATGGAATATCAAGTTTTTCGGCTTCTTCAATCAATCTAAGAGCTGTTTGTTCAAGAACCTCTTTTTGTTCATGAATGCCGGTGATTCTCAAGTGAGGTGGACCTTCTGGCCTTGCACTCAAGGCTTGAAGGAGTGCAATCCATTGTGCTGGTTCCGCCGAATTAAGATCAATAATGTGAACCATCTTTTCCCCTTCCATGGCTTCTAAAATCGCCTGATTTGTGATCACAAACGAAAGTTTTAAAAAGGGGCAGAGATCGAAAAATAGTTTGCGAACATAAACTGCTTCCGAGAACGAAAATAGCCTAGTAGAATTTAGGGCTTTGTGTAAACCAGGCCATGCTTTTAGAATCCTATCAGCTAATGCCTCAGTGAAGTAGGAAGCAATTCTTTGCATTGTATCTCCATCAGGAGAAGCAAGGTGAGAAATTTGTTCGAGAGCGACATTTGCATTTTCTAGGTTATTGGCAGCTACATGATTTGCACAAGAGAGTATGAGTTGGATCAAATATAACCCACGTTCTTCGGATTTTAGTTCACGAAGCCATGGATATGGCGATCCTAAACTAGGTGAAAGTGACATTAAAGAAAAGAACTGAAGAGGTGATGAAGTTACAGATGATGATCCTTCGTCTTGAACCATTCTTCCCATTAACAAACACAGTCTTGTTTCTCCGACATTCGAAGTAAACCGAGATAAAACCCACCAAGTCCAAACCAAACCCTCACCAAAATGAACCTGAATGTGACAAAGAAATGTAACTACCAAGTGTCAAAATTTCAAGACCCTTATAAGTAAATTGCAGAAAGATACTCCACAAAATGAGTATACTAAGAACTGTTAATAACAATGTAAAGAAATTAGAATGGATTTAGGGTTTCAGTTTTTTAGTGAAGAAGGTGGGAAATTGAAACAGTTGTTGATACCTCAAAATCACACACAAATATCACAAGAAAAGCTAACAATATGAAGGTAAGTGAAATGGGTATCAAGTAATTACAAGAATTAAGACAAATTTCATACAACACTTAAACAAAATTAGAACAGAATGAAAACAAAAGAATCAAACCTGTTTCTCATCAAAAGAACAGAATTCCTTTCTGGGTATGAAGAAATATAAAGAATTAAAGAAAAATAAGAACTAATAAAAGAGTAGTCGTACCAGATACAGTATATAGATAGAAGATTTCAGTTGGTATAATAAGTCATTAATCTCGTCAAAAGTACCAAATTCCTTTCTGGGTTTTCAAAGACTTCCAAAACCCAGAAAAAACCCTCAGAAAAGTTTGTTTCTTTTCGATTCAACAGAAGAAATTCTTACTCTGCTTTCTTTGGTTTCTCTCTCTAAATATGAAAAAAAAGAAGTCTGAAGTCTCTCAAACCCAGAGCAAGGAAATTAGGGTTTTTCTGAAGTTCCAAAGCTCTTTCTCTCTCTCTCTAAGTTGCAGCAGAAACGTTCGTTCATTCATTCATTCAATTGAGACCGTTTTGAGTTAACTTTTTTTTCCATAGCTGCTGCGTTGTCGACAATAAAAGAGGGCCAAGTTTGTCTCCATTCATTTGGTGTCGTCTTGAGGAATATATATAGTTGAAATCAATGCAGTTAGCTCCTTTGGAGTAAAACTCCACCTTATCATCTCCACCCTTGGATTAACCCATTTACTACCGAGTTGACTCGGTTCAATCATTCCTAATCTAACTCTGGTTAATTAGTAGTGTATTAACTTTTAGCTGTTACTCCTTCCTTGCACACCCCTAACAAGTACGACTAACTACTTCAATGAATTAAGGGTGTGTTAGAAAAAAATATGGTCGAAATCATAAACTTCACTCGTAATAATAGCAAAAGATAAATATTCAATGAAGTTGATTGCAGGTCGAGTGGTGATGTGTCTGACTCTAATTGATCATTTATCTTTTTTAACCAAACAGAATTGAAACCAACTACATCACTGTTCTGTAATCGATCTTAATATTTAAGATATATAGCATTTTTTTTTGTTAATGTATGGTGCATGAGGTGCCAACTCTATGTAAATGGTTTTAATTCAACTATATTATTTTTTATTTTTTTATTTTTTTGTTGAAGGGTTTTAATTCAACTATATTACTTGGTAGAAAACTTGCAAAACAAGACAGTGGAGGGTAACACAATAAACACCTCTATGACATATATCTCTCTCTCTCTCTCTCTCTCTCTCTCTCTCTCTCTCTGTTGAAGTAGATCTATTTTTAAGTAAATTGTTTATTGTGACTAGTATCTGTTTTTGTCTTGACATTAGGTGGCTAGAGAATAAGGAGTAAGAGAGAGAAGGAAAGAAAGCCAGACTTTCCATTATTCCTTATCGTTACACACCTCCAAACATGCCCTAACAAAACAAAACAACACAATGGTATTTTGTTTGTTTGTGTATGGGTGGGGATTGCTAGGCACAAGTCTTTGGACTCTTTTCATTACTTCCAAAAACTTCATACTTTGTCTTCTTCTCCAAAACCATATACATCCCATCCACTTGGTTTTTATATCTTCTCTCTCTACTTCATACTTAATTATATTTTCTTTTAAAAAAAGGTATTAGGTAGGACAAATAGACAAGGAAGTTTTTTTTTTTTTTTTTTTGTTGAGAGGACAAGGAAGTTAGGCATATGTCCAAAAACTATAAACCATTTTTAACTCTACTCTTGTCTTCTTTCAACAAAAAAAAAAAACTCTATTTCACACTTTTTTTTTTGTTGAAATTTGTCTTTCTCACACTTGTTCACCTTCATCCTTAAGTCTCAATGTCCTTCCAAATATTACAACTCTAGCTCTCCCACTCTTAGATTTTTCTCTAGCTCTCCCACTCTTAGATTTTTTTTTGTAACTATATTAGATATGACATTTTTGTAATTTAAGTTGATCGTATCCTCATGTCTATTATTGTTGTCTAGTATAAATGTCATGGTTCAACAAAAAAAACTAAGTATAAATGTCATGGTTGATACATGAATCACGTATAGAAGAGTCTAAATTCAATGAGACTAAAAATAAATATCTAACAACACAATAGCGTACCACTGATTTTTCAATCACAAACTATTATTAAAGATTATAATGTGATACGAGTTACTTCCTTTTCTAATTATGAAATTTCACTTATTAAAAACAAAAATAATTTATGACTTAATATGTAACTTCTGACACATGTAGAAAGACCTATTTTTCCTGAAAATAGTCTCCACATGTGTAAATTGTGTGTATCGTAAGTTTTTTGTAAAGAGAGAAGACCAAACTCATGATATGTAGTGCAATTAGTTCAACCATGATTTTACCTTTCATAATGAATTTAACCACCAATAATTCAAATTCTAAAATTGTACAAACTTCATTAAAGCTAGCCCAAATTACTAACTAAAATGTGGGCGAGGTACACCTCAAACAACCGCCCACCACATCGCCTATCTCTGTTGATAACAAGACAAGGGGTAAATTTGCCTTTTCTCTCCTTTCGAGAGAGTGTGAAGAGTCTAGTTCACTCCTTATCTTATTCAAGGTGTGGTATGGTAGGTGGCAGAGTCGGGTGTACTCCGATGAACTTCGAATTGATATAGGTATCATTAGTTTGAAATCCAAGTGGGTGCTCTATGGTAGCTAAACTTCAAGCTAATGTCATGGTTACGACTTACGAGTTACTATTTCTTTAACAACAATCTAGTGATGGCTTGGTTAGACCAAGCTCTAGTCCAGTTGAGAAACCAAATCGAGTCTATCTTTCTTTTCCTCTTATCAAACGTTTCACATGTGTTTCCCAATGCTTTATGAAATTCTGTAATTTCTATAGTCACCTCAAGCATGGTAAGGGTGGTTCTAACTAAGGGTTTAACAAAACATTTTACCAGGAGGATGATCATTATGAAATTTAAAAAACATGTTAATTAGTGTTCTGATGTGAAGTTCCATGAAGTACAACAATTTCAAACCCAATAATTGAATGAATATGACATTAACACATAATATCATTATCCGGTTCCAAATGCGTGATCAATGCCCATATCACAAACTAAAACTACTCAGTACTCACCAATAATAAATCTCCAATTACTCTAACCCCCCCTGAGTTAGTAAGTAATCATGGTTTAGAGAGAGAGATAGTGTGACCCAATGTGATCCATACAAATGGGTTGTCTCTTCAACATACACAATTTCTTCTTTAGATATTTTTGGTTTAACTTACAAACCTCACACAAAACACAAGACGTGGATGATTGTTCATCCACACGTGCCGACCTAACTATGTAACTTGTTTAAACCATACAACTTAAGCCACTTGTCATACATGATTTGAAATGAAACCCTACACACGTGTCTCTGTCACACATGCACCACCAAGTCATTTCTTGTCTTTTTTTTCATTTTTCATACCTGGCCTCGATTGTGCTAAAATTCCCAACTTTGTCTTGTTGGTTAGGTTGAATGCTTTCTTGTGTTTGTTTGTTTGCTTTTTCGTTGTTTTATTTGTGTTTCTATAGTTTTTGAGATATATCCTTGGGAAAGAAATAAGTTCTTTCAAACGAAAACAGATCCGTTAAAAAGTGGCCTAGATGGATTTTTATTTGAAGTGACTACTAAGCAAGAATAAGACTTTTGATTTCAAAAAATGTTGTTATCTAGGTATGTTCGAACTATAATCAAGTGATTATACAAAATATAGATATAACACGGTAAATAAAATTATTTTGGTATACTGTGACTTATTTAGATGGTAAGAATCTCAACTAAAACAATTTTTTTCTTTCTTATGCAAATGAAAATGATATTATGAATTGTAAATAAATTCTTTACATAATATTACACCACACGAAAAAAGGTTGTGGAAAATAATAATATCAGTTTCATTTTACATGCGAGTCTTTGCAAGTCCAAATACTCACTTCATCCCTCCCCTCCTCTCACGCATTATAATATACATCCAAAACAAGCTATTTGCCATATCTAAGTTAAATATCAAAAATACAATCTTAAAGATATATCTTTAGCTATTTCTTCTACCAATAGCTGTTTTCATTGATATATAACAAAAAGTTATAATGACAAAGCCCGGTAATGGATAAAAGAGACGGTGACCACTGACCACTCAAATTAAGGGACTAAATGTACATAGGAAGAGGAGAATTTCAAAACTTACGCGTCGGTAATTTTTATACCAAAAGCCGTAGTTGTGGAAATGGGTCTGAATTGAACCGAGTGAGTGGATATTCTTTTCTATGTAACCACATAATTCCAATAGTCACTGCCATCACAACAACAACAAGAACTGACTAAAAGACCATAAAAAACGAGAGTCTCCACCAGATAACTCTAATTAGAGATTCATTAACACCTGATATCTATAACTAAAGAACCACTTTAAAGGGTAAATGTCTCTAGCAAAAAAAAAAGAAATTAGGAGCTATGTGAATCCATGTTTTTAGTCATATGTTTGAATTCTTCTCAAATAGGCAATATATACACAATTTCAACCAAAAAGGAAAAGACTGTGTACACAACTAGAGGCACTTGGACTTGGGAGTGGGGATAATAGTAAAATTAGGATAGTATCTAGGTAACAAAATAAAGGATGGCACCTCCTATTACCACTATTGCCATTATGTCATACAGATAGAAAAAGAATGATGAAAGAAGCTAGAATTCTATGACATAATAATTGGGGGTTGTGACTTGTGAGGTTCAATCTCACCCACTTCTTCTAAGTTGTTGAAAAAAAAACTCCCACTATTACATTTACATACAAGTGTATTGTGTATAGTATGTGAAATTGTGAAGAACAAACAACAAACAAAATCTACCCACTTTTATAATCGTCCATAAAAATCATTGCTCATTATTTAGAAATTTTAAATTCTGTTTTGGACAATCTTAAACAAAAAATAAGTTGATTGAAGTTCAGTTTAGTTAGGTAGTAACATGTGTCTGATCTCTATTCTCTGTGGAGATCTACGTTGAATTCTAGTTGGGTGGTAGCATAAGTCCATCTGTGCCCGCACAGATTAGTGTAGGATTCTTATTGTTCAAAAGAAAAGGAAAATTGGGTTGAAAATCAAATCACTAGTCAAGAATTTCAAAAAAGAAAAGTTGGGGGGGAAGGTAATAATGACAGGGTTGGGAGTTGGAAAATGTGAGTAATGAGACAAGTGAAGAATATAACAGAAGTCTGTCTTTTGCATGTTCTCTTGTCCTCATTTCATTTGTCTCAAAGAACTCTACTGTCCCAACCCTAAAAACAAGTCTGATTAATTTGATTTTCTAGTTGTTGTATTCATGTATTTTTCTCATGGCCTTCTTTTGAGGTACTGTTCCAAACCACAAGGGTTCAAAAACTTAGTAAGAGAGAGTCAGATTGTTCTTTGTGTCTTTATATGAGTTGGGAGAGGTATAGGCATAAAATTTGGAGAAATTTGGCACAATGTGAGGGTTGTCTTAGCCAAGGTTTGAATGAGTTTATAATTTTGATGTTCTCTTTCTTTATTTACACATAAACACAAAATGTCTTGGCCTATATAGGCATTTGATTACGTCATTCAAAAGAATAGGTAAGCGAGATTGCACTATCTGATTTCCCACGTATCTTTCATTTCAAATAAACGAAAGAATTTTATCATAACGATCGGCTATGAAATGTAGTCAAATTACCACGATTGTTCCCTATGTAAGAACCCGAATTTTGTCAAGCTAGACTGATAAAATTTCAAATCAAACAAAAGAGAATGGGCGAAAAACAAGGCTATTAAGAAATTAAGTCCTCATCAAATTTATACTCATATACTTGTTCATATATGTGAGTTTAAATTTAACATTTTGTATTCCTATAAAAGTAGATGTCTACCCGCTACCTCCCCAAACTTCCTATTATGGAATCATTTGTATACTTTGTCGATAACCATGGCTGGCCTTGTTCAGGCGAGAGGGGCGATATTATTGATTTCACCACGGAAACTAATCTTTGAAAGAGCCCACTAACAAGAATGAATAGTACTAGGACAAAATATCTCGGGGAAAAGTTAGGGGCACTACTGGTCCTACTAATGGCACCCACAGTCGCTCTTTGACTTGGTCTAAAGTATTGGACTGAAAATTGGACCGAAGGCAAAATTTAGAGAAAGACAGTGTGTGGCGTTGTAGGAATTTGATTTCACATGGGTCTCTAACCGTGTATTCCAAATGTAAAACTAGTTGTGTCTCTGACATTTCCCATATCTATATGATCATCTTCCAATTTAGGCCCCAAAATATGAAATATTTGTGTATAGGCACTACCACAAAGAATAACTGTTTCACCACATTGGAGACAAATAAAAAGAGAAATCTGGCCGTGGTAGGTGAGAAAGATGAGGAAATAATTAAGGAGAAATATGGAGTAATAAGGTAGAAGGAAAGAAGTCAGAGCATCTCCAGCCCCAGCCGGACGGAGGCCATAAATTCTAGTGTTGTTATAAAGGCCAGGCCGGCCCGGGTTGGGTTCCGGGACCGGCCCGTTCCGTACAGGCCCGACCCGTACGGAAAACGGGCCTGGCCAACCCAGGTTCTATTCTGGGCCCGGGTTGGGCCTATGGTTTGGGCCAGGCCCGACCCGGCCCGTCAAGACCTTTTTTTTATTATTTTTTTATTTTTTATTTTTTTTCATGCCTTACTTTAAAAATTTCATAAAGAATTTGAAAACATTCCTTTTCGAAAAGATCTATCCAACAAAATCGTTCCTAAAAGATTCATTTCCATAAAATATTTTCGAAAAATCTTTCCTAACTTGTTAATTTATCTGTTTAAATCATCCTCTATATTATTTCCAAAACGTAATTTCTAAAATCACTTTCACGAAATCTTTTCAAAAATCTTTCTTAAACTTGTTAACCTATTTATGTAAATCATCTTCTATTTATATAAATCATCCTTTACTAATTAGTTTCAAAATATAATTTCTAAAATTATTTCTCAAAAATCTTTTCATAGAATCTTTCCTAAACTTATTAATTTATTTATGTAAGTCACTCTCTATTAATTATTTCCACAAAGTAATTTCTAAAATCAATTCAAAAAACTCTTTCTAAAAATCTTTTCTATACTTATTTATGAAAATTATATCCTATTAACTATTCCTAAAATCTTTCCAAAAGTCATTTCTAAATCATGTCATTATTTATAGAAAATCGTCTCTAAAGTTTTAATTTTTTATATTCAAAATAAACAATAGGTTTGTATTTTTTTAATTTAAAATTTGGTCTTTCAAATTTTTAAAAAATATATATTATAGAAAATCCGGGTTGGCCCGGCCCGACCCGGATTCAACCCGGCCCGGCCAGGCCTGGGTCTATACCCAGTCCCGGGCTGGGCCCTTGTATAGCCAATCCGGATTGAGCCCGGCCCGGGACACTTTCAACCCGGGTTGGCTAGGCCCGGCCCGGTTACTGGCCCGACCTGGACAGGGTCGGGCCGGCCCGACCCCGTCTTTTAAGCATCACTAATAAATTCAAATTTGTGGCCTCTGCTCGGTGCTCCAAGCCCAGCTGCTCTGAGCGGAGGCTGGAGTTCCTCCTTCAGTTGCCCCTCCCCTAACATTAGGGGCGACTGAAGGGAGGCCCCAAGTGATCGTTGGGGCCCAACGGTCACTTGGGGAATGCCCTTAGCCGTTGGATTTGCTCCAACGGCTAGAAATGGGTCCAACCCCCTAAAAATAGGGGTTGGAACCATTATTCATCTCCCACACTCTTCATCTCACTTTCTTTCTCTCATTCTTGCAATTTCCATCCTCTCCATTTCATTTCTATCTCTCTTTCTTTCAAATTTTTTTGATCTTTTCATTTGTTTACCCATGGATCAATTAGACATCAACGAATTCGATAACCAAAGTTATATGGAAATGTTGTCTCCTAATTCTACTTACCCATCGGCTCAATTAGGAGTTGATGATTATGAAGTATGTGAGGATTCTTGCGTGCAAGGAGGGACGACTTCGACAAAGATAACTAAACGGGAACCGTATAAGCAGGATGAAGATATTTTACTTGCTAATTGTTATTTGAGAATCATATTTGATGCGGTTGTCAGAAATTTCTAATTCAAATTTTTAATTAATTTTTCTAGTGTTGTTTAGTCGTATTTAAGTAGTTTTAAATTTTTAATCAATTATTAGTTGTAATCGATGTTTTTTTAATTGAATTTTATTAGTAAATTGAGAAATTTCTAATTCAAATTTTCGGCCTCAAGAGAAGCTGGGGCTGGAGCTGAATTTTAGAGGCTGAGCTGAGCCAACAATTTTAGGTGAAAAAGTGATTTTTTCGGCCTAAGACAGGCTGGGATTGGAGATGCTCTAAGGCAAAAAAAAAAAAAAAATCGAGTACGAACTATTTTTTGCTCTCAATTGTTCTTTTTTCTTTTGGAGATTGGACTCTAACATTACATTTGAATAATATTGATATATCATGACTATAATTTGCAATACATCACGAATTTACATGAACATTATAACCGCCAGTTAAAACATCTGAGGCCTTAAAGGTCATATAAAGACTTTTGACAATGCTAAGCGAAGCTGCATAATTGCCCCACAAAGCTATTTGTTAGATAAAACCGCATTTTTTTAATTAGATTGTTAAACAACAGTAATAGTTTTTTTTTTAGAACCGATTACATTGTCGTTACAATTGACATTGAATACATCAAAGATGTGATAAGCTTGCTACCCGCCCACTCAAACTCTAACATGACCTGGCCTATAGCCCACTCAAACTCTAATATTACATGGCCTATAGCCCAACTAGATAATGGCCTAAAGCCCAACTACACTACATTATTTATACCCTAATAATTTCAATTTAAATAACCAAAGATTCCACCGTCTCTGGGATTCGAACATGGGACCTCCAGGGGGTTCTGGAGTTTATGTCAACACCTTGGAACCACTTGGGCTACCAACTGTAGACTAAACAACAGTAATAGTTGGTTTATTGGTTTTATTTAGCAAATATTTTGTTGAATCTTAACTTGCTAAATACAACTATGTTTTAACTCTACAGAATTATTTACTAGACATAATTTTTTCTTTTGTTAAATTATTAAACATATCTAGCATATATTATATTGAGAATCTCAACAACATAAAAACCCTTAGTCTAAATTGAACCTAAAAAATAATAATTATAAAATTTATAAAATTTATTTTTTGAAAAAGATTGATAATTTGACTATTAAAATCTATTTTATAATTCCTTTTCAGAAATGATTACTAATTTAACTCTAATACAATCTATTTTATAATTTTTTTTTTTAAAAAGGATTACTAATTTCACTCTAACGCACTTTTTTTCCTACATAACCTTAACATTGCACAAAAACTATTATAGGAAAATCATTAAAGAAACTTGTTGAATTGGACACAACTATATGAAAGGGGAGTATCTCTCTTTTACTTTTAAGAAAACATTAGAAAAAAATACATAATTAAACTCAAAGAAATAAGCTATTAATTAAAGAGTGAAGATAGACGTTAGAAATATGTTAAAGAGTTTTAGTCACATGTGTTAGAGAGAGAGTATCCAGTATTGTGAATTGAGCAATTTTATTTATGAAAAATTAATTATGGTAATAGAAATTTGAACCCCAAGATTTTTAGAGAAAAAATTCGGTTCTATTTGATTGGGTTATTTCCCAAATGGCCCCCAACTTTGTGACCAGCTTCCTGCCTAGCCCCCTACTTTAGCAAATATACTCATATGGCCCCCTTTTTCCGTTATCTTTAAATGTCCGTTACCCTCACTCCTCCACCTCATTTCCCCTCTCTGCCAAGTCACTCAAAATGCCACATCGTCGTCTTCTCCGGCAGGATCGCCGGCCGGCCAAATTTCCAGTCGGCGACCTTCAAACATAAAAAAAAAAAAAAAAATTCCCCTCTCTCTCTAAAAAAAAAAAAAAATTTCTCCCTTTCTCTCTCTAGATCTGGTTCAAGGTACCAGATCTAGGTCTGATTCGAACAGACCTTCAAAGGTCTGATCGAATCAGACCCGAACAGGCCTTCATTGAAGGTCTGTTCGATTGAAACAGACCTTCAATGGAGGTTTGTTCGTCTGAACAGACCTTCAATGGAGGTATGTTCGACTGAAACAGACCTTCATTAACAGACCTTCAATGGAGGTTTGTTCGTCTGAACAGACCTTCATTGAAGGTCTGTTTCAATCGAACAGACCTTCAATGGAGGTCTGTTCGACTGAAACAGACCTTCATTGAAGGTCTGCTCGACTGAAACAGACCTTCATTGAAGGTCTGTTAGTCTGAGCAGACCTTCATTGAAGGTCTGTTAGTCTGAACAGACCTTCTATTAGTCTGAACAGACCTTCATTGAAGGTCTGTTCGATTGAAACAGACCTTCAATGAAGCTGTTCAGTCTGTTCAGACGAACAGACCTTCATTGAATGTCTGTTTCAATCTATTTCAGAAGAACAGACCTTCAATGAAGGTCTGTTCGAATCAGACCTAGATCTGGTTCACCATGAACCAGATCTAGAAAGAGAAAGGGAATTTTTTTTTTTTTTTTTTAAATGTTTGAAGGTTGCCGGCCGGAAATTTGGCCGGCCGGCGACACCTGCCGGAGAAGACGATGATGTGGCATTTTGAGTGACTTGGCAGAGAGAGGAAATGAGGTGGAGGAGTGAGAGTAACGGACAGTTAAAGATAACGGAAAAAGGGGGCCATATGGAAATATTTGCTAAAATAGGGGGCTAGGCAGGAAGCTTGTCACAAAGTTGGGGGCCATTTGGGAAATATCTGATTAGTATTATTTAGTTATTTTAGTCTAATAGTTTTTTTGAGTAAGTAAAATAAAATTCTGTATAGTTGATTTTTTTTTTGGGTGTTGGTTAGCAATTTAGGACACTATTTTAATCAATTTTATTTAGTTATTTTTGTCTTATAGTTGTCTTAGTAAAATTGGAGTTGCGTGTAATAACATTCAGTGGCGTATTCAGGATTTACTTTCAGCGGGGTCTAAAATATTACTATGTCCAATCGTTTATTTCGAAAAGTAATAAGTAAATTTATATTTAAACAAATGTAGAATCAAATAAAGATATACATAAATTAAAGAAAAAATAATCTATACGAACCTTGTCCTTGTGATTTTAATAAATTTAATAATAATCTATAAAAATAATTTTATGTTGAAAAAACACCACGGATTTGCGAATTAGATGTGATATATTATGAAATACTCTTCCAAAATTAGAAGTTGTATTAAGAAAAATAAAAATAATTGAATTTAATAGAGATGTGGTATTTTTATGATTTTAATAATTTTATTAAGTTTTTCTTTTTTTTTGGGTTATCAAAGATGTTAATCTCTCTGTAATTTTTTCCTTTTTAGAATTACTAGTAAAAGATGAACAGTAGAAAGTGATTATGATTACGGCGATGGCGTGGTAATGGGGTTCTGGGATTCAGTGTCAGCAGTTTTCTATGGTGGTGGCGGTGTTCCGGTGATGGCGGCGGTTTCCCGGTAAAAGTTTTCTAGTGATGGCGACAGTTTTCGGTGGCGGTTTTCCAGTAACGGTGGCAATTTTCAGTGACGACGGCGGTTTCCGGTGACAGCGGCGGTGATTCTTCTAGTTATTTTGTCGTCCTTTGAGTTTATTTGTATTATTAGTATAATAATTTCGTTATTGTCAGACCTTTAGGGTCTCCTTTCACGGATCTTTAGGATCCTTTTGTCAGACCTTTAGGGTCTCTATTCTTGGATCTTTAGGATCCTTTGTGTCAGAGTCTAATCTAATTTCTTTCACTTCACGAGGCACTTTGCATTTAAAGGTATGCAACTCTCATGAAGTTTTCAGAGGAGAGAGATAAGAATTCATCCATGTAATCTCTGTGATTTAATCACTTATTAATGGAATTTGTTCCCTTGGTTAAAAAAAAAATGAGGGGGTTCTATAGACCCCCTAGCCCTAACATAGATCTGCCATTGGTAACATCCAGACTTCTTAGGGTCCACTAGGGGGAATCAAAATCAATCGGATTCTAGATCTATTTTACTTATTACCTAAATTATATGGAATAAATTTGATGACAAACTGTTTCTGACAAGATTCAATTTGAAAATCTATTTTATTTATTGTCTAAATTAAATGAAAAAAAGTCAAATAATATAATTAAGCAATTTCAACTAACAAATTCTAGTATTTATTTGGGTGCCCGAGAAATTCCCTTGTTCCTTTTTTTTGAAAATTGACTATAATGTACGATAGTCATTACGATGATGTTGATACACCAAAGATGTGATAAGCACGAAACTACTACTAAATTTAACAAGAACAGACCTAAAATCGAATTACATTATTTATACCAGAATCATTCCAAATTTAACAACTCAAAAATTCCACCTCTTCTGAGAATAGAACCTGAAACTTCCATAGACTTTTAGAGTATATGTCAACAATTTAAACGACCTACCAACCAAGTATAGACCATTAATTCCCTTGTTCCTTGTAAACCCAAGATCGTATGAAACTATGAATGGACCCTTTTTGAAAACTTCCAATTGGAAAGTGAAACACATGGGAAACTTCCAAACGGGAACAGAAAAACGTGGGGATTGAAACCTCTCTTTGATACACACAAACAACAAACTCCGATGATGTCCCTTTCCTATACAATTGACACGTATGCAAATTAAAGTATGACCCACTTCATTCAACAGTATATTCTATTTGGGAAATCAAACCGACCCAGATTTCCTTTTTCTACAAGGAAAGGAAACGACGGTTCAGACTCAACTTGTATCCCAAGCCTTCTCTCAAATAAATACACACACCAACTAGTAATCACCTACCCACTTTCAAATTTCAATACTTCTCTCTTTCTCTCTCTAGAATTTGTTCATCATTCAACACTACTCTCTCTCTTAACCCAATGGCAACTACTAGTTTGTATAACTTCTTCCCCACTGATTTACTTCCTTCAAATTTCAATTTCACTCAGATGAATTGTCAACTACAACAAAAGCAAGCTGTAAATTTAGTCAACCCACCTCAAAAGGTTGACCAAGAAGACCAAATTAAGGAGAAGCAAAATATGCCTCCAATCTTGAAGATGAAGAAGATTCAATTTCCTCCTAATCACCCTGTTTTTCCCATCTTTTTGGACCCTATGGGTAAAATTAGACAAAAGAGAACCGGGTCGGGTCGGGTCATGTCGGGTTTGATTGATTTCAAGTTTTCAACCACTCCTTAAACAGAGGAGAATCAATAGTGAACCCGACAGAATTTGTGGTGTTTTCTTTCTATTTTTCTTGTTATATTCGGGTAATATAGAAAAGGGTATGTAAGATTTAATGGGTATTATATAGGAAAGTGTTTGTACATTAATAACCTAATTTTTTTCTGCTTTTAGAAAGTTAAATTTTGTTTTTCATCGCTAATTATATTGATTTCATGTAGAAACATCCAAACAACAATTGTAAACTGCCTATGCAGTTAATAGAAACCCTAGTTGAAAAACAATGGCCAGCTGAAAGTGAAGGAAAAGTGGTAGGTGGAGTTAATAATACTCACTATTAATCTTGATAATGATTGTTGGATATTTATTTGCTTCTAAAATTAATTTTCTAGATATTAATTTTCATGCATGTGCTAAATTTGTCTTTAGATACTTCAAATTTTAAAGTTAATATATTGAAGAGTGTTTTTCCTGTGCAAAAAACACATTGGAAGATTTTATAGGCCCCCTCATTTTTGTTAAAAGCCCCCCCCCTCAATGATGATTTACCAAGTAAAATGGTTAATGTGGAGGCCTTTTAACAAAATTGGGGAGGCCTGATAAAACTTCCCAAACACATTTTCCACGATGGCTCTTCAAACATTAACATGGAAAAAACAAATATATAACCAATATAATAATAATAATAATAATAATAATAATAAAATACTTACAAGATGGTGCCTCGGTTTGTCTCGGCCGAGACACCCAAGGTTCTCCGCCAATTCGGGATTAGTAGCATTTCCTTCTCATCCACCTTCCTAAAATATTCTTTATGAACTACATGCTCCAGCACACCTAACCATTCAATCAAGAATTTATACGTTGAAAACCCTGTCAGAACCCCTTCCACCTCAAGTTCTAAATATAGATGCAAGGCCTTATCTAAAAGATTCTTGTTCTCATAAGCTGCAAGCATGCTTGAAGTGCACCTATCATCTGGTCTATAACCCAATCTTATCATATTATCGATGTAGCGTCTTGCTTGTTCTGAATCACCATCTTGTCCATAGACATCGACAAGGAACGCGCAAGACTTCAAATTGGGTTGGATATGTGCTAACTGCATCTTGGTATAAAGCGTTTGGGCTACATTTACGAAAGTCATGATCAACGATTTGTTGGTCTTCATAGCTGATAGAAAATCTCGTCTCCTTATGATGTCAAATGATGCCTTTGCACGTTCGACATTATTTGTCTTGTTGTACATCTGAACCAAGATAAGGAACGTGATGATATCAGGCGGGATAAACCAGCATTTATCAGTCAACTTCCTAAGAATTCTCTCGGCATCATCAAATCGATTATCCTTGGTATAAGCGTGCATGAGCTTCAAGTAGTCACGACTGTTTGTTTGGAAAGAATCCTCGTCCAAGACATGCTCCGCCATCTGCACCACAAGGACAGATAAACGTTTTATGTAATAAAACTACGTACGGAAGTCAATCAAGTATTTTACAATGAAAACTATGGGTTAAAGGCCAACAACCCTTAGTGGTAAGAGGTCAAGGGTTCGAGGCACACGTTGAACAATTCAAAAAAAAAAGAAAACTATGGGTTAAAAATAAAAAGTGACCGACCTTGAAATATAAACCCAAATTTCCTTGTTTGATCTTATCAAGCAAAGTGAGCCAATCAATCCTATTGGGTTGAAGAATCTCAATGAATTCAGTCAAAAGTGAAGATGGTAAATCCTCAGTCTTCAATGACAAGATTTTTTCATGAACCAGCTTGCATTTTCCAGTGATCTCCTTGGGTTCTCCAGGGGCAATGAGCTTGTCAGCTTCATGAATTCTATCAACAATTTCAGCAAACCTTGGATCTGATAAATCAATACCATACATATGATACTTAATCTTCCCTTCCACATTCACATTCTCCTTATCAACTGTCTCAACTCCAGCTTCTTCTTCTTCTTCTTCTTCTTCTTGGGCTTGTTGTTGATCTTGATGAGCATGAAGAAGTTGTAATTCTTGAAATAATTCAAATTTTCTCATTTTACCTCTTCTCCATTTGAATATCATCTCCGACAACATATTTATTCTTAACCGAGCTTCACTAGTTTTTTTTTTAATATGACGAGCTTCACTAGTCTCTTCAACATTTCTCCTTTCCTCTGCAACATTTATCCTTTCATCAATTATATCTTCCAATACTGATGTACTTACTTCCCAAACTGTTTTCCACAAACCTTTACTAAAATTTTGAGATGGCTTGTTATCAAGACCATAAATATTACTATACTTAATCTTCCCTTCTGCCTGTGGAATAGAAACTTTCTTCTCTTCCACATTCTCCTCATCATTCTCAACTTCTTCTTCTTCTTCTTCTTCTTCTTCTTCTTCTTCTTCTTCTTCTTCTTCTAGGGCTCGTTCTAGATGAAAATCTGAATCAAGCATTTGTGCAAGTCCACCTTTTTCCAACTCAGATATTATAATCAAAAGCATTGCAAGAGTGGTTTCTTTATCAATATCTGGGTATGCATCAAAAAGCTTACCTTTCATGATCGAAGAGAATCTGGGTAAGAAGATAGTCATGGGACCACCATCTTCTACCCATTCTAATAAAGAATCTGAATCATTGATGGGTTGAGCATGAATCGACCTACTAAAGATGGATAAAGAAGAAGAAAACAAATTTGGGGATTTTATGTTTTTAAACAAAGGGGATGAGGAGAAGAAGGGTTTAACATATTTGGAAAAAGTTGAGGAGTTATCAGAGGTGGTGGTGGTGTTTGTAATGGGGGATGATGTATTTCTACTACTGTGAACACAAGAAATAGAGGAGGAGGATAATCTCAAATGTCGTTTCATGAGATTATTGACTGAATACCGTCTGGATACGGAGATGAGCTTTAGGTTTCTCATTGTTAGAAATCAACGAGGAAGACAGTAGTCAATCTAGGTAGATAGAAAGTAAGATCCAGATGGAGGGATATATATATAGAGAGAGAGAGAGAGAGGGACGATTTGGTTCTTAACTAATAAAACTCTTGAGTGGTTTCCAAGCAATACTAAAATAAAATAAAATCCAAGAGTCGGTTTCAGAAAAAATAATACTCCAAATAAAACCCTAGAGTGGTTTCAAATAAAAAATAAAACCCTATAGTTATTTTTTTTTTGTTAAAGAAAACCCTATAGTTATAGGTTTTGTTGATGTTAAACTGTTAAATGGGCTATGGGTGTTTCCGTATAAATGCACTCCTCCTCCCTAATTCCGACAAGGATCGGTGGTTAGTCGGATCGATAACCTTAGGAAAATGGACTGCCGAAGCCCAACTAATAACCCCATCACACAATATATTAGTAGATAATCTTCCCAACTAACAAGCTTACCTTTTTGTTTCAACAAAAAAAAAAAACAAGCATACTTTTTTTTTGGTGGCCAATACATGGACAACCGTTTTTCTTAAATGGACAACTAAAATAATTAATTTTTTTTATATGGGCACCAGTTTCTAAAGGGACAACTCTCTATTATTTTCACTCAAGTCCTCTTAGAATTAGATGTATTATTTTAACACCTCCCTCTTTCCTCATAAATCCTAAGTGAGTTTGGTCTTCTTCTACTACTTCATCTTCATCATCAACCCAAACTTCTAGAGAGAGGATTTTTTTGGAGAAGATTATGACATCAAACAAAGGGAAGGGAAAGAAATTGTTGAAGGATATTCCTAACCAGAAAGATCAGATCTAAAAACCATAAAATCCGTTAAAATTTTAAAACCTAGAAATCAAAAATTTCAAAACCCTATATTTTTTTACAAACAAGTAGAGTTTCTCGTGCTTCGTGGAAAATCGATAAAACACGAGAGATCTTAATTTCTGAATTTTTGTAAAAAAAAAAAAAATCTGACTTGCCAATTTCGTAGATTTCCTACGAAAATTTGGCAAGACAGAAGGAAACTTGCCACAAAAATCTAGCATATTTTCGTAGATTTCCCACGAAATTTTGGGAATTTCTTCTTCACTTCGATTTTTTGCCTTGAAATCGTTTTGCATTCTTTCAAAACCCATCAATGTAGGGGTTGATTAAAACCCATCTAGGATTTGATAAAAAAACAAAGGGAAGTAATAGAAACTATAGTTCACTAAAAAACAAAGAGAAGTGGTAGAAACTATAGTTTACTAAAAAATAAGGGAAGTGGAGATTGATGAGTTTTATCTTCTTCATCCATCTAGGGCTTGATAAAAAACAAAAAAAGTGGTAGAAACTATAGTTTACTTTTAGTAGCAGTACAAGAATAAGAATAAGACTAAGAAGAAGGAAGAAGATCTCATGGATGAGGAACCACCATTAGTGAAGAAGAAGACAACCTACATCAAGAAAGAAAAGTCCTTTGACTTAAATGAAGACATCGACTTAAACGATGACATCGACTTAAACGAAGATATCGACTTAAACAAAGACATATATAATGAAGATAATATGTCTCAGGTAAAGAAAAATCATTTTTCTTGTCTTCCTCTATAGTTAAACAAACGTTTTAGTGTTTTAGGTCGTTTTTGTTCGTAAAAGATTTTCGATTGGGTCGACTGAAGAAGACAACAAATTTCGGTCGGTCCGGCTGAAAAAGACAACAAATTTCGGCCGGATCCGCTGAAAAAACATTAAATTTCGGCGGAGCCGGCTGAAATTGTTCTGTTTTTTCATCCGCTCTAGACGAAATTTGTTTAAATTTTCAGTTGTTCTGGATGAAAATGTTCACTATTTTCATTCATGAATTTTTATTTACGTTAATCGAAATTTCTTTTATGTAAATGTCGCTTATATATTTTCCGAGTTACATCATATGTAATTAATTGAATTTTTTTGTCTTTCTAGGCCAAAGTTCTTTGTAAATGTCGCTTATATAATTTATACCAATGAATAAAAATTTCAAATTCTTCCAACAAGAGTTATAACTGAAATTATAACCAAAAATCAATCAGTTATATAAGAAGATGAGCAACTATAACCAAAAGAAATAGGCAAAATGGAATTGTGATATTAGAACCGTAAATTATAGAGATTTAAAAAGGTTCCAACTCAAATAATAACCACAACAAATCAATCAGTTAGGGAGATGAGGAAGAACTCTTACCTTTCCTTCTTTGTATTTTTCATTATAATACTGATACTTGAAATCTTTAAAAGAACTTTAATAGTGTTAAAACCCTAAAATCTATGGAGAAATCAAGCAATAACAAGAATTACAAACCCCTCTATGGAGATGAGTGTTGTGTTAGTCATCTAGGGTTTAGGTTCATCTCTATCTCCCTCTTTTTGATCGAAACGAACAAATTTAGGGTTCTTTCTCTCTTTTGGTTGAACAGGTTTTAAGGGTCTTTATCTCTCTTCTCCCTCTTTGATCAACGAACAAGTTTTTGGTCGAACGTGATTTTTCTCTCTCTCTATCTTTTGGTCGCAAATAGTTTGAGGGGAGGGATCAATGTTTAAAGTTGGAATTTTTAGAAAATAATGTTTATCTCTCCCTATTCTAAAAAGAATGTTCTCCCTCTCTAATGCAATGCCCTTGCTAAAAATTGTTCTTCCTATACCAAAGTCCACTCCGGGGAACGAAAATATATCCGTTTCTACATCTATTTTATTTATTGCTTAAATTATATGTAATAAATCTTGATGACAAACTGTTCCGGCAAGACTTGATCCCAGGACTTGCACCAAAGGGTGGCAAACTTTTTATCTCAATGTTTGTTAATTTTATGTTTTATATTGAATCGTGTATACTTCATACACTTGATTCCTAACCCAAAAATTAAATGGTCATGTATTCACCATAGGAAAGTCACGTATACCATCAAAAATTAGTTTTCATGTTCTTGTGTCCGCATTTATATACCCTTGTTATTTATATGATGTATCATATCAAATAATGTAATGTAATGTCAATATTTGATAGATTAAGTGGTAGATAATATTGACATAATATCTAAAATTCTAGAAGTCTCAAGTACGATCTCAGAAGAGGTGGATTCTTTCAGTTATTAGAGTTGAGTTATTAAAGTGCAAATAACCTAGATAGTTTTTCCAATTTAAAAAAAGGGTTATTTTCCTAATGGCCCCCAACTTTGTGACCAGCTTCCCGCCTGACCCCCTACTTTACGAGAAATACCCATATGACCCCCTTCCGTTATAACACCGTCACTCTCTCTCCTCCATCATGTTTTCTCTCTCTGCCAACTCACACCACATCATCTGTTACGCCACCTCATCACCTTCTCCGGCAGAGGTCGTCCTTCTCCGGCAGAGGTCGTCGGCCGGCCAAATTTCCGGTCGGCGACCTTCAAACTCAAAAAAAAATATTTTCTCTCTCCTCTCTCTCTCTAGAAATTTTTTTTCCTCACCCTCTCTCTCTCTCAAACTCCGGCGAAGGGAATAAAAAAAAATTTATTTTTTTTTTAGTTTGAAGGTCGCCGGCCGGCGACCTCTGCCGGAGAAGGTGATGAGGTGGCGTAACAGATGATGTGGCGTGTGTTGGCAGAGAGAGAAAACATGATGGAGGAGAGAGAGTGACGGTGTTATAACGGAAGGGGACCATATGGGTATTTCTCGTAAAGTAGGGGGCCAGGAGGGAAGCTGGTCACAAAGTTGGGGGGTCATTAATAACAAATTCTAGTACCTCTGGTGGGGCGAGAAATACCCTTGTTCCTTGTAAACCCAAGATGGGAAACTTCGAGACGGAAACTGCAAAACGTGGGGATTGAAACCTTTCTTTGATACACGAAAAGTACAAACACAGATGATATCCTTTCCTATAGAATTGACACGTAGGCAAATTAAATTAGGACCCACTTCGATGTTAAGTATATCCAACCGTATATTCTATTTCCGAAATCAAACCAACCAAGGTTTCCTTTTTCTACAATGACACGACGGTTCGGACTCAACTTGGATCCCAAGCCTTGTCTCAAATAAATACACCAGCCCTTGAAAATCACCTCCCCACTTTCAACACTTCTCTTTCTCTCTCTCTCTCTCTTTAGAATTTGTTCATCATTCAACACTGCTCTCTCTCTTAACCCAATGGCAACTACTAGTTTGTATAACTTCTTCCCCACTGATTTACTTCCTTCGAATTTCAGTTTCACTCAGATGAATTGTCAACTACAACAACAACAACAACAACAAAAGCAAGCTGTTAATTTAGTCAACCCATCTCAAAAGGTTGACCAAGAAGACCAAATTAAGCTGAAGCAAAATATGCCTCCAATCTTGAAGATGAAGAAGATTCAATTTCCTCCTAATCACCCTGTTTTCCCCATCTTTTTGGGCCCTATGGGTAAAATTAGACAAAAGAGAACCGGGTCGGGTCGGGTCGGATCTGATTGATTTCAAGTTTTCAACTACTACATCTTTAACAGAGGAGAATGAATAGTGAACCAGACAGAATTTTGTGGGTTTTAATTTTCTTGTTATATTCGGGTAATATAGTATAGAAAAGGGTATTTAAGATTTAATGGGTATTACTATTTGTTGAATTGAACCCGGTTTAATTTGTTGGGGGATTTTAAAAGCATATGAGTAATTAATCAAAAATATGGTTTATCCTTTATATTTCATGAGTAATTAACAACCTGATTTATTTGTGCTAGTTAAAATTTGACTTTTCTCACTAAGGGTATTTATTAGTTCAATTGTTAATTGAGAATTGCACATGCGGTTATAGAAACCCTAATGGTTAGTTGAAAGTGAAGGAGATGAAGTGGTAGATGGAATTAATGTACTTATTAATCTTGACAATGATTGTTGGAGGTTATTTGCTTATAAAATTGATTTTCTAGGTATTAACTAGTATCATTCATGTGCTTAATTTGTTTTTAGATACTTCAAATTTTGAAGTTAATATTGTATATTGAAGAGTTCTTTTCTTGTGCTAAAACACATTTTCCACGTTGGCTCTTCAAACATTAACATTACAATATCCAAGAAGTGTTGACATATACTCCAGAGGTCCTTGGAGGGAACGGGTTCGATTTTCAGAAGAAGTGGAATCTCTAGATTATTGAATTTGTAGTTATTAGGACATAAATAATGTAGATGGCCTTTAGGCTAGTTAGTTGGGCTTTAGGCCATAGTTTAATTGAGTTTTGGGCCATAGTTTAGTTAGGTTTAGTCCTCTTCTTGTTTAATCTGATAGTTACCGTGATTATCACATCTTTGATGTATCAACGCCCTTATAATAACTATCGTACATCGAAGTCATATTCCACGTTTGGTCAAAATTCTTTATAAGTTTTTAGTGTTAAATTTCTTAAGTATTTTCGTAATTTGCAACGGCTTGCCAACTGCTTTGAAGATGTTTACTTATAATTGCTTGCCAACTGCTTTGAAGATGTTTACTTACAATTGCGTGCAAAAATGTTGCAACTGTTTGCGAAAGAGTTGCAACTGCTTACAGATGGATTGCAATGACTTTCAAAAAAGTTGCAACGGTATGCAAATAGTTATAAAAATTACTAAGTTTTTAACCAGAAAAAGTACAAATATTAAAATTTTAATTTAAAATTAGCCTCAATTTCCTATTCTATTCTATTAGAATAATAATATAGCACAAAGAGAAAATACAACAAAAAAAAATGACGTGACAATAAAGAAACTGGTGTCGTGTACATTATGCAAGTGAATTTGTATCTTTTTTTTTTTTGTTGCATGTGGATTTGTTAGTTCCAAATATGCAAATAGATTTACAAATTCTAAAACAAATACACCTCTTATGAAATGGACCAGAAACCATAAGGCTTGTAGATTTTAATTTAACAACCAACTCTTTGTACCTATTATTATTAACTTTTTTTTGGATATTGACTATGATAGTGTAATTAAAAGACCTTGTATATCAATAAGATATGATAAGTCTTCAACAAAAAATAAAAAAAAAATAAGATATGATAAGTACATTAATTGTCGAATTTTAAATTCTCACATAAATTAAAAACTCAACTAAACTACTGACCTAAACTTCATATCTATTTCAATTTATACTCAATTTCAATAAATTTTGGATTTTACTTCCATCAAATCAAATTTGAGAGCTGGAATAGATGCACCAGGCTAACTATTGTACTTTTTTTTTGTTGAGTAACTATTGTATTGCCTTTCAAAAAATATATGATAAAGGATTCATTTTGATAAGTTATAATTGGCCTCTTTTCAAAAAAAAAAAAAAAAGGTGTAAAGTTAGGTTTAAGAAAGACAAATGTATAACGTATACATAATATGATAAGTTGACCTAATTTTGGTCTAGGACAGCATAATAGCACGTGGAATACATTGGTAGTTGGATTACTCATTTTGCTTTTATAAAGGTGCTCACATTCAATGGTAGGCACAATATTATATGATGCGTCTAATTCAAATTTCAAACCTAAAAAAAAATAGTGGTTCAAATTAGTTGGCTGGTTTACCTGTCCCTGTAGAATAAAATAAGGACTATAGCCTTTTTCTTTTTCTTTTTTTTTTTTGTTGAAATGGACCATAGCCTTTCAAAGTGGGAAGTATTATAGAACTACTGCACAAAATAAAGTAAATAAATTAGAAATTATGAACTTGTTTGGTTAGGACATTGTTTTTCTGATCAACTATAAACTTAAAAAAGAAGTCATGACGGAAGCGAGCACGCCTTAAAGTCATCTTAAGAGTACTCTACTTCCACACTACTCTACTTTAATCAAAAGTATATTCATATTCATTTAAATTCAACATCTATTGATAATTGAAATTAGTGATAGGAAAGAGAACAACCGACTCTTGCAAATAACGAATATAAAAAATAAAAGTATATAATAAATATATGAATAAATGAGTAAATAGTCTAACAATAATAATAATAATAACAAAGAAATGTGCTAATAATTAGCAGCGACATGAATCAGGCTTCATTCTGATAATCAATTGACCTTATGATGTATAATTGGTCTTATTCTTCTATATACATACACATGATAAGTGAACCTATAACTAAAGTTGATATCAGCCTATGAACAAGTGGATCTTTTGGTGATTAGAATATCAAATTGCCCACTATAAAATGCTCAAAATTCAAAGGCTGGCCCATAAATAAATATTCTTATATCATCTCAGACTTCAAATCTAACTAAAGAGTGGTCCAAATTAGTTTGCCTGTTTTCTTCATCCATAAAAAGAATTGCCCTTTCGAAAATTCAGAAATAGGTCAAAATTCATCAAAGGAATTTCGCCATTTTATGTGGTGTTTGTCGGTTCTCTTCATCTAATTTATGTGAATTTAATCTCAAATCCAAGTAAAGTCTGGTAGACTATTCATTAAACTTAACCTATACCCCCCCCCCCCCCCCCCCCCCCCCCACCCCCACCTTATATTATTAGTTGATTAACTAACAGAACCTTATAACTATTTAAAACTTGAAATATCCTGAAAAAATATCCGAATCTTCGGTTCCTAATTACAGGTCAGTGCTATAGAAACATAGGCTGGAGGGCAAGACTACTCTTTTAAATACAAGAAGGAGATCATCAAAGAAGTCTTAGACTCCAAATCCCTCTCCCTCTCCAAAACTCTCTCTCTTTCTCTCTCTGTTTCAGAATGACTAGTCGTCTCTACAATTTCTTTCCTACAGATTTACTTCCAAACTTTAATCTCTCCAACCTTAATACTTCTCAACAACAACAACAATCAGTACTAGTTCTGATCAACCCAACCCAAAAAGGTGACAAATCAGGAGACAATCATAAAACACAATACAACCATAACAAGACGACTAGTACAGCAGCTCTACCCGTCGTTTTGGGTCCTACCAGTGCTAGAACTAAGCAAAATCAGGTCAAATTCGAAGATCTTTCACCTCTTAATCTTTCTAGATTCATATCGATTCCAGAAGATGTTTCTACTACACTTTAAATATAGAATTCATACTACATGTTCTTCTACTAAACTCTGTAGGTGTTGTAAAGTGTCATGGTTTTCTTTCTCTTCTTTTCATTAACTGAAAGCTGTCAGTTTCTCTAAGATTCACGTGTACGTGTTATATTACTAAATATTTGAACTTGGGACAAGGATTGTTTCGAAAAGCTTGTGGTTACCTAGTATATCGAACGATCTGTTCTAAAGCTGGAGATATGGAAATTTACATAAATAAATGTCTTCTTATTAATGAAGTTATGTTTACTTTGTGTATCGAAGTGCAATTGTTTCTGTTGTTATTAGTGTTCTAGTTCTACCACTACATGAAAAGCAGAAAATCTCAGTACCTGCTGATATAGCGGGGTCGAATTAGCTGATAATGTAAACCAGTCTTTGACGTCTCTCTCAATTTTGAATAATATCTGCATGAAACACTCGACCAAAATATCATCAGTCGGATATTCAACATACTATGTTGTATCACCTGTTTCGGTTATCTGAAATATCAACATCATAATAACAGAAACAGTAAATACTCTGACTGAATATACAATCATTTGCAGGCACCCTTTCAAGAAAGATTTAAGATTTGATCGAGGTAACTGATACTGAAGAAAAATGAACCAGAAATCCACAGTTCTATTGACAATAATCAGGAGTTTTAATATAACTATAAAACTGTAAAAGAGTTACTTTTTCAGTATTCATGTTGATAAGAAAACTTCAATTCATGTATTGAAGAACCTTCAAGTGTGTAAATAGATTTACGAATTCTGAAGTAGGTAAACTTGTTAAGTGGACCAGAAAGCATGAGGCTTCTAGAACTTGGTTTAACAACTAACTATTAACCATCTATTATAATTGTGTTATGAAAATATGCAGTTCTTTTAACAAAAACAAAATGAAAGTACGTAGCTTCCTTTGAAAAAAATAAATTGAGAAATCTTCATTTTGATATGTAAATTGATCAATAAAAAGTTAGGTCTAAGAGTGTATATATGACTATGTGTCTACATATATAGCGCATATAAAATATGATAAGTTGACCTAACTTAGGTCTACAACAGCATAAGAGCACGTGGCGCCGTATTGGTAGTTGGAATACTTAATTTGCTTCTTAAAGGTGCTCACACTCAATGGTTGGCACAATATTTTATGATCCTTCTAATTCAAATGAAAGAAAATAATGGTTCAAATTAGTCGGCCGGTTTAGCTGTCCTTATATAATAAAATAAGGACATACCCTTTCGAAGTCGGAAGTATCATAAAACTATTGCACAAAATAAAGTTAATAAATTCGAAATTACAAACTTGATTTGCTTTCGACATCATTTTCCTGATCAAATATAAACAAAAAGAGACTATGACAGAAGCTAGCACACCCTAAGGCCATTCAGTCATCTAAAAGTACTTCGATACTATTCTAGTTTTATCAAAAAGTAAATTAAATGATTATAAAAAATAATTTCTAGTTGCTTACTATTTGTTTTCTTTCAATTGCTGATATTACTATTTTCAAATAACGTCAACGATAATTAAAAAAAATACTAAAATAACTCTAGAACAACAATAATGCCAGAAGCAAGAAAGAGAACAACTAACTCTTGCAAGTTGCAAATAACAAAAAATAATAACTGTAATATATATATATATATATATATATATATATATATTTGTAAATAATAACCTAATAATAATTATTAACAGTACAATAATAACAAACAAATATGCTAATAATTGGAGGCAACATGAATCAGGCTTCAATCTGATAATCAATTGACCTTATAATGTTATTTAGTCTATTCTATATATATATATATATATATATACGTGATAAGTGAACCTAACTAAAGTTGATGTCAGCCTATGAACTAGTGGATCTTTTTGTGATTAGAATACCAAATTCCACTATGAAATGCTCAAATTCAAAGGCTGTCCCATAAATAAATATTCTTACTTCAAATCTACCTAAAGAGTGGTCCAAATTAGTTTGCCTGTTTTCTTCATCCAATAACAACAATCACCCTTTTGAAATTTCAGTAACAAGTTACAAAATCGTCATAGAAATTTCGCCATTTTATGTGGTGTTTGTCGTTTTAATCATTATTCTAATCTAATTTATGTGAGTTTAATCTCGATTTCAAGTAAAGTCTGGTAGACTATTCATCAAACCTAACCTATATGCCCCTTATATTATTAGTTGATTAACTAACAGAACCTTATAACTATTCAAAATTTCAACTATCCTGAAAAAAGATCCGAATCTTCGGTTCCTAATAACTGGTCAGTTCTACAGAAACATAGGCTGGAGGGCAAGCAAGACTACTCCTTTAAATACAAGAAGGAGATCAAAGAAGTTCTAACCTATTCTCTCTCCCAAAACTCTCTCAGATTCATAATGACTAGTCGTCTCTACAACTTCTTTCCTACCGATTTACTTCCGAACTTTAATCTCTCCAACCTTAATACTTCTCAACAACAAGAATCAGTACTAGTTCTGATCCACCCAACCCAAAAAGGTGACAAATCAGGAGACAACCATAAAGCACAATACAACCATAACAAGAAGACTCGTACAGCAGCTTTACCCGTCGTTTTGGGTCCTACCAGTGTTAGAACTAAGCAAAATCAGGTCGAATTTGAAGATCTTTCACCACTTAATCTTTCTAGATTCATATCAATTCCGGGGGATGTTTCTACTACACTCTGAATAAAGAGATTTATACTACATGTTCGGCTTCTAAACTCTGTTGGTGTTGTAAAGATGGCATGGTTTTCTTTCTCTGCTTTTCATTAACTGAAAGCTGTCAGTTTCTCTAAGATTCACATGTTATATACTTATATTACTAAATATTTGAACTTGGGACAAGGGTTGTTTCGAAAGGTTTGTGGTTACCTAATAATAGTATATCAAACGGCCTGTTCCAAAGTTGGAGATATGGAAATTTACATAAATAAATGTCTTCTTATTAATGAAGTTATGTTACTTTGTGTATCAACTGCAAGTGTTTATGTTCTTAGTGTTCTAGTTCTACTACTACATGAAAATCAGAAAATCTCCGTACCTGCTGATACAGCAAAGTCTAATTAGCTGATAATGTAAACCAGTCTTTGACGTCTCTCTCAATCTTGAGTAATATCTGCATAAAACACTCGACCAAAATATCATCAGTCACAATATTCAACATACTATGTTGGATCACCTGTTTCGGTTATCTGAAATATCAACATCATAATGACGGAAACAGTAAATACTCTGAGTGAATATACAATCATTTGCAGCCCCCTTGCAAGAAAGATTTAGGAGTTGATCGAGGTAACTGATACTGAAGAAAAATACAGATTTCTATAAGTTATTAAAACAGAAATCCCGATTCTGTTGACAATGGTCAGAAGCAAATAGATTTAATATATCTATGAACTGTAAAAAGGTTTACATTTTTTAGTATTCATGTTGATACAAAAATTCTAAATGGATAATCCTTTTTACATGCTAAACCCTGAAGGTGAATGATAGAGGAGGACAACACTATGAGATATAGTGAAAACTTAACCACCCCAAACCAGTTGATAGATATTCCTGCTAGCAGGTCCGCTGATCAAGTCATTACTCTGTTTCTTCAGCATCTCTTCTTTAGCATGAACATCACCTTCCTTCAATAATGAAGTAAATAACAAATGAATTAGTAAGACAGCGGTAAGATTTTTAAAGTACAAAATAATATGAACATAACTACTAAGATTCCTACCAATTCTAGTAATCGAGTTGTTTTTACGTTTACGAATATTAAAAAGAACGGATCATCCAGTTCAGGTTTTCACTATTAGCCTATTACATCGGAAAACTTGCTTTTGGATCGCATAACAAAGATGACTAATACTTTTCACCCTACTGAGTAGGTTATTAATTTTCTGAAAGATCACCACAAAAATCACTACTGAAGAAGTTGTTTCACTAGATGAATTGTTATTAAGATGCGAGCATTAAACGAGTACTCACGAGAACAGTGTATGCACGAGCAAGGGAAAATAGTGTTGGGTACATATCAAGAACAGCAAGAGCAATCTCTTCAGTAACCTGAGGGACCTGCATAAGTGGAAATTAAAGAATCTAAAGTACAATAACTAACAAAGTATTCCAGGAAAGAAAAGGTTTGAAGAGATTAATATAATTCAAAACTTCCGACATGAAGTACAGCTGCAAGCACCGAATAGATAATAAGATAAAGTTATTAAGACAAGAAAAACTAACTTTCTGAATCATACATAAGATCATAAACACCTAGGCTTCTGTAACATGATTCAGGCATGGTCTATGTGGAGGCCCGCGTTGGGAGAACATGTATGGTCACAACTCACATTAATATGTAAAGCATCTTCTTGAGAAAGATGATCATTCTAAAATTTCTAACCACATCACATGTTGGTTCTAAAGAATAACGAAATTTCGAAAGATGTGATTTTCATTGGGAAGAATATAAAAGGCGAGTGCATCAGTTCATCAATTCACCAGACATAGTTTTCAAATCATCTTCATGTTACCTAGCCATGTACAAATAATCATGTCTCCGTCCTCTCTCTCTAAATTAACTGGAGAAATATGAACCAGGTTTAGTACGTGATCCCTAAACTTGTTCGCAGATCTGCTTTACTTTTTCACATCAAATGATATTGCATCTTATGGAAAGCTAATCACGTACAACAACATTATGTTTGGAAATTTAAAATGTTTTCTTTCATCAAATCTTAATAACACATTACACATTAAAAAAGTTTAATCAAGAATGTAGTGGATGATATTTTTCTTCTCAGAAAAAGTTTTTGGATCACAACTTACGAGCTCTAAACTAACCTAAACAAAGAGGGGAAAGTGATAGATAAATGTTTGCAGAAATTTACCTATAAAATAAATGTTTAACTTTCTAGGGTAAACAGGACATTTACCTGCATGAGTTGAATACCAAATAAATCGCTAACCGTAATCTTCTCAATATCTTCACATCTCTTGATGAAGTCATTAAAGGAAGGGCATGTTCTAGTTTGTTTGATCTTGTCATCGCAAACCCTTTCCCTATAGTAATGTGCTATTGCGTGTGTAAGGTAACCATACTTCCTCAATGTATCATGCAAGCCGGTTGTTCTCTGAACATCAAATCCTTCCAGAATTTCTGTCGTGAAACAACTGCTAGTAAAGAGATAATTTACTATTAAAACTAGAAATAGAAGTAAGAAACACAGGGCTGTATATATAGATATACATTGAAAAGATAAATATCCAGCTGATTGTAAATATTGCCAAAGACTTTCTTTTAAGGAGAAAATTACAGATAATATTGCATGGCAAACTAGTTAAGAGAAAAAGGCCCCATAACAATTTGTTTACACTGATGAGCTTTTATGTGATCTCCACAAGCTCCTGCATCTGTCTCCAAGGGCTTTACTATAACATAAGCATTTTTGGACTTTCAGGTTTGTAAGTTTGTTCAATATAAGTTGTTATAACTTTCTCATTCAGATGTTCTTAAGCATCCTAAAAAGGGAAGCACTCGCGAACATGGATTTTTAAGTGAGGAAACAGCATCTTTTACTTAATCTAGCGGTCTAGCCATCCAAATCAAACTAAGATGTACTCTAAGAGGTTTAATTTTCTGTCTTATTTTTTACTTATTTACTTTTTTCCTCTTCGTTTTCGACTTTTCGTGGAGTGGCAACTGGGTTATGGTTCACAGGTGACGCCAGCTCTACGATATTGCCTCAATCATTTAAATTGATTTGAAGGAAGCGAACTGCCCTAAAGTATTCTCACACAAGAAAATGGATCCAGGACCTCCAGGCCTATAACAGTTCATTACACATCAGAAAATATGATCTGGACTCGGTGTGAAAATAGTCCCACATGGGAGAAAAACTATCTTTTTTTTTTAAACTGGAGAAAGGCTATCTTGCAACCACGAATACAATGTCTAGTTCCTCTGCACTAATTGTCAAATTGTTTTAAGTTGGATGGCCACAAATTTAACACTCAGGGCCTAGATGATTTTTCAAGCATATTGCAAGAGAACAAGGTAGTTTTGTATTTCTAAACTATTTTACCAATACTTAAGTGCATCACAAGTACTTACTCATAAAGGATTAAGGTTCGCAGAATAAAACAGCTATAACTAAGTTCCAATAAGATGCCTATGAATCCTATGGGAAGTTATTAGAGGCTTACGCTGTTTTGACGGCTTCAGCTGTTTCACAAACATTTGCATCACCTTCAACCAGATAAATAAGCTTCTTAATTCCGCATCTCTAGAAAACAATTTTACTAGATCAAAAATCATTGTAGAACAAACATTATGCAAGAATAAATCGCCATCCATAAAAAAGTAGTTACAAGTATGCCATAAGAGAAACTGTCTGCTGGTAAAATACAGAAACTAAGTCGAGCCCAGTTTCCATACTAACCCCATCACGTCAAAGTAAAGAAAGAATGTGTAGACAAGCAGTTTGTGATAAATTTTATTTATATCAATATGTAAGTGATCTTAAAAAAAAATTAAAGTCAATGCTTGAGGAATGAGAGGCCAGCACGTGATGTGCTAGCTGAGACAGAACCCACGGATACAACTTCAGATGCCAAATCACGTACCACCATTATGGCGCCTGTAGCATTTTTCACATAAAAAGGTCAAAATTTAGTGGTTTAGGCCTTAGGGTACTTGCTGGCAAGTCATGAACTATTTATTGAATGCATGGACTCCTGATAATTCCACATGTTTATTACATTCCCACTGTTGCATCATTTTTTATATTTTCACGGAATTTGTTAATATACGTTCCTAGTCCTCGCAACCTTCATATAAATAAAGTTAGCTATATAGTACATACAACATCAGATTTGACGTGATCATCTTCAATGCTTATAATGATCAATATGTTAAATGCAGATACTATTGTGTTCAGTTGGCAACCTCAAACAGGTGATATCCTAATAGGTATGTTTTATATTATCGTTTTACACTCATTTTAAAAGTTAACATACCATCTATAAGACCTTAACGGAATGAAATACAAACTTAATTACTTATGTTACATCGATAACAAATCAAATGTCACAATATTTTTTGTTCAACAAAAAAAAAAAGATTATAAAAGATTTCTATTTACATGCACACGAAAGAGGGAAGAGGATATTATGGTTTAACGGGCCATTTCTAACATTGAATAAATTAGTACTGCCTAGCCTAAGAAGAACTGATCATCCGTAAACATCTATTACAGATTTATAAGACCTTAGTGTTTGGCAAATTCTTATAATCTATATAAGGCTAATAGAACAGAACACAAGTCCTTCTCAGCAAAAAGTAAAAACTAGGACTAGCATGAATATTGACTTTAACACTACCCATTATTTAAATAAGGAATAATACCAGGAGCCTCAATTTCTGATCTTTGTACCGATTGTCCCTGATAGACATTCGTAAATCATCAACTTCTTTCCTCTCAACAATGAAATCAAGGACAAATTCATTTTCAATTTGCTTATCCCGGGCTATCCATATCGCATCACCAACAGGTAAACGTCTAACCTGAAATATACACACATGCAACAACCATCAGCTGCTTCAACAGATTAGTTATAATCAAATGAGTGACACAGAGAGAAGTCAAAGAACTGAAGGTGAAAAAATATGAAGAAACTCATGAATTCAATGAAAATATCCTGTTTTTGATTAAGTAGTCGTAAAGTTCTGTGTGTATTTTATTTATGATATCCTATTCAGGCATGTATTTTTCTTTGCCCTCTAAGAATGACCTTTTCACCTCCACAAATGGGTAACAATCAGACTTTCATCCCACCCTACTATCTTTTTCTTAACAACCACATCAACAAACAGTAATAGTTTCAAACCTCCATTAACCATGCCGAGGAATCTCTCCCCTCACCCATTCTCCTGACAGTTTTTTTTACTTTCCACATTATATAAGAAAATCATTAATAAATGGATAGAAAATATGATTGATAATAAAGAGTGAGAATGCGGGGTATCCTCCCCGAATGCATGAGTTATGCCTGGAATCAATGACGATATGATTCTATTCTTTATGTTCTAACTTCTAATTCATGACTAAGCCAGTATTCAGTATTCACCACATGCCTCTTGTTTCCAAATTAGGTTCTCTGTGCACCTTAACAATCTTTTGATATAAGGATATAATACAAGAATTAGTAATTCTCTCTAATAGAGTATTTTGTTTTAGCACAAACTGTGTAGCAGCAAGATGCTAAGAGCTTCTTCCATAAGCCTAACACCGAAGACTCTAAGAGAACCAAAGATATATGTACTTTACCTTAATTTGTCAGACATCTTTTACTCTTGCATACATGTTGAAATAGACTGAACTGAATAAACGTCTTGATATTATCTTATTAGTCAGACATGCCCAAGCTATTTGTCAGAGACACCATGTTATTAAATATACTCGTATTCTCATAGAAATCAACACCCCCAAACTGATAAAATATTCATAAACATACACCTTATTACAAGAAGAGTACCAGTCAAAACTATAAATAACATCTATAACTCATCACGGCCTACCTCTACTTGGATTTTGAACTCAGAGCCTATATTCTCAATAATTTTTCTTGATCGGGCCCTGTAAAAATAAACCATTACAGTTATGACGAAATACACGGGGACGTGCATAGACAGATGGAGTTTACAATATTTCATAATATAAACACTCACATTTATAGTAATCTGGAAAATAAGCAAAAAATTCAAAAGTAAAAATTCACAAGATGACAAATAACAAAATACAGGAATCTCAACAAGGAAAACAAAATTACCAGGCTGAGTAGGATTTTTACTTCAGGAATTGTTAGAGGTAAAGCTTATTTTATGATTCTTATCTTTAGCTAGTTCATTGTTATCGTATCTTTCTCATATTAGTCAATGATTATATGTGTCTTATTTGATTATTGTTCAGTTCTTAACTTTAGTTTATCTAGTTTATATATAATAGATAGGTAAATCTAAGAAGAAAGTTAAAGTGGATGCTTCATAGCTAATCTGGTCCAACAAGTCTTTACTGTTAGCGAACTGATATATAAAATATAAAACAATTCTTAGATTTGAGTTATCTACTTCTATTTATTAAAACCGGTTTCTGCCTCTTAATTTTATTAAGCTTATTTACAAGATTTCCTAGTGTAATCTACTTTATACTTATTTTTAGTACTTAAACCTTCTGCAAGCATTCATTAATGACAATGAAAAGAGATATAGAGACGGGGCACCTGTGCAAGACAAATCATAAATATTACATGAAATGACACAATAAAAGATAAATCCAAAATGCAAATGATACTCCAATTACCAATAAATTCACTTAAACTTGAAGGGGTTCTCTGACTATAAATCCTCACAAAATGCGACGATGTATATCATGTTATGGAGATAAGTAGATAACACTGACCCCATGTTGCTCCTAGTGAATTGTTCCCGGTCATCCAATATCAAGATCACCTCATAAACATCCTTAAATCTCTCCCCTAACTTCAGAGGTGGCATCATCAAGGTATATGTATTAGCATCCAAACATTTAGAACTTGATGGTTTCTGCACAATAAATTTTATACTGAATTAGTTAGATCTAAATCAACCACTTCTAAATAACTTATACACTACTTTCATATGTAGATTACTCTTTTATGTACACAATAATACACATACTGATGATGAGCAACCTCCTAAAGTATAAGAGTTCTGTGATGAATTAAGAAAACCTGAAGAACCCAGACCACGTGTAGCACCTGCACAAGAAATCCCAATCTGCTAAAGAATAGTCTACTTGACCCTTATCTAAATAACAACCATGCATAATGTGTTCACTTTTACGCCTTAGCAACTGGAAAAAAAATATACCTATATCCTCGACAATGCAGGGGCTTGAGGATGCAACTGGATCCTTTCTAATAGTATGTCTACACTCTGAAAGCAAGGAGTCAACTTGAACTTTCCGTAGATGATGTAGAACAGCAGAACGGAGAGAAGAAGTCTCCTTGTTTTGGGAAGCTTGAGAAACTTTTGTAAAAGCTACGTGAATGTCCTCCTTAGAATATCCCATAGCTTTGAACTGCAGGAGAGCAAAGAACAATCAGAATATATAAGCACGGAACGGAATACAGAAGTATAATCAAAGACGTTACTACATTCAACGTTAAGTGCATCAAGAACATTTACTTGGAAGAAAAATGTCACAGTTAACAAATTAACATCAATCAAAGAAAGCTAAACCCTGGAGGGGCAAAGAGGGACAAAAATTCCAGTTTATGAAATTTAATCCAGTGTATATATCAGAAATACATCAATCTTTGCTAAAGAACTTTCCTCAGAAATGTTAGATCATCTTCTGTAAGTGACAAAGAATGTGAACAGGATCAATCTTGTTGCTCTAAAACTAAAAATTTACCGTTTCAAGAAATTCAATTGGAACAACCGATTCCTCTTGATTACTAGAATCGGACAGCATTGTATCTTCTTCGTCAGACAAAATAGTACAAGTATTCTGCAAATCTGATGGCTCGTGGACAACTCGACTTGGCATTTTTCTGGATGAGGCCACATTTTCATCGCAATCAGCTACACCACACCTAGATAAGCACTCGCGTGCAGTTTCCAATCCTTCCTGGGTTAACATGTACCTGAATAAAATAGACAGTCCACAAAAATGCTACTCAGCCCACAAAAATATATTATGGCAGTAAGAATATGGGAACCTAGAAAGAGATGATTACAACATTCTATATGATAGACATGACGTGGTGCATTCATACTTTAATTTCATTAATTTTTTTGTTTTGCTATAGGCCGAAAAATGTGAAATAATTTATATCACAGTGTGCTACATTGAAGAGAGAGAGAGACTGGATAGAGGGGTGAATTCTTTATATCTTTAAGATAATGGATACATTCTTTTTTGAATTTTTGAATGAATTTATCAAAAACAAGTTATTTGGAAGGGTTCTCCCAAAAGGAAACGATACTCGTGTAAAGCACCTGAACATCCAAAATAAGAGCCACTACAGTATATAACATGGAAATCGGCCTTCACAAAAAACAGAAAGATTAAATGGTATAATTAACTGGCCTCCAAGAGACTTGAAGTCACTTACGCCTCTCGACCAGTTCAATAATAACTTTTGCACCAAATGACTTATAGAGTCCATTGTCAACTCTTGTTCTTAAATGCAGCTTTGTTTCTTGATATCCATGTACCCCAAAAGATCATGTAAGGGGTGCATTTCCAAAGATCCTTGCCCTTCTTCGGAGTCCTAACCTGTACCCACTATATGAGGGTATCTTCAACAGGACGTCCTACCACCCAAAGTGTCTTAAAAGAACTGAAAAAGGAGCCACAAAGCATCCAAGAAACCGGGCATTGCGGAAGTAGGTGTTCACTTATCCTAGAGAGCACTAGCACACGATGCATCTACCAAAAGTGTATTAAAAGAACTTGAATAGCATTTTTAATGATCCAAAAGTTATAGAAGTGCGTCGCAGGAAATGTCATTGTTAAGTGTCAGCCTACTAATATCATCAGATCCACAGATATACAAGTATATAATTTACATGGAGTGATGGAGGGACTTTAATTCTCCCACCTTGGAAATATCATAAATGTACAGCCGATAGGGTGATAACCCAATGACCAAATTAGTCATGATAAAACTTCTTACAGTTAAAACGGCTCACCCATTATGGGGAGATCAACCCTAAGCTAATCTCACCGAGCAGTCATGAAAATGTTGACTAGAATAGACAATAGCCGAGTCTATCCAAATATCTTGGAACCCAATACACACATACAAAGTACTCTTTCCGTTTATAATAGTCCTTCAATTCTCATTTCGTTCTTAATATGTTTCAATACGTCATCTTTTTCTTTCGACCAAGGAAGAACATTGCTTAGACTGTTGAAGCACTTATGAAACACAGAAACTATGTTAAACAATTGCTAGTAAGCAGAAAAACAAGGTATAGACAAAGAGAAGAAAACTAAAGAGCACAATAATACAACTATACGAGTGAAGTTGTTTTTCATTGATGAAGTAAAAAAAAACAAGATTGGTGCTTAAAGCCTACCATTATGGTCGACCAGAAAAAACCCTAATCGCATGTGCAATATCAAACTAAAAGAATGATATTTAAGTACTTCTAGAAGAAAAAATAGCAACAAAAAGAACAAGGAGGGGATGAAAGACTTCATACTTTGCTGGGCAACTAGACTTCACAACCAATCCTTTTGTTATCAACGTCTTCATGTTGCTCCATCCACTGTACCACTCCCTACCTGAACTTCCAAAATTCGTAAGCTTACCTTTCCCCTTCTCTGGCCTATCAAGAAAGAAATTAAGTTTCATTTCCGCCCAAATAACCATTTAAGGACAACAGAAACACACAGTTATTGTTCGGTAAAAATTAGCATACATAATAGGCCCTCTGGAAAGTCCACTTGCTTCTGCAGCATCAATAAGCTCTTGTTTATGCATATATTCCTTCCCATTCGATGTTCCCCTGGCACGACACAGTTCACATACACTAAATCACAAAAAGAACAGAAAAAAAAAAAATCGAAACAAAATGAGGAATCTAGTTTTACCTGTAAAGGGTAATCAATAACGCATAAGCCACTGAATTCTTTTGCGGTACATAACGTCTTGTTCCTTTAGTTTTCTTCCCTAGAACATTAGACAGAGAGAAGAACTTTCATATTCTTTTAGTCCACATACTCTAAACACTCATCTATAGTATAAGCTAATCATTGAAGAACAATCTGATAATTGAAAAGAAAATGCAAGGCAGAATTGAGAAACTTACCTTGTTGTGTAATTTCTTCTTCTCCATCAGAATTGCCCGTATTCACCTCGAAAAACTCTTGTGAAAGCTTCAGAATCCATTTCCCTACACCCCTAAGAAAAAATCAGACGAAAATTAATTTCAATAAGAGGAAGAATAGAAATTAAGAATGAAGAAAGAACTCCAAAAACTGTACTTGATTTGGGAAAACTCCTTTAGGGTTTTAATAGGAGTTTTAGCACTGCAGATGTTGCAATATGCTTTATAAAGAGTTGCATTGATTCTGTCGGATATCCCATTTGGTTCCGCCATTTCTTGCCTCTTTTTACAGATAAATGATGCAAGTTCTTCATTTTCGGGACAGATAACTTGTCTCTGCGTCCAATTTTCCATCCCTCAGCAGAAAAAAGTTGAGTTTACGAAGATCAATTCTGGTGTTCTAAGTTAAAAAGTGTTTTAGGGTTTTGTGATCATTTTGGAAAATGATGAACAAGATTATAGAACAAGTTATCAGGGGTTTTGTTCCGTCTAAACAACCGCGGAAGTTGGCAGAAAATTTGAAATTTGGAGGTTACACAAGTACACAACTGGGCTACTGGGACTCCCCCTTGAACCGCATGTGAGCGAAACAAGGATCTCTCTCTACGCGACTGGACATGTGAGACTCAGGAGGCGAGTTGAGTATACTTTTTGGTCTTTCTAAGAAGGGGCGATCAATGTCTCAATGACGACTTTGAATGACATTCTAACGTCGGCGAACGTCTGCAACATCCAGTTACGGACATTTTAAAATCTCTGATTGTCTGGGGTATCCAATCTAGGCTTGAAGCAGGAGAAGGAGCAACAACAAAAGGAGTAAAAGAAGAAAAATAAAGGAGAAAATAATTTTCTTTTCTTTAGGTTGCGTGTCGAAAAATTTCGCTCGACGACCTTCTGACGGAGAAGGAAGTGCGAGGTGAGATGGAGGAAAGATGGGGCGAAGTGGAGGAGAAATAAGAAGATGATGTGGATTTTATGTTTTAAATTTTTTTCCGGATTAATTTCATTTTGGCCCCCAATAGTACTTCTGAAAAAAAATGAAATTCTTTTGGCCCTTGAGAGCCAAATTGAACTACCTAACCCTTATGAGTTATGAAGGTCAAATCGTGAGTTTCTCACAAATTGGGAGTCAAAACAGAATTAATCCTATTTTAATTGACAATTAAAACCGATAATTATAATTTAATTGTTATTATTATCATCTTAAATAACATATTTTTACTGATATTTCAAATGGTTATTGGTATTTCAAAAAATAATAATAATACTAATATCGTAGTGGTTACTATTCTATTTTATCACGAATAATATGTATTACATTTTATTGACATGAAATCAATGAAAATTCATACAATGTCAATGAAAATTGTCCATGAGAGTCCATAAAGGTTCGTGCTATGTCAATAGAAATGTCACTCGAATGATACTGAGAATTTATAAAAGTGCATGGATTCTGGTTGTCAATGGAAATGTATACGAACATGAAATCTATGAATGTGCAACAATCCTGATCGACTGCACCCCCTGATTTTAGGGTTACTTTCTTCTTCGCGTCCGACATTGTGATCAACTTTCTCTTTGACCCCCCTAATTTTATAAATCCAGAAATAGTCTACTTTTTCAAACGACCGACTAACTTTAACCGTTGGCATATTTATTTTCATTATTGCCCTTCCTTTAAAAAGTATTTCTCTCTGTCTCTTCTCCATTGTCGTAAATGGTCGTTGTCAGTCGATTGACATAACCTCGACGACCTTTCTGATGAAGAGAAAAACTTTCTTGTTCTTTTCCTCCTTCTCCCTTTCTAACTATTTTCCCTTTCCATTTGCAGCAGATCTGGGGTAACGAACGTCTATTAGAAAAAAAATCTTGAAATTTTTCTTTTTGCATAAACACCATACCCTCCTCTAACCACCACCACCTCTAACCACCGCCATCTCTCTCACTGTTTATTTATCTCAGACTCTCTTTCCTTCTCCCGCTTCATCTCTTCTCCCCACGCTTTTATGCTCTTTGACGAGAGATATGTGGTAATGATCACTGGCGGGTGGGTTATAGGGATTGGTGGTGATCAAAGTGGTAATTGTGAAGAAGAATACAAAAGAAACTTACAAATGCCAAAAGACAAATTATTTGTGTTTTTTAGTCCTAGAGATTATGCATCCCTCTAACCTAATTGAGTCGAGTGAGTCGAACGAAATACCTAGTATCTCACAAAAGTATTCCTTCCATCCACTGATTTTTTCCGTTTCAAAAGCATGCCTTGTTACGAGAGAATATCAATTGCCATGAAATTTCATAGTTTTGGTATGAGTTGCAAAATCAAGTCTAAATGCACCGAATACTTACATTTGTAACGGATTGAATTCCAAATAGAATACACAACTGAAAGAATTTCAGATCGTTTGTTCTTTAGATTGGTAAAATGCAAATGATATCTTTACTCAAAAAAGACCAATTATGGAGTAATTCCATTATTGAAACTATACGAACAAAATCATTTATAATTTGTATTTATGGAGTAATTCCATTATTGAAACTACGAACAAAATCATTTATAATTTGTAATTACAATATCATATATTTGTATTGGTAGCTAGATCAGTTGTGTATACTAATATCTCACATGAAACATTTTTGATCACCAATTTCTTATACAGTATATAGTATATTTTTTTTGAAACCCATCTAGTAAGCATGGAAGGTTCAATGGGGAAGCCATTAACAGCATCTTTTTTAATTCAAACTATTCCTTTTCTGCCTCCATTTCTTTCTTGTCTGGTAATTGGGCGTTTCTCTTTTTAATTCTTTTACCCTTTCTCTCTCTCTCTCTCTACAATTTTCTCCCTCTAAATCCTCAGAATACCAGGCCTCCTAACTTCCAGTTTTCATGCAATAAGTGTTCTTCCTTTTCTATTTTATATCTTTAGAAGAAAGGGATTTTATTATTTATCATGGAATTAGTCGATCGGTTTCTTTTCTTACGGAATCTCGAAAGAAATGGAGCTTCTGGGTAGAAGAATTGTGAAGAAATAGTTTCTAGGGTTTGGGATCTTTACTGGGTCTGTAAAGTCCTTTGACCCAAAATCTGGGTTATTTGGAATTTTATACGAAGACGGTGATTCTGAGGAAATGGATCGGGAGGAAGTCATGTCAATTGTGGTTGATGGAGTAAATGAGCTCGGTGCCACTGAAATGATCCAGATGGAAAATCGTGATGAAAGCTGGAAAAAACGACCTCGAGAATGGGAATTTCAGGAATTATCAGCAGGTAATGTTACTGTTAGTTCAATTGAAGATAGTCTTACTGTAGAAGGAAAGGGTTTTGAAGAAACCCAAGTCAAGGATGGTCTAATAATAGCTGAATTCTCGGAAAACCCTAAAAAAGTATGTGGGTTGGATGGGAATTCTGGTGATGAAAACCTAGATTTAAGTGTAGATAAAAACTTGAAAGAAATTGTTAATTCTGAGGTGAATTTAGGTGAAACTGTTAATTCTGAGGTGAATCTAGGTGAAACTGGTTGTTCCAATGGGGGATTTTATGGAAATGATGCAATTAGGTCTACTGAGGAAGAAATTCCAAAGAGAGGAAATGATTTAAATCTGAATTCAAGTTATCAGGAAGGAACCCAGACAAAGGAATCTATGGTTGATGAGAATTCTAAGGTCATTGATTCAGTTGGAACTTTTGAGGTCGTGGAAGAGAAGGGTAGTATTAGTTTGGATGAGAATGTCAAGGGAGATGATGCTATTTTAGATAGGGATGTGGAAATTGAAAATGAGGATGTGGATTTAGGTGGACCATCAAAAGCAAATGATTCATCTGTTCTTAAGACTACCCAGATAGAGTACAATGTAACTGCTGGATATTGTTCAACCCCGAGTAGTTCTGTTGATCAAAGTGGTTTGGGTAGCAGAGATAAGGATGCACAGAGCAGGAAGAAGAGAAAGATGACCTCTGAAAAAGAGGTAGTGTTGAGAAGGAGTTCTCGTAGAACTAATTCCGCTTATTCTCTTAACAATGTCTCGAAGACGGAAGAATCATCGGCGATTCGTACTGTATCTTTATCCCGTAAAACTAAAGTTTTATCAGACGAGATACTTGCTGGTTCAAGCCCTGAAAGATTTGAGGGGGAGAATTATCTACCTACAAAGTTGGAACTACCCCCATCTTCAAAAAGTTTAAATCTAGAAGAGATTCCTATCTTTGATATTTTCTCTATTTACTCCATTTTAAGGTCGTTCAGTACTATATTGTTCTTGAGTCCATTTGAATTGGAAGCTTTTGTTGTAGCATTGAGATCCAAGTTCCCCAATTCCCTTATTGATTCCGTTCATGTTTCTATCTTGCAAACACTGAAGCGGCAGTTGAAGCATCTTTCCAATGAAGGTTCTCAATCTGCTACGAATTGCTTGAGGTATTCCATTGTTCGTTACGGATTATATTGTCACCAGAACCTGTCCAGTTATCTGTTGAATATTTTCGTTTTTTCCTTTTGCACTTATTTTATACAAGTTTGTTATTACTTGATGTAGGAGTCTTAATTGGGAATTGTTGGACTTAATTACATGGCCTGTTTATATGGCCGAGTATCTTCTAATCCATTGTTCAGGGTGGAAACCAAGGTTCCAGCTTAGTTGTGTGAAGCTTTTGGATAGTGATTACTATGGACAGCCTTTAAGTGTTAAGGTTGAGCTACTTCAGTGTCTATGTGAGGATCTACTTGAGTCAGAGGTCATAACAACAGAGCTTGATAGAAGAGTACTAGCATTCGAGCATGATATAGATGTCGATTGCATTTCTAAGAGCAAGACACCCAAGAAACGGAAGGGTCCAAGAGATGAATTGGGTGGTTCGTACTTGACTCAGGAGATAGTTGATGAAACTAATGACTGGAATAGTGATGAATGTTGTCTATGTAAGATGGACGGGAGTTTAATATGCTGTGATGGTTGCCCAGCTGCTTATCATTCAAGGTGTGTAGGGATTATCAAAGATCTATTGCCGGAAGGTGACTGGTATTGCCCTGAATGTGTGATGGAGAAATGTGATCCATCCATGAAATCAAGAAAGTCTATCCGTGGAGCAGAACCCTTGGGCACAGATCCTTTTGGACGGACTTTCTTTTGCAGCTACGGCTACTTGTTGGTGTAAGTAAATCAAGCTAAAAGTGCATCGTATTTACTTATCCCTTTCCCATTTGTTACTGACCTTACTCTAATTATTTCTGTTGCTTATTCACACTGTTTTGAATCTTTTTTGTCTTTGTACTATCTACAGTGAAGTAATTGAAACGTTACATGATGATAGTAAGACTGAACCTCCAAAATATCAGTTAAACACTTCAGTATGTAGATCCTGAAACACATTTGGTTACTGTAACTAATTGACCTGTTGTTTATATTCCTATTGAATGTGGGACCCTGAATACGGAAAACGATTCAGATTCTGATGTAGGACATCTAGCTCTAGGTACGTAAAATTAGAATAACTAGAATATCATGTATTTGATTTGCTTACTGTTGTCCTCTTTTGAAATGTTTCCAACAGTCCAGAAGAGTCGTTTATCTGCTTTCATAGTTTGATTGAGTTTTTCTATGTAATGCATGTACTTATTGAGTCACCCTAGCTGGTCGAGTGATAGTGAGATTATAGACCACCTAGCCTTTAGGACGTAGACCTAAGAGAAGCCTATCTCTTAAGGCGAAGTCCTTCTCTTTAGTAGCGGGTGATGATCCGCAGGCGTATAAGCAGTAGACCTGATCTTGGGGAATTGGTTACTCCCACTTGTGCCAGCCAATCCCTTTGAGTCCTCACTCCGGAGAGGAATTCATTTAGGTAACTAATTGAGCGCATCTATCTACCAGCAAGGACAGGTTAGAATGGTAACCTATGTACGGAGTGCCCCTTACCTTAAGTAGCTCACTGAAGGAAGTCGGTAGCGAGCCACGAGATGTGTTATGGAAGTTAAGTTTCTCAGTGACTTGAATTATTGAACAGTAAGCAAAGGCTTATGAATCGGACATTTTTATTCTTTGTTTGATAAATAGGTCCTATTTTTATTAGATGTTTGATGAAAATAATTTCAGAAAGATTTGGATCCAAGTTGCTCATGCAGTGTTTATCACTTCTATCCCTTTCTCTCCTCTCTTATCATCTTATGTCTCATCAGTATTCGAGTAACAGTACCCTCTTCGTCTCATGCTGCCCAATAATAGTTCTAAAGCCCATGCGAAAATCTTCTCTTAGTCAAATTTGTTAGTTATTGTCTAAAGCATCATCTTATTGTTACGATAGAGTTTTTTATTGCTATAATCTTTTCTTATCCAGCATAGGAATCTTTTGCTTGTTCAGATGCTACTGGAATTTCAAAATGTTGCTGAATTTGCAGGTCAGATTCAAGCGAGACAGGGACCTCTAATTATTATTACCACAGGGATGACTTGGATGTTGTTATCGAGACTCTAAAGTCATCGCCAATTATTTACAGTAGCATAATAAATTCAGTCACCAAAATGAGGAATAACTCAGGACCAAAAGGTAGTTCTGATCATCGAACTCCTACTATGCACACATACTTGGATGTGAAGGGGCGACTCTCTTCTGCTGTTTTGTGCTCTTTACCTAATCCAGTTTCAAACGTGGATGAAGCTAAAGTTTCCAATGAAAGCAAACCAAGTGAAAGCTTTACCGCAACCAAAGGTTTAGAAAATCAGAGCTGCAAATCTTTATGCTCAGTTAGAAGATCTGATTCTGCAACAGTAAACCAATTTATGGAGATGGCAAGTCCGTTTGCAAGTTCTGAAGGTTCGACTGAAATCTCACTGATTGGCACTCAAACATCTTCAAAAAATGGAGCAAATTGTTCCCTAATATCTGCTATGACACATAACCAGATCGAAACCTTACAAAATACTGATTCCAATGCCAGTGAATATTCGTTGAGACCAAATGCTAAACAAACAAATGAAATTGTGACCTCTGTCTCTGTTAATACATCAAAGGGTACTGAATCATCATTTATTCAGTCGGAACATGATCACTATTTTAACCGTTACAGTTTTGCGAGGATAGCTGCTTCTGTTGGCGGAGAGTTAATGTCTAAATCAACAGACGGCATAAGTGAGGATCCAAAGAGATCTGATGAGGACATAGTTATAGCTCAGATGAAAGCCATTTCTAATACGGTATCAAGTTTTTGTTGGTCAAATAACCAGAGACTACATATGGGTGGAGGACAGGAAAGTTGCGGGTGGTGTTTCTTTTGCAAAAATCCTACTGATGGCGAGGATTGTTTGTTTCGCATGACCGAGAAGTTGAATTCAGAAGTTTGTGATATTGGTTCATCTGTAAGAAAGAAAGAAAACCATCTAACTACTATTATACATCAGATTCTCTCCATTGAAGAACGCTTGTTCGGACTTCTCTCAGGTCCATGGCATAATCCACATTATCGTATGCATTGGCGTAAAAGTGTTCTTGAAGCGTCAAATGTTGCATCCTTGAAACATCACTTACTCGCTGTATGTATTTCCTTTCAAATCATTTTTTTCTTCAAATTGATAATCGTATATACTAGAAATTGGTTCAAGAAACATCTTCTTTTCCCCCTTTGACAACCCCATTATACAGATAGAGTCAAATTTGCGCCGTGTTGCGATGTCAGAAGAGTGGTTTAAAGTGGTGGATTCTCTTGTTACTTTAGGATCAGCTTCTCATGCCATGACCAAAGGTCAGGTTTCTCCTTTGAAACAACAGGGAATTGCTAGAAAGCGAGCCAAAGTTTCACTTACCGGTCCTACTGCTACTTCAAGTTCTGCTGGCCCATCAGGTATCTTCTGGTGGAGGGGTGGACGGCTTTCACGTCAACTGTTCAATTGCAAGGTTCTACCTTGTTCCATGGCTGCGAAGGTTGGCCGACAAGGTCTGATTTTCTATCTCTGTACTTTAGATAATGAAAGCTCAAGGCAATTCTGGTCAATTTAATTTCAGGGTTTGACGTTGAAAATCTGCAGGTGGGTGTGAAAAAATAACCACTCTATTATATCTTGAAAACTCGGAATTTGCAAGGAGAATTAGATACATCGAATGGAGAGCATCAGTTGAGATGTCAAGAAGTGTCACACAGCTTGCCTGCCGGGTAAAACTCGAAGACATACAGTTTCCTAATTAATATTTCTAATTCTAGTCTACTTGTTATTGCTAATGCTAACTTAATAAGTGAATATCTAATAAAAAGAAACCGTGCTGTGTTGATTTTGAACGTGATCAGATTAGGGAGTTTGACATGAATATCAGGTGGGATAGTATTGAAAATACTCAACATTTATCCCGTCTTGACAAAGAGTACAAAAAATTATGGAGGCTTTTCAAGAAGGTAAGTATTCGCAGGAAGTCTGTTGAAGGGACACAGGTGAAGTATCTTCTTGATTTTGGGAAGAGAAGAACTATGCCTGAGCCTGTTATCCGGCATGGGGTCATGCTAGAACTATCTGCCAGTGAAAGGAAAAAATATTGGCTGGACGAATCTCATGTTCCTCTAAATCTACAGAAGGCCTTTGAAGAGAAAAAACTCGTCCGCATGGCTAGTAAGACAAAACCTGGTCTTCCTCGTGGGGAAGCTGGCATATTTATCAGAAAACCCCCAAGAAAGAGGGGTTTATCTTATCTCCTGTCAAAATCAGAGAACCACCAGTGTGGTCAATGTAATAAAGACGTGCTGATCAGGTACCACCTAATACTTGATTTCTACTGCAAGGCATGCTATTAACTTTATACTGTTATTTCTTTTAAGGGGGAATCTTAATGGTGTTAAACTTCAACGGATGTCTTACTAGTAATAGACCAGTATTATGGCTTGGTATCAAGTATGAACTATACTTCTTGTCACAAAAAATAAGGGCATCGTTTCCATAAAAAAAATTCCAATTACAGTTTATAACTTATTATTGTCCATATATTTCCGATGTCCCAAGTCGAGGGGCAAAGTTCAGGCGGAAAGTGTCAGTCGGGTCACACCTTCACAAGGAGTCAATAGATGTAACTGTATGGGTGATAGAGTTATCCCGTTTTCCATCTCTGGAGGCTCCTAAAGAAACTACTTTATATTATTTGCCTTACTGTTACACTAACATCACTTTATGCCATCTTTAATATTATATACATAAGCATTACTAATTAAAACAAAACTAGAGACTTTTTCTTTTCCGACTTCTCTTTCTCCTCTTCTATTTTGAAGTCTCAGTAAGTTTCATTACATATCTTCATCAATTTTTAGATTTTACCCTAGAGCTTTGATTCTGCTAGACGCTCTTTCCAGTCTCCACGGAAAATAATAAGAGAAATAGTTGCATCATGGAAAAAGCTATGATGTGAACTTCTTAATATTTTATGTGTGCATATTGTTTCATATTTGACTTGTATATCACTAACATATGATTCTTCTTAATTGGCAGTGAAGCTGTGAACTGCAAGGATTGCAAAGGTATGCTTTTGATTTTCCAGCATATGATAAGTTTCTTTTGATGGGCAAGCAGAAAGGAGTCTTCATAATTGCATTAATTTTTATTTGCATTTCTTCTCCTTACTGAATTTCATATTGAGTCTTACGCGTAATAAAGAAAGAATATATATATATATTAGTTAGGCGTTCTTGTCTTTATACTGTGATCAGTTAGGAGCATGTCATATGTCGGTGCTTCTTGACTGGTAATAAATGGTGTGAAGCTCGACAATGTGTCGATGATGAAACACTTTTTTTAATTGACGATATGGTATGGTTTCAGATCAGCAGTCATGTATATGATGCTAGTTCTTGCTCCTACACTTGTATCTTTTGGTGCTAAATGTCCAGGAAAACCACAAAAAGATAGAAGTTAGATAACACTCTAGAACTACAATAGAACTTTGGGATCTAAACTGCCACTCCAGAACAAGACAAATGCTGATATAGTAACTATTAGAACGAAATCCCATTCCCACCCTAGTATATTTTAGAAACTAATATTGTTGAAGTTGAATATCCCAATCAACTTAACTGGATAATCTCGTAATCAGGCAGTCGTACATAAAGTGTGGTTCATCCTTCGTTGGATGAGGTCATTTCCCAGATCTCAATCACTATTTTTTATGGGTTCACAAGTTACGATCTTGAATTTTGCTTTTGAGACAATGACATAAGGTAAATGAATATATTGGGCTTCAGAGAATATTGTTAATCTTTTCTCCAGTTCTTAACACAGCAAATCATCCGTGGCCATAAATATGACTTTTGCTTGGTGTTTTTCATTTGATTCTTCCCAAACTGCTTCTCAGATGTAGAACATTCTGAAACACATGATCTAGTTGGGTCTCTTGTAGATGTTATGGTTTTTCTTCCCCAGAAGCTGATATTTTTTGAAAATTTGAATTAATATTAAAACGAAAAGGAGAACTATACAATCGGGGAGGCAGCTAGTGGATCTCTCGCGACATCCACGCCTCCCAATTACAAACTATATCTAGAAAAGAAAGATTAAGATACTTGGGTAAGCCTCTAGCCCACCCAAATATTACAGCTTTTATATCATCCGCATCTAAACTTGTATTAGCATTAGCCTCTTTAAAGATCTTGTTGTTTCGGTCCTTCCATATGCTCCACACTATCGCTGCCGGAATCAAGTCCCAAATATCTTTTCTATCCCAGAAGCTGATATTATACTATTGCAGTCTTAATATTATACTATAGTAACATCGGACTTGAAGAAAATTCTGAAACACATGACAGGGACTTGTAGTCTAGCGCTAGGTGGCCATAAACTATAATAACATCGGACTTGAAGAAAATTTTGAGCTTGGACTCAGAGATTCTTAATATTATACTATTGCACAAGAATGATTGGCTTATGAGATTTTGAGATGACTTATATGTTTAATGTACTTTACTTTAATAGCAACTAAGCTTATCTTATTGATTAATAACTTAATGTAAAACTCTTCTATATTTCAGGTTTCTTCCACAGAAAGCATTTCAGGAAGTCTAAAGGTGCCAATACGTCTGACTCTACTTATTCATGCGACAAGTGCCAGAACAAGAAAAATGTGAAGATGCCTGTCAAATTGAAAAAGAAAGTTAAGATGGGAAAAAAGAAAGCAACTTCCATAAAAGGGAAACCACAGGCACAGGAGAGAATAATTTCTAAGAGGGGGAGACCAGCGAAGCAGGAGAAAATATCTTCTATAGCTGGACGACTTAGACGTTCGGTGCGTAAAGTGAACTATGCAGAGCTTGAAAATAAACAGCTTGGACAAAACAAGAAGTACAAATTGAGTCCATCTAAGAAAGTAATCACAAAGAAACGAAAACGAGGCCGACCTAAGAAAGTGATCACCAAGAAACCCAAACAAGATCAACCTAAGAAAGGGATTACTGAGCAAATGGTTTGTTTGCGTAAAGGGAAGCGAAAACGAGTTTCTAGTCCATTCTGGCTCAATGGTCTTTTATTAACTAGACAGCCAAATGATGACGCTCATCTAACTTGCCTCAGAGAAGGAAAACTTCTTATGCCATCTGAACAGTTAGACGCTCTCAGTACACAACCCATTTGTTGTCTTTGCTGTGAAACAGGATATGCATCTACGTTAGTTTACGTTAGATGTGGAAAATGTGAAGGTAGACTACTTATCCTTCTTGTTAATATAATTTTGTTTCGTTCTTGGCTTCCAAAATTTGGTAAGCAGGATGGACGGAATCAATTTTTGCTCATACTGTTTACTCATTTATCCACTTTCTTGCCCTCTTCTTTTTGTCATGTAGAATGGTATCATGGAGATGCAGTCGGGATCAATGAGGAAAATATTGGTAACGTTCTTGGATTCCGATGTCACAACTGTCGGCAAAAGAGTCCTTCTATTTGCCCACATAAGGACCCAACAGTTTCTGGCGGAAGAAACGCGGAGAAAAGTAATGCAGTGGGTGAACCTGCAAAAGAAGTGGCCGATTCCAACAAATTTCCTAATGGCAAAGAAGAAGATAATAGAGCTCCTCCAAATGAAGGTACTCGAGGTTCATTTCATATGTATACTCGTAAACTAAGGTCAGATTCATATCCTCATATTGACTGCGAGGATCAGAAAACATGTGAAGTTCCAGATTCTAATAGCACAGAACAGGAAAAAGATAAAACTTCATTGTCTGATCAAATTCCCGCTTTAAGTGAGAGTAAAGATGAATCGACAAAAGGACTCGAGTTTGTCCCAGATGAGCAAAATCTATGTTTGAATTCAGATTCTACTCAGAAGGACCAAAAAGCAGATAGAACTCTTGATTCTGATCACAATCCTTCATTAGAAGCAATGGGGAATGAAAAGGAGAACGGGCATATTGTCTCTGTTTGATCCCTTACTTGAAAGTAATCAATCTAGCAAATCTTCAGAGAATGTAGCAGTAACTGAAGAGAAGATGATCAGAAATAGAAAGGTTGAAGATGTTTAAGATATTATAACTGCTCAACCCAAAGGTGTGGGTGTTTGTAACAGTTGTCTTTGCTGAGTTGCAAAGACAATCTACTTTGTCATTGATTTAGATGTAGGAGGAAATTAAGTAAAGATTCATTTTTCGTGTTAACCTAGGTTTGGAGTTCCAAATGTTATTCATATTTAGAACAGTGATTGTAAAGATTTAATGATAACTTTGATTTGAATTGCAAAATAGGAAAATTACTTGGATATTCCCATTGAGATGATGTCTCTCTTCCTACGGAGTTCCGGCAGTAAGTATGATTTCAATTCTCCAGCCTTAGGGGCTTCATAATCATTTGCAGTTATGACCACCATCTCTCGTTCCGTCTCTCTGCACATATCTTTAGATTGTTGGAGAGAGAGAGAGAGGGCTCATCTTTCTTTTCTTTTTGTATGAGATACTAGATGTATTCATCTACATATCTTGAGAAGAAAGCTAGAACCTTGGGTTTAAGTGCATGTTGAAACTCAACAAGTGTCGGAGGGCTTTTTGTGTGCACTTGTGGACCTTCGCTAGAAACAAAATCTCATGCTTGTTGAATTTGGGTGTGTCAAAATTGAGAGAGGGTAAAATTGACCAATGAAAAAAAACATCTTAACAGAATGCTAACCATTTTGTTAGTTTAGGGATTAAAAGTTGAGTTGGTAAAAAATATAGAGGTGAAAAGGATGAATTAGTCAGAACATAAGGGGTTAGATAGTAATTAACTAACCCTTCTTTGACGTAGTAGCATCGTGATCTATTATTTTACCTCCCCCACTCCCAAATCTCCAAACCCTTTCTTCCTGAACTTTTAGAGAGAGAGAGAGAAACTTGTTTTCTTCATTTTATCTAGAGAGAGAAAGGAAGAGCTTGTTCATCTTCAGCAATGGCGGCAGCAGCAGCAAGAAACGCTCTTCTAAAGCATCTGAGAATCAATGTAGTTACTGAATCGAGAAATGTTGCTTCTCCATTTGTCGGTTCGTTTAATCTCGTTCGACGTCATTTCTCTGACGAAGTTAGAGGATCCTTCCTTGACAAACATGAAGTCGCAGATCGTATTATCACTGTCGTGAAAAACTTTCAGAAAGTTGATCCTTCCAAGGTATAAACCCTAATTCTTACGTTCACTTTTTTCTTATGTCAGTTAGATTTCAGTTTTTGTCAATCTGAACAAAGGATTTATGGTGTGTTTGTATTGTTTAGATATTGTTTACCATTCTGCCCCCTACTATTTGTTATATTGGCTTGTTCTTTGAAGATTTCGAACTCATTTGCTTATTACTATATTAGTTTCCTCTATGTGGATATACCGATATAGTTGATTTTGCTCTTCTTGGTGAGGGATTCATTCAAGTAAAAGGGTTTATTGTTTTGCCTTTTTTTCTTCTGTGTAGCAAACTCTGTAGTCTATGGTGGTATAGGTTTCTTTGATTGGGTCTAGAACTGTTGGTACTATATAAGTGGTGGTGCTTGATTGAAATCATCTCATAACCCATCTTGGTTTGTGGAACTAATGGTCAACGCTAGAATACAGGATTTTAGCAACAACTTATTGTGTTGGTAAGAAATAGGAGCAGGCTACACAAAAGAAGATGTAAGATTTGACGGGAATAATTTCTTCTGAACAAGTATCGAATATGTTGGGGCATGGGTGGTCCTAGAATTAAAAAAATCAAGAAAGCTCATTTTTAGTGAATTATAGGAATCATTTGATCAAATGAGATAAGAATTTAGGTAAGAGGGTGTTGGTTTTCATTGTGATGTGAAGGCATATAATGAGTCTAGGGAGTAAAGTACTAGCTGATTTCAATGATTTTCAGTGAGAAAGAATTAGTAGTCTAGTGCATTATATATGGTCATTGAAGGGCATCATGATCAATCTGTAGTTCAATGCTATAAATTTCTGCTTTCATGAGCCAATGTTGTCAAAGGTGGCACAAGCAACGCCTCGAACCACAGGTTGAGAAGGAGTCACTGTGCTTTATTGAGATTTCCCCTAGTATGCTTTGAGCCTTGAGCAAATATAAGTAAGAAACTTGCTTGCCTGCCTGACATTGCTTCACGACCCTTGCTTAGTCCACTATGTTGTTTTTATTGAAAAATAAAACCCGTTCGCTCTTAAAATTTGTTTAGTTTTAATTTGCTCCCTGAAAATAAACGTTGTTTATCTGGCGAACACATCTAAAGCTGTAATGATAATATGTTAAGATGGCTTGGTATAATAAAGTATGAAGAACTCCATGTATACTCCTGACTCCTGAGGCTAATCTTCTCACTAGATAATACGAGCAAAGTTTGAGGCTATAAAAGAGAGACATAGAAAAGTCGTATAGATTAAACTCTGCTAAGAAGCAAGATTTCCTGACACACTCGACCAGTTCATAACACTGAATGGAATTGGAGGTTTATCTATTCTGTAGTTAATAAAACTTAATGAGTATTCCTTCAATGTAGTATTATGCGTCATATAATTATGTAAACTTATTCAAGATTCTTGATGATATTTGTCTCGTTTGCAGGTAACACCTACCGCCAATTTCCAGAAGGACCTTGGGCTCGATAGTCTAGACACAGTAGAGATAGTGATGGCACTTGAAGAGGAGTTTTGTTTTGAGATCCCAGATAACGAACAAGACAAGATCACTTGCATTAATGATGCTGTGGATTTCATCGCCTCACATCCTCAGGCCAAGTAAACGAAACCCTTATTTCGTTTTTGCTGTATTTTGTTCGGCTTTCATTCTAATGGTTAAACTGTAACCAAATTCTGTAATACCCTCTTTCATGTCATTTTGTTTTCCTTTTCTAGTCTTGGTATTTGTTTGATGGTGAAGTGATTAGACTTCTTATCTTCGCGTTTGAACGAACAGTAATTGGTAATAAGAGAGGATTACTTATATGTCGTGATTGAATCCTACTAAGTTTGAAAAGCAAAAAGATATAAAAGCCATGAGTGAAAGATTCAAGTTCGATATTATTTTAGTTCAGAGTCTGATATTAAATAAGCTGGACTACAAATCCTGATAGATATTATGTAGGAGACTGCTTCTATAGTGCTATTGGTTGCAATTAATATAGTGGAATTGTTAATCTTTTTTCCGTTTTAAGTTACAAATCTTGGAATTGGACTTGTCTAGAAGTGGAAAATTTTACAACATATAATGTACCCTTAAGAGCAGCAGGTAGAAGGATCCTACCGATATACTCGTATTCAACATTCATGACATAATTAGGGTTGGTATATTTTAGGTAGAGATACCTCTGAAGTTTGGCAAGTTATTAGACAGTATTAGGGTAAAATTGGTCTCTGAGACACGAACACGAGACTCTCAGTGTCTCATCTAAAAACATAAAATATGGCAAGTTCGGTTGCTTGTACTTTGTGATTGTTCCTTAGAGAGAGCATGGAACTTTAGTAGGCTCAAATTCCTCCAAATCACTTTTCCTTTCGTTACTAGCTTGGGTTGGTCACTGTTGCTTTCACATAGGCTAAATAAATCCCATGTATTCTTCTTTGAATAGCTCTTTGTTGAGCTATGTTAGAAGGGGTGGTGATCTTTACTTCGAAGAGAACTAAAAGGACCACCTTAGTTTGTGTAACAATCTGTTTATTAAGATAAATTTGTAAATGGAGTATTCAAAGTTTGGTATTCATACTTGACTACTTGGTATTTGGTCAATAGCTTAACCTTGTGGCCAACTCTTATTTACTCTGCATTTTTTTGGTTAAAGAACTCTTATTTCTCATAGAAGTTTCTTTTTGTTATTTAAGTTCTAGACCTTTTTGTGTGTATTTCTTGTTAGAGAGAAGGAACACAAAAAAGAATTGCTTCTAGGGGAGGGGGCAAGTCCTTTACCTAATTGTCAACTTAGAAAAATAAATAACCCTACTTAAGAATATAATTGTCCGCGTAAGTATTCCTTAGGAGTCAAGAATCGTATAAAAAAAGAAAAGGTAAATGTACGCGTTAATTTTATTGGCCGGTGACTTATTGTAGAAATATAATTCTTTTTGAGAAAAAAAGTGAAGTGATAAAGAAGGTACAAAAATGAGTTACATAGTTGTATTTGTTTATGTAAAATATTCTATCTTTACAGCAAAATCCAAGCATGGAACATTTTCTTATCTTTATACATTCTAAATTCTATAGAGAGAAAAGGATCTCCTCGAACAAATTGAAGAGCCAAAACTCATATCTGATGAGGAACTAGTGCTCCAAAACTACGACGCAGTTTCGCCTTTTCATTTTATAATCTGATAAATTCATAATACATCTCAAAGTGTTTTTTTTCTTCAAATTTCCGGTATGAATTGATGTTCCATGACTCCGACCATAAACAATGAAGAAACAAATAGAAAAATTCTATCCATAAGAACTCAATTAACTCTCTGCTCTACCATTGATCATCAATCACAAACAAATTCCCTTATACAATGTAAAATTATATACTAAGAATTAGGTAATTAGCTGCATTTAGAAATCGAATTGATCCATGGTACAAATCAAAACTTTCTCCATAGGTTTCATATAGAAGAGCAAAATACAATAATAAATTGAATTAAAAAAAAGAATAAATCAATCTTCTATTCATTATTTAATGGCACCCCTGACATTCCTAATTACATTTTATCCACTAAATCAAGACTCAAAACCTTCAAAAGTATAAGAAAAAAAAAATCACAAATCCTTTTACCCCTCCCTTGGTCCTATATGATTTGTATCTTTACACTCAAAATATGTAACAAATTCCAAATGACTACAAGATAAACTCTCACAATAACCAAACCTCAATGACCTTAAATCTATATCACACTTGACATAAAAAAACCCTAAACTTCAAATTTCATGACCATTTATTAAGACATAGGAGCAATGACAAACACTTCAAATAAGGAATGAATGCTCCAAAAGAATCCCCAATCAACTTGTTCTCTTACTCTGTGATAAGTTTCTTTGTCTCTCTACTTGCAGAGTTTTCTTCCTTGGGTACCCACCAAACCCTCAAACTTCTATCAAGACCTCCACTATAAAGCAAAAACCCACCACCAACACTATATAATGAAGCTTGTAAACATTTTACAGGTCCTTCATGACCACTCATAAATCCAACATTACTAATTTCACCATTTTTCTCTCTCTTCCATATACCAATACTCTTATCAGTTGAACCACTACAAATAAAATTACCCATTAAACATAAACATAAAACAGACATATTATGAGCTTTAACTTCACAAATTAACTTCCAATTTCCATTTTCTTCATCAATTTCCCAACCCATTATATACCCATCTGACCCACCTCCATATACAAATTTCCCATCTTCACAAACAATCACAGAATTTAAAGAAACATCTTTATGACCTACCAATACTCTCTTTAAAAAATGAGAGTTTTTTCCTTCATTATAACTCCAAATTTTGATTTTTCCATCTGCAGATGCTGAATAAAGATTACCCTTTTCTGCAACTAACCCATTAATGGCATCATCGTGAGCCTTAATTGATTCTAAACACTTCAAATCAGATACCCTCCATATTTTTAGGGTTTTATCCCATGACCCAGAGTAAATTAACCCATTATAAACAGCTAAACAAGAAATACTATCAGCATGTTCAATCCATAATCTTTTATGATTTCTTCTAGTTTGAACATAATTACTTTGTTTCATAAACTTACCTAAGTAATCTTTAGTAGTTGGTAATGTTGAAACAAGTCTGAATAAGTTCTCTGAACTTCTTGATACTTTCCAAACCCTAATTCTACTATCTTGATGTGCAGTGAAAACTTTGTTCCCAACTGTCACAAGAGCTTTAACAGTTCCATCCCCATGACCAAATTTAGCAAATTTTTTAAGATCTGGTTGTTGCCATACTATTATATCTTTACCTTGTGAAGCACTTAGAACAAATTCACCACATAAAGCTAAACAAGAAACAGATCCTATATGACCTGATAGAACTGCTAAAGATCTATAAGATCCAGAAGTGGGTAGTTTTGGAAATTGATTTTTAACATCATTGAACATGAAATGAGTTGAGTTTTGGGGACTTTCATCAGATTCACTACTACTGTTTGTAGTTGCAGATAACAATGGTGTTGATTGATTGGTTTCTGAATCAAGAGTTTTTGTGAGTAAAACCATGATCTTTAATGATTTCTGAAAATGGGTATCTCTTGGTTTGTGAGTTTGGCAAAAAAGTTGTGGGCTAAGAGAGAGAAGTGGTAGTAAAGATAGGTGAGAATTTTAGAGAGAGAGAGAGAGAGAGAGAAGAAATGCTTAAGAGAGACGTTGGAGGGGAAGAAGATATAAAGATTGATTGAGGAGCGGGCAAGTGTTCTCTTTTGAGGTTAATATTTTTTCAAATGAGGAGGGAAGGTGTAACGGCTAATTTGACAAAAATGTGGTTCTTAATTATTGGGAATTTGGTGGTCAAGACCTAAAAAGGGATCTTGATTCTTTACTTAGGTGAGGAAGCTTATCCTTTTTTGAGTCTTTGAGACTCACAAGTCATAACTTTACTTGTCTTCTTTTTACACTTTTGTTTTAGGGTCGAAGTAAATTATAACATTTTGTTTTTTTTTTTGTATAGGTCAGTAGGCTTTTTAGAGAGCTCGAAACTCAAGTGCCTCGAACCCCTGACCTCGAGGATAGTTAAGCAAGTGCTTCACCACTCGATCAAGGAGTCTTTGGCAAATGATAATATTTTGTATGGGAATGTTGGATCATGGACTTACCAAATACGTATACGAGCCAAAGAGCTCGTTCAAGTAGTTACTCTTTTTTTTTTAATTGGAAGTCTATGATGGACCTGCCTAAGTGTTGTCATACGGAACAATTTCTACCTAATCCGCGTGAGTTAGGCAAATACTAACATTTCTCAATAATATTACACTTAAACTATTAAAATACCAGAGCGGAAATAAAGTGTAAGCATTTACCAGAGTTTCCAACAAGTCTTGTTGTTTTCATTTGCAAAGACATATACATGATTAGGCATACAACACCACAACCCTAAACCCACCACCACTACCACCACCACCATTTCTCATCAACCCTTTGATGTCTTTGAAACTCGTTCGATGCTAGCATCATACTAGCTAAAGAAGTATAGGCACTCTGAGTGCTGAGTAGTTGTTAATATATGAGCATGAATGATACCCTCTTCCAAAACTTGCAGCATTCTCTTCAGACCTGCAATTTTTCTGAACAAGTTCATACCTGTGATTAAGATTAGATACTATAAAATACTAACATTTTTTCCATGTTCATTGAACACTTCTTCATCTGATACATTCTTATTGATACTTAAGTTTCAAATACAACATCAATCCTTGTAAAAAATAATACAACAACGGTAATGAATCACATATGATCATCCCAAGAAGATAATAAACGAATTTCAGACAATCAACACAACAACCACAACAAGAAACAGCAATAAGACCTGGATTTTTTGCTGCTTGAAAACAATGTTTTTGATGATTAAAACAAGTCAAACTTTTAAATATATGAATCAAATGCCTTCCGAATAAATAAATAAATAAATAAAAAGAGTAATCCACTTTTAGCTTGATCATCCTCTCTTTAAGAGCTTCAATACATCCCCAACTAGATGGAGTGATCCGGTTACCAGTACCTGAATATACCAACAAAATTAGACATTATATTTACGTTTTCGCCGGTGTTCTCTCTTGAAAATAAAGGCCTATTCGTTTCGTTTCTGTTCAACTTTGAACTGATTGTTTAGGTTAATGGACGACTATGGTCGAAAACTTTGGAAGACGGAAGAATATTACACATGAATATGCAGCCAAGATTAGTCACAATTGGAAGATGCTCAGCTCTTCTTTTAGGGCATGATAAAGATCTCTTTGCGGGGTTTGATTTTAAATCAATAAATAGAATTCAATGGTTAGACTCACTGGCAAATCAATTATAAAGTGTCAGACTAGTCGGAGCCCGAGGTTGAGATGCAGTCTATATTAAAAACAGAATGCCGAAACAGACAGTAGCTATTTTGAAAGAGAACAAGATAGCAAACTAGAATATGCCAAAAGGAAAAAAGAATATGTAGATTTGAGAACTAAAATTTTGTTCGAGCCATCAAGGAAGTACTAAAGTTGGAGAAGGATTAGTTTCTTTTACCTGAATTCTCAGAGAAGGGTTTTCCCTAGCACTATCCCGTAACCATTTGATTGCCGAGGGTAATGAAGGCATAACTGCACTGCATGTAAGATTCTCAGCTTCGGGATTGCAATTATTAGGATGTCTACAGAGGAACGTAGAAGATGGTAATGTTTCCCGACTTTCGGCTTTGGAGTTCTCATCAACAACGGCATCTGAAAGCACACATGACACAAGAAAAAATCTAATGTAATCAGAAAAAAATACAGAGATAAGGAAACAACATACATTTTCAGCTAGCTCAATTAACGAATGACATAGGTAAATTTACTTAGATAAGTCAAAGGTTGAAGAACGAGCAAATCGAGTTCATCAAAGTAAAAAAGCAAAGTTCATCGACAGGCAACCAAAAGGCAATGACTATAATAAATAAATAAGAATCTGGTTAAGATAGTAAAACGACAAAAGCTTCTTACCGTTCCCATGGGTTATGTTCTCCCAGATTTTCTGGAGAGTCAATTGCCATGATAAATCCTTCGGAGCGGTGTCTGAAGATATGACGGAGGCGGAAGTAACCTTATTATATGTTGACATACTTGGAACAAAAAAGGCTTTCGAAAAATGAACACCTGATCACATATCCAAAAGTTCATGTCTCCTGTTAGCTTAACGAAAATATCATAACCGAGTTATGAATTTTCTGAAACGAAGCAATACCTGAAGAAGCACAAGTATCGACAAGCTTAGGAAGAAGAGCTTGAGGGTCTCTCACCTCCATGCAGTTGAATAGAAGAATCTAGAGAAAAGTAAAGGGGTTCGCTACTGATTTTTATGATGAACCGTATGAATCAAAATGACAAAAGGAGTAGAAAAACAAAGGGATTTTTTATCAAAAAGTACACTGATTTGAGTTTAGTTCCTTGTACAGATATTACCTGCTTTGAGGATTTCTCTGACCCCTCAAAATTTCCGCTTGCACTTCGAACAAAACCATTTTGTGGTGGTCCTTGAAGTTTTGGATTCCCAGACGAATAACTCATATCTTCTTTTACAGTGTTGGAGAACCATCTAGCACAAGCTTCCATACTCTCAGGACTGTGAGCTCCATCTAAGTAAAATACCAGATCACCAGAAGAACTCTCTTTCATTTCTGATGTGTTGGAAGCTCTGGATGGAGTGTCGTAGAAAATCTGTGCCCGTCCTGAAAGACGTGCAGTAGCAAGACCTCTGAGAAATGGCTCTGGCAAATATACAAATTGTCCCTGCAATTATAACTTTGCAGTTAGGATTTAGAAAAGATAGATAAGACAAAAAAGTCTTTTAAAGAACAAATCTACATCTGTTGAAGTAGTACTAAAGATATTTAGCTTCCTGAAGTTTAATACTTAGAAATGGAGCCATATTCTTCATTAGAGATGACAATCTAGAACAGAACGAAGATGGTGTATTGGCAAGAATGTTAAACAAATCAGGAAAGTTAAGCAACATTAGAAGTTGCTAATCCTGTGCTGTATGTCTCAATATCCACCACGACAATGCCAGCACTAGAAACTCTGTCAGTCCACTGATTCATGTCCCCCTAACTCTATGAATTTATGAAACACAAACCACAAAAATGGGTGAATTTTATCTGTTAGCTTGCCCTGAAAGCAGTTAACACCAAGGGCGGAGCCAGGAATGAAACCTAGGCCTGGCTAGGTAAAGATTATGGATGATGTCAAATGGCCCATTGATGGGGCTGGTTATTTCGGCTAGTTATTCCAAACTCAAGTTATACGGATTTCAGATTTTATGAGCCGAAATGTTAAAACATAATGAGAATTAGATAAATTTAACATGTAATTGAATTAATGAACTTTTAGCAGATTAAATTTTATATCGATATATTTATAGTTGTTCATGTTAGAGACCATAACAAATCTATCGAGATCTACACTAATCTGTGCAAGATCTAACTGAAACGTTTGAGATTTATATTGCAAATAAAAGAAAAAAACAAAGTGTTCTTAGATACATAGTTATTTCTTCAGTGATTATTGTAGTTTTTATTTCACAAAACTAAAAAAACAGAAGCAGTAGAGGGAGACTCCAACTCCCAACCTGATGTGCAGGTGGACCCATGTAGGACCAATTGAGCTACTTAACACCTGATGAAAGTCCTAGCCATTTATACCAAAATATAGAAATCTATCCCTGGCTGCAGCCAGGGATAGTCTTTATATAGGTCCGCCCTTGGTTAACACAGTTGGTTAATGTTCCATCAAGAACCCTAAATCCCTTTAAGTAGAACGAGTAAAAAAAATCCTAACACCTATTAGTTAAATTAGCTTTTCTAACCACTTCTAATTGTTGCAGTTCTGGCTTCTGTTTGATAATTGATAAAAATAGAAATCAAAGTAACGATAGTTGAAGGTGGGTAAAATTAGACCAACATTTTGGAAGATGTCCTTTGGGCCTGTTGTTCTCTGAAGCCAACATCTGCAAAGAGCAACAGCAAGGGCAGCATTTGTGTATTGGTGATCACCAGACAGGCTCAGTTTTAATCCAGTGAGCTGTTTTGGATCAAGAGGTGGTACCACTTCCAAAGGAACCTGCAATCAGTTAGAACCAATCAGTGTGACACACTTCTACCAATTATCAATCTTGAATATTGAACATCTGAATCTAACTTAAAGCAAATATCTTTGAAATATAAAACTAGATGCCTATTGTTGGAAGGCATAAATTTGCTATATTCAAGAAACACAGCAGCATTTCCCAAAAGAATAATTAGCAGCTTTGAAAAGGTCACACAAATTGCACTGCTGCCAGTATCTGATTTTGAACTTCGATATTGACAAGTAAAATGGGACTATTGTCATTTACTCAGTTCGACAAAAGTTTGTTGATCAGATAAATCAACATTATTAAAATATTAATATCGAAGGTGAGTTATTATAACTTCACAAAAATTTGAGTAGCTCATTATGTCAAGGCACTTGTTATTAAATCAAAGCCGTTAAAACACAAAAAGTATTAAATGCAAGTAAAATAATTTTGCAGTGTAACCCAACCTGTGAAGCCAGTCGACCCAAAATCTTGGTATCTTATCTCACATTTTTTTCTCAAGAAGTTGAGCCAAAAACAAAATTTCTCGTTGGTCTTCGTTAAAAGACATACCAATATTTTTTTAGGCTTGGGAGTTGGGATCCCTGTGCAAATTAATAAAAACTATGTGCAAGTCGTATTTTGTGCAAACCCGTAGAAATCTAATATAAGGAGCTCAAGGCTAAAAATGTTGATGAAATACGGATCCTTTTTTACCATAAAAATTGGCCTAGGGAGTTTTGACAAAATTTCACTTATTTTGATTTCTTCCCCCCTTTTTTTAAGGCGTGTCAGAGATATAATATACATTGGATACAAAATCAGACGACTTACCTTCAATTCAGAAGCCTTCTCTTTGATAACATCCATGGCCTCAGGAAGTTGGGGTACAGTGAATCCTGGGATGTGAGGCTTTGAAGAAGGAACAATCAACCGATTTCAGATAATATCTTGAAAACGAGACAGCATAATACCCCGAAACTGATTTATTGTAATAAATAACTTATAACTCAAAGAAAGTTAGAAGTTTGCTAGTTGAAACAACGCATACCTTAAAAATTCCAACCTTGTGTGCTGCAATTTGACCAAGGGTATTTCCTGCATATGGTTTCATAAAAGTATCAAATCGATGTACATAATACTTGCTACTCAAGTTATATTCGTCAACAACTTTCATGAACGTAAACTTATGATGTTTACAAAATTGAACAAAAAATTTGTAGGGATGAGAAAGCAAGAGCCCCTAACATCCTAGAAAATAATACTCAGAAATAAAAAATCTTCTAGGTGGTTGAGTATAAACGGGAGATAGTGCACGATGAATTGCTAGCATAAAGGCAAGAACTCAATATGGCAATACAATTTTTGTTGTTGTCGTGAAAATTTAGTCTCGTCAATGAGCTAAATGTGACGTTACAAAGTTGAACCACTAATTCCAGTAAAGGAAATTTTAAAAGACAACATCGTACCAAGTGTCTCGACGTGATCCATCCCTAAAGAAGCAATGCCACAGACAACAGGTTCTTTGATCTGTTCATGTTTACGATCAAATTAGCGATGACTTCACTTAACAAGGAACACACCAAAAATACCACCAAACATAATTTTCTTCATGCTCGGGAAAGTGTTGATAAGAATGTATAAAAAGAGAAAAAGGAAAGCTAGATGAATAAATACCACATTAGTTGAATCCCTCTTTCCTCCTAGACCAACTTCAATGATTGCAACATCAACCTACAAGCAACCACCATAGCCCTCATGAATTACTATTAAAACATAAAGATTATATAACAGAAAAGTAGAATAGGAATTTTCTAGATCAATATGACAGTATAGTAGGTTGCAAGAAACAATAGGACAGATGAATGCTCATCTAAATAAGCTAGAAAATATTTGTTTTGTTCACGGTCGCATACCAATGTCTACCCTCCATTCTATGATGGCAACAAGGATGGGGAGAAATCAATCATCTGTCTGTCGCCGTTAATTAATAGACAAATATGAAGCAAAACTCTAAACACTCCTTAAGCAACTAACCTGTTCGCATATAAATATCTTAAACGCTAATATTGTTAGGAACTGAAAGAGTGGAGGCATTGGCAAGTCCTCTGAAACATTTTCCTGCACATAGAAAACTTTGAGTAACGCATTTCCCTTGCAAAATATTTTCTCTACATAACATAAAAGAAGACATGAATAGATAGAGGGAAGAAGAAGCCGTGACGCAAAGTGCTCTAAAAAGAATCAGATTATTTCATTTGAGTATGTTATTAGTAAACTAAATTTATTAGCTTCCAATGTGGATTACTGTAATTTGTTAACTTCCATGATGACTTCTCTATGGATGGAAATATGGTTGAGAGCATCCAAGAAAATTACAAAATTAAGACCAAGGCAAAAGTATATAAGTATTAGAGTCCTAGAAGCAACAATGAAGGAACCCAAAGGTCTCAGAGGCAGCTCCCAGAGGAGTTTTCGAGCCAAAATTCTCACTTCCAGAAAAATCAGAAGTTTGTAGAGACAACCTAGAGAGGGTTTTAGAAACTATAGTAGTGAAAAAAGATGTACTGAAAAAAGGTGAAGAACCCAACTAGAATTTGTACCTTCAAATGGTGCCAACAGTCCCAAAAGTATTGTAGAAAGATTTCTTCTGAAATATCCAACCTGCACAAGTAATTCGGAGATACCCACTAATACACAGTAATGGCTTCAAATAACTAATCAAGTTTAGAGCAGGTTCAAATAGTTCATTCGTGTTTACTCTTGAACCGGAAAATTAAAAATGTATTTTTTGTAACTTGAACAATTTTACTGAGTGCTTGAACAGGACAACCGAGTGATAAACAATCTCCTCATATAAAATGATAAAATGCTTCTACCTAGTGTTCATTAATAGGGAGGCAGAAGAAAGTTGTATCGAGCAATAAGAGTGTAAGACAACATTGGATCTTTAGGGTGTAAATAAGCACTAAATGTTTAATGCTTCAGAAATTACCCATCTACTCGAAATCTTTCTCTAACGTCAATTAGATGCGGAGAGGTGAATAGTCCAGTTCGAAAGCCACATTCCCGTAAAATGGCCTCAGAGAATGTACATGTTGAACCCTGAAATATAAATCTGTGAGACATGATTGCATTCAAAAGTTCTCTACGATGCATTGACAAAACCAAATTCAAGGAAAAAAATAATATCTTCCACCAAATGGATAAAGAATAAGAAAAGGTGAATAAGTTTATTGGTTAGATAAAAATAGCATCTGTTACATGCACTATAGTCTATACGAGCCAGCATCATTGCTAAAGAGATCCATTTTTCACCAACCCCTCCTTAATCTACCTCTACACGGTTTTTCACGCACTGACACACATATATAGAAGATATATTGTGTATTTACACAGTTATATATCTATATGTATTTACACAATATAACAGCAGTGCCATGGAAATCAAAACCCACAAAAGATATGTAGCTTAGGCATCTGGCAATACCTTTCCTTTTGTTCCAGCAACATGGATAATTTTGAGACCAGCTAAACGATCCTCCAAACCTAGTATCTGTAAACTCAAGAAAGTCACTTTTGCTAGCACCCATGTTTCAAATAAAATAAGGAAAAGCTATCATACAGGCTATTACATCACAGTATTTAAAATTCTGAAACTCAGATACATGTCAGGTTAAACCCAGTATGCCAGTTATAATTACTAATATAGATGGGTACATGAATCGCTCTAGATAACTGAAAGTAGTCAAGTCCCCATTTCTGAGAGAATGTATGGAACATAAATTGAATCAAAATCCTATAAGATGATAACTGGTCTCCATGTCTGTTAACCATACTATACTATACTAATAAACATAAATCATGTGCATCTTTAGTGGCACTTCATCAGTACCATTATATGAGAGAAAGGTCCCTTCAGGACCCTCTTTTAATTGGATTAGCCTCCGAACCGATTGACCGAGAAAGGCCCCAACTTTTTCATAGCATTTCAAGAATGAAAAGATTGAGTTTTACTAAAATGAACTGGCACACACAACTTGGGTCTTTTTTCTATTTTTTGTGAAGGATGTCTATTTCTGTTTATATAGGGAGAGATTGACTATTTCAGTGTCCACCACTTAATATCCTGTCACATAACTAATATGGTAACTGAAAAAGGGGTCTATAATTTGAAGATTTCCAAACGAAGGGTATGTGCAACACTGCAAGATTTTCCGTTCTCATTATCCAACACAAATATCTTTTGGTGTTTTGTTATACGGGTTGCACTTTGCAATGGTCGAAGAAACTAAGACAATCGGTCTCAAAAGCTGGGTTACTGTAACAAAGTTTACCTGAAGATACTTTTCCATCCTCTCCAATTTTCCAAATTTACCGCCTATATTTGACTTGTCTCCACGTCTTTTACGAGTAATAAGAGAGGAAAGTGCTTCCATGGCAGATTCATATGAAGAAGAAAGAAGCAAGTCCTGCTTTGCATCGAGCACTCCACCACTTGCCATTTTTTTGATTGCTGTGCAAATAAGGAAGCTCAATGATTCAACCTTAAACGACCCCTTTAAACAAACAAAAGTATTAAGTAATTTTCCAAGCATATGGTGAACTGTACTCATAGCATTAAATGGGAAAGGGGTTTCGATATTAGTTTACACAAAAAGTAGATATGTACGACTACAAACACTTCTTAATGCATATGTTTCACTTAAGTTAGAAAGGTGGGCTTACTTGGCAGTACTTGATCATGCGTCTCTAGGCAAACAGGCAAACATGCAATCCTCTGAGACGTTCTGGGGGAGAGTTGGTGCCACCTACGCCTATAGAAGGGGAGAATAGCAGATCTCTCATACTTCAAAGAAGAATTTGCGTGGACAAGCATGAGTAAACATCAAGCCTGCAAAATGTAAATTTTTATTTTTGGGTTTAGTAAGAACAAGGCCAATTATAGACCAAGAAGATAGTCTCTTAGAAAATATAATAATCAAGATTTTTCAAAAACTTTAGCATGCATAGATTATTACTTATGTAGTCACGAACCAAAATGAAAAAAAAAAAAAAAAAAATTGTTCCTAAAGAAAGTAGAGAACTTAAAACCTTTCAAAATTTGGACTTGCATATACTGAGTTCTTGTAGGAGTTACTCGTAACTCTTTGTGAGCCATTGATTCCATCACGAGAGAGACACTGCTCTAAAAATGGAATCAATTGGTTTACGACCTTAACTTTATTCCCAAATCCACTGATAGACAATCCACCTAAGAATCTCAATCATCAGTCATCTTGCTGGAAAATTTGAACATTGGGCGGTTTAGACCCAAAGGAGAACATCGTACACTAGTTTCTTTTGAAATTCAAATATTATCCCCGGCAAACTAATCTTCTGTTCTTCTTTGATAATTTTAACGTCTTTGATCCGCTAATGTAAATACTCAACAAGATAGAGGACTCTACATCTTGAAGTTTCTAACTTTAAGTTAATATAGTTTTCATTAGTTGTTATTTTAGTATAATACGTATGAAATGACTTATTACCCCCCCATTTCACATACATAACTGACGTTCTTGAAGGATATGGTGCCTGAAGTCTGAAGGAATGGTATCCTTCCGAAGGAGTGTCCTTCGACCAAGGATGCAATGCGTGCAATTTGGCTATTAGGATCTTAATGACCTTATTCGGAAGATCATTAGTCCGGTCCAATTAGGGGTCGTAATGCTTAGCTAGAAGCCAACTACGATCGTCGAATCAAGAGTTGATTCGCGGCTAACATAGACCGGATCCTACAAGGGTTACACAACAGAATAATGATTTGAACGGAGAGAATTGACTAGATGGGAAATGGCAAATAAGTGGATTGGATCCGTTATTGGTAAGTCCAGAAAGATTCGGAGAAGTCCGAAAGGGATAAACATGTCCGGGCCCAAAAGGGAGGCCCGGAATGGCTTTAGGAAAGCCGGCCATGTGATGGCCGGCCAAGGCAATAGGGCCGGCCATGTGATGGCCGGCTAGGCCCTAAGTGGGCCGGCCAAGGAAGCCCATAAAGGGCTATGTTGGCCGGCCACACTTAAGTGACCCAATGGAGGGTATTTTGGGTGTTGCCTAATAATTAGGTTTATGGAATCCTAGTTTGAGTCTAATACCTCTTCTAGGGAATTCTATATATACCTAATTATACAACCTAAAGAGAGAGGCAATTTCAAGAGAGAAATTTCCCAAGTCTGAAAGAGTTTCAGAATATACATCTCAGAGAGAGAGAGAGAAAAGGAGTTTTCTCAAGTATCTAGTCAAGAAGAAGGAGTTCTTCATCTCAACCTTCAAGAAGGTCCTAGCTGACTGAAAGGAGGGAGTTCAAGTCATTATTCGGTGTCTCAAGTAGAGGAGCTACACTTGGAGCTCTTATCTTCCGAATACTGATCGGAATTTAGTTCGTGGGAAAGCGATTAAGAGGTAATCTTCTTTCCAATCTAGTTCATTGGTATGTTCATGTATAGATCCTGGATTAGTGTTAAACATATGATGTTTGAGATTCCGCTACCAACACTAATAGACAATTAGGTGTATGAGATACACTAGGTGAAAACCCTTCAGTGGCATCACGAGCCGTTTGCATGAACTATCTTTGACTAGATGAATTAGATTCATACTTGAACAACTAGATATTAGTGTTTTAATGTTTGAATAGAGATTTAAACATAAGTTTGATGAGATCAAATTAGGGTTTTGGATGAGATTCATGACCTAGAAACACTAGAAACAAAGTTTTATGAAAAGAGTTTTCATAAACAAGTGTTAGGGTTTTAGAATTTTGACAAAAATCATCAAAACCATGAAGATTGGTTGATGATTTGATCAAAAACAGTACCTAACAGCAGCTGGAACAGAAAGAAAGAAAAGAAAAAGAAGTTGGAACGGCAGGATTTTCCAAAAAACATGGAAACCCTACTGGCCGGACCGGCCAGGACGCGTCCAGGACGCGTCCGGGCCGGACCAGCACGTCTCGGACAGACAGTCCGAGACAGACAGGGACACGGACTGGAAATCCCAGTCCGTGAAGGACCGGGAATCCTAGTCCGAGCTGGACTAGGAGTCCGAGACTCTCGGGTCTCGGACGTCCCAGAGCGTCTAGGACGCGTCTGGGAATCCCAGTCCAACACGGACTAGGAGTCCGAGACTCTCGGGTCTCGGACGTCCCAGCGCGTGGGACGCGTCTGGGACATCCCAGTCCGAGACGGAATAGGATTCCGAGACAGGAGCGTCTCGGATATCCTTGACGCGTCTGGGACGCGCTCGAGGAACCTATTTAGAGTCTCGGTCTAGGACCGAGACACTGGACGGGCGTCCGGATGCATCGAGGATGCGTCTGGAGCAACCAGAAGCATCTCGGATGCGACTGGAAGCTTCCAGACGCAACTCGGATGCGACCGGAGCATCCAGAAGCGTCTGGGACGCGTCTGGACGCGTCCAGAAGGCATCCCAGATGGGATGGCCTAGCCGTCTGTGCACAGAAGCGTCTGGGACGCGACTGTGGGGCACGGGTGCATCTCGGACCAAAAATCCGAGACGGCACGTGTGCTGTCCCGAGACCAGACACGTCGGGGACGCGTCTGGGAGTTCCAACAGCTCTCGGATTAAGCATCCGAGAGGCATATGCAGCGACCCGATGGCCTGGACGCGTCTGGGACGCGACCAGGACGCATCCTAGACATCTCATCCGAGATGTCTATGGTCTGTCCTAGGACAGAAGCGTCTAGCTGGGCTAGGACGCGTCTGCCCGAGAGACATAGCACGGCAGGAAGGTGCTGTCTCTAGGACCGGACCTTGACTGGGCTGAGTCAAGAGTTGACCAGAAACCAGTCAAGGGGCTTTGAGCAGGGTTGACTCAGATCTTTTTGAGTGAGACTCAAAGGCCTTTTGGGCCATGATCTAAAAGGGAGTTTTTCAGACTTTTCTCCCGGTTCCGAGCATAATTTTTCCGACTTAGACCCGGGTTAGTAGAGTACCCAAACGGAGTTTTTCCTTATTTTGATTTTGGAAACAATTAAGGAAGAAACATAATGTTTTAGTTTGAGTATTGAGAATACGAAACTTTAGAAACATTAGACATAGAGATGTCACAAATTCCCACGAATAGCTATGCGATAGCAAAACCTAGAAACGAATCTAGGATACATACTTTATTTATTATGATTGTCATATTTTTGTATGTATGGATATATGTGATTGCGTAGAATAGTATACCTTTAGATAGGATTATCGTTTCTTGTTCTAAGCGCAAGGAGTTGTGCCCGAATAATACTTAGAGTATAGGGTCTTAGATTCTATTGACGAACTGAATGATGAGATCATGGTTCAAGTGGGAGTAGTCAATAGAGGTTCTTGGATATGAATCCAATCGAACCATAGGCGAACAAGAAATAAACTTAAAAGATGGGATCTTTTAAGGGGTAATACTAAGATTTAACAAATCATTACGCAAACCCACATAAACTTTTACGTAATAAATCATGAATGGTTATGCAAGAGTTCACAGTAACGCAACTTGATAAATTACGTAATAAGTCCCAAAAAGAATTTTGAGTAAAGCCTACCCAGATTAAGACACCTGTTGAGCCCTTGTTCATCGATGGTGGGTCATGCCAAAGCAGGGTGCCATCTTTTACCTCGGGACAATACGGGTAGATCTATGAAGAGGTCTACATGTCTAAATGGTTATTCTCAAACGAATCAGCAAAAGGGTTTTGGATTTCGAGGCTAAAGGACGATTTAATGTTTAAATCGTTAACCAAGAATCATATGAGATATGATCAGTAAGGAGTTACTCACCCAGGAGGGTGGAGTTAAGGGCAGTGCCAAAGTACGCTTAGCTTCACAGGAATGGGATCTTGGAATTATATTATTCTAAGGGGACAACAAAAGTAGAATAATATAGGCAAATTAGGAAAATTGCCAGGATAACAAGTTTAATCACTTTCGCATTTCTTACATGTAGTTTAATTATGACAACAACCATCTTCAACCTCTACACCATACTTGAGAAATTGAACGACACCAACTTCGTTCAATGGGAGAGGAACCTAAGAAAGGTTCTAGGAAAAAGCGCAGAAATATTGGACATTCCGATCCCCGTGCTTTCAGAAACTTCTTCTGATGAAGAACGTAAGCAAGTAGACGACATTCGAAGGAAGTCAGCGCCAGTAACCGGTTTAATGCTAATGGCCATGGAAAGAAAATATATAGATATGTTCATTGAAATGGAGGCATACACCATTATTCGACATCTAAGAGATGTGTTTAGAACACAATGTCGAATAGAAAGATTTAGAATCAGAATGGTGTTACTGGGGATGCGACTGGAGAAAGGGAAACCAGTTCGTTATCATGTTTTGGAGATGATAGATCACCTCAAAGACATGGAATGGATGGGGTCTCCTATGCCAGTCGAACTGGCGGTTGACATGATCCTGAATTCATTGGATGAAAGGTTTAAGGATGTGGTTACAAACTTTGAAGATAAGTTTGGACGGGTATCCTTCGAAAGTCTACTGGCGATTCTGGAAGTTGCTGAAAGTGGTTTCAGCACCCCTGAAACTCTAGAAGAGATTCTAGGAATTCAGGAGACAGTAAATACGGGAACGGAAGACGTTAGGAGAAGGAAGCCGTCTGGGAGGAGAATGGGCAAGAAAGCACCAAGACCCAGAACCATCCTTCCTAACAAGAGATGTCTTGTGTGCGGTAGTACATCTTATATTCGATTAAGAGATTGCCCGCGTTTTTTGGAAGAACAAAACAACGGAGCTGGGAGTTCCGGTCAAGGTAAAAATTATTAAAAGTTATTCAATTAAATACACATTCCTCAAGGTATGCGATACCTAAAAGACTCTTATCATTATGAATGACAGGAGCGAGAGGGAGCTGAGTATTTATTGAAGAGGAGATGAACCTGTCGAAAGCTGAAAAAGGCAAGAGTTGCTGGAAAAGCTCAAGAAGGATCATAGACTCGATAGGCAATACTTTAAAGTAGTTTTAGTATTTCTTTTTCTTTTTAGAACATTGACTCTGTAATGAGATTATGGGAGTGAATAAAATATGAGATATTTTATGATGTTCTTAAAGGAGCCTATCTAACTTTTAAGTGAATTTTAACGAACGATCCGACTTAGTCATTCTAAATCTTGTAAGAGTACAAGAGTTCAGTTAATCGTAGAAAACAATGTTGGACATGAAAGTCTGCGATTAGTGTGATTAGAATGGACGTAGAACTTGATTGTGGAGGAGTTTTAGAAACAAATCCAAAATCGAGAAGTGGATCGGGATGACTAAAAGAGCATGATGAGATCATGAGTCCGATAGTCATCAGTCTTCCAAAACACAAAGTCTAATATGTATCTGCCAAACCACTAAAAAACCTAAAAGCTATAGTGAATAATTGAGTCCATTCGAATATGGATATCGTTTTAGAAGGAGTTCTAAAATTATCAATTATTCCAATGTCTAAAAGAGTTTTAGACATAAGTTCTTCAAGAAGAAGAACGGGGTTTTCTCGCCAAACATCGGAACACAATGAGATTGTTGCTCTCGATGGTGTCTTCATTAAAAGGAGGGTCCTTCTAAAGAAGACAAGTGGGAGGAAAAATCGAATGGGATTCGATAAAGAGCAACAAGAGGAAGTAAGGAGTTACTTGCCTTAAAACGAAAGAGAGTAAGAGTTACTCGTCTTACGTGACAAGGGATGTCGACTTGAATGGTTCAAGAGACGATCGCCTAGAAACTTCTTAAGGAGTTAAGAAGGTTGCTCAAAAACCCCAATGAATCTTGGGAAGATTCATAAGAACTATAGCAGAAACCACTCTGAAATTGGATCGGAAATCCAAAGAGATAAGAGTAAGAATGGTTGAATCTTGTGAGACAAGAAGGTAAGTGGGAGTGAAACAAGAGTTGTTTCAGGAGTCCTGTATGTGGGAGACATACAAGAAAGGACAAGAAGACGAGGGTGAATTAACCATGGGCGTCAGAAGTCTATGGAGATAGACTTTAGATGATAAAGACTCGTTCAAAAGGAGTTTTGGAGAGGTCTGAATAAGAAGTTCTCTGAGAGAGAAATTCTACCCAACTCCCGTGAAAAACACAGGAGAGACACTTATGTTAGGAAAACATAAGAACGATCATGAGATGATTGTTGTTTACCCGTACATCTAGAAGGTACTTGGAGTACGAAAAGATGTCGTCGCCCATACAAGTCAGAAGATTGAAGAAAGTCATAAAAGTAATCTTCCGAAAATAAAGATAGGAATCTTTTAGGAAGGGCTAACAGATGGGAAAGAGTTTTCCATGCTGGGAGTCGTTGCTTAACTCTACTAGATAAGAAAGTAAAATTAGAACTTGGGAAGTACTAATTTCAGTGGGAGAAAACTGATAATATCGTAACGGCTTACGAAGAGTTCGAAAGCAAGATAATTACAAAGCGAAGTGAAAAGGAAAACTAAACTGTCACCTTAGAACGATCATGAGATGCTCGGGTCTAAGGAATTAGGATCCAGGAGGAGAATCCTAAAAAGACTTGTAAAATTGAGAACGTGAAGGAGTTCACGCGGGTGCTCAAATTTTACAAACTCTTGTTATCCGAAATAAACTGGGTTTATTTCGTCATCTAAATTGTGGTTTAGAATTTAGACGACAGTCCAAAAGGATGGAGTGTTCCAGGTAGGTTTATTAGATACGTGATCTAATGAAAGAAACCCTACTAAGTGAACATGGAAGCACATCATCCTACTATCCCTAGTCCAGGTCATTAGTTGGACAATAATGACTTATGAAGACTAGCATGAGTGTTTGACAAGATAGCGCTGTTTCTTGGGCTATGGGAATAGGAGTATTCAAAGGTCAACTTCATGGGTGTATATCAAGAGTTGATGATACACTGGAAACCCGCCGGATGAGAGTACTTCAAGAGTTGAAGTTATAAGGTGTCATAACTCTCATTCAAGCAAATTGGAGAGATTCCTCAAAACATGAGTACTCACTCAGTTTATGGAAGGAATGTCGAACTTTGGTACCGTCAAACGCCATCCGTAAAAAGTGGTTATAAAAGCGGCATACTGGGGGAGACAGGATAGACATGAAATTGAGTGGGAGTACAAGAATGGATTATGTTTTCCTGAGTAAAATCAGGATAAAGTATCTCCGGGCCACTTGATGAGTAACAACTGAAAAATGCATGGCCGTGCTCAAACGGATTAAGAGTTAATCGTTTGGATTGGAAGTTGTTCTCGGGATCAAGAGAGTCTGATAAATATGACATATCAGATGAGATACGAAAAAACATGGGAATCGAGCATTGCACTTGTTCTAAGTACAAGTGGGAGACTGAAGGATATGGTGCCTGAAGTCTGAAGGAATGGTATCCTTCCGAAGGAGTGTCCTTCGACCAAGGATGCAATGCGTGCAATTTGGCTATTAGGATCTTAATGACCTTATTCGGAAGATCATTAGTCCGGTCCAATTAGGGGTCGTAATGCTTAGCTAGAAGCCAACTACGATCGTCGAATCAAGAGTTGATTCGCGGCTAACATAGACCGGATCCTACAAGGGTTACACAACAGAATAATGATTTGAACGGAGAGAATTGACTAGATGGGAAATGGCAAATAAGTGGATTGGATCCGTTATTGGTAAGTCCAGAAAGATTCGGAGAAGTCCGAAAGGGATAAACATGTCCGGGCCCAAAAGGGAGGCCCGGAATGGCTTTAGGAAAGCCGGCCATGTGATGGCCGGCCAAGGCAATAGGGCCGGCCATGTGATGGCCGGCTAGGCCCTAAGTGGGCCGGCCAAGGAAGCCCATAAAGGGCTATGTTGGCCGGCCACACTTAAGTGACCCAATGGAGGGTATTTTGGGTGTTGCCTAATAATTAGGTTTATGGAATCCTAGTTTGAGTCTAATACCTCTTCTAGGGAATTCTATATATACCTAATTATACAACCTAAAGAGAGAGGCAATTTCAAGAGAGAAATTTCCCAAGTCTGAAAGAGTTTCAGAATATACATCTCAGAGAGAGAGAGAGAAAAGGAGTTTTCTCAAGTATCTAGTCAAGAAGAAGGAGTTCTTCATCTCAACCTTCAAGAAGGTCCTAGCTGACTGAAAGGAGGGAGTTCAAGTCATTATTCGGTGTCTCAAGTAGAGGAGCTACACTTGGAGCTCTTATCTTCCGAATACTGATCGGAATTTAGTTCGTGGGAAAGCGATTAAGAGGTAATCTTCTTTCCAATCTAGTTCATTGGTATGTTCATGTATAGATCCTGGATTAGTGTTAAACATATGATGTTTGAGATTCCGCTACCAACACTAATAGACAATTAGGTGTATGAGATACACTAGGTGAAAACCCTTCAGTTCTCTCTTCAAATCGACCAGATCAAGGATATAACTTTACTCTCTTTCACCAGGAAACTTGCAACGAGAAACCTATCCCTCAACTAAGAGAATTCAAATAACTTCAAAAGTTATTAAATATAAGTACTATTTCGAATGGTTAAAGTTTAGACTAAGATGGTATTTATTCTTTAATGAATCTAAATATGAGTCTGACTCAGATTTATGTGTATCTCACTTAATTAACATGAGTTTATTGTACTTTTATCTCTTCAATAGAATCAAGTCTTAAAACAAGTGTTCTTCTCGAATTTAGTCTTTATTTCATAGTTGAAATGACACATTCCGGACGGGGACTTCTTAAAGATCTAGCTCCATTAGATAGATAACGGGGAACCTTACTTACCCCTAATAATATGTTAATTACATAATCATGTTTGTTACTCTTCAGTATTCACTTTCTAATATCGGATGACGGATCTCAATGTTTCGAATCTATGGCTTACAGAATGTCACCTCACCTCGTGGAGCAACTCTTACTTAGTGAGTGAAAGAAGCATTTTCCAATTATGAAGATATGCATTGGAAATTAATTCAAACTTCAGATTTTAGAATCTTAAAAAAAGCACCATTTTACTACTAATATAAAACTTCTATTTTGAAGAGATCTAATCGAGGATAGAACCAAATAAGTAAAACTAATCCAAAAGCATGAGTGAAGACTAAAGAAATAAGCACTTATTCTTTCAGTACAGATTTAAAGAATAAGTGTTTCTTTACACATTTCAAGATTGGGTTCTACCCCATATCTTACAAATTCAGTAAGAATTAACAATACCCCATATTTGAAAATAAGAAGATCTCAATAGACAATGAACTAAATTAGTACTAAATTATGAAGAAAAAGGAGTTCCTCTTTTGACAGATTAAGCAGAGTAGAAATCAAATCAAATAGCAATATAGAACAAAAAGAGTAAGAAAAATAGTAGAGAGAGAGAAAGAAGAGGGTTTTGTAAGTTGATTCACCTAATTCCGGCCGCCGCAAACCTCCTCCTCCTAGAGCTTTCCCGCCATTCTTTTCTACTCTCTCACTCTCTCTCTCTCCTGTGACTCTTTGGGGTGATGGTGGTCGTGTGCGCCAATGGAGAGCCTCAAATAGCAGACACACATTGACCAACGTGCCCTCTGACAAACTCACCACTAACGGAATCTGGGTGCGTGCCTGTCTTTAGTCACATGTGATGCACGTGACTGTTATCTTTGCACAAAAAACGTGGTCTATCTACCTAGCCGTTTTTTTAAAAGGACAATTAGGGTCTAAATGTTAGCTTATCAAATGAGATATAGGTTCTTTCAACAAAAAAAAAAAAAAAATGAGATATAGGTTAATAGGTATATATGTGTTCGAAGTCTGATAAGCTATTCGATATTCGATAACTGATAGTTATTCGACGAATATTATATATCAATATCTGAATTTGACTCTGATATTATCAACGGGCATTCGACAATATGCTATATCTGAAACATAATAAAATTATTACTAAATTTTTAACCGATTGATCTAAACAATAAATCTCCACCATTTATTGTCTATATTATTACAACAAGTCTACATGACCCGCTTTCTTGGACTCCCACTTGAACTGTCTGTGAGAGAAACAAGAATTTTTCTCTCCACGTGATTGAACATGTGAGAAGAGAGAGAAACCCTTGTTGTCTCACAGGTAGTTCAAGCGGGAGTCTCAGAAGGCGAGTTAGGTATACTTTTTTTATATTATTATTAATAAAATATCAATTTTTTTTATTTTTATATATTACTTATCGGATATTGGTGTATCCGTATTCGTATCCAATAAGAAAATATCCAATCAGGAATATCTGGATCCGTAACCGATATTCGAAATTTCAGATATTTTTTTTTAAAAATCGAATACGAATACAGTTCGGATGTCGAATATCAGTTGACAATCTTATTTTTCCGGAACTATTGAAGACTCCTCCACTCCGCTTTGGGGCTTCCAAGATGGAGTATTAGAAAATAAATATTTTAGTCAATTAAATCTGACTTACGAAAAGTTTGTTTTGAGTCAGATGTCAATTTTATTTGTCTTTTTTGCTCCATAATCTTCATTTTCTACTACCACTTCGGACCACTAGTACCACCACCACATCCGAACACTACCACCGCAACCATCACCACCACTTCTATCTCCCTCTCTTCTTTTTCTTCCCCTCTCATCTCTCTTTATTTTTTTCTCATTCTCTTTTTTTCCTCGCTCTATCGAGGAGAATCCTCGTTAGAACTTATCTAGTTTGGGATATGGTGACATCTAACTAGTGAATATTGATAAAATTCTAGCGAGATAACTTTAGTTCTAACATCTGTTAACATTTGGTAGATCAAGTGGTCGATAATGTTGACATAAACTCCAAAACCCTAGAGCCATGTTTGGCGCGCAGGAATGAAATGTGATTCATGGGAATCACATTCCCGTAACGTGATTTCTGGGAACCAAAATACTGTAGTTTGATGTTTGGTTTGACCAGGAATGAGAATTTGATTCCTGACATATTCCTAATTAGGTGTTTGGTTCGTATAGGAATATGAATGTAAATATTTGTAAAAGTTCACTTTTATCCTTACTTAAACTACATAAAATACACATCAACTTTTTTTTAGCATAAAACTAAGGTATATCCCGTGTCCTATGGCACGAAAAGGATGGGGTTAAGTGTCAAGTGTTTAGGGTAATGGGTTGGGCCCTTAATCTGCTTATCAATACAAAAGAAAAATTGACAACTTTCTATATTTATTATTCCTATATTGTGGATATCCTAATTTTTTGGTATTCTACTTATTGCTTAATTTTTTGTGTGTTTTTTTATTAGTTATATTGTTGAAGAAGTGAGAGATTTTAATTTCTTTTTTAATCCTTGGAATATATTTGTTTCCTATTTTCTTAAATTATTATTTTATTTCTAAGAAGGACACATTTATTTATTTCCAGTTATTTTATTTCTAAAAATGACTATATTTTAAATTTTGGGAAGGACTTCTAAGTAATATCTTTTATTAAGAAAAAAGATGTTTGTCCCAGTGAGCATTTTGTTATTTAGTAGGGTATATCACGTGCCCTAGGGCACGAACCATTGTACAAATCAAATTTCACGACATTTCATATTTATTATTGCTATATTGTGGATACCCTAATTTTTTGGTATTTTACTTATTGTTTATTTTCTTTTGTTTCATTTTTTTAAATTAGTTATTGTTTTATTGAGAGAGATTTCAATTTCTTTCTTTTTTTAACTCTTGCAATATATTTTTTTTTTCGTAAATTAATTATTTTATTTCTAAGAAAGACATAGTTGTTTTTTTAAATAGGTGTTGTTTCTACAAAGGACTATATTTTAAATTGGGAAGGGCTTCTAGATAATAATATCCTTTATTAAAAAAGGATGTATATCCCAATCAAGTTTTTCCCTTCTGTTTTATTATATAGACACACATCAACTTTGTAATATATTAAAATCCGTATTATTTTTTCAAATTGGTAGGTATGAAATAATAACACGATACATCAAAGGGTTAGAATTTAAAGATAATAAATAAATATCTTAATAAAAATTTATCTAAAATAAAATTTTGTTCGTAAACCTAAATAGAAATTTATCTAAAATTAAATTTTATTCATAAACATAAATAGTACTTATTAATACCAAATTTTACAAAAAAATAAAATTGGTAATTCAATATTTTGTTAAGGATATATTTATCAATAAATATTAATATATGTGATTCCGGAGGAATGTGAATCACAAACCCACCTCCCACTGGATTTGCTATTACCCCTTTCTGAGGGAATAACATTCCCGGGTTCACACCATTCCCGCAAGCCAAACAATGATTTGGAATGTGATTCCTGGGAATCACATTCCATTCACACGCTATTCCCGCGCGCCAAACATGGCCTAGAGGTTTCAAATCCGATTCCTATAGGAAGTAGATTTCATGGTTCATTGAACTTTGGTTATTAAGGTATAAATAATGTAACAAATTTGTCGGGGTTTAGGTCATGTTCAGTTGGCCTTTAGGCCTCTTTCATTATTGATTTAAGTTAGGCAGTTATCGTGCTTATCACATCTTCGTGATGTATCAATGTCTTGTAATGACTAATGTATATCGTAGTTAATTTCTCAAAAAAAATGGAACCCCCTTCTTTTTATTCTTTCTGTTATATGAAGCAAATGATTATACGGCCAAATTCTTAGCCACAGAGTAGGAAAAATTATCTTAAGGTTGTTTACGTACGAAATAACTACTCAATCAACCTCAAAACTTCGCAAACTTTTCTTTTCTTTCTTTTTTTTTTTTGCAAACTTTCGGAAAAAGAAAATTTCGCAAACTTTTCCTTAGTAAATGTAATATCAATATACCATATATCAATCTTATGAAACAAGTTTTGTGTATTACTATTTAAAAAGAATGAATTTGCAAACTTTCGGAAAAAGAAAATTTCGCAAACTTTTCCTTAGTAAATGTAATATCAATATACCATATATCAATCTTATGAAACAAGTTTTGTGTATTACTATTTAAAAAGAATGAATTGTGGGTGGCACTCATTGGGTGCCACTAAAGGCCCGGGACTACAAATTTTTTTTTTTGAGACAAAATAACATCTATTGATAAAGAATTAAGGCACAATTGGTGGTGTACTCAATTTGACTAAGACAAAGACATGTATCTCGACTACAAAATCAAACAAAAAGGTGAATGCCGTAGACATTGGTGGTGTACTCAATTACTCAATAATCCTTTCAACAAAAAGAAAAAGAAAATTTTTCACTCAATAATCAACTTAGGCAGTGAATGATTGGTCAATGCATTTAGAAGTAATCTATGTTTTCCCTTAAAGAAGACTCATTCATTGTCTATTACTTTCCATCCAAACAAACTAAACATCTTTGCGTGAGATGTAAGGCCAGGTTGAGTAGTATTTTTCAGTCAAATCAACACTTAACTAACAAAAGTATCGCAAATTTACAAAGTTAATCTTTTCAAAGACCAAAGAAATCAAAATCAAATATTGGAGGACGATTTTGCAGTTAATCTCGTGAGGGGCAAATGGCAATACTTAAGTTTGATGGGTTAAAGTGAGAGCCACAAGGTTATGCGCAACCTGATTGCAATTTTGACGGCAAAACGAGTAAGAAATGTGTAAACGTGATGCTCAAACACTTAATGCGTTGAGATCTCGAAGGAGACACCAAGGGACCGCCGAATCACCAATTTTGCCCTAGATGGGAGGGGTTCTCAACCCCAGAAATAGCGATTGGGGTCTTTTTTGGGGTCTCTACGGTTATAGTGTGGATTTGTGGTGGATCTCCTAAACCAATGGGATCCACCCCATTAAATTTTTGCTTTTTTTTGTTTTATATTATTTTTTAAGTTCTTTTTTTTTAACTTTCTTTTGTTTATCTTCTAAACTCTCTCTCTCTCTCTCTCTCTCTCTCTCTCTCTCTCTCTCTCTCTCTCTTTCGAGAGAGAAAACTATATCAAATTTAAATTTTAAGCTTAAAACTAATAATTTATAGTTGAAAAGTGAAATTAAAATTTCGCACACATACATTACACATGCTGAAGTTTGAATCGGGGATCCCTGATCATTTGGAGCCCGAATTAGAATTGAAAACATCAGGGGCTCAAGATTTCCCATGCTCCCAGAGCCCCACACCCCAGCCTCATCACATGGGGTTTGTTCTTGAAGTGTGGGTTCTTTCTAAGAAAATGGTTAGTTAATTTGAGGGTTAATTGCCCATAATCTTCAAACAACAATTCGTTAAGTGTGAGGGCCAAACAGCTAGTTCCTTAAATTATGGGGCAAATAAAGAAAGACAAAATGAGTAAAACAACCTTGGAAGTCAACTGTTCAAGCTCAATGACAATTTTTTTTTTTAAGTAGGAAATGTTTAATTGAGTGAATAAATAATAAATATCATTTCTTTTTTAAAAAATAAAATAATAAATATCATTTCTTTTTTAAAAAATAAAATAATAAATATCATTCCAATTTGGTGTTCTTCTTCTAAATCATTCTCATGAGGAATTTTTAAGATCACATGTTCTATATATATTTTTTATTTAGTAAGGGTTTACCTGCCTAATTAACTGCTTTCATATTAATGTTTTTGCTCATTCCCTTTAAATGTGGGATTTTCCTTACAAATATAAATATAAAAAGGAGATGCCAATTAAATGTGTGTGACAAGGGAAGATGTTATAAAATAACTAATTAGATTTTTTTTTTTTTTAATAATGTGGATTTAGATGGCAAGTAAACCTCAGTAACACCTGCGTTTAAAAGAAATCACGCATAAAACACAGTCTTGAAAGTAAATGAATACTTTGATTGTTTTTAAATCCTACATCGTATTAAGACTGCAACACCAAAATGAGAACTTTATATTGAATAAAATACCTAGGTTGTAACGGTGATTACCTTATAAACGGAAATATCATTATTAGGTCGCCATTTTTCTCCTATATAAATCAACTCAACATCTAGACTACTCGATTCTTCAGAATATCATTAGGGCGTACTATTTGAGAACTGCAAACAAACGTTGGTTGCAGCTCAAACATCTGAACAAAAGTTTATTCTGCTGCCGTTGCAGGCGATTCATATATTTCTGAAGCATACGCATAAACAGCAATATTAGAATTATGGGAAAAGAACAAACTTCTCAGGTAATTTTCATTTGTTAATTTTTTATATTACCCGTGAGATTAAATCTTCAGATTATGTTTTTCCATCTATTAATCCTGCTTAACTTGATCATAATCGATTTGCTACTGGTTATAAGATAAATCAGTAAATCTAGATTTATTCTTCGATCTGTTTTTTTTCTTCTGTTTTTCTTTTTGTTTCTAAGTTTGATATTTTAAAGAAGACCGCGATCTTACGAACTGTACGACAGGTCTACTTTCTACCTACTATTATAATTTGCAATCTATTAATCCTGCTTAACTTGATCATACTGGATTTGCTACTATTATGAGATAAATCGGTAAATCTGGACTTCTTTTCCTTTATGAGAATTTGTTTTTTCACATTTGATATCTCTAAGCAAGAAGTATTAGGCTCCATGGTTCAAGATGTTCCCTTGACCACGATCTTATGGACTATACTACCAGTTCACTTTCCACCTACTATAGTGAGGATGCAAGGTGTTTCAACTCCCAATTTCCTCGGACCGCTAGCTTTACTCAAGGCCGAGGCTCTGAGACATTCAAAAAATTTCTGGAAAATAAAAATTTTCTTCAATTATATTTGCTGTGAGGGTCATCTTCATTTTGAATCCAAAAGTTGACTTTTTTTATTTTTGCCACCTAATTTTCGTCTCCTCGTGTCATTCTTTCTCTCCTGATCTCTCTCTCTTTCTCATTATGTATCTCACTGTTCCGACGTCGTAAAGTTTTCCCTTCGCCAGAATCTCTATTGTCTCAGACGAAGGAGACTTCGAGAAAGATTTCGTGGTCGGTCGACCACGAAAGTTTGAAGCCCTCCTCGAGGCCCTTTCGCCCCAGACGGAGAGGGTTCCAGCAAGGGGAATAACTTTCCTTCACCGAAACAGTTATATATATATAGAGAGAGATATAAAAAATGAATAGGAGAGAGAGAGAGAGAGAATGAGCAAGAGAGAGATAAAGAGAGAAGGGGAAAGGATGGAAGACAGAAGGAGAGAAAAATAGAGATGGGGATTTGAGAGAAGAAGAAACAACGTGAAAAAAAGTGTGATCGGTGGTTGAAAATAGTGGCGGTGGTCGGAAATTGTTGTGGTGGAAGAGAGGTAAAGATGAAGACTAAGAGACAAAAGACAATGAAATAAATTTTTGAGCTAAAAATAAAATGGTCCCTAACTCACTAATTAGCGAAGTCTATGCCCCAAACACGTTTTAGGAGCCCCCAAAAGCGCCTTATTCTTTTAGGCCAAATTACCTCTCGTAACAGGGGTCGATTATAATGGTTATATAGATTAGGGGTGAAAGCCGGTTGGATAATCGACTTTTTGAGCCTATCCATAGTCCGATCCAAACGGTTCAGTTATTGTAACTCTCAATCCAAACCAATCCTTCCATGGCAAACTATGCATGAACAACTTGATTCAGTTAGATACCCAAATCAAAGGTTAAAATTTTGTCAAGAACAAAATTTCGAATTTAAAACCTGCTACAATTATACTTAGAATAATAGAATGTGTTAAAAGTTAGTATCATCTCACAAATTACGTGATTAATTCGACATAGTTTATCAACATTCGAATAAGATAAAGAAAAAAAACGATAACCACTTAAATCTCCACCATCCATCATGCCCAATTATATACTCTTACATACAGGGGGTCATATTTGAATTTACGAAAGAAAGGGGGCCATAAAGGAAGCTGGTCACAAAGTAGGGGGTCATATAGGAATTAACTCTTGATTTTTTTGGTTATCCATCAAACAAATTCATAGACCGAATCAAATCCGTCGGTTTACACTTTTAAGTATCCGAACTAATCCGGATAACCATCGGATCGGTCTCCGTTTGGATCGGATTAGTTTGATCGGTTCCGATAATCATTAGGAACCTGTTGGACTTTGTCTCTCTGATTAGGTCACAAACTTAAAATAGAACCAATAGCAAAGCTGGCTTCAGCCTTCAGGGAATTGGTTCCAGTTTCCTCCAATCAGCCTTAATTTCCCGCGGGAAAGCATAATTGTCTGGTTTCATTATAAGAAGAAACAGATTGCCTGTTTCTTTCTTCTCTCTCTTTCACGTCCACTTCCCAGTCAGTTTCATGTCTTCAGTCGACTCATCTTTAATTTCTTTTCTGTTCTTCTATGGGTCTCTGCAAAACCCAGATTTCAATTGTTCCTCTGAACTGTTAATTTTTGTTTTTGATCCCCAAAAGACCAGGTTCGGTTTTAGGGTTTCTTATTTGGGTATCTCATTTCCATGCAGCAATCAGTGAATCCCAGGTTTGATTAGTTGGGTTCTGTTTGTCTCAAGATTTTTTGATTTGGGTTGTTGTTTGTTGTTAAAGATGATTTATTTATATGCATACATTTCCTAATATACATGATGCCGTTTTTAGTTACTTTATTTAAACCCTAATCCTGATATGAACTATATAAACAACTAGGTGTGCTGTTGAAATTGAGTGTTCTCTGTTTTATAATTAGATGTTTATGTATCTATTCTCTTGAACAATGTGGGTCATTTTTATCTGAAATTGTTGGTTAGAAAGAATTGAGAAGTGTTTTTAACAGGCATCCAACTTATAAGGGAATAGAATTTCTAGCTATTTCGCAATTTTGCTGCGAAAAAGCTTTGTGTTGGTAATTTTATGAAGAATTGAGGAAGACCCATTGTTCTAGTTCTATCGTATTACGAAAATGCAGTAAACAAACTAATAAGACTAGTTGTTTTAGTTCCTTTGAAATGGTAGAATCCAGATATATTTGTACTTTTAGTAAATTGGATGAACTTATCGTTTACGTTTTTAAGTGTAGTTGATGATAGTTTCAATTGTCACGCACGAGTTTGGGTCTTTTTATTATATTGAGTTTGCTGGGTATGAACTTCAAGGTCAATACTGCTGACAGAAGCTTCGTATATGCATGTAAGGTATAATAGCTTGCAACACAGAATGAATATTCACGAAAAGAGTTTCATGATGCGTGATAAGCTCATCTCTGAGTTACTTCTCTGGATCTCATTTTTCAAAACCTTCCGTATGTGTTATAGTTCATGATTTAGTGAAGCTTTTGCACCTTAGGTTCTTAACCTCTTCTAGTTTCATAGCTTTTATGTGTCTCTAATCGATTCTTTTCAGGTGGTGATTTTTGGGTCCTTCACGGAAGACGAACTAAGATCATTCCAAAAACAATTAGCAGAGAAGAATGACTCCCTGAATTTGAATAAGCAAGAGTTCGTTTTTGGTTCTTTAAAGTTTACGAGTGCGGCAACTTCGGGTGGTTCCACAATTTACCCCAAAAAAACTGGTCCTTTGAAGGTCTATGGGAGTGCTCAACCATCAAAGTCGGTTCCACAGAAGAGTGTACCAAAGAATTTTGTGAAAAGTAATGGCGATTTGGCCATACTGCCAGGGAGTACTAAAGAGGACACAACTACTGAAAATTCCTTGCACCATCCTCCCCTTAGGAATGGGGTAACAGAACCTACAACAACTAATGTAGATTCCAATTCGATATCCGTATCTCAAAATAAAAAGATTCCTGCGATGAAATCAACCTTTTTGGAGCCACATGGTCTTCGTAGGGAAATGTCTGAAAGAGATAATGTTCATAATAGAAGCTACTCCATTAAGAATGGTATTGTGGCCCCCAAGAACGGTATCACGGAGGCAGGTCTGCTAGGCCCACGCCCAATTGTCAGAAATCTACTCCCACGGGGTTTAATCAACACAGGAAATCTATGCTTCCTCATTGCAACATTGCAGGCACTTCTGTCCTGTTCTCCGTTTGTTCACCTTTTGCAGGAAATAAGAACTCATAATTTTCCCAAGGTTTTCTCTATCTCCTTCTCATATGCATTGTCAGTAACTTATCTTATGATTCAGTCTGGTTTTCGTGATTTTACATTTATGTGCACTTCCATTTTTGTTCGAATAAGTACCTTCATAAAATTTCAATGTTCTATTATTTCTCTTACTTTTCAGTAAGAATCTCCAAATTTTCACACTATTTATCTATGATATTCTCACTATGAAACTCTGATGTTTCTTAGAATTGGTATCCAACATTATCGGCGTTTCTTGAGCTGATTTTCAACTTTGAGAAGTCAATCGATGCCAGCTTGGTGAAGAATGAAGTAGCGATAATTAGGATTGGGAGTCCTTTCAATCCTGTCATGTTTGCACCTGTTCTGCTTAAATTTACTCCGGACATACCAAGTGGTATATCGAGCAGACCAAGGTTTTTATTTAATCCATTATTCTCCTTTTCTCTTTTAGCTCATTTTAAAATCTTTGTTGCAAAGTGAATTATTTAAAACTTAGAAATGAAGTTGTGACTTGCTTAAGTATTTTGTAAGTCAAAAGCAAATAAGTCAGTGTGTTAGTGTAACTTAAAATCATTTACTGGATTCAAAAAAACCGTTTCTTCATTTTGGAATATTTTTTTCATCTTTGCTGAGAGATTTTCTGAAGATTACTGCTGCTAGTACACCACTATCTTGGTTTACATACAAGAAGAAAGGGAATAAGTAGCATCCAATATTATCTTCTTTTTCAGGCAAGAAGACGCCCAAGAGTTCCTAAGTTTTGTAATGAATCAAATTCATGATGAGCTACTTCATCTTGAAGGTTATGTAAGTAGATCTGGACAAACATCTGCTTTGCTGTCTACAGCAAAAGATGATGGTCGGGAAGCTGTGGGGACGAAACATAATTCAGCAGTAACTAGAGTACAATGCTTTATTCCGTCAAAATTAAGTCCAATTGTTGGCGGTATGCTGAACAGTTTCGTGCAAATAAGAGGTAGGCAAATCTTGTAAATTACATTTCTGTCCATCTTAGAGTTTCTATGTTTGTTTACTCGACTGGAATTTTTATTTATATATGAACCTTGTGGGACGCCAATATGCGTTTTTACTTCTCTGAATAACAAGCTTGTTAGTATGTTTCTCTTTAATGAGAATTCAAGAATGAATCATGTAGTTGGATTATTCACTGATGTGAATGATCCATGTAAAAAGGAGAAGAAAAGCTAAGGCATAATATTGATCTTTAGGTACAGAATTATCGAAAATATCATCTAGATAACATGTATATTCTTGATCTGAGAATGTTAGTCCATACTACCAAGTTTCCCAAGGTTGTTAACACCACGTGAATACACTGTTTATACTGTTAATGCTCTCGTTTTACGAAGTACTTTCTTATTGCTCTACTTTAACTTTCAAGAATTGATTGTCACCTGGTTTGTCCTGGACATTTGTTGGTAAAATAATATAACAAATCATCCCTCAGTGCTTTCCTTTCTCGTAATTTCAGGTAATAAACCATCTATCGTAGTTGAGCCCTTTCTAGTGCTACACCTGAATGTTTTCCCCGAAGCGGTGAGTACAATTCAAGATGCACTCTACCTATTTTCTGCCCCAGAAAAAATTGAAGGATATCGTACATCAGATGGGGGGAAGGTACAATTTGACTAGCTCTGTATCCACATGAGATCTTATAGATAGGAAATTTTTCTTGTTTCTTTTGTTTTAAGTAACAAAATCTTCTCATTCTGCATTATGTGATGCTATTGCAATAGATAGGGTTGGTTAGTAAGGCTTCTGTTGGAAGTTCGAATATTTCATTTGATTGTTCGATACAGAATCAGATTTCTTTTCTACGTCTGGATTTAGAGAAAGTTCCATTTCTGTGCTTGGTTGTCTAAGAATGTGTTCATTTTCAGGATAAGTTTGTAACTGCGACCAAGTCCGTAAAGATACAATCACCTCCGAAGATACTGATATTCCATCTTATGCGCTTCACCTATGGAAGCGAAGGAAGTGCTAAACTGCATAAACCTGTCCATTTTCCTGTTGAACTACTTTTGGGCCGGGAATTGTTCGTCTCCTGTTCACCTCTGGTATTTTTTACTGCATTCTCATTTGTCCTCTAATCATCTAGTAGTTTCCATCCATGTCACTTAAACTATCACATTCACATAAATGCGAATTTGAACAAGTAAAGAAATAATGAAATACGAACCATACTACTCAAGGTTCTTGGAAAGTTGTAGACTGACCAAAGGTAAATGACCTACTTTGCTCTTCAACGTCGAAGTCTTATATATTTTGTCCTACCAAGCTTATTATAAATGGAGTTATTAAGATATTCTTTTTTTAGACAAAGAGGTTCAATCAGAAGTTCTAGCTCAACTCCAACTAGGAAACTCTTAAAATTTGAGCTAAAAATTTGATATAGATTTCTTCTTTATATTAGTCATTCCTTGTGTGTGTACAGAAACATAGATACGAACTTGTTGCAACGATAACCCACCATGGGATGGATCCTTCGAGCGGTCATTATACTGCAGACACCCGGTACTCAAAAGGGCAATGGATCCGATGCGATGATGCAGTTGTTAGTCCGGTGAGCTTAAACATGGTGTTGCATGGCCAGGCATATCTTCTCTTCTACAAGCATATCTAGAATGGTGCAGCCAGGAAGAGGTCTGTCTTAAAATTTACTCTGTAAAATTCTTACTAGGCAGTCTGACCTGGTGTTGATCCCCTGTCTAATATGTAATGTTCTTATTTGAGGGGTTTATAATGTGATGGCTATATCTTTTATTCCTCCTTCTTTCTTGTTGATATGTGATATACTGAAGTAAACTATGTTTGCTAATAGTAAATTCATATATTTTCTTCTCATGAAACTCTTGAAGCTAATCCTTGGCATTTAGAAATTTTTGCTTTCCAATCCTATGAGGTTGAAATCAACATGGTCGATCCGTTATGCTTTTTTTAGTCTGACCTGTTTTTATCATCTTTCAAGTGACCAACATAAATATTGAAGTTGGATGATTTATGCACTTGCTCGTGATCATGGGTTAAATAGATCGATTCTTTATGAATCGGGGATGATTTATGCACTTGCTCGTGATCATAGTTTAAATATATCGATTCTTTATGAATCGGGGAAAAATGTATGTTATGACAATATCTTCGGATGGGAACGGATATGCTAATTACTATTATAATAGAAGAAAATATCACTATTATTGAGTTCTTTTTTATCAACAAAAGAAGTAATCTCTAGAGATGATTGTAACGGCAAAGAATGAAAAGAGAATAATAAAAGTTTTAACTTCAAAATTGTTGTGAGCAATCCCACATTGGTGGTGAGACAGAGTGTGGTGTTCACCATAAGAGGTAAACATCCTTCTCTAGTGAGGCCTTTTAAAACTGTGAGATCCACAAGTGTCAAAGCAGACAATATTACTAGGAGCTCAGAAGGTTTGGTCCATATTATCCTATAACAAAAAATGATAATTATTTGAAAAATAGTTGTTGTAGCAAAATAACTGCGGTAATAGTCATATGATAATCTAGATGATTTTCTACAACTGAACAAATCGTAGTGCCCGAAAAACACGGATTAGCACACCGTCTTGAGTAAGAAAATGAACAAAATTATAATCACATATGTTAGAATCTATCAATACATGTTGCAGTGTGAATTGACATTTATCATTTTGTTTTTAAAATCGGCTGAAATACATTTACGGAAAGTCGGAAGCATGAAAGAACTACATATGATGGGGTCAACATCTCACTTTTCAGTTGATTTGGACAAGAAATCCATCGACCATTTTTGTGTATAAGATGGTGCTGCCCGCTTCCACCGCGTCCGAGGACACTTCTTAACGTGCTTGCGTAAGGTGGTATGGAGCGGTGCGAGGACATTCAGACACCTCCTCCTTCCCTCACTGGACACCTCATTTACTCTCGTAAAGCTCTCCCTAATTTTGGCGGGGTTCAGTTTTCTTCAACACAATGTTCTTATCCTGCGCGCCTTCCTGCTTAACGTACGCATACTCTCTCTCTATACTTCCATTAAGATTTCGGATGAAAATCAGAGCAGAGCTGTGTTCGCTGATTCTCTCTCTCTGAAAATCTCTTTTTCTTTTGACATTTGTAGATTTTCAGTACTGTTAGTAGCTAGAAGGAACTTTAGAATGAAAATGAAATCGACGATGAAAACCGAACGTCGTCTAATTTCATCATCGGCGTCGCCTTCATCAACTTCTTTTCCCGACAAGCGATCAACTGAAAACAGTAAGGTACTTCATTGTTTTAAGCATCACATATTATCAAATGCTTGAGATCCTCTCGCTTTCTATCTCATCAATATTAAAATAGTATTTGATATGATGTTTTTTTTTTCTCTTCTTAATATGTAGGAAGACGATGTTCTCAAAAGTGATGCCCTGGAAAATCAAAGTAGCAAAGGAAATGCATTGATGAAACTCGAAGGAATGACGTTTCATCAACTTAGAACCCTATCAAAGTAACTAACTAGGTTACCTAAATGATCGATTTTCTGATTCTAATTTTATGATAATTCAGGAGTTCACTATTTTGTTGACGAATTTTGTGCATTCACAGCAAATTTCATGCTTTATTTTGGTTCTTATCAGAAATTGTAGTATTAGGAAATCATGGAGTTCCAAGGGGGAAAAAGATTAGGTCTAGTAAATTTTGTAGAGAGAGAGAGAGAGATACTTGTTTTTTTTGTGTTATTTTTCTCATTGTTTGAATCTGACTAGTCTGAATCATCTGAATCTGAGTTTTCTAACTCTAATGAACCAAAAATAAGCCATTCATATGTCACGATTAGGACAAAAGATAACATTCCAAAATCTTACTCGAGTCAGATTTCACACCTCTAGTTAGTCGAAAGAATGTTAATTTGTTTAATGTTCTGAAACTTTTCAGGAATTGTGGAATCCCTGCAAGAGGTTCTAAGAATGATCTTCTGTTGGCTTTGAAGTGTTTCCTCGGTAGCGAGAAAAAAGGTATCAGTTACTTTTTGTTGATGACTTGATGATAGTATTCGTTCTTTTTATATTAAAATGGTTTTTCTTTCTTTGTTGTATACTCATTTACAATTATCTGAAAACTTTTGATTTTGTCGGTAACTTAGAATTTGCATCCTCAGAGATGCCACCAAAAGAAGGCAGTTCTAGTAGCCCGAATCTTGTTTCTGAAGGTCCATCGAAACAAAGAAAGCGAGTGAGAAAACAATCCACAGCTAAGGCTGATGGCGGCAGCCGACTCACTGCTGAAGGCAGTTCGGGAACTGTCTCAATGGATCAAGTCACAGTGAATGGTGCTCCAGGTTAAGTCTTCTTTTCTTTCATTTTATCTTGGTGTCTGTTTGAACATTTGCGTGCTTCTAGTTTAAGTCTTCTATTTATGAGTTCATTCAGTTGACTTGTAAATGCTTTAGTTTAAGAGGCCCGGAGGAGTTGATGAAACAATAATAACTTTGCTCTGGTCAATTTCACGAATCTGACTTTGCATAGAGGGTAATCATGATTTCGGAACTGGATGGCACTCCGTATCTTGTGTTACAAACTTTTGAAACATTTAATGCTTTTCAATACTCGAACTGGAATATCTAGTTTTCAGCTCATTCATTTGATCCCCTAACTGATTTAACTTTATTAATTTTGTTCTACAGTGGTTAGTAATACAGCTTTAAAGCCCTCACCAGCTCAAAGAGAAGAAAAATCAAGAATCTGGAAAGAGAGTCGATCCACTGGTGGAGTTGGGTTATCTGGGAATCATAGTGAGCCTTGGACAGTGTTTGCCCACAAAAGACCACAACAAGGGTGGATTCCGTATAATCCTAGAACAATGAGGCCTCCGACACTTTCTGATGATACAAAATCATTGAAGTTAATCTCTTGGAATGTTAATGGTTTAAGAGCTTTACTAAAGTTAGAAGGCTTCTCTGCCCTCGAACTAGCAAAAAGAGAAAACTTTGACGTGCTGTGTTTGCAAGAAACCAAACTTCAGGCAAGTATATGTGTGCGTGTGTATTTACATTTTAGTATTTCCTCCTACTGATAGAATGAACCAATGAATGCCATCATCAAATTGTAATGGATGTCATTTTTTTTGTTACGGATTATTATCCTCCTAATATTATGGTGAAACTTTCGTTTGTGGCAAAAGGAGTGAACCTGAATACTCTTATTAATTGATGGAGCAAGTCCCATTTTTCTTGATGGTGTTAGGTAGTCTTGATTTATTGGTTTGGTTCAAGTTTTCTTTCCACGAATACACTTATTTTCTTTTGGTCACATTCGATATCATTTAGCCATTTGAATTCATGATAGTAAAGAATAAGAATGCAAACTCCTTACGCTAACTTGATTGGATTGAACTGTTTGATTTGAGGAATTTCGTGAATTCTGACTGATCTAAACAAAGGATACATCTCTAATCTATTAGGCAGATTGCAGTTCATGAATCTGGAGACTTTTAACATGTATATTGTCTCATGGTACTTAGATATACTAGGTGTGCTGCATATGATGGTCAAAATTGTCCACTGTGAGTTAATTTCTCTAGTAAGCTCTTCCAGCAATAGTTGCCATTCAGTTAACGCCTAATATTGTTTTGGCAACAGGAGAAGAATGTTGAGGAAATCAAGAGGTGCCTCATAGAAGGCTATGATAATAGCTTCTGGACTTGTAGCAATTCGAAGCTTGGTTATTCTGGTACTGCTATTATATCACGGGTATGTGTAATAATAAGGGAGATCATTCATGGCCTAACATTCAGTCCGTTCAACTTTATTTTAAAAATGTCATGCTCCTTCATTTTTCAAATTTCCGTCTCGCTTCACTTTTATTTTCAAGATCTCTACTTATGAGAACTAAGTATTAAGTTATCAACTAAGACCCGTGGTTTGGTAATAGACTGAGAAAACACTCGAAGGGTCATTTGGTCAGCGATGCCGAGTAGTGGAGTGGAAAACTGTGTTCAAAACAATAATGAATCATTGCTCAAATGATGAATCTTGATTAAATGATGAATCTTGGTTAATTTGCCTCAGTAAAGTTGTAACTGAATCAGCCTGCAAAACCCAGTGAACACTGTTTTGGTGAGACGACAACGACATGTAGCTTGACCTGATTAGCAATTACTTCAGTATATGTTTACATACACTTGCTTCAAAATCATTGTTTGTGACGACATAGTCAGGTTTCCAAATCCGAGATTTGAAGTCATGTATAAAATGATTCTCTGAGTCGAAGGATTAAACAATTTATGGTTGTGATTTTGTTTTCGTTTTGTGTTTCTCGTTACACGTTTAATTTCTGGTTTGAAACCTTCTTCCCAACAAAAAAATCTGGTGAAGGTCTATTTCTCTCTGACAGATAAAGCCACTCTCAGTCAGATATGGACTAGGCATAGAAGATCATGATAGTGAAGGACGGCTTGTTACAGTGGAGTTCGACACATTTTATCTACTAAGTGGATATGTTCCTAATTCTGGTGATGGTTTGAGAAGACTGGTAAATCATCTTATCTACATTCATCTTAAGTATATTTGTGTTTAATGACTGATGATGAGTTATCTTTTGGGTTAGACATACAGGATTACACAATGGGATCCATCTCTTAGCAATTACATGAAGGTTTGTTCAACTTTTTTAGTCTTATACGCGGGAAACCAAAAAGAACGATATAAAACATAGAAACCATTTGAGTAAGTGTCAGCATATCCGCTTGAACATGCATAATGAAAAGGCTCAAAATATTGGTATCAGAACCTCTAATTATTGACATGATTTATAATGTTAACCAGATTCAGTAAAATCCTGATGTGACTTGGCATCCCAATGTTTAAGGTCATGTTTTGAAAATCGTGAATGAATGATACATTCATCCCCTAACTTGTTAATCTGATTCTTTTCAGTGGATGTCCTACAGCAGTATTGATTTAAAAAAATATGATGGGTTGCATTTGATCGCAAAGTTGCACGAACTCCATTGAACTGTATTTCTTGTGGAGTGGAGGGTAGTTTATAAAATTCAATATTCTTTAGTCTTTGGAAGCCAATCAAGTGGAATTAAATTTGTAATGAAAAGCTTCTTGGCCTTACTTCCATGGAATTTGAGCACAGCCTAGAAAATGTCTCTGCAAGCACATTTATCCAATTGCAGTCATTTTCCCCCTTAAAATATGATTAATATAGTGAAATTCCTGAGGTTCTTCCAACTTCTTATCTTACCACATATCGATCATAATTACCTAATATTTGTGCTCCATCTTTTGTAGGAGTTGGAAAAGTCAAAGCCGGTTATTCTTACTGGGGATCTTAATTGTGCACATGAGGAAATTGACATTTACAACCCAGCTGTAAGTAATCCATTATTACCCATTTTCCGGAAAGCTACAGATTGTACAATGTTAATTTTGCTCAATAGGAGTAATCATCAGATTCGTAGCCTCTTCGTACTGATCAACTGCAATAGTAAAGATCAAAGATAAATACGTAAACTAGGATATTTGTTTGTCACTATGACATTCCTAACCAAACCACTAATTCACAGGGAAATCGGAGAAGTGCTGGGTTTACTGATGAAGAGAGACAGTCATTTGAGACAAACTTCTTATCCAAGGGCTTTGTTGATACGTTCCGAAAGCAACATCCTGGCGTTGTTGGTTATACCTTCTGGGGCTATAGACACGGCGGACGTGTCGTCAATAAAGGTATATTGCAATCCATATTCATCAACTGCACTCGATTCCCAAATAACGATTATCTTTATATATATATATATATATATATATATATATATACATATATGTATATGTTTAATTGGTTATCTTGCGTATTATGTACATCAATACACCCCATGTTCTATGAATAGCTAAATGTTATTTCCAGTTTATACCTTTGAACATAATGCAGGATTATTCAAAACCCACATTTAACAATTAAAAAAAATCAGGATGTAGGAAAAATTTGCTGAAGATTAATTAGAAAAAACATTAGGGGTATGAATACGACAGAAGTAAAAATCCTAATGCTTGCATGAGCTGTAAAGCTTTCTGACAATATCTGTTGGTTCCTCGATTACACATTTTGGTAGTTAACATGAATCGTGGTAGCCAGAGTTATATGGTATTTCATTAAAATAATCTAGTAGAACTTCCTAAGGTAACTTGTCCCTCTTTTACTCTACTAGGATATGTGAAAACTGTAAGAAACAGGCACAATTAAAGAATACTGTGATGTTGCTGCTAGTAGTTGTTAAGCTAAAAATGATGATGACGTTGAGCCATGAAGGTCGAAAATCGCTAGACTTTTTAAGTTTTCCTACAATAAAATTATCTTAATTTCACCATCCTTTAGGTGGTGATAGCACTAGGAAAAGTGTATCCCTAACCCTAAGTGATACTTCCTTGTAATATATAATGATTGCCAATGCCTTGTTTCGCAGGATGGCGTCTAGACTATTTTTTGGTGTCAGGATCCATAGCTGAGAAGGTTCATGACTCTTACATTCTCCCTGATGTTCTTGGTAGCGATCATTGTCCGATTGGACTCATTCTCAAGATCTAGCTTCTATTTCTCCAGTTTAGGTAGACACTCGCCTCTTAACTTTCGATATTTGGGTTTTAGTTATCAACTCAAATGATATGGCTACTCTTTCGCGTCAATGCTTCTTGACCAACAAGAATACTCTTAGGAGGTCTCGCCAGTCATCCAAAATGAAGTTACTGGAATTAGGATATAATACAAAACTGGTTTCAGTTCTCAGTCTTGAAGTATTTTGTTGTTCAAATTGGAAAAGTTGGTTCGAATAAAAGTAACTACGATATGGATGATGACACCAAGTTTCATGCTAGTCAGAAACCAATCTATCTAACCTACACTAGTTATATGTCATTTTGGTATAAGTTGATACACTTATAAATGTAAAAGTTTGGTTCTATTATGCAGGTAGAAGAAGAAAAAACAACTCAGCCTCCACCAACTTTTTCAGTTTTACCAACTGCTTGTTGCCTATAGAAGCAGAAGCTCTCGCTAGGCATGGAATTGATAAATGACCTGAATATCGAACCTAAACAGAAAGATCAGTTAAAGGTGGTTTACATCAAGGAAGTCGACTACTTAGGGTTGTGGTTGGCGCATTAGGACTCTTATCTAGAACATCAAGCATAATGCTCTAGCTTTACCATTTTGTTATATAGACATATCCTTAAGTTAATTTATTATATATAGCCAATTTGGTCGTCTCATGTGTATTTTTTGAACATTTTCCTTGGAAAACGCTCCTATGCCAAATCACTATCCCGGTTGAATCTCAAAAGTTATTTACCTTTCTCTGTAAATCTTGTCCAGCCACATATCTCAGCTGGGATTCGGCCAGCGATAGTGGCTGGCCATAATATGTAGGTTTTTTTCTTCTCTCATTCTTTTGATATTTTCTGGAATCTGGAGGTGTTTTTCTCCATTTGGGGCTGGGGGTGCTTTCAGACTTCCTCTTCCCGAACCCAATCATTTGCTGGCTCAGCCCAACCGTCCATTTTATCGTCATCATCATCCATCTTTTCAGGCTTGAAGCTCTCTCTCTCTCTCTCTATCTAACTGTGTCATTTAGTGGACATCACCAATGGCGAGTCTCATAACAACAACAACAACCATTAATTCTTCATTCCCTTCTTCATCATCATCACTTCCCCATCGTCTTCTTCGCAGCAACAGCAACAACAACAGCCTCTCGTTTCAACTATTATCTTCCTCGACATCATCACTATCTTCTTCTTCTTCATCATCAAATTGGTCTACCCAAATCACCACCATTCAGATTAAGTACAATAAGAAGAAGAACAGGAGAGGGTTTTCTGTGGTGACACGAGCTGCACCCACCACAACCAACCTTATTTTCGCATTTGTATTCCCACTTACCCTTATCCTTGTTACCGTTTTCACTTCCATTAGAATTGCAGACAAGCTTGACCAGGACTATCTCGAAGAGGTAGGTATTCATCAACCACTTTTTATTTTTTGTCTCTTATATGGGTTTTGAACTTGAGTGTTCCTTTTGTGAAAATTGGGTCTAATAGTGTTCATCCTGATAGGTTTATTGGTTGATTACTAGTATGTGTTCGATGAAATTCCTCAATGACGTAAAAATTACCCTATCTAACTTATAGTTTAGGTGTAGAAGTGAGTATTTTGGTGGGTATTTAGTGGACTGAATTATACTGCATTTAGATTTAAATCTACAACTTTTTGATATTTGATTCATATACTGACACAATTTTGAGTTGATTGTTTGGTGTTCTGATGTTTGTTCTAGGGGCATTGATATGATTCCAGTTTCTTTATTATAGTTTTCCACTTGAAATAAATCGTTTGGTTTATGATGATGTTGTAGGTTTAAGTTGTAGATTTGATGATCCATCCACCCTTGATACAAAAGCAGATACCCCGGCCCGCAGTTTGTGCGCGCTTAAATTCGAAAAATTTTGAGAGCTTTCTTATGAAAATTTGACAGTACAAGTTTATGACGGAAAAATACATGACAAGAGGCTACCTATTATGAAATGATAGTCGTTGATGGAAAAATCTTATTAAGAAAAGACTTGGAATTTGTTCAAGCCTCGTGTGTCTCGTCTTTCCCTCCCAAGTACCTCATAAGAAATAGTTAGATGGTTTGTTCTATTTTCAAAACTGATGACTACTCGTTCCAAGTTATATGCTGATTCAATTCTTTGTTTCGTACTTTAGAAATTTCATGAACTGTTGAAGCTATTTTGTTTCCCATATTACAAATGTCTTTGTGAATTAACGTATATTGTTTTATGGTCAGCTTGCTATTAATGAAGCGATAATGAAAGAGAATGGAAACGAAGACACTCCTACAACTATAGAGGAAAAAACTGCAGTTCCAAGAACTAGAAACCGGCCAAAACGTGAAGCCTAGATACGAAACGAAATGCAATTGTGCTCTTTCAATTCACAACCCAATGCCTCAAATGTATCAGAGGTACAATCTTCTGCTCGTCTTTTTGACTGGTTCTGGTTTTTAGTGTAGTATATTTGTTACAGGAATTTGTATCTGTTTATCCGACATGTAATGTATGAGTATTAGAGAAACAAAAGATTGCAGAATGTACACATAATAGTTACTGAAACTATTCTCTTTGTGGAAATGAGTTATGTAAAGTGGTTTTCAGTAGTCAGTACCAGCTAGATTGTCCTTAGTATTGGCGCCTACCAGATCCAGTCTCCGAGTTCCACATCGATAAGGTTTTCCTTGGCACTGGAATGCCCTAAACCACCTAAAGCTTTCCAAAAAGCCTGATCAATATGTAAGACAAGATGGCTCGTGTAACGCAGGCCCTAAGGGTTCTCTTATGTAATGTGGGCTGACTCCCTTGCAGTTCCCTTTCACACCAATGAGGGTCTGAAAAAGTTCAAAGTATGGGTTCGTATACGACCTTGAATTTTTTTAACGGCCGAATTAGACCTTGAAACAAACGGGTCTAAAGCCCAAAAAACTGCTGACCTAAAAACCAACGAAATAAATGGACTAAATAACCAATCTAACTATATTATTTATACATTTAATAACCCAAGTTCAATAAACCATAGATTTCACCTCCTCTTGGAATCGAACTTGGCACCTCGAGGGTTTTAGAGTTTATGTCGACACTTTCAACCACTTGGGCAACCAAGTGTTGACGATTCGAACCTAAATTAGGAGTTGTTTGTTTCGGTTAACCGTGTGAACTAGAGTAAGTGAATTTAACTCAACTAACCAGAAAAGTTGTTTCCGTTTACCTTGTGAGCTTAACTTAAAAACATTCTTATTGTTTAAGCCGACTAAGATAAGTTGAAATTTTTTCTTAACACTCTGATTGCTTGACCGTGTGAACTAAGTCTCCATGAGTTAAGTAATCTAGTACTTAAACAAGTAAGATTTTAACAAGGAAAAAAAACTGAAGTGATATAAGCAGATGTGAACAGAAATAGTCCTGCTGAACACAGGGCATACAATTGGTTTATCTATGACCATGAGAAGCTTGATCCTTGGTCCAGAGCATTATGGAGCTTAAATTCACTGACCCTAGTCCATGTGGTTGATGTAGAGCTCGAACCCTAGTCCATGTGGTCGATGTAGTCGGCCGGAATCCTAGCTCCTTTGTGATTTTTGAATTTTCATAGACAAATCCCTCCCAACCACCAATTCAGTTCACAATCTAAACCCACATATTATCATGTTTCCATTTCATTCTGCTAAGAATATTATGATATTAACCACAAGACTCTTTTAACCACTCACTCATGTCCCCCAATGCCGTCCATATATTTCTATAGGCCACTCAATTCAAATTTCAACCATTGGAGTTCGCAAAAGTTTCTCCAATACAAAATTCTGAATCAAATTCAGCCTCATAATGCCTTTTTTATATCACTATTCAAACAAAAAAAAAGTGAAATTCCCTTTCAAACAATTGACAAAAACAAAAGTAAATAAGTCAAAGAAAGTGAGTGGATCATACATTAGATTAAAATTGAGTTTCAGATACCATAATGAGTCAACTTCATAACCACCACTATGAGTAGATAAACCTAGTTGTATTTAATAATAGTTATTCCTTATCCGATCATTGTATGATCAGAATTAGACATAGAAAAGTAAGTATATCTTGATTAACAAAATTAAACATGAACGGAACTCGGTGATAAACGCAGTCATACAGGTGTTAGATGCCGATACACATGACACTGTTCATGTTACAAAATATTTGGAGTTTCGGTGAAGTCAATATCATAACCTGGGTTAAAATCTTGTCGAAGGCAACTGTTCCAGAAGCAAACTGCATGAAAGCAACAAGACTTGGTTCTCGGGTCTCTCTTCTGTCGGTTATATAAGAAAACGAACGAATTGCCAGCTTAAGAAACCTGCTTGTCCCAACTCCTCCACAGATTATCAGCCTCTGCTCCATGATGACCAGTTTGATAAACAGAGTTCCATGGCCGTTGAGCAAAGGGTTTTTTATCGAACGTCGGGCGTTCGTAAAAATTCACCCTCTTTCTCCCTCTACCACTCTTCCATCCCCCTCCTGTTTGATAAGGATTGTCACTTTGAAATCTTGAAGTTTTATACCTTGACATGTACTGACTGGGACCTTCTCTCTTTCTCCAGTTACCTTCCCAGTCACCCGAGCCAACTCTGGTTCTTCCATATCCAAAACTATCCGATTCTTTATTTTTATTCTCCCATTGATTCCAACCCCATGATTTTTCACAACCATTTCCCCATCTTGTGTCCTCGGTAGATAGATTTGGTCTAGCATGATTACTCTCCCAAGGATTATCTTCGTTCATTTCCTGTCTATGGTTATTACTCATTCTGATAGGATCTTCCTCGGCGTTTCCCCACCCACCTCTATTTGACCCAGAACAATTGCTCTCCCAAGGATTACCTTCTCTTTTACTAGGATCTCTAGAACCAGGTTCAGATGATAGGTTATTTCTCGTCCTGATTTGATCATCTTCAGAGTCACCCCATCCTGTACATGGAACAGGACGATTCATGCTAGAAAGAACATTATCGCCTCGAAATACGAACTTTCCTTCTCTCCCCCTGTCGTCAGGAGCCATGGGTTCTCGATCCAAATCTAATAGCAACTCGGGATCAATTTCAGAATTCCAATCAATATCATCGATATAAATGTCTGGATCGGGCAAAGATATGTCACAAGGGAGACCATTTATCGCTGCCCAATAGCGTGATTTGGCATTACAAAATGCCTCTTCACCAGCTGAATCATTCCACTGAGCAATATTTTCATAGTAAGACATCATTCTCTTGGCTTCCACAAGCTTTCTCCATGGAACTGAGCCTACCAATGCGCAAAAGTTTTTCTCCCATGAAGGTACAGTCTGCCAAGAACCTAAAAGCAAAAAAAACCAAGAATTTTGACATTATTCAACACTCAATCCATTGAAATAAACAAATAAAAGAAGGGAAAAACGATGCAGACCCCAAAATATAATAAGCAACAAGCTTCATCAAGTTATGACTCGAGGTCTGAACGGACTCAAGTCAGATTTCAGAATGTTTATTTTGTCTAACTCGTGACATCTGCCTCGTTTAAATGGCTGATTCGGGTTGATTTTGGGTCGATTTGATCAAGATGATTCATATCTAGACGTGTCAGACTAGACAATGAGAAAGAAAAAAAACACCACCCAGACTGTCCATGATTCAGTATTGTGAATTTAGAACCAACTGATCCTTCAGGAAAATATTGAAAAGCCAAGTACAATCTGAAAAGTAAAATCAGACATTCAGACCTAAAAATAGAAACATTTAACAGTAATATCCATTTTCTCCCAAACTAGGTATACCTAATCCAGAACCCTAAATGAATGTCCTAAACTATGCACAATTTATCCTAAGTCATTACCAAGACAAGTATGAGGTGTCAGAATTCTTTAATTTGTGGGAAGTTTTCACATAACATTTGTAAGTAAGTAGCAACAAACCCTAAAAGTACCAAATCATTGATCATACCAACAAAAAAACACCCAGTTAAAATTTCACCAAAACCCATCTTAGGAAATCAAAATCCCACAACAAAAAAACCCCAACTACAAAGAATTTCAGAAAACCCACCCACCTAACTTCAAAGAGATTTAACGAAAATGAGCAAGAACATTTCGAAATCGTCACATACCAGGAGGGGGTTTCTTGCTTTGTGATCTTTCCGCTGACGTCGATGGAGCTTCTTGATAATGTTGTTGATTATTTCTTCTCCAATCAACCATCTCTGACGAAAACAAAACTACAAAATTTCTGAAAGATTGAAGTCAAACTAAAAAACCAATTGAACCCACAAATCGAAACAAAGAGTTCTCCTTGTTGAGAAAATCAAAATCAAAACTTGCTTACAAATCTAAAGATGAAATCGATTCTAGAGAGAGAAAGAGAGGAGTTATTTGGCAGGTTTGTGTGAGAAGGAAAGTCCAATTTTTTCGAGATATATACGAAGAAATTACTTTCGGGTACTACTTAATTACAATCTAATCCTCTGAATTTCTTTCTGTATGAAAAAGATCCTATAAATCGCTACACGTGTTTCTACTTATAGATGACGTCAAATGAAAAAGACAAAAATACCCTTATGACACAAAACCTAATGGCCAGCGCTTTGGGGAAAGCTTAATAGTTTTCGGGGTGTGAAGACTTGGTCCAAAATTGGTTAATATTGTTTGACAATTTTATTTAGGGGGAAAGCAAAATACTTCTCCACCTCACCTCTCTCTCTCTCCACCTCACCTCTCTCTTTCTCCACCTCACCTCACTCTCTCCACCTCACCTCACTCTCTCCACCTCACCTCACTCTCTCCACCTCACCTCACCTCTATCTTCTCCGACTAGGTCGCCGGCCGGAAAAATTTTCCGGACGGCGACCATAAAAAAAAATTATATTTTCACTCTCTCTCTCTCTCTCGAAACTCCGGCGAAGGGGTTTCCCTTCGTCGGAGTTCCGGTCTGTTGAAGAACAGACCGATCTGGTCTGTTGAAGAACAGGCCATTTCCTGTCTGTTCTTCAACAGACCGGAACTCCGGCGAAGGGAGAGAGAGTGAAATTTTATTTTTTTATTTTTTTAATGGTCGCCGGCCGGAAAATTTTTCCGGCCGACGACCTAATCGGAGAAGATAAAGATGTGAGGTGGAGAGAGAGTGAGGTGAGGTGGAGTGTTTTTTTTATTTCCCCTTAAAATTTATTTCCCCGGAAAATTTCTAAATTTCTACATATTCCCTTTAAAATTTCACACCCCGGAAACTATTTAGCTTTTCCCAAAGCGCTGGGCAACCTAATCTACTGGCAGAAAAACCACTATCTTTCTACTTATATGGCTTAATGTTATAACTAAAAGTCGCGGAAGCTATCGAACCTACCTAGAAATTGATCCGATTATGAAGATTAATCGAAAAGCTAAGTCAAAATCAAATATGCGAACAGAATTTAACGAGGTTCGGCTTTAAAGCCTACGTCCTCGGGCGAACAAGAAATCTTTATTGAAGGATAGATGAAGACGACTAACACAATCCGCAAGTTCGTCCCAAGATGGTACCGTATAGTAATAACCCTCTATACTAAATCTTCGACGACCGAGAAATTTAACACCGCTCAAAAACTATGAAAAATTTCTCTCACTCTTGCTCTCTCTCTAGCTCTCTAAAGAAGAGTTGTTGTTTGTGTTGGTGTGGTTAGATTGGACCCAAGACCCCCTATTTATATTATAATATAAGCCGGTGGGGGAACCAAATTTTGGAAACCAAAATTTAGAAACCATCCAATTTGGAAACCCAAATTGGAACCGCCTATGAGCATTCAAACCGCCATAATTCAAAAAAACCAATTTGAAACCAAAATTGGAAACCTCCTTCACAAACCATCCATCACCCAAACCGCCTCTTACAATTCTCCACCTCGTACACAATTTGATATAAACTTCAAATTTTGGACGAACACCAGGATACTCCTTGTAAGATATATTTGCTTCTTCTTGTAACTTCATCCGACTGCGCCATATGACCATGGCTGCCTACGTACCCTTTTACAGGATCAAGCCTACCGTAGTTCTACCAACCCTTCACATAAAGAAAACCTTGTCGCCGTTACGCCCTTTCGGGCAACTTAACACGAGCCGATTTGTAGCAATTCCAGACAATGCTGAAACTTGCTACATGTCACCACTTTAGTCAACATGTCCGCGGGATTCTCATCTGTGTGTACCTTCATGAGAGAAACATCACCTTCCTCTATGACATCTCGTACAAAGTGATACCTGACATCGATATGCTTAGTGCGAGCATGATGAACCTGATTCTTTGCCAAGTGAATCGCACTTTGACTATCACACCATACATCTACGCTCTCCTGCTTAATCCCTAGATCATCTAGAAGACCCCACAACCACAATGCTTCCTTCACACCCTCGGCCATAGCCATATACTCGGCCTCCGTAGTAGATAACGCAACTGTAGATTGTAACATCGATCGCCAACTAACTGGAGCACCATGTACCTTAAACACATAACCAGTAGTAGATCGTCTTCTATCTAGATCGCCAGCATAATCCGAGTCAACATAACCGCTTACCTGACATGTGTCTCCACCAAAGCACAAACCCGTATCAACAGTACCCTTCAAGTACCTCAAGACCCACTTCACAGCTTCCCAATGTGTCTTCCCCGGGTTTGCCATAAACCTACTAACAACACTGACCGCCTCTGAAATATCCGGACGAGTACACACCATAGCGTACATCAAACTGCCAACTGCACTAGCATACGGTACACGATCCATATGATCCTTCTCCACCGTAGTAGTGGGAGATTGTTTTCCCGAGAGCCTGAAGTGTGGTGCCAAAGGTGTTGACACCGCCTTCGCATTCTGCATCCCAAATCGAGAAACTACTCGTTCGATGTAACCTTTCTGTTTCAAGTACAGTTTCTTACTTGACCGCTCTCTCTTAATCTCCATTCCCAGTATCTTCTTTGCAGCGCCCATGTCTTTCATCTCAAACTCTTGACTGAGTTGAGATTTCAACTTATTTATCTCCACCATGCTTCGAGAAGCAATAAGCATGTCATCCACATACAAAAGGAGATAAATAAAGTCACCTTCGCGAAGCTTTTTGATGTATACACAACAATCATAGTCACTTCTGCGAAAACCATGCTTTAGCATGAAAAAATCAAATCGTTTGTACCATTGGCGAGGGGATTGTTTTAATCCGTAAAGAGATTTTCTCAAACGACATACTTGATTTTCTTTACCCTCAACCTTGTATCCCTCAGGTTGAGCCATATAAATTTCTTCTTCCAAATCACCGTGCAAGAAGGCAGTTTTAACATCGAGTTGTTCCAGCTCAAGATCACTGTGAGCAACAATACTCAATAGCACCCGAATAGAAGTATGTTTCACGACCGGTGAGAAAATCTCATTGTAGTCGACCCCTTCTTTCTGTGCATAACCCTTGGCCACTAGTCTTGCCTTATACCTTGTACCCTTGATCTCGGAAGAATCCTCTTTCTTCTTGTACACCCATTTACAACCAATAACAGACTTACCTTCGGGCAATGGGACAACCTCCCATGTCTGGTTCTTGTGAAGAGACTCCATCTCTTCTTGCATAGCAACCAACCAACTCTCTCTTTCCTCCGCGGTAATAGCTTGTTTGAAGGTGACCGGCTCGTCGTCTTCCACCGAGAGTGCATATTCAACCAAATTTGCCTGCCCGTAATGCCTAAGAGGTTTGTCTGACCCTAACCTCTGTACCGGCTTATATAACCGTTTCGGCCTAGTGTGTACCGAAACATCCTGCTGTTGTTGTTGTAAAACTTGTGTACCTTCCCCTTGAACCTCCTCATGATCAGGTTCATCAATTTCCTCATCCTGAGTATTATCCTGATGCTCCACCTGATCATGATTCCTAGAAACCCGTTGGTCTTCGGCTTCTACTTCCACTACTTGAGCTTTAGTAGACCCAACATCACCACAACTAGGCACCGTAGCTTTCGCCATAGCTACAATAGATGACTCATCAAACACCACATCTCTGCTGATTACAAACTTCTTGTCTTCCGTACACCATAGCCGATAACCCTTGACTCCTGTAGCATATCCTAAGAAAATTGCCTTCTTTGCTCTATTGTCAAGTTTGTTACCTTTAACATGGTAATAGGCCGTACAACCGAAAACCTTAAGTCTCCCGTAATCTGCATGTTCACCTGACCACACCTCGTAAGGTATGCCGCCATCTAAAGAAGAATGTGGAGACCTGTTCACTATATAACAAGCTGTAGCAACAGATTCTGCCCACCATTCTACGCCTAGTCCCGAATTGGAGCGCATACATCTAGCCTTCTCAAGTAGTGTACGGTTCAATCTCTCTGCGACTCCATTCTGCTGAGGTGTGTTTACTACTGTCCAGTGCCTCACAATGCCTTCTTGATTACAAAACTCCTTGAATGCCCCATCCGTGTACTCGGTCCCATTATCCGACCTTAACGTCTTCAGCTTTCGACCAGTTTTGTTCTCAACCATTGCTTTCCACACCAGGAATGTGTTGAATACCTCATTCTTATGCTTCAGAAAATAAAGCCAGACAAATCTCGAATGATCATCAACGAATGTAACAAAATACCTGGAACCACCCTTGGAAGGTAACTTTGCCGGTCCCCAGACATCGGTGTGTACGTAGTCTAATACCTCTTTGCTCCTGTGCTTGCTTGTAGAGAACGTCACCCTGTGTGCCTTCCCGAACACACAATGCTCACAAAACTCCATGCAAGGCTTCTTCATGTCCTTCAACAAGCCTTTCCCGCACATCAGAGATAGACCCTTTTCTGACATATGCCCAAGGCGCATATGCCAAAGCCTCGTACTAGCCGTTGGATCCCTTCCACTGATTCCTACTGCTACATCTCCCGTAATTGTTGTCCCCAAAAGTTTGTATAAATTTCCGTAACGAGTACCTCTCATTACCACCAAAGAACCCTTAACGACTTTTATGGAGCCATTCTCTATAATTATCTTACAGCCGTTCCGCTCCAACACACCAAGGGAAATTAGATTTTTCCGCAAATCGGGTATGTGTCTTACGTCCGTCAATGTTCTCACCACTCCATCGTGCATCTTGATCTGTATTGTTCCGAGTCCCACAGTTTTACATATACTATCATCACCCAGTATAACTGTACCACCATCTATACTCCTATAGGTAGTAAACAACTCCCTATTTGGGCACATATGGTGTGACGCCCCTGAATCAAGCATCCACTTATCGAAGATCTTCTCAGACACCTCTGTCACCGAGAAACATTCGTCCGCCTCTTCTGACACATATCCCGCCTCTTGCATCTCTTGTTTCTCCTTGTAGCCTTCGTTCTTTTGCTTCAACTTTCTCTTTGGACAAGCCGCTTTAAAGTGGCCAAGCTCACCACAACTAAAGCACGTTTTCTTGAAAGAGCCTCTAGATTTGGATCTAGATTTCCCGCCCTTTCCCTTTCCTCTTTCATTACTCCTCCCCCTTGTTACAAACAACCCTTGTGCTTGTTCCTTGTCTACTCCACCCGACGCCATACTGCTAGTAGCAACCTTACGAAGGTCATCCGCTAATAGCGAATTTCTCGTCTCTTCCATGGTTAGACTATCACCAACAAGCATCAAAGTTTGAACAAGGTTCTCATAGGATTTAGGTAATGAAAGTAACAATATGAGGGCTTGGTCCTCATCCTCAACCTTAACATCAATATCCTTCAAATCTGAGATAATCCTGTCAAACCTATTCACATATTCCTGAATAGAAGAACCCTCTTCTATTCTACATGTGAATAATTTGGATTTTAAGTAGACCCGATTCGTTAAAGTTTTCGTCATGAAACTGCTTTCTAGCTTTAACCACACACCCGCCGCCGTTGCTTCTCCGTCTACTAGGAACGCCACGTCCCTCTCAAGACACAACATAATGGTGGCCCGTGCTTCGAGATCTAACTCCTCCCAATCCTCATCTGACATATCTCCTGGTTTCTTTCCCGTCAACGTCTTGTGTAATTTCTGCGAGATTAACAGATTCTTCATCTGCATCCGCCAATAAGAAAAATCGTTTTTCCCATTGAACTTCTCTATCTCATATTTCCCTGATTTGACCGTACCACTTCTCGATCCCATCTTCTCTTCGTTCAATCTCAACAAGGCTCTGGTACCAATTGTTATAACTAAAAGTCGCGGAAGCTATCGAACCTACCTAGAAATTGATCCGATTATGAAGATTAATCGAAAAGCTAAGTCAAAATCAAATATGCGAACAGAATTTAACGAGGTTCGGCTTTAAAGCCTACGTCCTCGGGCGAACAAGAAATCTTTATTGAAGGATAGATGAAGACGACTAACACAATCCGCAAGTTCGTCCCAAGATGGTACCGTATAGTAATAACCCTCTATACTAAATCTTCGACGACCGAGAAATTTAACACCGCTCAAAAACTATGAAAAATTTCTCTCACTCTTGCTCTCTCTCTAGCTCTCTAAAGAAGAGTTGTTGTTTGTGTTGGTGTGGTTAGATTGGACCCAAGACCCCCTATTTATATTATAATATAAGCCGGTGGGGGAACCAAATTTTGGAAACCAAAATTTAGAAACCATCCAATTTGGAAACCCAAATTGGAACCGCCTATGAGCATTCAAACCGCCATAATTCAAAAAAACCAATTTGAAACCAAAATTGGAAACCTCCTTCACAAACCATCCATCACCCAAACCGCCTCTTACAATTCTCCACCTCGTACACAATTTGATATAAACTTCAAATTTTGGACGAACACCAGGATACTCCTTGTAAGATATATTTGCTTCTTCTTGTAACTTCATCCGACTGCGCCATATGACCATGGCTGCCTACGTACCCTTTTACAGGATCAAGCCTACCGTAGTTCTACCAACCCTTCACATAAAGAAAACCTTGTCGCCGTTACGCCCTTTCGGGCAACTTAACACGAGCCGATTTGTAGCAATTCCAGACAATGCTGAAACTTGCTACATGTCACCACTTTAGTCAACATGTCCGCGGGATTCTCATCTGTGTGTACCTTCATGAGAGAAACATCACCTTCCTCTATGACATCTCGTACAAAGTGATACCTGACATCGATATGCTTAGTGCGAGCATGATGAACCTGATTCTTTGCCAAGTGAATCGCACTTTGACTATCACACCATACATCTACGCTCTCCTGCTTAATCCCTAGATCATCTAGAAGACCCCACAACCACAATGCTTCCTTCACACCCTCGGCCATAGCCATATACTCGGCCTCCGTAGTAGATAACGCAACTGTAGATTGTAACATCGATCGCCAACTAACTGGAGCACCATGTACCTTAAACACATAACCAGTAGTAGATCGTCTTCTATCTAGATCGCCAGCATAATCCGAGTCAACATAACCGCTTACCTGACATGTGTCTCCACCAAAGCACAAACCCGTATCAACAGTACCCTTCAAGTACCTCAAGACCCACTTCACAGCTTCCCAATGTGTCTTCCCCGGGTTTGCCATAAACCTACTAACAACACTGACCGCCTCTGAAATATCCGGACGAGTACACACCATAGCGTACATCAAACTGCCAACTGCACTAGCATACGGTACACGATCCATATGATCCTTCTCCACCGTAGTAGTGGGAGATTGTTTTCCCGAGAGCCTGAAGTGTGGTGCCAAAGGTGTTGACACCGCCTTCGCATTCTGCATCCCAAATCGAGAAACTACTCGTTCGATGTAACCTTTCTGTTTCAAGTACAGTTTCTTACTTGACCGCTCTCTCTTAATCTCCATTCCCAGTATCTTCTTTGCAGCGCCCATGTCTTTCATCTCAAACTCTTGACTGAGTTGAGATTTCAACTTATTTATCTCCACCATGCTTCGAGAAGCAATAAGCATGTCATCCACATACAAAAGGAGATAAATAAAGTCACCTTCGCGAAGCTTTTTGATGTATACACAACAATCATAGTCACTTCTGCGAAAACCATGCTTTAGCATGAAAAAATCAAATCGTTTGTACCATTGGCGAGGGGATTGTTTTAATCCGTAAAGAGATTTTCTCAAACGACATACTTGATTTTCTTTACCCTCAACCTTGTATCCCTCAGGTTGAGCCATATAAATTTCTTCTTCCAAATCACCGTGCAAGAAGGCAGTTTTAACATCGAGTTGTTCCAGCTCAAGATCACTGTGAGCAACAATACTCAATAGCACCCGAATAGAAGTATGTTTCACGACCGGTGAGAAAATCTCATTGTAGTCGACCCCTTCTTTCTGTGCATAACCCTTGGCCACTAGTCTTGCCTTATACCTTGTACCCTTGATCTCGGAAGAATCCTCTTTCTTCTTGTACACCCATTTACAACCAATAACAGACTTACCTTCGGGCAATGGGACAACCTCCCATGTCTGGTTCTTGTGAAGAGACTCCATCTCTTCTTGCATAGCAACCAACCAACTCTCTCTTTCCTCCGCGGTAATAGCTTGTTTGAAGGTGACCGGCTCGTCGTCTTCCACCGAGAGTGCATATTCAACCAAATTTGCCTGCCCGTAATGCCTAAGAGGTTTGTCTGACCCTAACCTCTGTACCGGCTTATATAACCGTTTCGGCCTAGTGTGTACCGAAACATCCTGCTGTTGTTGTTGTAAAACTTGTGTACCTTCCCCTTGAACCTCCTCATGATCAGGTTCATCAATTTCCTCATCCTGAGTATTATCCTGATGCTCCACCTGATCATGATTCCTAGAAACCCGTTGGTCTTCGGCTTCTACTTCCACTACTTGAGCTTTAGTAGACCCAACATCACCACAACTAGGCACCGTAGCTTTCGCCATAGCTACAATAGATGACTCATCAAACACCACATCTCTGCTGATTACAAACTTCTTGTCTTCCGTACACCATAGCCGATAACCCTTGACTCCTGTAGCATATCCTAAGAAAATTGCCTTCTTTGCTCTATTGTCAAGTTTGTTACCTTTAACATGGTAATAGGCCGTACAACCGAAAACCTTAAGTCTCCCGTAATCTGCATGTTCACCTGACCACACCTCGTAAGGTATGCCGCCATCTAAAGAAGAATGTGGAGACCTGTTCACTATATAACAAGCTGTAGCAACAGATTCTGCCCACCATTCTACGCCTAGTCCCGAATTGGAGCGCATACATCTAGCCTTCTCAAGTAGTGTACGGTTCAATCTCTCTGCGACTCCATTCTGCTGAGGTGTGTTTACTACTGTCCAGTGCCTCACAATGCCTTCTTGATTACAAAACTCCTTGAATGCCCCATCCGTGTACTCGGTCCCATTATCCGACCTTAACGTCTTCAGCTTTCGACCAGTTTTGTTCTCAACCATTGCTTTCCACACCAGGAATGTGTTGAATACCTCATTCTTATGCTTCAGAAAATAAAGCCAGACAAATCTCGAATGATCATCAACGAATGTAACAAAATACCTGGAACCACCCTTGGAAGGTAACTTTGCCGGTCCCCAGACATCGGTGTGTACGTAGTCTAATACCTCTTTGCTCCTGTGCTTGCTTGTAGAGAACGTCACCCTGTGTGCCTTCCCGAACACACAATGCTCACAAAACTCCATGCAAGGCTTCTTCATGTCCTTCAACAAGCCTTTCCCGCACATCAGAGATAGACCCTTTTCTGACATATGCCCAAGGCGCATATGCCAAAGCCTCGTACTAGCCGTTGGATCCCTTCCACTGATTCCTACTGCTACATCTCCCGTAATTGTTGTCCCCAAAAGTTTGTATAAATTTCCGTAACGAGTACCTCTCATTACCACCAAAGAACCCTTAACGACTTTTATGGAGCCATTCTCTATAATTATCTTACAGCCGTTCCGCTCCAACACACCAAGGGAAATTAGATTTTTCCGCAAATCGGGTATGTGTCTTACGTCCGTCAATGTTCTCACCACTCCATCGTGCATCTTGATCTGTATTGTTCCGAGTCCCACAGTTTTACATATACTATCATCACCCAGTATAACTGTACCACCATCTATACTCCTATAGGTAGTAAACAACTCCCTATTTGGGCACATATGGTGTGACGCCCCTGAATCAAGCATCCACTTATCGAAGATCTTCTCAGACACCTCTGTCACCGAGAAACATTCGTCCGCCTCTTCTGACACATATCCCGCCTCTTGCATCTCTTGTTTCTCCTTGTAGCCTTCGTTCTTTTGCTTCAACTTTCTCTTTGGACAAGCCGCTTTAAAGTGGCCAAGCTCACCACAACTAAAGCACGTTTTCTTGAAAGAGCCTCTAGATTTGGATCTAGATTTCCCGCCCTTTCCCTTTCCTCTTTCATTACTCCTCCCCCTTGTTACAAACAACCCTTGTGCTTGTTCCTTGTCTACTCCACCCGACGCCATACTGCTAGTAGCAACCTTACGAAGGTCATCCGCTAATAGCGAATTTCTCGTCTCTTCCATGGTTAGACTATCACCAACAAGCATCAAAGTTTGAACAAGGTTCTCATAGGATTTAGGTAATGAAAGTAACAATATGAGGGCTTGGTCCTCATCCTCAACCTTAACATCAATATCCTTCAAATCTGAGATAATCCTGTCAAACCTATTCACATATTCCTGAATAGAAGAACCCTCTTCTATTCTACATGTGAATAATTTGGATTTTAAGTAGACCCGATTCGTTAAAGTTTTCGTCATGAAACTGCTTTCTAGCTTTAACCACACACCCGCCGCCGTTGCTTCTCCGTCTACTAGGAACGCCACGTCCCTCTCAAGACACAACATAATGGTGGCCCGTGCTTCGAGATCTAACTCCTCCCAATCCTCATCTGACATATCTCCTGGTTTCTTTCCCGTCAACATCTTGTGTAATTTCTGCGAGATTAACAGATTCTTCATCTGCATCCGCCAATAAGAAAAATCGTTTTTCCCATTGAACTTCTCTATCTCATATTTCCCTGATTTGACCGTACCACTTCTCGATCCCATCTTCTCTTCGTTCAATCTCAACAAGGCTCTGGTACCAATTGTTATAACTAAAAGTCGCGGAAGCTATCGAACCTACCTAGAAATTGATCCGATTATGAAGATTAATCGAAAAGCTAAGTCAAAATCAAATATGCGAACAGAATTTAACGAGGTTCGGCTTTAAAGCCTACGTCCTCGGGCGAACAAGAAATCTTTATTGAAGGATAGATGAAGACGACTAACACAATCCGCAAGTTCGTCCCAAGATGGTACCGTATAGTAATAACCCTCTATACTAAATCTTCGACGACCGAGAAATTTAACACCGCTCAAAAACTATGAAAAATTTCTCTCACTCTTGCTCTCTCTCTAGCTCTCTAAAGAAGAGTTGTTGTTTGTGTTGGTGTGGTTAGATTGGACCCAAGACCCCCTATTTATATTATAATATAAGCCGGTGGGGGAACCAAATTTTGGAAACCAAAATTTAGAAACCATCCAATTTGGAAACCCAAATTGGAACCGCCTATGAGCATTCAAACCGCCATAATTCAAAAAAACCAATTTGAAACCAAAATTGGAAACCTCCTTCACAAACCATCCATCACCCAAACCGCCTCTTACACTTAATGTTGCATATGTTACTACCAAGTTGGGATTGATTCTTAAGTGTAACTTTAATACCAAATTTTTAGAAGTTTCTAATTGTAAATGATTTGGATATCAACTTGAAAACTCGTTAGCTTGATAATCCAACTCGCATATAAGAACTTAAGTTGTTGTTCACTGCTACTTAATAAACTGATTGAAAACTCACTATGTGATCCGAAAGTCTCAAATTCGATTTTCATTATAAGTACAAACTCATGAGTTATAAATCTTGGAGTGAATTTAATAGGTTCTAGACCCGTCCCGACATACCATTCTGAAAAGAAATTATAATGATGTTGATAACAACTTCCAGGAAAAAGATCGGCAATACTACTAGTCCTCCTGCGTTTTTTGTACATCACTGCCCCTATTGTGCCAAGAACACAATTTTTATCATCAATTGTTAGCCATGATATCCTACAGAAGCATATAAATTCTTGAACTCCATACACAAAATATTAAGTTATGTTATCCTTTGTATTTTTCTTTAACAATAGGTGCTTATGGAACATCTTAATTCTTGTCTAAACAGAGAGTTTTAAATTTTATATCATTAAAATTAAGATCCATCATTGTTACTTTAGAGAAATTGGAAAACTAGTATATACCACATATAAACTCACTTTCGCTCGAGTTGATGTGGAACTAGCATTTCCGATGCACTTCTAGCATTTTTTTTATATTATTAATACTTAACAAAATGAAAAACGGGGTATTGCGTTAGTTCATTCATTTTACATGGTGATATTGGTTTCTTTAGAGTTCTGTTGATGTTGTTACTCCTCATCTACATACATTATTATATGGTGCGAAATATACCAGAAGAAAACTAAACACTCTGATAATGGTCTCCTAAAGGATTTATCCAATTTTTCATGATTGGATAAGCTATAGATTATATTATACTAGAAGAAACCTAAGGATTTTGATGAAAAGAAATCATTATGTGATAAGCTATAGATGATAATATACCAGAAGAAACCTAAAGATTTTGATGGAAATTTTGAAATAAGAAAAATCGAAATGAAAATAGAACAAGAAAAAATTTAGATGTGCTTGGGGTGCAACAGGAGAAGAAAAATGAAACAAGAATATATATATATATATAGAGTGCCAAGAGAAAAATGGAGCAAGAGTAAAAAGGTGGGTACCTATAGAGCCACCCCCAAAAGCCCAAACACACTAACCGACCAGTTTACCATGCATGTAATGACGTCATTCGTGACGTGAGGCGGCAATGGGGTTTTAATCTAATCCGAGTTTCTAAATTTCCAAAAAAAAAAATAATAAATAAATTCCAGAGTTTCTAAAACAGAGATTTAAGATTGAAAATTCATCTGCAAATAAAAGTATAAAACCCCCACACTAAACCCTAGAACTTGCAGCTTGAATTTGATCACTTGTTCATAGAAGTCTGTATCTCAAATAAAATCAAGGGTTTTAATAAGTTTTCTTCTAATACTTGCTAAGTGTATATATAATTGAATCAGGTAGTGGTGGTGGTAATGGTGGGGATGATTTCTAGAAGAGGTTTCATTAGGATGAGAGCTGGTGGTGCTTGTAAGTCTAACCCCTCCTCTTCCATGTTCAAAAAAAAGAAATCTAAACATGGGATGAGGAGCCTCCAGCCAAACGAGAAGAATACTTGTTCCACAGAAGAACAAGGCTGCTATACTACTAGTAGTAGTAATGATGATAATGATTGGTTAGTATTTGAGATATTAAACAGAGTTCCTGTCAAGTCTCTTGCCCGTTTCAAGACTGTTTGTAAAAGATGGTGTTACTTAATCCAAAAAGATCAACACTTCATGGATTTACACCTCACCCGTTTTAAACCACGCTTCCCCTCTCGTCTATTTATGGTTGTTCCTCCTTATGATGAAGATGATAAATACTTCAAGTGTAAGGAGCTCTACATTACAGCTGACTTCTTGTTTGAAGAAGAAGACAATACAAAACTGAAACTAGTTGTTGACAAGGTAACGGAGGTAGACTCGTCATCTTACTATGAAGTTTTAAAACCTGTAAATGGCTTAATCTGCCAAATTGAGGCAGTCGAAAAAGATGTTGCTCGTGTATGCAGTATTAGTACTGGACAAGTATCCCCTTGGTTTCATGTATCCTCCATACTTGTGGGAGAAGAACGAGTATCCTCCATGCTTGTGGGAGAAGAACGAGTCAAACACGCATTTGGTTTTGATCCTGCCACTAATGAATACAAATTGGTATGTGTCTTGACCGTACAGTCAGATAATAACACATTCGAATATTTTGTTTGCGGGGTTTTGACCATTGGGCGCCAATGTAATAATAATAGATGGAGAAGGATTGCAGAGGTCCCACCAATTTCTTTAACTGATGATCATGTTTATGTGAATGGTGTTATCTACTGGTTCAACCGTTCTCTTGATCGTTGGGCGTGGAATAATGGGTACCGTCCTGTATACTTGGTTGCATTTGATGTAGGAAATGAGAAGTTTAGAACAATCACAATTCCTGATTTCATCCTTGATGCCCCTCGGTTTGTCGGCAAACCTTTATCTTTCGATTCAATTGCTCAGTTATTTGAAGTGGATGGTAATTTAGCTATGACACTTGAACTGAACAGACTTAATATGTTCACCATGTATGTATACGAAGATGGTGATTACAATGACAAGGATGAGAAGATCAATGGAACGTCTACTAGTTCTTCTCTTAAGATCGGAAGATGGAGAGAAGTAAGTCTTATCACCTTGCCTTTCGTTTTGGAAACCTGTCAAACGGTCATGTTTCATACTTTCACAGGGTCAGATGATAAGATTCTTGTAACATGTATTCAGCTTCTGGAGAATGAGCCGAGTTGCGAGAAGGTGAAACGCCTGTCTATTTATTGTTACAATTGGAAGAAGATTACTTGGACGAAGGTTGATGTAAGTGGAATATCATCCTTAATTCAATCACGACGCCCTAGTAGCTTTTCTACTACTTTCTCCGAAAACCTTATGTCCCTTAACAATCACAGTGCTCTTTGAGGTCACCCTAGCAGAGGAATCAACTTCACTCTACCTTGAAACTTTATTTGTCTTTTCTTTTTAAATTATGTCATTTTGTTTCGTGTAACTTGGTACTTTATTTGTCTTCTTTTAACTTGTCTTTGCATTCTTTCTCATGTAACTTGATTCTTACCAAAAAAGAATTTGAATAAGTGAGATACTCTTAGAATAGTTTTACCACATTTATGAGAAAGTAAATTCTTCATTGTTTATCAAAAATGATGCAGGAGCCAAATGTCCGGCGACAACAATCCGAACACAAATTCTGCTTTATTGATTTAATTTCATAAGGAAGGATTACACAATATCTTGATCAATTGTCTATTACTAGCTAGTTTTCTCTCTAAGCAAATAATCAAAAGGTGATATTAACCAGCCAAAAGGATGGGAGAAAAATGAACTTTGGGTTGATACTACTTGATAGAAAGATGAACTCCAGGTTGATACGAGAATGAACTATGGGTTGATAACAAATCGAACCAGGAAGTTACCCACAAGAATCTAACATTTCATAAATAAGTTTTGAACCGGCTCGAGACATCAGTGTCATTTTGTGGAGCTGGGAAGGAGATCAATAGTCAACACGAAACATTAGTCAAAGAAAACTTATAAGTTGTACACCACCAGAATGATTTACTAAACCACAGAGCTCTCAAACAACGATATAAATATATGAGAAAATGAGAAAATTGCTTACAAGGACAGTTGTTACAGTTGCTTTGACCTCCCCCTTGAGAGCTATTGTCAACTCCACAAATCTCTTAGCGATATAGTATCAATGTGTCTCAACCTCCCATTGTCAGCCAATACAACTTACAGATTAAAGGGAAAAGATAAGAATGCCATTATAATAAGCAAGAAATGTATGCAACTTGAAAATATAATGAACAAAAACCACAAGTAAAAGCAATGTCATGAATTCAGGATTATCGCTACCGAGGCAAAAACTATTCAATATAGTAGAAGTTAACTTCGTACCAAGAACAACTCCTTCCTTTGCCATTTTATGGAGCAGTGTCATGACTTCTTTTGTTTCACCTTCATCTATGTAGCCATTCAGTAAGGAATCATATACAAAAGCATCTGGTGAAAGTCCACGGGAAACCATGCTCTTTAATAGATTCTTGGCTTCTTTCATTTCCCCTAATTTTCAGAACTTATTTATCAAAGTGGCGAAGGTTATCCTGTCAGGATCCAAACCCCTTTGAAGCATATCTGCTAGCAACTCTTTTGCAGCTTGAAGATCACCTGATTTGAGGATGCCATTAATCAATATATTATAAGAGACGAAATCGGGTTCACAGAGTCTTCCATCCCTCATTTCCTTGAATAACTTTTGCGCAACTTCAAGCTTACGGTTTTTACAGAAAGCTGCAAGCAACGAGTTATATTCGAGCAAAGTAGGAATGTGTCCATGACAAAATTAGAAGAGAAAATCGCCTCATAGAAAAAGATCGACAGCTCTTCTTACTAACAGCTTTCCTTTGTTTTCTGTAACACCACTGGTCCCTTCCTGCCACAAACACAATTTTTATAATCACTTGCTAACCATGATATCCCAGATAAGCATATAAATTCTTGGACTCCCACTCCGTACACAAGATTCAATCACAATGTCCAAAATGGTGACTATAAGAACCAACACTAAAGTAAACAGAAGAAGTTTTGATAGTCTTTTTACTCAAAATTCGTGCTTCCAACCATATCAGATTTAGTGTTCATATTTGGTTTCTCTTATAATAACCCATTGAGCCAAAGTTAAGCTTCTAAGATAAAAGGGTCCTAAAGGAAAGTCTCTAAAATTAAAAAAGAAATGGTCTGATGCTGATTATCTTGAGAAAATTGAGAGAACTAATAACCAGACCTAAAACATGACAAGGCGAAGTAAACGCCAGTTATCTGATCCTTCTATACTGTTCTTTAACAAATAGTTGCTTACTCAATATCTTAAACTCTTGTCTAAACTGAGAGTTTCAAATTTTGTATCATTAAAAATCAAGGTCTAGTACTGATACTTTAGAGAAACTGGAAAACTAGTAAATCACATATAAATTCACCTTCGCTTGAGGTGATGTTGAACTAGCACACTGTCCAAAGTAGCAGGCAATTATCTGTAGGGCGAGTATACTCGTCGAGGGCATTTACTGCAGAGCCGAGAAGAAGCTGACCCCTTTGAATCTCTCTTAGTCTCTTTCACAATGTCTTCTTTGCACTAACAGCTGCGACGCTCGATAAGGAATCTTTGCTACTAGTCTGATGAGATGAAAAGGAAGGTGAATTTAGTGGTAAAGAAGCATCTGGGAGTTTCCCGATATGAAGTGTTAATAATTGTGAAGCATTATCTGGTTATTGATGTGGTCACAAAATTGATCTCCTGCGACTGCAAACATTTATGATCAATTCTAATGAAAGGAAAAAAGTCGCTCCTGTATCTATATTCCCAGAAACGATTGCAGTACAGTTGAGCTTAACTAACATAACTACTTTTAGCATCACAGGTACCATTCAATAGATCATCATTACGTCAATATTGATTAGAAAAATGTCATCTGTAAGAACGGAAGCATATATCAGAGGTAATAATACGACTTGACTCGAAGGGTCGTCCAGGGATCGGCTCGGTCTACTCCCGCCTCCTACCCAATCCACGAGTTATTTGGGTGGATCGGCTGGTCCCAACTACTTAGCTTTTAAGAGTAAGTATAACAAACGCAACTCCACCACTTAACTGAGTTGGACTGAAATCAGTAGATGTATGAGAAACAAGTAATGAATCCTTGTTCCTGGTTGACCTGAACATGGATCCACCTCAGTAATAACATTACTTTCATATAAGAGTCCCAAAGCATTCAAAAACCAATAGCTGCGAATTCTTGTTAAACTCGGGAAAAAATTGGATAGCTTGACAGACAAGTGATATTTATCTTATGCATGAACACCAGCAAAATTTAATTCATTCTTTTGTGCAGGTCTTCTAGTATTGATGTGGCTACTGGGTCACGGACTAGGGTTTGACACATGTGTGATTGTCGTTCATTTTGAACCATGGTCCTACCCTGCGTGTCATTGTTGGAGTCTGATTTGCACAAGGTAAGCACATCTACCCTCCTTTGGCTGTCTACCCAAAGGGGTTGTTCTCTACTCCATGCTGATCTTTTTTGGGTACCTCCAAGCCTTAAAACCAGCTATTACGTATTAGTGTTCGAACTATTCCTTCTCCAGTCCAACTGTCCAAAGGGAGAGGAGATGGAAAGTATGGATTGACATTTCGGATTATCATTTCGGATTATCTTTACCACCCAAGCACAAGCACATTACAATTTACATCAACAGATTTTTTTACTGCTTATTTTACACTTAATTGCTCATTTTAGAACGCAACTAAAAATTTATTTTGTACAAAATAATAACAAAACTATTTGTACTCAAGTTAAAGTCAAAAAGTGGAAAACATTCACGCAGGCAAAAGTAATGAAAGACAAATAAAGTTGATATAGTTACCGTGTATTATTTTAATAAGGTGCTGTTTGGAAGAACTCCGAAAAGTTTGTCTAGTAGCTATTATTCATACATATCAAGCAGCTTGTACTTGAAGCCCGGGGTGAAGTTTGTCTAATCTCTTCAACAACTCAGAACAGGAGATATTTTGCTGTATAGAAATGTCTGGTGAAAAGGTTGGCAATAACTCCATAAACTCAGGATTATCGCTATCTAGGCAAAAACTATTCAATATAGTAGAAGTTAACTTCATATCGAGAACAACTCCTTCCTTTGCCATTTTATGAAGCAAGGACGTGACTTCTTTTGTTTCACCTTTGTCTATATAGCCATTCAGTAAGGAATCATATACAAACGCATCCGGTGAAAGTCCACGGGAAACCATGCTCCTTAATAGTTTCTCGGCTTCTTTCATTTCCCCTAATTTTGAGAACTTATTTATTAAAGTGGTGAAGGTTATCCTGTCAGGATCCAAACCCTTTTGAAGCATGTCCGCTAGCAACTCTTTCGCAGCTTGAAGATCGCCTGATTTGAGGATACCATTAATCAAGATATTATAAGAGACCACGTCTGGTTCACAAAGTCTTCCATCCCTCATTTCTTCGAACAACTTCTGCGCAACTTCAAGCTTACGGTTCTTACAGAAAGCTGCAAGCAACGAGTTATATTCGAGCAAAGTAGGAATATGTCCATGACATTTCATTTCGTGTAGAAGTTCTTCCGCAACATCTACCATTTTCATTTTGCAAAGCCCACTTATCATAATACTATAGGTGAACTCATTTGGGAGAAACCCCAAGTCATGTAGCTCGTTCCAAAAATCCATAGCCTTTTCAACATGTTGTGCCTTTACAAATGCACTAATTAGCACATTATAAGTCACCAAATTACAGAGATCTCCTCTCACGGACATCTTTTGATAAACCGATACAGCTTCATCTAGACGATGTTGATCGCAAAGCCCTTGGATGAGCATATTATAAGTCATGCCATCTGGCTCAACATAATATTTACCCATTACCATTGCATTCAGAAGCTCAATTGCCTCATCGAGTTTCCCAATACCGCATAATCCTCTCATTATCGCATTATAAGTCATCACATCAGGAAACTTCTTCTTTTCAATCATCTCCTCCAAAAGCTCAAAAGCTTCACTAACTTTACTTGCCTTACATAATCCATTAATTAGAATGTTATAAGTTACAGTACTCGGCTCTTCACCCCTCTCCTTCATCAATCTCAAAATTTTCATAGCTTGAGTAAAGCTTTCATCTTTACAGAGCCCATCGATCATACTCGTATAAGTAATAACATCTGCATGAATCCCACATTTCACCATAGAATTTAACAATGCAGTAGCTTCTTGCCAACGGCTTGAATTGCAAAAACCATGAATCAAACAAGTATAAGTTACCACGTTCGGTGAAATTCCCTTTTCCAACATCTCGTCAAAGAGCTCTTTCGCCTTATCAACATTCCCGCAACTACATAGACCATCTATAAGAGTACTATATATAACAACATCTGCACCAAGACCTCTCTTGAGCATTTCATCAAACAGATAGGTTGCTTTATCTACTTGATTAATCTTGCAAAGACCATCAATTAAAGTAGAATAAGTTATTAAATTAGGATAACAATTCACCTTAATCATCTCAACTAGCAACTCTGATGCCTCTTCCACCTTCTTTTCCTTGCAAAGCCCATTGATTAATGTATTATAAGTAATAACATCAGGAGAAGTATTATTCCTCCCCATTTCTCGAAATAGCGAAAGTGCCCTAAAAACCTCACCTTTTTGACACAGAGCTCTTAGAATCACATTCCACATTAACAGATTAACAGTGTACCCGCGTTTAATGATCAACCCAATAACTCCAAATGCAGATTCTAGGTTATGGGTATTTGAAAAACATAAAACTAAAGCACACAAAGAACTATAATTTGGAAATAATCGAACATGGGTCATTCGATTATACACTGAAAGAGACAAATTGTACTTCCTTGACTTAGCTAGGGTTTCAATAAGGAAATTATAAACTGAAGCAGAAGGTATAGAACCTGAAATAATTGATTCATCAATGAGAGCAATTGCTTTAGTGAATTGAGAATTGGGTTGTTCACAAAGAGATCTAATACGGATTTCAAACTCGTTTGATGGGGTATTAGAAGGTGTAAAATTTGAAGATAGAGTAGAGAGAGAGTAACGAAGATGGGTTTCTCCATGAGAGTGGAGTTGGAAATGGCGGCAATTGATTATGAGTGGTTTTATTGTTTTCATTTGTAGTATAAGATTTGACGAGTAAACCAATTTTATAACCTAAAAATCTGAGCTTTAACGATTTGGGGAATTTGAAATTTTGATTACGAGAGAAAGAAGAAAGTTTCGTCTAGAGGATTTTAGTCGGGAACTTATTGGCACTGGCGCCTGAGTGAGCCGTTATACACATCCACCATATTCCGTTTATTTCCAATTTGGACCCCTAAAGATATTCAATTCCACAATATGACTCCCCTAAAATGACTAGCTATAAAATGAAATTCGAAGTTTTATACCCTCTGATCACTCGTATTTTGCAATTTTGTGTTAGTCAACTTCAATTACTGATACCTTCTTCAATGTGTTTTCTTGTGTTTCGTGGTTGACTGAAGTTACGCCTTGCTCTCTCGCATTTTTCAATTTTGTGTTAGTCAACTTCATTTACTGTATATTTTCTTCAACTTTCTCTCATTTTCATGGTTGATTGCAGAGAGAGAATTGGACGAGAGGATCGGGTAGGACGCACCTATAGTGTACCAGTTATCTAATAGTTGGGTAGCTAAGTGCGGAACACATGACTGTTGAAAGCATCTGAGAAGTAAGCCCACTCCAAGATGAGTGTGCTCTAGAAATTATGGTAGAGGAGAGAAGGTTGTTTTTAAGATGTCAATTAGGTGAATTAGTCACAGTTAGGGGACAAAATGGAATCAACCCTAATTTATAAGATTAGTTTAACATTCCGTTTCCAACATCTCATCAAAAACATCTTCCCCTTATCTTTTCTTCTTTTTCCAAAAAAACCCATCCATGTTCGACTTCATCAGCAATCTACCAATCGCCATGGCACCATCACCATTGTTACCACCACCATCTCGCTCCTATCTTTTTCTCCATATTATCCAACTGCAAAGGAAGTTTCTCTCATTACATAGGGAAGATCCCCTATGTGAAAGAAAGCTAAAGGAAAAATCTCTCTCACAAACATGTGTCAACTTGGCTTGGAGGAACTTTTTATAGTTCACGTCGAAGGGAAATAAGCATGACATGTTAATTCTCCTTGCACATCAAGTAACTCATTTCCATGTGTGATGCAACAAAAGATTACTTCATGTTTCAGCCAAATGTTTTATCAAACTAGCCTATTCACACTAAAATTCAGGGTTTTATCGGACTTATAGAGCATGATATCGACAAAAAAACAAGCTCTCAACTGTCAAGAGACCAACTTCTACAAAAACCACACCCATAGAGTGATTCTTGTCATAAAACGAAACTGATATCCTTCAAGGTATACAATCCCTGTAACACTAGCTCTATCTTGTAACAAGAAAGTCTTCCTAAGAAAATTAAAGCAAAAAAAAAAAAAAAAAAAACTTCACTACTATAACTAGGAAAGTTAAAGGAAGATGATGATTCAAGTCTTAAACAATGGCGTTGGCTGCACTCGCAATCCTTGGCCATAGATCAGCACATTCTTTACCGATGGGTCCAGTAATTGCAGATCCTGAAATTATAAACACGGCAAGCAAACTATGAGGGTTGGAATTTAATGACAGATAATTTGTTACTCGAAACACACCACATTCACCACGAAGAATCAATAACAACATCGATATGGATAGTTTACAGATTATCATTGTGTTGTGTTTTTCACATTTTGAAGTTATTATACTATTTAGCTAACTAGTATAGAAAATGTCTTACCTTTCATTTCTCCCTTTGGGTTCACTATAACTCCGGCATTATCTGAAAAGAGAAGGTCCAGCAGAAACATCAGGATGATTAGGCGTAATGGTGTAAATTACGTGAAACCACATGAGCTACGTAATTAATTTTTTCCTACTTCCATATAACAAACTCTATCACGCAGTCTTACATCACAACCACTAGCTTTCATTAACGCGGATGGCCAGCCGATTCCAACTGCTTTTTTAACCACGGGATTGTTTCTAGTAGTATTCTACTTACAAATCAACATAACACCAAAACAAATTGAAGATAATCCACAAAATGACAACATTGAATTCATATATCTCACTCAATTATGCACATACACTCGCGTGCTAATGCTAGAAGGTTCTCAACTTCTTATTCACTCGTAGGGTCAGGTGGTCCAAAGGGAAGCTTTGAATCATTGTTGTTTGACTCGGACCTGTTCTAAACAAGTTGACAACTACATATAAATGTTTTTCGATAAAGCACCAAGAGAGCACTAGAAGGTAGTCCTGAGGTACAATGTCTAAGGTAAGTTCCATGACAAGGTCATGAACATGATCTTCTATAGCCCGATACACTATTCCATTTTACTGGTAGTGGTTATACATATCAAAATGCATTAGAAGTATCGAGTCCAAACATTGACACCTAGAACGAAAAAAAACACATTTCATTACTGATCTGTAGAATTAGAACCCTATACTAAATAAATGGTTTCCAGACAACTTGTTCGATAATAAGATATATCACACACCACACAATGATGAAATATTATGTCTTGGGGGTCATAGATAAAAACCCATTTCCATAACAACATGCCTATTATGATTCATGTACTAATGAGATAAACCAAATGGATATAAGGATATTTATACCCAAAACAAACCCTAATAACAAATTGGGAAAATTTATAACTTATTCTCTCTTCTTTTCTACAAAATCTTCAATTAGGGCTGAATCAGAAAAATTATGAAAAATTGTACAAGTAGAGGAGAAGAAATTAAAATTACCTTCAAAGTACATGAAAACACCATCCTTTCGGCGCCAAGCTTTTCGTTGCCTAACAATAACAGCAGGCATGACCTTCTTTCTTAAATCAGGTTTTCCTTTTTTAACAGTAGCCATAACCATATCTCCAACACAAGCTGATGGTAATCTATTTAGACGACCTTTAATACCCTTAACTGAAATTATGTATAGATTCTTAGCTCCAGTATTATCAGCACAGTTAACTGTTGCTGCTACTGGAAGACCTAATGACATTCTAAACTTGCTTCCTGCTGTTCCTCCACGACCTGCAAAAATGGCAATCAATAAACAAGTTTATCAATCAAGTGATCTAATTGTAAAATCTTCAACAAACAAAACAAAACCCTTAAAGGGAGAGAGAAAGATGGAATACGCTTGGCCATCTCGGATTTTGATTAATCTTTGTTGAGAAAGCTGATAGATGAAGGAGGTTTGCAGGGATCGCCTCTTCTCTGTTCTAATGCTTTCTAGGGTTTGCTGGTGTTCTAAAACGTAAACACGAACAGACGTTCATATTTACACCCCATTGTTTACTTGTTACAACCAAATTACTTTTTCCTGTTGAGATAGATGTTTACTAGTTACACCCAAAATATTTTTTCTTCCCACAGCAACCGCGCTGCATGAGGTTCGGACTCTGAATTTCGGGAGGGCTAGACATTTTCAATTCTAATATCAATCTCCTGACATGAGCCCACATAAAAAAAAAAAAAAAAATCTCCTGACATGAGATCTCAATCCTAAATTATAGAGTTAATTCTTATATGGCCCCCTACTTTGTGACCAGCTTCCTTTATGGTCCCCTTCTTTTCGTAAATTCAAATATGACCCCCTATTTTCAGGTAAATGTCATTACTACCCTTCCTAATTCTAAGGGGGGGGTAGTGGATAGGGATTTAGGAGGACATTCGTGGACAAAATGTCTCGTAGACATTTCGAGACATTTTAAGACATTTCGAGACATTTGTCTGTAGACAAAAGGTCTTTATAGACATTTTAAGACATTTGATTCATGGACAAAAAGTCTTTATGGACATTTCAAGACATTTGGTTTATAGACAAAATGTTTTGGAGACATTTCAACATATTGAATCCATGGACAAAATGTGTAGTGGATATTATTATTATTATTATTATTATTATTATTATTATTATTATTATTATTATTATTATTATTATTATTATTATTATTATTATTATTATCTCATCATGGATGACAATTGGTATGCATTTATTATTTTAGTATTATCATTATTGTCTAACCATACAAAATAATATATTTGTACTCATATTTTAAAAATATATTTTTCGAGTTTTGTGGACGTCTGTGGATATCTGAGGACATTTATGGACAATTAGTGGACATTTATTTATTTAATTTTATCATTATCGTTTAATCATATGAAATAAAAATAATTGTACCATTATTTCGAAAATATATTTTTCGACTTTGGTAGCCATCCGTAGATATCTGTGAACATTGATGGACAATTGGTAAATATGTATTATTTTATATAGTATACTAATATATATATATATATATATATATAATAATAATATAATATAGTAATATGATAATAATAATATAACATATAATAATATAATAATACAATAATATAGTAATTAACATATAATAAGATAATAATAATATAACATAGTAATATAATAAGATAATATTATAAAATATAATAATAATAATAATAATAATAATAATACAATAATATAATAATAATAATACAATAATATAGTAATATAAGAAAATAATGTAATAATAATAGGATAATAATAATATAATATAGTAATATGATAATAATATCATTATTACTATAATATAATAATAATAATATAATATAGTAATAATATAATATAATAATAATACAATAATATAGTAACATATAATAAGATAATAATAATATAGTATAATAATATAATAATAAGATAATATTATAATAATATAATAATAGTATAATATAGTAATGGCAATAATATCATTATTACTATAATAAAGTATTATAATAATTAATATTTTTATATATTATTTATTATAAATTATTTAATCTAATTTGATAATAATAATTATTTTTATATTTCTTAATGAAATGTCCGCAAGTGTCTTCCATATTTTGAAAGACATTTTCTCTCCAAAAGCTCTCCAAATTTACACTAAAATGTCCTCACATGTCTCCAAAACCAATTTGTCTTGAAATGTCCGTAATTTCGTGTCTCTAACGAATACCACAGACATTTCAGGACATTTGAAATGTCTCAAACGAATAACACGGACATTTTGAGACATTTTAAATGTCCCCAACCAATAACACAGACATTTGGGGACATTTAAAATGTCCCCAACCAATAACATAGGATTTGGAGGGACATGGCAATGTCCCTCCAAATCCCCAACCACTACCCCCCTAAATTTAAAACATTAAAACAAAATTATTTCCACCTCACCCCTCTCTCCCTCCACCTCATCTCACCCTACACCTCATCTCACCCTACACCTCACCCTTCTCTCTCTCTCTCCAATTCACCTCTCTCTCTCTCTACAACTCACCTCTCTCTCTCTCCAACTCACCCCTTTCTTCTCCGGTGAGGTGGCTGGCCGGAAAATTTTCCGGCCGGCCACCTTCAAAATTTAAAAAAAAAAGAAAAAAAAATTTCTCTCTCCTCTCTCTCTCTAATTTTTTTTTTTTAATCTCTCACCTCTCTCTCTCTAAAACTCCGACGAAGGGGGTTTCCCTTCGCCGGAGTTTTAGAGAGAGAGAGAGGTGAGAGATTAAAAAAAAATATAAAATTAGAGAGAGAGGAGAGAGAATTTTTATTTTTTTTTAATTTTGAAGGTGGCCGGCCGGAAAATTTTCCGGCCGGCCACCTCACCGGAGAAAAAAGGGGTGAGTTGGAGAGAGAAAGAGAGGTGAGTTGGAGAGAGAGAGGTGAATTGGAGAGAGAGATAAGGGTGAGGTGTAGGGTGAGATATGGTGGAGGGAGAGAGGGGTGAGGTGGAAATAATATTGTTTTAATGTGTTAACTTTAGAATTAGGAAGGGTAGTAATGACATTTACCTGAAAATAGGGGGTCATATTTGAATTTACGAAAAAAAAAGGGCCATAAAGGAAGTTGGTCACAAAGTAGGGGCCATATAAGAATTAACTCTAAATTATATATGTGTGTTATATAAGTGGGTGAGATTTTTATTTAGGGAGATTTTAAAAGGCCTCCCCGTTTTTGTTAAAAGGCCTCCCCATGGTTTCGTTGACTTGGTAAAAAACCTTTGACTTAGCTTGGTTAAAGGGCCCCCTCTTTGAATGGGTGAAAAAAAACCCCTTTAAAGATGTATTTCACCCACATCATTTGACCACGCCACATCATCACCTTCTCCGGCAAGGTCGCCGGCCGGAAGTTTGGCCGACCGGCGACCCTGCCGGAGAAGATGATGATGTGGCGTGGTCCACATCACCGGTCTTGGGTTAAGTTTGACCTAACGGCGTTAACTTTGCCGTTAGGTCAAATATTGATGAAGGAGGTGCTCTTTTGTAGAGGGGGCCCTATAACCAAATGGGTTATAATGAGAGGCGCTTTTAGCGGGGAGGCCTTTTAACAAAAACGGGGGGCCTTTTAAAATTTCCCTTTTATTTATTAGTTCCAAATATAAATTTTAAAATTAAAACTATTCTACAGTTCTTTTTTGTTAAATAAACTAAAAAAATTAGAGAAATAATAATGAAAAAAATGGGGTAGATCTCCTTTTATAGGGGATCAACCCCGATTTTAACAGATGGAGATGCAACTGTCATAATTGGGGTTCGAGCCCAGTCCCAGGATTATCCATTTGGAGCGGCCCCAATCCAGCATGTCGGGGTTGTTCCTAGTGATATTGTCATTGTCATCACAAAGATATCGCTTGTGGCATGTCGTGTTTGAAATTTTAGGATCACAACATATTTCACTTGACATCTCATAAAAAAGAGTTAATTCTTATATGGCCCCCTACTTTGTGACCAGCTTCCTTTATGGCCCCCTTTTTTTCGTAAATTCAAATATGACCCCCTATTTTCAAGTAAATGTCATTACTACCCTTCCTAATTCTAAATTTAAAACATTAAAACAAAATTATTTCCACCTCACCCCTCTCTCCCTCCACCTCATCTCACCCTACACCTCATCTCACCCTACACCTCACCCTACACCTCACCCTTCTCTCTCTCTCTCCAATTCACCTCTCTCTCTCTACAACTCACCTCTCTCTCTCTCTCCAACTCACCCCTTTCTTCTCCGGTGAGGTGGCCGGCCGGAAAATTTTTCGGCCGGCCACCTTCAAAATTAAAAAAAAAAAGAAAAAAAAATTTCTCTCTCCTCTCTCTCTCTAATTTTTTTTTTTAACAGATCCTCCGGCGAAGGGAAACCCCCTTCGCCGGAGTTTTAGAGAGAGAGGGAGGTGAGAGATTAAAAAAAAAAATTAGAGAGAGGGGAGAGAGAATTTTTATTTTTTTTTAATTTTGAAGGTGGCCGGCCGGAAAATTTTCCGACCGGCCACCTCACCGGAGAAGAAAGGGGTGAGTTGGAGAGAGAGAGAGGTGAGTTGGAGAGAGAGAGGTGAATTGGAGAGAGAGAGAGAGAGAGAGAAGGGTGAGGTGTAGGGTGAGGTGTAGGGTGAGGTGTAGGGTGAGATGAGGTGGAGGGAGAGAGGGGTGAGGTGGAAATAATATTGTTTTAATGTGTTAAATTTAGAATTAGGAAGGGTAGTAATGACATTTACCTGAAAATAGGGGGTCATATTTGAATTTACGAAAAAAAGGGGGCCATAAAGGAAGTTGGTCACAAAGTAGGGGGCCATATAAGAATTAACTCCATAAAAAAACATATTTCACGTGGCTCCTTATAAATAATTGAAACGACACAATATAAACTAAGTATGACACGGATTATACCATGTTACGTCTCATAAACTTGCCATACAAGTATTTTTTTTTCTGTTGCAAGTCATACATGTATTTGCGCGAACAAAGTCGATCAACGGCATAAAGAGATATCGAACCAACTGTTTTAATAGTTGTTGGGAGTATTTCGCCCAATATTTATAATAACTACTCAAAATTATTTAAAATCAGAGAATAAACAGTTGCTCATACAGGTAAAGCTCTCTGGTTGCAAAAAAAAAATTACAACTCTCTGAGCCATACGTAATACATCGTATCTAATCACTACGTAATGCATTTTCTCCCGTCCATACACCTTGAAGAAATAAAAACGAACAAAAGGGGTATGCGCCTAGTCACACCCGATAGGTTGTAGACCTACAACGTAATGCGAAAGTACGATAAATTGACCACCACTACTGTCCAGTAACATTTCACTAAAAGAAATTGTGTTGAATCTCTTACACGGAAGCTTCACTCTTCTTTCCCCAATATTGTTGAATAAGTTTGCAATAGTAAAAAAGAAAAAAGAAAAAAGAATTGCAACAGTCCACTTTTGGAGATTTTTTATTTTTTGATGAAATTTTGGAGATATGAAACAATGAACCATTTTTATGTGTTTTTTTTCCTGTTCCAACCTTTTTATATGCCAAGAGTATATATTGTTTACTTATATGGAGCATAAAAAAGTCTTAGGTGCACTTCAACATAAAAATAAGCATTTTCTTTTACTTATTTGAGTCATTTTTTGTTGGAAGTTCGACTTATTCTAGTTGGTAAAATGAAAATTTAACTTTACTTACGATAGAAATTTTGGGTTTCTTTGGAAGTTTAATATTTTTTTTCGACTTCAAAATCATGTATATTTATGTTTAATATGTAAACACACAAAATTTACTTGTGCATATTCTCTTTTTTCACATTATCTAATTCCACCTCAACATAATCTCTACACACTTTACCACAACATTGTACCTCCGTCAACACAATATCATCCCTTCAAACCACAAAACTCGATCACTGTTACTACCATTGTATCTCTATCACATCTTAAACCCCATCTCTGTATCTCCACCGTCATTGTCACCACATTTCAACCACAATCACGTAAGATCTAACGTATTTGATCTAACGTATTTTACTTTGAATTTCACAGCATACACCCTTCCACTTGTTATTTTACATCAAAGTCAATATCCAACTGGTTAAGTCATCCCTCGCGTGGACCCATGATCTTTTTACATTGGAATAAAATGCCCCACCCCTCCCCTTTATTTTGATCCAAGTATAATATCTTGTTAAAGAACAATCATGTATGTGCAAAATAGTTCAACAAAAAAAAAAAATGTATGTGCAAAATAGTAAAGATCAAATTACCCTATGAAATAGGCCATGAAATAATATTTTGATTTTATGTTTGTTTGTGTCATAATGGGAGGGGTAGACATGACTTCACAAAGACCAGGTATTATTACGACAACATATATTTGATACTACTATTCAATGACACGGGAAATTTCGTAGCGAGCTTCAGCTGTAAATATACACAGCCTTCCATAGTAAGTCAATTTCAAAGCTTCGTGCTTAAATAATTACCCTTGTATTGTGACATTATTTACTAATTTTACCATTTCCCCGGTCAAAAACTCTGGCTTTCTCTGAAACTCGTCACTTTCATTCTTTACCGACTTCCCTACGCTTTCATTAAAACTGACATACCTCTCTCTTTTTCTCTCTCTATCTTGAGTTTACTCATTGTTCGTTTACGAAACCCTAGAAATCTTGCTGAAGAAGGAACCGGAGCTCAAGAAATCTCTTCTGTTATTCTTGTTCATTTCTTAATTTGTAATCCAAAGAAGGTACATTGTTCTGACTCTAGGTTTAATCCTTCAAGCTACTTCTTAAATCACATTTTAGTTCTATTTTCAGCTCATTTTTCATGTTTAGTTCTAATGTTCTTAATCTTGATTTTAGTTCCATAACTTCAATTCTTGTTTCACTTCATTTCTTGTTTCACAATGTGTTTTTGACCTTCAATGTGTTAAATACCTTGGTTTTAGAAGTGATTAGATGTTATTATTCATTGCAAGAAGTTGCATTTATGAAATTTTTGTTGCTAGTTTCTTAGTCTTGATTAAGAGATTAATAATCACGAATTGTTAGATGCTATTATGAAATTCTTGTTTGTTTTGTCTTTTCATAAGAAATGTCAAGTTTTGGTGTTTCTCTACTAAGAAATTTAATGTAGTGGGATATCCTTAGTGCCCTAAACAGTTGGTAAGGTAGAAGATTCGACACTAAAGTACTTCCTCGAAATATTTAGGTCATTTGGGCTTAAATATTTAGGTCATTTAATTTCTTGCATGTAATATTTGTCACCTAAAAACATTAAAATTGTCTCGTGCACCGTTTATATGTTACATCCTACTAGAGTATACAACTGCCCGGTGACAGCACATATAACAGTTTAGGCAAGCGAATAAGCGATACTGGTATTCTCTCCATGTATAATAATATAGAGGCCCTCAGGGACAAGAAAGAAAAGAAAGAACTACATCCTGCTAAAATTCCGTTCCAATTTGAAACTATATCTATCACAAATTTGATCTAATGTGGTATAAGTAGTCTCAGTTTCTTCCTACTACTATGATAACGTTACAACTAAGTTACAATGCATTTGTATTTTCATGAATGTTTTAAGATATTATCACTGCAACTTTTACCTTATCATTAGCATTGCGGGATGAATTTTTTTTTTAAGTCATGAACTGAGATGTGTAGCCAGTCTATCATCTAGTGAAGGTTCTTGTTTTACTTTTTGGTTGACTCCATCTAGTAATGATTTTTAATACGAGGATTTGTTTTAGTTAATTGTTGAAGAAATGCATCTTATTAGCTGTCAAGGGTATCTATAGTAATACTTCCTATTCTTCTTGTTGAATAATTACCAATTTTATGCATCAAAAAACAGATAACACATGGAATACGGCTTGGAACATATTTTCCACATAAACGCCTGGCCAGGTAATTTAGTGTTATACAAGTAATGTCGATGGAGAGATGGTTTTCTTACCTCGTGTTTTGATCTGTTATAGATGTGATGGGGGAAGATGCTTTAAACGAGAAGTGTTGTATTGAAGTACTTAGGAGATTGACAAAGAAGGCGGAGAGTGAAATTGAAGAACTAGAAGGAGATCTATTCATCCTTAAAACCCAGTTAGAGTGGGCTGAGAAAAATAAATACAAAGAATGGTTTGACATATGCTGTAAAGGGTTACGAGAGCAAATTCACAAACTTAAATCAAAAAGCAGTTTGGAAGACAATCATACAGAGGATAGTAACTGTAAAGACATCCAATCATATACTAGCAAAGAACCTCAAAAAAGAATTCACGAGATTGTAGAGGCTTTACTCAGAAATCAAGATAAACATGAACAGGTTTGTTTCTGAGAACTCATATGTTGCTCTTTCTCCTCCACTTCTTAGATTAGTCTAGTTAACCCCTATTTTGTTTGTGCTGGAAGTATATTTTAATCGACCTAACTAGCTACATCTTCTTGTACCCTATATATTCTTAATGACATGAGAGTTCCACTTATGCTCTCCCTAGTCAGTTTAATATAATTTTTCTTTCAAACTTTGGCTTTCTAAAGTGGTTCATCTTTGTGTTTTTTCATGACATTTTGGATTTCTGGTTTTGATCTTCAATGCTTTCATTAGCTTAAGCTAATTTTTTTATGCCATGGTGCAGTTTCTCCTGAAAGGGTTTACTATATGACAAATATGAATTTGAAGTCAAATATGACAAATTGAGTTCGAGAGTAGGTTTTGTGTTCTTTCGGATAGTTTGGTTAACTATGTATATCTTATTCAGTTTCTCTTGTTCTCTCTGGAAACAAGATGATAATAGCATTCATCACTCATTGACACTAGAAATTGGATTACTGTGAAACCTAGAACCCATTACCCAAGACTAGGTGCATTATAGTTCCGTAACATTGTGTATGAATAGATTAGTGACCTCCGGATAGGAGGTAGCACAACACCACAAAGAATATCAAGAAATTATATGAACCTTGCCATGTTATGCTGTTATGAAATAATACTTCGAGGTTAACTGTTCTCAGTGCTTAATGAGCCTCATGTATTAAACCTTCCATCTGTTTTATGATCTGCAAATCAATAAAAATGCCTCTGACAAGTAAAATAAAGTTACAGTCCTTTGGCTTAATGGTTTCTCTAACTATGGTCTATGGAATTTGCATGCACAGGTAACGTCTGAGGATCTTACTAAACCTTCATCTTCTGTAATTGAGAACCGTTCTGCTGATCTTGATGAACAGGTATGCATTTTTCGAATATCGTATCTGAATGTCTTGGAAGCTGGAAGTAAAATAAGTCATTTAATTGGGTAGCTCTTTTTTACTTTAAGTAATGAATAGGGCATGAGACCGAGTGATGCACCTGAAAGAAAGAGTGGCCTTCAGGTTTTGAAGGTAAATCAGCTTCTATATGTATATCAACAGCATTGGTATGATAGGATAGTTTGGGGTCGTCTGATGGTAAAAGAGTGTGTTGCATTAATATGTCAGAATATCCAAGGATACCCACATACCACGTGTTGTCTTGTTAGCAGAGTCGAGATCTACCATTCAAAAATGAAATTCCTAAATTCTATTGTTACTGCTGCTACTGAAATTTTTAATTTAAAATTATCTGATTGCAGAAACACATGGATAAAATTCTAATGAAGTCCGTAAAGGTTGAGAACGAAGAACTTGGAAGCCCGAGTACTTCCAAAGATATCAGTTTAACACCGTATATGAAGTTGCCAAGGCAGAGAACTAATGGTCGAATCAAGTCAGAGATCTTTGAGGCCCAAGAGTCATTTCCTACTAATTCCGGAAAGGCTATTTCCCGTGGAGTCCGGCTTCTAAGTCCACAACACATGGATGTCAAGTCGACGAAGAGCGATATGATTGTTCAGAAACCAAGTGCAGCTCTCAAGGTGAAGAAGCTTTGTTCTACCTCATTCTCAAAATCAAAAGGGACAGGGAAGCACAAGAAGAATCAAATGGAGGGCCAAGAACCCACTAGGAGAAGTCAGAAAATTTCAAATGATTATAAAGCATTTTTGAAGTCACAAGAAAAAAAGGCGTATAATATTGTTAAGAAAGAACCAGCGGAGCCGAAAATTCCTGTTGTGGCTTCTACTGAACTTTTGAAGCTGCGAGGGTTTACCGCCGAAGATACAACTATGGGCTGTATATTGAACTCCATTGATAAGCATGAATCTGAAAATGAGATAAATAGAGAAATGGATACGAAACCTGTTGACCTGAACATGTACACAGTATCTCAGTTGCGGGAACTTGCTAAATCACTCGGTGTGACAGGTTTGGGGGAGTATAGAAAAGTAAAGCTCGTTGAACTACTAGCTGAGATCTTAATTGAATAACTCTGTTGCTGCTCGTATGTACAGATACCTAAACTAAAACCAAGTCAAAAATATCTGCGTATAGAAATCTTTTTGCTTTTATGATTGATTAGAACTATATAGCTATCTTGAATACAGATGTTATGAACCAAAAACATTATCACTTGATCATCTCGGCTAGTAGGTCACAGCTATGGAATTGAGTTCATTGTGACCATTTTGGCTACCTGTCTTTGTAATTTTGCACAGCTATGGAATTGGTTTCATTGTGTTACTTGCCTATGTAATTTTGCACTGCTTGGGGATCGAGCTCATTATGAACTTTCTGGCTACTTGCTTACATAATTTTGTGCTGCTCCTTAGTGATTTTCGAACTGATTTATGTGTTGTCCATGTACAGTCAGTTTGAACGCACGTAAGAATACTTTAAGGTTTTGTTAATTGATTAAGCTTCAAAAAGTCTTCATTCAATGCAACAGCAACTCTTGATCTATGCTCGAAAAATAGGAAATAGGGACTAGCCGGGTCGACTGGGGAAAAATATAACTGCAAATTCACTTCATCTTCTAGCCCTCTTCTTGCTATGTTTCTCTCTCTACGTTTGCTGGCTGTTGCCTGTTGCTGCGACTTCTTGCTTCGTTTCTCTCTCTAAAGTTCTCATTCATCTCTCAAAAGTTCTTATTCATCGTCTTTCTCGTTCTTCTAAACTGATTCAACAGGGACCATGAAGATTGATCAAGTCTTCTCATTTTTTGTGCAAACCGGCTCTATAATCGCCAACTTATTCCGCTCTCAATAGCACAACTACAGCCTCATGGGGCTAGAGTCGCCTGCTAGGCGCTGATTTTTAGAGCTCAACTCTTATTACATATTGACACTCGAGTAAAAATGACAGGAGGGGCGAAGGATTTTCTTCTCCTTTCAGGAATGTAACAATTGGAAGAAATCAAGATCTCAAGATATAAGCAGAAAATGGAACCAGATGAAACAAATGTACCCAAACAAGTATATTAATTGATACATGTTAAAACCAATCAGATATCCATTTATCTGAATTTGGAAAACCTACTGAAGATTTTAAGTTAAAACAGGAGCCTTAGTTCTGACTGGCCCATACTACAATGTCACCATTATTTCAGAAAAAGTAAAAGAAGAGAGAGGAGAGGGGAGAGAAGAGAATTCTGTACAAATGAGGTTCTATCGAAATATATATGCAAGGTCCGCATTTCCTGTGATTGATTCCTCTGGGAGAAGATTGTTAGTTATCCACCAATGTCGGCGAGTTCTGTTGGTTTTTCGATGTAGCAATCACAGCAGCTCTATCTGCAGCTTCCCGCTTCAGTGCCCTCTTTGCTCTCCGCCCAGTTGTGCTCGGAACAATTTCTTTCTTCTTAGAACCATGGGATGGTCCTGCGTCATGGTCGGAGAACTTCTTTCGATTCACAGGTCTTGCTTCCTTACGCCCTCCTCTCACGAACCCATTATCTCCCCACATCCTGTTACCGATACGAATACTTGATGAGCTACTAAACCCATCCAAGAATTCAGAATCATCTTCTTCCTCATACTCAATCTGGTATTGTCGAATGTATTCATGTTGATCAAATGCATCTTCTTCTTGTGGATCTACGATCAAAGGCTCGAACCACTTTGCTCTAAGAAGAAGGCATATACTCTCCTCAAACATATAATCATGAATTCTGAAAAAAATAAGTATAAAGAAACTCGTTTAGTTGGATGGTTAGAACAAATTTGTAGTCTCGAGAAATGAAAAACAAAATGGACACGTCGTTTCAGTACCTGCCATCCAGAGAGCGGTGAAGAAGAAGAAACTCGAACGACTGCTTACACTGAGGACAAGAAGGGTTCTCTTTGTATGTAGCCCACCTCAGGATGCAAGTCACGCTATTTGTTAAACAACGACAAAATACAACTAACAAATTAGTACTGCCTACAAATCGACTAAGAAACTTTGAACTATGTAGTTCATCAAATCAAATGTGCATAGTTCGTAAAATTAAAATCTACTAGGCTAGTTTACGGAGTAGCATAAACTTAGTCTGATTCATAAATCAGAAAAAAAAAAACACGGAATATAACAGCGAAGAAGTTTTTGCCACATTATACTAATGCATCCAAAATGATAACAAGGGTAGAAAGAGGGCAACTGATTAAAAAGAACAGATAGAGAGGGTAACTGATTAAACTCAATTCCTTCATTTAACTCAAATTCTATGAATCAGAAACAACAAAAAATCGTAATCGAACACAACACAAATTGAAAACCTAACGAAAACCCTAATACCTAACAGTCAAACCAATCCATTTTGAGTGAAGGAAATTCTTCCTTTCTGTGAAGTATTTATGAGAAGGACTACTAAGGGGTGTTAAAATTTCTATCTAGATCTATCATTCTTAGTATTTCCACCATAATTAACATTGAAAAAACAATGAAGTACTAAAAGAAAAAACACAGAAAATAACAAAAGAAATTTTTAAATATAGAGATGATGTTTTTAGGGTTAGGTTAAGGACAAACCAGTAAGCATGCTCGCAACCTTTAACTAGGGCAGTTTCTTGGAGCTTTATCTTCTCCAAACAGATCGAACATAATCCTTCAGATTCAGCAATCACCGCACCAAATGAACTCGAACAGTTCTCACCAGATGATGATAATTTCTCCTAGAACAACAAGATTCAATTCAAATAAGATCCCATTGAATCGACTAACCATTTTAACCTAAATCAAACAACAAGTTTCAATTTTTTTTTAACCTAAATCAAAAGAACCAACATAAAATCATGAAGATGAAGAAGAGATTGTGTTTACCATTTGTGAAGTCAAAATCGGTAGCTTGGTGTCCATTAAGATGATGGAGAGGGGAAAGTAAGAGAGAGAGAATAAGAGGAGGATGAGCTTGTTAACGCTCGGTCCTGAACCGGGGATTAGGGATTTAATAGAGAGAGAGAGAAAGGGGAACAATTTTAGGAGATGCTTTCAGAATTTATAGATTCTGATCCTCTTTTGATTCCAGGACTATTTTTTGTGTCGGTTTTTGGTGTGTCATATACTTGAGAAGGAAGGAAGGGACGACACATTTTAGTTCGGTTCGGTTCGGTTCTTTGGCGCTTCCTAAAAAGTGTTAATGCCGCCGCCTCCCCATTGAGGGAAATTTTGGGAGGGAATGAGGCGCCTCTAACACAGTATTACTGATGTAATGGGGCTGGGCTTCTGCTATTGTAGAGGAATCACTCTCTTCTCTAAAGGTGAGGAATTGTAAGAGTTTGTGGCTTGGAGTTGGAGGAGCCTCTTGATTATGTACCAAAGATTCATGTCAAGGTCTTGTCTATCTCCTACGCTTGTTTGAGTCTTTGCTTTATAGTATTAAAATTTTGATATTTTGCAGGACTTGGATGAAGTGTCAAAGCAAAAAAAAAAAAAACAAATATCGACTGACAATCGATAAGACTGAAGGGATTATTAATACTTCTGGTATACCGGCCCTTCCTCATTAATCTTTCACCAATGGGTCGGGGGAGACAAAGAATACAACTCCGTAAGATGGTTTAAAACCTCAGTACTTTTGTTATCATCTTGAGTAAATAATCTATGTGAAAATAAAGGCCTATCAAACACAACCTAAATAAAGAATTAGTGGTTTAGTTATAGATACATGATTCTAAGAAGCTCGAAAGGGTGTACATTTCAAAAGGTAAAAAAATGAATATGATTTTCGTAATAGAAGACAAATTCCTCTACCAACTGAAAAGTAATGTATTTGATGAATGGATATAAGTCATAAATGTTGTCCAACATATGAAAAAAGAAAAGTCGAGTTTTCTTGAAAGGGGATAAGGGGCAACTTTACAATTTTACTTTAGGAGTTGAACTTGTACCCTAAATAGTGAAATATATTGCCTTAAAACCCAAAAACAACTCCATGAATTCTTTTGGAATTTTATTTTTCACATATAAAATTTAAGAAAGTGTAACTTAATATTTCGAATATATCAAATAATATAAGCACAACATATAGGAGTATCCTACGCATCATTCGGGTGCTTACAACAATTTTTTCAAGTGTTTTTAGCCGCTCCCCTCACACAATCATTTTTGACATCCAAGTGTGTTGCTATCGTCAGTGTCAAGATGTTGTTGATTTTGGAATGGAGTGCAAGGTTTTTGGATTGACTTTCAGTCTATTTGGAGTAATTTGTAAATAGCAATAGAGCGAGCCACGTTCACTCTGACTAGTCTGGAAGGCATGTCTGAGAGAATAAAAATTCTATCAGAACAAAAAATACCTCATAATACATATAAAATGCGCTGGTCAAAGTTGATTGACCCAAACCGGAGAGGTTGGTAGACCGATCATAGCAAAAAAAAAAAAGTGGGGCACTTTTAACAACACCCTGCATCCTAAGTAAACACACAATAAATATTATGGCATAACTGTTGGAACTACGAATCCGATTATTTTTCTTTTTCTTTTTTGTTGAAGATTGTCGAATCTAATTTGATATTGTTATAGTATGCATTTTGCATCAATCTTCGACATAACAAAAAAAAAATCGCAGTTATCTCCTACATACCGGCGGTTAGCATTACCATCCAACTTCGTCTCATCAACGTTAAAGAACGTCAAAACATTATGACTAGTTTGCACATATAAGTTTTTTTTTTGTTATTATAATTGTTTTATTCAAATTGGCACTCCATTTCCGTCAAACCAACCTCAATCGATCTCCCACTGCTGTGGTCTCTAAGTTAGACGGGTACATTGGTCAAACTCAGCCTCATGTAATGGTGACAAAAATATTTTACTAGACAGGCTTAACATAGGCCGTCTCTTATGCAGGTTGCACTCGAACAAGGGTCGTCTGAGTTGTCTACCACGTGCCTAAGCAAGGTTGTTGGCTCCAACTCGCGAAGTTGGCCTCTTCATCTATATGGTAGTTGGGTTATATGTGTAAACTCAGTCAGGATAAAGACATAAAGTCGTGGCGACCGTGCGACTGTGTCCGACTTGCCTAACCTAGCCTAGCCCGTCACTTATGCCCATTGGTTCGGACTGGGTGTTGCCTGCCTCGTGCCTGCTCAAGGCCGGCTTGCCTCTACCGGAAGGGTTTCTAAACCAAAGGGGTAACTGTGTCTTTCTTCATCAAACAGACTGACTATAAAGAAGTGATGAACTCCTCAGTTGTCTTTCACAACCCTAATTTCAAGTCACTATATATACAGGAAGAGAGACGAATGATTATCCCATCGAGGAATACAACCATCTCTCAACCAAACCCTAATACGACATTCTTTCTCTCTTGTTGTTTTTTCAATTTCATGATACATTAGCAGTAACTGCCTCTTTAAGAGTAGCCGAATGATATTTGGATTCATTTTCCAAACAAATTTCATGTGGCTTAGTTAGGAGGCAAAGATTGATAGATCCATTTTGTAATGAAATTGATCTTCCAGTGCTTTTTGATTTGGACTTTTAGATACAAATTTCAATCTATTGTCCTTCAATTAGCCTGATATATTCTTGTTATATCTGATAATCTATTGCGTTTGTAAATTAGGGTTTTCATTTTGTTTCATGTTTTAGATGTAGGGTTTTTGAATAATTAATAAGTTTTGCCTCTCGAATAACCTGAGATGGATAAAAACAGATCATCTTTGGTTCAGACAGGGGCATATAACAATTAAAATAGAGGGTAATTGTGTATTCAATCCACACTTTTACGTTTCCTCTTGAATTAGATTGGGGAAATGAACAACTATGTTTATCATCTGTTCCTTTCCTAGAAAGATTCAAACATTTCATATTTTCATATATATTTTACTTGAACCCTAGATATTGGAAATTTGAATACTAAAAATGACCTCTTGGATAGATAAGCATTGGTTGGTTGTATGGTTCTGGACGATGAGATAACCTAACATTTCATATTTTGATATTTTGTAACATCAATATCTTGGGCATCTTTTACTGGAACTGGACAGCGAAAAATGTTAGTTAGCCCGAAAAATGAAAGTTAGACCGATGAGATAACCTAATATCGGTCTACACATAAATGTCTTTCAAAATGGATTCTCTACCCCATTGGCTCCTTTTTGTGTGCCTCCACATTGACGGTTGATAAGAGCCAGACTTGCAAAATGATACCAAGATGGCCACTGGTAGGAACAAAATGATCCCAAAGTTGATCCACCCAGTGGCTCAGCCTAGGAGATTATTGGTTCCGTGAGACCTGAAAATTATTCCCAAATTTGACCTGACCAAGACCTCTCCCGAGGTAGCTGTTGATCGATGATTCGTGGGCCTTGAAAACGATTCCATTGTTGATCCAACCAAGACCCCTACTCAGCCATGAGATGTGAAAATGATCCAACCAAGACTGCAACCTAGGCAGTGATCACAAAGTTGATCCAACCAAAAACCCTAGCCTAGGCGGCCATCGATACTATGACTAAGACTCGAAAATAATCCCAAAGCTGATCCGACCAAGACCTCAACTGAGGTGGCAATTGACATAATGATTGGCGACCTAGATATGACCTCGGCCTTGTCAGCCGTTGACCAATACAAGCAATTTTCAGGCTAAGTCTGATCCCACGGAGACGTCAGCCTCTCCAGTTTGTCTACTGGAGAGTGCTAGGACTATTGGCTCTTATTCAATTTGGGTTACCGGGGACTGCTGCTCTTATTCAGTTTGGTCTACTTTGCCAGGAGAGCTACACTCAGTTTGGTCTCCAGTTTGTCAACATTTTTTCAATTTAGCGGAGTCTACAACAATTTTCTTCATAGTTAATTATCGATGAAGATCCTGTTCTTTTCACAATTCAATTTGCTTCATCCTATTTCGAAATCCTGCAATAACTACATTAATTCGAATCAAAATACCTAACGAGGAAAAAGAATCATAGAACATACCCAAAACACGAAGAAAAATTGACACGTGGAAGGACGGGGAAGGACAACAGAGATTTTTGTCCCTCACAAGATAGTTCCTCCAAATGTTAAATTTAATATACAAAATATAGATGTCTGAAATTTACATATGATATTTTTCTACCCTCCTTTAGAACTCAGGAAAAAAAAGTATGTCAGCTCAAGTTATCAATCACCATTGATAATAAAATACAAGAGACAGTGAAAAAAAGAAAGAAAGAGAGGTGTAAGAAGAGTAAATTTTAGAAGAAAGGTAAAGTTGCTACCTATCAATATCACAACAGAAGTCTTCCACTGAATCAAACTTGACCAACTCCATTTGTAGCTCGTTCCATTTGTAGCAGAGTATAACAAGAATCATGAATCTAAAGTGGATGGCCTAGCCGAAGATGACTCGCCCAAAGAAGCTGAAGCAAGAGATGATGCCCAAACTTGAGCGCTTTTAGCTCCTTTTCGGATGTTTCCCGTCTTCAACAGTCTAATTTTGCTCCAAACCCTCTTCACATCGATAACGTGGAGAACACGCTCCAAAAGTTGGCTCGTCTCTCCAAATATGGCCAAATTTGGATGTGGAATGTAAGAAATCCAGAAAGCTTTTAGATGCGATAAAATTCCCGGGAAGAAGTATAAAGATGCTCTTAAACATAGGAATAACATGGAGTATACTAGGTAGGGTTCCTTTTTCAGCACCTCCTTTGGAGAAGACCCACTAAACAGCGAAATTTTCTCGCTACTTCCCAGACTCCTTGATTGATCGTCAGCAATATAGTCGATATTCTCCAGTCCTGATATGGAAATATTTAGAAAAAAATTCACTACATGTAGTTTTGCAAGGAATTGATGATCTATTTATCAAGTAAATATCACACACTTTCATCAAAAAAAAAAAAAGTAAATATCACACATACCTGTAACCCTCTTGTAGAAGCGTATGAGTGAGTTGATATCTTTTGGGCCATAATATCGAACTTTTGTTGTTTGGTTAACCAACAATATTGAGGGTAAGCTATGGATCCCATACCTTGAAAATACACTGCAAAACACATAAGAAGCAAGTTAACAGAGATACATAATAAAGTCGACCCATAAAGATAAGTTCGTAAAACCGAAGTCAATAACTCTACCTTGGCATGGCTGAAGATTGTTCCACTGCCAAATGTTTGATTTGAGGGAACATGGAACTCATTGCATCAAATTTAGATCGTGCACCACTAGAAAATGGACACCAAGAAGCATAGAAGAGTACAGCAGTGTACATATTTCTATGACCAGATCTCAGAGCTATGTCAAGGGATTCTCCATCTACCTATCAAAGACAAATATATAACATGTCAAAAGTCAACTCAAGTACTAAAGATGACACTGTTTAGCTAAACTACAAAGTAGATGGTAGTTAACTAGTGATTCTATACATATACAGGCAATTGCTTGTCTGTGAAATTGTAAGCAAGCATTAACATGTTGAAAACGTAAGAAACTTATGGCTGTTTTGGGGCACCACCAAGCGCCTTTGGAAAATCAATGCCATAAAAGTATTGCAGAAGTCCAGGATTTTAGAGAAAGAGTGGGTCTGGTACTCTGGTTGAACAAGTGAGGCAAGAAAAAATTAATGATGGTGACTGCTGGCGCAAAAATAACTATGACAATAAACCCTGCAACTAATCTACTGATATGTTTGGTATGATGGGTTATAAGGGGTATATGAGAGGTGATTCGTAAATGACTTTATAGTCAAAGAATATCATCCCAAATTCGCAGTTTTAAGTGTTTTCGTATGGGAACTAGTTAGAAATGAAGTAGCGGTCTCGCCCAGTGAAAACCAAGAGATTCAGACCCTGGATTGAGCCCAAGTGACATTCCTAAGTTGAATTTGGAATTCTTCGTAAATGGCATACCAAAGGGTCGTATTACAAATCTTCCTATCAAAACCCTCCTAAAGCCAGACAAGCGGACCCACATAATCAAACATACCCTGAAGCAATGACGACCCCGTCTTAGCAGTAAAATTTTACAGACCATCTTATGACAATGTCCACAAATGTTATTGATCCTCCATCCAGTATGGACCACTGTTTTGTTGGGGATATAGGAAGGAAGAATCTTGAATCTTAAAACCATTGGATGATGAAAATTGGGATATCTCGTTACTGGAGTGAGGAATGGGGAATATGAGACCAGATAACACTTTACACCTCTAATTATTTGTTAACCATATCATTCTACAATCAGCACCCCTTTTCCAAGTCAACCTAGTTCTTTACCTTGACAGACAAAACTCTCAACATTTTCTACTTCGAGGGTAACTCGGCTGTAAGGACTCAAACGTACATGAGTCGGGAAACAGTCCTCACCCCAACTATATAGCTCCTGGTCTAGCTATTTTAATCTGTTAGGAAAAGATACAGGGTGTTCAATAAGACCTAAAGGGCTAACACATTGGCATCGTGCGATTAGTTACAATAATTAGTTAAGGTACAGACGAGCAATAAGCATTCAACGGCTTTTGAACCCCAATAGAATAAGGGTGGATGTGAATAAGCATTTTACTGAATTTGTTTGAACACCAACTTGATATAAAACAATTAACTTTCTACTGAGCTTAATTAGGCAACTGAACTCCTTACTTTCGAATAAGTGAAAGGATTTCCAAACTATTAATTGCATTGACACTTTAAAATTGGGGAAAACAGAAAATGGAACCTACACCAAACATATAAATTTGCCCTCTAAATTCTAATGTTAATTATTAAATGATACAGGTGGATCTCTATTTCAAAACCTATTAATTTCACAAGAAGAAATCGAAACCCCTAATTTACTAACAGGAAAAAATAAAAGCGCAAAAGAAATCCATTATCCATGAAACTCAAATCGCGAGAACATAAAAGAACAAAAGAAACAGACAAGAAACCCTAACGAATGAAAATTTAACGAACCCCTAAATCGTTTTAATCGCTAACCCAAATTTCAAGATCAGAACGCATTTCACATAAATCAAAAGTCACCAAATCAAATTAGATCGAGATAGAAAATCACAATAAAATAATAATTTCAGAAACTGTACCTCGATTGTTGAAGACGGAGAGAAGGATGAGATAGGGCATCGATTTAGGAGCTTGTTGGTGAAGACATGAAATTGAAGAGGACAAAGAAGAGATGATGATGAATCTGCTGATGAGACGAATCTGAGAGAACAGACGAAGAAAGATATGTAGAGAAATAGACGAGAGGAAGAGAGAGAAGCCGCCATTGAAGAAGAGATGTAAACCAAAACAAGAGAGAGAAAGTAGATAGAGATAGAGAGAGAGAGGAATAAGAAGACGAAGAAGGGGGAGAAAAAAAAAGAAAGACCCACTCACTTTCCTTTTTCTTTATTTTTTCTCCACGCTCTCACACACGAATGTAATGGACGCACAAATTCACACACTTTCTCTCTCTCTCTGTGCATCCATCCGAACCGGCTTAGGTATGGGTGGAAGAGGCATCTGCTTTTCGGAAACAAAAAAGAATTAGGGAATACAAAATATTGGGTGGAAAAAAGATTACTTCTTCCGAGTCATACATGAACCACCCCTTCTTCTCCATTTCACCGGGGTTCGTTGGCAAATTGTTTTTTTTTTTTCTTTTTCTTTTGAGAATTCGTCTACGATCTACGTTAGTCGTTACAAGACGTTAATACATCATGAAGATGTAATAAGCACGATAACCGTCTAATGTAAACCAAGAATGAAAGAGGCCTAAAATCCAACACCAACTCCGATCACCACTATCGCCATATTCTCTCTCTGCCTTCGCCAAAATAAAGAACGGGAGAGATTAAGTAGGAAGGAGGAGAGACAGTGGAGGTACTAGTGCTACTGGAAAGATAAAGGGGAGAAGAAGTGGTGGGAGGGGGGAGAAAGAAGATCTGGAAATGACAATTCGAAGGGTCGTGATGATAAAGGTTTGTCATCGATCTTTGTCGATGTGAATAACATAAGTGGTAGTGGGGTGACACGGAACGAGAAGTTTTTCCGCCCCCTGAGAGCATCTCCAATGGGACACTCTAACAAACACTTTAAAAGTCTAGTTGTCAAGTGCCAATAACGACTTTTCTTTCGTAAGTGTCAATAGAAATAAGTGGTGCTGCGACCATGAAAGGTATTATTATTTTTTCCCCAAAAATTAGTCATTGTAGTTTAACTCCATTGACTTTATTTTTTTTGAATATGGACTACGATTTACGTTGATCATTAGATAACAGTGATACATCATCAAGATGCGATAAACACGATAATCGCTTAAATTAAACTATGAATGAAAGAGGCTTAAAGGCCACCAACATTTTAAAGAGGTCTAAAGTCCGACGAACTTATTATTTATACCTTTAATAACCCAAATTCAATAACCATGGATTCCACCTCTTACGGAAATCGAAACTGAGACCTCTAGGATTTTGGAGTTTACAATCAATCGCCATCGACTTTATTGCGCTAGAAATGTTCTATCACGAAAACCTTACAATAAAATTTCATTTCCTCGCATGTTCGTCATTTTTTTCTTTTTTATCTCGCACGGTCATCTTCTTCACCACCGAGTAACGTCATCTCTATTTCTTTGTATCTTGCTCATCTCCCTCTTTTATGTTCATTTTCTCACTTCGTGGTCGCTAGTGGTGGTTCTCTGCGGTGGCGGTCACGAAGAAGACAAATATAGAGATGAGAAGTACTACAATGATAAAATCTTTGACAAAATTCTGACTTAATGACTCATTTTCCTATAGAGATGAAAATAGGGCTTAATTCGTCTACCCATAGTAAAACCTTCTCGCGCCGGGGACCAATGAGAAACACAAGCCGTGTCCCTACTTCGCTTCAACCACAGTTACCAAAAACAACTTCAAACGAACCCCCATACATTGTGGCGCGCAGGTTTGAGTTCTTTGGAGGGATATTCTCATCACTATGGCGCGGCAGAGTAATCCAAACCCTCCATAATGTTAGTGGGGGCATCTTGAAAATAAAATATTTCCCAAACCACTCCCTAAAAACGAAACCTCCCCCCAATCACAAAAACCCTCGTCTCCCTTCTTCCATCTTTCTCTTCTTCCATTCGGAGGCGCCTTCTTCAACGCATCTAGAGAGAGAGAGTAAAAGATATAGAGATAGAGAGAGAAACTCTATTCATCTTTAAATTTTGATCTCTATCTCTACCATCTCATATCTTTGCAAAACCCTAGCTCGCTCTCATGGATTCCGAGTCAACTCAACTCCAACAGGCACAACTTGCTGCTGTTCTTGGTCCTGATTCAGTTCATTTTGAAACCCTAGTTATTAACCTTATGTCATCCGGGAATGAACAACGATCGGAAGCTGAAATTATATTCAATCTTTGTAAGCAGAATCATCCTGATATTTGTGCTTCTAAACTTGTTCATCTCCTTGAATCTTGCCCTAATGTTGAAGTTCGAGCGATGTCTGCTATTTTACTTCGGAAACAACTAACTCGTGATGATTCTTACATCTGGCCTCGTCTTGCTCCTGCTACTCAATCTGCTTTGAAATCTCATCTTTTGGTTTGTGTTCAGAGAGAAGATGCAAAAACTATCACGAAGAAACTTTGTGATACAGTTTCGGAGCTTGCTTCTGGGATTTTACCTGATGGTGGATGGCCAGAACTTCTTCCTTTCATGTTTCAATGCGTTACTTCTGATAATCCTAGGCTTCAGGAATCAGCTTTGTTGATGTTTGCTCAATTATCGCAGTACATTGGTGAAACCCTAATTCCACACTTGAATACTCTTCACTCTGTGTTTTTGCAATGTTTGGTTTCTTCTACTAGCTCTGATGTTAGAATTGCTGCTCTTGGTGCTTCAATCAATTTTATTCAATGTTTATCGAGTGCTTCGGATCGTGATCGTTTCCAAGATCTTTTGCCTGTAATGATGCAAACTTTAACTGAGGCTTTGAACAATGGACAAGAGGCAACAGCTCAAGAAGCACTTGAGCTGTTGATTGAGTTAGCAGGTACTGAACCTAAGTTCCTAAGGAGACAACTGGTTGAAGTTGTGGGTTCAATGCTGCAGATTGCTGAAGCTGAATCTTTAGAGGAAGGAACTCGCCACCTTGCTATCGAATTTGTTATTACACTTGCCGAAGCAAGAGAAAGGGCCCCAGGGATGATGAGGAAATTGCCACAATTCATTAGTAGGTTATTTGCTATTCTGATGAAGATGCTGTTGGATATTGAGGATGATCCGGCATGGCATAATGCTGATACTGAGGACGAAGATGCCGGAGAGACCAGTAATTATAGTGTTGGACAGGAATGCTTGGATAGGTTATCGATTTCATTGGGTGGAAATACAGTTGTTCCTGTTGCATCAGAGTTGTTGCCCGCTTATTTGGCCGCTCCGGAATGGCAGAAACACCACGCAGCACTTATTACTCTTGCCCAAATCGCAGAAGGATGCCAAAAGGTATTGAAGCTATATATTTCGTTAAATTTTTCAGTGTTGATTATCATGAGATTTAGTGTTTCGTTTGATTATCGCAAGACTTAAGTCATGTTGTTTCCTTCCTTTAGTTATTAATCATTTGAATTCTGTATTACATGGTATTCACCTTCCATATTCAAACTTTGATTGAGGCAAATAATATTAGTTGGTGGGTTTGGTTAGCTATCTCATTGCTAAGATACGTAATTTAATATTTAACCTCAGTCTATTATCACTTGCTGTTATCCTGTTCCTGTGTGTCTCTGTCCAATATGTTGACTTGATAATTATTTATGGTTTTTATACTATTATCTTTTGGGTATTATAGTATTATTTAACTAATTCACTTGCATATTTTGATGTAGGTAATGATCAAAAATCTGGAGCAGGTAGTGAATATGGTTTTGAACTCTTTTCAAGATCCCCACCCTCGTGTGCGCTGGGCAGCAATTAATGCAATTGGACAGTTATCTACGGATTTGGGTCCAGAATTGCAAGTTCAGTTCCACCAACGGGTGTTACCTGCGTTAGCAGGAGCTATGGATGATTTCCAGAATCCTCGAGTACAGGTTAGTATTTTCTTCTCTTTGAATAGAGGTAGGTAATAAGACCAGAACATTTGAGATAAAGTTAGGAATAAGTTCTGCAATTGTGTACCAAATTGCAGCCGACTTTCGGGTGATTTGGTTTTAAATCAGAGTTCGGGGTATAAAGAATGTTTTAGTTGTTTGTTCTTATATCACTAATTTATCATTTTCGCTTATGTTGCTTATTCTTTCTTTTAAGATGTACATATTGATTGAATAATATAGTTACTCGTATATCATCTAATTCTGAAAAGCGACACCTTTGAGGCTCTAACTTTCAGAAAGGCTCTTTTTAATTAATATATTTTTTGTGCTTGCCTTTCTACTTTAGCACCTTTCTTATATATTCCCTCGTAGAGTAGTGTGTAGAAGATCTGTTTTTTTGGTCATTTGGTAAGTGCGTTATATGTATATATGTATATGTATACTAATATATCATTCATCCATTGATATATTTTTCATATATAATATATATAATATATATATATATATATATATATCATATGGGCACCCTTCCTGCCCTTGTAGTTTCAAACTCTTCGGCCTGCTATGCCTTTATCTCCTATCAGGTAACTTGCCGCGTCCTTGTGTATTTTTATTTATCTGTTCAAAAGATACTTCTTCACATTTTAGCCGCGATGCATTGAGATGTGTACTTATTCGTGTGTTGTGCTGCAAAATCCATTGGTTTTTGGCTTCCATTAACTGTTTCCGTTCGACAGGCACATGCTGCTTCAGCAGTCCTCAACTTCAGTGAGAATTGCACCCCTGATATCTTAACTCCCTACTTAGATGGAATAGTGAGCAAATTGCTTGTACTCCTACAGGTATGGAGTCCTACCCATTACAACCAACATGCATTCTTTTATTTTCTTCCCGGTATTGTTTCTGATGTTTGTGTTCTGCAAAATCTAGAATGGGAAGCAAATGGTACAAGAGGGCGCTTTGACTGCCTTGGCATCAGTTGCCGATTCATCACAGGTATGCTTAGTTTTTATCGTTAATGTGCTACTTGGGGTGCTTTGCTAGGAATCTACTTGGACTGACATTTTATCGAATTCCACAGGAGCATTTTCAGAAGTATTATGATGCTGTTATGCCTTATCTTAAGACTATCTTGGTTAATGCGACTGATAAGTCAAACCGCATGCTTCGTGCCAAATCCATGGAGTGCATTAGTTTGGTTGGAATGGCGGTCGGGAAGGAAAAATTCAGGGATGATGCTAAGCAGGTAGCTAATAACATATGCATCGGTTTGATAATTTGATTCACCCATCTAATATATGCCTTAAAGGATGATACTCAATTATATTTTCAAATGGATATTATCATATTAGTTCTACTAATCTGAAATATTATGATTTTTTTTTTTTTAATTCTTGGTGTGTTTCAATCATTGTACTTTTCAAAACTAAGGGTTCAACTGTATTCTGGGTAGGGGAACCACATGGTTGTATATTTTTCTTATTATTGACATGCTCACTTCCTTTTATCTCTATGAAGGTTATGGATGTGCTCATGTCATTACAAGGGTCTGAGATGGAAACTGATGACCCAACAACAAGTTACATGCTTCAAGTATGCCATCATCTGACTGTTCTAACTTCATTTGAGATTCATGTAGATAATGCACTGTTACCACATAATGTTTATTAAGCAAACCTTAATAATTGTTGCAGGCATGGGCCAGACTCTGCAAGTGTCTAGGGCAGGATTTCCTCCCATACATGAGCGTTGTCATGCCTCCGTTGCTTCAATCTGCTCAACTTAAACCTGATGTGACTATCAGATCTGCAGATTCAGATGATGATGATATAGATGACGATGATGAAAGGTTTGCTTATAATTTTAGAAGCTCACATAGCACAAATACACTTGTGTAGCATCTAATGATTGCTTAACTTCCTTTTTTTACAAAGCATCTAATTAATTATATGCGGAAAAGATTTATAACTGAAGGGATGTGCCTATACTTGTCATTTGTAGCACTGCTGTTATGTTAAAAGTTTCCACATAAGCAGATGTCGAGATAGTGATACATGTCTGCCCTATCTAACCTTCTGCTATACCTGTTGACTGTTATTACCAAATGTTGCACAGGAGTCCTAGACACCTGAGACTAGCTCCTGAATATGTACTGATTAGAAGCCTGTTATTTCTTTTTCTGCTTTACAAATTATGCTGTTAACTTAAGTCGGACAATCAGCCTTCGTAAAAAAAAACTTGGAGACGCTACCATCCTTGTATATTCGGATATACTTCATCAAATGTTTGGTCTTGTGCTCATTATGAAATTTTGTTCTATTGCAGTATTGAAACCATCACCCTGGGTGATAAGCGTATTGGAATCAAAACTAGCGTCTTGGAGGAGAAAGCTACTGCTTGCAACATGTTATGCTGCTACGCAGATGAGCTAAAGGAGGGATTCTTTCCTTGGATTGACCAGGTAAGTTATAAAGTCGAGATAAACTATTTAATAATCTTTTCTTACTATTTTTTACACATTCTGCCTTTGGTTACAAGGATTACTTAGTTTTGTTTTGGGTCCAGGTTGCTCCTACTTTGGTTCCACTCCTGAAATTTTATTTCCATGAAGAAGTCAGAAAGGCTGCTGTTTCTGGTATCAACTTAACTCCTTTATTATACCATTGTTGTTATCGTTGAGGTTGCATTGATATTGATATAATCCATCTTTTCTTAATTCCAGCAATGCCAGAGCTATTGCGTTCAGCAAAATTAGCTATCGAGAAAGGACTAGCACAAGGTGTTAATGAGTCTTACATTAAGCAGTTGTCCGACTACATAGTACCGGCCTTAGTGGAGGCTCTGCATAAGGTTGTTACCCTTTTTTCTTCTCCTTTTTCCAGTAAATCACTTCATTCTCAGGTAGTGGGATATTTATGAAATTGTAATTAATTTGCAGGAGCCGGAGACCGAAATTACCGCGAGCATGTTGGATGCATTGAATGAATGCATACAGGTATTTAATTTTTACTTTGATTAGGAATATAAGTGCATATTTGAAGTTGAAAGGAGTAAAAACAGGTTTTGTCAAGGAGACAACTTAGACAAGTAACTTGATGAGCATGCTATGCTTTTTCTGGGCTGCTCTCCATCACATTATCTCAAAATTTATCTGTTGTTTCAGGTTTCTGGGTCGCTTCTTGATGAGAACCAGGTGAAATCTATAGTAGATGAAATAAAGCAGGTGATCACTGCCATCTCAACCAGAAAAAGAGAAAGAGCAGAGAGGGCTCATGCGGAGGACTTCGATGCAGAGGAAGGGGAATTGCTTAAAGAAGAAAATGAGCAAGAAGAAGAAGTTTTTGATCAGGTTTGTTAGTACATACTTCTTCGTGGATTTATTGGTCTGTTTTAGTTGCGTAGATATTCTACTGAGTACTGAGTGCAACAAAGATATATATATATATATATATATATATATATATATATATATTTTTTTTTTTTTTTTCTGTAAACTATTCATGGTCTCAGTATTTTCTTCATCTAGGTTGGTGATTGTTTGGGAACATTGATTAAGACATTCAAAGGCTCATTCTTGCCATTCTTTGATGAGCTTTCGTCATATATAATGCCTATGTGGGTAAGTCTTTTTCTCATTACTTTCCTTTTCCTTAATTTTATCGTGAATTGTCAATCTTGACATCTCATATCAGGTCAATTGTAGTGGTAAGATTAAGTTGCAATCTTTGGTAGCTATTGTTAGGCATGTAGCCTGTGTTGTCTTATAAGGCTGTAAATGTACAGGGTAAAGATAAGACTGCTGAAGAAAGAAGGATTGCTATTTGCATTTTTGATGATGTTGCGGAGCAATGTCGTGAAGCAGCTCTCAAGTAAACATCCTCAAAACTTCGAGAACCTGTTTTAATTGAGCATTCCTTCTCTATACTTTAACTGTTTCTATTGTTGGAACAGATATTATGATACTTACCTTCCTTTCTTACTGGAAGCTTGCAATGATGAGAACCCGGATGTTCGTCAGGTCTGCTCTTCGATATGATTTTTTCTGGTTTTCTACTTGTTTAAAATTCGGAGGAAACTTAAGTTGAAACTTATTCTTAGGCTGCTGTTTATGGGATTGGCGTCTGTGCGGAGTTTGGTGGGCTTGCGTTTAAACCCCTTGTTGGAGGTATGTATTTATTCTGGCTGCCTGACCTGTAGACTTTGCCCTATACATGACACATTGTCTCCGAGATACTAATATGATCTCCTCCACTTTTCAGAGGCTCTTTCAAGGCTGAATGTTGTGATACGTCATCCTAGTGCATTACATTCAGACAATGTGATGGCTTATGATAATGCTGTTTCAGCTCTAGGGAAAATATGCCAGTTCCACCGTGATAGTGTTGATTCAGCGCAGGTATTTATTGGGTTCAATTTATGCCTTTGAGATAACAATCACATTCTCTGTGTTCTCATTAAAGAAGCAATTTTGAATTTTGATACATGTCATTTTGTAGTTTTGTTAATTATCTTATCTCGGTTGTCGAAAGAAACAACTGTCCCTCTGTGGCCATCTATAATCTATTCAGTGGATTTAGTACTTCGCTTTCTTTGCAGGTTGTTCCAGCATGGTTGGGTTGCTTGCCAATTAAGGGTGATTTAATTGAGGCTAAAGTTGTTCATGACCAACTTTGCTCAATGGTTGAAAGGTAAAAATCTAAAATTGTTAACTGGTTACTTGTTCCCATTTCTTCTACTCATTCTACAATGATGATCCTCAATTATAATTTCACTTTCTTTCGAGAAATCAAGGTTCAAGTTTTCTTCTACTTACAGGTCAGATAGAGAGCTCCTGGGCCCTAACAATCAGTATCTTCCTAAAATAGTTGCTGTTTTTGCTGAGGTAAATTCCAACTGTCCTCCAACTTCTGGAATACTGTTCTAGTTGTCTAAGTTTTATTGATTTGAGCTCTTGTTGTTGATAGGATAGTGGGAGGAGAAAAACAATATTACAAATATAAAAATCTATATTGAAAGTTTGGTTGAAATATAGAAAGTTGGGATGACGATTATACTCTGGTAGGGAGAAAAAGAGTAGGATATATACACATTTATTATTGATGAACTAAAAGATTCAAATAAAGTTAAAAAAGTGTGATTTTGATGGAACTTGGAAGTGTTACAGAAAGTACTGGATGATGGAAGTGTTATGACCCTAACACTAATGAACTTTGTTGTAAAAACTTCTCGATATTGTTATTAGTGGTTTGATGGTTTTGTGGTTGGTGGTGTTAGGTACTATGTGCAGGAAAAGATCTCGCAACAGAGCAAACAGCAAGTAGGATGATAAATCTTTTAAGGCAGCTTCAACAGACATTGCCACCAGCAACCCTGGCATCAACTTGGTCATCTCTCCAGCCCCAGCAACAGCTCGCTTTGCAATCTATACTCTCCTCTTAGATCCCCCATTACCAAAATTATCATCTCATTCAAACCAGGGGTATTAGAGTGTGAAGCAACAATCATTATGGTCAGTTGGTCGGTCAGTCTCCACCTCTTTTATCTCTCTCTATGATTCTATCGTTTCTCCATTCTTTTCCATTTACTCCAATCCTCCTTTTCTCTTCCCCGTCCAATCTCTCTTTTCTCGTTTGCTTGTGTTTTGCAGCAATGAATGCCATTGCAGTCTGTCTCTTGAAAATGAAAAGTTTGTTCAATGGTGAGAAACAAGATTTATTTTCTTTTCCTGGTGTTGTATTTGTGTATATTACTGTCGTAAATTATTATCCATTTTTGGGTTCGAAAAGATAGAAAAAGGGAAAGAAAAAAAAGAGAATAGAGAGAATGGATTGGTGCTTGAGGGTCTTAAGAGTTTCAGTTTGGTTAATGATGAGTTGAGTCTAAAGAATTGTTGGGAAAGCAATTCACGTAGCAGTTTTGATGTTTTTCTTTGTTTCTTGGGTGACCAAAAACATTTGAGTATGATTGAGTTTTCAAGTATTTGGAAATTATATATCTGTCTTAGAGTTGCCACAAATTTTTTACCTTGTGCTAATAGTTGGTGTAGTTTGCTTTTGTGTCATGATTTCGTATGAGGTCTCTTATTGATTTTGCTGCTTAGAAATGAAAAATGATCTATACCTTCAAGAACACACTTTGAATCCCAACATATAAGCTTATCAACTACTGCCACATTTCAGTCCAGTGATGTGATTCTTATGTTTTGTTATTATTAATGAAAAGCGATATCAAGTTGTGTTCAATGTTTAACTATCTCTTTAAGTTAAATAAAAAGAACAAAAATTAAACAAATTTTGATGCAATACACTTACATTTTGCTCTAGGTATTTCCCAGAAGTAAGGAAGAGAAGATTTTAGGTTCCTTCATGAAGTTATGGAACTTGAGGAAGAGAAGATTTTAGGTTCCCACGTGTAGAATTTTGGGTGGTTTATGAGCTTAAAATCCTTAGGAAGTTTGCTTTTTAGAAATTTATAGGAAATACAACTCTGTTTCCCTTGGAGATCAATTTTATGGAACTTTTTTTCTTTTGCTGAACTTGGAAATTCTTTTTTGTTGAATGGATTTTATGTAACTTGAGGAGATGATTCCAATTTTATGTGATAGTACAATTTTTTTAACCTAACACAAGACAAAAAAAAATGTATGTAGGGGGGTAACCCTCGCCAGATCCGGCGAGGGTTACACCTCTCCTCCCTCTATTCGTCTCTCTCTTTGTTCCTCTTCTATCTTCTCTAGTTATCATACCCCTCTCTTTTACTCCGATTTTCAGTACACCATTTAAATCCCTTTCCCCCTCTCTCTTGATTTACTGTAAATCTGTTTGCGGTGGACTATTAGATCATGCAAGATCTAAGAGTGGTTGTTTCATTCACGAAGATCTAGTACCCTTTGTTTACCGTTGGCACCAGATCATCAATTACAACAACAAAACCCTCAAAAAATGGATTCAGTTAAGTTTCAATTTCGGTCAAATTCATCCTCCAAATCAAATCTCATCTCGGACTTCTTCTATAAATTGGTTCTCGAAATTTAACTTCTTCAAAGACGAGATTTTCGATTGTTATTGATGGTGGAAGTACTGGAACTCGAATTCACGTAAGTGAATTCTCGATTAATAATGTCGGGAAATCAGTTTTTCAATTCGGGAAGGAAGAAATCAAAAGTGGTGGTCATCCATGACGTGGTGTGGTGGTAATATGATTTCTATGGTGGTGTGATGGCGAAGATTTTCCGGTGACGGAAGTGGTTTTCTGGCGGTAGCGGCGATTTTCCGGTGTCGGCGGCGGTTTTCCGGTGACGGCGACGGTTTTTCGGCAAGAAGGCGGTGGTTCTTGTATTTATTTTACTGTAATATTTTGTCGACCTTCAGGGTCTTTTCATTCACGATCTTTAGGATCTTTTGTCGGCCTTTAGGGTCTTTTGTTTTTGAGTCAGTGTCTAGTCCCATTTCTTTCTCTTCATGAGGCACTTTGCATTTAAAGGTATGTAACTCTCATGAAGTTTTCAAAGGAGAGAAATAAATGATGTAGCATCCATGTAAACAATGTGATTTTATCACTTATTAATGGAAATGGTTCCCTTGGCTTAAAAAAAAAAAAAAAAAAAATGTATGTAGGTGGTAGTTGGAAGGAAAAATGAAAATCATATCAAGAAAAACATGAGTACCACCGTCACTAGAGAGTCAATTTTCAATGGCAAATGCATGTGTTCACATGTATTTGAGAATCTTAAATGCATGTTTAAGTCATGACCTAATTCTTCATCAAAAAAAAAAAAGTCATGACCTAATTATATTATAACTGGACACGCCTTACAATTATTTTCCAGCTATTTCTGCTAGAATTCTAGGGTTTTATTCTGCAATTTGGAAATAAATGTGCATAATGGGATCAATTTGGAAACAAATGTTATAAATATTGCGATACATAATTGAAAACATGTTCCATATATAGTCTATATTTTGAACTCACTTGTTCAATAAAAGAAATAAAAATACAAATCTACTCATTGTTTAGTTTTATGATATTATATCAGAGTAGTGCCACCATTTGGTTTGCCATTTTGTCCCAATACACATACATACAAACAAACAAACTATTTAAAATAATTGGCCTCACACCTAAAATTCAAACTCAAAACTGGTCCTTTTGGGCTTTGGCAATGTGATATTAGGGCAATTTTTCAAGCTATTAAAGTACATAAAAAAAAATGGATAAACTCTAAGCTGTCTATCCCCTCTCGACCACCAAACGGTCTCCCAACTGACCTTACTTAATTTTGACCATTAAATATTCGTACCCGTAATAATAAAGTGGTCGGCGAGTTGAACCTAGAGATGGATAAATAATTAAATTCCTCCCATAATTTAGTGCAGCCTATAGGATATCGTTTTTAATCGAAAAAGTGGTCACTATTATATATATATATATATATGTATATACTCCAAGAGGCATATACCAACGAACTAAATTGTGATTCTTGCTTTCACTCTGGCACGACAACATTTTTAAATCCATATATCATTTCTACCTCCCTCCGTGTCTCTCTCTATATATAGATAGATAGATAAGTAGATATCATCTTAAGGGGAATAAGAAAGAAAAGTAGAAGAAAAGAAATTAGCAATGGGAAATCTTCAATCTGTGGGTGCACCTAAACCGTTGCCTATTGATACAACTTTCAACCTACCTTCTCCTTTGCCTTCTTGGACTCCACCGGGTATAATTCATCACTACTTGATTACTTACTCCTTTATTTACATATACGCCATCACGGAGTATCATTAGCAACGACTCTTGTGTATTGGCAACAGTTCTGAACCGATGCTAATGTAGTAGGTTCTTCTATGTGAATTGATTTTTGATGGGTTTCTGTAATTTTGAATAACAGATAATAATGGAGGTTTTGCAAGTGGAAGTATAAATTTAGGAGGTTTAGAAGTTTATGAGATCTCAACTTTCACTAAGGTTTGGACAGTTCTTGAAGGAGGTCCAGACAATTTGGGCATCACTTTCTTTGAACCGTCGCTAATACCCGACGGATATTTTATGCTTGGTAGTTATGTTCAACCAAATAATCAGCCTCTTTCTGGTTGGGTACTGGTCGCAAAAGATGTTAGCACTGAATCGACGGGAACACTTGTGTTGCCTATTGATTACACACTTATTTGGACTAGTGAAAAATCCAAGTTGAAGAAAGATGGTAATGGCTATATTTGGTTACCAATTCCTCCTCAAGGTTATAGTGTTGTTGGTCATGTTGTGACTAACTCGCCAGAGAAACCACCTCTTGACAAAATCCGATGTGTTCGTTCTGATCTTACTGACTCATGCGAGCGGATCCAACCTGTCATCTGGAAAAACGGTATATATTTTCGAGCTCTCTCAATAATCACTTGTTTATGAAATAGTTAAAATTATCTTAACCATCTTCATGCATATCATTTTCACTAAAAAGGCTAATCGATATTCCACTCTATAACTTACTTTTAGACGACAGGTTAAAACTGTGGTTTATAAACTTTTCGGTATGTGGTATTATAGTTGTGTGGTCAAAAGGTTCCACGATAACCAAAATTATCTAATTTATAAGGATTATGTTTAAAACAGGTGGGATCAATATTTTTGGTTTGAAACCAACAAATAGGGCAACTCAAGATCTTAGTGTTTCAGTTGGTACATTTCTAGCTGAACCAAATGAAACTTCAACAACAACAGCAACACCTTTATCTATATCTTGTTTGAAGAACAAAAACCCTAATTTATTATCTTCAATGCCTAACCTCACCCAACTTCAAACACTAACACAAACTTACTCTCCCTTAATCTACCTTCACTCAAAAGAAACATACCTCCCTTCTTCTGTGAGTTGGTTTTTCAACAGTGGAGCTCTATTATACAAACGAGGCGACGAATCTAACCCCGTTCCGATTGAGCCAACTGGTTCAAACCTTCCTCAAGGTGGTTCAGACGACGGGTCGTATTGGTTAGACCTTCCAATCGATGAAAGATCAAAAGAAAAGGTTAAGAAAGGTGACTTGGAAAGCTCAGAGAGTTATGTACATGTAAAACCAATGCTAGGTGGAACCTTTACTGATATAGCAATATGGGTCTTTTATCCTTTTAATGGGCCAGCAAGGGCAAAGGTAGAACTCATTGATATTCCTTTAGGGAAAATTGGTGAACATATTGGTGATTGGGAGCATATAACTTTAAGAATAAGTAATTTCTCTGGTAAACTATGGAATGTTTATTTTTCGGAACATAGTAACGGGGCGTGGGTAAACGCTTCAAATCTTGAATTTCAAAGCGGAAATAAAGTTGTTTCTTATGCTTCTTTAAATGGACATGCATTTTACCCAAAACCCGGAGTTGTTTTACAAGGAAACAAGAATATAGGTATTGGTATAAGAAACGATACTGAGAAAAGTAAGATTTTTATAGATACGGGGGCAAAATATGTACTTATATCGGCCGACTATTTGGGTGGTACTATTGTTGAGCCTTCATGGTTGAACTACACTAGGAAATGGGGTCCTAAAATTCACTATCGTCTTGATGGGGAACTACAAATGATTGAGAAATTGTTTCCGGGAAAACTTAATGATACTTTCAAGAATATTGTTAGAGCTTTTCCAAGAGAATTACGCGAGGAAGAAGGCCCATCGGGTCCTAAGATGAAAAAGAATTGGAACGGAGATGAAATTTGAGGGTTCGTGTGGGAAATGTGAAACTCAAACAGTGAATTTAGAATTCATTTATATATAAATAAGCTATTAGTTCATGTATTCTACTTGAACTTATATTGATTGGTGAATTAGTATGTGTATGATTGATATGATAATTGAGAGCTAAAGATTGTTAGTAATTTTTATGTACTATTGTAACATAGGAGTACAATATTATGACTCACTTAATTATCATTGGATAAAGTGATGAGTATGATTTTGATATAAATATATATATATATATATATATATATATATATATATATATATATATATATATATATATAAAGAGAGAGAGAGAGAGCTAATGTGGGATTAGTAATCTATTATGTTAGCTCAACTGATGTTCTTTTTGCCCTTTTATGTTTTTTTTTGTTTTATCCGTCTTCTGCAGAGAAAATCCATATAAAATTCTTTTTTCTTGTGTATCAATTTGATGCATTTATTTTCTCAAAAAAAGAAAGAATTCGATGCATTTATTCACGGCTAAACAAGATTTTGTCTCTGGACTAGTAATATTAAATCTTCATCGCTTTCATTCTTACATTCGAATATAACTCTAGAAGCTGAGTCACAGTCTTACTCAGTGCGTGCATTATAGCCACATTTTATGAATTCGAACTGTGAATCTTCGATATTATAAGATTAAAACTTGATCATAACATGTTAAGGGAATGCTATATCAACTTGCGACTCAAAAACCTCGTTTTTCTTTCAGAACCTTTGTTTCCCTTACTTGATATTGCTAGGTTACCAAAACCTTCTTGTTGGCCTGGAATGTATCGGAAATTCGTCATCTACAAACCCCTCAAGGATCGTGGAATAGAGAATTACCCCTATGACAAATATCATTTGCTTTATTCCAATCCATTTTCACCTATGTCAGCTCTTTTAATATGGAGAGTAACTAATAATGGGATCTTGAGTGCGAAATCCTTCTACAAATCTCTTCTAAATATCAATGAGGTAGTTAATCAGACGACTTCTTTTAATTGGAAAAAGTTCTACAAGAACAAAAAACTTATGCCGAAAATGCGATGTTTTATCTGGAAAATTATAAACAATGGCGTTCCTACAAGAGACCGTATTCAGAACATACTACCTCGATTCTCGGAGCTCTGCCCTTGTTGCAAAACAGTTGAAGAAACTACTGATCATAGATTCATAACTTGCCCTCATACAGTAATGATACTGGAACAGTTTCAGGTTCCTTGAGTATTGAATCATCATCAGAAAAACATCAAATTCATTCTCTCAAATTGGTTGGAAATAGAAGATGACTTCCACATTTTCATCAGGGCTTCGATTGTTCTCTGGGAACAATGGAAAGGAAGAAATAGGGATGCCTGGGAAGGTATTGATTATAGTCATCTTGAGGTAATGAAAAAGGTGGAACAATCTCTTATCTTCTTATATGAAGGTCACAACTCTAATCATTCAAACAGTCATAACTTCTTATTCAGTGGCTACCCACAAACCCCTTGGTGTCCGCCCCAACACCCTTTCATCAAAATTAATGTGGATGCGAGTATTTGGACGAACCGGGCTTCATGTGCGGCAGTATGCAGAGACCAATTTGGTTACTTTGTAGGCAGACGATCTAAAATTATTCCTCCAGTGGATTCTTCAATAGCCAAAGCTCAGGCAATCCTACTAGGTTACGAGTCAGCAACATCGTTGAATTTCAAACAAGTGGAAATCGAATTAGACGCAAAAGCAATCTTAGAGTGGATTCCAGAAGACCCAAATATTTTTTAGAGAGAGAGGAGAGTTTTTAAATATTTTTTTTTAATTGTTTGAAGGTCGCCGACCGGAAAATTGGCGGGCCGACGACCTTCACCGGTGAAAATTGACAGAGAGAAGCGATGAGTTGGATGAGAGAGAGGTGATGACTAGTTAACGGTGTTATAACGGAATCTGAAAAAAATGAGCCATCTGAATATTTTTTGATAAAGTGAGGGGCTAGACAGGAAACCGGTCACAAAGTTGGGGGCTTTTAGGGAAATAACCCTAAAAAAACTTGAAATAGAAATTCAAAATATTTAAACCTACTCGTTTGATTGAGTTGAATTAAGACAATTCAATTTTAAACCATAAGGGTCAACAGTTGGTAGCCCAAGTGGTTCCAAGGGTCTCAGGTTCGAATCCCAGAGAAGGTGGAATCTTTGGCTATTTGAATTAGGGTTATTAGGGTGTAAATAATGTTGTTGGGCTTTAGGCCATGTCGATAGTGCGGAATATCAAATCCTAACGTGCCGTGCGGCGTCATGTACTCCCTCCTAGTACATAACCAGCCTTCCCGAACATATTCGGAGCATCTCGACTATCAAGTCACCTTGGTTTCCAACCAATAATGCGGCATGACACAATCGTGTCCCAACCTACAAGCATAGCTCGAGCCGTCCCGTATAACGCTTCCTTGAGTCATAGACTCTCGCCCACTATAAAGGATACCAACATATGTGCGGAGCACACCAAGCCGCTTATGCAGATCTTGCCATCTAGTCTCAAGCATCCGGCACCTTATCATCTCGGCTTACCATCCGGACATTGGGCATAGGAGCATCCATCCTTAATAAGCTACCTCATGCCCAACATAGCACATCAAGGCTTGGCCCCTTGAATAGCTCAATCCTCCTTATGGAATATGCTAGCACGACGCACGCCTCGCCATGACATGAGAACATGTAACACGACTTCCAAAGGAACCCGCAGTAACTTATCTCCAGGTACTGTCCCGAGCCATTTCCTATGACAAGGGAACCCGTGCAATATGCTTCTCTCGCATACGCTAGGCCGGCCTCATGGGTTGCGCCACGAGGATGCTCACTTTCGTGCATACCATGCTAAGATGGGCGAGCTCCCATCCACGAGGTCTTGGCATATGCTGGATGCATATGAGGAAGGGAGACCACCTCCTCCTATAGTAGCAAAATTCTTGTTTAGCCTATTTCCACAAGGAAACATCAATCTTTCAACCAAGCATACTCGCTCTTGGCAAGACATGAATGCACCTCCGTGCATGGCTCAAGAAGCTTCTGGCCCCAACGACCTCGTCTTTGGCCCTCCGGCCTATGTGCTCGTACGTGCTCTCCTAGCATTCGTCACGTCATATGCATGCTCAAGAATATGCACGTGACATACTCCCCCACTTGTAATGTCGACGTCCTCGTCGACTAAGTTTGGAGTACTTCAATCTTCTGCCCCAACTCCGATGCTACCACTGCACCTTCATGTCTTCGGCAGACCGCACCTCCGTGCAAACTCAACTACGCAGTCTCGTCGCGCAGGTTCCCCCTCCGGGTTAACTCAATCCTCTGCAATGCATCCTCCGATGCGTTAGGATAATGGTCTTCTCTACCATTCATCCATGCTCAATGTTGCCCTCTGGCCTCAAATGTCGGCTCCCCCTCTGGTTCGCCCCTCCGTTGCAGCCTCCGCCGCTCCTCAAACTCAGGTACCTCACCTCCTCGGCTTCACCTCGAGTTAGCATCTCGATTTTCACCTTTCGCCTCTGCTTTCGTGACCAATCTTGCCATACGTATCGCAATGAACTGCGACACAACTCATCACCCTGGTACCTCAGCAACCGTTGCCTTCACCCGAGTTAGCATCTCGACGCCACTGCGTCTTGCCATGTGCCTGCAATGTTGCCATCGCAAAGCAACTCGTCTTCAATGTCACTCACCTCTGGATCAGACCCTATGTACCCCTGTACTCCACGTTCTGACTCCTTGGTTTGCTTGTTCATTGAGACCCTCACTACGCCCTCCGGCTTCTCACATCAAGTGCACTCTAGTACCTAAGTATCACTACTTGTACCCTTGAGTGTATACCACTTGAACTCTTCGCAATGCCGCCCTTTCTCTTGACGACCCTTGCCTCGATCGTGCCTCTACACCTGCACCTCTGTGCAACTCAAACAAGCCTATGCTTGTGCTCCTCCGCGCTTGCGCCTCGTGCGCTTGGCATCCTCCATGCCATCCCTTCCTCGGGAAATTGTTGTGTTGCCTTCGATGTCCACTGAAACGAGCACGGTAGCTTCTCTCCGCGAGAACTACATGGTACCAAACCATCCACCACTGGCATACTCTTGGGAACGCCCTCTTGACTACATCCAGACACACACTTGCCATTTAATCATTGGCGATGCTCCTTAACCCGAACATCTTGGTAGGCTCGTGTCCCTCTTGAACACATCCGAACGTACCACCGCATAAGTTCCAACACATCTTATGCAGCACCGTACGACTTACAACTCAACTGCAAACTCGACGTTGTCATATATCTCTGACGATCTGAACTTGGTTCCAACTATCCTCAGAATTGGACGATGCTTAATGTCATCACGACACACCATCCTGAAATCCCATAACGTGAGTTGATCTCTTCTCAGTCACCACGTACTCATTGCACACTGTACGCTTGAACTCGGTTCCAACTTACCTCCAATGCATAACTCAAACATGGGCCGATCCACTTCAGATACAACGACCCTCATATTACTTGACGGCTTGAACTCGGTTCCAACTACCATCAGTACTGTCTTGGTCTCGTGAATCTGTCTTCATAGACTTCACACCAATATGACCATAAGCTTCAATGTTGGTTTCAGCTTATAGCACTCATGCGACATACCACACACAACCGTGCTAGCATATCCATGTCTCATCTCAAGTGAGTCCATTCTCTTTGGAACTCAAATGCGCTTACAATGCTCCATGCCGAACTCTATCGTGCACCATACCACATAAGCACAACTTGATCTAGCACCATCCCAACGATGTACTCTGTCCATCTATCTTACTCTCGACCCCTGTCTTTTGTAAGTAGCTTGAACTCACAGCATCACAAGTCACTCGATGCTACCTTCGGCTTAAGCATAAGAGAGTATCCTTCAACACCTTGTTTCCATACCCTGCTCTAACGCTCAAGTATCACTTGGATCAACATAGCTCCACTCTTGGATGCCAATCCAACAAGCTTACTCAGACTAGCTTACCACAAGCTCTCAGCCCGACTCTACTTGCCATCTTGGTACGCTTCATACCAAGCATGTTGTCCACTCAAAGGACTCTAACATATGATGTAACCAATGCGCACCAAATCGTTCTGAGCATTACTGCACTAAGCTCGCACACGACTCACCGTGCCATTCTTGGTTCATCCTATCTCTGCACTTGTCCTTACCTCTAAAGGACTAAAGCATATACGGTACCTTCTTGCGCACCAAGTCGCACTAAACTCTTGCCACTGAGCTTCCACATGACTTCTTGTGCCAATACGGTTCCATCTCATATCTCGCATATGCCCTTCATCTCAAAGGAACATAGACCCAAATATAGCTACCACTGTAGCATCCGTGCACACGGCCTATTCCTTCCATCGGAACTCTCGTCGCCTTATGCACCATGCATCCCTTAACAAGGTCCCCTTTTAGCACTATAGCTTCAGAGACCATATCATCTTGAATGCATCTCACTCTGAAAGCCTTCTCTTGAAAATCATGCTCTCAACGCAGCTCTTCATACACACTCCAGTATACCTCATACCATAGTGGGAGAATCACTAAGCTCTTCGTCACACTCTTCGAGCATAGATACTATCTCTTGAACCTGCCATCCAGGCTCTAGAAGTATGCTTCCAAACATACCACATGTTCTTAGGTATATCTTCGTGCTTGTCCTCTCAAGCTCCCAAAACACCTCCATTTGCCACTATCACTAGGCTCTTGGAAGATATCTCGTAGCTATCAAGCTCTTAATCCGTCCATCACTAGGAATAGAGCAACATACTCGATTGCCTATCCCCTAGGCTACAATATCAATTGTCAAATGGGTATCAGGATGTAATACATTCTCAACTTGTACATCTGTACATCTTCATCCTGTAGCTCAGGCTCTGACATCCATTTCTCATATAGGATCAGAGCACAATACTCAAGCCTGTCACTCAGGCTCTGATCACAATTCTCATATGGGATCAGAACATAATCCATTAGCTTGCTCTTCAAGATCTGATACCAATTGTCAAACAGGTATCAGAGTCTAATATATCTTTAGCCTTTCATCTAGGCTCTGATACCAATTGTCAAATAGGTATCAGAGTGCTATACTTCTTGGCCTGTACACTTTGGGCTATAGGCCCGGTTCTGTTAGTATTTGAGTATTCTTTTTCTTAGGGTTTTGGGTATTCGGCTCTTCTCATTTCTAATCAAATTCTTTTCTACTCATCAAACTTTCTCTCTCTTCTTCTTGTTCTTTGTTAGTTCCTCTCTTTCTGTCACTCTCTATAGTCAAACAACTACTGTGATTCTCTTTCTTCATTCATAATCTCTCAAGTCTCCATACAATGACAACCGACATTACCTGGGTGCTGAATGCTGTGATTATATGCAAGAACTTCAAACTTGAATTATCAACAACGAAGCTATTTCGTTTCTGTGAGGACTTGATTCTGTTTTTTCTTCTCTATTCTCTCCAATAATTTCTGTTAAGCTGATTTTTTTTTTTCTTTTCTGTCCTTAGGTGGTCAATTTGAAACTGTTGAAGAGGCCGAGCCACATCTCACAAATTGGGAGGTATCAATAGAAAATAAAGATCAAAACCCTAAGGTACTGCTTTGTGTTGATTTCAATAATACTCAACAGAGTTAAGGGTTCTTTGCACATTATGGGTTTGTTTATCTTTTTAATCATCTTTTTTATCTTTTTTATCTTTTTTGGTCTTTTTTTTAGGTCAGAGAACATTTTATTCTCTTTGTAGATTTCGATTTGGGGTTTGAACTTATGAAACAATATTGGGTAAATACATTATACACTGTTTTTTATCTAATTTTAATTTTAAGAGTATTTCTATTTAGTTTTAAATGTATAACTTTTTAACAAAAGGAACACCCATATCTTAAAGAAGTACATTTCGTTTTAGTTAAAGACGGATGGACCGAAGGGGATGAAGAAATTTGTAAACGATATGGTGTGTATGGTTGCATTGCTGCTACACTCACACGAGTGCACGTGAAGCACGTCATACAAGGCCTTCTGGAGGAACAAAATTGCAATGGTATCTCCTCACTCTTTCTCAACTATACATGTCATCTCCAAATGAATTCATTTAAAATCAAAACTATGCATTTCGTCTCGTTGTTATTACCTGAATTAAAAATCAACAGTAGTTGCTTTATCAAGATATTAGTTTTCCACCCCAAAGTAATGCAATTATAGTGAGACATTCACAACTCATACAAATGGAACTAAGAAAAAACAACTGAAACTCAATGTATATGTATCAACCTGTTACCAACATATAAATCATATCTCTTCATCATTCTCTCTAGTACAAGTGTACAACACAATAATTACAGCAACAACTGTGACGCCCCAAGCCCAGCAGTTACCGATATTGTCCTCCCTTTACACCACCACCCTCGCACGGATGGTAGGAGGTTTTGTTCTCGGCGAGAGCACCACGGACTCCCCCAAAAGTCCTCGGTATGGGCGAAGACACACGATTCGCCCTACCATCAGAGTACGCAGCGACACCGTGGACCCCCCACAACGATTTTGTCCTCGCTTAGCCACCACTCAGCGTGGTGTGAGGTTTTGTCTTGGCGAAGGCACCACAACCCTCCCAAGAGGCCTCGACATGGGCGATGACACACGATTCGCCCGACCATCAGAGTACGCAGCGACACCGTGGACCCCCCACAACGATTTTGTCCTCACTTAGCCACCACTCAGCGTGGTGTGAGGTTATGTTTTGGCGAAGGCACCACGACCCTCCCAAGAGGCCTCGACACTTACCAAGCTTGAGCATACACCTATAGCCCAGGCTCCGGACACTCTCGTGAGCGATGCGGGACTATCACAATCCCTCCACCCTTAGCGAAGAGCCGTCCTCGAACAGGTATCAGAGTGTAATATATCTTTAGCCTTTCATCTAGGCTCTGATACCAATTGTCAAATATGTATCAGAGTGCTATACTTCTTGGCCTGTACACTTTGGGCTATAGGCCCGGTTCTGTTAGTATTTGAGTGGGCGGTTATCGAGCTTATCACATCTATGATGTATCAAGTGCCAAATGTAACGACATACGTAGATCGTAGTCGACTTTAATTTTTTTTTTTTTAAACCATAAGGAAAAGATAGGCTAATACGTTAATACCCATAGCGCGCGATAGACTGAAGGATGCTTACTCTTTCTGAAGTACGGACTTTTGGTTATTTGGCGGGAAGAACCCATATTGGCCAATAGACACAGCTCATGCACTACTACTCTATTGGTAGCAGAAAACCCCATTTCTAGAGAGAGAAAGAGAGTGAGTGCATTTCTAGAGAGAGAAAGAAATTTGGGGAGAGAAGGTGTTTTAAGGGTGAGTATGAACGATGACGACGGCGTCGAAATGGATGATATGTATTTCTTTTTCTTAGGGTTTTGGGTATTCGACTCTTCTCATTTCTAATCAAATTCTTTTCTACTCATCAAACTTTCTCTCTCTTCTTCTTGTTTTTTGTTAGTTCCTCTCTTTCTGTCACTCTCTATAGTCAAACAACTACTGTGATTCTCTTTCTTCATTCATAATCTCTCAAGTCTCCATACAATGACAACCGACATTACCTGGGTGCTGAATGCTGTGATTATATGCAAGAACTTCAAACTTGAATTATCAACAACGAAGCTATTTCGTTTCTGTGAGGACTTGATTCTGTTTTTTCTTCTCTATTCTCTCCAATAATTTCTGTTAAGTTGATTTTTTTTTTCTTTTCTGTCCTTAGGTGGTCAATTTGAAACTGTTGAAGAGGCCGAGCCACATCTCACAAATTGGGAGGTATCAATAGAAAATAAAGATCAAAACCTTAAGGTACTGCTTTGTGTTAATTTCAATAATACTCAACAGAGTTAAGGGTTCTTTGCACATTATGGGTTTGTTTATCTTTGTAATCATCTTTTTTTTATCTTCTTTGGTCTTTTTTTTAGGTCAGAGAACATTTTATTCTCTTTGTTGATTTCGATTTTGGGTTTGAACTTATGAAACAATATTGGGTAAATACATTATACACTGTTTTTTGTCTAATTTTAATTTTAAGAGTATTTCTATTTAGTTTTAAATGTATAACTTTTTAACAACAGGAACACCCATATCTTAAAGAAGTACATTTCGTTTTAGTTAAAGACGGATGAACCGAAGGGGATGAAGAAATTTGTAAACGATATGGTGTGTATGGTTGCATTGCTGCTCCACTCACACGAGTGCACGTGAAGCACGTCATACGAGGCCTTCTGGAGGAACAAAATCGCAATGGTATCTCCTCACTCTTTCTCAACTATACATGTCATCTCCAAATGAATTCATTTAAAATCAAAACTATGCATTTCGTCTCGTTGTTATTACCTGAATTAAAAATCAACAGTAGTTGCTTTATCATGATATTAGTTTTCCACCCCAAAGTAATGCAATTATAGTGAGACATTCACAACTCATACAAATGGAACTAAGAAAAAACAACTGAAACTCAATGTATATGTATCAACCTGTTACCAACATATAAATCATATCTCTTCATCATTCTCTCTAGTACAAGTGTACAACACAATAAATACAGCAACAACTGTGACGCCCCAAGCTCAGCAGTTGCCGATATTGTCCTCCCTTTACACCACCACCCTCGCACGGATGGTAGGAGGTTTTGTTCTCGGCGAGAGCACCACGGACTCCCCCAAAAGGCCTCGGTATGGGCGAAGACACACGATTCGCCCTACCATCAGAGTACGCAGCGACACCGTGGACCCCCCACAACGATTTTGTCCTCGCTTAGCCACCACTCAGCGTGGTGTGAGGTTTTGTCTTGGCGAAGGCACCACGACCCTCCCAAAAGGCCTCGACATGGGCGACGATACACGATTCGCCCGACCATCAGAGTACGCAGCGACACCGTGGACCCCCCACAACGATTTTGTCCTCACTTAGCCACCACTCAGCGTGGTGTGAGGTTTTGTTTTGGCGAAGGCACCATGACCCTCCCAAGAGGCCTCGACACTTACCAAGCTTGAGCATACACCTATAGCCCAGGCTCCGGACACTCTCGTGAGCGATGCGGGACTATCACAATCCCCCCACCCTTAGCGAAGAGCCGTCCTCGAACAGGTATCAGAGTGTAATATATCTTTAGCCTTTCATCTAGGCTCTGATACCAATTGTCAAATATGTATCAGAGTGCTATACTTCTTGGCCTGTACACTTTGGGCTATAGGCCCGGTTCTGTTAGTGTTTGAGTGGGCGGTTATCGACCTTATCACATCTATGATGTATCAAGTGCCAAATGTAACGACATACGTAGATCGTAGTCGACTTTAAATTTTTTTTTCTTTTAAACCATAAGGAAAAGATAGACTAATACGTTAATACCCATAGCGCGCGATAGACTGAAGGATGGTTACTCTTTCTGAAGTACGGACTTTTGGTTATTTGGCGGGAAGAACCCATATTGGCCAATAGACACAGCTCATGCACTACTACTCTATTGGTATCAGAAAACCCCATTTCTAGAGAGAGAAAGAGAGTGAGTGCATTTCTAGAGAGAGAAAGAAATTTGGGGAGAGAAGGTGTTTTAAGGGTGAGTATGAACGATGACGACGGCGTCGAAATGGATGATATGTATTTCTTTTTCTTAGGGTTTTGGGTATTCGACTCTTTTCATTTCTAATCAAATTCTTTTCTACTTATCAAACTTTCTCTCTTCTTCTTGTTCTCTGTTAATTCCTCTCTTTCTGTCACTCTCTATAGTCAAACAGCTACTGTGATTCTCTTTCTTCATTCATAATCTCTCAAGTCACCATACAATGACAACCGACATTACCTGGGTGTTGAATGCTGTGATTATATGCAAGAACTTCAAACTTGAATTATCAACAACGAAGCTATTTCGTTTCTGTGAGGACTTGATTGTTTTTTCTTCTCTATTCTCTCCAATAATTTCTGTTAAGCTGATTTTTTTTCTTTTCTGTCCTTAGGTGGTCAATTTGAAACTGTTGAAGAGGCCGAGCCACATCTCACAAATTGGGAGGTATCAATAGAAAATAAAGATCAAAACCTTAAGGTACTGCTTTGTGTTAATTTCAATAATACTCAACAGAGTTAAGGGTTCTTTGCACATTATGGGTTTGTTTATCTTTGTAATCATCTTTTTTATCTTCTTTGGTCTTTTTTTTAGGTCAGAGAACATTTTATTCTCTTTGTTGATTTCGATTTGGGGTTTGAACTTATGAAACAATATTGGGTAAATACATTATACACTGTTTTTTGTCTAATTTTAATTTTAAGAGTATTTCTATTTAGTTTTAAATGTATAACTTTTTAACAACAGGAACACCCATATCTTAAAGAAGTACATTTCGTTTTAGTTAAAGACGGATGATCCGAAGGGGATGAAAAAATTTGTAAACGATATGGTGTGTATGGTTGCATTGCTGCTCCACTCACACGAGTGCACGTGAAGCACGTCATACGAGGCCTTCTGGAGGAACAAAATCGCAATGGTATCTCCTCACTCTTTCTCAACTATACATGTCATCTCCAAATGAATTCATTTAAAATCAAAACTATGCATTTCGTCTCGTTGTTATTACCTGAATTAAAAATCAACAGTAGTTGCTTTATCATGATATTAGTTTTCCACCCCAAAGTAATGCAATTATAGTGAGACATTCACAACTCATACAAATGGAACTAAGAAAAAACAACTGAAACTCAATGTATATGTATCAACCTGTTACCAACATATAAATCATATCTCTTCATCATTCTCTCTAGTACAAGTGTACAACACAATAAATACAGCAACAACTGTGACGCCCCAAGCCCAGCAGTTGCCGATATTGTCCTCCCTTTACACCACCACCCTCGCACGGATGGTAGGAGGTTTTGTTCTCGGCGAGAGCACCACGGACTCCCCCAAAAGGCCTCGGTATGGGCGAAGACACACGATTCGCCCTACCATCAGAGTACGCAGCGACACCGTGGACCCCCCACAACGATTTTGTCCTCGCTTAGCCACCACTCAGCGTGGTGTGAGGTTTTGTCTTGGCGAAGGCACCACGACCCTCCCAGAAGGCCTCGACATGGGCGACGATACACGATTCGCCCGACCATCAGAGTACGCAGCGACACCGTGGACCCCCCACAACGATTTTGTCCTCACTTAGCCACCACTCAGCGTGGTGTGAGGTTTTGTTTTGGTGAAGGCACCACGACCCTCCCAAGAGGCCTCGACACTTACCAAGCTTGAGCATACACCTATAGCCCAGGCTCCGGACACTCTCGTGAGCGATGCGGGACTATCACAATCCCCCCACCCTTAGCGAAAAGCCGTCCTCGAACAGGTATTAGAGTGTAATATATCTTTAGCCTTTCATCTAGGCTCTGATACCAATTGTCAAATATGTATCAGAGTGCTATACTTCTTGGCCTGTACACTTTGGGCTATAGGCCCGGTTCTGTTAGTGTTTGAGTGGGCGGTTATCGACCTTATCACATCTATGATGTATCAAGTGCCAAATGTAACGACATACGTAGATCGTAGTCGACTTCAAATTTTTTTTCTTTTAAACCATAAGGAAAAGATAGACTAATACGTTAATACCCATAGCGCGCGATAGACTGAAGGATGCTTACTCTTTCTGAAGTACGGACTTTTGGTTATTTGGCGGGAAGAACCCATATTGGCCAATAGACACAGCTCATGCACTACTACTCTATTGGTATCAGAAAACCCCATTTATAGAGAGAGAAAGAGAGTGAGTGCATTTCTAGAGAGATAAAGAAATTTGGGGAGAGAAGGTGTTTTAAGAGTGAGTATGAACGATGACGACGGCGCCGAAATGGATGATATGTATTTCTTTTTCTTAGGGTTTTGGGTATTCGGCTCTTTTCATTTCTAATCAAATTCTTTTCTACTTATCAAACTTTCTCTCTTCTTCTTGTTCTCTGTTAATTCCTCTCTTTCTGTCACTCTCTATAGTCAAACAGCTACTGTGATTCTCTTTCTTCATTCATAATCTCTCAAGTCTCCATACAATGACAACCGACATTACCTGGGTGTTGAATGCTGTGATTATATGCAAGAACTTCAAACTTGAATTATCAACAACGAAGCTATTTCGTTTCTGTGAGGACTTGATTGTTTTTTCTTCTCTATTCTCTCCAATAATTTCTGTTAAGTTGATTTTTTTTTCTTTTCTGTCCTTAGGTGGTCAATTTGAAACTGTTGAAGAGGCCGAGCCACATCTCATAAATTGGGAGGTATCAATAGAAAATAAAGATCAAAACCTTAAGGTACTGCTTTGTGTTAATTTTAATAATACTCAACAGAGTTAAGGGTTCTTTGCACATTATGGGTTTATTTATCTTTGTAATCATCTTTTTTATCTTCTTTGGTCATTTTTTTAGGTCAGAGAACATTTTATTCTCTTTGTTGATTTCGATTTGGGGTTTGAACTTATGAAACAATATTGGGTAAATACATTATACACTGTTTTTTGTCTAATTTTAATTTTAAGAGTATTTCTATTTAGTTTTAAATGTATAACTTTTTAACAACAGGAACACCCATATCTTAAAGAAGTACATTTCGTTTTAGTTAAAGACGGATGAACCGAAGGGGATGAAGAAATTTGTAAACGATATGGTGTGTATGGTTGCATTGCTGCTCCACTCACACGAGTGCACGTGAAGCACGTCATACGAGGCCTTCTGGAGGAACAAAATCGCAATGGTATCTCCTCACTCTTTCTCAACTATACATGTCATCTCCAAATGAATTCATTTAAAATCAAAACTATGCATTTCGTCTCGTTGTTATTACTTGAATTAAAAATCAACAGTAGTTGCTTTATCATGATATTAGTTTTCCACCCCAAAGTAATGCAATTATAGTGAGACATTCACAACTCATACAAATGGAACTAAGAAAAAACAATTGAAACTCAATGTATATGTATCAACCTGTTACCAACATATAAATCATATCTCTTCATCATTCTCTCTAGTACAAGTGTACAACACAATAAATACAGCAACAACTGTGACGCCCCAAGCCCAGCAGTTGCCGATATTGTCCTCCCTTTACACCACCACCCTCGCACGGATGGTAGGAGGTTTTGTTCTCGGCGAGAGCACCACGGACTCCCCCAAAAGGTTTCGGCATGGGCGAAGACACATGATTCGCCCTACCATCAGGGTACGCAGCGACACCGTGGACCCCCCACAAGGATTTTGTCCTCACTTAGCCACCTCTCAGCGTGGTGTGAGGTTTTTTCTTGGCGAAGGCACCACGACCCTCCGAAGAGGCCTCGACATGGGTGACGACACACGATTCGCCCGATTGTGATAGTCCCACATCGCTCACGTGAGTGTCCGGAGCCTGGGCTATAGGTGTATGCTCAAGCTTGGTAAGTGTCGAGGCCTTTTGGGGGAGTCCGTGGTGCTCTCGCCAAGAACAAAACCTCCTACCATCCGTGCGAGGGTGGTGGCATAAAGGGAGGTCAATATCGGCAACTGCTGGGCTTGGGGCGTCACAAGTGGTATCAGAGCCGAGGACGGCTCTTCGCTGAGGGTGGGGGGATTGTGATAGTCCCACATCGCTCACGAGAGTGTCCGGAGCCTGGGCTATAGGTGTATGCTCAAGCTTGGTAAGTGTCGAGGCCTTTTGGGGGAGTCCGTGGTGCTCTCGCCAAGAACAAAACCTCCTACCATCCGTGCGAGGGTGGTGGCGAAAGGGAGGACAATATCGACAACTGCTGGGCTTGGGGCGTCACAACAACAGGTTCAAAAGACCTCTTTTAATCAACAACAACATAAGGATGATCTAATATTAATACCCCGACAACAAGTGTTGGTGTGTTCCTCAACTTACAATTTTTAAGATTCCAAACCTTCACGTTAGGGCCGTGCTTGGGGGCGTGCGGGCAGGGCGCCCGCACTGGGCCCCCAACCATTAAGGGACTACTTACGATAATGGTCTGACGAAGTTAAGTTACTACTATATATACATACACGAATACGCATTTTGACCCAACATGTACTTGATCTTTGGTGGTAAGACATGCGGGAATCCACGTGAGTGGCACGGGTTCGATCCACAAAGTCTGCAAATTCTTTTTTTCTCTTCAGGTTGACATTACCATTGCTAAATTATTCTTTGTTTCTGCTCAGTTGCACTTTTTTTAATCGTTTTGTTATTTTGGGTAAGTTTGTTTCGTCCTTTGAAGTGCTTTTCAAATATAGAAATCCGAAAATTGTACTCCCTCCGTCCCATTTTGTTTGACCTTTTGGGAGATCCAACTTATTAAGGATTGCCATTTATTACTTCCTAACTAAATGTATTTTCCTAAATTACCCATATTTACTATAAAGTATTACATTGAAAACTACATTGGAACTAGTGTAGAACCAATAGAAATTTTTTATTAGTACTAAAAGTAAGGGTAGATTAGGAAACCTCACTAAAACTAGTAATAAATTAGTGTTATTTAAAGTAAGTGGACAAACATTTTGGGACTTCCTTAAAAGGAATAACACCCAAACAAAATGGGACAGAGGGAGTAATTTTTTTCGAAAACATGTAAATATATTGAAAATTATAATACAAAAGATCCATATTCAAAAACTCGTCATTAGATTCTAACCTATACCTTGAACAAAGAAACAATGTCTTTTACAAAGAAATTATACCTTGTTCGATTTTTGTTTGTGATATTTTTATTCTTCAAAAGGCCCAAATTCAAAATTCGCACGGGGCCCCTAAATTCTCAGGCACGGCTCTGACAATTGGATCACAATATCAGAAACAAAAATTGGTTGAAGGGTATGAGGGCTAAACCTCACACAACTTACCCAGTTAGTGTGAGAATAAGCATCTTGGGTTGTATACCTACAGTAACAGAGAGTGTTCATGCCTTGATTGATCGATCACGAGTAGTACATTGAAATCAGTAATATCATAGCAATTGAAAAAGAAAAATGTTCGAAGTTGAAGAAGTAGTAGATTCGAAGTAGTAGATTCGGTGAAGAAGTAGATTCAAAGAAGAAGCGAGAAAATCCTAGAGATTTGTGAGTTACGTGAGAATGAAAGCATGTTTTAATGTCAACAGTTGGTAGCCCAAGTGGTTCCAAGGTGTTGACATAAACTCCAGAGAAGGTGGAATCTTTGGTTATTTGATTTGGGATTATTAGGGTGTAAATAATGTAGTTGGACTTTAGGCCAATAATATCTTGAGAACTCTTAGTTAATAGTAAATGTGTAGGTTTTTTTTAGCTATTATGAAATCTTTTACTACCTAAATAGGTAGATATCATCTTAAGGGGAATAAGAGCATCTCCAATGCAACACTCAAACTCTAAATCTTAGAGTGCCAGATAGGATTTTTTTAGAGTTTTTCTTCAAAATCCATCTCCAATCAAAACTCAACATGAATCTCTAAAGTGATGTGTTAAGATTTATTTTAGAGATCCTTAAGAGGACACTCTAAATTTAGAGTTTCCTCTTGAGATTCTCTAAGTGCCACATAAACAAATCTATAAGTTTTAAACCAAAATATAGGTTTTTAGAGTTTCTCTTGAGTGTTGCATTGGGAAGGTTTTGCAATAGAGTATCTCTAAATGGCCAAATAGGAAAGAGGTCGTTTAAAGATCAATTTTTCACACTTGACACATAAATTTTTTAGAGTTTTTCTTGAGTTCTACATTGGAGATGTTCCAAGAAAGAAAAGTACGAGAGAGAACTGGAAAATCTTCCATCTGTGGGTGCACCTAAACCGTTGCCTATTGATACAACTTTCAACCTCCCTTCTCCTTTGCCTTCTTGGCCTAAATCAGGTATAATTTATCACTACTTGATTACTTCTCCTCTACTTACATATTAGTGACGACTCTTGTGTATTGGCAACAGTTCCAAGCCGATGCTAATGTAGTAGTTTCTTCTATGTGAATTGGTTTTTGATGGGTTTTTATAATTGTGAATTTATGACAAGATAATAATGGAGGTTTTGCAAGTGGTAGTATAAATTTAGGAGGTTTACAAGTTCATGAGATCTCAACTTTCACCAAAGTTTGGACAGTTCTTGAAACAATTTGGGCATCACTTTCTTTGAACCGTCGCTAATACCCGACGAATATTTTATGCTTGGTTGTTATGTTCAACCAAATAAATTTTTTTTTTTTTTTTTTATGTTTGAAGGTCGCCGCCCGAAAATTGGTCGGCCGACGACCTTCGCCGGTGAAGACGATGAGGTGGTGAGAAAGTTTGGTGGCGGAGAGAGGTGATGAGATGGAGGAGAGAGAAATGATGACTGGTTAACGGTGTTAAAACGGAATCTGAAAAAGAGGGTCATCTGAGTATTTTTGATAAAGTAGGGGCTAGGTAGGAAGCTGTTACAAAGTTGAGGACTATTTAAGAAATAAAACATTTCAGTGATGCCCTAAGCTGCACGGGAAACCGACGTGTCCGTTATACACACAGCGCACGATAGACTTAAGCATGTTTACTTTTTCTGTACGAATTCTTCGTAATTTGGCGGGAAGACGCAGATTAGGCACACAGCTCATGCACTACTAGCAGCAGAAAGACAAAAACAACCCCATTTCTAGAGAGAGAAATAGAGAAGAATGCCATTTATTTCTAGAGAGAAAGAAATTTGGGGAGAGAAAGAAATTTGAGGTAAGTATGAACGACGAATTGCGCTGTTCTAGCTGTGACGAGAATGGTAACCGGTGTAAGAACCGGATACTTAACAGAAAGAGTCTTAGCCTCTGTAAATATCACTATATTATAACGCTTTGTGTCAAATCTCAGGTTTCTTCTGAGATTTACAACACGAAAGCTTCCGGTGGAAGTCAGGTGAACGAACAGGGGAAGTCCAAAAGCGAGAGCAGGAATGATGATGCAGATGATAGTGATGAAGATATTAATGGCGAAGGTGATGATTATGATTACGATTATGAGTTCGATGATGATGATGATTATTTTGACTATGATGACGATGATTGTGATGACGATGAGTGGAAAGTAGAAGAAGATGAAGAAGAAGATGATGAAAAAGAAGAAGATGATGTAAAAGAAGAAAAGGACGAAGAAGAAGATGATGATGAAGAAGAAGAAAAGGATGACGAAGAAGAAGATGATGACGAAGAAGATGATGATGATGATGAAGAAGAATACGAAGATGTAAAGGGGAAATTTAGGATTTCTGATGAAATGTTTAGGGCAAAACGTACTAGCCAAAAAAAGGAGAAAGAAAAGGTGAAGGTTAAGAGAAAGAGTGAGGGTGATGAAGAAGACGAAGAAGAGGAATCTAGGTTTGATGTTTGGAAATCGTTGAAGTGTCACCAATGCCAGAAGAGCGATAGAGTGAACGTTGTTCAGTGCGAGAAATGTAAAAGGAAAAATTACTGTTTGCAGTGCATAAGGCGTTGGTAAATCTCTTCCAACTTGGATTTGCTTTTTCCCCTTTATTATCTCACACTATTTTTGCTTTATGTTTTTCTTAACTTCATTACAACCTAATAACTATAAGGAGTTGGAAAGATTATACTATTTAGGTAGTGTTTTTGTTTCTAAGTCAGATACGAAATCTGATTCTAGGTCTCTATTGAGTCGGGTCAGATTTTGAAATGTTGGGTATTGTGTGATGTTTGAATAGTCTGAAAGACTGATTTTGGACCCATTTGAGTCAGACGATTTAGATCGAGACAATTAGAAGAAAAACAAGCACCACCTTAGCTTTATTTGTATTTGAGCTTACTTGCTTGGGTGTTGTTGGACCTTCGTTTTGATGAAACCTGAAATTCGCTACTCTATACCTCTATGAATCTGTGATTATCGTTGAAAGTGGTTTGAATATGGGTCAATATATAACCCGAAAGCAGCCCGAGAAACTGTTTAACAGGCAATTGTTTTCCCTAGTCTTATTAACACACCCCCTGCCCCTTCCACAACTAATGTGGGATTAAGGTAACAATCTCCCCCTCACACATTGGCTCTTAACCTCAAGAGTTATCGGGCCGAGACTTGTTATTACCTGGGCTGTGATACCAGTGTCGGGTGGTCTTGGGCCTCTCTCATCCCAAAAGCTAGCTCAAGAGGTAAGGCTTTTCCCACACTTATTAACACACCCCCTGCCCCTTCCACGCCTAATGTGGGATTAACCTAACAATTTTTCGGTCTTATAAAGAGTCGTGGAGGCCTAGAGCTACGGTCAACTACAAATACTGAAATCCTTGAGATATCTTTGTGATGTTGTAGTGAAAATCATCGCGTCATTATTGGCCGTGGAGTAGGTCTCACCAACCAAATTATGTGAATCTCTAGTGCATTGTGTGATTGTTTGCTTCCGTAATTGCTTTTCCTGGTTTTGCTTCTTCTTAGTCATAACAATAGTTTCCTTTGACCATAACAAATTCTTACAGCTTTCATATGAACAGACTGTAGTTTTGTTGACTTCCATTATTCGACCAACAATGTTGTATGATTCCTCAATTACTTCCCACCGAGTACTACGAACTGAAACCAGGTGTAGAAGTGGATTCAAGTAAGAGGTCGACTAGGATGCTATCTAACTTGGATTAAACCAAATCAACTAAACAAGTTCAAAATTCTCAAACACATAACTTGGATTCAAGTAAGAGGTCGACTAGTACTCGTTTACCCAATATTCATTCAGTAAATAATGTTGTAGAAGCTCTAGAAGATGCTAGAGAACTGAGGACTGCTACATGGAAGAACTATTACCTTCTAGGACGGCACTTGTATATCGTTCACCCTTAATGTCCTACTTTATATGTTGTAAGAGTATGTTCTGTTCTTGAAAGTTGTTGGATTAACGGTAATATCTTGCATCAGAATGTGCTCTTCCTTGCTTGTAATCTTACTTGTACAGTTTGACATGAACAATCTTAGAATCCTCATCCACAGTTGGTAGGTACCATCTAAAAGCCAATTTATTTGTGATTTATTTTATTTTCTCAGTTGTGTTGGCAAATCTCCATCCACTCACAGCAAACATCTTACTGAAATTGTAAACATCAGTTCTAACAGTTTGATACTGCTGTTGTACTGTAATCTAAAAATTATTAATGGAAAATAGGTACCCTCGTATATCTATTGAGGAAATTTCGAAGGCTTGCCCATTTTGCAATAGAAATTGCAATTGCGAAGCATGCTTGCATATGAACTTCAGCGTTGAGGTTGGCATCGAAGGGGGTGATAATGGTGCTGTTTTTCCGACAGATAAATTGCGTTGCTGTAGCTTTGTCGAGAATGGTCATCGGTGCGAGAACCGGATCCTTAAGGGACAGAGCCTCTGCCAATATCACTACATTATAACGCTTGGTATCAAATCTCAGGTTTCTTCTGAGATGTGCGACATGAAACCTTCCAGTGGAAGTGAGATGAAAGAGCAGGGGAAGTCCAAAAGCAAGAGCAGGACTGATGATGAAGACGATGGTTATGAAGATGTTAATGACGGCAATGATGATTATGATGACGACGATGATGAGTGGAAACAAAAGGGAAAATCTAGGTTTGTTGTTTGGAAGTCCTTGAGGTGTCATCAGTGCCAGAAGAGCGATAAAGAGAAAGTTGTTCAGTGCGAGAAATGTAACAGGAATCGATATTGCTTGCAGTGCATAACGCGTTGGTAAATGTCTTCCACAAATTCGAACTTTCATTTACTTTTTCTGTTTTATGATCTCATAATATTTTTGCCTTCTGTTCTTCTTGACTTTATTACAACCTATAAGAAGATGAAAGATTACGTAATTTAGCTTAAATCGTATTTGGGCATACTTGCTTAGTTGTTGTTGCGCCTTAGTTTTGATGAAACTTGGAAATTTAGCTACTCTTCAACTCTATGATTGCCTTTGACCATAAAAACTTATTACAGCTTTGATAGCGAAGGGGTCGTTATTTGTGGTACTTGTTATCTGAGAATTGTGACCTCACTAGATATGGATATTATCCATAGTTGCTCTGGTAACGTAACAAATATTGATGTTTTAGAAGCTTAATAGATAATATTCAAGAAACTCGATTTATATCTAACTTGAAATATTTTACTTTTTTGAGAAATCGACTATGATCTATGATGAGTACGTAAAGTACTCCATTTTTGGGCTTTATTTTATAGTCTTTACATGTTAATTTTGATGGAGTTAATTAAATTATATGGTTTTGTAGGAAGCTCCCAAAAAGATAAAGAAGTTACTAATACAAGAAGTTCCTAAGGATATTGAGATAGATGTATGGATTGGTAACTATAAAGAGTGAAGTTGCTGAAGAAAAAGGTTTGTTTAGGGCGCGTTCTGCAGTTTGGTATTTTCCAGGGGGTCATTCTGGATTCTAAGGGACTGAATTGTGAGAAACAGGAAGTACATTCTGCCCACAGCCCACGTGAACGGGAATTATGGTAATGGTGACGTCATCATGACATCAGCACAACTTTTTACAACCAAACAGCAACTTCCACAAATTAAGGTGCACGGAGAATGCCGCCTATGCAAAAGTCGGTTATTGCTTCCTATGAATGGGATATAGGGTCGGTTGGCAATTTTTGGCAACTTTATTATGGGAACTTACTAATTAAATTAGTTTTGCAAATCTATAAAAGCCAACCAACTCAAGGAATTAAAGACACACCCCCACACACTAGTGAAAGAGCAAGTTTAGAGGAGCAACATTAGAGATAAATTAGCTTCTTTGGGTGCAAGAATTTGGGAGATTCAAGGGCTATATCGAAGACAAGTTTTGGAGAAAGACGAGAGGAACGGGCTTCATCAACATTAATTCGGTTTTATCTTTTCCTTTCTTCTCTTTTCTTTTACTTGTTTATCATTAATTGAACCATGTATTTAATATCCATGGGTTTCTAACTCTTCCACTAGGATAGAGGATGAAACCCTAACATGAATATTTGAAATTCTAATATCATATTTATTTTATTATCTCTTGTTTAATGTGCTTTAATGTTTTGAATTAGCCGTACTTCGGTTAGCCTAAGACACTAACAACTTGGTTCCTAATTGCATGATATTTTAAGTGAAGTGGGTTATGGGTTTAGTTAATTACAAAAGGTTCTTTATTGTTTTATCTTCCGAAAATTGAAGATTGAGTTCTAACAATTTTTGAGTTATAAAAGAGAGATAATAATTTGAATTAGATCTTAGGTTTGAATATAATTGTTAGTGGTGAATTCCAATATCCTAGATTACCAACTCATAGTTTTCCATTACAACTTTGTTTTATTTTCTAAGTTTAAATTCTTAGTTTCTAAAATTATCTTCAAAATCAATTATCTACTTTCCTAGTTTATTAATTAATCTTAGGTTTAGATTTAATTCCAAACAAATCTTCGTGGGATCGACCTCGTAATTCTTGCCATATTTACATACGGTTCGTACACTTGCGAGTTTTAATTTGATCTAATTAGCCTAGTATTTAGGTTCACTAGATTTCACATCAAGTTTTTGGCGCCGCTGCCGGGGATTTGTTTTTAGGAATTGTTTCTAAGTTTTGAATTGATTTTTAAATTAGTTAGTTTAGGAATTTATTTGCTTTCTATAAAAAAAAAAAATCACAAAAATATTTTATTTCTAAATTTTGTTTTTAGGAACTTTCTCAATTCTGTTTTTCTCTATTGTTTCAGATTTAGCAAGAAAAAAAGAAAAAAAGGAAAAAAACGAGAGATCATCGCCCGACTAGAACGGGAGGTAAGTTTTCTAATCACCCACGAATCTCCTGTAAGTGGGTAATTGTGTGAATTTGTTTGCCTCATCTTTTTGCCGAACTGTTTAGTGTAAGCATTCTAGTAAGGGCACAAAACCCAAGTACAAGATAGGAGTTCGGATTTCATCACCGTTCTCTTGCCCATTTAGGAAACAACATTCACGATCCTAAGCCTCGTTAATAATTAAAATCTGATTTAGACAGTGACCCTAGGGTATCGAGCTCATAGGATCTTCATAAACAACTCGGGAACTTGATTGTTATCTAGGCATTCTCAGAGGAAAGTGTGTGAGCAATTCTTGTCAAAAAGGCCGCCTCGAGAAGAGGAAACGTTGCCAAAGGAAGACGGCTATCACAACGTTCATCGTTGGCTGTCTTCCTGGAGAATTGTTTACCAACTACTCTGATCGAGTAACCTTTATAACAGTCAAAGTTCAAGTGTTGTGGCGAAATAGGAGCTGTCTAGATTACTAGGCAAATCTGACAAGCCATTCACTAAATCTACGTCTAATAACTTGTTGCTAGATTCTGTTTAGGTTGCTTGGTTGAGTCAGCTTGATTGTGATTTTCCTTCTTCCTAGGGTCTTCGTAGTTCCTTCCGTCCTTGTTAGTTTATGCCACCTAGACCTCGTGATCACCTAGGTCGTTTCATTAAAAGAGATCAAGGAAGTGAAGTAGTTGAAGAAATGGGTGAGAACATAGATCCACGTAGGATTGAGAATGCTCCACTAACCCTAAGAGAGTACATGTACCCCACAAGGACTAGTCGTCCGTCGTGTATTCAGTTACCTGTCTCCACAGCTCATTTTGAGCTAAAACCGGGTATGATCCAAATGTTGCCTATTTTTCGTGGTGCGGAAAATGAGAACCCCTATCACCATATTAGGGAATTTGAGGAGATTTGTTCAACCATGAAATATAGAGATATGTCTGAGGATGAGTTAAAATTGAGGTTGTTTCCCTTCTCTTTGAAAGAGAAAGCTAAATCTTGGTTGCACGCTTTACAACCCGAGTCGATCAGCCGTTGGGAAGAGTTAACTACAACTTTTCTTCAAAAGTTCTTCCCTAAACACAAAACCGCTACCATTAGGCAAAACCTCGCAGGTTTTTTGCAGCAAGATGGAGAATCCCTTAGTAGTTACTTAGAGAGGTTTAACGATCTCCTCTTACAATGCCCTCACCATGGTTTCGAGAAAATACGATTAGTCCAGATTCTCTATGATGGACTAGATTATCAAACTAAAACCATGGTTGAGTCATTCTGTAATGGTGGATTCGTGAATAAAACAGCAGAAGAGGCAATGGAATACCTCTACGATGTGGCAGAGAAATCTCACCAATGGGAACCCTTTAAAGAGCCTAGGAGGACTGTAGCTAACAAGGGGGGCATATACCATATAGAATCCCATCCAGCTTTTGTTGATTTAGCAAAAAGAGTAGAAGCCGTTGAGATAGATAAACAAAAATCTTCTGTCGAGTCTAGGGGCACACCAAATCCGGTTATGAGTGTAGGAAATGAATCAGTAAGTTACCCATGTTCGGTTTGTGGAGATCCTACACACACGGGTAACCGATGCACCTTATTCTTTAGTGAGCATGAACAAGCCAATGCTCTTTATCAGAACCAAAGGTATGAGAACAAACAAAGGTTTGATCCATTCTCTAACACCTACAACCCAGGGTGGAGAAAGCATCCTAATTTCTCATGGTCCAACGGACAAACTCATATCACTCAATCTGAGGATACTCTTACTCCTCCCGGTTTTCCAAAAGAACCAACTGTACAAAACCCTCCTGTTCAACAAAAGTTATCGTCTTTAGAGGAATCTCTATCACTACTCGCCCAGAGTAATGCTCGGTTCGAAGAAAAAACAACTCAGATGATGAACTCCCAAGCTCAGTCCATTCAAAGATTAGAAGCACAAATAGGTCAATTGGCAGATACACTAAGTGCAAGGGAACCAGGTAAATTCCCTAGCCAACCTCAACCAAACCCAAAAGGTAATATAGGAAAACAACAAATGGGACAAGCTAATGCTGTAACCACCCTTAGAAGTGGTAGGGTAGTTGACAATAAGGTAGGAGTGCCTGAAGATAGTGAATCAGATCCTGAAACCTCCTCCTCACCAACCAACATCCCTAGGGGAAAACCCGAGAAGGTCCTTGAGCCTGAGAACCCACCTGTGGCACCTGAGCCCTATGTTCCTAAAGCCCCGTATCCTCAACGACTGGTAGAGTCAAAGAAGAAGTCTCAGTTTGAGGAAATAATGGAATTATTCAAACAGGTTAGCATTAACATTCCATTACTAGATGCAATTAAACAAGTCCCAGCTTACGCTAAATTTCTAAAAGATTTATGCACGAGGAAGCGTAAGATGAATATGCATAAGAAAGTTTTCCTCACTGAGAAGGTTAGTTCAATCATTCAAGATAAAATCCCACCAAAGTACAAGGACCCAGGAAGCCCTACACTACCTTGCACCATAGGAAATTTTAAAGTAGAACGTGCTTTACTGGATCTAGGTGCTAGCGTCAACATTCTTCCTTACTCCGTGTATTTACAGTTGGGATTAGGAGAAATCAAACCAACTTCTATGGTTCTTCAGTTAGCAGATCGCTCTACTAGACACCCACGTGGCGTTGTTGAGGATGTCCTGATTAAGGTTGGGGAATTCATATTCCCTGTTGACTTTATTATCCTAGACACGGAACCTATCCATAACTCTAATAGTCAAATCCCAGTGATACTAGGTCGGCCATTTTTAGCTACATCAAATGCTGTCATATATTGTAGAAGTGGTCTTCTAAGGTTGTCATTTGGAAATATGACAGTAGAGATGAACATTTTTAGTGCTGGACTTCACCCTGATGATGAAAACGAGTTTAATGAGTTGAACTTGATAGACTTATTAGTTCAGGATGCCTTACCAACCACTTTGGTAAGTGACCCATTAGAAACTTTATTGGAGTTATTGGGTTTAGATATTGATGATGAGGGTAGTAGTAATGAGATAGGTACTGCACTAGAGCCACTTTTAGAGGAACCAAGAGTTGAGTCTGTAGTATCTCATGTGCCTAAATCTTCTGTTCCACTTACCCATGATATTATTTTGGAGCAAAATGAAGAGGAAGATGAACTATGGCTAAGGGAAATGAGTGACAACTCACTCGATGTAAGTGAAGCCCTAGAGTTCTTTAAGGACACTGATGACCCGATAATGAGAGAAATTTTAGAAGGTCTGTCCGAATCTTTACCTGAGTTGAAACCTAAGGAGCATGGACCCAATGTAGTGGCTAGTTCGATGGAAAAGCCCAATGATCCCATTTTAAAAACTCCCAATTTGAGTATAAATCCAAGTCTTATGGAGAGTCATATAGGTTGTTTTGCAAACTTAGTGATTTTACAATCATCTAAGTTTGGGGATCGCTCATTCACTCTGAGAGTCTCACTTAAACTGTTATATCATTACATAGACGTGAGACTAGACCTCCTTGGATATTTCACTTTCTGGGTTGACCCTCAGATTTTTCGATTACTATTTTATGGGGAGTCACTAAACTAGAATCCAGTAGGTCTGTAGTAAATTTTTCTTTTCTTCAAGTCATCTGTTTCGTCTGGCTGAAGACGTTAAACTTAGCGCTTTTTGGAAGGCAACCCGAATATAGGACATTCGAATCTGGTAATATCTTTCCCTCATTCCATTATTTTTTCATAGTCTTCAGAACATTGAGGACAATGTTCGGTTTAAGTTTGGGGATGGGGATTGAACTTTCGTCCTTCATTTCAAAAATTAAAAAGGGTCAAAATTTTTAATTTTTTAGATTTGTGAATCTAGTTATTTTTGCTTGTTAATAGTTATAAAGTCTAGTTGGTTAGACTGCCTGCTTGCTAAGGGTTTGTTCATGAAAGTTGAGTCTTGAAATTGTATGTGCACCAGCCATGTGAGTGTTAGATAGGTGAAGAGTAGACACTTCTGAGAGAACCTGATTAATCATTAGTGGAGACTTAACCCGTGTGAGAATCTGAGCCTTTCTTTTAGCTTTGAGTGATCTCTTCTGCATTAATTCCGAGTAGAATGAAGAGCTACTCAACCTCGCAATACTAAAAAGAACTCAGATGGTCTCCTGAGTTTAAATTTCACAACCACTAGGGGTGTCATCAGGAATGCAAACCTTTCTCTTGTAGTCTGAGAAACTTTATAACTGTGTCGACTAGAGGAAAATAGGAACTCCATCCACCAGTTAGAATCCGGAGAATAAGGCATGGAAGTGAAAATAAAGAGAATTGAACTCAAAGAGAAAGTAGTCAAGTCAACATTAACATCAAAATCAAAATCAAAATCAAAATCAAGTCAAAATCAAGGTCAAGTCAAAGTGAAAAAAAAAAAAAGCTGAAAAGAAAAAAGGAAAAAAAAAAAGAGTTCTTGAAGTGACTAGCCCTTGAAAAAGAGAAAAAAATAGAAAAAAAAAAGAATAAGAAAAAAAATGGCTATCCCTTGAAGAAGAAAAAAAGAAAGGAAAAGTGTTTTGATCTAAGTATTTATCCCTTGAAAAAGTTCTTGAAGATTTGAAGAAGTCGAGTTCTCGGGAGTTCTAGTTCATCTTTAGTGTCTATTGACCTCTAGAAAGCATGGTTAGAAAGTAGATTAGGTGAGAAGAGTAGGTTAGCTTCCCCATCCCATATTAGTGGTTGTTTCCTTTCCATGAGATCAGTCGTCCATCATAAATTCTAGTCCAACTTTTATAATGTGTTGAGTTTTCTTTCATACTCATACTCACACATTGAGTGAACCAATTCTGAGTGATTTGAATTTCTGAGTGTATGACCGTGAGGCAACAGTCGAGGCAAAATGTATTAAGACGGTAATCGAGGTCTTGTCTGTTCAAAACCGAAATGATATTCACAATGGCTGGTCACATGCAGTTAGAGTCTTGATTACTAGTGAATGGATTTTTAGTTTTTGGATGGTTTGATTGATTTAGATTGCATTTCTATTAACCTTCAAAAATCTCTTGGATAAACAAGTCCGGATCATGTATTTTTACACCCTTCTTGATTTTTGAAATGTTGAATTTTGTGGGTAGATTCACTGCAAACCCTCACGAGACACAACTCGTCCACTAGGGGAAACCTAGGGGTTTAACGGCTTGTTGCACGTGCTAAGTGCAATCGTGATTCCCTACGAAAGTGGTGAATTAGGTTTAGTTTTATTTTTCTGTTTTGCTCGAGGACTAGCAAAATCTAAGTTTGGGGATGTTTGATGAGTACGTAAAGTACTCCATTTTTGGGCTTTATTTTATAGTCTTTACATGTTAATTTTGATGGAGTTAATTAAATTATATGGTTTTGTAGGAAGCTCCCAAAAAGATAAAGAAGTTACTAATACAAGAAGTTCCTAAGGATATTGAGATAGATGTATGGATTGGTAACTATAAAGAGTGAAGTTGCTGAAGAAAAAGGTTTGTTTAGGGCGCGTTCTGCAGTTTGGTATTTTCCAGGGGGTCATTCTGGATTCTAAGGGACTGAATTGTGAGAAACAGGAAGTACATTCTGCCCACAGCCCACGTGAACGGGAATTATGGTAATGGTGACGTCATCATGACATCAGCACAACTTTTTACAACCAAACAGCAACTTCCACAAATTAAGGTGCACGGAGAATGCCGCCTATGCAAAAGTCGGTTATTGCTTCCTATGAATGGGATATAGGGTCGGTTGGCAATTTTTGGCAACTTTATTATGGGAACTTACTAATTAAATTAGTTTTGCAAATCTATAAAAGCCAACCAACTCAAGGAATTAAAGACACACCCCCACACACTAGTGAAAGAGCAAGTTTAGAGGAGCAACATTAGAGATAAATTAGCTTCTTTGGGTGCAAGAATTTGGGAGATTCAAGGGCTATATCGAAGACAAGTTTTGGAGAAAGACGAGAGGAACGGGCTTCATCAACATTAATTCGGTTTTATCTTTTCCTTTCTTCTCTTTTCTTTTACTTGTTTATCATTAATTGAACCATGTATTTAATATCCATGGGTTTCTAACTCTTCCACTAGGATAGAGGATGAAACCCTAACATGAATATTTGAAATTCTAATATCATATTTATTTTATTATCTCTTGTTTAATGTGCTTTAATGTTTTGAATTAGCCGTACTTCGGTTAGCCTAAGACACTAACAACTTGGTTCCTAATTGCATGATATTTTAAGTGAAGTGGGTTATGGGTTTAGTTAATTACAAAAGGTTCTTTATTGTTTTATCTTCCGAAAATTGAAGATTGAGTTCTAACAATTTTTGAGTTATAAAAGAGAGATAATAATTTGAATTAGATCTTAGGTTTGAATATAATTGTTAGTGGTGAATTCCAATATCCTAGATTACCAACTCATAGTTTTCCATTACAACTTTGTTTTATTTTCTAAGTTTAAATTCTTAGTTTCTAAAATTATCTTCAAAATCAATTATCTACTTTCCTAGTTTATTAATTAATCTTAGGTTTAGATTTAATTCCAAACAAATCTTCGTGGGATCGACCTCGTAATTCTTGCCATATTTACATACGGTTCGTACACTTGCGAGTTTTAATTTGATCTAATTAGCCTAGTATTTAGGTTCACTAGATTTCACATCAATCTACGTTAGTCGTTACAAGGCATTGATACATCATGAAGATGTGATAAGCACGATAACTGCCTAAGTGCAACTATTAATGAAAGAGGCCCAAAGCCCAACAACATGAAAGAGCCCTAAATTACGACAAATATATTACATTATTTACACCTTTAATAACCAAAGTTCAATAAACCATGGATTGCACCCTCCTTGGCAATAACTTGAAATACTTAATAGGAGATATAGGTACCTTTAATATCTTAAATAAGTGAAGTAATCTGTTTATCTTGGAACTTGATGTTGTAGAGTCTAGGATAGCTTGGAAACCTTGGATGTTAGTCTCTAAGAATGTCAACAAAGTACTTGTGTATTTGTGTTGCATTTACTTTTGTGTAGTGAAGCTCTTTTACAAATTTTAATAAATATAACAATCGATTATTTTTGTAAATTTTATATTTCACTGTATCACGGGAGGCTCTTACTGCAATAGTTTGATCTAATTTTGAGGGCCAACAGAACCTATTCCGTCATCTCCAGGCATGAAAGCTTGGAATTTGTAAATATTATCCTTCAATATTAGTTCAAATTTTTAAAAAGTAGAACAATCAATACATTTGGCAAACAAACGGTGTGCAAAAACATTAAAAAAATGTAGAATGTTGTGAGATCCTCGAGTGTCGACTCAGTTTGTCAAATTTGAAGATTAATTGTTCTTTTTGAAATTCAAGAACAGATTGAAGATAGAGAAGCTCCCAGAAATGTGGGTGGCACTTTCTCCTTCCAGACAGATAAGCCAATAGAACATTGTTTATGATAAGCACCATTGACTTCCATTTTCATGCAGACGTGACTCTTTTCGTTATGATGTAGTGTGATTTCTAAACTCTTTCCAATGGAGGCAGCAAACTGAGACCTGTTACAGTATGAGAGATTGACTACTGTGGAATCTAACTTAGTTAACCTACCCAGCTTAATTCTGAAAAAGTTCAGAATGGTCAAAACATATATATTTGCCGGAGATTTAAATTCATAATAGTGTGGTAGAAGCTCTTAAAGGATGTCATGCTAGAACTCTGGACTGCCTTTTGGAGGAACTATCACCTTCTGGCTGCAGTTTATGTCGGTCATTCCTACTGTCTTGGATTATGTGCTAGTTGTATCTTATGTTCTTAAAAGTTGTTGAATAATGGTGATTGAACTAATATCTGGCATTGAATGGGGATCCACTTTCCTTGCTTGCGATCCTACTTGTACTATTTCACTTGAATAATCTTAGGTTTTTTTAGCCAAAGTTGGTAATAATCATCTAAAAGCCAATACATTTGTGAATTTATTCAATTTTTCTCAGTTATGTCCTATCCCTATCCAGTTCTAGCAGACGGCGTACTTAATTGTAAACATAGGTGGTAACAGTATGACTAGTGTTGGGTCACCATAATCTGAAAATTTCTTCGTGGAATTTGCATCGAATATAGGTATCCTGGTTTATCTACTGAGGCCGTTTCAAAGGCTTGCCCATTTTGCAGTGGAAATTGCAATTGCAAAGCATGCTTGCGTACGAACTTCAGCGTTGAGGTTGGCTTTTTTTTTGTGACACTTCCGAACTTTTTTTACTGGTCAAATTATGTGACATTTTCACCTTACTAATGATAATTTCTCCCTTGCTCTTGATTCATTTGTTGGATTGGAAGACCTCAGCGCTGCAGATGAAGGTAGGTGAAAAGGTTAACTACTCCAAACATATTCTAAAAGCTCTTCTTCCAAACCTGAAACAAATTGCCGCCGAACAAATCCTAGAAAAGGAGATCGAGTCTGGGATTCAAGGTACTTCGATTAAACTTCAGTGCCAGTAAACGCTATATTTTCTTGAAGATCATACTTTCCGCTGAGAAAGAAATTGCATTTCCATACCATCAGAATCACCACAGGAGGAAAAAAAAGGATCATCTGTTCAAGGATGATATTAATGAAATAAATCAATTGCTAACTGGTCTTAGAATGCCAAGTCACAAAAGTACATAATATGAGTGTATTAGATATGCTATCTTCATAAAGTGCATGCCATGATAGTCAGATAATGCACCTAAATACAATTGTATAAGTTCCCTTATTCTAATTTGATATTTTGTTTGGACAGATTTACCACTTCCAGAGGTGAAGGTAAAGCAGAAAGTTTGTTTTGCTGATGAGCGTGTTTACTGGTACATACATATTTTTAATGACATTGTTTGTGTTACTTCCAAATTATTCAAAGACTGAAGTACCATATTGGTTCTTGCAGCAACTACTGCAAAACATCTATTTTTGACTTTCATAGAAGCTGTGCAAACTGTTCTTATGATCTCTGCCTCACCTGTTGTCGGGAGATTCGTGATGGTTCTCTAAAACCCTGGGCAGAGGAGGTATCCATGAAACATATCAACAGAGAGAAACCTAATTTGTTTGGTGGAAAGCCTTTATCATTGTCGTCAGGGTTGAAACAAGGTTCAGACTCTTCAGAGGCATCTCTCTATACAAGCTCTCATAATAATGTGCAGCTGAAATCTTGCTGGAAATTGATGAAAAATGGTAGCATCTGTTGTCCGCCTAAGGAAATGAATGGTTGTGGTTCCAATCTTCTACAGCTGAAGCGCATATTTCCTGAAAATTGGGTGTTGGAGTTGGAAAAGAGAGCAGAAGAAATAGCAACAAGATATGACTTCTCTTATATTCTTGTGACTCCTACTGAGAAGTGCTGTTTCAACTCAACTGGCAAGATCGACTTTGACAGCAATAACTTGCGGAGAGCAGCTTCTCGAGAACATTGCGACGACGATTATCTCTACTGTCCAACAGCTGAAATCCAACATGAGGACCTGGAACACTTCCAAAAGCATTGGATTAAAGGTGAACCGGTGATTGTACGTGATGTGTTGGAACTTACATCTGGTTTGAGCTGGGAACCAATGGTTATGTGGCGTGCATTGCGTGAGATAACAACCTCTAAAATATCAAAAGATACGTCAAACTTGGCTGTCACTGCTATTGATTGCTTGGATTGGTGTGAGGTTAGTTTAGCCATATGAACCCAGTGTGCTATTTGTACTAACAGGCTTTCCGAGTTTTTATTTTGAACTGATAATTATTTATATATTTATTTCATCTCCGCCTCATTTTTATATAGAATGATGAGGAATATTCGATTGAGGCCTGCACTGAGTTCTAGTTTTCAGAAACACCACCATTCCGTGTTAACATGATGTGAATACTTATATGAACAATTTCTTTATGCAGTTCGAGATTAATATACACCAATTCTTCAAAGGATATTCCGATGGTCGGCGACACTCAAACTTGTGGCCTGAGATGCTGAAGCTGAAGGATTGGCCGCCATCTAATTACTTTGAGGAGCGCTTGCCACGCCATGGTGCTGAGTTTTTTAGTGCTTTGCCCTTTCAGTTGTACACAAATCCTAAGTGTGGATTTCTTAATCTTGCTGCGTATCTGCCAGAGGAAACTCTCAAGCCAGACCTGGGGCCAAAGTCATATATTGGTTATGGGACTTCTGAAGAGCTAGGCCGTGGTGACTCTGTAACCAAGCTTCACTGTGACATGTCTGATGCGGTATCAATTTTTGACTCGCCTAAGTTTGTATTCCATGTTGCGAAGAATTATCACATGATGAAACTATGTATAGAAATAGCACATGGAATTTTCAATTTTGCTTCTGTAATATGTCGTGCGTGTACATTTTTCTTCTTTTCTTATATCTTAGTGTTGGATTCAACACCAGAAGACACATTTTGGCATTATATTATCTCATACGTTGTTCCAGTATTTTATTCAAATAATTTCTGAATCATGGTTGCCTTCTATATCATTCTTTCTAATTCTGCTTCTTTCACTCAGGTTAATATTTTGATGCACACACAAGAAGTACCCCTCGATAGTTTGCAGCTTGATGCCGTCGATAATTTAAAAAAGAGGAACAAAGTTCAAGATCAAGAAGAACTTTTTAGTCTTTCAGGGGAGTACCATAAGGTTAACTATAACCAATCACCATCTACAGGAAAAATTATTCGAGACCCAGAGGCCACTGAACCTCTAGAAATGAACATTAATGAAGGGTTATTGTTTCAATCATCTACATCAGAAAAGAAAGGCGGTCTATCTTCGCCTATAAGAAAAAACGAAAGAGATGAATTTGCTGCTTTTAATTTGCTAGCGGAGGAAGTAATGGAGAACGCTGTGGCAGAAGAAACCAAGAAGGTAATAGAAAAGAGTACTGGTTTGGGGGAACAAAAGAGGAAGCAGGAGGAACTACTTGCGTACGTCAGAAAAAAGAGAAATAGAAATACAACTGGGTTTTCTCCAAGAGACCATCAAGAAGAGGAGACAATTGAAACCCATGATGAACATGACAACAATTGGAAGCGAGATGAGAGTAAGGTTGCTTTCTCTTATCAAGAAGTTCAAACAAGTGGTGCACCAGAAATTGATCAACCAAAAATAGTAAATCGGAATTCTGGTTCCGCGGCAATAGATACTTTAAGCAATAAAAACATAACTAGTGCTTTGACAAAGAATGATGGTGGTGCTCTGTGGGATATCTTTCGCAGAGAAGATGTTCAAAAGCTTGAGGAATATCTAAGAAATCACTATAGAGAATTCAGACACACCCATTGTTCTCCAGTGCAACAGGTAAGAACTGCTTGGTCAAGTGTGAATTATTTAAGTGAGAATTCATATAAATATTATAATAAGTTAATCTACCTTCCAAATCTCTTATTTGAGTATTATAAGTGGTAACTTGCTTGGTTGAGCTGCAGATAGCTATCTCAAGAAGTAGTTAAACGATCTATGAATTATTTTGATGTCTCACATCATGTAGGATTTTACCCATAAAATATTTTGGTCGCGTCGTCGCAACCATCTGACCAAGACTTGATGATGATTGTTTTTTTATTTCGAGTTTCAAACCATTGTAAGTACATCAATCCTTTTGAGTCTTTGACTAGGCTCTTTGATAGTTCAGTCGTGGCTAATATATTTATACTGCAACTTACATTTACATATACGGCAACATAATAGTTCTTACAATATACTTATCAGAACTTGTAACCAATGATACGATCTTTCCTTGCAAAATTTCCAAACTTACCCTTCTGGTCTTATACAAATTGTTATTATTTTTCCTTTTAATGGAGAATATGTAGCACTAAGCAAGCTCTTACATTAATTTGGTTGGAAAGGATCAGATTTGAACCCTTGTCCCTTTAGTGAAGAGACATACATGTTACCACTCTACTAAATTGAGCTTCACTAGCTTCTTTTGGTATAGTGTCATGAGTTGCATGTATCCCAGGCTCAATTTTCGATTTGGTATTGTGTAATGTATGCACTAAAATGAACCGCTTTGTAGTTAGTTCACATGCAATGGGTGAAATCATGTTACCCTTCTTGGTGGATCTAATGCAAATATTGTTATAGCTGCATTTATACTAACAATAGCAATCCATAAGTTAAGCCTCTGCATATCTGGAAATATTCACAGCATGTCAAGCAAATAACAAAGCTTTAATAAGATTGTGAATTTCTGCTTATGAGGCAGCTTTAGTGGGACTAAATAGCGAAAAAGCCGTAAGTGGAACTGCGACCTTAGAATTCAATACCACTGCAGGAAAACTATCAACGTCATATGCTTCAAAAGTTTAATATTGCATCTCTATACTTCTTAATTCCCAGGTTGTTCACCCAATTCATGACCAAGTTTTCTACCTGAATTCGGAGCACAAAAGGAAGCTGAAAGAGGAATTTGGTTAGTTTCTATATCTCTAGTAGTCTAGTGTATCACTTTGTCTGCAACTATGTGCTCTTTGTTATCTATTAGTAGCTTACTCATATTTCACGTAGGAATTGAACCTTGGACTTTCGTACAAAGACTTGGAGAGGCAGTATTGATTCCAGCTGGCTGTCCTCATCAAGTTAGAAATCTTAAGGTATGTATTGACACGATATGTTTATGTTAACTTGAACTATGCATCTAAAAATAAGTATATTCTAACTATCAGCAGTATTACTGAGAATACCTCAGTGAGTTTTATTTACGGCTCCTTTATACAGAACGTGATGACCAAAACGACAGTGAAACTTGTAGTAAATTTTATCTGAGAAACTTGATGTGGAAAACTATGAGTTGAAATGTAGAAATCTAGTTATCCTTTCTTGTTCACAGGGACTTACATATGTAGGACAGGATCAACACTTCAGTAGGTACTTTCACATAATAATGTGAGATTTTGTGCGCGTGATAAGACGAGAAAGTACCTTCTACGTTAGTGTCCTTCGTGTATGGCATGAAAACGTTTTATCTAGAGGTACAATTTGGGAAAGTGAAAAAGTAAGGGACATATCTAGTAAAAATATATTTCTAAAACCTTGTTCCCGTGTCGTATACGGATACTTATACTCCCATAATGTTAGGCAGTTGTTTGAACAAGATAGTCCAGGTAGTAAACTTAGCATGGTGTTTCAATCGTTTAAAGTAGTTACTAGAATTTCTTTTATTGAAATGTTTAACAAGCCATGGAAATACTGACCTTATTGCAATAGGGAGTGTACTGATAGATAGAAAAGACTTGCATTATATAATTGTCGACTGACTTATTACATTATATTTCATAACTTAATTATTTATTAGCTCTTCGTACTCCACCATTTCCTTCGATTTTAATTTATATGCACATTAAGACCCACTAGTAGTTAGTTAATTTATATCTGCAGCGGAATTTATGGACCATTAATCGTATACAACTTCCAATTTAGCTTGTCCAATTTGAAATATAGTTGCAGTTTTTTTGGTTTTTGTGAGGCAATTGTATATGGGGAAACAGAAACAAGAATTTTTCTACAGTTTCTTGTTTACATTATTCTCAGCAAATTTTAATATCTGATATTCATTTTTTGCTCTAAAGTCCTGTATAAAGGTCGCCACAGACTTTGTGTCCCCTGAAAATGTTCAAGAATGCATCCGGTTAACCGAGGATTTTCGCTTACTTCCAAAGAAACATTGGGCAAAGGAAGACAAATTAGAGGTATGATTTTTGTTTCTTGCTTGATAGTATGAAATATACTTCTCCAAATCAGTTTCTGACCGTCATTTGTGACAGAATTTATGACTTCAACTAACTCTTATTAGTTCCTTACAGGTGAAGAAAATGATCCTCCATGCCATCAACAAAGCTGTGAATAATCTGGAATTGCATCTCAAGTAAGTGGCACTGAACTTACAATCTTACTCTAAGATGATTTTCAAGGCATCATAAAGCGGTTTTTGAATCGTTTCAACTTAGAAAGTTTTGAGTGGTAATCCTGGAAACACATACTGAATTCAAGGATGTTTTGTTTACATTTTCAGGAACGAGGATGAGGCTAAGAAACACCAAGTCGTATGACCGCATTGACCTGTTAATACTGGAAGAAAATGAAGACTTGAAGAACAACTAACTAATAGAATCAAGTACAGAATTAAACACAGAACTGTATAGAAGAAGAGTAGAGGATGATGATTAACAAAAATGGAAAGTAGAAAGATATAATAACTTTTTTGTGAGCAACAAACAGTTCCTCTAATGGTTTCAACATTGTAAAACTTATACTACACTATATTTATGTGTTGATTTTCCGATTGAAGTAATCCATTTTCGTAATACTAATGATCAAAGAGATGTCCTGATTACATTAATATCTAAAAAAAAGAAGACTTCAAGAATATCACATATTCTCCATACTCAATAAATTGAATATCTTAATGGTGATAGCTTCCACACTCAAACTTCCATTAGATTGCTCCCCGAAAAGTGATTGTAGCCATTGATTGGACTAAGAACTAGCACTCGGATCATTGATGACACCCAAGAAATCGTCTTTTATGGTTCCAATACAAAATATCTCTGTAGCATCAACTTTAGTTCCAATTATCTTTAACCTCACTTCACTTTCTTTTTGAATCTTCACAGTTCCATCTGAAGTTGTAAAATTTGGTATATCTCCTCTTGATTGAAACTCCATATCGTCTGGTATGAGATGGTTGGATACAAAAATCTGAACAGGTCCAGCTTCAGCAAAAAACCCCATCTTATTAACATTGGTCACAACAGCTTCAAGAATCTCTCCTTTAAAAGGTCTGAAAACAACACACTGATACTTGACAGGGAAAGTCACAAATCCTGTTCCGTCACGAGTCATCCCTTTCCCAATACTATCCACACCTGTTATTGCTACTACGAATCCGTGTACGCCACTGCAAGTTCCTTCGACATCTTTCATGAGTTTTTCGATCAACTTGTCACGTAGATTCGGCCCAAAGTGACGAGGGTGCAGCTGTATATTTCTTTCAAGCACTATATGGAAGAACATCTTAACTAGTAGCTTTCTTTAGACTGTTGCACCTTCAAACTCCTTTTGATTTTTCTTTAGAGTGATGAATTTGAGAGAAGTGCTGAATTTGAGAAGTGAGAAACTGTAGCTGTCCTTAAATAAGAAATTGTAGCCGACCAATACCTTTTCTTTAAAGAAATTTCTAATTTTAAGAAATAAGAGAAGTGCTGAATTTTAAATACTTCTTTAAGGAAATTTCTAATTTTTGAGATATCCGAATTACCCCTAAAATAAGTTTCTAATTTTAAGGTATTAGGTTGCATTTTGCAACAAAAAAAGGTATTGGTCGCATAAAATTTCTACTTTTAAGGGACGTCTGAAAATTAAACGACCAAACTGAATTGGGAAATGCTAAATGTACAAAGAATCTTTGACAAGATTCTTGACAAAATGCTAAGCGAACGGTCCCGATCAAAGTCAAACTTTGATCAACTTTTGTCTTTTAGTGAAAATGAGTCATTAAGTCAAGAATTTTGTCAAGGACTTTGTACATGTAGCACTCCCGAACCGAATTCGGTCGAACCGAACCAAATAGTTTTTAGGCTGAACATAATAATATTTGGCTCGGTTTGGCTAAAAAACAATCAACCGATCATTGTTTGGTTTGACTTGAATTTTTAAAAACCACCAAAACTGAACTGACTTTTATATATATCTATTATCTATTATATAAAACAGAAGGGAAAACGATGACTGGGACAAACATCCTTATTTAATTATGTATATTGTTTAGGAGTCCCTCCCAAAATTTAAAATATAGTCCTTCGTAGAAATAAAGTTACCTATTTAAAAAACAATAATCCTTTCCTTCTTAGAAATAAAATAACTAATTTAAGAAAAAAAGAAACAAAATAAATTTTAAGGGTTAAAAAAAAATTAAAACCTCTCTCTCTCAATAAAATAATAACTAATTTAAGAGAAAAAAATAATACAAAAAATAATAACTAATAAAGTCTCTCTCTCAATAAAATATGACAATAAATTTCGTAACATTTGCTTGATACAAGTGTCCGTGTCCTAGGGCACGGGACGTACCCTAGGGCACGGGACGTACCCTAGGGCAAAACCCACAACATTTTAAAGGATGACTGGGACAAACATCCTTTTTTAATAAAGGATATTGTCTAGAAGCCCTTCTCAAAATTTAAAATATAGTCCTTCGTAGAAATAAAGTTACCTATTTAAAACAATAATCGATTCCTTCTTAAAAATAAAATAATTAATATAAGAAATACAAAAACAAAATAAATTTCAAGGGTTAAAAAAGGAAATTGAATTTTTTTTTCTCTCTCTCTCAATAGAATAATAACTAATTTAAGAGAAAAGAAACAAAAAAGTAATACAAAAAACAATAACTAGTAAAATTCTCTCTCTCAATAAAATATAACAATATATTTCGTAACATTTGATTGATACAAGTGTTCGTGCCCTAGGGCACGGGATATACCCTAGTGTATATATATATATATATATATATATATATATATATATATATATATATATATATAATTGCTCTATATCTAATTATATATACATTATATAATACTGTAAATGATTTACCATTACTTAATATAGATCTTAAACTAAGAAATAGATTCTTAGGTATTCAATAAGAGAGACATTGAATTTGAACTTTCATTTTTCTTACTTAAGTTCACTTTTTTTTCTCGTGTTTTATTGAGTTAGGTGAGTTCGACCGGATCGACCAACCGAATTCCGTCGAGTCGAACCGAACTGGATCGAAAGAAGCGGTTGACGATTTGACCGCCTCGACTCCGCTTCAACCGATGATTTAGCTAAACCGTTATTCATTGGTTCGACTTTGGTTTAACCTTGAATGGTCGGCAACCGACTGTTGCTCACCCCTATTGAAAATTCTCATTTGCATTTTCAACAAAAGTGTTGTTGTTTTTATTATTATTAATTTAGATCTGAAATTTGCATTGGTTGCTAATTCAGAATTTAGCAGTTCATTTTTTGACAAAATCTGAAGAAAAAAAAGTCTAAATTGGCCTATCTTAGCTGAAATAAACCCATATTTTCATACTTCAAAACAAGTGTGAAAATTGAGGCCCCTTTGTTGTTGGGCTTTAGGCCTCTTTAATTATTGGTTTAACTTAGGCGCTTATCGTGCTTATCTCATCTTAATGATCTATCAATGCCTTGTAACGACTAACGTAGATCGTAATCGATTTCTCAAAAAAAAAAAAATGAGCTCTCTGAAATGTGTAAAGAGACAAATATAGCCCTCTGTAAATTTAAAATCTAAACACCAGTCGACTTCCCGTTTCTTCTTCGCGATCTTTCATTCGGACCTTAGGGTTCTCTATCAAGACGAAAGTTCCTACTATTTGTTCGGTTTCTCTCTAGATTAATCGTTTGTTGAATCATTTTTTATTAAGGTAAATTTCTGTAACGCCCAAATCCCAAATCTCAAGCTGCCTTGAAATTGAAGACTTGAGACCTTCAAACTGGATCCAAGAGCAACGCCTATCATGAGTGCATAATAAATACCTGAAAACAAAATAGCTGGATTAAGACTTAAGTGCAGTAGATTTTGATGCACCCGAAAAGGTTGCACACCCAAGCGGAGGTATCAAGTAGTAATCCGACAAAGCCGGGATCGATCCAAGGATAGGAAGGTAGCTTGGATATCGAAAGGTCTTATCCCTCGGTCTAGATATTAAAAGATAACTTAGACTAAATAGGAAATGAAACAAAGATAAATGAGGGTTTTAGAATGAATGAGTAACAAAACAAGATAACAAATGAAACTAGACTAAACAATAAAAGTAAACGGACGAGAGAGATTCGAGAAAAGTGTCGGAGGAACAAGAGTCGGGAGACGGTAAGACTCGATTCGGGCAACAAATAAGCGAGAGAGGTGTCGAAGTCCGGGAATCCATAATGATAAACCTACGACTACGTATGATCCAATCTAATGTGTCGAAGTACAATCGATATTCGACTCCTAAAGTAGATGTCTCTAAGTACTACGTAAATCCGGAGATCATACTTAGTCAAACAAACGTCTAAATCGGTTAATCCCGAGTCATCGAAAGTGTCGTCTAGTCGCCTAACTATGTGAAGTGCATGACAAGACACATGAAATTATGACTTAGACTACGATCGATATCGAATACTTCGTTTCGTCTATTAACTATGCGAAGTGCTTGACAAGACACATAAAAATATGATCAAAACGATAATCGAAATAAATGAACATCAATTTATAATCAAAACATCAAATCACATTAAACATAATCACGAATTCATCACATTTCATCTCATATAATCGACACACTAAAGTTAGCTAAACATGGTGATTAAATAAAAAATGAAAAGAAGATGATGAGAGAATCCCCCTTTTTCGATGTGGTTCGAGGCTAAGATCGTCGGAAAATATGAGTCTTTAAAGTGCAGCCAATCTCCCCTTAGCAAATTCTGGGTACCCCATAGCGATCACCATCATCTTTTCCATTTAGAACACAACCTCCATTAAAGCTAACCCTAGCTTTCTCTCTCTAGAAATTTGTAGTCCAAAATCAAATCAAATCACATGGGTAGCTAAATCAAGACATGGAGAGTAAAAGCCCTAAGGTTTCCGGCCAACCATGAAATCCGGCCACATAGGTGCTGTCCGGCCGGATGTACACTGTCCCGAGCATGTCTCGTCCTTCCCTATGCTGTCACGTGCTGTCATCCCACGTCCCGAGTTGGAAAGAAGCTTGCAGCCCGAGCTGCTGTTCCGGTCTGCTGCTGCTGTTCCGGTCTGTTGTGCGTATCCCGTGCAGCTCCCGAGCAGCTGCTTGTGCTGCAGCCCGAGCAGCTGCTTGTGCTGCAGCCCGAGCTGCTGCTCGGCCAGCCAAAGCTAGGCCGGCCTAGTGTGCTGGCCGGCCCTAGCTTTGGCCGAATCCTCCTTCTCCCTCTCTCTTGTCTTTCTCTTCAAACCCTCTCTTTCAAGCTCTCTCTCTAGCAACCAAGAACACCAACCCTAGCTACCCTTTCCCTCTCTTGTTTCTTGGTTGCTTGGTGAATGAAGAAGAATATGAATAGTGACCTCACTTGATTCAAACCCTAGACTTAGTCAACTTGACTAAGTCTTTAGACTACTTTGACTTGGGCCCAAAAGTGGGTGCTCATAAAATCTCTACACCTTCCTTCTTCTTTGGGTATTCTTAAATTTGGGCTTAGATGTTGAGCTTTGAATTAAAGACCAAGGAGGTGCCTTAATCTAGCCTCTACAATTAGAACCAAAGGGGGGGTGCCTTCAAGAAAAGACCTTGGCTTCTATCTTTCACAACTTCCTCGTCCGAACTCGGAATTGACTTCCGTCTTCACCGTTGGACTCGTCATTGCCTCCACTTGTAATTTGATTTGCTTGAAATCTTTTTCTCTCATTTTGGGCACATGAAATGATAGTGACAATTCGTTCCCTTTATTCCTATTTACACGCTTAACTCCAAAATAGGTACCTAACATGAAAAACACATAAAATATTATTTATAATACTCGAAAAGAGCTAATTAGTCTAAGTTAGACCCTCCAAATGTGACATTTTCGTGTCACATCAGATTTCCACAAACCTAAGTCCCGGGCAGACAAGCTCAATCCTTAATCAAGGAAGCATTGCATTTATATTCATTATTGACATTATCTGAAATCTAACGGTGACAACTAACATAATACAACGAGATTTACCTCGCGCTTATGGAAACTAATAATGGCTAGCGTTTTGGGAAAAGCAAAATAGTTTTCGGGGACGAATTCTCTCGCCTCTCTCTGTCTCTCCTCTATCTGCCTTTTTCTCTATCTCTCTTCTTTCCCTCTCCCTATTATTTTTTCTTTCTTTGTTACAGTTCCGGCGAAGGGGTTTTTTCTTCGTCGGAACCCTTCGTTTGGATCTGGAAGAACCAGATCCAGACGAGTTTTCGGCGAAGGGAGATCCCCTTCGTTGGAACTGTCGTGAGATAATAAGAGAGGGAGAGAGGATATGAGGAGAGAGAGAAGAAAGAAGAGAGAAACATAGTAGAGAGAGAGAGAGTGAGAGAAGAAGAAGAAGAAGAAAGAACTTTGGTGATGGTGATTGTCGGAATTAATGGTGGATGTCGCCGGAGTTCGGTGGTGGTTGCTGGAGTTTTAGTTGTGCTCCAAACGCATCCTAGACGTGCCTAGACACTTGGTGTGCTCGGTTTACCCGGGAGCGTCCTGCACCTCACATGTTCAACAACATCTTTCTTCATTCCAGACCACCAATACTGCCTCTTGAGGTCTCTTTACATCTTGTTACTACCATGATGAACAATGTACTTACTTCGGTGTGCTTCGTATATCCCGTCTCACACTGGGTCTGCCGGTACAGATAATCTCCCTCGATATCTGAATCTGCCGTCTTGCCCCGTACTGAACTCAATTTCAGTTTCTTGCAGTAAAGATATCTGTTTCTGGCACTACTCGTCATCCATCTGTGCATTCACTATACGACCCAACAAAGATGACCTAACCACCATACTACCCAGATATATCGAGTCAACTCCTGGCCCAACAACATCAATATCATACATCGCCACATCTTCCAACATCTTCCGTTGATTCATCATCAAAGTTGCTAAGGTGCCCCTCGGTTGTCGGCTTAGAGCGTCAGTTACCACATTAGCCTTATCCGGGTGGTATTGAAGCGTGAAGTCATAGTCTTTCATCAACTCTAACCATTGAAGTTGGCGCATATTCAACTTTACATTTTCAGGTAGGAGGATGAGGCGACTTGAAGAACAACTAACTAATAGAATCAAGTACAAAATTAAACAAGTAACTGTATAAAAGAAGAGTAGAGGATGATTAACAAAAATGGAAAGTAGAAAGATATAATAACTTTTTTGTGAGCAACAAACAGTTCCTCTTATGGTTTCAAAATTGTAAAACTTATATACCACACTATATTATGTGTTGATTTTGAGACTGAAGTAATCTATTTTGGTAATACTAATGATCAAAGAGATGTCCTGATAACATAAATACCTAAGAAAAAAAAAGACTTCAAGATTATCACATATTCTCTATCCTCAATAAATAGAAACTGCTAGTACTTCATTACTTAATGGTGATAGCTTCCACACTCAAACTTCCATTAGATTGCTCCCCGAAAAGTGATTGTAGCCATTGATTGGTCTAAGAACTAGTACCCGGATCATTGATGACACCCAAGAAATCGTCTTTTATGGTTCCAATACAAAATATCTCTGTAGCATCAACTCTAGTTCCAATTATCTTTAACCTCACTTCACTTTCTTTTTGAATCTTCACAGTTCCATCTGAAGTTGAAAAATTTGGTATATCTCCTCTTGATTGAAACTCCATATCGTCCGGTATCAGATGGTTGGATACAAAAATCTGAACAGGCCCAGCTTCAGCAAAAAACCCCATCTTATTAACATTGGTCACAACTGCTTCAAGAATCTCTCCTTTAAAAGGTCTGAAAACAACACACTGATACTTGACAGGGAAAGTCACAAATCCTGTTCCGTCACGAGTCATCCCTTTCCCAATACTATCCACACCTGTTATTGCTACTACGAATCCGTGTACGCCACTGCAAGTTCCTTCGACATCTTTCATGAGTTTTTCGATCAACTTGTCACGTAGATTCGGCCCAAAGTGACGAGGGTGCAGCTGTATATTTCTTTCAAGCACTATATGGAAGAACATCTTAACTAGTAGCTTTCTTTAGACAGTTGCACCTTCAAACTCCTTTTGATTTTTCTTTAGAGCGATGAATTTGAGAGAAGTGCTGAATTTGAGAAGTGAAAAACTGTGGCCTAGCCGTCCTTAAATAAGAAAGAAAATTTAAGGAAATTTCTAAATTTAAGGAAATTACTAATTTTAAAGGAAATTTCTAATTTTAAGATATCCAAATGCGTAAGATGAGATGTAATCCAAAATATGTTTTTGTTACTTTCAGTACATTTAGAGGTGTCAATCGATCCAGGCCTTATAAAGGCCCACAATGCTGGGCCAGGCCCTGGATGGGCATGGGTAGCCCGACCAGTTTTACTACTCTAAGGCCGGGCCTTTCTATTTTTCTTCTGATTGTCGGAATCTCTAACTCCTTTGAATATGAATTGTCCAACTCCAAAGGACCCAAAATCATCCCGAATAAGCAATTCAGTCTAGTGAGACATGACGAGCCAGACAAAAACAGATTTTGAAATCTGACTCGAGCCAATCTAGACGTCTACTCAGATTTTAGACCTCGGATCAATTTTCGGATCTAACTTAGAGAAACAACAACCACTGCTTAAGTACAGTTAGTAATATATTTTACAATTCTATCCTTGACAACAACCAAAAGATATACTTGAAATTCTTTGAGGCGATGCATGAAGTAGTCGGTTTCTACAAGGAGAACACACAAATAATAATGGACACATTCAATTCACTTGGTTTTAATGTATATGGAGGAAAGAACGCCCCATACGTGTGGGTTCATTTCCCTGGCCGAAGTTCTTGGGATGTTTTCGCTGAGATTCTTGAAAAGACTCATCTTGTTACAACTCCTGGAAGTGGGTTTGGACCAGGTGGTGAAGGATTTGTTCGAGTAAGTGCCTTCGGTCACAGGGACAACATAATAGAAGCCTCTAAAAGATTAACAGAACTCTACAAGTAAAAGTCCAAGTAAGATGCTGCAATTTTCTATTAATTTATCATGCCTTGTGCTTTTGAAGATTTATGTTCTATTAGTCTTAGTAGTTATTACTACCTGAAGAGTTCTCTTTTTATTTAGTTTATAAATTCAAGGAGCAGTTTCTTAGTAATTGGAAGAGATGACATGACAGTCATCACTGAAATGTGACATTACACATTAGGTTGGTAACGTAAAATTGTCACACCGACAGTGGGAGGAAGGGAACGGTTGCTTGTCGAGCGAGCATAACTGACTACAGGTTGTGTTTTTCGACTACCCATGAAAGAGACTATATTTTGCACAAGGGTTTGGGCTTCTAAAATCACTAGAACACTGCACTTTAGTTTATGATCATAAGTTATTTTGGCTCATTTCTTTGTCAAATTCCCATATCTTTTCTAATAGTTTTTCATGTCTCAATCTGGTTATCTTTTTCTTTCAAAACCTTGTTAATGGGTGTTTAATTTTTCTCTTTGCTTGTATTTTTTGTCAAAATAACCTAAGTCCTAAACCCCGCCACTTACAGGTGGATTTGAGGAGAATCTTACAGGTAACCTCTGTTGTGACGAAGAACAATCTGTTGGAATCGGAGCCGATTTTGGATTTGTTGAAGTCGTCAAACTCAGAAACGGAGCATGCCATTGCGTTCGTCTCGTCGAGCTCTTAAGTTTAGACTCAAGAATCACTCAAATCCGATTCCGGATGAATGAGATATTCAAGTCCGAAGTTTGATTGATTTAGGGACTAAGTCGCAATAAGGAAAAGTTGGTTTAGGGACCATTTACGCAAAGCGGACACGGCCAGATCTGATGGCAGGCGTTCCTCCCGAGATCTTGAGCGAGATCTGACGGTCCTCATTGTTGCCGACAGAAACCGTTGCTAAGAAGTGATCCGTCACGTTTCTTTCCAACAGATGCGTCCCTAAAAGCCAACAGACCTGTCCCTTATGAATGCATCTATTCGAAACCTATTTATAGGACCCAAATCAACTCCAAATTTCAATCCGTTTTTTCCAGAGTGTCAAGCATTGTTAGAAGATCATATTAGAGTGTCTAAGAGAAAGATTTAGCAGAGTTTTCAAGGAGTTTCATAAGCAAGAAGTTTGGTCCATTTGCATAAGTCAGAGGTTAGTATACTTTCAAGTTCGACTGCTTTCTGATTCGAAGTACCATTGAATCGAAAGGTTAATCGTTGTATCCTGGGAGACAAACGCCGGTAACTGTTTGGTACTATACAGGGCGTCAATTGTCTTAAGGAAAGAGGAATACCTCGCCTCGATTAAAAAAAAAATTATTCTTCTTCTAATCCTCCGATTTTCTTTTTCTTTTTAGTCTATCTGATTTCTTAATCAAAGACATTCTGATTTTCCAAATCAGAAGTGTGTTGATTTTTAAAGTAATAAATCAGTAAACACAGAAGGATACAATTCCTCTTTCCGATCTTAAATCGATAGTGAGATTCGACTACGAATCATCTGTTCTGGATAACGGACATTATCGGTTAGAAATACGAAAGATATTGAGTTGTTTTATTCCTTAGTTTTTCTCCATTAATTTGGAAAGAAAGTGTTTTTGATTAATTTACAAATAAAATCAAAGTAGTAACCAGTTTCACCAGTGATTCGGTTATAGACTCGCTGAGTCAACTCGTTGAATCGGTACACCGAAACCAACAATCTTAAGACAATTGAATTACTTCGGTATACTGAACTAATTTTCTGTGTCAGACAGAAATAGAGATGGCAACAACTGGTGAAGCCATAACGAAAAGTGTTGGTCCTGTCCATGCCGAAAAACCGGAGAAGTTTAAGGGCATCGATTTTAAGCGATGGGCACAGAAGATGATGTTTTATCTAACCACTTTAGGGTTAGTAAAATATCTGACTGAAGACCAACCAGTCCTTCGAGAAGACGGAGATATCCAACATACTTCGGCCGTAGAGGCCTGGAAGCATAGTAATTTTTTATGTAAGAATTACATTCTGAATTCGTTGGATGATGGGCTTTATAATGTGTATTGTGTTATTGATAGGGCAAAAGAATTATGGAACACACTACACAATAAATATAAAGCCGAAACTGCAGGAGTGAAGAAATTTATCGTTGGAAGATTTCTGGACTTTAAAATGGTTGACTCTAAACCAGTCATAACCCAAGTTCAAGAATTCCAAATAATTCTTCAGGAGTTAAAGGCTGAATCATTGGTAACAAATGAAGCCTTTCAAGTCCGAGCAATGATTGAAAAATTGCCTCCGGATTGGAAAGACTTCAAGAATTACCTTCGTCATAAAAATAAAGATATGAGCCTTGAAGAACTCATCCTCAAACTTCGAATAGAAGAGGATAGTCGTACTGCAGAGAAGGAGACAGAGAAGTCTTCAAATACTCCAAAAGTAAACGTCATCGAAGGGGGACCAAAACTAAAGCGGAAACGCTCGGGTCGTGAAGTGGGCTCAGGAAAGCCGACGAAGAAGAGTTTCGACGGCAACTGCTTCAACTGTGGCAAGAAGGGACACCTTGCCAAAGATTGTCGTTCTAAAAATGACAAGATCAACAAGAGAAAGAAAGCTAAGCATCAGGCTTCTCTTGTTGAAGATGAAGATGTCCAGAACCTGTGTGCAATGGTTACTGGAATCGAAGATGTGGTTGAAAAGTTTCAGAATATGAACCTGTGTGCGGTTATTTCTGAAGTTAACCTAGTTGAAAATCCGAAAGAATGGTGGATCGACACTGGAGCCACGAGGCACGTTTGTGCAGATAGAGCCATGTTCTCCACTTATACCAAACTTGAAGAAGGCGAGACACTGTTTATGGGAAACGCCGCAACAAGTCAAGTTCAAGGTAAAGGGAAAGTAATCCTGAAGTTCACTTCAGGAAAAGAAGTAACCCTAAATGACGTCCTGCATGCACCAGACATTCGAAAGAATCTTGTGTCTGGATCGCTCCTTAGCAAGAACGGATTCAAACTTGTATTTGTTTCCGATAATTTTGTTTTATCCAAAAACGGAATGTATGTGGGAAAAGGGTACTTATGTGGGGGGCTCTTTAAATTAAATGTTGCAACTGTAACTCCAAATATTACTAATAAAGAAAAAGCGTTAGCTTATGTTGTTGATTCTTGTAATATTTGGCATGAGAGACTAGGTCATGTTCATTATAACTCTTTGAGAAAGTTAATGCACATGCACTTAATACCGAAGTTTGATATTAATTCTTCGGAAAAATGTCAAACGTGTGTAGAGTCTAAATTGACAAAGACTCCTTTTCATTCTGTGGAAAGAAATACAGAACCATTAGAGTTAATTCACAGTGACATATGTGATTTAAAAATGGTTCAGACTAGAGGAGGTAAAAAGTATTTTATCACCTTCATAGACGATAGTACAAGATACTGTCACGTTTACTTGCTAAGAAGTAAAGATGAAGCAGTAGAGAAATTCAAAATCTATAAGAATGAAGTTGAAAATCAACTTAATCGAAAAATTAAGATTTTGAGAAGCGATAGAGGCGGAGAGTATGAATCCCCTTTCGCTGAAATTTGTGCCGAAAGCGGCATCATTCATCAGACTACTGCTCCTTATACACCTCAACAAAATGGTGTAGCAGAGCGAAAGAATCGAACTCTGAAGGAGATGATGAATGCATTATTACTCAGTTCTGGATTACCTCAGAACTTGTGGGGGGAGGCAATATTGTCGGCCAACTACTTATTAAATAAGTTACCTCACAAGAAAACAGGTAAGATACCTTATGAGTTGTGGAACGGTAGAAAACCATCCTTTAAATTCATTAAAGTGTGGGGGTGTCTAGCCAAAGTCCTGGTGCCTTTACCTAAACGGGTCAAAATAGGACCAAGGACAATAGACTGTATTTTCGTTGGATATGCAGAAAATAGTAGTGCATATAGATTCTTGGTTCACAAGTCTGATATTGAAGATATACATATAAATACAATCTTAGAATCACGGGATGCCGAATTCTTTGAAAACATATTTCCATGTAAATCTATATCAGAGGAAAAATCTCTAAAGAGAGTCAGAAATGAAGAAAATACAGAAATCTCTGAAAGAGATAAAAATCTAGTAGAGGACAAGTCGGAAGAGCCTCGAAAGAGTAAAAGGGCAAGGGTAGAAAAAACCTTTGGTCCTGATTTTCTAACTTATATGTTAGAAAGTGAGCCTCAGACATACAAAGAAGCTATGTCAACTCCAGAAGCTCCTTTTTGGAAAGAGGCAGTGAATAATGAGATCGAGTCCATCATGAATAACCATACATGGGAGTTAGTAGATCTCCCGATAGGTTGCAAACCATTAGGTTGCAAATGGATCTTCAAAAGGAAATTGAAGACAGATGGATCAATCGACAAATACAAAGCCAGACTTGTGGCTCAAGGATTTAGGCAGAGAGAAGGTCTAGATTATTTCGACACTTACTCTCCTGTTACTCGAATCACGTCAATAAGATTGCTAATTGCGATAGCATCTATCCACAATCTAGAAATACATCAGATGGATGTAAAGACAGCTTTCTTAAATGGACAACTGGAAGAAGAGATCTATATGACTCAACCAGAAGGGTTTGTGGTACCCGGCCAAGAGAAGAAAGTGTGTAAGTTAGTAAAGTCGCTTTATGGTTTAAAGCAGGCTCCTAAGCAGTGGCACTTGAAATTTGATCAAGCAATGTTATCAAATGGGTTCAAAATAAATGAATGTGACAAGTGCGTCTACACTAAGGTCACTGCTAAAGGATGTGTAATCCTATGTCTGTACGTAGATGACATGCTTATTATGGGAGATAATATAGATGTCATAAAAACAACTAAGCAAATGTTGTCGAAGAATTTCGACATGAAAGACTTAGGTAGGGCCGAAGTCATTCTCGGAATAAAAATATCTAGAAGTTCTTCTGGGATAAAATTATCTCAGACTCACTACGTTGAGAAAATTCTAGAAAAATTCAGCAAGAATGATATGAGTTTAGCTCGGACACCGATAGATCCGACTGTGCATTTGATGAAAAATCGCGGTCAAGGAGTAAACCAGTTAAGGTACTCACAGATTATCGGAAGTCTGATGTACTTGATGAATTGTACACGTCCAGACATAGCTTATTCTGTTAGCAAATTGAGTAGGTTTACTAGCAATCCAAGTAAAGAACATTGGACGGCTATAGTAAGGGTACTCAGGTATTTGAGACAGACTAAAGAGTATGGGCTATTATATACCAAATATCCAGAAGTATTAGAGGGATATGCGGATGCCAACTGGATCTCAGATACTGATGATACCAAGTCAACTAGTGGATACATATTCACACTGGGTGGGGCGGCCATATCATGGAAATCCTCAAAGCAAACATGCATAGCTCGATCGACAATGGATTCCGAATTCATTGCTCTGGATAAAGCAGGAGAAGAGGCAGAGTGGCTGCGACACTTCCTGGAGGACATTCTTATATGGACTAAGCCGGTGCCTGCAATAAAAATACACTGCGATAATCAGGCAGCTATTGCAAGAGCACATAGTAAAATGTATAACGGTAAGTCACGACACATTCGTCGACGACATAACACCGTAAAGCAATTACTCTCAGAAGGAGTCATAACAGTAGATTATGTCAAATCTAAGGATAACCTAGCGGATCCATTTACAAAAGGGTTACCTAGAGAGTTAGTAATTGCTTCATCAAGGGGAATGGGACTTTTGCCTAAAGTAAATGAGTAAAGTCATAACGGAAACCCAACCTATGTGACTGGAGATCCCAAGATGTAGGTTCAACGGGAAAACTGAAGTTATATACTGACTCGAACGGAACACTGAAAGAGATTTATCTCTTACCCAATCCTAGGATGACATCAGTGTTGTCTGCAATGAGAGGTTAAGCGTTAAGCTTTTAATGAATCCGAAAACTTAGAACTTGAGTCTAACGTGAGGTATAGCAGAATACCTTATTACGGATAACCTATATGTGTGCGAACTGATGCCGGTTCTATGAGAAGGTCGTAATGGCCGACTTCTCTAGAGCACACATGAAAATCAGGTTGTTCAGGGCCGAAATGAACACAACCGAGAACTTTTGAAAGTAAGTAACTAGCTGTGTGATAGTTACTCGTTGGTTTACAACTCATGGGACCCAGTTCAAGACATAGTTCACTAAGGTCTTTGTAAACCCGGTGGCTATTCACTACGGAAGATTCAAAGCCGCAAGCTATCTACCCCGATGCAGCAAAATTCCGCCTCTAACCTCTGTCAGTGTCAGTGTGTCAGTCTAGTAAGTCTGCATTATAGGAAATCTCGAATATTCATTCATGTGGGGGATTGTTGGAATCGGAGCCGATTTTGGATTTGTTGAAGTCGTCAAACTCAGAAACGGAGCATGCCATTGCGTTCGTCTCGTCGAGCTCTTAAGTTTAGACTCAAGAATCACTCAAATCCGATTCCGGATGAATGAGATATTCAAGTCCGAAGTTTGATTGATTTAGGGACTAAGTCGCAATAAGGAAAAGTTGGTTTAGGGACCATTTACGCAAAGCGGACACGGCCAGATCTGATGGCAGGCGTTCCTCCCGAGATCTTGAGCGAGATCTGACGGTCCTCATTGTTGCCGACAGAAACCGTTGCTAAGAAGTGATCCGTCACGTTTCTTTCCAACAGATGCGTCCCTAAAAGCCAACAGACCTGTCCCTAAAAGCCAACAGACCTGTCCCTTATGAATGCATCTATTCGAAACCTATTTATAGGACCCAAATCAACTCCAAATTTCAATCCGTTTTTTCCAGAGTGTCAAGCATTGTTAGAAGATCATATTAGAGTGTCTAAGAGAAAGATTTAGCAGAGTTTTCAAGGAGTTTCATAAGCAAGAAGTTTGGTCCATTTGCATAAGTCAGAGGTTAGTATACTTTCAAGTTCGACTGCTTTCTGATTCGAAGTACCATTGAATCGAAAGGTTAATCGTTGTATCCTGGGAGACAAACGCCGGTAACTGTTTGGTACTATACAGGGCGTCAATTGTCTTAAGGAAAGAGGAATACCTCGCCTCGATTAAAAAAAAAATTATTCTTCTTCTAATCCTCCGATTTTCTTTTTCTTTTTAGTCTATCTGATTTCTTAATCAAAGACATTCTGATTTTCCAAATCAGAAGTGTGTTGATTTTTAAAGTAATAAATCAGTAAACACAGAAGGATACAATTCCTCTTTCCGATCTTAAATCGATAGTGAGATTCGACTACGAATCATCTGTTCTGGATAACGGACATTATCGGTTAGAAATACGAAAGATATTGAGTTGTTTTATTCCTTAGTTTTTCTCCATTAATTTGGAAAGAAAGTGTTTTTGATTAATTTACAAATAAAATCAAAGTAGTAACCAGTTTCACCAGTGATTCGGTTATAGACTCGCTGAGTCAACTCGTTGAATCGGTACACCGAAACCAACACAATCAACCAAGAAACTAGTAAAGAAAGTAAACAATCACACAGAATACAAGAGAGTTATCTAGTTCGGTTTATTAGACCTACACCACAGAGGTTATATAGTTCCAGTTTATATAGTTCACTAGAAACAATAATCTCACCAGTTTATATATCTCTAGACTTCCAGTTTATATAGTTCACTAGAAACAATGACGCGATGATTTCCCCTATAAACAAAGAACAAGTACAAATACATCTCTAGACTTCCAGTTTATGTAGTTCACTAGAAACAATAATCTCACCAACAACACTTCTCTTTTTAATTTTGAAAGATACAGGGACACCCCCATTATGAACAATAACCCTGCTTTGCGAGCAACTTGCAATTAAATGTTGCCTTAAAGCAGTTTTGTTGATCGCAAACTAGATTAGATATCGACCTCATATTCAAGACACTTTTAACAATTTTGAATTACAATCTCCCCTCACTCCCCACAGCCAAGTGTTCAACTAAAATATAATTTCTTATTAAGAACCCAATTCACTGGACATCTTTCATCAATAATCTCAATCCCTCACTGGCTAACAAGCTGTCATTACAAGGCACAGTTACTCTTTGCTTTAGACATTTTCTTTAATGAAAAGAATCAATTGGATGTAGCAAGGTCGAAATCATATTGTTCAAAACAACTTCACATTTTTTTCCCTTGTTCAAAATAATAATGTTGATTTGGTATTCTCATTGGGTTGGCATGCTGAATAGAAAGATATATAAATTGACCTCAATTCATAAACACATTCCCATGTCGGGTAAAAGTACGAGGGGGACTGAGATTCATAAGAAGGTCCTCGGTAATATCTCCTCGAAAATCACAGCCCAAAATTAACCTCAAGCTGTAGGAAAGAAATAAACACAGTATATTACATCGAGCTCACAGCTAGGAAAGAAATAAACACAGGATAGAGAACAAAGGTGGCGAGAAATGGGAAAACAAAATCTTGCTCTAATAGTTAGTCTGGTCTTTAGAACAAGTTGCACCACAACAAAACTTACTACACCCTCAACTTCATTTAACAATTTAGTAACACTTTTCCCAACAAACAACTAATGGGAGAGAACAACCCATAAGTAACTAAATACTTCTTTTGAATAAAGTAAAAAACGAAAGACAATGAGTATTAGTCATCGCCGTCGTCATCATCGACCTAGGATAAGCGGGGAAGAAGAACAAAAAAAAGATAAGGAAATTCAAGTATGCACCCCTATTTCAAAATTATAATTTCGTGAAAGACAGAACAAATACCACGTCGAAGTTATGTACCCCTCCCAAGTCTAGCTAATCCCATGCGCTGCTCACTCCTGATGCACCATATCCACCACCACCTCCACTGTACCCACTTTGTGGTGCACCGTATCCACCACCACTGTTGCCGCCACTATAATAATCTGCGCCACCACCTGGACCACCCCTGTTAAAAGAGGCATCCCTTCTGAAGTCACGGCCACCAAAACGGCCTCCACCTGAACGACGGTTCTTTCCTCCATAAGATGACCGAGCAGCATAACGAGATAGCCAAGCAGGTACTTCTTGGTTAGATTCTTGCATCAGTTCTGCCAATGATCTTGCCATAGACGAATTGTTCTCGTTGAAAAATGCAGTTGCTAAACCTGACTTTCCTGCTCGGCCTGTCCTCCCTATTCTGTGGACATAGTCGTCGATATCGTTTGGAAGGTCAAAATTGACGACATGTGCAACATGTGGGATATCAAGACCACGGGCAGCCACATCTGTCGCAACCAATATAGGGGTTTGCCCACTTTTGAACGATCTCAAAGCATACTCTCTCTCCTGTCAACATTAGTATATTTAGACACTTAAGTATAGACAGATAAAGAATGTATTAACTGGAACACACTTATAGAGTTTCAAGTTCTCCATCATGGATTAACAACCACTAGATGGCTGTAGTTTCACGCATACAGTAGGAGAGCGGTTACTAATCCAAAGACGAAAGTACGAAGCATGGGAAAACAACTGCAGAAGAGTGATCCTGTTGAAATAGAAATTCTCCAAAAGCTAACATATGTATACGTCTCATGGAGCACTGTCTTGAAATCACATTCCTATAGAAGCTAAGGAAGAAGACAAATGCGACAAGCATAATAGTTGCTCAAACTTACCTGCTGACTTCTATCTCCGTGAATAGTGGTTGCAGGAAATCCGTTCATGCATAGCCAGTGTTCCAAGGAATCGGCTCCTTTCTTTGTCTCCACAAAAACTAATGTCAAAGCTTGCTGCAACATCATAAACAAAATACTGATCATACAACATATACCAAAAGAAAATATAGAATCTACACAAATCTGGAATTGAACATTCTCAAAATTTTGGTGGAAAGAGGGTCAGGCCCCTAACCCGCTGACCAATTCAAAAAAAATTTGGTCGAAAGGGTATATGTGTAACATAACCTGTAACCAGCTAACCAAGATGACAGGTTTTGTGTTACTACCTTTCCATGAGCTCCATTTGCCATTTGGGCATGAAGAAGATCCATGAGGTGGCTTCTCTTATCCGAATCATGAACAAATTCAACTCTTTGGACAATCAAATCAGTACTTGAACCAACCCTTCCTACAGCCAAGAAAATGTAGCTTGAAAGAAAATCCGAGGCCAATCTCTGTAAATATAAATCAACCACAACTTGCATGAGTTGATTTAATCTGAGTAAACAGCAGAGTATGGAAAAAATGTACGTCAAGAAGAGGGTTAGTGCACATCTTTAAACAAAATGCATATGGTTCGATAATAACCTGCAAGAGCAGCTCACTACGACAATTAGGGCAATAAATATATTAGGTCAACAACATGACTTTTGTATCCAACCTGATCGACAAAATCAAGTAAAATCTGATAACAAGCCAATCTGATGTAGTATAAGATTCTATTAGCACACCTCGCAGAATGGTGTGTTTAGACTGCACACTTGTCATAAACACTGTCTAGAGTCCAAGTCTTACTTGCATTTAAATATACTCAATGTAACAAGGAAGTGGACGTTGGTATCAGTAACCGAATCAAATATCCGCTCAAAGTTCGAAAAACCCTGTACAGGAGAAACCTATATGTAGACATTGTATACAAATACATATATATATATATATGGCATAAGTTTCTTCTGTTTGGACACAATAGCTACAGTTTAAGTTCTTCCAAAATCAGTTTGTACATGCTCCAACTATTTATGCTTTTATCAAGTAATTGGCTGATTTAGAGAAAACCTCAAGGTTTTCTTTACCTTTCAAGAAAGAGAAAGGGAGAGAAACGAAGAGATAGGCAGAGATGCAGACACAAAGAGAGGCCAAGTAAATATCAGAAGGGTATATGTGTTCTCTCCATGCTGATGTTGACACATCAAAAAGTCGGCAAAAGTCTACCCATCCTTGTTATAAGGATGTAAACTTTTTCATATTCGAAGTTCAAACAGACATTTGCGGCGACAGAATTGTTAACCGGCAAGAATCATAAACCAGTGGCAACAAATAGACTTCGGAACAAACCTGTATCTCTTTTGGAAAAGTTGCACTAAACAGCATGGTCTGCCTCTCTCCTCGTGGAGGCATGTCCATTTGTTCGACAATCTTTCTGATTTGTGGCTCAAATCCCATATCCAGCATCCTATCTGCTTCATCTAGGGCCAGATACCTAATCATCTGTAACGACACCCTGGCCCTTTCAAGCAAATCCACCAATCGTCCTGGCGTTGCTACAAGAATATCAACACCTCTCTCCAGATCCCGCAACTGACAAAAAGACGAACTCTATCAGCAAACAAGATCGTCATAACAGAATTGCAAATTGTGCTCAGTTTGGACGAACGGTGAAACTATTATCACATGTACAGACATGGGTCGCCAATGATTTCAACTATTACTGTACTAGTTAAGGCCTCTAGTTGCAAAACAATATGTGCCCTATTAAGACTCAAAAACTGCAAACGCATCGTAGTACTTAATAGTTGGTGTTCCATATGAAGAGAACATAGCACTGTAGCAGAGACTTTAGGCATGTTAAAGGCTTGGTATACATGGATTGAAAGACCTAAAAACTACCTTCTACTAGTTATGAATCTAATTACAGTTTACACTATAAGACCAAATCGACACAACCAGTAAGACAGTCCAGTGAAGAACACATAAAATACAAAACCTGTTGATTAATTGGGGCACCTCCATATGCAACAACCACCCTAACACCAGTTTGGTATGAAAATTTCTTTGCTTCCTCGTGTATCTGTGAGTTAGAAAAATAACAGGTTACAACTGTTTTTATTGGAACACCAAGATTAATTTCATACAAAGAAATAGTCCAAGCACAAACTCACCTGGCATGACAGCTCTCGAGTAGGGGAGAGAATAAGAGCTAGTGGATACACTGTACGTGGCCCACGTGGTCTCTGAGCAATCTGCCCAGTCATAATCCCACTGATAATTGGAAAACAGAAAGCAGCTGTCTTCCCAGACCCAGTTTGTGCACAAGCCATCAAGTCTCTCCCTGCAAGAGATATCGGAATAGCATGTCGTTGAACAGGTGTGGGCTTAACATACTTGCATCTCCTTATATTAAGATTAAGTGCTTCTCCTAAATCAATGTCGGCAAAAGTGTTCACTGGTGGAGGAACATTTTCACCACTAGTCTCTACGGGAATATCTTCGTAGGCATCGAAGTTGATCCCAGTGTTTTGATCTGCATTATCAGGCTCCACATCATTATCAGCATCATTTCCAAAGGGGTTGACCTCCCGATCTCTCCCACGATCCCATCCACCACTTCTGTTATTCCAACCACCACCACCGCCAACGCGGCCACCACCAAAACCTGGCTGCCCTAAATCTGCCCTAGGACCACCCCACCGGTTACCACTAACTGGAGCACCACCATATCCAAATCTATCATTAACCGTCGAAGGACCATTATAGGCTGCTGCAGGAGGTTCCGATGAAGGAGGCCGGTTACGGAGATGAGGTGGAACATAAGAAGATCGGCCTGCACCTTGAGTATTACTATTCCCAGCAGCTGAGTTCTCAGCTGCAGAGTTCGCAACAGAATCTGCCCATGAAGTTGGCATAATTAACCTTTTCTTAAAATTCTTTCAGAAACCCTATCAAATTCTTGTCCAGAACAACAACTTCCCTAAAAGCTAAGTTTCAACCTAAAAACTAAAAACCCACCAAACTTCTTCTTCAGTAAACAATAACCCTGATTTAAATCACAAGCTAGAATAGAACTTAATAGATAATCTTCTTATTCTTCTTTCCTAAGTAGCTCTTTATGAACCCTAGACAAAAAGAAAAGAAAATCAAAGATCTCCAACTTAGAATATTCAATCAAACCCAAAACAGAAACAATCAGCCAAGTAAACAAAAACAACTCATAAACAATAAAAATCTAGCCAAAGGAGAACTAAATGACAGAACATAACAAACTTTGCATGAAATATAAAGAACAAGAATCTGCCATTATTTTAACAGAAAGAGCAGATTTGAAAGTCAACCCAGAAAAACCCATGTCAAAAAAAATAAAAATAAATCAGTTCTTATAGTTCTTCCCTGGAAATCAAACGTAGATAGTTAGATATAGAGAAGAAGAAAAGGAGAATATACCTGGTTAGACGATGAATCGAAACGAAACGAAACCCTAAAAATTGGGTTTCTTTAGAGAGAGAGAGAGGAGGTGTTATGAGAATGGAAGAAACCCCTAAAAAGCTCCGCAGTGAAATCTGAGTCGAAACAACAAAACGTGAAGGAAGACGGACACCAATACAGAAATATCTCTTCTTTCTCTTTCTTTTCTTTTTCTCTTTCTTTTTCAATTTATTTTCTTTCTTTTTTCTTTTTCTTTTTCTTTTTTCGAGTTTCAACTCAGAAATCCCTTATTTCTCTCTCTAAAAAAAATCTATATTTGTTTCGTTTATTCTTTATTTTCAATTTAAAAATTAAAATTACAAATTTAGAATAAAACACCAAAAAGGGAATCATCAAATAAATGAGGGGCTGACCTCATAAATGAATTTTAGTGGTTTAAACTGAAAAAACGTTCCCCATTAAACGGAGAAACGTCAAAAAGAATCACAATTATAACCTAACACAAATGAATTTTGGGAATCTTAGATTTAGGCCTACTCTTTTTTCTTGTTGAAATAGATTTAGGTCCATGTGATACAAAGCGTCAAAAATGGAATCTTCCATCGACATCATTTCTAAAAATCAACACTGATGCCTCTTTCACAGATCTATCTGAGCCAGCAGGATTTAGATGTTTTATTTATGATTCGGATGCCAACTTCGTCTCAGATCTTGCAGATACTACCAGAGGTCAAAATGCAAAAGAATGTGAATGGCTAGCAATCAAACAGGCACTTATGTGAGCGATTAATTTCAAGATATCTCACGTGCATATAGAAAGTGACAACCTGAATATCATTTCATTTCTAGAGGACCAATCTTTCACCACACAATGGCAATCCAAGAAACATCTGTGCGAAATTCTACAACTGAATGACAGATTCACCGAGTCGAAATTTTCCTACATTCCTAGAGATTACAACTTGATAGCGGACGCGTTGGCTAAATGAGGGAGGAAGAATCGCCAAAGGAAGATTTGGGACGCCTTGCCTTCTTTTATTCCCAGTTCTGTTTAGTTTCATTGTATTATCTTAACAAAAAAAAATGTGATACAAAAGGAAAAAAAAATGTTGAGTTTTATATCATGTATGTGGATTTGGATCATATGGTTTGTATATTAAGAAAGTAATCTGCAATTATTTGTAGTCTACACCTGTTTGTGGCATAATATTATGTTATAAGACCTACCATGTCATATATACGAAAACTTTTTTTTTCGTTAGGGACATATATACGAAAACTTAACAATATTTTTTGTATAAATAAATTTTATGGTAATCTGATTTATTATTCTTTATCGAGTGATGTTAAAAACACTTTATATTTGTACTATTAGTGAGTCGTTTGTTAATTTGTTTTGGAGTCAATGAACATTGACTCAAACACTATATAGACATCCAGATTATTTTTTGTCGCGACTTTGGGGAATAAAGAAAATTCTACGGGGAATAAATTCTCGACGGAATCCAGATTTTTTTGAAAGTTCTCCGGGGAATAAATTTTTATGGAGAATACAGAATACATTAAAAATTAGCTTTAAGTAATAAAATTTTAAAAAAAATTATTCCAAGTCCTTCCCTTCTGTTTGTTCTTCCCTCTTCTCTTCCCTCTTAGAAAATAAAAAATCTCTACTTCATCTCCTCTCTTTACTCATCTCATATTCTCCTCCATAACTTCAACTAATACTTTTTCTTCATCTCCTATTCTCTTCTCTGAAAAATCAAAAAATCTATTTCCTCACCTCTTTCCCTAAATTCACCAACAAGTTAGAGAGACAAAAAGAGAAAATCACTAAAAATCATCAAAATCTCATAAAAAATAAATTATTTTCTCTTTCCTCTCTCTCTCTTTAACTTTTTTTTTTCCTTTCCTCTCTCTCTCTAGAACAGATCTAGAGAGAGAAGGGGAGGTTGAAAGTGCCGAACGGTTCAGATTAGACTAAGTTTTCTGGTATACACCTCATTCTCTCTCCAAAACCTCTCTCCCCAAATCTCTCTCGAATCCTGCAACAACTTTACTCTCTGAATCTCTTTCTCTCTATACGACTGCTTCTCTACCCCAAATCTCCCTTAAACTTCCAACTATTTTACTATGGAAGATAATACAAATCTTAAAAAATTTCCAACTGATCTAAAATATTTAGATTTTCAGAAAGAATTCTGTATTGATTTGGTACATAAAGTATGTAATCTTCAAATTAATATGTTTCATTAATATTCTGAACAATGAAATCTAAGAGGGTGTTTGATTTTTGCACTTATTAAGTGATTTTCACTTACTAAGTGCGGGACGGCAATTTTAGGCCGTTTGTTTTTTCACTTAATAAGTGAATATCACTTGTAAGTGGGGCCAAAGTAAGTGCAAAAAAGTAAGTTCCAATTTGAAGCTTATTTTTTTGCACTTACTTTCTAAGTGCTAAAAAAGACATTTTTATCTTTTTCCGAATATAATAATTACCTATATAATTATAACTAAAAAAAAATTTAAACAATTGATAAGTAAAAAACTTTTTATCACTTTAACGGTGACTCTTGTTCTTCTTCACTCATCTTTCATCTAAGTTTTTCTCTTAAATTTATTTCACATGGCTTCCTTCATTAATCACGAAATCACCCAAACTCCATGATGCGACGTAAGTTTTTCTCCTTCATAATTTTTAATTACTTGAAGTTAATATTTTCAACACAAAGTATTCATAAACCGTAATTCTCTTGTATCCAAACTCGCGAACATAATGAATTAGTATAAATGCTAATATGCAAACACTTTAAGGTCAAAATAGATAATTCCTCATTTTTATGACATTTAGAATTAATATAAAAACATAAATCAAGCACTTAGAAGTGATAGAAAACAAACGCCATAGCACTTACAAGTGATATCACTTACTAAGTGATTATCACTTAGTAAGTGGTAGCATTTATAAGTGTCAAAAAATCAAACACCCTCTAAGTTGAAGACTATGAATTGAAAATTTTTACTCCTCTTCTTGTTTGGATTCTAATGTCCCATGAAAAAAAGCCAATCATTAGATTCATTATTGGTCTTAACTATTTTAGTCGGAACCTAAGTTGCATAGTGAGATCATTCAAAGAATTCATACTTTCTATGTTTTATGATCTTGATGGAGAGTCAATTTTTTGTTGGTCATATAAAGATCGACAAATATCCTTAATTGTTTACCCTAAAGCCAATTTTATGTGTTCTGCCAGGGGTAGAAGCATTTAACCACGCTTGAGAGAGATTTGGGGAGAGAGGAGAGGCACCGAGAGAGATTTAGGGAGAGAGAAAATAACAAGAGAATTTGAGAGGGTCGGGAGGGAGAAAGAGTTTTATAAAAGAGATGTGTTAGGGATTAATCTGAACCGTTCATTTTGAACGGTTAGATCACGGTCAAACGTTCAAACTCAATGCCCGTGGGCGTGTGAGTCATTCAGTCAAAATTTTCGTAAGAAGCCTCCGTGTACCGTTTTTTATAGCATCTTCTAAAATTTGTTTTATTTTGAACTCCCAAAATTAGAAGCCCCTTAGCAATAAAAAGAAATATAAAAGTCAATCTTATTTGACTAGTTTTAAGAAAAGTCTTTATTCCCCGGAGAATTTTCTTTATTCCCAAAAGCTGCGGCCTTATGTTTACTTACTTATCTCTAATCTTCTTCTTCTTCTTCTTCAAATCTAGAAATAATCAACAAAGTTTCTTCTCAACTAATTTTTAGGCAGAAGAACATTCTTTAATGAGGTATATAAACATTCTTTAACACATTTATTTGATATGTTGAACACGTCATGTATATTGTGACACCCAAAAAAAATAAATTTGGACTACGTATTAAGATTGATTGGTCCAGGACCCTTCAAGACAATTCATATTTAGATTTGATATGGTGAAATAGCCGCTCAAGATCTTTGGTCTCTACCCAGACCCGATGAAAAAAATTGGATCACGTCTTATGGTTCAATACCTTGGTATAGAACTCATGTTCCATAGAAATATCAGATATATCTAAGGTACCCTCCGAATAATTCAAATCGAAGCAATTGGATGTCCGTTTTTCGAAAAAACGTGCTTGTGGAGGAAGACCTCATAGGGATAAGAGACATAGGGCTAAAGTGATTCCTGTAGTAGCGGCGAGCGAAATGGGAGCAACCTAAACCGAATAAGCTAATTCATTTGGGACCCTGCAGATCCTGGCAACTTTGCGTAAAGCAGAGTTTGGTTTTTTGGGGGTGATAGTGGAAAAGCTGACAGATAAGTCACCCGCTCGAACTTGGTCACTGCGACCCCCTTTGTGAGGAGGCACCCCTTTCCTGAAGTTACGGGGGCCATCAGTGAGATACCGCTCTCGAAGAGCTAGAATTCTAACCTTGTGCCAGGACCTACTAAGATACGGAAATGCCCCATAAGTAACTGAACATGAGAGTCCAGTAGCCGAAAGCATCACTAGCTTACGCTCTGACCCGAGTAGCATGGGAAAAGCCTGGTATTGGAGGAAGACCTCCTAGGGATAAGAGACATAGGGCTAAAGAGAGGGCCAAAAAAGGATCTTTCAGCAGGCGAGGAATCATACATAAATGATCGAACCCCCGTATGTCCTAGGAATGCTATGAGGTGCTCGAAAATGGTTGAAGTCCTACCGAAGAAAGAGCAAACTCCAAAATAGTGAATTTTTATCGAAATATTAGATCTCCGCGAATATCTCGCGGCGTAGAAGTGAATTTCGTTTCTTATCATTCATTCAATGAGCATCTTGTATTTCATAGAAATTAGGGCCAATATAATCCTTACGTAAGGGCCATCCTCCCAACCATGGAACGAGTGGAATCCGATACATAAATCAGTTAATAAAAGAATAGAAAAAACTTTTATTGTGTCACTCAAGTTATAGATGAGGGATTAAGTGGAACAGAGTTGATCAGGTGGTGGAGTCATGGAAAGACTTGTTTCTTCCATATTTTGAGTCTTTACTGAGGGTTATTACTCATTTTTGTACCTGTCCAAGCCATGGAACTTACTCCAAAGAGTCTTGACAAATGATGATTGAGACGAGATTCAGCATTTTTTATAAATTCTTCAACAGGCACGCGATTGATCCAATAGACGTTGAGAGGTTCTAGATTGTATAGTTTGTGGCCTTGAAAAGCTAAAGGGAATGAGAAGCTCATTTACGAGCAAAAGAGCAAAGATGGTTGATCTAAAAAGTGTTTAAGGTTTTTGTTTACTCGTCTAGTCTGGGTTCTCTTTCTAACAAACTAACTGGACAGTCCATTAAGGCGGTACTAGATTTTCATTTTCGGACTGGACCACCGAGAAACTTGACATTAGCGAACCAACCGTGTGATCAACAAGATTTGTTCTAAGTCACTTTAAATTTCTCGAGATCAAAACACAAAAGCATACTTAACTGTTTATAAGGTGTAAACATGTTTTTGTGGTAGAAAAGAACACCGGATATAGAAGAAATGTTATAGGAAGTCGGGAGAAAGGTTGTGGGAGGGAAACGAGAAGGGGTTATGAGGGCTCTAACGACGTTATCTAACAGAATTAAGGATCAACTTGCGCTTGCTGGAAAAAGTCTCTTCCTCTCTCTCTCTCTCTAAAAATTTAAACCTAAAAAAAAAAAAAAAATCTCTCTTCCTCTCTCTCTAAAAATTCTTTATTCTCTCTCTAGATCTCTCTCTAGAACAGATCTAGAGAGAGAGGAGGTTGAAGGTCTGGTCGGGACCTTCAACAGATATGTTGAAGGGTCCGAACCTCCTCTCTCTAGATCTGTTCTAAAGAGAGAGAAGAAAAAAAAATTAGAGAGAGAGAGAGGAAGAGAGAAATTTTTTTTATTTTTTTAGGTTTAAAGTCGCCGACCGGAAATTGGTCGGCCGACGACTCTCGCTGGAGAAGACGATGAGTTGGCTAGAAGATGAGGTGGCAGAGAGAGGTTATGAGATGGAGGAGAGAGAAATATTGACCGGTTAATGGTGTTATAACGGAATCTTAAAAAGGAGGTCATATGGGTATTTTTGCTAATCAAGGGAGCTACGCAGGAAGCTGGTCACAAAATTGGGAACCATTTGGGAAATAATCCTTTTTATTTTGGCCGCGGCTTTGGGGAATAAAGAAAATTCTCCGGGGAATAAATTCTCGAGGGAATCCAGAATTTTTTGAAAATTCTCTAGGGAATAAATTTTTATGGGGAATACAGAATACATTTTTTTTGAAAGTTCTCCTCCATCTCATCTGTTCTCTCTGCCACTTCATCTTCTCGACACCTCATCATCTTCTCCGGCGAAAGTCGTCGGCCGACAAATTTTCCGGCCGGCGACCTTCAAACATAAAAAAAAAAAAATTATTTTCTCTCTCTAATTTTTTTTCTTTTCTCTCTCTCTCTAGAACAGATCTAGAGAGAGAGAAGGTCTGTTCTCATAGAAAGGAGTAAGAAAAAGGTGAAATGGTTTTCAACGAATCAATATGGAAACACAGAGCTTGCAGTCAAAATCTACTCTAGTAAAAACCCTAACCCTAATTTCGGCAAAATGGTGAGGGAGAATTAAATGAAGAGTAATAAATCAGAGAAGATTGAATGCTAATCCGCCATTTTCATTATCATCAAATCGAGAAGATTTCAAAGAACCCTTTTTTATTACTTTTCTGTCCTAAGCATTAAATTCGTCTTCTTCTTTCTTTCTCTTAAACTTCTCACCCTGTCTGACATTTTTATAAGAACCCCATTAACATTAAATGCTTCAAATTTCTCCTCTTCTTCAATCTCTGTTTTTATCCTTCATTACTACTAGTGCATTTTCTCTCTCTAGTTTAATACTTGGGATTTTGTGTGTTTTCAATGTAAAAGCTCAAAACCCTTCATTTAAAGCTCTCTGAAATTCGATTTATCCTGAGAGAGAGAATTGTTTTTAATTATGATGATACTTCTTCTTCTGTTACTACCCTTTATTTGTCTATCTCTGTTATAAACAACTGTCTTAAAGTTTCAATCTTTTTCTCTCTCTCTACTACCCTTTTACATCTCTTTCTTTGCTTTCTCTCTCTAGATTTAAGAAGAAGGGTAAAGAAGAAGAAGAAGGAAATGGGTAGAGCTCCTTGCTGTGATAAGCAAGGACAAAAGAAAGGTCCATGGACTCCTGAAGAAGATGAACTTCTTGTTCAATACATCAAAAAATATGGTCATGGTAGTTGGAGATCTGTCCCTAAGCTTGCTGGTTTTTTCTCTCTCTACACACTTTTTTGTTCAATACATCAAAAAAGATGAACTTCGTGAGAATAGACCTTCTCTCTCTCTCTAGATCCGTTCTAGAGAGAGAGAAAAAAAGAAAACAATTGAGAGAGAGAGAGGAGAGAAAATAAAATTTTAAAACAATTTATGTTTGTCGCCGGCCGGAAAATTGGCCGGCGGCCGGCGACTTTCGTCGGAGAAGATGATGAGGTGTCGAGAAGATGAAGTGGCAGAGAGAGGTGATGAGATGGAGGAGCCTTTTTTATAGCATCTTCTAAAATTAGAAGCCCCTTAGCAATAAAAAGAAACATAAAAAGTCAATCTTATTTGACTAGTTTTAAGAAAAGTCTTTATTCCCCGGAGAATTTTCTTTATTCCCCAAAGCCGCGGCCTTTATTTTTAGGGGAACATCAAGAAACACAAAAAATCGATCAAAGGAGATAAAATTTCTCTCTTTGGTCACACACGTACCGTACCCTCTAGGGCGAAGCCCTTCTCCCACTCCCCCTCTTTCTCTTTCTTAACACGACGACGACGACGACAACAACGAGGAAAAAGAAATCTAGGGTTCGGATCTCGAATTTCTGTAATTTTTCTGAGGGATTTGGTAGGGTAGGTGATTAAACAAATTGAACAAGTCGAGCTATGGATCCAATTTCGTCGAACTCTCATGGACATATTGACGAGCAGATATCACAGCTTATGCAGTGCAAACCCTTATCTGAACAAGAGGTCTCCTTCTTATCTGCATTTTCATTCTTATCTGAGCTGATAGATCCTGTTCTCACGACGGATCTGAATTAATTCTGGATTTGTTTTTACTACTAATGAGGATTTGGATCGTGTTTCTTGATTGAGTCATCTGGAAGTGATTTAGATCATAATGTTGATATTTATTATGAATTGGAAGTATATTGCTTGGAGATCGAAGAAATTTGATGGCTTTTTCTTTAGTAATCTGAGTTCTTTTCTTAACCTAGATGCATGTGCTTTTTGCATTCTAGGTTGTTTGTTTGTGTATATTTTGGTTGAAAATTACATGGTTATTAGCTTCCTGCTTAGATTATTTTAGGTTTTAGATCAATGATTATATGTTCACTTTTAATGGCCATTTTGGACCTCTGTTGGTATATTAAGAAGCCTTGCTGTTGCGAGTTTAAGTGATTTTATTGAAATTCTGTTTCTTTTTTTTTTCTTATGGGTAAAAGGTCAAGGCATTATGCGAAAAGGCGAAAGAGATATTAATGAAGGAAAGCAATGTCCAGGTTAGTCTTTCCTCCATATTTTTATCTGCTGTCATTATATACGGAATGAACTCTTTGACAGACGCATCCGCGAAGGCTTTATGCGAAGTTTCACATTCCACATAATAACAATTTGTAGTTTTTCTAGTAGATTTATATAAATGTTGACTAATTTAAATATTAATTCGTACTCCCAAAATTTCATAAAAGCTCAATGAAGAGCTCTTTGTAAACCTTAATTCTCTTAACTCCAAAAGTAATACTTTACCTTTAAAGTGAACAAATGAGGCTATATAATAAATACATCTTCACTTGATCTTGGAAACTCTAGGTATGAAAACTTAGCTAAAATAACAATTATCGAAAAGATCATGCATCAAGTAAATAAGAAAGCACTAGAAAATAAAGTAGAAAAGCTTGATGGGCTTACTTTGGCTTTTTCATGGGTTTACTTCTGGAACAATGGCAAGAGGTGAAGAGAAGCAAGGAATCCAGAACTATGGAGCATGATTCCTAAGGCCATTATTTGGGGAATCTGAAAGATAGAAATAGCAAAATCTTTAAGGAACAGAGTACTTATAGACTGATAGTTCAATTGTAAAGATTGTGTAAAACGCTTGTTGTTCCATTGGTCCAGAAACCCAAGTAATATCAGAAAGATTTCTTACAATGATTTCTTTCAAAATTGGGAGGCTTGGATATTGTAACATGTAACCTAGCCACCCACCCTTGTGTTTGTACAGTACTACAGTCTTTTCCTATCTACATTATTTTGAAGTTCAAAAAAAAGGGATTGATCGGTTATCATCAAGAAACCATTTGAATCTCTAAAATTCTTTCCCTCTTCTCTATAAGATTAACCAAGGGGTTTTGAATCATGGAAGAAAATGATGAAAAGAACTCATGGTGTGTTTGGTTGCAGGATTCCTAACTAGGATTCCTATCAAAAGTGGAATTTGGTAGGAATCATGAATCCTTGGTCTGTTTGGCTACCAAGAATCCTAGGACTCTTGAATCCTAAGGATTCCTAATTCCAAATTTTGTATTGGACCAAAATCCCACCCTACCCCCTAGGATTTGCTAGGATTTTGGATTAATGAATCTAAATTTCAAACTAAAAATCAACAAAAAAATATTTCCTTCTACAAAATCATTATTTTTTTTCAAAATTATTGTTTTTTTCAAAAATTATATTTTTTCTAAAGACGTTTAAAAATACTCAAATAATAATAAATCATAGGATTCTTAGTTGCCAAACAAGCCAAAAAATATTACTTGGATTCATGAATCCGTGGAATCATGAATCCCAAGGACTCATGAATCCGCGGATTCATGATTCCGCCATCCAAATGCACAATCAGTTGAAATCTTGCATAATCCGCTGGGAGCTGTGACATGTTAATATTTGGGGTGACATGTTAATATTTGGACTGTTTTTTTAATATGGTTTTATCTGATGGAATGGCAGCCTGTAAAAAGTCCCGTGACAATATGCGGTGATATCCATGGACAGTTCCACGATCTTGCAGAACTTTTTCGCATTGGAGGAAAGGTACTCAATTTATATATATCATCTTTTATGTTTTGTGCTTTCATCATAGAATGGCTAAAGTTGTAACAGTATCTGGTGAAGAATTGCTACGTGGTGAAACAATTTTAACTTTCGAGTCTAATTGGATAAATATAAGAATTCTACATCTAAACTTAAATGATGTATATTGACCGTCTGTCGAGATGCTTCTTAGCATTTATGTACATCATGTTCATTCTCTGATTTATGTTTCGGCTCCGTTTATGCTTTCATATTATTAAATTTAGATCCAGTGTCAGGCCTGAGAAAATGAGTTTTAGAGTTGGTTCCTTAATTTTGTTTGGTTTCTTTATTGTAATGAAATATCTTTAACCTCAAAAAGTACTTGTTATTAAACTGCTCAAGTATATGCTTTAATCTTTTCTTTTTTCATATCCTAATTTGTTAGTAACACTCTTCATGAACTTTTTATTTTTCACTTGATACTTATCACTTTTTAATGAGCTTAAATCTTTATTGTGATGACTAGATTTGATCTTACTTTACTCTTTTGGTGACTAGTGTCCGGATACAAATTATTTGTTCATGGGAGACTATGTGGATCGTGGGTATTATTCAGTTGAAACTGTAACGGTAAGTCCAGCTAGACTATTTCATTAAACCATGTTGTAGCTAGTCAACTTTGTTACATTGATGATATTTTTGAAACTTCGTATTAATATTAAAAAGAATGGGAATAAATACAGGAATGAAACACAAAAACCAATAAAAGGGAGGCCGAGAACTAGGTCTGCCTAAAGATACATACATCATGATCGCCTCCCAATTGGATACAAAGTCCATAAGAATTAGGTTCCTATCCCCAAACTAGATTCTTGTTCCATCGGAACAGGAACGCTAACACGAATTCCGCTGCCACTGCACTTTTGGGTTTGGACTCTTTGAATAGTATTTCCTTTCTATCTTTCCCAATTACCCAGATGATCACTATTGGGATCATCAACCAGACTTCTCTTCTTGATTTTGTTGGAAGATTTTTTTTGTTGAATCATAACCTCTTGAAGTTATTTTGTTGTTCACTGTTGCCTTTGATTTTTTGGTTTTTAGTCACACAGTTTTGAATGCGTTTTTTCCTTTGTTTGTATCAGTATTTGTCTTCATTGTATTCAACTTGATTACACTTGAGTGTACTGTCGAATGGATGTAGCATTCCTATGTTTGTGAAGTGTAATACATTCATTAGGATATAGATAAGATTGTTTATCCATGAGTAAACTCTAGATCTTGAGGGCCAGATAAGCAGTTTGCTTCCTAAAATTTGGTGTATATCGCGGTAACAAAAATGTATTGTTCTGAGGTATATCAAGATTCAGTCTTCGGTTCATATTTCGTCGACCAATCCTTCCTAATTCACATCTTCGTTCACTTACGTCTCTCGTTTACTTGTTAGCTAGCCCTATTCCTCACCTTTGCTTTGAGGGTATCTTAATATACAGTGGTGTGCTCGTTTTCCACCTGTAACTACATATACTATGTTTTTTGTTATTTCAGCTCCTCGTGGCCTTGAAAGTGCGTTATGCAGAGAGAATCACTATTCTCAGAGGAAATCATGAAAGCCGACAGGTGCAATGTTTTCCTCTTACTTTCTTATTGATGCATATTTGCTATGAACTGATTTGATTATAGAAACTAAGTGAACTATGAACAATTGATTTTAGACACATGGAATTCAGGGCACACTTTTCTTATCAATTTTGCTTTGCAAATTAAGTATATATAGCATGTAGAAATGGTTCTACAATTTATGTGTCAAACTGCCAACTTCCTGTCTTTATATGCTACTACAAGATACAAATTACTGTCATAATGAATGCCTGTCTTCTATTTCGATCGTGTAAGTGTTACCTGTTAAGTGATGTTGCTTCAGTTGTACTATACTGGTTTCGAAAGTACCCTTTGAATCCATATACTATCATTCTCACTTTTATGAAAGAGACATAAGATGCTATCTTGATGGGACTTGTACTGAAGTTGAAGCGATCCAGGCAGTACTATGATTTTTTGTGGAGTACTTGTAAGTTAAAAAAAAAACAATCTAACACTACTTTTTGTTTTATACGAGTCAACAATGCACTTTTAGATCCTTTAGAAAGCTCAAAATCTAATATAAGACATTGTGCTGAAAAGAATGCATCTCATCCCCACTTGGCTTTATTTGTATTTTGAGTACCTAACATTTCTAATTGAACAGTTTTTGACCAATTCATTACAATTAACTTTAGTGGTTTACAGAAACCTCGAGTAAACTTCACTGTGTGGGAATCTTGATAACTTCATTTACAACTTATCAATATATCATTTATTTGTTGGTTTAATTGAGTATTAGACTATTAGTTAGAGTGTGTTAAATAGCCATATTTTATTATTATTTGAGCTGAGACGCGAGACAGCTATATATGTATATATGTAATGTTGGTATCTTGCTCCGCCTCACACCACCAATTTAGGCTCCGTGCCCTTGCTTTTCGCTCTTGTCAGCCTCGGGTTTAGTGCAGCATCATTGCATGAGCCTGAAGTGTACAAAAAAATTGCACATACCCTCTGTGTGTTATTTTTCTTCGCGCTTAGCCGTTCATGCTAGGAAGTTTATTTTAAACTGGATAGTTTATTTTAAACTGGATAGTTTATTTATAATTGTTGACTTCAAATTTCACCTTTACTTCATGCAGATAACACAGGTTTATGGGTTTTATGACGAATGCTTGCGAAAGTGAGTTTCTTGCATCAATCTTGCTCCTCATGAGTTCTGATATCAATTTTCCAGTTAGATCATTAAAATAAATGTCTTTTGTTGGTGATGTGGTTTTATGATGATTTGCTTCACTTACATTCTCTTGAACATTAGGAAGTGCTTTCGTTGATTATGTATGGCTCTGTTAGTGTTTTTTTTTTTTTTGAAAACGGTTAGTGTTTTTCTTAGTCTTGTGAAAACTGTAATTTTCGATCATTGTTTGGTTCAATATAAATTGGGTTGACTACCCATGTGGCTTTCACTTCTCTGGGAGATTGTGTTAGTAACTTCTATTCACCCTTGTATAATGTGTAGCTTGTAAAACAAGATACTGAAAAAAATATGAATGACTCATCAGTGAAAACAGGAACATAACTAGTTCGGTCATTTCGACTGAAAAATGTTGAAATTTTAAAACCGTGATCAGAGGGTTCAGTATTTGTGTTTTTCTTTATACAGATTTTCCTAGAAGTTGTGCGAGTTGTTCTTTTGCATGTCATGTCATTTTAAAATTGGATATCATATTCTTTTGATGTGGGGGTATAAGCAAGTATACAAAAATTTCAGTTACCTGCTGTAGAGGATGCATTCTCTTTATTATAGTTGTTTTAGCTTTTGTATATCCATACTGATCATTTCTTATTGTTAATTAACTCACAGGTATGGCAATGCTAATGTGTGGAAGACATTCACTGACCTTTTTGACTATTTCCCCCTGACTGCCTTGGTGAGTAGAACTTTTGGATTTCTGTTTAATGTGTTTTGGTTTCTGTCAGTGATTTCATGCTACATACTATATAAATAGTCTGGGGGGTAGATAAAGTGATTACATATCATTAGGATGGGAGATTTTTTATAATTAAGTGATAATGCTCTACTTAACATGATATACTAGACTGCTTATTTTGTATTTTTGTGTCATTTTCATGATATTCTTTATCTAGAGATCATACATGTATGTAGAGTTACTGCTATATATATATATATATATATATATAGAAACCAGTTTTCATGAGTCTGGATTTGTTGTTTGTCCGTCGACTAGCCTCGGACTGAGTTGTTGTTAACTTACATTCATATGATGTCACCGGGTAACAATAGAGAGATGAGGTGGTGATAGAGGTAGAAATATTGTACTTATGGTCTAACAGAGGAGATTTGCGGTACACCTTAGCAAAAGAAATATCTGACAATATATTTCCTCTGTTTGAATCTTGTAAAGGTTGAATCGGAAATATTTTGTTTGCATGGTGGATTGTCCCCATCAATTGAGACCCTTGATAGTATACGCAATTTTGACCGTGTACAAGAAGTTCCTCATGAAGGGCCCATGTGTGATCTTCTTTGGTCTGACCCAGACGACCGTTGTGGCTGGGGTATTTCTCCGCGTGGGGCTGGATACACATTTGGTCAAGTAAGTTGAAATGCCTCTTAGCTTATACTTTTCTCATTGTTATTTATTCAATTATTATTTCTTTCGGAAGTTCTAAATATGTACTCTCTGAAATAACGGTGTAATTTTGATCTCCCAGGACATATCTGAGCAATTTAACCATACCAACAACCTAAAGCTGATTGCTAGAGCTCATCAACTTGTGATGGAGGGTTTCAACTGGGGACATGTAGACATTCATCCATTATTTCTAGTTCGTAAGCTTTTAAGTCTGAATAGTTGTCGTAATTTGAATTGATTATGGCATTGCCTATGACAGGAGCAAAAGGTGGTCACAATATTTAGTGCACCTAATTATTGCTATCGTTGTGGAAACATGGCATCTATTTTGGAAGTCGATGATTGCCGAGGCCACACTTTTATCCAGGTCTCTCTCTCTCTCTCTCTCTCTCTCTCTCTCTCACCCACACGCCACACACACACACATTTATGTTGCCAAGACAGGAGGTAGAATAAGTACGATTTTTCTTGCAGTTTGAGCCAGCTCCAAGGAGAGGAGAGCCTGATGTGACACGAAGAACACCTGATTACTTCTTATAATGTGCTTCTTTATTGAGTTGCGGGCTTCTCCAACTTGCAAAGTGTTCGGTTGCTGGATGATGAAGATGTTCTTGCGGATTGGGTTCGGAAGATGTTTATGGGATGATAAGTTATTTGAACATGCTATCCTTTTGTTTCTGTTGGCGATGATTCTTGGCAGAAGATAAGGGCATATAAAATTAAGGTACCTACTAGAATTTAGGGTTCTCGCTGGGAAGTGATGCTGGATTTCCTTGAGAAAGGATGAGAGGCAGCAAAGCTGCAGGAGGTTGTAACGTTTTCAGCAAGACATGGCTTATTCTTATATTTGTTGTTTTCTTTTGTTAATTTTGTTCTTTTTCTTTTCTTGATTTTTAGAGGGAAGAGATGACATTTTAGTGGTGCTCTCTTATTGTTCTTCTAAACTCTATTTAAGTTGTCTTAACTCATTTCTTTTTGTTTTCTTATCATCTGTAGACGATAATATTCTATAACACGCATTAATCCGACTGACATTATTTTCACCACCATTGCTTTCTTTATATGACCACTTCGGTTGAATTTATCTTGAGATCTTTTTTGTCTATGTGGGTCTGTTCTTACCTTTTTCCTTTTTCTTTGCACTTATTGGCTACACTGGCTTTCTGTCTTACTTGTAGAAAGCACTCGAAATGAGAAAAACATAGGGCTTACCGTTTTACTTCTAGAGAACACTTGAAATGTACTTCAAGAAAACACTTGAAATGATGAAACTAAGGCGAAGCAAATTACTAGCATCCTTAAGGTGCGAGTCTCTCTCTCTCTCTCTCTCTTGAAAAACCGAGCCCTTGTTGTCTCTTCTTTCACAATTCTTTCATTCATGTGATGTGATTAGCATGTAAAAGGAGGCAGCAAGTTGAAGGTAAATTTTCCTTCTCAGTGACATTAGCTCGAGAATGGAGACCGCAGGTAGCCCTATTATTCTACAAGTTCATTAGGTCGGAGATAAATTCTTCTTCTCAATGAAAGAACGTCTCATTCTTTCAAGACTAAATCTCCAGCATACCACATGCTCCCTTGTCTTTCAATAAAAGCAAACATTACTTATTCACTTATCCGAGGCAAACTGACATTAAAAAAATCCTTCTATTTAGGATTTTATTTTTGGATATATAAAACATGGATGCAAATTGACCAATAACAGCTTTCATAGCTCAGTTGGTTAGAGCACCCGTTTAGTAAGCGGGAGGTCATGAGTTCAACTCTCATTGAAAGCAACTTCATTTTTTTTAATTTCTATATACCTTCACATTAAACAGAAGAAATTTGATAAGAACCCTTATTTTGAGTAATTCAATATTATGGGATTACGAAAAGAAAACAATTATCTATTTCAGAGTACGAAGCAAAAAGAGAGTATAAATCTATATATCTATATGACTATATCTATATTATATACATACATCTGGTGCCTTTTCTTTTTGTAACCTTACTGTTAAAGGAAAACATGGAAGTAACGTAAAGATGATCGATTGCCTAGCCCTATTTCAACTTCGTCGTCATGGGTTTGATTGCTGCCAAAACCACAGCTACCTTACAAACAAGAAACCCCGTCATACCGATGATAATCTCTTTTGGTGTTAAGACTACTGAAGCAGTTTCCGAGCTGTACTTCACTGTCGCAAGAGCAAACCCAAACACCAATCCCAAGCTCAGTATCGGCCCCTTCAATCCTCCCAAGAGTTCTTCAAACTTCTTGTTCCCATCCTTCTCGGAAGAATTTGATGTCGGAGCTGGTAATCCGTCGACTGATCTTTGTAACAATAATAGATATAGAAGTCCTCCGATACCCCCAATTAAGAAGGCGAGAGTTGCTTTATCTCCTATAGTGACATTTGTGATCGATGAACCTGCAAAGATAAGTATGGTGTCGTAGATTAGCAAAGATAACTTTAAATCTGCATACTCTTTCATGCTCTCTTCATTGGATATTTCACGGGTTAAGCCGGAGGTTGAAAGAGAGAGGGACGTCTCTAATGAAGACGAACTATCTCCAGATAATTCAGTAACGAGACATGGTCTGAGTTCCACCATCGACATGTCAGTAGCATCTCCCAGGAGAATATCTTCAGCTTCAAAATAATACTTTAAGCAACTGCTAGGGGTAAATTTTTCCTCCTCTTGGCTGTGGATAGACTCGGGTTGAGATCCGCTTATAGTTATCAAGCTCATATCGCCAAGTCTCCAACGACCTGACCTTAAGAATATAAGAGAGAAAAATGTTAGTATATGTAGGAGTACATGCAGGAAAGCATGTTTGATGCATTTACAAGTCTTTATTCAGAGATCGTTAGAGATATAAAAGTTAACCAAATGATAAAGCAGAACCACACACGAAGACAACAGAGGAGTCTTGATTAGATAAGCACATATAAGCTCATAGATATGAAAGACTGAAGTGATATAGCACATTCAAAGAGCATATGATGTGAAGATTTTTATTTAAAACGTGTTTAGGGTGTGATCCATGCCTTGACATACTCATTAACAGAGACTCATGTGACTGCTGAGATTTGTCAAGGACTCGAACATATCCAAAGCAATATTTAAAACAGTAAACGTGATAGCGGGTGATGGAATTGAGAGCCTTTAAGCACCCGCCAATAGAATGGTAGACTTCGTTCATGAAGCTAAACACAGGGACCCAAAACGCAAAGGCGCACCCAATTTCCGGGAATCCCCCCAAGCAATAGATGTAACAATCTTTATCTAGTTTTTTCATGTAAACTGGTTTCATAGGAAACAAATTGCAAATGAAAGATGATGTAAACCCACCTTGTTGTAGCAGAGTCATCCCCGCTTCTATCATATGAAATGACATGCTCATATTTAGAAAACAAAACTAGGCAGCACTATTTTCGAAAGAAAGAAAATGGAATAGGTGAGTTGACATTTACTACCAAGGTTTTCAAATATAAATGCAGCCCACTTGCTTATTTGTTTGCATAAATACATGCATATATGAATAGATGGAATCAGAAACACTTACATTGGTGGCAATAGGCACTTGTGGCATTTTCATTCTCGAAGGAATTATCTACAGAAGTTTAAGGTGTATTCTGCAGCCATGAAACTCAAATGTTCTTTTTAATGGAAGACATACCTGAGTCAGGACCAATCCAAACTGCTTCAATGTCTCCCATTTTCGGTCCCTCGAATATAAACTCATCAGTTGAACCTCTTTGGAAGCAGCTTGAGTTTTGAGAAGCTTCTTCATCTTTCAAACTTGCTGCAACTCTCTGTAACATTGAGCCACCATTTTTGTCTATCAAGCAAAGCAATATTCCAGCGTTCATATCGCTCAAACATGAACCAAAGACACCACTAGTAGTTAATTTGACAATGTATGCTGATCGAGATTCATCCGCTCCGAAGGTACTTAACATCTCAAGTGGTGAAAATTTAGTGATACTACTGGCTCCGGTGGATGGTAGAAGACGTGAAGGTTTTGCATAACCCTGAAAATCTGATTGAGAGTCTATTCATTTAAGAGTGAAGATATGTAGTAAGCAAACTACCAACATAATTTACCAACAAAAACAAGAAAGAGCTTGCATAGCTTCGGCTTCATTTTGATTAATTTAAACCACAACCCTATGAGGCAACTACGGAGGTGAAACACTTCTTCACTGAGACCTTCTCCAAATTGGATACAGTGGACATGCGTAGTGGTCTAATCCTGCCCCGTATTTACTTGTGGAAAATGACAAAAGGGCCATGCATGGATGCTATCGGCCACCTTTACGGGTTGCCAGGGACTCACCAACATGCACTCTGTGTGAACAGCAGTGATCATGGTATGTAAGTTGGCAAACTCTAGCTTCTCTACATATAACAGTGTAGAATTGGCAAGAGCAATCAATCTAAAATATCTCATGCTGTTGGCATCCAAAAGATTAATAGCATCCCACTCACAAATATCACATTATTCACTCTAAAACATTATACGCTTAACAAGAACATATCGGGAAGCTACATCAACCAGCGCACTCTCAGCACTCCCCGAGAACCATTCGTGCTTTTCAGTTCTATAGTCTCGTTGTGGCCACCACCACTGTCACATTTTCAAGGTCTATAACCGCTAAGCTTTCAAATTAACACAACACATTCTGGTCCTCAATCTGTTCAAGACATCACTTATATCATGTAAATCATGTCTCGGACATATATTTCCTGTAGCCACTACCCCGTATAAACTACTATAACAATTTACTATACTTGTTATACAGAACAATCATATCAAGAGCGTAATCAAAGTACCAAACTATTGTACTTAATGATGGTTTTTTGTTTCATAGAGCGAACACTCACAGCTCACAATTCTATCTTAGTTAAAGCTACCTAGCTTCCTCTGAAGTACTAATGTATCTTGAAAGAATTCAGTGTAAACCTAATACTTTACAAATTCACCAATCTCTGATTCCTCAAAAGTTCTGCTTTTAGTTTTATATTTACCTTGGAAATCAGATTCTTTTGAAAAGCATATGGGGTGAGATCGCATAATCCGATAGCTGGTGGTGCTCGTTCGAATCGATTTTAATGGATATATTAGGGATGAAGTTGTTGCTAAATTCCCCCATCTCTCACAGAAGCTAATACAAGCAGAAGGTACTAAATTTATGACAGAAAATCCTCCCATACCTGAAACAAAAAAGAGAAGGGTATTAACCATAACTTACTTGATCAAATCAAAACATAAAAAAAAAAAACCCCAATTTAAGGACTAATTGGAACATAGCAAAACTATGTCTTTCATTGATGAAATTTCATAACCCAAAAATCAATTAACCAGACTAATGAGACTGGCCCAATTTCATCCTCTATATGACAAACAAGATATAATCCAGGTAAAGAATTAAACAAAATCACTTAGAAACTGAACAAATCCTGCTGAGCTAGTTATTACAAACACATGATGAGGAAGAAGACTCACTTGGCCTTTGAAGAAACAGACTTTATTGGCAACAGAAATAGATAATCACTCTCTGATGAAGTAACAGAAATGTTATCAGAGAAACCCTAGAGTGAGTACCAGATATTTGTAAGAACTGATGATAATTTTGTCTTTCTTTCTTCTTCTTTTTTTCTTTCTTTTTTCCTGTTTTTTTTTGTTAAAATTTTTTTTTTTCCTGTTGAAAGAATATTTTGTCTATCTACCCTCAAATAGATTTTTTCATACATAGGCCCCTACGCCACGGAAACGGTACACCTCGACTCGTATTGGCCTATGCCAAGACGATATCGTGCATCGTCTCCGAAAACTCAAAGGTTACAGATTTAACATGGAGGTAAAAATCCATAATGGTTCGATTTTGTCATGTTAAAGTACAAATAATGATCTTTTGAGCCGTTTGTGTGACTCTAATGTGTTAGGACACTTTTATAGTAGTAATTATGAACATATTTATTTCTATGATGTATGGAAGTCAATGTAGATGTAATTGTCAATTGTACCCGTCTAAACCAATTTGTTTAAAAAAATCACTGAATTTATTTTGGAAAACTAATTGAAGTCCTTGAAACTAAAACCAAATTAAAAAAAAAAAATTTAGAATGTAATTTGGCTACAGTTTTTCTTTCTCTCACTCTCTTCGTTTGTTGATGAATAGAGGAAAATCTCTATCCCAGGTGGTCCTTTCTTCTGCAGAAAGATTTCTATTTTTTTTTTGCAGAAGGATTTCTCCCCACTCAACAAACAGAGATGATTTGGAAAGAGATTGTGCTGATGGTGTAGTAGATTTTTCTATCATGAGTTTCACATATATCTGACTTTCAACTCAATATAAGGTATACTAAATGAGAATGCAAAATCTTTATCGCATATTATCATAATATAAAACATTCGTTCAGATTAAAGTGTCAACAATAACAAACTTATACAACATAATTGTGGTAATAAACAATTTGGTGGGAAAAAAATTTAACTACACATCTTGACTTGTCCTCAATGCACTGGACAACTAGACATGTCCTCAAGAAGATCAAACAATCCACTTCATCTTTTGACTTGTTAAAATTTTTGTATGTACATATAGGAGCTTAAAGAGGGGCGGAACCAGGATTTTTAGGTAGCCTGGGCAAGCCTAAATATATGTATTAAAGAAAAAAAAATTTAAAAGTTATTTTAGGGTCAATTGTAGAAGATGGTAAAGTTTGGAGGTCTTTTTTGTAACTTATTCATATTGCAAGGGCAAAACGAGAATTAGTCTCAAGAAGTCTTAAAAACGCCCCCAAAAAACTGTAAGGACACCTCTTCCCTATACAAACTTTGACTTAATGGTGGCGCCTTTCTTAAGTATTGTGAGCGCCTTTAACCTTTACCAAAGAGGAGCCAAAAAACAAAAGTTCTTGTAGATCATGTGAGTCGAACACACGACCTCAGGGGCGCAAGTTTGAGTCTTAGAGCATCTCCAATGCAAAACTTAAAAAAAACTCTAATTGGCTTATGTGTTGAGTCTCAATTGAGATTCTCTTTCCTATGTGGCTAACTTGAGTGTCTCTAATTCAAGTCCTTCTCCAATGCAACACTCTAAAAAACTCTAATAGATACACATGTCATACATATATTTAATAGGAAAAAGTGGTTGAGAAAGAAAGGCTTTCTATTGGTCCAGAAATTAAATTTGATGACTGGGACACTTAAGACTCTCAAAAGAAATCTCAAAAATAGAGTTTCTAGTTGGGACATCTTAAAACTTAATGCTTCCACATCATCTTAAGATCTCAATTGAGTTTTGCATTGGAGAGGTTTTTTCTCAAAAAAAACTCTAAAGTCCTAGGTGGCACTTAAGATTTTAAGATTGAGTCTTGCATTGGAGATGCTCTTACCCACTGAGATACTTACCCAACTCTGTCTATCTCTTTAAAAGAAAACTATAAATACCAGCCTGGGCCACTGCCTAGGCTGGTCTTCACATAGATCCGCCCCTGAGCTTAAATGTAAAAGCTAACTCTCTAGCTATTAGTTCTAGGAAGGGTGGATCTAATGTATCTTCTTGTATCACCTCTTATTGTCCCTCTCTTCCCTGCAACAATGTAACTTCTTTTCATATGAATTTGTAGATACTATGGTTGTTATAAAAAAAACTAGCACAAAAAGAAATTGATCACACGTAGAAATTTGAAGCTAAAAGTGAAATTGTATATCCCTAAAAGAGAAATGAACCCTAAAAGGGGGAAGCAAAATAATGCAAGTCTTGGGTAGGATTTGTACATTACATCATGTGCACCAAGGGAGGAGAAAACCCAGTCTATATATTTCTATAAGACTGCCTCCTAAAAATTTGGCCTCTACTTATAATTCCACACATAACATGTGTTTTCATCAAATTTCACCCACCTACCATAATTTATTAATTAGGAAATAAATGGACCTCCACGAACAAATTACTCCCTCCGTTCTAAATTGAATAATTTAATTTCTTTTTTTTTTTTCATTTTAATGTCTCACTTTTAAAAATAAAGAAAAGAACTTTTTTGTTTTTATTTTTATTTTTTTCAATAATATCCATTACTACTATAAATTTAATGACGATTTTATTTAAAAGTAAGTTAAATTTTGGGTTATTTCCCTAATGGCCCCCTACTTTGTGACCAGCTTCCCGCCTGGCCCCCTACTTTACGAAAAATACCCATATGGCCCCCTTCCGTTATAACACCGTTATTCTCTCTCTTCCATTTCTTTTCTCTCTCCTCCAACATGTTTTCTCTCTCTGCCACCTCGTTAAAACCAGCCAACTCATCATCTTCTCCGGGAAGGTCGCCGGCCGACCAATTTTCCTGCCGGCGACCTTCAAACCTAAAAAAAAAAAAAAAAAAAATTATTTTTTTATTTCATCTCTCCTCTCTCTCTCTCAAAAAAAACAATTTTTTTTTTTTTTTTGACTTCCTCTCTCTCTCTCTCTAAACTCCGGCGAAGGGGTTACCCTTCGCCGGAGTTCGGGAGACCTTAAAGGTCTGCTCGGGCAGACCTTCCAGATCTGCTCGAGCAGATCTCAAAGGTCTGCTCGAGCAGACCTTGAAGGTCTGTTCCGGCAGACCTTCCAGATCTGCCGGAACAGACCTTCATGGTCTGCTCGGGCAGACCTTTAAGGTCTCCCGAACTCCGGCGAAGGGTAACCCCCTTCGCCGGAGTTTAGAGAGAGAGAGAGAGAGAGGAAGTCAAAAAAAAAAAAAAAAAAATTTTTTTTTTGAGAGAGAGAGAGAGGAGAGATGAAATAAATTTTTTTTTTTTTTTTTTTTTTTTAGGTTTGAAGGTCGCCGGCCGGAAAATTGGTCGGCCGGCGACCTTCCCGGAGAAGATGATGAGTTGGCTGGTTTTAACGAGGTGGCAGAGAGAGAAAACATGTTGGAGGAGAGAGAAAAGAAATGGAAGAGAGAGAGTAACGGTGTTATAACGGAAGGGGGCCATATGGGTATTTTTCGTAAAGTAGGGGGCCAGGCGGGAAGCTGGTCACAAAGTAGGGGGCCATTAGGGAAATAACCCTTAAATTTTTTTCATTGTACTGTAAGAATGTTAATGAAGGTATATTTAGAAAAAAATTATTATTTTTGAAAATCAAATCTAATTAATGATATTTCCTTAAACAATTGGGGTTTGAAAATAGATTATTTATTTTGGGACGGTAGAGTACAAGGTAAAAGGTAAATATTTCCCCATTAAAGAGTCACGTAATGGAAACATCAATGAATCATGGCTCAACATCAATTTCTTGAACTAGAAGACAAAATTATTGAATAACTCACCAAAATTAGAGAGAAGAGATATCTTCGGGATACCTCAGACCACAATATATAAATTGACAGGATTCATACAGAGTCAATAGTCGAGCAAGAGTATCACTATCCTTTGGATAATGATTTGAATCTTATCAATCTAACTTTGTTTTTTTTTTTTTTCAGCTTTCATCAAAAAAAAAAAAAAACTTTGTTTTTTTGGCTAGTTTTCAACAAAAAAGAAAAAAGAAGACATTGTTTTTTTTTGCTCTCCCCCATACCTAAATTCTCTTCATATAGCAATAGCAAAGTTGTTTATTCACATAATAACCACCATTCAATGACTGATTCCAAAGTTATAAAAGCTTCCCCAGCAGAAGAAATCCAAGAACAGAGTCCACCAACCATGACCACCACCAATTCCAATTTTCATCCTTCTCTACAGAAAAGTCCTTACAGATTACTTGAAGATCCATTAGATCCACAAGATTCAAATACCCAAAACCCTAACAATCCAAATACCCACAAAAAAAAATCATCTAAAAAACTTACCCTAATCCCTCTAATCTTTCTAATCTATTTTGAAGTTTCAGGAGGGCCTTTTGGTGAAGAACCTGCTGTTAAAGCAGCAGGACCCCTCTTTGCTCTTCTAGGGTTTTTAATCTTCCCTTTCATTTGGAGTATCCCTGAAGCTTTAATCACAGCTGAACTTGCTACTGCTTACCCCGGTAATGGTGGTTATGTGATTTGGGCTGATCAAGCTTTTGGTCCTTTTTGGGGATCTTTAATGGGTTCTTGGAAATTTCTTAGTGGAGTTATCAATAATGCTGCTTACCCAGTTCTTTGTGCTGATTATTTGAAACTTGTTCTTCCAATTTTTGCTTCTGGTTTGCCTCGTTACTTAGCAATTTCTCTCTCTACTTTGATTTTATCTTTCCTTAATTATACTGGATTAACAATTGTTGGTTATACTGCTGTTGCTCTTGGTACAATTTCTCTTGCTCCTTTCATTTTAATGGCTTTTATTTCAATACCCAAAATTCGCCCAAATCGTTGGATCAATTTAGGTCAAAAGGGTATAAAAAAGGATTGGAATTTATACTTCAATACCCTTTTTTGGAATTTGAATTTCTGGGATAATGCTAGTACTTTAGCTGGAGAAGTTGATAAACCTCAAAAAACATTTCCAAAAGCTCTGTTTTCAGCTGGGATTCTTGCTTGTTTTGGGTATTTAATTCCTCTTTTATCAACTACTGGATCTTTAAATTTAGATCAAAATAAATGGGAAACTGGGTTTTTAGCAGATGCAGCAGGAATCATAGCTGGTAATTGGTTGAAATTTTGGGTAGAACTTGGTTCAGTTTTATCAGCAATTGGTTTATTTGAAGCTCAATTAAGTAGTAGTTCATTTCAACTTGAAGGAATGGCAAATTTAGGGTTTTTGCCTGGTTTCTTTGCATTAAGATCAAAATGGTTTAACACACCATGGGTTGGGATCTTACTTTGTAGTTTAATAACTTTGGGTGTTTCATTTATGGATTTCACAGATATAATTTCATCAGCAAATTTCTTATACAGTTTGGGAATGTTATTAGAATTTTCTTCATTTATTTGGTTGAGAAGAAAATACCCATCTTTGAAAAGACCTTATAAAGTACCAGTGGGGATTCCAGGATTGATTATCATGTGTTTGATCCCAACTGGGTTTTTGATCTTTGTGATGGTAATTGCCAAAAAGATTGTTTATTTGGTAAGTGGAATTCTCACATTGTTTGGTGTTTTTATTTACTTTTTCATGGAGTTTTGCAAATCAAGAAACTTGTTCTTCAAGTTTAGTATTCAAAAGGAAGAAGAATATGAAGGGAATTAAGAGAATTGAAGGTTATAAGCTGTACTTTAATGGAGTTCTTCTGAAAATGTAAAATTCAGAGGGAAGAACTATAAGGGTAGTTTCTGTCTTCTTCAATGGTGTGGGAAAATGAGATCAATTTCACATGTGAAGGAAGGAAAATAATATAATATAATATTCTAAAAGAGGGTAAAAAGAAGATCTGATTTTGTTTTTATATTTAAGTGTATTGAGATGTCAAGAATTCTGTATTAAAAAATGTGAAAAATGATCAAGATTGGGTTGGGTTGGGATTTGGGAAGATGAATAAGATGAGAAATTTGTATTTGGCGCAACTTGCAGAATTAATATGTCAATTTTCTAGTAGTATTTATTGTGGTTTGAATGATCATATACTTTTTTTTTTTTTTTTTTTATGAAGATAATGATCATATACTTTACATTTAAAATAGTCTAAATGTCCCGGGCCTTTTGCTAAAAGGTGGCCAGCCATTCGTTTAAAGATTTAAATTTGAGGTTTTAATTGTTATTATATTTTCATTTGAGATATGAAGAATATCTTGTCTCGCCATGATTGAAAAAGACTTTGGCAAACTCAGACTCATGTTGTAAATCTCGACTCTTACATGGATGTGGTCCTCCCATTGATTTTCCCCTATTGAATTTGGCATTTCTCGCACTATAAACTTGTTCAAGAGCCTTTATACTTCAAAAGTGACCACAACTTTTTACTCGAAGCCTCAACTAATGTGGAACTACACAACATTACTCTTTCCATAGAGGCCTCAATTAAAGTGGAAGAACTAACAATATTTTTCAAAAGTTCAGATTTGAGATATGAAGAATATCTTGTATCGCCATGACTGAAAGACTTCGATAAACTTAGACTCTGATACCATAAACAGATGTTGTAAACCTCGACTCTTATATTAATGTGGTCCTTGCCATTGATTTCCCTTACTGGTTGACATTTCTCGCACTATTAACTTGTTCAAGAGGCTTTATATATTTAAAAGGTGGCCACAACTTTTTTCAATCGAGGTTTCAACTAATGTGGAACTACACAATATTACTCTTTCGATCGAGGCCACAACTAATGGAATTAGACAATATTTTTCAAATGTGTAAGTTTCCACGAGAATCAAGTCGTAACAAAGTTTCTATTTATTTAGCTCTCCCCACACCAAAAGAAAAGAAAATTTGCACCAAATCTACCACTAACAAAGTAACAAGAAAAACAACTCTCAACAGAAAAAAAAAAAAAAAAATTCTTGCACCAGCCGGGAATCGAACCCGGGTCTGTACCGTGGCAGGGTACTATTCTACCACTAGACCACTGGTGCTTCTTATTATATGAAATTGCATTTGGCTTTTATCTATCGTTGACTCTAAGCTCTGGCCCTAAAAATTACCGTCTCTCTTCATCTTCTTTTCGTTCACCCGACTGAAACACTCTCGTCCACCTCTCGCGACTGAAACCTTCTTTTCAGGTAGTCCCTCTCTCTCATCTCTTTCTCCCATACCTAAGTTCACCATCGTTCTCGCTTAGGGTTTCAATAAATTAGGGTTTACTTCGGTATTTGTTGACTAGTATAGGGTTTAGTTCGCCATTAACTTATTGTTGCGTAAGATCTGAAGACAATGTTCAGTCACTAACACATTTGATGGTTGTTTACCTGACCTTAGTTGTTAGAAGTATAATATCTGATCAGATCACAGTTTGATGTTACAAATTAGTACTTGTTTTTCTTCTTCTAATTTACTCTTTACTTAGGGTTTAGCCTGAATGAAATTTTAATATATGGGTATTCTGTTTAGAGAAATTGGAGAGAGTTGTTGACATTGGGTAGAGAGATATTCAAACCCTTGATATAGGGTTTATGCCTTAGGGTTTACTCTTTGTTTCTTGCTTTTATGGTTTTCATGACATGTAATTTCTATGTTGCATCCCGATTCGTGGTTACTGTTCATTTGGTTAGTTACTTAGTTGCAAAAACCCGTATTTTAAAATTCGGTAGATGCTTACGCCTTGAGGCGCGCCCTCAATGTGATTTGGTCTCCTTACGTCTTGAGGTGATTCGGTATGTTATGTCCTTGAGGCGATTCGGTATGTTTTCACCACGAGGTGTACACATCTATAGGTAAAAAATGCATCTTAAGGCGGTGCTTCGCTTTCCATAACAAACCGTCTTCGGGCGGAAAAATGTGTTTCTTCATTTTATATTGGCAAGAACATGCTCACCCTGATTTGCTGCCAAAGAGGTGAAACATGTTTTTTATTTGATTGCAGAAGAGAAAGAGTCAAGAATTTTGGGTTCTTTATTGAAGGAAAAAGAGCCAAAATGAGCAATGCTGCACAGATACCGACAAGTTTTGGGCACGAGCTTAGGGCTTGTCTTCGTTGCAGACTCGTGAAAACCTATGATCAGGTCATCGGATCTCTCTCTCTTAATCTCTTTAGAGTTCCAACCATTATCAATGATTCTGTATTGAAACCTAAAATCTAGGTTAGGATTATTAACTTGGGGTTCACTATTCCCTTCAAACGTTTGATTTTATGTGTTTCTGATCACAGTTTAGGGAATCAGGCTGTGAAAACTGCCCATTCTTTAACATGGAGAAAGATCATGAACTTATAGCCGAGTGTACAACATCAAATTTTACCGGGTACGTTCGTGTATTTGCTAACACCTAATTATGTTGGACGCTTTTGCGGTTTTATGGCAAGGCATTGCATTTTTCCAAATTGCAGAATAATTTCAGTCATGGATCCAAGTAAAAGTTGGGCTGCTAGGTGGTTGAGAATAGGTTAGTATACTATTGTGACATAGAAGTGTATTAATTTATTTATTTTGCAGTATGTTTGCACCTTGAACTTGAGAGTTTATCTTAGGGTTGTACTTTCCCGAACGACAAACTCAAGGATCTTTTTTTTCCAACTTGGGATTTTGAGTTTGATGGTTATTGAACTTATTTCGTTACGTTAAAAATATAAATTTTGAAACTTATCATAAGTTTGTGATAGAGGTGATAAGTTGGGAAATTGGAATTTTCTTTCAGGGAGATTCGTCCCTGGTTGCTATACGCTTGCTGTCTCTGGGGCACTTTCTGAAGAATTACAGGTCAGAGTTTTCTTTTTGGCTGCCATATAAAATAAGAAACGGATTTAATTCAAATATTCATTTGGGATGAGTTATCCACAATTAATTGCTAAATTTGCTATATATGAACTAAAGAACCTAATTACTTCCCACAATTTAATTATTTAAGCAGAAACTTCTAAAAGAACCATTAATTACTAACAAGGATCACCCTTATACGTACTTAAATGAGCGTCAGATGAAATACATATGTGTATATCTAAGAATATATATGATCTCCATTTCTACTTGTTCGACAAAAATGATCTCCACTTCTCAAGCTTTCCCTTTGTTAGCCACCCTGAGTTCATGTGGCTGTTGAATTTTCTTGTACTATCTTCTGCACTTTCTAATACATCATAAGCTATTCATATGTCTTGCTTTTCTATGGTTTATCATATTTATGATTATTCAAGTTGGCCCCATGTTTATGCATGCTTTAGCTCTAATACATCCCTCCTTTTCTCTGGACCTGTTTCTTAACATCTTCTTTACTTTGTGTATACAGAGTGTTTGCGAGGAAAATCGGGTTCAATACGTTCCGCCCAAACGATCTTGATTTGTAAAAAAGGAGAAAATAGCTATCTTCTACATATGAAGTGAAGTTTATACAGTTCAGTACTAGCTTAAATTGTGAACCACCTATGTGTATGATTTAGTGTTGCAAGGAGTAGTCCAGTTTCCAAGTTTTGCATATTTTGAAGGGAAAGGCAATGCAATTCAAATCATTAGAACTATTTTCTAGTAATCAGACATTCCTTTGAATTAGATATCATACTAATTTTCTTTGTTGATTTTGACATGTTTGACCTTTATGCTTCGAAATGAAGGGCAACCTAGTAGGCCTTCAGTTTCAACCTTTCTTTTTTATGTACGAATTGGTTCGGATATTCACTTGGTTTGTGAATAAGCCTCCAAAGACCATGCTGATTTTTCAGCAATCAAATGTTTCAGTTGTTTCTTAACACCAAAACTCAGGAATTAGAGGTTAGGAGTTTGGTGATTCTTAGAGATGATCCCTTAAATTATATTTTCTACTATTCATAATATTAATATTTACAAGCTTGAATATGTTTTCTTTTCCACGAAATCAGCATAAGACAAAATTTTACGTCTTAACAACTGCTGCCGTGATAAGACTAGTGAACTCAAAAAGTTTGCAATAACAAGAATAGGAGATTAAGAGAGATAATTAATTGGAGAGAAGAAATAAGACATAGGGTAAATTGGATATGAAATATTAAAATTTTTAACCGAATGGTTAGTTTGGGGGTTAAACTGTGTAATGGTCAACTTCTGGGTGTTAAAAAAATGAGCTGGTTGAGTATTTGTGCGAAATGAAAATTAACAGTAGACAAAAATCTACCGGTTCAGTTGATTGATCAAACGGCCAGCTAGAAACCCAGCTAAACCCCTCTTTCTCTTCTCCCCTTCTTCCCGCATCACAGGACAAAACCACCACCACCACCACCACCACCACCACCACCACCACCACCACCAGTTCAGCGACACCATCGCCACCACCACTTTCACAGACACCAGTACGCCACCAGCCCACCACCACTACTGGATTGCAGGGCAGGTAATCTCTCTCTCTTACTAGATATAGGGTATTGGTCGAATATAGAACAAGTATCATTTGATTGTATGCTTTCTAATTTTTGTTATTTTATATTAGAAAATGAAATACTTGATAACCCCGGGGATTAATACAAATCCGATTTTAATATATGATTGTTCAGAACTGAAATCCACCAACTAGGTCATAGGGAATTTTGAAATTTTGCTGAAATTGATTATTTTGGTAGAGGTGATATTCTGAAATAGCTGATTTTGTTATGTATAATTCACCCACTAGAGAACAAGTAATTATAATTTTTTTTTTGGATGCAGTCATGTTAGTTCATCATCGATTCAAGACAAACTTTTAATTCTGATAAATTCGATCCATGGTATTCTCTCACTGGTAATTGGATATTTTTCGTAACAAAAGGATAAGAAATGCTGGCCATTAAGAAGGTCAGACATCAGTTTACTCCGATTTTATCATCCTCTTTATTCTCCTTACCTTATTCTAGTCGGTCCATTATCAGAGGTTCAAGTTTTAGTTTATTGGATGATGTGAATCTTAAATTCATGAGTCCGAGCGTCCAGTCGAGTTTCTACAGCTTAGAAACACAAACTTGTTGGACAAAGTTTGGTTATACTCCCTTATTTTCGCCCTCATTTTCGACTATGGTTGAATCGGTATTGGTTCAGGCACGAGACCCATCTCGAATAAGTTTAGAAATGGAAAATGCAATTGAAGAACAAAGATTTGATGATGTCTGGAGGTTATATAACCAGTACATGCAGATGGAAGGGTTTCCGAGAAAATCTGTTTTAATCAAACTTCTCACCAGTTTCGCCTATAGTGGCAAGCTTCAGTTACTCGAGAAGGCTAATAGTGTTGTTGTTTCGGTTTTTGAGGAGGGTAGGCATGATCTAGTTGATAAGCAAACTTTAGTTTATCTCTCTCTAACTCTTGCACGAAATGAGTTACCCGTTCCTGCATCTAGTATTCTTCGGAAATTGGTCGTCTTGGAGGAATATCCTCCTATAACAGCATTGTCCGCTGTTATTGCCCACATGTCACGTACTGCCCCAGGGGCATATCTTGCTGCCGAGTTTATTCTGGAAATCGGTTATTTGTTCCAAAATAACAGGGTAGACCCACGGAAAAAGAGTAACAAACCTTTGCTTGATATGAAGCCTAATACTACTGTGTTCAATATTGCATTAGCGGGTTGTTTATTATTTAGGACTACTAGGAAAGCTGAGGAGCTTCTTGAGATGATGCCTCGGGTAGGAGTAAAAGCCGATGCAATCTTATTAATCATAATGGCTCATATATATGAAAGAAACGGACGAAGAGACGAACTTAAGAAGCTTAAGAGACATATAGATGATTCATGTAGTTTACGGGAGTTACAGTTTCAACAGTTCTATAATTGTTTAATCACGTGCCACTTAAACTTTGGGGATTTGGATTCTGCTTCTCATATTGTCTTAGAAATGCTAAGGAAGGCCAAAGAAGCACGCAATTCTCTTGCTGCGGCAACAGTCGTACTTGACAATGTTGGGTCTGGTAAGTTTCTCTCTCATGATCAAAATTCTGAACGAACTTCTACGCATAGAAAGTCGGACGATGTGAAGAGTACTGCATCAATTGGATTTGGAACACAATCTTTTGATGAGTTCTCTAAGGATCGTTATTTTTCAAAGCTCGAGGCTGAGGCAAAAGAGATTCTTGATTTGTTGTTGGTTAAGTTGAAAACACGAATTGATCTGGTTAGTTCTGAACGTGGGGTTCTCCAACCAACGGAAAGAACATATGCCAAATTGGTTAAAGCCTTTTTAGAAGCTAACAAAGTCAAGGAATTGGCTGAGTTTCTGATCAAGGCAGATAGAGAAGATTCCCCGGTTTCGGCTGAGAAATCTGCTGTGGTTCATGTAATTAATGCATGCATTTCGCTTGGTTGGTTAGACCACGCACATGATTTAATTGATGAGATGAGGTTTGCTGGAGTAAGAATCAATTCTTCTGTCTATTCCTCTCTCCTAGAAGCATATTGTCGAGCAAATCGGACGGGAGAAATCACATCTCTTCTGAGAGATGCTCGTAAAGCGGGAATCCAACTCAATTCGAGCTGTTACGAGGCACTTATTCAGTCGCGGGTACTTCAGGAGGATAATCAGGGAGCTCTACATCTATTTAAAGAAATGAAAGAGGCGAAGATTTCGAAATCAAATCATCAAGAATTTGAGATGCTTGTGAATAGATGTGCAGAAAGTGGAGAAGCGGGATTAATGGCAAAGCTTTTGGAAGAGATCAAGGAAGGGCAAAGGGCAGATTGTGGGGTTCATGATTGGAACAATGTGATCCATTTCTTCTGCAAGAAGAGGTTGATGCAAGATGCAGATAAAGCTCTGAAGAAGATGAGAGCTTTGGGTCATGTCCCAAATGCTCAGACTTTTCACTCTTTAGTAACGGGATATGCTGCTATTGGAGGGAAATACACTGAGGTGACAGAACTATGGGGTGAAATGAAAGCACTTGCTTCTTCGAATAGCTTAATGAAGTTTGATCAGGAGCTATTAGATGCTTTACTATATACATTTGTGAGAGGTGGGTTTTTCTTGCGAGCGAATGAAGTTGTAGAGATGATGGAGTCTGGCAAAATGTTTATTGATAAGTACAAGTATAGGAGCCTCTTTTTGAAATACCATAGAACTTTATATAAGAAGAAGGCAGCCAAGTTTCAGACAGAAGCCCAAGTCAAGAGGAGAGAAGCCGGGTTGGCTTTCAAGAGATGGATTGGCATAGTTTGATGTTTGCTATGATTCAGATATTTGTCTTTCAATCTCAAGAACAGGGATAACAGTTTGAGGCTCTCTGTTTAGTTAGCAGAGGCAGTTAGAAGAAACAATAATAGTTTCTTGGCCCACTCAAATACCCGTCACGTTTGGTATCAGTAGGAAGTTGGGGATTGCTCCCAAGTCCCAAACGGCTATGAACTAGGTCGGTTACACAAAGATGTAGGTGTAGCCACCTGTTGATCATAGCTGGTAACAATGATTTACTGGGTACTACTCTGAATTGGTTTGGATTTGATAACAGTGAAGTTCATTCTTCTTCAAGACTTTATTTCATTTGTGCTATAGGTGATCTAAATCTACAACAAGACTGCTATAGGCCGAGTGAAGATTTCAAGTTTGTTCTTGCTTTTACTTGTCTGAAAATTAAGATTGATACAGTTTGCTTCAAGCTGGTTTCCTGAAGAGTTCCCATGGGTAAGCTTGAAATGTTACTTTTTCTGCTATCTTCACCAAGAAGTTGTGTCTCAGCTCTCAAAGAGGTCTCGAGTATTGCTGATGAGGTTAACAGCTAGAGAATTGAAACAAATAGGTCATCAATGGCAAAGTTCTTGCAAAAATTGATGATTGCAGCTAACTTCAAATGAAATCACAGTGTAAGGATTCCAGGAACTCTATATTGTTTCCTGCTTCCTTAGTGGCTCGACAATTTATCATCATCTTCAGAAAAAGAGGAAAATAAGAAGAGAGGAAGAATATCAAATCTCCAATGCATGTTGCTTGTTTACAGTAATATATTGGTTCTTAGATTATCTTTTGCATATCCTACTTGTATTGACATATGCAGAGTAATGTTTATATGAAGTACTATATTTTTCTACTTCTCCTTTTCGCGGAACATTGATTGATGGATCAACTCATGGATTCTTTGGAAAACAGAAAAACATGTCTTAGTGATAGTTATGTCACATTTTCTCAAAATGATAGAATACTCCCTTATTTTTATCGTATTTCCTACGTGGATGATAGAATGAGAGATAGAATGAGAGAAGGAAATGACCAAATAAATCGTTAGTCCTATTGTTCACGTAAAAATGTGTTAAGCTAGGCCATAAAATAGGTTTTTGCTCTATGATAAATCCCCCCCCCCCCCCCCCCCCCCCCCCCCCCCCCCCCCCCCCCCCCCCCCCCTCCATCTCTTCTTTCTGTCCCGTAAGAATAGGCGAAGAATGAGAGAGACTAGAAATGACAGAAGGGGTAAGAATAGGCGAAGAATGAGAGAGACTAGAAATGACAGAAGGGGTAGGTTCGGGAAGCGAAAATGTGGGTCAACAACCATGAGGAGACAATTAATTAGCTAATAGGTATGATTAAACAATATCTTGATCAAAAGATGAAGCTCAAACTCATGAATTGACAAATACTCGAGACATTTGATAATCAACAATAAAATGTAAAATGTGTACCTCCTTGGAAATTCATGAACTTCGAGAACATGAGAGAGTGAGATACTAAAGTGGGAGAAAGAAAATAATTTTTTTTGAAATAATATGATTACAAGAGTATAATTAGGCAATCATACAACATACATTATCTAGATGTGATATATAATAAGGATGAAATATGTTCATAGCTGCTACAGAACCGTCCATTAGACACTAATACACTGTAAAAGCCACACAAACTACTCTACCCGTCATTATTTATACCTTTAGTAACACAATACCAACAAATTATGAAAATTGGAAATGTGACCTATATCCAACGTAGGTGGTGGACAAAACAAAACAATTAAAAACACAAAACACAGTTAAAAATGAGATTAAATTAGGAATTAGATAACTTAGTAAGCACAAAGAGCCATTTGTCATAAACTAGAGGACTAAACATGAATTAACCCAGAATATGTTGGCGCACAAAGAACACAGAGGCGCGCGGGTACACAAGCAAAGCAACCGATGGAGCAGAGTGGCGGCAACAGCAGCACTCTTTTTCTCCAACTGCACAAGCTCTCATCATCATCATCCGCCAAATCCGAAGAAACCCTAGCTCACGTTCTTGAAACCCTATGGAGAACAAGAAAAACAGGTTTAAAACCCTTCGAGAAATCTTCTATACAATCTCTTCTTTCTCTCGAAGAACTTGATCCTGTAAGTAGAAATTGAATTTTCTTGATTTTGTTTTGTTATCATCCTCTCTTTGAATTTATATGTTTTGTTCAGGAAATGATATTGAACTCTGAATGTTAATTAGGGGGGAAAGTAGTAGACCAGTTAAGTTTAACTGTGACTTCTGTTGTTTCTAAAGTTGCTTAGTAGTAATGAATTAGTACTTAAAATGTTAGTTTATCTATTTTGGTCTAAGAATTTATATAGCTTTTTGATGGATGGATAGTGGTGTAAGAGTAATTGGGGATAGGACTCCTAAGTAGACATACACTAAACTTTAGTAGCAATTGATATTTGAAATGGCAGATGAGAGTACTGAGGAAAATGTGTCAAATGAACAAGTGAAACAACTATACAAGGTGATACCAATATTAGCAGATATTATACCCCCCCTTGTGTACGGCACACCCGATTCCCCGTACCCTTTTAGATGCGTTCTAGTACCCCAAATATGGAGTACTTGTATCTTCCACCCACATAGGAGAAGGGCTATCTAGCAACCAAGCATATAACGTCTAGGTCCTCTCCACTCATTGCCAATTGGCTTTGAGTTGGACGACCACAAACTTAACATGGTATCAGAGCTGGCCCACACGTGATTGGTTTAAAAGCCACACGTGCTCCACGTCACCCGGAAAAAAAACACGTGTTAGGCTAACCACACCACACGTGAGGGGGCGTATGAGAATAGTCCCACATAGGAGAAGGGTTATCTAGCAACCAAGCATATAACGTCTAGGTCCTCTCCACTCATTGCCAATTGGCTTTGAGTTGGATGACCACAAACTCAACATTAACCTTTGTAAAAATCTATAAGGTCGACTAACGTTTTTAAATACCAAGAGAATGTCAGAGAGTAGGTGTATCTAGTATAGACACATCACAGTGACTATATATTGTTTAGCAAAATAGTTTGAAAGACTGAAACATACTGCAATGAAAGAGAGAGTGCCGAATATGTGTACCGCTAGTTTACCCCATACTCACATGGTAGTGTACTGCGTACTGGTATCACGTAGTGGAGCGATCTGCATTATGCAGCCCGACTCGACCGAGTCAGCCGAGTGACTCGGGACTCGGCAGTACCCCGAGCCGAGTTCCACCGAGTTCCCGAGTCTAGGGTTAGCCAGAGTGACTCGGGCTGACTCGGTAGAGATTATCTTTCTTTTATTATTGAAGTCGGATTTGTACGACTATGGATGTTTTTTTATATGATATTCCTAGTTATTATCTAATTAGAAAGAATATTTAAGAAGATAAAAGTCTATTAATTATTTATGAAACTTGTTTAACATCTTTTAGAATACCAAAAGATTGTATAGAAAGTTAGAAACTAGAAATAAAAGTCTATTAATAGAGTTAGGAACCTAGAGTCTATTTTTAAGTTTGAACTTGATTAGATTACGTATTATCATGTTACTGTTTTATACATATACTACTAGCAACTTCATAATGACTTAGAGTGACTCGGCTGACTCGGCCGAGTCCGAGTCTGAGTCGTACTGCTTAGGATCTGCGTATCAGGTAATTTTGGGTAGTACACGCTTAAAGTGACGACCTTGCATTGAGGAAATCACCAAATGTTTTGTATCATTTGCCTTTTTAATCACTTCATAGGAATTTTTCATTTAGTTGTAGTTAAAGATGTTTGTGGTTTGCCAAATATTAGTAAATAATAGAAACTTGTCCACTCACCAAATCAAGTTCTTGCTCAGTCAGTTGGCTAATCGGGTATGGTAGATTGTGTTTTCCTACCCAGAAAAAGGGTTGAGTCCTGCGCTAAATACTTATCATAGAACTGTATTAAATATGGTCCTAGTGCACCACCTTTCCTAATCCAGAAAGGCTGGTTTGTGTAAGGTATAACATCTTTGATCGTCTCCCGCAGGTTTTGGCATGCCTTCGTTCACTGATAAAAAAATGTGTACGTGAGGACTTAGCTGGGGATGATATACTGAAGCTATTTCCTCCAGGTTTGCCGCTTGATTTACAAAGCACTCTCGTATTGCTACTTCAGAGATTTCAAAACCACTGGAAGGAAGAAGCATCCAAGGACCAGGTAATATTATGATTATTATTCTGGTGTGTAGAGATAGTTTTACTTATTGTACTTGCAGTAAACTCACTTTTTGCACAAAAGCTAGTTTACTTTAGCCTCTTTCTGAACCTGAATACTCCGCCGCTCAAACGTGAACCAACAAAATATTAGCAGGAAATTTGTTTTGTCACCAATCACTATCTTTGCAGGATAGAGTGCGGGAAGTCAATATTTTGAAATCCAAGTGAAGTTTGTTGGGTTCCAATGTTTTAGTGCAATAAAGAAGTCCGTTACTCAGATACAAGTGCAAAATATGTTTCCTTCTCTTCCTTGCTAATTTTCTCGTTTGATTTAAAAATATTCCACGTTCTTACATAGACTGAACATTGCAAAATTGAGACCTTAGTTTATGTTCATGGGTACGCTATCTTTGCAGTTGTGTTTTGGTTTCATCAATAAACGGGATGAAACTCTCATAGTTTTTATTTGATTTGTGCAGCCATTATTCAATCTGTTACTGTTCTAATTGTGAACATCTATAAATATGTTCAGTTTAACTGTCTTGTTGTCTTTGTGAACTTACCAGAACAGTTTTTTAGAATTGTAAACTATTTGGGTTTTGGAGTCCTCATCAGGCTATAGTCTTACTTGGTTTTCATAATTTTCCTACTTCAGTTTTCATTTCACTATTTTGATGATCATCCTCTTTATCTTTCCAGCCACAATGCCAGAGGATGATGGTCCCGTGTAATACACCCCCTGCTCTACCACCTCTTTCAGCGACAAGAGTAATGTCACCATTGTGGTCTCGTCAGGATGATACTACTGCTTGTTATAGTCGCAATGATGCTGGCAGCTGTACACCCGTGATTTCTGATATGAATGTGTCAGACGTGGCTCCTCTACCTGTTCATCAAGCTGCTAGTTCTACTGATAATATGGTCTCTCCCTTTTATTAGTTCACTTCACATTTTATGTTTTTCCTTCTTTCTTCTTAAATTAGTTTTATTTGATATTAATTAACAGATTGCAGCATGACATTCATATTCTACCTTCTGTCTCTCGAGAATCAGAGAGACTATTAGCTGTTCTTGAACCAGTGAATTGGTAGGCTTACATTGTAGATGTCCTAGGTCCAATATCTTCATGCTTTGAATACTCACAACGATTTCGTTTGGGTTTTCAACGAGTTCGGTTGGTTTTCTAGGAGGCCTTTCAGATAATGGTGGTTCATAAAGTATATTTTAGGAGGATTGAACTTTGAAGATCCAAAAGTTTTCGGCTTACCTGCAACTGCTGAGAAACTATAAAATAAAATCCTAAGCTGTGATCTACTCTGTGAGATCAAGATTGCTACTTAAGGGAAACTATGTCGTTCTTGGAGTTATCTTCGGTGCCACGGAATATATATAAACTTTGCGGCTCATGTGGCAGCTAAATGTGTCCTCTGATGTTGTTTACATGGAACATAGACATAGAGCTTTCCATGGGCTAAATACTGGCTCGATGATGGTAGTTCAGTAACACTAAGCCAGAACGTGAAGTTTCAACCTCTGCTGTCAAACTCGAAATGCAACCATAGTCGGACGACTAGGGACTAGTGGCTAAGACTGAGTAGCTGGGTGTACTCAGTTTTGCTCAGCCATATATTTGTGATATAACAGAAAATTTACATGTATCAATATTTCGTCTGAACAATTACAAGAAAGTTATTTGAGAAATGACATCTCAAGTCTATTACTATGAATTGGGTTATTTTCACATCAGTGGATATGCATTTATGTACATTTATGGAGGAGGATTAACCTGAAATAGAGTAATCTTGTCTGCGACTACCAATAATGTAGGGAATTCTACCGCGGCTCAAGTCAATGACATGGACTATGGATAAAAGAAACTCATCACCAGCAAATAGAGTAGCTATTATCAGTCTGAAGGTATGCAAGTTCCATCATTAATTCTCTTTCTTGGACACCCGAAAGTGTCATGAGGTTTCTGTATTGCGTTCTTGTAGGCGTATACAATTTACCGTTGTGCCGAAAGTCATTTCCGACAAACATCTTGTTCCAGATTTGTTTTCCTTGGCAAACTTCAGGCCAGAACATCAGACTACTACTAATCTTACTAATGTAATCAAGTTTTATTTTGGCCCTCCTTATGTATTACCGATTTCAGATGCAAGCTTGCTCCTAGTCCTGATTTTTTTCCTTGACATCCGATCTCAAGATTCGCAACCTTGAATCTGCTCCAAACTGTGGCAATTCTTTTGAAAAAAAACTGTGGCAATTTTTGTTGCAGAAAATCTATAGAAGACAAAATAAGGTGAAGAATAGATGTCAAAAGATGGAATATGACTTCCTGCATTTAGCCCAACTAAGACACAGGACAAAAGTCTAAAGCTTCAGAAGCTATTTCCTTTCTGAACAAGAGAGAGAAACCTGCAAGCTTCAGAAGTGCTATTAAAACTTTGAATCCTTCAGCCCTTAATATACACTGCCTCGCCTCCACCCCATATTTTGTTGCTAATTTTCTCACATAGAGAAGCAATATTTGTTAGAAAGCCCGCCAGGAAAAGATGCAATGGAGAAGACTTCCACATTAACTGTTCCACTATTTCCATTAGTACTTCATTGATTTTCTGCAGCTACAAGATTATACAAAATCCTCATCAGGAGAAAGAGAGGTGAAGTTTCAACTTACCAGAGATTCACTGGAAGCCATGTTGAGATCGATGACATACATTGGTGAACAGCTTGAAAACATTGTAAGCATTTTCGATTCTATCTTGTTTTCAGTCTCTGGGATGGGCCTAAGATGGAAACTCATAAGGAGTCACTATAAAGGTTTGCACTTTGAGATAAAGATGAAAATTTTAAGTAGAAATTTAGAAAGCAAATGAAATAAACTTTAAATTACTTGAACAAAGTTCAAAAGGAAAAGAAAACTAGTGAACTTGTTGTCTCAGGACTCTGTTTAAGCATGAATTAACTTGAAAATACTCCTTAAGACTCCAAGCGGGATAGAGTTATTAGAGTTGTTGGTCAAGCACGAAGAAGTAAAGATTCAACCATTATTATCTGTTGCCTTTCTATTTGTGACAATTGAGGACGCAATTTAGTGAGTATTTTGGTAGATCCTAAGGAGAGGCTTTCTATTCTTTTGCCGAAAAGGGGAATCTTAGTCATATAGAAACTAGAGGGCATGTGTTAGATGCAAGACTAGCTCAAACGCTTATTACTTAAATACCAAGGAATCCTATTAAAGACTGTAGTCATAATAATCTCTATAAGTTTATTAGGCAAATAATTACTTTCGTATTCTCCTAAAGGAAACAATTTTGTGGGAAAATGAGCCACCGATGACCCAAAATAAGTCTTTTCTTTGTAGTTTGACTGACTTGCTGGACTATGCTTTCTTCTTCAGGGAGCTGGTAACCCTCCTTCGTCTGAACCGTTGCAAAAGAAGCAAAGGCAATAGGGAAGCAACAAACCATTGACTTCTCAGTGTCAACATCAACTCTCTGCGCTTGTTTAATCAAACCATGAAATGCAAACTACTTATAATCCATCATCTTGTAAGCAATCTGAGGAACTAAAGAGGTTACAAAGAGTAGACGAGCTCGTGTAAGACATGTCATTTCACCACCATTCAAACATTTTAAAGTACCAAGTGAAAAGCAGATTTTGCAGGAGTATTTCTGTTGTCTAGATGATTTGATTGTCTGTGGAATCATTTTGTTTCAAATATGCATTTTCTGTATGTCCAATGGAAGTACAAGAGATTGAATGTGACAGAGCAGAATGTTTGTACCTTCAGTCCATCAAGTTAATCATGTTATGTGCATATTGAGATTCAAATGAAATATTACCATGAACTTGCCTTCTATCATTCATTTTTAAGCCCAAACTGAAATTTAAATGCTTTCCAGACCTAGGGATGTAGAATTTGTACTTGAGAGACCAGGTTTGAATCTTACAGTATCCAATATGTTGGAACTTCGAAACTCAGAATTTGTGAATCGCACTTTGGTTGAGTTGTAACATGTATGTATTTCAACGGGAGAGACTAGGTTCGAATGTTACAGTATCCAAAAATTAGAGCTCGGAAACATGGGGTCGTAGTTAAAGGGTATAAAGTGCACTATGGGTCGTACTCGTAGTTGAGACGATTGGGCACCTCTTCTCTCTTCTTTCTTCTTCTCTCTGAATGTTTCTCCTTTCATCATTTTGTTGCTGCTTTTTTTTTTTTCTCTCCCTTCGTGGTGGATTGCTTTTAGTCTCTTTCTCCATATTTCTTTGTTCGAAAATATGTGGATCCTCTTTGCTTTAGTCTCTTTCTCCATATCTCTTTGTTCAAAAATATTAGCCATTAAGCCTAACAAAACTGTCAAGCTCAGAAAATAAATAGCCAATAAGCGTAATGAAATTGTCAATGAGAGTTTCAGAGGGGGGCCAAAATGACGAGTTGATCAAATAGTGCCAAACCGACAAGTTGATGACACGGTGCGAGGCCAATTGTGAATGTATGGAAAGTATATTCCATACATATATTTGTTTTTGTTGAACTATATTCCATACATATATGCTCAACAACAACTGAAACTTGAACTAGGTTGGGTTTTTTTTTTTTTAAAGTGAACTAGGTTGGGGTTTTAAGGTAGTTGTTTAAAGTTGTGGAAGTGTGGCTGCCCTAAGAAAGTAAAGATATTTGTTTATTTATAAGAAAAGTGGTGGAGGGCACTCAAGAGTAAAAAGAATGGTGGCCGTTACTAAAAAATAAATATATTTGACGTCTAATATGTGGAAAACGACCATTGGTGGTTGGATCAGATTTTGTTGTCCTCGAGTGGTTCAATTTGATCCTGCGGTTCTAATTACGTACCTGAGCTTAGATGCCTATTATGAATATACGACATTCCTCTTCTCTATTAAAACCCTAGAAACCCCCGAAAAATTCCCTCTTCAAACCCTCCCCGTTCGATCGACTGGTTTATTCCTTTCTACGATTCTCTCTCTTGTAGTTGCAACTGGCAGAGAAAAAACCCTAGATTGTACAAGTGTCACCCTTGTCTGTTATCAAGAATTTGATTTTGTTCTTCATTTCATCTACCAGGTGCACTCTCTCTCTCTCTCTCTCTCTCTCTCATCAAATCATTCTTTTCTGTGATCAGTTATCAAGAATTTGATTTTGTTCTTCATTTCAACTGGCGTTTTGGGAATATGAATTTCTTGTTACTTTGATTAATTGCTATTGAGAGATGGGTCTTTTCCTCTCTCTCTCTCTCTCTCTCTCTTTTTTGGGTTAATTTTCTACTAGTTTCATGTTTGAATTGCCATATTTTTCTATTCATTTTGAGGTATTTAACTTGTGTGGCAGAAAGAAAATGAGCTCCCTTTTTTCCTAGAGATGATTGATTAATTATTGTTTATCTAACAAGTTCATATTTTAATGTTATCATTGTGTTGGTTAATTTCAGTGTTAATTAGTTGCTATGATGCGAAATGCGACCACTTTTTGTTGTACATTGAGATATGCATGAAATTTGATCGGGCGTGAATCACTCAAGATCAAAAGATATATATTTGATATTGCCTTACGTAATGAGTATGGATGGGCGAATGGTAAACGTGGATGGAACCCAAGGTAAAGGTAATGCATCCGAAGGTTCTGAGGGTGGAGAGGGAAAAACAACTGAAACTTCCTCACAAAAAGAGTTAGACGGCAGTGAGAGTATTGAACCACGTATAGGAATGGAGTTCGAAAGTGATGATGATGCAAAACTTCATTATGACGCATATGCACGCCATGTGGGTTTTAGTACCCGTGTTGGTCAATCCAGCTCTTCGGAGCCTGATAATACCGTTACTGGTCGGGAATTTGTATGTGCTAGTAAGGAGAGTTCAAAAAGGAAGAATGTTAGCTCCTGTACGGCAATGCTAAAGGTAGAAAGATCGGACCGGAACAAATGGGTAGTCATTAAATTTGTTAAGGAGCATAATCACCAGACTGGAACTCCTAATAAAGTGCATTCGGTTAAACCACGCAAGCATTTAAGTGGCGTAATAAATGACCCAGGTGGCGCCATGTCTGTTCCAATGGATAGAAATCAACCAAATCATATACCTGTGGAAGGAAATCACTCATTTAGGAATTTTCCTTATGTAGACCAGAATCGTGCGGTTAGGAATGCACCTCTCAATTTCACAGCTCCTAGCCGGAAGAGAACTCTTGGTAGAGATGCTCAGAATTTATTGGACTATTTCAAAAGGATGCAAGCGGAAAACCATGGATTCTTCTATGCCATACAACTCGATAATGATAACCACATGACTAATGTTTTCTGGGCTGATGCTAGGTCAAGGACAGCTTACAGTCACTTTGGTGATGCAGTTACCTTTGACACTATGTACAGGTGGTACAAATACCGTGTACCCTTCGCTCCGTTCACTGGAGTGAACCATCACGGAGAGATGATATTGTTTGGTTGTGCACTACTTTTAGATGAATCCGAAGCTTCATTTATTTGGCTATTCAAAACATTTCTTGTAGCTATGTCAGATCGCCGTCCTGTGTCTATAACAACTGATCAAGACAGGGCCATACAAACTGCAGTGTCTCAGGTACTTCCAGAAACACGACACCGTATTTGCAAGTGGCACATCTTAAGAGAAGGCCAAGAAAGGTTAGCTCATGTATGTATTGTCAATCCTACTTTCCAAGGAGAACTTTATAACTGCATCAACTTGACCGAGACAATTGAGGAGTTTGAATCATCTTGGATCGCTCTTCTTGATAAATACAACCTCAGTAAACATGACTGGCTACAAGCACTGTACAATGCTCGCCAACATTGGGTCCCCGTATATTTTAGGAATACCTTTTTTGGTTCAATTTTCTCAAACCAAGAAGTTGAAAAGATAAGATCATTTTTTGATGGGTATGTTAACCAAGAAACTACTCTGCCTCTATTCTTCAGACAGTATGAGAGAGCTTTAGAGAATTGGTTTAAAAAGGAAATAGAAGCAGATTTTGATACGATTTGCACTACATTGGTACTTAAAACTCCATCTCCAATGGAGAAACAGGCAGCAAATATTTACACGAAGAAAGTATTTGTGAAGTTTCAAGAGGAATTAGTGGAAACCTTTGTGTATACCGCAAATAAAATTGAGGGAGATGGGGCAATCAGCACTTACAGGGTTGCTAAGTTTGAGGACGACAACAAGTCATACATAGTCACGTTTAATGTTCCTGAGATGAGAACAAGTTGCAGTTGCCAGATGTTTGAGTTTTCAGGCATTCTTTGTAGACATGTTTTGACAGTCTTCACTGTGACGAATATCCTTACACTGCCATCTCATTACATCTTGAAGCGGTGGACGAGAAATGCTAGAAGCTTGGTTGGTTCTGATGAATACGGCGGTGAAGTCCAAGGAGGAGAATGTCTCACTAAACGATACAACAGTTTATGCCAGGAAGCGATTAAATATGCGGAGGAAGGGGCAATAACTACAGAGACCTATACTGTAGCAATGGGTGTTCTGAGAGAGGGCGGGAAGAAAGTTTCTGTTATGAAGAAAAACATTGCAAGTGTTCAACCTCCAAATTCTCAGATAGGTGGAAGCAACCAAGACGACAATAACCGGAAAATGCCTGTATCACTTTCAGACATATCCCCTTTGTGGCCTCGGCAAGAAGACGTAACACGGAGCTTTAATCTTAATGATGTTGGAGCTCCTACACCATCCATCACCGATTTAAATCTGCCTCACATGACCCCTGTGTCTCTTCATCGAGATGGTGGCCTTCCGGATAATATGGTATGTGGAATTAGTTACTTTATTTATATTGACGACTTGCTCTTAGTTTCTTGCTTCGGAACTCAGACATAGTGCTCTTTCAATGTGCACAGGTCGTCCTGCCTTGCCTTAAATCAATGACGTGGAATATGGAGAATAGAACATCATCACCTGAAAATCGAGTAGCTGTCATTATTTTGAAGGTGGATATCTCTCCTTCAAATTCACCCAATCTATAAGCTTTATATGTTATGAAACTAGCTTCATAAAAATTGATAAACCGTTTATTGGAGAGCGATTGCTTTCTGTGAAGTGATCAAATTTTTCTCGGGAATTTAAACTTAAAGTGTGCGTATATATCAAAAAATGGAAAGCCTTTTAGTTCCTGATTTGGGTTTACATGCAATAAATATTGTGCATGTGTACATTCAATGTAAAAAAAAACGGTTTACCGCCTTAAGGTGGTTTGCTGCGGAAAGCGAAGCGCCTCCTTGAGGCGCACACGTCGTTGCTTAAAAGGCGTGCAGTAATTCTTATAGAGGAAAAACGATACCACATTTATATAGAAAGAGCATAATATAGTATTTCTTATAGAGGGAAAATGATACCACATTCATTTAGAAAGAGAGCATAATATAGTATTTCTTATAATAGAAAGTTTGTGTTCAAGAAACAAGAAATATCAATGTTGGTACTTCTTATGTTCCATAAACTTAATCGATTCTTATACATTTTGTCTTTGCCTCAAGGCGAAAACATGCATCGACCCAACTTTATAAAGTGGGGTACCTAATAATTGTGTCATTCCAACTTTATAACGTGGGGTAACTAATAATAGTGTTAAAGTTGGGAGTAAATAATGTACTCTTTGACCAGAATATTTTCCATCTCTAAATCAGTATTCCCTACTACAGCTACTGGATTATAACAAGGGTCCTTCAGGAGAATTAGAGGTGAAGTTTCAGCTTTCCAGTTCCACGCTGGAACCTATGCTGAGATCAATGGCCTACATCAATGAACAGCTTTCTACACCTGCTAACAGAATTGCTGTTATCAACCTGAAGGTATGATCTCTTCTCACTCTTCGCTATCTAGTTTGTCTAACATGGAATGGGTTCTTAAGTTTTGTTAAATACTTCAGGATTGAAATTAAATGTGATGTAACCCAAGCTCTAACATGTAAAAATGTGTAATGTGTATATCTTTGTACTACAAATTCACTTGGCATGGCCTTATAACTGGCGTGGTAGAATGCTGTAGCTATACAGCAGACGCTATTCAAGTTGATGTTGATGTTGGGTTGTGTTGGCTCATATGGAAATACTCTTTTATATCTCCATTAATATGATTTCTATAAACGTTTAACTGAAGGGACGAAATCCTTGTGTACTCTTTATTTCAGCTCCAAGATTCCGAGGCAATTACAGGAGAATCAGAGGTCAAATTTCAGGTCTCGAGAGATACACTGGGGGCGATGTTGAGATCAATGGCATATATAAGGGAGCAGCTATCATGTATTGTGAGTATTCTCTGTTCCTCGGTATTTTTTCGGAAATAAAACTTCCCAATCTTAGTATGCTGCGAGGAATAGTGTGATCCATTTCATAGAATAGCAATTTTCATCAGATCAGTGAAAATTGATTTATCTTTGCTTCATTTTATTTTGCCTCTGCTTCAATAGGATGAGGACTGTGGTCTTCCAAATTATCAATGCACCTAGTATTTTAGCCAACCCTTATTGTACCATTGCATTTCGCCACAACCCTTAGAAGTGCTTTATTTGTTTCCGTTCTTATTTGTCAGTGTTTAGTTGTCAGAGCTCCATGATCTCTTACTTGTAGAGTTATTGTTGTTGAGGTCATTAGATTTATCCTATCTACTTTCTTCAACTAAGTTGCTAAAACTTCATTAGTGGAATACCGACTAGCGCAACCCCTTCCTTAGTGTATTCATGATTCTGACCGCATAAGCTAGTTACTAATTGTCGTACTGCAGTCAACGATTTGGACAAAGTCCACACGATGTAATTCGGTACCACCCCGAATAGTTCCTTCTGATTGTTGGCTATTAGTTAATGGAAGTGAAAGCAGAGTTTTTAGAGCAAAACAACACATTCTGGCTAATTTTATAAGTTTTTTTAAGCAAACTTTCTCGATGTTGATTATGTTTTTATCTCTTATCTTCATTTGCCAGCCTGAGCCTAATTTTGAGCCTTCTTCAAAGAAGAAGAGATAGTCAATTTTATGAATTCAGCATTTGTTCATATCCATTCTGCCTCAACATTAGGAACATCAAAACCATGCAAGCTTTCGTATCGACTTGATCATGATGTTGATTTGCTCCAAGTGGGTGTTCCTTTTTATCAAGTTTCATATTTCTTTGTAACAATGGCCTCATCTTCAAGCGTCTATCCCGTGTTTGAATAGTTTGGTTTAATTGTACATATTACTTGTTAGAATTGGAAGGCATTTTCTCAGGCATCTGGGTGATCCGTGATGTATTTCAGAGCTCATAGTGTAAAATTCCTTCTTGATACATTCTCATGATTAACTTCATTTGAGTTTGGTGTAATATTTCTCTTTTTCTCAGGATTATTTGTTACTTTTCTTTTTTTTTTGGAAATATAGCATCACAATAGAAATAGTACATTTCTCAACAAAACAAAATAAATCAATAGAAATAGTACATAAAAACCCTAATTTAACGTAGAGGCCATTTCTCATATTGATAAGAAAAAAAAGGAATAAATAAAAGTAGAGGCTCTCTCCTCTGATCTTTTATAACCTTCTCTCTCTCCTCAATCGGGTACAGATCTGAGTTTTTTCCTCCGGCAAAGGATCATCACTTTGTCGGAACCCGTTTTTTTTCCTATGTAGTTTGATTTCCCTCCATTAATGGTATCTAGGGACCATAAAAACCCTAATTTAACGTTTACTTCCTCTTTCGAAGAGAGTCACATAGCAGGAAGGATCTGTCGATATTAATCTCCTTCAGAGAAAGAGTTCCAAATATTATGGTATTTTCCATAAACAGAAATCATTCAATGAAGACGCCAGCGACGATGATAAAGATGATTATCATAATCATCATCAAACCGAAAAAGATTCTTCACTTCATGGAAGTGGAGAAGGTTGATGTTCTGGTGTGTGGTAGTGTTTCAGTGGTGGTGTTTGATTTTCGAATCTGATTGTGTTTCATCTTTACAATTTTGATACAAATCTAGTTAGAGGAAAAATCTCATTGTCAATTAGTCAAGCACTTGATCAACCATTAAATTATGCAAGAATTTACTTAGTTGATTTACTATCAAACAATGTGAATCGTATAATTGACTTCGATTCAGATCTAATTGTTGTTGATGATGTTGAAAAACTTTGGAAAATCGATCTGGTTGGTCATGTTTTACTGGTTTACTCCATTGGAGTGTACAGAGGATGTAAAGGGTGACAATCTTCAAGGGTTATGTAGATATGGATAGGGGTTGAACACAGATGGAATCAACATGGATTAGGTGGTGATAATGAGGCTTTAACAAGGATGATCAATCTACTACAACAATGGCAGTCGAAAGGAATGTAAATTAGTATTTTCTTTATTATTTGTATTATCAGTTATTTTGTTGAACTTTAGGGTCCTTTCATCTTTGATCTTTACGATCTTTTCATCTTTCTTCTTTCTTTTTTTTCGTCAGAGTCTTGTCAATTTCTCTCGCCTCATGAGGTACTTTACATTCGAAGTTCTGAGAATTTACTTATGTAACTCTCATGTCGCTGAACCGAGAGGAATAATCTATTATCTATGAAAATCAGTGATTTAATCATATGGTTCAATGGTTTAAAAAAAATAGAAATAGTACATAAAAGACTTCGTCAAACCCTCGTTTTGGTTCCGCTTAAAATAAATTAAAAGCTGTCTTTTAGCTTATTTTAAGCGCTTATGGGAAATTATTTGTGTTAGAGTAAAATAAGCCACAATTTGTTTTAAGCCCAAAAAATTCGTTTTTCCAACAAAAGTAGAAGCCAAAATTTTTTAGGAAAGCCATCTCATGGTGAAGGAATGAAACTTCTTGAAACGTCTATTAAATTTAGATTAGGTGCACGAAATCACACTTACAACTATTTCCTGCATAGTTATCGATATGAGAAATTTTAACAAAAATTGTTGGGAATTTTGAAATTTTCACCGACGTGATCGAAATTTCCACTGGCATAATAGAAATCTAGCAAAAAATACGAAGAAACTAAAATTAAAAATATATTTATTCTTTCATTTTCATTTTCTTCATTTCTCATAGATATTTCTTGATTTTTACGTAATGTTTTAAATGTTTTTTAAAACTATTTGAATGATTTACCCACTCACTTAATGATTTACCCACTCACTTAACTGTTCAAATTAATTTTAGCTTTGTAACACTCCTGATATAATTGTGTAACCGACGGTACCTTCTCCAACTTACAAAGTCTGTTAACTATTATCAGTAAAAGTGTTATCTTTTGAGAGATATTTTCAAGAAGTTACTCAATTTACTCTCGGAAACAGTTGTGTAATTTTTAATAGTCCTCAAACTAATAGGTTTCGTTAATACGTTAGTATATACAACATTTTTATGCTTCATTATGCTTTAATAATCTTGTTATATACCATCGCATCGTATTTCTATCATTTCCATAGATTTGTAAGATTTCCACACTAACCGAAATATTTCTCAAAACGTTTCCATTTCAGGACTGACTAAAATTTTCATTGAAACTGAAATTTTATTCTTTCCTCACTGTTATTTTGAAGACGTGATTTTTTTTAATGAACCTCCCTATTGGTTTATTTGAAGATTCATCCAACTTTAAGTGTTTTTATTCAATCTTTCTCTCTCTAGCATACTTCTTTTTTCTTTTTAGAGAGAAACTCTTGATTTAGGCCAAAGGCTGATGAGAATTACATAATAAAGTTGAAATACAAAGACACAACCAAACAGTCTAACAAATCAAGTTAAGCCCATTTGGGGTGCCTCTAACGCTGCCTGGTCCAACTGGTGGGTTGTTATTCAGGTGCAGACACCCCACGCAATTGTGGGCGGTTATATAACCGCTGCTTCTTCCACTTTCTTCTCTTCTCGCCATCAACCGTCGGCGGGCAGATTCCTATCTGCGCCTCTTCTTCTTCAGCCATAATCTGGGTTGTAAATCGAGCCCCCGCCTCCCTGAATTGAATAGTACGAACTCCTCCTTGTATTGTGGTTGTACCTTGCCCATTATGAGTTCTTGTGTAGCATAGTCGGTGGCTTCTTCCATTAATTGCAGCAACTTGAGTCTTCTACTACAAAATGTTATGATTTATACCAAAGAACCACAACGTCTATAGTTTACGGATTGAACTTCTTGGGATGATCTTGGGCTGTAACTGGTTCTGGTACATCGGTGAAGAGAGTTGTAAGTTGTTGAAGGAACTCCCAATGGTTTCCCGTTACCAAACACTCGAACTTGAAATCATACAAAAACAAAAAAAAATATTAAAAATCAACAAAACATGCCCTAAAGACCAACAAAGAAACTAACTTTTATTTAGAAACGAAGAAAAGAATCCGGCGAAGAGAAGACGCCGGAGAAGCAAATAAATTCCTTGGAAGGTCTCTGGACAAGCGGTTATGGAGAAAGAGAGAGCAGGAAACAATCGGACTCTTCATTCGTTTTTGTAATGATATATTATCTTGAGTTTTTTTTATTTATTAATGTTACAGAAATTTTTTTTTTCAATATTCATATTCAATGTTGATGAGGTTACATGTTTCCAGTTTTTTAATTCAAACTTTGTCCCTCTAAAATTCTTTTTTTTTGTAGATCCTTATTTATGTGTTTCAATTATGTTTTCTATACATGGATAAATCTTCAATACTTAATGTTGTATATGGTACAGATTTTTGTTAATTGAAATTCATCAAAGAATTTCTTTTGGTTCAAATCTTCATCTCTAGAAAATTTATTTTTAGAGAAATAAAGTAACAATCGCCCTTCTTCAAAAACAAGTTGTAGGATAGTATTCATTCTGTTTTAGTTTTGATATATAAAGGGTTCGAGATAAAAACATTATCTTCATTCATCTATTAGTATCATTCCTAGTTCAATTCAATCTATTATTATAAAACATAAACAATAAAAAATAAACAATATGCGAGCCAAACAAACTCCCAAAACAATAACATTCACATGAGAAGTGAAATTGTAAAATATCAATGTGTGTGAAACCAGCTCATAGAATAAGCTATGCAATTATAATTAGCTAAAGAATGCAATGGTGGGAAGAACACAATATAAGCTAATTGCTATCCAAATTAGACCTAAGAAATGTTCATGTATCTCACGAGACTCGGAGACTGTCCCTTTCAACAAAAAGAAAAAAAAAATAGTCATAAATCCAGTGGAGCCATAAAAACCACCCTAGAATTTGAGATATACGAACGTTTCTAAGTATAATTGTAGCAGATTTTCATTTCGTCTCCGAGTCTAGGGTGGTTTCTTATGGCTCCACTGGATTCAACTTAAAATCCCTTTCAACACATTTCTAAGTATAATTGTAGCAAATTCTAAACTCGAAATTTCGTTCATGACAACATTTTAACCTTTTGTTCCGTTATCTAAGCGAACTAAGCCGTTCGTGTTCAGTAACCAAACCAAACCATGAACGGATCGGATTGAGACTTAAAATGGCTGAACTCCTTGGATCAGACTATGGATAGACTCAAAATGTCGATTATCCAACCGATGTTCACCCCAAGTAATTCGGCAACAGTTATCGTGCTTATCACATGGTATCGATATATCAATGCCTTTGTAATACTGATCATAGTCAATGTTGAAAAAAAACACAAGCCAGTCAGGGATTTCCAACCCCACCGACTACTGATGCTCCAACACCTGCAGGTTTCCAAAACGCCACGACTTGGACAAGGTTCCATGTCCTTCCCACATTTTCTTTCTACTAAGCCACACATCAACATCACTTGTGGGACATAAAAGTGGCTATACTTGTTAAAGTTCAATGACTTTCACCCTCCTAATCACTTCAACGAGCAAGTTAGCAGTGAACTATATGATTCTGCTACCAGCTCTTTCACTTACAATACTGTATGTTTCTTTTGACAATCTTATAGCAAGCGAAAGTGCTCCAACTAACAACAAATTTACAAACACTCAGTAGCTGTAAACAAAGTGCGTCGACAATAATCATATACTAGTAATGCCTGCAATAAAAGCCAACTAAAGACAAAACTATTTTAAATTGCAAGTCGAGAACTGCTGATTTCATCCAAAAAAAAAAAAAGTTGAGAACTGCTGTCTTCTTAATTCGAGTAAACAAAGGGGGAGGGGGAAAGAGTATCAGTAGCATCAAGTTGCCATCAAAACTGACAATTTCCTGTACCAACTCAAAAGAACACAACAATTCTTTAATGTCCCCAAACTGACTAATACAGCAAAGGGAAGCAAACCTAAATTTGGTTACAAGCACATATTTGTCTGATGATCCCTCTTCTCCTGGCTTCCTTCATATACCTATGAGGAGTCTTCAAGCTTTGCCGCGGATTTGGAGCTCCACCATGCCACCCCTCCAAATAATTGGAATCCAGACATCTATAAACTACGGTAATCAATAACCGTGACTTCATCTTCTGGGGCATCGAGGTCCTGGTAACTGCATCCACATTCAAAACAACGTAAAGAAATGTTAAGGTTTAGTTCAGTAACATTTTTCCACGAACGAACTTGGTGGTAAATGTATCTAATGTTGAGAATTGGATACTGACCTACGAAGGCGTCGAGGATCCTGCCTAAAGGCTGGAATTATTGGGCCTGGTCCACCACCCACAACCTGGGGACCACCTCGTCCTCTACCACCATTGCCTTCATAAGGACCACCACCACCCTGCTCCCTCAGCATCCTCATTGCAACTTCGGGTGGAGCAGGAACAAAAGGTCCCAGTGGCCTGTAATTCATATGACAGCATATTCATAAAATGATTTAAGTTCAAAACAAAACAAACTAATGAGAGCATATAAGAGAACACGACCAACAAACTAGAAAGCATTTGTAGGAGGGTAACTCACCCAGCGCCAGGTACAGGCATCAGTACTTGAGGAGGTAGGGGCATATCAGAGGGAAATGGACCACCTAGCGGGCCTTGCCCCCCACCATAAGCATCATATATTGGCTCGTCCTGGTTTCCTTCACCACCGCCTGTGGCATTGGCCTGCACATCTCCGGAGGGTGAGTTCTCGTTCTTGTCATTCCTTTCCTCACCACCATTACCAATTCTATCAAAAACCCTCTCATGTTGCTCTCTACGATGGTGATTACCACGATCATCTCTTATTCGCTGGTTATCTTGATTTTGGAAACGCCTATGTTGTGGCTTCTCTCTCTGCCAACATGGAGGAAGAAAACAAAGCGTAGTTCAGAAGCTCAACACACTAACAGAGTATAAATTAGAAATGCCTTCCCTTTTTGTTTTCCCTGTAAGTTTTTGGAGGCTGACAAATCAGTCAGTCTAGGACATCAACTGGACTTGATGTTTTCTATTTCTAAGATAATTACAGAAAAATTCAAGGGCTCCTGTAGTCATCCAAACATCCGTTCACCTTACATGAACACAGTTATTAAGCAAGCACTGAAGAACACAGAAAAGGGGGACTGCGGCTTACATGGAGAATCCACACTATCTCCAATAAACACGTACTAACAAGATGCTTGAAGATCTCTCAGTCAAGTTCACGTCACAAAGGATCGAATATAACTAAAAAGGAACATGTAAACTGAAACACTACATCAGCAGAAAGTGAGATGAAAAGTGTCTTCATAAGATAGATAAAGAAAAGGGAAACTAGATGGGATTACGATAAACTAGAACTTCCAAAGCCAAGGAGGACTCCATGAATAAGTACCCGATATTAAGAACTACTAAACTCGGGAATTTGGTTCATGTGATTATACAGGTATACCAAAACATGAAATGACTACAAATTTACAACTACGATGAAATGGTGTGCAAATGATGGAAAATTGTGTAAGAATGAACTGTACCGGTATAGACATCTGCATGACAGGTGTACCGCCAGGTGCATCTGTATCACTGCACCATAAAATGCACCGGACGGACATTAGTTAATAACTCTAATAGTATCTTAGGAAAACTCATTAGCCTCTAAATATAATAAAAACATTGTACTCACTTCATGTAGTTCTGAAAATACAATTCTTCACGCACTTTTGATGTCAGATCCATGACAAGTTCTGGGTGTTTCAGTCTCAAATGTTTATTGACAAACTCAGCAGCATGGAAGAGCTTCGTGCATCCCTTAGCTCCGCAGCCATATTTCCACCCATACTTCTCATCTCTTATTTTTCTTACAAATGGATCCAAAGCCTCAACAGCAGCCTCGTCTATCTTTTCCTTAGCCGTCATGACTTCCAATGGATCTTGCCCACGCAATCTCCCTTGCCACAATGAGTCCAATTTATTCTCCCAGTCAGCTCCAGCTGTACTTTTGTCATCATAATTCTTCCCTTCTGCTCTCACGTGCCGGAGTCCTTTGGATTCGTTTGTCTCAATCATACCATAGTAATCCAAACCATGGACCCGCCAAAGATAAGTGAGTAGTGTATCCAATAGTTCCATGCCTTCAAGACCCTTGACGGATGTCAGGCCCCGAATTATTATAACTGGACCTATGGATCCACTGTGAGATTTTCCACCATCCATTTTGTCGAGACTGCTACATAGGATATTTTCCTCTATACCTTTTTCTCTGTCAAGTTTACGGACAAGAGCCTGTGTCTGACCAATGTCAGCTTCGATTCTTCTGGGTTCAGAACTAACGGGGTGAACCTTTGGAGCAGCTGAAAGAGGATCATTTTCTCTAGCAGGTCCTCTACCATGTCTTCTTCTTTTGCCGCCAACTTCTGACTCATCTTCAGAGTTAGGATCACTTCCCTGTCCTGATTTGGTAGGTATTATGGGACTTGCACCAGGACCACTGCATCTCACAAGTAAATAGATGTTGAATAAAGGTCAGGAATAAAATCAGAAAACTATTAGAGAGAACCATTCAGAAAATATTAGAAAAAAGGAGATCTTACATATCCAGTGTTCCACTTTGTAGATCCAGCAAAAAATCTTTTGCAACTTTTCGAGCATTTTCGTTCCTCCTGAAGTTCATATAAGTGAGTGTTGGTAAATGATTGAATCCAAAAAGAGAAGGAAATCACTTCATATATGGAATTTCACATCCATACAGGTATCATAAATACGCTTAAATGGATGAGGCAGTTAACGAGTACGTATTATGTTGGAGAAAATATTCAAATATCATTTCCTGCAGTTACCAAATCCAAATGGTCTTACAACTAAAATTAAACTAATTACCTTTCTATAACCGTTAACAAATTAGTCGGGTGGTACTTGTCTCTCAACCTATAACAGGAAACCAATCAAAGTTAGTATAAGAACACCAAGTTATTGACCTACAAACGGAGAACGAAAATGAGAATAACTACCATTCTTCATCTTTATGTGCATCAAAGAAAGCACGTTTCTGGGTAGAAATGTACTCTGATCTGTATTCCTGATACCTACATAAAAATAAGCAAAATTTTCTCCATCACAAATTTGTAAGGGTGGTGACACTCTGATGTTGATCCAAACTCCAAAGTATCAACCCCTATATCAAATTGGCTATAAGTTCAATATGTACCTCCGCTCAGCTTCAGATGGTAATATGTCATCTTCCAGCTCTTGAATAAATTGCTTATACGACATTAACCCTTCCCTGGAAGAATTTAACAGATTGTATCATTTACAAATCTGGATAACATGAATTTGAGTTACTAATAAAGTAATACTAATTCCAACCACAAAAAAATTGGTCAGCTGACACTCTGGTCTGGCTGAAATAATAACTAGTACATAAATAGAAAATAACATAAATTATATAATAAAACTAAACTAAAAGAACTAATAAACGTTGCGATAACAGTTCATACATCATCTGAAGTTCAAATATTGATTGTTTATAAGAAGATACTTTCTAACCATATGGGAGAAAAACGGTGAAATCCCAAACCTTTGCATGTTCCCAGTGTTTGAGACATCGTTATAGCCTACCCGTCCTGCATCCCAGTCTGCAAAAATATTAAAACACCAGGTTTTAGTTTAAAGCTAAATCATGAAGGCAATGATTAAAGCACCAGGTTTTAGTTTCAAGATAAATAATGGAGACAAGGAAATCTGGCAACAGAAAGACCGAAATTAAAAGAAATACTTTACTACACACAAATGACTACCGAAGACTACTACATCTGAGAAGTTAAGCTAGATTTTCTGCAACAACTACAAATTATGATCTGTTTGTTGAGACAATAGGTATGTCTAAATTTATAGTTGATACAATCTTTTATCATTGGTTGTAACAAATAAATCACCACCAGAGTTGTGTTCTTAAGAAGCATCAAATTCACGTCATCTAATCAACTTCAATTCAATATTGATGACAGATTACCAGAAGGCCCACTGTTAAATCCACCACCTCCGCGATTCATATGGCGACCATAAGGCCTATCATCAGCATACCCAGGTCTACCTCCTAAACCGCGATCATATCCCCCGCCATAATCATAACCAAACCTGCACAAATAACATGTTACAACATTAATAAAGTTAAACAAAATTATACCAGTTAGCATCACACCTCTTCCACACCCATCCAACGCAATTAAAAATATATACATGGATAGACGATAAAGTAAACATAGTTTCTTATTTATTATCAAAATGAACAGTCGACTCATCGTACGATAAAATAACTTGTTACATTAATGTGAACATAACACTGAAACAGCGACCAGTAATATTGTGTAAAAAGTAAGCCTTCTTCTCGTGATGAAGTTACATTTTAACCTTCAAGAGAAGTAGACGATTGAAAACCCAAACATCTGGAAATAATGTTTAACTACCCAAGTCAAACACCTCAAGATCAATAGCTCATGAGAAACAAAAATCCTAAAAACATAACTTAGAATGTTAACAAATTCGCCAAACTTCATTTTGGACAATGAACTAATAATTAACCTCATTTTGGAAGTGGTTAGCAGCACTTATACCAGTATTTAGTGCACTAACCCTATTTCAACACAAATCCCACAACCAATCATATAAATCACCAATTATCCAACTGAGTCTGGAGGATAATTTAACCTAGAAAACTACCCAAGTAATCCGAGACCGAGCAACAAAGAAATCTCAGACAAAAAATGATGATGATTAGTAGAGTAAACATCCTCAAATCATAATAAATCTATGAAGAAACAAGATCACTTGCCTTCTATCACCAGGTCCAAATCTTCCTCCGCCCCTAGGGCTACCTCGCCTACCGTCAAAATCATCCCTGCGAGGACGCTTAAAAGGAGGTGGAGAATGGCGCCGGTCACGGTAGGGAGGAGGACTAGGGCTACTACGTCGTTTGTAATCCCTCACTCTATCTCTATCCCTATTATCCCTTTCTCTAGGAGGAGGAAGAGGCGAACGACTGCGACCATGGTGATGATCTCGATTGCGATTGTTAGGGCGATCCATTTCTCTATCATCTCTTCTCTCTCTTGAATCTCTATCTCTTCTCCTCGGTTGTGGTGGTGGAGGAACTGGAGGTGGAAGAGAAGGAGAAAGAGGTTCTTCCTCTGAGTTTTCTTTCTTCTCTGATTGCCGATCGCGACGGCGATCAAGAGACTCAGCAGGCATATTCATCACCTCCGCCATTGAAGTTCACCAGGTGATCAGAAAGAAAGAAAACTGATTTTCGATTGGGTTTTGAGGGCGGAAGCACTTGTGGAGTTTATGCTTATACGACCAAAAAACCCAAAATGAAAACCCTAGATAAGATATCGTCCCCGTATCCCCTAGATCCTCAAATTCATTAGTAAAAGATAACAACAATAAAAGCTAGTAATAAACAACACACATGCTTTCTTGCCCAATAGTTTGGTATATTAGAGTACTACTACAATGTCTTTAAAAAAAATACTAATAGTATGTCTTCTAGATTTGTCTAGGTTGTCTTTCATAATCTTCTTTTACATTATTTGCTTTGTTCTATCATATTTGAATCTGATTTAGAGACTGAGTATATTTGTAAGCATATGATTAGTATGGATAGTTTACGTTTATTGATTTCTGGTTTAGTATAATCAGATTATTTTGATTCGATGATTCAAGTTTTGACAACCGAAAAAAAAAACACATTTATTTCCACTAGATAGGTAAGTTTTGAAAACAGTCTAGCTTCTATTGTGTCATAACAATTTACTACTTTTGGAATGTGAGTTTATTAACTTATATCCGTAACAGGAACGTAACAAACAATTTCGCGGGATAGACCCATGAAACACATCAATAAAACTTGTAATGGAGTACTTTCCTTTTATATCAAACACAATCTCTTTTTCGTCCAGTGGTAAGATTTATATGGTCTGTACAATCTTTAAAATTTATCTCTCCGCTATTCACCTCTTTAGCTCCACATGGCATACTTCAAATCTAGCTCCAATCCAATATGGTTACTCTGGGTGGAACCTCTTGGTCGAGCGATCATGAGCGACATAGATATAAGGAAAAGATAGGAAGGGAGTTCAAGAAGTGGAGAGAAGATGTACAAATGTAAAGGAGAAATAAAGAGTGAGAAGAGAAGAGAGAAGATTTCCAAAACAGACTCAAATATGCTATAGCCTTACACTATTACCACACTTATAAATACCTAATCCATCATTCATCACCAAGCTATAAGAGATCGAAAGAAATCGACCCCCACACCTAGGGCTGGGAACAGGGGTGGGAATCGGTCCGGGCCGGTCGGTACCGGACTCTAACTTCATCGAACCGGTCGACTCGGGCATAAATTGCTGGTGACCACCTATTTACTCGGACGGTCACTCTCAAGAATTCGTTGTCCATTGATCGTCTAAGACCGTTTATTTTACCGGGCCAGTCGGTCTCGGTCCGAACTTTCCAATAAAATTTACTTAAATTCAGAACTTTATTTTTATTACCACAAACAAAATTACTTACAAATGAAGATGTTTAACCAATAAATCAAAAGTAAATATAAAAAAGAAAAAGACATAATTGATCATCATTTGACAAGATATAATTAAGTCATGTACTAATGTTTGGTCTTCCAGAAGACTATACCCAACGACCATCACATATTCATGTCTATAAAAATTCAACGGTCAATTTCTAAAAATAAGGATAGTTTAGTCGGTCAACCTATTTGGTCATTCGTCCCGGTTGGTTATTTAGACAGTCTATATTGGTCGGTCGGTTAGCGGTCGGTCCTTTGACATAGAATTTTGATCGTGACCGTCCGTCAATTCTTTCGGCCCGGTCGGACACTGACCGCTATGACCATCGGGTGTTCATGGACACTTTTTATCTCGGTCGAACGGGTCGGATAGGAGTCTTCCGGATCTTTTTCCCACCCCTAACTGGGAATTGGCTGGAAATCCGTCGGGCTCGGACGCCTGCGGGCAGTTTTCCTTCGGTCTCGGGCAGATCAGGCTCACATACTTTGAGTCCGCTAAAGATAGGGGTGGCAATTTGGTCCGAACCGGTGGGTTTTTTTCCGAACCCGCCCCTAATGGAACGGGTTTTGCCGCCCCGTTTATTAAATGGGACGGTAATGGTACGAAGATAAAACTATTTACCGGGTTCGGAGCGGGTTTGGGATTAGGTAATAAAACCCGCCCCGCCCGATTAAATATGCTATGTATTATATATACAATAGATTTCTAAAACTTTTTATCTTATATCATCAATTTAACTATTTTATATATTTAACTATTTTATATTTTATATTATGTAATAAGTTGTAGTGTTTATAGTTGATAAAACCAAAATGTTATACAATTTTGTTTATAATATTTATATTATTTTGATTAATCTAACTAATTTGAAATAAAAATATGAAATTTATGTTTAAATCCGACCCGCCCCGCACCGTTTCATGTTAAACGAGGCGGGACGGGTATGGTAATTAAATACCCACCCCGATTAACTATTACCCGTTTACTAACGGGGCGGACTTGGAAAAGAGGTAAACCGTCCCAAACCCGCCCCGTTGACATCCCTAGCTAAAGATCTTCAGGCGGATCGAGCCGGTCATTTTTCACCTTTGAGGTGCGAGCGGCCCGTTAGTACCCGCGAGCCCTATCAGGCTTTGGCGGACGCGGACCGGTCGGGCTCCGGAATTTCTAGGGTTTGAATTTGAGTAAAAAAAAGTGAAAATGGGGTTGTGCAACTAACCGTCCACGGTCCACCAAGATAACTAAAGTTCGCAGCACAACTACTCCACGAACGAGAACTAGTCTGCTTTATCCTTCATAGTAGAGGTATAATTATGTCAAATAAGCTAAGGAGCTGTTATTGTTGGTATATTGCATTGCTCTTGGGAGTCGGGGCATATCAGCTTTGATTACCTTCTTATATTTCAGAATAGGGGTGTCCTAATACAAGGGAAGGGCCAAAGTTCAGCGTGAACTTGCATTAGCAAAACCAGCAGAAGCTACTTGGTTATTGAGCAAACCTAGGCGCTCCTTATCCATACTAGGGCAATCAAGAACCAAACCAGGTTAGCAAAGCTCTCAACAACAAAAACAAGGTTAGCAAATACGACCTTTTGCGTGGTTCCAAAGAACAAATACTTCCTCTAAACATAAAATTCTTGCACAAATCAGAACATGAACAATGTCTAATGTAATATCGAAAAGAACTGAACTACATAACCAACTTGATAACAGAAAATAAACCAAGAACAAAATCAGTGCCCCAAGAACCCAAGACTACATCATCTTCCTCTCTCACTGATCGCCAGGGATGGTCTTAATGATGTCAGAATCACCTATTAGAAACAATCAAAAGAAATAGTGTCAACTTCGAAATAAAGAATTCGCTCACCTACAAGTAAATTAACATCGGAAATCTATATTGAAGAAACCTACCTGGATCGATGATACTGAGGCAGCATACCCTGTAGTATCTACCACAAGCCGTGCCCAAGTCGACGTTGTCTGTGAGATAAGAAACACAAGCAAATGTTAGACAACATACACTGTGGTTTATATAATAAGGTTCACAAAACTTGCTAAATAGATGTAATCGAAAATGTCATATACGGATTAATCATTCAGACTAACTAAAGAGTTATAATCCTTTATCCAAGTATTAATAATACCCAAAATCAGTTTTTGGGATTTCGTTGTAATTAGTTTTGAACTTAAAGGTAATAAACAAAAGTGGTGTTGGTCGTTTTCACATTGTCTAAATCTGACTCATCCGACTCAAATAGACCCCAAATCAGCCCTCGAAGCTCGAACGAGTCTGATAAAACAAACATTCTAAAATCCGACTACTGTTATTTAGACCTTGAGTTCGACTTCATATCAAACTTCAAGAGAAGCCACTACTTAAGACATTTGGTTTGCTTCGAACAGGATTACATCTACTCTCGGTTCACTATGGGTGTTAATTATACAAGCAAAATCATCTACCCAGTCCAACTAACAATTTCAAACAAAATTTAGCACAAACCCACCCTCATTGGGTATCAGTTTCGATATTACATGGTTAGATCAAATAACTTCAAAGAGATGAGAGAGAGAGAGAGACTTACTGCCATTGTAGTGATGAACTCCAACCTTAGCTAACATAGCATAATACTCAATCTCAGACTTTCTAAGAGGAGGGCAGTTATTGGCAATGATAATCAACTTCCCTATATTCATATTTATCATAAACCCATATCACAAATCATTATACTTTTTTTCTATCTGATTAACAAAATCTAAGCTAATGAAGAAGAAAATTGAAAAAAAATGAAATATGAATAAAAACTGTACCTTTAGAGCTCCTTAGAGTTCTGAGAACAGTTTTGTACCCAAGAGTGTACTTGCCACTCTTCATCACGAGAGCTAACCTATTGTTGATGCTCTCATGAGTCTTCTTCTGCAAAAATCAAATAACATAAACCCTAGTCATCAAATTGCTGAGTAAATCATTTTTCGAACCTACATACAGATTTTGTAGGCATTTATGATGAGTTGAGTTAAGAGATCAGACGAAATTCTATGGAGAGGAAGAAAGAGAGAGAGGTCTTACCGTCTTCTTGGCGGCCACCATGGCTGTTTAGATTACAAACTTCAGAAACCCTAATATTTTTTTGGTCATAAAAAAGCCCTTGCTGCGTCTATTTATAATAAGCTGCTTCATTGGCTCCAAAAGCAGCCTATGACTATGAGTCATGGGCCAATGTGCTCACATGGAGTCTTTTCTTAATTGTTCTTACACCGTGCAAACACTTCCATTTTGAATAGTGTTGGATATTTTTTTTGTTGAAGAATAGTGTTGGAAGTTCAACAAAAAAAAAAAAAAAAAAAAGTGTTGGATATATATATTTCATGTTTGGTACGCGGAGATACAACTTTTTTTTTGTTGAAACCCGGATATACAACTTTTTTTTTTTTGTTGTTGAATAGACCAACCCACAAGAAAGAGCTAATAGGCCAATTCGAGCTTCAGAGAGGTAATCGAGTGCCAGGAGCGCCTTATGCCATGATTCTTCCCCCATTTCGCTAATTTGTCTGCCAGTTCATTAAGAGATCTAGGAGCGTGGGAGAATCTGATTTCCTCGAAGCTTGGTTTGTATGATTCGATGAGTTTCATATGCTTTTCCGATTGCCAGTCGATCGCCTGTCTCTGGTCACTGAGAAAGTTTATTAAGTTGAGTCTGTCGCTTTCAATACGTAGGTGGGAGATGTTGAGGTTAATGGCCCATTGTATGGCATGTAGGATTGCCAAGCATTCACACTCTTATGCCGTTTGTCCCTTGATGTTGTCGGCCAAAGCTGTTATAAATTTCGCGTTCTCGTCATGAATGATGCAGCCAATACCTGCAGGCGCAGTACACATCGTGAAAGAAGCGTCTACATTGATCTTGAGGAATTGCGCTTCTGGAGGGTGCCATTTAGCTGGGAGCTTCATATCTTTGTTTCGTTGTTCCACCATGGTGTTGGTTGTCGTTCCCTGAATCAACTTGATAACCTGCATGGAGGATTGTTCTTTCGAAGAGAAACATTTTTCGCATCTCACTTTCCAAATAAACCGCATGATTTTAGCAAACATAGTCATCTTGTCCGCATCCAGGTTTTTTTAGAAAATGATCCAATCATGGATGTTAATAAAGTTATCTGTAATGATATTGAAGTACAGTCAAATAGTGCGAGAAAAGTGGCAGTGAAGAAGAATATGCGTAATCGTTTCATTGCTAGCACAGAGGAGACACTTATAGGAGTGACCTATAAATTTACCAAATTTATCCCTTACCGGGAGACTGTTAGTACAACACTTCCAGAGGAATAGTTTTATTCTCAGGATAGTTGGTATCGACCATATAAAATTCCAATCCTAGTCAAAGGAACTAGTTCTCAAATGATAGTACATGGATTTGATGGTTAAGTTACCTAATTTGGTTAGAGTCCATTTCATCGAGTCTTCTGCATTGGGTTGAATGTCGATAATGAGAATAGACCTGCTTATGTCGCTATCAAAGTAGAGATTTAACATGTTTATGTTCCATTTGTTATCAGTCATAAGCTGTGCCACCTTATTGTAGGGCAGTTGTAGTGGTTATGTAAAGGGGGTTCATGATTGGGGATCCAATAATCTTCCCAAATATTAATATTGGTGCTTTTGTTAACATCCCAGAAAATTAATTTGTTAACCGTGTCAAATTTCGTGGCTATCGATTTCCAAAACCAGGAATGTGTAGGTTTGGCCGAGTAGGATTTGGACTCTTCAGAAAATATTTGGCTTTGAGAAGTTGCGCCCAGGGAGCATCTGGGTACTTGAGAAGACGCCAAGTCAGTTTGCTGAGGAAAGCTTCGTTGTCAATGAGTGGGTTTCTGAAACCCAGACCTCCGAATTTACGAGGTTGACAAATTACCGTCCAGTTGATGGTGTGGATGGTTTTGGATTTTTCCCACCAAAAAGACCTTTGGATAGTCTCCACCGAATATACGAGGCCGGAGATACAACTTGATTACCAAAAATTATATTCCAAATTCTTTTTGAATGCAGAGAAACACAGGAAGAATTGGGTTTTTAGCACAATAAGATTTCCATGAAGAGAAAAATCTAAAACCTAAAGAAAGAGTAGGTTTACTATCTCGTTAGCATTATACCCGAAGATGACCCTAGGGTTTGATACATTGACCCATCAAACTAATCACCAGTGGGTTTAACCTAAAAAACAAGTTACAAAATCCACCTACTAAAGCATTAGACCGGTTGTCCACTAGATTTAAAATTTTCGACCGATTTAAAATAAAGAAGAACTACATGCACAAACGTACAGATTCAAGCGAGAGAAGATTCATACGTTTTTCAAAGTAAACAGTATCAAACCATTCTACATAATTTAGAAGTACAGATAGACTTTCTTAATAGAATCTTGAAAAGGTTTAGCCCCTAAACACCCCAGGGTGCCACAGAGAATAGTATTCCAAGTAGAAGGGTTGGGGTAGTGGAAAAAATACAGAAATTCTTGGAGAATGTATTACTAAGTACGCAAAAAACAACTACTTGTTCGCCCGTTTATGTGATTTATGAACCTTTTTTTTTTCCAGTGACGCACAATAACGATCTACGCAAAACAGTGAAACAAGCTAGAGTTGTCGATGAAAATTACAGAATTAACTACATCAAAAACAACAATAGAAACAACACGAGGATATCATCACCATCTGCGGAGGGATTTGGTATAGAGTAAAATTGAAAAAGAAACTATCACAGACCAATGAGCTTTCTATGCAAGTGCTCCCCAATTGAAATCTCATCATGATCATGATCGTGAAAAATAAGTGTTAAGATTCCAACCAAACACAGCACTGATCCGACTAGAAGCTTGTCGTTTCGCTCAACCCAATGAAACTTCAGTTGACTGGCACCATAGAAAGATAGAGCAACAAGTGAAGTCATCACAGTTATAGTGCTGCAGATCACAAACAAAGAACAAGGAAGAGTATGATCACCAAGTCAAGTATATATATTAGACACATCATACATTTAAGAGGTAACAAAAGGAATTGAACAAACAATTTTGCTTCGTTTATGAACGATATCATAACTTTCGTTATCTGGATCTAAACTACTAAAGCAAAATTCTGGCATTATTTCATAAACCATATTCATCAGATCGGACACAATGATACCCACAAAGTTCTTAAAAGTCCTCAATCAATTCAAAGGATACAATCAGCTAATTGCGACTCTTAGAATCTAGAAAACAACCACACGTTGGAGTTGGGGCTCAGAATACTCGTAGAGTAATAAGTAGTTTTATCAGAAATTCAGAATAAGTTTATGTCAAAGAAATAACTTTCTACGACGAAAAATTCTTCATATACTGAAGATTAATATGCTATTTACAAATTTCCGTTAAAAGAAACAGGAAGTGCAGCAAATGAGTAATAAATTACCTCAGCAAAAGCACTATAATTGCAAGCACCATCATGGAGGAAGAGTTCCCAACAGCGAGAAATACTGGAAGTGTGGTTGCACATGGAGATAATGCAGGGACGAGAACAAGACCAGCAACCGCCATTTTCTCCATGGGAGGATTGTGTGAGTGACAGTGACCTCCCTTTCCACGTAGATACAACACAATATAACTACCACCCAGAATTACCAGTAGCAGAGAAGCAAGTTTGTGGACAGTTTCTTCACTTGCAATGGTGTTTGAAATGGTGATAGCAGTTATACCAAGAAGTGAAGTCGACAATACATGCAAAACTGCTCCAAAAGCAGCTGCGTAAAAGAAAGATACAAGGACAAATCAGTATAAATAAAATACAAAGATATTAATTCCATGGTTTTCCTTAGTTTGCAATCTGCAGATTCTGAATGTAAAATTTAAAGGGTACAGAACTGGATGTCAATGCAGAAATTCCAGTAAGATTAATATAACTTGACCAGTATTCAAGTTCTGATGCCAGAACAGTGTTTTCTTTTCAAAAATCTATTTGACAACCTTATTCTAAAAGCAGAAAAGGAAATCAAGTTTGGGCTTGGAGTTTGTCTCTGGACTTCTATCTTTTGGTTTGAGATGGTATCGACTACAAATTGTAACACAACGAATTACTGAGCAACTTCTTAATGATTCTACAGACAAAACATAATATGACTCGCAAGATTTATGAACTTCGGTTTTGAGCATTTTTCCAATCACGATTCACGAACATAATGAGCAACATCTTAAAGGAAAAAAAGGAGTAAACTCTTCATGAGAAAGATGCTTCATTTAATTGCCTCGCTTGCCCATATACTTTACGATGTACATCAGTCTTGTCTAACTTAATATGTAAACGGCAGAATTACATAGCCGGTCATATTTCAGTACTATAAAACAAGATGAATTGAATCATGAGTTTCCTAGAGAAAGGTATCTATACTAGCGTACAAGGAGTTGATATAATTGTATTAAATGCAAGCTAAAGGAAGTAGTGTGTCACAGTCACAAAATGTCTATAAATACGGAAAAGCTGTCTCCAAGAAAGGACTTTACAGTATACGCTTCACTTCCAAGTCTGATTAGTGTTTCTTGTACTTGCAATATTTGTGGTACTTGATTAAGAGAAACTGAAAGTAAAACAGGACGGCATCACTAAGAGAGCGTGAAAACAAGAGGTGTTAAAGTGGTGTTGTGCTAGACCTAAGCCTATGTGAATTACTTCAGACAGAAAATGTCAATGTCTAGTGATGCCTAAAAGGAAAACGAAAGGGAAAATTGCCTAAATCGGTATGGGGTTTGATTAAATTTCGTATGACACATCCAAATATTTGAGGAGACATGTATTAATCATTTACTAGAACTTTTGCCCAATACCTGAGAGTCCGAGACCCATAAGTATAACAAGTTAACAATATTGAGTAACCACCTTGACCACACAAGTTATGAGTAGAACCGAATGAATTAAGCATTTGATGGATCGAATAACAAATCCTGGAGCAATCAACACTCCATAGTATGCAAATCTTACCATTTTCTTCTAATGTTCAACGAACTATATTCTAATGTATATGGACTAATACCCTAAACCTCGTTACATCTAAAGTTCGTGGGTATACACACATGACAGTAAGAAAAGATGATTTATTCCAAAAGAGTATACTAAGAGCAAGTCCAATCCCAGCCTGTCTTAGGCCGAAAAAACCACTTTTTCACCTAAAATTATTGGCCTCAGCTCAGCCTCTAAAATTCAGCTCCAGCCCCAGCCTCTTTTGAGGCCGAAAATTTGTTCATGTGGGAGACGCGTGTGTGGACTTTTAGTCGGTGTGCGAAAAACGTGTGTGATTTTATGCATATATAAAACACGTGTTTGAACTATTTTCGAAATAATATTTTTTTTTTCAAAGTTGAAAAAATATTCGGGGACCGACATTTGGTGGGATGTATTTTAATTATTAATATTTAAGTTTTTCTAAAATTTTAAAAAGAATTAAAACTAATTAAAATTACAAATTTATTATTTACATTAAAAAAAGATAAAAAAAAAAAAGTAGATCCTAGCCGTTGGATTTTATCCAACGGCTAGGGGGGCATCCCCAAGTGACCGTTGGGGCCCCAACGGTCACTTGGGGCCTCCATTCAGTCGCCCCTAATGTTAGGGGCGACTGAATGGCCGACCCCAGCCTCCGCTCCAAGCGGCTGGGCTTGGAGCGGGGGGCTGAGGCCATAAATTCCCCCAGCCTCCGCTCCAAGCGGCTGGGCTTGGAGCGGGGGGCTGAGGCCATAAATTTGAATTTATGGCCTCAGCCCGGCTGGGGTTGGACATGCTCTAAACATGGGGTGTTTCAAGTTCATAAACTGAAGTAATATAAGTGGGGTTTTGGGCAACATTCAATATTCAGCTCCTCCTTTACCCTCCAATAATTCTCCCTAATTTTAATATTTTATACGCATATAGCATTCTAATGAACGAAATTCGACAATCTTGCAGCTAAAAATAGGTTAGATCTCCCCATCAAGGAGCAGTTTAATAGAGTCAAGGTTCTTAATTGGGTTTTACAACTTGATAGATCAAATCAAACAAAATACACATTTCATATAGAGAGAGAGAGAGAGATGCTTACTAACGAGTAGAGTGCGGGAAAGGGTCCATTTCTGAGCGCGGCCAACAATGGAGAAAGGAAGCCAATGCGTGGGGATGAAAGAATGTAGCAGAGAAACCGTAGCAATTCCTCCGATAGTCGATACATCTTTCGCTGTAAAACTCTCCATTTCTTCAACAACTTCACCACCCAAACCCCAACAAACAGAACAAGATGGCTTCCGCAAAGGAGGAGGCTTTGATGAATTTTAATTGGGCAAATTACGACTTCTTTCGCAAGATCTGGACCCTAGTATGAGATCCGAGCTTCCGATTGGTCAGAGTGGGAAATTTCTAGGGTTCCGGGAGCTTGTGTGTTGGGAAATTAGCGCGGGAGACAAGAAAGAAAGAAAAGTTGCCAACGGCCGTCGGACGCTACCAGACGAGGAGAGAGAGATAGAAACCAGGTGCAATTGCTAACTACGCAACGCAATTACGGCAACCTATAAGAAATCTGTATGATACGCGCATTTGAACCCGTAGGCAACCCGCTTATGGATATAGTCATGTCATGAGACAAAATTGTATTTACTTGAAGCCTTTGTATGATTTTCTTAATCCAAGATGTCTTTGAGAATGACAGTTATAAGACTTACTCAATTTATGATGTATCTTGCAAATTGTTTGTTCAGTTGGTTTTGCTTGTACTTTGAAATTCTAGAAATAACTGATTTTGTGTATCAGTGGAAATTGAAATCTATCATTTATTAATTTGAGTTATTAAGTGTCGACAAAGTAAAACAAAAGAAAATGAACTTTGTGTGTTATAAAGTTTGTCCTTAAACGACCTTAAGGATCTTTATATAGCTTGTAGGAGCCAAGATGTCTTTAATGATGGTGTTTATACAATTCGTGTATATAAACGCAGTACTCCACATTAGATACATCAGTTCATCTCACTTACCTTAAAATCACAAGAAGAAGGAAACCTCAAGAAGCCAAAACTCCTAAATGCTAGTAATGTTTTTGGGATAACTATCTTACATCTATATGGGAGTCTTTCCACAATCACCGAGTACAGCTTATTAGACACCCTTTTCAGATGCCTTTTAAGACAATGGTAGTGTTAGTAAAGTATATGATAGAAGATTTTGTTCATAGAAATAGATCATTTTTTTTGGAAGTAGATCATTTTCAAATGTCTTTAAGACAATGGTTGTGTACCACAACTTCGGACTAATTTCATTTTCATTCAATCATGATGGGTTTGAGAAAGGATTTGAGTGTTAGACACTCAATGCAACTAAAATCGAATTGACAATAACACAAAGATAAATAATTTGTAGATAGATTTTACTTGTAATATATGAATTATAACTTCTTCTCTCCAAATAAGAAGAGCACAACTATCGTCTACGTCTTGTTTATACTAGGAGAAGTACTATGAAGTCTTAGAAGAGAATACAAGTACGTAGAAAAACACCTCATAAAGCAATAGTATGATCAGCAAAGTGAGATGTCTCACTCACCGTGGGTTCCATATTGTTGACACCTCATATGGATTATTGACAGCAAAGTGTGATATAGCCACCTCAAGCTTCAAACAAAATGAATTTACATTCCTAACAATAAGATGCCTGAACACAAGGGCGAATTTCTGCCTAAATCTTGTTATTCTCTGGTTATTAATCGATAAGTCGATTTCTCTCTGTCTTGGCTTAATTTAGACAGAGTTTCCTTTCTCTAACTTATAGAGAGATAAATTAATAAGAAATAATGATTAATTAATATTCCTTCTTTCGGACTAACCGAGATAGGTGTTAATGTAGTCGAGGCAAGAATAAATTCTCTTTCCTTAAGACATTTTACACCCCCGTAACAGTACCAAACGTTAGGGTGAATGCCTTCGGGATACAACGACTAACCTTTCAGAAGTCTAAGATGGTACTTCTATATTCTGAAAGCGGACGAACCTTTGTCAGTATTATGAGCTCTTGGACTAATGCGGATGATCTTCTAGATGCTTCTGAAATTCAAATTTCACTCGAGACTTCTTTCTTCCTTTTCCAGATATTCTAGTCTAACCAGAACCTCTAGAAAATACTTCTTTAATTAGATATTCTAGGCTAACCAGAACCTCTAATTGTTAGAAGGGAAGAGAAGAAGAGAATGAATTGAATTGATGAAAAATGAAGTGGGTTTGATGGGTTTATATAGGAATTGAATAGGTGTATAGTGTCTTTTGGGTTAAAGAGCACAACTGTTCGGAACCAGGGACTATAACTGAATATTAGGGGCGGTTTGATCTTGGGACGTTGGATCTGATTCAATCCCGCGGAATTAATGCCCACCGTCCAGATCTGAGCGCGTCCTCTTCGCGCAAGTGCCCCCTAACTTGACTTGTCCTCTTTGACAATTTAGTACCTATTTCAACCGATTTTTCGTTCAAACTTTAACCTTGAATTTCTCATTCATCCGGAATCGGATTTGAGTGATTCTTGGCTCTAAATTGTAGAGCTCGACGAGACGAACGCAATGGCGCGTTCCGTTTCTGAGTTTGACGAGTCGGCTCGAGCCAAAATAGGCTCCGATTCCAACAATCCCCCACATGAATGAAAATTTGAGGTTTTATGCTATGATATATGCAGACATACTATACTGACAGACTGACACTGACAGAGCTCATAAGCGGAACTTCGCTGCATCGGAAGAAGGTAGTCTTTCGACTTTGAACCTTTCCTAGTGAATAACTACAAGGTCTACAAGGACGGCAGTGAACTTTACGTCTTGAACTGAGTCCTGGGAATTGTAATCCAAAATAGCTATCACACAGCTAATCCCTTACTTACTTAGGTTCTCGGTTGTGTTCATTTCGGTCCTGAACATTCCCGATTTCGTGTGTGCTTTAGAGAAGTCGGCCCAGACGACCTTCCCATAGAACCGACATCAATTCACACACATATAGGTTATCCGTAATAAGGTATCCTGCTATACCTCACGTTAGAATCAAGTTCTAAGTTTTCGGATTCATGAAAAGCTTAATGCTTAACCTCTCAATGCAGGTAACACTGTTGTCATCCTAGGAATGGGTAAGAGATAAAGATCTCTTACAGTGTTACTGTCGAGTCAGGATATAGCTTCAGTTGCCCTTTGAACCTAGATCGTGGGATCTCCAGTCATCTAGGTAGGGTTTCACCATGCCTTTACTCATTTACTTTAGGCGTTAGCCCCATTCCCCTTGATGATGCAACTACTAACTCTCTAGATAACCCTTTTGTAAATGGATCCGCTAGGTTATCTTTGGATCTTATATAATTTATAGTTATGATCCCTTCAGAGAGAAGTTGCTTAACGGTATTATGTCTCCGACGAATGTGTCGAGACTTACCGTTGTACATCTTGCTTTGTGCCAGTGCAATCGCTGCTTGGTTATCGCAGTGTATGTTGATTGCAGGCACCGGCTTTGGCCATATTGGAATATCTTCAAGGAATTGTCGCAGCCATTCTGCTTCTTCCCCTGCTTTATCTAGAGCAATGAATTCTGAATCCATTGTTGATCGAGCAATGCACGTTTGCTTCGAAGATTTCCAAGATATGGCAGCCCCTCCCAGTGTAAACACATATCCACTGGTTGACTTAGTGTCGTCGGTATCTGATATCCAATTTGCATCTGCATATCCCTCTAAGACTGCGGGATATGTGGTATAATGGAGTCCGTACTCCTTCGTCTTTCTTAGATACCGTAACACTCTCGTTATGGCGTTCCAATGTGTGTTATTCGGGTTACTCGTAAATCTACTTAGCTTACTGACTGAGTAGGCTATGTCGGGTCGAGTACAGTTCATTAGGTACATCAGACTTCCAATAATCCGAGAGTACTCTAATTGTCTTACTGCGTTCCCTGTATTCTTCATTAAGTGAATACTTGGATCTATCGGAGTATTCGCCACTTTTAGGTCATCTTTGCTGAATTTTTCTAAGATTTTCTCAACGTAATGCGTTTGAGATAAACTTATCCCTTCAGTCGTCTTGGAAACCTTAATTCCAAGAATGACCTCCGCTTTCCCTAAATCTTTCATGTCGAAAGTTTTCGAAAGCATCTTTTTAGTTGTATTGATGACGTCTAAATTATTTCCCATAATTAGCATGTCATCTACATACAAAATAGAATAACACATCCTTTCGCAGTGATCTTTGTATAGACACATTTATCACATTTGTTGATCTTGAATCCGTTTGATAATAAAGTGTCATCAAACTTTAAGTGCCACTGCTTTGGAGCTTGCTTTAGCCCATATAGTGATTTCACTAACCTACACACTTTCTTTTCTTGACCCGGAGCTATGAACCCTTCTGGTTGGTTCATATATATCTCTTCTTCGAGTTGTCCGTTCAAGAAAGCGGTTTTCACATCCATCTGATGAATTTCTAGATTATATAAGGATGCTATAGCTACTAACACTCTTATTGAGGTGATTCGACTAACTGGAGAATAGGTGTCGAAGTAATCTAACCCTTCTTTTTGTCGGAATCCCTTTGCGACAAGTCTTGCTTTGTACTTGTCTATAGATCCATCGGGTTTCAATTTTCTTTTGAAAATCCATTTGCAGCCTAGAGGCTTGCAACCTGGTGGGAGGTCTACTAGCTCCCATGTATGATTTTGCATGATGGATTCTATTTCACTATTAACAGCCTCTTTCCAGAATGGAGCTTCTGGAGTAGTCATTGCTTCTGTGAAAGTTTGAGGTTCATTTTCTACCATATAGGTTAGAAAATCAGGACCAAATGTCTTAGCTTTCTTTGTTCTTTTGCCTCTTCGAGGTTCGAGTGTTGTTTCCTCGATTTCCATATCATCTTCTTTAGATGTTTCTAGATTTTCCTCTTCCTCATCTCTTACACGTTTTCTACTTTCAGATGAGACTACTGAATTCTGTTTGAAAGGAAAGATGTGTTCAAAGAACTTAGCATCTCTCGATTCCAGAATGGTGTTTACGTGGATATCTTCTATTTCAGACTTCTGTACTAGAAATCTATAGGCGCCACTATTTATTGCGGGCCCTATGTATACACAGTCCACAGTTTTAGGTCCTATCTTGACCCGTTTAGGAGGAGGAACTAATACCTTTGCCAGACACCCCCACACTTTCGTGTACTTAAAGGATGGCATCCTTCCTTTCCATAATTCATATGGAATTTTACCGGTTTTTCTATGGGGTAACTTATTTAATAAGTGATTCGCCGATAATATCGCCTCCCCCCACAAGTTCTGAGGTAAACCAGAACTTATCAAGAACGCGTTCATCATTTCCTTTAATGTTCTGTTTTTCCGCGCTGCTACACCATTTTGTTGAGGTGTATAAGGAGCCGTTGTTTGATGAACTATGCCATTCTTCGCACATATTTCGGCGAAAGGAGATTCATATTCTCCACCTCGATCGCTTCTCAAAGTCTTAATCTTTTTATTAAGTTGAGTTTCCACTTCGGTTTTATAAAGCTCGAACTTATCGATTGCTTCATCCTTACTTCTTAGTAAGTAAACATAACAAAACCGAGTGGAGTCATCGATAAAGGTGATGAAGTACTTTTTACCACCTCTGGTTTGAACCATCTTTAAGTCACAAATATCACTGTGAATTAAGTCTAGAGGTTCTGTGTCTCGTTCTATTGATTTGAACGATGTCTTAGTCATCTTTGATTCTACACATGTTTGACATGTTCGTTTTGAATCAATTTCGACTTTCGGAATTAACTCTAAGTTCATTAATTTCTTTAATGACTTGTTATTCACATGTCCTAGTCTTTCATGCCAAATATTAAAAGACTCAGCGATATAAACGAAATTATTAATTTTATTAATAATAGACGCCTTTGGCGTTACAGAGGTTACATTTAGTTTAAATAACCCCCCACATAAGTAGCCCTTCCCAACATACATCCCATTCTTAGACAAGACGAAGTTGTTTGACTCAAAGACTAGTTTGAACCCATTCTTACTTAGAAGAGAACCAGAAACCAGATTCTTTCGGATATCTGGAGCATGAAGTACATCGTTCAAAGTTACTTCCTTTCCTGAAGTGAACTTTAGTATGATCTTCCCTTTTCCTCTGACCTGGGTGGTTGAGTCGTTTCCCATGAACAGGGTTTCTCCTTCACTTATTTCGTTATAAGAAGAGAAGAGGCCTTTGTCACCACAAATGTGACGAGTTGCTCCGGTGTCGACCCACCATTCTCTCTGGTTGTTAACCAGGTTGACTTCAGATACCACTGCACAGAGGTTCAAGTTCTGAAGTTTCTCAGTTACTTCTTCGGCTTCAGTAACCATAGCACATAGATTCTGAGTTTCGGTATCTTCTATCAGCGAGGCTTGGTCATTCGGCTTCTTATGTCTTTTGCCGGTTTTGGAACGACAATCCTTTGCCATATGGCCTCGTTTGCCACAGTTGTAGCATTGGCCGAACCTCGTCTTTTTCTTCGGCTTTCCTCCGTCTTTAGACAGATGCTTATGCTTCTTACTTGGACTAGTCTCTACGACGTTCACATTCGAGAGTCTTTCAGAGTTCTTCTCGGCAGTGCGACTGTCCTCTTCGATTCGAAGCTTTAGGATGAGTTCTTCAAGGCTCATATCCTTATTCTTGTGGCGGAGATAATTTTTGAAGTCTTTCCACCCCGTGGGTAATTTTTCAATCAGAGCTCGGACTTGGAAAGGTTCATTCGTTATCATGTTCTCTGCCTGTAGTTCCTGTAGGAGACTCTGCAGTTCCTGGACTTGGGTCATAACTGGTTTTGAATCAGTCATCTTGTAGTCCAAGAATCGTCCTACGATGAACTTTTTGACACCCGCCTTTTCAGTCTTATACTTATTAATAAGGGTGTCCCACAGTTGTTTAGACGTTTCTATAACCGAATATAGATTATAGAGTCCGTCATCTAAACTGTTCAGGATATAGTTCTTGCACAAGAAGTCTTCTTGTTTCCATGCATCTATTTCAGCAGTACGTTGTGCCTCATCCTCTATTTCTGCATGGGTGGGTCTCTCTTCGGTTAAGTATTTAACCAGACCTAATGTCGTTAGGTAGAACATCATCTTCAACTTCCATCGGTTGAAGTCAGTTCCCTTGAACTTCTCTGGTTTTTCCCCATTGTTTGTGTTAGGCGGAATAACTCGTAGAGTGGTTCTTGTTCGTGCCATTTCCTTTTCTGAAACACACAGAAAGTATACCAAATTAATATCTTATAACCAGAGAAATAATCGCTATAAAATGTCTTAAGATTGTTATTCTCTGGTTATTAATCGATAAGTCGATTTCTCTCTGTCTTGGCTTAATTTAGACAGAGTTTCCTTTCTCTAACTTATAGAGAGATAAATTAATAAGAAATAATGATTAATTAATATTCCTTCTTTCGGACTAACCGAGATAGGTGTTAATGTAGTCGAGGCAAGAATAAATTCTCTTTCCTTAAGACATTTTACACCCCCGTAACAGTACCAAACGTTAGGGTGAATGCCTTCGGGATACAACGACTAACCTTTCAGAAGTCTAAGATGGTACTTCTATATTCTGAAAGCGGACGAACCTTTGTCAGTATTATGAGCTCTTGGACTAATGCGGATGATCTTCTAGATGCTTCTGAAATTCAAATTTCACTCGAGACTTCTTTCTTCCTTTTCCAGATATTCTAGTCTAACCAGAACCTCTAGAAAATACTTCTTTAATTAGATATTCTAGGCTAACCAGAACCTCTAATTGTTAGAAGGGAAGAGAAGAAGAGAATGAATTGAATTGATGAAAAATGAAGTGGGTTTGATGGGTTTATATAGGAATTGAATAGGTGTATAGTGTCTTTTGGGTTAAAGAGCACAACTGTTCGGAACCAGGGACTATAACTGAATATTAGGGGCGGTTTGATCTTGGGACGTTGGATCTGATTCAATCCCGCGGAATTAATGCCCACCGTCCAGATCTGAGCGCGTCCTCTTCGCGCAAGTGCCCCCTAACTTGACTTGTCCTCTTTGACAATTTAGTACCTATTTCAACCGATTTTTCGTTCAAACTTTAACCTTGAATTTCTCATTCATCCGGAATCGGATTTGAGTGATTCTTGGCTCTAAATTGTAGAGCTCGACGAGACGAACGCAATGGCGCGTTCCGTTTCTGAGTTTGACGAGTCGGCTCGAGCCAAAATAGGCTCCGATTCCAACAATCCCCCACATGAATGAAAATTTGAGGTTTTATGCTATGATATATGCAGACATACTATACTGACAGACTGACACTGACAGAGCTCATAAGCGGAACTTCGCTGCATCGGAAGAAGGTAGTCTTTCGACTTTGAACCTTTCCTAGTGAATAACTACAAGGTCTACAAGGACGGCAGTGAACTTTACGTCTTGAACTGAGTCCTGGGAATTGTAATCCAAAATAGCTATCACACAGCTAATCCCTTACTTACTTAGGTTCTCGGTTGTGTTCATTTCGGTCCTGAACATTCCCGATTTCGTGTGTGCTTTAGAGAAGTCGGCCCAGACGACCTTCCCATAGAACCGACATCAATTCACACACATATAGGTTATCCGTAATAAGGTATCCTGCTATACCTCACGTTAGAATCAAGTTCTATGTTTTCGGATTCATGAAAAGCTTAATGCTTAACCTCTCAATGCAGGTAACACTGTTGTCATCCTAGGAATGGGTAAGAGATAAAGATCTCTTACAGTGTTACTGTCGAGTCAGGATATAGCTTCAGTTGCCCTTTGAACCTAGATCGTGGGATCTCCAGTCATCTAGGTAGGGTTTCACCATGCCTTTACTCATTTACTTTAGGCGTTAGCCCCATTCCCCTTGATGATGCAACTACTAACTCTCTAGATAACCCTTTTGTAAATGGATCCGCTAGGTTATCTTTGGATCTTATATAATTTATAGTTATGATCCCTTCAGAGAGAAGTTGCTTAACGGTATTATGTCTCCGACGAATGTGTCGAGACTTACCGTTGTACATCTTGCTTTGTGCCAGTGCAATCGCTGCTTGGTTATCGCAGTGTATGTTGATTGCAGGCACCGGCTTTGGCCATATTGGAATATCTTCAAGGAATTGTCGCAGCCATTCTGCTTCTTCCCCTGCTTTATCTAGAGCAATGAATTCTGAATCCATTGTTGATCGAGCAATGCACGTTTGCTTCGAAGATTTCCAAGATATGGCAGCCCCTCCCAGTGTAAACACATATCCACTGGTTGACTTAGTGTCGTCGGTATCTGATATCCAATTTGCATCTGCATATCCCTCTAAGACTGCGGGATATGTGGTATAATGGAGTCCGTACTCCTTCGTCTTTCTTAGATACCGTAACACTCTCGTTATGGCGTTCCAATGTGTGTTATTCGGGTTACTCGTAAATCTACTTAGCTTACTGACTGAGTAGGCTATGTCGGGTCGAGTACAGTTCATTAGGTACATCAGACTTCCAATAATCCGAGAGTACTCTAATTGTCTTACTGCGTTCCCTGTATTCTTCATTAAGTGAATACTTGGATCTATCGGAGTATTCGCCACTTTTAGGTCATCTTTGCTGAATTTTTCTAAGATTTTCTCAACGTAATGCGTTTGAGATAAACTTATCCCTTCAGTCGTCTTGGAAACCTTAATTCCAAGAATGACCTCCGCTTTCCCTAAATCTTTCATGTCGAAAGTTTTCGAAAGCATCTTTTTAGTTGTATTGATGACGTCTAAATTATTTCCCATAATTAGCATGTCATCTACATACAAACATAGAATAACACATCCTTTCGCAGTGATCTTTGTATAGACACATTTATCACATTTGTTGATCTTGAATCCGTTTGATAATAAAGTGTCATCAAACTTTAAGTGCCACTGCTTTGGAGCTTGCTTTAGCCCATATAGTGATTTCACTAACCTACACACTTTCTTTTCTTGACCCGGAGCTATGAACCCTTCTGGTTGGTTCATATATATCTCTTCTTCGAGTTGTCCGTTCAAGAAAGCGGTTTTCACATCCATCTGATGAATTTCTAGATTATATAAGGATGCTATAGCTACTAACACTCTTATTGAGGTGATTCGACTAACTGGAGAATAGGTGTCGAAGTAATCTAACCCTTCTTTTTGTCGGAATCCCTTTGCGACAAGTCTTGCTTTGTACTTGTCTATAGATCCATCGGGTTTCAATTTTCTTTTGAAAATCCATTTGCAGCCTAGAGGCTTGCAACCTGGTGGGAGGTCTACTAGCTCCCATGTATGATTTTGCATGATGGATTCTATTTCACTATTAACAGCCTCTTTCCAGAATGGAGCTTCTGGAGTAGTCATTGCTTCTGTGAAAGTTTGAGGTTCATTTTCTACCATATAGGTTAGAAAATCAGGACCAAATGTCTTAGCTTTCTTTGTTCTTTTGCCTCTTCGAGGTTCGAGTGTTGTTTCCTCGATTTCCATATCATCTTCTTTAGATGTTTCTAGATTTTCCTCTTCCTCATCTCTTACACGTTTTCTACTTTCAGATGAGACTACTGAATTCTGTTTGAAAGGAAAGATGTGTTCAAAGAACTTAGCATCTCTCGATTCCAGAATGGTGTTTACGTGGATATCTTCTATTTCAGACTTCTGTACTAGAAATCTATAGGCGCCACTATTTATTGCGGGCCCTATGTATACACAGTCCACAGTTTTAGGTCCTATCTTGACCCGTTTAGGAGGAGGAACTAATACCTTTGCCAGACACCCCCACACTTTCGTGTACTTAAAGGATGGCATCCTTCCTTTCCATAATTCATATGGAATTTTACCGGTTTTTCTATGGGGTAACTTATTTAATAAGTGATTCGCCGATAATATCGCCTCCCCCCACAAGTTCTGAGGTAAACCAGAACTTATCAAGAACGCGTTCATCATTTCCTTTAATGTTCTGTTTTTCCGCTCTGCTACACCATTTTGTTGAGGTGTATAAGGAGCCGTTGTTTGATGAACTATGCCATTCTTCGCACATATTTCGGCGAAAGGAGATTCATATTCTCCACCTCGATCGCTTCTCAAAGTCTTAATCTTTTTATTAAGTTGAGTTTCCACTTCGGTTTTATAAAGCTCGAACTTATCGATTGCTTCATCCTTACTTCTTAGTAAGTAAACATAACAAAACCGAGTGGAGTCATCGATAAAGGTGATGAAGTACTTTTTACCACCTCTGGTTTGAACCATCTTTAAGTCACAAATATCACTGTGAATTAAGTCTAGAGGTTCTGTGTCTCGTTCTATTGATTTGAACGATGTCTTAGTCATCTTTGATTCTACACATGTTTGACATGTTCGTTTTGAATCAATTTCGACTTTCGGAATTAACTCTAAGTTCATTAATTTCTTTAATGACTTGTTATTCACATGTCCTAGTCTTTCATGCCAAATATTAAAAGACTCAGCGATATAAACGAAATTATTAATTTTATTAATAATAGACGCCTTTGGCGTTACAGAGGTTACATTTAGTTTAAATAACCCCCCACATAAGTAGCCCTTCCCAACATACATCCCATTCTTAGACAAGACGAAGTTGTTTGACTCAAAGACTAGTTTGAACCCATTCTTACTTAGAAGAGAACCAGAAACCAGATTCTTTCGGATATCTGGAGCATGAAGTACATCGTTCAAAGTTACTTCCTTTCCTGAAGTGAACTTTAGTATGATCTTCCCTTTTCCTCTGACCTGGGTGGTTGAGTCGTTTCCCATGAACAGGGTTTCTCCTTCACTTATTTCGTTATAAGAAGAGAAGAGGCCTTTGTCACCACAAATGTGACGAGTTGCTCCGGTGTCGACCCACCATTCTCTCTGGTTGTTAACCAGGTTGACTTCAGATACCACTGCACAGAGGTTCAAGTTCTGAAGTTTCTCAGTTACTTCTTCGGCTTCAGTAACCATAGCACATAGATTCTGAGTTTCGGTATCTTCTATCAGCGAGGCTTGGTCATTCGGCTTCTTATGTCTTTTGCCGGTTTTGGAACGACAATCCTTTGCCATATGGCCTCGTTTGCCACAGTTGTAGCATTGGCCGAACCTCGTCTTTTTCTTCGGCTTTCCTCCGTCTTTAGACAGATGCTTATGCTTCTTACTTGGACTAGTCTCTACGACGTTCACATTCGAGAGTCTTTCAGAGTTCTTCTCGGCAGTGCGACTGTCCTCTTCGATTCGAAGCTTTAGGATGAGTTCTTCAAGGCTCATATCCTTATTCTTGTGGCGGAGATAATTTTTGAAGTCTTTCCACCCCGTGGGTAATTTTTCAATCAGAGCTCGGACTTGGAAAGGTTCATTCGTTATCATGTTCTCTGCCTGTAGTTCCTGTAGGAGACTCTGCAGTTCCTGGACTTGGGTCATAACTGGTTTTGAATCAGTCATCTTGTAGTCCAAGAATCGTCCTACGATGAACTTTTTGACACCCGCCTTTTCAGTCTTATACTTATTAATAAGGGTGTCCCACAGTTGTTTAGACGTTTCTATAACCGAATATAGATTATAGAGTCCGTCATCTAAACTGTTCAGGATATAGTTCTTGCACAAGAAGTCTTCTTGTTTCCATGCATCTATTTCAGCAGTACGTTGTGCCTCATCCTCTATTTCTGCATGGGTGGGTCTCTCTTCGGTTAAGTATTTAACCAGACCTAATGTCGTTAGGTAGAACATCATCTTCAACTTCCATCGGTTGAAGTCAGTTCCCTTGAACTTCTCTGGTTTTTCCCCATTGTTTGTGTTAGGCGGAATAACTCGTAGAGTGGTTCTTGTTCGTGCCATTTCCTTTTCTGAAACACACAGAAAGTATACCAAATTAATATCTTATAACCAGAGAAATAATCGCTATAAAATGTCTTAAGATTGTTATTCTCTGGTTATTAATCGATAAGTCGATTTCTCTCTGTCTTGGCTTAATTTAGACAGAGTTTCCTTTCTCTAACTTATAGAGAGATAAATTAATAAGAAATAATGATTAATTAATATTCCTTCTTTCGGACTAACCGAGATAGGTGTTAATGTAGTCGAGGCAAGAATAAATTCTCTTTCCTTAAGACATTTTACACCCCCGTAACAGTACCAAACGTTAGGGTGAATGCCTTCGGGATACAACGACTAACCTTTCAGAAGTCTAAGATGGTACTTCTATATTCTGAAAGCGGACGAACCTTTGTCAGTATTATGAGCTCTTGGACTAATGCGGATGATCTTCTAGATGCTTCTGAAATTCAAATTTCACTCGAGACTTCTTTCTTCCTTTTCCAGATATTCTAGTCTAACCAGAACCTCTAGAAAATACTTCTTTAATTAGATATTCTAGGCTAACCAGAACCTCTAATTGTTAGAAGGGAAGAGAAGAAGAGAATGAATTGAATTGATGAAAAATGAAGTGGGTTTGATGGGTTTATATAGGAATTGAATAGGTGTATAGTGTCTTTTGGGTTAAAGAGCACAACTGTTCGGAACCAGGGACTATAACCGAATATTAGGGGCGGTTTGATCTTGGGACGTTGGATCTGATTCAATCCCGCGGAATTAACGCCCACCGTCCAGATCTGAGCGCGTCCTCTTCGCGCAAGTGCCCCCTAACTTGACTTGTCCTCTTTGACAATTTAGTACCTATTTCAACCGATTTTTCGTTCAAACTTTAACCTTGAATTTCTCATTCATCCGGAATCGGATTTGAGTGATTCTTGGCTCTAAATTGTAGAGCTCGACGAGACGAACGCAATGGCGCGTTCCGTTTCTGAGTTTGACGAGTCGGCTCGAGCCAAAATAGGCTCCGATTCCAACAAATCTAACATGGATGACTGGAGTTCATCCAATCCAACTAGAGAGAAAAGGTGGGCAAAACGAGACGTGATTTTCACGCACGAAAATGAAAGGACCCTATAGTTGCACTCCTTGGTATACTTCATTGCTTAGGTGACTAATACGACAAAAGTCAAGAGGTATTATAGTCTTTTCACACTGTAAAAAGGACTAAAATACTTCCTATTCTATTAGGGGAGTGCACAGGGAAGTCCCTGTAACAGCACTGTTCGGGCATCCTTGAAGTGTCGGTTCTGGGACCTAAACCGTCTATTTCAGCCAGAAGAAAATACCTTGATTGAAATTTTAAATGCTTTTATTCCGTCTCCAATTCCAAAAAAACAACAAAAGATCGTTTGTATCTTCAACAAAAAGAAAGATCACTCGTATCAACGAAGTCTTATATACTCAAAATATTTGATACACTGGTTGACTGCTAGCAATATTTTCTTCAAATACGAAAATTGACAAGATTTCAGTAGTTCATAATTAGTACATTTAGTAAATTCTGACAAAGTTGTATATAAAACAGGTTGAAGAAATGTAATTTTACACTATTTCATCAGTTATATTCACATTCCATCAGATGTTTTTCAGTTGCATGAAGAGTAGGAACCTTGACTCTCGGAGGCTTACTAGAGCTGTACTTCCCTTCCGGCGAGAAAACTATATAGAGAATGTTGCAGCTGCTAGGGTCCATCTCTAACCAATATAATTTCCGCCCAGCTGCAAAGCTACCAAGTAATTGGTACGAACGATCTGATCCATCCATTGTTACGCAGGAATCATCAGTACCTATAAATAATATTCCACGTACTTTAGATGCGAACTCTTTTAATCTTAGTAGATATTGTTCACAATCTCATTTATAATATAAATTTTGTAGTATAGAAATATATAATAGGCTAGCTATATTGATAACATGGAGAATAGTATATAAGTTTTATCGGATAACTCATCTTCACATATCAAATTCACTTCTTATACACAAAACCGTAGTGAAGTTTTCCGCCCTTGAAGGACTTTGGAGTATATGCATTTGATATTATGGATTTGATATTATGGCGTACGATACCTAACTCTTATCAGTTACCTCATTTGAACGGCTGACACATGCTGATTTTGGGTTCATTCAAGTCGGACATAAATAAGTATGAATTAAGAGATCATTGCTTGAAATATCCCTAAAATAAGTTAGACAAACGACTTAAAGTCAGACAAGTCGGACTTAAACAATTCGGATTCAGACAATACAAAACATGAATTTATATGGTATCTTAATACAGTGATAATAGGAACAAATAATTGAAACTAGTAGAAATGGGTATTTGAAATTTGAACTTACAAGCTGCTAATTCCAACTGAGTTTGATAAATGAAATCAAGAACAGAAGAAATCTCTTGCTCAAATTGATAAAATGGTCCTCCTTCACTTTGGAAATTCATCTTCCTAAGTTTACACAATCCTTCTCCTAGTTCCATCATTGCTCCTCTGTGGTTCTATTAAGAATTAAAGTACAGTACCCAAATACTTGAATGAAATTAGGGTTTCTAATAATCAAGAGAAAGAGTTTACTAATTAATTGACTATTAAGAACAAAAACCCAAGTTACCTGATTAAATAGATGATGAAATCCAACAGAACATTGTAAAATACCATGAATTAGGGTTCGTATAGGTTCATCTGATTTATTCCAAAGAATTTCGAGAAAATCATGACATTTGTAGTAATCTCTTTTATTGAATAACAAAACAGCCTCATCGAAGCTAGGATCCTCTGCTTCTTCATCTTCATCTTTATCTTGAGAGAAGAAATCTTCTCCAGAAGAACGGTAAGAGAGTGAGAAATTGTTATGATGATGATGATGATGATTATGGTTGAATTCTTCTTCTTGGTGAAACTTGAGATTTCGTGATCGAGTTCCTGGTGAAGGAGGAGCTTGTGGTTTGAAGAAGAGATGTTTTGAAGAAAATGGTCGAAGAAGATGGGGAGAAAAATAGGAAGGAATTCGATGAGATAGAGAAGAAATAGCCATTTGTGGCGAATGAAGAAAAATCTTTAACTAGAGCCATTATTTTTCGTGTGGTTGATTCTCTCGACAGATACTAGCTAGCCTCACTAGAGTCTCTCACTCCGGATAGACTCTAACCTCATTTTGGTAGGTTACCCAAGTGGTTAATAGTGATAGACGTTGGATTCGAAGAGGAAAAATTCATGGTTACTGAATTTGAGTTATTAAAAGTGTAAATAATGTAATAGGTTCGTCGGACTTCAGTCATTTTTTATGTTGTTAGACTTTAGACCTCTTTTGTTATTGATTTAATTTAGACGGTTATCGTGCTTATCACATTGTCATCATTTAATGATGTATTAATGCCTTGTAACGAATAATGTAGATCATAGTCGATTTTCTCAAAAAAAAAAAATTTGGGCGGGACAAGCGACAGTCTTGTGGACAAAATCTTATGCGGACAATACGATAAATAGTTAAGTCTTGTGGTGAAAGAAAATTATAGTGATACTAATCTGCTATATTTTGAATGATGACTCCTAAAATTTTGATTTTTTTTGTTTAAACTATTTTCTCTTTTCTTACATAAATCCTAGCTATTTTTTTATTCTTTTTTCTTCTTTATTCCTAATAGCTACTTAATTTTTAGAGATAGAAATTATGGGAGAACTTGTTGAATATGGAAACAAAAAGTATATTCAACCCGCCTCTTAGGACTCCCACTTGAACCGCCTGTACGTTGAGATAAATACGGGTTCCTCTCTCTTCTCGCATGATCAACCACGTGTAGAGAGAAATTCCTGTTTCTCTCACATGCGGTTCAAGTGGGAGTCGAAAGAGGCGTGTCATGTAGACTTGTTGATATGGAAAGAAAGATTAAGAAAATCAAGGGCTATTAATGCGTTGATATCTAAAACTAGAATAAGAGAAAATGTAATTGGTTGGACTTGAAAATATGAAATTTCAAGGGGAAGGAGTCTGTAAGTTACTTATGATCTGGTGAAAAAGATAAAATGTGTTTGGTTGCTTAGTTACCTCTTCTCTTATGTGGGACTATTCTCACACGTTCCCTCACGTGTGTCGTGGATCGCGTGGTAAACCTAACGTGTGTTTTTTCTATTTCGGTGGCGTGGGGTACGTGTGGCTTTTAAGCCTATCACACGTAAGGCTAGTCTGATACCGAGGAACACGTGTGGATTTTAGGCCTATTGCGCGTAGGCATAGTCGTGATACCATGTTAAGTTTGTGGTCATCTAAGTCAAAACTAATTGATAATGAATGGTGAAGACCTATACATATATTCTCGGTTGCTAGTTTTCCCTTTTTCCATGTGGGACTATTCTCACAGAATCGAAAACAATTTCAGTTTTTAACCAAATAAAACACAAATATTTGAGTTTTGAACCAAAGTACCTAACAAAATACAAAACATAGATTTTTACCCAAACATAATATAACTTGTATTTGTAACTGAAAAAAATTTAGCTGAGTCTTCGACCCAATTTCCTGTTAGGATAAAATGTCCTTATAAAATTTGAAGATTTTTGAGGATCCCCATCCAAAAAGTCTATACAACAATCATTATCGTTCACATAACATCTGCCCCAAAATAATGTTTCGCCTACCTTTAAATTAATTGGTTTTTTGATGAGATATTTCAAATTAATTGGTTCAGGTAAGTTTGTCTCGAGTTTGAAATAAATGTAGAATGTCTTTTAGCTAAAACTGGATTGTTCTAGTAAACAAATCATATTGAAAACATGCACATTCTTTTTAGGTCGGGCTGATCAATTCACGACTTTTTTTTCTAAACACCAGAACCCCTGATGAGTTATGGAGCTAAAAGTCACATATTTTGCATGTCCACCTTTCCTATAAATTGATTAGGCAAAGTACTATTAAACTTCATTCATATTCCTATCAACATAAAATACATAATTTTTTTTGTTGAAATTCATAAAATACTTGACAATATTATTATTTTCTTTCTTAATGAAATCAATTTAAATAGTTATTTATTGAAAGTTCTTTCATAAATAACTCAAATATTGCACTACTGAGATATTGGAGTAAACTTAACAAAAAGCGAAAGATGGTGTTATTAGGGTTGGTCTAGATCCAAAATTAACTATTCCTCCTTTTGAGCCACCAGTTTTAGGGGGCCATATTTTCAAGGGTGTCTATCAGAATCTCTAACCATTAGATCATTGTAGTCCATTAGATCTTTGTAGTCCGGTCCACGGGGCGGACCCACGTAGGGGCCTGTGGGGTCACGTGCCCCCACAGGCCCCAAGATGTATTTATTTCGGATAGAAGTCAGTGTTCTTCTATAAAATTAATACAACACAACAATTAAGATGTATTTAGTATTGGCTTGGTGGAGAGGGATGGTGTTGTGTTGTACGCATCACAGGTCCTGGTTCCACTCCACCAATCAACTCTTTTTTTTTTTTCTTTTGAAAGATGGTCTGTGGGTTTAATTTCTTTCTGCCCCTTACTTTTCAATTGACTATCATATTAGTCTTATATTTCTTCTTTTGTTTTAAAATCAATTCTTTTTTTAACTTTTTTTTTGTAAATTTGAAGTTGACCCCCATTAATCTTTTCTTTCTCTTTCATTAACTTCTTTAAGAACGTAAATTGTGACGACCATTTTTCAAGATATAAAGGCCTCTCATTATTATAAAAATAAAATTTACACATTATTTTTATATAATTCAAGTGTGTATATGACTAATTATTTATACCGAGACTACAATCAATACAACACACAAGTTAGCCGTAGTCGAGTTAGTTGAGAATGTAAGATATAAGTTCCTCGCCTGAACGTCATACCAAGATTTTTGAATAATTTACAACTTATTATAACTAAAGTGCCCACCCCCACAAGGAAATATTTTTGGGTCCGCCACTGGGTCCACCATTGCGTAACCTCATAACAATCTCTCCCACATCATCTCCCTCTTGTCTCTTTTTTTCTTACTGCTATTTCCCATTCTCATTTTATTCTCTGTTTGTGCTTATAAGTAGTGTTATTATCTATTAAAATATTTCTATTATTTTTAGTTTTTTCTACTTTGAATTCATTACTAAGTTTATTTCATTAGTCCTTTAACCAAAAAAAAGAAAAAAGTTTATTTCATTAGTGTTCATTAATGTTACTTAATTTAAATGTCGTTTGCGGATGGTTTCCATATCATTTTTTGTTTTGCTAAAGTTATCACAAATAAGAATAGCAAAAAAAAAAACTATGATTTTTCAGACCTTCCAAATACTAAACTCCTTTGCAAACGAATTAAATTCTTCTTTACAATTGAGATAGGGAATTTTGGCCGCGTGTCGAAAATTTTTGTGATCTTCTTTTTGAAGATGTAAAATATAAAACTGTTTTTGTACGTAATGTAACTAATAAAAATTTAATATACTTTAAGTTAGATGAATCTTATTTTATCTTAGATGAACTTAAAATGTAAATTCAAAAAAAAAAAAGAACTTAAAATGTAAATGCCCATTTTTGTTCGGAGACTTCTACTTCCGATCTATTACAAAAACTCAAACTCAATGTTTTAAGAAGTCATTCCAGAGGGGTTAACAAAAACATTCATAAGATCTTGTTGCCACTTGACTTCCAACTATGTTATATAACGATAAGTCCTACTTCTAGGTACTAAAAATAGTATAAGAACCAGAATTACCTCATGTTTTAAGTCATTAAATGAGCCCCTAAACCTATGATGCCTAAAGGAGGTGACCTAGAAAATCAAAGATAGAATCGTCTCAATATCCTCTGATCCCATTTTAGTATCACAAAAAGGTGCACCCATGTCTGTTGGTTAACTAATGCCATGAATCCAACAAAGATTGAATTGATAAAAATTATATTATTTACGCACCTTTAGCATGATGGTAAAGATGCTTAGTTTCTTGATAGATTTATAAGATCGTGCTCAACCTGAGGGCCGAGGGGTTGACATTGCTCGAGTGTGAAGAACAGTGTTTCCAAATAAGTAATCAACATTAAAAAAAATCAAATTTCGCCCGAAATCATTTGAAGTACTCAACAATTTACATCAAGAAGTTGATCCCTTGTGGGTCAAATTCGTACAATTTTGTACATTCCCCTTATTGAAACAATCCCACTTAGAGAACGATTATCTACCCCACTCTTTAACCTTCCAATGCACCAAGAACCTGGAACAAATCCTTCTTCAGGTCGATCCAGTAGTTCTCGACTCGATCAATCTTGTGTATTACTGAATTGTTTTTGACAAATTTCCTAACAAGTGTTCGCTATATTGTTAAAATTTTTTTTTTGGTGGCAAATATATTGACAATTAAAGTCGACGGTTATCGTGTTTATCACATCTTATTGATGTATCAAATAAAAATATGCATGTGTACTGACTACCGTAGTCAATTGAAAAAAACATGTTGTGGTTGCACTCTAGGGGGGTCGTTGTGGTTTAGGACATTGGGGGACACTCAGATACAAAATGTTTCGCAGGCATTTTAAGATATTTCAGTACATATTCATAGACAAAATGTCTTTATAGACATTTCAAAACATTTGGTTTATAGACAAAATGTCTTGGAGACATTTCAAGACATTTGGTTCGTAGACAAAATTGTAGGGATTTACACCCTTCTACTAGTGTTTATAGCGGAAATATGACATCTAATGTCTACACTAGTATTCCCAGGATCACATGCAAAACTAGTAATTAATCTAATGGAGATAGTAGATTACCTTAATCGCTTTTCCCTCGAACTAGTTGAATTGATTGAAGAAGACCAAGAGCTTCAAGTGTAGCTCCTCTACTTGGGACACGAGCAATCAATTTGATCTCCCACCTTGTTGTATAGCTAGCACACCAATGGTGGTTGGAAAAGAAGAACACCTTCTTCTTTGACTAGATTGATAGTTAATGGGAATTAGCTCACTTTCTCCTCTCTACTTGATGTGGTAGAGTAAGAAAGCTTAGAGAGAAATTCCACACCTTATTCTCTGCCCTAAGAGTGTTTATATAGAACCCTAATAAGAATCCACCTCCTTTTAGGTTTCCTAAAACACCCTTTAGAATAAGATTTAGGGAAATAGTCGAAAATAGCAACTATTGGTATTTTCTCAATTCCCTAAGGAGGAGGTGTCCAAACACCACGAAAATTGGCAGATATAATGTTTATTATATCAGCAACTAACCCTCCAAAATTCAGCCCAATCCGAGTCCTAGAAGTACCCGAACCGGTCTAGGCCCAAAAACCCTGTTTTTGGCCCTTTTGTACTATCTTTGCCTAATTCCTTTTTAGGCCTATGAGATATGTTTATGGGACACTCCCATGATTATATCTCACTCCCACTAGTCATATCCTAGATCAATTTGTCACTCTTATGTGTAACCCGTTGTAGGATCCGATCGAAGTTAGCCGCGAATTACTTCGTAATTCGACGATCGTAGTTGGTCTCTAGCTACAACTCTACGATCCCTAAATCAATCGGACTTGATGATCTTCCACATCAATTGTCCTATCCGACAAATTGTTCGCATTGTCACCTTGGTCGAAGGACATCTCCTTCATCTCCTTCAGACTCCCACTTGGACTTAGAACAAGTGCAATGCCTCGATTCCCGTGTCAATTTAGTATCCCATCTGATACGTCACATCATTCAGACTTTCTTGATATCCGAGTACAACTGTAAAAGACAAACGATTAACTTTAATCTGTTTGAGCGCGGCCACGCATTTTCAATTGCTACTCATCAAGTGGCCTTGAGATACTTTGTACCTAATGTGATTAGGGTGACACAATCCATTCTTGCACTCCCACTTAACTTCATGTCTATCCTGTCCTTCCCAGTATCCGTCTTTATAACCTCCTTTTACGGCGCGGCGTTTAACGGAACCAAAGTCGGGCATTCCTTACATAAGATGAGTGGAGCACTCATGTTTTGAGGAATCTCTCCAATTGTCTTTATGAGAAGTATTGACGTTCATCACGAGTGATGTACTTCTCATTTGAGGGTTATCCAGTGTATAAACCTTTTATACACCCACGTAGTCGAATAGAATATACTATTCCTATAGCCCATGAAACTGCGCTAACCCATCGACTCTCGTGCTAGTCTTCGTGAGTCATTGTTGTCCATGCAATGACCTGGACCAGGGATTTTTGATAATAATTATTCCAAGTTCACTTAATAGGGTTTCATTCATCAGATCACGTATCTGACAAACCTATTCGGAACGTTTTATTATCGATGGACTGTCGTTTAAACACTAAACCAAGTTTAGACGACTGGTGAAATAATTCTTATTATTTCTGATAACGAGAGTTGTAAATCTGAGCCTCTTCCGTAAAACTCCTTTTACCCACTCAGTTTTACTTGTCGAGGTTTAAAATTTATACCTCATGCCTTAGACTGTGTATGAATCTCATACTATGTCTTAGGTGACAGTTTAGTTTGACTACCGTGGTAGTCGGTTTTAAACTTTGCTTATTATCAATTAATTTGAAGATTACTATCTTCAACCTTGATAATATCTAGTAATCTTTACTAGAGTTAAGGCCTTTAATTCTTTGTGTAGTATTTGCAACAGTTCCCGGCTTAAAACACTTTTAGCCTACTTTCCTTCCATGTCTGGAAGTTTGCTACGATGACATGTTCAACTTGTACTACTTCATCCTTTAGCCTTCTAGGATGTACTAAGTAGTGTTTCGGTTTTCCAATCCGAATTCGGATGTTTAAATGCTAATCATGTCCAACATGATTGACTTTATGTTTTCGAACATAAATGTCTCTCTCATGCGTGCTAGCTCATTGGTGTCTTTTAGACTCCGAGTTTTGCAACGCCCTCTGTCATGAGTTTTTGGGTCGAAATTCTTTTAGACTTTCCGAGTCTTAGATTTTCTGTTTCGGATCTCAAGCATCTCAGCGTACTGAGTCTCTCTAATCCTATCATCCTTTTGATCTATGCTTATAGATCTTCAGATGCCCAAAATGGCATTTTATCCTTTTGTGTGTGGTCCTTTATTGAGTCAGTTCGTTACTGTTATACAACACCTTATGTCGTACTCAATCTTTTGTATGTACTCTGCATACGGACCCGGAAGGTTTGTTTACTCTCACTTACCTTCTTGAAACTCGTGATTCAAGATTTTCTTCATTCTTCAGGAATCAAATTTCTCTGATTGCCTTTTGAATCGAAGATTCTAACTCTTGCGTGCTTTTAATCCGTCGATAGATTTCTGAAGCATGCTTGTGGACATAACTTGATTGGAAGAATCTTTATTCTTCTTGTCTCGTTTCGGGAAACACGAATGTTTCCATCCTTCTCAGTTTTCTATTTTGGAAAACCAATTTAGGTCTTTTGTTGACTTAAATTATCAAGCTTCATGTCTTGACGAGATATGGATTCCACGATGATTTTGGGTTCTAGCCAAAATCTAGAGTCAGTTTCCGTTTCTGCGCAGGTCTTTTATCTCTTCAGAAATAACCTTTATTTTCTGTGTCTTTGAGATTTGACCTTTTAGGGCTTTTGAACAACAATTTGGAATTTTCTCAATTACTTTAAGATATTCCTTTAGAGACACTTTCACTTGTTTTGAGAGTTCTCCGGCGAATGACATTCGCTTTTGTGCGGTGGGTTTATAAGATCATGTCTTTAACCTTTCCTTTTCCGAGGAGCCGCAGTTTGTTGCTCTTGGTCGACTTTAATCGTCTTGTACAAGTTTCATGATTGTTCTTCATGACCCTCCATGATTTTTCTCATGATCGAATTAAATCGACTTGTACTTTTCTCCCACTTATTCTTTTAATAATTAGTGTTTTCTCCCAGACTACTAGGTGTGCTAATTATTAGAAGAATACTATCATGAGCAACAAACACTTTGTTCTCTTGATTAGTTATGGAAGAAGCCCAAATTTCTTTTAAAAGAAATTGCGTCAGATATTAGCTAGTTTTGTAATGCTTTTACAAGCTTAGCTGTTAGACGGAATTTTGGTAGTTTTGTGAGAAGCTATGTCTAGACTAAATGGATTTTGGAGGATAGAGTTTGATTCGTGTTCTTCATCTTAATCCTTTTGGACACTCCAAATATGGATAGGTTAGAAGTACGTTTGAAGATCAATCTCTGTTTTTGACTCAAGGCTTTCTTTCTTGTCAGTTTGATTCATGTTTTGGTTATAGTGGACTTGTTGTCCTCATCCCTTTCGATTGGGATGAACCTATCTTATAGGTTTTTGACCAAGTTTAGAATCTTTTGGTATAGTTTGTTAAACTTAGCACTTATTAACATCTCAATTTAGAAATAAAATTCTTTATTGATTCTCCATAATACTTTGTACAGAGATGATGTTAAAAAACTAGAAAACGATTAATCTATAATAGTGCCTAAAGTAGACTTCGATCCCTTTCAGCATCCTTAGCAGTCGAGGCTTCTGCTCCCTCTTGGATCTTGTCTTCCTTAGCCAAATACTCAGTTCCCAGCTGCGCCTGTACATTCACAATGAAAGGGCAATTTTAGGTATCATATACCAAGGTTTGGGAATTTTCAGTATTTGATAAGTTAACTGTTTATACCTGAATTGGAAGCCACTGTTCCATTCTTTTTGTCCTCTAAGAACTTAGGGCAGTTTCTTTTCCAGTGGCCTATGCCACTGCAGTAGAAACATCTTGACGTAGATTGAATACCTTTGTTTTGAGGTTTAGCAATACGTTTGCCTTTTCCTTTTAACGCGGGTTTCTTCTTCTGCCTCTTGTTCTCTTGAGCCACAAGAATCTTATTCTTTGGCTCCAAGTCCATTGTTAGTCGTTCTGCTGCCTGAAGCATTGCATCAAGTTCCTCTAAAGGCTTGTTCCATCCATTCATCGCATATTCCATCTTAAATAGATTGAACCCTTCATGAAGTGAATAGAGGATCATGTCATTAGCCGCCGATTGGCTAACAGGAGAACCCAACTCTTCTAGTTTAGCAAAGAGTTCTATCATTTGCCGAACATGAGGACCTACTGGTTTTCCTTTCTCGAGGCGCAGACGCAATAATTTACTGGTTGTATCAAACCTCTCCACTCTCGCTTTGCTTCGGATTGAATCCTCAGTTTTCGGAGTGATGGAGAGGACTTCCATGTTCAGAGGTTTCTCGTTAAGAGTAGCCTCCATGGCTGATAACAACCGAGAAGTCATTGATTCTGGTTCTGCCCTCTTTTGATCATCCTCTTGATGCTCTGTTTCTTTAGCAGTCAGAAAATCCAATTTTGAAAATGGATAGTCTGAGACATTTAGCTTGTTTTTAAACTCTCCATCCAATATTTGAAGTATCTCCCGATTCCTTCCTTCATGGATGTTTTCGTTTAACACCTTCCTTAGGTGCGTTCCAAGGTCGAACATGTTTCCTTGTGTCATCTTTAAAACTACATAAAGTAATGACAAAGTTTTAAAACTCGTTATCGTTTTTGAAAAACATTAGTTTTCCCACATTATTCAATAAAAATCGTCCCCGATTGAATAAGTGATTCCAAGACCCCAGTTCTTCGAAGTAAAGCGGACGAAGGCCCTACCCTTTGACTCCGTCGTTCCGGGTGAGTGAACTACTTCACTGATCATACCTTATGACTCTTGGTTGATAGATTTCATTAATGAATGACTAATCTATCCTTTTGCCTCGAGTATCCAAGACTCTCTTGCTGATCTCGTTGAGTAGAACCATTTAGACGTGTAGGCCTCTTCTATAGACCTACCCGCATTGTCCCAAGGTAGAGGAGGTACTCTGCGAAGGCCGACCCACCTTCCTCGAACAAGGGCGCAACGAGTGTCTTAATCTGGATAGGCGATTACTCAAGATTACTTTTGGGGACTTTTACGCTAGTCTGGCGTTTGTTATAGTGAACTATTTAGCCTAACTAACATCCACGACATAAAGCGTAAATAAGTAAGTAAATGCGCGCGAGAAAGTAAATCAAGCAGACATGGATCCTAGTATGGCCCCTAACCTAGAAGATCTAATCACCCTTGGTTTTCTTCTTGTTTCGCCTTTTGGTTCGTCTTAGATCGCCATCTTTGAACCTCCATTGATTTCTCCCACTCGCCTTTGGATTTCATCCTCGAGTTTCTTCAATGGACTCATAGACCCTAAACTCTAATTACAAGACTCTAACGATTCGCAGATCGTATAAACTTGAAATTAAAATTAATTACAAAGCATGCACCCATCCGTGCTTAAAACAAGAATAAAGAAATAAATCTATGGCCATATTAGTTTCCCGCATTCACATCACATGCAATCATATAATATATCAAGGCTAAGAATTATATATGCATGATTATCTTGGGAGATACTTTTGTTGACATCACATGTCACATTACGGACCTTAAGTCTAAATTCGAAGAATTCTACTAGTGGTGCTTTCCGGTTTTATCTTTTATGATTTCTAAAATCATCTTTAAGAAAAACTCCGTTTTGGGCTCGAGAAAGCCCGGGTCAATTTCAGAAAAAATATTGGTTCGATTCTTAATGATTTCATAAATCAATTTAAAGAGAAATCCGTTTTGGGCTATTGGATGGCCCGGACTGATTTTGGAATTATTTGGTTGGAATCGGAAAAATTTTTGGCAAAAACTCCCACTCGAATGATGGTCCCTTTTCGTGGTCCGAAAAGCCTCGAAAAAGCCCGGGACAAGTCCTAGACAAGTCCCGGCCCAAGCCCAAAAAGGGCTCGGACAAGGTCCGGACATAGCACGGCCCATAGGGCCGGCATGTCCTGGCCGAGGCCTATCAAGGCCTGGTCTCGTCCTGGCCGGAGCCAGGACGCTAGTCCATGTACCAGACGCGTCCTAGACGTGTCTGGTACTGGACCGGACCAGCACTAGGTGTCTCGGACTAGTCCGAGACACCCAGAACCTCCCAGACGCGTCTCCAAGACGCGTCTGGTCGAGTGCTCTGGACGCGTCTTAGACGCGTCCAGGAAGCTCCTTCGCAGCTGCTGGTCGCGTCTTCAAGACGCGTCTTTAGTAGCTGCTCTGGACGCGTCTCAAAGACGCGTCCAGAGGACGCATCCAGGAGCTTCTGGTCAGGCCAGGAAGCTTCCTGGCCGGACACTAGGGTTTTTCAAAACCCTAGTTTCCAAAAAGAAAATTTTTTTTTTTTTCTTATGCAACTTTAAGTTGCTATTTTCCAATTTTAAAACTTTTCTTAAATTTTTGAAATTCCTTTTTAGAACACTTCTAAAATTTTCTAAAACTTTTAGAAACTTTTAAATTTTTCCAAATTTGTTTTGAGAGCTTCCTAAAGTCAAAACTACTCTTTTTAGAACACTTCTAAAATTCCAAAATTTTGTTTTTCAAAAGTTTCCAAAACTTAAAAACAACTCTTAATCAAACCAATTTTGGATCAAAATCTAGGTTTTTGAAATTTTTCAAAGAACAATTTTGAAATCAATTTTGAAAAATCTTTGAATCCAATTCAAAATTAATCAAATTTTATGTTTTAAAATCTTTTTAAACATAACTATCAATTTAATCAAGCATGGATTAGTTTGAAATTCAATCAAATTGAGACTTTTTAAACACTTTTAATCATCAATGTGATTCTCAATTTGAAAATTTATTGAATCCTATCAAATTATGAGTTAAAATACTTTTAAAAACATCTTTTAAAATACTTTTATAAACTCAATTTTCAAACTGTTAAGCATATTAATTAGTTCGATTCTTAGCAAAAACTAGTTAATGGCAAGAGGCTCTGACGCCACTGTAGGGATTTACACCCTTCTACTAGTGTTTATAGCGGAAATATGACATCTAATGTCTACACTAGTATTCCCAGGATCACATGCAAAACTAGTAATTAATCTAATGGAGATAGTAGATTACCTTAATCGCTTTTCCCTCGAACTAGTTGAATTGATTGAAGAAGACCAAGAGCTTCAAGTGTAGCTCCTCTACTTGGGACACGAGCAATCAATTTGATCTCCCACCTTGTTGTATAGCTAGCACACCAATGGTGGTTGGAAAAGAAGAACACCTTCTTCTTTGACTAGATTGATAGTTAATGGGAATTAGCTCACTTTCTCCTCTCTACTTGATGTGGTAGAGTAAGAAAGCTTAGAGAGAAATTCCACACCTTATTCTCTGCCCTAAGAGTGTTTATATAGAACCCTAATAAGAATCCACCTCCTTTTAGGTTTCCTAAAACACCCTTTAGAATAAGATTTAGGGAAATAGTCGAAAATAGCAACTATTGGTATTTTCTCAATTCCCTAAGGAGGAGATGTCCAAACACCACGAAAATTGGCAGATATAATGTTTATTATATCAGCAACTAACCCTCCAAAATTCAGCCCAATCCGAGTCCTAGAAGTACCCGAACCGGTCTAGGCCCAAAAACCCTGTTTTTGGCCCTTTTGTACTATCTTTGCCTAATTCCTTTTTAGGCCTATGAGATATGTTTATGGGACACTCCCATGATTATATCTCACTCCCACTAGTCATATCCTAGATCAATTTGTCACTCTTATGTGTAACCCGTTGTAGGATCCGATCGAAGTTAGCCGCGAATTACTTCGTAATTCGACGATCGTAGTTGGTCTCTAGCTACAACTCTACGATCCCTAAATCAATCGGACTTGATGATCTTCCACATCAATTGTCCTATCCGACAAATTGTTCGCATTGTCACCTTGGTCGAAGGACATCTCCTTCAACTCCTTCAAAAATGTCGTAGGGACATTTCAAGATATTGAATGCATAGACAAAATGTGTTATTATTATTAGAGTTATTTTTTTTTGCCCCCTACTCTATGAACAACTTCTTTTTTGGCCCCCTACTTTTCATAAATTCAAATTCAAATTTATTTTAATGTAAATGTCATAACTACCCTTCTTATAAATATTTTTTTTAAATAGAATTAACTAGAAAGTATCTCTCTCCACCTCACCACTCTCTTCTCCGACTAAGGTCGCCGGCCAGAAAATTTTCCAGTCGGCGACCTTTAAAAAAAAGATTCTTTCATCTCTCTTTAAATAGTCCGGCGATTTTTTTAAGGTCGCCGACTGGGAAAATTTCTGACCGGCGACCTTCGTCGGAGAAGAGAGAGGTGAGGTGGAGAGAGATGTATGGTGGACAGAGATATTTTCTATTAATTTTATTTAGAAAAATACTTATAAAACGGTAGTTATGACATTTATATTAAAATATGGACCAAACTTAAATTTATGAAAAGTAAAGGGCAAAAAAGAAAGCTGGTCACAAAGTAGAGGGCACAAAAAGAAATGACTCATATTGTTATTATTATTATTATCATCATCATCATCATCATCATCATCATCATCATCATCATCATCATCATCATCATCATCATCATCATCATCATCATCATCATCATTATTATTATCATCATCATCACATCATTGAAAGACAATTAGTAAATATTTCTTATTTTAATATTATCATTATTGTCTAATCATATGAAATAATATATTTGTACTAATATTTCAAAATTTTATTTTTCGACTTTTGTCAACATTTGTGGATATCTAAGAATATTAATTGCCTATTGGTGGGCGTTCATTATTTTAGGCCAACGTTGTGGGGAAAGCAGAAAAATTTTCGGGAAAGATGGTGAAAAACTAAAAAAAAACCAAACCAAACACTCCCCCAAAATTGCCGGAATTAGGGTGCCGGCCGGAAATGGCCGACAACGACGTGTTTCTCTCTCTATCTACTCTCTTCTTTCATCTCTCTCTTTTCTCTCCTTTTTCTTTTCTTTTTTTTAACAGTTTCGACAAAGGGGTTTTCCCTTCGTCGGAATCCTTCGTCTGGAAACCAGACGAAGGCATCTGGATCTGGTTCTTCCAGATCCAGGCGATGGTGTCTCGTCTGGATCTGAAAGAACCAGATCCAGGCGAGTTCCCGGCGAAGGGAGATCCCTTTCACCAGAAATTTCGTGAGAGAGGGGGAGAGGAGAGAGAGAAGAAAAGAGAAAAAAGAAAGAAGAAAGAAGAAAATATAGAGAAGAAAGAAGAATGTTGATGGTGATTACCGACATTAATGGTGGATCTCGCCGAAATCCGGTGAAGGTCGCCGTAGTTTTAGTGGAGATGAGAGGAGAAAAATAAAAATAAAAATAAAAAATTGAAAGGGTGATGTTTGGAGGAAATAAATTTGAGTTAATTCCTATATGGCCCCCTACTTTGTGACCAACTTCCTTTATGACCCCATTTTTTTCGTAAATTCAAATATGGCCCCCCTTTTTTGAGGTAAATGTCCTGATTACCCTTCTTATTAATATTTCTTCAACATAAAAAAAAACCTAAATTCCACCTCACTTCCTTTTCCACCACTCATCTCTCTCCACGTCACCTAAAGTAGGGGGCCATATAGGAATTAACTCAATAAATTTTTTTGTTTCCATCCAAAACTTATTGCTCCGGAATAATGTATTTGTATTATCATTGTTGTCTAATCACATGAAATAATGTACTTGTATTAATATTTCAAAAATATATTCTTCAATGTTTGTAGATATTCGTGGATATTTGGTTCGTAGACAAAATATCTTAGGGGCATTTCAAGATATTGAATCCGTAGACAAAATGTGCAGTGGATATTATTATTATTTTTTTTTGCCCTACTTTGTGACCAACTTCCTTATTGGTCCTCTATTTTTTATAAATTCAAATTTGGCCCCGTATTTTCAAGTAAATGTCATCACTACCCTTCCTAATTTCAAATTTGGCGACCTTCAAACACAAAAAAAATCTTTCCTCTCACTCTCTAAATACTCAGGCGAAGGGGGTTCCTTTCGCCGGAGGTCTGTTGAACCAGACCTGAAGGTCTTTTGCCCCTTCGCCGAAGGTCTGTTGAACCAAACCTGAAGGTCTTCTCGGAACAAACACTTGAAGGTCTGCTCGGAACATACCCTTCAAGGTCTGTCCGGAACAGACCTCAGATCTGTTGAACCAAACCTTCAAAGGTCTGGTTCAACAGACCTCCGACGAAGGGAAACCCCTTCGCCGGAGTATTTAGAGAGAAAGATGAGAGTTTTTTTTTAATGTTAGAAGGTCGTTGGCCGGAACATTTTTTGGCCGACCGACCTTCGTCGGAGAAGCGAGAGTTGAGGTGGAATCATCTCTTTTTTCAATATTTTTATTTTGAAATTAGGGATGGTAGTTATGACATTTACTTGAAAACAGAGGGTCAAATTTAAATTTATGAAAAATATGGGGCCCAAGAAGGATGCTGGTCACAAAGTAAGGGCCAAAAAAGAAATAACTCTTATTATTATTATTATTATTATTATTATTATTATTATTATTATTATTATTACTATTATTATTATCATCATCATCATCATCATCATCATCATCATCATCATCATCTTCATCATCATCGTCATCATTGTCATCATCGTCATCATCGTCGTCGCCGTCGCCGCCGGCGTCGTCGTCCTCATCATCATCATCATCATCATCATCGTCGTCGTCATCATCATCATCATCATCATCATCGTCGCCGTCGTCATCATCATCGTCATCGTCATTATTGTCGTCGTCGTCGTCATCATCATCATCATCATCTCATTGAAGCACAATTAGTATACATTTATTATTTTAATATTATCATTGTTGTCTATTCATATGAATATATTTGTACTAATATTTCAAAAATATATTTTTCGACTTTTGTCGACATTTGTGGATATCTAAGGATATTAATTGACTATTAGTGGACATTTATTATTTTAATATTATCATTACTGTCTAATCACATGGAATAATATATTTTTATTAATATTTCGAATATATATTTTTCGACTTTCGTAGATATCCACGGATATATGTGGACAATTGATTGATATTTATAGTTTAAATATTTTTTTTTTCTTATTTTATGAAATAAAATCCTCTTATTAATATTTCAAATACTATCATTATTGTCTAATTATGTGAATTAATATATTTGTACTAATATTTCAAATATATATTTTTCGACTTTTGTCGACATTTGTGGATATCTAAGGATATTAATTGACTATTAGTGGACATTTATTATTTTAATATTATCATTACTGTCTAATCACATGGAATAATATATTTTTATTAATATTTCGAATATATATTTTTCGACTTTCGTAGATATCCACGGATATATGTGGACAATTGATTGATATTTATAGTTTAAATATTTTTTTTTTCTTATTTTATGAAATAAAATCCTCTTATTAATATTTCAAATACTATCATTATTGTCTAATTATGTGAATTAATATATTTGTACTAATATTTCAAATATATATTTTTCGACTTTTGTCGACATTTGTGGATATCTAAGGATATTAATTGACTATTCGTACTAATATAATACTAATATAGTAATATAATAATATTATTATTACTATATTATATTATCACAATATTTAATATTGTTTTATATTATTTATTATATTATTAATTTAATTTGAACATAATAATTATTTTATTATCTTCCTTTACCGAAATGTCCCCAAGTGTTTTCCATATTTTTAAAAGTATTCTCTCTCGGAAAGTTTCCCAAATTTACACTAAAATGTCTATATAACTAATTTGTCTCGAAATGTCCATAATTTCATGTCTAAAATGAATAACAAAGACATTTCGGACATTTGAAATGTCTCAAACGAATAACACAGATATTTGTGGAGATTTTAAATGTCCCTAACTAATTACACTGACATTTGGGGACATTTCTAGTGTCTCCTAGTAATAACACGAACATTTAGAGACATTTGAAATGTCTCCAACCACGGACATTGGGGACATGAAAATGTCCCTCCAATGTCCTGAAGTACTACCACCCCCAAAGGCTTTTAAGGTCTTGAGCATGAGCAAACCATGTAAGTTTCTTCAGTGCTTCACATCCATAAATGTTCACATGTTGAAGCTTTGAAAGAACACAAATCTTCATATTGATCTAACATTTGCATCCCCCAAGGGCTTATTCGCAAATCTTTTAATGTAAGGGAAGAACTTACAGAGAGTTTTTCTTAAGTTTTTTAAGTTAGCAAAATCAATAGACGATGATGAAGACGATTGTGAAAGAGTGAGGGAGGTGATACCTATACAGTTATATATACGAAGGCGTCTTGTACATAATTGAAATTTGGAGGTGCTAAAGAACTTTTGGAGAGCTACAAGATTGCCTATTGAGATTCCAAGATCATCCAAGTGTTTCGAGCTTTTCAATTCCATTAGACTTGGACGACCTTCCATTTCCTAGTCACTAAAATCAGAATCATATAGGTCCAACACTCAGCAACTTTGTAAGACAAGATATTAAACCACTAGGTATTTTGGTAACACTTCCGATAAAATTGAATATGAAATCTAGTTCAAAAAGCACTGAGTCACTGAGTCAGTAAGCCAGAGCCAGTACATGATCCAAGAACCACAAAACAAAAAGCACATAGAATATGAAATCTAGTTCAACCCGATTAAAATGGTTGAATAATATTGCAGATTTAAAATTGAATCAAGCCTGACAAGAGGGAAGTACTTCAGTCTTAATCAAATTGATGCGCGAACTAAACAAATAGTTATCCCGTAAACAAAACAACAGTAGTACAAGGCAAGAAAAAATTCCAGACAGAAATCCCATGTAGCTTCCCATGATTAGAGTTTTCAATGATTCGTATCTACTTCTGCTCAATCATATAAAACCACTTCGGATTTATCCTTATAGACTCTGCTCAGAATTTTTTGTTCCTAAACATTTTTTAGGAAACAATGAATATCATCCAAATGGTGGTCAATAACTTCAATTTGATCTTTGCTTTCATAATTTCATGTGTAAAAATAATCAAATCTCTTTACCTATCTCTAACAAAGATGAAACTCCAACTTCATCTTAGTATTCTAGGTAAATAAGAAAATTGGTGGTCTTTATTTAGCCAGCTTATGATCGATAAGAGAAATTCAGACAAAACTCCCTACAAATTTTTTGGTTTGGTTAAAAAGATCACTCAATTTGTTAAATGCTTCAACTCCTTAGGTATTTTCGTAACTAAAAGCAGGGTTACAACAGTTTGTATGAGAGTTGCGGCCTGCAATAACGTTGTGAAAAATTGCAAGCAGGCTTGCAACAATATTTGGTAGTATATAACTTGTATTTTTTAACTTAAAAAAAATTGAATTGAGTCTTTGACCCAATTTACTCTTCAGATAAAATGTCCCTATAAAATTTGAGGATTTTCAAGGATCCCCATTCAGAAAGTCTATACAACAGCCGTTATGGTTCACATAGCACCAATCTCAAATACTGTTCTTCCTCCTACTGCTAAATTAATTTATTTAGATAAGTTTACCTCGTGTTACAAATGAATTTGGAATAAATGTAAAATATATTTTAGCTAAATCTTGTTCATATTTATCCAATTTTAATTTCAATGAAATTTTACTAGAAGAGAATTTTGAAGCATAAAAATGGATTATTCCAGTAAAGAAATCATATTGTAAACATGTACATTCTCTTTAAGTTGGGCTGATCAATTCACGACTTATTTACCTAAATATCAAAACGCCTAATGAGTTATGAAGTTAAAAGTCATAAGTTTTGTATGTCCATCTTTCCTATAAATTGTTAAGGCAAAATACCATTAAACTTCACCCATATTCCTGTCAACTTAAAACACTTGCTAATACTATGGTTTTCTTTCTTAATGAGATTAATTTAAATAGTTACTTATTGAAAGTTCTTTCGTAAATAAATAAATATTGCACTATTGAGGTATTGGAGTAAACTTATCAAAAAACGAGACAAGGTGTTATCAGGGCCGATCTTGATCCAAAGCAAGCAATATAGGGTCATATTTTTAAGGGTGTGTATGAGAATTTCTGACCTTTACATGTTCACATCCACTGTGAGGTGGTAGTATTCTTTTTTTTCCCTTTTCATCTAAGGTTATGTTTGATAAACTATTTCTCTAGGAAAAGAGAATTATTTTCTCTTAAATCTCAATTTTCCTAATGTTTGGTAAATTATTTAAGGAAAGAGAAATACAAATGCACGTGACCTTTTTTTCTCCCATTTTCTTAAAAACCGGGGAATTTAATTACCCGGGTTTCATTGGAGAAAATTTTTCTTTAAAGCCATTTGACACACTCTCTCTCTATAAATAACACAAAACTCTTTCTCTCTCACAACACAAAACTCTCTCTTTCTCTCATAACACAAACAAGTCTCTTTCTCTATCTAAATAACACAAAACTCTTTCTCTCTCTCTCTCTAATAGTACAGAACTCTATCTCTCTTCTCTCTTTTTTTAAATTGTTCATCTCTCTCTCTCTCAAAATACACATTTCTCACTCTCTAGACAGTAGTACACTAGTACATTACAAAACTCTCCCTCTCTCAAATAGTAAACTATCTCTCTCTATGTCTCTTTCAATAGCACATTTCTCTCTCTCTAAAATGGAACTCAGACTACTAGAAAATTCTCTCTCTCCCCCTCTCTCTCTCTCTCTCTCTTTCTCTCTTTCTCTCTTTCTCTCTCTTTCTGATTGGCTCTGATCAAAGGAGGAGAGAAAATTTATGGTACCGAACTATTGATAGTTCTGCTAACCAAGAACGGATTTACTTTAGATAGAGAAAGAGATTGATAGTTGTAAAGAAAGGGAAAAGTGGTAATGGTGGTGGATGTCTTGCATATATAAGACTGGGTTATTTAGATTGATAACAAGTGTTCTTGTGTGGGATCACTGAAATTACATCAAAGGTAGAACTTTGGCACTCATATTTGACTAAAGAATGACTAACTTCATGCCTTATCATTCTCGCCCAACTGCTTTCAATAATTCCGCCAAATTCACCATTGTTAATCAGGATCCCACTCCTAGTTACCTTTGATGCGATGTCAGACATATAGTTGGTCTACTCTCTGCTTCTCTCTCTAAACTATCCTCTGTTTACTCTTTTGGGTTGAGAGTGAGAGAGAGAGAGTCAAATAGTGAAGAAAGGTCATGGGTCGATGAGAGTAGTTGAATAGCTTGTTCTCCATCTCTTTAAATGGATATGCATGATTGATCCATATTACAATACCAGTTGCTTCTTCTCGGTCTACTTAAAAGATGGTGGGTTGGTGAGAGTAGTTTTATATTACATACAAGCTAAAATTTTGGAGTTGAAAACTAAACTCTTATTTGTTATTTCTCTCAACTTTTGCCCCTAATGATCCAAACAATGGAAAAATGAAAAAGATTCTCGGAGTAAATGTTTCCCGAAGTAAATATTTTCTTGTCTCACACTTTTCTCTACGCAACTATTTCCCATCTCCATTTTATTTCTGTTTTTGTGCTAGTTGTGTTATTATCCATCAAAACATTAGTTATTGTGACGCCCCGTGTTCCGAATCACGGTTTGCCCGACAGTTCATAAAAGAAACTCGGTCTAATACTAACTCAAACCAGTTTCAAATATACACCCAAGCCAAAATTCTCATCAAGGATTACAAATCAAGAACAAAAACAGCAGAAAATCAAATATAGCTTAAACCTTTTGAAAATATGCTCGGAAAATATATGTAACTCAAACATAGTTTTTCATAAAAATAAAAACAATTTGAATTCATTTATATGAACAATTCACAGAAGGGACTGGATTTCGACAGAGTCTCCTCTATAAATTGAACATATCAAACCTGAAAAACTTGTCAAACATTCATACATATTTCCATAAACTCCAACATATAAATAACAACGAATTCATTGTGATAGTGTGCATACTATTTACATGTGTACGATCACAAACAAGTGAGAGAACGATCTTAACTATTCTAGATGATACATATATAATATTAACGTTGTGATTATGTTGAAAATATAATAGAAATTATAATCTTACATAATGTGAGCCGTCGAAGTAAACTATGTCACTCCGGGTCACAAATACCTGCAACTGAACAACAACAAATATGAATGAGATAACCCGAAGGTCAGCTCAGTAGGATACCTAGACATTTTACCCGCACCACACACATCAACAGTTTGATATATCAATAGTTATAAGTGATATGTATATACACAAAGATATCATTATGCAAAAGAAGCAAAGCAATATAGCAAGATAATTCTTCTAGCTTACCAAGATCACGATTGAATACGCCCTCAGTCGGGGTCACCTACTATTCGGCTAGGAAGAACCGTTCGACCTTTGTTAGTGCGTAGGCAGGCGGCGCCTTATCGAACGTTTGACTACTGCAGTGTACACATGGATCCACGTAATACCCCGGTAAGAGCTTCCGTAACTCTCTCTTCGTCATCATCGCCCATCGGGCTTGACTTGTGATCTCAATAAGCATTGAATAGTAAATCTCACCCAAACAATGATACGCTTAAAATATGTCATGACTTACCCAGACGACTATAAGAGCATCGTCGTGTAGCAGAGGCATACATACATATAGTATTCGTCTACACAAGTTCTTACTACTTTATGGACCATTTCATTGTTTCATATAAAAAGAAAAGAAAATGAAGAAAAAAAAGATAATATAATATAAAAAGGAGGGGTTGGGTGCAAACTCTGCTAAATTTCGCAAGTAACTCGTGAGCCCAACTTTACATATTTTTACCTTGTCTTGGAATTCACAAAATTATCTCAATTTATTTAAATACAGGTGGGGCAGCAAGCGGCAGTTCTCGGATTTGTGGGAGCACCGTGGACAATTGCCACATACATAGTGGAAGGGGGTACCACCCGTACATATACAACTATAAAGAGCATGTGTCATACTGCACCTCATGTATTGAGAGCTCTTCTCTCTCATCTAACACAGGCAATATCTGACTATATCATTTACCAAGTAGATTCTGGGGCTCATTGTATACAGATTTTTGATTCATGGGGTGGACAACTACCACCTGATATATGGGAGAAATGGTCAAAGCCATATATTGTGGAGGTAATTTCGAGTTAGTCGGATTCTTGTACTAGTTGCTTTTGTGAGAAACTAAGTTGTATAGAAAGTGAGCCTCGCTGGACAAGCTACCCTGTAAGCTTGTCATCATTTCTGCAAAGAAGGAATTTTCAGGACATTAGCTTCCTGAAAGAAAAAGAATGATATATTTCTTTTCATTGGGTAATATAGGTTAAGTGGGAAAGATTATAAGAAGCCATCGTTATACCTAAAGAAACGTTATGTGGGAAAGAACTAACTTCTGTGTCGTTTATATATGTGGGGCTGAATGTCGTTGATGAAACTGCAGATCATCGGCAGAGTAAAGAAGGAACGCCCGCAAACACCGTTAGTGCTCTACATTAATGGGAATGGTGGCCTTTTGGAACGGACGAAAGATACAGGTGTTGATGTAATCGGGCTTGATTGGACAGTGGATATGGCAGATGGAAGGCAACGATTAGGCAATGGAATCAGCATTCAGGGTAATGTAGATCCAGCTTATCTCTTTTCTACACTTCCTGCGCTGACAGATGAAATTCAAAGGTTTGTCGCAGCTAGATATTAATTCCGAAACTGAATGACTTTGATTATCATACCATGTAACCGTTAAACATCTGCATAGATGCCAATTTTTCTAAAGATTTGGCCGACTTAAAATCAACCTCCTATTCTCAAAAAAAAAAAAATTTTACTTTTTTCTGGTGAATCTTGAAAAATTACTTATAAGCACTCTGGCGAGTCTCTTATAATTTTGTTCTTTTTATAGGTAGTATATAGAGACTTACATTCTTCACTTCGTCTAAACAAATGAACTTTTCTTGGCAGGGTTCCCTCGAGTGCGTCCCAGACGCGTCAGGGATATCCGAGACGCTCCTGTCTCGGAATCCTATTCCGTCTCGGACTGGGATGTCCCAGACGCGTCTTCCACGCGCTGGGACGTCCGAGACCCGAGAGTCTCGGACTCCTAGTCCGTGTTGGACTGGGATATCCCAGACGCGTCCTAGGCGCTCTGGGATGTCCGAGACGCGAGAGTCTCGGACTCCTAGTCCAGCTCGGACTAGGATTCCCGGTCCTTCACGGACTGGGATTTCCAGTCCGTGTCCCTGTCTGTCTCGGACTGTCTGTCCGGGACGTGGTGGTCCGGCCCGGACGCGTCCTGGACGCGTCCTGGCCGGTCCGGCCAGTAGGGTTTCCAAACTTTTTGGAAATCCAACCGTTCCAACTGGTTTTTCTTTTCTTTTTCTTTGTTCCAGCTGCTGTTAGGTACTATTTTTGATCAATTCATCAACCAATCTTCATGGTTTTGATGATTTTTATCAAAATTCTAATACCCTAAAGCTTGTTTATGAAAACTCTTTTCATAAAACTATGTTTCTAGTGTTTCTAGGTCATGAATCTCATCCAAAACCCTAATTTGATCTCATCAAACTTATGTTTAAATCTCTATTCAAACATTAAAACACTAATATCTAGTTGTTCAAGTATGAATCTAATTCATCTAGTCAAAGATAGTTCATGCAAACGGCTCGTGATGCCACTGTAGGGGAATAACCTAGTGTATCTCATACACCTAATTGACTAGTGTTGGTAGCGGAATCTCAAACATCATATGTTTAACACTATTTCCAGGATCTATACATGAACATACCAATGAACTAGATTGGAAAGATGATTACCTCTTAATCGCTTTCCCACGAACTAAATTCCGATCAGTATTCGGAAGATAAGACCTCCAAGTGTAGCTCCTCTACTTGAGACACCGAATAATGACTTGAACTCCCTCCTTTCAGTCAGCTAGGACCTTCTTGAAGGTTGAGATGAAGATCTCCTTCTTCTTGACTAGATACTTGAGAAAACTCCTTTTCTCTCTCTCTCTCTGAGATGTATATTCTGAAACTCTTTCAGTTAACCCTCAGACTCTTGAGAATTTCTCCTCTCTCTTTAGGTTGTATAATTAGGTATATATAGAAATCCTTAGAAGATGTATTAGACTCAAACTAGGATTCCATAAACCTAATTATTAGGCAACACCCAAACTACCCTCCATTGGGTCACTTTAAGTGGCCGGCCAACATAGCCCTTTATGGGCTTCCTTGGCCGGCCCACTTAGGGCCTAGCCGGCCATCACATGGCCGGCCCTATTGCCTGGGCCGGCCATCACATGACAGGCCTCCCTAAAGCCTTTCCGGGCCTCCCTTTTGGGCCCGGACATGTTTATCTCTTCGGACTTCTCCGAATCTTTCAGGACTTACCAATAACGGATCCAATCCACTTATTTGCCATTATCCATCTAGTCAATTCTCTCCGTTCAAATCATTACTCTGTTGTGTAACCCTTGTAGGATCCGATCTATGTTAGCCGCGAATCAACTCTTGATTCGACGATCGTAGTTGGCTTCTAGCTAAGCATTACGACCCCTAATTGGACCGGACTAATGATGTTTCGAATAAGGTCATTAAGATCCTAATAGCCAAATTGCACGCATTGCATCCTTGGTCGAAGGACACTCCTTCGGAAGGATACCATTCCTTCAGACTTTAGGCATCATATCCTTCATTAACTTGATGTGGTTCAGGAGGCGGGTCAATGGTCACTGTTCTAAAGGCTTCATGAATGGGTTGTTGTGCAGGAGTAACACCAAACTGGTTAGGCAAAGGTGAGCTAGCGAGACCACTTGGGGTTTGTTGACTGAAATAGGTGATGTTTTCTAGTGGAGGTGGAGCATAGGTGTAATATGCCTCAGAAGAGGAAGGTCGAGAGTGAGATGTGCGACGGTAGTTTCCATTGTTTCTGGATTGTTTGTATCGAAAGAAACATCAATCCCCAGTGTGGCCTGGTTTCTTGCAAATCTGACAAATTTCAGGTAGTAGTTGTAGTGGATCTTGTTGTGGTTGAAGCATGGGATCTACTGGGTGAGGTTTGAAGTTTACCTAGGAATATTGACCAATGGGTTTTTGAGTGAATGACTGAGTTTGTTTGGGTTTGTACTGCTTGGAGTAGGTCTGCTTGTTGCCTATTGTGTAAAAGGTTGTATTTGAATGAAGATTGACTGGTGAGACTTCATCGAGTATTTCCTGGGCCAAATGTCGTTCAAAGTTTAAAATCTTGGATTTGATTTCTGCATAGCTCATATATTCAGTTCTGTTGTTGATAAGAATGGTGAGATACTTGTAATCTTTTCCTAGACCACGTAAAGTTTGCATTATGAGATCTTCTTCAGAGACCTTGCAGTTTATGGCAGCAAGAGCATCGACAAGAGACTTAACTCGTTGAAGATAGACTGCAACTGGTACATTTCCCTTCTTGATTGTTTGAAGTTGGTCCTTGCGAAGGGTTCTTTTTGCATATGACTCCTAGAAGAAGAGAGTTTCGAGCGCTCTCCAGATTGCAACAACATTTGGGAGACCTAACACTTCAAATGCAGCAGACGGAGACAGGGTTGTTTTTAAACAACTCATAACGAAGTGATCCACCTTTCTCAATGATATGTAGTCATGAATGAGTTGTGTGACACCATTGATGTCGACATATTTGGTAGGTTCTAGGAGTGAGCCATCAACATAGAAGATAAGGTTTGTAGAGACGAGAATAGATTCAAATTGATCCTTCCATAGTAGATAGTTTGAAGCATCTAACTTGTGAGAGACGTAATTTGTTATGTTGGTGATGGGTGTTGATGAGAAATTTGGGCTGTGTCGTTGCATTGTTGTGTAGAAGGAAATTCAATTCAACGGAACAGGCTCTGATACCATGAAATTTTGGTTGTTTTCATATATGAACATCTGAGAAATTACACTGAATATTTATAAAGCTAAAGATAAGGATAAGCAGTTCATTAACTGAACATCAGTTAATGAACTACTGCATTAGTAGTGTCGTAGTGGTGTTTATGTTTTACACCATTGTTACATCAATAACTAGTAAATCAGTTGCTCTATTACATGTGCTCTATTAAGGAGAAATCACAGACATTTCAAGACAACCTCTTTTTTTTTTCTTTTTTTTTTCGAAAATATTAGTAGATATTTTACTGAAAATTTAGAGAATTTTTGGAAAGGGAATGTCTTCGAAAATACATAAGGCACTTGTGGATATTACCATTATAATTAGACTAATAGTAATATTATAATTATTATTATATTACTACATTATTACAGTATTATGTCATTATTAAATATTATTATAATATAAGATACTATATTATTATTATATACTATATAATATTATTAATGGAAAATGGTTGTTTAGGTCAATATATTATTAATAATAACTAAAAAAGCGGGTAACATTTTGTATTAACAAAAAGTTGTCAAAATAATATGGGTATTGATGCATAAGGTTTAAAATAATATGAGAAATTACTAATAAGGTCATTTTCTACTTTATTCATTCCCTAAATACCCTTCACTATTATAACTCACTCTCTCAGCAAATTCAGAAATTTCTAGGCTTTTCTTTTTCTTCTTCTTCCAATCTGAATCTTCTTCTTCTACTTCTTCGTGAAATAGTAGGATGAATTGCTCCCCAAATTGATTGATGAGGTTTTATTACGAACTTATTTGAATCAGTATCAAATGGTAGAATCATGGTTAACCTTATGATTGAAGTGCAGGAAAAGGAGAAATAGTAAACTGTTCAAAGAAGCAGAGTTCTGACCTCTTTCATGGTGTTCTTGGAGGACCTCGACAGATCGGCATCATCACACGAGCTAGAATCACCCTTGCACCAGCTCCAGAAATGGTGGATTGCGAACCTTTATTCTATTAATACCATTTCTCTATACTTTTACATGTGTATAAACCTAGCATCTGTCTCTTTTTCTTTCTTGAACAGGTGAAATGGATTATAGTATTGTATTCGAATTTCTCAGTATTCACCAAAGACCAAAAGCATTTGATTTCTTCTGAAAACACATTTGACTACATTGAAGGATTTGTTATAATAAACAAGACAAGCTTACTAAATAACTGGAGATCATGTAACTGTGTTGAAGATGGCTTTTGGAATTAATGTTATTATATATAATGACCTTGCAAATATGTATGGGAAGTGTGATGATACCAACATAGCTCATCAGGTATTTGACAAAATGTCTGAAATGAACATTCTTTAATGGGCAGCTCTCATGACTGGATATTCGGTGGAATGCAAAGCCAAGGCTTTTTTTGTTGTTGTCTCAAATGATATCTTTAAGAATCAAACCCAATGATTATGATTGTGTTAATGAAGCCTCTGTGTACATTGTGGTCTCATTAAGCATCAATTTAAGCATTTGACTAAATGAACAACTACTGATGAAGAATTAATAACACTCATTACACTGCATATTTTACTTTGCAGTTCTCTGCTATTGAAGGGTCTTCCAGCCACCAATACACAGTGGCTATCGGCCTTGATCCAAATGAATGTCTCCCAAATGGCTCGCTTTTTAGTTTCTGATATTTCACAATCCATATGTTTTTTAGTTTCGGGTGGTGTTCCTCTGTGTTACTTCAAGATTTCGTAGACACATACTCTTTGTTAATATTGAGTGTTGAACTCTTATGATGAATGAATGTCATGATTTATTAATGAAAGAATGGATGAATATGATCAATTCTTGAGTATCTATTTATTGTAAATGTAAACTATTTATTTAATGAATACAATGAAAATTATTGTATATAGGGAGTGATCAATACTAGTAAAGCAAGGAAAGTTCTTGGCTGGAAATCAAAAGTTGGCTTTAAGCAATTTGTGAGGATATAAACGTGTGCAAACTGAGTTTGTAATGTCGCAAATGCAAACTCAGTTTGCATTGTCACACACGCAAACGCAGTTTGCAAAATCGCAAATGCAAACTCAATATAAAATATCGCAAATGCAAACTCAGTATGCAATATCGCAAATGCAAACTGAAGAATAATAGTTTAGTTACGCACAAAAGTTATATCGATTTAAAGTTTAAAGAAAATTAAAAGAATTTAGTTACACAAAAAGACAAAAAAGGATACTTTAGTCTTCGTATACTTTTTTATCTGAATAATAATTTTCAAATGTTTTGTGATTTTCTACTTATTTTCAATATTATTTTGACTCTTCTAGTTATTACCCCTATTATTAAATCTCATAGCTACTTGTCCTCCCATCATTACATCTACATGTCCCCTCTGAATGTCTTTTAAGGGGCTACGAATTTTTGACGTGCCACACCAACAATTTTCTTTAAGCAAGCAAATATTGTGAACTGTGGTTCCAAATGCAGATACATTCAACAAAAATGATGTTATGTCTGCTCAAATGTTCCGGCAGGGTATATGGACGGACCAGATTTAGTGAGAGAAAGTCAAATCTAATGAGAGAAAGTCAAACATTTTTTCTTATTAGATCTGAACTGGTTAAGTTTCTCGGTCGAAATACTGGTCGGACATAGCATCACGGTTGTATATTCAAAGCACATGTGCTCCTTCAAGAGAAGAATTGTGCGAAGAACTTGGTCGGCTATCCAACACCCTAACCAGCAAGGTACATTCATTCATGACAGAATTTCCTCTCCCTGAATGTGTGCATTTCTTCAATGTTCACAAAGCTTCATAACGAAATTTGGTAGTTCAATATGAAGTTCTGTAATATTCCTTTTATCCTTTAGTGTGTGTGAACTGTGAAGTACATAATTTAGGGTACGGAGCTTTATTAAAATAACTTCATAAAAAAAGTACGAAACTTTAAAACGCAGTATAAAATTAATATTTTCGTTCACATATTGTATGAAGTTGGGTTATTTCCCAAATGGCCCCCAACTTTGTCACCAGCTTCCTGTCTGACCCTCTACTTTAGCAATAATTCCCGTATGACCCCCTTTTTCCGTTATCTTTAACATTCCGTTACTCTCTCTCCTCCATCTCATTTTCTCTCTCTGCCACATCATCTTAGCACGACACATCATCATCTTCTCAGGCAGGGGTCGCCAGCCGGCGACCTTAAAGTTTTTTTTTTCTCTCTCTAAATATTTATTTTTTATTCTCTCTCTCTAAACTCCGGCGAAGGGGTTTCCCTTCGCCGGAGTTTAAAGAGAGAGAGAGAGGAGAGAGAAAATTAATTTTTTTTTTTTTAATATTTGAAGGTTGCCGGCCGGAAATTTGGCCGGCCGACGACCCCGCCGGAAAAGATGATGATGTGGCGTGATAGGTGACTTGACAGAGAGAGAAAATGAGATGGAGAAGAGAGAGTAACAGACAGTTAAAGATAACGGAAAAAGGAGGCCATATGGGAATATTTGCTAATGTAAGGGGCTAGGCAGGAAGCTGGTCACAAAGTTGGGGGACATTTGGGAAATAACCCTATGAAGTTTTATAAAATGTTATGAAAATGATGTGCTGATGAAGTTTTATGTGAACTGATGAAGTTTTCATAATCTGTTATAAACTTTCATACGTGAATCAGAAAATTATTTATTTTGGTAAAAGTATAAGTTTATTCGAAAACACAATAAAACTAACTATTTAAGTGATACGTGAATGTATTACATGGTTTAATGCACTGGCGGATAAGAACATATCCAACACAAAAAAAAATTCAAAAAATACAGAGATAGAAACAAAGTCTAGTGAAAACACTTAATTTCTTCATGACGTTCATTAAAACAAATACAAATATCATCAATGGTTAAGAAATTAAAGATTAGACGATTTCAGTGAAGAATGGATAAACAGAAAATGCCTTGGGACGAAAATCCTAAAATGAGAACATAGAACATGGGTCGTGGACCTTTTAACTCTTTAGCCGACATCTTTGTAAATTTATTAGGCTGGAAGTCATTACGCGTTTTGTATAGTTCGAGCATTATTTATCACTCATGGGTGTTTGTGAATTTTGTATAAGTATGCAGTCACATTCATTCAAATTTAAATCGGCAACTGTTGTATTAGAAGATAAGTTTGAAGCATAAAAATAAAAGGGTTATTTTCCTAATGGCCCCCAACTTTGTGACCAGCTTCCCGCCTGGCTCCCTACTTTACGAGAAATACTCATATGATCCCCTTCCGTTATAACACCGTTACTCTCTCTCTTCCATTTCTTTTCTCTCTCCTCCAGCATGTTTTCTCTCTCCTCCAGCATGTTTTCTCTCTATGGCACCTCGTTAAAACCAGCGACATCATCGTCTTCACCGCAGGGTCGTCGGCCGGCCAAATTTCCGGTCGGCGACCTTCAAACTTTTTTAGAGAGAGAGAGGGGAGAGAGAATTAAATTTTTTTTTTTTCAGAGAGAAGAGAGAGAAAAAAAAGTTTGAAGGTTTGGCCGGCCGGCGACCCTGCCGGTGAAGATGATGATGTGGCTGGTTTTAACGAGGTGGCAGAGAGAGAAAACATGCTGGAGGAGAGAGAAAAGAAATGGAAGAGAGAGAGTAACGGTGTTATAACGGAAGGGGGCCATATGGGTATTTCTCGTAAAGTAAGGGGCCAGGCGGGAAGCTGGTCACAAAGTTGGGGGCTATTAGGGAAATAACCCAAAATAAAATAGTAAATAAATTGTACTTAAGAGTAGGTTCATCTTTCTTTTTTTGAGAATGAAAGAGACCTAAATCCCGACAACAAAGAGGCCTAAAGCCCGACAAATTATTACATTATTTATAGCCTAAATTACATAGGATAAATCTTGATGACAACTGCTTCCACCGAGACTCGATCCCACGACCTCATGGGCTTAAGAGGGGTGTCCAACCGTTACACCAAAGGGTGGCGGACAATCCATGGTATATTCATCAAAATATCAAAACCCTTGAACACTTCACGAGTGATGAAACTAAAAATCACAAATTTTGCATGTCCACCTTTCCTTTAAATTGATCGGGAAAATTACTAACAAATTTCACATACTAATTTTCAGGTTTGGTTTTTAAAATACTCATTACTCTTAAAATTCTAGTCAGTACTAAAGTTTTTTTTTCTTAATGAAAATCTGAGATTTTGGAGCAAACTTAAAATGAAGGGGATGGGTGGGACTCAACAAACTAAATCATTCTTTCCATAATTTCTCTCTTATTTTTCAATTTTTATGGTAATAATGTTAGCTAATGATGTAATAGACTACCATGCTCCTGATTAAACATATAGTTTTTTTTTGGAGACTTAACTCCTTAACTGTTTTTTTTTTTGTTGTTGAACTTAACTCTTGAGCTAGTTATTTTGAAATAATATTTTCACAATTTCACTTCTTATTCTTTTTGAGCAATTATAGAACACATTCTACTTGATCAACCATTATTATAGAACACAATTTCACTTCTTATTCTTTTTATTCGGCCTGATTCGGTTTGATTCGACTGAATTCGGTTCGTTAGTCCGGCCGAACTCAATTAACCAAATCAAACACGAGGAAAAAATGAACTTGAGCGAGAATACAAAAGTTAAAATTTAAAGTCAGTATTTAAACTATTATAAATTTGAACACCTAAGAAAACTATTTTTTAGTTTACGATACCATTAAATAATGATTATTAACAGAGTAATTAGGCCAAAACTCTCTAAAAAAAATTGGGGCTTTGGTTAAAGATCCCCAATTTTTTACCGAAACTCCATTGGTATAGTATAATATAATGGTTTATATACATAAATCATGTATATGTGTGCATGTTTAGTTCCGTCACTTCAAATTAAAACGGTTTTCAAAAACATTTGCTAAGGCAAAACAAATATAGATTGCTTGCTTTTTCAGCCGAGCCGAGTTCTTTTTAATAAGTAGCCGAGCCGAGTTGAACATTGTTCGGTCCAGTCTAAAAACTATTTGATTCGATTCGGCCAAATTCGATCTGGTCGGTTTGGTCGACCGTTGCTCATCCCTGCTATTTAATACTAGTACGACTCAGTTTTGTATCTGAAAACTAAAACTTTTTAGTTTACAAGAATCTTCTTTACCATCTTTGTACCGTGAAATAGTTGGAATATATGTATAACCATAATTCAAATTGTTCAAATCTTATCAATTTCTCCAAAAAAAAAAAAAAATTGTGATTTTGCGTCAGATATGGATAGCGTTCCAAAACAAGCCATTGTGACCTATAATGACTAGGAACAACCGAGACACGGTCTCACAACCCACAACTCTTAAACAAATATTTCAAAACAACTCAAGTATTTAACGACCAAATGGGCTAGCTTGCTTGGTCATGGTCAGTTTTAGCACGGGTCTTGACTCAAGATGGTTTGTGATGCACCACGAGCCATGACTTGCCATGGGCCGTGACCGCCACAGACCGTGCGCGCCGACCCTGATGGGCCATGACTTGCCACGGCACACGAACGCTATAAGCACGCCAGAGTCTAAGTGACACCGGCCAACGCAGTTAACAAATAAGAACAGAAGGAAAAAAAAGAGAGAAGAAAATAAGCTGGAGCAAAAATGGAGGATCAAAGGAACCTCTAGATTTGCTTCGGCCCTGTAATTGAAACCCTAATTTTTCTTCGGAATCGTAACGAAAAGAAGATAAAGATTTATAGATGTGGAGATCCTAAATCTGTTAAAAATCTTAGATGCATATCCAAAGATCAATGAGGATTTCTACAACAGAACTCTCTCTGGTGGTCTCATTACCCTATTGCTTTTCTTCTCCGAGTTCAGTAAGTTTCTCTCTCTTAGAAGTTAGATCATCTCTCTATCGTATACTCATTTTGTGTAAATTGGATCTGTTTGAGTCTTCACATATTTGATATTTTCAGTTGTGATTTGAAATCATAAATTCGATGTTGTTCTATGTTCTTTTTTGCAGGATTGTATCTTAATACTGTTACTGAAACGAAATTGATAGTAGATACTTCAAGAGGAGAAACTCTTTGAATTAACGTTAGCATCTTTAATTCGCTTGTTTTCTTTGGTTTTATATCATTCATAGTGTTTCTTTTTCTCTAATGGTGTGTTTGGTTGCAGGATTCCTAGTAGGATTCCTATCAAAAGTGAGATTTGGTAGGAATCGTGAATCCCTGGTCTGTTTGGCTACCAAAAATCATAGGACTCTTGAATCCTAATGATTCCTAATTCCAAAATTTGTATTGCACCAAAATCCCACCTTACCCCCTAAGATTTGTTAGGATTTTGGATTAATAAACTTAAAGCAACACAAAAATATTTCCTTCTAGAAAATAATTATTTTAAAAATTATTTTTTTTTTCAAAAATTATTTTTTCCGCAAAAATCATTTTTTCTTCGAAAATCATTTTTTTTCTCGAAAATCGTTTTCCTCCGAAAATTGTTTTTTTTCGCAAAATCCAATTTTCCTCCAAACATGTTTTTTAAAGAAAATCAACTCGAAAAAAATCAGTTTTCGGGGGTAAAAATGATTTTCGTAAAAAAATAGGTTTCATGAAATTTCGGTTACCGAGAAAAGTAGTTTTTGAAAAAATAATTTGGGAAATTTTTTTTTGAGAAAAAACGCCTTTCGGGAAAAACTATTTTTGAAAAAAAAATTGTTCATGAAAAAGTTAAAAAAACGGTTCTCGAAAAAAATTTATGAAGAAAATGGGGAGTTCTTGAATGAAACGATATTTGAAAAAACGAGTTTCGAAAACAAGGTTGATTCAATATTTTTTTCAAAGAAGCGTTTGAAAATACTCAACTAATAATAAATTATAGGATTCCTATTAGTTGCCAAACAAACCAAAAAATGTTACTTGAATTCATGAATCCATGGAATCATAAATTCGAAGGACTCATGAATCCGCGGATTCATGATTCCGCCATCCAAACACACCATAAATGATTTACAAGTACCCATACTTCGGATTTGTAGTATAACGTTCAGAAACGGATAAATTATTGGAGGAATAATTGGGAGACCAATATAGTTCACCTCAATTAGACTTGCAAATAAGTGATATTCATAGTTGGTCCTATCTTTTCACCAATTTCGCGTGTTTAGATCAAGTGGGTGTTAACATGGTTTTATGTCAATTTGAAGAAAAATATCCCTGATTTTTTAAAGTTGGTGACTTGACCTAACATGTCCCCAAACTGGTGTACTAATTTGAATAGGTAGTGTTCATCTTCAAGACCAAGCTTCACAAATATGAGGCAATCATCTGCAAATAGTAAATGACTAATGACAGGTCCGTAGTTAGAATGTTTGAAACCAGATATATAACCTTCAGTCTGAGCTTTGCGAATGAGCCTACTAAGTGCCTCCATGCATAAAATGAAGAGATAAGGTGAAAGAGAATCACCTTATCGCAGACCTCTGGACAGAGAGAAGAATTGAGAAGGTTTTCTATTCAGGAGCACTAAACGTGCAGTAGTGGAGATACATCGGTGAATTAGCGCACAACACTGTCTAGAGAAACCCAAGTTACTAAGAATGGATAACAGAAACGAACTCTCCACCCTATCAAAGGCTAGGACCGTGTTGGGGCCCGTGCGGACAGGGCGCCCGCACTGGGCCCCCCACCCATAAGGGCCCGTTTTATATAGTCCTAACACTACAAATACAATATATAAACAGTAGATGCGTACCTAAACATAAGACACCTCTTAGTTGAGATGGTTAGGTGTAGCCAGGGGCGGCCCAGGCCCAAAGCAGCCAAAGCGGCTGCTTTGGGCCTCACTTGGGCAAGGGCCCCAAATTTCATATAGTTACAGGCACCTTCAGTAAAATTATAAAATAAAAATAAATAATTACTTTACATGTTTGGTTGTTTGCTGGGAGAGTTTCCAAGTACAACTAAAAATGAATTTGTCTTTATAATAGTGGGCCCAAATTCAAAGTTGCCAATAAGGTTACCTAATCAGCTAGTCTAAGAGCATCTCCAATGCAAGACTCAATCTTAAAATCTTTAGTGCCACTTAGGACTTTAGAGTTTTTTTTGAGAAAAAACCTCTCCAATGCAAAACTCAATTGAGATCTTAAGTTGATGTGGAAGCATGAAGTTTTAAGATGTCTCAACTAGAAACTCTATTTTTGAGATCTCTTTTGAGAGTCTCAAGTGTCCTAGTCATCAAATTTAATTTTTGAACCAATAGAAAGCTTTTCTTTCTCAACCACTTTTTCCTATTAAATGTATGTATGACATGTGTATCTATTAGAGTTTTTTAGAGTGTTGCATTGGAGAAGGACTTGAATTAGAGACACTCAAGTTAGCCACATAGGAAAGAGAATCTCAATTGAGACTCAACACATAAGCCAAATAAAGTTTTTTTTAAGTTTTGCATTGGAGATGCTCTAACCCTAATTTGGCATCAAAGCTACAAACTTGAACCGATACGATTTATGGGGCTCTGTTTACCTTCTAATTGTTTTTTGGCAGCCTATTAAAACTTATACTTCTTGTTTCTCTCTAGAATTTTATGGTGCTTTGTTTACCTTCTAATTTTTTTTTTTACTGTGAAGGCTCCTTCTCCCGACGAAAATGTTGTAGGCTTCCGGATTATACAGGAGATCTCTCACAATTTGTTTGTAATCCGGAGGCCTACAACATTTTCGAGGGGAGCCTTCAGCCGCGCCCTTGTTATTATTCTCTATCTCTAACAATTTTCTATAAATCATAAGTCTTTAACAATAGTTTGCAGGTACATGTACTCTCTTATTTTTATTATTTTAGTACCGATTTTTATTTTGACCCTTTGATTTTTTGAGTATATATATTTTATGTTATTTATATTTAAAACGAATCAATTTATATTCTAAAGTAGAATCGTAAGTGGTGATAAAGTCTTACCTCCGCTCCACTATATCAGAAGAGAGATTAAATGGGTTGGTTTTGGGTTATGAACGCATCATTAGTAATTTGTAAGAAGAATCTTTTCGATATATGTTTAGCTTATCATTATGGAAACCGCATGCACTCCGTATTTAGTACATAAGTTTAGCTTTACGTTTTTTGGTAATGTTTTTCATAGTAATACATTTGTTACGACAAAAATTTATTTTTGTATAGTTTGTGTACAAAGGGCCCCGAATTATATTTCGCTTTAGGCCTCCCAACTACTTGGGCCGCCCCTGGGTGTAGCCAATTCCATCCATGAGGCAGAGGTTCGAAACTCACTTTTAAATTGTACTAAATATTGTAAAAAAAATCGAAAGTATTTAATACGCATGTGAAAATCATAATACAAAAATACTACATTCAAAAACTCACTTTTAGATTGTAAACTATATCTTCGACTATAAAGAAAGAATAACTTCAACAAAGAAATTGTACCTTGTTTAAATTTTTTTTTCAAAAGGCACAGATTCAACTTTCGCACGGGGCCACTAAATTCTCAGCCACGGCCCTGTCAAAAGTTTTTGACATGTCTAATTTGAGCCCCAGATACTTATTCTTGCCTTTTTTTATCCCTCATGGAATGTACGATTTCATGAGCAAGAATGACATTATCAGTAATTTACCTACCAAGTAGAATGCAGCTTGATTTGGAGATAAGTAGCGATTTCAACCTACTAGAAAGAAGCTTAGAGATAATCTTGTAAGATGTGTTGCATAAGCTTATGGATCTAAAGTCGACTGGGGTCACTGGATTCTTAGTTTTTAGGATAAGAGAAATGTGAGTTGAGTTGAGTTCAACATGTAATGTTCCTTTAGTGTGTGTGAATTACATAATTGAGGGTGCGGAGCTTTATTTAAATAACTTCAGAAAATAACATGGAACTTTAAAACTCAGTAAGTTTTTTCGTTCATATATTGTATGAAGTTCCTTAAATTGTTATGAAAATATTGTGCATTATGAAGATTTATAAAATTCTGATGAAGTTTTATATGAACTAATGAAGCTTTCATAATTTGTTATGAACATTCATGTCTGAATTAGAAAACTATTTATTTTGCTAAAAAAAAAAAGTTTATTTGAAAACACCATAAAACAAACGATTTAAGTGATACGTGAATAGGTTACATGATTTAATGAACTGGTAACATGATAATAACATGTCCAACACTAACAAATCCAAGAGATTTAGAGTTAAAAACAAAGTTTTATGAAAACACTTAATTTCTCCATGATGTTAATTAAAACAAATACAAATATCATCAATGATTAAGAAAATAGAAATCAAAACAACTGACAATTTTAGTGAAGAATGGTTCGAGAGAAAAGGCCTTGGGAAAAATCCTAAAAAGAGGAAATAGAACATGGCTTTTGGACCTTTTAACTCTTTAACCATTTCAAAAAAAAAACTCAAAAAGAGACATCTTTGTAAATTTATTAGGCTGGAAGTCATATCACGCAGTGGCGAGGCCAGAAAATTTTATGAGTGGGGGCACTTTTTTTGTTATAGTTAGTGAAAGAATTCCATAGTATACGATCATGCTAGAATAAAAAAACAAAATTTCAACAAAATTTTATATATAGTTTAGATATTCCAGAGTAATTTTGATGTAAAACAAGTAATCTCTAATTTTCACATCAATATGGTCTGGGGATCTTTCCCCACTCCATTCACAAAAAATATTAAAATAAAATACAAAGAAAGTGATGAAGAGATAATGGTGAAGATTAAGAAAATGATGGTGGAGATGATGAAGAGCAAGTGGTCGTAATGGAAAAAAAAAATGAAGATAAACTTTTCTTTCTAATAAAATGTTTACTATAACAAACGTGTAAAAAAACAATCTTTAAGTCCAAAATACAAGTCACTAAAAAATCAGACAGAATCAAAATTAAGGGAGTTATTTAGAGTGTTCATCATCTCTACGAAGTCGTTTTATTAAGTTGGTCACTTTGAGGAGGTCAAAATTGAATTAGTTCAATTAATAATAACCAATTTTTAGACCAAACATGCACTTTATAAAGTATTTTCAATAAGCATCATTATAAACCAAACAATACTATCAACTAAAGTAAATAGTAGACATTCTACGAAAAAAGTGTAAGTAGTGAAAATTCTAGAAAAAAATGTGTTGTGTGTGTGGATCGATCCCAAGACTTCCATAATGTAATCCAAGCATTTCACCACTTGAGCTAGAGAAGAATTTTGTTTAAAATGTGGAACTATAGATACATAATATAGTACCAAGTGCAATTGAACACATACGAGTCACATTAGGGTCGTGGGGGCACGCGCCCCCACAGGCCCCTATGTGGGCTCGCCCCTGATATCACGTTTTGTACGGTTGAGCATTATTTATCACTCATGGGTGTTTATGAATTTTGTATGAGTATGAATTCACATTCATTCAAATTTAAATTCGGCAAATATTGTATTAGAATATAATTTTGAAGCATAAAAATAATAGTAAATAAATTGTACTTAAGAGTAGGTGCATTTTTACGATTTGGGCTAATTAATCCATGATATGTTCATTAAAATATCAAAACCTTAAACACTTCACGAGTGATCAAACGAACACTCACAAATTTTGCATGTCTGCCTTTCTTTTAAATTGATCGCGAAAAATATTAACAAATTTCACACATACTAATTTTCAGGGGTGTATTTTAAAATAATCATTACTCTTGAAATTCTAGTCAAAACTAAAGTTTTTTTTTCTTAATGAATATCTCCACTATTGAGATTTTGGAGCAAACTTAAAATGAAGGGGATACATTGGACTAGACAAACTAAATCATTCTTCCCATAGTTTCTCTCTTATTTTTCAAAATCTATGATACCTATAATACCTAATGATGTAATAGGCTCCCATGGGAGCAGGGCCGGCCCTAGGCCCAAAGCAGACAAAGTCTCGCTTTGGGCCTCTCGAAGTTCACCTCTTTATGCTATCTTGTAACACATTTGAAGGGTCTCACATATGTTAAACAATAGAATGGCATCTTTCTTTCTTAAGTGTTTCTTTTAATTTACTTTATTTATGTCTGTAATTGTTGTTGTTATTGTTATAATTAAGACTAGGTGAACACGTGTTACACCGCACAATACCAACTCGGTAAATCTCTTTTGGTTAAAGTCATTATAAGTATAAAAAGAGTTGGTGAAACATAAAATCTATGATCAGAATAAAAAAAAATTAGATCAAATTGACTGATATGTTAATATGTTATTATATATAGGATTAGCATCTTTGTTATTATTAATTTGTTATCATTTGCAATATTTAATATAAATAAAGAAAAGAGAAATTTGGCTCAAAAATATAGGGAGTAACACATGTATGCACTCTTTTTTTTTTGTTGAAGTACATGTATGCCACTCTCAAAGAAAATTGGTTTAATCAAATTATAGACTGTCTTAATTACTCTCGCTCCGAAAATAAAAATATGTCAGAACATATTTTTATTTGTTTACATAACCAGAAAATAAAAATAGAAACCGCTCTCTATAAAGATGTCAAACATAAATTATCTTTTTGGAATGATTCGAATACAAATTCCAAATTTATCTTAAATTATTAATTAAGTTACAACTAAATTGTCAGAAGATTGTCAATATGCGTAAATGTAATGTTTGAACACTCTATCCAAGTTTGTAATCAGAGTATCGTCACTTGAAATAAACAATAGATAATCTCCACTGCAACTGAAAAAATCTCGTAATATATCGTGTAAAAATCATGAAAAACGTAAAAAATGCCACATTCTGATAATTCGCTTTGGACCTCCAAAATATCAGGACCGGCCCTGCAGGGGAGTGAATCTGCTCTTGATGAGACATAGTTGACTTAGCTCCTTATTTTTTTTTGTTGTTCTTGCTGAAAACTTAACTGTTGAGCTATTTATTTTGAATAATATTTCACAATTTCATTTCCTATTCTTTTTTAGCAATTTTAGGACACATTATACCTGATCAACCATTATAATAGACTAAAAATGGAAAACTTGAACAAGCAATGTAAAAGTTGGAACAAATACTTTATTATCTACTCTTATTAAATTCTTTCAGAATAAAACTTAAAATAGGTAAATTGGGATGTTCGTAGGTGTCTCTACTTAACATGCTAGACAAATTGAAGTAGAACGAACTTAATTTGTTGAATTCCAAGTTGGGATGATTTCAACTTAGTAACGAATGGTTGATGACCGATTGATGCTCAACCCTACTTAAATCATATATATGAGAATAGTCTCACATAGAAGAATGCGTATCTAGCAACAAAGAATATAAGGTATAGATCCTCTCCACTCATTGGCAATTGGTTTTGAGTTGGATGACCACAAACTTAACATGGTATTAGAGATAGGCCCACACGTGATAGGCTTTGAAAAAAAACTACACATGCTCCACGTCACCCGAAATAAAAAAAAGCAAGCTCAAAGAACGCTACACGTGAGGGGGCGTGTGAGAATAGTCTCACATGGGAGAATGGGTATCTAGCAACCAAGAATATAAGATATAGGTCCTCTCCACTCATTGGCAATTGGTTTTGAGTTGGATGACCACAAACTTACCAAACTATGGATTGCTTGCTTTTTCAGCCGAGTCGAGTTTCTTTTTTTAATAGGTAGCTGAGTCTGAGTAGAACATTGTTCGGTTCAGTTTAAAACTATTTGATTTGGTTCGGTCAAATTCAATCTGATCGGTTTGGTCGACCGTTGCTTACCCCTATTATTTAGTCCTGGTACGACTCAGTTTTGTATCCGAAAGCTAAATTTTTTTTGTTTACAAGAGTCTTCTTTACTATTTTTTACAGTAGAAAGTTGAAGTATATATATATATATATACAACCATAATTCAAATTGTTCGAATCTCATCAATTTCTCAAAAAAGATAATTGTGATTACGTAATTTTGCGTTAGATATAGTTAGCGTTCCAAAACAAGCCAGTGTGACCTACAATGACCAGGAACAACTAAGGGTGGGAATTTAGCCCGGGAGCCCGAAACCCGGCCCGGAACCCCCGAGTCCGACAAAGAAACGCGTAGCCCGAAGTCCGAGACGGGCTCTGCCCGCCCGGCCCGTCGAGTTTTAGTGGGCGGGCTTGGGCTCTACTAAAAAATCTCTTGCCCGAGTGCATTACCCGAGTACATAGCCCGAAACTTGTACCCGACTCATAAGATCCGTTAGATTAGAGATGGATGGACATATGTAGACTTCTAATCTTAGGGTTTTGTAGGTATAAAAACCTATTTTTTCCTCTTCAGTCTCAACTGTCCAAAGTGAGAAAGGAAAGGAGGCAGAGAGAGACAGAAAACAAGAGATCGAGAGAGAAAACAAGAGATCGAGAGAGAGAAAACGAGATATCGATAGAAATAGAGAGAATGAAGGAAAAAAATGAAGATACTGAGTTGTTGGTTGAAAACAAGCTATGAAGAGTAAAGAGTAACATCATGGAAGATCTTCAAGAAATAGATTTTTTTTTCTCTTTTCTGCAAATATTCTCTATATTCATATCTGTTTTCTCCGTAAATATGTTATTTTCAAGTAGATCTTTATATTTGTTTTTGGGTACATCTAACTATCTAAGAAGAAACAACAAGTAAACTTTTTAGAAAGTTTTGATACAGATCTGTAAAAATAATTTCATGTATATATATCTGTTACATATCTATCTTGCTCTCTCTGACTCTCTCTCTAAAGATGAAGTTGCAGAATATTTGTATCTTTGTTCATGTCTCATATTTGTTTAGATCTGTATTTTTTTGTTCATGGTGATGTTAATCTATAAAAGGTTTGGGATCTTTCTATGAATTAAGTTTAACAAACTTAGGGTTCATTGTGATATCTGTGTTGTACCAAAAAAAAAATGAAAATGAAAAAATTGGATATTCGAAGATGGTTAGCCCGTTACCCGGCCCGCCCGATGCCCGTTATGCCCGTCATGGGCTAGTACCCATGGCGGGCTTTGTGCAAGAAAGCATGACTTTTACCCGGCCCGAGCCCGCCCGAGAAGTCAATTGTTCATTAGTATATGGTACCCGAAACGCCCGAGCCCAGAATATTGGTGCCCACGGGTACCCGAGCCCGACCCGTTTCCCACCCCTAGGAACAACCCATTCTTAAAACAACTCAAATATTTAAAGACCAAATGGGCTAGCTCGCTTCGTCATGGTCAGTTTAGCACGAGCCTTGACTCACCATGGTTTGTGATGCACCACGAGCCGTGACTTGCCATGTGTTGTGTCCGCCAGAGACCGTGCGCGCCAAGGGCAGTGACCCTCACGGGCCCTGACTCGCCACGGCACGGGAACGCCATAAGCACGCCAGAGTCTAGGTGACACCCGCCAAGCCAAACACAGTAAACAAATAAGAACAGAACAGAAAAAAGAAAGAGAGAAGAAAATAAGCTGGAGCAAAAATGGAGGATCAAAGGAACCTCTAGATTTGCTTCGGCCCTGTAATTGAAACCCTAATTTTTCTTCGGAATCGTGACGAAAAGAAGATAAAGATTTATAGATATGGAGATCCTAAATCTGTTAAAAAACTTAGATGCATATCCAAAGATCAATGAGGATTTCTACAACAGAACTCTCTCTGGTGGTCTCATTACCCTATTCTCTTCCATTACTATGCTTTTGCTTTTCTTCTCCGAGTTCAGTAAGTTTCTCTCTCTTAGATCATCTCTCTATCTTATACTCATTTTTGTGTAAATTGGATCTGTTTGAAGTCTTCACTAATTTGATATTTTCATTTGTGATTTGAAATCAAAATGTTGATTTTTTTTGCAGGATTGTATCTAAGTACTGTTACTGAAACCAAATTGACGGTAGATACTTCAAGTGGAGAAACTCTTCGAATTAATGTTAGCATCTTTAATTCCCTTGTTTTGTTTTGTTTTGTTTTATATCCATTCATACTCTTTCTTTTTTTCTAAATGATTTACAAGTACCCATACTTTGGATTTGTAATATAGGGTTTAGAAAAGGATAAATTGTTGGGGAAATGATTGGGAGACCAATATAATTTACCTCAAATTAGACTTGCAAATAAGTGATATACATAGTTGGTCCTATCTTTTCTCCAATTTCGCGTTTTTAGATCAAGTTGTTGTTAACATGGTACCTAGAGAAATAACTATTCCGTGCCCAAGCAACTTGATGCAAGACAGAGAATTGGGTTTTGGAAATTCCAGTGTTACAATGCCGGAAGGGTTGGGTGGTGGGTGTGGGGTGAATTGGATAGAACCCCTGAAACCTGCATTGTTTTGTGTTTATGTCAATTTGATGAAGTTGTAGCATATCTCCCTATTATTCTGAGGTTTAGGAGTCAGATGCTATAAATAACGATGTGAAATCATAATTCGCATGTTGAATTTGAATTGTTTATGGTTGAAAAATTGGATTGTTGAACCGTGAATTGTTAAATCTTTTCATATTTGGTTGACTGGGGAATATATATTTTTGGGTCCCACGATTCACGATTTGCTTTATATTCACAGCCAGGACGTGATTCAACTTGAAATTGTATTAGTTGGTATCAAAACGATTTAACTAATTACTAATGTCTGGATCAACTTTATTGTGATCAAATCCAAGTCATTTGATTTCTTTGACATCACAGTTTACAAACTAATAGTTTAACATTTGGCCTTCTTTAGGAAGTTAGTAGCCCTTATTTCTTCTTAAACTTGTCCTTTAGCCAACTAAAAAAGTAAAAACTCCAACAAGTCAGTTCTGATACTCTTTAACGGCAAATATTCTTAATGGTGCACTATATCTAGAAAAGTGTAAATGGAATGTGTCTTATTATTGGTTTTGCTTATTTTTTGTTACATAATTTTGCAGTTTGACGTGACCTATCCCGCCCTTGCATGTTCTCTTCTTAGTGTTGATGCCATGGATATCAGTGGGGAGCAGCACTATGATATAGTATGTTTGTATACTTTGCTCTCCTTCAGTGACATTTTATATCTAACTCAATTTCGATTGTGGAAAAAAAGTTTCTATCGCCTTGTGCATAAGTATCATTTACTGAATAATCTGAACTGGTACTGCACCATCTTTTTGTATTTTTGTGCAGAGACACGATATTGTAAAGAAAAGAATTGATCACCTTGGTAATGTGATTGAGTCAAGATCAGATGGAATTGGTGCTCCAAAGGTTTGTAAATAATCTTACTTTTGATATTATGCTCGGTTTTTAATTTTATATCCTTATATCTTTTATCTTCCAATTTTCTTTCAGATTGAAAAGCCTTTACAGAGGCACGGGGGACGACTTGATCACAATGAGACTTATTGTGGTTCTTGTTTTGGCGCAGAAACGGTACTATCCTAGTTAGTTCTTTACGGGGGATATTTGACTTTATTTTTTCATATCACATATAATATTGCCAATATATAGGTGATATATCACCAATACAACAAGAATGACTTCTTTTGCTATGTGGTATGTGTACAAAACTGATATCGATATGACAGATGATATTGTGATAGATCACATCAGCAATATATCAGCTAAGCTAAGAAGTTGGGTTTGAGACTCATGGGTTACCTGACTATGTTTTTTTTTTCTTTCGAACCTATATATGTATAGACATTGATATAGTATTTTTTTTATATGGACATAAAACACTAGCATTACCATTAGTCCCATTATGAAGAGAAAAAGGAAAAGAGGAACAAGGACAAAAATGTACAAAAAAAACAAAAAAGGTAAACTCAAAGCCTACCTTACCAAATTTGGTTCGAGCTTGAGCCGAGCTTCAAGGTACTCGGTGAGAACTCGCCATCCAACTACTTCTATATAGGCTTGACTTGAGATTTTTTCTGCAATGCGTTTATCAAGTCTTCTCCAATTCCTTCCCAATAGTTTTGCATAGTAGTCCTCAATTTATCAACCATCTTACTTAACTTGCAATATCATTTACTTGGTCTCTTAAAACCACCAATAGTAATTATTTTAGCAATCATTCATGATAGTTTTTGTTTATAGAAATATTAAGTGGCATCCTATATATTTGATAATTGCAGTTCATTCGTGCTATTTTAGTATAAATCAGTTCTCAGTTTGATCAACTGGAATTGACAAAATATGCTTCTGATGCCAGAGGTGTCAGGAAGCAGGAATTTCTGAACATGGTAAATGAAGAACTCTACTTTCTAGCCAGTAGTTAGTGACTTACTGTAGTGCTCCAAAAGCTTTCAAGTCCCTTTGACCTGAATTATCTTCTCATATCAGAAGTGATTTAATTATGATACTGTGAAATAGTTAATGGATATGTTTCAATTTGCAGGATGATGCTCACTGTTGTAACTCATGTGAAGAAGTTCGCGAAGCATACCAAAAGAAAGGATGGGCGATGACAAACCCTGATTTGATTGATCAGGTATAGTGTAACATGTTTGCCTGGTTCTTTTTATCTCCTCGATGAAAAATGTGAAATATATCCAAGAATTGAAATGTAAACATCATTTTTAGAAGTTATGACTTGGCTTCTCTTTGTTTTATGATATATTGTGGTAAAATGGGTTTGATTTTATATCTCCAAGCATGTAAATGAATTATTTGCTTGTTTTCTTGTTTAAACTGACTTGTTAATGCTTTACCTGTTGATAAACTATGTAGTTTACATCTCGATATACTGCCGCTATATCGATCGTTTATAAGATATGACAGATGTCAAGTGACATGTGGTGGATAGATTATGTTGTTGATTTATTGTGTCAATTTTCAATATACAGATTAAATGGATGTAAAAGTAATAATCCTCCACAACTGAAATGCTTAGGGAAAATTGAAGAAATGCAAAAGTTGTGCTAGACAAAGCCAAGTGTAACCATGTTTCACTTCGCTTTATTAGGCCTTCATGTTCTTTGCTCTTTTGTTAGTTTGTCTTTTGCTGCAGCGACTTGACAGTTTCTCCCCTGAACTCTGGTGAAATGATAGTTAAATAAAATGCCAAGAGTTTCCTCTGGTAGTTGTTTCATACACCTACCTAATTTGGCCAACATATGACACCTTAGTTCGTTTTTCACTTAGGTGGTGTTCGACAATCAGGATAAAGAAGCATGTAATGAACTATAGTGAGACTTGATGAAACCTTATGAAATTAGTAAACTTAATTTTCTATTGTAAGCAATCAAGATCAAAATTAGCTTTAAACCCTTGAAACCAGAAGTAAGAAATAAAGGCCGAAGCCAAAAACACATCATTGCAATGCCATGTATCAGCTGATTATATTTCCTGTAAAACTGAACTTAAAAGATACTGGACTAATATCTCTCAGTACGTATAAATGCTTGCATGCATATCTAAGTGGCAGTGAAAAATACAATGTAGTTCTTTGCTCTCCAGGAATTCCATTTTGCTATCTGAAGTGAAGATACATATTGGTGTGTCTAGTGTACTGTGTTGATTGCAATTTTCGTGTTCTTCTGCTGATGGTATAACTATGTGTGCATTCAATTATCGGGTCTTTCATCTTTCTGGAACTTGATATTGAACTCTGTTTCAGTGCAAGAGAGAGGGCTACCTCCAAAAAGTTAAAGAGGAAGAGGGCGAAGGATGCAATATTCATGGGTTTGTCGAAGCAAATAAAGTGGCAGGGAGTCTTCATTTTGCACCCGGGAAAAGCTTTCACCAATCAGGCATCTCTTTGTTTGATCTGCTGGGATCATTTCAAACTAATAATTACAATGTGAGATGCTAACCTTAGACGAAGAAAAAAATTTCCTTGTTTCTCTTATTCTCTTTCAATTTAATTTTTACATAGAGAATAGAGTGGGTGTTGAAAAAGGTCAAAATGGGGACCTCGGTACGAGTGTCAGACATGCGAGGTGGAAAAAGGCCAAAATGGAGAGATGACCATGCACCTAAATTTTCTTGTCTTAGCCTCTTAGGTATTATTATTGTCATTTATATATACTGAGAAGACTTCGAGTCTACAACAAAAGTATATTCTATACAAACATCCCTGTACAGCAGAAATTCCAGGGCAGGATATTCTTATCTAATATGGATAGAATTGTAGCGACCTATTTCAACATCCAGATGTGGTATTGCTTTTCAACAAAATGTTTATTGGTTTACTGTGATTTAGAAGAATATTTATGTTGTTCCTCTTCCTGCATCAGATAAGCCACAAAATAAACAAACTATCTTTTGGTGAAGAGTTTCCAGGCGTTATTAATCCACTTGATGGGTAAGATTAACAACCTTTCACATTTACGTTCTACCGTAGTAATCATCAAACTTTCAGCCTAATTTGGTTTCTCTTTGTTAAGATATTTAGATAGTCAGAACGTAAGTTCTAGTCTACACTTTTCAAGTTCTTGACCTGAATGGCGCATTCTCTTGTTCATCTTTTCTTTTTTATTCGACGTTGCCTATCGCTGAACAGAAAAATGCTTCTGATCTGTTTTATTTATATTTGAAACTTTCAGGGTACAGTGGACACAGCATGCATCTGCTGGGATGTATCAATACTTTATTAAGGTGAATATTTCGGTGACCAGTCTTTTGACCCTACATAATTATTGTAAATTAACTTCTATCTGAGGGAGTATGACTTCTTTTCTAGTTGATTTATTTTATCCACATATGATTCTCTTTCTCGGCTCATTCTTTTGTTTCATATTGTCAAGTGATCCTTAAAATGATTTACCTTTATTTCTTGTGTTTCTTTGTTTAGGTTGTACCAACGATCTATAATAACATAAAAGGGCGTAAAATAAATTCAAACCAGGTAAAGTTGTATTGATACTAGATAGTGCCAATTCTCATGTGTTTTACTTTATCTTCTAAACTAGTTAATTGTTCTGCCTGCCCATGCAGTTTTCTGTGACTGAACATTTCAGAGAAGCAACTGGTTATCCTCAGACACTTCCTGGGGTTTTCTTCTTTTATGACTTCAACCCAATTAAGGTGAGCGAGCTAACTAGTCCCTGAGATAAACTTACAAGTGTCTTTGCGGTATATTAAACAACAGTATTTTCCTAGGTATTGATTGAAATGAAAGTACTTGGTGTCTGCTGTTAATCATCTTTGTTGTTTATTTTTTTTCTTTAATTGTCTGAAAAGAGTTTAAAAACAGACAAGGTGATTTGATCACTCGACCTCTCTTCTAAAATTTTCTACAGACAAAAAGCAAAAATTTTGCATGAAAGTTTGGTAGGGGACGGTGTATTGCACACTTTGAGGGAGAACTTTTGGAGGACTTTTTGAACTTTTAGTTAACATAATCCTTGTCAGATGTTCCTTTCTTACACAAAGCGAAGTCCCACAGTGATTTCTTACACACAAGCTTAGAAGTAAGAGAGTTAGCATAGGTGGTGTGCCTCTAGTGTCACAATGTTTTTTCTCCAGGATGGCTACTCAATTTATTCCACAAACACATCCGAGCCCTACTAACCGGTTGAGCCTGGCCAATGTGGAGGTTTGGCTGGATCTCAGGAAAAAGGATGTTGTTGACCACCTTTCATCAGATGATATGAAACTAGATTTATTTCAGAAGTTGGCATTTCGCCTTTGACGCCATTTTATGTAGCTACTTTTTGTATCATTACCTCTCTCGGTTGCTAATTAATGGCTCCCAATATTAACTTAATGAGGTTAGTTAGAATTATCCAACTCCTGAATGTTTTATCTAAATATTGTCAAAATACTGCAGGTTACCTTCAGTGAGGAAAAAGTATCATTCTTGCACTTCCTAACAAATGTCTGTGCTATAATAGGAGGTAAGCCCTCTACTTCAGCCAGCATTTTCTTAAGTTTTAGTATTACTCATTAAATCGTACAGATATTTAAGAATAGACACTCAAAAATTGGTTACACTAAGTAGTTTGATATTGGTTGACCTTAATGTAAGACACAGGACCACGACTCTCAAAAATCTCGCTAGCCCATGTTTTTATTTTATTTGCTTTCTTGTTTCTTACTCTTTTTTTTTTCTGTTCTGGGTTTCAGGCGTTTTCACCGTTGCTGGGATCATCGATACGTTTGTGTATCATGGTCATCGTGCAATCAAGAACAAGATGGCACTTGGGAAGTATCGATGAATCAGTTTTCGGAGCTTTGACTCACATTAGGACTGGCAACTCGCAAGCGAAATTCTGCTGCATAATACAGGAAAAACAGACATCAACCCCAAAATAGAAACAGAAACAGAAACAAACATCAACTATAATTTGATTACTGATCTCCAATTCTTTGATGTAGTTGCAGAGAATGCCTACCCAAGTATAATTTATATATTTCAATTCACCATCTGTCCTAAATCTAGAAACTAGAAAGGAAGGGCCACTGATAACATATTGACAATGCTTTATTTTTTGAAAAAAAAGGACGATATATTAACAGAGTGCTTAGAAAGTACGAAAACAAAAGTACAACAAGTTGAATCAAATGGAAGGTCACATAGAACCTATATGGTCACCATGAACTTAACCCTTTCCTCGAAAGGAAAATTCTCAAAACATTTAGAAGACACGCCCCAATGGTGAGAGGTTGTTCCATTGACATGATTTCTCTATTAGTGCTATTCCTTTCAAGAGACTATCATTCTTTTCCAGCCATACACCACCACCAGACACCAGTATAGCAAGTGGAGTTTATCTTTAAGTTGCGTCGAATTTCCTGAACATGGATAACCCGAAATCCTGACATCAAAATAAGAGACCAGATGCAATTTTTGGAATGAAAAGATAATACATATTGATAAGTTGGTAACCCTCTTTGGCCTACCTATGAAGGTTACACCTCCCTTTGAATTCTGTCATGGTATGGGGGGCCAGATATGGAAAATGGGGCTTCTAGTGGTGGTCCTTTGCCCTTGTACTAGTTGAGGAAAGCCATGGTTGGCAAAGTGGACCTTCCTGGCTGAAATTACATTCCAAGAATGTTTTTCTTTCTGGGGAAAGGAAGGATATACAGGCTAATCAAGTAAGAAGGTTAGCCAGTTCTAGGAGTTAATATGTCAGTCACAAGTTGCAAGTTTCATATACATTATCAAATTCTACCAATTTTGCCATGACAATAGAAAAAAAAAAGTCACAGACAACTAGGTATGGCCCGAGTTGCGGGTAAACATATATGCTGACACGAATCGAAGAATCAATGATTTAAATACAAGGGATGGTCTCTACCTTTATAGCGAAAAAATAGTACTGAATTGATTTTTTTGGTCAAAGAGGGTATGGAATGAGTTATGGGAGTGGCATAAAAAACCCTAGTTCTTCTAGGAGTTGGGAAGCAACAGCCAACACTCCAAAGACCAAAACTGATGGCCTACCTAGATGATTCGAAAACCGGAAGTACCCCACGAAGGGAGAGATGCCGACCGGGATTTGGAAGGGAAGAAGAAAAAATATAAAATTACTTCTTTTAATCGGTAATGAATTGAATTTAGACACTCACCCACCTACCAATGTTGCAACTTGTCTACTAAAAATACATGCCTTCCCACTATCCATCCCCCTATGTAAAAGGCATCCAAAATACCTATCCCCATCTCTTCCTCTGTCTATCCATTTGCAATTTTTGTACTAAAAAATAAAAACAGATGACCACTCACAACCCTCCCAAGTCCTAAACAATATAATATTTCATTGAACATGAACCAAAGATCTCTCTTATCTCTCTCAGCAAACTACAGAAAACCTAAAACACAAAAGAAACCAAAAAAGTACCTTCTATACATATTTCAGACATAAACAAAACAAGATAAACTTAGCTGACATAAAGACATATTGGAGCTTCCAGATACCCACGAAAAAGAACCATGTCAAAATCTTGACAGTCATGAGAACATAAGAGTCTAAAATCCATTCATTTCCAAAAGATAAGTTCTTCTCTTTAGTAGTGTCTTCGCAGCAACTTTGAATGGACCTTCAAATGCATCCACTTCCTTCTTACTTCCCCCACTCAATCCTTCGGCTGGCTTTATCGACACCAACGTTGCTCCTTGCATTATACCCATCCCTTCCGACAGCTCCAAATACGGAGCATATCTCAACTTCATGTTTGAAGCAGGAACTTGAGTCCGTCTCGAAGATGCAGATGCTGCTAAAGGCTTCTCTCTGAACTCCTTTATCTGTTCTTTCCCCATGCTTAGAGTCCCTTGCCCATCTGAATCTGTCAAAACTACTGTTCTCAACGTCGGGTGATCCTTAATTATTGGTTCTAATAAGAAGTGCCTCGTTGAAGCAGCGATTAATGAACTAATTGTCCACACAACCCTTAGTTTCAGACCCCCATTTGTGTAAAATGATTCAGGTATACTGCCATTATCCTCGAGCAAACCTTGATCTCTACTGACTACTGTTTTCTTTTTGTCTATTTTTGTACCTCCTAATATAACACAGTTCTGCAAAGTGCTACCAAATTCCGCTTTCCATTTTAACAGAACCCCTTCTTCTGTACCAACATCTCCAGACGGTAATTCTATTCGTAAGTTATGAATGTTGTGAAAACTCTTAAGGACCTGATCAGGAGTGTGTGAGGTGTGCTGGGACACTTGAGGAAGAAGGGTCCTGTTCAGATTGTTGCTATTCCGAAGATGGTGGATAGGTTTGACAAGAGTGAAGAAGAGTTTGACAAGGTTGGAGAAGAAATTACGCGGTTTATGAGAAGAACAGTATGGGTTTTCATCATTGTCACCATCAATCGTTACAACTTTGTCAATCTTGATATAGACATCTTGTACAAGTGGAACGAGGGAGTTGAATCGCTTACAAACAGCGGAACAACGAAACAAGGGACGGATATCGGCAAGGTTATTGAGAATTATGAGTACTATAGAATCTGGGATTTGATCAAACAGGTCTGGGTAGAGATCAGCATCATGAATTTGGGCTTTGGATTGCATTTTTACTGTTCTATGGTCAAGCTAAAATTCAGGGAATTTTAACTGAAAAGAAACTAGGGCAAGAACAGGATCCAGAAAAAGTCTTGAACAGTATAGGTTTTGACAAAGTGGATATTCCAGAAATATATAAAAGAGAACCAACAAGTACTGTAAGATGAATTTCCTAAAGAGAATACTGACTTGAAACTGAGAATAGAAGCAAAAGAGTTTAGGTTTTTTTCCACCTACAGTGAGAAATGATTGAATTTTTTTCCCAAGTTCAACTCAACAAAGAGAAAACTTCAAATCTGTGAGAAAATCCCCAACCTGCATATCATAATCACAATAACCCATCAAAATAATTCAATAAAACAACATAAAGAGAACTTCCAAACCCTAATTTCTCTTTGATCTAATAAAAATGCTTCCAATTACAGAAAAAAAATTCAGTAAAGACTTCCGAAATCTAAATCTTGATCCTGATATTTCAACAAGGAACAAAAATTATGAAACAAAATATTCTGAATTATCAAATCAATTACTATGTTCATAGTTCAGATCGAAACCCTAAATTTTTTTCCAAGTAAATGAAAATCAAATCTCCAAATTCAACAAATTAACTAAGACAAACTCCAAATAAGTAAACAAATAAATGAAATTAGTTACCTTTAATTGAGGAAATGACACATCTGACTTGATCTTCAGCTAAAGGCAGAATATTTGTTCACAGCCCTTTATATGAAATATGGTAAATTTTCTATTTTGGGCCAAATTATTTGGAGAATTAAAACGGGAAATCAGAAATTTCTGCAAAAGATTGGAGCTGAAAATTAGGGTTACGGGTGGAAGAGATGAAGGGGGATTAGGTTAAATAATAAAATACTCTGGCGGTCGAAAAGCTATTCTTTTTCTTTCTTTTTTTCTTGAGCTAGGCTTAAGAGAGAAGAAATGAGAAGGATGAAATCTCCACAAACGATGATAGAATCTGAATTTTTATAGTGGATTTTTCAAAGGGCGACAAAACTGACGTTAACGTCTTCCGTTGAGTTATTGTCTTAAAATTCATTCCGAAACTGTTATATGCTAACGGAAGTCAAAAGTTTTTTTTTTTTTTGTGAAGTCGACTAGTGAGACTCGATTTCACGATCTCATATATTTAAGAGGTGTCTAACCGTTACACCAAAGGATGATGGATGACGTCAAAAGTTGTTTTAAGTCGTAATTCTTGGCAAAAAGAAGAGGGGTTAATCCATAATTTTCCTCCACCCGTCATATAACTCTCGTGTTTTGATCAATAGACAGTTTGACATTATGCCACCATGGTTGGTAGTGTTTTATTTTTTTCGAAACCAAGCGAAACAAATTTTCGTTCATAAGTGATTAAATCACAATATTACATGGATGATCATAATTATTTCTCTCATCTGAAAACTTCAGGAGAGTTACATACCTTTAAATGCAAAGTGCCTCGTGAAGAGAAAGAAATGGGACTAGACACCGACTCAATAAAATGACCCTAAAGGTCGAAAGATGAAAGGATCCTAAAGATCACGGATGAAAGGACTCTAAAGGTCAACAAATAAACAGGAAAAAAGCTAAAGGAACCACCGCCGCCGCTGTCACCGGAAACCGTCGTCGTCACCGGAAAACGACCTTTGTCATCGGAAAACCGCCGCCACCACCGGAAAACTGCCGCCACCATAGAAAACTCGTCGTCACTGCGAGAAACCCTTGTCTTGACGAAGAAACCACCCTGTACCAAACCACAAAACCACCATCTTCTCAAACCTTAAGGCATACCTCCACCATCACCATAAAACCACTACTGTTAAAACAACCCTTTACTTCACCACTACACCACCATTCCCACCATCATTCCATCACTATCACTAAAACCCACCACGACCAGATCTCGTCATGACTAAATCGCACCACCAAGAACGGATCCACAGTAAGAAAGAGGAAAAGAGAGAGATAGGAAGAAAAGGACGAAACCCTCGCCGGATTGGAGAGGGTTTCTGAAAAAACGGTTACTGGAGTTTCTTGAAAACTTAGGAGAGTGAGAGAGATCAAGTTTCTCTCCCTACGAAATTATAAAACGGTTACTGGAGTTTTATTAAGTTGGCCTTTTTCCAAAGAGGAAATATCTTTGATCCTGTTCGATCATAGAGTTTCTTACCCTCCCTTATTAGAGAGAGAGAAGAAGTCTTTCTACTTCTTCAAATTGAGGGAGTGAAGCTATGTTTCATTCTCAAATTTCTAGTGATGTTAATAAAGTAACACGAGTTTTTACTTAATTTTTCGCAAAGAACAACAAATCGATTTAATATATCTCAATATATAATGTTGGTTACATGTACGAACTGAAATGAAATGTAGAACACGTAAGTGCATTTATGATAACGCGTAGATGCATTCAACATTAGATATTTTTTCTTTTAAGAGATTCAAAATAGAAATATTATGTATATCTTTTTTTCTTTAGATGTGTAAAGATTGAGTAATCAAAAATAAAGAAGTTCAAAAAGTCATTGTGGAATGATGGGCAGATATCAAAATACGCCAAAAATTTCACTATAGAGGAAATGGTGCCATAGAAATCAAATAGGATATGCTATAACCCAACTCAATTTGAGTTTTGGATGAAATAAATAATTCATGACAAAGTACAACTCAATTTGAGTAGTCCATTTAATTTGACCGGCTCTCGTTACCTGAAAAATTCAATGCAAAGGACGATAAGTTTCAGGTCGTGCCCCATGAAATTGTCATTTATGTAGATTAACTGACTAATGTTCTTTCTTTATTGATTAATGTTCTGTATTGATTTCAGTATTCTACTTTTTTTAATTGAATGTCTGATTTGAATGTTTCTTTACACTATCTTCTCCATAAGAGCAACTTCAATCTCAACCTGTCTCAGGCCTTAAAAATTATTTTTTCACTCAAATTTTCAGTCAGCTCAACTCAAAAATTCAACTCCAACTTCGGTCTCTCTTGAGGCCTTAAATATGTGCATGTGGGAAACGCGCTTGTGTGTTTTTTGTTGGTGTACGAAGAACGTGTGTGATTTTGTATATGCACGAAACACTTGTTTGAACTATTTTCGAAATCATTTTTTTTCTAAGGTTGGAAAATTATTCGGGAACCGACACGTTGAATTTTAAAAAATGTGTGGGTTTTTGCTAGATTTAAAAAAAAAATTAATGTGTGAATTTTCGTTAGATTTAAAAAAAATTTAAAATTAATCAAAGTTTCTCAAAAAATTAAGTTGGAGAAGATCCTAGCACGGCTAGGATCAACTCCAACGCTCAGTTGAGGCCTTCAGCCGGCCTTTAATTAAAGCACTCTCAGGTTGGATCTGGGGGTTGGGACCGGAAATTTGAATTTCGAGCCCCATGCGCCCCAAGTTGGAGATGCTCTAAATGTTAAGGGAAACTAGCCCGTCCATTTTGTGAAGTTGCCTCTTTGCTTCATCTCGGACTTTACCGGTGTTACCACGACTTTTTGAGAAAACATTTGTTTGATTTCCAAAAGTTGGAACCCCAATCGTTTTGGGGTGACTCTGGAGTGGTAAGAAAATTTTTAATTAAGAAGTTGATTGCAGGTCGGATTAGAAAGGGTAATCTTCAACTGTCCTCCTGTATTTTGCTTAATAACAGTTTGACGGAAAACTTACAGAATTATTAGTACGACATACGGTTGCAATTTTTTCTTTTCAATTCTGCCCTTTAAGTTGTAATATCTTTTTTTTCTTGAATGAAAACTAGATAAGGACTCTCTCAAAGTAGAGAAGACCGAGAACAAGAAAGAGTGGCCGACCCTCTTCATCTCTTTCTTATTAAATAGAAGAGTCTACGATTAACTATATTTCCTCCACGACCCACTTAGTTCATGATGAATATCGATGAAAATGTGGTCCATTAAGAAAAAACAATCAATTTTGCATTGTACATCAATGTACTCTTTGAGGAAAAAGTACGTCTTCTATTATAAAAAAGGATATATCTTGACCCACATATAAAGAGTAGTTTTCGGCCCACATGTTCGTTAATATGAATTAAGATCTCGGGAATCCCATATTTTTTATTAGCAAAGTTGATATATACACTATATCGACTACAATCTTTAAACATCTAGACTTGTGTCCTAAAAGAGAAGATGAGATAATTTGTTTGATGAACTTCACCAAAACCATTGACTAAAATTTTGAACTAAAACTGGTGGCTTTTCAATCAACAATGAATTTCTATTGGAGAACAACAATTACTAGGATATATATATTGGGTCATTTGTATTAACTTATTTATTACTTTTCTTCTCGTATAATTTTTCATAAGAACTTGCACTTACGTATGTGTATGTGTGCTACAAATATAGAACTGACTAATCGATAAATAAACTAAAGAACGACATAAATAAGGCGTTAGAGTGGATTTGAAGAGTAAGAAGAGACTAATGACAAAATAAAGAAAAAGGTAGGTAATATTTCAGTGTTAGATTGAGATTTCTGAGTTAAAACACTATTTATTCATAACTAATTATATGCTTTTGGGTCCGTGGGTATATGGCCCAAAATAATATTCAAAAAGGGTTTAGGGTTCAATCTTCCCAAAAAATGAATTTTTAGTCCTTTTGCTCTTGGGACTAAAAACCCTTAATATATATTACATAATTCCTTCCATGTCCCAGTCGTTTTTCACGGGATTTTAATGTGTGGGGCCGCACAAAAATTTCAAACGGTATGTACCTTGATTTTAGGATAAATTTAGGGGAAAAACAGTTAGATTCTCACGAAAATTTCTCTCTCTTCTATAATCTGTTTAGAAACAAAATCTAAACTTTCCCAAATCAATTTTCTCTCTCTTCTTTACAGATTTAAAATGGAGATTTATTAGCCAAAAATATGGAGATTTATTAGAAAAAAATAGATAGAAATAAATCATAATTTCTCTCTCCTCTAAACAGATTTGGAAATCAAATCTTCTCTTTCCTATTATCCGAATCAATCTAGGATCAATTTAGCGTGATTTGGAGGTTAATATACAAAACATATATATCACTTTCTCTCACTTAACTTTCAATTTTGGAAATAGTATATTTTTCTGGGAACATTAAAGCAGCATTTGTTTTCGTTTTTACTCATACATAAATACACATCGAATACAAATTATGAAACAAATACGTAAATTATGTATTATTTATGACGAATAAACCATCATTAGTCAAGTATACAACGTAATTTATCAAATGTATTTGGGTCTTGTTCAGTAAATTACACATAATTTCTATTACATTACACATAATTTCTTTTACATTACACATCGTTTACATTCTGTTACAAAAAAATCGTTTGCACTATATTGTCGAAGAGCATATGTAGTCTTGAGCAGGACAAACAACATTTACACTATATTGTCGAAGAGCATATCCAAATGATTTTGCACCACCAGGAAACAAATGACCAACTTCAGTAGGAAATTCCATAAGTAACAACAAAACTGCAAAAAGAAAACATATACATTTGTTAACAAAACATATAATTTACTAGAAACGACATGTATAATGGAATAAATTATGCATACTGTTTGTTAAACTTCATAATGTGTTAGGAGACAAACATAACGTTACTTCGAATCACAAGGTCACTGTTATGTGAAAAATATGTATAATGTGCAATAAATTACATATAATTTTTGGAACATTTATTGTACTATAAACGACAACTGTTTTGGGAAAAAAGTACGCGTAATGTTGAATAAATTATATTTAATTTATGCAGATTTATAAGATGTTTTTGATATTATTTATAAAGTATGAATAATTTGTAACAAAATATATATATTTTACATTCTGTTATAAAAACATCGTACAAAAGACGTCTGCGTTATGTATGTGTTATGTTCTGTAAACATCATGTAATGTCGTGTAAATTATATATCGTTTACATTCTGTTACATCCAAATCGTACTAGATCTACTCTGGATAAAAAATGATATGTAATTTATTGTAAACGATCCGTAATTTATGTTAAATTATATATCGTTTGCATTCAGTTATAACAAATCTTACGAGATCTTCTCTGCATAAAAAATTGTACGGAAACCTTGATGAAGATTTGAAGAAATAATCTAAAAATCTGTAACCTAAAACTACTAAAAAGTAACAAAATACATAGATACAAACACTTCTTAATCGCATTATCTTCAGTAAAGACGGATTTAACATTAACATAATAAAATCGGTTATGAATCTTAGAGAGATAAAATACTGAATAATGATGAAGATTTGATTAAATGATACAGAGAGAAATTCGATTATAATGAAATTCATGAACAAAGTTCAAGATAAAGATGAAAAATATTAAACAGAAAAGAAGAAATCAAAACATTTAACATTACTTGAAAAACAATATTAAATCTGATTCAGAATTTGTTCCAATGGAACGAAAAATGATTTCTGTAATGTGTCTTACCTGATAAACGACGAAGAAGATGATTTCAGCTGCTCTAATGAAGAAGAAACAAGATTTCTGAGATTAATGGATGATTATCAAACAATTCTGATTTAGAGAGAGCGAGAGAGAAGATAAGCAGGTTTCAGTTACTGAAGATAATGAAGATCATGGTTACTATGTTTATAAACGTGATTGGCGAGAGAAAGGTGGGAGATAAAAATGGAAAAAGATATTTTGGATTTTAGAATGTAAATCAGATTTTATATATAAAGAAGGTTAGTATAGGTATAATAAATTAATATGTATTCTAGGGATTTGTGTTTTCTCTCTAGATGACACCAAATGGACTAGATATACATTTGTATTATTTTTTTGGTTTTGAAACCCTTTATAGGATTAGAGAGGACAAAATGTCCTATTAGGACCCGTTTTTTGGACTATAAGCCCAAAAATTCTATGCTTTTTAGGGTTGCTTATATATGTTGTCTTAGGAAATTGATATTATGTTTGATTAATTTCAAAGTTTAGTTGGTATAATTTGGATCACCATTTTGTTTTGTTCTGCCTAAATGTTAAACAACTAATTAATAATACAAAGTGGGAAGAAATTTTGAATCTTGAGACTCCATTGAAAAAAAACACTATTTTTCAAGATATTTTGGTAGGTGCCCAAAGGATGACCTTTTCTCAACTAACCCTAATATTTTCAAACTTATTCAATTCAAATAGGTGAAGTGGCAACAGATTAATTTATAATGACATATGATCCCCTCATTGTCTTCCCATTTCCTCATTTTAGGGCATAAAACAGTCTTTAAATGGTTGGGTTAAAGTAGGTCATTAGTAGGTGGAGAGTTATTCTCTATGTGTGAATAGCTCAAGGGAAGAGAGATTACATTATAAAATAGTGATTAGAAATAAACCCTCAAAATTTACACTATTAAAATGAACTCCCAAAATTTATAACCCTAACTAATCAAAATCTCATTCATCCTTCAAAATTGCCCCCTTAACTTCAATTTCTTCTATAATGTGATGAACGAAAAGAATAACCTTTTTGAGGTCTCTTTAATTAGACAAAGATAGATCTCTCCGTCCCGATAAAGATAGATCTCTTTGTAGTCAGGATAGAGAGGAGTGTTTCCTATAGAGAAAGATACCTAAATTTTTTTGTATCGATCACTCGTCTAAATTTATTAATACATTCGAGTATTTTAAATCGTGTCAGAATTAATGATGAGTCACATTTTTCGAGTTTGCTTTATTTGACAATTAGATATTTCATATGGCTAGTTCAAAAAAAAAAAAGATATTTCATATGGCTTATAATGTTGGAATAAGAAAAAGAAAGGTAATTATTTGTGGGACTTAGTTTTGATTTGACACTACAACCTGAAATTTTTTATTTGATGGGTCCCTGAGATGGGTTGAAATATCTTGGGAATAAACAGTGAAAGTGTGACACAATTATTTCCACTTTCGGTTTGATGGCCGATCTCCACTAGCCCGACCTTCTTGAATAATTATGATCCACTAACTCATACTACAATTTACAAGTTTTGGAGTATGGATATATGTCTTTAAATCAATCTACTTCCATTCCGATGGGGTATTAGGTCAATACTTACTGTCTTTGGACGATATGATTTCACTAAAAAAAGGCCAGCGCTTTGGGGAAATCAAAATAGTTTCGGGGTGTGAAGACTTTGTCAAAATCTGGTCAACTTTAGTTCACCAATATATTTTCTAAATGTTTGGGGGAAAGCAAATTTTTGACCATTTCTTCTCCGTTCCGGCAAGTGTTATCGAAATGCAGCCACCACTATCATCACCGAAATCCGGCGACCACCATCATCATCAAAATCCGGCCACCACCATCTTCACCAAAATCCGACCACCACCATCACAATTAATCTCACGAAGAAAATCAAACCCTAATTTCAGATTCTCATCGATTAAATTCTCAGCTAATGAGCGAACAAGTTCGTATTTTCGAAAACTAACTAGGATTTGGTTCATGACAGTAAGGATTTGATTAAGTGCTCGACCAATACTAGTACTGCTTGAGTAAGAAATGGGGTGATCTCCATTGCTGATTAACTGATTTGATTCATTGTTGATGTTGTTAAAGTGGGGTTTTAGAGAAAGAAAGTTCAAAGATTTTAGTGTTAGTCGGAAAGTGTTATGGGGTAGAGAGAGAGGATAATATTGAGGAAGTAAAGGGTACAGTAGAGAGAGAAACCAAATTACAAGTAATGAACATGTTCTCATAAAAAAAAGTAATGAACATGTAGAGATGACTTTCACTATATTTTCAAAACTAGGGTTTCAAAGTTCTTGTCTTTTGTTCTCTAACTTGACAAAAAAACAAGAATTAGAGAGAGAGAAAGGGTTGACTCTGCTCGTAAAGGGGAAAATAATTTGTTAAAATGGAGAAAGAAGAAGACTGGTTTAGAGAGAGAGAACCATTGAGTTTTATACCTACTGATAGGTGTTGAAATTTGCGAGTCATGAACGGATCGGATCAGTTTATGGGTAGTCAAGAAAAACAAACACAGTTCTTAATTTTCTGCCGGAATTTGTATATAGATACAGGTGATGTACATCTCATTTAGAAAATGGTGGTGGTTGTGGCTGGAGATTGTGGGCGGAAATGGTGACCCGAGTTGAAGATGATGAAGAAGAAGAAGAGGAAGAAGCATTGTTGATTTCCCCTTAAACTTTATTTCCCCGGAAAATTTCTAAAATTTCACATATTCCCTTTAAAATTTCGCACCCCGGAAACTATTTTGCTTTCCCCAAAGCGCTGGCCTAAAAAAATATAAAGTTGAATATAAGTGTTCTAGAGTCTAGACTACAGCTTCTTTTTATCGACGTGTGTAAAAAAAACTTGTTTGAACAACGGATTCGGACAAATGACTACTATACTCCTGACTAATGCAAATCAAAATCAGATTATGACAATTAAAAAGAAACACTTTTAGTATGGCTATTAATTGTATTATATGCTCAAGATATGTATTTTTAATACAGTAGAAAATTTTGATGAATTTGGGGTAATTGCTATATAAAAGTGAAGGGTTAGTAAGAGAGTGGTTGGTTGTATTATTGAGTCTTCCTTCATCAGCCCTCTTTATTCTTTCCTACCTTATCCTATCCAAAATTAAACAAACATATGGCCCTATATCTCTGCACAAACCCAATGGCTATAAAATCACTTAACCCCCCCTCCTCCCTCAATATATCTCTCTCTCTAATCAAAGAAATTCTATCTTTTCAGTGTCCTGCCTCAATCACCTACTAGGCTACTACTATTACTAGTATTCATATGCACATGTATTTCCATCTAAGGTTTAAGCTGCCCCACCCATGGCATATCCTTTGACATTATTAGTTTACTACTATACTATCTATATATACAAAACCAAATGGGGACGATGGGACGTCCCGCTTACTTTCTCTGAAAACATTACTGACGGCGAGAATAAATAAATAAATAAATAAAAGAGACAGCTTGAACCAAATCCACCAAGTTCTATTCTGGCTCAGATACTAGCTACATTGTCAAAGGCGGCACCCGCCTCTCTAAAAGGTATATACTCTATAGAGTCTATAGATGCCCCAAGTTTTTTATTCGGCGCCAGTTTTTGAGTATCAATGATAAACTTTGGTGTTTATATATCATTTATCTTTTGATCTAATTGACTGTATAACCTGACCATATTCTATACCACAGTGCATTATAGTATATCTTACACAGACCCACACATGCTGGCATGCATACAAGATGTGCGCGGGCCCACCAAACTTGTCTAACTAAATTTATACTCCACTTCGCTCTTATTTTCGCTCGTGACAACCTTGCCAACCAGTGAGTTCCAGTTAGATGAGAGTGACGAGTCCAACTTCATAGATTTAAAGAAAAATCACAGTATGCTCTCGTAATATTTAGAGATGTTATTCAAGTTTTGCATAGAAACAGTATGTCATTCATATACTAAGAGTTAAACACGATTGCATGAACAGCAACATACACTATCGACATTAGGCATCAGGATAACATTTTTCATATGGTTTCACTTTCTTGAGAGACCAATACTAACTACTATTTAGATTGGTTTGTTTAAAATGATAGTATAAATACTTACAGGCACAGACTGGTTAGTCTTCTCCCACATTTCGCTGTTACCACATATTGGTTTTCATCATGCTTTTGCTTCAGTTTCGGCTATGCTGCTCGAATCTTGCTTGAGGCTATCACTTTCGCTCTTGGGTTGCTCCTGATTCTGTTCTGTATTTTCTCCACCTCCAATGTCCTCAGTCTTGGTTCCATTTGCAATATGTCCAACTTTAACATACTTTTCCATGAATTTATATTCCCAATCCTGTAAAGTTTCAAGCTCAGATGAACTTAGACCTTCAATATTTCCAGTAAGGTCTTTGGGTTCAAATGACATTAGAGCTAAAGCTCGGCTTGCATCCCTTCCAGCAAATAACGCATACGGACCACCAGGACCGTAAAACATCCTGGACAAAAGGAAACAACAACTAAAATCAATTCAAGGTAATTGCTCCATAGTTTGTACCAGTATCTGACTTAGATGATACACTTACGAGATATATAACCTACACGACAAAATATTGGTTAAATAAATAAGTCATCATAGATCGAGACAATGTTCAACTTAAGACAAAATGGATTTGGATATTTTGAGCAACTCCATTCTTGCCATAACAATTTGATGGAATGAAATAGTGCCATGTTTAATCACATATATAAAGCACTCGCGTAATCTTTTGATCTCTATAGTTGAACAAGGGCACAAGCGCCATGTTTGACCAATTCTAACCTGAATGAGAAAAATAGCATGTACTACCAAAACCCAAAGTAAAACAACTCAATCTGAGCCCAACCCTGATGTTGCCTCAATTCCATCTAGAAAGGATAACCTGATGATTATCTATATCTATATTACCTATGTGACATGGAAGGACAATTTTGGTGATACTGTTGGCCATGGAGATCACATGGCCACGCATGCCAAACTCTTGTGCCAGCACTTAGGTAGATATTCCACTTAATAATGTGGGATTTTGAATCTATAACTTGTATGCCCTTGCACATAGTCATAGTAAGCCCTTGGAATAAAATCCGATTCTAGGTTAATGCCGTTTTGTACAAGGCGATAGTGTTTATTATAAGCAAAAAAAAAGTCATCTGTGCGCGCGGAGGTGCCCCTGTTTTGACCTCCACCCAACTCTCCATATTCGACAAACCATACACATCTGGGACCTGTACGTATGATATTTAATATATAAGCAAAAGATCTTCCTAAAGTTTAGGAAAGCAGAAAAAGAACAATATATAGAACTTTTATCTGTTCACAGGAAATGCAAAATAGATAACGTATCAATATTACTAATGAACTATGAGATGGACTTAAGAGAATTGGATCTCATAACTCTTACTAAGAATATCTTGTGCGAAGAAATTTTGCTTCCTTCTAATCTTATACAAATTTAACGGAACCTAATGCCATATTCTAGAGACGAATAAGTCCCAAGATATACATCTTGACATCCATCCATATTCCTATAAAAAATCTTGCAATCTTCAAATAATAAGACAACCCGTGAACCTCTTCAAAGATACCTTGTCATAAATCACACTGAAGTTGAATCATCTCACATGAATTAGTTACTTAGAGGCTTAGAGCATCCTCGAATTAGATACAACACTGATAGATGGACTAAAAAACGGAAACACCAGATGGAATTAAAGAAAATAAATGGCTTAAAAATGGAAGCATCAGAGCAACAACACATATTAAAGCTTCGTAGGAAAATAACTAGAAGAAAAACTTATAGATTCCTTATAGAATTCAAGGGTTTGTAGCGGCAACTCACTTTACAGCCCTAATGACACTTCTGATCTAATTATGTGCACACTATGAATATGAGAAATGGAAGCCTACCTCGACAACTTACTAAATATGGGTATCTTAGAGTATCTCCAATGAAATAAATAAATTTTAGTCTTTCATATAATTTAGTTCATCTATGCCCTTACTCTATAAACATCACAGAAAGCCAGAGAACAACATAAAGCTCTTTATGTGTTTATATTAGCTATAAAGTATTCATTTTTACAAATGAGTTCACTAAAATTTGAAACTATAGTTAATCAAGTGTGAGTATCCATTTTCTAACATTTAAACCCTAATACCCTAATTGTTGACATATAAACTAATAGAGCAAATTGTAAAGTGTTATAAACATAACCTATTCTTGAATTCATATATTACCCAGCCAGCATAATAAAAACCCTGGAGTGAAAGATATACCTAGACCTGGAGACATCATAAATCTGACCTTTAATGGCCATTAACAAGGGTTTATTAGGATCAGACCCATCATAAGCTCTAAGTTCTTCCTCAGTTACTTCACCCAATTGAACAGGATCAGAAATGGGAAACGAAGATGATGAAGAAGCAGCAGCAGCAGAGGCAGCAGAAGAATGACGCATTTGTTCAAGATAATTAGATCTTAATGACTTGTAATCTTCTGGTACAAAGAAAACCCCACAAACCAATTTGTAAACCCCAAACATCAAACCCAAAATCGTGAAGAACGCCATTGGTGATAACCCTGTGTAGTCGAATATCGCGTCTGTCAGTGTTGAGTAAAACCCCATTTTTTTGTTCCTCTAATTAACAACAAGAACGAAGTAGCTGATGAGATTATCAGAGAGAAGAAGAAGAAGAAGTTGTGTTAATTTCTGGATTTCTTCACGAGTAGTCAATGAGACTCGTCACCTACCAAGTTCGATTTCGTTCACCTACTTTAACGTGGGTAAGTACATACACATTCTAGCTGTTAATGTTTTCATCAGTGTTAGTTAGTCCTAAAGGCACCCTCCTTGTTTCCTCCTGAAGGCACCTACAGTTAGAGCACTTCATTTTGGAATTCTTCTCTTTTCTAGGAGCTAGTGAAGATTAGAACCTTCGTTTCTAGAAGTAGGGATCTATCTGTCTTCAAATAAATTAATGGAGGCAGTTCACCCCTTTCAAAATTCAGACTAGACACCTTATCTTCTAATAACTTCTACAGTATAGTATATTAATAATGTTCGATGGCATATTGACATCCACTTTCTTTTAAAGTTTTCAATGTTGTAAATAAAGTTGGATAGCAATAGTGGTTTACACGTTCATTATGTTTCGGCCTTTTAACTTACCAAATAACAACTACTAAAACAGAAAAAGAAAAAAAAAATAGATATAACATACAACAAACTAATCCGCAATACTACATTATTTATTAAAATCTTTAAAATAGGTTTAATCAATGAGAGATCATAATCAAGACTTGTTTACACTAGAAAGAAATTATAACTTCTCGTGCACCCTTAGAACACATACACAAACTTTTATTTCATTTATATTCATAGACATCAAATTTAAGAAAACTATAACGGTTTAAGAAGACGAGTTTTTTGTTGATATATAAGAAGAAGAGGATGGTAAAAGTAACTTAATGTTGCAATACAAAAACTGATTGAGATAGTGAAATATGAAGAAATCTTTGATAATTTAACTAAGAAATATGAAGATGATAAAAGTAATTTAATGTTGCACGTACGAAAGTTCATGGACTTTCAACAAAAGAAAAAGTTCATCGACATTCTAAAAGTAAGAATAAACTTATGTTTATTTCCATAAATTAAAGTCGTAACTTGTTTACAGTGTTTGTTTTTGACTAATTGAAACAAATTTAAAAAAATGGATTAAGGTCCAATGTTCCTGCAAAAAAGGATTTTAGTCATTTTTCCTTTTGGAAAAAACATTGTTGATACATAATATGTTATGTATGACACATAAAAAAAAATGAAATAAAGTATGAAACTTTAACAATAAATAACACGTTATTTATGAAACTAAACAAGAATCAATAAACAGAAAAAACACTTTAACTTTGACATCTAGACATACTTTAACTATACTAGCTGTGTTTTGTTGTAGAAATATACGTCATTGATACTAAATAACGTGTATATTGCGAAACAGATGGTAAGTTTGAAATCAATCTATCCAATCCAATATGGATTGGCTGTCTGAGCATTTCGAGACTCTCGTGCATGAGTCTGTATACTATAAAGGTATATGCCCCCCGTTCCACAACTACGAATTTGAGTCCGCATCCGATTATCCAATCTAACCCAAAACTCAGTCAGTAGACACTACACTAGTAGTGGAAGGGAATCAGTAAGTCTTGATAGCTAGACAGACCCTTCCTATACTATAATCCTCCCTCGGGTCCTAGGGGCAAGGATTGACAGTCCTAGTCTTTTTCCTCTATTTCTGCTGAGCAAAAATTCGGCGAGTTATGTCAGCAGAACGAATAAAGGATTTCGAATTTTTTGTCGATGAGGCGGCACCCAGATTTGAACTGGGGAAAAAGGATTTGCAGTCCCCCGCCAAAAAAATCTGAGGAAAAAAAGAAAGAAAATTTTGGAGATTGGTTTTCAAAAGTGAGTTTTTTCTTTTATAAAAGGTTATAATGGGTATTATGATTAAATAGAAATGATAGACATCTGTTTTTTCTACAGAGGTGAGTCAATTTGAACTAAATATCCATTATAATTAATATTTGGGAAATTTTATAGACAATGCCCTTTATTGTTAAAGGCAATTTATTTTGCAAAATTGACTTAGTCAATTCATAATGACCAATTTTGGTTAAAGGCAATGCTATTTTTAGGGCTGATTTTTTCTCTGTCTTCTTCCTTCTTTATCCTCCTTCATCTTTTTCGTTCCTCCTTCATCTTCTTCTCCTCATCTTCCTTCTTCTTGTTCCCTCTCATCTCTATCTATTAGAAAACTAAACTCCAAAGAAAAAACGCCATGGAGAGAGAAAGTGTATTTGAGGTACACACCATATCGTATTTGCTATATACAGAAACTAGATTAAATGAAAGAAAAGTTTAACAAAAGCATATTAGAAAACTAATAAGTACAACAAAGCATATTTGGATATGGAAAGAGAACTTTCTGAACTTTTAATTGTTGAACTTTTTTATTAGCTTATCAACGTGAACAACGATATCATTGATATGTGGGTGAAGTGTGGCTTGAGGTTGGAGTATCCAATTTAACAATAACTTGTCGTCAGGCGATTAGAGAAAGATGTGAACAAAAAAAAAAGATGAAGAAAGGAAAAAAAAAACAGTCAAGATTGGTGGTCGGACGATGAGGTTGTTAGGTCAAACATTTGTTGAGGCATTGCCTTTTAAACACACATTGTCTTTAACCAAACTGGATATTGCCTTTAACAGCTTCGGGCATTGCCTATAAAATCTCCCTTATTATTTTGGCTTAAAATCACTAAATGTATGTTTAGATTAGATTTTTGAACTAACAACCCAAAAATTATTGGGTTAATTCCATTTTGGCCCCCTAAAGATGACCAACTTACCAAAATAGCCTCCTAAAGATGACCAACTTCTAAATTAGCCCTCTAAACCATTTTTTTGTCAGGTTTCTTCCTAAGGTGTAATTTTAGTTCCAAATTTACCCTTCCTTCTTTTTGTCTTCATTTGTCAGATTGAATATTTTGTCAAAATCGAAAAGAATGAAATATATTTGTCAGAAAAAAGAAAAATTATTAGAGAGAGAAAGGGGGAGACCTGACCGAACATTCATCAAATTCCCTCACCGTCGAGAAGATCAGTTCTTCCACTATCGATCTTCATCGTCATCACATTTTCATCAGCAGCTTCATCGTCATCATCATTTTATTCCTATTCTCGTCTTCATTTCATCATCTTCATCTCGCCATCTTAATAATAATAATAATCATCTTCTTTTTCATTTGTATTTTTGTAAATGTAAATCAAGATTTATTTCTCTCTCTACATAGATAGATCTGCTCGTCTAATTTAACCTATGAATTTTTAATTCAGAAATTTGTTGGATCTTCAAGTGCAAAATGTTGTGGTTTCCACTTCTGTATGATTTGCATCAATGATGGAATGTAATAACAAATGACCTAATACCAATTGAGTTATGTACTTAATTGATTGTGATGAATTTAATTTGATGCTTATTAGTGAGTTCCTGTTCTTGGTAACAGGATATGATGATGATGATGAAGATGATGATGACGATGAAGATGATGATCATGAAGAAATGAAGATGAAGTTTAGTGGTGGAAGATCCTCTCATCGTCACTGGAGTTCGATGATTATCGGGGTCAGGTCTCTCTCTTTCTCTCTCTAATAATTTTTTTATAAGTATATTTTCTTCTTTCATTATTTGACAAAATATCCAATTTGACAAAAGAAGACAAAAAAAAGAGAGAGGGCAAAGTTGGAAGTGAAATTACACGTCATTCACAAATATGACAAAAACGTGGTTTAGGGGGTCATTTTAGAAGTTGGTCATCTTTAAGGGGTCATTTTGGTGAGTTGGTCATCTTTAGGGGGTCAAAATGGAATTAGTGATAAACCAAGGGTAATTTTTGATGAGGCAAACCAAGGGTAATTTGAGAAGTGTTGTTAGATTAGTTTACACCTGCCTCCACAATTCATCTTTAGGGGGTAAAAAAAAATTACCAACAAAGGATTGTTAGATTAGTTTACACCTGCCTCCACAATTCACAAAACGCAAGAGACCAAGTGGGCGTTTAGTGATAAACCAAGGGTAATTTGAGAAGTGTTGTATGATGACCCAAGAGGCAAGGGATTAGGCAGAGACATTATGTCCTCAAAGTGGTCAATTTCATATTAAATTGGAAGAGAGAGAGAGAGAGAGAGAGAGAGAGCAAGGAAGTAAGTCACACGCACACGCTTGTGTCTTGGACCATTTCATCTCTTGAAGTTTCCAGCCAAAAATGTTCTGTAATCTAATGTTTTCATTTACCAATGTGCAATGTTTCTCCCACTCTTATTTAGAGAGAGAAACAAGTACTAGTAGTATTACATCCAACACAATAGAATGGATAAGTAGAGAGAGAAACAGAGACTATTGAACAGAGAAACATATACTACTAGATAGAGAAACAGTGTACCCAATTCTGATAACTCAAATTTGTTGATCAATACATTTTCTGCAACTACAAACTTCTCTCTTCTTCAATTCAATTCAATTCAATTCAAGTTTTCAAATTCAATAACAAAGTCTTCTTTTTTCTTCCTATTCTTACTTCATTTTCCAATCAGTACCCCCAATCAGCTCATCAACATCATCAGTGGAAAAATCAGATTCATCAAAACACAATGTCAGGCAGAATTTACCCTACCCATTCATTTTCAAGCCAAGAAGATAACAACAATAATCACAACAACGAAAATGAATCCGATAAACAACTAGTACCATCAGTGAACAACAATCAAACCCTAGTTCCAATGTACCAAAAACAGAGTCCTCCTTCTGGAACTTACGTCGTTCAAATCCCTAAAGATCAAATCTACAGAATCCCACCACCGGAAAATGCTCGCCGTTTCGAAAACTACACGCGCCGTAAAAATCGCCCTAATCGCTGCTGCAATTGTCTCTTCTGGATTTTCGTCATCCTTACAGTTCTTTTCTTACTAATCGCCATTACCGCCGGCGTCTTCTACTTCGTCATCAAACCTAAATCTCTTAAATACTCTGTACAGAAGATCTCAATTCATGGGTTGAACAATTTTTCCTCGTCGTCGCTCTCACCGGAATTCGACATCACGATCGGAATTCAAAACCCTAATGAAAGATTAGGTTTTTACTACAACAAAGGAAGCTCCGTTATAGTTTCTCTCTCTACCGATAAGTTAGGTATGGGTACGTTTCCCGTTTTTTATCAGCCTAGTAACAATTTAACGATTTTTCAGACGGCGTTAACTAATAAAGGACTAAAGTTATCAAGTGACACCAAGAAAACTTTGATAGAAGGACAGAAGAATGGTGAAATTCCATTAAGGTTGGATATGGAAGTTCCGGTTAAAATTCAGATTGGTTCCGTCAAGTCATGGGAGATTATCGTTAAAATTAAGTGTGATATTGTTGTGGATAAGTTAACGGTGACATCAACGATTGTCTCGAAAACGTGTGATGTTAAAGTGAAAATTTTCTAGACGGGGTCGAAGTAAAGAAAGTATCAAATGAGGGGGTTTAATTGAAAAGTTGATAATGTTGTGGACAAATTTGAAAAGGTTGAGAGGTTGGGTCGTTCTGAAGAACCCATTAGGTATAGGGATATTCTTTGATTCTTAAAAACTTCATTGGAGTTTTATTTTTCCAATTCAATTGGGATGAATTTAATATTTAATTTATTTATTATCTATTGTGGATCTTAAAATAACTGATTTTTTTTCATATTAAATCAATAAATCATTTTAAATTTGTAAATTTTGGTGAATATGGTTGTCCACTCACTCATATGTTTTCGTAATTGAGTTCACGTCTATAGTCAAATAGTCAAATTCGTTTATTTTTTTTTTCTCTTTCTCGTTGTCTGAAATCAATTCCGGCATAACCAAACTATCTCAAATATCACTCAAGTACGATTTCAGATCAAAAATATAAATAGACCAATTACTAGCCGAATCAACCATTCATAGGAAAGGCTTACTAGCCAAATTTACCATCACCGGTGAATCATGAATCACCGGTCAGACAAAGCCAAACAAGCTGAAATATGACTCGAGTAACGGAGTAAGATGTCATATCATAAATGTAAATATACTAGTCATTAGCCGAATCAACCATTCACCGGAGAATCACGAATTACCAGTCAGACAAATCTAAACAAGCTGAATATAAGACAAACCCAACCAAGCTGAAATATGACCTGAGTCAGTTTTCAGATCTGACTTAGAAGAAAAAAACAAATGCCATCTTAGATTTATATACCAAAAAGCCTCAAATCACAACTTGTTGATTGTAGAATATATAACTTACAATATGCATGTATAAAAGCATATTTTCTCCATCAAAAGGAAACAAAAAGAACAAATGAACAAAATTACACTCATTTTTTACTTCTTCAGAGGGACTAAACAAATCAAGTCCCCTTGAAGTAATCAAATCAGAAGGGAAAAAAAAAACTATCTTATGAAAGCCATAACCACCAACTCAAACTCAAACCTCACAATAACCCAATATATAGTAGTAACAAAAAATAACTAAGAGTAGTATCTCATCTTTTCGATTTTTCGCAATCAGAATCACTTGAGCTAGAGCTCGAACTAGAGCTCTACCTTTTCGATTGTGCTTTCTTTTTTAGAACCAGCTTTGTTAGAGCTTGATTCTCCAAGAACAGGTCTAGTTTCTTGACCAATTTCTTCAAATCCTGACATGGTTTCTTTGCTTGACCCCAACAAGTCTTTCTGCGAAACCTCAGTCCATTCATCGTCGGATTCGTATGGTTTTAGTAAATCCTCTACTTTACCTTCTACTTGTTGCTTTTCGGGCAAATTGACTTCTTCTGCAAGAATTTGAGACTCTGTAAGAGTTTGTGTCGAATTTTGGACGTCCACTAACACTTGGGGCTCGTCTGCAGCTAATTCATGGGTGGATTTCTCATGTTTACCTCCATCATGAAGGGTTGAATCGGTTTCTTCGAGTGACCTTGCTTCCTGAATTGGGAGCTCTGAAGTGAGGTTGCTTTCAGCTGGTTTTACACCAACTAAAGAATCAGAGTTTGTTTCCTCCGTTACTTCCCCAAACCCAAGTTTGGATTCGTCACTTACTGATTCATCATGAACTGGTTTAAGATCAGTATGTGAATCCTTAGCTTCATCCTTGGAAATCTGCGCGAAGGCTGAATCGATATCTGCAAGAGATCTTGCTTCAAGAACTGGAAGGTCCAAACTGGTATCTCCTAGATGTGGCTCTCCGGCGATTACTGCAAACTCAACATGCCCATCTCCTGATTCCTTCAGCAGTGAGTCATCATGGACTAACTCAAAAGAGTCGGTACATTCAACTTCAGTTCCATCCAATATTGATTCATCTTGAACTTCTTCATGAACAACAGATGATTCCACTTTTTCTTCATGGAGTTGCTTAAAAGCAGAATCAATATCATCAAAAGATCTTGCTTCAACAATTTGGAGCTCCGAATTGGTATGTAGCAGTTGTGGCTCTTCAGTCTGCATTGAAAACTCGAGAGGGGAATCTCCAATGTCCTCTATCAGTGCCCCATCCTGAACTTCCTCAGAGGACTCGGAAGACTCAATCTGAGTTTCTTGGACTGCTTCCTGAATAATAGATGACTCCGCTTCGCCCTTGTGGAGTTGCTTGAAGGCAAAATCGATATCTTGAAGAGATCTAGCTTCAACGATTGGAAGTGGCAAATTGGTTTCAATCAGAGTAGGCTCTTCGACGGGTACAAACTCGGCATACCTCTCTGAGCTCGCTCCTGTTTCCTTCATCAGTGCCTCATGTCGAACTTCCTCGGTAGACTCGGAAGCCTCAACCTCAGCCTGTTGGACTGCGTCGTCAACAATAGACAACTCCGTTTCTCCCTTATGTAGTTGCTTGAAGGCAAAATCAATATCTTCAAGAGACCGAGCTTCAACAATTGGAAGCACCAAATCGGTTGCAATCGGACTACGCTCTTCGACGGGTACAAACTCGGCACAGCTGTCACCTGTTTCTTTCATCAGTGGCTCATATAGGACTTCCTCCGTAGACTCGGAAGACCCAACCTGAGCTTCTTGGACTGCTTCGTCAACAATAGGCGATTCTGTTTCACTCTTGTGGAGTTGCTCGAAAGAAAAATCAATATCTTTAAGTGATCTGGCTTCAAGAACTGGAAGCTCCGAATTGGTATCAATCAAACTAGGCTCGTTAACAGGTAAAGCAACGGCATGCTCATCTTCGACTTCCTTCACTTGTGGCTTATCCTCAGGTTGCTTAGACGACATAGGAGACTCGATTTCAGCTTCCTCCAATATTGGTTCATCACGGACTGCTACTGGAACAGCAGCGGTTTCATCTTTTTCATTACGAAGATGCTTAAAGGCTGAATCGATATCTTCAAGAGATCTTGCTTCAAGAACTTCCATCTCCAAACTAGTTTTTGAAGGAGTATGATCTTGGATGGAAAGTTCAGTATCAGCATGCACATCTTCAACTTCCTCTGATATTGGTTCATTGTGGACTGCTTCAGAAACAACAGAAATTTCAGCTTCTCTCTCATGAAGTAGTTCAAGGGCAGAATCAATATCTTCAAGAGATCTTGCTTCAACAACTGGCATCCCCAAATTAATCTCCAAAAGACTATGAACTTCGATCGGAAGTTTAGCATCAGCACCCACTTCTTCTACTTCCTCCAATAGTGGTTCTTCCTCTGATTGATAAGAAGACTCAGCAACAACAACTTTAGCTTCCTCTGATATCAATTCATCATCAACTGCTTCAGGAGCAACAAAATTCTCAGCTTCTCCCAGTTGTTCAGAAGCTAAATCAACAGCTTCAAGAGATTTTGGAACTGGCACCTCGAAGTTGGTCTCTGACATATTTGTCTCTTCGCTTGGAAGTTTAAAGTCGGTATCCACATTTTCTATTTCATCGAAGAGTGAATCATGGGGTTGCTCAATCAAATCAGCTGACCGGACTGCAGTTTCCTCCAATATCAATTCATTAGTGGCTGCTTCAGAGAAAACAGAGTTCTCAGCTTCACCATCACGAAGTTGTTCAGAAGCCGAATTGATTATTCCAAGAGCTCTTGGAACTGGCACCTCAAAATTGGTCTCTAACAGATCAGTCTCTTGGGTTCGCAGGTCAAATTCGGCATCCACATTTTCTATTTCTTCCACTTTTGGTTCGGTATTTACTTGTGGAAAGACAATCGATGACTTCAAATCTTCCTCATGAAGTTCCTTAAGAACTGAGTCGATATCTTCAAGAGATCTTGCTTCCAGCACTGGAAGCTCTACATCGGTATCTGTCATATTTTGTTCTTGAGTGGGTAGTTCACATTCCTCATCCTTACGTTCTATTGTCTCTGACAGTGGTTCGTCGAGAAGTTGCTCGGTATGCTCAGCAAATACAGCTCCAGTTTCCTCTGTCATTGGTTCATCATGGATTAATTCAAGAACATCAGATTTCTCAGCTTCCCCTTCACGGAGTTGCTTAAATGCTGAATCAATATCTTCAAGAGACCTTGCTTCAAGAACTGGCATCTCTAAATTGGTTTCTATTGCCTCTGGCTCATCTTGTACCTCTGAAGACAGTGTTTCACCGCGTAATTGCTTAAACGACTCGGCTGACATGACTTGAGTTTCCTCCACCATTGATTCATCATGGAGTGGTTCACCAACAAGTTCTTCCTCGCGAAGTTGTCTAAAGGCTGAATCAATATCTTCAAGAGATTTTGCTTCGAGAACTGGCAGCTCCAAATCCTTATCCATTAGATTTGTCTCTTGGGCGAGAAGTGAGAACTCAGGAGACTCGTCTTCATTTTCCTGAAAAGTGGACTTCTCAACAGCCTCAAGCTTGTCCAAATCGTCGAAACTGTCATGGACTTGTGATCCAATAAGGGTCTGGAGGCCATCCACTTCCATCTCCTTTTCACTTTGGTTAGTATTTGCTTCCTTTTCATTGAAACTGAAGTCACCTACAACATCAAGTTCTGACAGTAATGCTTCATCCATCTCTTCGATTCCCTCATTCTCTTCATCCAATTCTTCTTCTGTGATATGGCGTCCAGGTTCTTCATGATAGAAATCAAACTCGCGCGGAACCTGATATTTACTATCATATTGAATTTCATCATGGGAGTTATCTCCGAAAAGCATTTGATTAAGCTGGTCCTCAGAAGCATACGGCGCAGTAGGAGTAAAATCAAGCAAATCTGTGAAGCTTGGCAAATCATCATCTTTCTGCTCATTAACTTCACCAGACACACTAGCTTCCGTTATCAATATCTCAGGCACAACAGATCGTTCCTGTTGCATTGAAAACCCAATTATGGTTAGTCGCTTGTAAATTTTTTTCTCTCTACTTTTACATATACACAATGCATTTGATTGATTGGTTCGCTCAAGGAGCCAACTATTTCTATGAACAAAAGAGCAAAAGAATTCTAGTGGAAACCAGAATCTAAATAAGCTGAAGCACGGGTTTATCCTGATAGTTGGACTCTTTTAAGATTGCTAAAACGATAAGCTGAAGCTCTGTAAATCCTATCATTGATAAGGTTTCATGCTTTTAATGTTTAAACTTTAAAATATGCTATAATTGTTAGATTACTGACCTGAGATTCTTCGCACTTGACATCAGAGGATGGCTGAACTATCATTTCCTCCATCAATGGTGGTTGTTCCTCTGACAAGAGAGAAGAAATGTTTTCAGATGAGACCTCAGCTGGATAACTAGTAGCCACGGCGTCCAGCTTATCATTTCCATGAGTTTGATGAACTCCATCGCCGATCTCCTGTGTGGAACTAAAGGATGGAATTTGCTCTTGTTCAAACTGAAGATTTTCTTCGTCACACAGGGAACCCTCCTTTTCTGATTCACTCTCTGACGAAGATGGAATATGCTCAGAAGCATCTTGCTCAATCACTGATGGAAGCACATGTTCAACAAGATCGTCAAAATTCTGGTTGATATCTGAAGACCCAACTTCTATAACCTCATGCTCAGAGGTCTGGGTTATGTCAGTCAAAGAGGATTCATTCTCGTCTATTGGGCATAGCTCTGGTGAGGGTGACCATGACCTTTCATAAGCCGGAGTGATCTCCCTGGGGCTGCCAATACGTACTGAAGGTTCCTCATCCGTGAGCAGAACGGTTCTTTCCACCATGACCGGAGTTGAAACAACTTCCGAGGAAGTAGAGGCTCTTGTCTGGTCCAGGTTCTCCCATTCTTCCATGCTTATCAAGCTAGAGATGTTCCTTTCAGTAGCTGATGGGCTCAAGTCATAAACTGGTTCCTCTGTTGGATTAATCCTCTCTGCGCTTCTCATCTCGGTTTCCGTAAGCATAGGGTGCTCGTCATTGTCGTTATACTCGTCATTCTCAACTCCTATTTGCTCAAGGTTTGCCAATTCTTCGTCTATGTTCACATCAAAGATCTTTTCGTGCAAATCAGATGAGGAAGAAGAGTTTGACCTTGTGTAGTGCTTTTCGTCCACTTCTGGATTGACTTGATCATTGCTTGTATTTGGTTCTGACGAAGATGCAACAAATTCAGAATCGAGCAACCCTGAAAGAGTCTCATGAGCATTTTCTTCGTTTTCATTTTTCGCCTCATTTCTGCTGAGATCAATACCTCTGGTATCTTCTTGATCGATTTTATTCAAGTCGACTTCATTAGAGTACTGACTTTCTAATTTAACAAGATCAGCTGTATTGTCGACATGGGTGCTGGATTCGCCTTCTTGGATTTTTCGTTCAGTAATGCCAATATGTGTGATGGGTTCGCATTCTTGAGATTCTTGTTCTTCAACGAGACTTCTATTATCTTCTTCATTAGCAATTGAAGAAATCGATTCGGTCTCAGTAGCAAAACTCATCTTAGAATCACTCCTATCACTCATTTGTCTGTGAAATCTGGATAATCCTACCCCGTCTGACGAGTGTTCAGGTACAAAATATGGTCTGAACTTAACATCACGCTTCTCCTGCTTCTGTTCCTCATAGAAAAACGAACCCAAATGGAAACTCTCGTGCCTTCTGAAGTACATATCTCTCTCTTGAGCTGTCGTGAATTCCTCGTTAAAACTTCCTCCAGTGAGATCAGGTCTTTCTTCATGTGGTTCATAAGGAATATCGAACGGGTTTCTTCTTGGTAACAAAACAGATGGAGCTGAACCAGGAATAGGCGGCAAATCCATCCCCATGTTTGAATCATAATGAAGATCAAACGGGTTTCGCCTAGTTGTTGATATGGGTGTAATATGAAATGGTGGGCCATTGAAGTCCAAATCTATCATATTCTTCTCTGCTTCCATCATTCTGAAGTTCTTCCTCGCTCTTCGCCTTGCTATCAGACTCTCCAATCTCCTGTTTCTCTCTAGCTCAGAGTTCCCAAGATCCATGAGATTCTTCTCATCATCCTCAGTCCAAGTTACAACAGCTTTACCTCCATTATCATTGCTTTCCTGTTTTTCTTCCTCTTCTTCCTCATCATCGTCGTCATCATCATCATCATCTTCTTCCTCTTGGTTCTCAGCCTCCATACCTAATTCAACATTGTCACCATGAGATCTTTCTGAAGTAGCATCGAACTCGTTATCCACAGACGATATATGAGCAGGCTGAGGAGTTCCGAGATCAAGTAAGGGGTGGAGCTCGTCGAGCATTGGGATAATGTCCGTCATAGAAGCATCAGGAGAGGAACTCTCAGCTCCATCTGATTCTGAATCGGAAAACTCATCATCGTCATGGTCTTCAATCTTTTTCCATGATGATGAATCCTGAGCAGAACCAAACGGATGATGATCTTCGAAATGAGGTGTACTTACAGGAAGCTCATCCAAATGCTCATTATCACTAGACTCCTCCACTCTAAGTAAAGGTTCGATTTCTTTCTTCACACCATACGAAGATTGAACTTCATCTTCATCAGAAGAATCTCCCATCAGTGGTTTCAACTCGTCTAGATGGTCCAACTCTCTCTTAGCGCCGAATTCTTGTTTGTACAGTGGTTCCGCTTCGTCCAACTCGTCCAAGTCTCTCTTCTTGAGAAACTCTTGACTATAAGAATCTCTCTCCTCTGTAATCAATTGATACTGACTGTGGGTACCTTCATCTTCTGGTTCTTTCTCAATCAAACTAGTCCTCTCAGTGATCAAATCATCATCTTTCGGCATAGGGAAGGCCCAATCTCTCTCTTTAACCTCATTTTGAACATGGGTTTCAACAGAAACTCCTTCATCTTTCTCAACAACAAGATCACTTTCAATAAACCCAGATGATTTGAGAGAAGAAATTTCATGTTGGGTTTCTCTAGTTTTCTCATCTTCTTTCTCTTCTTCAATTTCAGGGATATTTGGATGTCCATAACTCAATAGGGTTCCAAGAAGAGCAAAAGTACAGACAAGTACAGGTGAAGAAGAAACCAAGAAACTAAATACAAAAGGAAGACATCTATACAAGAAAAAGAAAAATAACACAAAACCCATAAAGAATGGATGATTATTAGCAGATCTATAACAAGTTCTAGCTGAAATTATCAAACCCTTTCTCAAACAAACTCCAATCTCCATTAAATCAATACCCATTTCTCTTTTCACAAGTAGATTCCCAAATTCAAATAAATAAAACTGAAACAAAAAAAGAACTTACAAAATTCTAATAAAATTCAGAATACCCACTTCTAAAGATCAATCAAAATTGAATCTTGGATGAGTATATAAGAGTAAAATGATCAAAGTTCACACCTTTTTGAAACCCAATTAAAAGTAGGGAATGTTAAATACTGATCAGAGTTGAAAATATGAAGAACTAAATTAGACTTACTTGACCAAGATACCACCACCAAGATCAAAGATGAATGATAATATCAAAGAAGAAGAAGAAGATGAAGAAATGAATCTCCTTCTTGGATTACTTTTGTGTTCTCTTTTTTTCTACTTTTGAGCTGGTTGGGGTACTTGGGTTAAGGTTGATGGAGATGATTGGAGGATCCTCTTCTCTCTAATGCTTTCCAACTCACTGAATCAATGAGTTTGGTAGACCGATTTAGAATTAAAGATTAATGACTTGGCATCATTATTGTTCATGTTTGAGGGGAGTTTTTAAACAAAGAATTGTTAATGGAAGCTTTATTCATCAGTGAAAGGAAGGAAGAGTTTTTTTGTTTATTTTAGAAAATTGAGAAAAAGTAAAGATTTTGTCGGTTGATTATGCTGTACGTTTTCTACTTTACATTCTTTCATTCACATGGCCGATTTTTTTAGAGTTAATTCCTATATGGCCCCCTACTTTGTGACCAGCTTCCTTTATGGCCCCCTTTTTTTCGTAAATTCAAATATGGCCCCCTATTTTCAAGTAAATATCATTACTACCCTTCTTAATTCTAAATTTAAAACATTTAAAAAAAGTTATTTCCACCTCACCCCTCTCTCCACCTCATCTCTCTTTCCAACTCACCTCTCTCTCCAATTCACCTCTCTCTCTTTCCAACTCACCTCTCTCTCTCCAACTCACCTTCATCTTCTCCGATTAAGGTCACCGGCCGGAAAATTTTCCGGCCGGCGACCTCAAAAAAAAAAAAAAAAAAAAAAAAAAAAATTCCTCTCATCTCTCTCTAAAAGCTCCGGCGAAGGGGGTTTCCCTTCGCCGGAGCCGTGAACAGACCAGATCGGCCTGTTCACGAACAGACCATTAGGGGTATGTTCGTGAACAGACCAGATCTGGTATGTTCACGAACAGACCATTAAAGGTCTGCTCGTGAACAGACCAGATCTGGTCTGCTCGTGAACAGACCAGATCTGGTCTGTTCACGAGCAGCCATTAAAGGTCTGCTCGTGAACAGACCAGATCGGTCTGTTCACGGCTCCGGCGAAGGGAAACCCCCTTCGCCGGAGCTTTAAGAGAGAGAGAGAGATGAGAGGAATTTTTTTTTTTTTTTTTTTGAGGTCGCCGGCCGGAAAATTTTCCGGCCGGCGACCTTAATCGGAGAAGATGAAGGTGAGTTGGAGAGAGAGAGGAGTGGTGAGTTGGAGAGAGAGAGGAGTGGTGAGTTGGAAAGAGAGGTGATGTGGAGAGAGAGAGTTGACATGGAGAGAGATGTGTGGTGGGAGAGGAAATGAGGTGGAATTATATTTTTATTTTTAATTTTGAAAAAAGATTTAAAGGAAGGGTAGTTAGGACAATTACATCAAAAAAGGGGGCTATATTTGAATTTACGAAAAAAAGGGGACCATAAAGGAAGCTGGTCACAAAGTAGGGGGCCATATAGGAATTAACTCATTTTTTTACTACCCTTTAAAGACTGGGTAAAGACATTTCTACTGTGGTCGTTTGGAATTACTGTTTAGTAATTTAAAGATCAAAACAGATCTACTTGTGGTAGTTGAATATCTTTGGTAACTCCTATATATGTATATAATTTGTCTATCTTGGAGGAGGAAGTCTCAATTTTAAGGGTCTAGAAGTTATTGGAAGAATAATTAGACGAGTCTATCATTTTAGGTTGTAGTTGTTTAACACGCACCAAAATAGAATGTTTGATTAGATAAGTTTTAGATCTCTTAAGATGATTTTTTAAATTTTAATGTTGCAAGAAAAAAAGAATCGTATTTTAAGGGGTTGATTTATTGTCTTTGAAGGCCCAAAATATCTTAAATTAGACTGTTATAATGTTTATTTAATTCATAAATTTTTTTTCTTAAATGGACTACAAGAATCATTATTACAATAATACACCATGAAAAGATAATACAAACGTACATCAAGATTCATGAATTGAAAAAACACTATAATTGTCTGATTTAAGCTCCAAAGGCCATATATATCTGCCCTTAAAGACCATTCTAAGGGGCCTAAAACCCATTTAATCCACTTCTACTTTATTAATTCACGTTCAATAAATCTTGAATTTGTATTTCCAAATTGAGCTTAGGACTCTGTCTTGTGGAATGGATGTTCAACTATTACACAAGGAAGTGATGAGCTAATTCATATGTATTAACGTATCTTTGTGTTATCTTCGTGGTTTATCAGTGTCTTTTTAATGATTCTTGTGTTCATTTCAAAAAAATCAACTGATCTGAATGATCCAAGAGAAGTAAGAATTAGTTCAGTTTTTGCAAGTTCTTCTTTAATAGTTCGTAAACTGTTCTCATTAAAAATCACATGAATAGTTGATGATGTTTGACAACAATTTTATGAGGTTTAAACCATGTGATTTTATATTCTGGAATGATTTATTTATAGTAAGAACATTTTCAATTTTATTTATAATAAGAATATTTGATTAATTTTGGTGAATGGTGAAAACAAACATGTAATTTGTAAAAAGATCATGAAGCTAATAAACTCTGCAGATGTATAATATATTATACAATAAAAATGGTAATGATACAAAAGCGTCTTTTTTGTCATGACAAGATATATTGCTTTACTTTGCAAATGCTACATTTTGCAACAAAAAAGAGTTTGTTAAATGGTACACAATCCAGAATTCCGAGTAGCAAAAATCGATATACGAAATGTGATAGACAACAAATCTGTAGGAGACATGTAAGTCTATATAACAAAATAATTGATTAATAATCCATTTTTAATAAATTCTTATGTCGTGCTTGGTAACATGCATCTCTACATAATGAAATTAATAGATTAATATTCTTCCACAATCCACATGAACACGACCTTACGAAACGTGAGAGTCTATGACGTGTATCACAACTTACTTACAAGGTTCTCACTCTTCCTTTCAACATGTCTAAAGACACAAGAAATTAGCAAGAATCCCCAAATTCGAAAGGATTATTAAATAAATCAAATCCCTTAGGCTTTCTCTTTTGGTAAACAATCCCTAGGTTTTATAAAAGCCTACCTAAAACGTAGCAATTTGAAGCCCTTTTAAGGCTTTGATTAATTAATTAATTAGTTAATGGTAGATGAACTACACCATGTGGTAAACAACTAATGAAAGAGCATGATGGAATGTTGGCAAGTGGAACCCTATTTTGGACCACTTTCCCCAATATAACCATTTTTACTCTTTAGGTTTTACAGGGGTAATTGAGATTAGGAAGTTGATCGACCTTAACTAAGGTCGTGTTTGCTTTTCCATGATAACTTAACTTACTCAAATATAAATTTTTCATTTTCAGATGTATCTTAAGATGCATTGCAGAATAGATTCACTCCCAAACTGGACTATCAGTTGTTGGCACATAAACTCAAGTTAACAAAAAACAAATCAAACGAAGATATTTTAGATACATCACTCCATATATAACGAACACAACGTGCGACAAACACAAAATTGTATATACACTCAGTATTACTCTAGTCTTACAAAGAGGGTCCGAAGTTTGGCAAACCACCATTAGAAGGCTAATTGTGTGTATCAATTAGCAGAAGAAATGATTAAGAATTTTGGATCTTTATTAAATTGCTGTTAATAACAGAAAGAAAAAATTAGAGAACTTTGACCGAAAGCAAAATAAAATAAAGAAAGAAAGGAAAGAATAAAAGGAAGAGTGAAAGGAAGGGGTCAGGCTTTTAGGGGATTGGTTCCCACCCAGTAAGGCACTATCTCTTTCTTTTTTCATTATTAATTGAGTGGATTCTAATTTGCCCCCAATTTGTGACTATCTAAATAATTTAGACCCTATACTTCTCAAGTATCCAGTTTGATCCCGATAATCCATGGTTACGCTAGACAAACTTAACATTCAATAATTTTTCCCTTTTTTGTCTTTCATTTCGAAAGTCAAAAGTGACAAGCTACCATTCATCGACGATGGTGGTTAGACTGGTGGTGGTTGCGTGGGAAGGACAATCAAGGAAGTTGAAGATTTTCTTTTACGAAACTAATCGTCAGGCGATGGCTTGCTGTCATGTCGTCGACGAAGACTAATTTTCAGCTGGCCACTACATAGAGAAAAGGGAAGATGCACTTACTTTCGAAAGAAAACATAGAAAGAAACAAATTGACGGTTAATCTTGACTAACGAGAACCATGGTGATCTTTGAGACTAAATTAGAAAACTGACAAATATGAGGTTCAAATTGGGAAGCCAAATTAGAATGAACCCTTATTAATTTGGTTCTACATATTTCTTGGGGCGGTGGAAGAGAGAGAAACTAGAGAGAGGGAGAGAGGAGTGATTTGCTGGAGAGTGAGCTGTGAATATGCTCTCTCCCTCACGAATTCTAAGTTGCTCTTTAACTTCTCACGTCTTTGAATTTGGTCTGGTCGGTTCTGTCTTATTCTGGAAAGTGGCCCAAATAGGCTTTGAAACTAGGACCAAATAAAACACACACATAACACACAAGTGATTGCAAAGAGAAAACTTGCCTGTAAAACGCTTTCAACAAGTTTAACCAGAAAACGTCCAAGTCGACAAGGCAAAAAGACTTGCAGTTGTGGGTCTCATATGTTTTACCTAACTAACGGAATGAACCTAAACTGATCCAATACAAACGGGCAAAAGGGTTAGCGGTTCGTGACTCCATACATCATAAGGCACCCAAGCTCAGAAGCGAGAACAAACCTTAACTAAAGCTGGAAAGGTGCCCAGGCTCAGGAGCGAGAACAAACCTTAACTAAAGCTGGAAAGGTGCCCAGGCTCAGGAGCGAGAACAAACCTTAACTAAAGCTGGAAACGCGCCCAGGCTCAGGAGCGAGAACAAACCTTAACTAAAGGTGAAAAGGACCAATAATCAGCATCCCAACTAGAGTTCTTTTACATGAGTCTATTCGTCTTTAAATAAGTTGAGAGTTGAAAATATTATACGACAATGACTTGTGCGCAAATGCTCAAGCAATCATATAGAAGGATAGGGTTAATTCCTCAGGACCCCCTAACATTTGATCTATTGGCTCCAAAACATCTCCACATAACATTTCAGAATTTCCATGAACCCCCTTAAAAAATTGACAGGGGAAATTCACCTTCCTTTTTCTGCCTTTTTCTTAGCCAACTCATACACGAAACAGAGAGATAGAGAGTCAGATGTAGAAGAAAAACAAGAACAAACGAAGATATATTTCCAAATAACAGTCGGTCTTAAGAACACATCATCTCTCTAAACACACAGAGATAATTAAGGATTTACAGTCTCAGTAGAAACAAACACAACCAAACATATTAAAAGATCTAGACACAACACAAAAGATTTCCATAGTACTCCAAAAATATAAGCAGATGAATCCCTACTACCTAAAAGAATTTCTGAACAGAGTACCCTCCGGAACAACCTTGATAATCACACCAGAGTTTATGCTTCCAATTTCGCTAATTCACCTGCATCAGCTGCACGGCCGTGAACCCTCAGTCGGTAAACGCAGGTGTGAGCAGCACCGTAGTTTGACAGGAACTCGAATGTGATCATGTTAACGAACCCTAAATTGGCAGATTCCACATTGAAGGTCTGAGCGTTACTCCTATCCAGGTCATATACAAACTCTGACAGTGTTAGTATCTCAGCTTCACTAGATTGATCACCAGGAATGTCGCGCTTTTGATACCATGCTGACACCCGACAGTTCTTTGGAGCACTTGATCTGTCATATGCTACACTCTGTTTACCATCACAGATCCAGAAAAAAAATGGGAAAATGTCAGCAGACACGGGGAGATTGATGAGAAATACATATACATGAAACTATAAACATATGTGCAATAAACCATGGTACAATCATAGGTGGTATGCATGGTTATTTGCCAATTGTAAATAGACATGAATGACTGACTAATAAGGACTAGATGGCAGAACAACTCTAACATTGCAACTCAAGAAGATGCCTGAAACTCATTCGATTGTATGGAAAAGATTTATTCAATCTTTACGAGTTTCAGGTTGACCCCTTCCTAATTTCACGTACCCGATTGTTGAAGTCAATAGCAGGAACCTTTTTGTGAAAAGAGGGAGTAATTGGAATCACTGCATTATTACGGTTCTACTAGTTATGTTACATGACTACAAAATATAAAATAAGAAAATATGTCCATGATTACAATTTCAATAATAGGATTCCTATTTCCCCACTAAGATACAGGAACAGCCTTCAACTAGTATAGACTGAGGTGGAGTTCCTAAGATACTTTAAGGATTGCTCAAGGAATTTTGGAGACTGATCCATTTTCCTCTTCTGTATCCACACACGTAAAAGGGGTTCTCCCATTTAATATGTATGAAGTTCCTGTTATTCGAATTTTTAGAGAAAAATCACCAAACTATATTCAGCAATGGTTACATCCTATGAGAAGCACCAAAGTACCTTCATGCACCAAGTGAGGAAAAAAATTAAACAGAAAACTGGGTGATGTACCACGAACCTTAGGTACAATCACTCCCCTAAGGGCCGGCACGATAAGGGGACACAATTAGAGGATTAAAGAGTTCCACATTTTAATTTATTTCTTTTAGATATTGTTTAGGTGTTGTTTCCTACTTACTTTTATTTTCTTTTAAGGATTTCTTTAGATAAGCTACCATTTAATTAATTAAGTTTGCTCATTCTAAACGATTTAGGATTTAGAAAGTGTTCCACAAGAAAGTATTAGCACTTCCCGTATAAAGGAGGGTAGCCCAATGCTGAAAAGGAGGCTAAGAGTGAGGTTTGCGTTTGTTATGGTTATTTGTTGGTTTTCAGCAATGGTTCAGGTTTATGCAAGTTTAGTCCGAGTTATTTAATAATTATTCAAGATTTCTAGTCAAAGATTCCAGAATCTCATATTTATGCAATTCACATTAAGGCACTTCGGTTACAAATAAGTTTAGCGCATTTCAAAAGTAGATAGAGCCTAGAGGTAATACAACCGAGCCTCACACACAGCACCTTTTCTCTGCCCCCTCGCCATATGTAAAACGTAATATGTTCTAGAAACTAACCAGAATCACCACGAAATGAGTAGTTCAATAAGACACAAAATCACAAGGTCTATGTGTACTCAGGACAGGGACTGGGACACTTTTTTCGTGTTCTTTTTCTCATTACTAAACAGTTCTAACATGTTCCTTTCAAACTATATGGATACAGAAACACCTAAACAGGAGTTGTATCTGTGAAATCATAAACTTGGTAAACCTACAACATCATAAGCAAGATATGTAAACTCGTAGATGGAAGCTCCACGGAGGTATTACTTCCAAAAAAAAACCCTTCTTTGTTAACTTCAATTGAACATAGATGATTTTTTCACACTCTAATTTTCTCTTAAACTCTAAAGGTCACTAAAGCGAAGTTAAAAAATATTTGTTAAACTTGAAGATTGAATGTACAGGGCAACAACTAATCTGTGGTAATGGGTCTCTCGTCCCAACTCGGAGTAAACAAGAAACAAGTATAAACAACAGAGTAAAAGCATCAGAATATCAGATAGATAGAAAATAAACAAAACAAATATAACGATAAACTGTGAGGCCTACACTAAAGCTTGTCTTAATTATTCAATGCATCACATGTATCGCTCGTAGTATCTTAGAGGATCTTACTGAGTCACTGCTACCTAAAAAATCAAAGACCAATCCCTCTTCTAAGTGTGTGATGTGTGTGTCTATCTATCTGATACGTGTTGTGCGTTCATTATTTAAAATTCCATATTCCCATAGTTATACAAGAGTCTAGAATGTCATAATGGAAGATTAATAGAAAATATCTCAATAATGCTATATCCAACAACCTAATAGAAACTATTGAGAACAAGTTTCATCAATGCAATTTAAGAACTTATAATGGCAATAGGCGGTAAACAAGCAAAAACTAAAGATTAGAGAAGAAACTGACCTTTGAAACATGTTCCAAGGTAATCGCCTCCGGAATTATTGCTGTCCTGAGCTTAATTTTAACAAACCCACTGCTTCCTTGGAGAGCAAAGCACTGACCAGGTTGTCCAAAACTTGGTTCCAGCATTTTTTGTGCATCTGGATGAATTCCCTGAACCTGTTTCTTCAATTTATACCAAGTCGAACCCTTCGGATGTATGTATGGATCAGAATGTGCAAACACTATACCCCCACCAGAAGCCAATGCAAAATCCACCATTCCAAGTCCATCTGCTGCGTGCTTCTCAATCTCCTTTTCAACTATGTCCTTAGCAAAAGACCTAATTTCATCCAAGCTCCAATCTTTATCACTTTCTTCTGGCTTTTTCTTCTTCAATTCATCTACAAATCTCTCAAAATCTTCCTTTGTGAAATACCCATTAGCCTTAAACTCACTTAAAGACTTGTCCAAATACTCACTCTTGGCCTCCAATTTCTTCAACTCAGTCTCAAAGATCAAATCTTTTTCTTCAACTTTTTTAGTCAATTCCCTTTTCAAACTTCCAACTTCACTCCCAATCTTCTTATCCATAACATCAACCTGAACTTGCATCATTTTGGTAGTAGTTCTCATGAATGCTTCAACTTCCTGGATCCTACCCTCAATTTCTGAATACCCCAGAGGAGAAATACCATCACTTCCAGATTTCATAGCCAATTTCCTAATCATCTGAACAAGCCCTAAAAGTATAAGAAGAAGCATGAAATTCTTAAGAAAAACACTCAGTATAGTCTTCCACATAGGCTTTACTGGTGCTTTCACAATTACTTTCCTTCTACGAGGAGAAACAGTAGAATTCGTCAAACCCTTTTTCGCTTGTAAAGAATTCATAGTTCTATCTCGATCAAGAGAAGAATCACCTCTAATTGTATGACTTAGATCTCTACCATCTCCACCAATCTGTTCAGACCCCCCAATTCCACCACCACCTTCAGCCACCATTTCAATATTGGGCGATTTCTTCTCTATAACGGAGGAAACAGTCCTTCTTCTTGACCCTATAACCACCGAAGGGTTGTTGTTGTTATTTACTGCAGGACTTGCAGTTATAGCATGAGTTGATGCAGACATTGTTCAACACCAAATGATAAACCTTGAAACCCTAAATTATCAAAATGAAAAGACTAAGTAAACCAAATGTTCAAGAACAACAACAGATTCTGTTACAAAAAAAGACCTAATTTCATTAACGAAAAGTAGTCAAAGGAACCCCAGATTAGGGATCTCAAGAAGAAATTCGAAATCAAAAGGAAAATCCTAACATTTGCAGATTAGAACTCAAAAGGAGAGAAAGTTCAAAGGAGAGAGAGAGAGAGAGAATCCGTACTCTTTGATCAGATTAGGGATTTAGGCGCGTCAACGAATTTTGATTTCTTTGGCCTGCCTGCCTGGGGAAAAGAAGAGGAAAGCGAAACGGAATGTTTCTTCCATTTCTTCCTTTTCGGTTATTATGCGGTTACCTAAGCGGTTATACGCTTTGAGAATATAAGAGGAAATTCTTCTTCAGGCACTCCCAAATCGGTAGTAACGAGTATTATGAGATCTATGGGCACCAATAAAACCGAAATCGATATAGTGAACCGAAATTGCTAGTGACTTCAATTACGAGTAGTTATAGGCACTTCCAATGGGTAAGAGTTGGGACCAACTAAATCCTTCAAATTTTTTTTTTTGAAACTTCTCTCTCACTCCCCATAACCGTTTTCTGTAAAACTCCTTGATTGTCGTTGCTTCTCCGGCGAAGGGTTCTCCCTTCGCCGGCTTCGCCCGGATCCCTTTACTTTTCGTTTATAATAAATTGTTATTTGTTTTGTTGGTCTTTTAGGGCCTGTTTAGTTGATCTATAGGATCTTTTTTGTTATTTTCGAATTTCTTCCGGTTCAAGTGTTTGATCATGGACAATTCATTGGTGCTTCTTCAACAACTCACTTCTCTCTTCATTTAAAGAGAAATCTCAGGAGATGTGGACTTACTCAAATTCAAACTCATCATGTTAAACTTAGGTTTGAGAAGATAGAGAGATTTTGCTTCTTCTGTGGGATTTCTTGGAGATCAAAGTATTAAAGTTGTGGAAAACAAAAATTGAGATTGGGGTGAGACTCAAGCTTCGGGTTGCATGGAGGAAGATGCTGACTTGACAATGGGAGTCAGATCCCGACTGGCGGCCAATGCAGGTTCTTCGATCAATCCAGTTTGTGGTGGGAAAACAGTTACAAGCTTTGACCCACTCAAAGTTAGTTACTCAACTACATGAACCAAGGGAGGAAGTGGTAGAAATGGGTAATGTACTCGTGAAAGTGGCGTAACCACTAAAGATACACAGAAACTATTGTTTTCTTCATATGTAGTAGGCATAGGATTATTTTCTTTGTGCTTTGTTCTTTCTTTTAACTTCTTATTGTAATCCATCTTGGCTTTGCCTAATCAATGAAGTTATCAGATTCAAAAAAAAAAAAAATGGGTAAGAGTCGAAAAGTTCCCTTTGACAACCAAAAAATAAAAGGACAAATGCAAACTGATTGCTAGCTTTGTTGGTTGTGCACCCGCTCTGAAATTCACAATATCAAAACTTGGCAGATGGAAATTCATCATTTGTTAATTTGTGTTATACCGATAAAAGTATGAATAAACAACCTTAAGGGTCTTCATACAACCTTTAAAGCACGTGATGTCTTAATAATGACTGTCACAGAACTTATATATATTTCATGATATGTATTTGGGAGAGTCTATAGGCGCCTCCCAAAAATGCTATATGAGCCTCCCTGAAGTGTTTGACCGTAGTCAAACACCGACACATATAGGCTCCTCAGTTCGGATTGACCAGTCTGAGGTCCAAAGCATCGCTTCAGACTGAGTAGTGTGAGACTACTGCTCCCCCCCCCCCCCCCCCCCTCTCTCTCTCTTATTAGGGTTTTGATTTTTGGCTCTTTAAAGATTCCTGATCATCTATTTTTGAAATCAAAGAGATCTGAAATCAATTTGAACTTGTGTTGATATCGTTGAAATCGAAGAGAGATTTGATTTGATTCGAGTTGGTGTTGGTTTAACATAGTTGGGCTAGTTAGTTTAGGTTATAAATCTGATTGTCGATCCTCATAGATCTATAAATCTTCGTTTGAGGTATTTGATTATATGTTCTGAATTTTTGGACTTCATTTGATTTTTTTACATAAAAACACCATAGCCGTCAATATCAACTTTGATTTTTTTTTCTCTCCAACACATAAGCTTAACCCTAGCTCTAAGAACTAAAAGTTCTCTTTGTTATTCATTCAACCAAACTAGATTTCAAAAGAAATCATTTTCTTTTTCCTCATGTTCATCATGTTGCTCTTGTTGTCTATTTCCCATGTATAGAAGATCAAGATCTTTTAAGAGAGAGAGAAAGAAACAGTAACAAAGAGGAAGAAGAGAAAAAAAGGGGGCGCTTGGGAGGCGCTTGTTTGTCCGTAGGAGTGCATCTATAGACGGAGGCCCCAAAAGCAATTTGGGAGGCGCCTATAGATGCACCCTATGTATTTTCATATTGTATATTTATGATGTATCTGTGTCATTTGTTGAATGTAATGACTCTTGAAGTATCACGTTAGAAAAAAAAACGACAAACAAAAGAACTGTAACATATTAAAGGAGACATAAGAGTTTTGGGGAAATCAAAAGGTATTTCTCTTATTCATTTATGGGTGTTGTACACCGTTGTATTATTTTCTGTTTCAGACGGGTTCACTTTTTCAGACATCTCCTTGATTTGAATGTTATTATTGCAATAAAGAAGAGGCAAAAACAAGTGCATAGAGATATTAGAGAGAACATTAATTTTTTTTTTGTTGCAAGGAGAGAACATTAACTATTTAACTTGGATAGGAATTCTATCCCGTAACGTAATGGGATATTAATTTAATTCTTGTACTTGAAAAGCGTATTTTGAAAACGAAATTGGAAGTATTCACGTCCCATTCTCCGATGCCTTATCATATAAATTTTGCACTTCAAAAATAAACACTCGCAAGCAAGAACACATGGGATTACGCCGTTCACTTCTAAAGAAAAAACTACTCGCAAACAATTGCAAAATGATTTCACTATACGTAAAGAACGAGATTACATCAATTTCTTAAAAGCTTCTTATCATTAACTCTAGCACTCTGCACCCCTCCTTTCTTTCTCACTAAAACTAAAAAGCAGAGTGATCCCACTTACGTTGATAACGAACTCATAAAACTAGGACAGTAAGACGTAACCAGGTCGTGTCAAAAACTTTTGCCTCATTAAAGTTTCATCAAATTGCACTACATGTACATGTTCAAGACTGACAGAAATTCAAGACACTTTTGAACATATTGTATAATATAGAGGGAGAGAGATGGCACATGGTATATATTGGGAAGTCATGGGAGGGGCCGGAATGACCCCCTCTCATTTAAACATAGATTGACAGGAATGGTGTTATGACAGACTACCTATAAAGTCTTTGTTTCTATGTCCTTTACTTAGTTTTGTTCTCTCTCCACAATCAAAGACATGGGGTCCTTCTAAAGTAAATGAGGCATCTTTCACCCTGCCCCTCTACAAAATCTCAGTTAGAGACTCAGAAAGCAAATGGAGCAAGAATAGGCGATGAAAAAACATGTGACTTTTGGTATATTTAGATTTTATTGGACTAATCCATATCAATTGTGAGAAGGGGGACCGGGCGTCGTCCACTCTACAAGTGGGAGCTGGAAAACCTCACATCTTCAATTAGACTTAGGGTAAGAGATGAGATCACTTTGGGGCAAAGAAGACCTAATGCACCAATCAAAATATAGGCAAGTTTTCTAGATTCCATTGTGAAGCAAAAGTTTGTTGCCTAATCCTAAACTAGTTCTAGGAGGGGGTACTGATAGTCACTTTGATGTGCAAATGAAAGTCTCCCCTCTTGTACTTGCTTTAGAGGTAACAACAACCCAACACCTATAGGACACTCAAAAATAATATCAAAACAAGTGAGTGACTTCATTTTTGTCGAAAACCTGTCCAATCCCATAGTGCTTCCGACCAAATTTTAACGTCTGATGTAACTAGCGCAACTAAATCAGATGAAGAACATTGTGGTATGCATTGTTAGAAGTTTAATAGATTTTACGCAATAATTTATATGAAGTCCTCCCTTTAAAATTACTCCACTAACCCCTCTAGATTTTTTACGAACTGTCCGGACAACTCTACGTTTTAATCTAGGTTGTCAATCATCAACGGATGGTCCATTTTAAAATAAATAAAAGATTACGAAACAATTATGTCTTTGCAGCCTGAATCTCGAGACATTTTTCAAAAATCATAGTATATTTATTGAGATAAGTAAACCAAAAGGACTCACTTCTTAGGACTGTATATGGAATTTTTATCTCCTACAACTCAAGTGGAAACATCCAAATATTGGTTATTGCATAGTAACATAATATATAATATATGTAATGAGTGTGAATGACTCCTGAAAAGAAGTGCAAGCATAAGCTAATAATAGTAGTTTGAGATTATTGTACTTGGTGTTATTTGGAGGAAACCAAACAAGGAGGGGTCATGAGACAAACATTATTTGGGGACAATAAGGAAACAACCTGTATGATCTATCTACTTAATCATATCTTATCACTCTTGGCAGCATGGGCATTGATCCCTATATCCCACATTAGATAGTACTGTCCATATATATACACAAGACTTAGGAGATTATGCATGTTAGTATATACACATCTTGCTTATCTATAGTCTGTTGGGTTTATATGGAGGAAATGCTTTTTCTCCTTGGACTCTTTTACTCCTATTTTCACAAGAAAATTGAGTCGATCACCTATCTTTATCAACTAATTTTTTGCTCGCTCCTTTTCGCCGTAGTTTGTTGCTTGCTCGCTCAGTGCTTACGCGCGAGTGGAGTACTTACACCCCTTTATAGATAGGGACGAGCCTTGTCTCCTAAGCTTTGCTCACTTCAAGTTGACAACTCTCCTTGGGATTCTCAATTTTAAGAATAATGATACAACCACGAGCTCAATACAGTCAATTTTTAGCATTTCCAGTGCAATACTCAATCTTAAAACCTTTGACTGCTACATAAGATATTTAGAATTTTTTTCTTGAATCCTATGCAAAACTCAATTCGGATCTCTAACATGATGTGGATGCAAATAAAGATATCTCAAATTGTCGAACTCGTCAATATTTGAATTTGAACCAGTAAGAATCAAGTCATCATATATTTTTAAATTAACTAATTATTTATTAACAAAAATACTTACACCAAATGAGTAAAGAAAACAAGCTTAGAGAATTTTATTTCGAACGCGAAAGAATTGAACATCTCTAGTTTTGCCACCTAGGGGTGAGAACCTCAATCGCAACTTAACACGTGAGACTAATAGAGATTATTTTGAGTGTTGCATTGGAGATGCTCTTAACATTCCCTTCTATATGGACATAATGTCTTTTTACCGTATTGATCCCCCGGATAACGAAAAACGTTACTTAACCCAGTGATACAACAATTTAGGACATCTATACAACATATTTTAATTGTGTGGTTTAGGTTATTTTTAACAAAGTTTAGAATTACAAAAAGAACAGTTAACTAGTCGGTAGAAACTTACTTACAGACAATCTCGCAATTTTGTAGTGTAATTTTGTTCTATAGTAATAGTTGTTATTTTTTTAAATCCCATCTAAAATATTTTTTTTAGTCCGCCCCTAAGAGCATCTCCAATGCAACACTCAATCTTAGAAACTCCGAGCGCCATGTAGGATTTTTAGAGTTTTTTTATTAAAAATCATCTCCAATGCAACACTCTATTTGGATCTCTAAGATGACGTGTCGAGAGTGGAATAGAGATATCTCAAGAGGACACTCTAGAAATCGAGTGTCCTCTTGAGATATCTCTAATTGTCCAACTCATCAATATTTGATTTTCAACCAATAGAAATCGAGTCTTTTATATTTTCTAAAATAACTAATTATTTATTGAAAAAAATAACTATGCCACATAAGTAAATAAGATAAGTTTAGAGTTTGCATTGGAGACAAGAAAAAATTGAGGATCTCTATTAAGGCCACCTAGGAGTGAGAATCTCAATTGGAACTTGACACATAGGATGAATGGAGATTTTTTTGAGTTTTGCATTAGGATGAATGGAGAAATGCAAAACTCAAAAAAATCTCCATTCATCCTATGTGTCAAGTTCCAATTGAGATTCTCACTCCTAGGTGGCCTTAATAGAGATCCTCAATTTTTTTTTTGTCTCCAATGCAAACTCTAAACTTATCTTATTTACTTATGTGACATAGTTATTTTTTTCAATAAATAATTAGTTATTTTAGAAAATATAGAAGACTCGATTTCTATTGGTTGAAAATCAAATATTGATGAGTTGGACAATTAGAGATATCTCAAGAGGACACTCTAGAAATAAAGTGTTCTCTTGAGATATCTCTATTCCACCCTCGACACGTCATCTTAGAGATCCAAATAGAGTGTTGCATTGGAGAGGAGTTTTAAGAAAAAACTCTAAAAATCCTAAGTGGCACTCAGAATTTCTAAGAGCATCTCCAATGCAAAACTCAAAAAAAATCTCTATTCGTCCTATTTGTTAAGTTCTAATTGAGATTCTCACTCCTAGGCGTCGAAAATAGAGATCCTCAATTCTTGTATGTCTCCAATGCATCACTCTAAACTCTTTTATTTTACTTACGTGTCATGGTTATTTTTGTAAAAAAATAATTAGTTATTTTGGAAATATACGAAGACTTGATTTCTATTAGTTGAAATTTAAATATTGATGAGTTGGACAATTAGAGATATCTCAAGAGGACACTCTGAAAATAGAGTGTCCTCTTGAGATATCTTTATTCCACTCTCGACACATCATCTTTGAGATCTTAGTTGAGTTTTGCATTGGAGATGATTTTTTAAGAAAAACTCAGAAAATCCTATGTGGCACTCCGAGTTTCTAAGATTGAGTTTTGCATTGGAGATGCTCTAAGATTGAGTGTTGCATTGGAGATGCTCTAATATACACAACTCGAGATTTGTTATTTTGTGAAGATTTACTACATGCCTACTGATTCTTTTTCTTCTACTAAACTCTTTAGAGATGATTTATGGCCAAATACTTGTGATAAGATGTTCTTGTGTTGATTCTTCTACTAGAATTTTGGACACAAACATTTGTTGATTGCCGTGAGAAGAAAACCCAATCTACCATAGGCATTAATTTTGGAGACAATCATCATAAACTACTATTTGTCTACCAATATAAAGAGGACCACTAGGGAAAATGTTAAAAAAGATGGGGTCAAATAAGAGTAATATGATTATATTCGTAACTTGATACATCAAATGATAGAATATGCTTATAAATATTATTAACTATTTTCATACTATTCTTAAAGGTCTTACAAACTACCCCATAACCCATTGTTTATACCTTTATCACAAACCAAGTTCAATGATTCATGAATTTCCTTTCCGTGTGAATACAATCCGAGACTTCCAAGTTTTTGAATAGATGCAATACCAACTGAGTCAGCAGTTGTTGGCAATTACCTATACAATTGAATAGTTTTCACTAGATAAAATAGTTTGCGTTCTTAAGAAACTAGTATACTTTAGAGTTTAGCCGTATAGATTTGTATTTTGAATATGTGACCGTGAAAATCAACTTGGTAAGCGATCTAGTTAGAAGTTATTGACAAAAGATATTAAAATAGTTATTTGTACAAAATCTTACCCTTGACATGAAGCTTATTTTCATATCCAAATTTACATTTGTGATTGGAATGATTTGGATTTACAACTCACACTAGATTTGGAATTAAATATTCAACTATTGATTCAACCACTAGGAGAAGTACACACTCCAGTATTAGGAAGCCATTGAAAAGTTTGAAGAACAATGAATGGCTCAAAATTTAAGTATGAATAAGACAAGGGCAATGTTTCTTCATGTAAATTCCATAGAGCCGTAATGGACAGGCCAACACTGCATGTGGTATGTTGTGAATGAGAAGAGAATCCGTACAAAACACAAGAAGGATGGAGAGAGAAAAAAATGGGTGGTAAGGGTGAGCCATGCATTATTCATTCTTCATTCTCTTCTCCCATACCAACCCCTCAAAAAAAGTTGAAACACTATTAATAATTTAATGAGTTGATAACTATATCTAGTTATTGGTTCTTTTCACAGGTGCCCCAACCATATATATGATATCTTAAATTATACCATAATATAGCTTGTGCCGCCACGGATTGTTCTACAAGCATGATACGCGAAGTTATGGGCTTATATCTATGAATTACGGTCATTTGCAGATCTTCAACCGGTAAAAATACAATATAAATGATAATTGTAATTAAATGATAATGGAGAACTTATTGGGTAGTGTTGAGAGAGAGAGAAGAGAAAAATTCATGTCAAAATTCTTAATGAGAAGTTTTAAGTAGTTTGAAAGAGAAGAATGTGTGATGGAAATCATGTGAGGATTATAGGAAATGGAGTCCTTATTTACAAAGAAAAGGTCGACATTTTCTTAAAATGTTCCAGCGGCTAGATTTATAATTCTAAGTCATGACATGACAAAAATTCGGTGTCATTTGTATAGATTTTTTGTTAACCAAGATTATTTTACGAAGTTGGGTCGAAGGTCCAATTATAACTTTTTTAAGTTAAAAAGACATGTCATATTTTATTTATTCAAAATATAAATATTTAGATTTTGCTTGGGTAAAAACCCAACTTTTTTTTCCAATCGTTTTTCAATTTTTTACAACCGCTTTACAAGCTGTAGCAATTGTACTGCAATCTGTTGCAACCCCTCTTGCAAACAATAGCAAATTACGAAAATACCAAGAAAGCTGAAATTAGAAAGAGTTGAGTAATTTTTTTTGCCAAAACAAAAAATTTACAGGGGATTTCACTAAATTTCTCGTTCACTTTCCTCTTTGATTGTCCCAATTATGATTTAAAAAAAGAAAATATATGTTATATGCAAAAATAAGATTTTTTATGAACAAAGGTTTACCAATTAAATTTTTTATTTTCTTTGTTTTTCAACATTTCAAATTTACTACAAATAATCAAATCATTCAAAACATAATTTGTTGTATGATTGTTGTACAAATGGAACTACACATTTTAAATGTAGAAATATTCGCCTTCTGTGATTTGTTTTGTAGATATAAACAATTTAAATCATTCAGTAATCATTCCCCCTTATCTTAGACTTGCAGCTTCATCATAATCCCCTTGTCCCCTCATACAAAAACATTATCTTTTTAAGGACAAACAAGTTGTATAGATATTACATGGAATAACAAGGAAAAGAAAATAAATTTCAATATCTATTTTTGAGTTAATTCCTATATGGCCCCCTACTTTGTGACCAGCTTCCTTTATGGCCCCCAAATTTCTGTAAATTCAAATATGGCCCCCTATTTTCATGGAAATGCCATAACTACCCTTCCCATTAATATATTTTCAAAATAAAATTAAAAACAAAAACCTAAATTCCACCTCACTTCCCTCTCCACCACTCATCTCTCTCCACGTCACCTCTCTCTTTCTTCTCCGATGAAGGTCGCCGGCCGGAAAATTTTCCGGCCGGCGACCTTCAAACTTAAATAAAAAATAAAAAATTTCTCTCACTTCTCTCTCTAGAGAGAGAAATTATTATAGAAAGAAAGAGAGAGAGATAGACCATGAAATTATCAAGCTCAGGATCATCACCAAGACAAGTAGTAGAAACAACATTTCTTTTACTTGTATCATTTTCTTGACGAATTTCATCTAATAAACAAGCTACCTCCATTGGTGCTCCTACCTTCACAATTAACAATAAGAAACAGAGAGAGAGAGGGTGAGAAACTTAGAGAGAGAAAATCTAGAGAGAGGAAATTTGAAGTTGTTTACCTTTTGACAGTCAATATAAGCATCAAGTAAGGTAGGATAACGAGGGTGAGAAGCAATTTTAGCTTTAATATAACTCATCATCATAATTTCATCATCATTCATTCACCATTGTGGGATTTATAAGTTCATAAATATTGAGAAACACACTAAGAAGAACTAACTTCATAACAAGATTTGATCTTGTTATTAACTAATCATATAATATCACAAACTTTAGTAACTAAAGAAAATTAAGAAATGGTAAACCTTTCTATCCTGTAAAATGTAAACAAACTTATCTGGTCAAGAGCCAGAATTCAAGTTCAAAATTTCTCAGAATTACAACTTACTCGGAGAACAATTTCCAAATGTCTCACTTCAATTTGGATCTTCAAGAAGTTCTCACAAATTTAAAGGAATACATACTTCCAAGTAAGAGTATTTACTCTCGCTACTAACCTAAACTTAAAATTGTTGTTTATTGTTGAACAGTTTTTGGCTTGATCCTTCAAAAATCAAATCAGAAAAGTAAAACAAAGATGAATAAATTAAGAGAGAATACCTGATTACAATCTCGGGAGGAATAATTGAATTGAGATTCTTGATTTGAGGATTATGAAGAAGATCAAGGGAAAAATTAGGGCTTTGCGGAAATGAAATTTGGGTTTTAGGGCAAGGTTTGTTTTTCAAGTGATCTGAGTTCCGAGTTGCGGAAATTTCATCGTTTTTCAACGAATTTTGAGAGAGAGAGAGATGAGTGAAAAAAAAAAATTAAGTTTGAAGGTCGCCGACCGGAAAATTTTCCGGCCGGCAACCTTCATCGGAGAAGAGAGTGCTGACTTGGAGAGAGAAAGAGAGAGGTGAGTTGGAGAAAGAGGTGACGTGGAGAGAGATGAGTGGTGGAGAGGGAAGTGAGGTGGAATTTAGGTTTTTGGTTTTAATTTTATTTTGAAAATATATTAATGGGAAGGGTAGTTATGACGTTTCCATGAAAATAGAGGGTCATATTTGAATTTACAGAAATTTGGGGGTCATAAAAGAAGTTGGTCACAAAGTAGGGGGCCATATAGGAATTAACTCATCTTTTTTTTGAAAAAGTGTCGAGGGTAAGGGCCCAAAATGTCATTAGACCAAATAGGGTAGTACCAAGTTAATGATTCCATCCCCAATACAATTTCTTTAGTTCTTTCTAATAAATTCAGAACAATATCCATGAACTTATCAGAATGGTTTCAATTTCAAAATCAATAGTAAAGCTACTCTTTTAGTTTTTTTTTTTTTGTTGAAAAGCTACTCTTGTAGTTGCTTCTTGATATATATATATGGCTAATGTGGTACTAATCAAGCTACTCTTTGAAATCGTTTTTCCAATAGAAAACAATATTTACTATGTATATCCTTACTTAGCTTTGGTTTGAGTATTTGCTTTTCATTTTTAATTTAAAAAAAATTAAAATACATATTTACTATAGAAGAAGAGATGACATGCATATATAAAAGCAAATATTTAAGGTGAAATGGATGGAGAAGACAAAACCAATTATTTTGATGAAGACATGAAGCTTCTAAATTGAATTGGTTTCTTGTACAATAATTCTGGAGTCTGTCTGATTATTGATTACACCCCACAAGCCACAACTCATGATTCATGAATATCGTGGTAGCTACTTTTTTAAGAAAAAAAATATTTGGGCATCCCGGGTGGACGCGTCTCTTGATAATTTCACAATATATAGTTAACATTTTTACTAAAATCTTTCATAAAAAAAAAAAACATTTTTACTAAAATATTCCAATAAAAGGAAGGAATATTCTTATCATACAGTACTATACATTTATAAACATATATTTAATTGATACATCGACAAAGAAAGTGCACAAGATAATGTTACCCCTTTCATCAAAAAAAAAAAGATAATGTTACCCTATGGCAAGCCCACATATGTACATATTAATGTGTTTACATTTCTTGTCTAGATTGGGGCATCTAATCGTATATAATAGTTAAACAAATCGATAGCAAGGATACATTGAAGAAGAAGCATACTAGCTTACTTGAAAAACTCTCAACAAAAAAAACTTATGATGTGTTTGGTTGTAGGGTTTTTAAGTAGGATTCCTATCAAAAGTGGAATTTGGTAGGAATCAATAATTTTTAGTCTATTTGGTTACCAAGAATCATGAGACTCTTGAATCCTAAGGATTCCTAAATCCACAATTTGTAGTGGACCAAAATTACATCCTGCTCCCTAAGATTTTGGATTAATAAACATAGATTTCAAACATAAAATCAACGAAAAAGTATTTTCTTCTACAAAGTAATATTTTTTTTTCCGAAAATCATTGTTCGCAAAAAAAAACAATTTTTCCAGCATTCCCAAAATCACTTTCTTCCGAAAACTGATTCTTTTCTTGAAAACTGTTTTTTCTCCAACCCCATTTTTTACCGAAAATGATTTTCGTGAAAAAAAGGTTTCAGGAAAAAAAGGTTTACGAAAAAAAAATTCGAGAAAAAAAATTTGTTTTTTTCGGAGAAAAAGGGTTTTAGAGAAAAAAAACGACTTCCAGGAAAATTATTTTGAAAAAAATGCTTATGAAAAATTGGAAAAACGGTTCTCGAAAAAAAAAAGTTATGAAGAAAACGGAGAGTCCTCGAATGAAACGATATTTGAGAAAAAAAAAGTTTTGAAAAAACGAGTTTGAAGAACACAATTTCTTTAATATTTTCTTTTAAGAGATGCTTAAGAATACTCAAATAATAATAAATCTTTGGATTCTTATTAGTTACTAAACAAACAAACAGAATTAGTTGGAATCATGGATTCGAAGGATTCATGAGTCCCCAAATTCATGATTATATCATACAAACACACCATTAGTAGGAAAATACGTCTTTGTAAATGAAGTAAAAAAGTCTCGGTATCAATTTTATCGACCTTATTTTGGTTCTTGTCAAGAAAAAGACCATAAACAATGACCTTTGGTATAAGAAGAGCAATGTTTCGTAAAGGCAGTGCGTTAGAAAGCTCAATTTATGATTTGCTCTTCCTTTACCAAATTAGTTTAAGGAGGGCGTTATAAGGATTATTTAATAAATATTGCTAAAATATAAGGAGTTTGATAAAAAAAAATAATTATAAACTTAATATTCTAGTCACTTGTAGTTTTCTCTCACACAAATAACCAACCCTAATATCGTCACTACTATCAACATCACCATTAGTATTAAAAAAACTTCCAAAGTTTACCATCACTATAGTCTTTTAGTTTCAAACTTTTAATGATGCCTCAAGATCTCATGGATGAAGAACCACCATTAATGAAGGAGGCAACGTACATCACGAGAGAAGAGTCATTTGACTTAAACGAAGACATCGACTTAAACGAAACCATCGACTTAAACGAGGACATCGACTTATACAAAAATATCGACTTAAACAAAGACATATATAATGAAGATAATATGTCTCAGGTAAAGAAAAATCATTTTCTTGTTTTCCTCTATGGTTGAACAAACGTTTTAGGGTTTTAGGTCGTTTTGTTTCGTAAAGGATTTTCGGTTGGGTCGACTGAAAAAGACAACAAATTTCAATCGGAATGACTGAAAAGGACAACAAATTTCGGTCGGGTACGCTGAAAAAAAAAACAATAAATTTTAGCCGAGCCGGCTGAAATTGTTCTGTTTTTTCATCCGCTCTGGACGAAACTTTTTTAAATTTTCATTTGTTCTGGATGAAAATTTTCACCATTTTCATTCATGAATTTTTATTTATGCTAAGCGAAATTTCTTTCATGAATCTTCGAAAATTACTTTAATCAGTGTTAAAACCCTAAAAATCTATGAAGAAATCAAGCAATAACAAGAATTACAAACCCCTCTATGAACATGAGTGTTGTGTTAGTCATCTAGGGTTTAGGTATCCAGCTTTATCTTTCTCTCTCTTTGATCGAAAGGAACAGATTTAGGGGCTTTTCTCTCTTTTGGTTGAAATAGGTTTTAAGGGTGTTTATCTCTCTTCTCTCCCTTTGATCGACAGACAGATTTTTGGTCGAACATGATTTTTCTTTCTTCTACATTTTTTGATCGAAAATAGTTTCAGGGGAGGGACCAAAGTTTAAAATTGAGATATTTTAAAAAATAGTGTTTTTCTCTCCCTATTCTAAAAAGAATGGTCTCCCTATCTAACGCGCTGCCTTTGCTAAAATTGTTCTTCCTGTACCAAAGGCCTAAGCAATGGCTGAAGTGACTAGGGCTGAATTATAGTTGGGTGTACATATCATGTCAATTAATTATAAAGTGATTAGGGTTTAGTTATAGGTTATTACCAATCATTGTCATTCGTGGGAGTAAATGGCCGTGGAAACGAATTATTAATTGTACTTAAAAATGGGACGTGTAATTGTTTAGTCAGTGTTGTTAGGTATGTAATACGTGCACCTTCTCAAATTGCTAGCATTAGGATTCATTAGATCCTTGGTCTCATAGGCTTATCATTTTTCTTTAATTTGTTTGAGATTCTGACTGTTTACTAATTTCTCTTATTAAAAGCTCATTAATCACCAATTTACAAATAACTCACCAACTCTACCTTTCAATGATTACCTAAAAATGAGGACAATCCATTTTAATATAGAAATTTTTAAATTGGAAACTATTTTAATATAGTTTAGGGTGAATTTGATAGTGCCCCTGTAGTTATGTCTTATACTTTTTTAATTTCTAAATTCGTTTGGGTTTTCGTTCGAAGTTTCTAATTTTGAATTTAAACGTCTTTCACTCAGTTGACATCCCGTCTTACTTTAAAATTTTGGTGGGAAGAAGAGAAGGAGAGGGCGACTCCTTCAAAAATGTTGTGAGTCTCACATAACTTGAGTGAGCATCTGAAGTCTAGATTATATTGTTATAGCTTATAAGTATATATGCTTAGGCTAAGTAAATGTAGAAGACTGTTAAATCCGATAATCTCATATTGGTTGTGATTGAGCTAGCTTTTAGGGTGAGATAAATTCAAGATCAACCACCACTAGTATCAGAACTCGATATACTTACAAGTCTAGATCTGATAGTCTTTGGAGGGATATCTGGCATCCGGTTGGCTCCCTAGCAGAATATGTTACTAATTATAGACGATATGCATCAAGCCTAAGAGAGGAAGTGTTGGTATCGGATTTCCTGGAAGAGGGAAGGTGGATCTTTCCAAATCAGATTCGAAGAGCATTAGGTGAAGTTGTAGATTCACTGCCACAGGTTGCAGTTGGAGGATTAGAGAGAGATACGATGGTCTGGAAAATTTCTACATCCAGCGAATACACGGTCAAAGACACCTATAATCACATACGACGAAAAGGGGATCACACACCTTGATCCAAACTCGTTTGGTGTACAGATGGAATTCCAAAGAACTCTTTCATTACGTGGATAGCAATGAAACGTGGACTGAAGACTAGAACAAAATTGAGATCATATGGGCATGGGGATAGATGAGACTTGTCCCTTATGTCAGATGGCAGTAGAAACAGATGAGCACTTATTTTTTCGATGTACTTATTCACTGTTTATATGGTCAGAACTATTACTCAAGTTGGGGATCAACAAAAACTATTCTGGTAATTGGGAGGAGGAAATAGAATGGTGTGTGACGAATTTGCAAGGATCATCGATTCTTGGCAGATTGGATATTATGATTTTTACAACCTACTTTTACCACATTTGGTCTAAAAGGAACAATAGAATATTTAGGGGAGAAGCAAGATCGAAGCAAATAGTACAACAACGGATGATTAGCGAAATTAGGATCAAAGCGATGGCCTGGAAATCACTACCCATTGCAACGGGAGAGACCCAACAGATTCTGAATATATGGAACCTAACTACACCGTTGAAGTTTAAGGTAGCCAAGACATGTAAGTGGATAGGCCCAGCTATGGGGACTTATTAATACCGATGGGTCCTACGACAACACTTACGGAGGGTTTGGTGCAATCCTAAGAGATTCTAACGGAGACGCACTAGTAGCAGCGGCATCTATAGCAGATTGGGACTCGGTAATCATGCACGAATTGCAAGGAGTACGATTGGGTATACAGTTAGCGATCTATATGATATTAAACGAGTACAAACTGCAACAAACTCTTCTCTCACAGTCACGATTTTGACCAATACAAGTGCGAAACTACCGTGGCAGGTTATAAGAATAGTTAATGAGATTTGAAGTGTGCTCAATAATACATGTGTATCGCGAGATAAATCAGGCGGCATATTTCCTCCCAAAATTGAAACCTAGTATGGGTTATCTGGAATTGCTACCGAAGTCGATTCCGACAGAATTGACAAAGATTTTACAAGAATACAAGAGAGGCGTACTCAGAATCCGGCATTAATAGTACTTAGATTTTGCTATTTCTTTATCATTGTTTGCTTGCTTGGTTTATTCTTTGTTGCCATTTTGTGACTCCTTTGTAATGAGGCGGGCCCTATAACCCGTTTGAATATTTCAAAAAAGAAAAGAAAAAGATAATCCCACATCATTAGAAGGATAGCCGAGAGGGGAGTGAGTTTATACGTATGAATGGAGATGAAATGAACATCTCTTTTAAGTTATCTTGTTGTCAGAACTAATTGTTGGATGTTAACATCAAGAAATTAACAAAGAAAGAAATAAGGATAGGTCCAACACTAAATGACTATGAAGTGATACAACACCACTATACAGTTTTTGGTGGGTGGGTGTTGAAGTGATTTCAATCGTAACCACAAAGTAGTCTTTATCACTTTAGATTCATTAATATGTGATTAGATGTTTGATTAGTATTTTTAAGTCTCTTCTTATTACCACAATCACATTTTCTAACAGTTTGAGCTTTGCTTTGAGCAAAGTGGTTATAGCATTCTAAAGTAAAGTTTAAGATCCATCTTATTCATGAATTAGACTAACTTAGAAGTTTCTGTTTATCATTGTCTCTAAATTGTCTCGCATGCTTAGTGTAGTTCTTTAGAGTAATGCCAAATGACTCAAAACTAGGGTTGGCCACAGCCATAGGTTCTAATTGGTCAGACCATGGAGAGAGATAAATGACGGTTAGACATTTTTAATTTTCTTTAAAGATTATCCAAGGAGTTCAATAGCAATAAATGCGAGAAAGGTATTAATGTTTTGATCTAATTCTGAAAAGCACAACTAGAAAAAACTATTGACACATGTTAAACTAGTGATAATCCAGTTCAAAATGAGTAGAAAATGTTGTTTCACACGTCTCTCACATGTGTCATTCTTTGTGTTGTAAAGCAATCCCACATTGGTGGGAGACATGAGTGTGGTGCTCCTCTTAAGAGGTTAAGCACCCTTCCCTAATGAGGCCTTTTAAAACCGTGAGGTCCAAGTGTGCCAAAGCGAAGACCGCCGGAGAGTCTAGACGATCCCCTATCCTTTAAAGCCCCGAAGGATGGTCAACAGTATCACTAGCAGCCAGGAAGGCTGGTCCGCACCATCTTATGACACGTTATCAACATGATTCGCTCTACTATGATGTGGTCTTGGGAGGGTGTGTTGTAAAGCAATCCACATTGGTGGGAGACAGGAGTGTGGTGCTCCTCTTAAGAGGTTAAACACCATTTCCTAGTGAGACCTTTTAAAACCGTGAGATCCAGATGTGCCAAAGCGGACAGTATCACTAGCAGTCCGAAAGACTGGTCCGCACCATCCTATAACACTTTGAACATAATACATGTCTTTTTGTATTTTTAGGTGAAGCGGAATACGTGTTATTTTTAAACTTATCACATCTAGCTCTCATCTAACATCATGTTGAACTAATGATTGTCTAATGAGTGTGTCACATAGGTAAATATAGTCATATAGATATGTTGTAGGAGAATGCCTACCAAGTACTATATGGTTCTTCAACAAAAAAGAAGTACTATATGGATGGTTATAAATAGTAGTATTTTTATGTAGACAAACCCCCTATGTATGGGCAAAAGGACCAAAATGACAACCCTAGCATTATACTGGCTACTTATACAATAATAAGGTAATTGTTTCACCTACTTCTACATATACCACATAAGCTGGGGAATTTCAGAAGCCTCCTCTGTTCAAGTTGAATTGCTCAGATTGACACTACTCTGTTCTCTTTTATCTTCACAAATAAATTCTAGAGAGAGAAAACAGTTAGAGAGAGAGATGGAAAGATTTGTTACAGTAGCTGCAACCTCAAATGGAAGCTTATCTCAAAGACCCATATTCAAATCTAATGAATCATCTCGACTTAATAATACTTACACCTCATTTCCATCAAAACCACCACCACCATTAGGGGATGCTTCTTTCTCTTCATATCTACCTCCTCAAGAACCCAAATCAAACAGAATTTCCAACAGAGGAGGAATTGATGATTCTGATATTGGTATTTTTGAAGCAGAAAGATATTTCAATGAAATTCAAGATCAGAAAGAAAATAAAAAGGTTTCTTCTTTAAGTTTAAATCTTGATAGAATTGTTGATAGATGTGATATCCCAACTATTGCTCCAAGATTATCTTCAGTTTCATCTGTTGATGGGTATGGAAGAAATTATAGAACTGGATCTTTTAATGCTACTCCAACTGCTTCATCTGAAGCTAGTTGGAACAGTCAATCTGGTCTTTTATCTCATCCTCCTGGTTCAATTTCAGTTTCTATGAGAAATCTTCGAGTCGATAATGAGAAGAAGAAAGGGTCTGGGTCTGGGTCTTCTTCTTCTTCTAATAATTGGTTTTTTAATAGAAAATGCCCTTGCTCTGGTAAGAAATCAGTTCAAATTGAGGAGAAATTTTCAGAACCCAAAACCCCAAATGTTCATCAAAACAACTCTGTTTCAAATATTTCATCTTTCAATCCCACAAAACAGAGTTCTGGTGAAGGGGAAGGTATTGTTGTTCTTGATGAAAGACCTAAATTGATGAAATCAGTTGCAGCTGGCAATTGGGTGAAAGAGAAAGAAGTAGTTGCAGTCCTGGATCAGGGAGGTTTATCGCCGGAAAATGGTTTTCCGATCGAAAAGAGTAGGCGCGTAATTCCCTCCGGCAGACCTTTCACTGACAATGGTACTGCTGCTTTTTCATTTCCTATTCTTAGTCATCCTCCTGCTGCAACTAAAATGATTCTAAATGGTGGAAAACCGGTACTGAGTCAACTCGAAGATCCACCTCGGGAATCATTAGAAGTTTTTCGGCCGACAGAGGAGTCAACTGTGAGAAAGTCAACAGATTTACGTCGATTGTCAATGTCAGAGAGCGATCGACGGGGTTTCACTTTTCCGGCAAGTCCAAAAATTCGACCAACCCCGATTGAAGATGATGTCGTAAGTGATGCGAGTTCGGACTTGTTTGAGATCGAGAGTTTTTCAACTCAATCAACAATGTACCCAATGTATCGCCGAAGGGATTCACTTGATGAAATTTCAAGTTTTGAAGGTAGAAGATATGGGGGTAGTGGAAGTGGATTTCCACATTTTCGTCGTAGTTTAGATGAAACAACCGCACCATCAATAGCGCCAACAGAATGTTATGAACCAAGTGAGGTTAGTATCGATTGGAGCGTGACTACTGCAGAAGGAGGTAGCATATCAAATTTCTCAATTGCAGGCGCATCAGATTACGACGAATCGCGATTCTTAAATAACCAAATGAACAAGGTGTCAGCAAATAGTGTTAGTGGTCCAGGCACAATTAGTAAGCGGAAGGGGAACGGTTTGTTGAGTTGTAGGTGCGAGAAAGCGGTCAGTGTTGGGCCAAACCCAATAGTAAAATCCGTCTCGATGGAGCAACGACATCATATTAACGGGTCGGAATTGGGTCGGGCTAATCTGCCACAACGACATCATATTAATGGGGCGGAATCAGGTCGGCCTAATCCAGCAATGTCGAGGTTATCTGATTTGAGTTCAATGCATGTAAGTAGAGCATCCGGCAAGGTATCAATAACAAGGTCACTCTCTGCTAGAATGTCTAGACAGACACTGGCAAGTCGTTGATGTGAGTAGACCAAAGTTGTGTTTGTGATTTGAAGTTGTACTTCATGTTTGTGATTTGTTTGTGTGAAATCATTGTTTCAATTAGGGTTTTTATCTTTCAAATTTCATTGATAAGTTCGGAATAATTGAGTTTTATTGTTAATCAACTCATCGGTTGCTCATTTGTTGAGCCAGTATTATAGTTCTCCGTTCCGTTATGCATTGTTGAGCCAAAAAAATCCTTATACATTTTTTTTGAATATCGGCTATAATTATTACTGGCCTAAAGCCCGATAAAATTATTGGCCTAAAGTCTAACGAAATTAATGGTTTAAAACATACAGAAACTACTTTATTTATACCTCAGTTTGATATTCCTGGATTTGCGCTTCCCCATAATCGAACCTGAGACCGCCGCATTGCGGAGTAGATGCATTTAGCAACTGGGTTACCAATTGTTGGCAGTCCTTACACATTTTTGGCATCCCTTAAACTGGAACGCATGACAAAAATTCATGGTGGGCGGTGTAGATGCATTTAGCAATTGGGCTACCAGTTGTTGGCAATCCTTACACATTTTTTAGCATCCCTTAAACTGGAATGCACGATAACAATTCATGGTGGGCGCGGTATATGTCCAAATAGAATCGATATATGCATTCACCACCAACAAGGAAGAGAGAAGTAATTATCATGTCCGTATGTTTCAAACTCTTTTTTCTTCCCTTTCGAGATAATTGGTCTCCTTTTTAGTACAACCGCAATATTCCCCCACATTTAGAATGAAATAGTTGATTTTTCCCAAATACACTCTCAAAGAACATCAAAAACTTCAGTAGATAAAACGTATCGAACCCTAGTTTTTAATAGAGATTGTCAGAGAACCACACATATTACCATATGCCAATCTATATTTTTCAAGGACTGGAGTTTGGATAGATTTAAAACCTATCGACCATGAAAATTTCTTATAGGAGTCAATCACTTGGCAGAAAAATTGAGAACTAGATTTTGAGAAATATTACCCATCAATTTCCCTGTCTGTGCCTATTAGAACGAAGTCTTCCCCTTGCCCTCACCACACTTGGGCTATCCATCACCAAGACTTTAAGAATGGAAGTTTATAGGCGCCCCTATTATTGCTAAGAGCCTAAGACTACTCTTTTCCATACACACCACCCACAAAAGCAACCATTGACATATGTGGACCATGGGTCTCTTGATCAGACCCACTCTTTTGTAGATCATGCCTTTAAGCTCCATCGTACGTTATATTGTCCGAAGTAAGACCCTTATACTTGATCTCATTGTTTAGGTCATGTCTAGAGTGCATTATTCGCTACATGGTCCGAGTAGAATGAAACTTAATAGTATCGTTTTTGTTGCTGAAACAAAGTCAATGTCATTCAAACCTCTCAAAGAAGAAATGAAAGAATCAACTGAAACAATTCATTGGATATGCAACTACTATTCCCAAAGCTTATGACCCTTTCTATATACTAATAACCATGCTTTATAGAAAAGTCCATTTCACACACTAGTTTTATTGTAGGAGTCATAAAAAGATAAACACAAAGATTAAATGGGTCAACAAGTAGACAATACTCGAAAAAGCCGCATTAGTTTCAAATTTCTAATTCTCAAAAATCCGACTTATAAATAACTTGCTACTTTGTAATGAAAATGACCCGTAATTAAAAAGAATCTCTTATCGGATATTTTTTCTCTCTCTCTCTAATTTCTATCTCTTATTTGATTGTGTAAAGTCTACAAAGAAATTGAACCAACTTTAGGGGAGCACAAATCAAATCCCCAAAAAGCAAGGATTCCAAATATCATGGAAAAAGGAACCATATGACCAAAATTAAAGCATCTATTTGCTCCCAAGTGCTTAAAGTCAAAGTCCTAAAAAATAATGAAAATAAAAAGAAGATTGATAGATATGGAGTAAACATGGGAAATTTAAATAAGGAGCTTTACCCCATTATGAAGAATTAAGGATTTGACTCAGAAGACATGGTTCATTGAGATATGGGTAATTGTTTCAAATTCGAAAGACCAAAACCCCAAAAAACTGTATTAAGATCTCAATAGAACTGTCTCTTTGGTCACAAGAAAAGGTCTTTTTTTTTCTCTTTTCTTTTTTGAAGACTTCCCTTCCCTCATGGGCTTTTTTGTTTTTTCCAAGCTAGTTCGTGAGGACAGTTGGAAGTCTTCTTCCATAGATTAGAGAGAGAGAGAGAGAGAGAAGAATTGTGTATTCTTGAAAGAGAAAACAATAAGAAGGAGACGAGTTTTGACGTTTCCCAAGTATTTTTGAATACCAAAAAGGTTACATTTTTCACTGTTGATTTAGATGTTCAAAACGTCTCTAAATATGGGATTTAACAAAAACCCAAGTTTCCTATTCAAATCCACTCCTTATTAATACTCAATTACATTTAAATGGCATAAGATTAGATAGAGAATATTGATTAGAAGAAGAAGAACAACAACAACAGAGTTCTTAATCTTCAAGGTAAGTTTTTCTTACTCTCTTTAGGATTTGGATGAAATGTTTATTTCTAATCTTAAAAAAAAAACCATTGACTTTGTCATTTTATGTTGTTTTGATTAATGGGTAGTTCTTCATTTCATGATTTGTTATCTTATTGATTCAATTTCATGAATGTACTCTGTTCTAATAGCTGATTTTGATAAATTTGGATTGATAATGTTTGTCTAATTGAATCCCAAATTAGATTAGTCAACTCTATTTTTCACAATCTAGCTTGTTATTAATTGTGTTCACAGGGAAATTGGTTTTTGGGTGTGAAAAGTAAACGCCCAAGTTGGTAAATTATTGGTGAGATGACTCTAAGAGGAGGGCAAGACAAAAAGAAGAAGGTAAGTTGGGTTTTGGGGTTTCTTTATAACTCTAATTGGATCCTTGTTCTTCAACTTTTTTTCTTGTTCCATTTATAGACATTTTGTTTTTTCTGTTTTTAATGAAGAGGGGTCCATATAATTAACTCCTAGATGGTTAATCTGTTTTTAATCATCTCTTCTTCTTTGTTATTTGTTATTTGGTGTTTGTGGTGGTGGTGGTGGTGATTGTAGTTCTTCATTCCAAGATTCTTTTCTACAAGAGAGAAGAAAGAAAGAACATCGAACGAAAATTCTTATGAATCCTCATGTAAGTTTTGCAGAACCTATGTATTACTACTTTTTTCGATATAGTTTCATGTCAAATCCATTAGAAAAGAGGAAAAAGGGGTTGTTTTTCTTCTTTCCTTTTGTTTCCGATATCCCTACCGAATTTGATTGATTCAAAAGCAATCAATCGCGCAAATCTTACTATATATTTTGTTATTGTTATAGAAATCTCTTTGAACTTTATGAGAAATAGAAAACAAATTTTGTTTCTATATGTATGTAATTCCCTTCAATTGTCCATGAAATATATTTTTTGTGGTGAGAAATAATGTCCTTATTCAATCACAGACAAGATCAGAGGTTTTCGAGCAAATTGCGTGGACTTGGCTGATACAAAACAAAGCTTGATGTACACCTTCTACCAACAAACCCATTTGAAATTTTCAGCCAAGAAAAGTTTAGATATATTTGTCCCTAGTCCTCGGATTTCTTTTCCGAAATAAATTTTTGAAGTTTCTCTTTGAATTTTAAGTTTCCTTTTCTTTTCACTTTTCTTGCTTTTAGATAGAGGAGTTAACTCTTGATAGAGTTTAATGATGAAAACGTAAGGTATTTCTTCGACGATTCATGGTTAAACAAGGTTTAATGGTATGTGACTTGATTCTTAAAGGAAATCCGAACGAATTTAATGAAAAAGGATGCTAAGTTTATATAACCATTGACTAAAAAGAGAAAATAAACTGCAAAAGTTTTATATCTTATTGAGGGGTGGAGAAGAGGAGGAATTTTATGCTTACTCTATTAGTTTGTAAAGTATGACTTTTAATACAAGAATAGAATCTAATATCACATGCAGTAATCCTGTGTTTGTTTGTTCATACCATTTCGTGTATCTACTTGTGATTTAATGTCTAAATCTGATCTGAAAAGCAGTGGAGTATGAAAGATGCCAGACATTCCCAGCCAACTCTTCGATCTTTAGCAGAAGCTTGTCAGGTAAAATTCGATGAAACATCCTCTTAACCAGTCGTCTCTTTGATCTTGATCTTCCTTTTTCTTCTTTCGATTTTCTCTTTTCTTTATTAAGTCGTTTCCTTTCTGGTCTTCAGAAATACATTCTAGATCAAGGAGTATGAGTTTCAATCACCTAATACCTCCAATGACAAATGTTTCAGACGTTCAATCCTTAAGGTACGATTATCACTTAGATTTCCCCTTTACTTCCTATTTCCACCAACTAGTTTTCCTCCTAAATGATATAGGTTTGTTTCTCTTGTTTCCGCTTTATCTTCTAGGGTATTTGTAGCAACATGGAACGTTGGTGGAAAGACTCCTCATAGTGGACTCAACCTTGACGATTTTCTTCAAGTTGAATACCAATCCGACATTTACGTTTTGGGGTACGCATCTTATTTCATCTTTCCTGTCAAATCATGTTAAGTTTTGACATGAACTCGTTAGTATCGATATGGGTTTTGTAGAAAACGGCTTCAATAGGAAGGTATATTTTCATGTTTATTCATGATATAGCGAGTTGAAACTTGAAGATGAGTTCATCCTATTTACTTTAAAAGCTTTCAGTTTTCAGGAAATAGTCCCTTTGAATGCGGGAAATGTGCTAGTTATAGAAGATAACGAGCCTGCAGCTAAATGGCTAGCTCTAATAAACCAAGCATTAAACAAAGCTCCAGGGATCAACAACTTAAACAGCCCAAGAACCTCTTCTAGTTTTAGTACTTCATTTTCGTCACAAGCTTCCAGCACAAAATCATCGACTCCTAGGGACTCAAGGTCGACTAGTGGGTTACCGTTCTTCTCGAAGCGTTCTCTTAAGGCATTTAGCAAGAATTTTAGGACAGAGAAAGGAAGAAAACTAAAAACTTGTAACTGCACGGCCGAGTTGGAAAGGAAGTATAGTAAAGAATCATGCTTTAAATGTCAACAACCTGAGGTTACTGAAGATATCTCTTCTTCAGATGACGAAGAGAATTCGGGTGGTTTTATGGTGACGGACACGGTGACTGCCTCTAGTAATAACCACTTGAAGTATAGCTTAATTGTATGCAAGCAAATGGTTGGTATTTTTCTTACTATTTGGGTCAAGAAAGAGCTTGTTCAACACATAAGTCACTTGAGAGCTTCTTGTATGGGCCGAGGAATCATGGGTTACCTAGGAAACAAGGTAAGCATCGATTTGGTTCTTGTTTAGGTCGTCTAAAAAAACTCATCAACATGTCGTGATAGGCTTGACTCTGTTATAAAGTGCACATACTTGAATTTCATTAGCTTTTCTATTACGAGTATGTCGCTTGAAATAGCCTCAAATGACTATCACGCCCCTGACCGAAACAAGTGACTCAGGCGAGTCAGATTCAAATAATAAAAGAAAATTTGAACCGACGTTTTCTTGATGTGACAAAATGCTGGTTTTCTTTTTCAGGGTTGCATTTCTGTAAGCATGTCTTTCTACCAGACAAATCTCTGCTTTGTTTGTAGTCACTTAGCTTCTGGCGAGAAAGAAGGAGACGAGCTTAGAAGAAATTCTGATGTGATCGAAATATTAAGGAACACTCAATTCCCAAAAATCTGCAAATTGCCTGGTCGCAAAATCCCCGAAAAAATTGTTGACCACGAGTAAGCATTTCTTTTACTACCTATAGTTGAACAACTTAACTAGATCTTTTAGATCTCATGTTCTGAATTGCTTTTGTGTTCTTTTCTGTAAATTGTACTAGTCGGGTCATATGGTTAGGGGACTTGAATTATCGGATTGCCTTGAGTTACTCAGACACCCGAAAGCTTCTGCAGGAAAATGACTGGGATGCCCTTTTCGAGAAGGATCAGGTATATATTCATATCAAATCCCACTTTCGACTAGTTGAAGAATAAGCTTGTCAAGTCTTAAATATCACCTTCCTGTATTACATTTGGCAGCTGAAAATTGAAAGAGAAGCGGGACGGGTATTTAGAGAATGGAAAGAGGGAAAGATATACTTTGCTCCCACTTACAAGTATTCGAATAATTCAGATGTTTATGCTGGAGAAAACATAACATCGAAAAAGAAAAGGAGAACTCCTGCTTGGTACGCATTAGTGTTTGTGTTTTTCTTTTCTAAGTCAGATCTGAAATCTGATTTCAGGCCTGAATTGACTCGTCTGAATAGATGATATTGTTCGATTCTTGGTCCATATTCAGACTAGTCAGATTTGGTTGATTTTTGTTTTGCCTTTACTTTTCTTGTGAATTGATTCTTTTTATGCACCCACAAATGAGTATTTACTATAACACAGGTGTGACCGAATACTATGGCGTGGAAATGGGATAGAGCAACTATCATATATACGTGGAGAATCGAGGTTTTCTGACCATCGACCAGTTTGTTCTGCTTTCCTTATGGAGGTTGAGATTCCTGAAGGACGATCGAAGAAAGCAATACCTAACTCTAACTTAAAAGTTGAAGTCGAAGAACTCTTGACTCCAACTCGTAGATATATGATGTTAAATAACATGTAAGCTATCTATAAACCCAAAGTTTTTCGTCATGTTATTCCTAAACAGCAGCTATCGAAACTCTAGTTCGAAGTATAATGTAATTTCTCTCAACCATTTTCAGGTACTAAACCATTCGTGAAGCAAAGTACGAAGATTTCTTGCCTAAAGAAAGAAAACATAAAGAATTTTTGGAATTCATTTTGATCAATCTTTATCATACATGAAGGTAAGCTTTTCTATAATATGATTTCAAATATATTACGATTTCAAACATATGAAACAAGTAATACGACATTTTGTTTTACATTCTTTTCTGCAGCAAGATTGAGCAAGCAAATATTCTTTGATTACTTTGGAGATAAATTCATATGAATCGGTGGAGGACTAGATGACTAACCGAAAACCATACTAATTTCGATTTTCATTGTTCAAGCATAAATCTTTCTCGAGAGAGGCTATTATACAAATCGAAGTTTCTCGAAGACGCTTATTGATTCTAGTTATGCATAAATTGGAGGAATTTGTTAATTAGTATTGTAATTTTATTTCTTTGAAAATCAATGATGATGAAAATTTACATTGAGTTGTGTAGGTGTTTGAGGTAAAGGTTTGATTTCAAATTAACAAGGAGATCTAATCTTTTGATAGTTATGACAAGATTGAGACTTCATTTTATTCCAATATCTACTTCTCTTTGTAAATAAAAAATGAATAAAAATTTTAACAATCATTTGGAGAAGACATAAAAGTTGGATTAGTTGGTTTGGTTATGTTACTTTAATAGTATATGTGAGTGTTCTTATTGATACTATACTATTATAGTTACACAGGACTTGTACAATAATTTGTTTTTGTACGGTGCAGATTGTTTTTTAATAAGATTCTGAATTATATAACAACAATAAATACAAATAGAGAAAATTATTGTGTCCATAAAAAAAGATCGCCGCATTCAATTGTAGTAATTCAATTGTATGAATAGTTTTTCTATTATACTATGTTTTCAATGTAATCATCCCATCTTTGATAATATGTTTATGTTTTTTGGGATGAAAAGAACAAGTAGGAAATATTGGTTTTAGAGATTTGTTAGACTATGGGACTTTCAACCTAGTCTCCCACCTAAACTTTTGATACAAACTAGTTTGGACTTGGACACTGCCCATTAAAGGAATTTCATTTATTTATTTTTCTGTTGAACCCTAGTAGTAGAAGCCTCAACTTTTAGGTTCCTAGTCCTAAATTTGGACCCTAAGGGTGCTTCTAAAGACACCGGACCAAAAGGCTGTTAGCATCCATCTCTATTAACACCGGGCCCAACTGCTTCTTTCTCTGTTAGCACCGTACAACTATGTAAGCACCGGTCAAAGCCAACTTAGCCCTAATCCCTTCATCCATCTCTCACAAAATCTGAACCAACTTCCCCACCATCATATTTCCCAGACATCCCCTCTCTCAAAATTGAATCTTCCTCGACAATTCTATTTCCTATCGCTTCTTCTTCCAATGCCAAAGCCAAGGGAATAGATGAACGAGAAGAATCTCTCTTAGGATCACAAGTAAGAACACATTTCAATTTTGGGTACTCTAAGAAAAACCCATATTTTGAATCAAATTTTGAACTACTACTACAACTAAATTTACTCCTTGTTCTCGAAATACCTAGGTTAAGCTTTAAGTGGGTCACTGTAAAAGAGTCACATGTAGCAGGCAAGACACTTCCAGATTGCATTTTGAGATTATATTCAAATATGAAAACAAAAACCCACTATCAAAAAACCCATTTAAGATCAATAAAAATGAAAATTATTTACTCGAGATAGATTCAACATCAAGAAATCACAACTGAAAAATTACCTCTTTAATATTTGAGGGTTTATCAGTTAGTTATACAAAAAGTGGGATGAGTTCGATGAAATATGGAAGGAAGAAATAATCAGAGTTTTTGAGTTATTTACTAAAGTTTTGGAAGAGATTGAAGTATTGGGTTTTGGCAGCAGCCATTCAAGTGGGAATGAAAGGTTTAGAGAGGGAGGGAGATTATAGATAAGAACTCTTGTGAAAACCCGTTTAACTTCATCTTCTGGAGCTATAGGTAGTAGTAGTAGTAGTACTGTATCAGAGGTGAATTCCGAGAATAAAGATGACCTAGATAGTTCCCAATTTGAACAACAGAAGAAGGAAAAAGAGCTAACGAAGGTGAACATCACCCACATTAAAAATCGGTGTTTATAGAGAATTCGGGTCGATGGCCATTGATCCCAGTCAATAAAATTTTCGGATGCAATCGGTCTTTTAGCCCGGTGCCTTTAGAAGCACCTGGACCGCAATAGTAGTTTTAGTCTTACAGAAAACCTCTTGATTTGAAAGTATAAGACAAAAGTAGTTGGGGCGCCTAGGCGTAAGAACAGCCATCATCGACCCAACCCAAATTGCCACAAACCTTATGGCGGGCGGTCAATAATCGACCACTCCTTCTCTTTCTATATTGTCTTTCATCCATATCATTCCTTTTCTTCAACTCCCCATCTTTGGTGGTGAATTCATTAGTTTCTTACAAGATAGGAAAAAAAATTCTAGGAAAATGTCATTGGAGTAGGAATATGAATATTTTCCTTGAATTATGACGTTGTTGTTTTGCACTTCAATTATAAATTCAATCGAGATTCTTAATTTCAGTTTTTCACTAAACCCCAATTCCCAAAAAAATTCACACATTTGTCTCACCAGATGATTTTAAATTTACTCTCTTTCAAAATTTTAACTTAACAAATTTCATTGTATAGTCCTTCTACCCAATTTTGAGGTTCAGAATTTAGGGTTTAGAGTTGTACTTCCCATAATGAGAGAGAAATCATCCCTCACATGCCAAAAAAACCTTCACCTTAACTTTGGGTTCCTTAGGCTCTTCTACTTCCCTGGTTGTACCATTGAGACAGTGGTCCCATTATTGAGCTAATGAGCAACTATCATCCTTGGTCAAGTTCTGAGAACTTGGGAGGAGTTCCTGACTTTGAGCTCTGTCTTTACAGTTCCCAAATTATTTTTCACGTTGTTGTATAGCATTTTGCTGCGTGAAGTTCTTGAAACTAGGGCTAAACTTCTTTTAAGAGCCAAGTAAGTCAAACTTCTAACCTAGAACTAGGGTCACCATTTTCATCTTCGCCACTACCCTTTTCAATATCAGCCGTAATGCTTCAGCCGTAATGCTATATCCGGTGTTAGTCCCGGCGAACTGACGTGTCGGGCCAGGATCTAGAAAGAGAATTTTTCACTTTCTCTCTCTAAGACATGGCCCAACACGTCAGCGGATTCTGCTGGGACTGGTGAAGGGTAACAAGCCACAGTGTAAGAGGTGGCTTGTTGCCCTAAAAAAGAAAGGCTCAAAGTTGTATGTAGCACAAGTAATTCAACAAAAAGTTGAATCATTGAAATATCTTTTTAACTAATAAGGCTAACAGAAACTTGCATTTTTCAACCCAATTCCATGAAAAGAGGTGGAAACAACTACTTAGCTGACGACCAATGAAAGTGAAGGGTCACAAGCCACAGTGTAAGAGACAAAATAACACATGAAATGCACGTGGAGAGGTAGGCCAAGAATAAAGAGTAATAGACAAAATTTTCCCTTCTTTGTCATCAGAGTAAGTTGGAGATTTATTGAACTTTAACTTGTCCTTTTCTACCTGTTTGTCCTATTGTCTCTTTATTATGTCAACCTTATCCTCAAAATCTCATTCTCCCATAGGTCATCCAACCCATAACTTATAAGTTATAACCCACAAATGACCCCTCAAACTATGGGCAAAAAGTGACACAACCCTTCCCTTCCTGTCCTCCAATATAATATTAGTGATTAACTCTGAGTCCGAATATTTTCATCCGAAGATTCTTACTTGTTGAAGTGGCTGAATTGGGATTGTTTTGGATACGTTTCAAAAAGAGACACAAACCTTCCCTTCCTGTCCTCGAATATAATATTGGTGATTAACTCGAATCAGATTTCAGAATATTTTCATCTTAAGATTCTTACTCGTTCAAGTGGCTAAATTGGGATTGTTTTGGATACGTTTCAAAAAGAGACACAAACCTTCCCTTCCTGTCCTTGAATATAACATTGGTGATTAACTTGAGTCAGAGTTCAGAATATTTTCATCTGAAGGTTCTTACTCGTTCAAGTGGCTAAATTGGGATTGTTTTGGATCCGTTTCAGGCAGACGAGTCAAACTCACACAAACAATGGGAAAAAACACTACCTCAATCAAACAACTATTATTAATTATTATTAACTCTAAGACATACATCATCAGGTCACACAACAATAAAGATCAACAAACATCTTAGAATCAGGATTATTAGTAGAAAGTAGAAACCTGGATCTGATAATCTAATATAGGAATATAAAATCTTACAAACAAAGTAACAAGTTTAAAGTTTGATTTGAACTTAATAACTAGTATCAGGCAGAGGGCAGAAGTTTTACCTTATTGCGCAAGAGAAACGAAAGAGGCAACCTTCGCTCGAGAATGTACAGCACTACCACTCACAACCAAAGCAAGTATAGATAATAATTGAAGAGTAATTTCATTACTCTTCACAGATACCAGATCGAATTGTCCTGCTTCGATAGAGATTCCACAGTTCCTCTACCTAAGATATCGGTATAATCCGAACCGAAGTTGAGGGGACTTTCATACCTGAAATCTGCAGTAATTTCGTTCTGATTTGTCCCAAATGGTGGATCAAATACCTTTGATGCATCAAAACGAGTTTCCTCTCCCGGGAACATAGTTTGGGTGAATGGTATATTGGTGTCCTCGAAAAAGTTACCTGCCAAAAAATCTCCTTGCCCACAAAAATTTCCATCTTGAATTTTCGCCTGTTGTGGATATTGGTCTCCAATAACCCCAACTTTACCAGCATCTGGGTTACTGTTGCAGTTTAGATTAGTATCGTAGAAGGACAGTAACTCACTAATCATCTTTTGCCCGTCTTCTGGAAGTTCAAGTCCAGCTATATCGAATGCTGGTGGACTTGGGTTCTGTTGAATGCTGAAAGGCTTGGGCTGTGCAAATGGAATAGAGAAACCTGCGGTTTTTTCTTTATCCATCTGGAAGGTAGTTGAGATACCGAATCCTGGAGAAATGGTTCGATATTGACAAGTTGCCTGGTGGTTGTTCCTTGAAGTCATATCGAGAAATCCAAGTCGATAGTTGTTGTATGGGCATTGAGTGTATTCACAGGTAAAGATCTTGTTTTTCATCATCATCTCTAGATCCGTAGAGGCCTGCCTTTTCTTACTGTAATCCATATCAACGATTTCTTCCTTGACTGGAGCCGGTCTTTCCTTTGACTCCCCTATTTCCACATTGAGCAGAGTCATGTCCTGGTGCTTAAACTCCTGGACCTCGAAGTCAAAGTTGCCTTCGACCCCTTCAACATCATAATCGCTACTGTCAGTGATAGAGAAAGATCCACTCCCACCAGCCGAGGACAATGGTGGACAACTATCTGGGTGGAGCTTTCGATATGAGGCCTCTTCCTGGTTAATGATGGCTAACCAAGTCGCACTTTCCTTGGCTGTCATTTTGTCCTGCAAACACTTAGACTGCCTCACAAGCTTGCGAATTTTGGTGATATCAGGAGACATGTGTTTGATCACAGAAGTGAGCACGCTAACCTTCCATGCCTTCTTTAGATCATGAGGTTTCTTATATGGTGGTGGGCCTTGATCCGTCGGCAATCCCAACTGAGCCCACCATTCTTCAGTACCAGTAGGCCACCATGGTGGGGCGACTCCTTTCTCTAATGGAAATCGCCTTTGTGGTGGATCACAGTGTTGCATCAAAGCTGATAGAAGTGAACCAAGTGTAGTATCTTGAAGCTCATGTAAGGTATGAGGGTTGGCTGCATCCAAATCTAAATTTTCATTCTTCCCTGGTATGGCATGATCGGCTCGATACTTGGCAATTGCAGCAGGCCCGTTTCGGTCGAACCTGACTTTCTCCTTCCACCAAGCGCGAAGATTGTCAGAGGCTCCACTTACTGGCTTCCCCTTCTCAGGGATGATTCCATAGACAAACCCCTGAGCCTTACAAACTTCCATCATCTTCAACATGTATTTCAAGATACCATCTTGCGCACGAGACATCTTTTTCCTTCGAGCTTGTTCTTGAGACTGTCGCTGCTTGGCAGAATCAACACCCTCCTTACCCTTATTTTGTTCCTTAAGTTTCTTCAGAAGCATCCTATCTCTCCACATTCTCTTCTCAAGCTCGTCAACATCCAACTCTTCATCAGAATAATCCTCCTCAACCATTGCGTCTTGTTCAGTTTCTGGTGCCAAATTTCTCTCCATAGTTGGTAAAACAGAAATACAATCAAGATTCCCACCAAATACCATATCTTCAAACATCATCATCATTCCAAAAATACGACTAGCATCAAAGTCTTATTTTGGATGTTGGCGAGATAAACCCCCTCTAGATCTCCAAAAATATTAATCTGTTAGTACCACAACCCACAGTAGTTCCCAAGTTAGAAACTATTTCCAGAAACAGTTTCGAATTACGGTTAAAACAGAAAGAAAGCGAGTTAAAGAGATGAACCGACTGAGCTAAAAAGAGTTTCCTAAATGAACAAAATCCCAGTTTTCCTTGAGAAAAAATGAGTTAAAAAAAGTTGCCCTAAATGCAAATCTAAGTTTTCCTAAAAGAGGCATCTGAGCTAGATACTGGAGTCTTAAACTATCAATTTTACACAGGAAACTGAAGAATCGGGCGAATCGTCGGGTCAGAGTCATCTGATTAGGTCAAAACTTGAAGAAATAACAGATACATAGTCATTAATATAGGAACTTCTAAAAAACCCTAAAAAGGTAACCCAAATAGAAAGACTTCCAAAAGAAATTTATCCTTTCCCCCCCCCCCCCCCCCCCCCCCCCTGATTTACTGTTTCCTACATCAATTTGAATGAAGATCAAGAAATTAAGTTTCCGAAATGAACACAATCAAAACCCAGTTTCTGAAACCTAACAAATAAACCCATACACCCAACAACATCATAAAAAATATAAATTTTTCATAGATCTGAAGTTCCCAACACCAATCTACTGATAAATCAAGAAATCAAGTTTAAGAGAACAAAATTAAAATAAAAAATAAAACCCATTTTGTGAAAGTCAAGTAAGAAATTAAACTAGTCAAAAACATCAGAGAAAGATCAATTTCCAGTCAAAGTTAGAAGAAGAAGAATGAAAAATTATGGTTTAGAGTATCAAATATATACTAATAGAAATTCTGAATGAAAGCAGAAGATGAGATAAAACCCCAGAAATGAAAACTTGAACAGATAATTTATAAAGAATAACTTCAGAGAGGGAGATATTATTACCAGACTTTTTGTACGGATTTCGTCTCCGAAGATAGAGCTGCTACTACTACTTTAATCGTCAAGCTCCGAAGAGATATAAGAGAGAGAAAGGAGAGAGAGAGAGAGAGAAGGGAGAGAGGGATGATCGATCCTCTTCTGAAACGCTTCTAACATGAGGGTTTGATCTTTCTCTCTCTCTAAAATAATGTTAACTTTAGTTGGGTATAAAGTTTTACCATGGTTAAAGTAGTGGATGGAGTAAAAAGGTGGTGGTACACTACAGCCAAATAGGAGTAGACAATTAATTAACCGAAGGGTATTTGTGGGACCGCGTCAGTTTTTTTAACTGCGGCTGCGTGTTATCTATCTGCTAAGTTACCAAAATACCCCTATTAGCTTTTCTTTTCTACGGGATTGGTCGAGGTTTAACAATGTTTTGGGATATTTGGCAAATGGCACACAAGAACAAACTGTCACTCGTTTGAGGGTTTCTTCTTCTTTACACTGTGTTGAGACTTGAGAGAAGTGGAGAGAGAGAAAAGAGTGTATAAAGAGAAAACTAGGAAAGGGAAAAGAAGAGAGAATGGTCAAGAATCCTTGGTTGGAGGGGTAAGAGGTATAATCTTCCACCTAGAGGTCAAGGGTTCGAGGTACAATTTGAACCATTCAAAAAAAAAAGAAAAAAAAAAGAGAGAGAGATTGAGGAAAAGAAAGGGGGGAGAGATGGTTGGTGGGTGGACGATGATGGTGGTGGGAAGAGGGGGAGGAATAAGAACGGTTTCTTTAAGAGAATGACCCCCATTTATTTAGTTATATTAGGGGGGCACCCCTAAAAACATTTTCGTTTAGGCGTTAGTTAACCCCCAAAGCTCATTTTCTAATAGCCGTGAAGTAGTGGTCATGCGAATCACATGTTCGATCTCTGATCAAAATACCTTCGTCCTAATCTTTAGTATATGACCCCTATTTATTTAGTTAATTATATTAGGACTACACCCCCAACCAAAATACTTTGTCCATTCGAATAGTTTATCCCGAGCCAATACCTTCCCATCTCACGATCGGTTGAATGACCGTAGTTACATGTCAAACCACTAACTCCGAAGTTCGCCCATAGACTGGGTCATGCTCACCCCGAGCCAGAGGCCAGAGCTAGATCCAATCCACGAGTGACTCCGGTTGGTTCACTCTTGTTACGTTCTCTCTCATAAGTCTGAGGTTCGGCTATAGATTGGGTCATACTCTCCCCCGAGCTAGAGCCAATTAGCGAGTGACTCTGGTCGAGGTGTCACTTGTACTCCAATGATAGGATGGATCGTGTCTTTACCAGTCCGAGGTAGTTGTACCCAAAAATTACTTGTATGGGTCAAGTTCAAGTTATAATATCCGCCAAACAAAACCCAAAAAAGAATAGAAGAACAACTAGTAATAGTTGTACCCAAAAATGGTGTAATTGGTTTCAAAAGTCTCTGTTTTATAATTATTTCTCACAAAAATCTGATCTTGAATCTTTTAGTCATGTTTTAAGGAGTTGGTATCCATTTTTAGACATGGGTTTCGAAGAAAAGATGAAATCTTAGAAGATTTTGCTAGAGAAAAATTGAAATCTAGAATAGAAGTAGAAGAAATTGAAGAAGAAGCAAGCAAAGAAAAAGAAATCGAGGAAGAAATTCATCCATGTTAAATCGGTTTTCAGATTGTTCTTCAACAACTAACCAAGATTCAGAGCAATAAACAGAACCCAGGTTGACAATGAAGAAGAGCAAAAACAAGAAATTGGTGAACTCCAGATTGAAACCAAAACCCATTTTCTTAGGTTCAACAAATCCACAAACTGAAGAGAAATCTAGATTTTACAGTGAAAATTTTAATATTGCAAGCATCACTTATTCCAAAAGAAGAAGAAGATACTACAGGTAGTGAAGTTGACGGTTGAGAGGAAGAAGATACTTGAGAAATAGGTGGTTGTGAAGCTCCAAGTGGTATTTTGGTTGGGGGTGTAGTACTAATATAGCTAAATAAATGGGGGCAATATACTAAAAATTAGAACGGAGGTATTTTGGTCAGTAGGCGAGCATGTGATTCACACAACCACTACTTCACGGCTATTTGAACGGAAAATGAGCTTTGGGGGTTAACGCCTAAACGAAAATGTTTTTGGGGTGTCCCCCTGATATAGCTAAATAAATAAATGGGGGTTTTGGCCTAAAAAACCCAATAAGAAACAATTTAATTTTTTATGATTATTATAGGGCAATGATCGGGCAACCTCCAATGGCCAGTGATTGACCAACGGTCGATGACAAGTGATAGACCAACCTTCAGTAATCGATAACGAACCGACCTTCGGCAACCGGTGAAGGATCGACCTTGGATGTGATGCCTCGAGCCTTAGCAGTTGTCGATATTGTTCTCGCTTTTACCACCCCAGTCACGAGCCTACAGGTACGGAGTTTTGTTTTCGGTGAAGGCTCCAGACCCACGTAAAAGACTTCGGTACTTACTAAGCTTTGAATGTACACCTATATCCCAAGCTCTGGACACTCTTGTGAGCGATGTGAGACTATTATAATCGCCCCATCCTCAACCAAGAGTCGTCCCCGACTCTGGTAACAACTTTTATTGTGATAGTCCCACATCGCTCATGACAGTGTCAAAACCCTAAGATATACGTGTACGCTCAAGTTTAGCAAGTATCGCGACATTTTGGGGGTGTTCGTGGAGCCTCCACTGAGAACAAAACTTCGTACTTACGTGTGGTGTTAAAGCAGAGACAATATCGGCAACTAATAAGGCTTGGGGTGTCACACTTGGTATCAGAGCATGAGTTATGGGTGTACAGAGCGTGGGGAGATTGTGATAGTCTTACATCGCTCGCGAGAGTGTCCAGAGACTAGGCTATACGTGTATGTTTAAAGCTTAGTAAATATCAATACTTTTGTTGGGGGGCCTTGTGGAGTGTTGGTCGAGAATAAAACCTCGTACCTGTGTGAGGTGGTAAAAGTGGGGACAATATTGACAACTTCTAAGGTTTGGGCATCACATTCGACAACAAACAAGAACAAAGTAACAAACGATTGAGAGAGTAAGAGTTTTGAGGAGAGAGGTAAAAAAGAAAAATGAAAAGTAAACATTTAACTTGACTTATACAAAATAAAAAGAAGACAAGAATAGAAGTTAATCATTTTCAGGGTGCTATTTTGGTGAGTTGATCATCTTTGAAGGATCATAATGAAATTAACCCTTTTTTTTATTGGGTTATTTCCCAAATGGCCCCCAACTTTGTGACCAGCTTCCTGCCTGGCCTCCTACTTTAGCAAATATTTCCGTATGACCCCCTTTTTCCGTTATCTTTAACTATCTGTTACTCTCCCTCCTCCATCTCATTTTCTCTCTCTGCCAAGTCACCTATCACGCCACATCATCATCTTCTCCGGCAGGGGTCGCCGGCCGGCCAAATTTCCGGCCGCGACCTTCAAATATTAATTTTTTTTTATTTTCTCTTTCCTCTCTCTCTCTCTATAAATTTTTTTTCCCTCACCCTCTATCTCTCTCTAAAACTCCGGCGAATTGGTTTCCCTTCGCCCGAGTAGGTATGTTCGTGAGCAGAACAGACCTTGCTGTTCTGTTCACGAACAGACCTTGCAACGAACAGACCTAGCTCCAGCGAAGGAAAACCCCTTCGCCAGAGTTTTAGAGAGAGAGAGAGAGGGGCGAGGGAAAAAAAATTTCTAGAGAGAGAGGAGAGAGAAAATAAAATAAATTTAATATTTGAAGGTCGTCGGCCGGAAATTTGGCTGGTCGGCGACCCCTACCGGAGAAGATGATGATGTGTTGAGATAGGTGACTTGGCAGAGAGAGAAAATGAGATGGAAACGGATAGTTAAAGATAACGGAAAAAGGGGGTCATACGGGAATATTTGTTAAAGTAGGGGCCAGGCAGGAAGCTGGTCACGAAGTTGGGGGTCAGGCAGGAAGCTGGTCACGAAGTTGGGGGCCATTTGGGAAATAACCCTTTTTTATTTCATTATTCAAACATAAGATATTGTTCTTTAATATTTTTTTTAACCTTGGAAATTGTTTGGATGTAAAGCTTGTCATTTTTGTCCTACTGTTTTACAATGATAGTAATGTTGGGGGCCAGGCAGGAAGCTTGTTTGGATGTAAAGTTGGGGGCCAGGCAGGAAGCTTGTCTTTAGGCTTTAGGACATTGATTTCGTCGGGCTTTAGGTCATTGATTTCGTCGGATTTTAAGTTATTACTTTCGTTGGACTTAGCTAGTAGTAATTCGACAGCTATCGTGTTTACCACTTCGTATTGATGTAACAATGCCTTTGTAATGACCGTTGTAGTCAATATTTAAAAAAATAGTTTGTTTTTTTATTTTGTTTTTTGGGTTATTTGCTGATTGACCCCCTAAAGTACGACCATTTTTCCAAGTGGCCTCCTAAAGTTGGATAATACCGAGATGACTCCCTTTTGATTTTTTTCATCCAATTGACTGTGAGTCAGAGTTAATCAAATTTGACATTTTTTTCCTTTTTCTTATTTCTTCTCTCACGCGTCTCTCTCATGTTCTTCATCCTCCACCACCACCACCACCACCATAACCACCACTTACACCACCACAATCACCATCATCAGTTAAAATTATGTACAATCAATCCTTTACGATTACGAAGGGAAACAAAAACAGAATGAGTAAATAGCGGAACCTTAAATCCACTCTAGAAACTGAAAAATGAAAAGTAGTACAAAAATTAGGGCTCTCAAAGATGTCACCATTAAAATTAACAGTAGGCTTAAATCTATGAGCATGATCAAGACATTCTTTTACACACCAATATGACTGAAGATTATGATTTTAACTTCACCCCTCAACACTAATTGATAAATTGATATTTTAATATACCCTTATCAAGTGATGGTGCTGGTGGAGGAGGAAGAGGAAGAAGGGGATGAAGATGAAGAACAAAATAGAGAAATTGTTGGGAGAAACGTGGGAGAAATAAGAAAAAGAAAAGAAGGTCAAATCTTACTCTTTGAAATAACAGTCAATTAGCCAGAAAACATCAAAATGACACCATCTGAGTATTTCTCCAGCTTTAGAGCATCTCCAATGCAACACTCAATCTTAGAAACTCTGAGTGCCACATATGATTTTTAGAGTTTTTTCTTAAAAACTCTCTCCAACGCAACACTCTATTTGGATCTCTAAGATGATGTGTCGAGGGTGAAATAGAGATATCTCAAGAGGACACTTTAGAAATAGAGTGCCCTCTTGAGATATCTTTAATTGTCCAACTCATCAATATTTGATTTTCAACCAATAGAAATCGAGTCTTCTATATTTTCTAAATAACTAATTATTTATTTACAAAAATAATTATGCCACATATGTAAATAAGACTAGTTTAGAGTTTTGCATTGGAGACACAAAAAATTGAGGATCTCTATTATCGCCACCTATGAGTGAGAATCTCAATTGGAACTTGACACATAAGATGAATAGAGACTTTTTTGAGTTATGCACTGGAGATGAGCTTACGAGGCCAATTGAGAAATTAGTCATATTTTAAAGAGGCAATAAAAAAATGAAAAAGAATTGACTATTAATTGCTGACTGTTAATACTGATTTCTGCAACAAAAAGAAATAAAAAGACTATTAATAGTCAGTTGAATGATAATGAAAAGGCAATAAATAAACTTAATTGGCTATACAATGAAAATAGTCACTCAAACTATTTTTTTATTTTTATTTGCTAGGCGAAAGATTTCTGAATGAAGTATCTAAAAGAATATATAGAATGAAGAAAAGATAATCTATTCTAAACAAATTACATACTTTATTTTGTTCCCTAACTAATTAGGAACTATCTTGTGCGTGAAGTATGTCAATTACAGTTATCCCGTTGCTTGTAACGATACTTTCTTGATGCAGGGGCACCCGGCATGGAGACTAATTCCATGACCGGACCCGGTCATGGTCCAACCGGCCAAGGAGAGAGGACTTAGAAAGTTCTTATTTTAGTATGTTTATTAATTAATTTTGGTTTAGGAATTATGCTATTTTAATATTTCCAATAATTGGAAAGGTCCAGAGTTAGTCCAGTTATTTAGGCAAGTTGCAGTATTTAATTATTTAGGAATTCTAATTCAAGTCTATCTAGGAAAGTCCAAAACCCTATAAGAGGGATATCTAGTTTGTCTATTATTTTCAGATTTGAGAAAAAACCTCATTGAAGTTTTAATAAAGTTTATTATTTAGAGTTATTTGATCTTTAATTTCATTGTTCTTATTTAGTTATTTCATATCTTTAATTCCGCTGCGTTTCTACATCATTTCTTTTATGTTATTTGCCAATAATTTCATAGGTTACATATGTCAAACTCGCCCAACGGTTTTACTGGTCTCTTTTTCGAGCTCAGGACTGTCCATGAATAGGCTTCAGTACCCCCGCGTCCAACTCATTAAAGTAGTCCTCTCAAGTCACTAGGCTCTAACGGACTGGAATGCACGGGCCAACTATTGGGTCTAGAGGCTATATTTCTGCAGGTGGGGAAATGGAGGCGCCTTTAACAATAAGAAATCGTCACAATGTCATAGTATTCTATGATGCATGGGCATTGATAGAAACTAGGACAACGGAGGTGTTTAATTGTATTTGTTATTAGGTCGTCCATTACCTTTACAATTGTACTTCCATATTCCCTTAAGGATAAACTACTTTGGCCTAGACGAACTCAATGTACCTTAATAGGTGAAGATAGTAGATATTCAAAGATAACTAATATAGGATGTGAGAATGAGTTCAGTGTTAATAATTTAAAAAAAAGTACTCATCGGTTTTTCTTTTTCTTGTTCTCGCTATTTGTTTTCTTGTTCAATGAGTTGCTTAAAGCAAACCATGAATGAATTATACTGTTTTTCGAGATGGAATAATTTTGTCGCCCTTGATTTGTCATATCTTGACACTAGGGCTCGTAAAGGCCATAGAAAGGTCATCCAGCTACTACATAACAGACCCTAAGGACCACCTAGCACTACCTTTACTTTACATTGTTTACACGTTAAATCGCGTGGATAATTCAAGAGGGTAAACTACCGCCCCCGAGGATGAAACCCATGATGTTTTGGCCTTTTAGAGGGGTACCCAATCAACTGAGCTATCAGTGAATGTGCATGAGAAGGTTATTATTTGCTTTGAAGTTTTATTTACTATATTGCTTTTCTTCTCTAGCATATGGCTTTACTTGTGAATTTTTATTATGTTAGGTATGTGCACTCTATCTACTTGAAGTAAGAAAAACCACAGGAACTGTGAAAAAAATGTACTCCTAAGTGGATTTCACTTTGCATATCATTACAATAACCTATCTATGTCAGTTGTGATGTTAACGAATGTATGAGTTCTTCGTTATTAAATTTTACATAATAGTTCGACTCTGAATTGTATAAAAACTTATATAGAAATATGGAGTTTCCTTCACAAAAACATTAAGAGTAGAGTGGCCTCAGTTGTCGAGATGTACAAAGCAGAGGCATAGTTTCCATAACCACCAAACAAAGTCAAAGACACCTAAAATTTGCTGTATAATGTGGATAAGAGAAACATGAAAACTGAAGACAATGTTTAATTTTTCGGAAGTGCTATAATCACAAAAGATTTTGACAAAAGAAGTTACCCGGCTGATGTGACGGTTGTGATATTCATCTTTTAACGGCCTAGATTTAGTCAGACTTTCAAACCACAACAGCTACATCAGTTGGGTGACTTCTTTTGTCAAAATTCTTTGCCATTTTAGCATTTCCTTTAATTTTTTATCCAGATCACCCGCCTTTGATGAAGGTAGTTGCAGCTTCCCACTAGTACAAACACTTGGGAGCCTCTATAGGCGCCCAGCCTTTTAGCTATTGGCAATATGCTAGAGTCACTGATTTAAGTTTAACTGAAAACATCTATAGACACACTTTTTGCCTAGTGGAGAGTCTGAGAGCTGCATTTGGTTCTCTGACTTGACAAATCAAGAACATGCATAAGGTCTCGGATTGGTTTGAATCTGAGAGCTCTCGAATTTTTCAGATTTGAGGGAGGCAATTACAATTTGTAAATTACTCAAAATCAATTGAAACAATGGATTGAGTATAAAATCATCAAAAAAAATATATGATTTTAAATACCGTTTTCTAATAAAAATAGAGATCTTTTTAAAACCTATTTGTAATCTCTTTCTCCAACGAACGAACAAACTATAGGTGATACCCATAAAAACCTAATAGCTTTGATGAAAGTTTTGAAACAAAAAAATCGAAATGAAAATGGAAGAAGAAAAAATTCAGATGTACTTGGGGTGCCAAGTAGGAAAAGGAAAATACGGACACCTCCATGTTAAAAAAAAAAAATCTAAACATGGGAGGAGCCTGTTGGAAATTAAAAATACTTGCACAAACAAAGAAGAATAAAGAAGATATTAACTTGAATTGAATACTTGACTTGATTTGATTTGATTTTATGAAAATAAACTACAAAGACTGGTCTATTTATAGACCCAAATTCTACCCACTAACTAAGACCACTAGTAACATGATTCCACTAATTCATCCATTAACCCACTAACTTAATCAACTAAAGAAAATAACTACCCACTAACTTAACTCACTAATAACTTAATTATTAAATCAATTTTGAGTTTAAATAAAATAACATTAAAATTAACACCCTCCCTTAAACTCAAACATTATAACACCCATCATGATCTTCGACTTGAAAAATCAATGGACCTTCAATGACTTAATAAAAAATATTAGTCATTTAATCATCAACTTAAAAACTTCATATCAATCTGGCTTTTCATCATACCCTTTAACAACTAATTTGTCTACTTCATCATCTGGTTTGTACTTGGTTTTGAATGACCATTTCAATCCAATTGACTTCTTTTCTGCAGGAAAAGAATTTAGCTCCCAAGTATCACTTTTCTCAATTGGATAAATTTCGTCGTCCATAGCAGAAATACACCCCACATTTTTTACTGCTTCTTTAACAGTGATAGGTTTGGTGTGATTACAATCTGCAAAAGATATAACACTTGAAAAATATTCGTTAGACCCATTATTATCATTGCTTACAACGTAGTCATCAAACCTTGACAAAACTTGAATGTAAGTTGAACTGGGACATAATTCTAAATTTGAATTATCATCAATATTCAGAGAAATAGGTGTAATCTCAATTACTTGAGATTCTGAAGCTACTGTCTCATCATCCGTATCAATTTTTATTTGATGATCTTCTTTAACCGGACCGTCCCAAACTCCATCTTCATCACTTTCTACCGAATAATCATCTAAATCTTCGTCTAAAATTTCATCAGAATCTTCATCCGAATCGTCATCCATTCTGCAAGCCAATAAAAGAATTTCTCCCTCTTCTACATCATCTTCAACAAAGTTAGCATGCTCTGAATATTTCTTGGAAACTCTACATTCTGACTTATAATGACCTAATTTTTTGCAACGAAAACATCTAACTTTAGATTTGTCATACCTTCCAAATTTTTTTGGTCCTTTACCATGACTCTCTTCACCATTAAAACCACCTTTTTCAAGCAGAGTCACTTTGCTTTGAAAAGCTTGTTCAATAGACCCTGCAGCAGCTCTCTGGTTCATCCTATGTTCATGAGAACATAATGAACTCATCAAACCTTCAACTGACATAGTTGAGAGGTCTTTTCCTTCCTCAATTGCAGCGACAACATAGTCAAAACGACCTGTCAATGATCTCATGATTTTCTCAATAACACGTAGATCAGTTAACTTTTCACCATTAACCCGCAATTGATTAACAATAGACTGAACTCTAGAAAAATAATCAGAAATATTTTCAGAGTTAATCATATTAAGAGATTCGAATTCACCTCGTAAAGTCTGCAACCTTACATTTTTTACCTTCTCATCACCCTTGTAGGATCTTTGCAACAAATCCCACACTTCTTTAGCTGTTTCAGCTCTTGAGATTTTCTCGAAGACAATCTCATCAACAGCTTGATAGAGAAAGAACAATGCCTTCTTATCCTTCTTTCTGTTCTCTCTCAAACTATCCTTTTGGACCTGAGAGAGAGCTTCATGTGCTACCTGATCAACTGGTTCTACATACCCAAATTCGACAACCTCCCAAATTTCCTGGAAGCCAAACAATGCTTTCATTTGGATACACCATTGATCAAAATTTTTCCCACAAAATCGCGGAAGCTGAGGTTGGATTGATCCATTCATTTTGTAATTCGGTTAGTAATCACAAAATAATTCTAGCTCGGATACCAAATGTTGGAAATTAAAAATACTTGCACAAACAAAGAAGAATAAAGAAGATATTAACTTGAATTGAATACTTGACTTGATTTGATTTGATTTTATGAAAATAAACTACAAAGACTGGTCTATTTATAGACCCAAATTCTACCCACTAACTAAGACCACTAGTAACATGATTCCACTAATTCATCCATTAACCCACTAACTTAATCAACTAAAGAAAATAACTACCCACTAACTTAACTCACTAATAACTTAATTATTAAATCAATTTTGAGTTTAAATAAAATAACATTAAAATTAACAGAGCCGGCCAAACCAGAAGAATGCTTCCTCCATGTTTAAAACACGCCTCCCCTCTCGTCTATTTATGGTTGTTCCTCACCCACCTGCACATGAGGTCGAATACTTCTCCGGTTGGCCACATAAGGAGTTTCACATTACAGCTGACTTCTTGTTTGAAGAAGACAATACAAAGCTGAAACTAGTTGTCGACACAGTAAGGGAGGTAGATTCGTCATCTTACAATCTCATTTCAAAACCTGTAAACGGCTTAATCTGCCACATTGACTCGTATAGGGAAGATGTTGCTGGTATATGCAGTATTTGTACCGGACAAGTATCCCCTTGGTTTCAAACATCCTCGATAGTCGTGGGAGAAGAACGTGTCGGTATCCCAAACCGTTATGCATTTGGTTTTGATCCTGCCACTAATGAACACAAATTGGTATGTGTCTTGACCATACTGTCAGATAATTGCAACTTCAAATATTTTTTCTGTGGGTTTTGACTATTGGACACCAATGTAATAATTATAGATGGAGAAGGATCGAAGAGGTCCCACCAGATTCGTTGAATGATGATTATGTTTATGTGAATGGGGTTATTTACTGGTCCAATAATTCTCTCGATCTTTGGGCAAATATAAGTGTTCTCCGTCCTGTGTACTTGGTGGCATTTGATGTAGGAAATGAAAAGTTTAGAACAATCATAATTCCTGATTTCATCCCTGATCATCCTCGGGTTCTCGTCGTTGACCATTTACTTTTCAAAGACATTGCCCAGTTATTTGAAGTGGATGGGAATTTAGCTATGATAGTTAAACTGAACAATTGTATGTTCAACATGTATACATACGAAGATGGTGATTACAAGGACAAGGATGAGAAGATCAATGGAAATTCTACTACTTCTTCTCTTCAGAACGGAAGATGGACAAAAGTAACTTGTATCACCTTGCCTTTTTATTTGAGGAACAGTCATTGGGTCAAGTTTCATACTTTCATAGGGTCTAGCGACAAGATTCTCGTAACATCGTCTATTTGGAATCTGGAAATAACACCATCTTATTGGGATCTGAGGAGACTGGATATGCAGGAGAACAAGAAATGTCTATCTATTTATTGTTACAATTGGAAGAAGGATACTTGGACAGAGGTTGATGCAAGTGGAATCGCATCCTCAATTCCACAACTATGCCCTAGTAGCTTTTCTACTACCATCTCCAAAAGTCTTTTGTCTCTTAACAATCACAGTGCTCTTTGACGCCACCTAACAGACGAATCAACTTCACTCTATCTAGAAACTTTATGTCTTCCTTTTTAAATTATTTTTGCATTTCTTTTCATGTAACTTGGTACTTTATTTGCTTTCTTTTTAACTTATGTTTGCATTCCTTCTCATGCAACTTGGTTCTTATAAGATAAAAATTTGAATAAATGGGATATGTTTTCATACTCTTGGAATAGCTTTACGATATTGTTAGTGAGTAAATTCTTCATTCTTTATCGAAAATGAATGCGAGAGCCAAATGGCACAATCCGAATTGGTCTTCTGCTTTATTGACTTAATTTCGTACTGTACTGTCAGGCAATAATGCTATTAAGTTATACCATGATGTTATGTTGACTAAATTTCATAATAAAACACAAGGATTCCACAATATTTTGATCAGGTGTCTCTTCGTCTTCGTAGTTGAAGCAAATGTAAGAAAATTGTATACCACATTATAGGATGTGTTTCTCGCAATTCAATCATCCAGGGAACCTATAGTCATCTGATATTTACTCTTGATTATATACTGATATGGTATAAGCAAAGCAAGCAAAGATGCAAACCATTTATCCAGCTAAAAAAACAGATATGAAATCCATCTCTAACTTGCTAAAGCCCTCTACTTTACCAAATTCACTCTACCTAACCCCAATCTCTTGGTTAGCCTAATCAGGAGCGACGCAATTTTTGCCTCACAGGCGTATTGTACCCGCATGGTTTTAGGGGACTTTAATAGGTTCAGATACGACTCGATACTGAAGGCCAGTCCAAGAACTCTGAATCTGGTAAGGCCCTCAGCTACGCGAACCCCCCAGAAGGGCATATCCATCCGGCCGTTCTACTAGAAATGTATTAAGCGATCGATGAAGAACTTTCTTTCTGGTAGTATCAAGTTGTAGATAGTTTCAGCTACATGTGAGTTGGATCTAGATAGAGTACCCCTGATTTGACGGCCTACTTTAGCTGTGCGGGCAAAGAGGCTGTAAACACCTTGGGCTTGTATTTGGAAGTACCTTGAGTAGCCTTAAAAACCCTAGCGCAGCACTAATTTGAGGGCAGGTCCAGCAGGCAAGGACTACTCACTCAAAATATCCAGGCTTAAGGGGTGCATTTTAACAGGCTCTTAACTCCTCTGATTGGGGCCTGGATGGGCCCACCCAAACTGAAAAACCGAGTTCATCTGGCGGGCGAACACAATACGTGTGAAGTAAGCCTGTCAATGGATATTTGAATATTCGACGTCCCGTCGTATCCGTATTCGAATTTAAAGAAAATATCCGAAATTACGGATATCGAATACAGATTTGGATATTCCTTATCGGATATCGGATACGGATGCACCAATATCTGATCCGATAAATATCCGTATCCGATAAGTACAGTAAAAAAATTATTATTTTTTATTAATAATAATAAAAATATATAAAATGTATGGTTGAGATTTTGTTATTTAGATCTAATGGTTAAAAATTTAAACTTAAAAAAAATTTGTATTCGTTTTGAATATCAGTTATTATTCAATATTCGTTAATATTATCGGATTCGGATATTGATTTATAATATGCGTCGGATAATTATCGGATACGAATATGCCTATATCCGATATGATAAGCTACCGTTTACCGACCTTATACGTCTTTAGGCGTAGAGTGCTCGTGGGGCACAATGGGCCAAGTGAACATGTTGATATCGCGTGCTTTATCCGCACTGGTGTAAACAACAAACAATGACAACAAGAGTTCGCTAGGTATGAAGAACAAGACAATACAACAACATTGTGTGAACGTGTTGGGCCAAACTCTTGGCCTATGTAAGACACTTTTGAATCGTTTCTATTTCCATCAGCTCCAACGAAATGTTTCCGCCAGTACCCATTTATAAATGGGTGTAGGGGTAATACTGCTTTTTCCGCTTACAAAATAAGAAACGATTCCGCCAGTACCCATTTATAAATGGGTGTAGGGGTAATACTGCTTTTTCCGCTTACAAAATTCATCCTACCAAACACGAAAAGGAGCCGCTTCAGATGCCCGGGGTCATGGGACCAAGACTACAATTCTCATGACAACCTTACTAATTTATAATTTACTTAGGTCTTCCTTTGATTGTATGTTCGAATAATCGTACCTTTACTTCTTTATTGTGTTTCTTTTTATGTAAAGAGGACCACCATTTTTGTTGGCTCACAAGAAAACTAGATTTTTACATATGCCAAAAGGGTAAAAAGCAAAATCTTAAAAAGTAGAGGCCTTCACTTAACACAAAAGAAAGTTGACTCTTCTCTCTTCCACACAATTTAATTTCCACATACACTTACTCACATTCTCTTTCTTTTTCTCCAAATCTTTTTGGATTCTGTCTCAAGAACATCAAAAAGGAAGAAAGTGGGGGTTGAGATCTATTATTGCAAATTGAAAGTAAAATTTTCTCTTGATTTAGGCAGAAGCAATGTGCATTATAAATTTGATTTGACTATAAATGTGCATTATGAATTTGCCATTGTGCTAGAGGGATTCCAATCCAAAAAATATATATATTTCGAGTGAAAAGAAATATGCAATACTAATACCACCCCCAATGCCACCAAAGTCGAAGGAACTCGACACTGATCCCACACACAAGGGAAATATTTTGAAAGCCCGATTTATTTCTGAAACTCTAGTTATGATATCATATCAAAGTTCTTTAGACCCTAAAACTCCTTGAAAACTAATTAAAGGAAATCATTGTATGGGACCTGTCTACTTAACAAATTCTAATGCCTAGGCGACGGCGAGATAATGCTAATAGAAACATATACTACTTAATAAGTAATTTTTTTTTCTTCAAATTCAGTCCTGGAAATCTGCAATATCTCATTCAACCCCTCATTGCTAATGGAGTACTAGTGTATTTAAAAGTCTTTTAGCTCCCACTTCTACCATCTCTTAGTTTAAGTTGATCATTATGATATTAGAAAATATGTTCTAAAGAAAAATCCTAGCTTTACTACTCAAGTAGATGACTTTTGGTATTTTGAAAAAACAGATTCATTGATTTAGTGAACTAACCAAATCAAGTATTCATACTTTTTGAGCTTATAAATACATAACTCTCCTTAACCAAGAAAACCAAAACAAGCAAACAAATTACATTATGGCTTCTAGTAAGTACTATGTGATAGTGAGTGGTGTTATTTCAATTTGGAGCATTTTTGCTTGTTTATGCGAAGGAAGTGTTACTAGTTCTTATTATAGAGAGCCTGGTTACTCTTATGATCTTCCCTTGGATGTTTTTCATTCACCACCTGGTTATAATGCACCTGAACAAGTAATCTCTCTTACTCTATCTCTTTCTACTCTTTTATCTTGTACTGGTCCTACATTTGCGGAAGAGCGTCTGGAGTCTGGGCTATATGTGTGAGCTCTCGGACAAGCTTAAACGTGTCTAGGTCTTTAGGTGAGCTCCTAGAGTCTTCACCAAAAATAAGACCTCTACCCGTTGGGTTGGGCCTTGGTGTCAATGGCCGAGAAAATATCGAAGACTGCTAAGGCTTGGGTTGTTATGAACCCTCCCTCCGCCTTAGTGTTCAATGTCAATAGAAGTTCTTCCTTTTAACATGTTTGTTTGGTTTCAGGTTCATATAACTCAAGGAGATCATGGTGGGAAGGCTATAATTGTATCATGGGTTACCCCTTTAAAGCCAGGATCTAATTTTGTAACATATTGGAAAGCTAAAGGCGAAACGAAGAATAGGAATCGAGCTCAAGCCACTATCAATACTTATAAGTTCTGTAATTATACTTCTGGTTACATTCACCACGCTACTATTCCAAACTTAGAGGTAGAAACTAACCATCATTGATTCGTTATACATTTATATGAAAACATTTCATGTGTTAACTTAGATTTGATTAATACGATTTCTTTTTCAGTATGACACTAAGTACTTTTACGAGGTTAGTAGTGGTCGGGTGGTTCGTCGGTTCTCCTTTATAACTCCTCCTCAAGTAGGACCAGATGTTCCATACACCTTTGGAATAATAGGTAAGTTCTTGATCATCTTCAAACTAGAGTTTGTTATGGTTGTGTTTTATTTTTATACTATAAATGCAGGAGATTTAGGACAAACTGCTGATTCGAATACGACTTTGGAGCATTACAATTCGAACAAGAAAGGACAGGCAGTTTTGTATGTTGGTGATCTTTCTTATGCAGATGATTATGATTTTAATGATAATAGGAGATGGGATACTTGGGGCAGATTAGTAGAGAAGAACGTCGCTTATCAACCTTGGATTTGGACAGCAGGAAATCATGAAATCGACTTCCTTCCCGAACATGTAAGTCGACTCGAGAATGATATGTATGAATAGGTAATTTTGCTTGTTCTCTAATATAGTTTTATATAGGGTGAACCAATTCCATTCAAGCCTTATATGAATCGATATCATGTTCCATACGAAGCATCGAAGAGTACATCTCCACTTTGGTATTCTATTAAGCGAGCTTCGGCATACATTATAGTACTTTCGTCGTATTCAGCATATGGTAACTATTGTTACACCCTTCATGAATTGCTATTTATTGAAAGATTAGTATCTTACCATGAACTTGTATGTTAATGTTTTCTTCTTTTCCTTGTACTTGTTTAGGAAAATATACCCCACAATATCAATGGCTTGAAGCAGAGTTTCCAAAAGTGAATAGAAAAGAAACTCCATGGTTGATAGTTCTTGTTCACAGTCCTTGGTACCATAGTTTGAACTACCATTTTATGGAAGGAGAAAGTATGAGAGTGATGTTTGAATCATGGTTCGTCGAACATAAAGTTGACCTAGTTTTGGCTGGTCATGTTCATTCTTATGAGCGATCGGTAAGTCTTCTTTAAAGAAAAGAAAAAAAACTTAAAGAATACTCTGTCTTTGTGGTTATAAAGATATACATATGAAATGTCTGATACATGTCACAGAAACGAGTATCGAACATAGCATACAATATAACGGAAGGGCGTTGTTCACCCGTTCTAGACCCATCTGCTCCAATCTACATCACTATCGGCGATGGAGGCAACATAGAAGGCGTTGCTAATAGGTAAACTTTTATAGGGAAATGCTTTAAAACCCCACTAATTGCTATAGCACCCCTAAGCCTTTAGCAAAAAAAGGGCGCCTTTACAACTTCTAGTTTTGATATTTTTACAACACCTAATGGTATAAATAGTTCTCATGGACGACTAAATAGAATGTTGTATACTGTGTGCAGTTACAAGGAACCACAGCCGAGTTACTCGGCTTTCAGGGAAGCAAGCTTCGGGCATGCTCTTTTTGATATTAAGAATAGGACCCATGCTCATTATTCGTGGCACCGGAACCAAGATGGTGAAGCTGTCGAGGCAGATTCTCTTTGGATTTACAACAGATATTGGCATCCATATGAGGATAGTAGTTGAGCTACAAATATATGGTTCGATACGAAATAATCATCTATTTTTCTCTTTTGACAAGATTTAAGACAAGAGCAATGTATTTCCGTATGTTTCATTTTTCCATAGGTAGAAATCACTCCGTCAAGGTCAACAAATGCTTCGTTAACTAAGTTCTTCTATTATGTTAGATTCTATTTCATTTCTGTTTGAAATACGACACTGCCTTCGTATCGAAACCAAATACAAAACGATGAGAGGCTACTAAATGAAAGCATTGGTTTAATTTAGTACCTCACAAATTTCATATGGTACCAAAGTTAGGCCCATATATGGTGGCCTTTCTAAGTTGGGACTTGCAATAGGCCTACCAAGTGAAATTCTTTCACTAATACCAAGTCTTCAAGCTTATGAAGTACTTCTAAATTACAAACTCATGCTAGAGAAAGGGCAAATCTTTCTTTTAACAAGCGTGTTTGCAAATGATTTAGCCGGTTCTTTATCTAAAATATCATGTGTCATCAGCCTAGGTATTCACAGCTTGGTCGGCCATATCCGGATCCTTATCTCATTTTTAAGTGCACAACATATATGTGCCCGTAGGTGTAGTTCTCACCACCTAATTTATCTATTCGTGCCGGTAGTTCATAAAAATACTGTAAAAAAAAACATCTCGCGTGTACAACTTAGAGAGAAGCATAAAAGGTGTTGTTAAACTAGAGCACCCATGGGAACTTCCTACTCTCTGTACTTAGTTTTGTGGTTACTTTGAAACATCACAAGATATCCTCCTCTTTGTATTATATGACTCATTTTTTATTTGTTATTCAATTTAGAGTAGTAATCTAATATACCCAAAAGGTGTAATATGAAAATGTATTGGTTTATTTTGTGACCATAATGTTTATGTGAAATTCCAATTTTACCAAATATGTGAAATTCCAATTTGAAACATCATTACTAATTCCAACAAAGTTAGTTTATAATAGATAATAATCATAGAGGGTATCATTTTGAAACATGATTAAGAGTTGTAGTTGTATGTCATGTGAAGTACCCATGATCCAAGAAAGAAAGAAAGAGACAAAGATGAGGCTCTATTATCTAATAACAGATAGGAAGTTAGGAACGTGAATGGCATCTATCTATATAGATCTAAGAGAGAGAGAGAATCCATAGGGAGACAAAGTCAGAATGGACAGACCAGACCCACCCATGACAGATGAGAGAGAGTTTTAGAGAGAAAATTAAAATTTAGTGTTGGAAGGTCTCAAGAAAGAAAAAGAAGATAAAAACCAAGTTATTAAATTGTCTTGTGATGCAACCCAAATTGAAAGATATAGGGACCACTCTGTGTCAGCACCCATGTGACTCCCTTCTAAAAGACACCCTTTCTCCCCACAAACCCAACTTAAAATATTGTATGTACACTAGACTAGAGAGAGAAACTATAACTATTATAAAGACAACAAAGTCCTCTCTTAAAAGAACCAACAACACAACAAAGTAGTAGTATAGAATAGAGAGAGAGAGAGAGAAAAGGAATCAATCACATATCTATGTTGATAATAAATTTAAAAAGAAAAGAAACTCTACTTTTTATAAATTATCTTTGGCATTTTTACTTTTATAAAATTTTCACTGTTTCTCTTTTCTTTCTTCTTTCTTTTATCATCTCATCTTCATAATGGTACTACTCTTTCTTTCTCTCTCTATTACAATAACAACAAAATACAACAAGTAAAAGTGGGTGCGGAGATTTTTTTATCATCATGATCATTGTACATGGTCTGAAAAAGCTTGAGTCGAATCCATCATCGTTCATTCTGATTTTCTGATACAGTAAGATTCGAACTCTGATCACCACCGTTCCAGCTTCAAACTTCTTTTGCTTTGCCTTTTTGTTTTCACTACTCTTTCTTCAATTCATTCATTCACTCTTGTGATGTTGATGCTTGTATTAACACTTCATTTGGATTGATAAAGATTCTTCCTTTTTTTTTCACTTATGAATATTACTTAAAACTATTACTATTATTATTTTTATTATTATTACTACTAGTAATACTACTAATAGTATTTTGCTACTAAACTCTCATGATTACTTAGCTAAATTTGGGTCTTTGTTATTTTTGTCTACTACATTACTCTTCCAACTAATAAAGCTAAAATAGCTGTTTTGAAAGTGAAAGGAGAGAGTGAGAGACTTGAATAGTTACAAGAAAATTTACCACTCTTTCTGTGCTTCCTGTGGTCCATCCATCACCTTCAATGTCTGCATGGTTGTTGTTGTTTCTCTCTGTGAAGTTTTTAAGAGATAGAGAGAGAAAGAGAGATGTCCAACAATGGATGATGACATTATGTTGATTCCAAAACCAGTCCATGGGTTGTCTCTATTTGTATGCCTTTGTATTGTGGTTAAGTAGATAGTAATGTAGGTGATGATATTGATGATGATTTCTTCTTCCTTCTACTGTTAATATATGTATCTTATATATATAAATATTATATATCCTTTGCATGTAATAATTTACTCCCAAATGAAGCTTTAATCTGCAAAAAAAAAAGTACTTGAGAATCCAAAGTAAAATGGCTTTTTAACAAGGATCTCAATTAACTGCAAACTTCATTACCTGTGAAAACTAAGAAGGTCTAGTTCCCCGCATTAGCTTCTTTTACATTCCAATTGCTCCAGGACCAGAAGAAAACCTAAAAAAAAAAAGTTAAACCCAAGTTGAATTTATCAATCAACTATAAAACTTTTTGATTAATATGGGATCTAATTTTGAACACAATGAGTAAATCAAATTTTAGTTAGTACCTTGGGATTTGGAAGAAACATGATTTTAGAGAAGCCATATCTAGGGTAGAAGTTGCTGGCAAGATCGTCGATGAAGCGATTATAGAAGAAGATGATGATGAAGAACCAACTGGCAGAGCGGCCTCGGCCGAAGAGGTGGTGAAGAAGGAAGATGGGTTTCCACCAGATTTTATTGGTGATGCAAAAGGACTATCTGGAAGATTGTGCTCCAAACTATTGAATCCATTCAAAAGAGTAATAGAAGTTAGATTCTATAGTAGAATGAAACTTAACTATTTTAAGGGACTGGAACTAATCTTCACTAAACCCTAAAAACTACACAAAAACAGCAAATTCATGAAAGAAATCAAATATAGAATTCAAGCCCTATATAGATCTTTACTAAACCCTTGAACTAGTACCTATCATGGAAGTTGGAGTCCTCAAGTTTTGGGCTTTCTTTGCTATCACTTCCACTACCATTACTATCATCACCATAATATTCTTCTTTATTATTTGCAGCATTCACTTGTCTCTGGAATTGCTGTTCATTAGTAGTTGCTGGACTCCCACAGTTGAATTCTGCAATAAGATCAAGAACACACATGACCAACTTGAATAAAGATTAAAACCTAAGTTGATAATTAACAAGGGGATTTGATGATTAACCTTCGGGAAACTCGGGACTACTCCGATCCGAGAAAGGTGATGGAGGAATGAGAGAATGGTTGAACATGTAAGGGGAATGAAGTTGAGTTGGTGAAGGGATATTAAGAGCAGCTCCTGCTGATAAATTCCTATGGTGATGTTTCTTAACATCAAGAAGTTGAAGACCCATGAACCTTCTACCTTGAAGCTCAATAGCTTGCTGCAAATCAGCTTGTTCTTCTAGTTTCCTTCTTAACAACACATCTTGGGTGTTGTTGAACATCCTTGCTCCTAAAAAAAGTTCAGAGAGAGAAATAATTAGTAAGAGAGATGAAAACTCAAAGTTCAAGTTAAAGAACTTGTAATTAGAGCATACCAAGTTGGAGGTTATAGTGGTCTCTAGAATCAAGACCAGTTGGAGTAGAACAAGCTGAAAACTCTCCTCTCTCAAGTTGTTGTTGCTTCCTGTATGAATATAGATATGAAAAATTAGAACTTGACATGCTATCAAAGTTACAGAAGGAGAGACAAGAGAGAAAAAACAAGTACTTGTCTGTGATCTTGCCCTTCTCCTTGTATGGCTTGACGAGAACTCGAGCATCACAAACGAAATGAGGATTACCCTTAGCTAAGATTAGCTTAACGGTCTCCGGGTAGACGAAAGTCACAAACCCAAACATTCTCTTTTGTTGATATGGAATTCTCACATCTTGAACTGGTCCATAAATACTTCACCCAAACAACAAAAACAACATAAAATCTTCAAACTCACTGTTCAAATCAATTCTATAAATAAGATAAACAAAAAGTTAATTGAAACCCAAGACTTGAATTCATGTTCTTATAACACAAACCTGAAGTAATTAGAGACATCTTCTTCTCTAAAAGTACTATCAGCTGGGAAAGTCAAGTAGATTTGCCTTGATCCTGGATTCACAATACCTCCACCACATGAACTAGAAAAATCATTCCTTTCCATTCGAACTCGACCTAGCTTGCTTTGAACATCTTCTCCTAACATCAAAGCAGCAGCAGCTGCTGCAGCTCTGTAATCATAACCCACATCAAAATGAACTCTAATCAACAAACAAATCAAAATTATTAAAAAATAAGCTAATTTTATGACATGGGTACCTCTGATTTTCATTTTGTTGTTGTTGTTGAAGTAAGAAGTTCATGCATTTACTAGCTGTAGAAGCAGAAGCAGTATAAGGAAAAGCAGCAGCTGAAGCCATGAGCTGTGAAGCTGTGCTTAATCTCAACTGATTTTGCTGTTGTTGTTGTTGTTGGGTCTTTGATGTTCTAAGTAAAAATTCTTGACACTGTTGTTCCATGGATTCAAGTTTGTTATTATTATTCGGCGACCCGATAACCAGACCACCGGAAGCGGCTGTATCGACACCGGAAAAATCATGAAGGAATCTACAAGCTGTTCCGTTCTTACAGTAACCTCTAGCATAATATAGACATGGTTTCCATGGATCTGATAATCCTCCTCCGTTAAAGCAAGCGTCCGTAACGGAGATGCTTCTTCGATGGCTACCGTTGTTGTTGTTGTTCATCCCCCAATTAGCAGAGTAAGATGGAAAAAGCATATCTTGATTGGTCCCATTGTTTGGACTTGTAACTGATTCAGGTTGTGGTTGGTAGAAGAAGTCAGAGTTATTTTTAGGTCCATCGTTGAGAAAAGATAACTGATCTTGAAGTTGAAATTCATCGATAAGGCCATCGGAAACCGACCCACCACCACCAGCACCACCACCAACAATCATGCCGTTACTAAACCCATTAATTGTTGAATAAGAGTTTGAATTGGGACTAATTAACTCATCAGAGAAAGTAGAAGGAGCCCAAGATGAAGAATTGATAGAGAGAGAAGATGAAGTAAGATTATTATTATTCATTCTTGAAGGAGGAAGAGGAAAAGAAGATGAAGAATTTTGTCTAGAGATAGAAATAGGGTTTGAAAAAGGAGAAGGTGAAGATGGAGTTGAAGGTGTAGATGGAGTGTTTGATGAAAGTCCTAAATCATTTCTTGCTTTGATAACAAGAGATTGAAGAAGTGTTTCAGGACCAAAAGCTAAACGGATCATTTCTTTCTCACCATGATCTTGTATTAATAATAAACCCATAATTTTTGAAGCATTTTCTGGATCTAAACTTTGAATCCTTGAAAACACTATTCTTGTTGCTTCATAAGCATCCATGGTGTTTTTTTCTTTCTCTTTCTTTCTTCCACCTTTTCTCAACCCAACTCTTTAATGGAACCCCACAACCCACACACACACCTACTCAAGGTGTGTGAGGAGAGAGAAAGATGAAAATACTACTAATAAGTCAAGTAAGTAGTAGTAGTAGTAACTATATATATATATATCTTTATATATTGTATCTATCTGTAGTCTATCTGTATACTAATATTTCTTCTTCATCTTCTTCACTTTCTCTCTCTAAACTCTAAAGATGAGAACTTGTTACACTGACCATCTCCTCCTTCTTAATAGTAGTACTACTTCAGTGGCTATTGCTACTTCCCACTGCTGCAAGAAAAATAAAAGGGGGGAGAAATGAAAAAAGAAATTGTGAGAAAGAATCCCGTGTGGGAGTTTAAAAAGGGTTTCAACAAAAAAAAAAAGTTTAAAAAGGGTAGAAAGGGCAAGAAATAGTCAAAGTAAAAAAAAGAAGGGTAGAGACTAGAGCTAGTGAGAGATACTAAGGGTAAAAAAGGTAAATGTCTCTCGATGTTCTGAACCCAGCTCAGGTACCGCTTTAATGGGCGAACAACCCAACCCTTGGAACATAATACAACCCTAGGTGGCGAAGAGCCGACATCGAAGTACCAAAGCTTCCCGTCGATGTGAACTCGAGGAAGATAAGTTTGTTATCCCTAGAGTAACTTTTATCCGTTGAGCGATGACCTTTCCACTCGGCAGTGTCGGATCACTAAGGTTGACTTTCGTCCCTGCTCGACGGGTAGGTCTTGCAGTCAAGCTCCCTTCTGCCTTTGCACTCGAGGCCCAATCTACGTCCCTACAGTATTAGTATATGTGTCCACTCCAACTAATTTGATCAATTGGTTGTGTATATGGTCGATTCTCGAAGAGGCCGAATGAGATTTCATGCTCCTAAAATAACATAAATGATTTTCATACATACCTCAAGGTCTATGTCTTAAGAGTCCTGATCAAAACTAAAATTTTATTTTTAATTAAACTTTTTAGAATTGGGAATATAGTAAAAAATGAAATGAAATTTTGATTTATTAAAATTGGAAATAATTAATGATTTATCAAATGGGACACATACTCATTTATTATAAGTTATAATTAAAAAAGATGATAAGAAAAGTGACATATTTTTTCTAGACCCAAAGAATCTACAAATTTCTCTGTGTCCAAGTACTTATAAATAGCAAGTGTGGGATAAAGTTAGAATGAGAAATATAATGAAACAAAAGCTAAATTAATCTTTCCATTTTTCCTAATTTTGATAAATAAGATATGAAATTGGATTGTGATGCTTCAAGTCCACAGGTACGAAGTTTCGTTGTCGACGAAGGTTATACGAGCCCACTCATAAAGTTTTGCAACTTATTAAGCTTGAGCGAGCACCTATAGTCTTTCAGACACTCTTACATGCGATGCGGGTCTAATACAGTTTCCACCATTTTTCTCCAAGATGGAGTATATATAAACTCAACTGTAACACAAAAAATTACTAGTCAATGGAGAGAGAGAGAGAGGTCCATTAATTGTAAGTTAGTATATGGGGTAAAAAAAGTTAGGTAGAAAAATAACAAGAACTACACAGAAAACAATCACAAAACAGAATTCTAGGCAAACTGTGGAAACCAGTAACAGAGGCAGAAGAACCAGCAGCATCAATTGCTTTTTTCTGATATAAGGAGTATATTTTTCCATATTCAAATCTTTATTTGGGTAGTTAAAAATAAACAAGATAGATAGATATGACTCTTCTGTGATCTGTTGTTATTAGTACTGCTGCAAACCTAACCTACCTTCTTGGGTCTTGCATGGGTCTTCACTCTCTCTCTCTTGTTTAATTAATCTCTACTACAGTATATTTTACAATTGTAATGGTGTGTTTTTTAATTAGCCAATTGAACAGAGGTGAGTGTGGGTAGTGTGCATATGGATCCAGATCTATTGCTCCTCTTGCCCTTGAAACAGTGCACGTTCTCTCAAACTCTTACCCTTAAAACCTGACACAAATCCTCTCTCTCTATATATATAATAGATATATGTTAATAATCTAATCTTGTTATTTCTAGTTATCTTCATATATATCTTGGTTTTGAAGAAGTTATTCTTACATGTTTTGTCTCATAAATTAACAATGCTGAGTTCCAATAATATAATTAACCATAGAGCCCCACACCCAGGATGCCAATATGCCATGTTGCATATTGTTATAAATACAAGTATTTTTTTCGCATATTGTTATAAATACAGGTTTTGAAGAAGTTATTCTTACATGTAAGTTAAAGACATCACTTCTCATCAAAAAAAAAGTTAAGTGGAAAAGAATCAAATTTGACTTTAGTGAGTAGAAAATTTATGACTTAATAAGTGTTGTTAAAATGTTACATATAAATAAGGGATTTACTAACTTTGTCATAGGATACACCTTAAGACATCAATCTTTTCTACTTTTAATTTGAATTCGACACTTAAATCACTACTCAAGAGGGTTGAATTTTAACTTGTTAACGGTAAAAATTACTATTTATAGTAACATAGACTTGCTCGCTAGATAGGTCGAAAAATGAGTCAAGAGCATCTTATTTTGGGTTTGCGATTAGTAAGGCAATAAGCTATAGGGACTTCAGGATGTCGCCACCTTTAAGCTTTATTTTCTCTAATAGAAACCGGACGAAAATAAAGATAGAAGTCGAGTGGAATAACTTTTGGCCAATTTCTAGATCAACCCAACAACCGAGTTAGACATCTATCAAAATAGTAAAAAGACAATAATAAATCGACGGCATATGTACAATATTTAACACAAACTTTCTCTTCGCCTCGTGGAGTAGATTGGGCTACCCTATAAAAACGCAAGTGTTCGATCAACTGCGATACTAGACATGATGTACAGTTGAAGAACTTGTAAAAATAAATTAGATCGGTGACAAAAATTGACCAATATATACTGTCCTTGCAAAAAAAATATGAAACTTGTGAGATTTTTATTATGTGTATCAAGAGAAATACTATTTCGCCCAAAGTCTGGGGAGCGACATATTCCAAATGCTTGATATAGCTGACTTTCATTGGTCAAACAACTCCACTCTCTAAGTGGCCCACCTAATGGTAGTCGGCCGCATCAATCTTTGATCTGCGGGCAATCACATATTTCAAGTCAAATAGCATCTTTGTTAATATCAAAATTGTTCGGGTTCTACGAGTCGGGGACCAAACTATTTTTTCAAGCTGTCATATTGCATATGAATCTTGCACCAATATATCATACAAGTTTAAGGTATCATGATTTTCATGTTGCTATATGAGCTTTAGTTTTCTATCTTGTGATTTTTGCTGGCCAACAAATACCCCTCTCTCCCTCTCTCTCTCTCTTTCTCTCTCTCTCTAATTGGGAGTCAAAGCACCAATAGTCAAAATTAAGTGAGATCATACTAATCTTCTCCACTATAATTCTCTCCTGTAAAGTATTCCTTACTTTCTCTTTCCAGTCCTTTTTTTATAGTTGGTGGTACGTACAATATGATAATTGTTGTTTCACTCACTAGTCATTTTCTCTACTTACTACAACTCTAGGTCACATATACATTATTAGTATAAGATGTATTATGAGTGCCCCACTTGACATTTATCATTTACATCACTATACTTCATTGGATTATACAAATTGGACCATTTTATTCATATTGTCATCTTTAGATTCCTTGACCATAAATCTAAACCAACCTCCTCAATAATGATATGTTTGGATGAAACATTCATAGATCACTTCCAAAAAGATTAAGGAGTATATCTTAATGAAACATATACAAAAAAGAGTCAATAAGGCCTCGAAAAAAAACGGGTGTAATGTCTTGTTAACCAAGACGCAAGACCAAGAGAAATTTGAGAAATGATACAACCACCGAAATCCAGACGGATTTGAGAGGAAAACCTAAATCAACGACCAGATTTCTCTGGTGTTTGGAGAGACAAATCAAGAGAAGTTGACCGATCAATATAGACCGTTCATTTGGGGATCTCTCTGAAATCGGTTTTGACTTTTTAGTTGCTAAATAATTTTCTTACATCCATATCGCTTTCTAAGGAAGGCAAAACCCTCGAATTATCTACACAATATTTGGGTCTGCCACATCTAAACAACATATTCATAAGTGAAATTTTTCTAGATTTAGCAACCAGTAACACCAAACGAAAACTACAATCGAGGAAATTGTTGCTTGAAGTCAAGATAAAATTAGATATAATGTGATATTGCTTGAATATCGAGTGAGGAAAGCTATATATCATGTAGTAAATCTCATACCTATCATCTTCAAAAGAAAGCTAAAAGTTGGGGGAACATGTAAGTTCTTCTTGAGATAGATTTCAGATGGCATACCAATTTGAAGAGCTAGCTAGCCCTTGATATAAATTATGCGAGGAACAATTCCAACACTGGTTTTATATTTAGAAAGTAAGAAAATATGTCTTAACACATAATTTTGATGTGGTCCATGCCAATCCAAAGGCGTAGTTAAGAATTTGGTAGTCCATGCCAAATTTTAATGTGGTCCTTCGCAGGATCAAGCGAGAAAGAAAAATGGGTTGAGGCTCATTAGTTAAAATTTGATGTAAGGTGAACGAGAGAGAAGGCATGTGCCAAGAAAGATCAGGACATGTTCATCGATGTGCCACTAAACCAACTAACCTTCTAAATGCCTCATCTTCTAAGCCCTCCGAAGTATATATATGCAGTGTTGGATCGCCACTTAAATACTTAAGTAATAGAGCACAAATTCTTTCAAAACAAATAACAAAGAATACAAATTACTTATATACTCATTGGTGGCTTGAATTTCAGCTCAAAAACACTCAACTCAACTATGTCATTCACATTTCATCAAAAAAAAAAAACTATGTCACTCACGTTGATTACTTTGACATGTCCATTGATGTGCCACTAACCCGACCAACTTCCTAAATGCCCCATCTTTTTATTCACCGAGAATGAAGTCTATACGAATCTTAGCTCTAAAAGCAAAAGCTCGAGAATATAAATTTGTCAATAAAGCTCTAAACTATACATAAACTGTTCTGCAAACACCCAAAACACACGCACCTCGATCCAGACCACCACAATGAAATTTGTAGAGTTTGAGAACCTTCATAAACATGCACATTTCACATAGGCTGGCCCCAGCAACAGCCCTAGCCAGTCCACCACTAGTTCGGCCTTGGCAACTCATGGGAGCTAGGAAATATATTTGGGGTGAACTTTATATCCAAGTTTAAAATGAAGATATAGATGGAGAGAGAGAAACAAATCAAAGTGTGGATAGGGTGATTGAGAGAGGTCAGTAGGATTCAGAACTTCCTCACATGGATAGACCAGTGGCGGACCCAGAAAATCTTCTTTGTGGGGGCACTTTTAGTCAGAGACGGCACAGACCCAAAGCCACCAAAACGGTCGCTTTGGGCCCCAACGTAGTTAAAGGCCTCAAAATTTGAATTTCGTATAATATTTTCAAAATGATTTTATATTTCAAATATATTTAAAACTAGAGTTAACATGTAGCTTAATGGATAAGAGCATGTGTTTTGTGTAAGAGGTCAGTGGTTCGATTCCTCTTATTCTAAGCACTGTTAGAAATTTTATTTATTTTTTTAAATTTGCACTATATTAGAGACACAAATTTTAACTTTGCTTGGGGCCTCCGGAATGTTTAGGTCGACCTTGCTTTTAGTTATAATATGTTGTAAATTGTCTAGAAATCTTGATGTGTGTCCGAACTAGTGATTTTATACATTACTGTTAGTTCTAAGCCAACTCAACTACTATTTACTTGCGAGTTATGTGACTATAACCAATATAAATAAGTAGTCTTATAATTTGAAATATATAAAGAAGTTAATGAAACATAGAGTGTAAACTCATTTTAGAAAATAGTTAGAAACTAACACACATGCAATTTAGAAAAATAGTCGAGAAAAAAATTATATATATAAAATGAATTAAAAAGAAGGCATAAAATGGTAGTGCGAAGAAAACTAGCTCTAACAACATTACGGGAGTCAATAGTGAATTTACAAAGAATAAAGGCAAAAAGATGAAATGATTTATAAATAAAGGGGTCAAAATGGAATAACATTGGGTTAATATGACAGCTAATTGAAAACTAGGGGGCATACAAGAATTTACCCACCAAAAAATCAATAAATGAAAGGCTCCTAGACTCGAACTCGGGTCTCCAAAACCATCACCTTACTCTATTACCACTACACCATTCCATACTTATTGTAATTTCTAGGGTTTATTTGTATTTATAATGGTTCTATTCGGGAAAACTATATAACTTTAGACACAGGACGCGTGGGGGCACGTGCCCCCACGGGTCCCTCTCTGGGTCCGCCCCTGGGATAGACTCAGCTTTCCTTCTCTTTCCTTTTATCTTTTCCTTTACTTTCCTTTCCCACTATGATCTCTCACCAAAACCAAAGGACACAACTTTACCTTTATATCAGTATATATCCCCCACACACACATCTATAAATATATATATGGACACACACTAGGACAGGAACAAGGATATATAGCTCTTTCCCCTCTCATGTTGGTTTTGGGTGGTCTCACCTATATTAAAATATAAATAGTGACATAGTTTTGTTAACCTTAATTAGTAGTATATATTATCATCACTTTTTGGAACATTGTCAATACAATTACTCAATTAGTACAAATGTATCTTTAGCTACTAATTAATTACACATTTGGAGTTGCTTCTAGGGATTCATTCATATGAATGACAATCTTGTTTCTTCTTAGTACAAGATATATATGAAAAGTAAGGTTCATTCAAATTGTGATGCAATCACAATATAGGGAGATTATAAAATAATGAGAAGGTTGAAAAAATATATTTACAGGCGCTAAATTCGGTTAAAAACACTATTCTAATTATTTGATCCTTCATGTGCTTATAAAAACATAGTCCTAGTTTGGTGTGCCCCGAGCTTTCATGCGCTTGAACATATAACCGAAGGATTTGTGCTCCCGTACTTTACGGTAGGAAACTGAGTGAAATCGTACTTCGCTTCTTTGATCTAGAATTATAATCATATTTATGAAAATTAATATAAAGGAATCTTAACAAAGACTTGCAGTCCTATATTATAAAATACTAATTGTACATCTTAAAAGATGAATCCATTAGTAAGTTAATGATTAAAAGGTATTCATTCACTCTATAGTTTCTAGGGTTGTGTTTTTCAAGAATGTGCTTGCCATTTTAAAAGAATCAACCACCATCTCAACACCTTAATTAAAAAAAGGTATACATCATTTGGGTGTGTGGACTATTTCATGCCTTTTTTTTATTAGCCCAAACAGCTCTTCTTAATTGGGTCACATCATATTTCATTTATGATTATTGATTGAGAGGATATGGATCTACCCACCAATCTAAACTAAAAATAGTACATAAAGGAGAAAAGAAATTGACAGCTACATCTATTTCTCTTGATTAAATTTCATTTAAAGAAAGAAATTTATGATCCATTAGCTAGTCTGAAATTGGGGGAATAGACAACCCAACTACAACTCACATGAAATTATGTTCCCAAACCCTAATTGGAGATATTATACTTTAGAATTTTATGCATATCTTTTGATAGAAATGGCAAATTTTTGGTTCCTACTCGATTCTCTTTAAATGACAAACTAAAGTTCAAGTTCATGTAGTTTATTATGGCCCAAAGATCAAATACACTGTTTTTCTCTATATTATTCTATTTTACTATTCTATGAGACCTATATGACATTAACAATCTTTATTTTAGGCAAAATGTGTTTTTAGCTTTACCATCAATTTGTTGTTAATAAAAGTAAACATTGATTTGTTTAATGTTACTTAATTTTCATGGTCGGCTGGTAAGGTTAGATTTTCGATAAAAATAATTATCAATTTGTATAATCTAGTAGGTGGGAGAAAAATATAAATTGGAATATTAGCTCTTAGGTTATCTAATCATAGCTAGTAACCGAAAACAGTGTTAATTTTATTTAAATAACAAAATAATGTAAGCTATTACTCAATCCACATATGAGATGTTAACATTCCTCTTAGACTTGAAGAAAACACAATAGTGAATCAAACAAATGGTATATTCCTTGGGGGATGATTGCAAACAAAAATATAGCAAAAAGTCTTTAACATTCTTCCTAAAGAAATAGGCATGGGGCCGACCCTGCTGAACATGAATGTACTGTTCGATGAAACACATGTGGTGCATAAAAAATCTAAAGGGTGTAATAGCGAAAAATTATATATTCTTGGCATAAAGTTTTATCACAAGTAAAAATATCTCAAAAGAAATAAACTAAACGAAAGTTTCATGATGCTAGTACAACATGTATAGTTCAGAAAGACAAACTAGCGAAGCAAAATCAAGACCAAAGAAAAACAAAGAAACGCCAAATTGAAGTAAACCTGCTAACAAAGGATGGTGATCCGAAAGGATTACATAAGAAAATAATAAAAATCAACAAACTCTTCTTGACGAAATAATAACTTATAAACTAATAATGTTGTCATATAACAAAGTATCTATTTATTATTTCATAAAATCAAATATTCATTCAACACATACTCTTTGCCACCATATATTGAGTTTCATTACTATATGGGAGTATAATGAAGGGAACAAGAAGATCATTAAAATTGGCTACATAAAAGTAGTTTTGAATCAAGCACTCAAGTTTATACAAATATCATATAAAGAAGAAATAAGTAAAATATGAATATTAAGGTCATCTATTATACATTGAAAACTGTTATCATAGAAATTGAGAGAGAAGCAAATAATCATGGAGGGAAGGAGAAGGCCAAAATGAATTTGATTATTAGGACCCATCCTCTCAAATAATTTTATTGTATATATTTTTTTTTTTGAGAAAAGGAGTTAATTTTCAAACCATAAAGTGAATGATGTCCTCACAATATGACAAAAGTGTTGTTGTCATTTATGATGAGTTCCACTCAAACACCATGTGCCTAACTCTATTCCCTGATTGTCCTGCCCTTCTCTGTCTCCTCTGCACTCCACACTTCATAGTCCCCCACACAAAAATTGATTAAAAGGAGAGGATACAATGGTTATTTGTTTTAAAGTTCAACATACTTCAAAAGGTATGACTGTGTTTCCAATTGGTCCACACCGGTTAGAAACTAACTTGGTAATCACTCCCACCAAAGATTAACTGAAGGTTTGACGACAATAGTCATTTTACCTTATACGCACTCGCTATGAAACCTATGTGTATATGACCACAAATATAACCCTCTCCCATGAGAAAATTATAAGTTGCCCCAGGCTCTAGTCCATGGCAAACTCTGATGTAAAAAGTTGCACACAAAGACGTTTTTTACCATATTGGTTTTTATAAAGTGTATTTGCAACTAGAAATTTTTATCTCAACATGAGAACTTGTTTTCAGTTTGATTCTTGTGAATCTTCGTTGGCTTAAATCATCTATACAAAACCTTAAGGCCGAATTTTGAAATAAATTTGAATTATAACACAACATTAAACCCTACTGTCAAACAAATTTAAAATATGGGTTATTTCTCAAATGGCCCCAAATTTTGTGACCAGCTTCCTGCCTGGCCCCCTAGATTAGCAAAAATATCCACATGGTCCCCCTTTTTCCGTTATCTTTAACTCTCCGTTACTCTCACTCCTCCACCTCATTTCCTCTCTCTGCCTAGTCACCTAAAACGTCACATCATCATCTTCTCCGGCACCTTCAAACATAAAAAAAAAAAAATTAATTAATTTTCTTTTTCTCTCTCCTCTCTCTAATTTTTTTTCTTTCCTCTCTCTCTCTCTAGAACAGATCTAGAGAGAGGAGAACAGACCAGATCTGTTCGTGAAACCTCTCTCTATCCGAGAGAGAGAGAGGAAAGAAAAAAAAATTTAGAGAGTGAGAGGAGAGAAAAAAATTTTAATTTTAATTTTTTTTTTATGTTTAAAGGTCGTCGGCCGAAAAATTGGCCGGCTGGCGACCCCTGCCGAAGAAGATGATGATGTGGCGTTTTAGGTGACTTGACAAAGAGAGGAAATGAGGTGGAGGAGTGAGAGTAACGGACAGTTAAAGATAACGGAAAAAGAGGGTCATATGAGTATTTTTTGCTAATTTAAGGGGCCAGGCAGGAATCTGGTCACAAAGTTGGGAGTCATTTGAGAAATAACTCAAAATATTTTAGTAATTTAATATTTGCTTTCTCAGTAGAAAGAAGGAAAAAGAGAGAATTATTTCTCATTAAAAGAAGACCTATCATCTATTTCTTGAAAACAAGTAAAGGACTAAAGGCCATCCACTTTCTCTCTCCATCTCTTAAACACCTTTGAAACCCTTACTTTTTCCTAATCCTATTGTATGTAATTATTAGCTATTACAAGTTACAAGATGCATGAAGTGAACTTTCTCTCATGTTCCACTCACCTATACCTCTGAGTAGCAATATATATTACTAGTTCCAATTTGCAACAAAAAAAAACACTATGGGAGTTACCACTAGACTGGTTGAAAGAAAAGGAAAGATATCAAAAGTTGATTGTCAATATATATACATATATACATATATATATAGATAGAGAGAGAGAGAGATTTGATGTTGGTGTTCTCCTAACATATATATACACAGAAATTGAGAGAGAGGGGTACCTACCTAGTTGTTTGATTTGTGGATGGAGGGGATGGGGCAGTACTAGGTAGAGAATCTAATGGAGCCAATAGATTGAATGGACATCACATGTGAAGAATGGCTAAGGAGGACTAGCTAGTAAATTTAGGAATTCCGTACATTCATAGCTGCATGATTACTAAACTATGCTTTGCTACTCCTATTCTACCTTTTTTTTTTCACAAAAAATGACAAAACGATTATAATGACAAATTAGTGTAGCCATTAATTACTGCCACTTTACTTCACAAGAGCATAAATTAGTGTCAACAACTCTTGATTGGAGTGGTAAGAGGTATAGTCTTCCATCTTAAAGGTCAAGGGTTCGAGACACGCTGAACAACTAAAAAAAAAAGCTTGAGGAATACAATGGTAACCATTAATATCTGGGAGCATTGCCCATACGCAATTGTTGTTATTAGAACAACTATTTTCATGACATCGATTTAAACCTGTACTTAAATTCCTTTAAACCAAAAAAATGGTGGTACGTACATTTATGTCTATAAGAGAGATAACATCATCTATGAGAAGAAAGGGCAAAATAGAAAAAAAAAAAAAACAAAGATAATTGAACTCTTTTTTTTTTTTGTTGAAAAATAGATAATTGAACTCAACTAAAGATGAAAATAGAAGCTGGTCCTATGTGGAGCACTCAAATTAGTAAAAGTTAGTCACGTCTTTGGGGTTAAATGAGAATTAGCCCTTTAATTGAAAGTTACCCTAAACCATAATCTTCCATGGTTTCTGGCTCATTCAATCACACTGAAGTATATATACTATCTGCCAGTACCGGTACAGTATACTCTTAAACTCATTCATCCATTAGAAACTTTCATGTGACTCTCATTTCCTTGACCTCTATTGCTTTATACTTCTCTGTCTATATCTTTACACACAACTAGGCTTCTAGTCCCCTGTTCCCACCACCACCATCTCGTGAGAACATGAATTTTTCTTCACGAGGACACTTTTCTTTGGACGTCATAGTAGTTTACAATAATTCTACTACAAGTCCACCACTATTTGGTGCAACGGTTAGACACCCCCTCTTAAGTCCATGAGGTCGTGAAATCGAGTCCCAGTGGAAGCAGTTTGCCATCAGGATATTATCCCATGTAATTTAGGAAATATATAAAGTAAATAATGTAATAAATTTGTCGGGCTTTAGGCCTCTTTCATGTTGTCGAGCTTTAGGTCTCTTTCATTATAGTTCAAATTAGGCGGTTATCGTGCTCACCACATCTTCATGATATATCAATGCCTTGTAACGACTAACGTAGATCATAATCGATTTCTCAAAAAAAAGATCTAGTACAAGATCTTTTTTCTATATATATAATTGTCTGCGGAGAGTTTTCGTTTTCTGACATAGTTGTAATACTAGTTTTATTATGTCATGGGAATAGAAGGCTTTGCATTAGGAAAAAAATTGGATACAATTAACTAATGCGTTTAAACGAAAATTTTATGATCTTTAATGAATTGTTTGCACAAAACTATTTTAGTTAATCTTTTTCCATGTCTGACTAAATTACCAATTTTAATGTTAAATTGAGTTTACCTCCTCCTTCATCTTCATCATTCTCCTTCTTATGTCTCATTTTCCTTTTTAGCTTCTATAAATTTTTTCTCTCAATGAAGATCTCTATTAATATAGTTACTCGAAAAAGTTATGAGGAAAAAAGGTTATCGGGTCGTTTTTACTAACAATCTTCGCTTTATGAATGACATTGACAAAGTTGGTATAAAACGTCAGAGATGAAGTAAGTGGTGCAAGTTGTTTTGAGTTAGAATATTAGACCATGAGAAAAATTTCTAGAATATTTTTGAAGATGATGAGAGATAGAGAGGAGAAAAATTTCTAGAATATTTTTGAAGATGACGAAAGATAGAGAGGACGGCCAAGAAAGATTTGTAGATGACAAATATGAAGAATGATTTGAAAATGAAAGAGAAAAAATATGTTCAATTTGCCATGAAAAAAATTGGGTTATTTCCCTAATGGCCCCCTACTTTGTGACCAGCTTCCCGCCTGGCCCCCTACTTTGCGAGAAATACCCATATGGCCCCCTATTACCGTTAAATTTAACTTTCCGTCACTCTCTCTCCTCCATCTCTTTTTCTCTCTCTGCCATGTCACGCCACCTCATCACCTTCTCCGGCAGATGTCGCCGGCCGGCGACCTTCAAACTAAAAAAAAAAAAACTTTTTTTTTTATCTCTCTCCTCTCTCTCTCTCTAAGAACTCCGGCGAAGGAACCCTTCGTCGGAGTTCTTAGAGAGAGAGAATTTTTTTTTTCTTTTTAGTTTGAAGGTCGCCGGCCGGAAATTTGGCCGGCCGGCGACCTCTGCCGGAGAAGGTGATGAGGTGACCTAACAGATGAGGTGGCGTGACATTGCAGAGAGAGAAAAAGAGATGGAGGAGAGAGAGTGACGGAAAGTTAAAGTTAACGGTAATAGGGGGCCATATGGGTATTTCTCGTAAAGTAGGGGGCCAGGCGGGAAGCTGGTCACAAAGTAGGGGGCCATTAGGGAAATAACCCAAAAAAATATTACATGTTTCTAACAAAATCATCAATATAAGGGGGTAAGTCTAATGATCAATTAAATAGGGAGCATCTTGAGTTGACCATTTCTAGGAGGGGGTAGGATAAAAGAAGCCAAAACCTAATAAGAAACTGATATATAAGAGGTTTGGGTGTGTACAACTACTGGTGGCCTGCATTAGCTGCAAGTCCAAACAGAGGTGGGCCCAACAGGGTGTGCTTAAATAGATGGAGCCATTTATTTGGGCTTGGAAGCATGTAGTTAGTTAAGAGTAAGGGAAGTACTAGGGGCAAAATGGGTTTTACTGGCATACACTACCCCATTTACTGGCATATCAGTGGAGTATATACTCTCACCATTCTCTCTCCAGTTGCTTCACGCTCAAGTGATATGTCGCCACATTAACCGGAGGACTGGGAGAGGGACCAAATGGAGAGATGAATAAAATTTCATTTTTTAATTTGAGTATTGCATTGGAGATGATCCTGCTTGAGCTGCAAAACTCACAAAATATACTTTTGGGATGCAAACCTCTTTCTACCTCTCTATTCATACATGTTACCACCCAAAAGACCTTTCAAATCTTGTGTTAAAAAAGAAGAAGTATTTCTCTATTGTTTTTTCATTCTTTTATGAATAACTTAGACCTACATATACTGTTCCTATTATGGCTGAACTCAGTAGCAGAACCTAATTCACATGTCTCTATATGATTCAACTTTTTAGTGTAAATTTTATGTTTAATTTGGTACCTATAAACATCACTAATATTGGTGGGACTTCTCTTTCATAATTATGGAGACAAAATACTCTAGACCCCACTTTGATTCATATACTTTATATAAATAAATTAAAGTGGCATTAGTTTAAGGGTTACTTTCATTACTCATGAGAGAGAAAGAGAGAGAGAGAGGGGGTCCATGTTTCATGATATCTGACAATATATTGATAAAAACATCAACAACAAGAACAAGAAACAAATTGCAGTAGCTGATATGCCCAACAAAAAAATTCTCTTCAACCTAGTAAACAAAATGCATAATTTTCATCCTTAGATCTATCTCTGTGTTGGCTCTCCCTTTATTGCTAAGCCAGAACCTTGACTGCAAAGTTTTAAAGGCACTCTTATGCTTTGTCTTTCTTCCCAACCATGTCTGAAAAATGTTGCATGGAAATTTTAACAGACACATAAAAAATTATTTTTAACACACATAGTTACACACACACAACACCTAAACCCTTTCCACTATAGACGCGCACACGTTCTACACACCACATTCTTCTGATCCAAACCTAGAGATGACTTGAAAATATGGACTACATTATTATTTCAAATATAATTCATGATAATAAGCATTTTAAATATTATGAGCCAAAGTACAAATATATGAGGTAGAATCCGTAATATGAATCATATTGAAGAATAGTTGTTCTTGGTAGTGGCAATTATTTCACGTATGCCAAACATAGCCTTTGTGTTTTTGTCACTAATAGTAAGTCTAAGGGGGTAAGCTCAATTACTCATTATTGAGGGGGGTAAACTCAATTACCAATTAGTGACGAGGGGGTAAGCCCAAAGAACCCATATATTTATAGATATTTGTGTTAAAAATTACAACATATATATGCACGTCAACACTTATCTATGTCGAGATCTACACTAGTCTATGGGAGATTTATATTAAAAAAAGAACGAAAACAAAGTGTACTTTAACTACATTAATGTTGTTTTTATTTGATTTGTTATGTTTTAACTTCCTTATTTTTTTCCCTCAGATAGGAAACTCTTTTCTATTTTCAATTTTGATGAATTGTTGTTCTTTTTTCTGCAAAGATGAACGGTTGTTGATGCTAGTGGTCTTATTGCAGGTATTGTAGAATACTCGGAGTGAGAAATGCTAAAAAAACAAGAAAAACTAGACAGACTCTAAGCAACAATCTTATGTGGCATGGCGTGATTCGTGTTTCCAATGATTCTCGTTCTGCTCAAAGCCATAAAAGAGTTTTGCTAAAAGGTAGACCTAGTTTTACTCGTTCTCTAACATTACTCTGTTACAATATGACGAGATGGATTTAAGAGAGATCACGAAGCCTAGTACGGGTGGGTAGTAATATGCCTGGCTTTTCACTGTGATGACGAACTTCGAATTTTATTGTTTCAAAGAAAATGAGAAATGATTCACTCGCTTAAGAGCATGCGGGATGTTCTATAGGCACTCCGGTTTCTAATCTTTGCAGGCTTTGTCTCTTGGCAAACTCACATAGTTATCAATGTTTTCATGACACTTTCTTATATCTTGGCAACCCCCATTTTCCTGAAATTTTTTGAGGAAGTGCAAGAGTAAGAAGCAAAGTAACAGTAATGGCAGTAACAGCTAAACATGTGACTTATCGGCCTTTTATCCTAAGAACTCCTTCGATTTTATAAGCTTTTTACCGTATCAATTATATATAGGTCGTACTGAAACCGATAGTTGGAGGGATATATGGGTCGTGTGCTGGCCAAGCTTGTATCCGAGATGACCACATTCTAGTCGTTGGCCATTTTGCATCTATAATGGTATGGATAAATGTTACTTCAACTATTATCTTCAATTAAGTTAAGATTTTCTCTAGAAGATGAATTAGTTTTTAATTTTTGACATTGAATTTGATTGTGGGCCAGATTGAAGAAATGAAAACTAGGGTGAAGAGCATGTTTCGAGAAAACCCCAAGGAGAAAAAAGAAACATTGCAAGAATAGTACATAAACGAAATTTCTTAAGATTGCAAAGTCTTACATACCACGACCCTAATCTACAAACCACGTTACTTTTTGTGACGAGCTTTAGCAAACGGCATTTGTCTGCTCGTCAGTGAAACTCTTATTGACAACGAAAAATAAAATGTTGTCCCTCATAAGACATATTCATGACGACAGAGACTACATCTACAACGAATATTTTAGAACTTCGTCAAACTATAGCTAATTTTTAATGAAGATTTAAATCTCGTAATAATCTCCCTTTTTAACTTCTCAAATCATTTCTTGCCCTAATCTCGGAACACGTTTTGGGCTACAATCTCTTTGTTTTCTTCTTCAAGATCTCTGCTTCATTAGGAAAACTGTCTATCTAGGGTTCATGCTTATTCCTCAAGATCTTACCTTTTACTTAGATGTGGCAACCTTCTTGATTCTCTCTTTACTCGATCACCGTAAGGATTCTTGGTGTTTGTAACAGCAACTAACTTTGGAGAGTTTTTTTTGGTGGTCAATACGTGGACAACTGTGTTTTTATGGCTGTGGCTTTGGGGAATAAAAAATAATCTTCGGGGAATAAATTCTCTAGGGAATCTCTGTTTTTTGTACATTCTTAGAGGCATACTTTATTTTAGTCCAAAAACTAACTTGATCAAACATTGCTCCCTAATCTTCATCTTCTTTATCACTTTCACCACCACAACTTCACACCACCACCACCCCGACCACTACCCCGACCACTACCATTGCCACCTCTTCTCTTTCCTCTCTAACTCTCGGTTATCCTCTCCTTCTCTTTAGACAAAAAAAAAAATTATATCCATGGAAGATAGTTTGTTGACTTGATGAAATGTGGGTTTTATGCAAAATCTATTATATAAAACAGAATGACGAGTGCTGACTAGGACAAAGTTTTGGACAAACCAAAGACAAACCCAGAGATAAATCTGGCCGTTCGTTTCAGATCAACGTTTAGATCATGAAAACACGTGAAATTAGTCTAATTTAATCTGGTCGTTTGTCTGTTTGCTCTAACATCTAAACCGTTTGATTCATCACCTACCTGAAAAAAGAAAGTTCACCCACTCAAAGAAAAACGTCCTTGTGCACCAAATCCTCTCCATCCATGAAACGTAATACCCCTCATTTAATATGAATTGAATTCCATTGAAGTACCCTTCACCGTTACCCTTTAGACTTCTAAGTCTCTCTCCTTTCTGATCGGTCTAAAAAAGGTCGTCAGTTTGATTTCGTGTTCCCTCTCTTTACTCTGTTGTCCCGACTTCAAGATGCTTAGGGTAATGATTTTAACTCTCTATTTTTTTTACTTCCAGATTTAAGTTTAGGTTTTGGTAGGTCTGTTTGATGTTTAAATTGAAATCCTTTTCAGATTACAATAAATCTGTATTTTCAATTGATCTAGGTTCTGGAATTTGGAGAGACATCAAGTTTTGGAATCTATCATTATGCCATTGGAGAAGTTGGGTTCTTTTGAATAACAAAACTCAGCTTGATTTTTGTTTAGTTTATATAGGTGTGGTTGTATGAATATATAGGTGTGGAGTTGTGACCAGTAATTCTAGACATCTTCGTATGCTACCAATCCGATTCTCTTATATATGTTCCCTATTCTTTTATATCTTTTTATACTTACAAGATTTGGTTATATGGTATTGGTATTCCTTAATTGCTTTCTGTAGAATCTAGGGTTTCGACTGAAAGAAGAGAAGAAGAGATGAGGGCAAAAGTGATTAGGACAAATGAAAAGAGGGCTTTTATATGGTCAGCAGAAGTCGTGTGTGGTCCAAGCTTGACCGTCCTAGTCTGGTCCAAGCTCCAGTCAAGCAAGTCAACTCAAGCAACGTCTGACTAAGTCAATAACTATTGACTTCACTTCTAAAAGCACCTACATGAGAATTCAAGAATAGAAGTTAGGAAAACAGTTTTAGTTGTTAGGTTTTCTGTTATTGTTAGTTTCTGTTATTGTTAGTTTCATAACTGTTTTTCCTTTCTACTCTATAAAAGAGAAATGTAAAACTAAATCAAAGATAATTTGAAATAAAATAGAGAAGAGAGAAGTTTCTTACATGGTATCAGTTAGGTAAAGAAATCGATCCACTGCTAGGGTTTTCTTCTCTCCATCTCAAGAACATTCAATCCAAAATCTCGCAAAATGAGACAATTCATGATCAAAATCCAGTTAAAATAGATCAAAATCAGACAACAAAGATCAAAATCAAGAAGATAAATCAACAAGTTGTAAGTGATTAGATTCACTTACTGTTTTTTCAGACTAATTTCCATCTTTCTCCTGGTTCTTTACTCATCTCTTTATTCTCAATCATGGCATCCTCTAATCAAGGTAATCTTCCTCCAATATCTTCTGTTACTAGTTTTATCACAGAGAAGCTAGATGATAGTAATTTTTTAATGTGGAAGGACCAAGTAGAGACTCTACTTGGTACATATGATCTGTTAGGGTTTGTAAATGGTACAATAGAAGAACCACCTCAACTTAGAATTTTTCATGGTGTAGAACAAGTTAACCCAGATTTTCAATCTTGGAGATCAAAAGAAGGGTTTGTCAGGTCTTATCTCAAGAGTACTCTATCAAAATCTGTCTACTTAGATACTTATGGTCTAAAAACAGCTAAAGAAATTTGGGATTACCTTGATATTACTAACAATGAGGGCTTAGAATCAAAAAAGGATCAACTCAGGAGAAAATTACAAACAATTAAGAAGGGAAGTGCCACAATTGCTGAATATCTAAGAGAATTGAAACTTATAGCTGATTCTCTTATTTCTGTTCATGACAAAATCAGTGAATCTGAACTTGTCAGAATAGCTATTCATGGTTTAAGTTCAGAATATGATCAGTTTGTCATTGCTATAAGGGCTAACAATGAACAATTGTCCTTAGCTCACTTAAAGTCTAGGCTAATTCAACATGAGCAATGGTTACTTCAAAAAGAATCTGATCAAGAGGCTTACTATGTCAAAAGAATTCAGCCAAGACAACATCAAAGATATGCAAATAAACCTTCTCCAACCTACTATAAAAATCAAGCTTATAATAAGAGAGATGGGTCTCCTCCAAAAGGAAATTCTTCCACAAACAGTCAATTGAAAGGTCAAAAGGCTGAAGATTTTGATTTCTCTTCAGTTCCATGTGGTTTATGTAAGAGGTGGGGTCATACACCTAATGTTTGTTATTTCAGATACAAACCAAACAGGAACTATCCTACTTATCATACTGAAGCAAATTGCCCACAAAGTGATATTGATAAAAATCATCAAGATGGAAATGCAGATACAGAGTCTTATCCCTATGAAGAAGAGGGAATGCTAGAATGTAATAATGCTGTTCTATTTCCTTATGAAAGCAGTGATGACTGTGATGAATTTCAAGAGTGCCATACTGCCACTGTTATAACAGATGCAAGTGATGAAATATATTATGATTGTATCTCAGATCAGGAACAATGCTTTGTTTCCACAGATGCTTTAACTTCATCAAATAAAGATAAGTCTTGGCTAGCTGATACAGGAGCCAGCAGCCATATGACTCACAGTGAAGATAATCTTACTTTGATTCAACCCTATAATGGGTCTGATGCAGTTATGGTGGGAAGTGGAAAGTTTCTATCTATTTCAAGTACTGGTATGTCAAAACTATCCACCTCAACTCATGATTTTGAGCTAAACAAGGTCTTATGTGTACCACATTTGAAAAGGAATTTACTGTCTATTTCAAAATTCACAAAGGATAATTCATGCTCAGTGGAATTTCTTCCATGGGGTTATAATATAAAGGATATTCACTCCAACAAAATCCTAGCAGAAGGGCCTGTCAAGAACAACTTATATCCTATTGAAGTACACCATACTATCTTACAACATAGGTTAAATCATGCATACTTATCTCAGACAGCATCTACTTATGATATATGGCATGCTAGATTGGGTCATACAAACAGTGCTGTGCTTAAACAACTACATGATGAGAATAAAATTGCATTATCAACAAAGATTAAGAAAAAGTTTTGTAAATCTTGTGAATTGGGTAAAAGCAAGTGTCTTCCTTTTGATAACTCTTCAACTACTACAAATACCCCATTATACTTGGTTCATTGTGACATTTGGGGACCAGCCCCTGTTTCTACTCCTAATGGTGCAAGATATTACATTCTTTTTCTAGATGATTTCAGCAAGTACAGCTGGATTTATGCCATGAAGCTAAGGTCTGATAGTATAAAATGCTTCAGTCATTTCAAAGCAACAAATGAGAATCTTCTAAAAGAGAAAATTGTATACTTCCAGTCAGATGGTGCACCAGAACTCAAAAAAGGAGAATTCAGGGCTTTTTTAGACAAAAGTGGGATTCTGTTCAGATGTTCATGTCCTTATACTCCTCAACAAAATGGCAAAGCAGAAAGAAAGCATAGACATATTACAGAATTAGGTAACACACTATCTTTTCATTGCTCTTTACCAAAGTCTCTATGGTTTGATGCTTTTAGTACTGCTGTTTATATTATAAACAGACTACCCACAAAAACTTTACAAGGCACAACACCATTTGAAACCTTATTCCATCACAATCCTGACTACTCTTCTTTAAAAATCTTTGGATGTGCTTGTTATCCACATCTTGGGGAACTCAGAAAGGACAAACTTAGTCCCAAGAGTGTTCAATGTGTGTTTTTAGGCTATAGTAATGAACACAAGGGTTATAGATGCTATGATCCTCTTACAAAGAGACTTTATATGTCTAGACATGTCATTTTTGAGGAAGACAATTTTCCTTTTGTCAACCTCACTTCTAGACTGTCTAGTGGTGATCAGAATTCACAGCCACACATTTCACTACCTTTACCCCCTGTTGATCTTTTTCCAGACAGTCCAACTGAATTAGGGACACCTAGTGTAAATACTAGTACACCAACTAATTCAGTATCAAGGCTTTTGGCTAGTGATGAGGGCATTGCTAATGTTTCCACTAGTACACCAGCTACATCACTAGGAACATCTCATCCTCCACCATCCAGTCAAATCACAACAAGGGGTAGGAATGGTATTATCAAACCCAAAAATCTTCCCAAAGACTTTGTGGCCCATTATTCATCACCTCACACTTTAGATGTAGCTTATTTGACTATATTAGAACTACCCTCTGAACCAACAACATACAAGGAAGCAGCTAAGCATACTGCTTGGGTTCAGGCAATGCAAGAAGAATATCAAACTCTAATTGATAATGAAACATGGTCCTTAGTTCCTTATAACAGGAACATGAATGTTCTTGGATGCAAATGGGTATTCAAATTGAAACAGAAGAGTGATGGCACAATTGAAAGGTATAAAGCTAGACTTGTTGCCAAAGGTTTTCATCAACAGGAAGGCATTGATTATGATGAAACTTTTAGCCCAGTTGTTAAGGCAAATACCATAAGATTGGTTCTGACTATAGCAATCACAAAAGAATGGCATATTAAACAGCTTGATGTATCAAATGCCTTTTTACATGGGGTATTAGATGAAGATGTATATATGATTCAACCCCCTGGGTTTATAAAATCAGGCACAGATACTCTGGTTTGTCATCTGCACAAAGCTCTTTATGGTCTTAAGCAGGCACCAAGGGTCTGGTTTAACAAATTTGCAACTTTTCTTCTATCATATGGTTTTCAGAAGAGTAAATCAGACCACTCTATGTTTGTTTATCATCAGCAAACATCCACAATGATATTACTTCTATATGTGGATGATATAATTCTAACAGGCAACTCAATATCAGATATTTCAATCCTCATCAAAGATTTAAGCAACAATTTCAAGATGAAGGACTTAGGTCCACTATCTTACTTTCTGGGTATAGAGGTTACTCATCATCATGGTAAGATTTTACTTACTCAGAATAAATATACTTTGGAACTATTACAGAGATCAAATCTATTAGATTCAAAGCCATCAAAGTTACCTGTTAGCAGTGGTAAAAGAGTCTCTCTCACAGAAGGGGATGAACTCCCAAATCCAACAGAATATAGAAGCCTTGTTGGGGCTCTCCAATATCTTACTCTTACTCGACCAGATGTTTCATTTGCCGTCAATTATACAGCCCAATTCATGCATAAACCAACAACAGTTCATTTAGTAGTGGTTAAAAAGATTCTCAGATATCTTAAGGGTTCAATGGGTTCAGGAATCACTCTGTCTGCTGGTGATCTAACCACCCTGACAGCTTATTCAGACTCGGATTGGGCTGGATGCCCTGATTCGAGAAAGTCGACAGGAGGCTACTGTATTTTCTTAGGGTCAAGTCTCATCTCATGGAGTTCGAAGAAGCAAGCCACAGTGGCTAAATCTTCTACAGAGGTCGAATATAAATCATTATCAAACACAGCAACAGAGTTAGTATGGCTATCATACCTCATGGATGAACTGCGATTGCCACTCACTCGTCCCTTTCATCTCTTCTGTGATAACATCAGTGCTAAATACTTAGCCTCAAACCCTATATTTCATGCACGAACAAAGCACATCGAAGTAGACTTCCATTATGTTCGAGATCTAGTTTCAAATGGTTCTGTTTTGGTAAACCACATCCCCACAACAGAACAACTTGCAGATATATTCACAAAGGGTTTACCAGAAGATTTATTTCAGAAATTTCGAGCCAAACTGATGATGTTTCGTTCCTCCTCATTATCGGTTTGAGGGGGGCTGTAGAATCTAGGGTTTCGACTGAAAGAAGAGAAGAAGAGATGAGGGCAAAAGTGATTAGGGCAAATGAAAAGAGGGCTTTTATATGGTCAGCAGAAGTCGTGTCTGGTCCAAGCTTGACCGTCCTAGTCTGGTCCAAGCTCCAGTCAAGCAAGTCAACTCAAGCAACGTCTGACTAAGTCAATAACTATTGACTTCACTTCTAAAAGCACCTACATGAGAATTCAAGAATAGAAGTTAGGAAAACAGTTTTAGTTGTTAGGTTTTCTGTTATTGTTAGTTTCTGTTATTGTTAGTTTCATAACTGTTTTTCCTTTCTACTCTATAAAAGAGAAATGTAAAACTAAATCAAAGATAATTTGAAATAAAATAGAGAAGAGAGAAGTTTCTTACACTTTCTATGTGTAATTGGATGAACTTCAAAGTGTTAGTAAAATTTTGATCGATTTTGCAGAAGGAGGACAACAATGAGAACGTGGCTGAGATAAAACCCTTGTTAAGAGTATGATGCAGGCGCATAACATGTGGGCCCACGTCCACGCGTGCCCACATCCTATTCGGCCATAATAGTAGTCCTAGTTAGTATAGGATTAGGAAGTTACTTTAATTTGATATTTCTTTATTTTGAAATTTCTATGTTTTGAGTATTTTATTATTTTAGGAATCATAGTTTGAGTCTATCTAGGAAAGTTTGTTATCCTATAAAAGGAGGTCTAGTTTATTTTATTAGGCAGATTGAAGAGAAAACCAAATCAAAGTTTATATTTTATTAAGTTTATTCAGTTGTTTTACCGTTCTTCGTTTACTTTATTTATCGTTTTTATATTTCCGCTGCGTCTACATCAAGTGGTATTCAGAGCCATTTTTTTTTAACCAATCACAATGGTTAATTCTACCGTTCCTACTCCAACAATCAAAGAGAAGACACCAACTTTTGCCTCCGAATGGGATAACATCAACAAGAAGTTATCCTCGGTTACAAATTTGGAAGAAGCTTTCGAAAATTTCAAGAAGGAAACAATGGATAAATTCGATCAAGTCAACGATTCAATCATGAAGCTATCCAACCAAATCGAAGGCATATGTAAGTCTCCCTCTTTTACCACTACTCCTTCTTCTTCTACTTCAATTCAAACATCATCTCAACAATCACTTCCAACCACAACACCAACTTCAAATTCCATACTTGGTCAACCTAACACGACCCCAATCCCGATTCACATCAACACTACACCACCACTCCCACCGGTTTTCCCACTAACATACATAAACCCTACAACCGTTCCAACCACACCACCTTTCTCCTTCACCGATCAACAAACATCAAACCGACCCGAATCGTTCTCTCACCAATCTATTACCAACCCGAGTATAACCCAACCATACCCCTTCCATACCCCTCAGCAATACTATTCACCAAACACCCTTCCACCGCCGTACGCTTATTATACACCTCCATACGCTTATTATACACCACCGCCGTATAATAAGCGAGTTCATCATGAAGTTCCAATACATAATTTCTTGAATACGATTGTTAAGTGGCTGCGCCTACCATGGGAGGATGGCGAGATGAACATTATTTATTCACTATGGCACGAGGAACAACCAGAGAAATCTTTGGAACAACCCGAAGGAAGTGATCATCATGAAGCAACTGTTGAAGAAGATAATGAATTGTTTTTCGGTTTAGATGATGTTCCTGTCGATCCTAAGAGTTATCTTGATGAGAACTTGAATCAGTTCGTTAAACCCCCTCCGAATTTGGTTGTTCTAGAAGGGGATTGTTTGGACTCTACTGGCGATGTCGGGGAATTAGAATCATATCTGTTGTCCACCTGCAATCTTTACGAAGATTTTATTCTGTTAGACCCTTGTGATGCCGTTGAAGTTCAAAAGTTTGTAATGAGTAAGAAGGCTGGTGGAGGGCACAGGGACAACTCAGTAAGGTCTAAGTCTCGCAGAAGTTTCATCCAGTCTCCAACTAGAGTATCTGGAGGAGCTAGCCGCAAATCAACTACTCGGGACGATGTCAACCCTGATAGAACTCTTGTGGTTGATCGTACTCATGAAGTCAATGATGATAATATGTTGGAAGATCCTCCTGGCTGTAGTTTTCCTGCAAATGACTACCATGAAGATGGATTTAATGATGGTTTCGCAGAACCCGGGAGTGAGCCGGACAATGACGAAGATGATCCATGGAAGCCTTTAAATCCTCATGAACCAGAAAATTTGAAAGTAAAACCATTTCAGAAAGTGAACAATCTTGAAAGGAAGAAGACGTATTCTAGTAAACAGAATTCAATAGGGAATCTATTTCCTATTGCAAAATTGAATGGCACTATAAAGCCAGAGTTCACTGAAATGTGGGAGGCACAACGCGCCTCTGAAGATCTCACGGCACCAAAACCTACTCCACTTTATGAAGTACTACGGCAATCACTTATTGATGGAATTCAAGAAACTTCCAATGCTTCTTATAGCGCAAAGGATGATGAAAATATAGTGTATGATCTTGACATCCCTGATTTTGAACAAGATGACAGTAATAATTTCATGGATGTGGAGGAACCTTCAACCAATAACAAGGATGTCGATGATGATGTTCGTTTCGAAATTACTAATCTTGCACATGAAGATCAAGATTCTCAGGCAAACCTTGAAGAGCTATGTCGTTCACATTTGAATACCCTCTTTGCTAGCATCGTTAAGACTGAGAAGCAAACAGAGCTGGCTGCCCGGGTTTCGACTTGGAAGCTGAGAATTGGGGTCACGTTGGAAGAAAAGGATAGTGACACCTTGTTTAAAAACGTTGATTTTTCCTCCACCTGTCCCAATGCTAGATTCATAGCTATTAATATGAATTTATTTGAAGAGATTATAGAGACAATTGGGAAGAGTTTGAGTGATGCCAAGTTGGTTGTTCCTGGTGATGTTCTTGTTGGTGGATCGAGAGGGATTTTGAAAGATCGATTCCTTTTGCCGGATTTCTTTGATGAAGGACAGGAGCTTTGCACATGCATGTATCTTGATGAATTGGTGGATTGTAGTGTTGTTGTCCAAGATGCTATTGTGAGTGGTGAGGGTACTGTGAAGGTTCGGGATTTATCATTGTTGGTTGTCCCTCCTCTTTTTCTAAGGGTGGAGACGGCTGAAGATGTTATGTTTATGTTGCTTCCGGTTCATGTCGGAAAAATAGCTATAGCAAGAGACCGCAACTTGTTGGTTATGGTTTATAGACTTAATGAAGATGAACGTGGAAAGTTAGTCCAAGTTAATAAAAAGGAAGAAGCAAACATTGAAACCCTAAAGAACAATTTGGTATTTGAAATCTTCCCCGTCAAACCACATCATGAGTTTCCGTTTATCGTTGGAGACTTAATCCCTTTCTCTATCCTTCGAACTTCATACAACGTTCGTTCAAAGTGGGAATTACGGATCGCCGTGGAAGAATTCATCGTATACGGGTGCATCAAATTATTTTCTTCATCAAAATGGTTCGGGACGAACCTTCTGGGGAACAGGGTGCTGATGCAGGCGCATAACATGTGGGCCCACGTCCACGCGTGCCCACATCCTATTCGGCCATAATAGTAGTCCTAGTTAGTATAGGATTAGGAAGTTACTTTAATTTGATATTTCTTTATTTTGAAATTTCTATGTTTTGAGTATTTTATTATTTTAGGAATCATAGTTTGAGTCTATCTAGGAAAGTTTGTTATCCTATAAAAGGAGGTCTAGTTTATTTTATTAGGCAGATTGAAGAGAAAACCAAATCAAAGTTTATATTTTATTAAGTTTATTCAGTTGTTTTACCGTTCTTCGTTTACTTTATTTATCGTTTTTATATTTCCGCTGCGTCTACATCAGAGTATGTGGTTACTTCTATTATGTTAGTTTTTCAATCTAATAATATATATTTATTTGCTAAAAAACATTAGATAAACCTATAATGTCAGGCAATCAACTAAAAAGGGCATAAGCCAGCCTGGTTTCATTGACGAGGAAGGTATGCAATTCCCTTCTAATTCTGTAGGTTTATTCCATCTAATAATATATAATTATCTGTCAACTAAGATATGTAATATCATCTACGTTAATGAGAAATGTTTGAATTCTATCTTGGTGTGGCAAGTATATCGGATACTAAAGTCGAAGAAATGTTTGTAATATCACCTTGATGCTCTCAAAGAAGTGTAGCGAAACACCATGGTTCAATTAAGCGATATTTCTTTACATATCTAGGAAGGTAACACAAACGAGATAGAAGACTAAGTTCAAGACACCGTCGTCCCGAAGTTGCAACCAGTGCAATGATCCGTCATTCATGTTAGAGGGAAGGATGGATTGGGTGAGACATATCTGAGTGTAGAGATTTAGGTTTCAAAAAATGACTTGAATTTTCTCCTTCCATTTTCTATAACCTATCCATTGTTGTATGTTGGTGTCCATGTATTTTGATTCACATGTCAAGATAATTTAGCTCCTTATTCATATTTTATTCTTCTTCGAGCTTAATTAATTTTCTCGATTGTTTGTTACATGATCGCTGTAGCTTATTCTTCATCTCAATTTCTTATAGTTTCATCTCCATTTTTATATTTCTTTAGTAGATGTTTAACTATGTTAGGTTTTGGAGCAAATTTTATGTTTGCTTATGATTGTCGTGCTTGGATTCACTGGAAGGATTCTGCAAATAGAAGTAACAGGTACGCTATTCCTCTTTGTTTCTTGAGTTTATATTTGTGTTTGGGTGAACGTGCTTTGAAGGCACTGATTATATTTATAATATTATGTGGTGGTAAATCTTCAACGAACTTACTAGAAAATGAAATACAAAAGAAAAATACGAATTTCTCATTTGCAAATTTCTCATACAAGGGAATCGGTTGGTTTTCTGTCAATTAATATTGTTCTTTTGAATGGAGTTGATATCAATTTTGTAACAAGTGGAAGAAGAGTTTCGATTTTCGAATTGAGAGTAGATAAGTAGTGATACACTTTTAATGTCAAGATAACTAAAGAATTTCTAACTTAATTCGCTACCTACTACATCATAGCTTACAATGAATATTGTTTAAGCGAGGCTTGAGATTGATTACGGTGGTGTTTAATTGTTTGTTGTAGTATTACCGGTATCATTTTGGAGGAACTCAAAGTGTTTGGCATTGTTGGTAGTCAAATCAGTAGTAGCAGACTCGTGCCTAGAAAATTAACCTACTTCATTTTATACTAACCACTAAATAATAATACCCATTGGAACGTAACAATAATGGGAGAATAATTTCCAGGTATAATGTTATTGGTTGTGGCCCAACACAATTCTAGAATGAATTTTTTTTATCTCTCCTCTATCAACGAATTCAAGCTTCTAAAGTAAATAATTTTTCAGTGTAAGAGCTAAACGTCTAGGATGCCCATAGATCAACCCCTTATCTCTTTAACAATTCTAGCTGGATAAATATCATGTCATCTTAATAAAGCCTAAATTATTTTTAACCCATCATCTTAATAGTGTTTTATTACCTGTTATGATCAGTTCTTAGTATTGACTTTAAGTTTATATATTTGGGTGGAAGTGAGGTGGACAACTAAGGGTGATGATCCATAGAAAGAAACATCAAGCTTCATATCTTATGGGTACAAAAATTGCATATATTTGTGTATAGCAGCATAAGAGAAAACTTAAACACATAAGATTTTTGTTCTTATTGAGTTTTACGGTGGAAGCAAGGTGAACAACTAAGGGTGATGATCCATAGAAAGATACATGAAGCTTCATTTCTCAAAATTGCATATATTTATTTATGTATAGCAGTATAACATAATGTTAAACACATAAGATGTTTGTTTCTTATTGAGTTTTTGTTGTGCTTCATGGTGGAACTTAAACTGAAGTTAATTCATGTTTGTTGTATCATACAGAAGTGGGTTACTGGTTGTAGTGATAATCGATTTCTCATTAAGTCGAAAAAATTACAACTCGAGTCAATTTATAACTTCAACGGCTAGACATAGACGAGTGATGAATACACAATCTTTACAAGATCATAATGAAAATAATTTTGTAGAGATCTTCAAAATAGAAGGGATCAACTGATGGATTAGCCTATCACTTGTCCTGATGGCTCGAGTCAATTTGAGCCGATTGTTTAATCTCTCTTACTTTAATCTACCCCTCACCATGTCTCTCCCTAAGTTCTTCAATATTGACAAATGGATTGTACTGTTACTTTTTAAAATGAACTATTTATCCGTTTAAAACTAATTAAGGTTTATTTCTCAGGGAGAAATCATGAAAAAGTCCATCCAAATATATTACATCGCCACATAAATTCATCTAGATACATGTTCAATGGATTTTTTTTGTATCGTGCCGGAGGCACGGGTCATACCTAGTGTTGTTTAAAAATTATTTTTTCCTACACAAATTGGATGGATTTAGGATTGTTTATTTCCTGAAACTTCTAATTTGATAAATGAACCACCAACCTCATCGAGATGTCGTTTCCCAGGAACCCATAAAGCTGAAGCTGAAATTGCATGAATTGAATCATCGTGACTAACCGCACCATCCCCAACATTTCCATTATCTTCAACCTATTCAATACCAGAAAAACTCAGTTCCACTGCTTGTGGCTCAATACAATTCCAATTTCATGTTCATGCTCTGAATTTTCTAGCCAATTTTCAACACCACCAGAAGCTTCTCTTCAACATTTTCAACCTCTTTAACAACTTTAGGAACCGAACCACTTTGAACCTCTTCATCGACTTTGATATCATCATTTTGATCTTCATTAACATCAAAGAACACTTCTGTGACGTTAATGGAATCCTCACGATCATTAGCAGTCAACTCGTTCGACATTTTAGGGTTCCTCTAATGTGAGAGCTGTCAAATATTTTGTGATTTCGGTTGGTTTAGGGTTTTGATAAGTAGATTAGTGATGGGTGGTGATGGACTTAAAATCTGAACCCATGGAACTAGGGATAAAAATCGTGAGTTTTGTGAGAATTCGAATCAGAGGTTTTGGTCGAATGGGGTAAAATTAGGTTTACATGATGGTGGAGAGAGAAAGAGAGTAAGAAGTAAAAAGAGAATTTTATTTGGTCAGTGTCTCCTACCAGTCGTGGTTGCCATTCAGCTGTAGGGGATGGTTTGACCAGAAGATGGGATGTTGGGCGGATAGCAGAAAACCATGGTAAGGAGCAATATTTGATTAAGTTTGGACCAAAACGAAAATATATATCCATGAGTCAATATTTAGTTACTAAATTTTTATTCCCTAGAGAATTTTCTTTATTCCCCAAAGCCGCAGCCTTTTTTTATATGGACAACTATTTTCGGGTCCGATGTGAGGGTCCGGTGCGAGTCAATTATGCTTGACTTAGTTGACTTTGATTTTATAAGGGGGCAACTCCATAAAGTCTTAAATACTAACAGTTACTAACTTGTAGACCATTAACAAAATAATAGTTCAAAATTGAAAACCTAAGTTGTCTTCTTCTTCATCATCTTCTTCATCATCATCTTCTTCTTCCTTCCTTCTTCTTAGTCGTATTCTTATTCTTGTACTGCTACTAAAAGTAAACTATAGTTTCTACCACTTCCTTTTGTTTTTTATCAAACCCTAGATGAATGAAGAAGATAAAACTCATCAATCTCTACTTCCTTTTTTTTTAGTAAACTATAGTTTCTACCACTTCTCTTTGTTTTTTAGTGAACTATAGTTTCGACTACTTCCCTTTGTTTTTTATTAAACCCTAGATGGGTTTTAATCAAGCCCTACATTGATGAGGTAAAACTCTATCTTTTTTAATTTTATTTTGTATTTTCGTTGGGTAGTTTGAAAGAATACAAAACGATTTCAAGGCAAAAAATCGAAGTGAGGAAGAAATTCCCAGAATTTCGTGGGAAATCTACGAAAATATGCTAGATTTTCGTGGCACGTTTTCTTCTGTCTTGCCAAATTTTCGCAGGAAATCTACGAAATTGGCAAGTCAGATTTTTTTTTTATAAAAACTCAGAAATTAAGATCTATCGTGTTTTGTCGATTTTCCACGAAACACGAACAACTCTACTTGTTTGTAAAAAGATTTAGGGTTTTGAAATTTTTGATTTCTAGGTTTTAAAAGTTTAATGGATTTTAGGGTTTTTAGATCTGATCTTTCTGGTTAGGAATATCTTTCAACAATTCCCTTCCCTTTGTTTGATGTCATAATCTTCTCCAAAAAAATTATCTCTCTAGAATTTTGGGTTGATGATGAAGATGAAGTAGTAAAAGAAGACCAAACTTACTTAGGGTTTATGAGAAAAAAGGGAGGTGTTAAAATAATACATCTAATTCTAAGAGGACTTGAGTGAAAATAATAGAGAGTTGTCCCCTTAGAAACTGGTGTCCATATAAAAAAATTAATTATTTTAGTTGTCTACATAAGATAGTTGTCGTAAGAAAACCGGTTGTCCACGTATAGGCCACCTTTTTTTTCATAAAAAACTTTATAAGCTCTGCGTGACAGGTAAAATTTTTGTAATTGAGTCTTGCATTGGAAATGATGTTTATCACCTGAAATTTGAGTTGACGTATAAATGACTGAAACACATTTTAGGATTTTTTTTGTTTGATTCATCATGCTAATTTTGGGTCCATGAGTCCATCTATTATATTAAAACAACTCAGTCGGTTATCCAGGGGATAAGTCTGACCGTCCATTTTATTTAGAGATATGGTTGGGAACACATCCGACGGATGATATAAAACCTTTTTATGTAAATAGACTAAAACAAGAAGGGTATTTACGTAAATCAGTCAAAACTGGTTAACCACTTATGCATGTGTCACTCAATTAGATAAAGAGTTACAAACTACCTCATGCTTCCCCCCATTTTCTATTCCTCAAAATCTTTCCCTCAACCAATTATCTACCCATGTTTCTCCTCTTAGAAAATAACCGCTTAAAAAATATTTGCTCAAAGTAACTTCCCCTACCACGAGCCTATGTATACACTATTAACTTGCCGTTTTGCTAGGAAAGTAGCAATCAATTTTTGTTGATATTTCAATTGCCTTCTCTTGTTCTCTATCTCTCTCCTCTATATCAAGCATTTTATTGATGTGTATGTATCTTTAAAATTTGTAAATAATGTACAGTTTTATTATGCAAATTTAAATTGGATTCATTGATATTTTATTACGTAAATAATGTAAACTTTTATTATGCATTTTGTTGATGTGTATTCTTTTTACCATTATAAACATGATTTTCTTTACTTCTTAATTAGATAGTAGTAAATCTGGTTAACTTTACAAATTGTTTAATAGAAATTTGTCTAACCAAAACATATTGTGTTAATTCCCTTATTTTCTCTCTAAACACTTTCTCTCTCTCTCTCTCTCTCTCTCTCTCTCTCTCTCTCTCTCTCTCTCTCTCACTCTAAAAAATAATAGAGATGTAAAGTATCAACGACGGCGTAGCCAAAAGGGATCTGTCGCGTCGGTAGGATGCGGTGGACACCTAGTTTGTATAAAGATAGTTCAAATTTAAAATATAAAAAACCATACAAAGTCAATATTTGGAGAGGAGTTGTTAGCGTCTCTTATACCACTAATTAAAGTCTTCGTTATTGACTAGCTTTTGTTATTCAGGCCCAAGTGCGACGAGTAGGAGATCTTGTTCCTACCGAAAACTCCGTTATCTCATTTAAAAAGCCTCAAACGGTTTCTTAGTTTGAATAAGCACATACCTCGTGCTCTAGAGAGTCGATTTCCCAAGGCGAGAGCAAAGGACATTCCACTTTTGGGCTCGTGGGGGACCTCTCTGGCTCCATGTTGAGTCAGTCCCTTGGGTCGGATTCAAAGCCTTTTTATAAATGACATTAATCACCCTTTTTATAATCAATTTAAATATTGTAATATTATCAGTATTTAAATCGATATATATATATATGTTTTTTTTTTTGTTGAACTAAATTGATATATATGTAAAAGAATACAATCATAATTCCAGGCCTTTTTATGAATGACATTAATCACGCCCCTCATATTTCTACAAAATTTGAAAACTCAATTGTTTTCCAATACAAATATATATGTCCCCGAAGAAAAATATAAACGAAAATAGCGGATGCCCCAAAACCTAATCCATCATAGAAAATTTTGGTAATTAATCAACTCATCTAACGGTTGGTGTTTATTACTCAACGGCCAAGCCAATCTGGAGCAAACCTAGTCAATTATCCCTTTGATCGGCTTGGCTTCTGGGGGCGATTTAACTAAAATACTAGTAGTATAGTGAGAAAATACACACTCTATAAGCCTGAAAAAAGGACAAATTCTCTGCTATCTCTTTCTATTTAGGGTTTATGCTGGTTTCTTTTTCAAATTCAATAATTAATGAAAGAGATAACTCAATGGAGTTAATTTAACATCACTTCTTAAGTTCAATCATAATAGTAACACAATTTTTATCAATACTTTTTTTTTTGTTGAAAGGTTATCAATACTTATTTCATATATGTAAACAAATGCATTTTTTTTTATAATAGACACTAATAACCCCTTATATTTCTACAAAATTTGAAAACCCAATTGTTTTCATTACATATATATATATATATATCCCGAAGCAAAATATATAAAACAAAAAACACACATTGATAACCTAAAACCCTAATCCATCACAGAAAATCTTGGATATAAATTAATTCATTCGAACGGCTGGTGTTGCATCGTGTGATTTGATGATAATGCCGGTGTTGATGATGATGATCCTCCATGCATCATCATATTTGGAAATTTAGCATTTACTGGGGGCACCATCATTGGCTGCTGCAAATTGTATGATGTCGAATTTCCAAACTCCATATGATTTTTCATTGATGTAATAATCTTCTGATCACAAGGCAGTTGATTTTGAACCGTTGGATATGAAAAGTCTCCACTATTACTGTCAATGAAATTCCTATCATCATAATCATTCATTGAACTCATTAAATTCATGGGAATAGTGTTACTATCGTACATCATTGATGAATGATCATATGATGGATAATCCATTGGCACCATTTGTTGATAATATTGATCATGATGTTGGTGATATTGATCATAGTGATTATGATGCTGATGATAATGAGGATGATGGTGATCAAACGGTTGACCATAAAGCTGTGGTTGCATACACATGTTATCAACTCTCTTACTAGTACTAGGTATATCAGCAGGGTTTTGATTAGGTACAACACTGGAGTAGTATCCATAATGACCCATCATCTGTTTTTGAGTTTCCAGAAAATCAATCTTGAAATCTAATTTCTTAACAATCTGATGAAGTTGATCAACGGTGAGATTATTAAGACCATCATCCCATATAAGTTTCTCAAAATCTTGATCGTTCTTTTGTGTTAATTTAGTGAATTCATCTTCAGTCTTGTTCATATGTTCATCGTAGAAATTACCAAGAGTCAAACTTCGCTTCTCACGATCATCTTTATCCATACTTTTATACCGTTTGATTATGCGATGAAGTTTATCTGAGTCTTCGGGATACACATCGGGGGGTTCAGTCCTACTACTACCTTCATCACCAGATGGTCCATAAATTAGCATGCATACATCAACGTCACACAGTATAGAGAATTCATTAATTTTCTTCTTCAAACTAATTTTTCTTTTGAGAAAAGTAGAATGTCTAGCTTTTTCATTGGTAATGAGTTTTAGGGTTTGCTTTGATCGTACCATTTTTGTTTTGTTCACTGAAACAACAGTACTCGCGAGAAGTTAAAAGTAGAGAGAGAGAGAAAGGAAAGTGTTTGTTATTGTGAACTATGAAGACGAGGGCATAGAATTATGAATAGAAAGAAGTTAGTAACTCTCTCCTATTTATAAGAAAGATCAGTAGGATTTTAGACAGCGCCTATGAATAAATAGAAGTTACTAAAAATATGACTTTTACTTTAACTCCCTAACATTAGTTTGTAATTGAGTTCAATCCCCTCCCTCCCTCCCTCATTGGTCAGTCAGTATGCTTACCTCCTTCACCTGGTTGCCATTGCCATACCATTAGTACAAAAATATCTTGACCTAAATAACCCTTTTTTGACCCAATTTACTAATATGCCCCCACTTGAACCCTCCATGTTCATTCAATTTAATCAACCTCCCACAAAATTGCTTTCCAAGTTTATCCGACTCACGCTTCAAAACTTTTTCCGTCCCCATATTATAAAGGATCCCATTTTTTGTACAATCTAAAACTTCAAATTCTATTACGCTTCACCAAAAGTTTAAATTTTCAATTTCATATTTTTATGAAGATGATTTATCACTTCGAAACTTGTAGAGAAAGATGAAGAGATTGAAAGCAAAAAAAAAAATGATTGAGTATTGATTTCTACCACAATTTCATTTGGGTATGATCTGAGCAGTCACATCCGGACGTTTAGTTATTGCAAAATGACCTTCGGTCTAACTCTTATGTCTCTCCTTTTTAGTTCTTATTTTAAACAAAAACTTCTTTCAACAAAAAGAAAAATAAAAAGGCTAAAAACTTCAAACGAAATATCCCATTTATCTGAAATCGTATGTGAGCGATTTTTGGTTCTAAACATATTAGATTGACGAGACAAACGCAATGACACATCTTTTATCTGAGTTTGAAGACTCAAACAATTAGCTCTGATTCCGATATGGCTGCGGCTTTGGAGAATAAAGAAAATTCTCAGGGGAATAAAGACTTTTCTTAAAATTAGTCAAATAAGATTGACTTTTTTATTTCTTTTTATTGCTAAGGGCTTATAATTTTGGGAGTTCAAAATTAAAAAAAATTAGAAGGCTCCTCCATCTCATCACCTCTCTCTACCACCTCATCTTCTCGCCACCTCATCATCTTCTCCGTCGAAGGTCGTCGGCCGACCAATTTTCCGGCCGGCGACCTTCAAACATCAAAAAAAAAATATTCTCTCTTCCTCTCTCTCTCTCTAACACTCCGGCGAAGGGAGATCTTCGCCGGAGGTCTGGTCTGTTCATGGACAGACCAGATCCATATATCGGTTCCAACTTCATTCCTCACAAATCCATACATCGAGTAAGTCCTGTACTTCTTAATCCTATTGGATATCAGAAAATCTCCATTATTGAATCTCTTCCTTGCTTTACTTACGTCTTCTCTTAACCTTGCTTTCATTTCATCTAGAAAAATTGGTATCCTCTTGAATATCAAGTACCCATCTTTCTCATTAATGGCGTCTTCTCCGTCTTTAGTTTTTTGGAGCGCCTTCTCAACTAAAACCTCTCTTAGTTGAAGAAAAAACGCATAAGAAGGATTTGTTGGATCGTCTAGATATAAGAAAACGGGTTGGTGTTCGATTACCTGCAGGAGTTCATGCTCACAGAAACGAGATCCGAGCTCTGATCCATCTTCTACAGTATAAAGTGTTTTTAGTACTACTTGTTGAACAACATGCTTAACAATTTCTTTCATGTTTTCTTCTAAATGACGAAGATCGATAGCTTGACAAAGTCCCACCATGAAAGTTACGGATATTAGCTTCAAGATCTCAATAGCTTCTGCACTTTTTCTTGCAGAAATCAAACCAAGTGAATTCACATCTTGATTGTGTTGTTCTGCACTTTGAACATGAGTTGTAACTGGATTAGTTAAGTATTGAAGCTCTGAACAGTATGAAGCCATGGCAATCTCTGCACCTTTAAATCCATAATCTAAACTTGGGTTTGATCCACCACTTAGATTTGATGGTAACCCATTATTGTAGTAATCACAGATAAGTTCAGAGAATTGTGCAAACATGAGCTTTCCAATAGCTGCAATGGCAATTCTAAGATCTGGTTTGTTCATGGACAGACCAGACCTCCGGCGAAGGTCTCCCTTCGCCCTTCGCCGGAGTGTTAGAGAGAGAGAGGAAGAGAGAATTTTTTTTTTTTTTTATGTTTGAAGGCCAAGATGATGAGGTGGCAGAGAGAGGGTGATGAGATGGAGGAGAACTTTCACAAAAAATGTATTCTGTATTCCCCATAAAAATTTATTCTCCGGAGAATTTTCAAAAAAATCTTGATTCCCTCGAGAATTTATTCCCCGGAGAATTTTCTTTATTCCCCAAAGCCGCGCCCTTCCGATATATCATACATGAAATAAGGGCAATGAGAAAATCCTCTTTAGAAATTTGATGGAGATATTTGAGAATGGGAGTAGATTTCAAGTTTGAATCGTTAGCATCTTCAAGTGTGCTTTGGAGTCAGCCTGCAATTTGATACTAATTAAAAAGATAAGAATGAAGGAGAAAGATAGATATGGTCCGTATGGACTTGTCAAGGGGAGAGGAGGGTGCTTGTTTCAATGAACTTGGGTGGGTCAAGAGGGTTGTTTTAGTCATTGGTGGTACCTAGGTAAGGAGGTTTCTATCTTTCGGAAAACGATAACTTACCCATCTTCCTTACTCTCAACTACACCGTCAACAATTGGTTGCCGAAGTGGTCCAATGTGTTGACATAAACTCCAAAATCCTGGAGGTCCGAGGTTCGATTCCCAGAAGAAGTGGTTTTCATGGTTTGTTAAACTTGGGATATTAAGGTATAAACAATGTTGTTGGACTTTAGGCTATAGTTTAGTTGGGTATAAGTCCATTCTTTGTAAGAGTTTGAATCCGGCAGTTATCGTGTTTATCACATCTTTGATGTATTAGTGTCGTTATGATGACTATGGTCCACTCCTCACTATCATTTTCAACATAAATACTTCCTACCATACTTTTGTCTACAATACTCTTCGGATTCCAATTTTCATTGCTCGTTGTGATATCCCAAGTTAGCCCCTCAATTGATGGAAGATTCCAATTTTAATGCTTCTCTTGTAATGATGCATCATCTCCGATTCATGTAACTGCCCTTCATCACCCTCATTATCGTATCATGTTATGACTCCGCATGTATCATTATCTTATTATCCAGCGTCGTCGCCAGTATCCAAAATAACTAAATGTATTTGTTGCATTTGGATAACCATTTACAGTCTTAGAGAGATAAAGTCATATCCGGCAAATAGAATGTACTTTAAACCCCAAGATTTGAATTCAATAATGAAAAAACTCTGTTACTTTAAACAGAAAATATGAATTTCAATTGTGATTTGGCAGTTGATAATAGTCAACAACTACAAAATTTCTGTTTTGATCTAGCGGATCAAAGGCACGAACAAGAAGTTGAAATTGATCAAAGAACTTATTTTATTCATTGATGGTTAATAAAAGAAATATAAGACTCTCTTTATAGAGTTACAATACTAGTTTCTAATTTTACTAGTTCCTAATATCTTACTAGTTTCTTATAGTTTTATGCTAATATATATACTAGTTCCTATTTCTAATATTTGATATTTCCTAATGTTATTACATGAGATATCTTAACATATAGAAAGATATTTCAACACTCCCCCTCAAGTTGGTGCATAGATATCGCACATGCCCAACTTGTTTACCAATTTCGAAAATATTCGACTTGAAACTGCCTTGGTAAGAACATCTGTCAATTGATCTTCAGATCGGATCTTTGGTAACTCTACAATGTTGTGTTCCAACTTTTCTTTAATAAAACATCGATCCACCTCAACATGCTTTGTGCGGTCGTGCTGGACTGGATTGTGTGCAATATCACATGCTGCTTTGTTGTCACAATATAATTGAATTGGTCTTTCAGAAAGATATCCTAAATCATCCAAAAGGAGTCTTAACCATAACGTTTCACATATGTCATCATCCATACCTCTAAATTCGGACTCTGCACTTGAACGTGCAACAACGTTCTGTTTTTTACTTCTCCACGTAACAAGATTTCCACCAACAAAGGTAAAATATCCTGCAGTTGATCGCCTACCATTTACTTCATCTTGATTGAAAGAGAAAGAGTCTTCATCTTCATATTATTTTTTTTCCATTTTAGTTAAAGTGAAGGGCTACTAATGCTTCCGCAATAATGACTCGCAATAAGGCAAAGTCAAATTTTGCTAAAGTTGTTGGTCAATATGACAAAACTACTAATAAGTGTACTCACTGCAACAAAATTGGTCATGCCAAAAGTTATGGTTATGAACTATTAGGCTATCCAGAATGGTAGGATTATAATTGAAAGAAAAACTTTAAGAAGACCCTAGATCCAACTGTTAAGCAAGCTTCATCAAAAGTAGCCACTACAGGTAATGTAGGCAAGACTTTAAATATGTCTACACATGTTTCAAATAGTACTTGGATAATTGATTCTGGTCCTACAGATCATATGACTTTTGATTCTAGACAGGTTTCAACCATTAACCAATCTTCACATAAATATATCTCTACTGCCAATGGGACCTTAACCCCTGTTGTAGGGGAAGGACCTATAACTCTAATGAATACATTGAACTTAGACTCTGTTTTGGTTGTCCCGTCTTTAGATCATAATTTATTATCAATGTCTCAAATAACCACCACTCTATTTTGTGTTGTCATCTTTTGGCCTGAATTTTGTGTATTTAAAGACATCCGGACAAGGCAAACAATTGGTCATGGTGTTAGGCGAGGAAAGTTGTATTACTTGGATTTAGTATCTGAAAGCTCTGATACCAAGTTGAAATTGGTCAAAGAACTTGTTTTATTCCTTGATGGTTTACAAAAGAAATATAAAACTCTATTTATAGAGTTACAATACTACTAGTTTCTAATTTTACTAGTTCCTAATATTTTAATAGTTTCTAATATTTGATATTTCCTAATATTATTATATGGGATATCTTAACACATAGAAAGATATTTCAACACAAGAGACTTCAAAAATTCGATTAGACTTCGAAAAATCAATTTCTGTTGTGACTTGGCAGTTGATGATAGTCAACAACTACTTTTTTTTTTGTTAAAAGTATTCGATTAGACTACAAAAATTCAAACTCTGTTATTTTTTTGGAATCTGTTAACTTCATTGAGTAGGCAAAAGCCAAAAGCTATTACAATCAGGAAGTCAAAAGAAACAACAAAGCAAAGCACTAGCATACTCTAGGTTGTCTACAGAAAGACGACAGTGTTCCAATTGCCCATCACTTCGTGGGCCAAGTTATGGGCATTCCCATTAGCTTCTCTAGGACATAATTGAAGAGTTCCCAGGTTGATGTTGGAAAGACGATATTTTATTTTCTTTTATACGAAAAGGCCGTCAAGTTCTTTTTTGGCTTGAGCTTCCTATATAAGATTAATACTCAATATTAGATAGGTTTCGGGCCAGTAAGATTTGCATTATGCCTATAACTTAGACATAGTTTACATGGGTTTGTGCAGTGGTCTAACCCTACGACATAAGAAACTCAATATTTTTTTTCTTCTGATTTGTTGTTACGCTCTTTTTACATTCATTTGTGGATTACGAATAGGTAATATTCTGCTAATAATTTATGTGCATGAATATGCTAAGAAATTGTGATATCGTCCCGTTTGGAAGCGTCACTGAGAATGGTTTCAGGAGCTGTCATCGGAAATTTTATTTCGATATATTCGCTCACAAGAAGCTTGTAACTAATCGACCTAGTTTTTTTTGTTCTCTGGCATTACTCTGTTACAATATGATGAGATAGATTTATGAGAGATGAGGAAGCCCATCAGGGGTGGGTAGTAATATGCCTGGCTTCTTATTGTGAAGACGAACTTCGAATTATTGGTTTCAAGGAAAAATGAGATATGATTCACGCACTTATGAACACACATGAAGTTCTATAGGCACTCCTATTCCTAATCTTTTCAGGCTCTGTCTCTTGGCAAACTCACAATTTTCATCACACTTTCTTATATCTTGGCAAGTCCGGTTGTTGTCAATCCCCTTTCAAACTCTAATGATACAGAGGTACATATTAAGGCCTTTTTTCAAAAGAATTCCTTCGGATTCGTATGCCTTATGGTGTCAATTATATAAATGTCGCACTGAAATGGATAGTTGGAAGGAAATATGGGTCGGTGTGCTGACCAAATTAACATGTATCTGAATCGATCACATTCTAGTCGAAGGACATTTTGCATCTATATTGTATAGATAATTATACTACTACAACTATTATTTTTGTTCTTATTGGATAACGAGGGTTTAATCCTTCTCTAAAAGATGAATTAGTTTTTAATTTTTGACACTAAATTTGATTGTGAATCCAGATTGAAGAAATGAAAACTAGGGTAAAGAACATGTTTAGAGAAAACCCAGAGAACAAATAGTAGCATTACAAGGATCGCAAATAAAGGACATTTATGTTAAGTTTGTGGCCATCCAACTCAAAACCAATTGGCAATGAGTGGAGAGGACCTATTCTTTATATTCTTGGTTGCTAGTTACCCATTCTCCCATGTGGGACTATTCTCACACGCCCCCTCACGTGTGGGGTTCTTTGAGCCTAACACGTGTGTTTTTTTTCTTTACGGGTGACGTGGAGCACGTGTGGCTTTTAAGCCTATCACGTGTGGGCCTAGCTCTGATACCATGTTAAGTTTGTGGCCATCCAACTCAAAACCAATTGGCAATGAGTGGAGAGGACCTATTCTTTATATTCTTGGTTGCTAGTTACCCATTCTCCCATGTGGGACTATTCTCACAATTTCTTCAAACTGCAAAGTCTTATATTGTATAAGGTGGTTCCCCATTTATAAAAAAGGCCGCGGCTTTGGGGAATAAAGAAAATTCTCCGGGGAATAAAGATTTTTCTTAAAACTAGTCAAATAAGATTGACTTTTTATGTTTCTTTTTATTGCTAAGGGGCTTCTAATTTTAAAAGATGCTATAAAAAAGGCTCCTCCATCTCATCACCTCTCTGCCACTTCATCTTCTCGACACCTCATCATCTTCTCCGGCGAAAGTCGTCGGCTGGCCAATTTCCCGGCCGGCGACCTTCAAACATAAAAAAAAAAAAAAAAATTATTTTCTCTCTCCTCTCTCTCTCAATTTTTTTTTTCTCTCTCTAGAACAGATCTAGAGAGAGAAGGTCTGTTCTCAATGGTCTATTGAACTCCAAGACTGATTTCTCCTCTGTACAGCAACCGGAAACTCACTATTTTCACCGGATTTATGAGTTTCCGGTACCTTCTCCGGAGATCTGAAACTCAAGCTCGTTTCAAGTGACTCTGAACCTTTGAGAAAGTATTCATGACCGTGAGCTGGATAAATGAAATCTTCCTCTGATAAATCTTGCCAGACGAATCCATTTTTATAGCTTCTCAATCAAAATCGAACTAATCAAAAGATAAAAAGAGGAAGAATTAATTAGGTTAAACTTTGAAGCTCTTATTATAGAAGGGGAAATGTACTGTTTAGAAGACCAAGAATACTTGCTGGCCATTCCTTTTCCTCTTAAATTGTTCAATCGATTGATTACATCTGATGAGAAATCAAACAAAGTAAAAAGTTCCAGAAAACAAAAAAAAAGAAGAGATTCTTAACCTAGTAGATGAGATTATGAAGGTTTACCTTTGAGACAGAGACCATCATTTGAAGAGAGAGAAACTTCAATAAAATGTGGATGTTGTAAATGTCCATTTTTAGAGAGATAATAAACAACAGGAACTCTTCTATGATGTTCATTTTTTGGTTCAATCCAAACTTTAGTTCTTTCAGGATTAATTCTTGTGTTATTATCTCTCCATTTCTGAATATCTGTTCTTCCTCTTGAAGCAACCGCCATTGTTGTTGAAACTCTCTGTCTCTATTTCTCTGTGTGTGCAAATAAAACAGAGGATAAGTAGTACAGAAAAAAGTGAGAAGAAGAGGAAGAAAGATACAAAGATTGCAAGTAGAAGAATACAAGAATAAGAAGTCTTTAAATAAATAAACATTTGAAGAGGACTGACTAGAGGAAGAAAAAGATATACATTTACCGAAGAGAAAAAAACGTTGATTTTCAAGTTCTAGAGAGAGATAGAGAGATAGAGTGGTGGTGGGGAAATCAAAACCTAGTTGTGGGTGGGAGAGTGAGATTCAAAAAGTCAGAGAGGTGTCGGTGTTCGTGAGAACAGACCTTCTCTCTCTAGATCTGTTCTAGAGAGAGAGAAAAAAAAATTAGAGAGAGAGAGGAGAGAGAAATTAAAAAAAATATATTTATGTTTGAAGGTCGCCGGCCAAAAAATTGGCTGGCCGGCGACTTTCGCCGGAGAAGATGATGAGGTGTCGAGAAGATGAAGTGGCAGAGAGAGGTTATGAGATGGAGGAGAACTTTCAAAAAAATGTATTATGTATTCCCCATAAAAATTTATTTCCCGGAGAATTTTCAAAAAAATCTGTATTCCCTCGAGAATTTATTCCCCGGAGAATTTTCTTTATTCCCCAAAGCCGCGGCCTATTGAAAATGAGTACCCTAGTTAACTTTGCTATTTAGGGGGCCACGGGTCGTTACTCGGGCAGATCACCGGGTAACGACCTATGCCCGCGTCCATCCGTTTAAATTATTTTGGGCGGTCGAGTAACGAGTGGACCGGGCATCGACGGCCATGATACCTTCGGACTGGGACGGTCACAGGCGAGTTCTGGGTTTCCGAGCCAAAATCCCACCTCTAGCCAGGGCCCACGGGGAGGGGGCCGCTCGGCCGGTGTGATGGTTCGGGCGGACCCCACTCCCACAAACCCACACCCATGATGGCAACTTCATCTTTTCTTGGTTACCATGGTCTTCTTCTGCGTGTACTTCATTGCTTACGAAAACTATTAGGAAGTTCTTCAATTTTTGCAAAGAGTTGAAATACTTAATTGGTTATCTTCTACCCAAGCCGTTTATATTAGAAATTTCTACGAATATTGGTCATAGTTATTACTAATATGAAAACTATTAGGAAGTTCTTCATATTTTGTGCACTACACTTGTCAAGGGCTTTAACACCCAAAATGTGTGTGGCTCATGAACTTCGTAACGGTAAAATCCACAAAACTCGTATCAAAGCTTGTAACTTTTTTGTTACAGAAGTCATCATGGGGCCACGGTGCTTGATACTTGTAGTGGTAAGCTAACTACCAATGAACTCTATCCAAGGATGAGTAGATAGCTTGTTTCTAGCACTCATTGGGGACTAGCCAGGAAGTTCAATGCGTGTAGCCCACGAGCTCAGTTCAAGCATGGAAAGGGTCAATCACCCATCACTTGCCAAACATCCATTGAAGTGCTATGACACTCATACTTGTGTCGTCGACAAGCTCCTTGAGGCTCTAATGTGGAGTAACAAGTGTAGTGCATTCAAGGGTCGATAACCAGCCCCTTGCCTACTCCCTAGTGAAGCAACATCCTAGTCGTCGCAAGGATTATACTAGCACGTATTTTCAGGTAACTTACGTTAACTACGATGTTCCCCACATCGCTTGAAGGAACACGCCATAAACCACAATCCCCTCGACATCTCCTTCCTACTACTTTTACAAAGTATTGCAATTTGATACCTTCATGTCTCTCTACAAATAGAGGGTTCTCATCCTGACTAAAATCAAACTAAAAAAGTCTTGTGGAGTGTAGCCCAACACACTAAGTTCTCGTAAAACTTCAACGACGATATATGAATCGAAAACCTAAACTCCATCTTCTTCCGAGAATACCTACTTCCACCAAAATTCGAACCCAAAATATCACGGATTTAAGAAGGGATTCAAACTACTTGAGCAAAGAGACCCATCGGCATAACTTCCCTGTCTGCTAACAGCTAGTTCACCCTTACGTCTTCGAATGAAACCTGATATATTATTTTATGACTAAAACTATATGTAGCAAATTGACATCTACTTAGCAACATATATATTTAATTACTTAACTTGATTAAAAAAAGATTCTTCCAAACCCTAATTTTGGAGTCCATGTAGAGAAGATGTTTGATGTATTTCCTCAAAGAATTTCATGGATTTATAACTTACTATTAGGCACCCAAGCAATTGAAAAAACTAATCTCATTTGTATAAATGTCATGAACAAAAACTATAATCTCAAATACCCTAAACTTAATCTTCACAGTTTCATATATAGATCCCATTTGATTTTTGTTTCAAAACAGGTGAGATAAACAAAAGAATCCAACCTAATTCTATCAAGAAGATGTTCTAATCTTTCTTTTTAATCTAGGGTTTCTTTGATTATCTACTACTCTATATATACACAGAATTGGTATTGAGATAGTCTAATTAGAGCTCCAAAATGGTAAAGAGTTCCCTTGGTAAGACTTCACTTGTGGAGAAAATATACCAGATAATGAATAATCTTGCTGATAATTAGTCAAGTCTTGAAGAGCTGGAGTAGTACTAGTAGCCATTGATGAATCAAACCCAGGATAAGAAGTTTGTAAATCATCCAAATTCAACCCTAAAAACCAGTCATTCTCTTCATCTTTCATTTGCATTTTGAAGCTATCTTTGGTGGTACTGCCATTACTTGTGAACACTAGTTCTTCTTCGCCATTTCTTCCATATTGATTAGTTGATTCAAATACATTGCTTTGATTGAAACTAGTAGTAATACTCTTACCATCTTCTTCTCTATGAAAATCATTCTCCACTCCTGATTCAGGGCTCATGAAACTATCAGATCCGGTCACGATCGATTCGATGTTTTCTTCGACCGGAGGTAATTTTGGTTCATTTGGAAATGATTCCCTTGTGTTCTTCTTGTTGTAAAGCCGGCAAAGAACCCAATTGTCAAGCTATAATAACAAAAGTTACAGGTAAGAAACTCATATCTCAACAAAAAAAAGAAAAGAAAAAAAATGTAAGAAAACTCATAATGTTATAGTAATGGGTCGAATTCAAATATGAAATCTGTCTCGAGTTCTTAATTGTCTCGAATCAAATTTCAAAATGTTTTTTTTGGACATCTCACTTGTGTGTCGGACTCGAAGAATTATTGCTTTCTTGACTATAACAAGTTAGACTCGGGCGATTTAGCTTCTAAACAAATAATTTCAAGCGAATCAAATCCAGACAATAAAATAAAAAACCACTTAAATTCTTGACCTAATATCTTATATAAGACTTACCCTTAGACTGCCATTTTTCTTGGACGATCTGTTCGCATCAGCCAATCGGTATTCATGCATAATCCAATTAGTCTTGATACCTTTAGGGGCTTTACCAGAATAAAAAACCAGTGCCTTCTTTATCCCAATATTAGTTGAATACCCTTCAGGTTTGATAGGTTTATCAGCCCCTGTTGCCTTCCAGTATCCACTTCCAGCAGCCCTGTTTGGCCTAGACCCGTTCGGATACTTCCTATCCCTAGGTGTAAAGAAGTACCATTCTTTTGTTCCAAACAGAGCCTTATCTGTTTCATTAGATTCATTAACAAACATCAAACATACATAATCAAAATCATTTCCAAACCCAAAATAACAAAACAAAAACATATCTTTTGATTTGATTGAATAAGGAAAACGGATCAAAATTTCGATTAGATTCGTGAAGAAATATTACCAGGAAGCATCCACGGATCGTATTTGTAGAGATCGATATCAGCGATAATCGGAACGGGTAAACATTGATTACTAACTTTACGACATAAGTAATGAACGACTAGTTCTTCGTCAGTTGGATGAAATCGAAAACCAGGAGGTAGATTCAATTCCGATTCGGCGTCTCTTTCTCTTTTCATTCTTCTTCTTCCTTGTGTTTGTTTTGTTGAGAGAGTATATAATAAGAATGAGATATTTGTAAGAATTGAATAGGAGAAAATGTAAGTAGACACACACACAAACACACTTAATGAGAAAGAAATCGAAGAAATAAATAAGATGAATTGTATGAGAAAAAGAGTGGGACCCAAACAAACAAAGAATCAAGATCCAGCTGCCCGTTTGCCGTTTCGGGTAAGGAAATGTGTTGGTTCCTGGAAAGTGTGGTGGGTCAAAATCTTAAACCGGCCGACTCACACAACAACTCTAGGGTTACTCTTTTTGTTTGGTCGACAAGGAAACTAACACGTTGCATTTTATCAAAGACACTCAATAACACTATCATTAATTTAGTCACGACAAAATCATTTCTTTGTCTTTTGTTATTAGTTCACGTGTGGTCAAAAAAGTTTTGGGTCACTGGGTCTTCCTTAATTTCTCAATAAGAATTCTTAAGTATCAGTTTCAACTTTAGATTATAAGAAAACCTAGAAAAAAAAAAATTTAGACTATGATTATACTCATGTTTAGAGGAAAATCAGAAATAATAACTGTTCTTTCTGTAAACACACCTTAAAAAAATGGTGTTCAACGATTATATTCACAAAGTGAAATTTGATTTAGTGGAAAATAGAGGGATAATAGTAATAGTCAGAGAACAACTAATTTAGAAATAATTGTACCTGTTGAGATTGGTCTAAGTATATTTTTCTCAGATCATTATATGCGGAAAAATAATAATGAAGAAATCTTCCAAATAATAGAAAGGATTAAGAAATGTAATAATAATTATTGTCATTTTTAAATTAATTTATACTCCTTTTTCGTGTTTTAGGAGATCAAGCTAATGATAAGTGAATGTTTCAGTAGAAAATTAATAATGAATTACTAAAAATTTGAGAGATTTTGGTATTTGATGTTCAAGGTGAGATTCAATTGAACATGTGAAAGAAATGAAGAAATTCATGAATACACATAAAATGGAAGTCAATGTGGTCCAATGAACTTGGAAAAACACCTAGGTCATGACTTCCTCTATGTTCCTAGGATGACGTCATTGTTGAGGTCACTTTCTCTTAATCCTCGTCACTGCTTACGTTTCCTTAGAATCTCAACATTGAGAATTTTCCACTTTTGCTTGTTCTTTTTTGTAAAATACTTTTTTTTGTTAAAGGTTTTTGTAAAATACTTAATAGTCCAAGAATCTGAACCAAACACAAATGAAAAATCGAACCGTTTTTTATCAAAAAAAAAAACTGAACCTTTTGGAATTTCTTTCACTTTTTTTTTTGTTGAACTGGAATTTCTTTCACTTAAAAAGGAGATGTGGAGAACTTTTTTTTTTTTTGTTGTTGAACTATCCTTTCATTAATTAATAAAAACGTTATTACAATATTTATCAACTAAAATACAAGAAACATTATTCCACTTTTTGCTTCTATTCTTCTTCCTTGCCCATTTTACTAGTTTATCTGCTTGCGAGTTGAGTTCTCTTTTGGTGTAATTAAATTGAACCACATCGAATCCTCTTCTGATTTCTCGTATTCTCCGGATATGTATTAAGGATTGCCAGTGTACCGTGTGCTTCAGGTTTATGTTGTTAGTTTCAATTATAATTGACTTGTGATTCTGTTCTTTCGCCCATTCCATGTCATATAAGATAGTCATAGCTTCACTTTCTTCACTATTTCTCGCCCTCGAGGTTTTCACTTGAGCTTCTATAAATTTGGAATCTGTATTATGAGCTATTAGGCTGATTCCCATATTGGATGTTACATTTATAAAGTATGCATCAACGTTAATCTTAATGAAATGATTTGCAGGTGGTTGCCATTTTTCAGTGGATTTTTGTTTGTTTTTCTCAGTGATTTTGTTGTTTCTAGGAAAAGTTTTGATCATTCTGATGATCTTATGCAGATCATTTATCTCATGCTGGAAGCAGTGATCACATCTCACTTTGCATAAAATTCATAGGATGCTCGCAAAGTGAATGCCCTCACTGGTGTAACAATGACTGACATTGTCTTCTCACGAGAAGATCCAATCACAGATTGAAGTAATGTTTTCCGATATAATATTAAAATTAAACCATTCGTTTTTAGCTAGTGCGCAGTGTAATAGTGCATGTTCAATTATTTCGATATTCATACAATTCGGGCAAGTCGTGTTATTGTCGATGTATTTTTCTATTCTCTCTCTTACAGGGAGAGCTTTTGTACAGATTTTCCAGATGAAGATTTTGATTCGCGAAATGGTTGGAAGAGACCAGATGAACTTCCAGTTCTGAGAGTTAGGATTTTGGATGATATGGTTAGTGCTGAGATGTTGGTACATAGATTTAACTGTGAATTTACCAGATTTGGTAAGCTTCCATTTGAGTTGATCTTTACCTTCGCTATTCACTGGAATAGCTTTGATAAGATTTTGAGTCGTGACATCAAAATTGGCGTTGAGGATCTCATTGTTCCAGTTGTTATTGGTAATTAGCTGGGCCACCTAGATGTAGAGAACTCATGTCCGATTTTCCCTTAAAGACACATTTGAAAAAACTTATTTCGTCCTTCAAAAAAAAAAAGAGAAAATTTTTTATAGGTGTCAACGGGAATGAAACCAAAATTCTACGTATTCTTTTTTTTTACCAAAATTCTACATGGGTTAGGACTAGACTAAAATGGCTAAAAATCAGACTTCCACCTAAAAAGCGTGTAATTTTTGCCAAACTATAATTTAGAAACAAAATTTGTTAAAATAGAGTGTCTTTTGCATTATCATATATTCATATCGTATATATGTGCTACTTAATTAGGGTGATTTGAATTCAAACACAGATAAAACTGTAACGAAAATAATAAAATAAAAGCCAAACTGATTTGAACTCACATTGAAAACATACTTAAACAGAACATAATATTGGGAGTAAAAAAATGGCCAGCGCTTTGGGGAAAGCTAAATAGTTTCTGGGGTGTGAAATTTTAAAGGGAATATGCAAAATTTTGAAAAGTTTCCGGGGAAACATATTTTATGGGGAATATGGTTCAAAATAAAAAACTCTCCCCCTCACCTCCCTCCACCTCATGTTCTCTCTCTCTTCTCCAATAGGTCGCCGGCCGGAAAATTTTTCCGGACGGCGACCATGAAATTTTTTTTTTCTCTCACATCTCTCTCTCTCTCTCTAAACTCCGGCGAAGGGGGTTTCCCTTCGCCGGAGTTTAGAGAGAGAGAGAGATGTGAGAGAATTTTTTTTTTTTTTTTTTTTCATGGTCGCCGGCCGGAAAATTTTCCGGCCGGCGACCTATCGGAGAAGAGAGAAGATGAAGTGGAGAGAGAAGATGAGGTGGAGGGAGAAAAGTGAGGTGGAGAGAGAGAGCTGAGGTGAGAAGCTATTTTGCTTTCCCCCTAAATAAAATTGTCAAACAAAATTGACCAATTTTTGACCAAGTCTTCACACCCCGGAAACTATTTAGCTTTCCCTAAAGCGCTGGCCAAAAAAATAGACTGGGTAGTGCAAGGAAGGGGACTCAACCCGATGTCACCGAAATGCCCAACAAATTAATTAGCCAATAAACCACTTCGTCAATATTGTAATTCAAAGATTAAATAAAGGAAAATTATAGAGTGACTTAGAAATTGGTACTTAGAGGATACCATGTTTCCTCATTTAGAAATAAAAGCGGTCCTCACCGTAGTCAAACTTTGAAAAAATCTTGTCTTTTAGGAAATTTCACATCATTATGTCACCCTCTGAGTCATCCTCAAAGTTATTCTAGCATCTCCCTTAAATAAAAAGTTCTAAGCATTTGTAGCACTCCCTTGAAAACGTCAACTCCAATCGTGGGTTTTTTCTTCTTAAACCTCATCATTGTAAGAACAACTGCAAGATAATCGAATCGGTAAGCAGATCGAAGTAACTCTAAGTTCTTAGAAGCCAAGGCAGAAACGAAACTAAAATTTATCACTGAAGCGTCTCTTAGTTACCGGCTTCTTGTGAGCGAATGTATCGAAATAAAATTTTCAATGACAACTCCTGAAACCACTCTCTCACTGACGCCTCCACGAGGACGACATCACAAACATACTACATTCATGCACATAAATGATTAGGAGAATATTACTTATTCTTATTCCCCAAATATGTAAAAAGAGTGTAACAACATATCAAAAGGAAGGAAAAGATATTGTGTTTCTTATGTGTCATAGGGTTAGACCACTTCCAAACCCATGTAAACTAGGGAAACGATAGAGTGACATAAAATTTGGTACTTAGAAGATGACATGTTTCCTCATTTGTAAACAAAAGCGGTCTCCACGGTAGTCAAATTTGAAAAAACTTTGTCTTTTAGTGTACTCCACGTCATTATGTCATCCTCTAAGTCACCCTCCAAGTCATTATAGCATCTGTCTAAATTATAGGCATAATGCAAATCTTAGTGGCCCAAGTCCCATCTAAATTCTTATAAATCTTATATAGGAAGCTCAAGCCAAATAAGAACTTGATGGCCTTTTCCTATAGAAGAAAATTTGCCCCTTTTTCTATAGAAATAATAACAGAGTTTGAATTTTTGAAGTCTAATCGAATAATTTCGTCTTCAAATCTCAAATTTTCCGAACAATCCCCTTTTTAAGTGAGTCACTTTTGGCGAAGACATAAAGCGCAAGCCGCCTTGGTCTTGAATTGATGAATTCAATACTCTCTTTAATCTTTTTTAACTGCAAAATATCCGAAGAAAGGCAATGACATTTAATAATTACTTAAATATCTATCATATGCATGGGACGGAATATATCTTCGGTCAATATTCGAGATTCCAGAAGCAGGTCCAATCAGCTATGTGTAAGGAAATCTTTTTAAGTCAACCACATAATTTATATAGTCAACATTCCAAGGCACTAAAGAGGTAGACTTTCGCATATATTGTTGCTGAGAATAAGGCGTCTTCTCTTCAGACCTATCACTTTTTTGCTCTTCTTCATGATTGATTAGCTACTAACCTAGGTTGACTCTAAAGCTTTTAAAAAAATTTACATATTCAGTGTCCTCTCCTTTTTATTAGAAAATTGGAGTTCATTGTTCTTTCTGCTTTGCAGCTTCAAATTGATCGAAGTCGACTTCACATAATTATGACATGCAAGAAGGAAGTTAGAAAACAAGAACGAAACATGGATTGTGGGTGTTTCGTGCATGAATAAAGCTTGGTGAAGAATGTTATTCGTATCTTCATAAGTTTTCCTAATAACGATGGAAGTTGTTCCTATTGATAAAGCTTATTCCATTAAATTCTTTAGAATTAACCCTTAAAAGAGTAAGAAAATGAAATCATTTCACATTTATATAGCAATTTAGAAGTTCAATTTCCCTCATTGAAAATGAAACAACTCAAAACTTTTCATACATATTGAAATTTTGAATGCAACAAAAAAATCCAAACTGAATGAAGAAATTAGCATACAAAATGGCAATTTCACAAAAAGTAAAGCAAGATCAAATAGAAATTATGGTAGGTCTGAAATTGTTGAAGGCAAGATACCCTCATTAGGGCTTGTCACTTGTATTTATAGAAGTATCATGTACATGAATTACAATAATGGACATTGAGGACATAGACAATTACAAGTGTATATAAATGTGTGTTTTCACCCCCCCTCAAGCCGAACGTCGGGTCCCAAGTGAGAGCTTGAAACATAATTCTTGAAATTTTGTCGTTGAAAGACCCTTAGTAAAGATATCCGCTAGTTGAGACTCACTTGGTAGGTATTGCACACGTAATTTACCATCATTTACTTGTTCACGTACAAAGTGAAAATCAATAGCCGAATGACGAGTCTTCGAGTGTAAGATGGGATTTACCGCCAAGTATGTTGTGCTCAAATTGTCGCAATAATTAATTGGTGAATTAGAAGACACATAACCCAATTCACCCAACAAATTCTTTAACCAAATGATGTCAGCAGCCGTATGAGCCACGGCTCGATACTCAGCCTCGGTCGATGACCGAGCCACGGTTGGCTGAGTCTTTGAAGTCCACATTATTAAGTTTGGGCCAAGGAATATACATGAGCCGGTTACGGATCTTCTGTCATCGGGTGACCCGGCCCAATCCGCATCAGAGAAACCTAACAATGGCAGAGATGAAGATGATCGAAGTATGATACCGGTTGTAATTGATCCTTTGAGAAATCGAAGGATTCGTTTAGCTGCTTTCCAATGAATAGTGGTGGGTTCATGCATAAATTTAGACACCTGATTGACTGAGTATGCAATGTCCGGCCGAGTTAGTGTTAGGTATTGTAATGCTCCGACGAGACTTCGATACTCTTGTGGATTCGACAGAGGTTCACCATCAAGCTTAGATAACTTCTTACCAGTGATAGAGGGGGTAGACACAGGCTTTGAATGTAATAATCCAAATTTAGTTATCAAATCAGTTGTGTATTTTTGCTGAGTAAGAAGAAGAGAGGAGGATTCTCTAATGGCCTCCATACCCAAAAAGTAACTTAATGATCCCAAATCAGTAATATCAAATTGGGATTTTAATTTTGAAATTAGAGACTGTAAATTTGCAGATGAAGAACTGGTGACAATTATGTCATCCACATAGAGTAATAAAATGGTAATACCTGAAGAGGATCGAATGATGAACATTGAGGGATCTGAAATCGATTGATTGAACCCTAACTCAAACAAAAACGAACTGAACCGATGATGCCAAGCCCTTGGGGCTTGCTTAAGACCATAAATCGCCTTTTGGAGTTGACAAACGTAATCAGGATGATGTTGATCTTCAAAACCTTTGGGCTGAGACATAAACACAGTTTCTTGAAGATCACCATTCAAGAAAGCACTCTTAACATCCAATTGACGAATTTCCCAATTTCCAGTAACAGCAAAAGAAAGGATTGTTCGAATTGTGGCCGGACGAACAACTGGACTGAAGGTTTCGGTGTAATCAATTCCTTGCTGTTGAGTAAACCCACGGGCAACAAGTCGAGAATTATGACGAGCTATTGATCCATCCGAATTTTGTTTGACTCGAAAAACCCACTTGCAGTCAACCAAATTCATATTCGATTTCTTGGGAACCAATTTCCATGTTTTGTTTTTATGCAAAGCATTAATTTCTTCTGCCATTGCTGCACGCCAATGTTCATGCTTGGACGCCTGAAGGAACGTTGAGGGTTCCTCAAGCAATGATGAATTTTCTAAAAGAAGAAATTTGGACAAACTGTCTGTAAAAAGGACTTTTGCCTTTCTCGTACCATCACGACTGCGAGTTATCATGTGATGCTTGGAGGAAGTAACAGTGATGTCGGTGGTTGAGGAAGGTGGTGGTAAAGAATTTGCAGTGGAGAGAGAGAGAGGTGCAGAGTTGTGGTCCTCTGAATTAGGGTTTTGAGACGAAGGTGAATCAGAGGAGTGGGAGGCAGGAGACGACAGTCGTTGGACCACAGAGACAGGTGGAAGAGACATAGGAGATGGAGCAGACGAATGATCAGGATTTGATAATTGTTGGACCACACGAACAGATGTATGGTTGATAGGTTGCGTGAGAGATGAACGGCCACGATTAGAAGAAGGAACTATTTGATGTTGAGGAGATGAGATGGACGATGGGATGGACCCATCTGATGTGGGAAGGACAAGGTGGACAGAGTTAGGGGGTACAGCTCGATTTGAGACCGTTGGAGTATTGGAATTTGAAATAACAGTCCAATTTAGGGTTACTGGAGGAGAAGAAGACGAACAAATTGGGGATTTTTGATTTTGAAGAGAAAATGGGAAAATTGACTCATCAAAAATCACATTTCGAGAAATATAAACCCTATTAGAAGATTCATCTAAGCAACGATAGCCTTTATGATCCGGACTGTAACCTATGAAGATGCAAGGCTTCGTTTTCCATTCAAGCTTAGAAGATCGATAGGGAGTGAGAAGAGGGTAGCAACGACAACCGAACACACGAAGAAACGAGTAATTTGGTTGTTTCCCTGTTAGTTTTTGATATGGGGATATGTTATTGAGAGTACGAGAAGGGAGTCTGTTAATGGTGTAAATAGCAGTCGAGAATGTATCAGGCCAAAGAGAAGGAGGAACAGAGGCTTGGTTAATCAAACAGAGAGAGGTTTCTACCAGATGACGAATCTTTCTCTCAGCCACCCCATTTTGTTGGGGTGTATGAGGACAAGATTTCTGTGAATAATGCCATGAGTATGAAGGAAAGAAGAAAAGGAATTGCTAATGAATTCTCCTCCACCATCTGTTTGAAAGATTTTAATAGGTTTAGAAAACTGCTTTTCAACCATGGCTTTGAAGTTCTTAAAGTGAAATTCAACTTCGGATTTGTTTTTGAGAAAATACAACCATGTAAATCTTGAATAGTCATCCACAAGAAGAAGAACATAACGAAAATTAGAGATAGAAGAAACAGGAGAGGGTCCCCACAAGTCAGCATGTATTAACTCATTTGGAGAGGAAGAAAGATGAGTAACAGTACCAAAAGGGAATTGATGATGTTTTCCATTAATACAACTAACACATTTAGTTTTTGACATTGAAGAAGTTGTTAATGGTAACAATTGATTTCTAACTAAGAAATTTAAAATCTGCAAATGAGGATGACCCAGACGAGTATGCCATGTATCTGCAGATGTTCGAACACCAGGAGAGAGTGATTGAGCAAATAAAGTGAGAGGTGGAGTTGACACTGGGGAGAGGCGAAACAATCCATCTCTAATCGTTCCTTGAAGAAGTATCCTCCCTGTGGGAAGATCCTGAATGACAAAACCATTTCGATGGAAGATGACAAGACAGTCAAAATCATGAAGAAGTTTAGAAACAGAGATTAAGTTCTTTTTGAAGGAGGGCACAATTAGGACATTTTTGAGAGTAATAGAAGAGGAGAGAGGAACATTACCCACGCCAGAGACTGAAGCAGTATGGCCATTGCCCACCATGACTTGATCAGGAGCTTGAGTATCATTTCTTGATGCAATAGAAACATTATCAGAGGCAATGTGAGATGTAGCACCAGAGTCTACATACCAATTTGGGTCTGAAGAGACAGAATCAATTCCCAAAGCAGCAAAGGAGTGAGATAGTTCTTGTTGTCGTTGGAGAGAGAAGCATTGTCTAGCAGTATGGCCTGGACGACCACAATATTGACATATGAGAACTGAACGATCAGGATGAGGACCAAGAACAGAGTGAGAGTTTGAATAGAAACGAGAAGAGCCCCCTCTGTTTGAATAAGAACCACGACCACCTCTGTGACCTCCTCTGTTTCTTTGAGAATAGGATCCCCGACCTCCTCTAGAGAAGTTATTCGAAAAACGAGGAGGGGGAGAGGACATTTGAGTGAAAAGTGCAGACGGTTGAGGAGTTGGAGGCTGAAGGAGCTGAAGACGACATTCATGAGTTAAGAGGTGAGCATGTAATTCAGAGGAGGTTGGTGGTGTGAGTCTGGTGGTCATTGAGGTAACAAAACCTTCATAAGAAGGACCAAGTCCAGAGAGAGTGATTAAAACCAGTTCATCATCAGCCACTGGATGACCAATGGCAGCTAGGGAGTCAGATAGGGTTTTTAGACGAAGGAGATACTCAGAAACAGAGAGTGATCCTTTCTTGGTTGTTTGGAGCTGAAGCTTGAGGTTCATAAGACGAGCTGAGTTGAGAGAAGAAAAGGTATGCTCAAGAGATTCCCAAACAGCTCGAGAAGAGGTAAGACCCAGTACCTGAAGAAGAATAGGTTCAGTGAGAGTTGCATTGATCCATGAGAGTAGCATTTGATCTACTCTATACCAGTAAACAAAGTCTGGATTAGGAGTTAGCTCAGAGGAGCCTTCAGCTGAAGCAGGGAGAAATTCATTTGGAGGAGGAAAGTTGTCATTAACAAACTTGTAGAGATCCTGGGAATGAAGAATAGGAAGAAGTTGGCTGCGCCAAAGAAGGTAGTTCGAAGCATCCAATCTAATGGAAATGAGATTGGAGATATTTGTTAGAGAAGGAAGAGTAGAAACAGAGTGAGTGAGAGAAGAAGAAGAAGGTTGAGGATTAGGAGATGAAATAGGTTGAGAGATTGGTGAAGAAGGGATTGAAGGAGTTGAAGGAGATGTCCTTCGACCAAGGTGACAATGCGAACAATTTGTCGGATAGGACAATTGATGTGGAAGATCATCAAGTCCGATTGATTTAGGGATCGTAGAGTTGTAGCTAGAGACCAACTACGATCGTCGAATTACGAAGTAATTCGCGGCTAACTTCGATCGGATCCTACAACGGGTTACACATAAGAGTGACAAATTGATCTAGGATATGACTAGTGGGAGTGAGATATAATCATGGGAGTGTCCCATAAACATATCTCATAGGCCTAAAAAGGAATTAGGCAAAGATAGTACAAAAAGGCCAAAAGCAGGGTTTTTGGGCCTAGGCCGATTCGGGCACTTTTAGGGCTCGGATTGGGCTGATTTTTGGAGGGACGTTTCCTTATGTTATGAACATTAAATCTGCCAATTTTGGCTGGGTTTGGACGTCATCTCCTTAGGGAATTGAGAAAATACCAATAGTTGCTATTTTCGACTATTTCCCTAAATCTTATTCTAAAGGGTGTTTTGGGAAACCTAAAAGGAGGTGGATTCTTATTAGGGTTCTATATAAACACTCTTAGGGCAGAGAATAAGGTGTGGAATTTCTCTCTAAGCTTTCTTACTCTACCACATCAAGTAGAGAGGAGAAAGTGAGCTAATTCCCATTAACTATCTATCTAGTCAAGCAAGAAGAAGGTCTTCTTATTATCCAACCACCATTGGTGTGCTAGCTATACAACAAGGTGGGAGATCAAATTGATTGCTCGTGTCCCAAGTAGAGGAGCTACACTTGAAGCTCTTGGTCTTCTTCAATCAATTCAACTAGTTTGAGGGAAAAGCGATTAAGGTAATCCACTATCTCCATTAGATTAATTACTAGTTTTGCATGTGATCCTGGGAATACTAGTGTAGACATTAGATGTCATATTTCCGCTATAAACACTAGTAGAAGGGTATAAAACCCTACAGTGGCGTCAGAGCCTCTTGCTATTAACTAGTTTTTGCTAAGAATCGAACTAGTTCATATTAGATATAATTGATAGTTTGATAAATTGAGTTTATAAAAATATTTTAAAAGTGTTTTAAAACTATTTAAACTCACAATTTGATAATATTGAATGGGATTCAATGAATTTCAAATTAAGAATCAAATTGATGATTAAAAGTGTTTTAAAACTCAATTAGATTGAATTTCGGACTAATCCATGCTTGATTAAGTTGATAGTTATGTTTAAAAGAGTTTTAAACATAAGAAATTGATTGATTTTGAATGGGATTCAAGAATTTTTCAAATAGATTTCAAAATTGTTCTTTGAAAAAGTTTTCAAAAACCTAGACTTTGATCCAAAATTGGTTTGATTAAGAGTTGTTTTCAAGTTTTGGAAACTTTTGAAAAACAAAGATTTTTGGAATTTTAGAAGTGTTCTAAAAAGAAGTGTTTTGAGTTTTGGGAAACTCTCAAAACAAAATTTGGAAATTTTAAAAGTTTCTACAAGTTTTGTAAAAATTTTAGAAGTGTTCTAAAAGATTTCAAAATTTTAAGAAAAGTTTTAAATTTGGAAAATAGCAACTTAGAGTTGCAAAAGAAAAAAAAAAAAAATTTTTGGAAACTAGGGTTTTGAAAAACCCTAGTGTCCGGCCAGGAAGCTTCCTGGCCGGACCGGGAGCTCCTGGATGCGTCCTCTGGACGCATCCAGAGCAGCTGCTGAGACGCGTCTAGGACGCGACCAGCAGCTGCGACAGAAGCTTCTGGACGCGTCTTGAAGACGCGTCCAGAGCAGCTGTTGGGACGCGTCTTGGAGACGCGACCAGCAGCTGCGGAGGGAGCTTCCTGGACGCGTCTAGGACGCGTCCAGAGCACTCGACCAGACGCGTCTTGGAGACGCGTCTGGGAGGTTCTGGGTGTCTCGGACTAGTCCGAGACACCTAGTGCTGGTCCGGTCCAGCACCAGACACGTCTAGGACGCGTCTGGTACATGGACTAGCGTCCTGGCTCCGGCCAGGACGAGACCAGGCCTTGATAGGCTTCGGCCAGGACATGCCGGCCTATGGGCCGTGCTATGTCCGGACCTTGTCCGAGCCCTTTTCTGGGCTTGGGCCGGGACTTGTCTAGGACTTGTCCCGGGCTTTTTCGAGGCTTTTCGGACCACAAAAAGGAACCATCATTCGAGTGGGAGTTTTTGCCAAAATTTCTTCCGATTCCAACCAAATAATTCCAAAATCAATCCGGGCCATCCAGAAGGCCAAAACGGATTTCTCTTTAAATTGATTTATGAAATCATTAAGAATCGAACCAATGTTTTTCCGAAATTGACCCGGGCTTTCAAAACCCGAAACGGAGTTTTTCTTAAAGATGATTTTAGAAATCATAAAAGATAAAACCGGAACGCACCACTAGTTGAATTCTTCGAATTTAGACTTAAGGTCCGTAATGTGACATGTGATGTCAACAAAAGTATCTCCCAAGATAATCATGCATATATAATTCTTAGCCTTGATATATTATATGATTGCATGTGATGTGAATGCGGGAAACTAGTATGGCCATAGATTTATATCTTTATTCTTGTTTTAAGCACGGATGGGTGCATGCTTTGTAATTAATTTTAATTTCAAGTTTATACGATCTGCGAATCGTTAGAGTCTTGTAATTAGAGTTTAGGGTCAATGAGTCCATTGAAGAAAACTCAAGGATGGAATCCAAAGGCGAGTGGGAGAAATCAATGGAGGTTCAAGGATGGAGATCTAGACGAACCAAAAGGCGAAACAAGAAGAAAACCAAAGGAGATTAGATCTTCTAGGTTAGGGGCCATACTAGGATCCATGTCTGCTTGATTTACTTTCTCGCGCGCATTTACTTACTTATTTACGCTTTATGTCGTGGATGTTAGTTAGGCTAAATAGTTCACTATAACAAACGCCAGACTAGCGTAAAAGTCCCCAAAAGTAATCTTGAGTAATCGCCTATCCAGATTAAGACACTCGTTGCGCCCTTGTTCGAGGAAGGTGGGTCGGCCTTCGCAGAGTACCTCCTCTACCTTGGGACAATGCGGGTAGGTCTATAGAAGAGGCCTACACGTCTAAATGGTTCTACTCAACGAGATCAGCAAGAGAGTCTTGGATACTCGAGGCAAAAGGATAGATTAGTCATTCATTAATGAAATCTATCAACCAAGAGTCATAAGGTATGATCAGTGAAGTAGTTCACTCACCCGGAACGACGGAGTCAAAGGGTAGGGCCTTCGTCCGCTTTACTCCGAAGAACTGGGGTCTTGGAATCACTTATTCAATCGGGGACGATTTTTATTGAATAATGTGGGAAAACTAAGTTTTTCAAAATGATAACGAGTTTAAAACTTTGCCATTTCTTTTATGTAGATGACAAAAGATATTTTCAACTTCCGCTCACTTCTCGACAAGGAGAAGCTAAATGAGCACAACTTCCTTGACTGGGAGAGGAACCTGGGAATAGTTCTCAGGATGGAAGGAAAGCAACATGTACTAGAAACTCCAATTCCTGTATTGGATGATAATTCGACTAAAGAAGAGATAGATGAAGAAAGGAGTGTGCGGAAAAAGGCAGAGCCTGTAACTTGCTTAATGCTAGCAACCATGGAACCGACTCTGCAAGAGCAGTTCATAGACATGGATGCTTACTCCATGATGCGACAACTTCGGGAAATGTTCCAGAAACAGTCGAGATTGGAGAGGTTTGAAACCTCTAAAGCAATTATGGACATGCGCCTTGAAAAGGGAAAACCAGTTGGGCCTCATGTTCGTCAAATGATCAGGCTCATGGGCAAGCTGGCTAAACTAGGTTTCCCTTATAGCCAACAGACGGCTACCGACACTATCCTTCACTCCCTCCATAGTGGTTTTAATCAGTTTAAGATGAACTACAACATGAATGGATGGGATAAAACGTTGGAGGAACTTCATTCTATGCTTCTAACAGCCGAAAAGGACGTCGCTATAGTGGAGACTAAGAAGGACGTTCTTATGGTACAAAAGGACAAAGGGTTCAAGAAAGGTGGAAAACAGAAGAAGAAAACCGCGTCAAAAGGAAAAGGCAAACGAGTTGCCAAACCTAAAGACAAAGGTCCTCCTCCTGACACCAAATGTTTCTACTGTGATGGCAAAGGCCACTGGAAAAGAAACTGCCCTAAGTTCTTGGAGGACAAAAGGAATGGAACAGTGGCTTCCAATTCAGGTATAAACAGTTAACTTATCAAATACTGTAAAATTCCCAAACCTAGGTATATGATACCTAAAATTGCCCTATCATTGTGAATGTACAGGCGCAGCTGGGAACTGAGTATTTGGCTAAAGAAGACAAGATCCAAGAGGGAGCAGAAGCCTCGACTGCTAAGGATGCTGAAAGGGATCGAAGTCTACTTTAGGCACTATTCTAGATTAATAGTTTTTCTAGTTTTTTAACATCATCTCTGTACTAAGTATTACGGAGAATCAATAAAGAACTTTATTTCTAAATTGGGATGTTAATAAGTGCTAGATTTAACAAACTATACCAAAAGATTCTAAACTTGGTCAAAAACCTATAAGATAGGTTCATCGGAAAGGGATGAGGACAACAGGTCCACTATAACCAAAACATGAATCAAACTGACAAGAAAGAAAGTCTTGAGTCAGAAACAGAAATTGATCTTCAAACGTACTTCTAACCTATCCATATTTGGAGTGTCCAAAAGGATTAAGATGAAGAACACGAATCAAACTCTATCCTCCAAAATCCATTAGTCTAGACATAGCTTCTCACAAAACTACCAAAGTCCGTCTAAGCTTGTAAAGGCATTACAAAATTAGCTAAAGTCTGACGCAATTTCTTTAGAAGAAATTTGGGCTTTTTCCACAAGCAATCAAGAGAACAAAGTGTTTGTTGCTCATGATAGTATTCTTCTAATAATTAGCGCACCTAGTAATCTGGGAGAAAAACACTAATTATTACAAGAATAAGTGGGAGAAAAGTACAAGTCGATTTAATTCGATCATGAGAAAAATCATGGAGTTTCATGAAGAACAATCATGAAACTTGTACAAGACGATTAAATTCGACCAAGAGCAACAAACTGCGACTCCTTGGAAAAGGAAAGGTTAAAGATATGATCTTGTAAACCCACCGCACAAAAGCGAATGTCATTCGCAGGAGAACTCTCAAAGCGAGTGAAAGTGTCTCTAAAGGAATATCTCAAAGTAGTTGAGATAACTCCAAATTGTTGTTCAAAAGCCCTGAAAGGTCAAAATAAAATCTTAAAGACTCAGAAAATAAAGGTTATTTCTGAAGAGATAAAAGACCTGCGCAGAAACGGAAACTGACTCTAGATTTTGGCTAGAAGCCAAAATCATCGTGGAATCCATATCTCGTCAAGACATGAAGCTTGATAATTTAAGTCAACAGAAGACCTAAATTGGTTTTCCAAAATAGAAAACTGAGAAGGATGGAAACATTCATGTTTCCCGAAACGAGACAAGAAGAATAAAGATTCTTCCAATCAAGTTATGTCCACAAGCATGCTTAAGAAATCTATCGACGGATTAAAAGCACGCAAGAGTTAGAATCTTCGATTCAAAAGGCAATCAAAGAAGTTTGATTCCTGAGGAATGAAGAAAATCTTGAATCACGAAATTTCAAGAAGGTAAGTGGGAGTAAACAAACCTTCCGGGTCCGTATGCAGAGTACATACAAAAGATTGAGTACGACATAAGGTGTTGTATAACAGTAACGAACTGACTCAATAAAGGACCACACACAAAAGGATAAAATGCCATTTTGGGCATCTGAAGATCTATAAGCATAGATCAAAAGGATGATAGGATTAGAGAGACTCAGTACGCTGAGATGCTTGAGATCCGAAACAGAAAATCTAAGACTCGGAAAGTCTAAGAGAATTTCGACCCAAAAACTCATGACAGAGGGCGTTGCAAAAATCGGAGTCTGAAAAGACACCGATGAGCTAGCACGCATGAGAGAGACATTTATGTTCGAAAACATAAAGTCAATCATGTTGGACATGATTAGCATTTAAACATCCGAATTCGGATTGGAAAACCGAAACACTACTTAGTACATCCTAGAAGGCTAAAGGATGAAGTAGTACAAAATTGAACATGTCATCGTAGCAAACTTTCAGACATGGAAGGAAAGTAGGCTAAAAGTGTTTAAGCCGGGAACTGTTGCAAATACTACATAAAGAATTAAAAGCCTTAACTCTAGTAAAAGTTATTAGAAATTATCAAGGTTGAAGATAACCGTCTTCAAATTAATTGATAATTAGCAAAGTTTAAAACCGACTACCACGGTAGTCAAACTGAACTGTCACCTAAGACATAGTATGAGATTCATACACAGTCTAAGGCATGAGGTATAATTTTAAACCTCGACGAGTAAAACTGAGTGGGTAAAAAGAGTTTTACGGAAGAGGCTCAGATTTACAACTCTCGTTATCAGAAATAATAGAGTTATTTCACAAGTCGTCTAAATTTGGTTTAGTATTTAAACGACAGTCCATTGATGATAAAACATTCCGAATAGGTTTGTCAGATACGTGATCTGATGAATGAAACCCTATTAAGTGAACTTGGAATATTTATTATCAAATCCCTGGTCCAGGTCATTGCATGGACAACGATGACTCACGAAGACTAGCACGGGAGTCGATGGGATAGCGCAGTTTCATGGGCTATAGGAATAGTATATTCTATTCGACTACGTGGGTGTGTAAAAGGTTTATACACTGGATAACCCTCAAATGAGAAGTACATCACTCGTGATGAACGTCAATACTTCTCATAAAGACAATTGGAGAGATTCCTCAAAACATGAGTGCTCCACTCATCTTATGTAAGGAATGCCCGACTTTGGTTCCGTTAAACGCCGCGCCGTAAAAGGAGGTTATAAAGGCGGACACTGGGAAGGACAGGATAGACATGAAGTTAAGTGGGAGCGCAAGAATGGATTGTGTCACCCTAATCACATTAGGTACAAAGTGTCTCAAGGCCACTTGATGAGTAGCAACTGAAAATGCGTGGCCGCGCTCAAACGGATTAAAAGTTAATCGTTTGTCTTTTACAGTTGTACTCGGATATCAAGAAAGTCTGAATGACGTGACGTATCAGATGGGATACTAAATTGACACGGGAATCGAGGCATTGCACTTGTTCTAAGTCCAAGTGGGAGTCTGAAGGAGTTGAAGGAGATGTCCTTCGACCAAGGTGACAATGCGAACAATTTGTCGGATAGGACAATTGATGTGGAAGATCATCAAGTCCGATTGATTTAGGGATCGTAGAGTTGTAGCTAGAGACCAACTACGATCGTCGAATTACGAAGTAATTCGCGGCTAACTTCGATCGGATCCTACAACGGGTTACACATAAGAGTGACAAATTGATCTAGGATATGACTAGTGGGAGTGAGATATAATCATGGGAGTGTCCCATAAACATATCTCATAGGCCTAAAAAGGAATTAGGCAAAGATAGTACAAAAAGGCCAAAAGCAGGGTTTTTGGGCCTAGGCCGATTCGGGCACTTTTAGGGCTCGGATTGGGCTGATTTTTGGAGGGACGTTTCCTTATGTTATGAACATTAAATCTGCCAATTTTGGCTGGGTTTGGACGTCATCTCCTTAGGGAATTGAGAAAATACCAATAGTTGCTATTTTCGACTATTTCCCTAAATCTTATTCTAAAGGGTGTTTTGGGAAACCTAAAAGGAGGTGGATTCTTATTAGGGTTCTATATAAACACTCTTAGGGCAGAGAATAAGGTGTGGAATTTCTCTCTAAGCTTTCTTACTCTACCACATCAAGTAGAGAGGAGAAAGTGAGCTAATTCCCATTAACTATCTATCTAGTCAAGCAAGAAGAAGGTCTTCTTATTATCCAACCACCATTGGTGTGCTAGCTATACAACAAGGTGGGAGATCAAATTGATTGCTCGTGTCCCAAGTAGAGGAGCTACACTTGAAGCTCTTGGTCTTCTTCAATCAATTCAACTAGTTTGAGGGAAAAGCGATTAAGGTAATCCACTATCTCCATTAGATTAATTACTAGTTTTGCATGTGATCCTGGGAATACTAGTGTAGACATTAGATGTCATATTTCCGCTATAAACACTAGTAGAAGGGTATAAAACCCTACAGGGATTTGATCTGCCATTGAAGAGAGGAGAAAAGAATGAAGAAGATGAAGAAGATGAAGAAGATGAAAAAGAGAGAAGAAGACGTTGAAAACTAGGGTGGGAGGGAGGGAAAACTTTTTAGAACTTTTTAGAAGTTGTTGGCTAGCTCTGATACCATGAAATTGTTGAAGGCAAGATACCCTCATTAGGGCTTGTCACTTGTATTTATAGAAGTATCATGTACATGAATTACAATAATGGACATTGAGGACATAGACAATTACAAGTGTATATAAATGTGTGTTTTCAAGGTCAACTCATCAAGTAATCAAGCTCTTTTCTTCCTACCCATTTGGGGTCTTGTGGTATTACTAACTGATGAATGTGGAATAAGACCATTCAGAATTGCAATTAGAGCAAAACCCATGAAAGGTGCATAAATACTAACAAGCTTAGTTGAACCCTTTGGAGATTTGATTATTTCTGATAGAATTGCGACCTGAATTAACAATATCATCAAACAATAGTCCATATAAGTTTGATGGTCAAAGATCTAAAAAAAGGATTAGTGGGTCTTCTGGGTAGGACCTGAATTGAAAGTAGAAGGGGGGAAACATGAAGAATAATTGAACTAAAATTAGGTAGAAGTATAATAACATACCATGCCAGTAGCAGTAGAGACGCCATAGATCAAACAGGTAGTTTTGACCCAAGATTTGTTATTGAGAATACCGTGGAGATTGGCAATGCATAAAGGCCATTGGACGAGGAATTGAACCCAAACGAGTCCAACGAAGAAATGGGGTTTCTCAAGTACTAAATAATCGTTGTTTCCATGGGCGTAATCAGATTTGAGATCAAGGAGCAATTTGGAGAAGAAGGTAAGTGGTAAAATGGTTTGTCCGTCAAAGAGTGGAGCTACAATGGTGATGAATAAGAAGTAGATGAATAGTAAGCCATTGATGAATTTCTGTAGGAACATTTTGACTTTGAGTGCTTATGGAGATGATGTTGGGGAAGAGGGTGTTGCTTTATGATTGAAGAGGGAAATGTAGATCAAGATCCTCTTCTTTGGAGTCAAACTTCACAGGTGGTATGACAATATAAGTGATTATAACTTGTAAAGAAGTAGATTTCCACCTCTTGGTTAATACTTAATTACTGTTATTAGGACATTGCCATAGAATATGTAACCTGTCCTGTCGGCACATTCGGTCAAACACATTTTTGGTAATAGGTGTAAATTGAAGCGCCGTATATAATAAGACCAGATAATGTGTCTTTTTCACGAAGAAAACTAGTTGTTTACGCCAAGGCCGCGGCTTTGGGGAATAAAGAAAATTCTCCGGGGAATAAAGACTTTTCTTAAAACTAGTCAAATAAGATTGACTTTTTATGTTTTTTTTTTATTGCTAAGGGGCTTCTAATTTTAGAAGATGCTATAAAAAAGGCTCCTCCATCTCATCACCTCTCTCTGCCACTTCATCTTCTCGACACCTCATCATCTTCTCCGGCGAAAGTCGCCGGCCGGCCAATTTTCCGGCCGGCGACAAACATAAATTTTTTTAAAATTTTATTTTCTCTCCTCTCTCTCTCTCTAGAACGGATCTAGAGAGAGAGAGAGAAGGTCTATTCTCACGAAGTTCATTTTTTTTGATGTATTGAACAAAAAAGTGTGTAGAGAGAGAAAAAACCAGCAAGCTTAGGGACAGATCTCCAACTACCATGACCATATTTTTTGATGTATTGAACAAGAAGTTCATCTTCATCAGGAGTCCATGGACCTTTCTTTTGTCCTTGCTTATCACAGCAAGGAGCTCTACCCATTTCCTTCTTCTTCTTCTTTACCCTTCTTCTTAAATCTAGAGAGAGAAAGCAAAGAAAGAGATGTAAAAGGGTAGTAGAGAGAGAAAAAGATCGAAACTTTAAGACAGAGTTGTTTATAACAGAGATAGACAAATAAAGGGTAGTAACAGAAGAAGAAGTATCATCATAATTAAAAACAATTCTCTCTCTCAGGATAAATCGAATTTTAGAGAGCTTTATAAATGAAGGGTTTTTGAGCTTTTACATTGAAAACACACAAAATCCCAAGTATTAAACTAGAGAGAGAAAATGCACTAGTAGTAATGAAGGATAAAAACAGAGATTGAAGAAGAGGAGAAATTTGAAGCATTTAATGTTAATGGGGTTCTTATGAAAATGTCAGGTAGGGTGAGAAGTTTTAGAGAAAGAAAGAAGAAGACGAATTTAATGCTTAGGACAGAAAAGTAATAAAAAAGGGTTCTTTGAAATCTTCTCGATTTGATGATAATGAAAATGGCGGATTAGCATTCAATCTTCTCTGATTTATTACTCTTCATTTAATTCTCCCTCACCATTTTGCCGAAATTAGGGTTAGGGTTTTTACTAGAGTAGATTTTGACTGCAAGCTCTGTGTTTCCATTTCGATGATGATATTGATTCGTTGAAAACCATTTCACCTTTTTCTTACTCCTTTCTATGAGAACAGACCTTCTCTCTCTCTAGATCTGTTCTAGAGAGAGAGAAAAGAAAAAAAAAATTAGAGAGAGAAAGTATATATTTTTTTTATGTTTGAAGGTCGCCGGCCGGAAAATTTGCCGGCCGGCGACTTTCGCCGGAGAAGATGATGAGGTGTCGAAAAGATGAAGTGGCAGAGAGAACAGATGAGATGGAGGAGCATTTTCAAAAAAATGTATTCTGTATTCCCCATAAAAATTTATTCCCTGGAGAATTTTCAAAAAAATCTGGATTCCCTCGAGAATTTATTCCCCGGAGAATTTTCTTTATTCCCCAAAGCCGCGGCCTTTTCAATAAGAAAAAAAAAAAACTAGGGTACTCATTTAGATGCCACTGCATATTTTCTTTGTTGTTGAAATAATGCCACTGCATATACTTTCAACAAAAAAATGCCACTGCATATTAAAACTGAAACAACATACTTTTGCTATTCAGAACTTCAGGAGCACCCCTACTTTGGGCCCAAGTTTTTGTGTTCCAAGTATTTTTCACATATTAAACATGTATGTCGGCACACTTTGTTGTCTTTCAGCACAATCTTTATGGGCCTAACAGACATTTTACTTACCCCGTCCTTGTCTCCTTCACTCTTTCTTTTGTTCATTCTCCTTTCTCTTCCTCACTCTTATTTATGCTTAAACTAAAAGATTTCGTATTTATAAACTAAAAGATTTCGTATTTATCTTTCATTGGTCAAGGTAGTTTTCTCTCTACATGACCCGACTAATGAGAGTCGGCCACATCTGACTTCGGGTTGTGACATCCCCAAATTTCGAGACAAACAACATATTTAATAGAATTTTGTTTTGCATGAAACAAAATTATTACTACTAATTGATGGACGTACATTCACAAAAGATGTCTCCTTAGATTTCATGAGTAGAGGTAGAAGTGGATGCTTCGATCTCAAGGACTTAGGAAGTTCCTCATCCATGGCTCAATCTATTTCCTGCCCAAGTCTCTGATCTTAGACTTCAACAATGGTGTCTTCTATGGCATTATCCTTGAATATAACAAAACTGATGGTTTGATCCTCGTTTCCCCAGCTAACCGAAACACGTAATTAATGATATTTTTCCGATTGATATTATAGATTAGTTTTTGTTTTTTTTTTTTTTTAAAAAGCAAAATTATATTAAATGGCCATAAGAGAAAGGGAAACAAAGCAAAATTGTCTAGATAAAGCTAATTACCCTTTTACAAAAATTGTAATAATAAGTGTAAATAACAAGTAAGAATACATAAAACAAATAATACGTTGATATTTGCATAATTTGTGGGTGGGATGAGTTGATGAGAGGATGCTAGGAATAATATATACTTGGATAACCATTAGCCACCGAATTCGACTAATTCCACGTGAAAAGCTACCACTCACCAGAATGTGATTATGTTATGCTTGATACGACAGATAAGTTAGTAAAAAAGTCTTTAAGATAGTCAAATATTCTAATAAGAAACTATTTAATTAATATAAAATCCACACGACTAATTAAAAGAAAGAAAAAATTGATGGTTCAAACAGAGATAAGGTTAAACTCTAGGCTTTGAATGGAGAGTGGTGAGAATTTTCATTCACATAATCACATTCCATAGTTTTAGTTAGGTTTGTTTTTCACTTTATCTTCATTTTGCATATGAAGGAGTCAAAGTCAAGCCTACCTATCCACACTTTCTATCTTACCCCCCATCATCTTGGATTTTGGTTTTTTCTTTTCTTTCTTTATTGATGAACCTTCAATTCATAAAACAAAGAGTTATGGGCAAAGAAATAAATCCACAATATATCTATATATATCATCAAATTTTCATATTTCACATGTGGGTATTTGAATTTTGACAATATAAAATAATTAGGAAAATAAGAGGTGACCTAAGTTATGGGAAGAGAATGAGATAGAGGAACAAAACAAAATCATTCTTGTTATTGTATTGAAGGATGTTTATGATGTTAGGGTTATAAAGTTGTGGATAATCATCAATTTTTGTTTCAATTTGGATGATTCCTTCTTTATACCAGTATGACTCAATTTTATCCTTATTCTGTCCTCTACCTAATGGCTCACCATTTTCAACCAATGAACCACCTACTTTGATTTTTTTTTTTTAATAATTGACACCAATTGTCTTCCCTAATTTTAGGAATACCAATCCATGTAGCTTTTAGATTGTGACATTTAAGAATTATTATTACTATTTGTAATTTTGTTAGTATTATTATCTGCCAATTAAGAAGTAATTTGGTCAACAGTTGGTAGCCCAAGTGGTTCAAAGGGGTTGACATAGAACTCCAGAAATCCCTGGAGGTCCCAGGTTCGAATCTCAGAGAAGGTGAAATCTTTGGTTATTTGGATTGGGATTATTAGGGTATAAATAAGATAGTGTAGTTGGGCTTTAGGCTATTATCTAGTTGGGCTATAGGTCTGGTTACAATGTAATCGATTTCCCAAAAAAAAAAGTAATTTGTGATATTTTAGATTAAATTCTGAAACTTATGTAATGTGATTAAGAGCAAGCACATAAACGCATTCCTACCTACGATTAATTACATCATGAATTTTAATATTATCTTTCACTTAGGATTGCGACTCCTTCGTCATCGCCACGCAGACATGATTTTGTGGCATCGTCCTGCTAGATAAAAATGAGGTGGATTCCCCAAAAGAAACAAACTATACATATAATTAAGAGATATTATACTTTAATTGATTAAAGGATTAACTTAACTGGGGAGATGGTTATTATTCATTTGGCATGCTCCTTGATTGTCATGGGGAGTTTTAAGATTAAATCCCAAGCACTCGTACTCGAGCGACTATATCACCTTTTATCAAATGTTATATGATTGTTTTCGTTAATTTGCTAATAAAAAATATTGAAATTCAACGTGGACGATCAGATTGCACAAACGTGTGGATGGCTTGAGGGAAATTCTAGCGTCTATGTCGAATTTTGGATAGATAATAACCTATTTTTCAGGGCAGAGTATAGGGATTGTTCTTTTTCTTTTTTCTTTTTTCTTTTTTTGTTGAAAAAACCATTGTTGTTCTTTGTAGCATATAGTGACATTAGGACTAAAATTTAGTGATTTTGGAAGGGTAGTGGTTTATGGTGGTGGATATATATCAGGTCACTTTTGAGTAAGAGAAAGAATAAAGTGGCACGTGGGGTTTTTGGGTAGGTATAGAAGCAAATACTGGACTGACTCACTTGAGTGTAAGACTTTCTTACTTTCCTTTCACACTAATTTAGAAGAGTTCTATGATCCTTAGGCTTGACTAGCTATGCATCTTAACATGATGCTTACTGCTTGCATGCATGCCAATGGGTTGTTTCTACAAACTGTAATGTAGGATGGGGGTCTGCTAGAGAGACATACAAATTTAAAAAACTATCACTAGATCTCAAAATTTCAAAGCCGATATTTATCGATTTCTTTCGAAAATATATTTTTCAAAGTGAATACAGCTAACCAAATTTCACATTTTTTTAGTTCAGAATACTAAATCAAGTAATCAACCACTTCTACCATCTCTAAACTTTGAAAAAGAATTTTAGTAGATCCTATGAAATATATCAAGAGCATATCCCCTCCTAATATAAACATGAACAAGGGATATGCTCGATAGGATGTGGTTCGTGGATATAAATGGTTTATAATTCCATTTGTTGTACAAACTGCCAATATGGAAATTGTGACCCCGTTAGTCTCTGTCACTGAAAAGATAGGTAATGAGAATTTCTAATTTATAGTATTGTTCTGCAGTCGATGTGCCATATCCAGGGACGAAACCAGGATTAAAGATATAGGGGGGCCAATGTAATACGAACTCGGTTGTTTTATTTGACAATCTATTTACATTTTATATTTGTATTTCGCCTATGAAAATGGTCTTTATATATATAATCTAAAATAAATTAGTACCTTTTAACTATGATTTTGTTTAACATCATTTTGCTTTCATTACTGAGAACGTCTTCTAAATAAAGATTTTTGAGACAAAATCGACAAAATTGTTCGTAAATGAGTAACAATTTGCTTTTATTGTCCCGTCCATGTGAATGATTGGTCTCTAGGTTTTCAAAAAAAAAAAATGGTAATGTGTAATAAATTCAAGTTCCCTACTAAAAATATTTAACAAGACTAACTAATATCATTTATTTAAATTTGTAAGAGATTTTTTTTTTTTGAGAAATTTGTAAGAGAACTTGGATGGTATATATTCCAAACACTCTTAGAAAAGTGAAAACGAACACATATTGCAAAAAGAAAAAGAAATTGCCATTCTTAGGGATTGAACCTAGGCCAGGTAGGTGATAAACAAGTAGTTCTACCAGCGAGCCATTTACACTTTGCTGTTGTAACTTGCGTATTACTTGAACTAATACCGTAACCACAGTGACTTGGGGTTACAACGTGAACCACTACGGCTAGGTCGAGGGGGGCCATGGCCCCCTTTGGCCTAGCTGTAGTTCCGTCCCTGGCCATATCCCGAGTATACAAATATGTTTTACACGAGCTTAGGCGAGCTTGGTCCAATGGTCCATCAACCTCTTATATACCTTGGCTAACCCGGTCGTACCTTACTATGTCAACAAGGTGGGCACATCAGCCCAGCCCAAGGTTGCGGCCCATCTTAGCCCATTTTGTATGGACTCAGCCTGGTGCGAGGCCGGATAACCCCTACCTAGGTTACACCTTTGAAATGCCCTCGCTGAAACAAAAGAAAAGGCAAACTAAAATATAAGGGAGACTCCATGCATCACATCCTAAGTACCTCCTAAACTTATTTTGACAACCCTGATAAGACAATTTCAACGCTTTTTGGAAGGCTATGGGCTTCGAGTCATGTTAGCACATCTAATTCGGCCTCAGCCTTGCTCGTACTTTTAACCGATCTTGATTCTTTCTCTCACCTCTCACCATTCGCAGTTTATCTACAACTTCTTACTGGCTTTGTCTTCGTCAGCATCCCATGTTCCCAGGTGTTTCGTTACGATCTTTATAGATTGTGGTGGGGCATTCTTTCTCCTTCGAGAGAATACTGGTGGAGTACTCTGGAATCTTCGTGTTCCGCTCTTAAAAAATTACCTGGCTTCCTTGAAGTTATGTATTTCTTTTTCCATAGACTTCTACTGGTGTGGTTTGAACTATTTCAAGTTTTTAAGTGGTGGATTCGGTTGAACTTGAAGTTGTGTTTTGGCGGTTGCTCATCAATAGACTTATCTGTTTCTTTCGAGCGATCGTGGATTTAGTCTCAAGTTGGTTGGGAGACTGCTAGTTCTGAGAAGTTTTATGTGATACAACCGTGAAAGTTACAAGATGGAAGATGTGCTTAGAGTTTATTTTCTGTTGTTCACTCAATCACTCTGATATTGTAACTTTACTTCTGTCGATGTAAACTTTGTCTATAAATAATACGATGTTTACAGACTAAAAAACTTATTTTGGCAACCATGGAGAAGAGAGAAACTTCAACATTTGGGTAAAGTATATGGGTGTAGGCACTTGGCATTTTGTTATAAGCAGACGACTTTATTATAGCACTTGAAAAGCACTCGACTTTTCTAACAAGACGTTGTTGACCCTTATACATGACACATTCGAACATCAAATAACAGTTAGGGAGTATTTATATGAATCATAGAGGCTTTTCATTGCCCCAAATGAGTTGGGAAGGAATCTTATTAAATATTGTTAGATCTTGAGAAGAAGATGGAAGAAAAGATGTGGTTGCATATAATCTACATCAAATTAAGTGTTTATAGAATATCTAGGTCAATGTTAATTGATCCCAATCTAGTCTCTCCTTATAGCACAAAAATCGGTTGATTTTTGCATGGTCTAGAGCATTTGCACATAAGAAATGCTATTTCACCCGAAAGTAGAAGCTGACAACAGCTGAAATCTGATGTGGTCGACTGCTATTGATTCGAACGTTTTTCTCTCCGCATGCCCGAACTAATTGAAGCCGACCACATCGAATTTTGAGTTGTTATCGGCCCTCATTTCTGAAGCAGAATTCATATATCCAATGCATCCTTCAATTTCTCTCCAAGTACCCAATGATCATCATCTTCAAATTAAACCAAAAAAAAAAGTAGGTGTTTCTGGATGTGGTCGGCTCTTATTACCTAAGCTATTTAGACAGAGATATAGGCCAACCAGTGAAGATCAACCACATCTGGTCTGTTCAACAAATAATGGGGGATCAGGTTAGCGTGTTCCAAGCTCCATCACCATGGTGACATCTCAAGTGCTTAACTAACCAATAGGCGACGACAACGAAATATCAAAAGTTATTTCAGATAAAATTTAGACTTTGTCAACCATTTTATTTCTAAAAATTGACAATTCATTCAATGAAATTTTGAGAAAAGAAACACAAATACGGCAAACTATACACTACGTGAACGGTCAAGATCTTAATCTAATAAAACAATTAGATCTAGTTCGTCCATGTCTTTCTCACTCAAAAAGTTGTTTAAAGAGATGTGTGAATACATCATCATTTGTTTGATCACTTCTAATCCTAATTTTTTCACTACAAGACAAATATCACTCAACCATAAATTCCCCTCTCTTCCTTCAATCCCAAAAATTTCAATCCCCTCCTTCCCTTTCTATCTTCAAACTCTCTCTAATTAGAGTGACTAAGAATATACACTAATTATTGATTAGTGAAAGAGATTTTCGATTAATTCGGTCCACTAAGATGAAAAACCCTGAGTCCGAACTTCCACCAGGTTTTCGATTTCATCCCACTGACGAAGAACTTATCACCCATTACCTTCTCAATAAGACAGCCTCGACAAATATATCCCTACCCTATTCTTTATCTATCATCGCGGATGTTGATATCTATAAATTTGATCCGTGGCACTTACCAGGTTAGCTATTTAACTCAATTTTCGATTTTAATATAATTGAATACTTGTACCTTTATATATGCGAACTAATAATGAGGTGTCTTATGTGATTAATTTTTATATTAACAGCACACGCCGTATTTGGTGATAAAGAGTGGTACTTCTTTACCCCTAGGGATAGGAAATACCCGAAAGGAGCCAGGCCTAACCGATCTGCAGCTTCAGGATATTGGAAGGCAACTGGAACTGATAAACCAATATTTACGTCGCGAGGAGATCATCAAAACAAACCTATTGGGATCAAGAAGGCTCTTGTGTTTTACATGGGAAAACCTCCAAAGGGTCATAAATCTGATTGGATAATGCATGAATATCGCCTTTCGGAATGTTTCAACCATAAGCCACCAAAGCTTAATGACTCTTCCATGAGGGTATGATTTATTAGTAAGCTTACTTCAGCATAATAAGTTGCTAAAATTTAATGAGAAGACTCAAGAAGTACTAATTAAGATTTGAGACTTCTAGTTAGGAATAAATCAAGACTTGAACCGATTATTTGAAACTAATACATTTTTTTTCATGTTTTTCACAGTTAGACGAATGGGTTCTCTGCCGAATTTACAAGAAGTTCACCAATCATCAAACCATTTCTATTTCAGATCAAGAAGAACAAGAAGACCCTTTGATCAATGAATTACCTCAGCCTGTTTCATCAAACCTTATTAACCACAACACATCATTTACTAGTATACTCAAACCACAAAAATCTAGTTCATTCTCCGATTTATTCAACGTTGTCGATTACTCCTCGTTGTCTCATCTCTTATTGGATTACCCATTTGATCAAACGGGTTCGGATTTTAGTCCAATTCTCAATTATGGTGATCCAATAAACCAATCAATTACCACTAATAACTTCACCAAGAACAATAATACCAACTATTTGTTTCATGAAGAGATCCACCCTCAAATTGATTATCCTTCACAAGTTCAAGTCATGGAGAAAAACTCATTGAAAAGAAATTTAGATGATGAAGAAATATTAGTCTCAAATCCATCAAAGAGAATTATGGTGAATTCTTGCAACTTCACCAACAATAGTATTAATATTCAATTGGACCCACACAACCAAATTTTATTGAACCAACAATTCCTAATGGGTTCTAAAAATAACCTCCAATTCTGAAAAATCACCCGCGAACCGAACCGAACTGAACCAAACCAAACCAAACCACTAGATGGTAATGTATAGTCAATTTCAGATATAAAGTGCTAGCTAGGGACTAGAGAGATGAGCCTCATCCAAAGGGTGATGGATAATCTTAATTAAAAAACAATAAAATAGAAAGAAAGATCAATGAGAGCTTTTGTTTGTATTGCAATTTGCAAGTGAGATTGGCTTCTCAATTTGTAAATAATATATGTGGGGTTTGAAAAGGATAGTTTAGGGTTAATTTGAAGATGAATAGATGATAGTATTAGAATAAAAGATTCCATTATGAAGAGACAAAGAAGGGTATCCAATATATAAAAGAGAAGATGAAGAGGATAAATATCATGAATGCTACCAAACTCTTGTGGATAATCTATGGATTAATGTGTTGAACTCTTTGGTGATAGATTTTGTACAATAAGCTTGAATTGAATATACATGAATGATTTTCTTTGTTTTTCAATCCTTTGATGAAGTCAAAACATAATTCATCGTTAATAGGCGATCGAACTCAAAGAAAAAAAAAGTCATTTCCAATGGAAAGCCATACTTCAAATATTTAATGAAGACAGCTCCTTATTCTTTGAGTATCCTTTCAACTTCTGTTTTACTTGAATCTTTTTCCATAATCTAATTCTATTATATCCTACTAAAATGAACAACTAGAATATGATTTTTATTTTTTAGAGGGAATAACGATAATGATGACAAGATGCCAGATCACTAAAAGATATACACCCCCTCATAAACCATTCTCATTCAACACATTGCGATTATCGCCTCTTTTCTACACAAAAAATGCTAAACAGCTCAAAAAGATGGGTCAGCCACAAGCTGAAAGCCGAGGTGGTTGGCTCCCATTGGACGGGCCTAGTGAGAAAAACCACATCCAATGGCCAATGGCAGTCGGCCACGGCTTTCAGCCTGTAGTCAGCCCATTCATTCTTTTAGGCGTTTAGCACCTCTGTTTCTACATGAATCCCTCGTCCCTCAAAATTTAGTTGTAGAGGTGCCTATAAAACTTCCCAATCCCGAAAACGCGCTATCCCTAAGTTAAGTGTCATATAGAACTAGGTCCACCCAATACACCGGCCCCAAAACGAGGCCCAGATATTCTTGACCCTGAAAAGATAAAGTGAAGATGCAATTTGGGGTTTCTAATTATAGCTTTTATCTTCACTATTTTGCATATAGTACACAATCTGTCATATATTTTATCACTTTAAAACATCAACTCTAGACTTCTTGTGACCGTTTTTATTCTAATCGAAAGTCTTTCAATTGACAAATAGGACCTAAACATATTATTAGTAAATTATACACATTACTTATAACCTAATAATTCCTGTAACAAAGAATTAAGAATTACACTTATGCAACATTTTGCAGATGTAACACTCTACATATCTGATATCCTAAAACAACAGCAATCGATAAAAGAAATTGTGCTTGCATTAAGTTATTACAACTATCACATGAGGTCTTATTCGAAAATATCAATGTGGGACTATTTTGTGAAACTCTCTTCTTAAAAAGTTTCCAATGAGTCTATAATAAAAAAAACAGAAGACAAACACATATAATTCAGATCTAAATCAATTAAAAAGAAAACCTGCCATGGGTCGTATCAATCAATCATTTTATAATGTCAATCAATTAAATTACTTTCAATTGGTAATTTTTTTATCAAATTTGAAACTACTTCACCAAGAAATAACACATCCATGATTGATGTCATTGACTTTATGTTTGGTTGACTTTTCATTTAGATTAGGCAAACCAAATCTCATAACTTGAATGAAAGTACTCTTATCTAACTCATAGTTTTAGCCAAATACATTAGTTTTTACTGCCATTTGATTAAAGTCAAAGTAATAGGACACGACATATTCTACGTTTATTGCCTCTATTATAGATTGTTATGTTTATTCTTTTATTTTATATAGAAGAAAGTACACGATCAAGTATAGAACAATTACTCATTGGTCGCAATCATATAAATTAGGTCAACCACTATATTTTACGTAAGATAAATACTTTTTGTACTTGAAGTCCGCCTACATTTTCTCATTCGGTCAATAAGTTGCCACATAATTTTGATCTACTAATTAACTATGATAAAATGAAACCACCACTTCACCTATAGGGGATCCACCACTTTTCAATGACAATTGCGTTAGATGTAACTTAGCTTGTGTTCGATAGCAAAGATTTCCGAATAAATTGGTAAGTTTTTGCAGAAAATAGTTGGATTTCCATATTTTGTTGAGAATTAGTTCCCATGAGTGTGTGCAACAATTAACTTAAAAACGGAACCAAAAATTTTGTTGAAACTAGACAATTTTAAACCGTGCTTTCAATTCTCGTTCAATGTATAATAAGAAAAAAGAGCTTTTGTACGTCAGAGTTTAAAATTTCTTCGTTTGCAATTCTCAAATCCTTGAACGTGCATTTCCTAGGAACTTCACTATATACGTTTTCCTATACCATTTTTGAATTTGACTAGATAGATTCCATTTGACTAAATAAAAATTGGACATTTTAGGTGAGATAACCGGCATGGACAATTTCTTTTCTCTAATATTTTGTGTATTAAATTGGCCAACAAATTCAAAATTGATTTTTTATTTCTCATAAGACAGTTTGAACCAAAATGTTCTCATAACATATGGAAGCAGTTTAATAACAAAAGAGTGTGTAAAAAACAAAAATCATCATCCAATTCAATGAGCAAGAGAGTTCCAATTCAATGAGCAAGAGAGGTCAATTAAACCTAATTTAATCTACCAATTAAATTCGTTTCTAATAAGAATAAAATAAGATTTGTAAAACGTGGCTCTCTGCCTCCTCTTTCTATCTCTATATATATTGTCTCAATAATGGAGACTGTCTCACATAAAGAAGCACTTGGTATGAGCCCACGTAGCCCTTTGCGAAAATTAATTAGTATTATCTTTTGGATTAGAGAAGATTTGACAATGATTTAATTATATTCCACCATTAATATTATACAAATTAAGATATGTATTTGTTAATTAAAAATATTTGAATTCTTCCTAACTTTCTTTTAATATATTGTTACCGACTTATCACCTTCCAAGCCGGTCTAAACTAGTCCTGAATATAAACATACGTCACTTGTTGAAAAGGAAAATACTCCACGATTTTTCTTTCATAATTTTTTTGACGAATAAAATTTAGTTCACATATAACAAATAAACATAAATGATAATGCACATTCTAAACGAGTTGTGTTGATATAACCACGTAGTTAACTGTTTAGATATATTGTTGATCGATATTCAGATAGTTCTTAATCGAAGGACTTTAGATAGGAAGATTTCGAGAAAATATTGCACTGGCCTACCCCTTCTAACTTCTAAGTCCTAACTCCATATTGGTGGGAGAAAGTAAGAGCATAAATTGAGCCGACCAAACAATCTTAGCCATTGGATGTGAGATTGGGGGCTTAATGATATGAATTAGGTCAACGATATTAGCAAAGTCAAGGATATAAACAGTACTGACCTGCCTAATCTTTATACGATCTAACCTAAACTCTTTACATAGGTAGTCTTTTCCTCTATGCAAGACCAAACCACGTGCAAATTTAAATTGCAAAATCAAAGTCTATTTACTATTAAAGTCAAATAATTACGTCAATGTTTGATATTATTGATATGTTAGAACTCAAATTCTTTTTAGATGGAGTAGTTTTCATTTTGATTATCATATTTTGATCTTTAAATCGATTGGAAGTTATAGGGGTAATTACCCGAAATGGATTCTAAATTTTCTATTTCTTGTATTGTTGAAAACAATACCATTCCACTATTTGAAAATAAAAAAGAATACCGATTAATCAGGATTACTTTGATTTGTCAATACTTGGTTGTCCAAGTATTTGATAGTGTTGATATAAACATCAAAATTTTGAAAGTCTCAGGTTCGATTTGTAGAGGAGGTGGAATCTTTGGTTATTGAACTTGGGTTATTAAATATATCAATGTCATTGTAGTGACTAACATAGATCGTAGTCCATGTTCAAAAAATAAAAATAACATTGATTTAGGCTAATGGACAATTAGTTTAGTTGAGGCAATAATATAATTTGGTTTCAAATAACCTAATGTAAAAGTCCCTCATCGTTTTGGAGAGTGTGTAGAGCATCGATTTTAAAGGTGTGCTCATACTGAAGTATATGTCAAAGTCTTTCCAGTAAGCTCGTAGAATCATCGTTGTGAACAAAATTACATACACGAGTATGGGTGTCAAAAACGGAGAATATATCAGTAACTGCTAAGACATTAAGCGTTTATCCTTGGTATTCTATCTAAGGATGACAGTCTGCAAGAGTGAGAGATGTAATAATCCGACATCACCTGGGAGAGAACCTGGAGCTTGTCCTGAGGGACTATCAGACTTAGCAAGTGTCGAAGTCTTTTGGGTGGATATGTGACCTTCACCATGCACCAACCAAACCTCTTATTCACGTACTTGGATATGGATGTCAAAAGCAGAACAATATCGATAACTATTAACACTGACATCACACCAAAAATACAACCCTAGCAAATGATTTTGGGCCAATGGGATCATTTATCTTGCAGAGTGGTACAGTTTTGCTCTTGACAAATCTTTGTAGTCTTGTGCTTCATACATAGTGAAGCTATCTTGCTATTATTTCTCACTAGGATGTAGGTTGTACAATTGAAGTACTACATAATCTCTTTTATTCTTATGTGTGATTAATTATCTTTCACTAGGGTGTAGGTTGTACATATGACTTTAGTTTAATTGTACATAGTGTGTACAATGTGAAGCAACAAAAGTATCACTCTTGTATTTCATGGGAGATGTGTTGGACGATGTATTTTCCCACTCAAAAAGAACTACTCTCTTTACTAGGTAAAGAGACCAATTATAGTTTCTTGGAACAGGCGAAGTTGAATTCAAATTGAATAGCCCCAATCTTGGTGGTCAATATCTCTCACCTTTATGGTGGTTGAAGATCCTAGCTAGCTGTTGTTGATGATTCGAATGCAGTCTAGTGTTGTCGATCCTAATTTTGAGATCAAATCATTATCATTAATTTTTTTGGGGTTAATATCTTAAGTGGAATAGACAATTTTACTACCTTAACCAAACCTTAACCAACAATATCACATGATTACAAATATGTTAGATGATGATGATGAAATCTGCTAGGGTTTGGCAAGCCATACGTCAGAAAGTGGCAATTTCATGGAAATCTACACAAAATGTCAACAGAGTTTAGCCATCCCCCCCCCCCAAACACTTCATAATGAACAACAACAACTCTAGGGTTTCCGTTAGTTAGGTCACTCATCATCATTCATAACTCTGTCTCTCTCTATCTATCTTACTTCATCCTTGGTGGAATGGTGGGTTCCACACGTTCTTTCTGACCTCTTTTTAGTTGTTTTCCATCTGATGACATATTAGGGTTGGGGAAGAAGATCAACGTTTTAGGAAGAACTCCCAGCCGTTGATTTTAAACCCCTTTTCAAACCTTAACGGCTTCATTTTCACAAAAATCACACCTTCCTAAATAAAACTAGTCTAAGTCGCGCCGCTTTTTGTTTTCGGCGCCATCTCCTCCTCATCTCACCGTTTACTTTTAACTTGACCTCTCACGCGTTTCTTCAGCCTACTAGCTGTTAAATGTTACTAATAATTGGACGCTTAGCCAAGCCTAATCTATATTTCCTCATTACCAAACCCTAATATACATATGTTGGACATTTAGGTATATACAAAGTGTTTTATTTGACCATAAGGTTTTTTTACCAAAATTAATAGGATATCGGAAAAAGCATTTCAGGTCGAAATTTGATGTAAGTGGTTGAATTTCTTTCAAACTATCAAAAGAGAAAAAGATCACGTAAATTTTTTTTTGTTAAGGCAAGTCAGGTAAAAATTGACCATCTACGTTAAATTTGATCTAGAGTTTTCCAGATATAGTAACATTTTTCTTTTTTACACATCCATCTTTTAAAAGATTAACTTTTCCTATTTTAGTATAGAATGTTGGATCAATTTTTTATAAGTTATTTTCCAAATAAACCCCCAACTTTATGACCGGTTTCCTGCCTACTTTATCAAGAATACCAGATGGTATCCTTTTTCAGTTACCGTTATAACTCTGTTAACTAGTCATAACCTCTCTCTCTTCCATCTTATCACCTCCCTCTGTCACCTCATCTTCTCGGCACCTCATCGTCTTCTTCACCGACGAAGGTCGTCGGGCGACTAATTTTTCGGTCGGCGACTTCAAACATTAAAAAAGAATTTATTTCTCCTCTCTTTCTGTCTAAAAAAAAATCTCTCTCTCTAAATACTCCGGCGAAGGGGTTTCCCTTCGCCGGAGCATTTAGAGAGAGAGAAGAGAGAGAAAAGAATTCATTTATTTTTATAGAAAGAGAAGGGAGAGAGAATTTTTTTTTTTTTAATGTTCGAAGGTCGTCGGTCGGAAAACTGGTCGGCCGCCGACCTTCTCCGCTGAAGACGATGAGGTGACAGAGAGAGGTGATGACTAGTTAACGTAGTTATAACGGTAGCTGAAAAGGGGGTCATCTGAGCGTTTTTTGATAAAGTAGGGGGCTAGGCAGGAAAGCGGTCATAAAGTTGAGAGTTATTTGGAAAATAACCCATTATTTACCACTTTTTATTGTTAAAAAAATCCATGGCTTTAAGAGACCTGTTCGGTAACTTTTTTTCTATACTAACTCTCAATAATTTGAATACGTAGCTTTGATCTGATCCATTAAGTGATCTTTTATGTACTATTAGGGTATATTTACACCAGCAACAATTATTGAAGATTATAGTACTCATATTATAGAGCAATGTACATTGAACTAGTATTTCTAGTGCAAATCCATAAAAAGAATGCACAAGATTGTAAGAATGTGCCAAGGGTTACTACATTTAACCACAAGTAACTTCTTTGGTGCTTTTTGGACACATCATCAATAAATTGCACATTTTTTTAAAAATCACAATTAATGCCATCCACAATTGACTTTTTTTTTTTTTTTTATCTTGGAGGGTTATCAAAAGTTTAAGGGATATTTTGCGAAAGGGGCAAAGTAATGTTCCAAGTGATGAGTTTGGAGCATAAAATTGAAATCTTTTGAGTTTGGGGCATTGACTAACTTTGACTTAATTTTCCATCCAAAGATAACAAAAACTAACTTTTAACTTAACTTTCCATCCAAAGTTTTTTTTTGCATAAACTTTCCATTCAAAGTTGGTGGAGACCTATAAATGTTAGTGTCAATTTTTCATAGAAAAAAATCAATATTTTGTTCAACTATGATATGCAAATTGATTAAACAACAAAACTATAGCAAAAAATCGAATGATAGATTGTGGTGAATCCTAATATTATATAAAAACAAATATAATAAACTAAATCCTAGAATAAAACAACAAAAAACTAAGAGCCCTAGATTAAATCAATAAACACAGTTAGAATGTTTGGGTCGAACTAGTCCTAATTTGTCAAAAAAAAATCCTTACTTGATAATAAAAAGAAAAAAGTAAATAAATAAAGTGATGATTAAGAAGCCAATTGAACATGAACCTGTGTTGGACTTAATAACGTGGTAGCTGGCAAAAGTGTTTATTTTTGAGTATTTTGTTGGGCAATTAGTTTATTTTGGGTATTTTGGATAACTATATTTTGTGGGTCAATTAGTTTTAGATTAAATCATAACGCCGGCTATTAATTTCCATCCATGTGAGATGATGGTAATGTCAATACCGTAAATAAATGATAACGTCAAGGGTCTTTTCTAAGTTAGTTTTTAACAAAAATTGGGTCAAAGTTAGTCAATGCCCCTAACTCAAAAGAATTCAAATTTGTGCTCCAAAGTCATCACTTGGAACATTACTTTGTCCCTTTTACAAAATATCCCAAAGTTTAATTGTATGAGCTAAAATATACTACATATTTTCACATACTATCATTATAAATTGATTTAAGGTAAAAATAAATTGTGTCAACTAAGTATCGGGAGAGTCTTAGAATCAAACTAAAATACTACATGGCTCGACCCGGGTACAATTCAGCCATTTCCGGACCTATGTAGGGCTACGTAGCATTACTCCTAATTAAGTGAGTCTAGTACTCTCTTGTTCAAGTTTTTTCCTCAAAACCAAACTAAACCATACCAAGGTGAACCTGCACAAGTAGCTTCCTAAGCCCTAAAAGGTCATCAAATTACATGTTTGGGGCATTCTCATTGCATGTGGAATAAAAAAATTTAGTAGTTCACAAAAGGAAGTAGACTTTTTAAAAAGAGTAAAAAAAGTTCTAGGGTTAGGTTGAGCTGGCATTGATCCTTTTCTTTTTTGGCTTTTTTCCCCTAGCTTCTTTTGTTCTAAATATATTTTTTTAATCCTCAAAGTTGTACCAGAAATATGGGTCCCTTTTCATACTATAACCTAATTATCTATTTGGTTCCAACTAGTGGATATCTTGGAAATAACTACATGAGAGAAAACAAAATTTATATAACAATCTCTTGTTCTATGTTAGAGAAAGAGATAAAATTATAGAGAGAAGAAGAGAGAAAAGAAACAGTTTAAAATGAGACAAAAACAAAACAAAGCATGGAATACCCAACCCAATCTTACCATCCAATAAGACTTCTTTAACAAGTGCCTTGTTATTCACGTATCTTATACTTCAAATAAAAATGCTAGGGCGACCGAAAGTCAAAGCTGACTCGAAAGAGAATAAAAAATGTACGGTTTTTTGTTTAAGGGTTAACACTCTTTAAGCCATTGATTTCATTTTCGCTCTCAAATGTGTACGCATTTTCGGTGGTTGTATCACCACCCTACTTCAAATACTTTCTATATAAGTGTCTTTCCTTGCCTATTTTATTTTGTTCTTTCTTAACTGCTTCTCTCCTATCTCCAACTAGAAACACTACACCTCAACCCCCTCTCTTTCTCTCTCTCTCTCTATCTCTCTATCTCATCTCTCTTATTGGGTATTTGTATTAATTTATTTGAATTGTTTAGTTGTTTATATTAGATTTATTGATCTTATAGAAACTTGGGTCTTTGAGGGTTTATGTTTTTTTAACAATGGAAGATGTATTGATGAGCAAAGTTGATGATTGTATGGATTTGCCTCCTGGCTTTAGATTTCATCCCACAGATGAAGAAATCATAAATTGTTATCTATCAGAGAAGGTGATTAATAGCAACTTTACTGCAAGAGCTATTGGAGAAGCTGATTTGAATAAGTCTGAGCCATGGGATCTTCCAAGTAATTAAACTTCTTCTTGAGTCTTCATCTTGTTTTTTTTTTTTTTGTTTTGGGTTTTCATTAATGTTGTGATATTTTGATCTTAAATTTGCAGTGAAAGCCAAGATGGGGGAGAAAGAATGGTATTTCTTTTGCCAGAGAGATAGGAAGTATCCGACCGGCATGAGAACGAATAGAGCGACCGAAGCCGGGTATTGGAAGGCAACCGGAAAGGATAAAGAGATTTATAAGGGTAAAGGTTGTCTTGTTGGGATGAAGAAAACCCTTGTTTTCTATAGAGGAAGAGCTCCTAAAGGTGAAAAATCCAATTGGGTCATGCATGAATATAGACTAGAAGGCAAAAACTCTTATTACCATCTCTCTAGGACTACTTCAAAGGTAGGTAACTTAAAAGTCATCTCTCTCTCTCTCTCTCTTCGTCTGTCTATTTGTCTGTCTGTTTGTCTGTCTGTTTATCTCTCTATCGGTAAAGTTAACTTGATTATATTGCGATTGCAGGATGAATGGGTTGTCTGCAGGGTATTTCATAAAAGCACAGGAACCAAAAGAACCTCAATATCTAATCTAATGAGGATCAACTCTTTTAGTGATGATTTATTGGATTCTGCATCGTTACCATCTCTCTTAGATCCTCACAACTTCAACACAAACAGACCTAATTCAAGTTTTATGGATGGAACTGACGAGTTCAAGGGGCCGATAACCGAATCATCAAATATGAAAACTACTAGTACATCAGATGGAAATCATTTCTTATACTTCCCAACAAACAACTATCAAGGAATTCAAACTAATTTTAGTACACCTCAAAACTCCATTTACTACTCCCAAATGCCTCTCTCAAATCCATATCCAAGTTCAAACATAAGTGGCCATGATCAAGCATTTTTAAGAGGTTTGGTTACATCAAATGAAAACTATGGACTAAATAGGGAGTGTAAAATTGAGCAATTCTCATCTAACCAATCCATTTTAAGTGTCTCACAAGATACATCCATGAGCAACGACAGAAATACGGAGATTTCTTCGGTGATTTCGAAGCAAGAAATGGCAAGCAATATGTCTAATGATCAAACTATACAGGAGGGGCCTTCTTCAACTTATCCAGTTTCAGATTTAGATTGCTTGTGGAATTATTGACTACACTTTTAGGAGAAAAGAACAATGAAGTTAGGTCCATGGTTATTTATCATTGCCATTCTCTCTCTCTCTTTGGGAAGGTGTAAGGTTTTAAAAATACTATATATACATATACAGATAATTACAGTTCATTTACTGTGAAGAAGTTAAGGAATTAATCAAATTCATGTACATCTGAAATTCTTTATTGTTTATGCAATTAGGTTTTTTAAGAGTTTATGCAATTAGTTATCGTTCATTTTCTTGTAAGACTATGGGTTCATCTAGTTAAATTTCTTTTGCATGATATCATTTATCTGACTCTTTTCTTGTGTCCTTCACTAGGAGGTGTTTTTTCGACCTAATACTGATTAAGTTTCTGGATATCTAACTCAATGTAAATGATACTGTATCTTTCTAGATATTATATCTTTACTCGATGTCACTTTGATTTATTCATTTTGGACTATTCTCACACATGTTTAGCTCTAACCCTAGCCTATCAAACCGATTATCTACCAGCTTGATTCTTTGAACCTATTCTATCAAATAGATTGTTTATAGACCAGTTTGGTTACAATGCCACTAGTAAATCTCAAATAATTGGTACTGGTTTGGTTAGGATGACTAGGCTCCAATCTCTCAACCTCAAACACACCTTATACTTCACTTTTCTATGTATTGTAGCACTCATGACTAAACTTCACTATATTTACGAAAAATCACATCATTCAAAACTACTATACTGAGGATAATGAATATGAGCTTTCGATAATCAAAAATCATTCTTATAAGATCGGTTGGTTTTTCAACGTTATGGTGTGAAAATGTTCAAATGATGTAAAGATAAAGATACTAAAATCCCCATATATGTAATATAAATATTACATAATTTAAGCCATTATCTAATACGACTCTTACCTGCTTTTCTTACTGGCTTTCTTCCCTTTACTCCCTCCCTTGAACTTCAATCCTCCTTTGACAGAAAGGAGGGCTGATGCACTCTTTCCTTCAAGCTTCTTAGTCTGTTGTTTCAAGACACTCACCATACCCTTTCTAGCAGCTGCCCGATGCTCTGGTCTACGACTCATCATCCCTCGGTCCATAGGCCAATAAGCATATGGCTCCAGTTTGTCCTTTCTTTTCACATCTCCTCCTGCCTTCTTGCTTGCGTACTCTTGTCCAGTGTATGCCCACCCAGATTCCGATGTTTTCCTTCTCTTCTTCTGGTCTCTTGTCGTCAAAGAATTCGAAGACTTGCGACTTCCCGCTCGACTTCCTGCTCGACTTCTTGAATCTGTGTCTGGATCAGACGGGGCTTCTCTCTTCGGTCGTCCTCCCTCACGTATTACAAGCTGCCCTTGTTCATTAATCTCGGCCTCGTCATCAGATTCTTGCTTTCTTTTCAGGTTCTCTGAACTGCGAAGTGCTGACCTGGTCTTTTCCCGATCTAGCAAGTCGAGGGGATCATCTCCAAACTGATCAATCAAATCCTCCGGTAAGCTTTTAGCTGCTCTTCGTGTTTGCTTTGACCTATACAGTTAAACCCCACCACCAAAAATAATCCAAAATTAAGCTTGTTAGTTGATTTTACGGCCGTACCACTTTCATATTCCTTTTAACTCAATGTGGCATTTGACAAACCTTAATGATGAAACTTTGGAGTTCAAATGAGAACGACCAGATACTGTCTTTGCTTCCATATCACTGCCCTCCTTATCATCATCGTCATCTCCAAACTCTGAAAATATTTTTGTATGATTCCATCTGCTCTGCCTGAAGATCCCAGCATTTCGGATTAATAATAAACTCAAGAAACCAATTACATCTTTAGCAAAATAATGTGTTCATAATTTTCAAATTGATATGGCTCACACTTCGAGTTGTTGGCAAAGCATTAGTTCTAAACCTCGCTACTCGTAACTACCATCATAACTAATATGGTTTTCATGAATTCAGGACATCCAATACAATGATATTATCGACACAAGATATTACAGAATCCTCGTCGAGCCCACCCCGCGAGGTTCAAGACCGGAATAACTGCTTTCAGAAAATTTCTAGATAATCAAAACTATCGACCTTAATAAAAATTCGATAATTAAATTAGAGATTGATAAGATTTCTATGTAATATATTTTCTTATACAATTACGTTTAGCAGAAAAAAATTTACATCATTGTATATCTTTCTGAAAAAAAACTATATACCTGGATGTAGTTGCTTTTGAATAAACAGATTTACTCTCCTCGGAGCTGGCATCATTTTTCCTTTCTTTTCGTTCCTTAATCTGTGCATTAAGGATAACAGAGGTTAAAGTGCTTCTTAAATGAAAGCATATATGAAAGACATCTGAAATCGGTAAATAACACACATCGATATGGAAAATACTCTTATCCTCTCACCTTCCTTATATTTTTCAGGAGTTTCAGGTGCTCTTCAGGCATTACCGCTTTAACAGCATCAAGTCCACATTTTTTTACAAGCATTTCGAGAAGAAGCTTGACCTAAAATGCAAGATACGAATACCAGGAAAATTCAAGATTAGGTCCAAGTGTTCCCTGCTGAAGGAGCTACATATGACTTTGATTTTCGTTAATGTGTTACTCTAATTTGTTCTGGAATAGTTTTGATTTACGAAAACAGAGTGAGCGGGTTAACGCTGAGCAGAAGATCACGTCTGACATTTCAATTATATTTCATGTATATGAGATCTTTTTGACAGTTCTAATTCAGAAGGTTATTGCCCTAAAATAGGGGCTATACTCGCTATAGTATTTTTCAGAAAATAGGGGCTATAGTGTAAATATTTCACAATTGCGCAGATTTACAAAAGACCAATATTGATCACCAAGTTCAAGTGGTAATTAAGAGGATGAACACCACCTTGGCTTTGAAGTGGCTCTTTGTATCATCTTGCCACCTCAACAATCCATCAATTATGCCCTTCAAGTGCGAATGCAACCCCTCAGCTGGAGATTTGGCTACCAGCACCTTCAGTAGACCTAAATTAGCCTACATGTAAGACATCGGGTTATTAGAGCAAATGAATGCACTAAAAACAAAGAGAAAATAGGAAACAAATGAAGGTAATATTTTGCCACCAGGAATTATGCCTTCCCAGGGACCAGCCAAATCAGCAGTGAAAGAGAAAGGTTCCAAACAGGCAAGAGAGAAAATAACGTGTATGAAGAGTATACCATAAGCCTTTCGAGTAAAACATGGAGAAAATAAATTGGAGAACAAATTGGCTTCACATAATTGGAGCCAACACTGAGACAGACAATGACAGTGATGAAACATATCACAAAAGAGAAGGAACTGGGGAGCATTGGCATATGACCGCTTGAGTAAAACATTGCTAAGGCAATTTGAAGAATAAGATAAAACTCATAACCTTGAACCAATACTGGGATAAAAAAATCCAAAAGGGAGGAAGTCGGGAACATACTTTGACTATCTCTCGGTTCTTCCTCTGCAACAAAAGAAATGCGGACGGAAGCACAGTATACACTGAAGATACCAGATCTGAGAATTCATAAGCCAAGCGAGCTAAACCCTTGACTGCTGCACTGATCATCTGAGGTGTTTCACCAGCCAGGCCCCCAGCGACCTAGAAAAGGTTAAGACATAAAATAGCACTTCAGAAGCCTGTCCACCTGAGATGCTCAAAGATATAGAAAGCAGAGGAAGCCATTGATTACCATTTTAAATAACTGTTGCAAGTTTTCTTCATTACCACCTTGATCTTCATCGCCACAAGCATGAGCAATTTGAACTAGCATCTCATAAGCTTTATTTCTCGTCTTCTTGTTGACCTGAAAAAAGTATCCCACAATCTAGTGATTCACATGCTTTCCTGTTCTACATTCAAGGGGAGGAAAAGGTAACTACATAGAGATATGTCCCCCATACACCTCACTTAGTTCCATAGGTGTTATGATATGATGGAAGTCGAAAGAGATGTGAACTGGCATTGTGTTGCTGCTAGATGGAATGACTTTTTATATATGGTCAGTCCTTATCAGAGAACATGCCAGTGTTTTTTAGACTGGCCATTTGGGTTTATCTTTGATAAAACAAGATGTTGGATTTTCAGATCTACGGTCCAAACTAAATCCTTTCCAACTGACCATAACTTCAGATTTTTTCTCATCCTCGTTCACGCGTGTGTGTGTGTCTGTCCGCATTCTATTTTCTTAGAAGGTTAACAAATAATACCTCTTTCACTCCGAGTATTATTTCAGTTAAGAAAGAACTAATGATGTCGTGTTTCTTCTGTTCAGAGAAGTCCTGCACACATAACCAAATTTCTAGTTAGTAGAAACTTTCTTATAGAGAGTTTTCAAGGGACTCGACGCTTATTTCTTATAGATGAACATTAGATAGACAAAAATATAAATTAGAGGTTGAAAACAAAGAATGGGCAATTCAGGGACACACCTTGGAAACATGGACAATGAGGAAATAAAGGCAGTCAAGCCTATGGCGCTTTGCTGAAAAATGACAGGAAGGAAGCACTTTAATCATCAGCTGAAGTAGGTCGTCAATTTTATTCTGAAGGAACCCATCACAATCCTGCTAACAGAAATCAAGCATGGAGGTCAGCTATAAGATTCGTGTCAAGCGCAAATCGAAGACAATTTGATACTGATAAGCATTAAAAACTTCACAAAATGGCACACATTACCCTGAGAATAATGGAAAGAACTTTGTACGCCTTCTTCTGGACCAAACTTTCGCTGTCCTGTAACACAAAAAATTTCAATAAGTTTAGCTGATCTCTCGATGGTTTTCTCTACAAGCAGCCCCACATAAAAGCAGATACAGAAAGATCTCATTGGAAAAGTAATCATTAGGGGTAACGACGGACCTGTAATGCTTGTTCTATTGCAGTGAATAATAACTCGACCGCTTTGGAATCCAAACCTGGAAGAAATGATACAGCCAAATCCAAAAGTTGTGCCCTGCCAATACAAGTGCACCAGAGTCAGGATAATTTCTACTCTGATAAGCTTGACAGTTAGGACGATCTAGCTATCTGCGTACTCAGTAATAAACGATTAACTGCTAATTGTAAGAAATAGATATCAAAAGAAATAACAGAGAAGTACATCAACATTTTCTACTACTACTACTAGAAAGAGAAACGACCTCGCAAGCACTGGTGAATCTCCATTTCCTGAATCAATCTGCATAGAACTGGAGTTCCTCTGTTGCTTCGCTTTACCTACCTCTCGAGTGACCTCCAATAGATTATTCATATTACGTACGAATAATTTCATGACATCTGCCCTATCTGCTATTGACGCAAACTCACTGATTGTGGCCTGTAAATATAGTTTGAAGAATTTTATGTACTTTCAAAGCCAAAATACCATATCCCCGAAACAAATTTCACGAATGGCATTCCAGACATGGTCCTTTGAAGATCACTTTGCTGTAACGAATTGAACCATGTAGAGAGTGATCTAAACTTAGACATGGATCTTTGAAGATATAGAAAATCTTAAATTCAAAGTTTCAAAAACAAATAATGACAGCTCTCTTTCGGACAAAATGTCCGAGTGAACAGAATAACAACATACCGATTACTTCGAAAGACAAGTTAGTGTAACTAGGTTGTTATTGTGACTTTCAAAGTATAAAGACTACCGAAAGGATTTGTAAGTAATGCATGAGTTTGCAGACTAAAGAAATATCCATAGCGATATGACTCATAACATTTACATAATATAAAGCAGCATTTCAACCGTTAACAAGAATTCAGGGTTTGCTCAATGACACATGCTGATAAAGCATTAAGCAAAGATTAAATTTAAACACAGTAAACTAGATTGTTTATGACAATTACATCGGTGGACAAATTGTCTTTTTGGAATCATAGGAAAATGCTGAACTCTGGAAACAACAATAAAAGATTTATCAGTATTACTATTATTAGAATTCCAGTTAAACTTATCTTTTCGAGTTTCTACTTTCTGCAGTACATTCATAAAGCAACAAATAGAAGAGGTTCATTTATCATTATTTCTATTATTAGAATGCTTTTCTACTTGAGTACTTTCTGCAGTACATTCAAATTTTACAGCTTGCAAGAAATGAAACTGAAGAAATATCAGTAAAAAGCTGGAGCCTGGAAGCAAAGCAGATGGTTGATTCTAATTGACAGGGGGAGAGAACATAGAAGTAGAACTACCTGCAAGTAACCACCACTGTCTTTTGAAGATTTCAAGAAGATGCCAGATAAAACTCTCAACAAGTCGTGAGAAGCCAATTGCAACGCTTTCAAGTTTGCATCTGCAACTTCTCGTGTATAAAGGGCCCTAGCTCTCTGCTCTGGAATGCTCATTTCATCATTAGGCTGATCACTACTTTCTTTTTGCAATCTCTTGTTCTGCTGTATGAGGATCTGCAAACTGGAACATATTATTCCACGCATATCAGGCTCTTCTTTAAGTACACTGCATAGTACTTTTTGAAGATCCTTGAAACTAGTAGCAGTATCCACAGGGTACTGACAAAAGGCAGGCAACAAGGACCATAACGAGTAAACAAGTGCTTCTGTACTCCTTGACATGACAATTCGACCCTCTTGCTCAAGCTGCCATGTATAGGATGCAACTATTTAGACACTACATTGTAAAGAACAAAAGAAAATACCATAACAAGCAAGACAAGTCCCTTTACTAAATAAAGATCCATACTCTGCGTGACTTCTGCCTTATTGATCCAATCATTCCCAGAATTGACTTTGTAAAGAAGCTCAGATGAGCACCTACTGTATACTGCTTCAGAATAGGAAACAACCAAACACTAGCCTCTGCTAGATCTTCGGACTCCAAATTAAGTGGTAATAAACTCAAAAAAGATTCAGGTCCCATTGCACCAAGAGCTGAACCAACACATTCGTGTAGCTGTGGATCAAATATGAAGACATGATATCGCTATTATTGACCAACCCAATATGAAAAAATAGCATGAGACTGTAGGACAAAACAACGTTTCTTTGATGCTCAGCATTCAAAACAATAACAAAATATAGAAACTGGCCTAAGATCACTAAAGCTAGGGTGAAAGCATTTCAATGGAAAAATTGCTACCTGTTTTCTGTATGGAAGGTCCTCATCTGTCAACTTCTGCATATTGGCCAGGTTCTTCAAGGTTCCCCTTAATAGATATGAAGAATGTTGGCCTGAATGTCCAAGAATTGGTTAAACCCGTCCGAAGTATATATATTATGTTACTCACTAGCATAACACCTAAAAATAATGCTATTTCCTTGAGCTGATGTCCATTAAGAAAAGAAAATAATACGACTCTAGAGTGGAACAACAAAGATTTGTAACAAGTCCCTAACCACGTGAAAGTAGAAATGGAGTTTTTAGGTTGTTGGAATCAAAAGTATTCCCAATTGATATTAATAAGTTCTTAAAGAAACATAACTTCTAAAATTTAATACTAAACTACGTGGCATGTGCATGTCCTATTTGATCTCTTTGATGATAGCATAAAACAAGAGGGAAATTTTCATCCTGAACAGTTCCATTTATAAGGAAACAACAAAACATAGGTGAATAATGAGAATTGAACCAACATGCAAAATAGAAATAAGACCAGTTGAGATCGATATAATAGTCAAATAGTAGTGAAGATGATTAAATCAAATCTTTCAAAAATAATAGCAGTGAAAATGGGAGAAGCTATTATAAGTACCTAATTTGTCGAACATTGCGGAAACAACTTGAAACGCCAACTCCCATACAGCATTGTACCGATAACCAAGCAAACTCTCGACAGTGACACATATTTTCTCTATGATAGTCGGGCCGGAACTTCTTGTTTCTTCATCGGCGTTAAGCACTATCTGATGCACTCCTTGATTGATCAAACCTTCATCAACACATGCATGTATAAGGCTCTTCAGTGACTTGGTGGCTGCCACTAATGCTTCCTCATGCTCACAGGCCAGAATTTCTGTTCATGATTAAAACAATTAAGGCTCATTATATATTGGAATGCTACATTATTCTTCTTTGAAGACAAATATAGAGAATGAAAAGCTAATAAATGACAATGGCGTACCTGCAAGTGCACTAAATACTGCAGGCAACTTAACCACGCAAATTTGCCTATTCAGAGGGTAAGCTTTTATTAAACCAACTTCGAGCAAACGAGCCGTAACTGTCATGGCATCAACAGATTTTTCACCTTGGGAGACGGATGATGCTAGCGAACACAACAGATCTACCAGTACTTCTGGAGCAACCTCTGATGTTGGATGGATACAGAGCACGTGCAAACTATCAGTTATACGCCTCGTGACAAGGGGTTGGTGCAGTTTCAAAAGAGATTTGAAATAACTGAGGACGCTCGTGATGAACTTCGAGGACATCAAAGGAAGGCAATCTTTCAAAGCATCTAAAATATATAAGACCTCTTGAGCTCCTTTTGGTCCTTCAGATGTACTCGGATTTCCTTCTACAAGAAGCAAAAGAAACCTTTCAAGAACCTTGGTGACCCCATCGCTCGCAGGTGCTAGCAGAGCCGAACCTTGAAAACTTCGTAGCACATCACAGAGACATGAACTAGACTGCTTCCTGACCTGCTCATATGTAACTCATTATGTTTTTGTATTTATAGAAACCACAATAAAGCATACAAGTAACAGGCCTAGGTTTTCTAATCATAAAATTACAGTATTCATGCACAAGAAACTACGAACAACTCTCTTGCTGGAGTTAGTCTCACATTCGTTGTGGGGCGGGCAGTAGACACTTTATAAGTGTGAGAAAAGCCTCGCTTTCTGAGCTAATTTTTTGGGTGATGCAGAAAACCATAAACTAACAACTATAACAAGTTTATATTTTAATCTATGGAGTTCAAATACAACAATGTTGCAACATTTAGAGTTACTAATCTAATCAATTTCAATTTGAAATAGGAAGGTCGAATTTTTATTCCTTTTATCACACAAATTCCAATCAATAAGAACAATGAAAAACTTTAAGTAGATAGATAAGAATAAAAAAACTTACTTTAGGTCGAGAATCTGTTAAAAGACCAATAAGAATTCCATACAATGATGAAATCTCTAGCCAGTTAACTTTATCACCAACAGCAAGCAAATACGATATACACTTCAAACCGGAAATCACAGCAGCAACAGACGCAGATTGAGAACGGAGAATTCGAACAACCGGTTCAGAGACATCGGTTCTTTTCTTTTGCAAAAGAGCAACAGAAGTCTTAGGAAGAATCATGGAAAGGAAAGTGAGAAGAGCGGTGATAACAGTATCGGAAGGATCGGATTCTTTGGAGAGACGATCCAAAGAAGATATAGTTGCGCTGAAGTAAGAAATTGGGGTTAGAGGAAACTTCTGGTCTTTAAGCTCTTGAGACATGGCGCCGACGACTGCACAGAGGTGTTGATGTTCTTCTTTTGTTGAATTGCTGAATCGAGAAAGGATAGATACGCAGAGGTCCTCAGTTTCCTCCATTGAAGGAGTTGTTTCGTGCTTCTCCACTTTCTCCATGGCGGCAAAAAATGAAGGTTTTGGAGCAAGCTGGAGTAAAACCCTAGTTTAAAGCTTCATAAACTCTCCTATTCAGTTTGGAGTCTCACATTAGCCGGTGTACGAGGATGGGACTAGCCAATCTAATTTTACCTGATTAACTTTGGGGTTTAGGCCCTTTAATTTTAATTATTGTTTAATTTAGGTCATTATCGTGTTTGTCACATCTTAATTATGTACTGTCTCAACAAAAAAAAAAACTAATTAACTTTGGAGTTTAGGCCCTTTAATTTTAATTATTGTTTAATTTAGGTCATTATCGTGTTTGTCACATCTTAATTATGTACTGTCTCAACAAAAATAAAACTTTAAGATTTTGGTAAAGAAATAAACTTTAGGATTAATTCGAGTTGTGCACCAAAATCTAAATATACGTCTTGTTGGGGTGTTCATGGGGCTACATTGATGCACAATAATACATGCCTTAGTACATTTTAGGAAACACCTTATTTAACGGTGTTTTTTTGTCGATACTGTAATATTTTTTGGTGCGCATGACAACTTTTAGGTGCAAGCACAAGGTTTGACAACACAAATTATATTTTTGTTAATGAACAATTAGATGTACATACAAGGTGAGGTGTGTAATGTTAAATACGTGATGCACCAAATAAAATGTCATATTCAGATGAAAATATGTTGCATAGAAGAAGTTTTTTAAATCAATGTGGACAGACTTTTGTTAACCCAAAAAACACACTAATGCTTAACTTTTTAGTCATTCCAAATAACTATAGGTGCATGTAATGCAGGGGCGGCTCGGGCCCAAAACAGCCAAAGCGGTAGCTTTATGCCCCAATATGACGGAGGGCCTAATGGTTTGGATTTTTATGTTAGTTTGTCAAACAATAATAACATTCTAAACTATTTTTAAACATATCTTGTGTTGTAGTTCATGGTCATGGCTTTGGATAATGTGTAAGATGTCAAGGGTACGATTCCACTCATAAACATTTTTTTTACGAATTTTTTTAAACATATAAGCCCTAAATTTTAAATGTCGCTCGGGGCCTCCAAAATATTTGGGTCGGCCCTGATACAATGTAAGATGTGCAATGTTTAATGCATGGTACGCTAAAACAAAATGTAGCATCAAATCGAAAATGAGTCATGTAAAGGGGTTTTCCACGCAAAACGGATAAATTTTTGTCATTCTGATTTGTTAGCATACATTTTAATTTGTGACCTTTGGGGATTGAACCTCCAACTTATTAGCCACATAATTTTTGACTTTTTGTCTAACTCTTAAAAATTGTTTCGAACATTCTATCATTTTCTTTGATATGGGATAACTTTCTTAACATTTGACAGCTTGAGTCATTATATTATATGTCATGAATACAATATGAAAATTTAATATGATATATAATGATTTGAATAAGCACTATACCTTTCAACATTTAAGACATTTCAGGTCCTAAAGATCATATAAAGATTTTTGAAGTCATTTTACACATTTACATTTACTTTATCTATGCCTTAAATCATGGGATAAAGCACTTGGTAATATACTTCCACCAATATTTGATCTAAAGACTACATGGACTGGAGAGGGGTTTCCATCTACTCGACCAAAGGGCGGTGGACAATGCTATACTAGATCGAGAGAAATTCGAAACTCATGGGGTTTATTGGTGGTTTTATTTTTTCTGTTGAAATTTGAAATGGTTTATGTGTCTGTATTACTAGATCCAAGGGGGTGCGAAGAGGTGAGGAGACACTCCTTGATCCTCCCAAATAATTTTAATTGCAGTGGTCATTACAAAATTGAAGGGCTTTTGTTACGATCCACATTCGTACGAAATTAACAAAAATCTGTAGCCAATGAACTTTAGTAATGATAAACAGACCGTAACAGTGTCACTGCAAATGGCTTTGGAGATGAAATTCGTAGATACTATTTACAACGTTATCCATTTCAACCAAAGGACGACATTTTTTCTAAAGACAATAATTCAAGGTGATTCACTCTGTTTTGGTTTAATGGTCGTAAAAAGTAGTGAGAACATAGTGTTGGAAAAGACGGGGTTTTTTGTTTGTTTTTCTATGTTGTTGAAAAAGGTAAACTTGATCGTGATACTTTTGTTGACGGAGGTTGGAATGGTTGGAGAAACCTGATAGGATGATGATTTCTCGTTTTTAAATGGGATTGGAGCTCTTGCAAGAACATTAGTGGAAACTAAGAGAGATAAAACATATCATTTAGTTTATTTGCGTAGCACTTTAGCATCAACTTTATCGGTTACAACTGCCTTCATTGAAAAAAATTTGAAGCTATGAAGTTAGTCAACACGAGTTTAAGAAACAAGATGATTGATTTGTTGATTAATGATAATTTAGTAGTCTTTATTCAAAACTAAGCTTTTAGTGAAATTGACAATGAGTTGATTGCGTGAATATTTCAAAACATAAATTCTCGTAAAGGTCAATTACGTTTGTAATATTTGATTTATTAATATAGTTAATAATTATAAGTATTTTGTTAATTACCATGTTCAAAAAGCAAAAAAAAATTAATTTGGGTTTATAATTTCGCACCCTCTAAATAGAACATTTGGATCGGTCCCTGTGTGTAGTTAGTAATCACTTAGAGCCCCTCTTCCATCAATAGGTACTCCCAAAGCGTCGACCACACGGCCTAGCGTTAAGATCAAATAAAAAAACAAGTCGTCCATATAACAAACAGAAATGACAGTCTGCCTGAAATGACCGACCGAGATTGGTCGAAATCTAACATGGCCGACCACCTCGGACAGATTTGGTTAGACATCACTTATTTGGGTGGTTTTTGAGAAGTTTAAGATTTCGTCCCCAGATAATAAACTATTTGCTGTGCAGCCCTTCAGAGCAAATGAGAGGTTCATATAATCTGGATCGTTGATTTTTATCAACGGTCCAGATTATAAAGGACGAAAATATAAAAGCTAAAAATGATAAAATTTTCTAAATTTCACACGACTTTCTCTCTCTAGCACTGCTTTTCCTCGTCCGAACCTTAAACCATCAACTTCACTTCTTCGATTCTCAATAAGAGGTAATGGTTGCTCTCTTAGTCTTGTTTATTGTATTGTAGAGTTTTCATTTTCATCTTAATAGATTCTTTACTCTAATATAATAGTTGCTCTACTATTGGTTTTTATCATGAAGCTAAGCATTTGAAAACCTTAAAAATGTCAACAGACCATAAAAGAACCTAGGCCACAAATACAAGAATGTAGTCAACTTACTCTTTTCTTCAGCTTGTAATTTTTTTTTTCGAGTCTATTCTCTCGAGGGCGTCCTTTCGTCTTAATTGACACTGGATCATGGATGTCTTGTCTTGCATTATCTTCAATCAATCGTATGACCACTAGATTTACTTTTTCCAGACGAAGTAGTCATTCTTTGTTGGGACTTCTCCTTCAACTTATATTTAAGAAGATAATTGTTTAAATCAGTAGCGTTATCATCATTTGCAACTGCACCATCTGCTAGTTCAGTAAATGCCAAACACAATCTATCATGTCGTTTTTGTTTCGTTGTTGTATCCCAACTAGCATAGTTCACACTAATCTTTGTGTGAGATCTTTTCACGTCCTTCCCCCATCTCCTAAGGATGTATTTTTCTGGAATAACATCAATTTGATTTTTCCATATCACCGTTAGTGCATGTCGACACAATATTCCAGTAGATTCAAACATGTAACAGTTGCACTTAACTTCGCTTTCAACAGAATCAAATACAACTCCATACATAGAAGTTGTATTGCCTTCACCGAATTCCTTGCATTCTGAAACGTTGTATTTATATATGTGACCAAACTGTCTTACACCTACAACGTAACAAGCCATTTTTCTAACAATTTCATTCTGAAACTCCTTAAACTTTTCAAGTGTCTACACACTCCTCATTTGCTTTTCTATTTTGAACGGACTCATACATGGCAAGTCAAAGGTATATGACTTGAAATCTGCTAGTGCTTCTTTTTCAACTTTATCTTTTAAACCTTCATTGTATTGTTCAACAAAGAGCTTCAATGAAGTTTTAGAGTTCACATATCCATAAAAAAAAAACATTCACGCTTCACTACGTTGAGTAATAGACATTCGCGCTCAAAAGTTGTTTTTCACAAAATTGGTATCCATCGTTTTCTTTCCGTATACAAAAAATATACTCCCTCCGTCCCATTTTGTTTGGTTATTATTTCTTTTATGGGTGTCCCAAAATGTTTGTTCACTTTCCTTTTATAACATTCATTTAATTCTTAAAATGATGAAACTTCCAAGACTACCCTTTAGTTAGAATACTATTCAAAGGTTTTAATTGGTTCTACGCTTCTACCAATGTTGAATTTAATGAAATACTCTATATTAAATGAGGGTAGTTTAGGAAAAGTCTTTATAATTGTCAACAATAAATAACATTCCTTAATAAGTTCAATTTCCCAAAACTACAAACAAAATGGGACGGAGGGAGTAACCACTTATGTTCCTGTCAGCTATACTTCTCTATCATATCTCTCCATTTAATCTCAAATTCTTCCATACTCAATGTTTTTTAAACATAGTCATGAAAATTTGAACTAATCAAGTGGTAGTTTTTGTAACTTCGAAGATACTGAGGGACTTCTTCATTACATGTCAAATACACCATCGATGTCTAGTATTAGGAAATACTATCTCTATAGCTTTTTGCATAGCTTTATCTTGGTCTGTTATAATGCTGGTTGGAGCTTTGTCTTTCATACAAGATAACCATGTCCTAAACAACCATACAAACGAATTTGTGTCTTCATTAGACAGTAGACCACAACCTAAGAGAATAGACTGTCCATGATGGTTAATACCAACAAATGGTGCAAAAGGACGATGCTACTTATTCGTTAGGTAGGTGGTGTCGAACGTAACAACATCTCCGAACTCTTTGTATGCCTCTCTACTCCTTCTGTATGCCCAAAAGACATTACGCGAACGACTTTCATCGTCTAAATCGATACTAAAGATAAAACTGTTATTTTTTTTACATGGTTAAAAAATATTGTTGAATGACCGCACTATCTCCATCCCTAAGCCGTATCGACCTCTTCTTTTGGATTAAATTTCTACAATCTCTTTCACGAAATGGTACGTTCTCATGTCCACCCGCTGCCATCAGTTGTTGTCTACATCTTTGACTCACTTTTGTACCCGTCATATCACAAATCTCAAACTGCCTAGCCACATGTTGATTTATTTTCCTATTATATCTATAGTGACGAATTTTTTCAAGACTAAGGATATGATTGTGCTCGAGACAAACAATAGAAGTCTCCCATTTTCCATTATCTTGTAAATTAGCAGTAATTTTGGAATGACACCCATTTCGACTAGAAGGTTGAGGTTGTACAGGATTGCTTCTTGTACTTTTTATTCGTCCCATTTCTTGCACACGATACCGTAACATATTTTAAAACTCCACGATATTTTCTTTGCGATCTCTTTCTCACTGGATATCCTACTTTTCTTGCATAATTAAGACAATATTTATAGAAGTCATCAACACTATCAAACTCCATCCCAACAGTAGGCATTGGTACATCTAATTCAACACCGACTTCTTTTTGTTTCTCATTCCCATAACTTAAATTCAAAACATCTTCTTATTGGTTTTCATTATCAGAACTATCCTTTTTTTCATTCTCGGACGTCATGTTGAAACCATCAAAATCCTCATTTTCTGATTGCATTTCTATATGCATAAAGAATATAACACACAGATAGTAAGAGATGAATAACATGAATCAGTAAGTTGAAGAATCACATTGGAAAAAAAACAATATTGAGGATAACATTGTGGTTAAGCACATAATAGTTTTCACAATCAAGGCGTGGCTTCATGATTAAATATAAGACCAACATTGAACCCAAATCGACGGCCGGCGAAGGGTTTCCCCCTTCGCCGACCATTACAGAGAGAGAGAGTGAGAAGAGAGGAAAAGAGAGAGAAACAGGAGTAAGAGGAAGAAGAGAACAAAAATTCATTTTTTAGGATTTGAAGGTCGTCGACCGGAAAATTGGTCGGCCGAAGACAATGAGGTGGCAGAGAGAGGTGATGAGATGGATGAGAGAGAAATGATGACTGATTAACGGAGTTATAACGATAATTCAAAAAGAAAGTCATCTGAGCATTTTTGATAAAGTATGGAGGGGCTAGGCAGGAAGCTGGTCACAAAGTTGGGGGCTATTTGGGAAATAACCTTTTTGTTAACCAACATCCATGCCGTAGCTTCATGCGAGCCCTTGTATAGTGCCCCTAAAGCCTTAAACTAGAATTTCACTAAAGGCACACAATTCTGGTTTACCTCAAACGAATACCATCATCGTCATCGTCTTCATCATCATCATCTTGACGTGACCATCGGCCGGAGGAACCCAACTCTCACTCCACTTCTTCTCCCCCCATTTCATATCAAATCAATACCTATTTCCTCCTCTTTCAAACTAACCATGAATCTAAGAAACCCCATTTCTCGTCTTTTCACCACCTCCACTTCAATCCCACCAATAACAACACTTCACCATTTTCCCACCACTAATCTGATCGCCATGGAATCAGTAAGAGAACTCCATGCTTACCTCATTAGACAAGGATTACATACTAACCCATTATCAATCTCTGATGTTCTTCGTTCATACTCTCTCGATCCCAACAATCTAAACAAAGCTCGTCTTGTTTTTAATCAGATCCGACTACCCAATACTTTCAATTGGAATTGGATTATTAAAGCTTACTCTCAAAGTGATTATCCTAATGAAGCTATTCTTTGTTATAATCGAATGCGTTATCGTGGGTTAATAATGAATAAGTTGACTTTCATTTTCGTTTTCAAAGCTTGTACTCGATTACCCGATATTAAAACTGGTAAGAAGATTCATGGGCATTGTTTAAAACTTGGGTTTGAATCATATCTCTATGTTAGTAATGCTTTGATTCATATGTACTCATCTTGTGGTTTTCTGACTCTTGCCAAGGAACTATTTGATAAAATGTCTCAGAGAGATTTAGTTTCTTGGAATACTTTGATTTGTGGGTATAGTCAGATTAAGAAATATAGAGATGTTTTGTTACTTTTTAATGAAATGCAAGCTCAGAAGGTGAGGGCTGATGCTGTGACAATGGTGAAAGTTGTTTTAGCTTGTAGTTACTTAGATGATCAACAATGTGCCGATTCTATGGTTAATTATATTGAGGAGAACAATGTGAAGATAGATGTGTACTTGGGGAACACGCTGATAGATTTATATGGACGACGTGGGTCAGTTGAGTTAGCTCGGAAGGTTTTCGATAAAATGTGTGAAAGAAATGTAGTTTCTTGGAATGCCATGATTACGGGTTATGCGAAAAAAGGGGATTTAGTCTCTGCCAAGGAGTTATTTGATAATATGCCTGTGAGGGATGTGATTTCTTGGACATCTATAATTGCAGGTTACTCTCAAACAAACCGACATACTGATGCGGTGATGCTTTTCAGAGAAATGATGTTGGCGAAGGTGAAGCCAGATGAGATTACAGTAGCTAGTGTACTTTCTGCTTGTGCTCATTTGGGAAGTCTAGAGATAGGGAAGTCCATTCATGAATATATCGTTCAAAATAATATAAAAGCTGATATTTATGTGGGTAATTCTCTCATAGACATGTATTGCAAGTGTGGGTCTACCGCAAAGGCAATGGAAGTATTCAAAGAAATGCCGGAAATAGATGAAGTTTCGTGGACTTCTATCATAACAGGACTTGCCGTCAATGGTTATGCAGATGATGCACTGGAGTGCTTCTCAGAAATGCTTCTTGAAGGTATTCGGCCAAGGGATGTGACTTTTGTTGCAGTATTACTAGCTTGCACCCATGCCGGATTGGTAGATAAAGGATTAGAATATTTTGATAGCATGTCAAAAGTTCATGGTTTGGAGCCAAAGATGAAACATTATGGTTGTGTTGTGGATCTATTAAGCCGGTCTGGCGATGTTGAGAGAGCATATGAGTTCATAAAGAAAATGCCAATAACACCAGATGCAATCGTGTGGAGAACATTACTTAGTGCATGTAAACAGCAAGAGAATGTGGTTATGGCTGAGATTGTCACACAGAAGCTTCTCGAGTTGGATCCTGCTAACAGTGGAAATTACGTGCTCTTATCAAATACTTATGCTAGTGCGGACAGATGGGACGATGCTGTGAAAGTCAGAAATTCTATGATGGAGAGCGATGTGTATAAACCACCAGGATGCAGCTCGATTGAAGTTAATAGCTCAAAACCTGAATCAGTAGATAAAGATCAGCTTCCTCCTCTGATGAATAATCAGGCTATCATGCGGTGAGCCCCAGTGTGAGTTCTACCCCTTTTACCCAAGTACCAATTTTGGTATATTTCGCTGTATTGGTCTTTGATGGCGGATTAACTTGTATCAATGAAGTTGAGTTTAGCATTGGATAGCTCTATTTTTGGCAAACACAGAGCCATTAATCGCGTTGCTTAATACTGTTACTGATTAAAGGCTCACTTCTACTTCAGGTAATGAGTTGGATTAAACGTCTCCTTAAGCTCTGATCAGGCGAAGACAAAAGTTGTAGCTGGAAGATGCTTCATTCAGACTCTACAACAAAGATGAACTCCACAGAAGAACAAAGAGGAAATTGAATCGTAGACCTCAATGCTGGTAAGTTTTTCAGAATGGTCATCCTGTTTTACCACTTTCCTGATGTCTGACTGCCAAAATCCATGTGATAATCGAACCCGTGCCAGGCAGACTGAAAACAAACAAAGCATAACAAATTGATTGGGTGCATGAGTACTTTTTTTGTTATCGTTTTTCCTTTCATATTTCAAGGTTGGAACAACACGAATAAAGGGGATAACTTTGTGAGGTCGGTGTTCTGGCATCACCCTGATTAGAGAATTGTTATAGCTAAAGAGAGATGTCTGAGTGTTTCTCATTTATATTGCAGCTTAAGTTATTGTGCTGTTTTCTATTAGTTCATCTTCTACGCTTGATATATTGAGTAGCGATGTTGCTTCTTGCTGCAGACTTTTGCTGGTAATAGCATCTACCAAACTTCTTCGAGAGCCATTCAGTTGGCGCATGAGAGGATGACAGATTTGGTTATAGAGACAAAGGTTGTGGCATTTCTGGTTTATGTCAACCCTAGCTAAACCTCGATATAACTGTTGAATGCGAAAAAAGCTATCAATTCGAGTATAGCATGACAACGATCAAAGGCAAGGTCAGTTAAGTTAGTCTTAGTATTTTCTTGGACAAACTTCGACACAGTTAGAACAGTTCAACGTGGGGAAGAATTAAAGTAAGAGTGCAGGAAAGCGGCTTCTAGTCAAGTTGCTGAGAGTGTTTTTCCGTTTCGGGTAATGTTCAAGTTGTAACACAGAATGGGCCAAACAATTCCTATTTGTATCTCATATTGTTTTTTTACTATTGTATTTGTATTTTCTTCACCAATGGTATTTGCAGCTTTATGCGAATAGTTACCAAAGTAATCTCACTCGAGGTTCTTGTAATCATACTGCATTTCTTCTGATCAATCAAAATTAATGGAAATAAAACTCAATCAATTTTAGCAGAAAGTCTGGAAAAATGACAAATTGATTATTGATACATCTGTCTTCTTGAATTACATTAATGGGTGTTTAATCATATAAGAATAACTGTAACTGAACATGATAACTATCTTGGAGAAATTTCGTTACGTCAGCAGCATCCTCTATCAATACCCTCTGCATTTCGAACGCCATCTTGGAGATGTTCTCGCCCTAACAACTATGCCGCCCAAAAAGCAGTGTGTTTGGGTTGCATAAATGAATTTACGTAAGGGTTCAAGTATGTTTTCTGCTGAGATTTTTATGCCGAAAATCTTTATGCTATCCATCTAATGCCAGATTCCCAAAATAACAGCAACTACAAAAAGGAGAAGAAGAACAGCATCTCCTCCTGGCAAAAGTTTAATTTCCTTAGCAAATGACGACCTGCAAGGGCGATAGTTAGGTTCACATCTGTGTTGTCATGGATAGCGTATACTCTTTAAACTACATAACAGAAAATGATATGTAATAGCTCCTCAGTCGGTTTCTCCAAGTATCAACATGAAAGGAGTTGAGAAAAGAAATCAAAGTGAAGTAAAATTTGTCTCTACATTTCAGAACTTAGCTTGATAAGATTATCGGCTTATTGATGATTTTGATCAATACTCCTAATTAGATTTCACAGTTGCGGGATTTCAATAGAGCAATCTTAGATTGTCTATCTAATGAGTAGTTGGCTCTTTGTTTTAATAAGAACAACAAGCAAATATAACAGTATAAGAGGTCATCGTAAATACCTGGATTTCTTTCTGGATCGATATATCCATGCCATAACAGGAGGTAACACTCCAAAGAGAAAGCAGTTTGCATATACACCAGCAAAATCGAGAGCTCTAGAGAAAGCTGAAGGGAAGAAAGAAACTATAACGATAGGAGCGCCAAGAACAATCGGCATCACAAACCTGTTCACTGAACTAGAACCCAAATTACTCAATCCTTGGTTAGCTCCCGAGCTGCAACTTGATCTAGAAAAAGAAATTTGCCCTGGAGTTCCTACATTTTGCCGTGTCGAGTAAGATATGAACCCAACATTTCCTATACAACTCTCGTCGGAACCAATTTGAGATAATTGTGGTTTCTTTAAACTTATTTGCCTCCAAATCAACTCAAGTGTATCAATAAGTTGTTTAGGAAAACTAACAGCATAACCTATCAAACTAGTCGATAAAGCCGAGAATGCAAACCCTTGTACTGCAGGAAGAACCGAAGAATTCACCGAAAGCAAAAGCGAAATGGGATCTTGGGTCGAAACTCTTTGAGTATTTGCTAGTCCAAGAACAACTATATTCCACGATAAAACCATAACCAATGGAACAGCACCACCAAATAGTATAGCATTTCGAGCATCGAAAATATTCTTCCCTACTAGTTTACAAATAAAGGGAGTAATAACATGGAATCCTAGAGTAAGGACAGTAACGGGTATCGTCGGCAAAATTGAAGATAAAGCCCAAGAAGAATGAGCAAATGAACCCAATAACTTTGCTCTACCAATTGATAAACCAGTAGCTATAAGTGCAGTAATGGAGAAAAGCATAATGAAGCAAAGAAACCTATTAGCTGAATCAATTGCCTTGAAAGGAAAAAACGCGATAATAATCCCAACTATACAAGGAAACAAAGCATGAGCTAATATAGAATTCATCAATGGAAACCACTGAATAATTATAGAACCAATACCTGATACACAGGCAACAATCAAAGAAAAACTCAATGATGCATAAATTATAGCAACCAATATACCCATCCAACTTCCTAATGCATTTGTTGCAAGACCAGTAAAACTCACCTCTCCTACTTTATCTTCCTCCATTGATGCAAAAGATAGCTCTGCAACAAGTAAGATTGAAGAAATAACATAAACCCATGATAGAATGATTGAAAGGGTTGATGGAAGTGACCCTGATTTGATAGTTGCAGATGGTAACCCTAGCATTCCAGGTCCAACAGCAGTACCTATGATCAAACTAACAGCTCCCCAGAAACTCTTTTCTTGAGATTTCTGGGTAGGAGCTTCAGAATGATTATCAATGGAGGAAGAAATGATGGTGTTTTTAGTTTTGCATCTTGTAAGGGTTAAAGGGAAATTGAAGTAAGTGGATTTGTGGGGTTTGTTAAAAAGAGTAGAGTTGTTATTGAGTGATGAAGATTGAGAAATGGAGGAGAATCTGAAATTGGGCTGAAGATAATTTGAATTGGTATAATATATATGGGTAAGTTTTTGGAGGTTGAATTGGTGAGAAAGAAACATATTGGTGGGGAAGATTCTCGGATCAGAATCTGATGAAAAGAAGAATCTGATGAAAAGAAGAGAATTTGACTAGATTCACAAAGTGAGTATTAGGGTTTAGTTAAAGATGATTATAATCCAAATCAGGTTTTTAAATGCAACTCTGGCCCACAAAATGAAGGTTTAATGGACGGTCGTGAAATCTGTTTTAGTTGCCGGTCATATACAAATACAAATATTTGGGTTGAAAAAAATGTGCCTTAGTTCAACAAAAAAAAAGAGAAAGTTGTGCCTTTCAAAAAATTGAAAGGTAAGTTGTTAACCCCTCTTCTCCTACTATCTAACCACCCTTGTTCTACATTTTTCCACTCAAATTCTTGTATGTTCAGCAACAAAAAAAAAATTCTCGACAATAAGTCTTGTTGATTCAACATTGTTATTTGTGAGAAAGGGTGTCACCTTTTTCGATCTTCAATTTTCGCCATGTACCAAAAGTAGTGTTTGTTTTTAGTTAGATTTGGAACATCTCTCGATGTGTAAATTGACCAGAGTCAGAAGATTAATTTACCAAGTCTTTTAGGTCATACAACAAATACCACAGTGAAAAATAGTCTTCTAAATCTCAAAATTTATTAACGGTGGTAGGTTGTAGTAGTCACTTTGTAAATGTATGATAAAATTAGCTAGTGTGTTGGGATGAGACTTGAGAGAAATCCACGACAAGTAAGGACAAAGATTCAAACAACGCCTAAAACGGCTTGGGACAATATTGCCTCCATGGCTCCATGTCAACAATTTATCACCTCTACCTGTATAACCCTCGCGCAGAGCAAGACTTTGAGAACATATTTTTCTTCCTCGAATGGATAGATCATGAGGAGCCCCAGATTTTTAGAAAAAGTTATCTTATTTTGTTGTCTAAACAAAAAAAAGTACGATATATCCACCCGAATCTACCCAATAATTTTTACTGAAATAAAAAATACTCACTGCAAGTGAGTACAGGGAAGATCGATTCGTTACTCATGCATGTGGAAAGACCAATACATCTTTTTGATAAAAACGTTACTTTACCCATGATGTATGTTATATAATGTGGCCCTCTTATATATCACATTTTTTTTTGCATTAGTGAGCGGGTTAAACGGCCCAACCCTGAACAAGAGCAACTAGCCAAAAAGCAACAGAAAACAACTAAGAGACAAAAACACTATACAATTCAACTCCAACCCTTTCTTAGTCTAATAACACTCGTCTCAGACTATAGCAACCAGCTCAGCTGGTAGCCTTTGAAAATTAATTTCTTGCTCTTCAGCTGGCCCACTCTTAGCAAGGAAGTCAACTGCCATGTTCACCTCTCGCACCACATACTTGAAAGTCCTAAGAATCTTTATATTTTTGTGGTAGATGCACGTCCATTTGGCCAAACATCTTGGTTACCTATACCACATTATTGTTCCCTTTTTTCTTAATGGGACGTGAATCATTTAAATGAACCTTTTTTTTAAGAGGCATTTAAATGAACTTACACCAACAACTTTTATAGAAGTAGGAGTGTCTAATTTGCGTTTAACGACACGCATAGTTCTACACTTCTGCCAAAATGTAATGTCAATCCTTATTGATAAATTTAAGAAATGTAATGTATAGTTTTGGGAAGTGTAATTTTAGTGAAAATGTAGTATATTGTAAAAAAAAAAAAAAAAAAAAGAGAGGGGGGAGTATATTGATTTTGTGGTGGCTTTGGATGAGTAATAACAGTCAAAATTCAAGGCGGATAAAGGGGCAAAATGGATACAATTTTGTTAGTATTTTTACTATGTTTTTTTCTTCCTATCCAAAACTATATCCATTTTCTCCTCTAAAAGTTTGTTTACTGACCAGAAACGTGTACAAATTCTAACAACACCACGTTACCTTCCAACATCCACATTCAAACTCTCAAATAAATTCAAAATCATCTTAACCACTGATCTCAATCAAACTAAATCTTGTCCGTTGATTTACATCTCCAAGTTTCAACACAAAATGTATGAAAACAGAGAGGAAAATCCAAAGGTTCATCTCATCTACTTTTCTCTTTCTAACTTCTCTTACCAAAAACTTGAAAAAACACAGAAAATTTAACAACAAAGGAATTCAAATTAACAATCATGGCTGAAATTCTGAGCAAAAGTTATCTGATTTCTCCTTCATATTGTTCTTCACATCTCTACTCTGTGTCATCTGCTTCACTAAAAGACCCTTCTTCTTCTTTAAAACTTCAACCCCTCAAATCTTCCATAGGCAGCGAATTTCATGGGCTTAAGATTTCACATAATTATCAATTTGAGAGACAGAAACCCAGTAAAGGAAATCTTCAAGCTTTTCCTATACAGGTATGTTCTGATTTTATACTACTATTTATGGGTTTTTTTTTCTTAGATTTTTTTCAAGTTTGAGCTTAATTTTTCATATTTGTTAGCTTAGATCTCTAATGGGTTTTCTCTATTGGGATTTTTTTTTTCACAAATTTGTGCAGATGAGTCTTTGTATTGGGAAAGCTCAAAAATGGTGGCAAAAGGGGATTCAACCAAATATGAAAGAGATAACTTGTGCACAAGATCTAGTTGATTCTTTGTTAAAAGCAGGAGATAAATTAGTTATTGTTGATTTCTTTTCACCTGGTTGTGGTGGTTGCAAGGCTCTTCATCCAAAGGTAAAGTCACATCCTTTCTCTCTCTTCTCATCTCTAATCTCTCTCTCTAAAAGTGTATAAAAAGATCTGATTTTGATTATGGGTTTAATTTTTTTGTTATAGATCTGTCAATTTGCAGAGATGAACCCAGATGTTCAATTCATTCAAGTGAACTATGAAGATCATAAATCAATGAGTTATAGCCTTAATGTTCATGTTCTTCCTTTCTTCCGATTTTATAGAGGAGCTCATGGTCGTTTATGTAGCTTTAGCTGCACCAATGCCACAGTAAGTTTCTCTCTCTATGATCAATTTTTCGAATTTTCTCTCTCTAAGAAAAACCCATTTTCAATCCTATCTTCTTTTTTCATTCATCTGAAAAATTTGATCTTTGATTTGTAATTACAGATCAAGAAATTCAGAGATGCATTAGCCAAGCACACTACAGAAAGATGCAGTCTTGGGCCAACAAAAGGACTAGAAGAATCAGAACTCATTGCTTTAGCTGGAAACAAGGATCTTTCCTTCAATTATACACCAAAACCCAGACCAGTTGAAGAACCAGTTCCAACCCTAACCCAAGAACTAGGTCGAAAATCAGAACCAGTTCAAGCAAGCAGCATAAAATTACCTCTTCCCTCTACTTCTCAAGCCACGAGTAAAGACTCTGAGGAGAAAACATTGATCAGTACTGGGAGATGACCTAATGTGGGTTTAAAATAATTTCACCCGCCCCATCTTAGTACTACCCTTTTTACCCATTTTTGTACATATCTTTCTTATGTTAGCTCCTTGTGCATTTACTCATCCTGTTGGTTAGAGGGAGAGAGCGAAGCTCACTTTGCTTGAACAGGTATTTGTGACTTCCTAAGAAGACAAATAGAGCAGGAATAGGATCTTATCTCGTGGCCTATACTTACCTATCAGACCACAAGTCTGGAGCTACTTTAAGTCAGAACTCTTCTCCGGACAGATTTGTTCCGCGTTTTCAGGCGTCGATTTGTCCGCTTTTTCTGATGCGGTGTGAGCTGGAAAAGGAATCTTTAACCTTGTCAAAAGGGCAGCTGAGTGAAGGATAATACTTATTGAAGTTGTTCTTGTACTTGCAGTGTGCTATATGTATTCGCAGGCTGTTTCTTTTTGTTAACTTGCCTTGCTCTTACTTAATATAGAGAGTTGAGGTTTTTTTGCTGCTCTTTTAATAGATCTTGGCTTCATGTCATCTGAGATGTGGAATTATGAAAATCAATTTTGAATCAATTCAATTGAATCAACAAATGTCATAAAATTTTGTAATGAGGTCAAGTCATTTACGTACTATTACCATTTATGTAGTAACAAAATGTGTTAGTAACAAAATGTGTTGCACTGCGAAAGATCAGCCAATGTTAGGAGGGGCTGGCTGGGTTTTAGGCCCCTTTGTGTTGCACGCCTGTGTGGACCTGCCACAGGTCAAATGGGGTACTGGGGTTCGGAGGGGATGGGTATTAGGCCCCTCTGTGTTGCACGCCGTGTGGGCATGCCACATGTCAAATGGGGCTGGGTTTTAGGCTCCTCGGCACGTCGTGTTGTTCCCTAGAATAATATGAGAACAACTCGTACACCACCATGACATGCCAAACGGTCACCCACCCCACCATGGGTTGTGGTGTTCCCTGAAACGATATGGGAACAACTCACGCACTACCATGACGTGCCAAACAACTCACGCACTACCATGACGTGCCAAACTGTCACACACACCACCGTGGGTCGTGTTGTTCTCTGTGAACGATATGGGAACAGCTGACGTGCCAAACTGTCACACACACCACCATGGGTCGTGTGGTTCTCTGTGAACAATATGAGAACAGCTCATGCACCACCATGATGTGCCAAACAGTCACACTTCAGAATGTCTCAACACAGTTAAGCTGTTACAATGGGCCGCTCTTCTGTCTAGGCTCTTGAGGCTGGATATGACTACGCTTAAATGTTGTGCTCGGCCACTCTCAATCAATTCAATTTTCGAATACTTTTAACTTCAAAATCTAGAGATGAGAGGAGAAGAATCAAATTTCATCTTGTGGTTGATATTTGGAAACAGATGATCTCCAAGAATAAATTTTCCATCTATTTGCACTTAATGGGGAAGAAGACTCTCAAATATTAACCCGCCAAAACCAAACAGATATAATAATTGGGCGTTTGTCCTAAGACCTCCAATTAATAAGACATTGCTCAAAATTCCGAGTCTTCTATATAAAACAATGCTGGTACCACTCCGATCACCAGATCTCCTTTCTTTATTAAAACAATGTTCAAACTTCAAAAGCTTATGTCAAATTCATGGCTTTATGATCTCAAGGGGTCTAGATCAAAGCAACATTCTTCTTAGTAAATTCATTGATACATGTTCATTCTTGGGTTTCAATGATTATGGGTTTTCTGTGTTTAAGCTTAAAACCCAACCAGATATATATCTTTATAACACAATGATCAAAGCTTTATCTCATACTGATTCTGCAAAAGATGCAATTTTTTTGTATAATAGAATTCAAGTTATGGGTTTTAGACCAGATACTTATTCATTCCCTTTTGTGTTAAAATCTGTAGTTCATTTATCTGATGTTGAATTAGGAAAACAGATTCATGGTCAGTCAATTCGAACTGGGTTAGATTCTGATGTTCATGTTGTAACTGGTTTAATTCAGATGTATTCTGCTTGTGGGTTTGTTTTCGAAGCTCGGAAGCTGTTTGACAATATTCCTCTTAGAGATGTAGTCTCTTGGAATGCAATGGTTGCTGGGTATGCTAAAGTTGGTGACATGGACAGTGCACGAGAACTTTTCGATGAAATGCCAGAGAGAAATGTGATCTCTTGGACGACCATCATTGCGGGTTATGCTCAAACGAATCGGCCGGAGGAGGCAATTATGATATTTAGGAAAATGCAGCTTGAGAATGTTGACCCAGATGAAATAGCAATGTTGGCTGCCCTTTCCGCCTGTGCTCATTTGGGTGCTCTTGAATTAGGAGAATGGATTCATAATTACATAGAAAAACATGGATTCTTTAAGATGGTTCCGCTCACAAATGCCCTCATCGACATGTACGTTAAGTCAGGAAATATAAAAAAGGCAATAGAAATTTTTGAGAAAATGAAGCATAGAAGCGTAATAACTTGGACAACAATGATTGCGGGTTTGGCTCTTCATGGTCTTGGTAGAGAAGCACTTGAAATGTTCATTCGCATGGAAAGAACGAGAATGAAGCCCAATGAAGTCACATTTCTAGCCATCCTTTCCGCTTGTAGTCATGTTGGGTTGGTCGAAGAAGGTCGTTGGTATTTTAAGAATATGAGGTCGAAGTATCACATAAAGCCCAAGATTGAACACTACGGATGCATGATTGATCTCCTTGGGCGCGCTGGTTACCTTCGCGAGGCACAAGAGCTGGTCAAGGGAATGCCATATGAATCAAATGGAGCTATATGGGGGTCTCTTTTAGCTGCTTCTAGAGTCCATGGTGATGTTGAGCTTGGAGAGTGTGCTTTGAAGCATCTCATTGAGGTGGAACCTCATAACAGTGGGAACTATACACTTCTATCCAACATATATGCAGCTTCTGGGAAATGGAACGAAGTAGGAATCGTAAGAAAAGCAATGAGAGATCAGGGAGTAAAGAAAATGACGGGAGGGAGTTCTATTGAAATGAACCACAAATTTCATGAGTTCAGTGCAGGAGATAAATCACATGCCGAGTCTGAGAGAATTTATGAAGTTCTCTATGAGATTAATGGGCAGTTAAGAATGGCTGGATATATTCCGAATGATTCTGGAAGCCTGCTCGCATTTGATGATGGATGATGGAATATTTCTTTAAGACAGTTTCAAGAAAATGAGACAACGTGAATCACTCTTTCGCACCATCACACAGTTCTAAGGATGCCACCCATCTTATATCACGTCTCCAGTAAGTTTGACAGAAAGAATGGAATTTCACCCAAACAACAGTGATTCTTAGAAGATATTTTACTTAATTTAACTAACTAGCTTCGTGGAAGTTCTCATTATTAATTACTGACGTCCACAGTGGGGCTTAACTTGCACTTCCAATTGTATCTCTACTTGCATGTAAATGTGCTAACAAGTAGTTTACCTTTTTATGGCTCACCAAATTCAGAAAAGATCAGTGGCCGCATCGAGAAACAGGTATGCTCTTGCTCATTCATCTAAACTCCATATCAATAGTCCATATGCACACACATTTAGATGTATTGTCCTTTCTCAATGAATTAGTGGTACAATCAGAGCCAAGTCATTCTCTTGTTTGACTAAAATGACTCAGTAGTTCATGTATTTGCTGAATAAGTTAGTATGAAACTCTGCAATTTGCAATTTTGTGCGAATATCCATTGTAGTATCTATTTAATATATGTATTCTCATATTTTGAGTTCTGATCTCTTGAAGAGTTGATCCACTAATACAACAAATGCATTAGAAACCTGATTTACATGATTAGGATTTGACTAGATTTTTGAACTTATTTTCGTGTAAACAAATAGCTAAAACGCTGTTTTGTTTTGTCGTAAAAGGATGTCTCCTTATTGTGGATGAACTCATTTCACGTATAACTTTTCCTCACCATAACAGATTATCCGTGGAGCTTCACACGCTTGAAGTTCAGGTCGAACAATTGCAAAATGTAGACTTGTGGAGGCCAGTGAAAAGTTCAACATTAACTTACATTACAAAGCAGAACGAGTAATAATGAAAGTACAATGGAAAGCTTGAACACCTAACCTCGTGTAGTATCCGTGAATGATTCTTTAAAGCTTCAATCCATAGTAGAAGTCATGCCCCAGTTCCAAGCTTTGAATTCCTATTCCTAGGAGGATACCATAATGTAAAATCTGAACTTTTTGTTTTAGGAAGTCACAAATACCTGAAAGAAGACCAAAACCAAAAAAGATATTAGAATATTATGAAAAGAATCCTACAGCAATCTAAACATTATGATTTCTAGCTCTCACCTGTATTTTGTTTTTTATCTTGGCATTTTATACAGGGAGTAGTAAAATTCTTATGGTTTGCATCCTTCTGGTCCATTATCAAGTATGTTTGAGATCTTGGTTTTTGTAGGATAGGTGCTGTGATACCCTCTACACACTGAGGAGAGACAGCAAAGTCAGATATATCTCTATCTTCTTTAGAGGTGTTTCTTTCTGATACAGGAGCTTTTTGGAATTCTTGTTGTACTTGAGTGGGAGGAACTGCAACTTCATCAGAGGTTTCATGGCAACAACTCCAATTTTCTGGTTCCAGTTCAGACTTGCAGACTTGGTCACTGGACTTTTTGTTCAAGATAGCTTTATTACTCCCTGTGTCATATGGAAAAGATGGATGGTACCCACCTTCTGTGATTCTCGAATCCTCCAACTTACTTTGAGTTTCAGACATTAAGACTTGCTTATCAAATTTTCCTGTTAATAAGCCATTATGTTTGTTTTGGTTGGACTGGTCAGACCAACTATCTGGAGGGAAAGCTGGATTTTGTTTCTTGTTCTTGTTCCTCGTATCATTGAGCGCATGTTGTGTCTCCTTTATTATATCATTATCTGGAGAAATTTGATTAGATAGAGATTCCTCAGTAAAATCATTGTTGGATGAGGTTGGAGTTTTAGCTATTACCACCTCTATTTCAGAACATTGTGTTATGCCAATTTGAGCATTATTCTTGTCGGATAACCTTTTCTTTGTAACTTCACAATTACCCACGTCTTCACTACTTAAAATTTCCGCTTCTTCTAACCCAGTACCTCTCTTTTTCCTTTCTGCAGGCGGAATATTAGCTACCACCTGTTTGCCCTGATGAATATCCATTGTATCAGTCGGCCTTATCTTTTGTGGAAAGGCCCGATTTTCAACTTTTATCTCCTTTCTGGTGTCAATTTTATCTTCCTTTCTGGTGTCAATTTTATCTTTCTTTCTGGTTCCATACTCAGCAGAACTTTCACGATTATCAAGAGGCTTTGTACGAGGGGGCATTATTTCTGATGTTTTATCATCCCACGATTCAACTGATTTGACGTGGCATTCTGATTCATTATAACTGTATTCTCTTTCATAATCAGCACTGCGTTTCATTTTTGACCTGAGCAAGCAGCTATGCCTTGAAATGCTGTACTCTGATCCATGTTCTGAAATACCCTTCAAAGGAAATGTGATTGACTCCGCTGGGACAGATGAAGATCTTCTCACTCTCTTACGAGTGTGGTCTTTTCTTTGTCTATTTTCCTTATTTGAGAAATCAATGCCATTTTTTCTTCTACTACTAACGGTTGGCCTCATAAATCTGGGTAGCTTTGATAAGAGAGCTCCAGTGAGGTCTCGACCGTTACGCTTCTCCATCTGTACATGACTCTGTGGATCTTCATTATTTGGGTGGAAGGCCTCTAAATGATCATTCGATGACGGAAATGACCCTGTAAGATTGTTTAGTCGTTCATGTAGCTTATTGATATCTATTCTGACATTTTGGCACTCAAATTCAAGCTCTTTCACCTTCTGCAGTTGCTTGGCTACTTTGACTTCTTTTATGGACTGCGTTTCCTGGGTTTCTCACCATTTGCAAAACACAGAAGCAAGTTTAAGTGTATTGAGATGGTAATTGCAGCGAATTCAAATCTAATGAACGGGAAAACTATGGGTCGGAACTTGGATAGGCGTAGAAAAAGATAGAAAACAACTGATAAAGCTAGGGAAGAGTGGGTCAATCAAGCACAACAAAAAGTTGAGTCAATGAGAAGAATTCAGCATGAACAATAAATAACATATGAACTTACAGTTGGTTCATCATGGCCCAAGTGAGTACTTCTCACACGTGTGGCGAAGCTTAAGGAACATAGAGTCTCACATAGGTCATCTTCCTCTGGACTGACATGAACAAGCATCAATGTTTTTGAATCCTCTCCTGCACACAAGGTGGAAGCATTCAAGAAAAGAGGAATGGCTTAAAATCAGAAAGGTAGGACGAGTCCAAGCCGTCCTCTCTCTGTGCAGACAGAGGCAGTTTCTAGGCATCGTGACGACGTTGGTATGGGAAATATTCCGCGTTAACCACAAATTGAAGTGCACCTGCATCTTGGACTCTCAAGTTCGAAAGAGATTAGTTTCTTGGACTCTGATGTAAGTATTCCCTTTAGTAGCTGTAGCTTAATTTTAAATTTAAAGATCTAAATACTTACCCTTTAGTTTACAAGAGCATAAAAGATAGGTTCAGGGAGAGAAGCATAATTACCTAGACAGTCCCTAAGAACTTGTGTTAGCTTGCTATTCCTGTCAAAATTACATTGTTGAATAAGTTTATTTCTTATGAGAAAGAAAAATATACTGATTGATGAGTTAATACCTAGACCCACTAAAATCTATTTGGCTGAATTTTACGAAATCACAAGGTTTGACAACTTCTTGTTGCTATAGTTACCTGTAAGGTACATGGGGCATCCTTTTCTGGAGAGCATTGATGACATCTCCGAGGGCAGACAAGGATAGATTGATGGCTTTTCCTTCTTCAAATCTTTTTCCTTGTGCCTTTGTCTTTAACACTCGTTCGCTTCCACCAAGATCAACCATCCATATTTTATTTGTTTCCTTTCGTCTTTCAGGAGCATCGAAACTCGACAAAGTTATGCGGATTAAGCTGTTTTGAGCAGAAATTTATCAAATTCCGACCCCAACCTAAGTTGTTTGTAATTCTTATATTACTTAAAGCCAATTCAGAAAAATTATGCTAGTAAGCTGAAACATCTTTTGGTCTAAGTTTGAATCTTATCTCGGATGCTAGGAAACTGAGTTGAATTAATTCATACCAGTGAGATCTGCTTGAAGTCGCATTGCAATTTGTAGACGCAGTTGATCGAACCCCACTACCTAATTTGTAGAGTCTTTTAGCTTGGTTGATATCACTCACTCTAATAGCTACGAGGTTACCAATCTCGACCCCACCCTTGGGATCTGCTTGAATTGTAAGACTGGATAAAAATTCGTAAATATATCAGCTATTACCTTTGTTTTATACTTTTATCTTACCAGATTTACCAAGTAATTGTGCTCGATTTGTCTAATGGGTGAACTAAATTTGAAGTAATTGCAAACTCACCTTTGTCTCATAAGATCTGTGGATTGTGTCATCCGAGGGACAAGTAAGTCTCTGAGGTTGCCCATATAAATCTCAACCATACTAAAAGTATAGATAAATTTGTGGCAGCTGTCCTCTGCTTGCTTAAATAATGCATCCATCGTTCGGGGAACAACCCCTGGACAATCTGGTTCACCTTCCTAAAGTGTTCAGGCCAATGTAAGTAAGTAATATACACTATATAGGACTCTTACTGAATATCGGTTCCGTACTGAATTAGCGGCTCACGTAATCCTAACTCTGACTACCTGGTTATTCTTTATCATGAACTAATTTGAGTTTCTGTTGTTTTGTTTGATTCAGGGAGACCCATTTCATCAGAGTTTTGAGCTATCAAACAGGTGAAATGATCACTTAGGAGAACTCAAATAAGCAATTTGATACATACCATGGTAAAAGTTTTTCCTGTTCCTGTCTGACCATACGCGAAAATGCATGTGTTATAGCCATCCAAGGCAGATTTTATCACCGGCTCAATTTCTGAAAAGACTTCATCTGTGTGATAAGAGACCACGATCCAAGTTAGCAAACAGCTATTTCAGTTGATATTCGCATAAATGATTTAAAGAAAGGGAAATCCAAGCACCTTGTGATGAATGTGGGTGGAAAACTTTATCGAAACTGTACAGTTTACTCTTGTTTTCATTAAGTTTCAGAATCACATTTTTAGAATCTGAAGCAACTACTACTCCTTGGTGCTTCTCCGTCAATGCGTTCATAGGCTTTATTCGGCAAAATACGCGAATATTTCCTGAAATGATACTCATGATCAATAGTATATACTATTACTAAATAATCAAGTATAAAGCTTCAACTATTAGACCTCTCTAATTTCATTCGACTCTGTTTATTTGCCAGGTTAGCCTGAATCTCCTATCAAGTTTTATCTTGCTCTGCCTTCCCTAGACCCTTCGACCCGTGGTAAGATTACACTAACTTTATGAGATACATTAATTAGTTGTTTTCAGCTTCTGTCGATTTTAGATGACTAACCTTTCAAGTCTAGAAAATCATTCAAGGCTTGCTTCCTCTGCAAATTTAGTTGATTTAGATGAGCATGTAAACCAGCAAGATCACCTGTTCAAGATGAAAATAGATAAATCAAAACGAATGCATGAATTTGTATCGATCGTTAGTAAGTTCAGAATAATACCTTGAATCTTCATGACAACAGAACTCGCATCATCATCATAATCATCCTTTTTCTCAGAGAAACCACAAGATTGTTCATTAGATGGTGGCAAATGTGTGATAATATCACAAACTGATTCAACCCAAGTTGAAGTAAGATGTGTTTTTAATCCTAAAAGAGAATGAATTGACTTAACAAGGTTACGAATATATCTTCTCGACTCCATCGTCTTCGAAAAGATAGTATCTTCAAAAGTTGCAGAGAACAGTTCTTTTCATTTCTCTCTCATCAATCTAAAGTTTTGGTTCATACCCATTCACTATACTGAAACTGTGTAGTAATTGTTGTGATTCTTCTTAGGAATTAAATCAAGAAACAGAGTTCATCAAGGTGATCAAGAAGCAAGAATTATCAGTTTTCTGCTTAAACAAAAGGTGTTCTTGATGAAACCTAACAGGTATGAACTTATAGAGTCTCTTTATTTGTAATCTAAACTCTATATTGTAGGTGAAAGAGAGATTGAAACTCAGAAAACACTTGGAAATAAACTGTAATCAAGAATGCTCAAAAAGCAGGAGGTAATTAAGAAAGCTAATACGAAATTAATGTTGTTAAAAAGCAAGGTTTTTTACACTCATTGTGTTTTAATTGAAAGATTAGGAGCACTTAAATTTGATCAAAAGTAAAGACATCTCAGTAGTATTTCTGTTTCACCAACTACAACAATAATACCACCTCTTTTTCTCAATATAAATTCTCTTCTTCTTACACTAATCAAATCCTTTGTCTTTTTCATATCTTATAGATGTGGAAGCTATACCAAACAAGACATTTTCACCTCACAAGAGAAAACTGCATATCAACTTCCAACAAGAATCACTACACCTACATACATGTTTATGACATTTTGCAGCCATCGGCCCTCCATGTTCGGCGATTTAGGCAACGAAAGTTGGCTACTTCGGTATGTCTTTCGTTAAGTAAGTTGATTTTATAATGATCAGATAAAATATAAAAAGTTATAAAAAAAATTATTGGTAGACGAACAATATTATTACAACAAATTTTTATTTATGTGGATACATTGGGCCGATTTCTTGCTTTCTTGTTAAGTCAGTGTTCTAAGGATCACGTTAAGTCTTAAGTTTATTCATTCTAATATACTATAAGTCCTCGGTTTAGGGAAAATTTGTCATTTAAAAGAACATAAAATTCAATAAATTAAGAAACAAAAAACAAAATACGAGCTAGTTTAGTACGAGTGTCTGTTGTTATTGACAGCTTACTTCGATAATCAAAATTGCAATAAATATAGCTGTTACAAACCCTAATAATCAAAATCAAAATCATTCCATGAAAATTATATCAAACCAGAAGAAATTCCAAAAATTTGACTTATTTCTTGATTGGGTAGACTCTAACTTGATCTAAAATAGGACCACAAAGATCACCAAAGCCATCAAACTTAGTATGGTAAAAACCACTATAAAAACTTATTCTAGTTCTATTTGAAACAGCTTTGAAGGTGAAACTAAACTTCTTGAACTGACCCTTTCCCGTTGACACGAACTCGGCTACTAACTTTTTCTCAGCAGCGTAAGCCTCGACAGTCATCGACCCGTGGCACAAATTCCTTGCATCTCCGACCAGGAAAGATAGTTTATATAATGTGTTAGGGACTGTTCTTAGGATTTGAGCAATTGAGCTCTCTCTTCCTGATACCAACTCAACTGCAGCAAGTCCAAATGGGACATGGAAGTGTTTTGAGTCGATATATCGGGCCGCTTTCAAGGATTCGATGATCCAGTAAGGAAGAGGAGAAACTTGGTCTTCCTGTTTAGGAGGAAGAAGAACTCCTGTTGAGAAGTTACTGAATACATGTGGACCACATTCAAATCCACCATTTTTAACCAAATTGGCTGCAAAAACATAAAAACAAACTTAGACTTAACCCTAACTAGTTTAGTACAAAGCTGCAATGGTAAACCGAAAGATAAAGTATATGTCTATATATATATACACATATACATACCTCTATCGTACCCGTGAGGGACGATTTCCTTGATAGCAACATGATCAATGAGAGGGCCACAAGTAGGATCTTCTTGAATACCAGGGTTATGAAAAGTGACCTTAACCGACTTCGATTTAGCAATGAAAGCCCAAGCATAAGTATCACCACCATCACTACTATAAAGTGTCTGAAGAGGAAGTTGTCCTGATTGATTTGGAACACTGACTTCCAAAACCTCATCTTGTGCACATGTTCTGGTTGCACCGAATGTGAGTGAATAGTAAGAACCAGGTTTAAGTCCTCTTAGGGTTTGAGAGATGTTAGCTTCATTTCCAAGCCTAACAGCATGAGCCCCACGAGGTATTGCATAGAAAAACCCTCCTGGTTGACGACCGGCCGATATGTATTCAACCATCTCACTTATCACCCATTTGGGTAGTGATTTCTTCCCAATAATCACTGTTTTGTTTAGATTGGATGGCTTTGGTCCTTGTTCAAAGTCCCCATTTGGGATAAGTGCTGTTTAATTATATCAAAACAACAACTTAATTAGAAGTTAATAACAACCATAAAAATGAAAAACATTAGATACCCAACTTACTAAATAGATTAAAACCCTTAAAAGAACTCTAAGAAAATGCAATGAGATGAGTATGAATACCATCTAGATATTTAGGTTTAGCTGCAAATGCCGACGTGTCGAAAAGAAGCGAAAATACAAGAAAAACAGACACTAATGCTACTTTCATTTTGATGATGATCCTGCAAAGAGGATAATAATGAAGAAACCCTAGAGAGGAGATAGCAATTACAGATGGAAAGTGAAATGAGAAGAGGTTTTTGGTAATGGATTTATAGTAGTGAAAATGTGAATGCATGGGAAATTAAGAAGAAAAGAGAAATAGACAAGATCCACGTTCCAAACCCAACTAAGTAGCTGAGAATTTATATTATAATATTCTCTTCTTCTTCTACTTCCTCCAATCTCAATATATTCTTTCATTCAATCAAATTATAGTACTACTAATTTAACATTAATAACTAATTATAGTAACTCACTCTGTTCTTCATTAATTGATGAATTAACAAAGTTATGTCAACTAATAATTGAGAGTTTCCAAATAGTCGGTTTCTTATTGGCCGTTGAAAAAAAAAATGAACACAGAAACGTAAAAGAATCTACCGAATGGTTTGTTTTTTTTGATGAAATCTACCGAATGGTATTTATTCATTTAATAGATACTATCTTTCAATACTTAAACATTTGAAATTTGTTGACCAGATTCAAATCGAATTTGTTAGACCACTCTCCTAATGCATGTGCCATAGTAAAATATCGGTCGCACTCTTTACGTGAGAGTTTGGGGAGGGCCAGATAGCTTTTGTTTATTTTGTAAATCCCATATGGATTGTTTTTTTAGAACCGGTTACATTGTCGTTACAATTGACATTGAATACATCAAAGATGTGATAAGCTTGCTATCCGCCCACTCGCCCAACTACACCACATTATTTATACATTAATAATCTCAATTCAAATAACCAAAGATTCCACGATTCGAACCTGGGACCTCCAGTGGTTTCTGGAGTTTATGTCAACACCTTGGAGCCACTTGGGCTACCAACTGTTAGACCCCATATAGATTGTTAACACAAGGTTAAGATATCTAAATCAAAATATCTTGGTAGTTGGTAGAGATTTCGTGGTGCCTATAAAACTTCCAAAACAGTATCCTGTTTTCTAAAGACTAAAGGCACCTGCCACTTTTTTTCTTAAACCACAACTTCTCCTTCCAAAATGACTATAATTGCAGAAGGCACCATCTTCCTCCGCCCCCGAAATCGTCAAATTTACTGATGACGCCCATAACGACAAGGCACTCGACTTTTCTTCTCAAGGTAAGAGTATCGCGCACAAAAGATTTTGACGAAATTCTTGACTTATTGACTCAATTTCACACCCAAAACCTTTGTTTGACAAGTACATCGATCAACTGATCCAAAAAATATATATTTGAATTGCCTATAAGACCTCCATACTGGTAGGTAAAATCCAACAAGTGCCCCGAAACGGTCGATTTACTAAAATGATACTCAACTTTTGTGCAACTCTACTTTTTACCACCGGCATTTTTTGTCGTTTTCATTATGTTTTACTAAATTTTTATAATGACTATATGGCTCGATAAAAATTGTATATAGATTAAAACTTAAGCTTCACACTATTTAATGATGAAGGCGGGTGGAGAGATGATCAAGTTAATTTGAAAGAGGATTGAGAGATAAGCTTCTTTATCCCTTAATCATTCTTGTTATCCTTTATCTTGTTAACTAAGCTGTAAAGACCAACCTTATTCTTTTCTTCTGTTTGTAGGAAGATATTATAATGAGATGAATGATCACTTTAATTTTTAGATTATCAAATTGATTTTAACAGCCAATGTTTACTACTACAATTTTCTTCGAGCTATTTCTATACTTATTACTCCAAATTAAAAATAAACGAAGATTTGACTTAAATTATGGTTTGCAACCATTGTTAACGTATAACGAAAACAAGGCCAAGAAAAGGATGAAAACAAGGACGAAGGGACTCAACAACCAAATTATAGTGTACGTGTTATGTCAAAGAAATTATAATATAGTCTTCATGTATATGTCAACTAAACTACAAGATAATAGTTTCCAAGGGAATTGTGTTACCTAGCAAATCCCTTATTTTGAGGTCAAACTCTCCTAATCCACCTCCCAAATATTTTTCTAGACATAGATGTTTACATAACAATATTCAAGATCACTATATACTTGCATTTTGTGTCAAATTAAGAAAATCAACTATATACCCCCACCATATAATGTACTTCTATGTTTGTTAGGTTTTAGAATTCTTATGGATCATACTTTTGTTGTGTGGTAATATGTGCATATCTTGGCACTTAAATCACAATTGAAGCTTTGTAATCATGTTGCTCAATATGTCATGGACTCCTTGTGTTGTCTTTTAGATGTGGAGAGTTTGAAGACCAGTGTTCAAATCGTATTGTTTTATTACGAGTAACGAGTCCATCTTCCATACATACATTAAATTTAGTTTTATACATAGTCTTTTTTAGGAATTTTAGTTGGAGACAAGATGCACATGAATAGCAATTTCAATGAAAATCAAATTTAGATCCTAAATATGAGGAGATAAATAAGTTTAGGGTTTCCACTAATCTCATGCTGAAATAATGGTCATATTGTTCATTAATAGTTTCAAAATAAAAAGTCAGAGATGCCCAATTCCCCAATTCCAGATGACCAGAGTACCAAACTTATAATATACTATTAATTTAAAGTCAAATGCACAACCTCTTGGACTCCTTAACTTCATGTGCATTGTTTTGGTATCAACTAACCTTATATTATACTAATCTAAACACCTTGTTAAGTGAAGATTATTAAAATATGAAAAAAGAAAATCAAATGCAGTTGCACAAAGAACGCCGATCAATGAGATCAAATTGGATTGATTTAATCAATTAAACATCAAAATCTAAATGAATTCAAATTGAAATAAATATTCAATGTTCTTAAAATCCCTCTCTTCAAGGGGCTAGTATTGTTTAGTGTACATTTTCATTTGAGGCATGATAAAACCAACAACCCTTGCTAAAACTGCACAAATTCAAGCTTAAGAAGTATTAATGTCTTTTTTGGTGGGTCGTGGAGGTTTTTTTCAGAAGAAGAAGCATTACCTCTTCGTTTTAAGTTTTGAGTACCAAAATCAATGACGATGTCAGTCTTTTTTGGAGCTTGGCTCGTGAAAGATAGATCGATTTAAACCGTGCCATTTGTGGACTTTAATAAGGTGAATCCGTCTTGATAGATATGTTAGGTCTAGTTTGTTAAGTATGCCTTATAGCCCCTCATGCTCAATATGCATTGTTAGAACTCTTGATTTTTGGCACAGGTTAAATTCTTGTACTCTGACTCAGGGAAGTACATGCTTAATTAAAATATATTCAGTTTCTAGGTTTCTGTTTCTCTTCAATAAAATATAAAACCACACTTCTCTTCTACACAACTCACCAATATACGTGTCCGATTGACAAGTTAGAGAGTTGTGAAAAATGGATTTAAAAATTCTGAATCTTATGGTATGCTTTCTTTTGTCTGCAGAATATATTAAAAAAATTTGAAATTTTATTTGGACGCTTTAACTTGAAATGAGAAGGATAATTTACGAATCTTAATGTAACAAAATGTTTATCAAAAGAATCTACACAAATACATACTTGGGAGAAATATAGACTCTTCAATGTCGAGTTCAAACATAATTCGAAGGTAGTAAAACGCGAATCTCTTTAACTTCATAGAATATACAAAGTCCAGGTATGTACATATACATTTGTACGTGTTAGTTGTCATCACAACTTTTAGTTTTAGGAAGTTGTTTGACTAGGAGTATTTAGCCTCGCAAGGTGGTCCTCGATGATTCACACGGGATTTCACGTGCCCCATACTACTCGGGTTAGAGCGTAAGCTAGTGATGCTTTCGGCTACTGGACTCTCGCCCTTCATTTTGGTCAGAGAACATATCATTTTTACATGTCTCTTTCGTTATAAGGTTCATTCACCATTATCAACTTATAACCTTCTTTAACATTGTTTGAAACATAAAAGATGGGCAAAAATTACTAGTTATATGCTAGTTAAAGATAGGGCAACTAAAATTTTCAATGAAAAGAGAGGTATGCTTTTCAAGTGAGGAGGGAAATAATTTTAAAAACAAAAGGAGAAAAGGAATAGGGTTCTTTTCCTTTTCTTTATGTTTGTAGCTTTTGTTGGTTACCTTGACAGTTTTTAGTTTCAGTTATTATCTGTTAAGATACTTTCTTCGTTTACACATTTCCACCCACTTTATTTCAAATTTATAATAAATATTTTATTTATTTATTTATCTTATTTTAATATTTTATTACTCCCTCTATAAATACACCTTTAACCCTTCACTTCTTCTTCACCTTCTCTTCATAAGTTTCTCACTCAGAGGCAGCAAGTTTAGGGTTTCACTTTTCCATTCTTAGCATTTGTAAGCCCAAACCCACATTTTCATTTTCCATATTACTTCTATTTCAGTTCAAATTTCATTATTTCCGTCTTCAAAACATTAAGATCTAAAATGGGTTTTTTTTCCTCTGTTTTTTATGTAGGTAATGGATTTTTTTAGACTTTCCCTTCTAGCCCTATTTTTCACCATGTCCAAAACTGTACATGGTTCTGCTGGTAGATGGACTAATGCTCATGCTACTTTTTATGGAGGTGGTGATGCTTCTGGTACAATGGGTAAGAACAAAAAAAACCCTAAAACTAACTTTAATCACTCTGTTTCCCCCCTTTTCTTCCAATAATCTCATCTTTTTGTTCAATTTTTTTGACAGGAGGAGCTTGTGGGTATGGAAATCTAGTGAGTCAAGGTTATGGAACTGACACAGCTGCCCTAAGTACAGCTCTATTCAACAATGGAATGAGTTGTGGAGCTTGTTTTGAGATCAAATGTTCTGCTAATCAAGATAAACAATGGTGTTTACCTGGATCTGTAATTGTTACTGCTACAAATTTTTGCCCACCAAATTTTGCTGAATCAAACACAAATGGTGGTTGGTGTAATCCTCCTCTTCAACATTTTGATCTTGCTCAACCTGTTTACCTAAAAATTGCTCAATACAAATCTGGAATAGTTCCAGTTATGTATAGAAGGTAAAAATGACTTTTTTACCCCTTATCTTATCTTTTTACTCCATATTTTTATGTGAAAAAAAGACTATTTTACCCTTCAATATGTGAAACCCTAATTTTGTAGGTTTGTTTTTGTAGGGTTGCTTGTAAGAAGAGTGGTGGAATTAGGTTCACTATTAATGGGCATTCATACTTTAACCTAGTACTAATTACAAATGTTGGTGGAGCTGGTGATGTTGTATCTGTTTCAATTAAAGGTTCAAAGTCATCAAAATGGCAAGCTATGTCAAGAAATTGGGGTCAAAATTGGCAAAGCAACAACTTACTTGATGGTCAATCACTTTCATTTATGGTCAAAACAAGTGATGGAAAGACAGTCATCTCAGAAAATGTGGTTCCTACTAATTGGGCTTTTGGTCAAACCTTCAGTGGAAGTCAGTTCTAAATCCCTCAAAAACTAACCCCCCAAAAGCAATACTTTCAAACTTTTCTACTATTACTACTACTTTTTTCATCTAACTTTTACTCTATATAGTTGAAGAAGAAATCATGGTGGGTCTTTTTTACATGACTATTGCTATGATTTCTTTTTGTTTGTTCTAGGTTTTTTAGGTCTTTTTATGAAGTGGGTATTGCATTAAAAGTACCATTGGGTGGTGCTTTTAGAGGATTCTCAAATATATTAAAGAGGATTTCCTCATGTATGCAGGAAAGTGATTTGTGTGGTTTATGTAATTTTTGCTGTGGTGAATCAAAGTTTGTCACCCGCCCTTAAATTGCTTTCTTTTTGTGTTTTAGGTTAAAGAAGAGAGAGTGAGAGAGAGAGAGAGAGAGTTATAATCTATATGTATGTCTTTTTTTTATAAGTGTGTGTTTTTTTTTTGCTGAGGTGGGTTAGGGTTTTGTTACTCAGCTAGTAGAAGTGTAATGTTCTCAAATATCAATATATTAATGAAGATGTTTTGAGTGTGTTAAAATGAGATTATGTACTACTATCTTTTAAGAGTAATTAGAAGATCAACTTTAATTTTGGTGTGCCAAAACCCTAAATGAGATTATTTTGATGCAGGTCAATATCAAACAACATCAATTGGTGCAAGGGTCAAATGGCCTAGATTGGAAATATTCATAATTGCTTTATGTATTTTGCTAGTATTTTAGGATTTATTTGGTTTGTAGATTAGAAATCCAAAAATGACCACAATTTTAAATTGATTTTTAGAGGCTTTTAGTAGCTCTAAGTACCTTATTTATTGTGATAAGTTAATAAAGTTGTCTAGAGGCACCATTTGACCTCATGGAAACAAGACATCCATCTTTTTGCTAGTATTATGCGTCTGTATGAGTTATCTATACAAAGAGCTCAAAGTATAAATTTTGAATAATTTCATTACATATTTCTAATAAATTGGTAATTTTTCTAATACATTTTTCTACATCTAATCCCTATATAGTTCTACAAAACTTGTTGGTGGGGCCTATAACAAAGACGGCCTACAATTCCAGTAAGCCCGAATTATGGTCTCCTCGTACGACCTAGGTAAGCCTCTCATGTGTTTCAGTGCGCCGCCGGTAGGGTCAAGTTGCGTTCTTTAGTGTTTTTTCTGAATTGTTAGCGTGTCTCGAACCTCTGATCTCTAAGAGAAACAACTACTAAGAGAATCTGTACCACAATATTCAGATAGAAAATTTTTAAGTGTCTCTCGAAATTTCCAATTTGTCTTTTGTGTAAACAATTTGAGAAAAAGGGAAGTTTTATAGGGGCCTCCCATAAGTGTTATAGTCGCCTCCTTCCTTCACAAACTCCCCCTCAAATTTGTCTTGAGGGAGGCCCTATAACACTTATCGGGGCCTTTTAAAACCTAGTCTTACCTTAGAGATGTAGGCCGAGAAAAAGGGAGGGTCTCAATCCATAGTAAAAAAGAAAGATGTCACATCTGATTTTAAGTCAAAATTGCAAGGAGTAAAGAGTGTTCCCGAGTGGAGAATAATGGCAAAAGTTGAAGAAACACCAGTCTCATGTCCACAGGCGGCAAATATATGCACAAAGAGAATTCACGATTTGGGTAAAGGGATAGAGTATCCGATGCCTGGTAATCTAACAGGTGGTTGTGGTGGCGGTGGCGGTGGCGGTGGCGGTGGCGGTGGCGTTTGCATAAACTAGTGGTAATTTTAGAGTATCTTTCTTTCCAGTTCCCAGGTTTTACAACTTCCAAGGTCGTTCGTTATTAGGGCTCGAGGACCCAACCAATCTCTACCTTTGAGGTGGTGGAGCAGTTAATGTCTCTTTGACTTTGACTGCATGCTTCTTTGGTTATTACTCCTTTTCACTCCCCACTCGTCCTTCTTGGGCATGCTTCCATCACCCACCCATACTCCTCCTATCTTCACCCTCACCATTAGGTTCTTCCATGCAATCCTTGCCCTCCTAACAGCCACTTACATTGTGAGGTTCGGGTTTTCAATTTTGAGAGCTCCTAATTATTTTCAACTCTAATGTCGGGCTTCTAAATTCCAATAGAGATTTTCAAATTTAATTTTTAATAATTATAATTAAAATATATCAAAATTAATACATGATTAGAACAACTAAAAAAATTCAAAACTAATTTAAATCTCATTCACTCAGTCTGCAATCAATTTGTCATGAACAACAAGTTGTGTTGGAGACATGTCTGAGTTATCTTTGTTTGATCAATTCTAACCCTATTTGCATCCACGCATTTTAGCATTTTGGCATTGAAAGTCTATATTTTCTTTTTGCAAGTCTATATTTTTGTTTTGCACATTTGTGGACTCTTGCAGAAGTCTATCTCTAGGCTCATGACTTGCATTTTTCTCTATCCAAAATTCAGCCGTTGTAGCTTTCACCACTTTTGAATTTATTTTTTTCCTTTCTTATTTTTCTTTCAAGTGGTCTTTGTTGGGTTGTAGAGGGAGATCCTTCGTCTTGGTTGATAGAAGGTTTTTCTTTGTTTGATGAAGATTGGGATAAGTTTCATGACCAATTGGGATGGTCTTTCAAAAATTTATAACAATGTTCGAACTTAAAAGTTTTGCCCTCATTGTCTTGTTTAAACAATTCATTTGCAGACTTGAAGTGCAAAATAAAAAATTTAAAGTTCATAATATTGTCAAAAATAAATAAAAAAATAATGACACTAGGCTAAAAAATGTAACATCAAGAGTAATTACCCGATCATTATCATTTTTTTCGCTTTTTTGGTTTTTTTGCAACAATGTCAAATGACCACAAAACTTCAAGCGTTGCTTGTTAATCTCGCTCCAACGACATTTAAGACCCTTGGAGTACGATTTTGGTTTGTACTTTCGTTGAAGTGTTCGGCAATTTTGTTCCAAAACGTACATCCTCTTTGATCATTCTAATAACCGCATCGGTGACGATATGTAAATAACTATTAACGAGCACAATATCATCAACATGACTATAACGCTTAACAGAAATCGATGAGTTCGGCGTTTTATTAAAATCAAAAGTTTCTTCGATCCCATCATTCGATAAATCAACTTCCGGACAATTATATAACAAATCTAAAAAGTTTTCGCTATTATATCCGGAGTTTGGACTAGCCATTAAAGTCAAGAGAGATGAAGAGAGGAGATGGATTGAGATAGAGAGCAGATGGTTTGATAAAGAGAAGTTTGATGAAGAGAGAAATAGAGATGGAAAATATATTAAGGTGGATCCCCTTTAAATAGGGGATCCACCCAATGCTAGCCGTTGGTGATTCCCAACGGTAGGATTTTGGAGCTGGGAGTCTAGGAGGGTGGGACTCTCAGGTTAGAGAGTGTCGAATCTTTTCATCACATGATTCGATGAAATATCATGGATCTATGTCGAAGTCGAATTTGTTGGGAATCAAACGGGGTCGAGCGACTGCGGGGGGGGGGGGGGGGGATTACACCCTCATTGGATCAATATGACCGGGTCTGGTATTCCATGTTCATTACATTTATCTAGCAGACCCAGACGTGTATTGTAAAATCCTAGTGGCTAACCATAGGCTTACTCCCTAATTAGACCAGACTCTGGTATTTTATGTTCATTAGAATTATAAAGAATAATTGGGGTTATAGTCCAAAAATTTACCCATAAACCCATATTTAGTCCACCCTAATCATAATATAAGATATAAAGCCAAAATATTGATAAAAATGGAATTTAGTCCAAATGGGTCCATCTCTATAGAAAACACAGATCTCTATGATTCATATTTAATCATAATATCCATTGTGACCTTATATATAAGATATAACCCTCCTTTGAAAATCAATTCTGAAAATTTTATTTCCTGTATCATCTCACATTTTCCCTCTCCAATCTCCTCACCATAACCGAAATCCTTAATTTTCCGTCTCTGAAACCTAAACTCTACTTCTTAACTGACATCACAATAAATTTCTCCATTACTGGATCTACGAATCTGTTTCAACTTAACGTGGTTCTTCATCATCATCTTCAAACATCATCATTCTTTGGTTCTCCATCATCAAATCTCAACTTTTGTATCTCTGAAAATAACTCCAGCTGCGTAGAGAAGTAGAATTTGTTTCAACATAACACGATTCTTCATCATCATCTTCAAACATCATCACTCTTTCATTATTAAATTTTTTTCTCTCTCTAAGATGCATTATCTGTGTCTTCATCATGTTTAAATCTGTTTATCTTTTCATCATCTTCGATTATGTTTTCATCATCTCCCAGTTTTTAGTTCATTTTCATCATCTACCAGTTTTTAGTTCATTTTCATCATCTTTTGATCCAAACCAGATTTCCGTACAATTCTTTTCTAACAGATTTTGGAATACACTATTTTTACAAAAATTAATTGTTTTTTATAGAACAAAACACATACTTGTTGTCTGGTTATTATGTAGTTGCAGTACACTATTTTTTTTACTAATTCTTGTTTTGCTTCCTAAATGATGCGTTATTTATTGTTCATGTTTAATATTTCATTACATAACAAAAACGACTTTGCAAAAAATAAACATTTTATTTACTGAACACGTTACAAATTTTACAAAACATTATACAAATTGTACCATACTTATTTTGTTTTCCTTTATACATTATACATTTTGTTGACTATTTTTTTTCAGTTTTTTCTTTGTAGTTTAGAATTTAGTTATAGAATTTTCAACAAAATCATCCAACATAGTGAAGATGATCATACTAAAATCAGATGGTTGGGATAAAATCTTCACTCAAGTTGGCCAGTTGTGTCCAGGTGGTGCTAAAGCATTTCGATTCGCCCTTCGTCAATGTTGTATAAGCACAGGTCACGATTTCAATTTGATAATTACTCAAATGATAGAGATGAGTAGGTCAAAATTTGTCAATTTCTTCCAATCCCTAGACCCAACATCATGGACAGACTCATTATTTCCCGATCAAAGATAATCAAATCTCAACAATTTTCATATTTCAGCATATAATTATCGTTCTTACGTTTACAAAACAAAACATGTTTTCCAATTACAGAGAATTGTTCATAAATTATACATAATTTTTTTAATAAGATAACATTATTTCTAGTGGACATATCATAATTTATCTACACATGTTCGATAAATCCTAGACAATTCTTAATCTATTATTGTTACATAGGTACACTGTTATGTCTTCACAGCTATCAGAGTCATTCAACAACCAGATTCGACATGATAGGGTACTTCCAATTACATTGATGTTGGATGCAATTCGTATGCATATAATGGAGACGATGAACTTCTATTGCGAGTTAAATCAAGAACCACCTATCTCAACAAATTTATTTTTTGTTCACTTTCTTCATCAACAACTCTCTTACTTACCTGTATCAAATGAATAACATTTATGAATATATTCAGTGTAAGATGTAAACTATCTAATAAATAACATATTATTTATATATTGTTTTACAAAAATAGTATCAAAATGTATTTTGTATTGAACAATATACATTATTTACAATGGACAATATATTTAGGTAAAAAAATTTCAATCAATATGTGTTATTTCTAATAAAAAAACATTTAGTGATTGCATCATTATATACCTTTTCTGGTTCAAGATCAGTCAGATCTTTCTCAAATGAATTTCAAATAATGTTTCTCATAAGACTAACAATTTTCATCATTTATTGAAAACTTCATATAATGTGTTGTACAAAACATCTTTTCATCTATTATGAGCTAACAAAAAATGTTATAAAATCACTTCAATCGAGAGTGATTTGCTCTTAACTTACTTTTTTTTTTTCTGTTTGATATTATTGGAACTTGCTCCTGCCTGCTAAAGAAAAAAAAAATTCATTAAGCTATTTGTAATTAACAGTATCCAAACTACATTTTCCATTATGTATGACACAAAACAGGAAACGTAATGTAAATAACATATATTGTTTTTTTTCATAAATGAACATGTACAGGAAAAAATAACTTTACAATCAATTTTTTATATTTTTTGTTGATATAAACGTATCATTTGTAGTAAAAAATGTATTACTTCATACTCATAAACTCTTTCTACTCACACAAACATTTTCATTATATACAATAAAAAACAACAAATGTATTATAAATAACATATATTACTTCGTCAAAACGCAATAAACCCTAAAACACAATAAACCCTAAACCCAAAACACCATTAAAAATATTGAACAAAACTTACAAAAACCTTGAAAAAAGCTTCGTTGTAACAGATCGTAAACATACAAATAACATGTATAAATACCCCACTTTTTCCATTTGGGTTTCAGTTGCTAACGCTTCATGATGGTTCTTTATGACGTTTCCGCTTACTTTTTGGGTAAAAACCAACTGTTTCAGTTTCGGGGTACAACGATTTGAAGAGGAAAAGAAAGGTTTTCACCTGAAGCTATGAAAGATTAGAGGGTTATAGAGAGATGGACGATTCGAGTTTAGAGACAGAGAGATGGTTTGAGTGTCGGGTGAAGATTTTTTAGGGGTTCTTAAGAGGGAAATGCTCAGTTATTGAAGAGAGAGAAAGTGACATAAAATTTCTAATGTTATAGAATGAGTTAGTTTTGGTCGTCCGACTTTTATGCAAATTGGGCGGGATTTAAGGAAGGATGAGGCTGGAACATATTTTATTTATATGAGGGTAATATGGTCCAAAAAGTAAAAAGACTAAAATCCATTTTTTCTGGGAAGATAGGATCCCATTCCCTTTTAGGATTTTATTTTGGGCCTAAAACCTATGGAACCTACGTAAACCTTCTTATTTAGTCACTTTATTTATCTTCAAAATTTATATGTTACCTTTTGTGCTCTATCAAATGCATTTCAGTTTCTTATCGTGAAGCCTTCCAATTGCCATTAATTAGGGCATTTAATATCTTGTTATGTTTTCTCTCTCATCAATCTCTACTCTATAACCGTTTTCAAAGATCTGCGTTTTCTTCTCAGGCGAAGGGTCCCTCCTTCGCCTGAACCCTCTTACCTTTCTAATAGTAGTTTCTTATCTCTCTGTAAATAGTTTTCAGGGTTTCCTAGATCGATGTGGAACCCTCGCCAGATGTGGCGAGGGTGCACATATCCACTTTACGCTGTGGTGGTAGTCGCAGTTCTTGCGTCTGTGGTAGTCGTTGTGTTCTTGTTGGGGTGGTGGTCGCGGTGTGTGGTGGTGGTTCGATTTCTGGTATGCGATGGTGGTGGTGGTTTGAACGTAAGTGATGGTGGGCTGATTGGTAGTGTTTGGTGGTGGCGGGGGCTTGAACGAAAGTGATGGTGGTGGTTTGAGTTGTTGTGTATGGTGGTGGCGGTGGTTTGAATGAAAGTGATGGTGGTGGTCTGATTTAGTGTTTTGGTGGTTTTCCAGTGGTTTTCTTTTGGTGGTGGTGGTGGTATGTTTTGTGGTATGAGATGGCGTGAGATGGTGGTGGTTTTGTGGTTTGGTCATGGTGATTTCCTGGTAGTAATGGTGGTTTCTTCGTAGCGGCGACGACTTTTCAGTGGTGGTGGCGGTTTCCCGGTGATGACGGCGGTGATTCTCTTGTTTGGGGAAACTTAAGTCCCTGTACAATAAATTTTACGACCTTTAGGGTCTTCTCATTTTCGATCTTGATGATCTTTTCATTGCCCGGCCTTTAGGGTCTTTTCATTTAGTTTTGTCTTGTTATTCCTTTCCCTCCATGAGGCACTTTACATTTGAAAGTTTGTGTACTACTGTACTTATGTAATTCTCATATAGTTCTCAGAGGAATTAAAATTCTAAACTATCTAATGTTGTGGATCGATTTCACTTATGCATGTAATTCTGGTTTTACAAAAAAAATCATATGTTACCAAACAATGAAGTTAATAAAAGATTGGAGATAATAAAAGATTTGAAAATAGAGAAGTGAGAGAGGTATGCTCAGAGCTGCTTATTTTGTACAAAAATTAGGGGAATTTAACATTACCACAACACCACCGATGTCTTATAAGGACAACCCTTACTTTGTAAGTTTAATTAATAATTTTTCTTCGCTAACATAACACTCTAACTTTGACCTCTCCGTGAATTCCTCTCTAATTTGTAAGTTTAATTAATAATTTTTCTTCTAACATTTTTATTGTTAATTGAGTTCATCATTTCAATTTATTTGCAATCTTTAAATGTACACGATTTATAATTAATTGAAAGAACAAAAAATATCAAATGGTCTTATTTAAAATTGGCTACACTTAGAAACATCAATATTAACTTAAAACAAAGAACATTTGAAAAGTTAAAAGTTTATGCTTAGAATTTCACAATTTTTATTTGTTGAATTTGTTATGATTTAGTAGTAATTTTAAATATTAGATAAATGTTATTGGTAAAGAAGAAATATATGAGAGAGAAAAGATAGATATGAGAGAAAAAGAATACGAAAAAGAAATGAAAGTTTGTTGGTAGAACATCGACAAAACATTAAAATGCAGATATATGAGAGTTCGAAAAAGAACGATAAATATAAAGCTATTTTTGTACTAAAGAAGGTTTCACTAATTTTTAATTGAAAAAAAAATATCCTAAATTCCTAATTAGACAATAGTGGTAAGGACTAAGGAGTAATGCTAAATTCCCTAAAAATTTATAAATTACTTGTAGTAGCCGGAAGGATAAGTTCAAAAAGGCTTGAGAACGTGAGAGAATAATTATAAAACCCAAAATTTGGGGTAATATGAAATTAGGCCCAACTTTGAATAATATTGCAAAGAAAAACTCATTTTGTTAAAATACAATTTTATCCTTGAATTGAAATTTTCAGCCTAAATCAACGTGAAAAACATTTTTGAAAATTTCTAAACAAATCTTAGTTTGTTGTCACCAATTTTGTATTTGCTCTCAACAATTTTGTAAATGTGTGAACAAATTCGTCTTTGTTCAAAAATTATTTTTCAAAGATATTTTACGTTTCTTCTTTTTCATTTGACAAACACATTGATTGGCGCTAACATTTTATAACAAGTGACGACAATTATATATGTTGTTAAGAACATAATAATATATGCTGTCAACATTTTATAACAAGTCATGACAATATTGTATATGTTGTCAACGTTTTATCACAAGTCATGACATTATTGTATATATTGTCAACGTTTTACAACACAATTATATATTGTCAACGATTTATAACAACATATTTATATATGTTGCCAACATAGAAGGGTAAAAATGGAATTATAGAAAAATAGGATCGTCTTGTTAACAACATAATTATATATGTTGCCAACGGTTTAAAATGTGTTGTCAACAGTTTAAAAAATGAGTTTTTTATACATTATTGTTCCCGGGTGGATTTTTTTTCATATTTGGTCCCAGATTTTGGGCTTTCTTACATTCAATCTAACACCGCTTTCTAATATCAATATGGCATAGGTGAAAAAAATTACATTCATTATCGCACTTTCTGCGCGAGTAAGAAGCTATAAGTTAAAGAGAAGCCCCTACACACATATCACGTAGGAACCGAAATTGCATTTGATGGTATAACTAATCCAAAATTCCCTACCATCCTCAGCTAAGAAATTGTATCATTGAATATAACTAATCAATAATTACATTCTCCCAATTAGTTGTTTCTTAATGATCGAATAATCATCAACTAATACTACAATAAGGAAACCCGATGACTCTCGACTTACATTGACAGAGGAGATAGTTGTGATTTGTGATACAGTAAACCCAGTCAAGGATTCTTCTTATGAGTGGATAAAACTGTGAAGAACAAAACTGATCCAGAAAATACCAGCAAATATCTTATGGAATGAGGAATGAACTATGGTCTTTTCAGATTCAATCCTTTTCTTCTTTCTTCAATGGCTCAGAGCTAACAATTGGCAAATTCCTTCTGTACTGAGGCGATGTCAACCGCCTCTCTAGTGGGGTCTTTCTCTTGCTCACTACGAATCTGTTAACCCCTTTTCTCATTGGCATTATCTGTGGGAAATCCTCGTCTGGGATTTGGCTCAGCTCAGATATGTCTTTTATCTGGGCAGCTCGTCTGAACCATCTCTCTGCTTTTGCTTCCTCTGACATGTCCAGAGGATCTGGTTCCTTCACTAAAGATCCTTCTAAGCTTTTACCAGTAAATCCTCTACCCAAACTACCTCCATTGCTCTGGGTTTTTTCAGACAGCTCACGGATTGAGCTTCTTCCGATGGGACTAGGTGTGGAATACAACCTACTACTAGTACTATTTTCCTTTGAAGAACTACTAATCAAACTTTCTCCGTTATTATTTGGTAGATCACCATGTCTTTGAGTTTCACTCCCTTTGGATTGCTCGAGACTCTTTTCCGCAGATCTACTACCCATGTTGGATCGTTGATTCTCTGGTTTCTCAGTAGAGTAACTTGCAGCTCCATACTTGGAAACCCTGGGATTTGTTTCTTCCGACTTCTCAGAAACACTCTGAATTTCATTTACAGAAGAAGTGCTCTCCTTGGCTTTTTCTTTAGATGCTTCTGTTTCAGGCGAGTCCAACGATTTGTCTCTTTTTGCAAAATAATCAGGTGGGAAAGGAACAAAAGGAACGAAGTTGGTATTAGTTGCCTGTTCCATAGCTGCCCGTCTCTTGTGCAGTGGAGAGGTTAAAGACCTGTCTTTCTTCTTGCTTACTACAAATCTATTCTCTCCTTTACGCATAGGCATGATTTCTGGGAAGTCCTCGTCAGATATAGCACTGGCAAGATCTGTAACATCATGCAGCTCTGCAACCTTCTTAAACCATCTCTCCGATTTCTCAGTTTGTTCTTTATCTTCCTCGACCTCAGCTTGGGTTACTGGCTTTTCCGAGAGCCGCAAGTCGTCACCTGACTTTCCGACGGGAGAAGAGCTCCTCTGTTCGACAGACTTCACAGTATCAGATTTATTGTTCATTATTTGTTGATCCTTCTCTGATTTCTGAGGTTTAGCAAACATATCAGCGGGTAATGGCACAAATGGGACATAATTAGACTTGCTTCCTTCAGATTGTCTAAATGATGGAGATGCTGAGTTTGAGACTGTATCTTTCAGTCTTCCAGAGTTAGTTTCTGGAATAGATGATTTACGACCAAGAATTCTGTCCAAACTCCGGCTTACAGATGTATCAGAGGTATTAGGTGGTTCCTCTCCATCCCCTGCTCCGAGGTCACTCCGGCCGATGGTGCTATCATGACTTACGTTGCCTTCGGATTGATAGTTAGTCAAGCTTCGCTCTAGAGGTGGTTTTTTCGTGCTCACAACAAATCTGTTCACACCTTTACGTAGAGGCATGATGTCTGGGTTACCAGATGAAGATTTGTTGAAGCCAGATGTATTACTAGCTTCAGCCTCCAAACTAGAACTCGGACTAAGGATAACCTCTCGGGGGCACTTGCAATCGCATCTCAAGCATACAGCATTTCTCCCATAGTTATAGAAATCACATCTGAGGGAAATGAAATATCAGGATTCGATCAAAATTAATCAGATACAAACACACATACTATAAAGTGGACAGAAAGAGATGAGTCTTACTGAGGGCACTCCCACTCCCCTCCAGTAAGCTGTCTTTTTGGCCTTGCCTCGTCGCATTCAAGACATTTCATGTTTTTCGAGAAGTTTGTGAATTTGCACCTGCCAAAAAGAACGTTAAATAGATTATATACTGATACCTCTCTGCAAGAGGACACTAGTCTAACAATCTCAAAGAACTATGCATCAGCATATAGAAGTTCTTCAAGATGAGAACTGAATGAATAAGAAAATTTAAATGATAGTCGGGCTGCCATCTTCAATTAAATATAAGAGAGAACTAACACAAGCAACCCCCTATGTTGCCAATATAAGACAAAGGCACTACATATTCACAAAGCCTTGAAATTGTAGATTCTAAACGAAAAATAAATAAATTGTAGGATGCTGCAACAAAGCCACCAGCCATGTAAAAGTAATCAAAATAAGTAGTCTACCAATGCAGAAATGGTCCTGATTTAAGACCATCCTGACTTGGCTATAGTACTATGCATGAATGACACCAGGACCATGATTTTGAAGAATTACTTACCAAATGACCATAATCTGCCCTAACCAGCGATGGGGAGCGCTACCTTGAACCTCCAATGCTGAGTCTTTCTTTAAGTCAATGTACAATTATGGGGGTTGTGTAGTTTAATATGGGTTAAGAATCTCATGTCTTTGTGATTTTAGAGATACCTCTATGAGTAGTCACGCTAATGCTATCTATTGCATCTTGCATAGCTTTGACTAGACCGTTATTGTTGAGGAGTATGCTCATTTAATAAGTTGTTTTTTAAATTTTACTACTCATTTATGCAAGTTATTAGTTATTATGTGATGTATATATGTGACTATTTTTATGGAAAAGGCAGCCCTGAGAGAATATTCGAATGGAGTCTTCTTTACTTCTATCTTCTTTCTATTCTCGTCTAGACTCTAGAGTTCTCCTGCTTCTTCCTCGCTTCCCATGTTTCTCCTCTCTATGCCTCTCTCCTTATTTATCCTAATCCCTCCCTTCCCTTCAGCCCTTCTTACTTCTCTACAGTTATTGTTCTTGTTCTGCATCAACAAGCCTATGCACGGAGTAGCACTCAAGCTCTTACTACTATGTATTTAAAACAAAATGCTACTTAAACAGAGGCATTGAACATTTACCATACATATTTATGCAAAGAAAAGAAAGAAGAAACTCTGGACACCAAACTTACTTTTGACAAATCCAATCACCTCTCTTCATTTCAACTTTTTGTCCAAGAAGTCTCGGGATCTGCTCATGTTTCTCAGGAAACTGCTTTTGCAATGGATTTGACTGTTCAGATAGTTGATCAGCTCTGCTTGCATCACCTAACTCTCTCAACAAATGGCGGACAGATGATTCAACAAGTTCTTTATTCTTGAGGTTGAAATGTTCGGAAGCAGTTGACAAATTGTAAGCATAGCTCAGAAGAAACCTCATTAGATCAACCATACATTCTTTTTGGAACTCCAGATCCTGAAAAGTTGACATAAATTTCATGGTCAAGAATAGTCAGAATTTTCTTCGCTGACAACAACCAAGAGTAGACCACATCAAAGTATTGGAGATGCCCAGATATACTAAAGAGCCACTCAACATAAATTACAGAAAGAAGATCAGTTTTGGTCTTCTTGTATCTATAATCGGTGAAAGAGAATGTCTTTGCAAGATATTTTTATACAACTGTATTTTTGTAACATATAAGTAATAAGCTCATGTAAGTGACCATGATTTTTCTAGCAAGTTTAAAAACTCAAATCTTCGTGATTATGAAGATTTAACACAGGGAAGCTGAGGTTGACAGACCAAACTGGTATATCCTCTTCCATTTGCCGAAATTAGATTAGCACAAAAAAAAAGAGATGCTCAAAAATCAAAAAATTTATCCTAGGACAGGATTGAGCAAGGAATGAAGACTTGAACGCCATTCGGACATCAATTTCAGCCTGATTCCGTGCTCTTATTTAGGGTGGTAAGCACATAGTAATCCTTTTTTATGTAAGCAAGAAAGACCGGTCAAAAATCAATAATGAGACTTTAAAAGTTGTGCAATAGGCATATGCAACATGGATATCAATCGGGTATCAGTATAGAACGTATCAGATACCAACCTAAAAACAACCATTACAAGGACGCGACCATAATGCACACACATGTTCATACACACACATATGCATATGAAAGTAAAGTTTTAAGGGAATCAACTCTTCTCAGCGGGAAAATGCCAATCAAACACACTTGGAAGAAAAGCATACATAAAAGAAATTCAAAAAGAGGAGCATCAAGTACTCGAGGAATTATAATATAATTCATTAACATAGAGCTAGGACCATAATCTTTTTATGCGAACAAACTAAGCACCTGTCCAAGAGTTTGGGTGGTCTCATACACCTTATAATGCGAGACCAACAGTCACTCGAATACTGACACAAGGCTTTCACGCGTAAGATAAAAACATAGGTTGCTCGATTAGCAAACACTTCTGTTATTCTTCTTTGTGTTCCAAAAGAAAAAAAAAACAAAGGCTAATGGTATCCTAACGTTTTGAATTTTGATTTTACACACCAAATGGTGTTCCATAATTGCACATTTGCACTCTATGTAGGCCTCGAAAAAGGGGACAAAGTTCCAAGTGGAAATGAGTGTAACAAGACTTCGCACGTTGCACCTGTGGACTCTCGGCCAACTAAAAATAACCTTCTTCATTCATCGGTTCAGGTTTTGCAGCTAATCTAAGACTAATACAACAAAATAGAATAAGTAAAAAGAAAATCACTATAGATTGTAATGGCGAAGAACATTCCGTAATATATAGTTAAAGATTGAAGTTCTAGCACTGGTGTACCGAGCAATAATTCATGCATATTACAGCAAAAACAAAGTGTCATACTTACTTTTTGTTTCTCATGTCAAAATGGGTCTGTTTAAATCCATTGGGATATTTGAAGTTCCAAGAACAAACACAATTCACACTATCTTTCAACTAAATTTTCATATAATCATTTAGACTGAATACTAAGAAATAAGTTTCATGTGTAGAAAAAAGATGGGTAGCTTCAACTTACATATCCCCCATTGCTATCCAAGAACGTTTTAATTCTTTTCTCCGAATCAACTGCACTTTTGAACAATAAAGGAGACCCATTTTCCACAATAACCTCAATATCCTTCCTGGAAAGCAATCTACAACAAACAAATATTCAAAATTAGACTTCAAATTTCATTATCCCCAATTCAAAATCTCACAATATAATACAAGTTATCATAATAAAGCAACGAAATTTACCTCAAAAGATCAAATCTTTCACGAGCAAATGAAAGGCAAGCATTTGCAGCTCGAACAAACTCGTCTGGCAAACCCTCAAACTCATCCAAATTCCACTGTTGTTGATTGAAATAGCCAGTCAAGCTAAGATTTTGCACCAGTTTAGTCCATTCCGGCCAAGAATTGGAACCCGAAGAGTTAAGAGAAAACCCTAGTGAGTTTACTTCATCGTCTTCAGTGATAAGAGTAGTTGTTGTTGTTTGAGTTTGATTACTTTCAGAAGCATTGATTGAAAGCCCTAATCGATGATTACGTGAATTCAGAGAGAATCTGTGAGTACGGATTGAATAGGAGGAGGAGGATGAAGAGATAGAAAGCTTGTTAGAGTGACGAGCAAGTCGAAGGATAAGTGAAGGACGAAATGGGTAGAGGAGTGGAAGTGGAGATGTGAGTAACACTGATAACTTCGAAGCTGTGCCCATAACCACCACCACCGCCACCACCACCACTTCTTTTTCGAAGAACAACCACCTTTAGGGTGGAAAAACCAGTGTCACTGTAGACTAGAGAGAGAGAGAGAGAGAGAGAGAGAGAGAGAGAGAGTTATATGCCCATGGATGTTTGTGGAACCAGAAGATAAGACTTGCCCAGTTCGCATAGCATAGCTGCGACCACTTTTAAGGAAGATATATTTTTGTAAGGGTTAATTTCATTTTTGACCCACACTATGATCGATTTGTTTATTTAGCCTTCCTATTTTGTTGAAGGTTGTCGTTTTGGGATGTAGAAAACTTTTCCGAGTGCAAATGTTTGGGCGAGAAACTTTTTGTTTCTTTTTTCTTTTTCCACAAACCTCACATCCTCTTGTTATCTTCACTTTAGTAGAGTCGTCCGCAAATTTTCATTGTCAACGACTTTAACTTTTTTTTTTTGTCCTCCCACTGCCACCGACCGAAACCACCTTGTTTTCGATTCTCTATCTTCCTCCATGTCTCTCTGGTTCCTCTTCGCGAAGGGTTCCTGCCGACGAAGGGGAACTAGAGAGGGAGAGGTCAGGAGACAGAGAGACCGGAAAAGAGATAATGAGAGAAATCAGATGAGGTCGTGGTGGTGTTGAGAGGAAGAAGAAGAAGATTAGAGAAAAAAGATTGGGGGGAAATAAAAAAAAGGGAGATTTTATAGGGCCTCCTCATTTTTGTTAAAAGGCCCCCCCTCAATGATAATTTACCAAGTAAAATAGTTCATGGGGAGAGGCCTTTTAACAAAATTGGGGAGACCTTATAAAACTTCCCTAAAAAAAAATTCACCCAATATTATCTTATGTTTCTCGAAAAAAATGTTGTGTTTCTCCGAAATACTCACTTTTGTACAACAATGTTAAACCCCCACATTATTGTTTGAATAATATGATAACAGAGGAGATATAGTTCTGAAGGTTCAGGAAAATATAGACGATCTCTTTGTAAAGAAAATGAAGAAAGAAGATTACAAATCTAGAAATCAAAGGTGACTTGACATCTCAGTAGAAACTGCATAGTAGAGGATGGGAGTCAAATAGGTCAGTCAGTCACAAACAATTCTCCTTCGTCCTAGAAGGAGAACGACTCATCTTTATTTGAGAAGAGGATCGACTACTCATCTCAAATGAAGGGTCTGTTCTGGGCTTCAGGCGGAAGAGTTCTTTCCCTTAGCCATACCAAGGATAAAGAGATGGAAAATTGATTGTGGTGGTGGTAGTAGTCGAAAGTGGTGGCCGCGGTCGAAATGATATTGAACCTAAAGTTTAGAAGATAAAAACAGACCAAAGCTGATTTTTAAGATTAAAATTAAGGTGCCTAAATAGTCAATTTATGTAAAACTGGATGGGCCCAAAATGTTATTACCTCCAATCAAAATTTTAGGCCCCAACCCAAGGCACCCACCAATACCATAACAGAAGCCAGAAATATCCGTTATTTTCTCTCTCTAGTGAGTCTAGTCATCTACCAAAAACCGTAACAAGTCGTTACAAATCAGTAACGTCTCTTCTGACTTATCAAACACGTGTGGAACCACCCACGTGATTTCGTAACAGTCTTATTCCCACTTCCATATATTCTTACTCGTGCACAATCCACGTGCCATTCACACATGTAATAACCCATTCTACTTTTGCTCTTTCTCTCTCTAGAAAACTGTTTGTTATGCATTGTTGAGTACAGTGGTGTATGTACCTGCATAGAAAAAAAAAAGGAATAAAGAGAGAAGAGTAGTAAGAGGAGCTCTGGCCTGTCTCATCTTGCAGTTACATTTACCTTCCAAAAATGGGTTGTAATTGATATACTACTTACTTTTAAAATCAGTCAAACAAGTAAAGAAAATCATGACCCTTCCTTCCCCCACATGACCAATCCATCTTCTCATAAATGTCCCCATCAATCTTCACAATCCATTGATGTAATGATGTGTGGAAGTTACAAACTATCACTTCCTAAAAAAAAATATTATTGAATTTGGTTTTGAATCCCTTGATACAACATCTTATGGGTTCACTAATAACAAAAAAGATGTCTATTTTGTTGATGTGAAAATTTAAGAGCCTTGAATTTATGGAATTCTATAGAAAAGTCATTCTATTGGAAAATATAGGGTCGGCATACATTTCTGATTATGGGTGTGTGTATGACATCAAGTTTTGAAGTTTTTGTCTTAAAAAGTTACTATAAAGTTACTGATATTAGAAGATCTGTGCACAATTTCTGAAACTATTCAATTGTCGAATGTTGTTTTGGATGCAAAGAGTGGAATAGTAATTAGAGAAGACGAAAGATAACTAGTTAGGATTAAAATTACCATACTAAATTAGTAAATTACAAGATATAAAATAGAAGAAACTAAAATTTAAGACTACTTAAATGGACTTTCCCATAATTATCATTACATGACTAGTTCTTAAACTATATTTCCTCTTCATCTTCTAATGGACGCCCTCTCTCTCTATCTCACTCTCTTTCTCTATATGGATTGCTTTATACTGTTAACTCTCAAGTTTGAAAATCACACTTCATCCAATTTTCTTCATCAAAACCCATTATGACCCACAATTTCCTTTTCTATCTTGTTTTCATCCAAAACCCCACTCTTCTTCATTAAATAGTTCCAACTCCAAGGAAATCAATAAAAGATACACTTTTTTTTCCATCTTCTTTAGTATCAATTTCCCTACCCACATACAAATTCTTCCCCTTGCTGACTGATTCAGAGGCTGAAATTTCAGAATTTGAATCAGAAAAAACAGATTGATCCACACCCACACCCATAACCATCATCATCTCACTTGCAGATTTATACAACTTATCATTATTATTATTATTAAATATCCCCAATTTCTCATTATCAGAACCAACACCATAGTTTTGAAAACCCACCATATTCTCTTGATTAGATAAGCCTGAAAGTCACAAAAACAAACACAAACCCATTAAAATTAAACAATAACCCAGATGAAATCTCTAATCAAAATTCAAAGATTGATCTTAATGAAGAAGAAAAACACATACCCATTTGAATATCAAAAGGTTGGATTGGATTGAGAGAAGAACTAAGAGATAAATTTGTACAAGTTGAGTCAGATTCAGCTAGAGAACTTGTTGATCCATTAAATGCATTGATTTTGTAAGCTTTGATATTCATTTCAACACTTTTAAGAAGAGCTTCTTGATCAATAGAGGTTGATGATTTTCTTTTTTTACAGAGATTTGATTCTTCTCTAGTCTTTCTAGCCATTAGAACATGCCAATGATTTTTCACTGCATTATCAGTCCTACCAGGAAAGATTCTAGCTATCAATGCCCATCTATTTCCATACAATCTATGAGCAGCCAATAGTTTCTCTTCTTCTTCTTCACTAAAAGCTCTCCTATTAATCCTTGGGTTTAATTGATTAAACCATCTTAATCTGCAACTTTTTCCTGCAAAAAAAAAACAACCCAAAATATAACATTTAAAGATGAAAACAAAGAAAAGAGAAATTTTGATTTTGGTTTAATGATTTTATTACCTGATCTTCCTTCTAATTTTTCTGAGATGAGGTTCCAGTTTTGAGGACCATATTGAGCAACAAGTTCTTTCAGTTTAGTATCTTCACTTGGTCTCCAATGACCTCTTGAACAGAGCTTCCCAAAATGACCACCCCCATCCTGATCTTTCCCTTCTTTTCTCATACCATTTTCTTGATTTTCAAAGTACCCATCAGAATCAATTGAGTAGTTAACTTGTTCAGAGGTTTGAAAGCTTTGATTTTGCTCATTTAATGGAGTCCCCATTACTTCATTTGATGAAAAAGTTGGAATCCCTATACTAAGAGAGAAAGTTTGTGGTGATGGTGGAAGAGGAGGAAGAAAGTTATACTCTGTTCTTCCTTGTTCAGTAGAGAATTTCAGATTTTGTGAACTCATGGTTCACCACAAGAGTTCTCTCTCTCTCTCTCTCTCTCTCTCTCTCTCTCACTTTCTCTCTCTAAAAATCAGTCTGGTTTACTTGTGTCTTCTCTCCTTGGTTTTTGCTCTGCATGCAAATCAAAACCGCTCGTGTGGGTAGGGCAGGAATCTCTCTTTCTCTCTCTCTACCCTAATACCCTTTCCTGTCTCTTGTCTCCATTCCCAATTTTCTTCTCTCTTTATACAAAGTTGTGATTCTCTCTCATTGGAAACAAACAAAAAGACTTTAATGTTTCAAATAATGGGTGTCAATTTGGGAAACTGATTTACTAATAAGGACAGAAGTTATTTCAAACTGGTTCAAGATCACTAACAAACTTAAGAACCGTTATAAACTCTACTAATTTGTCTCAATCTCCATCTTTCTCCTTAGTTATGTATTGACAACCACTGGTTTTTAATTAAGACAACCAACACCCCTGAGATTTTCTTTTTTCCAACTTATCTATGTAATGAGTTTACCATTTTAGCAATATAGATTCTTAAAGAAGAGTCAATAAAGTTTTATAAATCCTTAGGATAGAGTTTAAATGACCGCTTTTCGGATCTTTGAGATTGGAAATCACGCGGCACGTGATAGAATATCTTTCTTTCTCTAAACCGCTATCAAGACATAGAGATTTTGACGCGTAGCTAGTGAGGATTATCTAGAGTGATCTTCTAAAAAACGAATAAGATGCATATGGACATTTTCTATAGTCCATACTAGCCTTGTATGTGCGCACGGGCCATAGGTCAATGTTACAAATTAAACTCCAACAACAATCCAAAGACTCGTGTGTAATAAAGAAAGCGGAGTTTGGAATGGGATCAACTCGAGCAGCAACCTCCAGCCTCGATATGATCGGAGTCACTCAAATGAGCATGCCGATCTTAACTACTTAACTTGGAATTGTCTCTATTTAAGGCCTTTCGAGTAAAAAAGTTGATGGGTCATGAAAATGTCCCATCTAAGTCGTTTAATTTAGTCGAGTTAGTTCGTTTCGGGTCTTTATTATAATAAAATGGTTGATTTTCTTGATTAGGTGTGTTTTGTGGAGTTAGGTGTAAAAAACGGTTAAAAACGAGGAAAAGACGCATGAAGGATATTTTGGTCATTTGGAGTGAAGGAAATTCTGGTAATTGGGCCAAGGTCAGTGCGTGGTTGAAAAGTAGAGGTCGAGACGAGTCCGTAGGAGAAAACGGAAGTCAAATCGGAGTCCGGATGGAGAAATAAATCAAGGTCAAAGTTTTGTTAAAGAGGGTTGACCAGGTGGGATATATTCTGTAGAAATTCGGGTACGCGGGATTCAGTGGGACACGTGGCGCGCTCTAAGGACCGGTGTATCCAATTCCCGTGTTTCCGCTTAGCAACGAAATGGACCCAATGAGCATGATTTGGTGGAACGCGCGGCAACTTAACTCCGTAGCCCGGTACCTACGTTTTAATCGCAGCCGTAGCCTTCCGCGTGTCCCAGATCCGACGGCTCCGGATGATTCCGCTTTTGTCCAGATCCCGTCCACCCGTCGCAACTTAGAATCCGTAGCCCCTTCCCACGTTATAATCTTGGCCGCAACCTCCCGCGTCATCAAGATCGGACGGCTCCTGTGCATCTCCTCCTATAGGCCAGATCCGGTGAAGCGCGCTGCAGTTTAACTTGGTAGTCCGGATCCCACGTTTTAATCTCAGCCTCTCCCTTCCGTGTTTTTGAAATCTAACGGCTTCTGAGCGTCTGACTCATTTACTAATGTTTCCTTATAACCCGAAGCTCCTTTATAAGATACTTCCGGACAGGTGGCTCAATCCGAACCGCTCCCTTCCGCGTTTTCTTCATCCAACGATCCAAGCTTGATGCCGCACGTTAATTGCTCAGCCGAGAAGCACCATAGCATCCGAAACCCTACCAGCCGCCGACACTTGTTTGCTTTTAGGGTTTTTCAACTTTAAACCCTCTTAAATCTCAAAAATGACCCTCCTTTTTTATGTTTTTACCTATTTAACCCAACCCAAAACCAAAACCCACCTATAAATAGCACCTTTCTCCTCCATTAAAACCTAGACTTCAACAACCCTCTCAAATGGCTTCCTTACCTAATTTCTAAGCCACTTCTCTTTCTATCTTCTAACCCTAATCCTCCATTCTTTTCTTCTACTTCTTCTCACCTATTTCTTTCTCTCTTTTCTTCTTACTCAATCCCTCTTCTATGAAATCCATCTTTTTCTATCTTCTTCTCTACCACTATTCTTTCTACCATTAATAGTCATCTCCTTCTTTCTTCCATATTCTTCCACCATTTCTAACCCTCTTCATCTCTTCTTTCCAACTTCTTTCTAGATCTACTTTCTTCCTTCTCTTTCTTTTTCTTATTTGGGTGGCAATAAAATAGCTATTACTTGGATTCCTTGGAGTAACATTCTTGAGCATAAATGGAGCAAATCTTGGACAAATTGGAGATACATGGGGATATGGAATTTGAGCATTCTTGGTGATTTCTTTCCATTAATTTCTTAGTATTTTCATTTATTTTACAATGTCAATGAATGTTATTCTAGATTCCATGTATAGTTAATTTAGCAATCTAAGGTTGTGAATGAAACCCATTTTAGATCTTTATAATACTTGTTCTTGATTAATTAAATCTTTTGATGTGCTTTAATGTCTATTGATTGTTTGTCTATATGGATTGGATTTTCTTCCTATTACTCATGCCTCATAATTAGATATTTCATACTTTCGTTAAGTTGTTAGATGGAGTATGCTTTTTAGATGATGAATAGTAGTTTAGCGATCCGAATCTCTATATGGTAGACAATTAGAATTAGTGATTATAAAATTGCTTTATCTAGAACATCATCCGGAATCCAAATAGTTCATTATATTGGATCCCGAGTAAATACAAAATAGATTTAAGTAATTAAGTGCTTGTTTTATAAAGTGAAATTATGTGGTGGATTTTATAACCTTAGATATCCTCTTACCTCTCTCTTAGTTAGTTTATTTAGTTTTATTCGTTTTCTTATTTCTTACATATCAATCATCAAATCCATGAAGTGGGGTGTGTGTGTGTTAGTCTAAGTTAGCTATTGACATTTTGATTATTGGGTTAAACTCGCCGTCAATATCCGAAGTGCCTACTTATCCCTTGGGACGATACTCGATCTTATTTTCAATACTATAACTTGACCCCGTATACTTGCGGGAATAGACCTATTTTTGGGCCCATCAAAAGTCAGGGAAAAAAACCCACTTATATACAAGTAGAAATCCCAAGCAATCAAAACCAACAAAGTTCTAAGATACCTCAGATCACCAACCAGGGTTTAAGAGCATTGCAACTAAAAAAGGGTTTAAGAGCAAAACATCAATGATATTTTGATAAGCTATATTCAGTTGTAGCAAGATGTACTTCTAAACTGCTCCTAGACATGCATAAGCACAAACTGAAATCTAAAGTACAAGCGGCTCCGGTTTCAAGCAGTTTTGGTTCCTGTACAGAATGGAACTAGGATGACAAGGGAATTATAGAACTGAACTTGTAAATTCTTCGTTTTCGGAAATGGGCACTATAAATTTCTTTATTTTCACAAAATTTCATGACAATTTTATTATATATATGATAAACATAGTTTCAATTTGTTGCAAACAATACAGGAATTTCAAGAATTCAACTCATGCTTATTCAATGAAACAAAAAAAGAGAGAGAAAAATGGTGCAAAACGAAAACTTGCAACGGAATGAAGAAAAGCGGGAACGTTTACCGGCCTCTTTTTAGAAGCTTCCTCCACCAAATCATACCAAGGAATGGCCCATTCCTCTACAGATATTTTCTCGCAAGGGCTCGAACTTTTGTATCAAAGTGGGACGATGTAATGCGTGAACCAGGTAAGTATAGAGGGTTAAGAAGTATCTGTCAATTTATGAGTGAAGTTAGCGGTAACTAATCATCAGACGATAGAGGTCGTAACAAATGAAGGAATCGAGATTGTTGACACCTAAAGTTTAATCAAATTTTTGACATCTTAGCTGAAATCGTAGTACCAGACAAAGTAAATTTAAAGTTGAATTCTCATTACTTATTTTAGGAAAGAGACCTAAAAAAATTTGGAAAATGGAGTTTGGGTTCTTAATCGCTAGGTCCATGTCTAAATGTTAACAGAGAGTTGAGTGCCATAAACAGTATAGCAATTTAGTTTATAAAGTTGAGGTCCTCATGATCCTAATGCGTCATTATAGTTGGCAATCAAATGTCTAAGTTGGTTAACCTCAAGACCCAAGACTAACTTTGATTCTCGATATTTAGCTAGGACTTGTTGGAAGATAAAACTATATATTCAGTTTACTTTCTCAAATAGAAAAAAGTAATAATATTACCTTTATATAGAGCTCATGAACCTCTTGGAAGAAGCTTTTTATCCCGTCTTCATTACGTGAGTCATGAAGCAGCATTAATCGGGTGTGTATTCTATTCACTTGGTCAAGGAAATTTCACAACATAATAGGATGCCACAAAGATAAAACAAGTTTGCGTGATATGAAAATGTCAACTATCGACTAAAATTGAAGCACACGGAAAAAGCATGGTCATGAACAATAATGAAATGTAAATCATTATTTGATTATTTCTAATAACTATCTCTAACCATAGGGAAAACTTTCAACTTTAAGTTCAAAATGCCAAAAGCATTACGCCAATTTCGAAGGTCAATGCATAGTGAAAACTCAAAATTTAATATAACTTCAAGGCCAATTTAAGTATTTAGAAATAAAACCACCAAGTAACATATTCCAATATAAGTAGGATATGACCTGCAGTAACATATGCTGACACCACCAAATCGTTGAATCTATCAGTTGCCTTCAAGAACCTATATCGAAAGAAGAGAGACAAATATGATTAGTGAGCTGCAAGAAGATAAACCTTCCCACTTCCCATAAATAAGAAAAGAAAAGGAATATATAAACTAACATAGCACTTGTAGTCCACGCAACATCCTCAACAATATCCAATGCTGCATGTATTATGAATTGGTGTTGTTGCGCAGCTTCTTCTTTCTGTCACATGGAAAATGAGGGGACTGAATATGAGGCCAAGACTGAAATACAAAAAGCTTCAAAGAATATGGACTGAAAAAGAAAACCAAAAGAATGATACCACGTCACAGTTAACGAAAATCAAGAAAAGAAGTTCCAAGGTGAGGCAAAAGTCATATTTTAATGCATTTCATAAGGCAGTGTGGTATGACATCAAATCTTCGTTTTCTTACCTTATCTAACGAATACTGCATATGAGTAGTTGAGAAAACAATTCTCTAAAGAATCAAGGTACTATCTAAGGATTGAAGGTAATTTTTGTTTATGAAGTACTTCGTTTGTTGAAATATGGATAAGAAAATGCTGCATTTCTTTTTTTGCTTCGATCATTTCCTGAGTTCAGAGTTTTGATCATAGCATACTGGAGAAGGGGCAGTTCGCTTATCTCTTTAGCTGTGGGGTTAAGATCGAGTTTCTCTCGACTCTGCTCGGGAAATGGGCTTGGGTTCAGTTTGTCTGCTTTCGAAAAAGATAAGGACCCTGTCTTGAGACAGACTACATACCCGTCAGTGAACCTTTTTCTATATTTGAGAAAGCATGTATTCATGCAAATAATAGGCTCTTTAATTTGTTAATAAGCACTCCTAGACAACCTAGATCACACCATATGTGATTTTTCCAATACACGATGTGATAAGCTCTTGGCCCCTCAGTTAATATCCAACTTCATGCTTTGAAGTGAGGGGCCAAGAGATTAAGCTCATGAAGTTAGTTCTTTTGAAAAAGCTTCCTCGGGCCAAAGTTACCACCTCGTGCTTTGAATGGAACCTAAGTTCAATAAGCAAAGCTACCGAACATATATGGTATGATTTGGAAACTACACGTCTTAAACAAACATACATATACCCTTTACGAGGAACTCATGCGGCTATTGACCCAACTAAGCATTGTATTCCGATAAGGGGAAATATGCACATTTAATGAAGAGAAAATCATACTTTAAGTAGAGTGCCCACTTCAGCTTCATATATTGGGATATAGTTCTTGCTCACAATGATGAAACAAGCAGTTGTTGCCATTCCAATTTACTTCAAACTGCAAAAACAAGAGACAATCAAGTGTTTCAATTACCTTAATTTTGAGTAAACAATCAAAATCTTCTAAATAGTTTCAAAATCTGAATCTTCAAAATGCTCAATTACATTATACACAAAATCTATAAAAATTCTGTTACAATTACACTTTTCTAAGACATGGGTATTTGAAAAAATGAACAAGATAACAAAGATTAAACAAATACCCAGACTTGAAGATAACAAAATCGAAAAAGGATTAGGTATTCATTAGTAAGTTTGATCTGAACAAGTCAAGAACACCAATCAACAAAAAGTAATCTTTTTAATACTCAGAAATTATAATCGTTGGAGAAAAAAGTAAATTGGAAATCAGAAAGAGGGGAATTCAGTGAACTAACCTTTTTCTTTTGGCTGATCTCGATTTTGTATCCGTAAATGAAATTCGCCAGACTAAAATTAAGCAATTATAATTGATAATTAAGCAATAGGTTAAATATTTAATTGCAAGAACGAGTTCAATTTGGAGAATTATAAGTGGAAAAGGGAGTAGAAATGGAAAAGGGAAATAAAAGTAGAAAACAGAGATGGTGTAATTAGGTATATCAGATCTGAATCACATGGAAATGGAATAGATTGAAGAATGATAACGAAACAGACCGGCCCGACCGCCTAAAGATTTGCCTTAGGGTTAGCCTATACGACCGGTCCGAGTCCGAAGGCCTCCTGCCAAAACTGAGCTAGCTATGGTGGGCTAGACTTTGAATGCATATGGTCATTCCAATTTTATTTTCTTTTGCTAGAAAAAACATTAATATATCTGTGTAACTTAATGGAGTAGTATAATAATCTTATATGACCATTTCTTTTTCTTTTGGGAGAAGGATGGATATATTTGTGTCATATAAGCGATTTAAGTGGGGTTTAACGCATAATAAATCATAACATTTGAAGATGATTACTGCAAAACTACTTGATCGATAACGAGTGAGGGTTTTATCGCATTAAAAAGTGTTGATCTTTTGGCCTGAAGTTGTCTATGTAACGAGCTGAAACAAATGATCAACCCACGAAATTTGTTTTTATGGATAGATTGAAATTGGTGAATAAAGTTATATCTCAGACCAAATACGTAGATAATAGAGTTCCCGAAGTTGTAAAAGCCTGAGAGATCTCATAAAGGAGCTGAATAAACAATTGAAAATAAATACATATATATAAACTTATAATCTAAACTTCTAATATCGTTGATGGTCATATATGAAAGTCCCTAACGCTTCTGAGGTTGGAAGGTGATTTTGATAAAGATTAGTCTTTTACATGAACAAAATGTACTCTCATTTTTTAGAATGTAATATATATATAGATCATTTCTATCATTACCACATAAACCTAGAAGATTTCCTCACACTAGTATATATGTGAAATTCTAAGGTGAACTATGATCAATAATATTGACTTCCTGAGTGCTCAGATATATATATATAGGACCTACTATGCTCTTTTAAAAGTTTTAAGTTCAAGAAACAGAAGACAACATACACAAAGTGGTGGGTTGGAAATTTGGTTGTAAATGTGTAATGTCCTAATCACAAGGTCAAGAGAATGGTAGATTTGATCAATTTTATACTCAAAATGTTAACTAGATTATGTTGGTATCCAGTCACCTACCTTAGGACTTATGAGTTCCCACATTTTATGGGCTAACAATCTACTCACTTGAATTTTAATTAAATTTTCGTAATGCTAAACACGTATATACCAATTAAAAAAATTTATGATGCTAAGGCACTTTGTCGAAAAGGGCCCGTTTATTTTGATTTGGTAAGACCTTTTTTTTCTCTCCTGCTTAGATTTTAATTTTTGGAGAATAAAAGTTTAAAAATTTAACAAAACAAAGATTGTTATAATGATAACTTTATAAAATATACTGATGGAAAAGAATGTCAATGAAACAGTTTTAATAGTAAAATAGTGAGATAACAATCAATTTAATTGGTAATTGTACATCTTTGATCTTTGTTACTTGTCAATTCAAGGGATTATATAAGAGATTCTAATCAAGGGATTATATAAGAGATTCTAATCATCTCATGAAAGGAAAGCTCAAAGAAGATGGAAGAATAGGAAGGTGGGGATCAATTAAGGCAGACATTAGAATAATAAATTGACAAGTGGTGCTTAAAATAGGAGAAAATTCGTTGATATCAAAGTCTGCCTTCTTGTTGTGTGAATATGTAAACACCTCCTTCTAGAAGATTTGACCTTTTCTCACTCTCTTTCTTTTTTTTAAAAGATTTTTATTTATTTTGTTTCATGCCATCTTTTCTTTTTATTGAAGAGCAATATGATTGAGGTGTATTTCAACAAAAAGAAAAAAAAGTATGATTGAGTTGTAGTGGGCTAACTACTTGGGAAAAAGTTCTCTATAGCAAGTCCAACCTTAAGAGTTCAACAAAAAAAAAAAAAAAAAAAGTCCAACCTTAAGGGACCGAGAATTCACAATTTAAGTTTGGTCGTCTGCCTCTAAGATCCAATCTGGGGTGCTTGGAGTTGAGCCGGTGCTCAGTCTCAAACAACCGTCAGTCGACTCTTAATCTAGAGTCGATTGAAGACTTCTCTCCAACGGTCATGTAGTGGATTTCCATGACTGTTGGATTTTCCTCAACGATCAAAATTTGGAAATTAAAAAGAATTATTTCGAAAATAGTTTACACGCGTATTTTGCACTGACATAAGATCACACATTAAGAGCCTACTGAATGCTTCTCTCCAACGGTCATGTAGGGGATTTCCATGACAGTTGGATTTTCCCGAACGATCAATATTTGGAAATTAAAAAAAAATTATTTCGAAAATAGTTCACACACGTATTTCGCACTTACATGAGATCACACACGTTTTTTCGCATCACTCACAAATAATCCACACACGTGTTTGGCACATGCATCAATTTTAGACCTAAACTCATCTCGAGTTGAAGTTGATTTGCACCTACCAAGTGATTTTAAGCATAAGCCCCTCTTCCCAGTTGCTTTAGTAAAGATGATAGACGTGTAAAAATGTACCATCCTCTCACTTACACAATAATAGACAATTTTAATCCAAAGTGAGTTAAAACAACGGCCAACCATGAACATATCTTCATTTGAGACTCCATTTGCAAATAACAAAGTATAAGACGTATCTATGACAAACTTATTGGTTTATAAGAGCATCTCCATTGCAAACACTCAAATTGAAAAATTTAGAGTGTAACCTAAGATTTTTTTGATTTTTTTGTAAAAAACACTATCTAATGCGACACTCAATTTGGATCTCAAAATGACGTGACATCATTTAATGTTGAATATCTCAAGAAGAAACTCAATATTTAAGATTTCTTTTTAGGATCTCAATTGGTCACCCAATATTAAAAGCAAATCTAACCATCTAGGAAATGACACCTAAGTTATTTTTAAGTTTTTAGATTGTTGCATTGGAGATGTCTTTTGAATTGAGGATATCCTCAACATTGACGTCTAAGAAAGAGAAACTCAATTAAGCCTCGACACATAGGACAATCTAAATTTTTTTTAGTTTTGCATTGGAGATGCTATAAGTCTTTATACAAATACTTCTACCTAATATGATGTTTCACTAACTAAAAACTTTGAGATGATCAAACGATGAAAAATAGCACATCTACTGTTTGCACCTAAATTATTGGTAGGTGCAAAGTAATTTTCTTCCCTAAGCAATTAATGTAACAGTTACGCATTGAAAGCTAGAGTTTTTGAAAGTGTTTGTTTTCTATATCGCCCGGGGAACGCGTATCTTTATACTGAAATGATATAGAAATGTCGAAAATCTCTAGTGAACATGAACTAATAAGAATAATGAGCCATCAAGAGTTATGCCCAACTAGAATATCTCTATCTTGACGATAAAAGTCTCTGCTCTGATCCTCGATGACTATTTGGGTCTAAGTTCGACTTTGACTTTTTGATATATTTGAATCATTTCGAAAAATTTGTTTATCATAATCTCGACTCTGCCCTTACGTGTGGACTCTGGGGTCTCTGGCGGGGACACAAAAGACTTAAACAGGGAATGAAAACTAATGTCCTTGAAGTAGAGTAATCTGGGACAGATCTTTGATTAGATTTTAGATCCACCGACGATCTAACTTCATTCAAGTAGGTCCTACATTATTATGATGATGTGGCGTCACTTCATACGTTTGATTATTCATTCAGACAGGTAACTCTGCCTCCAATTATGACATTGCTTGGTTGCTTGCTCCCTCTTTTATGTACTCACTCTATTAGCCGCCCTCTCTCTAGCTTCTCTCTCTACATTGACTCTCTATCTTCTCTCTCTAAAACATGAATTCTTGTTAATACAGATGCCAGAAGAGCTAAACCAAACAACCTTCTAAAAGTTCATATCTTTATGTATTGACAAATCAAGTAAGTTCCCATGAAACAAAACCCCCCATAATCTTAAACCCACTTGATTTTGCTATTACAACTGTAATCTACCCTTTGGGTTTTGTTGTTGTTATTGTTTTCAATCTCTTTGTTGTTATAATTTTATGACGAGAAGATTGAAATTTGTTGAAGATTTTAGAATACATACTAACTTAAAAGATGCTTTTGGGGAAGGGGACTATTAATGTCTTATTTTGATCCCTTTCTCCTTGAATTCATCATTTGATTATTGAACCCTCATCATTTTTTCTTTACCAAATCCAATCTGATCTTAAATCAAACCTACCCATCTCTAATAAAAACCCCAATTTAAAGATTTTGTCTTTCCAAATGGATCAAGAACAACAAAATCTACCCACTACTACTACCCAAGTTCAGAATTTTCAAACTTCTTCATCTATTAGAAGTTTTTCAACCAAATCTAAAGTCTCTGGAAGACATTCAATTGATGAGGTGAACTCTTTTATGTCTGCAACTTCTTCTATTGAGAGCTTCAACCTTTCAGGTTCTAGGCCAGTTATTCCTATTAGGTATGGGTCGAGGGGAGCTGATTCTGAGGGATTTAGTAGGTCACTTAGGGAGATCAATGATGAAGATGCAAGACTTATATTTTTAAATGATCCTGAGAAAACGAACGAGAAGTTCGAATTCGCAGGTAATTCTATTAGAACAAGCAAGTATTCATTACTAACTTTCTTGCCCCGAAACTTGTTCGAACAATTTCATCGAGTTGCATATATCTATTTCCTTGTTATTGTCGTCTTGAATCAGCTCCCTTTTCTTGCTGTATTTGGTTCTGCGGCTTCTGCACTACCATTAGCATTTGTACTACTTGTTACTGCTGTTAAAGATGCTTATGAGGATTGGAGAAGGCGTCGTTCTGATCAAATCGAGAACAATAGGATAGCTTTGGTACTTATAAATGGTGAGTTTCAAGAGAAGAGATGGAAGGAGATTCGGGTTGGTGAGATACTAAAAGTTTCTGCAAATGATACACTTCCTTGTGATATGGTATTGTTATCTACTAGTGATCAAACTGGAGTTGCTTATGTACAAACAATTAATTTAGATGGAGAATCGAACTTGAAAACTCGATATGCAAAACAAGAGACACTCTCGAAGATGCCCGAGAAAGATGGGATCGCAGGGTTGATCAAATGTGAACGACCGAATAGAAACATTTACGGGTTCCAGGCAAACATGGAGATTGATGGGAGAAAGGTTTCCCTTGGGCCTTCGAATATTATTCTTCGTGGTTGTGAGCTGAAAAACACATCATGGGCAGTTGGAGTTGCTGTTTATGCTGGCCGTGAGACTAAGGCAATGCTTAATAACTCAGGAGCCCCATCTAAGAGGAGTCGATTGGAGACAATTATGAATCGGGAGATTATAATTCTTTCACTATTTCTCATTGCCTTGTGCGCGATTGTCACTGCGTTTAGTGGCGTTTGGCTGGTCAGTAATAGTGATGAGCTTGATGTCTTACCGTATTTTAGGAAGGCGGATTTCACTAAGGGCACAGAAGATAGTTATAGCTTCTATGGAATTGGAGCAGAAACAGTCTTCAGGTTTCTCCAGTCAATTATTGTGTTTCAGATTTTGATCCCAATTTCTCTGTACATATCAATGGAGATGGTCCGTCTTGGACAGGCCTATTTCATGATTCGGGATAAAAATATGTATGACGAAGCCTCAAATTCGAGATTCCAATGCAGGGCTTTGAACATAAATGAGGATCTTGGACAGATAAAGTATGTGTTTTCGGACAAAACTGGAACACTAACTGAAAACAAGATGGAATTTCAATGTGCAAGTATAGGAGGAGTAAGTTATGATGGAGGAAAAGCTCAACCTCTTGGAGAGCAAACTGAATATTATGTCCGAGGTAGTACGCTTACCGTCGTCTTCAGATAATTTCCGACCGATCAAAACGAATATTAACTTTACTTGTTTGTTATTAGTGGATGGGCAGGTTTTGAAGCCGAAGATGAATGTAAAGATTGACCCAGAGCTCCAACGGCTATTGAGAAGTGGGAAACAAACAGAGGAAGGGAACTACTTGTACGATTTTTTTCTTGCTCTTGCTGCTTGCAACACGATTGTCCCTCTTGTTGTGGAGACAGAAGATCCTGACGTGAAGTTGATCGATTATCAAGGTGAATCTCCTGACGAGCAAGCGTTGGTTTATGCAGCTGCTACTTATGGCTTTATGCTTATAGAACGAACATCTGGGCATATTATCATCGATATCCTAGGAGAAAGACTTCGGTAATTAATCTTCATTATTTCATTGCTAATGTAATCATAACCCTACTAGTTATCTTGGTGTGACGGTGAGTGATATCACACCACAGGATTTAGCCATTTAGGTACCATTAGACTGCACTTTGCTTAGTTCCACATGTCACATGGTTTTTTCTTGGCATGGGCCTTCCCTAGACCACACTAGCCCCTGGGCATTTCCACCAGTCAGCCTTGCACGATGCCTCCCAAAAGGCCAACCAATATATCCCAGGTCTATAAAGTCTTTCTAACCATTGTGGGCCTATGCATGTGGTACTAACTTTTTGGGGTAATGAAAATGTGACTTTTGGTTCGCGTCATCTACCACAACTTGTGGTAATGGTGTATGTGGCGATAATCTGCCAGTTAGTAGTTTTTCATAGTAGAATGTTAGGTGTGCTATTGGTTCAACTTTAAATTTTGACTATCAGCTAATGTATATGCAGGTTTAATGTTTTGGGTATGCATGAATTCGATAGTGACCGGAAAAGAATGTCAGTTATAGTAGGCTGCCCGGATAAGAGTGTGAAAATATTTGTGAAAGGGGCAGATAGTTCAATGTTTAGCATAATCAACAAATCAACAAAAACCAACCTTCATCGCGCAACAGAAGATCATCTTCACGCCTACTCCTCATTGGGTCTGAGAACTTTGGTCATTGGAATGAGGGAGCTGAGTGTTGCAGAATTTGAGAATTGGCAATCTGCTTATCAGAAAGCTAGTACTGCGTTAATGGGTCGAGCAAGCTTACTCCGTTCAGTTGCTGTTGATTTGGAACAGAATGTTCATTTGTTGGGAGCCTCAGCCATTGAAGATAAGCTTCAGCAAGGTGTTCCTGAAGCCATTGAATCAATGAGGCAAGCTGGAATAAAAGTGTGGGTCTTGACAGGCGACAAGCAAGAAACTGCCATATCAATTGGTTATTCTTGTAAGCTTTTAACTAATGAGATGACCCAAATTATAATAAACAACACTTCCAAGGAATCTTGTAGAAAGAGCCTAGAAGATGGGAAGAACATGTTGAAGAAGCTCATGGCGATATCTGCCCGTGATCTTAGTAATGGCGGGAGTCGTAAAATTTCTCTCGCTCTGATCATTGACGGTACTAGCCTTGTCTATATTCTCGAGTCTGAGTTGGAAGAAGAGGTAAATCTTTATAAACTTTCAAACTGTAATTCTTTGACTTCATTTTTTTCCCGCTTAAGTCTGATCTGAATTTGCTGTTCGTTTGATACTGCAGCTGTTCCAGTTAGCCACAGAATGTACAGTAGTCCTGTGTTGCCGGGTAGCTCCATTACAAAAAGCTGGAATTGTTTCCCTCATAAAGAACAGAACCGATGACATGACCCTTGCCATTGGAGATGGTAAGCATTTATTTAGTTGCTATCATTGTTCGTATTACTCTCACATCTCAAGAAAGTTGATCGATATGCAATTCATTTGGTCCTTTTAATTACTTTTTTGCAGGTGCTAATGATGTTTCAATGATCCAAATGGCTGATGTGGGAATTGGCATCAGTGGTCAAGAGGGAAGGCAAGCCGTTATGGCATCAGATTTTGCCATGGGCCAGTTTAGATTTTTGGTTCCGCTATTGTTGGTCCATGGACACTGGAATTACCAACGTATGGGATATATGATTCTGTACAACTTCTATAAGAATGCTGTATATGTGGTCATGCTATTCTGGTTAGTACTTCTCGATCTAATTCAATCTTCTTAGGTGGTGTTTGCGTTTTTGTTGTCTCGATGGACTCGCACGAGTCTGAATTGTCTAAATCTGGCACCACCTCTATCTTATTACTTTTCTTATATATTTACCCATTCCAAGTTTGATTTATTATCATATTTTTCTGTTTATGACGGCTGATATGTGTATCTTCTCTAACAGGTTTACACTATATACTACCTTCACGCTAACAACAGCCATTAATGAATGGAATAGTGTGCTCTATTCTGTCATCTATGCTTCATTGCCGACTGTCATTGTTGGGATTCTTGACAAGGATTTGAGCCGGAAAACATTACTAAAATACCCTCAGCTTTACGGAGCTGGTCAAAGACATGAGAGCTACAATCTGAAGTTATTTTTGATTACTATGATCGATACTGTGTGGCAAAGTGTGGTGCTCTTCTTTGTTGCTTTTTTTGCTTATAGACAAAGTACAGAAGACCTTTCTAGCATTGGAGATCTATGGACAATTGCAGTGGTAGCACTGGTAAATATTCATCTGGCCATGGATGTATTTCGATGGTCATGGATTACTCATGCAGCCATATGGGGATCTATAGTTGCAACATTCATTGCTATCGTCATTATTGATGCTATACCTTTATTACCCGGCTACTGGTAATTCCCTTTTTTCTCTCTATCACTTGCATTTATAAGTTATATGTGAATCTCATATGATACGAGTTTGATTTTGTCCTCCCAAGTCCCATGCTCACTGTCGTCGAACTAATCCCCCATATCAATGGCAGATCTTCAATGGCCAATTGGGTTTCGGTTGATCCAAACTACCAATAAAAAGATGCTGATTTGCACATTCAATTTTCTTCCTTGCAGGGCTATCTTTCACGCAGCAAGTACTGCATCGTTTTGGTTTTGCCTATTTTCCATCCTAATCGCGGCATTAGTTCCTCGTTTCGTTATAATGGCTTTCAGTCAATATGTATTTCCGTCTGATATTCAAACCGCCAGAGAAGCTGAAAAGTATAACCGTCAAAGAGAATCTACACAAGTAGAAGTAGAAATGAATCAAATCTCTGACCCTCCACGATAGAAGAAGATAAAGTGTTTTTGTTCCTTTACAAGTTTGAAAAATTCTTTTGTTCTTTGTTAGATAATGTGTGTATAAAAATCACATTTTTCAGGTTGCTTCTTCGGTTGCTTTTGTGCACCCTAGTTGCAGGCTTTGTTAGCTACGCCAAGGGTAGAGTTTTGATGTTGTCAAATTATGTACTGTATTTTACATTGTTAGATTTCTTGTAAATTCAATGATAATCAGCAATATTTATACCCTTTGGAAGCAGAGATACAGAACTGTTGCATGGTTATGTATTAGATAGAGTTAATTCCTATATGGCCCCCTACTTTGTGACCAGCTTCCTTTATGGCCCCCTTTTTTTCGTAAATTCAAATATGACCCCCTATTTTCAGGTAAACGTCATTACTACCCTTCTTAATAATAAATTTAAAACATTAAAAAAAAATATTTCCACCTCACCCCTCTCTCTCTCCACCTCATCTCTCCCTACACCTCACCCCTCTCTCTCTCTCTCCAACTCACCCCTTTCTTCTCCGGCAAGGTGGCCGGCCGGAAAATTTTTCCGGCCGGCCACCTTCAAACCTAAAAAAAAAAAATTTCTCTCTCCTCTCTCTCTCTAAATTTTTTTAAAAAAAAAAAAATAATCTCTCAACTCTCTCTCTCTAAAATCAAATCCAGGGTTCCACACCAATGAACCATACCCAAAAACCCACAAGACCATGGTTTTATATCTGCAAAAAAAAATTACAAGATTTAAGCTCTTCTATCCTCAACAATCAAATACCCATTGTTCATGACAAAATAGTGGTCCTTCCTGATTAGGAAGAAGTATTTTTTCATCTCAGATGGTGAAGGAGATGAACCAACAAACTAGATTCTAAACCCTTAACCTGCCTATACATTAACAAACTAATAACTAACCCTTAAAAGGGATGATTAAGCTTATGAAAGTAATTCCAGTTTATAGGTGAAAAACTGGTTTTAATTAGAGAGAATTTAATCAGTAAAAAAGGGTTTAACCAACTAATCTCCAATAATGAGATTGCGATTTGCAAGAAATAAAATGTAAAAAACTTTGTTACAGTTGGAAGTGCAGAAATGGGGATTTATTAATTTCTTTGAATGATGGTTTGTAGAGAGAGAGAGAGAGAGAGAAAAGGTGAGAGGATATGATGAAAGGGGAAGCAAGAAAAACAGAAAAGCAGGAATATTTTGGAATAAAGTTGTTGAAATCCATCCAGGATTTGCGTATTAAAAAAACACAAGATGAGTGTACTAAAACAGTACCCACCTCCTTATAACTTTATTGTGAAAAACCATTAAAAGCTTTACCTTCTTCTTCTTCTTCAACAACAATAAAAATCTCTGCTACAAATTAAGCTTAATTTTGTAATAATCTAGTACTACAAATTTCAGTTCTTACCAGGCCTTCTCCTTATAACTTTGTAATAAAAAGCCATTAAAAGCTTAACCTTCTCCTTATAACTTTGTTCACGAACAGACCTTCAAAGGTCTGCCGTGAACAGACCAGATCGGTCTGTTCACGGCTCCGGCGAAGGGAAACCCCCTTCGCCGGAGTTTTTAGAGAGAGAGAGAGATGAGAGGAAAAAATTTTTTTTTTTTTTTTTTTGGAGGTCGCCGGCCGGAAAATTTTCCGGCCGGCGACTATATTCGGAGAAGATGAAGGTGAGTCGGAGAGAGAGAGAGGAGTGAGTTGGATAGAGAGAGAGGTGAATTGGAGAGAGAGAGAGAGGGGTGAGTTGTAGAGAGAGATGAGGTGGAGAGAGAGAGGGTGAGGTGGAAATAAGTTTTTTTAAATGTTTTAAATTTAGAATTAAGAAGGGTAGTATTGACATTTACATGAAAATAGGGGGCCATATTTGAATTTACGAAAAAAATGGAGCCATAAAGGAAGCTGGTCACAAAGTAGGGGGCCATATAAGAATTAACTCTATTAAATATTACAATTTCTCTCCGCTATTCTTTGTTCTCATTTCAAGGAACCTTCAACTCGGAAAAAGTTATGGAGTCTATGAAAAGAGTAATGGGTTTTTTCGCTGCTCAAATAAATCTAAGTTACTCTGGAAATCATGAACACTAGAAACAAATTCGAGTATAAAATGTGAATTAAGCAAAGAAAGTCTAGATATACAACTAAATGAGCTACAGGATCGAAACTAATAACAGAAAAGTAAAAAATACTATGTCAAAAAGCACTCCGATTTTGGATGTTTACCTGATCTTCACAGAAGTTGAAATAAACGAACCGCTTAAATTGCCAAGTATGTAGATTTCAGGACTTAGAATAACAGTGTCACTGTAAAACTATGAAGTATTAATAACAGCTGATCATTCTCTCTCTCTCTCTCTCTCTCTCTCTCTCTCTCCACTGTACATACAAAACTCTTAAACAATGACTAACATGTCAGATTTCTTGGTTGATTTAGAAAAACTGCAAATAGCTATCGATTTCTGTTTTACCTGTATATGTCGAAGTAAATCCCATGACAGGCAAAGGAGTAGGAAATCGGTTCATTCAGCACCATGTAGTGTGTGACATTTACTGGAATAAATTGGAGCCTTTAGGTGCTTTCCTGGAACGACTGTGACCGAGAATAAGCGGCGGGGTTTGCACGCAAGACTTGGGCAGCATCTAGAGTATGACATTTGCCGTCTGTCTTTGGCTGGAAAGCTTTGAAAACACCATTGGTTTTCCCAGGTTCATCTTGATCAGGTTTGATACCTAAAGTAGCCCAAATAGAACTCTTTGCAGCATCATCGGGGTCGTCGATTCTCAGTGTCTTGGGAGCCCAAAGGCATTTTTCTGGTTTCTTTTCTTCTTCTGGATTTACGTCTCTCGAATGCTTTCCTAGTAAAGTTGGAGAACAATTACCTGAACAGCCACTATTGCTGGTGGAAGACGTCGGAGCTATGCTACTACTAGTGGGCCCAGCCCACGGCACATTCCATGCTCCAGTTGGCCAAGTAGGCATGCAGCTCCAATAGGTAGGAGGCACGAAAGGAAAAGGAACAGTTTGTGGGCAAAATACAGGAGCAGCTGCCATGATTGATGTTGGAACCCACTGAGCTGGATTCGGGTTACCACTCTCTGGTCCAGAAACCATGTCAGACGAGCAATGACCCATCATTGCCACCGGAACTACATTATTCCAGCCCGAGTTCCAAGGGTAAGCCCACGGAGGACCCGGATAAAACTGCATAGGATGTGTTGGAGGAGTAAGCCCAACACAACTTCCAGGCAACCCACCGTGCTCTACTCGAGGGATGTTGTGAGGAAATTCGCCATTACGGCTAGAAGAAGCCGTTATAGAAGATCCGCACGAGGATGGATCTTCCCCGTCATCTATACACACCAAAGGACCCATCTCAATGTCCTTTTTATGCTCATCAAGATTCAAAGTATTTGCCATAGATTCACAAAGAGGTGTTGAAACAGCAGAAACCTCACTACACTTGTCTACTTGAGAAGCCGATATACCACCAGAGGATATCATTAGTTGACGACATTGTGGGTCCAAATGCTTGTTCTTTCGCCTTCCAGCCCCAACGGGAACATTTCTCATTGTTCCTCCAGCAGTCCAATATCTCTGGCAGTTTCTGCAGAAGTGTCTTGGTTGACTAACATTGTAATTGTTGTAGTAACAAAACTTAGTATCTAAGCTGTTGCAACGGGGACAAGGTATGATCTTGTCTGGTTTTTTAAGAACCTTTTCCTGGCTCGCTTTATCGTCCTCGAGCTGGTTCCCTTCGGGCTTAGTGGCTAAATGATCATTGTTATCTGGAATATGAGTTTGCTGGTTTTCTTCCTTCCCAACGTCACAGATAGAAGAGTTCTCTGGTTTACTACAATCTTCTGCAACAGGGGCATCATTATCTTCTTTGGTTTGTTCTCTACATCCATGCTGAAATACAAAATAAAATCCATTTAGTTATACATAGACAAAAGACTCGCTCACACGGTAACACCAAAGTAAACTAACCAATAACATTGTTTCAACTAAGGGAAAATGGCCAAAACTCCCCCAAATCAAATTTTCTTTTGTCAAAAAGAATCCATCTGTTTTTTCAGACTTCAGCTCTCCATGGAAGGTTAGAACAAATTCTTGAATGGTATGTAGGTTTCACATAGTTTCCACATGTTTGCGTAGTTGCCCAGGGAGGTGTCCAAAAAGTATTGACATGCCGCTTTAACCAGTACCGACAGTAACTTGGTCTTGGGGTAGTATCAGTGTATCACAACAATCAATTCTAGGACCGGACTCTTAATTTCCAATTCAAGATGTTTTTTCTGTATAGGTCAGCATCCTTTTAAAGGGAGTCTGAATCCAGAACGCCTCAAATGCTTGACCTTGAAGTCAGAAACAAAGTTCTAGACCACTCTAGCCAACGTTCTTTGGCCGAATTCAAGGTGTTGGCCAACAGTCAGTAATGAACATACTTGAAATTGGGGTGTCAGTAGCTGTTATTCCTTCTTTTGAACTCTTTTCCTCTTCGATCATGGGCATTCACCAAAAACTCTATCAAACATATCTTAACAACATAATGTTCGTACAAGTTGGGAGTGTGTATTAATGAAGATTAAGAGATTTCGACTACATCCACCAAGTCCAATTATCAGCAGAAAAAAGCTAAAATTTATATACTCCACTTAAGCCAAAACATATCCCAAATCTCTAATTACCACGTAAGAGAAAATGGGTGAACCTCTATCCATGAGGTATTGGTGCTATGTAGTTGGTCTCGGCCGAGAATCTCGGGTCTCGACTCGATCTCGGCCCTCTCCCGAGACGAGACTCGGCCGAGACACCGGATTAGGGTTTGGCCGAGAATCTCGGGTGTCTCGGCCGAGGTAGACCTAGACCGAGAACGAGACAAGATCTCTTAATTTCTTGGAACTTTTTTTTTGGCCTATTATTTGTTACCTTGTTAACTACTTATTATATTCTCAATCAATCTAAGATAAGTAGCAATATTATTATATAGATATTTTAAGTCTCTTGCCTTGTACAAACTTCGACAATTCTATAGAAACTTTGAAAATTCAAAGTAGATTAAAATATTTTTATTATGATAAGATTTTATTTGTTATGAATGATTGAAGTAGTTTTATGTTTAAAGTCTAGAAAATTCTGAGGTAATGAAAAGTCAGGTAATTAAGCTTATTACTTGGTACTTGTTAGCTATACATGTTGTCTCGGCCGAGTTTCTGGGTCCGTCTCGTCTCAGTCTCAGTCTCGGCCTTCGACCGAGACCAACTACATAGCATACAACTTCAATTTCCAATACAAGACTCTAATGAAGAAAAGTGAATTAACTACACAAAAATTGGATTTTTAACTCAAAAGTTCAGAAGCATTAGAATGGATAACTAAATAAGATCTAAATTAGAGAATCAAAAACCATTTAAAAGCAAAACTGAAAAGAGGGTTTTACTGGGATATCTGCTAGACACGAACTGAAAGTTTTGTAACAATCTCAAAATCAAAATCATATTTGGATGAAACCCATTAACCAAAACCTAAAAAAGGTACTAACTTTAGATAGAACATCTAAAGAAACAAACCCTCTAATTAAAAGATGATAGAAATGGTATTTATGAACAAAGATTAATATACCTTGACTTGAGAATCCACATGAAAACTCTGACAATCTTGATCAGATTTCTCTAGAAACAAACTATTAGTTAGAATCTGAGTTTCCTTTAATGGAATTGTCTTTCCAAACAACTTTATAGCCGGATCTTTCATCTCACACAACATTCTTTCTTTCTTACTTCTTTTCAAACCCCAAGTTTTCAAGTAGAAAGACAGAGAAAAAGGAAGAAGATGTTCAAGTCAGGTATTCTTTTTTGTTATATTTTAGAGAGAGAAAGTGTGTGTTGAAGTAAGAGAGAGAGAGAGAGAAAGTGTGTGTTGAAACTTCAAAGTTGAGTAATAAGAACCCTGAAAAAGTGAAAGGAAGTGTAAAGAGAAGAAGAAGAGATGAATGAAATTGAGATTTTGATTCACCGGGAAGACCGGGAACACCGGTTGGTAACTTGCCAAGCTGGGAATCCTAGTCAGCAAGTTTAGTTGATTTTTAGCCACGAAATCTAGTGGTGCCGGATCCAAAGATGGTGACGTCATTCGTGTTTTGTTTTGTCCAACCAGGAGTCGGTATGAATAAAAGTAGACTCGTGTGCTTCGTTTTGGATAAGAACTTTGGCATGGTTAAATGACGATATTAACCTTCAACTCACATTCCCTGATGGAGTCATGGGGTCTTTTTTTTTTTTGTTAAGAGTCATGGGGTCTTTTTCGCCGCATACTGTTGTTTTTACGGATTTTCAGTTTTTTTTATACTTTACCTCTCAGCTCTCAACACTAATTAGTAATTGAATCTCCAACAATAATTGAGAATTAAATTTATCTTCTTGAATTTATTATTTGAATCAACATACTAGGATTACGTTGGTGTAAGAAAACTAGAATCATAAATAAAATGATCTATAAACAAAAATAATCTTTACGAATTACACTAATGACTATATCTAACGCAAAAGTAAAGTATTACAGCTAATATTATCACATGAACCGATCATTATTCTTGGTAGTCATATTCTTTTTTCACACGTTTCAGTGTTCTCACCAAAAGTAACAAATCCAATGAGATAAACTCAATTTACCAATTGTAATATTGATGGGGGTAAACTCAAAAAACTCTTTATGGAAACATAAAGATTTTGAATCTTGGTATGCAAATCACTAAGATTTCTCAATGAAAATTTTTTTCCAACAAATTTTGGAATTACAAAGTTAATGATATAAATGAGTTGGAAATACAATGTCAAAAAATGGATCTTGCTATAAAAATGTTATGTTTTGCATTGAAACAATATAACATAGTGTTAGTTAATAGACATAGACAATAAATAAATGTGTTATAGGAACAAAAGGAAAAGATATGTACATAACATCTACACGTGATTAGACTAAATTACTCCATAATTTCCTAAAACAAAACATAAAAGCCCATGTTAAAACGTAACTCTTCTGACTTAAACTATAGGATTAGGTGCTATGAGCGAAGGATGTTGTATTAGAAGTACTCGTTACTCTTTTATATAACTAACTTGCTTTTTTGAATACATAGGTCTTACAATTTTCATCCGTTATTTCATTTGTCTTTGAACATATACATCTTATATTATAGTCTATAGATAATAAGAGAGCCAGAGAGTGAGGGCGTTGTGGTAATCTTGAGCTGAAATCATGTCAACTAAAATTTGGGGACTTTGAAGGGTATATTGAGCGAAGTCAAAAGATAAAGGATATACTATTATTTTGAATATTTAGCGATACCCCCTCATCCCTAATGTCCAATTAGGGATGCCCCCTTTTTTAATTGGATATTAGGGATGCCCCCTTTTTTACACTTAAAAGTACTTAATTACCCTTATCTTCATTTGTTTTCTTCAATTTCTTATATATTTTTAGTGTTATGCTTACCAACAAATTTTTGTTTCTCATATTTATTTTTCTCTTATCCATCTTTTTCTAATTTCCCAACAACTTTTATCGAAAATTTAAAATTGATAAATCACAACAATTCGAAATAAAAATCGTAAATTGTAATAAAAAAAATTTAACTTACTAATTTTTTAATGTATACGAGTTATAATTAATAAAAAGAACGATAGATATCAAGAAGTCTTCTTCAAATTAGTTACATATATCAATTTTAACGTTAAATGAGAAAACAAATGTGATGTTAAATTTTTTTCTTTAAATTTACAATTTTTATTTCGAATTGGTTTAATTTATTAATTTTAATTTTTCGATAAATGTTGTTTGTAAATTATAAAAAGATGGATAAAAGAAAAAAAACTATGAGAAACGAAAATAAGTTGGTAAGGATAACATCAAAGAGGTATAAGAAATTGAAGAAAAAAGAAAAAATAATAAAGATAAGGGTAATTTTGTACTTTTAAGTGCAAAAAAGGGGGCATCCCTAATATCTAATTAAAAAAGGGCATCCCTAATTAGACATTAGGGATGAGGGGGTATCGCTAAATACCCCAAAAAGAAAACCCTTTTTCCACTTTTCCCTCAAGGAAAGGGAAAGCGTTTACCGGCTACTGAATGCCGGTAGTAGTAGGTCAAGTGGGGTCCACACCAACTAGTTGCCAACTTGCAATTAACCCTTCTCCTATTTCGTTCCTTCTGAGCCCCAAGTTCATCATAAGTGGGCTCCACTTCACCGGCTCAAGTGGTTAAAAAGGTCGATCCTTTTATGCCTTTTCGACACTGTCAGCTTTTTATGAGCCAGCACGAGACCATCTTTACACGTGGCTGCTCTCCATTCAGCATAAGGTAACTGTAATTATGCACGTGTCACTTATATCAGCCGAGCAAATCATCATCGTCTGTCTAAACGACACGTGTTCGGTGAATAGCTAAGCTACTCTTGGACAATGTGATTCTCTCTTTCTTCGCCCTAAGGGCTGCTGCTTTTGGCGTCGGTTGGGCTGACGGCCCAACAAGCATGGTCCGCTAAATGTTGCTTCACGTAAGGTCTAGGTCGAACAGCCCAAGACACTCAGGTAGACCAGCCCGTTTAGCCCAAACGTATTAACTAAAGGAATTCTAAAGGCGCTCTCATTTATGCTTCATAGTGCCCTTAAAATACTCCACGACGACGGCCAATTAGTCAACCGCCAAATCTTGTAGACGACCCTTTGGCCTTTTCCTTTTCGCCCACGTTTAATAACAAAAAGAGATAAAGAAGAATGATGGATGAGCAGCAGTAGCAGTAGCTTCAGTAGTAGTAGCTTCAGCGATAGTAGCAATATCAACAATAGTATAGTATAAGATAGAGAAAAATAGATGCAAATGATGGAAAACGAGATGGGTGAAACATTTAGATTGAGAAATTCTAAAAGAGCGAAAAAAAGAAGAAACGACTTGCATAAATTAAGAGAGATTTTTCTTTGAGAAAACGGAAAAAATACAACCTTCGTTCACACTACACACATTTCAATCAAATGAATTCATCCAAATATACGATTGAATCTATAAATATAAAAAGAAGAATGAAGGGAGGACCTAGTCCAAACTTGGTGATTATTTTATTTAGGTTTTATTAGCTTTCTTTAATTTTCTTCCATGGTCCCCAAGTAACTTGTTTTCCATTAGATAAATGATAAGCATGGGAATTAGTAAAAAGAGTCCAACAAATCTCAAACATGTAAATCCAGATCCTTTAAATAGATTCATTAGTTTGTATAGTGGAAAATCTTTCAAGATATACACTAAAGTTTTTTTTTGGGTGGGCAACAACTACCCATTGACGAAGAACACACCATCAAAATCACAAATATCTTTATACAATTGGCATGTGAAGAGGGAGTCTGATAATCGATGCAGAAATAACATTTCATTACTCCGCTCACCAAAAAACAATGTAATACCAAAAATAACAACTTGGGAATATAAAAATAAATTAAAAGAACACAACAGATATAAAAGCTTATTGGTCAAGAACATCCATCATGTGTTCTTGCTATTAAATGTTGTTTTCAAAAGTGTAGGCTAATAAGAATAAGAAGTTAAGATGTCTATGATTGACTTTAAATAAAGAAAATTATAAAGTTAAAACAGTTTTTAGGTAAGGAGTCATTAGTATCATAGTGCATGCCTATCCCCATAGTTCATGATAATTAAGCAACTCCTACTTTTATATTAGGTGTGGGCTCAAACTTTTCATAACATTTCTTACCTTTTGTCATTGTTTGTGGGCTCAAATCAACATCATGGCACAATGTGGATGTAACAATGGCAACCATTACATTGTTAAATAAAACAACCTTGCTTACATAAGGTTGATGTAATACATACTAATTCTCATTGTGGGAAAAGAAAATTCATTTGACTAATTCTACAGAAACGACAAAGCTAGTCCAATCGGTCGATTTTACAGGAGTATAAGTGTATGTTAAAAGAAATTAGAGAGAGATGAAGACTGGATCAAGGATTCCTCTCGGTCAGATGGTGAACCAACTCACCGAGAACTGAAGCACCCAATTTCATCCTACCAAGACTAACCCTACCCCTACCACTGGCTGCAATGACTAAACCGACCCTATCCCTTTATAAAAATAACAGAACTACTCCTGGTTGCAGCAAGGGGCAGTCTACTCATGCCTCCGCCCTTGCGAATGGGTGTGTGATCACCTATTGTATCATCCTGATGTAATCGTCTAGGCTAAGAGCATCTCCAATGGGACACTCAATCTCTAACACTTAGAGTGCCACATATGACTTTTTGCAGTTTTTGTTAAAAAATCATCTCCAATGGAACACTTTGTTAGACACTCTATTATGAGTTGGACACATTTATTATAGAGTGTCTAGAGAGAGAAACTCTAAAATGAGAGTGTCTACTTGAGACTCTCTAAGTGTTACTTTATAATTCCAACCAATAGAAAACTTTGTTTTTCAACTACTTTTTATCTATTGAATTGAAGAAAGTCATGTGTATTAAGTTTGAGATTTTAGAAATTTCCATTGGAGACCAACACAAATGTAGAGTGTCTCTATATTGACACTAGAAAAGAGAATCTTTATTTGACACTTGACAACTAGATTTTTAGAGTGTTTATTAGAGTGTCCCATTGGAGATGCTCTAAGCCTATTGGTATAAGAGCATCTCCAATGCAACACTCAAATGGAAAAACTTAGAATGCCACCTAGGATTTTTTGAGTTTTTTGTAAAAAACTCTCTCCAATGCAACACTCAATTTGGATCTCAAAATGACGTGGCATCATTTAATATTGAGATATCTCAAGAAGAAACTCAATATTTGAGATTTCTTTTGAGGATCTCAATTGGCCACTCAACATTAAAAGCAAATCTAACCATCTAGGAAATGACACCTAAGTTATTTTTAGATTTTTAGAGTGTTGCATTGGAGATGTCTTTTGAATTGAAGATCTCAACATTGACATCTAGGAAAGAGAAACTCAATTGAGTCTTGACACATTGGACAATTTAATTTTTTTTTGAGTTTTGCATTGGAGATGCTCTGAGAGAAGGAAAAAACAAGTGAAGATAAAGTTATATATCCATTTAATCACATAAAAATAAAATGAAAGTTGACTTTTGCCCCTTTACTACTAGTAGTATTCAACTTTCTAGTATCTTTCATTCATTATTTATAACAACCATCACCACAAGGACAACCCTCCTCAACTACACCCATAATCAAATTAAGTTCATCTTCTTAAATCTTAATCTCTCTCTCTCTCTCTCTCTCTCTAGATCATTTTCTCTCTCACTAAAACATAGTATCATCAATTGGGACATAAAGCTAGTAACTATACAATGGAAAAGAGGGGTTTGATTCAATTGGTGATAGTCTTGCTTGGATTATGTTATGTTTTCACTTTGGGGAAAGCAATTCCTCTATCTAGTAAGTCATTTTTTTCATCTTCTTCCCTTGATTTCTAGTTTTATACAAATGAATTGTTAATTATAAATGTCATTTAAGATTAATTTGCTCACAACTTATGTGAATTAAATCATGTGGTTTGTATAGGGAGCCTTAAGTTAGATGTTTATCATGAAGATTCATCATCAACTCTCCAAGATTGGCTGATGAAGGTAATCTCTCTCTCTCTCTCTCTCTCTCTCTCTCTCTCTCTCTCTCTCTCTCTCTCTCTCTCTCTCTCTCTCCTTTAATTCAATAAATTTTGGTGGGTGGTTTCAGCAACTGAAAACCCAAATTGACCATAAAGTCGTAACGGCCCACAAAATAAAATGAGATGGTTTTAAGTTTGGAAGTTGTATAGGCGCCTCCATAAATGTAAAAAGCGCCTCATTCGTTCACAAACTTCCTCTCTCAGTTGGCCATAGACCCATCAGTTTCCTATCTATGACATCCAAGTCAAATCGAGATATAATATTTTGTTGCTAACCAAGATTTCTCGAACCATCCACCCTAAAGCTTCAATAGTCAGTACTTGAGCTAACACCTCTAATCTAGGTCTATGGTAGTGGTACTCCCCTGCGCAGGGAGCAGGGGACTCTCACAAGACTCACAATTTTTAAACAAAAAACAACATAAATCGTTACAATCAGTAAAGAAAATAGACCATTTACTCTTAAAAATTGGAACAATTATCTCTTTCCTCTCCTCTACTTCTCTTTGGGTCTCAGTACTCCAACCTATCTTAGCCTTGAAATATTCTCACAAGACTTAGATCTGTGAATGAGAAAAGAAATGAAGTTGTTATAAATTGGAACAATTATCTTTTCCTCCATCATCATGGTTAACTAGTCATGATATTATTAATTAATGTTTGATAAATTGCAGCCTCAAATTCGACAAGAAAGTAATGAAGAAAAAGGAGATGAAGTTGTGTTGGAGGAGAAAGAAGAAGAAGAATTGTTTGTTCATGGGAGGATGATAGCAGAGAACAATGACTACCCAGGAGCAGGAGCTAACAAAAACCATGATCCTAAGCCTCCTGCGAGAAGTTAATCATTTATCGTTATCTTTAATTAGTTAATGATTATGTAGGGGATAAGGGGAATTCTGTATATGGGTCGGTTAAATATTATCGCTTTTATATTTGTCAAGAATGATATTTCACCAATTTGACCATCTTTGAGACTGTTATAGTCATATATACTACATAAGAACTAGTTAATCTTCTTACTTTATTTGGCGATTTCTTTTCTGTCAGTCCGTCAGGTAACTTTATATGGTATCTACATTTATTTAAGTCACTAACTTGTCGTAACGTTCATATTTATATTTGTCAGGGACGAGAACTAAATAGGGTCGACTTAAGCTCAATTTACTGAACTCATTTTCTACAAATTAAATGTCTTCTCATCCGATCAAAATAAGACCAAATCGAAGATGAATCCCTTTACAACGTATAATAAATTAGAATTATTTCGGGAACGGGGCAAACATAAGTATCAGGTCAAGGTGATGAGTTTGGGGCATGATAATTTTTTTCTTTTTGAGTTTTAGGACATGAACCAATTTTGACTAACTTTACCATCCAAATTTTTTAGAGTTTGGGGAACATTAAACACTTTTAAGTTTTTTAGCAAAGAAATGAGTAGAACATAAGTCAATTAACAAACATAAATAATAAATGACTCTCAACATTGAATTTTCATTTGAAAAATTTCTCGAAAACTCATCCAATCTTTCAAATCAAATAATATCGTACAAGAAAAGTAAAACATTTACATGCTTAAAAAGGAAAGACTTTGAAACACTCTGTTGAGACCCTTAATTACAAACAACAACGATACTCTATCAGACATATATACTAGCAGAATCCTGCTTACTCAAAGTATATACTTTCTCTCTCTGCCGCTCGGATATGTGTCGGGCAGAGTATCATTTTTTAATTATAGAATCTGCAGATCTGACAAGATTAGACTGAATCATTGTCTGGTGATGGATATCTTGTCTCTGTGTCATCTACTACACAAGGGTATAAATCTCCCATATGTCTACTCCTTGTGAATGCTTGATTGATAGTTTCACTAGTATCAAGAATCCACAAATCTGATTGGAGCAAAGCAACATCTCCATTCAAATACTGCATCACTTGTCTCATGGTTGGCCTAGCTAGAGGATCAGTATGTGAACAAAGTAACCCTAGCTTTAAAACCAATTCCATCTCTTCTACTACATATTCATCACTTCCCAAATTTGAATCACTTGTTTGTAATATTGTACCATTTCTCCAACAAATTAAAACCCAATCAACTAAATAAGTTAGAACTTGAGCTTCTTCTGATTCATCCATTGTGGTTAGCTCAATGGGTCTTCTTCCACAGGCAACTTCAAGCAAGAAAGCACCAAATGCAAACACATCTGTTTTCGTCGAAGCTAAACCAACTCTAGTCATTTCTGGTGCAAGATAACCCGGTGTACCGACAATTCTAGATGTAGCAGCATCGTCGGTTCCATGATTAAATAATATTGCAAGTCCAAAATCACCTAAACTTCCATTCATTTCACCATCTAATAAAACATTACCAGCTTTGATGTCTCTGTGTATAACAACTTGTTCACACCCTTCATGGAGATGAAGTAGTCCTGATCCAACATCTTTGATAATTTGAAACCTTTGACCCCAACTAAGTATTGTTGATGTTGGTGGCTGAAATATGAACTTGTCTAGGCTTCCATTAGGCATGAAATCATAAACCAAAAGTAACTCCCCTTTTCGTCTACAATAACCTAAGAGTTTAACTACGTTTCGATGTCGAAGTTTTCCAACACTAACAATTTCAGATATAAATTGTTGCATTCCTTGTGTAGAATCATGGGAGACTTTCTTGATGGCAACTTCAATTTTTGAAGTGGCGCCGGGTAGTATACCACGGTAGACCTTTCCGAATGCACCTTGCCCGATAACGTTTTTCTCGGCAAATCCCTTTGTAGCCTTGTATAGATGTTTATATGGAAATCTATGAGTCCCATAAACTAGTTCCCAATCCTCCTTAAGCTCTTCAAATTTTCTCTTCCTTTTTATGATAATGATGATGAAAACTATAACAAATGAGACAACTATAATTGGCAACCCAATTTTCAGCACCATTTTCCATATCTTTGGGGGTGGATCAATTTCAGGAAGCTCAGGAAGACTTGAGAGATTGAGCGGTTGAGCTTCTCCATTAATCTTAAAACTCCATCCTAATATATAATGAGACGTAGCTAATGTTTGCGTAGAAGCGGTAAATCCCAAATACATTGAGTCAACCATAACAGAAGAGAGATCTCGAGACAAATTCAATAGAGGAACACTCGGTTTCACCAGTACATCAATTGGAGCTAAAGTTACATTTAGTTGCTTCTGAACCCCATCGTAATCTACCCAAACTTGAATCGGCTTCTTGTTTAGAGTCAGGTTCTTAAACCGGGTACCATCAAAGTACATAGGCGATTCAGACACGACAGAATTTAGACTATTGATATCTATACCGACATGGGGACCCCGAATAGAATGTTCAATATCTCCGTTATAAATGGTATCTATCTCTACTGCAACGACATGGTTGGAGGGGTTTCCGTTGCTTGTAGTATTAAATAAGCCTAGATATTGGAATGCCATAGCACCGGGTAAATCTCTTTGAGGTGCAATAAAAAAGGCTAGACCTTGACCAAAGGTTGTAGTGTTTGAAGGCCTTATTCCAAAGACAAAATGAGTAGAGAAAGAGATAGTAGTACTTGAATTACTTGATGATGAATTTTTCTTGAATTGAAAGGGATGAAGATAGAAAGCATGACCGTAGTTGTACTGGCTATCATCTGCTAACATCAAGAGTCCATTCGGCAAAAAACTGGCTGTTCCGTTAAGAATCATATTAGTTGTATCTTTGAATCCATTATAGATGAAACCAGATTCATCTCCAGCAGCTGAAATACTCAATAATATTTCAAAGAAGAAGAAGAAGAACATCAACAGAAGCTTGATGAACATGGTTAAATTCTTCTTAGGACATAGATGATCGGCCGGCAGATGAACTTCCTCTCTGATACCTTAGACAAGTAGTCTGAAAAAATAACTAGTATCTTACTCTTTCTAATGTCTATATGTTGTTGACAATACAAATACATATTTTTCTCATAGTTTAAGGTAAATACTTAAAAAACCTTTTCATTGACAAATTCAGGAGGGGCAGAACATTGACTTTGTGGGAAGTAAATCTGAATTAATGAGTGCTACTAAGTTCATGAGAGATCGAGGCTCTAGATTAAGCAGCAGCTAGGTCAGATTACATACTATATATAAGTGTATAGACCTTGTCACTCGGATATATATATATATATATCTATATATATCTATATATATATTACATATGCATACAAGTATTCAAGACTGTGAGAATTATCGTTCAGATAATTCGAGTATTAGTCGAATGATAGAAATATATTTCACAATAGTAAAGAAGAGAGAGAGGTAGAGATTAATATTTCTCTTGTGTATTAACAACAATGAGGGTTACAGGTATTTATAGACTGATGAAATATAATTAGGGTAAATCTAGGATAAAGATTACAAGTATATGATGTTTATCTAAATATAATACGGAGTTTTCTGGAACACAGAGACCGGTGGGACCGGTCTCTCTCTTGGCCGACCGGGTTATATGGATCGGGTGGCCGATCCATATACATAACCCTAATACCAGTGGCGAGGCCAGGACTAATAGTATGTGGGGGCACATTTAATACCTATAAAAAATTAAATAACGAGATAAAATCTTATTCATTGATTTTAGTGATATCATAGATTCTCTCTCTTGTGACGGTTAAGGATAACAATGGTTATGATGGTAGTGGTCGCAAATTTTCTCACGCACGATTAGGTGTACACCCTGTTGGTAACACGTTACCGATGGTTATAACGGTAGCATCAATTTTATTGACAGATAAACACATCTTCCTATAGGTGGTCACTGATGTCCCAACTAAAATTTGAATGAGTTTTTAACTGGTTTGCTCTTTGCCTATCCGGTAAGACGTTATTTACATTAGTAGCGCATTACTGATGTGTAAACACATCCACTGGCTTCAATTGAGATTTCAGTGTGTTCTTTACCAACAGACCAGTTGCAGAGCAAGTAAGACGCTAATGATGGTTACCCCCGAACTCTAACCGGGGTAGCGACCTGATGCAAAAGTCATGACCGCAACCCAATTGTAGACTGAAAACCCTACCATTGAGAGAGAAAGAGAGATGAAACTGGATGAGACCTAATCAATGGCCGCCACCACCATCAATTAATAGAGTGAGGAAGAGGAAGTTGAAGAGAGAAGAAAGAGAATGACAAAGAGAACGGGTAGTGTTGCATATAGAAAAAGACAAAACGATAGAAATAGCTTATAATGACGGTCGGTGTTATGTCGTCGGCGAAAACGGATAAAAAACAGGTGTGTCCAACTAACAATTGATTTTTCTTTGTCAATTTATCAATTAAAAGATGATGTTTGTGTATATAGAAAATGGGATGAACCACTTTGGACTTCTATGTAATGAGATGTAGTTGGTGGGCTTACATTAAATTGCTTTGAACTCAGCAACTCTAATTAAATTCTAAAAAATTAGTTGGAGGAAAAGGGTGCCACTCTTGGATTAGTGGGGGCATGTGCCCCCACTGGCCCCTTAGTGGCATCGCCCTTGCCTAATACTCCCCCTCAAGTTGGAGCAGGAATGTCAATGATGCCCAACTTGCCAATAATGGATTTGAAAGCTTCTGCACCTAGTGGCTTCGTAAGTATGTCAGCGAGTTGTTCCGAGGAGGGAGTAAATGTTGGAGCAATCAAGTTGTTTTTAATCTTCTCACGAACCAGATGGCAGTTGATCTCTATGTGTTTGGTTCGTTCATGAAAAACTGGATTCTCGGCAATGTGAATAGCCGCACGATTGTCACAGTGGACCGACATGGGGGAAGAATGATCAATCCCTAGATCGGAGAGAAGAGATTTGAGCCATTGAAGCTCACAAGTGAGAGTGGCCATGGCCCGATATTCAGCTTCCGCGGAAGATCGAGCAATGGTGTGTTGTTTCTTGGATTTCCAAGAAAGTGGGCTGGACCCAAGCATTGTGATATAACCAGTGGTGGATCGTCTGGTTGTGGGACATCCAGCCCAGTCAGAATCACAGAAACCAGAAACCAGAAGACGGCTAGAAGAAGAGAGTAAGATTCCTTTTCCAATGGAACCTTTGAGATATCGCAAGACTCAGTGTGCATCATCCATGTGTGAGGAACGAGGATCTTGCATGAATTGACTAAGACTGTTGACTGCGAAAGTAATGTCCGGACGAGTCACAGTGAGATAAATAAGGCGGCCTATAAGGCGACGATATACTGTGGGATCCTCTAGGGGTTGACCATCTGTCGTAGATAGTTTCGATTTTTGATCCATAGGAAAAGGGGAAATTTTTGAAGCGGTGAGTCCCGAGTCTTTGAGAATGTCAACAATATACTTGCGTTGACACAAAAATATGCCTTTAGAAGATCTGGATACCTCAATACCTAAGAAGTATTGAAGACGTCCAAGGTCTTTGAGAGAGAAGGCAGAGCTAAGGAAGGATTTGAGGGAGGATATGGCTGAATTGTTATTCCCTGTGATTATGATGTCATCAACATAAACCAAGACATATATTGATGTGGAACCTCTGCGATATGTAAAGAGAGAGTAATCGGAGAGGGATTGCACGAAACCTCGTTTCAGTAGTACGGAGGAAAACTTAGAAAACCACTGACGAGAGGCCTGTTTGAGGCCATAAAGAGATTTTTTAAGGCGGCAGACACGTGTCTCCCCCTGAGGTGAAAAGCCAAGTGGTAACTTCATAAAAACTTCTTCGTTTAAATCTCCTTGGAGAAAGGCGTTGTTGACATCCAATTAGTGGGGAGACCAGCCCTTGACTGCTGCAATGGACAGAAGAACCCTGACTGTTACTAATTTTGCGACGGGGGCAAAGGTATCAGTGTAGTCAAGGCCTTCGATCTGAGTATAGCCTTTGGCAACGAGTCGTGCTTTGTAACGTTCGATTGAACCATTAGCGTTGAATTTGATTTTGTAAACCCATTTGCACCCAATGGGTTTCTTTCCAGCTGGAAGAGGAGTCAAGGTCCAAGTATTGTTTGATTCAAGGGCCTTGATTTCTGTGGACATGACCTCCCTCCAATGAGGGGAAGTCATAGCCTCTTTGAAGGAAGTAGGTTCTTCATGTGAAAGGACCGATGTGAGGAAAATCCTATGGTCTTTAGAAAAGGGTGCGACTGAGAGATAATCCGTGAGGGGATAAGGGGTATTCGACCGAGAATTAGAATATGGCAGGGAGATATTGTTACAATCGTAATCTGCCAGATGAGGTGGAGGCCGTCGATCACGTGTCAGATGCTGATTAGGAGGAGGGGTGCCCATAGAGATCGATGAGGACACTTCTGTCGAAGGAGGCGGGACGGTTTCGGGCTGCTGGTCGGTGAGATCAACACCCTGTGGAAGATCACCCGAAGAGGGGGGTGCCGATAGAGACTGGAGACGGGCCTGTGTAGGCGTGCCCGTAGAGGGGTGTGCCAGAAGTGGCCGAGAAGATCCCTGACCAAGCGTACCAGAGGGTGCCTGCAGAGGGCGAACCGAAGTGTGGTCAGGGGTTGTGGTAGGCGGACCCGAGGATGGGGGTGCCTGTATAGTAGGAGCAACAAGTCGACTAGAAGTTAGAGTCAATGAGTCAGACCTGGTTGCCGATAGAGAGGGAGTCAGCTGAAGCCGATTGTTGGGATCGTTTAGGCCCGTGTTCGGCTGAACAGTGGGTGCCTGTAAGTCAGAGACGGCGGAAGGCGGAAAGGTGAATGTCCCGTCATCCAATATGGATAAAAACGGTCGTGATGGCCGAGAAGGTTGTTGATCAAGCTTCTCGAATGAAAATCGATTTTCTTGAAAAGTAACATGACGAGATGTGTAAATCTTATGAGAATTGAGTTCATAGATTCTATAACCTTTTTGAGCGTAAGGATAACCAATGAATATGCCGGGAGAAGCGCGGGCATCCATTTTATGACGTATTTTGGTATTGTGAGCGTAACATAGACAACCAAAGACCCGAAGGTTGTCAAGAGAAGGGGGAGGGCCATGAGTATCTCATGAGGTGATTGCCCTCGAAGGACGGGTGTTGGAATTATATTGATTAAGTATACCGCTGTCAGAACACATTCTCCCCAAAATTTGAGTGGAAGATTGGCTTGAAAGCGGAGTGCCCTAGCCACATCAAGGATGTGACGGTGTTTTTGTTCTACCACCCCGTTTTGTTGAGGGGTGTAGATACAACTTCTTTGATGAACAATACCCTTATTATTAAGAAAATTTTGAATTTCATTGGAAAGAAATTCGAAGCCGTTATCGGATCGTAACGTTTGTAAAGACGGAAATAAGAGATTGTTATTATCGGAACGCATGTTTGTAATGTTAGATTGGAATTGAGTAATGGTGTAATTCACAAATTTAGAAAGAAGTTTGAAAGTTTCTGATTTGGAATGCATAAGATAAAGCCAAGTACACCGTGAAAAGTCGTCTACTAATGTGAGAAAATAGCGACAACCGGATGTTGATGGTATATTGAATGGTCCCCATATATCGGCGTGTATTAATTCAAAAATACGAGAAGATTTAGATGTACTAGAAGAAAAAGAAAGACGTGGTTGTTTAGAGAGAGGACATATATCACACGGAACTTTATTGATTAAACCATTCTTAATACATGGATATTTAGAAGAAATAAAAGACAAACGTTCTAAAGACGGGTGGCCAAGTCGCCAATGCCATAAATCAAAACTACTAGAAAGAAAAGATGAAAAAATCCTAGGTTCCGTGCGAAAGTGATAGAGACCGTCATGAAGATCACCAAGTCCAATCGTCCTTGTCGTTGTTGGGTCCTGAAAGACACAAGATGATTTGTTAAAATAAACACCAAAATCAAGAGATTTAGTGGTTTCAGAAACCGAAATAAGATTAAACTTAAAAGTCGGTATATGTAAGACATTAAGAAGATGAAAATCTTTAAAAAATGGAACGGAACCAATGTGAATAACTTGTGAACGTGAACCATCCGGTAAACGGACGTAATAATTTGATGGTGCCTTTGTATAAGACGAAAAAGATGAAAGGGAGGCGCATATATTTTTCGCGGCTCCCGAATCGATTATCCATGGAAGAATATAAGAAGACTTACCCGTGAAGTTGACCGTTGGATCGGTGCCTATATGGAGGGTGCTTGCAGCAGCTTGGTTATTCTCAAATAACCGAACCAAGTGATGGTATTGGTCTTGAGTCATCGTGGTGGCTGAAGGCACCCCCAGTTGTGTCGGGTCAGAGACCGAACCGGTCAAGACAGAGCCGGCGGGCTGGGTCTGTCGGGTACGTGGAGGATAGCCATGCAATTTGTAGCATGTATCCTTCACGTGCCCATGTTGGTGGCAATGTTCACAATAGGGCCGAGCCCGTTTCGGTCGTTGACGGTCTTGCCGGTCGGTTCTATCAAGACGTCCTCCCGACGGTTGTCCGGCGGCTAAGGCGGCGGCGTCGGTGGTGACCATATCCGAGTGGGTGAGATTTTGTTGGATCTCCTCCTGTTTAACCATACTGTGAATTTTAAGAACAGACGGGAAGGGATCCATAAGAAGTATCTGACTTCGGATAGGAGCGAAGCGATGATGGAGTCCTTGGAGAAACTCCATGGCCCGATCCTGATTAGATCGATCAATTAAAGCTTTACCGTGACCACATTGACATGGTTCGATAGCAAGAAGAGGTTGGAGCTCATCTTGGTGAGACTTAAGATTAGTGAAGTAAGTAGAGACGTCTAATCCGTCTTGTTTCATTGAAGAGATTGCACGTTTGAGTTGAAAATTTTTTGGTGCATTCGTTTGATGGAATCTATCATAAAGATTTGTCCAAATTTCAGCAGCAGATTCATCATATAAGATGGATTGACGAAGATCAGGAGAAACCGAGTTGACTAACCAACTGGATACGAGATCATTACATCTCTCCCATGCATGTAAATCAACTGGGGTTGTCGGTTTAGAGATTGAACAATCGACAAACCCAAACTTATCTTTGGCTTTTAAAGCCATCTTCATCCCTCTTGACCAGGAGGCATAGTTATCTCCGGAAAGAAGAGGTGTAATCAGTATAGTAGTAGGAGAGTCACTATGATGAATATTATAGATTGCAGAAGAATGTGGAGGAGTGTTTGGATTGTAATCCGAACAAGATAATTCGAGTATTAGTCGAATGATAGAAATATATTTCACAATAATAAAGAAGAGAGAGAGGTAGAGATTAATATTTCTCTTGTGTATTAACAACAATGAGGGTTACAGGTATTTATAGACTAATGAAATACAATTAGGGTAAATCTAGGATAAAGATTACAAGTATATGATGTTTATCTAAATATAATATGGAGTCTTCTGGAACATAGAGACCCCACCGGTCTCTCTCTTGGCCGACCGGGTTGGTCGACCGGATTATATGGATCGGGTGGCCGATCCATATACATAACCCTAATAAAGACCACATATAATATAAAATCTGACTTTGTTGCGATAGCATCAGGGCCGTGGCTGACAATTTCGGGATCCAGTGCCAAATTTCAGTCAGACTCTTTTATATAAATTCGAATTAAAAACAATTTACACGAGAAGTAATAAACATAAATTTAAAATAATTACATGTGAAATGTTATAATAAGTCATTGATAAACCAAATGAATGGTGTTGCTCCATCATTGTCCTATCCAAATAAATATTCCCTATTTTGTATTGGATTTCACAAAAATTAAGGCTTCGCTTTATTTTTTACATAATTTAAAATGAAAGTTTGTAGAGATAGATTGATATAGAAAAATTGTGAAGAAAAAAAGATTATGTAGAGATTTGGAAGTGGGAGAAGTCTAGATAGTGAGTGAGAGAGTTGGGTGTAAAAAAAAACCCTTACAAAAAAATTGTTTTTGATGAGAGTTGAACCCATGACCTTCTATGCACTAAATAGGCTAAATGGGCCCTTGTGGTTGGGGGGCCAGTGCGAGCGCCCTGCCCGCACTGGCCCATCCACGACCCTGGATAGCATGTATATATGTTTGTGGCCGAGAATTTTGGGTTGTGCCGAATTTTAAATGAGACACTTGCACGAAATTTTACTTAATCATTAACAACAAGCAGGGTTGATGGGTTTTTCTTAGAATTTTTAGGTTCCTAGTCCAAAAATCTACCCCTAAACACATATTTAGTCCCCCCTAATATTAATATAGGATTTTAAGCCAAAATAATAATTATAATTGATATTTAGTCCAAATTAGTTAAAGTATGTCTAGACTTTAAAGTTACAGTATTTTTCTGTTTAAAAGTTCTTGTTTTGTTTCATAAATTACCTGTTATTTATTGTTAAAGTTTCATACTTTATTTCATGTTTTCCATACTTTATTTCATTTTTTTATATGTGTCATACATAACACGTTATTTATCAACAATGTTTCTTACAAAACGAAAAGGACTAAAAACCTATTTTCTGGGAAGATTGGACCTTAAACTTTTTTTGAACTTTATTTTGGACTTAAAACCCATGGACCCTATGAAAAATTCGAAATGAAATGTAAAAACAGAAATTATACATCACAATGGTAAATTTTAAGAAAAAAAAAGAGACACGAAGAGAATAACAATAATAAAAAGAAAAGATCAATAGAAATTACATTTATATGATGATTTTAAACCAAAGGCATATTCAGATCTTAGTGCTAGTTTTCTTTTCTTTTATTTCTTCTCTTATTCATTTCTCAAAAATAAAAGAAAGAGAGAAACAATGTACATTCCCTTATTTGAAGTTTTCTTTGGTAAAGGTGGGTGATCTGGGGTATTGACAAAAATGAGAGGGAATATAGATCTAGGTGAATCTAATTTGACCAAATTGATTTTCCATTAGAGGCCAGGGGCGGTAATTATGAGGCCCAGAATGGGGAGGTTAAAGAGAATCAGGCCCTATACTAAATAATAATGAGGAAAAAAACCCAGTAGGTAAAAATACAATTTTAACCTCCAAAATAAAAATTTTCGTCCAAATCAACGTCAAAAACAATTTTGAACATTTCTGAACAATTCTTGGTTTGCTCTCAATAATTTTGTAAATTTCTGAACAAATCTTAGTTTGTCTCAACAATTTGTAAATTTCTAAACAAATTCGTTTTTGCTTAGACATTGTTTTGCCAAAATATTTCGCATTTTTTTCTTTTGCATTTTACATAGACAAACTGACACAAACATTTTGGCTACAACATTTTTCGATTTTTCTTGTGAAAAAATAAATGTATCTGCATTTTTTGTTTTGCTTTCGACATAAATGTTAAGACTAAAGCATTTTTTAATTGTCCTTTACAAAAATTAAAATGTTATGCATATTATCCTTTGTATTTAACAAATCCATTAACGAACAAATAGTATTTTGACTAATACATTATATATGTTGTTAAGAATATAATTATATATGTCGCCAACATTTTATAATAAGTCGAGACATTATTATAGATACTGTCAACATTTTATAACAACACAATGATATATGTTGTCAACATATAAGGGTAAAAATGAAATTATGAAAAAAATATGTTGTCTTGTTAACAACATAATTACATATGTCAAAAAACGGATTTTTTTGGAATTATTATTTTTGAGTGGGTTTTTTTCCTATTAGGGTCAAGATTTTTGGGTTTTTCACTCATTCTTTCTATTGTTATACTAGGCCCCAATTTATATATATATATATATATTTTGAAACCATTTTCATTCATAAGTGATTAAATCACTGATTTACATGGATAACTCTCGGTTCAGCGACATGAGAGTTACATAAGCAAATTCTAAAAACTTTGAATGTAAAGTACCTCATGAGGTGAGAGAAATTGGACTAGACTGTGACGAAAAAGATAGAAAAAAGATGAAAGGATCCTAAAGATCACAAAATAAAGGACCCTAAACGTCAACAAATTATCTAATAATACAAAATACTAATTTAAATCCCCGTCGCATTCGCCGGAAAACTGCCATTGTCGCTGGAAAACTGTCATTGTCGCCGGAAAACCGTCGTCGGAAAACCGCCGTCATCACCGAAAAACCGCCACCACCATAGAAAAACCGCCGTCACCATCGGAAGAGATAATTGACGCAGCAAGTCTCAACGAGTCAATTCCTTCTTCTTTGTTATTGATGAGAGCGAGTCCTTGTTCTTCCAGCCCAGATCTTCATTATTAATCATATACGAATGTGTTACTCAATTCTTTGTTACTCAATTTATATCTATTACCAAAATGTTTTTAACCGAATGTGTCAGACAAATCACATATTCAATCATAAAGTTCTCGTAACCAAATGGGTTATATAGACATTGACCCCCAGTTATTTAGCGTTATTAGGACTACACCCAAAATGAAAATATTCTGGAGTTGATCTCATTCTCGATCTTTCAGTCCAACATCTCTTTCAGTCCAACATCGACAAAGTGGGACGCGTATCAACAACCTGCATGAGTTTTGCTATGTTATATGTAACAAATCTAAAACTAAGTACTAGATTTTGTATCTAACACTTATATATCTGAGACATTTTCTAATCTCTAATCAACCTGACTTATTTGACGGTCGGATAACGGGGTAACACTTTTTTTTTTTTTTTTTTTTTTTTTTTTTTTTTTTACGTTTTTCATCGGTAGCCTGTCTAATATATCTAGCGAGACGGGTCGATCCCGTCTTTGACTTTGGGTAGCCTATTTTCCTAATATTTCTGACTTATTTAAATCGGGTCCTCAGACTAACTTTGAGTTCATAGACCAGTCACTTTCTGTAGATTATGTAATTTGAGATCTATGATTCTTATGTTTTCAGATTAGGATGAATTTTCCATCATAAACTTATCTCTGAAAACCTATCAAAATAAGAGGAATACGAAACTGCACGCGAATTACCTGATTGGTATTGACGAATAACCAAGAATGAGAGTCAACCTTAAACATGTTTTTTTGTTTTAGGTGCAACCCGAATATCAGTAAATAGTTGGGAGTCAATGTCTAAATAATCTAAATATTTTATGAAGGGTATTTTTCTCATAAGTCACGCATGTGGTTGCCACGTGAACCACTTAACTGATATTTAACGAAAAAAAAACGAGAATGGGGTCAACGCCATACACTTTATCATTTTAGGAGTGTAGTGACTGTAGTCCTAATATCTCTAACTTATTGAGGTCAATGTCTAAATAACCCTAACCTAATTAACCAAGAGGATGGAAACCTACTCCTTTAGACCTTTAGTGATTCCTTGAGCTTGGAGTTTTTTTTGTTGCATTCAAGATTTCAAATTAGGGGTGTACTCCTAATATCGCAAACTAATTGTGATGGAGACCATCTTCCTATTGGGCCTCACGGCCATGGTGATAGTGGGCCTCACGGTCAAGAAGCTACATTAGCGTAGTTTCTATAATTAAGTATTTAGGGTTTCCATAATTATGAGTCTTAGCAATCAAGGAAAGTATTATTAGTAGTTATCTTATTTCCTTATTTGAGTCTATCTAGGAAAGTACAATCTCTATATAAGAGAAGTCTAGTCTGTCTTTGTTAACCAGATCAGAGAATATTATCAATCGAGTTTATTATTAATCAAGTTTATCGTTTTGTTCTTTACTTTATCAGTTTATTTTACATATTTTATCAGTTTATTTACGTATTTTATCATTGTTATAATGGTGGATTCCATTACTTTTACGCTTCCGCAACAATCTACATCAGCTGGTATTCAGAGCTTTAAAAATCTGGGAACAAAAGATGAAATTTTTTTCATGGATACATCTCTCCTTGAGTTTTGGAAATTTTTTCCACGTTTAGATTGGGATCCCTTTCGAGATTCAAAACAATTTTATGTTGATCGAAAATATCCAGAAAAAATTAATACCGTTTCTAAAATTCCTCTATTCGACGGTCAATATCATATAAATTTTTGGATTCAACATATGGAAGATTGGTTCATAAACCAAGATATCCACGACGAAGATAAGGTTTTTCTCATCGAACAACATATGTCCGAAAGAATCTATGAACAATTCAATGCAATGCAATGGGGACTCATTAATCAAGGGAAAAAATTCGTAGACGATTGGACTACATTGAAAAGCATCTTCAGGTATGTTTTTCTTCCTTTAGATGAATATTTTTCATCTGTGGAGACAAAGATTGAACCAAGTAGACAGTTCTCCAATGTTACTTCGGTCACCGTGTTCGATAGTATTGAAGAAGAAGTTCTTGACAAAAAGAACAAAATTTTCTCAATAACTGAGGAAAAAGAAGAACAAAGTGAATTATCCGAAATTCTTTCGACTACCATGGTCGATACTGTTGAAGGAGATTTTCTTGATAAAATAAATCCTAGTTTTTCAATAATGGAGGAAGAAAATTTCGATGAGACAGATCAAGAAGAAGAAATTCAACTGACTAACACAAGCTCGAATAAGTTGTTTGATCCATATATGATTTCGGGAGACGAATTAGTTGTGTCGAATCATAAAATAATTTCTCCTCTATTGATTTCTTCATGGCTTTCAACTTCAAAGAATCATACAAACGAATCTTCATGGCCATCCATTGTTTTTCCAAGAACAAGACAGGTTGTATATGTGACCTCTTTCGTCAAACTAAAAGACGACGGGCGATGTCGCAATTTACTAGACGTATCTATGTTGGTATTGCTTTTGCGAGTATCTTGGCAATATATGTTTCACATTATAATTGGTGATATTGTCAATATTTTTCTTCTTCGGATTTTCGTCAATTTTCGTGAAAAGTGGGAACTAAGGATTGCCTTCAAATTCGTCGCCGAAGTTACCTTCAACATCGCTGATATATATCCTCATTACTTGGACGATCCGCTTTATGACAACACCAACTTGGGGGCAAGTTGTTCTGCAGCGGGGGAGTATGATGGAGACCATCTTCCTATTGGGCCTCACGGCCATGGTGATAGTGGGCCTCACGGTCAAGAAGCTACATTAACGTAGTTTCTATAATTAAGTATTTAGGGTTTCCATAATTATGAATCTTAGCAATCAAGGAAAGTATTATTAGTAGTTATCTTATTTCCTTATTTGAGTCTATCTAGGAAAGTACAATCTCTATATAAGAGAAGTCTAGTCTGTCTTTGTTAACCAGATCAGAGAATATTATCAATCGAGTTTATTATTAATCAGGTTTATCGTTTTGTTCTTTACTTTATCAGTTTATTTTACATATTTTATCAGTTTATTTACGTATTTTATCATTGTTATAATGGTGGATTCCATTACTTTTACGCTTCCGCAACAATCTACATCAAATTGGGGGGTCAATGTCTAAATAACCCTAACCTAATTAACCTTGGAGTTTTTTGTTGCATTCAAAATTTCAATATGTAAGAAAAGTTTTGAGTTGTTTCATTTTCAATGAGGGAAATTGAACTTCTAAATTGCTATATAAATGTGAAATGGTTTCATTTTCTTACTCGTTTAAGGGTTAATACTAAAGAATTAATGGAATAAGCTCTATCAATAGAACAACTTCCATTGTGTATTAGGAAAACTTATGAAGATATGAATAACATTCTTCACCAAGCTTTATTCATGCACGAAACAACCCACAATCCATGTTTCGTTCTTGTTTTCTAACTTCCTTCTTGCATGTCATAACTATGTGAAGTCGACTTGGATCAATTTGAAGCTGCAAAGCAGAAAGAACAATGAACTCGAATTTTCTAATAAAAAGGAGAGGACACTGAATATGTAAAAACATTTAAAAGCTTTAGAGTCAACCTAGATTAGTAGCTAATCAATCATTTGAATAATTTCTCTTAAGATGAAAACTCATCCAATCTTTCAAATCAAATATATTACAAGAAAAGTAAAACATGTACATGCTTAAAAAGGGTTCGACTTTGAAACACTCTTGGGACCCTTAATTACAAACAACAATGATACTCTATCAGACATATAATTTAGCAGAATCTTACTTACTCAAAGTATATACTTTTTCCCTCTTCCGTCGGGATATGTGTCGGGCAAAGTATCATTTTTTAATTACATTTAATTACATAATGTACACATCTGACAAGATTAGACTGAATCATTGTCTGGTGATTGATATCTTGTCTCTGTGTCATCTACTAAACAAGGGTATAAATCTCCCATATGTTGGCTCCTTGTGAATGCTTGATTGATAGTTTCACTAGTATCAAGAATCCACAAATCTGATGAGAGCAAAGCAACATCTCCATTCAAATACTGCATCACTTGTCTCATGGTTGGTCTAGCTAAAGGATCAGTATGTGAACAGAGTAACCCTAGCTTTAAAACCAACTCCATCTCTTCTACTACATATTCATCACTTCCCAAATTTGAATCACTTGTCTGTAATATTGTACCATTTCTCCAACAAGTTAAAACCCAATCAACTAAATAAGTTAGAACTTGAGCTTCTTCTGATTCATCCATTGTGATTAGCTCAATGGGTCTTCTTCCACAGGCAACTTCAAGCAAGAAAGCACCAAATGCGAACACATCTGTTTTCGTCGAAGCTGAACCAACTCTAGTCATTTCTGGTGCAAGATAACCCGGTGTACCGACAATTCTAGATGTAGCAGCGTCGTCCGTTCCATGATTAAATAATATTGCAAGTCCAAAATCACCTAAACTTCCATTCATTTCACCATCTAATAAAACATTACCAGCTTTGATATCTCTGTGTATAACAACTTGTTCACATCCTTCATGGAGATGAAGTAGTCCTGATCCAACATCTTTGATAATTTTAAATCTTTGACTCCAACTAAGTATCAATGATGTTAATGGCTGAAATATGAATTTGTCTAGACTTCCATTAGGCATGAAATCGTAGACCAAAAGTAACTCTCCTTTTCGTCTACAATAACCTAAGAGTTTAACTACGTTTCGATGTCGAAGTTTTCCAACACTAACTATTTCAGATATAAATTGTTGCATTCCTTGTGTAGAATCATGGGAGACTTTCTTGATGGCAACTTCAGTTTTCGAAGTGGCGCCTGGTAGTATACCATGGTAGACCTTTCCAAAGGCCCCTTGCCCAATAACGTTTTTCTCGGCAAATCCCTTTGTAGCCTTGTATAGATGTTTATATGAAAATCTATGAGTCCCATATACTAGTTCCCAATCCTCCTTAAGCTCTTCAAACTTTCTCTTCCTTTTTATGATAAAGATGATGAAAACTATAACAAATGAGACAATTATTGGCAGCCCAATTTTCAGGACCAAATCCCTTTTGTTTGGGGATGAAGGTGGGGGTGGCGGTATTGGTGGATTAGTTTCAGGAAGCTCAGGAAGACTTGAGAGATTGAGTGGTTGAGCTTCTCCATTAATCTTAAAACTCCATCCTAATATATAATGAACCGTTGGTAATGTTCGTGTAGAAGCGGAAAATCCCAAATACATGGAGTCAACCATAATAGGAGAAAGATCTTGAGACCAAGTTAATAGAGCAACGGCCGGTTTCACCAATACATCAATTGGAGCTAAAGTTACATTTAGCTGCTTCTGAGCCCCATCATAATCTACCCATACTTGAACCGGTTTCTTGTTTAGAGTTAGGTTCTTAAACCCGGTACCATCGAAGTACATAGGCCTTTGAGACACGACAGAATTTAGACTATTGATATCAATACCGACATGAGGACCCAGTATAGAATCATATTCTTGGTCATACATGGTATCTATCTCTACTGCAACGACGTGGTTGGAGGGGCTTCCGTTGCTTGTAGTATTAAATAAACCTAGATATTGGAATGCCATAGCACTGGGTAAATCTCTCTGAGGTGCAATAAAAAAGGCTAGCCCTTGACTAAAGAGTGTAACATTTGAAGGCCTTATTCCAAAGACAAAATGAGTAGAGAAAGAGATAGTAGTACTTGAATTATTTGATGATGAATTTTTCTTGAATTGAAAAGGATGAAGATAGAAAGCATGACCATACTTATAATGGCTAGCATCTGCTAACATCAAAAGACCATTCGGCATGAAACTGGCTGTTCCATTAAGAATCAAATTAGTTGTATCTTTGAATCCATTATAGATGAAACCGGAATCATCTCCAGGAGCTGAAATAGTACTCGAGAATATTTGAAAGACGAAGAAGAACACCAATATAAGCTTGATGAACATGATTAAATTCTTCCTAGGACATAGATTGATCGACCGGCAGATGAACTTCCTCTCTGATACCTTAGACAAGTAGTCTGAAAAACCAGTATCTTTGTATTTCTAATGTCTATGTTGTTGACAATACATTATTTTCCTATAGTTTAAGGTAACTACTTAAAAAACCTTTTCATTGACAAATTCAGGAGGGACAGAACATTGACTTTGTGAGAAGTAAATCTGAATTAATGAGTGCTACTAAGTTCACGAGAGATCGAGGCTCTAGATTAAGCAGCAGCTAGGTCAGATTACATACTATATATAAGTGTATAGACCTTGTCACTCGGATATATATAAATATTACATATGCATACAAGTATTCAAGTGACAAGGTCGTTTCATTTACCACATATAATATATAATCTGACTTTGTTGCGATAGGATGTATAAATGTTTGTGGCCCAGAATTTCGGCTGGTGCAAAATTTTAAATGAGACACTTGCATGAAAATTTCCTTAATTATTTAAGGGCCCATTATTTAACAACAAGCAGGGTTTTAATAAGAAAAATTCAAAATGAAATGTACAAACATGACAATTATACATCACAATGGTAAATTTTAAGAAAAAAGATCAATAGAAATTACAAGTATATAATGATATTGAAACAAATGCATAGTGTTTCAACCATAATAGGAGAAAGATTTTTTTTATTTCTTCTCTTATTCATTTCTCAAAACTAGAAGAAAGAGAGAGAGAGAAGATGTACATTCTTTTTATTTATTTATTTTTGAAAATTTAAGTTTTCTTTGGTAAAGGTGGGTGATTTGGGGTATTAAGAAAATGACAGGAACCTTTCAACAAAAAAAAAATTGCAGGAAACAAAGACTTAGGTCAATCTAATTTGACTAAATTGATTTTATTGGATCAGAGGCTAACCTAGTTTAAGACCCAAAAAATGTAACATGTTTATCTTTTACCCCATCTTCAACTTCTTCACTTCATCATCACTGCTACTACCTTCAACCACACCATATATGTCTGCCTCTCCATCTTCTTTTTATGATCTAGGAGGTCCTCAAAGAATAAAATTAGTTCTGACATTCTGCACAAGAAAAGATTAGACAAAAGACCAAATCTTTCACCACGAAGAACAACATGAATGGTTTGCTTATTGGCGTAAACCACTAGTTTTCTTCGTGAAAAAGACACATTATTTGGTCTTATATATACTGCACTTCAATTTACACCCACTACCAAAAATGTGTTTGACCGAATGTGCCGACAGGTTACATATTCTATCGCAAAGTATTAACCAAGAGGTGGTTATAATCTCTTACGTTGTCATACCACCTGTGAAGTTTGACTCGAAAGAGGATCTTGATCTACATTTCTCTCTTTAATCATAAAGCAACGCCCTCTTCCCTAACATCATCTCCATAAGCACTCAAAGTCAAAATGTTCCTACAGAAATTCATCAATGGCTTACTATTCATCTACTTCTTATTCATCACCATTGTAGCTCCACTCTTTGACGGACAAACCATTTTACCACTTACCTTCTTCTCCAAATTGCTCCTTGATCTCAAATCTGATTACGCCCATGGAAACAACGATTATTTAGTACTTGAGAAACCCCATTTCTTCGTTGGACTCGTTTGGGTACAATTCCTCGTCCAATGGCCTTTATGCATCGCCAATCTCCACGGTATTCTCAATAACAAATCTTGGGTCAAAACTACCTGTTTGATCTATGGCGTCTCTACTGCTACTGGCATGGTATGTTATTAAACTTCTACCTAATTTTAGTTCAATTTTTCTTCATGTTTCCCTGCTTATACCTTCAATTCAGGTCCTACCCAAAAGACCCACTAATCCTTTTTTTAGATCTTTGACCATCAAACTTATATGGACTATTGTTTGATGATATTGTTAATTCAGGTCGCAATTCTATCAGAAATAATCAAATCTCCAAAAGGTTCAACTAAGCTTGTTAGTATTTATGCACCTTTCATGGGTTTTGCTCTAATTGCAATTATGAATGGACTTATTCCACATTCATCAGTTAGTAATACCACAAGACCCCAAATGGATAGGAAGAAAAGAGCTTGATTACTTGATGAGTTGACCTACCATAATTTCTATTTGATCTTGCTTTACTTTTTGTGAAATTGCCATTTTGTATGCTAATTTCTTCATTGAGGTAGTTAGTTAATTGATGTCTCGATTTAGAAATCCATGAATCATGATTCCTTGAGTTTGGAGTTTTTTGTTGCATTCAAAATTTCAATATGTATGAAAAGTTTTGAGTTGTTTCATTTTCAATGAGGGAAATTGAACTTCTAAATTGCTGTATAAATGCGAAATACTGAAATGATTTCATTTTCTTACTCTTTTAAGGGTTAATACTAAAGAATTTAATGGAATAAGCTTTATCAATAGAACAACTTCCATTGTGTAATAGGACAACTCTATGAAGATATGAATAACATTCTTCACCAAGCTTGATTCAGGCACGAAACACCCACAATCCATGTTTCGATTTTGTTTTCTAACTTCCTTCTTGCATGTCATAACCATGTGAATAAGTGAATTCGACTTCGATAAATTTGAAGCTGCAAAAGCTGAAAGAACAATGAACTTGAATTTTCTAATAAAAAGGAGAGGACACTGAATATGTAAGAACTTTTAAAAGCTTTAGAGTCAACCTAGGTTAGTAGCTAATCAATCATGAAGAAGAGCAAAAAAGTGATAGGTCTGAAGAGAAAACGCCTTATTCCCAGCGACAATATATGTGAAAGTCTACCTCTTTAAAGAGAACAATAACTTATAAGTTGAGTTTTGCATACGGGAGAGTGTTCGATTGAGAAACAACTCTTAAAACATACAAGACACTCGAAATTTCTAAGATTGAGTGTTGCATTGGAGATGCTCTAAGTTTTGACGTGGAATCTCTTCGTATAGTTCATCTTGCAATTAATTGATGATCATATCGTACTTTTCCTTGTTCCCATGACGTGTGACTTTTCCCTATATCTTAGAAGTAATCTCATCTTGTTAAACCAAACTAAAGAAACCAAGGAGTACAAAATCATGTAGCAAAAGAATTATCCTTTCCTTTTAAAGCACCTCTGGTAAAGATATTTAAAGGTTGCAATTAAACGATTAAATCATTCTAATCCAACCAATGTTATTATGAAAATAAAGTTCTATATAGTCAATAAGCAAATAACAGAGATAATAATAGTTAAGAAACACTTGAGCAAATTCATTCGTAAAATGATACCCTCCCTTCCAAGTTGTCCTCGTTTATTGTCTTCATAAAATGATATATGTTGGAATTGGAGCCAAATTTGGATCGATTTGGATAGTCAAACTCAGAAATGGAGCACCCCATTGCGTTCCTTGAACTCTTACTAGGGTTATTTCTTTTCTTACCCCTTAATTTGTTACCAATTTTTTTTTTGACTCTCTATTTTTCATTTATTTGAAAATGACCCATTTTTTCTTGAGATCGTAATTCAAACTACCCTCCCTCTAAACGTAATTCTCATCTATTCTTACTATCTTCTCCAACAAATACTTCCAGTGACCTAAATGATTTTTTTACTCCTCCATCTTTCTTCTCTCTAACCTCCTCTCTCTAGCAACAACACATCACTGACTCTATCAAGAACCAACATCAACTATTTGTTGTTGCTAGTGGTTCATTAGCAGCAGATCTCCCACTTCTAAAACGACGAGGAAGATAGAATGAACGTATGAGAATTAATTTTAGAAGAAGAGTTATAATGGAAATAGAAAAAATAAAGTGTTAAATATGAGGGGTCATTGATGAATAAATGAAAAATAGGGGGCCAACAAGGAATCACTTGTGTTGTCATCCCACTTGTAGTAATGTAAAGTTTGACTCGAAAAGAAGATCTTGATCTCCATTTCTCCCTTCGATCAATCGTAAAGCAACACTCTCTTCCCCAACATCATCGAAAGTAGAGAGAGAAAGTGAAAATGTTCCTACAGAAGTTCATCAATGGCTTACTATTCATCTACTTCTTATTCATCACTATTGTAGCTCCACTCTTTGACGGACAAACCACTTTTCCACTTACCCTCTACCCCAAATTCCTCATTGATCTCAAATCTGATTACGCCCATGAAAACAACGATTATTTAGTACTTGAGAAACCCCATTTCTTCGTTGGACTCGTTTGGGTTGAATTCCTCGTCCAATGGCCTTTATGCATCGCCAATCTCTACGGCATTCTCAAAAGCAAATCTTGGGTCAAAACTTCTTGCTTGATCTATGGCGTCTCTACTGCTACTGGCATGGTATGTTATTATACTTCCCTCTAATCTTAAACCCCCAACTTTTATTTGATTTAGAAATCTGAAATTCAATTGTTCTTCATGACTCTCCTCTTCTACCTTCAAATTAGGTCCTAGTAATTTGTTTTTAGATCTTTGACCATCAAACTTATATGGGTTATTGTTTGATGATATTGTTATTTCAGGTAGCAATTCTATTAGAAATAATCAAATCTCCAAAGGGTTCAACTAAGCTTGTGAGTATTTATGCACCTTTCATGGGTTTTGCTCTAATTGCAATTGTGAATGGACTTATTCCACATTCATCAGTTACTAATACCACAAGACCTCAAATTGGTAGGAAGAAAAGAGCTTGATTACTTGATGATCCATAATTTCTTTTATTTGATCTTGTTTAACTCTTCTAAATCTACCATTTTTATGCTAATTTCTTTATTGAGGGTAATGCATGAATCATGATTCCTTGAGTTTGGAGTTTGTTGTAGCATTCAAAACTTTAATATGTAAGGTTAATTGAATTTTAATGAGGGAAATTGAACCTTAAATTGCCTTTATAAATAAGAACTTGGTTCATCTTCTTGCTTAATTTTGTGCCTATGGCTAAATTTCTAAAATAGTTCAAACACGTGTTTCGTACATACACGAAATCACACGTGTTTTTCGCACACTCACAAAAAGTCCACACACGCGTTTCTCATAAGCACAAAATTTATGCCTAAAGAGAGGTTGGGATTGGAGGTGAATTTTTGAGGTTGAGCTGAGGTTGAAAATTTTGGGTGAAAAAGTGGTTTTTTCGACCTAAAACAGACTGGAGTTGGAGTTGCTCTTAGAAAACAAACAAGTTCCATCGCGTATTAGGAAATTTTATTAAGATATGAATAACATTCTTATCAAGCTTGATTTATGCACAAGATGCCCACATTCTCCATTTTTTTTTCTTGTTTTCTATCTTCTTTCTGGCACGTCATCACTATGTGATATCAATTTCGATAAATTTGAAGCTGCAAAATGGAAAGAACACCGATAATCTTGATTCATTGAGTCATTACCAGACATAGAGCTCTTATACTCTAATTTCTTAAGAGGAATACTTGACGAAACAATTCTTCTTCGTGAAATGCCATACTGTACCAAACTTAGTTCCTCCAAATAAGAACAGTTCTCTATTATGCTTTGACTAATTCCAATTGATGATAAAGAAAGATTAGTAATCCTGGTGATATTTTGAAAGTTGATTGATGCAGGGGCACCCGGCGTGGAGGCTTTTTCCATGACTAAACCGGGCCATGGGCCATCCGGCCATGGAGAGTAGTTTTAGGAAGTCCCAATTTTAGTATGATTATTAGAGAATTTAGGTTTAGGAAATTATGTTATTTTAGTATTTCCAATAATTGGAAAGGTCCAGATTTGAGTCTAGTTATTTAGGAAGTTGCAGTATTTTATTTATTTAGGAAAGTCTAATTCAAGTCTATCTAGGAAAGTCCAGAATCCTATAAAAGGATATCTAGTTTGTCCATTATTCCGATGTTGAAGAGAAAACCCAATCAAGTTTAATCGAGTTTACAGTTATTTAGAGTTATTTTATCGTTATTTTATCGTTCTTCGTATTAGTTTATTTTATTCTTAAATTCCGCTGCGTTCTACATCATGTGGTATTCAGAGCCACCAAAGTTTTTGGCTAATGATTCTGGAATTTTTTTTCCAGACCAGTTACATCAGTATCAATCGTATTATATTCGTCAAGATGATTATATTCAATCAAATTATACTCATCAAGAGATAACGAATCAATGCTCATGTTCTTCATGTTTATATGCGAATAACGACTCGTACAATTATCATTGGAATCCGGGAGAAATCGAACGAGAAACCCCTCCACAACCGTATTCATCATCACCGTCACCACCCCCACCATTGTCTTATACAGCTTCACATCCATATTCTTCTTCTACCCCACCTCCCTACTCTTATTATTCACAACCGTTTTCACCACCTCTACCTTCATACACTTATTATTCACCACAATCACCACCACCACCGCAACCTTCGTACTCTTATTTTACACCGGCACCGTATTCACCACCTCTTATACAACCGTATTCACCTCCACCACCAACACAATCATCTTCTCTTTCCTATTCACCACCACAACAACCACAACCGTCTTTTTTCGAAACAGTTCCATCGCTAATACCCGATTTAGTTAAGGATCAACATGTGGTGAACGACATCAAAACAATAATATGTCAACCATATTCATCGTCTATTTTAACTTTCAATAAGGAAGAAGAAAGAGAAGAACACAAAGAAGTTGAAGAAGACGCTCACAACGATGTTCAAGTCGACGAAGAAGAAGAACAAGAAGAAAAAGAAGCGTACGAAGAAGTTGAAGCTATAGGTATTTACGCAATTACTTCATCACAAACTACGAACGAAGGAAAACCTAAAATAACAATGGAGAATAATAATCCATTGGAGAAGATTACGAGCTTGAAAACTCTTAATAATATCCTTTTGAAAGAAACAAAGGAGCGACGTGATCAGGTTAGTACTCTTATGAAATCTAAAAGTGATCTTGAAATTGAAATCGAACGATTTATAGCTGAGAATCAATTAAATGAGAAAATCAAAGAGGAACAGAACTTAACCCTAGTGAATGAAGCTGCGTTAGAGGAACAGATGAATGAAGAAGCTAAAGAACTGAACGATCAATTAAATGAGAAAATCAAAGAGGTTATTGAGGTGAATAAGGAGTTCAGTGATGACAAAATTGAAGTGAATAACGATCGTGAGAAGAGGCAAAAATAAGAAGATAGATTGAGAAATTTAGTGAATGATTTGGAGAAGAGTAATGAAGAATCTCAGAATGAAATCAAGCGGATCTGGAAGATTAATAATCGAATTCTCGAACAGAAATCAGACATGGAGATGAAGTTTTGTAATCTAGAGAAAGAAAAGATTGATCGAGATGTTGAGATCAAGAAATTGCAGAAGCAGCTTGATATCGTCAATGGAGAGTTAGGTCGTGAACGAAGTTCTTCTGCAATTGTTGTTCGTGAGATGAATTTGATCCAGAAGAATCTCGATATTCAGGTAATTGAATCTAAAACTTTGAAATCAAATTTCATTGAACTTGATAAAATTAGATTAGAAATTCAGGAGAAACTAAATCAATTAGAGAAAGAGAAAGAAATACTTATTGCGGAAGGAAAAGTTAGGGAAATGAATATTCAATCTTTGATTGAGGAGAAAGATTTAGTTGATGGAAAGTTGATTGATTCCTTGAAATCAATTGAGAATCTGAAGAGAGAGAAAGATGAAACTATCTTGAAGCCAAAAGTTCAGGAATTAGAGAAGAATATAGAAAAGACACTTAAAGAACAAAATCAACAAAAGAAGGAATTATCTTCACTCTCTACAGAACTGAAGAAGAAGGATCATAAGCTTAAAGTGTTAATGGAAGAGTTGATTTCAATTAAGTTAAGTGTTGAGGATATTAGGCAGTTTATCGGTTCCGATTCACTTGCTTTTGATAGATGGAGGAGTTTGCTAACAGAAGATTCGTCTAAATTCTGTTATGCTTGCTTTACCCGAAAATATTCTGTTTCACCACCTAGCACAGAGATTAAAGCAAAGAAGGTTGGGGATTTCGTCGTGATGGTTTGGAAGACGACACTCAAGGTTAATTTTCCCATAGAGGGGAATGTGGTGCTTATGATATTTTTCACAGACCTACAGGATGACGGGAGATGTAGAAAATTATTGGACCTATATTCTCTAAGATCGATTTTCCGAGGATCTTTGCAACGTTGGATTCGGTATGAAGTTGGTGTTTTGGTCCTTATTCTTCTTCGAAATTCCGGCAAATGTCGAACAAAGTGGGAATTACGGATCGCCATAACAGAGTTCACCGTTTGCTGGTGCATTACGTTATTTTCTTCATCAAACGGTTCGGGACGAACCTCTTGGGAGAAGGGGATGCTGATGCAGGGGCACCCGGCGTGGAGGCTTTTTCCATGACTAAACCGGGCCATGGGCCATCCGGCCATGGAGAGTAGTTTTAGGAAGTCCCAATTTTAGTATGATTATTAGAGAATTTAGGTTTAGGAAATTATGTTATTTTAGTATTTCCAATAATTGGAAAGGTCCAGATTTGAGTCTAGTTATTTAGGAAGTTGCAGTATTTTATTTATTTAGGAAAGTCTAATTCAAGTCTATCTAGGAAAGTCCAGAATCCTATAAAAGGATATCTAGTTTGTCCATTATTCCGATGTTGAAGAGAAAACCCAATCAAGTTTAATCGAGTTTACAGTTATTTAGAGTTATTTTATCGTTATTTTATCGTTCTTCGTATTAGTTTATTTTATTCTTAAATTCCGCTGCGTTCTACATCATTGATGTCGTCTAGAATTCAGTGAGAGCTCCTTCAAAGATTTGTATTCAGAATTTCAGATGATGTATTCCAAGCTATTTGATGTTGTAATGATTTTTAGAGTCCTTGTAGAAAAAGAATTTCATGTCTAATGGTCTGGAAAGAGTTCTTAGGGAAAGAAAAAGAAACTGGCCCAGAGAACCTAGTCACTATGTCTATTAGGTCTGTATATATACTTCAAGACTTCAAGTCAGGGCATAAGATAAAGTCAGGGTTCGAAAGGGACTAGTATTTTTGTTATAAATGACGTTTTTCCGAATTTGCAAACCGAATGTTAATCTAACTTTCACATCTTATATTTTACTCTCTATTTTAACTTACAAACTTCAACCGAGAGTATATCACTCATCCTGAATCTGAGCAATTCTTAGCTCTAAACATCCAAGAAACGAACATAACAACGAATCTATTTTCTGTGTTTGAAGATAAAAACGACCTAAAATCGGCTCTATTTCTAACAAGCTACAATATATTCTAGTAATATGATAACAGTTGTCTATTTTTTCTTCTATTTGTTGTAACAATTGTTCAACATATTTTCTTTTGTAGCATAGGACTATGACTACGTTCTTATAAGGTTGTCTAAATTCCTCGCCCTTTTTGCTTCTTTATACTTCCATTCCACTCTATTGTCTACTTGTCTCCAGATTTACTCAGTCTCCAGATTGGTGTCTTATTCCCAAATGAGATTATCTTTTTGTCCTAAGTAGTAAAAATTGGACGCCTTCTTCATTTCTTTACTTTATTTTTTGGGTTAATTCCATTTTGACCTTTAATTTGTGACCAACTTACCGTTTTGACCCCCGTAAGTATCTAGCAGACTGGTAGTTCGATTTAGCCTCCACTGGTAGTTCGATTTAGCCTCCACTGGTAGTTCGATTTAGCCTCCACTGGTAGTTCGATTTAGCCTCCACGGGCCAAGAAAATTTCAATTTTTTCCGAAACTCCCTTGGGGGTCAAAATGGAATTAGTCCAAAAAAATTACATACATAAACTCCACCTCATCCATCCCCCTTTCCTCCATTTCATCACCTCTCTCTTCCATTTCATCCATTTTGCCACCTCATCATCTTCTTCGCCAAGATCGCCGACCAGACAATCCGGCGACTGACAAACTTAAAAAAAATAAATTGTTTATTCTTTTCTCTCTTTCTCTCTCTCTCTACTAGTGTTTAGGGAAACCCTAGATCTAGTTTGGGTTGGGGAAAACCCAAACCAGATCTGAAGGTTCAACAAACACTATTGAAGCTTCAATAGTGAAACTTCAACAACCCTGGTTTGAGTTTTTCTTAAATCAGATCTAGGATTTTGGGTTTCCACAAACCCTAGTGGAGAGAAAGAAAGAGAGAAAAAAATAAGAAAAAACCGAAAAAAAAATTAGTTTGAAAAAGCTCGTCGGGCGGTTGCCGAAATCTTTGGCCGGACGACGACCTAACTGGAGAAGATGATGAGGTGGTGAGTGGGATGAAGTGGGGGTGAGATGGAGGAATGAGGTGGAGTTCATGTTTTTAATTTTTTTTGGATTAATTCCATTTTGGCCCCCAAAGATAGTTTGGGAAAAGTTAAAATTTTTTGGTCCTTGGTATGCCTGTCAATGGATATCCGAACATTCAATATCCGATCCGTATCCGCATACGATTTTTACAAAAACATCCGAAATTTCGAATATCAATTCGGATACTCCTTATCGGTTATCAGATACAGATATACTAATAATCGATCCGATAAATATCCGCATCCGATAAGTAATATATAAATATAGTAAAAATATAAACTTTATTAATAATAAATATAAAATGGATGGTTGAGATTTATTATTTAGATCTAATGGTTAAAAACTTAAAATATAAATTTTCCTTTTGGTTTCGGTTACCGGTTATTATCTGATATCCGTTAATATTATCGGATTTGGAATTTGGAAATTGATATATATATATATCCGTCGGATAATTATCGGATAGCCGATTTCGGATAGTTTATCAGATACGAAAATGTTTATATCTGATTTGATAAGCTACCGTGTACAACTCTAATCTTTCAAGGTTAAATTGAACTGACGGACACTTACGGGTGTAAAAACAGCTGGTCACAAATTAGAGCCAAAACGAAATTAACCCTTATTTTTTCCTTCCTGGTTGCATTTTCCCAACCAGAGCTCTATTTGCAAATTAGGACGAGAATCTCCATAGTTTCACTTCCTTATCGTTTACCCATAGTTACCAACCTCTTATTTTTTAAGGAGATCACAACATATCTTTTTTTACGTAGTAAATAAGTTATTCATTATGTACGTTTTTTGTTATGATCGACTCTTTTAACTCCTAGAAAATGTGAGATTCATCACTGTAATTCTTCACAAATCACTTAATATTAGATTCTAATACCATCATAACTTCTGCATCCATTAAACTTGCAATCAATTATTGTTAAATTTGTTATCAATTATTGTCAATCTCGGTTCCTCAAATAAAATAAGAAACCCAAGTATACATTTTTTAAAAGGAAATCTTTAAATCTCTATCTAACTTTTCCTCTCATTTTTTTTTTGTTTGGGAGAGGTGCTCCTCCCCTCTCTAAAACGTGAGTGCTTCAAGCACGAATGACATTATTTTTATACAAAGAACCGGAATAGTTGACACTTAACAGAACTTCTTCGACTACCTTAGAGAGAGAGAGAGAGAAAAGAGAGAAAATAGAGAAATGAAAGATAACGTCTTCCTCGGGATTACATCACTATCAGTATATAAATAGTTAAATCCAGGCCCATTTCTTTTCACTCGTCATGCATTTTCCTTCTCTCTCCTCCTCCTCAGAATCTCAGCCGGCAGTAAGAATATCAACTCTTTCTCTCTCTCTAACCTATTGATTGATTGATGATCGATTTACAAGTCTTTTTTACTCAATCTGATTAGTACTTGCCTTTTATAGTTCTATTCCATCAAATTTTCTTCGTTTTCTTTTCTATTTGAGATCTTAAAATCGAGATCTTAGAATCGAGGATTTGAGATCGGTATATTCGATTTTAAGCGTATCAAAGTTTCGATCAGATCGGTTTTTAAATTTCTTTATTCGTTAGTATCGTGTCCGATTTAGGATCTATTTACTTAATCAGCTTCTGCAATTGATAAGGAATCATTCTTCCTCTTTCGCAGTTCTGATCAGGTAATCTGATTCTGAAAGTTATTCAATATCGTGAAATTTGAAAATTGGATCCAATTTGAAATTCATTTTCAATTGACGAAGTTACGAAGATCTCTTTATGTAATTCTGCCGCAATTAGTTGAGAATTGAAGGTTGATTTTGATTCATTTAGCGATTATGGAGTCAATTTGTGTAAAATTAGATCTCGGATTGCTTAAGTGGTTTTTAGGTTCTAATTAATCTTTCTTGATTTGCAGGTGATTTTGAATTTCCTGCTAATTTCAGTTGGTTTAGTTGCTTGAGGTTTTAGCAATGGTTGATTGCCGAAGTTTGATTGAATTCTGCAAAGCTTTTGAACAACATAGGAATATGGCTCCAGATAATCGGAACAATCACAATCATTCTCGAAACAAGAAGCACAACAACAATTCGTTGGGTTCCTTTTGTGATCACTCGCCTTTTGCTGCTATTGACATCATCTTATTAGTTATGGTACTTGGTTCTCTAGGGTTTTTAACTGTTCCATACTTCAAATTCATCTTCACTGAGGTCTCGGAGCTTCTTCCAATAGCTTGTGATATCATTGGAGATGTCATATATGATGCGCCTATTGCTTATGCTGTCGGTTTAGTTGTAACTTTTGTTACAGTAGTTGCATTGTGGGAAATAATTCATTACAAATCTAGAAAATGTGGGAATCGTTTCTGCAAAGGTCTTAGAAAGGCAGTCGAATTTGATATCCAGCTCGAATCAGAAGAATGTGTGAAGTACTTAGCTCCGATGCCAGAGGATGCATATGGGATCCAACCACTTGAACTAGGGCAAGACCACAAGGAACTTGAAGCAGAGTTGAAAAAGATGGCGCCACTCAATGGTCGAACTGTTCTCATCTTTCGAGCTCCTTGTGGATGTCCTGCTGGTAGGATGGAGGTTTGGGGGCCTAAGAAAATCCGCAGAATCAAGAAGTAGATCAAGATATGTTTCTCTTTTTTCCTGTTATAATGTTCCCTTTATATTAATAATTCGGAACTAAAAGTATTAAGATGGTTACTTGGGTAGTTGTTCCTTACTCTTAGAATAAGTGAAATGCAATATTTTTACAATGGTGGTAACATTTGTCGAGAGTCATTTTATCTTTTGCCACCTTTATCAAGGACCAGCATATTACCGTAGATTTAGTCTCTCTTATGGTAGTAATCATGAACTGAACTCCGAAATGTAGTTGGAAAATTATAATGAAAAGTTATATCCTTTATATACTCATTGTGCTTTCATCTTCTCCTGAGTCTTTCCTTACTTGTTTTGTTTGCGAGTGATTGATATATCTTTACTTCTGACATTTGGCTTTTTGAATTCATGAAATGGATATATATATACATATATACTTAGATTCCTTTATCGATTAGCGCAGAAGAATTAACAACCTTAACCAATAATAGTAAATGTTTTAAAGAAGCAAAAGTAACGTTATTTGCAGACAATAGCGTAGAACTTTAACGCAATTTTTCTCCGTTAACTTGGATTTTGTTATTTGCGGGTTATGTTTATTAGTCATAAATATGCAATAGTAGTTTCTCTTTTTTTCCGTGCATATATAAACCCTGTAATTGTTATTCTCTTAAGGAAGCTTGTATCCACTTATCCTTGATATCATACCAGATAACAGGCAAATGTATCAGGTCTTGTGGAAGTGATTTCAAATATGAATTGTCTTAACAGGGGAAAGGAGGATTTACGGGGATCTGTTTCATCTTCTAGCACTTTTAATCCTTTAAGTTAGAGGTGTAGTGGAATAGATGATATTCATTTGTTAGGGCATCGGTACTAAGAATTCTAGTTTAATATAGTCGAATATAGGAGGTGAATAATAAATTAATAACATGATTACGTGATCATACCTATTATCTCTTTTGCTTAATATAGGTAAATCGTTGATCTAGTTGGATTTATTTCGGAATGATGGTCATTTCGCCAAAAGAAGTAATGACTTGCAATTATAATGTAATATACATATATCTTGTAAGAGTATTGTTGTTAGATATGTTTGGTAAGTCATTCGAGTTCCCCTGTTTTTCTCACAGGAAACATGGTTAGCATTGGGTAGGTGTCATGATATCTTTTTAGAGTGTTGTTGTTAGATATGTTTCTTAAGTGAATTATTCCAGATAAATAATATACGATAAAACTATGATGTCAGTCACCCGCTTTATAAATCTGATCTTATTTCTGTCTATAGGGATCTTTTAGCATCGAGGTTGTGTTACTATTGAGCTTTCAGTGATATCAGTGTCTTTCTTATCTACTTCTAATTGTTTAGTTGTTACTGTTATGAGAGCATCAGTTTCTTAGTATAATACTACTGTAACACAATGACAATCCCAGGTAGCCTTACCGTGTTTGTACTAAATCGTAGTATATTGAAAATATCGCTGAAATCCATGGGCATCAATTTATCTTTTCATAGCACATCTCATTGAGCTCTTTAATATCTCCGTTCCAGCTAAGTCCATTCAAGTCAAACTACTTGCTGCTTGAAGTGATGTCTTGCCCTGGTTGTTTAGGTGCAGTTCGGCTGTGAATGGAAATTAGTGTTGCTCTCTTCAGTCTTCACATATTTGATTTGAATTACGAATTTTTCTATTTTTCGTTTGGTCTAACTTCTGGAGTTCTGCAGTCACTGATGCTATTTTCTTCATGAGTTCAAATGCTCGTAAGTAAAGAGCTCCTTTTGACAGGAAACATCATACTCAATGAAATAAACATATTAGCCTCTAAGATTTTCAAGTAGTGTACTTTCTTTCTGTTTAAGCCTATATTGTTTCGTGATTCTCCACATTTTGCGTATGTTGTTTCTTTTAAGATTTATAGAATGTCATTAAAAACATGTTTATTATAGTACGGACTTGTTTGTATTAGTCCATTTCCGCAGACCTTTGCAGTTCTTCCAACAATGAAAAGGCAAACACACAAGCAATCAGTGGATGATTTGAAGATCAGCTATGTGAGTTGCATTTCAGGTGCATCAAGTTCAGAACCAAGGTTATCATTTCCAAGTGGCTCTTGGGGTTCCTATAGTACTCCTTATGAGGTACTTTCCTGGCGCTCTTAGCTCATAATTTTTTTTTTTTCGTGTAGAAGAGGTTCTACTTTGCCAGTTGAATGGAAACAAAACCTTAGCTGGTACCCCCTGTAGTAACACTCGCAAACTCCTAAATAGATTGTCAAATTTGTTCTTTCTTGTAAAACAATGAGCATTTCGTATTTTGTTTTACGGGTTGTACCTAAAGCTGTTCATGTTGTCTTATCTGAACTTCGATATATTTTATCTTCAAGTTACAAATTGTACCAACTCCACTATTGGTACAAACTTCAAAGGGAAATTTGGCCAAAACTCCATAAAAAATTTGAGTTTTGGTTAAAAAGGATTTGTCAACTTTTTATAGGCTTCAGCTCCCTATGGCATTTTTGTAAATAATCTAATATAGGGAAAAGACGAAACTGACCTTATTGCAAACGAGAGTGCAAACTAGTTTGCAAACGAGATTGCAAACCAGTTTGCAAAGCTTTGCAAGACAAATCAAATTGCACAGTAGTGCAAACTAGTTTGCAAAGCTCTGCAAACCAGATTGCAAAGTGTGTGCAAAGTCATTGCAAGGCAAACCAGATTGCAAAGTAATGCAAACGGGATTGCAAAGCTCTGCAAACCAGTTTGCAAAGCTCTATAAATCAGATTGCAAACCAGTTTGCAAAGCTCTGTAAACCAGATTGCAAAGCACTGCAAACCAGTTTGCAAAGCTTCGCAAGCTAATATTCCAAGGGCAATTTCGGCATTAGAAATGGGAGTGCTTTTAGAATTGTCCTTCAAGTCTATTTCCAAACTATATATGGGGCCTAAAAGGACAAAAAGATAACTTGTCTTTTTGACAAAAAAGAACATGAAATTTCCTGAACTTCAAAAGCTTTAATGCATTAAAATTTGCTTTTTCTTTTTTGTAGCTTCATCAAGAATCAAATGATGTCTCCTTTTCAGTCTTTATGGATTTGGTGAGAGAAGGATGATGTTGATTCTGCTTACTGTCAATTTTCAGGTGTACTCCGGTCTCCGGCGATAGCTAACTAGAACCCAGTTTGGAAGCGAATCCTTGTCGATGCTCTCTCTCAACCATTTACGCATCTTTAATTCTCGCTTCCCCTCTGTGGTGCTTTCCTTTCTTCGCCCTAACTTAGATTTTTCACTGAGGGCAAGAAAAAAAGTAGTAGAATGCCTTCGCTGTTCCAAAGACTGGCCTCCTCAAGCTACACAAGAAAACCACCTGTGAGGCGTTAAATGAGCATTTTTGTTTAGATGGATGCTAGCATCTGGGTGATCGTGAAAGGTCATAAAGTCCACACGTTGAAATTGGGAACGACTTAGTGAATATATCTGCAAGATTGTTACTTATACATAATAGCTTGTCTTCTACTCTTCTATATCATAGTTTTTCTATAGTTCACAAGTACATATTGCTTTCAGTCACGCCATGCTTAAAGTTGTGCAGAAACTTCGTTTTGCTAGACGTATTGACCGTAATAGCTTGTTTGGGTACATACTAGGAATATCTTGGTTTATTTTCTTAATCACTTGAGGCTTTTTGAAATTGATACCCGATTTAACCTAGACTTTTATTTTAGTATGTTATCTCTATACTTTCTAGCGGTTATATTATGCATTTATAGTTTTGTTTTTTTTTAGGGATATTGCCTGTTGTTGTGCTTGTCAGTTTCTACAAATTATAGTTCCTATGATACCAACTTTGATGCTTTTCCTATCTTAGCATGATAACTAATGTTGCAGTTAATGATTCAATGTTATAAACTCTTAAATGGCATTTCTTCCTTCCCAAGTGTATTGAATAAATCTCATCAAAAAAAAAAAAAGTGTATTGAATAAAGTTCTTATCTTAAAAATTATCATATGAACTGATTCACGTAGATTCGTATGTGTTAAGCCCTAGTCCTATCCTATCTATCATTTTAAAGTTAGGAGTGGGCTAGCTTCCGATTTAAATAAACGATGTAAGCTAGTATCAACATCTCAGTGTCACATAGATGCAAGATAAAGAATGTGTCTACGTGAACGTAGTGTAAACATATAATTTTCTTTGGTTATGGAATAATTTGAAGAGTCTCCCTACCATTGAAATCTCTTTTAATACTCCCAACCATTGAAACCTCCTTTTGACTATCAGTTACACCACACAATTTTTTTTTTGACGGAAAAGCTAATTTCATAGATAGTATCCAAAGGATACAATGAGTACAAGCTTATAAGTCCCAAAAAGGGTCAAACAGAACATACAGACAAAGTTATGGATTCATAAGAGATTTCGCCAGTTCATGTGGGGCTAAGTTGGCTTTGATTAGATTTGTATTCCCACCTCATGAATACTTGTCTAAGTCATCTACAAGTTGTTGGACCATAAATGATTATGGGTCCTTTCCTTTCAATACCTTAACCTAGCATTTTTTTTGTCTATAATGATGGAAAATATTTTATGGAAAGTTCTTTGCTAATATAATATTGGTTTTAGGGCATACTCTTTGTTGATCTTTTAAGCTAAAGTTAGAGTTGCTTTCCATTCTAGTATAGTTCTAATTTGGAGATTGAAGGTGGAATAGATTTTACCAAAAATGGGTGAGAGGCCCAATAAATGGAGCGTAAATAAGCTTCATCTCCAACCCAAACCAAAAATAAGGACTCAGTCCAAAATGTCAGAAAATCTGACTATTCCCTTTTGTTCTTGACTGTTACCTCTTTTCTTTTCTTTTTCTTCTTTTTTTGCCCATGTCCGGTACTTTGAGAGCATCACCTTCCTTAATTATCTGACTGATTGAAAATCAACATTAAATGAGGATCATATCTTGAGAAGGGAAATCTTCCTAAATCGATTTTCTTCCCAAATGTTGTCGCCTCATCCCGATTAATCTCCCTGATTAATAACTCTCTTCTTTCTCTCTCTATAACCAAAAGATCTCTCTTTATCCTCTGTTTGCTGATGAACAAAATTATTTTCTTCTGAAACAGAGATTCATGTCTTGGAAGGAGTTATTTTTGTATATTAGAGATTCAAGACACTATACCACACAAATCAAGGAAGTTGTAAAATCTGTTTTTGATAAGAACCTAAGTCATTCTCTAGGCCAGCCAAAGATAAACGTAATACTAATAAAAAACTTTATTAATAACTTCAATATTCATATTCATATCCTTACTACTATGAACTCATCCATATATATAGGCTGTAATTTTAGAATTTAGACTCCAACTAGGATTTAATATTTAGAAATATAGAAATATGGAAACTCCTAAATCACTTAGAAACTCTAAAATATGGAAACTCCTAATATTAGATAACTATAAAATATCTTCTAAAATATAGAAACTCTTAATATTAAATAACTATAGAATATCTTCTAAAATATATCCTAATATTAAATATAGAGAATATCTTTCTCTATCAGTTTTCTTCTCTCCATTCGTAGTAAGAGATTCCAAATTTAGGGTTTCTTAAAAATCAAACTGGATAACAACAAATCTGTGTTTTTATCAAACCAGATCAGATCTCTCTGTTAATTTGGTTTACTATTTACAATCAGCCTTGGGTTTATTTGCAAGAGATTTGCTAGATTTGTTATTTTTAGGTTTTTATAAAGAGATTGAACCAGGTTTTGTTAGATTTATTATTTGTTCTGGTAATATTGAAATATTGAGTGCAAAGAATGTTGTACAGAACATCTCCCGGTTCCTGTTACATGTGCATCTGCATTGTATACAATAGATTCTTTTTTTGGGAAATATTGAAATGTTACGTGTACAAAAATATTTACTATACATTAATAAGTTCCCGACATCATTTTTCACTTCACCTCTTTTGTCTAAGAATATTGAAATGTAGGATAGAATGTGACACCTAACATCTTAAAGTTCTCTTCGGATACTGTACCACTTTTTTGTTATATTCAGCGTGACTGATACACCTTTTCGTCCAAATGTGGCGTGGATCATTTTATGTACAGTACATTACGAAATATGGGGTGCAAACTTCTATTTGGACTACATAAGAAAATGTACTGTATATTTCAAAACATACTACGCATTTCCGAATGTACTGCACATTTCAAAATGCACACTTTGAACGCTTTCTAAACTAAGTCAAGAGAGGTATCTATTTGAAGTTTGCATAGGAACCTACTGTTGAAGTTTCACTTTGTACAATTTTGTCACATTTGCATCTTGAAAGTTTCACATAGTATGTTTTGTTACCAAATGGCTATTACATAGAACAATTCCCGGTACACAAGAAAATTCCCAGTACAAAAGTGTCTAGTACATAACTAAATGGCCAGTACATAAAATAATTCTCGGTACACAGGAAAATCCCCAGTACAAAAATGTCTAGTACATAACCAAATGGCTAGTACATAATCAAATGGGTAGTACATAAAATGTCCTATAAATTTTCCTTGAAAATAATTTACGTTTTGTAAGGAATGTCCTATGATTGTCCATCATATAAGGAGAGAATGTTTGAGAGAAGGAAAGAAGTTAAGATGTAATTCCCGCTACACAAGATAAATGTTACAAAAGTACCGTAAATATTACAAAAAGTGGTAGTAAACGAATGTATAAACTTAGAACAACAACAACATTTGAAACACTTCATCTTCCATTCTCTTTCTCCATCCCTGTTGAGACTCATTCATATCATGTTAGTCATATTGTTGTCGTGTTCTTTGGCTTAGTCACAATAGAGGTAGTGGAATTCACATGTGCTCACTGTAAAATGAGAACATTAAGTGGTAAGTACATCTTAAATAGCACCATTCAATGAATTATGTACAAAGAAGAATACAACAAAGACTAACACACTTTCATTCACATTTCAAATATAGTATATATAAAAATATTTTCAGGAACAAACTAGAACATAATAGTTAGGAAATGGCCTAGATGAAAATATGCATGGTACAAGAAACTATTTACCGGGAAGAAAATAGTTTACAGGACAGGAAACTAGGTACCGAAAGTTAATAATTTTTAGGGTTCTTAAATAATAATCAAACACAAAATTTATTCGATTTAGGGTTTTGGAATAATATTCAACCGGGAAGGATTCTCAAATCAAACGAGAAAGTTAATTTGATTTAGGTTATGTTAATGATTGAGAAGGAGGACCCATTTTTAACAAACTCAAAATCCCATCTGATTTTTTTTTTTCTCAAAATCAGCAAAAGATTTTTTTATTTTGTTATGAACAAGATATTTAAGATCTAAGTAGATACTTACAGTTTTGTGCATAAGGGAAAGCTTTTCAGATTTTAGGGAAAGCTTCTTTACCATCTGCACCAATAAAGGGGAAGATGTAAGAGGAAGTTTTCAGATTTAGGGTTTTTTTTGTGTAATATTAGTGAAAGAGTATAAAAAACTTACTGTTTCAAGTGATTCTTAGAAGAGTACTTCTTCGATGGAGTTTCGTTGGAAGCAATCAAGAAAGTTAATGAGAAGATCTGATTTTCAAGTGATTTCTAGAGGGAGAGAAGCAAATTTCTTGAGAAGGAAAGCTAGAACAGTGAATGTCTTCATTGAAAAGGAAAAATGGTTTTTCCGAAACTAAAAGGCGTGGGTAGTAATTAATAGAGACGTGATGGTTGCCTTATTGGGTCTTTTCAAAACTGACCGGACAAATTTTCGCGGACATCTTTGAATGGCAATTCTATAAATACTTAAAGAACCAAGGTCGTTCTCATTTTTTTATTTTGGGAACCAGACGCATGGACTTGCTCCGTATTATTTCTCTGGCGCGGGCTGGATTCCTATTCTCGGACCCATTTTGGACGTTTTGCCTTAATCCTCTAGATTTTAGGGATGCTCCCTTCCATTAGAATAAGAAGAAAGTGAAGAAAAGAAATCAAATCTTAAAAATTTGTACGTAACAAACTTGAAATTTTTTTTTTTTTTTTTTCGGATTTTTACTCCAAAAACGCATAAGTTCGTTTAAGAAAGTAAACGCACAGAAACACAACGTCATAATCAAGTCAAATCATAAGTCGCCTAAGTTATGAAACAATTTTTTTCCTTTTTAGAGTATAAACTATTCTAGTTGGTGGAAATCGAGACTAATTTGTAAATATTGGAAAGTATTTAATCTATTAAAGTTTTTTAGAAAAAAATCATTAGTACACTTACGAACGTAACAAATCTCTTCATGACTTCGTCATTGCCTCCTGCAAGTTCAAAGAATGTGAAAATAACAAAAACATTGCCATGACTCTGTGTAACCCCCATTTTGATTGTATGTAACATGTCTGTTATGGACTCTTTGATTTTGTGTAACATACGTGTTATGGATTTATTTTTCTATATTGAAAGGTGTGTTATGGACCTAGAAGATTAAAATGTGAATCTTATTGATTTTAAAAATTAAAGTATAAGTTTGGTTGGAGATATGAAAAAGAATATTTGGTTAAATGAAAAGAATGTAATTCCTTACAAGTGCAAATATCAATGCATATACTACTGTAGCATGTGGTTCAATGGTCAGTCAGACTTCATGCTTTAAACGGAACAAAACGAACCTTTTCCCACCTCTCTCTCTTTCTCTCTCTAACAAATAGAAGACATTATAATGGTCCTCTCTGTTTTTCTGCCGCCCATTCTTGCCCTCCAAGCCTTCTTTTTCTCCCTCTATAAATACATATTTAGACCTACGAAACCATCCCTAAACCATCTTATTATTCCAAGAGAAGGAGAGAGAGAAAGAGAAATAAAACAGAACCCACTTTCTCACACCCATTGTTTTTCTCCTTCTTCTTCCAACTCCTCTTCTTTCATGGCTAATCAAGGAAGAGAGATGAGACCCAAAACCAAGATCGTTTGCACATTAGGTCCTGCATCTAGGTCTGTTCCTATGGTTGAAAAACTTTTGAGAGCTGGTATGAATGTTGCTCGTTTTAACTTTTCTCATGGATCCCATGAGTATCATCAAGAAACCCTAGATAATCTTAAGACGGCTATGGAAAATACTGGGATCCTCTGTGCTGTTATGTTAGATACAAAGGTATTATTCCCTTTCCTCAACTTGGGTTCTCCTTCATTTTGGGTTTTATGTTGTTTCTCTGATCTGGGTCTTGTTTGATTCATGATCTTCTCATTTTTATTTTATTATTTGTTGATGTTTGCGATCTGTTTGATCTTCTGTTTTTGGGTTTAGTTTTTATTTATAAATCTGTGTATTTTGTGCATAATTTGTCTCTGTTCTTATTGGGTTCTCTGCAATTTTGTATCCTAGTTGTTTCTGTGTGTTCTTCTTTTCTTGTATTTAATCAGATCCCAAATCTGCATACTCTCTTGTTTTTATATGTAAAATTGTTCTTTTTTTTTTAGATGTTTTTCACTCATTTTAAAAGTGCAGTTAACTTTTAGGTTAGATCACCATTTGCATGTCCTCTCCCTTTCTCTCTCTTGTTCTATTATCATAACTCATAGGATTAATTTGTTTTTAGATAAGTTTTGGTGCAAAAATCAAAATAAGAACAATAGTTTGTATTATAAATAAATTACCCTATAGTTAAAAGAATCTTAAAGAATTATAATACTAAGAAATATAATGCATTGTTTGGATTATTATCATTTATATGGAATGTTAACTAAGAGTAGATTTGATTTTGTTAAAAGAAGGAATTGAATTATATGGTATAATTTTACCGAAAGAAATATTTAATGGGGAAAACAATATTTATGAGTATGTGCATTTAAACCTTCATGATTTAGATTATATTAAATGATTCTAATGTCTAATTTCCATTCTTAGTTAAAGATCACAAGCTTTCCTGTTTTATTTTCCTGATTATAAGGTAATCTCGCTCGTTTAATTAGTTCTGATCGAGAAAAATGTCGTTTTTGTAATGGCTAAGTTGTTTACGGTTTCAGTTTCTTATAACATGTCTTTGGATATTATAGGGTCCAGAAATTCGAACTGGATTTCTTCAAGATGGCAAACCTGTGAAACTCGTAAAGGGTCAAGAGATCACTATCTCCACCGACTATGACATTAAGGGTGATGAGAAAATGATCTCTATGAGCTACAAAAAGTTGGCCGAGGATGTAAAACCACAAAGTGTGATACTGTGTGCTGATGGCACAATCACATTAACTGTGCTCTCATGTGACAAAGAGTCGGGTTTGGTTCAGTGCCGCTGTGAGAATACTGCTCTTCTTGGTGAGAGAAAGAATGTTAATCTTCCAGGGGTTATTGTAGATCTCCCAACCCTAACTGAGAAAGACAAGGAAGATATCTTACAATGGGGGGTCCCAAATAAGATTGACATGATTGCTCTCTCTTTTGTTCGTAAAGGTTCGGACCTTGTGGAAGTTCGCAAGCTACTCGGGAAGCACGCAAAGTCAATCATGCTCATGTCGAAGGTCTGTTGATTTATTTTTTCAGTTTCGTGGATCAACTTAATTGCGATTTTTCATGACACCCCATTTCATAATTTTGTAATGTATTTGATATGCTAGGTCGAAAATCAAGAAGGGGTAGCTAATTTTGATGATATTCTAGCAAACTCTGATGCTTTTATGGTTGCACGTGGTGACTTGGGAATGGAAATTCCAATCGAGAAGATATTTTTAGCACAGAAGGTAATGATCTACAAGTGCAACATCCATGGAAAACCTGTTGTGACTGCAACTCAGATGTTGGAGTCGATGATCAAATCTCCAAGACCCACTAGAGCCGAAGCAACTGACGTCGCTAATGCAGTTCTTGATGGCACAGATTGTGTAATGCTTAGTGGAGAAACAGCAGCAGGAGCTTACCCTGAGCTAGCTGTTCGAACCATGGCCAAGATCTGTATCGAAGCTGAGTCGAATCTTGATTACGGAGCAGTTTTTAAGGGGATTATGCAATCCGCTCCAGTGCCTATGAGCCCATTGGAGAGTCTTGCTTCTTCAGCTGTTCGAACTGCAAACTCGGCAAAAGCAGCACTCATTCTAGTCCTAACTAGAGGTGGAAGCACTGCCAAACTAGTGGCCAAGTATAGGCCATCTATGCCAATCCTCTCTGTGGTGGTCCCTGAATTGAAGACAGATTCCTTCAATTGGTTATGCAGTGATGAATATCCAGCAAGGCACAGTCTCATTTTCCGTGGTCTAGTCCCTGTTCTGAGCTCCGGGTCTGCAAGAGCTTCTAATGAGGAATCAACCGACGAATCAATTGAGTTTGCTCTTCAACATGCTAAGTTGAAGGGATTTTGTAATCCAGGAGATTCAATTGTGGCGTTGCATCGTGTCGGAGCTTCATCTGTCATCAAGATCATGACTGTTAAGTGATTACTAGTTCGAAGTGCATTTGTGGTTTCTGCTTGATCTGGGGCAGACAGATTTTCTTATGGCTAACTTAGGTGTGTGCTCTACTTTTGCTTTGCTTAGAAACGAAATTATAGTACTACTATTAGTAAGTTTGGTTTGGTTTTACAATGGGGTATACACTCTTGAGAGAGATATAACTCGAGGATTTTTGAGGTTTTAAATGTTCACAGTTTGCAGCAGTTTTGCTCAAAAGTAAGGGTTTTTACAGATACTAAACAATCTTGTTAAACTTCATCTTCTGCAATTTTCTATTGCATCTTTCATGTGACCATCTTACCAGTAACTTTAGAGAGAGCACATGAAAATAATACCTCTCCTTGCACCATTACTTTATTCTTTTAGGCTTTTACCAATCAATGGAAGCAGAAGATTTAGGAGTTAGTTTCTGCAAAAGTGAATGGTTCACTTACAAGTTCATTATAAGAGATGCCATTGAATCACATTGGAGATGGGTAATTCTAAAAGATCTCAATTGAAACCATTATCTTTCCTTCCACCAAGTGAGACCTTGGCAATTAAGAAATTAGTTGAAATATGATTTTGAGGTGGATAAAGGTCATTGGGGTAGATAAGTGTCAAAATCTCAAAACCATTTGGTTGCTTTTAGAAGCTTCATACCTAATTGTTGTGCACATTCTCTAAGCAACTCAATAAGAAATCAACGAGGAACAATAGCAAGCGAAGAAGTATTATACTGATTCCCCAGGCAACGGTAAAATTAAAAGAAAATTGACAGTCGAAATTATGATCTCACAATATCACAATATAGAGTAGATTGATGAGACTATATACATGAGAAACAAGAACCTAAACAAAAGGAAGGATTGACAATACTCACCACTTTGAGCTCCTGTAAAGGAATGGGTAAGAGTAAGAGGCCATCGATTTCGACCGAGAATTTCTTTCTCATCCCTACACATTGCACACCTAACCGCTCTATGGGTTCTAGAGTAACTAACCCATTTGACGTTCATTTTTCGGACACCACTCCAATCTTCTCTACATGGCTGGCTCTCTTCACCACTCCAATCTTCTCTACATGGCTGGCTCTCTTCACAAAGTCCTTTCATACATATCTACATCGTATAACTGCTATTTCCGGGCTCGTCTATATCAACCTTTGGTCCATCAGTACTAGGCATCTGAAACCTGCAAACTGGGCAAGAACTATGAAGCTCCAACCATGGAAGTATACACCCACTATGAAACTTATGTTTACAAGGCATTTCTTTTGCTTCTGTACCAATTTCAAAATCATCCAAACACACCGAGCATTGTAAGTTATCTTTGATAATAACATTTGGCATTGCTTCAATCGCCTGTTTCTCAGTTGGTGGTGTTCCATATCTGTTTGGATCGGTATCCATTAGATGTTGTAGTAGAAGCTCCAAACCAGGTCCATTGAGATAATTGCCTAAAGAGCTAGGACTAGTTTGATTTTGATTCAAATCCAAAGTGGAATCACCATCTTGAAGGATTATTGTTTGGTCGAAAGGGTTGATTAGAACAACGCGTTCTCTATCTCTTCGCCTCTCAGTTTCAGAATTCTCCATCCCACTTGGAATTGTAAGACCTTCAAGCATATGGAGAATTGCAGCTGAGCTTCTCCTTCTTCGTCGAACTGTTTCAAGATCTCTCTCTAGTTCGGTTGCTTCTCGTAATGTTTCAACTTCTTCCTCCTGTTCTTCTTCTTCATCATCATCATCGTCATCCTCTCTTCCGGATCTTTGGCGTCTAGAACTAGTAGTACCCAACATTCCAAGCAAGATCCTAGCCCAAAGAGAAAGAGCTCTGTCATTACCCAGATCTATATCTTCATCATTTGTACTACCCATTTCTTCAACAAAACCACCATCACAAGATGGGCATTTGATCTCTAACCCCATTACTGGATTCACCACTTGGGAACACTCATAACACCAATACCTCATTGATAGAGGTTCACCCATTTTCTATCTCTAACTCTTTCTCTGCAATTTCCATTCACCAAGATTAAAGATCACATCTCACCTTAACTAAACAGGTAAAAAGCATATGATGATTTTCAATCTAAACAACCAAAAAAAGAATATAAACTATTCAACCCAATCAAACATCATAACAAGATCATATAAAGATTAAACAGATAATGATAGAAATACATGAACTTATACTAGAGAAAAAAAAGCAGAATCTCATCAAAGGCATGAATCAAATATAAACAAGTAAAAAAGAAGAAACCCTTTGTAAATAATCTTACCTAAAAGCAAGAAATGAAGCAAAGTTCCCTTGAGAGATTTCACATGTGTAGAAAAGAAACAAGAGAAAGAGATAAACAGAGAAGAAAAGTTGAGAAGAGGGAAATGAAAGAATCAAGAGTTATTCTTATGTTTCTGCTTTTCTATATGATTTGATATTTGATGGTGATGATGATGATTGATCAATCAAAAAGGACATAGAGAGAAAGAGAGAAAGAGAGAGAGAGAGTTTGGGGATTAACAAGGAAAATGAAAGAAGAGAGATGGAGTGGGGTTTACTGTTGTAAATTGGAAAGAGATATGGATTGAGGAAGGAGTATATGCTGAGGTGGCGTTGATAATGTTGACAAAGAGCAGCAAGTTGCAGTAAAGAATGACCACCAACGCGTCTTCCACTCTAATTTGTTTATTTTCTTATGGCCCACGCTGTGGGTCATCCTTCAAAATCTACGGGGGCATCTAAATTTTTGGGTGGAAGAGTTTGGGAGGCTCCAAAGAATTCACCATGTCTTTTTCTTCTTCTCTCCTTCTCTTTCGTTACCTCTCGCTCTCCCTCTCTGTTCCGGCAAAAGAGTCCTTTAAGAGGTTATTTGGTAAAGCCCTCCTCGAGGGTTCGTGGTCGACCATGAAACATCTCGTGGCTGGTAGACCACAAAACATCTCGTGGTTGGTCGATCGAACAGTGAGAGAGAGTGTGGTCGTGATCAGAGACATTGGTAGTCGAGGTGGTGGTGGGAGGAAAGGAAGAAAATAAAAGATATTAAAAGGGTCAGCGACAATGGCAGTCCTCGAACAGGCTTTGTCGGCATGAAAGAAGGTTGGTGGGAGGCAACCAAGATTTTTCCACCCCATTTTAGATGCCCTTGTAGACTTTTTAGGATGTCCCAAACCCCTCATTTATATATGAGCATTCTTGTAAACTAGATTTACATACAACCCCCTTAACCTAAATTGGACTTGAGTTGACTCTATTTTAACTCAATATACTTGCATAGTACCACATCATGCTATTTATAGTATAAGATTCTTAAGTGTTAAGGAGCAAAACCACTCTTGCAACTGAACTTAGATGCACTCTTAAACTCCACAAGGACCACAAGGAGATCCAAAGTCAAAACCTCTCCTCAAGTTCTTAAACTCCAATTCCACTAACCACTTGCTTTCCAAATAACAAAAACAACTTTACTCATCTCCATAGGGAGGAATCTTTGCTACTGTTTTGTTCACATAGAAGCACATGTAGTGGCTTTGCTTTCAATGTGAATTGAGACTCATAGAGAGGCCATCCCACATAGTTTAGTGTGAGTGGACTTTGAACAATTTCCATGTGAAACTTAAAAGTATTAATAATGTAACAACTAAGTGGAGATGAAGATGAATCAAAGTCAGATAGATAAATTGTCGTGTTGATCGTCAACATATATAGAAATGCTTGATTTGGAGTAGGGATCTTTAAAACCTGTTTTCACTAATTAGAACTACTTAGGATTACCAAACTAAGAATAATATCCTCTTAGATCAACCAGGGAGATTTATTGGTTGTGAACCAGAAACAGATACCTAAAAGAGTCTTACTTGAGATATCAAGCAGTAAACTCAATTACATTGTAACATGATTTCAGGAATAAACATGAACATCTATTCTACCTATATTGGGTCACATCAACAATAAACACCTCCGTATGATAAGAACATGAAGAATATGTCACCAGAACGACACACCTTCTCCATTATTGGCACACTAACCATTCTTCCGAAGTTAGGTTGGTATAAATATCATTGCCCTTGTTGGTCTTATCACTCCGTTACGCACGAATAACAACAAATTTTATAGAACTTGCTTTCCTACACCATTGTCTCCCCAAGCTTTGGTAAAGGATGAAACGGTAATGGTAGAGAAGTAGCGGCAACATAAAAATTTCACCAGCTAATGAACCTCATCTGCAAAGAGTGTCCCTAGTTCTTAGTCCTCTGATCCTGCATAAGAATATTATGTTTCAGTGTGAAACAATGATGAGAACATTTGAACCTATTATGTCATTCAAGAAGTTAATTACGAATCAAATATGAATTGTAGAAAAAAAATTTCAGTAAAATCTTAAGTGACGGACTTTAACAAGAAAGATGCATTTGACTTTGTATGCAAGAAACATACTTAACAAGTACATACCCCATGTTCTTGAGCATCTTCAAAAAGGGATGAGTAATAGGGATGATCAGAGACAGGACACTCAGAAATGCAGCTAGACATAGAGCTTTGTCGACCTATAGCCGGAATTGAGGGATTCATGAAACTATTTCTTAAATCATAGTCTGTAGAAGAAACCCCCAACCTGTACATCTGAAGCCAAAACATTGAAGACACGAGCCTTACTGAAAAGGCGATAATTTGCATCCATAGAGCAAGCCTTAGTGAAAAGACAAAATGTGGACCATACTTGTCGGATGAAATGTTCCTAGGTAAATGAAATAAGCAAACAAAAAGGATCAACAATTGAGTATGTTTAGATTGCAGAAACAGCTCACCCCCATCAAAAGAAAAGAAAAGGATGATAATGAAGTAGAAAGTTGTATAAAAACCATGAACTAATAACTTCTAAAAAATGGGGCGACGACTCTAAATTGCTTCATATTGGCCAATATATATGTACTCTAGGCACCCTTTTCGGTTAAGCAGGTTTCTATGAGTTCTATCAAAAGATAATGGCAGATACCACTATCATCTCCGAATGTAGCAACATCTCGAGTGTGGGGAACCCCACATAGTGTGGACTAGTCCCTAAAGCATGGTGCAATTTTCCCCACATGCAGAAGAGCAACTTGCCACTAAAGATGAGCATCCAAGAAAGTTAGCAACAGAGTATAATGGTACTTTACGAGCCCAAGCTTCTCAAATTTGGTCGAGTATCAAACTGCATAGTATTGCTCATGTGTATCTAGTACGGGCAATTTCCGTTTCTAAGCTATTTCCCAAAGTCTATTTTCTTTTTGCATCGAACCAAAGTCTATTTTCTACATCTATTATGCCCATGGGGTTGCATCGTTTCGAAAGCCAAAGCACCCAATCCAACCAACACACACATAGCAACAAAAAGTATGAGAGAAACTTTTTGAGATTAAGACTTACCAAATATGATTGAAGAAGAGAATAAACCAGAAGATATCAAGAAAAATAGCACAACAAAGAAGAGCTGCGTAAGTTCGTCCGAGCCTTTCACTACCACTTTCAATCGCGACAAGAGCAAACAACCCAATACCAAAATTGATCAGCGAAACACCATTGAACAATGCTCCTAATGATCCAATTAAAGCACAACCGATCTGTAACACGATATGGAAAAAATTAAAAAAGATATTAAATCAAATGAAAACGTAAAGAGAAACAGATTCGAAAACCCTAATTTCAAATGAATGAAATGAAATTAAAGTAAATACTTGAATATAAATGAGAATGACAGCAAATGCTTGAAGTTTATCGTAATCGAGAAACCACGACCGAATCTGTGATCGTAATGAAGAACAACAGAGCATCATCTGTTGCGGGGAAATCTTTGTGCCCTAGAAATGTAAGAAATAAAACCAAACTCACATCGTTGGGATCAACTTAGAGAGAGAGAGAGAAAGAGAGAATTGTGGGAAGAAATTCTTGTCTCTAGAGTTTCATTGGTTTTAGGAAGTCTAGTCGTTGATTTTTCAGCTTTTTGACGGTTAGCTGTTGTTAACGGAATTGTAACAGGAAGTTTTAAAAGCGCCCTCCTAAGTGTTTTTTTTTGTTCAAAACCTCTAAGTGTTAAAGGCGACTCTTCCCCTCACAAATTCACAAATTCTCTTTTACATTTGCGTTGGGGGAGACGTTTATGGCCATGTTTGGCGGACGGGAATGGAATGTGATTCCCGGAGTAATTGTTAAGATTCTGAGCCTTATAATCACAAAGTGCAACGAGCAATGACTTTGTTGGGGTTTTGTTTGGTGTGGTCCAACAAAATCTTATCTCCCAACTTTGTTTTGTTTAGTAAAGATTAGGTATTTGATGTAAAACCAAAAGAAGGATACACTCATGGATTTCAACTTTCAAAGTTAGTACTACTATCTATTTTGTGACCCTTCCCTTTACAACTCAAGTAATGTTTGGTATTAATTGAGTTCTTTTTTGTGAGTCAAAGGGTGTGCATTGATTAATATCTACATTTTTCTCCAATCACTAACTTTGACCCACACACTATGACACTATAAAGGAGTAGGAAGACCACACGGGTTGTGAGACATGTCCCTAAGGGGTAAAAGTTGACATTGCTATAAAGGGTCGGAATTGACTTACATGGTAAATTTGCTTAACAACTACGATGGCTAAATCATCTTCGTCCACATACTCACCTCAAGATAGTGGCTGTAAAGGGTATGTCACGTCGTTTAAGAAATTGACTTTTAATGGTCCAAACAACACGAACACGAAGGTTGCGCTAGATTAGAAAAAAGTATGTCGATAAAAAAAGCAGTCCGGGTTGTCATGGTCTATGCCAAAGTTAACAAAAATTGGACCTAAACAACAATAGCTGTTTTATTAAGATGTAACTGTCACTGCATTTAGATATCCCTTCAGATCCCCAACAAACCTTTTCTTTGCTTTCATGTATATTAAACACTACATTTTGCCAGGCAGCCATGAAACCGACCTACTTATAAATTGAGCTTAATTTCCCATATTAAAAGTATAAAACATCACATGCCTATCACTCTCTCTATAGGCTTAAATTAGAGCCTTTATCTCGCAACTCGCAAGCAAAACTTAACTTTTTTTTTCGATCTGTACAGGTTATCTTAACTTTCAAGCAAATAATACGTACGAACTTGTACCCAAGAAATTAAAGAGTAGAGTAGAAGTACACATTTTGTTCTAATTCATTAATTATAATCATCATTAACTTAATTAACCTTCAAGTTTATGACCAAATTCAAAAACTTTGTAAATATAGCTGAAATTAAATTGTTAGTATATTAATTCTTATTAAGAAAAACAGCCATTAATTGTTTGTTTGTTCCAACTGTCCATGGAAGTTGAAGTTTGAATTGAATTGGAAAAATTAATTACTTACAAGTATAAGATTACATGCAATGACAATTACCAATGAATATCAAATTACACTTATGATTATTAGTTGTGATTCGTCCAATTTTCATGAAATATGATGTAATTATCCCTAAATGTATAATAAGGTGGTTTTTTTTTGTCAACTACGTGCAGCGGTTGGACATTAGCTCTGTAATCTAGAAGTCCTAAGTTCGATCCTTACTGAAAGTGAAAATTCATAAGTTATAGATCTAGTGATAAATTTAAGAGGCTCTTGCCCCGTCTCGGCATATCGTTTCAAAAAAACGTAGTTTGTTTCTTTTTGAATTCAGACGAGTATTTAAAAATATAATTTTGTTAAGAAGTGATGTTGTTGAAAGATCCATATTCATACTTATAAATTTTGAAAAGACTATATATAATTTGAAGGTTAATAAAGGCCTAAAGAGTAATAAAAGTATTTGCATAAACTAAGTTAGTACTGGCATGAATTGTTTGTGGTAAGTCCGAATATTATTGCATTGGAGTTTTGATCGAAAGAGATCTTATACTATTATCAATAAACACGTTTTGGTTCGTCGAAAAGGATTCTATACTTTCACATCTCTTTTATTATTTGGCCACAATCTTATCATATTCGGCAATCTAAATGTCATAAATGAGATTGCCCTCATAAATTAGTATTTTGTTCATATATATGCTTCACTTTCAGGTAAGCTCCTCCTCATAAATTAGCAACGATGATAGAAGAGGTTACAAGTCAAAGCCTACTCTCGACTTACACGAAATAAAAAATCTCTATTTTCGAGTCAACAATATTTCTATCTTTTGTTGGATTTTTCCACTCTAGATGGACGATGGATTCATATTTAGGTTTGGGGTGGATCTACTTTTTCAGTCTCTTATGTCTTTCTCCGTTGATTTTGTGTAGGTCTGATTAGGTTTTGACTTGCCGTTCTTCTACCATTGCTCAAAAAGGCAAATTCTATAAAAACAAATTATACTTTTTGTCTATTGTCTTTAGTGCATTATGTTAATTTTAGTTTCTTTTTATCCGTTGAAGAACAATTGATCTAGTAACCAATGTACTGCATATGGTAAATAGAGATCCAAAGTTACATTTTTAGAACCCCAAATTACATATAATTAACTTAAACAAAGTACTAATACAACATTAATGATCATAAGTAATCAGATATTAGCAGGAAAACTATGACCATGAACTATAGAAGACAACTCTATAATATCTTGAACTTGTGCTGTTGCTTCATCCAAAAGCCATTTCTCAAGCAAAGAAAATGGTTGATGTACTTCTTGTTGATTCTCCATTACAGATCTTTTCTTGCTCATTTCCGACGATATTAATACGAGTTTCTCCTCGGTATTAAGATTAGAGTCTGATAGTGAAGCAGATGACTTCTCCCAATTAGCTAAATTACTCATATTCATCTCAAAAGATAAAAGTGAATCAAAATCTTGATCATGTGAGATGAGATGATGGTTATTATGATGATCATTATCCTCACAACTTTCTTGCTCAACTTTATTACTTCCTTGTTGGTTGCATTCAATAAGATCAGTTGTTGACATAAAATCATAGCTACCATTTTGATTTTGAGGAAATTTCACTTGGGATTTGTCGAAAATTGTACTAGTTTTTGGAGAAGATCTCATCCAACCTTCTAAGAGTCTTGAAATGTTTTCAGTGCTTGAAGCATAAGTAGTAGTATTGGAATTAGTTGGTTGATTAATGAACTCATGAATATTGTTGTTCATAACTAGTGAAGTATTTTTCTCATCATCATCAATGTGGGTTTTGTTGATTAGTTGATGATGGTAATGATGGTTTTGAGTAGAAGAAGATGAATTTGCTGTTGAAATATAAGGATCTAATCCTGATTGAAGCTTCTTGATCTTTTTCTTGAGATGGGTATTCCAATAATTCTTTATATCATTATCTGTTCTCTGGGGAAGGTAAGAAGCTATTGCTGCCCACCTATTCAAATACACTTCAAATTAGAGAAAGAGAGGGTGTGACATCTCAACCCTTAGCCGTTATCGATATTTTTCCCCGCTTTAGACACTTCATGCCCAAGCTTACAAGTAAGGAATTTTGTTTTTGGCGAATTGTGATAGTCTCATGTTACTCACAAGAATAACCGTAATCTGGGCTATAGATGAACACTCAAGCTTAGTATATGTCGAGGTCTTTTAGACGGGCTCGTGGAATCTTCGCCAAGAACAAAAACCCGTACCCTATAGGCTTGCACCTGAGGTGTGTAAAGTGGGGACAATGCGTTACAGGGAGAGAGAGAATTATTACTTGTTTCCCATTAAGGATTGAAGATGAATTATCATCCCTTCTTCATGAGTAGTGAAATTGCCACGCTTGATACCTGGTCTGAGGTAATTAGTCCACCTTAATCTGCAGCTTTTGCTGCATCTAAGCAACCCTTTTTTGCCACATTAAGAACACAAAAGTTAGATCAAAATTGATCTTGATCAATTAAGCATGTATTCTTATGATGAATTGATGAAACGAAATTCAGCAATAAAACAGTGAAGTCATGTTTAGATTCTATAAATTTTCAATACCCAAAAAATCAAAATTGAACAAAGATATTTAGATTCCTTCATATATGAATCTAGAATATATCATATAGGAAATGGGTTTTTTCAAGATCAATAATATCATACCAGTATTAGTAGGAACTGCCCTCCAATTTCCTGGACCATGTTGTTGAATATAAGAGACTAAAACAATGTCTTCTTCAGGAGTCCAAGGTCCTTTCTTGATTCCAACCTTATCACAACAAGGAGGTCTTCCCATTGCTATAGTGATCAATCTATCACTAGCTAGCTAGCTAATATGTATAGCTATCCCTTTCCTTCTCTCTCTAACTTCTATATATCTATGATACTTGTATAACTAGCTAGCTACAGTTCATAGAACATGTGATCCTTTATATACAAGGTGACTTATAAGGAGGTGATAGTGAAAGGAGGTTTTCTTTTTTCACCCATGATCAATGATCTACCACTCTGACTCACCATCTCTTTTATAAATCGAAACAGATACTCTGCCCGATATATAATTCCCAAACAGACGTACAAAAGTTAGAAAATAAAATAATTTATGGGTTTCTTTAAATCTTGTCCGTCCACCCAAACTGATGTGTACGTAGCGCGGGTGTATATGTTTTGGGTATAAAATAAGTCTTACACCACCAAAGTCAGCTTAGGTAGGAGTTGACCCAATTTCTATTGTGGTCTCTTTCTTCCTTTACTTTTTTAAGGGTCACAAGAATCAACACTCTTCCTCTTAAAAAGGTTAAAACTTGATGCTCTTAGTTCCCCTAATAAATTCTTCTTACTTGCCACCTCTTTAGTTTCTTTTTCTAGTTGTTCAATAACTCTTTAGGGTTTCATCATGTTTTGAAGTAAAAGTTTCTTACTTTTTCTGATATTTTCTTGATTTAATTTTATGATCTAGGTATCTCAATAAAACAAGATTTTAATGAAGATGTTAGTAAAACTAGTTATTGGTTACTTTAACACGTTTTAGTTTAAATTTCTTTTCCTAATGAACCTATATTCCATTCAATATTTCCCCACCAAATTGGTACTTGGTACATGGAGTGTACCCAACCTCACGTATATATGTATGATCTTAAATGTAACCTTTTCACACTAAGAGAAGTAATGAACAATTTTGGATCTATCTCATGTTGATCAATTCAAACCCCCCTTTCTTATATTTACAAGTTTGTTAGGTATAACCTGTCTATACATACAATTCTATCGTACTACGTGGGTTGACCGCGAGGACGTCAACAATCTAAATTACTATCTTGTATGAGTTGTCTTATGAGACTATATGGTATCCTAACCCTGTATCATGAGAAAATTAATTGTTGGACCATATAGATACTAATAATATTAATATCGTTTACAATCCTTAAACCTACTTCAATCTTTTGTCGGCTGACATATATGGGTCCTTTGTTATTGTTAGAAAGATCTTTAGTGAGGGAGAAAATCTCCATTTTCCAGTGTGACAAAGGGAAATCTTGTTTCCTTCTATGGTGATGAAGGGGAAACTCCATCCTCTTCGTCGTTGTTTAGCAGAACCCCTTCCCCTTTGTAACTAGCAACGGGGTCTGTCTAGAAGATGGGACTTCCTTTGTCATCAAATGAGAGACGAGGAAGCGGTTTAGAAAGTGAGGAGCTAAAAAGAAATTAAATAGGTCCTCAAGAAAGACATTATGACTAACAAAATAAAGTCAATTGCGTCAAACTGAATTGACATTTAAAAATTCTTTCGCCTATACAACAATAGCCTCGCGTTAATATGTAAAAACATTTTTATGAAATTAAGACTACGAAAAGTGTTTCTTCGCTTACAACTTCACTCAGAGTTTTAGTCAGAAACTGATGTTGCATATCTTCTAGATCGCTTGTCGATTTCCATGTGCAACATAACGGGGGTACACGTTTGAAGAGGTGAAAAGTGTAGAAGTAGAAAAGTAGGGATCAAATTGTAATCCGAAAACCGGCAAATGGAGAGAGACCATCTACAAGCAGACACGACAAAGGACCCTAGAAGAGCTTCTTCCTGTATAAATCGATTTCTTCTCCATCAACTATCTCAGACACGACAAACCCTTGGAATGCCCTAATTTTCTCTTAGCTCTTTGCTCAGTCAACTGACGAACATTTCAACTACTAATTTTTACCCAAATTCAGAGATGGAAACCAGCATCTTAGAATCAATTGGTGGAGAAATCATCGGAGTAATGTCACCTGTATCGATCTGTATGTCATTAGTAGTTCTCTTAGTTTACTCAGTTTCTCCCTCTAATCAAGATTCAACCCCAATTAGAACTGCTGCTAATTTAGTTTACTTAGAAACCCCAACTGATTCAACAACTCAAAAACTTGAAGGTTCGTTATTAAATGCACTTGTCTTCATTATCCTAATTGCTGCTGTTACTTTCCTTCTTGTTCTTCTTTACTATTACAATTTCAATAATTTCTTGAAGAACTATATGAGATTCTCAGCTTTCTTTGTTTTAGGATCAATGGGTGGGTCAATTTTTCTCTCATTAATTCAACATTTCTCTATACCAATTGATTCAATAACTTGTTGTATTCTGTTATTCAATTTCACAATAGTGGGTGTTTTATCAGTTTTCTCACCTGGAATTCCAATTTTATTGAAACAAGGGTATATGGTTCTTTTGGGGATAATTGTTGCTGCTTGGTTTACAAAATTACCTGAATGGACAACATGGGTTTTACTTGTCGCATTGTCTTTGTATGATTTAGCTGCTGTTTTAGCTCCAGGAGGACCTTTGAAGTTACTAGTCGAATTGGCTTCGAGTAGAGATGAAGATCTTCCTGCATTGGTTTATGAAGCTCGACCGACTGTCGATCGTGGGTCATTGGGTATTTTAGTCACTGGAGCTACTACTACTACTACTAATGATAGGGTAGGTTCATTGGAACTTCAACCGGTAACCCAATCACCTGAAAATCATAGTAATTTGGATTACTCTAGTGGTAGGGTCGGAAATCGTCAGACTAGTGAGATTCAAGATGAAGAGAGTTACCCATTGGTTGGTAATTTTGAAGAGAGACCATCTACAAGCAGTGGAAGTTCTGATTTTTCAACAGTCGATGTCGGGCGATTACATGGTAGAAATTTGAGCAATCGAGAGAGAGAAACTATTGAGGAAGTTTCACCACTTGGTGATCTTATTGGTTTGGGTAATGAGAGAGAAGAAAGGAGAAGTCTTGGTGGTGGTGTTGGTGGGTTTGAGAATGCTTTGACAGAAACTGCAGGTATAAAACTAGGACTTGGAGACTTCATTTTTTACAGTGTTCTAGTGGGTAGAGCTGCAATGTATGACCTAATGACTGTTTATGCTTGTTATCTTGCTATCGTTTCGGGTCTTAGTTGCACACTAATATTGTTGTCTGTGTTTCGAAAAGCTCTGCCTGCCTTGCCTATATCGATTGCTTTGGGAATCGTATTTTACTTTTGTACTCGGTTGATGATGGAACCTTTTGTAGTTGGGATCTCTACAAACCTAATGATGTTTTGATTTCCTAATCTCTTTTGTTGGTCCATACCAGTATATGAAATACAGTAAAGAGAATCAGAACTGTTTCGAAAAGAAATGTAGCATGCTCAATCAGTCAAAAAGTTTAGTTGAGGGAATTGTCTGTTGTTTCTAGGTTTCTAATGCTTTTGGTATCGAAAACGACTAACAAGAAATGCAACATTGTGAAGGTTGGTAATTAGCAATTAGTAAAACAAGTTTAACTCTAGAATGTTTTCTTTCATATTTGATGGTTATAAGTTATATTATCCTTTTTTAGATACTATATATGTAGAACCATGCTACTATTAGTTCAGACTTAATAAGTTGTGGATTTGGGAGAAACTGGGAATGGCTTCTCTTCTCTATTTTCACTGATACGTAACTTAGCATTCTGAGACGAGCCAACCACCTGCTGACATACACATCTTGCAAGTTAAGATTGCATTTGCAGAATCTTTTGATGTATTTCGATCTTATCAAAATGATCCTTTAAAGAAATTTTGGTTCCAACTTTAAGTTAACACCTTTAAGTCCTGCCTAGGTGGTTATGGACTGCAAAGATGAATGTGGGATAAAGAGAGAGAGACTGAGAGAGAGAGAGAGAGAGAGAGAGAGAGAGGGTCGAAAGAGGACATTCACTTCTCTGCCCTCTCTTTCATCTACTTATTTTTTTTTCCAAGTTTTCAGTGTTGATCAAATAATGAAAATAAGAAAGTTTTGGTCTCCATTATTCAAAGTCCATTGAAGCTGAAGATGAAGAGGGAGAGAGAATGAACTGCAAACAAAGTCGAAGAGATGACAAAACTACTAAATTAACTCATCTAGCAGTAGAGGGGTTTATAAGAATTCTCACCATTTTTTCTTTAGAGAGAATTGAGCCCCACTTCCCTCTGGTGGACTGAGCAAGATTCAGAGAGAGATTTAGAGAGAACTGAGCCCGATTTCCCTCTCTAGCTAGCTGCTCCGTCCACCTGAACTGGTCTGTCCAAGATTTAGAGAGAGAATTGAGCCCTGCTTCCTTCTCTAGCTGCTCCGCCCACGCGAGCGCATCCCAACCGGGATTCGGGGGCAGATCATCACTGTTATTTAAACCCCTTACCTTATCAAAAGGTGGCTCATCCAGTCATCATCCTAAACATGATTTGCCATATCATCTTCCACGTGTGAATAAGCCAAAAGATTAATCAGTTCTGTTTCATCTTCCTCCTACAAAAACATTTCCACCTGGCTTACAATTAAAAACCAAATTTTAATGTTTTTATTAATAATAGTATGTTTTTTTCTTTAATAAAATCTCTCTATTTTCCTACTTTCTTCCCTTGTTTGGGGATCCAACAAAGAGGTATACCAAACCAGGTCTTGAACTCAATTCCAAATCTCAATACCCTGAATTTGTTCATTCAGGCTTTGAATTGTATCTTATCATTAAGACCTCATTTTTCTGGGGAAAAATAAAGATAAAAAAGGTTTAATCTTGTTTCTTTTTTCTTCCCATCCTCTCTCTAATACCATATTGAACATTTGAATTATGTAAGGAAGACAGGAAACCCTTTTCTTGGGTTAGGGCATCCTCAAAAACTAATCAAAAGGTAAGAGATTATTGTCTCCTTTTATGTCTTCTGATTTTTTGTTTAGGTTTGAATTGTACTTTTTAAGGTGTTAATCATCCATATTTCATTATGAGTTTATACCTATTGTGGGATTTCTCCTGTATGATGCAATATGGGAATTTAGAAATTTGGAGATCAATTCAAGAATTTTGATGTGCTTATTTTTTTAGGGTGGAGTTTGTTGAAATTTTTTTTTTAAAAATCTCATTTTGATAGTGTAATGTACATCTGTAGATGTGTTTGTATAAATGTTAGGTTTATATTAGTAAGAAACAATCACCAAGAGCAGAGTTCCCGATCGGACAAGCTAAAATATCAAGATACAATGTGAGAGAAATGTTAATAGGTTTGGAACCTTATAAGGAGATAGAGTTATCGAAACTTTATATTATACAATTATAGACTAGTGTCACATCTATATGGGTGTGAAAAATTGTAAAGCGTCTGACTGCAATTTACGTAGAGGTCAGATTGAGTATCTATACTTGGTTTGGTACCATGTACATTTTGGGATACGCCAGTGGTATATCTCTTTGGTTTGGTAGTTTAGGTCGTACTAGGTTTTGAATCATTCTCGTAGACAGTATAGATGTACTTCTACATGAAGCTTATAAGGTGTAAGATTCCAAATGCTAAATTTAGAGTACTTATCGTTGAAGGATCCAAAAAGGGTTCGATGAATCCGGAACACCAAGGGGGTAGATTTTCTAGCAATGCTGGTTTCTTAGGAAATAATACACTTATTCGTTGAGCTAATTTTATGGGTTTAGGTTAATATAGCAACCAATTTACCATGTCGTACACTTGTACTATGGTTTTGTTGAGTTCGTTTTTCATGCTGTTTTTACATTTATATCGTCCCTGGTGATTATAGTGACACACTCAGAGGAAGTGAAACATCCAGAGTCTGCTGCAAATCATATTTTATAATATGGTCTAATTCGTCGATATCGAAATTTTTGCATATTGTTGAAGGTAATGTAAGATATATCAGCAAGATTTGAACATTTTTGGAGATCAGCAAGACTTGAACATTTTTGGAGATCAGCAAGGGAGCAATAAATGATATCAGCTATATTTAGCGATATCAACTATGTAGGATCTTCTTCTTTCTTGCAGACATTCGATATCTACATTTTTAGCGGGAGGCGTAGCTAGTGAAGCCTGTTCCAATGGCATCAACAACTTTTAGAAGAAGGCTCTGTCATGATGATGTTGATGGTAAAAGACATGAGCAATTAGAGGCATCAGATTTAGATTGCTTGAATGAACCTTTACTAGGGACAAACGCATATGATAATAAGCACTCTGAGGTAAGCTTTTTCATTTTTACTGAAAGTGTTTAGTTGAACAATGGGGCAATAAACTATGTCGAAGCTGTTTCTTGCTAACATTACTACTTGTGCTACCGATCAATAGGGTTACACTCTAGAAGATCTATGGGAGCTTGAGCGTAAAAAGGCACAATGCCATTGGAGTTGTCTCTTCTCCAGCTTGGTTGCCGACTGGGCCCAATGGTTCGGTAAGTATGTCACAATTCCACTCTATTTGTATCGAGCTTAACTTATAAGTGTAACTTATAGACTTGTTGTCTTTTCAATATATTCATCAATATTTCTTTTTCGTTTTGTGATCAACGTTTTTCTAGCAAATATCGTCTTCGGGTCTGGGGCATATCTTGGAAGGCTTTTAACTCTTCCGTCTGCAAATCACTATGGACAAGAATATAGAGACTCCCTTTGTCTTGACCCTTTACATGTAAGTTTAGCGTATCTTATGCACAACAAAGACCATTTTCTTATGGCTTGCTACAACTTTCTTGTGTATTTGCATGAATGTAGTACTACTACGTATGTTATAAAAGGTATCATAGCTAATTCTCTGAATTGATAACCTTTAAGGGAGAAAGACTGAGATTACTACAGCAGAGGTTGGAAGTTCCCTTCGATGGTTCTCGCGTGGAACATCAGGTAATTTGGTCTCATGCAAAAGAAGTGTCTTGCCTGTGTAGCTTAACTTTTTTTTGTATTACCAAGTTGTTCTCGTTAATAATGTTTTTCAATGGACAAATACCAGACTTAAATCATTGACCGGAAATATATTATGGTTTTAGGATGCACTCAGGCAACTGTGGGAGCTGGCCTATCCTGGTAGAGAACTCCCAAATCTTAAATCGGAGCATTGGAAGGACATGGGTTGGCAAGGACCAGACCCTTCAACAGATTTTAGGTATAAAGAAGTCATTCTTCGCCTGAAAGTTTTACGGGTGTTATTTGTCTTCTCTATGTGGATATTAATCTATCGACTTGTTTTCAGAGGTGGTGGAATGATTTCATTGGAGAATCTTATCTTTTTCGCGAAGCAGTATCCGGTTTGTTTTGTACCTTTCTATACGAGATAAATCTAGATTTCGTAGTAATATCATGGATAGTCCTTGAAAATATTGAATTCCTAGTTGACCCTCGAAGTAATTGGAGATCTCGAGTTCATATCAATTAACATGATTTGTGCTTTCGCTCTTGACAGTTGCCACATTTTAGGCACATACGAGATGTTATTGTGTCAAAGATGAAGTGAAACAAAATATTGAAGAAATTAATAGTCGAGTACTTTTTAGTGTTTGAAGATGCTGAAATTTTCTTTTACCTTATGTTCCTTTGGTTAGAACTCGTTCCAGAAACTAATGCATAAACAAGAAGGCGACAGAGCAGAGTGGGAGTATCCGTTCGCTGTAGCTGGCATCAATATATCGTTTATGTTGACTCAGATGTTAAATCTGCAATCAGGTAAATCGGTTCTCAGGGGACATTCTATTCAATTTTTACGATCACGAATTCTTGGGCAAAAATATGTATATTCATTGAGGATTTTTTACTTCGAGACTAGATACCAGCGTTAGTCGATTCCATTTCCTCCAAATAGTAAAACCTGCCTTATGACACTCTGAAATTTGCTTGCAGGTAAACCAATTACTATGGCGGGGATCCAATTTGTACGATTGCTTAAAGACGACGAAATGGCATTTGATAATCTATATTGTGTAGCGTTTGAGATCATGGATGCTCATTGGCTCGCAAAACGCGCTTCTTATATGCAGTTCAACGTAAACATTACCGAAATTAAGATCATTATTGTCGGCCACGATTTCTTTTGTCATGATCTCTCATTTTTTTGGTTGTTTCTTTGCAGGAAGTTCTCAAGTGTACAAGAACACAATTAGAACGCGAGCTTGCTCTCGAAGATATCTCACAGGTGAAAGATTTGCCGTCTTACAACATGCTAACGAAATAGCTGAGCCAAATATTTAGGTGAAGTTGTATCGTTTCTTGTTCAGAAACATTTCTTTCAATTTACAGAAAAAAAAAAACATTTCTTTCAGATCTGCAAAAATGGCAAGTTTCTATGAATAAGAAGTTGGAGTTTCTTTGCCTCATTCATTGTACAGTTTGTTTGTTGGTTCACAAAAATATGTTAATGTGTCTATCTGGACTAGTCTACTAAAAAGAAGGTCTTGTAGTCAACTATACAACTAAGTTAAGCACTTAAGCTTATAGATTTTTTTTTTCAAAAAAATTGGTTAGGTTAATGTTGAAGATTCACTTGTGTCATTTTTAGAATTTTTAAAGGTTAATTCCATTTTGGCCCCCTAAAGATGACAAACTCACCATAATGGCCCCCTAAATATGACCTTGGCCATTTTTTTCGTTTTTCCGTTAGACGTTAGTGAACTGGGTTTTCTTACCAAAAATACCCCTGCGTGTATCCTCCATGTCAGTCAAGAACATTTGGGATCCCAAGATTCATTATAACTTGTTAAATCAGGTAATTTTATAATGTACTTTTTTCCTCTGTCAGTTCGTATGGGTTCAAAAGGAATAATGTGAATTTCCTTCATTGTATGAATCTCTGCAACTGAAGGGGAGGTCTCTGTTCTTGGTGTAGAAGCTTTTGAAGAATCTACCCTATTGGATTTATCTTTCCTCCCAATTTAACATACTTCTTAAAACATTATTTGGGTCCTGAAAAAATTGATCTTTTTGTTTCCATCTTTTGTTGTTTCTGATGCGTGCTCTGTTAGAACTCGGACTTTCTGAACAGAGATTTGAGTTAAGCCCTTGAAGCTTTCAGTTTCGAAATATCTATTCTCTAGTTCCATTTCTAAACAGAGGACTCTTAAGGAGTAGAGTACTTGATACACCCACATTATATGAGGGTACATGATCAAGGAGTCCCCTTCATAGTTGAACTTCAACAAAATATGAGGTACCTTGTACTCTCTTCAAAAAGTATCATTAATCTCACAACTAAAATTCCATGACCTCGATAGAATTATTAGGTAACTGTCACCATCTCAATTTAGTTCATTAGATGGGCATGCCCTTGATAAATACATGAATGCATATTTTTTTTTAGGAAAGTGCGACTTAAGATATGCAACAACACTATGTCATTGGACGAAAAAACACCACCCAAACCACACCGTTTAAAAATCAATATAGACAAGACAAATTATTCAAACTAAAAGAAAATAAGAAACATAAGAGTGTCGTCATATAGAACAAGGCAAAAATAATCAAACAGAAGAAAGGGTCTCACTGTATTGATAAACGTCAAACCATCTGTATTTTATTGAGTAATCCTTATGATGCCCTACCGATATATCTTGAAGTTTCTTGAAGCTCATTTTCTTTATGTCATATGAGAGAATCATATTTGGTATATGAAATATTAACATCAATGACCGATCCTCTGTATCTTTTTCTTCTCCGATTTCTTCAACAAGCAAAATTGAGAATTCAAAATTATCTCGACCGATCCTTCGATATGCACTTGTTAATGCCTCAAGATCTACATGGTATTTTATATTCCACATAGTATACTTTATATCCATTTCGAGAACATCAAAACGGGTTATGCACGAACCAAATGTCAAAATAAGATGCATACGACCTTTGTTCTCTCCGAAGTATTGGATCCTCATTCTATCCCAAGTATCGGGGTATGTGGGCATTGGCATTGTCTTCCACACTTCTCGATCAACATCGAAATAAATGGAAGAATCCCTCAAACTAACCCAATGCAGTGAACCATTCCAATAAATGCCAGACGAATAAAATATATCGCTAGATGCAGAGATAGGACATCCAGATACCCTCCAAGATGAAGTTTTCGAAGAATAGATTTCAATTTGATAATTTGTAGTATCATATTTCCAAATACAAATAACTTTATAATAGGGTGATTTTAGAGGATCAAAAGCTATACTTAAACTGCAAATCCAAAGGAACCCATTTTTTCGATCTTGACTTCCATGAATGAGTTTATAGTTCTTTGTTGAAGGATTATAGATGTAATAGTTTCTTCTACTAACAGTTGATCTGAAACTACTGCAACAAAGAAGACCATTACAAGATTGTTCAATCTTTATACCAGCTGGATCATTCACAAATGTGAGAGTTTTATATAAGGGAAAGGAACTTGGGATTTTTCTACTATTATCAATAAATATATATTCGAATTCGGGGTTTACATCGAAAGACTGTTTGTTTAAGTAAAAACCAGGGACCAAAGAACTATTTCGGAGAAAATGGTTGCGAATGAAAGATGAATCTGAGATGAGGGAAGACCATTGTTTCGATACGGATTTGAATACAAGAAGAGACTTAACAGGGAGATAGAGTAAAATCTTTGTTAAGAGATCAAGATTGTTGGATAGAATAGATGAAGAAGATGATTTTTCAATGAAGTTATAACCCATAAACTCATCGTTGACTAGCCGCCTATTATTAGAAGAAGACATGAAGAAATCGAGCTTCTTAGAGAAGAGAAAATTGAAAATAGAGAAAAAAAGATGAAAAAGAAGTGTTCATATAGATTGAAAGAAACTTGGATAGGATTAGGATCATTGACTAATTTGTTAAATACAATTATTGGAGGTCTTAACATTATTAATAATACAAGTCTAGACTCTAACCTGATTTTTTTTTTTTTTAGTTTTATCTTCTTAAACTTTGATCCTGAAATTTCATGGCTACCCATTACTTGATTTCATGACTACTATAACAATATTGGAGTTTCAAAATAACAGAGTTAATAGAACTAGCAAAGTAAGAAGAGAAAAAAGAATATTAGATTTAGTGATGGAATTTTATTCAAATTCTTTTAGGGTTTTATGTTTAGTATCAGATCCTTATCTTCCATGATAAGACTAGAATACAATCCTCAATTGTGAAATCTTGCATAAAAATAAACAATGTTGATTAAAAAAAATAGTACTTAAGACTTTTTGGAGAATTTAGGATATTCTCTAGTGAATATGCCCTTGTTAAGTAATAAGAAATTTGGAACCAAATATTTTATGTTAATTAGTGAAATAAACTAAGGGGTTGTTTTGGCCAATTCTTCCCACCAATAAAATGTTTTGATAATTATATTTGGCCAGCGCTTTGGAGAAATCAAAATAATTTTCGGGGTGTGAAGACTTGGTCAAAAATTGGTCAATTTTATTTGATTATTTTATTTAGGGGAAAACAAAATAGCTTCTCCACCTCAGCTCTCTCTCTCTCCACCTCATCTTCTCTCTCCCCACAACTCTCTCTTCTCCGACAGGTCGCCGGCCGGAAAATTTTCCGGCCGGCGATCATTAAAAAAAAAAAAAATCACTCTCTCTCCTTCCTCTCTCTCTCTCTAAAAAACTTTTTCATTTTTTTTTTTGCTTCTTCTCTCTCTCTAGATTGTTCTAGAGAGAGAGAAGAAGAAAAAAAAAAGTTTTTTAGACAGAGAGAGGAGGGAGATAAAGTGAAAATACTTTTTTTTTTTAATGGTCGCCGGCCGGAAAATTTTCCGGCCGGTGAGCTTGTGGGAGAAGAGAGAGTGAGGTGAGGTGGAGAGAGAGTGAGGTGAGGTGGAGTGTTTTTTTTTTATTTCCCCTTAAAATTTATTTTCCCGGAAAATTTCTAAAATTCTACATATTCCCTTTAAAATTTCACACCCCGGAAACTATTTAGCTTTCCCCAAAGCGCTGGCCTTATATTTTGGTGCAAAATATAAAGAAAATGACACCCCACAAAAATGACATAAGAGTTCATAATTAGAAAAATAAATTTAAATTGAGATCGATGTTTTTGATAAATTCAATACTGCATTAATTTAGAGTAGAAATTGAAAAACACTTACGATTGCTGATACATAGTTAGAGTAGCCGCAGAACAAAAAAATGCAATCATGAGAAGATTTTTTTTGTGTAAGAGGCAACCGTAAGAAGATAAATACAAGTAAAGAGCTTCGGAAAATAAATACAAGAAACAGTATTGAAACTAGAAAGTTAACTATAGATATGACTCATACATCATCACAAAAAATACATCAAGGAGAAAAGGAAGACAAAGTACGGTACAAGAGTTTTTACCCCATACGTACAATTGTGGAAGACAACCTAAACAGAGTCGATCGCCACAAGATCCATTCTTACAATCCTCTAAGTGGTAAAAGAATCATTTTAAGTTATAAATCGGAATGAAGCCCATGACTCAAAGCAACTATAAGAGCAGATTTAGTGTGAAATCCAATAGCTCACATTTTTATAGCTACCCTAAATAGTGTTATAGTTGCGTCCCTCAAGGCAAATCGAAAGAAAGTTTGTGACAGAGGGAGACGCCTTTAACACTGACTGGAGGCGCCTATAAAACTTCTAACTTAATTTTCTATAAAACTAGCGTATTAACAACTACTTTCGACAAAATGAAAAAACATATTAACAACTACTTATATAGTATGTTCTCATTGACTACTTGTAATACTGTTTGATTTTGTGGCATAAAGTAAACAACTCTTAGGTTTGTAACTAAAAGAGTCATTCTTTAAACTAAATTTCCAGTGTTATAATAAGACAATTTTTGAAGCTCTTCAAACCAATCTCTTGTCAACGTACTTTTATTAATTTCATACAAATTTTCGAAGAACAAGTTGTAGTTCTAAACAAGCACATGTAAAAGATAAAAATTTACCCATTTAGTGTGTTATTTCCTTAGCACGTGATGAGGGTCTCTCCTCTTTTTTTTTTTTTGAAGTAGGGTCTCTCCTCTTAAAAGATCACAAGATATATAAAGATCACAAGATATAGAGAGGGTCCACGGGTTTTAGACCCAAAATAAAATTCAAAAAAGGATTAAGGTCCAATCTTCCCAGAAAATAAGATTTTAGTCCTCTCTTTTAGAAGAAACATTGTTGATACATAATGTGTTATGTATGACACATATAAAAAAATGAAATAAAGTATGAAACTTTAACAATAAATAACAAGTTATTTATGAAACAAAACAAGAATCAATAAACAAAAAAACACTGTAACTTTGAAATCTAGACATACTTTAACTATACTAAATGTGTTTTGTTATAAAAATATACGTAATTTATACTAAATAACGTCTATATTGCGAAACAAACAGTAAGTTTGAAATCAATCGAAAAAAATCTAAAAAATAAAAAGAAAGAGAACTTTGAGAATTGGTTTTCAAAAGTGAGTTTTTTCTTATATAAAAGGTTATAATGAGTATTATGATTAAATAAGAATGATAGAGATTTGTTTTTTCTATAGAGATAAGTCAATTTGGACTGAATATCCACTATAATTATTATTTTGGCTTAAAATCCTATATTAATATTAGGGTGAACTAAATGTGTGTTTAGGTGTAGATTATTGGACTAGCAACCCAAAAATTAATATAGAGAATGTAATATTCCTAACGAAATACTAAGTGAAGGAGTTACACGGTATATATAGGGGTCAAACTGACTAGTTGGATTACTTTTGGAGGCTAAATCAAAATAAAGAGTCGATTTTTCCTAGGTTGTGTTTGATAGCAATTAGGGGAAAGGAAAAATAATAGAGAAATATTTACTCCGAGAAACCTTTTTTTCGAGAATAATTTTCTCTAAAACCATTTTCATATTTTCTATCGTTTGGTGCGTCCAGAGAAAAAGAAATTATTTTTTCAATTTCTATTTTCCACTTTTTGGTTCACTAGGAGATATTTTAGTTCCAGTGGCATATACGCATAAGTGGTTCTAGTTTTATTGGTAGCATAAGTGGTTCTAGTTTCATTGATAGTTGTTTGTGCCAATATGGGGATCAAATGTGAAATATATAGGAATGTGAAAGTAAATTAATCAGAGAGACTAGCATATAAGAGAGACAGACACACATGAAGCCATATTGAATTGAATGATTCTTACTCCCAATAAGCAAATTCTTCTCTCTCTCTCTCTATATATATATATATATATAATAATAATAAATTAATCAGAGAGACTAGCATATAAGAGAGAGACAAACACACAAGAAGCCATATTGGATTGTAAAAAACAGAGAAGGAAAGAAGGAGAACTTTAAAAAACATAATTCAATCCATCCGATCCCTTAGAAGATTTAACTCTTATTCATACTTGAATAGAAAAATTTATGAAATTACTTCCAACCTTTTGCTTAAGTACATGGTTCTACCTAGTAAAATTAAGTTCACCCACTAAAATTTTCACCTTCTCTTTCAAAATCATTTTTCATCAGTATCACGAGGTCACCACAAACAACATCTCTTGCTTTTCGTCTCTATCCTTATATCTTTCTAATTTACAGTCAATCATTAGTTACCAAATTGATTGGATAGGATTGAAACGATGGAAGAAAGAAAACACATGCCTGTGTATTTCTTCTCTCGGTTAATACCGATTGAGTTTCTTCCCAATTGATGCAATTAGGTTTTTTAACTAGAGGGTCCGAGATTTTCATCGGAGTTTTCACATTGTAACTAAAGCTAGATTAATCAGAAATACTTGGTTAAGAGCTTGGATTTAAGAAGTAGTTGAGCTTTCATGTTTTTTGAGGTTTTGATTCGATAAGAAAGAAACTATTTTCATAATCATCAAAATTACAGGAGCAGAAATTGAAGAAATCAGTATTGTTTTCGTTTTCGTTGAAGAAGCTCTCAAGAGAGGCAAAATAGATGGGGCGTTCTTTTAAGCGATCAAGAGCTGAAGCTTCTTCTACTGTTGCCACCATTTGAACAATTAATTATAGAGAGAAGGAGTTTTAGAGAGAGAGTTTAAGAAAGGGGTAGAGAGAGTCAAATCAATTAGGCCGCGACTTTGGGGAATAAAGAAAATTCTCCGGAGAATAAAGACTTTTCTTAATACTAGTCAAATAAGATTGACTTTTTATGTTTCTTTTTGTTGCTAAGGGGCTTCTAATTTTAGAAGATGCTATAAAAAAGTCTCCTCCATCTCATCACCTCTCTCTGCCACTTCATCTTCTTGACACCTTCTCATCTTCTCCGGCGAAAGTCACCGGCCGGCCAATTTTCCGGCCGACGACCTTCAAGCATAAAAAAAGAAAAAACTTCTAAAAACCTAAAACATTTCAATTCTCATCCATATTCTCCGAGTTCACAGTTCTTCAAAATTAGGGTTTAGTTTTTCGTTTGTTTTTCAATCAGGTCAAAATCTCAGAATGAGTTCTACCGCAACAACAAAGGGTGGTCGTGGAAAACCTAAATCATCCAAATCGGTTTCAAGATCTTCAAAGGCTGGTCTTCAATTTCCAGTAGGAAGAATCGCTAGGTTTCTCAAAGCTGGAAGATACTCTCAACGTGTCGGTGCTGGTGCTCCGGTTTATCTCTCTGCTGTTCTTGAATACCTTGCCGCTGAGGTATCTCAAATCCCTCTACTTTTACTTTCTCTCACTAAAAAAAGTTTTTTCCCTCCATCATTTTGATGCTTAAGTTTGTTCAATCATAATAGTTCTTTTTGTTTTCGGTTATCTGATTGAATATTTTTGGTGGATTAGGTTTTGGAATTGGCAGGAAATGCAGCGAGAGACAACAAGAAGACCAGAATAATTCCAAGGCACATTCAACTGGCAGTGAGGAATGATGAGGAAGTAAGCAAACTATTGGGGTCTGTTACAATTGCTAATTGAGGGGTTTTGCCTAACATTCATCAGAATTTGTTGCCCAAGAAAGTGGGTAAAGAAAAGGGTGAAATTGGATCTGCTTCACAAGAGTTCTAGGGTTTTCACCATTGAACATACCTTCTCTCTCTAGATCTGTTCTAGAGAGAGAGGGAAAAGAAAAAAAATTAGAGAGAGAGAGGAGAGAGAAAATTTAAAAATAAAATTTTTTTTTAATGTTTGAAGGTCGCCGGCAGGAAATTGACCGGCGACTTCGCCGGAGAAGATGATGAGGTGTCGAGAAGATGAAGTGGCAGAGAGAACAGATGAGATGGAGGAGAACTTTCAAAAAAATGTATTCTGTATTCCCCACAAAAATTTATTACCCGGAGAAATTTTTAAAAAAATCTGGATTCCCTCGAGAACTTATTCCCCGAAGAATTTTCTTTATTCCCCAAAGCCGCGGCCATCAATTAAGCAATTGAGGGAAAAAAATTTCTCCACTCAAACATGGGTCACGAAATTCCCCACTTTTGAGGGAAAATGGGGAAAAAAAAAGGTCACATGCTTATTTCTTTTTCTCTCCCTAAATAACCTATCAAACCCTAGGAAAATTGATATTTGAGAGAAAATAATTCTCCTTTTCTTAGGGAAAGTGCCTATCAAACAGAACCCTAGTGGTATATATACCCTTCACACATAAGCCCGGGAAAAGTTGTTGTCAGGTCACCGGTACCAACCGGTAACGGTTAAAAGTTCCGCGAAAAGACAAAATCTTAAGACAACCCCATGTAAAATTCTCCCCTAAAATTCATTTTTCTTCGCCGCCGGAAGACTTGAAGATTGCTAGAGAGAGAAAAAAGGGAATCACTTTTTGCAATTGCAAGTTTTCCCCCAAAATTTAATCGAGTTGTTGTTTCTTTATAGTTTAAAATCAAAGATCTTGGCGAAGTTTAATTACTTGAAATTGTCTCGATCTTCAACTTCAATCATTTCAACTATTAGGGGAAATTCGATATCAATTTCATAATTTATTAGGGTTTTAAACATTTGATTACTTCAATTTTTGTTCCTTTTTTGGGTAATTTATAAGGCGGAAGAAGATGAGTAGCAAAAAGGAAGAAGAAAGAAATGAAAAGATCATTCGAGGTCTTATGAAACTTCCTCCCAATCGAAGATGCATCAACTGTAATAGCCTGGTAAAGTATTCTCTTTTCTTCTACTTTTCAGTTTTAAAGTATTTAAGAAAGGTTCAATTTCTAGGGTTTTATAGGTTCATGGGAAATATTACTGAGAGAGTTCTTGGTGTTCTAAAACCTAATTTTTGATTGCAGGGTCCTCAGTATATCTGTACAAATTTTTGGACTTTCATCTGTATAACCTGTAGCGGGATACAGTGAGTAAATTTAATATCAATTGAGCTCTTCTTGTTAGTTTTAGTTGTTTTTTTCTTGTCAAACCCTTAATCATGATCTCTTTTATTTCCTATCAACTTCACAGCATTTTAAGTTATGACCTATCAAAATCAGCTTAGTTTTTAGCTTGAAATCACTTAACTGTGTGATTGATGAAGAGTTAAAAACTATCGAAACAAGTCAGTATCAATCCTTACGACGTGTCTAGCTCCTAAGTTCAATTTACTTATCAATAAATTGACCTTGCTATACGAGGTTGTTAGAAACGAAAAGGGAGGTGGGAGTGAGATATCCGCATTATATAGGTAACTGGTTGTATTACATCTCACACTATAGCTATGGTTGTTTGATATACATTATACGTAAGGATTAGTCAATTAAAGCAACAGTTAAGTTATATATGAACATGTTAAACAAAACAACTTTGTAACATGAACACCTGTATAGCTATCGTATCTGATGCCAGTACAAGTAGACAAGGTGTGGGTTTGGCAAGTTCAAAAAACCCAAATTGAGGATACATGCGTACAGATCTTTGTTTTTTTGCACTTTATTTTGTAATTGTAAGTTACAATCTCTTACGTTTCAATCAACCAGTGTGGCATCATGGGTTATAAGCTCCCCAGACTTCATAAAATACAGAGCCTGGGAGAATACAAGATGGTGTGGATTTCAGTAAGAGTTTCTAGTTCTAGGTAGCACATTTGGTCAAGAGTAAAGGCCAGTGATTGTTGGTTGTGGGTTCTGCCATACCTGCGCTTTTGTAGTAAGAAATAACACCTATCGAAAATAGCCAGGGTTGTTAGTGCACACTTGTTGTAAACTATAAAATATAAATTACTCAAAGTAGTCTCGTTCGTTGTCTTGGACATGGGTTCAAGCCTCATTATTTGGTTTTTTTTTTTTTTCGTTTGTTTTTTTTCTTTTCAATTCTTTTTCTCCAAACCCTTTTTCTCCTAATCCTTTTCTTTCAATCATTGCTTGTCGATATTCCCGTCGAACTGCCTGCAAGTATGCGGTATGGGTATTATTATCTGCCTCCGTAGAAACTTCTGAAAATGACTATCCAATATATCCATGGTCATTTAATTCATTTTAATGGAAAACAACAAAGTGTATTATATTCACTCTCAAGGTAGAGAGTGGAGCATAATGGAGCATAATGAAATATAGAATGGATCCGTTTCGAGCCGTGGCAGAGCCTTTGATAGTAGGCTATAATGTGATTAAACATGGCTGAACTTCACATTAACTGGAAGCAATTCCATTTAATCTTATTCAAAAGGCCTCATGACATTTGTATCTTGGTTTTTTTTTTAAAGTAACATTTGTACCGTGGTTGATAATTATGGATTACTGATTAATTTGTATTCATCCATGGTTTCTTAAAAAATGATTTTATTTTTGATTCATTCATGTTTTACACTCTACAGCCGTGAATTTACTCATAGAGTGAAGTCTGTATCCATGTCTAAGTTCACTTCTCAAGAAGTTAATTCTCTTCAACAAGGTGGTAATCAGGTAAAAATAGGAGTCAAAGTGGTCTTTATCTTCATTGGTATGGAAATCGGTCATTTGTTCACTTATAAGCCGTTTGCTTTTTCAGCGTGCGAGAGAAGTGTTTTTGAAAGATTGGGACATTCAAAGGCAGAGATTGCCTAGTAGCAGGTGGGATAAATTTCTTACATCAAGTAGTTACAGAATTTTTCCTACCATAGACATGTGGTTTATTTAATATGATTCACTCATGCAGCAATGTTGAAAAGGTGCGTGAGTTCATAAAGAACGTTTATGTGAATAGAAAGTATGTTGGAGTAAAAAGTACTGAAAAGCCTCCGGGAGACACTCAGGTAATCTATTTCTGAAATAACATCATTCGATTGTGAATATTTTTAGTGCTACTTTTGTTGCATCTGAGTATTAAATACTTTTTATGTGCGTCTATGTATTTTATTTCCAAGAATTAGTCCCATTTAACTCAACAATGAGGAGATTAACCCAAGTATGCTATCTTTATAGGCTTCAAGAAATAATGAAGATGAAATAATACGAGCCAACTCGTATCATTCTTATTCTCAAAGTCCCCCATATGAAAATCAATATGAAGATAGGAAGTATGGCAGACAAGTCGGTGCGCTAACTCGAAGGCCAGGTTCAGATCGGGGCCATTATGAAGCAAAGATTTCTAGCCTGGTTTACAGCCCTGGACGCTTAGGAGAGCAAATATACGATGATAGGTTTGCGAATGAAGGTTCTGTTTCCAGAGTTTCAGACTATTCCGCTTCTAGTGGAGGTGATCCTTTCAGATCTAGCGCCTCGTCACCTAATTCTCAGAAAGATATCGGAGTCAGCAGCCCTCCTAGTCTTCCTGTACGGGACATATTAAAGGAGGAAAGATGTAAAACAATAAACTCATATTCGAAGGGAAATAACACGACAAATACTCATGGAGTCACACATCAACAGGTTGGATACCTCCCGACCTTATCTCAATTTTTGTGGATGATTGTAAGCTGTAGCCATTGAAATCTTGCAACTCTGTTCTCATCTTATTTTGATACAAATCAACGTACATATTTGGCCTAAAATTGAAGTCAATTTATATCTCTAAAACCATCAGACAATTTGCTCATGTCTGAACATGTTCATCCATGTGGTCCATGTCTATTATACACATGCGCGGACAGTCTTCAGAATCTACTTGATGCCATTTATACTCACGTGTTTGGCTTTAAATGCCTACAACTAGTACCTAACTACTATCTAACACTGGTTCCTTTATTTGTTCAGAGAAGTGCATCATTAAGCAGCTTTGCATCATTTGACAGCAACTCCGTCTCTCTGCAATCAGTTAATTCAGGTGGCTTACTATATGTAGTTTCAGAATCTGAACAATTTTCTGGAACTCAATTGAAACGAACCTCTTCTGTTCCCTCACAGTCACATGTTCCTGCTTATAACTCAACTCCGGATATTCGTAGTTCACATATGCAGCAATTTTCAACCTTTTCTGCTCCATCCATCGATTTGTTTCAATCCCCAACATCATCTGTAGCCCCATCTATAGATTTGTTTGCAGATGTCACCAATCAGCAGTTACCCACATCCTCTTCGGAGCATAAACAGCCAGTTTCTTTCACAAATAATGATGGATGGGCAACATTTGATTTACCCCGACAAGATGTACCTGCCCCTGACACCAAGAGTATACTCCCGGCTAGTGTGACTCATGGTGATGCAGTACCTTTTGGCAACTTTGATACACTTCCTTCCATTAGTTCAAGTATCCCATGGACAACGGTCCAAGATTCACCAAGCCATGAGCCTCCGGCATATATTGGTAATCAAATGAATCAGGGTTTGCATGAAATTCAAGCTGCCCCTAAAACAACAAGCACTGAAGTAAGCAATCTCTGAATACAATTTAGAAATTTCAACATCTTTTTCTACAACGATTTCAAGGTGGGATGCTGTATTTATAGATTCTGATTCCGTGTTACTTTAAATGAACAGGAGTGGAGTGCTTTTGTTGATCCCCTTCATAGCCATCCGCAAGCTAATTATGGTACTATGGTGTATACAAGCGAATCACAAGTTGCAACATACCACCTGCCTTCAGATGCTGACCGAAGTCTTAACTATAAGGTTTTGGAGGTGCTGTTGATGCATTTGGACCTGAATTAGAAAATAAAATAGATAACTTCTTGATTTTATGTTCTTACATATAGTAGCTTTTGCAGGAATATAGCACATATGGAGTTCAAACAGCAAATCCACTAGATAAATCTCCTTTTAGTGCACCATTTGGTGATTTTACTAACGGATCATCGTTAGATTCGTCAGTGTTTCCAGTGATGGTATGTATTTGGTTCTTGAGTTATATCACTTAACATTTATAGTTCCTATTCTCTTTACTTGAATAGTGTGATATGTCGTGTCCAACAGGGAGGAATGGTGCCAATTGCAACTGAAGGAAAATCCACAAATCCGTTTGATTTCCCATTCGAATCTGATTCGGAACCCACCAATATGGTATGTTACTAGTACTGCTATAGTTTTAGTAGTAGAAGACTAATAACATGTCTACGAATTTCAATAACCCATTGAGATTTACAATTATACCCTTTTACGAATTTACCTTAAAACTAAGTCCAATCTTTGGTCTCGCTATCATAACTACTTCCTGCTTAGCTCTTTACCTACAATATGGAATCACTCATTTCCATCTAATCTTTCCTTGTTTAGTTCTTGAACATGAGCTCGTTACAATCAGCACTGCCAGATCCCGAGTTGCAACCTGGTTTCCTGGATGACCTAAGTCAACCATGGTTTTCTCAGAATTCGATTGCACCTTATACTCCAGCTACAACAGCACAAGGCAAGTTATCTTCTATTCTTCAATCGTCTATCCGCATTTCCTTTACTTATGTTTATCTGAGTTTGGTTGTGAAAAATCCATAGGAGGGCTAGCATACATGGCAGGAGAAGCATCAACCCAACCAATGCAGTAAGTTGCTATCGAACTCGCTAATATCTTGAGGAGATTATGTTTAGTAATTGTATTAGTCAGAGTCTTATGCTGGTCTGGCTGATTTGTAGACATTGGCAAATTGACAGGAATATCCCTTCACAAGGACCAGTTGCTTCAATTGGTGGGAATCCTTTTGCATGAGAGTTGGCAAGCAGTAGAATTCAAGCAGTTCTCTTGCCTTTGATCTATCCATTATGAGTGCAAGTAGTTGTGATGTCAATATCCTCGTCGACCTGCACCAACGTAACATTCTACGGTTGAAACTCAAGCCTCAGCTCTGTTTCGAGTGCAATAGTGAAACATCATCGAGCCTACATGATGATATTATCAGATCGTATTAGGTGTGCCATTGGATTGGTGATTCCGAAGAAGACTGGGCTGACCCATATCAGAATGAGGACAAAGGATTCTTCGGCTTGTTATGTTGCAAGTGTGTGTGGTGCTTATCTTTATGATGTAATTAGTGCTTGTAATGACAAATTCATTATTTTGTGGCCTTGTAGAGTGGTGAGTTTATATATGCTTACAGAAAGATGATATGACCTTTATTACATGTTTTGATGTGCTTGCTCTCTTAAAACATAAGCTTTACATTGAACTTTTTCTTTCCCCGGGGAGTGCTTGTCCTGCCTGGGAATATTTCGAAGAACAAGTTAACATGGATTACGACGACAAAGCTTCCCTAAACTCTAAACTCTAAACTCTCCTTGAGTTCGTGAGTACAGGAGAGCTCTATAAATGGAGCCCCCTGTGTCCATTAAAACATTCATTGATTTGGAACTTTATAGGTGGAAAACAGTCTTAAGTAAATAAAGTGATTAGTGTGGACAAGAAAAGGGAAGGTTTATTCGGATAGCACGAAACTTTTAAGTAGCTTAGCAGAATCTAACTCATTCATTTATTCCGATCAATCACCCCAGTCGAAAAATGCACATGAATGAGTGTTTAGTACTACTATATAAATCTTGTTTCAGAAATGCTAGTTGGCCCCAAAATGAGGTCCGACTATATGGCCTAAAGCTAATGTGGTCGTCTCTCATTGGTCCTGGCAAATGGAGAGAAAACCCGGACTAATGTGAGCCGTCTACATCAACTTTCGACTTGTGTTTGGCTCTCATTTGCAGGCCAAATAGCATTTGTCATCTTGTTTAGTTCATGAGAAGGATTTGGTGCTTTCTTAAATGCTTATGAAAGGCCTAAACCTTCTTCCTTTCCATGTCAAGAGAGTAGTTATTGTCCTCACTTAATGTGCTCTTAGACTTAATGTGCTCTTAGGAAGACCAGCGAATCGATTATTTATAAAGGCACAAGCAATGTTACAAAAACCATAACTATAAAGAGAAAATCACAAACTATTCTTTCTAACATCAACTCGGGGGGTTAGAGATTTTTTTTGTTGAAAAGATTCGCCGTTAGAGATTGACCTGAAGTTTTGAGTTGGACTTGATAGGTAATTCAAACAGATCAAGGACCCAAGTCAAAATACTTGTGTAACATATCACTTAAGTCCCCCGGAAGCCCGACGAGGTTCAAAATGTTAGCCAGCGGAATCTGTTCCCGATCTTTTATTGGGAAGAATTACTGAAACTCCCGCTTTTTTATAATGCTCTTTACTGAAACCCCAACCTTTTATTAGTAATTACTAATACCCCCGACTACCGTTAGATTTGACGGTATTATGCCGTTAGAGGAAGAGAAATTATTAAAAAACCCATATACTAAAACCGGATCTGTTGAGGGATCAAAAAAACAGGGCGCCTTCGACACAAAGTCGGGGCGCCTAAAAATACAACCTTCTTCTCTCCCTTACCCGCGCGATTACCAGCAGGGAAACAAAACTCGGGTAGTCTCACTCTCTCTCTCTCTAACGAAAGTCCATGAAAGCAGCCTCTCTCCCTAACGAAACTCCATAAGCGAACCAGGTATTCTCCCTCTCTCTGTCTCTCTCCATTCGAACTACCCATCGTTTTGCTGGTAATCTCCATGTAGTTAACTCCCGATAGAACTAGGTCTAAATAACTCGAACTAGGGTTTTAGTATATGGTTTCCCTCTCTCTCTCCATTCGAAATAGGGTGTTGTCTCCCTTTACTGATTATAACAGTAATCATTTAGAACAAAGTAGTTCTTAATCATTCGAAATAGGGTTTATGAAATTGACAGTAATCATTCGAAATAGGGTTTCTCGAAATTGGCTTGATTTGTATGATGAAATTGGCGTGATTTTTATGAAATTGACATGATTTTTATGAAATTGGCTCGATTTGTATGAAATTGGCTTGATTTGTATGATGAAATTGGCTTGATTTGTATGAAATTGTCTTGATTTGTATGAAATTGTCTTGATTTGTATGAAATTGTCTTGATTTGTACGATGAAAAGGTGGGGGTATTAATAATCAGATTATCAAAAAGTTGGGTAAAACGTAAGAGGGCAAGAAAGTAATATTGAAAAGGTGGGGTATTAGTAATCAGATTATCAAAAAGTGGGGTAAAACGTAAGAACATTATGAAAAGGCGGGTGTTTCAGTAATTCTCCCATTTTATTGCTGCTAATAGAGAAGAAGTGAGAAGAGAAAAGTAGTGAAGGTGATGATCTTTTTCAATGTTGAATCTTAGGGTTTCTCTCTCTCTCTCTCTCTCTAATTGTGTAGTGTTTCTAATGAATTCCTTTTCAGTGTTCGGATCTTAGGGTTTCCCACGGCTTCTTCATCAATTTCCGACCCTGACACTTCCGACCATTGTTGAAGCGATCAAGATAACCTACTTCGTTTCCCTCGACGGATTCGATCTAGTTCCGACCTAAACGAGAAGGTAACGAGTTTAGTTCAGTCTTCATACTGTATTACCGTAAATCCATCATAATTTTGGCTACTCTTTCTTGTTTAACTCATACTTATCAGTTTTAATCCTTGGATCAGTTATTATACTTTAATTGCTTACTAACTGTTCGAAGAAATGGGTAAATGTCTAATGTTGCCTAAAAGTCAAGTTCTTGTTCACCAAATTCGAATGGCCAACAATATTTAGTTTAAATATGATTTCACAAAAGAAAAAGTGAATAACTTTCTTGTTCTTTATGTGGCTTAGCCATTTATTTAATTTTTTCTGGTATGGTTGAGGTTGCCTCGTTTACCATATGAACATTGTGAAATGGTATAGTTGATTAAGAGATAAAGGAAATCGGAAAGAAATTTTGATTTTATCATGTGGTGTAAACCGTGTAATCTAAGTTCTTAACCTTCAAGAGTATTTGTGATCGGAATTTCATATGATAATTATATCTAGTTTGCGTTCATGTTAGATAATAGGAATTTCAGCAGCTACTATGCACAATGTTTTAAAATACGTTTTTACGCCTTTTATGCTACTACGTTTTAAAATATAGTGAGCTTCGGCATCACTGTATTTTGTTTACCATTTATGATTGTTGTTTACTGTATTCAATTTGATATCAGCTAAAATACTAGCGATTTCGTCTATGATTAAAACCCTGTAGCAGGTTAGCTTACCAACTGTTCTCTCTAGAAGGGCCTACTATGTACAACACTTAGGAGTTTTTTATTAACTAACCTGGTTCAACCTTATCCATTTTGAGCATCCTATATAAACCCTGCTGCCTTAGTCGAAATTCCGTTTCTTAGCCCTTGCTGCCTGTGTGCATGCAAAATCTGTGCTAGTTATCTTTTATTTGCTTCTGTTAGGTCTTATAGTTACTTCATAATCTATATGATTCTCTAAACTAATTCTAGTTGAATTGGTTCTAGGGTTTGTGTAATGTTTATAGTGATCATTATGTTGAAAATCTTGTTTGTTCATCTATGAAATGTCTAAGAGAAATTGTGCGTAGTGAACTAAATGATTTTTGTTTGGTAATTGCCTTTCTAGACTTACTTAGCTAGTATCTAAAGGATGATTGGAATTTGAACTAATGTAGTATCTCACATAATTTTGCTTTGAGACTGACAAATTGTTAGGCCCTAGTATGTGAACTTCGAACTCCCGCGGAATTTATCTTTTGTGAGTCCCACCTCGTAAATGTTGGTTTTAGATTCAAATTTATTGAAGAGTTCTGGATACTTGGTTTGGTAAGTCATAAGGATCATTTACTAAATACCTTTATGGTAATATTTTAGCTCATTCAGATAATATCTGATACTGGTATTATGGATCCCGAGGCTGCTAGAAATGCCCGAGAATCACTGGAACTTGCATTTCAAATGTCAAACATTCTCGAAACAGGTCTGGATCGACATACCCTGTCAGTCCTTGTAGCACTTTGTGAAATGGGTTTGAATCCAGAATCTCTCGCCGCACTTGTTAAAGAGCTCAGAAGGGAACCACACTCTACTACCTCGTCGGTGACAACGGCTATTCCCTGATCAGGTCAGTTACCTCCAGTGATCTACTTCATGTTGATTTGATATTGTTATTTTTATTAGACTAGCCCACTCATGAAAAACAAATACTAAAAGCTTGATCAGAGACATGAATTGTTGGCTTTCCTACTATCATGTTGCACAAAAACTGTTGTTGGCCTTCTTTTTTACTGATTAAACAGGTATAGTTTTCTGTACTTCCCCTGTGTTGCTACTTCACAACCACATTTTATGAAAGTGCACTAGGTATAGAAATAAGGTACCTACATGATTTCTAGCTTTTTGGCCTTATTTTCCCTCTGACTTGGACGCCATAGTGTTTTGTCTGCATGAATTCGTTTCTGAAGTCGATTGTTTCTATAGAGTGCTTTTGTAAGGAATAACTGGTGTATAGAATACGTCCCAGGGGACCATATCCTAAAATTTAGTGTTTGGTTAGGCCATTTCCCAGATATGAACTACATGAGTAGTTGTATATTCCCAACCCCCGTGATATGGGAAACCATCTTATTATGTCCCCGTCTGGCCGTCCCGACATATGCTTCTCTTTGACTCACCTTCATCTTTCTATCAGAAAAACATGTCTGGTCGAGAGCATTTGATATATATCATTATAGGCAATTGGTTTAAGTGCATGTGTATTTCAACCTTCTATCAAGTTGCAATTTGCAAGTGTATAATTCCTTTTACTGTACATATTACATCCATAGTTACAGGTTTGATTGACAGTGAAAATGACTTGGTGACTGTTGATTCTTTGGACAGGATCTGATGATACTTTCCTTGGTACAATCTGACTAGAGAATGCTGTGGGTGAACAGTTTTATTAGTTCGAATTTGTTGAATGTGTGATTCCCTTTGCTAGTACTGCTTGAAGATGGAGTCGGAACAAAAAAAAAATTGCCTGAACAAGTCATAGCTGATTAATGTCTGGTTCAAGTTAAAACATTGTCAATTTTACTGCTCGTCAGTGTTTGATATGGAAAAGAAACACATGTTTGTTCACCGATTTTTGTCTTGTACTTTGTTCTACATTTTAATTCCATCATGATTTCTGCCCCGAATCTCTCAGCCATCTCTTTTTAGGTCTTTCGTAACTTTACCATGCTCAGAACCCTAACTTTTCATATTTGGTTTAGCATTGATTACTTACATATGACCTAACAGATGATTTTTTAAGGATGATACTGAATGTTCTATTCATAGTAAATTTCTGGCTACTGCTAAAGAAAAGATCAACTACTGCTTCAGTCTAAAATAACACAAGTCATCATGTGTTCATAAATTACTTTTTAAACATCTGCATAGTAACTTTCGAAACCAGATGCATCGATAGATCAATTTTTTGAAGTCTGGGTTTGACAAACCCATTATAAATATTCATCATGTGCCGGCCCTCGGAAAATTATGCTGTTGATCTGACCTATCCGTCTACTAGAAATGTACGAGGAATATGAATTTCCACATCAATGAAAGAGGTCCTGAAGATCAAGGATATCTGCCAAAACTCCAGCAGCTGTAGTGTCATTCCCTGCTCCAGCACCTTGAATTACCAATGGCAATTCATTGTAGCATCTGCTATATACCTCCAACTGCAAGTTCAAGTAATAATTCACAAGTTATTCTTTTCAGTATTGTGTATATTTTCTTTCTCAAACTTCAAGGAAAAAAACCCCCAGCTGATCCAAATATATGTGCTCACTTATTAGCACAAGATTTGAAGTGTTCGACTTCGAATATTGGATTACAATTAAGATCAAACAACAGATTGATTAGTGTATCCATTATCATTAAGAGATGAGATATATTATAACTACTTGAAGTGATATCATCAATAAAGACAAGAAGCAGGAGCACTAAAAAGTTGAGAGGTTTGTTACTTACCATATTGTCACTTCCTCTCAACCTCCCCAAAGCAGAATCTTTGGGAAGCTCTTTGATGCCAACCTGACAACTGGAAGACAGAACATTTCATTTTAAATAAGGCCAAGTATTAAAGCGTTGTGAGAATTTTTTCACATGTAGTCTTGAGAAATAATTTATGTTCAAAGAAAAGGAGATTGGGTATCTGGATGAATGGAACTCATATATTTGATGTGTGGAACGAAAAGCATGGCAAAGATGGGGTTGCTTAACTGATAACCTTCAATTTAACGAAGAAAGAACTCGAAAAGTACCTTGTATCATCAATCATACAGACATATCGAAGCACATTCCCATTTGAAGAAGCTACTCTAAATCTCTTTTCAATATCTTTATCCAACAAGGGAAGTCCATCGGTCAAAAATTCATCAATAGACATTCTATCAGGACCCATTTCTTCAGGGTATAAACTCTCAACCTGCAAACAGCAAATAATAAAAGACCTGATCCATTATTCTCAAAGAAATATGGATACCACTTTTCTGCTCTGAAATCACATTCAACCGCCCAAGTTAAGAATTGGTTTATCAAGACCATATACAAAGACAGAAAATCAATATGGTGAATTTAGACTCTGACCTTAATGTCATCCAAATTAATCTGTCTACCAAGAAGCCGTGCGAGGATTAGAGCCTGTTTCAAGATCCATAAGACACCAGTTATAAGCATTCGGTTTAATTGCAGTTGCTTAACCCTAGATGTCAGATTCAAACAAATTGGTTTTGCAAAATAATGTATATCTTCATTTTTCAGTATGCTTCATGGGTTTTGCACCCTGAAAAGAAGCCTTTTGCTTTCGCCATAAGTCCATAATATATAATTCCATGCCTAAACCTGGAAGTTCCGGGTTCGATTACCAACGGAGGTGAAATCCATGATTTATTGAACTTGGGTTATTGAAGGTATAAATAAAGTAGTTAGTTGGGCTGTAGGCCATTAGTTGTGTTGTAGGCCATTAGTTTAGTTGGGCTTTAGGCCCGTTCCTATAGGGGTTTCAATTCGGCGGTTACCGTGCTTATCACATCTTATTGATGTATTCATGCCTTTGTAGTGACTATCGTAGTCGATATCAAAAAAATAAATTCAATGCCTATCCGATGATGATAAACAAAATCCTCCAACAATGGTTAGTGTTGTAACTATATCCACACCTTTCTTGCGACATCCATCCCACCAAGATCATCACGTGGATCTGCAGAAAATATAGCATTGTCAAATAGTTATAGAATTCCATCAACACTTGGCCGTAGTTAAGGACACAAATATGGTACTTCTTTTACATAAATAGTAATTTATCAAGTACAATAGGATGCATATGGATTATGGTTGGCGTGGATGAGGGATATGAAATGATGGTGCGACTTAAGGTAAGTTTACAAACAGTAGTTGGTTGTACTGTTGTAGAAAGTTATGGTTGCCAGTTAAACTCCTAATATGATTCAAATTATGGATCCTAGTAACTTCCAACTTACACCTAGCCTATGTTACCTAGATACATCGGAGAACGTCACACATGAATTTAACCAAACTGCAATTATCTGCAGTACAGGCAACAACATTTACTTAGGACCTAGTTATTACATAACTAATACTATAGTAAAGACATGAAAGAGGAAAGGACAGAAATTTGATTTTAGACAGACATGCATCTAATCTTATTAAGGTAACTGAATGGCATAATTAATAAAGAATGATCTACGACAAAGTTTTTATGTTAAACCTGGTTCAGTATATCCAAGGCTCTTAGCTTCTCTAACAACTTCACTCAATGGCTTCCCATCTCCAACTTCGCTCATTACATAACCTAATGTTCCTATACAAAAAACCACATGAACCGTTAGAATACGAATGAATAAAATAACCATGAAGAAAATCATAGGAGTGATTCCTTCAAAATTAGGTACCACTTAAACTCCCAATAATACGATGGATAGGATCTCCAGATGCAAGTATGCGATTTAAAGAAGCAATCACCGGAAGACCAGCACCAACCTACATTCATAAAGCAAAGTTTCCTGGAGGGATTAAGACTATATGTTCTCTCTAAAGATATGTTTCCATAGGTGAAATATATTACAGATCAGATACACAGAGTAGTCATGAATAGTTAAGCGCTAACTCTACAAAGACAGCCTTCTCTAATTAGATGAGTAGGTAGACTCAACTTCAGATAAGCAGACATATCCTTGGTTGCCTCCAACTAATTCTAATAGTCAATTCATCTACTACAGTGGGAGCCATGTAGCACACCCTCGCAAGGTGCTACAACATAAATTACATTAGACTCTACAACTCTTAACGTTCATTGTTGTCTTTGCTGATGAATAACTGTAAGAAGTAGAACCATCTTATAGTTCATCACATTCGTCAAAAATAATCTACAGTTGTAGCAATACCGGTGAATGGCAATCCAATTAATTGTAACTAATAAAGTACTTTTGCAGTTCGAAATAGTATAGAGAAGCACAATTCTAACTTACAGTTGATTCATTTCGAATACGTCGTGGGCATGAGAACAACTTCTGATAATCCTCCTGCATTCAGGAACTAAAAATGACTTTTCTGCAAGATAGTGGTTTTAAGGAGAAAAATATAAGAAAGGCAGTAGGATAGAACATAGATAGGAGGGCTTCTGAAATACTAAACCCAATTATTCATATCGTATAGGACAGGATTTACTTTTGTGCAAATTGAAGCTTTGAGAAACGTGGGGAAGGTAAAAAACGATATCAAATTGAAAGGTAAGCAAACATATCTAGAAATCTTCCGTGATGGAAAATTACTAACACTAGATTGAAAGCAAAGACTAAATTACTAGTATAAAATGGGTAGTAGTAGGCAAAAGAAAATTTAAGATATAGTTCAAGTTACCAATGAAGATGTAAGAGGCTTTTTGTTTGCAAGAACAATGGAGCAACCCAATTCAACAACCTGAGTTAGGACTCCAATTGTCTCAGAACTGGCTGAGCAATCAACAAATGCCAAACCTGTACGGACACTGACTACCATCAACCAAAACAGCGGTAAACGTAGATATACTTAAATTGTGCAGAACCAAAATCCCCATTTAAGAGTACCCAATTTCATTCTACTTAGGAATTGGAAATTTGAAATAACATAGTTGAACATCTAATATGCGATTAGATATGACTATTCAAAACACTGGGTATAAGAAAAAGCATCATATGGAATTATAGACAACAAAACAGAATCATCTGAACTTGGGGGCTACTAACCAGTTGTTCTTCCCAGAACTCCAGCAGTATCTAAAACTTTTCTTATTGATTCAACGTCTGTAAATATCTGGCATTCACCTAAACCACAGATCAGTGAAAGAGTATGAATTGCTTTGGTAATGATATTACTATTCAATCAACATAAGCAGTCAGTGTCAAGGAATTCAATTCAAGATATTTCGGTCTAAATGACCGAAATATTTCCTTGTTTACCAAAATTTTCATCGAAACCGAAATTTAACTAAGTTTCTCTTAACAATGCCTTGTCAAGGAAATAAATTTCGAAATTGTTGGTCGAAATGACCGAAATATTTCCATGCCTACAAAAATTTCCACCGAAACTTCATTCCTTGGTCAGTACTAGTAAACAAGGGGCGCTACGGAGCTTTCTATAAAACAACTCATTCAAGTAACCAAGGGTCAATGATAGACCACACACAGTCGAGGGGCTATCTGGAAGTTTTAATGATGTTTTTTTGAAAACTAAGCGAGTTTTTTGGCAGGACCAAGCGAGTCCATTCACTTGCCGCACCATTCCACCCTATCTAATTGTCTATTGCACGATTCTCTTCATGGAGACACATGTTTCATGATTGAAATTTTATTTTATCTATTGAAGTCTAAGCTATCTTTCTCAAGCAATGTTGTAAAGTGCAAATCACCTTTCACATCACATTCTCAAACGGTCATGGCGACTTGGCAAGGTCCATTTCTAAATGGGTCTTATGAGGCTATCGTGGCTAACTAACGGGCCGACACTGCCCTTTGCTATACTCTAAATGGTGGTTGTGTTGGTGCTACCAAAAAAGCCTAGCTTTACGGAAACACAATATGCAGGAGCCACTAAAATGTCAACTTTCTAGGGCAAAAGTGCTATTCATGCTCAAAATAAGTGACAATTTTTTTTAATCTAAACAATCCAAACAGGGAGGTAGTGTTTTTTACCTGAACTAGTGAGAGTAGAAAGAGAAGAACCAGAAGATTTAACTCGGCAAATTTCCATCAACAAATCATTGTTCAACTCCATTTTAGACACGTCCGATGCAACCAAAAACGATTTACTATCACATACTCCCACTACTCGCAAATGCAATCCCTGTGTTTTCAGGTAAATGAATTTAATGTTTGCTCATAAAACTACTAATTAAAGATGAGAATGAAGCAATTGATCGGAACCCTAATTTTCTCTATCAATATGTATACAAGAGAATTGCATGAATTGAATGAGAGAGAGATGGTGAGATTGTTAGGACCTGTTTGGCATGAAGAGATCTGCAGTTAACTATGTGTTGAAGAAGTTGTTTCCCAACACCTCCACATCCCATCAGAAGCATTGGTATCTTCTTCATCTCTCTCAACTTTCTCTCTCTAAACTCTGGTTGCGTTTGTTTATTGGGAAAGCACTGAAGACGCAACTTTGCTGGGACTTGCTTCACTTGGAGCAGGATATCCCGTTCCTCTAGCGACCTGTTTGAAGGCCTTGCGTTTAGGAATGCCCAACAAACGGCTGTGATTAGATGAGCTCGAGCTCATACCCAGAGGCCGGAGGTATATGAGCTCTATCCATCGATGATGGTTGGAATTAGTCAAGAATCCGTGAGATAATTCCCACAGTTGATGACTAGAGCTCTCGTACATCCGTGTATGAGCTTGAGCTCATCTAATCACCGCCGTACAAGAAAGAGACATTGGTTCGAAGCACGCTGACAATTCAGGAAAAAAAAAGACACTAAATTTTAAGGGGAAATTTTGGTTTTATCAAATTTTTTGGGGCAACAAATTTTTTTCTTTCTCATGTCTGACCACCACCAATTCCACTAATCACCTCCCGTCACCACCTCTAACTACCATTGCTCCTCTTTCTGTCTATCTTTATCTCTCCTCTCCCTCTCTCTCTCTCTCTCTAAAACTTTAATTTCATTGTCTTGTACATTTCCAAATTTCAGTATTCTCCCAACGGAAGGTAACCCTTCCCAAAAAGGGTTTCAGGGCGAAAATCCTCATGCATCGGACATCTCGTAAGTCGTAACCAGTCAAACACGAGGAAAGAAATTGTGGTGTTGGTGGGCGAAGGTGGTGATCGAAAGAGGAGAGAAGAAATGGTCGCAGGGATCGGGAGAAACAAAAAAAATTTCTTATTTCTCCAAAAGAGTTCCATTGTGGGAATTCTGTTGTATCAATATTTTGTGAAGAGGTGATATTATAATTCAGCTGATTTTTAGTTTGGGGTAAGCTGCTAGAGACGACAATTCAGACCCACCGTAGACTATAGGCCTCCCAATAAAATATTTTGTATTTCTTCTTTCTGCTTTCATTGATATAAATACATTTCTATACATAGAGTATGGAATGGAATGAGTAATATTACATACAGTATATGAGTTCCCTGTCCTTTTTTTTTTTCTAAATCACCACAAAATTACAACAGTGTAACAGTGTTTACTATAACAAGAATCCTGCTACATGTCTTGTTGGTGGTTCGCCTGGAAAATCCCACATAATAAAAATGATTCGACTTCTCCCTGACTATCGTCTAATTCCAAGCTCAAGTTCATGGATCTGCTAAAACTGAGTTGCTCCATGAGAGCATAACATCTCGTGCAACTGCCGGTAAATCTGCACAAGGACATAGTTAGCATATGGACCACATTATTCAACCCATTTCACGGCAGGTAATGTGGACTCGCAGTGTCCGCTAACCAGCTATTTTGTCTATATTATTTACGCTTACGATTTTAATCTCTGGTTTTGGCGAAATAACCGTTCAAAAAAGTGTTAAAAGGATAAAAGGTCAAAGGTTGTCAAATGAATGACATGCCATATAATTATGCAAAGGTTTTTACCTCGTACGACCTCCAAAGCTACTGATGGTATATCTATGTCATCCTGAACCAGTCTATACACATCCACAAGCTGCATTGAGGGGAAAAAAGTGTTTAAGCAATCTTGCGAGTTCAATATAAACGAAAACATACAGAATTTGTTCCATAGAAAACTCGCAAACCTCTTCAATGTGAAGCTTGGAGTCCTCGGTTAAAGCTAGAAGAAGTTGTCTGCGAATAGCTGAATCAATTAGGATCACACGAGCTCCATCTTTGATGGTATCAGTGAGGTCTAGTTTCTTTTCGATTTGCAAATGTCTTGAATTTTGGCTGTTAGAGAGCGAAAATGAATTAAAAACGGCAAAAGTAGAACACCAAACATGAGCAGAAATTATACATGCAAAATATACCCGTTATTTGTTTGCAAGGCAGGGTTACTACTCATCTTAGCCACATTTTCCTTTGCCAGGGTAATTAGATTTTCAAGCCTTTTCCACTGAAAAAGTCCATCTTTAAAAAGAACCTGATACATAAGCAAATGCTCGTCAAAATACTATTAGTCTCACCGCTCTTTACCAGAGTTAGACTGGGTAGAGATAACTTCTCCCTGGTGTACTTTAGACTCAAGAAGCAAGGGAGAGTCCTTTAGTTTGTAACCATAATTGAGTTGGCACTTGGCAAGTCATCCAAACTTGTAAGTTTAACCCATCAAAACTTGGTCGGAATTTAACATAAACATTTATGCTGTCAAAAACATTTATATCTGTAGCGATGATCTTAATAACGAGAATCAGAATAAAGTGAGCAATTGGATTATATTTATGTCAGCTACATACTAAGTAAATATCTGAAAACAGTTCAATTAAGTTGACGATATTATACATACTTCTGGAAGAAGATCAATTTGGAACTTACCTGTACGAGACGCTCACGTAAAGCTGGGTTTGGGTCGGTGAGAAGACGTTTTGCAATGTATGGATAAGCAACCTAAAAAGTTTTCGATATCAGTGAATGAAATGTTACTGAACTAAGTTCTTTATAGTTAAGGATATGTTAATTGTTATTGTAACATCTAAGCAGCTAGTACTCCATGAGAAATGTTTTGTCCAACGACGAATTTTTAACTGCCTCACTAATAATATTAAAGTAGTAGGAAACCGATAATCTTAAAGTACATTTTTTATGTCTACTTGAAGTATCATCTGCCATAAAGAAACTTAAACCTCATCAAGAAAGAAATCTTCCTCACCTCAAGAAATTTGAAGTCCGGCTGAAGTGTAAAACAGATTCCTTCTTGGGTCAATAAAGAACGGATGACCAGAGAAAACCTCTCTGGTATCCGGATTGGGTATTGGTAGACCAATTGGTTGAACTTTCCTGCCATCAAAGCATGCAAATTCAATGTCAGAAACATTACTAGGAATATCTCGAATGAAAATATCTTAATGATGTGTGGTGTGGTACTCTACTGCAGATCAGGAAATACAAAAAGTATTGTGACCCAAAGAAAATGACAGCGAAAACTAATGAGAACTGCTAGTTAGAATAGAAACTCACTGATGATTATCTGGGTTTAGGTGCACGGAGACATCCAAAACCCATTGCAGTCTCAACAGGACTCAGGTTACTACTTTCACGGTTTCACCTTACATTCCTTAGGTCCAAGTATTTGATTCAAAGTTCTGTTTGCTTTTGTGAAATATTTGGTTTCAGTTATTGGTAATAAAACCACAGTTCTAATCCCTTACAAATCCAAAACAGATCATTGTGGTTTTAGATGTGCATAAATCTCTCAAGTCATGAGTCATGACTGCAGAATGTTCGCAGAATCAACTTGAAGTATCATAAATATGTTTCCCTATTGTGTTGATGAGAACTTATAAACCCGTAATTTATACAACTTAGTGAAGTTACTGTTACTGTGTATGTGTGATGTGTCAACTTGTTAGAAACAGACTACTTGCACAAAAACCTTGAACTCGATCATTGAGAGAGGCATAAGAATATAAAATAGCATGCTTAACAGGGCCAGATACTGAAAAGAACTAGATGCTTGAAATGTGTGACACGGTTCAGAGTTATATCTTGCATGCATTGTGATATTACTTTGTTTTTTAAATCATTGTGATATTACTTTTCTGACAACATAGAGATGAAGGGAAGGAAAAAAGATATAGAAGATGATGTTTACCAGTAACACTTCGGAAATTAAAATCCGAGAGTCCTTTTCCAGCTGAATTCTGCCAGATTGCTTCTAGAGCTGGAACTATCGGAGCAACATCTGTCCCACTAGCCAGGAAACCAAGCCTTGTGAAATCATTTGCCATCTCAAAATAGTCCTCATTTACAGCATGGACAACAGCATCGATCAAAATCTGTTTATTTTGCTGGAGAAAAAAAAAGACGGAGTGAAAGAGTAAGTACCTCATGAAGTTGAAAACATTAGCAAGTGGTATGATAACCTTTTAGATCAAGACAATGACAATAGGCGCAACCTCAGCTATAGAGACACAAAAGACTAACATTCAAAGAAAATGTCAAGTTTCGGCGAAATTTGCTCTTGAAACCCATCAGACTGCTAACTTATGACTGTAGCCGTCTGTTGAAAGAAACATAGTCTAAAGTGTTTTTCTGTGAAACTTAAACAAAGGGAACATGCCTGTTTCCTCTCAACTAACTGTATTAGCTATAAAATATTCATGTTCAGGCATTCAGCATAGAACAAAGATAATATTCATTCCGTTGTCTCAAACATGAGTATTGAGTATCTATTCTTTACCTGACTGAGAACTGCAACATTCCCGAAGTCAACATACGCAATTCGCCCATCACGCATAGCAAAGATATTTCCAGGATGGGGATCTCCATGAAACAGACCAAATTCGAGCAATTGCCGCAAAGCAGCACTAACTCCCACTGTTAAAAACCCATTCACATCTAGACCAGCTTCTTTAATAGCCTGATAGAGATGCAGAAAACAAACTAAACCTTAATTTTCATATAATACACTCCATTACTTCTTTATAAAATAAAACTTTTTCCTCATTAAGCTCCAACTCATAAACTATTGTAAAAACTAACATGGGAATTCACCAATATGGCCCCAAAGCTTTAATTTCAAGAGATTTAGTGTATTACCTTTGGGTTAGTGCACCGAATGCCATCAATCCATTCCATAACTAGAACCCGTGGACCTGAAAGATTCTTATAAACCTGGGGAATTTTTACAGTAGGATCATCTTTGAAGTTTTCTAGAAAATCTTCAATGTTTCGAGCTTCCTGAAAACAAAGGCAACAACAAACCAGAAGCTTAGGGAAAAAAAGAAATACTGTATCAAAAATGGTCCCCCGTACAACATAAAAACAGTAGTGAAATGCATGCAAATACATCAGCCGTAAATTGCAAAGCTGTCAACAAAATCCACACTTTGGTTTTTATCACTCAACACTTGAAAATGGTATTGTTTTCTTTACTGTGATACACAGAACTTACCAGAGTGTAATCAAGCTCCTCCAAAAGCTTCTCTCCAAATTCATCAACAATAAGCTCCGCATTGCAGCCCAGTTTTTGTAGGCTGATACCATTCAAGAATGAAGCAAGAGTTCGAAATAGAAAAAGATCTCGATAGATTATTGGTTTAATCCCAGGTCTTAGAACCTATCATTAGACAAAAACGATTAACGCATAATAAGAACTCAAAACCGCTGAACATGACAATCTGAATGAACTGATAATTCATGTAAAATTTTAAGCAGATGGATGTTTAGTTTCGATGTGGATGACCATGGAAAGGACACAAGAATTAGATGCACAAACATAACAATATACAAGTACAACCTTAATAGCCACATCGTCCCCCGTGTCACGTAGAGTAGCACGATAAACTTGACCCAAACTTGCGGCAGCAATAGTCCGTGGTGAAATTTTGCTAAAAATCGCTTCAAGGGGTTGCCCTAATTCCTCTTCAATTATCGTGAAGGCAACCTACAAATCATTCAGCAAACCAATTTACTTTTATAACAAATAGCTGAACAAATTGTTAGTCCCCATTAGACAGAAACAAAGATCTATTTTTACCTGATTGGGAAATGAAGGAACGTCATCCTGTAGAATGCATAGTTCATTCATGTAATCTTCTCTTATGATATCGGGTCTATTAGCTAAAACCTGTCAACACAACACGCAACAACAACCCGTGACTAAAAGTCGTCAAACAAATTCAAACATGGCAGTGACACACCCGATTTTGATGCCGACTTTCGGGTTTAATGGAAACTATAACGAGCTTGCGAAAAGTACGAAGTGTTAAAAGGCAGTAATAACACTAACTATAGATAAATCAAACTACAAGCAAACAATTAAATTTTATACCTGGCCAGCTTTGATGAAAGATGGGCCTAAATCACAGAGAAGGTTCCTAAGTTGCCGAGCTCGAAAAGGAACAACTTCTTCATCCCGTCCAATCAAAAAATCAGATAAAAGAGCAGACCAATATAAACCCAATTTCCAAACTATCTCAACTCCACGACCAACAAGTGATAATATACCTCCATTAGATTTCAAAACATTGTCTCTAACCTAAAAACAATCAATTCAATCAAAAATCAAGAACAAATTAAAATTCAGCAGAGGAAAATAAAACAAGGGTTATTATCACAAACCGATTCAGGAGTGTACTTTCTGAAAGGAACACAGACACCACGTTCGAAATCGAGTTGTTCCAAGGCACTACTAGACTGTAATCCACTAGTTTTAGTAATACCATTAACATCATCACCACCACCACCACGATCACCTCTTTTCCTCAAAGGGGTTAAAGTCTTAGTAGAAGGAGAGGAAGTTGTTGTTGATGCTAAATTAGAAACCCTAGAGAAAGAAACAATCTGTTTGTGGTACTTCTGATACTTACGTTTGGGTATTGAAAACAAAGAATCTTTTATAACACTATAATTTGTAGTTACAATTAGATGTTGGCCGGATACTACTAGTTCCATCTGGAAGATGGATTCCGGTTAGTTTTACAGTAATCCGACTGAGTACGGAATTTGTGTAAGAGAGAGTAGAGAGAGAAAGTGATTTATGGTTAATTCAGTTCTGGATCACGAATTCATGGAGAGTAAGAGAGTTCATTTTTCAATTGGGTTACGTAATCACCCCAATTTTCGAGCGTTGGATTTCTTTTTCCCCCGAGTTTCTGACTTGTTCAATTTCAGGCGGTAGATCTTTATGGACAAGCGGAAGGAGGAGGTTCGTCTCGAACCTTGTAACCACGGATTGGCCACGATGACCCACACTTTGTCCATATCACCTCTTCTCCATTTCCTTTTTTTTTTTGTTGAACTCTTCTCCATTTCTTAGCTGGCACATCTTTACCCAAAAAAGTAGTACTATCACTCTCCAGATGGACCAGATCAGACTCTTCACAAAATTTAGGGCAACTCCAATGTTAGTGAATAAATCTATATCATTTGGAGACTGTGGTGTAGAGATTTTTCAATTTTGATTATCAAGTGAATAAATCTAGATTCTACATGCAGAAATAAAAGATACAACCAATAACATGAATATTTATCTAACGAGCTTCTACGGCTGCCCTTATAATAAAAATAAACTTCGCCCCTGGAGTATGCTTACAACCCTTAATATGAATTTGGACCACCTTTGGGTGGTATTAGGTGACCTCAACAACATTCTCGACCCACAAGAAAAGTGTGGTGGAAAAGACACGTCTAATTCTTCACTCCCCAAAATCTTAGACATCATTCAACAGCTAAGTTTGGTTGATTTAGGTTTTCAGGGCAACCCGTTTACGTGGTCTAACCGACAATTAGATGAAAACCTAATTCAAGAGAGACTAGACAGAGCTCTTGTCAATGAAACTTGGATGCAGTCCTTCCCCAACTCTAACCTAACTCACCTCGACATTAGTGGATCGGATCACAATCTGATTTTCCTTAACACCATAAACATTAATCAACCTAAACCAAAACCTTTTAAATTTATCAGAAAATGGATGTCGCACCCGGACTGCCATGATTTTATAGCTACCAAATGGAATGGTAACTACCTTAATTCTCCCCAACATATTCAAACAAACTCATCCAATTTAGGCAAACACCTTTCTAAGTGGAACATGGAAGTCTTTGGTAACCTAGAATTGCAAATAAAAAACACCATAGCTACCATTCAAATTACTAAAAATAGCAATGAACTTATTAAGCTAAAAACTAGTCTTGAAGAGCTTTATAGGCAACAAGAAAGTCTCTGGAAAGAAAAATCTCGCAATAATTTCATAACTTTAGGAGATAAAAATACAAAATATTTCCACTCTCAAGCCATACAAAGAAATCGTAATAATCGTATTCTGGCAATCAAAGATCTCAATGGAGAATGGCAGGATGACGTCAAAGATATTTTCAACATCTTCACTAACCACCTCCTCACCATTAACACATCTTCCAATTGTAGTAGCTCGCCCACAATTCTAAATCTCTTCAACCCCATCATAACTGAATCCCAAAATACAGAATTGACAGAAATCTCAGACAGAGCAGAGATTGATATTGTTATCCAGTGGTTGAAAAAGGATGCCGCCCCTGGTCCTGATGGCTATCCTCCTTTCTTCTACCAGGCTAACTGGGATACAGTCAATAAGGATATATACCTATTAGTTCATAATTTCTTCCAAACAGCAGAACTTCCTCTAGATACAAATCATACTCACATCTGTCTTATTCCGAAAACAGCCGTGCCCCAAACCCCGACAGACTACAGGCCTATTAGTCTGTTTAATACTACTTACAAAATAATAACTAAAATTCTAGCAGAGAGACTGAAAATTCACCTGAACCTATTCATCTCTCCTTTCCAAGCTGCATTCGTCCCAGGTAGGCAAATATCTGATAACATCATAATGGGTCAAGAAATTATCCACTCTTTCAAAAAAATGAAAGGAGGTAAGAAATACTTTGGTCTTAAATTAGACATGTCTAAGGCCTTTGATAAAATTGAATGGTCTTTTTTAATTGATATAATGCAAAAACTAGGCTTTTCGGATCATTTGATCAACATGATTTCCAACTGCATCTCTACCTCCTCTATGTCTGTCCTTATTAATGGTCACCTTAGACCTAAATTTCACCCTTCCAGAGGAATAAGGCAAGGAGACCCCCTGTCATCTTTCCTGTTCACTCTATTCACGGAAGGATTAAGTCGAGTTCTAGAGGACTCTCCTGAAAACTCTAAATTTTTAGGTTTCCCACCAACAACCCAACTCTAACTATCTCCCATCTTCTCCTTGCTGATGACTGCATCATCTTCGGACAAAATTCGATCGAGAATGTGCATAATCTTAAAACCATCAACTACAATAAATCGAATATACTCTACTCCAAAAACTCACATCCAAAATTTAAACGTATAATTATGATATCTCTAAAAGTAAAATATACTTCTACTTCAGAAAAATATCTTGGAACTCAGCTTTTCATCGGAGGCCAAAAAATAAAAATATGTAATAGCATTCTGGACCAGATTGAAAATAAATTACTCCCTCCGTCCCAAAAAGAATGACCTATTTTGAAAACCCAACTTATTAAGGGAACATCATTAATTGGTGTTTGACTTTAAAAAATAACATGGTTTTTCCAATTGTATCCTCGTTAATTATTATAATTTACAATGAAAAAGTTGAACTTACCTTTAAATAAAGTTGTCATTAAATTTATAGTAGTGAGTATTATTGGAAATAGCGAGAAGTTTCTTTCTTTATTTTTAGAAATAGGACACTAAAATGGGACAAACCAAAATAGAAATTAGGTCATTCTTTTTGGGACTGAGGGAGTATCTAAATGAAACCATTCTTTCCTCTTTCAGGCAGGCCGTACAGTAGTTATCTTTGTTGTAGCGGCAACTGTTCCCCGATATCAGATGCTATGCTTTAGCATTCCTAAAGGCATAAGCAAACGCATAGCGACTGAGAAAGTCCAAAGGCATTTGCACGAAAGCCTGGCCGTACATTTGTCTCCCAAAAAAACTAGGAGGGCTAGGTATTCACCATTCTCATCTAGACGACACAGCCCTCCTAAGCAAGCTAGCCTGGAGACTCAAGTCTGACCCAGAAGCCATTTGGGTAAAATTTCTAAAAGCTAAATACTTTCCTCAGACTAAATACCCGGGTCCAGATGAGAGAATCACACAGCTACAGAGGAACCTTAGCGCGGCGAAAACCACGTTAAAAAAGCCGGAGTCGGAAACACTCGAATCTCTCCTCTCGAAAAACCTTACGGAGACCAACGACCCAGTCGGTCCCGTAACCCTAAGCCTGGGATCGTACTCCGGGTCGGGAGACCAGCGGAAATTCCTTGAAAATTATGTCGCAATAATGAGTTTTCGCACGACCAATATGGACGATTGATGCTCGACCTTCGCTACCTTGCTGCAAGGACCCGCCCGGGATTAATACCGATTGTTGACGCCGGAGTCTACGAGGTCCCTCGCGGAATTCGTTCACATATTTCGTAAAACCTTTGGTAAAGAACTGACCGACAGACGAGCCGCTCGCTCCAACAGGGATAATCAGACCAACAATCAGACGCTCCGAGAGATGACTTTTACCATAACAATGACTAGGCGCCTAGCAGAGCTGGCAGAAGAATTCAACAACATATCAGAAACTTTGATAAAGGAGCTCACGTGGAAAGAAACGAAGCGGGAATTCGAAAGCAGGGAAGACATCAATGTCATAGTTGGCGGACCAACCCGCGAAAGATACAGGGATAACAAGAGGCGCTAGAAAAACAACGAAATCATGTCAATATGCGATGACTCGACGCCCCCCGTGGTTTTCACCGATGAGGATCTAGAGGGGTGATCACACCCCACACGGACCCTCTAGTGATAACGGCGTTAGTGGCTAACTGGAGTATAGGGTGCATCCTAATCGACACTGGCAGCTCCACTGAAGTGATAAGCAGAACATGTCTCCAAAAACTTCAGGTAAGGGCACACTATACCGAAACCTATGAACATTATCTAATGGGTTTTGGAAAGGATCAAGTGAAGGCTGGCGAGATGATCACCTTACCCATACTCGTCGGAGAGGGGACGACTAGCAAGCAGGGGCGGACCCACATTGGTACATGCCCACCAGCGTGACCAACGTTCGAGTCCCATTAATGGATTTTACTCATTTCAAAATCTTTTTTGCCTTCTTTTTTTCTCCCTATTACCAAATCACTTATTCTTTTACCTTTTTCTTTATAAATTTGATTTTCACTCTTTTATTATAATTATAACCAAATTTTGTTTCAGTTATTTTTTCCTAAATATTGTTATCATGTTCTTTTTTCATTCATATACATACTTATATTCTTATTATTTTTTCTAAAATTACTATGCTCTATTTTTTCTTAATTTCTTTAAGACCATAAAGTTTAGCGATGTTTTTCAAGATATCAATGACTCTCGTTCTTTTGTCATACTTTTATATAATATAAAATTACTATGCTCTATTTTTTCTTAATTTCTTTAAGACCATAAAGTTTAGCGATGTTTTTCAAGATATCAATGACTCTCGTTCTTTTGTCATACTTTTATATAATATAAATATAAATGTAAATAAAACCAACTATCTATATTGAAATTGCAATGAATAAGATTATTTTACTCTTTTTTTTTAAATTTGATTTTCACCCCTTTATTATAATTATAATCAAATTTTGTTCCAGTTATTTTTTCTAAATATTGTTCATATGCTTTCGTTTCTTTTCATACTTGTACGCTCATCATAGATACTTCTGACCTGTTTTATTTTTTAGTTATTTTTACGTTGTAACTTTTCAATTAATCCGCTATTTTGAGCTTAGAAAGTTGCCATTGGTCTTCTGGCACCCAGGCTTAATGATATTTGTTACCTACATTGCATCTTTATTTCAATCCTGCAACCGTTAACTTTAAGATGTTGAATAACCTGGAGGTATCTTTTCCTGCATAGTTTTGTTTGTATGTTAATGGAATAGAATTGCAATAGTGCAATTTTGTTGAGTATAATTTGGTGGAAGCTTTTGTTCTTGAGCTTTGATAAAATAGAAAAAAAAATTATGCACATCAAGGTTAGCCTCTAACTCCATTTTCGATTAGATGGTCACTAACATTTAGTTACTTTTGGGGTTCGGTAAATCTTAATGGTATGTTTTCTTTGTTTCTTTTTAAGGACAGTGATATATCTCTAGCCGATTACGTCATGGTCAATGCATCAAAGCATGCTACTTGTGTCCCCCATGCAGGTAATGAGACAGAAAAAAAAAGTGAAGGCCCTCGAAAGTCGTCGTTGGGAATTTCTTATGGCGACCTTCTTAAGTTGAAGAAGGTGGGTTAAAAGAAAGAGAAGTATAAAGTGGAAGTGCTTTGGACAAAAAAAACATATAATTATAAAAACTCAATGAGGATAGAATTGAAAGGACTTCACAAAGTTATGGGCAAACTAGAATTCCCGGACACAAAAAGGGGTCAAATCAGCCAATTAGTCACAACTTGGGGACTAAAACGGAATTAACTATAAATAAAAATGATATGTATGGAGATTGAAAACTAACAAAAGGAAAAAACAAAAGAACGTGTCAATATATAGACTTAAATAGTGATTTGCCTTTGCAATGTCATTTTTTTTTTGTGAACGAAGGGGGTTTTTTTAAACACTTATAGGAAGCGCCTATAAAACTTCTCATCACTAAATTCAGTACAGTAGATCTAATTCCGGCAAAGAAATCCATGAGGGAGGATTACTCGCAGAAAAAGTACAACAATATTAAAAGAGAGAGGAATACATCATTTATTTATAAATTAAAACATTAAGAAGTAAATAAACAAAAAACTTAACCGAAGTTCAAGTCTTCAACCTACAAGAAGAACACATAGTTGTTGATCCATGTCCTATGACCAATTAGGTTCAATCCAACTGCAAGCCAACCTTTCTTTTGTGTTGTAAAAGTTAGTAGCAGAATGTTGCCTCCCAGCAGAGTGATACTTGCCGGTATCAAGAGAATAATATATAATACTTCCTTCGTGAAATCTAGAGAAGAATATTTTGTTCTCCATTTTGCTATCTCGCGCAAGCGCTAAGATACAAGAAGTATTACTAATGAACAACACATACTTCCCCAAACTTTTAACTTCAACCCACTTCATGTCCGAAAAGTCCAATATATAAATCCCACATATTTGCCCAAGATTTCCAACAAATAGTGAGAGAAGATTTCCTTCACACTCCACCAAGTAACACTGATTGAATAAATTACAAGGTCTTTTGAGATCGGAAAGAATTCTCCAAGTATTGGAACCGCTGGCATAACAAAATCCTAAAGTTCCATTCACGTCTAGGCAATAGAAAGCGCCTTGATAGAAAACAGAACTGCTTAGACCTGGCTTGAATGCCCTATCACCCAATCGATTATACCAACCACTTATAGATTTTTGAACGTCGTAGCGAAATCTAAAAGGCTGATATAACCAAATTCCTACTCTAATCAAGCATACTACAACTCCCAAGTCATGTTTAGTGATGGCAAAAATTTCACAGTCAGAGGAAGTGGGTAAAGATGAAAAACACATAGCAGACAATGTACCAACCTCAACGGGGAAGTCGGGAAGCTCTATCTTCTGCTTTGTAAAAGGATTAAAGAAGAATGACTTTCTCGATCCATTAGACATTAATAACCAATTGCCTTTCGAGAAGCGGATTGTAGCACCTGATAGAAATTCATAGAGTTTCATGACATACATACCGTTGGTGCGCATTGGGTCTACGAAATTAAAAATGCCCTCATCTTTTTCATAGTAAATCAGCATCTCCGATAAAGATAAAGCAGACTGAACAGAAGGAGAATTCCACTTCAATGTAGGGATACCCAATCGATTTGATCTACAGATAGAACGAAAATTGAAGTAATCAAATGGATGTAGATACGTCGTAGCTATCAATTTCAAGATGTCCTCGTGGAGAGTAACCAAAGATATCGATCCTTTAATTTCATCTATGCTTGTATTTTGACCTTGGTCATCGTGATCTTTTACGCTGTTTTTTTTTCCCGGTTCTAATACAAAAATGTCTTCCTCTTCTATTTTATCTAACCTAACTTTTCTCTTTGTTCTTCTTGTGTTGGTGCCTGTACAAACTGAAAGACAAAATCCAAGACGTAACTCACACACCCAATTTGCAGAAGATAAGACAGGAGTTGGTCGAATAAGAGACATCGTAATACTATTATCTTCTAGGTCGAATTTGTATAAGCTCTTATCCTTCGGCATTGTGTAATACAAGCAACCCCTAGTAAGACCAAAATCGGCTGCTGAGTAATATGCTGCTGTTGTTGGAGGTTCATCGAGAAAGAAGACAAAATCTCCCAAACTTCTAACCTCTTCCCAAACCATTGAAGACATATCGATCCTATAGACATGTATTTCGAAAACTTTATCATTGACATTTCCAGGATAGTAATGTCTAACAACCCTATATATTTCATCACCAGCTTTTACAAACTGTGAACGGTTAACACTACACCTTCCTCCTATTGATGGAAAACGATTTAGGAATTTTATACTAAAACTCCTTATACTTAGGGTTTCATCAAAGATTTCAATCTCAAGATGACTATCAGAATCACACATGATATATAACTTATCATCTCCCATGCAAATTAGGGATTGAACAGAACAAGATGAAATTTCCAACTTCTCTCTTCTCCATTGACTATCTCCAGGTCGGCAATATAGAAGAAACAAGTAAAAATCACTATATCTACTAGTACTGTTAAAGAGTAAGAAAACCCTAGAAACAGAATCATCAAGATCATTATTGTTATCATTATAACCTCCTCCTATTTGGGTAGGAGAAGAAGAACATAAAACAGATAGATATAGATAATATTCATCGAATGATTTACTAGTAATCCAATAAAGCAAACTAGGTAACTGAATTACCTCTGAAGATACTGAATTCCAAAGAAAACAATCTCCCAATTTCAGTTTTGCTTTTGATTTAGCACCATTGTTAGGGTTATTATTACTGTTGACATTGTCTTCTTCATCACATATCTTAACTAACCATCCTCCTCTTGGAAGATTTTTGGGAGAATAAGAAGAAGATTTACTAGTGAGTAGACAGATGTTATTATAGGAGAATCCATCTTCATCTCTCAAACCCTTATCATGAGGGAAAAACAGGCGAGGTTCCATGGCCATAAACCGAAACCCTATACCCGGACTGAAAACACCGAGAAGAATGAAGAAGCAATATTGAATGGGGAAGTTCTATAGGCAACTTCTATTTCACATTCTTTCCAAAACAAACAATTAAGTTTTATACCTGGCCGGCTTTGATGAAAGATGGGCCTAAATGCTAAATCACAGAGAAGGTTCCTAAGTTGCCGAGCTCGAAAAGGAACAACTTCTTCATCCCGTCCAATCAAAAAATCAGATAAAAGAGCAGACCAATATAAACCCAATTTCCAAACTATCTCAACTCCACGACCAACAAGTGATAATATACCTCCATTAGATTTCAAAACATTGTCTCTAACCTAAAACAATCAATTAATTCAACAAAATTCACCAACAAATTAAAATTCAGAAAAGGAAAATAAAACAAGGGTTGTACCGATTCAGGAGTGTACTTTCTGAATGGAACACAAACACCACGTTCGAAATCAACTTGTTCCAAGGCACTACTAGACTGTAATCCATTACTTTTGGTAATAATACCATTAACATCATCACCACCACCACCACGATCACCTCTTTTCCTCAAAGGGGTTAAAGTCTTAGTAGAAGGAGAAGAAGTTGTTGTTGTTGATGCTAAATTAGAAACCCTAGAGAGAGAAACGATCTGTTTGTGGTACTTCTGATCCTTACGTTTGGGTATTGAAAACAAAGAATCTTTTATAACACTATAATTTGTAGTTACAATTAAATGTTGGCCGGATACTACTAGTTCCATCTGAGAGATGGGTTCCGGTTAGTTTTACAGTAATCCGTCTGAGTAAGGAATTTTTGTAAGAGAGAGTAGAGAGAGAATGTAGAGAGAGAGAGTGAAGAGGGAATTTATGGTTAATTCTGTTTGGAGAGTGAGACAGTTCATTTTTCAATTGGGTTACGTAAGGACCCCAATTTTTGAGCGTTGGATTTCTTTTTTCGAGTTTCTGACTTGTTCAATTTCAGGCGGTAGATTTTTATTCAAGAGAGAGAGAGAGAGAGATGAAGTCATTTATGGAGAGCACAGATTGATCTTGCTATCGAGTGGTTGAAAAAGGATGCCGCCCCTGGTCCTGATGGCTATCCTCCTTTCTTCTACCAGGCTAACTGGGATACAGTCAATAAGGATATATACCTATTAGTTCATAATTTCTTCCAAACAGCAGAACTTCCTCCAGATACAAATCATACTCACATCTGTCTTATTAAATAAAGGTAGATCTTTATTTAATAGAGAGAGAGAGAGAGAGAGAGAGAGAGAGAGTCATTTATGGAGAAGCGGAAGGAGGAGGTTCGTCTCAACCTTGTAACTAGGGATTGGCCACGATGACCCACATTGTGTCCATATCACCTTTTCTCCATTTCATAGCTGGCACATCTTTATCCAAAAAAGTACTATCACTCTTCAAATCAGACTCTTCACAAAACTTATGAGAAGGTTTAAAAAGGCCCCGAAATAATTTCTCGGAAATAAATTTTCTAGGGACTTCATGTTTTTTGTGCGTTCCCAGGAAAATATTATTTTTTAACTCAAAAATTAACATGATCAAACATTGCCTCCTAATCTTCGTCTTCTCCAACACTTTCACCACCACAACTTCGCACCACTATCATTCCGACCACCATTGTCACTTCTTCTCTCTCATTTCTTATCCTCTTTCACTCATTGTTACCCTCTCTTTCTCGACATCTCACTCCCTCTCTCATTATCTCTCTTTATTGCTCTCACTATCTATGTCTCTCGATCTCTCACTGATTCTCTCCCAATCTCTCATTGTTTTTTTATCGATCTCTCATTGTTTTTCTCTCCCTCGCACACGCACTGTGTCCGGCGAGTGGAACTGTTTCATTAGCCAAACCAGACCTCGAGGAGGGTTTCTGGCGAAACGCTTTGAGGATTTCGTGGCCACGAAATGTACATAGAGATATATACAGCCCGCAAGGGAGAGAGGGAGAGATAGAGACTACGAGAAAGAGAGATAAAGACTGCGAGAGAGAGAGAAAGAGAAACTAATCTATAGAAAGATATGTCCACAACGAAAGAGATGAGAGTGATCTACAATGAAAGAGAAAGAGATATAGAGTGAGAAAGACAGACATATATAGTCAGTAAGAGCCATAGAGATAGTGAGAGAGCGAGAGAGAGAGAAACGGGAGAGAGAAGATGAAGATTAGGGGACAATGTTTGATCAAGTCAATTTTTGGATTAAAAGAAGAATATGCCCTCTAAATCATTATTTATTGACTATTCTTTATGCCACGGAAATTTTTCTTTATTCTCCAAAGTCGCCGCCTTTTAAAATGACATTCTTTCGCAAATAATTTTTTCTTTATTATGTCGGTAAGGGCAAAATCCCAACCTATGGAGGAGGGGAAATTTGGGAGCTTCCGTTGCAGCGGAGGTTGCTTTAGCCGAGGAGTTTCGCGACTGGCTCCGTCTATTATAGCTGGTGGGATCTATTTTGGGACCTAATCACTATACTCTTGTAAGAATAGAAAGAAATATGTATTTTTTTATTTGTTAAAATATTTTCTCTTAAGTTTTGTATCTAAATCTTTTTTTAAAGTTTTTTCTTGTTTATCTTTTAAAATTATTTTTCTCGAGAATCATATCAAATTTTAGTTTTAATTTTCAAAATAATAATTTACAGTTGAATAATAGAATTATAATTTTGCACACGTACACCATACACTTTTAAGTTTAAGTTGGAAGCCCTCTATTTGGGAGTCCGACTTTGAATTTGAAAAATTCAGGGGCTCCCAAAATTTTGGAGCCGTAACCTCTATATTGGGCTTGCTCTAACCACCTTTCGTTGCGGGTGTTCTTAAATTTTTCTTTTCACATTTTTCTCATCTCTTCTCTTCCTTCAACTACCACCTCCAACCACCCCTCTCTCTATCTCTCTCGAATCTCTCAGTTTCAGATGGAAAGGTAAATGGAGTGCATTAATGGGGCAGAAAAATAGTCTCACAAACTATTAACTCTTGAACTCTATCGAAAGACAATGGCACAATAATGGGGCCAGAAAACCTCCAGTTCCACCATTCTTTTTTGCTTTTTGACAAAATAAACACAAATATCATTGAGAGAGACAACAAAAAGTGAATTATAGTGGTAAAATTGATTTCTACACTCATCAATTTCCAAATACTACACGTACAAAATGTTAAACGAGTTCATCGACCACATAATCATGGGAAGAGCATACCCCTACTTAAGCAACCTATAATATCGATGTGTCCTTTGAAGCAGCCGTTTTTTTAGAGTTAAGGCACATTTTCTTTTTCTTACTTTCTAGCCACCTCATTGGTGAAGAACATCCGACAACAGCACAAAGACATTAGTAACACAGTGAATATCACTCTCTGATTTTTGGACCTTACACTAACGTATAGAGGCGAGGAAGAGGTCATAAGCGTCTCTACCTCGTAAACTCTATGTTCGGCATCATGAAAATGGACAGCGTAGAACCAAGAGCTAGGATATAAAAGAAGCATTTTGGGACAGAATTGACAAATAAAGAAAATCAATTTTCTCATCCCCACAGAAATTCTCTTTACATTATTTAATCTTCCTCTATTTCATAAATGCAAAACCCGTAAGCTCTAACACAAAAAATGTGTGTGATGTAATGGTTGCTTGGAAAATCATGTTTTGGGTTTTCAGAACGACGTGTACCCATAGACAAAGGAAGAATATCAAATCACAATATATGAAATGGATGTAATACATAGGTTGAGTTATCCTTCCTGTGAAGGTGTGCATTATTATAGAAACTGCCCACATTTGCTACACATGCTACAACCATTGCTTTTTTTTCATGATGTATACACTACTGCTATTGGTTTTTTTTTAGCAAACAAAGGGCTAAACAATGCCAGACAACTCATTTACATTATTCCAGATTCGTCTCTGCTTATGTCTTCTACTGAATCTGGCTAGTGCATCCGTTTTTTTGTTGGTGATTCTTGGGGTATAGGAGAATAAAACGTTGGTGAAGCTTTCTTTGACCTTCATTATCTCTTCCATTAGTTTGATCGTTTTCCATTGCACCGTATTGCTTGGTTTCTGAATGTGTGTAATGACATTGCTATTATCGCTTTCAATGTGAACGTACTGGATATTTAGTTCTTTTGCCCATAGCATTGCTTTCTGAATAACTAAGCATTCACACTATTCTGCATTTTTTCCTCTAACCATGTCTGAAAGTGCCGATATGAATTGTGACTGGTCGTCGTGAATGATACATCCAATACTTGCAGTTTCTGTAAGTGTAGTAAATGAAACGTCGACATTAATTTTAAAGTATGGTTTTGTTGGGGGGTCCACTTAGAGTTTTCTTTTTTCTCTCTGGTGGTCGTATTCATCACTTTAATAGTTTTTATGGGTGTCGCTTTGATTATGATGATAGTCGTTATCAAGTTTGTCGACTGATTCGAGAAACATTTTTCGCAGCGTACTTTCCAAATGAACCAAATAATTTTTGCATACATATTCGTTAAGCCCTCATCAAGCTCTTTCCATGTCAAAATCCATTCCTCTACACTTGTGATCATATCTGTACGGATGTTAAAGTAGAACCATATAGATCTAACAGAAGGACAATGAAGCAACACATGATTTAAGTTTTCCACGTCATCACAGTCGGGACAATTAAAATTATTACCAATAAATTTACCTATTTTACTTTTTACTGGTAGACTATTAGTGCAGCATTTCCATAGAAATTCTTGAAGTAGTGTTAATATGTCAAATGATGTTCCAGCTGACCCTTTCTGATGTATTAGGGTGACCTGCAATACGAAGATTATAATACATTGAACTTATGGAATATATACCTGATTTGGTCAACGACGTACCATTTTACTTCATCTTCTTTCTGATCCGGCAAGTTGATACTTAGAATTAATTGTTGGGATTTACACCCTTCTACTAGTGTTTATAGCGGAAATAAGACATCTAATGTCTACACTAGTATTCCCAGGATCACATGCATAAGCCCATAATAATACTAAGTAAAACTAGAAAGATAAATACCTTATTCGCTAGTTTTCCCTCGAACCTTTCCAATTGCTTATGAGAAGGCCAGGAGCTTCAAGCGTAGCTCCTCTACTTGGGACACGAGCAATCAACTTGATCTCCCACCTTGTTGTTTAGCTAGCACACCAATGGTGGTTGGAAGAAGAACTCCTTTCTTCTTGACTAGATAGATAGTTAATGGGAATTAGCTCACTTTCTCCTCTCTACTTGATATGGTAGAGTAAGAAAGTTTAGAGAGAAATTCCACACCTCATTCTCTGCCCTAAAAGTGTTTATATAGAACCCTAATGAGAATACACCTCCTCAAAGATTTCCTAAAACACCCTTTAGAATAAGATTTAGGGAAATAGTCGAAAATAGCAACTATTGATATTTTCTCAATTCGCTAATGAGAATGTGTCCAAACACCATAAATTTTGCATGCATACTACTGGATATGTCATAAATCTCCCCTCAAAATTTCAGCCCAATCCGAGCCCTAGAAGTGCCCGAATCGGCTAAGGCCCAAAAACCCTATTTTTCGCCGTTTTGTACTATCTTTGCCTAATTCCTTTTTAGGCCTATGAGATATGTTTATGAGACATTCCCATTGTTATATCTCACTCCCACTAGTCATAGCCTAGATCAATTTGACACTCTTATGTGTAACTCGTTGTAGGATCCGATCGAAGTTAGCCGCGAATTACTTTGTAATTCGACGATCGTAGTTGGTCTCTAGCTACAACTCTACCATCCCTAAATCAATCGGACTTGATGATCTTCCACATCAATTTTCATATCCGACAAATTGTTCGCATTGTCACCTTGGTCGAAGGACATCTCCTCCAACTCCTTCATTAATAACACTAACAATATCAGCATTAAAGATTTGATTTATAAGATTAACCTTCCAACAATTATCATTAATGAGTTGGACCACTTGGTTGATATTGACATTCTTGGTATTATGTATGGGAGGAGGGTATTCCGGAATCCAATAATCATGTCAAATGTTAACTTTAATACCCCGATTAATGTCCTAGAAGATGAGATTAGAGATTTGGATGAAGTGCTTGTAGATAGATTTCAACACCCAAGAATTGTTTGGTTTGGGCGGGGGAGGTTTAGAGTGTTTAGGGTAGTATTTGCCTTTTAGGATCTGCACCCAGCCTGTGGATTTTTGATGATTCTCCATGCCAGCTTTCCAATGAAAGCTTTATAATCTAGTTGTGGGAGGCGCAACCCTAAACCTCTCAGTTTACGAGGTAGACAAATATTGGACAAGTTGAGGGTGTGGATAGTTTTGGATTTTCCCCACCAGAAAGAGCTTTGAGTGGCCCCAATACAGTTGCTAATACCTTTCGGAAGGCTAGAACATTGCGTTTGGTATCGGGGAACGGCTGCAGCGATCGTGGAGATCACAATCGTGCGACCTGCTTGGGATAGCAGATTCATTTGCCACTTAGACAGTTTGCTTTGAATCTGAGAAAGGATGGAGGCGAAGGCTTGAGTTTTCTTAGAGCCAATAAATACGTTGGGACCCAAATATTTATCCATGGAGGAAGATTGCTTGACTTTGAGAGTGCAAATAATCATTCTCTTGAATTTAGGATGTGAGTTTTTGGAGAAGAAAATCGTGGATTTAGATTGGTTAATCATTTGGCCAGAAGCTTTACTGAATGTCTGTAAAAAAAATTTTGAGATTATGAATATTGTCCAGAGTGTTCCGACCAAAGATGATGCAGTCATCAGCAAAGAGGAAGTGTCTGATGGTGATGGTAGAGTTGGGTATGGGAAAGCCCAAGAAGGGCTCTTGTGGAATTCGAGTCTTCCAGAAGCCTGTTTAGGCCTTCCGTCGCAATGGTTAATAAGAAGGGGGCAGGGGGTCTCCTTGTCTAATGTCTCTACTGACATTGAAGGAAGGATCAGGGCAGTTGTTGATGAGGACCGCCATCGAGGAGGAGGATAGGAAGATTTAACCAGTGTTGTCAGAATCTCATTTTTCTCATGATAGCTTCGATGAAGCTCCATTCAATTCTATCAAAGGCTTTAGACATGTCAAGTTTCAGGCCAAAATAGCTTTTGGATCCTTTGAGTTGTTTGAAGGAATGAACGAGCTCCTGACTAATGATGATATTATCTATAATTTTTCTTTCAGGAATGTAAGTTGCTTGGTATGGGGAGATGAGATCAGGGAGGTTTTTCAGTCTATTAGCTAAGATATTTGTAATGATCTTAGAAGTCGTGTTGAGAAGGCTAATAGGACGGAAGTCAGTCGGAGTTTGTGGGCTTTTAGATTTCGGAATAAGACAGATATGGGTGTGGTTGGCAAGAAGAGGGAGGAGGGGCGACTGAAAGAATTTGTTTGTCATATCAAGAATATCTTTCTTTATAGTGTCCCGGTTAGTTTGATAAAAGAAGAGGGGGTAACCATCTGGGTCGGGGCCGCATTTGGTTTTAGGGAGAAGACTGCCATTTAGACATCTTCTTCTGCAGGAATAGAGGTGGGAATATTATTCTGGGAGGTATTAATCTGGATATTAAAAAGGTTGAGAAGATTATCAGAGAGTTGGGTGTCGGCCGAGATAGATATGGTCTGCAGATGAGAGGAGAAAATACTAGCGATCTCAGTGGGGTCATCAGTCCAGGAGTTATCAGTTCTTTTAATGGAGTTGATTTGATTTTTCCTATTACAGTTGATCGCTTTAGCATGGAAGTATTTGGTATTGCGATCACCAAGGGTGATGAAACAGTTTCGGGATTTTTCTTTTCATATGCTCTCTTGTTTATGGTAGAGATCCTCGAGTTGATCAAACAGAAAGTGGTAGGTGTCATGCTCGTTAACATTTTGAATATTTTTAGTGAGATCCTTGATCTGCGATATTCCCAAAAACATTCTTATTCCATTTGGAGAGTTTGATGGCAAGGGAGTTGAGTTTTGTCTGAATGGAAAGAGGAGAGATCAACCAATCTTTTTTAATGAATTTCAAGCAGTCCGGGTGGGTCACCCACGTTCTAATGAATTTGAATGGGCGGCGACCACGATTAGTATTGATTTTGGTGGTGAGAAGAATAGAGATATGATCGGAACCAAGTCCTGGGAGGTGGGTTAGGAGGGTGTCATGATTATCCAAGAGCCACTGATGGTTAAAGAGGGCACGATCGAGGCGCTCTTGAATAAGGTTTCCGCCAAATTGCTTATTGGACCAAGTGTAAGGGGGTCCAGTAAAGCCAGTATCTCTAAGTCCCAACTCATTAATGATTTTGTTAATTTTGGACGCATGGCTCGGTTGGACTTCCGAACCTCCCACTTTATCAGTGGGATGGAGGATACTATTCAGGTCCCCTAAGAGCACCCAGGGCATGTTACTGTTGGCGCGGGGGGGGGGGGTGCTCTTTTAATTTATTCCACAGTTCCATTTTATTGTGCTTGTATGGGCTTCCATAGAAGCCCGTCACTTCAAACTTAGAGCTACTATCAACATGAGTGCCTCTAGTGTAAATCATGTTATGGTTGGCATCCAAAACGTCTAGGGTACACTCGTGGTTCTAGAAAAGAGCAAATCCACCTGCTTTGTTGATGGGTTCAACCGTATATTGTTTATAGCTAGTGTGGATATTAAGGAGTTTTTAGAGATTAGTGTTAATACATTTAGTCTCCGGGAGGGAAATAATGTCAGGGTTTTTTAGGTGTTTCTTATTAGCAAAATTTTCACATCCCCTTACATTCCAGGCCAAGATGGTAATGTCATTAGGCTTGGGTTAACGATCTGATTTTAAATTTGTTTAAAACCAAACTTGTTCACTCCATTCTGGTCCCAACACATGAAAAGGAATTAATAAATATATTTAATACATTATTTATTTACTGATACCAAATTATATAAAATTTACAAATTTTGAATGAAGAATTATATGTTGATAAATATTTTATTACATAAACACTTTAAAATTAATGGTCTAATAAAATAACCAATTTTATTATAAATAAAAAGTAAAATATTAAAATTAATTAATACAATTAAGATAATAAGTTAAAGAATAAAATAAGATACAAGTAATATATCTAAATATAATAAGACTTACCTCAATATTATAATATTAATATAAACAATTTAAAATTAATGGTCTAATACAGAATCTTAAGTTGATAAATATTTTATTAAATAAACATTTTAAAAATTTTAATGTTTTAAGAAAACATTTTCTTATAATGAAAAGTAAAATATTAAATTTAATTAATAAAACTAATGTTATTAAGTTTAAATCAATGACGTCATGCTGGAAGACTTCATGGTTGCCTCTTTAATAAATTTATTTAATACATTATTTGAAGGTCATATCTGGTTCCATACGATAGATTTTATACCGTGTTACGATAGTTATATGGAGCTGCAGTGAAATGCCCTCCTTGTTTCCCACCATATAAAATTTTCACACCGTATGAAGTTGAAACTAATGTGTTGTTGAAAATAATTTGTGTGGTACTAGCAATGCTTGGTGTGCACTCTCAAGATGTTTGTACAGAAATAGGGCATGACCTTCAATCTTAGGGCTATAAGTGAACCCTAACCATTATGATGAAATTTCTTAATGATTGGAGAAAAAATTGAATAATAGGTTGTGATCTACTAGGTTCCTAACTACAATCACTTTCTTCTTAAACTAATAAACGTTAGAAACCATACCAATCAGTAGGGAGTAGGGAGGAATAGCTTTCAACATATAACATTTATAAATTTCTAATGAAGAATTAATAAATATATTTAATACAGTATTTATTTACTGATACCAAATTATATAACATTTATAAATTTCTAATGAAGAATTTAAGTTGATAAATATTTATTAAATAAACACTTTAAAATTAAAGGTTTTTTATTTTATTATAATAAAAGTAAAATATTAGAATTAATTAATACAATTAAGATAATAAGGTAAAGATTAAATAGTATATCTAAATATAATATGACTTACCTCAATATTATAATATTAATATAAACAATTTAAAATTAATGGTCTAATAAAGAATCTTAAGTTGATAAATATTTTATTAAATAAAATTTTAAAAAAAAATTTAAGGTTTAATAAAAGATTTTCTTATAATAAAAAGTAAAATATTAAATTTAATTAATACAACTAAAGTTAATAAGTTAAAATCAATGACTTCATGCAGGAAGACTTCATGGGTGCCTCTTTAATAAATATATTTAATTCATTATTGGAATGCCATAATTTGTGCGGTTCTACCAATGCTTGGTGTGCACTCTTTTAACAAAAAAAAAATGCTTGGTGTGCACTAGCATGGCCTTCAGTCTTAGAGCTCTAAGTGAACCCTAACCACCATGATGAAACTTTTCTATAATTGGAGAAAAAATTATATACTAGGTTCAGCAAATTTACGGGTAAAGATCGTACTTCCAACTTGTTTCTCCCGTTCTGCCATGGCATTGATAACACTCAATCTACTCTTAAAGGTAATGCAACCGTATTTTGATCCATTCACTTCATCCGAGGAATACTTCACAACTTTGGATCTCTCCAAACTTTGCAAACACATCCATCAGAGTTTCAGACTGAGCATCTGACCAGATACAATAATTTTCGTATATACCTCATCCACTTGAATTTCACGCAGGGATAGAGCAAGATCCATGTCTTTCATTGCTAAATCTTTGACTATGCTCTTAAGTTGCGATTTCGAGAAAGATTCGATTAGGGTGGCGATAATTTTTTCTTCATCCAAATTATACGCAATAGACGACCATTCTGGATTAGCTTCCATCGCATCCAGGTCCATGGAGATTTTAGGGTTTTATTAAGAATTTCAGACTTTGAGTCGCTGATTCGAGAATGAGAAGTGAGAAGAAAAAGAAATGAAAGGATTTAGGTCTAGGGTTTTTTCTGTTACATACCCAGGCTGAAAGAACTCCAACGGCTCTAATAATAACCTACAAAATCTAATGTTCAATCTTCTTCCGGACTTGGTGCGGACTAAATGGTTTACTTTTAGTAGTAAACGGGCGGGTAATCCGGACGGTCGGTCACGGGCGGACCTCCGGGTAGGCCCTTTTGTCCGTGACCGTCCGCTAGATCCTTCTCGGTCGGACGGGCCCTTTTTTCTCTCTTTCTCGGCAGATTCCTTACGCACAATATTTAGCTTCGAAAACAAGAAGATTCTCTTGAGTACAGAATTTCCGGTGGAAAATTTTCATCAAATTTTTTGTTTACTTTTTTTCCCATACCTCTAGCACCACTTTCTGTCCACGACAAAAAAAAAAAATCATCAACAAATAGGCATTGTCGGCGACGTTTACCTCCTCCGACCACAACCACCTCCGGCAACCCACCGATATCTCTCTCTCCCCCCTTTCTTCTTCCTCTCTCTATCTCCTCTATCTACCCCTACTCCTCCACTCCTTTATTTTGCTCTCTCCTCTTCTATTTCTCTCTCTTTAATTGTTCTAGCAAAAGGGAGATTTCTTTTCGCCCAAACACCTCTTCTATTTCTCTCTCTTTTTAGTTGTTCTAGCAAAAGGGAGATTTCTTATCGCCCAAACACCATCTGGTTTTGGGTGATATCTCTCCATTTGGGAACTCTCTCTATTTGATCTCTCTTTAGCCGCCGAAATACCAATTGATTTTCGAGAAATCACCTATTAGGGAAATCTCTCTATTTGGTCCTTCCCTTCACCAGAGTGCCAATAAAGAGAGTGAAAAGAGGACAGACGGAAGAAATAGAGAAATAACAGTGATGGTGGGAGATGGTTTTCACAATTTGTCGAAGATGAAAAAATTAAATTTTGTTTCCCAAAACTTTTGACAAAATCTATCTATCATCTCCCTTTAACAGAAAATTTACTTGTGTCCTGGCCTTTAGAAAAGGCAGCGGCTTTGGGGAATAAAGAAAATTCTCCAATCCAGATTTTTTTGAAAGTTCTCCGGGGAATAAACATTTATGGGGAATACAGAATACATTTTTTGAAAGTTCTCCTCCATCTCATCTGTTCTCTCTGCCACTTCATCTTCTCGCCACCTCATCATCTTCTCTGGCGAATGTCGCCAGCCGGTCAATTTTCCGGCCAGCGACCTTCAAACATAAAAAAAAAAAAAAAATTATTTATTTTCTCTCTCCTCTCTCTATTTTTTTTCCTTTTCTCACTCTCTCTAGAACAGATCTAAAGAGAGAGAGGGTCTGTTCTCACGAACAGACCTTTGATGGATGGGGTGGATGAAAGGCTTGAATTCATCTGAACCTTTTGTTGGCAAAGAAGCCCCATTCATACATCTCCGGATCAACCTTTGGTGATAGAAACCCAACTAAAAGATTCAAGATATAAATCCCAAGCCCATAAGAAATGATGTAAAACCCTTGAACATAGATCAATTAAAGCAATGAGCTAGTAAGTTTAGTGAATAAATCCACTATATAAGTGCAAATACTAATTGAAGCAACAAAAATTAGGGTTCTAAATTGCTTGCTTCCTGATGGGCCTAAAAAGAGTTTCCCTAAATAGGTCTACACCTGCAAGTGCACGGGTGTCAAGTTGTAATATTTCCGGAAAGACCGGTTCGTTCCTCAGAGACTAATTAAACTTATTCTAAAACTAGGAAGTAATAAGATTTTTCAAATGTTTTGATTTTGGTTTTAAAATGAATAAAATATTAAAATAAAATAACGAAAATGAAAATAAATACAAATGATACAAGGAACTCAAATGGGGGAGAGTATGGGTTTTCTGAATTCACCACATAAAATTATTTTTAAGAACAAATATTTAGACAAATTAAATCACTTTCTTTTTATATTTCAGAATTTCGAATAATGAACTATCCTAATTCCGGGAGATGTTTTCGTTAAAACTCGATTAAAATTTTGAACATGGTTTCATCATCTACCCTAGATAGAGAATTAGCTACTCATAATAAAAGTTTAAAACAAATATGACAAATAAAAGAGAAATAGGGAGGAAAACAGAACTTTTCTCACTAATTTCCCACTGGCAGCCAAACGCACCCTTAAGGAAAATAATTTTCTCGTCTTCTCGGAAGTTTTTTCTTTTTGGGAAAATTACTTTCCAGACATTTTTCTCATCTTCCTCAATTGATTTCTCTCACTCTCTCTCTCTACTGTTTTTTTACTTTCTTCTAAACTCGTTCTCTCCTATAACTAAGAACAAAACAATTACAGAGAGATACAAGAAATATGAAGATGAAATAAATGGTTTTAATTAATTTTCTGCCTCTCTGTCTACAAATCTCTCTATCTCTTTGTTTCTCTGTTTCACTCTAACCCTCTGTTTCTTTCTTTCTCTCAAAAAAATAAAGAAATACAAAGAAAAGAAAAGAACAAAAGTAGATGATGATGATGATGATGATGATGATAAAAAAATGATGAATTTTCACCCTCTCTCTCTCTCTAATATTTCTCTTTAGTTGAGCTTCAGAGAGGATGACCCCCCAACCGAGATGATTTTGCTCTCCTCAAATCCCTGTTTTATATAAAACAGAAGCTCCAACCAAGCTCTCCCTTTTCCTTCTAAAAATGTGTCGAATCTTCTACAATAGCTCTCTTGGTTTCCTTTCTGAAAAATGAAAATATTAAAGAAACGGCAACTCCCTTTCAATGAAATATCCGATCATCACTCTTTCCTTTTGTATTTCATTCTTTTCCTTCTCTTTCTACTAATCTTTCCTTCATCTTTGCTTTTTCTAAATCTTTCTGTATCCAAGAGAAATCTCCCTCTATTTATCTTTCCTTCTCTGTTGTAAGTTAAAAAGATTTGAGATAACGATAGAGAAGAGAATCTGGATGCTTGATAGGGCCATTGCTTCCTATTGGGTTTTAAATTCCCATGGATAACCCACGTTGTTGAGTTGGTGAGTGGTGTTTGATTCTCTCTCTAGTTTCCTTTTGAGGGGAGATAAGAAAATCAGAAAGAGAAATGCTATTTAGAGCGAATTGTAAAAGCGAACTAATAGAAAGATGACACCTGGCGGAATCACGTGACGTGATTTCATAGAATTATAGAGAACTTACACTTAGGTCCTCAATTTCACCGTCTTTACCTTTAGATCCTTCCTCTATAATATGATGCCAACGGTCCAGATCATTTCTCTAAAATTCTGCCTCTACTTCTTCAACTAAGAAGATTATGAAGAAGGATAATAAGATCACCATAACTAAGAAGATTATGAAGAGCCCATTGAAGAGCAGTTTTAGCTGCCTCTACTTCTTCAACCACTACTACTATTTTCTTCATCTCCTTCATCTATTCCACTAATATTCTCACCCTCAATATTTGACTTTATTAGGGTTTGAAACCCCCCTCTCTCTGGTCTTGGTTGAATATAAAAAGGTTCTAATTATATTGTGATGATGACTTCTTTTTTATTATGACTTCATGGAAGTATAGCTATGAGTTCTCAGTTATATTAGAAGGGTGCTATTCATACCAAGGGGGTCGTAGGAAGGCTGTTAATTAATACAGGAACTAGTTAGGACCCAAATAACTTTCTAAAATGTTCCTCAAGGACAATTTTGAAGACACCCGCATTTTCAAGGTCAAACTTGCCCTTTGTCTAATAAACAATACCCAAACAACCAATTTGAAATCAAAATCAGGAACTAGTTGCCTCTTTCTCAAAAACGAAGAACCAAAAAAATGGGGGATTTGGGCGATTTTCATCCAACATGGTTGAACTGGATTTCGTGGTTTTGTGATCAACAATCTATTTTAGGATTTTGTGATTGAATCTCTTTAGTTGTTTAGAGTTTTGAGTTAGTTTTTTCTTAAGAATTTTAGTGAGAGAAAGTTTTAATTCCCTTTCATAATTTGTTAGGGCTTCAAAAGGTTTATGTACTTTCAATAGAAGGAGAATCTCAAAGTATTTCAAGGTATAATCTAATAGAAAGAGTTGTAGATTAAGTTTAAAAGCAAGTCTTTGATTTAGTTAAATCATTATTAACCTCATTTTGGGTGAATTGTTTAGATAATTTAAATTTTTGTGTTTATTTTGTTTATGTTGGATAGATGTGATTAACTTTCATTGTTAACTGATTAATATTTATGCACGCTAACTGTTTGATAAAATACTGAATGAAGATTGAATTGTGTCCAAAAATCAGTTTGCAAACCACATTACAGATCAGTTTGAAAACCACATTGCAGATCAGTTTGCAAACCATATTGCAGATCAGTTTGCAAACTATATTGCAAACCATATTAGAAATCAGTTTGCAAACCATATTAGAAATCAGTTTGCAAACCATATTGCAAATCAGTTTGTAAATCAGTTTGCAAATCAATTTGCAAATCAGTTTGCAAATCAATTTGCAAATCAGTTTGCAAACCATATTGCAGATCAGTTTGCAAACCATATTGCTGATCAGTTTGCAAACCACATTGCAAATCAGTTTGCAAACCACATTGCAAATCTATCATATTGCAAACCACTGCATTTATTGAAAAATATTTAATGAATTACAATCTATTTGTATTACATATTATTTTATGGGGGTTCGGGGGCGTAGCCCCCGTTCTTTTCTGGAAAAATTTAGAAATAATTAATAGAATAATAAATGGAGAATTAATCTTTCCAAAAGGATTTAATCTTTCACTCATCCTGCATTTATTATTTAAAAAAACATGTGAGCATGTTGTGAACATTTTGAAAAAAAATAAATTGAAACTGACTTGTTTGCAAACTTGAATGCAAACTACTGCAAAATCAATTTGGAAACCACTACAAATCAGTTTGCAAACCACTGCAAACCAGAATGCAAACTAGATTGCAAACCACTGTGTACCAGATTGCAAAGTCACCAAATAAATTTAGAATCCTTTTGCAACTTAGATGTTAATACTTGCACATCCTTCAATACGAACGAGCTCAATTTATGTACATCATGTATTTACATTTTGACGAATTACAAACTATTTGTACTACGTGCTATTTTACGGGGGGTCGGGGGCGTAGCCCCCTTTCTTTTTTGTAGAAATTTTAAAAACATTTAATTTCATAAAAATGTGAAGAATTAATCTTTCGAAAAAGATTCAATCTTTTGATTTTAATCTTTCCTTCATCTATTGAAAAATACTTAACGAAACATGTTGTGAATACTTAAAAAAGAAAAAGAAAAATTGAAACTGATTTGCGAAGACATGCAAACAACTGCAAATCAATTTGCAAACCAATACAAACCACAATGCAAATCAGTTTGCAAACCAATACAAATATGTTTGCAAACTAATGCAAATCAGTTTGCAAACCACGAATCAGTTTGCAAACCAATGCAAATTAGTTTGCAAACCACTGCAAATCAGTTTGCAAACTACTGCAACTTAAATTCATAAGACCAAATAAGTAATCAAATATATACTCAACATAATCAAATTAAAAAACTATAAAAGTTTCATTAAAATATTCAACACATTCATCAAAATATTAAGAACAAATACTCTATTCAAACGCAGATAAGCCTGAAATCATGCTTGTAAATGTGAAGAAATCTCTCAGTGAGGTTCCATTAAAGACACTTTGAGCACATTCTATTTTCCCACATTTTGCATACATATCAATTAGAGCAGCAGAAAGATTTGAACTTCTTGGCAATAATCCACTTTTATCTATATAAAAATGAATCCATTTCCCTTGATCTAATGCCCCGAGACGAGCACACGCAGACAATGCACAAACAAAAACAGCTTCATTCTGTTTACCCGAAGTATCACACAACATGTCATTGAAATATCGAAGTGCGTCACTATATCTTTCCCTCCCGAGGAAACCCGAAATAATAACAGTCCATGAAACTTCATTCCTTTCTGGCATGTTATTAAACAATTCTTCAGCTCTAAACACCAAATAAAGTAAAAAAATAAATAAATACCCATGTTCCTGAAACATCAATAGAGTACTCATGTTCCTGAAACTTCATTCTTTTCTTGACTTGAGTACCCAAGTTCCTGAAAGATCATTAGAGTACAAAAATGAATACCCATGCTACAAACATTCCAGATAGTGCTTCTATTCCTTAAAGCGGGACACTCCGAAACAAAGACCGTGAAGCTCGAAAAAGAAAGCAGTTCTACTATAAGGTTTACTACATACTGCAGGTCTATTATAAGGTTGAGCAAAGGGGTAAAATGTTGGGATGACGACGATTTCGAGCAAAGGGGTAAAATTTTGAGCAAAGGTTTAACATGTTGAGCAAAAATGTTGGGATTGGACGAAATTGATTATCTAGCAAGCAAAACAAAATTATAACTATAGACATGAGAGAGAGAGAGAGGTTTAGCATGTAACTATAACCAATTCAGTGGAGCATTTCTACAAACATCTAGTGAGCAAGATGTGAAATAAATTCAAATTACACATGGGTAGTAAGATAAACAACTAACCTATTAAAAATGAAAATGATTACACTACTACTAGTACTTGATTTGGATAAAGTGAAGCTTAATTCATCATGATAATATAGCAAATAGCTGCTTGTCCCTATCAGAACCAAAATCCCAAGAAGATGATAACCCAATCAGTATACAAACCCATTTACACTTTAGCATGCTTACAGTTGAAAAACAATTTAACTTGATTCAGCATAAGAGATCAAGAACATGGCTTATGCAACTATTCAATAACTTCATCTACATCCAAAAAGAAATTCCCAATGTTGTTATCTAACCAATTTCATGATCAAGAACATGAGTTTATCAAACCTATTAACAACCCTCGATTCAGCATAAGAGATCATCCCCACCCAAAATCAAGCTAGAATTTAACTTTAGCATTTCTAATGATGGAACTGAACTAATTATACAACATAAAATTCTACGTACTCAAATTTAGAGAGAGAGAAAGAGAGACGAACTAGTTGAGTGAAGTTTGGGAGTAGCTCTAGTAGAGAGAGTCGTTCGGGTTGGTGAGGGTGGATTCGTCTGAAAACCCTAGACAAGCTCGGGTTAGAGAGATAAAGAACGAGAGAGAGAGAAAGGGAGAAATATTATCAAAACAAATGAGTTTTAATTTTCTCTCAGATAAGGTCAGTTTTGTCTTTTCCCTATAATTAATAATTTACAAAAATGCGCTAGGGAGCTGAAGCCTACAAAAAATTGATAGATCTTTTTTAACCAAACTCCTAATTTTTTTAGGGAGTTTTGGCCAAATTTCCCTAATTAATACGACCCACTTTTCCTCTCCACATAGCCATGTTTGAAGGAAAATAAAACCCTTATTCATGTTATCATTAAAATTAATGAAAATAATAAGTTGAATTAATGGAGTAAAAGTAAGAAGTTGTCTATATAATGCTCTTTTAGCTGAAGCATTGTGTAGCATGTACTGAAGATATCAACCAAGTTATAAACCCTAGATCCAATTCAACTCAAATTATCCAGCTATGAAAAAATCATCACCCATAACTAGAAAAGGAAGAACATCAAAATTGAGAACTCTTAGAGAGAGAGAAAAAGAGAGCTACCATGAGAGATTCAACAAGAGGTATCATTTCAACAAGGTTTTTATAAAGTACTTTGTCAAAATTACTTCCATTGTCATTGTTAGAGAAAGAAGGAATAGGTCTTTGATGAAGTGGAGATGACTGATCTTCACCAGAAAACCATGATTTTGAATCCCCATTTTCGTGTAAATCTAAGAAATGTTGTTGCTTAGACATTGTTGTAGATTTGAGTAAGAAACCATAGAAAATCTGATAGGATTAATACAGTGCAAGTAGAGAAGAAAATTACCATCAGAACTTTGGAGAAATGATCCGGACCGTTGGCATTCAACGGTCCAGATCATATTATAGCGGAAGGATCCAAAAGTAAACACGGTGAAATTGAGGATCTAAGTGTAAGTTCTCTATAATTCTATGAAATCATGTGATTCCGCCAGGTATCATCTTTCTATTCGTTCACTTTTTACTTCGCTTTTAAAATTCGCTCTAAATAGATTCAGAAATGCTATTTAGAGCGAGGATGTTATGGTGCTTCGCGGGACAGTGAAGGACGTGCAGCAGAACTCCTTAGATGTGGCCACAAATGCTAATGGTTTTAAGCCGTTGGATCTTAAGAAGTTGTGGTCGGCTGCATGCTTAATTCTTGATCGGTACCCTTGGTCATCCAAAAAATGCACCCTTCCGTGACCGAAGTTATCCCGTGAAAGATCCAAACCGTTGGGCTACTTCCTTCTCTCGCGCCATGTGTCACGGACCACTCAAGTTTACATTTGATCAACGGATTTTCATCCCAACTTTGACTTGCTCTAGTTTTCTCGCCCGAACTCCGATTTGACTTCTGTATTCACCAACGGATTCGTCTTGGACTCTATATTTCATTGGAGTATCAACATTGACAACATAACCAGACTACCCTCATCTCCAAATGGCCAAAATGCCCTTTTGTGCGTCTTTCTCCCGCTTTTAACCATTTTTCATACCGAACTCCGTAAAAGATACCTGAGTAAAAGAAAGAGACAATTCATCAGAGTAACTGCTCGAAATAAACTAACCAGCCCAAATTAAGAGATTCAGATAGGACATTTTCATGTCTCATCACTTCCTGTAGATCTTAAAACAACAAGAATATGTACCAACTTCAACAAAACATAACCTGTCTACCCTAAGTTTAAGTTGCATATCTTGGACGAAGAAAAACCCAGGTATCAATGACAAAAGTTCTAGCAATTTCTTTACTATTGCGATAAAACAAGAGTTGCGTAAGACTAGATCTGAGATAGAAAAGAAAAACCGATAACGAAACCCTAGAACTTCAATTACAGGTGGTAAATATTTGGGTTTCCATCTACAAAAATAATCATTAGATCAAGAACGAGTGAATGAAAACGTTGGGTAAAAAAACGTAGACCATTCAAGGTCTGTTCGTGAGAACATACCCTCTCTCTAGATTTGTTTTAGAGAGAGAGAGAGAAAATAAATAAAAATTTGGAGAGAGAGAGGAGAGAGAAAATAAATATATATATATATTTTTTATGTTTGAAGGTCGCCGGTCGGAAAATTGGCCAATCGGCGACCTTCGCCAGAGAAGATGACGAGATGGCGTGAAGATGAGGTGGTATAGAGAGGTGATGACATGGAGGAGCCTTCTAAAATTTGTTTTATTTTGAACTCCCAAAATTAGAAGCCCCTTAGCAATAAAAAGAAACATAAAAGTCAATCTTATTTGACTAATTTTAAGAAAAGTCTTTATTCACCGGAGAATTTTCTTTATTCCCCAAAGCCGCGGGCTTAGAAAAACATTAAATGTATATTCATGGACGGAACCAGAATCAAAAATCAAAGGGGGCCTATATTAAGCCATGTTTCTTAACATTCATGGAGTTATACGAGAACATTGATGATTTAAGTTTTAAGCACAATTTTATTCACAACTTGTTGGTAAAGTGCAATCGCTCTAATGAACTAAGATATACTCCTATAACTTTTGGTTTTTTTTTTTTTGTTAAGAGAAACTTTTGGTTATATTTCAGTTGTCTTTTCAGAAAACTTGGAAAAAAAAAAAGAAAATTTTGTGTCTAAATTTTTCACTTGAATAAAAAAACACAATCGAAGTATAAAAAATTTAAGTCTTTATATGAATTTTCATTTATTTTAGAATTGATTCTAAAATAAATTAAATCCATTGATTAATAAGTACTACATTAACAAAAAAAAGTACTAACAAGAATTGCCTTTATTTGGTGCTGACGAAAACCTTACAAAGGTTGGAAAAATCTAAGCCTAACAAGATTTGAACTCAGGTCCCCCATGCTCACAACCCCCGCCACTACCATCTCGCCATCATCACATAGTTGTCCTGTTTTGACTTGCAAGTTCTTTTGAACCAGTGAGCGGTAACACAATTAAATGAATTTACAGCCAGCCAAGGGGGCCATGGCCCCTCTTGGCCTGGCTGTAGATCCGTCACTGTGTATATTTATATTTTTATTGAACGTTAAGGCCATGTTTGGCGCGCGGGAATGGAATGTGATTCCTGGGATTCACATTCCCGTAACGTGATTCCTGTGAATCAGATTACTGTAGTTTGATGTTTGGTTTGATCAGGAATGAGAATTTGATTCTTGACATATTCCCAATTAGGTGTTTGGTTCGTAAAGGAATAGGAATGTAAATATTTGTAAAAGTTCACTTTTACCCTTAAACTATATAAAATACGCATCAAATTTTTTTTTAGCATAAAATATGCACATCAACTTTGTAATATATTAAAATCAGTATTATTTTTTCAAATTAGTACATATGAAATAATAACACGATACATTAAAGGGTTAGAATTTAAAGATAATAAATGAATATCTTTATAAAATGTTATCTAAAATAAAATTTTGTTCGTAAACCTAAATAAAAATTTATCTAAAATTAAATTTTATTCATAAACATAAATAGTACTTATTAATACCAAATCCTACAAAAAAATAATATTTTGTTAAGGATATATTTGTCAATAAATATTAATACATGTGATTCCGGGGGAATGGGAATCACAAACCCACCTCCCCCTATGGGTTGCCCACACCATTCTCGCAAGCGAAACAATGATTTGGATCCATTCCCACTCGCCAAACATGACCTAAAGGTGTACTTGTGCACGCCACACGCCCGAACCTAATCTCATTATCTAACAATGTTCCAAGACGTCAACTGTTTGTAGCCCAAGTGGTTGCAAGGTGTTGACATAAACTCCAGAAAGCCCTGGAGGTCCCATGTTTGAACCACCAGAGAAGGTGGAATGTTTGAGTAGGAAACTTCCAGAAAAAAACAATGTTCCAAGACAACCAAAACATTCCTCCACAAAAAATAAGCAAAACACAACACAAAATCACCAACTTCATCAAAAGTTCCATACTTTGTTCCTGCTGTTAAAACCTTCAGTCAAATATCCACACAAGACCATTCAAAATTTCAAATAACACCTAAAAACGACCAAAATCCTCCCCAGATAACACAAAAGCTGCCCACACAACTATTTGGTGCAGAAACAAAACAAAATAATTACATGGAACTTTTTGGCATCTCCAACAACCAACTAGATAAAAACAAGCTAAGACAAGTCTGCATTTACATATAATTTATAACCACTAAACCCCAACTTAACAGAAGAACATTGAACTGCACACGTTCGGATGCAGTTTCGGCAGTTCAGGAACAGATACTGCACCTCCAGATGTTGTTCCATTATGCCCCGAAGAAGTTTCTGACATTTCGTCGAACTTGGTAAATGTTGATACTTGAGTTGCTGCAAGGTGGGCGTATGCTACCGGGGCAACTGCAGAAGAGAAAAGAAAGATCATAATAAGGTTAAGTTCGCCAACGATTGAGATTGAAATTGACCCATAACGTACAAATTCTGTACTTTTAGGGCCAATATATGGTTTGTCATTATGCTGATTGGAGTAAAAGTCCGGAAATTAAAAGGCAAGCAGTCATTACTTCCATCACCGTTGTCTTAATCTCATCCATTCACTGCAAACTAACAAGGAAAACCTTGCTTACCTATGGAAATGGCAGTGGTGCTTCTCTGATAGCTGCACAATTGAGACAAAAATTAAGGATTAATTTCAAAAAATTTCATCGATTGAACTATGTTTATCTATACTTACACATACGACAGCGAATGAACTAATTCTTGCAGTTCGTCAGCCGAAAATCCGATCTCATCCATCAAGACATGGTAATGTGTAGGCCTTGTTGTACCCTATCAAGACAATGCAAAAAGAAAAAAAATCAAAACACTATACAAGAAAGATAGGTCGGTACGTGCGACAATCCCAGTCAAGAGCAGAGATGAAGGCTGTGTGTGAATTGGCAATATTGACAATATTGACAATCAGAGAAAATGCCTGTCCAATTCGAACTTACAATCATGCCGGCATGTGCACACATGTAGAAATCATAGTTCCGCGGATGACAGATTTTGTTGTCAATAACTGTCCCTGCAAAAATTGAACACTGAAAGGTTTATATCAAGTGATTCAAATATAGATTTTCCTTGAAGTAAATTATAGGAAGGCTGACCTGGTGGAACATTATCAGGACTGTTTGGCTGGAAGAACTTTGTATGGTGATTTTTCTGAGCAATAATCACCGTGAACTTGGGAGACCACTTCTCATCGAGGAACTTACAAGCCTGCAATAGGAAATAATCATAAATTCAGAATGACAAGCAAGTTATTTATCACAATGTTGACCAAAATCAAATAGAAAGATAACCTCAGTGATTTGATCAAGTTCGATATTCAGAACTTGGCTGAACTGCGATTCGCTTACACCATCCCTAAAACCATTATATCATCTATTAGGATACAGGAAAATTGCAGATAATAGAAATATTTCTTGAATATATTCTCCTACAGTCGTGTTTGTATTTCCCCAAGTCGGATCTAAAATCTAACTTGAAGTCTGAGTAAACGCAATTGAGTTTTCATAATATTTGTGTTTTTGACTGGCCCAGAAGTATGACTTGTCTCTATGGATGATTTGGGTTAATTTTTGGTCTGTTTGAGTCGGACGTTTCAGATTCAGTCTGTCATATTCAGACAACGGGAAATACAACACCTTAGGTTTCAAAGGTACGTTCCCAAGCAGCAAAAGTTCATATGAAACGGAAAGGAAATCAATGAAAAAAATACCTGAAAATAATAATCTGTTCAGGCTTTCTTTTCCCCGAGCTTGTATAGAAGTCCAATAAAAGCTCGCTGCAATAAAATATTATCTCTTCGTCAGCACTAGGTCCATTATAAATTTGTATTATGATACGTAAGATACAAAATTGTCAATAATAGAACCAAATGAGATTTTGGTGTTACTTACTAAAAACAGAAAGAGATTTTTCCCAGTTTGTCATACTGCGGTATGGGTGAGTACTTACCGAATTATGCCTTCATCTTCTGTGTCAGATACTGGCTTAAATAAGTTATCTATCATTTCGACCTTTGGTGACTGAGTCCGCACTGATGCTCTATAACGAGAAATAGATGGCCATTGCCTCGAGCTTACAACCTAATATTCAGCAAACCAAAACAACCACAGGAATATAAAAAAGTACATATTCCACTACCTTACAAAGAAAGTAACAAGAATTAAAAAATACAAAACGGAATACAAAAACAAAAATAGATATGCGTCACAAGACATACTGCAGCTACAGATGGAATATCAGACATGCCAGGAGAGCCATGGGAAACATCCATCCCGAGGATCATAGTTGGAGTTTTTGAGACGAAAGGTATACCACGTGACTGCTCAATTGCCAACACGTAATTCAAACCACCAAGCTGAAACAAGTAGGACATTCAAGAATTTAAATTTATATCACAAAAATTGGAGCTGGACGTTGCAGAGCCCTGATAGTGACTTACCTTGGCATTGATCTTCAGAAGAACATTATTTAGGTAATTGTCGTTGACCCTTGTAGGTGCAAGGCATTGAGTAACAATTCCAAGCTCTGCCAGATTTTTCTTCTTCCATGGGCCTTTTGTGATTATATATCATGAACTATTAGACAACTACATACTTGGAAGAAGTATGGGTCAGAACAAACAAAAATAAATCAGCCTTACCATAGATGACACAGTTCTTCCTCTCAGACATAAGGCACAGAAGAAACTGAGGGGCCCCTGGAAGTTTCGCCTTTATCTGGTTAAACATCTCCTCCACTCTAATAGGAGGAGGTGCCCTCCTTGTATGCGGTTGTTCCTCAAATACATCGAATGGAGCATCCATTATCTGTCAAGAAAATTAGCATTAGACGTAAGAGAAAACTTGCTAATGTGATTTATCCAGTGTAACATACAGAGAATAACTCACAATTCCTTTCTGTTCTGCCAATCTGATCAAATCTCGAATTAGACCGCGTACATCGCAACGAGCAGAGAAGTTTGCAATGGCCCAGCGTTCAACTCTTGTTGGTTCAACCATTTTCTATGCAGGAGTATAGATTCAACGTCAGAAGATATTAATCAAAAGCTTTAGTGGTAAAAATCTTACAGGTACCTTATTGTTCACGTTCCACCGTCCATTTCGAGGTGCGATTTCTTCTCCATTGCCCATTTTAAGCTGGCAAGAAATTGAACAGATTAGAAAATCAAGCTTAAACCAACCAGCAAGATGCATATAGCATCATGAAAATAGTATCCAGCTTAACACTACAACAAGTGTATGGCTTGAGAAAAATATATCAATCGTCAAAAGTCAAAACTACCCTGGGAGCTCCTAGCACACGTCCATCAATTTGAGTGAAGTTTCCGTTGATTGAGATACCAGAAGCCAGTAATGTTGGTTCCGCTTCATAATTGCTGGTTTTCAACATCTGCACAAATGATCTTGCAAAGTGAACATCATAAACAGAAATAACTTGCCTACTAGGATGAAAGATTGAAGCAACTAGATAAGGAAACCAACATCACTCAAAACTCCCATCCTTTCTTGAGGTTTCTGTCTTGATTTTTCCACTAGAGAAGATCTCTGCTGAGGAGATAGTGACTTTGTATAGCGTTGCAACGAAACCAAGGAACAAAGCTAAACAATGCAACAAACATATCAACGCATGTCCGGAATTGGAAAAAGTGAAATTAACAAAGATCTGGAGATAATCTTTTCACCTCGATTGGGATGTAAGTTGGTCGCTTTGGTTTACCAACATTAATGCAAGGAAGATCGTCAGAATAACGTAACTCTATATTGCGATAACGAACAAAATATTCACTGACAGTCACATCAACACTTTCGACTTCCCCATCTCCGTTAGCATTTCCACCTCTCTGTTTCATAGAAAATCTACAAAAAGAAACAAGTGAATACCAAAGTAGACAATTTAATGAAATAAACCACATTCTTTAGTTATAATTAATAAATCGTAGATAGACAGCACATTTTCTTTATAACTACAAACAACATTAAGTAAAATAGTGGTAAAACTTACGTTTGTTGGTTGCATGGAAGCTCACTTAACCCAGAAATTTTATACTCCATGTTAGACGGGGCAGCCTTGATTCTCAGATTCTTTAGTGACCTTTTAGCCTATTAATTCAAAAGTAATAAAAATGATTACAGTAGTTAGCTCAACAAAATTGGAATTTTTTTTATGATGTGCTTTACCTTCGCCCAGTCAATCTCACTGGGATTCCTCACTCCTTGGTTTCCAATTAGAAAGTCTATTACTGGTCCAGGCTGTACTATCATCGAAGTAGAGACATCTGAAATCAAGTACGAAAATCATTAAAGCAAATGACACATATGGGGAGGAATATAACAACTAAATTGTGAACTTACCAACATTAAGAGATAAACCGCCTTGTGTAGCTCGGAAACTGGAGTGGAATCCTCTACAGCCCAAAACACCTCCCCCGAGATCCGTGAAGTTCTTAGGGTTGTTGTGGAAAAAGGATTGACGAACAAGAAGGCATCCCCTGATCAGCAAATAAAAATAAACCACTCAGGAAAAGAAACTACTAAATTAAGCACAAGACCTCGCCCCCTCCCCCCCCCCCCCAACAAAAACTTACTGCTTTGCTGCATGTTGCCTTAAGATGATGTCTAGAACTCGTAAAGCCTCCTGAGAGTTCTCTGATTCCTGACCTCGGAGCGCATTTCCAATAGCTTGGACTGGAATTTTCGCCGCAAAACTCAGCTCAACACGGTATGTTTTCGAGTTGAAGTGACGCTTCATTCTCTTCCTATCAGTTTCATGAGGACTTCCACTGCCAGCAGGGCTGGTGTTCCCATTACTCCTACACATAATAGTACAGTACATTGAGCTATAAGAAATTCCTCACTAGTTTTGAGATTTGAGAACGAATCAACTTGTCGGGCTGATCTATACCTGTTTGACGGCATATCATCTAACACAACAGTGAACTCGTGTTTGTTTTGTGGAAGAGCACCAACAGTGAACAGACTTTTCTCCCCATCATAGGCAAAGTTCTTTCCTGCTAGCTCGGTGTCGTAAGTTTCCTTTACTCTATCAATCACTTTTCTTCCAACACCTTTGCCTTCAACAGGACGGCCATCCTCATAGTAAAGGGAAACCTAGCAATCGTGAAAAGTAATAAGGAGAATTACCTAAAACATTTTTTACTTTGGTACAAAAAATCACAATAGATGACCTATAGAAATATAGATGCTTACACAGTAGTGGAAGAAGTAGCCATCAGTTTTAGTAAGACCGACTTTGAAATGATTTGTCAGCAGCTGAATTGGTTGCCCCTTCCGACCCTGAGTGGTCCTAGCCATCGGAACACGTTTGGGCTTTGATACCTTGTTAACTGGCTCAGGAACCAGTTCTGGTTCTGCTTTTAGTGGCACTACATTTGGTGGAAGGGGTGGAGGTGGCGGCAAAGTGTCTGTCCCTTCTTGGTCAGAGAAACCCATTTCCTGCATATTTGAAAATAAGTTAATGAACAAATGAGCACAGTAAGAGTCTAAAAAGACCAACAAAGAAATCAAACACATGCTTATAGTAGCAATCAAGTTATCTATGACAAGTGAAAATAAAATTTTCCTCCACAAAAAGGAAAATTTGAAGGAGAATAACAAAATTTACGACAAAAGTTCTGGAAGAGCCACATAAGCCTATCATGTTAAAAGCAAGAAAGAGGCTCAATCAGAGTAACAACATTTCTGCTTCTTATTGGTAGAAAACTGAAGTTATTTGCTTCGAGAAGCACCTTACGCTTTTAAATTCCAGGACATCTTGACCTGAAAAAGGTCTTTTGAACAATCCACCCAGACATTTGAAACACTGCTATGTGTCTTAAGATCTTTAAGACCCACATCTCAAAAGATCCAGAAAACAAGTATTATCCTACTTTTGGTTCTTGAACTGAAACAACCAAAATTTAGTTTGACTTTAGGACTAAAAGAATGAGACAAGCATGGAAACGAAAAGGGAAAAAAAATTAGCTAAAGAAAAGTAGGAAATATATTATAAACCCTAAACAATAGTGTATAACTTCAAATAGTAACATACTGGAAGGAAAAGTAATAAAAAAAAATCTGAAAATGGACTTCAACAACTTTGAACAGATATTCTCAAGTAGAAAACACAGCATAAAAGCATAGAACATTTAGAAATGCAGACTACTAGAACAAAGACTCAAAGAGGGAAAATACCAACACTAGCTCAAATCAAACACTTCAAATGGCTTCAAGTTACATAAGATCGACCATCTTCCAAAGATATGAAAGATAAACCCTAACCCTAAAACCTTCACGGGAGTAAGTTATAAATCAGCTTTCACCAAGTAAACCCCCAAAAAGTATAAAAGTAAAGAACATCTGAAGAACCCTAAAACCCCCCAAATAACCTCAAAAATTACAAATAAAAATGACAAAATAGCTTGCATGCAACCAATTTCATACAAACACACAGACCCTTAGGCAAATTATCAAGAGTTTTTCTTATAATCAAAATTTTTGATCTTCTTAGGTAGTAAAATCTCAAGAAAATAGTAGCATTTTAGTGATTCAAGGTAAAACAGAAGTAGAAACTTCAAATCTTAACAGAAACAGACCAAATTGTTCCCAAAAGGAGCTAAAAGAAACATGAAATACTTAGAAACGGATAAACAAGAAGAATGTAAAATAAAGAGAGCTTCAAAATATACTTTATCTCACCAAGAATGTTGAGTGAGAAACCCTAAATTTGCAGTCTCTTCCTTTCAAGCCTCTCTAATTTCTCCCTTTCTCTCTCTCTCTCTCTCTCTCTCTCTCTCTAACTTCTCTCGTCTTGTACCCACAGACTGTTTTTCTCCTACTCAATGTTCTAAATAAATGGAATGCTTCTTTTAAAGTTTCATTGTCTGATCGATTTACGTGACTTCTATCTAACGTGAGTGATAAAGACCCTATTACCTGATTGTTAGCATGAAAACGTTAACGATATCACTAACAATCAGTAGTTACAATGTGGAGTAGCTGGTTTAGTATCACCAATAAGATGGATAGGTTTTATTCACCCATTAAATAGAGAGGTCAATAAACTGAACTCATTTTCTCCACTAAATCCAGTGAAGGAATAGCGACGCCCATCCAGTATGTTAGTAAACGTACAGACTTAAGTGGACGTTTCTTGCCCGTCAGATGCTTTGATTACTCTCGAGATTCCTCAACGCTTCCCAAAGAAAAAGCAATCCGACGGTCATGATTAACTTGTGCAAGATCTATAAACCTTAATGATTAATAAATATATAAATTTTGTAGGTAAGCGGTAGTGCAATGGTATCATTAATTTTTTTTTTGTTAAGGATTGATGGTATCACTAATTGGAAAATGTTATTAGGAGAAGCTACCACTCTTTTAACAAAAAATGAAATGGAGAAGCTACCACTTGCATTGATTGATCAGGGACACTCCTTGCGGTCGTCGTACTCGACGTTGTACGTAATGTATTATTAATTTGAAGGGTTTGAAATGGCAACTAATATTTGTATTACTTGTTTAGACCATTTCGTTTGTATTGAAATCTCTCTATCACGTTTGAGATGGTTTAAAAGATTCTGAATATCTCTATTATCTGTTTGTGACACTTCAAATGTATTTATTACTCGTTTAGACAAAACAACAAACATTTTAAGACATTTGATTGCATGGATTGGTGAACGAGTAAATTTGGAGAGAGAATGTCAATTAAAATATGATGGGATTTTATTTCGAGGGAAAATGGTGAATGTTTGTCACATTCACCATTTTTCCTTCTATTTTATTATATAAATTTATTATTTTATTGAGAGAGATTTTCATTTCTTTTTTTAACTCTTAAAATATATTTTGTTTCATTTTTTTTCCTTAATTTAGTTATTTTTTTCTAAAAACATAGTTATTTTTTTCTTTAAATAAGTTATTTCTAAGAAGGATTATATTTTAAATTTTGAAAAGAACTACTAGAGAATATCTTTTATTAAAAAGGGATGTTTGTCACAATCATCATTTATCCTTTATTAAAAAGGGGCGTTTGTCACAGTCATCATTTTTCCTTCTATTTTATTATATAGATTTATTATTTTATTGAGAGAGATTTTAATTTCTTTTTTTAACCCTTGAAATATCTTTTGTTTCATTTTTTTTCTTAAATTAGTTATTTTTTCCTAAAAACACAGTTATTTTTTCTTCAAATAAGTTATTTCTAAGAAAGACTATATTTTAAATTTTAAAAGGACTTCTAGAAAATATCCTTTATCAAAAAAGGGATGTTTGTCACATTCATCATTTTCCCTTCTATTTTATTATATAAATTTATTATTTTATTGGGAAAGATTTTAATTTCTTTTTTTAACCCTTGAAATATCTTTTTTTTTTCTTTTTTTTCTTAAATTAGTTTTTTTCTAGAAACACGGTCATTTTTTTTCTTTAAATAAGTTATTCCGGCAGGCAACCTTTCGCCGGAAAAGAAGGATGAGGTGCACAGAGGTGGTGTCGTAATTTTCAGATGAGGTGGACAAAGAAAAAGAAATTACAGAAATGCCATAGGGGTAGAATTGGGAGGTTGAAAAAAATTTGGGGCCAATTAGGAAATTTTTGGGGCCAAAACGAACTATCGGACACTTATAGGGGCCAAAACGACGAGGTGGTCACAAATTGGGGGCCAAAACAAAATTAACCCTAAAATATAACAGTAAATTTCGTATAATTTGATTGATACAAGTGTCTGTGACCTTGGGCACGGGATATACCCTATTTAAAAAATCTTTCTTAGAATTAAAATATCTAATTTGTGAAAAAAATGAAACAAAAGATATTGCAAGGGTTAAAAAAAGAAAGTGAAATCTCTCTCATAAAATAACTAATTCTAGAAAAAAATGAAATAAAAAAAATAAAGAATAAGTAGAATACCAAAAAATTGTGGTATCCACTATATAGCAATAATAAATATTGAAAGTCGTCAAATTTAATTGATACAACTGTTCGTGCCTAGGGCACGTGGTATACCCTAGTCGATTCGCACTGATCGATTTTTGGGTCGAACCGATTACCATTCGACTCAGTTCGCCAAAAAACCGAACAACCCAAAATCGATCTAGTTTGGCCTCGACTTGAGTTTTTAGAAACTGCTCAAATCGAACCGACCGAACTCTAAGAAAAAATGAAATAATAATTTTGTACAGTTAAAAAGCGTTAAACTAAAAAGGATTTTTTAAAAAAAAACCCTAATCTAAGACTTCCATACTATTTTCCATCCTCCTTCCTAGTTGTTGTTGTCGCCTTCATCAATCACATATTCAACTTGATTGAAAGGTTTTAAAGGTAAGTCTTTACTGATTTTCTATTTACCACCATCCATTCTTAGGTAGTACCTTAAAATTATAAATTTTGTATTCACACTTCTACTTCTTTTTTTCTGTAATGGTGGAAAAGTACGATGAATTTTTAATTTTCATTCTCGGCATATGTAATGGTGGTAAAGTATGATGGTTCTTAATTTTTATTTTCGACATATGCAATGAAATGAATAACATTGGTTTACAATTTTCTCTAAATTGTGTTCGGCTAAACCGATCAATCGAACTCAACCGAGCCGAACCAAACCGAATTAAACCACGTCGGTCAGCCGAATGATCGGCTCGACTTCGACCGACGATTTAGTCAGACCGTCACTTATTGGTTCGGCTTCAGATCGAGCCAAAACCGAAAAAACCTACCGATGCTCACCCCTAAGGATGTTTGTCACAATCATCATTTTCCCTTCTATTTTATTATATAGATTTATTATTTTATTGAGAGAGATTTTAATTTCTTTTTTAACCCTTGAGATATTTTTGTTACCCTTTTTCTTAAATTAGTTATTTTTTTCTAAAAACACGGTTATTTTTTTCTTCAAATAAGTTATTTCTAAGAAGGACAATACTTTAAATTTTGAAAAAAACTTATAGACAATATCCTTTATTAAAAAGGAATGTTTGTCCTAGTCATCATTTTCCCTTCTATTTTATATAGACTAGGCTATATCCCGTGCCCTTGAGCACGGACATATCAATCAAATGTTACGAAATTTATTGTTATATTTTATTGAGAGAGAACGATTTTTTATTAGTTATTATTTTTTTGTATTATTTTTTGTTTCTTTTCTCTTAAATTAGTTATTATTTTATTGCAAGAGAGATTTTAACTTCTATTTTTAACCCTTGAAATTTATTTTTGTTTCTTTTTTTCTTAAATTAGTTATTTTATTTCTAAGAAGAAAAGGATTATTGTTTTTTAAAAAGGTAACTTTATTTCTAAGAAGGACTATATTTTAAATTTCGATAAGGGCTTCTAAACAATATCCTTTATTAAAAAAGGATGTTTGTCCCAGTCATCGTTTTTCCTTCTGTTTTATATAATAGATAATCAAGGTATTTAGCGATACCCCCTCATCCCTAATGTTCAATTAAGAATACCGCTTTTTTAATTGGATATTAGGGATATCCCATTTTTTGTACTTAATAGTAAAAAACTACCCTTATTCTTATTGTTTCTTTTTTTTTCTTCGATATCTTATTTTCTTCGATGTTATGCTTATCAACTTATTTTCGTTTCTCATAATTTTTTTCTCTTATCTATCTTTTTTAATTTACCAATAACATTTTTCGAAAATTTAAAATTGATAAATCACAACGACCGACATATTGTATTTTCTTTTCTTCCTTTTCATATCACTACGACCGACACAACACTCTAACTTTGGTCTTTTCGTAATTTTTTTTATCTAGTTTGTAAATTCAGGACTAACATAACACTCTAATTTCGCTCGTTCTAAGAATTTTGCAATCTCATTTGCAAGTTCATCGAGTAATTTCATTTGAACTTTTTAATTTTTTTGTTCGACTCATGATCTCAATTTCCAATTGTATTTTTTAAATGTATACAGTTATAATCAATAAAAAGAACAATAGATATCAAGAGGTTTTCTTCAAGTCGGTCACATACATCAATTTTAACGTAAAATAAAAAAACAAATAGAAAGTTAATTTTTTTCAAATTTCGATTTTTATTTCGAATTGTTGTGATTTATCAATTTTAAATTTTCGATAAATGTTGTTGGTAAATTAAAAAAATGGTTAAGAGAAAAAAAAACTATGAGAAGTGAAAATAAGTTAATAAGCATAACATCGAAGAGGTACAAGAGATCAAAGAAAAAGGGGTATCCCTAATTGGACATTAGAGATGAGGGGGTATCGCTAAATATACCTAGATAATCTTTCATTTTCATCTTTTCCCATAATCGTGGCCACAATCACTTTCTTTTTTAGAAGGTACTCTAGAGGACTCCTGTTAAGGAAGTTCCTACCTCTAATGGATTTCAAAAGATAACACATACAATGAGGAAGAAATGAGTAATGAAGAAGAGAGGAAGAGGTAGGTTCGTGCGCAAAAAACACTTTTAGATGGTCCAACACAAAATAATAGAAAAAATGAGTGAAAAACCCAAAAATCTAGACCCTAATAGGAAAAAAACCCACTCAAAAAAAATAATGTCAAAAAAATCCATTTTTTCAAAATGTTCACAACATATGTAATTATGTTGTTAACAAGACAACATATTTTTTTCATAATTCCATTTTTACCCTTATATGTTGACAACATATATCATTGTGTTGTTATAACATGTTGACAATCTCTATAATAATGTCCCGACTTATTATAAAATGTTGGCGACATATATAATTATGTTCTTAACAACATATATAATGTATTAGTCAAAATATTGTTTGTTCGTTAACGGATTTGTTAAATACAAAGAAAATATGCATAACATTTTAATTTTTGTAAAGGACAAATAAAAAAATGCTTTAGTCTTTATATTTATGTCGAAAGCAAAACAAAAAATGCGGAAACCATTTATTTTTTCACAAGACAAATCTAAAAATGTTGTAGCCAAAATGTTTGTGTTAGTTTGTCTATGTAAAATGCAAAAGAAAAAAATGCGAAATATTTTGGCAAAACAATGTCTAAGCAAAAACGAATTTGTTCAAAAACTTACAAATTGTTGAGACAAACTAAGATTTGTTCAGAAATTTACAAAATTGTCGAGAGCAAACCAAGAATAGTTCAGAAATGTTCAGAAATGTTCAAAATAGTTTTTGACGTTGATTTGGGCGAAAAATTTCATTTTGGAAGGTAAAATTGTATTTTTACCTACTGGGTTTTTTCCTCATTATTATTTAGTATTGGGCCTGATTCTCTTTAACATCACCATTTTGGGCCTTATAATATCGGTGTGGCTGAAAAAAGATAACAACCTGTAATTTCTGAACTCTGGATTGACCTAGGCTAGGCAGAAATCCACGAAAAACCTAGATTTTACTAGATACACTAATCTACATAAATTTTTTGTAAAATTTTCTTCCTTTCTCCCATTTCGAGAGTGTTAAGAGGGAAATCACATACTCATTACCTCTAGCAGGACCTTTCCAGAGGCTCAATGGCTCATACAAGTGATTCAAGTTACTTTAGAGGCCAACTCAAGGCATGCAACTCCTGTAACAGGGCCAGATAGATCGACACGAACTCATCAACTACTAAAATTCGATTCAGACGATTCCTATGACTCAGAGAAAAAGATACCTTTTGAAGAATTTCGATCTCTTTGACTTCTACGAGGGCACCAAAAAGCTTCAACCAAGAGTCTTAACTGCTAGGCCAACCAAACCAAACGTCTGATAGCTAAAAATTTCCGTCATGGACTTCTACAACAAATTAAAAAGTAGTATGGATTTTCATTTCCCTTGGATCATATTTTTGAAACTGGTAATCCACTTTACAACAACTGTTCAAAATATTTTTACAACAGATCGAAAAGAATTCATACCAGCTTTAATCTATCAAGCAAAGGAATCTAACAATTCATATTTTAGCAAATAACCTATGAAACCATTTCCAGAGTAAATGAAATGAAATTTGCCTGACCCATGCTGCCAAAACTGGATTTCGATGATCAATTATACTGCTTTTGGCTGAATCTGCTCAAAATCGAAAACCTCAAACATAAGGCGCCTTACATCTGGTTTACCGTATACAGTGTAAGAGAGTCCATGGATTGCCTGTTGAACTGCAGTTGTGGCTGGATTTCTGAGTCTTCGGTTGTGTTCGTATGAGTCTTGGACTTGTTCTCCGTATATTATGAAATGGTGAAGATGATGGTCTCTCAAGTACCTTCCACAGAATTTGTTGAGTAGAAGTCGACGATGTTTCTCTTGTAACCATCGTCCAGGAGCATCAAGATGTTTCATGAGCAATCTCTCAGCCATTACGAGATCCTACAGAGTTACACACAATGGTAAACAAACAAACTCAAGGAGGTTTTTTTTCGAAACTAAGAACTGAAATCTGAGTCAAATTCGGAATTGACTTGACTCAGATTTCAGAATGTGTGATTTTACTTGACTCGTATGAATAGCTAAGTCAGGCTACTTTTTATTTATTTGAGACAGACAACCAAATAAGGCAAATGAAGCGTCCATTGTCTAAAATAATGTGAAATAAGTCTGTAATTGTTGTGTCCTGAAAAAAAAAACAAGTCAAACTCAACAACTCAGGATCTAACAAGCCAATCTCCAGACTCTGATTCAGACGAAAAAAAACACCTTCCAAGTTTGTTCGAGACATTCTAACTTTATTTTCGAGATAAACTACTCAACATAGTATGGCCCTTCTCTTACTCATAGGTTTCGTAGACCAGCTCTTTGACTTCCATTAACGAGATCAACGTCCCCACATAACTTAAAGATGTTCTTGATGGAAATGACAAATTATAAAAGCTTCATATGTAACTTACCTGAATCTTTTGGCCAACATATTCTAATCTCTCGAGGCAAAACCGAGGATGGTCAAACTTGTGCTTTGATGGGTGCAAGAAGCTTAGCTGCATTTCAGTTAGAAGAAAAAAGAGTTTTAAGAGTTATGACTTGAGATAAGTTCACAGAGGATTAAACTACTCGACAGGCCTGCTGAAACTGGATCGAAATAATAATAAAATAATGTTGAACGAACTTCATAAATCATAACATAGAAGACTGGTACCAAAATCAGGTCTCAAAACGTGGAAAACATATAATGAAACCATCTGCTAGAAAGCACGTCGGCCACTTAACTATATTAGCTGATAGCAAAGTTACCTGGTACGCGGATCGCTCCGGTACGTGGTACGGCCGTACGGGTACCGCTACGCGGTTAGCTACCATTAGAGAATTGGGTACGCTAAGGGTATATACTTCTTCGGTAGGCCATTTTCAATTTCAGTTCGTTTTGGACTATTTTCATAGACAAATATATACTATTTATGGTGCATATATATAATAGATACACCTATTCTCAGTCATTCTTTTTTCATAAAACTTACAAACAAACAAGCTAATTAAAAAAATTCTTGTAGGTGACTACACAATTAGTCGAATTTATAGTTCTCTACAAAGATTTTAGGTTAACTAAGACTAAAAATTTCGGTACACTAATTTTGGGGTACTTGATCGCGAACCCACTCAAAAAGGGTACGAGAATCGGGTACGGTGAATTGGGTACGCGGTACGCATGGTGGGGGGAGAGTATCTGGTAACTCTGGCTGATAGTGCCTGAGTTAAACAATCAAGTTCATGATTCACCCACTTGCCTAAGCTGAAACCAGAATCATCATGTCACCGAAGACGTGGTAAGGTTGTTTCTAAGTTATCATGTGTTTCTAACTGGATATTACATCTTCGCTGGACGAGCCTCTTAAATTGGACTGGAGTCCTCAGCGAAAATGAATGTTGCTCTATTTTAATTATGTTCAAACTTTTAGCTAATTCTAACGAGTTAGGCAAATCGCATTTATACTACTTTTATTCCTAATGCAATTTGAAGATCCATATCCCCTCCCTCCATCAACTGGAGTGATAAATCAATAGTGAAGAAAAAAAAAGGCATGAAGAAGATACCTGAAGCCCGAGCCCCAGTTCAATATTTCTGGCATCAGTAATTTCTGGAATTCTATCAGTCATCTTCAGTGGATATCCCAACGCCTGCATGACTTTGGGTCTACTCTCATAATCCCAAATATTCCCTCGGAATCGATGCATGCCTGGAGGAACACATGCTCTAAAAAGCCTGGGGTGTGCAAAAAGGGCATCTTCTGGAGGCTGCATGGGAAGAAAGACCCGGTTCAGGTATCCACCATCCAAAATGGTGACATTTTAAAGATGCCGGAGATATGGTATCTCCACTTATGATAGAAGTCATGAACAAATCATCTTAATTTAGAATTGGATCCTCAAATATGCATACCGTGCATATTATGGAGGAAGAATGAAAGAAATTGAAATTTAGCATTCACGAACACGACTTTGACACAAATGCAAAAAACACACAAGAAAGGGAGATGATTGTTACCTTATAAACAGCCACATCTTGCCAATTGAGCTTGTTGCCTTCGAATTCTACAGAAACATAATCAACATCTTCAAGTTGTCTCCGTAGTTTCGGCTGACAGCTCTCATCATCTGGGTCCATTCCAAATACTTCAAAGAGAACACGATATACTTCTGGCATGCCAAAACAAAGATATATTGCTCCGAACAGAGCCCAGAAGACAGACCTGGTCATATCCACAGTAAAAGCTTAGGTTGTATCAGATCATAAGAGATCATTAAAGCTAATATTGTATGTCATAGTGCTAAAGCTGAGCCCGGAATGCATGATTAGATCAAGATATAGAGACAACAAACTAGAAGCAACACAGTTTATAATTTTATATGGCGATCCATATTGTTTGGACGGATGTTACAAATATAAGTTAACACTGGTGAGACATGGCTTGGTTGTGTGTTACCAAAATATTGTGTAATACTGTACCTGATTATAAGCTAATATCCTATACAATTCCCTACTAAAGCTCTTGTTCAAAAAATAGAAAAACAAGAAAAAATTATCTTAATAGTTGTTCGAGATAAGAGTTGTTAGGAACTCACTTTCATTTCTCACAACACCAACAATCTTTGTACATATTGTTCTGGGCATTAATAAATCATATATCTATATAATTTGCTTTTTTCCAATATCATTCCCTATATTATATTGCCAATGTCGCTTATCGCCACTTAAGTAATATAATAATGCCAAATATAAATTACTAAGACCAGGAGTAACAGGATCTTAAAGGTAACAGTAACCAACATGACCGAACAATCCAAAAACCTTGATCAATATATTACCTTCCAAATAATCAAAATGTAGTTTCAGATTTTTCGTGTATGTCTTCCAAATAGCTAAACGTAGTTTCATTTCAGATAAGCAATAATCAGGGGCCGATAGCTTAACCAAATTCATAGAGTTTAACAAGGAAACTACATTGACGACATATTGAATTTGCTACCTGGATTGGGCATTATCTGAAACTGGCTACAGCTCAAGGAATAAAAGTGATTCATATCTACCAAACATTAGTTTTCTCAAGCTACCAAATCGTTAGTATATAACATAAGTATATATGACTAGAACCAACATAAATGTTACACATTTATAATCAATTCTACTAATCTTATCCTAGAATCATTTATTAAATGAAGCCGGTAACATATGACGATAAAACACTGGCATTTACCATAACCATATCCTAAATTTAAACTACAAATTGTCGTTAAATGAGCCTCGTTCTGAGATTTTTCAAGTGTAGTTAGATATTGATTACATGATAAAGCTAGCAAGTTGAAGTTCAAACTTTGCATTCGGTCCAAAATCACAATTAAAGCATACTTACTTAACAGGCGGTTCACGATCTTTTCTGATCAATCTATCCATATCATCAAATGGAAACACCAAATTCTGCAAGCTAGCAGCTTTAATCCACTTGGGTAAGTTTCTCTTCCCAATTAAACCAAACACTCTTTCCCTCATTGGAGCTGGTGACTCTCTTGGATATCTCTGCAAAAAAAATTCTGCAAGTGCCAATTCAAGCACATATTGCCCTAAAAACCACAACCTTGAATGCCCAGACCTAATATGCCTAACATTTGTTCTCTCACAATGTGGGTGTTGAAAAGCTAAATACAACAAGGTATCAAATTGTTTTGCTGGATTATCATCACCCAGAAGTTCAGATGGTTCAAGTGGGTAACCTAGGGCTTGTTTAGCTTCAAGAAGATACTCATCAATCCAAGTTTGATCAGAACTATTGAGGCGAGAAGAGGGCAAACAAGAACTAAGTAAAGGGAAGGATTTAAGTGACATTTGAGGACTGTTTAGAAATCTTTGTGCTAATCTCTCATCATCTAAAGGGGGTTTGAGTATAAATCGTTTAGGAGGGATTTTTTTCTTCGGAAATGCTACTTTTTTCCTTTCAGCGAGTTCTTTTAGAAGTCTTTGAGGACTACTTCTAGGTAATTCTTCAGAGTTTACAGCAACAGCGAGAACATTTGAATTTATGGGGTTTCTTAAATTAGGGTTTTTGAAGTTAGTTTGAAGGAAAAATGGTGATAGAGAGGAAGAGAAAGAAATATCAGATGGTAATGAGTGGAAATGTTTGAAGGAAGAACAGAGCTCCATGGATAGAAATGAAAAGGGATTGCCCTAATTGCTGAGATTATAAGATGGGTAGTTTCAAATACTTTTGCTGTTAGAAATGGCTTATTGTTTCAGTGGATTTGAGTATTGGGGTTTCCATCACCATTGTTGGTGAGGTTTTTGTTGGGTTTTTGAGAGGGATGGATAAGGCGTAGATGGTGAAGATTTTTAGATTATTGGGGCGGGTCGAAACTGGAGAAATGTTAAGCCCTCGTGGGCTGTTGAGACGTGTAGACTCATACCCTCTAAGCTCTAACCCGGACCGAAGGAACACCTTGGCATGTACTCAATGGCACATTTAGGATTTTTAGGCTAAAATCAAAGTTCAAATTTTTTAAGCAGAGTTATGTTGTCGAATAAAAAACTCTTGAAATTTTTCGTTTTTCATAGACAAACCACTTTCTCATGTCTTTTTTATTACTTTCATTAGTATTAGGTAAAATTTATTTTCTCTACCGGAACCTTCAATTGAGGTTCTGCTTAAATATTTGGTCAAGAGTTTGATTGAAATAATCGATCGTAGTTTTGTTTCATCTGTACCTTCGATCGTGAGTTTTGTCTTTATTTTTCTCTTTACGATAGAGAAAAAAAACTATTGAGAAAGAAGATAGAGACAAAGAGAAAAAATAACAATATGGTTTCGGGGATGCTCCATTAACTCTTTCAAGAGACGCCTTCAACATTTTCTTCCCGTCACCAAGTATATCATTCCGGCCTTCTACCATATAAGGTTGTGTGTTGTGTTGTTGGGGTAGATGGTCAACTATTAAAATGTTTCAGGATGAACGGTAAATTTTGTAAGAAAAATGCAATATTTATTTTTAGTTCATCTCTTGATCATCTTTCTCTTTCTTCACCACCATCACGTCCCCATCGCCCACCACCGGCCACAACCATTTCTCTCATTCTCTCCTCCTTTTCTTCATCTTCCTCTGTCGTCAACATAAACCAAAAAGAAATAAGAACGAAGAAAGGAGAAGAACAAAAGATATAAGAAAGAGAGATTGTGGTGACAATTGACAAGAGTGGCGACAAAAATAAAGATAAAAAATGGTGTTTTCTATTATAAAACAGGGAAAATGAGTTTAAGGACTAGTGCTTCCAGATATTTTGTGTTCTTTTGAAATTTACATCTCTGCAAAGATTTCTGTCGTTCCCGAATCATAAGTTTTAATTGAACGATTTTCAAAAAGGTTTTAATGATTTTGGTAGAAAATATCATAAGCTAACCATTTTTTATACAAGAGGGGGCACAAAAGAGATAATAAACAAGGATAAAGTAATAGTTATGTGATTTTAAGTGAACAACAAAAAAAAAAGTGAAAGACGCCATTCCGTGTTTAAACCGCGTAGATACACTTATTTTTTTTGTTGAACACCGCGTAGGTACACTGAGTGTCTGAGTGTTGTGTCTTGTTGTGATAGAGATTACACATAGCTAAAGTCATTTTGGGACCTAGACTCGTAAGTCCGACAATAGGGGATAATTGAGCTTACATCCAAAAATACAAACACATTGAAGTTTTGAACCCAGATGGCAAGAAAACCTATGGGGCCTTCCCAATCTTATACTTTCTTTTATGTTCCCAAGGTTGAATACTGTTTTTCTTCTTCCCATATTACCCCTTTGTACATACAACCATGTTGCACCCTACTTACATCTACATTCTAGCACTACCTCGTTGTCCAAGAATGTCCCGGTCCATCTATCTAATTTTTGACTTGGTAATTTGCAATAAGTTTGAATTCACATCATCACAAGTCAATCAGTGTTACTTTTAACTTAAACACCATAAAGTATCTTACAACAGTGTATTGCCACATCCTGTTCCAACACCATGTTGCCATATCCTGTTTCAACACCACATTGCCATATCCCGTTCCAGCACAAGCCCCAGCACATGAAATGAAATATTGTCCATCTCCCGTAACGTATATAAATAGCAGAGGTAGAATAGGCCCACTTCCTTCAAAGACTCACACCAAAAATCAAGAATCTTCTTTTGTCTGCTCTCTGAAGTTTAAACCACCGCGTAACAAAGTTCTTTTGGTTGTCACTTGAACAAAGTTCTAGGTTCACTTTCAACGACAACTTTGTTTTCTTCTCCCCTTTAACCAGTTTTCAACCACCTTTTTACAATCGAGCACCCCACTACTTTATCCTTGTTTCTCTCTCTCTCTCTCTCTCTCTCTCTCTCTCTCTGTCTCTCTCTCAGAAATGCCTGGGGTTTGGAGGTCGCTAAGTTAGAGGAAGAAGAAAACAAATCTTCGTTGAAAATCGTCGACAATGGTCTACTGACTTATGCCTGCGATTTCTAGCGATTCATTCTGACAAATAAAAGGAGAGAGGAAAAAGAGAGAATGACTTGAAAAATGGATACAAACTGAAAGAAATTTTGTCTGTTTAATTTGAGTAACGATACTATCGATTTAGGAACTAAATGAAAATAGTGGACAAATATAAGGCCCAAATTATCCAATTGGTCACAAATGGGTGGCAACCCTTGAGGAATGGTTAAAGAAAGAAAATTAGATCCGGATCGAGCCCCGGTGGAGAGGGCCAGATATGCCAACAACCATTGCCTATATAAAAGAAAGCCTAACTATCCGGAAAATCAACAGAAGATTGTTAATCATTTTCTTTATCTCAAGTTTGTATTTTGTCAAAGATCTTCATCCATCCTTTTTTTTTCTTTTTTTTTCTTTTTTTTTTTTTTTTTTTTTTTTTAATTTTTTCTGTTTTTTCATATAATTAAGGAAAAAATATATGGCGGATCAGCTAACTGATGATCAGATCTCCGAGTTCAAGGAAGCTTTCAGCTTATTCGACAAGGATGGAGATGGTAATATAATCATTCTCTTCTTTCATGATTATTATCTTATATTTGATTCATCACTTGATGTGAGAATCACATCTAGCTATTGATAGATATCACTCTCTAGCTTTTCTTGTTCTCTATTGGAGATTCTTTCTATTTAGTTGTTAAATCTAGCCAATAGGTATCGAGTAATGAGTGGTATAATCTTGCCATCTTGGTTACTGGATAACTTTTCAAGGACTATTGTGATACGTACCTTACATGTGACGTTCTTTGAGCCTAACATGTGTCTTTTTTTTTCTTTTTTGGGAGGCTTTTAACATTTCACTTGTGGGTTTGATACAATGTTAAATTTGTTATTGTGTGGTCAAATGCGGTTTTCACCCTTTTAGAAACGCTATATCTTATATTTGGTTCCGTACTACCTATCCTATTTAGCACATCTTTGAGTGGAGATAATTAGCTTTGTTATTGGCCATCTGGTCATTTAGATAAGTATATCCGGTTTATACCATATGTAACTTATCTGTCGACTGAGTTACTAATTCATCATATATAGCGTATATCAAGTCGCGGTCGCTACTCTATAATGTGACGAGTACGAACTCTCGTGGTTTTGTTTTACGATATTGTGTACCCACACTTAGAGTATTCACTCTTAACGTTGTGCTGCGATAGTGCTTATCCTTGGCGGGGTTATTCGTTCTAACTGTGTGCGGTATTATCCTCCCTCATGGCTTCAATTACGTAATTGTATGCTTATCCACACCTCATGAGATTGAATTTACTCTCATGGTTTTGGTCTTATAAAAGTTTGATGGATGTTTCATATACTGGGGCTCGTCATTCCGGAATTGTTGGGAGAAGAACCAATAGGTCAATCACCAATTTTATTTTAATTTTCGGGGGATAGGTTGAGACATTGAGTTAAATCATTGATGTCCAAGTTTCTCGTTAGGCAGACTTGATCTTGTTTGCAAAATAATCGTCTGAAACGTTTCTTGTGCAGGTTGTATTACAACCAAAGAGCTAGGGACAGTGATGCGATCCCTAGGACAGAACCCAACTGAAGCAGAGCTCCAGGACATGATCAATGAAGTTGATGCTGATGGAAACGGAACAATCGACTTCCCAGAGTTTCTCAACCTAATGGCAAGGAAAATGAAGGACACTGATTCAGAAGAGGAACTAAAAGAGGCATTCAGGGTTTTCGACAAGGACCAAAACGGTTTCATTTCTGCAGCAGAGCTAAGACACGTAATGACCAACCTTGGCGAGAAGCTCACAGACGAAGAAGTTGATGAGATGATTCGTGAAGCTGATGTTGATGGTGATGGACAAATCAACTACGAGGAGTTTGTCAAAGTTATGATGGCCAAGTAAGCAAACTGACCCCCTTACCGAAGTATATATAAAAAAAATGGGAAAGAGAAAGAAGGCCTAGAAGAAGAAGAAAGAAGGAAAAGGGAAGAAACGGAACGAACTTAAAATGGCGAATGGTAGATATATTAGCGAGTAGCTTGTTGATGATTTTATATCTCTTTTGTGGGTTTGGGTCTCTGACATTGTGTGTTTTAATTCGGTCCGGAGGGTTTTCTTTTGTTTATCTTGTAATAACTTTTACTGATTCTTAGCCTTTTCATTTTCCTTAATTTGAACTATAAATCTTCTCTTTGGACTGGTTGTACTTCAAGGTTCTATTTCTGTATTTCAACCAAAAAAAGGTTCTATTCTGTAGTTAAATTCATTTTGTGTGAAGATAGTCTCTTGAGACTATACTTCTAGTACTGTGTTACGAAATGTGTCCTTTTAGGACAAATACTCCACAATTCTGATCTTAATTTGAGTATGTTAGACTCATCAACATTGATTATCCATAAACTAGTAGAGTGGATACATAAGTGGGACAATTTCATTACCTTTAATTAAGTCGGAGTTTCGCTAATCCTGCCTCGTCGGCGTCTACAGAACAATCTCAAGTCCCAACAATCAACATATTCAAAGACGATAGAATCCACCAACTAAAGGTTTTAAAAAAATAAGTGTAGACAGTGCCTCCTCCCATATCGAGGCCAGTTGCTCGGCAACAATGGATCATCATGGAGACAAATCCAAATTTCTAGCCCGCACCGTCAGAGGACGTGGTGGAGGCTAATGAGTGCTACTATGTCTCAAGGTTTTGCCATTAAAATGGACCCCTGGCTCGTCACCATTGAAAGCGATGCGATGGCCTTGATGGAGAGTATTCACCAGAATGTCGATTCAAGTCATTCAACCCTTTGTAATTCAGACATTTCTTGCGGCATATACTTGCTTTATATAGATTCACTCTCTTCGCTCTCCCTTCCCTTATTGAAGTTGTAATTTTGTAGCTCATAAACTAATTTCACTTCAAAGATATGCCCTTAGTGCAATGAAGAGGATATTGAACATCTTTCAAAAGGTGTAAACTGGCCAGAGAATTTTAAAGGAACCTGCTATGAACTTGAGATTCGAGGAGAATGACAAATTCATTAATACTTTATGTGGATGGTTGTGTGGAGAAGAGGAATATGCTCTTGAGATCATATGTTTTGTGGTTCTTATGGAAGGCGCCTAATAGATGGGAGTTTGAGGGTAAAAAACCAAGTTGTATAGGAATCATTAATGAGGCGGCAATGATGCTACATGACTTCTTCCCAGCATTGGAGCCCCAAGATGCACAACAAAACAATGAGGAGCGAGCTACTACCCGAAGTTGGTCGACACCACCAAGTGGTGAATTGAAGCTTAATTTTGACGCAACTTTTAACGAAGGAAAGGCTGCCATTGCAGTGGTTTGTAGAGACAGTAAAGGAGATACTATCATGGCTGAAGTAAGGAACATCTTGTCTCCATGGGCAACAGTAGCAGAAGCTCATGCGGCACGAGTTGCTGTTGAACTTGCGGAATTGGTGAATCAATTCCCTTGTACCATTGAAGGTGATGCTTTGGTGGTGATCAAAACATGCTCTACAACAAAAACATATCCGCCATGGAGAATCAAACCAATAATTATGAATATTTTGGTGGAATTTAACTCCCTCACTGATGTTTCTTTTAAGTTTTCAACGAGAGATTTGAATCCAGTTGCACACTTACTGACAAAGGATTCTTTTATGTTTCTGTAGTAATAGATCTCGGGATGCTATACAAATTCCAAACTGCATTGTAAGCCAATTATCGGTGGAGAAATCTGACATCGTCACTGAGAGTTTTAATGAATAATTGCAGGATGTCTTTTGACAAAAAAAAAAAAACAATTTTCACCGTGCACTTTCACGAAATAGATTTGGAATGTGAGTAACAATAATATCCCAAAAAATGTAAACCACAAAGTGCTCTACATTAATATGAATGAATTTTTTTCCTGAGGAAAAGAGAAGGAAAAACTAAGAAAAAGGTAAAAATATCTCATCAAAATAAAAAAAAGAAAAAGGTAAAAAGATGTAGTAATTATGTTCGGCCGCGAGGGGTCTCATGTTTTGCGCGTGAGTCACACAGGCGAACCGTTCGTTCACACCCAAGCCAACTTAGAACCATAAAGAACGAGATGATGGTATTAGAAATCGACGGTGTTGAAAGCATGTGAGTTTTCGCCCCTTTTTAATTGGAGTTTCAGAAAGATATAAAAACAACTCCTTCCACTCTCCTCCCTCTCTAACTTCTCCCTACTACCGCAGAAACCCTAAAAAACGAAAACCAATTTTGTACTCCAGATTTGGGCGGCACCTCTCATTATCAATCTCTCTCCAATTCCTCTACCTGTGGGTTTTAGCTCCTACTTTCTCTCTCTCTCTATCAGGCAAGTTCATTTAAACTTCTCTTCACTTTCACTTTCACTTTCACTTCAACTTAGTTCAGAAAATCAAACTTGACCTAGTACTGTTTAAGCTCTTCTTTTCTTCTTTCAGGTTCTGGTTATTGTTCGATTGGTATTTGAACTTTGTATACGAGTTTATTAGTTTTTCTTTCATAGCTTAGTACAATAGTATGACATTTAGGGTTCTTTGAGTAATATTGGTGTTCAATGCTTGCTGTTTCTTGTGTATTTCCTTAGCTTACCTGATTCTGGATTTGGGTTTTAATCATATTTAATGATTTTATGGTAAACTTTGAATATTAGGGTTTGGTTCTTTTTGGTACTGTTGATATTTTAAGACTTGCTTGTAATGAAATTTATAATTCACTGGTGTGAGAGGAGGGGTTTGGTGTTGATTGGATCTTCTTTTTGTCACCCGAGCTCTAACAGTTATTATGCAGAAATCCAAGTTGATTTTTGAACTCTTATTGATTTTAATGGTTCATGATGTTATATATATTCAAATAAGTTAGCCTCGATTTATTCTACTTGCTATTTTGTGTTGCATAATTGTGGTTTTCTTTTTTAAAGAAAAGAGATTTCCTGATTTTTTGTTTCATGTTCCTTTTCTTCATTATATTTAGATGAATATGTTCTCACTTTTTTTTTACTCAGTCTTTATATATGGAAAGGAATTACCTGTAGATTTATGTGTTTGTCGTGAAGTTATTTATACTGAAAGTATCTTATTGCTATGGTATTCCCAACTCCTGTGTTTAATAGTAGCTTACATCAGACATTAGTGTATGTCTGGAAAATGGGAAATTGAATGCAGCAGCGATTAGCATAAAAGTCGCGTATGGGTGATTCCCTCTTCTTTTTGTGCGATTGGTCATTTAAAATAAGTTGTCGATTCATGTGAATTGGTTGCTAAGCATGTGATTTAGTACTTCCTTGTGTTCGAGTCGTACAACTCCTTTAAGAAGTCTGTAGAAACTAATTGATGTGTCTGAAGGTTCATAAATAGTTTTTGTGGTCTCATGTCATATGATCGTTTTGGCTTTTGAGTTTTGGTCTTCCAAATAATTCTGGAAATGCACCTCTTTAGTTTGATCATACTGATGAAAATTCTTATAAATGCAGTTGGAGTTTATGGTCTTTTCGTAAGCGGAGATAAAGTATCAGTCTGGGGCTGAGAAATTTGAAGGCTTTGTGGAGTTTGCTTTCCTTTGGTTAGTGGACTCTGCTGCAAAAATCATGACAACTCCACAGCTATTTCGTCTTATTTCTTACTCAAAGGAGATCACTGACGGGCAACCTATATACGTTTCATCGAATTGTCTTCCTGTTAAGGCCGTCAAGTATGAACCAGCAGGGCATTCATTCCATGCTTTGGCACTTCAGCTCCGTGGGTTTTCTGAGAAAAAAGAGACAAAAGTTGAAGATGATCAGAATATAGCTAGCGAAAAGAGCCAGTCTTATTTTGCATCTTCGGATTCATATAGTAGTAAGGGTAAAAAGAAACCTGGTGAAAATCAGCAGCAAGATCATTATGCTTTGTTGGGTTTGGCGCATCTTCGATTTCTAGCCACTGAAGAACAGATTCGTAAAAGCTACCGGGAAACTGCATTGAAGTACCATCCTGACAAACAGGCTGCCCTTCTTTTAACTGAGGAAAGTGAAGCAGCAAAAGAAGCAAAGAAAGATGAAATAGAGAGCCATTTCAAATCTATTCAAGTAGCTTACGAAGTCTTGATGGACCCTGTTAAGAGAAGGGTTTACGACTCCACTGACGAATTTGATGATGAAGTGCCGACTGATTGTGCTCCACAGGATTTCTTTAAGGTATTCGGTCCTGCTTTTATGCGAAATGGCCGGTGGTCTGTTAGCCAACCTGTCCCGCCTTTAGGGGAAGATGATACTCCTCTAAAAGAAGTAGATAGTTTCTACGATTTCTGGTACGGTTTTAAGAGCTGGAGGGAGTTTGCCCACGAAGATGAGTTTGATCTCGAGCAAGCTGAGTCTCGTGACCATAAGAGATGGATGGAGAGACAAAACTCTAAATTGAAAGAGAAAGCAAAGAAAGAAGAATACACAAGAGTAAGATCTCTTGTCGATAATGCTTATAAGAGAGATCCAAGAATTGTGAGAAGAAAGGAACTAGAAAAAGCAGAGAAACAGAAGAGGAAGGAAGCCAAGTACTTGGGGAAAAAGTTGCAGGAGGAAGAAGCTGCCAGAGCTGCCGAGGAGGAGAGGCTTCGCAAGGAGAAAGAGGACAAGCAAGCTGCTCTCGATGCTTCAAATCAAAAGAAGATACGAGAGAAAGAGAAGAAGCTTTTGCGAAAAGAACGTAGTCGTTTACGAACTGTTTCCGCTTCTCTGTTGCCTCAACGGGCGTTTGGTATCACAGGAGATGATGTCGAGAGTCTATGCATGTCATTTGAAATTGATCGGTTGAGGAATCTTTGCAGCGAGCTTGAAGAAAAAGAAGACGACATTGAACGGGCCCAGGTTCTCAGGGAGGCCCTAGGAAGGAGTACTGATGACCTCAAAGAGATGAAAAAAGATAAGAACCAGCAACAGAACGGATCTCTTGAGGGTAAGAGCAACGGTGTAGTTGTACAACCCAAGGCTGAGAACAGGAAACCTGCTCCAACCATTGAATCCCCATTAACTACGAGACATGAATCGGAAGGGACAATAAGCCCCTCTACTAACTGGCCCGAAGCCAATGGTACGAAATTGGCTAGCCCTGAAAAAGGTTCGAGCAGCAATGGATATGTGCAAAATCCTGAAGTTGTTGAAGCTCCAACTGCAAATGGGTTTTCTTCTATTCCCGAACAGGAAATTTGGTCTGCAGTTCAAGAGAAAGCATTATTTCAGGCTCTAAAAACGTTTCCGAAGGAAATTACTCAGCGTTGGGAACGGGTTGCTACTGCAGTTCCAGGGAAGACAGTGAGTCAGTGCAAAAAGAAATTTGCATCGATGAAGGAAAGCTTCAGAAACAAGAAAGCTTAAATCTGATTTATCATCTAATATTTGGTATGAAGCTGACTGAAGCTCAAAAAGGCAGGATTTTCCATCATCTTCTGAACAGGGTAATGGGTGTCATTCTTATTCTTGGTCTTTTCAGATCTTAATTTCAAATCTTATACACATTATTTAGGTTTCTACATGTTATTTTTTTTTTTCGGTTGAGATGATGAAAGTCTATTAAAATATTGACTTAAGAAGTGAAGTTTTGGGAGGGTGAGAATGTATCGAGAAGTTAAATTGTTGGGTGTTGATCTGGAACAAGTTTTGCTGATTTTACGATGAAATTAGTTAACTTTTGAAGTACTTTTTTAGGTCTTTCTTGATAAGAGAGTTCTTTGAATCCAGTATTGATAGTTAAAACAATGTTTTCCGAACATCAAGTTAAAGATTATGGATATTTTGGGTGGTTTTATCAAATGTTTAACATCGGATGATAAACGCATATCTTAATAATATAATTTAACCAAAATAATAAAATCTATGTCATTCTGTTATTACAACATCAGAGTACGTGTACTATACCTTTCTAAGAGAAAGTAGGGTTGTTGTATGTGGACATACAATAAAAAAAAAGAGTTATTTTTCAAATAACCTCCAGTTTTGTGACCAGCTTGCGGTCTAGCTCCTTCAAGGTCTGAAACAGACCATTGAAGGTCTTCGACCTCTAAGGAAAACCCCTTTCGCTGGAGGGTTTAGAGAGGAGAGAGGAAAAAAAAAATTTAGAGAGAGAGAGAGATGAGAGTGAAAAAAAATTTCTGATGTTTGAAGGTCGCAGGCCGGAAAATTGGCCGGCCGGCGACCTTCGCTGGTGAAGACGATGAGGTGGCGAGAAGATGAGGTGGCAGAGAGAGGTGATTAGATGGAGGAGAGAGGGGTGATGACTAGTTAACGGAGTTATAACGATAACTAAAAAATGGTACCATCTGGATATTTTTAATAAAGTAGGGGGCTAGGTAGGAAGATGGTCACAAAGTTGGGCTTATTTGGAAAATAACCCTAAAAAAAGGATATTGTGTTTGGACACCATAGTTGAGGGATTGTTTCTACATAAATGTTACATTTACAAATTATCCTTCCAAAATAATTTTTTTTTTTTTTGTTTAACCTTCCTAAATTCTCTCATCAAAAAAAAAAAAAAACCTTCTTAAATTAGTCCTTTCAAAAAAAAAAAAACCTTCCAAAATTAGTTAGTTTTGTAATGTTTTTTCCTTTAATTGTCAATCGTATAAAAATTAGACTTCAATAGACAATATACTTGGTCAACTACTTGGTCAGTTTTATTTATATTAAAATAAGTCCTAAAATCTCTGTTGTTAACGCCTTAGAGAATCAATCAAGGCAGTTTGTGTAGTATAGTTGATTTTTCAATTGTGAAGACAAATTTATACTAGAAATATTAATCAAAATTTTCATATGGTGTTTTGGGTAAAACAGTAATCAAATTTATGAGAAACATGATAGGTCCAATGCATAAATAAAACAAGTACTAAACCAAATAAACTAAATATTTTTTGTTGGGAATTCAAATTAGAGTTATATTCTTTTCGGCCCCTATTTTGAGACCAATTTCCTTTATGACCCATTGTTTTTCGTAAATTCAAATTTGGATCACTATTTCCTGACGCCGTGTAACTATCGTTTAAGTCTAACATTTTATTCCAAAAACTACTACGTGGGTTAGCGTGGGTTAGCGTGCGTGACCTCAACTGACGTGGACGGCTACCCTAATGATGACACATCTTCCCAAGGCGTCTACTCCCGGTGCAGACGCCTTGTTTCATCTTCTTCTTGTTCCCCTTTTTTTTTCTCTCTCTCATTCTTCTTGTTCCCCTTTTCTTTTCTTTCTCCTTTTCCTTTCTCAGAAGTCAGAACAAAGCAACCTCTTCTTTGTTGTGATCTTACTAAATCTTCACAAAAGCTTGAAAAAATGTTTCTACTCAGACTCGTCGGCCGAGGAAGAGCGCCGACATTTCTACTCAAGCTCGTCAGAGGAAGAGGAAGAGAAATGTTTTTTTCGGTAGATTAGATGTCTAAGTACATCACAGTGGTTTGTGGTACAGAGATTCCCCGTAAAAATGTGAGTTCTCAGTAGATATAGAAATATGCAAGATTTCTATTCTAAAATTTTCTATATTTGAATGCCTATAAGGACTACATCAGTGGAGATGTGTTTTTGATAAGATGTTTGTGTTCCACTACTTGTTGATTTTTACATACGAGTGTTTTCTGAATATAATTTCTACAGAGATGAAGTTGCCTAATAGAGGTGTTTTGATTAATCTGGTGAGCATTATGCATAGCAAGAACTGGCTAGTGCTCATCAACAACGATGAACAAGTTTTGATGATTTTACGATGAAATTTATGGTGCGTTTGGTTGCAGGATTCATGAATCCACGGATTCATGAATCCAAATTGTTTCTTTTGGTTTGTTTGGTAACCAATAAGAATTCTAGGATCCTTGATTCCTTCATTTAAAATTCTTTGGTTTGTTTGTCTATTATATTTGGATTCTTACAAAATAAGGTTCTAATCAAAATAATATCTTTCAAATTCATGAATAATATCCCACAAACAAAATTTCATCCAAATATTGTCTCTAGGTAACCGAAATTTCATGAAACCTATTTTTTTCACGAAAATTTCAAAAATAGTTATTTCTTTCTACAAAATAATTATTTTAAAAATATTATTTTTCCCAAAATCATTATTTTTCAAAAATCATTATTTTTCCCAAAATCATTATTTTTCAAAAATCATTATTTTTTTCAAAAAATAGTTATTCCTTCTACAAAATAATTATTTTTCAAAAATTATTATTCTTCAAAAATAATGATTTTTGAAAAAAATAGTGATTTTTGAATAATGATTTTTTTAAAAAAATAATAATGATTTTTTTTTTTTAAAATAAAGATTTTTTAAAATTTTGATTTTTGAAAAGAAAAAATATTGATTTTTGATAAAAATATTGATTTTTGAAAAAATAATGATTTTAGAAAAAAATAATGATTTTTGGAAAAAGTAATGATTTTGTAGAAGGGAAATAAATTTTTGTTGATTTTAAGTTTGAAATTTAGGTTTATTAATCCAAAATCTTAGCAAATCCCAGGGGGTAGGGTGGGATTTTGGTTCAATACAAATTTTGGAATTAGGAATCCTTAGGATTCAAGAGTCCTGGGATTCGTGGTAGCCAAACAGACCAAGGATTCATGATTCCTACCAAATCTCACTTTTGATAAGAATCCTACTTAGGAATCCTGCAACCAAACACACCATTAGTCAACTTTTGAAGCACTTCATGGTCTTTTTTGATAGCAGAGTTGTTTGAATCAAGTGTAGCTAGTCAAAATAGAATTATCAGTTGTAACATTGGGACAAGAGAATAATACGGCAATCCTCATTTGTTTTTTTTGTTGGGTTGGCTATCTTAGATCTATCAAACAATAAAATTGAGCAAAGTGTGTGAGCCATATGTTAACAGTATCCTTAAACAACTTTTTTTTTTATGAGAGTATCCTTAAACAACTTAACAACAGATTATGCACTAAATAGTCTCCGTACACTTAAAATTATTGTAATTAATTAATAGCAATTTTAGACACAAAGATTTGAACCATTCTCCCTAGTGAACAAAAAACATATGCTGTCATGAATTAAAGTATTTTCAGATAGAGAAATGTGCTACGCCCGACCACTCTCCTGAGTGAATTCGGACTCCATCTTGAACAAAAATAGATGCTGCCATCGATCAAAATATTATCGCATAGAGAAATCTTGCTATGTCTGGCCACTCCTACGGGTGTATCACTGACCCGGTTCACTTTCTCTCTCCAAATCTAGTCTGGTCACATCACCCGACTAGGATTTACTTAGGAGAGTGACAGTGCATAATATTTGGACAATATCAATAGTACTTAATCAGGTGTCTATTTAAATATTAAAATAAAGCCGCGACTTTGAGGAATAAAGAAAATTATCCGGAGAATAAAGAATTAGTTAATAAAATTGATTTAAAGGATAATAATAAAAAGAAACTTTTTTTTCTCTCTCTCTCTCTAACCGTCTCTCTCTCTCTCTTACGGTTTTCAGATCTGGGTTTCTCCACCGGCGAAGGGTCCTCCCTTCGCCGAAAAACTTTTTCATTTCCATTGTAGTTTGTTTTCCCACCATTAATAATCTCTCGGATCCTCCCTTCGCCGGAACACTGTTTCCTTTCCATTGTAGTTTGTTTTTCCACCATTAATAATCTCTCGGATCCTCCATATTGTAGTTTTTTGCAGAGAAAGAGAAGAAATCTTCTTGCTCTTTTCTCTCTCCCTCTATCTTTCTATCTCTACAGTTTTACTGCATTGGGGTTTAGATCATTGGTGGTAAAATCTTTGGAGGAAGTGAAAGAAGATTATTATTCAGACCATCATTTCAAATCAATCACTAAACTACGTTATTGGACAAAAGGTGGAGTTCTTCGTAATGTTTCGATAGGTGGTGGTTGTCGAAAATCAAATAAATCGAAACAAAAAGGGAATCATGATCTTGTTGATGAAAGGGTAATTTTGAAGATGGGTTATTTCTAGAATCTGAAAGTTTTAGTAGTTTGATGATGATGAATGGTTCAGAAATTCCAAACAGAATTAATTCAGATTATCAAGGATTATGTGATTTCCAAAGATCAGTAATTGATTCTGATGTTGCCGATTTTGTTATTATTGATTAATTGATCTTCTCAGAAGAATTCTAATGTTGGTGGTATTATGATATACGGCTTTACCAAGGATGATTAATTTACTACAATAATGACAGTTGAGAGGAATGTAAATTAGTATTTTCTTTATTATTTGTATTTTGTTGACCTTTAGGGTCCTTTCATCCGTGATCTTTAGGATCCTTTTATCTTTCGACCTTTAGAGTCATTTTATCGAGTCGGTGTCTAGTCCCATTTCTTTCTCTTCATGAGGTCGTTTGCATTTAAAGGTATGTAACTCTCGTGAAGTTTTCGTAGGAGAGAAATAATTTTGATCATCCAGGTAACATTGTGATTTAATCACTTATGAATGAAATTTGTTTCGCTTGGTTTAAAAAAAAAATTGATTTAAAGGGATTTTTTTTTTAATCCAAAAATTGACTTTATCAAACATTGCCCCTAATCTTCATCTTCTCTCTCTCTCACCATCTCTTTCGCTCTCACTGACTATCTCTTGTCGTTCTCTATCTCTCTCTCTTTCATTGTAGATCACTCTCATCTCTATCGTTGTAGACATATCTCTCTGTAGATTAGTTTTTTTTTTTCTCGCAGTCTTTATCTCTCTTTCTCGCAACCTCTATCTCTTCATCTCTCTCTTGCAGTATGTATATATCTCTGTGTGGAGATCACAGAGTTCGTGGTCACGAAACGTTTTGTAGCCATGAAACGTTTTGCAAGCACGAAATGGTCAGGGTAACAAAATGTTTTGTGTCCACGAAATGATCGAGGGGTTTCGCCAAAAACCCTCCTCGAGGTCTGGTTCTGGCGAAAGAGAAGGAGAGAGTTCGGTGAAACAGCTGAGAGAGAGAGAGAGAGAGAGAGAGGGGGGGGGGGGGGGACTGAGGTAGAACTTAGAGATGAAATCCAAGACTTTTGCAACAACCAAAAGATGAAATCCAAGACTTTCTCAACAACCAAGAGATAAAATCGAAGAACGCATCATATTCTGTAAAAAAAAAAGTTTCAGAAGTAGATCTAAAGAAACGTACTTTGTCTCTCCCATGTCCTATTTTCCATACATATACATATTTTCTCTAAATGTAGATGTAGATCTATTGGAGAAATAATTAGTCACTCTCTTTTTGTTTTAATTTCCGAAAATTTTCTTGTAAATTTTTAGAACTGAAAAGTTCGATTATAAATATAGAAGATACAGTAAGTCTTCTTTTGTTTTAATCCGCACATATAATTTTTTTCTTCTTATTGTGTCACATGTGTTTTAAACATTGATGCAAACAAACGGATCTTGATGAGAGATTTTGAAAGGCCACGGCTTTGGGGAATAAAGAAAATTCTCCGGGGAATAAAGTCTAAGGGAGCATATTTACTTTTAACCCAAAAATTTACAAAGTTGTATCTTGCCCCTATTCTTCATCTTCATCTTCCATTAAGTTTATCTTCTTCTTCTCTCTAAAAACCCTAATTCAAGAAACTCAATAATAGTACTACAAATCAAAATTCCTAATAAATCAAGAGAAGAAGATTGAGGGATTAGGGTTACAAATTGAGTTTTAGAAGTAATATTCATACACCTTCAAAAATCCAATTAGTTTGAAACCTAAAAGTAATGTTATATCAAAATTGGGTGAGTTGATTAACAATGATTTAGTATCCATTCCAACACGAATTTGATGGAAGAAGAATCCCGTTGGTCTTTAAATTCCTCAATCTTCTTCTCTTGATTTATTCGGGATTCTGATTTGTAGTACTACTATTAGGTTTTTTGGATTAAGGTTTTTAGAGAGAAGAAGAAGAAGATAAACTTAGTGGAAGATGAAGATTAGGGGGGAAGATACAACTTTGTAAATTTTCGGTCTAAAATGTAAATATGCTCCTTTAGTATTTATTCCCCGGAGAATTTTCTTTATTCCCCAAAGCCGCGACCATTTTGAAAATGAATGTTTTAGGGTTTATTTGCACTCTTTCACTTTTTTTTTCTGGTAATTCTGATTTTTGTGGGAGTGGCCGTACCCGAGCCCGGCCCACTCGAAGCCCAGCAGGGAACCAACGGGCATGTGCCCATGGCGGGCTTTATGCAGAGAATTGCAAATCTATTCAGCCCGAACCCGCTCACTAAGCCATGTAGGCCATAAGGGAGGCACCCAGAACGCCCGAACCCGAGACAGATGTACCGACGGGTACCCGAGCCCAGCCCCTTTCCCACCCCTAGGAAGTATTACTGGGTAGAGATGTGAGGTAATGAAAATATATTAATTAGAGAAAGAAAATGAACGAATTAGTAATAGAAGTGGAAAAGACGAAGTTAGTTATGTAAGAGAAGTGTAACTGTCCTAGGCAAAAAAATGGAAAAGTGTAATTAGATCTTATTTATGAAGCTGAATATGTATTAAGGGGCAAAATTGAATTAACAAGCTCTCAATATTTAGAAAGAGTATCTAATCGGAAATTAGAAGAAGATATTTTTCATACCAAAATCAAATCTAATATTTTTAGTAACTGTTATTTATAAAATCTTTCACTCGTCTCATTCAATTAATCAGAGAGAGATATCTTGGGAAATCTTTCTTAGTATTTAATCCTTTCTTCATAAGCATAAAGAAAGGTTAATGAAACTCAAGTTTGAACTCAATCAACAATCTCATCTTCTCTCTCTTGGTAACTAACTTCTTCTCCTCCCTTCTTCATAAACAACATAAAGTATTTAGAATTCCTTCTTTCTTTCTCTAGAAATGGGGCGTTCTAAACAGAGCTTGAAACTCATAACCAATGAAAGAAGTAGAAACTCTACTTTTCTCAAAAGAAAAAATGGTTTGAAGAAGAAAATAGATGAATTCTCTGTACTCTGTGACATTGATGTATGCATGTTTATCTACGGACCATCTGGTGGTGACCGTCCTCCTGATGTGTATCCCCAGAACTTAGATAAACTTCATCGTATTATCGAACGTTATCAAAGTATGGATAAAGATGATCGTGAGAGACGAAGATTAACTGTTGCTGATTTCTACGATGAACATACCAAGAAGATTGAAGATGAAGTTACTAAATTAAGAGAAAAGAACGATCAAGATTTACAGAAACTTATTTGGGATGATCGTTTTAACAATCTCACCGTTGATCAACTTCATCAAATTACAAAGAACTTAGATTTCAAGATTAACTATATGGATATACAAAAAGAGATGATCATGAAGGGTAATAATAATAATAATAATGATAATGGATGCTACTACTCCTCCAGTGTTGTACCGAATCAAAATCTTGGTGATATGAAACAACCTTGTTATGGTCAACAATATGATCATACTAATAGTAACTACTACCATCATAATCAACAATATCATCAACAGATGCTTCCGATGCACAACCCATCATCATATGATCATCCATTAATGATGATGTACGATAATACTAGCAGCATTGTTCCCATGAATTTAATGAGTTCGATCAACGGTTGTGATGGTAGGAATTTTATTGACAATAATAATAATAATAATAATAATAATAGTGGAGACTTTTCATATCCAAGCATTACAAATCAACTGCCTTATGCTCAGATGGATAGATCAATGCTAATGGGAAATCATATGGAGTTTGGTAGTTCATCAATTTCATCATCATACAATTTGCAGCAGCCATCGATGGTTACCCCAATCAATGCTAATTTTCCAAATATGATGGTGGATGGAGGATCATCAACACCACCACCAACATTAATGAGTTCAATCAACGGTTGTGATGGTAGGAATTTCATTGGCAATAATAATAATGGAGACTTTTTATATCCAACGGTTCAAAATCAACTACTTTATGATCAGACGGTTAGATCAATGGGAAATCATATGGAATTTGGAAATTCCACAATTTCATCATCATACAATTTGCAGCAGCCATCCATGGTTCCCCCAATAAATTCTAATTTTCCAAATACGATGGTGGATGGAGGACAATTGTCACCTGAATTATCAACAAATGAGATGGTGCAAAATCAATCAACCGTTTGAAGACTGAATTGATGTCCAAGATTTTTCTGTGATGGATTAGGGTTTAGCTAACCAGTAGCTATGACTATTTCTTTTTGGGTTATATATATTTAAGCAATTGTGTTTTCAAATTTTGTAATATTAGAGAGGTTATTAATGTTTTTTTTTTAATGGAGAGGTTATTGATGTTAATTAAATATATGGCAAATTTTTGAAGTGATTTAAGTTTTGAAGTATTTCCAGGTCTTCATTAATAGGACAAATTGTCTTTAGAAGTGGAGCACATTAAAGGACCAACCGATTCAATTTCTAAAGAGGATTTTCTCAATATCCTTATTTCATGTATGATATGTTTGATTCAGAGCTAATTGTTTGTGTGATAGTCGGTGGGAGAATCCAAAATTGGAAGTTGCTCAAAATTCAAATGGTAGGCATGTCGGTGGATTGAAGAGGCAGTTTCTAAATCAATTGGAAGCATGGCTATAGGCGGTTCCAATTTGTAATTGGCACTAATATTTAGAAACTAAGTTTCTATTATTGGGCTTGTTATGACGGTGGATACCATATATAAATAGGGGGTTTGAGTGCTTGTAATTAACACCAACACAAACACAACTCTTCTTTAGAGAGAGCTAGAGAGAGAGCAAGTAAGAGAGATTTTTTGTTCATAGTTTTGAGCGGTGTTAAATTTCTCGGTCGTCGAAGATTTAGTATAGAAGGTTAATTACTATACGGTACCATCTTGGGACGAACTTGCGGATTGTGTTAGTCGTCTTCATCTATCCTTCAATAAAGATTTCTTGTTCGCCCGAGGACGTAGGCTTTAAAGCCGAACCTCGTTAAATTCTGTTCGCATATTTGATTTTGACTTAGCTTTTCGATTAATCTTCATAATCGGATCAATTTCTAGGATAGGTTCGATAGCTTCCGTGTCCTTTAGTTATAACAATTGGTACCAGAGCCTTGTTTGAGATTGAACGAAAAGAAGATGGGATCGAGAAGTGGTACGGTCAAATCAGGGAAATATGAGATAGAGAAGTTCAATGGGAAAAACGATTTTTCTTATTGGCGGATGCAGATGAAGAATCTGCTAATCTCGCAGAAATTACACAAGACGTTGACGGGAAAGAAACCAGGAGATATGTCAGATGAGGATTGGGAAGAGTTAGATCTCGAAGCACGGGCTACCATTATGTTGTGTCTTGAGAGGGATGTGGCGTTCCTAGTAGACGAAGAAACAACGGCGGCGGGTGTGTGGTTAAAGCTAGAAAGCAGTTTCATGACGAAAACTTTAACGAATCGGGTCTACTTAAAATCCAAATTATTCACATGTAGAATGGAAGAGGGTTCTTCTATTCAGGAATATGTGAATAGGTTTGACAGGATTATCTCAGACTTGAAGGATATTGATGTTAAGGTTGAGGATGAGGACCAAGCCCTCATATTGTTACTTTCATTACCTAAATCCTATGAGAACCTTGTTCAAACTTTGATGCTTGTTGGTGATAGTCTAACCATGGAAGAGACGAGAAACTCGTTATTAGCGGATGATCTTCGTAAGGTTGCTACTAGCAGTATGGCGTCGGGTGGAGTAGACAAGGAACAAGCACAAGGGTTGTTTGTAACAAGGGGGAGGAGTAATGAAAGGGGAAAGGGAAAGGGCGGGAAATCTAGATCCAAATCTAGAGGCTCTTTCAAGAAAACGTGCTTTAGTTGTGGTGAGCTTGGCCACTTTAAAGCGGCTTGTCCAAAGAGAAAGTTGAAGCAAAAGAACGAAGGCTACAAGGAGAAACAAGAGATGCAAGAGGCGGGATATGTGTCAGAAGAGGCGGACGAATGTTTCTCGGTGACAGAGGTGTCTGAGAAGATCTTCGATAAGTGGATGCTTGATTCAGGGGCGTCACACCATATGTGCCCAAATAGGGAGATGTTTACTACCTATAGGAGTATAGATGGTGGTACAGTTATACTGGGTGATGATAGTATATGTAAAACTGTGGGACTCGGAACAATACGGATCAAGATGCACGATGGAGTGGTGAGAACATTGACGGACGTAAGACACATACCCGATTTGCGGAAAAATCTAATTTCCCTTGGTGTGTTGGAGCGGAACGGCTGTAAGATAATTATAGAGAATGGCTCCATAAGAGTCGTTAAGGGTTCTTTGGTGGTAATGAGAGGTACTCGTTACGGTAATTTATACAAACTTTTGGGGACAACAATTACGGGAGATGTAGCAGTAGGAATCAGTGGAAGGGATCCAACGGCTAGTACGAGGCTTTGGCATATGCGCCTTGGGCATATGTCAGAAAAGGGTCTATCTCTGATGTGCGGGAAAGGCTTGTTGAAGGACATGAAGAAGCCTTGCATGGAGTTTTGTGAGCATTGTGTGTTCGGGAAGGCACACAGGGTGACGTTCTCTACAAGCAAGCACAGGAGCAAAGAGGTATTAGACTACGTACACACCGATGTCTGGGGACCGGCAAAGTTACCTTCCAAGGGTGGTTCCAGGTATTTTGTTACATTCGTTGATGATCATTCGAGATTTGTCTGGCTTTATTTTTTGAAGCATAAGAATGAGGTATTCAACACATTCCTGGTGTGGAAAGCAATGGTTGAGAACAAAACTGGTCGAAAGCTGAAGACGTTAAGGTCGGATAATGGGACCGAGTACACGGATGGGGCATTCAAGGAGTTTTGTAATCAGGAAGGCATTGTGAGGCACTGGACAGTAGTAAACACACCTCAGCAGAATGGAGTCGCAGAAAGATTGAACCGTACACTACTTGAGAAGGCTAGATGTATGCGCTCCAATTCGGGATTAGGCGTAGAATGGTGGGCAGAATCTGTTGCTACAGCTTGTTATATTGTGAACAGGTCTCCACATTCTTCTTTAGATGGCGGCATACCTTACGAGGTGTGGTCAGGTGAACATGCAGATTACGGGAGACTTAAGGTTTTCGGTTGTACGGCCTATTACCATGTTAAAGGTAACAAACTTGACAATAGAGCAAAGAAGGCAATTTTCTTAGGATATGCTACAGGAGTCAAGGGTTATCGGCTATGGTGTACGGAAGACAAGAAGTTTGTAATCAGCAGAGATGTGGTGTTTGATGAGTCATCTATTGTAGCTATGGCGAAAGCTACGGTGCCTAGTTGTGGTGATGTTGGGTCTACTAAAGCTCAAGTAGTGGAAGTAGAAGCCGAAGACCAACGGGTTTCTAGGAATCATGATCAGGTGGAGCATCAGGATAATACTCAGGATGAGGAAATTGATGAACCCGATCATGAGGAGGTTCAAGGGGAAGGTACACAAGTTTTACAACAACAACAGCAGGATGTTTCGGTACACACTAGGCCGAAACGGTTATATAAGCCGGTACAGAGGTTAGGGTCAGACAAACCTCTTAGGCATTACGGGCAGGCAAATGTGGTTGAATATGCACTCTCGGTGGAAGACGACGAGCCGGTCACCTTCAAACAAGCTATCGCCGCGGCAGAAAGAGAGAGTTGGTTGGTTGCTATGCAAGAAGAGATGGAGTCTCTTCACAAGAACCAGACATGGGAGGTTGTCCCATTGCCCGAAGGTAAGTCTGTTATTGGTTGTAAATGGGTGTACAAGAAGAAAGAGGATTCTTCCGAAATCAAGGGTACAAGGTATAAGGCAAGACTAGTGGCCAAGGGTTATGCACAGAAAGAAGGGGTCGACTACAATGAGATTTTCTCACCGGTCGTGAAACATACTTCTATTCGGGTGCTATTGAGTATTGTTGCTCACAGGGATCTTGAGCTGGAACAACTCGATGTTAAAACCGCCTTCTTGCACGGGGATTTGGAAGAAGAAATTTATATGGCTCAACCTGAGGGATACAAGGTTGAGGGCAAAGAAAATCAAGTATGTCGTTTGAGGAAATCTCTTTACGGATTGAAACAATCCCCTCGCCAGTGGTACAAACGATTTGATTTTTTCATGCTAAAGCATGGTTTTCGCAGAAGTGACTATGATTGTTGTGTATACATCAAGAAGCTTCGCGAAAGTGACTTTATTTATCTCCTTTTGTATGTGGATGACATGCTTATTGCTTCTCGAAGCATGATGGAGATAGATAAGTTGAAATCTCAACTCAGTCAAGAGTTTGAGATGAAAGACATGGGCGCTGCAAAGAAGATACTGGGAATGGAGATTAAGAGAGAGCGGTCAAGTAAGAAACTGTACTTGAATCAGAAAGGTTACATCGAACGAGTAGTTTCTCGGTTCGGGATGCAGAATGCGAAGGCGGTGTCAACACCTTTGGCACCACACTTCAGGCTCTCGGGAAAACAATCTCCCACTACTACGGTGGAGAAGGATCATATGGATCGTGTACCGTATGCTAGTGCAGTTGGCAGTTTGATGTACGCTATGGTGTGTACTCGTCCAGATATTTCACAGGCGGTCAGTGTGGTTAGCAGGTTTATGGCAAACCCGGGGAAGACACATTGGGAAGCTGTGAAGTGGGTCTTGAGGTACTTGAAGGGTACTGTTGATACGGGTTTGTGCTTTGGTGGAGACACATGTCAGGTAAGCGGTTATGTTGACTCGGATTATGCTGGCGATCTAGATAGAAGACGATCTACTACTGGTTATGTATTTAGGGTACATGGTGCTCCAGTTAGTTGGCGATCGATGTTACAATCTACAGTTGCGTTATCTACTACGGAGGCCGAGTATATGGCTATGGCCGAGGGTGTGAAGGAAGCATTGTGGTTGTGGGGTCTTCTGGATGATCTAGGGATTAAGCAAGAGTGCGTGGATGTATGGTGTGATAGTCAAAGTGCGATCCACTTGGCGAAGAATCAGGTTCACCATGCTCGCACTAAGCATATCGATGTCAGGTATCACTTTGTACGAGATGTCATAGAGGAAGGTGATGTTTCTCTCATGAAGGTACACACAGATGAGAATCCCGCGGACATGTTGACTAAAGTGGTGACGTGTAGCAAGTTTCAGCATTGTCTGGAATTGCTGCAAATCGGCTCGTGTTAAGTTGCCCGAAAGGGCGTAATGGCGACAAGGTAATCTTTATGTGAAGGGTTGGTAGAACTACGGTAGGCTTGATCCTGTAAAAGGGTACGTAGGCAACCATGGTCATATGGTGCAGTCGGATGAAGTTACAAGAAGCAGATATATCTTACAAGGAGTATCCTGGTGTTCGTCCAAAATTTGAAGTATATCAAATTGTGTACGAGGTGGAGAATTGTGATAGTCGGTGGGAGAATCCAAAATTGGAAGTTGCTCAAAATTCAAATGGTAGGCATGTCGGTGGATTGAAGAGGCAGTTTCTAAATCAATTGGAAGCATGGCTATAGGCGGTTCCAATTTGTAATTGGCACTAATATTTAGAAACTAAGTTTCTATTATTGGGCTTGTTATGACGGTGGATACCATATATAAATAGGGGGTTTGAGTGCTTGTAATTAACACCAACACAAACACAACTCTTCTTTAGAGAGAGCTAGAGAGAGAGCAAGTAAGAGAGATTTTTTGTTCATAGTTTTGAGCGGTGTTAAATTTCTCGGTCGTCGAAGATTTAGTATAGAAGGTTAATTACTATACGGTACCATCTTGGGACGAACTTGCGGATTGTGTTAGTCGTCTTCATCTATCCTTCAATAAAGATTTCTTGTTCGCCCGAGGACGTAGGCTTTAAAGCCGAACCTCGTTAAATTCTGTTCGCATATTTGATTTTGACTTAGCTTTTCGATTAATCTTCATAATCGGATCAATTTCTAGGATAGGTTCGATAGCTTCCGCGACTTTTAGTTCTAACAGTTTGAGTCTTCAACTCAGATAAGAGATGCACCATTGTGTTTGTCTCGTCAATCTAATACGTTTAGAATAAAAAAAATCATTCACATACGAATTCATATAAATGAGATACTTCGTTTGAAGTTATTTTTTTGTTGAAAGAAGTTTTTATTTAAAATAAGAATTAAAACAACAGACGGAAAACTTAGTCCGAGGGTCATTTTGCATTAACTAAACGTCCAGATGTGACTGTTCAGATCATACCCAAATGAAATTGTGGTAGAAATTTCTTCATCTCTCTCTACAAGTTTGGAAGTGATGAATCATCTTCATACAAATTTGAAATTGAAAGTTTAAGTTTTTGGTGGAAGCTTAATAGAATTTGAAAAATGTGATCGTATATCTTGCCCGAATTCATTATATAGGGAGGACAAAATTTTGAGCAGTGAATTGTGTAAACTTGGAAAGACATTTTGTGGGAGGTTTATTAAATTGAATGAACATGGCGTGTTCAAGTGGGGGCATATTAGTAAATTGGGTCAAAAGGGTTATTTAGGTCAAGAGATTTTTGTCCTAACCTATTCGTATGGGAACCAGGTGAAGGAGGTAATCAATACTGACCAATGAGGAGGAGGTAATCAATACTGACCAATGAGGGAGGGAGGGAGGGAGCGAGGGAGGGGATTGAACTCAATTACCAACTAATGTTAGGGAGTTAAAGTAAAAAAAAAAAAGTCATATTTTTTAGTAACTTCTATTTATTCATAGGCGCTGTCTAAAATCCTGATGATCTTATAAATAGGAGAGAGTTACTAACTTCTCTTTCCACTTTTAACTTCTCGCGAGTACTGTTGTTTCAGTGAACAAAACAAAAATGGTACGATCAAAGCAAACCCTAAAACTCATAACCAATGAAAAAACTCGACATTCTACTTTTCTCAAAAGAAAAATTAGTTTGAAGAAGAAAATTGATGAATTCTCGATACTATGCGACGTTGATGTATGCATGCTAATTTACGGACCATCTGGTGATGAAGGTAGTAGGACTGAACCCCCCGATGTGTATCCCGAGGACTCAGATAAACTTCATCGCATAATCGAACGGTATCAAAGTATGGATAAGGATAATCGTGAGAAGCGAAGTTTGACTGTTGGTGATTTCTACGATGAACATATGAAGAAGCTTGAAGATGAAGTTACTAAATTAACACAAAAGAACGATCAAAATTTTGAGAAATTTATATGGGATGATGGTCTTAATAATCTCACCGTTGATCAACTTCATCAGATTGTTAAGAAATTAGATTTCAAGATTGATTTTCTGGATACTCAAAAACAGATGATGGGTCATTATGGATACTACTCCAGTGTAGTAGCTAATCAAAACCCTGCTGATATACCTAGTACTAGTGATGGGATTATGTCTAAGAGGGTTGATAACATGTGTATGCAACCACAGCTTTATGGCCAACCATTTGATCACCATCGTCCTCATAACCATCAGCATCATAATCACTATGATCAATATCACCAACATCATGATCAATATTATCAACAAATGATGCCAATGGATTATCCATCATATGACCAGTCATCAATGATTTACGATAATAACATTATTCCGATGAATCTGATGAGTTCAATGAATGATTATGATGATAGGAATTTCATTGACAATAATAATTATGGAGACTTTTTATATCCAACGGTTCAAAATCAACTGCCTTGTGATCAGAAGATTATTACATCAATGGGAAATCATATGGAGTTTGGAAACTCGACAGTTTCATCATCATATAATTTGCAGCAGCCAATGATGGTGCCCCAAGTAAATGCTAAATTTTCAAATATGATGGTGCATGGAGAATCATCATCATTATCAACAAATGAGATGGTGCAACATCAACCTTTTGATGACTTAATTGATGTCCAAGATTTTATGTGATGGATTAGGTTTTAGGCCATCAGTATGTGTTTTTTGTTTTATAGGAGTATATTTTTCGGGGATATACATGTAATGAAAACAATTGGGTTTTCAAATTTTGTAGAAATATAAGGGGTTGTTAATGATTTAATGTCAATTAGTATATAAAAATTGGATCTGTTTACATATTTGAAATAAGTATTAATAAATATTGAGTTATTATGATTGAACTACTTAATAAGTGATGTTAAAGGAAAAGAAACCAACATAAAAACCCTAAAAAGAAAGAGATAACCCACTAGCCAGAGTTTGTCCTTTTAGTGAATTCCATGTCGGTTGGGCACACTTTTGGACACCGGACTGACACTCTAGCATCTTCCTTAGTTAAATAGCCCCTGGGTTTGCTCCAGATTGGCTTGGTCAACAGGCTGAGTACTAAAGACTGGCCCAACTGAACTGAATTACCAAATACCATGATAGAAATAAAATAACAATTTAAGTTTTAATAATGTTTTGGACTTTCGATATTTTTAGTAATTTTTGTTTTTCATCAGTTTTATTTTTAATTCATACGCTTTTATGCTCATCCTAGCTTAAATCGTATTATTACCAAAAAAGAAAATTGAGTTATGAACAAGAGAGCTCACCAACACTGGTGCACACGCTTTATATTTTGTAATATCAAGCGAAGGAATTTCTCCTTATTAGCTGTAAATTAAAAATATGTCAATTGTAAATTAAAAATATGTCAAAAAGATCTGATGGAAAAATTAGAAGATATAAACATACTAAAATAAAGTCAAATACTTTTATGGTTTTTTTTTTTTTACTTTTGGCACCTAACATAATTGGTCAGTGAGTTTACTCCCTCCTTACTGGATAAGGTAGTTAACCCTCTTCACCTAGTGTTTTTGGTCATTGTTATATTAAGACATAAAGTTTGTGTACTTAAAAAAAAAAGACAAATTTTGTGACTAGAATTCTCCTTGTGTACTTAAATTACTAAAATGCCTCTCCTTGACCCACCTAAGTTCTCTTCACCCACACGCCACATCATCCCTCTATCTCTCTCTCCCTACTACTCATTTAAGCTCACATCTCTTGGTTTTTGTAAAGCTCGCCAAAAAATAGTGAGATATTTAAAAATTGAAATTGTCACCCGTTCTCAAACATGAATGCTATCTCTCAATCAAATTTCTTAAAGAGATTATTGGCTCGTTGTTTTCATTTCATTTATGATCTTCAATATATTCCTAAGCATCATCCCCATCTTCCTCACGCGAATATAGAAATTCTAGTTGAAATTTATTTTTCTAGTGTATCTCTACAAGTTTCAAAGTGATCAATTCATTTAAATCCAAATTTAGAATTCAAATTTTGAGTTGTTGGTGGAAAAAGGATAGAGTTTTGAAATTTTGGATTGTATGAAAGAGGGATTGAAATTTTTGTTTGGACTTCTTATACCAAAGAGAAAAAGATTTTGGAAAAGTGGATGAACTTGTAGAGCCAATGAACCATTTTGTACTAGGGCGATTAGATCGGAAAGAACATGGGTTGCTTAATTAGTGGCAAATCAGTTAGTTCGACCAATAAAGGTTATTTTGGTCATGAGATTTTTGTCCTAACCTTATCGCAAGCCAAAATATTTGGTGAGGGAGGGGAGGGGGTAAACTTACCAGGCAATTAATTATCGGGTAAAGTTTAAAAGAAACTCCTATTTTTAGTAACTTCTAAAAATAGCCGTCTTAAACCCTCACTTATAAAGAGAGACTGAGAAATCCATGTCAAGATAACTTGTTCTTCACTCTTGTGTCTGCTGTTCATACAAAGAACGAACTCCTTACTTTCTCTCTCTCTCTAAATTTAATATTCAATTGTACTGTTTGACTGAACAAGAAAAATGGTACGATCAAAACAAAGCTTAAAACTCATAACCAATGAAAAAACTAGACATTCTACTTTTCTCAAAAGAAAAATTAGTTTGAAGAAGAAAATTAATGAATTCTCGATACTGTGTGACGTTGATGTATGCATGCTAATTTACGGACCATCTGGTGATGAAGGTAGTAAGACTGAACCCCCCGATGTGTATCCCGAAGACTCAGATAAACTTCATCGCATAATCGAACGGTATAAAAGTATGGATAAAGATGATCGTGAGAAGCGAAGTTTGACTCTTGGTGATTTCTACGATGAACATATGAACAAGACTGAAGATGAATTCACTAAATTAACACAAAAGAACGATCAAGATTTTGAGAAACTTGTATGGGATGATGGTCTTAATAATCTCACCGTTGATCAACTTCATCAGATTATAAAGAAATTAGATTTCAAGATTGATTTTCTGGATACTCAAAAACAGATGATGGGTCATTATGGATACTCCAGTGTTGTACCTAATCAAAACCCTGCTGATATACCTAGTACCTGTGATGGGATTATGTCTTGGAGCGACAATAACATGTATATGCAACCACAGATTTATGGTCAACCATTGGATTATCAACATTTTGATTATCATAATAGCATCATTCCAATGAATCTAATGAGTTCAATCAACGGTTACAACTGTAGGAATTTCATTGAGAATAGTGGTGATTTTTTATATCCAACGGTCCAAAATCAACTGCCTTATGATCAGAAGATTATTAGTACATCAATGGGAAATCATATGGAGTTTGGAAATTCCACATCATACAATTTGGAACCAATGATGGTGCCCCCAATAAATGCTAATTTCCCAAATATGATGATGCATGGAGGATCATCAACACCACCAGCATAATCAACAAATCAGATGGCGCAAGATCAACCTTTTGATGATATCCAAGATTTTTTGTGATGGAATGGTTTTCTTTCTTTTCTTTTTTTTTTTTGCTGAAATGTGATGAAGTAGGTTTATGAAGTAAGCTATGACTATTTTATTTCACAATATTTTTTTCCTTTAGTATTATTATTGAGAAGAGTGGGGGTCTTCAATTTTTGTATAACTATGAGTTGTTATTTTTTTTTTTAATGAAGCTGAGTTTCCTAACATATTATTGTAAGAGACTAATAGAGGAGGTGTAACAGAAGTGTGAGAAGAAGGAGAAACACATAATGGCTTTCTTGGTGGTCAATATATGGACAATCAAATATCATATGTGGACAACAACTTTATGTGAACATACGAAAAAATTAGAAATCTTATATGGACAACAATTTTTAGGGGGACATGACATTAGTATATTTCACTCACACCCTCTAACAATTAGAATTTTTACTTCACTTCCTCTTTCTTTTCTTCTTCCATAAACCCTAGCTCGACTTCTTCTTCTTCTTCTTCACCAAACCCAACTTCAGGAATTTTGTATGTTTGTTGCGTTGCTTCCTATGATTAGTTACTGTGTTTGGGTGAAATAGTGATTTTGGGACTGTGGTAGGTTGTTGGTTGTGAGTAGTGATACTAATTGACACTTAAATCTCCACAGTAATGGCTAAGCAAGGTCTGGGTTGGTTGGTTCCCCATGTTTCGCCACTATGTGCAGTCTGTCCGTCCTCAAAGAACCTACCATGCCCAAAATTAATTTGGGACCGTGGGATGGAACATGCACAATAGTTCTGACATACTTTACTAAACATCAAGTTTCTGTGGATTGGGCTTTTGATTATGAAGGTTTTCCATTGCTCACCAATCTCCACTACCTTCTTTAATGTCGCCCCTATGAATTCAGTTACCATCCATCCATGTTCTGGTATGTTGGGACTTACTCATATTAGTTCCAAGCACGAAAAGATGTATAGTGTTTCTCTCCCTATTTTTGATAGATACACTAATGTATCACCCATTATTCTTGGCATGATTGATCAAGAAGAAGAAGACGATGGAGAAGAAGAAGAAGACAATTAGGTTTTCATTTTTTAACTCTTGTTTTTGTTAATGGTCCACAAATTAGTAACTCTTAATATTTAAGACCTTATGGAGTTGTCCCCTTATTAAATCAAAGTCAACTAAGTCAAACATAATTGAGTCGCACCGGGTTCGAAAATAGTTGTCCATATAAGAAAATCGGTTGTCCACGTATTGGCCACCGCTTTCTTTTTCATTTTAAGAGTTTGTTAATTTTCTATTAAGTTTAACTAACTTTTAAGGTTGACTTGACAAAAGTTGTTCCTATCATCCTAACCAAAATAAATCTCTATCAATCATATCCTTAATGAAACCAAACCGTATACGTATTCAAATAATAATTATTGTAATGGATATTAAATAGAGTTAATTCTTATATGGGCCCCCTACTTTGTGACTTTATGGCTCCCTTTTTTTTCGTAAATTCAAATATGACCCCCTATTTTAAGGTAAATGTCCTAATTACCCTTCTTATTAATATTTTTTCAACATAAAAAAAAACAACTTGAATTCCACCTCACTTCCTACTCCCCTACACATATCCCCTTCGCCGGAGCTTCTAGATAGAGAGAGAGAGAGATGAGGGTAATTTTTTTTTTTTTTTAAGGTCGCCGGGCGGAAAATTTTCCGGCCGGCGACCTTCGTCGGAGAAGGAGTGACTTGGAGAGAGAGAGAGAGGTGAGTTAGAGAGAGAGAGATGAGTTGGAGAGAGAGAGAGAGGTGACGTGGAGAGAGATGAGTGGTGGAGAAGGAAGTGAGGTGGAATTTAGGTTTTGTTTTTTATTTTATTTTGAAAATACATTAATAAGAGGGGTAGTTATGACATTTGTCTGAAAATAGGGGTCCATATTTGAATTTACGAAAAAAAAGGGGGCCATAAAGGAAGCTGGTCACAAAGTAGGGGGCCATATAGGAATTAACTCTATTAAATAACCATATTTTTTTGGAATTGAATGACTGTGTTTTCTATAAATCACATTTCCTTCTCGTACACTAAACATAAAATAAGTGATTGTAAAAAAATTACGATAAGTTATTTCATAAAATGAGTCGAATTTTGATTGGAATCCAATGTAGGCGTTTCTTAAAGAGAGAAAAGTGGGTTGAACTCAAGTCGTCTCTGTCAAGTTTCGTCCGACTTTTTACAGATAATTTATCATCTTTGAGGAAAAAAAGGCGGGTGATTTGGGGAAATAAAGAAATTATTTGAGGTATAAATCTTTGGCCAGAAATTAAAAAAAAATTGATTTTTTTTTGTTTCCTCCAAATACTCAACCCCTTATATTTTCAACTTCTTTCTCTCCCACTTCAACCATGAACACCGGCAACTTCTACTATAAAATTCGGCGACCTCCACAACAAATCTCGACCACATTTTCATCATCTCCGACAACTCTCATCTTTTCTCTCTTTCTCTACATTTCTGTCGAAGGGGAGGAACCCCTTCGCTGGAACCCTGGTTTCTGGAAGAAACCAGAGCTGACGAGATCTGGTCTCGTCTGGTTTCAAACCAGATATCGTCTTGTTTGAGTTTCAAACCAGACTCTGGCGACGGGGTTCCCCCCTTCGCCGAAGATAGTGAGAGAAGAGGGAGATAGAGAAAAGAAAGGAAGAAAGATAGAGAGAAGAAAGAAGATAGTGAGAGAAGAGGGAGATAGAGAAAAGAAAGGAAGAAAGATAGAGAGAAGAAAGGGAGAGAGACTGAAGATAGAGAGAGAAGTGAGAATGAAGCCGCCGGTCGTCGTCGGCTAACTCCGGCCGGCGACTTTAAGGACACGTTTGGTTTATTTGTTTTGAGATTTCCACCTTTCTTTCCAAATAATTTTCTTATTTTTCTAAAGTACCCTTGAAAAGTGTGTGCATAACCAAAACGACTCTCCACATAATTTCGGGCCAAAAGAAAGGAAGAAATAAGAGAGAGAGAGAGAGAGAAGCTGAAGATTCGGGAATGTTTTCTTCCGTCTGATCTAAAAAATTATTACTGCTACTTACAACTACAACGTTGACTCCAAAACCCTAACCCTAATGGAAGGTAAATATTCATCCTTACCCCAAATTCTCTCTTTCAATTCTTGAATTGCTTGTCTCTCTTCTTTTTTAACTTCGAATTGAAAATCATCAAGTAGAAGAATTTTACATCCAAATAAGCATATTGTATTCTAAGAGAATTATTTTTGGGGGTTTTGTGCTTTTGTTAGATATGATACCTTTTCCAAGAAGTTAATCATCCATTAACGGCGCAAAATTCGACTTGAAGCTGTAATTTCTTGCATAATTAAAGATGGGTTTGTATAATTGAGGTTTTATAAATTTTGATGCCAGAAAGAAGGAACGAAATATTGGATATAATTTTGCATAAACAGAATTCTTTACAAAAGAACGATGGCAGTGATAAAATGAAATTTGGAATTTGGGGTTAACTGCTGTTACAAATTTGGTGTTTCTTTTCTTTTTTATATGGTTTTGGTGTTCAAATTTGCATATAATATTTCATGTTGGTTGAACATGTCAATATTCTAATCTGGGTAGGTGCCGAATTGATTTGCCAATTTACACATATATGAAATGAAATGACCATAAAAAATTGTTGTGTTCTTGGTCCTAAATAGCAACAAACCCAGATCAGAAGCTTAAGCTACTATAAGGAATACTACAACACATTGTGGTTGCTTAACATTGATTTACCTGTCTAGGTCATGGTCATCAATCATTTATCATTACTGCACAACTAGGGTATTTTTGTTACGTTTCAAGTGAGTCCGTTTAAACAAGTTTAGTCCTGTATGTTTTTGTCTTTGGGAACCAATTATAGTCATGTTCTTTTAAAAACTACATTCGTAATTACCTACCTTAAGCATGGTTGTAGGTGATATCTCAGTTACAGCTTGTTTTATGAATTTATTTTCTCAAACAATCCAATTGACAGGGAAATCCCCTGTCCAAGGTTCGGTGGAGTCGGGGCCAAAAAGGTCGAGTGTCTCATCAGGTAGCAGGCATCGAAGTCGGAAAGAGTTTCTTCGTAAATTTGTAGATAGTGATATCCTGACAGCAGATCTTGAAGATTGGTTTTCTGCACTATCCGAACGATCATCACGTGGAAGGCCCGTTTTTGATGTTCTTTTTGAGTTGAAAGATCTTCAGATGTTTGACTATGCATTAGAAAATGTTTCATTTCAGCAGTTGATTCGAATGCCCACTGCTGTCAATGCTTCAACTTCAGATTCTGTCGTGGAAACTGCATATCTTGCTCTTGAAGATTTCTTATATGCAAGTGTGAAAGGCTTGTGGGAGTTATTTTGGACTGAGGAGTCCTCTCCTTTTTACGTTTCCTCTGTTCACAATGAGAGTTTTAAGTTATGCCATGCTGAGAAGGCAATTGCTAGTGGAAAACTCGGAGGTCTTTGTGCTAGCACTATAATGCTGAAGGACGAGAGGCATTCACATAGAGAAAAGGATGTTATTCTTGAGTTCGCACTATTAAGACCTGAAATCAGGAGCCTCAAAGTGGAAAATGACCGGAAACCTTCTTTTTCTGCTTTGGGGGATGCCCTCTTCTTTGCCCTACGAATGCTATTGACCAGAAGCGTAAGTAGATTAAATGTTCAACACTGTCCTAATTGTGTATTTGTGCTTCTTGTTGACACTCAGTTAGGCGGAGTGGTAAGAGTTGAAGGGGATTTAGATAAATTGGAATTTGAAGGGGATGTTTATCAATGTGGTGCTAAATGGATTATAGAACACTCCCATATTGCAGTTTCTTCTATTGATAGAATTTGGAATAAGCTTGGGAATCCTAATTGGGGAGATATTGGTGCTCGACAAGCACTTCTTGCAACATTTCATTGTATTGCTCAAGTCACTGGGATGCCAAGACGTTCAATTGATGATTTAGCTGCAGATCGAAGTTCTCTTCAACTTCGCAGAATCGAGAGGCAGTTGGGGAATAACACCAGTAGAGTACATGAAAATGGTTTATACCGATACCAGCAGTCTAGTGTTTGCCCCGAAATTGTTGAACTCCATGATGAATCGAAAGAAGTAATGGAATTAGAGGTAGGGTCTATTCTGTGGCTAGATGAATCAAACTTGCAAAAGGGTTTTCAGATTAATGAAGTTTTATGTAATGGCCACTTTCCATTTTATAGCGTGACGCCAGTGGAAGAGCCACGGAAGTCTCTGTTTATGTATGTGGGTTCTCATCCTTCTCAACTGGAGCCCGCACTTGAAGATATGACTTTATGGTATCAAGTTCAGAGGCAAACTAAAATATTGACCGCAATGAAACAGAGTGGCATCACTAGCAAATACCTTCCGCAGCTGGTTGCATCTGGCAGAATAGTTCACCCTGGTCAGTGTCAAAGACCTAGCTCTGGTGCAAATTGTGATCACCCTTGGTGTGGGACCTCGGTCCTTGTAATGGGCCCAGTCGGCAAGTTGGTTGCAGAATTGGTAAGAGATGGAAACTTTGGGCCAGATAAGGCTCTAAAATGCTGCCATGACTGCTTATCGGCCCTGTCAACTGCCACCTCTGCTGGAATCAGGCATGGAGATATCCGCCCGGAAAATGTAATTTGTGTAAGTTCTGGTGTTAGGAATCCATATTATGTTCTTATTGGTTGGGGGCATGCAATTTTAGAAGAGAGAGATAGGCCTACCATGAATCTTCATTTTTCGTCGACTTATGCTCTCCAAGAAGGGAAGTTGTGCTCGGCTTCAGATGCAGAAAGCTTGATCTACTTGCTTTTCTTCTCATCTGGTGGTGGTATTTTGCCGGAATTGGATTCAGTTGAAGGGGCACTTCAATGGAGAGAAGCATCTTGGTCAAAAAGGTTGATCCAACAGACGCTCGGAGAGATATCTGCTGTGTTGAAAGCTTTTGCTGATTATGTCGATAGTCTTTGTGGAACTCCATATTCTATGGATTATGAAATATGGCTTAGAAGAATGAGAACAAATATTCATGAAGATCATCGCGGGAAGGAAATTGGTCCGTCAGGTTAGGCCATAAAAGTTTTTTTTGCAGTACTGCCATGGCAGACCTGAGACATATCATAGCACTTTGATGTTGTCAGTTTGGATTCTTTAGAGATCTCTGATTTGAAGAGAAACATTTATAGACTGAACCGGCTTGTAGAGACTGGGTGATCCAGCATGCTCGAGAATTTGTTTCAACCTCTGCCACGAACTGCTCGGAATTCTTGGACATCTCAACCATCTTGTGAAGCTTGCTTACAACAAAGGATTAAGATCATTGTTTTCGTGTTTTTCATGATCCGGGTGAGTATAGTGCAATTGTAAAGTATAGTGTATTCCAAATGAATATTTCCGGAATTTCTCTCTTGTAGTTATTTTTGAGGTGATGAACAATAAAGGGTAGCTCTGAGAGCACCATAATTTGATTAGATTGTTCCACACTGTTAACCCAGTATATTCCTGATAATGCAAATAGTATATTTTTTAACTCAAAAGTTTACTTAATTGAACTTTGTCCCCTGATCTTCATCTTCTCTCTTCCTCTACATCTCTCTTAGTGCTCTCTCCCCCTCCTCGAGGTATGGTTCCGGGAAAAGAAACACTTACTTTCACCAGAACTATGTCTGTGAGAGAGGGAGAGATAGAAATCGAGAGAGAGAGAGAAACAGTGAGAGATCGAGAGAGAGAGAGAGAGAGAGAGAGAGAAACAGTGAGAGACCGAGAGAGAGAAACAGTGACAGACCGAGAGAGATAGAGAGAAACAGACAATGAAGAAGCGAAAGAGAGAGGGCGGGCTAAAAAAATATTGACTTAGTCTTAATGCCTCGGAGACTTTTCCTTATGCCCCAAACCGCGGCCATCTAAATTAAGAGCACGATAGTTGGAACAGTTTGAAATGACTATAATGCCATTAAGTAAAACAAGTTGAGATGGAAAAAACACAAACAGTTATCCAATTATTCATATTTATTTACAATTTTTCGTATTATACACAAGTCATATGAATACAACACAAAATCGATTATTCCTTTCACCAAATCGTCTCTGTTTCGCTGCAAAGTATTGCATAATTTTTCACTCTATGTACGTTTTTCTTAAACAAGTGAAATTCAAAATGATCATAATAACCAACACGAAACATTTTCGTTTTCTTCTATTTGTTTTCTGGAGTATAAATAACACCATATAACACTTATCATTGACATCTAAATTCATAGAATTAACACACTTGACATGCTACCAAACTAACTAGCAAGACCTATTAAAAGGATATGACACAAACTATCCCCTTTCTTTCCTTTTCTTATTTCAGTATAAACTTTCCCAATTGATCAAATATTATAGTCCCAACAATAGATTAAGTTTCAACAAAAATACTCGATTTTTCTTACCTCTAAGAAGGAGGCGTAATCCGATGAGAGTTACTTCCTTCATCTGTAATGGTAATCATTTCATGGGAGTCTTTTCTTGGTTCTTGACTGCTTCTGAAGGACAACGAATCAGAAACTTCTCCACTATCTGAATCTTTACTCTTAAAACTGTTCTCACCGATACCGTTATAATCCAAATTCTGCAAGATCTCAGGAAGTGAAAGATTTTGATCCTCTGATAGTTTACTCCCCATTTCTATATCTATTTTTTCCTTCGAACTGATTGCAATCCCTCGACCAGTTGGAATTACGGACTCATCTTCCTTGTCGTCATCTTCCACCACCTTTACCCGGAAATCATTCATTGAAGGTGGGATCTTAGAGAAAAATATCTCTCTAATGTTTCTCAGTGTACCCTTATTATGTGGGTTCTCGTTCTTATCATATCGGTACCGGAAATTCTCGTAAGTTGTCTGCAATTATCACACAAAGAAAGAGCAAAGATAAGTTATCGGTCTACATAATCTACTGATCTAATTTTTACCGTTATTGCAGTAAATTGGTAGGAAAGTTACCTGATTTGTGCAAATTAGATAAGAATGGAAAACCGTTAGCCCGCCAACAAACCATACAGTTATGAAGCAATATACTATGAGAACAACTGATAGAATCTCTCTTGACATTGCTTTCCATAAGGACTGGTGATTCCTTCCTTCGAGTATATTGATCCAAGAAAACACAAAGACATAAAGGCATAAGACGGTTGAAGTTGATATGAATGAGAAGAAGAATCGATAATTTCTCTGCAACCAAATCAACAAACAGAAGAAATACATACTACTTGCTTAGTGAAACAGCAAATAGGCTAAAGAAACAGTAGAAACGGAAGCCAGAGATTTCATGAATACTAAACAAACGATGAACTTTACATAAAGTCATAAATAGATGCTCAAAGTCGAACTTTTATGCTTTCTGTGTTGTCCATATTCAGGAAACTTGATAATTTTGTTTGATAGACTAACAAAAAACAGTTCGAGGTTTTAGGTAACTTACTATTCCAATGCACTGGCCCACCCACGGGCAATGATGATCAAATCTTTGAACACAGTTGTTACAAATCGAGCAATGGGATGCACGAGGAGGTCGATATAGCAAGCAAGTATCACAGAACTTCACCCTTATTGAATGACCATTTACTACTATACCCCTTGTCCTCGGTAGTCTCATATGAGAAGTTCTTCCATTTACCCACTCCATAGATGGGGTAGTTACAAATCCATCCTCTAATATGGGTGGTTTTCGATTCCTGGGTACTATACCTGGATCTCTACCAGAAGTCATGAAGAGAAACATTAAGTCCTGCCAAGATGCCAAAGTTATCAGATTCACTTACTAAAATTCTCGTTATATTTGACATGATTGTAATTTCTTATTTGGGATGAGGATAGCTGAATTACTAACCAATACCGTGACTATCAATCCAACAGCCAGAACAGGATATCCAAGAATGCGATCATGGTTTCTTATTTTTGTGAACACTTGATAACAAAATGCTAATGCCGGAGCTCCAATTAGGACCATTGATAAAAATAATGATGCCACATCGGGACCAAAGATCATTCGCCCGCCGCAGCAGAATTTCTGTTTTCAAATTTATGCGTGTGTTAACCAAACAAACACCATTTGCTCATTTCAGTTAAGTCAAATTCGAACTACTCCAAGCATGCAAATACAAATCAAAAGTACCCAAAAAAGGTTCTTATGGACTCGCACTTGGAGTAAGCATGTAATAAACGAAAACAAGGATTAAGAAAATGGAAAGCCAAAGTTGAAATCTTTAGGAGTCGTAAATATATGACAAGTCTATAAATGAATCACGATAAAATTTAACTGTCTTCTTTTCCTACACTTCGATTCAAATTCATTCGGATGAATCAACTTTGAAAATCGAACTTTGATCAAGGGTATCAAATGACAATAAAGAAAGAATCGATCCTTTAAAGAATTCATATTCGGTAAGTTGATACAAAATTTGTGAATGACAAACAAAACAAGTTAATTAAAGGATGAAAACGGAAGGGAATCGAGAGACGGACAATAAAGCATTTTCTGCATTCGATCCCCGTATGCAAAAGTAGTAACAACCTTAGTAATTTGTGATTAGACAAGCACATTTAGAAACCACACAATCAAAAGTATAAAAATCCATTATTAACATATTAAAACTGAAGTTAGTACTAAAGAAACAATTCTAAATGATCAAATCCTTTATGAATTCAAGTAAATTACTCATGAAACAGTATCGAATACAAGAACTATTATGAAACATGTTTTATAAGCAAAAACAATCAAAATTAGACCGAGCCAAGACTTTTTTTATCAACAAAACAAGCAAATTTAATTGAGGCAGAATCCCACTGTTTCATATGATTAATTCTTTATAAGTCAAAACCAAGAAAACTTGAATTTAATTTATACCCAAGAAAAACATTCAAATCAATAAATTCAGTCACAAACACTAATTTGAATATTAATTCAATCAATAAGTGAGAAGAAAAACAGAGGTTGAAATTAAAAAGAATAAAAGCAACCCAAAATTCATTAATCAACCTAACCGATTGATGCCCATTTCAATTCATAATCAGATAAATTTCAACAAATTAAATAGACAGAGAAGATTGAAGAACACATGAAGATTAATAACTCACATTGCTACCCTTCCATACTTGATAGAGCCGTTTGGGTTTGGGTTTAGGTGAAGCCATATAGAATCGAAAGAGAAGAAACCTCCCACAATTTCAATTTTGAATTATGGGTCATATCAATTTCATCCAATACAATTTTTGATGATTACCCTCGTTCTAAAAAAAAGAATTATTGATTACCCTCTTCCTTGTTCTTCTTCTTGTTCTTCTATGTTTCAGTTTTTTCAGTGGAGAGGATGAACTAGGGCAAGGTTTCTATCTCTCTTTCTGTTAACTAGTCTCTTCTTAGTTATGTAGTTTCTCTCTCTAAGAACCAGCTGCCCCTGGCTCTCATCGGCGGATCAATCAAAGGAAGAAGGGTCTTTCAAAATGGGTAGCGATTATTTATGCTTACAGCTGTCTCCTAGCTATAATCTCGGAAATGGAATTCAGCTTAGCACGTCCAATTCCAAATGGTATCAAATTTGGTCATCTCAGAGAATGTTCCATGGGACCATTTTTATGTTGACATGCAACAATAAAAAATACTATTATTTGTTGAAAAGAGTATGAATAAAGAGAAAATAATTTTCTTCATATATGAATTGGAGTGGAACTATAGACTAAATAAGAATTATTTGTCCCATCCTTCAACATAAAGTTTAAATTATATGTTCAAGTTATATGTTTGGTCTTCTTACTTATTCACATGTTTGTCCTAAAGAGTGTTTTGATTAGATATTATATGTCAAGTGGAGGACGTCCAATACTTCAATTGTCAATAACGACAAATTTAACAAGTCTCAGACGTTCAATACTTTTTTTTTTTTTTTTTTTTGAGACAAAGTAAAGTCTATTGATTAAAACCAAAGTTGTAGACATTACAATGAGAGTTTGAGCAAGAAGAAAGACAATTAAAACTACAAGTATCTGTCTTCCTAGAGTTAACCGCCATGTTATGTGCCAAGGCGTTAAACTTTCTATTCACAAAACAAAAACGGACATGATCAAAAGAGGAAGTCATGCTCTTAACTTCCTTTAGTACTCGAGAAGTTGTCCAATGGATTGAGTTGTGCCTTCCATTCAAAAAGTTGATTACATTAAGAGAATCTCCCTCCAAAATTATTTGCTTGAGATTGTGCTGGGCTGCCCACTTCAAACCAAAAAGACAGGCTTTGCTTTCTCCCTCGTCTACTGTTCGTCCAAAGGCCTTTGCGGATCCTTTTGCAAGTTGGCTTCCTGCATTATCAGATATTACAATACCAACATAGATGAATGATGAAGTATTAACCCATGAAGCATCAAAATTGATTTTGAGGTATCCTTGAGGAGGGAGGGGGGGGGGGGGGGGGGTCCATTTAGTGTTAGAAGGAGATTTGTTCAAAGCAAAAGTTTTAAGCTGCATGGTTTGTAAAAACAAAGTTAACAACAACAAATTTAACAAGTGCGAGAGCAACAACAAAGTGAAAATTATATAGATCATAATGGATTGTAAAAAGTAATAGTTATTATTCTTGAGTCCCACATTATTTACATATATGGGCCGTCTAACTTATACACGACTTTTCTCTTATTTTAAATGAGTTAAAATATACATTATGGTGGTGGCGGTGTGGGAGTTGTTGTTTTGTTGTGGGGACGGGCGACACAATGGTTAATGGTGTGGCATAGGAGGCTTTATATACACAAATTCGAATCGTTCTTTCTCGAACAGTACGAGGAGAAAACCTCTTATGCATTTCTAAGGGGCATTGTTCATCTACATCTATCCAAATGAGCCATCTATCGAATCGCTGCAGTTGATGTTCGATCTCGAAGAAAAGGTGATGAAATGGTTGTTGCTATCAGCTCCAATAACGAAGGGTTTTTTTAGAGAATGGCCCCTATTTATTTAGCTACATTAGGGGGCACCCCTAAAACATTTTTCATTTAGGCGTTAACCCCCAAAACTCATTTTCCGTTCAAATAGTCGTGAAGTAGCGGTCGTGCGAATCACATGCTCGCCTACTGACCAAAGTACCCCCGTTCTAATTTTTAGTATATGGCCCCCATTTATTTAGCTATATTAGGACTACACCCCCAACCAAAATACTTTGTCCATTCGAATAGTTTATCCCGAGTCAATACCTTCCCATCTCACGATCGGTTGAATCACCCTAGTTACATGTCCAACCACTAATTCCGAGGTTCGCCCATAGACTGGGTCATGCTCACCCCTAGCTAGAGGTCAGAGCTTGATCCAATCCACGAGTGACTCCGGCTGGTTCACCCTTTACGTTCTCTGTATTATAAGTCTGACTTCGGCTATAGAGTGGGTCATACTCTCCCCGAGCTAGAGCCAATCAGCGAGTGACTCTGGTCGAGGTGTCACTTGTACTCCGATCATAAGGTGGATCGTGTCTTTACCAGTCTGAGGTAGTTGTACCCAAAAATTACTTATATGGTTCAAGTTATAATATCCACCAAACAGAACCCAAAAAAGAATGAAAGAACAACTAGTAGTAGTTGTACCCAAAAATGGTGTAATTGATTTCAAAAGTCTCTGTTTTAAAATTGTTTCTCACGAAAATCTGATCCTGAATCTTTTAGTCATGTTTTAAGGAGTTGGTATCCATTTCTTAGACATGGATTTAGAAGAAAAGAGGAAATCTTAGAAGATTTTGCTAGAGAAGAATTAAAATCTAGAATAGAAGTAGAAGAAATTGAAGAAGAAGGAGAAGCAATCAAAGAAAAAGAAATCGAGGAAGAAATTCATCCATGTTAAATCGGTTTTCAGATTGTCCTTCTACAACTAACCAAGATTCAGAGCAAAAAACAGAACCCAAGTTGACAATGAAGAAGAGCAAAAATAAGAAATTGGTGAACTTCAGATTGAAACCAGAACCCATTTGCTTAGATTCAGCAGATCCACAAACTGAAGAAAAATCTGAATTTTATAGTGAAAATTTTAATATTTGAAGCATCACTTATTTCAAAAGAAGAAGAAGATACTATAGGTTGTGAAGTTGATGGTTGAGAGGAAGAAGATACTTGACAAATAGGTGGGTGTGAAGCTCCAAGTGGTATTTTGGTTGGGGGTGTAGTTCTAATATAGCTAAATAAATGAAGGTCATACACAAAAAATTATAACATGAGTATTTTAGTTAGTAGGCGAGCATGTGATTCGCATGACCACTTACTTCACGACTATTTGAACGGAAAATGAGCTTTGGGGTTAACGCCTAAACGGAAATGTTTTTAGGGGTGTCCCCCTAATATAGCTAAATAAATGGGGGTCTTGGCCTAAAAAACCCAATAACGAATTATTGGGTTAACTAAATCTATTGTACAAATCGCATCAATGTGACTAGGACATAATTAATGTTTATATAAGATGATTAGGACAACCACATAGTCATAGACATCTAAAGGTGACTAGGACAAACAATATCATTAAATTTCATGACCTTTAGAATCCCAAAACCCACTTTTCCACCTAAATTCAACGTAGAGTAAATGTTTGTAGTGAAAATTATGGTTGGTGATTGTCCAATGGAAGAGGTTGTCTGAAATCCTAACTCAATTCTTGATTTATTTCTCTTCACCTCTCTAAAAAATTTGTACTAGAAAAGATGGCAACGGTGGAAGAGGTTGTCCGAAACCCTAACTCAGCTCTGATTTTTGTAGTAAAAATCCTAACTCAACTCCTGATTTATTTTTCTACTTTGATGTTCTTAATTTGGGTTGAATGGAATTTAGCCACTACATTAGCTCATATCATAATTAAATCTCATGACCCTTAGAACCACAAAACCCACTTTTCCAGCTAAATTCAATGTAGAGTAAATGTTTGTAGTGAAAATTATGGCTGGTGATTGTCTAATGGAAGAGGTTGTCCGAAACCCTAACTCAACTCTTGATTTATTTATTTCCACCCCTCTAAAAAATTTGTAGTGGAAAAGATGGTAATGGTGGAAGAGATTGTCTGAAATCCTAACTCAACTCTTAATTTTTGTAGTAAAAATTCTAACTCAGCGCCTGATTTATTTTTCTACTCTGATGTTCTTAATTTCGGTTGAATAGAATTTAGCCACTACATTAGCTCATATCATATTTTTTTCTTTCAACAGCTCATATATATAGGTCTTTATGTTTTGCTCTTGATGTATTTTTCTACTTAATTTTCAAATTCTAATCAGGGATAGTTCTCAACAAAATAATAATAAGAGCATACAGTCTATCTCTATGTTTTACTACTACTCCTTTGAGATTTAATTTCGTTGTAGAAAAAATCAAAATTAAGCTTCTCCTGTTTCCATGACTTATTCTTGATCCTCATTTAGTTTTCAAATTGACATTAAAATATATCTATTTGAGTCAACTTTTATCAGAATTTTTATCTATTCAACTGCGGTGAAAGACTCATGGAAGTCTTCCAAAACTTCATCTCAATTCAGATAGTTGATTCAGGATGATATTCAAAAATTTTGGCTGAGTATTTGAATTTATAGGAAAAAGTTGATTCATTTAATAAGATAAAAAAAATGAGTAAGAAAATACTCCACGAAACAAAAGATGATTCAAATAATTTGGTAATCCTTTATTATATTTCAAAAAAAAAAAAAAATTTGACAAATGAATTTTTCCTATATGTTTTCTTACCGATCCATAACTTCCACCAGATTCAAATGGTTGAGAAAACTAAGTTTATAATATTATACTTCCAAATAGAAGTGATCAATATCACAATCTTTAAAAAAATGATTGCCCTTATCATCACATAAAGTATCTTGGAATCCAAGGAACTTGCAATTGTAGAAAGAAGATTTATCTCCGGAAACCCTTACTGCTTCTGCCTGAGCTCCTGTCCTTTTACCATCTGGTTCTGGTGATGAATTCTGAAACTCAAAAATCAGTAATCCGACAATAGAAACAAAACCGTAGCATAAAAATTGTATGTTAATGTATCACCTCAAATATGATATTCGCAGCAATGAAGTAATCAGACTCTATTAAGACAATCTCGGCTTTTGATTACCACGATCGTCCAAGTTGTCCCTTTCAGAGATAGTTGTTTTAGTTCTGAATTTTGCATAAACACCCAATGCACACTAAGTTTCGTACTCCATGCATGCATGATAGTGGCGTGGCCGAGTATTTTGGGGCCCAGTGCGAAATTTTAATCGTGGATCTTTCATACTATAATTAAAATGCAAAAACTCTTAACAAAACAACGAGAGATATTAGATCTAATGAGATTAAAATCATATAAAATAACTATCTTAACACAAAATTACCATATGAAAAAAGTAATTTTAACTATCTAATAAGGCAGTATAACATATATATATATATATAATATTATCATTATTCATTGGTAGAATTATATAAGTGAGTTAGAGAGAGAAACATACTACACATATGCCACAGAACACGTTAACACATGACACATAACACATTAACACATGACAGATAACACATTAACACATGACACATTACAATTAGGCAATTAATGAAACGGCAAATAAATAAAAATTGTAAAAGAGACGTACGAATCATAAGTGGAGTTTCCCAAATGAGACCATCCATCAGTGCTGACTGAAGAATGTTAGAGACCAAAAGGATGCCCACTCGAGTAGGGCAGCTTTTTATATAGAAATTAACATAGGGTTTTGAGTTACAAGAATACCCTTGATCAAGGGACAAAAACTAATAAGCACACTCACACTCTTAACACACACTTAACACTAACATAAACATCACTAACACTTAACATCCCCCCTCAAGCCGAGCGTCGGGAGACAAGAGAGAGCTTGAATCTCAAGTCATTAAACCTTGAAGTGGAGAGTCCCTTTGTAAATATGTCAGCCACTTGCTCACTACCAGGTAAGAACTTGACCACTAAGTTCTTGGCTGCTACTTGTTCTCGAACAAAATGAAAATCAATGGAAGCATGTCGAGTTTTGGAGTGTAAGATAGGATTGACTGCAAGGTAAGTGGCACTTATGTTATCACAGTGAACAATTGGAGGTGCTTGAATCTGAAACCCAAGTTCTTGAAGCAAATTCCTCAACCAAATTACATCTGCACTTGTGTGAGCAACAGCTCTATACTCTGCCTCAGCTGAGGATCTTGCCACTGTTGGTTGTGTTTTGGAAGACCATAGTATCAAATTGGGGCCAAGATACACACAAGAACCAGAGGTAGATCTTCTGTCATCTGGAGAGCCTGCCCAATCTGCATCAGAGATCCCAAGATAGGCATTGATATTGATTTTCGAATGCAAATCCCTTCATTGATGGAACCTTTGAGGTATCTTAGTATTCTCTTAGATGCAGTTAGATGAATTGAAGAAGGAGAAGACATGAATTTGGACACTTGATTTACAACATAGCAGATGTCTGGTCGAGTCATAGTCAGGTATTGTAATGCACCAACAAGGCTTCTGAATGGATATGTATCTGATAAAGGTTCTCCATCAAGTTTTGAAAGCTTTTTACCAGATAGAACAGGTGTTGATACTGGTTTGGAGTGTGACATACCAAATTTTTGTAAGAGATCATTGATATACTTTGTTTGAGTGAGATTGATTGATGTTGAATCTCTAGATGCCTCCATTCCTAAAAAGTATTTAAGATCCCCCATATCTGACATATCGAATTTGGACTTCAATCTCTGAATTAATTGATGAAGTTCAAGAGAAGAGGAACCAGTCACTATAATGTCATCCACATAAAGTAACAGAATGGTTAGGCCTAAAGATGAATTATAATAGAACATGGAAGGGTCTGAAATTGATTGATGAAAACCTAATTGAAGTAAGAATGAACTGAATTTAAAAAGCCAGGCTCGAGGAGCCTGTTTCAGACCATATAGAGCTTTACTTAATTTGCAAACATGATTAGGAAATCTAGGATCAATAAAACCTTTTGGTTGATTCATAAAGATAGCTTCAGACAAATCACCATTTAGAAAGGTATTCTTCACATCAAGTTGTCTAACCGACCAAGAACCTGAAATTGCAAGAGATAAGACAGCTCTAATGGTGGCTGGACGCACCACAGGGCTAAAAGTTTCATCGTAGTCTATCTCATGTTGTTGGGAGATATCCTCTAGCTACCAACCGAGCTTTGTATCTTTCAATTTGTCCATCCGCCCTCTGTTTCACCCTAAAAATCCATTTACAGTCAACAATATTCATAGTAGAATCTTTGGGAACAAGGGTCCATGTTTTATTTTTGTGGAGTGCAGACATTTCGTCCTCCATTGCTTGTAGCCAATGTTTATGCTTTGAGGCTTGATGAAAAGTAGTAGGTTCATCAAGCTCCAAAGTATTGGCATTCTTTGAACTAGAGTGAGAAACAGAGCTAGTAAGACCTTAGGTTTTCGAGTGCCATCCCTAGTTCTAGTAATCATAGGGTGAGTGGATGTTGCTGAAGAAGATTTGGATTGAAGAGATGTTGTTGAAGGTTGAAGAACAACCGGAGAAGATGATGTCTGGTTATTTTGAATTGAGTTAGTTGGAGAAGACGACAATTGATTTAGGGCATTGGTGGTGGGCTCAGATAAAGCTGACTGGTCTATTGGATAGGGGTTGGTATCCACATAGACGTCAGAGCCAGCAGACTGGCTGTCGGGTTGAGGGGTAGGTGGAGAATGAGTTGGTGAAAGTGAGTGAGAATGACCTTCTATCGGAACCGTTGGATTAGAAGGTGGGTGAATATCACCAATGTGAGGGGAACGTAAGATTTGATGATTTGGAGGACAGCTTATGCCTGGGACAGGTGGACCATTTGGACCGGAGTATCTGAGTGGGACTGACCACGTCAGTGAGAGTGGAGGGAAATTAGGGTTTTTAAAAAGAGGAAAGTTCGAATTAGGGTTTTGAAAAGGGGGAGAAGAAGATGACCGAAAAGGAAACTGAAATTCATCAAAAATTACGTTTCTGGAGATATAGATTCGAGATGAATTTATGTCTAAACAACGGTAACCTTTATGATTGATGCTGTAACCAAGAAAAACACAGGGTTTAGATTTGAAATCTAGTTTAGAAGATCGATAAGCTGTGAGAGTGGAAAACAGAGACAACCAAAGGTTCTGAGGAAATTATAGTTTGGTTTCTTGTGAAACAATTTTTCAAATGGTGAGATACCTTTATGGACCGATGATGGAAGTTGATTAATTGTGAAAATGGCTGTCTGAAAAGCATCTGGCCAAAGTTTAATAGGTGCAGAGGACTGATGAAGAAGACAGAGTGCTGTTTCAACTAAGTGGCGAATTTTTCGCTCAGCCACTCCATTCTGTTGGGGAGTGTGGGGACAAGTTCTGCGATGGATAATTCCATTTCGAGTAAGAAAATCAGAGAATTCATTGCTAATGTACTCTCCACCTCCATCAGTTTGAAAAAATTTGACAGACTTTGAGAATTGGGTTTGTACCATTTGTTTGAAATTTTTGAAGTGAGAGAATACCTCTGATTTGTTCTTAAGAAAATAAATCCAGGTATATCTTGTGTAATCATCAACAAATAACAATACAAAACGATATCCTAGATTGGATAAAGTAGGAGATGGTCCCCAAAGATCAGAATGGATAAGCTCATTAGGAAATTTTGATTGATGATTAACAGAAAGATAGGGAAATTGATGGTGTTTACCCAAAACACAACTATCACATTTAAACTTAGTCATTACAGAATTAGATAATGGTAATAACTTTTGATTAACTAAGAACTTAAAATTAGAACTGTTGACATGTGCAAGACGACGATGCCAAACTTCAGAGGAGGTGCGAGAACCAGGTGGAACAGTCTGAGCAAAAAAGTTGAGAGAAGGAATGCAGATGGATGGAGGAGATACTTTGAATAGACCATCAGACATCTTGCCTTCGAGGAGTGTCTTCCCTGTGGGAAGGTCCTGAACCAGAAAACCATGGCGATGAAAAATAGCAACACAGTTAAGATCAACAAGAAGTTTAGAGAGAGAAATAAGATTCTTCTTGAAAGAGGGAACAATTAAAGTATTTTGTAGTATAATATTATAATAAGGAATGAGATATTTACCAACACCAGTGACAGAGGCTGTGTTGCCATTACCAACCATAACACTTTCAGGAAGAGGAACATCTGATCGAGAGATTTGAGAGGCAACATCAGAAGCTATATGAGAAGTGGCACCCGAGTCCACATACCAATGTGGGTCAGCAGTAATGGAATCAATTCCTAAGGCATCAAAAGACTGATTTAGCTCATTTGTTCGATTGAGGGAATAACATTGACGAGCAGTGTGGCCATACTTGCCACAATATTGACATATAATGGATTGTCTGGAAGGAGGTGGTCCTAGAACAGATTGCCTTGAGTAACCACCTCTATTGGAGTTTCTTCCACGACCACCACCTCTGTAAGAAGAGCGACCACGATAACCCCTATTGAAATTTTGATTGGGGTTGTAAGAACGAGAATAAGAAGGTGATGGAGATGAAGGTGGTAAAGGTGTTTGAGTAAGGAGAGCTGTGGGGTTAGGTGATGAAGTTGAGATGAATTGAAGTCTAAATTCATGAGTAAGGAGAAGAGAGTGTAGTTCAGAGGATGAGGGAGATGTGGCTCTAGTAGTGACAGAGGTCACAAAACTTTCATATTCAGGTCCAAGACCAGCAAGAACAATAAGAACTAGCTCATCATCTGCAACAGGATGAGCAATAGCAGCTAGTGAATCAGATAAGGTTTTGAGTTTAAGAAGATACTCAGAAACAGAGAGAGAGCCTTTCTTTGAAGTTTGGAGTTGAAGCTTTAGGTTCATAAGCCTAGCAGAGTTAAGGGAAGAAAAGGTTCGGTCAAGTGATTCCCACACAGCTTTGGAAGAGGTTAGTCCAAGAACTTGAGCTAAAATAGGCTCAGTTAGAGTAGATTGAGCCAGGAGAGAAGCATTTGGTCTACTCTGTACCAGTAAACATACTCAGGGTTTGGAATAGAGGAAGAATCAGTTGATGAAGAAGGGAGAGTAGGAGATGGTGGAGGAAGAGAACCATCCACAAATTTGAAGAGGTCTTGAGAATGAAGGATAGGTAGGAGTTGGCTTTTCCAGAGAAGGTAGTTTGAGTTATCAAGACGAATGGAAATGAGATTGGCAATGTTGGTTAAGGTAGGAAGAGGAGAGATAGTAGTGGAGGGAACAGGGGAAGAGGGAGTAATGGAGATTGGGTCAGCTGGACGTTCGAGAATGGGTGGGTTAGTTTGCTCGATTGGAGTTGCCATTGAAATAAGAAGAAGAAGAAGATGAAGGTGAAGACAGAAAGAAGGAGGAAGAAGATGGCACTGAAAACTTTAGGATCTTTTTGCTCTTGATACCATGAAGAATGTTAGAGACCAAAAGGATGCCCACTCGAGTAGGGCCGCTTAGTTTATATAGAAATCAACATAGGGTTTTGAGTTACAAGAATACCCTTGATCAAGGGACAAAAACTAATAAGCACACTCACACTCTTAACACACACTTAACACTAACATAAACATCACTAACACTTAACAGTGACGACCTGACCAACGAAGGAGTACGCAAAGACAATCTCGACTCTTGATTTCCATGATCTTTCAAGTTGTGTATTATTAATCCCAGGTCCAGAAATTGTACAGTGTACAAAGTTATATTCACTGTCATCTTCTTCTTTCTCCCCTGTGTTGTTATCGCTCTTGTCTTTGGAGATAGTGAAGGAGTATATAAAGACAACCTTGGCTCTTGATTTCCATGATATTTCAAGTTGCCTATTATTAACCCCGGGTCCAGAAACTGTACAGTGTACAAAGTTATATCCACTGTCATCTTCTTCTTTCTCCCTTGCATGTGTTGTTATCACTCCTCCCTTTGGAGATAGTTGTTTTAGTTCTTAATTCTGCATAAACACCCAATGCACATTAAATTTCGTACTCCATGCATGCATGTATGCATGCATGACAGTTGCTTGGCCGAGAATATGGTGGTCCGGTGTGAAACGTAATCGAGCTCTGCAACTATCATTGAGAAATGAAAAAAAAAACTCAACAAAACAACGAGAGATATTACATCTAATGAGATTAAAATCATATAAAATTACCATTTTAACATAAAATTATCATATGAAAAAAGAAATTTTAACAATTTAATAAGACAATATAACAGATATATATATATATATATATATATATATATATATATATTACTATCATTATTCATTAGTAGAATTAGAGAGAGAAACAAACTACACACATGACACGTGACACTTGACACATGTCACATGACACATAACACATAACACATTAACGCATGACACGTTAACACATGATACATGACACCTAACATATTAACACATGACACATTACAATTAGGCAAATTAATGTCAAATACTAAAAGTTCTTCCAACAGAGAGCATACAACAACTCAAGGTCTTCTTTTTGAAGTTGCTTTATGTTAATTTTAGTTGTCAACCTTCGCCACCACCGTTATTAACTACCACCATCATTTCTACAAGCAGAGAGAACCCAAATTGAAGATAACTGCATTTTTTAATCCAAGCGAACTTGACGAACATCATGTTCAATTATTAAAAAAAAATGAAATCTCGTTGAAGAAAAATAACTATTAGAAGATAAAAAAACATTGAATTTATTGGAGAGTTACAAAGATAGATCGGCCAAAGAAGAAGTTCTGGAGACTACTTTGCACAAAGACTCTACTCTTCTCTTCCTATGTTCTTCATCTAAGTTGGGTAGGAAAACAATTAGTTTCACACCTTCACCTTCATCCGCGAAGACATCTTCTTTTGCCCGAACTCCGAATGCTAATCCAACATCATGAAGTTATAACACGAAGCATCCATATGGTTCACATAAACTTTCCTCACATCCATATATTCATATATAAATAAATCAAATCACAAAAACATCCATATAGTTCACATGCTTCTTGTGAGAACTAGGGTTTACAAGAGAGAAAGTAAAGAGATTAGGGTTTACATTGGTACTTATACAGTCAACAGAAGTCTCGGTCAAGAGTCAATAAGTCTTGGTGAAGTCTCGGTCAAGAGTCAATAAGTCTTGGTCTTCTGCTCAAGTCAACAGTCAACTCCAACCCCATTGCTTCTGCTAAAGGCACTCCCAACAGAATTATCTGTGAAAGAAAAGTTAGTTAGGATTAGTAACTAACTTTCTTGATATCATATTTTCTGTTATTGTTTGTTATTTCTTTTCTATAAATAAGAGATTGTAAAATGATGAAACCAAAAAGATTGGAAATAAAATTCTGAGTTCAAGTAAAGCTTACATGGTATCAGATTCAGCTTAGATCCAAGATATTAGGGCTTTTTCTATGAACTCCAATACTTTAAAATTGAAGATTAAATTACCTGATTTAGGAGGTGGACACAAAATTAAAAAATTAACCATAAGGTTACACAATCCATCTTAGTTTATATAGAAATCAACATAGGGTTTTGAGTTACAAGAATACCCTTGATCAAGGGACAAAAACTAATAAGCACACTCACACTCTTAACACACACTTAACACTAACATAAACATCACTAACACTTAACACTGACGACCTGACCAACGAAGGAGTACGCAAAGACAATCTCGACTCTTGATTTCCATGATCTTTCAAGTTGTGTATTATTAATCCCAGGTCCAGAAATTGTACAGTGTACAAAGTTATATTCACTGTCATCTTCTTCTTTCTCCCCTGTGTTGTTATCGCTCTTGTCTTTGGAGATAGTGAAGGAGTATATAAAGACAACCTTGGCTCTTGATTTCCATGATATTTCAAGTTGCCTATTATTAACCCCGGGTCCAGAAACTGTACAGTGTACAAAGTTATATCCACTGTCATCTTATTCTTTCTCCCTTGCATGTGCTGTTATCACTCCTCCCTTTGGAGATAGTTGTTTTAGTTCTTAATTCTGCATAAACACCCAATGCACATTAAATTTCGTACTCCATGCATGCATGTATGCATGCATGACAGTTGCTTGGCCGAGAATATGGTGGTCCGGTGTGAAATTTAATCGAGCTCTGCAACTATCATTGAGAAATGAAAAAAAAAAACTCAACAAAACAATGAGAGATATTACATCTAATGAGATTAAAATCATATAAAATTACCATTTTAACATAAAATTATCATATGAAAAAAGAAATTTTAACAATTTACTAAGACAATATAACAGATATATATATATATATTACTATCATTATTCATTGGTAGAATTAGAGAGAGAAACAAACTACACACCTGACACATGACACGTGACATATTAACACATGTCACATGACACATAACACATAACACATTAACGCATGACACGTTAACACATGATACATGACACCTAACATAATAACACATGACACATTAAGATTAGGCAAATTAATGTCAAATACTAAAAGTTCTTCCAACAGAGAGCATACAACAACTCAAGTTCTTCTTTTTGAAGTTGCTTTATGTTAATTTTAGTTGTCAACCTTCGCCACCACCGTTATTAACTACCACCATCATTTCTACAAGCAGAGAGAACCCAAATTGAAGATAACTGCATTTTTTAATCCAAGCGAACTTGACGAACATCATGTTCAATTATTAAAAAAAAAATGAAATCTCGTTGAAGAAAAATAACTATTAGAAGATTAAAAAACATTGAATTTATTGGAGAGTTACAAAGATAGATCGGCCAAATAAGAAGTTCTGGAGACTACTTTGCACAAAGACTCTACTCTTCTCTTCCTATGTTCTTCATCTAAGTTGGGTAGGAAAACAATTAGTTTCTCACCTTCACCTTCATCCGCGAAGACATCTTCTTTTGCCCGAACTCCGAATGCTAATCCAACATCATGAAGTTATAACACGAAGCATCCATATGGTTCACATAAACTTTCCTCACATCCATATATTCATATATAAATAAATCAAATCACAAAAACATCCATATAGTTCACATGCTTCTTGTGAGAACTAGGGTTTACAAGAGAGAAAGTAAAGAGATTAGGGTTTACATTGGTACTTATACAGTCAACAGAAGTCTCGGTCAAGAGTCAATAAGTCTTGGTGAAGTCTCGGTCAAGAGTCAATAAGTCTTGGTCTTCTGCTCAAGTCAACAGTCAACTCCAACCCCATTGCTTCTGCTAAAGGCACTCCCAACAGAATTATCTGTGAAAGAAAAGTTAGTTAGGATTAGTAACTAACTTTCTTGATATCATATTTTCTGTTATTGTTTGTTATTTCTTTTCTATAAATAAGAGATTGTAAAATGATGAAACCAAAAAGATTGGAAATAAAATTCTGAGTTCAAGTAAAGCTTACATGGTATCAGATTCAGCTTAGATCCAAGATATTAGGGCTTTTTCTATGAACTCCAATACTTTAAAATTGAAGATTAAATTACCTGATTTAGGAGGTGGACACAAAATTAAAAAATTAACCATAAGGTTACACAATCCATCTTAGTTTATATAGAAATCAACATAGGGTTTTGAGTTACAAGAATACCCTTGATCAAGGGACAAAAACTAATAAGCACACTCACACTCTTAACACACACTTAACACTAACATAAACATCACTAACACTTAACACTGACGACCTGACCAACGAAGGAGTACGCAAAGACAATCTCGACTCTTGATTTCCATGATCTTCAAGTTGTGTATTATTAATCCCAGGTCCAGAAATTGTACAGTGTACAAAGTTATATTCACTGTTATCTTCTTCTTTCTCCCCTGTGTTGTTATCGCTCTTGTCTTTGGAGATAGTGAAGGAGTATATAAAGACAACCTTGGCTCTTGATTTCCATGATATTTCAAGTTGCCTATTATTAACCCCGGGTCCAGAAACTGTACAGTGTACAAAGTTATATCCACTGTCATCTTCTTCTTTCTCCCTTGCATGTGCTGTTATCACTCCTCCCTTTGGAGATAGTTGTTTTAGTTCTTAATTCTGCATAAACACCAAATGCACATTAAATTTCGTACTCCATGCATGCATGTATGCATGCATGACAGTTGCTTGGTCGAGAATATGGTGGTCCGGTGTGAAATTTAATCGAGCTCTGCAACTATCATTGAGAAATGAAAAAAAAAAACTCAACAAAACAACGAGAGATATTACATCTAATGAGATTAAAATCATATAAAATTACCATTTTAACATAAAATTATCATATGAAAAAAGAAATTTTAACAATTTAATAAGACAATATAACAGATATATATATATATATATATATTACTATCATTATTCATTGGTAGAATTAGAGAGAGAAACAAACTACACACATGACACATGACACGTGACACTTGACACATGTCACATGACACATAACACATAACACATTAACGCATGACACGTTAACACATGATACATGACACCTAACATATTAACACATGACACATTAAGATTAGGCAAATTAATGTCAAATACTAAAAGTTCTTCCAACAGAGAGCATACAACAACTCAAGTTCTTCTTTTTGAAGTTGCTTTATGTTAATTTTAGTTGTCAACCTTCGCCACCACCGTTATTAACTACCACCATCATTTCTACAAGCAGAGAGAACCCAAATTGAAGATAACTGCATTTTTTAATCCAAGCAAACTTGACGAACATCATGTTCAATTATTAAAAAAAAAATGAAATCTCGTTGAAGAAAAATAACTATTAGAAGATTAAAAAACATTGAATTTATTGGAGAGTTACAAAGATAGATCGGCCAAATAAGAAGTTCTGGAGACTACTTTGCACAAAGACTCTACTCTTCTCTTCCTATGTTCTTCATCTAAGTTGGGTAGGAAAACAATTAGTTTCTCACCTTCACCTTCATCCGCGAAGACATCTTCTTTTGCCCGAACTCCGAATGCTAATCCAACATCATGAAGTTATAACACGAAGCATCCATATGGTTCACATAAACTTTCCTCACATCCATATATTCATATATAAATAAATCAAATCACAAAAACATCCATATAGTTCACATGCTTCTTGTGAGAACTAGGGTTTACAAGAGAGAAAGTAAAGAGATTAGGGTTTACATTGGTACTTATACAGTCAACAGAAGTCTCGGTCAAGAGTCAATAAGTCTTGGTGAAGTCTCGGTCAAGAGTCAATAAGTCTTGGTGAAGTCTCGGTCAAGAGTCAATAAGTCTTGGTCTTCTGCTCAAGTCAACAGTCAACTCCAACCCCATTGCTTCTGCTAAAGGCACTCCCAACAGAATTATCTGTGAAAGAAAAGTTAGTTAGGATTAGTAACTAACTTTCTTGATATCATATTTTCTGTTATTGTTTGTTATTTCTTTTCTATAAATAAGAGATTGTAAAATGATGAAACCAAAAAGATTGGAAATAAAATTCTGAGTTCAAGTAAAGCTTACATGGTATCAGATTCAGCTTAGATCCAAGATATTAGGGCTTTTTCTATGAACTCCAATACTTTAAAATTGAAGATTAAATTACCTGATTTAGGAGGTGGACACAAAATTAAAAAATTAACCATAAGGTTACACAATCCATCTTAGTTTATATAGAAATCAACATAGGGTTTTGAGTTACAAGAATACCCTTGATCAAGGGACAAAAACTAATAAGCACACTCACACTCTTAACACACACTTAACACTAACATAAACATCACTAACACTTAACACTGACGACCTGACCAACGAAGGAGTACGCAAAGACAATCTCGACTCTTGATTTCCATGATCTTCAAGTTGTGTATTATTAATCCCAGGTCCAGAAATTGTACAGTGTACAAAGTTATATTCACTGTCATCTTCTTCTTTCTCCCCTGTGTTGTTATCGCTCTTGTCTTTGGAGATAGTGAAGGAGTATATAAAGACAACCTTGGCTCTTGATTTCCATGATATTTCAAGTTGCCTATTATTAACCCCGGGTCCAGAAACTGTACAGTGTACAAAGTTATATCCACTGTCATCTTCTTCTTTCTCCCTTGCATGTGCTGTTATCACTCCTCCCTTTGGAGATAGTTGTTTTAGTTCTTAATTCTGCATAAACACCAAATGCACATTAAATTTCGTACTCCATGCATGCATGTATGCATGCATGACAGTTGCTTGGCCGAGAATATGGTGGTCCGGTGTGAAATTTAATCGAGCTCTGCAACTATCATTGAGAAATGAAAAAAAAAACTCAACAAAACAACGAGAGATATTACATCTAATGAGATTAAAATCATATAAAATTACCATTTTAACATAAAATTATCATATGAAAAAAGAAATTTTAACAATTTAATAAGACAATATAACAGATATATATATATATATATATATATATATATATATATTACTATCATTATTCATTGGTAGAATTAGAGAGAGAAACAAACTACACACATGACACATGACACGTGACACTTGACACATGTCACATGACACATAACACATAACACATTAACGCATGACACGTTAACACATGATACATGACACCTAACATATTAACACATGACACATTAAGATTAGGCAAATTAATGTCAAATACTAAAAGTTCTTCCAACAGAGAGCATACAACAACTCAAGTTCTTCTTTTTGAAGTTGCTTTATGTTAATTTTAGTTGTCAACCTTCGCCACCACCGTTATTAACTACCACCATCATTTCTACAAGCAGAGAGAACCCAAATTGAAGATAACTGCATTTTTTAATCCAAGCGAACTTGACGAACATCATGTTCAATTATTAAAAAAAAAATGAAATCTCGTTGAAGAAAAATAACTATTAGAAGATTAAAAAACATTGAATTTATTGGAGAGTTACAAAGATAGATCGGCCAAATAAGAAGTTCTGGAGACTACTTTGCACAAAGACTCTACTCTTCTCTTCCTATGTTCTTCATCTAAGTTGGGTAGGAAAACAATTAGTTTCTCACCTTCACCTTCATCCGCGAAGACATCTTCTTTTGCCCGAACTCCGAATGCTAATCCAACATCATGAAGTTATAACACGAAGCATCCATATGGTTCACATAAACTTTCCTCACATCCATATATTCATATATAAATAAATCAAATCACAAAAACATCCATATAGTTCACATGCTTCTTGTGAGAACTAGGGTTTACAAGAGAGAAAGTAAAGAGATTAGGGTTTACATTGGTACTTATACAGTCAACAGAAGTCTCGGTCAAGAGTCAATAAGTCTTGGTGAAGTCTCGGTCAAGAGTCAATAAGTCTTGGTCTTCTGCTCAAGTCAACAGTCAACTCCAACCCCATTGCTTCTGCTAAAGGCACTCCCAACAGAATTATCTGTGAAAGAAAAGTTAGTTAGGATTAGTAACTAACTTTCTTGATATCATATTTTCTGTTATTGTTTGTTATTTCTTTTCTATAAATAAGAGATTGTAAAATGATGAAACCAAAAAGATTGGAAATAAAATTCTGAGTTCAAGTAAAGCTTACATGGTATCAGATTCAGCTTAGATCCAAGATATTAGGGCTTTTTCTATGAACTCCAACAACAATCAAGCATCATCATCTCGCAAAATTCATTAAAATTCAAAAGAGAGTTAAAATTCAGAAGAAAGAGAGTTAAAATTCAGAAGATTGATCATCTTCATTCAACAAATTGATCAAAAAATTGAAACAATATAAGAGTTTTTAGGTTTTTAAGAAGTTACTTACTGTTTTTTCGAGCAATCCACCAGCATTTTCTGTCTGCAACTCTCATGGCAACTTCCAATCAAGGTAACCTTCCACCAATCTCTGCTGTTACTAGTTTTATAACTGAGAAACTTGATATGACACCAATTTCTTGATGTGGAAAGACCAAGTGGAAACACTTTTGAGCACTTATGATCTTTTAGGGTTTGTCAATGGGTCTATTGATATTCCACCACAACTCAAGATCATTCATGGGGTTGAACAAGTTAACCCTGACTTCCAAATTTGGAGAAGTAAAGAGAGTTTTGTAAAGTCCTATCTTAAAAGTACTCTCTCTAAATCTGTCTATTATGACACCTATGGTCTAAATTCTGCTAAAGAAATTTGGGACTGTATAAACCTTACCTATAATGAAGGTCTTGAATCAAGGAAAGACCAACTTAGGAAGAAAATACAATCTATCAAAAAGGGCACTGCTTCTATAACTGAGTACTTAGGAGAATTAAAGATGCTAGCAGATTCTCTTATCTCTGTTCATGATAGGATTAGTGATACTGAAATAGTTAGGATTGCTATTCAAGGTCTAAATTCTGATTATGATCAGTTCACTATTGCTTTAAGAGCTAATAATGAACATCTTACTCTAGCACAACTAAAGTCAAGACTTGTTATGCATGAACAATGGTTATTATCTAAACAGCAAGATGAAGAAGTATATTATGTTAAGAGAACAAATTCAAATCAGTATAACAAGCCTTCTCCATCCTATTATAGAAATCAGTCATATAGAAAAGATGGGTCAACATCAAATTCTCAAAATTCTACCAATATAGAGATTAAACACAAGAATCAAAAGGCAGATGAGTTTGATTTTTCTACTGTACCCTGTGGAATATGTAAGAGATGGGGTCATTCAGCTGGAGTGTGCTATTTCAGATACAAACCAAACAAACCTCACTCAGGATATTTTACAAACTCCAAACCTCAAGTAGAAGAACAAGGGACAGATTCAAAAACATCACCAATTGAGTCAAAATCATATCTTTATGAAGATGAAACTCTTTTAGAGTGTAATAATGTTGTTCTATATGACTATGTCTATGAGGATTCTAATGAAGATGATGTAGGGTTTTATACCCTTCTACTAGTGTTTATAGCGGAAATATGACATCTAATGTCTACACTAGTATTCCCAGGATCACATGCAAAACTAGTAATTAATCTAATGGAGATAGTGGATTACCTTAATCGCTTTTCCCTCAAACTAGTTGAATTGATTGAAGAAGACCAAGAGCTTCAAGTGTAGCTCCTCTACTTGGGACACGAGCAATCAATTTGATCTCCCACCTTGTTGTATAGCTAGCACACCAATGGTGGTTGGATAATAAGAAGACCTTCTTCTTGCTTGACTAGATAGATAGTTAATGGGAATTAGCTCACTTTCTCCTCTCTACTTGATGTGGTAGAGTAAGAAAGCTTAGAGAGAAATTCCACACCTTATTCTCTGCCCTAAGAGTGTTTATATAGAACCCTAATAAGAATCCACCTCCTTTTAGGTTTCCCAAAACACCCTTTAGAATAAGATTTAGGGAAATAGTCGAAAATAGCAACTATTGGTATTTTCTCAATTCCCTAAGGAGATGACGTCCAAACCCAGCCAAAATTGGCAGATTTAATGTTCATAACATAAGGAAACGTCCCTCCAAAAATCAGCCCAATCCGAGCCCTAAAAGTGCCCGAATCGGCCTAGGCCCAAAAACCCTGCTTTTGGCCTTTTTGTACTATCTTTGCCTAATTCCTTTTTAGGCCTATGAGATATGTTTATGGGACACTCCCATGATTATATCTCACTCCCACTAGTCATATCCTAGATCAATTTGTCACTCTTATGTGTAACCCGTTGTAGGATCCGATCGAAGTTAGCCGCGAATTACTTCGTAATTCGACGATCGTAGTTGGTCTCTAGCTACAACTCTACGATCCCTAAATCAATCGGACTTGATGATCTTCCACATCAATTGTCCTATCCGACAAATTGTTCGCATTGTCACCTTGGTCGAAGGACATCTCCTTCAACTCCTTCAGACTCCCACTTGGACTTAGAACAAGTGCAATGCCTCGATTCCCGTGTCAATTTAGTATCCCATCTGATACGTCACGTCATTCAGACTTTCTTGATATCCGAGTACAACTGTAAAAGACAAACGATTAACTTTTAATCCGTTTGAGCGCGGCCACGCATTTTCAGTTGCTACTCATCAAGTGGCCTTGAGACACTTTGTACCTAATGTGATTAGGGTGACACAATCCATTCTTGCGCTCCCACTTAACTTCATGTCTATCCTGTCCTTCCCAGTGTCCGCCTTTATAACCTCCTTTTACGGCGCGGCGTTTAACGGAACCAAAGTCGGGCATTCCTTACATAAGATGAGTGGAGCACTCATGTTTTGAGGAATCTCTCCAATTGTCTTTATGAGAAGTATTGACGTTCATCACGAGTGATGTACTTCTCATTTGAGGGTTATCCAGTGTATAAACCTTTTACACACTCACGTAGTCGAATAGAATATACTATTCCTATAGCCCATGAAACTGCGCTATCCCATCGACTCCCGTGCTAGTCTTCGTGAGTCATTGTTGTCCATGCAATGACCTGGACCAGGGATTCGATAATAAATATTCCAAGTTCACTTAATAGGGTTTCATTCATCAGATCACGTATCTGACAAACCTATTCGGAATGTTTTATCATCAATGGACTGTCGTTTAAATACTAAACCAAATTTAGACGACTTGTGAAATAACTCTATTATTTCTGATAACGAGAGTTGTAAATCTGAGCCTCTTCCGTAAAACTCTTTTTACCCACTCAGTTTTACTCGTCGAGGTTTAAAATTATACCTCATGCCTTAGACTGTGTATGAATCTCATACTATGTCTTAGGTGACAGTTCAGTTTGACTACCGTGGTAGTCGGTTTTAAACTTTGCTAATTATCAATTAATTTGAAGACGGTTATCTTCAACCTTGATAATTTCTAATAACTTTTACTAGAGTTAAGGCTTTTAATTCTTTATGTAGTATTTGCAACAGTTCCCGGCTTAAACACTTTTAGCCTACTTTCCTTCCATGTCTGAAAGTTTGCTACGATGACATGTTCAATTTTGTACTACTTCATCCTTTAGCCTTCTAGGATGTACTAAGTAGTGTTTCGGTTTTCCAATCCGAATTCGGATGTTTAAATGCTAATCATGTCCAACATGATTGACTTTATGTTTTCGAACATAAATGTCTCTCTCATGCGTGCTAGCTCATCGGTGTCTTTTCAGACTCCGATTTTTGCAACGCCCTCTGTCATGAGTTTTTGGGTCGAAATTCTTTTAGACTTTCCGAGTCTTAGATTTTCTGTTTCGGATCTCAAGCATCTCAGCGTACTGAGTCTCTCTAATCCTATCATCCTTTTGATCTATGCTTATAGATCTTCAGATGCCCAAAATGGCATTTTATCCTTTTGTGTGTGGTCCTTTATTGAGTCAGTTCGTTACTGTTATACAACACCTTATGTCGTACTCAATCTTTTGTATGTACTCTGCATACGGACCCGGAAGGTTTGTTTACTCCCACTTACCTTCTTGAAATTTCGTGATTCAAGATTTTCTTCATTCCTCAGGAATCAAACTTCTTTGATTGCCTTTTGAATCGAAGATTCTAACTCTTGCGTGCTTTTAATCCGTCGATAGATTTCTTAAGCATGCTTGTGGACATAACTTGATTGGAAGAATCTTTATTCTTCTTGTCTCGTTTCGGGAAACATGAATGTTTCCATCCTTCTCAGTTTTCTATTTTGGAAAACCAATTTAGGTCTTCTGTTGACTTAAATTATCAAGCTTCATGTCTTGACGAGATATGGATTCCACGATGATTTTGGCTTCTAGCCAAAATCTAGAGTCAGTTTCCGTTTCTGCGCAGGTCTTTTATCTCTTCAGAAATAACCTTTATTTTCTGAGTCTTTAAGATTTTATTTTGACCTTTCAGGGCTTTTGAACAACAATTTGGAGTTATCTCAACTACTTTGAGATATTCCTTTAGAGACACTTTCACTCGCTTTGAGAGTTCTCCTGCGAATGACATTCGCTTTTGTGCGGTGGGTTTACAAGATCATATCTTTAACCTTTCCTTTTCCAAGGAGTCGCAGTTTGTTGCTCTTGGTCGAATTTAATCGTCTTGTACAAGTTTCATGATTGTTCTTCATGAAACTCCATGATTTTTCTCATGATCGAATTAAATCGACTTGTACTTTTCTCCCACTTATTCTTGTAATAATTAGTGTTTTTCTCCCAGATTACTAGGTGCGCTAATTATTAGAAGAATACTATCATGAGCAACAAACACTTTGTTCTCTTGATTGCTTGTGGAAAAAGCCCAAATTTCTTCTAAAGAAATTGCGTCAGACTTTAGCTAATTTTGTAATGCCTTTACAAGCTTAGACGGACTTTGGTAGTTTTGTGAGAAGCTATGTCTAGACTAATGGATTTTGGAGGATAGAGTTTGATTCGTGTTCTTCATCTTAATCCTTTTGGACACTCCAAATATGGATAGGTTAGAAGTACGTTTGAAGATCAATTTCTGTTTCTGACTCAAGACTTTCTTTCTTGTCAGTTTGATTCATGTTTTGGTTATAGTGGACCTGTTGTCCTCATCCCTTTCCGATGAACCTATTTTATAGGTTTTTGACCAAGTTTAGAATCTTTTGGTATAGTTTGTTAAATCTAGCACTTATTAACATCCCAATTTAGAAATAAAGTTCTTTATTGATTCTCCGTAATACTTAGTACAGAGATGATGTTAAAAAACTAGAAAAACTATTAATCTAGAATAGTGCCTAAAGTAGACTTCGATCCCTTTCAGCATCCTTAGCAGTCGAGGCTTCTGCTCCCTCTTGGATCTTGTCTTCTTTAGCCAAATACTCAGTTCCCAGCTGCGCCTGTACATTCACAATGATAGGGCAATTTTAGGTATCATATACCTAGGTTTGGGAATTTTACAGTATTTGATAAGTTAACTGTTTATACCTGAATTGGAAGCCACTGTTCCATTCCTTTTGTCCTCCAAGAACTTAGGGCAGTTTCTTTTCCAGTGGCCTTTGCCATCACAGTAGAAACATTTGGTGTCAGGAGGAGGACCTTTGTCTTTAGGTTTGGCAACTCGTTTGCCTTTTCCTTTTGACGCGGTTTTCTTCTTCTGTTTTCCACCTTTCTTGAACCCTTTGTCCTTTTGTACCATAAGAACGTCCTTCTTAGTCTCCACTATAGCGACGTCCTTTTCGGCTGTTAGAAGCATAGAATGAAGTTCCTCCAACGTTTTATCCCATCCATTCATGTTGTAGTTCATCTTAAACTGATTAAAACCACTATGGAGGGAGTGAAGGATAGTGTCGGTAGCCGTCTGTTGGCTATAAGGGAAACCTAGTTTAGCCAGCTTGCCCATGAGCCTGATCATTTGACGAACATGAGGCCCAACTGGTTTTCCCTTTTCAAGGCGCATGTCCATAATTGCTTTAGAGGTTTCAAACCTCTCCAATCTCGACTGTTTCTGGAACATTTCCCGAAGTTGTCGCATCATGGAGTAAGCATCCATGTCTATGAACTGCTCTTGCAGAGTCGGTTCCATGGTTGCTAGCATTAAGCAAGTTACAGGCTCTGCCTTTTTCCGCACACTCCTTTCTTCATCTATCTCTTCTTTAGTCGAATTATCATCCAATACAGGAATTGGAGTTTCTAGTACATGTTGCTTTCCTTCCATCCTGAGAACTATTCCCAGGTTCCTCTCCCAGTCAAGGAAGTTGTGCTCATTTAGCTTCTCCTTGTCGAGAAGTGAGCGGAAGTTGAAAATATCTTTTGTCATCTACATAAAAGAAATGGCAAAGTTTTAAACTCGTTATCATTTTTGAAAAACTTAGTTTTCCCACATTATTCAATAAAAATCGTCCCCGATTGAATAAGTGATTCCAAGACCCCAGTTCTTCGGAGTAAAGCGGACGAAGGCCCTACCCTTTGACTCCGTCGTTCCGGGTGAGTGAACTACTTCACTGATCATACCTTATGACTCTTGGTTGATAGATTTCATTAATGAATGACTAATCTATCCTTTTGCCTCGAGTATCCAAGACTCTCTTGCTGATCTCGTTGAGTAGAACCATTTAGACGTGTAGGCCTCTTCTATAGACCTACCCGCATTGTCCCAAGGTAGAGGAGGTACTCTGCGAAGGCCGACCCACCTTCCTCGAACAAGGGCGCAACGAGTGTCTTAATCTGGATAGGCGATTACTCAAGATTACTTTTGGGGACTTTTACGCTAGTCTGGCGTTTGTTATAGTGAACTATTTAGCCTAACTAACATCCACGACATAAAGCGTAAATAAGTAAGTAAATGCGCGCGAGAAAGTAAATCAAGCAGACATGGATCCTAGTATGGCCCCTAACCTAGAAGATCTAATCTCCTTTGGTTTTCTTCTTGTTTCGCCTTTTGGTTCGTCTAGATCTCCATCCTTGAACCTCCATTGATTTCTCCCACTCGCCTTTGGATTCCATCCTTGAGTTTTCTTCAATGGACTCATTGACCCTAAACTCTAATTACAAGACTCTAACGATTCGCAGATCGTATAAACTTGAAATTAAAATTAATTACAAAGCATGCACCCATCCGTGCTTAAAACAAGAATAAAGATATAAATCTATGGCCATACTAGTTTCCCGCATTCACATCACATGCAATCATATAATATATCAAGGCTAAGAATTATATATGCATGATTATCTTGGGAGATACTTTTGTTGACATCACATGTCACATTACGGACCTTAAGTCTAAATTCGAAGAATTCAACTAGTGGTGCGTTCCGGTTTTATCTTTTATGATTTCTAAAATCATCTTTAAGAAAAACTCCGTTTCGGGTTTTGAAAGCCCGGGTCAATTTCGGAAAAACATTGGTTCGATTCTTAATGATTTCATAAATCAATTTAAAGAGAAATCCGTTTTGGCCTTCTGGATGGCCCGGATTGATTTTGGAATTATTTGGTTGGAATCGGAAGAAATTTTGGCAAAAACTCCCACTCGAATGATGGTTCCTTTTTATGGTCCGAAAAGCCTCGAAAAAGCCCGGGACAAGTCCTAGACAAGTCCCGGCCCAAGCCCAGAAAAGGGCTCGGACAAGGTCCGGACATAGCACGGCCCATAGGCCGGCATGTCCTGGCCGAAACCTATCAAGGCCTGGTCTCGTCCTGGCCGGAGCCAGGACGCTAGTCCATGTACCAGACGCGTCCTAGACGTGTCTGGTGCTGGACCGGACCAGCACTAGGTGTCTCGGACTAGTCCGAGACACCCAGAACCTCCCAGACGCGTCTCCAAGACGCGTCTGGTCGAGTGCTCTGGACGCGTCCTAGACGCGTCCAGGAAGCTCCCTCCGCAGCTGCTGGTCGCGTCTCCAAGACGCGTCCCAACAGCTGCTCTGGACGCGTCTTCAAGACGCGTCCAGAAGCTTCTGTCGCAGCTGCTGGTCGCGTCCTAGACGCGTCTCAGCAGCTGCTCTGGATGCGTCCAGAGGACGCATCCAGGAGCTCCCGGTCCGGCCAGGAAGCTTCCTGGCCGGACACTAGGGTTTTTCAAAACCCTAGTTTCCAAAAAATTTTTTTCTTTTGCAACTCTAAGTTGCTATTTTCCAAATTTAAAACTTTTCTTAAAATTTTGAAATCTTTTAGAACACTTCTAAAATTTTTACAAAACTTGTAGAAACTTTTAAAATTTCCAAATTTTGTTTTGAGAGTTTCCCAAAACTCAAAACACTTCTTTTTAGAACACTTCTAAAATTCCAAAAATTTTTGTTTTTCAAAAGTTTCCAAAACTTGAAAACAACTCTTAATCAAACCAATTTTGGATCAAAGTCTAGGTTTTTGAAAACTTTTCAAAGAACAATTTTGAAATCTATTTGAAAAATTCTTGAATCCCATTCAAAATCAATCAATTTCTTATGTTTAAAACTCTTTTAAACATAACTATCAACTTAATCAAGCATGGATTAGTCCGAAATTCAATCTAATTGAGTTTTAAAACACTTTTAATCATCAATTTGATTCTTAATTTGAAATTCATTGAATCCCATTCAATATTATCAAATTGTGAGTTTAAATAGTTTTAAAACACTTTTAAAATATTTTTATAAACTCAATTTATCAAACTATCAATTATATCTAATATGAACTAGTTCGATTCTTAGCAAAAACTAGTTAATAGCAAGAGGCTCTGACGCCACTGTAGGGTTTTATACCCTTCTACTAGTGTTTATAGCGGAAATATGACATCTAATGTCTACACTAGTATTCCCAGGATCACATGCAAAACTAGTAATTAATCTAATGGAGATAGTGGATTACCTTAATCGCTTTTCCCTCAAACTAGTTGAATTGATTGAAGAAGACCAAGAGCTTCAAGTGTAGCTCCTCTACTTGGGACACGAGCAATCAATTTGATCTCCCACCTTGTTGTATAGCTAGCACACCAATGGTGGTTGGATAATAAGAAGACCTTCTTCTTGCTTGACTAGATAGATAGTTAATGGGAATTAGCTCACTTTCTCCTCTCTACTTGATGTGGTAGAGTAAGAAAGCTTAGAGAGAAATTCCACACCTTATTCTCTGCCCTAAGAGTGTTTATATAGAACCCTAATAAGAATCCACCTCCTTTTAGGTTTCCCAAAACACCCTTTAGAATAAGATTTAGGGAAATAGTCGAAAATAGCAACTATTGGTATTTTCTCAATTCCCTAAGGAGATGACGTCCAAACCCAGCCAAAATTGGCAGATTTAATGTTCATAACATAAGGAAACGTCCCTCCAAAAATCAGCCCAATCCGAGCCCTAAAAGTGCCCGAATCGGCCTAGGCCCAAAAACCCTGCTTTTGGCCTTTTTGTACTATCTTTGCCTAATTCCTTTTTAGGCCTATGAGATATGTTTATGGGACACTCCCATGATTATATCTCACTCCCACTAGTCATATCCTAGATCAATTTGTCACTCTTATGTGTAACCCGTTGTAGGATCCGATCGAAGTTAGCCGCGAATTACTTCGTAATTCGACGATCGTAGTTGGTCTCTAGCTACAACTCTACGATCCCTAAATCAATCGGACTTGATGATCTTCCACATCAATTGTCCTATCCGACAAATTGTTCGCATTGTCACCTTGGTCGAAGGACATCTCCTTCAACTCCTTCAGATGAGTTTCATGAGTGTCACACTGCTATTATGAGTCACAATGATATTGATGATGATGCTGATATATTTCTAGATTGCTTATCAAATGAATTTTCTCCCTCTTTAGATAGTAATACATGTTATATGGCCTCTAACTCTATCATTGAGGGAAACAAGGACAAGTCTTGGTTAGCAGATACAGGAGCCAGCAGTCATATGACTCACTCTTCAGACAACTTAAGAGCTATTACCCCTTATCAAGGTACAGAGGCTGTGATGGTAGGAAGTGGAAAGTTTCTATCAATCACTAGTACAGGTTCTTCAACATTATCAACATCTAATCATGATTTTAATCTAAATAAGGTATTGTGTGTTCCCCACTTAAAGAGAAACCTTCTTTCTATTTCAAAGTTTACCAAGGACAATTCTTGTTCTGTTGAATTTTTACCTTGGGGATACAATATAAAGGATATATGGTCAAAGAAGGTCTTAGCTGAAGGTCCTGTCAAGATTAATCTTTATCCAATAGAAGTACATACTAATTCTCTACAACATAGAGACATTGAAGCTAATGTATCTCAAACAGTGTCTTCCTATGATACTTGGCATGCTAGACTAGGGCATTCTCATCATGGTGTTATAAAACAGTTACATTCTGAAAATAAGATAGCAGTATCAAATATTAATGCTCAAAAGTTTTGCAAATCATGTGAGTTAGGCAAAAGCAAATGTTTACCATTTGCTAACTCTTCCACCACTACAAATACTGCCTTATATCTAGTCCATTGTGATATTTGGGGCCCTGCTCCTACACCTACACCTAATGGTGCTAGGTATTACATCCTTTTTCTGGATGATTTCAGTAAATTCAGTTGGATCTATCCTATGAAAGTAAGATCTGATAGTCTGAAGTGCTTCACTCATTTTAAAGCTACATGTGAAAACTTACTAAAAGAGAAGATTGTTTACTTTCAATCTGATGGAGCTCCAGAACTCAAGCAAGGGGTTTTCAGGACTTTTTTAGATACAAATGGGATTCTGTTCAGATGTTCCTGCCCTTATACACCTCAGCAAAATGGCAAGGCTGAGAGGAAACATAGGCATATCACTGAATTAGGTAACACAATTTCTTTTCATTGTTCATTACCTAAATTCCTATGGTTTGATGCTTTCAATACAGCTGTTTATATCATAAATAGATTACCCACTCCAACACTGCAAGGTTCTACACCTTTTGAAACTCTTTTCCATGTTCCTCCTGACTACACTACACTCAAAACCTTTGGGTGTGCTTGCTATCCACATTTAGGAGAATTGAGAAAGGACAAACTAAGTCCTAAGAGTATTCAGTGCATATTTTTAGGATACAGCAATGAGCACAAGGGTTATAAGTGTTATGATTCAGTATCTAAGAGAATTTATATTTCCAGACATGTCACTTTTGATGAAGGCCATTTTCCTTATGCCAACATCACTCAAGTACAGTCTGGTAGTGATCAGACAAATGAGCAGTCTATATCATTGCCATTTCCAGCAGTAGACAGTTCTCATTCTCATCCTACTGAATTAGGGACATCTAGTGTAATCACCAGCTCACCAACTAATTCAGTGTCTAGGTGTCTGGCTTCACATGAGGAGGGCATTTCTAGTAATCCTACTAGTACACCAGCAGCCCCAATAGTTCCTATACACCATGATCAGACAGAGTCTATTACTAGAGCTAGAAATGGTATTATAAAACAAAAACAGCTTCCAGCTGATTTTGTTGCTCATTTTTCATCACCTCACAGTTTAAATGTAGCCTACTTATCCATACTTCAATTGCCCACTGAACCCACATCTTATAAAGAGGCAGCAAAACACAGTGAATGGGTTCAGGCTATGAATGAGGAGTATACAGCCCTTCAGAATAATGAAACATGGTCTCTAGTACCATTTCATAATACTATGAATGTACTTGGGTGCAAGTGGGTATACAAATTAAAACAGAAAAGTGATGGAACCATAGAGAGATATAAAGCAAGATTAGTAGCCAAAGGTTTTCATCAAAAAGAGTGGGTGGACTATGATGAAACCTTTAGTCCTGTTGTCAAAACAAACACCATCAGAATAGTTCTCTCTATTGCCATTACTAGGTCTTGGCATATCAAACAGTTGGATGTCTCTAATGCTTTCTTGCATGGGACTTTATCTGAGGCAGTTTATATGATCCAACCACCAGGGTTTATACAAAAAGGAAAGGAAACCCATGTCTGTGCTTTACATAAAGCCCTTTATGGTCTTAAGCAGGCACCAAGGGCCTGGTTCACAAAATTTGCCAACTTTCTATATGATTATGGGTTTCATAAGAGCAGGTGTGATCAATCAATGTTTGTATTGCATTCTTCTTCATCAACTATGATTCTCTTATTGTATGTTGATGATATTATTCTGACTGGAGATTCAGAAGCTCAACTATCTACTCTTATTAGTGATATGAGCAGTAAGTTCAAAATGAAAGAATTGGGTCCCTTAGCCTACTTTCTGGGTATTGAAGTTAAGTATGAACCAAATTCTACTGCTATGGTTCTATCACAAAACAAGTATACACTTCAATTACTAAACAAGGCAAATCTACTTGATTCTAAACCTTCAAAGGTTCCTGTGAGCAGTGGTAAAAGAGTTTCTATCAATGATGGGGATATACTTACTAACCCAACAGAGTACAGAAGCCTTGTAGGAGCTCTACAATATCTGACATTAACAAGACCAGATATATCTTTTGTTGTAAATTATACAGCTCAATTTATGCATCAACCAACCTCAACTCATTTAATGGTGGTCAAAAAGATATTGAGATATCTCAAAGGGACTACGGGTTCTGGTATTAGACTCACTTCAAGTAGTCTATCAACTCTTACTGCCTACTCAGACTCAGATTGGGCAGGTTGTCCAGATTCTCGCAAATCTACTGGAGGGTATTGTATTTTCTTAGGGTCGAATCTAGTATCATGGAGTTCTAAGAAACAAGCCACAGTGGCTAGGTCATCCACTGAAGCTGAATACAAAGCATTATCGAATATGGCAACAGAAGTAGTCTGGATATCATACCTGATGGAGGAACTCTACTGTAAGTTGTAAAAACCCTTCGATCTATACTGTGATAACCTTAGTGCGAAATATCTAGCATCAAATCCGGTCTTTCATGCACGAACAAAGCACATCGAGGTGGATTTTCACTATGTTCGTGATCTCGTTTTAGAAGGAACCATCACTGTTCATCATGTTCCAACGAAAGAGCAGCTTGCAGACATCTTCACTAAGGGTTTACCTCTTGATATTTTTCAAAATCTTCGACACAAACTGATGATCCATCGTCTCTCTTCCTCATCGGTTTGAGGGGGGCTGTGAGAACTAGGGTTTACATGAGAGAAAGTAAAGAGATTAGGGTTTACATTGGTACTTATACAGTCAACAGAAGTCTCGGTCAAGAGTCAATAAGTCTTGGTGAAGTCTCGGTCAAGAGTCAATAAGTCTTGGTCTTCTGCTCAAGTCAACAGTCAACTCCAACCCCATTGCTTCTGCTAAAGGCACTCCCAACAGAATTATCTGTGAAAGAAAAGTTAGTTAGGATTAGTAACTAACTTTCTTGATATCATATTTTCTGTTATTGTTTGTTATTTCTTTTCTATAAATAAGAGATTGTAAAATGATGAAAGTTTAAGATTGGAAATAAAATTCTGAGTTCAAGTAAAGCTTACACTTCTTGATCCATGTAGTTAACATGAACTCAAAGGCTGCTACCCTGAAGTTACAACATGAACCCATATAATCAACTTTACATGCTTCCTGACCCATATATTTGAGACTAGTAACTAAATAAAATAGATAAACCTTTCTCTTCGTCTCAGGTCGATGGATCTTCTCAATTGGAAGATCTCCTAACCCAATTCAATGGAATTGTTTGATCTTAAAGGATATCTTCTATAATTTCGCACGTGGGGGATTATTTCTTGATTTCGTCCCGTCATTTATAACTTGATTATTTTTAGACAGTACATGTTCCTCGACGCTGAGGACATCCCCAAAGAGCGGGGATTTTGTGACATTTCTGATTGGATTCTTGTGTTTTACCTGACCCTAGATGTAAAAGTGATATTGAAAGAGTCAATATTCGCCCGCGCAAGCTTCATTCGGAAGAGAGATTGAGCTTCAAGAAATAGTGAATGGTGTTATCAATACACAAATGTAAAACTCCAAAGGAATTTCAATTGCGCTTATATTTATCACAGTGAACCCATACGCGTTTCCGTAGGTCTTACTGTAACAAGTTTGTCTGGGAATAAACGTGCCCATATTTTTCCATCGCGACGCGCATATATTGTCATTGCTCGTCTCCCTACTTCTATTTGTCTAGATATGATCTAAACGGGTTTAAGTACCTGAAAAGCACATCTACCGAAACTAATATGATTGCCTCTGTGTAGGCGGGAACAGGGAAGGGGACAGATTTACCCCGATGGAAGTAAGAGTAACAATACAGTCTATAATGCGACAACAACAAGTGTGATAAACAAAAGCATATGTAAAGAGAAGGGGGATATGAAATAATCATGTATGGTCTTGGACTATCCACTTACTTCCATTATGTCAATTTTAACCACTACTGTTGGAATCTGGTATAAGACGACCCAAAATGCATTTGATCATTATCAAATTTGTGAGCTTACTTGGTTATTGAGCATTTACCTGTAAGAGCTAAATTCTTTCCAATGCATAGTTGCAACTCCCGAAAATTGTATCCCCAAAATCTTCCTTCCATAGAGTCATATCAGAAATATAAGGTACAATTTCAAGTTGTTTTTTCTTTTTTGAATTTAAAATACCAAGTTTTCTACCACTTTCTGAATTTAAAACCATTCAACAAAAAGGCAAACAATATTTCCCCAAAGAAAAAAAAACGGCCTATCAATTGACATGTTTCTATAGAACTTTTTTTTTGTTGAGAGAGTGTCTATAGAACTTGAGTGATGAGTTGGTTATGTTTAGGAGCTAAGAGAGAATCACTCCCAAAAGGAAAGGAGAAATTTTCTTGAAAAGAAAATGAAAGAAAAAAGAAACATAATGTAGAACTAGAGTGAGTGATGAGTTGGTTAGGTTTAGGAGCTAAGAGAGAATCACTCCGAAAAGAAAACGCGAAAAATTTTCTTGTAAAGAAAATGAAAGAACACAGAAACATAATGGGTTTCAAAACCTCAACTTTTGGTTAGCCACCTTACCAATCACACTTATGTGATATGCAAGACCTTGATAAGAAAATATATGACAGTTATCTGATATATACAAGATTAAAGGAGAAGACTTCGAAAATATATGACAGTTATCTGATATATACAAGATTAAAGGAGAAGACTTCTCAATACTCCGCTCTGGTCCAAGAGAGACTCATTCTGGCCAAGACTCCAATTGGCTTTTCTCTATCATTCAAATTGTAGATGGTTTGTGAATGGAGCCAATGAAAATTCACAGCAACAGTGAAGAAGAATACCTCCATCAGGGAGGAATACCACAATCAGGGAGACACCATGAGAGGAGACAGTAGGGTACAATTTTTCGGGTGTGTGAAGCTCACTTTGTTTGAGTGGTAACCGGGTGTTCAAATCTTTACAGTTTCCATAAAACATATTATCAGATAATAAGAATATATGATTGTATCTGTATATGCTGCTACAAAACTGTAGCAGTTCGATCAGTTTCTACTTGAACAACTGGTTTATATCAAGAACATTTCAAACAGCTCAATACATTTAAAGATAAGACACTTTAACCTAACCATACATTAAAGGACAGAACAACAAATTAAGTAAAAGACTATTAGTAAAAAGTTCAAAAATGGTTAGAAATGTTGGAGATTTCAAACCTTTCCAAGGAATGTGCAAGATTGCTCTTCCCTGTCTACTACCCGAAATAACTTCTACATTTTGATGTTCCACATAAACACGGCTTTCTTCTTCCGTCCGATGTACCATAATCATATGTCAACTCTGTCATGGGTGGAATGTGCTTAATGGCAAAGAACAAGATATGAGGATAGGAATCCCCTTTTTTATCACGTGACACGAGCTGCCAAAAGATGTTTGGAGAGCAGCTATGGTTCAAAAAACGAGCAACATTACCCATATTCTTTGAGCTTATTGTCATTGGTAACTTGGGCTTGTATGCTTCGTTCAAGTCCACGGGCTTCTTCTCTCCAAGCAACTCCGGTATGTAATTCCATTCTCGTATGTAGTTTCCCGGATGTATTGCATTGAAGATATAATCATTGTCTATGTCAACCCCTCTTCCTCCGGTATTATTAATGACGTCACCTGCATATTCACAAATGAAAGTACCCGCTCGGATAGGATCCCAAGATCGGACCCCCCAACCTCTATTTTCTGTCTTAAACACCTCCAGGCGGACTTTCGGGCCATTTTCAGCTACTTGGTTTTTGCAAGTAGGATAACATGAACACGACGGACCACATTCATGTATCAAAGGTTTCTGGATCACAAGAAGCCCATTAGCATAAGGGGAATCACCTCCATTCTTCTGAATACAAGAGCAATCTGAATTTGGAAGACATGAATAATTTGTACAACCGCAACCAACAGACGGCCGTTCTGGGTACTTGAGGCTAGGGATATAAACGAAATGAGCAGGTCCTCTATCCCCATCGACATCATTCACAAGAGGAATTGGTAACTTTTCCACTCCTAAACTCAAGTCGGGTAGTACAAGCCCATGCCGATAATTGATATTTTCCCTCCATTGTTGAGTGGCTTTCCATAAAGTGAAAGCTTCGGGTTGATCGAGTACTCTTACCAATTTGTATTTGAAAACACTAACACCTACTTTGTTTTTCTCCGTCCATGACTCTTGTATTTTATATAAACCATCATAGATATACACTTTCCCACTTGAGCTTAAAACATCCTTCACACCTCGAATAACTCTAACCTCGTTCCCACGATGCAAACTTTTCTCTAACGCGAGATTTCCCCTTTCGAGCTTCTGATCAGATGCTTCTTTGCCATTATCTTTCTTCTTAGATAGGTTACCACCTTGACCACTGTAAATCAAAACATCTCCTGCATCTGCTTCATCTTCGTACCCACCAGAAGAAACAATACTCACAGCCAAAGGCTCTCCAACTTGGCTAAAGTTCATAACCATATAATCAATTCCAGCCATTATTGGACAATGTAATCCCACCAAGCATAATTCAATCCTGAAAAAGAAAATATCTCCAACCTCAATCCCAGGAACATTTCCAATCCTCTTCCTCAAATTAGTTCTGAATGAATTGTTCATCATTATTGTCCCTGCTTTTAAATCCGGCCGTTTACTAACTCCTGCTCCAGCTTCTTCAAGTTGAGCAAATCTTCTTCGAAGTCCATCATATTTCATTAGAATACTAGCAACTAAATCAGTATCACCATCTTGGGAATTCAAAATTTCATTTTCACTCATCTTTGGTTTCTTAGACTTGACTTTATTCTTCTGCTTCGACCCATTACTACTAACTCCTCTATCTATCTCCTGTTCTTCTGATGTTGATATGCCAGAATCCCCTGAATGGGTTTTCAAGTTTCTCTTTGGTAATCCATTATGACCACCACCACCAGTACCACCATCAGAAGATTTTGATGAAGTTTGGGTTGAATGGTCGTTATTAGGGTTTGAAGGGTAAAACTGTGAGTACCCACTTCCATTATTATTAGGAGGAGGTACACAACGCAAAGGCTTCACATTTAAAACTCTAGACTTGTCAAAAGGGGCTGAATTCGAACCTAACCCTGGTTCCATCTTTGATCCAGTCTGACCAACAACAACAACTGAAATACAGAGGAGTCCTAGAGAGAGAGAGGGCAGTAGGACCACCAAGCTTTCTTCTATCTAACGACCAAATCCGTACTACAAGTTACAAAATATTTAAAGAGAGAGAAAAAGCAAACAAGCTTAAAATACTACTAAAATCTCACAAATCACAACAACCAGACAAAAAACAGGGCAAAAGATTATAGGTTGAAGAACTGAAGAGCCTGAGTAAGCCGATCGGTTCTTTACTTCACCTTTTTCTTTCTCGAAGGAATCGAGAAACAGTTAAAAGTATTCGACGATTGAAGCTTTTAAAAAAAACCCTAGATATGAAACAAAATGAAAATCAACTGGTTTTGTTTAGGAGTTTTGAAGAAGTAGAAACAAATCAGAAGAATAGATAAACTTGATATAATAAAGTGAAGAAATAGTGAAATTGAGTTTAGCTTACTTTTTTTGGGGATCGATTGAGGAGTTTTAGGGTTTTGATATTCCGACCTTGAGGAATATTTAGGTTTGGGCAGTTCTTCTGTCTGATACTTCTCCCACACTTGTCTGTGTCTTTTTGAGTGTATTCTCCGTTTTTTCTTACAGATGTTGGTCTTTCAAATTTGAGGGATTTTCTAGCGAATGTTATTGACTGTCTAGAAAAATCTTATCAACACCCCCACTATAAGTATACCTTTACTTGTCCACCACCCTTTGGTAACGGTTGGACACCCCTCTTAAGACTATGAGGTCGTGGGATCGAGTCTCGGTGGAAGCAGTTGCCATCAAGATTTATCTTATGTAATGTAGGCTATGAATAATGTAATAATTTGTCGGGCTTTAGGCCTCTTCGTTGTCGGGCTTTAGGCCTCTTTCAGTTTCAGTTTAAAGTAGGCGGTTATCGTGCTCATTACATCTCTATGATGCATCATTGCCTTGTAACGACTAACGTAAACCGTAGTCGAATTCTCAAAAAAAAAAAAAAGTATACCTTTACTTTTTTTAATATATAAATATACCACAAAAATTTATGGTGTACAAAGGGATGATAATTGACAACACTTAGTTGGCACATATACTCCAAAGGTCCCTGGAGGTTCGGGGTTCGATCCCCAAAAAAGGTGGAATTTCTGAATTATTGAATTTGGGGTTATTAGGGCATAAATAATGTAGATTGGCTTTAGGCTAGTTTCTTTTTTGATTTGACAGCTACCGTGCTCATCACATCCTTGATGTATCAACGACTTGTAATTACTATCATAATTCGAAGTCAAATTACCAAAAAAAAAGATGATAGTTGATAGGGGTTAGAATCGGGTTAGACTCTGGTACCCATCTATATAATAAGGCAGGAAGGAAAGTATCTTTTCTAAAATATATTCTCTTCTTCGATAGATAAGATTACACCTCCCAAATTTTTCTCTAAGAGTTTAGATTATACCTCCCAAACTTATCTTCAGTGGCTAATATTACACGTCCAAATTTATCTCCAAGATTGAGATTACATCTCTCAACCTAATCTTAATCCTTTGATATAAATGAGTATAAAGCGTAAACTGGGAAATATGGGCTTTAAGATCTCAAGAAGCTACATTTTTTGGTGGGTTCCGGTGAGAAAAATTTGCAATCTCTTTGCACAAAGTCCATCATAACACTCCTATTAACGGACTTATCATCCATGGCAATTAATTAGAATACAATATCTTAAATGATTTTTTCAATTTCTTCTTCCTCAATCTTTTCCCATCTCCAGTCACCAACTTCGATCGCCATAATCATCACTTTTTTTTTTCTCTCTCTCTCTCTAATTTCTCTCTTGGATTTTTCTCTTCGCTCGGGTTAATCTCGCTCTCTCTGGTCTCTCTATCTCTCACTCGAATCTCTAACTTTTGTATGTCGACTAAACCCCGAAAGTTTCAGCTGAGAGGAGAGAGGGATCAGAGAAAAAATTTGAGGAGAGAGAGAGACATAAGATAGAGGAAGAAATGAAGACTGAAAAGAAATAGAGGTCGTCCCCCACCGCTGATTGAGAACAGGTCGAGGACCCTAACAACGACATGAGAAGAAGTGTGTGTTTGGAAAAAAAATATAGTTTTTTTCACTATGTCGAATTTTTTTCTTGATTCCCCAAAACTTCGGTCATAAAATATTTCGAATACTATACATACGCGACCAACCTAAAACTAAGCTCATTTATCTTGTAGTAATTGACTAGGGTATAGCTCGTGCACGAGGCGAAATTTATTGAACATTTTACATTGTTTTATATTTTGCGGTGAATGTTTTTTTGCATATGAGTTTTTTTATCGTATTATTGTCTTACTCTAATGAGCTGTAAAATAAAAGAACTAAACTATAACTAAAACAAAAAATCACATAAAAACAAATGAAAGGGAGAATGTGTTTGAAATCTAAACATGAAAAAACCTAGATATTAAATAAGAAACTAAAGGAGTAAATTCTTGTATCATGTAAACAACAAAATTAAATACTGGATATGTATATGTTTTGCAATGCAGTTAACAAAACCTTAGTCGTATGCAAAAATTCTCTTTTTATTTGGGATTTCTCTTAAGGATCTCAATCGTCCACGCAATACTAGATACAAAATTATCCATCTAGAAAACGACACCGAAGTAATTTTGAAGTTTTTAAAGTGTTGCATTAGAAATTTCTTTTGACACGCAGGACAAATAGAGTTTTTTTTTTTTTTTTGAGTTTTCGCTGGAGATGCTCTAGGTAATAAAAATAACATTTTCTTAGTGCAGCTCCAATGCAAAACTTAATCTTTAGAAATTTTGACTGTCATAAAGAAATTTTAGAGTTTTGTTTTAAAAAATCTTGAATGCAAAGCTCAATTTGAAATCTAAGATGATGCAAAGATAGTTAAATAGAAATATCTTAAAATAACGCTCTATTTTTAAAGTGTCCTCTTGAAATATCTTTAAATATTCTACTTGCCAATATTTGAATTTTTTTTAACTCGTAGAAATCATATCTTTTATTTGTTTTCAGAATAAGTGATTATTAATTTTTATAAAAATAATTACGACACATAAGTAAAAAAAAGATAAGTTTAGAGTTTAACATTGGAAGTAGAAAAGATTGAAGATCTCTATTTTGCCACATAAAAATAAGAATCTCAATTGAAACTTGGCACAACAAGACTAATAAAGAATTTTGGGTTATTTTTGGAAAGAGGTCATACATAAATACTGGATTTTGTGAAAAAGGCATGACCTTTTATTAATTTGCAAAGGGGGTGTGGACTAGTATTGACCAGTTAAGTCTTAACATCGTTAATTCTATCTTCATTACTTAAAAATTTACTGTAACATTTAAATAAACTCTATACGATTTTGACACAAAATTCGCAAAGGTGGAAAGTTATGACATCCCCCCTGAAAATTATATCATTCTAGAAGTTTTAGCTACTACTATAAAAACTCACTTAATTTTCTTAAGCTATTAGATAAAACTCACTTAACTATATAAAATTTTGAATTTATTCTCTCGTGGGCACAATCTCTTTGTAAAACTTAATCATAAACACCTCTTTCAATGATCCTTGAAAATCGAAGGTGAAAAATAAAAATAAAAGTAAGAAGATGAACTGGAGAGGTTCTTTTGGTATAAAACAAAATTGAGAGGTAAAGCTTGATCAATAGATATTAACCATCCTTGTGGAAGAATAGTGTCCATCAGATTCATTTAAAGTAACATCGTTACATATGATGTTAACTATTTAATGTAACGTGAAGTTAAGTTTAACATTTATTTAACATTCAATACTAGTTACCCCTTAGTCCACCAGGCTCTGGTGTAGGGGTGATCAATGGGGCAGTATAACCGATGGGACGGATTGAAGGAGTTGAAGGAGATGTCCTTCGACCAAGGTGACAATGCGAACAATTTGTCGGATAGGACAATTGATGTGGAAGATCATCAAGTCCGATTGATTTAGGGATCGTAGAGTTGTAGCTAGAGACCAACTGCGATCGTCGAATTACGAAGTAATTCGCGGCTAACTTCGATCGGATCCTACAACGGGTTACACATAAGAGTGACAAATTGATCTAGGATATGACTAGTGGGAGTGAGATATAATCATGGGAGTGTCCCATAAACATATCTCATAGGCCTAAAAAGGAATTAGGCAAAGATAGTACAAAAAGGCCAAAAACAGGGTTTTTGGGCCTAGACCGGTTCGGGTACTTCTAGGACTCGGATTGGGCTGAATTTTGGAGGGCTAGTTGCTGATATAATAAACATTATATCTGCCAATTTTCGTGGTGTTTGGACACCTCATCCTTAGGGAATTGAGAAAATATCAATAGTTGCTATTTTCGACTATTTCCCTAAATCTTATTCTAAAGGGTGTTTTAGGAAACCTAAAAGGAGGTGGATTCTTATTAGGGTTCTATATAAACACTCTTAGGGCAGAGAATAAGGTGTGGAATTTCTCTCTAAGCTTTCTTACTCTACCACATCAAGTAGAGAGGAGAAAGTGAGCTAATTCCCATTAACTATCTATCTAGTCAAGAAGAAAGGAGTTCTTCTTTTCCAACCACCATTGGTGTGCTAGCTATACAACAAGGTGGGAGATCAAATTGTTTGCTCGTGTCCCAAGTAGAGGAGCTACACTTGAAGCTCTTGGTCTTCTCATAAGCAATTGGAAAGGTTCGAGGGAAAACTAGCGAACAAGGTATTTATCTTTCTAGTTTTAATTAATGATTATCATAGGTTTATGCATGTGATCCTGGGAATACTAGTGTAGATATTAGATATCTTAATTCCGCTATAAACACTAGTAGAAGGGTGTAAAACCCAACAGTGGCGTCAGAGCCTCTTGCAATTAGCCTATCTTATCTAAGTTTTGGACCAATTCCATGCTTGCCTAGATAGATTATTGTGTCAAAAGATTTCAAAATTTGTTCTTGAAAAGAGTTTCAAAACCTAATATTTTGATCCAAATTGGTTTGATTAAAGAGTTGTTTTTAAGTTTTTGGAAACTTGTGAAAAACAAAATTTGGAAACTTAGAATTGTTCTAAAAAAAATTTGAAATATTTAGAAGTGTTTCAAATTTTGGAAAAAGCAATTTAAAATTGCAACACAAAAAAAAAAAAAAAAAAAAGGGGAGACTATTGAGTTTTTTAGAAACTCAATAGGTCCGGCCAGGAAGCTTCCTGGCCGGACCAGTAGCCTGGAGGACGCGTCTGGTAGACGCGTCCCAGATTACTGTTGGATGCGTCTGAGGACGCGTCTTCCAGACGCGTCCAGTAGCTACTACCAGACGCGTCTTGGAGATGCGTCTGGGGTCCTGGGTGTCTCGGACTATGTCCGAGACACCTAGTGCTGGTCCGGTCCAGCACCAGATGCGTCTAGGACGCATCTGGTGCTTGGACTAGCGTCCTGGCTCCGGCCAGGACGAGATCAGGCCTATTGGCCTCGGCTCGGACATGCCGGCCCTATGGGCCGTGCCATATCCGGACCTTGTCCAATCCCTTTTGTGGGCTTGGGCCGGGACTTGTCTAGGACTTGTCCCGGGTCTTTTCAAGGCTTTTCGGACCACGAAAAGGGACCACTATTCGAGTGGGAGTTTTATCCAAATTTTCTCCCAAAATTCCAATCCAAATATTTCCGAAATTAACCCGGGCCATTCAAGGCCCAAACGGAATTTCTCTTTAAAATCAAATTTTAAAATCAAACCAAGACACACCATTAGTCTAATCTTTTGATGTAGACTTAAGGTGCGTACATGACATACGGATGTCGACAAAAGTATCTCCCGGATATACATGCATATATAATTGATAGCCTTGAAATATATTATATGATTGCATGTGATGTGAATGCGGAAACTAGTATGGCCATAGAATTTATTTCTTATTCTTGTTTTGAGCACGGATGGGTGCATGTTTTGTAATAATTTTAATTTCAAGTTTACACGATCTGCGAATCGTTTGAGTCTTGTAATTAGAGTTTAGGGTTTATGAGTCCATTGATGAAACTCAAGGAAGAAATCCAAAGGCGAGTGGGAGAAATCAATGGAGGTTCAAAGACGGAGATCTAGACGAACTAAAAGGCGAAACAAGAAGCAAACCAAAGGAGATTAGATCTTCTAGGTTAGGGGCCATACTAGGATCCATATGTGCTTGATTTACTTTCTCGCGCGCATTTACTTACTTATTTACGCTTTATGTCGTGGATGTTAGTTAGGCTAATTAGTTCACTAAAACGAACGCCAGACTAGCGTAAAAGTCCCTAAAAGTAATTTTGAGTACAGTGCCTATCCAAATTAAGACACTCCTTGCGCCCTTGTTCGAGGAAGGTGGGTCGGCCTTCGCAGAGTACCTCCTCTACCTTGGGACATTGCGGGTAGGCCTATAGAAGAGGCCTACATGTCTAAATGGTTCTACTCAACGAGATCAGCAAGAGAGTCTTGGATACTCGAGGCAAAAGGATGGATTTTACACTAAACATGTAATCCATCAACCGAGAATCATATGGTATGATCAGTGGAAGTATTCACTCACCTAAATCAATGGGAATTAAGGGCAGGGCCCTAGTCCGCTTAATCCTTGAGAGATGGGATCTCGGAATCGCATTATTCATCTAGGGACACGTTTTATCTTGAATAATGTGGCAAAAACTTAGGACTTTTTGCAAAAATTATCGAATGTAATACTTAGCAAAATCCTTTTTCTGTTTCATGTAGTTTTACTATGGCAAAAATCAATCTTTTCAACCTATGTTCAATCCTTGATGAGGACAAATTGAACATGGATAACTTCCTTGATTGGGAAAAGAGATTGAGAAGTGTTCTCAAATCTACAAACAAAGAAAGCGTACTGGATACCCCTATTCCAAGAATAACTGCGAACTCAAAGATTGAGGAACAAAAGCAGGCCAAAAGTATCCGGATGAAATCAATTTCAGTAACTTGCCTTATGTTGGCAACCATGGAGCCTAATCTTCAAAAGAGATTCAGGAAAATGGATGCGCACACAATCATCCGTCGATTAAGGGACATGTCCCGAAACAAATCACGGTTGAGGAAGTACGGAACTTCTAAGGCAATCCGGAGAGGCATTGGAATGTCTGAATCAAAGAAAGAACTTCAACTGATTCAGAAGAACAAAAGGAAAAAGGAAGGAACTCACGATTCCGACCAAGGTATCTATGTTATCGAAGTTAACTTAGCAAATACATTTGATTCTCAATCCTGGGTATTCGATACCGGATGTGGTGCTCATATCATTTATGATGTGCAGGGCCTTAAGGGAATCAAGTATTTATCTGGAAGGGAGCTTGTCCTACGAGTAGCAAATAGAGCAACGGTTGCTGCGAAAGCTGTAGGAACTTTCAGTCTACCTTTGGAAACTGGTCTAGTTTTAGAACTTCATAATTGCTATTATGTACCCTCTATTTCTAGAAACATTATCTCAGTTTCAGAATTAGACAAAGAGGGATATCACCTATTAATAAAAAACCAGCGTTGTTCTTTATACAAAGGTGAAATGTTTTATACCAGTGCTAAGCTATACAACGGTCTCTATATTACGAATATTGAGAACGAAGTCTTCAACATAGAAACCAATAGGCTACGGTCAGATGATTCAAATCCAAGTTACCTTTGGCATTGTCGTTTGGGTCACATTAACATGACACGCATGAAGAAGCTCCATGAACATGGACTTCTAGGTTCGTATAATTTAGAATCATATGACACATGCGAATCATGTTTAATGGGTAAAATGACGAGGTCTTCTTTTAAAGGAAAAGGAGACCGAGCCAAAGAACCCTTGGAACTCATACATACGGATGTATGCGGACCAATGAGTACTCCGGCGAGAGGTAACTATGGCTACTTCATCACGTTCACGGATGACTTCACTCGTTATGGTTACATATACTTGATGAGGCATAAGTCCGAATCGTTTGACATGTTCAAACAATTTCAGAACGAAATAGAGAATCAACTTGGCAAGAAAATAAAAGCCATTCGATCCGATCGAGGTGGTGAATATTTGAGTCAAGAATTTGACGATCATCTTAGGAGTTGTGGTATAGTATCTCAACTCACTCCGCCAGGAACACCCCAGATGAATGGTGTTTCTGAAAGGAGAAATCGCACCTTGTTAGACATGGTTCGATCTATGATGAGCTTAGCAAATCTTCCAAACACGTTCTGGGGGTATGCTCTAGAAACGGCTGCTTTCACACTTAACCGAGCTCCGTCAAAAGCTGTAGAAAAGACGCCATATGAGTTATGGTTTGGAAAGATTCCAAAGCTGTCTTTTCTCAAAGTCTGGGGATGCGAAGTTTATGTAAAACGCTTACAAGGAGACAAACTCGCACCTAAATCAGACAAATGTCTCTTTGTGGGCTATCCAAAAGAGACAAGGGGTTACTACTTCTACCACGAATCTGAGAACAAAGTGTTTGTTGCTCGAGATGGTGTCTTCCTTGAAAAGGAATTCCTTTCCAAACAGACAAGTGGGAGAAATGTAGATATCGATGAAATTCGATATGAGCAACAAATAAACACAGATATAGAAATATCAAGAGGTTTAGCGGCTCCTATCTATACACAAAGTATGGAAGAGGAAAATGAGGTCGAGAGAGTACCTCCCGCTCAAGTCGAATTAAATTCGCAGGAGACATCTCAACTAGTTGAGAACACTCCAAAAGTTGCTCAGGCCCCTCGTAGATCTCAAAGGCTCCAGGAATTATCTCAGAAAAAATATATCCTACTGTTAGAAGATAATGAGCCGAGTACCTACAACCAAGCTATGACGAGCCCCGACTCCGAAAAATGGCTAAAAGCCATGAGATCGGAAATGGATTCCATGTCAGAAAATCAAGTATGGAACTTGATCGATTTGCCCGATGGAGCAAAACCAATCGGATGCAAATGGGTTTTCAAAGTAAAAACTGACAAGGATGGAAACGTTAGCGTTTTCAAAGTTAGACTCGTGGCAAAAGGATACAAACAGATTCATGGCATAGACTATGATGAAACCTTTTCACCTGTCGCAATGCTTAAATCCATTCGGATCATTCTAGCAATTGCAGCTCATTATGATTATGAGATTTGGCAAATGGATGTCAAAACCGCCTTCCTGAACGGACACTTGGAAGAGGATGTGTACATGACACAACCCGAAGGTTTTGTAGATTCCAAAAATGCTGGAAAAGTTTGCAAGCTTAAGAAATCCATTTATGGACTCAAGCAAGCAAGCCGGAGTTGGAATCTTCGATTCGACGAGAAAATCAAAGAATTTGGATTTCTCAAGAATGCAGAAGAATCTTGTGTTTACAAGAAGGTTAGTGGGAGCGACCTAGTTTTCTTAGTCCTTTATGTCGATGACATATTAATCATAGGAAACAATATTCCGATGTTGGAATCAGTTAAAGACTGGCTTCGGAAATGCTTTTCTATGAAGGACTTAGGGGAAGCAGAATACATATTGGGAATCAAGATCTATAGAGATAGATCAAGGAGGATGATCGGACTTAGTCAAGAAACTTATATAGATAAGATTCTTCAACGGTTCGAGATGACAAACTCCAAAAGAGGATTCCTTCCTATGTCACATGGTATGGTGCTTAGCAAAGATCAGTGTCCTAAGAGTCCTGATGAGCTAGCACACATGATGAAAGTACCCTATGCTTCGGCAATAGGATCAATCATGTACGCCATGATCTGCACTCGCCCAGACGTCTCATATGCTTTGAGCATGTGTAGCCGTTACCAATCAAATCCAGGAGCTTGTCAACCGAACTATGAAAAGACCTATTTACATGGTTAACATCTCAAAACAACAAAAGATGGTTGAATTCGTTTGATCATTTGAATATTTGACGTGGGGCTGTCTAAAAAGCCTCTTCGCAAGCCTTCTCAGGTCGAGCAGTCTTCCAACCAACTTGCTAAACCACAAGAGCACGCGACGATAACCAGACCAACGTATTTGTGAGTAGCCACCTTAAATCAGACTCAACCAAGATCCCTACTCCAAAACCAGAAACAACTCAGAATCATAAAATACGAACCAAATAGACAAAGGAATTCAAAATAAAGCCATCTTCATTTGAATCTCAGGGTCCGTTTGATACGTGTGAAAACCATTTTTTTTCTGATGGGAAAGAAAACCATTTTTTTCTAATGGGAAAGAAAACCATATTTTCATATGAATTGAGTTTTTTAAGTGTTTGATTGGGTAGTAAGAAAATAGTGTGGGCCTTTAAAAAAATCATGTTCTCTTTCATTTATCCACCACTGAAATGAGAGGTGCCTTTAAATTTTCGTGATTATCTTCTTCTTTTAGGATGCTAACATTAGAAACCCTATCTTCTTCCCCAAATTGATGAGAGAATGATAGAGAGATGGAGTTCATGTTGTTGGAGCAATTTAGGGATTAACCAGAACTTTGCGAAGAAACTATCAGACGAAATCTACCATCAACCTGACTTAGATAAGAACTCTGAGGAATCTTCCATCCATCACAATCTCTTCACAAGATTAATTTGTTTTTCATTTTCATACCCCATCCATTTATTCTTTTCTATTATTGAACGAATTATGTCATTTGTTCATCAACTAGGGTGTGTTGTGTTGTAATGGAATTGAAATTATTCATGCTTATCCATGTTACTTTTCTGTTTAAATGAAACTCATGTCTAACCTAGTTTTAGAGAGAGAAACGGGAAAGAACTAGAGAGAGAAGGGTGAAAGAAAGACATTGTTTATGAAACTCATGTCTAACCTAGAAACAATCTACAGATCCACTCGTTGAACGGTCGCATGTCTCTGCCGTCAAGACCAGTTAGGGCTATTTTCATTAATTTCATGAAGCTTCAGTTGATGCCTATGAGAGACGAAGAAGGCAAAGTTGTTGATGATGCCCATGAGAGAAGAAGACAAGACTTTATTGATTTCATCAAGATTTCTTTTATGATTTGAGAGTTTTGTGAGAGGTTTGGAGATTAGTAAGAAAATAAGTAGAGATTAGTAGTGGAGATAAGAAGTTCATGAATCTGTATGCTTCGGTTCTTTGCCTTCACAACTTCGCAAGAGGAGAGAGAGAGTGGGCAAGAGAAATGACTTGCACGAGAAGGAGGGAGAGGGGGAGAGACAAATTTACTCAAATACCCTCGTTAGAGGAGAGAGAGCGCGCAAGTGTGAGTAAGAAATGGGTTTTCCCATGTAATAGGTGGTAAAATTATATGACCTATTTTCCCACTTTTTTTTCTATCGGAAATTGACTTTCACACCCTAAAATATCTAATCAAACAGTGGAAAATCGATTTTCCAACCCTATTTTCACACCAATCAAACGGACCCTCAGTGTTAAAAAATTAGATATAGAATAACGAGCACATCTCTTTTATTTCAACATCAATACATCTATCAGATGGTTAGCAGTACTTCTACCTTAACTAAGTTGGGCCCTTAATAATGTGCGGCCCAAAGCTGCGATTTTGGGACTAAGTTGGCCCTTAACAATATCTGAATCTTGTCTTTTACCGAATCAAACAATAATGTATTACAAATTTACAATTATCAAGTTTTAAATTATGACAACACCAGGTTTGATAATCAGAGTCAATTTCCATATGTTTCGGTATTTTTAGCACTTTTGACAAAAATAAGAAGTTCTAAGAAGTCAATTCAGTGTCTTATTATTGCAAAATAAGTCCGATCTTCAATTGTAAAATAAAAATGTGTGTAGTTAGCAAAACCCATTATGATCAATGGAGTAAGTCCTGAATAATATGTTTACATTAGTAAATGTCATCCATTAAGGAGTTCTATCATAAACTATAATTTTTTTAAACACTTAATAGTTAATTTCTTACTAATTGAACTGATTTTAGTTTTTAAGATTTCAAATTTCATACTTTAAGAAGTAAATTTATGTCTAATTCGCAGATGAGAGGAGAATTTGACATTAAATATTGAGCATTAAAGAACCCAGTACAACTAATGGAACCATAAATGCTCACAAAGATGTCATATTTCTTCATAGTTATATGTTCATTAATATCTCCCTAACAATCAAGAGAAGAAAGAAAAGGAAATCACTTTCTTGCATCAACCAGTCAAAATAGTAAGTATAATCTTCTTCAATTGCTTCTCACTAGAATTGTAGTTGTTCATGTTAAATCATATACACTAAAATGGCAAATTTGAAGTAACCCAAATAGTCTAGCCGATATATTGATAAAAAGCAATAGATGATGTCCTATTTCTGTTAGTTCAATAGCATTTTCCTAATCCATCGACCAATTTTTCTAGTTTAGATTTTTAGAACTCGTCACACTAGTGGGAAAACACAATCAATTGAACCAAAACCTCACACGACTCTGTCGTTAAAGATTCATTTCGACGGTCCACCACCTTTTAGTGCATTGGTTGAACATCCCTGTTAAGCCCATGTTGTCTTGAGATCGAATCTCGGTGGAAGCAGTAACCACTCCATTCGAATGTAATGACTTTTGGAATCCAATCTAAAAAAAAATGATTTCGACATTAAAAAAATTGTATGGAGTGGTCACTTAAATAGAAGAATTTTTCTTTTTTTAGAAGTCGACTACGATGTACTTAGTTGCTACATTTGACATTCATACATCAAAGATGTGACAAAGCTCGATAACCACCCACTCAATCTCTAACAAGACCAGGTCTGTAGCCCAACTAGATAATGGCCTAAAGCCCAACTATATTATTTTATACCCTAATAACCAAAGATTCTACCTTATCTGAGATTTCAACCTGAGACGTTGAAGGCTTTCTGGAATTTACATCCACACCTTTAAACCACTTGGCTACCAACGGTTGACACTTAAATAGAGGATTGGCCTACTAGAGAGGTGGTACCAATGTTCAAAAAAAATAAGAGAGGTGGTACCAAGTTACCCATTGAACTTTTCAGGGTAAAATTACAAGGTGTGCCACTTGAGTTCATCTCTCTTATACTAGTGAGGTACGTGCATGTCTTCGTGTTGAGTCTGAGTTTCTCTCTCTCTACTCTGTTAGTCTCTCTCTCTCTCTCACTTCTAGAGAGAGAAAATGGAGTAGTAGTAGCAGAGATCCAGGCAAGAACTCAAAAAATTTCGGACGCGCTAAAATTTGAAATTAAATAAAGAGAGTAACGAAATCGAATAAAAACTGGTAATATTTCTATCCGAAATTCACTCTTCTATATACATTTTGACCCATCTTTGATTTCAAAAGAACTAGGGTTAGGGTTTTTGTTTCTATTGCATTACGTTTCTACTCATTTTTGTTTTACTTCTTTTTCTTATCTTTGCTTAGTTTGAAACAAGTTCTCTTCATTGTTTCGAATTTGGGGTTAATTTTTTGAAATTCATGTTAGTGAAATTGGGATTCTTTTGGTGGTTACTTGGTTGTAGTTTTGTGGATTGATTGACTCTGTGAGCTGATTCTTGTTGCATGTTTCTCTTGTTCCATGACTTCCTTTCGTCTCTGTACTTTTAGGGTTTTGAATGTCATTCTCATTTCTGGCTTCATCTTAGATTCTCAAGTGGCTTCTGGTTTTAGAGCTAGAATTCCATTTCCAGTTGTTTGGTTGGACTGTGTAACGTTTTTGGCTTAATTAGGGTTTTATCTTTAACTTGTTGGAACATTAATTTCACTACTGGATTTTGCAGTCTCTTGACTTGATGTCCTCCAGGTGACTTTTTCTCTTTGTGGGTAGGTGTTTTGAATCCGTTTTGTACTGATAACAGTAGCTAGACTTTGCACATTAATGGTAGTCAGAATTTAATGCTTTCATAAAATATAAAAGTCTTTTGGGGTCAATTTTTGGTATCAGTACTTGCTTGATGACACAATGAAATTGCTTTAAAGAGTTCCAAGGTGCCTAAATTTCAACCCTAGGTCCCTTCTTGTGACTGTTGTATACTGATTTTCCTTCAGCTTACGTTTGAAATTCTTTGTTGAGTATGAAATTGGTAGCTCTGTGAATTTTACTTTGCTGTGTGGGGTGTCTGTTGTCTTCAGATTCCACAGTCTGTCTGTCTGTCGAGGCAGTTCTTGCTAGAGATTTTTGGTGTCTCTTGTGAAAGTTGAATGCTTACATTTAGTTTTCACATTTTCATTATTGTTTTCTCTGTTCTTGTTTTTTTGTCAGGATACTGGTTTTCATAATAACTGTTCTGAGTAACTTAGAGGATTGGGACCTGTAAAACATAGCTGAATGAGTTACTCAACAAGCCAGAGTGATGATAGCATGCTGTCAAAGGATCAAGCAGATTCACCATCAATTGACGATGGTAGCTCCAAGGGGAAATGGGGAGAATGGAGTGGCCTGAAAAAAGGACCATGGACAGCCGCTGAAGATGCAATGTTGGTGGAATATGTGAAGAATCACGGGGAAGGGAAATGGAATACGGTTCAGAAGAACTCGGGATTGTTACGTTGTGGCAAAAGCTGTCGTCTGCGGTGGGCTAATCACCTGAGACCGAACTTAAAGAAAGGTGCATTCACTGCTGATGAAGAACGCTTGATTGTCGAAATGCATGCTAAGTTGGGTAACAAGTGGGCTCGAATGGCTGCACAGGTATGAATCCAAATAACTTGTTTTTTCATATTAAATTTCTTGTTGCTTATAAATACTCTGTTTCGGTTATGTTAGTAATGCATAATTGGTTTCCCTTTGATTTAAATCTGATGTTGCCTCCAGCTGCACAAATAATCATCATTTACTGAAGCAGTAATAATGTCATTTAGCAACAATAACATTGGTGACATACACTCAGTTCATAACAAAGAGTTAACATTTTGCTATATTATGCTATGGGACAAGAGATTAGGGTCACTCAGCAACTAAAAGTTAAGTAGTGGTGTAGTTATATATTTTGTACATATTTGGAATCGTTCAGTTCGTTTGCACGGTATATGGACAGAAAACCACAATCAATCAGGAGAGTAACTAGGTATATAGACATGGCTCATGGGGGATAATTTATATAGGTTATTCTTAGATGGACTTCCTCAGGTAAACTATTGTGATAGCGACATAATTTGAACCTATTTACAATCTGGGTTAGCTTACTGATAAATGATGTGGTGGAATTCATAAAATTGAGTATACCAAAAAGAAAAAAAAAAACTGATTCTGCTAAAGAGATTTCAAACTACTATTACATTTTTATAAGTAGATGAATGCCCACATAAGTACTACTTACAAGTAGTCTACTGATCTCTCATATCAGATAGTCAGATCTTCCATGTGCCTTACTAATTTTGAGTTGTAACAGGAATGTACGTTTATCAATTCAAGAAGTAGATCAAAGTATTACGATGTGTTCAATTGTTTGAAGTAAGGAGTTAGAGGAAGTTAAATTTTCTCACTTGTACCTGCTCTCTTCTATTAGGAAGTGTTAGAATTAACCAGTAGTTCAAAGTTGGGTTTTCTTCTTTGGCGATCAGATTCTACGACATCTTCTTAATATAATGATACAGCAGTCTGACCTGAGTCCGTTTGTTAGTAGAGCCAGTAGTCTCTGAACCAGTTATAGACTCAAATAATTATTAACAAGATAGAGATGAATGGCAGCAACTATTAAAAAGGCATATGGGGGACGTCTAAAGAGAGATTAAAGGGCCCAAATTCTAATTTGGCATGTCTTACATCAATGGCCCACCGAGATACTTGAATAATGTGGGTCTGGTCCACATGTCTTTGTGGAAATTCTGCTAGTTTCTAAGTTTCAATTAGGATGGGTCAAGTGTCTTTAATGTGCTTAATGTCTTTAATGTGTTTAATGTCTTTTATGATGTCTTTTTAGTGCCCTAGCAGTTTAGAAGCTTAAGAGACTAGAAGTAAAGGTTGTTTGGGATGTCAAGGGTTGGTTTATGCCTATATAAGGGTTGTATTCCTGCTGTTTGAGGAGAGACTGAGAGTTTTCCAGCAACTATTCAAGCTATTTGTATACGTGTGATGCAAATACACCCAAAGGTGATGCCTAAGGGTTGTAGAAGTGATTCCTAGCTATTAATAGTGTGATACTAGTGCTTTCTATCTTATACTACTATTATTTTTGTCTTTAATTCTCTTTCCCCTTTCTTGTCCTACACCGTTTATTCAACCTTTTCCTTTTCTTGTAGATTAATCTTCTTCATTTTGTAATTTAGTGCGCACCTCCTAAAATGTTGAACTTTCAGAAATTTCTTATAACGTTGTCTTATTTGACTTTATTAGGTTAAGGAAGGGGGAATCATTTTGGGTATGGAGACATAATTTGTTATTCGATCTCCAATTCTTTAGGTCTTTATTGGTTAAGTTTCATTTTTGTTTTGAAATTTGAATGAGTATTGGTTAGTTTCATCACTATTGTCGTACCAATGACAGGCTACTATTGGTGTCATGGTGTTTCTTTGGTTCTAAGATGCATTGTTCTTGATCAGAAAACTAAATTTTATATTCTCATAAATAGTTAGGTAACTAGCTCGTTCAAATAATAGTTTGGTTTACCGCTCTTGTTTCTTCTTTTTTTCAGTTGCCAGGGCGTACTGATAATGAGATAAAGAACTACTGGAACACAAGAGTCAAGAGAAACCGACGTGCTGGTTTACCGCTCTACCCTCCTGATGCGCATTTGCAGGGTAGGAGTGAGGATAACCAGACTCCAAGCAGCGGTGAAAGCAACAGCGAAGATGTCCTACACTCTGACTTCCCTCGAGCAAACAGTTGTGAGAATCCTCATATAGTTTTTGACAGTTTGAAGGGCAGTCAAGTGGTCCCTTATGCACCAGCAATGTCTGATTTATCTGTTGGTAACATGCTAATTCAAGGGCCAGGTTCATCATGTCAGAGTTATGGATTCATTCCTGCCCCAGGGGTACGCCCCAAACGACCTCGCAGATCAGAGATGACCTCACTTGCTTCTGGTTTCAGTCATGGTAGCATTAATAATCTTCACCTACCATTAGAACACTTCCATGGTCCTACTCGTGAAAAGAGTAATCGTCCCCTCGGTTTATTTTTTACCTATGATGGGTTATCTTTTCCATATGATCCTAATCCAACTAGCAAGGTTGCTGAAATGCCTGGCAGCCATGCCCTTTTTAATGGCAATTTCTCTGCTTCCAAGTCCTACCAAGGGGCTGCGAAGACGGAGCTCCCTTCACTCCAATATCCAGAAGCTGATCTTTCAGAAGGCAGCTGGGGTCTGACATTCTTGCCGCGGGTGCCTTTGCCGGTTGAGTCTGTTGTTGATGCTTTCATTCAGTCTCCTACTTTCCCTCCAACTGGACTGTTGGAATCAGATTGCCCTTCACCTCGTAGCAGCGGTCTGTTGGAAGCAGTACTTCATGAATCGAAGGCGTTAATCTCTAAGAATCAATTGTCGGAGAAGAGCCCAAATTCTTCTGCTTTCACAAGTAGCCCAACAATTGAAAATTCAAGTGTAAATCTTCATCAGCCGGCATGTGAAGAAAGTTGTGACCCCATTTCACCATCGAGCACATCTGCTGAATCAGCTTTTATTGCAAGCAGTCCGATTTCTAGAACCTCTTTGAATGATAATCAACCCATCAAACCCTTCCCTGGTAAGTGCATCATATATATATATTATATATATATATATATATATCTGTGTGTGTGGGTGTGTTATCTTTTGATTGATTATACCATTTGCAACGTTTATGACTGTGAACGCAGTTCCTCTTTCTCTTTCTGCAGAAACCGGCAAACCAGAACCAATTGAAGATGTCCCAAAGGTTCCAGATGAAGGTGAGAATGAAACCAAAGCACATTTTGAATTTTGCTGGCCCGATGATTCTTTACTTCCGGCGGATTGGTTTGAGAAGAATGGCGAATGTGTCGAAGACCAATCCATATGGAGCGATGCACTAGCAAGACTCGGTGATGATTTATGTCATGATTCCGACAAGCAAATGCTATGTGGAGAATCTACACTATCAAACCAAGGATGGTTAACTGACTTTTCCTGGAATGACATGAACGGCCCCTGTCAAATGTCTCAGCTTCCCTGAAAGGATCTGCACAACTGAAAATCTCATGGCTGCTCACGATGTGGTAAAATGAGCCATGATTATCCTGATAGTAGTTTTATATCTTGACTGGTTGAAATTTTTGCTTTTATCGAACTGGTAGAAGAATGCATGTCTTGGAACATCATATGGATATTTGGTAGTGGCTATGAAATTTAGAGCATGTTTCTGTTGTTAGAATTGACAAACATCTTTCAATCTTGATAATATTTTTAATATGTGCTTCTTATTCTTCATGAATACGTTGCAGATTTTTGTGTTATTTGTCCTTCGGAAAATTATTATTTTGTTTATGATTAGAAGTTTCCCATGATTCAAACAGTTGATATTTGCAAGTGGCTACTCTGCCCTAAAAGCTCAATTCCATTCCCTTGTGAATTAGTGGGAAATTCATTTGTTCTTAAACATTTACAACTAGCTCTCCAATAAATTTTGTTGTCGATCCAGGTCCGTTATTGAATTATATAGCTATTACATCTTATGTGTGCTCATTTAGGTGCTACAAAAACCAGTTTTTAGTTGGTTAACTTTAGGCAAATAGAGTGAAAACCTATAGTCGTAGCCCCGCTTTATATCTGGGGAAGTGTACAAATTAACATTGTAGTTGTGATCAAGTCGTATTTGTTTAGGTATTATAGAACAAAGCATTAGATTCAATGTGAGCAAACGCGAGTAAGAGGACATGGGTAGTCTTTCTAGTTATATTTAGTGGAAAACACGATTTCGATGCACTGAAGTTGGCTGAGGCCTGAGGGAGAGACAAAGGAATGTCCAATTAGATACAGAATAAGAAATGAGAAAAGGGGCAAAGATGACAAAAAAATGAACGGTTCTAGAACATAACTTTTAGTTCGAGGACTAATTATGGAAGAAACCTTTTTTCATTATAAAATTTGAACCTAGATAAAACAAAAAAAAAAAAAGTTGTAGTTTGATTCTTGTGAATTTGAGGTAAGTGAATGGTGACTCAAATAAACGTAATCAGTAAGAAGTGAGGAAGAAGGAGCCAAGTCAGTCAATAACCCTAGGACCACGTCCCTCACAAAGTGTTTAATGAAAGTCAAAGTCGGACTACTAATTGTGATAATGCATTAATGCCCCTATCTTTGACTCTTCCCCCCTCCCTAATCAGTGGCTGAATGCACTAGTCCAACAACCTCCTGTTTTCTCTCCCTCCCTCCGTTTTATGGACAGGAAAATGTTTCCATGTCCCGTTACTATCGCTCGCGGCCGAATCTAGATAGAGCTATCTGTTACAATCCCGACCAAATCTGCATTGAACTTTTTGTTCAATCAAAATTTGGAGAGAAAGAAACATTTTATTTTCTCCTTCTAAATCTTGACCGGCTACATATCTTGGTCAAGATTCGACTAGGATAGTTGCAGTATAGAACGTCACCACTGTTACGAATACATTCCTCTTCGTTTTTTTTCATTTTTTCTATAGTGAAAAATTTATCATTTGAACTTTCGAAATTAATATTTTTTATTTTAAGATTTATTGTACCATATGAATTGGCTTATGTAATTCTTCTTATAAATGTTTGCTCTTTTCTTTTGTTAATTGTTACATCATAGTTCACACCCAATTTTTTGTAGACCACATTATGGAAATCCGCCAACATCGGTTGCCAACTTTTAATGGTGAAATAAAATCGATATGAGTGGGAGAGTGACCATGACCATAGAATGGGTGCAATATGAAGAAATGTCATGTATGAGTATTATTTGGCAGTGTCTCCTTTGAATAGAATCATAGATAGACCCACAATGTAATTAGAGGGATTATGGGAAACAAATTGTGTTTGGGTCGTGGGTTGTTGGTCCTCTGAAAAGGACAAGTATATCATATTAAAAACCCCCCAATTTTGGACCACCCGTACATCAATCAGTACCTGCTAAACTTTGACTCACTCTCCCACCTCTTTACGTTTTCTATGTCATCGTCTTTTTGATATGTTTCTAGAAAACCCTTATTATATTATGTGTATTTAGTTTTTTTTTTTTTTTGGTTGAAAGATATGTGTATTTAGTTGAGAGAAAATGGTTGTTTAGGTCATAATATTATCTATAATGACTAAAAAAACAAGTAACTTTCTCTATTTGCTAAAAGTTGTCAAAATATAATGAGTATTAACCCATAAGATTTAAAATAATATGAGAAATTATTAAGAAGGTCACTTTTTTATATTTTGGTTCCGGAAACACCCCTACCCACAAAAGTTCATTTTCTCACTAAAAGATTCCAGAAACTTTTTGGGTTTTTCCTTCTTCTACATCTTCTCTAATTCTTCTTCTTCGTCTCTTTAATTCTTCTTCTTTCTATTTCGTCACCTTTGATTCTTCTTCTTCTTCGCTTATTCTTCTTCTTCCTCTTCGATTATATGAAGACGAACAAAGCAACCAGCAAACCTAAATTTCCTAGGGTGAAGTTTATATGAAAAAAATTTGTTTGAATATTTTCAGATCTGGGTTTGATTTGTACTTAGATGAGAAAAATACCAGTTTGCGTACAAAAATATCAGTCTTTTTGATTCCAATCTCTGAACAAAAAAACCAGTGACGGCTCTCACTTACGGTCTCTCTCTCTCTCTGCAAATATGTTGTGCAAGTGAGTTCTCATCTCTCTCTGCAAATATGTTGTGCAAGTGAGTTCTCATCTCTCTCTCTTTCTCTATCTCTAACTTTTAGGGTTTCTATTTTGTTCTTCTCAATGTATTGTAAATCTATTTACTCTTATCGACATCGAAGGAATTAGATGTATCTACTACATATTCACAATACTAATTGGTTTGATTTTTCAGGATTCAGTATCTTACTTTTTGTGTAAATATCAGAACTGTTGTTTGATTTGTTTTCCGTTTGAGTCATTGAGTGATCCACCAATGATAATCTTCTTACTTAATGATAATCGATCAGGATTCGGGAACTTTACTACAAATAAAATACAAAGGGCTTTTTTGATCTAAAAATTTGTTTGTTTGTAAGAATGGGAAATTGTTCCAATTTTGAGTTAGTAATAATGTATGTGAGAAATAGATAGACTAGTTCGTATTAGTTTACTAATTCATAACAAAAGGTTTACCCTTTATTGGAGAAGCCCTAATTTTGTTTTTTTATCGTTCTATGTATCGATAAAAATACCAGATTGCGTATTTTGGATCCGAGCTCTTTATGCCACTTTTCTTTAATGTGTTGTTACTGTAGTTCTCTCACTCCCATAAATTATTATAACAAAGTTGAATTGCTAATTATGTCCGAAGTATTTTGTGGTGCAATTTCAGGCGATGTTTAGATAGGCGTATTTTTGAAGAGTGATGCCGTATTTTGTAAGACCCACTTTCATGCTTGTAGAATCCAGAACTTGTTTTGCTCTAAGTTGTTGATTTACTCATGGTTTATTTCTAGGGTTAATTCCGTTTTAGCTCCCGATTTGTGACCAACTCGCCGTTTTGGCCCCTATAAGTGTCCGGCAGTTCGTTTTGGCCCCAACATATTTTTGTAAGCTTCTCCATTCTGCCCTTATGGCAATTTTGTAAATTAAATGTATTTTCTTTCTCTTTGTCCACCTCACTAAGCAATTGCCACGTCATATTCGTCCACATAAGGTCGCCGGAAAAAGTTGCCGGAAAATGTCGCCGGCGACATCAATTCCGGCGACCACCATTTTTTTTTTTCAACTTCTTCTTCTCCAACCAACCATCTCCTTCCTTCTTCTTCTCTCTCTCTCTCTCTTTCCTCTTCTCTCTCTCTCTCTCTCTCTCTCTCTCCTTCTTCTTCTCTCTCTCTCCCCCCTCTTCTCTCTCTCTAAAATAATTAGGTTTCCGGCGAAGAGAAACCCTTCGCCGGAAACCGTCTGGATCTGGGGCTCTTCGTCTGGATCTGGGGTGTTCCCCAGATCCAGACGGTTTCCGGCGAAGGGTTTCCCTTAGCCGGAAACCTAATTATTTTAGAGAGAGAGAAGAGGGGGGAGAGAGAGAGAGAGAAGAAGAAGGAGAGAGAGAGAGAGATAAGAAGAAGGAGAGAGAGAGAGAGAGAGAAGAGGAAGGAGAGAGAGAGAGAAGAAGAAGGAAGGAGATGGTTGGTTGGAGAAGAAGAAGTTGAAAAAAAAAATGGTGGTCGCCGGCGACATTTTCCGGCAACTTTTTCCGGCGACCTTATGTGGACGAATATGACGTGGCAATTGCTTAGTGAGGTGGACAAAGAGAAAGAAAATACATTTAATTTACATTATTGCCATAAGGGTATAATGGAGAAGCTTACAAAAAAATGTTGGGGCCAAACAGGAAATTGGGGCCAAAACGAACTGCCGGACACTTATAGGGGCCAAAACGGCGAGTTGGTCACAAATCGGGGGCTAAAACGGAATTAACCCTTATTTCTAAGAGGTTTATATCGATTTTCTTTTTATGACTAGTAATTTTCTGTATTTAGTTTCTTTACACTATTGATATATTAAGTTATTAACCAGCCTACAATACCTTTCCTGTTCTTTCTATTTTTCTTCTTGAAACTAATTTTGATCCCATTTGAGCTTCAACATGAAATATACAGACTAACATCAATAAATTTCCACGATTAAAACTCACATTATTAGAGAGATTTAGTACTTAGCAGGTCCCTCAATACTTCAAAGTGGTCTTTGTTGTTGGGTGATACTATTATTTGTTTCATTGTTGCTTTGATTATTTCTTCTACTACGTGGTCTGCTTTCACATATAATAAATTATGGTAGTCGTGTTTGAGTTTATAATCTGAGTTTTTGTAAACTGGATTTGCAATATTATAACTGCAAATTCAGTTTGGAGAAGAAATATTACAAACTCAGTTTGCAATATATTATATATATAAAGCGATAGTAAGCTTTAAGGTAAAGCACTCAAGTGTCTGACTATTACCTTTTACGTTGGCTATGTGTTTCATGTCTTCTAGATTAGGATATGAGACATAATTTTTCTAATACTTGTGCTGTTTTTTTTCTACTGCTCTTCTAAAATGATCTAAGTAGGTTTGGGTTTTGATGTTTTTACTCTGTCATTGGAGAGAGAGGAAGGCATTAACCTTGTAACTGAGGCTACCTGCTCAGGTATATTCAATGATCTCGGAAGTGGTAGCAACGTTGATGTATGTGTAATAACCAAGGTAAGTTTACTTTCTGATGAAAAAATCACTTGGTTTTGACATTCGATTGTGTTGTTAAAAAAATTTGCTATTCAGGGGGCAAGGAGTATCTGAGGAAAGCATAAATCACCCAACCCTCAGACTTATGTCAGTTCAAAAGGTTATTCATTCACGAATGGTCAGACAGGTTAGTAACTTATCTTCACATTAGTTGCAGCTTTCTGTTCTTCTTTTTTCAAACCGAAGTAGTAAATTATTTTGTCGATTCCATGCTTGATATGTTGGACTTAGAGATTCAAGTGTTTAAGCTTTCTATATACAAGACTGGAGTGGACTTGTTACTGAGACCTTTTGATTGTCTAATTGGGTTTGTGATTTTTTATTTATAGAGGTTTTAATGACGAAGGTGAAAGCGTTGAAAGAGCAAGTGTTAGTTGGAGGAGATGCAATGGAAGAATAGATTAGGCTGAGTTGTTACTAAAATTGACATTCTTAAAAGTTTAACAGTTTATGTTCTTTGTAGTTTTTTAATGTTGAAGTTCATCCATAAAATCCTACTTTTGACTTGAATATGAAACTTGGTAGATGAATGATAAAATGAATTTCACACTCAAGATTTTGTAGATATAAACCCTTAATTTATATTCTTGCAAATTGAGTTTGCAAGACATGCAACCCAAGATTATATTCTGGAAAGCTTACAAATCATGTTTGCAACCTATATTCTGCAAACACATGTTTGCAGATCAGATTGTTGCAAACAAGTTTGCAGAACAGATTGTCGCAAACACGTTTGCAGAACAGATTTTTGCAAACACGTTTGCATAACAGATTGTTGCAAACACGTTTGCAGAAAAACGTAAAGGAAAAAAACGCCGTTTTTTTCTGGGTTTTTTTTTTTGAAAAAAAGTATTGAAAGTGGATCTTGTTAGAAAGCTAATGAAAAATCAGTTCTATATATATAATTTATATAGACATCCAACATCTCAAACAAAAGTTATATTGATTTAAAGTTTAAAGAAAAATAAAAAATTTTAGTTACACAAAATGACAAATAGGGGTATTTTAGTATTTGCACACTTTTTGACCTGAATAATAATTTTCAAATGTTTTGTGTTTTTCTACTTATTTTCAATATTATTTTGACCTTTTTAGAAATTACCTCTTTAGTTGACACACTAATTATCCTCCATTTTGTTGGACAAGATTAATTAAATTACAAAGAAATATTTTTTTGTTCTTCTAATTTTTATAAACATCAGTTTATTTTACCTATGAGTTAACTCTGACAATGAAGTTCAGTATAACCTTGTTCTTTCTCTTTCTTTTACCTTTGTTTTCTCCTTTTCTTTTTTCTGCTTCAATGATGATAGAGGGATTCCTGGACATACTTTCAGGTGTACTCCCCCTCACAGTGACAAAGTTATTTTAGTCTTCCACAATTTTTATCAGACTGAAAAGATCAAAATAACTTTGTCCTGTGAGGGGAAGTACACTTGAGAGAGTATCCCTATCGAGTCCCCAATTTATTTTCCTTTCTACTTCCAGTGTGTCTCCAAGATCTTCTAGAACGGCTAAAATAGAGATAGACGAAATGAAAAAAATTCGTGGACGATTGGTCGAACATGTTCTGGTCAGAAAGTGTAAGACGAGAATGATTTCTAGTGAAATATTAGTTAGGAAGATATAAAGATGTTAGTTAAAATAAAATAAAAAAAAGAAAATTAAGTAATTAACTAATAACTAGAGGGTGGTAGCCAAACTATAAACGGCACCCACCATTAAGTTCCATTACAACAAATAATCCTACACATACTATAATTCACATCCCCACTATACCCCTTTTCAACAAAACCAAACCCTCAACAAGGATGTCAAAAAATCTAAACTCCTTCCCAAAATTACAAAATATAATATAACAGATATAATGTTAACTAGTCTGAAAATCTAGGTCAAAGATGTGGCCGTCGGACCATACATGTTAAAAAGAGAAAAAGAAGATGTCCGACCAATCTGGACCGACCAGATCCCGATCCAATACCACCTGTCTAGATTTTTCAGCCCAAATATCAAACAAACGACATTATCTCACATTAGACGCCACGACTCGAGCGTTGGGAAACTCTGATACGCATCTACTAACCCTAACCCTGCGTCTCCTTCCATCACCGCCGTTCGTGACGTTGATCCGCCCTTAGATATATTCTGGTGTTGGTTAGTATTATTTTGGGTGTTGGTTCCTATCAAGAAAGTCGACGTGTCAAGAGTATTATTACCCGGTAACCGGTAATCACCAAGTCGATGAGGTTCAGGCTTCAACACATTATTATTATTAACCGACACGTGTGAATTACCACCAAACTGAATCCCGGTCACTTGTTGTACCATCTGACGAAAATTAGCCGGATCAGCTGTAATAAACGTCGTTGGATTACGTTTCGTTGCCCTAGATTTTCTCTTTACGATCTTACCGCTTAGTTTCGGGTTTCGAAGCTTAGACGATGAGTCGATATCTGAACCCGAACCAGTTGGTGATGGGTCGGATTTAATGAGATTAAGATACGGATCTTGGTAATCCGTTATAGATTCTGAAACGCCAGAGAGTGATTTCTGTAAAGCTTTTGTTAAAGTTTCGTTGTCGCGAGAAAAAGCTTCTGAGTTCCATGAATCGTTGACTAATTGACGGAAATTCCAGTGATCCAAACTCGATAAATTTTCAGAAAACGCCATTTGTTTCTCTCTCTCTCTCTCCACTAACAAGAGAATTAGGGTTTTGTTTTTACTAGAGATGATCAGAAATTGAAACTTGAGGTTTTGTCAATACATGATGAAGAAAAAGGAGAGCAATCCGATTTTGCCGGAATCCAACAACCGTCAGCGGAGTCGGATGTGAACTGCCGGTGAATGAATACGTCTAAATGATATGAGAGAGAGAGAGAGAATGGGAGTTTGGTTTTAAGAAGGTGTTAAAAGGGTATAAATAAGTCGGTGAAGATAATAGCACCGCGTTAGTCAGGGACACGTGGTATCAATCCGTACGTTTTTAACCATGGTTAGTTAAGTAGATAATGCAGCTACGATTAGTTGACGAGTTAAATGACGTCATACACTCTAAACGCTCAATTTCAGATCTTGAAGTTTGTAAATGTAAATAAACCATTAAAAAAAATGTGATAAATATGATAATCTTTAATAAATCGTGAAGTTTGTAAATCCTGAAGTTTGTTCCTCAGAGAATCGAACTTGAAATTTTCAAGATTTTAGAAGTATTTGCTTGAATATGAGTATAATTTAGAGTTAAAATGAAACCAAATTCATCGGACTATTTTATTTAAACTACTCTTTAATAAGCTAATTTCATTCAATAAGTAATCTTGTTTCTGTTACCCTGAACTTTCAGAACTTTGTAATGCATTTACTGTCAACTCAGTAACCAATTGTTTTTTTTTTTTGGGAAAATTAACTTCATTGATGAGGCTGAGTAACCAATTGTTAGTTCAACAAAATAAAAAAAAGTAACCAATTATTTGTTTACATTTACGTTAATTAAGTATTATTCGTCGCAATAACTTAGTGAGAATTAGCTAATGTAGACAAACAATCACATCCTCAAATCTCATCAAAAGAGATAATATCAAATACTACAATTTTAAATGTTGTGTCACGTTGATGGAGTACTTTTTAGATGTCGGGAGAGGGGAGATGAAAAATCTAGAAAAGTAAAAAAAGGCCAGCGCTTTGGGGAAAGCTAAAAAGTTTCCGGGGTGTGAAGACTTGGTCAAAAATTGGTCAATTTTGTTTGACTATTTTATTTAGGGGGAAAGCAAAATACTTCTCCACCTCACCTCACTCTCTCTTCACCTCACCTCTATCTTCTCCGATTAGGTCGCCGGCCGGAAAATTTTCCGGCCGGCGACCATAAAAAAAAAAAAAAAAATTTCTTTCACTCTCTCTCTCTCTCTAGAAACTCCGGCGAAGGGGTTTCCCTTCGCCGAAGTTCCGGTCTGTTCTTCAACAAACCGGAAGTGGTCTGTTGAAGAACAGACCAGTCCGGTCTGTTCTTCAACAGGCCAGATCGGTCTGTTGAAGAACAGACCAGTTCCGGTTTGTTCTTCAACAGACCGGGACTCCGGCGAAGGGAAACCCCTTCGCCGGAGTTTCTAGAGAGAGAGAGAGTGAAATTTTTTTTTTTTTTTTTTAATGGTCGCCGGCCGGAAAATTTTCTGGCCGACGACCAAATCGGAGAAGACAAAGAGGTGAGGTGGAGAGAGAGAGTGAGGTGAGGTGGAGATAGAGTGAGGTGAGGTGGAGAGAGAGTGAGGTGAGGTGGAGATAGATTGAGGTGAGGTGGAGTGTTTTTTTTATTTCCCCTTAAAATTTATTTCCCCGGAAAATCTCTAAAATTTTACATATTCCCTTTAAAATTTCACACCCCGGAAACTATTTAGCTTTCCCCAAAGCGCTGGCCTAAAAAAAAAAGGTTGGAAAGAGTCGCAAGTAGTGACATCATCTGTTTTGTTGACGTATAAATGATGTAAGCATGATGTTGGATGAAACTTGTACCAAAGGTACAGTGTGACGCCATCTTTGTTTAGGCGTTGCTAAAAGCAGCCACCATCACTATTATTAGTGGGCCGGACTTTATTTGATTTGGGTCAATAGTCAGTGACTTGAACCCTCTATAAGCATCAAGATACTTGGGTACTTAAAAAGGTGAAGTTCACTTCCACTAAAATTTTGAATCAAATGCTCTTTATCCCCAAAGTAAGAATTGAAATTTGACTTGAAGTATAGATTACTGAGTCAGATTTCAGATATTTTTATTTGGAAACCAGTTGTTAGTGTCTCTTATACCACTAATTACAGTTTTAACAGTTAACGTTATTGATTTGCTTTTGTTATTCAGACCCAAGCGCAACAAGTACGAAATACTGTTCCTACTGAAAACTCCATTATCTCATCTAAAAAGCCACAAACGGTTTCTTAGTTTGAGTAGACACATACCTCGTGCTCTAAAGACTCTCCCTAGGCGCGAGCAAAGGGCATCCCACCTTTGGGTTTGTGGGGCATGTGACTTCACTAGCTCCATGTTGAGTCCGCCCCTGGCCAAATAAGTAGCTTAGGTTGACAAATAACATGCTCAAATATCGGTGGCCTGTCCACCCAAATCAAAAGACTATAACCTATAGCTATAAGTAATAAAGGAGATAACTGAATTGATTTTGTTTAACATCACTATTTAAGTGTTAAATTGTAATAACTCAACTTTTATCATTACTTAATTTGATATACTTATATGAAAATGACATTAATCACCTTTCCTATTTCTACAAAATTTGAAAACCTAATTGTTTTCCAATACATATAACCCCTAAGAAAAAAAAATATAAAAGAAAAAGACAAATAGCGGATGCCCCAAAACCTAATCCATCACACATCAAACGGTTGGTCTTGCATGGTATGATTTGATGATAATGACGGTGATGATGATGATGATGATGATCCTCCATGCACCATCATATTTGGAAAATTAGAATTTATTGGGGGAACCATCGATGGCTGCTGCAAATTGTATGATGATGAAATTGTGGAATTTCCAAATTCCATATGATTTACCATTGATCTAACCGTCTGATCATAAAGTAGTTGATTTTGAGCCGTTGGATATAAAAAGTCTCCATTATTATTATTGTCAATGAAATTCCTACCATCGCAACCGTTGATTGAACTCATTAATGTTGGTGGTGTTGATGATCCTCCATCCATCATCATATTTGGAAAATTAGTATTTATTGGGGTAACCATGGATGGCTGTAAGTTGTAGGATGGTGATGAAATTGATGAACTACCAAACTCCATATGATTTCCCATTAGCATTGATCTATCCATCTGAGCATAAGGCAGTTGATTTGTAATAGTTGGATATGAAAAGTCTCCACTATTATTATTATTATTGTCAATGAAATTCCTACCATCACAACCGTTGATCGAACTCATTAAATTCATGGGAACAATGCTGCTAGTATTATCGTACATCATCATTAATGGATGATCATATGATGATGGGTTGTGCATCGGAAGCATCTGTTGATGATATTGTTCATTATGATGGTAGTAGTTACTATTAGTACGATCATATTGTTGACCATAACAAGCTTGTTTCATATCACCAAGATTTTGATTCGGTACAACACTCGAGGAGGAGTAGTATCCATTATCATTACTATTATTATTACCCTTCATGATCATCTCTTTTTGTATATCCATATAATTAATCTTGAAATCTAACTTCTTTACAATCTGATGAAGTTGATCGACGGTGAGATTATTAAAACGATCATCCCAAATAAGTTTCTGTAAATCTTGATTGTTCTTTTCTCTTAATTTATTAACTTCATCTTCAATCTTCTTGGTATGTTCATCGTAGAAATCAGCAACAGTTAATCTCCGTCTCTCACGATCATCTTTATCCATACTTTGATAACGTTCGATAATATGATGAAGTTTATCTAAGTTCGGGGGATACACATCAGGAGGACGGTCACCACCAGATGGTCCGTAGATAAACATGCATACATCAATGTCACAGAGTACAGAGAATTCATCTATTTTCTTCTTCAAACCGTTTTTTCTTTTGAGAAAAGTAGAGTTTCTACTTCTTTCATTGGTTATGAGTTTCAAGCTCTGTTTAGAACGCCCCATTTCTGGAGACAAAGAAGGAATTCTAAATACTTTATGTTGTTTATGAAGAAAGGGAGGAGAAGAAGTTAGTTACCAGAGAGAGAGAGAAGATGAAATTCTTGATGAGTTCAAAGTTGAGTTACATTAACCTTTCTTTGTGAGATATGGTGTAATTGAATGAGATGAGTGAATATATAGGAGGATTTTATTAACTACAGTTACTAAAAATATAAGATTTGATTTTGGTATGAAAAATATATTCTTCTAATTTCCGATTAGATATTCCTCTTTCTAAATATTAAGAGCTAGCTTGTTAATTCAATTTTGCCCCTTAATACATATTAAGCTTCCGACAAAAGGCTTGTTAATATTAACTTCCCAACCCATTTAGTTACACTCCAATTCCTCTCACCGATCTCTGTAATGCCATATTTTCTTCTATGGTGCGGGGTTGGGGGTATTTATGTTGGAGTTGGGTTGGGTTGGGTTGGGTCAGGTATCAGCCGGTTAACCTTACCAGTCCTATTGGTCGGGTATCACTAGATTAGTCGGCACAATTATCTTCTTGAGTCGCGGTCGGGTTCTTCCCGTGCCCCCTAACAAGTGCTTATAGAGAGACAAACGAGAAAATATTAGTACTATTAAATAACAATTTATCCAAATTCATATTTTGGTTGTTTAAAAAAAAACAGATTTTGGTGTTCACATGACAACACCAAAATATTATAAAATGACAATTTGTCTAGAATTATTATTTACTAAGAGCATCTCGGAAACAACATTCAGACTCTAAATCCCAGAGTGTCACATAAGGTTTTTTTAGGATTTCTCGTTAAATCTATCTCCAATCCAAGACTCAATATGAATCTCTAAAATGATATATCATGATTTATTTCAAAGATCTTGAAGGAGACAAGTGTCCTCTTGACGATCTTTAAGTGCCACAGAAGAAAATCAATTAAATTTATGTTAAAATTTAGATTTTTAGAGTGTTTCTCGAGTGTTGCATTGGAGAAGGTTTTTTTAATAAAGTATCTCTACATGAGCAAATAAGAACTAGGCCTGTAAACGGTAGGTTATCGGATCAGACATAGGCATATCCACATCCGATAAGCTATCTGAATATCCGAATCCGATAATTATCCGACAGATATTAGAAATCAATATCCGAATCCGATAATATTAACGGATATCCGATAATATCCGATATCCAAAACTTTAACAAAATTTCAAATTTGTTCTTTAATTTTTTAACCATTAAATCTAAATAATAAATCTCAACCATACATTTTATATATTATTACGAATAAATTTAAATTTTTATTAATTTTTTATAATACTCGTGAGGGTAAGAAATCGCGGGTCAAGAAGTCAGCTGGACCGGGCCGTTGACCGGATGTCGAACCTCCACCTGTTAATAATTTTGCGGGCACCGACGACGTCTTTGGGCTTAACCTGTGACAAAAGAGACAACAACACACGTGATCGTGAGGTCTTAGGGGTCACCGTGATGGTGCCGGCCTAAGGGGGCTCCGACGGTCAAGTCAGTAAGCTTGCAAGAGAAGTAACGTGTACGTGGATATTAGCCTTGGAATGTTACCGTTGGTTGGATAATGGTCGGAGCTTAGGCACGACTCGTAGAGTGACCGAAGCTCGCTCTCTACGGATGACTGATTTAGTTGGAGATTGATCAGAGAGTGGTTATGACATCCTATGAAGTCCGTCCTTGGGTAAGGCGGCCCTGGAGTTGTTTGCCTTATCCAGGGGTATGTATTGTAAATAAGCAGGAAGCTTTAAGGACCTGACCTTGTAAATATTCACGTGGGTGAGACAAGGAAATCCCGACCTCCAAGAGAGATAAAGTAGTCTGCCTACTTGATCGTCAGGAGAGATAATGGTAGGTTGCCCTTCCTTGGTTGTCAGGTCGCCCAAAAGAGAGAAAGTAATGGTCGACCTTCCTTGGTTGTCCGGTCGCCCAAGAGAGAGAGAAAGTAATGGTCGGCCTCCCTTGGTTGTCAGGTCGACCTTGGTGAGAGAAAGTAATTAAGTGATCACTCGGTATGCTCGTTGATGATTGGATGGTCGCTCTGTATGAGAGAGAAAGTAATGATTTGTGTTCGGCGATCGCCAGATGACCGAGTGTTTTAGTCGGAAATTCGATGATGATGTTGAGCTAGTATTCGGTATGTATTCCTCCCATCAGATGATCCGTATCATCTTCTTCTTGGTCCTTTTATAGAGTCTTCGATCGACTGCAACTCGGTGATGAGTTGTCATCTTTAGTGGTGGTAACGCATGAGTCGTCACCATTAATATGGATTCTGTAACCCCCTAACGGATATATATGGGATGTTGTCATCTTGAATGATTGTAACGTCTCTCCAACGGATATATGGTAGGAGGTCCGTTGAGGATTTGAGGGCGGACCCCTTTATCCAGAGCTAGATGTGCTTTCGTACTTAGGTTGTTGAGGAGGCGAGGGCAGACCTCTTCTTCCAGGGCTGGAAGTGCTTACATATTTCAGCCTAGTGAGGAGGCGAGGGCGGATTTCTTCCTTCAGGGCTGAAAGTGCTTCGTTACTTTGGCGTTGCTTTGGGGTGGCCAAAGATAAATGGGTCGGGCCCATTAGCCATTAGTTCATGGGCTTGGTCACTGAGTAACCCCATTAATCGTGAATTTCTTGGGGTAGTCCTGGTGACGTATCTTGGGCCATACAATACTTATCGGATCAAATATGAGTGTATCCGTATCCGATATCCGATAAGCAGATATCCGATAAGGAATATCCGAATCTGATTTCGAATATTTTTTTGAAATTCGAATACGGATGCGGATCGGATGTCGAATATTCGGATATCCATTGACAGACTTAATAAGAACGACGCCATTTAAAGATCCACTTTTCTAGTTTATACCAATCCGTTTTTCAATAGAGTATTTCTAAATGGTTAAATGTCATTTTATACCGACCCGCTTTTTTAGTTGACGTCATATTTAAAACAATGAAGGGTGCCTCGATTTTTTCTCGTTTAGGCCCCAATTTTATAGGCGGCACCATCTTTTCCCATTTTTGGGTTTGTAAGCGCCCCAACACTCATTGACTATTTTTTTCATTTTTAATCCGTTTCTATTAAATCCTCAAACTTCTTCGGGTTCTTTTAATGGGTATCACCTCTGATTTGTTGAATAAGGAGATTAATGATAAACTTCAAAAGATCTCAATTACTTACTAGAAATCGGTTCTAGAATCCTACTTCGTTTTAATGATTTTATCTTTTGATTTAGTGTACGAAAAAGTTTCGAAGTAGTTAAATTCTTGAAAAGTGTTTATCACCGATTTCAGGCTGATTTCGGTTCCAGAGCCCAACAGACCCAGCTCAATAAGGAAATAAGCCCAGGTTAGCAGACCAGTCCAGATTCCCGGCCCTAATCAAGACTCTCATGTGGGGCCTTCAACCCGGTGGGTAGCAAGGAATTAACCCAAAAACAAACAACCCTTTCCTCCTCTTAAACCGTTTTTCTCGAATTATCCACCCATTATTTCGATTTGGACAACCAGCACCTCCCCCCTCTCTCTCTCACTGCTAGGGTTTCACAATGAAATCAGCTTGGTCTCAGTCTCAGATCTGGTCTATTTCTTCGCTTTTCTAAAGGTAAATCTTCCAGAAACAAAAAATGAATCCGATATTAAACGTCTCTTTTTCAGTTCAATTTCATGAATTTGAAGGCAATTTTGCTACTCTTATGTTTGTTTGATTTGTTTAAATCTTAACTGGATTAATCAATCTCCGTGATTGAAGAAGATACACTTATGTAGATGAATAATTTGATGAGAAGAATAAGAGATCCTGAATTAACAGTCTCAGATCTTGATACCCGAATTCTTTTTGAATAAATCTCTTACTGAACTTATATAATTATATTCATAGTTTGATCCTAACATGCAAGATGGACATAATATGAAATTTTGATTTCCCAAACAGGCTCAGTTTTGATTTGCTCTTAAACATATTTGAATTCATAGATAAGTTTATTAGTTTGATTTTCCTGTTCAATTTGATCGAAATTCAAGTTTTAACTATGAAAGCTGATAGGTATATCTTGTTCTTATAAGCAAAAAAATATGTTCCTTGAGAATGAATTTTGTAGCTGAAATATGTGAATTTGCACATTCCTTTGCTGATGGTGTTGAGTATTGATTGATATTTTCAACCCAATGGCCTCTTTCGAAAACATAAATTTGGAGCCAAATATCTCGTGTTATCACCCTTTGAGATGTTTTATCTCTAAATTTTGTTATTTTTTTTTGTGAAGGTTTTATTGTTAATTTGTATGCATAAGGAGTATCTTGCTGTGATTTTTTTGATGGTTCTTCTCCATTTTGAATTGTTGTTGTAATTGTTATTAATATTGTTGAGCTGAATTAGCAGTTGGAGAAAGAGAAAGTGAAGTAATTGAGAGCAAGAAGACAGAGAGAGAGGAGGGATGTCGAGTGGTGGAAACACACACTGGTGTTACAGATGTAGGTGTCCTGTTCGACTCCGAGGGAGAGACACAGTTTGCCCAAGATGTAATGGTGGTTTCATACAAGAACTGAATGAGATAGAAGGTCTTGCACCGTTAAATCTCCTCGGGTTAAGTTCAGAAGATGGACCTGAGCAGAGGTTTGGACTGGTGGAAGCATTGTCAGCTTTCATGAGGCACCGATTGGCAGGAAGAAACCGTGACTTTGACATTAGAGGGAGATCAAGTTTCGGTCCTGACAATTTTGATTCTGGGTCCGGTCCCTGGTTAACGTTCAGCGGTCAGATCCCTGTCCGATTGTCTGAAAATGGGATTGAAGTGCTTCTTAATGGAGGTCCTGGAGTTGGAATAAGGAGAGCTAATGTCAACAATTATCTTCTAGGTCCTGGACTTGACGAACTTATTGAACAGCTAAGTAGGAACGAGAGGCAAGGTCCACCCCCAGCTTCTCGCTCGTCGATTGATGCAATGCCTACTATTAATATATCACAGAGACATCTCCGAACCGAAGCCCATTGTGCAGTTTGTAAAGATAAATTCGAGTTGGGTTCTGAAGCCCGTCAGATGCCTTGTAACCACATATATCATTCAGATTGTATCGTTCCGTGGCTTGTTCAGCACAACTCATGTCCCGTCTGTCGCCATGAACTGCCACCACAAGGATCGAGTAATTCTCGTGGTAGTCAGAGTTCAATTGGAGTAAGTAGAAGCAGTAGTTCCATTAGTAACAATGGTGTGAGAGAGAACAGTTTGGAGAGCCAGGGTAGACGTAATCCTTTCTCTTTCTTGTGGCCTTTTCGCTCGTCGAACTCCAACGCGAATTCATATTCTAACTCGCACCCAGCCTCCACCCATAGTGAATCAGGTGGAAGCAGCAGCTCGCCGACTATGCGGGAAGATGATCATCGACATCAGATGGGTTATTCTGGATGGCCTTTCGATTATTAAGCTAAGGTAATTCTATGTAGAAAACCATCTTCTTTCCATGTTTTTGAATATAAGATAAGAAAACTTGTTTGAAGTGTTAAGTGGTATAATGTTCTAGTGACCGGGCAGATTTCGACATCTTTCTGTTGTGTGTAAGGTATTATATCGTGTCTTTCGCACGCTATCTTGTTTTTGTATGTCCCCCCCTCATAATATTATATGTACTTCCTAGTTCCTACCTTTTTCACTTCCATACAGCATTAATGTGACGGAATTATCTGATTTCTTGGAGGTCATGAAACTGGTGCTCAACGTTGTATGAGCTTCTATGGGTTTTGTTGCAAGTATGTTACAGTTTTCTTTTCAACGGTGTCTTGCCCACCCTGGCCTCCTCTACCCGGCTACCCCACATCCGTCTGCTGCTACCATTTTAGAATAGAGTCCTGACCATCAGAGAACAAACTGTACTAATTGGTTAATCGAGCGAGCAGGCTTGTCTGGGGAAGAATAAAAAGCAAATTATTGTAAAATGGGCAGGAGCCACGAGGGCAACTTTTTTTTGGTTGTCCATAGGAGTTATGGGACAGGAAGAGTATCAAAGTATGTCAATTGCACTAATGTTTCACACACAGAATGAAGGATTATTCAAAGTGGAATATGATAATCTTCTAGAAGGGGAACCACAGATGACAGACCCATAAATCTTTACAATGTCTTCTCAGATAAAGTAAAGCAAAATGAAATTTGGCTTATGTGAGAAATTCATTAACAAACTTTACAATGTTACAAGCACAAAAGCTGCCATATTAACTACCTTTTGATATGGTGCAGTTACAGCAGTAGTCCGGACACTTCTCTTAAGTCTATAAGATCATAGATTCCCATCTTGGTTGAAGGGGTTTATTGTTAGGCTAGATATCATCCATTTAATTAAGACAAAAGGTAAAATAAGGCCAGCGCTTTGGGAAAGCAAAATAGTTTCTGGGGTGTGAATTTTTAAAGGGAATATGTGAAATTTTATAATTTTCCAGGGAAACAAATTTTAAGGGGTAATCAAACATTGCTTCTTCCTCTTCTTCAACTCCGGACACTATTTCCGACCGCCATCTCCGGCGACAACCACTACCATTTTCTTCCTCCTCTCCCTACTCTAAATTGAAGGTTTCTAACTTTTCTAATCCAAAGACCAACCGATCGATGGGATGAGAAGAAGAAACGAAAGAATAGAGCACTAATACTCTCTTTTTCTCTCTAGGATGAGCTTTCTCTCTCTAGGAAGAATTAACAGAACATAAAGAAAGCCATAAAAGGAAATGATTCTCTCTCCAACTTCAGCTGCAACTGCTAGAGCTTCAACCTCCGTCATTCATGGCCATGATCAACATTTCTTCACCACCTCTGCCGCCGCCCCACCGCCACCGCCACTGCCACCGCCACCACCACCACCACCACCACCACCATCCGTTCTTCATCTCTTTCCACAGCTTTCCTTAGACATCGTCCAATTCCTTCCATTACCATTTCAAATCCTAATAGAAGAAGATTTCCAATTATTAACTTCAACAGATCTCTTTATCTTCAACAAGGCCAGCGCTTTGGGGAAAGCTAAATAGTTTCCGGGGTGTGAAATTTTAAAGGGAATATGTAAAATTTTGAAAATTTTTCGGGGAAACATATTTTATGGGGAATATGTTTCAAAATAAAAATAAAAAACCCTCCACCTCACCTCACTCTCTCTCCACCTCACCTCACTCTCTCTCCCCACCCCTCTCACTGTCTTCTCCGACCAGATCGCCGACCGGAAAATTTTCAAGTACACAAAAATCTTTCAGGTAAAATATTCTCTTGGGTTACCTATAATTTTTTCTCTGTAACTTCTGGTTATTATCTGCCATTTTTCTTTAACGAAATTGTCCTGTGTTTCAACTCCGAATTTTTTTAATTTTATTCTTACCACTGTAAAAGTGGTATGTACATAAAGTGCATTTAACAAAAGCATTCGTGACGAAGTCACGTGTCATATCCAGGAGAAACAATCAATCCCATGGTTTGTCTCAAAAACTTAGTAGGTTGTTTACTGTGTTACTGTTGGTGAAGTCAATTTTTCCTATTTTTGGCTGAAATTCTCGTTTTTCGAGGAGGGTCGTAAAGAGGTAGGACATATGTTTTATAACTTTGTATTCGGATTTCGGGACGGAATGGAAATGGTAAGAGAAGGTAGAAGATAGTTGTTGTATGTCTTTGTATTCCATTTTGGCTGAAACACGTTTTGTCTCCGAAGCTGTGGTATATGTGTTTGATGGAAGGAACACTCTTCAACATATATGTTTGGTAAATGAAATGTTGCTTCATGGATTATCCTCGACAACATCAAAGACTTTACTCCAATAATATCATGTGTGATGGTGTGATTAGTATGTATGCATTACGGGGGCTTCTCTAGATGTGCACGTGGGATGTATTTCAGTGCAAAGGATGAAGGAGAGATGATGTCCATGATATATGATTTGTTATCTGAACTTAATACCTGTTAACATTAAACATCATGTGTTTTTTCAAATGTCACACATCGATTGTAATTTTTGTATATTTTGCATCATTATGTTGGCCGAACTATGTATGTGGATCACTAAAATTCGCATCCATTATATATCAATGTCGAGTAGTCTTTCTGGTGAGTGTATGTCAGGTCGGAGCAGATGGGGATACCATTTTCCGCACTTTGTAATTTTGTAGTTATTACTTTTTTGTTTCAATCTCATTATTCTAATTCAAATTTTTAGGAATAAACCTGTTATAAATTATAGTAGTTTTTAAGTTTTATATTTTTCGTTCAACAGCAGTGTCCGTGCCGGAGGCACGAGTCATACCCTAGTATTTTTACAAGTTAGATGTTTGTCTTTTTTTTTTATCTGAATCATCATTTTAGTTATAGACACATGCCGTAGCAATTGCCCAACATTCCGTAGCTAAAAGTATTTTGCTACGACCTTCTTCTCGTAACTGATATTGCCATCACAAATGTTTTAGCTACGAAGTTTTTGTTACGCGTTCGTCCGTAACTACTAGTTAAACCTTTTTGCTATGGATTTTGGCGTAACTAAACGTTCAAAAAAGTTTGACCATGAACTGTTTATTTGTAATGGAATAGTTCGTAGCAAAAAAGTCATATATTTTAAAAAAATTGTACCCGTTGATAGTTCATAAGCTACGGAAATTTTTCGTAGCAAAAAGTCTTCGATTTTAAGATCTTACTAGCAATCAAGATTCACTAATTATAACCATGTTCAACATAATAAAATGCATACACAATGACTTATCAATGACCTGTGTAATCCGTTCATTCATTGAAAATCTTTCGTACATATATCAAAGTAAAAATCCACCAGATTGAGTTAACCAAAATATGAACATATATAATATATTGACTAAACAGTCAAACTAATCCACGTCTATATATCTAAGAGTTCAACATACATTACACTAACAAAAATAATCTCTTGTGCGAGGGTTCCCTTTTTCAACTTTTCCTGTAACAAGAGATATAAAATATCATTAGAATTCAATGAAAAACAATAGTACTTCGATACAACATAGAATGAAGAGTTTTACACTCTAATATGACTATGTTCTTGTGTCCATGAATTTCTAATGTCCTAAAACAAAGACTATTAGGATTTCTATAACAATAAATTTGTTTCAGCCAAAACTATAGGTCAAATATAAGATTATGTGAAGTAAACCATTTCTACATCTCCTTCATTTTCTAGATATGTGGCTGGAACAAGTGTACAACCATACCTTCGGTGCAGCCATTGGATGTTCTTTAGGAAGAAACAATTCCAGCTTAAACACACCTCCTACATAGAATTGCAGTACACCAGTGAGAAAATGAATAGGATGTAGTAATCAAAACAATCGCATCGAAAATTGACTTACCCACAAGACTAAGTTCTCATCTCATGGTGTTCTTTTATCATCAAGAGCTTTTCGTCTAGTAATTAGCTCTAATAGTACGACACCATAAGCATATCCATCCATTTTGTTTGACACTTTCCCATGTTGAAAATGCTCAAAAGCTAAATAACTGCTAAATTAAATCGAAAATTAAAAAAAAACTTACACTTCTAGAAGGGAAAACAAGCAATAATGATAGTAGTTTATACCCAAATGTTCGTTTCACAGTTTTACAGAGGAAAGGAACTGAAGGTGAAGATGTCCATGTAGCTAACCCAAAATCACCAGTTGTAAATACCCATTAACATGAAATTATAAGGTTAAATTTTGATCACAAGATTATTGGAATAGTGAGTGTTCTTATTCTTCCTCACCTTGGGTGCTTTGTGAAGAGAGAAGGATGTTTGAGGGTTTAATGTCTATAAACAACACATGCATCTATCTGTACCATTATGATAGTAAGTTACTGCCTCTGCAATTCCAATTGTTATTTTGAATCTAGTTGACCATGCAAGAGATGGATTTCCCCCTATTCTTCTCTGGAAATGAGTTATTCAAATTATAGTTAAATAGAAACAATTTCACCATTAAAAATAAAAAAAATGAACAACTCTTTATTCCTCTCATCTTTTTTACCAATGAGCTCCTGCGAAATCACTATAATTATTCCAAAGATGGATCCATTATTACAAGAACCAGAAAAGCTTACCATGAAGATGGGGTTCAAGGCTTCCTACCAGCTGTTAAGTTTATGGCCATCCAACTCAAAACCAATTGGCAATGAGTGGAGAGGACCTATACTTTATATTACGTGTGGCGTTCTTTAAGCCTAACACGTGTGATTTTTTTTTCTTTACGGGTGACGTGGAGCACGTGTGGCTTTTAAGCCTATCACGTGTGGGCCTAGCTCTGATACCATGTTAAGTTTATGGCCATCCAACTCAAAACCAATTGGCAATGAGTGGAGAGGACCTATACTTTATATTCTTGGTTGCTAGTTAACCCATTCTCCCATGTGGGACTATTCTCACACCAGCAATGTATTTGTAAACCAAAACTCTGATCAACACAAAACCCCATAAGAGGTACAGATACCTATTTTCTAGAGGACTTGCAATCATCATTTCAAGATTAAAACAAAACACAAAATCAATAAAAAAGAGTTGTCTTTTAAGACAATTATAGATCAGTAATTAGATTAAAACAAAATCAGTTTTTGTACCTCTGTGAAAATTTTGAGTGGCAGACCTGATTTCTGAGTAACTTATCTTACTATTGAATCAACTAGTGGTGAAATACTTGGGTCGAGACAAAAGAGCACCATCAATAGTTTCTTAGGTTCTCGATTGATCTGTGTCCATGTATATTTGAGAGTTTTAGGGTTCACCTCAATGTAACTCTTTCTAATTGTGTTGCTTCATTCCTTGCTGCTCCAAGTTAGATTTTAGTACAAAGATGAAAATGATTTTCTAGGAAGATCAACTTTAGTAGAATCTTAAACCATTCCTACAAAAATCTTTAAACAAAGAAGCCCTAGTAGTTCAAACAAAATCTCTCTCATAAATCTTTTAAGTCTAAGTTCAAACCCAAATACTTTGAATAAGGATAAAAAAATAATGATTTACCTAATGATCATGAGGAGGAGAGAAGATGCACACATTCTTCTGATTTGGGAGAAGATCGAATTGAAATTTTTTTCAGTAAAAAGTTTCTTTTGAACTAATTAGGGGAAGACTCGAGAAACATTTTGGGGAGAAAGATTTAGGGTGCGCGCCACTATGATTTCTGCCCTAATTTTACCGCACGATCAAATATGCGCGGGCCAAAATTTTTTTTACCGTGTTTTCACCCTTTAGCTACGGACTGAGCATAGCAAATGTCAATCATTTGCTATGCTGAATACACCATAGCAAAAAGGTGATTCCGAAGTTCTGAAAAATTCGTGCGTGTCATACAATTGACACAGACACATGCGTAGCAACTGCCCACGACATTTGTAGCTATTGGCCGGTATTTGTTACGACTAGTACGTATTCATAGCAAATGTTGACCAATAATTACCATAAATTTAGTTCGTAGCAAAAGGTCCGTAGCTAAAGCCTGTCTATTTTGTAGTGGGAACTGTTGAATCAAAAAGCAAAAGAATATGTCCCTACAACTCAGTTCTGGTAACAGATGTCTATTAATTAAAGGAGTTCACTAATTCTCTTAAAGGTAACAAACCTCCCCTGAGACTGATGTATAGAGCAAGCAAGAATTATGTACCCTTTGGTACTAGATCTGAGTTAAACTTCTTGACAGCTAAAAATCGAAGACTAATCCTGATTAAGTTCAATTTACGGTTTATATCTGTGCACGAGGATTTTTTTTGTAGTTTCCTGAGAAGTATTGTATGTTATGGTTAAGCATTTGATTTGGTTTTTTTTTTTCCTTTGTAACATGTTTTTTTTTTCATTTCTCACATTTCCTTTTAAAAACACTTGTAAGTTTTGACTTTATTTCATAATGAAATATGTAAAGGCAAGCAATTAGACATTGAGATGTTGTGGCCTTTCCATATTGTTCGAGATGGAACCTGAAATGTCTAATGCGTTGATATGTGGAGGCAAACAATTAGAAGAAATTACCATTTCGACACTCTTTGCATAACAAGTTACACAATTTGACGATGGTGTTTTCTACACCAGATGTTACGAAGAGGTGAAATTCTTATTGTGTCATTATTTATTTATATTTTAACATAGTTGTATTTACATATGATTTTAACCGTACCGGAGGCACGAGCTTTACCCTAGTATGTAGACAAAATATGAATATTAGATGACAAAATCAAAGAAAAAAAATCTAAATTGCAGGATCAAAATATATCTAATTCTCAATCTTTGAAGAGAAACTTTAATTTTCAGCAAATTAAAAGTGTTCCCTCTTCTCCAGATGTGCAATTTTCATACTATTTTCATCCATTTTTAGAGCAGTTTTATTGCTTTCCTTCATGGTGGTCATTCAATTTTCGGAGAAATTTCATATGTTGTTCATTCAAAGAGGAAACTTTCATTTTTCAGAGCAAATTAAAAGTGTTCTCTCTCTCTCTCTAGATGAGTTCCCATTTTCAAATGGTTTTCATCCATTTTCAGAGCAGTTATTGGTTTCCTTTATGTGTTCATTCAATTCTTTTTGGAGCAATTTTTATATGTTGTTCATTCAAGAGCAATTTTCACTTAGCTTGATTTTTTCCATATGAGATCAAAGATTGAGAGAGGGAAATCAGATATAGACAGAGAAACTGAGTATTTGAGAGACAAAAAACTAGTGAGAGAGGGGTAAACTCATGACCACATCTGCAGGTGATGTGGTTGCAGCCTTCAGAACTAACTCAGCGAAACAGTAAATTATCTGATGTTTTTTTATATGTCAACACGGGAATCACACCTAAGTGACCTAACCTATCAATCTTTTAATATACTATTTCACCTATCAATCTTTTTATATACTATTGTAAAGACAATCAATCTCTGCCATTTCACGTAGTAAATGGCATTACTTCAGGTCCCGACAAGTTTTTCCTGAATATTATTTAACAAACCTAAGTTTTCAATTATATTCTTAATTCCTATAGAAAACCATAGAAAGTATACGGTTGAAGTAAAGAAGACTTACGAATTTATCAAGAGCACTGTTGAAGCAATCTATATTCAATTTCTTGATCGTTATCTTTAATCTAGCTTCTCTTTAAGCCCTGGCTGGATTCGACGAATCTGCTGGGTTTGCTGGATTGGTATGTTTCGCTGGATTGGTTCGTTTTGCTGGGTTGGCTCGTTTTGCTGGTTTGGCCTCCTCCGCCTTCGTAGGCCCTCTTGCCTCCACTGTTGGTCGATTTGTAATGGCAAGTGATGTACATTGTGTACCATATATGGGCCTCGCTCAATACCACGACGACAAGCACAATAGTCCCACTCCAATCCACAGACATAGCAAAACTCATGACCACATCTGCAGGTGATGTGGTTGCAGCCTTCAGAACGTTCAATTACACCCTTACATTGTTTACACTGCTGCCAACTGTTGGCAGCTACAAGTGCACTCAAAACTACATCTTCTCCTTTAGGTTGAAGCTGATATTCCTTGCAGGTCATCTCGTAGTGCCACGAAACCCTGCACAGGATGCAAAATTGACAGCCACAGTCGGGACACATTCCTCGGGACCCTGTAAAGTTAGGAATTGTGTTCTTTGACATTAGGACCGAACATTTTGGGTTCGGGCGGTAAATTTTCTCATGAACAGGGATAGAACCTTCTTCTGCCCTTTGTAACATGAGAAAACTAAGCTTTGTCGTCAACAGCTCCCGACACATCTCAATGTCTATCTTCGTCTTACACTCTGCAGTAAGGTATCGTGGCATTATGGCCTGCGATAACATTTCTTCTATAAATTTTTTATACATGATCGACAGTATGAGTGTTCACATCCCTTGATGATGAAGAATTTATCGACAGGAATATCTTCGTAACAAATGTAGCATCGCTCAAACTTTTGCCTGACATGATGCAAAGTGCATGTCTGGAACTTCTTCGAGAGCACAGACACTTCATCCATACCAATGGTCTCCTGATACAAAGTATAAATAAATTCAAATTTACTAGAAAATTTGTATATTGCTAGAAATATGTTAACTCCCACAAGATTTATGCCCAAAATATGTTAACTGTCGTCCCTTCATTTGGTATGCATATATTTAAGCTATGGAAATGTGTGTTTGTTACCAAATAACCTCCAAAACCTAAACAAGGAATATAAAAAGTAGCATGAGGCATTCCATAAAGGTAAATCAAATCATGTAAAGACAATCAATCTCTGCTTTCTCATTAACTTAAAATGTCAATTAATATTCTTAATTTCTATAGAAAACCATAGAAAAGATACTATTGAAGTAAAGAAAACTTACTAATTTATCAAGAGCACTGAAGCAATCTATATTTTTGATTCCCAAGAAAAGTGCAAAATTAAGCCCTTCAATCATAGCTCCCACTTCGAGCTTCACTTCAACTTGTTGCTGGTTACCTTCTAAATCATCATCGACCATTTTCTTTGCTTTCAAAATTCGTTTGCCAGTGGGATCACTAATTGAAAAGCCTACGGAATTTGTTATCTCAAATTTCTCCCCCTTACAGTACAATCTAAGAGGTAGAGTTTTATTTTCATTGACATTGGGAGAAATTGAAGAACTACCTTCGTATAAAGGCTTGGAATCTCTAGTTTTCTTCCATATCTCCTCAAATTTTTGATCCTGAACCAGACGGATCAGAGCACAATCCGTTAGCTTGTTCTTCAAGCTCTGATACCAATTGTCAAATGGGTATCAGAGTGTAGTATATCTTTAGCCTTTCATTTAGGCTCTGATACCGATTCTCACATGAGAAAACTAAGCTTTGTCGTCAACAACTCCCGACACATCTCAATGTCTATCTTCGTCTTACACTCTGCAGTAGGGTATCGTGGCATTATGGCCTGCGATAATATTTCTTCTATGAATTTTTTTATACATGATCGACAATATGAGTGTTCACATCCCTTGATGATGAAGAAGTTATCGACAAGAATATCTTCATAACAAATGTAGCATCGCTCAAACTTCTGCCTGACATGATGCAAAGAGCATGTATCGAACTTATTCGAGAGCACAGACACTTCATTCATATCAATGGTCTCCTGATACAAAGTATAAATAAATTCAAATTTACTAGAAAATTTGTATATTGCTAGAAATATGTTAACTCCCATAAGATTTACTAGAAAATTTGTATATTGCTAGAAATATGTTAACTCCCACAAGATTTATGCCCAAAATATGTTAACTGTCATTCCTTCATTTGGTATGCACAATCCGTTAGCTTGTTCTTCAAGCTCTGATACCAATTGTCAAATGGGTATCAGAGTGTAGTATATCTTTAGCCTTTCATTTAGGCTCTGATACCGATTCTCACATGAGAAAACTAAGCTTTGTCGTCAACAACTCCCGACACATCTCAATGTCTATCTTCGTTTTACACTCTGCAGTAGGGTATCGTGGCATTATGGCCTGCGATAATATTTCTTCTATGAATTTTTTTATACATGATCGACAATATGAGTGTTCACATCCCTTGATGATGAAGAAGTTATCGACAGGAATATCTTCATAACAAATGTAGCATCGCTCAAACTTCTGCCTGACATGATGCAAAGAGCATGTATCGAACTTATTCGAGAGCACAGACACTTCATTCATACCAATGGTCTCCTGATACAAAGTATAAATAAATTCAAATTTACTAGAAAATTTGTATATTGCTAGAAATATGTTAACTCCCATAAGATTTACTAGAAAATTTGTATATTGCTAGAAATATGTTAACTCCCACAAGATTTATGCCCAAAATATGTTAACTGTCATTCCTTCATTTGGTATGCACAATCCGTTAGCTTGCTCTTCAAGCTCTGATACCAATTGTCAAATGGGTATCAGAGTGTAGTATATCTTTAGCATTTTATCTAGGCTCTGATACCAATTCTCATATGGGATCAGAGCGCCATAATCTATAGCCTGATATCCAGACTCTGATACCAATTTTCAAATGGGTATCAGAGTGCTATACTTTTTGGCCTGTACACTTTCAGGCTATGATACCAATTCTCACGACCTTTTTGTCCCGTTAGGTCGACCCGGCATATTATGCTCAAAAGACACGGACCGATAGTGCGGAATATCAAATCCTAACGTGGCATAAGATCTTTACGGATTTTGATTATGGATGATTCCTTATTCCATTGCAATTGATCAAGCTCTTCTTGCTTGGATCTCTCGTAGTATTTTAGGTCTTCAAATTCATCATCATCAGACTCCATTGTTAGGTTTACTAGGTTTTCATTCTCATATTCATCATCGGACTCCACTTTTCTGCTTTCTATGTATTTATTTTCATCATCGTCGGACTCCATTGTTAGGTTTTCATTCTCATATTCATCATCGGACTTCACTTTTTTGCTTTCGGACTCCATTGTTAGGTTTTCATTGTCATCGTCGTACTCCATTTTTCTGTTTTCTCTCACTAGTTCAACAAAAAAGACTCACACTCTCTCTCTTCTCCACTCTGTATTTATAAGGATTCTTGGTGGGTTTTATTTACAATTATATATAATTCATTATTTTTAAATGCTTCGTTAATTTTCTTTGAAACCCGTTTACCTGAATTCCGAAAATTGTTTCTTTTCTCCCAAGTTTCTTAAAAAAAAAAAATTTCTTTTTTACGAGAACAGTTTTTTTTTTCCCAAAAAACCGCTTTTGCTACAACTTTTTTTTGGAGGAAATTGTTTTTCAATAAAAATCATTTTTTTGTTCACAAAAACAGTTGTTTAATAAAACACAATATTTTCACAAAAATCATTTTTATCACAAAATCGTTTTTCGAGAAAATCATTTTTCCCGATAAATCGTTTTTTCTAGATTTTTCGCAAAAGCCATTTATTTTTCCTGGAAAACCGTTTTTTGGAAAAGGAAAAAAAACTATTTCCTCAGAAAAAGGTAGTTTCTGAAAAAACGGTTTTGTCGAACAAAAAATAATTTTCTCGAAAAAATGATTTTTTAAAAGATTAAAAGCGATTTCTAGAAAAAAAAAGGTTAGGAAAAATTGGTATTCGACAAAAAAAAACAATTTTTGGGAATAAAATAATTTTGAGATGGGGTTGGGGCCGATTTTGCCAAAAAGAAGGGTTCTGGGAGAGGAAACGGTTTTCATGATTTTTTTTTTTTCAAATACATCCGGAAAAATAGTTTCATGGAAAAATGGCTTTCGGAAGAAAAAAAATGTATTCTTAGAGAAATATATCTTTTGTTTGATTTTTAGTTTGGAATTTGGACTTAATAATCCAAAATCCTAGCAGATCTTACGGGGTAGGGTGAAATTTTGATCCCATACAAATTTTGAACTTAAGATACAAGAGTCCTAAGATTCTTGATAGCGCAACATACCAAAAATTCTTAATTCCTACCAAACAAGGGTGGGTCCATGTGAGACCCTACTGGGTCACGCCCCAGACTGCAATTTGTATGGTTTCCTTTAAAGACATTATAGCTCGGGGTGGGAATCGGTCCGGGTCGGGCCGCTCGGGTTCATGTCATTTATTGGGTCGGGTTGGTCGGGTTTTGAAACTCTCTGTCCATTCAGGCGGTCGAGTATCGGGTTTTCACCAAAGTTTTCGGGTGGCCAAAACCCGTCCAAGTCCGTCAAAATTTTCGGGTTTCTCAAATATCGGGCGGTCGAGTATCGGGTTTTCACCAAAGTTTCAAAATATCTCGGTCGAAGTGACCAAAATATTTCTGTTTCGATGGTACCGAAATTTCTATCGAGACTAAAATTTAATTAAGTTTCTCTTAACAATGTTGTGTCAAGGGCAATCCGCACTTGGACAACAATATATGTATATATATATATATATATATATATATATTATACACTTCAAATATTTTAAAAATATATCTATATATACATGATATACATGTATACATAAATACATACAAGCAAGCATACATATAATGTGCGTAGGTATTATCATATATATGGATGACATTATTAAGCGGGTTATGTCGGGTAAAGATTATCGACGGGCTCGAACGAGATGCTGGGTAGCACTTCAAAACCCGAACCCGACCCGTTAGTTTCATCGGGTCCGCATTCATATTCCGGATACACGCGGACACTAACGGACTCGAATACCCGTAACGGTTTTCGAGTTTGTGGACTTTTTTCCCGGTCCTAATTATAGCTATGGAAATGTGGCTTAGTGATTGGTACTTTGCCTTCTGCGTTAGAGGTCAGATGTTCAAACCTCATTTGCGCCCACTTCAATTCTTATTTGTTTGGCTTTTTATCTTCGTTGAGAAGCGTTAAAGGGGCCCAATCTATATATCAAAGGCGCCTCCATGAGACAAAGTTTGTGATGGAAATAATTGCCTTTCCAATTCTTTGAAAGCATCTTTAGAAATATCTATTATATAAAACAGAAGGGAAAACGATGACTGGGACAAACATCCTTATTTAATTATGTATATTGTTTAGGGGTCCCTCTCAAAATTTAAAATATAGTCCTTCGTAGAAATAAAGTTATCTATTTAAAAAACAATAATCGTTTCCTTCTTAGAAATAAAATAACTAATTTAAGAAAAAATAAATAAATAAATTTCTAGGGTTAAAAAAGAAATTAAAATCTCTCTCTCAATAAAATATTAACTAATTTAAGATAAAAGAAACAAAAAATAATACAAAACAATATAACTCATAAAAATCTCTCTCTCTCAATAAAATATAACAATAATTTTCATAACATTTGATTGATACAAGTGTCCGTGCCCTAGGGCACGAGATATACCCTAGTCATTCTTAAATTAAAGAGAACTAACTCCATTCTGGTCTTACAATATGACCGACCAACAAAAATGACTTCCATTTTTTAACCATTTCATTTTTGTAACAACTTTCTAAAATAACCCATTAAATAATTATTTTGTTCTTTTAATGTTTTTTTGTTTGATACGTCTTATTTAAGTGTGTCGCGATACTAGTTGAAACTTATTTACATCTATAAGATATATCTACGAATGTTTATTGAACTTGGGTTATTAAAGGTATAAATAATGTAATAAATTTGTCGGGTTTTAGATTTCTTTCATGTTGTTGTGCTTTAAGCCTCTCCCATTAATGGTTTAACTTAGACGGTTATCGTGCTTATCTCATCTTCATGATAAGAGTCTCATCAGCTTCCGGATTGCAATTAGGGTGCTTCTAAAGGCACCTGACCAAACAGTTGTTAGCATCCATCTCTGTTGGCACCACGCCCAACCGCTCTATTCTCTGTTGGCACCACTCAAGTATGTAGGCACCGGTCCATTTTGATCAAGACTTATAGGCTAGAAATCTAAAATTGGGTACAAGCTAAAATCAGCTATTAACGAATTATATGAGATCCTAGGGCTAATCTGCTCATAACCACCTGGTTTTATTGCAAGCCTACAAAGGATGATAACAAGATAACCTTTGTCCAACAAAATGATTGGCATTACCAATCACCACAAATGCGCAATGGAAAACCCTAATTGTTTAACTTCCATGAAGCACAATATTTTCTACCCAGATTAGATTTTCGAAACTAAACATACAAATATAGATCTAATCAATTTTGATTTTTGTACCCAAAAGTAAAACCCTAGGTAATCAACATATAAGAAAATAATCATATACAATCAAATCAAAATACAAATCTGTTGTAAGATTAAAAGGTAAAGACGATGATGAGAGAAAGAGAGAGAACCTTTAGTGAGAAGAATGAGAAGAAGAAGAAGAAGGGGAGTAGAATTTGTTGTAAGCGGCTTCACCGATGAGATAAATACCGAAGGCAACAAGTCCGATGCCAAGACCAGGTGCAGCATGCCTTATTTGGTTTCCAACCATTGGATGCTTCCTCCATTCATCTCTCCTCTTGAAGAACTCTCCTGTTGGTCCTAGTGGCTTCGCCATTCTCTCTCCATTATCAGTTTTGTAACGAAGGTGAACGTCACCCACATTAAAAACTGGTGCTTATAGAGACCTCGAGTCAAAAATCATTGACTTGAGTCAACAATATTTTTGGATGCTAACAGCTGTTTGGTCAGGTGCCTTTAGAAGCACCCTTGCAATTATTAGGATGTCTATAGAGGAAAGCAGTAGATGGTAACGTTTCCCGGCTTTCGGCTTTGGAGTTCTCATAAAAAACGGCATCTGAAAGCGCACATGACACAAGAAAACATTCTATAGTAATCAGAAAAAATAAAGAGATGAGGAAACAACATACATTTTCAGCTAGCTCATCCAACACCACAAGATAGGTAAATTTACTACTCAAAGGTTGAAGAACGAGCAAATCGAGTCCATCAAAGTAAAAAAAAAAGTTCATCGACAAGGCAACCAAAAGGCAAAGACTAGAACAAATGAATCTGGTTAAGATAGTAAAACGATAAAAGCTTCTTATCGTTTCCCTTGATTATGTTTCCAAGATTTTCTGGAGAGTCAATTGCCATGATAAATCCTTCGGAGCGATATCCAAAGATATGACGGAGGTGGAAGTAACATTATTATCATATGTTGACATACTTGGAACAAAAAAGGCTTTCGAAAAATGAAAACCTGATCACATATCCAAAAATTCACGTCTCATGTTAGCTTAACGAAAGCATCATAACTGCATTACGATTTTCTGAAACGAAGCAATAACTAAAGAAGCACAAGTATCAACAAGCTGAGGAAGCAGAGCTTGAGGGTCTCTCACCTCCATGCAGTTGAATAGAAGAATCTAGAGAAAAGTAAAGGAGTTCAATACTGATTTTTGTGATGAACTGTAAGAATCAACACAACAAAAAAAGTAGAAAAACAAAGGGAAGATCACCAAAATGTACACGAATTTGAGTTTAGTCCCTTGTACAGATATTACCGGCTTCGAGAATTTCTTCGACCCCTCAAAATTTTCGCTTTCACTTTGAAAAAAACCATTTTGTGATGGTCCCTCAAGTTTTGGGTTCCTAAACGAACAACTCATATCTTCTTTTACAGTGTTAGAGAACCATTTAGTGATCTAGCACAAGCTTCCATACTCTCAGGACTGTGAGCTCCATCTAAGTAAAATATCAGTATCACCAGAAGAACTCTCTTTCATTTCTGATGTGTCGGAAGCTGTCAATTGAGTACCATAGAAAATCTGTGCCCGTTCCGAAAGACCTGCAGTTGCAAGACCTTTGCGAAGTGGCGGTGGCAAATCTAAAGATTGTCCCTGAAATTATAACTTGGAAATTAGGATTTAGAAAAGATAGATGAGATGAAAAAGTTTTATAAAGAAAAATTCAGTATTTGTTGATATAACCCAGATATCATAAGCAACCAAGATATGTAGTTTTTTATTTTATTGAAGTATAAATGGACCTATATTCTTAATTACATATTACAATCTGGAGCAGAACGAAGATAATGTATTAGCAAAAATTAAACCTATGACGCATGTCTCAATATCCGCCACGCAAATGACAACAATAGGAGCTCTCAGTCCACTAATTCATGTGTCCTAACTCAATGAATTTATGACGCATAAATCATCAAAGAGGGTGAATTTTATCTGTTAGCTTGCCCTAAGAGCAGTTAATTCAGTTGGTTAGAATTCGACATCAAGATCCCTCAATCCCTTTGAGAAGATCAAGTGACAAAAAATCTTAAACCAATTAGTTAAATTAGTTTTTCTGACAGCTTCTAATTGTTGTAGTTCTCGCTTCTGTTTAATACTTAATAAGAATAGAAATCAAAGTAACGATACTTGAAGGTTGGTAAAAGTAGACCAACATTTTGGAAGATGTCCTTTGGGCTTGTTGTTTTCTGAAGCCAACATCTGCAAAGAGCAACAACAAGGGCGGCATTTGTGTATTGGTGATCACCAGACAAGCTCAGCTTTAACCCATTGAGCTGCTTTGGATCAAGAGGCGGTACCACTTCCAAAGGAACCTGCAATCGGTTAGAACCACTGAACCAATCAGTGTGACACACTTCTACCAATTATCGACCTCGAATATTTAACATCTGAATCTAACTTAAAGCAAATATCTTCGGAATATAAAACTAGATGCCTATGGTCGAAAGACATAAATTTACTATGTTAAAGAAAAACAGCAGCATCTTCCAAAAGAATAATTAGCAGCTTCGAAAAGGTCACACAAATTTGAAGTGCTGCCAATATCTGATTTTTGATTTTGAACTTCGATATTGACATGTAAAATAGGACTACCCTCAGTAAAAATGTAGGGTTGACTGCGGCGATTGCAGTTTGTGATATATGTTTGAATAATCGTATCACAGATTTAAATGATCATGAAATGTTAAAGTTATACGGGAAAACAACTATTACAACAGTTTTTGTTTGGGAAATGGGTGCCTCCAAAAATGATTATTGAACAAAAATCTAGCTCACATATATCAGTCTGTGCGAGATACACTTACGGAAGGGACTATATCTATAGATCAGGTTGCAGAAGTAGTTGTAGAGGCATTGGTCCAACCTGAATCTTCTTACAAAGTCGTCGAGATAGTTGCTCGCCCTGATGCTCAAACTTGCTCATTTGGAGATCTTTTGGTTCTATAAAGCACCGATGAGTTACAGGAATCACCTATCCATGCCCTGATATGGTAAACGATGAATTTCAAGCTTATTCATCTGCACATTTAACAGCAACAATTAGGCTACACATTTTCCATACCTGATTGTAAAGTTGTATATATATATAGACATACATGTCATAATATCGCATTAACCTTTAGTTGAACATTGTAGTTCTTTCTAAATTAAACTCTCCACCATATTCTCACCCTTACATTAACATTTCACATTAACCCTAACTCACTTATCCCATGCTCAAATCCTAAGAATTATTAACTTGATATAAGCATACACAGCCCTAAGAGACTTTGTATAGATTTAGGTTAATTCTGTTTAGTAACTAGCATCAAGTTAGCTTCACAAATGCTGGGTATATGCAAATGATGTATGAAACCCGCTCACGTAGTTGAGATACTCCGTGCTTGTCTTGAAACAAACGAATTTGCCTGTTACAATTTGATTTTGAACCATCAAATTTTTTTTGAAAAAATGGTTACAAAATGAGTTGTGCAGGAATTGATTTGTTACATTAGGGGAAAAATCATATGCCAGTTCGATTCGGAAGCCCCATAACCCTAACCGAAGCCTTGATGGTTCAATTTTGAACCTTCAACACTTTTCTGAAAAAAAAAAATGCTTACAAAAAGTGAGGAAGAAAGAGTACCTCCGAGCTATTCGAGAGAGAGTGGGAGAGAAGTTGATCCGAGTGAGGGGGGAGGTACTTTTTTTTGAGTTATTTCTTTTTTGGCCCCATACTTTGTGACCAGCTTCCTTCTTGACCCCCTATTTTTCATAAATTCAAATTTGACCCCTTATTTTCAAGTAAATGTTGTAACTACCCTTTCTAATTTCAAAATAAAAATATCAAAACAAATATAAAAATATTAAAAAAAGAGAAAAATTTTCGGGTAGTTATGGCATTTACTGGAAAATAGGTGAGACAGAAATATCTCTTTTTTTAATATTTTATTTTGAAATTAGGAAGGGTAGTTATGACATTTACTTAAAAATAGGAGGCTAAATTTGAATTTATGAAAAATAAGGGACCAAAAAGAAGCTGGTCACAAAGTAGGGGGCCAAAAAGAAAATAACTTTTTTTTTTTTTTGTTGAAGAGGGGGGGAGGTATTTAAAGAGAAAGATAGAGGCACATAAGGGAGACATGAAAGAGCCGGAGGGAGATGAGAGAAAAGGGTAAATCTTTCTGAGATGTTTTCTCTTTTCATATGAGCCGTCACACGGGTTTTTTTAGGAGAGAGATCGTCTGAGCTGACGTCATCAGGCGATTTCCACTCACTCCTTTGTTGTAACCCTAAAGTTTATTCATCTTCCAATCTCCATTCCTCGAAACCCTAATCAGATTAAACTCATGCTTTTAACTATCACAATTCACCATTAATGACCTTGAAGTCATCTTTTCGTGCATGGGGTTTATTATGCAAATTCAACCAAGAAATTTTAGTATGGTTACGAACACAAGTATTAGAATTCAATTCATGTATGATGTTCGTACACAATTGTTAGCCACTCTTAACTCTATATTTACAGATGGAGGTAAGCCTTTTAATTTCAGCTATTTCAAGTTTCCTAAGGCTATCTGTCATAAGTGCAGAGTGGTTGAACACCCCATCACTCCCTGCATCAAACCTCAAGTTCATCTAGATAGTGTTCCCATGGAAGTCAACTTTGTTGCTCATGGACCAGCTGATAACTGGGCTCTCTCTGTGGTCCCTTCTTCTATTGCTCTTTCCAACCCTATCCCACCTCATGAACTGTTTCAGCAAAAAGGGAAGAGGAAGGACTTAGATAAACTAAGTTTGAAGAAGATGTTCGACGCCAGCTTATGAGTAAGAAGTCTAAGGATCATAGTTTGGGTCGTAGCTCGTCCTTTTCTGGCAGTCATCATGGTTGGTATTCGGGTAATTCCTCAGGCTCTTCTTCTATCACTGGTTATGGTCCATCTAGCTGGTATGCTCCCCCCCCTGAATCTTTAGACAGCCAGGAAGAACTTCGGAGACACATCTTTGTTGATTCTCTCTTAGAATCTCCTAGGCAACTATCGGAAAACAGAAGTGAAGGGGAAAATGAGTAGTCTGTTCTTGGTCTGGAATTAATTTTGTTTAATTTTTATTTTGATTATTATTAGTACTCTTAAGTTGTTAATCTTAGATAGTTTTGAGACCTCTATTAATATAAGATAATAGAGGTCGATCATGGATGATATCTGGTTTTTTGTTAGGTGGATGTATGATGATACTAATATATATTTTGATGTTTTAGTTCTGATTTCTCTTCTCATGAACTGATATTTTGATTAGTTTGGTTCTTAGTTGTTAGGTTATATTAGTTTAATTCTCCTGTTTTTTACTTCACTTTCTTCCTTCTATCTGTGATTAACTTCAGTAGGCATTATTGTCTAGTTCCTTTTTCTAGATTATCTGGTTTCCTATCAATTAGGTTAACTCTACTGTTCTTTATTACTTAGCAGTCCAGAATCGAATAGATTAGAGAGTTCACTTTGGTCATTGCTTGATTAGGTTTAGTGGATATATAACTGCGCCCACCATTATCCCCTAAGGCAGGTGCCTTTAGACATACTCTTGTCTTCCGTGGCTACAAATACTAAGGATGGCCCATCCATTCTGAGTTGGAATGTGAGGGGTATCTCGTCGTTTAGCACTAGAAAACATCTAATGAATCTTATTAATTAACATAACCCGGATATTATTTTCTTGGCAGAAACTAAAACCAAATCGTATAACATTAATAAGCGTATTAAGATTAACAAACATTATGACCATCACTTTGTGGAACCGATCAATAAATCAGGTGGTCTAGCTATGTACTGGAAACATAATATTACTCTTAAAATTCTTTATTCGGATAATAATATGATTCACGTTGATAATTATAATTCTAATAACAACTCACATCATATTATTACTGGTTTTTATGGTTGTCCTTACCATAAAAATAAACTTAAACCTTGGAAAACACTAGATGCTCTCAAAGTGAATAGTGATTTCCTTTGGATTGTCATTGGTGATCTTAATATTATCCTTGACAATCAGGACAAAGTCGGAGGTACTATTGCTTCGAACTCTCACACTCCCAAAGTGATGTCTTATATTAATCATCTTCAATTACTAGATATGGGCTATAAAGGTAACTCATACACTTGGAATAATAGACAATTTGGAGAGAATTTCATCCAAGAGAGACTAGATAGAGCCTTAGCTAACTTCCCCTGGCTTCAACATAATCAGCTTTCTAGCATTACCCACCTCGATTCGGTGGGTTCAGATCACCTCCCTATTCTTCTGTCCGACACGGAGGTTGTCCAGAATAAACCTAAACCCTTTAAATTTCTCCGTACTTGGATGTCCCACCCTGATTGCCATGATTTTATTTCGGATAAGTGGACCCATAATAATAATATTCAAGTAAACCTTACAAACCTTAGTAGACATCTTACTAAATGGAATAAAACGGTCTTTGGTAACATTGATAACAACATCAATGATATCATTATCAAACTAAACAAAGCTACTAATAAGGAGGAATATAACTATTTAAATAATCAGCTTGAAGAATGGTACAGATACCAAGAATCTTTATGGAAAGAAAAGTCGAGAAATAATTTTCTGTCTGTTGGAGACAAAAACACCAAATTTTTTCACTCTCAGGCCATTCAGCACAATAGAATTAATAAAATCACTGCGATTAAAGACAATAATGGTGATTGGCAAGAGGAATTAGAGAACATCCAAGCAGCTTTCACTTCTCATATCCTCAATATTAGCACTTCGACTAGCAACAACACTGACCCCAATATCCTCAATCTCTTCCATAACACAATTACCCTGGACCAAAATCAAGAGCTTGTCAAAATTCCGGATCAAGAAGAGATTAATAGAGCCATTAAGAGTCTTAAAAAGGAAGCGACGCCTGGCCCAGATGGATATCCCCCCCCCCCCCCTCTTCTTTCAATCTAACTGGGAGACAGTTAGCCCCAACATTTATAGTCTAGTTCAAGATTTCTTCATCTCAGCGGAGCTCCCTCAAGACACTAATCACACTCATATTTGCCTGGTCCCCAAAACAACAGCTCCACAAACCACAGCAGATTACAGACCTATCAGTCTTCTCAATACCACTTATAAAATTATCACTAAAATTCTGGCTGATAGACTTAAATTCTCCTTACAAAATATTATCTCTCCCTTCCAAGCTGCCTATATCCCTAGTAGACAAATCACCGACAACGTTATCATGGGTCAGGAAATCATACACTCTCTCACAACTATAAAAGGTGCCACTGGCTATTTTGGACTCAAGCTTGATATGTCCAAAGCTTTTGATAGGATTGAGTGGAAATTCCTGACGGATATCATGACTAAGCTGGGATACTCGGATCACTGGATCAATATGATCTCTCACTGCATTTCTACCTCCTCTATGGCAGTTTTGGTCAATGGGCGTCCGGGTCCCACTTTCTACCCCTCTAGAGGGATTAGGCAAGGAGATCCGCTATCTCCTTTCTTGTTCACTATCGCTATGGAAGGTCTTAGTCGCCTCATTCGTGCGGAGCAGGATAGGGATAATTTCAAGGGCTTCCCTACTAATAATCCCAATCTTACTATTTCTCACCTTCTTTTTGCGGACGATTGCATTATATTTGATCGCAATTCTCTGGATAATATTCACACTCTCAAAACTATTCTCAATAATTTTGGCAGCGCGTCCTGGCAGATGATTAACTACAACAAATCCAATATTTTCTACTCTAAAAATTCCCACCCTAAGTTCAAACGTTTGATTATGCGTTCGCTCAAAGTCAAATACGCGACCACTTCGGAAAAATACCTTAGGGCTCAATTATTTATTGGTGCTCAAAAGAAGAAGATTTTTAACGATATTCTTCAAAAGATCAAAATTAAATTAGAGAACTGGAATCACAATTTCCTTTCTCAAGCTGGTCGCACTATGCTCATTTCGACCATAGCTGCGGCCGTACCCCGATACCAAATGCAATGCTTTGCCCTTCCCAAAGACATTTGCAAAAGCATTTCGACTATGCAAAAATCGTTCTGGTGGGGTAGGTCTAAAGGCATATGTACCAAATCTTGGTCCACTATTTGCCTTCCTAAATATCTGGGAGGTCTTGGTATTCACTCCTCGGAATTGGATAACTAAGCAATGTTGAGTAAGCTAGCTTGGAGAATTAAATCGGAACCTAAAGCTATCTGGGTTCAACTCTTAAAAGCTAAGTATTTCAAGAATGGAAAACATTAGTAAACATCTTAATAACATTGATAATTACACCAGGTGGGAGGTACACAATGGAAAACAGATAAATATATGGAAAGATAACTGGGTCCGCACGCTACCTATCCTCCCTATCAACAACCAGAATTCTCACCTAACTAATGTGTCGCAGTTGATTGGCCAGAATAAATGGAATGAAGTTTTCCTCAATAATATGTTCGATGCCACTACAAAAAATTTGATCTTATCGATCCCAATTACGGGAGAAAATGATGACCAACGAAAATGGACCCTAACCAAGGCAGGCAAATTACGGTCAAATCCATGTATCAACACCTTTGTATCAGTATGAACTCGCCGGAACCACTATCACCTAACTGGAACTTCATCTGGTCTATCCTGGTAGTCCCTAGAATAAAAGTGTTTATATGAAAGATATGCGTCAAGGCTCTTCCGGTTAAGGAAAGAATAGGTATATATATTGACAATAACCTGAATTGCCCAAATTGTAACGAGATTGAATCTATTGAACATGCACTGCTCCATTGTCCTTTGGCAAAAAACATATGGTTCTATTTTAATATTTTATCTGATAAAATCACCTCGGTGGCAGAATGAATATTTTTTTGGGAGAAAAAATCACAAAACACTTACACTACGAATAACATTCATTATGCTACTATCCTTTGGAATATATGGAAAACTCGTTGCGACCACTGTTTTCAACATGAAATAAACTCGATAGACAAAATCATTTCAATGATCACAACATTCCCACAAAACCTTATAAATAATACTACCAAAAATCAGATAGAACAAGAAAAATGGAAACCCCCTGAACCGGCTTTTCTGAAAATCAATGTGGATGCTTCATTCATCGACATTCAGAATGTTACAGGTATCAGTTTAATTATCCATGATAAAGAAGCTAAATTCATAGAAGCACATGCCACTACTACTAGAAGCAGAAACTCTGAGGAAGGCGAAGCTATAGCGATTCTTAACGAAATGCAATGGGCGGAATCTCATAACTATAAAAGAATCACCATACAAAGCGACAATATCAATATAATAAAAAATCTACAGAACGGTAGACATGAAATATGGCAATCGAAAATTCATATTAAAAGAATACAGGAAATACAAAGAAAGTTGGAAATAGTTAAATTCTCGTATACTAATAGGAAATTTAATGTAGCGGCAGACAAGTTGGCTAAATGGGCAAGGAAGGAAAACAGAACGAAGGCATGGAAGAATGTCCCTTACTTTCTTTTTAAGTTGTATTGTAATGGAACTCTTATTTCTCGTTAATTAATAATAAGATTAATTTCAACAACAAAAAATATGAGCCGTCAGATATTTTCAGGGGAAGAAATTTTTTAGTGGAAACAATTTTTTTTCTTTCCTCCAAACACTACCCACTTCTTATGTTTTATTGGTCGGTGTTTTCGGGAAACAAGAATAGTTTTCGAGGGGGAAATGGAAACCCAAAAAAACATAACCAAACACACTTTTAGCGTCGCCGAAAAATGTGGCGGTCGGAGGTGTCCGTCGACGGCCGGCAACTTCGTATCTCTTCTCTCTCATATCCCTCTCTTCACTCTCTCTCTCCCTTCTCTCTCTCTCTCTCTCTCTCTCTCTTTCTTTTAGCTCTCTTATCTCCCTCTCTAACTCCGACGAAGGGGAGGAACCCCTTCGCTAGAGATATAGAGAGAAGATAAGGAGAAGATAAGGAAAAGATGAGGAGAAGAAGAAGTGTTGTCCAGTGAGTCTCGCCAGAATTTACGGTGAAGGTCGTCGGAATGGTGAAAGTGGGAGAGGAAGAAAATGGAAGAAGTTGAAAATATTAAGTGTTTGAAGTAAACAAATTTTTTTTGTTTTCACCCAAAACTTTGTACCCGGAAATTTCATTTATTTCCCCAAATCACCCACCTTTGAAATTACCCATCTACTTGAAATCTTTTTCTCACGACAATTAGATGAGGAGAGGTAAAAGTCTAGTTCGACAACCAAATTCCCGCAAAATGGCCTTAGAGAATGTACATGTTGTCATGTTGAACCCTTAAATACAATTTTGTGAGACATGACCGCATTTAAACCTTTTTCGTATGATGCATTGGCAAAATTAAATTTAAAGAAAGAAATATGTTGTGGTTTTGGGGGATAAAGAATAATCTCTAGGGAATAATTCTCTAGGAAATCCATGTTTTTTTGTTTATTTTCGAATATTTTATTCTAGACCAAAATCTCACACGATCAAACATTGTACTCGAGTCGAGTTTTTAACGAGCTGCTCGAGCTTGGCTCGACTATTGTTCGTGTTCGACTCGAAAATTAACAAGTACGAGCTTACACACGAGTCCAAAATCATACTCGTTTATGTAAACGAACCAAGCTTGATCACTCTGTAGTGTATCCCGAGCTACTCGTAAACAATTCGTTTAACATACCATTATAATAGTGTAATACATAATTACGTATTACTTTTGAAACTTGTACATGGAATATCAATCATTATAAGATTATTGGAATATGACATTAAACATTATTGTTGTATGTGACAAGTGTTCATTGAAGTATTTTGATAATGGCCGCGGCTTTGGGGAATAAAAAATATTCTCCGGGGAATAAATTCTCTAGGGAATCCTTAGTTTTTTGTACATTCTCGGAGGAATATTTTTTTTAGTCCAAAAATGAACTTGATCAAACATTACCCCCTAATCTTCATCTTCTCTATCACCTTCACCACCACAACTTCCCACCACAAACATTCGGACCACATGCCTTCCAATATCAATTTCTTGAATCGATTAATCAAATAATCAAAACCCTTTTTTTTAGAGAGAGAGAGAGAGAGTTAGAAATAGAAAGAATTAGAGAGGGAGAAATGAGGTACTTTGAGAGATTGAAAGGTAATTTCCATGTCTGCTAATTCTTGAAGCAGATTAACCAAAGAATCATCAGTCTGAAATTAAAATTTATATAACAAACAAAAGGGATTTGAATTTAGAAGATCAAATTATCTATAAAACTAAAAAATTGAATAAAACTCAAAGAATAAGACCTGATTAAGTTCTTCAAGACATTCCTTGACCATTAAAGATTTAATCTGTTCATCATTTGAACCACCAAATATCTGATCTTCAAAATCATCTCCATCAATTGAGAGAGGACTTGAATTTTTTCCATCAAACATTATTGTTATCTTTCTCTTAATTTCATTACTAATTCCCAATGATTCATTATTAAGAACAGAAGAAGCATAAAGCTTCTCAACAATTCCATCTCTTCTCTGTTTCAATTCATCTCTGTTATCAGATGAAACAACAGAGATTGCTGTATCGATTAACGTCTATACATCCACACGAGACTTCCTCAAAATTGACTTCAACTCATCCAAATCCATCTTTAATACCACAATTTCAGCCAATCAGCCTGTTCTCCTATTCAGATCTAACAAAATCGAATCGTCAAAACTTGGCAAGTCTTAAAAGAATCCTACATCTGAAATATCAATCAAATTAATAATGATGTCAATGGAGATAGAGAGAGAGTAAGAGAAGAAAGAAAGAGTAAGAGAACAAGAGAGATGAGATACAGTGAGTGAGAGATAGCAATTAGAGAGAGAGACATAAGAGAGAGATAGCGAGAAGATGAAGATTAGGGGTAATGTTTGATCAAGTCAATTTTTGGACTAAAAAAAAATATGCCCCCCAACCCAATATTCATTGGCTAAACTTTTTATTCTCCGGAAAATATATTTTGTTCCCCGTAGCCGCGGGCGGCCTTTGATAATTTATGAATTTTTTTTAACTTGAAGTATTTTAATAAACGAGCTTAAAACAATGCGAGTTCGAGCTCTTTTAAAAATATACGAGTCGAGTTCGAAAAAGTGGACAATTACTCGAACGAGCTCAAGCTCGAGCTGGGTTAGACTCATTTACGCCCCTATATATATTCAATCAAACTAAAGAATCTGGTTTTTGACGTGGCAGCACTGTTGGAGACCACGTATAAGAGTGGAGAAGCCAAACCGCGTAAAAAGATGAGAGAATAAAAATTGATATATATGATCAAGTGGTGAAAAATCTATATTCTGAAGCAAAAAGAAGAAAGAAGAAAGAAGCCAAATTAAAGAGAGAGAAGAGGAAAGAAAGAAAGATGGCAAACGTTTTGGGAGGCATTCACAATTCGGAGGGATCTGAGAATTCATTTGAGACCGAGACCCTCGCCAAATTCGCTGTTGATGAACACAACAACAAACATGTACTATCTTTTCTCTCTCTCTAACCTTTTTTGATTTTGTTATTGACAAAAATGAATATGGATCTGATCTTTCATCATTTGCCCTGGCCGGAGAAATATGAGTTTTGTTGTGTTTTGTTGGTGGCAGAATGGGGTACTAGAACTTGCAAGGGTAGTGAAAGCAAAAGAGCAGGTGGTGTCTGGGACTCTCCATCATCTAACTCTTGAAGTTATTGATGGTGCTGAGAAAAAAATATATGAAGCACAAGTCTGGGTTCAACCATGGAAAAACTCCAAGGAGTTGAAGGAATTCAAGCTAGCTGATCATGATTCTTCTCCATCATCTGGGTGAATAATTTCATCTCACTTTCATTCTTTTTTCTAACTTGGTGCTAATCAAAAGATTCAGTCTATTTCTATCTAGGTCTTTTATCTCATTATCTAAACTTGATTGATGTGAACCGAAATGTACCCAAAATCAACCCTTTAACTAACATTCTGACACTTGATTAGAGACATGTCTTACATCACGAGTCAGACAAAAACAAATATTCTAAAATTTTAGGTGCGACTTTCAAAAGAAAATAAACACTGTCCATTGCCTCTTGGTATAGTGGTTGACACCCACTCCACAACACGGATTCGATCCCATGAAAGTGAAAATCCATGATTTGTTCAACTTTAGCACAAATGAAGTTATTTTAGTTGGGCTTTAGGATGACCTTTAAAGAGCTTAAATCAGACTCTTATAGTGTTTACTCAATTCACAAATCACGATGTACCTTTGTATTATTTCGTCATGATATGTCAATGCCATGTAATGACCATCGTTGTCAATTTTCAAAAAAAGACACTAGCATGGGTACTCTTAGAACACACAAGCTATTCAATTCCATGGTTATATTGTGAGATTATAATCATAGAATTGTCGATTGTAAAATATTTAATCTAGATTAATGCCTTCATTGTGAGATTATATATATATATATATATATATGTTTATTCAATTCTATGGTTATATTAAGAGATTATATATATGTCCATCTAGGGTACTTGCATAGTTGCATATTGTCGATCATAAAATACTTAATCTAGATTATTGCCTTCATTGTTTATTGTACAATGTGGTCGATCGTGTCCAAAAATCATTCAGTCTTTTTGAAGCTCTCATTTCTATTATGGCAAACCACTTACTCATCACTTAGATTCTGACTAGGTCATGACAAATCAAATTCAGACAATGAGTAATACACCTCCTAAAGCTTAGAACTTTTATGATTGATTGTGTTCTAACTTGTGTGTATTATATGACAGGTGATTGAGGACTGAGTAGGGCTGAGTTTCATCTTCTTCTCAAAGTCAAAATGGGAAGTGAGGATATAATAAACTTCAAGGTTTTAGCTACATACGTATAGGAGCAAATTTTGAAGCTACTTATTATTTGAACCAGATGAAACAACCAGCACCAGATCACTACTATCTTGGCACTGACAAGTATTAGATTCTTGTGTGGATTGATTTATATTTAATAACCACAACGACACTCGATCTATTCTGTAATTCTCACTACCTACTATCTGTAATGGCGCGAATTTTAACTACCTTTTGTTTTCGGCGGACATTTCACTAAATTTGTACTCCTAAGGAAATATTTGCTATCTCTTCAATGCGGTCCTCGCTAGATTGTTTGCCCCTCCTCAGAAACCAATGAAACCTAGCTCCTAAAAAACCAATGATATATCTTGATGAAGTCTGACTACCAAGATGTCTAAACCATATGGGTTAATTTGATAGAATAAAAATGTCAATGAATGAATGAGAGAGCCAGTCCGCAGCTGGTCGAGCCTTGAACTTGCAACTTCTTTTTTGTGATCCACAAGCGAGAAAAGCTATCAGACATCAGATAGTGTACAGCGTAATAAATTATTTCTAGTCATTTGGACAAAAAGAAACTTGTAAAACCATAGCATCTGTAATCTGATACGCAAGCTCAATGTAATAACATATGGATTACCAATATCTGGCACCCCGATCTACAACCTCGCGGACCTAGAACTTGGCCTAATGTGTCCTTGATAAACCGGCCACGCCTATAAATCTATCGGAGCCATAGATAGAGCTATTTCAATTTTCAACAGGGCCAAATGGACCCGGGCAAGCTAGAAATTGTTTCTTTTTTCAAAATAAGCTAGAAATTGTTAATTGACATGGAAGTTGACTGAGTTAATCTATCCAATTTTATAATGAAATTCATGTATATGAGAAAAATGTATAGTCTTCTTCTTTTAATTCATTCATTGGCTTCTTTGAAGCATTTGACTTCCTGGAAAAAAGGGAAAAGATGATTAGAGGAGGTATTCACAAAAGTGAGGGATCTGAAAACTCTACAGAATTTCAAGACCTTGCCAAATTTGCTGTTGATGAACACAACAACAAACAGGTCTTCCTCTCTCTTTTTGCCTTCCTTTGCATATTGACTTTTGATCTTTTCACTTTTATGACTATTTTCGTTTTCGATTTTTTATCAATTTTGACACTGCAATCCAATTTCAGCCTAACTAATAATTATAAATATAGTATGTTGATTCTTCCCAATCATCTACCCGAACGAAAATCATACTATTGTTCTAATATTCGTGATCTCTCAAAAATCTGAAAGATCATGTTTGACAATTGGATACCATATGATTCTCGGTGAGGTTATACTTCGAAGTTTGTCTTGCAAACAGGTACGACAACTATAAAGAGTCTGTCAATATGTTGTTAATAACGTTAGGATGGCTGGTGCAGAATGAGGTTATGGAATTAGTGGGGGTACTCAGGGTGAAAACGCAGAGACTCAAAGCGTTACGTATTATCTCACCATAGAAGTAAAAGATGGAAGAGGTGTGAAGGTGTACGAAGCCAAGCTGTGGCTGCAACCATGGATTAACTTTAAGGAGTTGGTAAGCTTCCAAGAGGTAGATTCTGCTGCAACATTTTGGTAAGATCATCCATCATCACCTAACAATAATATCCTTTTGAGTTAATTATGCTACTTTGATACTATAGACTCATTTTCGTGTTATACTTTCGGCCATCATTGGAACCATACATTAGGGTAACTATTCTTTCAAGGCATAGATGTTATACTTTCGGCCATCATTGGGACAATACATTAGGGTAATTACTCTTTCAAGGCTAAAGAAGTTACACTACTTGGTACATACGTCCTAGACGTCATTAGGTTAAGCTCGGGTAGGTGCTTGAGTTGGCTAATCTGGGTGATTTGTTTATGCTGCAGCTGCTGCTCCAAGTGACCAAGTCAGAAGCTGAAATCATGAAGTCAACTTGATACATAACATATTATATGTATATTGGAGCAAACTTTCATGGATGAACGTTTCATTTCGAATAAGACTGGAACGACCAGCACCAGACAATTTATTATATTGGCGAGTACTAGTGTGTCTGTATGGATTATTAAATCAGAAACGTGGATAGTTCTTCTGCTCTTTGAACCTTCATCCTATGTTGATCTATTATCGCTTTTAGTTTCTTTTTTTTTTGAAAACATAATCTCAGCCCTCCGTGTATTGAACTGAATCTTAACATTCAGGCTAAACTAGGGTTAGAAGAGGGTCTGTACTCTGTACGAGTAAGTTCAAGATGCGCTTAGCAACTTCAACCTCATATGCGAGCCATTATGACCCAATGGGTAGATCATCCACAGACCAGAGTAGTCTATGCTCATTGGTCCATGAATTTGAGGATAATTTACAACAAACACAGCCTAGGATATAATAATGGCTGACTTTACCAGACAATCAAATTTGCTTAAAAGAAACACGGATAATGATCAGAAAGAAACCAAATTCATAAACAGAAGTTACTACTACCTGGTGAGAAAATATCAGTAACATATATCACAGGTTTCCAGGGAGAGAAGTAGTGAGTACACAGGTCAAAATATATGATTTTTCAGCCATTCGTCTCTTTAAGTGGAGTTTTACACCCCTCCAAATTTGGTGGCTGGCTGTGTTTGTTTGTTTTCCCCACAGCTTAATTAGAAAGAGAGAGAAAAAAAGAGGAGAGAGAAGCATATATCAACTAACTAATCTACATATCAAAACAAGATGCCAGTACTAACCTCTAACAGGAGAACTAGACTCCTGTGGGCACGGTCTTTGTCTTGAGCTACTCTTCCTCTTCTTCGTCATAATTTTCTTCTTCCTCCTCTAAACTTCTATTATTTAGTTGAGCAAGCTGAAGAGGATCTATGGCCATCTTGTCCATATCTGACATGGACCACCCTGGGTATTCCTCATGCTGCTTTAACTCTCTAGGAGGCTCTGTTGATGCCGATAATGTGGTTGGAGCAGCAGCTGCTGGGGCAGTAGAAGCTGTTGCTGTAGCTGCAGCAGCTGTAGGTGTTACGACTGGACCAGCAGGAGCAGCTGCTGGTTCATTCTCATCCAATCCCACGTTCAGATCAATGTTACAAAGTTCTGTGTTACTGAGACTAGTAGTATCAACTCCACCCACATTCTCAGTTAACTCTTTTGCTTCAATCCCATCGTCATTCATTCCCGGTCTCTGGCTCTGTTTATCATGTTGAGGGGACATCTCCAAGTCATCTTCACATTTAGCCAAATGTGCATTTTCTCTCTCTACAGCTCGACCTCCTCGCCCACGCCCTCTTGTTCCTCGGGGCCTCCCTCGTCCTCTGCCAGTGCCACTACTGTTACCCACTTCATGCTATAATAAGAAATAATATCCTTCAGTCAAGGTTCAACTCATTTGAAGAAAGACAAGAGTACTGAGAATAGTTTTATGCTTTTGCGAGATAACGACACTTCAAAAATGATTTATGCGGAAAAATGTGGAGGGAAGGAGACAGATTGATTCTTACTGTAGCCCTGCTCCTTCTTCCTTCCTCCTCACTATCGTTAACTTCATCTACTGCATGTCTCCTGTCAGAAGAAAACGCAGAAACATTTCAATATATTATATGACACCTTAAATGGAATTATGGAGATAAACTATCAATTCCTGACCTTCTCTTTGGTCTATCCTCCCCACCAGCATCTGAAGAACCTAAATCTGGAACCTTGCTAACAATTTCTCTCAGGAAATCAAACACATTGAAGCTTTGTACGCACTGCTTCCTGGTAGTGTGAGAAATCAGGTTAGGATGAAGTCAGTTTCTTAAACTAGTGAAGAAAGCCAAAATAATGGGACTAACTAAACAGAGAAACACAATGACACGATCACACAAAAAAAAACTACTAAACCTAATGGAGAGCAAGTAAAGGGCCAAAAAGGAAAGCACAGTTGTTTCTATAACAAAAGGGTGCGAAATGAAGAAGATCAAGACACTGTCAATTTTGTTTATTCATGCGGTTTGTTCCAAGCCAGTCAGTTTCTGTAGATGGCCATTATGTTCACATCTAAAAATACGATTTCAAGTGTCAACATCAGATGTCTTAGACAGAAACAATCCCCTCTATCTCCATACCTTGATACCATATTGCATGAATAGATTTGACCAGGTTAAAATATATGAGCGTTGAGAACAATAATATCCCTCAAAGAAGTATGAGGAGCGATTTTCTTAAAGCAGCTTTTGTTAAGGTTTCAAGTCCTGACACATCATTGTTTTACCCAACTCATGAAAAAATCAAAACCAAGAAAAGTGATCACTTACAGATGCAAAGAACTCACGGTCTTTGCTCCTCTTTGAAGGGTTATGTCATATGTCCTATCACAGAGATCTTGCAGAAATAGCTCCAGTGCTTTAGCTGCAGTATTATCATTCGGAGAATGTTAGAGTTTCTCTTTTTGATGCAAAAAAGGTCTACAGAGACGGGGTTGAACTAAGCAACAAGTATACTTTTTCGCAAACATTACTCCGACGAATTATCTTACCATCACAAATGATTCAAGCATACACAACCACATATGATAATAATATATAGAATATAGATATAATATAAATTTATGTATATATAGTGCAAATAGGTTTAGTTTTGGGTACTCACAAACTAAAAGGGGTACTGGCAGTGCAATCTTCCCTACATCCTCATCTGCTTGCATAATCTTTTTTATCCGAGACTGCAAAATATAACAAGTAACACAGTTAATACTAAGATCAAGCAGCTTATAGAAGTTATAGTATCACATAAATGCATGATTGTAAGTGAAGCATAAGGAATAATACGAGGCATCATACAATCATCAATACCATCACAAGAGAACAACGATAATATCCATCCTAAAATATAGGTGAAGTATAACCTAAAGAATGGCGAAACAATCAAACAAACTAGTGATTAACATATAAAAACCTTAGCTTTTGAGAATCAAGAGCTACCTTAAGTTCGACAATATGAGGAAGACGTGTATCTAAATATTTCTTTCACCACACTGATCATCTACAGCTATCACACGGTGGAACATTTGGTGCTCTTCATCTCACCATCAATACACGAGAAGCTTTCATGTGGAAGCAACTTATGAATTTGGCATTCCAAATGAGCTTATAATTGAACCCTCTCCCCATGGTACAATCCTATTTCTGTCCTTACATCAATCTTAACTGGTTTAGTGTCGCGTCAATCATCCATTCGGACATTACGATTACTACTTCGTACAATTGCTAATATAATTTATAACCTATATTACTGATTATTTTAACTTCTTAACTTTCATTGAGATTTCTTTCAAAATTATCCCTAAATAGCTAAGTAGTGACATATATTGTGAAATTCTGAAGGACGGAAGGTTATATATTTTATAAACCCACAAAGTTAGCACCTTTCTCGTCACCTTGAATCAATAGTCACTTATTACCAACAAAATCCAAAACCTAAAGAAACTATAGAACGTTAGCAATAGAATGAAAACCCTAACTCATAAAAAAACCCAAAACCCTAATCATCAAAGGGGTACCTCAATCCCTAAAAAAATCGATCCAAACACAAAACCTAGTAAAACCCTAAAACTGACAAATTCCATCAACCAAGACGAATCCCCGAAGAAAAATACTAATAGAGTGTAGTCGAACTAATCAAGCTATCTGAAAAAAAACGATAATTTAAAGATCAAAACACCGAAATAAGAAGTACTCACAGCAGGAAAACGGGTATCGAGTTTCTTCCTCATTGATTAATCAGATTATCGGCAATCAAAAATCCAACATCCAAACCACGAGCATCAAATAATTGTAACAAACTCAACAATCACGCGTCAGATTCAGATAAAGTGTAAACCCTAATTCAAGTCTATCGTCTCGACGCCGGAGAAACTTGGAATTTGGGGACGTTAGTCGATGTGTTTAGCCCTCTTTCTCTCAACCCTCACCTCTCTTTCTCTCTCTCTATACAAAAAGTCTATTTAGCAAAAGCAATCAAATTGATACCGGGAGAATATACCGAAAATATCCCGTTCTTATCACTAGCCCATAGGATTTGGTATTGATATTTTTGATATCCGTGAGTCAACCACAAACTTGCGGGATTCTTTTTAGTTGGGGACGGAATTTAACCCAATGACCCATCCGGGTTATCCATGGGTATCAAAGAAAAAAGATTTTACACGAACATATAGAAGTTAGTTATTAGAGGGATTAAACAAAATCTTAACTATATCAGTCATTAGATTTAAGATCTAATTTTATTTAGTTTTGAATTTAAATTGATCACTTATAATAACTCTAAATCTTTAGTGAATAAAAGAGATTCACCAATAGATGAGAACAATTTTGTTCCAGGAATTTGGGTCTTGAATTTTAAATCTTTTTAGTTATATATTTTTAGTTAAAAATCGAAAATTTATAGTTTTTTGGGTTAAAAACCCAAATATTTGTACATTGTTTCGTCAAATACTCAATATTTTTTGTAAAATTGTAGCAAGGTGTTGCAAAGGTGTTGTAAAGTTGTCGGAAAATATTATGATTTTGTCAGAACACAAAAAGAAAAGGCCCAAAGGGAGGAAAGGAGATGAAGCAGTGATGAATCAATGTCACAAGGAGTGAACAGTTAGTTACATATCCGCAGGTGCACGCTTGTATAGTTGAGAAGGCAACCATGGGGTAGGAATAGCTTCTAATGGAGTTTTCATGCAAGTGACCAATCCTGGGTTCTCAGATAAGTCGATTTCGTCTGGTTTGATCCCTTCGGCCGGAGTCCAATAGAAATGGTGCAGTAAATGTCCCAACATCGAAGCAACCAAGTTTATGCCTAGTTGTGCACCGGGGCAAACACGACGTCCTGCACCAAATGGCAGCAGACGATAGTCATGACCTTTCATATCAACGTCTTCTTCCATGAAACGCTCGGGCCGGAATTCAAATGGCTCCTTCCATGCAGCAGGGTCACGACCCACACTTTGACACTGACATTGGATCCTTTCGGGATATCGTATCCACCGATCTTGACGTCTGTGTTAGCTTTGTGAGGTAACATGAGCGGAGTTGGTGGGTGCATACGTAATGTCTCCTTTGTAACACACATTAGGTATGGGAGGTTGGAGAAGTCTGTCTCGGTCATGACACGGTCGATTCCAACTACACGGTCTAGTTCCTCCTGCACCTTTTCTTGAACTCTAGCGTTCCTGATTATCTCTGCCATTGCCCATTCAAAAGTGATTGTTGTAGTGTCCATACCTGCAGTAATCATATCCTGCACATACCAAGAACTACTAGTTACTGGGACCAACCAAAGAACTTCTCGAAAACAAAGACAGCATTTCTTTAAGAACAAAGCAAGCCTTATTACAAGTCCACATGGAGCGAAAACAAGAAAGTGTAAGAAGTTAAAGGGTAAAATTAGACAAACCCAGAGAAGACCAATGATGGTATCCTCGCTAGGTTCATATTTTTCTCGTAAAGTAAGCAATGCATCAACAAAATGTTGCTTTTCGCTACCACTGGTTTGACGAGCCCCGGTGTGCTCATCCATGATAGCCCTGGTGGCCTGGTGAGACGGTCCCGGCGAGCTCCATGCTTAACAAAGTCTTCTTCTTCAAGTGGGAACACCCATCTAAGCCATGGTATATATTCAGCGACTGATAGTGACGCGGATATACCAAGCTTCATTCCCTCTGCAACAATGGCTTTGAACTCAACTCCTTGTTCATCCATTACACCTTCTGAATTCACAAACCGTTTTCCAAATGCAAGTCTGGTTATGTTGTTGAATGCTACCCCCACTCAAATAGGTCCTCAAAATCGAGCTCTTCCCCTTATTATCTGCATATAAACATAACAAAAATGTTATATATTTTTTTGTTTTAAAAAAGTATGTTGTAAAATTTCCTATAATCGGCATTTATAGAACCTCATGGGGCCACGAGGGAAGCTGGTCAAACAAAAATCCCAACTCAAGAATATAGAAGTAATTAGACACGTGAATGACATTACAGGTCGAGATAATGAGATCTGATGATAAAAAATGGTCCCACATATTTGAAGATCTAAAAGATATTGTTTCATATATTTAAGATACTTTGTAATTATATTCTACTAATATTATTAGATAGATTTTATCTAGTTTTGAAGATCAATTAAGAACCATATGAAACTACGAAACACTAAACTACTCTATAAATATGAGTTAGTTCTAGAGAATTATTCGTTCAATTATCATTCAATATAGCGAATTATCACACAATCTCATAGGTATGGAGGGTAATAAATATGTAGTCGTTCTTGACTTTTCCAGTAAATGTAAGTCGTGAATATTCGATTAGTTCGCTCGTGTGTCCGTTTACCACCCAATCACCAAATTTATCAAAAACACAAAAAATCTAGAGATAAAATCAGATATCTGGTTTGGTGTAATCAATGAAGATGGATTCAACCATAGAAGTAACCTCATCTTCTCTAATGGGAGAGCTTCTAGTCTTTTAGAAGTGAAAAGTTCAAGGGTACAAACTTTTCTAAGCTTAACATAGTGGTGAGGTCCATAATCAGCCCAAATAAGATCTTGACCATTTCTACTAAAATTTGCAGCTGTTCTAGTTAGATGCCTATCAGCTAACTGCCGATCTTTCTCTTTCAATACTTCATGAGCCAATTCTGAATTGTTTACCACATCAGACAAAGTCGAGCCGCACGAAACCGATACAATAGGTCCGTATATTTTTGCCCAATCGGCGAAACATAGGAACATAACGGGTTTGATGTCGAAGAGATTACCCACGATCGGCAATGGTCGTGGCCCAGGTGGAAGCTTGAATTTCAACCGTTGATAGATCTTGTATAGTCGACTAATCAAGATAATGGTGGAAAAAAAATATGAAAATAACCATCTTGAGGTAGGAGAAGATATCAGAGATAAAATACTTGGTCCAAGAGGAACAAGTTTTTTCTGAATATAAAGTAAAAAATTATACACTTGGTAAGACATAAATTCTTTACTTTTTTAAATACGAAATATTTGAATCGATACAATCTTATAAAAATATAAAGAATTTATGACTTGCTAAGATACATGATAGAAAGAACAATGGTGATATTGTATTGCGTGTTATTTCGTTGTTACCAAGTAAATTCCCGCTTACTTGCTTCTACTTGGCTTGGTCTAGACCATTGGGTAATGTTTGAAGTTGGCATGGGAGACTATAGTGGTGTCGAGCAGGTTGGGCTTCGCAACCCAAGCTAGGTCGTGAACTCGTGATGCACAGCCAAACCGTTGTTCTGACAAGTGGGATGGGTTAAGTCTTCTTGCACGGTCAGGGCCGCCCTGCCTGATCGATAGAGCCACGCCCCTTAATCCGTGGCAGCAGGCTCAAGGCAGGATGGGTAGGCCTGGCTCGAAAGTCGAATCTCTTGCTACTATAAAGACAGTGGAAGTTAAGGGGATCAAACCCCTACCAAATAAAGTATCAAATGAGTTCTTTTTGTGGAACATATTAAATGAGTTCTTGATCATCTCAAGTAAAATACTTTTTAAGCTATTGATTCACAACAATCAGTTGTTAAATTCAAATATGATTTTGTCTTGTTTATTAGTTTTTTCTCTCTATAGTTCCAAATCTTTAGGTTCAAATTTCGAAGTCAAAACAGAAAAAGAAAAGCCCCTAGAAGGACAAGAGAAGTACAACAGATGAAACCACACAAAAAGGAAGAAAAAAAAATTAGATGTCTGCAGCGACACGCTTGTATAGTTGAGAAGGCAACCTTGGGGTAGGAATTGCTTGTAATGGAGTTCTCATATAAGTGACAATTCCTGGGTTCTCTGATAAGTCAATCTCCTCTGGCTTGACACCTTTAGCCGGGGTCCAATAGAAATGGTGCAACAGATGTCCCAACATGGAAGCGACCAAGTTTATACCTAGTTGGGCACCAGGGCAAACACGACGTCCAGCACCAAATGGTAGTAGTCGATAGTCATGACCTTTCATATCAACATCCTCTTCCATGAAACGCTCGGGACGGAATTCAAATGGTTCCTTCCATACAGCAGTGTCACGAGCCACGGCCCATACATTCACATGGACATTTGATCCCTTGGGGATATCGTATCCACCGATCTTGACATCTGCATTAGCTCTGTGGGGTAACATAAGCGGAGTTGGTGGGTGCATTCGTAATGCCTCCTTTGTAACACACATTAGGTATGGGAGGCTCGAGAAGTCTGTCTCGGTCATGACACGGTCGGTTCCGACTACTCGATCTAGTTCCTCCTGGACCTTTTCTTGAACTCTAGGGTTCTTGATTATCTCCGCCATTGCCCATTCGACAGTGATTGCTGTAGTATCCATACCTGCAGTTATCATGTCCTGCGCAAATAAAAAACAAACAAGAGTTACTCAAGGAAACAGAAGAAGTTTTCAACAAGAACGAAAACATCTTTGTCAGAGTGAACAGATCAAGCCCACAATAAGCAAAAAAAACAAGAGCATTAAGAAGTTAAAGAGTGAAATTGACAAACCCAAAGAAGGCCGATAATGGTATCTTCACTAAGATCATATTTCTCTTGAAGAGAAAGCAATGCATCAACGAAATGTTGCTTTTCGCCACCACCAGTTTGACGAGCCTTGGTGTGTTCATCCATGATTAGTCTGGTGAGACGATCCCTGCGAGCTCCATGCTTAGCAAAGGCTTCTTCTTCAAGTGGGAACATCCATCTAAGCCATGGTATATGTTCAGCCATTGCTAGTGATGCACCAAGCTTCAATCCATTTGCAACAATGGCTTTAAACTCAACTCCTTGTTCATCCATCACACCTTCTGAATTCACAAACCGTTTTCCAAATGCTAGCCTAGTTATGTTGTTGAATGCTACCCCACTCAAATAGGTCTTCACCATCAAGCTCTTCCCATTATTATCTGCACACGATTAATTAATATTTAAAGCAATTCTACTAATTAAGGTAATATGTTTCATGGGTTTTGTAGCCCAATACTTGTTCATGCCCTCTTAGACGCAAGATGTCTTGAGATTAAATATGAGAAGCTTTAGTTTACCTCTAGACTTCTCATCTAATATGTTATCCAAGTAGTTACTAGTAGCCTTAATCGATATACACTATTGTGTGCTTTTATATAGGCATCAAGATGGCTCATATCTCATAGTAGCATCAACTTAATTTATAACTAGTAACCTCTTTAACAACAACCATAAATCAATTTTAGAAATATCGATTACACCATCAACTATAACCATTTCTCTAAAGGGAGTCCTAGGGTCACTTAGAGTTCGACTCAAAGTCTTACTAATCGAACCGGTGGACACATTCTAAACCGTCAATTTTAAATCATTGAGATTTAAGGAAAAACATTATATACTCCATAGTCAGGAATATGTCACATCAGCTTTCGGGTCAAACTCTTACAATAAAGTATTCTTGTCAAAATAAAATATCCCTAAACTAATTATTTTAGGTCTCTTTTCTAACAACAGGGAGGGAAAAGTACCCACCTCCCCTTCCTCGAGAATCTGCTTCTCAGAGACAATTTTTAGGTATGGAGTAGTCAATTAGGATAGACATTTGATAATCAAGCAAAATTGAAGAGACCCATACATAAAGAAAGAAAATCAGAAGACAAATAAAATGGAAGGGTTGGTATAGTAATTGTTACCTGGTTTGGTAGAATCATTGAAAATGGATTCAACCATGAAAGTAACTTCATCTTCTCTAATGGGTCTAAGAGCTTCAAGTCTTTTAGGGGTAAAAAGTTCAAGAGTACAAACTTTTCTAACTTTAACATAATGAGGTCCATAATCAGCCCAAATAAGATCTTGACCATCTCTACTGAATTTAGCAGCTGATCTACTTCTATGTCTATCAGCTAATTGTTGATCTTTCTCTTTCAATACTTCTTTAGCCAATTCTGAATTACATACAACAACATTCAATGTTGAACCGAACCAAACCGATATAATCGGTCCATAAATCTTAGCCCAATCGGCAAAACATCTGAACCTCACTGGTTTGATGTCGTATAGATTACCCACGATTGGCCATGGTCTTGGGCCTGGTGGGAGCTTGAATTTCAACTTTTGGTAGATCTTGTATAAAACAATAATCAAGATTATGGCGGAGAAAGATATGAAAAGAACCATTTTGATTGGGGAAGATGATGAAGAAGAAGAATAGATGAGTGAGAAAGAACAAGTTTTTGTAATGAAAAAAGAAGAGGATTGGACTCTTTGGTGGTGCGGTTGGTGAACCATCCAATTGAATTTTGTTGGTGGTGATATTGTATTGTCTTTTATTTTGTTGACAAACAAGTAAATTCCGGCTTACTTTCTTACACGTGGCCTGATCTCAGCCACTGGTTAATGTTAGAGATTGAAGTATGAAAAAACATGATACCACTATTACCACAAAAAAATCCTAGCAAAACAAGATGGGGGAGTAGGGAGTTATCATGGTTGTTGGTGTACCGTATCGAAAATGGATGAAAGAATAGTAAAAGTGAAGTAGGAAGGTTGGTGACATGGGGGCCATTTTGAGCAGTAATGTCAAAGTTTGGTGAAGGGATGAGGTGGTGGAAGATATAGTCAAATCCTAGGGATGGATGGACATATTTCCAGAGGAAGAAAGGAGTTGGTGAAAGGAGTGGTAGTAGGTAAGACACAGAGATGTCACCAACATGAGGCAGAAATGTGTGGTTTAATTTGGAAGAACTATAAGAACACCAAATTTTTTAGAAATCTTGACCTAATAGAAATATTTTTATATCTATTTTTGGCTAAATTTTTATAGAAATCTTGATCCAATAGAAATATTTTTATATCTCTATATTTGGTTATTGTTACAATTCTACTGTTTTGGTACAGCTTTTAATCTCATCTTTAGCTTACGAATTATAAATTTTTTGAAAACGAATTATACATTGAATTGAAATGTGAAGATGACGTCATGGTTAACTTGCATACAAGGTTTATCAGTGTGTGATTGTGTTTGTTGGAGCTGGTTTTCATAGTTTTCTATAAAATCAGCTCAAAAGGGAGGTTAGAGCATCTCTAATGCAAAACTCAAAATGAAAACTTTGTTTGTCCTGTTTGTCAAGTTCAAATTAAGATTTTCACTCTTAGGTGGCGAAAATAAAGATTTTCAGTCTTCAATGCAAAACTCTAAACTTGTTTTTTTACTTATGTGACATAATTATTTTTATAAAGAAATAATTGGTTATTTTAAGGATCTAGAAGACTTGATTTCTATTGGTTGAAATTCAAATATTGATGAGTTAGACAATCAGAGATATCTCAAGAGGACACTCTAAAAATAAAATGTCCTCTTGAGATATCTCTATTCCACCCTCGACACGTCATCTTTGAGATCCTAATTGAGGTTTGCATTGGAGAAGATTTTTAAGAAAGAACTCCAAAAATTATAGGTGGCACTCAGAATTTCTAAGATTGAGTGTTGCATTGGAGATGCTCTTATATTGGGGACGTGGGGCACATAACATAATGTAACATAGAGCGTTGGACCCACTCTAACCAAGCGAGAAAGCTATAGGGTCTCCCAAACATAATATTTGGTAGTTGAGAGCTAAGTTCGGTAGGCACCCAACTATTTCTTAACACACCCTTTCCACATGAGCACCCATAACATGAGAAGCTATATAGGAACACAAGGTTTTTCTTACTATGCGGGAACAACATCATATTTGGTCAATACTTGGTTGCTCAAGTGGTTGATAGTGATATACACTCCACAATCCTAAAGCTCATAATTTCGATTCCCAGAGAAGGTGGAATCTATGGTTATTGAATTTGAGTTAATGTATAAATAATAATAAGTTTGTTGGGCAACAAACGGTACCCCACTTTGTAAGTGCATCTACTCCGCAATGTGAAGGTCCGATCCCGTGGAAGTGCAAATCCAGAGACAGTGGAATCCATGGATATTGAATCTGGGTTATTAAAAGTATAAATAATAATAAATTTGTTGGGCAACAATTGGTAGCCTATTTGGTAAGTGCATCTACTTCGCAATGACCATTTTTTCGTCGGGTTTTAGGCCAGTAATAATTCGACAGTTATCGTGCTTATCATATCGTATCGATGCATCAATGCCTTTGTAATGAACATGGTAGTTAATATTCAAAAAAAAAGTTTGTTGGGCTTTAAGTTCTATGTTATTGAATTTTAGACTCCTTTAACTATTGATTTAAAATAGGTGGTTATCTTGCTTAACACATCTTGATGATGTATCAATGCATAGGAATGACCAATGTAGATCGTAGTCGATTTATCAAAAAATAATTATACTTGATGTGGTTCATTCACTTGGACCAAGTCAATTTTAAAACCGACACACAAGGAGAAAAACTCATCTTCCTTTCTGTCTTCGTCTCCACCATCACCACCTGCATCACCACCAACACTACTATTGTCACCAACTACCACCACATCATTATTATCGATCTCTTAGGCTACTCTCGCGCACAAGCTCTCGGAATTGGATGTAGGCACCCTCTTTCCACACCAAATGTGGTTGTAGGGGTTCTCTTTTAGCAATAATAGGGGTGTCTGTAGAACCTCCCTTCTCTACACTCTTGAGCTTTCCCTTGTTTAATAGCTTGGGCTAAAAGGAAAAACTTGAAAATCCCTCTTTAAAATGAAAATTGAGTAGGTTTTTATTGGGCAAAATTTGTATGCAACCCAAGTTATTGTTATACACACCACACATAAAATTTGCCTTCTAAGAACACCCTTCATTTTTTTTTTGGCTAAAGCGCACCCTTTTCAAATGCCACCCCCATCAAAATTGCTTGCCTTATGGGGAAAATGATAGGTTTTGGGCAACACTAAAATAAGTTGTTTTTCTACTTATATAAGTAGAAAAGTAAAAAGTTAGTTTAGTACGGTTAAAATTAATTCACACTTAAATTTTAATTTGGCTTTCTTTTAAAGTTCATATTTTTAGCTTTTCACTTTAAAGTTAAGTAACTTCTCTTCAACATATCTACGAATTTTACTTTATAATTTTTCTTTGTTTATTCTGTTCCACAAGACCGTTGTACCACCACCACCAACCACCACTATATACCTCCACCACCACTACACCTTAAACCTCCACCACCACACCTCAAACCTCCACCACCACACTTCAATTTGTATCTCAACCATCACAACCACCTTACCTACACCACCACCATACCTCCACCACCATACCTCCACCACCACCACCATTATACATCCACCACCACTATCACATACCTCCACCGTCCATCACCCCCACCACCATACCTTCACCTCCGTCGTACCTCCACCAACACCATCTCCATACCTCCACCACTACCATCTCACACCTCTGCCACCACCACTGTCGCTACCAACATCATACCTAGCTCCACCGCCACCATATCCCTACCATTGTACCTCCACAATCACCACCACACCTCAATCACATCACAACCACCACCGCTTCCATCACATACCTCAAAGGCTCCACCACCATCACCACCACCACCACCACCACTAATATCACCACGATCCCTTCCAAAAGAGTAATCATGAAAATTATAAATGAATTTAATTGAAATCAAGTATCTTTATGAGCAAAAGAAAATATAGAAAAGTAAATTACATTACCAAACTAACTTTTTGACTTATAAATAACATTTTTGTCAAACATACTTATGATAATTTTTTACTTTTTTAAAACTAACGAACTTCTACTACAAGCAAAAATACTTATACTTTTGGTTGCCAACGGCAACCTTAACCAAAAAAACACGACACCTTACCCTTGAAATTTTTGTCCATAATATAGAAATCAATCATGCGAAGCTTCAAATATAGGGTTGATTGTTACAAAAAAACCCTTTGGAAATTCTTTTTATTCGTTAAAACTATTTTTTTTCAAGAAATCAACTACGATCTACATTAGTCATTATAAGGCATTGATACATGATCAAGATGTGATGAACACGATAACCGTCTAAGTCAAACCAATAATTAAAGGGGGCCTAAAGTCCAACAACATAGATCCTAAAATCCAACAAACTTATTGTTATCTACACCTTTAATAACCCAAATTCAATAACTATAGATTCCACCTCTTCTAAGAATCGAACCTAGGACCTCAGATAGATTTTCAAGTGAGGGGAGGGATCATCTTAATACGAGGCATGCGATCTAGTTCAGATACTATGATTGCCATAGCCAATGGATAATTGTCTAGAAATAAAGAAATTATTCTATTGAAGACTTGCTTTACTTCTAAAGTATTTCATATAACAATTAAATAGTCACAGGAACCAAATCACTTATAGTAAAATAATATAAAGAAAAAACACAAGTACGAGATATGAGACATAAATTAAGGAGAAAAATGTTGCACTGAGCATCATGTAAATGTAATATTATAATACTTAAGTGGGGGTACGAGTGATTTAAGCATTTTGACATTTGCGGTTTTTTTCTTAGGTGTGTCCTTCTTTGATAGGATAAAATTACTTTTTTTTTTTTTTTTTGAATAATGTGATTGAATTATAAAGGAGAAGGAACGAAAAATGTACAAGCCAAATCGGCGGAAAAGAAAAAATAAAGGGGAAAAAACAAAGAAACAAAAATATGAAAGCAAAATACTACCCCCAATGATATTACATCGATGCAATGAAAGCCCCCCAATTTCCCACTATGTCCGAAAACGATCTAAATTTAATCCTCGGATTGTTTCGGCTCCAATGAAAGACGAGACACTTAGCTGAAAATATTATATCTTCCACAGTCCCCGGCTTGTCGGAGAAGATGACTGAGTTCCTAGAGTTCCAAAGTGCCCAAAGAATAGCCTTAGGGATCATGTTTATGATCGGATTTCTCCCTTTTAGCCCTCCCCACGTTGCCAAGAGGTCTACAACTGAAGCTGGGGTAACCCACGACACCCCCATAGAGGCTATGAAATACCGCCATACATTGTACGATATCTCACAGTGAATAAAGAGGTGTGGGCTTGACTCCTCATCCCTCTTGCACATCGGGCACCTGTTGGGGGTGGAACACCCATGCTTTCTCAACAAGTCAATAGTAGGAACCCGCTCTAAACACGCCGCCCAAAGAAAGAAGGAGACCCTCTGAGGAACGTTCCGTCTCCATACATCCAAGTAAACCTTAGACTCTCGGCCAGAGAAGTTAGACAAGACTTCATAGCAAGACTTAACGGAGAACTCCTTATTCTTCGAGTTCATCCATTCCTTCGCGTCCGCGGCGTAGGATAATGAAAAGCTACCCAAACAAGACATTAATCGATTGAAGTCATCAACTTCCCAATCTCTTAAACTACGTCTCAACGGAATTATCCAACCCCCTTCCACGGAATCAAAGAATTCGGTTATCATCCCGTCCTTGTTCAAACAAATTCGAAATAAGATAGGAAAAGCCACACATAGAGGTTGTTCTACTAACCACGTGTCCTGCCAGAATTTAGTATAAGCACCCGAGCCGACCTTGATCCTCGTCTTAGAGTAAAACAAATCCCAGCGCTTAAAAATTCCTTTCCATACCGAGCAGCCGTATGTTCCTTTAGGAGGAAGAGAAATCCAACCGCCACTAGCTTCCCCGTACTTTTGTCCGATGACAATCCTCCAAAGCCTATTCCTCTCGATCCCGAATCGCCACAACCACTTGGATAAAAGGGCGTCATTCATAACTCTGAGATTTTTGATTCCTAGACCTCCCATCGACTTCGGTCTACAAATCAATTCCCAAGCCGCCCAGTGTATCTTCTTCACCTCTTCTCCCGAATTCCACAGGAAGTTTTTGAAATTCTTCTCTATTTGAGAAACCACGCCGATGGGCATCGAGAAGAGGGAAAGAAAGTAAACAGGAAGAGCTGAAAGGACAGCCATAATCAAAGTAACCTTACCTCCACGGGACAGCGTCTTAGCTTTCCAAGAAGAAAGTTTCACCGATACTCTCTCCAATATTGGATCCCATAGCTTTTTCGATTTGTATCCGTGGCCTAAAGGTAGCCCTAGATAAGAAATAGGCAGGGACCCTTTAGTACACCCGAACAACCTAGCTAGGTTGTCAAGCTCCTCTACCTTGCCCACCTCGATCACTTGGCTTTTAGAGAAATTAATCTTCAGACCCGATGCTGCCTCGTACCATATTAATATATCCTTGAGTTTCAAGATTTGGGTACAACTTGCTTGGATAAAAAATAACGTATTGTCCGCGAACTGAAGATGAGAGACCATTGTTCCTTCTTCTTTCACCCTAAAACCATCCAACCACCCCTTACTTTCCCCAATAGAGGCAAGAGTACTCAGAACTTGAGCGACTAATAAGAATAGAAGCGGGGATATCGGGTCCCCCTGACGAATTCCCCTTGAGTTCTGAAAAATATCCGTGGTCGTACCATTAACCAACACGGAGAAAGTAGCTGTAGATACACACTTATAAATCCAGCACAACCATTTTCTTTTAAATCCCATCTTGGTCATAACTGAGTGTAGGAAGTCCCAACTTACCTTGTCGTACGCCTTCTCGAGGTCCACCTTAACCAGAATGCCCTTTGCCCCACTTTTAATCCTTGAGTCGAGCAATTCATTGGCTATAAGAACACCGTCTAAAATTTGTCTACCTTCGATGAAAGCTCCCTGATAAGGAGAAATTAGGGACTCAAGGCAGGGTTTCAACCTGTTTGCCAAACACTTGGACAGAATCTTGTAAGGCCCGCTGACCAAACTAATGGGACGGTAATCGTTAAGAGTTTCCGAAGCATTCTTCTTGGGAATTAAGACCATAAACGTTTGATTTAACCGCCAATCCAAGCTGCCAGAAGACCAGAAATCCGACATCATTTTCATGACATCTTTACCCACTATATCCCAACATTTCACATAAAAGTGAAGGAGTTGAAGGAGATGTCCTTCGACCAAGGTGACAATGCGAGCAATTTTTCGGATAGGACAATTGATGTGGAAGATCATCAAGTCCGATTGATTTAGGGATCGTAGAGTTGTAGCTAGAGACCAACTACGATCGTCGAATTACGAAGTAATTCGCGGCTAACTTCGATCGGATCCTACAACGGGTTACACATAAGAGTGACAAATTGATCTAGGATATGACTAGTGGGGGTGAGATATAATCATGGGAGTGTCCCATAAACATATCTCATAGGCCTAAAAAGGAATTAGGCAAAGATAGTACAAAAAGGCCAAAAACAGGGTTTTTGGGCCTAGACCGGTTCGGGTACTTCTAGGACTCGGATTGGGCTGAATTTTAGAGGGTTAGTTGCTGATGTAATAAACATTATATCTGCCAATTTTCGTGGTGTTTGGACACCTCCTCCTTAGGGAATTGAGAAAATACCAATAGTTGCTATTTTCGACTATTTCCCTAAATCTTATTCTAAAGGGTGTTTTAGGAAACCTAAAAGGAGGTGGATTCTTATTAGGGTTCTATATAAACAATCTTAGGGCAGAGAATAAGGTGTGGAATTTCTCTCTAAGCTTTCTTACTCTACCACATCAAGTAGAGAGGAGAAAGTGAGCTAATTCCCATTACTATCAATCTAGTCAAAGAAGAAGGTGTTCTTCTTTTCCAACCACCATTGGTGTGCTAGCTATACAACAAGGTGGGAGATCAAATTGATTGCTCGTGTCCCAAGTAGAGGAGCTACACTTGAAGCTCTTGGTCTTCTTCAATCAATTCAACTAGTTCGAGGGAAAAGCGATTAAGGTAATCTACTATCTCCATTAGATTAATTACTAGTTTTGCATGTGATCCTGGGAATACTAGTGTAGACATTAGATGTCATATTTCCGCTATAAACACTAGTAGAAGGGTGTAAATCCCTACAGTGGCGTCAGAGCCTCTTGCTATTAACTAGTTTTTGCTAAGAATCGAACTAATTTATATGCTTGATAGTTTGAAAATTGAGTTTATACAAGTATTTTAAAAGGTGTTTTTAAAAAGGTATTTTAACTCATAATTTGATGGGATTCAATAAATTTTCAAATTGAGAATCACATTGATGATTAAAAGTGTTTTAAAAGTCTCAATTTGATTGAATTTCAAACTAATCCATGCTTGATTAAATTGATAGTTATGTTTAAAAAGATTTTAAAACATAAAATTTGATTAATTTTGAATTGGATTCAAAGATTTTTCAAAATTGATTTCAAAATTGTTCTTTGAAAAATTTCAAAAACCTAGATTTTGATCCAAAATTGGTTTGATTAAGAGTTGTTTTTAAGTTTTGGAAACTTTTGAAAAACAAAATTTTGGAATTTTAGAATTTTAGAAGTGTTCTAAAAAGAGTACTTTTGACTTTAGGAAGCTCTCAAAACAAATTTGGAAAAATTTAAAAGTTTCTAAAAGTTTTAAAATTTTTTTAGAAGTGTTCTAAAAGGAATTTCAAAAATTTAAGAAAAGTTTTAAAAATTGGAAAATAGCAACTTAGAGTTGCATAAGAAATTTTTTTTTTTTTTTTTCTTTTTGGAAACTAGGGTTTTGAAAAACCCTAGTGTCCGGCCAGGAAGCTTCCTGGCCGGACCAGAAGCTCCTGGATGCGTCCTCTGGACGCGTCCAGAGCAGCTGCTGAGACGCGTCTTGAAGACGCGACCAGCAGCTGCGACAGAAGCTTCTGGACGCGTCTTTGAGACGCGTCCAGAGCAGCTACTAAGGACGCGTCTTTGAGACGCGTCCAGAGCAGCTACTAAGGACGCGTCTAAGACGCGACCAGCAGCTGCGAAGGAGCTTCCTGGACGCGTCTAGGACGCGTCCAGAGCACTCGACCAGACGCGTCTTGGAGACGCGTCTGGGAGGTTCTGGGTGTCTCGGACTAGTCCGAGACACCTAGTGCTGGTCCGGTCCAGTACCAGACACGTCTAGGACGCGTCTGGTACATGGACTAGCGTCCTGGCTCCGACCAGGACGAGACCAGGCCTTGATAGGCCTCGGCCAGGACATGCCGGCCCTATGGGCCGTGCTATGTCCGGACCTTGTCCGAGCCCTTTTTGGGCTTGGGCCGGGACTTGTCTAGGACTTGTCCCGGGCTTTTTCGAGGCTTTTCGGACCACGAAAAGGGACCATCATTCGAGTGGGAGTTTTTGCCAAAATTTTTTCCGATTCCAACCAAATAATTCCAAAATCAATCCGGGCCATCCAATAGCCCAAAACGGATTTCTCTTTAAATTGATTTATGAAATCATTAAGAATCGAACCAATATTTTTTCCGAAATTGACCCGGGCTTTCTCGAGCCCAAAACGGAGTTTTTCTTAAAGATGAGTTTAGAAATCATAAAAGATAAAACCGGAAAGCACCATTAGTAGAATTCTTCGAATTTAGACTTAAGGTCCGTAATGTGACATGTGATGTCAACAAAAGTATCTCCCAAGATAATCATGCATATATAATTCTTAGCCTTGATATATTATATGATTGCATGTGATGTGAATGCGGGAAACTAGTATGGCCATAGATTTATTTCTTTATTCTTGTTTTAAGCACGGATGGGTGCATGCTTTGTAATTAATTTTAATTTCAAGTTTATACGATCTGCGAATCGTTAGAGTCTTGTAATTAGAGTTTAGGGTCTATGAGTCCATTGAAGAAACTCGAGGATGAAATCCAAAGGCGAGTGGGAGAAATCAATGGAGGTTCAAAGATGGCGATCTAAGACGAACCAAAAGGCAAAACAAGAAGAAAACCAAGGGTGATTAGATCTTCTAGGTTAGGGGCCATACTAGGATCCATGTCTGCTTGATTTACTTTCTCGCGCGCATTTACTTACTTATTTACGCTTTATGTCGTGGATGTTAGTTAGGCTAAATGGTTCACTATAACAAACGCCAGACTAGCGTAAAAGTCCCCAAAAGTAATCTTGAGTAATCGCCTATCCAGATTAAGACACTCGTTGCGCCCTTGTTCGAGGAAGGTGGGTCGGCCTTCGCAGAGTACCTCCTCTACCTTGGGACAATGCGGGTAGGTCTATAGAAGAGGCCTACACGTCTAAATGGTTCTACTCAACGAGATCAGCAAGAGAGTCTTGGATACTCGAGGCAAAAGGATAGATTAGTCATTCATTAATGAAATCTATCAACCAAGAGTCATAAGGTATGATCAGTGAAGTAGTTCGCTCACCCGGAACGACGGAGTCAAAGGGTAGGGCCTTCGTCCGCTTTACTTCGAAGAACTGGGGTCTTGGAATCACTTATTCAATCGGGGACAATTTTATATTGAATAATGTGGGAAAACTAATGTTTTTCAAAAACGATAACGAGTTTTAAAACTTTGCCATTACTTTATGTAGTTTTAAAGATGACAAAAGATATTTTCAACTTCCGCTCACTTCTCGACAAGGAGAAGCTAAATGAGCACAACTTCCTTGACTGGGAAAGGAACCTAGGAATAGTTCTCAGGATGGAAGGAAAGCAACATGTACTAGAAACTCCAATTCCTGTATTGGATGATAATTCGACTAAAGAAGAGATAGATGAAGAAAGGAGTGTGCGGAAAAAGGCAGAGCCCGTAACTTGCTTAATGCTAGCAACCATGGAACCGACTCTGCAAGAGCGGTTCATAGACATGGATGCTTACTCCATGATGCGACAACTTCGGGAAATGTTCCAGAAACAGTCGAGATTGGAGAGGTTTGAAACCTCTAAAGCGATTATGGACATGCGCCTTGAAAAGGGAAAACCAGTTGGGCCTCATGTTCGTCAAATGATCAGGCTCATAGGCAAACTGGCTAAACTAGGTTTCCCTTATAGCCAACAGACAGCTACCGACACTATCCTTCACTCCCTCCATAGTGGTTTTAATCAGTTTAAGATGAACTACAACATGAATGGATGGGATAAAACGTTGGAGGAACTTCATTCTATGCTTCTAACAGCCGAAAAGGACGTCGCTATAGTGGAAACTAAGAAGGACGTTCTTATGGTACAAAAGGACAAAGGGTTCAAGAAAGGTGGAAAACAGAAGAAGAAAACCACGTCAAAAGGTAAAAGCAAACGAGTTGCCAAACCTAAAGACAAAGGTCCTCCTCCTGACACCAAATGTTTCTACTGTGATGGCAAGGGCCACTGGAAAAGAAACTGCCCTAAGTTCTTGGAGGACAAAAAGAATGGAACAGTGGCTTCCAATTCAGGTATAAACAGTTAACTTATCAAATACTGAAAAATTCCCAAACCTTGGTATATGATACCTAAAATTGCCCTTTCATTGTGAATGTACAGGCGCAGCTGGGAACTGAGTATTTGGCTAAGGAAGACAAGATCCAAGAGGGAGCAGAAGCCTCGACTGCTAAGGATGCGGAAAGGGATCGAAGTCTACTTTAGGCACTATTCTAGATTAATCGTTTTCTAGTTTTTTAACATCATCTCTGTACTAAGTATTATGGAGAATCAATAAAGAACTTTATTTCTAAATTGAGATGTTAATAAGTGCTAAATTTAACAAACTATACCAAAAGATTCTAAAATTGGTCAAAAACCTATAAGATAGGTTCATCCCAATCGGAAAGGGATGAGGACAACAAGTCCACTATAACCAAAACATGAATCAAACTGACAAGAAAGAAAGCCTTGAGTAAAAAACAGAGATTGATCTTCAAACGTACTTCTAACCTATCCATATTTGGAGTGTCCAAAAGGATTAAGATGAAGAACACGAATCAAACTCTATCCTCCAAAATCCATTTAGTCTAGACATAGCTTCTCACAAAACTACCAAAATTCCGTCTAACAGCTAAGCTTGTAAAAGCATTACAAAAACTAGCTAATATCTGACGCAATTTCTTTTGAAAGAAATTTGGGCTTCTTCCACAACCAATCAAGAGAACAAAGTGTTTGTTGCTCATGATAGTATTCTTCTAATAATTAGCACACCTGGTCGTCTGGGAGAAAAACACTAATTATTACAAGAATAAGTGGGAGAAAAGTACAAGTCGATTTAATTCGATCATGAGAAAAATCATGGAGGGTCATGAAGAACAATCATGAAACTTGTACAAGACGATTAAAGTCGACCAAGAGCAACAAACTGCGGCTCCTCGGAAAAGGAAAGGTTAAAGACATGATCTTATAAACCCACCGCACAAAAGCGAATGTCATTCGCCGGAGAACTCTCAAAACAAGTGAAAGTGTCTCTAAAGGAATATCTTAAAGTAATTGAGAAAATTCCAAATTGTTGTTCAAAAGCCCTAAAAGGTCAAATCTCAAAGACACAGAAAATAAAGGTTATTTCTGAAGAGATAAAAGACCTGCGCAGAAACGGAAACTGACTCTAGATTTTGGCTAGAACCCAAAATCATCGTGGAATCCATATCTCGTCAAGACATGAAGCTTGATAATTTAAGTCAACAAAAGACCTAAATTGGTTTTCCAAAATAGAAAACTGAGAAGGATGGAAACATTCGTGTTTCCCGAAACGAGACAAGAAGAATAAAGATTCTTCCAATCAAGTTATGTCCACAAGCATGCTTCAGAAATCTATCGACGGATTAAAAGCACGCAAGAGTTAGAATCTTCGATTCAAAAGGCAATCAGAGAAATTTGATTCCTGAAGAATGAAGAAAATCTTGAATCACGAGTTTCAAGAAGGTAAGTGGGAGTAAACAAACCTTCCGGGTCCGTATGCAGAGTACATACAAAAGATTGAGTACGACATAAGGTGTTGTATAACAGTAACGAACTGACTCAATAAAGGACCACACACAAAAGGATAAAATGCCATTTTGGGCATCTGAAGATCTATAAGCATAGATCAAAAGGATGATAGGATTAGAGAGACTCAGTACGCTGAGATGCTTGAGATCCGAAACAGAAAATCTAAGACTCGGAAAGTCTAAAAGAATTTCGACCCAAAAACTCATGATAGAGGGCGTTGCAAAACTCGGAGTCTAAAAGACACCGATGAGCTAGCACGCATGAGAGAGACATTTATGTTCGAAAACATAAAGTCAATCATGTTGGACATGATTAGCATTTAAACATCCGAATTCGGATTGGAAAACCGAAACACTACTTAGTACATCCTAGAAGGCTAAAGGATGAAGTAGTACAAAGTTGAACATGTCATCGTAGCAAACTTCCAGACATGGAAGGAAAGTAGGCTAAAAGTGTTTTAAGCCGGGAACTGTTGCAAATACTACACAAAGAATAAAAGGCCTTAACTCTAGTAAAGATTACTAGATATTATCAAGGTTGAAGATAGTAATCTTCAAATTAATTGATAATAAGCAAAGTTTAAAACCGACTACCACGGTAGTCAAACTAAACTGTCACCTAAGACATAGTATGAGATTCATACAAAGTCTAAGGCATGAGGTGTAATTTTAAACCTCGACAAGTAAAACTGAGTGGGTAAAAGGAGTTTTACGGAAGAGGCTCAGATTTACAACTCTCGTTATCAGAAATAATAAGAATTATTTCACCAGTCGTCTAAACTTGGTTTAGTGTTTAAACGACAGTCCATAGATAATAAAACGTTCCGAATAGGTTTGTCAGATACGTGATCTGATGAATGAAACCCTATTAAGTGAACTTGGAATATTTATTATCAAAAATCCCTGGTCCAGGTCATTGCATGGACAACAATGACTCACGAAGACTAGCACGAGAGTCGATGGGTTAGCGCAGTTTCATGGGCTATAGGAATAGTATATTCTATTCGACTACGTGGGTGTATAAAAGGTTTATACACTGGATAACCCTCAAATGAGAAGTACATCATTCGTGATGAACGTCAATACTTCTCATAAAGACAATTGGAGAGATTCCTCAAAACATGAGTGCTCCACTCATCTTATGTAAGGAATGCCCGACTTTGGTTCCGTTAAACGCCGCGCCGTAAAAGGAGGTTATAAAGACGGATACTGGGAAGGACAGGATAGACATGAAGTTAAGTGGGAGCGCAAGAATGGATTGTGTTACCCTAATCACATTAGGTACAAAGTGTCTCAAGGCCACTTGATGAGTAGCAACTGAAAATGCGTGGCCGCGCTCAAACGGATTAAAAGTTAATCGTTTGTCTTTTACAGTTGTACTCGGATATCAAGAAAGTCTGAATGATGTGACGTATCAGATGGGATACTAAATTGACACGGGAATCGAGGCATTGCACTTGTTCTAAGTCCAAGTGGGAGTTTGAAGGAGTTGAAGGAGATGTCCTTCGACCAAGGTGACAATGCGAGCAATTTTTCGGATAGGACAATTGATGTGGAAGATCATCAAGTCCGATTGATTTAGGGATCGTAGAGTTGTAGCTAGAGACCAACTACGATCGTCGAATTACGAAGTAATTCGCGGCTAACTTCGATCGGATCCTACAACGGGTTACACATAAGAGTGACAAATTGATCTAGGATATGACTAGTGGGGGTGAGATATAATCATGGGAGTGTCCCATAAACATATCTCATAGGCCTAAAAAGGAATTAGGCAAAGATAGTACAAAAAGGCCAAAAACAGGGTTTTTGGGCCTAGACCGGTTCGGGTACTTCTAGGACTCGGATTGGGCTGAATTTTAGAGGGTTAGTTGCTGATGTAATAAACATTATATCTGCCAATTTTCGTGGTGTTTGGACACCTCCTCCTTAGGGAATTGAGAAAATACCAATAGTTGCTATTTTCGACTATTTCCCTAAATCTTATTCTAAAGGGTGTTTTAGGAAACCTAAAAGGAGGTGGATTCTTATTAGGGTTCTATATAAACAATCTTAGGGCAGAGAATAAGGTGTGGAATTTCTCTCTAAGCTTTCTTACTCTACCACATCAAGTAGAGAGGAGAAAGTGAGCTAATTCCCATTACTATCAATCTAGTCAAAGAAGAAGGTGTTCTTCTTTTCCAACCACCATTGGTGTGCTAGCTATACAACAAGGTGGGAGATCAAATTGATTGCTCGTGTCCCAAGTAGAGGAGCTACACTTGAAGCTCTTGGTCTTCTTCAATCAATTCAACTAGTTCGAGGGAAAAGCGATTAAGGTAATCTACTATCTCCATTAGATTAATTACTAGTTTTGCATGTGATCCTGGGAATACTAGTGTAGACATTAGATGTCATATTTCCGCTATAAACACTAGTAGAAGGGTGTAAATCCCTACAAAAAGTTCATCGGAAAGCCGTCTGGGCCCGGAGCCTTGTCTTTCGCCATCCCCCGAATAGCACCCAGCACCTCTTCCTCTCAGAATTCTCCTTCCAAGTCTAGCGCAACGGATTCATCCAATCTAGGGAGGTTGATTCCTTCCACTCCCGGCCTCCATAACTCTGGCTCCTCGAATAAAGAAGCGAAATGAGAAGAGATCGAAACTTTAATTTCCTCCAAATCTGTGACAATACGGTCGCCAACTTTAAGAGCCGCGATTCTATTCGACCGCTTCCTGCAATTGATAATACTATGAAAGTATTTTGAATTTCTATCCCCCGCTTCTAACCATAAGACCCGAGACTTTTGGCGAAGACTAATCTCTTCCAGACTAAGCAACCTTTCCAGCTCTCCTTTCAAACCCGCCCTACTGTCAATTTCAGCCTGGAGCAGATCCCTCCCTTCCTCAATCTTATCTATCTCATGAATCTAATCTTGTAACTTAGTCATTTCCTCTCTTTGTCGCTTGAACTTTTCCCTCGACCATGGTTTAAGCTTATCCTTGAGAGCTTTAAGCTTGCACCATAAAGGACTCAGCTCATCCATGTCTTCCCACCAACCCTTGACCAAAGGAATAAAGTCCTTGTCCCTCAGCCATATCTCCTCCAATCTAAAAGGAGGGTTATGAATGGCCGAAGCCTCCACTTTTAATAGCACCGGAGCATGATCCGAGACAGGACGAGGCAAGATAATTTGAGTAGCCAACGGATATTTCTCCTCCCAATCCTTGTTAATCAAGAATCTGTCCAATAAGCTCATGTTAGGGGATGCTTGATTGTTGGTCCAAGTATAGGACATCCCAAAACTAGGGAGATCTATAAGCGAATTCCGTTGCACCCAACTGTCGAATCGTTTCATTTTGCTACTAATTGGAGCAACGTTCCTTTTTTCATGAACAAATCGAGTAACGTTAAAATCCCCCCCAACGCACCAAGGCAACTTCCAACTATCTTGAATCCGATCTAGCTCATCCCAAAATAACTCCCTAAGATTAGCAACACAAGGACCATAAACAGAAGATACCATCCATTCATAACCATCCAACACATTACAAAGTTTAGCTGAAACAGAAAAGACACCTACTGATTTGTCTAGACACACAAAAAGATTAGGATCCCACATACAAAGGATCCCTCCTGCTGCCCCTACAGCAGGGAGGCACACCCAATCCACACAACTATTTCCCCATAAACCATAAACCAAAATATTGCTAATACTATCTAACTTAGTTTCCTGCAAAAGAACAACAGAAGCTTTGTACTCCAATCTAAACTTTCTGACTGCTGCTTTCTTCTTCGCCGACCCTAACCCCCTGATATTCCAACTGATGAAGTTAATTGACATACTTACCACTCTTCCCAATTGCTGAGCTAGACCTTGCCCTCTTCTTACCTTCTACTTTGTCGTCCCTAAGTGTCCATTGAAGCCTCCTTGCTTCCCTCTCACTTCTAGACCGAGATTCCGATCTTGCACCCCTCGAGCTTGATTTGGGGGTATCTGGCCTTCCCCTGGACACCACAACTTTCTCACTGGTTGGAGTAATACAGGTCTCCACTTCATTCCCCATCTCCTGTTCTTCCGAAAAAGCCACAATATCCAGTAACTCCACACCTCCATCCTGACCTTCTACCTCCGTATTCTCCTCCTCAACTTCAGGAGCAACCACATTAATAGGGATAATGGCTTCTCCCGACGAATCCGAGCTAGACCCTGACTCCCTGTCCATATTACTTTGCAAAGACCCCAAGAGTTTCTTCAACTTGTCTTCTTTCCCCTCTACCTCGAAACCCAAATCTCTGCCAACTTCGATGAAGTCGTTGAAGCTATGGTTACTAGAATCACCATCCGAAGCTGAGACATCAGGAGCAGAGAGATTATCCATGGGAGATAATGAAGATGAAATCTCGATAGGGGTTTTAATCTTCCAGATACTATGCCCCTCGTTGCCCATAAAAAGTTTTCCTGGGCCTGTCCTTGTAACCTCCTCAACGAGTTCAGAAAGCCCGGCCCATCTCCCGTCTAACTTGAGAGAGGGTGCCCTAAACGGAACTTTGACCCTCTTAACACAAATGGGCCTACGTTTGAATTTAGGTGCTCTTTTGGGGCGGGTTGATTCCAGAGGGCCAGGAGAGATCGGGCTAGGGTTGGGTACTTCCTCCACCAGACCCGCCACAATTTGAAAATCTTCAGACGCAGGAACTGACAGCTCCATCACCGCCTCGCCTTCTCCCTCAGTTACCTTATTTGTGAAAGAAGATTTGCTTCCTCCAGAAGCAACGATGGGGTCAGAACCCTCCACCCATTTCCCCTTCTCCAAGTCTCTGACAATACCACCAACGGCAAGACTATCATCTTTGGTCAACTCTCTGTTCTGATCCCTGATGAATCGGTCTGTATCATTGTTACCCCTATCTTCAATGTCAGAGGAGTGAGCTGGGTACTTGAACTCAACCGCCGGAATCTCCATGGTCGCCGGCGAGTATTCACAGTGAAGGAAGATCTCGACCACTTCCCCCTATCTAATAAAACCATCCTCTCTGGGATCTTGGTCATGATGTCACAAATCATGAAGATATTCGCGTAGGCTAAGATCTCCATAGAAACTGTAGACTCGGCTATCCCCTCGAATCGCCCAAAGGCACCACCAATATCTTTGAACACCTCCTCATTCCAAAGATTAAAAGGGAGACCAAAGATTTTCAGACTAACCTTGTGTTTTGCGAACTGGTTGCATTCGGGAAACCAATGTCTGAAAAAGATCCACTCGTCTCTAGCTTTCTGAATCTCCCCTAGATCCAACAGGGGTTTAGTATTCGCCGCCGTCTTCACCACCGCCCTGACTTCATTGAAAGGGATTAGCTTAACCTCCTCTGATCCCAACAGATCTCTGATGTTATTTTCAAGGTCCTTCCAATCCTTCACTGGCACCGTTGAGTCCACTATCACTGTGTCTTCCCAGCTGATCGCTCCATTTGGAAGGGTAGCCATTTTCTGAGTATGAGGAATTGAAGAATCACAAAACTTGCTGCTGGCTGAGGAGCTAATCTGCACCAAAGCAGACTTATAGGTCTTTGCGTGGGTAGTTGGGTTGGTTGTTGGGAAGATGAATCTTAATTTCTCGCGTGCAGCTCCTTTGCATGCATCCGGTCTGCCATTTGTCGAGTAATCCGGGGTGGGTGACGAAATCTGGGGTGAGATAGGGTTTAGGTGATGTCTTTTATTAGGGTAGGGGGGTTGGAAGAGGAAGATGAAAGGTTCAGGTTTTGACTGTGATTAATGTTTGGTTGAGGGAAAACAAGATTATTAGGGTTATGGGTATTAATGTGCGTGGGTTTTAGAAGTCTATGGTGGTAAATGGTTTTGGACTTGAGGGAAAAGGGGAGAAACTCATCCATCTTCTCTGCTATCTTGAACCAGTGGCTTCCTTTCTTTCCTGCTGGGAGGCACAAGGAGCTCCTTGAGTTGTCTCTAGCACCTGTGCGAAAAACTCTAATGAACGGGCCATTGTTGTTTTCACGAACTTCCCAAAACCAGACAACCGAATTCTCCCTGAATCTTCCCATCGGCGATGGGCTTCCCTGAACAGAGAAATGATCAGCTAGTGACCTCACAAAACAAGCCAACTTGGAAACCCCTTCTATTGGGAGATTGCAGTTCCATTCCAACGAGTTGCAGAACTCACTAATCCTAATGAAATTAGCGTTCATCCTATCGAACTGAAACACCTTCTTATCCACGGATAAAGTCGCCGACCGGCCTTCCATAACTGGAAAAAGAAAAAGGGAACGAGAATAACAGAAGAATCAAAGAGAAGAAGGGGGAGGAAGAGAGAAAGAAGAATAAAGGAAGGAAAAGGGATGGATGGACGAGAAGGACAGGGGAGGTTATGGTCGGAAAAATGGACGTCCGAGCAAGAAGAAACTCACACACACTACTTTCTCTCTCTAGGATAAAATTACTTTACCCCTTAAAATTTTTGTTACTAAGTTAAGGAGCATATATTATATAGAGTTTGAAGAATCTTAAAAAAAAAAAAAAAAAGTATAGAGTTTGAAGAAAAATGCATAAAATCTACACTATACCCATCTATGTCTCAAGTGTTTTTACAAAGGCTAGAGTAATAATTATTGTGAAATTTGAAGACCTATGCTTGTGTGTTAATTTTGAAACTTATGTTAGCAATACATAATCTTTTGGTCTACTAATTTGTTATCATGGGTGAGATTTTTTTCATCTTAAATGTCAATAATGTGTGTTTTTTTAGTAATTGGACGCTTGTTGCAGTCGTATCCTTTTTTTGATAATGTCAGACAAATTTATAAATCCAGCCACTTCCGCGCATAACATCCTCCGCTCACGAGAGGTCAATTAATTTTAAGGAGAGATTGATGGATGCTCAATTAGAATGACATTTCATACATTGACGATGTATCACTTATTTTCTAAACCATTGTCTACCTACACTTTATAATGTATGTACTTCTTTTTTTTTACCCTAATTATAACGCGTTGGACGACATTATGTGCTCCCATTTACATAATTTGAAACACCACATACAAATTATACTTTTCATAATGATGAAGAAGTTGGTATAAAATTTGTCTAAAGAAATGTTGGGCAGTTGGGGGGCATCATATACTAAGTGCAATAGAATCCCAACCAAAGCCACCAATTAAGGTCCCAAAAATTCAACCTCTAATCACTTATAGTGATTAGTGAGGTATATATATACAATCCTATGTCACCATATTCCACCATATTAAAGTTCCAAGAATTATTAAGTGGTGCACCAAAAGTAACATATAATTCTCAAAAAAGAGAACTAGCTTTCTCTTTCAATTCTCTTATGCCAGAATATATTATATCTTACAAGCAAATAAAAGAGAATAAAAAGCACATTACACTAAAAAGAAAAGCTTAGGAAATAAGAAAAAAAAGTTAAAAAGGAAAATACTAAGTGAGAAGTGAAATTACAAAAAAGCCCTCTCTCACCCTAGTTATCTATATTGTTATTGTTCAAACTTCAAGGCTTTGTTGCTTCATTAGGTTTAATAACTGGTTCTGCTCTAATAATGGTAATTGAAGATATCTCCTTGTTATTTGCTTCTGCTTTCTGCATTTCGATATCTTCGATTACGATCATATCTTCGACGGTGGCAACACTTAGTCCTTTAATGACTTTAGGGATTGTTTCTTCAAATTGTTTCTCTTGGTGTTCCTTGTATTTTCCCCATAAAACTGAGTAGAGACCTGCAACTATCAATATAGCACCAAGCACACTGCAGCACCAAAACAAGAATATTCATGACTTTGTTAGTGTTTAGAGAGAGAAATTAATAGAGGGAAAAACATAGTATATAATAGGAGCTTTTAATAGTCTTTAATTTTGTTTGGTAAGTTGGTACTATTGATATTTTATGAGAGATTTAGTTGGTGAAATGATTATTCTATTGAAGGAATATGAATAACATGTTACAATTTGAAGGAATAATTGATAAGTTAATCAATAACCCATATTATATAAAAGAAAAAAAAAGAAAAAGAAATGATTAATAAAGGGCAATTAAGGAAAAGTAAAGTAATATTTACAAATTTAGTACAGTACTAAGTGGTATTTTATCTTTTGCATCCACTTCTAACATGTAATTAACTTTAGGTCCAAAAAAATATACTATATATTTGGTCGACAAATTAACGTTGACACCTTTAAAAAAGATGCATAGCTTACTGCATCATATCATATGCGTATGCGTTCGTTTTATCTTACACTTCATTCGGCAGTTAATTTAGAAATGTCGCATTAAAAGTGTATGTATATTTTGATTGGTTATTTTGGTCTCTAGACCAGCCTAAATTTGAAGTAAAGAGGAAAGAAATAAGGTTATTACCCTCCCAAGAAAATCTTTTCAGCAAGAATGAAAGAACCCAAGATGGCTACTATAATCATCATGAGAGGGCTGAAGGCACTTGCAAAGACAGGCCCTCTTTTCTGCATCACTAGTCCTTGTACATAGTATGCAATGCTTGATGTCACTATCCCCTAGTATACACACATCAAAAATAAAGTTTCAGTCTACTTGTTACAGAGAGAAAGAGATGTAGAGAGAGAAGAGAGAAAGACTAACAGCATAGGCAGCAGCAAGGAGGTTCATGTCCCAACCAATAGTCCAAGCAGAGGGTTTGTGCTCCATGACAAAGGTAACAGCAATTGATTGAAGTGTTCCAATAAAGCATACTAATGCTGTCAGAGACAACTGAGCTGAGTATCTTCTCATTGTTATTGCCTGTTAAAAACATGACATACCCACACTCAAATTCAACTCATACAAGTAATCCAGTTGTGAGAATATATATATAGTCCCACATAAAAAAGGGCGATCTAACAACCAAAAATATAATGTTTAGGTCATCCTCACTCACTGTCAGTTGGTTTTGAGTTGAATGACCACAAACTTTACTTAATACCATCTCTGTCTTTCTCTTTCTAAATAATCTGAGTGGTTATTACCTGGAGAACAAAGAAAGCAGCCCATGCCAAGGTAGCAAGAATGAGAAGGATGCAACCCTTGAGCCAATCCTTGTCAGTTGAACCAGTGGTGTTAGTGATATATGATTGTCTTGGATGGATATGCTTTGACCATACCATTTCTAAGATAGGTCCTTTATATAAGGTCATTAACATTGCTCCTCCTACTGTCACTATTGTTCCCACAACTTTGGCTTGGCACCTTAATTTCTTCATGTCTACTTTCTCCATCCTTCATTTAATTTCATCACAAAGAATTTTTTAATAATTACCCAAAAATTGTCAAGAAAATAACATTAAAATAGTTATGATGATGATGATGATGGAATTGCATGCGTGTATCTCATACCTGCAGATTACTGCCATGACAAACGTCATCGCAGGCAAAATATTACTCATGGCACACGAGAATGTAGGGGAGGTGTACTTTAGTCCAGCGTAGTAGAAATTCTGATCTATCACCGGCCTATTAAGAAATAATATAAGGTTAATAAGTGTCATATTCCACGTGTGTGGTACATAAGTATGTGTTAGTATCTTTATTCGAGTTTGTGTTGTTTCTGTCTCTGTTTATTTATTACAATATATGCTGCGAAACTCACCCTAGAAGACCAAGAACGAAGATTTGCAAGAATATTGGAAAGGTAATCTTGGGTCTAACTTTCCTGCAAAAACCATCCAAGAACACATGAATGATTAAAATTACTAATTATTCCTTCAAGTACATGTTGCAAAGAGATGATAATATTGAAGTGATCAAGTGAAAAGCCTAATTACCTCTCGATAATGAGAGCGAAAGGAGCAATTGCAACGGTAGCAAAGGCATGTCGATAAACCACTAAAACATAGTGGCTCATACCTCTATTGAGGGAAACTTTTGTTATAATATTCATGCCAGCATAACCGAATTGAAGCGAAATCATGGCTATGTAGGGTTTACTCGTACGAAAGAAGTTGATAAAAGATCCCTTGCCTTCCATTTTCCTTTTCTAATCAAGAAACTTACTAAAAGAAAAATTCAAGATTCAAAGGTGAAAGCTAGAATATGATATGATAACTAGTAAAGAAGAAGAAGGTACATGCAAGAAGAGAAAAAGAAGTGTGGAATGAGGAAGATGGTTGTGTATCTCCTAAGGAAAAATTGTAGTAACCATGCAAGTATTTATAGTGTTAAATTGGATTCCCAACACTACCCAAAAAAGAATTAATAATTTTTTGATTTTATATTTGATGATGTAAGAAGTGACTTTATTCTTTAATTAAGCCTGTGAGATTTTAATTTTCTCCTCATTAGTGCTTTAATAAGCTAATCCTTATCTTCTAATCAGACTTGCACTAGTGTTTGTGTCCAAATGAAAATGATTTATTTAGTTTTAAGTAAATATTACATTCTCTAATCAAGTCACTAATTTTAACTCTCTAAGACTTCTAGCCCTTTAAATCAAAATGTTAGCTCCATTACTCCATATTGATTTAATAGAACTTGATCACTTTCCCAATATAATATAATTTCAAATTCACTTTAAATTGTCACTGAATTGTTGTTTACCATTTTATTAGTACGAGGCTGTTTTTCTCGAACTGATCAAATCGATATACTGATACAAAACTTTGTATTTGAATAAATTACTAATACAAACCAGTTGTTTCAGAGTGATAAATAAGTAGTACGTGTAATATCGTCCACTATATCTACATGGCAAAGCACTTCGAATATTCTGAATCTATTATCCATATTTTAAGGTAGGTCCATTTGAAGTGAGTATAGGAGTGAGCCAATAAGAAATGGCTTAAGTGCAAATATTGTTGGATTTTATTGATATTTTATTTTAGTGGCGAGGGATTTGAGAGGCACTCAAACACACCCGTATACATGCTGATGTATGTGAAATTTTTTAATTTGTTGATGCGTCCAATTAGGATTAGTTGGAATTTGATGCGGCGAACAATCAAATAAGATTGGTTTATTTTCAGCACAATAAAAAGGATTGGTTTAATTTATAGTCATTAAAACAATTGATGACTCTTTTTTTTTGTTGAAACAAACAATTAATGACTCTTGATGTACCAATGTTACTGTTGTAGTAAAATAATTCAGCAAAGTATAGTCAAAATTTATGGGTGACGTAAGATTTCTAGTTCCCTAATGTGAAAGGAAAAGAGTGGAGTAAGAAATAAAGGTTTTCTGTCAACACTTGGTTATCCAAGTGGTTTACAGTGGTGACATAAAATCTAAGTATTCTTGGAGGTCTCGAGTTCGATCACCAGAGGAGGTGGAAATAATGTAGGTGGGCTTTAAGTTATAGTTTAAAAGTTATTTCCCTAATAGCGCCCAACTTTATGACCGGTTTCCTGCCTAACCCCCTCTTTTATAAAAAATACCAAGATGCTTCTTTTTTTAGATTCCGTTATAACACCGTTAACTAGTCATCACTTCTCTCATCCAACTCATCGTCGCTCTCTGCCACCTCATCTTCTCGCCACCTCATCATCTTCACCAGCGAAGGTCGCCGACCGACCAATTTTCCGCCTGACAACCTTCTAACATTAAAAAAAAATATCTCTCATCTCTTTCTCTAAAAAAAATTCCTTTTTTTAATTTTCTCTCTCTCTCTCTCTCTCTCTAAACCCCGGCAAAGGGGGTTTCCCTTCGTCGGAGGTCTGTCGAACATGCCATTGAAGGTCTGTTCATCACGAACAGACCAGATCAGGGTCTGTTCGTGATGAACAAACCTTCAATGGTTTGTTCGACAAACCTCCGGCTCCCTTCTCTGGAGTTTAGAGAGAAAGAGGAGAGAGGAAATTAAAAAAAAAAATTAAAGAGAGAGGAGAGATTTTTTTTTTTAATGTTTGAAGGTCGCCGATCGGAAAATTGGTTGGCCGACGACCTTCGCTGGTGAAGATGATGAGGTGGCGAGAAGATGAGGTGGCAGAGAGTGACGATGAGTTGGATGAGAGAGAAGTGATGACTAGTTAACGGTGTATAACGGAATCTAAAAAAAGGAGTCATTTGGGTATTTTTGATAAAGTAGGGGGCTAGGCAGGAAACTGGTCATAAAGTTGGGGGCTAGGCAGGAAACCGGTCATAAAGATGGGGACTATTAGAGAAATAACACATAATTTAATTAAGCTTTAGATATGTTCTTGTTAAAATTTGACGGTAGTCGAGCTTATCGAATTTTGATGTAACAATGCCATTGTAATGACTGTGGTCAATTTGCAAATAAAAAATAAAAAATAAAAAATAAAAATAAACGTCTTCAAACTAAGAGCACAACATGGATAAAGGAACTTATTACTTTTAGTAACAAACTAGGGTATATCCCGTGCCATAGGTCACGGACAGTTGTACCAATCAAATGTAACGAAATTTTATTGTTATATTCTAGATAGCCTCATTTTTTGTATTATTCTTTTTTGTTTCCTTTATCTTAAATTAGTTATTATTTTATTGAGAGAGCGAGATTTTAATTTTTTTTTTAACTCTTGAAAATTATTTTATTTATTTTTTTCTTAAATTAGATATTTTATTTCTAAGAAAGATACGGTTATTATTTTTTAAATAGGTAACTTTATCTCTACGAAGGACTATATTTTAAATTTTGAGAAGGGCTTCTAGACAATATCTTTTATTAAGAAAGGGTGTTTGTCCCAGTCAGCGTTTTCCTTTCTGTTTTATTAAGAAAGGGTATATCTCGTGCCCTAGGGCACGGACACTTATATCAATCAAATGTTACAAAAATTATTTTATATTTTACTGAGAGAGAGAGAGAGAGAGAGATTTTTGTTAGTTATTATTTTTTGGTATTATTTTTTTGTTTCTTTTCTCTTAAATTAGTTATTATTTTATTGAGAGAGAGAGATTTTAATTTCTTTCTTTAACCCTTGAAATTTATTTTGTTTCTTTTTTTCTTAAATTAGTTATTTTATTTCTAAGAAGGAAAGGATTATTGTTTTTTAAATAGGTAACTTTATTTCTACGAAGGACTATATTTTAAATTTTGAGAAGGGCTTCTAGACAATATGCATAATTAAATAAGGATGTTTGTCCCAGTCATCGTTTTCCCTTCTGTTTTATATAATAGATTGGTCGATCTTCCTTTATTATTGTCATTGTAAAATGATTAAATTCTTGTGGTTAGGCATGTTTCTAATTTGACCCATAATTTTAGCTAATTAGAAAATTTAGTCTTATTTGTTCAATGTCATAATTTCACCCCTAGAACATAATTACGTTAGTTAACTTAAACTGACAAATTTTGAACCACTAACTTTCACTAAGTAATTTTTGTTGCGCCATAATTGCTCATGCCCAGTTATATGACCAACTATAAATCACAACTCTCAGAATTGTGACGTAAAAATTATGTCTAGAATTTACTTAAAGAAATTCTTGTTTTAATTAATTTTAGTTTTTTTTTTTGTCGGGGTGATAATCATAGGGAAATGAATCTAAAGTTAATGAGTTTCATGTAGAAGAATTACCAAAAGATGGGACTGATTATTCTTATTGTTCTCAATATGATCCAGGGGTGACTTTTGTGATGCCGGTATCTTTATGGAAATTTCTCCATATTGTCATGAGATGTTTTCAGTTGATAGGTTATTGGGAGGAAGGTGGTCAGTTTTAGAGATTCGAAGGATCACACTTCGATTTGGGTTTGTCCGTTCTTGAATAATCTTTCTCGCAGTATGAAAATATTTCCTTGTGCTTGTGGTTTTCCCTTTTATCAAAAGAAAATCGCAATCACAATTACATCTTGTCGAGTGCCACATACTTTCCCATAACATACAAATTACATAATGATATGTCACTTTTCCAATTCTAGAGTTCACTTTTTACAACCTATCTCAATGACTTCAAACTTTTTTTTTCGATGAGAAAATGACTTCAAACTTAAAAGTGTAGTTTATAAAATGACACTTTAGTAAATAACTCTTGTTTACCGAGTGAAAATAATTGTTCGCTTACATCATTTTTGGTTTACATACGGTGTAAGAATAAGTGATCTTATCGGTCACACTGGGGTAGCTAGAAAGTGTGTTCGAGTTATCTGACGTAGGTACAAAAATTGAAGGGTTTTTGTTTTTCTCAACTCCTTAATTAGACAGAAGATATAATTGGCAATCATTTAGTTAAGATATAATTAGTTTGGGTGTTTTCAGTTTGCTATATGAAAATTGGTATAGATACTCAATAAGTAACATGAGATTTAGTAGCAAGAAAGTAGGAAGGCATTTCACTTGTGAGATTCGTAGTGGGCAACTTAACAAATATTTTTATTCGGATAGAGGAGAATTTAAGAAGAGAACCCCCACCCTATCCAATTGATCATGAATCAGTATCTGTTCATGGTTCCATTTTATATGATTAATCTATTGTAAGAACGAATATTTTCCGTTTGACTCCTAATTTGTGCTGGATTCGTAGTTGGAGATAAACACCCAGATAACCTTCGTTTTGTATTTTCAATGTTATTGACTAACAAATTAACATTTCACCTTCCTAGAGTATCTCTCACTCTTTAATTTTACCAAATGAAGCAATATTCGTCTAGTTTTATAAACCTCAGTATGGGTATGGAAGTTCTGAAACTAGATGAAAAATCCGTGAAAGGGTTCTCCTCTCCTTCTTTGGAGAGAGAGAGAGAGCTGAGGAGAAAAATAAGTCTTCGACAGGTAAATGATTGTAGAAGATGAGGAGAGCAAAGAAAAAGAAGACGGAAATGGGCATAAAAATGAAAAATTGGCACTTTTCAAAATTTTGATTTTCTAGTCAATATATTGAAATACAAAAAAAAGATTGTAAGGGTATTTAGCATAAATTAGCTAGGGTCTGAGCGAAAACTTAACCACAAACTATGATCAAAAAAATTTGGTGATAAACTAGGAGACCAAGTGAAAAATAAGAATTAGGTTTAGAACTTTAAATAGGGTACTTAAACCCTAAGTATAATTTATGTATAATTGTTTGGTTATTCTTATGATATACAGAAACTGTATTGTATATAAAAATAGATAAGAAGAATATCTTGTAGACATTTAGATAATTGTAAATAGTCTTTCACATATTGCTTACGCACAATTTTTTTGCTTTTCATACAATTTAAATTTTTAAATGAAATTCGGTTTATCACCTTATCAATTGGATGTGATTCCATACAACCAAGATATCAAATTGATGAGACTCCTGAATTCCGGCACGTCGGTATACTTTTTTTTGTATCTTTTTGTGAGAAAATACAAATATAAATTCTTCACTAGAAAATCTAATGAATCATTTTTTGATATTTTTTTGGTTGAAACAAAATCATTTTTTGTTACTTAGTGCCATGTACTTTTAATAAAGGCTTATGTATGCTAACGTCTCTCCCAAGCTTAATATGCTATATGCGAAAATGACAATTCAGGTAGCTTCTCAAATTCTTATTTCAAACTTGTGGGAATAACTTAAGCTTCTCATTGCCAAATTTTAATCTAAATTACTAAATATGATCCATATTATGTGCACAAGTGCATTATAATTTATACATGAATCCATGCACTACTAGCGAGGGCTGGGGCACATACTGTACACACACCAGACCTCTTTTTTGTGTATAATTTTTTTTTTTTTGAAATGGGCAAGATTCAAATTTTCTTCTCTCTTGTAGAGAGTCATACATGTTACCAACACGAAAACGTTGTAAATTACATAAGGGTGTGTTCTGGCTGAAAATTGATATATAATTATATATATTACCTTAATATTTTTTATCTTTTTCTTTTATTGATCACTTAAAGTTCATGGTTTACACACATTAAAATTTGAGTTATTTTTTTGCCTCCTATTTTGTGATCAGCTTCCTTTTTGGTCCCCTATTTTTTTTATAAATTCAAAATTGATCTCCTTTTTTAAGGTCAATGCCATAACTACCCCTTCCTATAAATATATTTTCAAAAATAAAATTAATTCAAAAATATCTCTCTCACCTCACTTCCACCTCACCCCTCTCTCCACCTCACCTCTCTCTCCACTTCACCTTTATCTCCACCTCACCTCTCTTTCCACCTCACTTCTCTCTTCTCCGACGAAGGTCGCCGACCGAAATTTTTTCCGGCCGGCGACCTTCGTCAGAGAAGAGAGAGGTGAGGTGGAGAGAAAGAGAGAGGGGAGTTGGAGAGAGAGAGAGATCAGGTGGAGAGAGATAGATGACGTGGAGAGAGAGAGGTGAGGTGGAGAGAGATATTATTTATTTTGAAAATATATTTATAGGGAGGGTAGTCATGACATAACATTAAAAAAGGGGACCAAGTTTGAATTTATGAAAAATAGGGGGCGAAAAAGGAAATTGGTCACAAAGTAGATAGCCGAAAAGGAATTAACTCTTAGAATTTCAGCCCAATATGATATTTTTCACATATCTAATTCCTTTGGTACATATTTAATTATCTATAGATAATATTCCTAAGAGTTGAGATACGATTACAAAAGGCAACTTCCCTAAGTATAGGATCCCATACTTTTGCAAACATGTCTATAATTTTGTTGTCTTGTTTTGGACAAATGTCAACCTCATGTCGCATTGATTCATGTATATTGGGGAGATTTTGCAAATAAAATTCTTTCATGAATTGATATAAGCTTGATTCATGTTGTAATAAAGTGAAGGTTCCATTAAGATATCGAATATCACCACCAAATCCCTATAAGTCTACATATTTATCTATTTTTTGGCAAGCATATTATATGCAAATGAACTTTATTATTTCGAATAAGGTGTTTTATATTCGTAGTACTATTAAATCAAGGAATAAAGGATAATAAGTATGTGATCATGGGAAAATAAGATATGAGATTGCTTTAATTGATCTCATAGAGCAACTCTCATACCCTTTATTCTACATGTGCTGCACAATTAAGATAGGAGTATAATTTTTTAATGAATACATATTTTCTGAGAATAGTCCCACATGAAAGAAATGTGATCTATTAACCAAGAATATAATGTCTAAGTATTGTTCACTAGTTGCTAATTAATTTTGAGTTGAATTACCACAGATTCAACATATTTGAGTGTGACGAACGTTCCTCAATCGGCTGAAGCTGATTGAATGGGTGGATATTTGGTTCTCAAAGCTCTACTCGACCACCCGTTTGAGTTCTCTAGGTACACCAGTGGCCCAACTAATAGCAGGCTTGGCGGACAACGCCACTTTCATTTTGTGAAGTGCCCGCCCGACTATCCTAATAATATAGTCATAGCAGTTAACCTCGATCTACACGACTCTGTGTCAGAAGTGCTTGCGGGCTACCCAGCTAGCCCCTTCGCAGTTAGATACAACCAATTAGGTAAAGCTCTTTTTTAGATATACAGTTAAGGCACAGAACACAGGCAAACAATGTCGGATTCCAATTTTGGATATCTTTATCACAAAATTGCTTCCTTACTATATTTGATTTGCCTGTTAATTTTCTGCACTATTTTGGTTGGTAAATTGGTCAATTAAATTTTAGTTCAGAAGGAGAACCAAATCAGTACTTTTTAGTAGTGGAGAATTTTCTATTTCACATTTCCTTCACTTATCCGGTTGAGAGCTATAAATGTATTTATCAATTTTGCAATGAAAAAACTAAAGATGAAACTCAGCCCACAAAAAGGAGAACTAGAACACCCTTTCATATTCTTAACCACAAATATGGGATCTTGTCAAGTGGCACTCAAATAATTGGCAACAAACAAAGAAACCAAGAGAAAACCTAATTGGACTACCCCCAAAACAATTGGAAAATGATACATTGCCCTCCAATTAGGCTTCCTACTTCACTCTCTATGTGTTAGTTTTCCAATTCGCAAAAGTTCTCGATATCGATTTATGTATCTCTATAAAAATGGTTATGTACAGTGAAATAGTCAAAAAGAGAAATAACTGGAAGTGTAAGTGGACGGCGAGGTGTTAAGTTTGTGGTCATCCAACTCAAAACCAATTGACAATGAGTGGAAAAGACCTAAATAGTATATTTGTGGTTGCTAGATAACAATACTCAAATTGGATTTGTCTAACAACCCCACTGTACGGAAGTTTTATAGGCAATGGCCAAACATGCTAAAGGCAATGTGTTTGGCACAAAAAATTTAGGCCAAAGCAAGTTGACCAAACACGGTTAGAGGCAATGCTCAAACTTGGGGGTGTTTCTCAACCGCTTTTCTTTGCTTCCTCCTCCGGCAAACAAGGTCGTCCGACAATCTGGGCGGCAACATGAACATAACTTCTTTCTTCTTCCTTTTTCTTTCCTCTTGTCGACGAATATGAACTTAGAGAGAGAGAGAGAGAGAGAGAGAGATGAGAAGAGAACGAGAAGAAGAAAGGAGGTAAAGAAATTTCTTTTTTCTGGTTGAAGGTCATCGAGCGGCAGCTCTTTGTTGGTCAATTGACCTACCGGCGTCAATTAGGCCGTTAGTCAAACTTAAGTGAGGCATTCTCTTAATATACCACATCCCCTCTATCTATTTGTGAATTGCCTTTAGCGAGATTGCTTTTAACAACTTTATATATTGCCTATAAAATCTCCCCTCACTGTATACCCTTGTACATATAATCTTTGGGTTAATTTCATTTTGACCCCTTAAAGAAGACCAACTCACCATGGCCCCTTAAAGAAGACCACCATGCCCCCCTAATGATGACGAGTTCATCACGAAACACCCCTTAATCCACAGTTCCATCAATTAAAGTTCACTTGTCACTCTTTTCTTTTCCATCAATTTCTTTTGCCTATTCTCGCCTTCAACACTTGTCTGAAATGGTTTGCCCATGAGTAAAAAAGAGCGACATACTCGACGAAAAATGGTTTGACGAGCCATTTTCTGATGAGTGTTGACGGCAAGGATAGAAAACATAATTGATTGAAACTTGAAAGGAAATGGTAAAAAGGAAAGTAGAAAATAGAAAGTTTTAACTTTAAGGTTTAGGGGGCTATTTTGGGTGTTAGTCATCTTCATGGAGCCATTTCAGGGAGTTAGCCATCTTTAAGGGGCAAAACGTAATGTACCTGTAGCTCATAAAAAGTCAATGGAACCCATTTTTTTCTTGCTCTCATTTTTATCATCAAATTTTGGTCCAAATTATAAGTGAAGTAAAAGCTTTTTAAGTCGTTTATGTTTTTCGGTTGATTTGACCTTACACTTGTAGGCTGAAGGATGAGACAAAATAGTGTCACGCTAATCTTGTCAAAACTAAGCATTGATTATTTTTGACATCTTACTTTCTCATTTCTTGAGTGAAAACAGAAAAAAATTCAGGTCATTTTTATTCGACGAAGAGTTTGTGACGTGTAAAAAGCTCCAGGCATGCAATCTCCTAGCAATGGTCTAGGTGGCAAGCTATATTATGCCATGTAGGACCCAAAATTAAACCACCAATTATGCAAAAGGAAAACCAAATGATGTTTTATCCATTTGTGTATGGAAAACGATATTGTGGGCTTGTGGCAGTGGAATTACAGGAGATCAGAGGAAAAAAATTAAGGGAGACAATGTGAGTTGGGATACCCTGGGAAAGGTAGTAAGGTCACTAAAGAATGGACAATGGAGTGAAGTGGGGAAGAATGTAGGGGAGGGAGAAGTTCAAAATTGTGCAAGTGTTCTCCTATTTGTGAAGAAGCTCCAAAAGTAGAGCAATGTGATTTTTTTTTTGTGTTCATGTCACAATCATTCTTTCTTTTGTAAGCATTTCCAGTAGTTAGGGTTTTTATGTAAGATTCCACTATTATATGCATTGTGGGCAAGTGGAAATAATGATAAAATAACTTTGAATGATTTTGCTCCTTTGGAATTTCTCTTCTTCTTTCTTTGTTCGGAACCAGTATTTTACGGTATAGAATTGACATAAAGTTAAGTCATGTAAATTTATTTATTTTCATATTTTCCATTTTGTACTCAACAGATTATATTTCATATCTTTCTTTTGTGATCTAAATCTATATTTTGTATTATACAAATTGCAATTGGTACTAAAGCCGAAAAATTGACACTGCCCCAACATTACATTTTCACTTCCTAACTTGACTTTTGACCTTTTTTGCTTATTAACTTCGACTTTTGGCCTCCAACCAATTTCTTTTTTTTGCTTTTCTATTTAAACATCAAATTTTTGGACTATTTTAACAAGTTGAAGTAGCTCCAACCTAAGTCCCCAAGCATGTCTAGGAGTAATTTAGAAAATTTTAGAGAATGTCATAGCATTTCCATTGTAAACAACAACTCGAATTCTCGTATGTATGGGTAGTTCTAAAAACTTCAATGGAGACAAAATGGAGAAAAGAAGAGTCGATATAGTGTTTACCTTCTATTAGAATTTGAGATCTTAGACCCCTAAACCTTAAAAGAGACCTATAATAAGAGATAATAGAACACCTCTACATGAATCTCTTTTCTTCTAAGAGTCCAAAAATCAAGAGACCTCTACACTCTTTTGCCTCCTAATTTAACATTCTTGCTCTCCACCCAATGACCCAAAACACTAAATATCTCTTAAAGTACTGTTTGGCATGATCTCTTAATTAGAAAAAATAACCCAAAAAGGAAATATCAATTGCCTTTAATTAATATAGCAACTAACATTGCACTTCCTTGCTAAAAGTCTCCTATAAAACCCACCAAGTCTCCTATAGTCAAAAATGCTGGGCCAACAAAAAGTGGCTTGAATGGTCGACAAGGTAAAATTTGCACATGACATAAGCAATTTGGCCTCGTTGAGCTATTCAGGCCACTTTTTCTTAGGCCCAACAACAGTCGAGTTCTTTTTCCCTTTTCCTTGTAATTGAAAACACTTGTATAATCTTTTCAGTCAAAAGCTTTAACGAAAATTGGAAATCTACAATCAATTAGCCACTAAAATTAAACCTTTACATTAGTAGTATTCCTTTACCGTATTACTATTAATTTAGTGTCAAGTGAAATGTTAGTTTTGTGATATTTGTTGTCCATTACTTGGTTAAAGTAATGAATTTTGTTATCGAAGTAACAAGTTAACTATTTCTTTAGAGAAAGAGAGGAAAGGAAAGGAAAAGAATAGATATACAACTTACAACCAAATCAAAGGAGATTTAATTATCATAAGTTCATAACCAAACAACAATATTATTGTAACTATCAAATAAGTTATTGCACAAAAAATATTATATCTAATCTATTAATATAAAGTAACCTCATTATAGATATTAAATAAGACTAGTAGCTAGAGAAAAGCTAAAGGATTTTACACATTACAAAAAAAATAAAATAAAGAAGTTACGAAAATGATGACGATTTGCACATACGTATGTGCATAATATAAAATATAGATACGCTTTAATTAGCAAATAATTAGAGTCCATAACCACGGCTTTAGAATATATAAATCGTAACCAAAAGAAGATAAATATATAGTTTTTGTTTAACAACTAACTTTTATGCTTCAACAACTACCTTTATCCGGATAAAACCTTCCTCCTACCATGCACTAAAAAAATATTAACAAATTTCACCCACCCGACTAAACTTGAAAGGGTTCACTTTAGTTTTTTTTTTTTTGAAAGGGGTTCACTTTAGTTGAGTGGTAAAAATGTGTATTTCTGACTAGTTTGGATTCTTATTATTTTCAAAAATTACTAGTACGTTTTCTTCTTTTTATGATAACCAAGTACATATTTGGAGCCCTAAAGTTCAGGGTCGGGCAAAGTTCAAGTACACAAGCAAGGATTCGAACTTAGGTTTGTGCACTGCAAAACAAAGCTACTCCCACTTGGGTTTTTTTTTTTTGTTGAAATAACTAAATCTTGATATGGAATTCTCTTTAGAAATCCACTTTTACCACACTATAAATTCTAAAATCTAACTACATGGATCTTTCTCAGCCCTGAGTCCACTGCAAAACAAGTGCATAATCTATCTGCAAAACACTAATACCAAATTATGAAGTTGCAAATATAAATTACCATCAATTTTAATATCTAAAAACATCGAATCCCATTAAATATTGCTCTACAAACATACGTCACTAACATCAATAAGATATGCGTGTCGATATCAGTGTTGGACAGATATAGACTGTCAGCCTCAATCATAGTTGGGAAAAGGCCAAACAATGAATACCACACGACCATGGCGTCCATGCCCTTGATCTTAAATATTATATTTATAGATTTAACATCACTAACTAACCACAAACTTATGTTATATGCATATTTACCATATACTTATGAATATTTTATATCTCGAGTAGTAGTTATAGTATTAACAACATTATGCGTTATTCATATAATAAAGCAGTTTGGTTTCTTGTCATGTCATAAGTTGCATCTGTAAAACCTCAATCGGCAATTTCTCTAAAACCTTAGTCTTCTGACAATTTTGATCGTGAATTACATAATCTTTCCCACTCACCCACGATTTTGATCTTAGATTGCCAACACAACGATGAGTTTTAACCATGGCAAATCGACAATGAAGTAGTAAATTTTGATGATTCATAAACCCAATGATTTTAGTTCATTCGTGGATAAGAATCATGTAAGATGAAGATGATGCAATCTAAAGTATTAGTGGAGTACACATTGACATTATAAATTAATTACCTTCTCTCATCTAATCATTTCAGATTAAAGCAAGGGAAAAAACAACAATGAATAGCCTAATGAATTTTTCATGACAGTATATATACATACTTATAGATTAGTCTTAAAGAAAGATCATTTCAGATTAGAGTGACATAGGTATATCTATGTTATTATTATTTTATTAAGCGCGTATTCGTATACAATTGAAACCTTAGAAATTTTATAATGTATCGAATCATATCACTCTTTTTTTTTCACCACCAAAATTCTCTCTCTTTATCTCGTCGGTTAACGGCAGATATAAGCATATAAACATTGATTAAATAATTTTACGAAAGGAATCTTCAGCACATTAAAACTCATTTTTAATATGTATAAATTAATATAAGAGATTGATCACTTAAAACTCATGCAATTCATATTATTGGTGGTTTATTTTATGTAAACAACCAAGTCATGAGGATTGAGGCCTAACTATTTTGTTCCTTATGCATGTGACAATTTGAGTGAGTTAAAATGTGCCTTCTTAATTCCTGACCTAATGCTTCTTTTTGTTAAGAAAGACTAGGAATAGAATGATGATTATTAAGATGAAGTTTGGCACTTTTCAACCAAAAAATGGTTTGATATTTTATGTTATACCCATGATCAATAAGCTGCCAAGAATTTAGTTGAAAACTTCAAAGAAGAGTTGGAAGGAAAAGAGAGCAAGTAATACTTAGATGGGAAGCATTTTCCTACCAACACAATCAAAGAAGGATTAGTTCACATGACCTTTTATATGCTTATTTTGCACCCTTTGATGTGTCTATCCATATGTAAATCAATAAATCGTGATGTTGAAACTAATAACAAAGTACGATGTACAATGCACATCAGATAATATCTAATTCATTTGTTATATAGATAAATCTCAATTGTTTAATGTATTTGTTTAAATCAAATATGAATCTCTAATTAGGAAAAAAAAACTATTATACAACTATGCATTAAGTTTTAGACTTTTAGTAAATATAGTATTCCTTGGCCTTTGATTTGTAATGTCTTTTTTCATAGTTTATGAGCTTATTTCATCTTCTTGATGTAAAATAATGTCATGACGTAATAATAGTTTCATGACAGTTACGTGCTTCTATCTCAAATTTAACAAATCATGAATTTCCACTTCTATCTTATTAATACGCTGATCCTTGAAAAAGATGTCATTCCGCATATAAACCCTAAACATCCTGACTCAATCCACTAGTCGAAGGGGCCTATCACTTTTTCGTGTAGAAATTGGAAGGCGGCATGAATAATGTTCTTCAAACATCATATCAAACAGTTGGAATTTGAAATGCCACAGAATTCTAAACACAACATGAATGCTTATATCAATATGTACACACCCTAAAGGCCCGGGCATAAACTAGGGGAAGGCAGATGAGGCTAAATTACCATGGTCTGTTGAGGCAAAGTCGAGGGTCTCAAATAATAGGGCTATGTGACGAACAATACATCATAATAAATCAGGGCTGTTGATTTGGGTAAATAAAAAAATTATCTGGGGTGCAAAACCTTTATAAGAAACTAGTCAATTTTAGTTGACCAATATATTTTTGAAGTGTTATGGAGAAATAATTTCTAATGAAATATTTTGACTTGTTTTTGTTTTTTCCAACCCCACTACTATTTTTTTCTGCAACCTGGTAATAGTCGCCGGCAGACAACTTCTAATCTTTTTTTTTTTGGAATCTTTCTTCTTCTTCGTCGTCAACCACCTACGACCACCATCAGCACCATTATTTCTCTCTTCCTTCTCCCTCTCTCTCCCTTCCCCTCCCTCTTTCTCTCCCCTCTTCTTCTCACTCAAGCCGAAAAGACAAAGAAAACAGTAGTAACATCAAGTTATTGCGAGAAGAAGAAGCGAAGAAAACAGTACACTATATCCAGCCACAGGAATAGGTCACATAATCTCATTGGTAGAATTAGGAAAACAAATGATCAAAGACCATTAATCCATAATTAACATCTCTAACTTCTCCTGGTAGCAAACAAGTTTCTGAAACAAACCCATCAATCATCTTCCATCATTTAGCTCTACTATCTACCCAATACCCGAAACTTCAGATTATGAAATCTTAAGCCTTACCGACCCGCTCATCAAACAAGCCTTAGAATCAATTTCCCAAAATTTCACAATTTCTTCTTTGATATCTTTTTTTCTTCATCTCTTGAAATTCTACCCAACATCAAGTTCCATCATATGTTTACTTCACTTCTAGAGTCTGGTGCTAATATTTTATCTGTCTCTCTTTATCCGTCAATACGCTGAACAGTAGTATATCTGGTTTGGGGGATTTGCCTCAAACCAGATCGGTTTTTCCGGGTTAAAAAGATAGGAATGAGGATAGAAAGAAGAGGAGTAGAGACGTGAGAAGAAGATGCATTGTTTCTCTAAATTTTGCACCCCCAGAAAATTTCTCAAAATTCACATTTTCTCTTAAAAATTTTACACCTTCTGATGATTTTCTTATTTCCCCAAATAAGCGGCCTAAATCAGAGTTGGCATAAAAATAATTTATTACCATACTATAGAGTTACTTAAACCGTCGAGGAACTAAAAGGAAAGCAACACAAAAGTCAAAACCAAAATACGAAATAGAACTTTTTGAACTGTAACAGAGATGTGAGTTTGCCTAGATATCCTCCAAGTACCTCAAAAAATGACAGAGAAACTGAAGGCATCATAATTCTGATCCTTGTTTAACTAAAGAACTCCATGGAGTAAGCAAAAGAATGTACTTAGATTGTTAATCATAAATTATGCCGCCATAAATCATGCAGTTTGTTCAGACAATCTCAAAGACAAAATACAAAATTGAGTTCGTTAACACATCTAGAGATGTAATTCGCCATATCGCCAAAACAAGATCAAGTTGAAAGAAGTGTATGAACGAAGCGAGTAACAAAGAATGGAGAAATACTTAAGACTTACTCTCCTACTGTAAGTCCAAACCCAAATTTGTAATCCTTCTTTCGATGATCAAGCTGCAACGAAAATTGTACGGCGAAGATTAAATATTGATTTTGACCCCTAAATCATGGTTGGACTTAACGTACGCGCACAATGAACAGGACAATAATCAAACGGAGAATCTAAATTTTTTCCAAGTATATAAAGGTTAGAGGCATATGTAAAAATACTACCACACGTCCACACCTCTGAGGTACTGTGGCAAAAAATAGGCTTCCCTAGATGTTTCTGATAGATATAAACCTATAACAGAAGACTTATCCCTAATCTGTTCTAATCATTTCAGAACTAACCGAAGGTAATGCTTTGAATTGAATCTGTCCCAGTGGACTGCTGATGTCAATACCAAATTGCCGTCCTAGTAAAAAATCTTGGCTCAGATTGACCCTAAACTCTTAAGATTTTCTTTCATGTGACTTGTCTACGACTGACAACTCCTTTTATTTTGTCTATGAACTGATGTTAGATTTCCTTGACCTAGTTTTACATGGTAAAAGGTTCACGAAAAGGTGGGCAGAGAAGCCTAAATAGTTAACTTCCAAAGGGAAAGAATTAACAACCAACTGGGAATATGGAGAAAGGACATGCATGGGAGAAATAAAATGAATGTATCACCTCTGCGGAGAGAACAAAATTGAGACCCATATTAAGCCGTTCTTCCAAAAATGCAGCAACGCAGCCATTAGAATCAATCTTCCCACGTAGACGAGACTGTAAACAAGCACGACACAGAAAATTGATCACATAAATTTTAATCTTGCTAGTATAAATGAAGTCCATTTCAGTGGAGTTAGATATATCCTGAAATCTCATCTTCTATTCAGATTAACTTTGGTTTGGCATTTGGTGACGATGAAGAGATTAAGGAAAAAAAGTTTGTAACAGTAATCTAATAGGGATTAGGGACGAAAGAAAGAGACCACAAGCAAACAAGGTGATACTTAGTTTATAGCTTTAAGTTCGAAAGTGACTGTCACATTTCTAGGTGAGCCTAGTGAAGTATCCCACATCCGCCTTTTAAACACCATTTTGCATTCAACCTTTTCTTTTGCTTTTCAAAATTATTATTTATTACACACTAGGCAAGCAACAAAATACCTTGATAAGGGTACATACAATTACTCAATCAAAAAGTTCAGTGAACCACAAAATTATGCATCAAATTCAAAAGCAAAGACCAAGAGCAGAAAGGCTTATATCCAGGGTATTGGGTGTTGTAGGAGTTACCTGTCTGAGTATATAATCATAACCAACCGTCGTCGTTACATCCCCTGACATGCTGTTGTACATGAACTCTGATGCTAGAGAAACCTGTACAACAGAGAATAAATCCAAATTTCTAACCTTCCTCGGAAACAAGAGGAATAGCTTAAATAAACGGAACAGAAATTACATGACCAACTTTCTTACTTTCTCAGAAACCTTCTGAACATAGTTCAGAGAGAGCATCCCCGTGCTAGCAGCTTGCCCTGTTGCAACCTGTCAGGAGCAAACCAAAAATTTTCTTTTAGATAGGAGTTTAACAATGCTTCTAACCGCTTATCCAAATAAAATAATGGTCTAGAACGGAAGGAGTGCAATACTACTCAAATAACATAATCAAATTCTTAAAGTCCGATGCCCTCTCTAGTTCATTCTCTAAATTCTCCCTAGTACTCGGGTTCTTCGACAAATCACTAGACAAAAATCTACTGAGTCGAGAAAAGGATATTAGTCTACTCGTTTCAAAAACCAATTAACTCCCCGAGTAGGTCACTGAGTTAACCAAGCGGCCACCTCACAGCCCCACCAATAAATCGGTTTCTCTATGTACAAGTAGGGACTCACTAGATGTCTGATGATGCAAATTACTATTGATGTGGAAATATATTGATCTGGTACAAGATTTGGATTCTTTCGTATTAAAATTTTCATATGTTTGCGTACAAGAATTTTGTTAATTACATATATATATTATTTATGGCCACTTATACGAAGACTACTCGGTCCCACTTGATAGTCCACATTCGACCGACTAGCCTTCGCCTCCGCGTTTCAACACTATAGCATAATAATTAATAATGATATTAACAGATGACAGTAGTACAGAAAAAGTAACAGGTCCTGAACTGTGTGAACCTACCATCTGATCTGTGGCGTAACGTGCAGCAAAACCAACGCCTGACTTCCGTTGTTGACCGGCCCAAAACACTTCACTGCCCAGAGACAAATGTGGAGTGACGCTCTGTACAGGGGAGGAAAAACAAAAATACAACGCTTTAAGGTAACGATTGATCCAATATGAATGATACAAACACGATTCTATGTTCAATATAAAGAGAAATCTGTATGTGTGTTTAGTACAAGAACAAGTGCGTTGACAATAAATTTTTTTTTGAATAACTTAGTATTTGCACGAGAGACTCATAAACTATGTTTGACAAATTGAGTTCTCTTACTAGGATGTAACTCATTCCAAAGGAAACTCACAGAAAATTCAACCAGAATACCAGATACAGCCGGGACTTTCCTCTTCATCAAAAGAAATTCCCAGCGTGATACCGAGAGAATTAGAGATACACGTTCGCCTAAGTATTTGATTTTGATCATAACTGGATGATGTGTATAAGCATTTCAATATTATTGTTTCACTATCATGATAAATGACTAAAACAAAATCATCTAGAAATAACCATTTTCCCTTTCCAAAAGCAATAGTGAGCAAAAGATTAACATGACAGAAAGATGATTCACATCCCAGGGCCAGATCCTCCATTTATATCATGATGAGTTATAACAAATCAAACATCTCAGCAATTGAGAAATAAAGTAAGATTGTATTGCTGGGTGTAACAGTGTTGACTTTGAAAAGGAATTGTAGGATTCACTACGACTGAGGATTTATTCACGAAAAGGTGTCATGGGACTGTTCGAGACACAGAGAGACATAGGCCACGAAGAAATATGACACTGTTTAGTTACGAACACTGTATAACTAGCTCTGAAAGCACCTCTTTGGTGATTCCCAACCTCCAGATCACATATTTACACGTAAAAGTTATAAAAACAATAAAAATCATTAACTAAAGAGAGCCCAGCGGCCCCAGCCTTCCCTTATCATCACGAAACGGTAAACATAGAAGTTCATTAAACAAGGGTATATAAAATCACATGCTCACACGCATATGCGTAGACACCACACAGCCTCTGCAGAATTAAGTTTTGAGGTAGAAAATATGAAGTTTTGTAGTTGTGGGAAATACCTACTAGAAGGATAATGAGCCAAAGGAAAGATGATATGAAAGTTATGAAACCACATAAACGATAACCAGCTATCAACAGACACATGGTAATCAAAACAAAAACCAAAGCTCTATTACAAGGGTAAAAACGGGTTTCCTTTATCTTAAACAAGATATCTAGTCACCAGGTTGCTTACTTGGATGTAATTAGCGCCAAATAGACCACCATTGCCAATTTGAAACTGAGTTCTGAAATCTTTACCCTGTATGAAAAAGAAAACAGAAGTACAGAACTGCTCATTAGAATATTTTTCAATGGGAAAGGGTACCAGATCTTAGACCTAAGAACTTATCACATAAAGGTAATATGAAGATTTGGGCACATAATCCTAATAATTTAAGTTGGAGTTGGTATATATTTTTTATTTTTGTGATTTGTGAGACAACCATTTATTTAATGAGGATTATTCCCTGGGTCTTAAGACGAATTACGGATCAACCAATCAAAGGGAGGTGGGGTTCTAACAGAGGAGGTTCCAGCTTGGCGAGATAAATATTGGCTAATAACTTAGCATTTACATCTTTCTCCCAGAAACCATTCACTTTAGCAGTAGACTTGTATCTCAAGTTCTCAACAATATTATGCCAAAGTTTAAGGCACTCTATACAACTTATTACGTTGAATATCACCAAATCAGACAAAATGCAGTTAAATATTTTTTTTTTGAAGAATATGCAGTTAAATATTTTATTGACAGAGTGAGTCACATTAGTAGCAAAACATATTACTGTAAGTGTAATTAGAAGTAAAAATTATTTAGATGGGCAGCTTGAAAGAAATAAGACTATTAAGGGTAATCATAAGTAACAAAGAGTACCTTGTAATCGAGATTGGCCATGCCATGGGACATATGTGGCTCACCTGTAAGCTGGAGAAAATAGTGCCAACAAATTAAAAGACTTAGCTTAGGAAGAAACGAGCGAACACATGAGGGCGTTGTCCCAGAATATACACAAAACGAACTTTCAATTAAGCATCAATTACCTGAGCATTAGCCTTCAGCATTAGTTTTTCGGTCAGATCGCACTTGACTCTTGCGGTTAGTCTTCCATCAGTCGTAATCCTTCCCAAAAGCATTAGCTGTAAGTATCCATTAACGCCACACATAATTTTAAGAACATAAGAAAGTTGAAGGACTAGTAATTTGATGAAGGTGTGTGTTTTCCTTGTATCAATAAAAAATGATTTCTTATGAAATGGAATGAGCATGAAAGAAAGCTACCTTCGGGTCTAGGTAGTTAGCCCCAAATTCGTAGTTAGCAGTGGGAATTTTGATGGTCTCAGTTGACTGAGCTGGTACCTCCATTGGTCCCATGAAGACACTGTCAAGAAGTTGGAAAAATTAGTTATCACAATTCAGAAGCAAGAAGCATAACCAAAAGGAAACCTTTGTAATGTTGAATTATATGACAAAAAAAATATGTACCTGTGGCTGAGGAAGAACTTCTGATTAAGTCCCTTGGTGAAGTCAAAGCGCATGCCCTCAAACAGTTCCGGCTTCAAGGACACTGCAAAATAAAATTGTACATCAACAAAAGACTACCCGTAGAGGTATATTCTTCAACACGATTTATCCATTCATTTAAATGTCATTAAACATTTATAGCTTCAATTCGTTAAATATATCTTATTAAGATAACTTGACTAGGAGAAACGGATACATTGAATATAATGCCTTGGGTACACACAGGGCATGGAAATTAGTTCATTATAGAAACAATAACAAGTCAAAGCAATAAACAAGACAAAAAGCGAAGTGCTTGAGATATTTTCAAGATAGAAACTACTCAAGACTCCATTAAGGAGCCCTAAAAACTAGTTCAACTTGCCACACTAGCGTAGCTTGCCACTTGCCAATCTTCAAATCCAAATGAAGCTGACCCACCTATAATTACCCAAAGAAGCTAATACAATAGTAACAACAAAGTTAAAAAATTTATCAAGTAGTCATTCAAATCATATATATTTATCACTTATATTAATGATGCAGGAAGTAACCAACATTCTCAAATCAACCAAAACCCTCTAATCAAAACTACAAAGAACAATTTTTTTTTATGATAATCTCATTAAAAGGAAGAGATAACTTTTGTGGGATAACTATAATGTTAAAAACAGACTTTTTAAGAACAGGCAATCGAGTAGAAAACTCGCTAAGAACTTAAAATAGGTAGAAATTGAATAAGAAATAAAGGGAAGAATGAATACTCACTGTAAATTTCTCGATGGATTTCTTCATAAGGAAGGGGACAAGGGAGATTGAGATAATCGACTTTCGGTTCTTCGTTTTTGGGCTTCACTTCATTATTAGGGTGCTGAACTGGAGGAACGAATTCGACCTGGGATCCCATTTTTAGGGTTCGTAAGTTCTTCTTCTTTCTCTCACTCTCTGATTCTCTGAATCAGTAAAAGTTAAGATCGGCGAAGGAAACCAGTTCGATCGGTGGAGTAGGCTAATAAATAGAGAGGAAGAAGAGAGAGAAAGGGAGAGGCAGGAGGCCGCGACTTCAAGGGTTTATGAAGGGTTTACTTTTACCTACCTACGCCTACATTTACTTGAGTGTGGTTTCTTTTTAGGAGGGCGGAGCTACGGTGAATTTCCAAGGGAAATACACTATTTACTTCATCCCATGAGAAACTAGTTAGTCCACGGCTCTTTAGTGTAACGGTTGGACACTTCTCTTAAGTCAATGACTTGGTGGGTTCGAATTTCGATGGAAATAGTTTGCCATCAAACTAAATACTCTATTTAGTAAATTTGTTGGATTTTAGACCTCTTTCATTATGGTATAAATTAGGCGGTTATCGTGCTCATCACATCTTCATGAGGTTCAACGCCTTGTAACGACTAATGTAGATCTTAGTCGATTAAAAAAAAAAATTATTTAGCCAACAAGTGATACTCAAGTTAGTAAGTGCACCAACTTCGCAATGCAGAGGTCTCATATCTCATGGAAGTGCAAATCCAAGAATATTGAACTTGGGTTAAAGCATGTTTGTCAAGCCCGGAAGATGGACCTTGGAGAATCAAACCAATAATTATGGAGATAAAAAAACGAAGTTCGGAAACTTAAAAATTGTTCGTTTCTATTTTATCCGCAAATGGCAAATCAGGTAGCTCATTTGTTAGCTAAGAATGTCTTTAATTTAAACTTAGACCAGATTATGGAGATCACTGGGACTCCTAGTTGTATTTTAAGTCAAATTGGCGGCTGATATAGCCATATTTCTTTGAGTTCAAGTAGCTAATAAATTAAGGCATTAACCTCTTTTCATTAAAAAAAATGTCATTTAATTCGTCGCCTTTAGGCCATTTAATCTCGTTGGCCTTTAAGTCATTTAATCTCGTCGAGCTTTAGGCCATTTAATCTCATCGGCCTTTAGGCCATTTAATCTCGCTCAGCTTTAGGCTAGTAGTAATTCGGCAGTTATCAAGTTTATCACGTCGACACTTCGTATCGACGTATCAATGTCTTTGTTAATACCGGCCCTGGCCTAAAGCGAACAAAGCCTCGCTTTGGGCACTCAAATTTGGGGGCCACATTTGGTTTCTTATCATTAAGGTGCCTATAAAGAAAATGAAGCAAACTACGTCACAAAACTTGGAAAGGATCACGTCCATCTCCAAGCCTATTTAAATCCAAACTATTCTTACGCCCCATCATTTCATTTATGTCTCACGTGTAAGCCACTTTAACCTTATTTGAAATGTTTAATTCAAATGTGACCCCTAGTTAGAACCATCTTTAGAATTTGCCCCTAATTGTGATCAACTATAAAATTTGGTCCTCATGTTTATGTTTCCAGTTAAATTTGGCCCAATCTATTTACATCTTTTCCAAACTATTTTCCTCATCGTTTCTCTCTAGTCTAGTCTAGTCTAGTCTAGTCCGGTCATCTTTGCATCTAAAAGTTGATTGTCAGCGTGAAGTGCATCTTGGTCATCTATCAATGACTCAGACACAAACACACTCTCTCATTGCCACCCCTCTCCGTACCTCTATCTTTCATCCCTCACACACTCTCTCTCTCACTCTCACTCTCACTCCCTCACTTCTCCACCTTTATCTTCATGTCTCTATGCTTCTCTTTGTCTCCCTCCATCCCACTCATTCTAGGAAACTCAAGAAGATAATCTCGTCGAAAATCTCAAGGAAGCCCTTTACAAAGGTTTCTAAGTTTGAGTCAATATACTTTTGCGGTTTCAACTCATTATACAGACCCATGCAGCTATTTTTGAACTTTGCAATTTAACATGTGTTTATATCTGGCATAATATGTGTGAGATTTCGCGAACATTACTATGTACAAAACCTTTACAATCTTACATATTGATATAGTCGTTTTTGGAAACTTTAAATACTTTTCGAAGAAAAGCGTAAAGAGTATCGGAATATTATACTTTTAGACTGAAAAATTTGGGGCCACATTTACTAAGTCCACTTCGGGCCTCAGAAATGTCATGGCCAGCCCTGGTCTTTGTAATGACAATTGTAGTCAATATTAAAAAAAAAAAAAAAAAACTATTTACCCAACCTTCAATAGTCCAATTGGTACCGCATCGCCTCCCCAATACGGAGAGAATTACTATATTTTTTTTTTATGAAAGAGAAATATTTACCTGTTAAGCCACAATGTATGAATGTGTAATACTTATTTTTCCTATCACGTTTATGATCTATTTTTCTTACCACTAATAATCACAATCATATATATTTCTCATTACCTATAAGTATACGAAGTTTATTTTTATATCACTTCTATATGCAACTGAAAATGAGTAACTATTTATCATTTTTATTTACATAGTCTTTAAATTTTGTTACCATTTGCACTAATACATTAGATATATTATTCAAGCGAAAAAATTAAGGTTTAGGCATGCTCCAAGAGAAATCACTAGTGCACGAAACATGCTCCAAATTGAAGCTTATAAGTTTGCATTTGCTTAATCTATTTAGAAGAAATTTCACTTACCAAAGGGTCATTTGGCAACACAGAAGGTAGAATTATGGTGGTACGGTGGAGGTATACCATAGTGATGGTGGTGGAGATACAACGACAATGGTTATTGTATTCACAAATGAGAAAGAAGAAAAAACAGGCTCAAATTACTAAGGCCGCTAATTTGGAAAAATAAGAAAATTACCCAAGGGAAAAAGTAGAAACTCCAAGATACATGAATCAAACAAACCCTCAAAGTCGCCGGCAGTAAGTTGCCTGGCAGAATTAGCCGGCAACTTCGTTTTGTCTCATGTCTATCTCTCTCTCTCTCTTCTCTCTCTCTCTCCCTTAAGACTCTCTTTTCTCTCATTATCTCTGGCGAAGAGGTTCCTTAGCCGGCGACTTCGTTCTGTCTCATGTCTGTCTCTTCTCTCTTCTCTCTCTCCCTTAGACTCTCTTTTCTCTCATTATCTCCGGCATAGGGAGGAACCCCTTCGCCGGAGCTGGTTTGAAACTCGTCTGGTCTGGCTTCATACCAGACTCGTCTGGTCTGGCTTCATACCAGACTCGTCTGGTCTGGCTTCGTCTAGAAACCAGGGCTCCGACGAAGAGACTCCTCCCCTTCGTCGCAGATATAGAGAGAGAGAGGACAGAGAGATAGGATATGAGAGAAAGATGAGAATTGTCGGAGATGATAAAAATGTGGTCGGAATTTGTTGTGGAGGTCGCCGGAATTTATAGTGGAAGTCGCCGATGTTCATGGTAGAACTAGGAGGAAGAAGTTGGAAATATACCGGTTTAAGTGTTTGGAGGAAACAAAAATTTAAAAAACAACAATTATTTCCGTCGCATAATTTCTTTATTTCTTCAAACCACCCACCAACACAACATGATTATCATTCAATAGTTTATTTCTCACCTTGCTCCCTTTTGTTCTGTCTTCTTCTTTCTTCGTTAATAGTTCAGGACATTCATTTTCGTTTAACATTTCTTACCAGTTAGCATTTTTAAACTTTATATTCTATATATTTTAAACTGAGTGAATCGGTTCCAGTTAATGCATTTCTACAGATTAAGATTAGTTACTTGTGCACTAGGGATCACAATGGCCAGCAAACCCACGACATCCTACACTGCCTTTACAACCAATACACAACCGATTCTACTGGCCGAATGACATCTTGTAAACCGTAGATTTAACACATACTTTAGAAGACCGATATATCATTCATTTGTCATATACCCATTGGTTCGGGCTCTTCTGAATACAAGTACAAGCAATTGCTAACTACATAAGCTATGATTAATAACATGCATTAGTCATTACAATAGAAGAGGATTCACTACCCTTCCATATAGTAAAATCCCTTAGGATGAACTGTTAACAATATAATGAAATCAAGAACTGTATCACTATGTTGAAATCTAGCTACAAGATCAGATCAATCCCCTGTTCTCAACTTCTCATGGAGTTCACTTTATCTTTTTAAGACAAATAACTTACTAACTAATCTTACAAGCTCTTTCTAAATTCTATGAATTTAAAACTGCAAAATTGTGGGTTACAATCTTACTCGTATAAGACTTGAATGATCTCCAAATGTAGACGTCCGCCGACTCCTATCTGGCTCTGTTTTTGTATCCCTATGGAAGGGATATAATACGCCATTATTACCCTAGTGTACTTTCTATGTACTCCATCGCTTTCTTCTTCACGTATTCAATTCGTTCCTCATCACCATTGGATTTTTCATACATGAGGTATTTTTTGAATAAAAACTGCAAATCAGAGAAGTTGTCAGGGTACCGCTTTGGCTGATAAAATAGATTGAACTTGAGAGTATATGAAGTTAGGGTTGCAAACCTTCATCTTTTTAGAGGGGATACTTAAACTCGTCGCGCGTTCAAATAATGCTCGGATGAGATCTACGTCACCAAGTCGAATTTCCTGTTTGTGACAAAAGTTGGGATTTAGTGTGTCAAATGTTAAAGAGATGAGATAAAATCGTGGGTACAAAATAAAGTGAAAATAAAGGAATGCTTACTTGATCAAGATAGACACTCCACAAATCTGTCCTTTTTGGGTATTCTCTCAACATCTCTTCGAACATGGATCGCGCTCGGTCAGGCACACCACACTTGAACTCGAGGATTGCACTTTGAGAGATGAACTTTATATGCTTATTCCTAGGGAGGCTAACAAGTGCTCGCTTCACTATTTCCTGAATTCCATCTTTTCCTTGCTTCAAGAAGCTCTGCACTCGTCTCAACCACACCTGCAAATCCATTAACAAAACACATATCAAAAACAGTTGCAAATGATTCTGACCGAATCAAAACCCTAAGCGCACTTCCACATTATCAAGGTAAAGAAATGATGGAAATTGCGAAACAAATAGGAACTGAACTGCTAAATGACTAATGGATTCAAACTTGGAAGTATTTTGATAGGTCATCGGACCAATTCAAATATGATAGGTGGAAGATGGATATTGATCTTTTTATACTGCAACTTATAAGTTAACTCGCGATTTACTTCCAAGGTAAAAGAGAAGATTTGAACAATTGGAACTGAAATAACAGAAAACAGACAGGAACTAGAATAATTATAGCTTTTTCTATTGTTTTACCTACTTGGCTAATGGAAGTATGAAACAAGACCAGCAAGTATGGAACCAATCCATTTAATCTATTATATCATGAAATAATTTAAGAACAAAATTGATCACAACCATATTATAGTCCTTAAATGAAAAAAAAAAGTGAAATACCTTGCACGAGTGCTTAAACTTCCTTGTCATTTGTTCAAGAAGATCATTTGCCGAATTATGCTGCTCAGTTGCTTCATAGACCCCTAACAAGGCTAGATGGACCTTTTTGGGATCACAGTACTGCAAGGCCCTTTGGAAAACTTTTGTTACAGCTTCCTGAAATACAGCAAAGAATTAGAAAGTGCTCAATGACTGTTACATTGATACAAATAATTGTTATGAACTGAAATGCAAACTGCCCGCTGCCATTTATACCTCTCTAGGATTTCCAAATTTGTTTTCCAAATTAAAATAAGCCACCCAAACGTTCAACTTTTCACCCTCTTCTCGGATATTTATTGTTCTCAAAGCCCTACGAATACAAGAAGATAACATTAAGGTAACAAGAACTGAATGCATCGGATGAACCTCCCAATGTAGTTAAATGGTAAAACTAATCTTACTCTAAAGTATATATATATATATACCTTTCAGCAATTGCACGAGCTTTCTCGATATCAGCCAGTTCAAGCATGAACGCCATGTACTTAATCCACACGAAGCTACTGTTAGGTGAGCCTCTCACTAATTTCTCAAACTCCTCAGCAGTCCTTGGTATATCCTTCTCTAGAAGTCTTCGTTCTGCAGTGGCAATCTCTTGTTCTCTGGAATGAAAATTATAAGGTTAGCTGAGAGGTACGAATTTGCAAACATACCACACTTTGTTTCGTCAGTGATAGTAAAGCATAGTGAAATCACCTCTCTTCTTTTGCTTTTTTCTTCATCCGCTTGTTATTTTTCTCAGCATTCGCATCCACCTCAACAACCTGATCCTGAACTCCATTTTCCAGTATATCTAATCCAGAACCCTCTATGTCATCAAGAGCAACCTCAAGTGGAAGAACAGAAGCCCTTGATTCAGCTTGTTTAAAAACAGGGTCTATGCCACCGTTATCTGGAGATTGGATACCAGGTAAGCTGCTCTCTTGCGGCATAGGAATTTGAGAATCATCTGAGTCATTATCACTATCAGAGGCTTCACCGGGCTTCAGGTTTGAAATAATGTCAAAGCTAGTAGCATCACCCACATCACCCCTAGTAGATAAATTCTTCATCCCCAGCGATATACGGTGCCTCTCTGGGTCCACCTGATGATGGATAGGCATAACAAAAGAAATGACTTAACCATTCGTCACACGAGAAGTAATATAATATAGAATATCAGATTTTAGAAACGAGGGAATTGCCTCCTGACCATCATTTGAATTGAAATTTTACACAATAAATGTTTGTTTTCCTCTTCGGAAGAAACAAAGATTTACCTTCAGAATCTTGGCTGTAACTTTCTCACCCGCTCTATACTTGTTATTGATGTTCTCAGTAGGATCATTTCCAAGCTCTGAAACATGGCATAAACCAACCTGTGGAATGGAATGACCATAGAAACATTAAGTCTGTCAAAATATTATCCACAATGTTAAAAAAGAACACAATTAGATAAAAAAAAAAATTAAGTGTAATGATATATACAGTATCAGAAAACCATAACATGATCTAAGCATAACCATTTATGTTAAATGTTAAACTGAGCAAATGAAACACCATCTTATTCAATGGGAGACCCAAAATCAAAAGCGAAAAAAAAACTAAGAAACTGTAATTTTCTGATATACTGCGTTCTAAAATGCAAATTGGTTCTGGCACATGAAGCTTGAGCATTTACATAAAGAGAAAGTGCATGACTCTTCAACATGAGATGTGCACCTAACACAGACAGGTTGATGCATCGTATAGATAAATTTTTCCTGTACAAAATCTATTTTTTGATTGAAACGTATAATAGTTTCTAAGCATGGGCCTCTAAAGCTTTGAAAACCAAATTTGTCTTTTAAGACGAAGGATATCTTTCAAGTCATACTTACCATATTTGTTTGATCTATCGTAATGAACAACCCATACAACTCAACTCGCTTAATCCTGCCAGAGATGATATCTCCCACATGTAGACTACTATAGTCGCCAACTTCTGATTTTGAAGCCCTGTTTGCAGACTCTGTTTTAAGAGTCACTTCAACTCTCTTTGATAAAGGCTCCACGGACAGCACCCTGCATCCAGACATCGTTGTAGACATGAAAAACACTAATGACATTCTCAAAACTGTAGAACAGCATACTTACTTTCCACTGACAAGTTTCCCCACAGGGAATTCTTTCTCGGGGTTCTCAATGAAACCGCTCGACAAGTTAGAGAGAAGAACTTTCGCATCTACTTTCCGCGAGAGCATAATGAAACATCCCTTTGACATTAAGTTCTTAACGTAGCCCTACAAGTGATAAAAAAAAATTAGTCTCCAGAGAGCAATAGAACGAGCTGTATAGAAAGGTCAGAATCCTAGTGTTCTTGTAAGAGGATCGCTTTCGTGAACAGACAGCTCAGGATATTATCTACCAATATCAAGCTTCTTAAATAAGAGTTTCATAAGAGCGTAAGAATTCATGACGTTACGGAAAGAAATTAATTATCTAGCTTAGAATCCCAAATGCACATGCTGTGAATTCCTATAACGTAAAGTCCGTGAACTACAGATAAAAATAGCAAATAAGTTCATTTAATTACGTTCAGTAATATTTTATAAAAAAAGATGCTCAAATTAACATTTGCATGTACATAAGTACATGTAGGTTAAGTTGTATATTGTTGACATTCTTGAGAATAGTGGGCATCTGATGTTTGTCTTCACTTTGTAGGGGAGAAAAAGTAATTCTCGTGTACACTATTGATGTCTCCCAAACGACAAACTATGTTGAAGCTCATCGAATGTGGCCAAAGTCAGAAAGGAGCTATGAAGCACAAAACAAGAGTTACAACATCCCAAAATGTCTAACACATCTACTATATTTCTCATTTCATGACGAATGCTGTTTTAGCATTCCTATATACTAAAGGAGAAGATGTAAAATAACAGATACCAAAATGCAACCGTCAGCCCCTGTAACTATATTGCACAAATTTGAACGCTATTTCTTACCTGTACAACCATATTTGGATGGAGATCCTCAATCCTTTCAAATCGTTTGCTAGAACTCCTAGAAGAGATAAATGAAAGATCATTATCGTGAAAAAGGTTTCCATAAATGAATGTTTACGAATATACTATGTACTCAAATTAATAGGGTTTCGTAACTTGGTGCATTGGCTTGTAATGGACCAAATGTAACTATGTAAGTACATAATTCATGTAAAACCAAAATTTCTTGCACGCTATCTGGAATCTTATCTTTGAAGGGGGAAATAACTTAAACGAGAGTTCTATACTACAGTTACTTGCCCCAAGTGTTTTCACCTGAGCCTCATTTACAACTTTTGTATGTTTTAATTACTTACTACAAGATTGCTGTCCTAAGGGCCTTTCCACCAGGCACCAAACCTTAGCTCTAAAAAAAGGGAAGCACTTCTCTACATCATTCTTTGTACAAATATCCAGAATACAATTATACAGATTATATGAAAAACTAATTTATTCAAGAATACAAGCCTGTCCTATATACATGTGATTTTTTATTCCATTTTATGAGACTACATCTTGGAATGGAACTGTAACGTTATATACACCAAGCAAAGAGCTGATTAAGCAAATTGCTAAAGCAATAGCACTTACATGGCATTTTGAAGACCGGAAGAGTTCTGTGTATGGATATGTTCCAAAGCACGCAACGATAGATCAAAATGCATTGTTCCCTTCACAGAACGATGAATCTCTAAGACCTTGTATTTCACAAATTGCCCTTCTTGATATCCATGAAGTGGGTCGGGAACCCAATCATCAGTAAGTTCGGTAAAATGAACCTTCCCGTACAGATTAGGTCCAATTTGCACAAGCAAACCACTGACACCGGGAAGGATTTTCGAAATTCTTCCAGCAAGAACATCATCTTCATGTATGTGTTGACTAACGTTCTCAAGTCCATCCGTATTAAGATCTCCTTCGGAGGCAAGAGGCAATGGGCGTAAAACTACGCGCAAAATACTCTTTTCCTTATTTACACATAAAATATGACAAGTAACAGCTCTTCCCACTGGAAAACGCTTCTTAATATCATGAAATTCACTGGGTTCAGATGAAGTATCAAAAAGATGTAGCTTAGCCTTCACATGCCTAGATACTGTTAACCAAATCCACTCGCCTTCCACATCTACAACATACGCAGTAACACATTTCCCAATCTCAAACTTGGATTCATCAGTAAAAAGTATGTTTTCTATATCTCCAGATCCTGTACAAAACAATGCACACCTAAACATCTCAAAATAGAAAAAAGAAGAAATCATACAAAGATAAATCCTAAGATGCAAACGGTGTTGTTACGAGTTATAAAAGATACAGGAGAAAACAAAAGGAAAAACAACTACATGTACAAGTAATAGTTTACCAACCTTTTTTTAATATTTCAATGCGTGACATATAAGACCAAAAATCATATAAGGCGAACGAATGATTTTGTATAAGAAAGCAACTATCGGTGTACACCATTCAGTTCATCCATTTATTAGGAAGAATTTGATATTCAGTACTGTATTATGCTATTTACATTTATAATGAAGGGGTGTGCAGCTAGCATCAAGGAGGGGAACACTTTTTTGAATACCTGAAAGCACCAACTGTCGAAGGGAAAGTTCCCATTGGGATTTTTTCTTCGTCTGACAAGGCTTTTGAACAATCCTTGCGGTGAGCATTTGCCCAACCTTAAATTTACTGAATGGGTTTTCAACATGAGGATCATCACTTGCCTACAAGACATGAATAAATGCTTTCAATAAATGCGACTGCCATAAAGCGTAGACATGACAAAAAAGACAGACGAAATCCTGACCTCCGATATATGGACCCTCCCATGGAAACCCATACCAAATTTCATTTGTAATTCAAGAGGCCTTATGCAAGTAACCTGGACAAAAAGAACCATCGAACAACAGGTGTATTGAGTACAAGAATTGGATAAAATTCAAATCAGGAAATATAAAACTACAATACCTCTGCCTCAACAAGTGAACCAACATCATAACTGGACTTTCTCTTGGCTCTTTTAGAACTTGAAGTCTCGACACCCTCTGCTAAAGATTTCAGAAGCAACAGAAGTCTTCCAGTAGGTGATGAGCTAGGAAGAGACTCAACAGTGGCAATAACACTACGCCAAATAATATATTTGAGGTTAAAAACTGATTCAAGCGGGAAAGAGGTTAATCAAAAAAATCAATCAGCAATAGAAGTGTCGATACATAAAACAAATTGACCAGTGCTTTCGACATCACAAGTTACAATTATCTTTGCACATGAAGTCCTTCAGACATTACATTAATAGGAGAAACAAGAGAACATGAAGAATCTAAAGGTAAAATTAACTATGTAATTAACATAAAATATATATATATACCTTTGGCCATTCACAAAGTTTTTGTGAGGAAGCTTCTGTGTGTTATAATCAGCTTTTGATGCATAAGCTATGGCATGACTAAAATCGGGTAATGAGAGAACCTGCTTGTTTAGAATAATACAGTTTAAGAATGTCAGGAAGTCAATATGCTTTGCAGACCGAGAATAAGGAGATCATCTAGGTGAGTACTTGCCAAGTAATTGTCTTTTACAATCTCAACTACTGCATTAACAGTTTGATGCAACTCCAACTCTGTCGATTTGTCTCTCTTCCGTTTCTGAAACCAATAAAGAGAAAACTGACATAATGGCCTCAAGTCATACAAGAGAAACTATGGGAAGTAATAAGATAACCAGGTTACCTTCTTTGAAGTCTTGCTATCCACACCATCCTCTTTCACCCGACAAAACAACTCAGGTTTGAGAGACAAATCCATCAGGCGCTCGGACTTATTGATGTCTAGGACTATAGCACGAACAGTAGAGCCACTTTCAACATTCACTCCACCTACTGTAAAAACATCTTTCCAATCATTAGAAAGTGAATGACCAGGGGGCAAGTACTATCATGTAAAACTGACCAGTTTGCAAGGAAAATCTAACATATTATTAAGTCACACCATTAAGTTCAATGTAAGGGAAGTATTAGACTTACACTGATAATGCGTAATAAAACCAAACACATCATTATGCTCCTTAAAGCTAAGGACAACACCAAACTCATTGTTTTCATGAATTACTCCTTCAGTAACGCTCCCTATGCTAAAATATTGCACCCAATTAAAATCAAGGTTTTTTGAGTTCGACATTTGCATCTGAGCAATCTGCAGGAGGAAAAATAAGTACATTAATTCAGTTACATCTTAATGTACTCCCGCAAATCGCGATTAGTCAACATAACTAAGTAACAATACTAAGCCAAATAATTTTGGCGTCATACACATACAAACTAAGTTAATGCCATCGTGCACAGCATTCAAACAAAAGGCATAGAGTGAAATAAAAACACAATCAACATTAGGAATATCCTACATGTGACAATTGTAAACCCAGACAGAATATGAGAACAATTAACCTAAAGTTATCCATGCAATGGTATTGGTAGCAGATGCGTAAGAGGACAGTCAACAGTGGGCATTGTTTAATACTGATTCATCTATTTAGTTTCCATTCTAATGTATTCAAGTTATAGATTTTATTGTTGTTTTAGGAGATCTTGGAACACTGATGTAAATGAAATTACCCGGGAAGTAACATGAATAATCAAGGTTAAAATGATGTGGTCGCCATGCTCAAAGGTAAAAACCAATGGAGATTATTTAAAACAGTAGTAATAACATCTGCACCACATATATCTTCCTAATATAGTAATACATCCCTACCCTACATCTCGAGAGGGCCAACAGAAGAATCTACGAGTCTAAGGATGAAATCTGACTATCTATAGACCAATAAGTACCCCTAACACAGAATGGTGGATAAAGGAAAACTCATCTCATACGCACTATAACACTATTCCGCTTAAAAGTATAACTCCTAATTTGAAAAATTATTCGATCTACATGAGCAATTATTGGAAGATAAATACAAGAACTGGTAGAAAATTTTGTAAGAGTAACCTTCTCCTCCAGAACAAAATATCCCTGAAGAAAGGATGCATCTGTTGAAAAGCAAGATGATTGCTTCAAGGAAAGTGATATTCTACTTGTTTCACTATCTACCTGAAAATAGGATTCAAACGAAATTAAGTACAAGCAATTGTAGAAGATATAGAGGATAAACTATAGAGTGATCTACTTACATTTGCAACATGACACCGTACAGACTGTCCAACGTCAAAGCTACTTTTAATATCAGCCCTCTGGTCATCTATGGCCTTCAAAAAAGCGAATTTTTCTCACCTCCAAATATCATTACAGCGAAGATAGAAGATAAGGCTGATTCTATAGCATAGACGTTTACCTTATTTTTAGGAGAGAATCCAGTCAATTTCCCAACAAAACGTACGAAGCATCCAGTATCAATTAAGTTGCAGACATACCCCTGATAAGCAAAAACAAGAAAGCAAGTAAGTTCTTCAATGAGGACTCCGAGGAAAAAATATCAATATTATTCATCTGAGGAACAAAGCTATAGAGGTTCTTACATGGACTACAGAATTAGGATGAACGTCTGCAAAATCCATGGGAAGCTGTGTGGCAGAGTTGATGAGAGAATACTTAGCTGAGAGTGTCAAACTAGCGCTATCAACATCTGCAAAGGTTTATGATTCCAAGGGAAAAAAATCAGGTAAGAGCAAACAAAGTTGATCATCACTTGCCTCCCAAGTGAATTCTGATTTGAATGAACCACAGTCAAGACGTAGGCACTGAGGCTATTTGGTCATTTTTTCGCCTTAATATGAAAGCACCTGAAGGCTCAAACGGTGTGTGTGCAGGCCGGATTTGAGGTATTCGTCTTAAGGTCCCAGTATGACATTCATACTGGGACGCAAATCAGAAGCGCAAAGCTAATGGATAACACAGTAACTTTTTTTGAGGCGTACACCTTTCACAACTCAAGGCATAAATGAATAAAAGTCTTAGGTGTTCCCGAGATAATCCTGAAACGAGAAATAGACTCATTGTTTCATAAGCATTTCAATCGAAAGAAGCCAGAAATTAACTGGAACCAGGACTTCACAAAACTTAACCTTCATGTTCGGCTTATCATTCTGGATGTCCCTCTCAAAGTAACGCAACTTCTTGTTCCTAACTATGGTTTAGATCTCCTAATACCTAGCTTGAAATGATCTGAATATTTTGGCTCCACACCAACAAGTGAATACGGATATTTTCGTTTTTTTCTGATTATGGTGATGGAAAATTGTAGTTCATTTTGACAGGAATAGTGAATCTTGGTGGAAAAAATAGTGCATTCAATATTAAAAAAGGAAAAAAAAAATCTGATTTACCATATTGACTTTTGAATATCTTTTATGGGGTCAACAAAAAGCCATAAATTGTGTTACGTTATGCAAACTGAAAAGTCTCATGGTGTCCCACTATGGGTGGACCACAATCAGTTGGTTAACTGACGCCTCTACTATCTTAAACATTATTTTAGATACTATTTGTTCCCAAATCCTAGAGATAATTAAAGCCTTAAAATTTGAAGGAATGTTATTTAGAAAACCTATTTAATGTTACCATTTTTTAGACTAGATTTACTTTCTTTTTATTTAGGGATTTCTTAATAAGGTTTCGTTCCATTTAGTTTACTTATTAAACAAGAAATAATTAGAAAGCAAATAAGAAAGTGGAATGCCCTCTTGTATTAATACCTAGGTCTGGCTGCCACAACAGGGGAACCATGTTGAGATAGTGACGAATTTAATTATGATTTTTCATTTTTTTCAGCAACCTTACAAGTCTATAATACCTTAAATCAAGTTATGTTATCCAAGAAATGAAATTTTGGTTTTGGTGGAAATTCCAGTAGGCATGGAAATCAATATATTTCGGTCATTTCGGAAATAATTCCTTGATCAGACAATGTTAAGAGAAAGTAATTAAATTTGGGTAGGTATGGAAATGAAAATATTTCAGTCACTTAGGCCAAAATATTTCAAAATTTAATTCCTTGGTGCCGTCTTTATTCATTTCCACACACCAAGTTCACTGTAAAATTTGGCAACAAGTTTTTTATGATTCTTCTGTTGTTCCCTAAATTTCTGACAAAATAACCATATTATTTTTATCAACTATGAAACAATTCTCCTTATATGCCGATTAATTTATAATTATTTCGACACCAGCCAAACTATTTCGACAAAATAATCCAGTCGCCAAGCAGTTAGTACCTTAACCCTAAGTTCCTAACTATGTAGCACAAGAGCATACATCCTTGACTAGAAGTCCTAACCTAATGACATCATAGTACCTAATATCTCATGCAAACCGAACCTCACCAAGGATAACAGTGTGGTCATAGAAATAGATATTTCAAAAATTATCAAGTGACTGTGATAAACTAAGATGTGAGCAATTGATATCTGTAACACAATGTTGTGTTCACATTCTGAAATCTAAATATATAATGAATCCTAAATTTGGAAAAAAGTTGTATTTGAGCTTACCTAAAACCAGAAGTTGATCAAACTCATAACCAGGCTTCAAAACAGACATCATTGAAGTAGTTTGAGCTACAAATTAGATAAACCAAATGAGAGATCTTAATCGGAGAAAATAAACAGAAAGACAAGTATCTGTAACAGCAGTGAGGAAAAGTACCATGGTGGTCAGCTAAATGCTCAGTGACTATAGTGCCCTTCAAATAACCGTTGCCGTTCACATGCACAATAACCGCTGTAGGAGTCAATCTTTCAACAACACCAGAAACAAGGCTACCCAACTTCACATTATCATTTGTTGAATCCCTACAAAGCAAGTAGATAGATTGATTGCACCAACAATTTTCAGGAAGCTTGAATCACGAGAACAGATAGGCAAGCATAAAGCTAAAGCAGTAGGAAACTGAAGCGCCCAAAGGGTGATAGTTAATTGATCCCTTTATGAACAGATTAACAAAAATTAAAAAATGGACTTGAAAATCATTAGCAACATCATAACCTCACCATAGGTGTTAATTAACATTAAGGCTACTAAGTGCAGATAATCATTAATCGTATCCCTTGAAGCATTTTAGCTCTTCGCAAATGTACCAGTTAAAGAAATTCTACCTTGGCCATCTTTGCTATGAGGTCCAATGACTAACCAGTATTTGGAAAAATGGGCAGGACTGTGGAGGCTGTCAACTAGGTACTTAACTGCCAATAATTGCTTAGGAATTCGACAAAAGACCATATATAAACATGAAACATTGTACAGGTGAAATTATTGGCTAATCATGATATTTATCCTCAAAAAAGGACTAATTATGATTTGAAGTTCAAACCCCAACAGTTCAGATGAAAGTGCAGACTTCATTTTCATGCATAAATATAATAATATTCTGGATTTCCTAGGAAAGACGGACTGAAAATCTATCCGAAAGAAGCGAGAGTACTGAACCCTTTTCTCTGGTAATTTGGATGGTGTAATCGGAATACTATTTAGTTACTAATGGCTATCAATTCGGGCATACAAGGTCTTCCGTCAGATCTAATTGACGGATAGAAGTATTCAGTAATAGAGAGACAGAGCTTTATTTAGACAGAAATGCGCTTCTTAAGTTTCAAACTTTGGTTCTTCTTGGAAATACAAGGAAATCCACAAAAGTCAAGTTCAACCCAGTAAGTCCGATTCTCTTCTGTCCAAATGGATTCAATTTCAAGGTCTGATTTTTACCAGAAAAGAGTTTCTCAATGTACGGTTCTATATTTCTACGTGTTAACCAAGTCATGCATTGGAACTGTAAAATTTATTGCAAATATAAACTCGGAGTATAAATTTATTCACTCATTCTATAAATAGTTCCTAGCTAAATTATGAACAAACCTTGTTGGAGATATGATAAAGCTAATGTCGATTCTCCTTGAAGCAGGCAAGGATCTCAATACCCTACATTTGACAACTTGCCCAGCATGATACATTGAATTTGGTTCAGCTCCTGCTTCTAATCCAAGTTCAGATCTGGTTAAGATTTAAAGTAGAAAATAATCAACTACAAAACATGTGAGAAAAACAACAAAAATGAGAGCATATTAAGTGAAACCAGAGAATTAAGCATTCATAGTAAAATAACAATTTCAAATAAGCACTTAGAAGACAACAAGAGTACGAGGTATCAACATGTACCGTGCTAGAATGGCCTGTACAGAATAGTCAACAAATGGACCTATTTCATTCATACAAACACCTAACAGAAGGACAATAATCATTTTTACGGGAATCAAGTTTTGACACTTGACAATCAAGCAAGGACACACATTTTAATCTCCGTGCCAGGATTCAGGGTCCTCGGGAATACCCACTATATAATGAGAAAAGTTGAGAGATGCCATACACCCACAGAAATTCAGGTGGATATCATCTGGTTGAATTTAATGTTTGTGGGAAGTGAATGGATAACATAACAAGTCATGTAACAATCTGTAGGTTTTAATTGTATGGTTCTGTCCCACTGTAAGGTTCTTTCCTAATAATAATATTCATTCGAAGTTTCAAAAAAAAATCGTGGGAAGTGTTATGCTTCTTGTTTAGGTGTTTTTAGTGATTGTCAATATATATTGACGTATTAATATTTTCTACTTCACTGCAGACCTAAAATGATAAAAATATCTATGATAACGTATTAATATTTACTACTTTGCTGTAGTTTTTTTCGTGTATTAATATTTACTACTTTGCTGCAGACATGAAATCAAGATTATCTGGAAGAAAACCATCCCTCCGAGAGTAGGTTTCTTTTCGTGGTCATTGTTGATTCAGAAACTGCCAACAGTGGATCTCCTCAAGAGAAGAGGTTTTAGCTTGGTGAACATGTGTATCTTTTGCAGAGAACAAGAAGAAACCACAGATCATTTATTCTTACACAGCCCAATTGCCGAAAATATAAGGGACTACTTCATCTCATCTTTAAAAGTGAAATGGTGTAGATCTAGGAGTATTCGGATGATGTTGGAGCAATGGGCGGTATTGGAGTCTGAATAAGAAGCACTACAGAAGAGACATCCGGAATCTAGTTCCAATAGCTATAGTATGGAACATATGGAACTATGGACAAGAAGCTTTGACGCTTTTAAATCTTCATCATATAGCGATGTAGTGGTTAATTGGGAGCCATGGATATCATAACATGTAACTTGACCAATAACCTATAATCTGTTGTAGATATTTTCATAACATGGTCACCTAGCCTCACAAAATAAAAATTCAGCTCTAGAACTTGTACCCATCTGACCCCTTAAATCATAATGTTAAATAAGCATATCTAACTACATTACGCAGTAAGCAATACGACAGATGCGGCTTTCATGAACAGAACTAACAAACCTGGGCGCAAACCCCTGCACTCCATTGTAAAATTTCAGAAAGCACCCATCCTTTTCAACTTTTGTGATCCATCCATGTGTCACTAATCCAACAGTAGCATCATCATAAGAACTCAGGATTGCAAGCTTTGACTTGACCTGAAGAAGATTCGAAGGACTTCTGAGTTACCAAGTCACCAGTGTAAAGGGGAAAAGAATTATGAGATACGGGACTTCTGATAATGGGAAAATAAAAGCAGAAGCGTTGCATCTCATCTAAAAGATTTAAGTCATTGCAATATGCAACATGTAAAGTTGCAAGCATGAAACAGCCAGAGACCCTAGGATTAAGATGCAGTCTGAACTCTGAACAGTGACAAATATTGGAAAAATAATTGGGGAAGAGGATAATACAAAATGTAGCATGTTGAAATGCCTTTCGGGCCGATTGCACCTAACATACACGTCAGCAGTGGCAACAGTTCGAAATATCCCAAAACTAAAAAGACATAAAAACGTACTAGTGTTTTCTTGTGTGTGACAGTTATCCTCTTGGACTTACACCCCAGCACACGAAACATCAGTTCTGCTCCATCCTGCAAAGATCACCAGATTGTCCAATGGATGTTCAGACAATGGTATATGCCTTCAGAAACCCATCTTAAGATGGCAACGACAAATCTACTCAATGGTAGAAATACTACGAAAATTACCTTGAACTTTTTCCCAGGCTTCAGTATTTCAAATTCTGACATGTGTGGAAGAGGACAAAGTGCCTTTACACCGCTGGATAACTGAACAGTAGCACCGTAAACCTTAACAGATAGAACTTTCGCCTTGACTACCATTCCAGGCTTGGCATCTGAATGAGTGAAAACGGGACCTTCAAAAGCACTAGCCTGTGTAAAAGAAGCATCAGCGTAAGCTACAATTCGATAACTAAGTGTGGATGGGGTTGCGATCAACCAAGGACAAATACTCAATCCCCACGGATCCGAGCCGAGTAAGTCTAAAATGTACTTAAAGATGCTAAAAAGTAAGAAAGCAGATAGCCGTTCAGGAACAGTCCTGACCAAAACCATTGCAGCAAAAAGGTTAAAGGGAATCTAATCAATACTTTTTATGATACAAATAGCATTAAAATAATATTTGCACCAAAAAAGAAGTAAAGGATTATATTATCACATCTCCTAGATCCACTAAGTCTAAATGAACCATTAAAATTAGCATCACACCACCCCAATGACACAAACGCCAATACAGGGTCAAGCAACTATGATGTACCCATCTGAGATTGTTACTCAGGATTAGAACATAAGACTGGCAATTGGATCCTCTCCATAATCACTGTTCTGGAGTTGCAGCTGTCAATGTCATACCTAAAGTACATCACAAGTGAAGAATAAATTCATAGAGCAAGTAACAACCTTTAAGATACCCATTGCTAGCCCTTCTAAATGCCTGAATCCTGAAATCCGAACACGAACTTTATTCCCTTCTTTAAATCTTTTCTCCAAGTTCCGAATTTCCTCATCTGCTACGTCAGATATCTAAAACAATCCGAAGAACATTTACCATATAGAAGTGCATGTTCAAGCTATAAAATAGTTCGCCAAAGTTAAACAAATATAGAACTTACCACAACATTTCAATATTAATTCAAATTTTCAAAAAAAAACTTACCACAACATATGACGGAGTCGGCACTGGAGTTGAAGGAACCTCAGTTAGAACGCCCAAACCTCTATCAACTCTGACCACACGTGAGCTATCATAAATTTCGCCAGTCGTAACATTCTGTCAACCATACTCAGAACTAGTCAGACAACAGCTATACTGGATAAGAAATAATGGCAACAGAAGGCCTTAGCAAAGCTTATGCCATGTCAAGTATACAATCACAGAAAACATTTGTATTTGCATTCTCCTATATGAACCCAACAGACCCATCTAAAAAAATGGTTTGTGTATTCTAGTGATCATTCTATTAAAGATATCGCACCAACGCAGTCCTGACAATGAGGTGTCCTCCTGCCAATCTTTTCTTTAAAAATGAGGAGCCCTCACGACAATGAAAAACCCTCAGCCATCGAAAATCTTATAAGTTATAATGGATATGTAAGAGCTCAAAAAGCATGCAGATCCTGCAGTAAAGCCTCTCCATATTGAAATTAGCAAACGTTTTTGGAATCCTTGTATATACAGCACGAATTTTAGGTGCATCTTCTGTAACAGGTTAATAGCTTTAAAAGTTGGCATTGCATTTCTTGTTACGCACTATGTAGTTGGTCTCGGCCGAGACGGCCGAGAATCTCGGGTCTCGTCTCGGTCTCGGCCCTCTCCCGAGACGAGACTCGGCCGAGACCCCGAGTTAGGGCTTGGCCGAGTTTCTCGGCCGAGAAAACCCGAGACCGAGACGAGACCCGAGACCGAGACAGCAACTTCCAAATATTTAGATTTTTTTTTTTTTTGGAAAACTCTTTGACCTAAATTATGTACTACTATTTATTATATTCTCAAATCTTAACTACTTATTATATTCCCAATGTATCTAATATAAACAGCAATAATACTATATATAATATTTAGGGTTTATGCCTTAGAGAGAAACTAATAAATTCTTTAGAAACTTTCACAAGTTTAGTAGATTGGGATTTCCTTATACAGAAATTTCTATATTATATTCCCAATGTAGCTAATTTCTATGTGTACAGAAATTTCTATATTATAAACAGCAATAATACTTGTTATATTCCCAATGTAGCTAATTTCTATATTTGCTGTCTCACCGAGAATCTCGGCCTGTCTCGGTCTCGTCTCGGTCTCGGCCGGACCGAGTCCGAGACCAACTACATAGGTTACGCATACACCAAACATAACTTTTCTTTATAGATTAGGTATTTTATAACTGAAAAAAATGACAATATGTATCTTCCTACCAAGATCAATGCCCTTTGTCGAAACTATTCTCATCATTTTAGTGGCCAAGTTATTTCAATTTATTATTTTACTTATTTACTTCATTGTCCATTGAAAATGGTGTCCCATGAGATCAAGACATGTACCTAGACTATTGCTGCTTCACACCATTTCAGAACCTCACCTTGTGTTATGCTTAGCAAAATAGAAATAAAAAGGCCCTACTTTCATATCTTAAGCGCACAAAAGCAATTCCAATTGCTAACAATTAAAACAATAAAGGTGGACGCTGCAACATCAAGGGTTCGTCACTCATAAGTACTGCTGTTCAGAAACAGAAAATGCAAAGCATGAGGAATTGATTCACTATAGAGTCATTGACTTACCAAAGGAGGAGCTTTATTATGAACAAGGTGAGGGTTCATGGTCAGACCAACAGCCCTAGTTGAAGGATCAATGAATAAAATTCGAGCATTCACCTAAAAAAAAAGCAACATATATCATATAGATCTAATGCAGAACTCGACAACCATTTAGCTTTTAGTACCAGCAGGAAACTTGTTGTGCACTTAACCAGTCTATAAATGATTTAGGATAACCAAAAGCATACAAGATAAAGGCGAATCAGGAGTGCGTAAAAGAACGGTATCGAAAGACCTAGATGAAACCAACAATCATGGAAGTATAAATGTATAACTTTTTTGGAAGTTATTCAGTGTAAGCATAAAATGATGGTCTAAATATTGAAAAGATTGATATTGACGCATTTAGGACCCACTAACTTTTAATGGACTAATCGAAATACCATAGCTAAACGCCAAAATTGGCCAAGTTTCTCCTGTCAAAAAGGACCCATCAATTTTTAAAAGCTTCACCTCACCATGTAAGGTTTGACAGATTCAAAGGAGGATTACACACTTTGGCACATATATATGGTTTTTGCACATTTTAAACATGATTTTGGCAAGTCGGCATAGGTTTGTACAGTTTGCAGACCTTCCCACAGAGGGGCAAAGCCTAAAATACTGGCATGTCTTTTAACCAAGATCAACACAAAGTTGTGCTTCGGATGAAATGCGTGCCATATTTGAACAATGAAATTATATGATTGAGACCAGTCTGACCAGATACAAGATGATGAAAAGTAGACGCAAGAAAAATCTGTAACTCTCAAACAAAGGGTTCCCTAAAAGTGACCTACTGTTCAATGGCAGCAATACAGTTAATGCCTTTTACGGTATGGACTCGGATAAACCGCAACTGTATGCTCTAATAAGTGAGGAGTACATGTGTGTGTATATATATATATACAGTCGTATACTCGTACTTTATACAGGAAAGAGATAGTGCCTTAGGGTAGTAGCATATGGCATATTAGGGCAACAAGAATCAAGAAAATTGATGATTCTGACTGCAGACACTCCAAACATTAGCACAAGATAGCTCCATGAAGAGCACAGCATTTGCTCACCCAACAGGCAAATAAAGCTCCATACTACTAAAAGCTAGGTAACACACTTCATTACCTTCTTATTTCTATCATAATCCTCTTTCCATGTTCGGGATGTAAACGGATTTTGCAAATGAAAAATATCAACCTGTATAAAAGTGCAAATAAGCAAAGAGATAACAGGAAAAGTCAAAATCCGCAGGATACGATAAATTGATACAAAGGAGGAAGTCAACTATTCTATAAACTTACAGTTCCTGTGAAGTAAGTAAGGAATGATAACATAATCCCGTTTTCAAGGGTTGATTGTACACGTGCATTGACCATCATGCCTGGAACGAGCAGATCGATCGAGATTCCTTTAAGATCCTTGGTCTGTTTAATAATCAAGAAGAGCATCAGTTAATAGGATATAGAAAACCACAAACATGGCTGATAAGTTAATCAATGGAAGAGAAATAGATGCACACCACGCATTTGGACACAGCATCAGGGTCAGAATTCAAGTAAACCACCCTGCGAGCCTTATCAATGCTCTTAACAACTCCTTGTACCAATTTACCTGCAGTTTCTGTCACTTCTCCACCATCTGATAGCACAAAAAGTAGTGACAAACACCACTGAGTTAAGATAAATGTAGCCAAATAGAGTTCAAGTAATCAGATTAAGACAACGATCCAAAGCATTCGATCAAGTTGATTAAACATGTAATCAAGTATTTAAGTTTAAACAACAATTTTTTTAGTGAGTATAGATATTGCAGTTACATCAAGTCAATCACCTTTATCTTTTTTAGCAAGAAAACCAGTGAAGGAAGACGATCCAAAATTAAGAATGTAGCCATGATCCTCAATGCTTTTCACATACGCCATCAGTACCTGAACATCATTTCCCAGCAAAAATTGAAATCAAAGCCATAAGCCACTTGGTGTGAAGTCACATGAATACTATATGAAATAAAATGCAAGTATAATTCAAATGTAGGTTGAAGTCACTTTCTTGAAAAGGTGTGTGGCAAACACACCCAAGACAAGGTAAATCTTATTATGTACTATTTATTTTTAGATATACGTCTGCCACCTGGTAACTTCCTTTCCTTATCCAAAGAATAACCAGAATGAATAATCTAAAGTAATCATTTGCATCAGTCCACCTAACAGTAGAGTTTCATATTTCTTCGACATACCATCATCGCTTCAGATACCTAAGAGCGCAGAATACACAAATACTAATGTAGACGACATCGTAATATTTTATCATAGTTAGGGGTTCTAGAAAAGGTGGTTTAGGTGAACGCTCCAAGCTCACTTGGTGTATTCTATTCAGTTGTTAACTCTTGCTTGTCTCGGTACGAGTTCATTGTGGTTTTACACAAAAAACAATCAAAAGAGGAATTTCAGGATATACAGTATTAAATTTTCAATGAACGGTACTTATGCCCAAGTTCTGCCACGAATCTACGATTTGCCTCATCAAACAAACACAGTGAAGACTTGAATACTAACTTGAAACTCAGGTTCATCTATTATAGGTTTAAGATGTTGTTTTAGGTAGTTCACACCTTACAAACAAGTTCCAGTGTGAAAATTCCAAATTTTTCTGTTTGTTGCAGCTCTATAAAGTGATTCAGAAAGAGAAAAACAATTCACTCGAGTAAATCTCAAATCTTCTCAAGTCCTCAATCGATTCAACAACTTAAAATACCATTGGGTGGGAAGACTTGATCACCATAACTCTCAGATGTATATACATCAGAAAAGAAGAAACACAGAAGAACATATCATACTTTATCTTCCTACTAATTGATATCTAAGAACTTACCATCCCTTCTTGAATAGCATCAAACGTCAAGCCCTTATGCAACAATCCTAGACGGAAAGAAAGCCAGATCTTTTTCTTCCCTCTGCCTTCAACCTTTTCATCATCAACTTTTATGACTATGCAAGATACCAGCTGACCAGCATGAAAAATGCTTGAGAGAAAACTACCCGCAGAATCCTGCAAAAGAAACAAGAATAGAAGCACAAGCTTTACATTATTAACATTCAGATTATTTATCAGACCTCTATTTATCGCTTCATCAATTTAAAAATGTATTCAAAAAGTCAAATTTTCAAAACCTTAGCTTTATTCTCTGCTAGGAGGTCCGATGCTTCGTTTGCAGAAACTAATCCACGAAGCCCACCTGGAAGACTAACTACAATATCTTTCTTGTTTACTTCCACAATAACTCCCCATAGTTTCATTCCAGGCGCAACATTCTGAAAATTTCAAAAATTTACCCATCAATTCGATAAAACTTCTATATCATAATTCATACTACATTTTACAGACTAAAATTGATCTCAAGGTAATCAAATGAGGCTATAATAACCACAAAGTGAATCTCAAGTGTATTTTAAAAACAAAATGGATCGAAAATGTATTTTTATTCATACGGTCCCTTATTGATACATTATAAGCAGAGAAATATCCCAACTTGTACAACAAAAAATTAAAAATAGCTTTATTCATACCTTTAAAGTAATTCTATTAGCAAACCTAGGTAATTTCCCGGTAAGACTATCACCAAAAAGAGAACCAAAATCATCTTCCTCAACGAAATTCTTCTTCTGCTTCTTACTCTTCTGTTTCAAATCTCTCTGTTCTGCGGCAAACTCAGCATCTACCTCCGCACGAACCTCTTCTTCTTCACGGCGACTAAGCGAACTTGCTCCTCCTAAACAAGCAAAACAATTAGCTTTTTAAGTTATAAACAGTATAAGAAATGGAAATCAATCGTCTCGCATTGCAAATCAATCTGGTTTATCAAGAAGAGATTAAAGCAAGACTTACCACGAGGAAAATCAGGAACGTCATCTTCAATTTGAGAGATCATGTCTGATGTCTTGACAGTATCTTTAGATTTGTGTTTAGGTTTGGGAGTTTCGGATTTTCTCTTTAGAGTTTTATTTGGAGCTCCTGCCATTTTTAATGAATCTCAATGTTCAAGAGAACACTTGAGAAATTTACAGGTACGTTTGAAGCTGTGTAAAGAGGAGCGGCGGGCGGGGGGTTTTATGAAGGGTTTTAGGTTTTCGCTTATTTTATGAGGTGTAGTTGTCTTGAGTTTGGGTGGTGAGAGAGATGACCCTAAGTCCCTAACGAACATAGAAATTACAAGGTACACCCAAAAGGTTTATTTGAGTTAGGGTTTACCCTCTTTTTTTGGTGGAAGTCCTTTTTTTTTTTGTTGAAATTGGATGCTATATATATATAAATTATAATAAGATATCTTTACAGTACTTTTTAATAAGAAAATAAGGCACTTGCTTCCATATCTTTTCTCTTTTCTTCCTTCTCGCCCACTTAGCCAGTAAATTTGCCTGAGAGTTCAGCGTCTTTTTAGTATATTGGAAGAAAATACCGTCAAAACTTCCCATCATATCACTAATTTTCTGGATATGTATCTTTGATTGCCATTTGATCGTATGCTTTCGATCTTTGATGTGCTTTATGAGATTATAGCTCTCACTTTCAATGATAATGTGCTTGTAATCTCTAAATTTTGCCCATTCCATGCCCTTGCAAATAGCTATCGCTTCACTTTCTTCGCTATTTCTAGTCCTTACTCATACGGATAGACTCAGATCAAATTTGATTACAGAATCGGCTCAACTTCATCAATAGAAGAGTTCGAAAGAGGTTAGAGAGACTCCCAATTTTTGAGACATCAAAGATATATTGCACTGACAATAAAACTTACAAAGGGGAATAAATTTTAGAATTTAGGTAATAAATCGAGTCATAATTTTGTACAAAATCACTTCTAGTTCTCCTATTTTAAGTAAAACAAAAACTAAATAACGGTCTACATCGTAGTTAAACTTGGAATTTTTTTTTTATCTTTTAGTGAAGGTGAACATCAAGTCATAAATTAAGTCAAATATTTTTTTTTTTGATAATGATAAGCGGGAGAAGCCCGAACGGAATACAGAGAAATAAGAAGTAAAAAAACAGCAAAGAAATCAAAATTACATCATTTCATTAGCCCCACCCTTTCCTCATTCTCACTGTCCCTTTAGAATCTGCATTAACAATATTGACTAATTCCGCCGGCAGTTGACTAACATTCAAGTGAGTTACTCCCGGTCCTAACTTCATTTTTGCAAGTAATCAGCAGCTTGGTTTGCTTCGCTATAGACATGAAATACCTGAAAACTCCGAAGTTGTCTCTTAAGCCTCTGAACTCTCTTCCATAACCGCCTCGCCCTCCATGGTAATTTCTGATGTGGTTTTGCAAGAAGTAACTTGATATTCATCGAATCAAGACCAAGTTCAACTTCCTGCAGCCCAGCACTAAGTGCTAACTCCAACCCCAACTCAACACCCTGCAGCTCATGTATAAAGATAGTCTGCCCATCAACCTGTTCAGTGGCTGCTCTAACAACAATCCCCTCGGAATCTCGAATGATGGCTCCATACCCCGCATCCACCTCGTTTAGAGCACCATCGGTATTAATCATATATCTCCCTGCCATCGGTCGAGTCCATTTACATGAAGTATAAACCGGCTTTTGTAGAGAGATAGTAAGATTCCAGCGATCGATGGTCCTCCGATTCTCCTCAGTATCTTCAAACCGTTTGGTAATGGTATTCAGCTTGATCCGCACTTCATCACAAATAGTGTGGACAATCAGCCCCGGTGACATGACATTACTTCTAAATACCCTGTTATTCCGCTCCTTCCAAATATGATAGACATAGGCATTTAAAAGAAGACGACCTACCCGGGCAGCAATAAAATTCCCTCCAAAGTGATTCAGACACCACTGTAACTCTTCTTCCCAATCGACCGCACATACTCTCTGAAATCCCATCTTGAGTAATAGCGATTCCCATATATTCTTCGTAGCCGAACAACCAAAGAATAGGTGGGAATCCGTTTCTTCATCTACCCCACAGAAGACACATGTAGTGTCTATAACCATACCCCAACTGGCCAGAAGAGATCTGGTTTTGAGGCGTCTTCGAAAGGCAAGCCACGTGATAAAGCAATGTTTGGGTATACCACCCGGTAACCATACTAAGGAAGTCCAGCTCAACCGAGTTCCTTTGGGTCGAATTGCTTCGTACGTCTCTTTGAGAGTAAACTCTCCATTCTGGCTGGGCATCCAGATCACCTCGTCTCGGAGCGTACTATCTACCACCACCTCTCTAGCCTCAACCTCGATAGTCCCCAACATAGCTGTTATATGAGTAGGAAAAACCCATCCTGATTGCCCAATAAACTGAGAAACCCGTGCATTTAAGTGAAGGTAAGAATTGTATCTATATGTCTCCTCAAATGCATCAAAAAGGAGACCACGAGGATGCCACAAATCAATCCAGAAATTAGTATCATGACCATCCCAAGAGAAGTGCAAATGAGCCGCTGAGCCGTCGGCCTACTGGCTAGAATCCGCCGCCAGCACCAAGAACTTCTACTCGAAGCCGATAAAGTCCAGAAGTGCTGATTTTTATGAGATTATTTCTCACCCACTCAGCCCACAGAGTCGTCTTGCCACTAACCAGGTCCCATATATGACGAAGATTTGACGCCTCGAACAACAGCTCGATATTACGAAAACCAAGTCCCCCTTCATCCGTGGGGTAGCAAAGGCTTTCCCAGCCAATGGGAGCTCTCTTACACCCCATATCCACGCCAGACCACAGGAACTTACTAAAGATGGAGTTGATGTCATTTATTACTCTCTTGGGGATAACGAACATTGCTGCCCAATATAGCAACATACTATTCAAAACCACCTTTATGAGGAGAACTCGCCCCGCGAACGATAAAAGGCGACTCTTCCAAGATTGGATTCGTCCCTTGATTTTATCAATCAGCGGAATACAATGACTATAGGTGAGACGAGACGATATAAGAGGCAAATCCAAGTATCGAATAGGAAGAGAACCAATACCGAATTCCAGAATACTAGTAATATCACTCTGACCTTGGACCGAAAGACCAGCAAAGAAAACCGTACTCTTGAGCACATTAGCCTGCAACCCCGTCGCCCGATGAAAACCAGTTAACACACCTTTTAGAGATTGAGCCGAACTCGCGTCTCCTCGGAAGAAGGCCATGAGATCGTCGGCGAAACAAAGGTGAGTAACTTTCGGAACTCGACACTTAGGGTGTAGCAGAAACCTACCTGCTCTCTCATCTCGATCAATAAGAACCGCGAATACCTCCATCATTAAGACAAACAAATATGGAGAAATCGGACAGCCTTGCCGTAGCCCTCGCTTTCCATCAAAATAACATGGGCTTCACCATTAACCATAATCGAGAATTTAGACGTAGTCACACATGCCCGTATCCATTCTATGAATATCCTTGGAAAATGAAACTTACCAAGGACTGAGAATAGAGAAGACCAACGAACTGTGTCATACACCTTCTTAAGGTCAATCTTTACCGTACACCTAGCCGAGGTGTCTGGTCGGTGGTAGTTCCGAACAATCTCATGGGCTAGCATGATATTGTCTTGAATAGTACGACCATAAATAAAGGCTGATTGGTTCGGGCTGATCATCGAATAAATAACTCCCTTCAGCCGTATAGTACGTAAGAATCTTGGTAACGCATTTATACAGCACATTACAACAAGATATTGGTCTGAAATCTGACACTGAAGAAGCGTTCTCTATTTTAGGAATATGAGTTACGAAAGTTGAGTTTACCTCTTTGAGAAGTTTTCCTGAGTCGAAGAACCTCTGGATAGCTTCCACAAAGTCGTCTCCTACGATGTCCCAACACGCCTTAAAAAAATGGGAAGAGAACCCATCCGGCCCCGGCGATCGATCAGAACCAATAGTCTGTAAGGCAGCATAGATCTCATCTCTCGTCACTCTCATAATGAGAAGAGCTCCTTCAGCTTCCGTAAGCGGGCGTGAGAACTCCACATTAGATATGGGACCTAATGTTTCATTATCCTCAACCTCTCGCCCAAATAAGTCCCGAAAGAAGTCCACACACATATTAGCTATCTCCATTGGATCATCTGCCACCGAACTATCCTCTCTGGTCAGTCGAGTGATAGCGTTCTGAGACTTTCGCTCCTTAATAGAGTTGTGGAAATATGTTGTATTGCTGTCATCGAGAGTGAGCCAGTCAACTTTAGCACGTTGTCGGAGCATTGCTGTTTCAGCTCGTACAACGTTTCTATAGTTTCCAGTAGCTACTCTCTCTTGCCTCCGTAAAACTGGGTTTGCTGGATCTCCCTACAATCGGACCTGCACTGAATGTAAAAAAATTCGGTTAATGGTTACCTGGTTCGTCACCCCATTGAACCGATCTTTCTTCCATTCATTCAATCGAGCCTTCAAAGCTTTGAGTTTTGTCACCATACGAAACATCGGATTGTCCCGTACTGACACCTTCCATACATCAGCAACAAGAGCTCGAAACGTGGGATCCTCCGTCCAGGCATTGAAGAACCGAAACGGAGTACGTCGGTGTATGTTAGATACTGCAAGAGGAATAATAATAGGGAAGTGATCTGAATCCCCTGGTGGTGGAAAATCTGCTTTAGCTAGAGAAAAGCAGGTCAACCAACCACTATTAATTAGAGCCCGATCAATCTTACAACTGATATTTGCAGCTCCCATCTGCCTGTTAGACCAAGTGTAGAAACAACCTGTATACGAGCAATCGAACAATCCCAGGTCGGTAACACATTCAAACATCTCATTGGAACCTTGAGATGGTGAGGTATTACCACCTCTCTTCTCATTGGCCAACATCGTGGTATTAAAATCACATAGCACCAGCCAAGGAGCCTCAGAACCCGTCATAAGAAACTCAAGGTCCCCCAGAGCTCCCGACGCTGAATAGTGTTATTACTTCCATACACCACTGCCATATTAAAACCCGAGCCATTTGTAAACTGAACACTACCTGCAATAACTTGCCCTCCAACATGGGATACATTAAATTCGACCCTAGTGGGGTCCCAACCAATCCAAATTCGACCACCCGGAATAGCCACATAATTATCAATAAAAGTCCAGCTAGAGTTTAGACTTCGCTGAATGCGAATCTTATTGAGCTCCTGGACATGCGTTTCTAGAAAAACACATAAATCAATCCTATTTAATCTCACAAAATCTCTCACACTCTTCATACGGAGAGCGTCATTAAGACCTCTCATGTTCCAACATGCAAGATTAATCATAAAAACTATTGGGATTCGTCCTCGACCTCCATGGAAGTCTTGGTGATGTTATCCAATCGCATACTGATCAAATTAGGGTCATTCCCCTCCCTTGGGTCATGTAATGTGGAGCTGGTTCCCTAATGATGGGGATGATCACTTACAAGTAAGCTAACCCCCGGCTCACCCTCTTGTTCATCAATACCTAAGATTTCAGAATTGGAAAGAGCTGAAAAGGAATTACCTTCAATGAGATTGTATGAGCCTGATTTACCTTATATTGTTACTGCCTTCTTTGCCATTTTCCGTGGTTGTTGATCAAACTTTTCTGGTTGTCCCACGCCGATAGAGAACTTGTTGCATTTATATTGAACCATCGACCATCCTTCGTTTATATCACGGTTTTCCTCACGAATTTGTTGGTTATCTCGAGCTGACACCATTGTCGGACGTTTCCTCCCTCCATTTGGACCACCCGAACCAATCCCTGTACCAAATTTGAAACTCTTCTGCGTCCCATTATAATTCCTCATTTCATTCGTTTCCATGCCCTGTTGGTGCAACCTAGTCTTAGTGTTACTCTCCAATTTCCTACCTTGTCTAAGGTGCTATTAACTATCGGAACTTCAACATTTGCAGCAGGTTTTGGTCTCATGGGACACGTCGAAATATCATGCCCAAACACTAGACACGTCATACACTTATTAGGTTTCCACGAATACTCCACTTGCACCTTTACTATATAGGTTGATGTTCCATCCTTAACTCGAACATGAATCTCCTCGGGTAAACCCCTATCAACTTGTACTTCAAGACACACCCTTGCGAATGCCATCCGCTCTTTTGATTCCGTACGACTATCCGGCATAAGAGGAGTTCCCAACACACTAGCAATATGGGAAATACCTTTCAAATTCCAGAGAAGAAGAGGGATATTTCTTAATGTTACCCATATAGGTATCGTCTTCATATCCTGAAGTTCTTGTTCAATATTGGCTTTCCATGGTCTAACTATAAAGACTCGACCTGCAATTAATATAGTCTCGTGTTCCAAAGCCCGTTGTCTATCTTCCAATGATGAGAACTTTATGACGTAAGCTGAATTCCCATGCACCGTGAGGGTCAACTCACCCTTCGGTTTCCATTGTTTCATTAACACACTGTGTACTAAGCCATATCCCATTCTCTCGCCGACAAAACTACCAATTAGTATGTTTTCGAACGATTGTGTTTCAGTCACAAAGTCCGAGACATCCACTTCTGCCATGAAACAACCATCCAAAACTCTAGGAGGGATATAGGATAAAGCAACTCGTGGAGTATTTGTTTTGTTACTGAATAGTTCAGTCCAATTGGAGCGTATTGGAGCACCTCCCAGAATTCTGGTAGCACCCTGACTTGTTGGTTTGGCTGCACACTGTTCCTGTCTGGCCGGAACCCTAACAGCAGCCGGAACCCTAATTCCTTGTGATTCTGCCGGCTGAGAACCTACTATTCTTGATGTGTTATCAAGTCCAACCTTAGGGTTCCTTAGAACACCTGCAAACATGTTGTTCTTTATAGTATTTGCTAAAGAATTGTTACCTAGAATATTATGATTTTCGAAACCATATTTGTCTTCTTTACGAACAGAAACTTGTGGTGCTTCCTTGTTCTTTGTAGCAGCTCGAGTTTTAGACACGGACCCTGCCTTATTTGGTGTTGCCATTGCTTGAAACCTAAGGCCGATAGGTTTAATGACTTCATCTCCTCCACTCGGAGATATGGACATGAAGTAAAGATACAATTGTATGTGGGTGTGATCCGTTACATTGGTCAGACATAACTCGATGAGTTTGAATCCTAGAACCTTCTCCTATTTATAGATGACTTAGGGTTTAGGGTTTCCTAGTTTCTGATTACTAAATTAGGAAATAATACAAAATCTATCTAATATTACCATTAGATAGTTACAAGAGATATTCTGAATATAAGAAACTAAATCTTCACATATCTTCAATATATCTTCAATATTCTGAATTCTTCTTGATCGTCGGATCTCGTCTTCTCGATCCGTCACGTACATACACGTGTTACACACGTATATTATTTCTGCAACTTATCTTTGACCGCCGGATCTCCTATTTTCGATCCGTCTTATGTAATGTATCCTATTAACTATTATCACAGACAAACAATCTCCTAAAGTATACATTGGTTCGATGATCTAATCAAACCATTAGCGATTTGGTCCGGATAAAAAAAAAATATACTCTTACCAAAAACTTCAAACATCATTATAGCATGAAGTGTGGGTTCAACTCCTCCAATCATTATAATCATTTTAATTGCAAAATGTTTTACAATAATAAGAAGGAAATGAATAAAAGAAGCCGAAGAAAAAGATTGTTTCTAGTTGGAATTTGGAACATCTTGTGCGTCACTCAAGCAGAGGCCATATGCTAAACTCGGAGTCATTTCTTTTGAAATTTGCACCATCTATATAGAAATATTGGGGACAGTTTCGCGTAAATTTGGCATTTGTTGACGTTTTGTAAAACAATTATCTCCTTTGACGTGTCTGACGATGTTGCTCATGCCCTTTGAGCCCATTTTAAGCCTAGTTATTAATTGCAGGATACATAATACATTGTAGGGCATATGCTCAGATATGTTTTGAGCATATGCCCTTCTTATTACTAGTCTAAGTTGGGTACCCATCTTCAACTAAAAACCTAAACACAAGTTTTTTTTTTGTTGAAAGACCTAAATTTAGGAGATCAAAAAAGCATCCATAAATTAAAGTAACCACAACAGAGCACTTCACAACTTGTTTAACTTTCAATTTATTATATATGCAGACATTTTACATTTCTGCAAGTTCAAACTACCAAAAAGACAGCTAATGAGTTTCATCACTTATTTCCCCAACCTTACCCATCAAAAGATAGATAGGAAACCTAACTTCCTTCATCTCACTCTCATTTCCTCCCCATGCACGTTTGAATTCTTCAATAACTTCCCCCCTTAATAACTCTATTCCTTTCGAGTGCGCGATATGGTAAGCTGACCATGACCTTATATAATTAAACATCATGTTCAAATCCATTATTTTTGTACTCACAAACTCGAATGGGCCAGTATGATCCATTCCTTCCACAGGTTGAAATGGAAAATGAAGAGTTTTATACTTATCTTGGTAAAGTTTACGAGTCGGGTCCCAATAAGGTGCTGATTCTTCGTAAAGAAGTTGTAAGACAGCATCTACATTTTCGTCAACAAAAGGTGAAGTGTAACACCATACTGCGAGAACTCCATCAGGTTTCCGGAGAACATATTTGACATGCTCATAGAAAGTTTTTAGATCAAACCAATGAACTGCCATTGCAACTGTTACGAGGTCGACTGTTGAATTCTGAGCTATGTCGCGGTTGATTTCTGAAATAGACATATTGGTGGACGTTTGTTGATACCGAATGTTAGGAAGTTTGGATGCGAACTCCAATTGTTGCAAGCTTGCGTCTGTGGCTACAACGTTTTTGTATATTTCAGCTAGCTAAACCATGTAAAAAAAATTATGTTAGTAAATAGACTTTAGATTGCCTCTACTGCAGTTTATGAAAGTAAAATTTTACACAGATATTATCAGTGACAGGTACTAATTTATGCTTATTTTTGGTATGTTATTCTTGAAGTACTTACACATATATTATCAATGAAGGGAAATTTAGCGATACCCTCTCACCACTAATGCCTAATTAACGATACCTTTTTTAATAGGTTATTAGTGAAACCACCTTTTTTTGTACTTACAAGTACAGAAATAGTCCTACACTTATTATATTTTTTTTCTTCTCTATTATTACTATGACCGACATAACTCTAATTTCGGTCTTCCCTAAAAGTTTTCTATCTAATTCGCAACTTCACGGTTGACATGACACTCTAACTTCGGTATTTCCGTGAAATTTTCTATCTAAATTGCAAGTTCAATTAATAATTTCTCTTCTAACTTTTTAATTTTTCGTTCGATTCATAATTTCCATTTGCATTTGTATTTTTTTAATGTATACCAGTTATACTTTTTTTTTTTGTTGAAAGTATACCAGTTATACTTAATAGAAAGAACAAAGATATCAAGAGGTCATCTACAAATTGGTTACACTTGAAAACAACAATTTTAACGTAAAATAAAGAACATATGAGAAGATAAATTTTTTTCTTAGAATTTACAATTTTTATTTTGAATTGTTGTAATTATGAATTTTAATTTTTTAATAAATGTTTTTGGTAAAGTAGAAAAAATATTTATAAGAGAAAAAAAATAAGTATGAGAAATGAAGATACGTCGGCAAAGTATAACATCGAAGAGATATAGAAGATTGAAGAAAACAGATAGATAAAACAATAAGGATAAGGGTATTTTCGAACTTTTCAGTACAGAAAAAGAGGTTTCACTAATATCTAATTAAAAAAGAAAGTAACGCTAATTGGACATCACATCCGTAAAAAGAGGGTATCGCTAAATTGTCCTTTGACAAGCGACATTTAAGAGTTTTATAGGTTAGTGGGTCTCTAATTTTTGTTTTTTTTCCTACATGGTTGTTGGAAATATGGGGTAGATCAATGGAACTGTCGGGTAGAAAAGAACTTATTCATTGTGTCGTGGTATGGAGGTCACTGCCTTGAAAGTGATTTCGGAGTAACCGGGGTGCTAATTACTTGATTCTGATCACTCCCCAAGGATTGACCACAACTTACTTCCTCTGTCTGCACTAACAGAGACAGTAATGGAGATAACAGAACTCGAAAACTTGAACAATCAGAAAGAGGAAGATAGCCGATAATGAGTTATGTTTTTTCTCTCTTGATTTCGGTCGGTATATATAGCCTCTGAGAAAACCCTAACCGCCTAGGAAACGTGGTAGAGAAGTTAAGGGAGTGGGAGATAAACTCGGAAACTGATTAACCCTACGAAATCAGTTAGAGATATACTCAAATACTGATTAGGTTAATCCCGCCGACTTAGTCAAAATCCGAGTTTGAGTAAAACTACTCTTCGTGGCAAAAGAGTCTTTTCACTATAAGCACCCGAGCACCCGGGCACGCGGGCTCACGGGCTCACGGGCCATAAGCCCATAAGCCCAAAGGCCCATAAGCCCAATTAGCCCACATAGCCCAATTAGCCCAAATAGCCTAAATAGCCCAAATAGCCAAAGAGTCCAAATTGGTTAAAAGCCCAAATGCCTCACATGTGTGCGCGCGCGTGTGGGAGCCTTCTCTACACTACCATGTGCTTTACAATGAGTTGTCAAGCAACTTATTATAAGACACCTTTAGTTTCACTAGTTGAGAGATGTGGGACATTAATTGTCTAGAGAAAGAAAGCTTTGAATGTCATCTTCCTTCTAGAGGTGGAGCCCATCCATGTGCTAACTAGAAGACAAATAGTCTTAATTGACTAGTAGTGAGTGTGTGAGGCTCACTCTCAATTAATTATTAGATGGTAATGGGCCCAACCATGGAATCACCCAAATGGGCCCAACCATTGTATAAACCCAACAATGGTAGGTAGAAGGATTATGATGGTCATCATTTTTTATATTATTAAAGTTTTGCCCTGGTTAAAGAAACATTTTAAGTCACGTGGAGAGAAAGTCTTGTTTCTCTCTTCTCTCACATGTTCAGTCACGTAAAGAGAGAAATCTTTGTTTGTATCTCCAGAGACGAGTTTTGTAATCTTGTTGTTTTAAAAACTTGTTTATCATATATACTTACCATACTGTGTTTTTCAGATGTACTTTGTATCAAAAAAGGTTATTGCCTAACTTTTCTTTTGTCATAACTACTATTTCATTGGTGGAATGTTAAAAGCAAACTAGGGGAAATTCGACGTCACTACAAATTGTTGAGATCTATAACTCATCAAGATGTGAATAACATGTATTAAATAAAATTATAAAAGAAACTGTGAAAATTGACAGTTAAATTGCAAATTGGGAATTTAGAATGAGAGTATGAGTGTGTATACTGACAGAGACAGCAGCTTGACCACTGCCGGTGCCAACGTCCCAAGCAAGGTCATGTTTTGGTGTTTTGGAGGCAATGAACCCAAATAGCTCTGGAGGATAACTAGGTCGAGCCTGTGAGTACTCCTTTCCTTGCTTAATGAACAAATCCGCCATCTCTCTCTCTCTCTCTCTCTCTCTCTCTCTAAATCTCTCTCTTTCTCTGTGTTTTGCTTGGTAATGGAGTACTCATATGAAAAGACAATTAAAAACGGTCACCACCTATATAGCCCACAGATTTCGAAAGATTAGTTTGAAATGTAATTGGACTGTGTCAATAAAAACGTGATCAAACTTAGTGGAGAAGCACCATATACTACACGTATTTTTTTTTTTGTTGAAAATATACTACACGTATTAAAAGTTCATTTGTTCCACATTAAAAGAACTAGTTCTAAAAATGATAATGCATGGACCAAGTGAAGTTCGTTTTGTGACAAGAGATTGATGGGGAATGAGGGCCATACTCTACCATACTGCCAAGAACTATTTATACACGAAAAACAAAAGTTATTTCCGATCAAAAGATCCCTAATCCCAAAATAGAGGTGTCAACTAGTCGGGTCCACAGTTCCACACACAGGCTAATCTGTTTCGGACAGAAAGGACATAATCGCGTAGGCCACAGGTTAATCCGACCTGCATAACACATGAGCATTTGAGCAAGAAGCGAGCCTATCTTGTAGCTCAACCATTTTGACCGTTCACTTCTAAACATATAATATCCCCATTTCTCTTTTATTCGTTTGACTAGTTCTTCACTATTATGAATGAGATTTATGTTACGGATACTTGTTTTTTTCTCTTACCCATTAAATTTACTATTGTTAAAACTTCAGTAATTTCCAGATTAATTTTGACGTCCGTTAAATTATGAAGGGTGAGACTTTCTCTGTAATCAACTTGATTCTAACTTTGGTCTCTACTATAAAGAGACCCCATATGTTACCACCCAATTGAAAAGGACTACTCAAATTCTTTTAATCAACCGTTCTTGTAATTAGTTCAACAAAAAAAAAAAAACGTTCTTGTAATTATCAGTTTATCACCATCACCAGAATATTATTTAGAACACTACTAGTACTACAAAAAACGTACAAATCACGACCACACATCTATTACAATGAACATGTCAGTTGGTCATCTTATGGATAAGTGTGACTGCCCATTTTTATTGAGAGTTCGATAAAGATCACTTCCAACGGATGATATAACATCATTTATATGTATATCGGCTAAAAACAGAAGGATATTGCTGTCAATAATTTAATTTAATTTAACTTTTTATAGGTATGTAACTCTCATGAGGTTTTCAGATGAGAGAAATTAGAAATCATCCATGTTATCATTATGATTTATTCACTTATTAATGGAAATTGTTCCCTTGGCTTCAAAAAAAACTGCTGACTACCCCAAAATGAGTTAAAAGCCCAAAAAATAGATCTAAATACTAAATTAAACCCACCTAAAATAATAATAGGTAGGGGTGAGCAAAAACCGAACCAATCGGTCAAACCAAACCAAGTCGAACCGCACCGGTCGATTTTTGGACCGAACCGATCACCGTTCGACTCGGTTCGGCCGAAAAACCGAACAACCCAAATCGACTTGGTTTGGCCTTGGCTTGGGTTTCTAGAAACCGCCCAAACCGAACCGACCGAACTCTTTGGAAAGAGGAAATAATAATTTTGTTAATAAGGAAAAAATTTAGGAAAACCATAATCAAATCTTCCAAGTCTAAATTTGTCTTCTTTCCTAGTTGTTGTTGTCGGCTTCGTGAACCACAACCTATTCAATTTGATTAAAAGGTTTTTAGAGGTAAGTCTTCATTAATGTTCTATGTACCACAACTCATTCTTAGTTAGTAACTTAAAAATGTAGATATTGCATTCGCACTTCTACTTTTTTTTTGTAATGGTGGAAAAGTACGATGAATTTTTAATTTTTATTTTCCGTACATGTAAGGTGGAAAAGTACGATGGACTCTTAATTTTTATTTTCCGCGCATCCAATGAAATGAACAACATTAGTTTGGCATTCTCTCTAAATTGTGTTCGGTTCAACCGATCAACCGAACTCAACAGAGTCGAACCAAACCGGGCCGAACCTTGTCGGCCGGCCAAATGATCGGCTCGACTTCGGCCGATGATTTAGTCAAACCGCCACTTATTGGTTCGACTCCGGCTCGAACAAAAACAGAAAAAAACCGACCGTTGCTCTCCCCTAATAATAGGAAAAAAAACCCCAATTTTTATTTATTAATAAGAATCAAGTCCAATTACAGTTCTCTAGGCTCTTTATCCCATCTCAAGGCATACATTTTTTTATCTTTATACCCCTTTACACCCTTCAATTTAAGGGAGATGCTAGAGTGCCCAGTTTTTAGCCCATTAAAATGCCCAGCTGATGTGGAATCACTAAAAGACAAGGTTTTTTCAAAGTTTGACTACGGTGGGGACCGCTTTTATTTCCAAATGAGGAAATTTGGGCATTTTAATGGGCAAAATTGCTGGGCACTCTATCATTTCCCACCTTTTTCTTTAATCAACACCTTCCACTAATTTATTTCCTTTCCCATAAACCAATTAGCTACTCTCTCTCCTCCCCGAAACTACTGCTCGTGAGATTCGTCGGAGCTGTTGTTCTTTTTGGCAAGAGTTTTGGTCATCTTCATGCTCATCTTCTTCCTCATTGTAGTCATCATCTTCAACGATCCTGTTATCATCTTCATCACACTTTGCTCATCTTCTTCTTCCTTAATCTTCAACTCATCTGCAACAGAGCCTTCATTTTCTCTATCGGATTCGTCTATTTTTATCATTCATCTCATCTTAATTCATCTTCAGCTTTTAAATTCGTCTTCAGGTTTTAAATTCATCATAAAATTTTGTATTCATCTTCAGGTTTAAATTCATCATCAAATTTTGTATTCATCTTAAAGAAATTATATCATCTTCCAGAACTTTTTGTTGAAACCTTTATGGCATCTCTTTTCATCATCAACATCTTCCATCATTTATTTGCATAACATCTTCAATATGTATTTTTCATGTTTCTTTATGTTTCTTCATTCTTAATTATTTGAGAAAGTTACTCTAGTTTTTGTTCATTTTGATCATGACATTTTCTTGCTTTTCTAGAGCACATATCCGTACACAATTTGATCTTTTTTTCTTGTTTCTCTCTCCTCTCTATGTTTTATCTACATTTTCAGTTATATCGTTACACAAATTAACGTTTTTAAATGAGAACATGACGTGCAACTTACACGAACTATTGTTTTATTAACATAAGTTGTTATGTTCCCATCACCCTTTTAATCGTCAACATTTTTACCGAGTTTTTATTGCGCTTCGTACATATATGTCTGGTTTTCAACATTCTGGACTTGTTATCTATGTTGATAGAACCTTCGCGAAAACAAGATTTAATGGTTGCATCCTTGTTGCGGTTATGAAGGATGATAACAATGATATGTATGCATTTATAGTATAATTCGTCGACATTTTTATATTTGTTGTCACGTTTTCTATTCAATTTGTTAGTAATAATACCGTGTAACAACACATTGTGAAATGTTCACATCACCACATTTTTTTATTACTATTATACTAAATGTTTAGAACAAAACTACACATGTTAGATATCGTCCTGAAGCTATTTTGGACATTAATTGGTTGTATTAATTTTTTTTTCCATGTATAAGTAGGTTTCCAATTGCTTATGTTGTAGTGGATGTGGCAAACCAGGATATCTGGGTTTCGTTTTTTCAAAACCTTAAGAAATTAAGAAATGTTTTAAACATTTGCACATACGTTCGATGAAGATACTTGTTTCTAGGGTTTTTTGAAACTCACCCGACCACTTTACTATGTTATAGACATTCATCAATTTGCTACAACATTACTAATTTAGGAACCTTGCAGTATTACAAATCTAGAATTCTTTTACTTACAAAGACAAAAAGACTAGTGTCAAATGGAAAACAATATATCTTCAAATCAATCATCGGAATACTAACAAGCAAACACTAATATTCACTGTCAAGATAGCCACAAAAAAAATCTAGAAAAAAATAAAAAACAAATTGAAAACATTTCCAAAAAATAGAAACAGGTAATCCAAATATTAGGACAATGATGCGAATGCTTTAAAACAATACTGATGTTTATAACATTCATAAAACCAAACAGAAATATTATTGAATTTGTTTCTAACACTTGAAAAATCGAGCCTCACACAAATTAAAATGTTGTCAGCAAAGTAATATTTGTTGCAACATCCTTCATAAAAAAAAAGTAATATTTGTTGCAACATGAACAATACTAAAAGCAAACATACATACTTATTTAATCGAAAAATAAATAATATCCGTGAGTCATTTGCTCACTCTTCTTTCTCTTGATCTATTTCTTTGTCATTCTCTCCATCTTTATCTACTTCCTCTCTTTCACCATTTTTCGCTCCTTTTTTCTCTTGATCTTTTTCTTCTCCTTCTTTATTTGTAACTTCCTGTCACCCTCACTCTCTCCATCTTTTTCTCCCTCTTTGCCTCCCACTACATATCTCTTCTCGAGTCAAACGTTCAATTTATTCGACCAATTGGATCATATCGACTATGTTCACCTCCGCTACCACTTTGTCGCAGAATTTCTTAACAGTTGTATTTCGTGTTGACTCTCGGGTTCCATCACCTCCTTCACCTTCAAAGTAACGATATACATTAATTGATGCCCAAGCAAGAATACATCATGTTACAAACATTGTAAAATAAATTCGAACAAGTAAAAAATATACGTAACATTTTAAACAAGCAGTGAACGTAGTATAATATGCGTAAAATATTTTTTTGAATATATAAAACATATCTAAATATTGAATGAGCATTTGTTGAAATGTTTAGAACATAAGTGCTACGCCAAAGTTTAAGCTTGATCCTATATCCAACATAACAGAGTATTCATATAACAATTTTGGTAGATATATAAACACATCAAATTATGGAGACAACACATGTTGATATGTTTAGAACAGATGAAATTATGTTTATAGAAAAACATTATATGCTTTCAAAGATAAAGTTTACTCATCAGATAAACATAATTTAATATGTACACTAAATTTTTATAGGTAAACAAAACATATTATAGTATGGTTAGAGCACATGTGCATATGCTCAGAAAAAAAGTAACTATGTTTGTTTCAGTTACTTGATTTGCTCCGAAGGATAAAGTTTACTCCCAGACTAACATAATATAATATGAACGTCATATTCTAGTGGATACTAACCACGTATTTAAGTATCGCTAGAGCGCATGCAGAAATGCTTCTAACAGATATATTTGTGTTCAAAGAACTTACATTATTTTCAACCAATGACAAAGTTTGCTACTCAAGTCAACATAATATAATGTGCACTTAGCATCATAATCGATATTTCAAACATATTTAATTATGGCCAGAGCGTCCGCTGAGAAGTATATAACAAATGAAATTATGTTATCATAACTATATGATCTGCTTTCAAGGCTGCAATTTGCTCTTCTAGACCTGCATAGAAAGAGGCAATGGACCACCTCACTAGTATAGGGCTTTTTCCCACTTCCAAGTTATTGTCATCTATGATAGAAGTGTGAGTGCAAAACCAAAAGTGAAAAAAGTAAATAAACATTTGGTTACAACTTTGCCCATATACCACTATGATCTCTTTGTCCTCATCCTTTCCTTTGACGACAACAAAAGCTTCCTTGCATAGGACAATGAGTTTTGTAATCAGATTCAAAGATACTAGACAAACATATATGTTGATTATCTAAACACATTCATATATGTAGTCGACCTATGTACAAATTTTACTGACGTCTTAATCGAAAAAATAGTTTAACTTTAAAAGATATTAATTTCTAGTATACTCCACTAAATTGACCTCACACATATTCATATATTGTTAATTTGTACAGAATAATTTGAGAAGGCTAGTTGTAGTTATTAATTTGCAGAGAAGAATTTGAAAATGTTAGGACATTAATCAAGAAGGATCTGTCGCGTCCATAAGACGCGGTGAAACCCGAAAAATAGTTTAATTTTAAAAGATATTAATTTCTAGTATACTCCACTAAATTGACCTCACACATATTCAACGTAAAATATTGGAAACCAAGTACAACTTCACACCTTGAATGAGGGGTGCAAATTTTACATGTATTAATAGTGTGTTTGGATGACGGAATAATGAATCAACATATTCATGAGTCTTTTGCACCCATGATTCCAACGAATTTTTCTTTGTCTATTTATCAACTAATAAGAGTCATATATAGAATGTCTGATTCCTTCGTTCAAAACGTTTTGGCCTATTTTCCGACCAAAATATAACCTAATTTGTTGAACTGAAGGTATGACGATACATGTGGTGCATGGTTGTCGCCAACTCGTGTAAAGTGTTGGGTTAAGTCCCGCGATGAGGCAAAACCTCGTGTTTAGTTGTCACCATTAGGTTTGTAACCTTGAACAAACTGCCCGTGGTAAGTCAGAGGAAGGTGAGGATGATGTCAAGTCATCCTGCCATTATTCCCTTGGCAACACACGTGCACGTGCTACAATGGCCATGAGCGATCCTGCAAGGATGAGCATTGAGCTAACTGCAAAAATCCGTCATCCGTGTAGATTGCAGGTTGCAACTCACCTTCATGTTGTGAGAACAATATTTTTATCCTTAGATTGTCAAATGACATTATTATCTTTGTGATGTCAAAATGCTATTTTGCCTTTATATGTTGTCAAAATAACAACCTTTGGATTACTCGGGCACTCTCCTGAATATTGAACACACAACTGTAGAAGCATTGGAGCATAACCCCTATTGGTTCCCACCAGGAGATACAGAACTTAAGATAAATTGTGATGCAGCGTTTGCCGATGGAAGGGCGTCGCTAGCAGCAGTATGTCGAAATGCGCAAGGAGAATTCGTTATGACCTTTGTCAGAAAGTGCTCCATCTCGACAGCAGTTGAAGCTCAAGCAGTTAAATTGACCATTGAGATAGCAAACAGGTTACCAGAGTGTGTATAGTTGAAGGAGACTCACAAACGGTCATAAGTGCGTGTTCGAAGAATTTAGAAGAAATTTCTTGGCGAATTCGAACTACTATGAGAGAAATACATTAGGGAAAGGAAAAGCTATGGGACATAAAGTTCAATCACTATATTAAGAGTGCAAACTGTGTAGCTCACTTATTGGCGAAACAATATTTTAATTTCAGTTTAGAGCAGACATTGGAGATCTATGATTCTCCTTCTTATCTTGTAAGCCAGTCGACGACAGATGTAACCAATATATTTTCTCGCTCAAGTAGCTAATAAATTTAGGCATTGGCCTCGTTTCATCAAAACAAATAAAAATAACAACCTTTGGTTGAAGCGGTCACTAAGTTCGTTCCCACTCTTTAAGTCAAAGGTTCGAGACACGGAATCATATTTCTAAAGTATGCCGACCTTTTTTCAAAAAAAAAAAAAACAAATTTTTTACATTTTTATTGAAATATTTTAAAGTTGATATTTATTATTCTTTATGTTGTAAAGACAACATTTCTTTTTATATTATCAAAACGACATTTTCACCCTCTTTATCATATTGACATATGTTGTCATTTTAACAAAACTAACGATAAAAATGTTATTTTGACAACATAATGACAAAAAGGGAAGTTTTATAAGGCCTCCCCAATTTTGTTAAAAGGCCTCCCATGAACCATTTTACTTGTTAAATTATCACTGAGGGGAGGCTTTTTAACTAAAATGAGGGGGCCCTATAAAATCTCCCTGACAAAAATACCATATTTCTAACATAAGGAGTAAAAATGTCATTTTTACCAATATAAAAATAAAAATTTCATTTTGACAAAATAAAGATATTAATGTCATTTTACTACTGATGGACAAAATTGGCATTTTGATAAGATAGGGGTGAAACAGTTATTTTGAAATTATAGAAATTTAACAACATGTGTTTTATAATATAAAAGTAAAAAATAGTCATTTTGGTAGCATGAAAGGGTAAAAAATGTCATGACAGTATTGCAAAAAAGTTACTTTAAGGATACAAAATTCATTTTGATGACGTAAGGGTGAAAGTGTCATTTTCTAAATATAGAAGAGTAACTTCGTCTGACAACATGAGGGGTATAAATGTCATTTTGTATTATATCAGGAGAAGGACATTGACAACGTAAAGGTAAGATGTCACGTTGATAACGCAAGAGATAGAATGTTATTTTGACATCATAATGAAAAGTTGGTATTTGGTGAGAGTAAAATATTGTATTGCAAATATAAGAGTACGTAGAGATACCGTGTTGGCAACCTAAGAGTAAAATGCCACTTTTGCAAAGTTGCATAAAAGAGTCAGTTGGACAATATAACGTTAAGTTTGTTGAGGATTAAAATATCACATAACACCAACGTAAAAACGCAAACGTGCAAAATAAGAATAAAAATGTAATCTCAACAACACAACGTAAAAAAGATGCATGTTGACAAAATAATAGTAATAAAAATGTCATTTGTACTATGAAATGAATAAAAGTGTCATCACGAACTTATAATAACAAATATGTTGGCCAACTACTGGTAGCCTAGTTGGTCAGTGCAGAGGTCTCAGGTTCGATCTTATGAAAGTGAAAATCCAAGATTGTTGAACTTGGATATAAATAAAGTAGTTTATGTAAGCTTTAGATCATTTAATTCGTCAGGCTATAGGTCATTTAATTCGTTGGGCTTTAAGCCTAGTATTATTTCGACAGTTATCGTGCTTATCACATTGTCTCGATGTATCGATGCCTTGTAACGATTTCGCAGTTGATTTCTAAAAGAAAATAATAAATATGCTGATGGATTTTGGATGTAAATATCCAATGCCTCACTAAATCTTGTGACGTAACTTTGGAATTTTTTTTTTGTTTAGTGCTAATTTAAAACCGTGGGATTTTTTGAATTTGAGTTTAGGGTCCGTTTGATTCGTGTGAAAATATATAGGTAAGAAAAAGGCTTTTTTTCCCGTTAGAAAAAAAAAGGAATTTTTTACCTCACACTCAAATTTTAGGTGTTTGATCGGGCAGGTAAGAAATTTGTGGTGGGTGCTTCAGAAATTAAAATTTCACCTTCTATTTCTCAATGGAGGGAATAGGGTTCTCAGTTCTTATAGAGAGAGAAAGTATGGTAGAAAGGTTAAGGGTTGAGGAAATGAAGATGAAGGAAAAGAGGTGTTAGAATAAGGGTTGATGTCTTCTTCACCTTTATTATCTTACTCCAATTAAACCTAAATTATACACATCTATAACTGAAATGTTAGAAAAAAATTATGGTTGATGTCTTCAAAATTTCCAGAACTGAACTACTCTGAAGAATTTTTACCAGATATGGGTTCATTGACAAACATCCTTTAACAACACCAACTCTTAAATCGAATGGATACAATTCATCATTTTACATCATTGTTCCAGACAGATGATTCAACTCGGATGTTTCAATTTACATTCATCATTTTAGTGCTTAAGGTTAATGAATGGATACATCAATTAAGAGTTTGATTTTAGGAGTTAGGGTTTGAACGTTTGATCTTCAATTAGGGTTCTTAGTCACCATTTCTTGCTCCATTTCATCATCTACAACAATAACAACACAATGCAAAGGGTAGGAATCGAACCCTTGACCTTTTATCCAAGATCTAAACTCTTTACCACTAAGTTACGCCTTAAATTATGTTTGAAATTAGTTTAAAGTATAATTAGTTTTTTGAAAGTTACATATGAAATAGGAAGCATGAGGCCCTTGATTATTCGGGGCCCAAAGCGACCGCTTTGGTGGCTTTGGTCACGGACCGCCCCTGTTCCAACCGACCAAGAAAGCTTGATTCATGAATCTTATTTTTAATAGGAATTCAACTTTGAAATCATGCAACTACACTACACCCATCAATAGTTTGGATAAAGCTAAAATCCAAAGACCTATAGAAAAGACTTGCTCGGTTGACTCATTGACCGACTTTCTTCAACTACTATTGGAGACTTCCCCCATGGTTCCCAAACTGCCCATTTATGTTGTCTAATGGAAATTGTATAAATTATTATTAGTATTATCTCCACACCATTCACAACTATAAATATTCCTCTTTGATTACTTTACGTTTCTACCCATTTATGTTTTATTTTTTCTTGAGAATTCTACCCATTTATGTTAGTAATCTCAAGACATTTCTCTCACTCAATAAAGGTACGAGTGACTAAGAAATAGTAATCAAATAGTAAGTCAATGTTAGTTTGTCTTTGGGTCTTCACAAATAAATATGGAGTGGAAATCCAATTTCAAGGAAATTTCATAACCCAAAACCTACCCTTGTATCTTACACTATATAAAGCTATTCTATCAATAACTCATAACAATCCATTCTTAGATATCTTTTTCTCTACTACCCTAGCTTACTCCAGACATGGTTCAAGAAATTGAGAAAAAGGTGGTAGATCAAGTGTCTATTTGGCTCAAGGTTTTCGATGATGGCTCGGTCGACCGTACCTGGATGGGTCCACCCCAATTCAAATTCTTAGCTCAACCTGTACCTCCTCACGAACATGAATTCATCGAAGGGGTGGCTACCCGTGACCTGACCATAGATGAAAACTCTGGGCTCTCTGCTCGAATTTACATCCCCGAGACAACCCAAAAAGAAGACGGTTCAAAATTGCCCGTACTGCTTCATTTCCACGGGGGTGGGTTTTGTATTAGCCAAGCCGATTGGTACATGTACTACCAATTTTATACACGTCTTGTTCGCTCTGCTCAAGTCATTTGTGTTTCAGTGCGCCTTCGTTTGGCACCTGAACATCGACTACCAGCTGCAATTGACGACGGCTACTCAGCTCTCTTATGGCTTCGATCTGTAGCTCGAGGAGAATCAGCGGAGCCGTGGCTCCAAGCTCATGCAGATTTTAGCAGGATCTTCCTCATAGGAGATAGCTCAGGAGGCAACCTGGTGCACGAAGTTTCCGCACGTGCGGGAAGAACAAATAAGTGGGATCCAATAAAATTAGCTGGTGGTATACTCTTACACCCGGGTTTTTCCCGATCCGAGAGAAGTAAATCGGAGATGAAGAAAGAAAACGAGTCACCATTTTTAACCATTGAAATGGTAGACAAATTCTTTGGTCTAGCATTGCCCATTGGCAGCACTAAGGACCATCCGATCTGTTGTCCGATGGGGCCCTTAGCACCACCGTTGAAGGGGTTAAAACTGCCACCATATATGATGGAATTAGCTGAGTTGGATTTGCTACTGGACACCGAACTAGAATTTGTTGAAGCGATGAAGAAAGCGAGTAAAGATATCGAAGTATTTTATAGTAAAGGAGTTGGGCATAGTTTTTATTTGAAAAAGGTTCCTGTAGAGATGGACCGACAAAACGTTGAACAATCTGAACAATTGATTTTGAGGATTAGTGATTTCATCAAACGACATTGAAGATGCTATGCTACCTTTCATTATACAAATATATTGTCTAAGCAGTACGATATAGTGGTTCGGGGTGATATTTGGTATATTCAATCTGATAATTTTCTTGACGATTGTGTTTATCTCGAGAATTAGCGAATATAGCGGATGAACGAAATGTATGGATATATTTTATCTAATGTTGTTTAATTGTGTTTTAAAAGATAATAATTTGTAATAGTTAAGAGGGTATGAATAATATTATCTTGGTTTAAGTTATTTCTTTGATTAACTCTTCCTTCCATTAAGAAGTTTGTTTAATTTTTACTAGTAGAATCTTTGGTCATCATCAAGTGGAGCAAAATAATAGTAGGATTTGGAGGGTTGCATTGAATTTTAGGTTTGGCCAAATGCATTTGTCAATTGTCATGTATAATGTTGAAATTCGAAGTCTGTCAATTGTCATGTACAATTAATACCTCATAAATGATGGGGCTGCTACTTATTTATGGCGAGATGTGTGGCACCCTCGTCTCGTGGTTCCCTAATAGAGTGTGATACCTCACATCAACTCCTTACGGCTAACCTAAGGAAAGATGCATCGGTCTAGGATTATCTTATAGATGGTAACTGGGTTTTCCCCAACCATCTGCAATATACATTAGGTGAAGTTTTCAGAGCTCTTCATGAAGTTACAGTCGGAGGCTTGGCAATGGACAATGTAGTTTGGGAAATAACGGCCACATGAGAATATACCGTCAAAGACACTTATAATCACATGCGACGACGAGGAAATAAGGTCCCTTGGACTCTGTTGGTGTGGTGCAATGAAGGAATTCAAAAACATTGCTTTATAGCATGGGTCGCACTCAAGCGAGGGAAAAAAACAAAGTCCAAACTCCGATCTTGGGGCCCAGAGGTGGATGAATATTGTCCATTGTTTGTGCAACCACCAAGTTGAAACTGATGAACATTTGCTTTTTCAATGCCTTACTCATTAACTGTATGGAATGAATTGCTCATGCTACTTGGTATTTATCGTAATCAATCAGGTATATGGGAATCAGAGACTGAATGGTGTGTATCTGTTTTCAGGGGCAACTTGTTACTCGGAAGGTCGGCTGGGCGGGTTAGTCTTCACGGCTTATATATCATGTTTTTTCGGGGGGTATACTCCTAGATCGAGTGGGACCTTGCTTAATGTGATAACAAATGAAATCAGAATCAAAATGATAGCTTGGAAGGGCAAACCTCTAGCTACAACCGAAGCAAGTGAGATTCTTGAGAAGTGGAATGTGATTATACCTCTTAAGCAAACCACAACAACAACTTGTAAATGGCAAGATCCAAATGAGGGAATTTTTCAAACAAATTCAGATGGATCACTTGATGGGGCTTCAGGAGGTTACGGAGCATTGGTGTGCAACAGCCAAGGCATTTTGCTGGTGGCAGCAGTAGCAATAACACCTAAAGGGTCAGTTTTTTACTTCTTTTACACGAATTGCAAGGTGTATTGTTGGGAATCAAACTCGCCATGAAGAATGAATGTAGACGAGTTCTAATTGCTACAAGCTCCTCTTTAACCTGTTCCATACTGTCGAGCCCCGAGAAAGACCCACCATGGCAGGTGGAGCGTATATGTCACGAGATTAGAGAACGTTGGGTTCAGTTCGAGGATTGCAATTTCAAACATGTGCACCGAGAAGTTAATCAACCAGCTGATTATTTATCCAAAATGAGACCGCCTGGCGGTACCGTAGAGTTATTACTGAGAGATGTACCAGAGGATCTACGAAAACTCTTAGATGAAGATCGGAGGGGAATTATCAAAGTTCGACATTCCTAATTAGCAAAGTCATGACTACTACATTGTTTCATTTGTTTGAATGTTTAGTTGGTTTTTATTTCTGTTTGGCAAAGGTCCAATAGTTTTTTTTTTGTTGAGGGGCAAAGGTCCAATAGTTTTTTTTTGTTGAGGGGCAAAGGTCCAATAGTTTTTTTTTGTTGAGGGGCAAAGGTCCGATTGTTAGTTATTAGTTTCAATTAAAATTTAATTGTAAAGGGTCGGCCCTTCAACCTGTTGACAAATTCAAATAAAAAAGTTAGTGGGCGTGATAAGCATTTTGCCAGAGTTTTAACCTGTTGGTCTTGAGTGGAGTGATATACTTCTAAGTTCAAACTATGTCGAGTTTGACCTTCCTGTTTTTTTTTTCTTCTGTTTATGAGGTTTGGCCTTATAAGGACAATTAGGTGATGGGTGCCTTTAAAGGCATCTCTCTCTTCGCACATCTCGCGCGCATTCCGGGGGAACTTGAGTCCGTGTTATTCAAGCAGAGTGCGGAGTTGTCCTGGTCCGACTGTCTTCTTACTGGCCAATCCGTGGGCAGTAACGGATCTAAGGTTTCGACCTACGGGTGCGAAGTTATATTCCCAATTTTTTTTTTTTTTTTGCAAAAACAGTAATGGACAAAATACAAAAAAAATATATCTATGCAATATCTTTCCATAGTGTTGGAACATAGTTTTTTTTTGCAAACTCACTCCACAACTTCCGATGATTAAAGAAATTATGATGATAATGGATAGAGAAAATATAATAATAATCGATAGTTAGACAAATTACGATGATAATGGAGAAATAAAATATATAGAAACAAGCAGCCGATACAGTAAGTCTTTTCGTTATTTTCTTTTATATTAGTACCAACCAAATTGTAACATACAAAATGAAGTAAACATCACTGAACACCAATGGAGAAAGTGCGATCCTAAAATCTGCCTACTAAAAAAGTGCAAGTGAAAGGACTTCTAACACCTCTTAGTCCACCACCTTTTGGTGTAACGGTTGGACACCCCTCTTAAGACCATGAGGTCGTGGGATCGAGTCTCGGTGGAAGCAGTTGCCATCAAGATTTATCATGTGTAATTTAGGCTACGAATAATGTAATAATTTGTCGGACTTTAGGCCTCTTTGATTCTCAGGTTAAATTAGGCAGTTATCGTGCTCATTACATCTCCATGATGCATCTATGCCTTGTAACGACTAACGTAGACAGTAGTCGAATTCTCAAAGAAAAAAAAAGACCTCTTAGGCATTAACCAAACTACAAGCCTCCAAGCTATTACTCTATCAACAATAATATGTGTATGTATAAATATATTACGCGTTTTTTGTTTATTTCCAATATTAAAAAAGGAAAACGAGGGGAGTTAGGGGTGCGACCGCACCCCCTAGATTTAGCCTTGTCTATGGGGCACTTAAGAGTGAGGACATCTTAAGAATAAAAATGAGGAGCCCTTATAGACACACCTTTCTCTAACGTTCTCCAAGTCAAACTAAGTATTAACATTGACATTCATTTTAGTTGTTTATACACCACAACCAAATACTCAACTCATATGGGCAATTAAAGTTCTAGAAGATACACAATAAGCCACACTACTATTAAGAATCTTATTAAGTATCTTATTAAGAACCTCTAGAAAACCAATAACTTTAGAAGTATCGAAAATTATAAAATGTCAAGGGCCACTAGAAAGATCTAAAGTTGACAATTTTAGAGCGTAAAACAAAAATCTATATTTTAACGAGACATTGACAAAATTATGTTAACTCATTTTTGGTGTTGTGTATTTGTGAAGTAAATTACAAACTCAGCTGGGACGTCACCGACAGTGGCCCAACCCTTTTATATATATATATATATATATATATATATATATATATATATATACCAAGACAGCTATTGTGGTACATTCAAGACATGAATATCAATGCCAACTTAAATATATGTTATTAAACAACACTATTGGAATACTATCTTTTTTCTATACTTTCTTCTTTCTCAAATATATCTCTTGGAAAGTGAAGTAGAACAAATTTTATTAGAAAAATAAAATAATAATGTTTCTCACCTAGAGCTACGCGCAAGCGGCACCAACTCTGATAGTGGCGTAGAAAGAGGAGTTGTCGTGACTGATGGAGCCGGAGAGTTACGACACAGAGGACACGTGGCACTCTTCCGAAGCCACTCGTCGATACAATCATGATGATAACAATGGTTACAATCAGGCATACAACGTATAGTATCGTTGGGCCGATAATCGGTCAAACATATCGCACATGGGCCGTTATTGGGCTCAGGCAATCTTCTACTCTCTCCTAACATCATCTTTGGGTAAGACTCTATTGTTGGCCCATCTAGGCCCACTAGAATGATCGGTTCCGGAGAAACTGAAACTCCGGCAGTGGAACTCTCGCGGTGGTTCGGACCACCTCCGCCACCGCCAGCTCTGACTCGGACGCAGACGTAAGAAGCCAGCATGATAGTTGAGATGAGAATAAGAATGCCCACTGTTATAGCTATTCCATAACCAAGTCCAACCCCATGTACTGACTCCATTATGTTTGTTGAGGACATATATATGTCTTGTCTCTCTAGAGAGAGAGAAAGAGAGAGGGAGAAGGTTTATACTTACAGCCAAAGAGAGGGATTATAGTGTAAAAAGAAGTTGTTTGATTGAGAGGGTAGATCTGGTTTAAGCTTATATGAGAGAGGAATTAGGTACTAGTTGATTTTGTTGATTTGAGTAGCTACTTTTTCTGTATTAATGGTTGGGTCCCAAGTTGGAAGAATATTTAGTTTCTAAATTGACAAACTTAGAGTCTTTGGTCTAAAAAATTGTGTCATTTTTTTTTTCCCAATGCATGTGTATTGAATATAGCATAGATCCATATATTTTGTTGAGTTACTAAAATGCCCCAGATTTTAACTTTCGAACTATGAAAGAAGGGAGATTTAGTAATTGACTCCCGCTTAGATAACTATTTTAGGACAACACCCCTAACATGATTATTATTCAGGCGTTAACTCCATTGGCATATTTTCCGTCCAAATGCCAGTTAAACGAGGACTGTGCGAATCACACGCTTCTTCTTCTTCTTCTTCTTCAATCATTTCTTCAACAAATTGTTACAAACCGAAGTTGTTCAATGTCTTCTTCAAATAAAACTTTATGCCCTAAGAGTCTAGGGTTTTGAAGAAATGAAGTTTTCGACATCTTCAGGGCTGAGACAATGAATCAGTCAAGAAGGTATTTTACTAGTTGTCTTTCTTCATGAATTTGGTATCTTGTGATCTATACATGATGGTTTTAGCAACCTAAGACTGTTTTCATCCTGAGATTACTTCCTTCAAAGCCACAGTGAGCATTTACCTTTGTTCTTTCTTCACCTTCTAGTATATCCATATCATGCAGGCGAATCCGGGCCGGGCCCGCGAACCCACACGTCCATGGCCTAGTCGGCCAAGCTAGTAATTTAGAAAGAGTCCTAGTGTAGTAAGATTCATAATGAATCCAGGTTTAGGAAGTTACCTTATGTTTGTATTTCTTTTACTTAGGAAGTTTCTATGTTTGAGTATCTTTAATATTTGGGAATCCAAGTTTGAGTCTATCTAGGAAAGTCTAATACCTTATAAAAAGAAGTCCAGTCTTGTTTATTATTCATATTGAAGAGAAAAATCAATCAAGTTTATAGTTATTTCGAGCTATTTAATCTTTCTTTTATTGTTCTTCGTTTATTTTATTGTTTTCTTTTAATTCCGCTGCGTCTACATCAAGTAGTATTCAGAGCCATCAAAATTCTGGAATTTTTTTTCAAAAAAAAAATAAAAATAAAAATATATATATATATATATATATATATATGGATACATCTCCTCTTGAATGTTGGAAAATTTTTCCACGTTTATGTTGAGATCCCATTAGAGATACAACTCAATTTTATATTGATCGGAAAGATGAAAGAAAAATTCTCCAGTTTCTAAAATTCCACTCTTCGAAGGTCAATTCCATATAAATTTTTGGATTCAACACATGGAAGATTGGTTCCGCAATCAAGAAGTTCATGACAATGATAAGGTTTTTTTGGTGGAGCAACATATGTCCAAAAGAATCTATGAAGATTTCAATACAATGCAATGGAGACTCGTTAGCGAAGGAAAATCGATCGTAGATGATTGGAATAAAGTGAAAAGTATTTTTCGTTACGCTTTTCTTCCTTTACATGAATACTTATCTTATACGGCATCTCAAACCCAATCGACCAAATTATTATCTGAAACCCATTCGACTGCCATGGTCAATATTATTGAAGGAGAGGTTCTTGATAAAAAAAAATCATAGTTTTTCAATAATGGAGGAAGAAAATTTCGATGAGACAAATAAGGAAGAAGAGATCCAATTGGATAACACAATCTCCGACAATTTATTTGTTCCGTATATAATTCCGGGAGAAGAATTAGTTGTTTCGAATCATAAAAATTTTCCGAATCAATTATGTCCCACATCGCCGCTTTCTTTATCAAATCTCTTCCTACAAAATTTTCTTCAAACAATTAAAAAAAAAGAGGATTAATTTCCCAATTCTTACAATGAACTTATACTCAATGGTCAAAAACACATACCAATTGAACAACTTCCATCTAGGTTTCACATATCAATTGAAGAAAACAAACAGTGGGCTCCAGGTCTCAACAAAAAAAGAAAATGTTACAACACAGATGGAGGGAAAAAGTATAGAGTCGCAAAGCGAGTCGAGGTTGAAAAAAAAGAACAAATTGACGGAAAAATTGTTTTATCCATTAAACTGTTGTGGGAAATTCAATATGAGCTTGAACAACTAGATGAGAAAGCAAGTGGAGAGGTGTTTGAGGTGGAAAAACAGTATAACGTGATCTGGCAGCTTGTAAGGAGCTGGATCATCAACTTCGTTCATGACTTTTGGTTTAATGCTTTTTTGAGCCATCTAGCAGTTGGCGATCTCTTGAACAAAGATGAACAAAAGGTTTTCCATCACCTAAGTTCTTTAGATGTCGAAGATTTTAAAGATGTGAAATCTGCATATTGCAACTTCCATCAGGTTCTTTACTTTGAAGACAAAAGCCTCACAAAGACACTCTTCTTCTCTGATGAAGAACATACTAAGAAAAGTGGGGCCGAAATCAAGTGGAAGGAGGATATTGACATAGCTAATGGAGTTTATTTTGAGAAAACAGGAAACAAGCTACCCTTTGTCGAAGAGAGGTTCTTTACATGGTTCAGTGATACTCAATATAACGGATTTGTGCATTGCTTCATGATGAGGTTGCTGACATAATGACAGAGGAGTTATGGCATTGCTTCGTGATGAGGTTGCTGACACAATGAAGCTGATGAAGATTTCAAGGATGATGAAGATATAAGTATTATGAACAGTTTGGTTTCACAATATCAAGCTATAACAACTAATCGTTTTATTCATGCCACCAGAATGACTAAGTCAGGTCTTGGAAATAAACGTGTACCAATTCCAAGCTCTTGGTTTTTTTCATGGAACCATTTGGAAGTCGCCCATCACCTGCTCGATACACTATTCCTTCGAGGGGTTTATCCGACTATAGAAGAGGTAAATAAGACAATGATTCTGGCTACTTTATCTTTTGAAAATCGGGGCTCGACTTTACAATACAGGAGGCCACACATGTGCCTGTTCATTGACCCCTATATCATGTTCGATATTATGCTTCTTAGAGAAATCAAGGAGATAGAAATTTTGGCTTCATCGCATATGGCACAACGACAAACTTCGACCAAAACAATTAATTTGGACGATATATTGGTTGGAAACTAACTCAATTTCCAAGTTTTGATCACGTTAGAGTATATAAACTACATGAAGATGAACTTGGAAAAGTAAATTATGCGTGACATATCTACACTACATGGTTCCATATCGACATCTTAGTTAGCGTTGGTTATGCTTATACTTTGGCTACTGATGAAGTATTTTGGAAATTTGTTATAATAACTCTTACTTCACACTTGCTCATAGTACGTCACACTTTCTTGAAGATTAATTGGTTGAGCCTACCGTGGGAAGACGGCGAGATGAACATTATTTATTCATTAAGGTTAATTTTGCGAGAATCATTGACATATGAGTTTGAGTACGAGGTTGACGATTACTTGCACATTAGTATCCTTCCATTCCAGTGCAAACTTCGTTCGAAGTGGGAATTACGGATCGCCATGACAAAGTTCATCGTATGCGGGTGCATCAACTTGTTTTCTTCATCGACATCGGTTCGGGACGAACCTTCTGGGGAAAGGGGAGCTGATGCAGGCGCATCCAGGCCGGGCCCGCGAACCCACACGTCCATGGCCTAGTCGGCCAAGCTAGTAATTTAGAAAGAGTCCTAGTATAGTAAGATTCATAATGAATCCAGGTTTAGGAAGTTACCTTATGTTAGTATTTCTTTTACTTAGGAAGTTTCTATGTTTGAGTATCTTTAATATTTGGGAATCCAAGTTTGAGTCTATCTAGGAAAGTCTAATACCCTATAAAAAGAGGTCCAGTCTTGTTTATTATTCATATTGAAGAGAAAAACCTATCAAGTTTATAGTTATTTCGAGTTATTTAATCTTTCTTTTATTGTTCTTCGTTTATTTTATTGCTTTCTTTTAATTCCGCTGCGTCTACATCAGAATCCATATCAATTGAATACCCCCAAGTTCTGATTTCTGCAAGTCCACCAAATTCCTTACTAAACCCTTTGTAACGTAACTTCAATTGTTTTTTTTTCTTCCCAATACCCAATTTCACACAATCAATTGCGGACCATAACTGTAATTGATGGATCTTCAAAGCTTAAGAGGCTAATGATTTTGGGAATTTCACCATTCTCTGTCAATCCATGCTTGGTTCTTTGTTTCAATTGATGCTGTTACTCGGGAAATTTCATGTTCTGGACCTCTACGAGTAAGAAATGATCGAAACTATGATGACCTTGTAAGTTTTGAAGATTCTTGACTAGGTTTTTAAGTTCAGAGATATGATTAGAGAGTATAAAGATGTGGGTCATTAGGAAGTATATTTTACGCTTCAGTTTCGAGCTCTAACAGAGCTTTGATGGCGGATGAGTTTCTTGCATCTTCTGGTCTGTAATCAGACTTGGTTTGGAGATCTTGGAAGCTTTCTTCAGAGCGTTTAAAATTTATTTGTTGGTTCTCTTATCTTTGAGCTTCTAATAGATAGATTTGGGTCGTTGATCTTCTTAGATATTTGAGGATCCTCAAATTTAGAGTGGTAGTTTCGTCTGAGAAGAAGCATGTGAGTCGCACGCCTTTCGTGTAACGAGTATTTGACTGAAAATAGGTAATTGGGGGTCAACGCCTGAACGATTATCGTTTTAGGGGTGTAGTCTTAATATCGCTAAATAAATGAGGGTCAATAATTAAACCTCATGTTAATGAACAATCCCTATTTACAAAAAAGGGTAGGGCTTTTGTTGCTCTAAGATGGCAAGTGACAAATCAACGAATGAAATCTCTAATATTTTGGTTTTTTCAAATAGGTGCACAATTATTATATTGTGTCATATTTGGATCGGAGTTTTTTAAAATGTGGACAAAAAACTGTTCAGTAATCGAAATTTCAACTTCTCAGTGTTTGCTTCAAATTTTCTTTTTATTTGCTTTGAATTTCTTCAAGATTTCTTGTTGATTTCACTATTGAAACTTAGAGGGAGATAGATTTCTTGGAGATCAAATTGAAACTCAGAGAGAGTAAGATAGTGGGCAAGAAGGTCTACCAAGAGAAACCTTAATATCTTTTGGTCATTTGATTGGATTGATTGGTTGTATCATGATATAAAGGAGTTTGATGTTAATTTCCTGTGTTTTGATAGTGGGCAATTTTTATTGTTCAATTTACCCCTTGAGGTAACAGTTTAATTACATGTACCCCCTCTAACTAACAAATTCTGTTAAGATTTCGTAATTTTTTTTCATGTTTACCCCTAGTATTATTGTGTGGTTACAAATGAAACCTCAAACTGAATAATTGGCCTTAATATTTATCCTTACAGTTACAAATTAGCCCTAATATTTATCCATACAAACATAAATTAGCCCTAATCAGATTTGGAAAATTTCTACAATGACTGAAATATTTTCACTTTTAGACCGTCTGAAATTTCCACCTAAACTGAAATTCCATTCCTTGTGACAAACTATAGTATAAAATTATTTCCAATCTGATTGTGAATAGATATCATAGATACATATATTGAAAAGGTTGCATTCACCAAACTCCAGTTGTGTCGCTTCACTGTCTTAATTTTGTCTTACCATTACTAAAATTGAACCAAAGTAGGTACGAGTGGAGGGGGAAAGCAAAGCTTCTATGACAACATCGCGTTCTTGTCTCTTCAACGACTAGCTTCTGCAGTAGGTGACTCAGTCAACAAGCTACTTTCTCTATCGGTCAAAGCTCTATTCTGTTGTGCCCTAGAAACCTCATTTTGAAGAAAAAAAACAATAAAATCCATCTTTTACTCTTCAACTTTTCTGTTTAATCTTCGTTTTCCTCCATCAACTTCTTATGATCGGATTTTTCTTGGGCCCAGGTATGTTATTTGACACAGGCCCAGGTATGTTATTTGACACAGGCCCTGGGTGTTTTAGTTGACTAACTAAAGAATATTGAATTGTGCGGTGGTGTATATATAATATCTGATATCTAAACTAAATGGGCTTGAGTACTATCTTCGTTTGGTTCATTTTATTTTCGGGAAATGTTAAAGGTGGTTATTGAAGTGTTAAAATGCGCCTCCCACAAACAAAAATGTTTCCGGATGATGCTACTCGAACTCCCAAAGTACATACAAAGTCAATAAAATAGGCACTAGAAGAGTTTGGGTTTTATGTCATTTCACCTAAAGTAAAAGTGATTTACAAATTTTTTAACTTCTAGTGTCTATTTTCTTGACTTTGTCTGTACTTTGGGAGTTTGAGTAGTATTGGAGGAGCCTTTACCACTCGTATTATTTTTTGATGTTGTATTGTTCCGTTCATGCATGGGAACTTTTATTCGTTTTTTAGTCACAGTATTATTCACACACACTAACACAACCCCTTTTACTGTTTTACAAATAACTTACATATACGTTAATCACACACACCACTTGGCTGGCCTCTCTCTCTCCCTGTAACTCCTCTCTCAATCCTCCTACTTGAATCTATCTCACCCGAAACTCTAAGATCTCTTCTCTCTAATACCTCACCTCAAGAGAGCAACTGCACATGAGAAGAGACTCGCTTTCTCCGAAAAAAAAAAACGCCCTGAACAAGCTAACACCCAAACAAGTCCATTGGTGGCCTAGCTCATGGCATTAAGATTAGTTATCATTGTCTCCAAATTTTAGTTTCAAATCTGTTTATTATTGTTTCTTAAGTGGTTTTTATGAGAATTTATTAGCTTCTTTCATCAATACAAAATATCTACCATATGTTCGTTAGTTTGTAATGTATTTTTAATCCATAAGATATAGTGATCCTTGCACACTTGCAAATGGTTTGACAATGTGAAAGTGAGCTAAAATAATAAAGAAGAATAATCCATTTAAATATCTCATGTGCAATAAGACTGGGAAAGATTGGGTGTCTAAGTTACCGACCAACTATTACAACCAAAAACTCTACCATTTCCTATCACGTAATAACACCAAAAGGCTAAACATCAACAACATAATAATTTCAAAGAAAATGATCCACCACCTAAATCTCAAATAAATTGAGAAGGAATCCCATATGAACTATAGAGATTGATTTTGTCAACTTTTCTCAATTTACGTTCTAAACTGGGAGAAAATTAGGGTTGTTGATTTGGGTTTTCTTCCCAATTTTACCTCCCATTAGGTTGCTCTATTCAATTCCACAAGTCAAGCCAAATAAGGCAATTCAACATGGAACCAAAGGTGGGGATCGTGGGTCCCACTGACCTACCTAAAAAACAAGAGGACCCACCGAGTACGTACAGTAACTGTGCCTCCCTCCGCCAATCATAGGACACCATGCAGTCGTGGGAGTATACTATTGGAAGGAAATCCATCCCAGATTTCTTTGGATTTGCACTATTCAGTACCCCCAAATTTTACTCGTTTCACAGAACTACAAACATTTGGTATGCGCAGTTTAAAACTGGTAACTATAGTGGCGCATGTTAGCATTCAACACAAACACAAGCAGCGCGACGAATAATCCCAGGCAAGTCAACACCTCTTGACCATTCACCAACTTCTCCATCATAAACCAAAACCAATCCTTCCTTCATTCCTCTACCATTCCTTCCACTTCTCCTCAATAAATCATCAATACACCCCACTACTTGAATCAACACAACTTTATTATTACTATTTACACCCCACTCACCACCACCACCACTTCCTAACCCAACGCAACTAAACCTCACTGAACTGTCTAATCTTACTGGCGCTGGTAGTGGCGGATTTTTCATCCTACACCACTCTCCTCCACCACCACCTCGCCGCCGTCTTCCGTCGTACCTCCAGAACGAGAGCTCTAATGCATGACTAGCCAAAACGTAAATGTAACCACCGGCCGCACAACCCGCCACCAAGCAACCTCCGCCTGGTATTGTACGGCTTCTCATCCATACCCCACTTTGTACATCAAATAGATCCATTGAACTTGCATATAAATGTGCTTCCGAACCACCACCACCACCACTTCCACCGCCGCCGGTGTTACTGCCGATCTTTAATCCTCCGATAACGTAAAAAACACCATCAACCGCCGCACCAATACAACCGTACCGCCTCCGCGGTGCTTCGGACACGACTCTCCACGTGTCCGTCTCTGGTTCGTACTCTTCTACTGCCTCATTACGTGCTGCTCCACCAGAAATGTATATCTTTCCGGCAATAGTTGCAGCGGCGAATTTCTTCCTCGGGAAAAGCATTGGAGATCTCGAGGTTAAATTTCCCGTCCATGAATCGTATCTCAACGTTATATGACGATTGATAATATAAATCACTCTCCCAATCGAAGTTAATCTGGCGTGAGAAAACGAGCCCTCGAGTAATCCAGAAGTCGCGACGGTCTCGATTGGGCGAAACGGATTTGTTTCCCAAGCCGTTTCAGATTCGTCTCCGCCGATTGTGTGATTCGCAACGTAAACCCCAAAATCAGTGACGCTGAATGCAAAGATCGTTCGTCGTAGATGCCCTAGATTACGACGGAGATCGAAGAATGCTGAAGAATCAAGAAGATTTGACCATTTCCTGCAAACTAAAGAGACTGAAGATAAAGATGAAGGAGAAACCCTAGATAAGCATTCAAGGAGAAGATCATCAGGAAGTGAAGTAAAAGTGGTTTTACAATAGTTGTTTTGATTTTCAGAGCGGTTTCTGATTGAAACTCTATCAGAGTTTTTGATAAGATAAGTGGTTTCACGGGGAGTATCTTGTTGTGGATTAGGGTAACAAGATTTCATTATCCATGAGAAGCCTCGAGAGTTACAGCTCTCTCCCATCACTGACCTAAAATTCTAGTGAGAGAAAGAAGAAAGAAAGAGAGAGAGAGGTTTTATCAGGAGATTCAGCGGACTTGATAAACGAAGAGGAGTAAATTTAAATTTTGCAAAATTGAATGTCAGATCCGGTTCCCTTTCTTCCTCGTCAATTTTCTCTTTCAACGAGGGAATTGTATTTAATTGGTGTCCACATCGGATCGGAGGTTTTGATCGAGCGGTTGGTATTGTTTTGATGGGATTAATCATTAGTAGTTTGGAGATGATGAGATTTAAAGGTAAGAAAGTGGGATGAGTGAGTATATTATGGTGTACAGGGGATACAGGTTATCATAACTTGAGTGGAGATGGTGATTTTGAAGCATCTTTTACCGTCCATCATGATGACTGCTAGTTTCAAATAGCACGTGACGCTAGGATCCAAAGTGATACTTCGACATGTGATTTCGCTAACCGACAAAAGTAAAGGCTATCCCGCTAGTCTACTGTGAGCGTGGTGTGAACCTATTTTTTGGCCAGCGCTTTGGGGAAAGCTCTCTCTCTCCAAGTCAGCACTCTCATGAAGGTCGCCGGCCGGAAAATTTTCCGGCCGGCGACCTTCAAACTTAAAAAAAAAAAAAAAACATTTTTTTTTTCACTCACCTCTCTCTCTCTCTCCAATCAGCACTCTCATGAAGGTCGCCGGCCGGAAAATTTTCCGGCCGGCGACCTTCATACTTAAAAAAAAAAAAGAAAAAGCATCAGAGACTTGAAGATCAGGAAGGGGAGGAAGAGGTCTGAAATCACAATAGAAATAATGGGTTTAACCTAATTACCACTTCAATTAATACATCTACAAATAAAATTGAACATGGAGAATCACATTTTAGTGAAGATGATAATGATGATTAAACAAGTAGTATTTAACAAATTACAGGTAAAGAAAGAAGGCAATAAATACCTATTGAGAAGAGAAGCTGATTTTGCCCAGATGAACAAAATTGTAACGAGAAGAAGTAGAACATTAGCAACAAATGATAAGAAACTAGATCCACATCTTTCAAATAGTAACCACATTGTACTTGCAGTAATCAGCACAAACCCTCCGATTTTCCATCTTTTCCATAATAGCACATCAGCAACTATCAAAATCGACAAAAACTAACAATTTCAGATCAAATTCCTCACCAATTACCAAAGAAACCTAAGAGAAAAATCAAACTAGAAATGAAAAAAACTCCAATAGTTGAACAAATTCAATGGCTAGATATAGATTATATTCATCCAAAGAAAAGAAGTAATAACTTGCATAAATTTTAAAATTAGAGAGAGAAAGAAAGGGATGACCTGCGCCTCCGCCGAGAGATTGATGTACAGATCTGCGAGACGTTGATGGAGGAACAGTAGAAGAATCTGGATTTGACGAAGCCAAATCCATGGCGATTAGGGTTTTTCTGTTCTTTTTAGCAGGAAGCCGGCGACCGAACTGGTCTGTTGAAGAACAGGCCGATCTGGTCTGTTCTTCAACAGACCAGATTCCGGCGAAGGGAAACCCCCTTCGCCGGAATTTTTAGAGAGAGAGAGATGAGTTTTTTTTTTTTAAGTATGAAGGTCGCCGGCCGGAAAATTTTCCGGCCGGCGACCTTCATGAGAGTGCTGATTGGAGAGAGAGAGAGAGGTGAGTGAATTTTTTTTTTTTTTTTTTTAAGTTTGAAGGTCGCCGGCCGGAAAATTTTCCGGCCGGCGACCTTCATGAGAGTGCTGACTTGGAGAGAGAGAGAGAGGTGAGTTGGAGAGAGGTGACGTGGAGAGAGGTGACGTGGAGAGAAATGAGTGGTGGAGAGGGAAGTGAGGTGGAATTTAGGTTTTTGTTTTTAATTTTATTTTGAAAATATATTAATGGGAAGGGTAGTTATGACATTTCCATGAAAATAGGGGGTCATATTTGAATTTACAGAAATTTGGGGGCCATAAAGGAAGCTGGTCACAAAGTAGGGGGCCATATAGGAATTAACTCTATTTCATTCATGAGAAATTAAATCACCGATTACGTAGATATTGATTATTCATCTCGAATCAGCGACATATTTTTTTATTTTCCGACCGGAAAGAAAAAAGAAATTTTTTTTAGAAAGAGACAGAAGAAAGAGAAAAAATATTAAATTTTTTTTTTAAATTTGAAAGTCGCCGGCCGGAAAATTAGACGACGACTTTTGCCGAGAAGACGATGAGGTGGCAGAGAGAGGTGATGAGATGGAGGAGAGAGAAATGATGACTAGTTGACAGTGTTATAACGGAATCTTAATAAGGGAGTCATCTGAATATTTTTGATAAAGTAGGGGGCTAGGCAGGAAACCCGTCACAAAGTTGGGAGCTATTTAGGAAATAACCCTTAATTCTTTCACATCAATTCTCTTTCCCTCTCTAAAATTCACTATCTCTCTCATAGAGAATTAGGTTATAAGATATGCATGTAGCAACCTAAGGAATTTGAAAACAAAGTCCAACTAACCTATGTTTACAAATGAGGAACACATTATATGGATTGAAACAAGTCCTGAGAGTTTGGAATGAGAAAATAGCATAGTTCATAGTTCAAGTGGATCTTATGTTCCACCCGCTCATTCAACTTTCTTTATAAAAGTACGAGAAGAAAGACTAACAATTATACTAATCTATGTTGATGATTTAATCATCACAGAAGACGATAAAGAGGAGATCCATCAAACAAGAGAAAACTTATCAGTAAGATTTTAGATGAAGGAGCTTGAAAACTTGAAACACTTTATTGGCCTTGAGGTAGATCGAACTAACAATGACATATTTATCTATGAAACACAAGTACGCCAAAGATCTACTACAAAAACATGGAATGCAAGATTGCAAGTCATCTCAACACCAATGGAGCCTAATACTAAGTTATCTGCAAAACAAGGCAAAAATCTCAATGACACAACAATGCACCGACAATTAGTACGAAGTTTAATCTACCCGACACTGAAACGACTTGCTATATCATATGTTGTAGGAATCATAAGTCAGTTTATACAAGAGCCAAAGAAACCTGACTTGAAAACAGTGAAAAATATTTTGAGGTACCTGAAAGGAATTATCTCTTACTACAAGATATTTAGAGTCTAAGTTGTTCTTTTATTAGTATATTGTTGAAAATTATTTCTAGAATAATGGTTCTACAACTTTCCAGAGAAGCTTCTAAGAAGTATCTTACGTACTATAAAGGTATCTTAAGACTAATATAAATACTTATGTACCCCTTCTCATTTGGTCATCACAAGATCTAGCAACTCGAGAAGTTGTGTATAAGTGAGGGTATATAAGGAGTGTTTGAATTTAATTAAAATAGTGTTTGAGTTGTGAGTCATAAGTATGTAAGCAAATTGCTTGTAAATTATATTTGAGTATAATAAAATATGCATTTCAAAGATAAAGTTGTCACCCCAAAGACGTTATTTTTTAACATGCTATAGAAGGGGTGGTGTCTTTTTCGCGAAAAGGGTCCTCATCTTCATCGGAATATATATATATATATATATATATAGAGAGAGAGAGAGAGAGAGAGAAAGAGAGAGAGAGAAAAGAGGAGAGAGAGAGGGAGGAGGAGAGAGAAAGAGGAAGGAAGATAGGAAGAAATGAAGAAGAAGTTTTGTTGTCTCGAAAAATTCAACAAAATTCACAATTTCCAATTGAATTTTTTAACCCAAATTTTTGTTTTCTTATTTTCCCCATCATTAACTTATTAACAATGAAAAACTGGCCTTGATCTTCGAATTTCGCTCTCCCTATGTTAGTCCAGTCGGTTTTCTTGTCCGATCACCCAACATAAAAAGGTTGATTGACTAAATGAATTACATATTACGGAGTACTCAACAAAAAACTATAAATAAGAGTAAAGATAATCTATACTCATGGTTGTTTGCGTGTTGTCTCTTAAGATACAGTTATCGATGTGGCACCTAAGATCATCTCTAATGGGGCACTTTAAACTTTCATTTGCCTCTGAACATCTTCTCTAAAGTACATCTACTAAATACACATGTCGCTCTAAAATTTAATAAGAAAAAATAATTACTAAGCAAGGGGGTTTCATTGGTTTAAATGTCAGAGTGACAATTAGAGAGTCTCGAGAAGACATGTCTGTTTTGAGAGTCTAATAAACGCTCCCACATCATCATGAAGTGTCACATAGAACGCCCAATTGAAAAAGATTCTTTAATAAAACCTGTAAAAATACGAAGTGGTACTCCAAATTTTAAAGTTTAGCCGGGCAAGATACTCTAATTACTTTCAAACTTCCAAATTGTTGTGCTCTCCCCTGCCATTACAAATAAATATTCTGTAATATGTAGTGTTTATTTTCTAAAAAGAAGTTCACAACTCAAGAAATAAGAAAGTAAGAGTATCTATGCAACACAAATTAATTTTAGTACAATTTTGCTAAATTGGTTTCAGCATAATGTAAGGGAAAGATACACTAGATCAGTAGACCTCATATATTATTCCATTGTAAGACACACCACCTCTCACCTAATTAATACAAAAACTACAAAAAATTAACATAAAAAATGATTTTCTGCATAGTTATTTACATTCTTCTATTCACAATTTCCTTGTTTCTATTGAAGGACTCAACTCGTTCGAGCTGTAACTGCTTACGAAATTTGTTGATAAAAGATTCAGCTAGTTCATCTATATCATACTCCAACAGTGACAACCTTGTTAACCTTGTCGAAGATCTTTTTCTCTCGTCTTCATCAATTCTTTCTCCCTCAATGTAAATTGTACGATTTCCATTAGAAAATACTTTGTTAGATTCTTTGATCATAACTGTCCGATCACCCATGTATATGTATAGATCTCCTCTAAATATATAAATCAAGTTTGGCACTTTGTGATAAGATGTCACGGTTAGACTAATCAGACAGAGAGAGAGAGAGAGGGAGAGAGGGGATAGTTTGAAGAAGAGATTGCTTATGAAATCTAAGAAGAGAGGAATGGGGAAGAATTTATGGAAACTCATTTTAGAAGGCAAAGGAATATTAAAGAAAGATCAAAAAGGAGAAAAACGAGTAATGTGTGTAGTCAACATATTATATGATAAAGAGTGGGAAAAGATAAAGTCTAATGGAGGAACCATATGAATATATGTTGGTTCATAATTGGTCGAAATAAAAGACAATAAGGCAAACATTTATTAGGAACTGGACCACCATCTTGAGAAAAGACAAAGGGGATTGAATGCGTCAGTATTTTTTTAAATCTTTTCGGATTTCTCTCAAACAAATACTATGGAGGTATGCCGGTGGTGATAATATGAAAGTATGATGGTAGAAACGTGGTGGCGGTAGAAGTACGGTGGAGGTGGTGGAAGTATGGTAGAGGTGGTTGTGTTGCAGTGGAGATGAAGTATGGTGGTGGTGGATTTACAGTAATGGTGATGGAACTCTGATGGTTGTAGTGGTGGAGACACGGTGATGGTTGTAGTGGTGGCGGAGGCTTAGTGATGATGGTGGTGGTGGAGGTACTTCGTCGGTGATGGAGGTGTGATGGTGGTGGTGGAGGTACTTCGTCGGTGATGGAGGTGTGATGGTGGTGGTGGAAGTGCGGCGCGATGGTGGTTGAGGACTTGAGGTTGGTGGTGGTATACGTTGAACGTACGTAACTAAGTTTTGAAATAAAAAACAAAAAATTAAGACTTCGAAAGGAAGTTAAATTTTAACAAGTAAAGTGAGAAACTTTTGCTTTACCAAACTAACTTTATAATTATTTTACTTAAGTAAAAATTACTTATTTTTGTATTAGCAAACGACCCTTTAAAGTTGTTTGGACAACACTTCTTTTTTCTTGTAACTCTTCAAATATTTTTTGTTTAATGAAGATGATTAAATCACAAGAAAGTTCGACAGATAATCACGACCTACATTCATGCATGGATATACCTTTAAATATTTTAGACAATTATTTTATTGTGAATGGGTAAAATGAAAACCCTAAATTTTAAGAAAAAGATTGTCGTGAACTGCACTTCTTCGTACTCAAACCCTACAATTACCATTTGCAACAAAAAAACAACTCTACAATTATAATCAACAAAAATGTATACTCAAACCGCTTCCTGAGACTCCCACTTGAACCGCATGTGAGTGTTTCTCTCTCCTCTCACATGTTCAGTCACGTGGAAAAAGAAATTCAAGTTTCTCTCAAATGCGATTCAAGTGACAGTCTTAGGAGGCGGGTTGTGTAGCCTTGTTATTATAATCAATTGGCAGTCAAAACATCCTCAACCGGTGCATTATAACTTTTTGTGCTCTATTTAGGGTTTAAAAGCATGTGTATTTCACAAATTATATTATACACATATATACTAGTAAATGTGTTTTGAGTCAGCTAAGATGATATTAACAATGAAAAGTTCTGTCTCTATCTCCGGATTTTGCTCTGTTATGTTAATCTGGCCCACCTTTTTCTGGTGGGATTAACCAATATAAAATGAACTTCACCTCCTACAGGAATCGAACCTAGAATTCCAGATTTTTGGAGTTTATATGAACACCTTGAATCACTTGGACAACCAAAAATTGACTACTGAATTACATATTAATAAGCGAAAAATGAACTATTTATAAGTAAGATGAAGATGCTTTATTGATTAGGTTTTTTTTTTTTTTTTTGTTGAGAGGTTTATTGATTAGGTTGTTAAGGAATATAAAGTGAAAGATACACTAGAAATTTTTTGTCTATATTTTTTGTTGTTGAGATTTTTTATTTTTTGTTGGCTATATTGGTTCCAGCAAAATGTAAGGAAAAGAGCACACTAGACCTCATAAATTCCATCCTTAGATGGGAAATGACACCTTTTTTTTGAGACATACCAACTCTCACCTAATTAATACAATAGTTATTTCAACAAAAAATAAATAAATTAATACAATAGTTACAAAAGAATAAACATACAAAAATATCTTCTGCCTAGTTTCTTTTATATTCTTCTACCCATAATCTCTTTGTTTCTATTGAAGGACTCAACTCGCTCTAGCTGTAATTGCTTATGAAATTTGTTGATGAAAGATTCAGCTAGATCATCTATATCATACTCAAACACTGACAACCTTTTTATCCTTGTTGAAGATATTTTCTTCTCGTCTGCATCGTTTTTTTCTCTCTTAATGTAAATTGTGCGGTTTTCATTAGAAAATACTTTGTTAGACTCTTTGATCACAATGGTCTGATCACCCATGATATGTATAGATCTCTTTTAAATATATAAATCAAGTTGATACGATAGATGCCGCGGTTAGACTACAGAGAGAGAGAGAGGAGATAGTTTGAAGAAGAGATTGCTTATGAAATCTAAGAAGAGAGAATGGAAGGTATTTATGGAGACTCATTTGGGAAGACAAGGAACTACTAAAGAAAGATTAAAAAGGAGAAAAACGAGTAAAGTGTGTGTATTAACATATTATATAATAAACAGTGAAACTGGGTGGAAGAGTGGGAAAAGATAAAAGATTAGTGGAGGAATCATATGATTATATGTTGGTTTATAATTGGCTGAAATAAAAGGTTGGTTTATAATTGGCTGAAATAAAAGACAATAATGGAAACAAAACTATTGTTTATTAGATTATTTAGTAATTAGACTCCACTTATTTAGTTATACTAGGATTTCACCCCAAAATTTGTTAAGTTAGGGACGGACCAGTCACTTGACTTTTGTTTGACGAAAATACCCTCCGTTCACCCTACGTTGGTTATGGCATACGTCCAATTTCTCAACTACCCCATTAAAGGTGGGAACAGAAGTGCAGAATGATCGATTCACTACACCCTTCGAAACTCTAATGTATTTTTTTCTCGCTTTCAAGCTTTAATCGAAGTAGATTCAAAGGGCTTTCATGAATATTTGTTATTAGTTAGTGCTCATCACTGATTTCTCTCTCCATAACTGTTGGTGCATGATGAATACATAAAAGGACAATTCAAAGCTTCATGTGATTTCACCTTACATATTTGTCATAACATCTCCTGTAATAACAAGAAGAAAAAGAATTTTTGTCTCAACCCCCCACTGTAAAAGTAACATTTAGTGAAGGACCCCCATTATAGTAAAGTTCATGAAGACCAACAAAGACTTCACTGATTTGTTTGTTCACTTTTAGCACATCCTCCTATTGTTTTAGCAGAGAACTAACAATAGTGGGATGAAGAAATAGATCTAGCTACATCCCTCAAGCATAAGATCTCTTTACAAAAAGAGCCTTTGGTTTATTGACCGTTGGAGGAGAAAGGTATCTTTGGCACAAACATCCAACAGAGAATGGAGGGTATTTTTGTGAAACAAAAGTCACGTGAGTGGCACACCCCTTAAGTTAACGGGTTTTTGATAGGAAAATAGAAGCTAACTCCAGTCACTTAATCATTTTGAGGGTGAAACCTAACATAACTAAATAAGTGGAGTCTAACTACTAAATAACCCTTGTTTATTAGAAGGTTGACGGCCATCTTTAAAAACAAAAGCAAAAAAAGGGAGTCAAACCCATCCCTGATTTTAAAAAAATTTGTTTTTTTTTGACTGAAAATAATTATATTATTAATATTTATCGGATCAGATGCTGGTGTATCCGTATCCGATAAGAAATATCTGAATCCGTATCTGATAAGAAATATCTGAATCCGTATCCGAAATCTCAGAATTTTCATTAAAAATCAAACGGTTATTTCCCAAATGGGCCCCAACTTTGTGACCAGGTTCTTGCCTGACCCCCTACTTTAACAATAATTCCCGTATGGCCCCCTTTTTCGTTATCTTTAACATTCCGTTACTCTCTCTCCTCCATCTCATTTTCTCTCTCTGCCACATCATCATCTTCTCCGACAGGGTCGCCGGCCGGCCAAATTTTCGGCCGGCGACTTTCAAATTTTTTTTTTCTATCTCTTCTCTCTCTCTAAAAAAGGAATTTTTTTTTTTAAAATTTTCTCCTCTCTCTAACTCCTGGAGTTTAGAGAGAGAGAGAGGAGAGAATTTTAAAATTTTGTTTTTTTTAGAGAGAGGAAAAAAAATTTGAGGTCGTCGGCCGGCGACCCTGACGGAGAAGATGATGATGTGTCGTGCTAAGATGATGTGACAGAGAGAGAAAATGAGATAGAGGAGGGAGAGTAACGGAATGTGACGCAGCGGAAAACTGATAAAAAGCCTTAGAACTCCGTCTAAAGACTATTGAACCGAAATTGATAACAAGAATACTAAAATACTGAATTTTATTGATTGAATGAATGACTGAAACAACTTCTACGCCCTCATTATATAGACTTAGGGTTTCCTAATCTTGGTCAAACTCCAATAGAAACTCCTAAAAAAATAAAATACTAGAAATCCTAAACTGAAAACAATTACCAAAAATAGAAAAAAACTAGTAAAAGTCCGTTTTGAAGCCCTAAACGATGGAATTTGCCCCTCAAAGTGGGCCCGTTGTGGCGAAGCGACAACGAATGACCGGAACGCTATTTCGCACCATCCCTCAAAATTTCGTCCAATTCCGACACCCGTAACTTCGATTTTGGCCGTTTTAGTCTGTCACCCTTGTATTTGGCCGCTTCGATCTCATCCATGTATTTCTCAGCCAATTCCTCTACATCAGAATGTAAAGATAACGGAAAAGGGGTCCATACGGAAATTATTGCTAAAGTAGGGGGCCAGGCAGGTGATCACAAAGTTGGGGCCATTTGTGAAATAACCCAAAATCAAATATGGATGTGACATACTTATTTGTACTTTAGATGAGAATCTATTACCCAACGAATTACAAGAAATCAAGTATAAACCCTATCTAGAATCTGTCATGGTTCGCTTGTTTAGGAGTCGTACTAAAAAGGAAACCAGCCCGGTCTTATCGCGTCATCTTGACGCCACTATAAACGCGGGAAATAGAGATAATATGGGAAACTTGTTCTTGAAGTCTCGTATATATATATATATATATATCTCTTTTAACCACCGAGTTACCTGTTTTCACTTCCTGGGGTTTGTTTTGATCTTCTTCTATTTCCCCCAGACTGAATATTCTTGATCATCTTCTTAAATTCCAATAATCTAACTTCCACTTTCCCTTGTTTAATAATAATCCAAATGAGTACGAGATTTCTCGATAATAATCTAACGTCCACTGGTAATTTTTATCGTCCTTTCTTTTCTTGCCCTTTTTTTTATTTTCCTCTTTCAAACCCTAATTCTTGTACTGATTTTCTGCTTCAAAATTTATAGGTTTTTTTGAATCTAGAATGGGGGAATTCACTACTCATCTCAACACTTTTGGTTCCTATTCACTTTGGGGTAGTAACAACATGGTACCCTCGAGGTGATTCCTTAAACCCTAATTCTTCATCCTTTCTTATTAAAAAAAAAAATCCGTACTTTATCTGTTTCTTGCTTCAAATCTCATTTTTGTTTTCTTGTTTCAGGGATCATGCTTCTCAAATTTCTACGCTGAAGAACCGGTTGTCTCAGGTATTGGACTTTTTGATCACTTTATCACAATGGATAGATAGTTTGTTAGGGTTTCTCGTTATTGGACTTCTTAAAACCCTAGGAATATAAGAATATAAATCCGAGACCTGGGTATTCTAATTGGGACCAATTTAGTATAATCAAAGCAAACAAACCTCTTAACTATTAAATTAGTTCTATAAATAGACTAATTAATGTTTCATAATATTTTGGTTTGACAGTAATTACTAACTGTGATTCTAATATAAATTCAAACTGTAGGATGAAGCTGATATATCGGACATAGTAATTCCAGACCTTACGATAGATATCGACACTTGCGATTCGAGGAATCCACTTGCTGTTGTTGATTACATTGACGACTTATATGATCACTACCGAAGAACTGAGGTTTGTCTTTCAAACCTAAACCCTAATCAAAGAGCTCTGCTTCTATATAATTTGTATTTAGCTGAAACTATTCAAATTAGCTCGAATGCTTTCTGTCGATTTAGTATAAGAACTACAATCGGTTTTTATTTTCGGACTTGTTCATTTTGATTAACTTTCCTATTTGCTTCTAAATGAGTGAACATTCCGATTTTGCAGAATTCTAGTTGCGTCCCGCCAAATTATATGCTGCAGCAATCTGAAATCAATGAGGAAATGAGAGCATTTCTCGTTGAATGGTTAATCATGGTATGCGAATTTTTTTTTACTAATTTGCCGATTCTCAAGCTCTTTGAGTTTTTTTTTTATAGCAAATTGAATCTAACTAGGTTAACTTTAAACAGGTGCACCATGATTACGGACTCAATGCAGAGACATTATTTCTAATGGTTAACATCATAGACAGATTCTTAGCTCGTCAATTAATCAAGGGAGACAAACTTCAGTTGGTCGGGGTAACAGCGATGCTCTTAGCAACAAAATACGAAGAAGGCCCAGTCATCCCCATTGAGAGGTTAATCCAAATTTGCGGAAACACGTACACAAGAAAAGAATTTCTTGATATGGTACACCTATTTTTTCTCTATCTCTTTTGTCCATCCTTTGTCGCCCCTCTCTCGACAAGTAATTTATTCTATTTCTCTCGTAATATTTGCAGGAGAAGTTGATGGTTAAAACATTAAATTTCAACATGTCTGTTCCAACTCCATATGTATTCATGGCGAGGTTCCTCAAGGCTGCTCTATCTGATAAACAGGTTCGTACACATTCTTTATAACTCATCTCTTAAGTAAATTGTTACTACTATATACAATCGCAAATTTTATCTTTAGTGAGCTCATCTGATTAATTTACGTATTTCGTGTTTATTGAACAGCTCGAGCTTTTATCCTTCTTCATTATTGAGCAAAGTTTGATCAGTTATGAAATGCTCAAGTACCCACCATCCCTATTAGCTTCAGCAGCCATCTACACAGCTTCTTGTACTATCCATAAGTTTAGATTTTGGAGTTGGACCATCCAACGACATTCTGGATACTCCGAAGATCAGCTACAGTAAGTGATTACCTCTTTTTAATCTTCATCTGGTTGGTTGTTCTTGATAATGTTATTGTTTTACTCATTGATTTATTTGGTGTTTATGAAGGGAGTGTTCGAGATTGATGGTTAGTCTGCATCAACAAGCAAGAATGAAGAAGATACATCCCATATTTGATTCATATCGCATGAAGTATTCTTCCGTAGCAAATTACGAACCGGCTCTATTTCTCTTGGGTACCCAATATTAGTTCGAGAATCAACTTGAAGAACAAGAAATCATATCTTCTACCAAGACATTCACCAAGGAAGCAGAAGTCCTTTTGAAGGAAGCCATTCAGGAGCAGATGAAATGTTTTATACTTCAGGAACAAAGATAAAGAAATTAATCACTCTTAATACAAGGGAAAAGGATGATGATTAACCATTACTTCATTACACGAACACATTCTTCTGTGAATATTAGGCGGGTTGTTTTTTTCTTAACCGAAGCCTCCTTAACCACCGATTTTTTTGTTCTTTTCTAGATATGATTTTGATTATAAATGCGAGCGTATAGCTTGTATTTTCATTCTTTTGCAGTTTAGTGTTCTATTCATTACTAGTTGTGTACAAAAACTGAGGCTATGTGAATTAAATGATATTTTGAGTTCTCTATCTTTTTATTTCTAAAATATTCACATTGATGGTAGGAGTGAGTTCTTAACAAAAGTAATAAACAATTTTTTTTTCCCTTTCAAATTTTTATTAGAAGATGGTTACCAAATTGATGAAAGTTCACATGACACTTGTACTATCATTTAGTCTTGTATGAAAGTGGGTTTAGACTCATGACCATAATAAAGAGCTCTCCTTTATTAAAAAGTGCAAAAAAGCATGACAATTTTCATTTTTTCGTTATAAAAATAACACAAGAAGAAAACACCCATAAAACCGACAAAATAACAGTTTGAGATGAACCAATCCTTTATTAGGCAGAAATTAGTACAGTTGTCCAAAATTTAGATGAGCTATTTAAACAAAAGAAAGATATATTGATATGAAACACAATAATAAAAACCCTTCAACCAATTCAACTTTATTTCTCCTTCCTCCATCACTTTTCACCTTTTTATTTGATGCCTCCCCACTGGTTCCACCACTCTTTGGACTTCCTGTCGTAATTGCAATAAAAACACAATAATTAATAGAGCATGGATTCCTACCCTTAAAAAAAATTTCTTATTTACTTTTGTGACCGGTTTTTGTTTTGATGGAAATCTTACCTCAGGGATAAAACTTGAATTCACGAAAAATAAAGGGCCAAGACAGAAGTTACTCATGATATAAGGATCAAAAAGTAATTACCATTTTCACTAAAATCAACTCATGTTCCTTCTTAGGCTATCTTCTTTTAGATTATGCAGATAAAGGTAGATCCACAGACAGATAGTTGGTGTGCCCATGAGGTTAGTGGGTCCAGTGAGGGTGAGAAATTAAATTGGTATGAGAGGTGGCCCGACCTAGAGGAGAAAATGTCACTAAGGTGTGATTATCATTTTGACTTAACAAAAATGATGTTTGGCCAGCTGGCTGATGTGATCGTCACATTGACGAAACATCTTCTCGGTAAGATGCTTAGCCAGTCAAGTCCGACTACATCAGCCTTCGATTTGTGGTCGACTAACTTTTTACATGTCCAAGCATCATTATTGGTGGGACTTATATGGATCTGAGCCACTCGGAATTCATATTTATAATGGAAGAAAAACATATTTATAATAAAAGAAAAGATGAGTTATCATAGCCATAAGAAAAAGAAGTTTTTTTTTTTGTTGAACCATAAGAAAAAGAAGTTACCACTTGAGGTTGGTGTGGTAGTTGCACCCTTGGAACTGCTATCAAATTGTTCAAATACTTGAGCAGCTGGTGAGTTTGGAGCCAAATGCAAAAGTGCTGATGAACAATCAAATCAAACAAGCAAATGATCAATAACTAAACATTACTATGTATTTGAAAACTTAAGTAGTATTTGTTTTGTTATTTTCCAAATATGAGTCATCTTAATATAAATTGTTCCAGCCCAATTTATTTTAGTTAGATGGACAATAGTCATTTCATTTTTTTTTTCTATCCAGATAATGGGCTTATAAGTAAAATGTGTGACAATAGTTCCACACGGGAGAAGGGTTAAATTTACTACTGATTACCAAGTGGTTTTGAGTTGGATGACTACAAATTTACATGGTATCAAAGCAAGGACCACAAGTGATAGGTTTAAAAGTCACACGTGCTCCACGTCACCCGAAAAAAAAAACACGTGTTAGGCTAACCAGGCCACACGTGAGGGGGCATGTGAGAATAGTCCCACACGACAAATCAATCATTTAGATGAGTTGGACTCACACGACAAATCAACCATTCAGACGAGTCAAATCTGACTTAAAGAAAACCAAACACCACTCCGATGAACTTTGGAACAAAAAAGACACGATAAGTAAACATATAAAGACACCAAAAGCTAATTACCAGGGCACTCGGATATATTAGCTGGGACTTTACAAGTAGAAGGAAGACTCAAAGCAAGAGAGGAGTTGATCTTAAAACCAAGGCCAGGATCATTCCTGTCTTTAACAAGAACACAAAGACACTTCTTGCTTGTGTCAAGAACTTTTTTGAGACCACTACAACAATCTGGTGTTGGAGATTTTGCTGTTTCACTAACATATGGTAAGCAAGTTGCTAATCCAACTAATTGGTCTGCACACTCTTCTTTATCTTTGTCTACATCTGATATCACACTACCCACCATTACCACTACCACTAAAACTAGAACCCATTTCTTGATCATCTCTTTCTTAATAACACTTGCATTTGTCATGGTGAAGAGATTGAAAGAAATTAATTATTGGTAAAGAGAGAGTAAAGAGAGAAAAGTAGGGGAATAAAGCTAGAGAGAAAACTAGTGATACCTATAGTGGCTAGTTGTTGAAATGGGTTATGCTAGTTTGCCCTTTTATGCTTTGGTTTTCACAAGTTATTTTAGCAAAAAAAAAAGAAGAGACATTTAAAAGAGGAAAGGATAGTGTGGTTGGAGTAGTGGAGTGTTAATAATTGGGTTGGTTGTTTTCAAAAGGAAAATTAAAGCTAGGCCAAGCTGGTGCTTCTTTGGTTGTGCAAAAGTTTAGATCTCGTGATCTTAATTAGTTAATGTTACTCTTTATACCGCGTAATAGTATGAATGCTAATCTATTAACTGTGAAATAATTCACTTTAATCGGGTGATAATATATCTATGTTTTACTGGATAGATGTAAATATGTTCAGTAAATATAACGTAAATAACTCCTACTGATAATTCCAGATGTTATAAATAAGAAAGGTTGAGTTAACAAGGTGTACTTCATTTTTCTCCCTGATCCATTTTAAGTTATTTTCACCAAATATGACACATATGATTATACATGTAGTAGGTTCTATAATTTCGAGGTGCATTTAATTAAGGTTTTGGTTAATAACCGCATGAACCTAGTTTTGCTACTTTTAACTTTTAAAAGAGATTACAATGCGCAAATAGTGATTTTGCAGTAGACTTGCGACCCTAGCTAGTCGACCTACAACATATATCTTGACGAGCTTGTCCTTATGTGGTTGAGCGTTTGGGTCAGCCAACCTGCAAGTACCATGTAGTTTTATTTTGAGATTGGACTCCAAGAGTTATTACATTTGAATAACATTGATACATCGTAATTAATATGCAATATATCATGAATTTGGATAATTATATAACTGTCAATTAACACATCTTGAGCCCTAAAGGCCATATAAAGACTCTTAGGCCCATCGTAGGGGCTTGTAAGTCCATCTACTTACATCTACTTTATTTATTGTCTAAATTATAAAGGCTTAAGAGGGATGTCCAATCACTACAACCAAGGGTAGTAGATAAGTACTGTGTCGTTGTGCTCTTGCAATGACATGACATGGAGCGTAGGTTAGATTTCTGCTTGGGGTTTCGAGGCTTTTATAAAGAAGTTCATGAAACATAAGGTAGTTGATATATAAACTTAATCGATTATTATATAATTGGGAAAGATAGGATTATGAGTAGGTGAGAGTATTAATACAAGGGGTTGAGATCAAATTAATGACTTTTCAACTCCCCTGGGATTGTGAGAGCCCATGAATGAACCTAGTGTGTATTTTTGTGGGTTAATTCCATTTTGGACTCGTGATGATGACCAACTGTTCGTTAGAACTCCTTTATTTATCGCTAATGTACGTTCGTTAGTCTTTAATTTGAATCTAATTGAGTTAATGAGTTTTGCAGAAATAACCTCAAACATGTCATTGTGCAATATACAAGGACTTAAAAGGAAGATAAGTTATTTAATGGTGGACCCTACTTTATAGCCTAAGTGGGATGCAGTAGTTTCCTTTGAAAATGACCAAGATGCCACCATTACAATCCCGTGGTAATTGGATTTTGGCAAAAGGGACCCACCAAGTTAAATCAAAAGAAATTGTAGGGAATAAACCAAAATCTCTCAAAACAAGGAAACCCAAGTGAGATGAGTTCGAATTGGATCTCTTTGCTGGTAGGGGTGGGAATGGTGCGGGCTCGGGCAATTTTTTCACGGATTCGGACGGATCGGGCTCAGAATTTCTCTGTCCGTTCGGATCTTGCGAGCACTTTGGGCCGGACTAATTTGGTAAAGATAGTGTCCGCGGCCCGATTCTGCCTGCGAGCCCGCTCGGGCTTTGGCGGACGCGGGCGGTCGGGTTGCGGGCCATAAGAATAAAAAAATTAATAAAAGGACTATAATAAAATGAAATCATAACTCAAAAAAAAAATTGGAATAATCTCTAAGCTATTCATCCATTAATATCAGTACCAAGTTCACTGGAATTATTTACATTATAACAAATTTTTACCTTACAATCCTAAATCCATTCACAAATTTGAACATATAGCTACTGTTTTACAATGTGGAAAATTAGCAAAGCAAAAGATAATCAATTCATCTAAATGAAACTCTAGAATGCACATTTATTTCTATTAGAACAGATTCAAAAAAATGACACAACAAGATTATATCATTGAACTTTTCTGAAACAGAGTAGACTGTTTTACATCTTAAATTTACAAAAACAATACATCAAAGGGAAAGTTCTAGATCTGCTTTTACATCTCAGATTTAATAAGAAATACATCAAAGATAAAGTTTTTTATCCGTTTTTACATCTAGAATATGAAGAGAAGATGATGAAGGAGAGGGTATGAAGAGAAGATGAGGAGGTAGAGGGTGGTGGAGGCGTTAAAGGTTTATGGTTTTCACAGAGTAGAGAAGATGAGAATGGAAATGGAGGAGGCGGTTAAGTCTGTGTGAAATAGTGAGGGTATTTATATGATTGAAGGGTTAGGGTTTATGATAGGCAGACCTTTACGGGTTTTGACGGGTGGGCGGGTCGCGGGTAGTTAACGGGCGGATGTGATGGGCTGGGACTCGGGCAGAGGGTCCTGCCCGAGTCCCTCCCGCTCCGGCCCGAAAAAACGGGCCGGGTATGCCCGGATCGGGTTCTATTCGGATTTCGGGTACTAACGGTCCGGGCGGATTGGGCCGGATCTCGGGTTCCCGGACCGTTTTCCCACCCCTATTTGCTGGTAGTCATCTAATCAAAAGGAAAACACCACTATACAAGGAAACACCCGAGACTCATGTATGGAAGATTTGGCCGACCCTTTGGGGAAGAGAATTTTGAAAGAATATTTAGGGTTTTGACAAACCCGGACTCACATGATATAAAAAGAGGAGAGGCGGAATTAGAGAGACATCTTTTCTGGAGCCAAAAACAGTAGACAAATTGAAGAGAAAAGAGGAGTTGAGTTGGTGAATTGAAGAGGACAACAACTATATTCTTTTGGAGACAGACGAATTATGGGTGAAATCTTATTCTTTTTCATTGATTCAGTTACTTTGATTAATATTGTAATGTGTTGCTAAGTCCCTCACCTAAAGTGAAAGATGAAACCATGAATATGAATAAACAATATTTATCATAATGATTCTCTTGAGTATGTGCTTTATTGTGAATATATTAAACTCTTGTTATTCTTTCAAATGATATATTCTTCATTATTTATCCTTCTGATTTGATTTATCATATTTAGATTTTAATCTTTAATAGTTTATACTTATTAGTTTTTTTTTTTGATGAGAATTATACTTATTAGTTGATAAATGATAGTTGAGTTGTTATTGTTTTTATAACGGGCCGGTTTAATTCTTTAGACAACTATATGCTTTTAAAACAAACTAGGGTATATCCCGTGCCTTAGGGCACGGACACTTATATCAATCAAATGTTACGGAATTTATTATTATATTTTATTGAGAGATTTTTATTAGTTATTATTTTTTTGTATTATTTTTTTGTTTCTTTTATCTTAAATTAGTTATTATTTTTTTGAGAGAGAGAGAGAGATTTTAATTTCTTTTTTTAACCCTTGAAATTTATTTTTTTTCTTTTTTTCTTAAATTAGTTATTTTCTTACTAAGAAGGAAAGGATTATTGTTTTTTTAAATAGTAACTTTATTTCTACGAAAGACTATATTTTAAATTTTGAGAAGAGCTTCTAGACAATATCTTTTATTAGAAAAGGATGTTTGTCCCAGTCATCATTTTTCCTTCTGTTTTATATAGGCCAGCGCTTTGGGGAAAGCTAAATAGTTTCCGGGGTGTGAAATTTTAAAGGGAATATGCAAAATTTCGAAAAGTTTCCGGGGAAATATATTTTATGGGGAATATGGCTCAAAATAAAAAATTTTCCCCCTCACCTCCCTCCACCTCATATCACCTCCCTCCACCTCATCTTCTCTCTCTCTTCTCCGATAGGTCGCCGGCCGGAAAATTTTCCGGCCGGCGACCATGAAATTTTTTTTTTTTTTCTCTCACACCTCTCTCACTCTCTAAACTCCGGCGAAGGGGGTTTCCCTTCGCCGGAGTTCCGGTCTGTTCTTCAACAGACCGGATCTGGCCTGTTGAAGAACAGACCAGATCGGTCTGTTCTTCAACAGACCGGAACTCCGGCGAAGGGAAACCCCCTTCGCCGGAGTTTAGAGAGAGAGAGGTGTGAGAGAAAAAAATTTTTTTTTTTTTTTTTTTTCATGGTCGCCGGCCGGAAAATTTTCCGGCCGGCGACCTATCGGAGAAGAGAGAGAAGATGAGGTGGAGAGAGAAGATGAGGTGGAGGGAGAGAAGTGAGGTGGAGAGAGAGAGCTGAGGTGGAGAAGCTATTTTGTTTTCCCCCTAAATAAAATTGTCAAACAAAATTGACCAATTTTTGACCAAGTCTTCACACCCCGGAAACTATTTAGCTTTCCCCAAAGCGCTGGCCTTTATATAATAGATATATCTTTCGATATTTGGATGCAAGAGGTATACCAAATATGAGTTATAAAATAGATAGAGAATTATTAATGGTTAGATATCTTTTTATGAGTGTTCGTGGTGGATTCTAAACTCTAGGATTTTTCTCATATTAGCTTCCTTCCGATTGACTATTAGTTTCGTTATATTATTTTCTGTTCAAAACAAATCTCAAAGTTACCATTTTACTAGTTTTAGGTTGAGATAGATTTCCAACTTGTCTTCGTGGGATCGACCCGTACTTGCTAGGTCTACACTACATAGACACGTGCACTTGCGGAATTTTATTACAAAATACGAATTTATTTTAGCCTATTATTTAGGTTAATTTAAATACGCATCACCAACTCACCAAAATAACCCCTAAATATGACCAACTTATAATATAACCCCTTTTTGTTTTATTTTGTTAGTTTGATTCAGTCAACTTTAACAGTTGATTAGTTCTTTCCATATTTACCCATCTTTTCAATATTTTATTTTATTTACTTCTCTTTCTTTGTCGTCTGAGAAGGGTCTCCGGCTACTGGCGGACGACACCCTACAAACGACCCATCACCAGGAACAAAGAAAAAAACTTATTTATTTTTTGTTTCTTCTTCATTGCTTTTACTCTTCTTTCTTTACCGTCTTTTCTTCCAAAATACCTTTCTTCTTAATCCTTTTCTCCCCTATCCTCTCTCATCACTTCCCTTCTCTTTCTAGCAATCCTTGTTCCTATTCACATCAAACATTCTCTTCATCTCATATTTCCACTCTTCAATTTCGGCTCCAATCTTCGGCACGATCAAATCCGAGATCGATTCAACAACTTTGATATTCCGATCATATCATCGTTCACTTCTTTACTCTGTCGCTGATCGAATCGTTACACAAGATTTTGATAAAGTTCATCCAAATCAAGGTGTGTTTATTTACTTGCTCAATTTGGATCCTCAATTGAAATTTTATTCTTATAGTTATAGTCACTGGGATTTATCTTTAGCTTTTACAAAATATTCTAGAAGTACTTGGAATGGTAAATATTACAGTATCTTTTAGATCTATTTAGCTACTGTACGGGTTGATTGTGGTCGTGATTCATCTGGTGACAGAGTTCTTCCGAGAAGTGAAGTTAATAATTGGCTTTAATTTCACGGCTGCCCTAAACCTCAAAGGGCTTTAATTTCAGATCTATATTCATTTATTTGAGTGGTTAACATGTACTTTTAATTAGAGACAAGAGTTGACTTACAGGAGTTTGATTACAGAGAGAAGAGTTGTCTGAGAGAACAAGAGAGAGGGAAGAAGAGAGAAAAAGAAATTTAAATGATGGTCGTCGGTCGGGGACGGGCAGACTTCCATCGACTTGTAAAAATAAGTGATAAAGGATAGGGAGGGAAAGAGTTTTCAAGAGAGGGGTAAAAGATGAAAAGATAAATCTGCAGTCAATATTGAATGACAGAAAAAATCAAAAGAGAACCGAAGTAGAAATTGATCATCTTTAGGGGGCCATTGTGATGATTTGGTCATTTTTAGGGGGCCAAAATGGAATTATCTTTTTATGACACTAACTTATTGTTTGACTGGCCAATTTAAGTTGAATCTAGGTGATTTTGGTTGAGACAATTTAGAATTCTTTTAACAAAAAAAACGTGATAGGAAAATTTACCCATAATTACTTTTCCTAGATGGGAAAATGGCTGGTTGGGTCAATATATTTTATATAATAGCTAAAAAAGCAGTTTATTTTTTTCATATTGTTAAAATATATCATATTAATATGTACTAGGGTATATCTCGTGTCCTAGGCCACGGACAGTTGTATCAATCAAATGTGACGAAATTTTATTGTTATATTTTGGGTACCTTCATTTTTTTGTATTATTTTTTTTGTTTCCTTTTCCTTACATTAGTTATTATTTTATTGAGAGAGAGAAAGAGATTTTAATTTCTTTTTTTAACTCTCAAATTTTTTTCTTCTTAAATTAGTTATTTTATTTCTAAGAAGGATACGGTTATTATTTTTTAAATAGGTAACTTAATCTCTACGAAGGACTATATTTTAAATTTTGAAAAGGACTCCTAGACAATATCTCTTATTAAAAAAGGGTGTTTGTCCCAGTCAGCGTTTCCCCTTCTGTTTTATTATATAGATAATTGCTACCCACACTTAAAATAATATATATTACTTTTAGGGTCATTTTTACTTATTTTTGTTCCAGAACTACCCTCAACCCTAGTTGAACTAAATCTCCTTCTTCCCCATCGTTTTCTCTCTCTAACTTTTTATGCTGCTTTCTTACTTTCTTTTTCCAATCTAATTTCTACTTCACAAAGCCAATCTATTACTGTATTGAATCATGATCAAGTTGTGAAAACGAATTTCAATACTAAACTAATCAATCACATCTGCATTGATCCTTATAAATCTCTCAAAGCTTAGATGAAATTTCATTATGCTGATTTAACAGAGGATTCTTCTATTCGTCGATGGATCGACATCATCAATCCCGACGAGGTTTATACTCTTGTTGTTCAATATCATGTCGATTGTCGATGTAATATTAGACGTCCCTGATTTTACCTTACTCCAAACGAGATTTACAACCTTCTTGCTCAATCTCATGTCAATGTACCATTAGAGTTCCTGATTTCACCACTAATGTATTCGGTTCTTTCTCCTTGAAGTCCTTTGGTGGAAACAAAAGTTGGCTTTGCAAATCATTAATAATGGATTATGTGTGAATTTAGTATTATCTAACACCCTCGTGATGAATTTTTATGCTCGAATTGGTGATATGAAATCTGCTCAGAAGGTGTTCGATAAAATGTCTACAAAAATGCAGCTATAGGGAATTGAATCATGTCTAGAGATATGGAACCTTCTAAAAAAGCGTTCAATAAACCGTGGATGGCTGCATTATTTACCTTGATTTTGCATTGACTTATTATTCATTTGTTTCTTGCTTCTTGTTGTGTTTTTGTATATGATTCGTTGATCAAGTTTCTCTCCCTCTCTCTCCCTCTCTACATTATTTCATCTTGAAGTATTGAAGGTTTAATCTTAAAGTAGAAAATAATAAGATTTTGAAGGTTTGATCTTAAAGTCGACCACGCAATTTCTTCATGGGTTTAGATGATGAATGATGAAATCAATTCCAAACTCAAGATTTCGTAGACACATACTCTTAGTTTATACTTTCGATTTACAAATCGAGTTTGCAAGATATATTTGCAACTCAAGATTATATTCTGCGAAGCTTGCAAATCATGTTTGCAATCTATATTTTGCAAACACAGTTTGCAGAACAGACTGTTGCAAACACATGTTTTGCATAACAGATTGTTTGCACAGAACTTATTTGCAAACACTTGTTTGCAAAAAGATTGTTGCAAACACATATTTGCAGAAAAATGAAAGGGAAAAAACGGCTTTTCTAGGGTTCTTTTTTAGAAAAAAAATATTGAAAGTGGATCTCGTTAGAAAGGTAATGAAAAATTATTCCTAAATATATATTTTTTTATAGAAATCCGACATCCCAAATAAAAGTTATACCGATTTAAAGTTTAAAGAAAAATAAAAGAAATTAGTTACACAAAATGACAAAAAAGGTATTTTAGTATTTGTGTACCTTTTGACCTAAATAATAATTTTCAAATGTTTCATGCTTTTTTTACTTACTAGGTTTCCTCCCCGTCCTACGGACAGGGAAGATCCCTCTTGGCTAACGCCTTTGAGGAAGAGAAAAATAAATTTAAATTACAACATAAATTATATTAAAGATTGATAAAAAAAAAGACTTATCCCCAGGATAATCGACTGATCTGTTTTAATATAATAGATTTTCTATATTATTTTGACCTATATAGAAATTACCCCTTCCTAGATTAAGTCAACTACATACAATTTTTTTTAATAAATTTAGATCTTAGTAAATACAATATCCGACTCTAAGATAAATCAACAAATTATGTGCATTTAGAAATAGAGAAGTTATCCCTTATATGCTTTTACCTTACAAGTGACTCAGTCACAACAAGTGATTTCAACAAAATAAAATAAAATCAAATCAAATCAAGCAAGTAAATATAGGAATTATAGCTTTTGGGTCATTTTGGGAAATTTTGGTACGTAAGTTGCGAAAGAAACACGATTATGAAAGGGGTCGTGGACTATTGTTGACTGCTAAATTTATGTTAGATTCAACTTCAACAGTTAACTTGATTATGTAGATATAACGACGTTACCCAAAGTGAATTCGATGGACACTGAACCTCCACATAAATGAGTAATATCTATTCAAAAATGATGAGTAGGACGTTGGTCCTGATGATTTATGTCCATATGGTGTGACTGAAGGCTTAGAGCAAAACATTGATAATGGAGAGATGAGCTATATACGAAGAAGGATTGGCCTAGTAAGGAGGAATGTCTATTTTTCCTGACTAATATCTATTTCAAAATGACTAGTAAGACGTTGGTCCTGATGATTTATGTTCAGATGGTGTGACTGAAGGCTTAGAGCAAAATATTGATAATGGAGAGATGAGCTATATACGAGGAAGGAGTCGCCTAGTAAGGAGGAATGTCTATTTTTCTTTAGTAATATCTATTCCAAAATGATGAGTAGGACGTTGGTCCTGATGATTTATGTCCAGATGGTGTGACTGAAGGCTTAGAACAAAATATTGATAATGGAGAGATGAGCTATATACGAGGAAGGAGTGGCCTAGCAGGCCCGTGGATGGGCCAGTGCGGGCAGGGCGCCCGCACTGGGCCCCCCACTTCAAGCGTCCATTTTTAAAAACAGATTTGACTTGTATATAGTTAGAGATAGGTGGGAGTATATGAAATGTCTAACAGCCCTGCTGGTACGCTTCTTAAACTTTCAAGCAGGAGACCCAAGTTCGATTCCCACGTAACCAAACCTCCTCTTAGATTTTTTTGGCCAGCGCTTTGGGGAAAGCTAAATAGTTTCTGGGGTGTGAAATTTTAAAGGGAATATGTAAAATTTTAGAGATTTTCCGGGGAAATAAATTTGAAGGGGAAATAAATAAAAAACACTCCACCTCACCTCACTCTCTCTCCACCTCACCTCACTCTATCTCCACCTCACCTCACTCTCTCTCTCTCTCTAGAAACAGACCGGAACTCCGGCGAAGAGAAACCCCTTCGCCGGAGTTTCTAGAGAGAGAGAGAGAGAGTGAAATTTTTTTTTTATTTTTAATGGTCGCCGGCCGGAAAATTTTCGGCCGGCGACCTAATAGGAGAAGATAGAGGTGAGGTGGACAGAGAGTGAGGTGAGGTGGACAGAGAGTGAGGTGAGGTGGAGAGAGAGTGAGGTGAGGTGGAGAAGTATTTTGCTTTCCTCCTAAATAAAATTGTCAAACAAAATTGACCAATTTTTGACCAAGTCTTCACACCCCGGAAACTATTTAGCTTTCCCCAAAGCGCTGGCCATTTTTTTTTGTTTTGTAAAGTGAGGTACAATTATTAAATGGATCTTTATTTATGCTCCGTTACACTTTTTCCAAACTTTGGTAGCATTTTTTAATTTTTGAAGTGTTTTTAAGAATAAAAATTTAAGAAAATTCTATCAATATGAAATATATAGCGACAATCGTTATACAAAAGACATCATATTACAAAAATTGTTTGGATTCTAACTATACGTTGTAAAAATACATTATTTTCTTTCAAACAATTTAAGTTAGTCATGTTCATTAAGAATCTTTGTTCTGGTCCTGGTCATGTTTGATAAGTAACAAACTGAACAATCTATATGATTTTATATAAACATCCGAATATTCAATGAAACTTTAATTTTTCATTAGAATGAAGAAACATTTTTGTTGAAGTTATTGTGGATTTTCGGACTAAATTTTCTTATAAAATGAAATTTAAAAATGAAAAAAAATTCCTACGACTATTTTTCCCAAAATACATTTGGATTCTCATCTATACTATGAACTAGCATATTATCTTGCATTTTGTTTAATTTCTTTTGTAACATTTTATTGTACGAAAAATCCATAAAATATATTCGCACAGGGCCCTCCATATTCTTAACCACGGCCCTGTGACCTAGTAAGGAGGAATGCCTATTTTTCCTGGGTATCTCAGATATTATAGTTCACTGTGGCGGCTACAACTTTAGTACACTTTAGTTGAATGCATTGAAATGTCATTGGAATGCCATTGCAACAATTATGGGGCACTGTGGCAACAAATTATTATATTAATGCACTGCTTTGCGCAGATGCTCATATTTTTCAATTATTTTCATTGGATCATTTTGTTTGGTATCATATTTTTAAAAAATTCAAAGTTAAGTGACTTTTTATATAGAAGTGTTAAAATCGTATGAAGTTTATTTAAATGTAGCAGTAAACTTTTAACTAATCGAGTTAGAATTAACGATGTTAAAATTTAACTCATCAATATTAGTCCACGACTCATTTGCAAAATAATAAAAGTTCATACCCCTCTTGAAAAACCTAGTACTTATGTAAGACCATTTCGCAAAATAACCTGGTTGTGTTTGATAACCATCAGGGGAAAAGAAAGAAAATAGAGAAGTATTTACTCAGAGTAATATTTATCCCAAGAAACGTTTTCCCCCTAAATATTTTTATATTTTCTATTGTTTGGTTGTAGAGGAAAAAATAATTAATATTCCAATTTTTTTTAATTTTTAACTGTTTGGTTTTGTTTGTAAGGAGAAAAAAATATTCTTCAATCTCAAAGTGTATAAATTGGAATGGCTAGTTTCAGACCCTAAACTACAGCCTGGGTCTGTTCATTTTATGTCCAAAATTTATGTACTTATTCTGGTCTCATTTGAAGTGTTCATAGCTCTTTTCAAGTTGAAGATCATGGTTTCTAGTATACATATAAACTGACTTCTTATCACATATTAAAACCTCTATTATATTATTTTTTGTAGTCTTCCAAGCTATGAACCTGTTGGAATATTTGTTATACATATATGAATGGTCTCTTCCTGGACATATGGAGATGTCTGATAAACCTTAATTGATTACATTTAGCTTCAATTTCTGTTCAGGCATAACAATTGAAGGAGGTGTAGTCTCGGGCTCAGCTTTTCTTATCATATCTAAAGATTTATATTGCCAAATTAGTATTAGTAGCTGTATAAAAAGAGATTGAGGTATTATAAATTTTCAACCATTGAATGAATCACCAACTTGAACACCATGATATCCTACTTTTTTGTAAGCATCAGTTGATCAGTACCTTTATCTTCTTCTTCCATCTTGAAGTTGACACCATATTTTTCTTTATCTCTTTTCTCTCTTACTTGGGTTGGAAATCTAAACAAGTTAAATAAGTAAAGATAGTAGTGTTTTAGTAGTGAGTCTGATCCAATTTTTTTTTTATAGATAGAAAGAGATCAAATCATGATGATGAATCTTGAACTCTAGACTTTGAAGATAAAAGATTTTTACCTTTTCTCTCTTTATCTATGTACCTTTTGCTGATAACCTAACCATGTAGTTAGAGAGAGAGGTTAACAAAAGGAGAAGAGAGAGAGTGGGATACATAATAAAGACGGAAAATAGTAGACTTCCCGGCTAATAAGGGTAAAAGAGGTGTTCAAGTCAGATATTCCTACCCAAGAAATTCAAAGGAATATTCTCATATATATCTCCAAGATATGGATGCACTAGAATTATGATTATTTCTGTATTTACGTTTTTTATTTCTAACTATTGTAATTCTCTTCTAGTATAAATAAATATGGAGTCTCTTAACAAAAAAAATAAATAAATAAATATGGAGGTATATGGTTTTCCCAATCCAAAACCTAAATCTTTCATGGTATCTGAGCCTAGAAAACTCAAACGAGTACAGTTTCGATCATATTTTGCTTCCGCTTAACCGGCGGCGGTAGCCGCTTTAATGACTATCGTCCGCCGGAATCACTAATTTTTTTTTTATTAGTTTCAATTAAATCAGGTCAATATCCTAATTTTTTTTTATTAGTATTCTCATTATATTTGATTCAACAGATTGTAGTTTGGATGATAATTATATGGGAGTACTTGCTAGTAAATAGATCATAATCAACCTATGGAAAGATATTCAAGATGATCTTCATAGTGTTACTCGGTTCATGTTAATGGTTTCTTATTCAAGTTAGTTATGTGTTGGTGGAAAATCGGTATCATAAAAGAATCGTAAAAGGGGCAGTTTTGGCAGGAGCAGTTATTTCGTTTCTTCCCAGTTGGGAAATCTTCTCGGTCGTTGTTTATTACCTCAGTTTTGACGCTGATTATTTTTTGCCATGAACCTCTGAATCCGTTGTGATTATGTTCACTAAGTGCAATCTTGTTGCCATGGGCCTCTGAACCTAGCGTGGTTATGCTCACTAAGTGCAACCTTTTTATTTAATGACCTCTAAATCCGTTGTGATTATGTCATATTTGCTCGTTACCACTGTCCTAAATTACTTGGTTATTTGTGTTATCTACACCACACAAAAGCTTCTTAACAACCTATCCATTATAATGAAGTATATGTCAAAGAACCGTATCATGAAGTTTCTCCCCATGAAGTTATTTCCCAAATTGAACTTTTGGTTTGATCCTCCGTTCAATTTGCGGGAGGGTAATAAGGGTAAAAGAGGTGTTCAAGTCAGATATTCCTACCCAAGAAATTCAAAGGAATATTCTCATATATATCTCCAAGATGTGGATGCACTAGAATTATGATTATTTCTGTATTTACTTCTATCTATTGTAATTCTCTTCTAGTATAAATAAATATGGAGGTATATGGTTTTCCCAATCCAAAACCTAAATCTTTCACCGGCCACTCTCCCGGGTGAATCCCGGCCGGGTGAGGTGGCCGGGTCAGATTTAGAGAGAGAAAGTGAAAAACTCTCTCTCTAAATCTGGCCCGGCCATTTCACCTCGCCGGGATTCACCCGGGAAAGTGGCTGGGAAGTCTATCACGGCTGAATAAAGACAGAAAGAACGCAGTAGAGGTACAAAAAGATTTTTTTTGTTTTCACGGAAAAGGGAAAGATCTACTCTTGTATTTGGAGGGTCACAAATTACCTCTACTTTAGGGAAAATTGGGAAAACTAAGTCACGTGACTAATAATTTTCTTTTCCCCTTATTGGTTACCAAACACATGAAAAATATGATTTTTAGAGAAACTTTTTCTATTTTCTCTCGGAAAAATGTCTATCAAACACAACCCTAATTTTTTTTCTTTTTTGTTGCAAAAGGAACTAAAACTTATCTATCAATTAGAAAACAACTTATCCTGAAATGGAGATATTTATATGCAATGATGCCCAAAATTATTAAAAACAAACTCGCGAAAGGCAACCTCTAAAATGGTGTTCAACAACAAAAAAAAAAACCTCTAAAATGGTTGGTGGCCATGTGTCTATAGGACTAATAGGAGACAATACCCCACTTTCAACAAAAAAAAAAAAAAAAAAAAAGGAGACAATACCCCAGTCTATGTTAAAAAAATGTCCTCGTCCTCCCCCTCCTCTATTGTACAACTTATAAGTATCTAACCGGACGCAAGTAATATGTTAGATAAATTCTTCGTAGGAATGCAAAAGTCAACGACCCTCGACTCCAGTGATGAAAACATAGATTTTGAGCTGGTTGGAGAACTAGTTTCATAGAAACATGGCTGACCTCAACCTAATCCTTTTTTTTTTATTATGTTTGCACTCTGTCTTTAGAAATTTATTTTCTTAATGAAAGCAAATGAATGGTACAATTTTTAATTCTAAAAACTTGAGAAGACTTTTTAAATGATATCCAAATAATATCATTACAAGATTAATCAATCCTCACACGAAACTACCTAGCTTTATTCATACATTTAGATCTAGAATGGATAACTACAAACCCACATGTATTAGGAACCCAACCCTATAAACAATAATAACAAATTATGACATATGCCCAATTATTGTGTGGATTTCTTATCGTCTCATGTCTATTGGTGTTATTACCTTCCCAATGTGAACTAGATGACTTGGTAATTGGTTGAAAATCTTCATTTGCATTTCAACATCTTGAATGTCTTTTTCATTTCCTTCTTCATTGTCATCTTCCTCTGTCTTACTCAAGGGAGAATAGTCTTCTTTTTCTCCATGCTTTTTACTCAATACCACAAACATAATCATTGAAAAAACTATAATTAAGGAGAAAACCGAACTAAATTGGAGATTCACGAGCGATTTCGCTCGATGGAGTGCTTCATCGCTGTGACACCGAACTACTAAATGATCTTCTCCTACATTCAAGAAGCACCCTTTGGCAATAAAGCTTGGTGTATAGAACAGAATTCCCATGACAATTAACCATACACCTTGAAAGAAAATACTAGTAGACCTAACAAAGCTTACTAAGAAACTCCTAGGATAACCAATTCCCATAAGAATTGTAACTAAAGAAATGAAAATTACAATTTGTAGAAGATAGTGGTATTGACCTTCAACACCAACATGATCACTAGAATGAAGGTGGAAGATGAGAAATTGTTGACCAAAAGCAAACGCCAAGATAACGTACTCTATACCATCGTGGAAAGACGATTTTTTGGAACGAATACCATCTAAGATGATAGCGAAAACAGCATAGATAAGTAATGACATGGATATCATCGAGTGTTCGAAGTTATGTAGATGGTTTGATGGGATTGTACCATCTGGATCGAATGGTTGATGTCTCTTGGGGCCTATGAAAAGTTCCACGGCTATTGAAGCAGTACTACTTCCAATGATCATGTAAAGTTCTAAGTAGTTTGTAAATGGGCCTTTAAACCAAGGTGAAGATTTGTATGAATTAGGGTGTGAAGTATAAAGATTGATATGGTTGAATAGGTGCCAAAGGCCTAATAGTAAAAAACCCATACCTGCTGAAACATGACCTATCAGACTTCCCATGTATGGAGGTACCTTTGAGAGAGAGAGAGAGAGAGAGAGTTTAGATTGGAAGGAAGTGAGGGAAAGAGGCGTTTATGGTGAAATGAAACTTTGGAATCTTTACAAGAGTTTGGAGGGTTTGAACACTTTGGTTTGACAAAAATAAATAAATAAGACTCTTTCAAAAGAAAAAAAGGTTGGTTAGACTATGGAGGACAATGGGGTCATTTTGTGTTGATATGACATGTATACAAACCTATACACATCTTAAATTTCCATTTCTTTTAACTTTTGATAAATCATTATCCTTCAGAGTTTATTCATGACCAAATAGACCTTGAATCTCATCTCAAAATTTATAGCAAAGCCACCTAAGGGCTAACATATAAAGAGAAGGATTTTTGAGTCAACAGTCCAAAATCTGGGGGGTAAACCCAAAAAAATCCACTCTTGCCCAAAAATTAGTTGCAAGTTCAAATGTCAGTTTTTTTTTATTCCCCTCTTGCCCTTGGACGGGACATGCTGACGTTTTCCTGGAAAAAAAAAATGACTGGTAAATAAAATAATTTACCCGCACACGAAAAATTCAAAGTTTCAAAATTTTTGAAAATTTGAAACGAAATTTCAAATTCCCGCCCAGCAAACCATCTCTTCCCGGTAAATAAAATAATTTCACGTACAAAAAAAATTCCAATTTTCAAATTTTTTTTTGAAATTTTCAAACGAAATTTCAAATTCCCGGCCAAATTTTCAAATTTTTTTGAAAATTTTAAATTCCCGCCCAGCAAAAGTGTCTAGTACAGAAAAAAATTTTCAGTAAATAAAATAATTTCCCGGTCACAAATTTTTTTTTCGAAGTTTTGAAATTTTCAAACAAAATTTCAAATTCCCGCCCAAATTTTCAATTTTTTTTACGAAATTTCATATTCCCGCCCAGCAAAAATGTCTAGTACAGAAAAAAAAAATTCCAGTAAATAAAATAATTTCCCGAAAAAAATTTCGTTTCCCGGGAATTTTTCGGTGGCAGTTCCGTAATTTTCTGAACAGTACAGATTCTGATGGACGGGTTGTCAGATTATTTTTCAGAAAAAAAATCGTTTCCAGAGAATTTTCGATGACAATTTTGTAATTTTCAATGACAATTTTGTAATTTTCAATGACAATTTTGTAATTTTCGATGGCATAAACGGTAAATACTTTATTTTCTAAGGGCCCTTTACGTAATTTTGACCCCCAAACTGACACATTGGACCTCCCTTTCATTTTTAGACAATTTTGGGCCCCTTTTTGGACCAATGGCCCAACCCCTCTAAAGAGAATTGGAGGCAAACAATTACATCTATCATAATCAGTTGAATATTAATCTAAAATAAGTTGTAACATATGAGAACTTTGATGTCTTAAGATGTACGTCTAGTAGATCATAATTACCAACCACGATTAACTAACGGGAGATGCTAGAGTGCCCAAATTTTTGGGCATTTTAATGCCCAGCTGATGTGGAATTACTAAAAGACAAGGTTTTTTCAAAGTTTGACTACGGTGGGGACCGCTTTTGTTTCTAAATGAGGAAATATGTCACCCTCTAAGTACCAATTTCTAAGTCACTCTATCATTTCCCTTAACTAAATTTGTGTTTATGTAGATGGTGTTTCATTTGGACAATTTCTCAATTTGGGTAAAGCATATTTCTGTCAATTTTGAGTTTATCAACGGTATAGATTTGATCTCCACAAATATCTGTTGCCCAAAACCCGAACTCCCTCCTATTTTTCCCTAACTTCTAGCTAGCTCTCATTTCTTCCAAAGTTGATAGAATCCATTTGATAGGAATCCGCTTTCTTCCATTTATAACTTCTGGTTCAATTCCAAATCCTAGCCCAATCGTTATTGGTTTTTCAACATTTTTGAAGAAGCAACATAAAATCTCAGACTTTCAACAAAATAAAAAAAATAAAAATAAAACATAAAATCTTAGGTATACTTCGAAAATATGAAAGAAAACCTATTATTGTTCTCATTGTTTGTTCAACACAAGTTATAATATGATTGTCTATGGGTGTTTGGACTCGTTCAGTTTCGCGTAAAATAAGCTAAAAGTAACAAAAACTTTATGTGTGTTGGTTCTGATGATCTAGAAAATGGTTATCAGTTGACTGACGTCAATAAGTCAAGAAAAGATGTCAAACCCAACGGATCAACCCATCTGATCAAGACAACATGACCGCAGAACCCAAAGAGGTTTGCCACTTAAGTTCAAAATCGGGATGTCGGCATGATCATCCTAGGAGCCCTAGTCATGCCTCAAATACAATCAGGTTTGTCCTGAGATTCACGAGAAGACTAAGGAAGTCCACCTAAGCAAGGTTGATGCCTTAAGCTCTAAACATGGGAAGACAAAAACGCGCATCACTCTTACCGACTGAATCCCGAAACTTATTAAAGATGTCAATTAGTCAAGATCTTAAGTATTTAAGTGACTTGGGTTTCAAAAGTCTTCAAAGGAGGAAGCATCTACTAAATATTTAATAACTTGGCAAGATACCTATCAAGGTCCTATAACAAAAGAAATTCTAGATAGCATCTACTAAGTATTTAAGTGAAATCCTAAATCTCTTAACTGTCGAACAGTACTTCCAATGCCGAATGGTGGATCTAAACCACTTCATCCGCACCGTCTATCAATTGTTAGTCCAAAACAGCTTATAAAAGCCCCAAATCACCGGGAAGAAGGGAAGACCTCCAAAAATCATTCAATACTCAATTCTTTAACTGTAGAGGACAATTTGACTGTCTTGAGCGTCAGAGAGGTTTCCGAACTCTTTGCAGATTTTCAGGAGCATGAGTCAAAGAACCAAATTTATCATTTGAACGAGATCCAACATCGTGATCTCACGATTCTGACTGATTGACAAATTTTGACATCAACACGTTCGAAAAATTGCAATTTATTTTGAGCACGAAAGGCAATTTTCTCCAAAAAAAAAGTAAACGCCACTGACTTCTTGCGTTAGTATAATTGCTCTTAAAAAAACCAGGTAAATAAATTAATTTTTGAGTCTATAGACCAAAAATAGGGTCCTAATAGGAGATTTAATCCTCTATAATCTTAAAAAGGATTTAAAAACCAAATTAATCATCATAAAAGAGATCTAGTCCATTTGTATTCATCTCGAGAGAAATATCAAATCTCTATAATATTTAATCCTTATTAATACCTATTATAACCTTTCCATATATTTTGTAACCGTTTTTGCCAAAATAATCAAGTATATATCATTTCCTTAATTGTCTCCATCTTTCTCTCTCCAATCAGAATTATAATGAAAGAAATATTAACAAATCTAATATGTAACCGTAATATAGTATATCTCATTTTCAAGAACATTAACCTAGTTGTTTAACCACTATTAACATCAGAACTCTACATTCATCTCCATTAAACTTATCGAAGATCAATTCTTGAAGGTAATTATTTTTGCTAAAATCATAATGAGAACATTCATTTGTAAGATTTCGTTTTTGTTATCATGTATTTGATATTACTGTTTTGTATTTAGATTCATTTTTAAGATCTAATAATTAATTTTTTAAACTGTATCAAATTGTTATGTATTATTTCTGAAAAAACGATTCAATTGTAGATCTTTCTCATAATATATATTTTCATCTTTGATAGATCTGAAATGGAAGTCTAAACTTCTCTCTCTCTCTCTAAAATTTTAATATCAATAATGAAATCTTTGATCTTTATATCATATTTAATGTTTTATTGAATCTAGGTATGTTCTATATCTTTCAATTTTCGTGGTATGTATCTTAAGATTTTCGTTTAATCATTACTGAAGTTTTTTTCAGATCAGATTCATCTTCACTGACGGACTCAAATTTGCGGTATATTCAGATTCATTGTTTTCTCTGGATATAAAGTACATGTACTTTACACGTACTTTTTTCACAAAACAGTTGCCGTTTATAGTACAATAAATGTTCCAAAAATTATATGTAATTTATTGCACATTATACATATTTTTTCACATAACAGTGACCTTGTGATTCGAACTAACGTTATGTTTGTCTTCTAACACATTATGAAGTTTAACAAACAGTATGCATAATTTATTCCATTATACATGTCGTTTCTAGTAAATTGTTTGTTTTGTTAACAAATGTCTATGTTTTCTTTTTGCAGTTTTGTTGTTACTTATGGAATTTGCTACTGAAGTTGGTCATTTGTTTCCTGGTGGTGCAAAATCATTTGGATATGCTCTTCGACAATATAGTGTAAATGTTGTTTGTCCTGCTCAAGACTACATATGCTCTTCGACAATATAGTGTAAACGATTTTTTGGTAACAGAATGTAAACGATGTGTAATGTAAAAGAAATTATGTGTTATGTAATAGAAAGTATGTGTAATTTACTGAACAAGACCCAAATACATTTGATAAATTACGTTGTATACTTGACTAATGATGGTTTATTCGTCATAAATAATACATAATTTACGTATTTGTTTCATAATTTGTATTCGATTTGTATTTATGTATGAGTAAAAACGAAAACAAATGCTGCTTTAATGTTCCCAGAAAAATATACTATTTCCAAAACTGAAAGTTAAGTGAGAGAAAGTGATATATATGTTTTGTATATTAACCCCCAAATCACGCTAAATTGATCCTAGATTGATTCAGATAATAGGAAAGAGAAAATTTGATTTCCAAATCTGTTTAGAGGAGAGAGAAATTATGATTTGTTTCTATCTTTTTTTTTCTAATAAATCTCCATATTTTTGGCTAATAAATCTCCATATTAAATATGTAAAGAAGAGAGAGAAAATTGATTTGGGAAAGTTTAGATTTTGTTTCTAAACAGATTATAGAAGAGAGAGAAATTTTCGTGAGAATCTAACCGTTTTTCCCTAAATTTATCCTAAAATCAAGGTACATTAAACCGATTGAAATCCCAAATGAAGTAGGTTTAGAGAGAGAAAGTGTCTTTATGAAGATTGGTATCCAATCTGTTTCGGCTGAATAAAGATCCCCCACAAATCACGCCCACCGATTTTGGGAAAGTTTCCTAAAACCCTCGTAAATTCAAAAAATCCGGGGTTTTTTGATTTGGGATACATTTGGTATTACCCAATAAATTAGCCATACTTTATACCCTTCTTGTAAAAGGACCAAAAATCCATAATCTAAGAAGAATGGTCTATAGACCTATTATCAAATTAATTTTGGTCTATATACCCATGGACTCTAAATAAATATATGGAAGTGCTAGAATCACAACGAATTTGCTCAGCTGATGTGGCAGTTGTTATATTCATCTCTCAACGACTCAGATTTAGTCAAAATTTCAACCAGCACCTTGTACCACCTCCACCAACGACATGCCACCCCCCATCATTGACTCGTCATAACTTCATCTGGAACACCACCACATTTCCACCACTACCATCATTGTCATAACTCCCCCACAGTTTGGTCTGCATTGTTCCTTCACCACACCTCCACCAACACCATCCACCGCCACAATTCAACCAACTACACCACCAACACCCGTTTCATTCCACCACCACAATTACTACCACAATCATTAATTACCATCACAATAGCCACAAGCCCACTACCACCAACTCACGTCTACTACTACCTCCATCGCAGCTGCAAATAAAGTTTTAATTTCCCAAACCAGAGTGCAGTTATCCAACTTTGCTTTTGCCTGGGGCAGAAATATCATCACCCCTAATCTAGATTATACTACATAAACCAGAGCACCGCAAGATATATGTTGACAAGGAATCCAATCTTTATTATTGAAATGTAACTATATTTTTTTTTTGCAAAGAATCAGTTGTGTAGTTGCTTTCTGCCAACTAATAACTTAGACAAAATAGTATATTCATTTTATTTAGAATAATTGAATCAGAATATCATGTAATCTATTTTTCGGATTAAATTCTTTTAACTCCAAATAACAACTCTTTTTTTGTTAGGTGTTCTAATTTGGTCTTTAGTGTTATTTCTCGTTGTTTCCAGGGTATCTTAACACAACAAAATTAAATAGAAATCACCGATACATCATAATGCAAATGAATGATAGAAATAGCCGAAGCAGGTTGTCTCTTTTCTTAAGACAGTGCACACCCTGGTATTAGTACCGAAACCAGTACGGTGTTTGTCTCTCAGGAAACAACGGCTCTAGCTTTCAGTTTGACAATGAAGGTACTTCGAATCATGGGCGGACCTATGTGAGGGCAAGAAGGGGTCATTGCCTCTGGTCATTTTTGAAATTTTTTAACCAAAGAAAGGATAATTTTGTCATTTTGATTTTATTTTTTAGAAAGTCTGCTCCAGGGTTTACAACCCACCAGCCGATAAGAGAGAGACCGAGAGTATTTGCAGGGAAAGAAAAGATTGGGAGGGAGGGAGGAAGAGATTGGGAGCATTGATTATCTTATGTCTCCCAAAATTCTTCAATATTTCTAGTTTTGATTCAGCCATTTAGGTAGTAGTATCTGAAATTTGTTTTAGTTTCTTATGGTAGGTTGTTTTAGGGTTTCATTGTTTTTCTCTTTTTAAAGTTTTGATTGTTTAAGATTAGTTTAACCTTTGAAGAATCTTGAACCTATGCTATAGTTTCTCACCCTAAATTGTTTTAGGGTTTTTTTGTTTCCCTCTCTAAATTGTTCAGACAATGGGATTTGATAAATTTGTTTTAGTTTCTTTTTTGTAGATTGTTTTAGGGTTTTAGTGTTTTTCTCTTTTTTAAGTTTTGATTGTTTTAGATTAGTTTAACCTTTGAAGAATCTTGAACATATGCAAAATTCTAGATTCATAATTGTTATAGCCTATGTTTTCCATCCTAAATTGTTTTTGGGTTTTTTATTTCTCTATTCTAATTTGTTTGATAAAGAAAACTTATAAAGTCTATATTCATAATTGTTTCTCCCAATATTATTTTGGGATTTTTGTTTCTTTTTCTAAATTATTATACTTTGGTCTTGGAATAAAAATACTTATGGAAAACCTAGAGAACAGAGAGTTCATAATATAATATTAGATTTTGTTTTATAAAAAAGAAAATTGATTTTGACTCAAAATAGAATTTCATTTAAGTTTGTCTCTCCAAACCTTTTTTTTTTTATGAAATAATGTCTCTCCAAACCTTAAACCTAGGTAATGTATGTACTCGTTAGTCAAATAAACATTTTGATTCCAATTGAAAGTATGCTAATATTTAAGTTGAAGTGAAGAGTTCGCCTCCCCTGATTTGAAATCCTGGCTCCGCCTCTGGCTCACCTCAAGCCAATTGTTTATCGGCAGGGGCATAGAAGAGGGGTTGCAACCGGTGACGTCGCACCGACCCCCTTCTTTCTAGGGGCCCAATGTTTGTACTGTTATGATTTACCTATACCGTTTGTGTTGATTGACATAAAGAAAGCGCCAGTAGCTAAGTTGGTACTGATCTTTGTCAAGTGCCCAAGAGGTAATAATATTAGGGGTGAGCAAGAACCGAACCAATCGGCCAAACCAAACCAAGTCGAACCGCACCGATCGGTTTTTGGACCGAATCGATCATCGTTCGACTCGGTTCGGCCAAAAAACCGAACAACCCAAATCGACTTGGTTTGGCCTCGGCCTGGGTTTCTAGAAACCGCCCAAACCGAACCGACCGAACTCTTTGGAAAGAGGAAATAATAATTTTGTAAAGTTAATAAGGAAAACAATTAGAAAAATCATAATCAAGTCTTCCAAGTCTAAATTTGTCCTCCTTCCTAGTTGTTGTTGTTGGCTTCGTCAACCACAACCTATTCAACTTGATTGAAAGGATTTTAGAGGTAAGTCTTCACTAATGTTCTATGTACCACAACTCATTCTTAGTTAGTTACTTAAAAATATAGATTTTGCATTCGCACTTCTACTTCTTTTTTTGTTTGTAATGGTGGAAAAGTACGATGAATTTTTTATTTTTATTTTTCGTATATGTAATGGTGGAAAAGTACGATGGACTCTTAATTTTTATTTTCCGTATATCCAATGAAATGAATAACATTAGTTTGTCATTTTCTCTAAATTGTGTTCGGTAAACCGATCAACCGAACTAAACCGAGTCGAACCAAACCGAGCCGAACCATGTCGGCCGGCCGAATGATCGGCTCGACTTCGACCGATGATTTAGTCAAACCGCCACTTATTGGTTCGGCTTCGGCTCGAACCAAAACCGAAAAAAACCGACCGCTGCTCACCCCTAAGAGGTATTGTGTTCGACTCCTCTCAATCACAACGCATCATATTTTTAAAATGTCTTTATATGATTCAAATATCTAAGGGATCCCCAGTCCAACATATACAATCCATATTTTATGATCTAACAGATATTCTAAAGGCATCTCTAATCTCCTTCTTTTCTTGCTTCTTTATATTTATTCTAGGCTATAGCCCGTGCTCCGCCAAGGCATAATTTGTCTCTAGAAAATCAAAATAAAATTAATTTTTGTCCCTACCTTAACATGACCAACACAAATTTAAGATGAAAATTATGAGTAGTTATCTTAAGAATAAGTGGGGAATTATATCTTGAGAAGTAGTTAAATTAGTGGAAAAAGATCAAATGGCGAAAATTAAACTATGGATATTGACGGATGAGATTTATGATTACAAGTTATGACATGACAAAAAAACCTGTCATTTGTTATATAGATTTTTATTCCTCTTTGTCATTTGGGTTTCTTTTCCCTCTCATTCTCTTTATTTCTCTTTTTTTTTTTTTTTTTTTTTGTTGAGGATCTCTTTATTTCTCTTTGATCATCTCTTTATTTTTCTTTTCTTTCTCTCTTAGCTACTAAAATGTAATAGGGTCGTTTGCAAGGACGGAACCAAAATTTTTGTTAGAGGGGGCCGAACTATTTTAGTCATAATTAGTTTGAAAAATTTATATAAAAATTCCACTAAAAATTACCACCTAAATATCAATTAGGTCATAAGATTAACGAACACAAACAAAAAAATAACAAGGGACTAGGTAGATAAGATTGGACTTAGGTTTAAGTTTGCATTGGGTTGGAACAAGGGAGTTAATATACTTTGTGAGTTAAACTTCCAATACTTATGGTGGTATAAATATTAAGGGCCCCCTCCTGGGCCATATACAGATACGTTCCTAGTCGTATGTCTTTTTTTTCGAAGTGTGCATATTTTCTTTGTCTTCCAATTTAAGTACTTATGCAACTAATTTCTTATGCAAAAAAGATGTTTTACTTGTTGAATTGGATTTTCGAAATCATACTTATTTGTTATATGAATATTTCTTTAATTCATATAATTACGTCTTGTAAATATTCAATTAAATTGTGTTCTTGAATTTATTTAATTACATCAAATATACTTTAAATATTCTTATTGGGATTACGTAATCATAGCATGCGTTAATACTTTTCTGTAAATATATTTTTGTAATGACAACACTTTTTTCAGTTAAATTGTTTGAATATTTATTAGGTACGTTGCATATTAATATTTTTTCCGTTTTCGTTTCTATCAAGAGCCCATGTTATAATTTTACACCGGACCTCCAAAATCTCAGCCACACCACTGTTTTTCGGTTATATTCGGATTTTGTCCTTGAAATGAAAGACTTTTTATTTCATTAATGATGAAATCAAATGAAGTGCACAATTTACAATTCAAACACTTCTTAACCCATTACAATCATCCAATTTAGAATTCAACCACTACACGTTTATTCAGAAGACATAAAATGGATAATCACACGCCCACATGTAGTAGGAACCCAACCCATAAAACAATAGTACATATACTTAATTTTTTTTTTATCGTCCCACGTCCATAGGCTTCCTTACCTTCCCAGTGTCAATTAGATTATTTCGTAAGTCATCCAAAATCTTCATTTGCATTTCAACATCTTGAATGTGATCTTCATGTTCTTCTTCGCTGTCAACATCAGTCTTACACAACGAATAATAGTCTTCATTTTTTCCGTCCTTTCTACTTAAGATTATGTACATAATCATCGAGAAAACGACAACTAAGGAGAAAAACAAACTAAATTGGAGATTTACAAGCGATTTCGCACGATGGAGGGCTTCATGGGTGTCACACCGGACTACTAAGTGACCTTCTTCTAAGTTCAAGAAGCACCCTTTGGCAATAAACTTTGGTGTATAGAGCATAATTCCCAGGACAATAAACCATACACCTTGAAAGAAAATACTAGTAGACCTAATAAAGCTTACTAAGAAACTCGTAGGAAAACCAATTCCCATAAGAGTTGTAACTAAAGAAACGAGAACTACAAGTTGTAGAAGATAGTGGTATTGCCCTTCAACACCAACATGATCAGTAGAATGAAGGTAAAAGAGGAGAAATTGTTGACCGAAAGCAAACGCCCCGAGAACATACTCTAAGCCAACGCGGAAAGACGATTTTTTGGATCGAATTCGGTCTAAGATGATAGCGAAGACCGCGTAAATAATTAAAGACATGGCTATCATCGAGTGTTCGATGTTATGTAGATGGTTAGATGGGATCGTTCCATCTGGATCCAATGGTTGGTGTCTATCTGGGCTTATGAAAAGTTCCATGGCTATTGAAGCAGTACTCCCTCCAATGATTATGTAAAGTTCTAAGTAGTTTGTAAAAGGGGCTTTAAACCAAGGTGAAGATTTGTATGAATTGGGGTGTGAAGTATAGAGAGTGATGTGGTTGAATAGGTGCCAAAGGCCTATTATTAGAAAACCAAAACCTGGCAAAACATGGCCTATCAAAGTTCCCATATTTGCTTTTGAGGATGAGAGAGAGAGAGAGAGAGGGAGAGAGGTCTGCCTCTTTAGAGATGAAGAGAGTTAGAGAGGGAAGTGATGGCATTTATAGTGTATTGAAGAATTGGATTCTTCCACAAGTATAGGGTGATTAGAGTATTAGACAAGGACTACATGCATGTAGTCACAACAGCTCAGGGTTGGGGGAGGGACCAAAATGAAGAGATGAATAGACTTTTTGTTACAAAAATGATAAAGACATGCGAGTATGTGGGTGAAAAGACCAAAATGCCCGTTATCTTTTTAGGAGACGATAACTAAGGAGGACACAAAGGAGGTACTTTTGTCACCGGTCTTTCTTTTGGGTGGAACAGAAATATCATCACCCCGGTCTATAGATTTGAGAAAGTCTATGCATACATATACGAGAGCACTAGAAGATCTACGTCGACACATACTGTTTTCCGGTCTCCAAAAAAATGAAGAACTCACGAGGTCGAAAAAATGTTACCATGAAATTCCAATCTTATTATAAAAATGTTGTAAATTTGTTGGTCCAATAGAAACTCATCCAACCTATTGTGTTTTTCTTTATCCTATTGTGTTTTCCTTTATCTTATCAACTATTATCCTATTTAAAAATAATTTTCTCTCGACATAGTTAATTAATTAGTTGTATAGTTGCTTTCTACCAACTAATAACTTTGAGAAATATATTTTATTTGTTTATACTAATTGAATTATAAGATCATGTAATCTATTTTTCGATTAAAAAATCTGCACTCAAGTAACTACTCCTATATTTTTTCAGTGTTCCAATTTTGTCTTCCAGATCACTTTTTTTTTCGGAGAAGATAAAATAGTATCATTAATGAAAAAACAATGCAATGGCAGAAGCCTAGATGGCTAACCATCCAATACACAGACAAAAGACAAGAAAATATAGATACATTAGGCTTATAGCCTAGATAAAGCATCCCAATTCCTAATGTATTGGCTAAAAGGGGTCGACTTGCTCCATAGTTGATTGGTTGCCCAATAGTGAATTAGGCTCTTAGCTTGAATGATGATATTATCCCGTGTAGCTTCTCTGTCACTTTCTATCTCCATAACTCTATAATTACGCTCTAACCATATGACCCAAATGATTGCCGGAGGGGTACAAAGATGGAGGAAGGATTTTCTATCTGTTACTTTCTTTGGTTTCCATTCTATCAAGAAGTTGGAGATTGATTGAGTGCTACTGTTTGTATCATGAGAGGGGATTAAAGCTTGCCAAATCTTAGAAGTGAAGGTGCAATTAAGGAATAGGTGATCAGATGATTCACAATTGGACTTGCACAAAGAGCATCTGTTTGGAGTTATAAAGCCTCTTCGAATAATCTTGTCCATGGTTGGAGCAGCTTTATGGATGATAGCCCAGAGAAGAAAAGAGACTTTCGAAGGAATACATTTGTTCCAAATCCAACTTGCAACTGGCTGTTGTGAGGATGCAACTTGATGTTCTAGCTCTAAATATAAAGATTTGACTGAGAAACCATGGTTCGAAGGGAGCCACTTACGTGAGTCAATCGAGGAATTGAGGGAAGATGAAGCTTCCGTTGTGGACTCAAGGAGAGAAGTAAGGGGATTAATCTCTGATGTTCTAATTGGCCGAGAAAAATGAAGATTCCATGAATCATCGACGAAAGCGCCACCCAAATTATCCTCTATAGATGCAAATTTCTTCTTGGTAGCTCTCCATAGGGTAGGAAATCTAGACTTAAAAGACCCTCTGCCCGTCCAGTCGTCCAACCAAAAGCTAAGCTGACGACCTCTATTGATCTCTAGTTTGGTTTTCTTCATGATAATAGGGGTCAGGGAAGATATTCTTCTCCAAGGGCCAGCATTTTTGGATGTTATTTGGTCGCTTGGGAACCACGGAGCAGCACCTCCCTTATATTTTTCATCAATTATCTTCCTCCAAAAGCTATGAGGTTCTTGTCCATACCTCCAAACCCATTTGCCAATAAGTGCTTTGTTCATCAATGCCAAGTTTTTAATACCAAGTCCACCTGATTTCTTGCTGATGTTGATTTTAGACCAAGCTACCCAGTGATATTTTCTTTTATTTGCAGTTGTTCCCCATAAAAAGTTCCTGATAATAAGATCAACCTTCTTACTGATAGAGACTGGCATCAAGAATAACGAGAGATAGTATATCGGAATGGCTGTTAATGTACTTTTGATAAGAACCATTCGCCCTCCTTTAGATAAGTATTTGCATTTCCACGTAGCCAATCTCTTTTGAATTTTATCAATGACCGGATCCCAGAAAGACTTGCATTTGGGAGATTTCCCAAGAGGAAGACCCAAGTAAGAGAAAGGAAGGGTCTCTTGACGACAATGAATAATGCCTTTGATTTCTTCTAGCAATTCAGGATCCGTATTAACACCTATAACTGAAGTCTTGTCTCTGTTGATGCGGAGACCTGTTAAAGCTTCAAAGCGATGGAGAATTACATTTACAGCTCGGACTTGTTCAATATCAGCTTGTAGAAAAACTATAGTATCGTCAGCGAACTGTAAGTGGGTTATCTCAGTTCCGAGTTCTTTGACCCTTAGCCCATGAATCTTGTTCACAACCTGAGCTTCTTTCATTAACATAGAGAAGATTTCCCCAACTAGTATGAATATGAAAGGGGATAAGGGATCCCCTTGCCTCAGACCCTTGAAGTTTTGGAAGAAGCCATTCGATTTTCCATTGATTAGTATTGAAAAGTGTGCTAATTTCATACCTTGTTTGACCCATCTTCCAGATCACTTTGTTAGTTAAATTTAACAGTTAATTATAAATACGTATATAAGTTATATTTTAAGTATTACACTCTTCTCCCTTGTATATTTCTTTTAGAGAAAACTCGTCGCTTATGGTTGCGGACGGATGATTGGATTAAGAAAATAAAATGTTGCCCCTTTCTCCTCCAAGTCTCCAACTACCATCATCAGCACTGCACCTCCATCTCCAATAATGATAGCATGCCGGCAATCTATATCTGGTGTGAATAAGAGGTAGAGGGACTGAGTGCATCCAAGAGACCAAGACTTGTTTTTTTTAGTGCATCCAAGACTCGGAAAATTCCATTTTCACGTCTAGGTGGCCACATCTCTGGTGTGAATAAATAAAGAAAAAGTAAAAATTACAGAAATGTCATAGAATTAGAACAATAAAAAAAGAAAAAGAAAAAGAAAATGAAAATTTTGAAACAACCATGATAGGGAGACCGACAAACTTGGGGTGAAGTTGTCGTGAATCCCTATCCAATGGTTTGGATTCATCCCACTTTCATCAAGAGAGAGAAAGTGGCGTGAATCCAACAATTGGATGTAGATTCACGCCAATTTCACGCCCTAAATGTCGGTCCCCCAGTCATTTTCCAATTTTGAAAGCCTTGGTGGCCACTCGTGAGGTGAAAAGAACGGGGTGCAAATGAAGTGAGGGCCAAAAGGTTACTAACGCTAAAAGGAAATTGTATTGTTTCTTCGTTTTCCATAGCAGAAAATCATTTCGCAATTAGTTTAAAATATATGTGGTCCAATCTCTAGCTCGACTACTGATACGTGAACTCAAACCAAAGGATTACATCAGGCACATCATTTGGATCTTTTTTAAAATTTAAATCTGATCTTAGTATCTTTAATGGTCCCATATCTCTCTCTACTTTGAGGGAAAAATTAATCCTTTGTTAACAACTAACATAATTATGTCTATATTATATGTTGCTCAAGTGACGTAAGTACTAACGATTTTAAGTTTTATGAGTTTTTAACTTCTCTCAAACTTTGTTTGTCTCTTTTCTTTATTTTAACTAAGTTCCCACTGCGTCCTACGGACGCGGTAGATCCCTTTTGGCTGCGCCGTCTTGTCAAGAAAAAAGAGACTACAAAGTTAATTAGGCGAAAGATTTTATAGTACGTGGTCGCTATATTAGCCATTGGCACTAAAGAGATGGAAAAAGACAAAAATTGATGAAGAACGATTACATATCGAAATAAAAGAAAAAGACTAATTATATTGTAACAGTTGAATAGCCAATTTACATTAAGAGAAAACAATAATTATACATTAAACTACCAAGAGGAGAATACTAAGCTATTTACATTTAAAAAAAAAAGATTACATTTAAAAAAGAAAAATGATATTTCATTGAAGCCTGAACTATAAAATAGATGTGAGAGATTGTTTTATTTTATAGTGAAAAGATATCAGTCTCGCAAGAGTCCTATTTATATATTTTTCGAAGTAGTTACTTTGGGAAGTTTTTCATAAAAATAAACTGATCAAGAATGTGGAAGAGAGATTTTCTCCCCCACTAATATCTCTTCCTCCCACGATCTTCTCCCATAATTGTTGGGTATATAGTAAATGCCAACGATACCCTAATAATCTCTAATACAAATGAGGGTATAAAAGTCTAATGGTAGTTTATAGTAGTTAAAACTTAATTATTGCCAATAATATCCTTTTGGTTTGATTCGAATTACAAAAAAAGATTTCATATCGAACGCCGGATGCGATTTTTATTAAACTCCCAACAAAAATGGACGGTCAGACTTATCCCGTGAATAATTGACTGATCTGTTTTAATATATAGGACTAGGTTTCCTCCCCGTCCGTCGGACGTGAAAGATCCCTCTTGGCTAACGCCTTTGAGGAAGAGAAAAATAAATTTAAATTACAACATAAATTACATTAACTTCCCTTAATTTGTAAATCATATTTCAAAATCAATAGAGGAGAGATAACCGTGTGTTTATAGAGGAGAGAGTGAAAACTGTATTTATGGAAGAAATATCACTAACAGAAAAGATTCGATAAAAAAAATTGAAAGATTTTAATTTCAATTTTAAGTAAAATAGTTAGGAGGGAAATTGGGAAGATATAGGAGAGTGGGTTAGTTATTTAGATCTCTCATTTTCTACTATAAAGTTGGTAGTTTCTAAGATGTAATCCGTGGGAGAAAAAAATAGGGAGAGAAATATGTGGGTAGTTATTCTAACCAATTTTGACTGATTTACATAAATACCCATCTTTTTTTAGTGTATTTACATAAAAAGATTTTATATTATCCGTCGGATGTGTTCCCAATTAAATCTCTAAAATAAAATGGACGGTCAGACTTATCCCCTTGATAACCGACTGGTCTGTTTTAATATAATAGACGTTTAGTATTCATTTTTAAGATATTAGACCACCCAAACAAGTCCATAATTATTTTACTCCAAAATTCATTTATTTAACACACAAAGAAGAGTTATACAAATTGGTTCCACCCAGCTTAAAAAGAAAACATGAATAGTTTGTCCAGTGACAGACATGGAGATAGTGAGATTCATACAAGCTAGTCTAAGAGTATCTCCAGTACAAAATTCAAAAAAAAAAAAAAAAACTCTAAACAGTTTGTGTCAACTCTCAACTGAGATTCTTTTTTTTTTTTTGAGTAAAACCATAATTCGTCCATAAGTGATAACGATTACAAGATTACATGGTAGATAATTCGTATTCCTTTGAGAACTACATGAGAGTTACATAAGTAAAGTTCACAGAACTTTCGAATGTAAAGTGCCTCATGAAGGGAAAGGAATTGACAAGACACAGACTCAAAGAAAAGACTCTAAAGGTCGAAAAAGGAGATCCTGAAGATCGAGAATGAAAAGACCCTAAAGGTCGACAATACCGAATTTATAATATTAATAATATTGAAACTACTAATTTACATCACTCTCGACTTCCATTGTAGTGGTATATTGATCATCCTTGATAAAGCCACGAAGTGTTGAAGTAACCAGAGATCGTCAGTAACTGCTCCCTTTGAAGTGGACGGTGATGATTTCGCAAGTTTTTTTGTCTATGGCATCATTGGTCCGTTTACCATCAAGCGAAGCAATTCGAGACTTCGATCCAACACCTCCTCCTCAATCTTTATACATATCCTATATCCCATTTTTTCTTTTATTCCTCTGCTTCAGTTTTAATTTTTCTTCTCAACATATATAAATGAAACTAATACTAACCCTAATATCTGAAAAATTAGGGGAAGCTGAAAGGAAAAGGAATTACACACAGTGAATGAAAATAAAGATTTGTAGAGAGGATGTCAGTGAAAATTAGGATTTTTGAGTGGGGTATGAAATAGTAGATCTAAAAGATAAACCAAAAAAAAAAAATCTGGAGGAGGGATCCTCCTCCGGAAAACTACAAGATCTAGAACTCTCTCTGTAGGAGAATACTACGGTTATCTAGGAGTTTCTCTCTCTGAGTGTATCTAATTCAAGTCCTCCAATGCAAAACTCTACAAAACTCTAATAGTTACACATGTCACACATACATTTAGTATGAAAAGTATTTAAGAGACAAACACTTCTAATGGTCCTAAAATCAAATTTGATGACTTGGACACTTAAGACTCTCAAAAGAGATCTCAAAATAGAGTTTCTAATTGAGACATCTTAAAATTAATTGCTTCCACATCATCCTTAGATCTCAATTGAGTTTTGCATTCGAGAGGTTTTCTTTTAAAACTCTAAAATCCTAAATGTCATTTAAGATTTTAAGACGGAGTCTTTCATTGCAGATGCTCTAAGAGCATCATCTTCAATGCAAAACTTAGTAAAATCTGTATTCGTCTTATGTGTTAAGTTGCAATTGAGATTCTCATTCTGTCATAGGTGGCAAAAATAGAGTACCTCAATTTTTTTTCTCCAGTGCGAAACTCTAATGGTGCGTTTAGATGCAACATTATTCCTAAGCAAATTCGTACTAAAAATGAGATTTGGTAAGAATCAAGATTCTTTAGTTTGTTTGGCTACCAAAAATCCTAAGACTCTTGAATCCTAAGGAATTTTAAATCCAAAATTTATATTGGACAAAAATCTCACCATACCCACTAAAATTTGTTAGGATTATGGATTATTAAGTCAAAATTTCAAACTAAAAATTAAACAAAAGGAACGTTTCTTCAAAAACACATTTGTTTTTCTCGAAAACTCTTTTTTCTGCGATTTTTTTTTTCTAGAGATAGTTTTTTTTCACGAAAATCGTTTTTTTTTTTTTGCCGAAACACATTCGGAGAAAAATAATCTTTTGGGGAAAAAAGTGTTCAGAACAAAAAACGAATAGTTTTTCGACAAAACGGGTTCAAAAAATTAATTTTCAAGATGCATTTAAACATAAATAAATTCTAGAATAGTAAATTCTTGAATCCTTACTAGTTACTAAACGGACCAAAAAATTAATTTGGATTCATGAATCCGTAAATTTGTGATTCATTCATCCAAACACACCATAAATTTATTTTGTTTACTTAAGTGGTATGGTTATTTGTAAAGAAATAATTAATTATTTTAAAAAATCAACCAAGACTTAATTTTTATTGGTTTAAATTCAATTATTTATTAATTGAATAATTAGAAATATCTCAATAAACACTTTAGAAATAAAGAGTATTCATGAAATAAAGAATTAGAAAAAACTTTAAGACTAAGTGACATTCAGAATTTCTAAGATTGAGTTTTACACTGAGAGGTTCTAACCATTTCTAATTATAATTTAAAAGACATGGAGATGGTGCTTGTCTTTTAGTGTTTGGATCTTAGATGTTTAATATTGATACAAGGGATCTCCGACCCAATCGTTTGAAGTTGAAAATATTGGTGGAAGGTCCAAATCATGGATCCTAATAGCACCATAAGTCCACTACTAACACAAAATAGGCCTAATGTCTAAAAAAAAAAAAAAATTAAAAATATACCAAACAAATCATTTTTGTATATACTATTCTTGGAGGTTCAAGAAAAAAAATCATTTTTGCGTTACATCTTTATCTTATTGCACTAACAAAAAGTAACTAACTTATACATTTTACTTTGAAGTTCATGCAATTTGGTTTGTGTTGCGTACAAAACAAATCTATTATTACACAAATCTACACATTCACAAAACAATCAACACATTAGTGATACGTTTATATATTTGTACGAGACAAAAATAAATATTTAAAAAGCGATTACCTATTTTATATTAAGTTTAGACCTTAAATTAAATGTATTTTGAATTTTTTGCCAACGGACCCTTTAAGGTTACTCTATTTGGGCACATGTAATTTAATATCTTGGTAGGAAAAAGTTGTTGAAGATTTAAAGAGATAGGCCGTGATTTCGAGGAATAAAAAAAAATCTTCGGATAATAAAAATTTTCTAAGACTGAGAATAAACCTAATATTTTTAGAAGTGATGAAAAATACGTTCTAAGGCTCAAAATTAACAGATTTCTATGGTTTATAATGTATTAAGAGTTTCACGAGATTTATTAAGAGCTTTCAAGAGATTTTGTTTGATGATTTCAAGGATTCAGAATATTTTTTTCTTCTTTATCTCTCTAATTTTGTTTCTGATTTTAGAGAAGTAAGGATAGTATGGTTTGGAGGTCTGGGAAGATGAGTAAGAGAAGTGATCATGGAGAATACAAGACAAAAGGTTTGGCTATAAGTTATGGAAGAGATGAGATGGATGAGTTTCTCTCAAGAGAAGAGACAGGGGAGATGAAGAAGAAAGAGGGGAAAACAACTTAAAATAAAAATTAATTAAATTTTTAATTAAATAAAAGTTAATTTTGTAAATTGTAAACATTTTCTGTATTCTTCATAAAAAATATGCCCTCAAAATTTTATACAAAAACATGATTCCCTGAAGAAATTGTTAGCCTGAGATTTTTCTTTATTCTCCAAAGCCGCGACCAAGGATGAAACCGAGCAGTTGTTTAATTTCAAATTTTGATGAGCTAGGATGGTTAAAGGACTTCAAAAAACGAATCTTTCAAAGGAATTCTAGGGTAAAATTGTTGGGGTTCCTCCTAATAATAAAAGGACTCCTAGTTGGAATAGGATTTCCCTTATCCCTTGTTTGGGGAAAAATAGAAACTTCTATTTATTCAAGCCTAAAAAAGAATTCCTATTTCTATTGGTAAACCTTCTTATTTATCATTATAAAAGGGAATGAAAGGGAAGAGATTATTCACAACAACTTTCAGAACAAAGAGAAGTCGGAGAAAGAGAGATTTCTGAAGTGGTTCTTTCAAGAGAGATTGAAAGAGAAGAATATTGGTTTGAAGAAAAGAAGATTATTAATCTTGTGAAGCAATTTAGTTTGTGAAGAGTTGTTTCTTTGTTCAGTTTATCCACCATAGTATTGGTGAAGAGTTGTTATTCAGGAGTGTTTCTACACATCTTGAAAATTGGTTAATCCTCTATTTGTTTAGGGAAGAATTGTTATCCAAGATGTGTAGAATTGGTTTATCCACCATAGGTTTGGTGAAGAATTGTGTAACCCATTATTATTATTATAATGGAAGATTTCTGGACTAGGCCCCGTGGTTTTTTACCTTCTATCTTGGAGGGTTTTTTTGCCACGTTAAATAATCTTGGTGTCTCTGTTTTTTACTTTCACATCGTTTACCTTCATATTCCTGAACAAGTCAATTATGTTATTTTTTCCTAACAAAAATTATATTTGAGTGTTATACCCTAACAAAAATTAGGGTATAACACTTAAATCTCTATCGCAAACTCGATGGGAAAGTAGAGTACAAAGTGTTAAGGCAATTAGGTTTCAAGCTCCACAACTACGAGAAGCTTTAGAAGAATTGGTGGAAATAAGTGATGATTCAAAAACAGTTCATGATGCCGAAAATGTGAGAGGCGGTTTCAAAATAGATAGCACAAGCGGTTTCATCTTCATAGGCGGTTTCTTCATCAATTGGCTTGTGGCGGTTTGGTAGGTTTCCAAATTGAGGCAGCCAAATTGAAGAGTTGTTTTGAAGTTTGAATTGAGAGGCAGAGGCGGTTTGGCAATTGGCTATGGTCGGTGGATATCCAAAGTTGGATATAGGCGGTTTGGCAATTGACACCAAAATATAGAAACTAAAGTTTCTATTGTTGGGCTTGTTATGACGCTGGATATTCTATATAAATAGGAGGTTTGGGTGCTTGTAATTCATATCAACAAACACAACAACTCTTCTTTAGAGAGAGCTAGAGAGAGAGCAAGTGAGAGAGAAATTTTGTTCATAGTTTTGAGCGGTGTTTAATTTCTCGGTCGTCGAAGATTTAGTATAGAAGGTTAATTTCTATACGGTACCATCTTGGGACGAACTTGCGGGTTATGTTAGTCGTCTTCATCTATCCTTCAATAAAGATTTCTTGTTCGCCCGAGGACGTAGGCTTTAAAGCCGAACCTCGTTAATTTCTGTTTGCATATTTGATTTTGGCTTAGCTTTTAGATTAATCTTCATAATCGGATCAATTTCTAGGATAGGTTCGATAGCTTCCGCGACTTTTAGTAATAACAAAAAATATATTAAAACAAGACTTTGAAAGTTTTGAATTCCTTCTAAGCATGGTTATTTGGCATAATATATTGTTTGCGGTAAACTCTGTTAGCAAAACACTTCAAACTGAAAGATATAGATATTAATGTCGTAATAGAGAAATTGAATGGACTCATTCGTTATCTTGAAGATTATAGAGAAGTAGGATTTGAAAAAGGCATGGTTGAAGCTAAAGAGATTGCCATTAAAATGGGCGTCGAAGCAACATTCTGGGAAAAACGTATTATTCGAAGAAAGAAATAGTTTGACGAGAATTCGTGTGAAGATCCATCAATGTCACCTGAAGAAGCCTTTAGAGTTAATTACTTCATATACATATTAGATCAAGCTCCTTCTTCATTTAAGAGTAGATTCGAACAACTTCAGAAGTACAAAGAAATATTTGGTTTTCTGTTAGAGTTAAAAAAACTTAAACTCCCAAGATGATGGTGATTTGAGAGATTCATGTGTTCGCCTTGAAACCTTTTTCAAGCATAATGAATCATGTGACATAGACGGACTAGACTTATTTTCTGAACTGAAAGTGTTGAAGCGTCTTTTACCAAATGAGATCAAAAGACCAATTGAAGTGCTAGATTTTTGAAGATATGAAAGGTTGTTACCCGAACACATGGGTTTCTTATAGAATTATGTTAACAATACCAGTTATTGTTGCCTCTGCAGAAAGAAGTTTTTCTAAGTTGAAGTTGATTAAGTCTTATATTCGATCTACTATGTCACAAGAAAGGTTAAATGGGTTAGCTATATTATCTATTGAGAAGGATATGGCTGACAGTCTTGATTATTCGACGATTATTAATGACTTTGCATCGAAAAATTTAAGACGAACAAAATTTCAGTGATTGTAATTATCAAAAAAAACTATTTTGTTACATAAATATGATGAAACTATTTTGCGTTACTACGGTTTTTCGGTAATACATTTATATGTTTAACAATTTGTAGAAAGGGTCACATTTTCAGACCTCGCTTCGGGCCACCGAAAAGTTAGGACCGATCCTGGATCAAATGACCAACCATCACCTCAAACGGTGAGTTAGAGGGATCAAGAACAATGTTTATTTTGGCTTTCAAATTTTGATTTTTTTACTTGTTTTCTCTCGTGAAAGCAACCGACATGGATTGTTTTTTAAACAACTTGAATTATTTTTGTGTTTTTAAGCTTTAGATCTAGTTTTTAACTTAATATTCATCTGCCATGTTGTTTTATCAACTAAAAGTCTAATCTTCTTACTAAAAATTTTGCACTTTTACTTACACTAGAAAGTACACTCAAATCTGGTTTTTATGTTTTTGCTTTCTAAATCTAGTTATCTCCATTTTATGAACATTAGCTGACAAAGAAATTGTTTCTTCGTACATTTCTCATGTTGCCTTGCAGAAACTAGCCATACTCGTGCCTATGACACAGCGTGTTCGTTTAACACTCCACAGGTTTAATCTTTTTTCAAAAACACTTTGGCACTTTCCTAAAGTACCCTCTTTTAATTTTTTTTGTGTTATTTTATTTTTTTCTTTTTATTTCTTTTTCTCATCTTCTTCATCTCACTCCCCGACCATAGCCACCACCGTCCAATTCTCTCCTCTCTCCTGTATCCCCACTCTCTCTTTCTCACACACACACACTTGTTACTCTGCCCCGTGTTACGCCCAAGCTTCAGCATTTACCGATATTGTCTCCGCTTTGACCATCCCAGACCCAAGTCCACAGGTATTGGGTTTGTTTATGGCGAACGCTCCACGAGTTCATCCAAAACGTTTCGGTATTTAATAGCTTGATTGTACACTTATAATCCAGATTCTAGACACTCTCATAAGCAATTTGGGACTATCACACTCTCCCCACTCTCAGCAGAGAGACATTCACAATTCTGGCCTTATGTGACCCCCAAACCTTAAGAAAGTGAAAAAGAAAAGAAATAAAAAAAAACATAGAAAATAAAACAAAGATACTAAGAAGTCAAGCAGGAAACTGATCTCAAACTAGGGGACTATTTGAGAAAGGGTCCACGGGTTTTAGGCCTAAAATAAAATTCAAAAAGGGATTAAGGTTCAATCTTCCCAGAAAAAGGGATTTTAGTCCTTTTCTCTTTTGGAAAAAACATTGTTGATACATAATGTGTTATGTATGATAGATATTAAAAAAAATTAAATAAAGTATGAAACTTTAACAATAAATAACACGTTATTTATGGAACAAAACAAGAATCAATAAACAGAAAAGGTGCTTATAAAGGCACCCGACCAAAAGGCTGTTAGCATCCATCTCTGTTAGCACCAGGCGCAACCGCTCTTTTCTCTATTAGCATCGTCCAACTATGTAGGCACCGGTCAAGTAGAGTTAACCCTAACCCCTCCCTCCAAGAAGACGTTAAAGCCAGAACTAACTAGTAAAGGCAAGATTTTCTTCTCTTATGCTTCAGAAAATGGCGTTAAGATAGCTAGAACCATAAAAATCTAATTGGGGCAAATCTATGTGTATATTATAGATTGAATTTAGGGCTTAAAGTGTCTTATGCTTTGAATTTATACTGATAGACAAAATCCTAGAAGTTTCTCTTTCAATGGCGTCAAGATAGACATAACCCTGTAAATTTCTTCAGAACCCTATCAAGCTTGAGTATGGAATGGAGTTAGATGGTATGATTTTACAATACTTCATGGTTCTTCTCATACTTGTTGCTAGTTTAATTTTTTTTTTTAAGTAAATTATTGGGTTCAATTCTAGCAAGCTTGGGTATGATTCAGCACCTTCGATATCTTTATCTATCAAATAATTTAATTAATGGGTCTCTTCCTTTCTCCCTCTTCAATGCTTATAAATTGAATACTTTCTCTAATCATACCATCTCTTTATTGGATCTGTTCTTCACGAGTGGAGAACTGGGTGTGAACAGCATATCCCCATGAATGGAGAACAAATCTCCATTAATAATGGAGGTCTTTTCTCAAAGAAAATAAATTGACTATTTTTTTCTTGAAAATTGTTGGTTGAAGTGTTATTTTCGATTAAAGAAATTATGAGAATTTCTATTGGAGGTCATGTTAGAGAGAGAAAAATAAATAAGTATTACTAATATTTTGGATGAAGAAGAAGGTAGAAGAAGCAAGCGAAGGTGAACGTCACCCACATTAAAAACCGGTGCTTATAGAGAACTCGGGTCAATAGCCGTTGACTCGAGTCAATAAAATTTCCGGATGCTAACAGCCTTTTGGTCTGGTGCCTTTAGAAGCACCCAACAGAAAAACACTGTAACTTTGACATTTAGACATACTTTAACTATACTAAATGTGTTTTGTTGTAGAAATATACGTAATTTATATTAAATAACGTATATATTACGAAACAGATAGTAAGTTTGAAATCAATCGAAAAAATCTGAGAAAAAAAAGAAAGAGTTTTGGGGATTGGTTTTCAAAAGAGGATTTTTTTTCTTATATAAAATGTTAGAATGGGTATTATATATGATTAATTAAATAGAAACGATAGAGATCTATTTTTTCTATAGAGATTGATCAATTTGAACTAAATATCCATTATAATTATTATTTTGGCCTAAAATCTTATATTGATATTAGGGTTGACTAAATGTGTGTTTAGGTGTAGATTTTTAGACTAAAACCCCAAAAATTATTTGAGAAATAATTCTTGTTTTATTTTCAACTTTTTGTTCTTCCTCGCCGTTAGGATTGTTGAGATCTTTAATTTGATTTCTGAGCATTAAAAAAAATCACTTTGTAGTGTTTGTCTCGAGGAATTTATTCAAGTTTGTCCGACATTAATGTATTTATTCTCTAAGTCACACAAAATTTGTTAGGGTTAATAATCCAAGCTTCAACATAACTTTTTTTTGGTGGATTTACCCTTGAACTTTTTTTTTTTAATATTGACTACAATTGGTAGTACAAAGGCATTTATACATCGATACGATGTGATAAGTACGATAACTGTCGAGTTACTAGTGGCTTAAAGTCCGACGAAATTAAACGGCATAAAACCGAAAAAATTAAATGACATATAGACCACAAAAAATTAAAAGGCCTCCCCATGAACCATTTCACTTGAGAAATAATCATTGAAGGGGGGCCTTTTAACAAAAATAGGGAGGCCCTATAAAACTTCCCATTCAATATTCCTAGATTTGCACTTCTATGGGATCGAACCTAAGACCTCGACATCGCAGAGTAAATGCTCTTACCAACTGGACTACCCTTTGTTGGCCCCTTAAAATATTTTTGTATTGATATTCAAAAAGCTGAACCTGGACAAAGTGCGTGTATAATTTAAGTAGTTAAAATTTAAATTTTCTAAACTTTTAGACCCAGCAAAAGCTTGAGTTGACAAAATATGGATGCAAACATGAGAGAATTATTTTGTATAAAATCTTATTACATTTTATATTATAGCATGAAGGGTATACCAACAATACAATGCCCATTTTTATTTAAATGAAGCAACAAAGACGATCTTGCAAGAGTATGTCCCAACGATCCTACATGTAGTTAGGAGACGACAGTCTTCTTTCTTTTTCATTCTAAATAATTGATGACTCAAAGAATTTTTATGTACGTTTGACGAAGATTGCTTCGCCAGATCTGGAAACCCTAAATGTAGATGAAGCAACATCATCCGGAAAACCGGACGAGCAATTCTGTTTGGAAAATTGGACAAAGCAAACCTTGTCTTGACAACCATGTGAGGGTTTTGAGGAAGAGGCCCCCTCCGCCGAAATTTAGAGAGAGTGGAGAAATATAGTGAAGAAAGAGAGAGAAAAGCGAAAAGGGAGAGGGAACAAGAGAGAGACAAAAGAAAAGGGATAGAGAAAGGAGAATGGTGATGTCGCCCAGAACTGGTGTAAATGTGTCACCAGAGTTGATGGTGAGCTGGGAGGGGAAGATGGAGGAAGAAGAAGAAGCTAAAAAGAAAACGTTAAGAATGGGCGATGTTTGAAAGAAAGAAAAGCTTACAAATTCTTTTTGTTTCCACCCAATTGTTCTCGTACAAAACATTATACGAGAAACACAAACTTAGTTAAAATGGTAGGTTTTTCTCTTTGAATCTCAAACTAGGGTTTAACTTTCTCACTCCACCTGTTCCAATTTCTAAAAGTTTCATGATCAGCCTAAAAACACATTAACCACGACTCTAGTATAAACTACAACACTCAAAACTGACTCTCAAAATTCAATTTATTTGCCCCTCCTGCATCTTGGATCACTGCAACTTTTACAAATAAGAGAACCCTAATTTTTGAAATTATGAGAACAAAAATGTGGAATTTAAATTAACAACCTTCTGCTATCAAAAAAATAACCGATAACAATAGTATACCCATCCCTCTTATTGGGATTCGATGGATTTTATCAGCATTCTATTCGAACTGCCCCGCTTTCTGAAGAAATGAATTTGGGTTTTCTGTTAACTTGCTCCAAGCACTGGATAATGTCTCCGATCTGAAAACTATCACAATCACGAATCACGACACCACATTCGTTTCCCTTCCCGACAGCGTCAACATCTTGTTTCTCTCTCTTCAGTGACTCGCATGATCCTTCGAAAACCACTTCTCCACTTCTCAATAGCCTCAAAGTGGAAGTTTTGGTGACTCGGCCATCGATCACTCTGCAACCAGCAATCTTCACATCTTCTCCTTTTGATTTGCTCCTTCCTTTGAGTTCGAAAATGTTTAAAACTTGGGCCTCCCCAGCTACTTGTGTCTCGAAAGTTCCTGGGGCCTTTTCTACTATCAGATTGCCTAGGTCTTCCAAGAGATGGTAGATTACCCGATGAACCTTTATCTGTTAGTGTTGGAAACAGAAAGTAATAAGAAGAAATAAGTTTTCAATAGGGGGTTATCGTAATGCAGTTCAGTGACATGAAACAGGTACTCGGAGCAAAGACCGTTCAGCGATCTTTCGAATAGAAGAAAAGAACTATCTAAGATACAAGAATGTATGCAATAATTGAGTACCTTTATATTGGCTCGAGTAGCTGCCACGGTAACTGAACCTGGTGGTTTTGGTATACTGAACCCAACTATGCATGCGCAGCAAGCTTGAGCTAAATCAACGTCCGACTGAGAAATAGGGCCGACACCAACATGGACTATATTTACGAAAACCTGCCAATACATTATGAAACAGAAGATTTAACCAACACATAAAGTTCTCATTTCAGAAAAATAGTTGTCAATAAAGTTAACAAAAATAAAATCACATAATTACTTCCCCGATCCATCGTGGACGAGGCGAAGACAATTCCCACCCAAAGAACATCCCCGAGGAGAAAAAGTAGAGAAGAGAAAAGTAATGTAAAAGGAAAGAAAATCGTGTACCTGAGGACTGTTTAGACTCTTCAAAGCATCGGTGACAGCTTGCACTGTTCCCTGGACATCAGCCTTCACTATAATCGGCAACTCAACCCTTTTAGGCTTTTTAGGTTCATCTTCAGACTCCTCGTTCTCTTCGAGAAGAGTTTCAATCCTCCCTTCATCAATCCTCTGAAGCCTGTCCTTCTTTGTTTTCTTTTTCCTACCCATGCTAAGCATTCTAGCTCTATCCTCTGAATCCACAACGATAATATCATCACCAGCCATTGGAAGTCCTCTAAGCCCTTCTATCTCAATAGGCATCGCTGGTCTGGCCATATCCATCGCCTTTCCCACCATATTCCTAATAGCCCTTATTCTCCCCCATTCAGCACCAACAACCACATGTTGACCTGAGAGCAATGTCCCCGCTTTTACTATTGCAGTGGCCAAAGGACCTCGACCTCGGTCAAGTCTTGCCTCTACCACATAAGCTTGAGCAGACCCATCAATACGAGCTTTCAGATCCATCAGCTCCGCCTGAAGAAGTAGAGCTTCTTCCAGTTTATCCAAACCAATCTTAGTAACTGCAGAGACCTCAACCACTTGAACATCCCCACCCATCTCTTCTAAGGGCAAGCCCTCAGAACCTAGCTGCATCTTTACCCTTTCAGCATCTGCAGCTGGTTTATCACATTTGTTGATAGCAACCACAATCGGAACGTTAGCTGCTTTGGCATGGGCAATTGCTTCAAGTGTTTGGGGCATCACACCATCATCAGCTGCTACTACAAGAACAACAATATCTGTAACTGCAGCTCCTCTTGCCCTCATCGCACTAAATGCAGCATGCCCTGGGGTGTCAAGAAACGTGATTGATGCTCCAGATGGCATTTCAACAACGAAAGCACCAAGATGTTGGGTGATGCCTCCAGCTTCCTTGGCCGCAACAGATGTTTGACGAAGAGCATCTAATAGAGAAGTTTTACCATGATCAACATGACCCATGACTGTTACAACTGGTGGTCGTGGTTGGATATCTGCACCTTCATTGGAGTGTAGTCTTCTAACATTGACTCCTACTTCCTGCAGAGAAACTAAAACCTTAGTCGTTGTCCATCACATTATGAGTATTGCACGCGTTATTCATTGAAAAAAGATCATACCATAGCAACAAGCTCTGCAACGTCAATGCTGACAGGGTCAAACTCGGAATCAACCTTTTCCCCAACATTTATGAGGATATCTTGCAGAGAGGATATTGACTGACCGGTTCTTTTAGCAAGCTCAGATATAGTCATGCCCTCAAAAATGTCAACTATCCTATCAGGAACGGATGCAGTAGCCCTCTTGGGTTTAGGAGGTACATACGGAGCTTCAACAGGAGGTTGTGTTCGACTGTCCTTTTTCACAAACTTTTCTTTCTTGGGAGCCTTTAGTCCATAGACAGTATCGTTTTTTCTTTTTGCTGATACTTCGTGACTTGCGTGAAAGCCTCTGAAACAGACGACGACGAGAATCATAAAAAAGAATAAATGACAAATGAGATGTAATATATGTCACATCAGAGTCTGAAAATCAACTTCTCAAATAGAAGTGTCTCGGGAAGGGAAAAGATATCGATGTCGAAGTCCTCTGGAAGAACATGAAATGTGAAACAAGGTGATTGACAAACTACCTACAAAGGGCTACCTATGTTGCCAATCATATGCCGAAGTAGGTGCATGAACATAGTGGTTAAGAGAATCAATAAGAGACTAGGTACTTGAAAGTTCCTGATCTTAATAGAACCAGGGAGAAGGTTCCCGGTGCAAAGGTTTTACCTATTAGCCTATTATGATAATCGTCTACGTGCCTATACTCGCCAATCTCCATCCAAACTAGGTGGAGGAATTTCTTTGGGGGAACTGTGAAGAGGAATAGATAGAGGTGTAGTCGTGTAGTATTAACTAGGAAGTAGGTTGCATGTCAAGGGCAAACGGGGGAACTCAAAACCCACAAAACTAAAATGATGAATATGGCACTTCCGCTAGATGCCTCTGGCGCTTTGGCAAGGAAAAATAGTTTATGGAGATGAGTCATGGTGGGAAACTATAGAGAATTAGAAATAATAAAATTTTCAAGGAAGCCAACTTAACTAGCAGAGTTGAATAGAAGATATCAAAGGGACTATCTTTGCTTGGTCTAGGATTTTAAAAGATTTTAAGGATGTTTCTTTCTTTGACATGGTGGTTAACTGGGATACTTGGATGATGTAACAAGTAACCTAAGTTTTCCACCCTGTCTTTGCAATTGTATATTTCTTTCTCTTCAATATATTCATTCTTATCTTTCAAAAAAAAAACTATAGAGAATTAGACGGGGTTGAATCCTATAAGGAATTACTTCTTCTCATGAATATGTTTGGTGTGAAGTACAAAAATTTTAAAACGTTTTTAAGAGATAAAAGTCAATGACAAGTACGAAGTAAAAGCATAATATGAAACTTACCGAATGAAATGTAGTTTGCTTGAAACATTTTCAGACCAATGGATTGCTAGATTAACATAAAAAGGAGAAAACTCAGAAAACGAAAAAGAGATAGAAATTCATAACCTGAAGGATGTAAAAATTTGCTTAACTGGGTGAATAATCAATACCATAATAAACAAACTAACCTAGTAACCTACCAATTATTATGATTAGAAACTGTAAGGACCATAAACCTTATAAGGTAGATAGACCCTAACTTACCAGGTACAATTCTGCTGGACAAGGTAACTGACTGCACTCCTTCACCTAGAGTTGTTGAGCTCAGAGCTCTTATTATGCTGGCATGGATACCCTGGATGAAAAAAAGGTCATCCATGAAAAAAGTGTTCGACATGTGATGAGACTTAACAATCTAACCGTACTAATAGTTGTAAATTGACAAGTAACAGAATTTGAAGAAATACTGGTATATGAAATTTCACCTTTTTCCTCATCTCTCTCCACGCCATTCATATGCCACGAACTAGAAAATCAAATAAGAAACTATAACCAATGAGATGTAGTAAAAGGAGTAAAAAGTATGACGACGAAATCAGAGAAGGGTAACTTTAGTTAATAAGTAGAACATTTCTCATTTTCTCTAAATCCTGTGATCACTGTCTAGGAGCCATTGTGCTGAAGAAATTAATTTTGATACCATAAGAAACGATAAAAAAAATTATTGCGTAGACATTTCTTAGCTAGTCTAAGTAAACACACAGATGTTTCATACAGCATCAATACCAGCCAGTGCTACTGATGTACTCCTACTGAAGGAATCAAGTCGAAGTTTTGAAATAATGGGTTCCACTAAAAAAAAAAGGGTTTTTTTTTAGTCAGAACTAACAAAAAAACACCTTAAGTCCAATCTCTAAACCCAAATTCCCCCACCCAGTTCAAACATTGTGATTACAAAAAATCTTTGTTTGCTGATAATATAACTACTCCTCTATACTCAGCATTGATTTCCTGTTCTTCAAATCGAACTATTGAATTTGTTAAGTTTGTGGTCATCCAACTCAAAACCAATTGGCTATGAATGGGGAGGACCTTTACATCTTGGTTGCCAGATCGCCCTTCTCCCATGAGGGACTATTCTCACAAAATTGTCAACATTATCCAAATTTGAATACCCATTATAGAAGTTGAAGAAATAACCAATAAATAAACCTAGAAAGTAGTCACTTATCAGTAATAACCAGCTTCTATGCTATGCTGTCTTACAACTGTTCCTATGCCTGGTCGAACAGGAAAACCTAACGAGCAAATAATCCGTTAGCCCGATCCACTTGTTGCCCGCTTTATCAAACTAATGAAAAGATGAAGAAATACATGAAATTTCAGGCTTACCTCCTTGGTTTATTTAAAGTTTGAAGATAAAAAGAAGAAAGTATTGAATTTGAGATTAGATTCAATGCATTCATGTGCATTGTAAAGATGGAAAATAAGAAAGAAAACAATACAAATAGCAAACCAGATTGAACGAACCTCTCTCTAAAGAGTGAAAACTGCAATAGAAGAGGAGCTCGGAAATCCTAAATCTAAAACCCCTTTTGTTCAAAGGAGTTAAATCCTCTACACAGTTCAATTCAATTGAAAGAGGGTTCTTCTTCGAGTGTGCCTCCTCGGAGACGGCAATGGGATCAGATTGGTATGGTTGATGGTGAGACACAATCCCAAGTCTCTCAAATCTCTCAAGTTTATGCCGACTATTACTAGTGTGGGAGTTTGTAGACATTAAAGGCGTCACTAGTTAATTATTAGCCGTCCGACTTATCGGTTTATTATGGGGTTTAAACTTATTTTTGCCCCTAAACATGGCAAAAATAAGCACTTAATTTGCCATGTTGGGGTTGAAGTTTTTTTTTTGCAAGAGAGTTCAAGTTTTTTCAGAAAAAAAACAAAAGTAAAATGGAAGTGGAAGTTTGTCATCTTTAAAAAGCAGGTAATTTCCCATGTTTAGGGGCAAAAATAAACTGAACAAAATTTTACTCTAATGAACTCAAATTTGTATTCAGCTAAATCGAGCTATTGGGGATTTGTATTCTAATGAACTCAAATTTGTATTAACAGCATCTCTCTCTCTCACAATTTCCTTAATGAACTGAACTCAATTTGAACTCAAAATTTCGGATTTCAGTAATGCAAACAGCTAAATGGAGCTATTGGGGATTTATTTCTATTCTAATTTACTCACAACAAAAACCCTAGTTCGAATTTACCCAACCCATTACAAAAACCCTAAACCCTTAACAGTTCGAGTACGAAGAGAGAGAGAGAGAGAGAGAGAGTACCTGGAGACGAGAGAGAGTTGATTTAGTTCGAATGAAGCCCTAGATTTGATCGAACCTTACTCGATTTGCTGCTGGTGGGCGATGAAACCCTAGACTTAGCATCCGTCCTCTGCTAATTTGGGGATGTCAGGGAAAGGGAGAAGGATTTAAGGTATAAGCGGCCCTGCATTTTATTGAAGGCGCCCCTTTTTGGTGTGAACTTAAAATGTTTACTCGGCAAATGGGCTTATTGATAATTACACTTCTATAACTACCCATGATTTTCTATTAAATTTAACGGAAGTTGGTGGAAAATGTAATTATAAATAACACATGGGGATTTATGTAAAGCAAGGTTTATGTTAAGTCGTTTTTAAAATATGGAGATTTCACTAAGGGGGGGTAGTGGTTGGGGACTTTGGGGGACATTTTCATGTCCCCCAATGTCCGTGTTATTGGTTGGGGACATTTGAAATGTCCCCAAATGTCCGTGTTATTGGTTGGGGACATTTCAAATGTCTCCAAATGTCCGTGTTATTGGTTAGGGACATTTCAAATGTCCCCAAATGTCTATGTTATTCGTTCGGGACACGAAATTAGGGACATTTCAAGACAAATTGGTTTTGGGGACATTTGGAGACATTTTAGTGTAAATTTGGAGAGCTTTTGGAGAGAAAATGTCTCTCAAAATATGGAAGACACTTGGGGACATTTGAGTAAGGAAGATAATAAAAATAATTATTATTATCAAATCATATTATAATAATATTATCTTATTATTATATTACTAAATTATTATATTATTATTATATTATTATTATTATTATATTATTATTATTATTATATTATTATTATTATTATTATTATTACTATTATTATTATATTATTATTATATATTTGAGTAAAGAAGGTAATAAAAATAATTATTATTATCCAATCATATTATAATAATATTATCTTATTATTATATTACTACATTATTATTATTATTATTATTATTATTATTATTATTATTATTATTATTATTATTATTATTATATTATTATTATATAATAATAATAATAATAATAATAATAATAATAATAATAATAATAATAATAATTTATTATCATTATTATTACTATTACTATTACTATTATTATTATTATTATTATTATGATAGTTAGAACATTGTCCAGAAACTTCTTTAAAACCTTCTACTTCTCAAGATTTAAGAAGTGAGGTAAATATAGTTAAATCTGAAATAAAACTCATCAGACAAGAGTTAGATAACCAGAATATCAGACTTACTCAATTAGAAAGTCTAGCTGAAAAACATCAATCAAAAGATAAATCGATTACTATTCTAAACACAGAACCATCTAGTATTTTAGATAATAATCTTATCTTTTTAAATACTATGCAGAAAATTACCTATCAGAAATGGTATATAAGTATTAATATTGTTATCAACAAAGAATATACCATTACTAATGCAGTAGCATTGGTGGATAGCGGAGCTGACATGAACTGTATTAGAGAAGGTTTAGTTCCGACTAAATACTTCGAAAAAACCGTACAATCTCTACATTCTGCAAGTGGAGATAGAATGCCAATTAATTATAAGCTACCTGAAGCTTATATTTGTAATAAAGGAATCTGTATTCCACAAACCTTTATTTTAATCCGAAATTTATCTCAAGAAGTTATTCTGGGAACTCCATTTATTAATTTATTTTTCCCTTATGACAAGATAGATGAAACCGGATTATATGCTAGTTTTCAGAATCATAAAATACATTTTGAATTTATTACTAGCCCTGAAACCAGGACTTTAAATGAGTTAGAATATTTAATTAATTCTAAAACTGCTCATTTAAACTTCTTACAAGAAGAAATACATAATTTGAATATTTCCGAGAAATTGAACTCCCCAGAAATAAAACTAAAAATCAAAGAAATTGAAAATCAATTTCTAACCGAAGTTTGTAGCAATATTCCCAATGCTTTTTGGGAAAGGAAAAAATATATTGTATCTTTACCTTATAAACCTGAATTTGATGAAAAAACTCAGATTCCGACTAAGGCTCGTCCTAGTCAAATGAATGCTGAATATCTTGAACTTTGTAAGAAAGAAATTCAAGATTTATTAGAAAAGAAGCTTATCAGAAAAAGTTATTCACCATGGAGTTGTACCGCTTTCTATGTGAATAAAGCAGCTGAAAAGGAAAGAGGTGTTCCAAGGCTTGTAGTAAATTACAAACCTTTGAATGATGCTCTGAAATGGATTAGATATCCTATTCCAAACAAAAAAGATCTTTTAGATAGATTGCATTCTGCAAAAATATTTTCTAAATTTGATCTTAAATCTGGATACTATCAGATTCAACTAACTGAAGAAGATAGATATAAAACTGCATTTACTGTACCCTTTGGGCATTATGAATGGAATGTTATGCCATTTGGTTTAAAAAATGCCCCTTCAGAATTTCAAAATATTATGAACGATATTTTTATTCCGTATTCAAATTTTACTATTGTCTATATAGATGATATATTAGTATTTTCATCTAATATAGATCAACATTTTAGACATCTTAGAATTACAAAAGATGTTATCAGAAAAAATGGTTTAGTCATATCTGCACCTAAAATGAAACTCTTTCAAACTGAAGTTAGATTTCTAGGACAGAATATTAGTCAAGGGACAATAATCCCTATTGACAGAAGCATTGAATTTGCCTCTAAATTTCCTGATGAAATTAGAGACAAAAATCAATTGCAAAGATTTTTAGGAAGTCTTAATTATATAGCAGACTATTATCAGAATATAGCAATGGATAGTGCTATTTTATATGATAGGCTTAAAAAGAATCCATTACCTTGGGATGATCAGCATACCCAAGCAGTCCGAAAAATCAAACTTAGAGTAAAACAATTACCATGTTTAGGGTTAGCAAACCCTCAATGGTTCAAAATTGTTGAAACGGATGCCTCTGATATTGGTTATGGAGGTATTCTAAAACAGAAAAACCCTTCTACCAATAAAGAAGAATTACTTAGATTCGCATCTGGACTGTGGAAGAATGCTCAGAAAAACTATTCCACCATCAAAAAAGAAATGTTATCAATAGTTAAATGCATTTCTAAATTTCAAGATGATTTATTAAATCAATCTTTTCTACTCCGTATTGACTGTAGTGCTGCAAAAGATATTTTGCAAAAGGATGTTAAAAATTTAGTTTCTAAACAAATTTTTGCAAGATGGCAATCTGAATTATCGGCATTCGATTTTAAAATTGAATATATTAAAGGAAATCAGAACTCTCTTCCTGATTTCTTAACCCGTGAATTTTTGCAGAATAAAGATGGAACCACCTGATAAAGGAGCAGGAGGATTCAGATATCCGAAGAAAGTAAATCAGAAAAAAGGGAAGTTTTCTTCTCTATCAGAATTCCCTGTAGTAGGATCATCCTCTCAGGATAAACCTAATCCGAAACTAACTGCTAAAGATATCCTAAAAAAGGAAATCATTTATGCTAAAAAGTTAGTAACTGAAAAAATTCTATCTGTATCCTTAGAAGATGTCCAGTGGAAACATGATCCATGGCACATCAAGGAACGGTACTTAGGAGTACAAAACTATCCTATCCAAGATGGCAAGCATAGATATATCTATGAAGCCATTTTGAATGAAACAGAATCTGTACAAATGGTACACCACCATTATAATCTGAAAGACAGTAAGTCTCCTATAACACATTCTAAGTGTTATATAGTAAAAGTCTTACATATAACAGAATGGGCTCTTGACCCCTCAAGACCCAGAAGCCTGAAATTGAATGGTCAAAACTATAATTATTGGGATTATGTTTTGGCATGGTCATTCATGTTCTATTATCAGAATCCGATCAGGAAACACTCCTGGTTTATCAGTATTAACCCTGAAATTGTTAAGGGAAAAGGTTTCCCTCTCTGGTTTCTGCATTGGTGGGAGAAATTCGGTCCAGAACTGAGTTTCTTACCAGATACACTGAAAGACCCTTGGCTAAAATGGTATGAGTGTCATCCAAAGCTCAAGGGAAAAACTGCAGAAAAAACCCCAAAAGGGTTATCAGCACTCTGTTATATGGCAGAGTTCAAAATACCATGGATATGGAGATGGGATCTAGAATTTCACTTTGATGATCTCTTAATTCCATGTATCAGCAGAACTTTTCATTACAAATGGTGGGATGGGTTTTCTATTACAGATACCCATAAACTCATTTGTCAAACTGTAATTGAGTATGAAAATGCCTATAAGGCTACTCAAAAATCCGTACCTGTTTCGCCTTCTGATAATATTTTCCAATTTTTATTGGATGATATTCAGAAAAAATATCCGAACCTTTCATCTGTAGATCAACAGATTAAAGCTATGGAAATAATTAAAAATCAATTCCTAGCTCATCATCAGAAGCAAGATATAGAGGCGGAAATGCTAGATGACTCGTCATCTCAAGAAAATCAGTATGCTGTATTGGCTGGAGAAAGCCAAGATCCGAATGAGGATTTCGATGACTCAAAATCAGCAAAATCAGATACCTCAATGGCAGATTACTGGGATGCTATCATCGAAGTGCATTCTCAGAAGTTACTAAAATCTGCAAAAGGCAAACAAAAAGATCAGTAGTTTGCTACAGTTACTGTACAATTGTACAGTAAATCCGTATTTCAGTATTATTTTTCAACAGTATCAGCATCTAGAAGACACTATTCAAAAAAGTGATTGTCGGCTTAAACAGTAAAGGTCAAGACTATTTCGACAGGAAGAGTCAAGAACTATTTCGACAGGAAGAGTCAAGAACTATTCTCAACAGTAGAAGGCGGCTTACTGTGGCAAATAGTAAAAGGCAAATAGTAAAAGTCAATTTTACTATTCACTATTCATCAGAAGACGACGAAGTAGACCTGGAAACCGGAACTGTTCCGGTCATCTAAAAATTTTTATAAATACCGAATGTTGGTTCATCCTGAACCTAAGTAATTTCTTCTAAGTTTTTCCTTTTCAAGTTTTTAGTTTCTTCTCTCTTTCTCTGTCAAGCTCTGTAATAATAAGATTGTAATAAAGCTTTTGAAGATTAAGTCTGGTTTCTGGTTTCTGCTCTCCCATCTTTGTAAGTTTTCTCTTTATCTCTTATGTTAAACGATCCTACTTAATTTGGTATCAGAGCCATGATAGCTTAAATCCGAATTAGAGGAGAATATGTAGATATAGACTAAATCCGAATTATGATAGTTAGAAATTTCCTTTTAGAAATTTGTTCTTAAAAATAATTTATTATAATCCTTGAATTATGGTACGTCACCCAAGTCGCGTATGGGTTTAGATCCGTTGTTGCCGGGTAGGCGTTGAGGATCGTTTGATACCCTTTAAACCGTTGACAGACGTGTAATTTAATGATTATATATAAATATTTTTAAGAATATAATTTTAAAGGAAATTACTAAAAATCATAATCTGCTATTTATGCTAAGTCTATATGATTTCCTCTAATTTAATTCAATGAATCAATTGGATTCTCGAGACTTAACTGAAAGTTCTATAAAGAACTCCGTAATTGAAGAGTTTGACCAAACTCAACAATTAAATCAATGGACCATACCCGCAATAAAATCAAATAAAATCTATAAAAAAGGATTTTTTGATTTCATTAGTCAAAATAATATCAAGACTCTTGAACAGTCAATCGGACTTGACCAAGAAGTCAAAACCCTTAGACTTTTGAGTCTTAAAGATATTGAAAAGTATTTAAAATCTAAATACAACTACCTGCACGTTGGATGCATTCAAATAGCATTCAAACCTTTGACTTTGGCCGGATTAAATGCCAGTATCTTATCCTATTTGCGAGATGCTAGGTGTTTGGATTTCTTACCATCTTTAATGGGAATAATCCAAACTAGTTTATGCCATGGACCGGTTTATTTTAATGTTTACCCGAATTTGACCTTATCTTTGACAGATAGAAATCTGTTTGAGGCCGTGTCCCTGCATATTCAAACACAGGGATATAATTATCTCCCTGGATCTGAGACAATATCAGTAATATATAGGATTCATTATAAGGTAATGAATACCTTGACTCCTAACGCAATACTGCGTAGTGAACCAGGCAAGACTATAGTAATAGATAGTAATTGCTTGACTACTAATATTGCAATTCCGAAGTTAATTAAATGGGAAGAAATTGATTTTCCACATGAATGGGTTGTACAGGATGCTGTACCACCTGTCAATATTATGAACAGGAATTTAAATCAAATAACCCAAACACCTGAGGGAGATGTTGAAATAACATTTGCCCCTAATAAAATCAGTAAACTAAGCTTAACTAAAAATTCTTCTGCCAAAAGGATAGAAGACTATAAAGTCTCATATCCTAGTAGTTTATCTAGATACTCTGTATCAAATGATGAACTTAAAGAGCAGATCATCCGAGGATTAAAGATTTCTGATCAACAAATTCCACATGGAGTCTATGTTGAACAGACAACTGAACAGGAGAAAGAGCAAAGGACTTCTCCGACTCAATCTGAAATGAGTTTCCATTTATAAAATTTTATGGATTATAGTCCAGGATCAATACCTAGACAGTGGCTTAATCAGGAGCTCATGATGACAAAACATGAAGCTTTCCGAAATTGGTTTTTTGAAGCCTTTAATAGTAGGACTCTTGAAAATATTAAAAATATTTATTATCAAGAGTTAGAAAGGGATCAAAAAATGACAACCTTTACTATTTGGTTTCATAATTGGTACCCTAATCAGAAAACTATCCATGTTTTAGAAGATTATACAAAAATGTGGACTAAGAGTGATGGAACTAAGATTAATTCTATTCATCCTCCACCTGAAGCCTTGACTCTTAAAAATGACAATGAAAGTAAAGCACTAGAAGCAGTTCCATATGCTATACCTAGTGAATCAGTAACTACCGTCATAAAACAGCACAATCATACCAATCTAAGTCTTCAGACTATTGGTAGTCAATTAATCAGAATTGAAGATACTATTCATAATCAATTGAGTAGTATTGAAGAAAAACTTAAGGATATACCTAAAGTTTTATCTACCAAGGTTGAATCCACTTCAAAAAATAAAGACAAAGAAATTGTTGAAGTAGATGTTAAACCTAGCCCAGAAATCAAAGACTTTAAACTGTCTGATAAACAGGATGTAGACTTTGCTAATTTAATCATTGAAAGAATGAAAAATTTAAAGATTAATATTATTAGCCAAGATTCTAGTACTGAAAACTCTGATCTTGAGTCTGGACCAGATATCAGTAAAATTCAAACCATGTTATATAAACTTGGTAATGAACCTAATACAGGTTTTAAGACCTATTATAAAAGACCTACTCCTCAAGATCTCCTCTTTGAAGAAGACTTTTATCAAAATCAGAATTCTTATAATGGTCGTTCCATTTATGAATGGAATATTGATGGTCTTTCAGAATATCAAATTTATGAAGTTGTTCATAAAATGTTAATGTATGCCAGCATTTGCAAAGCTAGTGGTAATGATGATTCGGCTGTGGCTAAATTCATTGTTACTGGTTTTGTTGGTGCCTTAAAAGGATGGTGGGATAATGTTCTCACTGTTGCCCAGCAGACTGAAATTTTCACAGCTACAAAACCTGAACCAAATACTGCACAAGTTAAACCTGATGCAGTTTATACTTTACTTCAGACTATTCTTTTGCATTTTGTGGGGAGTCATCCTCAAAGACAAGAGAAAAGTCGAGAACTTTTACAGAACCTTAGATGTCCATCTTTAACCCATTTTAGATGGTATAAAGATGTCTTTATCTGTAAAGTTATGCAACGCAATGATGCTAATTCTGAATATTGGAAGGCTAAGTTCATTGATGGACTTCCTCCTCTTTTTGCTGAAAAAGTTAGACAAAGACTAAGAGATCAAAATAATGAAAACATCATCTCTTATAGTTATCTAACTTATGGACATATAATTACTACTTGTGTTCAAACTGGATTAGAAATTTGTAATGATATGAAATTACAATACCAATTGAAAAAACAGAATTTGCATGGGAAAAAAGAAATTGGTGAATTCTGTAGTCAATTTGCATATGATATGAAAATTGATTATCCAAAATCTCATAAAAGGAATTCTAGAGATTCGAAAGAGTATTCTCGAAAATCTTATTATAAGAAAAGAAGAAAATACAAACAGAATAAAGAAATTTATTATCAGAAGCCTCGACATAAGAAAAGATTTAAAGGAAATTATATTCCTAATAAATCTGAAATAAAATCAGGACAAAAAATAAGTAATAAAACTTGTTTTAAATGCGGAAAAATAGGGCATTATGCTAATAAATGTTCTACCAAAAGAAAACTGAATGAATTAAAAATTGATGACAATCTAAAAGCTGAATTAAGCAAAGTTTTCCTGACCTCTAATACTGAAGAAGAATCTTCATCTTCTAGTGACTCTGAGGATGTCAATGAAATTGACTTTCTATCTTCTAGTCAATCAGAAGATATATCTGAAAAGGAACCTTGTTCAGGACAATGTTCCAAAAACCAAGACTATTGGAAAGCCATTGTAGAAATGAATGGCTTGAGTATTAATGTTTTAACGGATACTCAATCAGAAATAATATCTATGATAGATAAAATAACAGACCCTCTGCTAAAAAGTAAAATATTACAATTTTGCTTAGAACAGACAAAAAACTCTCCTAGTTCCTTTGAGAAACCGAATATTACTAAACATTACAGTATGAAAGAAGTACTTCAAAGACTTGAAGGAAAACCAGAAACCAGACTTAATCTTCAAAAGCTTTATTACAATCTTATTATTACAGAGCTTGACAGAGAAAGAGAGAAGAAACTAAAAACTTGAAAAGGAAAAACTTAGAAGAAATTACTTAGGTTCAGGATGAACCAACAGATGATGTTTTCATTATTTTGATCTCTTAGTCTTTGTCTAACTTTTTCAGCAAAAAGAGGAGGAAGTCCATCAATGAACTTAGCCTTCCAATATTCAGAATTAGCATCATTGCGTTGCATAACTTTACAGATAAAGACATCTTTATACCATCTAAAATGGGTTAAAGATGGACATCTAAGGTTCTGTAAAAGTTCTCGACTTTTCTCTTGTCTTTGAGGATGACTGATTGTGCTGTTTTATGACGGTAGTTACTGATTCACTAGGTATAGCATATGGAACTGCTTCTAGTGCTTTACTTTCATTGTCATTTTTAAGAGTCAAGGCTTCAGGTGGAGGATGAATAGAATTAATCTTAGTTCCATCACTCTTAGTCCACATTTTTGTATAATCTTCTAAAACATGGATAGTTTTCTGATTAGGGTACCAATTATGAAACCAAATAGTAAAGGTTGTCATTTTTTGATCCCTTTCTAACTCTTGATAATAAATATTTTTAATATTTTCAAGAGTCCTACTATTAAAGGCTTCAAAAAACCAATTTCGGAAAGCTTCATGTTTTGTCATCATGAGCTCCTGATTAAGCCACTGTCTAGGTATTGATCCTGGACTATAATCCATAAAATTTTATAAATGGAAACTCATTTCAGATTGAGTCGGAGAAGTCCTTTGCTCTTTCTCCTGTTCAGTTGTCTGTTCAACATAGACTCCATGTGAAATTTGTTGATCAGAAATCTTTAATCCTCGGATGATCTGCTCTTTAAGTTCATCATTTGATACAGAGTATCTAGATAAACTACTAGGATATGAGACTTTATAGTCTTCTATCCTTTTGGCAGAAGAACTTTTAGTTAAGCTTAGTTTACTGATTTTATTAGGGGCAAATGTTATTTCAACATCTCCCTCAGGTGTTTGGGTTATTTGATTTAAATTCCTGTTCATAATATTGACAGGTGGTACAGCATCCTGTACAACCCATTCATGTGGAAAATCAATTTCTTCCCATTTAATTAACTTCGGAATTGCAATATTAGTAGTCAAGCAATTACTATCTATTACTATAGTCTTGCCTGGTTCACTACGCAGTATTGCGTTAGGAGTCAAGGTATTCATTACCTTATAATGAATCCTATATATTACTGATATTGTCTCAGATCCAGGGAGATAATTATATCCCTGTGTTTGAATATGCAGGGACACGGCCTCAAACAGATTTCTATCTGTCAAAGATAAGGTCAAATTCGGGTAAACATTAAAATAAACCGGTCCATGGCATAAACTAGTTTGGATTATTCCCATTAAAGATGGTAAGAAATCCAAACACCTAGCCTCTCGCAAATAGGATAAGATACTGGCATTTAATCCGGCCAAAGTCAAAGGTTTGAATGCTATTTGAATGCATCCAACGTGCAGGTAGTTGTATTTAGATTTTAAATACTTTTCAATATCTTTAAGACTCAAAAGTCTAAGAGTTTTGACTTCTTGGTCAAGTCCGATTGACTGTTCAAGAGTCTTGATATTATTTTGACTAATGAAATCAAAAAATCCTTTTTTATAGATTTTATTTGATTTTATTGCGGGTATGGTCCATTGATTTAATTGTTGAGTTTGGTCAAACTCTTCAATTACTGAGTTCTTTATAGAACTTTCAGTTAAGTCTCGAGAATCCAATTGATTCATTGAATTAAATTAGAGGAAATCATATAGACTTAGCATAAATAGCAGATTATGATTTTTAGTAATTTCCTTTAAAATTATATTCTTAAAAATATTTATATATAATCATTAAATTACACGTCTGTCAACGGTTTAAAGGGTATCAAACGATCCTCAACGCCTACCCGGCAACAACGGATCTAAACCCATACGCGACTTGGGTGACGTACCATAATTCAAGGATTATAATAAATTATTTTTAAGAACAAATTTCTAAAAGGAAATTTCTAACTATCATAATTCGGATTTAGTCTATATCTACATATTCTCCTCTAATTCGGATTTAAGCTAACATGGCTCTGATACCAAATTAAGAAGGATCGTTTAACATAAGAGATAAAGAGAAAACTTACAAAGATGGGAGAGCAGAAACCAGACTTAATCTTCAAAAGCTTTATTACAATCTTATTATTACAGAGCTTGACAGAGAAAGAGAGAAGAAACTAAAAACTTGAAAAGGAAAAACTTAGTAGAAATTACTTAGGTTCAGGATGAACCAACATTCGGTATTTATAAAAATTTTTAGATGACCGGAACAGTTCCGGTTTCCAGGTCTACTTCGTCGTCTTCTGATGAATAGTGAATAGTAAAATTGACTTTTACTATTTGCCTTTTACTATTTGCCACAGTAAGCCGCCTTCTACTGTTGAGAATAGTTCTTGACTCTTCCTGTCGAAATAGTTCTTGACTCTTCCTGTCGAAATAGTCTTGACCTTTACTGTTTAAGCCGACAATCACTTTTTTGAATAGTGTCTTCTAGATGCTGATACTGTTGAAAAATAATACTGAAATACGGATTTACTGTACAATTGTACAGTAACTGTAGCAAACTACTGATCTTTTTGTTTGCCTTTTGCAGATTTTAGTAACTTCTGAGAATGCACTTCGATGATAGCATCCCAGTAATCTGCCATTGAGGTATCCGATTTTGCTGATTTTGAGTCATCGAAATCCTCATTCGGATCTTGGCTTTCTCCAGCCAATACAGCATACTGATTTTCTTGAGATGACGAGTCATCTAGCATTTCCGCCTCTATATCTTGCTTCTGATGATGAGCTAGGAATTGATTTTTAATTATTTCCATAGCTTTAATCTGTTGATCTACAGATGAAAGGTTCGGATATTTTTTCTGAATATCATCCAATAAAAATTGGAAAATATTATCAGAAGGCGAAATAGGTACGGATTTTTGAGTAGCCTTATAGGCATTTTCATACTCAATTACAGTTTGACAAATGAGTTTATGGGTATCTGTAATAGAAAACCCATCCCACCATTTGTAATGAAAAGTTCTGCTGATACATGGAATTAAGAGATCATCAAAGTGAAATTCTAGATCCCATCTCCATATCCATGGTATTTTGAACTCTGCCATATAACAGAGTGCTGATAACCCTTTTGGGGTTTTTTCTGCAGTTTTTCCCTTGAGCTTTGGATGACACTCATACCATTTTAGCCAAGGGTCTTTCAGTGTATCTGGTAAGAAACTCAGTTCTGGACCGAATTTCTCCCACCAATGCAGAAACCAGAGAGGGAAACCTTTTCCCTTAACAATTTCAGGGTTAATACTGATAAACCAGGAGTGTTTCCTGATCGGATTCTGATAATAGAACATGAATGACCATGCCAAAACATAATCCCAATAATTATAGTTTTGACCATTCAATTTCAGGCTTCTGGGTCTTGAGGGGTCAAGAGCCCATTCTGTTATATGTAAGACTTTTACTATATAACACTTAGAATGTGTTATAGGAGACTTACTGTCTTTCAGATTATAATGGTGGTGTACCATTTGTACAGATTCTGTTTCATTCAAAATGGCTTCATAGATATATCTATGCTTGCCATCTTGGATAGGATAGTTTTGTACTCCTAAGTACCGTTCCTTGATGTGCCATGGATCATGTTTCCACTGGACATCTTCTAAGGATACAGATAGAATTTTTTCAGTTACTAACTTTTTAGCATAAATGATTTCCTTTTTTAGGATATCTTTAGCAGTTAGTTTCGGATTAGGTTTATCCTGAGAGGATGATCCTACTACAGGGAATTCTGATAGAGAAGAAAACTTCCCTTTTTTCTGATTTACTTTCTTCGGATATCTGAATCCTCCTGCTCCTTTATCAGGTGGTTCCATCTTTATTCTGCAAAAATTCACGGGTTAAGAAATCAGGAAGAGAGTTCTGATTTCCTTTAATATATTCAATTTTAAAATCGAATGCCGATAATTCAGATTGCCATCTTGCAAAAATTTGTTTAGAAACTAAATTTTTAACATCCTTTTGCAAAATATCTTTTGCAGCACTACAGTCAATACGGAGTAGAAAAGATTGATTTAATAAATCATCTTGAAATTTAGAAATGCATTTAACTATTGATAACATTTCTTTTTTGATGGTGGAATAGTTTTTCTGAGCATTCTTCCACAGTCCAGATGCGAATCTAAGTAATTCTTCTTTATTGGTAGAAGGGTTTTTCTGTTTTAGAATACCTCCATAACCAATATCAGAGGCATCCGTTTCAACAATTTTGAACCATTGAGGGTTTGCTAACCCTAAACATGGTAATTGTTTTACTCTAAGTTTGATTTTTCGGACTGCTTGGGTATGCTGATCATCCCAAGGTAATGGATTCTTTTTAAGCCTATCATATAAAATAGCACTATCCATTGCTATATTCTGATAATAGTCTGCTATATAATTAAGACTTCCTAAAAATCTTTGCAATTGATTTTTGTCTCTAATTTCATCAGGAAATTTAGAGGCAAATTCAATGCTTCTGTCAATAGGGATTATTGTCCCTTGACTAATATTCTGTCCTAGAAATCTAACTTCAGTTTGAAAGAGTTTCATTTTAGGTGCAGATATGACTAAACCATTTTTTCTGATCACATCTTTTGTAATTCTAAGATGTCTAAAATGTTGATCTATATTAGATGAAAATACTAATATATCATCTATATAGACAATAGTAAAATTTGAATACGGAATAAAAATATCGTTCATAATATTTTGAAATTCTGAAGGGGCATTTTTTAAACCGAATGGCATAACATTCCATTCATAATGCCCAAAGGGTACAGTAAATGCAGTTTTATATCTATCTTCTTCAGTTAGTTGAATCTGATAGTATCCAGATTTAAGATCAAATTTAGAAAATATTTTTGCAGAATGCAATCTATCTAAAAGATCTTTTTTGTTTGGAATAGGATATCTAATCCATTTCAGAGCATCATTCAAAGGTTTGTAATTTACTACAAGCCTTGGAACACCTCTTTCCTTTTCAGCTGCTTTATTCACATAGAAAGCGGTACAACTCCATGGTGAATAACTTTTTCTGATAAGCTTCTTTTCTAATAAATCTTGGATTTCTTTCTTACAAAGTTCAAGATATTCAGCATTCATTTGACTAGGACGAGCCTTAGTCGGAATCTGAGTTTTTTCATCAAATTCAGGTTTATAAGGTAAAGATACAATATATTTTTTCCTTTCCCAAAAAGCATTGGGAATATTGCTACAAACTTCGGTTAGAAATTGATTTTCAATTTCTTTGATTTTTAGTTTTATTTCTGGGGAGTTCAATTTCTCGGAAATATTCAAATTATGTATTTCTTCTTGTAAGAAGTTTAAATGAGCAGTTTTAGAATTAATTAAATATTCTAACTCATTTAAAGTCCTGGTTTCAGGGCTAGTAATAAATTCAAAATGTATTTTATGATTCTGAAAACTAGCATATAATCCGGTTTCATCTATCTTGTCATAAGGGAAAAATAAATTAATAAATGGAGTTCCCAGAATAACTTCTTGAGATAAATTTCGGATTAAAATAAAGGTTTGTGGAATACAGATTCCTTTATTACAAATATAAGCTTCAGGTAGCTTATAATTAATTGGCATTCTATCTCCACTTGCAGAATGTAGAGATTGTACGGTTTTTTCGAAGTATTTAGTCGGAACTAAACCTTCTCTAATACAGTTCATGTCAGCTCCGCTATCCACCAATGCTACTGCATTAGTAATGGTATATTCTTTGTTGATAACAATATTAATACTTATATACCATTTCTGATAGGTAATTTTCTGCATAGTATTTAAAAAGATAAGATTATTATCTAAAATACTAGATGGTTCTGTGTTTAGAATAGTAATCGATTTATCTTTTGATTGATGTTTTTCAGCTAGACTTTCTAATTGAGTAAGTCTGATATTCTGGTTATCTAACTCTTGTCTGATGAGTTTTATTTCAGATTTAACTATATTTACCTCACTTCTTAAATCTTGAGAAGTAGAAGGTTTTAAAGAAGTTTCTGGTTTTCCTTCAAGTCTTTGAAGTACTTCTTTCATACTGTAATGTTTAGTAATATTCGGTTTCTCAAAGGAACTAGGAGAGTTTTTTGTCTGTTCTAAGCAAAATTGTAATATTTTACTTTTTAGCAGAGGGTCTGTTATTTTATCTATCATAGATATTATTTCTGATTGAGTATCCGTTAAAACATTAATACTCAAGCCATTCATTTCTACAATGGCTTTCCAATAGTCTTGGTTTTTGGAACATTGTCCTGAACAAGGTTCCTTTTCAGATATATCTTCTGATTGACTAGAAGATAGAAAGTCAATTTCATTGACATCCTCAGAGTCACTAGAAGATGAAGATTCTTCTTCAGTATTAGAGGTCAGGAAAACTTTGCTTAATTCAGCTTTTAGATTGTCATCAATTTTTAATTCATTCAGTTTTCTTTTGGTAGAACATTTATTAGCATAATGCCCTATTTTTCCGCATTTAAAACAAGTTTTATTACTTGTTTTTTGTCCTGATTTTATTTCAGATTTATTAGGAATATAATTTCCTTTAAATCTTTTCTTATGTCGAGGCTTCTGATAATAAATTTCTTTATTCTGTTTGTATTTTCTTCTTTTCTTATAATAAGATTTTCGAGAATACTCTTTCGAATCTCTAGAATTCCTTTTATGAGATTTTGGATAATCAATTTTCATATCATATGCAAATTGACTACAGAATTCACCAATTTCTTTTTTCCCATGCAAATTCTGTTTTTTCAATTGGTATTGTAATTTCATATCATTACAAATTTCTAATCCAGTTTGAACACAAGTAGTAATTATATGTCCATAAGTTAGATAACTATAAGAGATGATGTTTTCATTATTTTGATCTCTTAGTCTTTGTCTAACTTTTTCAGCAAAAAGAGGAGGAAGTCCATCAATGAACTTAGCCTTCCAATATTCAGAATTAGCATCATTGCGTTGCATAACTTTACAGATAAAGACATCTTTATACCATCTAAAATGGGTTAAAGATGGACATCTAAGGTTCTGTAAAAGTTCTCGACTTTTCTCTTGTCTTTGAGGATGACTTCCCACAAAATGCAAAAGAATAGTCTGAAGTAAAGTATAAACTGCATCAGGTTTAACTTGTGCAATATTTGGTTCAGGTTTTGTAGCTGTGAAAATTTCAGTCTGCTGGGCAACAGTGAGAACATTATCCCACCATCCTTTTAAGGCACCAACAAAACCAGTAACAATAAATTTAGCCACAGCCGAATCATCATTACCACTAGCTTTGCAAATGCTGGCATACATTAACATTTTATGAACAACTTCATAAATTTGATATTCTGAAAGACCATCAATATTCCATTCATAAATGGAACGACCATTATAAGAATTCTGATTTTGATAAAAGTCTTCTTCAAAGAGGAGATCTTGAGGAGTAGGTCTTTTATAATAGGTCTTAAAACCTGTATTAGGTTCATTACCAAGTTTATATAACATGGTTTGAATTTTACTGATATCTGGTCCAGACTCAAGATCAGAGTTTTCAGTACTAGAATCTTGGCTAATAATATTAATCTTTAAATTTTTCATTCTTTCAATGATTAAATTAGCAAAGTCTACATCCTGTTTATCAGACAGTTTAAAGTCTTTGATTTCTGGGCTAGGTTTAACATCTACTTCAACAATTTCTTTGTCTTTATTTTTTGAAGTGGATTCAACCTTGGTAGATAAAACTTTAGGTATATCCTTAAGTTTTTCTTCAATACTACTCAATTGATTATGAATAGTATCTTCAATTCTGATTAATTGACTACCAATAGTCTGAATATAATTTTAAAGCTAGTGGTAATGATAGTTAGAATATGTAGATATAGAACTTTTAGTTAAGTTCTATAACTTTTAGTTATTATTATTATTATTATTATTACTATTATTATTATTATTATATTATATATTTGAGGAAGGTAATAAAATTTTATTATTATCAAATCATATTATTATAATATTATCTTATTATTATATTACTATATTATTATATTATATTATATTATATTATATTATATTATATTATATTATATTATATTATATTATATTATATTACTATTGTATTATTATTATTATTATATTATATCACTATTATATTATATTATATTGTATTATATTATATTATATTATTATTATATTAATATTTAACTATATTAAATAATAAATATTACCAATTGTCCATCAATGTCCACAGATATCTACAGATGTCTACGAAAGCAGAAAAAAATATATTTAGAAATATTAATTAATTTTTTTTATTTCATATGGTAAGACAGTAATAATATTAAAATAATAAATATCAACTAAATATCTATCAATGTCCACAGATATTCACGGATGTCTACGAAAGTCGAAAAATATATTTTCAAAGTAGTAGGGCAAATTTATTTCGTATGATTAGACAATAATGATTACATTAAAATAATAAATGTCTACCAACTGCCATCAATGTCCTCAGATATCCACAGATGTCCAGAAAAGTCGAAAAATATATTATTGAAATATGAGTACAAATATATTATTTCATATAGTTTGACAATAATGATAATATTAAAATAATAAATGTCTACCAATTATCCTTCAATGATGAGATAATAATAATAATAATAATAATAATAATAATAATAATAATAATAATAATAATAATATCTACTACACATTTTGTCCATGGATTCAATATGTTGAAATGTCCCCAGGACATTTTGTCCATGAACCAAATGTCTTGAAATGTCTTTGAGACATTTTGTCTATGAATCAAATGTCCTGAAATGTCCATAAAGACATTTTGTCTACGGACAAATGTCCCGAAATGTCTTGAAATGTCTCTGGAACATTTTGTCTCTGAGTGTCCTCCAATGTCCTGAACCACTACCCCCCCCCCTAAATGTCCCTTTGTCAATCTACTACTGCAAGAGAAAGTGAATCCTTCGTCGATCTACTATTAGAGAGAGAAGGCGACTGTGAGAGAGATACGAAACCCTTCACCGTTATACTGTTAGAGATAGAAAGTGACTGAGAAAGAGAGCGAGATGAAACCCTTTGTCGATCTACAATTAGAGAGAGAGCGAGACAAACCCCTCACCAATCAACTGTTAGAGAGAGCGAGACGAAGCCCTTTGCCAATCCACTGTTAGAGAGAGAGGGCGAGATGAAACCCTTTGTCGATCTTCTGCTAGAGAGGGGGCGACTGAGTAAGAGAGAACAATTGAGTGAGAGAGAACGACTGTTGGAGATCTACTTACGATTTTTTGTCTCTAAGAGAGATAGAGAAAGAAGGGGAGAGGGATTAGGGTTTTCTAAACAAAGGAGGAGTAAATAGAGATTAAGGTTTTGGTTGTCCAAACATCAAATAGGGGTATAAATGTCAAAATTTTACATCAGCTCTAATACTTTAGATTTATAAACACAAACATCTCACTTTTTAACTAATTCAACCAATTCAGTTCAGTCAATTCAGTTCAGTCAATTCAGTTCAGTCAATTCAGATTAAGCCAATTCAGATTCAGATCCAAAAAACACAAACAACACCTAAGAGACAAGAGTAGAGAACAAAGAACTTGAGTTGTTGGGTTGAGACTTGAGTCTGCTAAAAACTTGAGAAGATAGAGAAAAGAGAGAGTTTAGGTTTTAGAAGATATTTTTATATGGCTTCATCGACCTAGACCTAATAGGATATGTTTGGTCGGGTAAGTTGAGGGGCGGGTAGAGTGTGGGTATCATCGGGTTTGAAATATTCGGGCAGGTAGTCGGCGCAAGGTTACTCTCTGAATCCCGCCCATTTGTCCAACCAGTACGGGCGGATAGTATACATAATCGGGCAACGGGACCCGGTTTGTATGTCGGGCCACGGATACCCGCGAGCGGGTTCGGGCCCGCGGGTTTTATTCCCACTCCTAACGACGCTACATCAATAAAAAAGGAACAAAGAGGTTTGTTCAAACTAGATCTGTTCGTCTGGTTTGGTTTCGAGACGAATCTGGAAACCTCCGGCAAAGGGGCTTCGCCGGAGATGAAGAGGACAGAAAAAAAAAAAAAAAAAAATTGTCGTCGGAAATAGAAGGTCGCCGGAAATGGAGGTTCGCCGGAAAAAATTGTAATTTTTTTTTGTTTCCACCCAAAACTTCACACCCCGGAAAATTTCTTTATTTCCCCGTAACACCGGCCTTTCAATATAAGAAAGCAGCAGCGAAGTTCATACGAGATATTAGTAAGTTTTTAAGCAGCAACAGTTTTTTCCGGTCTCTCTTGAACATTCGAACCATTAATGAGCCATTTATCACCATTGAAAAGTTAGTCCTTTAGTATCTCAAATATATAATTAATTAATTTAATACATCTTAAAAATCACATCAACCATAAAAAAATATGGGTGTCACTTCTAAATAATCAAAATAAAAAAAATGTCCCATAATTGAAATAGAATAACTACCCTAACAAGCAAAGTTAGAGGGAGAGAGAAAAAAAGAGGGAAACTCTTCGGCTTAAGATCACAACAAGTCTCGTAAAATGCACATACAAACCAGCCCCTTAGGCGGCGATCTGACTGAAAAGCAGTTTACAAATCTGCAGCGCAAATAACACATTCATGACTCCATTTTGATGATGATGATGATGATGATGATGATGATGGTGGTGGTGGTGGTGGTGGCAACAACCGAAGATCGTCATGATTTCAAGACAAGCTCATTGTGGTCCATGTTTTTGAAAAGTGATGACTCCATTTCGAGATGTATAAGTTGTTCACATAAAAAATACACCCTCCGTCTCAAATTGAATGACCTAATTTCTACTTTGGGTTGTTCCATTTTTAGTGTCTTATTTCTAAAAATAAAGAAAAAAAAATTTCGCTCTTTCCAATAATACCCATTAATATATATTTAACGACAACTTTATTTAAAAGCAAATTCAACTTTTTCATTGTAAATTAAAAAAGTTAACGAGGATACAACCCAAAATAAGACAAATTTTAGTAAGATTTTATCACCACTAGACAATAACAGACACCAATTTATAATGAACTTTCTTTTTACCCTTCCATTCTAATAGGTGTCATGGCCATCCCAATGTGAACTGAACTTTGTGATTCATGGAACGCCTTCATTTGCATTTCAACATCTTGATTGTTAGTCTCATTTTCTTCTTCTTCTTCACCCTCAATCTTACTTATAGAAGAATAGTCTTCCTTCTCTCCATGATTTTTACTAAAAATTAAGTACATAATCATCGAAAAAACAACAATTGAGGACAAAAACAAACTAAATTGGAGATTTACGAGCGATTTCGCTCGATGGAGTGCTTCATCGGTGCGACACTGGACTACTAAGTGATCTTCTCCTAAGTTCAAGAAGCACCCTTTGGCAATAAACTTAGGTATATAGAGCATAATTCCCATGACAATAAACCACATACCTTGAAAGAAAATACTAATAGACCTAACAAAGCTTACTAAGAAACTCCTAGGATAACCAATTCCCATAAGAGTTGTAACTAAAGAAACAAAGACTACAAGTTGTAGAAGATAGTGGTATTGACCTTCAACACCAACATGATCAGTAGAATGAAGGTGGAAGAGGAGAAATTGTTGACCGAAAGCAAACGCCCCGAGAATGCACTCTAGACCATCGTGGAAAGACGATTTTTTGGGTCGAATTCGGTCTAAGATGATGGCGAAAATCGCATATATAAATAATGACATGGATATCATAGAGTGTTCGAAGCTACGTAGATGGCTCGATGGGATTGTACCATCTGGATCGAATGGTTGGTGTCTATCCGGGCCTATGAAAAGTTCCATGGTTATTGAAGCAATACTCCCTCCAATGATTATGTAAAGTTCTAAGTAGTTTGTAAATGGTGCTTTAAACCAAGGTGAAGATGTGTATGAATTAGGTTGTGAAGTATAAAGACTGATGTGGTTAAATAAGTGCCATAGGCCTATTACTAGAAAACCTATACCTGGTAAAACATGACCTATCAGAGACCCCATATATGTTTGTAGGTGAGAAGAGAGGGTCTTGCCTCTGTGGAGGAGTTCAGATTGGAATGGAAGTGAGGGAATGTGGGCTTTATGATAGGTTGAAGTTTTGGAATCTTTACAAAAGTTTGGAGGGTTTGAATACTTTCAGGTTGGTTAAACCATGGTGTGCAATGTGGTCATTTTGTATTAGATATGACAGAAATTTACATCGATCACTAATCAATTGAGAATTTCCTAATCTAAAATTGAGAATTATGATCTCTTAAGATGTACGTAACCGTTAACTATGTCTGTATTTATTATATAAATGGTGTTCCATTTGGACCATTTCTCTATTTGTTCATATCATCTTACAATTGTCTAATACTAATCTTGTTGTATCCTTCCTCCTAATGCACATACCTACCAATTTTAAGTAATTTACAAGCTATGCTATTTTTTCCTAACATTTGGGTGCTTTTTGTTTCTTTTAACTCTCTTCATATTCCTAAGGTTAACTACTATAGGAGTTTTTTTTGTTGAAACGGTTACGTAAATCGCGAGAAAAAAAAAATCCAAATTTTTTATTTTAATCCAAACAAAACTGTGAACACAGAAGAATCACCTACTCAAAATGTACAAATGCATTCCACAATCTTTTTTTCAATTTTTTCCCAATGAAAGTGATGCTTTAGATGTAAAGCAAAATACTTCATGAAGGTAACTTATCGAGCGTATCAGTTCTACAATTACACAAACCATCGACCCGAAGCTTCAGATGGATATGAGATCATTTGGTGAACTACACACCGATATGTTAAAGAACCTATGTGTGTGTTTTCACTGGTTGGCTAATAACCCTGTCGGCTTGTTCGTTCCGAACTTTGATGATTTAATTTTTTTTTCCATATTATGTAGGATGATCATTTGTCAAGTATCAGAGTCACTCAATTTTCTTCTATGGATTCTCCAGAAGTACCATTGGCGAAGAATAATTGTATGAGGGTGTCAATAAGTTCATCAACATGGAAACTCCCAAGTTTCTTCAAAGGAGTGTAAATGTCTCGTTTGTAAACGAAAATGTGTAATCTTTAAATGTGAAGATGTCCTCTTCAAGCGAAACTAATCCATCTCAGACTTAGTTGTGAAAGAAGTGGTTGCTCCACCCAAATGCTCTAGTTTGTTAAAAACGTGGGATCGTATTAGTCGATTAAGTAGTGAATAACATATCTAGACATTCTTTTTTATTTCGCTTTTAATCAAAACTATACATACAAGTAACCGTTTTATAATTGACAAATGAATATGAATAAGAAGTTAAATATTTTCTTATTTTGCTCACATTAATAACAGTTTTTGTCAGCACAATGAGCACCAATGAACAAAAACTAAAATGGGAAGCATCTTTCCGATTTAGTTTCAATGGAGTCTGTAGTCGTTTTACTGACGAGAAACCGAGAGCTACATGTATTCTCTTTATTCCGTCGCTAGGATGAGTACCGATACCAAAAAATCAAAGTAAAATGCATGTTTCCAGTTCATTTCCGACGATAACTAAGAACATTAATGATCCTATGCCCGACCAATATCCTGACCGAATCCCGACTTGGGTACTTGGACGGGCAAGATCTAGTGAGAGAAAGCCTAACACTTTCTCTCACTAGATCTGCACCAGCCAAGTACCTCGTCAGGATTCGGTCGGGATATTGGTCGGGTATATTATCATCGCTCGCTGCTTATTACATTTTTTTTAATGTACCAAATTAGGGGTATTTGGCCTAATTGTGACCAACGGGCCGTGGCGTGGCGGCACGACCCTTTTGGTAGCCGTGGAGTGGTAGACACGCATGGGCACGACTTTGAGTCGTGTCGTGCCAAGACCACAAGGTGTGGGCACAGAAACGCCCCGTGACAACGGTCCAACCGTTCCCGTGCCTTTGTCGTGGCAGTTCCAGGCGTTGCAGTGGTCGGGTCGTGGCTAATGGGTCAGATGTTGTCGGCCCATTCACGAATGTTTTATTTATTTAATTGTGAACAAAAAATGTAACAAATGAAAACATTAAATAATTTTCAAGTCAAACATTGTGATATTTGTTTAAACTTCTAAACCTATATTTATTTTATTAATTAATAATTTTATTAACTATTAATTTTACTAATTAATAACTACTTTTAACAAAATAAAATTAATATCTTGTAAATTAAATACCCGTTTCTAACGAGTTAGCGTGGCGTGGCGGGTTAGGAACACCACGGGCCGTGGCAGATCGTGTTTCCGTTCCTAACGTGCCGTGATTGACGGGTATGGGAGCTTAAAATCCAAGATCCGCCACGACCCGCTTGACTCATGACGGGTCGGCACGGTACACGACGTTTCGTGTCGTGTCGTGTTGCTTTATAAATGGGTCGTGTCGGTCCCTGTCCGGGCCGACACGCCCCGTTGGCCTTTACTAATTTGGCCCAATTCCCTTATTGGGAGTATGTCTGCTAATGTCATTAGAGCAGGGATGATTTTGTAGTTACCATAGTTCGTAAGTACCTAATCTTAAATTCTCAACCAAAGTTTCAACTCTCTCCCGAAAATGACTGGGAAATAGGGTTTATACAGCTGCGGCGGTTCAAAGAAGAAGGCGACTAGAGTCTAGAGAAATCAAAGTTTTGAGGTTTTAGAAGTTAACGCTGCAGGTTACAAGCGATTCGTTTGTTTTAGAGCAAATATTCAGTACAGATAGAGTCATTGATCAGAAGATTGGGATTTTGGGGAGGTTTAATCTCCTAACTAAAAGAACAACGTTCTCATTTAAAGTTAGTTCTAATCTAGCCGAAGAAAGCGACCTACTTTATATGTCTAGATTACAATAAAATAAACAATAATCATCAGGTATATCTATATAATAAAACATAAGGGGAAATGCTGACTGGGACAAACATCTTTTTTTAATTATGGATAATGTCTAGCACATCTTCTCCAAATTTTTAATATGGTCCTTAGAAATTTTTGTGGTGTGGTGGCGGTGGGTCTTGTGGTGTGGTCTGTGGTGTTTAGTAATGGTGGTGTTTTCGGTAGTGTGTTCCGTGGTGGTGGTGCGGAGAAAGGTAGAATAGAGAGGTTATTTAGTATTTCACTATATTTAGTTCAATAAAATTGACGGTTCCTCAGCGGTGGCGGCGACACCTTGGTAATGGCGGCGACACCTTGGTAATGGCGGCGACAACTGTCTTGACTGGGGCACTTTCAGTCTTAGTTATATTTGTCGAGCTTCAAGGTCTTTTGTTCACGATCTATAGGATCTTTTTATCGACCTTTAGGGTATTTTATTCTCAATCTATAGGATTTTTGTGTCTGTGTCTAGTCAATTCCTTCCCCTTCACGAGACATTTTACATTTGAACGTATGTAACTCTCATGTAGTTCTCAAAGGAATAAATTATCATCCTTGTAACATTGTGATTGTATCACTTATGAATGAAATATGGTTTCACTTGGTAAAAAAAAAAAAAAAACTTATTTAAGAAAAAAATTATCTATAATAAAGGAAATAGATAATCTATATAAATACCTATTTAAAATCTTCATCTTTCTCTCTCAATAAAATAACTAATTTAAGAAAAAAAGAAAGAAAAGAAAATAAATATAGCAATAATAAATATGGAAATTCTGATGGCATGTTTGGAGAGAGCGGCTAGAGCATATGAGCCACCTATAGAAGCACTGGATTAGAATTTTGCCAAATTTGATTGATACAACTGTTCATTGCACGGAATATATCCTCGTATACATCAGCATTTGATTATCTTTCTCAACTTCCGTCACTATTGTTTTTATCACTTTACACCATGTTTTAGAAATTGAATTACATATTTCCCCATGTTTTTTTCAACTTTCATTCTCCACAAAGGCATAAGTAATCGCATTGAGACCCTTCGGCGGTCTTTCTGGTGGGGAAAATCCAAATCCATTCACACAATCAACTGGTCCAAAATTTGTCTTCCCCGCAATCTTGGTGGCCTAGGTTTCAGACTTCCCTCTCTTGATAATCAAGCCTTCCTCAGTAAACTTGTTTGGAGGACTCTAAAAACCCAGACTCTCCTTGGGCTCAAATTCTCAAAGCTAAATATTTTTCCAAGGACTCCAAACCCAACTCTGCTAAACCTAACCACTCCTGGCTTTGGAAGCTCCTTGTGAAACAGTTTGACCTGGTCTCCAGTCTGATTTTTTGGGATGCTAATAAAGGTACTAATATCGACATTTGACATAATTACTGGATCCCTAATCACCCCCACCCATCACAAACGATAGAAACTGTACTCTTACCACGGTGGCTCAACTTATTAATAATAATACGTGGAATGCTATCCTGAGTATCAATCTGCAAGAACTCCAAGAAGATTCAATAAGATGGACACTGACCAAATAAGTTAATTTCACTATACGATCTATGTATCATTATACGAGAACACATCACAACCATGCTTATGAAACGATTAAATGTAAATTTATCTGGAACATTAATACTACTCCTAGAATCAAACAATTCTTATGGAAATGTTGCACCAATAGCTTACCTGTGCGAGACAAAATTGACAAATATATTGATTGACAAATATATTGGTAATATCTTCAACTGTACTTACTGTGACAACACTGAAACTACTTTGCATGTTTTACTTCATTGCTACTACGTACACCCTATATGGTTCCACTTTAACGTGATGACAGAGAATATCACCAATTTAAGAGAATGGATTGTTCAATGAAAAGATATGGAAGCGGAAAAGGTAACTCTATTTGCAAAAAAATTTGTGGTCTATATCGAAAGCTAGATGTGACAAATTATTTTCCTCGAGAGACCAGTCTCCCATGCAGGTTATAACAAGAACCATGAACACCATGACAAGCATCACCCGTAATAAAAACGGCACAAACAACAAGAACAAAAGCGAGTAGACACCACCTGAAAGGCCATACATCAAAATTAACTTTGATGTTTCCTTTACTACGTTAGATGATCCAGCAGGCATCGGATGTATCATGCACGATGACCAAACAATTTTCATAGCAACACTAGCAGACACCACCAGAGGCCAAAATGCAGAAGAGTGTGAATATTAGGCAATTCTATGGGCCCTCCAATGGGCAGCGGAACTCAAAATTCAGCATATTCATATCGAAAGTGACAACCAGAACTTAATCCGCTATCTTAACAACAACTCCTCGTCGATCCAATGGCAATCAGGAAAACATATGGAAAACATTTCCAAGCTCAGAAACGAGTTTGACAGTCTAATCTTCTCTTATACTCCGAGGCATTACAATGAGAAAGCAGATAAATTAGCTAAATGGGGGAAGAAAAACTGATGCAGACGCACCTGACACTCCGTTCAAGACCTTTCTTTTATCTTTGTTTCCCAGTCCTTGTTTCTTATTTTCTCAACAAAAAAAAAAAAAAATTCTCCACAACGTCCATCATATTTAACACCACAACAACTTAAGTGCATTTTACGTTCTTTCAACAAAAAAAAAACTTAAGGGTCCGTTTGATACGTGGGAAAATAGAGTAAGAAAATCGTTTTTTGCTGTCTGATTTGACAAATATGTAAGAAAATCACTTTGTCATGAGAGAAAAACGTGGGAAAAAGACCAATAAAATTTTACCACCAAAGAGGTGGTAAAATCGTTTTCCCACTCTAGTTGTCAAAATTGCGTTCTCTCTCCTCCCATATCCAACAAACTCTCTATTTCTCTCTCGAAACTGCTCTATCCCAGGTTGGATACAAAAGGAGCCTTAATCTCTCGAGTAATTATTCAGTGGGAGGAGCCATAAACTACTCTTAATCGACCAGAAGAACTCATGGCATCTTCTATTTTGGAAGGTTTTTAAAAGAGTTGGTTCTTTTAACAGTTGAATTTTGTTAAGTATTTTTTTGTGTGATGGATTGTTCATCGGATCAAATTAGGGAAGAAGGTTTAGAGATATTTCTGTTGAATAGTGAACTGTTGAACAATTGAACTACTAAACAATAAACTATAAAGCACAAAACTTATTGTGTCTTCACTTGATGAAGAAGACATAAATCAATCTATATTTATAGATATACAATAGACCCTAATTAGGGTTGTTACTTGATTTACAAGATACAATTTAAACAGTACTAAGAAACCATATATTATGAGATATAGAGAATTATCTTAGAAATCCACAAGATTACAGAATCACTAAACTATGGAAAGAGGATATGAGATTATCTCTTATCCTAGTAAATCAGTATATCCAATATCCCCCCTCAAGTGGGCGGGGGTTGAACCACCGTCAACTTGTCTCGAAGAAAACAGAATCGATCTTTGGGTAGAGGTTTGGTAAAGATATCAGCAACTTGATCCTTCGAGGAGACAAACCGAACATCCAATTGACCATTCGTTACTCGTTCCCGAACAAAATGGTAATCGATCTCAATGTGCTTTGTACGACCATGAAATACTGGATTCATTGTGAGATATGTGGCTCCCAAATTATCACACCATAAAAGTGGGGTTGCAGACAAGGTGACCTTAAGTTCTTTAAGAAGCGATTCTACCCACATTAGTTCTGCTGCAGCAATAACAAGACCTCTATATTCTGCCTCAGTGCTGGACTTAGAAACGGTCTTTTGTTTGCGAGCACTCCAAGAAATAAGGTTATTTCCTAAGTACACACAATAACCGCTAGTAGACCGACGATCGACAGGGTCTCCTGCCTAGTCCGCATCAGTATAAGTCTGGACTGAAAAATACAATGACGGTGCAGGTTGTAGAAGGATACCGTAGGTCGAGGTGTGATGTAGATAACGCAAAATGCGTTTGACAAGACCCATATGAGTTTCAGTAGGATTTTGCATGTGTTGGCAGACTTTATTCACAGAGAAGGCAATCTCGGGTCTAGTGAACATCAAATATTGAAGACCCCCTACAAGACTGCGATATAACGTCGAATCAGTAAGTATCGAACTAGCAATAAGGTCACTTGGAGGGGTAGTCGCCATAGGTGTTGTAACTGGTTTCGCACCGAGCATGTTGGCCCGAGTTAACAAGTCCTCAATATATCGTCGTTGAGTTAGAAAAAGACCACCTGAGACTTTAACTGCCTCTATGCCTAAAAAATATAACAGTTCACCAAGATCCTTAATGGCAAATTCAGACTGCAATAAGGATATTAAAGAAGAAATGCATGATTCAGATGATGCCGTCACAATAATATCATCGACATAGACCAAGAGATATATAATGCCATCAGAAGACCGACGGATAAACAGAGAGGAATCCGACTTAGATGATGTAAAGCCAACACGATGAAGGTATGCGCTAAGACGGTGATACCAAGCACGAGGGGCCTGTTTAAGGCCATATAATGAACGATGAAGTTTGCACACATAATCAGGAAAGCGATGATCTACAAACCCTGGAGGTTGTTTCATGTAGACAACCTCATCAAGAAACCCATGCAAGAATGCATTCTGAACATCCAGTTGACGAATAACCCAATTGTAAGTGAGTGCAAGTGTGAGAACAACTCTGATAGTGCAAGGTTTAACCACGGGACTGAAGGTTTCACCGTAGTCGATCCCTTATTGCTGATTGTAACCCTTCGCGACAAGGCGAGCTTTATGGCGTTGAATAGAGCCATCGGCATTTCTTTTTATTCGAAAAACCCATTTGCAACCAACTAAGTTCATTTGGGGATGTGGAGGAACTAAGGACCAAGTATTATTCTTTAAAAGGGCATTGACCTCGTCATCCATTGCTTTCCTCCAAGATGGATCACTGTTTGCCTGAGTGAAACAAGAAGGCTCAAACATGTTGTCAGTTACTAGTGTGTGTTTTGAAGCTTGTAAAGCCTTTGGTTTAAATATACCATTCATTGAACGAGTAACTACACGATCAAGTGGTGGGAAAGGTGGTGGTGGTAGAGGAGTTTGAAGACAATTGGGGTTAGGGACAGTGATACGTCTAGATCTAGGTTTAGTGGGTTGAGGTGGTAAAAAGGTGGTTAAAGAGACGACTGTGGGTTCTAGACTTTGGTCAGAGCTATGGGTTGGTGGGCTTGGAGGTGGGCTTGGAGGTGGACTTGGAGGTGGACTTGGAGGAGGGTTTGACACATTAGTAGTTGGGTTTGGGGACATTATGCTTGGAGTAACATGAGATTCAGTATTGGATGGCATATGAATAAAAGGAGGGGGAGAGTTTACCTGAGAAGTAGTCGATGGCGATGAAGGAGATCCTTGGGCGACTGCATAAGGGAAGGAATCTTCAACAAAGACAACATGCTGTGAAATGTAAATCCGGTTTGAGGGTAGATGTAAACATTTGTACCCTTTTTGAGACGAACTGTAGCCTAAAAAGAGGCAAGGGGAGGAGCGTGGCTGAAGCTTGTTAGACCTGTATGGACGAAGGTGAGGATAACAAAGACAACCAAAGGTACGAAGAGAGAGATAGTTTGGTGGTCGTTTGAATAATAGTTCATATGGAGAAGAAAGACCAGTCGGGGAGGTAGGAACACGATTAATTAGAAAACAAGCTGTGTGACATGCATCATACCAAAATCGATTAGGTAGAGAAGCCGTGGACATTAATGCAAGTGCAGTTTCAATAATATGTCTATGACGCCTTTCAGCGAGCCCATTTTGTTCAGACGTGTGAGGACACGTGAATCTGTGTTCAGTTCCATTTTCATGTAAAAGAGTCGTGAAACGCTTAAATTCTCCGCCATTGTCGGATTGAAATATTTTTATTTTAGTGCCAAATAAGTTTTGCACATGTTTATAAAAGACATTGAAAATAGTGAAAGCATCAGATTTTGCAGACATAGGGTAAATCCATGTGAAGCGACTAAATGCGTCAATAAAAATGATATAATAGCGATACCCTTCATTAGAATAAACTGGAGATGGACCCCCAAACATCTGATACGACTAAATCCAACGGACTATAATAAGTAGTGGTACTTTTGTTGAAGGACAACTTATGACTTTTATTTTCACAACATGAAGAACAAAATGAAAAAGTATTATTAGAACTAGGCAGACTGTGTCGCGAAACGACAGATTTGACAGTGTTAAGCATAGGGTGACCAAGACGGTGATGCCAACCATGAAGAGATGTACGTTCTCTAACGAATGCTTTAATAGGAGAACGAGAGGAGAACGTAAGATGGTAGAGTCCTTCCAAATCAGCCGGCCCGCGAAGGACCTCCTTCCCTGTCCATCGGTCCTTCACAATACAAAAATTCGGGTGAAACTCAAAAAATACATTGTTATCACGAGCAAAACGAGATACAGATAAAAGACATTGTGTTAAAGATGGAACATGAAGCATTTCAGAGAGATGAAACTTACGGGTGGGAGTGGGAAAAGTGGAGGAACCGACGTGAGAAATGGGTAAAGTGTTACCGTCTCCCACCTTTACCTGATTTGGGCCGTTGTAGTCATAATGGTGTTGGATGTCAGCAAGGTTATTCGTCATATAATTGGTAGCTCCTGTGTCAGCAGTGGCAGTCCAATCATATGTATATCCGCCGGAATTTTGAGCTACATAAGCCATTGGTGGACGAAAGTGGGAGGGTGGTTTATTTTTCTGTGGCCTGAAATTTTTGTCAAATCTGTTCCAGCATTGCCATGCTTGATGATTACCTCTACCACAAAGTTGGCATACATTTTCATTAGGATCAGCAGTAGATTGCAACTGGAAGGATCGACCCCTTCCTCTACCACCACCACGACCTCGAGAGATATTACCACTGCCACGACTATGGTCAGGCTGAGAACGAGATGCATTTGTGTAATGTGCCTGTGGATGAGAAACTAGAACAAAATTTTGTGTATCCAATCTTAATTCATAAGTGTATAAAAAAGATGCAAAATCATCAAAGTTAAACTGGTGCATAGTTGTTGTTAAAGAGGAAACAATGGAATCATATGAGCTATCCAAACCATCGAGAATGGCATGTTGAAGTTCAAGTGTGGAGATAGCATAATCGGATGCTGCAAGAGTATCGGCTAAGAATCGGGCGTGAGAAATAAACTCGCGCATGGTTCGATTACCCTTTTTAATAGCGTTAAGCTCACGTTTGAAATGTAGTAAATGAGCTGAAGATTTGGAAGCAAACTGTTGCTCCAAGGAAGTCCAAACAGCAGATGCGGTTTGACAACGGATAACTTGACGAAGAACTGGTTCGGAGAGAGACGATAATAACCACGCAAGGACTAACTTGTCCTTCTTTTGCCACAGCGGAAACATTGGATTAACAAATCCATCACTTAGTAGTGGAGATGGTGGCGACTTCGAACCATCAATAATATCTTCAAGATCAAAGCTTTGAAGGGACGGTAGAAATTGAGCTTTCCACAACAAATAATTAGTAGAATCCAATTTAATGTTGACGAATGAATGGGGTTGAGTAAAAGGGAGGGATAAGATAGTATTTGAGGGTGGGACAATTTCTCCCATGGATTCTGTACGCTGCTCTGCTACCATGTTGAATAGTGAACTGTTGAACAATTGAACTACTAAACAATAAACTATAGAGCACAAAACTTATTGTGTCTTCACTTGATGAAGAACACATAAATCAATCTATATTTATAGATATACAATAGACCCTAATTAGGGTTGTTACTTGATTTACAAGATACAATTTAAACAGTACTAAGAAACCATATATTATGAGATATAGAGAATTATCTTAGAAATTCACAAGATTACAGAATCTCTAAACTATGGAAAGAGGATATGAGATTCTCTCTTATCCTAGTAAATCAGTATATCCAATCATTTCCATGCCAATATAGTGAGATGAGTTTGCAGGGAGATTAGTTTTTGCTTGGATAGAGTAATTTGAAGGAATCGATTATAAATCAAAGAAATAAACAGGTGAAATTAGAACAAGTAATGAAAGGTTTTAATAGTTCGGAAGAAGATGTTGGAAATGGATCAAGTTGATTGAAGAAGAAATGAAGAATTCACCATGTTTCAAAGGTGATAAATAAAGTTGGAAAGGAATGAGGGTTAGGAAGGAGAGAGAAATTGAAAAGGCATACCAGGTAATCTGGAAAGGAAAGATCTTTGAGGTAGATCAAGAGACTTGATTGTATTCTCAACAAGGATACGAATAGAAAATGAAGGAATAAATTCCGTCGAAGTTGAAGCAATCGGTTTGCTCCATATGAACCATGGTAAGATCGAGTGAGAGAGTTGTTCCTGAGTAGGGATAGAGATCATTCCATGATTCTCTCTCTAGATCGTTTGGAAGAAGAGAAGTGCACTTTTCTAAAGGCACCACAAAGAAGTCCTCTAATTGCATTGTTTTTAAGAGCACTTTGAAGAAGTCCAACAAATATAATACTTCTTTAAAGGCACCCCATAATTTCTTAGAGTCTTACCAAACACTCTAACTTGGCTTTCTGATGTGAAAACACTAAAACACTTGTTTTTTTTCCCATCAGAAAAATGATGATTTTCTTACTCACACATTCCAACGTATCAAACGGACCCTAAGTGCATGTCAAAAGTCATTTTACGTCCTTAAACCAATTTCAATAAACATGAGGGGTGATTTAGTCATTTCCTATTTGAAATCCCTTAGACCCAAATCTCTGAATCAATTGGTAAAGGGAGCTGGAAATTGTTGTTGGGGAGCTATTATGGTTGGGGAGCTATAAAGATTAGTAAGGGGAGATAAGACTTTTGGATTATTATTTTAAAGACCTTTAATGTTACGGATTTTAAATGTCAAACTCATAATTTGAAGGACTCAAGTGTAATATAGTCATATATCTCAGAAATAACAAAAAGAAAACGCTTTCTTCCTCTTTCACTCGTTCTCTCTTCTGAATCCGAATCTCCTAAATATCCCTCTTGCAATCTTTTTCCTTCATCAACTACAAATTTACGGCGACTTCTACCCAAGTATTTTCCCCAATGAAGAAGACATCAACCAAAATCGAGAAACTATTTTACTTTTTTCTAAATAGAGAAATTTCACAAATAGAGAAACTATTTGATTTTTCCCCTTACCTGGGGGGAAATTTTACAAAAATTTTCCTAGGGAAATTGTTGAACGAACAGAAATAGTTTGCCTCTTTTTGGGCAAATTTTTAAAGTTGAAGGAAAAAGAGAAATAAAATTTAACCGAAAATATTTGTCTTCGAATTCCTTACATCTTGAGAGAGATCTTCATCTATACTAACACTGTTTGATTGGGTTGGTGGTTGTTGGTTCGATTGAAAAATATTTTTTCCTCCATTAAAGAAGCAACATCATTAATATCTTGCGATATTGGTAATGGTTGCTTTGTAACTTGATTGTGGAGAAGAAAAGAGAGGTATTGTTGTTGACATATTTAGGATTTAAGAAAAAATAGGAAAGAAAAGAAAAAAAACTATTACAATTTTTTAATCGTAACTACTTTTTTTAATCCCTCTCCATTTCATTATTTATTTTCAAATCCGAAAAAATAGCTCCTAATACTAAATTGGTATGGGGAGCTGTAGTACAAAAAAAAACTGGTTTTATACTACAGCTCCCCAACAACAATTTCCAGCCCCCTTACCAATCGCCATCTCTGAACGAGCAGAACCGGGTGAGGGAACCACCAAGCAGTCGACTTTCTCTCTCTACTCCTTCACGGACGATCACGGAGGACTCCGGCGATCAACATTGAAACGAATTTTCTCTCTCTAATCAATTACCAAAAATCAGGTTGACATACTTTGTAATTGTGAGTTTTTTTTGAAACTTTTCATGGATAGCTATAATATCAATCAATTGCTCTGAACCTGTTAAGAATTCTTCACTTTTCATGGTTTATCTCATTTGAACAGTTCAGAATTTTCTCTCTCTAATCAATTACTGTTAATAGTTTGTATTTCATTAAGTTGTTACAGTTTTTATGTTTTAATGGTTAATTTAATAGTACCCAAATTATGAAATTGGTAACTTATGATGAAGGCTATAATATCAATCAATTACTGTTAATAGTACCCATTATCATTTTGAAGCTTTTCTTAGTTCGGGTCTTCTTCATTTGAACTTATCACTGTATCTTTTTTTTTTGGATTTTGTTTAGTTCTATATAACACTGAATGCTCAAGTAGAAAAACCCAGATCATGATTTTGTCTATATATATATATTTTGGGGTTAAACTCAGATGGGTAGTACAGTCATATTTAAAAGTTTAACTGTTTGTGGTGTTAAATATGATGGAATCTGTGGAGAATGAAAAGTTCGAAAAACACATGGGAAAATATGTAATTCAATTTCTAAAACATGGTGTAAATTGATAAAACCCCTTTTGCAAATGGCAGTAATGTCTCCAGCTACAACAGATACAAGAGTTCAAATGGAGAAAGTGTTCATCGGAGCTGGTTGTAATAGAATTGTTCATAATGTTTCATGGGGTGCCTCTGGTCTTGTTACATTTGGATCCCAGAATGCAGTTGCTGTGTTTTGCCCCAATGTAATTCTCTCTCTCTCTCTCTCTCTCTCTCTCTCTCTCTCTCTCTCTCTCTCTCTCTCTATATATATATATATATATATATATATAAATGTGTTCTTGTAGATTGAGATATTTTCGTCTCCTCTCCTTTTGTTTCTCTCATTGCAGACAGCCCAGATTTTGACGACACTTCCTGGACATAAGGCAGTAGTTAATTGCACCAAGTGGCTTCCCACCACCAAGGATTTTCCCAAAGGTACATAAGTTTCATACCCATTACAACAGAGTTCTTGGTTGGTATCATCCCAGATATTTCCTTTTTTTCTCTAGAGTTTAGAGTGGGAAAGGAATTTGTTAATGGCGATTAGCGAGGAGTGAGAGATGCACCTCAGTGATCTAAGACAGAAGGTCTAGGCTGCACCCCAGAGTGTCTGAAATCTATACAGTTAGACACTAACACAACATAGAAAACATTGATTAGTAACGCAATGAATTTAAGAGTCTCTTCAGGGTGGAAGGATGACCAACTGATGGTTAGGTTTATGCAGTCTAGAATCCCTGCAATAATGCCTTAAGCCAATCTATTGATTGTACCTATAGTCTCTTCAGTGTTTGGTACATTTTTAAAGAGATACTATAATGCACTTTTTTGTTAAGGAGGTAACATAAGATCGTTTTCTCGTGTATAAGAAGCTGAAGACAGAACCTTTTTTTTATAACATTGGCTGGTTATCTATGCCTTTGAAGTTGGAATAAAAGCTATTTGGTTGACTGGGGAAGTAGGGATTAGGAGGGAGGTGTCAAGGACTAGTTGGACTGGTCGGCCATATATATACACACACATTTGTATATATATATACATATAGTATATAATAAATAATTATTGTATCTAGAGTTATATTGTCTTTTATAATAAAGGGTTTCTGCATGAGTGAGTCTCTATCTTTACCAAAAAGATGAACCCCTCCCTCTCTCTCTTGCAGCTCAATTGTTGGAGAGCCATTTTCTTCTATCAGGAGACACTGACGGTGTCATTATTTTGTGGGAATATACACTTAAAGATGGAAAGGTCTGGTCAGTTTTCTTGGATCTATACTTTTTACAAACCTTTGAATTATCTATTGGATTTGCAATCCTATAATTTACTCATGTAATTGGTCAAGTGATTTATCGCAGCTCGAATCTCCCTATTCTAACGTTCTTACTTTCTTATTTAATTTACTTTGCAGTGGAGACGTGTCCTTCAAATATCAGAACCACACAAGAAAGGTGTTACGTGCATTAGCGGGATTATGGTTTCTCAAACTGTGGCAATATTGGCATCTACCTCTTCTGATGGAAGTGTCCGTGTATGGGAAATGATCCTTCCATTGAAAGCTGGAGGCAAGTCAAATTTTTGTAATATTTTTATTTGAACAATTTCAAAGCTTAACAAGGGGGCTAGGGTCCTATTACTGTGGACCCTTACCTAGCGAACTTGGTTTGGAAAACAAGAACTACACCGTTTTAATCAAGAGATGGGGAAGCCAAGACAAGATTAGTCTGTAACGATCTTTCTTCTTTCATACCCCCCACAAGATTGCATGAGGGATGATACTACAGAGCTCCTTTTCTTTCTCAGGCGAGCTGAGGCCCTCCCGTTGCATGATACACTGACCTATATCCGCAGGCAACACCCACCTGATGTCCATTGACTGGACCAAAAAATTCCAAATAGCTTAAACTTGCTTGGGATGCAGCAGAAGATGTCGATTTGTCTCGCCAGCCTGTTTACATTGGGGCACCAGTTAGTCCCTGCTATGCCTTTTCTGCTTTGCGTGTCTGCTGTCAGTAATCTGTTCAGAACCGCTGCCCATAAGGTGAAGGAGATTCTGATGGGGATCCACTTATTCCAGATGCCCTTCATCTTAGTGTCTCAATCTTGCATACCAATGATACACTTATAGCACTGTTTAAGCTGGTTCCCTTGCGGTGTCTGTCCCTATGCAGTTACACAGCAGGGTAACTCGAGAATTGGCTCGGGGGATCCCGAGCTGATTTGTTGCCGATCCACCAAGTTAGGGTCCCTTGCTTCTTCTTCTTTTATGCTTCTGAGAGAGAGAGGAACCTATGCTTTTCTTTTTTGCCTTCTTCCCTCTTTGTTTTCTCTGTCTTCTTCTCCTTCTGTTTTCTTCTTCTACTTCTTTTCTTCGATCTTCTTCTTCTATCTTTATTTCTCTCTGTTTTCTCTTTCTGTTTTCCTCTTCCTGTTTCAATGCTGAGGTTTAACTGGAAGCAAGTTATTACTGCAGTGCAGCAGCGAGATTCAGTCATTATTGCTGTACAACTGTACCACAGTCTATAATGTACAGCTTACTGCACCCATCAACAAATACAGCACCTCTTTATAATCTCTGTTTCTTCTACCAGTTTTACCTTTTGTCCATCAGCAGAACTTCTTATCATAACTCTGCCGGTTACTAGGTTTTGCTCGGTTCTCTTGTACTATTATCTTATCTTAGATTGTGTTGAGCCGGTTTCTCCTACTGGAAACTACTTGCCTTTCCTCTCATTCCTTTATAATCCCAAGCCTTACTGCAATGCTTAATTATGTTTATTAGGGTGGTTTTAATGCCATTGTAGTAGTATATTTATGCCATGCCTGCGGCATGCATACTGTATACAAGGGCATTGAGTCCAAGGGTGGTGAAGATATGTGTATGAGATGTACATGCGTGGAGGTCACTTAGAAGACCTCGATTAGTTCCACAACGCTTATTAGGTGCTTGTCTATATGTACAATCTTCGGCTATGCAGTTACAGTCGGTCGAGTCAGCCGAGTGACTCGGGACTCGGCTCAGACTCGTGGGAAGTCCTAGCCGAGTGCGGTCGAGTTCTCGAGTCTAGGGTTTTCCCGAGTGACTCGTCTGACTAGGCGGAGTGTTGGTCTGACCTGGCTGACTCGGAAACTCGGAACTGACTTGGAATTTTAAGAGTATTTTGGAATTAAAATCTGATTTGATGCATGTTATATTTTATTGCTGTTTTGAATTCTTGGAACATGTAAAGACATCTAAAATTTCTCACTTACACTTGACTCCGCCAAATGACTTGGCTCGGGCCGACTCCGAGCCGCTTCCGAGTTTAACAGCTTAGATCCCCGGACGTCCTTCCCTGGATAGGTGATAGGAGTAAAAGTTTCATGTCAAATGACAAGATAGGTCATTAATTATACGTGTGCAAGTAAATCCTTTGTAAGAACTTACAGAGTCAGAGTGTAATTTAGCAGAAGAATGTTTTGGCTAATCTAATGAGATTTGGCTTTCCTTTTCTACTGTATGACACATTTGAATTTTTTTTACTGCATATAACGTATTTCTTTATTAGGCACTAAGCATCATTGTTTGATGTACACACTCATTGAGTTGTTAGTATTTTATCCTCAGTTAGTATGATTGAGCATTCTATATGGTATTGAGTCTGTAATGTGATTAATGTAGGTGAGTGTAAATTGTTTCTCCTAGATACTCTATTTGTGGGTTCGAAGTCCATGGTTGCTCTCTCTTTAGCAGAATTGCCAGGTTCATCTGGGCATATAGTCATAGCAATCGGGGGCTTGGATAATAAGGTGCACCTTTACTGCGGAGAGAGGACAGGGAAGGTTTGTGATCTTATATTCGTATGTTACTTGTCTGTCTCTGTGTGTGTATTATACACATATCTAGATAGATCACACACACACACACACACACACACACACACACACACATATATATATTTACTTTCCCTCCCCTGCACCATTTTCCTTTATGTAGCTTGATTCAATTTTTCTTGGTCCAGTTTGCGCATGCATGTGAGTTGAAAGGGCACACAGATTGGATCAGATGTTTGGATTTTTCATTGCCTATTTCCACTGACGGCGAGAAAGACAGCCTTCTCCTCGTAAGTTCATCTCAAGACAGAAGCATACGCCTATGGAAGCTGGCTTTGCAGAAATCTTCAGCAAATCTTGATATACCAGACAAGAAAACAACAACAAGCTTGGCATCTTATATTGAAGGTCCTGTCCTTCGAGCTGGTTCAAAGACCTATCAGATCTCTGTAGAATCATTGCTTATTGGACATGAAGATTGGGTATATTCAGTGGAGTGGAAACCGCCCTCAAGTTCATGGCGTGATGATACTTATCAATCGCAAAGAATCTTATCTGCATCTATTGACAAGAAAATGATCATCTGGGAACCTGAAAGGACTACTGGAATCTGGATGGATGTTGTTACTGTTGGTGAATCTCAGTGTGCTTTAGGGTTTTATGGGGGCCATTGGAGTCCATCTGGGGATTCAATTCTTGCTCATGGATATGGAGGATCCTTCCATCTATGGAAAAATGTTGGCGTAGACTTCGATGACTGGCTACCTCGAAATGTTCCATCTGGTCACTTTTCGACCGTCACAGATATTGCCTGGGCTCATTCTGGGGATTATTTGTTATCAGTTAGTCATGATCAGGTAATATATCTTTGTTAGTCTTATTTAATTAGTGAAGTTTTAAAACTGGTTTTCTTACAAGTCTCGTGTTTCTGCTGTGCGGAGAAAGTTTTATTGTTCCATGAATTGATTTTCAGTATATATTCAGAAAGGAGTCTTAAGTTATGGATTCACAACAAAAGTCTCGTTAGGTGTGTTTCAAAATTTAATTCTCTGGGGCCTCTTTGTTCTTGGTACATGTGCCATTGTGAAATTAACCTGGACACGAGAAATAGTGATACAAACCCTGGCTTCATAAACTTGGTATTTTCTAATTGAGCTCGACCCATTTTAAATTTCAATTGCTACTCTTCTCAATGTTCGCAGTTGATCCGGGATCTTTGTGGCGGGTATTATCTGCCAGTCCAGGGTTAGGTAGTATATGCCAACTGCTGTGATTTGGATGTTTAGCCTAAACCTTGAATCTATAACTTATTCCGAATAATGTAATTAATGAGAGGAAAACATGAGAACTAAGGTATGCTTGATTGTAATAATGTGGAAATGTGACTGTTTACTTCAATATTCTTGAAACTCATAAGAAGTTTATTTTGACCAGGTTTGGGATGCAAAACTTCCATTCTCTTTCAGCTCGACGTAGAACAATTGTTAAGATCAACTTTTGGAATTTGAGAAAGGAAGTCAGTTCTAAAAACTTATATCTTGATAAGATGTTGTTATTTGTGCAGAAGTGCTAGACTGACCTCCTCCTGAAAATTAAACTCGAGAGTAATTTTTATTTGAACGGAACTGGTAACAAGTGATGAATTTGTATTTGTTGCAGCTAATGGATCATTAATAAACCTAAATGCCAGAGTTGCAGATTATTTCGAACAAAAAAAACTAAAACCAATGATATTTTCAAGAGTAAAGTTATAGATTTTGTAAAATTCTAACTCTGACATAATTTAAATGGGCCTATTGGTTCCTGGTTTATTGTTGAACCCCGAAATAAGCTTGTTTTTTGCATCATAAAATTCTGTTTTTGATAAGTTTTATATGATATTAAGTTCCTGTTAGTTTCATTAAGCTGAAGGGACTTGCTAACTTTAGCATGTTGAACTAGCGCAGACTACTCGAATTTTCGCACCGTGGAAACCCGAAACTGGTTCAAGCAATTCTTATTCGTGGCATGAAATAGCTCGCCCTCAAGTTCATGGTCATGATATTAACTGTGCTACACTCATTCAAGGGAAGGGTAACCAACGTTTTATCAGTGGAGCTGACGAAAAAGTGGCTCGAGTTTTCGAGGCTCCTTTGTCATTTTTGAGAACACTGAGTCACACTGCTTTCCAAAAATCTAGTTTTACCGACGATGTTCAAGAAGAAGTTCAAGTTTTGGGTGCAAATATGTCTGCTCTTGGCCTCTCACAGAAACCTATTTATCTGCAGGGTGAGTATGAGTTCATTATGCGTGTGTTTGTGTATTTAATTTTGGATCGATGAATGAATTGGTTAATGTTGCAGCTTGACTTTCTCATGTGTGAAAATCACATTTAGACCAAAACTGTGCAGGAAGTTCGTATTTTGTTCTATTTTTGTTCTAATTTGGTGTTACTTGGAAAGCTCACTGATTACATAGTTCGGGGTACATAACCCTGTACACTGTTTTCTTTAGTGGTGTGCTTCGTGCATATTTCTATCATATGATACTGTGGGTGTAAAATCCCTCTTCCTACACAGTTATTTATTTAGTGATGCATATGCAATATATACTCTTTATAAATTGTAAAATCCTAACCATTTTAACTAGATAAACAGAAAATCTTGAGATAACAGCTACTAGTTAATCACATATATTCCTAATAAAAATGGGTAAACTAAGACTGAGGTTTTAGTATGCCAAATTACTCCAGAGGTTGGCATTGTATCGACTCAGTCGACCCAGAATCCAGATCCTGTCAACGAGTTATTGAATTGCTTCAGTGGAGAAGCAAAGTTCCATTCCTGTATTTATGTGTTGACAGTGCGCAATAACGACAAAAGGCTGCGGATATTAGTATGCCAAATTACTCAAGAGGTTGGCATTACATCGACTCAGTCAACCAAGAATCCAGATCCTGCCAACGAGTTATTGAATTGCTTCAGTGAAGAAACAAAGTTCCATTCCTGTATTTATGTGTTGACATTGAACAATAAGGACAAAAGGAGCATAAAAAAAAATACATGTATTGTATGTTTCTTTTGTTTTTATAAAAGCTTGTTTGGGTATTTGACTCCTCTTTGACTAAGGTCTTCTTCCTCTTATAAGCTGATGCAGCTTTCACTTAACTCCATATTTACAGCTCTTTGTGTAGTTTCTTGATTCTCTTACCTGCATCAATATTACTATATTGGTAAAACTGGAAATGCATGAATTACTGATGCTGCAATTTCGTTTACAACGATTAAGTTTCTTTGATCTATTCATACATTTGTATCCATTGTCGTGTTGGGAAGATTGAGATTGATATAATGAATGTTACTTGTTTATGCAGCTCGGAGTGAGGTGCCGAAGAAATCTGGTAATGGTGCTGTTGACAGCCTGGAAAATTTTCCAGAAGCTCTTCCAACTGTTTTGACAGAACCTCCAATTGAAGATCGACTTTCATGGCATACACTGTGGCCGGAATCACACAAGCTGTATGGTCATGGAAACGAACTATTTTCTTTATGCTCTGATCATGAAGGGAACATTGTTGCTTCAGCATGTAAGGTATATGGTTCTGGTCCTTGTGCTCTTTCGGTTTTGTTTCCTCAATTTCTTGAGTAGCAAAAATTTCCTAGTAGAAGATCACATGACATGCGAATTTTCTTGTTACTTGAACTCCATGCAGCTAATATTTTTTTTTGGACAATTTGATTTTATTAAAAGTGAGAAGGATTTCAAAGAAATCAGGGTCCTATTAAAGGTGGACCCTGACATCGCAAACTCAGTCTGCACAGAAAGCCAAGATTACATTGTTTACATGAAAGCCTCCCAGTTCAAGTGAAGTCTAAAAATGAAAGATTCTTGGCCTAGTTCAGTTGTCTGCAACTCAGTCTGCACAAAAAACCAAGATTGCATTGTTTTCATGAAAGCCTCCCAGTTCAAGTGAAGTCTAAAAATGAAAGATTCTTGGCCTAGTTCAGTTGTCTGCTCCATGTAGCTAATATAAACTGCGGTTCTATAAGACATCCAAAAATAATAAATATTTTGGATGTTCTTGATGTCTCTAAGGGTGTATTTTGTTTATCTCTATTAATGAAGAACGAAATAGATGGTTTCTCTTGGGTGTTCACTGGAGTGTATGGGCCTTGTCTAAAAGCTAGGAGAACCGGTTTTTGGGAGGAGCTTGATGCTATGGCTAATAAGTGGCATCTCCCTTGGTGTGTGGGAGGGGATTTTAATGTTATCAGATTTTTTCATAAGAATAAAGAATGGGAGTAAAATTACCTCGAGTATGAGAGGTTTTGGGGATTTTAATGTTATCAGATTTCTTCATGAGAAGAAGAATGGGAGAAAAATTACCTCGAGTATGAGAGGTTTTGGGTGGATAGAAATAGCCTCTTGGATTTACCCAAGCAAAGTTTGGACTTCACTTGGACGAATAATCAAGAGAATCCTGTGCTGAGTGTTTTGGACAGGTTTCTAATCAACAGTAGCTGGGAAGACAAGTACCCCAAAGTGGAGCAGATAGTTCTTCCTAGACCTACGCCCGATCACACTCCAATCCTATTGAGAACTGATATTGAAACTTCCAATCCCCCACCTTTTCGCCTGGGGGAAAGATGGATGCTTGAGAGTGACTTTATGGACAATATCAGGTGTTGGTGGTCGGAGGCTCCATCAGCTATCACAGCAGGTCAATCGATTTGGAATAAACTTCAGCACACTAAGGATAAACTGAAGGTTTGGTCAAGAGATAAATTTAAAATTTTTAACCTTAATTTTGCTAAGCATCAACGGGATATCAGTCAGTTGGACCAGAAAGAAGAAACACAAACTCTAAATACTGAGGAATTCAACATCAGAAGAAACATGAAGAGTGAATTGGAAAAGCTCATGAACCTGGAGGAGGTAAGCATTAGGCAAAAGTCGCGTACCCATTGGTTGAAGGCAGGTGATAGGAATTCAGCATATTTCCATACAATCCTCAAGTGCAGAAACCGTCAGAATAGACTTAGCATCATTTTGAAAGAGAATGAGGTGCTGACAGATGAAGAAGATATAGCTGTAGAGGCCATCAGATATTTCAGTGATCTGTACTGTGAGCCTAGACAATGGAGGCCAGGGATTGAAGGTATGCATCTCCCCTCTATCTCCTCAGAGTCAGCTGAATCTCTTGAGAAAGACATCTCTGAAGAAGAGATTCGTGAGGCAATGCAGCATTTTGCTTGTGACAAGGCCCCTGGGCCGGATGGTTTCCCCATCTCTTTCTTCAGAAAATGTTGGGACATAATCAAGGATGATATGATGGAGATGTACAGGGAATTCTTTAACACAACTTCTTTTCAATGGAGATTGAACCATACGTTTATAGTACTTATTCCTAAGAAAGTGAAGAGCTCTAAATTCTCAGAATTCAGACCAATTAGCTTAGTAGGAGGTCCTTATAAAATTCTTACGAAGGTTTCGGCCTCGAGACTGGCACAATGCTTGAATCAGCTCATATCTCCATTTCTAGGAGTTTTTGTGGGTGGAAGGCAGATCCTGAATGGGGTACTTATTGCTAATGAGTTGATTGACTCTAGGAGGAAAAAGGACGGCAAATGCCTGGTCACTAAGGCAGACCTAGAGAAGGCGTGTGATAGGATTAACTGGGACTTCTTATACCAAGCTATGGAACGGATGGGTTTTGGATACAAATGGAGGAGTTGGATTTTCTCATGTATTTCTACTGCTACTTTCTCCATCCTTTTGAATGGTAGGCCCTCTACTGTTTTTTCAAAGCTCTAGAGGGATGGGTTTTGGATACAAATGGAGGAGTTGGATTTTCTCATGTATTTCTACTGCTACTTTCTCCATCCTTTTGAATGGTAGGCCCTCTACTGTTTTTCAAAGTCTAGAGGGATCAGGCAAGGGATCCCCTATCCCCCTCCTATTTTTACTGGTGGGGGTGCTTAGTCAAAGTCTCCAACAAGCTGAGAGTAGTGGATGGTTAAATGGTTTTAGAGCCTCCAGCTCAGGTCAGAGTATAAACCATCTACAATTCGCCGATGACACTTTATTTTTTATCAAGGAAGACATTTCCCAAGTCAGAAGATTGAGGGATATCCTCATTTGGTACGAAGTAGCCTCTGGTTTAAAAGTAAATATGGATAAAACCTATATCTTCAAGGTGGGTAAGGTCGGGGAAAACAACATTAACCATGAGCTCACTAAGGAATTTGGGGGACAGGGGGGGGGGGGGGGGGGGGGGGGGGGGGGGTCTCTCCCAACGTCCTACTTCGGATTACCTTTGGGGGAACAATACAAAGCTAAACATCTCTGGAATCCAGTCATTGAAAGAATTAACAAGAAGTTGGCTGCTTGGAAATCTAACTTACTTTCCAAAGGAGGCAAGGTAACTTTGATTAAGTCAGTCCTTCAAGCTCTTCTGGTATATTACTTATCCCTCTTTGCTGTGCCAATGGGGGTTTTGAAGGAGAAAAATGGCAAATTTCTTATGGGATGGGACCAAGGATCACAAGAGCTTGCACTTGGTGGCCTGGACATCGGTCTGTATCAGTCGAAAGAAAGGGGGTTTAGGGATTAAGAAACTCAAAATCATGAACCAAGCACTTCTAATGAAATGGATATGGCGTTTTACTCAAGAACAGCGGAGTCTTTGGAGGAATCTGATTGCCGATAAATATGAACAAAATATGAACGAGTGGGCTGCTTTTAGTAAGAGGAGTACATGTGGATGCAGTGGAAAGGCATTCAGGTATTGTGTGACAAATTCAAAAGTATTACGAGATGGGAAGTGCGATATGGTGAGAGCATAAATTTCTGGTCGGAGCTCTGGCTAGGAGATGCACCACTTAAGGACAGATATCCTGAGATATATGTTGTGGCGGTGGATAAGGAAGCCACAGTTTCAGCATACTACGATCAGGTTAGCGAAGTGTGGGGAATAAGGTCCAGAAGAAACCTAAACGACTGGGAAATTCAGCAATATATGCTGATTCTTGAAGAGCTCCAACCAGTTAGCCTCTCTGAGGGCCAAGACACAAGGGTGTGGAAACATAAGAGGTCAGATACGCTTTCGGTTAATCAATGTTATGCTCGCCATGATGAGCAGCTCTTGGAACCTAGCATCATCAAGTCTATCTGGAAGAAGGCAATCCCTCCAAGAATAGTTTTCTTCTTGTGGGTTGTGGTTCTAATTTCTAAATTAAATCCCCACCGTTAAGAACTTGAAGAACAGAGGCTTCGTACTCCCTAGCAGATGCATACTGTGTATGAACGAGGAAGAGTTAACAGATCATCTATTTTTTTTCGGTGCACAGTGTCGGCCACCCTTTGGGACTACTTCACTTCCTCCCTGAATATCCAGTGGTGCAAGCCCAATAGTATCTACATGATGATCAATCAATGGGATGGTCTATGGAAGAAACAGAACAGAAGACTAGTTTGGAGTATGGTGCCGGCAGCAAACCTATGGAACATTTGGAAGGATAGGAATAATAAGATCTTTAAAGAGGAGAACTTAACGACAAAGGTGGATGTGGAGGATGTGAAAAGCACAATTTTCTTATGGATTAAAAATATTGAGAGTTTTAAGTTTGTTCCTTTTCATGAGGTGGTGGTAAATTGGGAGGCCTGTATGATACTATGATGTGAGAAGTCTATTTGTCACATCTCCCCTCCCTCTTCCCCTCTCTTGTACAGTTTTCTCTTTCCTTATATATTCATTCAAAGTGATGGTCGTACTTCTATTTTTTAGGTCCCTAGATCAAAAAAACTTAAGCAACTCAATTTTCTGCAAAAATTTGTGTGTATAACACATAGGGATGCGGTGTAGCATAATTTCAAAAAAAATGTATATTCCATCAATTGACTTGTCAGGTATTGTTGGATTATGACCCGATTAAAAATATCTTTGTCGGTTGATTATCATCAAGTACCCAGAGATGATCTCACTAGTTATCCATCAATCGGTTATGGTTTCTTAACATATTAGTTTTATAATGAGATTTTGTGTTCTTGTTCTTAGAGCCGAAACCTGAAAAGACTGAAAAAACAATGACCAGTACATAACATAACTTCTTTACTCGTTATATTATGCAGGCTCAATCCGCAGCTGTCGCCGATATATGGCTATGGCAAGTGGGATCATGGAAGGCAGTTGGTCGCTTGCATTCTCATACCCTTACAGTGACGCAGATGGATTTCTCTCATGATGACTCTTTTCTTTTGTCTGTTTCGAGGGATCGTCAGTTCTCTGTCTTCTCCATTAAAAGAACAGGTATAACACTCTTAAAACTGATTTAACGTGGGAGCCACGTCAAGGAACTGTTTCCATTTTGATACAGGAGACTTTTCATGTCCCGTTCCTTTTGATTGACATTTACTAGTTTTCAATTTATACGGTGGAGTTTGATTAAAGATCTCAGTGAACTACAAACCTCTGATCTTATTCTATGATATAACCAGATGGAGTGGATGAAGTCATCTGTGATCTTGTGGCGAAAGAGGAAGCACATAAGAGAATAATATGGACATGTTCATGGAATCCATGTGGTCATGAATTTGCGACAGGTTCAAGAGACAAGACTGTAAAAATATGGGGTGTTGTAGAAGTAGAGAAAGGTTCTTATTCGGTTAAGCATCTCTCGACTTTACCACAGTTCAAAAGTAGTGTAACTGCTCTATCTTGGTTGGGTTTGAATGATAAAGGGGCGAGCGATGATGGGCTTCTCGCAATTGGAATGGAGAGTGGACTCATCGAAATCTGGTCTCTTTCAAAGAAAGTAATGACCGCTGGTGCTTCGGTAGGTCCTTCTCAGTTCAGTGCTTCTCTTCTAATGCAGCTCGATCCGTTCATCTGTCATGTTTCTATGGTGCACCGCTTGGCATGGAGAAGAAACAACTCTCAGGAGGAGAGAGACAATAATAATAGTTCCAGGAGGACAATACAGCTTGCTTCTTGTGGAGCTGATCATACGGTGAGAGTGTTTGAGATGGAGTGCTGATTAATCTAGAATAATGTATGAAATTTTGATCATTGTGAAATTTAGGGCATCAGTATCTAAATTATGTTAAAGGGTAGCAATTTTTTCTTAATTTTTTCTTGAGAAGTCTAACTTTTTGTAACAGTGGCCTTGCGAGTCAAACTAACAAAAATCAGTGTGTCCTTCTGCTCTAGGTCTGATGTAATAACAAGTTATAGGTATTGTTTCTTCTGATGATATCCTTGTATCTTGTTATATTTAACAGGGAAATATTGTTTGGTAATCATAGGCTTGTTTTGACAAGATTCTCGGGTTAACACCAACTTCCCCAATATGAAAACACAGTTGAGGTCCTTGAGGATATATTATTTGGCAAATGTTACATTTTGCTGGGTGGTTTGGTATTTCTTATACTAATTTACACTTTCACAATTATCTTTGCATATAGTATGTTACTCATTTACATTAAGATAAAGTGTCCCTTTCAACAAAAATCAAAAAGTGTCATTATCTAGTCTTAGTCATCTCAATCACTATTGTAGATTTTTTATACCATCTTCCCTATACAATACTCAACGATATCATTTATGTCTTACCCAAAGGGTTATGCATCGACATGCGTACATGAGACAAATACCTTTAGATACTATTTTCTCGGACTATAGAAAACATATAGACTTGAAACAACCAAGATAACTCAGATATGGGAGGAAATAAAATGTATAAATAATAAATAAAGATTTTGTTACCTAAAATTTAGGTAACATATTCGATTATTTTGCTCTGTCAATATATGATAGAAGAATCCGTTGAATACCAGACTTCTGATACTACCGAGTATAGAGTTACCGTAGAAAGTAGCCACACGCCATTCGATTTCATCAGACCAAATCCCGGTCAGATTTCTACGAATTCCCAACAAAAGTAATATTTCTGACCAGATCTTTACTCAATAAGTGCATTGAAAGATGTGTTCGTCGGTCTCCATTGTTGAAAGACACAAATGACAAATATCATCTGCATCGAGACCCTATGTCTGAAGTTTGAATTTTATTCTTAATCCGCGCTTCACCACAATCCACGTAATAAATTAGTGTTGTGGAATCCCTGACACCAAACTAGATTACACCATGGAACAGTGCTCCCTTTACGCCAGACAAATAAGTTTCTTTCACCGTGTACTCACCGGAGCTTGCTACCTTCCATACCACAGTGTCCCTCTCCAACCCCTTACGTCAACCCGTTGCAAGGTATCAAAGACCTCTTCGAAAGAATGCCGAAACTGTTCAAAGAAGACCCAATTACCTTTAAATAAAAAAAAATTTGTGACCAAGATATCCTTCCTCATGCTTGAACCGATCTTGTGATTGGGGGCAAAGTATTCTGTCAATGAGCTCTAGGGGTGCCAAACGTCCCTCCGAACGTAGTCCTCGTGGCGTCATGTATAAGATATTGGACCATGCCTTTGACCAAGTCCCTGCAATCGAGTATCCGTCTCCAGCACCAAGAGCATGAGGTTGGCACCTTCATAGTCCAGAAATTGTTCTTCCGAATTAAATTTTGTTTCACAATCTAACCCATATTGTATTTTTGTCGCTAATAATATCCCACACACGTCTGAGATTCATTGCAATGTTCATGATTTCTATATCCCGGAGGCCATGTCCTCGTTCACAAGTTAAATACAAATATAGTGAGTGCATTTAAAATTTCCCAGGGTACCATTGTTATACACCCAAAGTGGATTGAAATATTTATTGGAAAGAAAGTGTAAAGGCCCTTAATATTGTTGTGGGAGAAATTATATATACACTCACCGTTTTTAGTTGCCACATTGACAATTTGCTTGACTTGATCAATTTATTTTGACCAAGTTGAATATGACTTGGCCAATAAGAGTCAAACTGATAAAAATCCAAGATCCTCCACCACTTGAAACTTTGAAACCTTTCCATTAACCGTCCACTAGCCTTTGGTGCAACGGTTGGATACCCCTCTTGAGCCCATGAAGTCGTGAGATCGGGTTTTGGTGGAAGCAGTTTTCCATCAAAATTTATCCCATGTAATTTAGGCAATATATAAAGTAAATAATATAATAAATTTGTCGGGTTTTAGACCTCTTTCATTGTTGTCGGGCTTTAGGTCTCTTTCATTATGGTTTAAATTGGGCGGTTATCGTGCTCATCACATCTTCATGATGTATCGATGTCTTCTAACGACTAACGTAGATCGTAGTCGATTTCTCAAAAAGAAAAAAAAACTTCTCCATTAACCACGTTATACGTATCACTTTAAACTTATTAGTCGGTAGTCGTAGGAACATCGAAATCACACCGTCATTTTTCTTCAATATCATCTTCTAATTGTTGAAGTATCTCCGTTGGTGTTTTAATGTGAAATTCATGAAAACGAGAAAAAAATTCAATTTCTTATTTTAATCAAACAAAACTGTGAATATAGAAGAATCACCTTCTCAAAAAGTACAAGTACATTCCACGATCTTTGTATCAAGTTTTTCCCAAAGAAAGTGAGGTTTTGGTTGTGAAGCAAAATACTTCATCAAGGTAAACTATCGAGCGTACCAGTTCTACTCCTACATAGGTCCATCAACCCGACGCTTCAGACGACCAGGAGAACATTTGATGAACTACACATCGATTTGTCATAGAGCTCATGGGTGTGTTTTTCACTAGTTGGTTAATAACCATGCCGGCTTGTTGCTTCCGAACTTTAACTGTGAATAACTAATGTTTTTTTGTATAAATTGTGTAGGATAATCACTTGTGAAGTATCCCAGACATTCAGTTCTCTTCACTGGATCAGAGATATCGTTGGTGAAGAATATTTAGATGAGGATGCTAATAAATTCATCAACAAGAGACTCTTATATTTGTTTGAGGGAGTGTAAATGTCTCGTTTTAAACGAAAATGCGTAGTCTGAAAACGTGAATGTGTCATCTTCAAGCGAAACTAATCAATCTCTGACTTGTTTTGTTGTTGAAAGAATCAATCTTCGACTTAATTGTGAAAGGAGTGGTTCCTCGACCTAAATGCTCTAGTTTATTAAAACAGTGAAACGCATTAGTCGAGTAAGTAGCAAATTAAAAATCTAGACATTCTTTTTTATTCCATGACTCTAATCAAAGTTGTACATATACGGGTAAGCTATATATAATTCACAAATATAGATGAATAATTTTTTCACATTGATGTCAGTTTTTTCTTCAATGAGTACCGATGAGCAAAAAATAAAAGTCGGAGGGGTCTTACTGATTTAGTTCATATGAAGTCGGTTGTCATCTTATTGACAGAAAACAGAGAGCTACAATTTACTCTCGTTTTCCGTCGTTAGGATGAGTATCAACGTCCAAAACTTAAAGTTAAATGCATGTTTTCGATTTAGTTCAAATGATGTCGGGTAATCGTCTTACCGATGAAAAATCGAGACTACCCTTTTAAAATAATGCTCTTAGTTATCCCTTAGTAAGACGAGTACGAACGGTCGAACATCTAAATCAGAGATATTTATTTGATTTAACTCAAATGACGTCAGTAGTCATGTTATTGAAGCGACGTTTTTTGCAAAAATGTGAGTGTTTTAAAAAGTGAGTATAGGAATGGTGTGTTTGGTTGCAGGATTCCTAAGTAGGATTCCTATCAAAAGTGGGATTTGGTAGGAATCATGAATCCTTGGTCTGTTTGGCTACCAAGAATCCTAGGACTCTTGAATCCTAAGGATTTCTAATTCCAAAATTTGTTTTGGACCAAAATCCCACCCTACCCCCTAGGATTTGCTAGAATTTTGGATTAATGAACCTAAATTTCAAACTTAAAATCAACAAAAAAGTATTTCCTTCTACAAAATCATTATTTTTTTTCAAAGTCATTATTTTTTTCAAAAATCATTTTCTTTCTAAAGACGTTTAAAAATACTCAAATAATAATAAATCATATGATTCTTAGTTGCCAAACAAGCCAAAAAATATTACTAGGATTCATGAATCCGTGGAATCATGAATTCCAAGGACTCATGAATCCGCGGATTCATGATTCCGCCATCCAAACACACCATTAGTTGAAAACGCAAATGAATTAACCGTGAATATGTCTTGTAAAAACAGTCAAATTTCGTTTCTTACAAATTCATTTTACAACCATAGTCAAAAAAATCCCTCATTTATATGCCTACAACCATTATGCTACACCTCCCTTAACCAGAACTTTAGTCGATATTGGAAGGTTTATCCGTTTAAATCATGTTGTATTATAATTGGGACAAAAATTAATGTCAAATGTTTGACAAATAGGCCAAAAGCTTGCCTCATTTTACCATCAATTCGTCCAAAGTAAACAGAAGAAGATTGATAAACTTCCGCAAACGCGTAACCCGAGCATCGGACGTTACTTTCCCCTCTCTCTCTCTCTCTCTCTCTCTCTCTCTATTTCATCTGTCTGTGTGGGAGAAAAATCATTCCTTTCTCCTGCATCAAACAGAAAAGCGACTTATTATTTGAAGATCTAAAACCTCAGATTCACGAGCATTTCATACATTTCTTTTTCGAACGATCGCTTCGGATTTGGTCCTGGCTTCACTAATACAAAAAGTTCCTGAATCTCATCGTTATCAACTCTACTCGTAAGTAATTTTTTTTTTACCTCATTCTCTCTCTCTAAACTTTTTCTTCTGTTCTAACCTTGACGAATCATCGTTTTTAGTTTTTGATTCCTCGTATTATTTGTTCAATGTCTTCTGTTTTTCGTTTTGGTGGAAGATTAGAAGGAGTCGATCTTGTTTGCCTGGTTATTATTTTTTTTTTTTTTTTTAAGTTTTTAGGGTTTTGTGATTTTGTCATGCAATTCAAGTAACTATAGCTTGTTCATTGAACTTGAGTAACAGTTCAGCTGCTAAGAGTTTTTGATAATGACTATATTAATTTCTGAGTTTCTTTCTAAGCTTGGTTTTAGTAACTGAGCTTAAATAACTTAGATTCAAGTTGTTGAGGTTAAAAGACAAGCTTTATTGGTAAAAATGGTGTACAATTTTGTTTTGCAGGAGATGTCTCGAGTAGAACAGAATTGGGAGCGGTTAGTGCGTGCTGCACTTCGGAGGGAAAGAACTGGTAGTGATGCACATGGTCGGCCTGCTACAGGAATTGCTGGATTTGTTCCTTCATCGCTTGAGAACAACAGGGATATAGATACAATTCTTAGAGCTGCCGATGAAATTCAAGATGATGACCCTAATATCTCTAGAATATGTAAGTTCTATCTATTTCCTCCTGTTTTTTCGTGTAATCTTTGCTTCATTTGCTAATCGCGAGTATACTGTCAACTCTAGGGGTTGGTTCATACTAAATGTACTCTTTTGTGGGGTTTGCTTCATTTGCTAATAGAGAGTTCATTCTTTTATTGTTGAACTCGGTCCTTAGTTCGGTTTAAAACAAGCAATTTACTCGGGAAATGGCTGGCTAGAGGGTGCAATAAGACCGTATCCATGAATTAGTTACGTGCTTTGTGTGAAACTTTAAGGATCTCCATCTCTTTATCCAAGGATCATTTGCTTTCCTTCAAACTGAAAGACTCTTCAAAGTTGTGCATGAAATTTAGATGACTCTGAATGGCCTTGATCTTTAGCAACTTGAGATAATTTCCTAGACCTGAATGAGCTTTGGTGAACCACATTACCCGGTTTTCGAAATGGGGGTGTGGATGCACATCACTTTGCATGACGATGTCATATAGGACCATGCTACATATACATAAAGTTTTCATATCAAGGCATAGGGTGTGTTCACCCAAGGGAGGCAACTATATCCTACATTGTCAAGAAGCAGAGTTCTCACTTCTCACTTTTTAGGGTTGATATGTTCTTTTGGTCTGTGTTTATGTATTGCAGTATGTGAGCATGCTTACTCATTGGCGCAAAACTTGGATCCTAATAGTGAAGGCAGAGGTGTGTTACAGTTCAAGACAGGTTTAATGTCTGTCATCAAGGTAAACTTTATGCTCGAGGAGTATTCAATATGTTCTGCCTGTTTCATGCTCCGCTTTTAAACCCTATAACTTAAATCAAATTGTTGGGTGACAAATGACATGTATTAATGTTCTATAAGGAAATTATTGTTATGATCTGCTCTGTGTTTTTTTCGCTTCTCATGCCTGAGCAAACTTTCAGCAAAAACTTGCAAAGAGGGAAGGTCGAAGCATAGATAGGAGCAACGATATTGCTCGCTTACAGGAATTCTACAAGCTGTACAGAGAGAAGCACAAAGTAGACGAGCTACGTGAGGATGAAATGAAGTTGAGGGAGTCAGGTGTTTTCACTGGTGACCTTGGAGAGTATGTGTTCTATAACTATCATTGGCATATTTTTTTTTTATTGTCACTGTGGTATTCTATTTAACAACTAAGCATTTCAGTGTCTACTGTATTCTCTGAACAGTGAACACACTTGCGAAATGCTAAGTTCCTGTTTTCTGCTTTGCCTTGTGGATTGTTTTTCAAAACTCCAAGTATCCCTGACATAATGCTAGTGGCAGACAAAGGACTATGCACCATAGACCTTTGAAAAAATCATATAGAACAGTAAATAAACATAATTAAGCAATAAGCAGTTTTCATGATATTAAGATCACAAACAATATTGAAGAGTGTTTTTTTTATAGCAGTCGGTCAACCCTATTAGGCTAGTTCTAGTTTACTTCGAAGCCCTTTTTTTTTTTTAATCATTTGCGATTTCCTTATTTGCCGCGTTATAGTTGTTGAATAACTGCTGATACAGGCTGGAGCGCAAAACTCTTAAAAGGAAAAGGGTTTTTGCCACGCTGAAGGTTTTAGGTGCAGTAATCGAGGAGCTAAGTAGGGAGGTATCTCCAGAAGATGCAGACCTTTTGATCTCTGAAGAGGTTGGATCCTTGTTCTGTACTTCTCATTACATCGTTTCTCCTCTATATTAAATCTTTATTTCATATCACTTTTCTCTTGACCAGAATCTGTTTATATAAGGCTTACATAATTTAAGTAAAATGTTCGTACCTGACTAATTAGGTTGCTTTATTTTTCAGCTGAAACGGGTGATAAAATCAGATGCAGCAATGACGGAGGATCTAATTGCTTATAATATTATACCGCTGGATGCTCCTACTACAACAAATGCAATTATGTCTTTTGCTGAGGTAAAGTAATAGTTGTTCTTAGTTTCTGATTCTACTTGTTAGTTGACTATCTTACTGATCATCAGGTACGAGCAGCAGTCTCCGCATTATCGTACTTTAGGGGTCTGCCAAAGTTGCCCGATGACTTTTCTGTTTCTCAGACAAGAAATGCAGATATGTTTGATTTTCTGCAGTACGTTTTTGGGTTCCAGGTATTCTGATGGACTTTGACGTATTTTCTTAGTAGATACATTGTTTGATTTATATAATTAGTGGGTATTCATTAACTCCTCTAGTAATTGCATTTCCCAAGACAGTAGTCAGCGTGGAAAGATTTGATACTCCCTATTTTTATGCGGAATATAATTACCTTTTGCTTAATTTCCAAGCATGATTTGTCTCATTGGTAGCACACATCCGGAGTTCTAACACCTAATTTTGTTGCTTCACAGAAGGACAATGTGTGTAACCAGCGGGAACATGTCGTTCACCTACTTGCTAATGAGCAATCCCGACTTAGCGTTTCCGAGGAAGCTGAACCAGTAAGTGTCACGTTTACCTTCCTTAATGAGTTGAACTTCATTCGAAACCACCTAATTTTCTTTTATATCTCTTTTTCCATGTATTTGGATTATCACTTTGTTTGCATCCTATCTAGGTGCTAGGAGTAGGCCCGACTAGTCGAGGACTAGTTGGAACTTGTCGGTTCACATATATGTAATGAAACATAATTACGGATAATTCTATTTACTTATATTGCTCTATAGTTTTATTCTATCTAGGGACGAAGACTAGGCTTAGTTGGTAGAGGGTGTGGTGGAACTAGTAGGGTATATGTATACATATATTATAATTGACTATAATTATGCATACACGTGGTGTCCTTATAATTGAGATTTACCATAAGAGTGAATTCAAACAACTAGAGTTGTATATAGTTATATATTATAATTGTTATGCAATTACAGGAGTTGAGAGTTACCATAAGAGTGAATTCAAAGAACTAGAGTCGTATATAGTTATATATTAAATTGTTATGTAATTACAGTAGTTGTTATGTAACAATACAGCTTTAAGGTTTTTGAGCAGCTTTGCTGCATGCCTGATTCATCAGGAGTGTAATTATTTTCATCCTTTTATAAGTTCTAAAAAAAAGCTACGTGCTACCTCATCACTTCATGGAATCCATGTACATATTTACGGTGGTATTAATAAGACAAGTTTAACTATTAAAATAATGAAAGAAGAAAATGTACTTTAATAACACTTTAGGAATTGGACATATAGTTAGCTGAGTCGGGTAGCTCATGCGTGAAGCTTGGAGTAGTCAAGAATAATCAAGACTTTAATAGCATATGGTATCTGGCTTTTTTTAAGAGAAAGTTGTTCAAAATTTCCCTATGCCAAATTTTCTATTGTGAAAAAGGTTCACCAATTTTTTTAAGGATTCAACTCCCTATGAAGGTTTGCACAGCTTTGCCAGGGTTTGTCAGAGTAAGGTTTGCACAAAATTACATATGTTTAGCATGAGCTTTTGTGTGGAGCCCAAGCGTAAAAAATATTGAACAAGAGCAAAAGCCAAAAAGTATTGGCATGTCTTTCTGACCAAGATCAACACGAGATTTGGTCCTCAATCTGATTCCATTTATTTATTAGTAGGACAAGATTTTGAAAGAAAGAAATAAGATTCAGGACAAGGGTTGTCCGTCAATCACATTAATTAAATTTAAATTGCATAAAATTCAAACTATGATCAGTCCATTTTGCTTCTCTAAGAAGGTGGATATGTTGAAGTTCAACCGCTGCTGAGAAGTCCTTTGCATTTTCTTCTGTCATGCTTCTGTCATTACCTATCTATGGCTTCTGGTGCAGAAACTAGACGAGGCTGCTGTACAAAAAGTCTTTGTCAAGTCACTTGACAACTACACGAAATGGTGTGACTACTTGATTCTGCAGCCAGCTTGGAGCAAGTACTTCCTTCTACCTGTGATGTATTTATTGCTTTTTTTTTCATCTTCGTAACAGTTGTTGCGACAATTTAGGAAAAAATCGATAGTTAAAATTTCAAGTATCATCTTGTGCAGTTTGGGAGCTTTGAGCAAGGAAAAGAAGTTACTGTTTGTTTCTTTATACTTTCTCATTTGGGGAGAGGCTGCCAATATTAGGTTTCTTCCTGAATGTTTGTGCTACATTTTTCATCATGTACGTGGCCTATTTTATCTTTGATATGTTTCAAATTCAATGTTCACTAGTTAGTCAGTTATCGCAAACAATGAATTATTTTTCGTATAAATATATGCGTCTTGGAGTTCAGTATATTTCTGTAGATTCTTAGTGCAACTAAAAGCTTCTTTATCTTGTTACAGTCAATTTAAATTGAAAAGTTCTTTAGTCTCTCTCATAGATTTGCTTCTTTTAAGAACTAAATATCGTGGCTTAATTTTCACAATTCTTTAGGACTATCAAATGCATAGGGGCATTTAATAGTTCAACCAGGTGTAAAAAGATTAGGTACTTGGTAGAAAATTGTGTTAGAATGTCTACAACAACCATGACCATAACTTCTTTTTGCCAATACTAGATTTAATCTTTACCCATTACCTTTAGAGGTAAGAGGTGGAAAATATTAACGGAGTGCCTGAACTGAAAATTTGTATTGAATTATATCTTTATCCTGCTTCGAATTCAAATTAGTACTGTGTCTTTGCGATGGGCATATAGGAAAAATGTGGGCTAACGTATAAGCTCTTGATAAGAATTAAGGTATGCGTGGCGTGATGAAAATGCCTAAAATCTATCTGGCTTTATGCCATTCGATTGTAGAAGATCTTTTGCAAACTAGTATATACCTGGGAAGCTAGGTTTCCTGATAATGTTACCACAAAGCAGTTATTTCCACATGATTATTTTCCGTTGGTCATTCTCTAAGATATATGTCTCCACGTTACTGGTGGCTACTATTATTCATTTCCTCTTCTAATCTTGTTTTTCTTTTTGGCAACTGAAACTGTGTAGTGTATTAATGAGTAGCTCTCTTGAACAATTTTAGACTTGTAGTTGCTGAAGTATTCATTGTTTTTTTTTCCAATATATTCATTCAAATTATTCAAATTTTTTTTAATCTTGGATTGCATTGCACAGACGGTGCTTGCTTCCTTCTTCAAAGATTTTCTTGATTGTATTTGGTTCATGCGCAGATGGTAAGAGAAGTGGAAGAGTTATTACGCCAGCAGATTGCGCAGCCAGCCGCTAGTTGCAAATCTCAGACTGGTGTATCCTTTCTTGATCAAGTTATATCGCCTTTATATGAAGTTGTGGCTGCGGTATGGTTCCTTTTTGTCATAACTTTTTTTTAACTTTGAATTAATATTAGGAAAAGAGAAAGACGTACAAGAGTTGTAAAAAACGGATATTGGGAATATGTTACGTAACTTACATCATCAAGTCCCACTTAAGCACAAAATCACAATATGACTTATCCCAAGGAATTTTCCTACCCCAATGATAAGGGAGTGCAAGTATGTCTTCCACCTTGAGGACGCTGTCGGTGTTTGAGTCTTTGAAAATTTTACCGTGTATGTCCTTTCATACTGCCCAGAGCCCCAGCTAATTCCTGGTGGTATGAGATTCCACAGTTCCTTTTTCGCCTTTTTAAATTTTAGGTGTTGCCAATGCTCAATAGTCTGTGTTATTTCCTTAGGGGAGCGCCTGCCTGATTTAACTATGAAGAAATCCCATAAGACTCTTGCCTTATCACAACAGAGAAATCGGTATTCAGCTGCATCCTCCGCGTTTCTGCATCTAATGGCACCTATTTGGAATAGGCATTCCTCGTCTCTTAAGAGTGTCCACGGTTGGAACCTTGTTCTTTGTGGCCGCCCATACCACAAAACTGATCCTTGGTGGGATGTTAGCTTTCAAATGGGCTTATGGACATCCGAGTTCGAGACCATCTCTGCTCTACTCAATCTCTTATAGCAGTGCTTAACTGAAAGGTTCTCTTTCTGCTCTAATCTCCAAACTTTCCTGTCTGTCTCTTCCTCTATTGGCCGAAATACATCAATGACATCCAATAGCTGAGCGAAGATTGAAATTTCCCAATCATTCAGGTTTCTCTTCGATCCTCAATGTAATCTCCCACGTAGCAAGGTTCCGTTTAAAAGTTTGATGAACTGTCGCTTCCTTGGCTGTAGATAGATGGAATATTGCTGGAAACCTGTCTTTTGATGAGATTGTGTGATACCATACGTCGTCCCAGAAGCTGATACTCCTACCATCTCCCAAATTCCATCTCGTAATTGTATTAAAATCTTTCACCCTGCCTTGAATTCCTTTCCATACACCCCAACCGTATGAAGATTTGGTGATTTTGTGATCCCATCCACCCTTTTCGTCTTAACTTGACTGAGAAAAGACTACAAGAATGCCCTCATAAAGGTTGGCCTTCTCAGGGTCTTTCCTTTTGCAAAACCTTAATAATAATGCTTGAAAGTGCTTTATTCTCTAGTTGCTAGCAAGAATAATGATAAGTAAAATAGAACTACACTATTAAGGGGTACACTCTTGAGGGAGGGTCAGTGTCACGTGTCTAGCTTCCGGTAGCAGGTCTCCCTTCCATTTTCCTAGCATTCTTTTGACTTTTTCTTTAACCATTGCCGTATCTCCTTGCACCTGTACTTGACTCTTAAGGTAGTCTCGTCCATGTAGTTGGTAGTTTTTCTTGGTCGTGTAGAATAGCTTACCTTGGTACACTTCTAATAATACTGGATAAAAAACAATTATTGTGAGAGGGCATCTCTGCCGAAATTTATATTTCACTTTAGCTATTATGATTTGGCAACTTTCGTGGTAATAACATGCAGGAAGCTGCTAACAATGACAACGGAAAAGCTCCTCATTCTGCATGGAGAAATTATGATGATTTCAACGAGTATTTCTGGTAAAGGATTAGTACCCCGAAGTTTGTTTTCTACCAAAGGAGCAAAATATAATAGAAAAAGGGGTGGCACTCAATGTTTCTTTTTTCAGGTCACTTCATTGTTTAGAGCTTGGCTGGCCATGGCGCAAAAGCTCATTATTTTTTATGAAGCCCAAACCCAGGTCTAAGGTTTGTGGCAGTGCTGTCATTCTCTTCATAAAACGTGTAGTTTTGTTTATGCTAATGCCCTGTTATCCAATTTTGTCTTCTATTACATGTCGTTTAACGTTAGAATTTAGGTACTCTTTTAGCATGATTTTAAACCATCAGTTTTAGGATAAGTGCCACAGCCATGATATGTTTGCAGTTGATCTGATGATTGCAATTTAGCATGGAGAAGGTCTCTAAATGGTTCTTGATGTTAATATTGAAAACACATCACTTAAGAGTAGCATCTGCTTTTATGTTTTAGCCGGTTGCGTATCGTCATAAGTAGATTTTCATTAATAGACATGAAATGAGGCTGTGAGAGATTTACCTTAGATAGAAGACAACCAAGCTCTCCACAATTCCTACCATCACTTTTACATTCAGTGTATGTAGAGAATCAATATCATGATAAATTGAGAGTTCTCTAAGCTTCTTGAGCAGATGGTAGCAACGAGCTACTCTTTTATCAAACATTTGGTTATTTATATATCTCGACTGAAGTAGTTAAAACTATAATACATCAGCATATCAAATGTGAGTTAGAAGGCAAGGACGTCTGACTAAAGAAAGATTTGTAGAAGCATATTCTTTGACGAACCAGTATATTTAGTGGAGCTCCTCTTCTAAGTTCAAACATCATGGCTGCCTCTTTTTCTTTCTTCTCTAATGGAGCTCTCAGCAGAGGCAGTTCCACTCCTGTTGCTGTTGTTTTGTGAGCTAACAGCAAGGTGAATGCCGAACAAGCACTGCAGGGGCACCAACCCTTGATTCCTAGAATAGTAAAATCTCTGAATATCAAATTTTGATGTGAACGCCGGAGGAAGCATCAAGTGTTAATAATTTTCGATCAAAATAAATTAAAACATTTAGCTCTAAGTTCAAATTGTGGAAGGATCTCTCTATATAGACAGATAACTCCATCAGCAAGACTCTAAACCTAATTACCTCCTAAAAGATGTTATCTGTAATACCAATGCCCTCTTTTAAACCATGAGATACCTGAAATATACAAATCAATGATAATTTCAGATGTCACCTAACAAGAGCTAGAAAAAGTAGAAACTAATAGAAGTAATTTAAGAAAATAACTTGTAATCCTTAAGTAGCTGACAGGAGGGGGTGGAGGTGGGGAGAAGACTAAGGGAGCTTGATTCGCATAACTTGTTAACGTACATTCTCTCTCATAGGGTGGATATCTTGCGGCATCAGTATCCATGACCAGTGCGAGGTGCTGGACACAATTAGTGTATACATGCCCAAATTGGCCATGACCATTGTTCCCAGATACTATACCTCTTTCCTTTTTGTTGCAAGAGATACTATACCTCCTTACGTACCACATACCAGATTTCCTCTTCCGTTTTTGGGTGGTTTCACGATCCAGTACCACATGAGCATATCTTTGGCACATGTTTGATTTTCCTCGTGACCAAGTTGATCTTGTTATCGTATCGACATCTTCCTATTTCTGAAATGGTATGATATCTTGTTATTAGTGGACATGTCTATTTTTTTGCTTCGAAAGAAATTTACTCTCAAGTTGCATTTTTGTTTCTATATTTCGGGGGTACAATTTCCTTGAATCTTGGGAAGTCGGCTGTTGGTTCTTCGTACACTTAGTTCTTTTGGGGCTTCCTCTCTACCGTTTGTTTCTTATAATTTTGCATGGTTTGATATCGGAAGAATTGGTTGCAGGGAGTATTTGCATGTGGTGGAGGTCAGCACCGTGGGAAGACTTCTTTCGTAGAGCACAGGACATTTTTCCATCTTTATCATAGTTTCCATCGACTGTGGATATTTCTGTTTATGATGTTCCAGGTTTGATTTTGCTGACATGGGCCTTTATCATTGGCAACTATGCGTCTGAATACTTCATTCTTTAAGCACTTCAACTATCGCCAGTTTGTTGTTATTTAGTATTCTTAGTTTCATGCCAAGTACTAGTTCATGCATGCTGTCATACAGACATACACTCATGGTTGTCAGCCATGTTAACACATGTCAAAGATAGTAATGGTGTCAATAGATACGAACACTCGAGTATTCTTGTCACAATGAACTGGTCAAGATTTCACGTCATAAAGTAATGGGGCATGTCGCATTGTCGCCTACCAATCCCGATCCGCATAAAGAATGGCTGACTCGGGAGTTGGATAGTGGTCACCAGTAAATAGATAGTGGTCACCAGTCATAGATAGTGGTCACTCAATTAAGGTAAATTAATCGAGTTCATCGAGAATAATTCGAACAAGGACCATCTTAGGCTTTGGACTAGGCAGTCCCCTTTAAAGGAGGTACTAGTAGTTGCAACCAAGGATAAGGACTTTCTGAAATTTTGCTGAAAATTAGAGTAATAATGTAGCAGTTATCTAGGATATCAGATATGTGGCAATTTCCATGACTGTAGCCTATGTAAGTGCTGTCCGAGCCCCATAATCGTCTAAGTTAAAATAGTCTCATTCCTTTGGTTGCGGTAGCTTATTTGTTCTTCTCTTTTATTTTATCTTTTAGTTATAATACAAGTTTTAATTATTTGAAAGCTTTTAGCTCAATACTGGGACACTATACCGCTCAAGTAATATACATAGGAGATCTAACATGTTATTGTTTACAGACTTTGTATTGAAATGGAAGCCGTAGTGGATATCATGTACCTTTTGTTGTTGCTGGTTTTTAACAACATATAGGATGCATATCCGTTGGTAAATTGTTCACAATCAATTCAAACTTTCAAAAAAAAAAAGTCCGAGATATGGTGTCCATCGGACCAACCAAAATGGTTGACTTATTTCTAAGAGAGTGGTTAAATGTTTTTCGGTTCTCTTTGGCTATGAGTAGCCCACAAATTACGAAGGCCTTTTAGAAGGGATTGATTTAAGTTTCAATTATTAAGAAGGGAGCAACTTATTGTCTGCCGAACCCCACCAAAAGCAACGGTGCTTGAGTGCTGGACTCAATGCCTCTCTCGTACCCAATTGAATGCTAGGTTTCAAGAAACAAATCACCTGTAGCAACCGAGCCATATATTCATCCTTTGCAAATGATATACCCATTATTGGAACCCCTCCAAAGCCAGTTTCACAGTGAAGACAAAAAGGACAGTTTCTCGAGGCATACACATGTACTTATCTGTGAAGATTTGTATGTATGTAAAGTAACTCATTCTGCATATGATGCTGATGGTATTTTTTGTGCATCAAGCAATTGACTCTTTATAATTATGTTTTTCTAATTGCTTTGCATGTCTGTGTTACTATTTTTTTTTTCATTCTGCTTTTCTATAATTTATTTTACTTCTGGATGTAAATATGTTGTTGATTAGAACCTAGTGATCATTTTGTAAAAACAAAGTAAACGAAATTGTGGTTACGGTCCTTTTACACCTCTTTTATTGAATTTTCAGGGACTGACCATCATTGCCTTCAACAACGAAAAGTTTAATTCAAAGACCATAAGAGAACTTCTGAGCCTTGGCCCAACATTTGTCATTATGAAGTTTGTTGAAAGTAGGTTCCCAGTACCCTTTCTTCTTAGCGTTAACTATTTAGGTTCTGTTGATTAGTAGATTATTTTCTTTCCGTGCTACGTATCAGGTTGCCCTTTGGCTGTCTTAAACCTCGAGTCTGTCCAATTATGGCCGAAGTTCCTAACTTCAGGTTGGTTTCTGGCTGAGATTGCAAAGCAGACTAGGTTAAGGAGGGATCAAGATGAGAAGTTGAGTGTTATCACCCATACCAAGCCTGATAATATACTTCTCATGACTTATACATCACCACATGTAAATTGTTATTTACCATGTACTAACACTAAACTTTCAACCTCCACAACCCATAGGCCATATCACATCTATCTAAATTTATCTATATTGCCTTTCTTCGTTAGACTCTACCATTGCTAGCTCAAAGTCAGTTATAAAAATCTTAATGATGTAGTTTCCGCGGTGCTGCCTTGTCATTGCTTTGGTGCATAGATTAAAGTAACATCAAAAGACACATCCAAGTATGACCACTAGGTACCTTTTTCATCCAATATCCCAACTTAAACTGGTTCAGGAGAAGTGAGAAGCACAGCACTTTCTGGTTATTGCATCTTTTGCCGCTCCCCCCTTTCTTATTTTGACAAGTTATGTTATGTACCTAAATGATACTTATTTAAGAGAAGGATGCCTGTATCCTCATGGACGTTGAGGAACTACAATGATGTGTTGGAGGTATACAGAAGGAGAATTAGAGATGCAAAAAGTTTGACTAAGTAACAGATTTTGCTTTGGACTCTCCGTTATCCTGATTTTTTTGTGACATAGGTTTACTGGACATTCTCATGATGTATGGAGCATATACTACCTCGCGGCACGTAGCTGTTTCTCGAATCTTTCTCCGTTTTCTGTGGTACACTGGTGCGTCTGTCGTCATATCCTATCTCTATGTGTAAGTTCTTATTACCGCTGTAGAATTGGATGACTGGTCCATATTTTTCTCCTCTTTTGGTTGTTCTATTTATTTTTGATAGGAATTACTTTTTGCATTTAATTGCATCACATATCCCGAAGAAAGGATATTGCTGGCTGCGGCAAGAGATGATGTTGTCTTTTATGTTATTTTCAGGAAAGCTCTTCAGGAGCAAAATACTGTTATTTTCAGGATTTATACCTTTGTGATAGGGATTTATGCTGGGTTCCAACTTTTTGTTAGTTTGCTAATGCGATTTCCTGCTTGCCACACCCTGACTAATCGTTGTGATCGTTTCTCCGTAATTAGCTTTTTTAAGTGGATGCATCAGGTTTGTCTTCTGTTAAACTTTATTAGCTATATGTTCGCCGAAATTTATATTATACGTGCTAATGTAGAGAGGTTTTTAAAATCAATAGTGGCTTAACATATTTATTGCCTTTTATAATTTCAAAGGAACGGTATTACCTCGGGCGTGGAATGTATGAGAGGACTACTGATTTTATCAAGTAAGCGTGGTTAAACTCTCCTTTCCCACATAAAAATAAATATTTGTATAAAGATGATCTTTTGTTAGAATGATATCACCATGATTTCTGTATAAACAAAGCATTTAGGGTGTGTTCGGTATGATATATTTGTAAATTAGGGGAATGTACATAGGATCTGATCTAAAAATTGTTTGAAAAAAAATCCTCAATCCGTTTTAGATTTTGGTTTGTGGAAAAACTAGATTGATCTGAGTGAGGAGGTTGGATTTGGAATTCCCTAGTTTGTAAATTGGGTTGCAGAAAAATAAGTTATTTTCCTTAAGAAGTCTCCCAAATCTGCGACCGAATTCTGCTAAAGAGACAGACGTAGGGAACTCGTAGTTACTCATGTACCTGTAAAATGGATAATCCTCGAGTAACAATTTATAGCTAGAGAGATGAACTAAAACTATAGCTAGAGAGATGTAAATTAAGTAATAAACACATAAAAACCACATAAAATATTTCAGGAAGTCAGACATTTATGATAAAAGTTGATATTAAATACCTCCTAATATTTGCTTTATTCAGTACTTGATCAACTACCTGCTGTAGCTAACCAGATAGGCCTCATACCTCATTAAGAGTTAAACTGGGACTTACCAGAAACTGTTCCAATATTGATGTATTATTTTTTCTTTATTCGAAAGAAACAAGCCATATGAATATTTAAACTATTGCTTAAAGATTCACGAAGTAAATTGGAATGCCACTATAATTTTGCATACATGCCAAAGTGGTGGAAAAAATAAAATATGAAAGTTGTGGAGTGCATGCACCCCTTTCCTTTAGAAGCAAGCCATGAGCGAATGAACACTCTACTTGCATACCGAGTTTATATCACCCGAATAAGTAACTAATAACATAACAAAAGACCTACGCACCCCACATACCCCTTATCTAACCCTAGCTCTGCTGGGTTAGCTTGGGTAGAGTCTTGGACCTTAGATGCTTTTTCATCAAGAATGACTCAATAACTTAGACATTAGGGTAGTATTGTTTGATGTAGTACCTGTTTGGCATTTTCCTGCTTGCCCTTTATAAAAACTCCTACTGATTTTGAACAACCACCCCCTTATCGGCCTGCATGTCATTTTATGTGTTAGAATTGAAATGACATTGGATGCATTTCTTTACCCTAGCATTTAAGGACATTTTGTCCTTACAAGAAAGCTTGCCTTATGAGGAGGATCAAAGTGCATATTTAGCACTGCACTTGTTCCCATCGTGGTGAGTACAAATAATTATTACCAGATGCTAGTGAGGACTGCGAAAAGCATTAGCCATCATTCATTTGCAAATATACTTAGAATATTTTCTTGTACGAAGTTTGATAGATATACGAATTACATATGTATTTTCTCTTTCTATTGAAACTGTGATCGAATATATGTAACAGATTCATACAACATTTTCTCAGTTCCCTTGTTTGTGATATTGTTAAATATTATTGTGGCAGGTATATGCTTTTTTGGCTTGTCATTTTGGGCGGAAAATTTGCATTTGCTTATTTCCTCCAGGCAAGTTTCATTCTTCATTTTTCCTGACATATCCCCTAACATTATTCCTGATGTACATATTATACTATTTCATTGCAGATTAGGCCATTGGTAGTACCAACAAAAATTATTGTAGGTCTTAACGGAATCCAATATTCTTGGCATGATATCGTGTCCAGGCGTAAGTCAAAACTCTTTAACCCGTGTGCTACATTCTGTATTCATATGTTTCTGGTTTGTGAGCCAATACTACAATATGACATTTTCATTGGAGTCAGCGTAGTTTTGTCTTAGACTCCGTCAACGGGGAATTCTTGCAGTTCCCCCATGTATATTTTGATTAAAAAGCGGAAATATCTAGACGAACAATACGGCTCGTTCGATACTTGGAAATAGTGCGTAGAAAGTTCACTATATCATAGGCTATTTGTTTCCAATGGTATTTTGAGATGTGAAGTTTTGAGAATGTTCATGGAGCTGGACGGAGAGGTTACAACCCCCTCCCCAGAATTTCTTTCAACCCGTGATAAAACAAAGAAATGATTTTAACAATCACCTCATAAATTTTAGTTTCTTTATGTTATGGGAAATTATTTGCTAAAGAACTTATGGTGATGTGGTAGAGAATAAAAAAATTGATGAGAAACTTTCTTTGGTGCTCGAAGGGGAGATAAGAAGAAATTTGATGATGTCAAACATGTGAAAGTTTGCAAACCAAATGAAGAAGGAAAAATAACACTTCGTGGAGATATTAGGGCAAAATAATTGTGGAGATTTGTCTGGAACAAAAACTATTCATGAAGATGGGATTATCGAGGCAAAATGGTTGGTGGGGACTTCATTTCGGACCCAAGCAAGTCGAGGGAGCGGTATGGTTATATGTTTGGAATTTGATCAGTAATATGAATGGGATGAGGGATTTCCAAAGAACCAATAGGAGTTGAGGGGACATAATCAGAGACTTTGGCAGGCTGCAGGACAAGTGAGCATCCCCCCTGACTTTCCAAGAGTGAACAAATAACGATGACGATGGGTGCCATGTACAACCAGGTGGAGGGCATTCAATGTTGTAATTTTTGATGGAGAAGGGTTCTTTTTGTTTGAATAATTTGAATTAATATTAAAAGGAAGAAAAAAAGGGATATACAAATGAAAAAAATAAAAAGGAGGCAGACATCTAATAACAGCCTAATGTTACATCATGATAGCCTCCTAGATAGACACAGCCCAAAAAAGAAAAATTTGGCCTAAACTGACTTCCATTTCCAGTGGAAATGTATGGCTGACACATCCTCCGCTGCCACTACTGTGGGGATTAAACACGTCGAATAATTTATCGTTTCTATCTTTCTGAAATACCCACAAGATCTCTAATGGGATCATGAACCAAAACCCTCTTCTTGACTACTTGACCTTGAGTTTCTGCCCTTGAGCTATAACATAGTGTATTTGCTTCGAAAAGCACCATTGGTTGCCCGACATACACACAAGTTGACTTTAACGTTGGTTCATTCCCTCGACCTTACCCTTGAGGAAAGCTGGATATCCAAGAACACGAACCTTCCAACTCAGGGTGGAGAAGGGTTCTCTAAAACTGGGTAGAGGAGGGCAGGGGGCTTCCACAAAGGACAATTGAGTAATATAATTGCAACTCAGGATGGAGAAGGGTTATCTTTATCGTTTGTGAAACCTTATATTTTCTTTGCTCTATCATTTATGAAACCTTTACATAAAATTTATGTAGAAATATAATTGCAATTCAGTATTTTCCTGTGCAAGTTGATCAAAGTCCAAATCATTTTCTTTTAAACATTTATTTATCGGTATGCTCTTTGATTCATGTGATATTATCTAATTTCTCAGCATCAGACAAGCATCTCGAGTGAGTTGGATTGTGTATTTCCATTTTTAACTTCAATACTTCAGATAACCGAACTGCTAATGTGCTTGCAGATAACCATAATGCTTTGACCATCGCTAGCTTGTGGGCACCAGTAATTTTTGTGAGTATTTAACTATTTCATCTCAAATGTTATTTTCTTGGTTAATCTAATGTTGGGTTTGTATCAGATTGAGTTTGTATGGCATTTGTCTTGAATTTTCCTACCACTCTGGGTCACGTCAAATTTAATTTTGGCGTTTTTTATTGCTCAGGTAAAGAAAATATTAATTAAAACCAACTTGTTTAATTTTGTGGGTTTTCTCGTCGGATGGAAATCAACTGACACCAAGATCCAAGTAACCCATAGATCGGTGAATCTGAGAAATTTTTAGTATAGCGAGTGAAGAAAGTCTTCATGGATATAGTCTATGAGTGATACAGCAATCTGTAATTTTTTCTCTTCCATGCTTCAAATGTGTCCATTGGATTTTTCTTTTGGTTCTTCACAAAATCCAAATAATATTTAGTCGTCAACTTGTTAAGCATGGAGGTTGCAGACGAGGAGGGTTTGGAATTCCCTCTTGAGGAGAAATGCCATTTCCCCTCGGATTGTGATTCTTTAGGCATTCCTTTGCACCAAAAACCATTCGGGAATGTGAGTCCTGGTAATCGCATTCGGTTCCCGCGCACCAAACATGGCTTTATTGTAATGGGTGAAGAATGGAATGCTTCAGCCCTTTTATATTGGGGCTAAACCTAGAAGTTAGAACTGGTTAAAAGATAGGGAAGGGAAGATTTTTTTATTTTTTTTTTTGAAACTTTGAATTAATATTAAAACGAAAAGGAACTATACAAAAGAAGAAGTTGGGGAAACAATGAATATCTCACGATATCCATGCCTCCCAATTACAAACAACATCTACGAAAGAGATGCTATAAGAAGGTAGACTTCTTGCCCAACCAAAGATTACCGCTTTTACATCATCCACGTCTAATCTAGAGTTCACATTAGCGTCCTTAAAAATCTTATTATTACGGTCCGTCCAGATGCACCAGACTATAGCCGGGGGGATTAGGTTCCATATCTCCTTCTTGCCTCTTAGCTTGGGTGAACTCTCCCATTGTTCGAATAAGCCTGTCACCGAAGTTGGCATGCAGCAATTAATTTCCCGGGACTTGAGAAAATACGTCCAAAGGTCCTGCGCAACCTTGCAATGAAGGAACATATGGCTACTTGTTTCCTCTTCCTCCTTGCACATGGTGCACCGATTGGTGATCATGAAGCACCTACGTTTTAGAGCGTCCACCGTGGGGATCCTATCGATAAAGGTTGCCCAAAGCATAAATCCAACTCTCGGAGGGATACCCATCCTCCCTAGAATTTTACCTAGTGTTGGATGCATGATTTGGTCACCTGACTCTAGCAACGTGTAGCACTGCTTTACTGACATCTTCTCTTTCTCCTCTTGCCTCCAAACCCTACTGTCTGGATTACTGTTCAGGCGTACCATTTGAAGAGACTCTAACAGTTCCGCATAAGAGTTTATCTCCCAATCGTTTAGACCTCTTCTGGTTTTGATTTCCCAAACCCCTGTCTCAGGATTACACATGGTCTTCACTGCCACCTTCTTGTCCAGGGCTATTGAGAATATTAACGGGAAGTGATCCTTTAGAGCCATATTACCCAGCCAGATATCCTCCCAGAACTTGATCTTCTGCCTATTGCCCAATTTCCACTTGGTAAGGTTTCTGAATTTGTACAAGTTGCTTTGAATGCCTTTCCAAACTCCACAGCCATATGGGGAGTTTTTGACCTTTTGCACCCACTCGTCTGGATCGGTCTCAAATTTATCTCCAATAACTTCCTTCCAAGTTTGCCTGACTCCTGGTCGAATCTCCAAAGCCATTTAGTTAGAAGAGCCTGATTCATGAGCTTCAAGTTTTTTACTCCCAATCCTCCTTTGTTTCTGGAAGTCCTAACCAGATTCCATGAAGCCCAATGAAGTCTTTTGGACTCCGACTTTCCGTTCCAGAGAAACTTACACATTTTAGAATCGATCTCCTTCAATACTCCCTTGGGGATGGAGAAGAGGGATAGATAATACGTAGGAAGGGCTTGAATTACTGATTTCAGAAGGGTAATTTTGCCGCCTCTAGAAAGCACATGACCTTTCCAAGATGCCAGCTTTCTACTCAGTCTCTCCATCACCGGATACCATAAGGATTTCGCCTTGTATCGATGACCTAGGGGAAGTCCCAGGTAGGCCGAAGGGAAGCTTCCCAACGGGCATCCGAATCCCCTCAAGAGTTCGTGATTACTATTCCCATCTCCTATCTTGGTAGCTTCATAGATAACTGACTTGTTGAGGTTCACCTTCAGCCCTGAGCATAACTCATACCAAATCAAAATATCTCTTAATTTATTAATCTGACCCATGTCTTCGTCAAGGAAAAATAGCGTATCATCTGCTAACTGGAGATGGTTTATCTTTCTACTGTGAGCTGCTACCTGAAAACCTGAAATCCATTCTTTTTCTTCCGCCTGTTGCATACATTGACTCAGCACTTCACCCTCCAACAGGAATAAGAGGGGGGAAATGGGGCCCCCCTGTCTGATCCCCCGCGAGCTCTGGAATTGAGAGAGACGCCGCAGACTATCCAAGTTGTCTTGGCTGTTGATTGACTTTCCGGAGAGTGATTAAGTGTTATTTAACTGGAAATTCGTTCAAGTGACCCTAATTCGTATCAACTGACTGGGTTTGGTACCAGTGCTCAAGTACCCCTTATGGTGGACTCTCTCTGGGTGGGCAATTTGGTTTTATCTGTGTTTTTCCAAATGGAGACCGGAGGCCAGAGTCTGTTGCTGGAAACCCGTATGGGATTACAATGCTCGCCACCCTAAAAAACGTAGAAAAGACTCTATTCTTATATTTTGGTGCCCCTCATTTTTGAGTCATAGAAAAGACTTCGATGCCTGGTCATTCAAGTACATTCTACACAAACAGAGTAATATATCATTTCTTATTGACTGATTCACTAATTTATCATATATAATGTATCAAATAGCCAAATTGTTTGACATGAGGTAAGGTGTAAAGTCTATATGTCTATATAATATGGGGTCATGTAGTTTGCCCGTTTGAAACCAATAATTATACATTTATGTAATGCGATGTAAGAGGATTTTGAGTTGTATATTTCCCCTTAGGAATGTTCAATAATTCCCATGTTACAGACCTAAGAAATTTTTGCCATATCATGTACTCCGATAATCGTGTTGGGACACTGGGATTCACTTGTAAAATGCTCCAATCACATAACAAAGTTTAAAGTGAGATTTTTAGACTTCCTCACAATTCGCTCAATGTATGCATTACCTTGTATTGTTGTTGGATACTGAAGTATTCTGTCCAGGTTGCTTATGGCCATATGTATTATATTCATGTGCAATTGTTCAGCATAAGTTTTTTTATGCTTTTATCTCTATAACGGAGTTAGATTCTAAAATGAGCTTCCATGTCAAATGCATTTCAAGCTGATAATATTTCAGATGCTTAATCAGAACTTGTTAAACGATCTAATTTTTCTAGAGAGCTAAATGGAAGCAAGAAATACAAAATTTTATTCTAGTTCCACTAAAAGAAAAAAGCAGCTATGCCATTGGAGATATTTTCTAGCCATTTACCTTGGTAAATTTGATGTTCTGCAGATCTATCTCTTAGACATTCATGTCTTCTATACCGTTATCTCGGCTATTGTTGGGTTCCTGATGGGAGCAAGAGATCGCCTAGGGGAGGTAAGTTTTAGTCAATGTCTGAACTTTGAATTTGCGCAACTAGCTTTCTGTAAAGTTCCTAGGCCTACGTAATATTTTTGCTATTGTTAATTCAAGTTCTATAAGAAATCGTTCTCGATTGAACGTTAATGTGCAATATTATGTGATATTTCTACGTTTTCTGTTCTCCAGATTAGGTCATTGGATGCAGTCCATAAGCTCTTTGAGAAGTTTCCCCATGCTTTTATGGAGACTCTTCACGTCCCTCTTCCTAAAAGGTTTTGAGTTTTCTTTGTTATATCTGACATTGTTAGGTCCAAAATTTGCATTCTCTAAATTGGGCTAATCTGTTATTTCTTGTGGTATCTGAATGTGTGTTGTCTGTTGCAGGACTTACCTCCAGAACTCCAATCAGGTAAGAACTATGCATTGAACATCCATGCACCGATCATGTTTTGCTTAGGAAAGCTATTAGATTGATAAGTCTCTATGATGAAGTTGTTACCAGCTTTCCAAAATAAATATTCTCATTTGTTGTATTTATATATCCACTTCCTAAGGTGATATGGAGCTGTTGTCAGTTAGTTGATGTTCCGTAATCTTCTATTCATTATAAGAAGGTTCTAGTGGCTTGCAGACAAATACATACCACACAGGCCTTCACCAACATCACATAATACCAAGCTAAATCGAAAGTCTTAGGCATTTAGTCATTTCACATGAAGTTTTCCGTTGGTCATTATTCATTTCAAGACCTTTATTATCATGTGTAATATGGATAAGTGATGTCCCAATGTTTGTAATATCGACATGGGTTTTCTGTGGACACCACAAAGGAAAGAAGAAAAATATATGCTGTAAAATGGCTGCAACTCATGTCCTCCTTTAGAGTTACTTCATTTTATTGAAGCTTATGATAAAACTCTTAACCTAACTGCCTATACCCTTCAAATATGCGAACTACAAACATACCGAGTTACGTAAGCTTGTGGTGAAAGCTTCAAAGGAGGTTGCGGTTGTTGATATTAATCAAATTAACAATTAGTGCTCGAATGGTCCATCTGACAAACAGTTGTAACAAAAAATGCCAAAACTTCCTACACCGAGTTTTCTTTTGCCAAAAAGGATCCATCAAATTTTTCTTGGCAAACAGCAACATAGACTCTAAATTGAACATTTGTTGTACGTTCAAGTTTCAACAACTGTAACATGTTCATCCCACTCTTGAGGGGGTTTTATGTACCAAAGTAGCAGGAATGAGGGGTATCTGTAAGTCCACTAAGGACAGCCTTGGGAGCAAAAAGGACAGGTTTTTTTATGTGCACAAAGTTTAGAAAGAAATTCACACCTAGACACCCCTCGACAACAAGTAAATGGGTTTTGGCTAGGATAGAATAAAAGTAGGGAAGCCTTGGTGTTAAAGTAGTGAATGTACCTCGGCCAGAGTATGAAATGGAGGATAGGTACAAGAAATCTATTGACCGCATTACATGATGGATCAAGAGGTTGCAAGGAAACCTAGAATACTTTCTAAATTGAGAAACTTGCTTACCACAACATTAACACCTTCATGATAATCAACTAATCCTTAGAGTTGGTTATGCAAGCGATAGTAAGTTTGCCAAAGAAGATCTAATAGATGTGTCCTTGGATGTGTTTTTATACGCATACCAGATTGACAATTAATTTGGTATAGAAGCTGGGTTTGTGATGAGCGACATGATGGAGTATGGGTTCTTGAACTCTCTAACATCAATTTTCGAGGGGTAGTTTGTTTTGAGTTGTTGCTGACTAGAACCAAGATTTTCTTAGTCAGCAATATCCTAAATACAAACAAAGTGGCTGGGTGGTCTGACAACCGTCCGATCCGACTTATTTTTTAAATTTGATACTTATAAAAACGAAATTTTAAGAAGACGTATTTAAGGTACTCTCTCCTGTTAGTCTTTTTTCCGAAGAACAGAAGGAAGTAATAAAACTCCAATGAAGCATACGTAACAGGAATTGGAAATAGTTGCTCTGTTTGTAGATGAATCTCTTGCCGAAATTAACATTAACAATCAGTTAAAAAAACCTTTGGCTCACACATGTATCCTGAGTACGCAGTTGCCACGGAGTTAGTTTGTCCACCGTTTCTGCACATGAATCCCAAAATTAATCATTGTCTATTAGACATGTTTTATCAACTTAATGGTAGTTGCTTCCCTTCTATCACATTTTAGCAGCTAGATAAAGTAACTAAATTGTTATGTGACTTCTACTCAAGGTGTATGAGAAGAACAAAGCAGATGCTGCTCGATTTTCTCCCTTTTGGAATGAAATTGTAAAGAATCTACGTGAAGAAGATTACTTAACTAATTTGTGAGTCTCACAACTTCTATACAATTTCTATCTAGCATACTCACATCTGATCGATTAATGTTCTTTAGTTATTCTTTTTACTGATTGTAGAGAGATGGAGCTGCTTCAAATGCCAAAAAATTCTGGAAATCTTCCCATGGTGCAATGGCCCTTATTTCTTCTAGCTAGCAAGGTTAAACCTTTTGTTTCATGTTTGGATACAGTATGATGTCCAACTGTTTGTGACCACGATTTGAATGCCCATCTTTTTATTCGGGTTTTCTCACATTTTCTGGTTTCCCACTTTCTTCTGTACACAGATATTTATGGCCAAAGATATCGCTGTTGAGTGCAAGGATTCCCAAGACGAGTTATGGGATAGGATTTCAGTGGATGATTACATGAAGTATGCTGTTGAGGAGTGCTACTACACTATTAAACATATATTGACAGAGATTCTAGATAATGAGGGAAGGATGTGGTATGTATTCTTCCATTTGGCCATCTCCTTTTTCGTTCTTTCTCTTTGCATTTTTGTATCTTCCCTTTCTATGTAAGTCTTGCAGATCCCATTTGACTATATTGTAGCTGCATTGGCATGTCTGAAGTCTGAACACATCTGATATATTCATAAAAACTCTATGCAGTACCTCACTATCTGTTAGCCACATCAATAGCCAGTTTGGAAACATAAAAATGACTACTTGGAACTCAGGTGTTTATAAAATATATACAACAAATTCTCCATTACGACCATCTTAATGTCTCTGTTTTTCATCATCGTTCAGCCCGGTCTAAGTCCAGCAAAACCCGATATCACCACTCTCATCATCGTTCATACCTATCAAACTTACCTCTCCATGGTAGCATATTAACGTAATATATAAATACCTAAGGGGTTCTGCATTTACAGGGGCTAAAGTTATGAGGCATTTTTAACATATTATTTAGCGAAGCAGCTCTCAACTTTTTGTGGTGAAAAGTTCTACGTTAGTTCCTATTCTCGCTATTTTTATGAATACAAATAAATAATACCATGATTATGATGTTGCAATGTTGATAGGGTGGAGAGGATATATGACGATATATCTGAGAGTATCAGGAAGAAGGAGTTTTGTGTAAATTTTCAGCTGAGTAAGCTATCTCTTGTGATATCCAGAGTTACTGCACTGACTTGGATACTGGTGAGTTGAGTCAGTTACTTCTGATGACTTGTTTGAAATTCCACAGTTTCTTGTTTACATGACATAGTTTCGAGGTACTTAAAGGTTTCTGTTCAATTTTATTCTCTGTCCAGGACTTGACTTCATTTATCCAGGAATTGTTTATTTGGCCACAGGGTTGCATTATAATATTAGTTGCATGAAGTCGATTTGCATTTATGATTGGTGCTAGTCACTTCATTTAAATAGTTTTGGAGATTGGATTATTTGATTAACCTTCAGTGAGTATAAGAATGATGTTCGATTCTTGGATTCAATGAAGAAAAGTGTAAGCTAATTAATGAAAGATCTTGGTTCAGTTGAGTGGAGTTCTGTCATCTTCCTATCTATGTTAGGGTCTTTTTTTGACTTTTCCAGTTAATTTTTGCTCATTGAACTCTTGATTACAAAAAACCCCTTGATGAGCGTTTTTGCCCCTCTGGATAGAGCATTACTTATTATTATAACCAACTGACCATTTTGTTGAATGCATAGACACAGAAATAGAGTTTGTCAATTAAGTTTTCAATTTTGGAAACTATATGTAGAGGGCTCAACTTTTTATTCGCCTTGTAGCAACAATGCCAGAAAATGTCAAGGGTTTTCGGGGACTAACCCTTCGATACGGTATTCCTTATTCGTTTCTTTTGTACCAGATACGATATTGATATTATAAGAGATTATTAGTTCTTTCTGTCATGATGCATGTATCTAGACTAAGATATGACATTAGCATTTCTAAACTTGCAAAGGATGTAACCTCGCAACACAAACTAACTTGGAGAAGTTATGCATTCATACTTCATAGCATGTCACAGACAAGGACATTTGCATATTGTTATAAACAAAGCAGAGTGAATAGATTGATGAATGTAAAACTAATGTTCTACGATCTTTACTTCCACAGAAAGGTACAGAGTCACCTGAAATGATAAAGACAGCTGTTAGTGCTGCACAAGATCTCTATGATGTTATTCGGCTCGATATTCTTTCTGTTAATATGAGGTAGTTATTATCTACAACTTTTGCCAGTCCATTTTTCACTGTTACATGGTTCTTACATAAATATATTGCAGAGAGCACTATGAAACATGGAATATGTTATCAAATGCAAGGAGCGAGGGTCGGCTCTTTTCAAATTTGAAGTGGCCCAAAGATAACGAATTGGTATATCTACGAATCTTATAAATTGAGTCATCTTTCTTCCTTCAAGTTATAGGACACCCTTTTAACAAAAAAAAAGAAGCTATAGAACACCCATTCTCATTGTTTATTCATCTTACTCTATACGAGATAATATGATATGACAATAAATGCAGAAAGCACAAGTTAAGAGATTACATTCACTCTTAACTATCAAAGATTCGGCTGCAAATGTTCCAAAGAATCTGGAGGCACGACGGAGACTGCAATTCTTTACAAATTCACTCTTCATGGAGATGCCTACCCCTAAACCAGTTCGTGAAATGTTGTCCTTCAGGTTATATTTTTTATAATTTTTATTTGTATTTCTGGGGCCGGGCTTCTACGTCTGAGTCGACATTAGGTATAAACTTATCTTTTGGGATTTGTAACTCGCAGTGTGTTCACTCCATATTATTCCGAGGTTGTACTTTATAGTATGGCCGACCTATTGAAGAAAAATGAGGATGGAATTTCAATATTGTTTTATCTCCAAAAGATATTTCCAGGTAATTTCCTTTATCAAATCCCGTTTATTATTTTGTTCCTGTGGATCATATTGAGTTGAAGTTGAAGCTCGTGGTGATTTTTTCTACTAAGAAATGGAAATAAAAAAAGGTTTAGATGATTGAAGATGTAAATGAGTAACTACAAAGATAAAAATAGAAAAAAGAAGAATAATTACAGTGATAAAGGGATTGAATTTGATCATCATCGTAATACAACCAAACTGCAATTTATTCACTCTCTCTCTCTCCCACTAATCATGTGTGTGTGCGCACACCTCCTCTGTATGTATATGCAATAATGCAATGATGTAAAAATGCAAACTTTTGTTGTTAATTACTTCATTTTATGTGCGTCTGCTGATGAGTAATGGCAATGCAACCCCTTCTATGAGAATTAATCTGGTGCTCTTGTACAATCATAGTCAGAAGCTCCTGTTCTTCTGCAAGACATTTTCTTCTCTAATACACCATACTGAAGTATTTTTCAAGTTTAAATAAAATAAATATGTATTCTTGATCTGTGAGTCCATCATCTTCCTCATCTATTGAGTCACCCACCAGCCCGCGAGGTTTACCTTTGACGATGATGAGAGCCCATTTGAACTAGTCCTTGTTAAGCCCCATACAACATCAGAAGCTGTTAGTTAAGCTACCCGACAACCCGATGCCAAGAACACAAGTGCCAAAAAGAGCACCTTATTCAGATTAATTAAAATGAAAGAGGATTATGAGAGAAATGAATTTGGTAATGATGATGATGAGGAGAACAAAAGGCTTCTGCCTGTGCCTCTTCAGCTCATGGCAGTTTCTCTTTCCTCTTTCTGTACCTCCTTATTTTTTTTCCTTTCTTTCTGGTGCTAAATGAATTGTATATCTAGAAAATGTGTAATGATTTAGACGCTGTGGAAGTTACCCAGCTTACTAAGGCAAATAAATTGATTTAAAAACCCTTAATAATCATGATAAAGTAGTTAAAGTGCGACCTAGAGTTGGTATATTCATTCAACACATGATCATAATAACAGAAGAGAGGCCTTTTATAGGGTTTTGTTACAGCATGCAGAGATAAGCTTTAATGTTGCTAAACCACTTGTTTGTTCTAATTTGTAATCTTAGAGAAACTAAATATATGTAGTACGAGTTTAATGAAACAAAAACAGTGATTCTAATGATAACAATAATGATTTAATATGGGCACCCCATGTGCTGCCTGCTACATCATTTAACCTAGATAATATTTGTATTGTCAGAAACTATCATGTTAGTTTGACATTGTTATGATTGATGATGTTATTTGATGATTACAGATGAATGGAAGAACTTTTTGGCTCGAATAGGGCGAGAAGAAAATGCTCTTGATACAGAACTTTTTGACAATCCTAGTGATATCCTGGAACTAAGGTTTTGGGCTTCTTACCGTGGTCAAACACTATGCAGAACTGGTAAATCCTATGTCTTTACTAACTTGAGGTAGAATATCTTTTTTCGTAATATAAATATTCAAGCTCTATTTGTTGGGTTTCTATTCCTAATCATCAAAGCATGCATCATCTGTTAAGAAGGTTCTTTCATTTGAATATTAGCCAGTCAAAAATTTAATTCAGCGGTTAGTAATGAAACTACGATACCCATTTTGAATACCATTATTCAGTTTGATGATTTGTACTAAGATTGTCTTTGTTAGTTGGCACTTCGATTTAGAACACTTGGATAAGGGCGATAATGTCTAGGTTTAGAATTTCTATTCAAATACATGAATAAAATTCGTAATATGGATGCTTTTTTTTTAGATTTTTGTCCGAGATGGGATCTAACTTGGCTACTTGAAATGCGTTTGTTAGAAATAGTGGTAACTTCATTGGACAAAATTTGAGATTTTACATGCTAATCTTGTCTCTATTTGACCAAACTCATGTAGGACCAAAGAATAGCACTTAGGCTTAGATTAGTTGTGATGTATAATGTTATAATGGTTGATCCATACGTCAAAAATTGTTTAAGTAATTTGAGGGCCTAACAACTGAGAGTTTGAAACAATTTATATATGTTATGTCTGTCCCTATTTTGGCTTTTCTTGTCTCCTCGTCTGCTGCGCTCAGATTGGTGTTGATATTTGACTGTGTCCAGGTCAAATTGAAAATGGCAGTTATTTTCATTTGTTAAGATATAACCTTTAGGTGTATGGTGCTACGTGCATGATGTGTAGTTTGGAAACTTTTCAGTCATATTGCATATTTTGATACTTCTAACTTATTACTTGATGCAGTCCGTGGAATGATGTACTACAGGAAGGCCTTAATGCTACAGAGCTATTTGGAAAGGAATGCTTCTGCAGGTTGCTAACTCTCCTTTCCTTTTATTTATTGGACTAGTGTATGGGTGAGATGCTAAATTAGTGCTTGAAATGAACAGATGTAGAAGCTCCACTTTCTGGTATTGACACCGTTGATACTCAAGATTTTGAGTTGTCACCTGAAGCTCGTGCTCAGGCAGATCTGAAGTTCACCTATGTTGTTACTTGTCAAATTTATGGGAAACAAAAAGAGGAACAAAAACCTGAGGCTGCAGACATTGCCTTATTAATGCAACGGTCTGAAAATCCTTGACGAATTCTTGAGCTATAATCATGCATTCATTTCAATCTTGTGTTTTGTTGGTGGAGCACTATCAATTGCTAGTTATTTATCTCAAGTTTTTTTCTTGTTACTTTGGCTATTAGGCACGAGGCCCTTAGAGTTGCTTTTATTGATGTTGTTGAGACTCTAAAGGGGGATAGAGTTCACACAGAGTTCTACTCAAAACTTGTGAAGGCAGATGACCAGGGAAAAGATAAGGTTTACATCTACTTTGAATTGCTTGATTTTTCAGCTTGAATTTGTGAAGCTTATTATTCATCATAACAAATGGTTCTTCTTTTTTGTAGGAAATTTACTCTATAAAATTGCCGGGAAATCCAAAACTTGGTGAAGGAAAGCCGGAAAATCAGAACCATGCCATCGTTTTTACTCGGGGAAACGCAGTTCAGACAATTGATATGAATCAGGTGAAACTATTACAGTGTTTTGTTCTGCAAATGAACTCTTTTATTCCTCGGGAAACACTATAGGGAACTATAATTTTGGCTATGGACGATATATTATGGGAAAATAAAAAATCTGATATTGTATCTGCAAGTTTTTCTCGACGGAGTTGACTTTTAATTATCAAGTGGGTTCCTTCAACAATTTTGAAAATGAAAACCAACTGCCACGACTTACGTGGATTTGAGCAAGAGATCCATTATTGAGCTCTTTGGACATCTTCCATTTGTATTTAAATTTTTGTTTTTTGAATCTCCGTTGGTGGAGGAGCTATTTGAACTGAGCATTCCTATAACCAAGAAAGTTACTTTTAGAATTTTAAATCCTTCGTGAAAAACAGTGCCACAACTTATAAAAAAGTAAAACTAGCTTTCTCGGTCAAATCATTTTTTTAAGTCAAGCATTCATCTAACGGAAACTAGCTTTCATGCAGCGTGAAAGTATTCCTGATTACGCTTATTAGTGTAATATATCAGATCAAACCCTGTTAATAGCTGTCAGGTTCATCGTTCATTTTACTAAGTCTCCTTCACATACTACAGTTGTCATGAAAGAGTTTTGGGTTATCATTGCGATAGAACACTTATAGTGTGAGATTAAAATTCTACTTACCATAGTGTAGACATTGTTCATAAATATCACTTTGCAAAATCCAAGACACCATCATCTGCTCAAATCTCTTCATCTTCTGTTGCCTGTATAACTAACATATGGTTGAGGGTATGTATATTTGCTTGGAATTATATGCGTGAATTATCTGTTGGTCCTTGAAAAATGTAAGTTAACAAGAGGTGCTTGTGATATGACTATATTGTTGTGTTGGTAGTTAGATGCAGTGTCTCATTTTCACATTGTAGTATGAACCCTTTTTCATCTGAATTTCCGTTTTATAGGATAATTACTTTGAGGAAGCTTTGAAGATGAGAAATCTGCTTGAGGAGTTCAATTGTGATCATGGCATTCGTCCTGCAACAATTCTTGGTGTTCGGGAACATGTCTTCACGGGAAGGTCAACTCTTTATCTGCAGTTCTGTTTGTGAATATTTGAACCTCTTTATGCATCTTTCTTATTTCTATTAGTATTGCTATCCAATAGTAATGTTTGTTTTTGTAGTTTTACTTTTTTAATGGCTTTTTGTTGTTATATAAAGTATCTTCTCTGTATTAATTGCAGTGTATCTTCTTTAGCGTCATTTATGTCGAACCAAGAGACAAGTTTTGTGACTTTAGGTCAGCGTGTTTTAGCAAGTCCTCTGAAGTAAGTCTGCCAGTTCCGTTCTTTCCCTGTAACAATCTCAAGTAAGGTTTCGACATGGTCTGATATGTATTGACTCCCAAAATACAGGGTCCGCATGCATTATGGTCATCCGGATGTCTTTGATAGGATTTTCCACATAACAAGAGGTGGTATCAGCAAGGCTTCACGCGTTATTAACATTAGTGAAGATATATATGCTGGTAAGTTCATCTGAATACATATCCTTAACTTATCTACAGTTACCCTGTGGAAGTACCTTTTGTAATTTCGTGATGTGAATTAGGGTATAGACATGAAAGGGAGACATCCGACCACAGCTTTTAGAGATTATCTGTTCAGAAAAGAGTTTGAATTACAATTTTGTAGTGATTTGTATATCCATTTAATTTGTTGAATTCCATCCTGGTTCTAGTTGGAAAACTAGATAAATCATCATGTGTAAACCTCCGTATCTGCTTCTACGTGTGTTTCATCACATAATGTATAGTATGTTCAGTTGTAACATGTAGCTAGATGCCGGAGTATATGCTTTATGACTACACAGTCGTAGCGAAACCTAACTACTAATATTAACAGTTGAGCTAGTGGATTATGTGATGCGAGTAATCTTGCACAATTGCTTCCTCTTTACTATTTTCTAAGAAATTTTAAAGAACAAAACTTCAATTTGGCATACATCACATTATCTTCGACTTAATCTTTTTATGCAGGCTTCAATTCAACTCTGCGTCAAGGCAACATAACTCATCATGAATACATTCAGGTATTATTGGAGATAAGCGTATTAGAGAGCTTATTTGAAGAATATTTTTGAACGTGGTTGTACTGACCAGATTTGCTTATATCATCTTTATACAGGTTGGAAAAGGTCGAGATGTTGGACTGAATCAGATTGCATTGTTTGAGGGGAAGGTAGCTGGCGGTAATGGTGAACAAGTTCTTAGTAGGGATATTTACAGACTTGGGCAACTCTTTGATTTCTTCCGCATGCTGTCATTCTATTACACTACAGTTGGTTTCTATTTCTGTACTATGGTATGATACTACTTTTCGATAATATATTCTGCTACACAATTAGCATAGAAAAGTCGATTTCTGCTTTCATAATTGTGCTTTTGTTTTTACCCGGAGTTCTTATGTTTTCAGTGAAGTTTCAACACTGTTTTATGTTAGATGTATGTTCTGTAACTGCAGTTAGAAGAGCAGTATTGACTTTCATAAAGATTATTAATATTTTATTAACTCTTCATGAAGTAGTTGTCAACTGAAAGTCTAGGAGTGGAGTATGCACATGTGCGCCAATCTGCTCAGTTGTGATACTTGCTTAACTTTCAAGTTTTCTGTAGTTCATTTGTTATAGATAGTTGGATCTTGTTAATGCCCATGTTATCTACTAGTTCTCATAATCATATGATGTGCAGTTGAGAACAAGGAATGAGTTCGGTTTCAATTTCTCTGCAGTGATATGTAATCATATGATATTAAAAGCCTGTAGACCACTGATTGACTGATTTCATGTTTATGCAGCTCACGGTGCTGACAGTATACGCATTTCTTTATGGAAAGATATATTTGGTGAGTTGGAATTTCACATTTCCATTGAGGGTTTCTAGCTTTTAACTGCAATATTTGATATTAACAGGTTTCAGTTGACGATAGACAACGATTTTAGTGAAGTCTAAGTTCTTTCATTTCTTTTCTTCTGTCTAATTGGACAGGAATTGTATAATACATATTTATAATTTGTTTCACTATCGAGCTTCTTCCCCCAGTATGACATCCTAGCTAATTGAGATGTTTGTTCCAGGCACTATCTGGAGTTGGTGAATCTATTAGAGACAAAGCTGATGTATTGCAAAACACGGCCTTGACTGCTGCTCTCAACACACAGTTCCTTTTCCAAATTGGTATCTTTACTGCTGTCCCGATGATTTTGGGATTCATTTTGGAGCAAGGATTTTTAAGGGTAATCTAAATTCTAGGACACTATAACTCAAGTCCTTTGCCTGTCTTTGATTAGATGCTACCTCTCACTGACAAACATATCGTATGGTTTCTAGTTCTATGAATCTTTTTTTCTTCTACTTCTATTCTCTTTGATTTGATAGAAGAACAATAGAACATTTATAGTTTGTGCGATTGTTTGAGTGAAAGAATTTATTGTGAGACTAGTTTGTTGTGTGCTTGGTTTGTTTTCTGTTTTTCTGTTTGAAACATTTGGCAGCATATTCAGGAGCACTAACCAAGTATATCTAGTGATTTCCTGAAGTTTTGATACTCGTGTAGACGTGTAGTAGTCTACCCATTTTCACTCTATGCACCTGCATTAATAAATGAGTCGGTCTTGCATACTCAATTTTTGATATTCTCAATGTTGATATGACCTGCCCTTGCATCTTATATGTTAACTGATGCTTCCTACAGGCAGTCGTCAATTTTATCACAATGCAACTTCAACTTTGTTCTGTCTTCTTTACCTTTTCTCTCGGCACAAGGACTCATTATTTTGGTCGAACTATTCTCCATGGCGGTGCAAGGGTATGTTTTTACTTTTATTCTTGTGAAATATTTTTCTTTCAGAAGAGTAGAAGATAAATTACTAATTCGGGTTTTATCTGTTAAACAGTATCAAGCAACTGGTAGGGGGTTTGTGGTACGGCATATAAAATTTTCAGAAAATTACAGGCTTTACTCCCGAAGTCATTTTGTTAAAGGGTTTGTAATCTGGTTCTTTAATCTTAATGATACCATCAAATTAGAATTTTCTTTAATTCTTTTTCTTGTCTGAAATATTGCAGATTAGAGGTTGCACTTTTGCTTGTGGTATACGCAGCATACGGATACAGTGAAGGCGGTGCAATATCCTATATTCTTCTTACTGTTAGCAGTTGGTTCATGGCCCTTTCTTGGCTTTTTGCTCCTTATGTCTTCAACCCATCTGGTTTCGAGTGGCAAAAGTAAGCATTTTTCACTTTGAGCCCTAGTAGTTAACTATTGTAGCCTTCTGGAACGCTAATTGTGCCCTTTTTTCTTCCAGGACGGTGGAAGATTTCAAAGAATGGACAAATTGGCTCCTTTACCGAGGTGGTATTGGAGTTAAGGGTGAGGAGAGCTGGGAAGCTTGGTGGGATGATGAACTGGTATTCCTTCTGTTTTTTCATCCTTGCATGTAATGGTGTGCATTTGTTTGGTATCCTGTACTTTGTGGTCATCCGCTGACCAATTCAAAATTTTAGGTTAATAAAAAAAATTCAACCAAACCAACTGCTCATGGTTTTGTTCAATTACCAAAACAGAGCATACTTCGTTGGATTGGTTTATTAGTTTGGATACTGAACGTCTGAACCAAAGAAGTCCATAAAATATGTACTTCTGTATAATGTCTAATACACTACACGACTAATATTTTTTATATCTACAAACTTGTGTCACATTGGTTGGCGTCATAAGTTAACTAGTTGGATTTCTCCTATGCTACTTTGTCACTTGATTTGGTGTTATCTCCATTTGTTCAATAACAGCAATACGTAACATTTGCAGGCACATATACGGTCAATAAGATCCAGGATAATGGAGACTATTCTGAGCTTGAGATTCTTTATATTTCAGTATGGCATTGTTTACAAGCTGAAGGTGTCAGGGGATAGTACTTCTTTGACGGTATATATGTGCTACTTCTTTGCTTTGTCTTTAAGAATTGCTTCAAGTTTCCTTACGGTGCCCTTAATCTTGAATCCTTAATAGAGGATATGACACTTGTCTCCCGAAAGCTGGTTCAAATTTCTATCTATTGCTTTCACATGTTGATTTTTCATTTCTCAAAACCTTGATGTGAGATGACATAAGCATGTTAACATTGGTGGAACTGTGGTATTCAAATACAAAAGAACCACGGGATTTCATTCTTAAACTTCTAACATGTCAGGATTACAAACAATTTACTCCAGGTAGTCCACCAGAAAATCCTGCACTTAGAAATTCTTGCAACCATTTTATCATTTTTGCGCTTTGATCTCTTTACCTGATTTTGGATAAAATAAGAGAAACATTATTTAAGCCTTTAAACAATCTCTGATAGTGTAAACTGTGATATTAGGATTTGAAACTTGTCTTGCTTAATTGTTAAAATATTTATTTAGTTTTTCATAGGAATAAGTTAACATGTGGGCTTGAGGAAAGATGCAACCGTGATATTTGTGTTTACTCAGTTTGTATTATTTTATAGGTCTACGGTCTATCGTGGGCGGTACTCGCTGTACTTGTACTACTTTTCAAGGTAAACCGAACTTTCTGTTTTTCTTCTTCTAATATTTTGGGGTGGGGGTGGGGGTGGGGGGGAGGGAGGGGTATAAAAGATGGCTTTAATACGGATACATCAGTCTTATCATCCCCTATGTGATTGGGCTTTTACAGGTTTTTACCTTTAGCCAGAAGATATCTGTCAATTTCCAACTGGTGTTGCGGTTTATACAAGGGGTATCATTTGTGATAGCCATGGCTGGTTTAACGGTTGCAGTGATTTTAACCGATCTAACCCTTCCAGACGTCTTCGCCAGCATCCTGGCATTTATACCCACTGGGTGGGGTATTATTTCCGTGAGTTTCTCTTTACATCTTTTTTTTTTGTTGAAAATCTTTTTTTCACTTTTTTTTTTTTGATGAAGGCTTTTTTTTCACTTGTACGGGTAGACATTTAATCTGTAACACCAGAGGTGGTAGTTTGCTGCTCCATGGATATACATAAATACTGGATCTAAGTAAAATATTCATTCATTCATGGCTAAACTTTCAGTGTGATACAAATTTCAGATAGCTGCAGCCTGGAAACCAGTGATGAAGAAGATTGGATTTTGGAAATCAATACGCTCAATTGCTCGTCTGTATGATGCCGGGATGGGGATGATTATTTTTGTTCCAATTGCCATCTTTTCATGGTTCCCATTTGTGTCGACGTTCCAGACACGGCTAATGTTCAACCAAGCATTCAGTAGAGGGTTGGAGATTTCTCTCATTCTTGCCGGGAACAACCCAAACACCGGATTATAATGAATCTAATATTATTTGTATGCCTAATTTAGTGAGCTTAATTTACTGACACAGCTAATCTGTATGTGTATTTAGTGAGAGGTGTTGTGATTGCTATATTATGTTAGCTTTTTTGTGAGGGAAATGACATGTGACAAAAAATGTAATATTTGACATCTTATTCTAATTTAAATTTGAATAGTGGATGTAGTTTTCTTTGTTATGATTTCTGCATTTTGTTATTGATTTCCTTCCGAACTTGTTAAGGAATTATAGCCTCCTCTTTTAAGTGGGTTCGAACAAGATTATATAATGAGGATCCAAGTAGAGAAACTAACCGGGACACCTCCGCTTTAGATGCCTAGGCCCAAGCCTAATAGGTATGTGGCGTTGTTCTCGTGGAAGGTTCCACGGGCCCATCCAAAAGATGCGGCAGCCATAATCGACTTTAATGCCATTTGTCACGCTCATGTTTTAGTAGTTAGTGATATTGTCCCCTTTTTAGACACTAACGTCTAAGTCCAATAGTTAGGAGGATTTGTTCTTGGAGAAGGCTTCACGAGCCATTCCAAATGACCTCGTTGCATACTAAATTTAAGTGCACATTTTTTTTGTTGAAGATTGAACTCCAAGATCATTCCATCTCAATGACATTGATACATCATGAATTTGGATAAACACTATAACCGCCAATTAAGACATCTTGGGCCCTAAAAGCCATACGAATACTTTTGAGGTCATTCTATGTGGGGTCTGAAAGTCCGTCTACTTTCACCTTTACATCATTTATTGTATAAATTACATGAGATAAATCTTGATAGCAAATTGTTTCCACTGAGATTCGATCTCACGTTCTCATTGATTTAAGAGGGAGTGTCCAACCACTGCACCAAAGGACAGTGGACTTTAAGTGTACACTTATAATTTAGGTTCTGGGCTCTCTCGCGACATATGCGGGACTATCATATAGAGTAGGTAGTCATAAGAAAATTAAAGATTATTCAACAGTTATATGTGAATTTAGGATTCCTTCATGTCAAAGATAGGAAAAGAATTACTTAACAGTAAGGACTATTTCAACAAAATAAAAGAGTAAGGACTAACATAATTTTATATTGATGGGTCAACGTAACTAAAATTTCGTCAACGTATACTAGAACAAATACGAATCTTAGAAAGACTTATAAAACCCAGGTTCTACCAAGCCTCACCAAGCTAGCTTCCCATACCGGATCTCAGAGCATGTTTCAATCCATATAAGAACTTGTATAGTTAACAATCACTCTAAACAACCAAGGTTAAATACTCTTATTGTGGTTGGCTAAATCTTAATAAAGAAAGTACAAATAAAACTAATCAAATTGATTTTGATGAAGTAGAATTGCTTTATAGCCAAGACCCCATTGAGATTCAATCCAATCCAATCCAAAACAAACCATATTATTTAATGAATTAGTAAATACACAACATCTAATTGATGAAAATAAATGAAAATTTTATATTCTTGACAGGTAACAACACCTCAGTAAACCCCTCCAAGTGAGTTATACTGAGACTCAGAGAAACATAGAGCAAAAAGAAAGTTATTTGGGTAGGAAAGAAAGATCTCTCTTCATTCACAACACCAGCCTTCTATTTATAATCAACACACCAAAAAAACAAGAATTAGAAGCATTTTCGATGAACAATGGACGGCCCAGACTCGTCATATTCCGCCTTTGCAATCCACATCTGCACTCACATTCACAAATTTCTTCGGTTAACACAACTATAGTCAAAATACTCAATATTTCACAATGGCTCTGTGTGCTGTGTGATCTGAATAAGTGCGAATTTTGTTCATCATTGTTCAGTATATCTTATGGGAGGCGACTCAAACAATCGAGTTCCACCATTTGACTTTGACGATTTTAAGTCACGGGCAACAGGATGACAACCCACATTCTCGAAATCATAGACAAATCCACACACACATATATATGATAACAATGCTGAAAGAAGAAAAATTACCTGCTGGAAAGTACTGAGGGATGCCAAGATGGATCCTCCAATCCACACACTGTACTTCCTCTCCGGAGGAGCAACGACCTTGATCTTCATGCTGCTTGGAGCTAATGCTGTAATCTCCTTGCTCATTCTGTCGGCAATTCCGGGGAACATAGTAGTACCACCACTAAGTACAATATTTCCGTACAGATCCTTTCTGATATCGACGTCACATTTCATGATGGAGTTATAAGTGGTCTCATGAATACCAGCAGCTTCCATCCCAATCATGGATGGCTGGAACAGAACCTCTGGGCAACGGAAACGCTCTGCTCCTATTGTGATCACCTGCCCATCAGGTAGCTCATAGCTCTTCTCCACTGACGAGCTTGTCTTGGACGTCTCTAATTCCTGCTCGTAGTCAAGAGCAATGTACGCCAACTTCTCCTTCATGTCTCTCACAATTTCTCGCTCGGCTGTAGTGGTGAAAGAGTAACCACGTTCGGTCAAAATTTTCATTAGAGCGTCTGTAAGATCACGCCCGGCAAGGTCAAGACGGAGGATGGCATGAGGGAGAGCATATCCTTCGTAAATGGGAACCGTGTGGCTAACACCATCCCCAGAATCAAGAACAATACCTACACAACAATCATGTAAAATCATAGGATTTATACGACATAAACACGAAAAACCCTTACTATATGAACTACCCAATCACATCGTGTTCTAAACATGAGAAAATTAACGAATTTTGGTCAAAAATCTAGTTGAAAATCAAGATATATGTAACAGAGTTGGTTACCAGTTGTTCGACCACTGGCGTAGAGGGAAAGAACAGCCTGAATAGCAACATACATAGCAGGAGCATTGAAGGTCTCGAACATGATCTGGGTCATTTTCTCACGGTTAGCCTTAGGGTTAAGAGGTGCCTCAGTAAGGAGAACTGGGTGTTCTTCGGGAGCTACACGAAGCTCATTATAGAAAGTGTGATGCCAGATCTTCTCCATGTCATCCCAATTGCTCACTATACCGTGCTCGATCGGGTATTTCAAGGTTAAAATACCACGCTTGGATTGAGCCTCGTCTCCAACATAGGCATCTTTCTGACCCATACCAACCATCACACCAGTGTGACGAGGACGACCTACAATGCTAGGGAAAACAGCTCTCGGAGCATCATCTCCAGCAAAACCAGCCTAACATAACCAAAGAACAACTCAAAAAGATTATAACGGAGAAGAGTTAAGCAACAACAGAAAAAGGTAGTATTTTTTTTTCTCCAAGGTAGATCTGAATCCGACTTGAGGTCTGAATTGACTTGAGTCAGATTTCAAATTGTTTGTCTTTGTGTGACTCGTCTTAATGTTTATTTGGGCTGATTTTGGGTGCATTTGAGTCCGACAATTCATAGTCATCCGAGTCAGATCCAGACACACCACAGTGTTATTGTTGGTCTAATAGAAGGGATCTCGATTCAAGAACTTAAAGTATTTTACCTTGACCATTCCCGTTCCGTTGTCACAGACGAGTGGCTGAATATCTTCAGCGTCTGCCATCTTCTACTGCTTGCTGAAAACATGTGAAAATCAATTCCAAGCTTCAACAATCAAATAACTAATGAAGACAAAATATCCCTCTTTTATGAGAAAATGTTATTCTTCACACTTATAATGATTTGAAGGAGAATTATATACTAGTTCAAATTGTTAATTATGAATTGAACCCACGATTGTGGTGACTATTAATAAAACACGTAAATTGTTAAATATATCTTCCAATATCTTGAACTCATCTTGATCGTCAGATCTCTTCTTCTCCATTTGTCTCATATCTCAATAGAGATCATCCAAAATGTGGAAGGAAACCCATAAACAATAGCTAATAACCCTAACTCAAGGGTTCTTTTTCAAATGTTTTCATTGAACAAGTCTAGAAGTAAAATCAATTAAAAGCCATCATAATAATTTTCTGCAAATTGGTTGAAATAGAACCACATTTTCCAACAAAACTTATCTAAAATAATATAAAGAAAAATGAGATACTATGAAGCTAGCAAATCAAAGGATCTTTTACAAAGAAATGAAATTAGATCAAATAAATCCAAACCCCAACCAAATAAAGGACAGAAACAAATGAAATTAGGTACCTTTAGAGCTTGTTTGGGTAGATTTCGGATTAGTAAGATGCCAAACCTTCTCTTCTCTCTCTACCTATAATGAATGGGTTTTTTGGTTTACTTATCTCTCTCTCTATCTCTTTGTAAAAGAAGAGAAGAAGATGGGTTGTCCTATTCTTGTTCTTATAAGAGACTGATTACTGGACCAAATTGAATTTCGTTTTAGAAATCAGACCCACAATTTTAGTTTGAAAATCCAACCGTTTATTATGTTAGATTCTGGTGATTTTAAAATTTCCAATAAGGAGGGAGATCATGTCGGGATGTCGTTTTGATGTCCCACACAGGATGTGGATCGTGAGCCCTACTCCTTCCTTTTCAACCGCCACCAGAATTGGACAACCCCACCTTACTTGGTCTTCATGGTCATAACTTGACATTCTCTTGTTAAGTTTTTGTGGTCACCTCAGTGGGATGACCTAAACATTATATTACGATTAAGAGACTATTTTTCTCCGATTGAGGATTATTTTCACAGGAGAGAAACGTTGTCCTTTATAAAATCGTCGGAATCCAAAGTCACATGTCGATCTAGGAATCATAGTTTATGTGATTTTGGGTCCCTTATAAGGTAGGACCGTCAAAGGTTTTTACACATTTGAAACGTTTTACAAATATTGAAACGTATCACTATAATGAAAGAATTTTTTTAAGAATTTATGGTTTATTCCGTCAGTATAAGTTAACTTCACCGTGAAGGACAAGGGCACTCTCGTCAAGCTAATGCGTCACAAAAATAATAATTCATACTAGTCTAAATTGGCCGTCCACAATAAAAGTTAAGTCTTAAACAAGGTTGACTATAATAGTCTCCAATCGTTTGGGAGAATGTCGCTAACTTAAACTATAGATGCAACCTCAAATTTAGTAAATCTAAAGGCCTTTTGAGTGAGTTTTTGGAGTCCCATCGAGGAACAAAACTCTGTACTCATTTGATTTGAGAATGGGTGGAAAAAAAAAATGGAGGCTTTATAGATAACGTGGGTACTAACATTGATCTCCTTTTACAATGACCCTCTCTTTAGGGAAGAGATCAACTGAGTGGGACAAATATTACATCAATTGATCCTTCTCTTACATAGATAAGAGTTGTATTATCTACCCCATTATTTTATAGGATCATGAATACCAATATTTTTGTTACAAATTACTTATATAACTCAAAAAGAAAAATTAATATCATTCTTTAGACAGTTTACAATCGCTTAAAATATAGAGTTTATGCTAAAATATAAATTTACTTTTTTGAGAATCTTTCTAGGTCAAGGGCACAAATTACAGACATTTCAAAGCTTGGATTAGTCTTCTTCTTGATTTAGATATGATTTGTCGTTATCTACCACTAATATCCGTACTTTGAGATAGTCTCCCTCCACCGAAAGAAATAGTCGAATCTTCGTGTGAGAAAGACATGACCGGCCACACAAAAGCGGGCTTCTCATTAGGCAAGAGCGGAGGATCCGTTTCACCACTAAGTACTTGCAACGCCACTCTCATAGAAGGTCTTTCGGTTGGGTTCGGATGACAACAACCCAAACCCAACTTAAGCACCCTTTCCATCTGATCCTTGTCGAACTTGTCTTCCAACCGAGGATCTATCACTTCACCTATCCTCTCTTTACCATACAAACCCCACACCCATTCGACAATAGTGCTTTCGATATAGTAATCATTCTGTATATTGTTACCAGGCCTTCTTCCACAAACAACTTCAAGTACAAATATACCAAACCCATAAACATCTGTCTCAATACTTGCCCTACCAGTATGGAAACATTCTGGAGCCATATACCCTGGTGTACCAGCAATTTCTTTAGTCGAATGATGAGTCTTCCCATTATTTTGTAAAGTTCGAGCCAATCCAAAGTCCCCTAACCGAGCGTTAAACTCTGAATCCAACATAACATTGCTTGCTTTTACGTCTCGATGTAACACTCTCTCTTCACACCCATCATGAAGATATTCTAGTGCAGAAGCTACTCCACAAATTATATTATGTCTTTTCTCCCAACTTAGTATCAAACCAATATTAGGTGTGATCTTATCCTTGCACTCATTGGGAAATATGAACTTATCTAAGCTTCCATTAGGCATTAACTTGTATACTAGAAGGAGTTCATTGCTTTCATAGCACCATCCAAGTAATTTTACGAGATTCTTGTGTTCGAGATGACTAATTGTTGTAACTTCCGCTATAAATTCCCTTTTTCCTTGACGCGAGTCCTTTGATACTCGTTTTATAGCAACCTCGGTGTTTATGTCCTTCAAGAATCCTTTATAGACTGTCCCGAACCCTCCCTTTCCAAGCTTGTTTGTGCTACTAAAATCGTTGGTTGCCGATTTAAGTTCTTTTAGCGAAAAGTTGTGGTGGGATGTTGTACTACTTATCCTGTCAACTATGTAAGGATCCGGACGTGAATTTATATTTTCTGCCTGTCTCTTCTTCCAATATAAATAACCTATGAACCCACTCAAAAGAAATAGAATCACTATCGCTATCGTTATCCATAGCCATACTTTACCGTTCTCCTTTGAACTTCCATTATTCATTGAACTTCCGTTATTCGTTGAACTTCCACTTTCCATATCCGTAGAAACAAAACTCCATGACTTCACACAATTAAGCTCAATAAAACTACTTGTAGAAGCAGAAAAACCTACATAAACATCCTCCGGGAGGGAACTAGAAAGATCAATAGGTATTGAAATGGGTAGACGAATGCTCGGATTATAAGTTTTGTTATTGATCATAAAAACAAAGATATCAACCTTCTTTTTCTTCCCATCGTATTGAATATTAACGACCACATCGGACCCAGATGAAATATTCTCAACTCCATAGCTACTTAGTGGGTATTGAACTATTGAGTTGATACTATTCACATTCAAACCAAGGTGGTTACTATCAATATCCTCCATATAACTTTTCCTAGTATCAAATTCTATAGCAACTATTGGAGAAGACCCATTTGTAGTTGAATTTACTATACCAAGCCAGTGGCCTTCACTGTTATTAGGAACAGATGAATCTTGTGTTAGAATGAAAGCAAGTCCTTCTCCTCCAGGTTGAGTCATGGCTTTAATGTTCATTGTGAATTTTGTATTGAAGGAAGCTACATCCTTGGTGTTGTTTTCCCATCTCCATAGCTTTAGTTTTTCTTTAAAGCAAACACGGCCGGACAAATTCGACATATTAGCACCGTTTGCATCAGTTGTTATTTGAAGAGCATTTTCAACTATTTGTGAATGCTCTGTATATGTGAAATTTGGTATGACTGATTTGGGGAAGGTTGAATAGTTGAAGTTCAAACTACCCACTTGAACAACAAAATCACCAACCAAGAGATTTAGTAGCAAAAAGCAGAAGAAATGAATCATATGAGACATATCTCTGTTTTTTTTATGAGAACTGAAATTAACAACTTGGGTTTATGAGTTTGTTAATGGAAATTGAGTTTTTAGTTTGGATTGTTGGAATAGTGATTGATACCCATTGACATTTAGATGAGTAGTTGTTAGGAGAGAGAGAGAGAGAGAGAGAGAGAGAGAGAGAGAGAGAGAGAGAGAGAGAGAGAGAGAGAGGTTTGTTGTGAAATTCTCCTCTTCAAAAAAGTCTTGCAAGAATAAATTAAGTGTCCCACAGAACAAGTGGAATTCTAAAATGAATAAAAGACAGGAGCTAATAGTTGTAGTGAGGACAAAGTAGACAAGTACAAGATTGCAATTTCAAGGTAGGGATTATTGTACGAATTGAATGAAGTCAAAACCATTAATAGTAGTGATTAGTAATACACTATGAAAAAGGAAAAGGACTCTTGTTTAACAACTCAACAAAATTGATGTTAATAAGTTGGGGTACAAAATTGGAATGGAAATAAGTTATACATCTTATTCTTTCACACATTTGTAGACTACCCAACAGAAAATATGAAAGTCGATTATTTATGTTTGAGAATTTATTTCTCAGAGATACAAAATTATTCTAATATTTTTATATTTCAGCGTCAAGATCTAACTTTGACCTGCAATACGTTTTAAATTTATGTGGGATTTATTTGATGAATGGGTTGTGCACTTGAAAGGTAAGAACTCCTAACTTCTTGTACGTAATTTATCATTTTTAATTGCATTTGTCTACTTTGCGGAGTTTACAATATCAACTAAAATACGTATGACTTTTTGGATAAAATATGATGGATTATCTCCTATGGTTGGAGTTAACAATATCAATAAAAAATGACATTTGGGTACAATATAATTGTTTGTCTTCTATGAAATATTAGTCGTGTAGGCCATGATTATATCACGATACATCTTGGGGGTAGTGTTGGAATGGAGGAATAAGTCATATATAAACATATACACTTCCATTCTAATTATTAGAAGCAAGCAAATACTACCTTAGTCCTTAGGTAGTTATTGTGTTTTTTGTAAGAAAAATTAATTTTTGGAATGACTCGGAAATTTGAATTGATTAGAGTAAAATTTGAGAATGGTGTTTTGTTGGAATAGCCTGAATAGCTGACTCAGGTTATCTATTTAGTTCAGACGAGTCAGATTCAGAATTCAAAAAAGAACACCACATGAGGAGGCTCACACGAGAAACTATTCTAAAGCATCCTCCCATATGTATCCTAGGGTTTAACCGTTAAATTAGGGCGGTAAAAAAGAATCATGAAATGAAGAAAAATCAACGGTTTAAACGATCAACTAAACTGAAGAAATCAATTCAATTTAACGGCACAGATGATCCTGAAACAACTTCTATGATGATCTTGCCTTCTATATCCACTTCAATTACTACTAGGGTTAAGATTTCAAAACCCCAAATCCCCAAATCTCCATTACCAATCATCTCTTTTGAACAAAACCCTATTCTCAGTCAAGATTTCTTTCAAATCGATGCTGTAGATCTTGCTCCTCGTCTTCTCGGCAAGTTTCTCCGCAGAGATGACGTTGTTCTTCAAATTACAGAGGTAAATATGAATATATCCTTGATTTGAGAAGTTGGTATATTGTATCTGTAGTTCTTCAAATATTATAGCAAACCCTAGATTTTGATTAAATTAACGACAGGTAGAAGCTTATAGGCAGAATGATTCAGCTTGTCACGGTCGGTTTGGGATTACACCAAGAACTGCTCCACTTGTAAGCCCTAATTATTCTCCCTCCTTCCTATCAATTTTATAACTTAACATGGTATATCTGCAAAAAATCACTCATTTATGTGAGTAATTCGTTTTTCCCTCTCTTAACTTTCCGAATTTTCAATCAAAAAAAGAACTTTCTAAATTCTAGAAATAATATTCTTTATCGGATTTCAGAATGCATGATCGAGTCAGACGATTCTGATTCAGATGAGTGAGACGAATCAGATTCATACAAACAAAAAAAAACACCACCAATTCGCTTGATAAAAATGGTCGTCAAATATATGGAGTAATATGGAATTCGTTTTTCTTTTTCCCACAATTATCATTTTGTGATTGAATTGGGTAAAATGTGTGACATAGTTAGGACCTGGAGGGCATGCATATGTATATTTATGCTACGGGCTTCATACGATGCTTAATATTGTTGCGGACAAAGAAGGAGCTGGGGCTGCCGTTTTGATACGTTCTTGTGCTCCAGTCAGTGGTAAAGTTTTTTATTCTTTCTTCTTCACTAATCTAGAAGTTCCTAAAGCGCACATCTTATCATTGTAGAGTAATATTAAGATAGGTGGTTCGTGGTTGCCAATATTGAGATATCATAGCATAATTATTCTGCATATTTTCCTAATCTTGTTATTTCGGTAGTAACCAAAATATATTCACGAAATCTTTGTCATTCCTTATGAAGCTGAATTATTGGAGTGGTTTATTATAGAAGTAAGTAATAAATTCGATTATCTTCTGTTTTCTTATGTTGATGTGAAAAATACAGGGCTAGAAACTATTCAGCAACGTCGTGGTATGGTGACAGAGAAGCCTGTACTTCTTGCTGGACCTGGGAAGGTTAGTTTGTTAACATTTCTTGTTTTCAAAATTCATTTCAGATACAGTACAAATAGAATCCCACCCCCTTCATTTCTTTGTTTTGAGTGGTAACCGTATTTTAATTTCGTAGATAGAATGTAAGATTGTTGGATTGAACACCATCAATAACTTATACTTTTGACTAGTATAAGCGTGTGGATTGAAGTATTATGTTTGTAATTAAGTATCTGAACAAATACACACTTGTATTAGCATAATTTATGATAATGTTTTTGAAACTAAAGTAGGTAAATCAAAATAGTTATCTTGAATCTGCTTGCTTTTTTGTGATGGTACTAGCACCGAAAAGACGGTACTTCAGTATTGACATAAGCTTGTGAATGTGTTTTCTTGCAACAAGTTACAGAGTTAGATAAGGCACACAGGCCAGAGCTAACTTATTATTGATTGTATTTTTTTCCATGATAGTTTGTACAATCGTATTCACGCAAATTGTTTACATAGTCTAAGAGAGTGGTTGGCAAGATTATTCGCTATTTAAATGGTAAAAATACTGTTTCAACGATAAGTGTCATGCCTTCATTAACACTTCTTTACATTATTTTGCTAGGTTGGTCAAGCGCTCGGAATTTCAACAGATTGGTCAGGACATCCTCTTTATACACCTGGTAACAATTAACATATGCTTTCCCTATGATTTACTAGTCGGTGCTCGATGCTTATGGATTTGAGATTTTAGTTGAACCAAATTCTATTTTGAGCATGAAAGTTCGGTAGTTCTAGTAAACGCATCCTTAGTTTTTGGGTAAAAAGAAAGTAAATCCCTAGTTTTTTGTTGCTTGGTAGGTGACTTAGAAGTTCTGGACGGTCCTGAGCCAGAGAAGATACTGATAGGTCCACGTGTTGGCATTGAGTATGCATCGCCCGAGCACGTAACTGCACTATGGAGGTTTGCAATTGCCGGTAACCCATGGATAAGTGCTCCCAAAAACACTCTTAGAATACCCTGATTTATAGATTCGGAAGAAGTTATATAGCAGCTGCGAATTCGAAGCCAGAAAAGCAACCACAGGAGCATATATATATATAGTGGGAATGAATAACAGAGTATATACACATCCGCCAACGTGTTTTATGTTCACTACTGCTCGACAAAGATCCAATTAGCCAGTTGATTCAAGATCGGAGAAAGAACCTTCTTTTTCTTATTTGTCTGGTTCGGTTTTCTTTTGTAATTATCTTGTAGGAAGTAAACAAGTGTACGTACCTTTTGTTCGCATATCCTTGATAATATTACAAAAACTTCTAAATATTGCTCTATATTATATGTATTTGTGCAACCAAGCAGGTTGCACATGTTTATGTGCAATCATACAGGTTGCACAAGTTAATCTGCAATTTGTTGGTTTCCATAGTTTCTAGAAAACTTGGGCCTTTGATAGGTTGCTTGGCAGTCTGTGGGACTTGGTCATCTCACTAGTGAAGGAATCAAAAGTGAAAGCTCAACTATAACTACTTCCACTACCACTCTTTTAAAAGAAACTTGAAACAAATTTCTATTTATGTGCAAACAGCCAAGTTGTTTATATACAACTCTAAGAATTTAGTATACATTTTCTTTTCGACCGAATTAATTTTTAGTATACATTTTTTTTCAAAGACACCTAGAAAAAACACTTTTTTGTATGAACATGCAAAATTGAACTTTTGCAAAATCAATGTCTAGCAGAGAGTCGTTTGGCACAAATATTTGCAATATTGAATTTTGAAAGCAACCATTTGCAAATATTTCAAGTACAAATGTTTGTAAAAAAATTGAATCTTGCAAATAACGGGTTGCAAATTAATATTAGACAAGGCAAGTCTAAAGATCTTCAATTTAATCTTCACAAATTTTCGTTACATAAACAATATCAGGAACACATCACAATCAAATAAAATCGTCACTAAATTTACGTCAAATAAATTACATCAAAATCTTCATGAGCAAATAAAAAACAGATGGCAAAAGGCCACACTTTTTCTATTGAGGATAATAGGGGTGTGGGATTAGTGCTAATGGGGTGTTAGTGTTCTTTTTATTTTCTAATTAAAAAGGAGTTTATTAAACTTAATGAAGAGGACGTTATGAAATTACAGAGAAATCGTTTAAAATTGGTTTTCCCATCAGTTTCTTCTACATTGGGTCTCTCTCTCTCTAACCTATCCTCCTCTCAATTTCTCACACTTCATCAGATTCAAATGAAGGTAAGTCAATCAATCTCTTCCCCATTACTTGAATTCTAGAAAACAATTCCTCCTTGAATCAATGAATTTGATCATTTAGGCTAATACCCAGATAGAGAATTAACTTTATTTTCTCTCTCTTTTCTTACCCTTAATGGAAATTTTCTCTTTTTTGGGTTGTTTTTATTTATTTAGATGGAATTGGTTATTAATCTATGGAAGTTTTGTATACAGATTTCTAATTGTCTTTTTTCACTGATTAATGTTTATTTGATAGGTATTCTGATGAACCCCAATTGATCACTTATAATCAAAGGTTAATGGGTAAATTAGTTTGTGTTAAATTGTAGAGTTTGTTGTTGTTGTTCTTGGGATTTAGAAACAATGGTTAATACTCAGCCAATTAACTGTTCATGGTATCTAATAGGAACTGTTTCTTCTATCATAGGACTAGTTTCAGTTGTTCATTTATTTCTGTTTCCATTAGCACCCTCTTCTCTCAATTTCTTCAGTACTCGGCAACAAGCTAATGATCTTTTGGTTGAGAATCCATTGGTAGTAGGACATAGTTTAGATCTTAGGTTTCCGGCTGACTCACACAATGCTGTCGTTTATCGGGATGCACCATGGAAGGCGGAAATCGGTCGGTGGTTATCTGGCTGTGATTCAATCTCTGAGCCAGTCAGCATAGTTGAGGTATGTCGATTTGAACTTGGAAAATGACTTAATAAGAATTCTTTTTCGTTTCGAAATATCTTACTTGCATATAAATTTGAGGTCTAATGAGTTGTTGTCAAGGTTTGTTGGTCAATTTCTTCGGGTACTAGTGAATTTTTTAATATGTAAGAGATGGAAAAATAGTAAGAGTCTAACCGATTTTTAGTCATTATGCTCGGCCTAAATAGCTATTTGTTTGCTTGCAGAGAATCAGTGGGAAGGCGTGCAAGGATGACTGCAATGGGCGAGGCATTTGTAACCAGGAATTGGGCGAGTGCAGGTGTTTTCACGGATATGCAGGTCAATATCGTTTTCTTTATTAGTATTTCGTGATGTTTGACTAAACGACACATGATTTAACATTCATACACTAACTGACCGTTTTAGTTACAATATTCGTGTATTTCTTACTTAGGTGAGTTTGCAGCATTGTTACTGCAATTGGACAGTTCCTCTGTTGTTAGAATGTCTACTTATTACTAATAATTGACTATACAAATGTCTTTTATCAGGTGAAGGATGCTCTGAGAAACTGGAAATGAAATGCAATCTTCCAGAAACACCGAAGGATCCTTATGGAGGATGGGTGATCTCGATTTGCCCTACCTATTGTGATACTACAAGGGCGATGTGTTTCTGCGGAAACGGAACTAAGTACCCAAATCGACCCGTTGCCGAAGAATGTGGGTTTCAAATAATGTAAGAATCTCCTCGCGTTATTACCAAACTATTCAAGAAATTGAAAAATGGTTATTTACTTGCCTTTACTCTTCATAAAATTAGTCTAACTTCGATTTATCTGTTACAGCTTGCCGCCTGAACCTTTACTTTCCAAGTTGGCTGAGTGGGACAAATCCGATCTAGATAACATATTAACAACAAATAGTAGCAAACCGGGTTGGTGTAATGTAGACCCACATGAAGCTTATGCTTCCAAAGTGAAATTTAAGGAGGAATGTGATTGTAAATATGATGGTCTCTCGGGGCGGTTCTGTGAGGTTCCGGTGCTGTCTACTTGTATCAATCAGTGCTCTAGCCATGGGTACTGTCGAGGTGGATTTTGCCAGGTAGATGATACAATTTTCGTATGTGAAGCTCTGGTTAGGTTTTCCTCTACTACTTGTGTTGTCATACTTCAAAGATAAAATCTAAATTTTGTTGCATCCCGAACGGGGACTTTAATTTGGTGATTGTGTTATTCTACTCTAACAATTCATAAATAATTTCAGTGCAACGAAGGATGGTATGGAATTGATTGCAGCATCCCAACTGTATTATTGTCGGTTCAAGAGTGGCCTCAATGGCTCAGACCTGCCACAATTGATTTACCTGATAGTGAATATCTTCCGAAATATAATCTTGGCATTAGGGCTATGGTGAAAAAGAAACGACCTTTGATATATGTTTACGATTTGCCCCCGGAGTTCAATAGTCACCTTCTTGAGGTCAGTCAATCACTGTGACATTATTCGCTAAACTATAGACTAATCTAGCTTCTCCACTCGTTAATCTTCTTGGGTATTTTAGGGACGGCATTTCAAGCTTGAATGCGTAAACAGAATCTATAATGACCAGAATGGGACGTTATGGACTGATCACTTATACGGATCACAGGTGCCAGTTAACTTCAGTTTGATGCTAATTGAAAGTAAATTTAAGTCCTCACTATCTTGTAATACTAGCAAGTCTTTGGCAGATGGCACTCCTTGAAAGCATCCTTGCTAGCCCTTATCGAACCTTAAATGGTGAAGAAGCAGACTATTTCTTTGTTCCAGTTCTTGATCAATGCATTATAACTCGTGCAGGTGATGCACCTCACTTGAGCTTGGAGGTAATCATTCTGTATACACACACACACGTGTTTGAAATCATATGTACGAACATCTATGTTCGAAAAGATTCCCAAAATCATGATCTTCAACTGACCTTAACCATATGTGTCTTTATCAGGAACACAAGGGTTTGAGGAGTTCACTTACATTGGAATTCTATAAGAAAGCATATGATCATATTGTGGAAAAATACCCTTTCTGGAACCGCTCGTTGGGAAGAGATCACATTTGGGTATGATGTAGGTAGCAGAGCTTTATAGGTTGCATTATAAGAGAATTTCAGTCTAAAAAGAATATGAATTTCTTAATGGCCATTCTAATGAAGTTCTTGTATATCTGATGGCAGTCATTTGCATGGGATGAAGGTGCTTGCTATGCCCCCAAGGAGATATGGACTAGCATGATGTTAGTTCACTGGGGAAACACAAATACGAAACATAATCACTCGACAACGGCATATTGGGCAGACAACTGGGATCCCATTTCTTCTCGTAAGAGAGGGAAACATCCATGTTTTGACCCCGAGAAGGATCTCGTTCTTCCTGCTTGGAAACTACCAGAACCGGAGTCCTTAAGTTCAAAACTCTGGTCCACGTAAGTATGTCAAAACTAAATTCTGGGTCTATTATACTACTATGAAATATAGTATTAAATAAGGTTGGTCCTTTCCTTGGTGTTTCTTGTTACGATACTCAAATAAGTGAAACTCGAATATGGATGAAATGTATTAAATGTTTATCCGTGCAGGCCTCTCGAGGATCGGAAGACATTTTTTTACTTCAACGGGGACTTAGGACCAGCTTACCGAGGTGGAAGACCAGAATCAACGTACGTAAATCTGAAATATATCCTCAAGTGATCAGTTATTTTCTTACAGGTTTGAGCATATCTAATATATTCAAATTGTGAGAATTATTCAGGTATAGCATGGGTATTAGGCAAAAACTGGCCAAAGAGTTTGGATCAACTCCTGACATGGATGAAAAACTTGGTAGACAATATTCCGAAGATGTGATTGTTAGCTCAATACGTTCTACTAACTATAATAAGGATTTAGCGAGTTCGATCTTCTGTGGTGTATTACCCGGAGATGGATGGAGTGGTAGAATGGAAGATAGTATCTTGCATGGGTGCATTCCTGTGATCGTTCAGGTTTTACGACTCTTGACAGTTTTTTCGTTCCAAGCTCTCCTAATAAGCAAAGTTATAAGCTATCTTCCTCTTTGTGTTAATTTGTTGCTCTGGTTTTACTTTTCAGGATGGCATCTTCTTGCCATATGAAAATTTTCTCAACTATGACAGTTTTGTTATACGAATTAAAGAGGAGGAGATTCCTAACTTGATTCAAATTCTTCGGGTAATTGTTCTAACTTCTAAAACTTTACAACCTCATTTAGATATACTGAGGTGGTGGTTGTATTTTCTTATTGTCTGAATCTTACTCGTCTTAATCAAGTGGACCTAAACTCAGCCCATATCAGCTATTCAAACGAGTCATACATCACGAGGTCAGACAAAAACAAACATTCAGGAATCCAAATTGAGTAAATTCGGATCTAACTTACAGAATGACAAACACTACCTTTGTAAATTAAGACTCCGTGACAACAACAATCACTACTGACATAATTTTGTTATGTTATCTAAATTATGTAGGGATTCAATAAGACAGAGTTACAATTCATGAGGGAAAATATTAACTCGATCTGGCAAAGGTTCATATATCGTGACTCTGTTCTCCTCGAGGCTGAGAGACAAAAAAGTACTTTTGGTTATGTGGAGGATTGGGGTATAGAGTTTCTAAGATTGAGTGAAGATGACGTCTTTGCTACATTCATACAGGTTTGTTCCCACACACTTCCAATTATCCCAACGATCTAGCTTTTGATCACGAAATTTACATATAATATATATATATATATATAGACTGATTTCGCTAAACTATTTACTGATGTGAACAGATACTACACTATAAGTTACACAACGATTCGTGGAGGCGTAAATTTAACTCTTCGCAGAAGAATTTTGGTTTACCAAAAGATTGCTCGAGAAACATCAACTAAACAGATGAAGAGAAACAAGAAATACAGTGAGACAAAGAGCATGATTTAGTTGGGAAGTTCAACGGTAAGTGATTCATAATCGTGTACTCTGAATCAGCGAAGATCAATTCCACAAACACATTATACAAGTAGTTAAAGGTCCTCAAACCTCAAGCTATAATAGAAAATCCTCATATATATATATATATATATAATTTTTTTAGTTAAAATATATGTTTTTCATTTGTTTGGAGATTCAGTTACACAATACAGAAAGAATGGTTCATGTAGTTCTCAAGGTTTACTGATTCACTAGTGATCAATAATTTGATTTATTATATTAACTCTCTTACTATTGTGTGTATTTAACATTGATAAACATATTGTTTTCTTTTCTAATGGAGATAGACTGATAGGATTTTATTTAATAATGTTTGTCCTGTAAAAAAATCTACCAGAGGATAGAAGAAGAAAATGCAAGAACCGAGGCGAGTGCCAAGCTATGGTAACTTGGTAAGTAGCATATATAATCTAGGAGAGCCTGAAAGAGGTCATTTGTGTCCCAGCTATGGTAAGTAGCATTGCTACTCCCAATGTAGCGGTTTGGACCATTACTTTGGTTTTTCGTCGAAATTTGAGAATTGATGATTTTTTTTATATTTGAAAAAAAATCATTTTCTTTTCAATATAAACTACTTTCAGTATATATTTAAAAAAAAAATTGAACTTTTGCAAATAAACGTTTGCAGAATCGAAGTCTCACAAACATCTATCTACAAAATGGAAGTATTACGAAGAGTCATTGGGCACAAATATGTGCAATAACGGTTTCCAAATATTGCAAAAACAAAATTGAATTTTTGCAAACAAGTGGTTGCAAATTCAAATTACAAAAGGTGAATCTAACTATCTTCATAAATATTAGTTAAATAGTTAAATAAACAAGATGACGAACATATAACGATCAAATCAACTTCAAAAAAACAAGCGATCTATTCTTGGCAAAAATATCGCAATCAAATAAAATTTTCGTTACATCAAAATTTTCATGAGGAAAAGAAAACTGATAGCTAAAGATCACATACTTTTAACAAAAATGATAGAGAAGACCACTAATAATGGTGGTTGTAGGAGTTGGGATATTTCCATCTTCCCTCATTTTCATCTTCATCTTCATTGGTGATGGTAATGAAGTAAACCCATGCATGAATTTATGTCCATTTGTAGATTAGCATATGAAGTCCCATAAAAGGCATCTTTTCTTCAGTCAACAGAGCTACTAACTAACCATATGGAAGGAAAAGAGAAGAATTGTCAAAAGGTAGGGTCAGTAAGTCAAAAGAAAAAAAAAAGACCACAAAAAGAATGGAGCAGTTAAGGTCGGTGGGGAAAAGATTGCGGGCGCATCATTTTTGTATTGGGATTAGTGCTAATGTTGAGTAACTAGTTTGAGTTAACTTGTAGAGTTTGTTGTTGTTGTTGTTCTTCTTCTTGGGATTTAGAAACAATGGTTAATTGGCGGCCATTGAAGTACTGTTCTAGCTGGTATCTAATAGGATTAATTGTTTCTTATATCATAGGGGTAGCTTTAATTGTTAATTTATTATTTCCATCTTCTCTCAATTTCTTCAGTACTCCGCAACGAGTTAATGATCTTTTGGTTAAGAATCCATTGGTAGTAGAACATAGTTTGGATCTTAGGTTTCCGACTGACTCACACAATGCTGTCGTTTACCGGAATACACCATGGAAGGCGGAAATTGGTCGGTGGTTATCTGCTTGTGGTTCAATCTCGAAGCCAGTCAGCATAGTTGAGGTATGTCAATTTGAAGATTTTTTTAGTCGATTTGAACTTCGAGAATGACTTAACAAGAATTCTTTTTCGTTGCGAAATATCCTACTTGCATATAAATTTGAGGGCTAATATTTAATGCCTTGTCAAGGTTTGTTGGTCTATTTCTTTGGGTACTAGAGAATTTTTTAATATGTAAGAGATGGAAAAATAGTAAGAGTCTACCCAAATTTTTAGTCATTATGCTCGGCCTAATAGCTATTTGTTTGCTTGCAGAGAATCAGTGGGAAGGCGTGCAAGGATGACTGCAATGGACGAGGAATTTGTAACCTGGAATTGGGCGAGTGTAGGTGTTTTCACGGATATGCAGGTCAATATCGCTTTGTTTACAAGTATTTTTTATTGATTTTTGACTAAACGAAACATGATTTAAAATTTGTGTATTTCTTAAGTAGGTGAGTTAGCAGCATTTTATCGATTTTGCTCCAACTATTTAACTTCAATTGGACCGTTTCGGTGTTGTTAGAATGTATAATTAATACTAATAATTGACTATGCACATGTATTTGATCAGGGGAAGGATGCTCAGAGAAACTGGAACTGATATGCAATTATCCAGGAACACCGAGGGAACCTTATGGACAAAAGGTGATCTCGATTTGCCCTACCTATTGTGATACTACAAGGGCGATGTGTTTCTGCGGAAACGGAACTAAGTACCCAAATCGTCCCGTTGCTGAAGAATGTGGGTTTCAAATAATGTAAGGATCTCCTTGTGTTATTACCGAGGCACTCAAGAATTAGAAAACCGGTTCTTTACTTGCCCTTACTCTTATATAAAATTAATCCAACTTCGATTTATCTGTTTCAGCACGCCGTCTAAACCCTTTCTTTACCAACTTGCTAATTGGGAAAAGTCCGATCTAGATAATATATTAACAACAAATAGTAGCAAACCAGGTTGGTGTAATGTAGACCCACATGAAGCTTACTCTTACAAGGTGAAATTCAAGTACGAATGTAGGTGTAACTATGATGGTCTCGGGGGACGGTTCTGTGAGGTTCCAGTGCTGTCTACTTGTATCAATCAGTGCTCCAGCCATGGGTATTGTCGAGGTGGATTCTGCCAGGTAGGTAATTGGAATTTTTGTAGTCGATATATATATGTATCTACTTATCTCATTGAAGTGATCTCACACTAACAAATTATAAATAATTTCAGTGCAAGGAAGGCTGGTATGGAATCGATTGCAGCATCCCAACTGTATTTTCATTGGTTCAAGAGTGGCCTCAATGGCTCAGACCTGCCACAATTGATTTACCTGATACTGGATATCTTCCGAGAGATAATCTCGGCAGGTTTACATTGAAAAAGAAACGACCTTTGGTATATGTTTACGATTTGCCCCCGGAGTTCAATAGTCACCTTCTTGAGGTCAGTCAATTACTATTGATGACTTTATACCCTAAACTATCGACTGATCTGACTTCTCGACTTGTTTATCTTGATGGGTATTTTAGGGACGGCATTACAAGCTTGAATGCGTAAACAGAGTCTACAATGAACAGAACAGGACGTTATGGACTGATCACTTATACGGATCACAGGTGCCAGTTAACTTCAGTTTGATGCTAATCGAAAGTAAATTTATGGTGTGTTTGGATGACGGAATCATGAATCCGCAAGTAATATTTTTCGGTTTGTTTGGCAACTAATAAGAATCCTATGATTTATTATTATTTGAGTATTTTTAAATGCATCTTAAAAAAAAATATTGAAGAAACCTTGTTCTCGAAACTCGTTTTTCCAAATATCGTTTTTTTCGAGAACCCTCCGTTTTCTTCATAATTTTTTTTCGAGAACCGTTTTTCCAATTTTTTTTCGTAAACAATTTTTTTTTTTCAACAATAGTTTGCTCCGAAAGCCGTTTCTTTTTTCCTCGCAAGTAAATTTAAGTCTTCGCTATCTTGTAATACTAGCAATTCTTTGGCAGATGGCACTCCTTGAAAGCATCCTTGCTAGCCCTTATCGAACCTTAAATGGTGAAGAAGCAGACTATTTCTTTGTTCCAGTTCTTGATCAATGCATTATAACTCGTGCAGGTGATGCACCTCACTTGAGCTTGGAGGTAATCATTCTGTATACACACACACACGTGTTTGAAATCACACGTACGAACATCTATGTTCGAAAAGATTCCCAAATCACAATCTTCAACTGACCTTAACCATATGTGTCTTTATCAGGAACACAAGGGTTTGAGGAGTTCACTTACATTGGAATTCTATAAGAAAGCATATGATCATATTGTGGAAAAATACCCTTTCTGGAACCGCTCGTTGGGAAGAGATCACATTTGGGTATGATGTAGGTAGCAGAGCTTTATAGGTTGCATTATAAGAGAATTTCAGTCGAAAAAGTTAGGAAAGATTCCCAAAATCGTAAAGTTCAACTGACCTTAAAGATATGATTCTTTATCAGGAACACAAGGGTTTGAGGAGTTTACTTACATTGGAATTCTATAAGAAAGCATATGATCATATTGTGGAAAAATACCCTTTCTGGAACCGATCGTCAGGAAGAGATCACATTTGGGTATGATGTCGGTTGCAGAGCTTATAAGTTGCATTATTATAGAAGTTCAGTTGAAAGAGAATATGAATTTCTTTAATGGCAATGCTAAATCATATTTGATTGCAGTCATTTGCATGGGATGAAGGTGCTTGCTATGCCCCCAAGGAGATATGGACTAGCATGATGTTAGTTCACTGGGGAAACACAAATACGAAACATAATCACTCGACAACGGCATATTGGGCAGACAATTGGGATCCCATTCCTTCTCATAAGAGAGGAAAACATCCATGTTTTGACCCCGAGAAGGATCTCGTTCTTCCTGCTTGGAAACAACCTGACCCAGAGTCCTTAGCATCAAAACTCTGGTCCAGGTAAGTATCCCAGGCTAAATTTTGAGTCCATTAAACTTTTATGGAATGTATAAAATAACGTTGATCCTTTCCTTGGTGTTTCTTGTTACGATACTCAAATAAGAAAAACTTGAATGTGAATTAAACCTGTTGAGGGTTTATCCGTGCAGGCCTCTCAAGGATCGGAAGACGCTTTTTTACTTCAACGGGAACCTAGGACCAGCTTACCGAGGTGGCAGACGAGAACCAACGTACGTAAATCTGAAATATATCCTCAAGTGATCAATTACTTTCTTCCTGGTTTTGGCAATCTAATACATTCATGTCGTGAGAATTATTCAGGTATAGCATGGGTATTAGGGAAAAACTGGCCGAAGAGTTTGGGTCAACTCCTGACATGGATGAAAAACTTGGTAGACAACATTCCGAAGATGTAATTGTTACCTCAATACGTTCTCCTAACTATAATAAGGAATTAGCAAGTTCGGTCTTCTGTGGTGTATTACCCGGAGATGGATGGAGTGGAAGAATGGAAGATAGTATCTTGCATGGGTGCATTCCTGTGGTCATTCAGGTTTTACGACTCTTGATGCTTTCTTCTTTCCAATCATCCGTAATAAGCAGAGTTATAAGCTTTGTTAACTTGTTGCTCTCGTTTCACTTCTCAGGATGGCATCTTCTTGCCATATGAAAATGTTCTCAACTATGACAGTTTTGTTATACGAATTAAAGAGGAGGAGATTCCTAACTTGATTCAAATTCTGCGGGTAATTGTTCTAACTTCTAAAACTTTAGAACCTCATTTAGATAGACCAGGGTGGTGTTTCTCTTTTTCATTGTTTGAGTCTGACTGTCTTAATCAAGTGAATCTAAACTCAGCCCATATCAGCTATTCAAACGAGTCAGACAAAAACAAACAATCTAAAATTCGAATCAAGAGTCACTTAACTTCTCAAGTCAGATTTTATATCTAACTTACAAAATGACAAACACTACCTCAGTAAATTAAGACTCCATGACAACAACAATCAATACTGACATTATTTCGTTATGTGATCTAAATTTTGTAGGGATTCGATCAGACAAAGTTAGAATCCATGAGGGAAAATATTAAGATGATCTGGCAAAGGTTCATATATCGTGACTCCGTTCTCCTCGAGGCTGAGAGACAAAAAAGTACTTTTGGTTATCTGGAGGATTGGGCTATAGAGTTTCTAAGGTTGAATGAAGATGACGTATTCGCTACATTCATACAGGTTTTTCTCTACACACTACCAATTATCCCAACTAATTACCCTTTTGATTACGGTACGTACAATATGTATACACTATAAACTATTTACTGATGTGAACAGATACTACAGTATAAGTTACACAACGATCCGTGGAGGCGTAAATTTAACTCTTCACAGAAGAATTTTGGTTTACCAAAAGATTGCTTGAGAAACATCAACTAAACCGATGAAAGAGAAACAAAAAATACAGTGAGACGAAGAGCATGATTGAGCCGGAAAGTTCAACGGTTAGTCCTCAAACATCAAGCTATAGAAGAAAATCCTCTCTATATACTATAGTAGATAAGGGTATGTATGAATGAAAAATTTCTATTGGAGGGAATGGTCTTTGGAACCAATTTATGTTAGCAATTTGTTGAACTAAAATTTGTGTTTCTATTTTCTCTCTATAGATGTCTTACAGTTTTAAGAGTAACAAAGTGGTCAAAATTAGATGAGTTTTAGGAGTTTTAGGTTAGGAAGTCTTTGTTATTAAGCTATCTGTATAAAGAGCTCCTAATACAAATTCAGGTTCAATTAAGATATATTCCGTTTTACACGTTTCTTTCAAGAGTTATATGCGTCAAATAAAATTTGAGAACTCTATTTAACAGCACGATAACCGCCTAATGACAGAATCGTATGATTTTGGAATTTAAAAAAATAACTAAATAGAAAAAATTGTTAGGGTTAACATCTTCTAACTAATATACAACTAAGTACACATTTACCTTTTTCTTTTTTTGTTGAAATATTACCTTTTGTTTCTTAGGGTAAAAAATATAATAACTAATATAACACAGACTCAACTCTCAAGTAATGTATGAAGTAGTTGGATTCATGGTGTTGGTACTAAAAGTTCGCGGAAGCTATCGAACCTATCCTAGAAATTGATCCGATTATGAAAATTAATCGAAAAGCTAAGCCAAAATATAATAACTAACATTATAACTAACATAATAACCTTTTGTTTCTTACGGTAAAAAATATAATAACTAACATAACAGAGACTCAACTCTCAAGTAATGTATGAAGTAGCAGGGACGGAACTAGGAGTAGTAGTCAAGGGGGGCCGAACCAAAAAAAAAAAGTGAAAAATCTAAGTCTACCAGTGCTCGAACCGAAGTCTCTCACATACGAAACTCGGACCTCTACCATCTCACCCACACTACATATATGTTATGAGTATGACTCGAACTTTATTTATGCGATAAATCAGAGAGCAATCAGCATTTCTAAAACAATTTTACGGCAAGTCAAGGGGGGCCATGGCCCCCTTTAGCCTGCATGTAGATCCGTCCCTGTGAAGTAGTTGGATTCATGGTGTTGGTACTAAAAGTTCGCGGAAGCTATCGAACCTATCCTAGAAATTGATCTGATTATGAAAATTAATCGAAAAGCTAAGCCAAAATTAAATATGCAAACAGAACTTAACGAGGTTCGGCTTAAAGCCTACGTCCTCGGGCGAACAAAAAATCTATATTGAAGGATAGATGAAGACGACTCACACAACCCGCAAGTTCGTCCCGAGATGGTACCGTATAGAAATTAACCTTTTATACTAGATCTTCGACGACCGAGAAATTAAACACCGCTCAAAACAATGAATAAAATTTCTCTCTCACTTGCTCTCACTCTATGTTGAATAGTTATTTGTGTTGTGTTGTGTTGTTCTATCCTTCAATAAAGATTTCTTGTTCGCCCGAGGACGTAGGTTTTAAGCTAAACCTCGTTAATTCTGTTTGCATAATTAGTTTTGGCATAGCTTTTCGATTAATTTTCATAATCGGATCAATTTCTATGATAGGTTCGATAGCTTCCGCGAAATTTTAGTACTAACACATGGCACCCAGGATGTAATGGCCTGTCTAAAGTTCTTTGTGATGGCTTTAGGGCAGTTTTTTTTTTGTCTTTTGCTAAACCTTCTTTAAAGTGAGACAAAAAACAGGCCTTTGATCACAAGTAAAGGCAGAATACGAAGATCGTGCATTTTTAGCGATAGTATTTGCAGCAAGATTTTTTTGATCTAATCTAAATACAAACAGAAAAGAAATAGCTACAAATTCTTTCCCGAGCTGTAAAATCTAGTGGTAGTATTTCCAGATACATCATGAAGATGTGATGAGCACGATAACCGCCTAATTTAAACTATAATGAAAGAGACATAAAATCCGACAAGTCCCACGACCTCATGGACTTAAGAGGGGTGTCCAACTGTTACACCAAAGAGTGGTGGGCAGCTTCATAATGGGAGTTATACGTTTATTTTGCATATAGTGATGTAAATTAGTTCCACAGAACTTGGGTCAATTATAATGGGCTAACCCGGCCCGTGGTCTCCATCTGAAGAAAACGATGACTAGTTACTAGTTAGTTAGTTAAATGCGGTTGAGATGTCAAAACGATTTTCCCGCGAATTGCAACCACTCTTTCTCTCTCTCTTTCTCTCTCTACTTTTCTTCCCCCAATTCATCTATCTACCTCTTCTCCTTCTCTCCTTGTTTTCTTGCCGATTAGGTTTGATCTCCCATCTGATCTTGATCGGTCTGGGTACTCCTTCAAATTTTGAATAGTTCCATTGATTATTTTGAGGGTTTTGTTTTCCCCAATTTCTTTTGCTAATGTCATAAAAAAGGCTTCTTTGGTCGTTCTTGATGTTAGTTTAATAAAGATTTAAATCCATGTTCTTCCCTACAAAGATATAAAAATTAGGGCTTAATTTTTGCCTCATTTCAGATTGAAATCATTTGGGTAAATTTGGTTGAGATGGGCAATTAAATCTCCTGTGAATATTTATCTCCTTTTTGTGTTTGAAAACTCCAAAATGTTGTGTTGTGGGGGAGTGGAGGAAGAAAACTTCGGCGGACCGCCTGTTAATCAGTATACAGCTCCACCTAGAAATCAATTTGGTAATATAATCTTCTTCACTATTATGATTTCAAGTTCTTATGTTTATCTTATAATTTTTTTATGTGAATCGATTACCATGTGATCGATCTTTTGAGTATATGAAGAGATAGTTATAGAAATTCATATGGTTTTTCTTTGTTCAATGGTGAATCTATAATTTCTTCAAGCTATGTTTTTTTTTCGCTTGTTACCATTATAACTTATTCGATTATCTTAGACAGTTATTTTACATCTTCGCTTTAGTCTGTGGGCGTTGTCTAGAATACCTTTTGGATTCATGAATGCATTGGTAGGTCGATCGATCTCTTGTGAGGATTGATGGGTTAGAACTGTTAAATTATTGAAATTTCGGATCGTGAGTTGGTACGAGAGTCGCATTTCTGTTCTAATTGATTGGGTTCTTAATGGTGAGGATTATATGCCAATGTTGCTTAAACCCGTCTGGTAAAGAAAAGACAAAGATGTGAAGGCATGTGTCAATAAACACGATCCATTCTTTATCTGTACTTAAAGGATCGCCACCTTGAGAGTCTTGAAAAAGTTGGTATAAGCACGTTTGTAAAAACAACAAACCGAAATGAATGAACGGTTGGTTCCTCAACATTTTGTAATTGTTTCTTCTGTAGGTATGTTAAAGACTAGCATTATTCGCATATTCCTCGAGTCATTTACGATTACTAGTTAAATTGTTTGATTATTTTAGGGAGTCAGAGAGAAGAGCCAAGGACTTCTCAGGCAAATAGGAGTGGGGCACCCCCGAAGATTTTACCCATTGAAACACCAGCCTTATCCATGGATGAGCTAAATAAATTGACTGGTAATTTCGGGCCAAAGGCTTTGGTTGGTGAAGGATCTTATGGTCGTGTTTTTCGTGCAACCTTAAGCACCGGTGAAGTTGCAGCGATAAAGAAGCTAGATACTAGTTCTTCACAAGAGCCAGATTCTGATTTTGCAGCTCAAGTAAGTTAATTTTCCAAAAACTTTAATTAGTCTCGGAAGATAATGCCACTGACAGATCGGGTTCAATTCTTGTGATTCAGTTATCAATCATTTCGAGACTGAAAAACGACCATTTCCTAGAGTTACTTGGGTATTGTTTGGAGGGAAATAATCGAATCCTGGCTTATCAATTCGCAACTATGGGTTCTCTACATGATGTTTTACATGGTAGGTCTTCCTTTTATACTTGTTAATTCCTTTGATTCTCAAAGCTATAGTTTTTCGGAGAATGATATTGCTGGTTGCTTCTTTTTTTTAACCTTTTGTGGTATAGGGAGGAAAGGAGTCCAGGGAGCTGAACCAGGTCCAAATCTTACTTGGGCTCAACGAGTTAAAATTGCTTTTGGAGCAGCAAAAGGTCTTGAGTACCTTCACGAAAAGGTCCAACCACCTATCGTTCATAGAGATATCAGATCGAGTAATGTTCTTCTTTTTGATGATTTCTTGGCAAAAATTGCCGATTTCAATTTGACAAATCAGTCACCAGAGACAGCTGCTCGTTTACATTCTACTCGTGTCTTAGGAACATTTGGATACCATGCTCCAGAGTAAGTAAAATTGCTCCTTTCAGCCAACACAACATATTCAATCTACTTCTTTGTTTGATTTTCAACTGTTCATAGTGGAAGCTTCTGATCTCTTATACGATCAAAATTCTAAGTAGTGTCATATTTTGTCGATTTCAGGTACGCAATGACAGGGCAATTGACTCTGAAAAGTGATGTGTACAGTTTTGGTGTTATTCTTCTAGAGCTCTTGACAGGAAGAAAGCCAGTAGATCACACCATGCCTAAAGGACAACAGAGTCTTGTTACTTGGGTAATTTTTCGTTTTCCCTTAAATCAATCCGAAATTTAAACTTCCCATTTTTTTTCTATGTATCTCTAAATTATTGTTGAATCGATATAGGCAACTCCGAGGTTGAGTGAAGACAAAGTGAAGCAGTGCGTAGATCCAAAGCTAGGTGACCAATTCCCACAAAAGGCTGTCGCAAAGGTACTCTCGAACTTGTAATGACCGAAGCCTCAGTGGTTAACGATATTACCTTGCTTTTGCCGCCCTGAGCCTAAGCCCGATAATTGTAGGGTTTTGGCTCTGGCAAGGCTCCTTGAGCCCACACAAAAGGTCGCGGTACTTACTAAGCTTGACCACACACCTATTGCCCAGGCTCTCAGAGATGACAGTAGCTGCTAAAACTAGTAAAACGGATTACATATTTATATCAGCTCCACAAATATGAAAAGGGTAACATTTAAAATAGTTTGAGAAGGAATTCTGGCCATAAAGAGCTCAAATTAGTTCGTATCAAACGTGTTAGCGGTTTGTAAGAAGTTACATTAATATTTTGAGCTCTAATGGGTATCTTATTCTATGATCAGATGGCAGCAGTTGCGGCACTATGTGTTCAATATGAGGCAGATTTTCGGCCGAATATGACAATTGTTGTGAAAGCTATTCAACCACTTCTTAACAGTCCGAAACCAGCAGCATCATAATCACTAATTCACTGTTTTCATATATCTTATTCTATCTCTGTCTCTCTCTCCATAAATAGTAATTTTGAGTGAACTTTTGGATTTGTACTCTGAAATTATTCTACTAGTCGTCTCCCCATTCTTTCAACTTTATAATACACAAACTCTATTGGTTGCAAGTAGGAGTACTAGATGCATTCTCTCTTTTCCAAGACCAAAGCATCGATTCATTTAGAAGGTTTTGGGAATCAAATAAATTTATCGAAAACTTAATGCTTTAGTAATATCCTAACATATAAAAGATTACTTTCCATGAGAAAAAAAAGATGGAAAAGTTGAAAAAGGGGAAGACAGGAATTGAAAGAAATGAAATAGGAAGAGACACTAGAACCGTGAATGTGGCCGGAGGTGGTTTGCCCCTGTCCTTATAGGGTGACAAAAATCATACTACCATGTAATTATAGGGTTAGGTAAGTGTACAATTGAATCAACCTAAAAAATTTGTAAGGATAAGAGATGTGGTTGGGTCAACCATTCATTATGTAATGCTCAGGATTCTTGCTATCCACAAATTTGATTAGACTCATGGTTTGGGATCTCCGTCCACTATACATTTAAACATAGAGTCTCAAACTTTTCTGGCTCGACTACTTAACTACTTAAGGGCTCATTCTGGATATAACTTGACAACGTCTGAGCTCGTTAGACATTAAACTGACATTGTTAGGAATATTTCATGTATATACTCTTTAACTATGATGTAGTTATTAGTGTGTGAATTATACAAAATGTTTGACTTGTATCATGGGTAATTCAGACAAAATGTTTGCCTCCTTGATTAAAAGATGAAGGATCAGCATTAGATGATGCATCTCAATTTACTTGAGTGTAACCCTAGGGCCCCTAGGTGGCTTTGACTCTATCAATATTGGGGTGTTTAAGATCAAATTTAAAATATAGTTGGGATTTTAGATTTGTTAAGTGATATAAATGTGGTATAACACACCTTCGTGTTCATTTTGACTCTTAATTTTGTTTTAGTTATTACATAGAAACGATAATTCATGAACAAAGATGTAACTAATACCTTTCAACTAAGTAAATGTCCGATGACATGACTAGACAAATTATACATAATTACGCCACACGAATATAGTAGAACTAGTCCTAGATATTAATAAATAAAGTATTTGACATTGTTGGGGAACTGCCATGAAACTCTCCAATTTGAGAAGAAAATGAGTAGAGGCTAAGCAAAAGAGGAAGGCTTGGCAAGGAAATAAAAACACATATTAAGCAAACGTCACTGCTTACCACATTCCTATTCTTTCCCAAATATAGTTAACCCTTGATTTCTTCCTATTGTCCTATATTTGGCCATAACTCTCATCCATTTTGATTTTGCTTACAAATATTCTGGTATTGACTAAAGAAATATGCTTTTTTGTCAAAAAAAAAAAAATTAAAGTCTACTGCAGGTCAATTGCTAATGTAGTAAACTCTAATGATTGGGGTATAGAGATAAAAGACTAGACCAATTGGACTCGACTATATCAGCATTCAATACGTGATCGGCTCTAACTTTCTAACCAAATACATTTGTTAACATAAAAAACTCAATGATGAAATCGCAATCATATTTAGAGAGTGTGGTGTCACATTAAATAAATCGTTCTTTTTTTGTCGAAATATTAAATAAATCGTTAGTAGACAAATACCGAAGTCACGAGCAAATGATTTGACTTTGATATCTTCAACTTCATCACATGCTTGTCTTTTTCTCTCTTTTTTTTTTGATCAAATATTTCTCTCTCTAATATAGAAGGAACGCAACAATGCTAAATTAGTAATTTCTTTGTTTATCTACCTATCATTATTCCTATTTTGATCTCATCCTTCATTATGACAAATTGACAATCAATATATTAATCTCCAAAATTATTATATAAGAGTCTAAAACCAAAATTCACACAATTAGTTTGTCGTGATCTTTTGGTCATTTTTCTCTCCCAATAATGATTTTTCACTTTCTAAGATACCCCCCAAAATCTTGTCCTTTTTTGGCCTTTCTACCATTTTTGATGGAGTAGTTTTTTAGGAATCAATAATTCCAAGGACAATTCAACAGTGGAGTCAGCCTTGGGCAGGCCTTAAATTATAAGGATATACCACACTTCATAATCTGATACTCAGACAGACTGAGAGAGACAGAGACAGAGAGAGAGAGAGAGCTAATAATATATATGAAGGAAATGAAATTGGGGGATGGGTTCCGGCAGCCGGAGAAGATGGACGTGAGAACTCCGTTGATGGTGGAAAGAGGAATGTCGTCGTCAGAGGTGGCTGTCGGGGCAGGGGCAGCAAGGAGAAGGCCGGAGGATAGTATATTGGTGAGTGTACTGAGAGGGAACTTCTTTGGGAATTTACCCAACAAAGTATTGAGTGGAGTTTTGGATCCAGAGGATCCTCTCAACATCGATCTCTCTTCTACTAAAGGATTGATTCAAGGTCAGTCACTAGTACCTTTCTCTCTCTTCTTTCTAACTCCTTCATCCTTGGACAATCACAAAAAAGCCCAATATGGACCCAAATAGTCTAGACTAGTACAATGAGAGGATCTATTTTTCTCTCTAAGATGAAATTTTCTCCTCCGATTAGATTTCGAAATATGTACATTTTCTTTTGATTTTTCTGTCTTTCGATCATTTTTATTTTTTCATTTGGTTTTTTTTTTTTGATGGAATAATTTGTTCACTTGGTTTTAAAAGATATTTGATCCTCTTACAAAGGCAAAAATATACTACTCCCTCTGTCCCAAATTAAGAGTCCTTCCTTTTTTAGATGCTCCAAATTAAGAGTCACATTCCTTTTTTATCACATAAAATCCCTTACTTTTCCATAAATACCCTTTCTTATATGTTTCCAATATGTGGTGCATTAATTAAGCTAATTAAGACATTTGATTATTTCCAATACAAAAATTTGTTTTCCAATGAACAAATTCATTCATTTTTAGATTAACCAAGTGAGAAATTAATATGGTTATATGTATTTCTAGAATAAAAATTGTAATCTTTGAATTAGTTCAAGAAAAATTATCAAATAAATAAGGGTAAACATGGAAGAAGAGAAAATGTGAAAATAAGTTGGATTCCCAATATGGGACTCTTAATTTGGGACGGAGGGAGTATGATTTTATAGCTAAGCTTGAGATATGTCTAGACCAATTAATTGACCATAAATATCAAGTAACGACATTCTTCCCGTTTTACAATTCTTTGAACAATTTCAACCATTTGATTCATATCTGCATATTATTAAAGTCTTGAGGACAATATGCAGATATAACTAATGTAAAACAATCACGTAGGAATAGGTAGATTAACCATCGTTCAACAATCTCGACAATTATATTTATCATTTTGGTCCCTCCATTGTGTAAAAGAATCCAAAGAAGAAGGCATAATTAGAAAACGAAAGAGATTTAAAAAAAATAAGTGAAGTTGATATTTTTTTAGTAATGTTATTTGACCCGATATTTGAGACTCAATTGGCCAAGGTTGATGTGGACCACTCACATTAATTAGGGCATTTCTCTCTCCACGTAGCTTGACCAATGAGCGACCTGCGACCACCCACATCAACCTTCACTATGGTCGACCTCAAATTTTGGGTCAAATAATATTTCTGTTATTTTTCCGTCCTGGCTCGCTGAGGAATAAATATTTTCAATTTTGGATATGACTATTAGAGTTTGTTAGCCACAAGGACAAAAATACAAGGTAAGGCAGATTTTTTTGTCCTTTTTACAGTTTTAGTAACAAGTGAGGTTGGATGCCATAATCCAGGAGTATGATTGGTACATAACCCCACCTCTACTATTTCGACACATAGGGGGGTTATAAGTAATCCCAGAGCACTGAAACCCACAAATACCCCCCTTGCTGGCACATAATAAACTGGAGTTAGGTTATTACCCAACATCATGGAGTACAGGATCTCAAGATTCTAATACAATAGGTAATGGATGAGTTATTTTTTTGTCAGGTAAGCAAATCAATGCAGTTAGCTACTCCACAAGATAAAGATAAAGATGACAAGGAGAAAATAAAGTTGGGTTTTTATTTAGGGGGGTAGTGGATGAGGACATTGGGGACATTAGGAATGAAATGGAAAGAGGTATTAGGGTTTGGGAAGTGGATCCTAGTGCTTTGTTATTGTTAGATGATAAGAATATAAATAATACTAAGAGTTACTCTTTGGTAAGTCTACATAAAATGTCTCTTGTACAAAATAAATACTAATCCATTTGGCATATTATTCTACCTCCACATTTCTTGCAAGGAAAGAACCTAGCAACTATCAGGTTGAACCGTCCTGAGGCAAGTGAAGGATGTAAATTTTTTTCGTCAATCTTGTACACGTTGTTTACCTTAAAGGCCATTTAATACAATATTGCCTTTTGGAAAGAATAACAAACAATTTAGCATCTGTCACCATTCCTGAAGAGATAGTTCACTAATAAACCGAGGACTGAGTAATTTGACTCATTCACATATCATGAATGTTTGGATGGTAATGGCTTTCCAATAGCTACTAGTGAATTGTCTCTATTTCTTCTTTCTTTCTCTTGGGACCATTTATTGCTTTATTTAGGAGAATTCTTATTTGCATATCATTGGTGTCTTCTGTTTGTAATATTCTCACTAGTCGGACGATTATCTTGTGAGTAGAGAACTCACGACTCAATAGTGATCTGACACCTAGGAATCTGTAAGATTTTAGAATAACTCTACTATGCCTAGTTGGCAAGTTTCAGCTCTAATCTTCTTTCGATGTCTTTGTACTGGGGCAACACAATTGAACCAGACACGTCTATATAAACATATATTGACCCTTAAGACTTATAAATATATTATATATACTGCATAAATAACGTACGTCTATTGTGCAGACAAATGTATTGAGTACATCCTGTGTTTGCGTCGTCTATATCTAGTATCTTGATCGATGATTACAACGATGCGCAAAAGATATACCTATGTTAGTAAATTTGGGACTATCAGTTGCTTTATTATATACATCGTAGTCATTGGCAATAAAACATATTTGTCTTATGTTGCTATATGCATATATAGAAAGAGATTCTCTTGCTCCTATAATCAATTTATGGGTCTAAAATGGATGCTTATCAACCAGTAAAGGAGTCAATTACCATATTGGCCAGGCAGATGATCATTCTTCATTAAGAAAAAAATCATCATCCACTCTCTAAAAACAGGTAGGAAAGGCAAGTCTTGGTCACTGGATGTCAAAATCAACCCCACTAGCTAGGTAGTTAAAACTGCCATCCATAATTTAGACTACTGGAAACCCACTTTTCCCTACTTTACAACCCTCTCCTTTGCTTTCTAAATGGAGAGTGAAAGTTCAGAACTTATAACGCCATTAATGGTGGTGGAAGATAATAATCATAAGCCTCAAACTAGTAGGGGGCGGGGACCGATTTGGTGTCTTCGTAACTCTGTGAATACCTTTAGAGAAGATCTTGTCTCTAGATTGCCTCACAAGATTAAGTCTGTTATTGATCCTGAGAATCCTTTCAAAATTGACCTATCTAAAACTAAAGGTTTGATTCAAGGTAACCCCCTTCATTGTTGTTTATGTTCTTCCAAAAAGAAGTTAGAGAAAATAACCGAAATTATTTCGGTGGTCTTGGGCCTCTCTCACCCTAAACCCTAGTGCAAGGGCTTTCCTTCGTACTTATGAACGGAAAGGCGTGCCCTTTCCACAATCTATGTGGGATAATCCCATTAGTCTCCCCTCTCATCACTCATTTAGCTATAATTTCGGTCGACTATTGGACCGAGACTTGTAGTGTCCTGGACTCTGATACCAGTATTGGGCGGTCTTAAGCATCCCTCGCCCCAAAAATTTGCATACCCATGTAGATTAAATGGAAGTTAGCTATGTATCAATGGTTATAATGATTCTACCTTTAAGTTTGTATTATTTGTTTTTGTGAGAATAGTCCCACATTGGACAATGGGATTCTAGTAACCAAGAATATAAGGTCAAGGTCCTCTCCACTCATTGCCAATTGGTTTTGAGTTGGATGGCCACAAACTTAACATGGTATCAGAGCTAGGCCCACACGTGATAGGTAAAAAGCCACACGTGCTCCACGTCGCCCGAAGAAATACACGTGTTAGGGTCAAAGAACCCTACACGTGAGGGGGCGTGTGAGAATAGTCCCACATTGGACAATGGGATTCTAGTAACCAAGAATATAAGGTCAAGGTCCTCTCCACTCATTGCCAATTGGTTTTGAGTTGGATGGCCACAAACTTAACAGTTTTCAATTCCAATAACTTTTGTTCATGTTGGTCTTAATAGGGGAAAAGGAATACTATGAAAGACAGTTTGCTACATTAAGATCATTTGAAGAAGTTGATTCATTAGAAAGAGCAAATAGTATTGATGAGGATCAAGAAAATGAAGAACAAGCGAAACATGAAAAAGCTATGAGAATCTCTAACTATGCAAACATTATTTTATTAGCTTTCAAGGTAAATTCATCATCCTCTTTTCAAGATTATTTTCGATATATATCACTAAGCATATTTTCCGAAAACATGTGAATGAAAATGCAGCTTTATGCTACGATAAGGAGTGGTTCATTAGCCATTGCTGCTTCAACACTAGACTCATTACTAGATCTAATGGCTGGTGGAATTCTTTGGTTCACTCACTTGTCTATGAAGAATATAAATATTTACAAATATCCGATCGGGAAATTACGGGTACAACCAGTAGGCATTATCATATTCGCAGCTGTCATGGCTACTCTTGGTACGTACTAATACGGGTCCAATTCCGTCCAAACGAACAAAACTCTTTTATCATTTCGCTTCTACAATCGATAGACTAGAATAGACTTCCATCTTGATATTAATTTATATGGCGACAGGTTTTCAGGTACTGATTCAGGCAGTAGAAGAACTTGTCAAAGATGAACCATCGGCGAAGATGGATTCGAGTCAATTAATCTGGTTGTATTCAATTATGTTGTCGGCCACTGTAGTAAAACTTGCCCTTTGGCTATACTGCAAAAGTTCACCAAACGACATAGTTCGTGCCTATGCCAAGGTTCACCTCTAAACATCTTATTCAAATCCTATTTTTTCGACCACCCCAAACTAAGATTTAGATACTTCAATTCTTTCCTCCAATGACCATGATATGTGAATGCAGGATCACTATTTCGACGTGGTAACCAATGTGGTAGGATTAGTTGCAGCTGTTCTTGGTGATAAATTTTACTGGTGGATTGATCCGGCTGGTGCTATTGCTCTTGCTGTCTATACTATTACTAATTGGTCTGGCACTGTAATAGAAAATGCAGGTATACTATTTCAATCTGAATTCACTAATCTCTCTTCTGCGGAAAAAATAACTTCTCTTTTTCTCCTAATACGAAAATTTTCTTATTCGAATGTGTCAACAAAATTCCGTTTCGTAGTATAATTCGGAAGCAAGAAACGGCTAACCGTATCAACTCTCTTATGTGTTCTTGTTTATGCAGTTTCTCTGGTAGGACAATCAGCGCCACCTGAAGTTCTACAGAAATTGACATATCTTGTTATAAGACACCATCCTCAAATCAAGCGAGTTGACACAGTTCGTGCGTATACCTTCGGTGTACTTTACTTCGTTGAGGTTAGTCATGAAAAATTGAAGTAAATCTTGGTCAAGAAATCCAATTAGAGTAATGGGTTTGTACTAAAATCTTCAAAACTAGGAGAAAAAGTAACGAACGACAATTTGTACAACTTCGTTTCTGATTTGACAGGTTGATATTGAGCTACCAGAAGATTTGCCATTGAAAGAAGCACACGCCATCGGTGAGTCTTTACAGATAAAGATAGAGGAACTTCCAGAAGTAGAAAGGGCCTTTGTTCATCTTGATTTCGAGTGTGATCATAAGCCTGAACATTCTGTTCTTAGTAGATTACCCAACAACTAGTTTGATTTTCTGTTTTCCCCATCCACAATATCGCTTAGCTATTGAAAACTTGTTGTATGTGTTTGTTTCCGTTATACATGATGGAGAGGATAATGAGGAGTTCGTCATATAAGAAGCTCAATTATATTAGTATTTTCAATCGAACTTAAATTGTAAGATATATATATTTCTCTCGGTCTTCTCCTTTAGTTTGTGATCATAATTTTGATTTCAAATAGAGCAGTTACAAGCTGACATTGATCTCGAAAATTTGAAAACAGAAAGAAAATCACTTAAATGTGTATTTTTTTCAGTTTGGAGTGAAACTACAATCACATTACTTGTTCAAGAAATACTACAAGTGTTTTTAAATGCAAATGTGGAGGGAAAAAACTCAAAAAGGGTGGTTTTATAGACGCCCCGTGTTATCGCTGTAGGCGCCCTGACACACACAGTTGACAAATTTGGCTTTCATTTGTAAATGTGGCGCCTCCATTAGTAAAATTGTGGGCTTTTAAAATTTCTCGAGAAAAAAAAGAAAAAGTAAAAATATGGCCTATGCAGGTCTCGAACCTGCGACCTTCGCGTTATTAGCACGACGCTCTAACCAACTGAGCTAATAGGCCAATTGATGATATCGTCTCTAAACATCTTATTAGTTTTTTAACTTAAATAAAAGTGGTTTGTGAAAAGAGGTAGCTAGGTAATCAATCAATCACAAGTTCATATTCAATGAAAAATTGCAACTATTGATTAACAATATTACAATATCCATTATAAAGGATTGTAGCTTAGCAAATCAGAATTCAGCTACACAAGGTTGTGCAATTTCTGTTTACACATACAAAGAAGATCTGAGAAATCTCAAGAAAACTACGCGAACACATGATTTGAGGTCCAATGGAATGCTGATAATTTTTCATTAAGCTTGTCTGACACCAACGGAAAGTCACCTTTGACCACCACTCTCTAGTAGTCATTTTCCATGGGCCAAGAAACATCTTTTTAAGTGTAGCAATGGTTTCTCCTTCCTAGGTTGTGTAATACGATGACCTACCTACAATAAAAGTACCCAATGAGTCCCTTGCAATTAGCCAAAGGGTGCTTCTAAAGGCACCGGGCCAAAAGGCTGTTAGCATCCGGAAATTTTATTGACTCGGGTCAATGGTCATTGACCTGAATTCTCTATAAGCACCGATTTTTAATGTGGGTGATGTTCACCTTCGTTAGTTCTTTTTTACTTCTTCTATGGTTGTTCAAATTAGGAACTATCTAGGTCATCTTTATTCTTAGAATTCACCTGTGATACAGCCTTACTATAAGACCTCAAATTTTTAGGAAATCCAACCAACAGTAGTATTGTTTCATTTCGAACTTGTAAGAGTAACAGCAAGCCTTCATGGCTCTTAAACATCCTTTCAGGTACCCTCTTTCTCTCTCTACTAGCTGGGCATTTTATTGGTTTACAAGTTTTAGTGTTGTTTAAATATTTTTGGGGGAAATCTCAGCTGCTTGTTAAGGGTTTTACTGGTCACTGGATCATTAGTTAGAAACTTCTCAAATCAATTGTCAATTTAAGGAACTACCCATTTTGAAATTAGCAAGTAGAAGCCATTGATTATTAAAGTCATAGGCAGAAATAGGACTAAAGTACACCATTTTAAACTCTAGCCGTTGGTGGAAAGAGGTTTGTTAGATCCAAAGGGGGTAGTTAAGTAGGTAGATTCCAAAGGGTAGTGACTGAGAGAGTTCACTGGTCCATAAACATTTTTTTCTTTATTTCTTACTTTCGATGTGAGGGAGTAGAATCGGGACTAGACTGATTCAATACTGGTCCATCCTTAGAAGGCCAATAAATGAGAGGGATAATAGATCAGAATCCAACCTTTGTGAAGAGATGGATGCTGGGGTTAGGTTTAAGTTGTCTTTGACCGGTGCCTACATAGTTATACGGTGCTAACAGAGAATTGAGCGGTTGAGCCTGATGCTAATAGAGATGGATGCTAACAACTTTTTGGCCCGGTGCCTTTAGAAGCACCCTTAGCCAAATTCCAACAATTTGCAATGAGAAGATGGATCGAAATGCATGCTCAAATGGTTGGATGGATGTTCTTTGTTCCAATGTTATAATCATATCTCTACTAATACGATATGGGAGATTTTATAAATACGATAACTACATTACGATGTGTCACTCTTTTGAACTACAAATGTATTAAAGGCCCCCCCTCCCTTTCTTGAGAATGGAACAAGAAATCTCCAAAAAGAGAGGGGTATTTGTGGCAATTAAAATTGAAGAGAAAAATTAGGGTTTGTTTTCAACATAAACTAATTTAGGGTTTCTCTCCAACATAAAGTATGGTTCATTACTGTGAATATGTCATTATATAAGCTCTTTTTAACACCTTAAACCTCAATCTCATCTCACTCAATTGATTATCATGGTTTTCTTGCATTCTTCCATCTATCTCTTTGTTCAATCTCTTTCAATTTAGCCAATGATGTTAGAAATTGTCCGTACCATCTGAGACATCTTCTTTAACTAGAAGACTCCTTGATGTTACCACATATCCAAATTTCTGAGGCTTTTTCTTCTTCTCTATCATTTTGATTGATTTTATTCTTTTTTGTTGATTAGAAAAGGAACTAATTAGAGAGTCTCTCTTTCATTAATTAGAACAAATTAAGCAACTAATCAGAGTCTCTAATGACAATTAATCTCAACAAAAACATACGAAAATAACAACATAATTGACAGATCTAATAAAAACTTGCCCTAATCATTTTTGAAGCTTCCCCTTTTTCTTTTTCTTTCTCTCTGCTTTCTTTCTTGATGTACCACCACCACCACCAGAGATAGCTTCATCAGACTGCAGATCTGAATCTACCGATTCTCTATCTACTTTCATAAAATAATTCATGAGAGCATCGTCCCTCACAATCATATACCTAAGAATTTGTAGGTTTTCCTCCAGTTCTTCTTTAACTTCTTTGTCGAGTTCCTTATATGGATCATAGTTAGGTTTATATGATAGTAAGCTCCCAATATTATTCATGGTTGTAGAGATGTGTTAAGAGAGTGATGGATGGATGATCACTCTTAACTTGTGTCTATTTGTAGGTACCAATTTGTTGTGTAGTCTTATTGGTATCTGAAAAAGTCTTATCTTATTGATATTTGATATAAAGTGGTAGATTCTTATGTCTAATCAATTCCAAGATTTAGCTCAGTTTTTCTTTTTTCTTGAAAGATTTAGCTCAGTCTTATTGGTAGTACACAATAGAATAGACTGGAACTATACATCTTCAAAATCAGATAAGCACGATAACTGCCTAAATTTTAAACTTTCTGACTAAAGAAAGATTTCAAATTCGGAGATTATAGTGCTTATCACATCTTATTGAGGTATCAATGTTTTTATAATCATAGTCAATATGTAAAGAGAACTAAAGAATCTGTTTGGGAGGTGGGTGATGGCCAAAATATTAATGTTTGGTTGGATAGATGGATACCAAACACAGAACCCCTTAATATAACCCCCTCAGCTAATGTTGTTCAAACAGTTAATCAGCTGATTCAGTTCACTGATAGGGCTGAATGGAATCTGAGCTTGTTACATGAATTGTTCTCAGAAGAGTTAGTTAACAATATCATTTCTATTCCCATACATTTGAATTCAGCAGACAAACTTCATTGGAATCTTACTAAATCAGGAAGTTTTTCAGTGAAGTCCATGTATAACGTGTTAACAAAGCACCATCAATATGAAATGCAAGAAACTGATTTCTGGAAAAAGATTTGGAAGCTGAATTGTATTCTTAGAATACAACTATTCCTTTGGAAATTATCTAATCATTCGTTGCCTACATCTGATATTATTTCCAAGTTCATTAAATTAAGCAGCAGGACTTGTATGTTATGTAGCAAACAACAGGAAGATTGGGAACATCTCTTCTTTGATTGTCCTTTCACCCGAGCTGTATGTTTTGCCTTACCAATATCTTTTAGAATTGATGTTCTGAAAAAAGTTAACTTCATTGATAGTCTGAAAGCATTATTGGCCCTGGAAGAAGATCACCGACATATCACTTTACACATCACAACAGCTTGGTGGCAAATCTGGAAAACCCGATTCGAAGCTCTATTTCAGAACCATGCCCTCTATTTCTAATCGGTAATGCTACTGTGCCCAGCTGGGTGACCAGTAAATTGCCCAGTCCAGTCACCCTGCTGACGTGGCACAGTAGTTGAATTTGTTGACCTAGATCTTGGCCGTTCAATCTTGAACGGCTAGGATTATTTTTAAAAAAGAAAATTTCAAAACCCCCCCCAAATTAAAAATCAGACTCGGGCTGCCTCTCATCTCTCCCTCCCTCTCTTCTCCCTCTCAATCTCTAAACTAATTCGAACCCTAACATCAAAAACTTATTCATCTCTCCTATCTCTCTCTCTATTTTGAATTTTCTTACACAAACTTTGATGTATTGTTCTCAACTCAAATTCAAAATAAAAAACCCTAGATGACAACTTCTGACTTTGAACCTGAAAATCAAAGGGAATCTCTATTATTTGGAGGTGAATCTCAAAGATATTTATCAGATTTTGAAGATGAAAGGTTTTCAAATGGTGGAAGTGAATATGAAAAAGATTTTTCGAATTTGGGTTGTGAAACTCAAACACCTAATTCTGAATTTGAAGGTCAGTAAGCATCATTATTTTTCTTATTCATCCTTTACTTTTTAGATTGATATATATATATATGTGTGTGTGTGTGTGTGTGTTATAGTTATCTTGTTTAAGATTTTATTTGACTTGGTTTGTTCATAACTTATTTAGGGTTTGTTCATAACAAATTGATACATAAAGATTCAGGTTTTGATCATACCATTTAAAAAGCTGATCGATATGCAATTCATTTGGTCATTCTAAATGACATGACCCTTGCCATTGTTTCCCTCATAAAGAACAGAACCGATGACATGACCCTTGCCATTGGAGATGGTAAGCATTCATTTAGTTGCTATCATTGTTTATATTACTCTCAAGTCTCAAGAAAGTTGATCGATATGCAATTCATTTGGTCATTCTAATTACTTTCCTGCAGGTGCTAATGATGTTTCGATGATCCAAATGGCTGATGTGGGAATTGGCATCAGTGGTCAAGAGGGAAGACAAGCGGTTATGGTTTTGCCTATTTTCCATCCTAATCGCAGCATTAGTTCCTCGTTTCGTTATAACGGCTATCAGTCAATATGTATTTCCGTCTGATATTCAAACCGCCAGAGAAGCTGAAAAGTATAACCGTCAAAGAGATACAGTCTTTTGTTCTTTGTTCCTTTACAAGTTTGAAAAATTCTTTTGTTCTTTGTTAGACAATGTGTGTATAAAAATTCTTTTGTTCTTTGAAGATAAAGTCTTTTATTCTTTTGTTCTAAATTCAATGATAATCAGCAATATTTATACCATTTGGAAGCAGAGATACAGAACTGTTGCATGGTTCTGTATTAGATATTACAATTTCTCTTCGCTATTCTTTGTTCTTATTTCAAGGAACCTTCAACTCGGAAAAAGTTATGGAGTCTATGAAAAGAGTAATGGGTTTTTTCGCTGCTCAAATAAATCTAAGTTACTCTGGAAATCATGAACACTAGAAACAAATTCGGGTGAACATTCTTATGTGATGCTTAATATATTGAAATAGGTTGTGATGCTTAATATATTGAAATACCCAGTTCTTATGTGTATGAGTGAACATTCTATTTCACCTAAACCTGAGTCATTTGTTGTTCTAATTCATGATTAGAACTTTCGGTACCGAAAGCGAATAAAATACGACTGCATAAACATCAGGCATCAGCCCAACTGCGACATGCTTTGGTATCACAACCAAGTATATAGCACGATCTTTCTCCTTCCAATTCTCAGTTGCTTTGGTATCACAACCAAGTATATAGCACGATCCTTCTCCTTCCAATTCTCAGCTGGATTAGGAGCAAATGCAGCCAACATATTTTTTATCTGCTCAACCATGGAAGTAACCTCGGTTTTGTAATTCAAATGCAGCCAACATATTTCAACATGATCCATATCAAATAGCTCCAAAATAATTGATAAACACATTGATAAACACATTCAAGCTTTGACAATTGATAAACACATTGATAAACACATTGATCGAATCATTGAAATGCTCAAGACAATTGATAAACACATTCAAGCTTTGACAAAATTCGACGGATACAGATCTGTTTTCAACACAAATCAATCTCAAAATGCCAAGTTTTAAAGATAAGTAATTGATGTATAAAAGATATAACTAAATAACTTCTGTTCAGCTAAATAACTTCTGTTCAGCTTTGACAAAATTCGTTTTCCTCTTTCTTTCAGTTATAGACCCCCATGAATAACTTAGTCCTGCATTAGTATATGAAAGAACTAAGAAATTTTGTAACAAGTTCAAATAATACAAGTTGAAATGAAAGTGAAAGAGTGAGGAAGTTTACATAGTCCTCAAGTTTCTGTGATATTTTTTCATCTCCTTGACTCATTTTGCTTCGAAGATTCACCTGGCACATAGAAAATCATAGACTTAGTTTCATAAACAAAAAAAATTGTCCAAGTTCAAATATACTAAGACAATCACAAACAACAACATACAAATATTCTTGTCCACCGGATCATTGGGTATTTGGGAGAGTGTCGCCCTTTGCTGTTTTCCTACTCGTCCTCTTTATCGGTTTTAATCTTTTTTCTCGTGGACGTCCTTTGCGAGTAGTAACTACTGGATCATGGATATTAATGTTTCCGTTACTTTCTTCAAATGGCTCATCTATCTTCTCATTCACACTTGAAGCAATTGGTTGACTCGTCTTATACATCTCCAACGCATTATCAACCCATTCCGAAAGACTCAAGAAATGGTCTTCATGCTCAGAAGCAAAGTCTGCAAGTTCATTAAGTTTGCGACACAATATATTGTATCGCAATTCCTCTACAGTCCCCTTTTGACCATCCACTTCAATCACCATCTTTGTGTGAGACCTACGTACATCTTTTCTCCATCGTCTAACAATATAAATTTCGGGTAATAAAGAGATTCGGTTTTGTTGTAACACTAGAAGGGCATGCCTACATACTATCCCCTTGAACTCGAACAAATGACAAGAACACCGAACTTCAGTAGTAGGTTTCATGAAGAGCACAATAAATGTCACATTCTTTGAATAACCACCCACCGAAATTTCCTCTCCTATCTTATGCTCTACCCCTATGTGCGTCTCACGGGTTGAAATCGAATAACAATATATCTTTCCAGTAGTCTCTGACTGAAACTCTTGAAATTTTGCTATAGTATATACATTTTGAATTTGTTTCTCCATTGGTAATGTAGTCAAACATGGAACCATTTGCGAGAAAGACTTGAAGTCAGCAAATTTCTCATTTTCAATTTTTTTCTTGGAAGCATAAACACATTGTTCCACAAATTGTTTTAGTGTCGTCTTTGAGTTTAGATAGCCATCAAAAAAAGCATTAATTCCCTCACTTCTCTGAGTGCTAGACATACCTGCCCAAAAATATGGTTTCACAAAGCACGGAACCCATCTTCGTCTCTCTCCGTATAATCCTTGTAACCATTCATTATTTTGCAACTGAAAGGTATTGATCATCTCATACCATTTTTTCTCAAACTCTTCTCCTATTTGGATGTCAAATACCAATCTTTTTAAAGCTGTAGTTATTGCCTCGTAATTGGTGTAACTACCAAACTTGTTAGACAATTTTTTCATTATATGCCACAGACACCATCTATGTCTAGTATTGGGAAATACTTTCTCAATTGCGAGTTTCATAGCTGCATCCTGATCAGTAATGATACCTTTAGGGGCAACATTATCCATACACTCAAGCCAAGCGGTAAAGAGCCAAACAAATGATTCAGTATCTTCTTTTGTGATTAAGCCAAAACCAAAAAGGATCGATTGCCCATGGTGATTAACCCCTACAAATGGCGCAAATGGCATCTCATATCTATTTGTCTTGTAGGTGGTGTCAAATGTGATAACATCACCAAATTCTTTATATGCTTCTCTATTTCGCCCATCCGTCCAAAACACATTTTTTAGCCGACCATCTTCATCCAAATCAGTTTGGAAGAAGAACCCATTTCTTTGTTCAACCATTTTTAAGAAAAAATTGTTTAATGATTCTGCATCACCTTTACCAAATCGTTCCCTTCTTTTTTCATCTAAGTAATTTCGAACATCTTTTTCTGTAAATGGGACATTATCGTACCCACCAGCTTCAACAACGAGTCGATGAAAATTTTTATTCGCTGTGATGCCTGCTTTATCACACAACTCAAGTTGTCTTTTCACGGGATTACTAATAGTTCTATTACATTTGAAGTACCGAGATGATGTAGGAGTAATGTCGTGGTTGTGGCCTAGCTGAACTTTTGAAATCTTCCAAAATCCGTTTAATTCAAATTTTGCACATATCTTCACTTGACAACCTAATCGACAACTTGGCCTAGGATTCAATGACTTGGTAGTCTTAGCATTTTTGCTGCCTTCTCTACAACACGAAATTGTTATATAAGTGGCATGCCCATCGAGGTTTTTCACTTTTGATCTCTTCTTAATTGAAAATCCTTTTATCTTAGCATATTTTTTGAAAAACTCGAACACCTCATCTTCAGTACTGAATTTCATTCCAATTTCAGGTGGAACTATTGGTTCTTTGTCTGTGGCTTGTTCAACATGTTGATCAGTGTGAAACTCTTCTTCAACTACAGTAATTTATTATTAAATCAAGTCAAATAAAATCTTAAACAAAATAACTATAACATATATATATATATATATATAATATATATATATATATATATATCAATCTAAAAAGTAAAGGATGAATAAGAAAAATAATGATGCTTACTGACCTTCAAATTCAGAGTTAGGTGTTTGAGTTTCACAACCCAAATTCGAAAAATCTTTTTCATATTCACTTCCACCATTTGAAAACCTTTCATCTTCAAAATTTGATAAATATCTTTGAGATTCACCTCCAAATAATAGAGATTCCCTTTGATTTTCAGGTTCAAAGTCAGAAGTTGTCATCTAGGGTTTTTTATTTTGAATTTGAGTTGAGGACAATACATCAAAATTTGTGTAAGAAAATTCAAAATAGAGAGAGAGATAGGAGAGATGAGTAAGTTTTTGATGTTAGGGTTCGAATTTGTTTAGAGATTGAGAGGGAGGAGGAGACGAGAGGGAGGGAGAGATGAGAGGCAGCCCGAGTCTGATTTTTAATTTGGGGGGGTTTTGAAATTTTTTTTTTTAAAATAATCCTGGCCGTTCAAGATTGAACGGCCAAGATCTAGGTCAACAAATTCAACTACTGTGCCACGTCAGCAGGGTGACTGGACTGGGCAATTTACTGGTCACCCAGCTGGGCACAGTAGCATTACCGATTTCTAATTGTATTGTGAATATTCTCAGCCTTATTGGTGCTCAGTTGAATGGCATCCCATTGAATCAGAAAGACCATTCCTCTCCCACCAACAAAGAATGGATTCCCCCTCCACCAAACATAATCAAATGCAATTTTGATGTGTCTTTCACTAAGACAATGGATGATGCAGCAGTAGGAATTGTGTTTTATGATTCATCATCTAAATGTATTGCAGGAAAGGCCTCAATTATCAGGTGTAGAACAGTAGATGAAGGTGAAGCCTTGACTGCTTTTCAAGCTCTATCTATGGCCAAAGACTTAAATTTTGTTAACTTAATTTTGGAAGGAGATTCAAGAAACATAATAAGAGCTATCAACGGAGAATTTAAGGCTGCTCACTGGACAAGCCAAAGTCTAATACACTCCATCAATGCTCTCCGACCCTCTTTTGATACCTTCTCTTGTAATTATGTAACCAGGTTAGCTAATAGCAAAGCCAATGAGCTTGCGAAGCAACTAGAATATCCAAATGCTCTCAAGATTGGCGATTGAATAGGCCAAACTTGTTGATGAACTGTTAATGTGTTTTGGTTTCTTTCCGTTTAATGGAACAGTTCACTTAAAAAAAAAAAGATTTTACGTATAATATTACTTATACCACCAAAAGCAGAAATAAATAAAAAACTGGGGGTTGAACCATAAGGGGACTTCAGTGTCTCAAAAAAATTTGGTTTTATAAGGGCACACTTTAGTTATAATAAATAGTATCGGTTGTCAAATTACATTACCAACATCCGTCAAAATTACATAGATTATTGTGTTATAAATAAATTGTCCAAATTTTATTGGTGTTCATATTAGTAACCTTATGGCGACATTCTCAACGAATTTCATGTTACTAACTTGTCAAGTATTTTAATAAATCTCAACATAGATAATTAGTCTTACTATTTAAATTACATAAAAAAAGATTATGTAAAAAAACATGATATTCTTTTTTACCTAAAACATAATTTTCATAATTTATGTTAGTCGAAGAGCCTAACGGCATCTCTAATGCAAGACTTAAGAAAAATTCTAAAAATCTTATGTGTCAAGTGTGAAAAATAGATCTCTAAATGGTTTGTTTTCTATTTCGCTATTTAAAGATACTCTATTGGAAAGTTTTCTTTAATGCAACACTAAAGAGAAACTTTGAAAACCTATTTTTTATTGTAAAATTAATTGATTTGCTTATGTGTCACTTAGATCCTTAAGAAGACACTCTGAATTTAGAGTGTCCTCTTAAAGATCTCTAAAATATCTACCGCCACCTCATTCTAGAGATCCAAGTTAAGTGTTGCGTTCGAAATGAATTTTGAAAAGAAACTCTACAAATCCTATGTGACTCTAAGATTTAGAGTTTGAGTGTTGCATTGGAGATGCTAAAAGGAGAGATAAGAATCAGAGAAGATTGATTTCGGAAAAATCAAAGATAAATAAGAGACATAAAAGTAATATGGAGACAAAGAAATAGCTCAAAAGATCGAATGTTGATTATAAAGATACATGCCAAAAAAATTAAGGGCAAAAAGATTTAAGTGGAGTACTTATAAAAAATAAAAGGGTAATTCCGTTTTGGCCCCGGATTTGTGGTCAATTGGCCGTTTTATCCCCCGTAAGTGTCCGGCAGTTCGTTTTGGCCCCAAGGGCCAAATTTTTGACGAAATTATCCTCGGGGACCAAAATAGAATTATTTCTGGAAAAGGGTAAAAACAAAAAAAGCCACATCACCCCTTTCTTTATCATCTACTTTACCTTATCTCTCCTCCATCACACCACCTTACCCTTCTTCTCCGGCGAAAGGTTGCGACCGGAATAAAAAATTCTGGCCGGCAACCTTTCGCTGGAGAAGAAGGGTGAGGTGGACAGAGGTGAGGTGGACAAAGGTGATGTAGTAATTGTTATATGAGGTGGACAAAGAAAAAGAAAAAAATAAATTACAGAAATGCCATGGGGGTAGAATTGTGAGGTTGGAAAAAATTTGGGGCCAATTAAGAAATTTTTGGGGCCAAAACGAACTGTCGGACACTTATGGGGGCTAAACCGGCCAGTTGGTCACAAATCGGGGGCCAAAACGAAAAATAAAATAATGATGTGTTTGGTTGCAGGATTCCTATCAAAATTGAAATTTGGTAGGAATCATGAATCCTTGGTCTGTTTGGCTACCAAGAATCCTATAACTCTTGAATCCTAAGGATTCCTAATTCTAAAATTTGTATTGGACCAAAATCCCACCCTACCCCTTAGGATTTGCTAGGATTTTGGATTAATGAACCTAAATTTCAAACTTAAAATCAACAAAAAAAATATTTCCTTCTACAAAATCAATATTTTTTTTCAAAATCATTATTCTTTTTAAAAATCATATTTTTTTTTTAAAGACGTTTAAAAATACTCAAATAATAGTAAATCATAAGATTCTTAGTTGCCAAACAAGCCAAAAGATATTACTTGGAATCATGAATCCGCGGATTCATGATTCCGCCATCCAAATACACTATAAAGGAAAATTGGCAGGTGGGAGCATTCAAACCTCTATCAAACAAGTCTGGCCTACCATCCTTCAACCAAGAAGCCAAACATTGTTTTGCATGAAATACATGTGTTTGACTATATTTGACAACAATACGTGTACTAAAAACACTTTAACTTTGAGTACTCCACTAGAAGTTTAGAACACTTTTAACTCCGGGTTCGTAGGGGCACGTGCCCCCACAGACCCCTATGTAGGGCCGGCCCTGTCAATAATTGGTAATTGAGCTAACTTTCTTGAAATTTAGATTTTTTGTCAAAACTATTAAAGACATGTTTGAACCCCCAAGAGTAGTTCGGACTCAAAGCTTTCAGGTAGCATATTTCAAACATCAACAAACTTCATGGGCAGGCTTAGGCCCGACGAATTCAAAACATTTTTGGATAGGGCTCACTATGGGTAGTGCCCCTCAACGAGCTTCATGGGCCGACCAGACGACGGGTGGGTTGGGAACGGGTAGAGCAAAAGGGAGTAAAATGCCTTCACTTTTGCAACGGTGTTCCGTTTTTTAGGTGTTCTCCATAAAATTTGTCCCGAAATATAAGCCATTAACACTTATAGGATGCGCTTTTAGCACTTGCGATGAATGGAGAGAAAATTGAAAAATTAGAAGAGAAAATTGGAAATTAGAAAAGTATAAAAATCAAATATGTGCATATCTGTCTTCACCATAATGGCATTGAGATTTTAGTAGATATGAAGAAAAAAAAGGAAAACAACAGGTGAGAAGATTTCACAAGATTTAAAGCTCATATATAGAAGATGATCTACTTATCATCCTTGAAAAAAACGAAACAAATCAATAAATTACATATAAAAGTAGATCTTTGTCATTATCGCACGAAAATAGAAGAAATTATACAAATCTGGAGAAAAAGGGAACTTCAAAGTAATTCAAAGGAAAGAAGACGTAAATCGAAGCATCCTCTCACAAAACAAGCCCTCTCAACATTGTGTTTGGCCCAAAATCGGTGTGATTGAATCGTTCTGGTTCGCAAAATTAGTTCAACCCTACACACATCAAATGGGCGCGAAACACTAATTAATAGTCTCTTTTTTTTAAAGTAAAACACTAATAGTCTTGACTTTGATCAATTTATTCAAGATTGAGATTGCTTCATCAGTTTTCTGGTCTTGAATGTTTACATCCATTAGGGTTTTCAGACTTTCAACATCCATTAGGGTAAGAATCAAAAGCAGTTTTCTCGTTTTCTTTGTCAGGTCTTGCTTCCATGGGTTCAACGGTTGTATATAGGGGATTGAAGAAGAAATGGCGGGCTTTGGTGAAACGTCCAAAGAAGAGGTAGTGAAAGGTTAGTGCTATAGGCACCCCCTTACACATGGAGCGCCTATAATACTTCTTTAATCCGATCTTACCTGGTACAAAGACAGAATGACCACACTTTCTAAATAGAAATGGAAGAAAATAAAACAAAATATATAATGACCACACTATTACAACATATCGCCATCATTGATTTAAAATGTGGCCATAAATATTTATATGGTTCTTTTGACTTACCCACCGGGGACACACATTATCAAAGGTGCCCCATTTTTTAATGGTACCTGAACTAACCCTCAATAGCTAACAAATAGTTAAATGTGTATATATGTGACCAGACTACCCTCTCTAATACCAATTGAACTTTCTCGCTTCATCTTCACATCTTTGATCGTGTTCTCCCAGGAAAACATTGAGAATATGTTAAAAAATATGTTGATAATGTAACACGGCAACAAAGACAATTCGGAAATAGAAAAAATGTGAGGATATTTAAGAAATTCTTAAGAATCATTTCTCTAAGAAAATGTTTCCTTGAATTTCTTTTTATCCTATCTAAGTTTTAGATTAACTCCAAATTAGCTGCCTGAGATATCCAAATTGTTCGTTTGGCCCCTATGTTTTGACAAACTCATACTTTGGGCCTCCTTTTGACACTTCAGTTGAGGTTCAGTTGGTGTTGTATTTTTTATTCATAATTTGATTTTTATTTTCTTCTACGTTTTAAATCTCCTTCCTTTTTCTTACTCCCACTTCTCGACGAGATATAAAATGATGGCTATTGTTTAGCGGTTTTTTCATCTCCCCTTTTCTCCTTCTCTCTTCGTATATTTTTTAAGGTTTTTCTATCTCTCTCTCAATCTCCGCCTTTCTTCTTCTTTTTTCATCTCCCTTTCTTTTGATCTATTTCCACCACTTCGTTCAATTCAAGTGTTTCCTTCTAAAATCATTGGAATTGAGTGGCTCCTTCCTAAACTAATCAAATTTGTACAATAAGTCTGTAAAATTATTGCGTATGGCATACTTGTGTTGTGTATAGTATGATAGAGCAAACTGTGATCATAGAATTATGTTGAAGACTTGTTGAAGCACGAAAGAAAGAAGATTAATTGAGCTAATAAAGACTTTTAGTTGGACAACTGATGAGTGTTATGTCTCTCAAGATAGAACTATATAACTTGTGTTAGTAGAAGGATCAAGCAAGCGATCTTCCTAAGAAGGATCAAAAAACCATTTCGTGGATTCTAGCATCTCAGAAATAAACCACTTGACTTGAATGAGATAAAGGAAGAAGAAGAAAGGGATATGACGACAAAGATGGAGAGGAATATAGGTACCCCCAATATTTGTTCTTTCACGTGAGACAAAGAAAAATAAGAAAAAGAAAGGGTAAATTAGGAATAGAAAAACTAATACTAACGCAACTCTAACTAAAGTGTTACAAAAGGGGCTAAAGTAAAAAAAGTGATCAAAATGTAGGGTGCCAAACGGAATCATTTTACTTCCTCAATTCCCTTTTTACAAACAGTTAAAAAAGGAATAAATCCAAGTCTCTCTGTTTCAGCTTTTTAACCGTGAGCCCACTTTTTCTATTTCTCTCTCTAAATATAGAGACAAATCACATAATCTTCTGATCAACAAACAAAAACCTCTCCGTCGCCTCCTCCATTTTTGCCCCAAAATCCTCCTCCTAATTAACAAATTCATCAGATCCAAAATAATCATCTGATCTGATAAAATCATTCGGATTTACCGTCAGATTTCTATCAATTTGATTTAGATTGATTGAATTGTGTTTAATCTGAACTTGATTTGGAATTGATTTTCGTGTTTATGCATTATTGAATTAGGTTTTTTCCGATTACTAATTCATCAGAGGATTGTTTTTTTGGTTTCACGGAAGGTTTGAATCGGATAAGGCGATGGAAGGATTGAGTAATAGATCTTCAAGAACGTGAAGATATGCCTGGTTTACCGCAAAGAAATGTTCAATTATGTAATTCTCATTCATCTTCATGCTCTGCCGGATCCGATTTTTCTAATGGAATCTGGTCGAAGCATCGGGATGATATCACATTTGATCAACTTCAGAAGGTACTAGCAGATTTCAACTTTAATAAAATTTTCATCATGTTGTTAAATCGAGTTAGGATTTAATAATTATATATAGGTAAATTGAATTATGAGTTTAATGATGAAAAAGTTTTAATTTTGGGGGATTTCATCTGAATTTTTGATGAATTTTGATTTATCAGATCCATTTATAGAATATATTTTAGTTTGATTTCATCTGAGATAGGAATCGATATTCATGTACTCCGAAACGAAGAAAAAAACAGCTGCGAAATGGTCATATGTAGGCCAAATGCAGATTACTAACATACAAATTGCCTCTCCCTTTGCACCTTTATTGTAGTTCTGGAGTGGGTTGTCGCCTCATGCCCGACAGAAGCTCCTGAGGATTGATAAGCAGACACTATTGGAGCAAGCTCGGAAAAACCTTTACTGCTCTAGATGTAACGGTTTGCTGCTTGAAGGGTTTTCGCAGATTGTTATGTATGGGAAGTCTTTGCATCAGGAAGGTGCTTTTAGTGGGCAACTTCCGGTTGGTAATTCAGAAAACCTGAAGAATCAAAATGATTGCAAATCAAATGTAATGCTTTCGAGCTGTCAAGATGACACACAAGATCCATCTGTGCACCCTTGGGGAGGTTTGGCTGCAACTAGAGATGGTATTCTTACACTTTTGGACTGCTTTTTAGGTGCAAAATCACTCAAGGCGCTCCAAAATGTTAGTGTTGTAGTACATCTCGATCCTTCAATCAGCAAGCTGTTTCATTTTATCATTTCTTTTGTTGTCTTATTATAATATTTGTTTTTGTTTCGTATAGGTGTTTGACAGTGCACGTGCAAGGGAACGTGAACGTGAATTGCTCTACCCTGATGCATGTGGTGGTGGAGGTCGGGGGTGGATAAGCCTAGGAATGGCTAATTATGGGAGAGGGCATGGAACAAGGGAAACATGTGCTCTGCATACTGCCAGGCTCTCCTGTGACACACTGGTGGATTTCTGGTCAGCACTAGGAGATGAGACCCGGAAGTCTCTTTTACGTATGAAGGAAGAAGATTTCATAGAGAGACTCATGTTCAGGTGTGTTAAATTTGTTAAATTCTTATGTGAGTACTATGTACTTTCAATAGAGTAAGAGCCTAGCTGTGGCAGGCGTTTAGAATCAAAGCGATTTGTATACTGAATGAAAAATATTTTAGTTGGATCTATGATGGACAAGAAATTTATTAGACAATCCTATAGGATAATTCCACAGATGACGAACTCACTATATCTGATTGGTAGACTCAGCCGATTATATTTACGATGTCAGGATCGATAGGTACAGTAGCAACTACATAGGTTGCATTTCTTGAAATATGAGGTAACCATTAAGTTCTGATTTTACTTCAATTATTCTATCCAGCTTGTCGAATCTGAGATATAATATCAACTTACCAAGAGCAGCTAACGCTACCTGCTTTCTTCTTATTTTATATAGGCTTAAACATCTGTTTTTTTCCGAGGTTTTTCTTAGATTTTCCACCAAAAGACTCCACTTTCTTAAATCATTAAAAAGTGTTTTTGTGTATTTTCAATATGTTAGAGTAAATAAGTTTGCAGTAACAATCAGAACTTTCACCATTTTTCATATCTGAGTTTTCTGATTCAATTAAAATTATTATGAAGTCTTCTGAACAACTAAAATTTTGAGGATCTAAGAATTAGCTACTACTGGGTTGGAATTGAAACTCAATTGCAGCTCATCTCTGGGCTTGTGGCACGATTTATTTCCACCATTGATTTTCTTCCAAAGGCCACATGAGCTTGGTTTGGTCTTAAAAATTTGATGTCCCTGTCACAGGTTTGACAGCAAGAGGTTTTGCAGAGATTGCAGAAGAAATGTTATCCGTGAATTCAAGGAACTGAAGGAGCTAAAACGTATGCGCAGAGAACCTCGGTGTAACAGTTGGTTTTGCGCTGCGGATACAGCATTTGAATACGAGGTGATGTGATGCCCATTTCTCAAGAAACTCTTTTATGTTTACTGTTGCTTGATAGTGTGAGCTTGTATGTATTTTTGGGTTCTCATCTGTGTATGCATTTATGCGGATGCAGTCATTGCTTGAAGTTGCAAAGTCCTGATCATCATCTTTGTCATAGAATTCTAATTTTTTGTACCGTTTTCAGGTATCTGATGACACAGTTCAAGCTAGTTGGTACGAATCTTTCTCAGACATTGTTGGGACGTATCATCACTTCGAATGGGCTATTGGAACCGGGGAAGGAAAATCTGACATTCTGGAGTTTGAAGATGTTGGCATGACTGGAAGTGTTGAAATTGATGGTCTCGATCTTAGTGATTTAAGTGCATGTTTTATTACATTGAGAGCTTGGAAACTAGACGGCCGTTGCACTGAACTTTCTGTTAAGGCCCACGCTGTGAAGGGTCAACCTTGTGTCCATCGGAGGCTGGTTGTTGGCGATGGTTATGTGACTATATCAAAAGGAGAAAGTATTAGAAGATTTTTTGAGCATGCTGAAGAAGCTGAAGAAGAAGAGGTAATTCAGGGGTTCTGAATGCTTATTGTTGGCATTGGTTATGTAGCTATTTCTCCATCTCTAACAAATTTGCAAATTTCTTTAGTTGTTGATATGGTTATCCATTTTGCATGCATTTCCAGGATGATGATTCCATGGATAAGGATGGAAATGAGGTGGATGGAGAAAGCACCCGTCCTCAAAAGCATGCGAAGAGTCCTGAACTTGCTCGAGAATTTCTTCTGGATGCTGCAACTGTTATATTTAAAGAACAGGTACATTTTAGATTTGAGTTATGCTTTGTATTCCAGCAAAGATGCTCACATGCTATGTTTCTTATGACGAGAAAACGTAATTTAGAGTTGTTGCAATTTCTCGTTGTTTTTGGTCACAGGATAAGCTGTGACTCTAAACAAGCTAGCTGATTGTTTCGATAATTATATCTGAGATTGAGAGTGATACTGTAAGCTACATAGAAGGAAAACATCAATTTAGAAGTTATTGAGTAGCCTATTTTGTTATTGATACGGATAGGGATCTGCTCACGTTGGTTTACATTCCATGAGCACTATGTTGACACAATTTTTCTTAATTAACTACCAACATTTTTGTTAGTATTAAGGAGAACTTCCATATTTGAATTTCCCACAACTAATGGTGGAAAGCCTATTCAGGTAGAGAAGGCTTTCAGAGAAGGAACAGCTCGTCAAAATGCGCATAGCATATTTGTTTGTCTTGCACTAAAACTGCTCGAAGAACGTGTTCATGTTGCATGCAAAGAAATCATTACTTTAGAAAAACAGGTACTTCTGATATCTGTAACTCTGTGGGAACTTTCCTTTAGGTTAAGATTTTCCATGGAGAAGAGTATCTGCACCTCATCTCCCTAGAAATACTGTGATTACTCATAACATTTGCCTCTACAGAGTAAGCTTCTTGAAGAAGAAGAGAAAGAAAAGCGTGAAGAAGAAGAGAGAAAGGAGAGAAGACGAACAAAAGAAAGAGAGAAAAAGCTCAGAAGAAAAGAGAGATTAAAAGGGAAAGAGAAGGAGATAGAAAAGGATTTTGTCGATCAAAATCAATTACACTGTGTCTCCAACGAAGAAGAATCATCTTCAACTGTTCACGAGGAAGCTCATAATGCTTCTAATTCAGGGGAATCAATTAGTGAGACAGGGGATCTTGCTCTATCAAGGCCTCTTTCTCCAGATATTCAAGATGAGCAATCATCAAGCAGCTATAAAGACGACAGTCTACAGAACTTTGGTAACGGGGAGCCCAGTTCAAGGGATGGAGGTGGTTTTATCTCGAGTGAGCAGTTCAATTTTTCTCGCCGAAAGTCAAAGGCCAGAAAAGAATTTCAAGACAACAGTCCACCAGTTGATGACCAAAAATCAAATGGTGGATACACAGGGATCCCGCCGAGGTGCGTAAATGGAGTGACGAAGCATACGAGAAGCAATCCTGCAAGGTCCAATAGTAGAAATTATGGTCATAATCTTAGTGAGAAGTTCTGCAGCTGTTACAACACACAGAGTGAGTACAGATCAAAGGACGGCTCACATGTTACTACTGCCAGACCGAATGGAGCTATACGAACTACGATCAGTAGAGATGTTAAGAAAGTCTGGGAGCCTATTGAGTCACGTAAAAGATATGTCAGAAGCAATCCCGATTCTTATGTTGCGTCTAAATCCTCTACCTCCAAGGTTGATGAATGCGAGGAAGGTGGACCCAGTAACGAGGATGACTCAGTAGCAGAACTTCAAATTCATGAACCTTATGGGGATCTAGTGGAAGACAAGATCTCTGGACTGAAAAATAATGGGAAAGAAGAAAGGGATTCCGACCATAGTAATGGTTTTATTTTGGGCACAAATTCTTCTTACTACTTGAAAGAAACTGCAGAATCATGTCCTATGACAAATACTTGTACAGTAAATGATGTGTCTAGTACCGTTTTGAAGAGCACTTCGAGTTCAGACAACTGCTCGTCATGTCTTAGTGAAGCAGACAGTAGTAAAGCCTCTTCTTCAAGTACGCAAACTGCAGAATCTTGGTCAACTTCAGATTCAGAAGATGCTAGCCCACAATCTGAAGAGAAACAAACTTCTTCACGTGGAATGAACGACTTTATGAAATACCAGGATTTTGAGGTAGACGAAAATCACAAGAAATACCAGGATTTTGAGGTGGACGAAATTCACAAACCAAATGGAGGAGAGACGCTTATAACCGAAAAGAAAACTGATTTTAAACCTCCAACAGTTGACCCACCAGCTCAAAATGTGCATTTGTTCGATCATAATGGTAAGATTTCTATGGAAATGGGTTTGCAACAGCATCAAACATTTCAATCGGTTCATAATACACAAGGTATCCAGTTGCCAATTTTTCCAGCACCTTCAACAATGGCATATTACCATCAAAATCCAGCTTCTTGGTCTGCAGCTCCAGTAGAAAATGGGTTTATGCAGTATCCTCACCAGCCCAATCACTCTTACCTCTTCACTAACTCCTTCGGCTATGGTGTGTCCCTGAACCAACCCTCACAGTATGCAATACGGTATAGTCCTCTGCAACCATTGACGACTTCCATGTTTAACATGGGCCAAGTTCCAGTTTACCAGCCCATTAACAGAAGCAGCTCAGATGAAGAAGCCAAGAATGTTAAACGAGTGGGGCCTTTTCAAGAAGCAGCAGATGCAGTAAAAGTAGAGAAACAACATCCCATTGATAGGCCAGTTTCAAGCAATAGAACTCGACCAGAAGCAGCATCAGCAAACGAACAAAATGGTTGCACCACAAGATCTGGTAATGTGAAGAGTGGAAATGAAACCGAAAACTTCTCGTTGTTCCATTTCGGCTTGCCAACAGCAGCAAGAACAGGTTCTAATAATCCACAAAAAACAAGTCATGCTTCTCAGGTTGATATTTCTTTGGATACGAAAATCGAAGAATACAGCTTATTCTCTTCGGGTAATAATAGGACACTGTTTTCGTTCTTCTGAAAGTGCAAAAATGCTTTAGAGTCATTTGTTAGAGACAAATAAATCTACTCTTCGGGAATCATCCTAATTTTATATGAAATTCTCATTGTGTCTTTATCTTTACTATTTTATTGTGCTGAGTGATATACAAGGTTTGAAGGTTTTATTTTCTAGAGAGGTGATCTTCCTTTTTATTCTTTCTATAGTTGAAGTAATCGTCCCAGTATGCAATTTTTTGTGACTTCAACATGTTCTGTGAGTGCCCACTTTAAAGAACAGCTTTAAGTTCCTAAGTTTATTCTTCTAGACTTAGGAGGCATTCCTTTATCAGATTTAAATTAACACGAGTTCGATTTCAATCCTTCCTTATTTGTTGAGTCATTATCCTCCCAAGTTGATTAAATCTCTTTTTTTTTTTTACTGTATGAAGATAGTAAGCTCTCGTGAAAAGACATTGATGGAACAATATGTACCTTTTGCGCTACAATATGTACCTTTTGGTGCATTAGGGGAAAAATAAAAGTTGAGATTGTTAGAAGTGGTCTAGGATGCTGCATAAGACGCAGTTGTCTAGCATTGTTATTTGTTAAGCTCATTATTAGTCTCATATTACTACGAAGTTATAATTTTCCCTGTAGGTTTTTTAGTATTAAACACAAGTGACAGTTACGGAGATCATTAGTTTAAAGTTGGGTTCTTTAGAGGCTGGGGCATCCGTAGAAGTGTCCGAAAAATAAAGACTTAGTTAATCAAGATTGACTTAGGAGGTATTTTTATTTTTAGAGAAAAAATTTACTAAGTTGTATTTTGTCTCGTAATCTTCATCTTCATCTTCTCTTCCCCTCTACCACCACCACTATTCCTACCACCAGCTGCCATTGCACCTCTTTTCTCTCTCACTCTCTCTTTTCTCTCTCAGTCTCTCTCTATTCTCTCTCACTCTCTCCCCTGTCACTCTCTCTCTCTGCTTCATCTAGGAGGATTTTGTGGAAACCTTCTTTCAAGGGTTTCAGATTTTTGTATTTATCCTTCCTGAGATGATTTTGGTATTTCTAGCTTGAAATGGTGGGATAGAATGTGGTTAATATAAGAGTTAATGGAATGAATCCTGCCCTTGGAAAGTGATTGTAAATGTAAGTGAAACATAACTTATTAAAGTAAATTAGCCAAGTGTCAAGTGAAATGTGAGTACAACAAGCAAAAATGGTGAAAAGGTGAAAGTATATATATAGTGTCACCAACAAGAAAAAGGAGACAGACTCTGTATACAAATTTTATGAGTATTGTTGTGATTAAAGTAAATTTTATGAGTGTTGCTTAATGATTTTGATTACAAAACAATGAATTACGACAACCCCCGTGAAAGAGAGTGGCCGCTGATAGATGTCCGTGCGGAGAATTTGCACTCTTTTCTAGAGTTTTGTTTTGGAAGAAAAGTGAATGGATCCCAAAGTGAATTGGCTTTCTTTTTTGGGAAGATCGAAGAATAAAACGAAGATGAAAGTCATCCACGTTAACAACTGGTGCTTATAGAGAATTCGGATCAACGATCGTTGACTAGAATCAACGAAATATCCGTCCACTAACAGCCTTTTGGCCCGATACTTTTAGAAGCACTCTCAGAAATGTGGAATGTGAGTGGTGAATATATACATAGTTTCTCATATATTATTGTGGAAAAATGTAGGAGAACAAGAAAAACGAGACACACTATCAAAAAAAAAAATGTAGGAGAACAAGAAAAACGAGACACACTATCAAAAAAAAAATGTAGGAGAACAAGAAAAACAAGACAAACTAAGCAAGGTACAACTGTAGATCTATAGAGAGGTACAAACAGCCATCAAGAGTAAAACCCAAAACCATTTATCATCATATCATCTTGTCCGTTCGATACACAAGATCAAGCATGCGCAATTTTCGAGGCTTCAAGATCAACAGCTTTCTTAATTAAACTATCATCATCATCTTCAATAGCCATCTGAATAGGTGATGAACCAAGTCCATCAGCAATTGCCATCATAATCTTCTTCATCTCACTTCTAAACTCTTCCAAATCTATAGTTCCATTATGATCACAATCAAATTTCTCAAATATCGAATCGTATAACTGAGTCAGTTGTTCTGGTGGTGTAACTGTATCGATTCCAAAGTGAGACTCAAGAAGTCGGAACGATTCAAACGCTTTACGAAGCTCTGATCGAGATAAAACTCCGTCTCCGTTGAGATCGACCGATTTAAATCGTTCATCTACGCTTTTGTTGAACAACGATTCGTCTCCTATAAATGCTCTCACTGTCGATCCATCCAATATCACTACTCCCATTCTCTTTCTCTCTCTAAAACTCTTTTTCTCTCAGGTGCCCTTGAAATTATTCTGATTTTTAGGTCTTTATTTATGGATCATTATCCTCATATATTTGTGTCCTTGTTTTGGCCCCCGAGATATGACCAAACAACTCCTGTCCCCCAGATATGACCAAACAACCCTTTTTAACGCCTAACATTGTCCAACATGTAATTTTGGCCCTCTCAATTAACCGTCAAATGAACGTTTAACTTTATTTAGTTAACAAACTTTATTTAGTCTCCCACAATTCTAATTAGGGATGAGCAAAAGTAGTTGAATCGATCAAATTGAACTGTTTGACCAAAACTGGATGTTTTTAGGTCAAATATAACAAAACTTCATCGATTTGGTTTGACGTTGGCATGAGCATTTTTAAACCGCTCACACCGAACCGACTATATGTTGTACAAATTAAGATAAACTGATATTGTTACTGGTTTATTATAGTTTTACGTACTGAACGAGTTGAGATTTTGTCATAAAGTTAAATCATTATGCATTTTACGATTATATTATTCTTGTAATGGTAATATCTTTTGAGGTAAGAGTATGGAAGAAATAGTTTGGTGAGATTTAGGTGCATCAGTGAATGATACGAATTTCAAGAAGAATTTAATATTTTGACTCGGTTGGACAAACCAATCGAACCAAGCCAAACTAAATCGAACTTACCGATTGAAGCCTTAATTGATTCTGCATCGGTTGAGCAAAAAAATAATCGGTGACTGTTTGACCGAGTGCCCTCGTCAAACATGAGAAGGAAATACGGTCTCCTCCATTCTCCGTTTAGATTTTCACGCAATTGACAAAGAGGACTTCCCCTTCAACGAAAGGAGCTCCATTTATGGAGGTCCGATGGAGGAAAAACGAGAAACCGAATAGAGAAAAATAAACAGACAAACTTAGAAGGACGAAGGTAAAGAAAAATTACCTGTCAGTTAACAAAAGTGTTATCCACAAAGGCCAAAATGGCTATTTAATCACCTTTAGGGACCAAAATGGATGAACCCCATATACTTATCATTTTGTCGACATTAAGATGGTTGGTATTGAGCCAAACAATGGATGGACCCACAGTTTTCCAAGTTCAACCACCAGCCCACCAGGTATAAGATAATGAACCAAGATTGGTTTATTGCTTGTAGAGCTTTGGTGAGTGGAAAATGAAAAAGGATCCCACTATGTCACTCTTTTGGCCACCCTTGTTTTGGCTAATTGCTTGTAGAGCTTTGGTGAGTGGAAAATGAAAAAGGATCCCACTATGTCACTCTCTTGGCCACCCTTGTTTTGACTAATGGGATGAAGGATATTTTGGTCTTTTCACACATGTTTGGCTAATGGGACGGAGGATATTTTGGTCTTTTCACACATTTACGATAGATGTGAAGACAATAATATCTCTTGTCTTGTTCTAAAACGGTGAGCAAGAGAGTGACCCATACAGATTCCTTACCAGAGTTGTCGGCAGGCGAATTCATCTTAAGAGAGATTGAAACATATTGTAATATATAAGAAAGTCACTTCATTTTATGTTAATTGGAACTAATTACAAATTAAAACTAGAAAACCATAAACTCTAAAAGAACTTACGCTTAAGATGAAATAGCTAGGTTAATAATATATGTACATTTCGAGTGGGCAGGTAGCCCCTCCCCTAGTCTGATTCCCAGTTTCCCACTCTTATGCTCTAAGGAGTAAAACATATCATCCTCTTCTTAGCAAAGGAAACCAAGTTTCATGGATATCAGATCGATACGAGATAAGAAATGTAAGAAAAACAAGAAGAACACCAAGACCCCATGGAGATCCACCAGCCCTATGAAGGGAATTCTTATCGCCCATCGGAACCAAATCGGGAATCCATTGTCCATCTCTATTCCAAGACCAATAGTAAACCAAAAGTAACAAAATTAGAGGTAAGAGAATCAATACAATCTTAAACTGATCCATGAAACTCTCAAGCATAGACTCATAGTTCATGTAAAATGTGAGTCCTACACATGAAAACACTACAAACACTAAGAAATATAACTGAAATGACATCAAAGAAGGTTGATATTGAGAAAAAGAAGAAGAATAGTAACTAGAATCCATGTTTATGTGATATTAAACTTAATTTGGATGAAGTTGGGTTGGGTTTGAAGATGAGTAAGTTGTTAATATATATATACAAGTAAGAGAAGACTTTGGAGAACTACAACTTTACTAAAGAAGTGGGTTTGATGCCTTTACTTTGAGTTGTAGATAAATTAATATGGTCTCAACTTCAAAAGAGATGTCCTTGAATGAAATATCGACATGTGTCACCGTCCATGCCCTAGATTCTTGAGTAAAACAATTGAAAAATGAAAAGGAATAGATAATATTGTAGTAAAGAGGAAGAAAGAGAAGGTAGTGGAAGTATTATGCATATGGGAAAGCATACATTGGGTTATGGTGGATGAATCCTCCCATAAGCTTTTGTCTGTTTTAAGTTCATTAGTTTACTTTAACAGCACAACTTAAGAAATGACGGTTTGTCATTTTAATCCCTGTGTTGTTAACTTTCGTTACTTTTTTGGTCCTTAGTACCATGGTTCGTCCGTGTATTGGACTAAAACTTTGTAACCCCTTTCAGTTTAATGTTATTTTCTGTTAAAAAAAAAAACTTATGTTACATATAATTTTGGGGTCGCAGTGAAGAAACACTTACTTGATGAAGAGTTCGGAATGGCGGTGTACTGATGTAGTGGTAGTGACACTTGATGGTGGCAGTGGCGATAGTGATGACATATGATTGTGATGTGATGGTGGTGATCCTGTGTGGTGGTAATATATGCCGTGACGGAAGTACTCAAGAAGTTGGGTGATTACTTTGAACACCACGAAACTTTAAAAAGATCAAATATTGATTTTATCAACACGGGTGTTTATATGTTAAGTTGATGGCTCCATAGACCTAGAATTTGGGTCTAATGTTTAGCGTATTAGGGCTAACTTTTAAATTTGTCTAACAGCGTATTAGGGCTAACTTTTAAATTTGTCTAACTTACCGTTTAGATCCCCAATTAATAATTGACTCTTTAATTTTTTTTGTTGAAATAAATAATTGACTCAGTTTGATGATTTTGAGTGACCATTTCCAAGTTTCAACATAGGATACTCTTCAATATGGTTTAAAATCGAGATCTAAAATCTATTTTAAAACTAACATAGAACAATCTTACCTAGCTAATCTCATTAGAATAATTAAGTGGAAATTGATCACACTTCTAACTATGAATCGAGTATGTCCATAAAACCTTTTGACCTAATTTCTTGATTTCAACGTCATAATTAACATTCAATAAGGTTATACAATTCGTTTCTTCGAACTTCCACTTGAATAGTATGTGGAAAAAAAACAAAAGTTTTTCTTTTCACGTGACTGGACATGTAAGAAGAGAGAGAACTCTTGTTTGTTTCTCTCACATGAGATTCAAGTGAAATCTGCCCGCAAATGTTTTGTGTTTAACACTTTTTCTCTATAATACTACTTGTTTAGGGGGGCCATGGGTAATTACTAGAGAGAGTTGATCAGAGAGAGATACGACCGGCCGGCAGAAAACAGAGTAAACAAATCCCACAAAGATGGAGATGAAGGAAGTTAGAGGAGCCACTGGTAATAATGTTATAGTACTCTTCCCTTTCATGGCACAAGGTCATCTCAATCCATTCCTTGATCTAGCTCGCCACCTCGCTTCCCGTACCACCACCACTTCTATCACTATCACCGTCGTCAGCACCACCGCCAACGTTCTTTCCCTCCGCCCACGTTTCCTCTCTTACCCAACCATCAATTTCACCGATCTCCCTCCTTTCCACCACAAAACTGAAAACACAGATACCCTTTCTTCTCTTTCCGCCATCTCCACCTTCTACCATGCCTCTGAATCACTTCAACCCTCTTTCCATAATCTCATCTCCCAAATCACTGAATCCAACAATGGTCGTCCACCCATCTGTATCATCTCCGATATGTTCTTGGGTTTCGCCGTCGACGTTGCTCATTCATTCGGATCTCGTCATGTTCCTCTATATACCTCTGGACCATACGCCATGTCTATTTATAACTCAATCTGGACTCATCTTCCTCACAGACTAACCGCCGGTGATGGTGACGACGACGATGATGATGATATTATTACTTTACCGGATCTTCCGCCGGAAATCAAAATTTCTCGTACCCAACTCTCAGATAATATGATTAAAGCTGCAATTTCATACCAAGAGAAACCTCAATCTCAATCTCCTACCTTTGCTGCTAGACAAGCTGAATACTGTAAAAAATCAGATGGAAGTTTATGGAATACAGTCGAGATCATCGAAAAATCAAGTCTTGATTTTTGGAAGAAATCAAGTGGGAAACCAGTTTGGGCAATTGGTCCTTTACTTCCAATTTCTTCTAAAGAATTAGAACGAGGTGGAAAAGATCCAGGTCTATCACCATTAAAATGTATAGAGTGGCTTAATCAATACCCATCAAAATCTGTTCTTTATGTTTCATTTGGGTCTCAAAATAGTATCCCAATCGATCAAATGATTGAATTCGCAAAGGGTTTAGAAGAAAGTGAGAAATTTTTCATATGGGTATTTAGAAATCCAACTGGATTTGATGTAAATGATGAATTTAGAACAGAATGGTTACCAAAAGGATTTGAAGATAGAATTTGCAGAGAAAATGGAAGAGGATTATTAGTAAAGAATTGGGCTCCACAAATTGAGATTCTATCTCATGAATCAGTGGGTGGGTTCTTAACTCATTGTGGGTGGAATTCAGTTTTGGAGAGTTTGAGCAGAGGAGTTCCAATGATTGGATGGCCTCTTGGATCAGAGCAATTTTATAATTCAAAGCTTTTGGAAGAAGAATTAGGGGTTTGTATAGAATTGGGGAGAGGATTTGGTGCAAAAATTAAGAGTGAAGAAGTGGCTGAGAAAGTGAGAATTGTGTTGGGAGAAGGTGAGAAAGGGAAGGAGATGAGGAGGAAAGTTGAAAATTTGGGGAAGGAGATGAAGAAAGCAGTTTCTATGGAAGAAGAAGGGTCATCATCTCGTGCTTTGGATGACTTTGTTCAGACCTTGATCAAGTGGAGTGAGGATGTTAATAATTAGGTATTCATCATCTTCTACAGTTGGGTAAAAGTAAGTGAAGATGTTGTTCAAAGTTTAATAATCAAATAAACCTAGTGTAATTAAGTTCTTCCTGTGAATTGCTAATTAATTTTAAGACTATCCTTTTTCTTCCTAATGTTAGGGCCTAAACCAGTATTGGTATTTTTATGAGTTCTAAGAGCAAGTCCAATGGGGAGCGGTCCCAGGGCCCTTATTTCACCTTTTCATTCAAATTTAAGGGCCCGGGCTCAGACCCTCAAAATCAGCTCCAATGGGGAGCGGTCCCGGGCCCTTAAATTTGAAGTTTATTTAAGTTTTTTTATTCAAGTTTTTTAAATTTAAGTTTTTTTATTCAAGTTTTTTAAGTTTAAGTTTTTTTTGTTTAAGTTTTTTTATTTAAGTTTTTTTATGTTTTTAAATTAATGAGTTATTTTATTTATTTTTATTTTCTTTTTACAAAAAAAAAAATAAAAGAAAAAAAATAATCCCACCGTTGGATCACCGTTGGATGTGATCCAACGGTGGGATTTGCTCCCCAATGTGACCGTTGGGGAGCCCCAACGGTCCCTTGGGGAGCAAAGGGCCGGCCCCTAATAAGGGGCCGCCCCTTATTTGCCTCCGCCCTCATCCCGGGACCGGCTGGAGTCCAATGGGGAGGAAGGGGTGTCCCGGGCCCTTAATTCAAATTAAGGGCCCGGGACTCCTCCCCATTGGATTTGCTCTAAGGGTTAGCTATGTTATCTACATCCTTTACTTTTTTTTTTGTTGAAAGATCTACATCCTTTACATGATCAATATGTGTTTTAAGATTTTGGATATGTAATTAATATAATTTTCCTAAAGGAAGTTATCAGAATTTTGTTGTAAAATGAAAGGATAAATGTAGGGTTGAGTAACGATAGGTTTTTTTCGACTTTGGTTCGAAGTGAAGTCGAACCAATAAGTGACGGTTTGGCTAAATTATCGGTTGAAGCCGAACCGATCAATCTGGCGGCCAATATAGTTTGTCCAGTTTAGTTTGGCTCAGTTGAGTTCGGTTAATCGTTTTAGCCGAACACAATTTAGAGAAAATGTTAAAGTAATGTTATTCATTTCAATGCATAACGATTAAATTCTTTATTTTTTACAGAGATTTTTCAAAAAAAAATTCGTCTTAGTTTAATCACCTTTAAACTTTATTAAATAATTATTAATTTAAGATGACCAGGATAATTCGAACTTATTACTAAAGTTTAGTATTTCTTACTTTCTACCTTTTATATATATTTATGATATTTTATTATGATAAAACCCTTAGGATTTGGTCGGCTCAGCCTGGGCGGTTTCTAGAAACTCAAGCCGAAGACAAACTAAACCGGTTTTGTTTGATCGATTCACCAGCCGAATCGAGTCGAACAATGGTCGATTACTCGATTTGGCCTGAAAATCGAGTGGTCCGGTTCGACTTGGTTTGGTTCGGCCGATTGGTTCGGATTTTGCTCACCCCTAGATAAAAGTGTTCTAGTTTCTTTTTTTGCAAAATCAAAGTGTTTTAGTTGATACATAATGAGTGCCCCAATTTGGGTAATTATTTTTTTATTTTTTGAGAAATCGATTACCATCTACGTTAGTTGTTACAAGGCATGATCTACGTTAGTTGTTACAAGGCATGATCTACGTTAGTTGTTACAAGGCATGAACAACGTTAGTTGTTACAAGGCATGATTTTGCAGCTCTAGAGGCACCCCAAGTGGGCATAACTTGTCTTGTTTGTCCGATTTTGGTTGTGTCTTTGTTATTTTAAATTTCATGATGTAATTTTCATTAGCCTTTTGGCCTTGAAATGAAGTTTGATTTCCAAAAAAAGAATATATCATGAAGATGTGATAAGCACGATAACCGTTTAAGTTAAACCAATAATGAAAAATGCCTACAACCCGACAAACTTATTACATTATTTATACCTTTAATAACTCGAACTCAATAACTATGGATTCCGCCTTCGTCACCGGAAAAATGCCCCCGTCACCGGCTGTTTTCCGGTGACAGCGGCGGTGGTTCTTTTAGTTTTTTTCTTGTTTTTTTGTTGATCTTTAGGGTCCTTTCATCCGTGATCTTTAGGATCCTTTCATCTTTCGACCTTTAGGATCATTTTATTGAGTCGGTGTCTAGTCCCATTTCTTTTTCTTCATGACGCACTTTGCATTTAAAGGTATGTAACTCTCATGAAGTTCTCAGATGAGAGAAATAATTATGATCATCCATGGAACATTGTGATTTAATCACTTATGAATGAAAATTTGTTTCGCTTGGTTTCAAAAAAAGTAACTATGGATTCCATTTTGAGATCGAACCTGAACCAATTGGGTTATTATTGAAGTGAAAAAAAATGTAATGTTGACAGTGGGATTTGAACCCACGCCCTTTCGGACCAGAACCTTAATCTGGCGCCTTAGACCAACTCGGCCATATCAACTTGTTGTTAGATCACATGGTGATATCATATAGATTCGCTACATATGAATCAGGGTTTTTATCTTTGGTCTCCAGTTCTGTCCCATATACAATTCTGTCCTGAAACTTGTTGTTCCTTCCATTGGATAGGTGTCTATTTCTTACCCAGAACTTTGCCTTACATTTTAGTTATTTGTTTATACGATCTCAATTGTTTTATCTTAATGGATAACCAAATTCATGGCCTTTCTAACCATCACTGTAAAGTAACTCCAAATAAATATAAGCATCACAAATACCATTATCATCACCATTGTGCAATCACGATTAACACCATGATAGAAAAAAAAAAACTGGATAAGTAGTGGAGTGGCTAAATTATCGGTCGAGCCGATCATTCTGACCGGTCAATATAGTTTGGTTCGATTTGGTTCGACTCAGTTGAGTTCGGTTGATCGGTTTAACCGAACATAATTTAGAAAAAATGTTAAAGTAATGTTATTCATTTCATTTGATAAGGATTAAATTCCTTATTCTTTATTAGGATTTTTCAAATCTTTTCCGTCTTACGGTCTTAATTTAACACTTTTAAACTTTATTAAATAATTATTAACTTAAAGACCAGAATAATTCGGAACTTATTACTAAAGTTTAGTATTTCTTACTCTCTATTCCTTATGTATGATATTTTATTAAGATAAAATCCTTAGGATTTGGTCGGTTCGGCTTGGGCGATTTCTAGAAACCCAAGCCGAAATCAAACCGGTTTGGGTTGATTGGTTAACCAGCCGAACCACTCGAACAATGATTTATTCGGCCAGAAAACTGAGCGGTCCGGTTGACTTCGTTTGGTTCAGCCGATTGATTCAGATTTTGCTCACGCTAGATAAAAGTGTTCTAGTTGATACAAATGAGTGCATCCAATTTGTTTTTTTTCTTGAGATTCCACTACACGTTGATACATATGCGATAAACACGATTACATTATTTGTTTTGGAGTTTATGTCAACATTGTCAACCACTTGGCCACCAATTTGGGTCATTATTGAAGTGAAAAAAAAAAGAGTAATGTTGACAGTGGGATTTGAACCCACGCCCTTTCGGACCAGAACCTTAATCTGGCGCCTTAGACCAACTCGGCCATATCAACTTGTTGCTAGATCTCAAGGTGATACCATATAAATTCCCTACATATAAATTAGGGTTTCTTTAGTATGCAGTTTATTCCATATACACTAGTTGTTCCTTTCATTGGATATGTAGCTATTGTTTATCTAAATGAACAATCAAATTCATGGCCTTTCTAACCATCACTGTAAAGTAACTCCAAATAAATATAAGCATCACAAATACCATCATCATCACCAATGCGCAATCACGATTGAAACCATGATAAAAAAAATCTGATGAAGAAGAGTGGAAATTTCTCCTCCGTCCAATCTAGAGTCTAGTAGGGAGAGAGAGAGAGAGAAGGCCCTCTCTCGCTGTACCGAAAGAGACACTCCACCAGTCACAACCCCAACAGATATAAATCTTCAATGGGGAAGAGCTTCAATAAGGCCACAAGGGATTGGTCAATAATCAAAATATGAAAATAATTATACAAAAAAAGTAAATAATGTCAATTAAGAAAATGAATCAATCCAGTTACAAAATTAGACTTGCATTAAGGAATATCCGTTGAGATTAAGATGTGATGGAGATAATGGGAGATAAAAACAAACTAAGGATGAAAGGAAAATAGAGCCATCTAATAGGCAATGAACAAAACTCTGCACTTGGAGGACCAAATGATTTATTAGACAAAATCCAAGAGTGTCATACCCATTACCCATAAACACAAGGGCTGTTGATTTACATACAATTTTCAGGCATCTTAATACTTTTTTCCTAATAAACATACGAAACCAATGTGCATATGGAAAATCTTGAGTTATGCCTCCATAGTACGGGTCTGAATATTTACACCAGCCGCATAGAATCACTTGCACACACCTGCAAGCATTCACTGCAAATGATCTTCGTCGAAGAGAACTTACTGCGTGAGAGAAATGGGAAACCGCCCATGGCACTTGGGTACTCCAGATCTGCAGTAGCTTGAATTTTCAAACATGTCGATCTGTTTCTACTCAACACTGAGAAGTCAGTTCTCAAAGGATCAAACCAAATGCTCTAAGCAATATATTTGTCATGCCAAGAACCATAATAGAAGCTCTTAAATTTCATCCATGACACAGCCCATGACTTCAAAGATTTGATTAGCTAGAGTCTCTTCATCTGTACTGATAACAGTATGTGTCGAATGGATTTCTACCAACGCTTTGTTTGGCTCATAGATATCTAACACACTTCTGTCTTGGTCTAGATAACCGTTAATGCCCTTTTCGCGTAATGCCTCCAGCAGGAGCTTCGGATCAGGGGACCCCCATCTGAATGGTATCACACTTTCTTCTATCTCCTCTTTGTTTGCAGAAACTAACATATACTTCCCATTATCGACTACAAGCTTACCACCTAATCTTGCAATTGCCATATTTTCTAGTTTTGTTCTTCTAGGTTTGAGCTGGAACGCCAAATCTGTAGCTAAGTTTGCTTCAAAATCCTCCCTCAAATTTGGTATATGTAGTGTTTGATTCAATGAGTAATGAAGAAATGAAAATGAATTTGTATCTGAGCTCGGAATATGCAGCCTCAGATCATCCGGGAACTGTTTCAAGCCAAAAGATAACTGATCAATCAACTTAAAATGAGAAGTACTCGAAAGCCTAGATGAAACCAAAAGATAACCAAGATAGATGCTGGTTATGATAAAGATCCAATTAATACCAAGATAATAGATTGAAGTTAATAAACTTTGATAGAGATCGTACAGAACATACCAGAACCAGCTTCGGCTTTAGCATCTTCAGCAGAGGTCGAATTTTCTCAACCCTACGAAGAAAAGAAATGATTTGGTTGGGAATGGGATTACAAAAGCAATCAAATATTCATGTTGTGTATTATTGCCTTATATAACGGGAAAGATGACATTAAGTTTTAGCGTGCATTAAACACCAAATTTCATACAGCCTTGCAATGTCAAGGAAAACTGGGTTGAGGCAGTAAAATAATTTCCTAATCATTGCCTTATATAACAATAATCTATATAGTCACTTAACAAAGATGATTAGAGCATTAAGAAGTTAACTGAGGAAACTGAGATTTTCAACTGACAGCATAAAAAATATACTTACTTTATTCCAGAGATGAATGAACATTGAAGGACCTTCATTGCAACTGGCTTGAAAGGCAATAAAGCTAGATCAGTATCTACTCCTTGCTGCAAATCAAATATCCATTAGCTCCTTAACAATGCCAAAATAACTTAATATGTTTTATTCGACTAAAAGTGCGGATATATAGAGGAAGAAATTTGCCAAAGTTATACCAGTTGCAACTAGATGATATGCTATATGTATATGTTACAAATATCACGGAAGAAAGCATACCTCTAGAACAAGTAAGCTATTCTGATCCCCGCTCCATCGCCGCAGAAAGTGGACAACAGGACCAATTCGAAGGCTCCAGTGAGGACAAAAAACTACACAAGGTTCCTGCAACATCATTCTGTACACTGCTTTATTTTAGTAGTATGGTGTGGAGTTTAAAGGAGAACGGGAGACAGCAACTAAGAGAGACATTCATAATAGTAACTTCCTTTGTTATGGTTGTGATACAATCTTTAGTTAGAGGACAATATGAATCTACTTTAATAAAGTTGTTCTAAGGAGATACCATTTAAAATCGTGATTTCAAATTATGGAGTGGATTCCAATATTTCAGTTTGCTAACTTACATATTTGCTTGCCCATAATCTGAATAAGCTAATAACTATTTAACCGTTTTGATCCGTCTCTACTCTGAATCTGATCACAACCCCTAATATCGTCTCTCAGTCTCACTACTCTGTTTGAAGTTCTCCGATCTCTATCAATCTTCCTCCTTCTCCGGTGCTAGATTCTCAAAAATTCACCACTTCTCCATTGATCGAAAACCAAAACTTGTAGAAATCAACAATGAGCATCGTAAGTAACTAAAGCAATTACAGAAGAAGGAACAGCGAAGCGATTATGGCTAAAATGCACCAAGGAATTGGTATACGCTATGTGTACACCTTTTGTTGTTTGTTTGGCTGCTGGAAATTTGAATATGGAAGCATTTCGCCATCATATAGATTTATAGCTCAAGATGTTCATTTTCTCAAGGCTTTTGCTCAGGGTTATGAATTGGCGGAAGAATATGCCGATGATGATGAACTGCGCCAAAAAGTTAATCAGGATGAGCAGGAAAAGTGACTTGCTCGAAGTCATCAGTCGATCTGAGAAACACTTGGGGCTTTATTTCTGCACAATATACTGAAGACTGAAGAGTATGAACACCTACTCAAAGCACTTGAGCAACTATTGGAGTTTGAGAAACGGGCAAATCTAAGAGTAATTGATTCAGGTGCATTAAAAGGTATAAACTCCGAAGACATAAAGCAGGCTGGCGAACATATTTTTTTGAAACTATGGTACTCCAAAATGGTTGTAAAGACTTATTTAAGAGGGTCGTCAAGAATGAAAAGCTAAATGCAGCTATCAATGTACTTTCATATTTTTGGTGTGCTGATCTCATGAGATCAGCTTTTGCATCAGGAGGTCTAGAGGAATTAATATTCACGCAAACGAGTTTGTATATGAAAATGGGGTTTCGATAGGCGAAATTCTTGGGAAAGTGGAGTCTCCATAAGAGAAAGTTGAAGCATTCAAGACATAGTGAAGACGAACGAAAACAGCAAGAGGCTTGTAACAGTTTACATAGGTAATTCTGTGCCAACTTACTTTGCCTCCCAGAAGCAGATATAGGAATTGTAATCGGGTCAAGTGAAAGTCTTAGGAGATTAGCCACACAGTTTGAAGTTAGTCTTGTCCCTCTATTCCCAGGTTCGGTGAAGAAACAGAAGGGATTCGGACAAAGAGGTGAGTCTGCTGGTTGGAAGGGGCTATCTGGTACTCTTTACACAGTGGATAGTTGGGATGAAATACATGCCCTCATTTTGGGTCATCATAGAATGTGATAATATTTCGCTCTTGGAACAAGTTTCGGGCCTTCATATATAGAATAGTCGGGATAATGGTAGGCACATATGGTGGTGAATTTTATTAAAGCACCACAGGTTGCATTTTTTGTTTTCTTTCCTTCTTTTCCACTATAGGAACTGCCATTATCGAGAAACCGAGAACCAGGTAACTATATCTATATCTCGTCTCACCTGTTGTCTCGTCAAGTATTACTCGCTTCTCATTCGCTCTTTTTGTTGGTTATTGTTGCCTTGATCTTGCAGGGAGCAAGGTGGAAGTGAAGTTGTATCAAGTTTTTTCTTTTGTCTATATATGTATATGTGGTACAATCAGTAGTAACCTCCTGTTATATATTTTTATTTCTTTCTCCATTTTAAGATCGGAGGTGTTCTTGTTCCTCAGGATTTTTGGAATGGGACAGTTTAGAAAAGAATACATGAAACATTGTTATTTAAATTTCAAGTGAAAGCAATCATGAATTTCTATCAAAAAACACTATTTAACTAAAATATAGTACCTATAAAATTGTATCATTTATTCGCCTATTCCACTCACCACATCCAACAAGTCGTACCAGTTAAGGATACTGATACCTTTACTGGTGTACATGTTATATAGGTTATAGGTTCTCATGTAATGAAGTTCTAGCTTCTCTGAACAAAACCTCAATAATAGTTTCAAAATACTGGTCTACAACAACAAGCAACACGAAGAGCTCCGAATTGTCAGGTAGATGCTCATACAAAGGTCGTGAAGCAGCCATTATGTGGTTTACCATTACATAGGTGCTTTAGTTGCAGAGTTTTCTAATGTCACGGCTAGGATTTCTATTTTCAGTAAGTACATTACTATATTTTCCCAGAAAACTAGCAGATGGCGTCAATGAGTTGCACCATCTAATTATCTAGATAGATATTTTCTAACATGAAAAACAAGAGAAGGAGATATCTTACAAAAAATCTGGTGAATGAATTGCGGGAAATATGTAAAGGTTTTTCCTTTTTAAGAGCTCTACATGACCAAACAATGCCTCGCCAGTAAACAGCTGCAAGAAAAAATCAACAAACTTTCACTCTTTCGCTCTCGCCAGAATAAAAGAAAATCAGTTTAAGATGCAGTACCTTTTCTTGGCGTTGCCTGCATAGCCACTCCGGCACTACATTCGTGAACGCCAATGTTTCTTCTCCCACAGCAGAGATTATAAATATAGGAACCTGCACAACAGTCGAACTACCATGTGTTCAGATGCAATAATGTAAAGAATCTTTCTATGATAACAAGGACAACGGCAAGAAACTTTTCAAGCATAACCTTAAAGGTAGCTTCTATTTCTATATTAGCACACGTGTAAGGTTAATCTTAGGTAATCGTCACTAGCTTAATAATTGTGGGTTGACTCTCAAGTTTGAATGCTCCCTGAAATTTTTCAACATCTATTGAACCATATTTGATCCTAATGCTTAACAAAAGGTCTAAGAAGATTTACCTATCAAAAAGGTATACCTTTTTTTGCAGTGTTGTAATTCCCATTCTACAACAAAATAAAAAGCAACAAACTACCTTTATATTTGAAGATTCAAGGGATAGCGATATTTGTTCCAATAATTGAAGCACTATGCCAAGGCGGCCAAATGGTACAAGGATGGAACCTCCAGATTTAACGGAATCAATTGCTTGCGAACATATGAAAGCTAGCTTATCCATCTCCTCTGAACTATCATCGGTGGTAATTAAGGATCTAATGAGTTCTTCATTATCATTTATATCCCTGCCGCATTTTCTAAAATACCAATATACCATTAAAAATCAATCCTATAGAAAGTAACTGGAGAAAAAAAAGGATAATTAATGTAACGAAACAGCAACAATCAACTAAAAAAAAATGGGAAGCCTAATTGGATTAGAGTGGAATATAGAAGATATTACCTGAGAACTGATAATTCATTAATGTTTGGATCTTGATAAATAGGTAAGTTTAGTTTGCCATCAGAACTCTTATCAGCACCATGCAAGAGTGACAAATCTGAAAATAAGACTGTATCATTCCCTTCAAGAGAGCGATAATCAAACTCCATAGCGTGAGAAGATTCAAAAACGGAGCTTGACAAGTATGCAATACTTCTTCTTGGACCATTTATGGTCCAATTACAAGCCCCTATCTCCAGTCCCGAACTGAACGGTTTAATTATCAATGTGCCGTTATAGCATGCTTCTTCAGCATATTTGAGTGTTTGTACTTTCTCTAAGCAATCCTTCACATTTTCTGCACTGATATACATACTTTCTTAAATTCATAACAGCGTCCAGAATCAAAGACGAAGAAGAAGAATGAAGCACACTATGGTTGGGCGCTAGTAACATGTGTGTTTCTCCTACTGGCTACTGGAGTGGATAGACCAGGGTTTGAATCTAATAGTTTCCAGAACACTATTCAAGAATTCACAGTTTTGACTCGTGTCTGGAAGACTGGAAGCGTCAACATGGTAATATGGTATGTGAATTTACTTATCAAATATTGAAGTTCTCTTTTCTTATGGTATTGCTTCAAAATAAACAGAAACAAGAGCATATTTACCTGTACAAGGGTTGCCAACTACCCACTTCTGCTCCATCCTGACCCATTATAATCTCCCTCAATACAGTATGAATTTGTTCAAGCTCCTCCCATCTAATCCATTGGGGGAAATCAGATTCCACAGGACCATAAAATTGCCTGAACTCCATTTGCATAGAAATAAGATCCTCCATCATAAGCTTCCCAAGTTTCATTGAAGCTTCCGAAGCATAAATCTGAACGAACAAGACAACTAAATTCAAAACCCATAACTGAAGAAACCCTAAGTTTTACAAACCAACTATAATACTAGTATTTACCTTTGCCCTGAATCTATTATTTCTGGTAAGAAATGGCAATCCAAGCATACCCATTGGGCTAGATATCAACACCAAATCAATAAAAGATAAATCCCATAAGTTAATGTTATTAACAGTTTTATACCAAGGTTCTGCAAAAATTAAATCTTTTGCTTGGAGAGGTTTATCAATTCTTCTTCTTTTGAGATCATTTGAATCTGAAATTGAACAATCTTTAGATGAAAAATCTGAAGTATTGTAATCAGAGGAATCAGTAAGTATGGGAGAGAAGATTGAGAGAGCTGAAAGATCGAGCGGGAAATCGAGTAAGATTTGAAACCCACATAGGTTGAGTATGTAGCATGGCGGGAAGTGAAATCCACCTCCATTACTCAAACATGTCTGCCAAATAAAACAAGAGAGATTATTTTACAAAACCCTAAAACCTAGATAGAGAAATATACTGAAAATCAGAAAGACTTTAGAGAGAGAGAGAGAGAGAGGTTTACCAATTGCATAGGAATAGCAGACGACTTAAAATTTCGTGGAGAACGGAAGAGAAGGAATTAAGTCAAGACACATTCAATGCCCTAGGCTCAGTCAGGAAGAGGTTTGTTGGTGTCGAATGTTTGGAAGTTTTAGTGCAAATTTCAGTTGGTTTAGACTTACGTCCATGGCTATAATATATTTGTATATCTCAACTAGTTTTTTTTTTTTTTTTTTTTAATGAAAAGAGGCTAATGCCTAAATTTATTAGCTACTCGAGCTCAGAGAAATATTTGTTCTATCATTCGTCGATTGACTTACAATACATCTAGGAGTCATAGTGATCTCCGTAGTCTGGTTTAAGTTTAAATTAAAAGCATCCGTAGCTAACGAATGAGCTACCTGATTTGTCAGTAGCGGACAAAACAAAAACAAACAATTTCTAAGTTTCCGAGCTTCATTTTTTATCTCCATAATTATTGGTCTGATTCTCCAAGGTCCATCTTCAGGGTTTGACAAGCATGCTTTAATGACCGACAAAGCATCTCCCTCAATTGTGCACTCATACTCAGGAATACGGGAAGCTAGATTCATCGCCAGCTTCTCTGCCTTTGCTTCAGCTTCCAAGGCTGACGAAGCCTCGGTAAGAGAAGTAGCTGCCAAAATAAACGCTCCGTCTTTTCCTCTACATACTGCCGCTAAAGCAGCTCTTTCCCCAACAAAAGCTGCATCAAAATTAATTTTGAGTCGATCATTATCGGGTGGAATCCAAAACTTTTGAGCCCCATCATTTTCATTGTCTTCAGTAACCATTTGATAACTAGTTAAGCCAGAGAAATCTTTATGCATAGCTTGGGCTTCCCGAATGACCGAATAGCAGTTCGGTTTCACCCCTTCAAATACACATTTATTTCTAGCTTTCCAAAGAAACCAATAGTATATCTCAACTAGTTGATCCATGAAAAATAAATCGACAAATACAAAAATTACAATAGTATCATATTTTAGGTTATTTAGCCGGGCGAGTCAATATTCAGAGTACTCATAGAGAGAGCAGCCCGGCGGCCTTAACCACTTCCTGCGCCAACTTCCCAAGCAAGGTTGTGTTTCAGTGTTTTGGAGGCGATGAGTCCCATTAGCTTGGTAGGACAAGTAGGTCGAGCCTGTGAGTACTCCTTCTCTTGCTTAGTTGAACAAATCCACCATCTCTTTCTCCCTCTTTGGTTCTCACACACCCACACTGACTAAAGGATCTTCTCTCATTTTATAGGTTAAGATGAAGAGATGTATAAAAAAAAATGTGATCAAAATTGTTAGGCATCGGATACGTGATTTTGAACCAAAATGGAAAGATGTACACCACAAAATTGTAGGGCATTAGATACCTGATTTTTGACAAAATTTTTTTTTTTTTTGATGAGAAGATTTTTGACAAATTGGTGTGACAAAAAAAAAGTTCCTAAGTTCAAATTATTAGGCCCATGTTTCTTTATTTGAGTTAGCAGCATGACCGAGATGTTCTGAGTTAATTCCATATGTAAACTAGTGATTAGTGAATGTGTTCTCGTTCATGAACCATGGCGAGCTATACTGAATAATCAGTGTAACTAAAACCTTTTAAAATGGTTAGGCTAAAAATTTTCTAATTATGTGAGACAACAACATTAACAGGTTCACTGAACTAATTTCACACATAACAGGCGAACATGATCACTACAACTTCTATTAAAATGTAAATGTTTGTATTACAGTCTATTACATCTTGGTACAGTGGTTGACCACCCACTCTGGAACCTGTTTGATATTACGATCCTCTATATAACAAAAAAAAACATCTATATAACGCCTGCCGTCTTAACAAGTGTTTCTCTACAAATTAAAAGAAATTAAAAAGATTAAGGAGTATTTAGAGAAATGGAAACCTTCCAAAGTTGATGAAATAGTTAAGACATTTCATGATGTTGACAAATGATTCTAAGAGAATATAAAAAGACAAAAAGTGGTAAACTCCAATCTTCACTCTGTTTGAATGAAATCTCCTTGTACACGTTCTAAAGTTGGATTTGGGTAAGATAGCTATTTTTGTCTTTGTATTCTCTTATCTTCAAATAAATTATTAGACACATTGCTATGAAAAAGAATAAAAGCACATCTTAAATCATCAAAATTTTCCTACTCTGTTGTTGGACAAAGAAATCCAAATGGTACAGATGTCCTAATTTTTTGGTTCAATTATAATCGAAAATAACAATAGGTTTGTAAACAACAATTTGTTCAGTTGGTTGGTTCGAATTCATAACAATTTATTTATAAAAGATAGATATGACCTTTCTATTACCATTATCATGCCAACTGGATGTTTTGTAGAGTACATAGTCTCGTCACGGTAATCATTTTCAAGCAAGTTGGTTTTTAAAGAGAGCTAGGTTCAATTGAGTCTAACATAGTATTGGGTCTGGTGTTCCAGTGATGAGTTGAGATCGACTTTGTAACATCAGTTTTATTTGGACGCTCTTGCACTCTTACATTGTCTGGACATTAAAAATTGTGAAGTAGATTGTTTTGAGGCATTTCTTCCCTTGTTTAAACTCATTTTGGCCCTTTGGAAACTCATTTTCGCCTGGACCCCAAACATCCCCAAATATAATTCATTCCTATCATGTGTCACAAAAAAAAAAAGGCAACTTGAGACACACTTGCACTCTTAACTTTCAAAATTGAATGGTTACCTACTTTGGTTATTTTGGATCACAAGTAGTGGCAGTTTGGTAACCTTAACTCTTTATAAAGGAACTTGCTGAACAAGACCTAGTAGTTTTGTACAGCTCAAATGTCTAATCCATCCCATCTAAAATCAAAACAATCTTCTCCCAATAATTTCTCAATGAAGAAATCATCATGTCATCCCCCTTCTACCACCCCAAACTCCATGAAAATCAAAACCCTAATTCACTCTCATTTCTTTAGACATGTTTATCAACTAGTCCAAGCTCTAACAAAAGCTAAATCCGTTCTTATGGAGCTTATTCTTCACAAGAAAAAGGACAACTACTACTTGGACAACAACTTCATGAAGAAAAGTAAACTCAAGAAGAAGAAAAATAAGTTGTTTAGTTCAATAAGATTACACTATAATTGGTGTTCATCACATGTATTACCAATGCCCGAGTCCGTATTCACCGATGGGTTTGATGGTTCGACCCATGCCTACTATGATTCGACATGGAACTCGGTTGTTCAAACCGAGGAATACCAAGATAATTTTGATTCACATTTATCAGGTTATCTACATTGGCTCGACGAGAAGCAAACGACGGAGAATTCTACTACTATTAGTACTAATTATGATGTCGATGAAGAAATAGATGAGATTGATCGACTAGCTGATAAGTTCATTGCTAGTTTTCATGAGAAATTCAGGTTGGAGAAGCAAGAGTCTTACAGGAGGTACCAAGAAATGTTAGCAAGAAGTATGTGAGCTAGGGTTAACAAGAAATTAGTCATTAGAGAGTGGGATTTGAATCTGTTATTACTCTTCATGAGCTTCTTAATTTTAATTTTATGAGTCTTTTGTTCTTACTTGGTGGATTATATTGTATAAGTTCTTGGTTAAATGGTGATGATGCAAGTTTCATATTTTACTAGTTTTTCTACACTCAATTAACATAACTAACCCTATAGCTAATGATTTGATTAGTCTCGATCTCAAATTGTAATTGGTCTTAGTAATTAATAACTGATCATATATTTTAAACTAGCTAATACATATATTTGTTTGTTTTTTTTTGTTGAAAGGACAAATTTGTTAGTTATCATATATAACATTCCCATTAATTTGCACGCAAATAAATTTGATTTTTACAACACGTGAAATATAATCTATGATGGGAAAATTTATCTTGCACTACTTAAGCATTAGGTCCTAATACATTAATAAATTAACCATACTAGAATATTGCATGTAAACTGATTATGTTGAGTTTACAGAAACACTATAAGATCGAAAATAAATAATACAACACATACGTAAATTTATATACTTTCAATGTTTTTTTTTTTGTTGAGAGATATACTTGCAATGTTGATTAAACAAGAAAGATGGTTTTGTCCATAATTAGGGTTTATGAGAAGGGAATGTTATCCAAATAATTAGTACAAGAATAAGTTAATAAAAAAAAGAGAAAGAATGAAAGAAAGAAAAAGATAAAGAAAAGAAAAGTAAAAATTAGTTAGTAAGGGGCCTACTCTTTATGAAAAGTGAAATCTTGAAAATTTGGGAAGTTGATCATTCATGACAAGAATCACATGCATGTGACATTTAGTCTGTAACAGACAACAATCCATGATGTCATGGGATGCATGCATGCATGCATGAATATCATTATACTGATGATCCTCTGCACATCACGGATTAACTGCTACTTTCACCTGAATGGTCCCTCCTCTCTCTCTCTCTCTCATTTCAATTGACTCAGTCTTCTACTTATTGTTGGAGTTCTTTTTTTCTTCTTCTTCTTGTAGGAATCATACTTGTTTGTATCTTAATCGTCTGACTCAAGTCGAACAAAATTAGTGCAAATCAATCATGAATCAGATATCACGAGTTAGATATAAATAAATATGGATACGACTCGAACGCCTTCACGTTAAATTTCAGATTTGGTTTTGAACATCACTATGATCACTTGGTGTTTTTTTTTTTGTAAAGTTGTACGCTTTTTAATTTAGATATGACTCAGTTGAATGGTTGGATGTTGATTGATTTAAAAAATGTTAGTTTTTTGTATGACTCATCTAAGGATCGTATGAATGGCTGACTCGACTGAGTTGTTTGGGGGTTCATATTTTAGTCGGACATGAAATAAGTTTGAACGAATAGTTCTTTATCTTTACACATCCAAAAATGACTAGTGTATTTCTAACCAAAACAAGTCGTAATTAGACACAAAAAAACAAACACATCCACACCTAATTTAAAGATTAAATGGACTCGAGTCAGATTTAAGAACGTCTTTTTTTTCAGATTGGTGGTGCTCTATTCATCTGAATTTTACTCAAATTGATTTTAACTCCATTTTATTCATACATAAAATTAGTCTGAATCAACAACCCATTGTTTGAAATACCCACCACCTTTGTTTCTCACTCATGTATACTTGTTCCAATTCACTATTTGTTTCTTTTGATTTATTCACATTCTTGTTTTTTTATTTACTTGAGACTTTAAATCTTCTTTATTTCATGGTCCTATTTGAATGGTGGCCCTTATCAAAAGCAAAATCCTGTCCTCATGCATTCAAAACCATAAGCAATAAGACAATAATGACAAAAAAAAAAAACAGAATACCCAGGATTTGGAGTAATAAGAATTCCACATCCTGCCTCAAATCAGATTGAAACTTAATATTTTATGGGTACTATGAAAATAAACTTTAATGCAGCAATTTTAAGCTCCTAATGTTTGCGGCAGAGTTGGGTTATATTGCCAAAAATCACATTGTCTTCTCTAGTTGGGGAATCAAAATAGGAGAATGATAGAATTGCTTCGTGTAAGAGGCAGTTTCTAAAAATTGAAGAGGAGGTTTAAGAGGCAGCAATAGGCATTTTCCAAATTGGGATGGTTTCCAATTTTTTGGCTCAATAGGCAGTTTCCAATTTTTTGGCTTATAATATATATAAATAGGGGTTGAGTGCTTTGTAATGGCGACAAGGTTTTCTTTATGTGAAGGGTTGGTAGAACTACGGTAGGCTTGATCCTGTAAAAGGGTACGTAGGCAGCCATTGTCATGTGGCGCAGTAGGATGAAGTCACAAAAAGAAGATATATCTTACAAGGAGTATCCTGGTGTTCGTCCAAACTTTGAAGTATATCAAATTGTGTACGAGGTGGAGAATTGTAAGAGGCAGTTTCTAAAAATTGAAGAGGAGGTTTAAGAGGCAGCAATAGGCAGTTTCCAAATTGGGATGGTTTCCAATTTTTTGGCTCAATAGGCAGTTTCCAATTTTTTGGCTTATAATATATATAAATAGGGGTTGAGTGCTTTGTAATCAACACACCAACACAAGCAACAACAACTCTTCTTTAGAGAGAGCTAAAGAGAGAGAGCAAGTGAGAGAGAAATTTTTTGTTCATAGTTTTGAGCGGTGTTAAATTTCTCGGTCGTCGAAGATTTAGTATAGAGGTTAATTTCTATACGGTACCATCTTGGGACGAACTTGCGGGTTGTGTGAGTCGTCTTCATATATCCTTCAATAAAGATTTCTTGTTCGCCCAAGGACGTAGGCTTTAAAGCCGAACCTCGTTAAATTCTGTTCGCATATTTGATTTTGGCTTAGCTTTTCGATTAATCTTCATAATCGGATCAATTTCTAGGATAGGTTCGATAGCTTCCGCGACTTTTAGTTATAACACTTCGACTTTTACTCGGTCTAATTTAACATATTTTTTTTTCCTTTCACTAGCCATGGCTAACCAGAAATGGACTCATAAGCCCAATCCTATTTTATGAGAGAAGTAGGATGAAATTAGATTGGAACTAACCCAAGGTAAAACTAGATAGTGTCAGTTATCTTGTAAGCTGAGACTGGAGTTCATTGGGCATATTAAGGATCAGAACAAGAATCAGTCAATCATACTTTTTGAGAGGGTTAGACTGTAAATTAGAAGAAGAAAAAAGTTAAAAAGAAAATAAGAAAGAGGATGATGCTTCTGTCTTTTATCTGTCTCAAATTTTTTGCTTTATTCCTTAACTTCATCTTTTATTGCTTTTAGGAGGAGAGAGAAGAGTTGGTTTGATCTTTTTTGCCTACTTAGTTTAGGTTTAAATCTTTTTTCATTTTTTCTGATTTGTTTACGATCTTTTGCTTATTAGTAAATGATCAATTAATACAAAACTTAAGATGACATACAATATCTTGATTCTCAAGTGGCACATTTTTTTAACATTGACCCGGGGTCTCGACCGCGCCAACAGACTGGGCAGAAAGTAGGGGTGGGAATCGGTCCGGACGGGCGGAAACACACACTAACTTATCCGTTCCGGTCGGAACGGACACAAGTCCTACGTGTCCACTCAGACATCCGGACCAAACTGGCGGGCATTTCAGATTTTTTTCCAACAAAGTGCCCGTCCGTGACCGTTTTGATAGTAGGGCAAATCGGGTATCGGTCGGTCGGGCATCGATCACTAATGCACAAATAAATAATTTTTTATTCGAAATTAAAATTGCTTAGTAGTTAAATACAACTTTCTAAACTCACACTTTACAATTTCAAAAGTAAATGAACACAAAATTAAAAGATAATTATTGAGATTTCTCATGGATTACAATCGGTTCTATTCTTCTTCTCATGGATTACGATCGGTGTATTGTGGATTCTTGAGTTACTGATGAGATATTGAGATTTTGGAGGAGAGAGAGACTAGAGAAGTATAGGGACGAAGACAAGATTGAGAAAAATGATTTCTAGGGTTATATATTTTTACTATATAATCAGACGGGTCGGATCACCGGGTAAGGACCTATGTCCGCGTCCGTCCGCTGAAGCTCTTTCGATCGGGCGGGTACGAACCAATTTGGACATCAGACGGTTACGAACCCTTCAGACTTGTACGGTCGTGGACGGGTTTCGGGTAAATTAGTAAAGTGTAGCTCCAAATAATAGTACAAAAAGATAATTTAACTTTAAATATCACATTACCTTTAATCATTAAAATTTTCTTAGCTAATCCTGTTTAATTAGGTAAACTATAACCATGTCATATTGTTCATGATTGTTTTTTAATTGTGGGCTATAGTTCAAATATAGTCATTTACATGTACTTATATCGAAATAGCAAAATTATCTTAGGGAACCAAATTGTACGAGAGTTCGTGGTCAAAATGCGGAAGAATGCGAATCCATAGCAATTCCCAAAACTATGCAACGGGCAAAAGAATTACAATTTCAACACGTACACATTGAAAACGACAGTCTAAAAGGTGATCCATCACATTCTCAACTAGAAGAACCAAGTGCATTGGCAGACGAAGAAACACATAGATGAAATCAACAATCTTAAGGTCTCGTTCATCGGAACCGAATTCTCCTACACTTCTAGGCTCAACAACAAACAGGCAGATGCTATAGTCAAATGGAGCAGAAAGAATAATAGCAAACGCATCTGGAAGGACGCTCTAGAGTTTCAGAGCATTGTTTAGCTTGGTTTCTTTCCTTTCAACAAAAAGATATTAAAAAAATGGGTCATCTATGAAAACAAAGTAACTAGACAACCAATAACTATTGTGTTTTGTGAGTGAACACTAGTATTAGTTGTAGAGACTGGAGAGAGAAAGTAGAATAGTTGATATAAGTTGTAGGGTGACCCCGCAAAAGTGTTATAGGCCGCCCAATTACAAATGAGGCATCTCACAATTTGTGCTTAATCAATCCCCTCCTAAAGTTGTAGTCTATATACATTCAAATAGAAGATTAGATCTACTTGTTAGGGTTTTTATTTCATTTGATTCGATCTCGCTTGAAAACATTTAGTTTGATCTGTTATGTTGAATAAATGACTGTTTAGATAAGAACTGCATGCATGATGATTTGAATATAACCTAATTAAATGAATAAGTCATGTGAATATATTGACTGAAAACTGTTATAGTTTATTGATGTATGCATAATGTGGTATATTCAGAAAACTTCGGGTGCTTGATCTAATGGATTCGGAAGTGATGGATGACGAAATAGATTGGATATCTTGTTTTCCTGAAACTCGAACTTGTCTTGAAACGCTTGCTTTTGATTGTGTGGAATTCCCTATAAATTATAAAGCTTTGGAGCGGTTAGTAGTACGATCTCCTTCTTTAAGAAAGCTCAGGTTGAACATCTATATCTCCACTGCAAAACTTCACCGACTAATGATCCGAGCTCCACAGCTAACACACTAAGGAACTGGATCATTCTGTCCAAGTCCAACGGATACCATTCTTCTAGTAGACAAAAAAGCGAATCTGTTATCGGTATTCAATTCTTGCTGATCGTTGAGTTGTCTCTGGCGATTCAGGGACAATTTTCCGGATTTTTTTTCTTCTATCTATCCTGTATGTGCTAACCTAACTTCACTAAACTTCAGCTATGCTAGTATCGACGCTGGGCAACTTAAACCAATTATCTGTCACTCTCATAAGCTTTAGATATTCTGCCTATGTATCTTCTCTGATTTATTCTCATTTTGTTTTAAGCTGAATAATTGTACTTCTACAAGTTTATGTGATGGGAAGTCTTAATGACTTGAAATCCGAGTCACTTGGAACCATATGATGTAGTTTTAGAAAGAACAAAACAGAATTTGGAAACATGATGTGACTTGAAAACATATCCGACTCACTTGGAACCATATGATGTAGTTTTAGAAAGAACAAAACAGAATTTGGAAACATGATGTACCGGATATCTGTTGTTCCTCTGGTTATGGTTTGAGTTTACTTTAACTCTGTCTGGTCTTGATTAAGCCAGAGTCTGGGTTGAAGTAGGGAACTTCCTTTCTCTAAGTTATAGAGAGATAAACGAGAAGCGAATACCGACTTTATCAATAGTTCCTTCTTTCGGATTAACCGAGATAGACAAAAGATAATGGAGTCGAGGCGAGAATAAATTCTCTTTCCTTAAGACATTTTACACCCCCGTAACAGTACCAATCGTTAGGGTGTATGCCTTTGGGACACAACGACTATCCTTTCAGAATTTTAAGATGGTACTTCTATATTCTGGAAGCGGGCGAACCTTCGTAAATAATATGAGCTCTTGGACTGATGCGATTGGATCTTCTAGACGTTTTAAGATTATAAGTTCACTCAAAACTTCTTTCTTCATTTTTTCTAGAGATACTAGTATTCCAGACACACAGAATACTAATTGTTAGAAGAGAAGAGAAGAAAAGGATAGACTTGAATCTTCTAGACGCTTTAGATTATAACTTCACTCAAAACTTCTTTCTTCCTTTTTCTAGATATACTAGAATTACTTCCCAATCAGTATTCCAGACACACAGAATACTAATTGTTAGAAGAGAAGAGAAGAAGAGAATGAATGGAATTAGAATTGGAATGGTTTTGGGTTGTTTATATAGGAATTGAATGGATACATGTGTCTATTGGGTTAAAAGGACACACCTGTTCGGAACTAGGGACTCAACTTGAAGAGTAACTGATTAATATAGTCGGTTGTAATCTGGACCGCCAGATTTCTCTAGAAAACACGGAGGGAACGACGACCGTTAGATGAAGATAAGTCTGGCCCGAAACATGCCCAAAAGGTGACACATCCGACCGTTAGATGAAGGATCGGAAGAAATCCCACCAGGTGCCCGACACGGAAGTCACGCGGGTTGTTGGATCTATCTGATCCGACGCTGTTAGACGCTTCCCAACACTGTCCCGAGAGAATTATCGCGCAATCGTCAGGTCTGGCGCAATCCCGCGGAAGGAACACTCACCGTCCAGATCTGAACGCGTTCTCTTCGCTCAAATGGACCTCAATCCGACTTGTCTGGTTTGACGCTTTAGTCCCTAATTTCACCGATCTTCGACCAAACTTTAAACTTGAATTTCTCATTCATCCAGAATCGAATTCGAGTGATTCTTGGCTCTAAGTTTAAGAGCTCGACGAGACGAACGCAAAGGCGTGTTCTATTTCTGAGTTTGACGAGGCCCGTCGAGCCAAAATTGGCTCCGATTCTAACAATATCATTACCAAATAGAAACACAAATAACAGAAGAATCCCATGCTAACTTATAACTCTCTCTCCCTCTCTCGTGATTGTTACTGTTTGTTTCTATGCAGGTCCTGGACACAGTATGTGATGAGGGACTCCGAGCTGTTGCTGAAACTTGCAAAGACCTTCGTGAACTTGAGTATTTCCTTTGCATGCTCATGAGGATCGTGAGTCTCCAGTTTCAGAAGTTGGACTTCTTGCAATTTCTGAGGGTTATAGGAAGCCTTAATCCATTCTATATTTCTGCCAGCAGATGACTAACACAGCGGTTATGGCCATGTCAAAAAATTGTCCAGAGCTGGTGGTTTTCCGTCTATGTATAATGGGACGACGCCTGCCAGACCACATAACTGGAGAACCCATGGACGGAGGGTTTGGAGCTATAGTTAGGAACTGTAAGAAGCTCACAAGACTTACTATATCTGGTTTGCTCACGGATAAGGCTTTCCGTTATATTGGGATGTATGGGAAGTTAGTTCAAACTCTTTCTGTTTCTTTTGCTGGGGATGGTGATGTGGGGCTCACTTATGTTCTTCAAGGGTGCCATAAGTTACTGGAAATGCATCTCCGCTCTCTGGTCTTCGCCATTATTACAACATGAGGTTTCTTTGGATGTCCTCTTGTAAACTCTCTCCTGTTGGTTGCTCGAGAGAGGCCGTCTCTGGTAATAGAAGTGATTAGGGATGTAGACGAAGAGGATACAGATGATAACGCCATCGAAGAAAACTCTGGGGATTCTACCATCGGGACGTTGTATATGTATCGGTCACTCGATGGATGGAGAAGTGATGCTTCAAAATTCGTGACAATCTTGTAGACCTTTATGGTGTAGTTAGAGGACTTATTAGCTGTTTGTATGGAAACGGGTTGGGGTCCTTCCTTATATAAAAAGGATTCCTAGTTGAAATAGGATTTCCCTTATTCCTTATTTGGGGATAAATAGAAGTTTCTATTTCAAGCCTGAAAAGGAATCCTATTTCTAGTAGAATACCTCCCTAATTATCATTATAAAAGGGATGAAAGGGAAGAAATTATTCATACTCTCAAGTCAGAGAGTATCCTCTCAATATTCTCTGACCATATTCTCTCTGATTAGAGAGATGTCAGAGAGATGAGACAGAGAGAGAGACTCCTCTCAGATCATATCTTCTCTGGTTAGAGAGAGATCAGAGAGATGAGACAGGAATATAGAGAATCCTTTCAGATCATATCTTCTCAGATTAGAGAGAAAGAAATCAGAGAGATGGAATAGAGAGTGGTCGGAGAAAGAGAAATTTCTGAAGTGGTTCTTTTGAAAGAGATTGAAAGAGAAGAATATTGGTTTGAAGAAAAGAAGATTATTAATCTTGTGAAGCAATTTAGTTTGTGTTAAACTTCTTCAACCTTTGGTAATCTTGGAGTTGTTCAAATCCTAAGGAGTAAGAGATTTCTATTTCCCCTTTCTTGTTCAGTTTATCCACCGTAGTTTTTGGTGAAGAGTTGTTATCCAAGAGTGTTTCCACACATCTTGAAGAGTTGGTTAATTCTCTATTTGTTTAGAGAAGTGTGTTTATCCAAGTGTGTTTCCACACATCTTGAAGAATCGGTTAATCCTCTGTTTGTTTAGGGAAGAGTTGTTATCCAAGAGTGTTTCCACACATCTTGAAGAGTTGGGTAATCCTCTATTTGTTTAGGGAAGAGTTGTTATCCAAGAGTGTTTCGACATATCTTGAAGAGTTGGTTAATACTCTATTTGTTTGGGGAAGAATTGTTATCCAAGGGTGTTTCTACACAACTTGAAGAATTGGTTTATCCACCATAGGTTTGGTGAAGAATTGTGTAACACATTATTTAATCATATATAGTGGAAGATTTTTGGACTAGTTCCCGTGATTTTTTACCTTCTACCTTGGAGGGGTCCACGTTAAATAATCTTGGTGTCTTTGCTTATACTTTCACATCTTTTATCTTCGTATTCCTGAACAAGTAATTAATTAGACCATTTTTCCTAACAAAACAATGGAGCATTTTACTATCTTAACGTTTGGGGATGCTTGAAGTAGAAGATTATTTGCCTTCTGAAACCATGAAATTTTTTCTTTCGTTGCCTCACATGTATCATGGAGATGATCGGACATGTTATCTCTTCTTGGCACAGGTGTTGTAGCGGATGGCATTTGAATTTTCCTTTTACTCGTCCAACAACTTGAAGAAGAAGTGGGTTATTCAGATATGTAGGTTTTGCTCAAACGTTGTTATATATTTTCTCTTTCTTACTAATTTTATTATTGATTTTTTCGACTACGAAAAGAATATCTCTATTTTGACCTTTAATTCTGGATTCAACCGTGACATTTTCAGGATCGTACTTTGTATGACTTATATTTTACTCCAAATTAGGCTTGTTACATATATATTGGTTTTCTTCCGAATTGTACCCGCGACTTTGGTCGGTAACTTCAATCTTTGAATAGTAAATACGAGACACGTGTCGCTAGCGTAGTTACAGACCATGCGATAACTCTCTAGCCATAGGATATTTTATTACTCGTAGGCGGCTATCGTGTGACACGTGTCACGTACGCTTTGTATCGAGGCGGGTATGAATTTGGCGGTCAAGGCGTGTAGTTTTTGGTTTGGGTCATTACCCGACCTTGTTATGGGCCTTGTTATTAACACCCGACCCTTTGTCGTGCCTCACGGATTTTATCCTTACGAAGCGATTGTTCTCTTATTTTAAGGACACCTCCTCGGGCGAATATTTGCCCATACACTCATTAAATTAAATACTTGATATTTTTATCCAACGATAACTTTCTTGTTGACATTAATAATCACAGCTTCTTTTTTTGACATTTTCTTTCACCTTGTACATACAATGGCCACCTTTACATACACGAAACAATACATTTAAGTTCGTTGTCATCAATTTTCGTTCAATCTATAACTGAATTTCCAACATTTTCGTTGTAACTTAATCATCATTCACTCATCTTCATCAAGCATCAAAAAAAAATTTGTACGTGTAACACGTGTGTGGTATGTGCGTGTGTAACACGTGTGTGGTATGTGCGTGCGTAACACGTGTGTGGTATGTGCGTGCGTAACACGTGTGTGGTATGTGCGTGTGTAACACGTGACGAATCGAGAAGACGAGATCCGACGATCATGAAGAATTCAGAATATTCCAAGCTATGTAAAGATCCATAATATTTAGTATAATATATTTGGAGTATCTCCTGTAATATATCTAATATTATTATTTGATCGACTTTATATAATTTCCTAATTTAGTTAAAAGAAACTAGGAAACCCTAAACCTTCATTTCTCTATAAATAGGAGAGGGTTGTAGAAATCAAACTCATCGAGTTATGTCTGGCCAATGTGGTTCGATCAACCCACATTTGTATGTGGTGATTATAAATAAAAAATTTATTTTCTTTAGAAGTAGGTCTTGAGTATCCGACCGAACCACGTTAAATTATCGTGTTACTATTTAAATTTACATCTCTGATTATTATATCAGGAGCCCTCCACAAAATTCGATCGGTGCTACTCATCTCAACGATACGTTGCACTTGCCGAGGGTGTCTAAGATTCTTTGATCATTAGGCTGTAGTATTTTGAGAACAACCAATTGCACCCTCACATGTTGCGAGATCTCCTCACGTTGATGTCGATTGACGGTAATGGTTAATAAACATATCTTCTTCGTCCATACACTCATTAAATTAAATACTTGATATTTGCCCATACACTCATTAAATTAAATACTTGATATTTTTATCCAACGATAACTTTCTTGTTGACATTAATAATCACAACTTCTTTTTTTGACATTTTCTTTCACCTTGTACATACAATGGCCACCTTTACATACACGAAACAATACATTTAAGTTCGTTGTCATCAATTTTCGTTCAATCTATAACTGAATTTCCAACATTTTCGTTGTGACTTAATCATCATTCACTCATCTTCATCAAGCATCAAAAAAATTTTGTACGTGTAACACGTGTGTGGTATGTGCGTGTGTAACACGTGTGTGGTATGTGCGTGTGTAACACGTGTGTGGTATGTGCGTGTGTAACACGTGTGTGGTATGTGCGTGTGTAACACGTGTGTGGTATGTGCGTGTGTAACACGTGTATGGTATGTACGTGACGAATCGAGAAGACGAGATCCGACGATCAAGAAGAATTCAGAATATTCCAAGCTATGTAAAGATCCATAATATTTAGTAAAATATATTTGGAGTATCTCATGTAATATATCTAATATTATTATTTGATCGACTTTATATAATTTCCTAATTTAGTTAAAAGAAACTAGGAAACCCTAAACCTTAATTTCTCTATAAATAGGAGAGGGTTGTAGAAATCAAACTCATCGAGTTATGTCTGGCCAATGTAACCGATCAACCCACATTTGTATGTGGTGATTATAAATAAAAATTTTATTTTCTGTAGAAGTAGGTCTTGAGTATCCGACCGAACCACGTTAAATTATCGTGTTACTATTTAAATTTACATCTCTGATTATTATATCAGGAGCCCTCCACAAAATTCGATCGGTGCTACTCATCTCAACGATAGGAAAGAATACGTTGCACTTGCCGATGGTGTCTAAGATTCTTTGATCATTAGGCTGTAGTATTTTGAGAACAACCAATTGCACCCTCACATGTTGCGAGATCTCCTCACGTTGATGTCGATTGACGGTAATGGTTGATACACATATCTTCTTCGTCGTAAGAGACACAGAGGGAAGAGAGTTAGAACGGGTAACTTGAAGTTGTTGAGGGTAATTACGTTTCTTGGCCCGGAAGCCAAGGAGAAACCTAAACAACCAAAACATTTAATTATGTTGCAAAGTTTTAGTTGATAGAGGATGAAGTGATGTTTGCAACCCTTCTCTTATATAGAGGGGGAGAAGTGTGTCTCTTGTGTGTGATTCTCTTGTGACAGTAGATCGTAGTATAGCTTATAGCTTGATGATGGTTATGATAATTTACCCATCTTTGTTTTTTTTCTCTATCTCACTCATTGTTAACTTTCTCTCTCTACGAGTCCATGGAAATTTGTTTGAGCTGGAAGTCGAGAGAGGAACGAAGGTATTCTTTTAACTTGATCAAACTCTATATTAGTAATAAACTAAAGGTTAAAGAACAAACTATATGGTATGTACGAGTGTAACACGTGTATGTGCGTGTGTAACACGTGTATGTGCGTGTGTAACACGTGTATGTACGTGATATAAGAAGAATCAAGATGAAGAGATCCGACGATGAAGATGTGTCCAAGCAAAGAGATACGTGTGTAACACGTGTATGGTATGTACGTGTGTAACACGTGTATGGTATGTACGTGTGTAACACGTGTATGTACGTGACGGATCGAGAAGACGAGATCCGACGATCAAGAAGAATTCTGAATATTCCAAGATATGTGATGATCTATAATATATTTTGAATATCTCTTGTAATATATCTAATATTATTAGTAGATTGATTTTACTTACAAACCTGAAACCTTAATGTCTCTATAAATAAGAGAGGATCGTAGGAATCAAACTCATCGAGTTATGACCAATGTAACCGATCAACCCACATTTGTATGTGGTAATTATTAATAAAAAGTTATTCTCTGTGGATGTAGGTATTGAGAACGACCGAACTACGTTAAATTTCCGAGTCACTATTTAAATTTACATCTACGATTATTATATAATCGTGAGTTTCAGTCAGTACATCAGGAGCCCTCCACAAAATTCGATCGGTGCTACTCATCTTAACGATAGGAAAGAATACGTTGCACTTGCCGATGGTGTATAAGATTCTCTGATCGTTAGACTGTAGTATTTTGAGAATAACCAATTGTACCCTCACATTTTGCGAGATCTCCTCACGTTTATGTTGATTGACTGTAATGGTTGATACACCTATCTTCTTCGTCGTGAGAGACAGATAGGGAAGAGAGTTAGAACGACTAATTTGAACCTGCTGAGGGTAATTACGTTTCTTGGCCCGGAAGCCAAGGAGAAACCTGAACAACCAAAACATTTAATTCTGTTGCAAACTTGTAGTTAATAGAGGATGAAGTGATGTTTGCAACCCTTCTCTTATATAGAGGGGGGAGAAGTGTGTCTCTTGTGTGTGATTCTCTTGTGACAGTAGATCGTAGTATAGCTTATAGCTTAATGATGGTTATGATAACTTACCTATCTTTGTTTTTTTTCTCTATCTCACTCATTGTTAACTTTCTCTCTCTACGAGTCCGTGAAAATTTGTTTGAGTTGGAAGTCGAGAGAGGAACGAAGGTATTCTTTTAGCTTGATCAAACTCTACATAAGTAATAAACCAAAGGTTAAAGAACAAAACTAACCTTACTTTTTTAGAGAAATTATACAACAGACCAAAGGTTAAACGGTATTTTTTAACCCAACAACCAAAAAGACTAATTAACCTTACTTTTTTGAGAAATTATACAACAGACCAAAGGTTAAACTGGACTTTTTTTTAACCCAACAGCAAAAAGACCAAACTAACCTTACTTTCCCTCTGTTAAAGTTAACAACCAATAACTTTCTAAGAAAAAATTTTCATTTTTTTTAAACGTCATCACTTTCCAAAATAAAAATTTCCTATTTTCGTCCAACAACTTGAAGAGGAAGTGGGTTATTCAGAGAGGTAGGTTTTGCTCAAACGTTGTTGTATATTTTTTCTTTCTTACTAATTATATTATTGAGTTTTTCGACTACGAAAAGAATATCTCTGTTTTGACCTTTAATTCCGGATTCAACTGTGACATTTTTAGGATAATACTTTGTATGACTTATATTTTTCTCCAAATTAGGCATGTTTCATCTTTTTTCGCTTTCTGCCGAATTATACCCGCGACTTTGACATTTTCACGACAAAAAATCTTTTTTTCGACATTTTTTCTGACACCATCATTATGGTTGTTAATTCTACACATTTTTGGCAACTTTACAATGATTTCCTTGTAAATTTTAAACACAACACTTTTATTTTGTTGTGACTCATTGTACACGGTAAAAAGTCTACGGGTCGAAAAGTCCAACAGTCAACAGGTTGACGTTCAGAAGTCTTGTCGGCTAAGGTCGGATGCTGCTAGAACCGACTACGTGTGGAAAAGAGACAAAAGATCGTGAAGCCTCTGGGACACCGGGATGGTGCAGGCCTAAGGGGGCTCTGATAGTCAAGTCAGATACTTGGCCAAATAAGATAAAGAAAGTCGTAAACAGACCAAGCAGCAAGCTTCTAGTCGTAAATAGATCAGGCAGTAAGGTTTTGGTCGTAAACAGACCAAGCAGCAAGGTTCCGTAGATGAACATGTTGATACACCTAACTCTTTACTACTAGATGGGTGATGGATTAAACCTGAAGAACTATATGATGCGGTAAGGGGTGGTTGTATATGGATGGTGTTGATACGTCTAGCTCACTACTACTAGATTTGAGATTGTTAAGCTCTTATCTTCCAACTTCTACTTTGATTAGTCAAAGAGTTTGGAAGAATGAAAAGCTCTTGCGAGATGTTTATCAGAGAGTATGTTAGTAGAAAGAATATGGAGTAGGCTAGATTGTTGTTGCCGAATGTTGGATGCCTTGATCTGTGTGTTGCCTCTACTATTTATAGTATCGGAGAGAAGGTCGATTTCATGACAACCAGATGGTAATAGACGTATTTATTTCCTAATTGTTGCTCGTGGGAGGAGATCAAGGGATAGCGATAAAGGCTTGATACGTTATGCGATGTGTCGCCAACCCAGACGATCTCGTGGATTGACCAGCAGATGTACGCTAAAATATCCTTGGGGACGGATGGGATGTTACCGCGTGTGTGTGATAAACTACAGGCTTTAATCTTTAAATAGTAAATACGAGATACGTGTCGGCAACGTAGTTACGGACCATGCGATAACTCTCTAGCCGTAGGATATTTTAGTACTCGTAGGTGGCTATCGTGTGACACTTGTCGCGTACGCTTTGTATCGAGGCGGGTATGGATTTGGCGGTTAAGGCGTGTGGGTTTTGGTTTGGGCCATTACCCGACCTAGTTATGGGCCTTGCTATTGACACCCGACCCTTTGTCGTGCCTCACGCATTTTATCCATACGAAGCGATTATTCTCTTATTTTACGGGCACCTTCTCGGGGGAATATTTGCCCATACACTCATTAAGTTAAATACTTTATATTTTATCCGACGATAACTTTCTTGTCGACATTAATAATCACAAAAAAAAAATTTACATTTTATTTCACATTGTACATACAATGGCCACCATAACATACACAAAACAATATATTAAAGGTCGTTGTCATCGATTTTCGTTCAATCTATGACCGAATTTTCAACGTTTTTGTTGTCACTTAATCATCATTCACTTATCTTCATCAAGCATAAAAAAATCCGAGAGTTACAAGAAGATGAATAAGAAGAATCAATAAGTAGTTTTCTCTTCAAGTCGGGCACTTCAAAATTTACGTGCTCCAACTTGCAGGAGTGAAGGGGGGGGGGGGGTAATAGGATACGTGATATAAGAAGGATCGAGATGAAGAGATCCGACGATGAAGATGTGTCCAAGCAAAGAGATACGTGTGTAACACGTGTATGTACGTGACGGAACGAGAAGACGAGACTTGACAATCAAGAAGAATTCAGAAATTCCAAGATATGTAAAGATCCATTATATTTAGTACAATATATTTGGAATATCCCTTGTAATATATCTAATATTATTATTAGATAGACTTTATATTATTCCTAGTTTAGTTAGGAGAAACTAGGAAACCCTAAACCTTAATGTCTCTATAAATAGGAGAGGGTTGTAGGAATCAAACTCATCGAGTTATGTCCGACCAATGTAACCGATCAACTGACATTTGTATGTGGTGATTATTAATAAAGAAGTTAGTCTCGTGGATGTAGGTCTTGAGTATCCGACCGAACCACGTTGAATTATCGTGTCACTATTTAAATTTACATCTCTGATTATTATATAATCGTGAATTTCACAGTTAGTACATCAGGAGCCCTCCACAAAATTCGATCGGTGTTACTCATCTCAACGATAGGAAAGAATACGTTGCACTTGCCGAGGATGTATAAGATTCTCTGATCATTAGGATGTAGTATTTTGAGAACAACCAATTACACCCTCACATTTTGCGAGATCCCCTCATTTTGCGAGATCCCCTCAGAGAGGGGAGAGAGTTAGAACGGCTGACTTAAAGCTGCTGAGGGTAATTACGTTTCTTAGTCCGAAAGCCAAAAAGAAACCTGAACAACCAAATTTTTTTTTTCTGTTGCAAACTTGTAGTTGGTAGAGGATGAAGTGATGTTTTGCAATCCTTCTCTTATATAGAGGGGGTAGAAGTGTGTCTCTTGTGTGTGATTCGCTTCTGATAGTCGCTCGTGGTATAGCTTATAACTTAATGATGGTTCTGATAACTTACCCATCTTTGTTTATCTCTCTACCTCACTCACTATTAACTTTCTCTCTCCACGAGTCTGTGGAAATTTGTTTGAGTTGGAAGTCGAGAGAGGAACAAATGTATTCTTTTCGCTTGATCAAACTCTATATAAGTAATAAACCAAAGGTTAAAGACCAAACTAACCTTACTTTTTTTGAGAAATTATACAACTGACCAAAGGTTAAACTGGATATTTTCAGTCAAAAAGACCAAATTAACCTTACTTGTTTTGAGAAATTATACAACAGACCAAAGGTTAATTTGGATTTTTTTAACCCAACAGCCAAAAATACCAAACTAACCTTACTTTCCCCCAGTTAATGTTAACAACCAATAACTTTCTAAGATAAAAATTTCCTTTTTTGTACACGTCATCACTTTCCAAGACAAAAATTTCCTCTTTTCTCTAATAAAAAAACCAGATAAAGAACGCTGAAAAGAATAACTTTTGCCAACTCATCTAATAAATCGGATAAAGAACATAGTCGTCGACTCATCTGATGTGGACTGAGTTTTAAAAAGTGGTTTTGAATGTATTAGTTATAGGATTTGTCGTATGCTTTGTATCGAGGCGGGTATGAATTTGGCGGTTATATAAGGCGTGTGGGTTTTGGTTTGGAGCATTACCCGACCTTGTTATGGACCTTACTATTGACAGCCTACCCGTTGTCGTGCATGCCTCGCGGATTTTATCCTTACGAAGTGATTGTTTTCTTATTTTAAGGGCACCTCGTCGGGCGAATATTTGCCCATACAGTTTGCCCCCACTCTCTAAGTCCGTATGTGGAGTTGGAGAGTAGTGAGGTACGACCGTGTCAGCGGGAGTGCGCGTCTCAATCATATTTTATTGATGGGAGTGCCACCTTGTATCGTGGCGATTGTTGTTTTGAGATGAAGTGTCTCGTTCTAGTTTTTGAGGTGCCCGTGAGTGCGGATAATCTCGGAGGCCTGGTCGGACATAGAGTTCCAGAAAAACCCGTCGAAAAGAGAGTGTTTGCAAGAAGGGGAGTGCGCCTGAAGGACGGGCTCCAAGGGCATTAATGGTGGCAAGCGTGTCAGGTGGCGATCGTTGGTCGTCCCAGATAGGACCAACACGTTCTTGCGCGGGCATTGGTCATCCCTGGGACGACCAGCGCGTTATTGCCTCCACTTGTGGCGCCTCCGGACGTCTTTGTGACCCGCAACCTTATTCTAATAGACATGAGTGTCTCGGGGAAACCCAGCTTGTCCCTGTGTTCGTCTCACGTGCGTTCTGGGATCGTTAACACACTTTAAGGTTCCTTGGGACGTCTAGTTACTTTCTGTGTGTTTGAGGTTCGTGAGTCAGACATCCTGCTAGGATGGTATTCGTAACATAACGGTCGAGTGCATCCGTGAAAGGGTATCCTTAGCAGGAAGGAGGTAGGTGACACCCCTTTGTTTGGACCCCTATAAAAGGGGTGGAGTTCATTAGTTTACTTACCATTTCAAGCTTGAGGTGAGATATTTTGGGGATTCTTCATTTGTGATCAGGTACTTTTCTCTCTCCTAATTGGTTTTGTGGAGTTTTTACTTGTGATCTTAGTTGTTCCCGAATTGTTCTTCGATTGATATTGAATATCCACAGTATTTGATCTTTGAAGTTAGTTATCTTATCTACTGATTTTTGTTTTTGAGATTGCATACCTTGAGTGAGTTACTGCTAGGCTTGTTAGGTTTATGTTCGTTGATATGTGTTTTTGAGACTGATATTCAATGTCGGAGTGTGTGTTTGCAAATGCACCCCTCAAGCTAGTTACTGATATAATTCTTTAGCCTGAAGGCGTTTGTAGTGTTTTAGCATTAGTCGTTGTAGGGTTTGAAACCTTGTCCATTTGCCCTACAAACTTTGACTTTCGAGATGAGTCATTATCAACACGGTAGTTCTTCTAGACCGGCTCAAGCGCCAGAGCCTTATGAATTCCAGCGAAGGATGGTGCACAAACGTACATCCTTGAAGCGCTTGCCTCTAAATATGGTTTCATCGATCAAAGAGGACGGACTACGGGATATGCGATTTATGTTTAATATTCCCGAGTCAATAGAACTTAGACTTCCGCAACCCGACGAGCTAGTTGATGAGGATCATGGTGGTTGGACCGCGTTTTACATGATTCCCTTCTTCATGGGGTCTAGGTTTCCTGTCCCCCGCATGGTGCATGAGATTTTAAATCATTACAAGATAGCTCCTTCGCAACTTATGTCTGGCGCGTGGAGGCTTCTGCTATGCTTGGAAGTGTTGGCCTACCTACAGAAAGTAGAGCTTTCAGCTAGTGATGTTATTCGTTTTTATCACTTGGCGAGCCATTCTAGGGATCATGGTCGTTATGGTTTCAAATTACGATAACCTGGTGCACAAATAATCACTGCCTTGCCAGCTACTGACCGAAAACGCCAAACTAGTTATTTTCTTGCGCGCGACGACCTTGTATTATGTGATCGAGGGGTAGGTCAGATTCCTTCCCACTAGCAAGATGCTTGTAAGTATGTTGTTGTTTGTTTCAAGTACCTCATGTGTTGACGTTGTTTTTTCTTAAGTTTGTATTGTTTCTTTGATAGATTGCACGTTCAACAACAAGAACATTGTGAGACTTCCTGATTAGAAGGAGAGGATCTCCAAGCTCTCTGATTGTCGCGAGCGAGGGAGTAGTTGTGCCTACCTTCTGAACCATTCCCTTATTTCAGGTACTCCTTTGTGGGACTTCGTCCTTGGTGCAACTTTGACTAGCCATCTTCCTCCTCCCACGACGACCATCGAGACACGAGGTGCGCTTCAAGCTTACCAAGAGTCATTTGGTGCACCGACCCTCTTTCCACCTCCTTCGGCGAGTACAAAGTCTTTTGCACACTACAAAAACTCGTGGTATTTGTGACGGGCTTTTTCCGACGGATCACTGTAAATGGTCGCAAAAAGTCATGTTTTTCCGACGGTGTGGTCAAATGCCGTCGGAAATATGTTTACTTCTGACGGATAGTCTAGATTCCGTCGAAAGTGGTTTGTACTAACGACGAATTTATACTGGCCCACCGACGAAAATACTTACTTTGTTATTTGGAAAAATTACATTGTTCGGACGATTCTTGTTGCCGTCAGAAAAAGTCCCTATTGTGACGGTTGGAGAGTTTTCTCCGTCTGAAGAGGAATGATTTCATCGCGGGAACATTTTTCGCCAAATTTGCGCGGAAATATTTTCCGCCAAAACTATTTTCGTCAGGCGTGTCCGTCGAAAATAGATGACCTAGTTCCCCAAAACTGAATTTGACCTAGCTCTCTCTATCTCTCCCTCTCCATTCTCTCTCGCTCTCGAACTCTACTTTCTCTCTCCATCTCTCTATGTTCTCCATTCTCTCTCTGTGACCTAGTTATGATTTAGAACTCATAACTGGAAAAGATTTGGAAAAAAGAGAAGAAACATGGCGAAATTAGGACAACAAACGGTTGATGTATCAATGGTGGTTAGTGGTTACTCTAGTTACTGAAGATGCGTATGAATTGTTGAATGATTTGGTGGAGCAATCAAAGTCTTATCAACAGTTTGATTCCGAGAAGAAGAGGAGACTTCTGATGCATATAGACAAGAATGGGTAATGAGGGTTTGATCTTGATGTTCTTCTCAAATGTTGCTATCAGGTTTGTAATTTTTCAATATATTTGGGGTTGATTTCACATTTTATTATTGAAATTGACGAATTAGTAAGTTGGTTGTTAGTTTGTTAGATTTCTTTTTTTAGTATTTGACCTAATTTGGGGCATTGGGCACTCAAGAATTATAGAGAGCTAGGTTATTGCTTAATGAACATTGGACTATTATCCTGAGAGAAGAACCAATTAGAGAATATAGGGTGAGTTTCCTTTTGTGAGAAATCGCAGTTGCATAAAATCTAGACATTAGTTATCGTCCTTTCCGTTAAGACGATGTTTGGTATAAATAGAGAATTGAGTAAAATCTAGAGATTAGTTCCCGCCCTTTCCGTTAAAGTTGAAAGATGCAATCTTTTTAAGTGTGTAGGAATGGTATAGCAAAACCATCTTTTGATCACTTTGTAGCGACCATATATCAAAATTCCTAATTCTCATTGTATTTTCTCTTTTTGGTTAATCAGAGGATTACAGAACTCGCAGGCGTGGTTCGTTCTCTTTATCCAAAACCAATTCTGGTTCGCTTTCTATATGTACATTCATTAGTAATTATTCTACTCTAAGTAATTTCATCCCAAGTTTATGACTTTGATTTGTTTAATATCAAAATGACCAAATTTTGTTGTTTCTTCGAACATTATCTTGAAAAATGTTTATCAGGGAGACTGGAACGGTGCTGGTGCTCACACAAATTATAGGTAAGAGTAAATCTCAACTTCCAAGTTTATTATATTATTTTCGAAATTTGAACTTATAAAGCAAAAGCTAATCTATAATGTATTTGATATTAATTCATTATATTAGCACAAAGTCAATGAGGGAATATGGAGGATTTGATGTGATAAAGAAGGCCATTGAGAAGCTAGGTATCAAGCACAAGCAGCACATAGCAGCATATGGAGAGGGCAATGAGAGAAGGTTAACTGGTCGCCATGAAACTGCTAGTATTCTTACTCTTGGGTAAGTTCATCTCAAGTTGTTAAAACCCCTTTTACCTCTTGGATATCCAGTAGTGTTAGAATAGTCCCACGTGAATAATAAACACACATTTTGTTACAAAATAGACCAAAACTTAAATACTTTTTAGTAACTTTTTACTTAAGTTTATGATTGTATCGATGTCATTTGATGTGGAAACAGGGAGTTGCAAACAGAGGAGCTTCTAGAAATATATATGAAAGATTGACCTTAGTTATATTAGGAACCTACATTTCAAGCAGGCGAGGCCTTTGCAATGATGCGGTTTCATTTGTTGGTCTTGTAGAGGTCAGTTTTATTTTCTTTGAGACGGTTTATAGCTTGATTTAAGTGAGTTTTGATCAAAGATTAATATATAGTTCAAGAGTTATATGTTTGGTTAGTTACAAGTTATAGTATGTTAGGTGGTACTGTGAGTCATCAACGCATCATTCGCATGATCTGGGTGTCATTTTGGATAATGCATAATGGAACAAGTAGCTTACTTATGAACATTGGCAATAGGTGCAGATTCCATACAATTTCTATACTTAAACACGAGACTTCCCTTAGCCCATGTAGGACTATTCTCATATGCCCCTTCACTTGCGTTGTTCTTGACCCGAATAAGTTTCTTCTGCAGTTTACAAACTTAACTTATACTTGTGAAGATTCTTTCCCATATTAAAAAAAGGAACATGAAAAGTGTTATCTTCCGAAAATCTTATTTCTTATAAATTTGCATGATCGCTGTATACTGGAACGTACATTGTAGTCTCAAGATATGCAAGTGCAACTCCCTTGCCACCATTCTTTCAATCAGTAATAAAAGCTTTCTTTTCTTCTTTTCCCTTATATTCAGGGAGTCGGGATATTGCTTTCTGGATTGTTTGGTACCATAACTGGATCAACTGTATCTGTGTAAGTCCCGTACGAGCCAATATGTTATCCTTCCATTATAATACTATTTAGATATACCCCAGTGACACGAGAATCTCATGGGGGTTTTGTACTACAGTGAGAATGTTGGCTTGTTAGCTTTGACCCGTGTTGGTAGTCGGAAGGTCGTCCAAATATCAGCTGGATTCATGATATTCTTTTCGATTCTTGGTAATTCCTTCATTTTTTGTGACATTCTAGCACTTGTTATCATCTTGTTCATGAATATTGCTAGTTACTACGCCTTTTGCTTACTCGAACATTGTTGCCTCTATAGGTAAATTCGGAGCAATCTTTGCTTCCATTCCCGTACCAATTATTGCTGCTCTATATTGCTTGTTTTTTGCCTACGTGGGTATGTAAAATCGAAATGAGTAGAGCCCTTCGTGGTTGCCCAAGTTATCTTTAAAACTTTGGAGAACACTTTTTTTTTCCTTTCCCTTTTAATTGCCAGATTATCTTGTATAAACAGGTTCAACAGGTCCCAGCTTCCTACAATTTTGCAATCTCAATAGTTTCGGAACAAAATTCATACTAAGTATGGAACCAATAGTACTGTTTACATTGTCGGCTTTTGACTTTGTTATTTTGTATGTGTGTGACTTCGTTAATGAAATATTCACTAGTTTTAATTTGCTATTCTCGTAAATGTTTAGTTATAATGTTTTATTTTTATATTGTCAGCTTGTTTTATGTTATTTGTCAGCAGGTTCGTATTGTGTAGTTGATAATGCTAGCAGCAGAAAGCAGGAAAAATAATTTTTTTTTTAATCCGACTATTTCTGACGGATTTAGTGAAAAACGCCATCGGAAAAAGTGGAACTTCAGTTATTTTGAGAAGGCATAAATACGTAGATTCTCAAGTGGCACATGTTTTTAACATAACTCCGGGTCTGGACCCGGGCAACAGACTTGGGAGAAAGGCCTAGCTGGGTCTGTAACGGACCCACCTTAAGCAGGCTGAAAAATAAAGATTACCCGTTGAATATAAGAGAGGACGCAAAATAATGGCAGACGTTATTTTCAAACCAACTGAGACGAGAACTAGACAAACAACTGAACAGAGGCAAGGAAGGATATAGGAAAGAAAGTACAAATGTATTATGTTATGAACATTAACGACACACGCGACTCAGAAAGTAATGAAACAACAGTCTCATTTGCAGACAGACATTCATACAATTCAGCACACCAGAGCACACAAAATAACCCATCAAATATGGACGGCTAATGAGAAAGCTTGAAGTAAAGGATTATGATGATTGCGAGGACCAAAGCTGCAACTATGGCACCAATCATCCATTTGTTCCTGCTCATCCTTCTCGACATGGCTGTCAATATTTTCTTACTCTTACCAATATTATCATCCACACCATGAAGCTGCAAGAAGAATAGAGAACAGTTGCCATAAGAAAACACGCAAGTTAAGTACCCTGAGTAGAAAGAAGAAAGAGAGAGGTTGGTCACTAGAGTGACTCTTCTAGGATTACACTTAGAGAAATATTAGCAACCCAGTCAATACCAAACTGTTCGAAGTTGCATTGCGTGTTTTGGTGTATGAACTTATCATATGAACATTAGTACATTATCGTGTGAACTTAGTAGTAAGCCAGGAATAAATGAGGATCAATCGATATATTCATGGAAGCAAATGTCCTTGCTGCATAAGGTTTCCGTCAAAAATGAAAAAAAAAAGGACTAGGAAATAGAAACCGAAATAATATGCATTTTGCATTTTGGGTCTGTATAAGTCATACCGTGCCGTGTGCATGGAGGAGAGACTGGCGTTGTTGATGCAAATCTTGAAGGATGGAAACACCAAGCTCTTCTGTCTCAAGCATGGTTCTTCTACTCTCCTTAATTCTGTCACTGGATTGATTCAATCTCTCAGTAGACATCATTAGTCTTCCTCTTTGATCAGCAGAGACCTACTCCATCATTAATCAGTTAGTAAGATTGTTTCCATGATTAAGCACTTTCCTCAGAAGATTCAAAAGAAGCTAATAGTCTATATGGTACAAGAGATCAATGATTAAAAGATAAGTCAAGTCGAATGCGTAAAGGTGCACCTTAAGGCAATGCAGTCGTTCTTTGCCTCAACGCATACACACCTTAAGGCTCAATCATGAGTACACATTTCAATTTAAGGCTTAAGCCTCACATTATGGGGAACAATTATAAGAAAGATGAGTACCATATAAACTTTTTTCTTTCAAGTAAAGGAGAACATAGAAGCAACAGGTTTTACTTTTGAGTATTTGTCTGTTTTTTTACCAGTTGGAGTTTATGCAACACTGAGATATTGATGGAGTATGTGTAGTTTATTAGACACTTTTAAATTTATATTATGGTAGCAAAATAAACCACGTCATGTTTTCTTTATTCACATATTTGGCGTCTGTCTTTCTCTTCGAAATCTATGAACGCCTTAAGGCACACAGTCAAGGTGATGCCTCACATTTTCAGACCAAACAGCATTGAGTCGAAGAACCATTTTCATTTAAATTACAGGGAGTCTGTTCACTGGCTACAGCACATAATCATATGTCAGGTTCTAGATTTTTTTCAAATACTTTTGTTTATTTTAGAGTCAATAAGTGATGTAAACCGAGAAACCTTAGAGGCAGTCCCTAGGAGCCGGCCAAAATGAACGGATTAAAGAGTTCCTAATTTTTATTTATTCCTTTGAGGCATTTAATAAGATAGTTTCCTACTTAATCGGTTTTTTATTTTAGGATTACTTTTGTGGTTCTTCATTAGCTTTCAGCAATGTTTCAAGCATAAGCAAAGTGTAATTCGTGTTCTTGACTTTTTTCATGTTTATTCAATAGTTCTAGTTGAAGATTATTAAGTATTTCAGAGTTATGCAATTTATTTCAGGTATATCAGTTATTTACATTGTTATCCATGTTTACGTGACAATTTTATATTTTTATTTCAAAATGCAACCTTCTATTGAAGTTTCTGCCAACGAGTTTACAGTAGAGTATCTACTCAAACCTTCTCATTTGCAACTGTCTATCTATCAACTGTTCATGATAATCTTAGACTGCTTTGATAGGAATGTCTAGTGTTTCAACCAGGTTCAAGCTCAATAACACAAATAAGCTGATGGAAACTATCTGAAGAACATAAATACGAGATAAAGCTCTATGATTGGAGGATAAAGAATTGTCTGGTAAAAACTGGGCACATTCTAGTAAAAACTGGACAGCTCTCAAACGACTATAATCAACAAAGTTTAAATAGCGGGTCTAACCGTCTAACCTGCTTCACTTAATGAATAAACATCAGAAAAAATAGTCATCCAAAAAATAGATCAAGAACTTCAATCATAAATATTGGGAAAAACAATCAAGCAGAAAAGAGAAAAGGCAAGAATAATGTAAAACGAGGCATATCCTAGATTTATAGCTGATGTGCATATACTTCTAATTGATCCTAAAATAAGCACAAAAAGTCTCCACCAATAAATAGGCATCATAAAACATTACAGGCTAAGAAATATTCAAAAGAAACTATACTGATCGAGATACCATTTTTGTGTCTGCCATCCCAGACTCCAACAGTTCATCCCTGGCGGCTGCATTGACATTGGCTGATGTGATCCTTTTCACCTCGCTTTTCAAATTGTTCAGATCGGACTTGTATTCCCTTAGCTTCGCAAGAAGCATAGCCTTTATACTTGGCTGCAAACTTCTGGCTTCAAGGTCCATTTTTCGTATCTGGAAAGATTCATGCAACAAACATCGGACATTCGATATATAACATGGTAGGAACAGATTTCAACAATCCATGAAAGGAAAGCAGGGAGATAAAGAGTACCAAAGCCTCAGCGTCTTCCAATCCGGCTTTTACTTCTGAAATCTTTTGCTTCTTCTGTTCTGCCAAATCAAACTCAGGCAGAATTTATCACCTTCACTCTGAAGTTGTTAAACAAGAATATCAAGCTGCTAAATACTTCTCCTAGGTTTCAACAAAAAAAGAAATACTTCTCCTAGGTAACCCTATAAACATACTTGATAACCTAGTTATAGCATTTCTTGGATTGCATAATCGTTTCTGTTATTTCCCGTCTATGTGGTCTGGAGCACTAGGCCAAGCGAGGAGGAGAGCTCTTTCGTAGTACGTGAACGTAATTTCAATGTTTCTTTCAACAGATCTTATGATAGTTACTCCTGCTATGCCTAAAAGTCGATTGCGATTAACAAACAATGAAGCAACTGATTACAATAAACATTGCGCAGGCATCATAATTGAACAAAAAGTTTAAGTCACAAACAGGACAAGTCAAAAACACATAACCCATTTCGCATATCAGTCTCACACGAATAATTTCCTTTCTAGGTGAAATATAAAATCACAACCTATCAAATTTGTCTGGGTGAAACAAAAGAAGAAGTAAAATTTGGCCAAAGAAAGCGAGATAATCAACAAGGCGAGGTATAGAAGGCGCCCAATTTTGTGCAGTCAAGTGCTCAAAGTGCAAGCTAGCAGAAATCATAACAAAGCGAGTCGGCCACACGAGACTTTACTCAAACGTACTGCATTACCCGCTTCAGCCCACATCTAACATCAAATATAGTTCCCCATATTTTTGGTTCATTGGCTTTACTCGCATAACTATTATTTAGCTGTAACCTATAAACTATTTGTGCTTTTGCATGATTAGTTTTAAACATAATCATCGAAAAATCCTTATCGTCAGACCTCTTTGTCGCACTCTCATGCAAGACTTGTGCTTCTCCAAAAAATGAAAACCCTAACCAAGGAATATCCTTAATAATTGTACTGTTAACATCATAAGTTATTAGGCAAGTACCAAGCAAACAAGCAAACCCTAATACAGTTAATAAAGCCCTAAAAGAGCTTGAAAACGAAAATCTGAAAGAGGAAACCTAGAAGAACACAAGAAGGAATCAAACATATCTATTTTACCTCCATCAAGAAGACTAGCAGAGGTACACTTTTTAGACAAATTAGCAGAAAGCTCACAATACTGACGTTCGTATCCTTCAAATACCTCACTCATCGTGCCGATCCCTGTTTAATCCCTGATCCAAATGAAAATCATGTCAATAATGCAAAAAAAAAAAGTAGAATCAACGATAATAGAAGAGGAAAATTTCCCGATTCTTGACTAAAATTGGATCTTTAACCAAATGATTAAGAAGATATCCGAAATTTGTGAGTTTATCAAATTTTACAGGAATTAACAGGAATTGGCCTAACCAAATTCGGTTTTAAAAATGAAATTGAAAGAAAGGAAAGGATCTATACTAATAATAATAAGAACAAGAGAATTTTACTTTTGAGATGAATTTCTCGCAACTGAAGCTCGTCGGTTTTCTTCCTTATCAAACTGGTAAAAGTCGTGTTCTTCAGGAGGATCTGGGTTCTGGAAAGGGTTGTTTTATTGATTTGGTTGTTTTGCTGAACATTCACAATTACATCCCTCATTTGCAAACATATTTCTCTTTGAACCCTTCTAATTACAAGTGTAGGCGGTTATCGTGCTTATCACATATTTGACGTATCAGTGCTATTGTAACGGCTACCGTTGATCGTAATCAATTTCAAAAGATAAAAAAGAATAGAACTATTTTAAAGCATTACATTTCTTTTTTGGTTGAAACATTATATTCAAGTGACCCTTTTTAAAAACACCATGTTCTAAGGGCGTAATGCTCTAAAATGTCAAAGTAGACCGTATCGCTAGCACCTCAAAGGTTGGGTTGCATAATCATATAACAAGTGAGGAATTGTTCAAAACTTTCTAGGTTTTCTTTTGTGAAAAGAACCAATTGCTTCAGCTTCATATGTTAAGCTTGCACAAATTCGTTTAGAGATGCGCTAGTAAAGTCCGCACAAATACACACATACTTTACGTTATTACGTAATATTAGCACATATTTGCACCGGTTTTTATGCACGTAAATCTCAAGTTTAAAAACATCCACATGTCTATTTAACCGAGACTAGCACAAAAATGAAGGTCAGTCATCCTAAATTCCTGTGAATAGAGAAATAATACACAGAAGTGTTTGTGTTTTAAAGGTATAATATAAGCTCAAAAGTCTCATAAGACTACTTGAGCCAATTTGCAACCTTAGTTGTTTGCAGAATCAGTATAACCAACTTGTATGATTGGGAACTAAGAGTTCTCGTAGAGAGACATTTTCAATCTTGACATATTCCTGAGACTATAAGGTTCGGGTAAGAGTATTCCTAGAGAGTCATTCTCTCGAAACACCGTTCGATGAGGATCCAATGTACGAGTCCTGGGCAGTGGAGAGAATGTTCAAGTTGCAGAAAGGGATAGCTATCTATCCCTTCTCCTTTAAAGTCGGATAGAAATCTCTCACCGGACGGATCAAGTGGTGGGAGGTGAATGCCATGTCTGGTCACAATAGGTATATTCAGATGCTCGAAAAAAACATTTCATATTTGAACTCAGAAATATTACAATTAGTACAAAACTCCCAAAACAACATTTGTTTCTATATCTTATGGCTTTAAGCAAAAGTCATTCAACTTCGATACAAGCAACTATTATACAGTTTTCCTGTGATAAATAAGGAACATCCAGCCTCATCAAGAAGAGCAAGACAGCATGCACACGCCTGGCCGATTCGCCCAGTCAGGAGGTAAATGTGCGTATTTTTCCATTCCAGGTTGCTCGTCGTATGGCCGTTCCATTACTTTCAGAAGCTTTCGGACCTCCTCATAGTCACCTTGTTCAGCTGCATCAATTGCACTTTGGCATAGATAATTCCGGAGGATGAACTTTGGATTTACAGAATCCATTGCAGTCTTTCTCTGCTCATCCGAAACGCCACTTTCAATCAACTAGATGGACATAGAAGTAGTATTAGATATTTTGTGAAGTATGTAAAATGCTTAAAAGATGTGAAGGAATTAGTTCCAAATATAAACTTAATAGTAATGCATTCTGAGACCAGAACAGGTAATAGAACAGCTATGGATAAGAATATGTAAAGAGTTCCTATTTTGACCTTCACCACCCATCTTGTCAACCTCATACTGTGTCTCTGTTTCACAGAGCATATTTTTACTTATACCTTCGACGTTCGAGATATTGAAATAGTTCATAACAAATTCGTGTCAAAACACCAAATATAGAGAAAGCCTTTTTTGAGGTTTCTTTACGCAGTGTAGTTGGACTCACTATCTACTCCGGAGAAGGCTTGAGCGTGGTCTTCTTCTTCTTGTTTCTTTTTTGTTGCAAGTTCTTGTAAGTTCTTGTTGTTCATATCAAGTATCATATATATATATATATATATATACATACAAACTCGAACCTACCCAACAAGCGAAGTCGACATCGATCCTGAGCCCAAGTACTCAAGCAAATTAGGTTCATCTAAATAGTCCACCTGGTCTTCTCAATTTCAACGAGACCTCTTCCTTCTCTTATCATGGAAAAGATTTCCATACTTTGTCACCCCCTCTTTTTTTTTGAATAATTTGAATTAATATTAAGAGAGAAAAAAGAAAACTACAAGGACAGGACAAAATCTAAAGCAAAAAAACTGCCCCAAAAATTACATCAAGACATCCTCCCATTTAGAGATGAAATCGAAACAGGATTTATCTCTCGCCCAAGCTAATTGCCTACTCCAATGAAATAGAATGATAAGAACATCCTCAATCTCCAGACTAGAAACGCCATGGGATTCTTTAAAGGTTTGGTTGTTCCTATCCGTCCAAACAGCCCAAACTATAGCGAAAGGAACAAGTGCCCAAAGGTCCCTCTTGATCCGGTTAGGACACAACCCATTCCATTGCTCCAAAATCTGGTCAATAGACTTTGGACTACACCAGATGCTACCGCAAGACGAGACAAAAAAGTCCCAAAAAGGATTGGCTTTCGGACAATGAATGAGTAGGTTGTCACCCCCTCTCTGTCTCCTAACTCAATAACATGATCTATTATTTGGCGCTATGACATAAACTTGGAAAATGTAGTCATCGGTCCTAGCTATTTATAAGTAGATATATCAGATCCTTGGAATTGGTTTTACTCGTAACTTCATTCCCACAGCAATCGGAAATAGATTTGTCATCAATCACATATGTATTCAGTATGAACGCCTAATCCCTAACCATTCCCAAAGATAAATGAACGGAAAATCCAGATTATGAAATGAAAAACTGTTCAAAGGAACAAAAACTTATTTAGGAACATAGATCATACCCGTAATATGTAAGTCTTTAACCAGCTAACCCATGCTTCCTTCCTATCATTCCCAATGTCTAGTAAAACAGCACGAAGTGGAGCTAGTAGCTCCTCATCAGAAATGCTAACATCAGCTTTGATATCAGAAAGCAACCGGAAGAAGTTCGTATAATCAACTTTATCAACAGACATGTTGTTAAGAAGTTTGCTAATCAACTCTTTATCATACTTGGGCAAGCCAATTTTGTTTGTCATCCTAGACTTGTACTCATCCATGAATTTAGTTCCATATCTGTTAAAATACAGCGAGCCAATATCAGCTACTAACTTTCGATATGTTTCATGCGAGGCAAAATAAGAAAAAGGGATACCTTTCCATGACATAATTAGCTTCCTCTTCATTGATTAACTCGGCAGCTAATAGTGGTGAAGTGAACTGTGCAATATTCCACAACCCAACATCTGGCTGGTTCGCATAGCAGTACCTTCTCCCTGGAAGATCAGTTGTATTTGGAGTGTAACGTGGATCAAACGCATCTAGAAACCCAAAAGGCCCATAATCAATGGTGAGGCCCAATACACTCATGTTATCAGTGTTAAGCACACCATGAGTAAACCCGACACCCTGCCAGCTCGCAACCAAGGAAGCAGTACGCTCAGCAACCTCAACTGCCCAAGCTGAAGTGATACACAACAAACAAAAGTTAAAAGATGTTATCAAGTTAAAATATCAGATGTTGATAAGTTTTTCAATGTTTTTTGCAGTGAGAGGTTATCATTACAAGCATAATGTGCAGTCAGTTGCATAGACCATAACTAGTCAAAACGTCACCACTACGTTTACATTAAATAAGGAGTCATAGTCGCAAGACACATCAAAGAAAACGACCAAATAATTGTTTTCCGAATATCAAGTATTAAATACTTTATAAAATGTGGGGCAGTTATAAATGGAGAGTGACATAGTTTACTGATTTCTAAGTTCTAACAATTTAGATTTTATTAGTCTCAGTCTTACGGTTCTGCAGAACTATAGCTTCTAATTAGAACTACCTGCATACTTGTTAGCACTCATCTCCACAGCCGAAGGACTCTCTTCACTTGAATCGAGAGAAACACTCTTACTCGTGTTCTCAAGATGACGGAAGTGATGCCGAATAGTGTAGTCTGCCAACGCTTGAACAATGCCCAGGTCTTCTTTCCCTCTAGAGGCATGTAGTTGGAATGAACCAAATCGCAGAAAAGATTGAGCAACTCTACAAACAATAGCTCCAGGTTCTTCCTTCGCATTCCCACTGCAAATTGTTATGTCAAGTTAAAATAGGCATGACTTTCTCAATTGATGAATTTCCACAGGTACAATTGACATTTTCAAATACATACTCATAGAACATGTCTCGTATAACATATTTTCCTGTCGTGACAAGACAGAGTGCACGAGTGGTTGGAATTCCCAAGCCGTGCATTGCTTCACTGCAGAGGAATTCACGGATACTACTACGTAGAACAGCGAGGCCATCTGCAAATCGGCTGTATGGAGTTTTACCAGCACCTTTAAGCTGCAGTTCCCATCTTTCTCCTTGAGAATTCAAAAGCTCTCCAATGGTTATTGCACGACCATCACCCAACTGACCAGCCCACATGCCAAATTGATGTCCGCCATAGCATTGCGCATATGACAACCTATAAAAGTGAAATTCCTTTTGGATAGTAATTGGTTGACTTCAAAAAGTGAACAGTATATATGAAATTTCTAAATGGACTCAAACGGACATGATGATCTAAAACTAAGACTTGACATATTAACACTCACCCTCCGGCAAAGGGGGTTGCTCCTGAGAATATAGCTGGGAAATCTGGCCTTTCAAATCTGCAAGCCCAAAACTTTGTGTTAGCTACAGAACCATTGATGTGCCACGTGTAAAAAGAAATCAACTATCAAATATAAAGAAGTGCATAGAAAATTAATATAAATCATACAAGGAAAGCTTTCAAGAAGATATTTGATAGGTTGACATCCCCCTAAAGGGTGTCCAGAGTTCAAAGTGTCCAACAACAATTTTGATTATAATATGGCAAATCGTATGGTGGGGCGGAAAGGGATGTATAGTAACATCTAGCTCGAAATCCCCCAAATGTGCAAAAGTCTGACTGATGATTGATTACAACTAACAAAGCGCTTCCATGTTTTTTGTCTTTACTATGTTCAATTACTTATTCCACAGATAAGCATAAAGGGGTACTAAAGTTTCAAAATAAATAAATAAAGGGGTACTCACTCCTTAGGATCCAGATCAAGTAACTCAGCAACCGACCCAGACCAGGCCACAAGCTGAGGATTTTCGACTTCAACGGAGGGGGATACTTTAGTATAACATGCATGAAAGACCTGCGAACCAGTAACTATCAAATACTCAATTAGGATTGTGAAAATTAAGAATGTGATTACCCTGCATATGTTGTTTCTAACCTTAAGAATAGATGCATGAACATAAAATCACACGCTTGACTTGATAGTAAAGTATGCAAGAGGAAAAGAAGATGAAAGCCAATTGTCTGCCCTAAATACCCATTAAGCACACATGAACACCTTTAGTGGTTTCCGCAAATTAGTTAGACACATCTAGTTAATCACTGTGAATGAAATAGAATCACAAAATTTACCAATTAATCAATAATATCATCTCTCATTTTATTAACCAATAACTTACTAATCATTTAATTAATCCTCCTCTTCCACAAATATCAATCTTCAAATGTAATTCAAGCAAGATTTGAAGAAATAATAAGAAGAAACAGAAACATGGATAAAAAACCAGTGAAATTCAACAAAATTGACCCAAAAATCAAAAGAAACTTACCTGTCGTGGAATTGTATCAGTTCGTGGATCTCCAGGCAACTCTCTAACAAAAGAATGATCCCAATTCAGATCTTCAAGTTGCTTTAAACTCTTCCTATCCTTCTCCAAGCTCTGATTTTTTGAACCAGAGGGTACAGAAGTACTGTTTCTTTGAGAAGAAGCCATTGAAACGGTGGTCGAGAAGCCAGACTTGTTGATTCTCTGTGGTGTAAAGCGACGGGGAACGAAAGGGAGAAAATTCAGGCGAGAAGTGAGTGATGGGGGTGAGAAGTTGGAAGAGAGAAGAGGACGAATTGATGAGGTTAAGGAGAAGAAGAGAGGGGAAGAAGGACGAGAGGCGGTTGATAAATGGCTCAGCATCTTTTTCACTCACTCTCTCTCTCTCTCTCTCTCTCTCTGCTGTTGGGGACTTGATTTTGGTCTTTGGTAAAAGGACCTGTCTCTAGTGTATTGGGACACGATTAGTAAAGGGACATTAGTCCTTTTAGTAAGTAGACATTTTTCTCAGAAAAACTAAATAAATCATCATATATTCACTTTCGAATGACAATATTGATAATAATTTCATATCTAAAATTAACTACAAAAAGATAAAATATTTTAATAGTCAAAATCTCTTTCTCTATCTAAAAGCACGGAACAAATGATGAAATAAAATTTGACAGAAAAATTTCGGACAACGTAATCGAAATTTGGACAAAATTTCGACCAATATGGTCGAAATATGCGCAAAATTTCGACCATAATTGTCGAAATATGAATATCGATCGAAATTTTGGGCATATTTCAACCACTATGGTTGAAATATGTTTAATATTTCGACCACAGTGGCCGAAATTCTGGCGACAAATAAAAATAAGTAAACATAGTAGCCGAAATATTTACTTTTTAAGAGATTTAATCAACATTATACACTAATAGGATTAAATAACAAATGTCTTACATAGGAAAGAAAGAGATGAGAACATCTTAAAAGTAAATAATAATGTCGTGTTTATAGGTGATGGTTGTTTTATAGAATAGGTTGTTTGTAGATGATGGTTGTTTTTAGGTTAAAAATAGAATTTTGTTTTAAGATTTGTGGATCTAAGGAAGGACATGAAAATAAAAGAAAACTTGGATACTTGTATTGTTTTAATCTTAGTTTTTATCCAAATAAAAATTAGTTTATTCGATTTAAATCTCTAAAAACAATGTCTACTTTTAATTGGTAAAGGGACTTTAAATCTAAAAATATGATGTTTTGGCCATGTCCCTATACTATTTATCCATGTCCCTATACTAACCACCTTGATTTTGAAACTCCGAGTTGGGCACTCAGCTGTCGAGAGCTAGACCATTTTGGTGGCACCTTACATTTCCGTATCCATTTTTGGGTCTAATGGTCGCAAACGTATTCCATTTTAGATTAGACAAATTAAAGGTCAATGTACAAGATTTAAAGTTCGAAAAAAAAAAAAAATCCTTTAAACACACAATTTTTCACGGAATGTCGGCCGCCTTTCAGCCAACCATGGAAGATTTGCAGTTTGGACCCCCTTTCATATAATTGACTTGCTGTTTGGACTTCCTTTTTCCAAAGTTGCATTTTGGACTCCCTTTTGACGGAATCACTCAAGAATATTCCGTCTCTAAAGTTATACTTTATAAAATTCCCAGCTTACCCTTGTATAATCGATATTTGCACTTTCCACCCCTTAGTTATACTCACCGACTTAACTGTTCTCTCTCTCTCTCTCTCTCTAGAATCAACATTACCCCACACAGCAAGTCTCTATCTCTGATTTGTTTCCATGAGTGAGCTCCATAGAAATCAAATTATGAGTAAAACTACAGGACAAGCTAAGAGAAGCTTCTTTAGTAAATTCATGAATGATAAATCTGTGATGAATTAAGAACATTATAACAATTAATTTAGTATTGTAGTAGAACTTCTGCCATTCTCTTTTATCCTTGTTTTTTAGATCTTTCATGGCATCCCTAACTAGAATGTGATGGAGAACAAATGATGGGAGTCTAGAATAATTTTTTTTTGCCAAAACCTCTTCAGCAGTAACCAATTTTTTGAAACCCTACCTGTAGTTCTTCAATTATGCAATAAAAATAGGCGTATTACCATTCGACTTCGTAATTCAATCCATGATTCTCCTAAAATATTTCTTGTGATGAGTCCATATACTTTGTGGGTGTTAGTATTAATAATGCTTTGGCCAAGCTTAACCACCACTAATGAGTTCTGAAGACCAAGGAAAGCCCAAGAAAATGAAGGGAAAATTATGAATTAAAGTCTAAGAAAGATTTACAGTAGATAGCAAAATCAACTAAAAATAGGAGGGAATTTAAATAGGTTTATATAGATATATCTTTACAACCTAAAGGAAAAGAATCACCTTTGATGAAATCGAATTAAAAGTACAGGAAGGAAGGTGAAGTGTGAGGGAATAATGAGAGAGAGAGAGAGAGGGTATGTTTTTCAAGAATGACTTCTTGTTGGTGTTTTATTGTTTATAGTGTAGGTGAGAATTTGATGAAAAATCAGAAGAGAAGAGATAAGGGGAGGAGGTGGGTAATCACGTGGGTTGATGAGTTAACTACTAGGGTTGGGTTAGGTTACATAAAGGGTAAAATCGTACTTTCACATATTGTTAGGGTAAAATCGTATTTTCACCTCTCATGTGTTTTCAAACTGTTATATTTAACTTTTTTTTTTTAAAAAGGAGTCCAAAGTGCAACTTTGGAAAAAGGGAGTCCAAACAGCAAGTCAATTATATGAAAGGGGGTCCAAACTGCAAATCTCCCGCCAACCACCTCTATCTCTTTTTTTTTATGTTAATTCTCTCTCGTGTCTTTCTCTTTTTTTCTCTCTCACTTCTTTCTTTTTCTTTTGCTCGCCGGAACTTAGAAAGAGGTAAAAATAAAGAGGGAAGAAGAGAAAGAGAGGAAGAAAAGAACGACGATGACGACCAGAGTTGCTGGTGGAAGTTATCGGAGTTGATGGTAAGGTCGCGGAAACTGATGGTAGAAGGTGGGAGGGAAGATGGAGGAAAAAGAAACTGGGAAGACATCAAGAGTAGGCGATGTTTAGAAGAAACAAGAAATTATAAGAAAAAATTGTTTCCACGCAAAAGTTTGTACTTCGAAAATTTTTCCCCCAAAAACATGTAAAAAATTAGTAATATTTAGGGATAAGTTCAACCAAAAAAAAGTAATAATTAGGGATATGTTATATATACTTAAAATGTTTACTCGATACACCCACAATTATTCACATCCACACTTAAACTTATTTTTATCTAAACACACTCGCTCTTCCTATACAAACACATTTTTGAGTCAAATGATGTCTTGACCAGTGTCTGTCAGAAAGATAAACCAATTTTATACTGAAACTATTGGAAAGATGAAACAGATGTGTAACATAAGACATCGGTACAGTTATACCGACAAATAGCAAAGCGAAACATTTAAAAAGAATTTTAATAAATTTTCGTCGGTAAGTTGAAACAGTTGTTATACTCACACTGACAGGAAGATGAAACCAATGTGTAACATTAGACATCGGTACAGTCAACATATAACAGAGAGCAATATTTAAAGCTAAATTTTGACAAATTTTATGTAGGAAAGATAAAACTGATATGTTTCATTACAGATCGATAGATTCGTGTCTACCTATAATGCAATATGTCCGACTGCTCATCCTATAGGTTACCGCTAGGGGTGGGAAACGGACCGGACGGGTAGTCCACGGTCACTTACTCTTCTGGTCCGGGCGGAACGGACAAATTCTTGATTTATCCGTTCGGACATCCGGACAAATCGGGCGGTTACTTGACAAAATTTGGTTGTCCGTTGCCCGTCCGTGTCCGCCTAAATTGTCGGGCAATCTGGGTGCCCGATCGGTCGGACTCGGGCACAATGTTTCTTTTTTTACTTGAATGCCTATAAAAGATATTTATTAAGATTTCACCCAAGCAAAGTCCATAAAACATAATCCCACATTGTAAACTTAGTATTTCCATGCATATACGTGTAAGTATGTAGTCTAAATGTTAACTATATCAATTGATTCACATACACGTGTAAGTGTGTAGTCTAAATGTTAACTATATTAATTGATTATAACTATCTATATATGATTAAAATGTCTAAGTAAGTCGAAAATATCAATCAGTCAGGCTTATCTGTCGGACTCGGGCGGAATGCCGGTTAGAACTTCTTGTCCTTGTCCGTGTCCGTCTGACTAAATTTGCCGGTCCGGTCGAGTAGTGTCCGTCTCGGACACCGGGCGCCCACGGTCACATCGGACTCGGGCGGTTCGCGGGGATCCGGACTCACGGGCCTTTTTCCCACCCCTAGTTACAACAGTGAACTTTTTTTTATTTTAAAAAATAACATCACTTATTTGAAAGAAAAACTTGATACAAATATTCATTTGATATTTATATACTTTTCTAAGGGGTGGTTCTTTAATCCTTATAGTTTTATCTGGATTGAAATAAGAATTTGAAATTTCTCCCTTTTTCATGATTTTTGCCATTTAAATGTCAATAAAAAACTTCAATATGGATATGATCTCAAAGGAAGATAATTGTCTGACTTCGAGATGTTTTCGTCCACAAAAAAGCTTTAAGTGGGTGAGGCAGTGAGTGTGGTAAATTGAAGAACTAATGAAGGAATTCCTAAGTTATGGAATTGGAGGAAGACTTAAGCTATTAAATCAAGGCAATATTGACTCGGTAGTGAGCGTGAGTGAAATTTGACTCGATCAAGGCAAATTAAATCAAGTGAACTCGAACATAGTGTGAGAGGTAAAAATAGTGAATGTATATAAAATTTCTCTGATATTTACGAAATGGGCTAACAACTTTGATGGAAGGATACAACAGACACGCGTTCATTTCTCTAACTGTTACAGGAATGGCAATCAAGACACTCATAATCTAGCGACTCTGTCTTTCGTACCCGACAGTTAATTTGAGGGCTAAAATGTTAATTGATGTTCACTTATTTTAATGGATCACTCACTAAAAAAAATTATAAGGGTTATTCTCCAATGGTCACAGATTTTCTATTCCAAAATTATCCTTCACACAGTTTTTTTTTTTTTTTTGAGAATTCGACAACGATTTACATTCGTCGTTACAAGGGATTGATGCATCATAGAGATGTAATAAGCACGATAACCGCCTAATTAAAACCGAGAATGAAAGAAGCCTAAAGCCCGACAACGAAGAGGCCTAAAGCCCGACAAATTATTACAATATTTATAGCCTAAATTACATAGGATAAATCTTGATGCCAACTGCTTCCACCGAGACTCGATCCCACGACCTCATGGGCATAAGAGGGGTGTACAACCGTTACACCAAAGGGTAGTGGACTATATCCTTCACACAGTTGTCACCTCAAATCTTTCTAAATCATTTTCAATATTTTATTTGGATTTTGTCCAACTGGGTCGTCGGGTGCCTATAGACACTTCGGACGACAGACGGACGGGCGTCTCCGACGGCGGGCCAGATTCCCACCCCTACCCGGGGCCCGTTTTTATTAGGCATAATCTCTTCTTCCATCTCTCCCTCTAAAATCTCATTCAACAGAGATCTCGTTAATTCCCTCTCTATCAGAGATGAATGAAGTAGCAGAACCGTCTCCCAAATCTTCATCATTAAAACAACAAATCTTGCTTCGTATTAGAAGAGAACCATTTGAATACGGACTTCTCCCAATCCCGAAACTCATCTTCTCCGATGGAACTGTAACATTAGGTCTTCTCAAGGATAAACTTCTTAAAAAATCTTCTTCTTCTTCTCCTTCATCTTCTTCAGTACGGATCGATGCAGTATCAATTTCTGAAGTTCTTAATATCTCCATTGATTACGCTCATCTTGTAATTGATACTATTGTTTCTGTTCTCCCATCGGATTCCGATCCGATTTTAGAAAACAAGTCTTCTAATGATGTCGGTTCGATCGGTGTTGATGTTTATGATCTGATTATATTTCTTTATATTCAGTCTTATAAGAAGCTTTTGCCTAGAACTCACAAAGATTCTGCATCTGTTTCTGATGTTTGGCCTTCAACTTCAGCATTTGATGGTTGCCTTTCAGCTTTATCACCATTACAGGTAAAATTCAAATCTTTACTTACTTTTCTTCCTGATAGCTTGTTTATAATGGCTATCTGTTAGTTTCACAGAGATCTTTTCATAGTTGTGATCTATCCTCAATTTTGTTATCTGAAAGGATGTGATTTATGTTGTTTTAACTGAAGTTCGATGTTTGTATCGTTAAAATGTAGGTTGCCATTGGCGATAAGCAATAAGTTGGCTACCTACTATTTACCTGATTTATATGTTTTGGGCATTCTAACTTAGGGCTACTAATATGTTGGTTGAGTTACACTTATTTAAACTATGTGTCCATTGATTTGTAGCTCGTACGTAGCAACAGCCGTCGGTTTGTGCCGTCACAGTCTGACGAGGAGGCTCATCAGTTGTCGTATTTGCAGAAGCACCTAGCCAACATACTTTCTCTTTTAGCAGATTCTGTTGAAGGGGAGGAAGAGGAATCTCTGGTTAGCACACTTGCTCATTTGTTTCGTTAAGTTGTTCCCGAGTTTTATCCTCTTTTGATTCCCGATACATTCACTAGGGATACTCTTAAAGGTTATGGTAAATTCAAAAACAAGAGCAGGTACATGAAGGGATTTCACAAGTGGACTAATTTTGGATATTTATATTAATTGAATGTTTTTCTATTAGTTGTTTTTGTGTAAACAAAGGTTTGATGCAAATTAAAATAACTTATTTCTAATGTATTTATGCATCTGAGAGACTTGTTATGTACCTTTAATAGTTATGAATCTCGCGTTTCTCATATCATATGTTGTATAATATATTATAATATACATTTAGTGATGAGGCAAATAGAGAAGACAATTGACCATTGTTATTTCAAATAAAGAACAAGATGATGTGGGAAGTTTTTCACTATTTAACATTTCTAAATCAAGCGTACGATGTCATGGATATCTTAATCGCTAACTTTGCCTCCGTGCCTATTTCTAAGAACCTGTTCTAGTTAACTAGTATACTCTTAATTTTTCTGACGAAATAAGTTAATTTAGTGTTCCATTCTTCAATTTTGTATATTCACATTGTAGATATCATCTGTTGTTTTGTGTAAGCATACATTGGATCAAAATATGCTATATACTTCGTTCATTCACATGTCATCGGGATTTTCTGTAGTAATTGTCTCTCTTGCAGCATTTTTTGTTAATATAAAAAGATTATCTTGTCTCTAGTAGTGACAAGAAGTTGCTAATACTTGCTCATGAATGCAGATTCTTACAGCAGAAAGGTTTGAGCGCCTTGGATTTCTTATTCAGTTTGGGGAAAAGGGGTCTGACAGAATTCCGTTGAGCCAGGCTACTCCATTTTTTGCAAACTCTGATCCAGACATGCCTGCGGTCCCTGTTCCTGCTGGACAAGTTCATGACTGGGTCTTACAGAGTATAGAGGCTGCTTTAGAACAAAAAGTTTCTCCAAAAGAAGGTAACTCGCCCAATGCTGATCCTGATGTTGCAATGGCTGATTCTGGTACAAGTTTGGGTGAGGCCAGGATTGCGAGTTTTGTGGAGGGTATCTCCAAAACTTCAGTTGTAAAGCAAGCATCTGACCTTAAAGGTTCATCTATAAAGGTAAGGTCAAGAAAATACACCAATTTACCGAATTTTCTTACCCATATTCTCAGATTTGGTGGTTTATTGTTCATTATCTGGTTCTAGCTATAACTCAGGCATTTTTCTTGTCGGATTTTACTTTGTCAATCACAGATCTCCATAAATGTTATGGTTCAAATTGCCACCCAAAGAAGATGAAACATTTTGGTAGCAATGTCATGGTTCAAATTGCCAAAACACTTTGAACCTCTTTAGATTTCCTTTATAGTTTGTAGTACCAGAATAAAACTGATTCAGTTTCGTCAATCTTTTTTTACCTTGGGTAGGACACAAAATCATTTTGGGAGCTGGTTGAAAAATACTTTGGAGTTATTTGCCTATTCGTATCCTGTTTGATATTTACCAGAATATAACTGTTTAAGTCTGTTCTATATGATCTTGTTCATTCATGCTTGCCTCAGCTGTATCCAAATGTTTGCTGATAACTGGGCCAGATTTTCCATCATACCCAAAGGTCCCAAACATTTTATTGAAATGAAATTTTAATTCGAGAATGGTACCTAATTATTTAACAATCCTAGAAGATCATTAAAGATGAAAAGGCCTGTCTCCTATGTTATAAACTTCAAAAATATAATTTGAAGTGATATTCTATGTTCTTCCTATGTCAATAGCTTTGAGGTAAATACTTGCCTCATGGTTAAAGAATCTATAGCTTCAGGAAATAAAATGATGAAAATGATAACTTTTGATGCTACTATGTGCTAGTGCAAGTTAAATGTGAATCACATGAAACACGACTGGATAAAAATTGTGATTGTTATGGTTTCTTTGTCTTATTTTTACTTGTGTTTTATTTATTTCTAAAGGTTTTGTTTTTTGCCACTTTTATGCTTGGATTTGAAGAGGCAGTCTTGCATTCATTTAAATGGAAATTGTTTGTGTGAACAGAATGGGAAATTGAGTAAATACCAACTGAATTGTTCAGTTGCTTCCTAGTTTGGAGTATCTTAGCCAGGTCTAGAAAGATTCAAATCATATTCATATGGAACTAATCAAGACCAATCAAGCTGAATGAAGTGGTAAAAGAAAAATATCTAGTCTAGTTCAGAACCAATATGCTTCTCTTAAGAAGGATATCTTCTGTGATACTTAGTTTTGATTGAGTTTGCTGACCATCTACTCAAGCTCTGTTTTCATTTGAATTTTGAATAATTATTGTTCCATGTGCAGCCTTAACTTGGTGAATATCTGAAATTACGTTATTTCTAATATCTCAAGATACAATTTCTCCTGCAGGTTCTAAATTGTCAAGACTCGGTGGTTTACATACTAGCACCATTAAAATATGCTACTGTTTATGGATGTTCTGATGCTACTATAGTTCTTGGAGCAGTTGGCAATGTACGTATCACGACATTTATATTTGTTTTGGTTAGCTTTTAGATTTTGTGGTTGTGGTGCTGGCTTGCCTTTCCTAGTCTTCAGACATTGATTCTTTTGGTAGGCGCGCTCATCCAAATGATTTTAGTAGTAGTGTCAAGTTAACAACTTTAAACATTAGACCAGCATTGGTGCTTCATTGTAGCTTCTGTTGATTCTTTTGTTCCCAAATTTGTTAGGGTTATTTATTAACTACGTATAAATCGTTTTGTTGTGTTGGTATCCGTAATTGATACTCTAGCATAGTGGCATATACAACTCAACTCACTTTAAATGCATTTTTAATCCTATTTCTCCTCGATGCTACGGTTGGCTTACTCCGCCATAAAACTTTTTATTTTAGCTGTTATGGCTTGGCAACCACCAAGTGGTTTAACATGTTGTAACATGTTTTGAGTCTAGTGCCTCCTTATTAGTGCAGTTCCTCCAAAGTGATATTCATCCTTTTTTGGGGATACTACTAGGCACTAGCTGATTGCACATCCCTTTGTATTGCTTTGTTCCTTGAATTGTGTAGGAAAAAAACAAGTAGGTTGTACAGTTGTCAGTTGTTCTGATAGGAGTAATGTATCACTGGTTGGTTATTTCAATTATATTTCGACAAATGTGACGAGCCTCTGCTCGAAACTTAGGTGTTTGACGATTCAAATTACTATAATATGTATATGAGTTTATCAAATAGCCACATCCAATAACATGAGATGTAATATAACCATCTTGGTGCCCCAGTCTTTTTGATCCATTAATTTTAGATTCTTACACTCTGTGGCTCACTCATGGCAAACGTGCTTTAATTAATCATTTCCTCTCCTTCAGAGCGATGCTATGTGTAAATTATGAGTGATCACCGGTACTCCATGTGATTGATTTCTGGATAAGTAATTGTAGTAAAATATATAACCGAGCAGGTGGATCTGAGAAATTAATTACATTAATTTATTGTTTAAGTTATTACTTTATTTGAGTTTATATGCTATAAATCTATACATTGACTGATTAGGGGGTTTGATGTGTTGTAAAGGCTGTACGAGTGGAGCACTGTGAGCGGGTACAAGTGATTACAGCAGCAAAACGAATCTGCATCGCCAATTGTCGTGAGTGTATGTTCTTTGTAGGGGTAAATCAGCGACCACTAATTCTCGGGGATAATCATAAACTGCAGGTGAATATTGCTGTTATCTTCCGTTTATTTAACCATATACAATCCTTGTGTTAAATCCTTTAACAGTCCTCGAAGTCCGCCTTCAAGCTGCCAATCTTATATTAGAATTACAGTTGGATGGATATCATGCTATTCTTTGGCCATCAGTTATCTTCTCATTCTGAGAATTGTTGAAATAAGTTATGGTATTCCTTGCATCAGGTGGCTCCATACAACACATTTTATTCACAGTTGGAGGAACACATGGCTCAAGTTGGCGTTGATCCAGCTATTAATAGGTGGAATGACCCACTTGTTCTAGGCGTGGTGGATCCACACGATTCATTATCTCATCCAGCTGGAGTGTCTGGTGTTCAAGCTGAATCTGCTACATGTCTTAACCCTGATCAATTCACCAACTTTTTGGTATGCTCGGATCTAATTTTATTTTTGGTGTCTTTTAGGGTCAAATGCTCTTACTTTTCTACAATTTTTTTGCGGCCCATCTCATTTGTTGTACTTCTAGTTGTCAAATATTGAAACACATTTGGGCAAATGGACCATGAAAGATGCTTCCCTTTTATTTCAAATGGTCCATAATTTGTTATAGTGTTTTGAGTCATCTAATTGCTTTGATCCCAAGTCCTAACTTTCTTTCTTGCAATTTTACAGATTCCTAACTGGTATGGAGATGAACCACCGAATTCAACAAAACACAACCCATTTGCATTGCCTGACAATTACCTGGCATCTCAGCAAAAAAATGTAAGTAGATCTATAGAAACTTGCTAACACGGTAATGATGTAGTTAACATATGTTGGTTACATGATCCACTAACTCTCGCAATGTTAAGTGCATTTCTACAGATTTTTGCCTTGTAGTTGTTTTAACCAGTAAACATTTAACGCCTTCCTGAATGACCACCGTGAACCTTAGTATCTAGTTCTTAAAATAACTATAATTGCTAATCAGATAATATATTGTTCATTTGTCGATGTAATTGGCGAAATCTATGATTTATAATTTATACAATTCATAATCATATATAATTCTATAATAGTATCTAAAATATAGTACCCGTAATCCATGTAATGGACGAGTCCAATCCTTCCCAGTTTGCTTTTTGCCTAGATAGGTTTGATTATGTGACATTTGTTTTATACTTATATGGGCTACAAAATAATAAAAATCATATAATCTTACTAACTTTTATTTAATTAGGGAAAAATAGGGAACATACATTTACAAGCCTCAAAACTGTCTCTAAAGGCGAATTCCTTTCCTTGAATTAAGCAAGGCCAAGGATTGCATGTCTTTGTTTCGTAGTTTCAATAATTTTCAATGTTGTAGCTGAAACTTATTATTTCCTCATATAATTGAAAAAAGTATTTATTTTCTCCAGCATGAGAGTCTAGGGGAGATCAAACAAGCTTTACGAGATACTCCTCTTGAAGAGAACCGGAAACAAGAGTTATCAAGTGCTCTCCATGTACTCTTCAAAGACTGGCTATACGGTAAGGCTTGTTACGAAGTTGCATCTTTTTTCCTGTGCCGATTGATGTTCTCTGATATTTTATTTACAATCTTCGACATTCATATTTGTTAGACAAAAGCATATAAATTTCCTATCTGAGAACCTAGGAGTAGGACCACTAGGTTACCACCACGTATACCATCACGTTCCTGTTTTCACGATTATCATTTATCACTAGATTACCCAACATTCAAATACCCAACACTTAAAATAGTTTGAAATTTGTTTGTAGGATTTGTATTAAGTTAGCAAGTAAAAAATGTTCATATTCTGAGTTGGTTTTGTTGGTGGTTGCAGCTTCAGGTAATATCCGTCAGCTTTATTGCCTACAAGCTGACTAATAAGGTTTCAAGATTGTACATTAAGGTGTATGGTTCTCCATCTTTTCTCTCCGATATTTTTGTTGTTTTTTGTTTTTACCGTTGTCACGTATGAGGGATAAATCACATCTTTTCTTTTCTTTTTTTGTTTCTTGAAAAGTTATTTTCCCGATTCTGTAACACCATTGGACTATATGTATTCAGTCGAGATGCCACTATCATGCAGTAGTAATGATGTGAGTCGTAAAATTTAAGAATAAAACTTCCATGTGTTTCTAAGTTATGGAAGTGGTGAATTCCTCATGTATTACTAAATTGAAAAGGAAAAAAGGTTCACGTTTGATTATATGTCTTGTGCAATAGTTAGACAGCTACTACTTTAGTTGAAATTCTTATCTTGTCAATTTTACTTGGTGATGGTTTCTGCTGCCACCGGCAAAACACTGTTTGAGGTTGCCAATGGGAGGTAGGTTTGCAATGGGGTACTTCGTAATGCGCAGATTATAACATTCCTCAACCACTTGTTAACATGCTGGATGACAACTGTAATTTGAAAATCTCAATGCTAAAAATCAAACGTTCGACCTATATTATCTATGATCTAAATGAAGCTCTAAATCGAAAGTGTTTTTGTTGGTTTCTAACTTCCATTTTGCCCCACGTAAATTCATGATTTTGCCAATGCTCCAAGAGCTTTGCAAGCATTAAGCTCCCCTGCACCAGGATTCCAACCTTGATGGGTTTTGATCAACCATAGACACATCTCCCCTGCACGTGGGTGCGAATGTATCGAGGGGTCGTATTTGAGAAGGCTTAATGAGGTGACAACAATCACCCCTTCAAACAAGAAATTGAAGTGATGGAATTTGCTTGAAATATGACAGAGATATGGATAAAATTGTTGTCGAAAATGGCCTAGAGATTATTTCCCAGTAAATAAAAAGCACCTATAAATGCAAGATTCACTACAAAATACCTAGATGTAGATATTGACAGATATGAAATTAAATCAACTTAGGAATTTATTTCACTTTAATACAGATCAAGTTTTGATGGTAGTAGACGATTTTGCTGCAATATTAGTTTCTTGTAATAAAACATGTCCATGCTGAGCAATATTTTGTTCGGGTTAATATTGGTACGAGAAAATACTATTAATACCTCAATCTTATAGATCCTAAGAGTATAACTTTATTCCTTTGCTTATTTTGTGTTTATAAACTTGGAGACGAGTAAGCTACATGCGCATAACCACACTATTGGAACCTCTATACAGGGTTAGGGTTTTCTAATTAGATGCCTCCCTAGCTTTTTGGTCCCAAACCGTCTTCTACATGAACACATAGCGGCTAACTGGCTAAGAGTTTCAACATTTTGATCGCCATTATCTTGACAAAGGAAAAAATTTCGAGATTAAGTCTTTGTTTTGAGATAGCAGGTGACGAGAGACCAGAGTTTGAATCTTAAAGTTGTAACTTAAAGTTGTAAGGAAAAAATAACAGGTTGGATCGATCTTAATTATTTACTTTTATGATTTTGGTTTCTCAATCTTTTTCATTTTTCTCACTTTTGACGTTTATCTTTGATCAATGCATGTTAAACATGTTCAAAATTTAGACAAGCCTTAATTAATATTTGTTATCTCGACAATTTGCTTTTATGATATCATACACAATTTAGCGTTCAAAGTGAATAGATTTGATGATTACTTGATCCATTTGTCACCAAAACAAAATTTTATTAGATAGAGACTGAAATCATACACATTTTAGCATTCAAAATGAATTGAAAATTGAAACAAAGTTTCCCGGTCCAATGGACTTTTGGGAATGATAAAGGTACTTCTCTCAACTAATGTAAAAGTAATTTCATAAAAAAAAACTAATGTAAAAGTAGACTTGCTCATTGTTTTAATGCACAATTAAGTTTTTATACATATCACGTTCACCTGACAAAAAAGAAGACTAAATAATCGTAGTCATATAACTTTTCACTTTCTATTTACTACTCATCTTTTTATTTACAATTTGTTGACTATAGTTGTCGACAAATTCATGAGATGACTAGTTATGTGATTCTATAAAATCACATGACCACAACAAAAGAATTCATTAACGTGTTGAAAAATAAAATCATTTAAAGGTCACTGATTTGAAGAAATAAGAAAATTATCCGGAAAAAAATATGAAAATCCCAAAACGCATAAACCAAACATACCCTTAAAGTCGCCGGCCAGAGTTAGCCGGCGACGGCGGGCGAGAGTGCAGCAGACTAAATAGGCACTATGAGGTACTTCTCTAAACTGATGTCCAAGGTAGACATACCCATACCCTGGCACATGGACCTGAAATAGAGGACTAAATAGGAATTAACTCGAAGTTTTAGGACTGACTGGGTAAATATGGCACAATTTCCTTCCTTGAAACGAATGATTTTGGCGCCGATTGTGTATTTCCCTTCCCGCTCTTATTTTTAGAATTTCGTTTGGAATTTTATCTTCTACTAGTACTAGATTTGAAATAGGGTATGCCCGAAACTGCAAAACCTAAAACACCCTCATCATCATCATCATCACTAATTTATTTTCTCTCTCTAAAACTTATAATTGTTGTAGTATTGATAGAAAATCTAATCACAGATTAGATAAAGAGAGAGATTAACAATGTTCTACTCTCACACTTTTCTTGCTCGGAAAAGCCCTCTTGGAACTGTTTGGATTGCTGCTCATCTTCAACATAAGCTCCGGAAATCTCAAGTTGCTGTCACTGATATCCCTAAAACTGTTGGTTTGTTCTTCCTCCTTATGCTATTTTATTTTTTAGATTCAGGGTTGTTAAGTAATCGTATTAGTAGAAATCTTTTTCAATTTTTTTTTTTTTTTTTTTTTTTAATTTAGTTTTTGGAATTTGTTTAAAGGTGGGATCTTTGTTCAATTTTAATTGATTATGAGTTTTTGTGAGTTTGAAGTTTCTAGACCTATAACTGAAAATTTCTCACTAATTACAAGTAGTTAATTAGACCAACCCATGACCTAGAATTGCCTTGGTAAAATAAAATTTGTTTTCAAAGCAAAAAATCATAACCAATACCCAATACTGATTTAGGTCTCTAGTTGAAACCAAGTATCCAAGCCAACAAAACTAAAATTACCTTTTGATAAGTATGGCAATTGGCAAGTTCAAGTTTTTACAAAAATATGATGTAGTTTTCAAGAGTTAACACTACAATTTGAGGTAATTCTTTAATGTAGGAGGTGGCCGAGTTCGGTTCAGTAAGTCCGGATAATATGTGGGCATTGGTCTGCGGCACGGATATATTTATCGTACTATCGATATCTGACAACACATACCACCACAAACTATTGACTTATTTAGTATATCTCCTGAAAGAAGGCAAAAATAAGGATACAACTGTATGCTTGTTTCTTATCGTAGAGACCCGATTCTTTATTCTTAAACACATCTTTTATATTGTGGGATTGACCTTCTTTGCGCTACGCAAAAGACATTAAATGGGAAATGGTATTTGTGGTGCAATCTACACATGAATGTGCATACAAAATCTCACATTATTCTCATTGAAGTTACTACTAGTGTCCAAGTGCCCGACATGAGCTAATGGTTCGTAGTATTAGGACGCCTATAATTCTTAAGTGTAGTATCATGTTGCATGAATGTCAATAGAATAGAAAATTGTCTATTCTATATATACCATTTGTTTGTAGTTTCTAACTATTTTTGTCGTTGTCAAAAACTACTTACCATATTGTCCTCTCCAATTATAAGTTGAGATGGTACTTGAAGGTTTCTTTATACGGCAATTTTACTTCCACAGAATTGCTTGTGTTGATCAGAGTAGTTCTCTCCAAAATCCAGTCTTTATGTTCCCCTATCTCTCTTCTCAGTCCTTGTTTTCAAATTACTAACTATTTTGATAAGATTGGTTCTCTCCAAAATCTAATCTTAAAATTATCTCTTTTCTCTTCTAAAATTCTCTTCTGCCTTTTAGACAGCATTATGTTCCCAGAAGTACCTATCGCACTGCGGTTGTCAGGGCACCTTCTGCTGGGTGTTGTTCGAATATATTCAAAGAAGGTTGACTATCTTTACCAAGACTGTAATGATATTTCAACTAGAATTGCTACCTTTGCCTCATCAAAAGAAGTAAATCTACCAGAGGAGGCACGATGCGCGCAATCTCAGGATATAACTTTGCCACTGACATTTGATTTGGACTCCATGGAGTTAGATGATGATTTACTTTTGGGAGGGTAAGACCTTTTTGCTCTTGACACACTGGGACCAAGTATACATTATAATGTTATGTTCATATCATGTAACAGGATTATGGATAACAATCTCAGGACTGAAGAGGAAATTACAATCACAGGTTTGGTTCATTGGTTGTTTTTAGATTCACAGTAGTTTCTTTCTTCATGAGTTACAAATAATTCAAGACTATATATATGGACTTATTAGTTGATGCAACCTTCGTCATGTGTACAGATCAGGTCCCAGTCGAAGGAGATCCTTATGTTGCTTTCTTCCTTAACGAGGTTTGACTATGTTCTGAATTTTTCTTCTAATTTTGTCTGATGCTTCAATGCCTTGGGACTGATGCCAACTTGTCATATTTCGTAAAATTTCTCCTTTATACAGGATATTGATATTGAAAGATTTCCTCCTGAAGGCATTCCCGAATTCGGGCCTACACCAATGGAAATGGAGTAAGCCTCATTTTCGCAGTGAAGAGCTTTGTCATATATATGCTTTGAGGATTTCAACTAAAAAGTATATTATTATCTCGCAGTACCTCTTCAGTACAAGTAGAGAATGTTGTGGGCGTTTCAGAAGCTGGGCAGAGTAGTCGATCAGCAGAAACTACCCAGAGACTTTCTGATGATAATGTCCTCCCAGAACCCGAAATCATGCGTGAAGCTGGGCAGAGTAGTCGATCAGCAGAAACTACTCAGAGACTTTCTGATGATAATGTCCTTCCAGAAACTGAAGTTATGCGCGATGTAGTCCATGATTTCAATTCAGACAACATTTTAGGAATTACTGATCAATACAATGTCAGTGACCAACAATCACCCCTTGAACACAACATAAACAGGGAGAACATTTCCCCGATGGGGCAGGATATGCCGATTTCTGGAGGACAATCTGCAGAATTTCAGTTGCTTTCAAATCCAACAACAGTTGCAGCAGAAATGTCTCTCCCTCATTCTCGTTCAAATGCTTCATTGGGTAAGTTCATCTTTTTCATTGTGATTTCCTTTCTTGTTCTTCATTCTTCTTTGTCTGTGAACAATTTTTCGGCGTTTGTTTTCCTATATCTTGTTTTTAGTTATTTAAATTTTTCCTCATTTGGATGCCTTCAATGTCAAATGACAACTTCTATCCCCATGCTTCAGGCTTCTTGATCTAACAAAGAATTTGTGCTAGTTATTAATCTATCTCATGTCTTTTGTGATTATCTTTCTGCTTTGTTAAGGAGGTGTTTCAACAGAGATGGCTGTTCAACCAACTCCACAGGTTGAGAATAGAAGACCTAAATTAAGGAAGAGAAAACAATATTTTGACCAGCCCATTGTGTTGTCTAATTTGTAAGTCGGTTTGATTTTAGATCATCACTATCATGAGTTTTTAGTGGGTATCTATACTATTATAATTAGTTGTTACTCAGTGATACGGCTGTGTGTTCATTTCCAGAATCATCAGGGCAAGCCTGAATAATACTAGCAATCTCAGGTGCAAGCGAAATAAGCTTCCTACCTCGGCTTTAGATTGTTGGAAGTTCAACAACAGGTCGAAGAAGGATAATGTTTTCAATGAACGAACAATATCAGGTACATTTGGTTCTTGGATGGAGCATGAATCGTGTATTTTACATCATTCCGGCACAGCAAGTTGCGTAATACTGCTCGCATTTTTCTGTTGCAGGGCTGTCTCCAATACTCCAAGCTATGTTTGATAAAGAGTTCATTTCTTCAAAATTTCATAAAACTTCTGTGGATGAACCTGTGAATGAAAGAACTCCTACACGTATGCCTGACCCTGATATGGAAATTGAGATTCCCAGAGACGAGGAACACCATGCCGACAACTATCCTAGACATGTCTTTGTGCCTTCTCCATCTGGAAGAGAAGAGACTCCTACCTTTCCAACAGGACCTGAGCCTCAGAGTGAAGTGGTCGAAACTGAAGCAATACCTACATTTGAAGAGACACCTCTTACCCAGCAGGTTGACCTTGAGACGGAAGCACAAACATTCCAGTCGGAGGAGCAAATTGGTTTACAGGAAACAGGCTTTTCAGACATTCCTGAATCAAGATCTCCGGAAGCAGAAGTCAGTATTTTTTTTTAGTGACATCACATTAGTTTTCGCACTTCCTCTAGAGCTGATTTCTTTCATAACCCATTTTGCCTTCTCACTTCACCTAGTCATCTAATATTTCCTATTTTCTCTATGGTCTAATTCTAATACGATGCTCTTTTCATTATTCAGGATCTTCGTTTCCTGGAAGCAGATACTACGCCAACAGGTAAGCTAAACAAATTGGATTATACTATCTGCATAGAACATTTCTTCTTGGTTAAATCAATTTTACAACAAAACATGATTCCTCTTACGAACTTACATCTGTTCCTATAGCAGGTAATGGTGAAAATGAAGAAGTTGGTTCCCTGTCTGTGAGGACTAGGTAAATACATTTACATTAGTACTTCTTGTTCAAGTATTTTTGCCGCTTATTAAGATTCACATCTTTTATCTCGCAGAGCTGTGGCTCAATACTTACAGAAGCAATCTCCTGCACCTGGAATGTTGGAGGATCAATCAGCCGACCTAAGTTTGAACAAGATCTTAGAAGGGAAATCAAGGAAACAATGTGCTCGGATGTTCTTTGAAACATTGGTAATCACACATCATATACTTCATTTCCTTATCATTCTTGTTATATATTGGCTTTCTTTTCCGTGTTTTTTGGTTGGGTTTGGTTTTGTAGTCACCGAAATCTAAAAAGGTCCCCGAGTTCACCATGTCGTCGAATAGCTCTCGGACATATAACTGGAAATTGATGGTATCTAATTATCTATGTTTTTAATGGACATGTGAATACTTATACTTGATTTGGTTATAGGTGCTGAAGAGCCATGGACTTGTCGAAGTTAAGCAAGATGAACCTTATGGTGATATCACTTTATCGGCGACTTCAACACTTGCAAAGGCGACCCTTTGAAATCATATTACTGCACAGTTCGGCAAGCACTGTACATAAAGCCCTAAACTATATCTTTATATGCAGCAGGTAGCTCTTAAGTTATTATCATAATTTTAACCAATGGTTGCTTCTTCTAACTTATCTTTATACCTATACTAGAAAAATCAACAGGCTTTTAGTTGTCTTGTTTTAAGATAGAGGTTTTGACATGTATTTTAGATTTGGTGGTACCTTCATCTGCTTCTTCATCCTCCTTTTACTGTATCACAAAGTTAATAAATTGGTTTTGACATTTTACTATATTTGCTGTTTGGCCTATGAATGTTGGAGCAAGATCCTTTAACTTTGGTTGAACACTGAGATCTAAGTGCCATTTACGTGTGGCTTAAGCCAGTCTAGCATGACTTGTTTACTTTGGTTGAACACGCTCGAGGAGTTTTGGGTGGGCCTGGCCTGGCCTCGCTTGGCCCAGTTGTTACCATTAAGATACAGTTATGATGAGGGTTAGTTCAAGAAATGTTCCTTTGGAGTCTCTTTCTGTCTCTCATTTTTTTTTGTAGTGGAATGAGTTGCATGTACTCCTCTAGCTCTAGAGCACATGATGGGATTGTGCTGGTTACCTAAAAATACTAAGTTTTTGAAACCTAATGATCTGAGAGTCAGTAGCTAGATTGTTATATTCAAATGTGTCTTCAACTTATTTGCCCTTCATCTATACCAAAATGAAGAAAGTTTACATGGCAAACTCTATGTGTTTGACAACCACAAGTTGTGTTTAGGGTGAAGGATGTTTTAGTCGCAATGGATTCTGAATTCTGAGATAGGATTTTCAAATCCATTGTGTTAAAAAGTATGTAATTTCTTCACCCATTGAAAGACTAGATTCCAGGAGGCTGATGCAATGACTTCACCAACCGAAATAGTATTTTACATGCTTACATCAAAGTAATCCATATTCTACAAAATCTAGAACACGTGGGTCTTGCTCAAGTGATAGTGCACACACGCCAAAAATTTAGAGGTTATAAGATCAATACTTGGTTGAAGGTAGAAATTCATCGTTTATTGATTTGTTTTATTAAAGATGTAAACAAAAGTCCAATGGGTTTTAACATTTACAAGTGTAAAACTTTAGGACACTTATAAGCAAATTCCATCAAGATGATGCTTGACTTCAAATTTCATGAAACTTTTGGTATGTACAAGGTCTCTATGTTTTCTTAATGTCACAAGGCACATAACACACCATGGGTCTACTACAACTTTCTGTTCCTGCCTGGGACAAACAAAATTGAAAATATTTTGCACTAAAGTCTACCCTAACTACTTTTATAAGCTTATTTCTTTAGTAGTTATAAATACATATTTTAATAACAAAACATAATGTATTTACCATTTCTTATATGGCACATTTATATGTAACTCACAAAATATTTATTTGCAGTTAGCTTGAAACTATTCCCAGTCGGGAAAGGAAAAACTTTTTGGGGCTTTCAAAATGTGGGCATGTAATCCTCTTTTTGTTTCTTCAATCCACCACCACTTCTCTTCACACTGGCAAGGATGGTTGACAAATTTCGATCATAGACAACACTTCGAAAAATCAAATCATTTTTTTCCTCCTCCCACCAACATCACCACCATTTACCTCTCCTCTTTGTATCTCTCCTCCTTTTTCTTTTTTTTTTCTCTTCCGACAAAAAAAGAGAGCTTCCTTTGAAGCATCGATCTGGTTGGAGATTTAAAGGGACGTCTCCTTCGCCGGAAGAGATAGAGAGAATAAAATAATGATCTGAGGTAGTAGTAGTAGGAGAGGAGGAAGAAAATGATAACAATTTTTTTAAAGAATCGTCGGAGCACTGGAATACCGATTTTGTTTTAAGGTTTACCCCATCCAGATCGTGTTCCGACTTGGGGATTCCAAGCCAGAATACGATTTCCATCGAAGAAGTCATCTTTTTTGCCAAAAGAGAAAGAGATGATGATGGTGATCGGAGGCAGTGGTGGGAGGAGAAGAGAAAGAAAACGATAATTTTCGAAACTCCGACGATGATAGTCTACCAAATGTTAGAGTACAAAGATCGAGATGAATCGAGATCCGTAGATATCCGTATCAACCGTCCAAGATATATGAAGATATTATTTATACTTATCCTAGATAGAGTCCTAGGAAAATAAGATACCCGAATCACTCTATAAATAGAAGTGACCTCTATGTATTTTACATTGAATTGAGTTGCATTGAGTCTTCGAGTTTGTAACCAATCAATCCCACGATTGTGGAGATAATATAATGTAGCCATTAATGACTTTCTCCGTTGATGTAGGTCGTGATCCTCCGACCGAACCACGTAAAATATGGTGTTATTTACTTTATGTTTACATCTCTTATCACTCGATCTCAATCTCCCTCTTTCCTTCTCGGCTTCAATCCGAGCTCACATCACCACCTCACTCGGCTTCAGCGAGTTCACCTCTCTATCTCGGCTTCATCCGAGACGAACATCTATAGAGGTTTATACCTCTTCACACCAAAGACCATAGCCTGAGTGAGGCTAAGAAAAACGGTGGAGTTCGAGAGAAACAAAATTTGTTTTGACTACTTCATTTTCAGATAGCTATCTGACTCCCAGGTTAAGAAATAGTAGTCAGCCCTAGTTATGTAGGTAGACGTAATTTCAGTCTTTATCCAAGCAAAAACAAAATGACTCTTCTCCACCCTCCTCAAATACAAAAAAAAAAAATGACAGAAAACATCTCTCAACCCTCAAAATCGAATCTGTCTCTCTCACTACTCAAATAGCTAATCTGCCTTTTCATCCTCTCTAAACATCATTCATACCCATTACCCATCTCTTTTTCTCTCTCTTAAATATCCTCTCTTTCTCTCTCTAGATATTTCACATTCTTGACTTCTTCTCCCCTACTACTCTCTAATGGCTGTCTCTAATCGATTTCCCTCAATTCTACCAATTTCTTCTAATCCAACAACACCCACTTTTGGAAAACCCCGTTTTCTTTCTCTACAACCCTCTTCTTGTTCCTTATCCTACACCTCTTCAACCTCATCTCCTTTCACAGAGAAACACTCATTTGAAAGATACCAAAGAGATAATTGGTTATACTCATCTAACGACGACCCATCATCATCATCTCTTAATACTATTACTTGTTCTCTCCCAATTGAACCAACTTCAATTAGAGAGACTGATATAGCTCTACAACTACCTGAATTGAAGAAATTGCTTCAGGTTTTGAAAGAGAAGAGGGAAATTGAAGATGGGTCTTCTTCTAATAGAGGACCTGGTAATGTTTTCTTAGTTGGAACTGGTCCTGGGGATCCTGATCTTTTGACATTGAAAGCTTTGAGAGCTATTGAGAGTGCTGATCTTCTTTTATATGATAGATTGGTTTCTAATGATGTTTTGAATTTAGTTAGAGATGATGCTAGGCTTCTTTATGTTGGAAAAACTGCTGGATACCATAGTCGAACTCAGGTACAATTTCATATCCAAAAGTTACCAAATTTCTTTTCCAATTCATGATTGTTTCTTATTCTCATATTCTCAGTTGGGTTTTCTGCACATTGGGTTGTCTGTGATTGAGAAATTTATGTCATTTCACAGTGGGAGTTTTCAGATTTTAGGAGTACCTATTTCTGCAATTTGGGTTTCTAAACTTGAAGAGTTATTATTTGTTTGTGGGGTTTCAATTTTACTAGTCTTGGATTGGATTGGAAAAAAGGGTTATCTTCTAAATGAGATTGATTGATTGTTCTTGTAGGAGGAGATTCATGAATTGCTCCTGAGCTTTGCTGAAGCTGGTGCTACAGTTGTCAGGCTTAAAGGAGGAGACCCACTGGTTAGTAATTTCTACTAGTCTAATATCATCTATATTGCTACTTCCATTTGACAAATTTAAGAAACCCCCAACTCATTATGAAATTTTCATCATTTTGAAATCGTTTCGATTTGGGCATTCAAATATCACAATCTGTCGAAGCACTTTCCGAGACCCATTTCACCCACAAATCAGCAGCATACACAAAACCTTTTGTGGTTTAGCAGATAATTAATGTAACGATGGCTTTGTTTTGTTATTCCTGTTTATCGTGCATATTTACTAGTAAATGAGAGCTTGCAGTAGATGATACGAGTGATAATAGAGTTAATGAAATATTACTCTTTTCTAAGAATTGGTTTCCGACCATAGGCTAATATCCTGAAATTGCTTCGGTTGATTAATAGGTATTTGGGAGGGGTGGAGAAGAGATGGATTTTCTGCAACAAAAAGGGATTCAAGTTAAAGTCATACCAGGTATACTTAAACTAATGATACAGTTTTGATCATCCAGGTTTTTTGTTCTCCGGCTAAAAGAAAATAAGAATTTGTGGGAGCAAAAAGAGTGATCATTTTGTTTTCACGATTGTACAGGAATAACTGCTGCTTCAGGAATAGCAGCAGAGCTTGGAATACCATTGACTCACCGTGGTGTTGCAAATAGTGTTCGATTTTTGACTGGGCATTCAAGGAAAGGAGGAAGTGATCCTCTATTTGTAGCGGAAAATGCAGCGGACCCTGATTCAACCTTGGTTGTTTACATGGGATTGTCAACTCTTCCGTCTCTTTCTCTGAAATTAATGCATCACGGGTTACCACCTGATACCCCGGCTGTTGCAGTGGAACGCGGGACTACTGCTCAACAACGGATGGTGGGTGAGATCAAATCATTATCGCCTTTCTCAATGTTGTATGCTATTATACATAGCAAGTTTTATCTCTTCACACACTTTTCAGATTTCCATACCCTAAATGTTGACGATAGTCATAGGACCAACTCTTTTCAAACAATCCTGTACTCCAAATTTCGGGACTTCAGTTTCGAATCATGAAGTTGCCGTGGCAGTTGGTTTTTCCCCAGCTTCCTAACAACTGTGAGAAAAATATACAGCTTCCTCGACAACTACATGAGAAAATAATCTTCGAAAACCTATTAGAAATCAGTGTGGCAGTAGGATTAACATAAGGTTTATGGTCGCAGTAAGAAATTAAAAGCCCAAGGAGTAGTCCTACTAACTGCTACTCCAGATACTTGAACCTACTACTTTCGCTGGCTTTTGACTCCATTTATATAAATAAAACCCTAGGAAAATCAGATATGGGAACCGTAAAAGAGTGGGAGTGAAACAAACTGATGTGACTCATCATAAAGACATGAAGCAGATATAAACCACTGAAAAGTGCTGCTCAAACATTTTTTGAGCTTACATTTATATAGTTTCTGTTAACAAGTTAAAGTATTGTTGGTGTGGATGCAGGTTTTTGCAGAGTTGAAGGATCTGGTAGATGAAGTAACATCTGCAGAGCTCGTATCACCAACACTGATCATCATCGGAATGGTTGTTGCACTATCACCACTATGGCCACTTTCTTCTAAATCAAACTTGATGGTAGAGACTCTATAATCTTATGAAAGATGCAGAAAGATATCATTCATCATAATTTAACTTGGGTAAGGTTCAGGATCCCAAATTCATTCTTACTTGCTCATGAGCTGCTAAGTTTAGAGCTCCAAATGCTGAGATTTTGGATGGCTGTTTTAGTGTCAATCTATTCTTTGCGGTGGCTACTGTGACTGCATTTGAGTCAGGGAGTTAGAGCTATCGGAGAAAGTTGCCAAACCGACATGACTACAACCAGAGGAGAAAGTTGCCGAACCTCTTTATCAGAGAAATGGGTTCTACTTGGAAGAGAAGTATTTTGTATAATGTTGTGCTTTCGTGTATAACAAGAGGGGAGAATTATTCTTCTGTCAGTATGTATCTGTTGTTCAATCTCTGTACTGTTTCTGGAATGCGTCTATATAAATTTTGAAATGCTTAGTGCATAGTAGTATTTCAGTTTACTTTTCTTCTCTGAAATTCCAAATACTCTCCTGATATTCATCGCCCGGAGACACTCGCTACCAACCTCACATTTTAAGTAACTGAATCAGTCCTATGATTGCTAAAATTCAACTAATTTGTATCTTAGGTGGTGTTTTTTATTCTCTTGAATTTAAATGTCTGAATCAAATTGATCCAAAATCAACCCAAGTCAGACCAGTCAAACTTGAAAACCTTCCTTTGTTATTCCATTAGAGAAGAAATGATACATTGAGTTATTATGAGTTCTTCCACTATACATGGGTTACAGAAAAAAGTTGCCTACTAATCCTACTACACCAAGATCTTCAGCAGAAGACATTAACAAACAAAATTGCTTACTTATCTTACACCAAGACCTTCTGCAGATTCATCGAACATGAATAACAAGTTACAAACTAACCTAAACAAATCATCAGTGGATGATATACAGTTTCTCTGATCTTCGGGAAACTATGTTTCTTTTGTTCGTTTTTCATCTGTTTCTTTGCCAATTGAAAACGAGACTAGTAGATGATATTCAACGCATAGCCATTAATATGCGTACTTTCTTTTCTCTCTCAGCTCTCCTAGCCGAAGGTGTTCTCTTTATCCTCCGAAGTTCATCCAGTACTATCCTCTCAACTTCATCTATTGAATTCAGCAGCTTCTTTTGTGGAGTCAAGAAATCAGATCCATCAGTAGCATTAGTGCCAAGGAAAATCTTTAGTGGGACTTCTGATGAGGAAGACTTGATTGAAGCCTTCAAATTCGGGGTAGTCAGAGAGGATACATTAGGATCGACGGAAGCACTAGATTCTGGTGGCGAAGGGTCGGGAAGACGGTGACGTTTAGCCTCTCTCAATCGGTTTCTTCTCCTTTCAATGGCCTAAAGGGTAACAAAATTTAAATCATAAGAAAGAAAGGTAAAAGTCAAGTGAAAAACACAAACAAATGCAGATTCATCATAATCCAAGGCCAGATTCGTGACGAATATACTTCTCAATACTCACACTATTCTTGCTTTTGATTCCCATGAGTCACAAAAAAGTAGACAGGAAATCATGTTTTGTTAATGATCATGTTTTATCCAATGATTTCAAGTCAAGATGCAAAAGTGCACAGCTGATTTCCTATGGAGTATAATAAAGGAAAGCTAATATGAAAAGAATAATGTTCGGATGGCCAACAAAACTCCGGCCAAATCCGTCTGAAATCTGATGTGGGCTGCCGGATTTCCATTGGAGTTTGGCTCTATTGATGGATTGGGCGAATTTGGCTTGTTTTTCGAGCCATCTTATCAGGGTTTGATGGAAATGAACTAAAAAACTTCATTTTTTTCATTTTAAAAACCCCCCATTTTAGCTATGAATATGAATTAAACAGAGAGAGAGAGAGAGAGAGAGAGATCACATACAGAAACTACTGAAGAGATGTCTCGAAGTGGGGTTCTCGGATACCATTCCGGCAATGGGGTATTGTTTCTCCGCCCTCCCCGGCCGCTGGTGCTACTACCGTTACGCCGACGACTGCTACCGGAAAACATTGAATTCTCCCTACGTCCACTTCCACTCCTACTGATTTGTGGAGTACTATATAAAGTACCTCTTCTCATCGGAATACCTAAAGAAGATGACATAATAGTAGATCTTTGTACAGATTGAATCGATGACCGGAACAGATTACGCCCACTACCCACACTGAACGTTGAAGATGATGAGTGAGAACTCCTTTCTAAACTGAAATCTTGCCAGATTCCATCACTAAATCTTCGACCTAACATCATCGGTGTTAATGGGTTTTCATCTCTGACTAACCTGTCTCTTGGTTCTGCCATACTTGATAAGAAAGTGGAAAAGGGGAAGTGGAAAACTAGGTGAATTTCAGATTTCCAGTGAGAATGAGAAAATGAGAAGAGGAATTTTTGGGGTTTTGGTGGGAGAGAAATAGGTTTGAAGAAGATTCTCTAAAATTTGAAAAAATTTTGAAAATGAAAATTTGAAAGTGAAAATCTCAAAAAGACCGCTCTCCTCCAAAATTTTAAATTAGTGAAATGAATGTGAGTGCGACCCCCTAGTAGTTCTATGGAAGTTGGGAAAATTAAATACTAGCAATTTTAAAGATTGCCTTTGAATTTGATTGCACAAACTACCTATTCTCAATTTTTTGAATCAGATGTTTTGACCAAATTTCCCATTTTTTTTTTTGTTTCGAAAATTCATTCGCACCTAATATTAGCTTAGTATATGCATGGCCATATAATACATGAGTTTTTCCTCCAAACCTAACTCTTTGTCGGAACGCATCTTTTTCCGAAATAAATTTTGAGGAGTTATCATTTAGGGTAACTTCCTCTCATTCGTATTTATCTGGCACCATTGCACTCTTTCACTAGTCCGATCATGGCCACAAGCACCTGAGTCGATATCTGACCATAGGTCCCATTGTCCAGTTTGGGATAGAACCTGTCTGGACCACCAAGTTTTATTGGGCGGGCTCAAGCTAACATCTCTACCAATCCTCGCTCGTGTCTGAGCACACGAACTAGAGACTTAATATCATACTACATTAATTAAAAAAAAGAAAAAGTACTTAAACAATTAAAAAAGCAATAAGCACAATATGGTGGAGAATGAATTGTAGAGACTTTTGTTTTTGCTTATTTTGAGGGGTTACCTTTTGATAATATTAGGTCAAAGGAGGTGAAACTAAATTGTGAAAGAATGAGAGGTCTAATTTAATAAGCACAAAGGGTCTAAATAAGTAGACAGATCACATGGCACTATTATTACTTCCAACCCACTAATCTTTCTTTATTTTAAAGATCTTTTAAATTTAGGGTTTTGAGGATACCTTTTTAATCATTTTAAAATATGGAACTGGCCGCGCCTTCAACAGACATTTACTTTTTTGTTGGCCAAACTTTTGAAAATTAGGCAAGGGTGAGACCTAAGACGGATCAGTTTCTCAACCCTTCATCTTCACTAGGGTTACCGGAAGATGGCCCGACTATCCTATTGGATCGGTTTGGATCAATCCAGACGGATCAGTGGATCACTAGTCTGAATCGGTGTTAAATAGGAATAGTAATACAGTCTCTGTCCACTTTCCTACTTACAAAATAATTATTGAAGCCATGGGACTATAATTAAAAATAATTCTTTTAATCCTTCAAGTGCAAATGATCGTGTTGTTTCTTTTGTTCATCCAAAGGTAATTAATTCGTATTAAATCTCAAAATTTAAACAAACAAAAGTTAAAATTATTAAATCTCAAAATTTAATTAATTCGTATTAAACCTAAATGTTTCTCTCTTTTGGGCATGAACATGGATTTTTTTTTATCATATAATACCTTCTATATGATATCAATGATAAATCAAGAAACTCCAAATATATATCATTCTTGAATATGACAAAAAACATGTCCATTCATTCGTCCATCGATTAGTTTTAGTTATAAATCATCAATACACATTTCATAACATAAACCAAATTCACTTTCAAGAATCAGAAGAAGATACCCCATTAATCTACTTCATTACAGCACCTAGTACTTCACCAAATCTAATGATCATACAAGAGTATTTACTAAGCCCCATCTGGCTGGAGAAATGGGTTAGCGATCTCGTCAGTACCATCGGTTGGGGAAACAAGCATCACAGCAGTCCCCCTACAAACCTGTGAAGAGGCAGCCACGGGTTAGTCAGAAGCTAAACTTATATAATTATTGACAATCATCAGCTTTTTTGTTTTACTGGCACGAAAAATAATAATCTATCTAACACAACAGGACGGCATCTTTTTGTTTCTTGACAAAAGGGAAAGATTTATGCAATAAGGCCTCTAATGATCCCACATCAATTATCTAGATCTTTATATCAACTACCTTGATATGAGATATATGTATACACACCTAATGTGCTCGAAGGAATTGTCGGTGCTACAGACACGGGTTTACACCTACTGAGACAATAATGCTACCACAAAACTGCAGGATCCAGACAAGTGGTAATTCAATATGTTCTCAATGATAAAGCAGCAGATTACTAATTGCAGTCAGAGAAGAAACTATAGGTATTAAATAGAACATCCAATGGTGACCATTCAAAAGAAAGAAGAAAGGATGAAAGAAGCTAAACAAGATGATATCAGATAGGTTCATACTATTAAGCCAAGACGCCTTGTCTGATCTGTAGTCTTCAATGGATCATCTTGATCTGAAATACAATGACACTAATCATTAGTAGATAATATTTGAAGATAATTAGCAAAAAGACTCAACGAACATCAAAAGTAGGTTGTGCTGAACAGAAAAATGCGATTTTGGTCAAGTGAAAATGTTCACTAGAGCTCGTTTTATGAAGTTCGGAACACTTTAAACTTTGCAAATTTTGTCAAAAATATATTTGGTTGGCCAAATACATAATTGTTTTGTCAATTATATTGTTGACAAAAAAATCTATTTGGAAAAATTAAGTGTAAACAAGTTGTTTTCTCAGCTTCAAAGTTGAGAAGCCAACGACGATGTTGAAATGTGATGATATTTTGCAAGAAGAAAAAAGAACAGCATAGCTCAAACTTTTTGCATAAAAAAGAACATAGATTGGAGATAATCAACACCGTTCTATTTGTAAGTTTTGATGCCATACCTCTTATAAACTCAATAGCTTCATCAAGTACAAGGTTAAGCAACTGATCATATCCTTTCAGAGTTCCGGTAACTGTAAAGTTAACCAACACAGTCAGAATACAATATCTAATTTATTACGTACTGTCAGAAACCTAAGCTAATATTGCCTTACAGGATGTCTATGGAATAAAATGTGATAAATGAGACTAGAGGATGAGAAGTGTTTATCCTATGTGTGGAAGAAGCCGGCGAGCTGTAGTGACTCTAGTGAAGGTTGAAAAGATATTCAATATGGAGACCATAGGCCAAAGTCAGACCACTTGTTCAGTTATTCTGAACTTTTTTTTTTTATCATAAACTGAAGTTTTACTTTTAGCCATAATCGAAGTTCAATTTCACTTGTTTCGGTGCGACTTGATCCAAAGAGGAATCGAAATGGCAATCAACTGCTTAGTTGAGTAATAGATTCAATATTTTGTTCAACAGTTTCGTTTTCTTATAACCAATAGATAAGAAAATGTTCTATCACAAAAATAAAGACTGATGAGAAGTAATTTCACAGAAGCAACATGCTGTGTTTTAGTTGCTTTTGTTTCCAGGAAAATTTGAGTTTTAAAACATAACGACTCACCTTGTCTTCCACCTGTTAGTTTTACTTGCACACCCTTGTCAACAAACTTCGCGAGATCTAATACAGTTTCTTTACGGCCTGACTGAAACAACAAAGACAGAAAACAGTGTAAGCAGAAATTCATGGTACTGAATGTCAGCATATTTTCATCACCATCGACACCATCATCAATTTATTCTATGTTGACTCCACTTTGTCCCACATGTAGTTCACAGTTATAACAATTTTCATCAACTTTGTCTACGAGTTGGTAAGTAGAAGAACGACTATGTCATTGACTTGTTTGTACTCTTAAAATTCCGATTCACACCCGAGTATTCGAGTCACACGGCTGAGTCAGCTGAATCACTCGAGAAAACCCTAGACTCGGGAACTCGGCCCAGACTAGCCCCGAGTCCGAGTCAAATCACTCACCCGAGTTTATGTGCAAAGAAGACATAGACATGGTTGGTAAACACCTTGCGGTTATTTATATTTAGTCGAGCCAGGACTGTGTTGTTAGCATCCACCTAGGATATTAACAACACATTTGTACTCCATACTAGCAATCTACGATAGGTTTTAAAGGTGTTCTATGTTGGAAATGGTCTTTAATGCCGAACTAGTTCGTAGCTACGAACGAGTGTTTCTCTTATTTAGGAGGGAGATGCATTATCTCGTATTTTAGCTAAACATTTTTTGCTTCTGGTATAAGGAGATTTTCTTAAGAGACCGCTTAAAACAACTAAAGCTACAACCCCAGACTTGACCAGTGTCATGACCTGTGGAAGCAATGGTTCCATCTAACAAAAAGTAAATTCTTTATCTTCTCAATTTCTGTCTTTTCCACTTATTTTTTTGTCCTAGGGATTATTGACAAAGAATAACAAGAAACTCTTTAACGGTAAAGGTTCTGGAATCTAATAAAAAAGGCGTTTGCACTTTGCACATTGTTTTGGTAGATAAAATTTTCGATAACTAACTTGAACTAATCCTATGTATCACTAAGATGCAGTATCACAAACTAGTGAATCGTCATACAGAACGAATGAATGAATGATTACCATGTTCTTTAAGCAGCACTGATCACTGAGCCAGTAACTATATTTCCAACCTCACTAGTACCGATCGATACCTACAAATAATCAACACAAGGGCAAGTCAGTATACTTGTTAAAAATGGCGATAATCAAACCAATTAGCAATTCAGAGTTATACAACAGTTAGAAGGATCAAGCCAAATTATGTCTATGAAAAACCAGAATCATATAAATTTTGTGTAATCAAGAACATTAAACTAATTCATGACCTAACTTTCTAGAGTATCATAGTTTAAAACTTTTCAAGAAAAAATTAATCTAATTCCTATCTTAAACCTAACATTTTTTTCATGAATTTAAAGGACACCTATACCAAAACCGATATGAAACTTCCAAGTCCAAAAATCATCAATTATGTCTTTAGTATCAGCAAATCAAGTACTCTCTTCTATACATATTATCCAGTATCTTCTGCTACTGAAAGTGAAGAGAACAGAAGAAGAAGAAGGAATTATGAGAATACCTTCTAAGATCTTGGATTCTTCGGCTCGTTCACGGACTCTTTTACTTCCTGATCGTCTCTCTCTCTCTCTCTCTCTGTACTTCTGTAGTGGAGAAAGAAACGTAAACCCTAACCCCAGAAATCTAATGGTAAAATGATTCCTTTCTATAGGGAACCCCGTTTTTGCTCTGGCAATCAATACCAATTTTGTTTGACTGAAGTCAAAATAATTTTGACCAAATTTTATGTTTACCGCCCAAAAGAGCCATGGAGGGAAAAACAAGTTTCTTTTTGAGATTAGAGAGGGAAATCTTGAAAAGGCTTATTCAGTAAGACAGACAAATACCCTAGAGAGAGAGAGAGAGAGGGAGTTCATTGTGTGATTTGCATTTTTAGGTTTGAAGACATTTCTCTCTCTGGGATTTTCGTTTTCATCGGCAGGCAACAGCGATCTCGATGACGTTTTTGTTTCCACAAATTTGATCAAGTTAGGTCTTCCACACCCCAAAGGTTAGAGATTTTCACTGGCATTCTCTCTTTCCCTCAGTGTTACATATTTGAAAAACCCTCATTTTTGGAACAACATTATGATAGTTTTGCTCTTATTTGAATCCACCGTTTTTTCTTTGCTGATTAGTTGAAGGGTTTAATAAATAAGATAAATTGGGATATAGGGTTCCAAATTATGGTACCATTTCCAATTCCTGTATGTTTTTTAATCAAGGGTTAATCTTACTTATGCTCACTATCCAAATTAGGTTTACTGATTGGGAAAAGGGAAAAAGAAGAGAAAAACAAAGATAATGAGGAAGAAAATGATTTTGATTTGATCTTAATTATTTTGTGTGAAATTACTTCCATAACTTTCATTTTGTTCTTCTTCTTTTAAGAAAATTTTCTTCTACCTTTTCATGGTTGATTCAGCTCCATGTAATAGGAAAATTCATTTTCTACTGTAGTTTGAAGTATAAATTTTGGAACTTTTGGGATATTCAAAAACCTAAGTTTTCTACTAATCTGACTTCAAGAGATCTCAATTTCGTTTAAGTGGTATATATCGGAAAGGTCTGAATTGTTTGTTTTATGGATTAAGTACAATTCAGTTCTTTTGGGGGGATTTTCTCATTGATCAATTTTATCAATCATCATGGATCTCCCCTTGTTGGTAACTTGTCGGTGATGATGTTCTTAACTTTTGTGTTTGTGCAGTTCATTCGTCCGTTCAATGATGACGAAAAACCCAGAGACTTCTCCAAAGCTAGGGCATTTCATCGACAATCATGACATGAAGTCCTTTTCCGGGCTCAGCACTGTACTCGTGGCTACTATCCAAGAAGCGAAAGATAGGATTTCACAGATAGAATATATATTTTGCAGCCAGCTCTTCCCAACTTTTCAGGCTGAAACTAAGAACCTTCATAAGAAGTATATTGAAGCTAGGGTAGAAGCTGAAAATGAGTGGAGTGAGAAGGAAAATCGCTATTTAAGAGTAATAGAGGAGCTCCGGGTTGAAAAAATTATGGACCAGGATACCTTCAAATCTAAAGAGGATGTCTGGAGAAAGAAGGAAGACAGTCTCTTAATCCAAATAGATGAGCTTAAGCTTGAAAATCACAAGGTCCACACAGAAAACCAGCAATTGGTTGCTTCTCTTAAACAGGAGAATACAAAGTTAATGAATACGGAACAGTTATTGAATGAGTTTGGAATCGAGAGGAAACTTTTTCAGGGTAGAGTAGAAACTCTGGAGAAGAAGCATGAAGAGGCTAGTGAGCTTCAAGGGCAACTCAAGCGGATAACTGAAGAAATGGCTGAGGGAAAGAGATTACATGAAAAACTATTGCACCAGGTTGAATTGAAAGATTATGAGATGATGCTCCAGAAGAAGAAAAACAGAGACGTAGTCGACTCTTTTAAAAGGTTGAAATCACAATACAACTTCCTCCGTAACAAGTTTGGTGTTACTACTGAAAAGCCGAGCAACTTGATGGAAGATAATAGCTATTCATCGAGACCCTGTCAGATTCCAGGAACCTCCAATGGTAATGCTCTTACATTTATCTTTCGTTTACTTTATATGCAGTTCATCTCATGAGTTCAAGTTTCACGTAGAACCCTTTATCGAAAACTCTTATTTATTATAATATAGGTCCTGAAAATAGAGTACCAGAGACCTGTAAGATTAGCCCAAAGGCAGACGAACAGAAGGACGATATCGGTTTACATGGAAAAGTTAATTGTTACGAAGGAGGAACGCCAATTATTCAGAAGACAAGCCCCCATTCGACCATCAAATCTCCTACTTCCATATCTGCACATCATATTAAATCTCCTGTTAGTATAAAGGCCGAAGCATCGTCTAGTGAAAAGAAAACAACAATTATTCAGAAGGCAAGCCCCCATTCGATCATTAAATCTCCTACTTCCATATCTGCACACCATATCAAATCCCCTGTTAGTCTGAAGGCGGAAGCATCGTCTAGCGAAAAGAAAACAGGTTCTTGTTGGAGAGCTACCCGTTCTCGTGAAGAACCTGGGGGAGCAGACCCACATGATGATTTTCTGGACACTCCATTGGAGAATATTAGAGAAAACTTGATCAGAGATCCAAAAGCAGCAGAAGACCACCATCCAGTTCCACCTCCAAAAGACATGGAATTGGACAATTCAGATGAAGAAACACAGGATCTGAATGGAGAACCTCCTCCAAAGAAACCCATCTCGATTGGAAGGCCCGAAGACAGAGGTTTCAAGTATATAGAACCTGTTCGAAAGAAAGCTGATAGGGAGAATCTGAAAGGAATCGAATGCAAGCAATGCAAGAAGTTCTATGATGCTGTGCTTCCTAATGGAGATAAAAACAACGGCAATAATGGTAATTTTCGTTGTGAACATCTTGATGGTGTTTCTAGGCATAGGTATAGGTTTGTTCCTCCATCTACTCCTGAAGGGTTTTGGAATATTGGTTTTGATTCTGAAATCTAGACTTCAAAAGGAATTGCCTGTATTAAGAAGTACATTTGATTTGTTCTTAGTTCAATAAAGATTTTTTGTTTAGTCTGTAACTAACTAGTACTATGGTATCTAACCCTCAATTCCATCACATTAACCTCTGTCCATCTCGTAGCTGCGTGCCGATATAGACAGAAGTAGAAGCCTGCTTTTGGCTTGGACTTGAACATAAATCAATTTTTCAGGCAATTTTTGCGTAGAAACATATAAATATAGATATCAATTATATTATATTATATTTACATCCACAAATAAGAACAACTTTCTCATATTCACCTCAATACACTTGTTTCTCTGCAAAGTCACAAAACAAAAGAGATAAACATGGCAAATTTGTGAACAAATTTCAACATCGTCATCCCAACCATTCATTTCATATACTACTACTTATAAAGCAAGCATTGTTTGTGTCGTGATGACTGGGGATGCCACCATTGCCTGTGCCCGATCAGGAATTCAGGAGTAAGTGCCTCCCAGTCTTGAATACCCATCATCCTAGTCGTAGACAGTTAAAAGAACAAGAAAGAAAAGGAAAGAGAAAAACGTTGGGTACAGAAAGAATCGGGTAAAAAATAAAGATAAAACTGGAGAAATTATGTACTTTTTTTTTTTTAATGTGGTTGTTTCTTTTATCTACCCTCATTCTTGATCTGTAACGACCCATCTTTCATCAACTTTAAGCTCAGACTATTAAATCGCTCTCTTGAATATTGCCTTGATGCTTTTCTCCAATCAGTTCCAGCTTTCATCATTGTAGCAAATTCCTCATAACTTATGCGTCCGTCCTGCAAATGTGAAACGAAAACTAAGATGGGAAACAAAGCATATACATTTGAATAACAAAACTTAGAGAGAGAGATGGAGAGCAAAACGTGGTTAGTTATGAAATCAACTTTTCACAATGACAGAAGTTAGATGGGAAGAGTTTGCCAAGGTGATACGGGGCCCAAATCAAGTAGGTACATAATGTGTTTTTTCTAGTTTATGTAAGAGGATATATATATATATATATATATATATATATATGTGTGTGTGTATATACGAGGACATATCAACGAAAAGCACCAACCTTATCCGTGTCAACATCATGAATAATAGCATTGATAACTTCCTCATTGTTCGGATCCACTTCATCAGCCAAAGCTTCACGTAGCTCTTCTATCTCTATGTACCCGCTCTGGTTTTTATCAAAAAATTCAAATGCTTTGCGCAAGTGATCATCATTTCCAATCTTCCTAATATGAACTGCAAGTGCAATAAACTCTCCGTAGTCCAGTGTTCCATTTCGATCGACGTCAGCCTGATAAATCAGCATTCAGTTCACATCCAAAAATTGCAAACATTGATGAAGAATAAGAAAGTATTATATTACATTTAAGATGTGAAAAAACTATTCAGGAAAAGGACTACTATCGAACATGTGGTTGTAGCCAGTTGGTTGTGCATTCCTTCGAAATCAAGTCGTGGGTTCGAATCTTGAGGACCGCACTTTACCTTAAAGATTTATCTCGTATTGTACTAAATAAAGGACATCTAGCTGTAGTTTCACGGCCCAGCTAGGGTTCTTTCTGGTATCCTATTAAAGATTCTTTTTCATGGTGCTTTAGGATTTATTTCATGGCAGTTATGTGCTTATTCTATTATTATGATGTACCATGACATATGATGTGATCACACTTGCATAATGTAAGACATCCTTCAAATTTTGGTACCAGTATAAAAAATCTATTGAAAACTGTTACTCACAGCTTCCATTAGAATCTGAAGATCTGCATCGGCAATCTGATGACCAATTTTATGCAAACCAGCTTTCAGCTCCCCAAGGGTGATTTTGCCGTTTTTGTTAATATCCATCATATCAAAAGTGTCTCTTATGCCAGCCGCTTCCTCCGAGGACAAATGTGCAGCTACTACCTATAAAGACGAGAAATTCCGGAGCAAGTTACTTTCGTCAGTCGTAAACAAAAAATTTATAACTCAATCACATAAGTCAATATATTCCAGCCTTACTTGTAGAGCTCTCTTTTTGAGCTTGTTCATCACAGAGAATTGTTTGAGCCTTGCTTTAACAGTTTCACCCAAATTAACATTTGGAGCTTTCTTGGCGTTTAGTATCCAAGGATGTTCTGAGAAAAAACAGAAAATTCATTATCACGCTTAAATTTACATGAAACCAAGCATAAGAAATCTATTTAAATATAAATGAAGAGTTACCAAGTACTGCTTGAGCTGTAAGCCGCTTCTTTGGGTCGGGATCAAGCATTCCTCTGACCAAATCTTTCGCATTATCAGAAACTTTTGGCCAAGGGTCTCTTTTGAAATCTATAACTGACCGGATAATTGCTTGCGCAACTCCTTGTTCAGTTTCTGCACATAAGCCGAATGAATTTCGTAAACAACAATTCATCAAGGGTAGGGTAAAACCTCGAAAGAAAAGACTCTGAACTCATGTTTAAATTGGGATCAAGGATTCAAACATTACCCTTGTGGGTTTTAACTAGAAAGGTAGTACTTCCAAATCAAGTGAGGATAAGATACGAGGCGAGTAAAGGTCCAAATTGGTTTTCAAAATTCAAACTTCCAAGTCAAGATGGTCCATTGATGAGTTCGTGAGCCAAAAAATGATATAAGTCCTCGTGAAGTATAGAAACGTACCAGCCCAAAACGGAGGGACACCACAAAGTAAGATGTAAAGGATAACTCCAGCGCTCCAAACATCAACCTCTGGTCCATAATTCCGTTTAAGGACCTCTGGTGCCATGTAGTAAGGGCTGCCAACTATCTCAGTGAATTTCTCACCTGCAAAAATATTTAAGCACGAGTTTTGATTAAAAAGCCTGTATCTAATGAAGACTAGGACCCATATTTGTAAAGAAAATTAAACGCATTATTCAGTAGAGATCATTACCAGGCTTAAAAAATACAGATAAACCGAAGTCAATTGCTTTTAGAGCTGCTGTTTCTTTCTTGTTTGCAAACAAAAAATTCTCGGGTTTGAGGTCTCGATGAATAACTCCGTGTTCATGGCACATCTGAAATAGAGTACAATAAACTTTTAATGAGTATAAGTGATAATAGCAGTAATAATGATCATTAGCAGAACTGGTAAAACAACTTTAAATTTATACCCATGCAATCGAATTACAAGCAGTTAAAGCATATAAAACTTGGGTGCATTTTTAGGAAAGATACCAGCAACTGGAAAAGAAACAGTTTGAGAAAGAGTTGGAAAGGGAACAGAAGCGAGAATGAACGAATGAAAAAAGTCATAATTAAGACTTGCATAGTTAGCTATTCAAGGAAAAACTTTCCATGGAAACTAAACTAGCATTCCTTTACCACAAAGTACTCCGTGGAGTTGGGATAAATGATGCTTACGACAAATACTATTTCCCGTAGCTTGTCGTGTTAAAAAGACCAACCACTAAAGTTGGTCAACGGCCCAATAAATTTGGAGTTCATATTTATTAAGAACAAAATGAAGCAAACCATTTTGAGATATTTTGAGCTAGCGAATAGTGAAATACTCAAACTCTGGTATTGAATATCATTAATGAGATGCTGTTAGAGTTGTAACAATAAAATCAAGCAAAATATATCAAGCAAGCAATTAACCAGAAGCAAATCCATCCAACTCAAGCTAACAAGCTACCGAAAATCCGTAATGAGATCTAGGCGATAAATTAAATAAATTAGCCACAAAACCATAATATAATTCGGATAACATTATTACCCATATATCTTTACCTGAACAACTTCGACAATTGTACGAGTAACACCCGCAGCAGCTCGTTCCGTATAATGTCCCCTAGCAACGATCCGATCAAACAATTCACCTCCTTCACAAAGCTCCATAACAATATGTACCGAATGATCGTCTTCATACGTATCTTTAAGGGTAACAATATTAGGATGTTGAGGTAAATGCTTCATTATCTCAACCTCTCTCCTCACATCTTCAATATCAATATTTGTTCTAAGCTTCTTCTTAGAGATAGATTTACAAGCATAAACATCACCTGATTCTTTATCTGTACATAAATAAGTTATCCCAAATTCACCTCTACCAAGTTCTCTCCCTAATTCATATGTGATTCCTATATCACGACCTGTTGGATCTTTCAAAACAAAAAACTTATTTTCACCACCACCTCCTGTTCCATGATTCACAGAATAATCAATTGAAAATGGGTTTTGCTTTTTCTTCCCTTTTTTCTTCCCACCCGAAACTTCAGGAGTTCCACAACAATTACCCATCTGATCAAAAAGCTTCAAACTTTCAAATCTTCTGATCTAAAAAACCAGATCCCCTAATCAGAAAACAACAAAATCAAGTTTGGGTAGTTACCCAAAATAAGAATCAAAGATACAAAAAAGGGTGAAATCAAAATCAAGGAGAAGGTTGACTATTAGAGATTATATCACCAAAAATGGAAGGAAATGTCAAAAGTTTGAAGATGAGAGAAAAATACAAAGAAGAGATATTAAAAAGTAAGAGAATTTTAGGTATGAAACTTACCAAACATGGAGATTTATTAGTGATTTTATGGTCAAAGCTATCTCTCCTTGCCGGCGAGCCACCTTCCTCTCTTTTTCTCTTTCTTTGTTTCTCTCTCCTTGTATGTCTTGACGATTAAACAGAGAAAAAGAGAGAGAGAATAAACTCTCCTCTTTTCTCCCTCTTCTTTTCTTCTTTTTCCTCAATCGTGGAAAATGAACATACACTATTTCTCTAACAATAGAAATGGACGGTAATAGCCTTCAAACTACCTTACCAATTTTTTAGGCACCCACCCACTTCTTGTTTGGAGAAAGGGGTAAACTTACCTCTACCCAACTTTTTGTGTTGTTAGAATGTCTTGACCGAAAACCCATCCCCTCTTATTGAATCCCCTCTTGTTGTAGTGGTTAGACACGTACTCTGGAACCCGGAACGACCTTTAAGCTTCAGGTTAGACAATTATAAAGCTTATTCAATTCACAAATCTTGATGTATCTTTGTATTATTTCTTCGTGACGTATTAATGTCTTGTAATGATGACTCTTGTAATCCGTCTAAAAAAAACACCACCAAAGATTGAACGCCCC